>NC_136433.1:5502500-11075000 GCF_052849685.1 Lactuca virosa | reverse complement strand
TGACCCGTATATGATGATAACCTGATTGCAAATCAATCTTGGAGAACTGTGTGCCCTGAAGCTGGTAAAAAAGATCATCAATCATCGGAAGTGGATAACGATTCTTTACCGTTACCTTATTCAGCTCCCGATAGTCAATGTACATACGATGAGACCCGTCCTTCTTTTTCACAAACATAATTAGTGCTCCCCAAGGAGAACTACTCGGTCGAATAAACCCCTTATTTAACAGCTCCTGCAGCTGTGTACACAACTCCTGCATCTCGGGAGGAGCCAACTGATACAATGCTTTGGCTATCGGAGCCGCACCAGGAACCAAATCAATCTTGAACTCAACCCGCCTCTCCGGAGGCACCCCAGGTAAATCCTCCGAAAACACATCCGGGTAATCCCGCACAATTGACACATCATCCACGACCTCCTTAACCTTATCCCGGGTATCCATGGCATAGGTAACATAACCGGAGCAACCCTACTGAAAATAGTGTCTAGCCCTCGCTGTAGAACACAAAACCAGCCCATGTTGCATTCTCTCCCCATGAATCACCAAATCTCCCCCACTGTAAGTTCGAACCCATACCAACTGTTGCTCACAGTCAATCACTGCCCCATTAGGGCTCATCCAATCCATGCCCACGATAACCTTGTTCGCACGCAGATGAATGGGAACCAAATCAACCGGATAATGCTCGCTGAATAACTGGAGAGCACACCCCCGATGAACCCTCGCAACCCGAACAATCCTATCATCAACAATCTCAACATCTAAAGGAAAATACAACTCCCTCGGAGCTCCAACAAATTTCTTGCTAAGCGCAAACGATACAAAGGATCGGGTAGCCCCCGAATCAAACAATACCTGCAAAAATACCGTTTACAAGGAACGATCATAAAATGAAACACATCAACATAAGAAAAAAATTTAATATAAATAAAAAGATAAGGAGAAGATACATACCCGTCGCCACATCTGGAGCTGCGCACGCCTCCTCAGCTGTTAGCTGGAAAGACCTGCTCTTCGCCGCAGGCGCATCTGCCCGGCCTTGGCAGCCGTCAGTAATCCGAAGAGTTGCAGGAGCGGGTGCTGACACCGGTTCTGCTGCAGCCAAACTCGTACAATGGTCCTTCTTGTGGCCCCTCTAATTGCAATGAAAGCAAATCAGATCAGATCCCTGGGTGGTGGTAGTAGTACAATCCCTGCTATAATGACCTGTCCGTCCGCACTTGAAGAAGCCAGAACCACCAACCCTGCACGGTCCCTCGTGCGTCCTGCCGTACTTGCCACAATGGCTCCGACCCTGATGGCCTCTTGATCTAGACTCAGAAACCTTGGGCCGATTGCCCGAACCCTCAAGTGTATTTCAGCTGGATCGGCTCCAACGTCTTGCAGCTGGATCGGCTCACAAACTGCCAAATGTCACTCCTCAACATCTCATGATATCAGGCATTCTTCATCTCTTCATCCGCCACATACTGTAGAACCAGAAGCGCTCTCTCCCGGAACATCGCGGTGATCTCAACCACCGTCTTCGTAGTCTGGCGTAGATCCTAAAACTCTCGCGCCAACTGCTGCACCTCAATCACCGGTGCAAACTCAGCTCGGAATCTAGTCGAGAAATCATCCCATGACATCAAATCAACAACATTATCACCCAGTGCACGTCCTACCTCCTCCCACCAGTCTCATGTCATGTCCTTCAAAAAGCAGGAAGCTAGTCTGACCTTGTCCCCCTCAGGGCAACGGATGGTACAGAAGGCGTTAGCAACATCTGCTAACCACCATTAGATCGCTATGGGTTCCTTCTCCCTATGATAGTCTGGAGCTCCACATTCCCGGAACTCCCTAAATGTCAAAGAACATGTTCCCACTAGTGTCATCATCTCAGAACGAAACGAGATCCAGAACCTCCATAATACCCTCCTTGACCGTGTCGAAGATCACATGAGTCTGATCAAGAATGTAACGAGTAATCTTAGACGAGATGAACTCCCTAGTATTATCATTGAGCAGCCTGGCTCCAGATCCTGAGCTTGAACCCTCACCAGTACCATAAATGCCAACAAGTCTGCCTCTCAACATCACCATACTGAAAATAGAACATATAAACCATCAGAATACGCATCGAAATATATATATCGGGGAATCACAAACTCCACAAGCTCCCTGGTTTCATTGCAGCTCTCCTTGAATCGAGTACGAATCCTCTGCTTCCAGTAATACGAGCCATTACTACCTTCCACATCTATCCGTACTTTCCTCAAGAATTGCCTTGACTCAACCAAGTTACTTTATGTCCATACAACTTTCCCTCACATATAAGGCTCCCAACACTAGATCTCATCCTAGGTTTTACTAGGTCAAACTCCATACCACTTTCCGCCATCAGCTGCAGAAGGAACTCCCGCTAAGTCCCTCTAACTAGCTCACGAATAAAATTACATACCACTAAAACCAGATAATTCTTCGAATGAAAGGTTTCACACTACAACGGTTGGACTCAAACAAGAGCTGCGCAATAGAGTTAAAACCTAACCTTCTAAAATTATTTAGTTCCCATCGTATGTAACCTAGCATATTCGCTTACTAGTTAGCTGAAGTTAGTAAGAAATCCTAAAATCATAAAGCGAGCAACATTCGAGCATCAAGTAACCAGAGCCAAGCATAACCTAATCAAACCATCCTATCACTGACTGTTCCATACTAGCATGCGAATCTACAAGATCATACAATAGGCATACAAAGGCATCTCTCCTAGCATTTGTAACATTCCGTTTATTAAATAAATAAATAGATAAAATTAATAAATGAATAGTAACCCTAAATGCGGAATAATTTAGCAAGGCGTTGGTTTTGGGGGTTAAAAAGTCATAATTGAGAGTTTGGGGGTTAAAATGTAATTTCCGGATTAATTTGTAAAGAATTTTGAAGGTTGAGGGTTGTTTAGTAAATTATGGGTTTAATTTGAAAGGATTTTTGAAGACATGGGTTGCTTGGTAATTATTAGGAATTATTATGAAAAGAATTATGGAAGCAAAGGCTAAAGGGTAAATTTTGGATTTAAATTGAAAACAAATATTGTGGGAAGGGACTGATCTTGGATAAATGAATTAAAGTTTGAAAGATCATGGGATATACCCGGTGACCCTTCTTTCCCGTCTTAAGGTTATCATCTCCGAAACCTTAGCACATCCCTTCCCAGCCGCCACCATCTTTTTTTCGAGTCTTCTCACCCTCCATCTCCACTCCGTAGCTTGAACCACCGTTGCTTCGGTCACCGACGAAGTCGAGGTCGCAAACCACCAGGCCGATGCTACCGTAGTGGCTGCCGACAACAACAGGATTTGCTGAAGACCAACGTCGGGGCAGTGTCGCTGTCGTTCTCGGACGTTCCTCCTCCTCCTCCTTCTGTCTCGCCTTGAGTCACGTCGCCATCGCCGCCATGCGACTGTTCAGAATTTGCTAGCGAGCTCCGGCCGCTGCCTGCCACCATGATGATGGCTGTATTGGTGCGTGTTTAAGTGGATTTCGTGCAGGTGTGTGTGTGTGTGTTGCTGTTGCATTTCGCAGGTGTGTGTGCTCTCTGTTGGCCGAAAGACGTGGGAACCACCATGGCAACCCACCATGGTGGTCATTATCTTACTACCGCTTGCTGCCATCTCCCATCGCCACCAGCCACCGTGGAAGGTTGATGTGTGCGTGTGTTTACTGTGTTTTAGGCGGGTTTTGGTGGTAATATGTTGGATGTGCGATTTTTGGCTGGAAAAACTCACCACCGCCACTATGTTTCCGCCTCCTGCCGCCACCAGCCGCCGTGGTGGGTGGCAGTGTGCATTAGTATGTGAATGGATTGCTACTTGATATGTTTGGAGAGTTATGGCCTAAAATCATAACCACCACCGCCGTAAGGTGGTGCCTGCCGCCGTGTGCCGCCATCAACCACCACCACCCGAGGTGGCAGTGGGTGGTACTCGAACTTGTGAAACCCTAATTAACCTGTAAATATAACCATTAGATTAGTTGGGTTGTGATTGGGTTGGAAACCCTAATTAGGGTTTAGAAAACCCTAATTTTGGAAAATATTAGTTTTGGATTGTCGGGACCCGCATTTTGGACCATTGGATTGGAATTATGAATTAAGCCCGACTACATTGTATTAATGGCCTAGTGGAGTGATGGACTTAATGGATTAAGTCCTTAATGGGTTAAGTAAGAACACTTAACCCTAACTGTCATTTGATATGAGAAACCCTAATTTTGGTTGGACCTTGAGTTGGGCCTTTATGTTGGGCTTTGGTGATTGGGTTATTGATCGGCCATCCATGAACAAGTATATGGACTAGAATATTGAATTGGGCTTTAGGATAAGGCCCATTGGAAAGGCTTGGGCCTAATTTGGAAAATTGGGCCATAACTGGGCCTTGATGATTATGAGATGTTGGACCATTGGAATGCCAAATGTTTGGACTGGAATAAATGGTTGGGCCTTAGGGTAAGACCATGTAGAGGTTTGGGCCCAATTTGGAAAATTGGGCCATATGTTGGGCTTTGGTTAATTGTTTGACTTTTGGGCCTTTGGATTGGGCCTTGGTCTTGAATCAAGCTAAGTTGGGGGTAAAGTAGTCTTTTACCCCAAACATGGACTTATGGTTATGAATTGGAACCCAATTATTAATTGGGTGTTATTTTGATGTTGACAGTTCGTGAATATGTCATCCAGCAGCTTGAGTTTTGTCCGCAGGACTTCAACAGTGTGGGGTGAGTTACCTTCCAGTAGAGATGGGTCTAAGGCACCAATGTCGGCCCACCAGTAGGTGATTATGATTGAGATGATTGTCTTTGTGATAATTGTCTGGTATGCCACTATCTGATATGATTTATGTGCTAGGATGCTATGATATTATGTGTTAGTGGTAGGACGGGTGAAATAGTCCCCGGATACCGGTTGAAAGATACCGAAGGGGTGGACAGTACCCATGCATTGTTGGATAAGGTGTCTAAGTCCATAACTATATTTGGTATGTACTTGACCCGACCCGACATGGTCCATTTGGGTTGCACTTCACCGAAACAATTTGTATGGATAATCTTTTGAGAAGAGTATATTTATGAATTATTAATATATTATAAGTTATAATATATTAATATGAAATCATATAATTTAATTAGTATTGATCAAGAATTAATTTGGAATTAATTTGGTGATCAAAAGAGACTAATTAAATATGGACTCTTATACATATAGAATGGGCCAATGTTCATTCAGGATGGGCTAAGCTTGCATGGAAGTCCATGGATAGTCCATGGAGCTTTTAGCCCATGGATCCTATGGAAATAAAAGGTCATGGGTATTAGGGTTTACATGGATGTAACCCTAATACACCATACTATATAAAGAGGTCTTTGGCACATGAATTGGCACTAGTGTGTGTGAGAACAAAGGTGGGCCGATTACAAGTGCATACTATTCTCTCAAGTTTTCCAAGTTGTGTGGTGATTTATGATTCCACTTGAGGAATCCACATTATTGGTGCTAGGCTCTCAAAACTCCAAGCAATCAACCACAAGTAAAAGGTATGTTCTTCTACTAGATTTTATGGTTCAAGTACCCAATAACATTGTAGTTAGGTTGAGAACCTTGGAAAAATCAAATTTGCATGTATATTAGAGAAAACATAGATCCAAGGTTTCTAGGGTTGCATGTACACCATAGGAGTGTTAGAATGCTCAAAACCCTTCAGTGGTATCAGAGCCTAGGCTTGTTTTCATTATACTTGATGCAAATTGCTGAAAAATCTCGAAATTCTGCTCACTGTTCAGTGAACTCGCTGAGTCCATGGGGGGACTCGACGAGTCCATGTGTAAATTCATCCTACTCGTCAAGTAGGTTCTTGCACTCGACGAGTAGGAGGCCCTGTGTGCAGATTTTCGAGTTTTGCTGCTGAAAATGGACTGAAATCATTACCCTAAACTGTTTTGGTCTTATAAAATCTGTTTTTGATGTGGTAATGATTATGCTAATCCATTTTCAATGGTTATTATCAAAGATTCAAGTTTTATATATGTTTATATGATTCTTGAAATTTGTTGATATGAATGTTCATGCTCATGAGTTTTAGTAGATCATAAGAATTATTTGCAAATTGTTTGTTAGTGTAATTCTTGATCTAAATGCCAATTAATGGACTCCATAACTTGTCCTCAAGTTATGGAATTCCAAAAGTCTTTTCTTTAAAACCATTAAAACTCATAAGTTATAGAAATGAAAATTTTTTAAATAGTTTCAAAACTTGCCCTCAAGTTTTGGAATTTGTAAAGTCTCACATACACTTTAATTCCAACCCCTAGAGTTTTAAAAGTTAAAATTCAACCCTTATACTTTATAATATTATAAGTTAATAATATATATATATATATATATATATATATATATATATATATATATATATATATATATATATATATGTGTGTGTGTGTGTGTAAGATCAAGTTAGTTTTACCGTTAGTAGGCCTCATTCACGAAGCCGGTCTATAAGGGGGGGTATAAGGTTGTTGCCTATAAAATGGAAGCTTAATGGGTGTCCACTCTCACCCACCGCTTCCTTGACTAGTGGAGGGTCGTTAGCCGAACGGGTAGGACAATGACTATAATTCTCATTAAAAGTATAATGATAAATATAAAGTAACTAAACCTTTTATAAATTCTCAATCTTAGTTACTTTAGGAAAATGTGAATTTGGTGCTAACCCATGAAATTACACTTTGTACCTTACCAAGTCGTTAGTGGAGCGTGTGTGGTTAACCGGCACACTAATATGGACTAGTAAGTGTGGCAAAGGGTAACTTAATGTTTATCATAGATCGGTGGAGCGCGTGTGGTTAACCGGCACATCGATTAGGTGATAAAATTAAGGGTACCAAGTTAATTTGTATGGTTATTCACACATTGTTTTGTGATCCTCGGCATCCCAATCACAAACTTGAAGGGAACAATCGAGATTTAAACATGCCATTGAAAAGTTCAATGAATCTCAAAAGAATCTAGGAGTTTCAATCCAATTAAAACCTAATAATTTATTTTGTTTTTCATGGTGGAAATTGGTGAATCGTCATTCGCCTACCTTTAAATATTTTATAGCTTGGATTACGGCATCCCTCTTCCAAGTTATAAAATGTTGTGTTGGGTCCTAGCCTAAATATTACATTTGGGTGTCTTATTAAGGTTTTTTTTATCTAATTTAAACTTGTCTTTCTTCCTTTTAAGATGTCTTTCAACAATGCTTCAGGCTCAAACCCTACCGGCTCCTTCTCTCTCATGAACCTTTGTGGGAGGGTCATTTTTGATGGAACTAATTTCAATGACTGGATTAGGAACATCAGAATGGTCACACGCTATGAGGACAAGGAATATGTCCTTGACAAGGAGCTTAAGGAACTTGATGAGTCGTCTGCTAGTCCACAGGAGGTTGCTGATTTTAGGGCACATGAGAAAGATGCCACCAAGGTGGCTTGTATCATGTTTGCCACTATGGCACCTGAACTCCAAAAGTCCTATGAGGACTTCTACCCTTTTGAGATGAACCAGGATCTGATGGAAAGGTACCATCAGAGTGCACGTCATGATAGGTATGAAATAATCGCCTCTATGATAATAACTAAGATGAAGGATGGAGAGTCCATCACGACCCACCTACAAAAAATGCAAATATTTGTGGACCGTCTTCGCACACTGAATGTGAACTTTGATGAGGAGCTGGCTATTGACATCATACTGCACTCCTTACCTCCCTGTTATGATCAGTTCCGCATGACCTATCACATGAATAAGGAGGAGGTCACCTTGAGCAAGCTTCAGGGACTTTTGAGGACTGCTGAAAGCAACCTCAAAGGGAAAAGTGTTGTTTCTACTCCTACCACTGCCCCTGTTCTGGCAATCGGGCATGGAAAAGGGAAAAAGAGGAAGACCCCTTCGAAGGGTACCAAGGGAAAGTCTGTTGAAGGCTCCTCTTCAAGTGGAACCAAAGGTGATTCTGCTACTCCCACTTCCAACCCAAAAGAAGCACAATGCTTCTATTGTCAGGAAAAGGGGCACTGGAAGCGAAGCTGCCCCAAGTACTTGCAGGATGTAAAGGATGGAAAGATCAAGCCCTCCTTTGTAGGTATTTACACTATATTATCTAATAACTCACCACATACTAATTTTTGGGTCCTTGATACAGGGTGTGGAATTCACATTTGTTCTGATTTGCAGGGACTAAGAAGAAGTGAGGAAGTGGAGCACGGGAAGATAAACTTAATCATGGGGAATAGGAGAGCATCACCTGTCATCAAGATTGGAGTTTACTTGTTGAGTTTAATTGTGTTGCGTCATGGGCTTTTTGTTTTGTATCCGGATTGGGCCTGTCCATCCGTGATTATCTAGTAGGGTTATACTATAAATATGCATGCATGTATGCATTAGTTAAGGTTGATAATTACGTTCATTGTTTTGTAACCCTAAACACCTCTACAGTTGAAGTTCTTAATCGAGCTCTTTTGAGGTGTTGAAGTATTAATCATTCGACATATTCAAAGCCATTCTTGTGTTCTTGATTACGTTCTTAATTGTTTGCTTGCATAGAATCTAACGATCCTAAAAGAACTTTGTTCTAACAATTGGTATCAGAGCAGGAGACTGTGTGATCAATACACATTCCTTCTGTATTCAGAATTGTTTAGGGTTTCCGCTTTTATCGTATAAATAGAAGCCGTCTTCTTCGTATCGACGGCAACTCTGTTTCAGATAAAACCCTAATCCCAAGTTTACAGGTTTGATTCTAGCAGCTCACCATGTCTCACGAAGATTCGCAAACAAATCCCATCAACATCTCAAACAGCATTGGATCAACAACCAGGATACCCATACTCTACAATCAAGACTATGAAGTATGGGTGCATCACTTTGAAGACTACGTGGTTGGATCTGAAGATAATGGCTATCTCATCTGGGAAGCTATCACACTTGGGCCGTTTGTTCATTCAGGAACGAACACGACAGTTAAGTCCCAAAAGGAATATAACAAGCTTGTGGCGGATGTAGAGAAGATGCCACAGGATGAGAAAGACAAGTTGCTGTGTAACGTGAAGGCCATGAGAATGATCAGATTCGCCTTGCAATCTGACACTTTTCGATTGGTTGGATCATGCACGACGGCCAAAGAAATCTGGGATAGGTTGAAGGAACTTTATTCAACTGATGAAGATCTGGAACACTCCATTCAAACCTTGCTGCTGTCAGAATTTGGAGTTTTCGAACAGAAACCAGAAGAAAAACTCATACAAACTTTCGATCGGTTCAATCATCTCCTAAGTAAGATGATCAAGCATGGAATAGAAAGAAAGTTGATCGAGCAGAAGGTGACCTTCATGAACGGTCTGAGACCAGAATGGATGGCTGTGGTTTCAACCGTGAAAGCGCATGAACAATTTAAATCTTACTCACTAGCGAAACTTGTGGGAATACTTAAGTCCCATGAGAGTGTAGTCACCAAAGAAGCGAAGGTAGTTTCGGGTGTGGGATCGTTAGCGCTTGTCTCCAAAGGAAAAAGCATTGCTGAAGAAGAAGAAGAGTCTGATATGTCTGAGTGTGATCTTACAAGCGAAGAGTATGCTATGATGGTCACCAATCCAAAGAAGTTTGCACGAAGAAAATTTCCTGTCAACAAGAACCGAAACTGGCAGGGAAGTTACAGTTCTGAGAAGGTAAAGGACGAAGCGAAGGTCTCTTCTCAAAAGGATGAAGACAAGAAGGAGAGCAAACTTGCAGGAGACTTTGGATTCGACTGCAACTACTGTCACGGCAAGAACCACTTTGCCAAAGACTGCATGCTAAGGAAAATGTCTGAGAAAAGAGATGGTGAAGATGATGAGGCGTACTATATGCGCAAGTTGGAAGAGATCAAGAAAAAGAAGGCTACTAATAGTTCTATGAGTGCCTTAATTGTGCAGGAAAATGCAGATAAAGATGAGTTCGGTGGCGTTGAAGTTTGGTCAACCGACTCTGAAGATGAAGAGGTGAGAAAGCCCACTCATGGAAAGGCTTATGTGGCAAAGGAAGTAGGTTCGGCTGGAAGGTGTTTAATTGTCACAGCTGTATCATCAACCGAAAGTGCTGGTGAGGAACCGAACCTGACTGAGGACAAGTGTTTTGCGGCCAAGCCTGTGAGTGAGAAGATCAACGACTGCGATCGGTTGATCAAAAAGGTACAATCCATCCTTGAATCACTTAAAGTTCCAATAACAAATTACGAAGAAGAATTAAATGAATTAAAATTTAAATTTTCTAACTTAAGTGGTAGTCTCATGCAAACTCGCTTAGCGAATTCTAACCTAACTGACCAACTCAGCAGGGTGTCTTCAAAAAGTGAGGAGAGAAGGATATGGATTGAGCTGAAGGAGGCGGAGTTAATTAGGGCTAGGGATGAAAGTATTTATTTGCAAAGAGACAATTTAAAGTTTTTAAAACAAAGAAATATTTTTTGTTTAATTGCTAAGCGTTTGTACTTTAATATTGCTCAATTGCATTTAAGTTGTGAGATAGGAAAGAAGATTCATAAGATGATGTTACCCTTCCTTGAATTTAAGGAGGATGAGGTCATAGCAGAATGTGAATCAGTAGTATCATCAGAAGAGACATCCATGTCTTACAAAATAGGACTGGACAAGATAGAAACCTTCATCGATTCTAAGGAACACAAATGTATGCTCAAGAATATTTTAGATGAAAATGATAGGTTAAAAATTAAGTCTGAAACTATTCAATCCTTTGACTCGTCAAATGCCAAATTAACTTCAGAAAATAAAATGAACTTAGATAATACGTCTGAATTTGATGAGGAAAGTGAGATGAGTGAAGTCTCAGTAGAAGACGAAGTTGATTGCTCTGAGTTCATGAAGAGTGAAACCGAGAATGAAAAACCCCTCATTTCTGAAAATTCGGTTGAATTCGCTCGATTGTTGAAAGAAACGCCACAGAAACTCAAGGAAAAAGCTATGGTCTATCAAAAGGTTCAAACTGTGCCGAATCAGGTATATGCAGTTACAGGGGTCACTGCTAAACAAACGGCAGAATTAAAGATTTTGGTCGACAAAGACAATGCTGAAGGATGTGACGATTATTTCTGGTCTGCCCCTATTGACAACGCAGACGAAACCGTGGGCTTATCTGAGCAAACTTCATGGAGGGTTAAAGGAAGATATGTTGCTGAACCCATCAACAAACCCTCAAGTTTCGAAAAACCAAGCACAAGTGGAACTAAAGAAATCCCTGAAGAAACGATGACAGAACCAACTGTTCCAACAAATACAACCGAAAGTAAAAAGGAGAAGCCAAAGGCTAGCTTCAATATCCACAAATCACAGAAGGAGTTAGCTGAACAGAAACGCTTAAGAAATCAAAGATACGCAAGGAATCTGAATGAGCGAAAACGTCACTGGGAATCCAAAAATCCCAATTACGTTCCTCCTAAGAAAGAATCAACGGATAAAGGAAAGGAAAAACTGAAGGGAAAAGAAAATTTCAGCCCAAATTCCTACTATTCCAAATGTCAGAACCGAACATCTGCTTTCGGTTCCCAAACTAGCGTACCAAACTGAAAGTCAAGTTTCAGTCCCAAGTCTAGTTTCGGTCCTTCTAACTACCATAGCAAAACAAATTTAATGAAGGACATCAAAGGAAAGGGAAAGCTCGAATCAAAATCTGAGTACCATAATAAGAAAAAGTCAGCTAACCCTAGGATTCAAAAGAAAAGTCCTAAACCAGCTAACAACACACCAACTAATGCACCAAAAATTAAACAAGATAAAACAAAAATCAAGGTGTATACCATTAAAAGAAAAGATCAAATGACTCTAGTAAAAAGAACATATTTAGTTGATATTTCTTCTGTACTTCCTTTTTCTGTGAAAAACTCACCAGGACCCAAGAAACTTTGGGTTCCTAAATCTGCTTAAATTTGCAGGTAATCAGTGACGAGCAGTTCGATGATTAATGGTATATAGATAGTGGCTGCTCGCGTCACATGACAGGAAGGAAGGAAGAACTGAGGGAGTTTCGGTCCCTAAAAGATGGTGGGTGTGTAAAGTATGGAAATAACTCCTATGGAACAATCAAGGGATATGGTATGATTACCAATGGAGATTTCTCGATTCGAAAAGTGGCGTATGTGGAAGGATTGCAACATAACCTCATCAGCGTGTCACAATTAGTTGTGGGAACAGGTCTGAAAGTATCATTTGATGATGAGTGCTCTGAAATAATAGAAAAGCAATCGAAAAAGGTTCTGCTAAAGTCTGAACGCAAAGGAGAAATGTATCCTTTAAATCTCAACCCAATACGAGGAAAACCAGCAATATGTCTGCTGTCAAAGGCGAACACCGATGAAAGCTGGTTGTGGCATCGACGTCTATCGCACCTGAACTTCAAAGACATTAATAAGTTGGTGCTTGGTGATCACGTTCGAGGCCTCCCTCTTCTCAAGTTTGACAAGGAACATCTGTGTGCTGCATGTGAGATGGGCAAACAAAGCAGAAAGGGCCACTTTACACGAATTAATACAAAGATTGTTGAAGCTCTTGAACTATTACACATTGACTTATGTGGACCTTCGGCTATCGAGAGCATCGGTGGTAGTAAGTACATTCTTGTTATTGTAGATGATTTTTCTCGCTTCACCTGGGTTTTCTTTCTTAAGCAGAAATCAGATGCTACTCCCAAGTTAAAGACATTTATCAAGCAAGTGGAAGTGCAGCTGAGAAAGACGGTGAGGAATATCAGAAGTGACAACGGTCTGGAATTCTAGAATAACGATTTTGAGGACTTTCTGGCTGACAAGGGGATAACTCACAATTTTTCGGCCCCTTATACACCACAACAGAATGGGGTTGTTGAAAGACGAAATCGTTCTTTGTGTGAGGCAGCCAGAACCATGCTCAGTTTCGCTTCTCTTCCGTTATACTTCTGGGCTGATGCAGTTGCAGCCCCGTGCTACACTCAGAACCGATCTTTGCTCAACAAGAGATTCTCAATCACTCCATACGAGATCATAAACAATCGAAAGCCCAATGTCAAATTTTTCCATGTGTTCGGTTCAAGGTGCTTCATCTTTAATTCAAAGGAGAACCGAAACAAGTTTGACGTCAAAGCAGATGAAGGGATTTTTCTTGGTTATTCACTCACTTCAAAAGCCTACAGAGTGTTGAACAAACGCTCCAAACGAATTGAAGAAACATAGTATGTCACCTTTGACGATAACTACATGAAGAAAGTGCAAAGGAGTGAAAGTGACTTAGATGAAATATTTCCGGAATCTGGACAGGTCTCGGTTCCTATATCCAACTTGTTTGAAGAGTACATTCGGTTATTCGATGAACCAGAGAAAGCGGCACACTCAGAGGCGAAAGCAGCAGATAACAAAATTGATAATCTCAAGAAGATCATAGATGAAGCTGCCAAAGTAATGGGAAGTGAACCTCCTAAAACTATAGGTGTTCAATCCTCAACTGACTCTCCCATCAACGGCTCAATCTTCAAGGGGGAGAGTTCTTTAGCACCCAAGACAACCGAAATGTCTTTCGAGGGGGAGAGTCCTATTCAATCCCCAACTCCCAAAGGTCCAAGCGAGGGTGAACATACTGCTCCAAACCCACCCAATAGTAGTCCAATTGAGGGAGAGAATCCAACTCCCACAAAGGATGCATATTCTGATGCTGCCACAGGTTACACTTCGCCAGTCGAGGGGGAGAAAGAGAATGCAACTGACGAAGGCGAAGGTGATCAATCAGAACTTGAAGAGGAAGTGAATGCTGAATTGGATCCAGCATATGACCCAAATTATCCTCTATTAGCCAAATGGACCAAGGACCATCCCAAAGCTCAAATTATTGGAGAATCATCTGAAAAAGTACTCACTCGCTCACAGTTGAAAGCGAAACAAACTGCATTATTCTCTAAAGTTGAATTCTATATGTTTAATTCGTTCATATCCAAGATCGAGCCGAAAACAGTTAATGCTGCACTTGATCATTCTGATTGGGTTCAAGCAATGCAAGATAAGCTCCATGAGTTTGAACGCAACCGAGTTTGGAGGCTGATTCCTACACCAAAGGATGCTTCAGTAGTCGACTTAAAATGGGTCTTCAGAAATAAATTAGATAAAGAAGGGAATGTCATTCGCAACAAGGCTCGGTTGGTGGTGAAAGGTTATTGCCAAGAGGAAGGGATAGATTATGAGGAAACCTTCACTCCAGTAGCTAGGTTGGAATCAGTTAGAATCTTCTTGGCATATGCTGCTCATAAAAACTTCGAAGTTTTCCAAATGGATGTCAAATGCGCTTTCTTGAATGGGGAACTAGAAGAAACAGTGTATATTGAGCAACCTCCCGGGTTCGTGAATGAGAAATTCCCTGATCATTGCTATGTGCTGGATAAAGCGGTATATGGTTTGAAGCAAGCACCGAGAGCCTGGTATGAAACTTTAACTCGCTTTCTGAAAATGTCGAAATTTAAGCAAGGTTCGGTTGACCCAACCTTCTTCCGAAAGAAATAAGGCGAACATCTAATGATAGTTCAAATTTATGTCGATGACATCATCTTCGGCTCCACGAATCCTAGCTTAACAGCTGAATTCAGGAAGTTGATGGAGACTAAATTTGAAATGAGCGCACTGGGTCCGATTAATTTTTTCCTTGGTTTGAATATTAGACAGGGACCAGAAGGTATCTTTATCAACCAGGAGGCGTACACTAAGACCCTGCTAACAAAATTTGGCATGACAGGAGACTCAAAAGTGAAGGTTCGTATGACGTTTGGCACTAAGTTAACACCTTCTCTGGAAAAACCTGCTGTTGACATAACACTATATCGACAAATGATAGGGTCCCTTATGTATCTAACAGCTAGTAGACCGGACATTATGTTTTCTGTTTGTTATTGTGCCATGTTTCAAGCTAATCCAAGAGAACCTCACATGGTGGCAGTGAAAAATATTTTCCGTTACCTGAAGCGAACCTCATCTCTCGGTCTCTGGTATCCTGCTAGATCTGGATTCTTTATTCAAGCATTTTCTGATGCTGATCTTGGAGGATGTGGTCTGGACCGAAAGAGCACTACAGGTGGATGCCAATTTCTTGACGGAAAAATGGTTAGCTGGCAGTCCAAGAAGCAAACCTGCGTGTCACTTTCAACAGCCGAAGCTGAGTATATAGCTGCAGCATCTTGTACTTCTCAAGTCATTTGGATTCAAAGTCAACTAAGAGATTACGGGCTAAGTATGAAGAAGATTCCTCTCTATTGTGACTCAGAAAGTGCAATAAGGATATGTCACAATCCAGTACAACACTCAAAGACTAAGCATATTGCACTTAGATATCATTTCATCAAGGATCACGTAGAAGATGGGAACGTGGAAGTGCATTTTGTTCGATCCTCTGATCAATTGGCTGACATATTCACTAAAGCCTTATCTGAAGCGAGTTTCAATAAAATTCTGCAAGGCTTGGGAATGATGGAAGCAGAGTCGGTACCGAATCCTTAATTCAACACCTAAAAATTAGACAAGCGAAATGGAGCGAACGCTCGGTCTATTTCGGCTCCATAATTTTCGGGAACCGAAATGAACCGACCGCTCGGTCTATTTCGGCTCTGGAATTTTGAGGAACCGAAATGAACCGACCGCTCAGTCTATTTCAGCTCTGGAATTTTGAGGAACCGAAATGAACCGACCGCTCGGTCTATTTCGCTTCATTCCTTTAAGATAAGGTTTCGGTTGTACATTTTGCTCAAAGAGTGTTTTATGCAACTTTATTTTCTTTTTCTGTTTTTATTATTTTTCAGAAAACTTCAAAAATCCAAAAATATTTTCTTTTTCTGTTTTTATTATTTTTCAGAAAACTTCAAAAATCCAAAAATATATTTTTTTGTGTGGTGTGTTTGTTTGTTTGTTCCCTTCATTAGGTCACACGTGTATCAGTGCAACATAATTTGGAGCTAAGACAGGTATAATCATTTCCATAAGAACTAGTTAAGGGTCCCTAGAAGCATGCTGCTGCATGTTGACCAAAGCCTCTACGACTTAGAGCAAGGCCTTAATGATTCGATCTCTACCTATCGTTTCTTCCCAATCAGGCTGTTCAGATCAACTCCGTCTAGAGCTACCTTACTCTTCTCATATGAGTTAAGAGTTTTTCTGCTTAGTCACGTCTTTATAGCAGAAGGTACTTTCGGTTCCTTAACCACCCTCCTTACTTTCTCCATCAACTTTCGGTTCATCACTGTAACCCTTGAGACTCTCAGTTTTTACCACTGAGGTTTATGGTTGCACAAAATCTGTGTTTATGATCTTAGATATGTATACCACGTACTGAGTGAAACCCACAATCCAACACCAACAACGAATTGACGGTGAATTGTCATATTCAAGATGTTACTGGTTACCGAATGAAATCTCATTTTTATTTTTGAGTGATCTTTTATGAATTGTCTAACACCAAGGCTTTTTCTTCCCATAAAGATCCAGTTTCTTGTTGTTTTTGAGATTTCTATATCTACTTTAGTCACTATAAAATATATCCTACCTACTTGTTCAACAGACCACATTGGTCTCACAATTACTTCTTCCCATGTTCGGTCTTATGTTAAGCGTCGACGTTCGGTTGAAGATAAGCCACCTTAAGCCAATGATTTAAAAAGAAGCCTTTCAATGTTTCTCTACAAACATTTGATCGTTATTTCACGGGAACCCACACAAGCACTTCAAGTCTCTCTTGACTTTGAAGGAAGCGATTCTTGCCCGGAATCACCTGCTTTCTGTCTTATAATGAGACATCACTCACATCCAATACACATTTGCTTTATTTCTTTATCTTTTGTCACTCTATTGCACGGAAATTTTAATTTTCCAACATTCTGGTTGCTGTTAGTTTGATTTGTGTTTATCTTTTGGAGAAACAGGGGTAATTCTATATCTTGGAGCGCAACTGAATTTCAAACGACGATTGAGGATAAGAATTTGGGCGCGTGAATTTGAACGGTCTCACTACCCACGCGCGTTGACGTATACCTGGGAGTAACCAACCTGTCACATCGCGCTTTTTCAGGCGACGTTTTAGTGACTGCTTCATTATCATGATGATTTTTCTCTCTCCTAGCAACGGTATATAAGGGGTTTATACTTTTATTTGTCTTTTACCAGCAACAAATTCTCTCAAAATTACAAGGCAAGTTTCAAACTGTCAGCTTCTTTCTTCGATCAACAATGGCGACTTCTTCATCCGTTCACGATCAGACTGCTTCGTCCACATTGCTTTCGATCAAGCCCAATCAGAACATGATTATTGAACTCAATCCGTTTATGTACGATTCGTATATGCTGCAGGTGGTTGAGTGTTTGAAGTATTCTCCACTGGTTCTAGCCCTAACATAGGTGGAAGCCGTCCCAATGTCTCTTTTATCACAGGTTTACTCTACTGCATCTTATGACAAGAACAAGGAACGAATCTACTTCCAAATCCACTCTCATGAAACTTCAATTTCGAAAGGGAGATTTTGTTCCCTGTTGCACCTAGCTGTGGATTCATCTGTTATTTCACCAGACTTCATCACCACTACTCAACTTTTCTCGATGCTGTACGAAATGGGATACACTGACGTGCTTACCACAATAACGAAGGTTAAGAAGTCATGCCTACCGTCCCCATGGAATGGAATGCTTACTCTTCTCATCAAGATTTTGGCGGAGAGAAGTGCTGGATCTGATGGCACCAGCAAGGCTTTCCTAACCCTTCTCTACGGACTTTACAATGGTCTTAATCTTGATTATTGGACGATCATCTGGTCTCAAGTGGTGCAAAGCCTCAACACTACAACGAGGCATTCTGAAATTTCATGTGCACGATTCTGGACTCTCATTACAAGAAGGGCGATAAATTCTTTGGAAATTCCGGTGATGAAGGATGCCCTAGTTGCGTCTATTGCTATGTTTCACACCAAGAAAATCATAATTTCTGATCCTCTAAAGTTCCCTCACATTGGCTCTATCCCTGAGACAATGTATAGATGTGTTACAGCCGAAAGTAAACTCATAGCTGATTATCGAAAACTTCCTCCCAAGGAACCAAAAGTTCTATCTCCTGAACAGCAGGCTGCCCTAGATACTGTGGACAAGGCTAGTAACCGAGGGAAACGGGCCTCTACCAAGAAGGAGACAACAGAGGAGGATAAGTCTAAGCCTACCAAGACCAAGAAGCTTAAGTATGATAAAGGGGATTCTTCTAAAACGAAGAAGATTAAAAAGATGGCAAAAAGGTCCAAGAGTCCTACTCCTCCTAGCTCAGAAAATGACGAGGAAGGTGAAGAAGAGGAAATTCGTCATGCATCACCGAGAGGTAACACTCCTCCCCGATCTCCTACTCCAACCGAATCTCCTCATAACAAACTTCCTACCCCACCTCCATCACCGAAACAAACAGTTCCAGTTTCGGTTCCTCCTATTCCCCCATCTACCACATCTCCAACAACAACTTCCTTACCACCACCACCAGTCTCGTCTATTCCTATTTCTACAACTCCCATCTCAACTCCTATTTTTTCCCAATCCACTACACCCACTATTCCTGAACCAACAGTAGGAGTCAACGTATCTGATACGGGGGCGACTACTGAAACAGAACCCCCAGTTACTTCTACACCCCTTTCACCCTCACCTTCAACCGACTCCGGTGCCACTCTCGGTGGTGCTAATGATGAGTATGATTCTACATACTTTAGTCCCTATCGGCTTCCTACTGATGAGGATGATGATGCTCCTATCACACGTCAACACTTGCAAAGCATTCATGAGAAATTGGATAAATTGATTGAAGACAACAAGTCCTATAGTGGTGTTGTGCTTAAAGCCTTTTTGGACACTGCTCTTGAACAATATACGGGGTCAAATGAAAAATCCACTAAAGCTGTTAATGAGTCTACCTCCTCTTGCCAAAAGGCCACCACTGATATTAATGAAATTGTTCATAGTACTCAGATCTTTCTTGAGTCACTTAAAGGGCATGCTGATACGAATGCAGCAAAGGTGAATGCTTCTGTGGACTCTTTCTCCAAGTCTCTTCAAGAAGAACAAACAAAGTTTGAGGCTGTGCGTTCCTCTATCCAAGCCGAGAACTCTTCACTTATCAGTTCGGTGAATTCTCGCCTTGAATCTCTTCACGCTGATTTGGCGAAAGAAAGTGCTCTGAAGGAAGAACTTGCTCGACAAGCATCCACGATCGAAGTTCAGGAGGTTCAACTAGCTCACGCTGATAAAGAAATTGGTTTTTTGAAGACACAGAGAGCTGTTTTTCACAGCTGTGCAGGGGATGTGAAGGATATGCTCACCAACATTCTTGGTGCTCATGATCCTATCCTCACTTTGACCATTCGGAATCACCTCACTACCAAACTTCTTCCCGCCCTTGCATTGTTACACGAGATGAAGGGTGTTTCAGAGAGATTTATTGCTCCAAAACAAGGGGGAGAGGGTGCTCCTCAACCGAAGGTTAAGACTGAAACCGAAACTGCTCAACCGAAGGTCAAAGTTACAACCGAACTGAAGGATAATGTAGCTTCAGGTTCTGGTCGACAAGAAAAGCAAAAGGAGATTGATGATAATAGCAGTAACGAATATGGTGAAACTATTGCTGAGGCTCTTAAGCGAAAGAAGAGATATAAAGAGCTTGATGAAACCTTGAAGGTTGCAAGGGACGCAGAGGAGAGGGAAAGGAGAAACAAGGAAGAAGAAGATGCCTTGAACTGCAAGAAGGCCTTGTTTTCCTTATGGACTAAAGAGGCACTTATCAATCAAGCTATAGAGTTTCCAAGTGTTTATTGGTTGGAACCTGTTGCTTCGTTTGACTGTGATAATTCTAAGGACTCGCAGTTCGATATGCCGATAACAAGAAAGGCGTTCACGTTTCACTGTTTCGATTCGACTGCTGAGGTTCCTTTTCCTCATCCAAAGGTTGACCGAGAGCTTTTTGATTTCTATCTGAAGTATGGACAACCGCAGTACTTGACATGGAGCGCACAGAAGATAATCATTGTCAAGGTACTGAAACCTACGTCTGCTGGGAGGTTTATAAATGTCAATTTTAAAATCACACGAGGCTCTGCAAACTCGGTGTCGATTATTTCCCTAGCAGACCTTCCAAATCTAAATCCTCATGATTGGATTTTATTATTCAATATTCTGCTTACAAATCCGAGGGAATATGAACCGATTTTGGAGCACTTGAAGAGGATGTTGGCTTCTTACATCCATGAGGTTGCAGCTATGGATCAAGAGATAGCGAAAGTAATGAACAAGAAACCGACCATCAAGCCAACACCGAAACCAGGAGATGTAAATAAAATGAAGATGGGGAAAATAGATTCAACACATCTTACTGTGATGTTTACAAAAGGCGAAGCTCACAGATTTTTATTCGCTCTTGTTGATAAACATTTATTCTCAACTGACTGCTTGGAGCACATCATTAACATTGTTCATCGGTGCAAGCAGAATTCAGAAGCAGACAAAAAGAACTTCACGGACATGCTTCGGTGGTACATAACTTTCCGTCATCATTTGCTGGCTATCATACCGAAGGTGTTCAAAACAATAAAGAAGTCTTCTGCAGCTCAGCCGAAGTGAGCTTTCAGTTCCATTGATGCAAAGGGGGAGATTGTTGAGTTTAATTGTGTTGCGTCATGGGCTTTTTGTTTTGTATCCGGATTGGGCCTGTCCATCCGTGATTATCTAGTAGGGTTATACTATAAATATGCATGCATGTATGCATTAGTTAAGGTTGATAATTACGTTCATTGTTTTGTAACCCTAAACACCTCTACAATTGAAGTTCTTAATCGAGCTCTTCTGAGGTGTTGAAGTATTAATTATTCGACATATTCAAAGCCATTCTTGTGTTCTTGATTACGTTCTTAATTGTTTGCTTGCATAGAATCTAACGATCCTAAAAGAAGTTTTTTCTAACATTACTCTTTATTACTAAGTAGTGGGTTAACATTAGATTTGAATAAATGTTGTTACTCATGTGAAATGGCGAGAAATATTATTTCTTTTCATGGCTTGTACAAAGAAGGTTATAGTTTTTCATTTGATAATGAATGTGGTGCTATTAATGTTTTTTATAATGATGTGTTTTATTTTAAAGAATTACCTTGCAATGGTGTATATGAAGTTGTGAATGTTGTAGATAACTTAGGAAATAATGTGTTGCATATTGATTCTTCCACTAGTTTGGATAAGGCATCCTTGTGGCATTGTCGTCTTGGACATGTCAACAAGAAGCACATAGGCCAACTCCAGAAGGCTGGAGTTTTGGAATCATTTGACTTAAAGTCGGATGATAGTTGCGAGTCTTGTTTACTTGGAAAAATGACAAAGTCACCCTTCACTGGTACTTGTGCAAGTGGTGAGGGTTTGTTGGATCTCATACACACTGATGTGTGTGGACCTTTCAAAACCGCCACAAGGGATGCTAACCGCTTCTATGTGACTTTTACTCATGATTATAGTAGATATGGTTATGTCTACTTAATCAAGCATATGTCAGAAACCTTTGAAAAGTTCAAAGAGTTTAAACAGGAAGTGGAGAATCAGCTGGGCAGGAACATTAAGATGCTTCGATCCGATCGAGGTAGTGAGTATCTTAGCACAGAGTTCCTTGACTATCTTAAGGAATGCGGACTTGTTTCACAATTGACACCTACCAGGACACCACAACTGAATGGTGTGGCTGAGAGGCGCAATCGAACGTTGTTGGACATGGTTCATTCCATGATGAGTCGAGCTTCGCTACCAATCTCATTTTGGGGGTATGCCTTAGAGACTGCCGCCCATATCCTTAATCTAGTCCCAACTAAAAAGGTTGCCAAAACACCTCACGAGATGTGGACCGGGAAAGTTCCCACTTTAGACCACATCAAGATTTTGGGTTGCGAGGCTTTCGTGAGGCGCGAGACTCACGATAAGCTCGAACCTCGAAGTGAGCGGTGTATTTTCATCGGCTACCCACAAAAATCCTTTGGTTACCTCTTCTACAGACCCAATGAGAATGTGGTCTTTGTGGCAAGGAGAGGAGTCTTTCTGAGAGAGAATTCATAAGCCAAGGAAACAGTGGGAGGCAAATTGACCTTGAAGAGCTTCAAGAGTCAAGCGGTGAAGGAACCTCAAACCCTAGCAATCAACATGAGGAGGAAACTCCTGTTGAATCAACTGACGAGCCCATACCTCTGAGACGTTCCACTAGAGTTAGGAATCCAACTGAGCATTATTATGGTTTCCATATTACTGTGGAAGGTGATACATTTATCAGTGATAGTACACTGGTAAATATGGATGAACCTAACAACTATAGGGAAGCCATGGCAGGCCCCGAGTCTTCTAAATGGAAAGAGGCTATGGACAACGAGATTCAGTCCATGTATGACAATCAAGTTTGGAACTTGGTTTACAATGTACCGGGTCGTAAGACATTCGGGTGCAAATGGATCTTCAAGAAGAAGACCGACATGGATGGGAAAGTACACACTTATAAGGCGCGACTGGTTGCGAAGGGCTTCACTCAAACTCAGGGAGTTGATTATGATGAAACCTTCTCACCAGTAGCGAAGATTAAGTCGATTAGGGTCATGCTAGCCATTGCTGCATTTCATGATTATGAAATATGGCAAATGGATGTCAAAACCGCTTTCCTTAATGGAAAGTTGGCTGAGGATGTTTACATGAGTCAGCCAGAGGGTTTTGTTAATGAAGAGCACCCTGATAAAGTGTGTAAACTTGAGAAATCAATTTATGGATTGAAACAAGCATCTCGTAGCTGGAATCTTTGTTTTGATGAGAAAGTCAAAGAGTTTGGTTTTTCGAGAAGCGAAGATGAGTCTTGTGTATATGTCAGAGCTAGTGAGAGTATAGTTAGCTTTTTGGTACTGTATGTGGATGCCATACTACTCATAGGAAATGACATCCCAACTTTGCAGGAGATTAAGTCTTGGCTTGGGAAGTGTTTCGCTATGAAGGACCTTGGAGAAGCTGCCTATATCCTAGGGATAAGGATATTGAGAGAGAGGAGTAAAAGACTAATTGGACTTAGTCAAAGCACTTACTTGGACAAGATGTTGAAAAGGTTCAACATGCAAATTTCCAAGAAATGTGACTTACCGATCCAGCACAATGCCAGACTGAGTAAGACTCAGAGTCCGAGTACAGAGGCTGAGATAGCTGAGATGAGTCGATTACCATATGCTTCCACTGTTGGCTCGATCATGTATGTTATGACGTGTACCCGCTCTGATGTGGCCTTTGCTTTGAGCATGGTCAGCAGATATCAGGGGAACCCTGGCAAAGCCCACTGAACTGCGGTAAAGAATATTCTCAAGTACCTGCGAAGGACTAAGGACTGGGTCCTTAACTTCAGTGGGAGTGATGACTTGAGAGTGATAGGGTACAGTGACGCTAGTTTCCAGACTGATAGGGATAATTCTGCTCTCAGTCGGGCTGGGTCTTACCATGAATGGAGGAGCAATCACTTGGAAAAGTTCCAAGCAGGAGACAGTAGCTGATTCGACATGTGAATCAGAGTACATAGGAGCGAGTGAAGCGGCGAAGGAGGTGATATGGCCGAGGAACTTCATCGGAGACCTTGGAGTTGTACCAGCTATAAAGGAGCCTATGGAGATTTTCTGTGACAGCAATAGTGCGGTGGCCTTAGCCAAGGAACCAAGAGATCATGGAAGATCCAGACACATTGACATAAAATATCACTTCATAAGATACAAGATAGAAGAAGGACTCCTCGTGGCAAAGATGGTATCGTCAGAAGATAACCCAACAGATCCTCTCACGAAGGGACTGACTAGGGTTAAACATTTGCAGCATGCGAGGAGCATCGGGCTGAAGGATGATATTAGTTTTAATAATTAGATAGCTATTTCTGAAACTTGTAAAATGTAATTTACATTTGGTGATTAAATAAAAGTTGTTATTTGTTTATGAGTAAAGTGTTACTATCTTGTGTCGATCGTTTACTATTGTTTCAACTTTGCATGTTTTGACTTCCAGAATAATTACTTTATTCAAACTCTCCACAGTTAATCATACTTTGGAAGTAGGTATGAATCAAGACTGTCATGAATTGGGCTTGTAGATGTCTAAGGTGGTTTGACATAGCAAGAGTTGTTGCAACATTCATGAGTGCTCATAAGTTCTGAGTATTGGATTAAACCCACGCTCACATGTATCACTTCATGGAATTTATCTCGAGTGATTGTGAGATGGTAATATCATATAAGTCTTCAAACCTAGAGATATGAGTTGTTGATTATGAGTTGGTTGTACATTGATTGTACTAAAACGCATCGGTAACTTGATGTTATAAAACGTGCCTTTGTGTATGATTCAACAAGTAGTTAGTACAAGCATATGAGTCAATGTTTATCTGTTCCTTTTAGTCATTGGAGGATTAAAAGCGACATCTGGGCCCCTCGATGATTTTGTTTTGACCTATGTGCCAGGCCCGGTCAGAACCAAATTGATGTGTTCAGTTTATTTCTATGTCAAACAAATTGGAAATCAGGAAACAAACTGCTGGACAATAAGTACGACGTTGTTCCATGTATTTGTCCGGCTGATATCTTGAACAGAGGATTATATGATCACTTATCTAAAATGGCACTTCATAGTTCAACGGAGTTTTAAGAGCTACGATTGCTGGTCGGTTCCTGAAGTCATACTTGCAATTATAGTTATCAGACTTATCCAAGTGGGAGACTGTTGAATAAGGTGTCTAAGTCCATAACTATATTTGGTATGTACTTGACCCGACCCGACATGGTCCATTTGGGTTGCACTTGTAACATCCGGATTCCCAGGTGCATTATTTACCCTTTATTTTGGAGATTTTGGGAGGGACTCGGCGAGTTGGTGCTTAGACTTGCCGAGTAGAGTCGCGAATTCCATCCGGGTTAATGACCGGACTCGGCAAGTCGACTAGTAGACTCGGCGAGTCCGCACAGTTTAATGAAACCCTAATCCCCGGGGTTTGAGACCTATTTAAAGGGGTTTATAGCCACCAAGTGCGGCTACCAGACCCCTGAGTGAAACCCTAAGCGATCTAGAGCAATTGTGAGGAAGGAGAGGCCATTTTTGATCCTTGTGTGGGTGTTTTTGCAAGAAGAAGGTGACCAAGGCAAAGAAGAAGTTGAAGAGGGCGTTATTCTGTGGATTTCAGAGCCTAAGAACTTCAGATTGAGGTATATTTCGATCCTTCTTCAGTTTTGGGTGTTAATCCTTGAGAGTTAGGGTTTCTAGCCCATTTAGAGTATAATTGATGGTGCTATTGGTCCCTTATTGTGTTGAGGATTCGGATCTGGATCCAAAGAGGTCCAGAGACCTTAACTCCTTGATCTTTATGGGGTGACATTGGGTGACATGAGCTTAGGGTGGCATATTGAGGCCATTTCTTCAAATAGAGCCATTGGGCCTTTACATGGGCATCAAGATCCAGACTTTACGTGTTTATATTGCTTAAGGAGGTCATATCTATAGATTAGAGGAACGGATCTGACCTCAGGAGGTCTTTTGAACTTGAGCATGGCGTAGACTCGCCGAGTCACAAGAACAGACTCGGCGAGTAGGGCTAGGGTTTCCCATAATTCACTCAGTGTGTACTTGCCGAGTTGGGGAATGACTCAGTGAGTCAGAGGGAATTAGAGGACTGGAGTTCAAGGCGGAACTCGCCGAGTTCATAATGGGACTCGGCGAGTTGAGTCGGGGTGGCCCCGCGATTCGTACCAGGAGTAACCCGTCGAGCAGGAGAAAGACTCGACGTGTCATGCGAGGCTAGAGGGATAGTGGGCACGCGTAGACTCGCCGAGTCGCCCAAGTGCACTCGGCGAGTCGGGTCAAAGTTTGACCGTTGACTTTTGTTGACTTTGAGGGTTGGTCAACAATGGGGTCTTTGTGTCAAGAGAGTGGTAAAATGGTCTTTTACCCTTCTGAGGGTGCCAAGAGAGAGTTGAGTCTAGTCTCGAGAGTTATATTTATGAGAGTATTTACTTTATGTGATTAGGCGGAGGCTAGGCCATAGTTCTACCGAGTCAGAGATTTATCCGGGACACCTGAGGTGAGTCTTCTCACTATACTTTACCTAGAGTGGTAACAGAGTTATGTGCTAGTGTACTGTTGAGTTATGTGCCAGTGTATTTGTATGCTATTTATGTGTTATTGTGATATGTGGTATGCATGATTCAGAGTTTCCAGAGATAGGACCAGTGGGTCCATAGAGTTAGGACCTTTGGGTCCATAGAGTTAGGGCCAGAGGGCCCACAGAGAATTGGGACTGGAGGGTCCCACTGAGACACACTGACCAGAGGGTCAGCAGAGTTATAGCCTTAAATGGCTAATATGTGTTAGAGTGGTATTTTGGGGAACTCACTAAGCTTTTATGCTTACAGTGTTATGTGTTATGTGTTTCAGGTACTAGTGATGATCGCGGGAAGGCGCCGACATGATTCGTACACACACGTGGATTTTTATGTATTTCGATCTTGGGAAATGTTTTGTGAAACAGAGATATGATACAATGAGATTGTTTTCTTGAAAGTAATTTATGAATGAGTTTATATGGTTTTTAACAAAGTGAAAAATTGTTTTAATTTTTACGGTGTTACAAGTTGGTATCAGAGCCTTGGTTTGAGGGATTCGGGTGCACTTTCGGGCGTATCTGAACTCAAACTGAGGATTTGAGAGATTTTCAAAATAAAAGTTGCAAATTTTTCACAAGAGTAAAAAGTTTTTGAAAGAGCAGAGCAGAGCAGTGTGTACGATCAGCCAGCGCCCGAACGGTGATTTCCCAAAATACCCTTACATTATGAGTTATGAGATATGTTATGATATGCATGCTAGAGTAGGCTAGGTATTCTTATTAGGACTAGAGTGGCCTGATTTGTGATGCCTTAGTCTAGGGAGTTTGCTGCTAAGGGATGCTTGAGAGTGAATAGATAGCAGCGAGGAGCTTATGAGAGATCTGTTAGGAAGCAGTCTACGCCCGTGAGATATAGAGTACTTGTGACATGGGATCCAAGGAGGAGGACTTAGAGTGAATGCTGATGCGGTGGGGACGGTAGTATAGGGCCCGTACTACTGAAGACACCGGAGCAGTACACACCCTAAGTAAGAATCCATTGGGTACTAAGGAGCAAGTAGGGTTGAGTTATCGAGTGCGAGTATACTCGAGCGAGTCTCTGATATCTTGTGTTGTATTTCAGAGAGACATCATGGTTGGGACACGCCACCGGCCAGGGACTAGCGAGGGGGTTGTGAGCGATGAGGAGCTCCGCCAGATGATTCATGATGAGGTGGTTGCTGCCATCCGCGCTGAGATTCCAGAGATGTTCGGGTCTATCAAGACCACGATGATGGAGGCTTTTGATGAGCGGTATGCCGCTCTTACTGATGCAGCTGTTGCTGCGGCCACCGCAGCCGTCGCTGCTGCTAGGCCACAGGGTGGTGATGCGTTGCTGTTCCGTGAGTTCAGCAACACAAAACCACCGGAGTTTGATGGGACCTAGGACCCGATTGCAGCAATGAGGTGGATATCAGACATAGAGGGGTGTTTCTTTACTTGCTCATCACCAGAGCATTTGAGAGTCCGGTTCGCGTTGAACCAGCTTCGCTTGGGAGCGAAGGACTGGTGGAAGTTTGTGACGGTGCACTATTCGCCTACTGAGCTTGCTGCAGTGACCTGGGAGAGGTTGACAACTATCTTCCGAGATGAGTACGTTCCCCAGGCGGAGAGGGAGCGTTTGGCCCAGGAGTTTCTGACCCTCAAGCAGGGTACTGAGTCTGTTACAGTGATTACGAGGATGTTCCATGAGCGGGCGATGTTCTGCCCAGAGCACGTGTCCTCCGAGCAGGCACGTATGAGCCGATATCTGAGCATTTTGAGGAGGGATATACGAGAGTTTGTGGCGAACTCAACATACCGGACATTTGCTGAGCTTCAGGCAAATTCCCGTAAGAGGGAGATAGAGCTGGAGACCCAGGCTAGGGAGGAGGCTGAGCCTCAGGGGAGAGATCGGCGACCGGCGCAGTCTCAGCCGGCAGCCAAGCGGGCCAAGCCCGCTGATTCGAGATCTGGGAGTCAGAGGGGCCGCACTTGTGGCAAGTGCGGCAAGAGCCACGATGGGGTGTGCAGAGCGGGGTCTTGCTACAAATGTGGCAAGGAGGGGCATATGGCCAAGGATTGCCCCAAGGGGTTTGCAGTATGTTTTCACTGCAACCAGACCGGACACCGGAAGGCAGAGTGTCCCCAGTTGCGAGGGACAGCGCAGGGAGCATCTCAGGGATCTGCCCCTGCTGCAGTGAGAGCTACAGACAGTCGGCCTGTAAAGGCCGAGGCACCGAAGGCACGAGGGAGAGCCTTCCAGTTGACCGCGGAGGAGGTCCGCGCAGCGCCCGACGTCGTGGCTGGTATGTACTCTTTCATGTACTTATTTTATGTGGAGATATTGTGCTTATATTGTGATATGCGTAGGTACTTTTCTCGTGAGTTCTGTACCTGCTCTAGTGTTATTTGACTCGGGTGCGAGTCGGTCTTTTGTATCTTTGGCTTTTAGCCAGCACATCAGTATTAGTCGAGAGGCGTTGAGTCGACCTCTGAGAGTTTCCATAGCTGATGAGAGGGCGGTGTATGCCACAGAGGTGATTCGAGGTTGTGTACTCGAAATTTTCGGAGTAGAGTTTCCGATTGACTTAGTCCCTATCGCAATGGGATATGTCTGTGTCATCGTGGGTATGGACTGGTTGAGCAGATTTGGGGCGGTTATCGACTGCGAGCGAAAACTGGTGACCATACGAGACCCTAGTGGGGGAGTTCTTACGGTGTACGGTGAGGGTACACGTTCTGGGTCGGCATTTTGTTCGGCCGCTAGAGCGAAACAGAGTCTACAGCAGGGCTGTAAAGGGTTTGTGGCGTATGTGATGGATACGAGGATTGATGCAGAGAGACCGAGGTCGGTCGATGAGGTCCTGATAGTGCATGAGTTCCCGGATGTTTCCCCGAGGAGTTGCCGGGTGTGCCTCCCGAGAGGCAGGTAGAGTTCCGTATCGATTTGGTGTCGGGGGCAGCGCCTATCGCCAAGGCGCCCTATCGCCTTGCGCCACCAGAGATGCAGGAGTTATCCTCGCAGCTTCAGGAGCTGCTGGGGAAGGGGTTTATACGGCCGAGTAGCTCGCCGTGGGGAGCGCCGATCCTTTTTGTCAAGAAAAAGGATGGTTCACACCGGATGTGCATTGATTACCGGGAGCTGAACAAACTGACGGTCAAGAGCCGTTACCCCTTACCGAGGATCGATGATTTATTCGATCAGTTGCAGGGAGCGTCTTGGTTTTCCAAGATCGACTTGAGGTCTGGATATCATCAGATGAGAGTACGAGATGAGGATATCCAGAAGACAGCGTTCAGGACTCGTTACGGGCATTACGAGTTCGTGGTGATGCCTTTCGGGCTCACCAATGCACCGGCGGCATTCATGGATCTCATGAACAGAGTATGCAGACCGATGTTGGATTGTTCGGTGATCGTGTTCATCGATGATATATTGGTGTATTCGAGATCCAGAGAGCAGCATGAGGAGCATTTGAGGGAGATACTTGGAGTTTTGAGATCGGAGAGGCTTTATGCCAAATTCTCTAAGTGTGATTTCTGGTTACGAGAGGTCCAGTTCCTATGGCACCTCGTTAACCAGAATAGGATATTGGTCGATCCGGCCAAGATTGAGGCAGTGATGAGTTGGGAAGTACCGAGATCTCCCACCGAGATCAGGAGTTTCCTAGGGTTGGCTGGCTATTATCGGAGATTTATCAGGGATTTCTCCAAGATCGCCGTGCCACTCACTAGGTTGACCCGGAAGGGTGTGGCTTTTTCATAGGGCCCAGAGCAGCAGGCCTCCTTCGAGACACTTCGCCAGAGACTGTGCGAAGCCCCGGTGTTAGCCCTTCCGGAGGGGATGGAGGACTTTGTAGTGTATTGTGCTGCATCGATAACGGGGCTGGGTGCGGTGCTTATGCAGAGAGGGCATGTGATAGCGTATGCATCGAGGCAGCTGAAGCCTCATGAGACGAGATATCCTACCCACGATCTGGAGTTGGGGGCAGTAGTGTTTGCCCTCAAGATATGGCGTCACTATTTGTATGGGGTTCGGTGTACCATATACACGGACCACAAGAGTTTGAAGTATCTGATGGATCAACCCAACCTGAACATGCGTCAGAGAAGGTGGTTGGATGTGGTGAAGGATTATGATTACGAGATCCTGTACCACCCGGGCAAGGCTAATGTTGTAGCTGATGCCCTGAGTCGCAGGGCGGAGAGTGCCCCTATACGAGACGTTTGTATGAGACTGACAGTGATGACTCCGGTGTGGGACACCATTCGAGGGGCCCAAATGGAGGCCATGAGACCGGAGAACCGCAAAAGGGAGCGAGTGATCGGGCAGGTATCGGAGTTCGTTACCCATAGTCGAGGGCTTATGACATTTCAGGGTCGGATTTGGGTACCGTTTGTGGGTGGGACGCGTACCGTCTTGATGGAGGAGGCGCATCGATCGAGGTTCTCGATCCATCCCGGGGCCACTAAGATGTATTTGGACTTGAAAAATGAGTATTGGTGGCCCTATATGAAGAGGGATGTTGCATGGTTCGTTGAGAGGTGTTTGACCTGTCGCAGGGTTAAGGCCGAGCACCAGAGACCGCATGGTAAGTTGCAGCCGTTGGAGGTTCTCGAGTGGAAGTGGGAACAGATTACCATGGATTTTATCACCAAATTGCCATAGACTGCAAGGGGCGTCGATGCAATTTGGGTGATTGTGGACAGGTTGACGAAGAGCGTTCACTTCCTTGCTATCAGTGAGAGCTCTTCTGCTGAGAGGTTGGCAGAGTTGTACGTAAGGGAGGTGGTATCACGACATGGAGTGCCGATCTCGATCGTCTCAGATCGAGATGTGCGTTTCACTTCCAGGTTCTGGAAGAAATTTCATGAGGAGTTGGGTACGAGGCTGCATTTTAGCACCGCATACCACCCACAGGCCGACGTGCAGAGCGAGCGGACGATTCAGACGCTCGAGGACATGCTCCGGGCATGTGTACTGGACTTCGGAGGGAGTTGGGACACATATTTGCCTTTGGCTGGGTTTTCCTATAACAACAGCCATCATTCGAGCATCGGTATGCCACCCTTTGAGCTGTTGTATGGGAGGAGGTGTCGGACTCTCATTTGCTGGGGAGAGGTAGGGCAACGTGTGATGGGTAGTACGGAGATTGTGCTTCAGACGACCGAGCAAATTCAGCAAGTCAGACAGAGATTACTGACGGCCCAGAGCCGTCAGAAGAGTTATGCGGATAGACGACGGTCAGGGCTCGAATTCCAAGTCGGTGACTTCGTGCTCCTGAAGGTATCTCCTTGGAAAGGAGTGATCCGGTTTAGGAAGAGGGGCAAGCTGGGACCCCGTTATATTGGTCCATTCCGAGTGATTGCGAGGGTAGGCCGGGTGGCCTACCGGTTGGAGCTACCTGCAGAGTTGGGCCAGATTCATGACACCTTTCACGTTTCACAGCTGAGGAAGTGTATTGCCGACGAGTCGGCAGTGGTACCATTAGAGGATATTCAGGTGGATGCGAGCCTGAACTATGTTAAGAGACCGGTGACGATTATGGATCGGAAGATCAAGGTCCTGAGAAACAAGGAAGTGCCCCTGGTGCAGGTCCAGTGGCAACATCGGAAAGGGTCCGAGCTGACTTGGGAGCCGAAGCGAGAGATGCGTGAGCAGTATCCAGGGCTGTTTTCAGAGTAAGACTTCGAGGACGAAGTCTGATTCTAGTGGGGGAGAATTGTAACATCCGGATTCCCAGGTGCATTATTTACCCTTTATTTTGGAGATTTTGGGAGGGACTCGGCGAGTTGGTGCTTAGAATCGCCGAGTAGAGTCGCGAATTCCATCCGAGTTAATGACCGGACTCGGCGAGTCGACTAGTAGACTCGGCGAGTCCGCACAGTTTAATGAAACCCTAATCCCCGGGGTTTGAGACCTATTTAAAGGGGTTTATAGCCACCAAGTGCGGCTACCAGACCCCTGAGTGAAACCCTAAGCGATCTAGAGCAATTGTGAGGAAGGAGAGGCCATTTTTGATCCTTGTGTGGGTGTTTTTGCAAGAAGAAGGTGACCAAGGCAAAGAAGAAGTTGAAGAGGGCGTTATTCTGTGGATTTCAGAGCCTAAGAACTTCAGATTGAGGTATATTTCGATCCTTCTTCAGTTTTGGGTGTTAATCCTTGAGAGTTAGGGTTTCTAGCCCATTTAGAGTATGATTGATGGTGCTATTGGTCCCTTATTGTGTTGAGGATTCGGATCTGGATCCAAAGAGGTCCAGAGACCTTAACTCCTTGATCTTTATGGGGTGACATTGGGTGACATGAGCTTAGGGTGGCATATTGAGGCCATTTCTTCAAATAGAGCCATTGGGCCTTTACATGGGCATCAAGATCCAGACTTTACGTGTTTATATTGCTTAAGGAGGTCATATCTATAGATTAGAGGAACGGATCTGACCTCAGGAGGTCTTTTGAACTTGAGCATGGCGTAGACTCGCCGAGTCACAAGAACAGACTCGGCGAGTAGGGCTAGGGTTTCCCATAATTCACTCAGTGTGTACTTGCCGAGTTGGGGAATGACTCAGTGAGTCAGAGGGAATTAGAGGACTGGAGTTCAAGGCGGAACTCGCCGAGTTCATAATGGGACTCGGCGAGTTGAGTCGGGGTGGCCCCGCGATTCGTACCAGGAGTAACCCGTCGAGCAGGAGAAAGACTCGACGTGTCATGCGAGGCTAGAGGGATAGTGGGCACGCGTAGACTCGCCGAGTCGCCCAAGTGCACTCGGCGAGTCGGGTCAAAGTTTGACCGTTGACTTTTGTTGACTTTGAGGGTTGGTCAACAATGGGGTCTTTGTGTCAAGAGAGTGGTAAAATGGTCTTTTACCCTTCTGAGGGTGCCAAGAGAGAGTTGAGTCTAGTCTCGAGAGTTATATTTATGAGAGTATTTACTTTATGTGATTAGGCGGAGGCTAGGCCATAGTTCTACCGAGTCAGAGATTTATCCGGGACACCTGAGGTGAGTCTTCTCACTATACTTTACCTAGAGTGGTAACAGAGTTATGTGCTAGTGTACTGTTGAGTTATGTGCCAGTGTATTTGTATGCTATTTATGTGTTATTGTGATATGTGGTATGCATGATTCAGAGTTTCCAGAGATAGGACCAGTGGGTCCATAGAGTTAGGACCTTTGGGTCCATAGAGTTAGGGCCAGAGGGCCCACAGAGAATTGGGACTGGAGGGTCCCACTGAGACACACTGACCAGAGGGTCAGCAGAGTTATAGCCTTAAATGGCTAATATGTGTTAGAGTGGTATTTTGGGGAACTCACTAAGCTTTTATGCTTACAGTGTTATGTGTTATGTGTTTCAGGTACTAGTGATGATCGCGGGAAGGCGCCGACATGATTCGTACACACACGTGGATTTTTATGTATTTCGATCTTGGGAAATGTTTTGTGAAACAGAGATATGATACAATGAGATTGTTTTCTTGAAAGTAATTTATGAATGAGTTTATATGGTTTTTAACAAAGTGAAAAATTGTTTTAATTTTTACGGTGTTACAAGTTGGTATCAGAGCCTTGGTTTGAGGGATTCGGGTGCACTTTCGGGCGTATCTGAACTCAAACTGAGGATTTGAGAGATTTTCAAAATAAAAGTTGCAAATTTTTCACAAGAGTAAAAAGTTTTTGAAAGAGCAGAGCAGAGCAGTGTGTACGATCAGCCAGCGCCCGAACGGTGATTTCCCAAAATACCCTTACATTATGAGTTATGAGATATGTTATGATATGCATGCTAGAGTAGGCTAGGTATTCTTATTAGGACTAGAGTGGCCTGATTTGTGATGCCTTAGTCTAGGGAGTTTGCTGCTAAGGGATGCTTGAGAGTGAATAGATAGCAGCGAGGAGCTTATGAGAGATCTGTTAGGAAGCAGTCTACGCCCGTGAGATATAGAGTACTTGTGACATGGGATCCAAGGAGGAGGACTTAGAGTGAATGCTGATGCGGTGGGGACGGTAGTATAGGGCCCGTACTACTGAAGACACCGGAGCAGTACACACCCTAAGTAAGAATCCATTGGGTACTAAGGAGCAAGTAGGGTTGAGTTATCGAGTGCGAGTATACTCGAGCGAGTCTCTGATATCTTGTGTTGTATTTCAGAGAGACATCATGGTTGGGACACGCCACCGGCCAGGGACTAGCGAGGGGGTTGTGAGCGATGAGGAGCTCCGCCAGATGATTCATGATGAGGTGGTTGCTGCCATCCGCGCTGAGATTCCAGAGATGTTCGGGTCTATCAAGACCACGATGATGGAGGCTTTTGATGAGCGGTATGCCGCTCTTACTGATGCAGCTGTTGCTGCGGCCACCGCAGCCGTCGCTGCTGCTAGGCCACAGGGAGGTGATGCGTTGCTGTTCCGTGAGTTCAGCAACACAAAACCACCGGAGTTTGATGGGACCTAGGACCCGATTGCAGCAATGAGGTGGATATCAGACATAGAGGGGTGTTTCTTTACTTGCTCATCACCAGAGCATTTGAGAGTCCGGTTCGCGTTGAACCAGCTTCGCTTGGGAGCGAAGGACTGGTGGAAGTTTGTGACGGCGCACTATTCGCCTACTGAGCTTGCTGCAGTGACCTGGGAGAGGTTGACAACTATCTTCCGAGATGAGTACGTTCCCCAGGCGGAGAGGGAGCGTTTGGCCCAGGAGTTTCTGACCCTCAAGCAGGGTACTGAGTCTGTTACAGTGATTACGAGGATGTTCCATGAGCGGGCGATGTTCTGCCCAGAGCACGTGTCCTCCGAGCAGGCACGTATGAGCCGATATCTGAGCATTTTGAGGAGGGATATACGAGAGTTTGTGGCGAACTCAACATACCGGACATTTGCTGAGCTTCAGGCAAATTCCCGGAAGAGGGAGATAGAGCTGGAGACCCAGGCTAGGGAGGAGGCTGAGCCTCAGGGGAGAGATCGGCGACCGGCGCAGTCTCAGCCGGCAGCCAAGCGGGCCAAGCCCGCTGATTCGAGATCTGGGAGTCAGAGGGGCCGCACTTGTGGCAAGTGCGGCAAGAGCCACGATGGGGTGTGCAGAGCGGGGTCTTGCTACAAATGTGGCAAGGAGGGGCATATGGCCAAGGATTGCCCCAAGGGGTTTGCAGTATGTTTTCACTGCAACCAGACCGGACACCGGAAGGCAGAGTGTCCCCAGTTGCGAGGGACAGCGCAGGGAGCATCTCAGGGATCTGCCCCTGCTGCAGTGAGAGCTACAGACAGTCGGCCTGTAAAGGCCGAGGCACCGAAGGCACGAGGGAGAGCCTTCCAGTTGACCGCGGAGGAGGTCCGCGCAGCGCCCGACGTCGTGGCTGGTATGTACTCTTTCATGTACTTATTTTATGTGGAGATATTGTGCTTATATTGTGATATGCGTAGGTACTTTTCTCGTGAGTTCTGTACCTGCTCTAGTGTTATTTGACTCGGGTGCGAGTCGGTCTTTTGTATCTTTGGCTTTTAGCCAGCACATCAGTATTAGTCGAGAGGCGTTGAGTCGACCTCTGAGAGTTTCCATAGCTGATGAGAGGGCGGTGTATGCCACAGAGGTGATTCGAGGTTGTGTACTCGAAATTTTCGGAGTAGAGTTTCCGATTGACTTAGTCCCTATCGCAATGGGATATGTCTGTGTCATCGTGGGTATGGACTGGTTGAGCAGATTTGGGGCGGTTATCGACTGCGAGCGAAAACTGGTAACCATACGAGACCCTAGTGGGGGAGTTCTTACGGTGTACGGTGAGGGTACACGTTCTGGGTCGGCATTTTGTTCGGCCGCTAGAGCGAAACAGAGTCTACAGCAGGGCTGTAAAGGGTTTGTGGCGTATGTGATGGATACGAGGATTGATGCAGAGAGACCGAGGTCGGTCGATGAGGTCCTGATAGTGCATGAGTTCCCGGATGTTTCCCCGAGGAGTTGCCGGGTGTGCCTCCCGAGAGGCAGGTAGAGTTCCGTATCGATTTGGTGTCGGGGGCAGCGCCTATCGCCAAGGCGCCCTATCGCCTTGCGCCACCAGAGATGCAGGAGTTATCCTCGCAGCTTCAGGAGCTGCTGGGGAAGGGGTTTATACGGCCGAGTAGCTCGCCGTGGGGAGCGCCGATCCTTTTTGTCAAGAAAAAGGATGGTTCACACCGGATGTGCATTGATTACCGGGAGCTGAACAAACTGACGGTCAAGAGCCGTTACCCCTTACCGAGGATCGATGATTTATTCGATCAGTTGCAGGGAGCGTCTTGGTTTTCCAAGATCGACTTGAGGTCTGGATATCATCAGATGAGAGTACGAGATGAGGATATCCAGAAGACAGCGTTCAGGACTCGTTACGGGCATTACGAGTTCGTGGTGATGCCTTTCGGGCTCACCAATGCACCGGCGGCATTCATGGATCTCATGAACAGAGTATGCAGACCGATGTTGGATTGTTCGGTGATCGTGTTCATCGATGATATATTGGTGTATTCGAGATCCAGAGAGCAGCATGAGGAGCATTTGAGGGAGATACTTGGAGTTTTGAGATCGGAGAGGCTTTATGCCAAATTCTCTAAGTGTGATTTCTGGTTACGAGAGGTCCAGTTCCTATGGCACCTCGTTAACCAGAATAGGATATTGGTCGATCCGGCCAAGATTGAGGCAGTGATGAGTTGGGAAGTACCGAGATCTCCCACCGAGATCAGGAGTTTCCTAGGGTTGGCTGGCTATTATCGGAGATTTATCAGGGATTTCTCCAAGATCGCCGTGCCACTCACTAGGTTGACCCGGAAGGGTGTGGCTTTTTCATAGGGCCCAGAGCAGCAGGCCTCCTTCGAGACACTTCGCCAGAGACTGTGCGAAGCCCCGGTGTTAGCCCTTCCGGAGGGGATGGAGGACTTTGTAGTGTATTGTGCTGCATCGATAACGGGGCTGGGTGCGGTGCTTATGCAGAGAGGGCATGTGATAGCGTATGCATCGAGGCAGCTGAAGCCTCATGAGACGAGATATCCTACCCACGATCTGGAGTTGGGGGAAGTAGTGTTTGCCCTCAAGATATGGCGTCACTATTTGTATGGGGTTCGGTGTACCATATACACGGACCACAAGAGTTTGAAGTATCTGATGGATCAACCCAACCTGAACATGCGTCAGAGAAGGTGGTTGGATGTGGTGAAGGATTATGATTGCGAGATCCTGTACCACCCGGGCAAGGCTAATGTTGTAGCTGATGCCCTGAGTCGCAGGGCGGAGAGTGCCCCTATACGAGACGTTTGTATGAGACTGACAGTGATGACTCCGGTGTGGGACACCATTCGAGGGGCCCAAACGGAGGCCATGAGACCGGAGAACCGCAAAAGGGAGCGAGTGATCGGGCAGGTATCGGAGTTCGTTACCCATAGTCGAGGGCTTATGACATTTCAGGGTCGGATTTGGGTACCGTTTGTGGGTGGGACGCGTACCGTCTTGATGGAGGAGGCGCATCGATCGAGGTTCTCGATCCATCCCGGGGCCACTAAGATGTATTTGGACTTGAAAAATGAGTATTGGTGGCCCTGTATGAAGAGGGATGTTGCATGGTTCGTTGAGAGGTGTTTGACCTGTCGCAGGGTTAAGGCCGAGCACCAGAGACCGCATGGTAAGTTGCAGCCGTTGGAGGTTCTCGAGTGGAAGTGGGAACAGATTACCATGGATTTTATCACCAAATTGCCACAGACTGCAAGGGGCGTCGATGCAATTTGGGTGATTGTGGACAGGTTGACGAAGAGCGTTCACTTCCTTGCTATCAGTGAGAGCTCTTCCGCTGAGAGGTTGGCAGAGTTGTACGTAAGGGAGGTGGTATCACGACATGGAGTGCCGATCTCGATCGTCTCAGATCGAGATGTGCGTTTCACTTCCAGGTTCTGGAAGAAATTTCATGAGGAGTTGGGTACAAGGCTGCATTTTAGCACCGCATACCACCCACAGGCCGACGGGCAGAGCGAGCGGACGATTCAGACGCTCGAGGACATGCTCCAGGCATGTGTACTGGACTTCGGAGGGAGTTGGGACACATATTTGCCTTTGGCTGGGTTTTCCTATAACAACAGCCATCATTCGAGCATCGGTATGCCACCCTTTGAGCTGTTGTATGGGAGGAGGTGTCGGACTCTCATTTGCTGGGGAGAGGTAGGGCAACGTGTGATGGGTAGTACGGAGATTGTGCTTCAGACGACCGAACAAATTCAGCAAGTCAGACAGAGATTACTGACGGCCCAGAGCCGTCAGAAGAGTTATGCGGATAGACGACGGTCAGAGCTCGAATTCCAAGTCGGTGACTTCGTGCTCCTGAAGGTATCTCCTTGGAAAGGAGTGATCCGGTTTAGGAAGAGGGGAAAGCTGGGACCCCGTTATATTGGTCCATTCCGAGTGATTGCGAGGGTAGGCCGGGTGGCCTACCGGTTGGAGCTACCTGCAGAGTTGGGCCAGATTCATGACACCTTTCACGTTTCACAGCTGAGGAAGTGTATTGCCGACGAGTCGGCAGTGGTACCATTAGAGGATATTCAGGTGGATGCGAGCCTGAACTATGTTAAGAGACCGGTGACGATTATGGATCGGAAGATCAAGGTCCTGAGAAACAAGGAAGTGCCCCTGGTGCAGGTCCAGTGGCAACATCGGAAAGGGTCCGAGCTGACTTGGGAGCCGGAGCGAGAGATGCGTGAGCAGTATCCAGGGCTGTTTTCAGAGTAAGACTTCGAGGACGAAGTCTGATTCTAGTGGGGGAGAATTGTAACATCCGGATTCCCAGGTGCATTATTTATCCTTTATTTTGGAGATTTTGGGAGGGACTCGGCGAGTTGGTGCTTAGAATCGCCGAGTAGAGTCGCGAATTCCATCCGGGTTAATGACCGGACTCGGCGAGTCGACTAGTGGACTCGGCGAGTCCGCGCTGTTTAATGAAACCCTAATCCCCGGGGTTTGAGACCTATTTAAAGGGGTTTATAGCCACCAAGTGCGGCTACCAGACCCCTGAGTGAAACCCTAAGCGATCTAGAGCAATTGTGAGGAAGGTGAGGCCATTTTTGATCCTTGTGTGGGTGCTTTTGCAAGAAGAAGGTGACCAAGGCAAAGAAGAAGCTGAAGAAGGCGTTATTCTGTGGATTTCAGAGCCTAAGAACTTCAGATTGAGGTATATTTCGATCCTTCTTTAGTTTTGAGTGTTAATACTTAAGAGTTAGGGTTTCTAGCCCATTTAGAGTATGATTGATGGTGCTATTGGTCCCTTATTGTGTTGAGGATTCGGATCTGGATCCAAAGAGGTCCAAAGACCTTAACTCCTTGATCTTTATGGGGTGACATTGGGTGACATGAGCTTAGGGTGGCATATTGAGGCCATTTCTTCAAATAGAGCCATTGGGCCTTTGCATGGGCATCAAGATCCAGACTTTACGTGTTTATATTGCTTAAGGAGGTCAGATCTATAGATTAGAGGAACGGATCTGACCTAAGGAGGTCTTTTGAACTTGAGCATGGCGTAGACTCGCCGAGTCACAAGAACAGACTCGGCGAGTAGGGCTAGGGTTTCCCATAATTCACTCAGTGTGTACTTGCCGAGTTGAGGAATGACTCAGTGAGTCAGAGGGAATTAGAGGACTGGAGTTCAAGGCGGAACTCGCCGAGTTCATAATGGGACTCGGCGAGTTGAGTCGGGGTGGCCCCGCGATTCGTGCCAGGAGTAACCCGTCGAGCAGGAGAAAGAATCGACGTGTCATGCGAGGCTAGAGGGATAGTGGGCACGCGTAGACTCGCCGAGTCGCCCAAGTGCACTCGGCGAGTCGGGTCAAAGTTTGACCGTTGACTTTTGTTGACTTTGAGGGTTGGTCAACAATGGGGTCTTTGTGTCAAGAGAGGGGTAAAATGGTCTTTTACCCTTCTGAGGGTGCCAAGAGAGAGTTGAGTCTAGTTTCGAGAGTTATATTTATGAGAGTATTTACTTTATGTGATTAGGCGGAGGCTAGGCCATAGTTCTACCGAGTCAGAGATTTATCCGGGACACCTGAGGTGAGTCTTCTCACTATACTTTACCTAGAGTGGTAACAGAGTTATGTGCTAGTGTACTGTTGAGTTATGTGCCAGTGTATTTGTATGCTATTTATGTGTTATTGTGATATGTGGTATGCATGATTCAGAGTTTCCAGAGATAGGACCAGTGGGTCCATAGAGTTAGGGCTAGAGGGCCCACAGAGAATTGGGACTGGAGGGTCCTACTGAGACACACTGACCAGAGGGTCAGCAGAGTTATAGCCTTAAATGGCTAATACGTGTTAGAGTGGTATTTTGGGAAACTCACTAAGCTTTTATGCTTACAGTGTTATGTGTTATGTGTTTCAGGTACTAGTGATGATCGCGGCAGGCGCCGACATGATTCGTACACACACGTGGAATTTTATGTATTTCGATCTTGGGAAATGTTTTGTGAAACAGAGATATGATACAATGAGATTGTTTTCTTGAAAGTAATTTATGAATGAGTTTATATGGTGTTTAACAAAGTGAAAAATTGTTTTAATTTTTACGGTGTTACAACACTTCACCGAAACAATTTGTATGGATAATCTTTTGAGAATAGTATATTTATGATTTATTAATATATTATAAGTTATATTATATTAATATGAAATCATATAATTTAATTAGTATTGATCAAGAATTAATTTGGAATTAATTTGGTGATCAAAAGAGTCTAATTGAATATGGACTCTTATATATAGAATGGGCCAATGTTCATTTAGGATGGGCTAATCTTGCATGGAAGTCCATGGATAGTCCATGGAGCTTTTAACCCATGGATCCTATGGAAATGAAAGGTCATGGGTATTAGGGTTTACATGGAAGTAACTGATGGGTTTTAGCCAAAAGAACATCCTATGTGCTCATGCAAACCCTAAAGCTTGGATCTAGGTTTCTCTATTGTACATGCAATTCATCCAAGACTTTCTAACCCTAGATCTAGCATACATGATTCGAAATTGGCATATGAAAACAGATCTAGATAATTACCTCTTGAACAATAACTTGAATCTTCTTGTCTTGGAGCTTAGAGTCACAAGTGTCACTCCTCTAATGGCTTACAAACACCAAAGAAGCAAGAGGATGATTATGGAGAGTATGGAGAGGCACACATTCGGCTATGATCTTTCTAGGGTATCAAGTGGCCTAAATTTGGAAGCCTTAGGGTCTTATTTATACTGGTGCTGCTAGGGTTTCAGCATAAACCCTAATGGACAGCTTAGGCCTTAAGCTATCCAAAGAAGCTTCTGGAATAAGGGCCTTATGGCCGAAATTATGGATGGACACACCCTAATTTCTTCCATGCCTAGTCCAAGATGCTCCTCAGCCCAATACTCCACTATCACACATTTGATAGTTTAAGTCCCTGATATTAAATTAATGCTTTTTAGCTACAGAATTAATTTCTTAATTAATTCTTGTCTAATATTAATTTAATTATATGATTTCTCTTTTAATATATTATTCATATAATATATTAATAAATCATAATAACCTCTCTATTGATAAATCACCCTGTCAAGTTGCTTTTGGTGAAGGCAACATAAAAGGACCATGCACAACCGAGTCAAGTACTTACCAAATGTAGTTACGAGCTTAGACACTAATCCAACAGTCTCCCACTTGGATAAGTCTAGTAAATATGGTGTAGATACAATCCGATTAGCAATCTTAGCTCTCAAAGACGCAGTTGAACTTAGATCATATCAGTAACCTGTCCTTCAGATAAGGGATTGTACAGTCCTCCGTTCTAGATATCTTGTGGACAATTACATGGAACATAGTCATACTTATTGTCCAACAGTTTGTTTCTCGATCTCTGATTCGTTTGATATAGAACTTAATTGAGCACATCAATTCAGTCCTGACCGGGCCCGACACATAAGTCAAACCAAATCATCGAGGGGCTCTGATATCGCTTTTACCCTCTTAGGATAAAAGGAACAGATAAACTTTGACTTATATGCATTTACTATTCATTAATCAAACCATACACAACAATGCGTTTTATAACATCAAGTTACTGATGCGTTTACGCATTATCAATGCACAACCAATTAGCAAATAATAAACCATATATCTAGGTTTTAAGACCATATGATATTATCGTCTTGCGATCACTCGAGATAAATTCCATGAAGTGATTCCAGCAAGCGCGAGTCTTCTCCAATGCTCAAATCAAACTCATAAGCACTCATGAACATTGCAGCAAACCTTTGCCATGTGTAATACACTTTAGACAATCTACACACTGATTCATGACAATCTTCTTTCATATCTACTCCCAAAATATATGGGCGACTGTGGAACATTCGAATAATCTTATTATTCAGGAAGTCAAAACATTCAAAAATGAAACAATGGGTAAGTAATTAACATAAGAAAATAAGTTTACTTATAAATAATACCCTTTTATTTAATCATCAAATGTCAATTACATTTATCTATTACACGTTTCTAAACTATCTAATCTAAACTAATATCGTCCTTCGGCCCGATGCTCCTAGCGTGCTGCAAGTGTTTAACCCTACTCAGTCCCTTCGTAAGGGGATCTGCTGGGTTATCCTACGACGATACCCTCTTTACTACGAGGAGTCCTTCTTCCACCTGATGTCGAATAAAGTGATATTTTCTGTCGATATGTCGAGATCTGCCATGATCCCTCGGTTCTTTGGTCAAGGAAACCGTTCCTTCATTATCACAGAAAATTTTCATTGGCTCCTTTATGGCTGGCACAAATCCAAGGTCTCCAATGAAGTTCTTCAACCATATTGCCTCCTTTGACGCTTCGCTCGTCGCAATGTACTCTGATTCGCACGTTGAATCAGCTACGGTCTCCTGCTTGGAACTTTTCCAAGTCACTGCTCCTCCATTCAAGGTAAAGACCCAGCCCAATTGCGAACGGTAGTTGTCCCTGTCGGTCTAAAAACTAGCGTCACTGTACCCTTCGCACCTTTAAGTCATCACTCCCACCGAGGACTAGAAACCATTCCTTGGTCCTCTGAAGGTACTTAAGAATATTCTTGACTGCGGTCCAATGTGCTTTGCCAGGGTTCCCCTGATATCTGCTGACCATGCTCAAAGCGAAGGCCACATCAGGGCGAGTACAAGTCATAACATACATAATCGAGCCAACTGCGGAAGCATATGGTACTCGGCTCATTTCTGCTATCTCGACTGCGGTACTCGGGCTTTGAGTCTTACTCAACTTGGCATTACTTTGGATTGGTAACTCCCCCTTCTTTGAATTCTCCATACTAAAACGCTTTAGTACCTTGTCCAAGTAAGTATTCTGACTAAGTCCTATTAGTCTCTTACTTCTATTTCTCACTATCCTTATTCCCAAAATATAGGCAGCCTCTCCGAGGTCCTTCATAGCGAAGCACTTCCCAAGCCAGGATTTAACTTCCTTCAGCGTTGGGATGTCGTTTCCTATGAGTAGTATGTCATCGACATACAATACGAGGACGCTTACTATACTCCCACTAGCTTTGACATATACACATGATTCATCCTCGCTTCGCAGAAAACCAAACTCTTTGACTTTCACATCGAAACAAAGATTCCATCTTCGAGACGCTTGTTTTAGTCCATAAATGGACTTCTTAAGCTTACACACTCTATTAGGATGCTTCGCATTGACAAAACCCTATGGATGACTCATGTAAACATCCTCAGCCAACTTCCCGTTAAGGAAAGCAGTTTTGACATCCATATGCCACATTTCATAGTCATAAAATGCAGCAATGGCTAGCGTCACCCTGATAGAATTTATCTTCGCAACTGGTGAGAAGGTTTCATCATAGTCAACTCTGGGAGTTTGAGTGAAACCCATCGCAACCAATCGCGCCTTATAGGTGTGTACATTCCCATCCATGTCAGTCTTCTTCTTGAAGATCCACTTGCACCCGACCGTCTCACGACCTGGTACATTTTCAACCAAATTCCAAACTTGGTTGTCATACATGGACTGAATCTCGTTGTCCATAGCCTCTTTCCATTTCGCAGACTCCGGGCCTGCCATGGCTTCGTTATAGCTGTTAGGTTCGTCCAAATTCACTAGTGTACTATCACTAATGAACGTATCCCCTTCTGTATTAATATGAAAACCATAAAACTGGGGTTAAACCCTAACTCGCTCGGAACGTCTAAGAGGTAAGGACTCGTCAATCGGTTCAAACGGAGTTTCCTCCTCGGGTTGAGTGCCAGTGTTAGAGGTTCCTTCATTGCTCGACTCTTGAAGATCTTCAAGATCGATTTGCCTCCCACTGTCCCCTTGACTTATGAGTTATCGCTCTCAGAAAACCCCTCTCCTTGCAACGAAGACAACATTGTCACTCGGTCTATAGAAGAGATATCCAAAGGACTTCTGCAGGTAGCCGATGAAAATACATCGCTCACTACGAGGTTAGAGCTTGTCGTGAGTTTCTCTTCTTACGAAAGCCTCGCAACCCCAAACCTTGATGTGTGCCAACGAGGGAGCTTTCCCTGTCCACATCTCGTGAGGTGTTTTGGCAACCTTCTTCGTAGGGACTAAGTTAAGGATATGGGTGGCAGTCTCTAAGGCATACCCCCAGAATGAGATAGGTAGTGAAGCACGACTCATCATGGAACGAACCATGTCCAGCAATGTTCGATTACGCCTCTCAACCACACCATTCAACTGTGGTGTCCTGGGAGGTGTCAATTGCGAAACGATTCTGCATTCCTTGAGGTAGTCATGGAATTCAAGACTTAGGTACTCTCCCCCTCGATCGGATCGAAGCATCTTGATTTTCCTACCCAACTGATTCTCCACTTCTTTCTTGAACTCTTTGAACTTTTCAAAGGTTTCTGACTTATGCCTGATTAAGTAGATATAGCCATATATGCTATAATCGTCGGTAAAAGTCACGTAGAAGCGGCACGCATCCCTTGTGGTGGATCTAAAGGGTCCACATACATCTGTATGTATGTGATCCAATAAACCCTCACCCCTTTCACAAGAACCAGTGAAGGGTGACTTTGTCATCTTTCCAAGTAAACAAGACTCGCACACGTCATCGTCCCTAAGGTCGAATGACTCCAACACTCCATCCTTTTGGAGTTGGGCTATGCGTTTCTTGTTGACATGTCCAAGACGACAATTCCACAAGCATGCTTTATCCAAACCATTGGAAGAATCAATACACATCACATCATTTCCTAAATTGTCTATAACCATCACAGTTTCATATATTCCATTACAAAGTAATGCTTCAAAATAGAAAACACCATTAAGATAAGCATTAATAGAACCCTTCTCATTATCAAATGAATATCTAAAGCCTTGTCTATACAAACCATGAAATGAAATGATGTTTCTTGCCATATCTGGCGAATAGCAACAATTATTTAAATCTAATCCTAATCCACTACTTAGCACTAAAGAGTAGACTCCGATCTTGGTGACAGGCGACGATCTTCTATTCCCCATGATCAAGTTTATCTTCCCATGCTCCACATCCCTATTTTTTCTTAGGCCCTGCAAATCAGAAAAAATGTGAAAACCACATCCTGTATCAAGAACCCAAGAAATAGCATGTGATGAATCATTAGATTTAATAGTGTAAATACCTGCGTAGGACGGCTTGATCTTTCCATCCTTGATATCTTGCAGATATTTAGGGCAACTTCATTTCCAATGCCCTATTTCGTGGCAGTGGTGGCACTCTGCCTCCTTGGGGTTGGAGTTGGGTTTAGCTGGACCAACCTTGGTTCCACTAGAAGAGGAGCCATTTTGGGACTTTCCCTTATGGTGTCTCTTTAAGGGAGCCTTCATCTTCTTACCCTTCCCTTGCCTAATTGCCAAGACTGGGGCAGAAGTAGGAGTTGGAGATGATGCAACAGATTTATCTTTGAGGTTGCTCTCAGCAGTCCTCAGCAAGCCTTGAAGCTTGCTCAAAGAGACCTCCTCCTTGTTCATGTGGTAGGTCATGTGGAACTGGCTATAGTAGGGAGGCAAGGAATGAAGGATGATGTCAATTGCCAGCTCTTCATCAAAGTTCACATTCAACTTTAGCAGGCGATCGACATATCTCTGCATCTTTTGCAGATGAGCGGTAAGGGAGTCTCCATTACCCATTTTGGTAGTGAGCATCGAAGTGATGATCTCGTACCTTTCTTGTCTAGCGCTTTGGTGGTACCGGTCCAGCAGATCTTGATGCATCTCATAGGGGTACATGTCCTCATAGGACTTCTAGAGTTCTGCAGTCATAGTCGCCAGCATGATGCAATGGACTTTCGTAGCATCATGCTCATGGGCCTCAAAGGTCGCGATCTCTTCAACAGTGGCAGTGTTGATGTTGATTTCCTTTTGCTTCTCATCGAGGTCATACTCTTTGTCCTCGTAACAAGTAACCATTCGAATGTTGCGGATACAATCATTGAAATTGGACTCGTCAAAGATCACTCTCCCACACAAGTTCATGAGTGAGAACGAGCCATACGAAGTTGAGCCAGAAGCGTTGTTGTTGAAGTTCGAAATCTGAAAAAGAAAAAGAACCAAGTTTGATTAGAAAACGAATCCCTAATTAAACACCCAAATGAGAAATTAGGGCTAGGATCCAACAACATTATTTACAAATTAGAAGAGGGATGCCGTAATCTAACAAGTAAATAATTTAAAGGTAAGTGAATGACGATTCACTAATTTTTCACCATGAAAAACAAATTAGAGATAAGTTTTAAATGTATTGAAAACTCCTAGATCTTTTGAGATTCATTGAACTTTTCAATGGCATGTTTAAATCTCAATATGCCCCTCAAGTTTGTGACTGGGATGCCGAGGATCACAAAGCGGGTGTGAATAACCATGCAAATATACATGGTGCCCTCAATGTTACCGTCACCTATTCGACGTGCCGGTTAACCACACACGCTCCATCGAACTATGACAAACATCGAGTCACCCTTTCCCACCTTTGCTTAGAGCCCAATTAATGTGCCGGTTAGCCACACACGCTCTACTAACGTCTTAGCAAGGGTGCAAAGTGTAATTTCATGGAATTGCATCAATTCACTTTTGCCTAAAGTAACTAAGATTGGGAATTTTTGGAAAAACATTTAGTTACTATATATATTCATTATACTTTTAATGAGGAAAGGCTTGCCCTATCCTACCCGTTCGGCTAATGACCCTCCACCAATCAAGGAATCGGTGGGTGAGAGTGGACACCCATTAAACGGTCATTTTATAGGCCATAACCTAATACCCCCCTTATAGATCGGCTTCGTGAATGAGGCCTACTAACGGTAAGACTAGCATTTTAAGTTACATATATATATATATATATATATATATATATATATATATATATATATATATATATATATATATATATATATATATATATATATATATATATTAATCTTATAATAAATAAAGTATAGGGTTGAATTTTAAGCTTGTAAAATTTAGGGTTTGAATTTAAATAATTCAAATTAAACTTTTAATCAAAAAATTAAATTTCAAAACTTGAGGACAAGTTTGGAAGTTTTCAAAACACATAGGATCAAATAGCAAATAATATAAATTAAACATTTAATTAAATGATTATCCAAATTTGATCTATTATATTTTAATCACAAGATAATTCATCAAATAAATCAAATAATCAAATTTTATCACATAAGGAATTTATTATTCAATTAAAGGGTAATTATCTTTTGTTTTGGTAAGGATAATCTCACAATAATAATAAAAATCGGATTTTATTTGTCAAAAACAGTTTTGGTAATTATCCTATAGCAAAACAGCAAGAAATCCCGAGATATCCTTTCTTGACAGCTAAACTCGTCGAGTTTCTTATGTGAACTCGTCGAGCTCAACCAACTCGTCGAGTTCTCATTGGAACTCGTCGTGTTCTTCAGTCAGAGGGACAAAAACGATTTTTTAAGCATGAATGAGAACACAAAGCATCAATACAATAGAAACCAATCTAGTCTCTGATACCACTGCTGGGTTTTAGCCAAAAAAACATCCTATGTGCTCATGCAAACCCTAAAGCTTGGATCTAGGTTTCTCTATTGTACATGCAATTCATCCAAGACTTTGTAACCCTAGATCTGGCATACATGATTCGAAATTGGCATATGAAAACAAATCTAGATAATTACCTCTTGAACAATAACTTGAATCTTCTTGTCTTGGAGCTTAGAGTCACAAGTTTCACTCCTCTAATGGCTTACAAACACCAAAGAAGCAAGAGGATGATTATGGAGAGTATGGAGAGGCACAATTTCAACTATATCTTTCTAGGGTATCAAGTGGCCGAAATTTAGAAGCCTTAGGGTCTTATTTATACTGGTGCTGCTAGGGTTTCAGCCTAAACCCTAATGGACAACTTAGGCCTTAAGCTATCCAAAGAAGCTTCTGGAATAAGTTTTTTTATGGCCGAAATTATGGATGGACACATCCTAATTTCATCCATGCCTAGTCCAAGATGCTCCTCAGCCCAATACTCCACTATCACACATTTGACAGTTTAAGTCCTTGATATTAAATTAATGCCTTTTAGCTACAGAATTAATTTCTTAATTAATTCTTGTCTAATATTAATTTAATTATATGATTTCTATTTTAATATATTATTCATATAATATATTAATAAATCATAATAACCTCTCTATTCATAAATCACCTTGTCAAGTTGCTTTTGGTGAAGGCAACCCAAAAGGACCATGCACAACCGGGTCAAGTACTTACCAAATATAGTTACAGGCTTAGACACTAATCCAACAGTAACCCTAATCCAACATACTATATAAAGAGGTCTTTGGCACATGAATTGGCACTAGTGTGTGTGAGAACAAAGGTGGGCTGATTTCTACAACTGCATACTATTCTCTCTAGTTTTCCAAGTTGTGTGGTGATTTGTGATTCCACTTGAGGCATCCACATTATTGGTTCTAGGCTCTCAAAACTCCAAGAAATCAACCAAAAGTAAAAGGTATGTTCTTCTACTAGATTTTATGGTTCAAGTACCCCATAACATGCTAGTTAGGTTGAGAACCTTGGAAAAATCAAATTTGCTTGTATACTAAAGAAAACATTGATCCAAGGTTTCTAGGGTTGCATGTACACCATAAGAGTGTTAGAATGCTCAAAACCCTTCATGCATGCCTATAAGTATATTCATGTTATGTTATTAAGTGGTAGTGGTAGGGGTGAAATAGTCCCCGTAACAGGTTGAGATAAACTGGAGGGTAGGTCGGGCACCCAGATATGCTTGACAGGGGTAGGTCGGACACCCCGATATGTATGAAAGGGGTAGGTTGGGCACCCCGGTATGCCCAACAGGGGTAGGTTGAGCACGCCGGTATGCTCAGCAGGGTAGGTTGGGCACCCATATATACCTGCCAGGGGTAGGCGGGGCACCCCGGTATGCCTGACAGTATGTTACTTGTATGGTATGTGGTATGATGGGGGAATTCACTAAGCTTCGTGCTTAAGGTTTATAGTTTTGGTTTCAGGTACTTCGTTTTCAAAGGAAAGGAGCCGGCACGACCGCAACGCATCATACTATGTTTTCCGCACATGAGATCTTTGAGATTATACTATGATATTGTTTTATGATGACATATTTTGATTATTGATATACTGGTTTTGACATGGGATGATATTATTAATGTTTTTATATTATTGGTCTTTATAACAACTTATTTAAAAATGAAATTTTTGGTCATGAATTTTGGGATGTTACAAGTTGGTATCAGAGCCTTGGTTTGAGGGATTCGGGCACACTCTTGGGTGTGTCTGAACTCAAACTAAGGAATTGGTATGAAATTTTTCTAAAGAAAATCATTATAAAAAAAAGAACTTTAAACAGAGAAAAGAATTTTGAAAAAAGAAAAGGGTGTGGTGCATGCAATCAACCGAGCTCAAGTAAGTACTCCCAAATTACTCATACAAGTTTATGATATGATACGTTTATGAGAACTGCATGCTAGATTAGGGCTAAGGATCTTGGAAGGATGCCTTATGTGCCTGTTATATATGTATCAACTTTATGAATTGCATGCTAGTACAGATTAGTCCGTGATATGATGGCCCGATTAGGACATGCTTGATTATGTTTACTCAATGGTCGAATGCTGCTTGTTTTGTGCTTTTAGGAGTTCTAGTTATCTTTAACTAACTAGTAAACAAATATGTTAAGTCACATATTGTAAGGACTAAATAATTTCAGAAGGTTAGGTTTCGCTCTATTTCACAGCTCTCGTTTGAGTCTAATCGTTGTAGGGTAGGACCTCTTATTCGAAGAATTATCTGGTCTTAGTGATATGTAATGGTATTCGCGAACTAGTTAGGGGGAGATAGCATGGACTTCTTCTGCAGCTGATGACGGAGAGTGAGTTGGTGATTACCCTAGGGCAAGCCTAGGATGAGATTAACATGAGTATAGCAGTAGCAGTAGAAGGGACTTGGTGGAGTCAAGGCAGTTCTTGAGGAAAGTACTGTTAGATGTGGAAGGTAGTATGGGCTCGTACTACTGAAAGTAAAGAATCCGTACTCGAATCAAGGAAGGCTGAGATAAAACCAGGGAACTTGCAGTGTATGTGATCCCTCGATTTATGATGAGTATTCTGATATTGTTATAGTATACCTGAGTATGGTGAAGCTATGTGGTAGACCAGGTGGCAGATCTGATGCCGGCAAGGGATCAGGCTCGGACTCTGGAGCCGAATAGCTCGATGATCAGATGAGGGAGTTCATTCCATATGAGATTACGCACAATATCACTTACCAGACTCCTGTGATCTTCGGTATGGTCAAGGAGGGCATTTTGGAGATTCTTGATAAGAGGCAGAATGCATTCCGCATTGAGCTAGCGGCCATGATAGGGGCGCGTACGCTGATGATTCGGAAGTTTAGAGCTTGTGAAGCTCCAGATTATCATGGGGCTAGGGACCCCATTTCTAGCACCAGATGGTTGGCAGATGTCGCCAACACTTTTCGTACCAGCCGTTGCCTGAGAGGAACAAGGTCCGACTCACTTCCTGCCTCCTGAAGGACATGACGCATGATTGATGGGTAGAGGGTGGTAGTGAGTTGGGTGATGATGCAGTCGATTCTATGTCATGGGATGACTCTTCGACCAGATTCCAGGTAGAGTTTGCCCAGGCGATTGAGGCGCAACAGTTGGCGCAAGAGTTGCTAGATCTCCGCCAGACTACAGAGACTGTGGCAGAGATCACTGCCAAGTCTCAGGAGAGAGCTTAATTGGTGCCATAGTATGAAACAGATGAGGAAATGAAGAATGTAATGTATCATGACATACTGCAGAAGGATGTCAGGGAGATCGTGAGTATCTCGGGGTGCAAGACCCAGAATGATATGACTTCTAGAGCCCGAGAATGGGATATTGACTTGGAGCACATTGGGAAGAGGGAACCAGGTCAGTTGCATATATTGGAGGGTCTTGGGAAGAGACCCAAGAATTCGGATCAGCTTTTGAGAGGCCAGTTGGGCCGGATTCAGTGCAGCACGTGCGGGAAACTGCACGATGGAGTCTTTCGTTCCAAGGGTTTGAGTAAGTGTAACTCTGGGTTTATCCTCTTTCTGTGTTTGAATTATATTTTCAAGAGATGTCATATGCCAATTGCATACCGAGAATTATTAGTGGGTAGCGAAAGGTCATTTCCCTAATTGCGCGTTGAGAGTGTACAATGTCATCTTGGTTTATGGTCGAGATTGGATCAGGGGTGTTCTGTGGAAGGTATGTAGTCAGGGTTCCACAGGATGGTTATCCAGCATCGACAAGATTCGGTGGTCTTAGTAACCGTTATTGATTGGCTAGTGATGGAGCGCTAGTTGGTAAGAGCTGGTTGTCATCAGATCGATCGTTGGAAGGTGAGAAGGATTGGGAATTTTCCAAATTTCATGTATTGTGAAGACTTAGTCGAATCTAAGTGGGGGAGAATCGTCCATGGGTTCGGAAGAAGGAGCAGTTTTGAAACTGGGATATGTTTCGTATCCTCGTTAGGACGAAAGACAGTCCAAGTGGCTGTGTGGATTGAGGATAGTGTGAGTTGGAAGTTTGGAAAACTTGCCAAGAATGAGACCGCATTCTCGGAATGTTAATAGCAGGATTTAGGGAATCAATTGGGGATTCCAGTTAGGACATGAGTTTCAGTTTGGGATATTAGAACGTGTGTGTGCACGACGTCAGATGTGTTCGGATTGGTAATCAACGATTGAGACAGTGTGGAAGGTGCTGTAAGACTGCGGGATAGCTGTAGCATTCACTAGCAGCCAGATAGTGTAAGAAAGTGTTGTAAGTCTGCGGGTGTAGCCGTAGAATTTACAAGGTTGGCAGATAGTGCTAGACTGTTGTAAGTATACGGTTGTAGCCGTAACATTAACAAGGTTGGAAGATAGTGCTAGAGTGTTGTGAGACTGCGGGTGTAGCTGTAGCATTCACTAGGTTGGTAGATAGCATGAGCGTGTTGTTAGATCGCAGAAGGAACAGTAGTACCCACCAGTTTGGGTGCAGCAGTGAGGGCGTGGCAAATCCACGGATTGGTCTACGGATTTCCCCAGATGAATTAGACTTGGTTGAGCTAGTGATACGACCGTAGGAACGCCACTACAGTTGTTGGATCAAGGAAGCAATGGACCGTATAAGGTCGTTTGGGGTACAAGGCTACCTTTTAGTCATGCAACAATCACTTTTAGCCTTGGATTTGGTGAAGTCAGGACTTGACGTATGGACCCGATCAACTAGATCAGAAGGTCGTCAGAGCCACAATGGCAAGATAACTAGTGGCAACTATTGATAGACAAGGATTTCGTTCATAAGTCGTGTGGGGCGACTGTGTGGGAGTCTTTTGTCTCCGCAACCAGGCCGGAACCCAATATTTCAGATGACTGGCGAACGGATTGAGACCAGGGAGGTCTCGGTGGATTTTAGAAAGCAGCCATGTGGCAGCATGCTGTTTCAGGCAGTTTCAGTGTTTCAGACAGTATTAGTGTTTTAGGGCTTCATGTATGGATGGACTAACTGATTGCTTGGGTTATGCTAAGTCACTCGCAGTGGGATTAAACAATCTCGGAGTAATGGATTTGACCCTGTTGCGCAACTCTTGTCCGAGTATTCACCGTTACGGGGTAAGTCTCCCACTTGAAGGATCATCTGAGCCTTGGCCAAGTATAGTGATCTGCAGGGACAATTGGGTTATGCTTGGGATTGTGGCCATGTCGTTCAAGTTATCTGGCGTGTAAGGAAGAGTAAGGAATGATTTCAAGGATGAAATCTAATTTAAGTGGGGGAGAATTGCACCATTCCGTTTATTAAATAAATAAATATATAAAATTAATAAATGAATAGTAGCCCTAAATGCGGAATAATTTAGCAAGGCGTTGGTTTTGAGGGTTAAAAAGTCATAATTGAGAGCTTGGGGGTTAAAATGTAATTTCCGGATTAATTTGTATAGAATTTTGAAGGTTGAGGGCTGTTTAGTAAATTATGGGTTTAATTTGAAAGGATTTTTGAAGACAGGGGCTGCTTGGTAATCATTAGGACTTATTATGAAAAGAATTATGGGAGCAAGGGTTGAAGGGTAAATTTTGGATTTAAATTGAAAAAAAATATTGTGGGAAGGGACTGATCTTGGATAAATGAATTAAAGTTTGAAAGATCACGGGATATAACCGGTGACCCTTCTTTCCCGTCTTAAGGTTATCATCTCCGAAACCCTAGCACATCCCTTCCCAGCCGCTACCATCTTTTTTCGGGTCTTCTTAGCCGCCATCTCCACGCCATAGCTTGAACCACCATTGCTCCGGTCACCGACGAAGTCGAGGTCGCAAACCACCAGGCCGATGCCACCGTAGTGGCTGCCGACAACAACGGGATTTGCTGAAGACCAACATCGGGGCAGTGTCGTTGTAGTTCTCGGACGTTCCTCCTCCTCCTTCTTCTTCTTCTGTATCGCCTTCAGTTACGTCGCCATCGCCGCCATGCGGCTGTTCAGAATTTGCAAGCGAGCTCCGACCGCCGCCTGCCACCACGATGGTGGCTGTGTTGGTGCGTGTGTTCAGTGGATTTCGTGCAGCTGTGTGTGTTGTTGTTGCATTTCGAAGGTGTGTGTGTGCTCTCTGTTGGCCGGAAGACGTGGGAACCACCATGGCTGTCGACCATGGTGGCCATTATCTTACTGCCACTTGCTGCCATCTCCCGTCGCCACCAGCCACCGTGGAAGGTGGCTGTGTGCGTGTGTTTACTGTGTTTTAGGCGGGTGTTGGTGGCGTTATGTTGGATGTGCGATTTTTGGCCGAAAAAACTCACCACCACCACCGTGAGGTGGGGGCTGCCGCCGTGTTGCCGCCACCAGCCACCGTGTTCGATGGCGATGTGCATTAGTGTGTGAATGGATTGCTACTTGATATGCTTGGACAATTTTGGCCTAAAATCATAACCACCACCGTCGTGTGCCGCCGTCGACCACCACCACCCGAGGTGGCAGTGGGTGGTGCGCGACCTAGTGAAACCCTAATTAACCTGTAAATATAACCATTGGATTAGTTGGGTTGTGATTGGGTTGGAAACCCTAATTAGGGTTTAGAAAACCCTAATTTTGGAAAATATTAGTTTTGGATTGTCGGGACCCGCATTTTGGACCATTGGATTGGAATTATGAATTATGCCCGACTACATTGTATGAATGGCCTAGTGGAGTGATGGACTTAAAGGATTAAGTCCTTAATGGGTTAAGTAAGAGCACTTAACCCTAATTGTCATTTCATGTGAGAAACCCTAATTTTGGTTGGACCTTGAGTTGGGACTTTCTGTTGGGCTTTGGTGAATGGGCTATTGATGGGCCATCCAAGAACAAGTATATGGACTAGAATATTGAATTGGGCTTTAGGATAAAGCCCATTGGAAAGGCTTGGGCCCAATTTGGAAGCCATAGATGGGCCATAACTTGGCCTTGATGATTATGAGATGTTGGACCATTGAAAGGCCAAATGTTTGGACTCGAATAAATGGTTGGGCCTTAGGGTAATACCATGTAGAGGTTTGGGCTCAATTTGGAAAATTGGGCCATATGTTGGGCTTTGGTTCATTGTTTGACTTTTGGTCCTTTGGATTGGGCCTTGAGCTTGAATCAAGCTAAGTTGGGGGTAAAGTAGTCTTTTACCCCACACATGGACTTATGGTTATGAATTTGAAACCAATTATTAATTGGGTGTTATTTTTATGTTGACAGTTCGAGAATTTGTCATCCAGCAACTTGAGTTTTGTCTGCGGGACTTCAGCAGTGTGAGGTGAGTTACCTTCCCGTAGAGGTGGGTCTAAGGCACCAATGTCGGCCTACCAGTAGGTGATTATGATTGTGATAAATGTCTTTGTGATAATTATCTAGTATGCCACTATCTGATATGCTTTATGTGATAGGATGCTATGATATTATGTGTTAGTGGTAGTTGGGGTGAAATAGTCCCCGGATACCGGTTGAAAGATACCGAAGGGGTAGACAGTACCCATGCATGCCTATAAGTATCTTCATGTTATGTTATTAAGTGGTAGTGGTAGGGGTGAAATAGTCCCCGTAACAGGTTGAGATAAACCGGAAGGTAGGTCGGGCATCCAGATATGCCTGACAGGGGTAGGTCAGACACCCCGGTATATCTGACAGGGGTAGGTTGGGCACCACGGTATGCCTAACAGGGGTAGGTTGAGCTCCCCGGTATGCTCAGCAAGGTAGGTCGGGCACCCAGATATGCCTGACAGGGGTAGGTTGGGCACCCCAGTATGCCTGATAGTATGTTATTTGTATGGTATGTGGTATGATGGGGGAACTCACTAAGCTTCGTGGTTACGGTTTACAGTTTTGGTTTCAGGTACTTCGTTTTCAAAGGAAATGAGTCGGCACGATCGCAGCGCATAACACTATGTTTTCCGCACATGAGAACTTTGGGATTATACTATGATATTGTTTTATGATGACATGTTTTGATTATTGATATACTGGTTTTGACATGGGATGATACTATGAATGTTTTTATACTATTGGTCTTTATAAAAACATATTTAAAAATGAAAGTTTTGGTCATGAATTTTGGGATGTTACAACATTCTTTCATGCAAAAAAAAAAAACTGAGCAGATCCTTTGCCCTAACTAGCATGCGATTCACAGATTCACATACCAAAACATATCAGATAACATGAATGGGTATTTTGGGAAACTTAATTGAGCTCGACTGATTGCATGCACCACACCCTTTCTTATATTAGAAAAATTCTTTTCTTGAAATATATTTCCTTTTGAAAAACTTTACCAAATCCTCAGTTTGAGTTTAGACACACCCGAGAGTGTGCCTGAATCCCTCAAACCAAGGCTCTGATACCAACTTGTAACGTCCCAAAATATGACCCAAAATTTCATTTTAAATTTAAATAAAACAGTATTCCAAAAACATTATCCATACAATCCTAATGAAAATAAGTGTATCAAACATCATATCAATCAGTGTAAATCTCAAAAGCGGAACCATGTGGTGTGTACGATGCAGTCATCCCGAGCTCTTCCCCTTGGAACTAGAAGTACCTGAAACATAAACTGAAAACCGTAAGCACAAAGCTTAGTGAGTTCCCCAAACTACCCTATACCATACAAAATAAATCACATACTGGGCCCCCTCCTACATCGGGCCCCACCCGATATCAAGCCTCGCTCGGTATATAAATCTGTTATTCTTAGGCCCCGCCTGACATTGGGCCCCGCGCACTATATACAATATATATCTCATAATCATGCTAACACATACAATGATCATAAAACAATAGCATAAAATTCAGTCATCGGGCCTCGCCCAACATCGAGCGTCGCCCGGTATACATAGTAGCACATAACACATGCAAGGGTCACACAGACACCTATCATCCTAAAATAAACACTAAGGGCTGCCATTGTCGCCTTAGACCCGCTATATATCCAGTGAGGAGACTCATAATGATCATAAAACAATAGCATACAATTCAGTCATTGGGCCTCGCCCGACATCGAGCATCGCCCGGTATACATAGCAACACATAACACATGCAAGGGTCACGCAGATACCTAGCATCCTAAAATAAACACTAAGGGTGGGCATTAACGCCTTAGACCCGCTAAATCCAGTGAGGAAACTCACCTCGACTGCTGAATCTCACTGAAAATCCCTGGCTGCTGGTCCGACGAATCCCCGAGCTATCAATACAAAATAACACCCAAATTAACATTTGGGTTCAAATCCATATCCAACAATTCATACTTGGGGTAAAAAGACCATTTTACTCCTCACCTAGTTTGGTCCAAGCCTAAGGCCCAAACTCACAATTTAAAAGACCCAAAACAAAATAATCATCCAAGGCCTACTTATGGCCCAATTTTCCAAATTGGGCCCAAACCCTTACATGGGCCTTACCCTAAAGCCCACCCACTCTCTTAGTCCAAAACACTTGCACTATGATGGCCCAACAAGAACCCCAAGACTTAAGGCCAACCTCGAAGCCCAACCTCGAAGCCCAAAACATAAAACCCAACAGACTGAGTACGCAGGGCGTACTTAGCTGTACGCTAAGCGTACACGCTAAATGGCTTGTACGCCGTGCGTATAGATTTGTACGCCCAAGGTACTCACCCATTAAGCCAAAACCCACCTTAAGCTCTTAATTCTTAAGAACAAAAGTCCAAACCACAGATCTAATTCCTAATACGGGTTTAGAACCATAAAGTCACTGACTTGGTGACTTGCATGCCCCAAAAGGACCCAAATTCAAGATATAGCACTTTACTTTCATTAAATGGACGTAATCTCATGCATTGATAACTCTAAACCCTAACGATGTCAACTTTATGGACCTTGAACCTCAGAAACACTAAGAGTGGCAACTCATAGCTCCTAGAGTGGTGCCAAACCACTAGATCTCATTCATGGGACCAAAAAGGGTCCAAAACTCAAATAAACTAGATCTAAGCTCCTAATGAACAAGATGAAAGCTTTTTTTACCTCAAAAAAGCTGAAAATGAAGTGGAGAATCGGGATCCACAAGCTCTTCCTTGACCCACAACCTTACACCAAACTCCTTCTTCTTGAATCTGGACCAAAACACACCAAAATGCACACAATGATGTAACATCCAGATTCCAGGCATAATATTTTAAGTGTTTACTTTGAGATATGAGGAGTGACTCGACGAGTTGCTGCCTCAACTCGTCGAGTGGAGTCGCGACTGGTGACGCGGATTAATGAGCGGACTCGACGAGTCAGTGAGCTGACTCGCCGAGTCAGCGCTGCTGAAGGAAACCCTAATTTCTCGGGCTTGTGGCCTATTTAAAGGCCTTTATGGTCTCCCTTTGCAGCCACCTTCCCCAGAAAGAAACCCTAACCTTCCCTTTTTATTGTAGAGAGAGAGAGAGAGAGAGAGACTATCTTGAGCCTTCTTGAGCATTTTGGAGGAGAGATTGGAGGAGTTTGGTGTATCCATCCAAGAGGAGGCTGTGGATCTTGCATCCTTCTGTCATTTGCTTCTATTCAGAGGTAAAAAGCTCTTATCTTGGCCTCTTGTTCGTTACATCTCATTTTTTGGGGAGTTTTTAGGGTTTTCTCTCAAGCATGTTGATTCTTGATCTTTTGAGCATGGTTTGAGGTTAGAACCTCAGATCTGGACTAGAAGGGACCTCAAGGGTCCAAAGAATTGAGCTTTATCGAGTTAGAAGCAGGTCCCCATGCATGAAACCTTTCTTGGAGCTTGTGATGACATTGTGGAGCATGGATGTCATGCATGGTCATCAAGATCGGACCTTTACGTGACTTTTGGGTATTAGGAGGCTGGATCTAGAGGTTGGAGTTGCAGATCTGACCTCAGACGTCCATATAAGACATCCAGACGAGTCAACTGCCCGAGTCTATGCGATGACTCGACGAGTCGGATCGGGTTGCCCCGCGATTCGTGACCCAGTGGTAACCCGTCGAGTTGGGAGGTTAACTCGACGAGCCGTGTGAGACACTTAGAAGAATTCAGAGGATATGAGTGGACTCGGCGAGTCACCCGAGTGCACTAGGCGAGTCGGGTCAACTGTGGCGGTTGACTCGTATTGACTTCCGTGTCTTGAGAGTAAGGCAGTTAGGAACATTGAGACTATGGAGGGTAAAATGGTATTTTACCCTCCTGTGAGCATAGAAGGGTTAGTCTAGCTTCTTGAGGACCAATATTAATTAGGGATAATTAGTATGTGCTAGGCGGAGGCTAGACTGGTGGGTAGAGTTCGAGATTCTGAGTTCGAGGTTTTCCTTTTTGCTAGCTTGCGAGGTGAGTCTTCTCACTATACTTACCTTGAGTGGTAATTTTATGTGTGACCAGAGGGTCTTATGTGAATGAGCTGTGTATTGAGATATCCTGCTATTTGTTTTGTGATATGCTTACTATATATTATATTGAGCTGCTGAGTTGAGGGACCAGAGGGTCCATCTGAGCTGTGGGGCCGGAGGGTCCCACTGAGACACATTGAACGGAGGGTCTTATTGAGTTATAGCCTCGAGTGGCTGATGTGCTGTGCGTGGTATTTTGGGGAACTCACTAAGCGTTATGCTTACCGTTTTATGTGTTATGTGTTTCAGGTAGTTCCGAGGATCGCGACAAGGCACCGGCATGAATGTACACACTGGCGGGAGATTGTTTTTATGATTATGGGATTGTGTTTTACTTGTTGACATTTGAGACATATGTGATTTTGAGAAATATGGAATGAGTTCTATTGTGTTTGAAAATGAAAATTTTGTTGAAAATTTACGTCGTTACAAGTTGGTATCAGAGCCTTGGTTTGAGGGATTCGGATGCACCCTCGGGTGTGTTCGGACTCAAACTGAGGATTTGAGAAAGATTTTTCAAAAGAGATAAATTTTTCTAAAAACGAGAAAGAGTTTAAGAGAAGATGAGCCGGAGCAGTGTGTATAATCAGCCAGAGCCCGAGCGGTGATTTCCCAAAATACCCTCATTTTGTGTTACGAGATTATTTTATGAGATATAATACATGCTATAGAATAGGCTAGGTAATTCATATATTAGGACTAGGGTGGACTGATTTGTGATGCCTTAGCCTAGGGTTTTCTGCTATCAGTGATTTGCTTTGAGTATGAGTACCTAGCAGGAGCGAGCCAATGAGAGGACTACTGTGAGAGTAGCTTGTGAGGCATAAAGTACTTCTAATTGGGATCCGAGGAGGAGGACTTGGGGCGAACACTGATGTAGTGTGGAAGGTAGTATTGGGCCCGTACTACTAGAAGCACCGGATCAGTGAGCGGTCCAAGTAAGAATCCTTAGGATGCTAAGGAACAAGTAGGGGCGGGTAATCGAGTGTGAGTATGCTCGAGCGAGTCACTGATGATTTTGTGTTGTGTTTCAGAGACATCATGGTGGGTACACTGTTGCATATAGTGTCTAAGTCCATAACTTTATTTGGTATGTACTTGACCCGACCCGGCATGGTCCATTTGGGTTGCATGGCATTGCAATACTTGGATAGACTAGATGAGAGAATAAGGCACTTATGATTATTAATATATTATAAGTTCTAATATATTAATAATAGTATTATTTAATTAGTATTGATCAAGTATTAATCTAGTATTAATTTGGTGATCAAAGTGAGACTAATTAAATATATAGGATTGATTATGACAATCATCAATTCTTTTATGGTGGATTAATGATCCATGGTTTATGGGTTTGGTTATAACCATATGGAGCTCCATGGATAGTCCCTGGGAGTTACAAACCCATGGGTCATGAGAAATCAAGAGTCATGACAATTAAGGGCATTCATGTGTAAACCCTAATTGTGACAACACTATAAAAGGAACCCTATGGCTAGCAAAATCGTGACCTAGAGTTACTAGAGAGGGCATAACCGATTTTGAGTGTTAGAAGTATTCTCTCAAGTTATTCCAACTCTTGTGGTGTTGTGTGAAGCATTTGAGGCACAACATTTGGGGTGCTACGCTCACAAAGTCTTGAAGGAATCCAAGCAACAACAAGGTATGTGTTTCTACTAGTTTTATGTTCTATGTAATCCCCATGTCATGCTAGTTAGGAAATAACCTTGAAAAGAAATTTGCATGTATATAGAGAAAACATAAACTCCAAGGTTATTAGGGTTGCATGTACACTTAGGAAGTGTTAGAATGCTCAAAAACCCATCAGTGGTATCAGAGCCTAGGATTGTTTTCTGTATACTTGATGCAAAACTGCTTAAAAATCGAAAATTCTGCACTCTGACGACTGAACTCGCCGAGTCCATGGGGAGGACTCGCCGAGTCCATGAACAAATTCATTCTACTCGCCGAGTAGAATAATGCACTCGGCGAGTAGGAGCATGCTGGGCAGTTTTTTCGAGTTTTGTTGCTGGAAATGGATTAAGATCATTATCCCAATCTGTTTTGGACTTGTAAAATCTGTTTTTCAAAATGATAATGATTATGTTAACCCATTTTACATGACTTTTATCAATTTTCAAGTATTGTATATGTTTATATGATTCTCTTGAAATTGCTTGACATGAATTTGTGTTCATATGAGTTTAGAAGATCATAGGAATTATATGTAACCTCCATGTATGTTTAATTCATGATCTTAATGGCAATGATGGTGTCCATAACTTGTCCTCAAGTTATGGATAACCAAAAGTCACTTCTTTAAATTGTGATTAAAGAACTAAAGAAGTTTCATAAAATGAAGAGTCTTCATTTTATGAACCATTAAAACTCATAAGTTACAAATTGAAGAGACTTGGAATAGTTTCAAATCTTGCCCTCAAGTTTTGGAATTTGAAAAGTCTTACACTTTAATACGTTAATTCCAAATTAAACCTTAGTTTTTTAAAAAGTTTAAAAATCGACACTTATACTATTATTATAATTTTATTATATAGATATGTATAAGAATATGTCATTCTTACCGTTAGTAGGCCTCATTCACGAAGCCGGTCTATAAGGGGGTATAAGGTTGTTGCCTATAAAATGGTGACTTAATGGGTGTCCACTCTCACCCACCGCTTCCTTGATCGGTGGAGGGTCGTTAGCCGAACGGGTAGGATACGACTTTAAATACTTGTTAAAAGTATAATGAATTATAAAGTAACTATACATTATAAATTCCCAATCTTAGTTACTTTAGGAAAATGTGAAATTGGTGCTAGCCCATAAAATTACACTTTGTACCTTACCAAGTCGTTAGTGGAGCGTGTGTGGTTAACCGGCACACTAACATGGACTAGTAAGGGTGGCAAAGGGTAACTTGACCTTATTATAGATCGGTGGAGCGTGTGTGGTTAACCGGCACATCGATTAGGTAATATTGTTGAGGGTACCAAGTCAATTTGTATGGTTATTCACACCTTGTTTGTGATCCTCGGCATCCCAGTCACAAACTTGAGAGGGCACAATCGAGATTCAAACATGCCATTGAAAAGTTCAATGTATCTCAAAAGATCTAGGAGTTTCAAAACCAATAAAACCTAATAATAAAATATTTCATTCTTATGGTGGAAATTGGTAAATCGTCATTTACCTACCTTCAAATATTTTATAGTATGGATTACGGCATCCCTCTTCCAACTATAAATAGTTTGTTGGATCCTAGCCTTAATATTTCATTTGGGTGAATTATTAAGGATTCCTAGTCTAATGAAACTTGTCTTTCTTTCCTTTCAGATGTCTTCCAACAATGCTTCTGGCTCAAACCCAACAGGCTCCTTTTCCCTTATGAACTTGTGTGGTAAGGTCATCTTTGATGGATCCAATTTCAATGAGTGGATCAGAAACATCAGAATGATTACCCGCTATGAGGACAAAGAATATGTCCTCGATAGGGAGCTTAAGGTTGTGAGTGAAGCCACTGCTACTCCTGAAGAGTTTGCGGAGTTTGTTGCACATGAAAAGGATGCTACTAAAGTAGCATGCATCATGATGGCCACCATGACTCCTGAACTTCAAAAATCATATGAAGATTTCTACCCCTATGAGATGCACCTGGATCTGATGGAAAGGTACCATCAGAGCGCGCGTCAGGAGAGGTATGCAATCATCTCCTCCATGATAACCGCAAGGATGAAGGATGGTGAACCCATCACCGGTCACTTGCAGAAGATGCAAAGGTTCGTTGACCGGTTGCTGAAGCTAAATGTTGACTTTCCTGAGGAAATGGCGATTGACATCATTCTCCATTCCTTACCTCCAAGTTATGATCAGTTTCGTATGACTTATCATATGAACAAGGAGGAAGTCACACTTAGCAAACTTCAAGGACTCTTAAGGACAGCTGAAAATGGCCTTAAGGGTAAAGCGGTTGCTACTTCTACTCCTTCAACAGCCCCTGTTCTGGCTATTGGGCAGGGAAAGGGTAAGAAGAGGAAAAGCCCTTCGAAGGGTACCAAGGGTAAGACTCTTGATGGTTCCTCTTCAAGTGGGACAAAGAAAGGTCCCATTACTCCTTCTTCAAACCCAAAGGAAGCACAGTGCTTCTATTGCCAGGATAAGGGACACTTCAAGCGAAGCTGCCCTAAATATCTGCAAGATGTAAAGGATGGGAAGGTTAAACCCACCCATGCAGGTATTTACACAATATTGTCTAATAACTCATCTAATGCTAATTCTTGGGTGCTTGATACAGGTTGTGGTATTCACATCTGTACTGATTTGCAGGCACTAAGAAGAAGTGAGCAAGTGGAGCACGGGAAGATAAACTTAGTCATGGGCAACAGGAAAGCATCACCTGTTACCAAGATAGGAGTTTATTCTTTATTGCTTAATAATGGGTTAATGTTAGATTTGAATAAGTGTTGTTACTCGCCCGAAATGGCGAGAAATATTATTTCTTTTCATGGCTTGTACAAACAAGGTTTTTCATTTTCATTTGATAATAAAAATGGTGCTGTTAATGTTTATTACAATGATGTATTTTACTTTAAAGCATTACCTTGTGATGGTGTATATGAAGCCGTGAATGTTGTAGACAATCTAGGAAATAATGTGTTGTATATTGATTCTTCAGATAGCTTGGATAAAGCATCCTTGTGGCATTGTCGTCTTGGACATGTTAACAAGAAGCGCATAGGCCAACTCCAAAAGGCTGGAGTCTTGGAATCATTTGACCTCAAGTCAGATGATAGTTGCGAGTCTTGTTTGCTTGGAAAAATGACAAAGTCACCCTTCACAGGTACTTGTGATAGGGGTGAAGGTTTGTTGGACCTTGTACACACGGATGTGTGTGGGCCCTTCAGAGTTGCTACAAGGGATGCTAATCGCTATTATGTAACTTTCACTGATGATTACAGTAGATATGGATATATTTACTTAATCAAGCATAAGTCAGAAACCTTTGAAAAGTTCAAAGAGTTTAAGCAGGAAGTGGAGAATCAATTGGGCAGGAACATCAAGATGCTCCGATCCGATCGGGGAGGAGAGTATCTTAGCATTGAGTTCCTTGACTATCTTAAGGAATGTGGGATTGTCTCACAATTGACACCTCCCAGAACACCACAGTTGAATGGTGTAGCTGAAAGGCGCAATCGAACCTTGCTGGATATGGTTCGTTCCATGATGAGTCGAGCTTCGTTACCAATCTCTTTCTGGGGGTATGCCTTAGAGACTGCCGCCCATATCCTTAATCTAGTCCCTACTAAAAAGGTTGCCAAAACACCTCACGAGATGTGGACTGGGAAAGTTCCCAATTTGGACCACATCAATATTTGGGGTTGTGAAGCTTTCGTGAGGCGTGAGACTCATGATAAGCTTGAACCTCGAAGTGAGAGGTGTATTTTCATCGGCTACCCACAGAGATCCTTTGGTTACCTCTTCTACAGACCCAGTGATAATGTGGTCTTTGTAGCAAGAAGAGGAGTCTTTCGTGAGAGAGAATTCATAAGCCAAGGGGACAGTGGGAGGCAAATTGACCTTGAAGAGCTTCAAGAGTCAAGTGGTGAAGGAACCTCAAATGCTATCGAACAACCTGAGGAGGAAACTCCTGTTGATCCGATAGATGAGTCTGTACCTCCAAGACGTTCCACTAGGGTGAGGAACACACCTGATTTTTATTATGGTTATCACATCACCACTGAAGGTGATACATTTATTAGTGATAGTACACTAATAGATTTGGATGAACCTAATAATTACAGGGAAGCCATGGCAGGCCCTGAGTCTGCTAAATGGAAGGAGGCTATGGACAGCGAGATTCAGTCCATGTATGACAATCAAGTTTGGAACTTGGTTGACAATGTACCAGGTCGTAAGACAATTGGGTGCAAATGGATCTTCAAGAAGAAGACCGACATGGATGGGAAGGTACATACTTACAAAGCGCGACTGGTTGCGAAGGGCTTTACTCAAACTCCGGGAGTTGACTATGATGAGACCTTCTCACCAGTAGCTAAGATTAAGTCTATTAGAGTATTTTTAGCCATAGCTGCATTTCATGATTATGAGATATGGCAAATGGATGTCAAAACCGCTTTCCTTAATGGAAAGTTGGCTGAGGATGTTTACATGGCTCAACCAGAGGGTTTTGTCGATACAAGATACCCTAATAAAGTGTGTAAGCTTGATAAATCCATTTATGGATTGAAACAAGCATCTCGTAGATGGAATCTTTGCTTTGATGAGAAAGTCAAAGAGTTTGGCTTTGCTAGGAGTGAGGATGAGTCTTGTGTGTATGTCAGGGCTAGTGGGAGCATAGTTAGCTTCTTGGTGTTGTATGTGGATGACATACTTCTCATAGGAAACGACGTCCCAACCTTGCAGGAGGTTAAGACCTGGCTTGGGAAGTGTTTCGCTATGAAGGACCTTGGAGAAGCTGCCTATATCCTAGGGACAAGGATATTGAGAGATAGGAGTAAGAGACTAATTAGACTTAGTCAAAGTACTTACTTGGATAAGGTGTTGAAAAGGTTCAGCATGCAAGAATCCAAGAAAGGAGAATTACCAATCCAGAGTAATGCCAAGCTGAGTAAGACTCAGAGTCCGAGTACAGAGGCTGAGATAGCTGAAATGAGTCATATACCATATGCTTCCGCTGTGGGCTCGATCATGTATGCTATGACTTGTACTCGCCCTGATGTGGCTTTTGCTTTGAGCATGGTCAGTAGATATCAAGGGAACCCTGGCAAGGCACACTGGACAGCGGTAAAGAACATTCTCAAGTATCTACGGAGGACTAAGGATTGGGTCCTTACCCTCGGAGGTAGTGATGACTTGAGAGTGGAAGGATATAGCGATGCTAGCTTCCAGACTGATAGGGATAATTTCCGCTCTCAGTCAGGCTGGGTCTTTATCCTAAATGGAGGGGCAATTACTTGGAAAAGTTCCAAGCAGGAGACAGTAGCTGATTCTACTTGTGAATCAGAGTACATAGCAGCAAGTGAAGCAGCTAAGGAGGCGATATGGCTAAAGAACTTCATCGGAGACCTTGGAGTTGTACCAACTATAAAAGAGCCAATGGAAATTTTCTGTGACAGCGAAAGTGCGGTTGCTTTGGCTAAGGAACCGAGAGATCACGGGAGATCTAGGCACATTGACAGAAAATACCATTTCATCAGACATCGAATAGAAGAAGGACTCCTCGTGGCTAAGAGGGTATCATCAAATGAGAACCCGGCAGATCCCCTCACGAAGGGACTGAGCAGGGTTAAGCATTTACAGCATGCGAGGCGCATTGGGCTGAAGGATGATATTAGTTTCAATAATTAGATTCCTGAAACTTGTAAAATGTAATTGACATTTGATGATAAATAAAAGTTGTTATTTATTTATGAGTAAGGTGTTACTATCTTGTGTTGATTGTTTACTATGTTTCAATTTTGCATGTTTTTACTTCCAGAATAATTATGTTATTATTCAAACCATCCACAGTCAGTCAAACTTTGGAAGTAAGTATTGATTTAAGACTGTCATGAATTTGGCTTGTATGATTTGTCTGAAAGTGCTTTGGACAATGCAATGGTTGCTACAACATTCATGAGTACTCATAAGGGCTGAGTATTGGATCCAACCCACGCTCACTTCCATCACTTCATGGAATTTATCTCGAGTGATCGTGAGACGGTAATATTATATAAATCTTCAAACCTAGAGATATGAGTTGTTGACTATGAGTTGGTTATTCATTGATTGCACGAAAATGCATTGGTAACTCGATGTCATAAAACGTGCCTTTGTGAATAATTCAACAAGTAGTTAGTACAAGCATATCAGTCGAAGTTTATCTGTTCCTTCTAGAAATAGAAGCGATATCTGGCCCCTCGATGATTTGGTTTTGACCTATGTACCGGGCCCGGTCAGAACCTAATTGATGTGTTCAATTTAGTTCTATGTCGAAACAAATCAGAGATCGAGAAACAAATGCTGGACAATAAGTAAGACCATGTTCCATGTATTTGTCCGGCTGATATCATGAGAACAGAGGATTATATGATCACTTATCTTAAATGGCGTATCATCATCATCTCAGTTCCGAGAGACTTTGAAAGAGCTACGATTGCTAGTCGGATTTTGAAGTCATATTTGCAAATATAGTTATTAGACTTATCCAAGTGGGAGACTGTTGGATATAGTGTCTAAGTCCATAACTTTATTTGGTATGTACTTGACCCGACCCGGCATGGTCCATTTGGGTTGCATGGCATTGCAATACTTGGATAGACTAGATGAGAGAATAAGGCACTTATGATTATTAATATATTATAAGTTCTAATATATTAATAATAGTATTATTTAATTAGTATTGATCAAGTATTAAGCTAGTATTAATTTGGTGATCAAAGTGAGACTAATTAAATATATAGGGTTGATTATGACAATCATCAATTCTTTTATGGTGGATTAATGATCCATGGTTTATGGGTTTGGTTATAACCATATGGAGCTCCATGGATAGTCCATGGGAGTTATAAACCCATGGGTCATGAGAAATCAAGAGTCATGATAATTAAGGGCATTCATGTGTAAACCCTAATTGTGACAACACTATAAAAGGAACCCTATGGCTAGCAAAATCATGACCTAGAGTTACTAGAGAGGGCATAACCGATTTTGAGTGCTAGAAGTATTCTCTCAAGTTATTCCAAGTCTTGTGGTGTTGTGTGAAGCATTTGAGGCACAACATTTGGGGTGCTACGCTCACAAAGTCTTGAAGGAATCCAAGCAACAACAAGGTATGTGTTTCTACTAGTTTTATGTTCTATGTAATCCCCATGTCATGCTAGTTAGGAAATAACCTTGAAAAGAAATTTGCATGTATATAGAGAAAACATAAACTCCAAGGTTATTAGGGTTGCATGTACACTTAGAAAGTGTTAGAATGCTCAAAAACCCATCATACACGCCACAACCCGAGTAGCAGTGGGAGTAGTGATGAGGAGATACGGAGGATGATCCACGATGAGGTGGTTGCAACTATCCGAGCAGAGATTCCAGAGATGTTTGGGTGTATTGAGACCACCTTGATACAGACGTTCGATGAGCGATACGTTGCTATCACTAAGGCTGCTGCTGTCGCAGCCACTGTAGCCGTCGCCGCTGCTAGGCCTCAGGGAGGTGACTCGTTGCTGTTCCGAGAGTTCAGCAACACGAAGCCACCAGAGTTTGATGGGACGCAGGATCCGATTGCTACGATGAGGTGGATCTCTGATATCGAGGGGTGTTTTTACACGTGTTCATGCCCCGACCACTTGAGAGTTCGGTTTGCACTGAACCAGCTTCGCTTGGGAGCGAAGGACTGGTGGAAGTTTGTGACAGCTGAATTTACCCCTGCAGATCATGCTGCGGTGTCATGGGAGAGGTTTGTTCAGATGTTCCGAGACGAGTATGTTCCCCGGTGGAGAGGGAACGCTTGGCATAGGAGTTTCTGTCTCTCGAGCAGAAGACAAAATCAGTGACTGAGATTTCGAGGATGTTCCATGAGAGGGCGATGTTTTGCCCTGAACACGTGTCCACTGAGCAGGCACGTATGAGCCGATATCTGAGCATACTAAGGAGGGACATACGAGAGTTCGTGGCGAACTCGTCGTATAAGACATTGGCCGAGCTTCAAGCCAATTCCAGGAGGAGGGAGATTGAGCTTGAGTTGCAGACCAGGGAGGAGGAGGAGTCTCGAGGGAGGGACCGGACACCAGTGCAGTCGCAGCCGGCGACGAAGCGGGCCAAGCCCGCTGATTCCAGAGTTGGGGGCCAGAAGGGCCGCACTTGTGGCAAGTGCGGAAAGAGTCACGAGGGTTCTTGCCGATCGAGGATTTACTACAAATACGGCAAGGAGGGGCATATGGTGAAGGATTGCCCCAAGGGATTCTCGCTTTTCTATCATTGCAACCAGACCGGCCACCGGAAGGCCGAGTACCCTCAGCTCGTGCAGGGATCAACCTAGGGATCTGCACCTACTTTTGTGCGTGGTGCTGAGATCCGGCCAGCGAAGGCCGAGACACCGAGGGTTCGAGGGAGAGCCTTTCAGTTGACAGCGGAGGAGATCCGCGCAGCACCTGATGTTGTGGCTGGTACGTGTTCTCATTATATTCTTTTGAGATATTTTGTGCTTATATTTTGATTGTGTATAGGTACTTTTCTTGTGAGTTATGTGCCTGCCTTGGTGTTATTTGACTCAGGTGCGAGTCGATCCTTTGTATCATTAGCATTTAGTCGTCACATCAGTATCCGACGAGAGGCGTTGAGTCGACCTCTGAGAGTTTCCATATCCGATGAGCATGTGGTGTTTGTGACTGATGTAATTCGTGGACGTGAGCTTGAGATCTTCAGAGTTAAGTTTCCGATAGATCTGGTACCGATCGCGATAGGGGATGTCTGTGTCATCGTAGACATGGACTGGTTGAGTCGATTTGGAGCTGCGATCGACTGTGAGTGTCAGCTGGTGACCATACGAGACCTTAGTGGGGGAGTGCTTACAAATATATGGCGATGGTACCCGATCTGGGTCGGCATTTTGTTCGGCTACCAGAGCGAGATAGAGTGTACAACAGGGCTGTGTGGGGTTTTTGGCGTATGTGATGGATACGCGGGCTGATACAGAGAGATCGAGTTCTATCTTCGATGTTCCAATAGTGTGCGAATTTCCAAATGTTTTTCCCGAGGAGTTGCCGGGAGTGCCTCCCGAGAGGCAGGTAGAGTTTCGGATCGATTTGGTGTCGGGAGCGGCGCCTATTGCCAAGCCACCTTATCGCCTTGCACCTCCGGAGATGCAGGAGTTATCCTCATAGCTGTAGGAGCTGTTGGGGAAGGGGTTTATGAGGCCGATTAGCTCGCCGTGGGGAGCCCCGATCCTTTTTGTCAAAAAAAAGGATGGTTCACACGGGATGTGCAATAATTACCGGGAGTTGAACAAGTTGACGGTCAAGAATCGTTACCCACTTCCGAGGATCGACGCTTTGTTCGATCAGTTGCAGGGGGCGTCTTGGTTTTCCAAGATCGATATAAGATCTGGGTATCATCAGATGAGAGTCCGCGAGGAGGATGTCCAGAAGACGGCCTTCAGGACACGTTATGAGCACTATGAGTTCGTGGTGATGCCTTTCGGGCTCACCAACGCACCGGCAGCGTTCATGGACCTCATGAACCGGGTGTGTAGGACCATGTTGGATCGATTGGTGATCGTGTTCATCGACGATATCTTGGTGTATTCGAGATCCAGGGCGCAACATGAGGAACACCTGAAGGAGATTCTGGGTGTATTGAGATCGGAGATGCTCTATGCCAAGTTCTCCAAGTGTGATATCTAGTTACGAGAGGTCCAGTTCCTGGGATACCTCGTTAACCAGAATAGTATTTTGGTCGATCCGGCCAAGATTGAGGCAGTTATGAGATGGGAGGTGCCGAGATCCCCCACCGAGATCAGGAGTTTTCTCGGACTGGCCGGATACTATCTCAGAGATTTCTCCAAGATCGCCGTTCCTCTCACCAGTTTGACCCGGAAGGGCGTTGCGTTTACTTGGGGTCCCGAGCAGCAGACATCATTTGAGACCCTTCGCCAGAGATTGTGCGAGGCTCCCGTGTTGTCCCTTCCGGAGGGAATGGAGGATTTTGTGGTTTATTGCGATGCATCTATTATGGGCATGGGTGCGGTACTGATGCAGAGAGGGCACGTGATAGCGTACGCATCGAGGCAGTTGAAGCCTCATGAGACGATATATCCCACCCACGATCTGGAGCTGGGGGGCAGTGGTGTTTGCCCTCAAGATCTGGCGTCACTATCTGTACGGGGTTCGGTGTACCATATACACGGACCACAAGAGTTTGAAGTATCTTATGGATCAGCCCAACCTTAACATGAGACAGAGGAGATGGTTGGATGTGGTGAAAGATTACGACTGCGAGATCCTGTATCATCCGGGAAAGGCTAATGTGGTAGCCGACGCCTTGAGCCGTAGAGCAGAGAGTAACCCGATCCGAGACGTGTGTATGAGGATGAGAGTGATGACTCCAGTATTAGATATCATTCGAGAGGCCCAGGCGGAGGCCGTGAAACCGGAGAACCGCAAGAGGGAGCGGGTGATTGGGCAGGTGTCCGAGTTTGTGATGGAAAGCCGAGGACTTATGACCTTTCGGGGGAGGATTTGGGTGCCCTATACGGGCGGAGTTCGACATACACTGACGGAAGAGGTGCATAGATCGATATTCTCGATCCATACCGGGGCCACTAAGATGTATTTGGACCGGAAAAGAGATTATTGGTGGCCCTGTATGAAGAGGGATGTTGCGTGGGTAGTCGAGAGGTGGTTGACCTGTCGTCGTGTTAAGGCCGAGCACCAGCATCCTCATGGCAAGTTGCAGCCACTGGAGGTTCCCCAGTGGAAGTGGGAACAAATTTCTATGGATTTTATCACCAAGTTGCCGAGGACCGGGCGGGGTGTTGACGCAATTTGGGTGATTGTGGACCGGTTGATGAAGAGCGCTCACTTTCTTGCTATTAGTGAGAGCTCTTCTGCAGAGAAGCTGGCAGAGGTATATGTGAGAGAGGTGGTAGCTCGGCATGGGGTGCCGATATCTATACTGTCAGATCGGGATGTGCGATTTACTTCCAGATTCTGGAAGAAGTTCCATGAGGAGTTGGGTATGCGATTGCATTTTAGCACAACCTACCACCCACAGACAGACGGACAAAGTGAGCGGACGATCCAGACGCTCGAGGACATGCTTCGAGCATGTGTTATGGACTTCGGTGGAAGTTGGGACACATACCTACCTCTGGCTGAGTTTTCTTACAACAACAGCCACCATTCCAGTATCGGCATGCCTCCTTTTGAGCTCCTTTATGGGAGGAGGTGTCGGACCCCCATCTGTTGGGGAGAGGTAGGGCAGCGAGTGATGGGTGGCACTGAGATAGTGCTCAAGACGACTGAGCAGATTCAGCAGGTCAGACAGAGATTACTGACGGCTCAGAGTCTCCAGAAGAGTTACGCGGACAGGCGACGATCCGAAATCGAGTTTCAGGTTGGAGATTTCGTTCTCCTGAGGGTATCCCCGTGGAAAGGGATAATACGGTTCAGGAAGAAGGGCAAGCTGGGGCCCCGATACATCGGTCCTTTCAGGGTGACCGCTAGAGTGGGTATGGTAGCATACCGCTTGGAGCTACCTGCGGAGCTGTGCCAAATCCATAACATCTTCCACGTGTCTCAGTTGAGGAAGTGTGTGGCCGATGAGACGACAGTAGTGCCACTAGAGGACATTCAGGTGGATGCGAGCCTGAATTATATCGAGAGACCGATCGCGATTATGGATCGAAAGGTGAAGGTTCTGAGGAACAAAGAGGTGACCCTGGTTCAGGTTCAGTGGCAATATCGGAAAGGGTCCGAGATGACTTGGGAGCCGAAGTCCAAGATGCGAGAGCAGCATCCAGAGCTATTTGAGGAGCATGACTTCGGGGGCGAAGTCTGATTCTAGTGGGGGAGAATTGTAACATCCGGATTCCAGGTATAATATTTTAAGTGTTTACTTTGAGATATGAGGAGTGACTCGACATGTTGGTGCCTCAACTCGTCGAGTGGAGTCGCGATTGGTGACGCAGATTAATGAGCGGACTCGACGAGTCAGTGAGCTGACTCGCCGAGTCAGCGCTGCTGAAGGAAACCCTAATTTCTCGGGCTTGTGGCCTATTTAAAGGCCCTTATGGCCTCCCTTTGCGGCCACCTTCCCCAGAAAGAAACCCAAACCTTCCTTTTTCATTGTAGAGAGAGAGAAAGAGACTATCTTGAGCCTTCTTGAGCATTTTGGAGGAGATTGGAGGAGTTTGGTGGATCCATCCAAGAGGAGGCTGTGGATCTTGCATCCTTCTGTCATTTGCTGCTATTGAGAGGTAAAAAGCTCTCATCTTGGCCTCTTGTTCGTTAGATCTCATTTTTGGGGAGTTTTTAGGGTTTTCTCTCAAGCATGTTGTATTCTTGATCTTTTGAGAATGGTTTGAGGTTAGAACCTCAGATCTGGACTAGAGGGGACCTTAAGGGTCCAAATAATTGAACTTTATCGAGTTAGAGGCAGGTCCCCATGCATGAGACCTTTCTTGGAGCTTGTGATGACATTTTGGAGCATGGATGCCATGCATGGTCATCAAGATCGGACATTTATGTGACTTTTGGGTATTAGGAGGCTGGATCTAGAGGTTGGAGTTGCAGATCTGACCTCAGACGTCCATATGAGACATCCAGACGAGTCAACTCGCCGAGTCTATGCGATGACTTGACGAGTTGGATCGGGTTGCCCCGCGATTCGTGACCCAGTGGTAACCCGTCGAGTTGGGAGGTTAACTCGACGAGCCGTGTGAGACACTTAGAAGAATTCATATGATACGAGTGGACTCGGCGAGTCATCCGAGTGCACTCAGTGAGTCGGGTCAACTGTGGCGGTTGACTCATATTGACTTTCGTGTCTTAAGAGTAAGGCAGTTAGGAACATTGAGACCATGGAGGGTAAAATGGTCTTTTACCCTCCTGTGAGCATAGAAGGGTTAGTCTAGCTTCTTGAGGACCAATATTAATTAGGGATAATTATTATGTGTTAGGCGGAGGCTAGACTGGTGGGTAGAGTTCGAGATTCCGAGTTCGAGGTTTTCCTTTTTGCTAGCTTGCGAGGTGAATCTTCTCACTATACTTACCTTGAGTGGTAATTTTATGTGTGACCAGAGGGTCTTATGTGAATGAGCTGTGTATTGAGATATCCTGCTATTTGTTTTGTGATATGCTTACTGTGTATTATATTGAGCTGCTGAGTTGAGGGACCAGAGGGTCCATCTGAGCTGTGGGGCCGGAGGGTCCCACTGAGACACATTGACCGGAGGGTCTTATTGAGTTATAGCATCGAGTGGCTGATGTCTTGTGCGTGTTATTTTGGGGAACTCACTAAGCGTTATGCTTACCGTGTTATGTGTTATGTGTTTCAGGTAGTTCCGAGGATCGCGGCAAGGCACCAACATGATTGTACACACTGGCGGGAGATTGTTTTTATGATTCTGGGATTGTGTTTTACTTGTTGACATTTGAGACATATGTGATTTTGAGAAATATGGAATGAGTTCTATTGTGTTTGAAAATGAAAAATTTGCTGAAAATTTACGTCGTTACAAATGAGCTCAAAACACAACAATGTAGGCTAAGGGACGATTTCTAGGTTTTTGGAGGCTTAGGGGCTGGTAAAGAGGCAAGTCCTAATGACTTAAGGTGTTTATATAGGGTGCATCACCCTAAATTAGGGTTTCATTAAATCGCATGTACGCCCCACGTACGCCCCACATACTTGTCCGGAGTCATGACTAGGCCGAGCATCAGTACGCTAAGCGTACCCCTTGGTACGCCCCGCGTACTGGCTTTTCAGCTTGTACGCTAAGCGTACCACTTGGTACGCCCCGCGTACTGACCAAGGACAAAAATGCAACTTTTAAATAACACAAGGGGCAATAATGAAACATACCAAGATTCAAGTGTTATACATATCATCTGCGTCGATCTAACATCAATACCAACCGATTACCGTAAAATCTCAGTCACCAACTGCCAAAACTGGAAACCACTCAGCTTAATACTTGACACTGTTCCTAAACGCAACGCTTATTAGTATGTGTATAATTAAATAACTTTTGCTGTTAAAAAAGATTTATATGCATTCTATTATTAACAAAAACCACTCTAACCGCTGATAGCCGGTGTATAACATCGAACGACGTTGTCAATGTTATAATTAGTCATTAGTGTTTTATTTTAGTCATTATGTTTTGTTTAATCGACCATTGGTCATTGCATTTGTTTTTTTCATCATTTTAGTCACTCTAATTTTTTTTATCATTTATAATAATATTTAAAAAAACTACTATTTATTTTTCACTTTTCTCCACAACTAAACTCGTTACCTCTATTTTAGAGTAAATTATACAAATAATCCTTTTGATTTAGGGTAGCTTGCACATTTAGTCCTTAATTTTTTTAACTCAAACGATCCCAATGGCTTTAAAAAAATTATTTCCGTTATCCACCTCATCGCTCTTGTCACCTGTAGAAACACAACAAATCATCATCGGTAATTAGTTTCACTTTGGATGACCCCATGAGAAGTCTTCGTATCGGGTGGCCCAAAATGGACAATATCATGGTACATATTAATCAATTGAAAACACTAACCAATCTATGTATTCTTCCAGGAGCTCGAATTAGGGAACTCGATCGTCCTTCAACGCACAAGGGCTATGTTTTGTATGAAGCAGTTGAAAACACGAACAAGTTGGACTAAAGAGAATGTCGGTAAGAGGTTTGATGGCTGACTTAATTCTCTAGAGAATGCCAAAGTGAAACTAATTATTGACGATGATTGGTTGCATTTCTTTCGGCAACAAAAGCGATGGAGTGTAGGAGGACAAAATAGTCTTTTTAAAGTTATGGGGATCGTCTGAGTTAAAAATATCAAAATAGTCTTCTCGCAACAATGATATTTAGGGGTTGTTTGATAGTTGTTGATTATGTCAGATCTAACTGTCTGACCGGGTCTAAAGTCCGACTGAAACCTTATTATTTGATTACATGTCTTTCTGTTTAAAATAATATAATATGACAACTAATGCATTGAGAAAAAACAATGAATGCAATATAATTCTAATTACAAACTATGAACATCAAAACTATTACATAATGTCACATAATTAACAAATAAATTGTTATATTTCATAATATTTTTTATTCTTCATAAACTTCTTATAAGTTTATAACAAAGTCACTATTCCAAATTCATTATTAGAACCATCCTAAGAGTATCCATAAGGATAGTATCAGTATTACGTAATGTCACATAATTAACATATATTTTCTTATATTTCATAATATTTTCTTATTATCCATAAACTTCTTATGATTTTATAAATGGATCTACATACTTATTTACTTATTTAACATATTTTTTTATATGAAATCATAAGATAAAAAAGGTTTTATCTTCTTATTATAAAATAATATTCATTGATCTTGTTTATAAATTATAAGTTAAGAAATTAAACAAGGAAACACGTAATAAAAATTATTAAAATATATTTATATTTTGGATAAACATATATGTAAAAAAGTAATATATTAAAAATAATATTTAACTTATATAATAATAGTAATTATATATAGTAAATCCAAGACCCTTTGTGAATAGTTCTTTGTTTAGAGTAAAAATGGTAAAAAATGACAATTATATAATAGAAAATAAGTAAAAGGGCTATAACTGCCCAACTTAATCATTCAATAATATTTTTTAGGGAGAATTTCGTATATGCCCTTATTAAACGTTAAAATATTATATTTGCCCGATTTAATATCTAAATATCATATTTACCTTTTTTAATATTTTAAAATATCAAATTTACCCAAATATGATTTTTTTTAATAGTTTTTAATAATTTACAATGCTTTTTATATTTTTAAATCACTAAAATTGAAAAGAAAATATCAATGGACCATATTGCCCTTACTTTATAAATGACATGATATATATACGATAAATTTTTTTTACCTCTCGCCAGCTTCAGTCGTCATCCTCCTTCTTCTCCTATCCCTACATTATATCTTGTAATCAAGTTTAAGTGGCATGTATTTGTAAGTTGTTGGTATTCATATTTTCCATCTCTTCATCTCCGTTCATGATGTTGATCAATTTTATCAGGTGAATATGATGAAAGTTATGTTCTTGATCTCAAACTTCAACATTGTTGCTTTGATAACAATATAATTTCCATAGATGCCCTTCATTTTGGAAACATAAGCAACCAGGAGACATATGCATCTGGAATCTTGAATGATTGAAGTCCCTTTATTAATGTATGTTGAAGTCTAGAATCTTAATCTCTTAAAATATTGATCTTAAACCTCTAGAATCTAGAATCCTTAAACCTGATTCCTTTCATGAGTTCATTAACTGATTCCATCTTTTCTATACATGAATCTGATTAGTATTTTCCATTGGAATCAAGATTATGTTGTTTGTTCTCATGGTCTTGGAGAATGGGTTCAAATTCAATGCGTTCATCATCAATCTCTCCTGCAATCAGACTTTCCAATTCCCTTTCCTTGAGAATTACAATGTCCTGAGGGCTAATTGACAAAAATCATTGTTGAAATCATCTGATTCCAGATAGGAATCAAGAAATTCTAATTTGGTGTTCTTGGGCAAATAAAAATCCCTACTAGAAACAACCGTTTCTCATGAAAAAAAGCCTCCAACCAATTAACTTTCTCGGTTTCTCCGGCTCTAAAACTCCATTTTCACCCAGAATTGTCCCGATTTTCTCTTGTATTTCTTTGACTCCATTAAAATGTGAAGAGCCTGCAATATATTCCTTAGCGTTTCTTTTGAACTGAGGTGACGGAAAGATGATTGGTTAACATTGGTGACGGAAAGATGTAAATTCTTTTGAACGCATGTCATTTAGAAGGTAACTATAAGGTAATGGCAATATGGTCTATTTAATTACGTATTTTTCAATTTTAATGATTTAAATATATAAAAAAAGGATTAAAAATTAAATTTTGGCAAATTTGATATTTTAAAAGATTAAGAAGGGTAAATACGATATTTAGATGTTAGGTCGGACAAATATGATATTTTGATGTTTAATAAGAGCATATACGAAATTCTCCCTATTTTTTAGCCGATTGGATAAGAGACTGTTGACCGAATAGGAGGTGAAATTTTGGCAAAACAAACATTTTGACTGTTAACTGAGTCAGAGATTATCTCTTACTCGACCCGATATAAAACAAAACAAACGGCCCCTTACTTTTGTTTTGATTAGAATTTATTGAATGTGCCTTTAAATCATATAAACATATTTATATAAAAAAAAGATGAAAGAGCCTTAACCCAATGTTAGGAAAGAAAACTGTCCAAATGTTTCAAAAATTAAGAATTTCCCTTAAATTTGATGAAAACCCCTATTATTTACATATGTTGGTTTTTAATGTTAATAAAATCTGTTCATTAAAAAACTAGGAATATGCTATCATATTCGCTTTCATTGTTAATTTTAAATTCTTTAATTAAATACAATGTTTTTTTATATTGGTGCCATTTTAATTCACAATTATATACTTACAATTACTACAAGATAAAGTTAATATATTGTCTCTATAGATAATTATCAAAATGACAATTCCGGGCCTTCTTGAAATTATTTTACAAATTTGATCCAAATTTATTTTACAAAATATTTCCCTAACTTTTTTCGACTTTGTTCTTATATGTTTCAAAAAAATAGTTAAAAAAAAACATATTATTGGATTTTACAAATTTGGTCCAAACATTTTTTATAAATTTTCTATAATATTTTTTTTTCCGAAAAATACCTATTTAGTTTTGCAACTTTATATATCTTCGTTTTATGCATATTTTATAAACAAAATTGAAAAAATGGTCCATGTGGTATGCATTTTTTTGGGGTTTTAGTCCAAACCTCGACTTTTTTGGCTTCGTGGTCCTTTTGAGCTAGTTTCATTGTGTTTTTGGTCCCTCTAAATAGTGAAATGACTGTAATACCCTTGGGGTATTTATTTTCCATTTTTCTTTCAATTCTTTTTAAATCTAATACTAATTTATTTATTTTAATAATAAACAAAATAAGAAGGGGCCCACCTTCTCTCTCTCTCTCTCTCTCTCTCTCTCTCTCTCTCTCTCTCTCTCTTCTGGCATTAAGAACACAATGCCTCTTTCTGTGATCGTAACAAGAAAGAATCACAATTTTGAAAAAAAAACCCTACACCACTTTCGACCACCATTGACAAACTGCTTCTGGAAACCACTGAATCGCCGTTCAGCTTCAGCCTCCGCCACCATAGCACGTTCGATCCTACCCCCACACATTGTATCATTACAAGTTCACCATCAACAGGTTCATCACTACTGTGATTAGAACCAACTATTGTACAAGTGAAATTGATGCGTTTAAAAGTAATGAGTGGTTAAATTGATACTCTAAAGATGAAGAAGATAAATTGTAAGCTTGGTTGACTGATTTCAGGGACAAAAACCTCAAGGATTTGGAGCTCCAAAGGGTGGTTACATCAATGACGAGTGAAATCAATTTATGTAAACAAGTTGAAGATCTACATGCATGCTTTGCTTTTTCCAACCCTTATACGTGAATTTTTGTTGGTTTAGAGTAAAAGGCTACAAAAACCATCCGATTTCCCCTTTGATTTTGGGTTTCGGGTCTGAATGAGAAGAGTACAGGGGGTCGGAGATGAAGAGATGGGGTTTGAAGATTTCAGACGATGACCTCTCCTCCTCCGACTTAGTCTCCGTCAGGATGAGGAAAAACGATCGTAACCCCACCCTCTCTTCTTCTTCTTCTACCTTACACACTCTTTGATCTCCACCATTTGACGAGGAGCATCAGGGACCTGATGACGATGATGAAGAATTAAACCCAAATCATTAGTGGGTGTATTGTCATTTGTAAATTCTCAAAGAAGGAAGTGAGAACAGTTAGAATGTTCTCTGATGTTTTTGAGAACCTATTGACAAAAGTTTAGGAGACTCTTGACTGGAAAAAAAATTGTTACCGGAGTCAGTGGCCGGAAATGAAGAAGAGGAAGGAAGTGGGAACAGGTGTGGATTTTTTTTGCTTGTTTTTGCAAGTGATGTGATGAAGATGACAATGGGGAGGTGGGTTTTTTTGTGTGTTTGGATGTGTGGTTGATGCCCACCAAGTGTTTGATCTTTTGTCTGAATGATCTTTTGATGCTGCATGTAGTTCTTAGTTGTATTAATTGATTTTCAGTAATTTTGCTTCACAAATGTTTGTTTAAGCCATCAATTGGGCATTTAAATTTCTTGAAGCAATCTTAAATTCCCTAAATCAAAACTGGGTGGTGATGCCGTGAGAATCGCTTCGAGGAGAGAGAGAGAGAGAGAGAGAGAGAGAGAGGGCCAAACTAATTATTTATTTTCTTTTTCATTTAAATTAAATAGAAAAAACATAAGAAATATATAAGAAGGGCATTTCAGTCATTTCAATTTTACGAGGGACCAAATTTACGTACAAACATGGCCAAAAGTACCACGAAGCCAAAAAAGTTGGGGTTTGGACTAAAACCCCAAAAAAATGCATACGACAGGGACCCTTTTTGCAGTTTTGTCTATTTTATAAGATCTTTGCCATTGGATCGGATCCTTGTTTGTTCTCAATATATGGGACTACAAGGTGTAAACCATATTTCCTTGTAAACGTTAATACATTGATCAACTAAGACCCTGTTTGATACACATCTTTTCAAGTTCAAACAGATTTTTCTGGATGAATGAACCGGAAGGGCTGTTTGATATGCACAAAAAAGTAGGTCTTTCCCAAAAAGCTCCAAAACCATATCTTTCTGGCTGAATAGGCTGGAAAAATAATTATGTCCCAAACTCTACATCTTTCTTTCTTGGATTATTAATTTCTTTTAAATAATTTTTGTAATTTATTTTTTATTGTATTATTACCTTTTTATTGGATTATTATATATTAATAAATATTACTTTTAATATATACTATGTATTAATTGATATTATTTTATTCGATTATTAATTTCTTTTAAATAATTCTTTTTTATTTCCTTTTTATGGATTAATTCTTTTTTATTGTATTATTATATATTAATAAATATTATTTATAAATATATAATATTTATATATTAATAAATATTAGTTTATTGGATTATTAATTTCTTTTCGTTAATTTTTATAATTCATTTTTATTGGATTGATTCTTTTTTTTTTGACAACATCATCATCCTAATATATTTTAAAATTTTTCATCCATCCCACCACTATCGGACATAAAGCAGGTCAAGAATCACATGTTGAGTTATAAAAAAATGGCTAAAAAGAATAACAACGTAACTTCAACTTGAAAAACAATAAACTAAAAGCAACTTAATCTACATTCTATTTGGAGTTTTAATGATTATTGTGTAATTTTGATTTTGTATGACAATTTGTACGTTTTTATAATTATTCAGCAACTTCATCCATCACAGTATAGAACAGCAGGGTAATATTGTTATTTTTTTTTTATCATTCAGCACAGTCTATCAGATTTACAATCAAACAACATGATTTCTTTCTCAATCAGAAAACTTTCTCATACGACACTTTCCCAGACAACACTTTCCCGAACATAAACTATCAAACGTGATTTAACTATATATTGCGACAATTTCATGATTTCATGGATGTAGAAAAGAAACGATTGCGTAAAGTCACTTTCCTTTTGCAATAGTTTATCCCTAAACTGCTCGAGTGTCATGAAATTTGCAGTAGGATAATCCAATATGTAGGCAACGTCTAATTTAATTAAGGCTTGTAAGTGTTCAGAGAACCTGATATATTTGTATAAACCCAGGATTTAATTAACCAGTAATTGCAACCCAAAATAATAAGAAAAACACATGAAATATTTACCGAGGTTGAAAACGGTTTGTACAATTATGTATATTTGTCATGTCGGGATCAAACGAGGTAGGTACCTTTGTTCTATGATATGCTTGAACAGTGTGACATGTTTATATATTGCTACTTTTAATAACAATGCACCACATGAATTATGCTCAAACTTTTTTGGTGCCAATTTTCATTATTTTAAGGTTTAAAGCAACCTCCAAAGGAACAGAAAATGACAGTAATGATGGCTGGAAAACATTAGGAACATTCTCTATCAAGAAAGCCAAAATTCACGTCAAGAGATTAATAGGTTTCTTTTAATGTCAAGCATATATAAGTGGAAAGTTCATATCCATTAATTATTCGTACAGGTCCTCTCTTTTCAATTCATTTTAAAAAAACAAGAATTCTCATTCTCCTGCAACATTATGGATTACCGTATGGAGGGAACTGGAATAAAGGAAGGAAAAAACAGTACTTGAGTAACCAATAAGCTCATGGAATAGGATATCACTTTTATAAGTAGTAATAGAAAACTTTCCAAATTTGGCAACTTTAGTGATGAATCTCTTCTATCTTTCTAAGCACTCCATATATATATATATATATATATATATATATATATATATATATATATATATATATATATATATATATATATATATATATATATAATAAACGAAAGTAAATTGCCACGTGTCCCTTCAAAAACACTAATTCCATCCAATGTTAAATACCGTTTTTGCCCCTCTTTGATTTCACCTTCTATAATGTCCAGATCAAAATAAATCAGCATTTAATATCCGATTTTTATGGTATATGATCTCTATTTAAATTTCAAAATAAATCAACATTTAATATCCGATTTTTATGGTATTTATGGTATATGATCTCTATTTAAATTTAATTTGATACGTTTGAAATAGATACCCGATTCAGTCCTCCAATTTTAAATATTCAATACAAAAAGTTTTAAAAAAACTTAACTCTTATTAATAATATAAATGTTTTATAAATTTTTTACCTGTGGTTCCCACGGGTTGTAACCTAGTGTGTATATATATATATATATATATATATATATATATATATATATATATATATATATATATATATATATATATATATATATATATATATATATACACTAACTATTTGTTGTGTGGATGTAGGAAAGATTGTGGACCAATCATTTTAAAAATATGATTAGGGGTATAATAGTAATCTTGACAAATTTAATTAGGGTAAATATTTAAAAGATTTAATATTGTTAAATCCTCATCACCATAAGGATACGCCAAATACTGCAAACCCAAATCGATATCACAGAGTCCTCATCCATGCAAACCCAAAAGATCAACAAAGCCGCTACCATCTTCCGCCCTTCATGCTTTCGATCTCAGACCTCTCTTTCAATGGTTAGTCACTTTCTACTTCTCCTGATCTTCTCTCCATGAATGAAACCTTACCCATGCATCGCCATCGATTACAAACCCTAATGTAACGTCCTGTTTCGAATCGTTTCCCATTGCGGGGTGGCGAGCAAGGAGTGGGTATTAGCAGACTTAGAACCCTTGAAGAATTGAGTTTGGGCTCATTTAGAGGTGGATGATGTAGTTTGGATGATCCGGGTATTCGGTTTATGTTTTGGAGCCCAAGGGTATCGGTAAAGGCGTTGGTTCGGGCATTTTATGAATTTTGGATTTAATTTCGGTTGGTTTTCAGACTAAATAAAGTTTTTAGATGTGTAGGGCTTCTTGTTACCTTTTCATGGATATAAAGAACGTCAAAAACGGATAAGGGATGCAAAAGTTATGACCATTTGAAGTTAGAGGGGTGTTGGGCCAAAACGGGTACGCATGACGTACAAGGGAGGTATGCATGGCGTACACGGGAATTTGGACGCGGGTGCATTTGGGAACGCCCTGCGTTCCCCAAAAAAACATGATGCGTCTGTCAGGCCATATTAAAACCCTAATTTAGGGTCTTGGACCCTCATTTCCTCCAGCCTCCATCCTCTCTAACCCTAAGAACGAAACCCTAGCCTCAATTTGAGTGATTCTTGAGCTTCAAAGTGATTTATGTGTATTTTTGGTGCTTGAGGAAGAAGAAGGAACTTCTTGAAGAGTCATTGATTTACTTGGAGCTTTTGGATCCAGGCTTTGTGCACCTAGATCAATCTTCTGGAGGTATAAAGTCTCAACCTTGACAACTCTTTCATGTAGATCTAGCTAAGTGGTATTTTGTTATGGTTTTGGTCCCTTTGAGGTGGTTCTTGTGAGTAGAAGTTACTCCAGAACCTTCGAGCTTCATATTTGGTCCTTATTGAGGTTATGGAATCATAAAGTTTGGATCTTGATGGGTATAAACCTTTCATGCATGTTTTGGTGGTCTTTTGGTAAAGTTTGGGACTTAGGGTTTTGATTTGGGTCCCATTAAGTCTTGCTAAGTCATAAAGTCAGGAACTTTTTGACTTAAGAAGTCCCTTTGAATCAGATCTGGAAGTTTGGACTAAGGTCTTAAGGTTAAAGCTTGCATCTTGGCCTCTTTATGGAGTTAGAATGCTTGAAATCATGATTGAGTCCTTTTGGACCATGCAAAGGTGCCAAGTTGACAACTTTATGGGTTAAGTCAATAATAAGAAGCTATTTTGAGCATTTGGACGTTGGACCTAAGGTATTAAGTCATTGGTGCAATTTTTGGACATTGGCCAGGAACGCCGCGCGTTCGAGTCATCAATGAACTCTTTGGGCTTTTTGCTTTGGACTTGATTTTGGGGTTGGACTTTCTGTTTTGTGCCATGTTCGGACTTATCTGGTTAGATAGCCCAGTTTGGGCCTAAGGAGTTTGGGCTGGGCCTTAGTGGTCCTAACTTGGGTTTGTGCCTTAGTAGGCCCAATTAGTTTGGGCCATTAGTGGCTCGGTTTAGATTGGGCCATCGTTGGGCCTATGTTTTGGGTTTATCCCTGGATATTAATTTAGATCAGTCGTTCAAGGTGAGTCTTCTCACTATATCCATGGGTAGAAGGAAACAATGTCGGCCCATTACGTGTTATGTGGTATGCTAATTGTCTCTGTGATGATTGCATGGAAGACCATGGGGGGAGCCCATGGCACTTGGATATTAGACCTTGGGGGAGCCCATGTTCCAGGTAAAGTCCATAGGGGGAGCCCATGACACTTAGATATCAGACCATGTGGGGGAGCCCATGGCATTCCATGTCAAGACCATGGGGGGAACCCATGACAACTATATGTAGTTGCATGATATTCTGTGGTTGTATGTTATATGGTATTTTGGGGAACTCACTAAGCTTTGTGCTTACAGTTTTCAGTTTATGTTTCAGGTACTCTAGTTTTCAATTGAAAGAGCTCGGGATGATTGCAGGACACACACCACATGTTTCCGCATTCTGTGAATTACCCTGATTTGATAATGTTTTTGCTAACTATTGGTTACCTTGGTTTTATGAGAAGGATATGTATTAATTATTTATTAACCTAGAACAAAAAAATTTATGCCTTGATTTTGGGATGTTATAAGTTGGTATCAGAGCCTTGGTTTGAGGGATTCAGAGATACTCCCAGGTGTGTCTGAACTCAAACTAAGGATTGGTTAAGTTTTCAAAAGAAAATTATTTTCAAGAAAAGAGTTTTCAAATATAAGAGAAGGGTGTGGTGCATGCAATCAGTTGAACTTAAGTAAGTTTTCCCAGAATACCCATACATGTTATATGTTATGATTTGATTTATTAATCTGTGAACTGCATGCTAGTTAGGGCTAAGGACCTGCTCAATTTTTGCGTGATAGAATGCTAGGAGAGATGCCTGTGTATGTCTATTATATGACTTGGTAGACTTGCATGCTAGAGCTGATTAGGATGGGATAGATTGGCCTGATATGTGGTGCCTTGTAGCCTTGGGAGTATTGAATGCCATGCTGAAATGGGGATATCTATTAGTACCAGTAATTGCTAAGTGTATGCTTTAAAATTTGTATACGGTTAGGATCTTATAGCCCTAGAATAATTGATTTGACCTTATTCCCCGTTCTTTGTCTGGTTGTGGTCCTAGGGTAGAGTCTTTTATTCGACAGTCAATTTGATCCTGGTTTATGTATAATTTGCATGCATAAGGAAACCGACAATAAGGGTGGAATTCTAGCATGAGTTATGGTGTGTGGGTTGAATGTCCTATGATCGTTCTATGGATTGGAGTGTTACTTCTCGAATGTTGTTTGCTTTGTGCTTTATGGAACTCTTAGATGATGAGAGTCAGCTACCAAGCGAATATGATGGTATTCATAAGGTGGATGACTGGCATTATGGGGAGTTCTCCAACAGCTGATGACAGAGTGAGGTCGGGAACCTAGGTGAGCCTAGGGAATGATGCACCGGTTGTAGTCGTGTTGTTTAGTGAGCTTTGGTGTATCAGTTTGAGAAGGCGACCTAGAGGATTCTGGATCATTCTTGAGGAAAGTATGGATAGATGTGGAAGGTATTATTGGGCCCGTACTAATGAAAGCACAAGATCCATACTCGAATTGGGGAGAGTCATGGAGAATCTAAGAAGCCTGTGGAAGAGGATTCTTGGGTATGTTCTGATCATTGGCTTTTGGTATTTCAGTTTGACGATGAGCACTTATGGAGGAGGTTCCGGTTCTGCTTCCGAATCAGGTGCATGTACTTAGCCGATTAGCGAGCAGATGCGGGAATTCATCTCGTCGTAGATTACCCGATGTATTTTGGAGCAGACTCCTGTGATTTTTTGGCGTGATCAAGGAGGAGATCTTGGAGATCTTGGATGAGCGATTGGGCGCGATCCGTGCTGAGGTTATGGCTATTGTTGGAGCTCGCACGCTATCATTCCGTGAGTGGGAGATTGATTTGGAGCACCTGGGTAGGAGGGGGCCAGATCAGGTGCATGTGGTGGGGGGTTCCTGGGAAGAGACCCAAGTCTTCTGATTAGTGTTTGAGAGGCTACCAGGGCCAGAGTCAGTTCATCACGTGCGGGAAACTGCACGTTGGAGCTTGTCGTTTCAGGGGTATGGGTTTTTCATAAGTGTAGCAGGATCGATCATGTTAGCAGGGATTGTCCTCAGGGGGCAAGCCCGTTATGTTTTCTCTACGACCAAGTGGGCCACAAGAGGGTCGTCTATCCGATGAGGAGAGGAGGAGTAGTGAGTGCACCTGCTCCGACTATTTTGTGGGTCTCTGATAGTCGTGAGGATAAGGCAGGAGCCCCAGCAGAGAGGATCCGATCTCTTTAGTGTCAGTCAGGGGAGGCTCGTGCTCCAACATGTGATTTTGCGGGTATGTTATCTTTTGCGTTCTCTTCAATTGTTATCAGTATTTATGTGCTTGGAATTCTATATTGTTTTGGGTAAGCGCTATCTTTGGTTTAGTTATCTGTTATTCGTGGGTTATATCCTCGAAGAATTGTAATATGCCTTTTGCATGCCGTGATCATTAGTGGGTTATTGAGGGGTTGTATATCGTGTAGCGGGTCCCAATGTGTTTGGTTGTTATTATGGTTTTTGTCGATATCGGTTCAGGGTATTGTGTGGAAGGTATTTGGTCAGGATTCAATGGGTTGGTTCTTCAGTAATCGGCAGGGTTCAGCGGTTTTAGTATTTTATTCCGATAGGAGGAGCAGTTGCCTATGGAAGAACTGTTGGGTTCAAACACTACCGCTTCTAGGAGAGGAGCGGTAGCAGGAAGATGGTGGTGGCAGTTGCATGTGTTGTTTGGTCATCGGAATGACATGGGAATTTCATATTTTCTCAGGTTACATTCGATTAGGATTCATGGATTCTTTGAGAATGGAAGTTGGGATAAAGATTCGTCGGTTCAGGGCAAGGGTTATACTTTTAGTCGCTAGCTTAAGAACTTAGGAATGGTGTCATGGGAGTTGATCTGGATTACCAGGTTGGTTAAGATTTCAAGAGTATCTTTCAGGGTTTCAGGAGTTGGATGATCATGGTGTTAGCTAGCAATGGAATGCTAGTATTATTTAGCGTAGGGTATGATCGGTTCATGCTAGTTGAGGGAGATGGGTCGGAGATCCATAGGGATTAAGAGGTGAGAGAGATTCATCGAGTCCAAGTGGGGGAGAATTAAATGGCTGTTCAGATTGAGGTTTTGATGGTGGGAGTTCAGGAAACTCCCGACCGCAGGTCAGCATCTTCATTGTTATTCATAGTAGGTTGTGGGATTCGAATGCATGACCCGAATTCCTGATTGGTTGAAGGATTCGGCTCAGGATGCGTGGTATTGTGATGGTTTGAGTGTGGTAAGGATAAGGGTAGTAACCATGGTTGGTTGGAAGTGTTGTAAGACTGCGATGGGATCGTAGCATTCTTCAGTTCGAGGTATACTATTATTAGGGATGGTCATGAGCATGGAAGAGGAATCAGTTCGTGCCTTGGGCACGCCAACCAGGGTTGTCGAGGAATTATTCTAGTTCTAGGTTGAGGACCATTGGGGTCGAGATGGAGCCGGGTTTGAGTGGCTCTTGATGGTTGGGGCCCGTGTGATTATGGCAATTCAGGTGGGGCCTGGTAGAGACCTTTGGGTCAGGGTTTGGATTCTGAGTTGCAGGATCAAGTGGGAGGTCAGTGTGTGACGCAGAGGGTTTATAGGCTGGGTAGCCTTGTTATTTGGTCTCTTGGGAACCTGGTGGTTGGACCAGGTGCGAGACTGGTCGTCTTACATATGGCTTGGAAATATTATTTATCGGTCAGGTTAGGGATCGTCGGGAATCAGAAGGTTGTGGTGTGAAATGCAAGTGTAGATTCGTGGATCTCGGGTTATGAGTTGTGTATCTAATTGGTTTTGGGTAAGATCTCGAGTCGGGTATCGCACATGTTTTGTGCAGGATTCTTCTTTCAGTGGGATAAGTATTAGGGTATCTATATGCCAAGGGCATCAATCGCAGGTTTCAAAGGTAATGACTGAGTTTAGCTTTGAGGATAGATCGAGCCATTGTGTTGTGTCTTGGGATGGTTCTATCTGTGGGAGGGCGACATCATGTTTGGTAATCAGGAGAAGGTAGGTCGTTGGAGATCGGGTATGGTAAGAGACTACAGTTGGTCTTGTGGTATTCTTTTATCAGTAGGTTTGGTAGCAAGGTGCTTTGGGAAATTATCGCCAAATAAGGTTCCTCTCGGGAGTCGCGTGGAGATATTGTGTGTTTGTGTGTGTTTTGGATCAGGAATAGGGTCGAAGTACGGTGTTTCAGATATTTGGCAGACAATTTGGGACCAGGGATGTCTCGGTTGCTTTCGTAGAACAGCTAGGTGGCAGTAAGATGAGTCGGAGTGGTTTTAGTGATTTGGGATTCATGTGTGGAGTCGGTTGTGATTCAGGGTATATGCTAAGTCGCTCGTAGTGGGATTAAATAATCTCAGAGTGGTTTATTGTATCCAATTGTGTAGCTCTTGTATGAGTCTAACAGTTGCAAGGAGGAAGATTCTACTCGAATGATTATTTGAGCCTTCTGTCAAGTGTAGTGTTCTGCAGCTGTTCATGATCATAAATTTTGTTCCTATGAAAGCATCAGGATAATCAGGGTTGGAAGTATTTTGTTTAACCGAGAATTCATAGTGGAATGTGAATGGTAGTGGTTCAGTGTAGGCGGTCTGTCAGGGAATCAGACCATCTCGAGACTCTAGATTTCAGATTGAGTGGATGTGGCTATTTTTGTAAGGGATTATTGTTGGGTGGTGAGAGGATTCATTCATCTTCGGGTTGCAAAGCCCTGCTAGGGTTGGTTTCGGTTGCCTTGGGAAGGCTATGGTATGCTCCGGGTCGGGGCCATGTTGCTCAGGTTGTTTGGCGTGCCGAGGATAGTAAGGAATGATTTCGAGGACGAAATCTAATTTAAGTGGGGGAGAGTTGTAACGCCCTATTTCGAATTGTTTCCCATTGTGGAGTGGTGATCAAGGAGTGGGTATTAGCAGACTTAGAACCTTTGAAGAATTGAGTTTGGGCTCATTTAGAGGTGGATGATGTAGCTTGGATGAGCCGGGTATTCGGCTTGTGTTTTAGAGCCCAAGGGTATCGGCAAAGGCGTTGGTCCGGGCCTTTTATGAATTTTGGATTTAATTTCAATTGGTTTTCATGCGTCTGTCAGGCCAGATTAAAACCCTAATTTAGGGTCTTGGACCCTATTTAAAGACCTTAACTCACCTCCAACCCTAATTTCCTTCTGCTCTATCCTCTCTAACCCTAAGAACGAAACCCTAGCCTCCATTTGAGTGATTCTTGAGCTTCAAAGTGAATTATGTGTGTTTTTGGTGCTTGAGGAAGAAGAAGGAACTTCTTGAAGATTCATTGATTGACTTGGAGCTTATGGATCCAGGCTTTATGCACATAGATGTATCTTCTGGAGGTATAAAGTCTCAACCTTGACAACTCTTTCATGTAGATCTAGCTAAATGGTATTTTGTTATGGTTGTGGTCCCTTTGAGGTGGTTCTTGTGAGTAGAAGTTACTCCAGAACCTTTGAGCTTCATATTTGGTCCATGTTGAGGTTATGGAGTCATAAAGTTTGGATCTTGATGGGTATAAACCTTTCATGCATGTTTTGGTGGTCTTTTGGTAAAGTTTGGGACTTAGGGTTTTGATTTGGGTCCCATTAAGTCTTGCTAAGTCATAAAGTCATGAACTTTTTGACTTAAGAAGTCCCTTTGAATCAGATCTGAAAGTTTGGACTAAGGTCTTAAGGTTAAAGCTTGCATCTTGGCCTCTTTATGGAGTTAGAATGCTTGAAATCATGATTGAGTCCTTTTGGACCATGCAAAGGTGCCAAGTTGACAACTTTATGGGTCAAGTCAATAATAATAAGCTATTTTGAGCATTTGGACGTTGGACTTAAGGTATTAAGTCATTGGTGCAAATTTTGGACATTGGCCGGGAAAGTCACGCGTTCGTCTCGGGCACGCCGCGCGTTCGGATCATTAGTGGACTCTTTGGGCGTTTTGCTTTGGACTTGATTTTGTGGTTGGACTTTCTATTTTGAGCCATGTTCGGACTTATCTGGTTGGATAGCCAAGTTCGTGCCTAAGGAGTTTGGGTTAGGCCTTAGTGTGCCTAACTTGGGTTTGGGCCTTAGTAGGCCCAATTGGTTTGGGCCATTAGTGGGCCGGGTTAGATTGGGCCATCGTTGGGCCTATGTTTTGGGTTTATCCCTGGATATTAATTTAGATCAGTTTGGCTTGACTTAGTGTGTGGAGCCGGTTCGCAGCAACAAAAAGTGAAGGATTCCGTTATTAGTCGATCAAGGTGAGTCTTCTTACTATATCCATGGGTCGAAGGCACCAATGCCTGCCCATTACGTGTTATGTGGTATGCTAGTTGTCTCTGTGATGCTTGCATGGAAGACCATTGGGGAAGCCCATGGCACTTGGATATCAAACCATGGGGGGATCCCATGGCATTCCAGGTAAAGTCCATGGAGGGAGCCCATGACACTTGGATATCAGACCATGTGGGGGACCCCATGGCATTCCAGGTCAAGACCATGGGGGAGCCCATGGCAACTATATGTATGTTGCATGATATTCTGTGGTTGTATGTTATATCGTATTTTGAGGAATTCACTAAGCTTTGTGCTTACGGTTTTCAGTTTATGTTTCAGGTACTCCAGTTTTCAATTGAAAGAGCTTGGAATGATTGCAGGGCACACACCACATGTTTCCGCATTCTGTGAATTACCCTGATTTGATGATGTTTTTGCTACCTCTTGGTTACATTGGTTTTATGAGAAGGATATGTATTAATGATTTATTGACCTAAAAACAAAAAATTTTATGTCTTGATTTTGGGATGTTACATCTAACCACCGATTACAAGTCCTAACCACTGATACAAAGTCGCCACCATCCTCCACCAATCGCCGATTTGCTGGCGTTGTTTGTGTCCTCCCCTTCGCAGGAATGCAGTGGCGCAGACCCCCACTCCCATCATCGTCTCTCTATCGCATAGATCCAGAGACACATCCTCACCCTCTTTCACTACAATTAGCGGTTCTATCCCATTTTCTTCTCGACTTGGGAATTTAATCATCATGTTATTGAAGAAGAGAGGGGGATCGCAGTCGGCCAACGTTTCCGTCAATGATGGCGTCGTAGCCAAGTTACTAATTGATTTTGATTTTGGTAATCTCTCCCCATTCCTAATCGATTCTATTATAAATCTCTATTTTCGACTATCAAGTTACTATATTATACAAAATTATTTTTGTTTAATAAACATACAATCAACCGTTACTAGTGTTTTTTTTTATTATTATTTTTATTATTTTTATTTTTATTATTTTTATTTTATTACTTCTTCCCACCAACTATATATGTTCTGGTCTTATCGAGATTTTATCTCTGTCAAATTTATAATTTAAAAATCATAATGTTTTGTAACTATAGGTGGTGATGGCGAATGGAGGAATGCTTTTTCTCAAAGAGAGCCACTTGTTATCACAGAGACTTAATCAGGTACCCATTTTGTACCATAAAACCATCAAATTGATAATTCTGCGACGCAAGTGCTTCTCCAATTCTTGATCTTAATTGCTGATTTGGCACTTGATCTTGTTTTTAATGAATTATGTTCTTGAACACGATTTATAATTCTACAACTTATTTCTGCTTCTAGAATCGATTTTTTTTTGCTCCCACTTTTTTTGGAAATTGATGTTGCTTTCCCCTTTTCTCCCTTTGATTTTTATCTTCCAAAGTTTTCCTTTGTTTTAATAATATGCAGAATTTGAGTAAAATCAATGTTTTATGTTTATTTGACAATTTGATATGTGAACATGGTATGTAACCAAGCAAGAATATACTTTTCTGTAGAAGGATATCAAGTGGTCAAATAGCCTGGCCAGAAGGTATAATTCTTTTAGAATAAACTAGCTGAATTGTTTATCAGATTATAAAATTTTGAAAGAATAGAAGTTTATGATAATTTTTAGGGAAAATGTATCTGCTTGTTCTTTTAGAATGGGTTGAAGAAGGAATCAAAGATTGATCATACAAGAGAAAGACTTGGAATCGAGTTCAATAACAAGTTACATTCTATGAAAATACATTACATTTTCATAAGCATTTGTTCAATAATTGTATATCCGAGAATGCTATTCTTAAGAATTTTATTCATTTTGATGACATTCTGTTACAATATGTATAATTATATTAAAATGTATCTGACTAATAGTTTGTAAGAATATTTATGAATTTGTATTTAAGTTTGGATGTGTATGAATATTTAAGAATGTTTTTAGTATTCAACTGCAGGTTCAAGAATTTTGTTATTATTCAATACTATTATGCAAGAATAAGATTCTAACAAAACAATCTCATAGAACATAATTTTAACAAAATATCATTCTGACAGAATTAAAATTGAATTAATTAAAAAAATCAGAATTCAAAATTAAGATAGGGAAAATGTCACTGTAGCCCCACGAACTTACACATTTTGGTTTAAAAGGTCTGTATTGTTATTTTTTTGGCTTTATAAGGGCATGAATTCACATTTTACCGGCTAATTAGGGATTTTGACCCAATTCAACCGGTTTTCTTGCCTAGTCATCACCAACTCGGTTAGAGAGTCAACTCACCCAACTCGGATGACACGCCAGCGACTCACCAACAAGTTGGCTTGCTTGGGCCCTAAGGGTTTAGTGGTCCCCTAGCATATAATAAAAGGATCTGCCGGAAAAAACCCTAAAATATTGTTACCATTTCCGGCCAAACACTAGCCGACAACCATTTGGCAATACTCATTTTTCCCTTCACTGTCTTCCATGGATCCTACCCCACCACCATCACCAGATACTATAAACTCCAAAAACTCCATAAGCTCAACAGACGGGCTTAACTTGAACGATTTGCACACGATCTTCTATGACTGTGGTGAAAAGATAGTTAAGCAACAAGGTCTAGTCGAGCCTACGAAGGAGGAGATGATCGAGATTACCTTCATCCCAGGATAAATGTCCTCAACATGCAACAAAGGTTCGACCATGTTGAGAAGCAGATTAAAGCGGTTGCTCTGTTGGTTGTGGGTGTTGTCGTCGTCATGTTCCTGATCATGATTTTCATCATTCACTTGACAATCAGCAAGTGAATCTCATGGACATGGGTTGTAGTGGTTGTTGGATTAGTGTCTAAGTCCATAACTATTTTGGTATGTACTTGACCCGATGGTGCATGGTCCTTTTGGGTTGCCTTCACCAAAGCAACTTGATAGGATGAATTATGGAGATAGAGGATTAATTATGATTTATTAATATATTATATGAATAATATATTAAAGGAAAAATCATATTGTTTAATTAATATTGGTCAATAATTAATTAAGAATTAATTTGTGGCTAAAAGAGATTAATTAAACTTAAGGGACTAGAACTGTCAATTGTGTGATAGTTAAATATTGGGCTATTGGACTCCTTATTAGAGGAGTGGACGAATTATATGGGGAAACCCATTAGAAATCGTCCAAGGCTTCTAAAGGAGGAGTCTATGGGTTGCTTAGGGCCTAAGCAGTCAAATTAGGGTTTCCTTGTTAGATAACCCTAATAGCCTCACTATTTAAGCACCCCTAGGGCACCAAAAACGTGGGGATCTGATTCCTTAGGGGTTTCTAGATGTTTTTGAGTGCCTCTCCTCTTCTCTTCTTCATCCTCTTGCTCTTGGTGTTTGTGAGCCATTAGAGGAGTGACATTTGTGACTCTAAGTTTTTCAGAAGCCAATTACAACAAGGGATAGATTGTTATTGCTACATAACAATCAAGGTAAGATCTAAACCCTATTCTTATGTTTATATTGATTATCACATGCTAGATCTAGGGTTTATGGCTTTGGATGATTATTGCATGTTCATTAGACAAACTAGATCCAAAGCTTTAGGGTTTGCATGTACACCATAGGAATGTTGTAGTGCTCAAAACCCATCAGTGGTATCAGAGCCTAGGTTGTTTGTATGATGAATTGATGCTTAATTGTTCATTGTTTGCTTGAAAAATCGAATTTTTTGGGTTCTGACTGGCAGACTCGCCGAGTCCATAAATGGACTCGACGAGTAGGTCCTACTCGACGAGTTCCATTGTGGACTCGACGAGTCCAAGGATCTGTTGCCGGATTTTTCGATTTTTCCACCAGATTTTGTTGAGGATAATTGCCAAACTCATTTTTATTGCCTAAAATCGATTTTTTATGTTTGGAATGATTATCCTTGTCAAAATTGATGGATTTGGTTAAATATGGATAATATAGGATTATTATTAGTAAATATTTGACCTAGTAAGTTTGGAAAAGTTTCAATTTTCACCCCTTAGGTTTTATAGTTTAAATTTGAACTTTAAAAGTTTTAGTTTTGAAATTTAAATAGTTAAACCCTAATATTTTTGAAAGGTTTCAAAATTTGTCCTCAAGTTTTGGAATTTAAATTTTTTGATTAAAAGGTTAATTTGGAAATATTTAAATTCTAAACCCTAATGTTTTTGAAATGTTTCAAAACTTGCCCTCAAGTTTTGGAATTTAAATTTTTGATTAAAAGTTTAATTTTTGAAATTTTAAATTCTAAAACCCTAGTTTTGAAAAAGTTCGAATTACACCCTTATGGTTTTATGAAGTTAATTAATAGTATAATTAAAAGAGAGATAATAAATCCATAATGATATGGTTTATATTTAATTAAATTAAAAGTGTAATTTATAAAATTAAACCACCTAATATTTTAAAAGTGTAAAACACACCCTATACTATATATAACATTAAAAGTCTAATATTATATATGTATAACTTAAACTGCTAGTCTTACCGTTAGTAGGCCTCATTCACGAAGCTGGTCTATAAGGGGTGTTTAAGGAAATTGCCTATAAAATAGCGATTGAATGGGTATCCACTCTTACCCACCGCACTCTTGACTAGTGGAGGGTCGTTAGCTGAACGGGTAGGATAGGGCAAACCCCTCTCCTCATTAAAAGTATAATGAATAAAGTAACTAAATGTTTTTTTTACTAAATTCCCAAATCTTAGTTACTTTGAAAAAAAGTGAAATCGATGCAATTCCATGGAATTACACTTTGTACTCTTGTCGAGACAATTAGTGGAGCGTGTGTGGTTAACCGACACACTAATTTGGGTTTGGCATTGGTAGCGAAGGGTGACTCAATGTTTGTCATAGATCGATGGAGCGTGTGTGGTTAACCGGCACGTCGATTAGGTGACTGTAACATTGAGGGCACCACGTACATTCGCATGGTTATTCACACCTTATTTGTGATCCTCGGCATCCCAGTCACAAATGAAGGGCATAATCGAGATTAAACATGACATTGAAAAGTTCAATGAATCTCAAATGATCTAGGAGTTTCAATTCATTTAAAACTTAACCTTCTTTTCGTTTTTCATGGTGGAAATTGGTAAATCGTCATTTACCTACCTTCAAATGTTCTGCGAGTTGGATTACGGCATCCATCTTCCAATTTGTAGGATATTGTGTTGGGTCCTAGCCTTAATATCTCATTAGGGTTTTTTATTAAGGACTCAATCAACTAAACTTGAATTTTCTCCCGTTTCATAGATGTCAATGTCTGACAACTATGGTCTTCCTAAATCCGTTGGAAAACGTTTTCCACATGAAGATGATGTTCCACGATTGGATTGTGGAAACAGAAATCATGCTTATCTTCCTCCACCTCCTCCAATAATTCTCCCTGACCCACGTGTTCGAAGACTTGAAAAGTTCAAGGTCACTCAAGCCCTATTGGCAAAAGACATGGAAATGGAAAGTCTATTTGTGCTCATGTCTTGGATAAAAGGTTACACATTGATAGATTGGGATTGTTAGGTGTCGATGTTTAAAGGAAATTGGCTGTTGACTTGGTTCTTCAGTCACTTCCCGAATCGTATGGTAAGTTCGTTAGAGAGTATTATATGATGGACCACGACATGACCCTTATTGATTTGACTTATTTGCTTATTGCTCCTGAATCAGAAATGATTTGGTGCACTGGTCAGTAAATTTGTCTGGTAAGTCAATATTCCAACCCTCTATAGGAAATGGTAACATTGGAAGTCCAGAAAAGTTTTCTCTACGCAAGAGAAAGGCTGAGTCTGAGATAGTCCCGTGTACCATTCCATAAGAATCCATGTGTTTCTACTGCCAAAAGAAGGGGCATTAGCTACGAAGCTGCCCTGACTACCTGAGAGATCTAAGAGATGGGAGAGTCAAGATGTATGACTCCGCTTCAGGTAAAATTCACTATCTAACTCCATTAAGTTCCTATTTGGAGATTCTTAATACATGATGTGATAAGATTACATTTGGATGTTTTGAAGGATCAAAGAAAGGAAAGGAAACTTAAAGGAAGGAGCAAGCTGAGTCTGATCGCGAAGAAATGGATTTCGATCGCATGATTCAAGGATCAAATATTAAAGCTACTACTTTAGAGTTAGGATAGATTGCTAAGTAATATTTACATAGTTTTCATTTGTAATCGCATCGTAAGGAAAATATTTTTCCGCAATAAAATAAATTTTGATTTATCTTATTTATGTTTCCTTGCGATGTATTTTATGAAAAATTGGTGTTTGAATGGTTCTATTATTAGTAATATTGTGAATGGATTTGACTCTTAGTTACGTTATTTGTGGTAATGTCAGAAATTTACCAAATGAGGAAAGTTTCTCATCACCCAAGTTTCAATTGGACAAAAACTTGGAATCATGCAACTGGTATTGTATGATGAATGAGAACCTTCGTATTTGGGAAATTAATACTAATTCCTTGTTCACATAAGTATGTGAGTCAAGTGAAGGACTAGGAGATCTGGTACACAATGTTGTGCACTGGTCAGGTCCACCACAAAGAACGATAAGATTATTTGTCATGATTTATTAAAAGTTTAGTAAACATGATTATGCTTACAAGATTAAGTGTAATTCTGAATCATTGAAAAGTTTCAATGAATGACAGAACGAATAAGAAGAATCAATGAAGGCAGAAAGATAAAAGGTTCTCCAATCTAAGTAGAAGGGAGAGTACTTTTGTATCGTGTTTTATGATCGTCTTGGTTATTGTATTAACCATATTACAATTCATCCTCTAAGGATACCTTAGTGCACTAGTTTGGCTAAGAAGAGGAATGGTGAATTGTAGAAATGGTTAAGTCAATAAGATGTATTGTACATCGTTCCAATATCAAGTCTTAGAGTCATACTCCAAGATTGTGAATTGAGTGAGATAATCTTAAGTAGAAATGTTCTTACACTTGCACATTTTGGTAAGTTGTGATGTCTTGAATAAGACAAAGACCAACTAGTACCAGATTGCGCGTAGTTTTGTCTTAGCATAGACACACACTGACTCTTGAATATTTGTTTTGTCAAGAAATGGTTCTTGATAAGAGAATCTTATATGTCAAGAGGTCAGTGGGAGTCTAAAGATCTTGAAAAGTTTCAAGAACAAATCAAGAAGTAAAACTATTAAACACTAGCACACGACATGAGGAGTATAACCTATCGTGTTGACAAAATTTTATTTCTGTGCCAATCCAGTTGAGTGATTATGCATATGAGTTATACGAGTTCTCAATTAAATGCATAAGGGCAAACACCTTGATCAATGAAAGTACATTGACTGGCATAGGTGAGCTGCTAAATAACTTGGAAGCAATGGTGGGACCCTTGATGACAAGAAATTAAGAATGAACAAGTTCTGTCCATAAGAGGTTGAATTTGTCACGAACATTATCTTATGATTATGGTTATGACAGATTCACATGGATAGGAACACATACACCATAAAATCTAAGTGTCATAAGGTTTCTCTCCTTCATGAAAATGATTGTGAGGAAACGCTTTCACTAAGAGACATTTTAAGGAGATAGCGATTATGTAAATTGCATTCTAAAATTCGATTATGATTACGGCATCCCTTTTCATAGTTCGAATTGTGAGATTTGGCAATTAGTTTGAACAATCGAGACTTATTGCTATAAGTTCTGGAATTGTTTAGACACACATGTGAGCTATCTAAAGTAAGGTGTATGAGTTTGAGATGCTTAGATAAAAGCTTATCAAAGCATATCCTATTAAAAACAATGAACTTTGGAAGTCAATTAGTATTGTTTTCTAGAAGTTTAGTTGGTTTCTGAATACGTGTCAAAGCTAGTGGGAGCATAAATGTTATGCTGGTATGGATATAATCATCATGTTAGTGGGAGCATGATTATTATTTCAAGTTAGCAATATTAATTATAGAAAACAAAAGTTTCACTTTGCAAAGTTGCATAAGTTGAAAAGTTGTCTTGCTATAATTAAGGGAGAGAATGTTATACTTCGTTTCAAATCTAAAGGTTTAGATCGAGAAATTTTACTCAAATTTAGTCAAAAAGATATATGGATGTTATGTTGAAAGGATTCAACGTAAGAGAATTCTATACATGGAAATATTTTTTGCGTTCTCACACTCGATTATGATTACGGCATCCCTTTTCATAGTTCGAATCATGAGAACATGGCAAATAGAAATATTATAGCAAAAGACTGGTAAAGTATCATGTCATTGTAATATTCGACCGTTCTAAAATTTTCCGAATGCCTAGGGCATTAAGAGGGAAAGAGGACTAGAATCGGATTTGACTGAATTAGTTAAACAACTGTCAAGGGTAATCTAAAGTTCGCCAAGGATTAGTCGCTTGTGAACAGTTGGAAGTATAGTAATGGAAGGACCATATTGACATTATTATTATTAGATATGATTCTATTAATAATGAGTTCATATGGCAAATATCGAAATGTTTCCTTATTGGGAGTTGGACGTTAAGAGTTTATGTGTAGATTAGAAAAAACTTTTATGCAAGAAGGATGTTCAAAGGAATGTACTTTGAATGTGAGACTTCATGTCTATGGAATTGTCTTGTAACAATCTCCAATAGAGCATTTTGTAATTTCATTGGCCGAGTCTTGGTGACTTTTGTGTCATGACATTACGAAAGAACTGTTGCATAAAGTGTTAGAATCTAACACATTCTATAAGTGGAAAGAATTTGGTATTCTTACACTTGTGGTAAGGATTGGGAATTGTAAAATGAGTGTGATTGAAAATGTTATTCAATTATACTATTTCACAGAGCAAGGACCATAAGTAAACATAGTGTGCATGCTAAGAGCATGGGACAATTGTCGTTATAATTCAAGTAAGAAGTTGATTACCCGAAACAACAAATAATGAGTAATCAATATGGTGATTAAATAAAAGTGTTTTATTCATACTCAAAAGTTTGGGGTCATATAAGATTAGTATTATTCTTGTGTTTCAATTTGCATGTTTTGACTTCCTAAATAATTGAGTTATTTGAGAATAATCGAATTATTTGAACGTTCCACAGTCGCTCATACTTTGGGAGTAAGTATGAAAGAAGATTGTCATGAATTGGTGTGTAGATTGTCTAAAGTGTATTAGACATAACAAAAGTTTGCTACAACGTTCATGAGTGCTTACGAATATGATTTGAGCATTGGATTAAACCCACGCTCACTTGGATCGCTTCATGGATTTTATCACGAGTGATTGGTGAGACGATAATATCTTATATTCTTGAAACCGAGATGTGTGAGTTGTATCTTGCGAATCGGTTATACATTGATAATATGTAAACGCACCAGTAACTTGGTGTTATAAAACGTATTGTTGTGTGTGATTCGGTGAGTGAGTACAAGCAAGCATTGAATCGAAGTTTATCCGTTCCTTTTACCCAAATTGGGATAAAACGATATATGTGGGCCCCTCGATGATTTAGTGATGACAAAGGAAAGTGCTCGGCCGGGCCAGGACTGATTTGATTTGTTCAATTAGTCAGTTGTCATAAATCAGAAATCAGGAAACGACACATAGACTGAGAGAATGATTTCAATCCATGTCTCACGTCTATACGATATCTAGAATGGTGGAATATATGATCCCTTATCTAAAGGACGCGTATCTGATAAGATCAGAGTTGACAGCGGCTTTTGAAAGCTACGATTGCGGATCAGGATCTGATGTCATACGCAGAATAGTTATTAGACTTATCCAAGTGGGAGACTGTTGGATTAGTGTCTAAGTCCATAACTATTTTGGTATGTACTTGACCCGATGGTGCATGGTCCTTTTGGGTTGCCTTCACCAAAGCAACTTGATAGGATGAATTATGGAGAGAGAGGATTAATTATGCTTTATTAATATATTATATGAATAATATATTAAAGGAAAAATCATATTGTTTAATTAATATTGGTCAATAATTAATTAAGAATTAATTTTGTGGCTAAAAGAGATTAATTAAACTTAAGGGACTAGAACTGTCAATTGTGTGATAGTTGAATATTGGGCTATTGGACTCCTTATTAGAGGAGTGGACGAATTCTATGGGGAAACCCATTAGAAATCGTCCAAGGCTTCTAAAGGAGGAGTCCATGGGTTGCTTAGGGCCTAAGCAGTCAAATTAGGGTTTCCTTGTTAGATAACCCTAATAGCCTCACTATTTAAGCACCCCTAGGGCACCAAAAACGTGGGGATCTGATTCCTTAGGGGTTTCTAGATGTTTTTGAGTGCCTCTCCTCTTCTCTTCTTCATCCTCTTGCTCTTGGTGTTTGTGAGCCATTAGAGGAGTGACATTTGTGACTCTAAGTTTTTCAGAAGCCACTTACAACAAGGGATAGATTGTTATTGCTACATAACAATCAAGGTAAGATCTAAACCCTATTCTTATGTTTATATTGATTATCACATGCTAGATCTAGGGTTTATGGCTTTGCATGATTATTGCATGTTCATTAGACAAACTAGATCCAAAGCTTTAGGGTTTACATGTACACCATAGGAATGTTGTAGTGCTCAAAACCCATCAGTGGTATGCTAATCTAATGGTTGTTGTCTAATGGTAGTTGTATTGGTGTTCCTGGTTATAGATGTTATTAGGATTATGTGTGTTTAGTTTGTGTTAATGGTAATCCAGTGTGTGTAGGTAGTGGTACTCCAGTGGTGGTTGTAATCGTAATGTTTGGATGTATATTGAAATCTTGGTTACCTATAACAAACATTTAGGTATGATATTGGTATAAATGTAAATTGAAATACATGCTTAATAAAATCAGGCATGAATGGCTTATAATTTCTTTCGTTCATTGGTGTTGTTGTTTTAGGGTAACTTTTGGTGGATCCATGAACACGATAAGCACTAGAAAAGATTGTGAATATGTTGTTGTATGGTAAATATGAATAGTTGGATGTACTTTATTTGCCTTAGTTAATGGTAATTAAGTGTGTTTGGTGAACCAACTATGACAGACGTTCGTGAGACCAAATAAAGGGGTATTTTCGTCATTTCCTCTTTAACAGTACTTTTCATCCTTAATGGACAGTAAAGTGGACATACATCACTCTCTTTTTCCATGTGTTTGTTTATCTTTGGAATTAAGGATCCCTTGGAATTAACGAAGCGAAAATGGTGAAATGCTTGTGTGGATGTGTCACCATAATATGAATGTCTTCCGCTCCGTCCAACCCTGGAAGACCCTTCTATGATTGCCCCACTAAGGTGTGTGTTACTTTCTTTATTTGTCCACTGTAGGCCTAATTTATCACTTTCTTCCATTCTCAGTCTCTCACTTGAAAATTCTTTTTGTTAGGGACCTCGTAATGGTTTTATTTGTTAGGTAGAAGAAGCAAACACTAAGAATATGAGTGTTGAAGCAATAATGATTGCAGGTTCGGCTAGGTCAAAAAAGAAGCTTGAATCGACGATTTGGAAGCTGAAGATGTGTTTAGTTGTTAGTTGGATTGTTTTCTATGGCATAATTGTTTACAAGTTATAATGGTTTGTTGATGTTAATTTGCTTGTAATGGAAAGTACTCTATTGTCCATGTATCTTTATTTTACTTTAATAAAAAAACAATGGTTATGTTAGATTGGTACTTTATTTGTTGTTAGTGACATTGGAAATAGCTTCAACTTGGACAAATGGGACGATATGCAGTTAAACTCATGTCTAAAATGGACCACAATACCATGTACGTCCATAACTAACACACAATCATAACCACATTCAAACCATTAACATTACAAACGGCTGTACACAAAACATATGTAGTATATAATACTAAACATCCAAACTTCGTTCGAAACATCACAATTTGATCCTAAATAACAAGTACATAATGAAATACAGGCAAATTTAATTCCTATTCAAGTTCCATTGGCTTGTCACTAGTGTTGCCTTCCCCATTCTTACCCTCAACCCTTGTATCTAGTTTTTTCTTGATACTTCTTTCAGACTTCTTTCTTTCCTTGATAATTACCTTCTTACCCCTAGCTCCTTGCCCATATTTACCATCCATTCCCTTCTTACCACTGCTTCCTTCCCCATCATTACCATTTGTGCCCTTCATACCGCTACTTCCTTCCCCATCCTTACCATCGGTTCCCTTCTTACCACTGGTTCCTTCCCCGTTTTTACCACCTTTTTCCTTCTTACCACTGCTTCCCTCACAATCTTTACCATCCGTTCTCTTCCTTTTCTTGACCTTGAGTTTTGTTGGCTTTTCAGCTTGAGAACATGTAACCTTGTTATGTCCTACTTGCATGCATACACTACACATAATTTTTTTCCTAACCTTTGACACAGTGTGTCTTGCACCCATTTCACTTGCATCCTTTCTTCTATTAACTTTAGGTCTACCTGGCATTTTTCTCTTAAATGGTGGCAAAGGTTCTATGAATTCTGTAGGTGGCCACATATTGCTACCATTTATCCTACACATTGGATACTTGTAGGTGTTCCTGTAAATTGCTCCATAGTATATTGGATCCACATAACTACCAACATCTCTATTTAGGTATGAGATAATTGCAACTGAATGCACACATCCATACCTATTTAGTTGCCACACTCAACATGAATAAATCTTCTTATCTAGATCCATAACATAGGACTCTGCCAAATTTCTTGTTTCAAACTGGTTTAAAACTATTGGTAAAACCTGCCAATACATGTTTAAATTGTATTGAAGTTAGTATATAGTGTAAGTAATCGATTAAAATTAAAAATTAAAGTTAATACCTTTGAGCTCTTTTCAACTGATTCAGTAGGATTGTAATAGATGGCATGGTTTATTATCAGACCATGAACAACATTTGATGGTCAGATTGAATTGCCTCTCCATAACATACAACCTAATTTCTTCTTACATTGTGATTATTGTTTTTTTTCTTGCATCTCTAATGACATTGTTAAAACTTTCAGATTATCCATTTTCAACTGCATCACACATCCTTCCCTCTTGAAAGAAATCTCCACACCATGAATTTGGGTTCTTTTCCATAAGGTAATCAAATATTCTAGGATTAAGGAGTGGATTTCCTTCATGGTTTCATTAAATAAAGCCTTAGGGGATGCTTTTCATGCTTTCCAAAACATCCTATCATAATGTACACCACTGAATCTTTTCCTGAAGTTGGCAACAATATGCCTTACACACTGTCTTTGTTCAGCAGTAGGTAATACCACCTTCACATCCTCCAACAACCCCTACACAGTTTAAGGTCATTTGTTAAGAAAATACAAATTCATTAATAAATTACATTAAGTTTTATAGTAAGGGACATATCTTATGTTGATCTGACATCAGGGTAAAACCAAAACCATTTGCCATTTGTAGGTCATCTTTAAGATTCTCCAAAAACCATTTCCATTTTTCTTTGTTTTCCACACAAACAACTGCCCATGCTATTAGGAAAATATGATTGTTAGCATCTATTCCTACGACACATATCAACTCTCCACTACATAACCCCTTTAAGAAACAACCATCCAGGTTTATTACTCTTCTACAACTGCCTTTCCAACCTTGCTTCAGCCCCTCAAAACATATATAAAACTTACTAAAATATGTCTTTCCATTAGGCATATTGTTGACATCTATTTTGACACTTGATCTTGGATTGGATCTTCTTATCTCTTCACCATATGACCAAAGCTTGGCATAATGCTTAACTAGTGTGCCTTCAGTTCGTTCAATTGCATATTTCTTTGCTCTCCTACACTGCCCCATACTCACATCAATTCCAAATTTCTTTTTCACTTCTTCCTTAAGTAACCTAACACTCCATTTTTGTTTTTGTAAGAATTATGCTGTGAAGTGGCTACCAATGCATGCATAGTTTACAATTGACCCCATTTTGAAATTTATTGCACAATTATGCTCATCTATAAGAGACTTACTTTGGAAAGAATTTTCTACACTCATCCATGAAGCCCACAATCTAAACTTGCACTGCCCTGAACAACATTTAACTAAAAGTCCCATAATGTCATTTTTTGTAGCACAATTGATAACCTTTCACAACCGCATAATTACACAACATATGTTTAACTGTTTAGGACTTTCAAATCTCATTCCTAACACATGATTTTGCTTTTTCCAATGAACATTTTCATTAAACGTTGTTACCTCCTCAAGAATTGGCACGTTTTCATCCATCTGATCATATGGATCCTCATGAGGTGGACTGTCTGGGGTTGGCTGCTCCTTGGGGTAGAGCTTGTTCAAAAACGCATCATTCAAGGTCTTGTTCATTGTAATGCAATCACCATCTACAATGTTATCGTCCAAATTACCTTGCACTTGCACTTCATCTAGGTCAATGCCACCTTCTGTCTCAGCATGCAACTCTTTTGTTACTTTACCTACACCAGAAAATTTATCCTCGGGGGTGCATACTGCAGCTAGCTCATCAAGAATCCATCGATGGATATCGAAACCAACATGATCGATGTACACATAAATTACACAACCACAATCATACCCTACTTCGATAAACTCCTGGTAGTATTTTTCAGTTGCTCTTATCCTCAATCCATCATGGAACTCAGTATCGGGCATGAAAAAGTACACATTAATGCATGTCTCGTTTGCGAATATTTGAATGAACAACACAAATACGTTTTTGTCCATTCCAGTAAAATCCACATCCTCAAACCTCTGCTCCGCTCCATCTGAGTAACTGATCACTGGGTACCTCGTAAACATACTATCAAAATGAAGATCGATCTTCATGTAGACGGCCATAACAAGAATCCAATGGAGTGCTTTTGCGAGGAACAATAAAAGAAAATAGAAGAAACGGGCAGATGAAAGCGACTACACAAGAATATATATTCTAGAGGAAGGGTTACATATCTCATATAATGATACATTAGGTGGAATCTAATTTGGTGTATGAGTTGTCTTTTTTTTTTATGACATGTACAACATAACCGGTTGATTGGGAAGGGGGTCACCAGGTGACCCCTTCACTTTCTAGAAAATGGCCTTAAAAGCCGGTAAAATTTGAATTCATGCCCTTATAAAGCCAAAAAAATAACAATATGGACATTTTAAATCAAAATGTGTAAGTTCGTGGGGCTACAGTGACATTTTCCCAATTAAGATAATAAAAAATCTCTTAAAATCAGAAAATTCTCTTTTTAAATTTTTGTTTCCTAATTTAAAAGTAATGGAAATATACAACTTTACCTTTCTTTTAATTAAATGGTATTATTCTTTTTATTTTTAATTTAATAATATGGATAATTGACTTTTTTAAAATAACTAAAATGATTGGTCCACAATCATTCCTACATCCACACAATAATTAGTTTTAACACAATAACATAATCTTATATATATATATATATATATATATATATATATATATATATATATAGAGAGAGAGAGAGAGAGAGAAAGATAGAGAGAGAGAGATAAGATCGGATGCGGACTTGTGAGGACACCTTTAAAAAATCTAAAAATACAAATCATAAAATTGAGCATAATACTATATTGGAGAGAAAAAAATTGGAAATTGTTTTCTGGATCATTAAAATTGAAGCACGGATCATTTTTATGATCCATGATTCACTTTTTATGATCCATGATTCAATTTTAATGATCCAAAATATTTTTTCTAATTTTTTTTCTCTCCGATATAGTACTATGCTCAATTTAATGTTTTGTATTTATTTTAGGTTTTTTTTCAATTTTTAAGGTGTCCTCGCGAGTCCTCACTGAAAAAAAAAGTGATCACGGGAACCGGACCATATATATATATATATATATATATATATATATATATATATATATATATATATATATATATATATATATATATATATATATATATATATATATATAACGAAAAACTCAATAAAACATCTTATATTTTATATATTTTTTATTCAATTAAGTCCCAAAAAACGACAATTATATTCATTTTAACCTTTTTCCTCGGTTAATAGGTTAACACATTTTCAAAATTTATACTTTTGGCCCGGATTTTAATTTCATTACAAAATTGATCCAAAATTTATTGTTTTGGCTGATATTTCAAAATTGTATTACAAATTCATCCTAAATTTTACTCTTTTACATATTTTTTTTACAAAATCTTGTTTTGAATATGTTTTTTTGCTTTATAAATTCATATTTATACAAAAAAGATATATTTTTATATAAATAGCCTTTTTTTTAAACATTTTTGTGTGCAATATACCAATATAAATACCTTTTTTATTTTAAATATATATTTATAAAAAAATATTTGTATGAAAATGCTTGAAATATATTTACGTAAAATACGTTATTATACCCATATATATCTTAAATAGCTTTTATACAATAGGTATTTATTAAGTACATAAAAAACATTTTGTGTGCATATAAATACATAAATATATACAAATCTATTTTTATACAAAATATATAAAAACAAGTATTTTATAAAAAAAAATACACAAACACTTATTTTATAATAAATTCCTTTATATACAAATATGTTTTTATAAAAAATGTATATAAACACGTTTCTATAAAGAAAATGTTAACAAACATGTTTTTTTATATAAGAAAAATATATACAAACACCTATTGGTGTGCATATAGATACATAAATTCATACAAATAGATTTACTATGAAATAAGGATTGCATATATATATATATATATATATATATATATATATATATATATATATATATATATATATATATATATATATATATATATATATATATATATATATATATATATATAAACGTGTTTGTATACACTTTTATAAAATACGTGTTTGATTGTTTGTATACAAATTCATTTATTATAAAATAGGTATTTGTATAATTTTTTTTAATAAATTACGCGTTTGTATACATTTGTTTTTATGAATATGGATTTGTATATATTTATGTATTTATATACACACAAAATGTTTTCTATGTACTTCATAAGTACCTATTTTATAAAAATGTTTTTAAGGTATATACGTATATAATAACGTATTATATATAATAGTATTTCAAGTATTTTTACATGACTATGTTTTTAAAAATATGCATTTAAAATAAAAAGATGTTTTTATAAATATGTATTTTGCATACATAAATGTTTTAGATTCTTTTTATATAGGTATATTGCATACAAAAATATTTTTTTTAAAAGGGGTTTTATTATAGAAAAAAGAAGGTTTTTTATGTGAAAATATATATTTTTTGTATTAATATGATTTTATAAAGAAAAAAAACATATTCGAAACAAAATTTTGAAAAAAATATATATGAAAATACCAAATTTAGGATGAGTTCGTAACAAAATTTTGAAATATGGGCCATAAGTGTAAATTTTGGAACATATTTTTAGTAAAATTTAAAATGTAGGCCAAAAGTATAAATTTTGGAACATATTTGTAATAAAATTTAAAATCTAGGCCAAAAGTATAAATTTTGACCGCTTAAAAGGGTCAAAATGAATACAATTTTCTGTTTTGGGTCTTAATTGAATACAAAAATATAAGGACTAAATTGATTATGAGACCAAAATATAAGGGCTTTTATGGAGTTTTTCTTATATCTTTCTCTATAAAATAAATGTCCTAAACATCAAATACAATTCATCCAGTTTTACTTAGCTAGTGTTTAGAGAACTATTTTAAACACCTCCTATTTCTCACCTCTCTCATGTCAAGAATGATTGAACCACTTGTAATAGGAAGAGTGATAGGAGAGGCGCCGGAAACATTCACTCCAAGTGTGAAGATGATGTTGGTGATTTTAGTATCATCAACATATATTATTGCAGTTATTATTACTATCAAGACATGTTAATTTTAATTTACTCACAAAGAATGGAGGTATGGGGGTGCACAGTCGGAGTGATATATATGAACTCGGGAATACGGGAGCCTGGAGGAAGCTCCGCTAGTATAGGGTTCCAACGGGCAGAGCACCTTACAGGGGTTCAACTGACATGGTAATGATATAATGATGATGTAGGCTACAAATTTTCTTATAACTACCTTCAACCACCAATTTTGGGGCTAATATGGGATTATAACCACCATTTAACCACCTTTTCCTTATATAAAAGGAAGAGGAATATTACACGTAGATGTTAGAAAATTTACCAACAAAAAATTGATTTTCATATATTTGCATTCAAACTGTCTTGAAGAACACATAACACAATCAAGGTATTTTGTGTTTGTGAGTCAAATTTGTCCCACAAACTGATTTGATCTCTTGGATTATCCCATAAGTCCGCATTCGTGTAACCCTAGGAATAAGGTTCTTATTACAGATTTTGGAAAGTGATTTCCAAACACGATCCAAGTGATTATTCAAGTTATTGTTATTCTAAACTCTTAAATTATAACAGATGAGTGTAACCTATAATCTTAATAAGACAGTCTCTAATAGCCATGAGCTCATGCCTAATCTTATTAATTTCTTCCAATCTTAGTGTTGATATTGGTAGTGAAAACATGAGATCGAATTATACTCTTGGAACATTAGACCTCACTCACCCTCTCTCTCTCTCTCTCTCTCTCTCTCTCTCTCTCTTTCTATCTCCCCCTCTCTCTTTCTCTCTTTTCATGTATATATATACATACATTACATATAAAATGAGTTACATTTGCCTGTCTTATCTCAACTTGAAGATCATGATCTAGATGTTCTAGTGCCAAGTGATCCTTATCTTAGAGAACATCTCCACTGGTCATATTCTTATTTGTTTATGAATATGGTTTTATGTATTACTCTTCTCTAAGTCCCTTTAAGAGTTGATTTTTAGGAGTACTCACTAGATTTTCAAGTCTAATGTATTATTTTGACATATATTCATAACAGATTCTTAGGAAGGAATGGAGTAGAGAGCTTGTAAATTAAGAAGACTTTTATTTTAGGAATGTACTAATTCAAGTAGAAATTTAAATATTATTGAGACGATTATAAACAACCTAAGACTCTTAAACTCTTTTGAATGTTTTTTTAGGACTTTAATTTCCATAGTAAACTTTGGAATTAAATTTAAATGATTTTAGAAGCTAAATAACTTCAAGCGCATACGAGGGATATTTTAATGCTATTAATGGACTGGTCATTCTTTTGGACTTACAATTTTGTTAGGAAGTATGAGTAGGAAAGAAATGGACACTGATGTCATGTGAGTCACAAAGGTGATGAAGAGTGTTGTAAAATTCCTACCATTGTAACAATGAAAGGCTTGAATGACACTATTGAATTTATTTTTTTATGTGAGAATTAACAAAAGTGAAGAAATTCAGAGAAAACATTTGATTTTAAACGAAACTGATAAACATAAAGAAAATGTAACTAGTGATCAAACAAAATGACATAGTATTTAATACTAATAATACTTTCTAACATATAGCCACTACATAATTAGATAAATTAAAGACATTCTTACATGAACTGTCATGTTTGACAAAAAGATGAAGTTTTTTGTTCGTACAATAAAACACAATAATGTTGAAAGATTTGTAGGTAGAGATGACCGGTACATTGATGCCAAATTAATAGACCAAGAGAGACGAGAGAATGTGGTGATGGGTGTATGATAGGATAAAGACCACCTTTGTTGTCACAACAAAGAAGAATGTGATAAGTAGAACGATCCTTCATAGAAGAACCAATTTTTTAAATTCGATAGAGAGTTAGTTATCACGAGTAAAATGAAGAACATAAGGAAGTAGCATAAGATTGAGCTTGAGGACCAAACACTGGGGGTTTGATGGTTGGAGGCCCAACCATTGTTAAATATGGGGTGGGAGCATACCCATTTGAAGATCGACATGCCTAGTAGGATGTAATCCAACTAATGATGGGGGAAGGGCCACATATACCAACCAAACCCAAATAATGCAACATAGTATTATGCATATGATTAAATTTAGGGTTAGATGTGTCTAGACCACAACACCTGACTCATCTACGTTCGTGGATGTTTTGGCTGTTGTTACGTCTGCCTTTACTATGGTTTTGGCTATGACTCAGTTGCTTTATATCCAAAACTATATAAGATAAATAGAAATTATCATGAGGGTCTTAAAGTTTCTAGTTTTTAACTTGAAGGAGAGGCTATGAATAAATCCTTAATTTCAAATTATATTAACGTGATTCATTTAATAGGATCGAATTTCATAGTATATTTATTGTTTAGCTCATCAAGATGATCGATGACCATTAATCTGATGTAGTGGGTTTGAAACACTACACACACCATGCATCATAATCCAAACGTTTCAGATTAAGACTAAGTGGAATGTATGATTTTATGTTTATAATTGATGGGTTTATTAGGTTACAACAATATGCATAATGCGGAAAAACACTTAACAATTAAAAAGGGCACATGAAACCTAAGAGAATCTATTTTTGGATTAGGTGTCTAAGTCATTAACTAAATTATTATAAACTTAAACTGTTAGCAAAGTCGTTTTGGGTTGCCCTCAAACCTAGTATGAGACTGAAATGCTATTTGGAAAGAAAGACTGATTTTTTAATTTATTATATGATTAATAAATTAATCAAAATAAATAATTTATTAATATGTTTTGAGAAAAATATATTAATTAGAAATTATATTGTTTAATTATAAATTAATCAGAAATTAACTGAATTAATTTTGGGTTTAATTGGAATAATTAAAAGTGGAAGGACTAAAGGTGACAATGTTTAAAATTTAAACATTGAGCAACTCTAGAATGTCCCTAAGGGGGGACGAAAATTCTAGAGGAGTTCTAGATAGCTTCTAGATCCTTTCTTGGGCTCTAAGGAAACTTGGGGGGAAAGCAAATGGATAAGGCTTATCCAAGGAAACCTACCTTATCCAATCCCCTCTAGTCACCTATATAAAGGGTCATTGTGCTTGCAAATTTCGGCCATCCCATATACCAAGGAAGAACCAAAAATCCTCTCCCCTCTCCTCTCTCTTCAATAGCCTCCAACTTTTACTGTTTGGGTGTGAGCCATCAGAGACACGAGATTTCTGGTGTTGGCTTTCTGAAGTTCTACAAAGAAGGAATTCAAGTTTATTTACAATAATAAACTAAAAGGTATGTTTTCTATAACCATTATCCAATTTCAAAAATAACAATCTACTTTAGGGTTCTTGAATTCAAATTGTTGTTTGCATATCATAGTGATAACATAGATCCTTTAGGGTGTATGCGAATTTAGGGTTTTATGTTTTTCGCCAAAGATATGATTTTTGTTATCTATAAAACCCATAATGTATGTCTTACACTATGAAGGCAACATACATGAATAACAAATCTAGATAAAGCCTAATGAAACCCTAGTATAATCGAAATACAAGAATTAGGTTTACATACCTTTTGATTTGTTATAGTAAACAAATCACTTCAATCCCTTGTAGTTGTTGGACTTTGCAATCTTAGCATGAAAAGGATGATGCGTGTAATGGCTCACACCCAAACCCTAAAACTAGAAGACAAGAAAGGAGAGAGGAGGAAGGTATAATTTTCGTTTAGATAACTTGCAGGCAAAGTTATATTTGAATTAATTAAATAATGGACTTAATCTCAATTGAAATCTCAATTAAATAATGGACTTAATCTCAATTGAAATCAACTATGAACAATTACAATTCACTATTTGCACCTTCAATTAATTACAATTAATCCCAGGTTAATTCTAGATTAATTATGATTATTAACTAATCAGTCCTAATTGATTTCACATTAATTTATTAATCATGTAAATTAACAAATCAATTATTTAACAATCGATCTCATATTAATTTATTAATAATATAATAAATTAACAACCCGATTATCCATTTCCAATTAATATATTAAACATATAATATATTAACAAATCATTTCCCCATAATTCCCAATTAGTTTATTAATCATATAAGAATCTAATAAATTATTCTCTCTCTACAAATGTCATTCTAACCAAGTTCTAGCTATGAGGGCAACCCAAAAAGGACTTTTCTTCTAATTACAAGTTTATACCAATTTATTTATGAGCTTAGACACCATAGTCCAATAGTATCCCTCTTGGATAAGTCTATAACTACAATTGCAAGTATAACTTTGAACCAAACAACAAAGTGTGCTTTCCAAAGCCACTGTCGAACTCTGATTAAAATCAAACGTTGGCCCTAAGATAAGTGATTAACTATTCCTTTGTTCTACAAGATATCGTATGGACATGAGACATAGATTAGAATCAATCTCATAGTCCACGATTCTATTCTCAATTTCCTGATTTATGAAAACCGAATTCAAACTACTAACAAAAAACATCAATTTAGTCCGGGCTCGGCCAAGCACTTCGGATGTCAGCAACAAATCATCGAGGGATCCAAAGATATCATTTTTCCTGTTAAGGCAAAAGGAACGAATAAAATTTGACTACGTAACTGTAACCTTTACTTATCAAATCATACATGATACTATGTTTTCTAACATCATGTTACTGATGTGATTACACAACACCAATGCATAACCGACTGACAAATTACAACTTATGTATCCGCGTTTGATGAAAAGAAGATATTATCGTCTTAGAATTACTTGTGATAAAATCCTTGAAGTAATCTCTAAGCATGGGTTTATCTAATATTCAAAATCTTCATTTTCTAAGTACTCATGAATATTGTAGCAATCCCATGCGATGTCCAATCTCTATGGACAATCTACAATCGATTCATGACATTCTTGATTCACTACTTACTTCCAAAAGTATGAGTGAATGTGGAAATTTGAATAATAAAATTATTTAGGAAGTAAAACATGCAAAATGAAACACAATAATAAACTAATTAACTATGGTATCATACCCAATAAATAAAAATAATCTCTATTATTTAATCACCGTACCATTTACAAATTTATTCATTGTATAATGTTTCAATTAATCAACTAACCACTTGAATTAAACAACATCAGTCATGCCATGTTATGAAAATGCATATTATGCCTCTCTATGGTTCTTCCTTTGTGAATAGATCGACTGGACATTACTCCAATGATGCTAATTTCACAAGTCCAAATTCTTATAACTATCCAAGATGTAGTGGAATTTCATCTTTAGATGCATTGACCTTCTTTGATGTCAAGGTTTTAAAGTCATAGAGACTGAGCCTTCAATATTGCAGAATATTCCACTGGAACTTGTTAATTGAAACAATTCCATGGTTGAGAAGTCTCAAATTCAAGGTACACTCCTTGAACACTTCTCTTGCATTAAAGCTTCTAAAGCACATGTTGATTTAACAAGCATATACCATTATAGAAAACATTTCCATATTTTCATATGACCATCAATTCTGACCAAAAATCATCTTAATCCAGAACGTTTCACCATGGTCTGTCCGAAGAATATCATACTCCCAACTGTCCACAAGCAAGTAGTCTTCGGTAAATCTTCGAATGTTCTTGACAGTCGTTAAACAACTTTAGTCACATGAAATTCTAATCCTTTTCACACAATGCTAAATCCATTTGAAAAATTAAAATAAGTAAATATTATAACATATGTGATCGGTCCTATATCCGAAGCATATGGGACTCGACTCATTATGTTTGATAAAAGAATTTGATATCTGTTCAATTCCTTGTTATAATATTTCTATATATCGAATATCCTATGTTGAAACATTTCAACATGATATGCATATATGTTTTTAACTAAGTTCCATTAAACCATTTGATCTAAACATTTAGATTCCAAATGAAGTATGAGTGCCCTCTCTCTTAAGTCCATTATAGCAAAACATTTGTTGAACTTTGTTATTTGCAAAAAGAAAGACTTTGTTTCCTACGAGCAATATTGTCAACATGCAATACTAGCATAACAATTATGCTCCCACTAGCTTTGACATATACTCAAAAATCAACTGGACTTCTAGAAATTAATACCCTTTGACTTTCTTACAGAAGTGCATATTTCTGTTATGCGTTAATGTGTGTGTGTGTGTCTATGTTTAAACCCTTCAAGACTTAATAGATATATCTCTCAAAATTTCAAACAAATCATTGCCATTACTTAAAATTTGAAATATGAAGTGGGACTCCATGTCACACCCCCAAACCGGAACGGCGGAAACGTTCGGGGGTGGATGAATTCATGTTTAAGTATCACAACACATGCATCATAGTAATCAAAGTAACAACAACCATCGTATTGATAATATAATATTTACATTGTGTTCAAAACATTACTTGAAATACATTAAAAGTACAACAAAAGTTAAGACGTAAAGCTCTGTCTTCACAACACCTGAGAGGATACCTGTCTACTAACGATCCTGAGAATACAAGTGGTTTGGAAAAAGTGTCAACATTAAAGTTGGTGAGTTCATAAGTATTTTTGTTATAAAAAGTATACTCTTGGTTCTTTAGAAAAGTTCGCCTGTTCCTTCAGAAAATCTTATATTTTCTTTAGTAGGATGGTAACCACAATAGTTCCTTCGACAATCACTTAGTTTATACTAACTATATATAACCTAATATCGAACAGACAGTTGAATGTATGAATCTGCCCTAAGCCCACAACCAAACAAGGAACAGGAAGTAAGGCGGAAGTCACACATTGTACTGCCTATCAGATATTATTTATATATAACTCGGATGTATAAATTAAGGAATTATAGAATTAACCATTTAAGGTCCTTTATGTTATACTAGTTTAAAAATAAGCATTAAACCTTTTATAAATAAATTTCTAGTTTCACTTACTCTATTGTGAAACATTGTTTCAGTAATAAATGTTATTGTTTTCAGAAAGTTCTATCGAAAACTGTTTGCCTTTAAAATAACAATGTTTACCATAGAAAATCCTATATTATTTATAAAACCAACTGGTAGTCTTAATTTTTCCAAGATCGAAAAGCACAAGTATAATTAATATACTTACTTTAATGATATCTAGTTTTGTTGATAAGTTAAACTGAATAAAGACTTGTTTACCCTGAAAACCTGATACGGCGATACTACCCTCCTACGATCACTTAACACATACGAGGTGTATATAACCGAGATTGAACAGACAGTTGAATGAGTGAATCTGCCCTAAGCCCACAACCAAACAAGGAACAGGAAATGAGGCGGAAGTCACACATTCCATTGTCTATCGGATTTCAATTTTATCTAACCTTATTGTATATACTGAGTATCATATAGTTAATATCCCTTGGGAAAGTTAGGAAAAGTATATTACTACGTAAATATATCGTTATTTTCTCCTTGTGAGTTATATGACCATATTGATTGATATGACGTGAATCGAACATCGATATTGTTTATGACGTTTGTCACCCGTAGACCTGTCGGTCCAACTGTAGCTAACAGTAGAGGTGAGGGATTGTTAGTCCCATATAGATCTATACACAAACTCACGCTCTCCCTCGAAGAGACTCTGGATCATAAAGGTGGACTTCTACTGGTACTTAAGTAAGTACCGAAGACGCGTCTCACAAACTAGATTAAAGACTTTACAAGTAATAATGCGAAAACCTTTTTATAAATAACTGGTAATTTTGTAAAAAGATTCCTATGTTCCATAAACTATATTTAACATAGTTTATAAGTTTATTTCCATGTTTTAACAAGTTTCATGTTTTCATTCATATTGACGGCAAGATAACGAAATAAGTAAAATTACTTTTGTTAAACACAAGATTTCTTATGTTTTACTTGTATCCCCCCCCCCCTTTAAATCATTTAAAAATCTTGGAAAAAGTATGGGGGTATGAACTCACCTTATTTGAGGATTTGATTGAAGATTTGATATAGGATGATAAGTTTCACGAGTGAAGTCCCGAAGCACAAACGAGTCCTATTTAGCATATTAAGACATATATATGTATACATTTAGTGAATCTAACCTCAAAAGTGTAAAGGAAACAATCTATGGTGTAAGGAATACTTACACAAAAAGTGTTAGAATCGAAAATGGAAGGCTGAAAAGGGGTTCACGGCTAGCTTGATGGGTTCACGACCCCATGAAGGGTTCACGGCCCAAGAATGATTCACGTCCCAAGAACACTTGATGTTCTTGAGTTTACGGCCTAATCTGGGTATTCACGGCCCAACAATTTTGATGAATAATGAACAATTGAATATCCTAAGCAAGTTCCTTTAGAGATTAAGGGAAGAAGGATGATATTTGAGAGGGAAAAGAGTGTTCACGGTTGAAGATCTAGAGAGAAAAAAGTGTGTTTTCGGCCAAGAATGAAGAAATGAGGTAAAAGTCAGTCAAACTTCTATATATAGGGAAGAGTGTGGGGCCCGAGGGGTTCACGGTCTGAGGTATGTTCATGGCCGTAAACCGAAGCGAGTTCACGGCCGTAAACGGAAGGGTGTTTACGGCTGCGAGGGTGTGTTTGGTTCTGCGAGGTTTGTGGCTGCGAGACTTCTTGGTTTTTAATTTCTACACTTCTAATTTAAACAATACCTCAAATAAAAGATCCCAAACCATGTCTAGAATCTAAATCTACTTAAAAATAAGATAGATCAAAACGGGTAGTTTGACTTTTATTGGAATAGAATTTTCGGGTTGTCACACTCCATAATCATATTGTGAATTTAAGAATGCAACTAACACAACCAATATCGATATAGATCTTTATCAGATCTTTTTAAAATCTACCATTGAAAGCATTTCCTCATAATCATTCTCATCAATTAGAGTGAAACATTTGGCACCTAGATTTGAAGGTGCATAAATTCACATCTATGTGAATCTATCATTTCCAACCTACATTCATAAGACAATGTTTAGGACAAACCATATTTAAATTTAGTTTTCCTTTTAGGGACTAAGCTTTGCTATTCTAACTTTCTTGCCTTCTGGCAACACAAGGGCCGACCAGTGCTTCCATGTTGTTAGCAACTCACCCATATTGAACAGTGTACTTTCACTAACCAACACTCTTTGCTTTTGTATTTAAATGAAAAATGTAGAAATAAAAAACATTGCTAACTCAACTAGAAGTGCACAAAAATAACAATGTGCCAATTAAACACAACAATTTTTCAAGCTTAGGTTAACGTGCTAGTGATAACTAAAAGGATTATTGTCGGTTGACTCTTGCAATTCTCAAGATCAATACAACTCACACTGACTTCTTGACATATGTGTTTTCTCTCAAGGAACATTCCTTGTCGAGCTAAAACAAATATTCCAAAGTTCGTGGGAATTCTCGACAAGAAAACACTTTATAAAATTGATCTTAGTTTATCGTTTGTTTCTTGATTAACGAAAACATCAAAACTTCAATTTAAAATGTGATAGAGTAAGAAAGAATTATTACTCTACATATTAAGAGGTGTTATCAACCTTTTTAGTTTGAAATAAGTTTCAAGATATGATTCATAGTTACTAGAGCATGGATTTAAAACTTGATTGGAACAAAGTATGACTCATCTGTGATCAAACCATTTCCAACAATGTTCGATTCATCTTCTTAGTCATACAATTGCACTAAGATTTTCTTGAGGATTAATTGTGATGCAATTCCACAATTTCCAAGATGATCATAAAATATAATACTAAAGTACTCTCCTTTATTTTAATATTGGAGAATCTTTTATCTTTCCGCCTAATAGATTCTTCTTGTCATTCTGCTACTCTTTTAACATTTTCAGAAGTATTAGAATTATGCTTAATCTTATAAACATAATCATATTTACTGAAGCATTAGAAAATCATGACGAATAGAGTTATCGTACCTTGTGGTGGACCTGAAGAGTCCATATCAACGTGTACTTGGTCCATTAGTCATTCACTTGTCTCACATAAACATGTGAACAATGAATTAGTCATAATTTTTCAATGAACAAGATTCTCATGAACTACACAATTTGAATTGCATGACTCTATGTTTTTGTCCAATTAAAACTTGGTGATGGGATTTCTTTTCACTTGGTCAAATCTGACAGTACCACAAGTGATATCATAAGAATCAAATCCATAATTAACATTTCTATTATTAGAAACATAACCAACACTTTGACTAATGTCATTGCAAGGAAATATAAATAAGTCAACTTCATAAAACAAAACTTGATTTTATTGCTAAAAATAAAATTGGAACTTGTACTTACAATGCAAAAAATGAAAAACTATATTTCTAGACATCTCCAAAAGAGAAATAGCAATTTGTTAAAACTATCCTAAGTCCTTAGTGGTAGCTCCAAATTCTGACCATCGAACAATTCGACAAAATTCCATTTCCCACAATTAGATTTAGCTCACTTTACTCAATCTTCCTTCTTTATTTTAGATCCTGCAATACCATCAAAATGTGATCATCACATTATGTATTAAGAGTCTGTGAATAAGAACTTAGAATGGAGTTAGATAATGGATGTACTTGAAGTAGAGCCACACAAATTGAATTTTCCATCTTCAAGATCCTTTAGGTATTCTAGGTAACTTCACTTCCAATGTCCATTCAATTGGCAATGGAAACAAATGGACTCATTGGGTTCAAATTGTGGAACGATCTCAAAATGAGACTTTCTCTACCATAAGATCAAATGGTTTGAACCTGGGTGATCCCTTTCGAGTGGGAAGACAAATCTTTTCTTGATCACTAATGTTACCGTTGGCAATGTCAATGGAAACCTTGAGATTAGACCTCTTAATCATTTCTGTTTCAGTTGTGTTCTAAAGCATTTCTACTTTAGCAACTACCAGCATTTGAGTCAGATCAATTAAAATCACATCGAGATGCGTCATATGAAAGTTCTCAATGAACTGACCATATAAATTTGGAAGCGAGATAAGAACCAAATCAAAGGCTTGATCCTTCGGGAATACAATACCCATTTTCTCCAATTTGTCAATGTATCATTTCATTTCTAGAACATGCGCACACACTAAATTTCCATCTTCGTGTTTACATGCCAATAGGGATTGAGTTGTTTCAAATTTCTAAAGTTGAGGACAATGTGACATTGGGAGAGTCACTGGAGGAGGATGCAGAAGAGTTGATGAGATAAGAGGTCCAATTCCATCATTACCTAAGGAAGGGAAGACAATTCCACCTTTACTTGAAGGTGGAAGACCATCTATAAAAGAATGAGGAAGACCAGTTTTATCTTCATAAGACATCTAAAACTTTGGAAGAAGAGAGAATTCAAGTTAGTTGATTTTAATCCTTAACTATTAACCCATAAATTAAACTAAGGCAAGGATCCATATTTTCATTTCGTAATATGAAGAGGGATGCCATAGTCATATCACGAAACTATTTAAGGTAGGTGGAAACATTTCATCAATTTCAATGATATGAAACCCCTAGATCTTTTGATATTTTCATTGAAACATCAATGGCATGTTTAATCTCGAATTATGCTTTTACCAATTGTGACTGTGATGTCGAGGATCACAATTAAGATGTGAATAACCATGCAAACCCGATCAAACGCCCCTGATCTATTTATAATCTTCCATTGATGTGCCAGTTAACCACACACACTCCATCAACAATTATAAAATCGAGTTGTTTCATCATTTCATCTTTATAGTCCCTCATTTGTGTACCTGTAACATCCAAAAATTTAAACAAAATTTAAACCTTTCAAAACAACCCATTTACTAATAAGAGTGTTTACAAAATCATTGTTTCCAAAACGTTATTTGAAATCAGAGTCTCCAAAGATTTATATGATAGTAAAACCAAGGATGTGTACGGTCACGCCTTCGCCTTGCCACAATCATTTAAAGCACCCGAAACAATAAACTGAAACTGTAAGCACGAAGCTTAGTGAGTTCCCCCAAAGTACCAACACACAAACAAATAACATACATACACAGATAATGATGCAGACCGAATCATAGGTAGTCCTACAGATCCACCAGACTAGCACATCGACAACTAGCATATAACCATACAGATCTATTCCATACTCATCATATCAGTGTATAGCAGGATATCAATCCAATGAGCCGGCCTTGGCGCTTTCGACCCGTAAGTACAGTGGGGAAGGACTCACCTCACAAACTGAACAGAAACTTATGAGGTCCCGACTCTGAATCTCAGCTCTCAAACCAACACCTACTCCAACCGAATGACCGATATTCGTCAAAATCCCAAAATATCCAAAATACCCTTAAGGTCAAACTTGGTCAAATTCAATTGGTCAAACCAACTAGGTCAACTGAGTCAACCCAGCCGAGCCAACCCAGCTGAGTCAATTTGACCGAGTCAACTCAAGGTGCGTACGCGGGGCGTACTCCGGAGGTATGTTGGGCGTACCCTCGCAAGGTCCAAAACTCCATTAAGAGCTTAATGGCTTAAGCTCTTACGTCCATACTTCAGATCTTTGGCCAAAATGATGTCCTAAGTCATAAAGTTTCCAACTTTTTGACTTTGCATGGCTATAAAGTGCTTAATGTCCAAAACCCTAAGTTCTTAACCGAATAAGACATCACAACTCGTGCATGGAAGGGATAGAATGGCCAAGATCACATTTTTATAGTTCATAATAGCTTTATAATGGATAAAGTTACCAACTTTATCCATTAGAATGGTCCCAAAAAAACAAGATCTAGACTTTAAGTCTCAAAGGGACCCAAACATTCATCTTTTTCAACTCAATCCATTAAGTACACGTATCCAACTTTCAGATCTGAATCAAAATGATGTTTGGATGGATAAAGTATCCAACTTTATCCATAACAAGGTTAAAAACTTTCAAGATTTAAAATTTATGCACTAAAATGACTAAAAGCTCATAACATCCAAAACTAGTTAGATCTAACAAATGCATCATCAAGATTCAAACTTTATACCTCTAGAAGATAGATCAAGGTGAACAACGTCCAGATCTACTAGCTCCAATGAAACCAAAACTTCTCCAATAAGCTCCTTCTTTTCCAAGGTGCACCATGTATAATTCAAAGCACTTAAACACACCATCTTTTAGCACACAAGGCTCAACTAGGGTTAGGGTTTCATGGAAGGGGTGTTGGAGAGGTGGATGCTGAGAATGGAGTGAGTTTGGGGGAGTTAAGGAGCTTAAATAGGGCTCAAACCACGAAAATAGGGTTTGGGCACTGATTGTGTACGCCCAACATACTCAGGGTGCCTCTGTACGCCCAACGTACTCCCCTCTGTACGTCCAGCGAACTCAACATAACCCAAAACCGACCAAACTTCAAACAGGCATAACTTCTTTGTTCTAACTCCGATTTTGACGTTCTTTATATCCACGGAAAGGTAATGAGAAGCTCTACACATATATATACTCATCCTTACCTAAAAACATTCCGAACAAAAATCCAAAATTCATAAAGAGCCTGAAATGCCACTTTACCGATATACCCCTTGGCTCCAAAACATAATCTGAACTCCCAGATCACCTCAATTGCATTACCCGCACCCAAATGGGTCTAGATCTATCTTTTACAAAGGCTCTAAGCCTTATGATAACTGATCTTCAAGCCACAACCCCAAATTAGGAATCGATTCGGAACAGGGCGTTACAGTACCGGTTAACCACACATGCTCCACTAACGACTCATAAAGAAATGATGTGCATTTTCATGGATTAGCATACATTTTCACATTTTTCCTAAAGTAACAAGAGTGGGATTTTAAAATAATGTTTTAGTAATTTTATAGCATTATACTTTTAATGAGATTACGTCCTATCAAATCTGTTCGGCTAACGACCCTCCACCGCACAAGGGAGCAGTGGGTGAAAAGGACACCCATTAAACAGTCATTTTATAGGTCGTTTGCTTTTACCCCTTATAGCATGGCTTCGTGAATGAGGCGTACTAGCGATTTGATTGACTTTTCTTATACATATAGTATTAAACATTTTACAATATATATAGTATGCGGTATATTTTAAAACTTTTCAAAATACATGGTTTAAAATTAATTGATTATTAATTAATCATTTAACCATTTAAAACTAATTATTTAATAAATTAATTAATTAATCATTTAAACCAATCATGGATTTATAATTATCTTTTAATTAATCTTATAATGTAACACATGTGTTCCAGAATGGTTCGGTTTAGGGCTTTAAGGAGTCAAAAACTTGGTTTTTAGGGAAAACCAGGCATCACAACGTGACCATAGGGTGGTCACGACGTGACAAGACAAGATGAGAAACACGTATCCTGGTTTGTGCTCACGACGTGACACATAGGTGGTCACGATATGAGGAGAGATGCAACCCAAACCCATGATCTTTTAGGGTTTCCTTCGTATTTGAACCCCATAAACTTGATTTTAGGGTTCATTATCAGCCTCCTTTATCCTCAAACTCATAAAACCCTACCCCTAGCCTCTCTTGGTGAATTTGTAGCTTGAAAAAGAAGAAGGATGTGATCTAGTTGTGGATCTAGCAAGGAAACCTCATCATCATCATCTTGTGCTCATTATGGACCCTTGTAAGTGTCCAAGATTCAACCTTTATTGCTTAAATGTTTCTAGATCTAGGTTTTGTCCCATTTTCTTAATATTTGAGAAAGCCTGAATGGAAGGGATCCATAAAGTTGGCAACTTTAGGGATTCTAAGGGTCCCTTGAGTATTATATCTAGAAGTTGGTTGAGTATTGGATCAATGCATGTAAGTTTTGGTGTTATCTCCTCACTATTTCACCTATAATGGATTGAGGGCATTCATGGAGCTTGCATGTCCATAAAGTTGTCATTTTTATGGGCCATTGGAATCCCCTTAATATTCTAGAAAAGTTGGAGATGGTGACTTAATGTATTAAGGACTCAAATCATTAGATTGTTGCTTCACACTGCAGTCACGACGTGACATAGAGGATGTCACGACGTGACCAAGAAGGAATCCATGACTATTTTGTCTTATTATGCTTACGACGTGAGTAAGGGATGTTCATGTCGTGATACTTGTTGAGTGGCTTGTTTGTGACCGAGTTGGCTGAGTTGGATTGAGTCGAGTGTAATCTTACGACGTGATGAAAGGGTGGTCACGACGTGAGACTCAATGGCGGACAATGTTGGCCGTTGACTTTGAATTTTACCATAGACTTTTGGCATGAGTTGACTTTTGGTCAAATTTCTATTCTTAGAAGGTAGACTTAGAGTTTACCTTGTGTGAATTATTAGGAGGTGTTTAGCATCCATTTGTTGGCTGGGGGAACTGTTACCTGAAGACGGCATGACATTGAGTAGAGTTTTACTCGACTTTATAAGTTAGGTGAGTCTTTTCACTGTACTTATGGGCGAAGGCACTAATGTCGTCTCACTGAATTGTGTATGTAGGATGCATGTTGTATTTGTGACTCTTGCTGATGTGCTAGTATGTTGTATGCATGGAGTCAATATGGGCTCAGAGTAAATATGGACTCGGGGTTGATACGGACCCAATGGAGCCGATCTGGGCTCGGATTCAACACGAACTCCGAGTCAATATGGACTCAGGGTTGGTATATACGCGGAGTCATTACGGACCGAATGCAGCAATGTTTTGTTATATATGTTGTATGTGGTATCTTAGGGAACTCACTAAGCTTTGTGATTACGGTTTGTGGTTTGACATTTTTGAGGTACGTCCAGTTTCAAAGGGAAGGGACCAACTTGACTACACAACATCCCCTGATGGCTTTTTTTGCACTAATTATTTATGTTTTACTCTGATGGTTGAAGAATACAATTTACTCTGATTGGTTTTGGAAAAAATGTTTGTGTGGATTTAATGATTTAAAAATAAAAATTGTACTATTATTTTTGGGACATTACAAGTTGGTATCAAAGCCTAGGTTTGTGGGATTCGGGCACATTCCCGAGTGTGTCGGAACTCAAACTGAGGATTTGGTAATATTTTTTAAAAGGAAATTAGTTTTTCTAAAAAGATTTTTATAAATAAAGGGGTGCGATGTCTGTAATCAGTCGAGCTCAAGTAAGTGATTCTCAAACTACCGAAACATGTTGTTAGGTTATATGTTTTGCATGCTTGAATTTAGCATAAGGATATGTTTAGGGTTGTTTGCTAGAATTTCTATTAGGAGAGATGTCTATTAGGAAGGATGTATGTTGACTTTTTGTGGCATGTAGCGTTTAACCGCTCGAATGCTGCTTGTTTTGTGCTTTGTGAGACTCATATTGATGTGAGTTAATTTTTACATCAATATGTTAAGTTACATGCTGCAAAGGTTAAATAATCTCAGAGTAATTGACTTGGACCTATTACGCAACTCTCATCTGAGTCTAACCGTTGTAGGGTTGAGTCTTTCAATCGAAAGATTATCTAAGCTTTGTTGTATGTAATTGTATTCATGAAGCAGTTAGTTGAGGTTAGTAGGAGTTCTTCAGAAGCTGATGACGGGGTGAGTTAGGGACCCAATAAGAGCCTATGAAGTGCTTTATTAGGAATGGTGCACTGTTTAGCGGGTTTTGGGAATGCTAGTTTGATAAGGTGACTTAGAGGATTCGGGATGATTCTTGAGGAAAGTATGGATAGGTGTGGAAGGTAGTATTGGGCCCGTACTACCGAAAGCACAGGATTCGTAATCAAATATGGATGGGAAGCAGAGCCCTCTAAGATTGACATAGACAATGCAAGACTACGTGATTGGATTGCCACTGAGGTTTCACATATTTTACTGGAAGAGTTGTCCGGTAGCATTGGTCGGATCACTGACTGGTTGATTGTCAAGTTCGAGGAGCAGACTCCAAACTTACGGGATACAAGAGAGATTGATGAGGCGTCTAAAGAAGGAAATCTTGACGTGGAGGAACGACAATGAAAGAGAAGGCGAGTACACGATTCGTCATGGTTGGAGAGGGGTGGAGAGTTCGATACAGCTAGCCTGGGTACTGGACGTCACGGGGGCTTTGATATATGTGGCAAGTGTGGGGAACTCACGAGTTTGCTTGTCACAAGTTTAGGTGTTTCAAGTGTGGAGAAAGAGGGCATGTGCACCGTGATTGTAAGAAGGATCAAATATGTTTTCAATGTCACCATGCGGGTCATTTCAAATCCGGCTGTCGTGTGTGGGTGGCGGAGGGAGTGCATACCATAACACCCATCGTCCTATAGGAGTTCAAGGTCGAGCCTTAATAAATCACTGGTATGTATTTTGATCTCCATTTATGTCATGATATTCCTATCTAGAATAAGTATGTTCTTGGCCAGTGTTGTGCCAACGGATCGGAAATCCTTTAGCATGGTGAGATTGTTAAAACTATATAGGGATCTCTACCAATTTTAATAGATTAGGGTGTAGTCCTCAGGGTGTCTCATAAATCAATGGTTTATTGATCGCTCTTGATAGGTTCAAAGCTATGACATTGGGAAGTATCTAATTTCCCCATATAAGGTTCATGGCTCCTTTATGATTGCTTAGTGATCGTTCAAAGAATTGTCATATGTCATTTTACATACCGAGAATCATGTTTGAAGAGTATCTGGTTGAGCCAGTTGTAGGCGTCAGTTCGGGAGGTGATGGTCAGCGATGGTGTGAGCCCTAGGTGGGAGTGAGTTGGGTATCCTACTTGGAGGATCAACAGCCAGACTGATTTTGATGGCTTCATCGCAATGGGTGTTCTACGTCCTGGGGGGGGGGGAGTTGCATCGTAAGTACATTAACTGTTTTCGGAATTCGAGATGGTTGAGATATTTTATGGTTGAGGGGCATAAGGGATTGGTCAGAATGCGTGTGCAGGGTGAGTTGCTTTCAGCTTCACGCTTTTAGTGATATGCATGTAATCCTCGTATCAGAAGTTGTTAGGTGAAGATCTCGTTGTAGCTTGTTGTCCTCTCTGAGACAACGAAGATAGAGTGCAAAGGTGCTTGTGCCGCTCAGGTTAGATGTCCGACATAGGGTTGGTTAGCTCGTTGAGTCGATAATTTTAATTAGTAGGGTGAGAGCTATTGGGATCTATCCACTTTTGGGTATGGGTGATGCTTACTCGCATGATTCGTTCAACTATTGGGATTGTTCGAAGGCGTTCAGGTTGTATCAGTTGTTAATGCCTTGGGTACAGCGTGTGACATCCCCATTTTCACGTAGGTAAAAATAAGATCTACAACTTTCATTTTCACTCCGTCGGCTAATTCTCGACCGATCTTAAATTTAACAGTACGGGGAGATTATACGGTTAAATGTCCGCGTAAAATTCATTACTTCTACATACAGACTCCGTTTTCGTCTGTATTTTTACCGTTTAGTTCCTATTAATGAGATATTCAATTCTCATTTAGGTCGCGTAGGCCAAAAATTGCTCGATATAAAATTCGAGTTTCGGGTTGTGCACTGTTAAGCCAAATCTTAGAAACATCATAACTTCCTCATACGAAATCAGATGTGGGTGTTCTTTTTATGCACGCTCTTTTTATACGAAATCAGTGCCGTGCCGGTTTTCTCGCGAAACTTCGACGGACCATAACTTCTCGTTATAACTCGGATTTCGGCGTTCTTTATATGTACGGAACCCTTGTGACATATTATACAACTTGGTTAAGATTACTCCTTCTAAATAATCTTCCATCAAAAACTCATTTTTGGTGCTCATTGTCTCTAAATTGTCTAGCCCGGATCTATGGGCGTTACAATTATCTCCCCCTTAGGATGATTACGTCCCGGAATCATCAACAAAACATGGCATGTATAATGACTCCATACGTTATCTCTTCATCCTAGGTAATAACTGTAACTTCTATGTTTCTTTGAATGAGTATCTAACTCTTGGACTCCTTGACTGCAGCCGGTGCTCGATCTTGCATCTGCTCCCTATCTCACGTTAGACTCCAAATTATGACCTTCAAGTCACAATCTCGATCCTTACTGGAGACTCCTTCTTTTTCTTAACAAACTTAAGATAAGTTCTTTTATTACTACAATGGATCGATGTGTCATATTCTAATGACCTATCATCGCATGTTGCAACGCTTAGACTCAGCTCTCTTAGAGTCAAATTCCAGAACAGACTATACCTTCTTTCATGTTCTAATGTGATATAATCACATCTTAAAAGGTATCATTTCTAGCTACAAGAAACTATCGCGATACCTCTACTGATTGCTTTGATTATCTTTCACTTCAATCTTTGTCTTAAGTCGGATGCTACATCAAACTTGCTTCTCTGAACCACGTAACACACTCATCTTAGTTGGACTCGATTTGAGATGACCACCAGGGTCGGAATAACAACAATCTTCTTAGTCATTACCGAAACGATGGTAACGACATACGTTAACAAAATGGAATCAATTACTAGTGCCTTGGTAACCTTGTGACTTTCCTTGATCCAAGTGCGAGTCCTGTGCTTCCGGTAGTATAGGCATCTACTACCATTCACACCTACGCATACTCGTCCCAAGTATTGTCTCGTAGTTTTCCAAGTCATTATCACAAAAATAGTTTTAACACATACAAATGTGTCCAAACAATCATAAATTTTCCCTAGACTCTACTAGGACTTCTTCCATGCGTATCTTCAATCATCAATTCAGTTTCAACTCGGTTGGTGGTAGAAACCCCATACGATGGGACAACTTCAAAAATTACACCAATCGTTCTATCATCCCACCAATCAAATGTGTACATTCGTACGTACCATACTCCTCTATATGTAACCTTATTTTATCAGACGTATTCTAAAAGTAAGATACCACTCTTATGATATCTTCCGATAGATATCATTCACTATCGTAAGCCTTCTCATTTCCTCAGTTTATTCAATTCGCTACGAGTCTTCACCGAGACGTTATGTTCACGGATGCATGCGTTCAGTGTATCGAGACGAGAATATAGATAGAGAAGATTTAGACGCGTATTCCTTCTTATTACTCCAAAAAATTATATGCCAGTTCTAATATCGTAACTAAACGTTTAGAAATCTGAACATATAAAAATTCCAGATCCGGTCGGCAACCAAAGATCCGATCAAACGATAGCATAAAGCATCACAAATTATTTAGCACATAAAAGCATCTTAGGCGTCTTCCCTAATTAAGCTAGTGTTTGTGTCTATTCAGGCGTACTTCCTAAAATATATTAGACACACTCCTCACGATCATCGCTTAGCATTCTAAGTTTAAGTCTAGAAATAAATCCTTATTCCTAGTTCGCTTAAACTAATGCTCTGATACCAACTGTGACATCCCCATTTTCACGGCCAGAAAAGATCGATTTTTTTTATGCTTTATAAAAATCAGAGTACTTCTTTTAATAAAAATGTTGTGGAATTTGTTCCCAGTAAAACATGATAAATACGTTATCAAATCATTTCCGAAGAAATGTATTTTTATTCATTTTAAAACATTTGGGATGTCATTGTCAATACAGAAACATAAGCATAAACATAACTTACATTCATTTATACTAGTGATCTACACCTCTTTAATCTCTCAGTGTAATGTAACTTCGTATCGGCACCTATGATTCAAATAAGTTTGAGTGGGTCAGGTTGGGAAACCTGGTGAGTACATAGGGTTTTCAACCCACAATAATATAAGTATTATGTTAAAACATCAAACAATCAACCCAATTACACATCTCCATTATCTTCTTTACTCTTAAGGATCTACCTTAAGAATTAGCTATTCCTCGTTCATTCATTCCTAAGGATCATCCTAAGGAATCGGCACGAAATCCATCGTTGCCAGGGTTTACTCAACAGGCACTAAGTCGCATAGTCGCCAGGGTTTAGGCACTAAGTCTCATAGTCGCCAGGGTTTATACATCAAGCACTAAGTCGCATAGTCGCTAGGGTTTAGAGTGCACCGGGTGAACACATCGTTCACAACACCTACAGGTTGCAAGCCTGCTAGTGTTCCACTGGACTGTCTAGAATAGTCTATGGTTGTCATCCATACTCTGCTCGATGACGGGGCCATCGCTTGGGTCATCGCTTAGGTCATCACTTGGCTCATCGCTTAGTTCATCGCTTCTCACCATAATTTACCACTCATATGTCATCGCTCATCATTCATCTCATCTTTCATCGCTCATCATTTATCTCATCTCTAATCTACCCATGTTTTACCCAACATATTTTGTAGATATAAAATACATATACAGTTTAAATCATTTAAAACATGTATAAAATCGTTCATCTAGCATAGATAGCAAGTATACAGATAATATGCACACGTAGCACGTAATTTATATAAAATACTTCATATCTATGTGTAAGATGAAACTAACTATGCACTCACTTGTTAAAGTGACGACTCGAAATTCGAGCAGCGCTTCGCTTCTTAACAATATGATTTCCTTCGACGAAACCTAGTATTACTACCACTAGATTTTAGTCTAATATTTATTGCGACTAATTATTAGTCTAGATTCGTCATTAACTCAGAGTCTACTTCATGATCTATCAAGTAAGGAACAACCATATGGGATCATATCGGAGGTAGGGTCCGTTTGGTATACGAAGTATACTGTTTGGAAATCCCACTTTAAACACCTCACTAAATCACAACCTAGAAATCGTTCCCGTAAGTAGATCAATCAATATAAGGACTTTGAATCAATGATAAATCTTATTTATAGGTTCATAATAACGATATTATATTTAAACATAAGCTATACTCAAAATAGGGTAGGCGTAACTCACTTACAGCGGTTTTTTCTAGAAAATCGGGCTCCGCTGGAGCAGCGTTTCCGAGCCAAAAGGCTCTTCTTCTCGGAGCCTTCGGGCACTCCGGGGCTTCCGCCTCGTGCTAGGGAGGTTCCTTAGGCTTTTCGGGGGGTTTCGGGCTAGAGAGAGGTTCTAGAGAGAGAGGGAAGTGATGGGAGGTGTGAGGAATAATGGAGGCTTCACCTCTTATTTATAGGGGGATGGAGGGTCACTCACGTCGTGAATTTTATGATGCTCACGTTGTGAGCCAGCTTGGGCTCCAAGTCTGAGCCTGGTGCTGACATGTGGCATCGCACACAGGGTGGAAATCAATCGATTTTCAAAAATTCATAACTATCGCATAAGAGCTCCGTTTTCGACGTTCTTTATATCCATGCGTAGGTAAAAATAAGATCTACAACTTTCATTTTCACTCCGTCAGCTAATTCTCGACCGATCTTAAATTTAACAGTACGGGGAGATTTTACTGTTAAATGCCCGCGTAAAATTCATAACTTCTACATACGGACTCCGTTTTCTTCAGTCTTTTTACCGTTGAGTTCCTATTAATGAGATCTTCAATTCTCATTTAGGTCGCGTAGTCTAAAAATTGCTCGATCTAAAATTCGAGTTTCGGGCTGTGCACTGCTAAGCCAAATCTTAGAAAAATCATAACTTCCTCATACGAAGTAAGATTTGGGCGTTCTTTTTATGCACGCTCTCGGTTTAACGTATACTACAACTTTTTTTAGATTACTAAGGCTAAAAAGTCTTCTATCGTAAATTCACTATTTACGTCGCGCAGTGTCGTGTCGGTTTTGTCGCAAAACTTCGACGTGCCAAAACTTCTTCGTTATAACTCGGATTTCGGCGTTCTTTATATGTACGGAACCCTTGTGACATATTCTACAACTTGGTTAAGATTACTCCTTCTAAATAATCTTCCATCAAAAACTCATTTTTGGTGCTCATTGTCTCTAAATTGACTAGCCCGGATCTATAGGCGTTACACAACGACCTTTCGGTAAGTTTGGAGCAGCGAACATTTAAATTGTGAGTTAGGGTGTCAGAACAATGTTATTCAGTAAAGGGAGTTCTATTGATAATTCGTGATTATAAAGGATATGTTTGGTTACTTAAGATTGGGATATTGTTTTGAGTTGGGAAGGTTTATGGTTGGGTTGCTCATTGATATAGTTTGTGATCACAAGTTGGAATCTTGGAGTTCTATCGCTATGGATAGTAGTTGTAACGTCCCATTTTCACTACCAAAAATTTACATTTTTATTAGAGTAAACCTTCCCAATTATAAATCCATTATTAAGAAAACCGTTTATTCCAGCATACATTTTTTGAAAATCAGAGTAATATTAAAGCGCAAAATCTTCATTGTTGCTGATGAATGTGTATAGTCACGCCTTCGCCTTCACATGATAACCGATGATACCTAAAACAATAAACAATTGGGTAAGCATAAAGCTCAGTGAGTTCCTCCCCCACCCCTAAAATACCTCATACGGTAAACATACAAGCTTGCACAACGGCCCATAATCATCGGATTGGAATGACCATGCCCATTTAGTCTGCGGAATGGAATGCCAACATGCAACGGGTCCAATCAGCCATCAGGCTAGAATACCTAGGGTTTTTTGGCCTACCACCTCAACCCAACCGCTCTTTTCGAGCCTTCATGCCTACAGCTTACAGCCAGCCCGCACGGGTATCTTGGCCTACAACACAAAGCAGGAGTGCCTCAATCCACTTCCACCACATGTTAACATATAAACAATCAAGGACCAAGTAGGCTCATAATACATGCAAACATCAATCATACAACTCACTACCGCCTACTAGTCCTCTCACAACACATTATCCCGCTACCAACTAACCTCCATGAAATGCGTAACTATAAGTAACCAGAGGCGAGATAGCCACCAGAACATATGATCCTACTCTAGAGCCACAACCAAACTAGGAACAGGAAAGAAACCCTAGATCAAGAGTTCTCAGGCTATCCTACATGACTACATACATCCCCTAGGGCACTCCACTAGATGATAACCAATATACCACTACAACAACATCCTATCATATAAGGATATATACATAGATCTAGCAGATCACTATAGCACAACAACATCCTATATACCAGGATACAAATCTAAAAAATCACTACAACATAGCAACATCCTATATACCAGGATACAGATCTAACAGATCACTACAACACAGTAACATACTAAATACCAACAATCCAAGTAATGCATAATCGTATATACTCAGAGGTGAAATAGACACCCGGGCAGGTGATCCTAGTCTAGAGCCACAACCAAACAAGGAACATTCAAGAAAACCTAGATCAAGAGTCCTCAATCTATCCTACATGACTACATATAGTCCCTATGACATTCATCCATTAAAAGATAACCAAAACTAGTGGGCCGACCTTGGTGCCTTCGACCTACGGGTATAATGAGGCAAAAACTCACCTGAACCTAAGAACCTTGAAACACTGTGATACACTCCCTTTTACACTGCTTGCTCCCACGAATCCACTAATCATCACATCCAGGTAAAACCTTAATCAACAGTCCAAAACCCACAAGTTTGACCCAAATTCAAACTTGGTCAAAAAGTCAATGGTCAAAATAAGTCAACAAAAGTCAAATTCCAAGGTTGTTGAGTACGCCCAACGTACTCAATCTACGCCCAACGTACGGACCTATCCTTACTCCTACATTAAGCACTCTATCCATTAAGGCCTTTTGTCCAAAAGTCAGATCTAGACTCAAAACATTGACTTAAGTCATAAAGTTCCACCTTTATGACTTGCCATGGCTATAAAAGGTCAAAAAGCTAAAAGCCTAACTTATTAATCCATTAAGACATCATAACTCTTGCATGGAAGGGATAGAAGGACCAAGATCACATTTTTATGTTTCCTACTAGCTCCATAATGGATAAAGTTTCCAACTTTGTCCATTAGCATGGTCCAAACAACCAAGATATAGTCTTTAAGTCTCAAAGGGACCAAAAGTCCATCTCTCTTAACTTAGTCCATTAAGTCCAAGTCCCAAACCTTCAAATCTGAATCAATATGATGTTTAGATGGATAAAGTTTCCAACTTTATCCCTAACAAGGTTATAAACTTTCAAGATCTAAACTTTATGCACTAAAGTGACCAAAGGTCATGACACCCAAAACTAGCTAGATCTAACAAATGCATCATCAAAATTCAAGCTTTATACCTCCAAAAGAAAGATATATGCGAACAAGGTCTGGATCTACAAGATCTAATGCAACCAACACTTCTCCAATGAGCTCCTTCTTTTCCAAAATTCACCAAGAACACTCCAAATCACTTGAAACACCTTTTTTGATCACAAGGCTCAAACTAGGGTTAGGGTTTTAAGGGAGGACGTTAGAGAGGTGGAGGCTGAGAATCAAAAGGGTTTGGGGAAGTTAATGAGCTTGAATAGGGGTTAAAACCTCGAAATTAGGGTTTGGGTTCTGGTTGTGTACGCCCAACGTACTCCTGGTATGCTTAATGTACCAGTTTGAATCTCTGTGATCATCCTTGCCTAGTACGCGCAACGTACACCTTGTACGCCCAACTTTTAACAGTCATAACTTAACCCAAATCCCTCCTAACTTCTAATAGTCATAACTTCTTCGCTCCAACTCCGTTTTCGACGATCTTTATATCGACGGAAAGGTATTGAAGAGCCCCACAATATTATCTAAATATCTTCGATTAAAAACTTCTCGAACAAAAATCCATATTTCATGCAAGAACCTGACCTATGACTTTTCCCTTTCTACCCTTCGGTCCAAAACACAATTCAAGGGTTAAATCTTTTAACCATCATTACCTCCTTCCACAAGGACTAAACTTTTCCCCCTTAAGGCGCAAAGCTTTTACACAATCGGCTTTCGGCCCATAGCCCTGAAATAAGAATCGACAGGAAACATGATGTTACAGCAGTCATATAGTAAAACCTTATGGAAATTGTTCAAGGAATCTTGTTTCTCTTATGACTGGCAATGACAGGAGCGGGTGTCCAGGATTAAATGTATGAATTTATGGACTGAATAATAAATTCGAATGGTTATGAAGTTCTCAGATCATAGCAGATTCCAAGTAGGGGAGAATCATTTGCGATTAATGGAAATATTTCCATGTGTGGGTCAACTTGGAATATCATAACCAAGGGTGGGTGAGTAGCCAATTAGGTTGGGGTATGAGTCACGGATTATACAAGGGATAATGCCAGTGGTCATTTGTAATCAGGGAAGCAAAAATCAAAGACTCGTTATTATCTCGTTTGAGGACATAAGCATCGGAAGGGGTGTATGTTGAATTTATGGATAGGTTCAGGTTGAGTGTTGTGCTAGAACCTCTTTGGGGTTCAAAGCATGACCCAAACACCTTATTAGAGTTTAGCAGGATGGGGGTTTAGGCTCATAACGATCTTTGGTTAGGTATTCTTGTGGGTATTTTGCAAGACCATGGGTTGGGCCCATGACAGTTGTGGAAGTGTTATAAGACTGCGGGGTAGCCATAGCATTCACTAGGTTGGTAGACAGTTGTGAAAGTGTTGTAATACTGCGGGGTAGCCATATCATTCACTAGGTTGGTAGGTAATTGTGGAAGTGTTGTAAGACTGCGGGGTAGCCGTTTCATTCATTAGGTTGGTATGCAGTTATGGAAGTGTTGTAAAACTACGGGGCAACCATAGCATTCACTAGATTGGTAAGCAGATGTGGAAGTGTGGTAAGTCTACGAATTGTCTTGTAGAATTATATAAGGTGAGTTAGACCATCTCAGGAATGGTTATAAGACTGTAAGGGGATCACAACCTTCGTTTAGGATGAGGTGGGTTAGTTATTATTATTTTGCCAATTCGTGTTAAGTTGGAAGGACGGTTACAGTCATATCGGTGGTTAGACTAGTATATCCCCCATTCAGAGAGAGACTAGTTTGGTTATGTTATCTTGGGTGAGTGGATCATTCAGACGATTGAGGTTATAATCGAGGCATAGAGTGTTGGTTGGGAGTCCACATGACAATGATGGAATGATGGCAAGGTCAGTGTGTTCTCTGATCTTAACGTTTAAGTGGATTAAATAACATCACAGTAATAGTGAATCAGTAAGTAAATGAATCATGAGGGTAATACATGGTAATGTCTGGCATGGTTGTGATGTTAGAGCAAGTTTGGAGTAGGGAAGCTTAACGATCAGCTGGTTGGATCCATGTGGCAGATAGGCTAGGTTAGCCTTTATCAGTTACATCTGTGGGAAGAGCTTGTTGTGCGACCGTGTGTGAGGTTGTCAGTTTCAACAACCGGTCAGGGATTCTGCATCCCAGTTTAATTAAAGTGTGTCATGGAACCAGAGAGATCTCGGATGGATCAAATATGCAAATTGTTGGTTAGCAGAATGTGATACATTTATTTGTATGGTATTAATGGTTGAGACTCGTGGTGGGAGTCGCCTTCGTATTCGAGAGCGAGGTTGCCGACATCGAAAAATAGTTAATGGTTCTGTTTTCCAGTTATCAATGAGATATTTAGATTCAAAGGGGTTTGGTTTGTTTTGTATTGCAGATTATAGTCATTATGGTCACGGTTTGAATGATTCGGTCTGTTTGGGAGTCAGGTATGGTATGAGGTTCTCATTTTTCAGGGAGAGTAGTTGGGATTTCTCCTTGTTGGTTAAGGACGGCGTGTTAAGGTTCGTTTCTTCGTCAGATCATGTGATTTACGTTAAGGTTGGGTTTTGGTAGTAGTATCACAGTGGTCGTCTGTGTGAGACGATTTCTCAGTTCTATTTTGGTAACAAGGAAGTTAGTCGGGGTTAGCCGGTGTAATAAAGTAAGTTGTAAGGAATGATTTCGATGACGAAATCTAATTTAAGTGGGGGAGAGTTGTTACACCTGTGTTCCATAATGGTTCGGTTTAGGGCTTTAAGGAGTCAAAAGCTTGGGTTTTGGGGAAACCCGGGTGTCACGACGTGACCATAGGTCGTCACGAAGTGACAAGCCAAGATAAGAAATGTGTATCCGGGTTTGTGCTTACGACGTGACACATAGGTGGTCATGACGTGAGGAGGCCTACAACCCAAGCTCATGATCTTTTAGGGTTTCCTTCGTATTTAAATCCCATAAACTTGATTTTAGGGTTAATTATCAGCCTTCTTCCTCAAACTCAAAAAACCCTAACCCTAGCCTCTCTTGGTGATTCTCGGTCCATTTAGGTGATTTTGGTAGCTTGAAGAAGAAGACGAAGAAAGTGTTCTAGTTGTGAATTTAGCAAGGAAACCTCATCATCATCATCTTGTGCTCATTCGAGACCTTTGTAAGTGTCCAAGATTCAGCCTTTATTGCTTAAATGTTGTTAGATATAGATTTTATCCCCTTTTCTTCATGTTTGAGCAAGCTTGAAAGGAAGGGATCCATAAAGTTGGCAACTTTGTCATTTTTATGGACCTTTGGAGTCAACTTAAGCTTCTGGAAAAGTTGGAGTTGGTGATTTAATGGATTAAGGACTCAAACCATTAGATTGTTTCTTCAGACTGCGGTCACGACATGACATAGAGGATATCACGATGTGACCTAGAAGGAATATGTGACTATTTTTTCTTATTGTGCTCACAACGTGACCGATGGATGTTCATGTCGTAATACTTGCTAAGTGGGTTGTCCATGACCGATTTGGATGAGTTGGAGCTAGTAGAGTTGGAATCGGATCAAGTGTACTCTCATGACGTGACCAAGGGTGGTCACACGTGAGACTCAATGGTGGTCAATGTTGGTCGTTGACTTTGAATTTGACCGTTGACTTTTGGCATGGGTTGACTTTTGGTCAAATTTCTATTCTTAGAAGATAGACCTAGGTTTTACCTTGTGTGGATTATTAGGAGGTGTTTAGCACCCATTTGTTAGCCGGGGGAAACTGTTGGATGAGGACGACATGACATTAGAGATGCACACAAAAACCGGTTTCACTATTCAAAACCGGATCCAATCCGAAACCGAATTAGGTCAAAACCGGTTTTGACCAAACCGGATCGGATCGGATTTTAAACCGGATTTTCAATCGGATCGTAATCCTATATTCCAAATCGGATTTGATACCGGATTCGCTAAAAACCGGATCCAAATCCGTCCCAAAATCCGATTAAAACCTACTAAAGTCGGTTTAAACCGGTTTCAAATCGGATTAGAATTGGATTCGGATTTTGACCGGATTCGAATCGGATTTTGACCGGATCCGGATCGGATTTTGAACGGATCGGATTTTTGATGACGTAAGCGAAACCGGATCGGATCGGATCGGATTCGGGTTTTATGCATCTCTACATGACATTGAGCGGAGTTTTACTCGACTTTATGAGTTAGGTGAGTCTTCTCATTGTACTTGTGGGGAAAGGCACTAATGTTGTCCCACTGAATTGTGTATGTAGGTTACATGTTGTCATTTTGACTCTTGCTGATGTGCTAGTATGTTGTATGCATGCAGTCGATCTGCGCTCGGAGTCAATATGGACTCAGGGTTGATACGGATCCGGTGGAGCCGATCTGGGCTCAAAGTCAACATGAGATCGGAGTCAATATCGACTCGGGGTTGATACGGACCCGGGTTTGTTACGGACCCGATGCATCTATGTGTTGTTATATATGTTGTATGTGGTATCTTGAGGAACTCACGAAGCTTTGTGCTTACAATTTTTGGTTTGACATTTTTCAGGTACTTCAGTTTCAAAGGGAAGGGCCCGACTTGACTGCACAACATCCTCTGATGGCTTTTCCGCACTGATTATTTATGTTTTACTCTGATGTTTGAAGAATACAATTTAATTTGATTGGTTTTGGGATGTTATATATAATTAAATTTATTATTAAATCTATAAGGATAAATTTAATAGTCTTATAATTAAACATTCTCTTGTTTAGAATTATCTCATAATATTTATGGTTTTTATTTTAATCATATTAGGCATGCAAAATCGGATTTGGCAGAAATCAAAACCGATAATTACCAAATAACAACCACATAAATCAGATTAGGTTGAAAATCCCGAGTTTCTGGATTTTAGTTGAGTTCACGTCGTGACAAAGGCTCTGTCACGTCGTGATCAAAGTTTAACAAAAAAACATTTTGTTCGATTCAACTAATGTTCTTTCAATGTTAGACACACCAAGTAGCTCTGATACCACTGATGGCTTTATTAGGTTACGATAATATGCACAATGCAGAAAAACACTTAACAATTATGAAGGACACATGCAACCTAAGAGGATCTATGTCTTACACTTTGAAGGCAACATACATTAATAACAAATCTAGATGAAGCCTAATGAAACCCTAGTATAATCGAAATACAAGAATTAGGGTTACATACCTTTTGATTTGTTGTATTAATCAAATCACTTCAATCCCTTGTAGTTGTTGACTTTGAAAGCTTAGCACCAAAAGGATGATGCCTCTAATGGCTCACATCCAAACCCTAAAACTAGAAGACAAGAAAGGAAAGAGGATGAAGATATAATTTTCGTTCACACAGTTCTTAGAAAGAGTATGCATGAAATTTGGCTCCCAAAGGGTCATATTTATAGTTTAAGTAACTTGCAGGTAAAGCCATATTTGAATTAATTTAATAATGAATTTAATTTCAATTCTAATCACTTCCTTATCTGCATCCAAGAGGTTTTTGAAAACCCTAGAAGAGCTCCCAAAACCGTCCATATGATGGTAGGATCTAGAATTGCCTTTCCTTAGTCAATTATGAACAATTACAATTCACCCCTTGCACCTTTAATTAATTCCAATTAATCTCGAATTAATTCCAGATGAATTCTGATTAATAATTAACCAGTCCTAATTGATTTATATTAATGTATTTATCATTAAGTTAACAAATCAATTATTTAACAACTTATCTCATATTAATTTATTAATCACATAATAAATTAACAAACCAGTTATCCATTTCCAATTAATATATTAATCATATAATATATTAACAAATTATTTCCTCATAACTTCCAATTAGTTTATCAATCATATAATAATCTAATAATTTATTTTCTCTCTACAAATATCATTCTAACCAAGCTCTAACTATGAGGGCAACCCAAAAATGATTTCGCTTCTAATTACAATTTTATACCAATTTAATTATGAGTTTAGACAACTTAATTCAACAGTAATCATGTAAGGTTTCTTGAGTTTTGATCTGATCGTCATAGGGAGAACAACAATAAAGAACAAGAAGAAGGAAAGGGATGGCTAAAATTGGATACACGAGGAAAACAAGAATTTTACAAAATAAAGGATCAATATATAATTTAGCTCTCATACCATCATAAGGTATTGATTTTCTATGAAATGATCATCTCTTTTTATTGACAATATATAGGAATATTACAACAAGGAAAGGGGTGAAATATACACTAACAATATAAAAAAACTATTATGTAGGAATACATAAACGCATAACCCGATTATGAATTAGAGCTGGAATGCAACTTTCATTTTTGGTGCAAAATGGTGCATCACCATCTTTTCCAATAAATTTGCAAATATGATGGTCTCTAGATTGTTATTGAACCAACTATTATGAGTAGAGTTGTTTAGTATTTTGATAAAATCAAATTCTTCAACTATCATTTTGGATATTTTGATTGATTTGGACTAAAATAGAACTATCATTTTAGATTTTAAATTGATTTTGGTTACTGAAATGAAAACCGAATAGCCAAACAAACGAAAAAAAAAACAAACAAACTCTAATTTATTCATATATGTTATTTATTTTTAATATACATCTTTAATTATATATTTATTTGTTTATTAAAGTTCTTTTTAAATTAAATAGAAGACATGGACCAAATAAAAAGCCTATATTAATATATCAAGTTGATTAGATGGTAAGAGATCAAATAGTTTGTCTTGACAACTCAAGCTTCATAACGTTAAAGTTTTATAATTGTTTGCAATGTCTGACATTCTTAAACACTTAATTGTAAAAAAACGACACAAACAAATTAAATTTGTTTGATTTGGATTGGATTGGATTGGATTTTAATTTTCTTATTTAGAAAACTAAATTCAAATTGCATTCACTTAACTGGGTTGAATTGAACATATTCATTCAAACAAACACCCCTAATTTTGAAGGTATTATAAGCTACAATATTGTTGGCATTATTAGGTCTCTCTCACATATATGAACGGACATGATCAATAGATTCTTGTTTCAGGTACTTTGTATCTGGTACTTTGGTTTTATAATATGCTTAAATTGAGTTACTTGTCATTAATTACTACTTTGTTTTGTTAACAATACACCATATTAAAATTATGCCCAATCCTTTTGGGCTTCCAATTTTCATTTTATTAAGTTTAATTAAAAGTAGCCTCCAGGTAAACAGAGATTGGCACTAATGATGGATGGGAAACATTAAGAACATTCTCGAGCTAGAAAACCAAAAATTCATGCCCAGAATGATCAATAGGTTTCTTTTAATGTTAAGCATAAGCGGAAAGTTTGAATCCATTAATTATTCGTACGTACACTGATCTTCAAGCCTCATGGGAAGGTCTTCTTTTTTCATTTTTAGACTTAGAATACAAGAATTCTCATTCTCCTGCAACATGGATTAATATTGTAAAGAGGTAAGTGGGAAAAGGGGGAAAAAGCAACCTTTATTCTTGATTTGCTATGTATTCTTGAGTAACCAATAAGCTTTAGACATGAATAACTTCCTAATATAGAAAAAAGTGTTTGATCAAAGAACTTTGAATAGGATCTCTTTACAAGTACTTATAGAAAATTTTCCATTTCTGGTAAACCTTTATGCTGCTGAATCTCTTCTAATCTTTTTAAGTCCTCCATATTTGTGTCTTTCTATCTCTCTTTCTCTATAAAAAGGCTGTTAAGCATCAAATACAACTCATACAGTTTCAATTAGCTAGTGCTTACAGAACTACTTCCCCCCCCCCCCCCCTCCCAACAAAGATCTCTCTCTCTCTCTCTCTCTCTCTCTCTCTCTCTCTCTCTCTCATGTCGAGAATGATTGAACCACTTGTAGTTGGAAGAGTGATAGGAGAGGTGGTGGACACATTCACACCAAGTGTGAAGATGAGTGTAACCTACAATCTTAATAAGACAGTCTCTAATGGCCATGAGCTCATGCCTAATCTCATTACTTCTAATCCTCGTGTGAATATCGGTGGTGAAGACATGCGATCTGCTTATACTCTTGTAACTTTAGATCACTTCTCTCTTTATACATACATACATACATACATACATACATACATACATACATACATACATGTTTTAATAAACAAACTGTGTTAACTTTGTGTTATCTTGACTTGAAGATCATGACCGATCCAGATGTTCCAGGCCCAAGTGATCCTTACCTAAGAGAACATCTTCACTGGTAAAATTATTTTGTTTTCTGTGTTCGCAATTGTCTTATATGATTATTATATTATTTATGTACCATATAATGTTACTGATGTATAAACAAATTCTGGGCCGAATTCTATGTTTCAGGATAGTCACGGACATTCCTGGTACCACTGATGCTTCCTTCGGTACGAACAGCTCTATCACATACACGGATATGATTATTCTTTGATTTATTCCAACTATTAATTGAAATGTTTACACTTTACACTACAGGAAGGGAGATTGTGAGCTATGAGACACCAAAGCCAGTGATAGGGATTCACCGATTTGTGTTCTTACTGTTCAAGCAGAAAGCAAGGAAGTCGGTGACCCCACCAGCTTCTAGAGACCATTTCAACACTCGTACCTTCTGTCAAGAACATGGGTTAGGGTTACCAGTTGCTGCCGTATATTTCAATGCTCAAAGAGAAAATGCCGCCCGTAGAAGATAATTACACATACAATAATACATATATATGTGTAATGCATTTGAGGTATCTTAAATGATATTTATCGTATAAGATGTCTCATATATATATATATATATATATATATATATATATATATATATATATATATATATATATATATATATATATATATATATATATATATATATATATATATGTGTGTGTGTGTGTGTACGTAACTTCAATAATAAAGAGTGAAAGGAAGGGTAATTAGAGTTTGAATAAACCAATAAAACCTTGAATTAATTATGTCTTTAATTTCTTAGGTTTCTCATTTGAAGTATTTGTAATTTTGCATGTATTATAGGTATTAATGCAATATTGTCGTGTTCATTTTCAAATGGTAGTTCCATCTTAATTTTTTAGACTACAAACGCGTGTTGGATTCCATTAATTACACATTTTAAAATCGACAAGTTAATTTGATGCATAAGAGCCGTCGGTCTTTCTTGCATTGCATCTATGAATTGAATCCATATTTAGGGGAATAAAAGGCAAACTTGAAGCACCTTGTATCTTATGGATGTGAATCACGGGAATAATCTTTTTCGTAATTAAAATGCAAAACTGATATTTTCACTTCTTAATCATTGTAAAACAAACAAGTTTTGAAACATCCTTTTCGATGCAATTTGTATGTGACAGGTGTTAATTTGAAAAGATGGCACCTAGCATAAGTATGAATCAAAAAAATGAAACAAAAGAACAGTCTTTTCAAAAAAATGAAAAGAACTCGCAATTTATATTCTAACGCATAACAATTACAAGTATATTTGATGCATCAAACATGTCTTTTTCTTTCCTATTGCAAGTGACATGTGTCACTGAAATAATTAAAAAGGGCAAATCTTGAAGAAACTCTTATATGATTGTCAATCAAAATTTAGAACAATCTTTTCACAAAATATAAAAAGTACCCATAATTTTTATTCCAAAGTATGTTAACTAACAAGCCCTGATGCATCATACCTGTCTTTTTCTATCCTCTTGCATGTGACAAGTGTGTTTAAAAGATAAAAAGACGAGAATCTTTAAGTAACAGGCATGCATGAGTGTGAATCATAAGGACAGTCTTTTCACTTTTCACCAATCATAAACACCCCATAATTTACCCTCCAAGTATAATAAACCAAGAAAGAAGTGTTTGTAAAGTTCATCTTTCCCTCTTGGAGCATCTATGAGAAGTGCTTTTGAAAGACGAAAAGACGTAAATCTTGAAAGGATGAATGAGAACAAAACATAAATTAAGAAACACCCGTAGTTAATCTTTAATTTTTAGCTATAATAAAGACAAAAGGTCTTCGAGAAACACCCGTAATTCATACTTGGTCTCTTTTTAGTTTGAGCTATAATTAATGCATGTGAGAAGTATGTTAGAAAGTAAGAAACATAAGAGATGGATGCATGTGTTGGATGGGCAGAATGTTTGGCACATTTCGGAGCGTACCAAAAATTTGTAGTTTGATGATGATAAACGTCTTGTGTTGTTAATATGTTTATGTCAGTAGGAAAGCGCGGCAACTCTTTTTTAACACCTACCTAGTCACTTCCTTCTATCCCTTTTTTGTATTTTTGTTGCATTATATTTTTTTTTATAAGCAGGAGTTTTATCTAATTTTTAATGTGCGTCGATAAATTAGATTTATATTTTGATGATACGCTTTTTGTTGCATTATACTAGCAAATCGATTATAGAATTTATCATATACAGGACAAAAAATATTTAGTTTATGTCTTATTAAAGTTCTTACACAAGGAGACAATCGTACATGTCAAACTCCTCTTTGGCCCAGTCATTACATTGAGTTGTTAAAAGATCGTTAAAACGAATATTTTGATCAGTCATCTTTAACGATTTTATAGTTTGGTAGGCTATTTTAACCATGTTGCATTACTCAGTAGACTACGATGTTATATCTCAATTTTTATAGTACAATTCTTTTCATGAGTACATTGTATATTTAAATATAATATGGAGAATTTCGTCTATATCATTAGAAACTTTCATAATCATATAATATATATCCAAATACCAAATTTAATGATAATTAATATATTTAAAAATTAAAAACATTATCTTTAAACTAGATTATAACTAAATTATTAAAATATTTATTTGCAATCCATCCGATGATCAATCTCCTTATTTACAATATGGTTATTTACAACTTGATTTTTGCAGCTTTATATTTTGGATAATCAATTAGTAAAACCTGATGATTAAATATTCATAATAGATTGTTAAACAATATATTTCATCTCCTACATTCGATTTAGGAGAACATCAATTATTCTCTTCTAAACAGTTTTGTTCTTCATGGGTGACCATATTTTGTAAGAATTTATATATGAAACAAATAGATCGAGAATATTAATGTGAGAAAAGGATGATATTGTAATATTACAAATTAATTATTTTCTTAATAATAAGAAATCAATTTAAAGATAGTGTTTTTATTATTTTTATATACTAAATATGATTAAATTAAGTATTTAAGTATATATATGTGAGTTTGTAGATTTTATAAGAAGAAACATATATTTTGAAGTTTTACGAGAATTTAGACGTAATTATAAAAGTTTAAAATAATATAAATGAAATTCCTCTCAATATATAATGATATATATTTTGATCACTCACTAAAATAAAATACAACTTTTGATATTTGGTTCATAATTCAATATATTGTTATAGGAATGATCCAATATTTGGAAGTTTCTAAAAAAAGTTGATATTTGGTTCATAATTCAATATATTGTTATAGGAATGATCCAATATTTGGAAGTTTCTAAAAAAAAGTAAAATATGTCACTGGTGTTGATATGATTCATAAGTTATCGATCTAATACATATAACTTTTATATTGTTACATATTAAAATATATAAATGAAGTTAAAAAATGTTAGAGATGGAAGGTGGAATTTGTATTATGCGGATACGGAAGAAGTACAGGGTTGGCAGAAGGTAGTTCCATACTTTTGGGGACAAACTTGAGAACCCCACAATTCGACCGGACCATACGTGTCCGAAGATGAACTCAACTCGTACATTGGACCCAAATCAAGCATCCGTCCAACTTCTTAGATCGTAGGGGGGAGAAATTTTCTCTTAACCGTTTAAAATCATCCCAAATTACATCATATAATTTATAGGAATATTAAAAAATAATAATAATAAATAAACTTTTTCTTGATCTTAATTAATAATTTTTTTTCCGAGAAATAGCAAAAATGACATAAATCTCAAAACTTAGGTCAATTGCGAAATAAATTATGAGTTTGAGAAACAACTTTCTAACAATTCGAAACTAAAAAGTTGCAAGCTAAACTCTTGGATTTCGGATTCAAAAAATGGTGTTGAGTGTTTCGAAATAGACCGAGTTTTGAACTATTTTTGGATTTCGAAATACTTTTCCAATATATATATATATATATATATATATATATATATATATATATACTCTAATAAATGAAGGTTTTTTTTGTCACATGTCCTCTTCTCCTTCATTTGGACACATGACATTTTCTAGAATTTTTAAATTTTCCATTTTCCACTTGTCATTTTATTGTATTTTTCATTTTATTAAATTAAAATTTTATATTTAATATGTAAGGTAATATATATGTAAAATATTTTTTAGAAATGGTTTATATATGTAACGTATTCAATACATTAAAGCATTACAAATTTTAATAATTTAAATTTTTTCTCATTTTTCTTATAAATTCAAACTTTTTCAAATTGTTAAAATTTCATATTTAATTTTTTTTAATTAAACTCATGTAATACATGGATCTCACACCTAATATATATATATATATATATATATATATATATATATATATATATATATATATACTCCCTCCGTCCCAAAATAATAGTCCACAGACAAAAAACACACAATTTAAGAAAACATTAATTATCATTAATTTTATTAAATAAAATGACAGTCTTACCCTTCTGTTGCATTTAATTCTATGGTAGTTGCATTTAATTTTATGGTAATTTAACTAACAATGAGGGGTATTATGGTAAAATACAAGTTTATTTTTAGAAGTAGACAATTATTTTGGGACAAACCAAAAAGGAAAACATGGACTATTAATATGGGAAGGAGGGAGTATATATATATATATATATATATATATATATATATATATATATATATATATATATATATATATATATATATAGGCCTAGGTTATTCTATTCAAAGTAATTATTGTGTTATTGTATACATAAATGTTGACCAATCATTTTACTTATTTTAAGAAAGTGATTAATACATATTATTTAATTAAATATAATTAAAAAAAATACCATCTAATTTAACTAGAAAGGTATTTTAGTCAGTTAACATAGATTTAATAAATGAAATTTGCATATTTTAAGGGATCAAAGATTCTATTAATTTTAAAAATCCGATTTTACAAATTATAAGGTTTTTAGTTCGGATATTTTGACAGAATATGTTTGAGTATGTTCAAAAATAACAAATTTTTTTGTAGAATAACAAGATTCTCGAACCATCAATTGAAGAATTAAAACAAAAATTACATTAATTTTTATAGAATACATGTAACAATTGCTAAGAATTACATTTATTTTTAAAGAATAAAACTAAAAAAACTTTCAAATCTGGAAAAAAGAACATCAAAATCTAATAAAAACACTAATACATTCTACAAGAATAATGTTGCTAAGAGGCGTCGTTCAAATTTTGTGGTCCGTTCTTCAAGCATCAGCTTTTGTAGAAACAAATACAATGAATAAAATAGTGAGAAAATATTCATACTCTATTCCAACATAATTAGAATTTGTGATTCTATTCTGATAGAATTGGAATTCATTTACCAATAATTATATTAATTCGGGGAATTCTAACAGAATATGTTCATGATTATCAGAAAAAACATTCTTTTCTGATAGAATGCTATTAACGAAGAAATACCATTCAGTTGAAGCATTTTAGCGAGCACTTGGTGTGCATGAAAACAACTTTCAATTCAGTTGAAGCATTCATCTGTCAAATAAGCAACCAAAACAACCATGATTTGTGTTCAACCAATCAAACCCAAAAACTCATCTAAACCTATCGATCAAACTTCATCGATTTACAGTAAATCAATCAAAATAAGAAAGAATATTAAAGAAACATGTGATTATCCAGCCAACAACAACCCTTTGTTTCTTCTTCTGCTTGCCCATTGATTTCACAGCCTCAATCCAAACACCCATCTGATTTCGGTTCTTCTTCCCTGCCTCCACCGAACCATTGATGCATTTTGTCGAATGTTTTATGTGCATGATTATACCTGAGAAAGTTGGATTGGAAAATTGGGTTTGTCATCAGTGGTTTATGTGAGTTTTGAATTATCATTCGAAATCAATTGCAGATCCGAATCAATTACGAGTCAATTTCAACTACGGAAAGTTTCATCAACGAGATCAATTATATGTAACATTGATAATTTGAAAAAAAGAAAAGTACCATGAGCCAATTTTCGATTTGGCTTTGACGCTCCCTTGCCGATAAAACGAAAAGATAAACCCTAACCTGTCCTTTGACTTTCGAATTGATATCAGTATTGGTCTCTGGTCGGATTCTTGTCTTCCTCGTTCGTCATTCCTTTTTGTTTTGATCGAAGAGGGTAGCTATGGTATCGTCGGCAACGATGGCTATGAGGAAGGAAGTGGGTAGTCATGGTGGTCGTATGCTATGAAGATGATGGTGTGGTTATCGGCGATGAAGACGATGGTGGTGCTCAGCAACCGGAAAAACAGAAATATGGTGGTGGTCGTCTGGTAAATTTTGTGGGTCGATGTTTCTATACGGTGGAATCGGTGGAACGAGGGGTTTGTTCAATTTAGGGTTTTCAGAATCGGTTTTTAGATAAAGAGGGGAACGAGATTTAAACTGGAGAGATACCATGATTATAGGGATTATTTTTGGAAGTTATTAAACAAATAACTAACTTACCCTTATTTATTTATTTTATTATTTAATTTTGATTGGCCCACATTGATGCATACAATAACACAATACTTAGTTAAAACACTTGAACATATCTCTCTCTCTCTCTCTCTCTCTCTCTCTCTCTATATATATATATATATATATATATATATATATATATATATATATATAGGGCTAGGTTATAATGTGGATGGACAATTATTGTGCGGACGTGTGGACAATGTTATTCTATGTGAATTACTAAGAGAATAAGTTGTTTAGTAATGTGAATACGTTCAACCTTACAAAAATATCGTCATTTTCATGCATTCTCATTAATTCTTATTCATTTTTGTTCTCACATATCGTTTTTCACTCATTTTCATTCTGACAGAATACGACTCAATAAACATTCTGACAGAATGAGAATAATAATAAAAAGTCTATAATAACCTTATAGACGATTTAATTAGTAAGAATGTGTGATAATGACAATAGTTATGTAAGATTGAACATATTTATATTATCAAACAACATATTTTCTTTGTCATTATCACATAATAGCATTGTCCACACAATAGATGTCAATCCACATTTGAACCTAGCTCTCTCTTTCTCTCTCTCTCTCTCTCTATATATATATATATATATATATATATATATATATATATATATATATATATATATATATATATATATATATATATATATATATATATCTTTATACCTTAATAAACATTTAGCCTCAAATGTTGAATTTTAAGAGGTACAAACCATACTGTATCATGTACAATGAATTTATGCATTATAGAAAAACAGATCTTATCCGGTGGTAAACAGATGAATCGGTCAAAGTTGAACATAATGCACCTACGTTTTATGCATTGTATCCGGTCAATTCTTATCCGGTGTCAACATGTTGAAAAAGTCAAAACTCGGATTTTGAATTTTAAACCATGAATCATTCAAAATTGAATCGGTATTTTAGCCTATTGGATCGATTAATAGGAGATATAATCTATATGACATATCCTCTCTCAGTTCGGTCAATATGGTGTTGCTCTCCTATAACCGATCCTTCCTTATCCCTTTATCTCAGCTTGGAAAATCAAATATATCGGTTTGAAGATTTCATTTAGATTCCTTTCCGCTTGCTTTTATGTCACTCAACGCAAACCCTAACGTCGAAGATGACGAAGGAATTTCTCGGATGGCTATTGGTCGCAAGGTGAGAACCCCTCTAATGGATGTATCATAAAGATTATGAATGATGTATTCTTTTACAGGATTTCTAATTGATGCTTCATTTATATCCACTCACCGCCCTCTTCTTCTTCTTTCACCAAGGACTTCATATCAGCCATAATCTGAACAAGGTAAACTATTAAATAATCGCATCTGTTTGAGGTTACGGCTTATGATTTCTCCTCTCATCTACTGATTTTCTCTGTTTTCGTCCATAAACAATTATGGTTGTATTTTGTTGTTCAATACATTGGCACGACATGTAAATGAATATTATATCATTAGGCTTGATCTACCCTGAACCTTCTAATCCACGAGAGGTAACAAAATCCTTTTTATATTATTTATGTTCATTTGATACTGTGAATATACATAATTAATGATATGATTTATGTTCACATCAATATTTTTCATTATTTTCAACAGATTGGGCATATAGGGAATGAATATGGGGATGAAAAGCTAAGAATATAGTGTATATGTTCATGCTTACTTGACATGGGTTTCCAGAATGGTCGTTATTGGAAGGGCTTTCCCAAGACCACATCAAATCGAAGGGAAGAATATTTGGTTATGGGTCTTTTTGAATGTTTCTATTTTGATGATGATTTCTAATCTCTGTCACCTTAATTCAGGTGTGAGACGAATTTGTGTCTTAAATGCAAGAAAGAACTATATTTTTCTATTATTATTTTGAATGATCTTTTTAATTAGTCATGTATCTTTGGTTTTTTCAGATTAGCACAAGTGGAGGTGCAACTTATGGAAAAGATTGTAATATGGCTATTGTAAAAACGTTTCCCCCCCCCCCCCCCCCCTTTATTTTATCTTGCTTTTTTGTTCCTATGAAAATCATGATTTTTTATCGAAATTGGAATTCAATTTCAACATTTTTTTTGGTATTTGGCATACAAGGAATGTGGTATCATGTGGAAAATGGCGTTTTTGTTCCTATATGTGGTATCATGTGGGATTTCACAGCCCCTTCATTTATTTTTCTTTTTTAAATTGATTAGATTTTTACTTATTTAAAAATGTGACAGTTTTTTTAACATACTTCAATATCAATTTACAATTTCAATTCCTTTAATATTTGCAAGTTATCGGGTGAGCCCATGCAAGACCAATATGACGGTTGTACCCTTGGTAACAATTGGGTCATGTCCCTCTACAGGCTTTTGTAGCCGTTGCATCAGATTTTACAATGTACGAACTTGCTTTTATGTCTATACTGACGATAATACCTATAATAATATGACGAAGTACCGCATCAGATTTGACAAGCTGTTGCGTTTAGGAATATCATTAACACCCCAGAAAATATGACAAGTTGTTGCATCAATGGAGGCTGCTTCAGATGAACTCAGATAACTGTTTTCTTCTTTCATTTTTTTTCTTCTTTTAAAGTTTTTGAAATATACAGGTATAGGTATATATTTGGTTGAAATAATCAAGTGTAGTATGCTATGTTTATTATTATTATTGATGGGTTATGTTAGCTGTAAGATCATTTTTTAACTTCCATGTGAGATTAGTTAGTGCCTATTTGCTTGTATTCATTTGCTCTATGTTCCAATTAAAAAGTTATCTTAAATAATACTCCAAAATTATGAAAATTTTCTAACATGATCTGCATTTGTTTTTCAAGGAAACTTGCTTGCTTGTGTTGAATTTGCATAGGAATTTGTTACAGAAATCATACCCGGCACATGACTTTGTTACAGAAATGGTCCTTATGGCAGTAAACAGTTACAAAAATGGTCCTTGTGGCAGGTAAAACATGATGTAAAAGGTCCTTTTAATAAACTATTACATAAATCGTCCTTGTGGCATATTAACTGGCAGGAAATATATACAGAAATATGTATTTCTGAAAGTACAATGTTATTGTATGCATATGTTTCAAAGTTTGTTGTCTATTTTCGGGTTTTCTGGAAAATACTTTGATACACAACATAATAGAAACACACACAACAAACACAATAGCATTTTAACATCAAACTTTCATATGTATTACTTACAAAACATACAAAAATAATTATTTATGAAAGTACATTGCTATTTTATACAGATGTTACAAAGTTTGTTGTGAAATTCCTATTTTTTTTGGAAAACGCTTTGATACACAACACAAAGAAATACATACATACATACATACATATAATTTCTCAGGTATAATTGAGTTTTGAATTATCTATTCAAAGTAATTATTGTGTTATTGTATGCATAAATGTGGGCCAATCATTTTACTTATTTTAAGAAAGTGATTAATACATATTATTTAATTAAATATAATTGAAAAATACCATCTAATTTAACTAGAAAGGTATTTTAGTCAGTTAACATAGATTTAATATATGAAATTTGCATATTTTAAGGGATCAAAGATTCTATTAATTTTAAAAATCCGATTTTACAAATTATAAGGGTTTTAGTTCGGACATTCTGACAGAATATGTTTGAGTATGTTCAAAAATAACAAAAATTTTTGTAGAATAACAAGATTCTCGAACCATCAATTGAAGAATTAAAACAAAAATTACATTAATTCTTATAGAATACATGTAACAATTGCTAAGAATTACATTTATTTTTAAAGAATAAAACTAAAAAAACTTTCAAATCTGGAAAAAAAAGAACATCAAAATCTAATAAAAACACTAATACATTCTAAAAGAATAATGTTGCTAAGAGGCGTCGTTCAAATTTTGTGGTCCGTTCTTCAAGCATCAGCTTCTGTAGAAACAAATACAATGAATAAATTAGTGAGAAAATATTCATACTCCATTCCAACATAATTGGAATTCGTGATTCTATTCCGATAGAATTGGAATTCATTTACCAATAATTATATTAATTCGGGGAATTCTAACAGAATATGTTCATGATTATCATAAAAAAAACATTCTTTTCTGATAGAATGCTATAAACGAAGAAATATCATTCAGTTGAAACATTTTAGCGAGCACTTGGTGTGCATGAAAACAACTTTCAATTCAGTTGAAGCATTCATCTGTCAAATAAGCAACCAAAACAACCATGATTTGTGTTCAACCAATCAAACCCAAAAACTCATCTAAACCTATCGATTAAACTTCATCGATTTACAGTAAATCAATCAAAATAAGAAAGAATATTAAAGAAACCTGTGATTATCCAGCCAACAACAACCCTTTGTTTCTTCTTCTGCTTGCCCATTGATTTCACAGCCTCAATCCAAACACCCATCTGATTTCAGTTCTTCTTCCCTGCCTCCACCGAACCATTGATGCATTTTGTCGAATGTTTTATGTGCGTGATTATACCTGAGAAAGCTGGATTGGAAAATTGGGTTTGTCATCAGTGGTTTATGTGAGTTTTGAATTATCATTCGAAATCAATTGCAGATCCAAATCAATTACGAGTCAATTTCAACTACGGAAAGTTTCATCAACGAGATCAATTATATGTAACATTGATAATTTGAAAAAAGAAAAGTACCATGAGCCAATTTTCGATTTGGCTTTGACGCTCCCTTGCCGATAAAACGAAAAGATAAACCCTAACCTGTCCTTTGACTTTCGAATTGATATCAGTATTGGTCTCTGGTCGGATTCTTGTCTTCCTCGTTCGTCATTCCCTTTTGTTTTGATCGAAGAGGGTAGCTATGGTATCGTCGGCAACGATGGCTATGAGGAAGGAAGTGGGTAGTCATGGTGGTCGTATGCTATGAAGATGATGGTGTGGTTATCGGCGATGAAGATGATAGTGGTGCTCAGCAACCGGAAAAACAGGAATATGGTGGTGGTCGTATGGTAAATTTTGTGGGTCGATGTTTCTATACGGTGGAATCGGTGGAACGAGGGGTTTGTTCAATTTAGGGTTTTCAGAATTGGGTTTTAAATAAAGAGGGGAACGAGATTTAAACTGAAGAGATACCATGATTATAGGGATTATTTTTGGAAGTTATTAAACAAATGACTAACTTATCCTTATTTATTTATTTTATTATTTAATTTTTTATTTAATTTTGATTGGCCCACATTGATGCATACAATAATACAATACTTAGTTAAAACACCTGAACATATCTCTCTCTCTCTCTCTCTATATATATATATATATATATATATATATATATATATATATATATTTCAAATTCAAATTGTTGCTTGGTTGGCAAGTTTAAGGAGCAACTATATAAACAATATATAGGGCCCAAACTTTGAAGCTAATACACACATAAAATTCGTTCTGCTCTCTCCCTCTTTCCCTTTGGCTGAAATCCTCAAACAATAAGTTAGGTTTTTCGGCTTTCTTGTGTTCCAAGTAGTTGACACCTTGATACTTCTCTTTGGTGGTCGGATCCGTAAAGGAAAATAAGAAGATTATTCAAGTTTTTGTTGATCGGCGCATTAGTGTGTGAACTGATAGAGAAACTCTATTTTGGGGTTCTCAAATATCCCTTAAGAATATCACATGAAATTAAGTTATGAAAATCATATCCTCTTGTAGATTACGTTTGTTGCAAGTTCTGTATGAACAATGCTCATCATGATGGTAGAATTTCCATATGCTTATGTTGCTTTACTTTGTCTTTCATTTATGTTAGAACACCTATGTTGAAGTTTTCTGCTAACTACATATCAAGTGCAACAATTGATATCACTCACAAGTTGAACAATCTATGTTAATACAACTCTAACCAATTTGAATCACCACAATAACAATATACCCCAACAAACAATAATCTTTTTTACAACCCTTTTTCTCCCCTAAAACACCCTAACATCAAAACATATATCATAATACCTAATCCCCAGTCTTCTTCAATATCACAAACTATTCCAGCAAAACCACCATTATTGCTTTCACAATAGCATCCATTCCCCATCTCAAAATCAAAATCCTCAATAAATTCAAGCATTAATCTCCGAATTACACTGCTGCTCCCTACTGCAACTCCTCCTCCCCCAAAACATACTCGAACAGCTAGTCTTCTCCACCCTCAGTGGGCCCAACTTTCCTTCTTCACCTGAATTTGTCCGCTGAGGTGGCGACCCATTCCCATTCCCCGCCACGTCATCTCTCGTCTCGGAAGACGGACACGTCCCTTCATTACACGTACACAACGGAATCGCAACCGAAGGAAACGGGCTGCAAGTAACCGGACAGAACAATTCCGGTGAAACAGAAGCAACGCGGTTCTTGCTAATCTCAGGGGTATTTTCGTCCGGTTCTCGAGGGTGAAGCATGCATGGTGTACAAAACCCTAATGAAAGATGAAGTTTCATCCCCTTTGATGGAGACCCCGGTAGCCTTGAAAATGAAATAATCCCATGCCGACACAGTGGACATGGAATCGACCCCGGTGGGCCCAGTTGTTCAGATGGGTTATTGCTTGTTGAACAAAGGTAAAGTGCACATCTCACACATAATTCATGCCTACAACCTGAAAAAATAAATAAGTGTTCAAATATTGAAATACAAAAACTATAATTCAAAAATAGTAAAAACCTTCAGCAGCTACTGTGCAAGATCTTTCCAAACAAACAGCACAAATGTCGGTGTCATCAGAGAGAGTTGATGAGGATTGCAAACCACATTCTCTGCAAAATTGTTACAATTTTTAATTCTTGAAATATATTTTTGTATGTAATCGACTAATTAAGTAATTAGAATACCTAGCTATGTTAAGTACACTCATGAGAGGTAAAGATAGATAATTAGATGGAGGGAAAATGGGAATTGCCAGGTCAGAATTTGGTGCTAGTAATGGTTCAAGCCAATGTCGGCCCCACATTCTTGCAACATCAAGAGGAAGCCATCTGAAATAAATAGCATAAAGATTTTCCATCAACATATTCAATTAAAAAACAAATAGTAAAAGGCGTTAAAAACAAGAAAAAGACAAAAGTACCCATTGCAGTTTAGTGTCAAACGACTTGCACCTCTTGCAAGTAGAATCTGAAACATTTCAGAGATATAAATAAAGATACTATTTTTGGAAACATGTCATCAAGATTATAAATGTATGTTTACCTGACAACATTTTAAGTTTCCACCACAAGCAGCATAATGCAAAGGAGTGCTTCCAGCTCCTGTAAGACAATGTAAGAAAAGGGTACAAATGGAAAGGATAAGAGTTATTTAAGATCTTGAAGAAGTGTTTTATTACCTATCAAATCCATTGATGTTCCATAATGGAAAGTCACAGATGAGAGATTTGCATGTAGATCAAGAAGCAACTGTACACAATCAGCATACCCATTTAATGCAGCCATGTGAAGAGCTGTTATACCACCATCAGCTGCTTTATTTACAAATTTCACCAGTGCACTACAACATGACAAAAAGATTACACTATTCAATCACTGATTGAAACTCGGATGTTTATGAATACAATAGGGAAATGTATAACCTTTGATCATATTTGTTTTTGGGAGCTGCATCACTGTTTGGTTGTGTATCTATGGATTCAAAGGGAGCACTGGGGACAAAATCAGCTACAACAAGTCGTATGCAACGTACGTGTCCATTCACAGCTGCAAAATGGAGAGCTGTTCTCCCACTAAGATAGTCTGCCCTTGTGACCTAAATAAATTTATATAATGCATGAATTACAAACACAATCAAATATGTAAGATTTATGAACTTTGGTGTTTTGTGGATCTATAGAGTTAATAAGGATTACTTCACTTACATTGCATCTAAAGAGAAGAAGGGTTTGAACAACTTCCCAGTGCCCATAGCGACAAGCTTGCATCAAGGCAGTCTTCAGATTACAGAAATACAAAACAAATTAACCAAAATTGATATCAAAATCAACTTATCGGACAGCAATGGTTCCTAGAATTTACATTTAGGGTTTAAGACCTTGAATTCAACGACTTGGAAGCAAAATTGGGTCGTTTTGAACTAAACCAGCTTAAATTTGCATACAATAGGTCCAGTGAGAAACAATCTTAACATTTTTTTTGTTGGAATCGTCAAATACACTAGCAAACACGAAATTGAGCTGATCTTCTGAAAGATCGCGTTAATGATGTCCCTTTATGTAAGTTATGTGCATACAAAATATAGCTAGAGTAAAATCGGGATCGAAATCAAGGTTGTTACCTGGCCACAATAATTCCTAGAATTAACATCAGCTCCGTTATCAAGCAACAATGCAACAATCTACAAATTAAAAAAGAGGAAAAGCCTGTAAGAATTACAGACAAACAAACAAACAACGGATCAAAAATGAAAAAGGGAATGGAAAGAGGAAGAGAGAATCTAATTGTACGTCGTTGTGGCCTTTTGCGGCGGCGAAATGAAGAGGAGAATTAAGGCCTCCAAAGGTTGAGTATTTAGCGAGACAAGGGTTACAATCAAGCAACATCTTAGCCTCGACGAAATCCCCATCTCTAGCCGCCGACACCAACCTTTCTCCCGAAGCGGAGCAGCCAAAGGAGTTGCCCATTGCTTTTCGATTTCTGTGAAGACTTATGGATCGGAAATCAGAACTCAGAAAGGGTTATATAATGGAAATGGTTGTGGGGTTTAACTTGTGCGATTAGAAATTAGGTCAACTGTCAGTATGTTAGACAGACTTCAAAAATCAGGGGAATTTGTGAAGCATCAATAATCCAAAATAGATGATGACAAATTGGCAAATGACAAAGAGGGTTTGAAGGGTGAGGGTTTCGTTTGTCTGAAAACTCGGATCAGATGGACTTTGGCATTTGACCAGATTCGTGTATGCAGCCCTCATGTCTCAAATATCACCATGAATACTCCTTCTCCGGCTCATTCATTACTACCTAATATTTTTGACTTTTCTCATTACTTTTTTATAATAAAATTCAAAAGGGTGTTAATGTGGTATCACAAGAAAGGCATATCGACTATAAAATGTATAAAGTATAAACTATAAAAAGGGTCCGGTCCCTTCATATAAAATTCGCTAAAAACAAAAACAATATTAGACAATTTGGGTTATATCTTTGTAATTCATGATTGTTAGATACTGAGATATTTTGAAGATATGTGGTGGTAATATATCTCGTATTGGTATACCAAATAATGGAGCGGGTTTTGATCATTGATCCAATTCAAACCGATAAAAATTATAAATGTTTGGATCTTATTTTTCTATTCATTTACCGTAAACAATTTGTACTTGTTAACCCTTTATTAAAAGGGTTGCATATGGATCATTACCGACTTGTTCTGTTTATAATCCACTTCGTATAACTATTAGAATTATAGCCTATAATCTCCCCAATTGTTTATTTAAATTTCAAATCCAAAGCCAAGATTTAAGGGTGAGCATTAGTGGAACCTGTTCTGGAACAGGATTGGTTTTAGAGATTATGTGGACCGTGGATCGGACCTTGTGACACATATCGGTGTCGTATCAGTTTTCCAGTTCTTGGACCCGTTGGGCCGGTACAACATTTATTGTGTATGGTACAAGTCATTGAAGCAGTAGAGAAAAAGTTTCAGCTTTGATATCCCGAATTAATGTGATTGTAACTCATTTAATATTGAACCAAAAATGATATAATTACAATCAAGTACACACTCTAAACTGCATGATGAAAAAGATCTCATGTCAATTCGACTTCAAATGAATGAGACATGCATCTTTTAAAATTTTCATGGATATAAATTAAAGTTGAAAAGCTAAAATCTTTTAGCTTTTATATCCCGACTTTGGAGGACTGTAACTCCTTGAATATGGAAAAAAATTGATGAATCTAGCCTAAGCTCAATTACAAACTATAAAACTAATGTTGTAAAAAATCTCATGTCAATCCAACTTTAAACGAATGGGATTACATATTTTAAAATTTTCCCATATTAGACATAAAAAGTTGAAAAGCTAACAAAACTTTCAACTTTGATACTACGACATCGGGGAACCGTAACTCATTCAATATGGAATAAAAAAATTGATTAAATTATAGCCTAAACTCAGTTACAAACTAAAAACAGACAGGTTTAGTGAGATTTAAGGAATTAGGAACCGAACCTATAGTGTACAATTGGTACCGGCCTGGTGTCGGTCCCTGTCCATCAAGCCTTTGGGTAGTGACTCAGACTTCCAAGTCCCAATCAAACAAGAGCAGACAAGTAAACCATCATCACAACCCTCCACCTGAGCTACCTAACATTCTAGAATGCTAACACTACATAGCCCTACATAACTAACTATGTGACTCCCGAATGAGATCACATGAATAGAACCCTATGCTTGGATGATGAATCTGACACACAAATTTTGAGATCAAGCAACCACACACGAACTTCCTTATCTCGAGCATTCAGATTGATGACTGGAATCTAGTCGAAATCTTCCATCACGAAATCTTTGTTCTCCCTCACTTAGAGTATGCTAACCATCTGAACATAGCTGACGCGAAACTAAATCTCTCGAACTGAACCAACCGAAAATCAACCAACCCCTACCCCTAATAAATAAACAAAATTGGGATAAGATAATCCTTCAAACCGTCCAACTCGACCTCAAAGCCTTCATTGGACAAGAACATGTAGAGAGGCCAAGTTGAAAGTTATGAGTCTATGTCACCCCGTATTGAAGTCTACCAAGACCTAAAGCACCTCTAATGAAACGCATGCATAAGACAATTTAAATCATAAACGTAACATAAGGTAAATCGTAAACATACCCATACTCGTCATACTCGCTGCTCTCTAATCCTCTGCAACAAACTGGTAGGCTCTCTCCTCAACCCTAGGCACCTAGGCCCTCCCCTAACGCCCATCCAGCAACTGCCAAGCCAACGGTACAGGATCCTGCACTGCACCGAACATGAGAAAGGGATAATTGGCCTTGATGTGGCCCACTTGCTTGCAATAGAACCAAACATGTGCACTCTGCATGCAATCTCTTCTTAAATGCCCTCCTTGCCACATTTACGACATGTAAATGATCGACACACCCCGTCATGAAACTTTCCACACTTACCGCGCCCGGAACTCCCCTGCTCTACTGATCCTAATCTCGAGTCATCGGACTTGAACCGCTTGGTCGTCGGCTGCGACTACACAGAAATTGACCCCTCCTCTTCCCTCTGAATATCTAACTCGATCTCCCTCTTCCTGGCATTCGACTGCAACTCAACCAGGGTCCTATACTTCTGAGCCGACATGAACTCTCGAATCTTGTCTTAAGCATGCTTAAATATCGCATTATCTGCACCTACTTGGAAGCAGCATACTCAGGACAAAACAAAGTCCTCTCATGAAACATCCTGGTGATCTCGGTCACCGACTATGTTGTCTGCTTGAGCGACAAGTACTCTTGTGCCAGTTGTTCCCTCTCTACCAATGGGACATACTTGGTCCGGAACATCTCTAGAAACTGATCCCAAGTCAAAGTGTAACGACCAAATATCCAGGGTAAAAATTTAATTCTTCAATATAGTAAAAAACAAGTGTCACTTATTTCAAACATTCAAAAACATGGTTTAATTAAAACATTTATCAGAGTTACATCCCAAAATCACGTAATGCGTAAAACATGGGTGTGTGCGCTGCGATCAAGTTGGGCCCTTCCTTTCCAAACTGATGAAACATGTAACCATAAACAAAACTGTAAGCACAAAGCTTAGTGAGTTCCCCAGAGCATACCCCACATAATCCACATAATCACATAAAACATATCAATCACATAAGCCATGCATATAAACATATAGGTATGCCCTAGAAACCCTCCAGGGTCTTACTCCGGGTGCCATAGGAACCCCCTCATAGTCTTAGCCCACTTCCATGGGAACCCCCACATGGTTTTCACTAACTACCAGATAAACCATAAATACGAACATATAAGGATGAAACCTGTAACCATAAACAAAACTGTAAGCACGAAGCTTAGTGAGTTCCCTAGAGCATACCCCACATAATCCACATAATCACATAAAACATATCAATCACATAAGCCATGCATATAAAAATATAGGGATGCCCTGGAAGCCCTCCAGGGTCTTACTCCGGGTGCCATAGGAACCCCCTCATGGTCTTAGCCCACTGCCATAGGAACCCCCACATGGTCTTCACTAACTACCATATAAACCATACATACAAACATATAAGGATGCCCTGGAAACCCTCCAAGGTCTTACACCGGGTGTCATGGGAACCCCCACTTGGTCTTAGCCCATTGCCATGGGAACCCCCACATGGTCTTAACTAAAGATGTCATGGAAACCCTCCAAGGTCTTACACCGGGTGCCATGGGAACCCCCACATGGTCTTAGCCCACTGGAATGCCATGGGAACCCCCACATGGTCTTATATTCAATTGCCTCAGGGACCCCCCGAGGTCTTCCATGCAATTATCACAAAGACAATTAGCATACCACATAACACATAATCAAATAGCATACTATATATAACTAATTGCCATGGGAACCCCCGCATGGTCTTCATATAAATACATAATGTATCGATAACACATTCTCAATAATCATCACAACTAGATAAATGGGTCGGCCTTGGTGCCTTCGACCCATTGGTATGGTGAAGAGACTCACCTCGAATGCAGAAGCTCCCTGAAAGAAGTCCTTAGTTGCTGCCCCGTTGGCTTCCCGAGATACCAATACCAATCAATATACCCAATTAGCAATTGGGTTCCATGATATAATCCTTAATCCATACATGGGGTAAAATGACCATTCTACCCCTGGCCCAGTATGATCCACAACTACGGCCCAAGCCCAAAACAAAACCCCAACACTATAATGTCCATAAATCCACCAATGGCCCAATTGTCCAAATTATGGGTCTTATCCTAAGCCCATATTATCCTCCAATACACTTCAGGTTGTCTCAAACGCCCCTTGCGACAAACTTGGTCAAAAACATAAGTCAACGATCAAGGTCAACAGTCCATGCTAGAGATGCAACCGGGGGCAGATATTGGCGGAGACTGCAATACTCGTCCCTGTACCCGAACTCCGATCACCACAACCATCCCTGCCACCTCACCGCCTAATCCCCGATGAATTTGGGTAAAAAAGTCCCCGTCGGGTATAGTGAACCCGATGGATGCCCGTTTAGTACAAAACATATAAAAAATCATACAAATATAAGAAAAAGTCAATCATATTTTATTGTTACATAGCCCATATCGATTTAGAACTGTTAAGAAATATGTTATACACAACATCTGTTGGAAGCATGTTTAAAAATTAATCCAAAACTTTTGTTTCCCATTTGAAGTGTGTAGAAGTATAACATATATCTTTTTTCATTAAAGGTTGTATGCAATCATACAATTATAATGTTTTTTTTCTAAAAAGTATTGTTATATCTTTTTTCATTAAAGGTTGTATGCAATCATACAATTATAATGTTTTTTTTCTAAAAAGTATTGCTATATCACTAAACAAACAATTCACCTGAGTCTTCATACATCTAGATCAAACTAAAAAGCATTCCAAAAACACCAACAATTGCTAATTCTTCAAGTCATAGTAATTTTGAGTCTTGATGAATGATGATGGTCGTCGTTCGATGCAGTGAATATTAATGCTTAAAGAGGTCCATGAATCGAATAGATGATTAGAGAATGGATGCCAATGCGCTATTGCTTGAATCTTGGTGGTCGAATGACGAAGTATGAAGAACATGTGCCACTAAAAGTCAAGTCTGAAATAGAAGAAGACAATCCAGTGCTCGATACTTTGATATCTACAAAGATTCGATTTCATCCAACATAAATCGATTGCTGCAAAATCGAGTTCAAACATTGAGTTCATATTGCAGAAAATCGAGTTCACAGCAACATTGAGTTGATAATGGAAAAGACGAGTTCATATAGCTTATACACAGATTAAACGAATTTGGCAATTGATAACGTATAACCAAAAACGAGTTCAACAAAGAAAAGAAAGTTACTTGGGCGTTATCTATGGTCATAAGTCTGGAGTTTGAAAGAAAATAATTCGTGACTCTATAGATCTTACATGGGGAAGCTAAAGGTGTTCCATTTTATTTTAATCAAAGCACACACCGTTGAGTGCTCAAAGTCTTGTAAATTGAAACTCCATTAAATAGTAATTAATTTAAACAGATATATATATATATATATATATATATATATATAATATCGGGTCTTAACGGGGCGGATAGTATCATACCCGTCCCCGCCCCATCCCCGCTTCGGGTACAAAATATAAACTCCATCCCCGATCCGTTACCCGTTAAGGCGGGGAATACCCGATCCGATCGGGTTGGGTATCCACGGGTATCCAAATCTGCAAGTAATGTGACAACCCGAAATTTCTATCTTGTAAAGCATTCAATTCAATCAAAAGTCTGACTTGTTTCTGCTTTCTTCTAGCATTGTTAAGGGTCTGTTTGAGTGTTCTAAGCCTAGTACATTCAAGGAATGGGTGTTAGGAAGTATCTTCTAGAGTTCAGTGTGCAGCATTCAAGCCGGAAAACTCCAACACTTGGAGTTTACGGCCGTAAACTAGAGATAACAGCCGTAATCTCTTGGCTGGCCGTGAACTCCACCCTTATGTATGATATTCCTTCATTTTACATCACTTCTCGCACTTCCAAGTCAAGAACACTCAATTCTCTCTCAAGTATCATCAAGAACACTTCCATTTCTCGTCAATTTTGTAAGTGATTCTTCCATTTATTAGTTGATATCCTTCTTGATCTAGTAAAACCCCTTGATTTCATTCGTAAATTCAGCTCTTTTGGGTTAGATCTTAAAGAACACCAAGAACACACACTAGTTTCGTTGGGTCGTGAACACCCCTTCAAGCTTCCAAATCGTAAGTATCATTTCCATGTACTTGATATTCATTAGAAGCTCTTGAAATACGTCCAAGAATTAACCATTTTATCTTGAACACCAAGAGTTTACGGACATAACTTCTCCCTTGGCCGTAAACCCTTCTCATGATCTTCATAGGCCGTGAACATTAATGGCCGTGAACACCCATGGCGGTAAACACCCATGGCCGTGAACACCTTGGCCGTGAACACATCTAGGTTGTAAACACACTCATGTGTGGCCGTGAACACCTTTAGAACAATCATATGTGATTGTAACACTTCATTCCAAGTGTTTCCTAGTCCCTAAGGTTGTTCCCTAGCAATATTACTTGTTATATACACTAATTATATCCATATATGTGTCATTATATGCTTAATAGGATCCGTTTGTGCTCGAGACTTCACTTGACACTTAGCATCCTATATCGATCTTACATTCGAATCACTCACTACAGGTGAGTTCATACCCCCCGTATTTTCATAGTTTTTACTGTTTTAAAGGGGGGGAATACAAGTCTAACACAAAGATTTTGTGTTATAAACAAAAGGATTCAAATATCTTATCAAAATGGATTTCAGTTATCATCAATTCAATTGGTTTTCAAAGATCGTGTTAAAATGACAGTAAGTCACCAAAAGTATTTCAAAATATTAAACTTCTTTTAAATGTTTTTATAAACTTATATTTTTTCCCAAAAATCATATATATATATATATATATATATATATATATATATATATATATATATATATATATATATATAATATTTAAAAGGCTTAGGACTGATAACCCACTTTGGTTCCTTTTCCTTGTTTGGATGTGGGATTATAAGTATCGGTTATTTGTCCGAGTGTCATTTAACTTTTATTTATATATTTGTATATGTATATAAGTATAAAAGCTATTTCATTCATTTCAAATACCTTTTGTAACATGTTTAGCAAGGGGTTGCATTCATGAATACTCAGTATCAATTCAGAAAGTACATATAAATTATAATAGGTATAATTTATGATTCACAGAACTTTAATTCACGATTCAAGTATACTAAAGTACATTGTTTTACAAGAACAAAGGTTTGATTCAAAACTAATCAAAAGTATACATCTTTCATATACATGTTAAGAATACTAATTCAAGAACATACTGTCAATCATTTATTTCAGAATGATTGGGTTTTCATAAATAATATATATGTAACGTTTAAATGCTTTTTATGATTCATTTGATACATGTTGTTTAATTTATTTTAAACAATATAGTTAAAGTCCTGACATTATAACCAGAATCTCCAGTCGGGGATCGAAACAATGTGTGTATAGATCTATATTGGGATTGACAACCCCACACTCAGACTGCTAGCTACAGTCAGGCATACACGCCTACGAGTGACAGTTGTTATCAACAGCTTTCAGCGCCTTCAATGCGTTGGGTCAGGCCATCTAGTCAGTATGGTTATAATAACTCATTAAAAATATATTAACAATACGTTAGTGTATAATTAACTGAACCAGGCACACTCACAGTTACAAGTTTTATAAAAGGAATACAAGTACATAACATTGATTTACAAACAGAATGGTTTTATGTGACTAAAACTACTTTTCATATACAGCAGAAAATATAAGATTTTCTGGAACAGTTTACATATTCAAGAAACATAAAACATTCTTTCAAACATAAACACTTATGCACTCACTCAACTTTATGTTGATACTCTCTTTTCAAATTACTTGTATTCTCAGGGAACCAGTAGACAGGTACTCCTCGAGCTTTTGAGAAGATGGAGCTATTTTTAGTCTTATCTTCTTCTTTTGTATAACTATTTTGGTTTCAATATACAATGATTGAACACATGTAAATACTTACACTTTTTAAATACAATGGTTGTTTACTTTGATTACTATAATGCATGTGTTGTGATACTACAAGTGAAGTCATCCACCCCCGGACGTTTCCACTATCTGGTTTGGGGGTGTGACAGATTGGTATCAGAGCATTGTTTATAGTGAACTCAGTATATCAATCCATAAAAGATATACAAACTATAAATACATTTGGGGCTAAGAGCTCTGACTACAAGTATACTTTTTAAAAATTTAAGTATTTTTACAAGAAGTATACTAACACTCATACCTACAAGAACAGTATCACTGTCATAAGAACTTAAAAGTATTTGAATGTTGGACATTACAGTCAAACCTGGGCAGTTATGTAATCATATCTGGGATTAATATAGCCTGATCAACTATATTGATATGAGATATGACCAACATGTGTTTGGGAGTGATGGTAGTGTTGCGGCATGTCTAAAACTTACTAACTATACATATACAGAAGAACTCCAGAACAGAACATAAAGATTAAAATACTATAGGGGTATTTTAGGCACTATATACTAATAACAAACATGTGAAAACAAAAGAACCATTGAGGGTAGAATTATAAATATTAAGGGTATATTACAGTTATATATAATTAAAGTTATATAGACTTAGAATATGTGATCTAGCTTCATTTCCTGTTCCTTGTTTGGTTGTGGATTTAGAACCAGGTCATATAATCGAAGGTCGATTATACCCAAGTTATATATAATTAGTATACACTTTATAGTTATAGTAATACCTAGAAAAAGTCATACAGAATACATTACTCGTTAACTGTAAGTCTCTCTCGTAGAAACTTGTATCTTTAATCTATCGTTACTAACTATATTCTATATTTCTTATCCTTATTCTCGCTTAGATAACAATGGTTGGAGTTCATCTACCTGGAGACCCTTATTTTCCCGATCAAGGGCAAGATGCAGAGCCAGAAGAGAATCATGAAATTCCCTTAGAAGATGATTTTGCAGAAAATTTTCCTGAAGACACTGATTCCGAATCAGAAGCCTATAATCCACCACCAGTTGCCCAGAATCCTAATCCACGACAAAAATTCCAAGGCCCGACGCTTTCGTGGGCTAAGAACTTGGGTAGGTGGAGCCGAGAGCAAGGTCAACCCTTACCCTACAACGGAGACCGAAGCTTCTACAACCTAAGTGAGGGAGGATCTGCACATAGAATTCTTCCTATTTTGGTTCGCCGAGTGGCTCGAAATGTTGAGCTAGGAGTGACAACCATACAACAAACTGTGGAGCTTGATATGGACACGAATGCCAATACGGATCGTATTCGCAATCTTGAACTTGCTCATAACAGAGCAATGAGAGACAACGAGGCTCTGCTGCAAGAGTTAGCTGTAACTCGAGTTGAAGTCATAGAGCTCCGAGCACGCCAGACAGTGTATGAAAGACATTTGATTAATGTAGAGCGTCAGCTGGCCGAATTGAGGGTTCGCCCGAGTGATGCCCGTCGCCAGTAGAAGATGCTCTACTTATCCTTTCTTTTGGTTTAAGAAATGGATTATACTCTACTCGCTCTCTGTTTACTCTTTTGGTTATAGTTAAGTCTACAGATATGTTCTAGTGTTATTTTTCATGTTTTTTCAGTACGACCGCGAAAATTTCATTTTCGGTAGATCGGGATGATGTCGATGTTTTTTCCAGGAATTTGGTGTATTGTAGACCTGTTTAGGGTCAAGTTTTCCAGACTTTATGTATTCAATATGCCAATATAATCGACATGTATCTTCATACTCTTTGAAAAATAACCACTCAATTTCATATGATTCTGTTGCAAGTTGTACTTGTAGTAGACTCCTATATCTGATTCCTTACAAGATTCATGTTGAACTAAATGTTTTAGTTCAGAGATATCAAATTCATCTTCACTCTTGATATCTTACCATCTTTTTATTCTTTTAACTTTTATAGTAAAAGATGCCTCCTCGGAGAAATCCAAGACGTAACGCTGTTAATGAAGCACCGACACCACCTCCGCCACCACCTCCTCAATTCGACGCTGCTATGTTTCAAGCGGCGGTCACGGCAGCTATTGCAGCTGCCAAGTCTCATATCAACACTCCTGGTACTAGTGGGTCTGGAGCTGGTGCACATTCTTCTAACCATGGAAAAAGTCAGGGACACTCGCGAGAGTGTACTTATAAAGATTTCTCGAACGCCAAACCCAGGACCTTTAACGGGACTGGAGGATTTATGGCGTTAAGACAGTGGATTGAAAAAACAAAGGCAATTTTCGAAATCTGCTCCTCTCCGAAAAGCAGCAAAGTCAAATTCACTGTTTGTACCTTTTCGGATAGAGCCCTAACATGGTGGAACGGCCATGTTAAATCACTGACTCTGGTAGTGGCTAACTCTATAAGCTGGGAGAACTTAAAAACTATGTTGATGCGGGAATACTTTCTGCGAGGAGAAATTCAGAAACTAGAACAAGAGCTCTGGGGTCTTACAATGGTTGGTTTGGACATAACAACCTATACCAATGAATTCTTTGATTTGGCAATTCTTTTTCCAGAAATGGTTGCTCTGGAGAGCAAAAATATCGAGAGATATATTTGGGGACTGTCGCCCCAGATTCAGTCAAGTGTCTTAGCTTCCAGGCGTGTTACCTTTGACAATGCCAAAGAGCTGGCACAGTCTCTTATAGACCACGGAGCCTGTCAAAACTCAGTGGTTGCTACACCAGAACAACCGAAGGGAAACAACAACAACAACAATAACAAAAACAGCAGCAAGAAGAAAGGTTGGAACAAGAGGAAGGGCAAATCTTCTCAAGAACCCTGAAAGAAGCAACAGCTAGTGGCAGTCAATGCTGCTACTGTACCTGCTGCTGTTCCTGCTAACCCTGTACCAGCTAAGCCTTATGCTGGTAATCTCCCCAAGTGCAACAAGTGCAATTTTCACCATAATGGAAATTGCCGGGAAATGCAGTGTCGTAACTGCAACAGAAAAGGGCATACTGCCCGATTTTGTAGATCACCACCCCAACCAATTAACCAAGTACCTGCCGTGGGAGTAGGTCAAGCATGTCACCAATATGGTGATGTGATACATTTCAATAGGGATTGTCCAAAAGCTGGAAATACCGGTGGAGTTGGGAGTATTTTAGCTTTGGGTCACGAAGAAGCGGTAGCAGACCCTGCGGTGGTCACGGGTACGTTTCTTCTCAACAACACTTATGCATGCATTTTATTTGATTGTGGTGCTGAGAAGAGCTTTGTGAGCCATAATTTCAAACATTTGCTAAATCAAAACTCCCAACCACTAAATGAAACTTTCACAGTCGAAATGGCTAACTGGAAATTCGAATCCACCAACGATATATACATAGGATGTACTCTTACCTTGAATAACTTTTCGTTCCCAATAGACCTTATGTCGGTCTCTATCAAAAGTTTCGACGTCATAATATGTATGGATTGGCTGTGCTCTAACCATGCTGACATCCTGTGTTACGAAAGAGCCATTCGTCTGAACTTGTCAACTAACGGAACTCTTGTTATCTACGGCGACAAACCCGGAATGAACCTTCAGATCATTTCTTGCATCAAGGCACAAAAGTACCTTCGCAAAGAGTATTGTGCTTTCTTAGCTCACGTAATAGACAAAAAGCAAGAAGTGAAAGACATCGCGAGCATTCCTGAGATCTGCAACTTTCCCGACATTTTTCCTGACGATCTTCCAGGAGTGCCTCCCGAACAACAAGTCGAATTCAGAATCGACTTAATCCATGGGGCTACCCCTGTAGCTAAATCCCCCTATCGTCTTGCACCTTCTGAAATGCAGGAATTATCCAGCCAGCTTAACGAACTCCTTAGCAAAGGTTTCATAAGACCAAGCTTTTCACTCTGGGGAGCATCGGTTTTATTCGTAAAGAATAAGGATGGATCATTCTGTATGTGCATAGACTACCGCGATCTGAATAAACTTACCATCAAGAATCGATATCCTCTGCCTCGCATTGACGATCTGTTTGACCAACTTCAAGGTGCGAGCTACTTCTCGAAAATAGACTTAAGATCCGGGTATCACCAGTTACGGATATTGGAGGATGATATTCCCAAAACCGCATTCAGAACTCGTTATGGTCATTACGAGTTTGTAGTGATGCCATTCGGATTGACGAATGCACCTGCTGTGTTCATGGACCTAATGAACAGAGTGTGTCGTCCATTCCTGGACAAATTCGTCATAGTCTTCATTGATGACATCCTTATCTACTCAAGAAGTGAAGAGGAACATGGCCAACATCTTCGTCAAGTATTGCAAACTCTTAGATCAAAGAAACTCTATGCGAAGTTTTCAAAGTGTGAATTTTGGATCAGGAAGGTTGATTTCCTAGGTCACGTGGTCAGTTCAGAAGGAATACACGTCGACCCTTCCGAAATAAAGGCAATTGAGAACTGGTCAGCACCCAAAACACCTACAGAAATCCGTCAATTCTTAGGTCTTGCTGGCTACTATCGCAGATTCATCCAGAATTTCTCTCGAATTGCTAAACCTCTTACCACCCTGACATAAAAGGGTGTAACTTTTAGCTAGGGAGAAAAGCAAGAGACAACGTTCCAAACGCTGAAGCGAGCTCTGTGTAGTGCACCGATCCTGTCTCTTCTTGAAGGGACAGAGGATTTCGTAGTGTACTGTGATGCTTCTAATCAAGGGCTTGGATGTGTTCTTATGCAAAGAGGAAAGGTTATATCCTATGCCTCAAGACAGCTAAAGACACATGAAGTCAAGTATACAACACATGACCTTGAACTAGGAGCAGTAGTATTTGCTCTGAAGATCTGGAAACATTATTTATATGGCACGAAATGCACAATATTCACGGACCATAAAAGTCTCCAGCATATCTTCGATCAGAAAGAACTAAACATGAGACAACGACGGTGGGTGGAGCTACTGAACGACTACGAATGTGAGATTCTTTATCACCCTGGTAAAGCTAACGTAGTAGCTGACATCCTTAGCAGAAAAGAATACTCGGGACGCCGAGTAAAGTCGTTGACCATGAGAATCCATTCACATCTGTCCACACAGATCAGAGAGGCTCAACTCGAGGCCTTAAAACCCGAAAACATGGCAGGTTAAACCCTGAGAGGAATGGATAAGAACTTCAAAGGCAGGGATGATGGAGTCTATTGTTTCATGAACCGGATCTGGACACCAAAGTTCGGTGGTTACCGAGACGTGATTATGAATGAAGCACACAAAACCTGATACTCCATTCATCGAGGTTCAGACAAGATGTACCTGGACCTCAAGAAACTATATTGGTGGCCTAACATGAAGGCTGAAATTGCTACCTTTGTGGGAAAGTGCCTTACTTGTGCCAAAGTCAAGGTAGAATACCAGAAACCTTCAGTTTTATTACAACAACCTGAAATCCCTGAATGGAAGTGGGAGCGGATTACAATGGATTTCATAACTAAGTTACCCAAGTCATCGGGTGGTTATCATACTATTTGGGTAATCGTCGATAGATTAACCAAATCCGCACACTTCTTACCAATCAAAGAGACCGACAAGATGGAGAAGCTAACAAGAAATTACCTCAAGGAGATCATTAGACTGCATGGTGTGACAATATCTATTATTTCAGACCGAGATAGTAGATTTACTTCTCGTTTCTGGCAGTCTTTACAAAAATCTTTGGGAACTAGGCTGGACATGAGTACAGCCTACCATCCACAAACTGACGGACAAAGTGAGAGAACAATTCAAACTTTAGAAGACATGTTGCGAGGTTACATGATAGACTTTGGAAAGGCATGGGATACTCATTTACCCCTTGTCGAATTCTCTTACAACAACAGTTATCACACTAGCATAAAGGCTGCTCCTTTCGAAGCTCTCTATGGCCGCAAGTGCAGATCACCTCTGTGATGGACTGAAGTGGGTGACACACAGCTAGCTAGAAGTCAAGTTCCTGAAAGTGCTCTCACTGGCCCGTAAATCATTCGCGGAACTACGTAGAAAATCTTACAAATCCGGGAGCGACTTAAAGCTTCCAGAGATATACAGAAAAGCTACGCTGACAAAAGAAGAAAACCTTTGGAATTCCAGGTTGGTGACCGCGTCATGTTGAAGGTCTCACCCTGGAAGGGCATGATACGCTTTGGAAAGCGTGACAAGCTGAATCCAAGGTATATAGGACCATTCGAGATTCTTGCTAGAATTGGTCCAGTAGCTTACAAACTCCGACTACCCCAAGAACTAAGTAACATACATCCTGTTTTCCACGTCTCTAACTTGAAAAAGTGTTTATCCGATGAGACACTTGTAATCCCACTCGACGAAATCAAGATCAACAAGAGCCTCAACTTCGTGGAAGAACCAGTAGAAATCATGGACCGAGAGGTCAAGCAAACAAAGCAGAGCCGTATCCCGATAGTGAAGGTTCGCTGGAATGCCAAGCGAGGACCTGAATTCACTTGGGAGCGCGAGGATCAAATGAAACTGAAATATCCTCATCTTTTTACTTAGTTATTTGTATTTTCTTAAACTCTAATTTCGGGACAAATTCTCTCTAACGGGGGGATGATGTGACAACCCGAAATTTCTATCTTGTAAAGCCATTCAATTCAATCAAAAGTCTGACTTGTTTCTGCTTTCTTCTAGCATTGTTAAGGGTCTGTTTGAGTGTTCTAAGCCTAGTACATTCAAGGAATGGGTGTTAGGAAGTATCTTCTAGAGTTCAGTGTGCAACATTCAAGCCGAAAAACTCCAACACTTGGAGTTTACGGCCGTAATCTCTTACCTGGCCGTGAACTCCACTCTTATGTATGATATTCCTTCATTTTACATCACTTCTCACACTTCCAAGTCAAGAACACTCAATTCTCTCTCAAGTATCATCAAGAACATTTCCATTTCTCGTCAATTTTGTAAGTGATTCTTCCATTTATTAGTTGATATCCTTCTTGATCTAGTAAAACCCCTTGATTTCATCCGTGAATTCATCTTGGTGGTCGAATGTCGAAGTATGAAGAACACATGCCACTAAAAGTCAAGTCTGAAAGAGAAGAAGACAATCCAGTGCTCGCTACTCTGATATCTACAAAGATTCGATTTCATACAACATAAATCGATTGCTGCAAAATCGAGTTCAAACATTGAGTTCATATTGCAGAAAATCGAGTTCACAGCAACATTGAGTTGATAATGGAAAAGACGAGTTCATATAGATTATACACAGATTAAACGAATTTGGCAATTGATAACGTATAACCAAAAACGAGTTCAAAAAAGAAAAGAAAGTTACTTGGGCGTTATCTATGGTTATAAGTCTGGAGGTTGAAAGAAAATAATTCGTGACTCTATAGATCTTACATGGGGAAGCTAAAGGCGTTCCATTTTATTTTAATCAAAGCACACACCGTTGAGTGCTCAAAGTCTTGTAAATTGAAACTCCATTAAATAGTAATTAATTTAAACAGATTTATATATATATATATATATATATATATATATATATATATATATAATATCGGGTCTTAACGGGGCGGATAGTATCATACCCGTCCCCGCCCCATCCCCGCTTCGGGTACAAAATATAAACTCCATCCCCGATCCATTACCCGTTAAGGCGGGGAATACCCGATCCGATCGGGTTGGGTATCCGCGGGTATCCAAATCCGCAAGTAATGTGACAACCCGAAATTTCTATCTTGTAAAGCCATTCAATTCAATCAAAAGTCTGACTTGTTTCTGCTTTCTTCTAGCATTGTTAAGGGTCTTTTTGAGTGTTCTAAGCCTAGTACATTCAAGGAATGGGTGTTAGGAAGTATCTTCTAGAGTTCAGTGTGCAGCATTCAAGCCGGAAAACTCCAACACTTGGAGTTTACGGCCGTAAACTAGAGATAACAGCCGTAATCTCTTGGCTGGCCGTAAACTCCACCCTTATGTATGATATTCCTTCATTTTACATCACTTCTCGCACTTCCAAGTCAAGAACACTCAATTCTCTCTCAAGTATCATCAAGAACACTTCCATTTCTCGTCAATTTTGTAAGTGATTCTTCCATTTATTAGTTGATATCCTTCTTGATCTAGTAAAACTCCTTGATTTCATCCGTGAATTCAGCTCTTTTGGGTTAGATCTTCAAGAACACCAAGAACACACACTAGTTTCTTTGGGCCGTGAACACCCCTTTAAGCTTCCAAATCGTAAGTATCCTGTCCATGTACTTGATATTCATTAGAAGCTCTTGAAATACGTCCAAGAATCAACCATTTTAGCTTGAACACCAAGATTTTACGGCCATACCTTCTCCCTTGGCCGTAAACCCTTCTCATGATCTTCATGGGCCGTGAACATCAATGGCCGTAAACACCCATGGCTGTGAACACCTTGGTCGTGAACACATCTTGGCCGTAAACACACTCATGTGTGGCCGTGAACACCTTTAGAACAATCATATGTGATTGTAACGCTTCATTCCAAGTGTTTCCTAGTCCTTAAGGTTGTTCCTTATCAAGATTACTTGTTATATACACTAATTATATCCATATATGTGTCATTATATGCTTAATAGGATCCGTTTGTGCTCGAGACTTCACTTGACACTTACCATCCTATATCGATCTTACATTCGAATCACTCACTACAGGTGAGTTCATACCCCCGTATTTTCATATTTTTTACTGTTTTAAGGGGGGGGGGGGAATACAAGTCTAACACAAAGATTTTATGTTATAAACAAAAAGTTTCAAATATCTTATCAAAATTGATTTCAGTTATCATCAATTCAATTGGTTTTCAAAGATCGTGTTAAAATGACATTAAGTCACCAAAAGTATTTCAAAATATTAAACTTCTTTTAAGTGTTTTTATAAACTTATATTTTCCCTAGAAATCATATATATATATATATATAAGATTTATAAGGCTTAGGACTGATAACCCACTTTGGTTCCTTTTCCTTGTTTGGATGTGGGATTATAAGTATCGGTTATTTGTCCGAGTGTCATTTAACTTTTATTTATATATATTTGTATATGTATATAAGTATAAAAGCTATTTCATTCATTTCAAAGCTATTTCATTCATTTCAAATACCCTTTGTATATGTATATAAGTATAAAAGCTATAGTGAATGTGATGTAGTCATGTTTGTTCCTTGAAAATGTATACTATATTAGTGTACTCTGTATTAGAAAACAGTGTAATGTATCTGTATTTCCATGAAAACCTTTGTTTGGTTACCTGGATACCACTAGTTGTAGTGAAAATAGTGTACTGGAGTTTTTAATAATTAAAATAAAACCATTAAAGTAGTGTTATTCCCGTAACCAAATGTTTTAGTTATACAATTGTGAGTTTCATATAACCCTGCTTGATATGACCTAGTGACCTCTAAGACGTTCTTCAGGCGTCTGAAAGTTATGACATTTGTCACCCCAGGCCTATCGGCCTGACTGTAGCTAACAGTCGAGGTGCGGGATTGTCAGTCCCGTATAGATCTATACACAAATCTCACGCTCTCCCTCCAGTAGACTCCGGTTATTCTGTATAGGATTAAGTTTCGTACCCTGGTGGATACTAGTGAAGTAGTGCCTCACAACCCTGTATTAACTAGTGTGCGTGTAGTGTAGTGTTTTCTTGTATTTGTATATGTGTGCATACTCTTGAAATAATGTACTTCTTAGTGTATAATAATTATACTTAAATAATTATTTTAGTAGTGTATACTTGTATCAATGTATTAGAGTAGTATTTCCCAAACTATACCTATTATAGTTTTGATTGCATATTCTTGTTTCGTGTATTATACTTAGCAAAATAGTGTACAGAATCTCAAACCATACCGATTATAGTTTAACTGTAATGTTCCGTAGTGAAATGAAAACGTTTGCAATTTAATTGTATGAAACCAAATACCCTTATGCTCTACATATTACAAAAGGGTTAAAAATATATGAAATATTTTTAGGAAATATAGCAAATACTCGGTTTGAAATAATTGCAAAGGTTTTAAAACTATTTAAGAATGTTTGAATAAACACAAAAGTCCTTGTGTTTTACTTGTATTCTCCCCCTAAATATATTAAAAACATTGAAAATTCAGGGGTATGAACTCACCTTGAATGTGCGTTAACTTGAATTAGGGAGTTGTAGAGACGATCCCCGGGTAGGCGTGCGTGCGAATAATGTTATCCTAAAATAATTATTTTCGACGTCGTATTTAAATTAATAAGATATTAATTTAAATAATAGGTTAAATAACAATTTAATTATATAAGAAGGACTTACAATTAAATTGGAATTAATTGGAAATGTTGGAAATGAGTTTTCGGTTGGAAAATGGGGTTTACGGTTGGAGGTTATGGTGTTCAAGGTTTGATCTTGGTGTTCTTGAGGAGTTTATGAAGATTTGAAGATATTATGAATGTTCTTGGTGAATTGGTTGAAGATTTGAAGATTCTGGGCATAAACCTTTAAAGATTGAGAGAAAATGGGGCTGTTCACGGATGAAGCTTGAGAGGATTTTTGAGTGGTTCACGGTTGAGAAATGGGGAAATAAATTGATTCAGGGTGAAAACACACATATATAGGGGGTGTTTACGGTTGAAGTGGTATTAGGATTTAGTGTTTATGGTCTACAAATGGACTGGAAATGGGGTTTTCAGCCCACTAAGGGGGGTGTTCACGGTCATTGCTTGGCTGTGAACCCTTGTTATCACCTTACCTTGGCCGTGAACTACATATTGGGAAGCTTCTTGGACCGTGAACTCCAATTGGAGTTTTTACTTTGACCGTGAACACTCATTTGGAGTGGCTTTTTGGCCGAAAACTCCCTTTTTGGGGTTAATTCTAAGCGTGAATTCCTTTTTGGGGTTGATTTTATGCTTTAAACCTTAGAAATTCACCTTATATTAAGTTATAATATCATAGTTCACTTAATACTCAAGATATAATTTAATTATTAGCTTATAAATATGCCCTTGAGGTAATAGAGGATATATATATATATATATATATATATATATATATATATATATATATATATATATGTATATATATATATATATACACACACAATAGGATAGAAATGTAGTTTTTGACTTTCATTGAATTGAGAACGACGGGTTGTTACAAGAAGGGCTAAGACTAAATAAAGTGAGAAACTTTATGTTTATGGAGGCCTAGAGGTGTCTAGATCTGAAACCATATCCTCATGTCAAGTTCAAATCCGAGAATGACACCATTATGCACCAAAAATGACCATATACTTTCATAAGATGAGGTCTAAGCAAATAAAGGTCAAGGTAGCAACTTTATACCTCAAGATGGGTGCCAAAACAAAGTAGATGTTAGATCTACTGCTTCTCTCTTTACTCCACCCTCTTCAAGCTCCAAATTCCTTCACAACCACACCAAAATCACTCTCCAAAGTTCTCTCACACACTCAAGAAGGTATAAGGCTCGAACTAGGGTTTCTCTGGGCTGTAAGGACGATGAGGGAGGCTACAATGAGCCATAAGTTCTTTATATAGGGTACAAAACCCGAAAAATTAGGGTTTTCCTTTCCAGTGTCTACTCGTCGAGTTGGGGCCTTCCAACTCGTCGATTAGACCCTAAGTCCCGCATCCAAAAAGATCTCTACTCGTCGAGTTGGGGCTCCCCAACTTGTCGAGTCCTAGTACAAAACCCTAAAATTTTGAGAAATAAATGATACCTGAAACAAGCATTACACAAAGGGTCTCGCTCCACGGGGGAAAAGGCTTGGGTCACAAACTCCCACCCATCCTTCGCTCCCTAGCGAAGAAGGTTCAACGTAAACTTCACTTTATGGTCCTTATGGCACGAACACATGTAGAAACAACCCTCTACATCATATATCCATCTCAAAGCGGTAATCGGTTCATTGTCCCCTCTGAACTCTAGAGGCTTCGTACTACTGAACTCTCGATACTGCATCAACCCACCTCTCTGAAGACCTGCAATTGCGACGGCTACAGTGCCTATGGTAGCAACTGTTGGGTTTTAGTTCAAAAATAGTTTCATAAACTAGAAAAATATGGCAACGGAAGACTTTAATTTTGAAATCACATAAACATTTTATACCCACCAAGGATCTTCTTGCAAGTTATAAAAATATTAAAATACCAACCAAAGAAGAGGTGAAGAAATAACAACCTTTGTAGTTCTTTGGGTCCTCTTGGGAGGCTTGAAAGTTGATGAAGAATGTGGAACCTTTGAGACACCAACAATGACTAAACTTGATGTAGATGCTAGTCCATAAACTCTTAAACCCTTAAGCTTTAAGTTCATAACCAATATGAACTTAAAGAAGGCATGAAGATGCAAGTATTCTTAAAGAAAATAAGAACAAAAAGGAGAGAGTAACATGCTCTAAGCATGTTACGGTTTTAAGAGGAAGGAAAGAATGAGCAACATTTCAAGAATGCAAGCCTCTTATTTATATGCATAAAGTGAAAGTATTAACCATTAAGTCTTAACACTTTAACACTTTATGTATAATTAAGATGGATAAGACGGTTAAGATGGTGTTAAGATGGTCTTAATGTTGGGTTTTGAGCAAACTAACACTCCTAAGGTGTTCATGCAACCCTAGAAACCTTGGATCTATGTTTTTCTAAAAGACATGCAAAATAATTTTCCAAGGTTCATAACCTATCTAGCATACATGGTGTACTTTTAAACATAAAAGATACTAGAAGAATTACATACCTTTGTTAGTGAGTTGATTCCTTGGGAGTTTGAGAGCCAAGCACCAATAATGTGAATGCCTCAAATGGAAATCACAAATCACCACAAACTTGGAAAACTTATGAGAGAGCACTCTAATACTCTAGAAATCGGCCACACCTTATGCACACACATATAGTCTCTTTTCAAGCACCATAAGACTCTTTATATAGTGTAGATGATTAGGGTTATGAACCATGCAAACCCTAATAACCCATGTCTTTTCCTATTCCAAGGATTCATGGGTTAAAAGCTCCATGGATCATCCATGGACTCCCATTCAAGCTTAGCCCATTTCCTAATGAGTGTTAGCCCACACTATATAAGTACAATAGCCCATTATTTAATTAGTCACCTTATGATCACTAAATTAATTCATAATTAATTTAAGATCAATACTAATTAAATAATACAATTTCATATTAATATATTATAACTTATAATATATTAGTAGGCCGCAAATATACTCTTCTCATAATGTTATCCATATAAATAGTTCGGGTGAAGTGCAACCCAAATGGACCATGCCGGGTCGGGTCAAGTATATACCAAATAAGTTATGGACTTAGACACCTTATCCAACAGTCTCCCACTTGGATAAGTCTGATAACTGTATTTGCCTATATAGCTTCAGGAACCAACCGACAATCGTAGCTCTCGAAAACTCTGTTGAACTATGAAGCGCCATTTTAGATAAGTGATCACATAATCCTCTGCTCTCATGATATCAGCCGGACAAATACATGGAACAATGTCTTACTTATTGTCCAGCAGTTTGTTTCCCGATTTTCGATTTGTTTGACAAAGAACTTAATCGAACACATCAATTTAGTTCTGACCGGGCCCGGTACATAGGTCAAAACAAAATCATCGAGGGGCCCAGATATCGCTTCTATTTCTAGAAGGAACAGATAAACTTCGACTCATATGCTTGTTCTACTACTTATTGAATTGCACACAAAGGCACGTTTTATAACATCAAGTTACTGATGCGTTTACGTGCAATCAATGCACAACCAACTCATAGGTAACAACTCATATCTCTAGGTTTGAAGACTTATATGATATTACCGTCTCACGATCACTCGAGATAAATTCCATGAAGTGATACAAGTGAGCGTGGGTTAATTCCAATAATCATAACTTATGAGTACTCATGAATGTTGTAGCAACCATTGCTATGGCTAAACACCTTTAATCATCTACAATCCCAATTCATGACAGTCTTGATTCATACCTACTTCCGACATATGACCGACTGTGGAGAGTTTGAATAAACTTATTATTCTGGAAGTCAAAACATGCAAAGCTGAAACAATAGTAAATAATTGACAATGATAGCAACACCTTACTCATAAATAAATCACAACTTTTATTCATCATCAAACGTCGATTACATTTTACAAGTTTCAGTAATAACTATCTAATCTGTAAAAATAATATCGTCCCTCAGCCCGATGCGTCTCGCATGCTGCAAATGCTTCACCCTCGTCAGTCCCTTCGTAAGGGGATCCGCAGGGTTCTCATCTGACGATACCCTCTTTGCCACGAGGAGTCCCTCTTCTATCTTGTGTCTTATGAAGTGATATTTTCTGTCAATGTGTCGGGATCTGCCATGATCTCTTGGTTCCTTGGCTAAGGCAACCGCACTATTGCTGTCACAGAAAATCTCCATAGGCTCCTTAATAGCTGGTACAACTCCAAGGTCTCCGATGAAGTTCCTCAGCCATATTGCCTCCTTTGCCGCTTCACTCGCTGCTATGTACTCTGATTCACAAGTCGAATCAGGTACAGTCTCCTGTTTGGAACTCTTCCAAGTGATTGCCCCTCCATTTAAGGTAAAGACCCAGCCCGACTGAGAGCGGAAGTTATCCCTATCAATATGAAATCTAGCATCACTATACCCTACTACTCTCAAGTCATCACTCCCACCAAGGGTAAGGATCCAATCCTTAGTCCTCCGCAGGTACTTGAGAATATTCTTTACCGCAGTCCAATGAGCCTTGCCAGGGTTCCCCTGATATCTGCTGACCATGCTCAAAGCGAAGGCCACATCAGGACGGGTACAAGTCATAGCATACATGATCAAGCCAACAGCGGAAGCATAAGGTAATCGACTCATCTCAGATATCTCATCTTCTGTACTCGGGCTCTGAGCCTTGCTCAGTTTGGCATTGCTTTGGATCGGTAATTCTCCTTTCTTGGAATTCTGCATGTTGAACCTTTTCAACACCTTATCCAAGTAGATACTCTGACTAAGTCCAATTAGTCTTTTACTCCTTTCTCTTAATATCCTTATCCCTAGGATATAGGCAGCTTCTCCAAGGTCCTTCATAGCAAAGCACTTCCCAAGCCAGGACTTAACCTCCTGCAAGGTTGGGATGTCATTTCTTATGAGTAGTATGTCATCCACATACAGTACCAAAAAGCTAACTATACTCCCACTAGCTCTGACATACACACAGGACTCATCTTCACTTCTTGAGAAACCAAACTCTTTGACCTTCTCATCGAAACAAAGATTCCAACTTCGAGATGCTTGTTTCAATCCATAAATGGATTTCTCAAGCTTGCACACTCTATTGGGGTACTCTGCACTGACAAAACCCTCTGGCTGATTCATGTAAACATCCTCAGCCAACTTTCCGTTAAGGAAAGCGGTTTTGACATCCATTTTCCATATTTCATAATCATGAAATGCAGCAATGGCTAGCATAACCCTAATAGACTTAATCTTTGCTACTGGTGAAAAGGTTTCATCATAATCAATACCCTGAGTCTGAGTAAAACCCTTCGCAACCAGTCGAGCCTTATAAGTGTGCACCTTCCCATCCATGTCGGTCTTCTTCTTGAAGATCCATTTGCACCCGACTGTCTTACGGCCTGGTACATTGTCAACCAAGTTCCAAACTTGATTGTCATACATGGACTGTATCTCGCTGTCCATAGCCTCCTTCCATTTAGCAGACTCTAGGCCTACCATGGCTTCCTTAACACTGTTAGGTTCATCCAGATTTACCAGTGTACTGTCACTGATAAATGTATCACCTTCCGTAGTAATATGGAATCCATAATAAAACTCAGGTGTGTTCCTAACCCTTGTGGAACACCTCGGAAGTATAGACTCGTCAGCTGGATCAACAGGAATTTCCTCCTCAGGTTGATTGCTAGTGTCCGAGGTTCCTTCACCAATTGAGTCTTGAATTTCTTCAAGGTCAATTTGCCTCCCACTGTCTCCTTGGTTTATAAATTCTCTCTCTCGAAAGACCCCTCTCCTAGCCACAAAGACCACATTCTCATTGGGTCTGTAGAAGAGGTAACCAAAGGATTTTTGTGGGTAGCCGATGAAAATACACCTTTCACTTCGAGGTTCGAGCTTTTCATGAGTCTCGTGCCTCACGAAAGCCTCGCAACCCCAAATCTTGATATGGTCCAAATTGGGAACTTTCCCAGTCCACATTTCATGAGGTGTTTTGGCAACCTTCTTTGTAGGGACTAGATTAAGGATTTGGGCGGCAGTCTCTAAGGCATACCCCCAAAAAGAGATTGGTAGCGAAGCTCGACTCATCATAGAGCGAACCATGTCCAACAAAGTTCGATTACGCCTCTCTGCTACACCATTCAGCTGTGGTGTCCTGGGAGGTGTCAATTGTGAGAGAATCCCACACTCCTTAAGATAGTCGAGGAACTCAGTACTAAGATACTCACCACCTCGATCGGATCGAAGCATCTTAATGTTCCTGCCCAATTGATTTTCTACTTCCTGTTTAAACTCTTTAAACCTTTCAAAAGTTTCTGACTTATGTTTGATTAAGTAGACATAACCATATCTACTAAAATCATCAATAAAAGTCACATAATAGCGATTAGCATCCCTTGTGGCGGTTTTGAATGGTCCACATACATCAATATGTATAAGGTCCAACAAACCCTCACCCCTTGCACAAGTACCAGTGAAGGGTGATTTTGTCATTTTTCCAAGTAGACAAGACTCACAACTATCATCCAACTTGAGGTCGAACGACTCCAAGACTCCATCCTTTTGGAGATGGCCTATGCGTTTCTTGCTTACATGTCCAAGACGACAATGCCACAAAGATGCTTTATCCAAGCTAGTAGAAGAATCAATACATAATACATTATTTCCTAAATTATCTACAACCGATACAGCTTCATACACACCATCACAAGGTAATACTTTAAAATAAAGAACATTATTAAAGAAAGCATTAATACTACCAACTTCATTATCAAAAGAAAAGGTAAAACCTTGTTTGTACAAAGCATGAAAGGAAATAATATTCCTCGCCATTTCAGACGAGTACACACATTTATTCAAATCTAACTTTAACCCACTATCTAGCAACAAAGTATAAACTCCAATCTTGGCAACAGGTGTAACCTTCTTGTTCCCCATGATTAAGTTTATCTTTCCGTGCTCCACATCCTCACTTCTTCTTAGGCCCTGCAAGTCACAACAGATGTGAATACCACAACCTGTATCAAGAACCCAAGAATTAGAATATGGTGAGTTATTAGACAATATAGTGTAAATACCTGCATGGGATGGTTTCACTTTCCCATCCTTGACATCCTGCAAGTACTTTGGGCAGTTTCGCTTCTAGTGCCCCTTATTTTGACAGTAGAAGCATTCAACATCCTTAGGGATGGCAGAAGGAGTGATAGAACCACATTTGGTTCCAGATGAGGAGCCTTCAAGGGACTTTCCCTTGGTACCCTTTGAAGGGTGCTTCCTCTTCTTCCCTTTGCCTTGCCCGATAGCCAAAACAGGGGTAGTAGTAGGAGTAGGAGTAGCAACTGACTTACTCTTAAGACCACTTTCGGCAGTCTTTAGAAGTCCTTGAAGCTTACTGAGTGTGACTTCCTCCTTGTTCATGTGGTATGTCATACGAAATTGATCATAACACGAGGGCAAGGAGTGCAAAATGATATCAATTGCCAACTCCTCAGGGAAGTTCACATTCAGTTTCATTAGACGGTCCACATACCTTTGCATTTTCTGCATGTGGCTCGTGATTGGTTCGCTATCCTTCATACGGGTAGTGATCATGGAGGAGATTATTTCATACCGCTCTTGATGAGCACTCTGATGGTACCTTTCCATCAGATCCTGATGCATCTCAAAAGGGTAATAGTCCTCATAGGACTTTTGGAGTTCAGCTGTCATGGTGGCCATCATGATGCATGCCACCTTGGTGGCATCTCTTTCATGTGTCTGATACTCAGCGACCTCCTCAGGAGTAGCAGTGGACTCATCAAGCTCCTTTAGCTCCTTATCGAGGACATATTCCTTGTCCTCGTAACGAGTGACCATCCTGATGTTCCGGATCCAATCCATGAAGTTGGAACCATCAAAGATGACCCTCCCACAAAGGTTCATGAGGGAAAAGGAGCCAGTAGGGTTAGAGCCCGAAGCATTGTTGTTGGAAGACATCTGAAAAGAAGAAAACAAGTTTAGATTAGATATATCGAATCCTTAATAATACACCCAAATGTAATATTAAGGCTAGGATCCAACACAATATATTATAACTTAGAAGAGGGATGCCGTAATCTAAGCTATAACATATTTGAAGGTAGGTGAATGACGATTCACCAACTTCCACCATGAAAACGAAATGAATTATTAGGTTTAATTGGTTTTGAAATTCCTAGATTCTTTTGAGATTCATTGAACTTTTCAATGGCATGTTTCAATCTCGATTGTGCCCTTCAAGTTTTGTGACTGGGATGCCGAGGATCACAAAACAAGGTGTGAATAACCATGCAAATTCACTTGGTACCCTTAATATTATCACCTAATCAATGTGTCGGTTAACCACACACGCTCCACCGATCTATGATAAACATTAAGTCACCCTTTGTGATCCTTACTAGTCCAAGTTAGTGTGCCGGTTAACCACACACGCTCCACCAACGACTTGGTAAGGTACAAAGTGTGAATTTCATGGGTTAGCATCATATTCACATTTTACTAAAGTAACTAAGATTGGGAATTTATTAAAGGTTTAGTTACTTTATAATATTCATTATACTTTTAATGAGAATTTAAAGTCATTGTCCTACCCGTTCGGCTAACGACCCTCCACCGATCAAGGAAGCGGTGGGTGAGAATGGACACCCATTAAGTTGTTATTTTATAGGCAACAACCTTATACCCCCCTTATAGACCGGTTTCGTGAATGAGGCCTACTAACGGTAAAACGACTTAATCTTATACATATATATAATAATTAACCATCAATGTTATAAATAGTATAAGGGTTGAATTTTAACTTTTAAAACTCAAAGGGTTTGGAATTAAAGTATATTAAAGTGTGTGTAACTTTACAAATTCCAAAACTTGAGGACAAGTTTTGAAACTATTCAAAACTTTTCATTTCATAACTTATGAATTAAAGGTTCATAAAAATGAAGACTCTTCATTTTCATGTAACTTATGTGTTTTAAGTGTGCATAAATGAAAGTGACCTTTGGAAATCCATAACTTGAGGACAAATTATGGACTCCATTAAAACACATAAATGATCAAGAATTATCAATAAACAATTTAGCAAATAATTCCTATGATCTAACAATAATTCATAAGAACATGAACATCATATCAAAAATTCCAAGAACATATGAACACATAAAATCATGCAATTTTGATATAAGCCATTGTAAATGGATTAGCATAAACATTACACCATCTAAAACAAGTTTTAAAACACCAAAACAGTTTAGGGTAATGTTTCTAGTCCATTTCCAGCAACAAAAGTCGAAAATCTGCTGTCAGTTCATTATACTCGTCGAGTGCACGAACCTACTCGACGAGTAGGATGAATTTTCACTTGGACTCGTCAAGTCCCCCCATGGACTCGGCGAGTCCACTGTTCAGACAGCAAACAATTTCGATTTTTAACACAATTTTGCATCAAGTATCAACAAACAAGCCTAGGCTCTGATACCACTGTTGGGTTTTGAGCAAACTAACACTCCTAAGGTGTTCATACAACCCTAGAAACCTTGGATCTATGTTTGTCTAAAATACATGCAAAATAATTTTCCAAGGTTCATAACCTATCTAGCATACATGGGGTACTTTTAAACATAAAAGATACTAGAAGAATTACATACCTTCGTTAGTGAGTTGATTCCTTGGGAGTTTGAGAGCCAAACACCAATAATGTGAATGCCTCAAATGGAAATCACAAATCACCACAAACTTGGAAAACTTATGAGAGAGCACTCTAATACTCTAGAAATCGGCCACACCTTATGCACACACATATAGTCTCTTTTCAAGCACCATAAGCCTCTTTATATAGTGTAGATGATTAGGGTTATGAACCATGCAAACCCTAATAACCCATGTCTTTTCCTATTCCAAGGATTCATGGGTTAAAAGCTCCATGGATCATCCATGGACTCCCATTCAAGCTTAGCCCATTTCCTAATGAGTGTTAGCCCACACTATATAAGTACAATAGCCCATTATTTAATTAGTCACCTTATGATCACTAAATTAATTCATAATTAATTTAAGATCAATACTAATTAAATAATACAATTTCATATTGATATATTATAACTTATAATATATTAGTAGGCCGCAAATATACTCTTCTCATAATGTTATCCATATAAATAGTTCGGGTGAAGTGCAACCCAAATGGACCATGCCGGGTCGGGTCAAGTATATACCAAATAAGTTATGGACTTAGACACCTTATCCAACACTTAACACTTTAACACGTTATGTATAATGGTGTTAATATGGTCTTAACACCATTAGGTCTTAACACTTTATGTATAACACTTTATGCAAGCCTCTTATTTATATGCATAAAGTGAAAGTATTAACCATTAGGTCTTAACACTTTAACACTTTATGTATATGCATAATCAATTATATCAAATTGTTAGTGTGTCCCATTAGTATCATATGTTAATTATCAATATCATTTTAATATGATTCTTAAGCATACTAGACCTTTCAGCAACAACCATCGTGACAGCAGCATAACTCTTGTCGAACTCCTCAATCAGCGCGGTCTTTCCAGACCCAAACATCTCCGAAATTTCCCCTCGTATGGTCGCGGTCACCTCTGTGGAAATCATCCCACAAATCTCTCCATCACTAGATCATGTCCTCTCCGAATCACCAACACCCGATCCTAAACCTCTGATAGTCACCATTATGAAATTATACAACAAAAAAGGTCAACATCAATCCATAGTGCTCACAAACACTACAACCTCCCTATAAGTTCCTTAGCAACCCCAAGACTGTTTTTTACTCTCGTACGGATCCTGTGCTTTTAGTAGTATAGGCCTATACTACCTTCCACACCTATCCGTAGTCGACTCATAATTCATCTCAAGGTCCTAAGTCACTTCACTAGACCTACTCCAAGGTGCAAAAACACACACACACACTCTCTCCATAGAGCCGCAAATAACTTCCTATGAACTCCTTCTAGGATTCTCCTTTACCACGCTCCCACAACACTAGATATCTCCACTAATATCGTTGATTGCTTCGCGTATGCAAGTCGTACATAATCTAAGATTCGATAGACGGTCGAATAAAATGATTCCACCCCAAGTCCACAGCCAAACAAGGAACATGAAATAAGGTTAAATCAGGTATTTTAGGGCTATAAAATCCTAATCATGTACAACTTAAAGTGCATACACTTAGCAATCAACAACATCAGTCCAAACACAAAGTAATACAATCAAGAGATCCCTAGGCTATCGGGCATCACAAATCACGCAACTCTATCATACATCTAATGATGGGATCCTTAGCCTATCGACTAGCATGCAGTGCTAACATTTCACATATCAACAAGCCCAAATACAACATAAATATATAAGTATTGATATTTTGGGAACCACTTTCCTGCTCGGCTCCGGCTGACTGTACACATCGCATCCTCCCGTAGAAATTAAAGCCAAATTAAGGAATCATGTCCCCAATTCCATGCCAACAATCAAAAAAGAACATGACATAGAACCGAGTTCACATTTCTAACCCAACTATTTTATAAAAATTCTTTTTGAAAATGTTTGTGAAAATTCTCAGATCCTAGTTTGAGTTTAGATTTGCATAAGTGTCCATCCAAATCCCTCAAACCAGGGCAGACGCCCTCAGCAAACTGGCATCAGCGTGTTTTGGCCACTTGTACAAGAAATTTTTGGTGGAAGTGCTCAAGGAAAGCATAGATGTGTTGGGTTTTGAGCACTATAACACTCCTATGGTGCACATGCAACCCTAAATGCTTTGGATCTATGTTTCTCTAATTATACATGCATTTTGTTTTTCCAAAGCTTTCACCCTAGCTAGCATACAAATGAATCTATATAATAAAAACTTAGTTTGGATGCTTACCTCTTGAGTAGGGTAGAGTTCTTGACCTTTGAAATCTTGAGCACCTCAAGTGTGATGCCTCTAATGGTTCACAAACACCATATGCAAGAGGAGGCTTGAGAGAATAGGTTAGCAAGCTCAAAATCGTGTATCACTCTCTTGGAATGATGAGGCCACCGATTTTGGCTCTAGGGACTCTATTTATAGTGTAACAAATGCTATGGTTACACTTTGTAAACCCTAATGACCTTTCATATACTTAGGCTCCATGGGTTAACCTCCATGGATTATCTCATTGGTTTAGCCCATCCTAAATAACCATGGATCATTAGCCCACACTATTAGAATCATTGAATTACACAATCAATCCCTATATATTTAATTAGTCTCTTTTGATCACTAAATTAATTCCAAATTAATTCTTGATCAATACTAATTAAATAATATGATTTCATATTAATATATTATACTTGTAATATATTAATAAATCATAAATAACCTTATTCTCAAAAGTTCATCCTATCAAATTGCACTGATGAAGGCAACCCAAAAGGATCATGCTACAATCGGGTCAAGTAAATTCCAGTTATAGTTATGGGCTTAGACACTAAATCCAATAGTTTCCCACTTGGATAAATCTAATAACTATAACTGCCAATGTAACTCTAGGAACCGAATTAGCAATCGTAAGCTTTCAAAAGCCGTTGTCGAACTCTGACCTAGTTAGTGACTCATCCTTTAGATAAGGGATCATATATTCCTCTGTTCTCAAGATATCAGCCGGACAATTACATGGAACAATGTCATACTTATTGTCCAGCAGTTTGTTTCCCGATTTCCGATTTGTTTGACATAGAACTTAACTGGACACATAAATTTAGTTCTGACCGGGCTCGGTACATAAGTCAAAACAAAATCATTGAGGGGCCCAAGATATCGCTTTTAATCCTCTTAGGATAAAAGGAACATATAAACTTCGACATTATATGCTTGTACTAACTACTCATTAAATCATGCACAACAATACGTTTTATAACATCAAGTTACTGATGCGTTTTCTTATCATCAATGCACAACCAACTCGTAGTTAACAACTCATATATCTTAGTTTGAAGACTATATGATATTATCGTCTCACGATCACTCGTGATAAATTCCATGAAGCGATTCAATTGAGCGCGGGTTGAATCCAATACTCAAATTTTATTTCAGGAGCACTCATGAATGGTGTAGCAAACTCTTGCTATGTCTAACGCCTTAGACAATCTACAAGCCAACTCATGACAGTCTTCTTTCATACTTACTTCCAACGTATGATCGACCGTGGATGGTTTGAATAATCTTATTATTCGGGAAGTCAAAACATGCAAAGTGAAACACAAGTATAATACTAATCCTATATGGCCCCAAAACTTTTGAGCGTAAATAAAACACCTTTTATTTAATCACCATATTGATTACTCATTATTCATTGTATAATGTTTCTATTGATCAACTTAATACTTGAATTAAAACAATAGTTATCCCATGCTCCAAGCATGCACACTATGTTTACTTATGGTCCTTACTTTGTGAAATAAATTAATTTGATTTCCACTTAAACTCATTTCACAATTCCAAATCTTTAAGTGTAAGAATACCAAATTCTTGCCACTATTAGAATGTGTTAGTTCTAAACTATTATGCTAAGATTCCTTTTGTAATGTCTCAAATTCAAAGTACATTCCTTTGAACATCCTTCTTTGCATAAAAGTTTCTAACTTACTCATACATTCTTGATATCCAACTCCCATTATGGAAACTTTTCCCTAATTGCCATATAACTATCCATTCTTAACAGAATCCTATCTATTCATAATTATATCAATATGGTCCATTCATTACTATACTTCCAACTATCCATAAGCAACCAATCCTTAGCGAACCTTAGATTGTCCTTGACAGTTGTTTAACCACTTTAGTCATATTTAGTTCTAGTCCTTTTTCCCTCTTAATCCCCTTGGCATTTGGAAAATTAGAACACATGAATATTATAGCACATGCAATCGACCCAATATTCGAATCATATAGGACACGATTCATAATGTCTTACATAAAGACATGATACTTGATCAGTTTTTTACTATAATATTTCTATTTGCCATGTTCTCACAATTCGAACTATGAAGAGAGATGCCATAATCATAATCGCATTTTGAGAATGCAATTAACATTTCCATATATAGAATTTCCTTATGTCGAATGTTTTCAACATAACATTCATATATGTATTTGACTAAATTTGATTAAAAAAAATCTCAATCTAAGCTTTTAGAATTGAAAAATGAAGTATAAGTTTCTCTCCCTTAATTATAGCAAAACAACTTTTCAACCCTGCAACTTTGCAAATTGAAACTTTGTTTTCTATAACTAACATTGCTAACTTGTAACACTTACCATAATAATTATGCTCCCACTAGCATAATAATTATTGTCTTACTGGCATAACACTTATGCTCCCACTAGCTTTGACATGTATCCAAAATCAGCTGGACTTCTAGAAATCAATACTGACTTTCTTACCAAAGTTCAGATTTCTGATACGAGATGCTTCGATAAGCCTTTATCTAAGCTTCTCAAAGTCATATATATTTCCTTAGATAGCTCACATGTGTGTCTAAACTATTTCAGAACTTACAGCAATAAGTTCCGAATGTTTAGACATTTTGTCATTTCTCACAATTCGAACTATGAAGAGGGATTCCGTAATCATAATCAAATTTGAGAAGGCAAATATCACAAATGCTATCTCCTTAAAATCTACTTAGTGAAAGCGTTTCCTCACAATCATTTTCATGAATTGGATAGAAACCTTATGACACTTAGATTTTATGGTGTATGTGTTCCTATCCATGTGAAATTGTCATAACCATAATCATAAGACAAGGTTAGTGACAAATCCAAACTCATATGGACTGAACCTATCTAATCTTAATTCCTTCCCACTCGGTAGCACAAGGGCCTACCATGTCTTCCAAGTTGTTATGCAAACAATTGAGAACTCATAGAACTCACATGCATAGTCAACCAACTGAAATGGCTACATAAACAAGAATATGTTAACACGATAGGTTATATACCTCAAGTCGTGTGCTAGTGATTAACAATAGGTTTACTCTTGATTAGTTCTTAAACCTTTTCAATATCTTTAAGACTCCCACTAACCTCTTGACATATAAGTTTCTCTCTGTCAAGAACATTACTCGACAAACAAATATTCAAGAGTTAGTGCGGTTTCTTATCAAGACAAATACTATTGACAATTGGTCTTAGTTGATCTTTGTTTTATCCAAAACATTACAACTTACCAATTTCAAATGTATAAGAGTAGAAAAAATTTTACTCTACATTTGCTGATATGTCACTCAATATACAATCTTGGAGGATGACTCTAAGATTTGATTTTGGAACGAAGTATGATTCATCTTAATTGATTTAACCATTTCAACAATTCCTGATTCCTCTTCTTAGCCAAACAAATGCACTAAGATGTCCTTAGAGGATCAAATTGTGATATGGTTTTCATACATTAAGATGATCATAAAACACGATACTCAGGTACTCTCCCATCTTTTCAGATTGGAGAAACTTTTATCTTTCTGCTGACTTTGATTCTTCTTATTCGTTCTGCTATACATTGAGACTTTTCAATGACTCGAAATTATACCTAATCTTGTAAGCATAACCATATTTACTAACTTTAGTAAACCATGACGAATAGTCTTATTTTTCTTTGTGGTGGACCTGACCAGCGCACAACTAAGTGTACCCGATCCCCTAGTCCTTCACCTGACTCACATATACATGTGAACAAGAATTAGTCTTAATTTCCCAAAGATGAAGGTCCTCATTCATCATACAATACAAGTTGCATGATTCCAAGTTTCTATCCAACTGAAACTTGGGTTATGAGAATCTTTCCTTATTTGGTAAATTTAGGCACTACCACAAACGAAAGAATCAAATCCATATTGTTTAAAAATACAAACATCAATTTTCACATATGCCATTGCAAGGAAATATAAAATAAGATAGAAAAGTCAAAATTTTATTTATTTATAAAAGGTGCGGAAAAACTTTTCCTTACAATGCAATTACATATGAAAACTATGCTATTACAAATTTCTAAGCAATCTATCATAACTCCTAAGCAACAACTCAAAAATCCGATCATCGAATCAGGCGATCAAAATCCATCTTTTCACGATCAGATTCAGCTCACTCTTCTTTTAAGCTTCATTTCTTTTCTTTTTATTCTGCAAAACATCAAAATGTAACCTTACATCATGTAATAAGAATCAATAAGTAGGAACTTAATAGAGTTAGATATTGAACTTGCGTGAAGCAGAGTCAAATCTTTTTGACTTTACCATTCTTATGATCCTTCAGGTAGATAGGGAAGCTTCGCATACAATGCCCCTTCTCTTGGCAATAGAAACATATGGACTATTTGGGAATGGTATACGGGACAATCTCAGACTTAGCCTTTCCCTTTCTCTCGGAAAGAGAAATCTTTTTTGGACTTTCAATGTTTCCATTGTCAATGTCCATGGAAGTTTGGGAAGCAGATCTTACAATAAAATTTGCATTACCAGTGCGCCAAACCATTACTGATTCAGCATCAATTAGCAAATATGTAAGATCGATAAGGGACATGTCACGGTCTGTCATATAGTAGTCTTTAACAAACTGACTATACGACTCGGGAAGTGACAGAAGAACCAAGTCACTAGCCAACTTCCTCGACACAACGACTCCTAACATTCCCAGCCTATCAATGTGTGACTTCATCTCCAAGACATGTGCACACATAGACCTTCCATCTTGGTGTTTGCTAGCCAATTGGGTTTAAGTGACCTTCAACTTTTCAAGTCTTTGAACTTGTGGGTTAGGGAGAATAATTGGAGGAGGTGGAGGAAGTGAAGTATGATATTGTGGAATATCATCTTCATGTGGAAAGCTTTTTCCAAAAGATTCGGGAAGACCATAGTTGTCTAAACTAGACATCTATAAAGGGAGAAATTCAAGTTAGTTGATTTAATTCCTTAATATAACATCGAAAACAAAATATTAAGGCTAGCGCCCAACACAATATTTTACAATTGCGAAGAGGGATGTCGTAATCCAATTATAAAATATTTGAAGGTAGGTAAATGACGATTTAACAATTTCCACCATGAAAAACGAAATAAATTATTAAGTTTTAATTGGTTTGAAATTCCTAGATCTTTGAGATCCTTTGAACTTTTCAATGGCATGTTTAAATCTCGACTGTGCCCTTCAAGTTTGTGACTGAGATGCCGAGGATCACAAACAAGGTGTGAATAACAATGCAAATTAACTTGGTACAACCAATGTTACAAATCACCTAATCAATGTGCTGGTTAACCACACGCGTTCCATTGATCTATGATTAACACCAAACTACCCTTTGCCATACATTGTCAGTCCCAGATTAGTGTGCCGGTTAACCACACACGCTCCACTAACAACTTAACAAGGTGCAAAGTGTAATTTCATGGATTAGCACCATTTTCACATTTTCCTAAAGTAACTAAGATTGAGGATTTAATAAAAGTTTAGTTACTTTATTTATTTTTATCATTATACTTTTAATGAGGGAGAATTAATGTTCTATCCTACCCGTTCGGCTAACGACCCTCCACCAGTCAAGGAAGTGGTGGGTGAGAGTGGACACCCATTAAACTGCCATTTTATAGGCAGTAACCTTATACCCCCCTTATAGACCGGCTTCGTAAATGAGGCCTACTAACGGTAAGACTGACTTGTCTTATACATATATATATATATATATATATATATATATATATATATATATTAACTTTTAATATTATAAAGTATAAGGGTTGAATTTAAACTTTTAAAATTCTAAGGTTTGGAATTTATATGTTTCAAAAGTGAGACTTTACAAATTCCAAAACTTGAGGGAAAGTTTTGAAACTTGTCACAACTCTTCATATCCATAATTTATGAGTTTAATGTGTGTTTTATGAAAAGACTCTTGATAATCCATAACTTGAGGACAAATTACAGATTTCATTAAAAACATTTATGAAAAGACTTTTCATGTTCCATAACTAGAGGACAGGTTATGGAACTCATTAAAGAATATTTAGATCAATTCTAACAAGGAAAAATTATCATATAATATTCTATTGATCTAATCTAACTCATGTAGCAAGGCAATTCATATCAAATAATACAAATAATTAACCTATTATCTTAATATTTGACAATTGTCCTTTTATTTTCATAACATATGAGTTTAATGCAATTTTAATGTATGAGACTTTTCATTTTCCATAACTTGAGGACAAGTTATAGAGGTTATTAAAATTCATTTAGATCAATTTTCTAACAACAAAAATTATCACATAATTCATGATCTAACTAAACTCATAAACAAGATAATTTCAAGTCAACAATTTGAAAGCAATTTTGTTTATCATATAAAAACAACAATTATTTTAAAATTTTGACAATCATTTTGTGGTTGGATGAGTACAAGCACTACCATATCATAAAAAACATTTTCAATGATCCAAAACAGTTTGTGGTAGTGTTCCCAATCCAAACCAAGCCAAGAAACTCGAAATTCGGCAACCAGAGCCTGCGACTCGACAAGTACATGAACTGGACTCGTCGAGTTGCTCTTTTACTAAGTGGAATCATCGATTCAGTTCATGGACTCGGCGAGTTCAGCAGTCAGAGGCCAGAAATTCGACTTTTTCAGCTTTGAAAAATTAGTGAGCATCAAATATAATAGAAAACAATCCTAGGCTCTGATACCACTGTTGGGTTTTGAGCATTATAACACTCCTATGGTGCACATGCAACCCTAAATGCTTTGGATCTATGTTTTCTCTAATTATACATGCATTTTGTTTTTCCAAAGCTTTCACCCTAGCTAGCATACAAATGAAGCTATATAATAAAAACTTAGTGTGGATGCTTACCTCTTGAGTAGGGTAGAGTTCTTGACCTTTGAAAGCTTAAGCACCTCAAGTGTGATGCCTCTAATGGTTCACAAACACCATATGCAAGAAGAGGCTTGAGAGAATAGGTTAGCAAGCTCAAAATCGTGTATCACTCTCTTGGAATGATAAGGCCATCGATTTTGGCTCTAGGGGACTCTATTTATAGATTGACAAATGCTAGGGTTACACTTTGTAAACCCTAATGACCTTTCATATACTTAGGCTCCATGGGTTAACCTCCATGGATTATCTCATTGGTTTAGCCCATCCTAAATAACCATGGATCATTATCCCACACTATTAGAATCATTGAATTACACAATCAATCCCCATATATTTAATTAGTCTATTTTGATCACTAAATTAATTCCAAATTAATTCTTGATCAATACTAATTAAATAATATGATTTAATATTAATATATTATAGTTATAATATATTAATAAATCATAAATAACCTTATTCTCAAAAGTCCATCCTATCAAATTGCACTGATGAAGGTAACCCAAAAGGACCATGCTACAATCGGGTCAAGTACATCCCAGTTATAATTATGGGCTTAGACACTAAATCCAACAAGATGAACACCAGATACACACCCTGACCCCAGCACGACATAGTTGGATGATGTCGATCGTCGAATATCTTCAACATGGTGTTCTGCCCGACAGCCACGAAGAAGCTAGAAAAGTAAGGATTAACGCACCACAATATACGATCATAAAAGGGGTGCTATATCGAAAAGGGTTCATGACACCATGGTTAAAGTGCATAGAAGAAGCTAGCGGTAAGGAAGAACTTCGAGAGATGCACGTCGGGCCAGCCGGCGCACATGAAGGAGCAAGGGCCCTCATGGGGAAAATACTCCAGATGGTCATTTACTGGCCAAGCATCCACCAAGAAGCAACGGCAATAACATGAACATGCGTAGAGTGCGAAACTTACTCCCTAGTGCAATGAGTTCCCCCGGCGCTGCTGATAAGCATCATCAGTCCGTGGCCTTTCTACCAGTGGGGAATGGACATTGTCAGGCCATTTCCAGAAGCTCCCTGAAAAGTGAAGCTCATGGTAGTTGCAGTCGACTACTTTACCAAATGGATAGAGGCCGAACCGCTAGCATGCATATCAGGAAGGAAAATGATCAAGTTCTTATGGAATAACATCAGGACAAGGTTCGGAACACCTAGAGTGCTGATCAGTGACAATGGGTTATAGTTTGCAGAGAACCGATTCCGAAGCTGGTGTTCCTAAAAGAGGATTGAGGAACGATTCACATCAGTGACACACCCCCAGGCTAATGGCCAAACCGAAGTTTCCAATAGAACGTTGGTGAACGGAATCAAGAAATCCCTGGGGAAGGCCAATAGTAGATAGGTGAAGGAACTCCTATGAGTCCTCTGGTCATATAGAGCCACACCAAGAACAAGCACAAAAGAAACACCCTTCAGCTTAACATATGACACGGAAGCAATGCTGCCAGCAGAGCTAACAATTGGTTCGCCCCGCACGATTCACTTCCAAGAAACAGGTAATGACAAAGACCTGAGGTTAAATTTAGACCTTATCGAAGAAAGGTGCGAACAATCAAACATCTGGCATGCAACCTATAAGAGCGCTATAGAAAGATATTACAACCAAAGGGTCAGAGAAAAAGCCTTCAAGGTAAGAGATTATGTCTTGAGAAGAAATGAGGCAAGCCATGCCCAGCCACGAGGGAAGCTAGGTCCAATATGGGAAGAACCATACAAGGTAATCGAAGCATATCGCAACGGGTCCTACACGCTTGAGACGATGGAGGGGAGGCCAATCCCTAGAGCATGGAATGCCATGAACCTAAAGAAATTCCACTTCTAGGGAGGAATCCTGCAGGGCCAGAACCAAACAAAGGTACCCACCTCCAAGGAAGGCAGTCAAGCGTATATCCATCCCGAGAAGGGAAACACAAACAAAACTCCTACTCAAAGACGAACAACAAATAACTTTATGGTAACTCACCACTCGGACTGATCACCCGGAATGGCAACTAATACTCAGTGTATCTCAAGGCTTAGCACACCTTTTGCAAGATTAAAATACTTAGTGTATCATTTGCATTTTTAAATACTCAATGTATTCATTAGGCTCAGAACCGCCACCTTTATATTAAAATACTCAGTGTATCTCAAGGCTTAGCACACCTTTTGCAAGATTAAGATACTTAGTGTATTACTTGTATATTTAAATACTCAATGTTTTCATTAGGCTTAGAACAACCATCTTTAGTTTAAATACTCAGTGTATTCGTTGAGCTCAGAGTAGCCATCTTACGTTAAATACTCAGTGTAATCATTAGACTCAGAAATAGTCATTCTTCGTCGGATACTCAGTGTATTCTTAAAAACTTACCTTATGCCTAAAAGCAATGTGTCGCAACTAGAAAGGCTCAGAAAAGCCATGACATACTTAGATACTCAGTGTATCTCGCCCAAAAGGCAGAGCTAGCCCACATAAACTAAATACCCAGCATACTCAGCCGTGGGACTTAAAGTGGCTCCTAAACGTTTAAGCGCTTAATGCATTATGAGAAAACTCAGAACAATCCACGCATGCCAGAGGTACAACATGGTCCAAACGTATTCTTGACAGGATGGAAACTTGATGTGACTCGCCCAGAGGGGCCGTATTCACGCCTATCGCAAGCCAGATAGAACGAAACAAGCGATATAGGCCTGACACACGCTCAAGTCATCTAAAAAGACATTTAGAAAGTCCAAAAGATGCATCACATCGCAAAGGCAAAACAAATAGGAGAAAAACAATCACAACGCACATATAGAAGTGTCATACATTCAGAGATCATCAAAAGATAAAAGAGTCATTACAACCAAAGCCACGAGGGCCACCACCAGTTCATGTCGTGATGGGCTACATCCAAACAAACAAACAAACAAACACAAAAGAAAAGAGTAAAACAACAAGCTTCACAAGTTTTTCACACCCCAAAGGGTAGCATATGGTACAATGTACCTTACGAACCAACGACATCAACGTCACCGCCAACTATTTCCTCGCCACCGCCAACCACTTCCTCGCCACCGATAACTGGTTCATCGCCACCGCCAGCTCCTGTACCGCCACTACCAGATCCTATATCGCCACCACCAGCTGCCCCAATCAAAGCATCATCTGCAGGCTTACCAACATCATCTAACACACAAAGTTGTCGTATCACGACCATGTCAAGATGACCCAATCCCAGAATAGCAGTGTAGTCTATCGTGGCAAAGGCGAGAAACACATCATTTAGACTAGTAGTATGGTTGGACCGCGAATCACTAGCTTCAGGATCATAAGCTCCAGAGTCTATCTTCGCCTTTAACCCAACACGGCCAAACTCCTCGCTGACAATAAAGACAACATGTCAAATCTGGCTGACTCCACTACTAAACTCTAGACGATCGATTAACTTGTCCATAATGCACACAAATCCCAACTGTAGAAGCCAGTCCCGGTCCCGACGCAGAGCCTTCGCTTCAGCTCGAGTTTCCAGGATAAGCCTATCGCGGTCAACGACGTCTCGTTCAAGGCTCTCGTTTTGAATCATTAGCCCCTCATTGGCTTGGACCCACGAGTCCACCTTAGCTTCCAATGAGGCCCAAAATTCTCTGGCAGCAACTTTCTCCAAGGCCAAAAGATCATATTTTCGATCGAAGCTACATGTGTCCTTCTCAAGCTCAGAGATTTGGTGTTTGTACTCAACCTCTAGAGCAGCACAGCCAAGATGAATCTCGTCCATCTCACTCAGAAGTTGGATATGTCGGGAGTCGTCGACTAAGTAAAACATGGCATGTGCAGTGGCGTATGTCATATTGTGGGACAATGCAGGGCTACCCATCGCGTCCATATCAGCGACGGAAGCCGGTAGAAAAGTATGGTGGGTAAACTCCACAACATTGGCACGTACAAAAAATCGAGAGTCATTCTGAAGATTCCAGGCGGGAACGAAGGGGCCAGTGTCAGGGATAGTCGGGCCCTGCGAAACTTCTCTTGGAGGAGTCGGATGACGTGAAACTCCAACGAAGCCCCCCAGAAGAAGTAGAGTTGGGGTTGGATTTTGAAACAAATTGAGCTTGAACAATGGGTTGCGTAGACGCCCCCTGATTCCCCTCAGACTGGTGCACGTCATCATCGGGGATCACCATAACCGCCTCCGGAGTAAAGGAGATCGAGTTCAGCAGGCGGGTAAAGTTCTGCCTCAACAGAACACGCCTCCCGATGTTGAGAACATCAGAGGAGGCCTCTTCCATCGCCAAGATGGCTTTCCTCTTGACCATAGCTCGCCGAACCTTCAAGATAATACCGTCCTTTCTATCCTCAACCACTTCAGTACGGCCAGAGTCAACGATCGGAGACGGCGCAACCGTGGTAATGGGCTGAGCAACTAGAGGCCACTCACCGACGGACACCGAAGAACCTTCCAAAGCCAACTAACTTGAGCAGGGTTCATAGCGAGCCGGTCAGCAAGGCATGGCGGCGGGAGAGCCTCGAAGAGATCAGTCTCCCGATGCTCCAATTTCCTTTGGTACCGTTTTCGTAGGACAGCATCCATGGACAATGGGGACTCAACACCTGGCAGAGAAGGTTTTCAGAAGTGAGACAACAACCATTTTCTCAAATCAAGTTTTTTTTTAAAAAAAAACGGGGGGGAGGGGGGAGGGGGAGATGGGATAGGAGGAGAATAGAACAAAACTGCTTACCATCAATAATAATGTAAACGATGGGCATCTTCCCCCGGCGCCTCTAGGATGGGCTCATCCTGCACCAGCAAGCAAAACCTCCGAATACTCCTTAGGCACGACCTAGATGGTCTTCAGAAGATCAACAGTAGCCTAGTTATGTGGAAACAGTTTGGGAGTAACATCGGAGACATTATTCACGCAATAGTATCCATGACCGACTCGTTCCTGGTTGACCCACAACCATTTTTCCTGTCAATTCATAGTGATTTTGCCGTCAGGGACCAAGACGTGACCGCTGCGGCGAGCGGAGAACGTATACTAGTTGCCGGTAGCGCTGAACAAAAGCGAAGCGCGACCCGAATTTTGACTCATCACTTTAGCATGTGAGTGCATAGTTACTTTCATCTTACACATAGATACGAAATATTTAGATAATTGAATGTTATATGTGCTTAAGTGAAAAGATGTTATGTGTTAGATGAAATATTATAAAGAGAGATCTTATATGATATATACCATATATGTATTTTATAAATATAATACATTGGGTTACAATGGGTAGTGAAAGATGCCATAGTACGATAAGATGCCTTGTTATGATGAAAAATGTAGGCAATGATAAAATGCCACAACTTTAGAACTGGTACTAGTATGCCAACGATGTAGGAATGACTGAATGGTACTCGTATACCAATGATGTAGTCACCTAGCAAAATATAGGTGACGACCACCAGACTATTCATGACCGTCCTGTGGAACATTGGAAGCGATGGACTTCATGCTTATTAGATAAACAGTGACAGCGATGAACTTCGTGCCTATTAGATAAACATTGGTAATGATGGACTTCGTGCCTATTAGATAAACACTAGCAGCGATGGACTTCGTGCTTATTCCTTAAGACAAACCCTTAGGAATGAAAATTTAAGGAAACCTAATGACATGTATTGCGGACTAATCCTTGTAACAGTACTGTCAACAACGATTATTAAAAATAACCCTTAGGAATGAAAATAGAAGGAAACCTCTCTCTCTCTCTATGTGTGTGTGTGTTTGTAATAATAATATATATATATATATATATATATATATATATATATATATATATATATATATATATATATAAATAAACTAAGTTATTTATGTGGCTTATATGTATTGAGTACTTTATCTTTTAATTTAAAACTTATTATGAAATATGACTTTCCTTTTAAGCCAAAATTTATCGTGAACTAACAAACTTATGTTCAAATAATGAATTCGTGACTTAATTTCAAGCTTTTAGGTCGAAATTGGGACATTTGTGTAAAAAAAAACGTGTTCTTAGCGTTAGGAAGTATTTTCAACATTATACACAATTTATTATAAACCAAGACAAATTTCCGTTATGATTTGAAGTTGAATTCCATAAGAATTCAAAACCTTATGGCTTATGAGATTAAAAGTTGGAAATAGTTGGAAATAGAAAGAATATCCGAGTTTCCCAACCTACATTCGAATTCCTTTTATTTCCACCAAACAAATGGGAGTTTTGCACGTATCAACATTCTCAAGATAGTAGTATGTGTTCCACTCTCTCATCTACTATCTACTCATCACGTTCTTTCTAAAAAACGCCAAAATGTGATATCAAATAATTAAAATAGTCATTAACTATAATCAAAATGATTTATCGAAAATAGTGTTTGGATTATGTTTTATTGTTTCAGTTTTTAATAGTCAGAAAATTAATATTTAAAGGTTTAATAAATCCTGACTATAAAAAACTAGAGTAATCTGCAAAAATGATTAAAAAAAATTGTGTAGAGTCCAAAAAGTTTTCCAATTTCTAAATATAGTCTTTTTGACAAGCTGTGATTTAAGTCATCAGAATTAACATTTTTTGGTCGTTTAAACTTTTCAAAATATTTACTCTTAACCTAGTATTTTACTCAATTAATAATAATATCCGTAGTTGAGTAGAGTATTTTCTTGACGTCATGATTTTGAGGTATAAAATACTTTATTTTCGTCTTTATCATCATTCTATAAAAATATAAAATCCTGAAATTCTCTTACCTCTCAACCCTTTCAAATCTCAACTCTCAACTCACTCCAATTTATCAAACATCCAATTATCATATTTCAGTGTTATTATTTGAATGTTTAGTTGTATTTTCAATAAAAAAAATAAATGAGAATACATACTTTCACAAATATCATCTACAAAAAGTTTCGCAGTTGTTTACTCAAAATGAGTCATTGAAATCCCCCAATAAATATTATGCATGTATGCTCTTACAACAATTATCATGGAAGAACCGAGAACAAATCTCCAAGGCCCTTCAGAATATATCTACAGGCTTGTAGTTTGTTGATTTGAATTTTGAATGTGAGAAAGAATTAATGCATGTACTTTTGTAATATTGGAATAAGTATTTCTTAGTTTGCTAACAACTTATATGGAAATGTGTTGAAAACTAATATTTTACGTTAGATTGTTGTCGACTAATTAAGCTATATATTTTTTGGAACGACAACAATATATTAGAGCTAGCTGGAAACTAGTAAAAAGAAAAGAAACAATTAAGACAAAAATGGATTTTGTAACCACACATTCCAATTATTTAAGTCGACCTTAGTGTTTCGACTCGAAAACCAATTAAATGGATAAGAAATAATGTTGTAAAAAAATAAACTTTCTTTTTAAACGGTTGGTTGTTGGTTAGAAGTTATTATCACCAAGTTAGTAGAATAACCAACACTTGTATTAGAACACGAGACCTCTAATCAAGAGGCAAAACCTCTACCAAGTGGGTTAGTCTCACATTGACGTTGTAAAAAATAAATTGCTTCAGTAATAAGAATCACGAAACATTACCAGATTCCGATATGTCCAAAGAACCTAAATTACGGTCATGAATAGGGGTGGAAATTATTTGGTCCGGAACCAAAAAACCCGAAAACCAAATCGAACCGAAATCGATTTCAGACCGAACCATATTCAAATTCGGTTTTTGGTTTGGTTTGAGACCAAACCGAATTGTAAATTTGGTTTTTGGTTCGAGTTTCGGTCTCATGATGTAACGACGTAAATTTCCAAAATAATTTTTCATTTTAAAAACATACTCTCATTCATAAAATATCATAGTAATCCAATGTAACACATGTTATCTCAATAAACAAATCCCAAGATCCTCAAATACATAAATCCTCTTAGTGTGTACGGATCATGTCGGCGCCTTCCCGCGATCCTCGCTAGTACCTGAAACACATAACACAACAACTGTAAGCATAAATGCTTAGTGAGTTCCCCAAAATACCACATGCAACACATACGCCACTCGAGGCTACAATACGACCCTCCGGTCGATGTGTCTCAGCGGGACCCTCCAGTCCCGTAGCTCGTTGGACCCTCTGGTCCGGTCATAGCTCGTCGGACCCTTCGGTCCAGTCTGTGTCGTTGGACCCTTCGGTCCGGTCTATATCGTTGGGCCCTCCGGCCCGGTCTATTCAACACATAGCATACATATAACACAATGCACATAACTCATATATATACACATAGCATACAAGACCCTCTGGTCTACACATAAATACCACTCTAGGTAATGTATAGTGAGAAAACTCACCTCAATGAAATCGGATAAACTCTCGAGCTCAACGTCCCGACTTAGCCTCCTCCTATTATTCAGATAACATCCCCGATCAATATTCACTCATGATCTCATCTCTACAGATTGGGTAGAAGGCCATTCTACCCTTCCCTGAACTCTCCTGAATCAGTCTTGACCAGAACCCTAAAGTCAACGAAAGTCAACGGTCAACTTTGACCCGACTCGTCGAGTGCACAAGGGCGACTCGGCGAGTCCATGCGGGTCCTCTGAATCCTTTCAGCCTCTCTTGGCTCGTCGAGTCATCCTTCCACTCGACGGGTTACACCTGTCACGAATCGCGGGGCAACCCCGACTCGACTCGTCGAGTCCACTTATGGACTCGGCGAGTTGCCTCCATAACAACTCTCAAATGACCTTCTGAGGTCATATCCGCTTCTCTAAACTATAGATCTGGTCTTCAAGTGCTCAAAGGTCACGTAAAGGTGCAACCTTTACGTGCATGCAACCCACATCAAGTCATAAATGGAGAAATAACTCTAAAAATGGCAACCTAGTCTCCAATCCTCCATGAACAAGCATAAACCAGAATGGGAAAGGTTATCTGGACCTCTATGGGTCCAGATCTGAGGTCTAACCCAGCAAGGGACCATAACCTCAACCTTTCAAGCCTAAAAAGGTTTATAGAAAACCCTAAATCATAGATCTTAACCCAAAACAGAAGGGAAGTTCGATTTGATACCTCAATAGTGTAGATCTGAACTTGAAAACCCTGGATCCACAGCTCCCTTGACCTCCTCTTGTTGGAAACTACTTCTCTTTTGCTAAAACACACAAGAAATGGTGAATTAGCCTTCCTCTTGCACCACAAACGTTCTCTTTCTCTCTCTAAGGTTTCTCAGGGGTGAAGTGGCCGCAATGGAGGCTATAAAGGCATTTAAATAGGGCACAGGCCCCGAGAATTAGGGTTTCACTTAACAGCGCGGACTCGCCGAGTCCACGCATCGACTCGTCGAGTCCTTCATTAAATCAGACCAGAAATGTGCGATCCCACTCGGCGAGTCTGAGCGCCTACTCGCCGAGTCCCTCTCTAAAATTCAATATAAATACTTAAAATAAGATACCTGGGAATCCGGATGTTACACATGAAGTTTAAATCAAACCGAACCGAAAAACCGAATTTCATAAATCAATTAATTAAAAAATATATTTTATATTTTATATTAAATAAAAGTATTAATTATAAACTAGAAATCATTTTAACCCATTTACTCTCTTGATTATTTCGTATGAAACTTTAGATCTTTCTGTTTGCAACTTTATGTTTCTATGTTAAAAATATTTTAATTTATGTTTGAATTTTTTTTAAGTTAATATTTGGTTTCCTCGGTTTTCATACCGAACCAAACCAAATTAGAATTTGGTTTTTGGTTTGGTCTAAAGAATTTGAATTCGATTTGGTTCGGTTTTCGAATTGGACAAAAAAATATTTCAATCCGAAGAAACCGATTCGAGAAAACCGAAAAACCAAAAAACCGAACCGATTCCCACCCCTAGTCATGAAAACAACATCCAAAATCATCCGCTCCATTATGAAAACAAGTATGCCATCTATTCTTGTATTATTTTTAGTAGAAATTGTAGTTTTATTTGTAAAATTATGAGAATATATGTATATAATAATTTTGAGATGTTTTGTTTATATATTTATCGAAATTGCTAGTTTATAACGAGTACAAGGGAAATTTGCCCTTGGCTATTTTTCGGAGTTACAGCTTTCAAGTACTCGTTCATTTTTTTTTTAATTTCATTATGTAGCGTTTCAAAGTAATTGTCAAAAATCTTTCACTTTGTGTGCTTTTGATGCCTCGTAGAACCATATTTTTGTCTTCAAACATTCTTGTGCGTATCTTGAACATTCTATACAAAATGCTGACCACAAACATCATGATTCAACAAAGGGAATATATGTATAATGGACATGTCAATCGATGGCACCCTATTATAAATGAAGATTAAATGTTTCGAGTTGTTGATGCAATAATGTAGTTTTTTTTAACCATGCACACATATCTTTATGCACTCACTCTTGTATATTCTATACACAACAAAAAAAAAAGTTGGTTATTACCGTCCATTGCAACCGCCAATAGCACAGCCTATGAAAGTCACCTTGTAGGTGGGACACGTCTATCAAGTGGGCACGCGTACAACATTTGAGGAAGTCATGTAGTTATAAAACAATCAAAATAAAGTAACAAATGATGTTGAAATATACTATATAAATATATAAAACCATAAAAACCAATATTACCATGCAACTAATCGATAGGAACAAGAACTCAAATCGATCATATGATCATATGTTTGAATGAATGCCACTGTTCCTAGATTACGCATCATCAAGCTGTAACGATATGATTGTTTGTATGGAATATGTATTTTGTTTTTGGAAGTGAAATCTCGTTGGATGTTGGTTCCTTAGTAGACTCTCCTATAATCATTACCCAACACCTCTGTAGTAATTAAATGGATCGACATTTTTTTGTTGGTTTGACAATGTTTTAGGTTTATCTGTGTTGAAGAACAAGTGTGTTCATCCACAAGTTTCCGATCTGCAACATGCTACTATTTTCCAATTTTGTAGCCAAAATATGTGAAGTACAATTTTCTTGGTAAAAAGAAGCTTGAAACCCTTTTTGTTTGATTTATCAGTTTTATACTAAAAGAAAGAAGGTTTGTAGATTTTTATGATATCTGATAGATTTAGGCTATGCGATGAAGTGGGTGCATATATCTAGTTTGGATAGGTCGGTAGACATACCAAAAAATTTCATATCATTTTAGCCTATGATGTCAAGGCTAAATGGGGTAGGAATTTGTTTTGAAACTCTTCGGTTGAAAACTCACTGTATTGTACCATTGTACCATGTAATTCTAACTTTTTGCTCTTTTTAATTGAAGTCTAGTTATTAAAAAAATGGACATACCAAAAAATAGATCTATTATGTTTGTGTAATCATCGTCCAACCATTCAAATTCCATATCATTTTAATAATATTATTTCCTTCAAAATTCTCACTCATTTCAAATACTTTTGTATCGATACATAAGATAACCAACAACATCACTAAAGTTTGAGGACTAAAGTTTGAAGAGTGAAATTCCACACATGAGGTCCATGGTTCATACCCGGCACATTAAAATATTACTAGTATTCTGTGATTGACCTTCCACGTAGACTTTAGAGTGGGTCGATGTGGGCCACTTAAATGATGTGATTAGTGTTTTTTTAAGATGAAGAGTAAACTACAAAAATGATCCATGTTGTTTACTGTTTTTTATACAACTTGCAAAATAATGAAATAATGAGTGTTACTTAATGTAATTAAGTTAATTGTGCATATACCCATCTGGTTGTTATTTAGCCTTTTGTAGTGCAATGGTGGATAACTGGATAGGAGGGTTGTCGATTTTGGTTGTGTTTTGCTTCCGCTCTTGTGTTCATAATATGACCACCGATTTGAGACCTCCATCATTTATTATTAATTTCCACAAAATGTCTCGATCCAACAATAACAATATATTCTACTCCCTTAATCAAAATATATTAATATAATATACCTTGCTTTTGCTCTAAATTTCATAAGTATAATATCTTAAATAATTCACCAATTTTTCTAATAAACATCCGGCCGCGAGGTTCCACACCACATCAAATATCGTATACTTTGAAAGTGGATATCGAACGTTTGTATATAACTACTGATTTCAATAAAGTTAATTAGTCTAATTCACTAGCATATATTTTGCAAAAAATGAAGGATGCCAATAGGATAAATTGTGGAATTGTAAGATTTTGATTTCACATTGTTTATAATAAAATAATAAATAACAAAACAGTTTTAACATTTTAGTATAAAATAATAAATATAAATACAATAAGCATGAAAATGATAATCATAAGAAAGAAGCAATATTTATATTGATACGAATCATGTTGGGCACCATAAGCTTGTCAATGACCTCATTAGCAATATACATATAGGAAAGCAACTTCATATATTTAGTAATATATAAGTTTTGCCACTTGACTTATGGGTCAACAAGAAAGACAAGATAATGAAGTAATCATAAGCTTTTATTATTATTTTACTTTTAAATATCAAACAGAAAATAATAATCAATAAAAGCAATTCACATGAAAGGAACTACATATATTATAAAAAGTAAAAATAAATAATAAAAATTACATACGGTTTTAATTTCAATTGACCTTAATTCAACGCATGCTATACGAAAGACTATTTCAAATATAAATAAAATTTATATTGTAGCATTAAGATCAACGTGAATCAACAACACAAATTGAAAATATTAAATATCTACAATCTATAATGTTGAGAAAAATAACTTCATTTGCTTTTCTAGCATGTAACGTCCATATTATTTATGAAAATAATATTTGGAGGATTACAGTTGTGATTGAATATTGAATATCAAGTTTGGATATTTATATCAAAATAAAATTTAGTTGAATTGCATGGTATTCAAAGTGACACCAAGACGGTGTTCGCGGATAATGTGTGGAGGAGGAGTGTACAAGCAAACTGTATTGGAGTGTATGCAAACAACCACATGGACACATGGTGTCTATGCATGTGTGTGTTCAATATCAACACATATCTTCACGATAGAAATTATGAGAAAACGGACATTCGGGTCCAAAAACATGGAAAACATAATAGAATGATACGACAATCCGAGTCCTATATCAAGAACATATTGACTGGGGTGCATATGTTTTTTGAACGGCTAAGAAAAATATTATAAAATAAGAAAAAAAACCAGCGAGAAGATGGAATGATACAAAACGTGAGCATGATACAGAAGAAAAATAAACAAAAACCCAACAAGCTAAACAGCAACACCACACCAAAAGAAAAAACAAAGATTCCTCATTTCCTTGTGACTTTTTGAAATATAACTCACGTTTTCCTTAAAACAGGTTTCGGTCATACTTTTGAATGTTTGTTTCCAAGATACAGTCGTCGAAACATTTTTCCAAGACCACATAACTAGACCCAAGCTTTTCCTTGGTGCATAACGTGAGGTTTTCCGTAGTAGCTTTATGCTGCAAAGAGAACGATAAATAAATAGATAAATATGTTTCTCTTCTATTTTCTATAAATTCTAAACATTAATTATACAAAAAGATATATAACGGTCACATATTACGGTGATTAACCTTTTTAAACACAACCTGTTAACTGAAAATTGTGAATGGTCACAATTATGGTGACCTGGTTTTAATCATAATAGTTGGAATTGAATAAATGTTTAGTTCATTTTAAACACAACTAGTGAAACTAATACGTTTTAATTCTTTTTAAAAAATAAGCTTCAGCACCAAACAATTTTTTCCAACACAAATGACTTTTGACACCATGATTTTGTGATTAATTTTCATTCATTTTGGTCTCTCTTTTGGGTATTAAATATCCTAAAACAGAGGTAAAATCGATGATCAGACTAATCTAGAATTGTGTTCCATATTGAGCGTAGACAAGATAAACTTTATGGTTCAAAACGGTAAAAATCTATTTTTTGAACAATCCCAACCCAATATGAATGGGGATTAATCGAGAAGTCTCAAAATACTAGTATAAAGTCCAAGATGATACTCTATATATGATATGTAGGTGTTACCTTTTAAACACCTTTAATAGATATACTTATTTTACTAGGAAACTAAAAACTCAATGTCTTTAAATTGTTTGGTCGTTATATTTCTTGTATGGTTCTCTTTGTAGAAGATCCGTCATCGTAGGAATGGAGCCCTCCATAATTCCTTTTCAAATTGGCACATAAGTGATTTTAATATAATCGTTAAAAACTAATACTTAACAGTTTTCAAATAAAAGCAATATCTATAAACATACCATGATTACTATTTGTCATAGGTATGAATTGGGTCGTACCCATATTGTGATCCGGCTATATTATGAGCGTGTTCGGCACAGAACGTTTGAGAGCGTTTAAGAGCTTCTAGTTTGTAGCGTTTGACAAAACGCTCCGTTTTGACTTTTGAAAAAAAAAAATCTTGTTTGACAATACAAGCTTCTATCGTTTAGTTTAAACAAAACGCTTCAAATCTAAATGCTACTTCACATAACGTTTAACAAAACGCTACCAGTTATTTTTGCTGAACACACCCTATATGTAATTATGTTATCCCTTTGAACCCATATCTTTGGATCTTCATCTTTGGACCTTCGGTGAACATAGGTTCGGTTTCCATTCACTATGGCTTGTTTATTTACAAGTTGTCTTATTTTACTTAACAACCTCCCACTTAAGAATTTTGTTAGCTAGTTCACAATCTTATTTTTGACAGTATGTAGTCATTAAAGATAATGCATATTAAGAGTCATTTTAATACATTTCTCTTTCGGTTTAAAATATTAAATTGTTTTAAAACATGTAATATTCTTTATAAAATCATCGTTACATAAATATACAGTTTTATAGTCTTAGTCTTTAATAAGTTTCCAAACAAGAGTTTTAAGTAAGAGGGTTCCTCAATAATAATATCATTACATTAGTTCAAAATTCAAGCCTTCCTCAAATATCTTTAATGTTCCCTCTGATATGAATACATGTCAATATATGTAGTTTAGGCATTGGGAATGCCTAGTGAATAATACTAGGATTCGTCATCTTTTAAGCTAAAGGAATTGGCACATTCCTTAAACAATTGAGAATCCTTAAAATCATTATAGTTATGATACAAAATTTCTTTGATGGAATGAAATACATTCCTAAACTTGTTGTAAAAACTCTTAAGTCATTAGTTATAAGTCATAATATAACGTTTAAAAGTTATAATATGTGTTTAATATAAAAAGGCTTGTATATATGCAATGCAATATGCTTCTAACCCTTTCCTAAGTCATCTCGTGTCCATTCTCACTAGTCATTTATCATAAATCCAATGATAGCTCATTGAAGCCTATATACAGTTAACACAAAGCACGCTATATATTACTTATCATTTAGTCATTAAGTAGTTAGGGTACAAGTTTGCTATTATCGGTTGTATTGTACATGAGGTAGTTAACATGTAAGTGATTCGTATCTAGCATACCATCACTAAGACAATGTGCGACATCATTTAATTTTCAGAAGCAATTAAAACTTTTTCTTTATACTTTCAATTTCATTTTGTCATTGTTGTGGAAAATCCCAGTATATTTGAAACATTTTGAGTACAAGTGATTGTCTCAATTTAATAAAACCCTAAGGATGTCATAATCAATATAGATACAAAAGTTACAAGGTAAAAACCTAATTGTCATGAACTCTTTTGTAGGCTGTCTCTTAATCACTCAGCATCCTAATCAAGTTCCAGTAGCTTAATCTTGATACATGTGATGCATACAAACTAAGTGGTTCAAGTTTGGGGAAACCTGGTGAGGTACATAGGGATTTCAATCCCATAATATTTTTATGATAATATTCCTTATTACCAGACCTGCAAAACCAATTGTTACCAAACAATATAAATATAGCTCAAACTTAAATATCTATAAGACCTTTTATCCAAACATACTCATCCCTAGTCGATCCTCACATATCCTAGTCCATGATTGTCAGGGAGAGTTATCTCCCCTACGAACCGTTTAAGATAAGGGTTTGACTACACAACTAAGGGCTTCCTTTGTCGGTGTAAGTCATAAGGAACCCGAGCCTTTAGATCAATTTGATGAATAGGGTATTACCTTTCATCTACATCTGTAGGTTATGAGCCTACACTAGCAATGCAATTCACAAGACCGCCTAGAATGGTCAAGTGTTGTCATCCTACTCTGGGAGATGACCAGACATATCATTAAGTTTTATGATCTGGATCCACCATTTCTGGTCATCTAAAAGGAATATTAAGACGTACTCCGGTACAAAGCTACCGTACATCGACACCTAATAATGTCATAGGACAAAGGTATACTCTCCGTTCCTAACTCACATGCCCATAACATGATGCTACCCATTATTCAAACCTAACTGAACTGTAACACCGTAAATTTTCGCATAAATTTTTCATTTTTAAAATCACATAAATGACATCAACACATTTCACCAAATCTCAATATATCAATTATAAAAAAAAACATGTGTTCATAATTAATTGAAATAAATCCAGGATCCTCGAAACACAACTCCATCTCGTGTGTATAATCAAGCCGGCGCCTTCATGTGATCCTGAGAAGTACATGAAACACATAACACATAACACAGTAAGCACGAAGCTTAGTGAGTTCCCCAAAATACCACACATTACTCGTTAGCCTCTTATGGCTATATCTCATATAAGACCCTCTGGTCTATGTGTCTCAGTGGAACCCTCCGGTCCCATAACACGGGTGGACCCTCAGGTCCTATCCCAACAATGCACAGGATAATACACATCACAAATCACAAGACAGAATGCATGATATCACATATCTCAGTATAAGCACATAAGATCAACATATACACATATTACTATAACAGCATAAGTCACAAAGACAGTATGCACGATAACACATAACACATTATAAACAAATAAGACCCTCCAGTCGATAATGTACTAAGACCCTCTGGTCTATATGTACTGAGACCCTCCGGCCAATAATGTACTAAGACCCTCCGGTCAATGGTGTAAATAAGACCCTCCAGTCAATAACACAAATAAGACCCTCCGGTCACACACAAATCACCACACAGGTAGGTATAGTGTGAAGACTCACCTCGGCTGGCGAACAGATCCTATAATGCTCTTGTTGTACTCCGGCCTCTAACACTGAGCCAAACCCACAATTAACCCCATTAGAATCTAAGACCAAACCTTCACATATAAGGTCTAAATATGGTCCACCAACTCAGCCCATAAATAACCCAAGCCCATTGGGCCCACCAAGGCCCAATACCAAATGGGTCCATAAAGGTCCACTAATGGCCCAATTTTCCAAATTGAGCCCAAACCTCATTTGGGCCTTACCCTAAAGCCGATCTATATATTCTAGTCCACATGATTGTTCTTGGATGGACCATCAATAGCCCAATCATCAAAGCCCATTAGAAAGGCCCAACTCAAGGCCCAAGAAAAATTAGGGTTTTCACATAAAATGACGATTAGGGTTAGGTGTTCTCACTTAACCCATTAAGTCCATTTTCCACTAAGCCATCATACAACAGAATCAGCATGAGACATAACTTCAGTCCACTAGTCCAAATGCGGGTCCCAATAAGTCCAAACCAACAAACCCAAAATTAGGGTTTTCTAAACCCTAATTAGGGTTTCCAACCCAAAACATAAACCAATTAAGTCCGAAATAAGATATTGGGCCGGTTAAGGTTTTACTATGTCGACACCACCCACTACCACCTTAGGTAGTGGTGGTGAGTGGTGGCCATTACCTCACGGTGGTGGTGGTGGGTTTTCCCTCAATTCCTCCACCAAAAATGCTAACACAAGACCCATTCCACAAGACATACTCATAACATCACAAAAAATACACACAACCACCACCATATGGCGGCTGGTGGTGGTGATGCGGTGGCAGGAGGCGGCAACCACCACCTCATGGTGGTGACAGTGGGTTTTCGGCCAAAAAAATACACATCCCACACCCCAAATGTCGAAAACAACCACTACACTCTAACTTACGTCCAACCAGCCACCCCATAGGTGGCAGACGTCACCAGGAAAACGCAACAGCAGCCCCTCATGGCCACCGACGGTGGTGGTGACGATTCCGGCGTCACACCCACAAAAGAACGAGAGAGAAAGAGGAAGGATAGGTTGAGGGTGACTTACCGTGCGTTCCCGATGGCTCACGACTTGCATAACGATGGAACAGCGGGTTTTCCTCGGTCCTCAGCGGTTCTTCGGCTGCCCATGACGGTTCCGACAGAAGACGCGACGATCCTCATCGGCACTACAGCGGCGGCGGTCGAACTCTGCTCGCGAACGGCGCTGAGAAAGCTTCCAAGAACGGTGGTGGCGGCTGACTCATCAAGGTTTAGGGTTAGACGGTGTGATGGGAGGGAACAGATGGTTCGTGTTTAATCCCGAGTTCATACAAAATCCATGCGAGTTTTACACTTCCAGTCCCTCCTTCTCATAAACTCTTCAACTTTAATCCAACATTTCCCCTTTAACCCCTGATTCCATAAATTCATTACATTTTAGGTCCAAAACTTACCAAATAGCCCCTGTCCTAAAAAATCTTTACAAATTAAATCCGGAATTTACCATTTAGCCCTTGCTTCCCAAAATCTATTCAATTTAAGTCCCAATAATTTACCAAGCAGCCCCCACTCCTAAAAATCTTTACAAAATAAGTCCCGATATTACATTTTAACCTCAAAACCAACACCCCACTGAATATTATGGATTTTAGGGCTACCATTCATTCCTCAATTTTATCTATTTATTTAGTTAACAAACGAGATGTTACAACTCTCCCCCCACTTAAATTAGATTTCGCCCTCGAAATCATTCATTACCATTCCTTACACGCCAGGCAACTTGAACGACATGCCCACACGCCCGAGTATAACCCCAGTCGTTCAATCCAACAGAGCTATCTCAACCAACCACATTGTACATTCAACCACTAAGTTCGCTTTACTTCCAAGCAATATTACGACCGATCTGTAGTCACACATCACTTCCGACCTCCGTCGTCTAACACTCACTAACTTCATGTGTGTTGCGGTTCTTCTCAAGCCAAACGAACCGACCCTCCCAGGTCTAGAACATCAGATGGAAACCTTAAACACTCAAAAAGAAACCCATCAGGAATCCGATATCTCAACTCATCTATCCTTTACACAGATATGGCCAAACTCAAACTCGAGAGTCCGGTTCAACAGCAGAATTGGAACCACTCATCTCCAATATGATACTCAACTCACGACCCGTGATCCGCTAATCTACGCATACATTACTTCTCCAATTCCTTCCAATTTGCGACAACCTCTCCCCAATTCGAGATATAATAGATCCCGACCATCATGGAGACCCCAGTCTTGCTCCTGGCCCGACCACCAAGTTTCCAAAGACTCAGTCGTCAAGGCTACCTAATCCTAAGAACTCCTATGCGTCATGCTCTGACTAGTGAATACCACGGCTCCCCGCAGTGTTATAACACTCTCTTACTGACTAATGAGTGCTACGGCTCCCCGCAGACTTGCGACACTCTCACACCGACTCGTGAATGCTACGGCTCCCCGCAGGCTTACATCACTCACTCACTCGCCATGGGCTCTCCCCATGGTTTTCCCTAATATTGCAAAGTGATTACTCCCACCTGGATCCTTCCACTTTCTTACCACCCCACAATCTCATCATTAAGCCATCACCATATTGTGTTCACTAAACTCATGCTCCGCGATCTATCATGGACAGGTGCACCCACCCACCCAGACTGAGCATCACTACTCCTGACGACAATTGTCGTAACAACGCACTTTCTCTCAATACAATTCACCTTCTTGGACAATCCCCGTCCGATGACAATTAGTGGATGGGTTCCCACTGGAACAATAGTTACTCAATACTCCACTTCACATCTCATAAACTCGAGTCTCAAAATAATCCAACCACTTAGGGCATTATAATCGGATACCCCGATACACCATCATAGAATCTCATAATGTCTTGCTACCACCATTGATCTTCCTCTCGCACAACTCGTAACCTCGAAATACTCCACTCACAAATTGAAACACGGAGGAATCGTTAATGGCTGAGAACACGTTGACGACCATCCGAAACCCCATCCTCTTACTGATCAAAACCCATACGAAGCTAATCATACCGTCTCTGAAACTAATTGACAAATAAATTGTTGCTCCTCCCGGAATATAGATAACAATTTATACATCGAACTGGCAAATCTCAACAACTGAAACTGGACCACAACGAACCAACCGCCTCGAACTCAACCATTGCAACCCCGAAGAGTCCCTGACCATAATAAGATCCCTGAACCACGGCTACTCGTCGTGGATACACTTGTTTTTTCCCGAACACGTACAATATGCATCCTCTTGCTCTGCACCTTGACTCATCCACCAATAAAACCAAGTCTCATATGTCTGTATCGCAGATCCCCATAACCAAATCTTCTAACCGCAACTTGAACAGATTGTTGATCCTCTCAACAGAATACCCAGTTCTCCCCCACTTAGGGTTCGAACCATCACCCAATGTCATACCCAAACAACCACACTACAGGCTGGCTTTCCAGATGTATCATTCCCGACTCAGGGGACGTACCACGCAGTACTCGATGACTTTCCGTAAAATGACCAAATAACTCCAAGTACCCCGAACCCCATATGAAAACCTCGAAATCCTCCGAATGTGACTGCCTCCAGTCACCTAGAACCTCGTCCGGCTGCACATGCAATTATTCCGACGGTCCTAGAATAGCACTTCCTCCTTTTATAGAAGTAATTGAATATCACACACACTTCATTCTCTGAATCCTCAATCATCACCCCACTGCAAGAATCGACATAGCACGTGAGACCTCACTCTCACAGTCGATTTGATGCGTAGCCACGAAAACCGTCATCTCGCTATACTCCTCTCGTTTTCCTGAAACAACTGCTGGTATACGACTTACCAAATGCAAACAAAGCATACTCGAGCCCTCATTGGGCACATTCCCCACTGATGACTCCTTTCCGACATAAGAATGTAACCCAATGCTCTCATACGACAAAAATACTCTTGATGCCAATATCACAACTACCTGATGCCCCACGGGGTCTTCCTCTAATCACTGACATCAGAAGATCACTCACCCATCCTCTCAAAATGGGAAGCAGGGACAATATAATCCTCAATATAAAACTTTGACATCACATGCCATCGCCCGACCACTCAACTCAGACTGTAATCCTCCACGATGCATCGTCTCCACCCCTATTTGAGTCTTGCGACTCTAACTGGCACCTTACCAGTCAAAACCCTCGAGATCTAAACTCAATTTTTCCCACCCAGGGCATACTCCTTTTAAGCTCAACCGTTATGGCCCTCCGACCCCATAATCTCTCATACCCACTCCCATTCTGAATAATCACAACCGGATAACTATAAAGGCGAATACACACTCTGCTACGAATCATGGTGCCCAAACCATGTTATTTATCCTCATCCTGGTACTTAGAACCTCCGGAATTCTCCCTATTTCGAGTATGGGTCCTCTGCTTTCAGTAGTACGGGCCCATACTACCTGCCACATCTACCCATACTTTCCACACATATCGTCCCAGATTTTCTAAGTAGCTGCTCAACCTTCTCGATCACCATTCCCATTACACATGTTCGCTCTCTAGCGAGTACTCACCTCTAAGCAGCGTACTCCTCGGACTAGAATTACTCTGTAGATTCTCACACTTCTCTGCCATCAGCTGCCGAGGAACCCCTCGTGATGCCAGCCATCTACCTCTTAAATATCGTCATATTCACTTAGTAGTTGATTCCCATCATTTAAGAGTTCCACAGATCACAAAGAACATGGTTTGACATGCGGAATTAAAGATTGCACAATGAACATGGTGATTTGGGTGTTCAAGAGATGTATTGATTATCTATTGTGTTACAAAAAAAAGGACATAGATATAGTCTACATAAATAACACACACTTACACACTCAACTTTTACACCTCTCAAGCACACCTCTACAAGTGGACTAAACCCACCTTATATAAAGGTGTTTACATGTCTCTCTCTCACTCTCACTAACTCATGGGTCAAAAGGCTAATGCACCACATGCAAGTGGGTTTTACAAAAGTCAAAACATTACAAAGTCAAACATGAATAACTTTGCACCCTAACATTCTCCCCCTCAAAGTTAGGAATGGATGACCCACTTCAAATCTTCCAAAATCAAGCAACTACGCGATTTGAGCCTCAAGGGTGACACATGTCGAAATGAACTTCAAACCTTCAATTCTTCCATGATTCTTCAATTTGGGCTCTAGGATGTGAGACCATACAAACCGAGCATCAACGAATGATCACGAGCTTCTCAAACTCCAAATCGATCACCGAAAGTTGAGCATAAAAACACACCCCGAAAATCGTCAATAAAACCAAACCCATTTCAAAAATAAATCACTTCCGAATTTCCAATTGCATCATTTCGTAAGCTTCAAAAATTCAAGGTCACTTCGGTCTTCAAATCCGCGTAATATGAAAAATTCAAGTTCGAATTTCCATATAAATTTCTCCCCCTTTTTATAATCGAAATTTGATTATAAAACCTTCAAGGAAAGAGAACGTGTTCTATTCGGAATTTTTCGTGTCAAAACCCCCCTTAACATGTGGCATAAACTTTGTGCTTTAATCCAGAAAATCCAAAAAATCTTCAATTTTTAGCTTCGTTCACGGTGCGTTCAAAACAGCAAAATATGCAAAACTCTCCCCCTTTTCCAAAGCTGGGTAGAAAGCGTCAATTTGCATAAACTGCAGGGGCCTGAAATCTATGTTCTTCAATTTTAAGCAAAAACAGTCCTTTTTCGAAAATGGGTATGAACCGCCAAATGTTCGAAATCTCAGGAACTATTTTCGAAAATTCTGCCCTTTTTGCTCAAATCATACGAAGAGTATCCCAAACATACGAAACTTCAGCCAATTTTCAAAGTTGGGTGAAAAGTGTCAAACGTTCGAAACTTCAGTCAATTGTCAAAACATACGAAGAGTAACCCCAATTGTCAAAGTTGCCAAACATTCGAAGGTTCAAGGGCTGTTTTCGAAACTTTTGCTTTTCTTCTTCAATTCATACGAAGCATTGCCAATTCATACGAAGGATTGAAGTTTTGTCAAACTATCGAAACTTCAGGGGCCATAAATGAAACTTCCTCTTTAAATCATAGGGAAAAAAAATTCTTGCCCTTCGTATGAAATTTCATTACCCCTTCGTATAAAAGTTTATCCCAACATTAAACACCCTTCGTACAAAACCAAATATTCCAAATCTTCGTTTAAAAGAACAACACCCTTCGAATGATTTAGTCTCCACCCTTCGTACGAATTCATCTGCACCATATGAACGAAATTTTTAGCCAATCATACGAAAATTTCATTTCTTCTTATGAAATCCTCAGCCTTTCGTATGAAATCCAACTGCCCATTTTCTTTCTCCTCTTCGTATGAAACTTCATCTTCCCCAATCATACGAAAAATTCTCAACATACGAAGCATATGAAGCCTTATCCAGTGAACAGTAACCTCTTAATCTTCCAACCTCTGAATCGACTGTAGAATACCAACATCAACAAACGACCATTCGTATCTTCAAAATCCAAACACAGGGACCCTTCGTACATTAACCGATCAAAATCATCTTCCCAAAAGGCTTCTTCAGTCGAGTTCTTCCCAAATCATCGACTATTGACCATTCGATTCCAATCCGTCATTCACTTTTACAAACCCATCGATCATCGCATAACCAACTCGGCTTTCGACTATCGGCACCTCCTTACCAAATCGATCTTTCCCAGTTCGTTTCTTCTTTCAATTTGCAACTCCAAAATCAAAAATCAAAATCACGATTATACCATTCGATTTCACAGTTTGACTTTTCAAAGTCAAAAGACTGTAAACATGAAATTGATGATTATAACAGCCACTTTCAGATCAAAAAGTGTTCCATTAACTGTTCTTCATCATATCCAGGTTGTTCTTGACCAAATTCATTCAAATCAAAAACTCAATTTTTCAATTTCTCAAACTTCAGTATGAACAAAATCGATTGCAACATATGACAAATCATACGAAATTGATTTTCAATCTCATATTAACAATTAACAACAATCACATCCAATCGATTTTTAGAGATAAAGAAACTGAAACAAAAACATAAGAACGACTTGAAAGAAATCGGTAGTCAAGAACATTGAGTCGTACAACCGCTTTAAGCATATGACAAAACTACTCAATCAGTGAATAAATGTCGACTGAATTACAATGACTCAATGAAATCGATAGAACGAAAAGAAATTGATTATAAACAGATGAATTATTGAAGGAACGATGAAGAACAGGCACAATGGTACAACCAGATAAAGTTGGTGTACAAGTCAACTGACGAACATCACATACGTCAATTGAATAATATGATGAACTCAATATATTGAAAAACAGATACGATAATGTTTTGTCTTTGAAGGAATCGGATCAAAAATGGGCTTCATTAAATGAACAGTAACCAATTCTTTTTGATTGGGCTCAAATCGGTTGAATCAAAAAATGGAATATATGAATCATGAATAGTAACAATCCACTTATTCGAAACTTTAAACAAATGAGATTTTGGGCTTAAACATGAACACTAACGAATTTTGGATTTTGAAAGATCTAAAATGATTTTGTTTTGGATATGATCAATTAAAAAAAATATTGGATCAACAATGGGGTTTTTCAAGAAAAATTTGATCCAACGAGTCAAACGATCAAAAATCAAAAACGTAACGCACGAATTCAATGAGATTAAGAGAGATCATAGAGAGAGACTCACCAAAATTGCTCAAATTGCAACAAAAGTTGCCAAACCGAGAATCGTTCTTCAAAAATCACCTTGATCTTGAAGACCCGCTCTGATACCAATTGTTGTGACATAAGAACATGGTTTGACATGCGGAATTAAAGATTGCACAATGAACATGGTGATTTGGGTGTTCAAGAGATGTATTGATTATGTATTGGTTTACAAAAAAGGACATAGATCTAGTCTACATAAATAACACACACTTACACACTCAACTTTTACACCTCTCAAGCACACCTCTACAAGTGGACTAAACCCACCTTATATAGAGGTGTTTACATGTCTCTCTCTCACTCTCACTAACTCATGGGTCAAAAGGCTAATGCACCACATGCAAGTGGGTTTTACAAAAGTCAAAACATAACAAAGTCAAACATGAATAACTTTGCACCCTAACACAAAGCAAGCAACATTCGGGCATCGAATAACCAGCACGTGAAACCACTCTAGCATACCACTCCACTCGCTCTTTTTATAACTCAAAAGGCATCACTGAACTTAGGCAATCCTACCTCTCGTGGATCTCTAACTACTCGCTCAGTAGATTCCTCAAATGATCGTCTAGGTATCTCTCCTAGATTACCCTCGACTCAAGACTCTCTCTAAAAGCTTCCTGCTAGGTACTTCTACTCAGTATATATAGAGCAAATAGCAGATAATATCAATCAATAGCATTCCCTAAACTAAGGCATCATAAATCAGGCAACTCTAGCCCTAATTTATGAATTACCTAGCCTATCCTCTAGCATGCAGCTCTAATGCCTCATAAATATCTCATAATATAAACAAATAATGGTATTTTGGGAAATCACCGTTTGGGCTCTGGCTGATTGTACACACTGCTCCATCTCGTTTTCTCTTTAAAACTCTTACTCGTTTTATATAAATCATTTCTTTTTAGAAAATTTTCTCAAATCCTCAGTTTGAGTTCAGACATACCCTAGAGCACATCTGAATCCCTCAAACCAAGGCTCTAATACCAACTTGTAACACCGTAAATTTTCGCACAAATTTTTCATTTTTAAAATCACATAAATGACATCAACACATTTCACAAAATCTCAATATATCAATTATAAAAATAAAAAATAACACATTTTCATAATTAATTGAAATAAATCCAGGATCCTCGAAACACAACTCCATCTCGTGTGTACAATCAAACCCGACGCCTTCCCGTGATCCTGAGAAGTACCTGAAACACATAACAAATAACACGGTAAGCTCGAAGCTTAGTGAGTTACCCAAAATACCACACATTACTCGTTAGCCTCTCATGGCTATATCTCATATAAGACCCTCTGGTCAATGTGTCTCAGTGGAACCCTCCGGTCCCACAACACGGGTGGACCCTCTGGTCCTATCCCAACAATGCACATGATAATACACAACACAAATCACAAGACAAAATGCATGATATCACATATCTCAGTATAAGCACATAAGATCAACATATACACAGATTACTATAACAGCATAAGTCACAAAGACAGTATGCACGATAACACATAACACATTATAAATAAATGAGACCCTCCGGTCAATAATGTACTAAGACCCTCCGGTCTATATGTACTGAGACCCTCCGATCAATAATGTACTAAGACCCTCCGGTCAATGGTGTAAATAAGACCCTCCGGTCAATAACACGAATAAGACCCTCCGGTCACACACAAATCACCACACAGGTAGGTATAGTGAGAAGACTCACCTCGGTTGGCGAACAGATCCTTTAATGTTGTTGTTGTACTTCGGCCTCTAACACTAAGCCAAACCCACAATTAACCCCATTAGAATCTAAGACCAAACCTTCACATATTAGGTCTAAATATGGTCCACCAACTCGGCCCATAAATAACCCAAGCCCATTGGGCCCACCAAGGCCTAATACCAAATGGGTCCACAAAGGTCCACTAATGGCCCAAGTATGGCCCAATTTTCCAAATTGGGCCCAAACCCTCATTTGGGCCTTACCCTAAAGCCCATCTACATATTCTAGTCCATATGATTGTTTTTGGATGCCCATCAATAGCCCAATCATCAAATCCCAATAGAAAGGTCCAACTCAATGCCCAAGAAAAATTAGGGTTTTCACATAAAATGACGATTAGGGTTAGGTGTTCTCACTTAACCCATTAAGGACTTAACCCATTAAGTCCATTTTTCCACTAAGCCATCATACAACGGAATCGGCATGAGAAATAACTTCAGTCCACTGGTCTAAATGCGGGTCCCAATAGGTCCAAACCAACTACCACCTCAGGTAGTGGTGGTCCAAATGCAGGTCCCAATAGGTCTAAACCCTAATTAGGGTTTCCAACCCAAATCATAAACCAATTAAGTCCAAAATAAGATATTGGGCCGATTAAGGTTTTACAATGTCGAGCACCACCCACTACCACCTCAGGTAGTGGTGGTAAGTGGCGGCTCACGGCGGCGGCCACCACCTCACGGTGGTGGTGGTCGTTTTTCCCTCAATCCCTCCACCAAAAATGCTAACACAAGACCCATTCCACAAGACATACTCATAACATCACAACAAATACACATAGCCACCACCATATGGCGGCTGGTGGTGGTGACGCGGTAGCAGGAGGCGGCAGCCACCACCTCATGGTGGTGGCAGTGGGTTTTCGGCCAAAAAAACACACATCTCACACCCCAAATGTCGAAAACAACCACTACACTCTAACTTACGTCAAACCAGCCACCCCATAGGCAGCAGACATCGCCGGAAAAACGCAACAGCAGCCCCTCATGGCCACCGACGGTGGCGGTGACGATTCCGGCGTCACACCCACAAAAGACGAAGAGAGAAAGAGGAAGGATAGGTTGAGAGTGACTTACCGTGCATTCCCGGTGGCTCACGACTTGCACAACGATGGCACAATGGGTTTTCCCTGATCCTCAGCGGTTCTTCGGGTTGTAATACCCGATTCCTGGTACGTATTTAAATTCGAGAACTTCATGTATTTCCTCTGGGACTCGACGAGTTGGTGGCCCAACTCGTCAAGTAGAGTCGTGGTTCGCGGGAAGTTTAAGTGGCCTACTCGACGAGTCGGGAGACCGACTCGGCGACTAGGTGTTGTTTGAGTGAAACCCTAAATTTGAGGGTTTGCACCCTATTTAAACAACTTATCTCAGCCTCCATCGTCCCTATTACTCCCAGAAAGCATTATCTCGAAACCCTAGCCGTTATTAGTGTGTTTTTTGAGCCTTGAGGTGTTACTTTGGGTGTTTGAAGCTTGAAAAGAAGGAGGAGGCTTGTGAGATCAAGGGGGAATCAGAAAGATCCAGAGATTTGGCCATATTTCCAGCTTATTGGAGGTATAAAGCTGAACCTTATCTATTCTTTGTGTAGATCTTGATTTTGGTCCATTTTCTAAGCCTTGGTGAGGATGTATTCGGTATTTAGTGTAAGGAATGAGTTTGTGCTTCAGATCTAGGGCTATTGAGGGTTTTTATGGCATAAAGGTGCCCACCTTGTTGCCATAAACACCCCATGCATCTTGTAGACCACCTTTTATGGCTTTCTGAGCCAAGGACCCCATGCATGCGCACCAAGTTTGGAACTTTACGTGTAAAATGGACATTAGGAGGCCAGATCTATGATTTTGGTGTGTTAAGACCCATTTAAATCGACTTTATAGTAATAGTCAAAGATGGACTCGGCGAGTCATTCTTGGGACTCGGCGAGCCAGGGTGTAATGACCACCAAATCCTTTATGTCGATGGACCAGATGATAGTGTGGAAGGTCCCTCAGTTGTTTAGGCCCTTAAGGGACCTGGGAATCATGGGACTCGACGAGTGGTTGAGCAAACTCGACGAGTCCAAGGCAATGTCCCAACCTTTGAAGACGGACTCGACGAGTTGTCCATACAACTCGGCGAGCCACACACTTGTCACACTCATATGATGAAGATGGACTCGACAGGTTCAAGGACGAACTCGGCAAGCCATATGAAGATGGTCCCGATGTTATGATTGAAGGAGAACTCGTCGAGTTCTTGCTAGACTCGACGAGTAGAGTCGGGGTTGGGAACAGATGAAAGAGTAGAGTCGGGGTTGGGAACAGGTGAACCAACTCGGCGAGTCAGGTTAACTGGGTGTTGACTTTGACCAGGATGTTGACTTTAGCCATTTTACCCTAAGAGTAATTAGCAGTTCTGACTAAGTACCTTTATTGGAATTTATAGCCGGAGAGTCGTCGGAGCAGCAGACAGAGATTTCTCACCCAGTTTTTCAGCAGTCAGCCATACGAGGTGAGTTTCCTTCCAGTAGGAACGGGTATACGGCCACAATGCCGGCCCGTTTAAGTTGTAGAGTATGTCGGGGTGAGCCCGATGCCGGGGTTAGCCCGATGCAGTTTATATGTTCCGGACCTCGGTCCGATGCCGGGGCGGTCCCGAGAAGTAGTTATGTATGCCTGATGTTTTTATGATTCATGCATGTTTATGTGTTATGTGTTCCGGGGTAAGCCCGATCTATGCTAGTTTATATGTTATGATTATGTGTTCTGGGCTTCGGTTTGATGCCGGAGCAATCCCGATGCAGATTATATGTTTATGATATATGTTATGCTGTGTATGTGTCGGGGTAAGACCGATGTCGGGGCAAGCCCAATGCCGGGGTGAGCCCGATGCCCGATGCGGTCGGATGCCGGGGTGAGCCCGATGTCGGACAGGAGTTCGATGTCGGGTAAGCTGATGTCGTGATTCGTCCCGATGCAGTTGGGAGTAGTCCCAGAGTTATGTTATTTGCTATACGTGATTTGTATGGTATGTGGTAGTTTGGGGGAGCTTACTAAGCTTCGTGCTTACAGTTTCAGTTTTGGTTTCAGGTACTCAGCTAGCAAGGGAAAGGGCTCGGGATGATGGCATGGAACACACCACAGTTTTCTTAGCCTGGGAGTTTACTCTGATTTGTTATATGAGATTGTGATATGATGACAGATTTTATGAGATTTTGAGATACATTTTTTTATGATTTTTTACTATGGTGATGATATTTATGTTTGTTAAATGATTTTGAAAACGAAATTTTTGCCTAGTATTTTTGGGATGTTTCAAGTTGGTATCAGAGCCTTGGTTTGAGGGATTCGGGCGCACTTTCGGGTGTGTCTGAACTCAAACTAAGGAATTGGTAGAGAAATTTTCAAAATAGAAAATCAATTTTTGCAAAAGAAAAGAGTTTTAGAAAAAGCGAAAAGAAAATTTTTGAGAAAAGAATTTTGAAAAGAGAAAGGGGTGTGGTGCATTTAATCAACCGAGCTCAAGTAAGTACTCCCAAATTACCCATTCAAGTTTATGATATGTTATGATTATCAGCTTGATTAGAACAGCATGCTAGATTAGGACTAAGGATCTAGGAAGGATGCCTTATGTGCCTGTTACATGTGTTCAGCTTTATGAGAACTGCATGCTAGTACAGATTAGTCAGTATGATAGCCAGAGTAGTAGATGCTTGATTATGTGTACTCGATGCTCGAATGCTGCTTGCTTTGTTCTTTTAGGAGTCTTAGTTATCTTTTACTAAGTAGTAAACGAATATGTTACATTGCATATTGCAAGGACTAAATAATTTTAGAAGGTTAATTCTAGCTCTATTTCGCAGCTCTTGTCTGAGTCCAACCGTTGTAGAGTAGGATCTCTCATTCGAATAATTTTCTAGTCTGAGTAATACGCGAGCTAGTTAGGGAAAGAAAGCAGGGACTTCTTATGCAGCTGATGGCGGAGAGTGGGTTGGTGATTACCCTAGGGCAAGCCTAGGAAGAGTTTAGTATGAGATCAGAAGTAGTAGTAGTAGAAGGGACTTGGTTGAGTCGAGGCAGTTCTTGAGGATAGTACGGATAGATGTGGAAGGTAGTATGGGCCCGTACTATTGAAAGCAGATGATCCATACTCGAATAAAGGAAGGCTGAGATAAGACCAGGGAACTTGTAGTGTATGTGATCCCTCCAGTTATATTAGTATTCTGATGTTTGTTATGATGTGTTTCAGAATGATGGTTTTGCGCTCTAGACCAGCAGTGGGTAGCTCAGGTGCAGGAGAGGGATCGGGCTCAGGCTCTGGAGTCGGGAAATTAGATGAGCAGACCAGGGAGTTTATCTCCTCGGAGGTCACACGCAACATACTAAACTAGACTCCTGTGATTTTTGGGTCGGTCAAGGAGGGTATCTTAGAGCTTCTGGATGAGAAGCTGAGCGCATTCCGTACTAAAGTAGCGGCCATGATGGGAACGCACACATTGACCTTCAGGGAGTTCAGAGCTTGTGGAGCTCCCGACTACCATGGGGCTCGGGACCCCATTGCGAGTACCAGATGGTTGGCTGATGTCGCCAACGTGTTCCGTACCATCAAATGTCCCGAGGGGGACAAGCTCAGATTAGCATCCTGTCTTCTGAAGGACAGGGCACGAGATTGGTGGGAGGAGGTCGGGAGAGCCATTGGAGATGACATTGTGTTGGATGCCATGGCCTGGAGTGATTTCACGACCAGGTTCAGAGCCGAGTTCGCACCTGTTATTGAGGTGCAGCAGCTTGCTAGGGAGTTTCAGGACCTCCAGCAGACGACGGAGACTGTGGCAGAGATTACCGCCAAGTTTAGGGAGAGGGCCCTTCTTGTTCCGCAGTATGTGGCGGATGAGGAGATGAAAAAGTCCCGATATCATGAGATGTTACGGAGTGATATCCGCCAGTTTGTGAGCCGATCCAGCTGTAAGACGCTGGAGAATATGATAGTGAGGGCTCGAGAGAGGGAGTTGGATTTAGAGATGGAGAGGAAGAGGAAGACAGAGGGAGTTCAGTCAGGAGGTTCGGGCAAGAGGCCCAAGGTATCAGATCAAAGATCTCGGAGCCAGCAGAGCCACAGTCGTTGTGGAAAATACGGCAGGATACACGAGGGAGCGTGCAAGGCAGGGAGTTCAGGTTGCTACAAGTGCGGCCGAACTGGTCACATGAGCCGAGATTGTACAGCTACTACCACCACCACACCAGCATCAGATCTGATTTGCTTTCAGTGCAATCAGCGGGGGCACAAGCGGTCCCAGTGCCCGAGCTTAGCAGCAGCAGGGAAGGTGGTAGCACCTTCTCCTGCCACCTTGAGGATTACAGATGGCCATTAGGGCCGGGCTGATGCGCCTACGGCGCGGAGCAGGACTTCTCAGCTTACTGCAGAAGAGGCACGAGCAGCTCCTGACGTTGTGACGGGTATGTATTTTTCTCTTACCTCTGTATTTGATATTATTTGTTTCTCATGATTATGTGTTTGTGTATAGGGTCGTTCTTAGTGAATGACATTTCAGCTATGGTATTATTTGATTCGGTGGCTACCCGATCATTTGTGTTGCTCGCTCTTAGCAAGCGATTTAGCAGAGGTCCAGGGGAGCTGGATTGTCCACTCGACGTCGAGATAGCTGATGACAGGACCGTCAGGGTCACGAGAGTTCATAGAGGATGTACTTTGCGACTATTTGATGAGCATTTCTTAATGGATTTGGTTCCTATTCCCCTGTGAGGGAACAAGGTTATAGTAGGTATGGATTGGTTGAGCCCCAATGGGGCAGTGATAGATTGTGAGCAGCAGTTGGTTAGATTTCGCACTCTCAGTGGGGGAGAGTTAGTGATTCAGGGCGAGAGGCCACAGCGCGGACCAATTTTCTGTTCTGCAGCGAGAGCGAGACGTCACATTCAGCAGGGTTGTGCAGGATATGTCGCGTATGTTATGGATACCCGAGATAAGGGTAAGAAGACAGTCGATGATGTACCAGTGGTGCGAGAGTATTCGGACGTATTCTCGGAGGATTTTCATGGGATACCTCCGGAGAGACAGGTTGAGTTTCAGATTGCCCTGGTCCCTGGTGCGGCTCCGACAGCCAAGGCACCATATCGGTTGGCTCCTCCCGAGATGCAGGAGTTGTCTACGCAAAAGATGATGATGTGCAAAAGACCGCTTTTAGGACCCGCTATGGTCATTATGAGTTTGTAGTGATGCCGTTTGGGCTCACCAATGCTCCAGCCGCGTTCATGGATCTCATGAACCGCGTATGCAGACCGATGCTGGATTGGTCTGTGATAGTATTCATTGATGATATCTTGGTTTATTCCAAGACTGAGGAGCAGCACGAGGAACACCTGAGGGAGGTGCTTGAGACCTTGAGGAGGGAGAGACTTTTCACAAAGTTCTCCAAGTGCGAGTTTTGGTTGCGCGAGGTGAGGTTTCGGGGGAACCTTGTCAACCAGAAGGGTATACTAGTAGATCCGACCAAGATTGAGGTCGTGATGCAGTGGGAGGTCCCGAGGTCTCCATCCGAGATTCGGAGCTTCCTGGGATTGGCAGGGTACTACAGGAGATTCATCCAGGATTTCTGCAAGATAGCAATTCCGCTGACCCGGCTGACCAAGAAGTCGGTGGTGTTTCGTTGGGGTCCTGAGCAGCAGACAGCCTTTGAGACGCTCAGGCAGCGACTGTGCGAGCCGCCGATTCTCACCCTGCCAGAGGGAGTAGATGACTTTGTAGTCTACTGTGACGCTTTGATCACAGGTATGGGAGCAGTGTTGATGCAGCGAGGGCATGTGATAGTTTATGCCTCAAGACAGTTGAAGCCTCACGAGGCTAACTACCCGACGCATGATTTGGAGGTGGGGGCGGTGGTGTTCGCCCTCAAGATTTGGCGGAATTACCTCTACGGAGTCCGGTGTACCATGTACACGGACCACAAGTGCTTGAGGTACCTCATGGATCAGCCGAATATGAACATGAGGCAGCGACGGTGGTTAGACGTGGTAAAGGATTACGATTGTGAGATCCTTTATCACCCGAGCAAGGCCAACGTAGTGGCCGACGCCCTGAGCCGCAAGGCGGTAGCGGCTCCGATTCGAGATATCTGTCTGAGGATGACAGTGATTATTCCATTGCTGGAGAAGATTAGGGAGGCGCAGGCTAAGGGCCTGAAGGAGGAGCGCCAGAAGTGCGAGAGGATTGTGGGCCGAGTAGCTTCGTTTGATTACAATAGTCGAGGACTGTTGACCCTGCATGGGAGGGTATGGGTACCGTACTGGGGCAGAGTATGGCAGGTGTTGATGGATGAGACCCACAAGTCTCGGTTCTCCATACACCTTAGGGCGACGAAGATGTACAGAGATCTTCGACCCGATTACTGGTATCCCTGCATGAAGCGGGACGTAGCCTGGTATGTGGAGAGATGCCTGACCTGCAGGAAGGTCAAGGCAGAGCACCAGAGGCCTCACGACAAGATGCAACCGTTAGACATTCCCGTGTGGAAATGGGAGGATATCACGATGGACTTCATTACTAAGCTTCCCAGGACCGCACGTGGGGTTGATTCGATATGGGTCATCGTGGATCGGTTGACCAAGAGCGCCCATTTTATACCAATCCAGGAGAGCATATCGGCCGAGAAGTTGGCCGAGATTTATGTGCGAGAGGTAGTGGCACGTCATGGAGTGCCTGTCTCGGTGGTGTCAGACCGAGATGTCCGGTTTACTTCCAGGTTTTGGAAGCGGTTTCACGACGAGATGGGTACTCGTCTCCATTTCAGCACCGCTTTCCACCCTCAGACGGACGGACAGAGCGAGAGGACGATCTAGACTCTCGAGGACATGCTTCGGGCATGTGTGCTAGACTTCGGCGGCAGTTGGGATACGTATCTTCCGTTAGCAGAATTTTCGTATAACAACAGTTATCACTCCAGTATAGACCAACCTCCCTTCGAGACGCTTTACGGGAGGAAGTGTAGGACCCCAATCTGTTGGGGTGAGGTCGGTCAGAGAGTTATGGGGAGTACAGAGGTAGTACTCAAGACCACGGAGCAGATTCATCAAGTCCGGAGCAGGCTCCAGACTGCTCAGAGTCGGCAGAAGAGTTATGCCGACAAGTGGCGTTCGGAATTGGACTTTCAGGTGGGCGATATGGTCCTCCTGAAAGTGTCACCATGGAAAGGTGATATCAGATTTCGGAAGCGGGGCAATATTGGCCCCAGGTTCATTGGTCCGTTTAGGTTTTTGGCCCGAGTGGGTCGGGTTGCGTATCGGTTAGATCTTCCAGCAGAGCTTAGCCAGATCCACAACACGTTCCATGTTTCTCAATTGCGGAAGTGCTTAGTGGATGATTCAGCAGTGATACCTCTTGAGGAAATACAGGTTGACGATAGCCTGAACTACATCGAGAGACCAGTGGCGATTTTAGATCGCAAGACAAAGGAGTTGAAGAACAAGAGACTAGAGTTAGTGAAGGTGCAGTGGCAGCACCGCAAGGGCTCGGAGTGGACGTGGGAGCCCGAGGAGGAAATGAGGGAGCATTACCCAGAGTTGTTTTCAGAGGCAGCAGACTTCGAGGATGAAGTCTAAGACAAGTGGGGGAGAATTATAACACCCGATTCCTGGTACGTATTTATATTCGAGAACTTCATGTATTTCCTCTAGGACTCGACGAGTTGGTGGCCCAACTCGTCGAGTAGAGTCATGATTTGCGGGAAGTTTAAGCGGCCTACTCCACGAGTCGGGAGACCGACTCGGCGAGGAGGTGTTGTTTGAGTGAAACCCTAAATTTGAGGGTTTGCACCCTATTTAAACAACTTATCTCAGCCTCCATCGTCCCTATTAATCCCATAAAGCATTATCTCGAAACCCTAGCCGTTATTAGTGTGTTTTTTTAGCCTTGAGTTGTTACTTTGGGTGTTTGAAGCTTGAAAAGAATGAGGAGGCTTGTAAGATCAAGGGGGAATCAGGAAGATCCAGAGCTTTTGGCACATTTCCAGCTTATTGGAGGTATAAAGTTGAACCTTATCTATTCTTTGTGTAGATCTTGATTTTGGTCCATTTTCCTCCATTTTTTAAGCCATAGTGAGGATGTATTCGAGATTTAGTGTAAGGAATGAGTTTTTGCTTCGGATATAGGGCTATTGAGGGTTTTTATGGCATAAAGGTGCCCACCTTGTTGCCATAAACACCCCATGCATCTTGTAGACCACCTTTTATGGATTTTTGAGCCAAGGACCCCATGCATGCGCACCAACTTTGGAACTTTACGTGTAAAATGGACATTAGGAGGCCAGGTCTATGATTTTGGTGTGTTAAAACCCATTTAAATCGACTATATAGTAATGGTCAAAGATGGACTCGGCGAGCCAGGGTGTAATGACCATCAAATCCTTTCTATTGATGGACCAGATGATAGTGTGGAAGGTCCCTCAGTTGTTTAGGCCCTTAAGGGACCTGGGAATCATGGGACTCGACGAGTGGTTGAGCAAACTCGCGAGTCCAAGGCAATCTCCCAACCTTTGAAGACGGACTCGACGAGTTATTCATACAACTCGGCGAACCACAGACTTGTCACACTCATATGATGAAGACGGACTCGACGGGTTCAAGGACGAACTCGGCAAGCCATATGAAGATGGTCCCGGTGTTATGATTGAAGGAGAACTCATCGAGTTCTTGCTAGACTCGACGAGTAGAGTCGGGGTTGGGAACAGATGAAAGGGTAGGGACTCGACGAGTTGGTGAACCAACTCGGCGAGTCAGGTCAACTGGGTGTTGACTTTGACCAGGATGTTGACTTTAGCCATTTTACCCTAAGAGTAATTAGCAGTTTTGACTAAGTACCTTTATTGGAATTTATAGCCGGAGAGTCATCGGAGCAGCAGACAGAGATTTCTCACCCAGTTTTTCAGCAGTCAGCCATACGAGGTGAGTTTCCTTCCAGTACGAACGGGTCTACGGCCACAATGCCGGACCGTTTAAGTTGTAGAGTATGTCGGGGTGAGCCCGATGCCGGGGTTAGCCCGATGCAGTTTATATGTTCCGGACCTCGGTCCGATGCCGGGGCGGTCCCGAGAACTAGTTATGTATGCCTGATGTTTTTGTGATTCATGCATGTTTATGTGTTATGTGTTCCGGGGTAAGCCCGATGTCGGGGAAAGCCCGATGTATGCTAGATTATATGTTATGATTATGTGTTCCGGGCTTCGGTCCGATGTCAGAGCAATCCCGATGCAGATTATATGTTTATGATATATGTTATGCTGTGTATATGTCGGGGTAAGACCGATGTTGGGGCAAGCCCAATGTCGGGGTGAGCCCGATGCCCGATGCGGTCGGATGCCGGGGTGAGCCCGATGTCGGACAGGAGTTCGATGCCGGGTAAGCTGATGCCGTGATTCGTCCCGATGCAGTTGGGAGTAGTCCCAGAGTTATGTTATTTGCTATACGTGATTTGTATGGTATGTGGTAGTTTGGGCGAGCTCACTAAGGTTCGTGCTTACAGTTTCAGTTTTGGTTTTAAGTACTTCAGCTAGCAAGGGAAAGGGCTCGGGATGATGGCATGGAACACACCACAGTTTTCTTAGCCTGGGAGTTTACTCTGATTTGTTATATGAGATTGTGATATGATGACAAATTTTATGAGATTTTGAGATACATGTTTTATGATTTTATACTATGGCGATGATATTTGTGTTTGTTAAATGATTTTGAAAATGAAATTTTTGCCTAGTATTTTTGGGATGTTTCACGGGTGCCCATGACGGTTCCGGTAGTAGACATCACGGTGGCGATCCTCATCGGCACTGCAGCGGTGACGGTCGAACTCTGCTCGCGAACGGCGCTGAGAAAGCTTCCAAGAACGGTGGTGGCGGCTGAATCATCAAGGTTTAGGGTTAGATGGTGTGATGGGAGGGAATGGATGGTTCCTGTTTAATCCCGATTTCATACAAACTCCATGCGAGTTTTACACTTCCAGTCCTTCCTTCTCATAAACTCTTCAACTTTAATCCAACATTTCGCCTTTAACCCCTAATTCCATAAATTCATTATATTTTAGGTCCAAAACTTACCAAATAGCACCTGTCCTCAGAAATCTTTACAAATTAAATCCGGAATTTACCATTTAGCCCTTGCTTCGCAAAATTTATTCAATTTAAGTCCCAATAATTTACCAAGCAATCCCCACTCCTAAAAATCTTTACAAAATAAGTCCCGAGATTACATTTTAACGCCAAAACCAACACCCCACTAAATATTATGGATTTTTGGGCTACCATTCATTCCTCAATTTTATCTATTTATTTATTTAACAAACGGGATGTTACATGAACTAAGCATCCTTTATAAGTCTTATTTACCTACTAGGGAAGACTACCAGGCTTATGAACTTTCCTTGAAATAACTATTCTATTTTAGAAGACCCTTTCCTAATATTAACATAAAGTATTAAGTATTTATATTTTCTTATTTTTTCTCACGAATAATACTCCGATTATTTATTATCATATAATCATATTATCTATATACTATAACACAAATAGAACCATATTTGGTTCGCATCCTGTATATAAACATATATATTTATACCATATATTTCAGGCAAATAAGCATATAGTTCACAGATTTTTAATACTTTCCATAATTATTTGAATGAAAAGTATGTTCATGAAAGGGACTATGCACTCACTTGATAAAATGGGTGACTGGCGATTTCGGCAACACTTTTCTTCACACTTCCAAAGAGATCTAGACGTATAAAGTACTAAGCCTTAGTTTAGTTTCATAATTCGGGTGACTATAATAATTATAGTGTAGATTCCTCACTAATCCCAATGTATACATCAAGATCTATCAAGTAAGGAACAACCAGGTAGGATTATATCGAAGGTAGGGTCTTCTTGGTATACAAAGTATACTATTTGGAAATCCCACTTTAAACACCTCACTAAATCCAACTTAGACATCATCCCCGTAAATAGATCAATCAATATAATGACTTAGAATCACCGATAAATCTTAATAATAGGTTCATAATAAAAAATATGACTATAATTAAAAGTTACACTTGAATAAAATAAGTGTAGCTTAACATACAGAGTATTCTGATGAAAATCGGGAATTATGCGGGCTGAACTCTGATCCGGGGGCTTCTATTTGTAGGCTATCCGACACCGCAGGGCCTTGATAAATTAACCGGGAACTTGGGAGTAAAAGGGCTAGAGATACCTAAGAGGTTTCAGATAGAATTAGGGTGGATGTGTAGAGAAATGAATTGAGAATCGAACATATTTATAGGGCTGAAAAGCAGTGCGCTCTGAGCAATTGGTGGGGCCAGGTGACATGGAAGCTTATGGGTGGTGACACGTGTCAAGCATCTGGTGGAGTGTCAGTATGCATCGCACATGCTGTCTATGCGCGCGGCTGCATGCGGAAATTTCTAATTTCTTAGAAAGTTCATATCTTTTACGTACGAGCTCCATTTTTGATGGGTTTTATATCCACACGTAGCTACCGACAAGATCTAAAACTTTTATTTAGAATTTGTTGGCTATTTTTTACTTTATTTTTATAGCTATATTTTTACAAGCTTAGACTATTAAAGTTTGTGTAAAAATAATAACTCTCTGGTATGATATATGTTCTCAAGTGTCTTTATATCGACGAATAGGTATGAACGAGATGTTCAACTCTCGTTTAGATTGTTTTTCCTAACAATCAATCGTTCTAAATTTCAGTATCAGTGGTTCACACTACTGCGCTAAAACTTGGAAAAATCATAACTTCCTCTCATGAAGTCAGATTTGGGCGTTCTTTATATGTACGGGTTCGCTTTCATGATTCCTATGACTTTCATTTAGATTACTTAGGCTAATAAGCAACCTATCTCCCATTTACTATTTACGATACACTTTCAGAATGAGAAACTTTGGAAGGCCATAACTTCTATATTATAATTATTATCTATTATATCTTAAATGTCTAGCCCGAAGTTGTGGACATTACGATTACCTCCCCCTTAGGATGATTATGTTCCGAAATCATCAGCAAACAGTGTTGAATAGTGATTCCCAAGTCGCCTCTCGATCCTCAACGACGGAGTTTCCTTAGTACTTGTTTCCGCACAGTACTTATTCTAGCCGATCCTTTTGTGCTAAACACAAAGTACTATATTAGGTTCCTTTATGATAGTTTAACAGCCTACCGACCTAAATCCATATCCTTTAACTTCATTGATTAGGGTTGTACTTAAGTGCCCGAACTACATCAGGTATTTCTCATAACCATTTCTCCTTTTATGAAGATGGCAAGGTCCACGAATTTAAGTGTTACAAGCCCCCTTTTGGGGTTTCAACTTTGCCAGTCCACATCGTTTTCATGTTATCATTAACATAATCATTTTTAAAAAGGTTTGAGAAAGGAATCAGATCCATATATATCAAGTTATTCTTGATAAAGAGTCTACAAAAACGTCATATATGGACTAATTCCTTACATACTTGATACCTAGGAAGGTATACTCTCATCATTTGGTCTATTTCGACTCACATCATATCGTGGTTCCTACACTATCCTATAATATTTGATGTTAAGATCTAAGATGAGATCGTTCTTTTTACCTATAGGCCCAGGTAAAGGTTTCAAGTTTCCTCGTGATATTTAATGTTGTTTCCTTGTTTTCTAAGCAAGATGTCAATTCTATAAAAATAATTATTAAAGCTAATAACTCTTTTCTTAGCTTGTAACACTCTAAAATTTCAAATAAAATTTTCATTTTTAAAATCACATAAAACCCAATATCACATTTCTCAAAATCCTCAAAATGAATAAGTTGTCAAACACAAGTCAACAATTGTTTGATAATATCCCAGAATCCTTAAAACAAACTCTGTAACTAGTGTGTACAATCAATCTGGCGCCTTCCCGCAGTCCTGAGAGGTACCTGAAACACATATCACACAACACGGTAAGCACAAAGCTTAGTAAGTTCCCCAAAATACCACATACACAAATAATAAGCCTCTCATGGCTATAGGTTGGCATGGACCCTCCGGTCATGCGTCTCGGTGAGGACCCTCCGGTCTCACGGCTCGGTGTGGACCCTCCGGTCATGTGTCTCAGTGAAGACCCTTCGGTCTCACAAATCGGGTTGGACCCTCCAGTCTTATATCTCAGTGAAGACCCTCCTGTCTCACAACTCGGTTTGGACCCTCCGGTCCTAACTCAATAAGGCACAGAATAATATAGCATAAATCACAAAGACAAAATCCATAATATCACATAACTCAGTATAAGCACATAGGACCCTCCGGTCAATAACTCAAATAAGACCCTCCGATCACACAATATTACCACTCAAGTAAGTATAGTGAGAAGACTCACCTCGTAAGCAGAGCAAGTAGGTCTCGTACTCAAAGATCGGTCTAGGTTTCGCCTACATATCATAATCATCTCTAATTAACACTTTGTAATAACAACTCTAAAGATATTAAGCTAACCGATATGCTAACTCTTGGAAAGGGTGAAAAGACCATTTTACCCCTCCATGGACTCCATATCCATAACTTGACCAAACCCTAAAAGTCAACGGAAGTCAACACTCGAGTCAACAGTCCATGTTGACCCAATTCGTCGAGTGCATCTATGCGACTCGTCGAGTCTCTCCTGTTCTCAGCAAAATCGGGAAAACTCCAACTCAACTCGCCGAGTTGTCTCATCAACTCGTCAAGTTTGCATGTGTCCAGACTATAGAGGAAAACCCTAACCGACTCGTCGAGTTGGCTCAACCACTCGTCGAGTCCCTTAGGTCCATTTCTCATTCAGACAATTTTAAGCAAAACTAAAGCCCCATACTCTAGATTTAGCCTCCCAAGGCTGAAATACCATGTAAAGCTACAAGCTTTACGTCCATGCATGACACCTAGGGCTCAAAATGCCAAAACAAAGCTTTATAGAGGGTTTAATGTCTGAAACTTGGACAATAGCTTGATAAAGCTTGAATCTTTAGGCCCAAGGGACCTTATACTTCCCAGATCTGAAGTTTCAACTTCATGGCATGCTCAAACAACTCAAAGGCTCAAAAGGAAGATGAAAATTGCCACAAACTCCCTAAAGAAGAGATCTAACCAAAACAATGATCAATGTGATAACTTTTTACCTCCAAATAGCAGTTAGCACTAAAAGAACACTGGATCCAAGGGCTTCTTCTCGTTCCAAGCCTTATGCTCTTCTATCTCTTTCCAAGGATGCACCAAATCACACACTTTTAGTCTCTCTCTCTCTCTCACAGATGATACCAGCTCGTTTAGGGTTTCTCTCAGGGTGTTAAAGTGATAAAGGAGGCAAAAATGAAGGATTAAGGTCCTTTAAATAGTAAACAAACCCTAAAAATTAGGGTTTTCACACTCAGCTCCTACTCGTCGAGTTGGGGTCCTCCAACTCGTCGGGTAGACTCTAAAAATCATGCGGTCATTAAATCCTCTACTCGGCGAGTTGGGGCCTCTAACTCGTCGAGTTGCTCTGACAACATAAATGAAAATTAATTAAATATTATACCTGGGAGTCGGGATGTTACAATTCTCCCCCACTAGAATTAGACTTCGCCCACGAAGTCGTCTTTAGTTCTTTAATCACAATTTAAAGAAGTGACTTTTGGTTATCCATAACTTGAGGACAAGTTATGGACACCACCATTTCCATTAAGATCATGAATTAAACATACATGGAGGTTACATATAATTCCTATGATCTTCTAAAAACTCATAAGAACACAAATTCATGTCAAGCAATTTCAAGAAATCATATAAACATATACAATACTTGAAAATTGATAAAAGTCATGTAAAATGGGTTAACATAATCATTGTCATTTTGAAAAACAGATAGATTGGGATAATGATCTTAATCCATTTCCAGCAACAAAACTCGAAAAAACTGCCCAGCACGCTCCTACTCGCCGAGTGCATTATTCTACTCGCCGAGTAGGATGAATTTGTTCATGGACTCGGCGAGTCCAGTCGTCAGAATGCAGAATTTTCGATTTTTTAAGCAGTTTTGCATCAAGTATACAGAAAACAATCCTAGGCTCTGATACCACTGATGGGTTTTTGAGCATTCTAACACTTCCTAAGTGTACATGCAACCCTAATAACCTTGAATCTATGTTTTAGTAGGGACTAGATTAAGGATATGGGCGGCAGTCTCTAAGGCATACCCCCAGAAAGAGATTGGTAACGAAGCTCGACTCATCATGGAACGAACCATATCCAACAAGGTTCGATTGCGCCTCTCAGCTACACCATTCAACTGTGGTGTTCTGGGAGGTGTCAATTGTGAGACAATCCCACATTCCTTAAGATAGTCAAGGAACTCAATGCTAAGATACTCTCCTCCCCGATCGGATCGGAGCATCTTGATGTTCCTGCCCAATTGATTCTCCACTTCCTGCTTAAACTCTTTGAACTTTTCAAAGGTTTCTGACTTATGCTTGATTAAGTAAATGATGGGTTTTGAGCATTCTAACACTTCCTAAGTGTACATGCAACCCTAATAACCTTGAATCTATGTTTTTCTCTATATACATGCAAATTTCTTTTTCAATGTTATTTCCTAACTAGCATGGCATGGGGATTACATAAAACATAAAACTAGTAGAAATACATACCTTGGTGTTGCTTGGATTCCTTCAAGACTTTGTGAGCCTAGCACCCCAAATGTTGTGCCTCAAGTGCTTCACACAACACCACAAGACTTGGAATAACTTAAGAGAATACTTCTAGCACTCAAAATCGGTTATGCCCTCTCTAGTAACACTATGTCCACTAGGTCCTGATTTTGCTAGCCATAGGGTTCCTTTTATAGTGTTGTCACAATTAGGGTTTACACATGAATGCCCTTAATTGTCATGACTCTTGATTTCCCATGACCCATGGATTTGTAACTCCCATGGACTATCCATGGAGCTCCATTTGGTTACATCCATAACCCATAAACCATGGATCATTAATCCACCATAAAAGAATTGATGATTGTCATAATTAACCCTATATATTTAATTAGTCTCACTTTGATCACCAAATTAATCCTAGATTAATACTTGATCAATACTAATTAAATAATACTATTATTAATATATTAGAACTTATAATATATTAATAATGATAAGTGCCTTATTCTCTCATTTAGTCTATCCAAGTATTGCAATGCCATGCAACCCAAATGGACCATGCCGGGTCGGGTCAAGTACATACCAAATAAAGTTATGGACTTAGACACTATATCCAACAGTCTCCCACTTGGATAAGTCTAATAACTATATTTGCAAATATGACTTCAAAATCCGACTAGCAATCGTAGCTCTTTCAAAGTCTCTCGGAACTAAGATGATGATGATACGCCATTTAAGATAAGTGATCATATAATCCTCTGTTCTCATGATATCAGCCGGACAAACACATGGAACATGGTCTTACTTATTGTCCAACATTTGTTTCTCGATCTCTCATTTGTTTCGACATAGAACTAAATTGAACACATCAATTAGGTTCTGACCGGGCCCGGTACATAGGTCAAAACCAAATCATCGAGGGGCCCAGATATCACTTCTATTTCTAGAAGGAACAGATAAACTTCGACTGATATGCTTGTACTAACTACTTATTGAATTATTCACAAAGGCACGTTTTATAACATCGAGTTACCAATGCGTTTTCGTACAATCAATGAATAACCAACTCATAGTCAACAACTCATATCTCTAGGTTTGAAGATTTATATGATATTATCGTCTCACGATCACTCGAGATAAATTCCATGAAGTGATGCAAGTGAGCGTGGGTTGGATCCAATACTCAGCCCTTATGAGTACTCATGAATGTTGTAGCAACCATTGCATTGTCGAAAGCACTTTTAGACAAATCATACAAGCCAAATTCATGACAGTCTTAAATCAATACTTACTTCCAAAGTTTGACTGACTGTAGATGGTTTGAATAATAACATAATTATTCTGGAAGTAAAAACATGCAAAATTGAAACATAGTAAACAATCAACACAAGATAGTAACACCTTACTCATAAATAAATAACAACTTTTATTTATTATCAAATGTCAATTACATTTTACAAGTTTCAGGAATCTAATTATTGAAACTAATATCATCCTTCAGCCCAATGCGCCTCGCATGCTGTAAATGCTTAACCCTGCTCAGTCCCTTCGTGAGGGGATCTGTCGGGTTCTCATCTGATGATACCCTCTTAGCCACGAGGAGTCCTTCTTCTATTCGATGTCTGATGAAATGGTATTTTCTGTCAATATGCCTAGATCTCCCGTGATCTCTCGGTTCCTTAGCCAAAGCAACCGCACTTTCATTGTCACAGAAAGTTTCCATTGGCTCCTTTATAGCTGGTACAACTCCAAGGTCTCCGATGAAGTTCTTTAGCCATATCGCCTCCTTAGCTGCTTCACTTGCTGCTATGTACTCTGATTCACAAGTAGAATCAGCTACTGTCTCCTGCTTGGAACTTTTCCAAGTAATTGCCCCTCCATTTAGGATAAAGACCCAGCCTGACTGAGAGCGGAAATTATCCTTATCAGTCTGGAAGCTAGCATCGCTATATCCTTCCACTCTCAAGTCATCACTGCCTCCGAGGGTAAGGACCCAATCCTTAGTCCTCCGTAGATACTTGAGAATGTTCTTTACCGCTGTCCAGTGTGCCTTGCCAGGGTTCCCTTGATATCTACTGACCATGCTCAAAACAAAGGCCACATCAGGGCGAGTACAAGTCATAGCATACATGATCGAGCCCACAGCGGAAGCATATGGTATATGACTCATTTCAGCTATCTCAGCTTCTGTACTCGGACTCTGAGTCTTACTCAGCTTGGCATTACTCTGGATTGGTAATTCTCCTTTCTTGGATTCTTGCATGCTGAACCTCTTCAGCACCTTATCCAAGTAAGTACTTTGACTAAGTCCAATTAGTCTCTTACTCCTATCTCTCAATATCCTTATCCCTAGGATATAGGCAGCTTCCCCAAGGTCCTTCATAGCGAAACACTTCCCAAGCCAGGACTTAACCTCCTGCAAGGTTAGGACGTCGTTTCCTATGAGAAGTATGTCATCCACATACAACACCAAGAAGCTAACTATGCTCCCACTAGCCCTGACATACACACAAGACTCATCCTCACTCCTAGAAAAGCCAAACTCTTTGACTTTCTCATCAAAGCAAAGATTCCATCTGCGAGATGCTTGTTTCAATCCATAAATGGATTTATCAAGCTTACACACTCTATTAGGGTATCTTGTATCGACAAAACCCTCTGGTTGAGCCATGTAAACATCCCCAGCCAACTTTCCATTAAGGAAAGCGGTTTTGACATCCATTTGCCATATTTCATAATCATGAAATGCAGCTATGGCTAACAATACTCTAATAGACTTAATCTTAGCTACTGGTGAGAAGGTCTCATCATAGTCAACTCCCGGAGTTTAAGTAAAGCCCTTCACAACCAGTCGCGCTTTGTAAGTATGTCCCTTCCCATCCATGTCGGTCTTCTTCTTGAAGATCCATTTGCACCCAACTGTCTTACGACCTGGTACATTGTCAACCAAGTTCCAAACTTGATTGTCATACATGGACTGAATCTCGCTGTCCATAGCCTCCTTCCATTTAGCAGACTCAGGGCCTGCCATGGCTTCCCTGTAGTTATTAGGTTCATCCAAATCTATTAGTGTACTATCACTAATAAACGTATCACCTTCAGTGGTGATGTGATAACCATAATAAAAATCAGGTGTGTTCCTCACCCTAGTGGAACGTCTTGGAGGTACAGACTCATCTATCGGATCAACAGGAGTTTCCTCCTCAAGTTGGTCGATAGCATTTGAGGTTCCTTCACCACTTGACTCTTGAAGCTCTTCAAGGTCAATTTTCCTCCCACTGTCCCCTTGGCTTATGAATTCTCTCTCACGAAAGACTCCTCTTCTTGCTACAAAGACCACATTATCACTGGGTCTGTAGAAGAGGTAACCAAAGGATCTTTGTGGGTAGCCGATGAAAATACACCTCTCACTTCGAGGTTCAAGCTTATCATGAGTCTCACGCCTCACGAAAGCTTCACAACCCCAAATATTGATGTGGTCCAAATTGGGAACTTTCCCAGTCCACATCTCGTGAGGTGTTTTGGCAACCTTTTTAGTAGGGACTAGATTAAGGATATGGGCGGCAGTCTCTAAGGCATACCCCCAGAAAGAGATTGGTAACGAAGCTCGACTCATCATGGAATGAACCATATCCAGCAAGGTTCGATTGCGCCTCTCAGCTACACCGTTCAACTGTGGTGTTCTGGGAGGTGTCAATTGTGAGACAATCCCACATTCCTTAAGATAGTCAAGGAACTCAATGCTAAGATACTCTCCTCCCCGATCGGATCGGAGCATCTTGATGTTCCTGCCCAATTGATTCTCCACTTCCTGCTTAAACTCTTTGAACTTTTCAAAGGTTTCTGACTTATGCTTGATTAAGTAAATATATCCATATCTACTGTAATCATCAGTAAAAGTCACATAATAGCGATTAGCATCCCTTGTAGCAACTCTGAAGGGCCCACACACATCCGTGTGTACAAGGTCCAACAAACCTTCACCCCTATCACAAGTACCTGTGAAGGGTGACTTTGTCATTTTTCCAAGCAAACAAGACTCGCAACTATCATCTGACTTGAGGTCAAATGATTCCAAGACTCCAGCCTTTTGGAGTTGGCCTATGCGCTTCTTGTTAACATGTCCAAGACGACAATGCCACAAGGATGCTTTATCCAAGCTATCTGAAGAATCAATATACAACACATTATTTCCTAGATTGTCTACAACATTCACAGCTTCATATATACCATCACAAGGTAATGCTTTAAAGTAAAATACATCATTGTAATAAACATTAATAGCACCATTTTTATTATCAAATGAAAATGAAAAACCTTGTTTGTACAAGCCATGAAAAGAAATAATATTTCTCGCCATTTCGGGCGAGTAACAACACTTATTCAAATCTAACATTAACCCATTATTAAGCAATAAAGAATAAACTCCTATCTTGGTAACAGGTGATGCTTTCCTGTTGCCCATGACTAAGTTTATCTTCCCGTGCTCCACTTGCTCACTTCTTCTTAGTGCCTGCAAATCAGTACAAATGTGAATACCACACCCTGTATCAAGCACCCAAGAATTAGCATTAGATGAGTTGTTAGACAATATTATGTAAATACCTGCATGGGTGGGTTTAACCTTCCCATCCTTTAGATCTTGCAGATATTTGAGGCAGCTTCGCTTGAAGTGTCCCTTATCCTGGCAATAGAAGCACTGTGCTTCCTTTGGGTTTGAAGAAGGAGTAATGGGACCTTTCTTTGTCCCACTTGAAGAGGAACCATCAAGAGTCTTACCCTTGGTACCCTTCGAAGGGCTTTTCCTCTTCTTACCCTTTCCCTGCCCAATAGCCAGAACAGGGGCTGTTGAAGGAGTAGAAGTAGCAACCGCTTTACCCTTAAGGCCATTTTCAGCTGTCCTTAAGAGTCCTTGAAGTTTGCTAAGTGTGACTTCCTCTTTGTTCATATGATAAGTCATACGAAACTGATCATAACTTGGAGGTAAGGAATGGAGAATGATGTCAATCGCCATTTCCTCAGGAAAGTCAACATTTAGCTTCAGCAACCGGTCAACGAACCTTTGCATCTTCTGCAAGTGACCGGTGATGGGTTCACCATCCTTCATCCTTGCAGTTATCATGGAGGAGATGATTTCATACCTCTCCTGACGCGCGCTCTGATGGTACCTTTCCATCAGATCCAGGTGCATCTCATAGGGGTAGAAATCTTCATAGGATTTTTGAAGTTCAGGAGTCATGGTGGCCATCATGATGCATGCTACTTTAGTAGCATCCTTTTCATGTGCAACAAACTCCGCAAACTCTTCAGGAGTAGCAGTGGCTTCATTCACAACCTTAAGCTCCCTATCGAGGACATATTCTTTGTCCTCATAGCGGGTAATCATTCTGATGTTTCTGATCCACTCATTGAAATTGGATCCATCAAAGATGACCTTACCACACAAGTTCATAAGGGAAAAAGAGCCTGTTGGGTTTGAGCCAGAAGCATTGTTGGAAGACATCTGAAAGGAAAGAAAGACAAGTTTCATTAGATTAGGAATCCTTAATAATTCACCCAAATGAAATATTAAGGCTAGGATCCAACAAACTATTTATAGTTGGAAGAGGGATGCCGTAATCCATACTATAAAATATTTGAAGGTAGGTAAATGACGATTTACCAATTTCCACCATAAGAACGAAATATTTTATTATTAGGTTTTATTGGTTTTGAAACTCCTAGATCTTTTGAGATACATTGAACTTTTCAATGGCATGTTTGAATCTCGATTGTGCCCTCTCAAGTTTGTGACTGGGATGCCGAGGATCACAAACAAGGTGTGAATAACCATACAAATTGACTTGGTACCCTCAACAATATTACCTAATCGATGTGCCGGTTAACCACACACGCTCCACCGATCTATAATAAAGTCAAGTTACCCTTTGCCACTCTTACTAGTCCATGTTAGTGTGCCGGTTAACCACACACGCTCCACTAACGACTTGGTAAGGTACAAAGTGTAATTTTATGGGCTAGCACCAATTTCACATTTTCCTAAAGTAACTAAGATTGGGAATTTATAATGTATAGTTACTTTATAATTCATTATACTTTTAACAAGTATTTAAAGTCGTATCCTACCCGTTCGGCTAACGACCCTCCACCGATCAAGGAAGCGGTGGGTGAGAGTGGACACCCATTAAGTCACCATTTTATAGGCAACAACCTTATACCCCCCTTATAGACCGGCTTCGTGAATGAGGCCTACTAACGGTAAGAATGCCATATTCTTATACATATCTATATAATAAAATTATAATAATAGTATAAGTGTTGATTTTTAAACTTTTTAAAAATCTAAGGTTTAATTTGGAATTAAAGTATTAAAGTGTAAGACTTTTCAAATTCCAAAACTTGAGGGCAAGAATTGAAACTATTCCAAGTCTCTTCAATTCGTAACTTATGAGTTTTAATGGTTCATAAAAATGAAGACTCTTCATTTTATGAAACCTCTTTAGTTCTTTAATCACAATTAAAAGAAGTGACTTTTGGTTATCCATAACTTGAGGACAAGTTATGGACACCATCATAGCCATTAAGATCATGAATTAAACACACATGGTGGTTACACATAATTCCTATGATCTTCTAAAAACTCATAAGAACACAAATTCATGTCAAGCAATTTCAAGAAATCATATAACTATATACAATACTTGAAAATTGATAAAAGTCATGTAAAATGGGTTAACATAATCATTATCATTTTGAAAAACAGATTTTACAAGTCCAAAACAGATTGGGATAATGATCTTAAACCATTTCCAGCAACAAAACTCGAAAAAACTGCTCAGCACGCTCCTACTCGCCGAGTGCATTATTCTACTCGGCGAGTAGAATGAATTTGTTCATGGACTCGGCGAGTCCTCCCCATGGACTCGGCGAGTCCAGTCGTCAGAGTGCAGAATTTTCGATTTTCAAGCAGTTTTGCATCAAGTATACAGAAAACAACCTGGCTCTGATACCACTGATGGGTTTTTGAGCATTCTAACACTTCCTAAGTGTACATGCAACCCTAATAACATTGAATCTATGTTTTTCTCTATATACATGCAAATTTCTTTTTCAAGGTTATTTCCTAACTAGCATGGCATGGGGATTACATAAAACATAAAACTAGTAGAAATACATACCTTGTTGTTGCTTGGATTCCTTCAAGACTTTGTGAGCCTAGCACCCCAAATGTTGTGCCTCAAGTGCTTCACACAACACCACAAGACTTGGAATAACTTAAGAGAATACTTCTAGCACTCAAAATCGGTTATGCCCTCTCTAGTAACACTATGTCCACTAGGTCCTGATTTTGCTAGCCATAGGGTTCCTTTTATAGTGTTGTCACAATTAGGGTTTACACATGAATGCCCTTAATTGTCATGACTCTTGATTTCCCATGACCCATGGATTTGTAACTCCCATGGACTATCCATGGAGCTCCATTTGGTTACATCCATAACCCATAAACCATGGATCAATAATCCACCATAAAAGAATTGATGATTGTCATAATTAACTCTATATATTTAATTAGTCTCACTTTGATCACCAAATTAATCCTAGATTAATACTTGATCAATACTAATTAAATAATACTATTATTAATATATTAGAACTTATAATATATTAATAATGATAAGTGCCTTATTCTCTCATTTAGTCTATCCAAGTATTGCAATGCCATGCAACCCAAATGGACCATGCCGGGTCGGGTCAAGTACATACCAAATAAAGTTATGGACTTAGACACTATATCCAACAGTAAATATATCCATATCTACAGTAATCATCAATAAAAGTCACATAATAGCGATTAGCATCCCTTGTAGCAACTCTGAAGGGCCCACACACATCCGTGTGTACAAGGTCCAACAAACCTTCACTCCTATCACAAGTACATGTGAAGGGTGACTTTGTCATTTTTCCAAGTAAACAAGACTCGCAACTATCATCTGACTTGAGGTCAAATGATTCCAAGACTCCAGCCTTTTGGAGTTGGCCTATGCGCTTCTTGTTAACATGTCCAAGACGACAATGCCACAAGGATGCTTTATCCAAGCTAAAGAATCAATATACAACACATTATTTCCTAGTTTGTCTACAACATTCACGGCTTCATATACACCATCACAAGGTAATGCTTTAAAGTAAAATACATCATTGTAATAAACATTAATAGCACCATTTTTATTATCAAATGAAAATGAAAAACCTTGTTTGTACAAGCCATGAAAAGAAATAATATTTCTCGCCATTTCGGGCGAGTAACAACACTTATTCAAATCTAACATTAACCCATTATTAAGTAATAAAGAATAAACTCCTATCTTGGTAACAGGTGATGCTTTCCTGTTGCCCATGACTAAGTTTATCTTCCCGTGCTCCACTTGCTCACTTCTTCTTAGTGCCTGCAAATCAGTACAAATGTGAATACCACACCCTGTATCAAGCACCCAAGAATTAGCATTAGATGAGTTATTAGACAAGATTGTGTAAATACCTGCATGGGTGGGTTTAACCTTCCCATCCTTTACATCTTGCAGATATTTAGGGCAGCTTCGCTTGAAGTGTCCCTTATCCTGGCAATAGAAGCACTGTGCTTCCTTTGGGTTTGAAGAAGGAGTAATTGGACCTTTCTTTGTCCCACTTGAAGAGGAACCATCAAGAGTCTTACCCTTGGTACCCTTCGAAGGGTTTTTCCTCTTCTTACCCTTTCCCTGCCCAATAGCCAGAACAGGGGCTGTTGAAGGAGTAGAAGTAGCAACCGCTTTACCCTTAAGGCCATTTTCAGCTGTCCTTAAGAGTCCTTGAAGTTTGCTAAGTGTGACTTCCTCTTTGTTCATATGATAAGTCATACGAAACTGATCATAACTTGGAGGTAAGGAATGGAGAATGATGTCAATCGCCATTTCCTCAGGAAAGTCAACATTTAGCTTCAGCAACCGGTCAACGAACCTTTGCATCTTCTGCAAGTGACCGGTGATGGGTTTACCATCCTTCATCCTTGCGGTTATCATGGAGGAGATGAGTTCATACCTCTCCTGACGTGCGCTCTGATGGTACCTTTCCATCAGATCCAGGTGCATCTCATAGGGGTAGAAATCTTCATAGGATTTTTGAAGTTCAGGAGTCATGGTGGCCATCATGATGCATGCTACTTTAGTAGCATCCTTTTCATGTGCAACAAACTCCGCAAACTCTTCAGGAGTAGCAGTGGCTTAATTCAATAAGTAGTTAGTACAAGCATATCAGTCGAAGTTTATCTGTTCCTTCTAGAAATAGAAGTGATATCTGGGCCCCTCGATGATTTGGTTTTGACCTATGTACCGGGCCCGGTCAGAACCTAATTGATGTGTTCAATTTAGTTCTATGTCGAAACAAATGAGAGATCGAGAAACAAATGTTGGACAATAAGTAAGACCATGTTCCATGTGTTTGTCCGGCTGATATCATGAGAACAGAGGATTATATGATCACTTATCTTAAATGGCGTATCATCATCATCTTAGTTCCGAGAGACTTTGAAAGAGCTACGATTGCTAGTCGGATTTTGAAGTCATATTTGCAAATATAGTTATTAGACTTATCCAAGTGGGAGACTGTTGGATATAGTGTCTAAGTCCATAACTTTATTTGGTATGTACTTGACCCGACCCGGCATGGTCCATTTGGGTTGCATGGCATTGCAATACTTGGATAGACTAAATGAGAGAATAAGGCACTTATCATTATTAATATATTATAAGTTCTAATATATTAATAATAGTATTATTTAATTAGTATTGATCAAGTATTAATCTAGGATTAATTTGGTGATCAAAGTGAGACTAATTAAATATATAGGGTTAATTATGACAATCATCAATTCTTTTATGGTGGATTAATGATCCATGGTTTATGGGTTATGGATGTAACCAAATGGAGCTCCATGGATAGTCCATGGGAGTTACAAATCCATGGGTCATGGGAAATCAAGAGTCATGACAATTAAGGGCATTCATGTGTAAACCCTAATTGTGACAACACTATAAAAGGAACCCTATGGCTAGCAAAATCAGGACCTAGTGGACATAGTGTTACTAGAGAGGGCATAACCGATTTTGAGTGCTAGAAGTATTCTCTTAAGTTATTCCAAGTCTTGTGGTGTTGTGTGAAGCACTTGAGGCACAACATTTGGGGTGCTAGGCTCACAAAGTCTTGAAGGAATCCAAGCAACACCAAGGTATGTATTTCTACTAGTTTTATGTTTTATGTAATCCCCATGCCATGCTAGTTAGGAAATAACATTGAAAAAGAAATTTGCATGTATATAGAGAAAAACATAGATTCAAGGTTATTAGGGTTGCATGTACACTTAGGAAGTGTTAGAATGCTCAAAACCCATCATTTACTTAATCAAGCATAAGTCAGAAACCTTTGAAAAGTTCAAAGAGTTTAAGCAGGAAGTGGAGAATCAATTGGGCAGGAACATCAAGATGCTCCGATCCGATCGGGGAGGAGAGTATCTTAGCATTGAGTTCCTTGACTATCTTAAGGAATGTGGGATTGTCTCACAATTGACACCTCCCAGAACACCACAGTTGAATGGTGTAGCTGAGAGGCGCAATCGAACCTTGTTGGATATGGTTCGTTCCATGATGAGTCGAGCTTCGTTACCAATCTCTTTCTGGGGGTATGCCTTAGAGACTGCCGCCCATATCCTTAATCTAGTCCCTACTAAAAAGGTTGCCAAAACACCTCACGAGATGTGGACTGGGAAAGTTCCCAATTTGGACCACATCAAGATTTGGGGTTGTGAAGCTTTCGTGAGGCGTGAGACTCATGATAAGCTTGAACCTCGAAGTGAGAGGTGTATTTTCATCGGCTACCCACAAAGATCCTTTGGTTACCTCTTCTACAGACCCAGTGATAATGTGGTCTTTGTAGCAAGAAGAGGAGTCTTTCGTGAGAGAGAATTCATAAGCCAAGGGGACAGTGGGAGGCAAATTGACCTTGAAGAGCTTCAAGAGTCAAGTGGTGAAGGAACCTCAAATGCTATCGACCAACCTGAGGAGGAAACTCCTGTTGATCCGATAGATGAGTCTGTACCTCCAAGACGTTCCACTAGGGTGAGGAACACACCTGATTTTTATTATGGTTATCACATCACCGCTGAAGGTGATACATTTATTAGTGATAGTACACTAATAGATTTGGATGAACCTAATAATTACAGGGAAGCCATGGCAGGCCCTGAGTCTGCTAAATGGAAGGAGGCTATGGACAGCGAGATTCAGTCCATGTATGACAATCAAGTTTGGAACTTGGTTGACAATGTACCAGGTCGTAAGACAGTTGGGTGCAAATGGATCTTCAAGAAGAAGACCGACATGGATGGGAAGGTACATACTTACAAAGCGCGACTGGTTGCGAAGGGCTTTACTCAAACTCCAGGAGTTGACTATGATGAGACCTTCTCACCAGTAGCTAAGATTAAGTCTATTAGAGTATTGTTAGCCATAGCTGCATTTCATGATTATGAAATATGGCAAATGGATGTCAAAACCGCTTTCCTTAATGGAAAGTTGGCTGAGGATGTTTACACGGCTCAACTAGAGGGTTTTGTCGATACAAGATACCCTAATAGAGTATGTAAGCTTGATAAATCCATTTATGGATTGAAACAAGCATCTCGCAGATGGAATCTTTGCTTTGATGAGAAAGTCAAAGAGTTTGGCTTTTCTAGGAGTGAGGATGAGTCTTGTGTGTATGTCAGGGCTAGTGGGAGCATAGTTAGCTTCTTGGTGTTGTATGTGGATGACATACTTCTCATAGGAAACGACGTCCCAACCTTGCAGGAGGTTAAGTCCTGGCTTGGGAAGTGTTTCGCTATGAAGGACCTTAGGGAAGCTGCCTATATCCTAGGGATAAGGATATTAAGAGATAGGAGTAAGAGACTAATTGGACTTAGTCAAAGTACTTATGTGGATAAGGTACTGAAGAGGTTCAGTATGCAAGATTCCAAGAAAGGAGAATTACCAATCCAGAGTAATGCCATGCTGAGTAAAACTCAAAGTCCGAGTACAGAGGCTAAGATAGCTGAAATGAGTCATATACCATATGCTTCCGCTGTGGGCTCGATCATGTATGCTATGACTTGTACTCGCCCTGATGTGGCCTTTGCTTTGAGCATGGTCAGTAGATATCAAGGGAACCCTGGCAAGGCACACTGGACAGCGGTAAAGAACATTCTCAAGTATCTACGGAGGACTAAGGATTGGGTCCTTACCCTCGGAGGCAGTGATGACTTGAGAGTGGAAGGATATAGCGATGCTAGCTTCCAGACTGATAGGAATAATTTCCGCTCTCAGTCAGGCTGGGTCTTTATCCAAAATGGAGGGGCAATTACTTGGAAAAGTTCCAAGCAGGAGACAGTAGCTGATTCTACTTGTGAATCAGAGTACATAGCAGCAAGTGAAGCAGCTAAGGAGGCGATATGGCTAAAGAACTTCATCGGAGACCTTGGAGTTGTACCAGCTATAAAGGAGCCAATGGAAATTTTCTGTGACAATGAAAGTGCGGTTGCTTTGGCTAAGGAACCGAGAGATCACGGGAGATCTAGACACATTGACAGAAAATACCATTTCATCAGACATCGAATAGAAGAAGGACTCCTCGTGGCTAAGAGGGTATCATCAGATGAGAACCCGGCAGATCCCCTCACGAAGGGACTGAGCAGGGTTAAGCATTTACAGCATGCGAGGCGCATTGGGCTGAAGGATGATATTAGTTTCAATAATTAGATTCCTGAAACTTGTAAAATGTAATTGACATTTGATGATAAATAAAAGTTGTTATTTATTTATGAGTAAGGTGTTACTATCTTGTGTTGATTGTTTACTATGTTTCAATTTTGCATGTTTTTATTTCTAGAATAATTATGTTATTATTCAAACCATCCATAGTCAGTCAAACTTTGGAAGTAAGTATTGATTTAAGACTGTCATGAATTTGGCTTGTATGATTTGTCTAAAAGTGCTTTGGACAATGCAATGGTTGCTACAACATTCATGAGTACTCATAAGGGCTGAGTATTGGATCCAACCCACACTCACTTGCATCACTTCATGGAATTTATCTCGAGTGATCGTGAGACGGTAATATCATATAAATCTTCAAACCTAGAGATATGAGTTGTTGACTATGAGTTGGTTATTCATTGATTGTACGAAAACGCATTGGTAACTCGATGTTATAAAACGTGCCTTTGTGAATAATTCAACAAGTAGTTGGTACAAGCATATCAGTCGAAGTTTATCTGTTCCTTTTAGAAATAGAAGCGATATCTGGGCCCCTCGATGATTTGGTTTTGACCTATGTACCGGGCCCGGTCAGAACCTAATTGATGTGTTCAATTTAGTTCTATGTCGAAACAAATCAGAGATCGAGAAACAAATACTGGACAATAAGTAAGACCATGTTCCATGTGTTTGTCCGGCTGATATCATGAGGACAGAGGATTATACGATCACTTATCTTAAATGGCGTATCATCATCATCTCAGTTCCGAGAGACTTTGAAAGAGCTACGATTGCTAGTCGGATTTTGAAGTCATATTTGCAAATATAGTTATTAGACTTATCCAAGTGGGAGACTGTTAGATATAGTGTCTAAGTCCATAACTTTATTTGGTATGTACTTGACCCGACCCGGCATGGTCCATTTGGGTTGCATGGCATTGCAATACTTGGATAGACTAGATGAGAGAATAAGGCACTTATGATTATTAATATATTATAAGTTCTAATATATTAATAATAGTATTATTTAATTAGTATTGATCAAGTATTAATCTAGGATTAATTTGGTGATCAAAGTAAGACTAATTAAATATATAGGGTTGATTATGACAATCATCAATTCTTTTATGGTGGATTAATGATCCATGGTTTATGGGTTATGGATGTAACCATATGGAGCTCCATGGATAGTCCATGGGAGTTACAAATCCATGGGTCATGGGAAATCAAGAGTCATGACAATTAAGGGCATTCATGTGTAAACCCTAATTGTGACAACACTATAAAAGGAACCCTATGGCTAGCAAAATGGTGACCTAGTGGGCCTAGTGTTACTAGAGAGGGCATAACCGATTTTGAGTGCTAGAAGTATTCTCTCAAGTTATTCCAAGTTTTGTGGTGTTGTGTGAAGCATTTGAGGCACAACATTTGGGGTGCTAGGCTCACAAAGTCTTGAAGGAATCCAAGCAGCAACAAGGTATGTATTTCTACTAGTTTTTATGTTTTATGTAATCCCCATGCCATGCTAGTTAGGAAATAACCTTGAAAAAGAAATTTGCATGTATATTGAGAAAACATAGATTCAAGGTTATTAGGGTTGCATGTACACTTAGGAAGTGTTAGAATGCTCAAAAACCCATCAAGAACAGCATGCTAGATTAGGACTAAGGATCTAGGAAGGATGCCTTATGTGCCTGTTACATGTGTTCAGCTTTATGAGAACTGCATGCTAGTACATATTAGTCAGTATGATAGCCAGAGTAGTAGATGCTTGATTATGTGTACTCGATGCTCGAATGCTGCTTGCTTTGTGCTTTTAGGAGTCTTAGTTATCTTTTACTAAGTAGTAAATGAATATGTTACATTGCATATTGCAAGGACTAAATAATTTTAGAAGGTTAATTCTAGCTCTATTTCGCAGCTCTTGTCTGAGTCCAACCGTTGTAGAGTAGGATCTCTCATTCGAATAATTTTCTAGTCTGAGTAATACGCGAGCTAGTTAGGGAAAGAAAGCGGGGACTTCTTATGCAGCTGATGGCGGAGAGTGGGTTGGTGATTACCCTAGGGCATGCCTAGGAAGAGTTTAGTATGAGATCAGCAGTAGTAGTAGTAGAAGGGACTTGGTTGAGTCGAGGCAGTTCTTGAGGATAGTACGGATAGATATGGAAGGTAGTATGGGCCCGTACTACTGAAAGCAGAGGATCCATACTCGAATAAAGGAAGGCTGAGATAAGACCAGGGAACTTGTAGTGTATGTGATCCCTCCAGTTATATTAGTATTCTGATGTTTGTTATGATGTGTTTCAGAATGATGGTTTTGCGCTCTAGACCAGCAGTGGGTAGCTCAGGTGCAGGAGAGGGATCGGGCTCAGGCTCTGGAGTCGGGAAATTAGATGAGAAGACCAGGGAGTTTATCTCCTCGGAGGTCACACGCAACATACTAGACTAGACTCCTATGATTTTTGGGTCGGTCAAGGAGGGTATCTTAGAGCTTCTGGATGAGAAGCTGAGCGCGTTCCGTACTAAGGTAGCGGCCATGATGGGAACGCGCACATTGACCTTCAGGGAGTTCAGAGCTTGTGGAGCTCCCAACTACCATGGGGCTCGGGACCCCATTACGAGTACCAGATGGTTGGCTGATGTCGCCAACGCGTTCCGTACCAGCAAATGTCCCGAGGGGGACAAGGTCAGATTAGCATCCTGTCTTCTGAAGGACAGGGCACGAGATTGGTGGGAGGAGGTCGGGAGAGCCATTGGAGATGACACTGTGTTGGATGCCATGGCCTGGAGTGAGTTCACGACCAAGTTCAGAGCCGAGTTCGCACCTGTTATTGAGGTGCAACAGCTTGCTAGGGAGTTTTAGGACCTCCAGCAGACGACGGAGACTGTGGCAGAGATTACCGCCAAGTTTAGGGAGAGGGCCCTTCTTGTTCCGCTGTATGTGGCGGATGAGGAGATGAAAAAGTCCCGATATCATGAGATGTTGCGGAGTGATATCCGCCAGTTTGTGAGCCGATCCAGCTGTAAGACGCTAGAGAATATGATAGTGAGGGCTCGAGAGAGGGAGTTGGATTTAAAGATGGAGAGGAAGAGGAAGACAGAGGGAGTTCAGTCATGAGGTTCGGGCAAGAGGCCCAAGGTATCAGATCAAAGATCTCGGAGCCAGCAGAGCCACGGTCATTGTGGCAAATGCGGCAGGATGCACGAGGGAGCGTGCAAGGCAGGGAGTTCGGGTTGCTACAAGTGCGGCCGAACTGGTTACATGAGCCGAGATTGTACAGCTACTACCACCACCACACCAGCATCAGATCTGATTTGCTTTCAGTGCAATCAGCGGGGGCACAAGCGGTCCCAGTGCCCAAGCTTAGCAGCAGCAGGGAAGGTGGTAGCACCTTCTCCTGCCACATTGAGGATTACAGATGGCCGTTAGGGCCGGGCTGATGCGCCTACGGCGCGGAGCAGGGCTTTTCAGCTTACTGCAGAAGAGGCACGAGCAGCTCCTGACATGGTGACGGGTATGTATTTTTCTCTTACCTCTGTATTTGATATTATTTGTGTCTCATGATTATGTGTTTGTGTATAGGGTCCTTCTTAGTAAACGACATTTCAGCTATGGAATTATTTGATTCGGTGGCTACCCGATCATTTGTGTCGCTCGCGCTTAGCAAGCGATTTAGCAGAGATCCAACGGAGCTGGATTGTCCACTCGACGTCGAGATAGCTGATGACAGGACCGTCAGGGTCATGAGAGTTCATAGAGGATGTACTTTGCGACTATTTGATGAGCATTTCTTAATGGATTTGGTTCCTATTCCCCTGCGAGGGAACAAGGTTATAGTAGGTATGGACTGGTTGAGCCCCAATAGGGCAGTGATAGATTGTGAGCAGCAGTTGGTTAGATTTCGCACTCTCAGTGGGGGAGAGTTAGTGATTCAGGGCGAGAGGCCACAGCGCGTACCAGTTTTCTGTTCTGCAGCGAGAGCGAGACGTCACATTCAGCAGGGTTGTGCAGGATATGTCGCGTATGTTATGGATACCCGAGATAAGGGTAAGACGACAGTCGATGATGTACCAGTGGTGCGAGAGTATTCGGACGTATTCTCGGAGGATTTTCATGGGATACCTCCGGAGAGACAGGTTGAGTTTCAGATTGCCCTGGTCCCTGGTGCGGCTCCGACAGCCAAGGCACCATATCGGTTGGCTCCTCCCGAGATGCAGGAGTTGTCTACGCAGCTGCAGGAGCTGCTAGACAAGGGTTTTATCAGGACGAGCAGTACACCATGGGGAGCCCCGATCCTTTTTGTGAAGAAGAAGGACGGGTCACACCGTATGTGCATTGATTACCGGGAGCTGAATAAGGTAACGGTGAAGAACTGTTACCCACTCCCGAGGATAGACGATTTATTCGACCAGCTTCAGGGAGCATCTTGGTTTTCCAAGATTGATCTATGGTCCGGATATCACCAGATGCGGGTCAGAGATGATGATGTGCAAAAGACCGCTTTTAGGACCCGCTATCGTCATTATGAGTTTGTAGTGATGCCGTTTGGGCTCACCATTGCTCCAGCCGCGTTCATGGATCTCATGAACCGCATGTGCAGACCGATGCTGGATTGGTCTATGATAGTATTCATTGATGATATCTTGGTTTATTCCAAGACTGAGGAGCAGCACGAGGAACACCTGAGGGAGGTGATTGAGACCTTGAGGAGGGAGAAACTTTTCACAAAGTTCTCCAAGTGCGAGTTCTGGTTGCGCGAGGTGAAGTTTCGGGGGAACCTTGTCAACCAGAAGGGTATACTAGTAGATCCGACCAAGATTGAGGCTGTGATGCAGTGGGAGGTCCCGAGGTCTCCATCCGAGATTCGGAGCTTCCTGGGATTGGCAGGGTACTACAGGAGATTCATCCAGGATTTCTCCAAGATAGCAATTCCGCTGACCCGGCTGACCAAGAAGTCGGTGGTGTTTCGTTGGGGTCCTGAGCAGCAGACAGCCTTTGAGACGCTCAGGCAGCAACTGTGCGAGGCGCTGATTCTCACCCTGCCAAAGGGAGTAGATGACTTTGTAGTCTATTGTGACGCTTTGATCACAGCTTTGGGAGCAGTGTTGATGCAGCGAGGGAATGTGATAGCTTATGCCTCGAGACAGTTGAAGCCTCACGAGGCTAACTACCCGACGCATGATTTGGAGCTGGGGGCGGTGGTGTTCGCCCTCAAGATTTGGCGGCATTACCTCTACGGATTCCGGTGTACCATGTACACGGGCCACAAGTGCTTGAGGTACCTCATGGATCAGCCGAATATGAACATGAGGCAGCGACGGTGGTTAGACGTGGTAAAGGATTACGACTGTGAGATCCTTTATCACCCGGGCAAGGCCAACGTAGTGGTCGACGCCCTGAGCCGCAAGGCGGTAGCGGCTCCGATTTGAGATATCTGTCTAAGGATAACAGTGATTACTCCATTGCTGGAGAAGATTAGGGAGGCGCAGGCTGAGGGCCTGAAGGAGGAGCGCCAGAAGTGCGAGAGGATTGTGGGCCGAGTAGCTTCGTTTGATTACAATAGTCGAGGACTGTTGACCCTGCATAGGAGGGTATGGGTACCGTACTGGGGCGGAGTATGGCAGGTGTTGATGGATGAGACCCACAAGTCTCGGTTCTCCATACACCCTAGGGCGACGAAGATGTACAGAGATCTTCGACCCGATTACTGGTATCCCTGCATGAAGCGGGATGTAGCCTGGTATGTGAAGAGATGCCTGACCTGCAGGAAGGTCAAGGCAGAGCACTAGAGGCCTCACAGAAAGATGCAGCCGTTAGACATTCCCATGTGGAAATGGGAGGATATCACGATGGACTTCATTACTAAGCTTCCCAGGACCGCACGTGGGGTTGATTCGATATGGGTCATCGTGGATCGGTTGACCAAGAGCGCCCATTTTATACCAATCCAGGAGAGCATATCAGCCGAGAAGTTGGCCGAGATTTATGTGCGAGAGGTAGTGGCACGTCATGGAGTGCCTGTCTCGGTGGTGTCAGACCGAGATGTCCGGTTTACTTCCAGGTTTTGGAAGCGGTTTCACGACGAGATGGGTACTCGTCTCCATTTCAGCACCGCTTTCCACCCTCAGACGGACGGACAGAGCGAGAGGACGATCCAGACTCTCGAGGACATGCTTCGGGCATGTGTGCTAGACTTCGGCGGCAGTTGGGATACGTATCTTCCATTAGCGGAATTTTCGTATAACAACAGTTATCACTCCAGTATAGACTGACCTCCCTTCGAGACGCTTTACGGGAGGAAGTGTAGGACCCCAATCTGTTGGGGTGAGGTCGGTCAGAGAGTCATGGGGAGTACAGAGGTAGTACTGAAGACCACGGAGCAGATTCATCAAGTCCGAAGCAGGCTCCAGACTGCTCAGAGTCGGCAGAAGAGTTATGCCGACAAACGGCGTTCGGAATTGGACTTTCAGGTGGGCGATATGGTCCTCCTGAAAGTGTCACCATGGAAAGTTGTTATCAGATTTCGGAAGCGGGGCAATATTGGCCCCCGGTTCATTGGTCCGTTTAGGTTTTTGGCCCGAGTGGGTCGGGTTGCGTATCGGTTAGATCTTCCAGTAGAGCTTAGCCAGATCCACAGCATGTTCCATGTTTCTCAATTGCGGAAGTGCTTAGTGGATGATTCAGCGGTGATACCTCTTGAGGAAATACAGGTTGACGATAGCCTGAACTACATCGAGAGACCAGTGGCGATTTTAGATCGCAAGACAAAGGAGTTGAAGAACAAGAGACTAGAGTTAGTGAAGGTGCAGTGGCAGCACCGCAAGGGCTCGGAGTGGACGTGGGAGCCCGAGGAGGAAATGAGGGAGCATTACCCAGAGTTGTTTTCAGAGGCGGCAGACTTCGAGGACGAAGTCTAAGACAAGTGGGGGAGAATTATAACACCCGATTCCTGGTACGTATTTAAATTCGAGAACTTCATGTATTTCCTCTGGGACTCGACGAGTTGGTGGCCCAACTCGTCGAGTAGAGTCATGATTTGCGGGAAGTTTAAGCGGCCTACTCCACGAGTCGGGAGACCGACTCGGCGAGCAGGTGTTGTTTGAGTGAAACCCTAAATTTGAGGGTTTGCACCCTATTTAAACAACTTATCTCAGCCTCTATCGTCCCTATTAATCCCATAAAGCATTATCTCGAAACCCTAGTCGTTATTAGTGTGTTTTTTTAGCCTTGAGTTGTTACTTTGGGTGTTTGAAGCTTGAAAAGAAGGAGGAGGCCTGTGAGATCAAGGGGGAATCAGGAAGATCCAGAGCTTTGGGCACATTTCCAGCTTATTGGAGGTATAAAGCTGAACCTTATCTATTCTTTGTGTAGATCTTGATTTTGGTCCATTTTCCTCCATTTTTTAAGCCCTAGTGAGGATGTATTCGAGATTTAGTGTAAGGAATGAGTTTTTGCTTCGGATCTAGGGCTATTAAGGGTTTTTATGGCATAAAGGTGTCCACCTTGTTGCCATAAACACCCCATGCATCTTGTAGACCACCTTTTATGGCTTTTTGAGCCAAGGACCCCATTCATGCGCACCAACTTTGGAACTTTACGTGTAAAATGGACATTAGGAGGCCAGGTCTATGATTTTGGTGTGTTAAGACCCATTTAAATCGACTGTATAGTAATGGTCAAAGATGGACTCAGCGATTCGTTCTTGGGACTCGGCGAGCCAGGGTGTAATGACCATCAAATCCTTTCTGTCGATGGACCAGATGATAGTGTGGAAGGTCCCTCAGTTGTTTAGGCCATTAAGGGACCTGGGAATCATGGGACTCGACGAGTGGTTGAGCAAACTCGCGAGTCCAAGGCAATCTCCCAACCTTTGAAGACGGACTCGACGAGTTATTCATACAACTCGGCGAGCCACAAACTTGTCACACTCATATGATGAAGATGGACTCGACGGGTTCAAGGACGAACTCGGCAAGCCATATGAAGATGGTCCCGATGTTATGATTGAAGGAGAACTCGTCGAGTTCTTGCTAGACTCGACGAGTAGAGTCGGGGTTGGGAACAGATGAAAGAGTAGGGACTCGACGAGTTGGTGAACCAACTCGGTGAGTCAGGTCAACTGGGTGTTGCCTTTGACCAGGATGTTGACTTTAGCCATTTTACCCTAAGAGTAATTAGCAGTTTTGACTAAGTACCTTTATTGGAATTTATAGCCGGAGAGTCGTCGGAGCAGCAGACAGAGATTTCTCACCCAGTTTTTCAGCAGTCAGCCATACGAGGTGAGTTTCCTTCCAGTAGGAACGGGTCTACGGCCACAATGCCGGCCCGTTTAAGTTGTATAGTATGTCGGGGTGAGCCCGATGCCGGGGTTAGCCCGATGCAGTTTATATGTTCCGGACCTCGGTCCGATGCCGGGGCGGTCCCGAGAACTAGTTATGTATGCCTGATGTTTTTGTGATTCATGCATGTTTATGTGTTATGTGTTCCGGGGTAAGCCCGATGTCGGGGAAAGCCTGATGTATGCTAGATTATATGTTATGATTATGTGTTCCGGGCTTCGGTCCGATGTCAGAGCAATCCCGATGCAGATTATATGTTTATGATATATGTTATGCTGTGTATATGTCGGGGTAAGACCGATGTCGGGGCAAGCCCAATGTCGGGGTGAGCCCGATGCCCGATGCGGTCGGATGCCGGGGTGAGCCTGATGTCGGACAGGAGTTCGATGCCGGGTAAGCTGATGCCGTGATTCGTCCCGATGCAGTTGGGAGTAGTCCCAGAGTTATGTTATTTGCTATACGTGATTTGTATGGTATGTGGTAGTTTGGGCGAGCTCACTAAGGTTCGTGCTTACAGTTTCAGTTTTGGTTTTAGGTACTTCAGCTAGCAAGGGAAAGGGCTCGGGATGATGGCATGGAACACACCACAGTTTTCTTAGCCTGGGAGTTTACTCTGATTTGTTATATGAGATTGTGATATGATGACAAATTTTATGAGATTTTGAGATACATGTTTTATGATTTTATACTATGGCGATGATATTTGTGTTTGTTAAATGATTTTGAAAATGAAATTTTTGCCTAGTATTTTTGGGATGTTTCACGGGTGCCCATGACGGTTCCGGTAGTAGACATCACGGTGGCGATCCTCATCGGCACTGCAGCGGTGACGGTCGAACTCTGCTCGCGAACGGCGCTGAGAAAGCTTCCAAGAACGGTGGTGGCGGCTGAATCATCAAGGTTTAGGGTTAGATGGTGTGATGGGAGGGAATGGATGGTTCCTGTTTAATCCCGATTTCATACAAACTCCATGCGAGTTTTACACTTCCAGTCCTTCCTTCTCATAAACTCTTCAACTTTAATCCAACATTTCGCCTTTAACCCCTAATTCCATAAATTCATTATATTTTAGGTCCAAAACTTACCAAATAGCACCTGTCCTCAGAAATCTTTACAAATTAAATCCGGAATTTACCATTTAGCCCTTGCTTCGCAAAATTTATTCAATTTAAGTCCCAATAATTTACCAAGCAATCCCCACTCCTAAAAATCTTTACAAAATAAGTCCCGAGATTACATTTTAACGCCAAAACCAACACCCCACTAAATATTATGGATTTTTGGGCTACCATTCATTCCTCAATTTTATCTATTTATTTATTTAACAAACGGGATGTTACATGAACTAAGCATCCTTTATAAGTCTTATTTACCTACTAGGGAAGACTACCAGGCTTATGAACTTTCCTTGAAATAACTATTCTATTTTAGAAGACCCTTTCCTAATATTAACATAAAGTATTAAGTATTTATATTTTCTTATTTTTTCTCACGAATAATACTCCGATTATTTATTATCATATAATCATATTATCTATATACTATAACACAAATAGAACCATATTTGGTTCGCATCCTGTATATAAACATATATATTTATACCATATATTTCAGGCAAATAAGCATATAGTTCACAGATTTTTAATACTTTCCATAATTATTTGAATGAAAAGTATGTTCATGAAAGGGACTATGCACTCACTTGATAAAATGGGTGACTGGCGATTTCGGCAACACTTTTCTTCACACTTCCAAAGAGATCTAGACGTATAAAGTACTAAGCCTTAGTTTAGTTTCATAATTCGGGTGACTATAATAATTATAGTGTAGATTCCTCACTAATCCCAATGTATACATCAAGATCTATCAAGTAAGGAACAACCAGGTAGGATTATATCGAAGGTAGGGTCTTCTTGGTATACAAAGTATACTATTTGGAAATCCCACTTTAAACACCTCACTAAATCCAACTTAGACATCATCCCCGTAAATAGATCAATCAATATAATGACTTAGAATCACCGATAAATCTTAATAATAGGTTCATAATAAAAAATATGACTATAATTAAAAGTTACACTTGAATAAAATAAGTGTAGCTTAACATACAGAGTATTCTGATGAAAATCGGGAATTATGCGGGCTGAACTCTGATCCGGGGGCTTCTATTTGTAGGCTATCCGACACCGCAGGGCCTTGATAAATTAACCGGGAACTTGGGAGTAAAAGGGCTAGAGATACCTAAGAGGTTTCAGATAGAATTAGGGTGGATGTGTAGAGAAATGAATTGAGAATCGAACATATTTATAGGGCTGAAAAGCAGTGCGCTCTGAGCAATTGGTGGGGCCAGGTGACATGGAAGCTTATGGGTGGTGACACGTGTCAAGCATCTGGTGGAGTGTCAGTATGCATCGCACATGCTGTCTATGCGCGCGGCTGCATGCGGAAATTTCTAATTTCTTAGAAAGTTCATATCTTTTACGTACGAGCTCCATTTTTGATGGGTTTTATATCCACACGTAGCTACCGACAAGATCTAAAACTTTTATTTAGAATTTGTGGGCTATTTTTTACTTTATTTTTATAGCTATATTTTTACAAGCTTAGACTATTAAAGTTTGTGTAAAAATAATAACTCTCTGGTATGATATATGTTCTCAAGTGTCTTTATATCGACGAATAGGTATGAACGAGATGTTCAACTCTCGTTTAGATTGTTTTTCCTAACAATCAATCGTTCTAAATTTCAGTATCAGTGGTTCACACTACTGCGCTAAAACTTGGAAAAATCATAACTTCCTCTCATGAAGTCAGATTTGGGCGTTCTTTATATGTACGGGTTCGCTTTCATGATTCCTATGACTTTCATTTAGATTACTTAGGCTAATAAGCAACCTATCTCCCATTTACTATTTACGATACACTTTCAGAATGAGAAACTTCGGAAGGCCATAACTTCTATATTATAATTATTATCTATTATATCTTAAATGTCTAGCCCGAAGTTGTGGACATTACGATTACCTCCCCCTTAGGATGATTATGTTCCGAAATCATCAGCAAACAGTGTTGAATAGTGATTTCCAAGTCGCCTCTCGATCCTCAACGACGGAGTTTCCTTAGTACTTGTTTCCGCACAGTACTTATTCTAGCCGATCCTTTTGTGCTAAACACAAAGTACTATATTAGGTTCCTTTATGATAGCTTAACAGCCTACCGACCTAAATCCATATCCTTTAACTTCATTGATTAGGGTTGTACTTAAGTGCCCGAACTACATCAGGTATTTCTCATAACCATTTCTCCTTTTATGAAGATGGCAAGGTCCACGAATTTAAGTGTTACAAGCCCCCTTTTGGGGTTTCAACTTTGCCAGTCCACATCGTTTTCATGTTATCATTAACATAATCATTTTTAAAAAGGTTTGAGAAAGGAATCAGATCCATATATATCAAGTTATTCTTGATAAAGAGTCTACAAAAACGTCATATATGGACTAATTCCTTACATACTTGATACCTAGGAAGGTATACTCTCATCATTTGGTCTATTTCGACTCACATCATATCGTGGTTCCTACACTATCCTATAATATTTGATGTTAAGATCTAAGATGAGATCGTTCTTTTTACCTATAGGCCCAGGTAAAGGTTTCAAGTTTCCTCGTGATATTTAATGTTGTTTCCTTGTTTTCTAAGCAAGATGTCAATTCTATAAAAATAATTATTAAAGCTAATAACTCTTTTCTTAGCTTGTAACACTCTAAAATTTCAAATAAAATTTTCATTTTTAAAATCACATAAAACCCAATATCACATTTCTCAAAATCCTCAAAATGAATAAGTTGTCAAACACAAGTCAACAATTGTTTGATAATATCCCAGAATCCTTAAAACAAACTCTGTAACTAGTGTGTACAATCAATCTGGCGCCTTCCCGCAGTCCTGAGAGGTACCTGAAACACATATCACACAACACGGTAAGCACAAAGCTTAGTAAGTTCCCCAAAATACCACATACACAAATAATAAGCCTCTCATGGCTATAGGTTGGCATGGACCCTCCGGTCATGCGTCTCGGTGAGGACCCTCCGGTCTCACGGCTCGGTGTGGACCCTCCGGTCATGTGTCTCAGTGAAGACCCTTCGGTCTCACAAATCGGGTTGGACCCTCCAGTCTTATATCTCAGTGAAGACCCTCCTGTCTCACAACTCGGTTTGGACCCTCCGGTCCTAACTCAATAAGGCACAGAATAATATAGCATAAATCACAAAGACAAAATCCATAATATCACATAACTCAGTATAAGCACATAGGACCCTCCGGTCAATAACTCAAATAAGACCCTCCGATCACACAGTATTACCACTCAAGTAAGTATAGTGAGAAGACTCACCTCGTAAGCAGAGCAAGTAGGTCTCGTACTCAAAGATCGGTCTAGGTTTCGCCTACATATCATAATCATCTCTAATTAACACTTTGTAATAACAACTCTAAAGATATTAAGCTAACCGATATGCTAACTCTTGGAAAGGGTGAAAAGACCATTTTACCCCTCCATGGACTCCATATCCATAACTTGACCAAACCCTAAAAGTCAACGGAAGTCAACACTCGAGTCAACAGTCCATGTTGACCCAATTCGTCGAGTGCATCTATGCGACTCGTCGAGTCTCTCCTGTTCTCAGCAAAATCGGGAAAACTCCAACTCAACTCGCCGAGTTGTCTCATCAACTCGTCAAGTTTGCATGTGTCCAGACTATAGAGGAAAACCCTAACCGACTCGTCGAGTTGGCTCAACCACTCGTCGAGTCCCTTAGGTCCATTTCTCATTCAGACAATTTTAAGCAAAACTAAAGCCCCATACTCTAGATTTAGCCTCCCAAGGCTGAAATACCATGTAAAGCTACAAGCTTTACGTCCATGCATGACACCTAGGGCTCAAAATGCCAAAACAAAGCTTTATAGAGGGTTTAATGTCTGAAACTTGGACAATAGCTTGATAAAGCTTGAATCTTTAGGCCCAAGGGACCTTATACTTCCCAGATCTGAAGTTTCAACTTCATGGCATGCTCAAACAACTCAAAGGCTCAAAAGGAAGATGAAAATTGCCACAAACTCCCTAAAGAAGAGATCTAACCAAAACAATGATCAATGTGATAACTTTTTACCTCCAAATAGCAGTTAGCACTAAAAGAACACTGGATCCAAGGGCTTTTTCTCGTTCCAAGCCTTATGCTCTTCTATCTCTTTCCAAGGATGCACCAAATCACACACTTTTAGTCTCTCTCTCTCTCTCTCACAGATGATACCAGCTCGTTTAGGGTTTCTCTCAGGGTGTTAAAGTGATAAAGGAGGCGAAAATGAAGGATTAAGGTCCTTTAAATAGTAAACAAACCCTAAAAATTAGGGTTTTCACACTCAGCTCCTACTCGTCGAGTTGGGGTCCTCCAACTCGTCGGGTAGACTCTAAAAATCATGCGGTCATTAAATCCTCTACTCGGCGAGTTGGGGCCTCTAACTCGTCGAGTTGCTCTGACAACATAAATGAAAATTAATTAAATATTATACCTGGGAGTCGGGATGTTACAATTCTCCCCCACTAGAATTAGACTTCGCCCACGAAGTCGTCCTCCGGAAACTGTTTTGGGTACTACTCCCGCATCTTGGACTCCGGCTCCCAAGTCCACTCGGATCCCTTCCGATGCTGCCACTGAACCTGAACTAAGGGCACCTCTTTATTCCTCAAGACCTTCACCTTCCTATCCAAGATCGCTATCGGCTTCTCAATATAGTTCAAGTGATCATCAACCTGAATGTCCTCTAAAGGGACCACTGCCGTCTCATCGGCTACACATTTCCTCAGCCGGGACACGTGGATGGTGTTATGAATCTGGCTCAACTCTGTAGGCAGCTCTAACCGATAAGCTACCTTAACCACTCGAGCGATCACCCTGAAAGGATCAATGTATCTAGGGCCCAGCTTGCCATGCTTCCTGAATTGGATCACCCCTTTCCATGGGGATACCTTCAGGAGGACATAATCTCCGACCTGGAACTCTAGCTCTGAACGCCGTCGGTCTGCGTAACTCTTCTGACGACTCTGCGTCGTCAGTAACCTCTGTCTGAACTGTTGGATCTGCTTTTTCATCTTGAGCACTATCTCAATGCTCCCCATCACTCTCTGCCCTACCTCTCCCCAATAGATGAGAGTCTAACACCTCCTCCCGTATAAAAGCTCAAAGGGAGGCATACTGATACTGGAGTGATGGCTGTTGTTGTATGAAAACTCAGCCAAGGGCAAGTAAGTGTCCCGACTACCACTGAAGTCCATACCACATGCGTGTAGCATGTCCTCGAGCGTCTGAATCGTCCGCTCGCTCTGCCCGTCTGTCTGTGGGTGATATGCGGTACTGAAATGCAACCTGGTTCCCAACTCCTCATGAAACTTCTTCCAGAACCTGGAAGCAAAACGCACATCCCGATCTGACACTATCGATGTTGGCATCCCATGTCATGCTACCACCCCTCGAACGTAGATCTCGACCAATTTCTCTGCAGAAGAGCTCTCAATTATAGCCATAAAGTGAGCACTCTTCGTCAACCGATCTACAATCACCCATATCACATCGACACCTCGCGCGGTCCTCGGTAATTTGGTAACAAAATCCATGGAAATATACTCCCACTTCCATATGGGAATCTCTAAAGGCTGCAACTGACCATGAGGACGTTGGTGCTCTGCCTTGACCTGGCGACAGGTCAAGCATCTCTCGACTACCCATGCCACATCTCTCTTCATACAAGGCCACCAATAATCTCTTCTCAAGTCCAAATACATCTTAGTGCCCCCAGGGTGAATGGAAAACCTCGACTTATGGGCCTCCTCCATCGAAATCTGTCGAGCTCCACCCGTATATGGCACCCATATCCGCTCACGCAAGGTCATAAGCCCACGACTATCAGTCTCAAACTCAGAAATCTGTCGGATCACCCGCTCTCTCTTACGGTTCTCTGGTCTCATGGTTACCTCTTGGGCCTCTCGAATGGTATCTAAGACTGGAGTCATCACCGTTATCCTTATGCACACGTCTCGGATCGGAACACTCACTACTCTACGAATCAGGGTATCGGCTACCACATTAGCCTTGCCAGGATGATACAATATCTCACAGTCATAGTCTTTCACTACATCCAACCACCTCCTCTGTCTCATATTCAGGTTGGGCTGATCCATAAGGTGCTTTAGGCTCTTATGGTCCGTGTATATGGTACACCGGACACCATAAAGATAGTGGCGCCAAATCTTGAGGGCGAACACCACCGGCCCCAACTCCAAATCGTGGGTCGGATACCTTGTCTCGTGAGGCTACAGCTGCCTCGAAGCATATGCTATCACATGTCCCCTTTGCATCAACACGGCATCCATCCCTGATATAGATGTATCACAGTAGACTACAAAGTCCTCCACTCCCTCAGGAAGGGCTAACACTGGAGCTTCGCACAATATCTGGTGAAGAGTCCCGAATGAAGCCTGCTGCTCGGGCCCCCAGACAAAAGTAATACCCTTCTTGGTCAATTTGGTGATAGGAACGACAATTTTGGAAAAATCTCTTATAAACTTTCGATAGTACCCTACCAAACCCAGAAAACTCCTGATCTCGGATGGGGATCTCGGTACCTCTCATCGCATAACTATCTCAATCTTGGCCGGGTTGACCAAAATCCCATTCTGGTTAACGAGGTGTCCCAAGAACTGGACTTCTCATAACTAGAAATCACACTTAGAGAATTTGGCATAAAGCCTCTCCATCCTCAATACTCCAAGAATCTCCCGAAGATTCTCCTCATGCTGTTCCCTAGACCTCGAGTACACCAAAATGTCATCGATGAACACGATCACCGACCGATCCAATATGGGCATGCACACCCGGTTCATGAGGTCCATGAACGCTGTTGGTGCGTTGGTGAGCCCGAAAGGCATCACCACGAACTCGTAGTGCCCATAACGAGTCCTAAAGGCCGTCTTCTGGATATCCTCCTCGCAAACCCTCATCCGATGATACCCATATCTCAAATCAATCTTGGAGAACCAAGAAGCCCCCCTGCAACTGATCGAATAAATTATCGATCCTCGGTAGTGGATAACGGTTCTTGACTGTCAGCTTGTTCAACTCCCGGTAGTCGATGCACATCCGGTGTGAACCATCCTTTTTCTTGACAAAAAGGATCGGCGCTCCCCACGGTGAGCTACTCGGTCTAATAAAACCCTTCCCCAACAGCTCCTGGAGCTGCGAGGATAACTCTTGCATCTCGGGCGGCGCAAGGCGATAAGGTGCCTTGGAAATAAATGTTGCACCCAGAACCAACCTGCCTCTCAGGAGGCACACCCGGCAATTCCTCGGGGAAAATATCCGGGAACTCGCACACTACCGGAACATCGAAGATAGAACTCGGCCTCTCAGTGGCAACTCTCGTATCCATCACATATGCTAAAAAGTCCATGCACCCTTGCTGTAGACTCTGCCTCACCCTGGCGGCAGAACAGAAAGTTGATCCAGATCTGGTCCCCTCGCCATACACAGTAAGTACTCCCCCACTAGGGTCTCATATGGTCACTATCTGACGCTCACATTTAATCACAGCTCCAAACCGGCTCAACCAATCCATGCCCACTATGACACGGACATCCCCTATCGCTATTGGCACCACATCTATCATGAACTCAACACCGAAAATCTCTAATACACATCCCCGGAATACATCAGTGGCAAAAACCGCATGCTCGTCGGCTATATAAACCCTCAGTGGTCGACTCAATGCCTCGCGTCTGACACTAATGTGATGACTTAAGGATAAAGACACGAAAGATCGAATCGCACCCGAGTCAAATAACACCAAAGCGGGAACAGAACTCACAAGAAAAGTACCTATATGCAACACAGGATAAGCATAAACAAATCTCATAATAACATAAATAAGGAGATACGTAGCAGCAACAACATCAGGCGCTGCGCGGGCCTCCTCCGCAGTCAGCTGGAATTCTCTCCCATGAGCTCTCAGAGCCTTGGAAAGGTGTCATCCGATTCAGGAAGAGGGGAAATTTGGGCCCCAAGTACATCGGTCCTTTTAATTTTTTGGCCCAGGTGGGCCGAGTTGCTTATTGCTTGGATCTTCCCGAGGAGCTTAGTCAGATCCATAACATATTTCACGTCTCTCAATTGCGGAAATGTTTGGTTGATGATTCTGCAGTGGTTCCATTGGAGGATATTCAGGTGAATGATCGCATGAATTATATCGAGAGACCGGTAGCGATCCTTGACCTAAAGACAAAAACCTTGAGGAACAAGGTTGTTGAGTTGTTGAAAGTATAGTGGCAGCACTGTAAGGGTTCGGAATAGACGTGGGAGCCCGAAGACGAGATGGGGGAGCATTACCCTGAGTTATTTGCGGTAGCGGACTTCGAGGACGAAGTCTGATTCAAGTGGGGGAGAAATGTAACACTGTATTCCAGGTTTTTCCCATAAAACCATTATTATATAAAATATTTGCAAAATGGTCCCTAGCCGAGTACGCTGGGTGTACCGCCTCTCAAAATGGTTGCGAAGGCGCCCACGTACGCGTGGCGTACGCTCAGCTGGGATAAACCCTAATTTTTAGGGTTTGTGTCCTATTTAAACTCCTTAAGTTGCCTTTTGGGTTTCTCATGACCAGCCTCCATCTCTCAAAACCCTAAATAACAAAAACCCTAGCCTTCATTTGAGTTTTTGTGAGCCATTGTTGTAACCTTGAGGTGTTTTTGGACCCTTTGAAGGAGGTGAAGCTTGGTATTGAAACCTTGGTGGACTTGGAGCTTGAAGATCTAGAATCTTCATCAAATTTGCAAGTTATTTGAGGTATAAAGCTCTTAACTTGATGAATCATTTGGCTAAATCTAGTTAGGGCTTGTTTTTATGCTTTTTTATGGTCCTTTAAGCCATGCTTGAGAGTATGATCTACTCTAGAAGCTAAGGTGGTAGATCTTGGCATGTTTGAGGCCCCTTGTTCATAAAAATGCAATCTTGATGAGTCATCTTGGCCCATGCATGAGTTAGAGTTATTCTTATGGTTCTTTTTTAGTCTTGGGCCCCATTAAGTCATGAAAGGGTGTAAAGTTGCCAACTTTACGTGTTAAGATATCATTTAGGATCATATCTAAGAGTTTGGCTTAGTGGCTTAATCGATTAAGTGTTTAATGGAAGGTTTGGTTGTCTGTGGAGCACGATGGGCGTACCCATCTCGTACGCTGCACGTACTGGCCCTGGAGGGAGTACGTTGGGCATAGTTCTGAGTACGTCGAGCGTACTCAGCAGCTTGACTTTTGCTGACTTTTGCATTTTGGGCCACTTTTGGACTATTAGGGTTTTAGCCCTTCTTGGATTTAGGCCCATAATTGGTTTTGGGCTTCGGTTAGGAGTTTGGGCCATATTGGGCTTTTGGAGCCATTGGATTGGGCCTCGGTTATTGGGCCAAGTAAGGAAAGGTAAAATGGTCTTTTACCCTGGAAGTTGGACAAATGAATGGGATTCATAAGTTATGGTTTATGATCGCATCGCATACACCATTTTCTTCCATATTTTATTGATTTGATGTACTTGGATGAATATTAACATAATCTGATTTACTTTTATGGTTTTATAAACGTGTTTTGGATTATGGTTTTACTATTATTAAAATGAAATTTTTTGTCGTAATTTTTGGGACGTTACACATAAGGCACCCGAGCCTTCAGAGCAATTTGATGAATAGGGTATTTATTACCTTTCATCTACGTCTGTAGGTTATGAGCTTACACTAGCAACGTAATTCACAAGACCACCTAGAATGGTCAAGTGTTGTCATCCTACTGTGGGAGATGACCAGGCATACCGTTAAGTTTCCTAATTTGGACCCACCATTTATGGTCATCCAAAAGGAATACTAAGATGTACTCCAGTAGGGAGCTACCGTACATCGACACCTAATAGTGTCATAGGATAGAGGTCTACTCTTCGTTCCTAATGCACATGCCCATAACATGACGCTACCCATTATTCAAACCTAATTGAACTAAGCATCCTTTGTAAGTCTTATTTCCTTACTAGGCAAGACTATCGGGCTTATGAACTTTCCTTGAAATACCAATTCTATTTTAGGAAACCCTTTCCTAATATTAACATCGAGTATTAGGTATATATATTTTCTTATTCTTTCTCACGAATAATACTCCGACTATTTATTATCATAAAATCGTATTATCTATATACTATAACACAAATAGAACCATATTTAGTTCGCATCTTGTATATAAACATATATATTTCTACCACATATTTCAGGCAAATAAGCATATAGTTCACAGATATTTAATACTTTCCATAATTATTTGTATAAAAAGTATGTTCATGAAAGGGACTATGCACTCACTTGATAAAATGGGTGACTGACGATTTCGGCAGTGCTTCGCTTCGCACTTCCAAAGAGACCTAGGCGTATAAAGCACTACACCTTAGTCTAGTTTCACAATCTTGGTGACTATAATAATTATAGTCTAGACTCCTCACTAATCTCAATGTCTACATCAAGATCTATCAAGTAAAGAACAACCAAGTAGGATCATATTGGAGGTAGGGTTCATTTGGTATATAGAGTATACTATTTGAAAATCTCACTTTAAACGCCTCACTAAATCCAGCCTAGATATCATCCCTATGAGTAGATCAATCAGTATAATGACTTGGAATCACTAATAAATCTTAATTATAGGTTCATAATAACGACTATGACTATAATTAAAATTACACTTGAATAAAATAAGTGTAGCTTAACTTACAGAGTATTCTAATGAAAACCGGGAATTATGCGGGCAGAACTCTAATCCGGGGGCTTCTATTTGCCGTCTATCCGACATCGCAGGGTCTCGTTAAAGTAACCGAGAACTCGAGAGTAAAAGGGCTAGAGATACGAAAGAGTTTTCAGATAGGATCGGGGTGGAGGTATGGAGAAATGAACTGAGAATCAAACATATTTATTGGGCTGAAAGTAGTGCACGTCATGCAAATAGTCGGTGCGCGCCATGCAATTAGCCAGGCCAGGTGACGTGGCAACTTCTGGGTGGTGACACGTTTTGAGCATCTGGCGGAGTGTCAGTGCGTGTGTTACACAATGGGTCTTTCGTCATCAACATAGTCATTTTCCCGGGAACTTTATTGAACACTCAAGTCTTAACACATCATAAGCGGATGCACTACTTCATGAGGAAAAGTCTTTCCAAAATATCATAGTATTTTAGTCATAATCAAAATGATTTTCAAAATATCATTTTTATGAATGCACATAAATTCATACAAAAGCAAATCACATGGCACATAAGGTACATAAACATCATATATATGGTTTAAATCAGGAAAATCATTTCTAGTCATATATATATTGGATATGTATTCGATAGTTACTCACCAAAATAGCTTCATATGTCATTCCTTTCTAGCTTATAACGCCTCTTAATCACTAACTATTAATTATAATCAAATGATTATAAAATGACCAAAACACACCTACGAGGATTCCTAACATCTTGACCTTATTTTTAAGTTTAAACCCTTAATATAAGTCTTCATAGAAGTTTTAGGGGTAACTAAAGGTCAAACACTATGAAAACCAGACAAAATGTTGGATTTCACCATGGATTTCCATGAGAACACACAACCCGTGCATTTTTCCTCTTGGAAAACTCACAACATGTGGACCCTCTGTACACCAATAAAACAACATTTTCCCATTTCGATAATGTACTTTTCACTCTTGGTTTTTAATCTTTCCTAAACACTTCCAAATGATGCTTTTATGCATAATAAGTCTTAACCACTTTAAATATTACTCAAATAACTCTTATCTTATTCAATTCTTAATACGTAAAGGTCTTAATGGCTGATGGAGTCAAAGGTGCACACATGAGAACATGAATCATGCATTCACCTTAAGTCTTAAGTCACCTATGTTTTCATATACAACTTTAGGTTACCTTCTTATAAATTAATAGTCAATAGTGATCCTCTTAATCATGGTTCAATCATTAAAACAAACCTAACCTCCTCTCTAAACCACGTGTGTGTGTGTGTGTGTGTGTATATATATATATATATATATATATATATATATATATAGGGCTAGGTTATAATGTGGATGGACAACTATTGTGTGGACGTGTGGACAGTGCTATTCTATGAGAATTAATAAGCGAATAGGTTGTTTAGTAATGTGTATACGTTCAACCTCACATAAATATCGTCATTTTCATGCATTCTCACTAATTCTTATTCATTTTTGTTCTCACACATCGTTTTTCACTCATTTTCATTCTTACAGAATATGACTCAGTAAATATTCTGACAATATTCTAACAGAATGAGAATAATAATAAAAAGTATATAATAACCTTGTAGACGATTTAAATAGTGAGAATGTGTGATAATGACAATAATTATGTAAGATTGAACGTATTTATATTATCAAACAACATATTTTCTTTGTCATTCTCACAGAATAGCATTGTCGACACGTCCACACAATAGATGTCAATCCACATTTGAACCTAGCTATATATATATATATATATATATATATATATATATATATATATATATATATATATATATCTTACTATATTATTATACAAACCTTACTATTTCTAAAAATAAATTTAAGACGTTCAAGTTTTTAAGCCTAAAGTACAACAAACTATTAATATACTAATGTTATAATATAAATAATCCAATTGATAATGCAATAGGTACAAGTATTTAATACACAATAAATTTTATACGCAAATAGTCGGATCGTATCTTTCCAGCTGTTATCTTTCCTATTATTGCCCTTCTTTATTGCTTATTAGTTCACCTCATGGTTATTATTTTGACCGGTTCCTTCCCTTATCTGGTCATTTCCCCCATATCCGGGCATTCTCTGTTTCTATAAACTGGAAGACACATTCCCCCTCACCCCCTCAGCACATATTATCTGTCATTGGTCTCCACTCTCAAGAAACCTCAATACATCATGTTAAAACAACCCCAGTTCCTCCTACTACATCGTCATTCGCTGCTCCACCTCAACATCTTCGAGCTTCAAGCTACATATTTGGAAGAAGACCACCAGACCCTCCACCTTTGTTGATCATCGCTACCATGAAAACTCCCCAAAATCCACATGCACCCCCTGAATCTCGGTTCAATTCCTCATATCAATTCAGTTTTAAAGGCTTGAATCCTCTTCTTCTATTAAATTTCTCTAGCATCCGCCATTCCAATTTTGAATCCTCTTCTTCCTTTAAATCTCTCTTTGTATCAGACATTCAAATTTTGGAAACGATTTCTCTCATCTTCTTTCTAAAACCCTAATTGCGTTGGTTTGGTTGCAGGTTTCAAGAAATCCAAGATTCAATGGGTAATGTGTAATCACTCGAGTGGAATTATGGGGTAGGTTTGGTTTTTTTGCCATTAGTTGTATCTTCTTCAAACGGGCCCCTGCTACCAACAAGAGTAATCAAGAGTTTCTCGCTTCGTTTTCTTGCACTGGTATCTGCTTTAAGACAACATACTTATCATCTTCTTTACACTTGTTAATTAACATTAGGTGGTAGTTGGAATTGGGGATAAATCTAGAGAGGATGAAGAAAAGATGTATGAAGCGGATTCAACATACAGAGTTCGGAGTTGGATAGGAGAATGCAAGAGCTAGAGACTCATAAAAGCTTACTCAAAAGTGAACACCAATCCTTTATTGCAAGGTATAATATGCTATAGGTTGGCATTATGGTTTATAACAACTTTTTTGATATGATAACTTTACTTTTTCTTAATAGGCGAGAAGCATGGGAACATGAGCCAGCTGATCGAGATGCTAATGAATGGAGGGTTAGGGAAATTGGAAAGGAAATTGCAAATCCAATGGTAATAATCAAATGTGAAACTATATTTTTAACTTACGTATACTAACTTTATGAGTTTTTCCTTTAAATGTCTCAATATCTTTAAATGTTTATGAAATAAATCCATGTTTTGTATGTTTTGTAATCTTTATGTTGTTAGGTTAACTAATTTTTGGTGAAATTGAAAGCAAATGGGAAGGAGTTTGCGTTTATAGATATAACAAGAAGCAAGATGTATGATCGATTTTTATTGGCTGATGAAACCTTATCCAAAAGGTTTACATATTTTTTGGTAAATTTCACGCCCTTTCACATGATTTGAGTGTTATTTGATTATTTAAAAGGATTGGATTTTTTTTTGGATTTTTTTTTTTAGTTTTGAGTGTTCTCAAATGAGATCAACTAATTTGAGTTTGTATTTATCTTTTAAAATTATCTAATTTTGGGTTTGGTATATTTTATAGGGATGCAGAGTAAAGGATTATTGGTTGGAGTCTATCACCGGTAATGGAAATTGAAGGTGATGGAAAGAGAACAAATTGGTTCTTAATTTTAATTTAGAAAAGTCATTGAACTAGAGTCTATATAAGAGGTAAAACAATGTTTAAGGATGTTTTGAGTTTATGCAATAAGCCCTTATAAAATGGCATGATCCTTGGTTTTCATTTACCTGAGTCTTTATATATGACAATTAAAAAAATGAGATCAAGTAATATAAGGTTTTGACTTTCTACGTTTGAGTCGGGTTTTCAGGTCGTTTAGAACAAACCTTTGTGGTTGGTAAACCTAAACAATGCATTTATGTATTAATGGCGATAAAACTTTGTAACAGTTTAATAAAGTTCACTTGGTGAACTCAAGTTGTCATACAATAACCTATTTAGCATATTTATATACATCATCATGGAATAAATCCACAACATGGGTCATTCTTTTGATGATTTAAACGTAATACACTACTTTTTTCCTTTTATTTGCTAATATTTTCACTACTAAAACATAATTTTTTTCACTATTTTCGACTGTTAAGAACTATGTTTTTCAACTATTGTGAGTTCAACCAACAATATGTTTTTGACTTTTTTTGGACTTTTTTTGGACTTTTAAACACTACTTATCATCCTAATGATTTGGACTGTAAAATAAAGCCTTTTTTGATAGTTTTGAAATAAAAAAACATATTATAGTGTCTTGCTTCGCCTAAAAAAACTATTCGTCGCCGCTGCTTTGCGCGGGTAACGACTAGCAAAAGATATATATATATATATATATATATATATATATATATATATATATATATATATATATATATATATATATATATATATTGAAGTGGATGGATATTTAATTCATTTAGTCACGCTAATAGATAGATATTATTATGTTAAATTAAAAACTTAAAAAGTAATTCTATAATAAATTAAAAGAATTATTTAACTAATTTCTTTACTAAACAACAAATTTATCTAATTTCTTTACTAAACAACAAATTTATCCGATGTCATTGCCAATCTTTAAATCTTACAATACAAAATCATAAATAAATTTGTATATATTTTTACCAATTTGTACCAACCAAACTTGTTGGTAGTCAAACAAGTTTTGATATGAAACAAGTAGCAAAAACTTCGTACGAACTATGGCTAGTACATGACCTTTACTCTACCCATATCAACGTTTTTTTTACATATTTTATACAATTTTCCCTTTGTCGGTTTGACAGCAACAATTCGATAAACATATCAAATCGCTAGGACTTTAAATATCCATATTAAATTAATATTATGCAAACACTAACTTTATTTGTTTTTCAGAGATACTTTTAACAAAAACTTTATACAATAATTTTCAATGAGTCGCCGTAAGCCTGATTTGATCCAAGTTGTGGAAATAGTTATGTTTTGTGACTAGATTGATTGTTCGCATATCTTGAACCTAATATGATTATTGTTTGAAATACGGGTATCAATGTATCATTTTTATAATACAATTTATAAGTGGATTTTATAAGATTTCATAACTCGGTTTCGATTCATAAAGTTGGAACAAACATGCACACTTAGATTTTCGATCAGAAAAGACGAACAAAACCAAAGTCCCAACTCAATTCATACAAAACACAGAAAAACAAACGAACAAGAGAAGCCAACGAAGCTGAGTTCACCTCACAGGTCAACTGAGTCAATACCCGAACCACAAAAGTTCATCGCGGTTCGTTCTTGACTCAAACCCTAGTTCGTGAGATCAAACCCAACCCCACTCTCCTCTTTCCTAAAAAAAATTAATCCACACATGCCATCATCTTGTTCAATTAAAAACACAAGAAGTAATTCTCCTTATAAAGAGAAAATCAATCTATCTAGCTACTAATCTGCCTTCCTTGTTGGTTAGAGTTCACCACCTCTTTAATCCCTTGAACAGTACGCGAAATAAGATTAATAACTGTGTTGATCGACTCCATTGTAAGCTTAGACGATGGCAAATCATTGACCAAAATCTGGAACCCAACAGTCAACAACGAACCACCTTCTGACCCTGGTTTAGTCACCGGTGCACCAGACTCACCCACACAGTCCGGCATAATCGCAAACCCAGATGGCAATAGAGCCACACATGATGAGTCACCACCACGCATCACCACATCAATTGAATTTATGTCCACAGCTGCATACACTATAAGTGATCCACTCACATCTGTACTACTTTCTTGAAGCACCAAAACCGTGTTGTGATTCGCATTTCCACCCGTAGTCTACAAATACAAAGAAAGAATTACGTATAGTTGTCGAGATTAAGTGCTTAACCTATTAAGCTCATTAAGTAAAAAAGAAATAGACTCACATTGGCACGTAGAAGAGAGATGGTATTCAGGTTGCCATGGTCTTGACTTTTTGAGAAACGAATCATGTTCTGCATAGCGGTCCCATGGGACAAAACGTCCCATTGGGACCGTAGTTCTTCATTCAACATCAGCGCGAACAGGCGCTGATGTGGCATAGGCATCCATACTGACATTGTGGCACTCAGCACTGCCGAAGGGTCCCCATGATTGTTTAAACTTTTACGGATCATAATTTTAGCTGCTTCGGCTCCATTACCAATCACCTCCCATTTATGACCACCAGTGGCACAAACTCCGGCACAAAAGTTAGACGTCATGCGCTGTGCAAGAGCCGTTAAACTCCTTCTACCACCGGGAGGTAACACTGTTACGATATTGTCACACAAAAATAAAAGGATATTAATTAGAGTGTATATAAATAATGAGAAAATAAGAAAAGTGGTGTGAAAGTGGAAAGTGGAAATCCACCTGGACTATGATCATCGGTGACAGAATCAGGTGACATGATTGTTGCCATGCACTCGCAATGTCTTTGTAGTGTTGAAATCCATTTCTGAGCACCAAACCCTAACCCTGCTCTAATTAACGGCCGATACTGATGGTGTACGACACCCTCGTCGTATTCTGTATGCTCGATCCACATTACCTGTAAAAAAAGTTATAATATTATGATAATTATATGGTTTTTACTTTTTATAACCATATTTATAACTAAAAACTAAATAGTAATATAATAAACTGATAGTGTTAGTAACAGACCACATCCAGGCCATACTTAACCTCGTGGTTGATAAAAAAAACACGATAGATGGAGTGGTAAGTACGGTGGGAGTGATAGATTTTGTATATAATATGTGACACCAAGAAATGAACATTTCGAGGGTTATTTTTTTTCTTCCTCTCTATCTATAGATATAAAAAATTTATTAATATTTATCGGGATTCAACACGTAAAAGAATCAATTTGATGCCTCAATGTACGATTTAGTTGAAAAAACGTATTCTATCTTACACCATGCATGTGACGATCCTAGCTTCGATCTTTGAAAAATGTGACAGCATAAAACAATACAAAAGAAAGAAAAATGTGACAGCATATATGATGTAATAATATTTAATGCAAACATGAATTCGTCTCAAATCAAGTACATTCTTTTTAACACCAAAATAATAATATTAAAACTTTAGAACATAAAAGTTAAACTCAATATACATACAAAATAATATGTATTTAATTTAAAAAAAGAACGCCACAAGTAACAAATTTATATAGAATATTATGATTATGATATGTAAATAATAAACTAAAATTTTAAAATTTTAAAATTGAAGAACTTATTTGTACAAAAAAAACTTTAACACCAAAAGTTTAAACACCATTTCTGATGCAACAAACGGTATCAACACCATTATTGTTGTTACAGTGATTACTAATAATTAGAGATGTCAATTAACACTAAATGATATTTTGTTGTTAACTACCGACACTGTATACTGATATTAATACTGATTCTGATACTGATATTGATAGTTGTTACCTTTGAATAACCATTGGGCATATCATGCACGATACAGCCGGACGGAAGTCTCCTAGATATAAATCCTTCTCTTCCACCATCAACAGACAAATCAACCACCGCCCATACACCCTCCGCTTGTTGTCTGCAAAACCGAATGAATCTCACTTGGCGAACCGGTACTAAAGGCGAAACCAACTGAACCTCAGCTTGCATCTGCAAAAAATAAAAAAGAAAAAATAATAATAATAATCTTTTCTTTAAGTTTTTTCAATTTCAAAAAACCTTAAATTTGGGAACAAAAATAAGAACACGCTTACAAGTTGGACAACCCCATTTCTCGAATCGCCGGATCCACCCGAAATCACATCGACAGTGCTACTACTTCCGATCAAACCAAGAAACATCTCTCTCCACCGATTCTGCATAATAAAAACAATATAATCATTTTTCTATAACAAAATTAAAATCATTATAAATATGAAAAATTATAGTATAACATACAGCATCGAGTAAAGCTTCCACAAGTGCCAAACTATTGATCATAACAACACCACTAGCCCTGGAAGCCTCGGTGACAAATCCATGTGGCTTCATACCAAGACAAAGAGGAAACGTTCTCATATACTCATCTAAATCAAGAACCTCACCACCACCTTCCATGTTCCCAAGCCATAGTGGGCTATTCACCTGCCCAAGCTTCATCAATTCATCCATGGCATTCAACGCAAGCTCCAAAAACACATTCTTATCATACGACATATCAATACCTCCACCACCTGCTGCCATCCCCATTCCGGGTCTTGAAGGTGACATCAATGGCAAAGCATTTGAGATTCCGTTGTTGTAATCCAACCCCATCGGTAAACCCACATCCATCGGGTTTATGTTTAATCCGTACCCATTTCTTCCGACAGCTAATTCCAGGTTGGAATTAGCCATTCCGGGCAGCATGTTACCACCGCTAAATGACGATAATGGCCTTCCCAAGAACTTATTGGCAAGAATCGATATTCTACTGAGTTCATCTCGTAGGCGTGCGTTCTCGATTCTTAGATGGTGTTCATCGATTGATATGTCACCGAGAATTGCTTGCCCTCCACAATTGTTACAGACTGGAGATCGAATTGCTTCTTTCATGGCGATGTTTTCGATCCGGAGTTTATCGTTTTCTTGTTTTAAGATGGCATTTTCATGGCGCTCCAGTTGTGTCTGAAACAATGTCGTTTAATCAAACAATGTTAAACATCAGTTACAGGTTTAGTATTGTAAGGCAGTAATCAATCAATCAATCACCTTCATTTGAGTTCGTCGATTCTGAAACCAGAATTTGACTTGTTTGTTTTCCAAATTCAGCTTCTTTCCGAGCGCTAATCGTTCTTTCTCATCTGGGTGAGGATTATCTTTGAAAGAACTGTTGCAACAAACAAAATAATGAACCAAAATCGAGAAAAAAAAAATGAATGAAATTAAATTAATAGAAAAAAAGGAAATTACGTACGCTTCGAGCTCTTGAATTTGGTATGGAGTATGGCGATGATATTTCTGTCTCCGGCGAGAACTGGAAGAAGGGCCAGGTGGGACATCTTGTTCGTCGCCGGATGCACCTTCGACATTGTCACTTCCGCCGGACCTGCTTTCAGATCCGTCTCCTCTAACCCTTCCCAGATTTCCTTCAAAGTTTTCACCTATCAAACCGATGTCTCCAAGTCCTTCCATCTTCGGCTTCTGTTTAAAAAATTAAATCATCACAATCACAAATATGATTAAATACTACGTACCCATATATATATACTTTCGCGAGAAGAACACAGAAAACAAGTCCTATCAGAAAGAAGAAAACACACACAGGCCGACAACAAAAACCAACACGATTAAGAAGAATGCATACTAAAGCGAGAGAGAGGGATTCTGAGTTGTAAAGAGATGAGGCGATGAGTTGTGGTTGAGAAATGGGAGCCCTGAGCAGCGGCATACTGTTAAAAGAACCATCAGTCATCACCATTCGTGAATCCCCACCACCGCCGCCGCCGCCGCCGTAAAACCCCCCAAAACTCATCAGTAAAACCGAAACAAACCCTTTTTTACTGTAAAACTACAAATCTTAATCAATCTTCCGAAATGGGTGTGATTTGTAGATTCGGTTTCTCATCCACTCATGAGAAAAGCCAGATCAAGTGTATGTATGTGTGTTTGAGTGGGGAGGGTGGGTAACTGGGTAATGGGTATGTATGTAAAACTCTAGTCTCTTAATTAATTCGTATTCAACAACCAAAAGCCATAAAAATTAAAGACTACCCGAAGGGGTGGGTACAAGACAACCAAAACCCTTACTCTCTCGCGTTAATTCCCCCTCTCAAAACCCTAGACTCTGACAGACGAGAAGTTGACCGTTTAGCTGTCATCTGTGAATAATGGCCCCATTTCCATGTACGATTTACGAAAGAAATAACGAGTTTGAAAAAAAAAAAAGATTACATCTTTTCGAACAACCCACAAGTGAAAAGAAAAATGGCTAAAAAGGGGTAAATTTTCAAAGAATCAAATTTGACTTTTTAGCTACCTTACAGAAATAGAGGAAAAACGACCAGTTTGAGTAGTTGACCCTCTTTTTCTCTCAGGTAATCTAGAAAACCACATACAGTCCAGAAAAGAAGAAAGAAAAAAAGTTGTAGAATCTTTTTATTGTTTTTTTAATCAATAAAATATTATAAACAGAGCAGATAGATACAAAGTTTCAGATTCGTGTGGACCTCCCCCCTTCTATTTTCTTTTCTTTGTTTCTCGAGATCAGGGACACAGTAAAATACCCAGAAAATTTACGAAAACAATGAATAAATAATGCGAAATGGAATGGATTAAGATTAACAAACATGGATTGAGAGTTGAAAGCTAAATCGGTAGGGGTAAAGGTTAAAACCTCATGTTTAGATCTAACTTACGGTGAATACGGTGGCGGAATCAGTGGCTGTAACAGTCTGTTGGGAAGATAGAAAATTTCGATCTGGGGATAATCAAAGAATTAAAAATACAATAAAACCCTAAAAGTAAAGGGAGATGTGGGAGCGTATAATGGCGTCCATGAATCTGAGTGTTTGGAAGTGGATATATAAATGAAGGGGGTAGGGGTCGCCTCCTCTCTGTTCTTTCTAAAGACACTGGTTCGAAATGTCCGCCCAACGTCGGATTTCAGACGCGTGGGCGAAGGATGCGCGTGGGGTTGTTTTTGCTCCTTGTTGTATTGGGTATTTTTCTTGCATACCATTATTGAAAATTAAAACCATAAATAAATGTTCAAAGAGTTTTTGTATATATTCATTTAAGTTTTCAAATAATGACAGAAAAAAAAAAGTCATATAACAAAAAATTCAGCACTTTCTTTTTTCAATTTCTAATCATGAATAAAAAATTGTACATTGTATTATTATATATTTTCAAATACTCGTATGACCATATTACTTGTATCTTATGTCCATAATACATATATATCGTTTTAATACTTATGATTCTCTTTCTTACATTATTTTTTCAAAATGACCATTTATGTTATTTAGTATAAGAAATGATTCACACGCAGTAATTTTATTTCATATACTACTATATGTTTCATATGTTTAATAATATTTTAATATATAAATTATTATATATGACGAAAAGCTATGAATCAATTCCTTTCAATATAACCAAGATATGATAAAAATAATGCAATGGAGAGGTTTTAGATTATACAAGAATATAATTTATGCTTACTTACTTAATTATTGAAAATAAAAAAGACGACTTGTAATGACAAAAACGTTATTAGATAGTCAGATGCATTTTTCAATTAGAAATAGCAAGATAACTTTATATTTACCCATACATACTAATGTTACCGACTTACTAATTAATATAGCAACATTTTAGTTATGTTTCTCAATAGTAATAGTTATAGTAATTAAAATTTTGAAAATAAATATCAATTTTAGAGTATATCCAGATGCCGTCATAAAGCATAAATATGTGTATTGAACACTAAATGCTTGAAAATATGCATATTTGTTTGAAATCATATTACATTGAACTCATCATTAAACAATATCCTTATGTGTATAAATGCGCGCATGAATGGTTCATATTCTATTAGAAGATTTTTATGCTAAAATTTATTCTTTATGACACGCTAATATGTAATACACGTAATGATTATTCGTGCTTTTGTTTATAAATAATTTTTTAAAATATCAAGAAAAATATACATTGTTAAAAGCAAGACTAAACTGTACAAATGGTCCATGTGGTTTGCTGAAAATTGGCACTTTTGTCTAAAAAGATTCTGACTAACACTACAGGTCCAAAGTTTTCATTTTTTTACGACTTCTGTCCAATTTACTTTAAACTTTTTTGTAATGATGATTTTAACTTTGTTTTTTGCTTTTTCAGTTTTTTTTATTTAAATATTTTTATGATTAAAAAGAATGGAAATTTCCAGAAAAGTCCTAAAATTTTACCCTAATTTACGAAAAAGTCTCAAACTAAAATTTGTTTACGAAAAAGCATGAATTACCGGTAAAAATGACGATTTGACCCATTTTTTTCGGTTTACCGGTTTTATTACTTACATGTTTCACTAAAGTCCCATTGTTTTACCCTAATTTGCGAATAAATCCCAAAATAAAATTTACTGATGATTTGACCATTTTTTCTATGTAACATACATTTTACCAGTTTCATTGCTGAACCGGACGCCTAGTCATTTTCTGGTAAGCAAGTCTCACTCCATTTGCAACATTTTCTGGTAAGCAAGTCTCAAACTTGCTTAATGATTACTTAGATCTCTTTATTTTCACTTTTATTGAGTTTTTGGTCCAAATATTTTGATCCTTGGGAAATAGACGTCCCAAGTTAGTATACTTCCAGATCTAGGGCCTTTGGCTTTCATGGCATAAAGGTGCAAACTTTATGGCCATTGAAGACCTATACAAGCTTTAGGATGTCATTTTGGCCTTTTAAGCTCCAAAAGGTCATGCATGGAGAGAAAGTCAGAGACTTTACGTGTTCATGTAGTGTCTAGGGCCTAGATCTCAGTTTATATGCCTTAGCTTGAAGTATTAATGGCTTTTAGGTCAAGAGCAAAGTCTTAAAGAGTTAGGGTTTGAGCTAAACTCATTAAGGAAGGGTATTAACGGGTAAAGTTGGAAACTTTACCCTTAAAATGACATTTTCAGTATGTATATGAAGTATGGAGATTAGATCTGAAAGATAGGGGCTTAATCTATTAAGATAGCTTAACAGACTGGAGAACTCGACGAGTTCATAAAGGAACTCGACGAGTTGGGTTGAAATGCCCCGACCCCGTAGAAGGAAAAACTCGACGAGTTCAGGACGGACTCGACGAGTGGTGTTGGAAAGTCCTGATTCTGATGATAGGAGAAACTCGACGAGTTCGTGAGGAACTCGACGAATTGGATCGCGATTTCAGGGTTTCTGATTTATGGAACTCGGCGAGTTGATGGGTCAACTCAACGAGTTGATTCAACCCAGAATGTTGACTTTGACCAGAATGTTGACTTTGACCAGGGGTAAAATGGTCATTTTACCCTAAGAAGGATTATTGGATTTTGACTAAGTGTTATTGTGATAATGATAGTCGGGGAGTCATTGGAGCAACCGTTAGATATTCCTTACCGCGAGATTTCGTAGTCAGCTTTGCGAGGTGAGTTTCCTCCTGGTTTGAACGAGTTGAAGGCACCAAGGCCAGCCCGTATACGTTGTGTATATCGATTAGTAGCCGAGTGTGGGCGGGGACCGTATCTCATAGATAGCTGAGTGTGGGCGGGGCCCGTATCTCATAGCATTATTTGAGTATGTATATAGGACTGATTGATAGGTTTGGCTATATTTGTTGTCTGTGTGATACTTGTATGTATGTTTAGTAGCTGAGCATGGGCGGGGCCCGTGTCTCATTGTTAGCCGAGTGTGGGGGGCGTATCTCATACTTAGCCGAGTGTGGGCGAGGCTCGTATCTCGTAGTTAGATGAGTGTGGGCGGGGCCCGTATCTCATAGTCAGCAGAGTGTGGGCGGGGCCCGTATCTCCTTGAGTGTGGGTGGGGCCCGTATCTCTTATTAGCATGATTATGTGTGTGGTATGTGGTAGTTTGGGGAAACTCACTAAGCTTCGTGCTTACAGTTTTCAGTTTTGGTTTCAGGTACATCCGGTAGCAAGGGGAAGAGCTCGGGATGACTGCAGTGCACACACCATGATTTTAGCCTGGGATGTTTTTACTCTGATATGTTTTGACAGATGTTTATGATGTTTTGAGAAACAATAACTTATGATTTTCATGTGATGTTTGATGGCTATGGTTTTATTAATAAATAAAAAATAAAATTTTTGGACCATATTTTTGGGATGTTACACAATCGAATCATATAGAGAAAGAAGAAGAAGAGAGTTAGGGTTAGGGAGAAAGAAGACACATAGAGAGGCAAACCTAAATGGATTCTTGTTGGTTGCACATACTAAAAAACTTGATGCGGGTGTGTGTAAAAAGGTAAAAAGGTCAACAAAACTAAATTCAGATGAGTTGATCTGAGAATGAGGAATTAAAGGGTATATACCTGATGAGGATAAAGTTGGTGGGTGCAAGAACGACTTCTCCATTATAGATGGTTACTGAGTAATCAGTCTCGATCTTATTGTAAAAACCTAAGAGTGGGTTTATTATCGTTGTAGGATGAAGATTGGTAGAACTTTATGAGGGGATACAACGAGAGAGAGAGAGAGATAGATAGATAGATAGATAGATAGATAGATAGATAGATAGATAGATAGATAGATAGATAGATAGATAGATAGATAGAGAGAGAGAGAAAGAGATAGAGAGAGAGGTAGGCCCTCTTATTTTTTTTATTGTTTAAATAAATAAATATTAGCTTTAAAAAAATAAAATAAAAATAGAAAATAAATACCCCGAGGGTATTAAAGTCATTTCAGTCAACTGACGGACCAAATCTGCAACGAAACTAGCTCAAAAGCACCACGAAACCAAAAAATTTGAGGTTTGGACTAAACCTCAGAAAAAATGTATACCACATCGACCATTTTTGCAGTTTTGTCAAAATCAAATCAAATCTTAAAATAACTATGTATTTTGAAGCATATTATGTGGTTATAAAAATGAGTTTTTTAAAAAAAATATTTGAGTTAGTTTATTTGTATCAAAAAACTATAAGTTGATAAACATTTTTCTAAAAAAATGTTTTGATTAACTTATAGTTATTTTAGGTGAATAAGTCATAATCACATTTGAAAAATAAGAAGGATCTGATTTTTCAGAAACTCGTTTTTGAATGTTTTGAAAAAATACGTATCCATTTGTTGAACACTTTCTTAGATTTACTAACTTTTTAAAAATCTGATAATTCGGTAAGTCATTTTCATAATCAATCACAAAACACCCTCTAAACATTCTTATAGTTGACCTTTTTAAAGTTTTTTTAATTAATTAAATTACTTTTTTTCTTTATGATATGTGTTAGATGCATTTTATGCATCTTTTATCACGATTGTTTAATAATATTATATAGCATTTTACTGTTAAACACATGTAAATATGTAAATAGAGAGATCGGAGGCAGCCAAAGGGCTGGTAGGAGAAGATGTATAGGATGATGGTGGATCGGGGTGATCTTGAGAAAGATGGGGAGTTAAGGTGGGTGGGTCGGAGGTGAGAAAATCATGAAAAATAGGGGAAAGGGTATGAGGAGTTTCAAGAAATTTGTATGAAGGGGCGCAATTTGTTGTCATGGGCTGAAAAGGGAACACTTCTTCATTGAATATGACATGGCAGGGATTTATGATTTTTCGTGTGGCTAAGTTGAGGCATCAGAAACCACGATGATTGGATGGATACCCAAGAAAGATGTATGGTGTGGTGCGAGGAGCTAATTTATGTGGGGTAGGTATATGAAGGTAACATAAACAACCAAAGACACGAAGATGAGTAAAGACAAGGGGTTTGTTGAAAAGTTTGGTGTACGAGATTTCATTTTTGATTGATGTAGATGGAATGTTGTTGAGGATGTGAGGGGGCATATGGAGGGCTTCCGCCCAATATATAGGTGGGAGATGGGCTTGAAAAAGTAATGTGCGAATTATGTTATTGATGGTTTGTATCATACTTTATGACTTTCCATTTTGTTAGGAAGTTCAAGGACAAGAGAAACGAAAAATGATCCCGTTTTGGTCAAAGATGTTATGGAACATATTCTTATAAAATTCACCGCCATGATCACATTGGAAATTTTGAATATCAGTTTGAAATTGGTTTTTGACAAAAGCACGAAAATGTAAGAACTTGTTAAATGCATCACTTTTGTTTCACAACGTACCCAAAGGAAATGTGAGTAATGGTCCAAAAACAATACATAATGTTGAATACCACTTGTGTTAAGGATTGGTGATTGTCATAAATCTGAATGAACAATTTCAAATGGTTTAGAAATTGTAGAAATAATACTAAAGAAAGGTAACCTAACGTGTTTTCCAAGTTGACAAGCTTGGTAATTAAATGCACTAATAATTTTATTACATGGAATAAAATGACTGGAAATTAATTTATTGAAGACATAAGCACTAGGATGACCGAAACGTCGATGTCATAGTGAACCGCTAGAAATGAGAGCAATGGAAGTCTGAAAATATAGTGGAGCATGATAAAGATCACCAGAACTGTCACACCTAAGCATGACCTGGAGAGTGCCCAAATCCTTCACAATAAAACCATAAGGATTAAATTCAATAGAAACAGGAGTATCAATTATAAAGCAACGTACATAAATAAGATTTTTAATGATGTTGGGTGTAACAAGAACATTATGCAGATGTAAGGGTCGGTAAGTGGAATCGAGTTTGAAATAACCGATGTGTGTGACGTTTATGGAATGACCATTTCCAACAAAAACGAAATTTTCATGACTATTATTTTGAACAAAAAATAGGTTACATATGTTAGATGCAAGGCGAGAAATTGTTCATGTATCTATGTAACCAAGATTGTAGAACTCATTACTCGGTACCTGTTCGGCTGACTACCGAGTAGCGGGTACTCGGGAGTACTTGGGGAGTACTCGGAATCGGTAATTCATGTAGAAATATTTTTATGGAAATTATATATATCAAAATAATAAGTTAAAATATAAGTTGATTGAAATATATAACAAAATTAGATACATGTGAATACACAAAAACTGAAAAACACACAATGGTCTCACTTCATGAACAATTACTGAAAATTTAAGATATATATGTAGTAATAATCACATGTGTGTATGTTGAAGAATAAATCATTCAGTATATTATACATAGTAATCATCGAGTTGGACGAGTTTAACAACATTGCTCGCTTCAGTAAGGGGCCGATCGGGGAGTATTTGGATTTTGTAACTCGCATCGGTAAGGGGTCGAGTAAGGAGTACTCTGTGGAGTAATCGGCCATCTCGGTGAGTTTTACAACACTGCATGTACCATGAAGCATCAGACTCGTTGTTTAAGGAGATGGTGTTGTAAGCTTGAGCAAGGTAAGTTGCTTGATCATGAGCCATAAGAGGGTACCATTGTTGATATGTTGATTCGTGCGAAGATGGGGGCTGATGGAATGATTGTTGCATTGGTGGAGATCCAAGAAGCCTAGATGAAGGTTGTTGGGCCTATTGGTTGCGCTGTAGAGACGAGGCTGGTCCATCAGGCTTGTTTTTGGTCCATGGTGCTAAGTACGTCCATGGAAAAGGAGCCCAAGATTGTGAATAAGGCTAAGGAAAATGGGCTGTTTATGAGTATTGATGTCTCCATTGATCACTACTCCTTCCCCCCCCCCCCCCCCCCGACTTGAGCGACCACAACGATTGTGACGACCTCCTTGAGAAGAATTTGGGTTACTCAATCTTGTGTTGTTGTAGAGTATTGTAGGTAAGGAAGAATGATCCGAGTGAGCCGACTGTTGAGGGCGTTGGCGGTTAAGGCGTTAGTCTTCAGCAATGAGTTTTGATAGAGCTTGAAGGAATGTCGGTAACAAGTCATTGTGGCAAAGAATCATGGTAATGTGGTCATATTTCATTGATAGATCATTGAGTTGGTGGGTAACCAGTGTTCTCCCGGGCACATGATGGTCGATGTTTGCAATGAGATTAGAGATGGTGGTGATTCTTTCACAGTAGTCAGCAATCGGTTGATCTCCAAGAGTTACAGAATGCAACTCATTATCAAGTTCAATGGCACGAATGTCTTTATTATCACGAAACAAGTTTTCAAGGGCAATCCAAACTGTGTGTGCAGTAGCTCCGATCTTCAAGATGATATTGAGAAGCGATCGAGTGAGAGTGGTGTAAATACATGCTTTGACCACAAAATTAAGGCATACCCGTCTTCATTTGTATCAGATGTGGGTTTGGATTTTCGTGTAAGGTGATCAAGAACACCAAAAGCACAACAGTATGTAACAAATAATTCTCTCCACACGTCATAGTTAAGCTGATTAAGGTCCAAGATGAGAGGCACGGGGGTTTTAATGTTTGTGATTTCGAATGGTTTTTGATTTGTAGTGGGTGTAGAACTTCTAGATGCAGGCATTATGAAAGTGAAGAGAAAGCAGGAGAACGACAAGAGAGATGAGAGAGGTCCGAGAGGTTAGGGTTGTCGACATAAGATGAGATCGAGAATTAGAGTAAATGAGGCATTTAATCTGATACCATATTACAAACGATATTTTCCTATGATTGAGATTTGCATTGATATGGAAAATATATACATCATACATAATACAATGGGCTAGAATAATGGGCTAATCTATCAAATACACACTACAAATCCAAATACACTAATAGTAAGGATATATTATGATAGTAGCATATATTATTATTATATTATAAAAATTGTTATTATTATGTTTGATTGTAAAAAGATTATTAAGTTTATTTATTGGTATCCATATTAGTAGTGTAACACTCTGAAGTTTTCAAATTCCCTTACTCTTTTATTATTATTTCAGCTTAAAATGTGTTTTTAGTTTTTATATGGGTATTACTGAAATGAAACCGTTCGAGTGAAACATAGAAATAAAACACATAAATAACAACCTTCTTAGTTAATTAAAATTAAGTTGACCCATTATAACAATCCTCAGCCCATGAGTACGTTATGAGGTTTTATTTTGTTGAGAGAGGAATTGATTAATTCGAGTTGTTTGTTGAATTTATGAGTTTTTAAGTAAATAAACAATTTGACTCGTCGATAAATCAATGAGGTAAGTTTTTTTTTTCAAATGTCGATTTATCTTTAATGCATGCTATGAAAAAAAAAATCAAAGTGAAGTACACATGTGTATACTATATTTATCATCTATAGTGTTATACATTATGCATTACTATGTCTCTTACTTGTGAAGCTTATATATGTATACTAACTAGTGGTTAGTTGCAGGGCCAGTCCTGAAGAATTAAATATTCTCAAAGGCCCATGACGAATAAGAAGAAAATGGTCATTTTCGTTATTATAAGTCATTATTTTTAAATAAAAATATATAATAAAAAAATTGGACCTTGTACGGCTGCCTACTTTACCCCCCTCAACGCCCCCATGGTTAGTTGTTGCAGGAATTTTATGTATGCATAATATGTAAGAGATACTTGCAGGGATTTTATATATTAATAATATGTAAGAGATAATTTGAAGTATGATTAAAGTTGTTAAAAATATAAAATAAATTTCAAAACTGTATTTTTATAGAAAAAAATATATTCTAGAAGACATATGAAAATAAAATTTGTTAAAAAGAGTTGGATTTTTTTTAATAGTTTGAACCAATGTCGTAATAAAAAGTATAAGTTTCGTAAAAATATATAAAAACATGGGGTGGAACCAAATTCGTAATAAAAATTAAAAGTCGAGTTCATGTAATAAATATATAACATTGACTAAAACTGTAAAAAGAAAAAAAAAATAATGATAATAATAATAATAATAATAATAATAAGACGGGACTAAATTCGTAATAAAAAATAAAAATCAGGCCAAAAATTGTAAAAAGAAAATGGATGCTTACTAAATCTGTAATAAAATTTTAAGGTGTGTTGAAAGTGTAAGGCAAAAAATAGGATAGGGGTGGGAGGACCTGGTCCAGAGCATGATTTGATTTAATTCCGAAGGTGAGGTTTTTGGGCCGTGTTAATAAAAAACGACATGAGAGCGAAAATTAAATGGGAAGAGGACTCGAACCTAAATCTCCTCCAAAAGACTATATAACATCAAAACGTACTTGTGTTGTGTAGCGTTTTTCTAACAAAAAGTGCATCCACATTAATGGTATTTTAAGCCTAACGATTGTATAATGTATATCTCGGGTACAAAGTAGTGATCAATTGAACAGAGCTCTTTGTTACTGAAAATTTATTGTTGACAGTCTTGTGTATTTGGAAGTAGCTTTTCATGACATATTGTAAAGGCCGACCATGACATTTTGAGGTCATTTGCAATTTATTAAAGTTAGGCCAAAACAAGTAAACTATACAAAAATACAAATATATAAATCCGTATTATTAAGCACCATCAAGTTTTCCAAAAGATTAATATAAAGTTTTAATGTTTTATATGAGAAATCCGGAATAACAACGTGATGCTTGTTTTAATCCTTTATTAGACAAACATGCATTAATCTAGTTGTTAGACAAGCATATACACAAAATTAAGATTTTACATTGCAAACAGATTTTGAGCTAAATAACCAAAAGAACATGCCATATTTGGAAACTGAAAGTTTTAATTTTGAATTTTAAAATTTGATAGTGGAATACAATATGAATTGAACAAGAAAAAAAACAAGAACACCGATGAAACTTCTTTCAAACCATCAAAATAATTAATTTAGTGCCTGATGAAACCTAAAATGCCTAACTTAAGCTTTTGTAGCTTCAAATATACTGATGCGAATTGTAATTGGGGAAAACAAGCAATAGATTAACTTAGTTAGCATGGTTATGTTTGGTAATTAGTTATAAGGAACAAACAAGCTAAGACCCTTTTTCATTTTACGGAACAACTACTGGAGGTCTTGCATTTACATCTATATCTTAAGTATCCATAACCTTCATTATTCAATGAGAAGGATACTAGATGCCTAGGATGTCCAATTTACATAAATGAGAGGTTTAATTTTAGAAAAATCATGAGAAACACTATGTATATAACCTCAAACTACAAAAAAAAAAAAAAAAAAAAAAAAAAAAAAAAAAAAAAAAAACCAACAACAACAACTTAAATTTATCATCAAACATACTTGAACACAGATCTCCTGTATATCATGCACACACCATATGAGTTAGACAAAAAAAAATTCTGACTCATTTATATATAACAAAGTTGGGGCTCTATGTTGTTACGGGGTCGAGACTGTTATTGGCCCTCAATTGTTGAGGGATGTGCGGCCGATCACCTGAACATGCTTTGTGTCGATATTGCATAGTGTGGGTTCAATTGTTTTGAATTATATAAATAATATGCATTGTTTTGTTGATCTAGAAGGTTAGACTTATGATGTTTGTAAACTTTTGATTTCGAGTTAAAATTTTTAACTTTGCTTTTCTTAGTTATCGATGTATGCTATTTTCAAAATTTGAAGAAGTGATATAAAAAAACAAACGGATATCACACAAATACCACGGGATTGTGGAAAATTGATGAAAATGACCATGTTTTTTTTGGGATTTTCCCAAATGACCAGCATTTACGAAACATTCATATTTCGGATTTTGATGGTATATGATGTGTATATTCTCTTATTTCCACCAAAAACCTAGAGATAGGAAAATATATCTTGACACCTACCACCAAAATGTTTACTCTTACTAGATTTCAAGCAACCAAACAATTATGAAATTCACCAAAAAAAAATTGTATCAAGACTCATTATTGTTTTTACGGATATGAAACACTTTGTTTCGGCTTCTAATGGAAACTCAAGCTCTCTTACAATGGCATGTGATGAATCTTTCATATCATCCATGTCTGATTCCAATCCTAGTTTATCATCTCCCGAAATTTGAACATAATTACCTCATCCAAATTCTAGTTTGCACGAGCTTGTTTGTGGGCTTTTGTTAGATGTCAGATCCATGACAAGTAATTGTATAAGAAAGTATAATAATAAGTAAAAAAATTTAAAGGTTATAATACCTCATAACTTATTTCGCATGCTAAAACCAAGGAATAAGTTTCAAAATGTTGTCCATAACTTACGATTTCAACACTAACGTCAAATTTTCTTATATGTTGTTCGTGCATGATTACCAAAATTTTAAGGTAATCAAAAGTTGCAATAAAACTTTGTATTAATCATTATTACCTTATAAGTCCATGTTCAAACTTCCTCATCCATCCATTTAAAACATCCTACGTCATTGTCAATTACATTTCATATGTACATAATAACAAAAAAAATAATAAAAAAATAAAAAATAAAAAAATTGAGAAGAACTGAGATTGGAATGAACAGGTTTGGAAATTATATTTTATACTTCATTTGTAGCTTGCAGTAGCTGTAGCTCGACGTGCTTCATAGCCTCCATCGTTTAAAGTTCGTCCTCATCCATGACTTTAACAACCTCCTACGTTATCGTCATTTTCACTCGAAATAAATTGGACATGAACAAAAATTGATAATGATTATAATAATTGTTTTTTTTGGAATGAACAAGGTTGAGAAAATTACATTTCCTACATCACAAGACTCTTTAAGTACATGAAGTTGAATGTCATTGATATCCTCCATCGTTGAAATCAGTTGAAACTTTAATTCTAATTTATAAGAGAAAAAGTTAAAGTTATCGTACACATCCATGTCGATCGTGGTGTAGTTCCATGTATAGTCAACCATGTAGTGTTAGAACTGTAACGACCCAATTTTCAAAGTAAAATTTTCATTTTAGAATAAGTAAACATATTCCCATACATTAAGAAATCCAGTTATAATTGTTTTCAAAACATAAGTCAGATACAACTTTTATTCCAAACATCAGAGTGTCCCATAAAATGTCAGTGAGAGAGTGCACGTCGCGCCATCACGCATTGCCCTTGCCCTTGGGATCTGAAGTATCTGAAACCATAAACAAACATGTAAGCACGAAGCTTAGTGAGTTCCCCAGAGCATACCCCACACAATCCACATATCATATTAGCTATAAAAGCTACATCTACCACATAACACATATCAGTTAGCTATAAAAGCTACCTCTACCACATAACACATATCAGTTAGCTATAAAAGCTACCTCTACCTCATAACACATATCAATTAGCTATAAAAGTTACCTCTACCACATATCACATATCAATTAGCTATAAAGCTATCTCTACCATTAGCCATAAAGGCTATCTCTACCATTAGCCGTAAAGGCTATCTCTACCATTAGCCAACAAGGCTACCTCTACCACTAGTTGTAAAAGTTATCTCTACCACATATCAATGCATAACAATGTCACACACCTCTACACAACAAGTATACCAACTATCATAAAATGGGCCGACCTTGGTGCCTTAGACCCATTAGTATGGTGAGAAGACTCACTTCGAATGTAGAAGCTTCCTAAAGAAATCCTTAGCTGCTGCCCTACCCACTTCCTTCTGAGACTTGCAAATGAGCTGGAGAACCTCGATCTAAAAGCTCTTCCCTGATCAATGAGACTCCAAGATGATCACTCCTCTTCAAGAACACTAATATGCACTCCAAGATGGCCTTACAAGATCACACTCTCACAATTAGGGTTAGGGTTTCGAAGGGGGTTGAAGGATGAGAAGGAGGCTGATCCTGGAGGGTGTAATGTTCTTTATATAGTGTCACACCCTAAAAATTAGGGTTTAGTGACTCTGGGCGTACGCGGGGTGTACTCCTCGTACGCTGGGCATACGTCTCCAATCACCCGCGACCATTTACCCCATATACGTTGGGCGTACCCTAGCTTACGATGGGCGTACTCTTGTGATGGCCACCTTGCATGCATGAAACCTTTTCGTCACTAATTTCCATTAGGGGCTAAATTTGACAATAACTTCAATGTGTCATAACTCCTTCATTCTAAGTCCGTTTCCGACGACCTTTATATCCACGAAAAGGTGGCGGGAAGCCCTACGCTCCCATCTACACCTCCAAGTCTAAAACCTTCCGGATGAAACTCGGGACCCATAAAAGACCGAATCTCCCCTACCCTTTGGCTTCTGAGACCTCAACCGAGTACTTTCAGACAGGGTGTTACAAGAACTTAGGGTAAATTTCATACATGTCCTTGCAAATATTAAATATTACATCTATATCCTTCCAAAGTTTATAATTACGTATATATCCTTCTTAACCTATTAAATTCACAATCTCTTATCTTATAATTTATTGAGATATAAATCAATTTAATACCAAAAAATATATTTAAAAATTATTTATATATATATATATATATATATATATATATATATATATATATATATATATATATATATATATATAAATCTACCAAATTACCCTTAGTAAATTATATCCCAAATTAAATACTAGTATTACTTTTTGCTAGACATTGTTAATTAAGGGCAAAATTAAGTCTCAAACCAAAATACACTATTCAGTTTCTTCATTGGCCTTGTACATGCGATTTCATTACCGGCAATGGATAGTATGCGTTGTATATGAGAATTTTGTATGTCAAAAATACATTATGATATATCATACATACTTATAAAGCTAGCATTTTTTCTTGAATCTAATGCATTTGAAACCCCCATTTTTAACTTCCTCAAACCACAATCATTTGAAACCCCCTTTTTTAACTAATGCAACTCAAAAGTTTTCTTAATTATGATTTAACACTAAAAAGTTTTATAACTTATATTATGTTTAATTAGCATTTAGTGAAAAGTTTACTATAAAAAGGTCAATCTTTTGGGAAGACATGCATACAAATCATATACAAATTTCAGAAAGAAAACAAACTTAAAGGTTTTTGTGTTGGGTTGAGGTCTTATGACCACTTTTGGAGATATGTTATTATATTAGAGTTTTTAATTTGTAAGTTTGTTATACTAATTCGTTTTTATATTTTCTTCGTTTTTTGGATTATTGTAATACAGTCGTTGTATACTGTGGTTTAATCGTTAATATATTGATCATATGTTATATAGGGTGATGTCGAAAATATTTAATTAAATATTTTAAATATGTTTTTTTCGTTTTGTAATTGTACCGTTTCAAAAAGATAATTAATTAAAACTCATACATATGTTATACTTTTCATCTTTCTCTCTTTCTCTCTCTCTCTCTCTCTCTCTATATATATATATATATATATATATATATATATATATATATATATATATATTATAATAGAGGTCAAAACGCTTCAACCAAAATTCATTTAAAATCTAATATTTCAAATGCTTTTTAATAATGATTGTAAAAATTTCAACATGTGTTACATAATTGATTGATTAATAAAAATATTAATGTTTTGAAACTCCTAACTCTTAAACTTATATTATTTAATTTGTTAGTTAACTAAAATATTTTTCCTACATGAAGATAACATTTTTATGTTTTTATGTAATTAGAAAACAAGGTGTACATAGAATGACTACTTCAATTTCACATAGGAATCGATACCACTAGAGAGGTATGTTGTCTTTAACCGGTGGTAGGAGATCCACATACCATTTCTAATTATTTATATTAATGCTTAGTAATATCTAATTTATGTTCCTATTCACCTTAATTTTTTAGGTACAAATTAAGGAAGAGGATTCTCGGCGCACCAACATAAAGTCAAACGTACGACTTGCAAAATATGTAATTAAAATTAAATATCATATTTACTAATCGACTTATTTTAAAACTCTTGATGACATTTATGTATAATGATATATTTTATATGACTTCATTCTTAATTTCAATGTTTAATATTTAAAAGTTCATATATGAAACCTTGGATGTTTTGGTGTAATATAAATAGTGTAATACAAAGTTTATTAGTTCAATATTGTTTATTAATAGCTCATTCAAAACAACTTATTTCTTATTTTATCCAAAAAATATTATTGGACATAAGAAAAATAGATTATATTAATGTTATACAAAAACTTATAAATATATATTGTATATTATAAAAGTAAAAGTAAAGTTTATAAGGTATGGACTATATTAGATAGTATCAAAATATAAGTTATAACTCGGTTAATGCCCAAAACATGACTAAAAACGTAAATTTCAACATATTTCTATTTTTCCCATAATTATTTTAACCACTTAAATGCATTTGTAACGACGTAAATTTTCAAACAAAATTTTCACTTTAAAATCGCATACTTTTGATAACATATTGTATAAAAATCTCGTTTATTCAAATTACAAAACACAACTCCATTAATAATCCAGGATCCTCAAAACATAACTCTTTCTCTGGTGTGTACAATCAAGCCGGTGCCGTCCCGCGATCCCGAGAAACTTGAAACACATAACACATAACACGATAAGCACAAAGCTTAGTGAGTTCCCCAAAATACCACATACAACAATTAGCCACTCGAGGCTATAAATCTATTTAACCCTCGGGTCAATGTGTCTCAGTGGGACCCTGCAGTCCCACAACTCCGGTGGACCCTCCGGCCCTAACTGTGTGGACCCTCTGGTCCTAACTCTGTGGACCCTCTGGTCCTAACTCTGTAAACTCTAAATAATACATAGCAATAATCACATAGAAATAATGCAGTATATCACAGTACACAAATAATATATATGATACTCTATCACACAGCTCTGGCTACCACTCTAGGTATGTATAGTGAGAAGACTCACCTCGGTTAGCAGGTAACCGACAAGCACTCGGAAATCTTGGACTAGCCTCCGCCTAACACATAAGACAAGCATCTCAATAATTATCCGCCTTATTACTCTTTATACTTTAAATCCTCTTTTCCTCTTTTGACCCTCAGAATGGGTAAAAGACCATTTTACCCCTCCTTGGCCCCACCTGCCCCCTTACTGGTCCACTCATGAAGTCAACAGAAGTCAACCTGGGTCAACATTCTATGTTGACCTGACTCGCTGAGTGTACACCTGTGAGTCGCCGAGTCCCCTCGAATTCTCCATGATCTTTCTAGGGTTCGCTCAGCTCACTGAGTTGACTCCCAACTCGATGAGTCAACATTAGCAAAGGCTACTGGGTCACACCCGCTACAACCCGTCGAGTCATCCCATGAACTCGGCGAGTTGGCTCCATTGGGTTACTCACTCAGCCACCTGAGGTCAGATCTGTGGCTCTAACTCATAGATCTAACCTCCTACAACCCAAAAGTCGCGTAAAGGTCCGATATTGATGTCCATGCATGGTGTATTTTGCATTATAAACCATAAAAACTCCATTAATGGTTCCTAGCTTCAAAGCCCAATGGTTGCTCCACCATGGCTTCCCACTTTCGGACTCTCTGGACCCTCCAAGGTCCAGATCTATGCTATCAGCTCATAAGAGGGGTTTGATGCATTCAAAACCTCACCAAGAAGGTAATACAAGCCCTAATCCACAAAAGAAAGATCTACTCAAATAGGGAAGAAAGGGGTCTGAATTGATACCTCCAACTGATGCTCCTTGGTTGCAAATCGCAGATCTACAACCTCCTATGGCCCCTTTGGCTTGAAACCTTCCTCTTCCTTGCAAGACACCCACCAAGAAGCTCAACATGGCTCTCTTTCTTGCCCAAAGCACTCAGGACTCGTTTAGGGTTCTCTCCTCTGAAGGGTAGTCGCAATAGGTGGCCTTAAGTGCCTTTAAATAGGTCCAGGCCCGAAAGAATTAGGGTTTCTGCCAACAGCGCTGACTCGACGAGTCATCCCTCCGACTCGTCGACTCCATTCATTTTCCACGTCACCCAGACGCGACCCTACTCGACGAGTGGAGGCACCAACTCGTCGAGTCACCCCAGGCAAACTCATACTCACATATAGAAATGTTATACCTCGAAAATCAGGATGTTACAGCATTCTTGCGCAACGCGCGAGGTTACGCCTAGTTTTAATATAAAAGCATGTTAAAGTTTCCAAGTTGCTGGCTATTTATGTATGCATCACGAAGCTATTGAAGTATGTATATTAATTAATGTGCATCACGATTATTTGTGAGGTTTCAATTGTTTAATGAGGTTTAAATTGCATATTGTAACTATTGATTATTTGGATTTTCACGTGTCTGAGATCTTGGAGGTTTTTGTAAACCATATGTTTGAGGTTTTCCTTTATTTAATTAGGTTTAGGAGGCACCGTTTGATAGGCATATTTCCAGGTCCAAACAGATATTTCTGGCTGAATAGACCGGAAAGACTGTTTGGTTTGCACAAAAAATGGGTCTTTCTCGGTGAGATATGTCTTTCCCAGAAAGCCCCAAAATCATATCTTTCTGGCTGAATGGGCTGGAAAGACAATTATGCCCCAAACCCCCGCCTCTTTATTTCTTTCTCGGATTATTAATTTTTTTAAATAACTTTTTTTAAATTGATTTTTTATAGAATTATTACTTTTTTAATGTATTATTTTATATTAAGAAATATTATTTTAATATATAATATTTATGTATTAATAAATATTATTTTATTGGATTATTAATTTCTTTTAAATAATTTTTTTTCTAATTTCCTTTCTATGGATTAATTATTTTTATTGGATTATTATATATTCATAAATATTATTTGTAATATATAATATTTATATATTAATAAATATTACTTTATTGGATTATTAATTTCTTTTAGTTATTTTTTTAGTTCATTTTATTGGATTAGTTCTTTTTTTTGGACAACACCACCACCATCCTAATTTATTTTAAAAAATCTCATCAATCCCACCACTATCAGACATAAATCGGGTCATTTTTTATCATTCAACACAGTCAATCAGATGTATAATCAAACAACATGGTTTCTTTCCCAGTCACAAAACTTTCCCGGATAACACTTTATCAGACAGCACTTTCCCAGACAGAAACTATCAAACGAGACCTTTGTCACACCCCAAAACCAGAATGGCGGAAACGTTCCGGGGTGGAGGACGTCATGCGTAGTATCACAACATATGTATAGCAAGCATAGTAAACACAATCAAACATTGAATACAAATATGAAAAGTGTTTACATCATTTTGAAACTTGTTTTAAATACATCAAAGGTATGTATAATATAGAAAACATGGCTCTTATTGCTTCGGCTTCACCAAATTCCTGGAAGTACCTATCTACTAATTCCCTGAGAATACAAGCAGTTTTGAAAGAATATCAGCATAAAGCTGGTGAGTTCATAAGCATTTAGTTTTTAGAGATAAATGTTCTTTGATTCTTTGAAAAGTGTTCCTCAAGAAAATCCTATATTTTCTTATGAAAGGTAGTGTTGAAAGAGTATCTATTAGTAGAAGATAAACCATCAGTTTTAGAAAACATGTTATCTGTCCTAGAGGTAGAGATGCCAGTTTAGAAATTCCTTAATACTATCAGTATATATAAAAGTAGTTTTATTATTCAAAATAAAACTAATGAAGGGTAGAGGGTCCGTAAACAAAATTAGTTTATACTTATTTGCGAGTCGTATAACCATACTTGATATGACCGAGAGACCTTTATAACGTTCTTCAGGCGTTAAGCTAAATGACATTTGTTCACCACAGGCATGCCTGTCTAACTGTAGCTAGCAGTTCTGGTGTAGGATTGTCAGTCCCGAATAGATCTATTCACAAATCTCACGCTCTCCCTCCAGGAGACTCTGGTTATACTAAAAGGATTTATCACTATACACCTAAGAGTATAGTGTTGAAGTAGAGCCTCACAATTCTGTATAATCTAGTTTACTAGCGAGAAACAGTATAAATCAATAATTATCCTTGAATAATAGTACTTTATACTCCTGAGAAAATATATAACATAAACTAAATTTGCCATAGTTTATATATATTCATTTATGAAATCTGATTAAGTAGAGACTGCCTAGAGGGTTATCCCAAACTATACCCATTATAGTTTATTAGAGTTGATATGGAAAATGCTTTGTAAAAACCTTTCTGAAAACTATGAAGTTGGATTTTTAAAATAGAAGTTTCCCTTATGCTCAACATATTACAAAAAGAGATAAAATATCAGAATACGTTATTAAACGTGGAAATCATTGGACTGCATTAATAAGTTCAAAACTTAACAAAATACTTATAGTTTGGCTTGTATTCCCCCCCCCCCCCTGAAAACATTAAAACACGGAAAATGTAGGGGTATGAACTCACCTCGGGTGATTTGAATGAAGGATCGACACGAAATGTTGGATGTTCAAGTGAAGCCTTGAACACGCTTTGATCCTAATTAACATGTAATGACACATAACGGAGTCAAATGAAGGTATTTCACCACTAGATGTGACGAAGAACCACTCTAAGAACTTGGGACTACTCGCACTAAGTGTTAGAACCTTAAAGGATTGCATGAGGGGAGTGTATGGCCACCTTTATGGTGTGTGCGGCGATGAGTGTGCGGCCCAAGGGGTGTGCGGCCGTACACTCATGATGGAAGGTGTTCTTCGGGTGTTTCAAGGTCCATACTTGCAATACATGAAGTGTCCTAGGTCTATTCTTCGTTGTAGTGCAAGTTAGGGGTACTAGAAGTGTGTTTGTGGTCCAAAGGTGAGTGTGTGGTCGCACACTTGGGTGTGCTACCGCACACTTGGAGTGTGCTGCCGCACAAGTGTGTGTGCGGCCGTACACAAGTGTGTGCGGTCGTACACAGGTGTGTGCGGTCGTACACCCCACACAAAATGTCCAAAAATGCCATTTCCAAGGTACAACAAGGCTAGGGGCATGTCTATCTCGAATATGGAAGTCAAACTCTCACTTTGGAGGGTGTTTTTAGAGTGTGCGGCCAACCTTATGAAGGTGTGCGGCCGCACTCCTTCAAGGGATGAAGAACATGATGAAACTTGATGAATCAAGGCTTAGATGAAGTGGTTCTTCAAGTACAACAAGCTAAGGGATGGATTACTCACGTTTTTGAAGCCTTGGGAGGGTTTGCGGTTGAAGAGTCTTGAGAGAAAAGGTGTTGTGTGCTGCCAGGATGTTAAAGGAATGAAAGGAAAGGGGTCTACCCTTTATATAGGGTGGGTGTGCTGCCTAGAAGGGAGTGTGTGGCCAAGAGGTGAGTGTGCGGCCGTACACTCCCCCTAAGGGTGTGTATGGCCTGATTTTGTCACTCTATGGCTTGCTGACTCGTTCCTAAACTCAACCTTGGTCATACTCGAGCTTAAAATCACTTAAACGAACCCTCAAACAGTGCCAGAAGTCAACAAAACATGTTTAGCTTTGATTGAATTGACTAAGTGTGCGAGATAAAAGTTCCGGGTTGTCACATCATCCCCCCGTTAGAGGGAATTTCGTCCCGAAATTCAAGAATAAGAATATAACTCATGGTCTTAGAAAAGATGGAGGTACTTAAGTTTCATGGGACTCTCGTGCTCCCAAGTGAATCTAAGTTCCCGTTTGACATTCCAACGGACCTTCATTATCGGGATGTGACGTTATTTCGTTCGCTTGACTTCTCGATTTGCGAGCTCGGATGATTCTCTCACAAAGTGTAGGCTCTCGTCTAACTCGAGGTTGTCGAGGGGAAGTCGTAGGTGTCTCATCGGACGGACACTCATTTTGGTTTGGAACAAGGAAGGCAGGATGGATTTCGTTGAGTTCTCGGGGTAACTGGAGTTTGTATGCTTACGGGACTGATCCCAGCAAGGAGCTTGGATGGTCCAACGTATCCTGATTTTAGCTTTCAACGCCTTCCGAAGCGTATCGGGCCTTTCCAGGGTGTGACCTGCAAAAGGACACGTCCACCAATTTGGAACTTCAAGGGTTTTTGTCTCTCATCGGTCGTAGCCCTTTCGTACGATCTTTTCAGTCATCTTACTGATGGTTTTAGGACTTGTGTGAGTGTTGTCGGGGACTTGACTCTTGACTATTTGCGTGTCGCCCCTATCAGCCCAGCACATAGGGGATCTGTACTTACGACTATAGAGGGCTTCGAACGGTGCAACCTTGATACTGGGGAGGTCACCGTCATTGCAAGAAAGTTCAATTAAGGGTAGATGAGTGTCCCACGACGCATCTTCAATCGTATGGATCGCCTTCTTACTCTGTCCATCTCTTCGTGGATGATTCTCTTCTCATGAATACTTTTGGGTTTCGAAGAGAAATGAATCTTTTCGAGGTTTGCATCTAGTTGTCGTTATAAGCGACGAGAGTTCTGCGTTCGAACATTTTAGACTCGGTCGGACAAAGCGAGATGTCGTCGTAGAATCGCGCGTTAAATTAGTCCGGGAGGATCCTTTTGCTAGCACATTGGCATCCCTAAATGAACGTCTCTAGTATTTTCTGCGTTTGATTTGGACTTGGTGGGTACTACTAATACGAGGGCCCGGATGTTTTGAAACTATGAACTCTTGATGGATTGATTCTTACTAGATTTTCCTATGATTGCTTGGCGTATACAAGTCATGTATAATCACAACTGACTCTAATGTATACACTAGGCTACCATAATTTACCCCTTAGGGCATCAACTTTTAAGAGTACGTCGTGATTAAATTTGGACGGGAAGGAAATCACGATTATGAATAATTATTGAGGTTTTGAAAACGTACCAAAACAAGGCAGGGTCCTTCGATGCTTCCTCCTTCACTGAGGTCAGACTCCTCCGGTTTCCTCATTGTTCCTTTCTGTTGGGCAGTCTATTGTGAAATGTCCCATTTCGCCACATGTACCGCACACTTGAACTATGCTAGCGTCGGTAGTGGAAGTGATGTGCTCAGTCGGGGTTTTTGCTAAGCGAGCTTCCTGGCCATCCTCAGCCCCTGGACAATTTCTTTTGAAATGTCCGGGTTCGCCACACTTGTAGCAAACCTGACCCATCTTTTCACCAGAAATTGAGGCGTTTGACGGTGCTAGTGCTCTGCAGTAACGAGCGGTGTGTCCTTGCCTGTTGCAGTTATTACATTTCGATTCACAGCATTTTCCTACGTGGTGGAAGTTGCATTCCCCGCAATTTGGAAGTTTTCCAGCATATCGTCGCACTGGCGTCGGCACCGTCCTGGCGGATGTTGTGGCTGTAGGAGTTATCACGGGTTGTTGTCTCTTGGCAAGTTTTTGAGACAATTTGCGCTCCCTCTTGTTCGAGAATTTTCGTTTTGCGTTCTTAGATTTGGGAGTTTGAGTGCCCTCCTGGATAAGCCCTTGTTGGTTTCCCGGTGTGTTGTTACAGTTCGAGAGGTGGAAACTGTTCCCATTCCCATTTGGGTTGTTAGCGTTAAGAACAGCTAGGGCGGCTGCTATGGCTGCTGTGATAGTCGCTTGGAACGTAGCTGAGTCCATCTGAAGGACTGGTGTCTTACTGGTGGGTTGGGTACGTTCTTTCGGAGGCATGATTATGCTACATGTCAAGAAAAGAAGCTTGTGAGCAACAATGGTTGCCTCTGGATATATCCAAAATGTTTATCTATGCATTGAGATTTTTCCCCGTTTTGTTATCTGACTTTCATTGATTCGACCCTCATCCCCATGATGTGGTCTTAGCAAAGAATAGAAAAGATTTGAGCACAACAAAGTTCACATACAATAAGTTTACGAACTCCTGGTTGCTCAGCTCATCGGGCTGGCTGAGTAACCCTCCCATTGCTTCGGCTCCAGATGAGATGAAGGGTTAGCTATAAGAGTAGCTACGGGAATCAAGTCGATACGGAATTCAACTTGACGCTCGGGAGAAATCCTTGGAATGTCTTTGGGGAGACATCGGGAAAGTTGCAGACTTCGAAGATGCTCTTGAGGTCTTTAACTTCTTGCGTCCCATTGACAACAAGAGTCAGGAATGCATAGCATTCCTTCCGCAGATGCTCCTAGGCTTTGACGCATGAAATGATATGAAGGTTCGAACAGTCTTCACCAAGGTAAGATTAAGACGAATCATTTTCTCGAAACAAAGGACATCGGCACGATGGGAGACTCATTCGTCTTATGCCGATTAGGACATTGAAGCTTTTTATGGAGACTGATATAAAATCGATGGGGAAAAGGAATGATCGTCTAAGGTATGAGCACATCCTATGATACATGCTTTAACTGAAATACGATTTTTGTTGACATAACTGAAACTGAGATTTCATATTTCGGAACTTATGACCTAAAAATAGGTCTAAGTCCTAATAGCAAAGAGAAAATTTTGGCAATATGAAAGACAGAGATGTTTACGGAAAAGAACTACTCGGAACATAGATATGAAAGTTATTCCTTAGGTCAAAAAGGAAGGATGAGTAAAGTATTCTCCTATCGGCGACGGGCACTCCTCGGACGGATCCTTAAGTTAGCCAGCTGGCGCTCCATGTCAGGAAGGCGACTTTTGTATACTGATTGACGTGCTCGGAGCTCTACGACCTCAGCTCGAGTTGCAGCTAGCTCTCGTTACTGGGCTTCGTGGTCTCTCAAAATCCTCCCATGATCAACCTCGAGACTGCGAATACGGTTTGTGTTGGCATCAAAGCCTTCCTCGAGTTCCACAGTTCGGTGAATGGCCGTCACGTTCGTTTCAACATTGCGGGCCACTCGGCGGACTATGATTGGAAGGGCTCTATCTGCGGAGCCTCCTCCGTCCACATCGTAGAAGCGGCGATCCCCATTATACGGGCGGGGTTGGCCTTGTTCGTGACTCCACCTATCCAGGCTTCCGACCCACATAGGCGTTGGGCCTTCGAGTACAAGCTGAGGGTTGGGATTTGGTATTAGGGCCACTGGGGGTAAGTTCTCGACTTCTGGTTCCGAGTCAGTCTCTTCAGGAAATGGTTCGGTAATACCATCGTTAAAAGGGATTTCATGGTTTCCTTTTGGCTCTGGTTCGATCCATCCATCATCTCCCTGTTTGGAAAGTATGGGTCGCCAGGAAGATGGAATCCAGCCATGCTATCTATGCGAGGTGATAGTAAAGGAATAGTTAATAGGCATCAAATCTAATAATACTTCCAATGTATCATGGCTACATGCTTGATTCTTGAAGGATGGATCCTTGGGTAAGTTTTCGGCTTAGTCGTTATAGCATCCTAAAATACTCCTATAGTATTTTAATCCTTATGTTTGGATCTAGAACTCCTCTAGTATCTAGGTAAGTTTTAGACTTGCTGCAACACCATAGTCACTCCCAAGCACATGTTGGTCATGTCTCGACTGAATAGTTGATCAGGCTATATTCACCCTAGACATGATTACATAACTGCCCAGGTTTAATCGTGATGTCCAACATCCAAATACTTTTGTTTTGTTCTACTTACGACGCGGATTCTGATACTCGGGTATACTTATATACTTTTATAAAAATACTTGTATTTTGAAAGTATACTTTTAGTTTAGAGCACTTAGGCCCCTCAGTATTTATAGTTGCATACCATGTAAGGTTCGGTATACTTAGTTCGCTATAAACAAGGGCTCTGATACCAATTTGTCACGTCCCGAAACCAGAATGGCGGAAACGTTCCGGGGTGGAGGACGTCATGCGTAGTATCACAACATATGTATAGCAAGCATAGTAAACACAATCAAACATTGAATACAAATATGAAAAGTGTTTACATCATTTTGAAACTTGTTTTAAATACATCAAAGGTATGTATAATATAGAAAACATGGCTCTTATTGCTCCAGCTTCACCAAATTCCTGGAAGTACCTGTCTACTAATTCCCTGAGAATACAAGCAGTTTTGAAAGAATATCAGCATAAAGCTGGTGAGTTCATAAGCATTTAGTTTTTAGAGATAAATGTTCTTTGATTCTTTGAAAAGTGTTCCTCAAGAAAATCCTATATTTTCTTATGAAAGGTAGTGTTGAAAGAGTATCTATTAGTAGAAGATAAACCATCAGTTTTAAAAAACATGTTATCTGTCCTAGAGGTAGAGATGCCAGTTTAGAAATTCCTGAATACTATCAGTATATATAAAAGTAGTTTTATTATTCAAAATAAAACTAATGAAGGGTAGAGGGTCCGTAAACAAAATTAGTTTATACTTATTTGCGAGTCGTATAACCATACTTGATATGACCGAGAGACCTTTATAACGTTATTCAGGCGTTAAACTAAATGACATTTGTTCACCACAGGCATGCATGCCTAACTGTAGCTAGCAGTTCTGGTGTAGGATTGTCAGTCCCGAATAGATCTATTCACAAATCTCACGCTCTCCCTCCAGGAGACTCTGGTTATACTAAAAGGATTTATCACTATACACCTAAGAGTATAGTGTTGAAGTAGAGCCTCACAATTCTGTATAATCTAGTTTACTAGCGAGAAACAGTATAAATTAATAATTATCCTTGAATAATAGTACTTTATACTCCTGAGAAAATATATAACATAAACTAAATCTGCCATAGTTTATATATATTCATTTATGAAATCTGATTAAGTAGAGACTGCCTAGAGGGTTATCCCAAACTATACCCATTATAGTTTATTAGAGTTGATATGGAAAATGCTTTGTAAAAACCTTTCTGAAAACTATGAAGTTGGATTTTTAAAATAGAAGTTTCCCTTATGCTCAACATATTACAAAAAGAGATAAAATATCAGAATGCGTTATTAAACGTGGAAATCATTAGACTGCATTAATAAGTTTAAAACTTAAGAAAATACTTAGAGTTTGGCTTATATTCCCACCCCCCCTGAAAACATTAAAACACGAAAAATGTAGGGGTATGAACTCACCTCGGGTGATTTGAATGAAGGATCGACACGAAATGTTGGATGTTCAAGTGAAGCCTTGAACACGCTTTGATCCTAATTAACATGTAATGACACATAACGGAGTCAAATGAAGGTATTTCACCACTAGATGTGACGAAGAACCACTCTAAGAACTTGGGACTACTCGCACTAAGTGTTAGAACCTTAAAGGATTGCATGAGGGGAGTGTATGGCCACCTTTAAGGTGTGTGCGGCCATGAGTGTGCGGCCCAAGGGGTGTGCGGCCGTACACTCATGATGGAAGGTGTTCTTCGGGTGTTTCAAGGTCCATACTTGCAATACATGAAGTGTCCTAGGTCTATTCTTCGTTGTAGTGCAAGTTAGGGGTCCTAGAAGTGTGTTTGTGGTCCAAAGGTGAGTGTGTGGTCGCACACTTGGGTGTGCTACCGCACACTTGGAGTGTGCTGCCGCACAAGTGTGGGTGCTACCGCACACTTGGAGTGTGCTGCCGCACAAGTGTGTGTGCGGCCGTACACAAGTGTGTGCGGTCGTACACAGGTGTGTGCGGTCGTACACCCCACACAAAATGTCCAAAAATGCCATTTCCAAGGTACAACAAGGCTAGGGGCATGTCTATCTCGAATATGGAAGTCAAACTCTCACTTTGGAGGGTGTTTTTAGAGTGTGCGGCCAACCTTATGAAGGTGTGCGGCCGCACTCCTTCAAGGGATGAAGAACATGATGAAACTTGATGAATCAAGGCTTAGATGAAGTGGTTCTTCAAGTACAACAAGCTAAGGGATGATTACTCACGTTTTTGAAGCCTTGGGAGGGTTTGCGGTTGAAGAGTCTTGAGAGAAAAGGTGTTGTGTGCTGCCAGGATGTTAAAGGAATGAAAGGAAAGGGGTCTACCCTTTATATAGGGTGGGTGTGCTGCCTAGAAGGGAGTGTGTGGCCAAGAGGTGAGTGTGCGGCCGTACACTCCCCCTAAGGGTGTGTATGGCCTGATTTTGTCACTCTATGGCTTGCTGACTCGTTCCTAAACTCAACCTTGGTCATACTTGAGCTTAAAATCACTTAAACGAACCCTCAAACAGTGCCAGAAGTCAACAAAACATGTTTAACTTTGATTGAATTGACTAAGTGTACGAGATAAAAGTTCCGGGTTGTCACATCATCCCCCCGTTAGAGGGAATTTCATCCCGAAATTCAAGAATAAGAATATAACTCATGGTCTTAGAAAAGATGGAGGTACTTAAGGTTCATGGGACTCTCGTGCTCCCAAGTGAATCTAAGTTCCCGTTTGACATTCCAACGGACCTTCATTATCGGGATGTGACGTTATTTCGTTCGCTTGACTTCTCGATTTGCGAGCTCGAATGATTCTCTCACAAAGTGTAGGCTCTCGTCTAACTCGAGGTTGTCAAGGGGAAGTCGTAGGTGTCTCATCGGACGAACACTCATTTTGGTTTGGAACGAGGAAGGCAGGATGGATTTCGTTGAGTTCTCGGGGTAACTGGAGTTTGTATGCTTACGGGACTGATCCCAGCAAGGAGCTTGGACGGTCCAACGTATCCTGATTTTAGCTTTCAATGCCTTCCGAAGCGTATCGGGCCTTTCCAGGGTGTGACCTGCAAAAGGACACGTCCACCAATTTGGAACTTCAAGGGTTTTTGTCTCTCATCGGTCGTAGCCCTTTCGTACGATCTTTTCAGTCATCTTACTGATGGTTTTAGGACTTGTGTGAGTGTTGTCGGGGACTTGACTCTTGACTATTTGCGTGTCGCCCCTATCAGCCCAGCACATAGGGGATCTGTACTTACGACTATAGAGGGCTTCGAACGGTGCAACCTTGATACTGGGGAGGTCACCGTCATTGCAAGAAAGTTCAATTAAGGGTAGATGAGTGTCCCACGACGCATCTTCAATCGTATGGATCGCCTTCTTACTCTGTCCATCTCTTCGTGGATGATTCTCTTCTCATGAATACTTTCGGGTTTCGAAGAGAAATGAATCTTTTCGAGGTTTGCATCTAGTTGTCGTTATAAGCGACGAGAGTTCTGCGTTCGAACATTTTAGACTCGGTCGGACTAAGCGAGATGTCGTCGTAGAATCGCGCGTTAAATTAGTCCGGGAGGATCCTTTTGCTAGCACATTGGCATCCCTAAATGAAGGTCTCTAGTATTTTCTGCGTTTGATTTGGACTTGGTGGGTACTACTAATACGAGGGTCCGGATGTTTTGAAACTATGAACTCTTGATGGATTGATTCTTACTAGATTTTCCTATGATTGCTTGGCGTATACAAGTCATGTATAATCACAACTGACTCTAATGTATACACTAGGCTACCATAATTTACCCCTTAGGGCATCAACTTTTAAGAGTACGTCGTGATTAAATTTGGACGGGAAGGAAATCACGATTATGAATAATTATTGAGGTTTTGAAAACGTACCAAAACAAGGCAGGGTCCTTCGATGCTTCCTCCTTCACTGAGGTCAGACTCCTCCGGTTTCCTCATTGTTCCTTTCTGTTGGGCAGTCTATTGTGAAATGTCCCATTTCGCCACATGTACCGCACACTTGAACTATGCTAGCGTCGGTAGTGGAAGTGATGTGCTCAGTCGGGGTTTTTGCTAAGCGAGCTTCCTGGCCATCCTCAGCCCCTGGACAATTTCTTTTGAAATGTCCGGGTTCGCCACACTTGTAGCAAACCTGACCCATCTTTTCACCAGAAATTGAGGCGTTTGACGGTGCTAGTGCTCTGCAGTAACGAGCGGTGTGTCCTTGCCATTTGCAGTTCTTACATTTCGATTCACATCATTTTCCTACGTGGTGGAAGTTGCATTCCTCGCAATTTGGAAGTTTTCCAGCATATCGTCGCACTGGCGTCGGCACCGTCCTGGCGGATGTTGTGGCTGTAGGAGTTATCACGGGTTGTTGTCTCTTGGCAAGTTTTTGAGACAATTTGCACTCCCTCTTGTTCCAGAATTTTCGTTTTGCGTTCTTAGATTTGGGAGTTTGAGTGCCCTCCTGGATAATCCCTTGTTGGTTTCCCGGTGTGTTGTTACAGTTCGAGAGGTGGAAACTTTTCCAATTCCCATTTGGGTTGTTAGCGTTAAGAACAGCTAGGGCGGCTGCTATGGCTGCTGTGATAGTAGCTTGGAACGTAGCTGAGTCCATCTGAAGGACTGGTGTCTTACTGGTGGGTTGGGTACGTTCTTTCGGAGGCATGATTATGCTACATGTCAAGAAAAGAAGCTTGTGAGCAACAATGGTTGCCTCTGGATATATCCAAAATGTTTATCTATGCATTGAGATTTTTCCCCGTTTTGTTATCTGACTTTAATTGATTCGACCCTCATCCCCATGATGTGGTCTTAGCAAAGAATAGAAAAGATTTGAGCACAACAAAGTTCACATACAATAAGTTTACGAACTCCTGGTTGCTCAGCTCATCGGGCTGGCTGAGTAACCCTCCCATTGCTTCGGCTCCAGATGAGATGAAGGGTTAGCTATAAGAGTAGCTATCGGAATCAAGTCGATACGGAATTCAACTTGACGCTCGGGAGAAATCATTGGAATGTCTTTGGGGAGACATCGGGAAAGTTGCAGACTTCGAAGATGCTCTTGAGGTCTTTAACTTCTTGCGTCCCATTGACAACATGAGCCAGGAATACATAGCATTCCTTCCGCAGATGCTCCTAGGTATTGACGCATGAAATGATATGAAGGTTCGAACAGTCTTCACCAAGGTAAGATTAAGACGAATCACTTTCTCGAAACAAAGGACATCGGCACGATGGGAGACTCATTCGTCTTATGCCGATTAGGACATTGAAGCTTTTTATGGAGACTGATATAAAATCGATGGGGAAAAGGAATGATCGTCTAAGGTATGAGCACATCCTATGATACATGCTTTAACTGAAATACGATTTTTGTTGACATAACTGAAACTGAGATTTCATATTTCGGAACTTATGACCTAAAAATAGGTCTAAGTCCTAATAGCAAAGAGAAAATTTTGGCAATATGAAAGACAGAGATGTTTACGGAAAAGAACTACTTGGAACATAGATATGAAAGTTATTCCTTAGGCCAAAAAGGAAGGATGAGTAAAGTATTCTCCTATCGGCGACGGGCACTCCTCGGACGGATCCTTAAGTTAGCCAGCTGGCGCTCCATGTCAGGAAGGCGACTTTTGTATACTGATTGACGTGCTCGGAGCTCTACGACCTCAGCTCGAGTTGCAGCTAGCTCTCGCTACTGGGCTTCGTGGTCTCTCAAAATCCTCCCATAAGCAACCTCGAGACTGCGAATACAGTTTGTGTTGGCATCCAAGCCTGCCTCGAGTTCCACAGTTCGGTGAATGGCCGTCACGTTCGTTTCAACATTGCGGGCCACTCGGCGGACTATGATTGGAAGGGCTCTATCTGCGGAGCCTCCTCCGTCCACATTGTAGAAGCAGCGATCCCCATTATACGGGCGGGGTTGGCCTTGTTCGTGACTCCACCTATCCAGGCTTCCGACCCACATAGGCGTTGGGCCTTCGAGTACAAGCTGAGGGTTGGGATTTGGTATTGGGGCCACTGGGGGTAAGTGTTGGGTTTTGAGCATTCTAACACTTCCTAAGTGTACATGCAACCCTAATAACCTTGAATCTATGTTTTCTCTATATACATGCAAATTTCTTTTTCAAGGTTATTTCCTAACTAGCATGGCATGGGGATTACATAAAACATAAAAACTAGTAGAAATACATACCTTGTTGTTGCTTGGATTCCTTCAAGACTTTGTGAGCCTAGCACCCCAAATGTTGTGCCTCAAATGCTTCACACAACACCACAAGACTTGGAATAACTTGAGAGAATACTTCTAGCACTCAAAATCGGTTATGCCCTCTCTAGTAACACTAGGTCACGATTTTGCTAGCCATAGGGTTCCTTTTATAGTGTTGTCACAATTAGGGTTTACACATGAATGCCCTTAATTGTCATGACTCTTGATTTCCCATGACCCATGGGTTTGTAACTCCCATGGACTATCCATGGAGCTCCATATGGTTATAACCAAACCCATAAACCATGGATCATTAATCCACCATAAAAGAATTGATGATTGTCATAATCAACCCTATATATTTAATTAGTCTCACTTTGATCACCAAATTAATACTAGATTAATACTTGATCAATACTAATTAAATAATACTATTATTAATATATTAGAACTTATAATATATTAATAATCATAAGTGTCTTATTCTCTCATTTAGTCTATCCAAGTATTGCAATGCCATGCAACCCAAATGGACCATGCCGGGTCGGGTCAAGTACATACCAAATAAAGTTATGGACTTAGACACTATATCCAACAGTCTCCCACTTGGATAAGTCTAATAACTATATTTGCAAATATGACTTCAAAATCCGACTAGCAATCGTAGCTCTTTCAAAGTCTCTCGGAACTGAGATGATGATGATACGCCATTTAAGATAAGTGATCATATAATCCTCTGTTCTCATGATATCAGCCGGACAAACACATGGAACATGGTCTTACTTATTGTCCAGCATTTGTTTCTCGATCTCTGATTTGTTTCGACATAGAACTAAATTGAACACATCAATTAGGTTCTGACCGGGCCCGGTACATAAGTCAAAACCAAATCATCGAGGGGCCCAGATATCGCTTCTATTTCTAGAAGGAACAGATAAACTTCGACTGATATGCTTGTACTAACTACTTGTTGAATTATTCACAAAGGCACGTTTTATAACATCGAGTTACCAATGCGTTTTCGTACAATCAATGAATAACCAACTCATAGTCAACAACTCATATCTCTAGGTTTGAAGATTTATATGATATTACCGTCTCACGATCACTCGAGCTAAATTCCATGAAGTGATGCAAGTGAGCATGGGTTGGATCCAATACTCAGCCCTTATGAGTACTCATGAATGTTGTAGCAACCATTGCATTGTCCAAAGCACTTTTAGACAAATCATACAAGCCAAATTCATGACAGTCTTAAATCAATACTTACTTCCAAAGTTTGACTGACTGTGGATGGTTTGAATAATAACATAATTATTCTGGAAGTAAAAACATGCAAAATTGAAACATAGTAAACAATCAACACAAGATAGTAACACCTTACTCATAAATAAATAACAACTTTTATTTATCATCAAATGTCAATTACATTTTACAAGTTTCAGGAATCTAATTATTGAAACTAATATCATCCTTCAGCCCAATGCGCCTCGCATGCTGTAAATGCTTAACCCTGCTCAGTCCCTTCGTGAGGGGATCTGTCGGGTTCTCATATGATGATACCCTCTTAGCCACGAGGAGTCCTTCTTTTATTCGATGTCTGATGAAATGGTATTTTCTGTCAATGTGCCTAGATCTCCTGTGATCTCTCGGTTCCTTAGCCAAAGCAACCGCACTTTCATTGTCACAGAAAATTTCCATTGGCTCCTTTATAGCTGGTACAACTCCAAGGTCTCCGATGAAGTTCTTTAGCCATATCGCCTCCTTAGCTGCTTCACTTGCTGCTATGTACTCTGATTCACAAGTAGAATCAGTTACTGTCTCCTGCTTGGAACTTTTCCAAGTAATTGCCCCTCCATTTAGGATAAAGACCCAGCCTGACTGAGAGCGGAAATTATCCCTATCAGTCTGGAAGCTAGCATCGCTATATCCTTCCACTCTCAAGTCATCACTGCCTCCGAGGGTAAGGACCCAATCCTTAGTCCTTTGCAGATACTTGAGAATGTTCTTTACCGCTGTCCAGTGTGCTTTGCCAGGGTTCCCTTGATATCTACTGACCATGCTCAAAGCAAAGGCCACATCAGGGCGAGTACAAGTCATAGCATACATGATCGAGCCCACAGCGGAAGCATATGGTATATGACTCATTTCAGCTATCTCAGCCTCTGTACTCGGACTCTGAGTCTTACTCAGCTTGGCATTAATCTGGATTGGTAATTCTCCTTTCTTGGATTCTTGCATGCTGAACCTCTTCAGCACCTTATCCAAGTAAGTACTTTGACTAAGTCCAATTAGTCTCTTACTCCTATCTCTCAATATCCTTATCCCTAGGATATAGGCAGCTTCTCCAAGGTCCTTCATAGCGAAACACTTCCCAAGCCAGGACTTAACCTCCTGCAAGGTTGGGACGTCGTTTCCTATGAGATGTATGTCATCCACATACAATACCAAGAAGCTAACTATGCTCCCACTAGCCCTGACATACACACAAGACTCATCCTCACTCATAGAAAAGCCAAACTCTTTGACTTTCTCATCAAAGCAAAGATTCCATCTGCGAGATGCTTGTTTCAATCCATAAATGGATTTATCAAGCTTACACACTCTATTAGGGTATCTTGTATCGACAAAACCCTCTGGTTGAGCCATGTAAACATCCTCAGCCAACTTTCCATTAAGGAAAGCGGTTTTGACATCCATTTGCCATATTTCATAATCATGAAATGCAGCTATGGTTAACAATACTCTAATAGACTTAATCTTAGCTACTGGTGAGAAGGTCTCGTCATAGTCAACTCCCGGAGTTTGAGTAAAGCCCTTCGCAACCAGTCGCGCTTTGTAAGTATGTACCTTTCCATCCATGTCGGTCTTCTTCTTGAAGATCCATTTGCACCCAACTGTCTTACGACCTGGTACATTGTTAACCAAGTTCCAAACTTGATTGTCATACATGGACTGAATCTCGCTGTCCATAGCCTCCTTCCATTTAGCAGACTCAGGGCCTGCCATGGCTTCCCTGTAATTATTAGGTTCATCCAAATCTATTAGTGTACTATCACTAATAAATGTATCACCTTCAGTGGTGATGTGATAACCATAATAAAAATCAGGTGTGTTCCTCACCCTAGTGGAACGTCTTGGAGGTACAGACTCATCTATCGGATCAACAAGAGTTTCCTCCTCAGGTTGGTCGATAGCATTTGAGGTTCCTTCACCACTTGACTCTTGAAGCTCTTCAAGGTCAATTTGCCTCCCACTGTCCCCTTGGCTTATGAATTCTCTCTCACGAAAGACTCCTCTTCTTGCTACAAAGACCACATTATCACTGGGTCTGTAGAAGAGGTAACCAAAGGATCTTTGTGGGTAGCCGATGAAAATACACCTCTCACTTCGAGGTTCAAGCTTATCATGAGTCTCACGCCTCACGAAAGCTTCACAACCCCAAATCTTGATGTGGTCCAAATTGGGAACTTTCCCAGTCCACATCTCGTGAGGTGTTTTGGCAACCTTTTTAGCAGGGACTAGATTAAGGATATGGACGGCAGTCTCTAAGGCATACCCCCAGAAAGAGATTGGTAACGAAGCTCGACTCATCATGGAACGAACCATATCCAACAAGGTTCGATTGCTCCTTTCAGCTACACCATTCAACTGTGGTGTTCTGGGAGGTGTCAATTGTGAGACAATCCCACATTCCTTAAGATAGTCAAGGAACTCACTGCTAAGATACTCTCCTCCCCGATCGGATCGGAGCATCTTGATGTTCCTGCCCAATTGATTCTCCACTTCCTGCTTAAACTCTTTGAACTTTTCAAAGGTTTCTGACTTATGCTTGATTAAGTAAATATATCCATATCTACTGTAATCATCAGTAAAAGTCACATAATAGCGATTAGCATCCCTTGTAGCAACTCTGAAGGGCCCACACACATCCGTGTGTACAAGGTCCAACAAACCTTCACCCCTATCACAAGTACCTGTGAAGGGTGACTTTGTCATTTTTCCAAGTAAACAAGACTCGCAACTATCATCTGACTTGAGGTCAAATGATTCCAAGACTCCAGCCTTTTGGAGTTGGCCTATGCGCTTCTTGTTAACATGTCCAAGACGACAATGCCACAAGGATGCTTTATCCAAGCTATCTGAAGAATCAATATACAACACATTATTTCCTAGATTGTCTACAACATTCACGGCTTCATATACACCATCACAAGGTAATGCTTTAAAGTAAAATACATCATTGTAATAAACATTAATAGCACCATTTTTATTATCAAATGAAAATGTAAAACCTTGTTTGTACAAGCCATGAAAAGAAATAATATTTCTCGCCATTTCGGGCGAGTAACAACACTTATTCAAATCTAACATTAACCCATTATTAAGCAATAAAGAATAAACTCCTATCTTGGTAACAGGTGATGCTTTCCTGTTGCCCATGACTAAGTTTATCTTCCCGTGCTCTACTTGCTCACTTCTTCTTAATGCCTGCAAATCAGTACAAATGTGAATACCACAACCTGTATCAAGCACCCAAGAATTAGCATTAGATGAGTTATTAGACAATATTGTGTAAATACCTGCATGGGTGGGTTTAACCTTCCCATCCTTTACATCTTGCAGATATTTAGGGCAGCTTCGCTTGAAGTGTCCCTTATCCTGGCAATAGAAGCACTGTGCTTCCTTTGGGTTTGAAGAAGGAGTAATGGGACCTTTCTTTGTCCCACTTGAAGAGGAACCATCAAGAGTCTTACCCTTGGTACCCTTCGAAGGGTTTTTCCTCTTCTTACCCTTTCCCTGCCCAATAGCCAGAACAGGGGCTGTTGAAGGAGTAGAAGTAGCAACCGCTTTACCCTTAAGGCCATTTTCAGCTGTCCTTAAGAGTCCTTGAAGTTTGCTAAGCGTGACTTCCTCCTTGTTCATATGATAAGTCATACGAAACTGATCATAACTTGGAGGTAAGGAATGGAGAATGATGTCAATCGCCATTTCCTCAGGAAAGTCAACATTTAGCTTCAGCAACCGGTCAACGAACCTTTGCATCTTCTGCAAGTGACCGGTGATGGGTTCACCATCCTTCATCCTTGCGGTTATCATGGAGGAGATGATTTCATACCTCTCCTGACGCGCGCTCTGATGGTACCTTTCCATCAGATCCAGGTGCATCTCATAGGGGTAGAAATCTTCATAGGATTTTTGAAGTTCAGGAGTCATGGTGGCCATCATGATGCATGCTACTTTAGTAGCATCCTTTTCATGTGCAACAAACTCCGCAAACTCTTCAGGAGTAGCAGTGGCTTCACTCACAACCTTAAGCTCCCTATCGAGGACATATTCTTTGTCCTCATAGCAGGTAATCATTCTGATGTTTCTGATCCACTCATTGAAATTGGATCCATCAAAGATGACCTTACCACACAAGTTCATAAGGGAAAAGGAGCCTGTTGGGTTTGAGCCAGAAGCATTGTTGGAAGACATCTGAAAGGAAAGAAAGACAAGTTTCATTAGATTAGGAATCCTTAATAATTCACCCAAATGAAATATTAAGGCTAGGATCCAACAAACTATTTATAGTTGGAAGAGGGATGCCGTAATCCATACTATAAAATATTTGAAGGTAGGTAAATGACGATTTACCAATTTCCACCATAAGAACGAAATATTTTATTATTAGGTTTTATTGGTTTTGAAACTCCTAGATCTTTTGAGATACATTGAACTTTTCAATGACATGTTTGAATCTCGATTGTGCCCTCTCAAGTTTATGACTGGGATGCCGAGGATCACAAACAAGGTGTGAATAACCATACAAATTGACTTGGTACCCTCAACAATATTACCTAATCGATGTGCCGGTTAACCACACACGCTCCACCGATCTATAATAAAGTCAAGTTACCCTTTGCCACTCTTACTAGTCCATGTTAGTGTGCCGGTTAACCACACACACTCTACTAACGACTTGGTAAGGTACAAAGTGTAATTTTATGGGCTAGCACCAATTTCACATTTTCCTAAAGTAACTAAGATTGGGAATTTATAATGTATAGTTACTTTATAATTCATTATACTTTTAACGAGTATTTAAAGTCGTATCCTACCCGTTCGGCTAACGACCCTCCACCGATCAAGGAAGCGATGGGTGAGAGTGGACACCCATTAAGTCACCATTTTATAGGCAGCAACCTTATACCCCCCTTATAGACCGGCTTCGTGAATGAGGCCTACTAACGGTAAGAATGACATATTCTTATACATATCTATATAATAAAATTATAATAATAGTATAAGTGTTGATTTTTAAACTTTTTAAAAATCTAAGGTTTAATTTGGAATTAAAGTATTAAAGTGTAAGACTTTTCAAATTCCAAAACTTGAGGGCAAGAATTGAAACTATTCCAAGTCTCTTCAATTTGTAACTTATGAGTTTTAATGGTTCATAAAATGAAGACTCTTCATTTTATGAAACTTCTTTAGTTCTTTAATCACAATTTAAAGAAGTGACTTTTGGTTATCCATAACTTGAGGACAAGTTATGGACACCATCATTTCCATTAAGATCATGAATTAAACATACATGGAGGTTACATATAATTCCTATGATCTTCTAAAAACTCATAAGAACACAAATTCATGTCAAGCAATTTCAAGAAATCATATAAACATATACAATACTTGAAAATTGATAAAAGTCATGTAAAATGGGTTAACATAATCATTATCATTTTGAAAAACAGATTTTACAAGTCCAAAACAGATTGGGATAATGATCTTAATCCATTTCCAGCAACAAAACTCGAAAAAAACTGCCCAACACGCTCCTACTCGTCGAGTGCATTATTCTACTCGCCGAGTAGGATGAATTTGTTCATGGACTCGGCGAGTCCTCCCCATGGACTCGGTGTGTCCAGTCGTCAGAATGCAGAATTTTCGATTTTTAAGCAGTTTTGCATCAAGTATACAGAAAACAATCCTAGGCTTTGATACCACTGTTGGGTTTTGAGCATTCTAACACTTCCTAAGTGTACATGCAACCCTAATAACCTTGAATCTATGTTTTCTCTATATACATGCAAATTTCTTTTTCAAGGTTATTTCCTAACTAGCATGGCATGGGGATTACATAAAACATAAAAACTAGTAGAAATACATACCTTGTTGTTGCTTGGATTCCTTCAAGACTTTGTGAGCCTAGCACCCCAAATGTTGTGCCTCAAATGCTTCACACAACACCACAAGACTTGGAATAACTTGAGAGAATACTTCTAGCACTCAAAATCGGTTATGCCCTCTCTAGTAACACTAGGTCACGATTTTGCTAGCCATAGGGTTCCTTTTATAGTGTTGTCACAATTAGGGTTTACACATGAATGCCCTTAATTGTCATGACTCTTGATTTCCCATGACCCATGGGTTTGTAACTCCCATGGACTATCCATGGAGCTCCATATGGTTATAACCAAACCCATAAACCATGGATCATTAATCCACCATAAAAGAATTGATGATTGTCATAATCAACCCTATATATTTAATTAGTCTCACTTTGATCACCAAATTAATACTAGATTAATAATTGATCAATACTAATTAAATAATACTATTATTAATATATTAGAACTTATAATATATTAATAATCATAAGTGCCTTATTCTCTCATTTAGTCTATCCAAGTATTGCAATGCCATGCAACCCAAATGGACCATGCCGGGTCGGGTCAAGTACATACCAAATAAAGTTATGGACTTAGACACTATATCCAATAGTAAGTTGTCGACTTCTGGTTCCGAGTCAGTCTCTTCGGGAAATGGTTCGGTAATACCATCGTTAAAAGGGATTTCATGGTTTCCTTCTGGCTCTGGTTCGATCCATCCATCATCTCCCTGGTTAGGAAAGTATGGGTCGCCAGGAAGATGGAATCCAGCCATGCTATCTACGCGAGGTGATAGTAAAGGAATAGTTAATAGGCATCAAATCTAATAATACTTCCAATGTATCATGGCTACATGCTTGATTCTTGAAGGATGGATCCTTGGGTAAGTTTTCGGCTTAGTCGTTATAGCATCCTAAAATACTCCTATAGTATTTTAATCCTTATGTTTGGATCTAGAACTCCTCTAGTATCTAGGTAAGTTTTAGACTTGCTGCAACACCATAGTCACTCCCAAGCACATGTTGGTCATGTCTCGACTGAATAGTTGATCAGGCTATATTCACCCTAGACATGATTACATAACTGCCCAGGTTTAATCGTGATGTCCAACATCCAAATACTTTTGTTTTGTTCTACTTACGACGCGGATTCTGATACTCGGGTATACTTATATACTTTTATAAAAATACTTGCATTTTGAAAGTATACTTTTAGTTTAGAGCACTTAGGCCCCTCAGTATTTATAGTTGCATACCATGTAAGGTTCGGTATACTTAGTTCGCTATAAACAAGGGCTCTGATACCAATTTGTCACGCCCCGAAACCAGAATGGCGGAAACGTTCCGGGGTGGAGGACGTCATGCGTAGTATCACAACATATGTATAGCAAGCATAGTAAACACAATCAAACATTGAATACAAATATGAAAAATGTTTACATCATTTTGAAACTTGTTTTAAATACATCAAAGGTATGTATAATATAGAAAACATGGATCTTATTGCTCCAGCTTCACCAAATTCCTGGAAGTACCTGTCTACTAATTCCCTGAGAATACAAGCAGTTTTGAAAGAATATCAGCATAAAGCTGGTGAGTTCATAAACATTTAGTTTTTAGAGATAAATGTTCTTTGATTCTTTGAAAAGTGTTCCTCAAGAAAATCCTATATTTTCTTATGAAAGGTAGTGTTGAAAGAGTATCTATTAGTAGAAGATAAACCATCAGTTTTAGAAAACATGTTATCTGTCCTAGAGGTAGAGATGCCAGTTTAGAAATTCCTGAATACTATCAGTATATATAAAAGTAGTTTTATTATTCAAATTAAAACTAATGAAGGGTAGAGGGTCCGTAAACAAAATTAGTTTATACTTATTTGCGAGTCGTATAACCATACTTGATATGACCGAGAGACCTTTATAACGTTCTTCAGGCGTTAAGCTAAATGACATTTGTTCACCACAGGCATGCCTGCCTAACTGTAGCTAGCAGTTCTGGTGTAGGATTGTCAGTCCCGAATAGATCTATTCACAAATCTCACGCTCTCCCTCCAGGAGACTCTGGTTATACTAAAAGGATTTATTACTATACACCTAAGAGTATAGTGTTGAAGTAGAGCCTCACAATTCTGTATAATCTAGTTTACTAGCGAGAAACAGTATAAATCAATAATTATCCTTGAATAATAGTACTTTATACTCTTGAGAAAATATATAACATAAACTAAATCTGCCATAGTTTATATATATTCATTTATGAAATCTGATTAAGTAGAGACTGCCTAGAGGGTTATCCCAAACTATACCCATTATAGTTTATTAGAGTTGATATGGAAAATGCTTTGTAAAAACCTTTCTGAAAACTATGAAGTTGGATTTTTAAAATAGAAGTTTCCCTTATGCTCAACATATTACAAAAAGAGATAAAATATCAGAATACGTTATTAAACGTGGAAATCATTGGACTGCATTAAAAAGTTTAAAACTTAACAAAATACTTAGAGTTTGGCTTGTATTCCCCCCCCCCCCCCTTGAAAACATTAAAACACGGAAAATGTAGGGGTATGAACTCACCTCGGGTGATTTGAATGAAGGATCGACACAAAATGTTGGATGTTCAAGTGAAGCCTTGAACACGCTTTGATCCTAATTAACATGTAATGACACATAACAGAGTGAAATGAAGGTATTTCACCACTAGATGTGACGAAGAACCACTCTAAGAACTTGAGACTATTCGCACTAAGTGTTAGAACCTTAAAGGATTGCATGAGAGGAGTGTATGGCCACCTTTAAGGTGTGTGTGGACCAAGGGGTGTGCGGCCGTACACTCATTATGGAAGGTGTTCTTGGGGTGTTTCAAGGTCCATACTTGCAATCCATGAAGTGTCCTAGGTCTATTCTCCGTTGTAGTGCAAGTTAGGGGTCCTAGAAGTGTGTTTGTGGTCCAAAGGTGAGTGTGTGGTCGCACACTTGGGTGTGCTGCCGCACACTTGGAGTGTATTGCCGCACAAGTGTGTGTGCGGCCGTACACAGGTGTGTGCGGTCGTACACCCCACACAAAATGTCCAAAAATGCCATTTCCAAGGTACAACAAGGCTAGGGGCATGTCTATCTCGAATATGGAAGCCAAACTCTCACTTTGGAGGGTGTTTTTAGAGTATGCGGCCAACCTTATGAAGGTGTGCGGCCGCACTCCTTCAAGGGATGAAGAACATGATGAAACTTGATGAATCAATGCTTAGATGAAGTGGTTCTTCAAGTACAACAAGCTAAGGGATGGATTACTCACGTTTTTTAAGCCTTGGGAGGGTTTGCGGTTGAAGAGTCTTGAGAGAAAAGGTGTTGTTGTTGGGTTATGAGCATTCTAACACTCCTAAGTGTACATGCAACCCTAAATACCTTGGATCTATGTTTTCTCTATTATACATACAATTATGAACATCCAAGGTATTATCCTAATCTAGCATACAAAATAATAAATATAACAAGATAGAATACACACCTCTTTGATGTAGAATGTCTTCATGAAGCTTGAGTGCCTAGTGCCCCAAGTGTGACACCTCAAATGGTTCACACAACACCAAATACACTTGGAATAACTTGAGAGAAACTTGAACACTCCTTGAAATCGTCTAGCCCTCACACTCACACATTAGTGCACGGTTTCTTGAGCCATGGGATTCTTTTATATGGTGGCTATTAGGGTTACACCATGTAACTCATAACTTTACCCATTCCTTATGCTCCATGGATTTTAACCTCCATGGAGTATCCATGGGTCACCCCATGGACTTAGTCCGACATAAGGAATCTTGGATCACAAGCCCACATATATAAGAATGAATGATTTACACAATCAACCCATATATTTAATTAGTCTCCTTTTGATCACTTAATTAATTCCAAATTAATTCTTGATCAATACTAATTAAATAACCTTATTAATATATTAGAACTTATAATATATTAACCAACCTTAAGTGTTATTTCTCTCATTATAGTCTATCCAAATTCATGATGCCATGCAACCCAAATGGACCATGCCGGGTCGGGTCAAGTCTTACCAATTATAGTTATGGACTTAGACATTAATCCAACAGTCTCCCACTTGGATAAGTCTAAAACTATTATTGCGTATGACTTCAGGAACCGATCAGCAATCGTAGCTCTCAAAAGCTTCTGTCGAACTCTGACCTTGTCGATGAACTCTGACCTTTATCAATGACTTGTCCATTAGATAAGGGATCATATATTCCTCTATTCTAGATATCATATAGACTGAGACATGGATTATAAATCATTCTCTCTGTCCATTTGTTGTTTCCCGATTTCCAATTCATGATGACTGACTGATTGAACAAATCAAATCAGTCCTGGCTTGGCCAAGCACTCACATGTATCATCTTTAAATCATCGAGGGGCCCACATATATCGCTTTTATCCCGAAGGTAAAAGGAATGGATAAACTTCGACTCATATGGCTTGTTCTACTACTTGTTGAATCATACACAAAGGCACGTTTTATAACATCGAGTTACCAATGTGTTTTCGTGCAATCAATGTATAACCAACTCATAGTAACAACTCATATCTCTAGGTTTGAAGAATATAAGATATTATCGTCTCATGATCACTCGTGATAAAATCCATGAAGTGATTCAAATGAGCGCGGGTTGAATCCAATACTCAGAACTTATGAGCACTCATGAGTGTTGTAGCACCACTTTGTCCACCAACTTGGACCTCTACAAACCAACCCATGACAGTCTTGATTCATATCTACTTCCAACATATGACCGACTGTGGATGGTTTGAATAACTTAATCATTCAGGAAGAGCGACTTAGTTATTCTGGAAGTCAAAACATGCAAAGTGAAACACAAGAATAAATGAATCAAATATGGTATCAAACCCTATGAATATAAATAAATACTTTTATTTACCACCATACTGATTACTCATTATTCATTGTTTCGGTTTTATCAACTTTATACTTGAATTTAAAACAATAGTTGTCCCATGCTCCAAGCATGTACACTATGTTTTCTAAACACTAGTCATGCCATACACCAAGTATGCATACTATGTTTGTCTATGATATTTACTTTGTAAAATAGATCAATTGAACATCACTCCAATGATCCTCTTTTCACAGTCCCAAATCCTTACTGCAAATGCAAGAATTCCAAATTCATGCCATTTACTGAAATCTGTTAGATTCTAAACTTATATGCATTGATCCTCTTAATGATTATGCACGAAGTCAGAAAGACGTGACAACAATCATTACAGAGCATTCCAAAGGAGATCAGCTCCTTGGAAACATCCTTCTTTCATTAAGTTTCCTAATCTTACACAGATTGAATAATTTCTAACTTTGAAACATTTCCATATTCCATTTTGACTATCACTTCTGAACAAGAGTTGCCTCCTTACAGATTATGTCAATATGGTCCTTCCAGAATTAACATTATACTTCCAACTATCCTTGAGCAACCAATCTTTGGTAAACCTTAGATTATCCTCGATAATTGCTTAATCATTTTAGTCATATCCAATTCTAGACCTTTTCCCTTCATAATGCCCCAGGCATTTGGAAAATTTTAGAAAGGATGAATATAGCACATGTAATCGATCCTATATCTGAAGCATATGGGACACGATTCATGATGTCTCACATAAAGACTAAACCAGTCTTTTGCTATAATATTTTCATTTCAATTTGCCAAGTTCTCAAAATTCAGATTATGAAAAGGGATGCCGTAATCATAATCGATTTTTAGAACGCAAATAAAGACTAAACCAGTCTTTTGCTATAATATTTCCATTTCAATTTGCCAAGTTCTCAAAATTCAGATTATGAAAAGGGATGCCGTAATCATAATCGAATTTTAGAACGCAAATAATGGACCCATATATAGAATTTCCTTATGTTGAGCCATTTCAACATGAAATTCATATATATATATATATATATATATATATATATATATATATATATATATATATATATGTATATATATATATCCTTGATTAAATACGATTAAAATCTCAATCTAAGCTTTTAGAATTGAAATGAAGTATAATTTCCTCTCCCTTAATTATAGCAAAACAACTTTTTCAACCCCTGCAACCTCACGAATTGAAACTTTTGTTTTCTATAATTAACATTGATAACTTGCAACCTTTGTCATAATTATCATGCTCCCACTAACATGATGATTATTAGCATAACACTTATGCTCCCACTAGCTTTGACATGTACTCAGAAATCAGCTGACTTTCTTACCAAAGTTCAGATTTCTGATACTAGATTGTTTTGATAAAACTTTGTCAAAATCATACACCTCTCTTAGATAGCTCACATGTGTGTCTAAACAATTTTAGAACTATGAAAAGGGATGTCGTAATCATAGTCTCAATTGTTTAGACCTTTGCCACTTCTCACAAGTCCATGTTAGTGTGCCGGTAAACCAGACACGCTCCACTAACGACTTTGAGAATGCAAATATCACAATTGCTATCTAGCTAAAATCTACTTAGTGAAAGTGTTTCCTCACCATCATTTTCATGAATTGGAGAGAAACCTTATGACACTTAGATTTAATAGTGTATGTGTTCTTATCCATGTGAATTTGTCAAAACCATAATCACAAGACAAGGTTAGTGACAAATCCAAACTCATATTGATTAAACTTGTGCAATCTTAAATTCTTGCCATTTGGCAGCTCAGGTGCCTGCCATTGCTTCCAAGTAGTTGTGCAACCAATTGAGAACTCTCAGAACTCCTATGCAAAGCCAACTTGAATAGGCACAAAAATTTCAACACGATAGGTTATAAACCTCAAGTCGTGTGCTAGTAAAGGACTTTAGGTTTTATTCTTGATTAAGTCTTGAAACTTTCAAGAGCTTTAAGACTCCCACTGTCCTCTTGACATATAAGACTCCCTTGTCAAATATTCAAGAGATAGTGCGGATTCTTTATCAAGACTAACACTTTACACAATTGGACTAAGTTGGTCTCTGTTTTATCCAAAACATCACAACTTACCAATTTCAAATGTACAAGAGTAGATAACCTTTTACTCTTACATTTGACTAGTGTTAACAAACCCTCTTTAAGATATGTCACTCAAGTTACAATCTTGGAGTATGACTCTAAGAATTGTTTTGGAACGAAGTATGACTCATCTTTTTGATTTAACCATTTCAACAATTCATGACTCCTCTTCTTAGTCATAAGAGATGACTTTAGAGGACCAATTGTGATATGGTATCTTAATCATTAAGATGATCATAAACATGATACTAAAGTACTCTCCCATCTTTTCAGATTTGAGAAACTTTTATCTTTCTGCCATACTTTGATTCTTCTTATTCGTTCTGTCTCACATTGAAACTTCTCCAATGCTACAGACTTATACTTAAACTTATAAGTATAACCATATTTACTCAACTTAAGTAAATCATGACGAATAGTCTTCTTGATCTTTTGTGGTGGACTTGACCAGTGCACAAGAATGTGTACTCGATCCCTTAGTCCTTTCCTTATTCACATAAGGAATTAGTCTTAATTTTCCAAGCTGAAAGTTCTCATTCATCATACTATACAACTTGCATGATTCCAAGTTTCGGTCCAATTGAACCTTGGGTGATGAGAATCTTTCCTTATTTGGTAATATTAGACACTACCACAACCGAAAGAATCAAATCCATTTTTCCAATATTGCTATCAATGGAATCTTATAAGCAACAACTTTTCACAAATGCCATTGTAAGGATACTTAAAATAAATAAAATCAAAACCTTTTTCTTTTATTTTAAAACTTTGCGGAAAAACTTATCCTTACAATCCATATGAAAACCTTGTTGTTATCTATTCCTAAGCAATATAAATATCATAACTCTTAAGTAATATCCCAAAATTCTAATCACCGAACCATGCGATTGAAATCCATCTTCGCGATCAGAATCAGCATGTACTTAATAGAGTTAGACAATGGACTTTACCTGAAGTAGAGCCAAACTTATTGACTTTAACATCCTTAGGTAAATTTGGCAGCTTCGTAACCAATGCCCCTTACTTTGGCAATAGTTACCTATGGACCCTTGATAATGGGACTATCTCAGACTTCGCCTCTCTCTTTACCATTGGGTCAACCGAGTTGACTATGGCCGATCCCTTTCCATTGGGAAGAGAGAGCTTTACTGGATATCCAATGTCATCATTGTCAATGTCCATAGCGTTTTAGGAAGTTGATCTTAGCAAATAGATAAGATCATTAAGGGTCTTGTAACTCACTATGTGACTTAGAAAGTAGTTGAGCCACCAACTTTCTCAAGACTTTGACACCCAACTCTCCTGGCTTGTCAATATGTGACTACATCTCCAAGATGTGATCACACCTAGACCTTGCCTTGCCAATAGGGCTTGAGTGACCTTAAACTTTTTAGGAACTTGTGGGTTAGGGAGAATAATTGGAGGAGGTGAAAGAAGTATGATATCCATGGGACATCATCTTCATTTAGGAAAGCTTGTTTCAAGAGATTTGGGAAGATCATAAATGTCTAGACCAGGCATCTTTTTGGGAGATATTCAAGATAGTTGATTTAAAGTCCTTAATATGACACCCAATATGAAATATTAAGGCTAGGACCCAACAAACTATTTTATAACTTAGAAGAGGGATGCCGTAATCCAAGCCATAAAATATTTGAAGGCAGGTGAATGACGATTAACCAATTTCCACCATGAAAAACGAAATAATTTATTAGGTTTTAATTGGATTTGAAAGTCCTAGATCTTTGAGATTCATTGAACTGTTCAAAGGCATGTTTCAATCTCGAGTGCCCTTCAGGTTTTGTGACTGGGATGCCGAGGATCACAAAACAAGGTGTGAATAACCATGCAAATATACTTGGTACCCTTAATATTTACCCTTTAATCAGTGTGCCGGTTAACCACACACGCTCCACCGACACTATGATAAATATTAAGTTACCCTTTGCCTACCTTGTTAAGTCCAGGTTAGTGTGCCGGTTAACCACACACGCTCCACTAACGACTTAAGCAAAGTGCAAAGTGTAATTTCATGGGTTAGCACCAAATTCACATTTTCCTAAGTAACTAAGATTGGGTATTAATAAGAGTTTAGTTACTTAGTATTTATCATTAATACTTTTAATGAAAGGAGAATTATAGTCCTTGTCCTACCCGTTCGGCTAACGACCCTCCACCAGTCAAGGAAGCGGTGGGTGAGAGTGGACACCCATTAAACTGCCATTTTATAGGCAGTAACCTTATACCCCCCTTATAGACCGGCTTCGTGAATGAGGCCTACTAACGGTAAGACTGACTTTACTCTTATACATATATATAAATATTATTAACTTATAATATTATAAAGTATAAGGGTTGAATTTTAACTTTTAAAATTGTAAGGGCTAACTTGGAATTAAAGTATTCATAAGTGAAAACTTTTCAAATTCCAAAATTTGAGGGCAAGTTTTGAAACTATTCAAAACTAATTAATTCCATAACTTATGAGTTTAAAGTAGTTTTAATTAAAAAAAAAAAAACTCTTCAAGTTCCATAACTTGAGGACAAGTTATGGAAGACTTTAAACTAATTAATAAAAAAATAACTTTTTTTTATTGTAACTTATGGAACTAATTAAGGTTACACTTTTTTTTTTAATTTAATGAAGAGACTCTTGAACCTCCATAACTTGAGGACAAGTTATGGAGTCATAAAACCATTTAATTAGAACTAGACTCTTCATTTTGTAACCTTTGCCAACTTTTATGGGTTTTATGATTCTTAAATGTGACTTTTCATATAACTTGAGGACAAGTTACAAAAACACACTTTGGAATCAACTCTTAGATTAAAATGGATTGAAAACAACTATTTCACACAACTTTTCTATTAATCTAAGAACCTCATAAGAACAAGATAATTCAAATCATCAATCTTCAAGAAATTAGCATGAACATACAAACTAATACAAATCTTGAAATTATGACAATTATATTAGAAATTGGATTAGCATGAACATTACCACATCAAAAACAAGTTTATAAGTCCAAAAACATCTTAGGGTAATGTTCCTAGTCCAATTCCAGCCAAAACAATCGAATATATGCATCCAACTCGATTTTTCAGCTACTTTTGCAAGTATAACAAGAAAACAAGCCTAGGCTCTGATACCACTGTTGAGTTATGAGCATTCTAACACTCCTAAGTGTACATGCAACCCTAAATACCTTGGATCTATGTTTTCTCTATTATACATACAATTATGAACATCCAAGGTATTATCCTAATCTAGAATACAAAATAATAAATATAACAAGATAGAATACATACCTCTTTGATGTAGAATGTCTTCATGAAGCTTGAGTGCCTAGTGCCCCAAGTGTGACACCTCAAATGGTTCACACAACACCAAATACACTTGGAATAACTTGAGAGAAACTTGAACACTCCTTGAAATCGTCTAGCCCTCACACTCACACATTAGTGCACGATTTCTTGAGCCATGGGATTCTTTTATATGGTGGCTATTAGGGTTACACCATGTAACTCATAACTTTACCCATTCCTTATGCTCCATGGATTTTAACCTCCATGGAGTATCCATGGGTCACCCCATGGACTTAGTCCAACATAAGGAATCTTGGATCACAAGCCCACATATATAAGAATGAATGATTTACACAATCAACCCATGTATTTAATTAGTCTCCTTTTGATCACTTAATTAATTCCAAATTAATTCTTGATCAATACTAATTAAATAACCTTATTAATATATTAGAACTTATAATATATTAACCAACCTTAAGTGTTATTTCGCTCATTATAGTCTATCCAAATTCATGATGCCATGCAACCCAAATGGACCATGCTGGGTCGGGTCAAGTCTTACCAATTATAGTTATGGACTTAGACATTAATCCAACAGTTGTGTGGTGCCAGGATGTTAAAGGAATGAAAGGAAAGGGGTCTACCCTTTATATAGGGTGGGTGTGCTGCCTAGAAGGGAGTGTGCGGCCAAGAGGTGAGTGTGCGGCCGCACACCCATGTGTACGGCCGTACACTCCCCCTAAGGGTGTGTATGGTCTGATTTTGTCACTCTATGGCTTGCTGACTCGTTCCTAAACTCAACCTTGGTCATACTCGAGCTTAAAATCACTTAAACGGACCCTCAAACAGTGCCAGAAGTCAACAAAACATGTTTAACTTTGATTGAATTGACTAAGTGTGCGAGATAAAAGTTCCGGGTTGTCACAACCTTAATCTTAATTGGATTCATTTAGTTCTATTCTTAAATAATTTGGATAGAGTATTTTAGTACAATAACATTTTATTTTGATTTTTCAATATAATTTATGGTATTAAATTGATTTATACCTCATTTAATTATAAGACTGGATATAAATGTGAGTATAATAGTTGAGAAGGATATATATGTAATTATAAACTTTAAAAGGACGTATATGAAATTCTCCCTAGAATTTATGAGACAATAACGTGGGACAACTAACTTCTACAACTTCTTCAACAATGAATGCATTTATCATAAGGTTACATTTTTTTTTGAAACGGCAAATAATTTAAATATCTCATTTGCCTGGGATTGAACCCAGGACCTCCTAGTTAGTTGTTAGATTAGAAACCTCCTTGTTAGCCAAGTGGGCTAGCCCCAAATTATATCATAAGGTTATACAATGGTTAAATAATCAATATACAATGACTTATTGTGGCTGAGATTAAGAGGATGTTTGTTTACCATTTAATGGCTCTTAAAAGAAGCCATATATGAATATTAAAGATTCAGGTTGTTTGTTTAGCTCTTAATAAATGGTATGAAAAAAATACATCTTATTCGGTCAGATGTAAAAACCCCTCTAAAAAAAGACACGTTTCTCCCTCCTGTTCTAATCTGAATCGTTCATTCTCTTTCTCGCCTCCCACCTTCGCGCCTCTACATCTGATGCTCCAGTCATCCGCGAACCACTGACGTTGCCCATACATAGCCTGCCGACGTCGCACATCATGTCGTCGTCAAACAACTCTCCAATGCCATCTCGAACAAATGCCTTCAAGTTTCACCCGAAGTAACGAGTTCCCTACCTATTTTTGTTGTGTCCTTTGCTCCGAGGTAATTGATGGTTACAAACTCACACAATCAGAAATAGTAACGAATTCATTAAATTCCCAAGAATTAATGGATACTTCCTATTTACACTTGTATGTATGAATCTATTTGAAGAAAGTTTATTCTTTTTGGATCGCCAAGTAATTTGGGTTTAATTTTGTAATGGAATAGTTTTTTCTCAAATATTTACACCAAAATATAGGGTTCCTTGATTGTTTTATGGAGGTTGATTTATGTCATTTTATTATTCCAATCACTGATGTATAATGTATTGGTTAAATTTATAGGAAAAATACATATTACACACGACCAAAGCTCATGACATATTATTGTCATTTGCTTGTAGGCACAAATTGTTCTATCATGTCACACCCTTGGCCGACAGCGGAAACGCCGAGTTGTGCAACATAGGGATATTGGATTACAATCATTGAACATACATTGAACAATACAAAACAATACGAAACATAAACATCACTTCCATTATGGATAAAATATTACATCAAAATATGATTCTGAAATACTAGAATTTTGGTTACAAAAGGTGCTTTAACAACTATGCCTAACTATAATGACAATAAGTCTTCAGTAGCTTCATCGATCAACCACTGCTTCCGGAGGTACAGGCTTCTGAATCACAGTTTCCTAGGAATACATAAGGTTTTGAAAACGTCAACATAATATTTGTGAGCTCACATGTTTGAGTGTTATATCTCTTGGAAATAATTTTTATGCGTGACTTTACTGAAGTATAAAAGTATTTTGATTTACATTGTTAACGTATCTCCTAATAGTATTTTACTATTTCTAGATACTAAAATTTTGACGTTTTACTTTTTATCACATACTACCATTCTCTTTAGGTTTTTCCCTATCAAATGGAGTATAATATATTCTTATATGTAATATTATTATTTTATAGACACATACTGCTTACACTTTTTATCCAGAAGTATGCCCCTTGAATACTTCTATTATTATATTTTTATCCCAGAATTATGCCCCTTGGATACTTCTATTATTATATTTTTATCCCAGAAGTATGCTTGTATAAAACAATACTTCTATTGAGAATGATTATATATTTCATTCCAAAAGTACGCCCCTTGGATACTTCTATTTGGAGTGATTATAATTTTCTATTTGTAACATCCGATTATCATGTATTTTCATTTTTAGCCCTTGACCTAATTAAAGTTTGCACATTTGGTCCCTTGTGGTTTAAGTTTCACATTTCAGCTCGTACGCTGGGTGTACATGAGGGCACGTGCAACGTACTCATGAGAAGTCGGATCGCGGAAGCCATGCTAGTAGGTTGGGCGTACATGTGGTACGTCGACCGTACTAGCCCGACCTCTAAACCCCAAATTTTAGGGTTTCACCCCTATTTAAAGACATTAACTCAGCCTTGGACCTCCATAATCAGTCTCCACTCCTTCTAAACCCTAATCTCGAGTGTATTCCTTGTGAGTGAAGATCTTGAAGCTTGGTGGTGATTTTAGTGGCCTTTTGTTGAAGAAGAAGACTCATGAAGAAGGTGGTGTTGTTTGCAAGCTTGTAAATCGAGAAACTACTTCACCTTGTGTATCTTTTGAAGGTATAAAGTTTATACCTTGATGTGTTTCCTTCTTATATCTCTTTAGATGGATTTTTATGAGCTTATTGTCCTAAAGCTTGGACTTTTATGAGTATGAGGTACTCCAGAGCATTGTAGTTGTCCTTTCATGTGTTCAAGGTCTTGTAGATTCATAAAAAATGGGTTCTTGATCATTTCCCTTGGCCCATGCATGAGTAAAGTGACTTAGAGTGTGATGGAAGTTAGAGTTTTGTGTATTGGGCCCTTTCTAGCCATGCAAAGGCTTAAAGCCGGTGACTTTATAGATTAATACATCCTATTGTGGTCAGATATGAAGTTACATTAGGTGTCTTAACGGATTAAGACATCAAAGTTGATGAAGTTAGATCAGGCAAAGTACGTCAGGCGTACTCCTGGCTACACCCCGCGTAGCCAGGCCCGTCCCCGATTAGTCGATGATTTGAGTTGTATCCCCCGCGTAAGAAGGAGTACACCTAACGTACGCGTTGGACAGTTGACTTTTGCTGACTTTTGACTTTTGGTAAAATTTAGGGTTTTGGAACCATTGAAGGGGCAAAATGGTCTTTTTGCCCCTAAAGGCTTTAGTTGTGGAATTTGGACTTATGAGTTGAGTTGAGGACCTTAATTATTAATTAGGGTTAATTGTTTTGTTATTAGGCGGAGTCTAGTTCCGTCAGTTCGGGTGTAAGATTTATCTATCGTCCGTATCAGGTGAGTTTCCTCATTTATTCTTACATGTGTGGAAAAATAGTTGTATTTGTGATGACTAGCTGGGTCTAACTGTTACTTTGTATTATGTTGTTTATGTGTGACTGAGACTGCGGATAGTCTCCAGGATTGCTGATAAACCATAAGGCGTGTTGTTGCCCACTGGGACTGTTAATAGTCCCCAGGGTTGCTAATAACCCATAGCTGTTTATTTTATGATGTGTTGTATGTGATATCTTGGGGAACTCACTAAGCTTCGTGTTTACAGTTGTTGATATATGTGTTTCAGGTACTTCTGAGGATCGCGGGAAGACGAAAGTCTGTTGTACACACTCATTGGGAAATTTGTTACGGGGGCAGTCTGTGATACTCTGATATTTTGTGACGATGATTTGTATTTGACACTTATGTTTTGGATTACTTGGTTTATGAACAATATTTTGGTAATTTAAAAATGAAAATTTTGGTTTAAAATTTGAGGTGTTACAATTTTAAAGTTAAACATGATATTATGACAGAGTAACAACTAAGTACAATGTCTTATCCTAAATTTGGTCAGTGCTACAACTAGGTATAACGTTGCTCTAGAGATTCGGCCAAAGTAACAACGACATATAATAATTATCAATATTTATATGGGCATAGTGACGACGACGTATAATAATTATTAATATTTATACGGGCAGAGTGACGATGACGTATAATAATTATCAATATTTTTACGGGCAGAGTGATGATAGCGTATAATAACTATCGATATATATATATATATATATATATATATATATATATATATATATATGCAGAGTGACAATGACATATAATAATTATCGATATTTATACGAGCAGAGTAACGGTGACGTATAATAACTATAAATATTTATATGGATAGAGTGACGACGACGTATAATAATTATCAATATTTATACGGCCAGAGTGACGATATAATAAAATAATTATCTATTTATCCGGATAGAGTAACAACATAAATATGTTTTTGTAAAAATAATATTTTTAACATAACGATTATAACGATATATAGCAATTGGTAAATAATTAACATATATTCGTCCCTATAGTTTATAAAACATTGGAAAAAATGGTCGTGAAACTCACACTTGTAGTGTGCTTTAGCGACTGTCGGAAAATGCCGGAAAATGATCAGATGTTCGGGATTACATGGGCTCGAGTGGGGAAAGATTTCAATAATAATAATAATAATAATAATAATAATAATAATAATAAAAAATAAATAAATAGATAAATAAATAAATAAACTCTAAAGAAAGAAATATGGGTAATGGTTTGAGAGTCCGAACGAAAAAGTTGTTCAGCAAAATGAAATTAGATGAATGAGATACGTGGTTTCAGCGACATGAAAAAACAAGTGCGCATCGTGTATTTGCGGTGCGCACCATGCGCTTATGACGTCGCTCCACTCTTTCTGCTGTCACGTGTCCAAAATTTGTGGTACCATGTATCCCTTCTGGTGCGTGCTGAAAACGCCAGTTCTTGTAAAATCTGTAACTTCCTCATACGAACTCATACGAACTCTGTTTTCGATGTTTTTTATATCTACGCATAGCTATCGATGAGTACTACAACTTTCCTTTAGGTTGTATTGACGAATTTTGACTTTATTTTTATCCATTATTTTTATATAATTTAATGATTTTGCAAAAATCAAAACTCTCTCGTATGAACTTCGATTTTGGCATTCTCTTTATTAAAATTCATATCTTAAAGGATACTACGATTTTCCTTTTGGTGATTTTACCCAAAAGTCAACTATTCTCTTTGTAGTTTTTGACGTTAAAACGTTTTAACTACGCGATTGATTATTATATATTATAAAATTCATATCTCCTTCATATGAACTCGGATTTTTACGAAATTTATATTTTCGGGACCGAGAAGACACGTACTTATATATATATATATATATATATATATATATATATATATATATATATATATATATATATGTTTCGACGCACTACTTTTTACAACTTACAAACGATTTGATTGGTTCTTCCTGTTTATCTTAATACAAAACTTATATTTTATCATATATTGATATATATTTTGTATTAAGTCTATTATATTCGACGTTAGTCACTTTTCGTAAATAGCGATCGGTACCAAAAGTCGCAGTTTGCTACATTCTCCCTCCGTTTAAGTAATTTCCTCCCCGAAATTCAACTAGAAGTGCTTGACGCGAAGGACCGATGCTAATGATTAATCATCATTTTTATTTAGTTATGCCGAGAGTAAATTTACTCTCTAAAGTTCAGAACCGATGCTAATGATTAATATTTTACTTATACAATCACTTATCATTAAGGAAATAGTCATGATTAATATTTTATTTGACAATCACCTATCATTAAGATAGTCGTGATTAATATTTTATTTGATAATCACCTATCGTTAAGATATCTGTGATTAATATTCTATTTAACAATCACATATCGTTTAAGATAGTCGTGATTGTTAACCCATCAGTCAAGTACTTATTGATACCAAGAGTGAGAGTGAAAGTAACCCCTCAGTCAAATACTTACTAATACCAAGAGTGAGAGTGAGAGTGATCCCTCAATCAAGTACTTACTGATACCAAGAGTGAGAGTGCGAATGATCCATCAGTCAAGTACTTATTGATACCAAGAGTGGGAGTGAGAGTGATCATTCAGTCAATTACTTACTGATACCAAGAGTGGGAGTGAGAGTGATCTCTCAGTCAAGTACTTAATGATTCCAAGAGTGAGAGTGAGAGTGATCGCTCGGTCAGGTACTTACTGATACCAAGAGTGAGAGTGAGAGTGATCCCTCAGTCAAGTACTTATTGAGATTGAGAGTGTCTATAATAAGTGAAAGGTTTCTTAAAAAAATCATAATTTTTAGAGGATCCTAGTATTACTACAAGGTTTCTTTTACCTTTCATTATCATCCGTTCTAATGTTAACTATCTGGTGAATACTATCACATGATGCTAAAATTAGACAGTTTTTCGACCATATGATTCCTCCTTATTACGGTTAGACTCAGACGAGAGATGTGCAATACAACTGAATCACACTTTCTAAAACTATTTAATTCTAGAATCATATAACCTATGTGTGACATCCCCATTTTCACGGCCAGAAAATACCGATTTGTTTATGCTTTATTTTGAAAATCAGAGTAACCTTTTAAAGAAAAGTGTTGCGGATTTTGTTCCTAGAAAAACATGATAATTACGTTATCAAAGCATTTCCGAGGAAATGTATTTTATTCATTTTAAAACTTTGGGATGTCATCGTCAATATAGAAACATAAGCATAAACAGAACTTACATTCATTATCACTAGCGATTTATATCTCCTTAATCTCTCAGTGTAATGTAACTTCATATCGACACCTGTGATACAAATGAACTGAGTGGGTCAGGTTGGGAAACCTGGTGAGTACATAGGGTTTTCAACCCACAATAATATAATTATTATGTTTAATCATCAAACAGTTAACCCAATTACCCATCCTCATTATCTTCTTTACTCTTAAGGATCTACCCTAAGAATCAGCTATTCCTCGTTAATTCATTCATAAGGATTATCCTAAGGAATATACACGAAGTCCATCGTCACCAGGGTTTAGGCACTAAGTCTGCATAGTCGCCAGGGTCTTTCAGGGTACATCTGGTGAACACGCAGTTCAAAACATCTGGTGAACACTTAGTTCAAAACATCTGGTAAACACTTAGTTCAAAACATCTGGTGAACACTTAATTCAAAAATACCTAGTGAATACGTAGTTCAAAAACACCTACAAGTTACGAGCCTGCTAGCGTTCCACTGGACTGTCTAGAATAGTCTGTGGTCGTTATCTATACTCCGCTAGATGGCTAGATCATCTTAAACATTGAGGCCTCTCATCATTTTATCACACATCAACTATTTCATCTACCCATGTTTTACACAACATTTTCATAGATATAAAATACATATACAATTTAAATCATTTAAAACATGTATAAATCGTTCATCCATCATAGATATCAAGAACACAGATAATATGTACACATAGCACGTAATTTATATTAAATACTTCATATCTATGTGTAAGATGAAAGTAACTATGAATACTTCGACGAAACCTAGTATTATTACCACTAGATTTTAGTCTAATATTTACCGTGACTAATTATCAGTCTTATTATTATTATTATTATTATTATTATTATTATTATTATTATTATATAAGCGTTTAAACAATATTTTCCAACCACTATATACAGACAGGGGCCAGACATAAAACACCTGAGGGCAGGACCATTTTGGTATATAGCACTTCTGAAATCCAACAACCGTATGCACCCCTTTAAACCAGATTCCCCGTACCGCGAGTAGTTAAAAAGATATTATAACAACACTTATATAAGTCATAATAATAGCCCAAATATTTATTATAAGTTCATAATAACAATACTAATTTTAAATATAAGTTATATTAAAATAGGGTAAGCATAACTTACTTACAAGGGGTTTTAGCTAGGAGTCGGGCTCTGCAGGGGCAGAACTTCGTCGTTGAATCTTTCTAGGAAAGATTCGTGCAGCGCTTCAGCGCTCACCTTACTATACTAAAACTACAGAAAGAGAAATCGAATCACGAGGGACCGAAATGCTCTGGGGATAAGAAGAGAAAGACTCTTGAATCAAGAGAATGGTGCAAGAAATATGAGAGCCCAAAACTCTTATTTATAGTAATTGAATTTACAAAAACTACCTTCCATAATTACTTAATGACCTTATAGTTATATAAACGACTAAACACCCCTTCATAATACTATTTTAAATAGATTTAACGATATTTGTACTAAACTAATGTCGAAAGTACTCAACACTAGTCTTATAATAACCGCATCGTCGATACCTTTCTAATGATATATACATTTGTATATATATGTGTACGTATATATGATTTATACTATATTTTAATACGTAAATATGCCATTATAATTTGTAACTCGTTCATACGAACTCCATTTTTGACGTTCTTTATATCCACGCGTTGGTATTTACGAGTACTACAAATTTCATTTAGACGCCGTCAGCTAATTCTCATTCAATCTCAGATTTACAAAACTATATCGAATTTATCGCGCTCGAAGAGTAGGGACCAAGTTTCGTCCATATCTTTAACATACGAGCTCTACTCTCGACATTCTTTATATCCACGCGTAGGTAAAAACAAGATCTAAAACTTTCATTTAGACTCCGTCGGCTAATTCTCTACCGATCTTAAATTTAACAGTAGGAGGAGATTATATTGTTAAATGTCCGCGTAAAATTCATAACTTCTACATACGCACTCCGTTTTCGTCTGTCTTTTTATTGTTGAGTTCCTATTAATGATATCTTCAACTCTCATTTAGGTCGCGTAGGCCAAAAACCGCTCGAACTAAAATTCGAGTTTCGGGCCGTGGACTGCTATGCCAAATCTTAGAAAATTCATAACTTCCTCATACGAAGTCAGATTTTAACGTTCTTTTTTTGTATGTTCTCGGTTTAACGTATACTACAACTTTTGTTTAGATTACTAAGGCTAAAAAGTCTTCTATCATAAATTCACTATTTACGTCTCCCGGTGTCGTGCCGGTTTTGCCGAAAAACTTCGACGGGCCATAACTTCTTCGTTATAACTCGGATTTCGGCGTTCTTTATATGTACGGAACCCTTGTAACATATACTATGACTTGGTTAAGATTATTCATTATAAATAATCTTCTATTAAAAAGTCATTTTTTACGCTTATCGTCTCTAAATTGACTAGCCCGAATCTACGGGCGTTACACTATGTATCCATCCTATAATTAATAACACATGTTTATATTTTAACGTGTTTTTATCTAGTGTTTATAAAACTATATGATTATCTAGTTTGCTCATAAGTAAGGACTTACTAATTCTTAAAGGTGGATTCTGGATTCACAAACCCATTAACATTTTTGGATTTAACTCATGGTGACAAACTTTAGTCGACATAGAAAACCATATCGGAATGAAGATGAACATAAAGGAAAAGATAGTTAGGTTCCATGGTGATAAACAGGAGAAACCCCATTTTTGCCATCTCTTACTGTACCAACTCAGATCTCACTGAACTCATACCGTACTCCATCTCTCACCTTTCTTCACCATTGCTAAATGCTTCGCTGACAGCGACACCGCCACCTTCTTCTTCTGCTTTGCCAAAAGGCGTTGTAGGGTTAGGGAAGAAGAAGCAGAGAGTTACATGAAAATATTCAAAGAGTACAACACAAAATAGGATTCGATTTATGACAGTGTGTGAGAGCTATGTGGCAATAAAGGTGGGACACGGCATGCCATGTCACCTGTATTACCGGATGTTTGCTGGATGTTTGCTTCATATCTTGCAAAATGGTGTAATTGACATGAAATTTGAAACTTTAAGAACTAATTGCGTAAAAAATTAACTTCAGTGACCAATCCGAGACAAAGCTAAAACTTTGTTGCGCTACAATGTCATTTCCCTAACAAAAAAATATACATTGTGTTAACTTACAAATAATGGTTTATATGTTAATTAACCATCATGATTGAAATTAAAAAAATCAATAAATAAGTAATTTCTAAATTAATCAATCATAACATTAAATTATAATATTAAATCGAAAATCATGTTTAATTTTATTTAAACGCAGACCACAAATAAATAATGTTGAATGTTATGCTTGTTGAACGGTATGCTTTTATTAGATATATATTTTATAATATAATTTAAACGCAGACCACAAATAAATACTGTTGAATGTTATGCTTGTTGAACGGTATGCTTTTATTAGATATATATTTTATAATATAATTTAAAGAATTATAGATTTAGATATTAACTTATTGTAAAAGTTATTATTTTATAGTTAATATTGTATCATTTCAATATATATGCAATTTTTTTTAACTATATAGTTTTATTTTACACAACATACAAATATTTGCATAGTTTATATAATGGTTGAGAAAAGACCTAAGCTAAATTACTCATTCAGGTTACATGATATAATTGGAAAAAAGAAAATCATAGTTTGGGTAATTTGAAATAAAAACAAAACTAGAGGGGTTACAAGCGCCATTTCTATTTCCTCAAGGGAGCTGTGTGATATGAATAAAACGCACATCTTTCGTTAAAAGTGATGGTGCTATATAAGGACGGATACAATTGGTGTTCCTAGGGCTTTTTTTTCTTCAGCAAGTGTAGAACTGTAGCAGCGGCCGCCATGGTTTTGAAGTATGTTCCCATTTTCTTTACAATTTGTCGAAAATTTTCTCGCTTCTTTGTTTGAGTTCCAAGCTTATTGTTGGTTTTGTTGATTAGGAAGTGGTAGAAATGGCTAATTTTTTAGATACTTGCTTAATCGTCATTTTCCCCCAATTATTTCAATCCAATCTGTTGCAATCATATTAGGGTTTCCAAACCGTTTAAATAAAAGAGGACGAAGGTGTATTATTAGGGTTAGAAAAGCGATCAGCTACAGATATACAATGATATGTGCTCTTAAGATATAGGATTAGTTATAGTTTTTATCGACATTGATTCTATATTCATATGTGGCCTAACTTTTCTGTTGCATTACATCTATGATCACGACCAAAAAATGTAGATGTTTATCTCTGCTTGTATATCTCTTCCACATGAACTATACGGTTTGTTATGAAATCTAATCGTATATACTTTTGATTTCCTTTTGTAAATCGTTACATACCATGGAAACCCCTCAAGTTAACTGAGAAACTACGATGAATCGTTTGTAGGACCGAATTATGCCGTTTCAGTGGCCAGAAGATATATCCTGGAAGGGGTATCAGATTCATTAGATCAGACTCTCAGGTACATGATCTGATTATACATGTCAAGATTGTTGTTACTTTTCTTGTTAGCTGCATAGATTCTTGAATTAAAAGACTTTTGTGCTTCAATCTAGGTCTTCCTTTTTGCCAATTCCAAATGCAAAAGGTACTTCCATAACAAGTTGAAGCCTTCCAAGCTCACATGGACAGCCATGTACAGAAAGCAACACAAGAAGGTGAGACTCATTTATATCTATTGATTTGTTTTTCACTCATTTTGATAATAATCTGACCAATTTTATTTCTTGGCATTCAATTATTTCAGGACATTGCTCAGGAAGCAGTGAAGAAGAGAAGACGTGCAACCAAGAAGCCATATTCAAGAGCCATTGTGGGGGCGACTTTGGAAGTTATTCAGAAGAAAAGAAGTGAGAAGCCTGAAGTTCGTGATGCTGCTAGGGAGGCAGCTCTTCGGTAAATATATATTGTTCATTCCTTTTTAGGTTTTCTTTCTTTTTTGTGATATTACCATTTGAACCAAAAATCTTATATTTATATTCATGAAATTTTAGTGAGATAAAGGAAAGGATTAAGAAGACAAAAGATGAGAAGAAAGCAAAGAAAGCAGAGGTGGTGTCAAAACAAAAGACTCAAAGCAAGGGTGGCAGTGCCCCTAAAGGTAAAGGACCTAAGTTAGGAGGTGGTGGTGGCAAGCGTTGAAATTCCACCATTTTTTTTTTTGTTGATTTTCTTGGTTGAACATTTTAATATTTTGTATTGTTTATGTTATGATATTTGCTTCTGGGCAACGTTGTTTTTTAGATGTTTGTTACTATTTTCTTTTACCAATTTTGAGAGTGAAGCATCTGCAATATTATGTTGTTTTGAATCAAATTAGGGTTATGATTCCAGTCATCGGATTTTTAGCAATCTTTATGTTGTTTCGTTTTAGCTGTTGATTTGTTTTGTGATCCAACGAAGATTATTTGATAGTTATATTGGTAAAATGGTGAAATGGAAGTGTATTGTTTTTTTTTTGGTGTGTTTTGTATTTTACCTTGATGGCTATATGTAAGTGGGAAAAAGTACAATGCCTTTAGTTAACGTGGAAAGTAGTTTTTTTACTTTTTGAAAATAGTTGAAAGTGGTTCTTTTGTTTTTGAAAATTGTTAAGTGATTGAATTGATTGAATAGTAAAAATAACTTGTCTTTCTTGTGAATTTTTCAAGAATAAAAGACAGATTTAAAAGGTCTACCCAACATAGGATAAAATATCGTGTTATTTTTGTATATAACATATTCTGTTTAAAGAAAATAACAAAAAAAATCATAGCGAAATGGCATTCAATTGTTTTCATCTTTTGTCTATTTGTACCAAATGACTATTTTGTAGTGGTTTGCCTCTGTTACGAAATGGCATTTGTTAATTCTCTTTACCACAAAGAAAGTTAAGATTGAACAGTCTTGGTTTGGTTCCATTAAGATCTGTGGGGGCGGAGAGAGAAGGTCCAAGCTAAAGTTAAGTCTAAACAAAACTTGTTTTAAGGTGTTTTAAGAGTGTATATGTGTAGGTGAGGATGCCAACTTGCCAAGGGGTTGGCAAAAGAAAGGTACAAGGATGCCAAATGCATGACATATGACGTTGGAGACTAAAGAATGGATGAACGGAGTTTTCAAGATGGCTAAATCTAGAGAGAGAAGACAAAGGGACATAGGAACACTTTGGGTATTTAATAATGACAATGGTTGTATACTTGTGAACAATGACGATATCAAAAGGAAATTTATTTAATGAATATTTGACGCTTGTATTGGATAGAACTAGCTAGGGAAGGTTCTCTAGGGACATGTCGGACCCTTAATGATGGTTCCTGCATGAAGATTAGCAACGAGGAAGTCATGATGACGCTGAGAATGATGAGGGGGCAATAGGCCTCGACCAAATTTCTAGTAGTGTGTGGATGTGTGTTGGGGAGCATGGAGTTAGGTGGCTGACGATTCTCAATAACATTATCATAGAGACTGCCAAGATGTCTGAGGAGAGGAGACCTAGTACTGTGATTTCAATTTATAAGAATAAAGGGGACGCTCGAAGCTGTAATAACTATATAGATATTAAATTACTTAGTCACACCTTAAAATTATGGGAAAAAGTTATGAAGGCTAGGTTGTGCCCCAATACTATCGTCTCAGAAAACCAATTCAGTTTCATGCCAGAAGTTTGATAACTAAAGCAAGTCCCATCACCAGACGACTTATGGAGAAAGTTAGGGAAAGAAATAATGACCTACATATGGTATTCATAGATTTCGAAAAGGAGATGACAATCTTCCACGAGAGATGATTTGGAGGACTTTAGAAACTAGAAGAGTTCTACAGAGATATGTCATAGCAATTGCGATATATATTGTCGGTCCACGACCTGTGTCCGTCCGTACCCCTGGTGGTGACACAAGGTCGTTCCCTGTTCGTTCTGGTGTGGATCACTATCAACAACGTATAGCATTGGACCACTCCAGTGATCAACTATCAACATGCATATCTTTTCCTTGATCATAGACGAGATATCTTATGAAATTCAGGGTGAAAAGCCTTCGTTTGTGACTTTTGTTGACGTCATTGTGTTGGTAGTTAAATCTAGGAGACTAGGACTTAGTTAAATGCTAGATTGGATTTGTGGAATACAACATTAGAAGAGAAAGGTCTATCAATCAATACTGCTAAAATTGAGTACTTGTGGTGCAATTTTAACGAGGAGCGAAACAACGAAGGGACTGATGTATGTATAAGGGAGCAACCTCTACCCCCAAAGGAGAGATTCAAGTCCTTAAGGTCTGTGATCTATAAAGCAAGGGTGTGTAGGTAGATGAGATACACCGTATGAAGATGAGTTGGTTGAAATGGAGGGCGGCCACACGAGTATTGTGCGACAAGAAAATCATTTTGAAACTAAAGGGAAAATTTTCTAGGATTGTTGTTATGTCATATATTTTGTATGGATTCGAATGTTGGCCGAACAAGAAGGAACACAAGACGAATACGAATGTAGCAAAAATGAGGATATTGAGATGGACTTGATTTTTTTTGAGGACCTAGCCTCCGATAAGAGAGTGTGGAGGCTTAGGATCATGGTTGAGGAGTAGTGTAGGTCCACATTAAATGTCTTACATGTCTTATCTTGCTGTTTGTTCATGTTTATTCCCTCCCTACATAACCGTGCATATTTTAATTATCGACTAGATACTAATAGGTATTTAACCTTTTTCCCTTGTAATATGATTTACATTTGATCCTCACTCCATTGTAAGTCTTGTTTTGCAAGGTTGTATATTCATTTGCAGGAGTTACACATACGGAGTCACTCTACCCATGTAGAGATATGACTTCGTGTCTAATATCTTCTCTATCCCATCTCATGTAGGATGTCGTTGATGTTGCTTTACCACAAAGAAAAACACTAAAATAATGTAGTCTGTAATATATAAATATGCGTTTAGCACAATATGATTTTCTTTTAAAAAAAAAAGTTTTGAGGACTTTTGTTGTTGTATGGATTTCCTAATCTCCATGCTACTCCTTATCAAATTAACAACTATCTTATAAAGTGGTTATTTTTGTGATAGTTTTATATATTACTCAGTGGCGAATCTAGAATAAAAAATCACATGGTTCCTAAATTAAGTGAGGCCAATAAAAAAAAATCAACAACACTTTTGGGGTCGGGTCGGGTCGGCTCATGTACCTTAAAAGAACTGAATCAGTTCAATCGGCTCATGTACCTTGTGCCACCGATTAAAAATCTAAAAAAACCGATTGAAATATAACTGAAAAATGCGTACGATTTAACAAAAAACTAGTTGATTATTAGTCCATTGATAAAGCGGCGAACGGAGAGTGAGAGTATTTGACATGTGAGCTTTTATTTTATTAGAACAACTTATTTATTTATTAATATTTTGAGAGTGCCGATTAAGAGTGGTTCACTTTTTGTTATCAATCTCTTAATTTAAAATAACAAATTGTCTTAATAACTTAAATATTTCTCTTTTTAAAATGGTTTTTTAAGAAATTTTTTTAAAAAACAAACTCAAGGTAGGTCCTTTATTTTTTCTAAGGTAGTTCCTAATTTTTCTAGTGTATAAATTCTAAATGAAATTGAGAACTTAGGTAGGTCCTAGGACCTACCTAAGCATATGGTGGATACGCCCCTGATATTACTAGGTTATAACCCATGTAATACACGGTTGACAAAGTAAAATAAAATAGATTAAAAATATAATTATTAATAATATATTTGCAAACAGTTATTTATATACAAATTTTTATATTTTATAATTAATTGTATTATAATTATTATAAATTAATCTGTAAAGCGGCCGAAAACTTGTTCTCTATTAACATACAAACACATAGACATGTTCCATACTTTTGAAACTTGGTTGCTATATTTTTAATACTCTTTCTCCTGAAAAAAATGAAACTTTACTGCTTGAAACAAAAAAATGAAACTTTGTTGTTATTTTTCCGTACTTTTCAAACCTGGTTGCTATTTTCTTCAATACTCTTTCTCTTAAAATAATTAAAAAATCGTTCCCACAAACAAAAAAAAAATGTAACATAATTTATAGAGCGATAGAAAAGAAAAAATTGAAACTTTGTTGCTATTTTTTCTCTGTACTTTTGAAACTTGATTGCTATTTTTTTCAAGAATATCTCTCTCTCTCTCTCTCTCTCTCTCTCTTTTTTGCTTTTAGTTCAACAACACATTGAATATTTCTCTTGATCTGTTAATACATGCTCCTGATGACTTACAACCTGATCCTACAGTTCACTTTAGTTGCTCCTATTGGTCAATAAATTGCTCTTTGTGGTTTCTCAAAGTTGTTTGTCTAAAAGACCATCCCTTGATCATAATTTAATCTTATATTCCTTTGATTTGAACTTAAATTTTCGAAGTAAATGTGTAAAATCCTCAAATACATGTTGTCAAACTACATTGCCATTTTTTTCCCTTGATCATCTGATGTTGTTCAAAGTAGGACCTCCTACTTGTGCACACTAACGTGTTCGTGATCTTCATTGTGCTTTGTCCCTTGTCAACACTTTCTTTTGGTTTCCATTACATAAAACACATATATTGTATTAAATGTACCATAAAACACATATATTTGGATTAGATAAAAAGAAAAATAAACATAAACAACAAAGATTGCATTTCAAGGATTTAGCACGAGTAGGATAATTTTTATCATTTTCACTCAAATTAGCCTTATAGTTTAAAATTCATGTCGAAAATAGGCATTTTGAAAAATCGAGTGATCTTAAAATAAGAACTAAACAACTATCATCATTTTCCTAAAAAAATGTTGTAAAAGCTGATGAACAGAGAAAGCAACCACTTTCAGTCTACGAGGACATTCATTGAAAGGTTTTAAAGCATGCATTTTCACTTTATGTTATTTGCATCAACTCATGTTAAACATACTTTAATAACAACAAAATAAATAAAAACTCAAGATTAATAATTTTTTATATAATAATAAACATAAGCATATATATACTAATATTAAAAAATTAATGAACGATAAACATTTACCCCTATATATTTTCCCATATAAAAGAAGTATATATACCTAAGTCCTTCCCTTGAACTTCTGATCAACAATCAACATTTTTCTAATGTCTAAATGCAAATAAGATTCAATTCAAATGATCATAACAACTAAAAAATACAGTGAACCTATACCCACGTCTAAATAAGACTACAACTCCACCAAATGGGAAATGTGTGAAAATATGTTTGATCCAGACATGGATATGTATACTGTATAGAAAGTAGGTACCTGATAGGAACTTCAACAACATATAACTCTAATGGAAATAGAATCATCTAGATGCCGCTTGTTAAACTCTGAAACTCAAAATCACACAAAATCTTTTGCTTTTGTGAGCATATGATACCAATATGCCAGCCCCTCTTCCACCCTTCAAAACTCCCAAAGATTTCAAATTTTAGAACATACCCATTAGTAAATTGACTAAAAGAGTAAGAAAATCATACATCTACACATGGTTGATATATAGCCATTGTCAATTAACCTAGTAAGGGACTATTTATGAGTGCATGGTTGTTAGAAGATCATAAAGCAAAATAAGAAAATGAAAGTGGGGAGTATAAAAGAAGGCAGTATTGATATATGAAACACAAACATGAACTATGATTATAGTTACAAAGAGAAATCAGAAGAGTTGGTTTAAATGGGGCTCAGATATTTAATATTCATAAGAACAAAAGCAAAGTAATTTACCCAAATCGATTCAATATTTGGCTTCTTTTACTCCTTAGACTTTGATCACCCACCTCACATCACTGGCTCCAAAATAGTTGCAATAAAGCAAAAAAGAATCTGTAAATCAATTAGACCACAAGAGACTAAAATATTGGTACATGGTTCACTGAATCAGTGGCTAATAGGTATAATAAGAAGGTAAAAGCAAGAACTTGTAGACCAAAGGAAATAAAAGTTTACCGAATTTTTAGAAACTAAGACGAAATCAACAGACAGATAGACCAAGTAGGAATCCGGCGAACACCTATTTTTGAAGTCGACCTATAAATAAAAAATGTTCAAATCTCCAATTTATTGCTCCTAAAACATCAATAGGTGCCATTGTGATAAGTGTATAAACATAGGTGTTTTCAAATTTCTCAAAATAAGTTGAAATTTACTACATAAAGTATATGAGAAATCATGTTTTGATTATTCATTTCCATGTTTCCTGAAACTAATTGCATATGATCTTTGGATTGTAGTACAGAGAAAAGTAGGGTCGGAAGCCTGCAATGTTGAGTGACGCTTGGCGGAGTATAGAGAAGAAGAAGAAGAGGTGAGTTTTCGTTATAGGTTTGATCATTCTCTTAGGATTAAACCCTAGGGGATTTATGTGTTTAAATTTTGAATCAATATCTTGATTTAGTTCCAAAACTCATAGGCAAAATTAAGGGAGAAAGAATCGGGGATGAAAAATCAAAATTTTAAAATTTTTTTATTTTTTTATTATCGGATAAAACAGCGGGAAAAGCAATCGACGAGTACTAAAATAATAACACGTGGCAAGTATATAGCTTAGGAAATGGACACGTGGCAAAAATAGGTTTCGTTTATTAGAGGAGGTAGATGGGAACATTGGTAATAAATAATAATAATAATAATAATAATAATAATAATAATAAGCTTTAAACGTTTAATATTGGTCAACTAGTCCCAAGCCATTTTGTTTGCGTGGTTACATGACTCATGCAACCTTAATGCGCAGTGCACACGTTCGTTACTTCAAAACCACCACCACCCAATCCCCATCATCTCATATAATTAACCACATCAAATCACCAATCAATCATGTATTACTTCCTTCACTGTTTAACAAGAAAACATATGCTGAAAATGGGTGGTGTGAAGGTGGTGGTGAGAGGCGGCTTATTAGTAGCGTTAACGGTGGTGTTGTGGGTGGCAACAAAAAGCTCAGCCACAGTAGACTGTGTGACAGTGACGACACTTGTATCAACATGCTCTGCTTTTGTACAATACGGGACACCAGATCCGTACCCAGGGTCCCCATGTTGTGATGCGGTGGCTAGTCTTAATAACCTCGGTGACTCCGAAGAAAATCGGCGGTCTTTATGCATGTGTTTGATGGGTGTCATTACCACTTACAATCCCAATGCTACCGCTATTGCCACCTTGCCTGGCTTCTGTGGAGTGTCTCTAGGCTTTACCATTGATCCCAATACCGATTGCAATTAGTAAGAATATATATTATATCTATCTTTTTACTTACTAAAACTTAAGTATAAAAAAGTGATTAATGATAACTAATTGCTACATATATACTAGCTTTTGATTCTATGTATACAAGGTTATACATTTATTAACTTTTCAACTTTTCTTTTGGGTGCAGTGTATGAGTCGGATATCTTGGCAAACATGCATGCTACGAATGCGAAAGAAGGTTATTTAGGATGGTGGATCTATATATTACAGGATGTATAATAATCAATCCTTGTTAGTATATTATTTAACAGATGTCATCGACCTCGAACTTTTTGTGTTAAAACAAATCTTGGAATAAGAACTTTGGCCTTTTTGAGTTTGATGTTGTGTATATTTCGTTCTAATTGAACAATTGAAAACATTTATAGCAAAAAGCACAAATTTGAAGCACAGGGATTGCAAAGGATTTTGTATTGTCTAATTAGTAGAAATGAACGAGTATTAAAAAACTATTTTCTCGTCAAGATAACCTATAAACTGAACAAGCGGATCGACGGATGTCCCATTGATGATATCTTGGTCTCTACATGTGGGGCTCCGCGACTCTCATCTACAAGACGTACGGGCCCATCCTTGGACATGGTGGAGTCCATTCAAAAAGTTTCTATTATGTTGTGTCATTTCAAAATTTTCTTCTTTCTCTAGATTATTGACAAAGAACGATATGTGACAATACCCAACTTTGTTGTATATTAACAATTATTAAAAATGATTATGCATAAATCGAGGTAGCTTTCGCTTGAGTCTTGATGTGTGTACAGTTCCCGAATAGCCTAACAAAATTAGCAGCGACTAAGTAAAGGTTTCATGTCCAAATAATAAGAAGTTAAGGAAAATGCTCTGGTGAGTGGGTCGGTCTTGGATACTACGAAGATAGCCTGGTGTGGAGAGATTAGTAATCAAGGAAGCATTTAAGACTATACTTGAACTATAATCTTGATTTTATGTGGATAAGAGAATAGGCGTGAATGATAAGCATGATGGTTGAAAGTGAATATATTGCAATCCCAAACATGTACGAGATGGACTAAATAGTGAAGGAAATAAGAGTAACCTTAACTTCAAAAATGTAGAAAGTATCCTTGTATCGATCTATGTTATAATTTTCCCGATATAATAAATGTGAAAGGATTATGAAAGGAGTGTGACAAGTATGGGGTTGTAAATGATGTCTACAAAACTTGAAAGCTTCCGAAGATTGGGAAGAGGTGTGGCCTTTTCAAGTTTATTCGTGTAGATGATCAAGATAGATTGCTACAAAAGTTGCAAAGTACGTGGATCATAAATTTTAAATTATTTACATCCATAGCTCGATTTCATACGGAGGAAGAAAAACATAAGGTTGATGATGGTGGATGGATGGAACGTTAAGTGTATTAAAAAATTATTGTTTGATGAAATAAAAGAGTGCAATGTAAGCCAAGTCGATCGATATGCACGAGTCAACGGTTTATGCCTCTTTGTATAACGCACAATTTGTCTAAATTAGTAGTAAATAACAATAAAAAGAGAGTTTGCTAATAAATTAAAAACTAAAAACAAATAACATGAAAATTGATTGAGTTAAAAAACACGAATTAAAAGTGGTGCGGCTGCGAGTTTGATAGAGGCCAATTCGAGATGACGAGTCTCCTAATAAGAACACACAAAGAAGAAACAAGACTTGGAACAATTTTCTGTTTAATCCTTAATCAAAATACAGGTTACAATTTATAGAAATATGAAACTACTTGCTAACTAAAATTAAGGGAAATATGCATACTGAAATAAAATCTGAGTCATAAACTAATGCAATAAACTTTTAGTGGCAATTGAAATAAGACCAAGTCTTTATGCATCGTTACTCGACCAATCTTCTAGTTTGACTTATGCATGTGGAATGTGTTTGTATCAATACTCTGCCCCTGAAAAATGGCTTTGTCCTCAAGGCCGATTTATGCTGATTTCCGGTAGCAATCGTGTTGTACCCGTAGAAGGAAGGATATGGCCATGGAGGCGGCCTTAGGTATGGCCAGAGAGTCGTATCAGTTTGTCTCCGCTTAAAAAGGACCCCGTTCTCGAGGTTCTCAAGGCTTGATGAGTTTTTTTGGAACTGTTTTCGGTAGTTTTTGTTTGTAGTTTTCGAGGGTGGCATCATCGGTGGTAGGAATTATTGTTGTGGTGAAGGTGTCGTGGTTAATGATGGCGGCGGTTGCGACGCTAGAAGTGATTGTTGGGTTGACATGGGTGATTGTTGTGGTTTTGGAGGCGGCAGTGGCAATAACGATTGTTGTTGCGGCGGTAGTGACGGTGTGGATAGTGTTGTTGGCAATCGTGGTGGTGGAGACGACGGTGGTGATGTCGGCGGCGGCGTCCGGGGTTGCTGATTCGGTGGTGGAAGCGGAGGTAGAGGTGGGATGAGTTTGGCCATGCATCCAATTTGAAGCGGAGGTAGAGGTGGGATGAGTTTGGCCATTTGTGTGATAATTGCATCAAGACGGTGGACATTAGCGGTGGAAATAGAGATGAGTGTGGAGAGTTGCTCGCGGATACTTGGCTGTGTGATATCGGTGGACGGATCTTGACAGGGAGGTATGATGAACGGGAATGAAAGCACCATTGATAGTGTAACAACGTAAATTTTCAAAACAATTTTTCATTTTTAAAACATAATTTCATTCATAAGATATCATAAGAATCCATTGTATCACATGTCATCATAATAAAACAAATCCCAAGATCTCTAATACATAAATCCCATCAGAGTGTACAGATCATGCCGGCGCCTTCCCGTGATCCTCACTGGTACCTGAAACACATCACACAAACACTGTAAGCATAAATGCTTAGTGAGTTCCCCAAAATACCACATACGCACATACGCCACTCAAGGCTATAGCTCTACAAGACCTTCCGATCCATGTGTCTCAGGGGACTTCCGTCCCACCATCTTGGTAGACCTTCCGGTCCTACCCGTAGCGACCTTCCGGTCCATATCATAATGACCTTCCGGTCCATAACATACTACTCATAACATAACATAGCACATACATATTAAATAACAGCATACATCACATACTCTTCATAGCACATAAGACCTTCCGGTCACACATATTACCACTCTAGGTAAAGTATAGTGAGAAGACTCACCTCGTACGATGTCGGATAATCTCTCGTGCTCGATAACCCGACCTAGCCTCCTCCTATCAACATAATAACATCTCTAATCAATACTTTCTCTTGTCCTCATTTCTAAGGAGTGGGTAGAAGACCATTCTACTCCTCCCAGATCTCTCTCTAGAACCAGCTTGACCAAAACCCTAAGGTCAACTCAAGTCAACTCAAGTCAACGGTCAAACTTTGACCAGACTCGTCGAGTGCACTCGTGTGACTCGGCGAGTCCAGGCGTCTTCCGAATCCTCATAGATCTTCACTCGGCTCGTCGAGTTAACCTTTCACTCAACGGGTTACCACTGGTCATGAATCGCGGGGCAACCCGACTCGACTCGTCGAGTCCCCTTATGGACTTGGCGAGTTCCTTCCATGGCAACACTCAAATGACCTTCTAAGGTCAGATCTGCTTCTCTAACTAATAGATCTGACCTTTAAACACTCGAAAGTCACGTAAAGGTCTGACCTTTATACTCATGCAACACTCATAAGGCTCTTTTTGGTGAAATAGCTCCTAAAATGGCAACCTAGGTTCAAAACTCCATTGGAAATGCATAAAGCTGGATGCTTGGGACTCCCTGGACCCAAAAGGGTCCAGATCTCTAACACAACTCGAAGGGGGGGGGGGGGGGGGTTTGAGGCATCCAAGACCCCAAAAGGAATGATTCAAGCCCTAACCCCAAATAATGAAATCCATATAATAGAGAGAAAGAGGAGTCCGATTTGGTACCTCAAGATGAACTTCTTGCTTGGCTAACTCAGAATAGCAACCTCCTTTGACCCTTCTTGCTGGAGCTCCTCTCCTTTCTTGCAAAATCACACCAAAAGCTCAAATGGCCTTCTCTCTCTCGCTCTACACACTCAAGCTCGATGGGGGTTCTCTCTCTGGAATGGTAGCCGCAAATGAAGGCCATAAGTGCCTTTAAATAGGGCACAAGCCCGAGGATTTAGGGTTTCCACCCACAGCGCCTACTCGGCGAGTCTACTCTTGGACTCGTCGAGTAGTTCATTAAACTTACGTGGCCACCCCGCTTCTACTCGACGAGTTATAGCACCAACTCGTTGAGTAGGTCAATGATTCACAATAATAAATAATTAAAAATAATATACCTGGAAATCCAGGTGTTACAGATAGAGGCCAATTCGAGATGGCGAGTCTCCTCATAAGAACACACAAAGAAGAAACAAGACTTGGAACAATTTTTTGCTTAATCCTTAATCAAAACGCAGGCTACAATTTATAGAAATATGAAAGTACTTGCTAACTAAAATTAAGGGAAATATGCATACTGGAATTAAATCGTGAGCCTAAACTAATGCAATAAACTTTTAGTGGCAATTGAAATAAGACCAAGTCTCTATGCACGTTACTCGACCAATCTTCTAGTTTAACTTATGCATGTGGAATGTGTTTGTATCAGATTTCTTCATTAATTATACAAGTTTCCAATGAAGAGATGTCAAAACAAATTAAATCTAAGTTGGTACTAAAACTCCGCTCCCGGGTTCACTAAAGGAAAGAAAAGAAAAGAAAACGAGAGAGATTGATCTTCATTTCCTTTCTTTCTGGTTCCTTCCGATTTATAATGATTGTTTATAGAGAAAATTAACTTGAATCTTCTTTTTACTTCTCTTCCTTTCCCTCCTTAAATGAAACTCGGGAGCAATGATCTTTCCAAATCTTTCTGTTTCCTTTTTTTTCTTCCGTTAAATGAAACTCGGGAGCGGAGTGTAAAAGATCATATCAAGCTCTAATGTCTTTTCATTTACCAAATTGTTTAATCAAAACAACCTCCTTGAATTAAGCCTTATATTTCTAATTCAACCTAAATAAACTCTTACAATTAAATTAAGAGATTGCATTATGTTTGGTGTGAACATATGCGATTGTTAGTATACATTAACATTAAAATTAGCCAATGTTTGTTAGCTAATATTAATTCATGAACAATTATGAATTTTACGAATTAAATAACATGAAAGAACTAACCTTAATTCAAATGGCCAATATGAATCAAGGTAAGATTCAAACAGTGAATTAAAGCAAAACTCAAATTGGTAGATACAATAACATATTTAATTTAAATGATTATTGTATAAAAATATGATTTGTTCCATAATAGAAGACTAAGGTTTTTAGCCATACATGGATAAACCCAAAATCACAGCAGAAACGTAAACTGGAATGTGAATCTGGCTTATAAAATTAGAACCGGAGTGTTTCTTGTAGTTTTCTTTGGTTCAAAAATGTCTGTAAGTCACCTCTCAAGTCTCCAGAGTCGAAAATTGTCTAATGATATCACGACTGCCCAAATTTAAATGATAAAAAAAATCAAAATATCTAACTTGGGTACGCTACACGCTCCATGTCTCAAAACAACCTCCTTGAATTAAACCTTATATTTCTAATTCAACATAAATAAACTCTTACAATTAAATTACGAGATTGCATTATGTTTGGTGTGAACATATGCGATTGTTAGTATACATTAACATTAAAATTCACCACAGTATCAATTAATGTTTGTTACCTAATATTAATTCATGAACAATTATGAATTTTACGAATAAAATAACATGAAACAACTAACCTTAATTCAAATGACCAATATGAATCAAAGTAAGATTCAAACATTGAATTAAAGCAAAACTAAAATTACTAGATAAAATAACAGATTTAACTTAAATGATTATTGTATAAAAAGATGATTTGTTCCATAATAGAATACTAAGGTTTTTAGCCAGACATGGATAAACCCGAAATCACAGCAGAAACGTAAACTAAAATGTGAATCTGGCTTATAAAATTAGAACTAGAATGTTTCTTGTAGTTTTCTTTGGTTAAAAAATGTCTGTAAGTCACCTCTCAAGTCTCCAGAATCGAAAATTGTCGAATGATATCACGGCTGCCCAAATTTAAATGATAAGAAAAATCAAAATATATAACTCGGGTATGCAACACGCTCCATGTCTCAAATGAGGAAAAACATAACTTGTGCTTTCTACCGAAATACAAATCTAACCCATAGCAATGTATGATGCTCAAATGGTAAAATTTAAAAACACAGGGCCCGTGTAAATTTAGGCATGGAAAACACCCCCGTGTTTTTGGTCTTCATTGGTCTTTAAAGATGTAACATCCCAAAAATACCAGCTAAAAATTTCATTTTTAAATTAGGTTAATACATAAAAACATCGTTACAAAACATTCATAATATTAATTCATGTCTGAAAACCGGTAACATCATAGTAAAATATTCAGAGTACATCCCAGAAAATCCATAGTGCGGAAACAAGAGTGTGTGTGATATGCCGCTACCGCGCCGACTCCTTTCCCCTAGCTGAAGAGGTACCTGAAACAAAACTGTAAACTGTAAGCACGAAGCTTAGTGAGTTCCCCCATCATACCACATACCATACAATCACATAACATACAGATACTATCAGGCATATCTGGGTGCCCGACCTACCCCTTCGGTCCTTTCGACCGGATACTGCCCAGCATATCTGGGTGCTGGCCTCCCCTTCGGTCCTTTCGACCGGATACTGGGGACTATTTCACCCCTCTACTACTACCACATAACATATATCACATAACCATAATCTGTCTAACATGACTGGGTATGACTACCCCTTTCGGCCCTATCGACCGGAAACCCTGGGGACTATCTCCCCTACTGCTACTAGCATATAACATCATATCATACTAGCACATAACATATCAGGTAGTAGCAAACCTAGATGATATCACAAAGACAATCATCCAACATACAACTCCTACTGGTGGGCCGACATTGTGGCCGTAGACCCACCGCTACTGGAAGGTAACTCACCTCGAGGGTAGCTGCTGAAAACCCGCTCAACCTACGCCTGGTTGCCGCACCGGTAACCCTCCGGCTATAAATCTGTAATCATGGATTAGGTACTCATAAATACCCCTTAGGTCAAATGACTGGTCAAAGTCAACTTCTTGGTCAAAGTTACCTCTCTCATTGACTGGACTCGCCGAGTCCATATAGCGACTCGCCGAGTCCTTCTACGTCTAGCCCGACTCTGACTCATCGGGTCCCTGTTCCCACTCACTGAGTCAGCCTGACTCGCTAAACGGGGACAACTAACAAACCCGCGACTGGACTCGCCGAGTCCAAGGGGGACTCGCCGAGTCCGACGAACAGATCTCACAATTCGCTCCAATCTTCCATCAGAACATCAACCTTGGAGATTTGGAGATTCTGGGACTATAGCTACACGTTAAATTGCTAATTCCACGTGCGACTACGAAGGGTTGGACCTCCTACACTTAAACCCTTCTTATCCTAGTGACAGTTCATATGACTCGCCGAGTTTGAAGAACACTTGCCGAGTTCAAGGCTATATTCAAGGGACTCGCCGAGTTTGAAGAACGACTCGCCGAGTACCAGGCAATCTTCATAGGACTCGCCGAGTTGTTCATCCAACTCGTCGAGTCTAAGGCCATCTTCATGGAACTCGCCGAGTGCACTTTGGCACTCGCCGAGTTCCCTTCGACTCTTCACCCAATCTGGCCAAATCTGAGACATGCAACTGATCCAACTCATGGGTCTCAGTTCCTAGGGTCTGGTTATCACATATACACATGAAATCTGGGGGTTTTAAGGCTTGAAGATCAACCATTGGGGACAAAAAGGAACCTAAGAGCTAATGAGCAAAGTGAGGGTTTTATTACCTGATTTGATGCCTTCCCCAGAGTAGATTTCGGATCTACCTTCACTTCTGGAACACTCCAACTTCCTCCTTCTTCTTCTAAGCTCCAAAACCTTCTTTTGAAGATCAAAATCACTCAAGAACACTAAAGGAGCTAGGGTTGTTCTCTACTGCTCTCTGGGAGGAAAATGGGACGAAATGGGTGTTTTAGAATGGGTAAAATAGGGTGCAATGTCTGAAAATAGAGTTTCATCCAGACAGGTGGACTCGCCGAGTCCATATGTCGACTCGCCGAGTTCCCAGCTTAAATCCCGTGTCCACCTCGCTGCTACTCGGCGAGTCGGGACGCAGACTCGCCGAGTTCATGGCAAAAAATTTAAGAAAATACTTAAATAAAATCGTACCAGGAATCCGGTGTTACAAATCTCCCCCACTTATTTTAGACTTCGTCCTCGAAGTCTGCCGCTCCCTCCCGGAACAGCTCCGGATAATGCTCCACCATCTCATCCGCGGGCTCCCAAGTCCATTCCGAGCCCTTCCGGTGCTGCCATTGCACCTTCACCAGCTCCACCCTCTTGTTCCTCAGTTCCTTCGACTTTCGGTCTAGGATAGCCACAGGCCGCTCGATATAATTCAGGCTGTCATCAACCTGGATGTCCTCCAAAGGTACCACTGCTGAGTCGTCCACCAAGCACTTCCGCAGCTGGGAGACGTGGAAAGTGTTGTGGATCTGACTGAGTTCGGCTGGCAGATCCAGCCGGTATGCCACCTTGCCCACTCGGGCTGCAACCCTAAACGATCCAATATACCTAGGACCCAACTTGCCCCGCTTCCTGAATCGGATGACGCCCTTCCAAGGCGACACTTTCAGGAGAACCATATCCCCAACCTGGAACTCCAAGTCTGATCGGCGCCTATCGGCATAACTCTTCTGCCGACTCTGAGCAGTCTGAAGCCTGCTCCGGACCTGTTGAATCTTCTCTGTCGTCTTGAGCACTACTTCGGTGCTCCCCATGACTCTCTGTCCAACCTCGCCCCAACATATCGGGGTCCTGCACTTCCTCCCGTACAACATCTCGAAGGGAGGACAGTCAATACTCGCGTGATAGCTGTTATTGTATGAAAACTCGGCTAAAGGAAGATAGGTATCCCAGCTACCACCGAAGTCTAAAACACACGCCCGCAGCATGTCCTCCAGAGTCTGGATGGTCCGCTCGCTCTGGCCATCCGTCTGCGGGTGGAAGGCTGTACTAAAATGCAGACGAGTACCCAACTCGTCATGAAACTTCTTCCAGAACCTGGAAGTGAACCGCACATCCCTATCCGAAATCACTGAAACTGGCACCCCATGCCGTGCCACTACCTCTCTGATGTAGATATCGGCCAATTTCTCGGCCGAGATGCTCTCCTGAATCGGGATAAAGTGGGCGCTCTTGGTCAACCGATCGATGATGACCCATATCGAATCCACTCCCCGCGTGGTCCTGGGAAGCTTGGTGATGAAATCCATCGTGATGTCTTCCCATTTCCACAGCGGGATATCCAACGGCTGCATCTTGCCGTGCGGTCTCTGGTGTTCGGCCTTGACCTTCCTGCAGGTCAGGCACCGCTCAACGTACCATGCTACATCCCGCTTCATGTAGGGTCACCAATAGTCCAGACGAAGATCCCTATACATCTTCGTTGCCCCTGGATGAATGGAGAATCGAGATTTGTGCGCCTCCTCCATCAGAACCTGGCGCGCGCCTCCGAGGTATGGAACCCACACCCTGCGGTGTAATGTCAATAATCCCCTGCTGTCATGGTCGAAGGAGGAAACCTGTCCCACAATCCGCTCACTCTTCCGATGTTCCTCCTTCATAGCCTCCTGTTGAGCCTCCCTGATCCGCTCCAGAAGCGGAGTCACCACCGTCATCCTCAAACAGATATCCCTGATCGGTGCTGCCTTGCGGCTAAGCGCATCGGCCACGACATTGGCCTTCCCTGGGTGGTAGAGGATCTCACAATCGTAATCCTTTGCCACATCAAGCCACCGACGCTGCCTCATATTCAGATTTGGCTGGTCCATGAGGTACCTCAAACTCTTGTGGTCCGTGTAAATCGTACAGCGAACCCCATAGAGGTAATGACACCAAATCTTGAGGGCGAACACAACGGCCCCCAACTCCAAATCATGCGTCGGGTAGTTCGCCTCGTGAGGCTTCAGCTGCCTCGACGCGTAGGCGATGGCATGCCCTCTCTGCATCAATACTGCGCCCAAACCTGAGGTGGACGCATCGCAGTATACAACAAAATCCTCCATGCCCTCTGGCAAGGCTAAGATTGGCGCCTCGTACAATCTCTGTCTCAGTGTCTCGAATGCTGCCTGCTGCTCAGGCCCCCAACGAAAGACCACGGCCTTCCTCGTTAACCTGGTCAGGGGTAATGCTATCTTGGAGAAATCCTGGATGAATCTCCGATAGTAGCTAGCCAATCCCAGGAAACTCCGAATCTCAGATGGAGATTTCGGAACCTCCCATCTCATCACGGCCTCCACCTTGGCCGGATCCACCGAAATCCCGTTCTGGTTGACAAGGTGCCCAAGAAACTGCACCTCGCGCAACCAGAACTCACACTTGGAGAACTTGGCATACAAGTTCTCCCTCCTCAAGGTCTCTAGAACCTCTCGCAAATGCTCCTCATGCTGCTCTCGCGTCTTGGAGTAAACCAAGATATCATCAATAAATACTATCACCGACCGGTCTAACATCGGTCTACACACGCGGTTCATGAGGTCCATGAACGCGGCATGAGCATTGGTGAGCCCGAAAGGCATCACCACGAACTCATAGTGGCCATAACGTGTCCGAAATGCCATCTTCTGCACATCCTCCTCTCTGACCCTCACCTGGTGATACCCTGAACGCAAATCTATCTTGGAGAACCAAGATGCTCCCTGAAGCTGGTCAAAGAGGTCTTCAATCCTCGGGAGTGGGTAGCGGTTCTTCACCGTTACCTTATTCAGCTCCCTATAATCGATACACATCCGATGCGACCCGTCCTTCTTCTTCACAAACAGAATCGGGGCTCCCCAGGGTGAACTGCTCAGTCGAATGAAACCTCTGTCTAACAGCTCCTGAAGCTGTGTAGACAACTCCTGCATCTCAGGAGGAGCCAACCGATACGGTGCCTTGGCTATCGGAGCCGCACCAGGGACTAGGTCGATCCTGAACTCCACCTGTCGCTCCGGAGGTATCCCAGGCAGCTCCTCGGGGAATACATCCTTGAACTCTCGTACTATGGGCACATCGCCCACCGTCGCCTTACCCGCCTCCCGGGTGTCCATGACATATGCGACATATCCTGCGCAACCCTGCTGAAGGTAACGCCTTGCCCTCGCTGCCGAACAGAAGGCTGGCCCTCGCTGTGATCTCTCACCCTGAATTACTAACTCTCCCCCACTTGGGGCTCTGACTCATACTAACTGTTGCGCGCAATCTATCACCGCCCCATTGGGACTAAGCCAATCCATACCAATAATGACCTTGTTTCCCCGCAATGAAATGGGAACTAGGTCAACCAAATACCGCTCTTCGAACAACCTCAATACACAATCTCGGAAGACCTCTGATGCTCGCACAGACCGGTCGTCCGCAATCTCGACCTCTAAAGGGCAATCCAACATGCCCGAGGACTCAGGAAACTTCTTGCTAAGTGCAAGAGAAACAAAGGATCGGGTAGCCCCCGAATCAAACAACACCTGGACTGGAATACCGTTCACATGGAACGATCCTAAACGTATATACACAGAGCACCTATCAATATCATAAATCTCATATAAATAGGTAAGAGGGAAAGAATCATACCCGTCACCACATCGGGTGCAGCGCGTGCCTCCTCGGCTGTCAGCTGAAATGCCCGGCTCCTCACCACCGGAGCCTCTGCCTTGCCCTGCCGACCATCCGTAATCCGCAGGGTCGCTGGAGCTGGCGCCTGTACTGGCGCTGCTGCTGTCAACTGAGGGCAATTGGCCCTCTTGTGGCCCCTCTGGTTGCAGTGGAAACACAGCAACTCGGACGTCTGAAATACCGGAGTAGGAGCAGTACAATCCCTGCTAAAGTGCCCCGTCTTGCCGCACTTGTAGCAGACTGACGATCCTAACCTGCATGGTCCCTCATGCGACTTGCCGCATTTCCTGCAGCGGCTACGACTCGGTGGGCCTCTTGGGCCCGGATCTGATCCCTTGGGCTTCTTCCCCGAAGCCCCAATCATCTGTCCCTCCTCAGCCTTTCTCTTCAGAATGTGACCCAGATCAATCTCCCTCTCCCTTTCCCTGACAATCATGGACTCCAGGGTAGGGCAAGCTGAAAAACTGACATGCTCCCGGATGTCGGCTCGGAGCATGTCGTGGTAGCGGGTCCTCCTCATGTCCTCATCACCCGCGTACTGAGGTACCAGTAACGCCCTCTCCCGGAACTTGGCGGTGATCTCCGCCACTGTCTCTATCGTGTGCCTCATATCCAAGAACTCTTGTGTCAACTGCTGGAGCTCCACCGCAGGCGCGAACTCCGTCCTGAATCATGTCACAAAGTCCGGCCATGTCATAGCCTCAATGGTTGCGGCTCCCAAAGAGTCACAAACCGACTCCCACCAATCTCTAGCTCTGTCACGTAGACACCCTGCTGCAAATCGTACCTTCGACCCCTCGGGGTAGAAGCTGATCAGCTGTGCAGACTCAAGGTCTGCAATCCATCGTCTGGCAGAAATGGGGTCCTTCGCCCCATGGAAATCTGGTGCACCACTGCCCCTGAAGTCCTTAAAGGACAGTGTGCGTGGTCCTGACTGGCTAGCCGCCATATCACTCCTGAACGCCCTGAGACGATCCTCCATCAACTCTACAATACCCTCCTTGATCGACCCGAAGATGATGGGAGTCGACTCAAGGATGCCCCTGGTAATCTCTGACGCGATGAACTCACGTAGACCCTCATCAACTGATTCGGACCCTGAACCCGAACCCGATCCTGATCCTGAGCCTCCAGCTCCCTGTCGTGTGGTCACCATACTGCAAAACATAGCTTAACCACCATCAAACTATATTCCACTAACGAGGCTCACATACATATCACAAGTCCCCGGTCTCGTCTCGGCCCTTTTTTAATCGAGTACGGATCCTCCGCTTTCAGTAGTACGGGCCCATATTACCTTCCACGTCTATCCGTACTTTCCTCAAGAATTGCCTCAACTCAACCAAGTCTTTTCTACTAATACTGCGGTTCTCGTGCTACTCTTTCCCTAGGCTTGCCCTAAGTAATCACCATCCCACTCTCTGCCATCAGCTGCACAAGAAGTCCCTGCTTTCTTTCCCTAACTAGCTCACGAATACTATTACATATTACTCAGACTAGATAATTCTTCGAATGAGAGGTCCTACCCTACAACGGTTGGACTCAGACAAGAGCTGCGAAGCAGGGCTAGACCCAACCTTCTGAAATTATTTAGTCCTTGCAATATGTAACGTAACATATTCGTTTACTAGTTAGCGAGAGACAACTAGAACTCCTAAAAGCACATAGCAAGCAGCATTCGTGCATTGAGTACACATAATCAAGTATATACTATTCTGGCTATCATACTGACTGATCTATACTAGCATGCAATTCTCATAAAGCTGGAACACATAAAGCAGGCACATAAGGCATCATTCCTAGATCCTTAGTCCTATTCTAGCATGCTGTTCTACTGAAACTGGAACTGATAATCATAACAATAACTTGTATGGGTACTTTGGGGAAAACTTACTTGAGCTCGGCCGGTCGCGCACATCACACACCTTGTTCTTTCTTTCTCAAAACTCTTTTACTTAGTCTTTAGAAAAATCATTTCTTTATAAAAATCTTTTAATCCCTTCGATTTGAGTCCAGACACCCCCGAAGGTGTGTCCGAATCCCTCAAATCAGGGCTCTGATACCAACTTGTAACATCCCAAAAATACCAGCTAAAAATTTCATTTTTAAATTAGGTTAATACATAAAAACATCGTTACAAAACATTCATAATATTAATTCATGTCTGAAAACCGGTAACATCATAGTAAAATATTCAGAGTACATCCCAGAAAATCCATAGTGCGGAAACAAGAGTGTGTGTGATATGCCGCTACCGCGCCGACTCCTTTCCCCTAGTTGAAGAGGTACCTGAAACAAAACTGTAAACTGTAAGCACGAAGCTTAGTGAGTTCCCCCATCGTACCACATACCATACAATCACATAACATACAGATACTGTCAGGCATATCTAGGTGCCCGACCTACCCCTTCGGTCCTTTCGACCGGATACTGCCCAGCATATCTGGGTGCTGGCCTCCCCTTCGGTCCTTTCGACCGGATACTGGGGACTATTTCACCCCTCTACTACTACCACATAACATATATCACATAACCATAATCTGTCTAACATGACTGGGTATGACTACCCCTTTCGGCCCTATCGACCGGAAACCCTGGGGACTATCTCCCCTACTGCTACTAGCATATAACATCATATCATACTAGCACATAACATATCAGGTAGTAGCAAACCTAGATGATATCACAAAGACAATCATCCAACATACAACTCCTACTGGTGGGCCGGCATTGTGGCCGTAGACCCACCGCTACTGGAAGGTAACTCACCTCGAGGGTAGCTGCTGAAAACCCGCTCAACCTACGCCTGGCTGCCGCACCGGTAACCCTCCGGCTATAAATCTGTAATCATGGATTCGGTACTCATAAATACCCCTTAGGTCAAATGACTGGTCAAAGTCAACTTCTTGGTCAAAGTCAACTCTCTGATTGACTGGACTCGCCGAGTCCATATAGCGACTCGCCGAGTCCTTCTACGTCTAGCCCGACTCTGACTCATCGGGTCCCTGTTCCCACTCACTGAGTCAGCCTGACTCGCTAAACGGGGACAACTAACAAACCCGCGACTGGACTCGCCGAGTCCAAGGGGGACTCGCCGAGTCCGACGAACAGATCTCACAATTCGCTCCAATCTTCCATCAGAACATCAACCTTGGAGATTTGGAGATTCTGGGACTATAGCTACACGTTAAATTGCTAATTCCACGTGCGACTACGAAGGGTTGGACCTCCTACACTTAAACCCTTCTTATCCTAGTGACAGTTCATATGACTCGCCGAGTTTGAAGAACACTTGCCGAGTTCAAGGCTATATTCAAGGGACTCGCCGAGTTTGAAGAACGACTCGCCGAGTACCAGGCAATCTTCATAGGACTCGCCGAGTTGTTCATCCAACTCGTCGAGTCTAAGGCCATCTTCATGGAACTCGCCGAGTGCACTTTGGCACTCGCCGAGTTCCCTTCGACTCTTCACCCAATCTGGCCAAATCTGAGACATGCAACTGATCCAACTCATGGGTCTCAGTTCCTAGGGTCTGGTTATCATATATACACACGAAATCTGGGGGTTTTAAGGCTTGAAGATCAACCATTGGGGACAAAAAGGAACCTAAGAGCTAATGAGCAAAGTGAGGGTTTTATTACCTGATTTGATGCCTTCCCTAGAGTAGATTTCGGATCTACCTTCACTTCTGGAACACTCCAACTTCCTCCTTCTTCTTCTAAGCTCCAAAACCTTCTTTGGAAGATCAAAATCACTCAAGAACACTAAAGGAGCTAGGGTTGTTCTCTACTGCTCTCTGGGAGGAAAATGGAAAGAAATGGGTGTTTTAGAATGGGTAAAATAGGGTGCAATGTCTGAAAATAGAGTTTCATCCAGACAGGTGGACTCGCCGAGTTCCCAGCTTAAATCCCGTGTCCACCTCGCTGCTACTCGGCGAGTCGGGACGCAGACTCGCCGAGTTCATGGCAAAAAATTTAAGAAAATACTTAAATAAAATCGTACCAGGAATCCGGTGTTACAAAAGAATGATGCTATAATAGAAAAAAATCTTCATAATTACACAATCTGTGTTTTCCAAGTAAGGAAAAACACAATCCTTGTTTCTATCGGGAATTGATACAATTTATACACATTAGTTTGCTTAGTGGAATTATACATTTAAACCTTATGTGTACATGTATCATAAATATCTAGGTTTTACTATATTAGCAGTCTACTTTATGTAAGAAAATTACTAACCTCTTTTTCTTCTTGGTTTCTCAGTTGAGATCTTGTGACATCCATAATTGCAAAGACGACAAAGACGCAAACCAAGAATTCCTCTAGTTGAATCACTAAACCACCAATCAGCAGAAGGGAGGGAACTTTAGGAGAGATAATGTATATTTTGAAAATCACAATAACCCTAGAAGGGTTATTGATTTTGTAGATATTAGAGAAAGGAGAGAGGTGGATGATTTTTTGGAGACAAAAAGATATTAGGGTTTGACCCCCTAGCAATATATTTATAGTCTCCAATTTAATTCAAAATTCCAAGGATAATCCTTATCCTTATTTGAATCGGCGCATATCTTTTTATCCTTAGATAAAATCGATCTCTTCTTTATTCTACGAGGTTCTGTAATATTCCAATTAATTATTAATGAATTAATTAATATTCAACTTATTTAATTAATTTCAAAATAATTTCCAATTAATTTGTTAATTTATAATAAATTAATAACTTATTTTCTCCTAATTCCTTATTGTTTAATTAGGTTATGAGGGCAACCAAAAATGAACCTACTGTTATTAAAAATATTACAAATTAGTTAATGACCTTGGACACTCAATTCAACGGTTTCTTTTATCTTAAGATTTTTCCGCATGCGGTCGTTTTCCCAATAAAGTCTTCTTTGATCCATTGCTCTCCATCCAACTTCTTCTCTTTTTGCATGCTCCAATCCATCTCTCATCTTCTGTATAGTAACTTTGTATCTACTCGCCCTTCGTTCAATGAAACATGAGTAGTATGGGTTCCACCACAGTCATACGTTGTCCCTAATTTAACTAAAATGCATAAGTTAAACACTAAAATGCTATGCAAAAGTATTATATAAAGTTATAAACGTTCTAGAGAGATGCATGAAGTGCTTATAACAAAAGTGATCTTCAAGTGACAAAAGTGATGATGACTCGATCTACAGTGAAGGGAAATTTGTATGCTTTTGGAAAGGTTCGTGATGTTCACCTTATTGTAAACAATCATAAGTTTTCCAAGAAGGAAAGTTTTGGTGATGTTTAAGTTAATTACATTGGTGGGTTATGGGTATGGTTAGAATTCAAGATTCAAAGTTTGTGCCTAAAATTCGAAGAACATGAAAATAGTAAAGGTATTTTAAAGAGCTAAGACCTTTATTGAAGAAATTCTTGGTGGATAAATGTCGGCTTGGATTGAAATAGATTGGCTCCCTTTGTGTGCTATGAGAGAGTAAGTGTTAAAACGGATATAAAATATATCATTTTATAAGGCAGTGGGTGACGGAGATGGCGATTAGAACCAACATTGTTTTTTTTAATTAAACTTAAAAAAAACTCTTGATGTACTGTTTTTTTCCTATTTATTTCACATTTAGTAATTGTTGTGTATATTGTTGGTTTATGTAGAAATCAGATGTTGTTGTGGTTTTCCGGTAGGATTTTCGATGTAATCGACAAATCAATGAGTTTGTTGGTTCGCTCCTAAAATAGAGCTCGCTGTTAAACTTGATTATATATATATATATATATATATATATATATATATATATATATATATATATATATATATATATATATATATATATATATATATATATATATATCCTCTTCTCTAATAAAAGAGTACCCAATGCCAAATGTCATTTGGTCGACCCCTCCCAAGCTTATTATATACATATATATATCCCGCTCAAATTTTTAATGTGAATTTCCTTAAATGCCATTCGGCTATTATCTACCACTTGCCCGTTTATTCCGAGCTCTACTATTCAACTACTTTCCTAATTATAGTCCATGAAATCAGCTCCCAAATTACGGGATTCTCATGATAATTAGCAATATTGGTGTTAATTTGGTATGTTTCCATTTTTTTTCTGTTTGATCATAACCATCTTCTCTTTCGGAAATTATTGTTTTATTCGCTATGATACCAATTAACACTCTCCTTCTCAATTTGCTTCAATTTCATATAAGATACGTCAACTTAACTCCACATGTATTCTCTTTGGTTTCGTTTTCTAATGATATATTGTTTGCCAAAGGAAATACAATTCCTTATTTAGTATGTTTGTGAGCTTTTTTCAATCGATCTTTTGGTTATTTGTCGGAAGAAATTGACTTATTACATCTTTCTTCAAATAACTCGTCATCAATATCAATTTATGGTTATCTGTTCTTGGAATTGGAAGAATGATTCTTAATGTTAATAATCTGAGTGAGGACACCATATGTAATCATGTTATTGAAATTGATTGACACACATAATGTGTTTGGTGAAATACTCAATAATAAGAGACCATGTAAAATGGAAGTTGTTGTTATCGCCACTCGTGTTCATACTTTCTTCGGAAAAGCTGCACATCTTGTCGACAGTACCAACCAAGAGGTGCTTCTGACATTGAAGACGACGGACATCGGAATCACTGTTGTCGACGCTACAGATGCTGCAAGAGGTGCTTCTGATATTGTGCTTACCGAACCCGAACTCAGTGTTATCATCAGTGCAACGATCACCAGTCGAGCAATTTTCCAAATAATGAATAATTACACCGTTAGTCCCTCTATTCCCCACTAATCGTCAATATCAGACCTTGAAAAAATACTAACATCTTTTCCTTTTCCTTTTCCATTTCTAGATCTATGATGTGTCGGTTAACATTCGCATTGTGGTAAGTTATTTATTAGTGACATGTGATTGAAACATTACATTACATGATTTTAATACCGAATTTAATTATACATTTATTAAGTTATTACACATTTTTTGTGTAGTTTATATTCATGTTCATCGCATTGATATGAAAGTTTGATTTTTTCCCATGTTTTTCAAATGATCTGTTATTTATGTTCCCATGGAATTAGGATTCAAACGAATGTTTTAAAAATGGTTTCCAAAGTTTGAGTGATTACATAAATAAGGTAGTGATAAATACAATATAAATCTCACAATAGTTGAGAATGTTGATAAGTTTAAGTGTGTTGATCATTCACACAAAGTTAGCAATGTTATAAAAGAAACTGTGTATTACACATGTTTTAAAAAGTTTTTAAAAGTTTATAAATAATTTGTATATTTTTATTTTTTTATCATCTTTTACTTAATATACTAAATCACATTTTATTCATCATTTTAATTTATAATATATTGTGTTGTATTTATATATGTTTACTTTTTCAGATAGCAATGTCATTTTGATCGTCATGTGTCATGTTATTTCAATGTCATTTCCATGATTTATATTCATAACAATAATTCCATATATATATATATATATATATATATATATATATAAAAGGTTGTAGAACTCGTTACTCGGTATCTGTTCGGCCGACTACCGAGTAGCGAGTACTCGGGAGTACTCGGGGAGTACTCGGATTTGGTAATTCATGTAGAAATATTTTTAGGGAAATTAAATATGTCAAAATCATAAGTTGATTGAAATATATAACAAAATTAGATACACGTGAATGCACAAAAACTAAAAAAAAACACATAATGGTCTCACTTCGTGAATAATTACTGAAAATTTAAGATATATATGTAGTAATAATCACATGTCTGTGTGTTAAATAATAAATTATTAAGTATATTATACATATTAATTACCGAGTTGACCGAGTTTTACAACACTGCTCAGTTCAGTAAGGGGCCGATCGGGTAGTACTCGGGATTCTGTAACTCGCCTCGGTAAGGGGCCGAGTAGCGAGTACTCGGAGGAGTAATCGGCCAACTCGGCGAGTTTTATATATATATATATATATATATATATATATATATATATATATATATATATATATATATATATATATAAAGAATAGTGGATGGTGCTGGTTTTGGTCCACATTGAAGCAAAAGGTATCCCAAGGGTAGGGAAAGCAAGAAAAGTATCGTCTCCGTGACCCGTTATGGAAGGTAGCGAAAAGATTTATCATAACAATTTTTTCATGTAGGGTTTACTCAAAGATGAACTTTCAAATATAATACTATTTCCGATTTAATCAAAGTCTAATTTGACAAGAATTTTTTTACCATGAGCAAGACAATTAAGCTTTACTTTGTTCTGCATTTCTAGTTGCATCATCAGTCACAAGGTTGGGACCAGTCCGGTTGGTTGCATCTCATTGTCATATTCTTAATTCTTAAGTCGGGCTGAAACCGGTCCCATGCTCTATTTCAATGCGAAACTGTAATGCCTTTTTTAATCTTTTTAACAAGATAACCAGACTTGATAAAATTAAAAAAGTTTTTGTTTTATATGAATATTTGTCATTTAAAAAAGGGAAAAACATAGCATAAGTTGAAACTTGAAAGTTAGCACAAAGAGCAGAAATATATACGGTTTTTCAAAATTACATCGTGTAAAATTGCAAACGGCTAACACACCAATAGACGATAATATTTAAAAAAAAAAAAAAAAAAAAAAAAAAACTCTGAATCAAGAAAACAGACTTTCTTTTTTGCAATCCAAATCCAATAATTTGGATTTGGATTTAGAGTTACGAGCCAAGATCTAGCTTCGAAATCCTCTCTCGGAAACAGTATCAGAATAATCCCAAACCGATCTACTGGAACCCAGATTCCTCTGTTTTGGAGCACTATGCGACCTCAATTTTGCTCGTGAAGATTGAGTATTGGCCATGTAATTTGGATAACTCGAGTAATCACCATAAACACTACGTGAATATTCAGTGAAAGGGCTTTGTCTATAGCTACTTCCAGGTCTAGAACCAGGGGAACAAGCCCTAGGCGTGTTTTCAGCCGTCGACACATTTTTCTCCGCCTCTCGGAGAATCATCGAACCCAACGGCAACACTTCCCTGGTCCCGGATCTAGGGTTCCAAGGCTTTGTCGGTGTGGAATTTGTCGACTTGTTACTCGGACTCGGGTTAACCCGAGGCTTCCAGGTATCCACTTCTAGAATCTTATCACTCCTTTCATCATCAGGTCGACATTGTTTACTGCTCCATGATCCATCGTCCATCCAATTTTCCAACCAATTTAGCCCTTTAAAACGTTCTTGGATGAAAGACCCTTTCGCACTTGTAAATTTCTGTGAGAATTTCATATTTCAGTTAACATCCAGCGAGAAATCACTGTTTATCACGTTTATTAATGGAATTTAACAACTTACAGGATGATTATGCGAGTTTGATGATCTGGTGCTTGAATGTGGTGACGCCGACAATGAAGATCGACTAGCGCAAGCTCGAGCTTGGACACGAGCCATGGCTTGCATTCTTCGAAGCATTTCTGCGCTTTGTTTTCGAACGATTCGACCTCGAACCAGTGCCTGAAGCTTCACTAATCCTTTCAATGCTCTTAGTGCCCTCCTAGCCTACATAATATTGTGCACCAAAATAGCATTCTACTTTGTTAAAAAAATAAAAAATCTTGATTTTATTGACTTGTGTTTATACGGATTTTAATTTTTTTATCATATTTAGTTGTCTAAAAAATACGTTGACAACAGCAAAATAATTCAACTTCCCAGTATCACCATATAGGTAAGGTAATTAATTCTCATTTATTTGGAAATGTAATTAATTAAGTGGTCCATGAGATGGAAAAAAAATTACTTTAGAAAATGAATAAAATCGGTCCACAAATTCCAAAAATGAAGGCCATGTGCAAATGTTAGAAAGAAAAAACAAATGTTTTTTTGTGGTTGAAAAAAGAAAAATTGACATAGCACTATCAAGGGGCAAAGTAGCAACCAACCATCACAAAATCCGACGACTGCCCATCCCTGCATTAATTGTCCCCCACCACAACCGACGTAATTTTGACCATCGAACAGGGGTATATCAGTAAATTCAATAACATTCTCAATTATCAGACATTTTAGACTTACCAAGTACGCCCGGAATGTGGACTGAATCCTCACTGCCGCCGCTACCCTCCGTGGCTCAACGTCAAAATACGTTCTATTTCGTCCACCACCAGCAGTCAGTCTGACCACCTCCGCCGCCGCATGGGCTGCCGCGAGTGCTGCCTCGGCGACCGCAGCCGTAGCGGCGGCTACTGCTATTGCGTGCTTGTTAGCATCGTGTGATTCGGGGTATGAATTATATTCCGATGAGTTGTTAACCCCATCTGCAGGTTTATGTTGCGTTAGAGAAGCCGACCCGGTGGCGTTGGAGGAGGAAGGGGTCTTTTTTGGCCGGAAAAGCGAGCGGATCCACCTGGTTGTCTTACCCATCTACCATCGCTCAACGGTGGAAGATTTGCAGAGTTTGTGGAGAGAAAGGAAGATTTTGTGGCGGTAGTGCCAGTTTTGGACCCACGATATTTTAAAAGGAATGGAATTTGGGACAGATAGACACCCCCTGCTCACGGACAAAATATTAACTGTTACACCATCCCTACTCCGTTAACGTCTCAACGTCATTTTTTGTTAAATACTTTATTCAACAACTAAATTATACTATATTAACTAATGTTTAAACTTTAAACCCCAACTTGATTCGAACCCTATACAAACTTTCTTCGAATGTCTTCAAGCTTGTCAATGAACACATTGGGGTAAACTAATCAATAACAATCGTTTCCTAATTTTAAGATTATTATTAAGTTTTTGTAGTTGAGTTTTTTTGAATGAAACAATTACAAAAAGACAACCAAATAAGAAGATGAACCATGACAACCATTCTAGACTAGGGTTTTGGTAACCTTTATTTCATTGAGAGTCATAATACAATCTGATCGACCCATTATTTCACATCTTTTAATTTCTTGTTTTCCAAAATAACCTTAATGACAAAAAAGGATGGTATTTGGTATGTATCTAAAAGTTTGCATCCGATAAATGATTTACCAATTGATTTGGAGACCTTAGCTAGCTATGCGCCTATGCATGAGGACGAAATGAAAATATGGGCATCAAGTCCACATCGGGTACGGACTAGGGCCCAAACATCCATATCAAGAGTACATGAAGCAAGAAGATGGTCTACGTCTTTTGGACCATAACTGAATAGTCATGCGAGTGAGAAAATGTCCACATATGGCTTTTGTAAGGTAATAAGAGTTGGTGTAATCCATAGGTTAGCTCTTCAAACAAAACATTTTACCTTAATGAGTAACTGGTGCTTCTCCAATCCATGACAATGATTTTCCTCAAAGAAATGACCGATGAAAAAAATTATATATCAAATGGATATATATTCTAATTAACCGACAAGAGTCTTGTGACATGGGCCTATAGACAATAATGGTACATATTCTACAGAATGAAACACCACATCATTCGGCTAAAGATGAAGATACGATGTTCTTAGGCTACCAACTCCAAGGCCACCATAATATTTTGGCCCATAATTTTGTCCCATGCAACCCAACAAACTTTAGATTTCTTTGAAGAACCACCCTAAAGAAAAATTCTTTTTTGCTTTCTCCAATTTCTCTATAATCATCATTGAGGCGTTAAATAGAGATAATTAGTAAAATTGGAAGGCTACCTAAGGCTAATTTGATGAGAGTTAATCGTCCTACGGAATATAAAGCCTTAACTTCCCAAGTGAGAGTTTAGATTCAAAATTTTCAACAATATTAGATCTAAAGGGGAGACATGAATAAGTGAAAGGAATGGAGGCCTCATGGAAACAAAGAATCTTAGCCATGGATTCAATCTCCCCTGGTGTAAATTCAAACCATGACCCTTTAGTTGTATGAGTTTATTTTGAGCCTTGAATCTACTTAGAAATATCCATGAGTTCTCGTAAGATTGTTGAAATTAGAAGGTAGTTAATCAGTTTTATCCTAGTGGAGAGGTGTTGCCCATTTGTAAAGGAGTTCGGGGTTCTATCCTTACAAGCTTTATTTCCCTCCACTAAATCAGTTTTATATATAGTGTATATCATTACTAAGCAAAACATATACTAAAACATATCTAGTTTAGTGGTAAAGTAGCTGCTATAGACAACAGGAGGTTATGATTTTTTAAGCAAGGCAAAGACACACTGACGTGGCAATCACGTCAACAAGAAGACACTGCACCATATAGGCTAAGGGTGGCCTATTGTAGAAGGCAAAAATTCGCTAAATGGAAAAATATGAACAAATCTTTCTGAATATTAGGCCATATATGATCAAAATTTCCCAAATATTAAGTATTCACGCAAAAAAATAAATAAATAAATAAATAAAAATCCTTACATGAAAAATGAAACGTCAAAAGTTACCAAACTTAAGGATTTTAACAAGCATTTTATTTTTCCGTAAAAATACATTGTATTTGTAAATTAGCATAGAATATAATGTTTGGCCATTAAAAATGCAATTTTTTTTTTATAAATAGCCATTTTAGTAGGAAAGTTTAATATTTCTCAGGGTGTCCCTGTGAAATTTGATTGACCTACATATTATGGTGCCCAAAGGCGTGTATTTTGTAAGGTGTCCCTCCGAAATACTACTGATGGATATCTTTATTTTTGGTCAATTTCTAAAAAATAGTTTTTAAAAAAAATGATTTTTTTGTTTTTTTTTCTCTATTTTTTTTTATCATCGTGCGTTTTTATTTAAATTTAAGTTGTTTATTATTAATGATAGTTATAAATTTTTTATGACATTAGTTATCCTTAATAACTTTTACTAATGTTGTGTTGATAAAAAGCATTTTTCGTATATTAGCTTAAGTTTATTAACTAAATGTGTAATAAATCATTAATAATACAACTTTTATGATATATCAAGTTACATGCTACAAGTATTCATTTTCTTCGCCAATTGGGTTGAGAAATCAGAATTCAGTTCACACGGTCTACAGAGATTATTGGCCTCGGTCCAAGAATATTATAAGTTCACATGGTATACACATAGATTATTGGCCTCGGTCCAAGAATATTACAAGGGATATGTTATTCGTACCCTGATTTTGTAATATTACCCATATAATAATTATTTGTTAGGTGATAAATCTTAAATTATTTACTTTTTTTGACAGCTTCTAACTTTTTCAACAAACCCGTTAAGAGAAATGTTAATTTTACGAAAATATTGGTAAAAGTGTCTTGAAAAAGATGAAATCTTAGGTATATACAAATTTGCCCATGAATCCTTTCCATTTAATATTTAATATTTATATCTATAACCCTTTAATCTGAACCTTACTTTTAGGTTATATCCTTTGCAGTTTCAAAAAAATACTTTTACCCCTCCCCCCCCTCTCTCTCTCTCTCTCTCTCTCTCTCTCTCTCTCTCTCTCTCTCTCTCTCTCTCTCTCTCTCTATATATATATATATATATATATATATATATATATATATATATATATATATATATGACGAAAATTTTAATTTTTTTCTAAAATATCAAATAGTATAATTCAAAAATCCTAAACGTTTTTCCGTCAAATTAATATATAAGATTGATAATGATATGTACTTTAATAAATAAAAGGTATTAACCTTAACTTCTATATAAATGTAAGGGGTGAATTTGAAAGTAATGAAGTGATATCGTAAAACCATTACTACATCGTTCGTTCAATGTATTTAAGCTTTAGTTTATGTATTTAAAATTACCTTATAAAAAACTTTGTTTTTTTTTTTTTGAATAGCTGAATATTTTATTAGAAAATTAACAAAAAATTAATAAATAGTTATAAGGAAATGGAAAGAATAGAGTTTAAAACACATTGGATACATATTAAATATTACATGTGAATGTGTTCAAACTCTTTAATTAAAAGTTATGTCAATATATATATATATATATATATATATATATATATATATATATATATATATATATATATATATATATATAGTTTTTGAACAACCGAAATGTCAAAATATCATTTTATTATCATTGTGTTGGGTTTTAATTTTTTTAATTAAATCAAAATATTAAATATTTTTTTATAAAAATAGTATTAATAAATTATATATAAATAAACTAAATAATGTTTTAGTAAATAAATTTATTTGTATATTAAAAAAACTATTAATTATAATTTAATTATTAATAGTATCAATGGTTAGTAAAAAGTATCTAATAAATTACTAAAAGTAATGATTAGAGGGTATGGATAAGTGGAGATAAGGTAGGGATAAATGAAGCCTATGGGGGCTGGGTTTGCCCTGTAAAGGAGCTCGAACCCGGGGTGCTCGTTGAAATATGCGAGTAGGCTTCCGTTTAATCATTTGCCGTTTCCAAAAAAAATGAAGCCTATTATAAATGCAAAACATTTGACACTTATATTTCTGGATTCTAGTCCATCAAATAGAGAGATATGAGAAACAAAAAAGGTTTAATCGAAATCGAGTAAACTTGTTAAACTAAAGTGTTAGGGTATTATTCAATTGGATTGATCGAGTGATTGGAAATTTTAAAATTGAGTTCTTCACTTGTTTGGTTGAAGTTAAAGAAGCTAATCATTCCGACCAACATCGTCCTGCTACTATTTTGAGGTGCCATGCATGGAAACTATACACCATGCATGAAAAAATATAATATTTTGAGGTATAAGATGAAATTATTTAAGTAACTAGAACATAGCATGTGAAAACTTCGGTTAATAGAGGCAAGATCATAGACGAACTAATTTGAAGGAGCGAACCAACAAACCGACAATACCAAATTTTGATTTATGTGGCTAGATATGCTTCTACCAACACTTCAGCCTCAGTAAATCGATGCAAAGAAATGCTAATGCTTCGAAGCGATTGAACGTAGGCAAGATTGATAATTTGAAGTAAACTTTAAAAAAAAAATTACATTTGATCGATGCATTATTTTGTTTTACTATTTATTTTATAAAAATTAATTACTAAATCATTGTTTGGTTATAAAGACTACGTGTAAGACTCATGTATCACATGAATTCATTTAAAAATATATAGATAATTCTAAATATTTGTGAAGTTTGAATTTATAAGAAAAATATTGAATTATTAAAGTTAAAGTGTTTTTTCTCTTTTAAATTTAAACAAAGTAACAAAAAATTTATATAAATAAACCAAGGAAAATAATTAGGCTGATTTAGAAATTTTGAAATTAGAAGGAAAGTCAATTTATGAAGTTAGTATGCATTTATTATTACATTTAAATATTACGTGGAATTTAATAAAATGGAAAAAATCATAAAATGACGTGGAAAAAAACTAATTTAAAATAACCACAAATGACATATGAAAAAATAAATGAAAGTGTGAAATGTGAAAAAAACAAAAAAGATATTTATTTATTAGAATATATTGAGAATTTATTAATTTGAAGTAACCTTTAAAAAATATCTTATGCATTTGATTGATGCATTGTTTTTTTTTCCTATTTATTTCATAGAAACCTTCAAAATCAGGTTCCTACATTTAAGGTATGTGTATGCTTGTTTGTTTCTTGTTGTCTTCAGTTGACGTTGACATACACTACATATATACAAATCTTGGAAGCTTTGACTATAACATGCTATAAAATGATTAAAATCACTTCATACATATTTACCCTTTATAGCATAAATTCACATCATATCAGGTAAAATTTTCTAATAAATTTCTTGATCGAAAATAAGTTCAGGTGTTATTTTCTAAAAATTATCAAACATGGTAAAAATTTCTAATAATATTTTTGGGTTTTTCTTGCGCTTTGACATCGTTACCTCTGTTGGATGTCAAGTTTTGTTGATGCATTGGTTGCTCTTTGGTGCTTCACTGTTTCTCATGTTTCTATTGCTCTTTAGTGTTTGTTTCCTACCTTTATATTTGTTGGGTGGAGTGTATTGCCTCTAATTGTATTTTTTGGCTCTCTTCATGGACTGTGATATGGTGTTGTTATTTGTTGTTGGCGCTGATCTTTTTTCCATTGGGGGTTGTTTTTTTCTTTATAGGAGTGTTACTTTTGTTTTCCCCTATTAGCCCTTTATTTTTTTTTTGTTTCTCCCTATTTGTAACATAATTTTTGAGAAACCAAAGGATGATAGAAAGAAGAAAAAACATGTAGTACGTAAAGCTAATAACTATCAGTTTATAAGAACATCACAAAAGCATAACACATTAATATTATGTCATAAGTAATCAACCATGTACCGTTAGAATTTCCATTGCTATCCTCTTTTGACATAAATACCCCTGAATCTTTACCTCCAAAATTGAATTTAGTAGCATCTTGTTTCTTCCCTTTGCTTTCTTTTTTCGATTTAAACTAAGTATAACTTGATTGCCCCTGTTCAAAATTGAACCCATTGACCTGATTCCTTCCATTCATGTTCTGTTTAAAAGTATCCCCCCTATTTCCTTGAATTCCACTTTTATTTCAAGAATTTTGGCAGCTTTTCACATTATACACCTGTCCCATATTGTGAAAACTCCCATGTTGTTTCCCTTTATCGTTCCCACTAACTGGAACCCATCATCATCCACGATGACTTCTTTTGAAACCAAAAAAACTTTTCTATAAGATCAATTTTAACACCATTCTAGTCTATTTATGTTTCTTTTTTTAGCATTACCTTCCGGTTTTTCTTATCTTCACTAGTTTTAACAATAAGAACAACACAATTTTTATTTTCATGCATATATGTTTATCAATATGCATATGTATGCATTTATATGCATATGCATCATATGCACATGTATACATTTATAGGCATATATGATATGTATATGTATATGCACCATATGCATATGTATATATTTATATACATATCTGCATATTAATGTATGTATGTATATACATTTATATGCATATATGTATATTAATATGCATCACATGCATATGTATATATTTATATACATATGCACCATATGTATATATGTATATTAATATGCATTATATGCATATGTACATATTTATATGCATATGGATATGTATATATTTATATGCATATATACATAATAATATATGCATATGTATACATTTATATGCATATGTATATATTTATATGCATATATGTATATTACTATGCATCATATGCATATGTATACATTTATATGCATATGTATGTGTTTGTATATATTTATATGCATATATATATATATATATATATATATATATATATATATGCATATGTGTATATTTATATGCATATAAATGTATACATATGCATATATGAATATGCATAAGAATAAGTATATACATAAGGAAATTAAATACATATGATTATGCTTAAGTATATGCATAAAAATAAGTATATGAATATGCATATAAGTAACTATATGCATATTCATAAGTATATGCATATGCATATGCATAAGTATAGTCATATGCATAAGAATAAGTATGTGCATATGAATATGAATAAGCATATGCATATGTATAAGAATAAGTATATGCCTATTCACATGATTAAGTATATGCATATGCATATGCATAAGAATAAGTATATGTATATGCATGTTAATAAAAATACCTATATGCATAGGGCAATTAAATACATATGATTATGCTTATGTATATGAATATGCATATGCATATTCATAAGAATAAGTATATTTATATATTCATAAGTATATGAAGTATAAGCATATGCATAAGAATAAGTATAAGTATATGTATAAGAATAAGTATATTATGAATATGCATATTAATTTTTAAAAATAAAAATATATATTTTTTGTTTTTCAAACCAACCAAAATATTCCTTATATTTCGAAATTAATGTTTAAAAATATTCCTTCTTCAGATATTTGTTTGAATAAATAATGTTTAAAAAATATTTCAAAAAATTCTAGAAAGTCTTAAACGAGGGAAAAATTGTAAACAATTAGGACTTAATAGGGAAAATTTGCAAACAATTGAATGACCGTGTTCTTGTTCGATTGATTTTTCACTTTGATTACTTTTTGATGAAATAAGTTTTTCGTGATTGAAAATAATGCACCAGAAGTTTTCTATCGTTTTAATAAAGAACATTGTGTATTGTGCATTTTATATTAAGAAATCATGTGAAAAAACATATGCATCAATCCAATGCATACGTAAAGTGAAAACTATACATATTTTAGATGCATAGAAATTGTCTTATTACTGTAAAAGTTTTTTTACATAAAAATTGTATCTTCATTAGAATACAAAGAATGATTCTCATCAATACGTGATCTAATCTTTGTATTTAAATATTACGCCAGATGTGAAATGAAAATTGAATCTAAAATGTCTTTTGGTGTTTCAAATTGTCCAACCCAAATTTTGAATATAAAATAAACAAAACTATGCTTCTGTTCGATGCATAGAAATTACCTTTGTGCTGTAAAAAAATATTTATATAAAAATCGTTTGTAAAAAGCAATCGACTAATGTAACATCTCCATTTTCACGGCCAGAAAAGACCGATTTCATTTATGCTTTTAAAATAAAATCAGAGTAATCTTCCAAAAGGTGTTGCGGAATTTGTCCCCAAAACAAAATATGATAAAAATTTATCAAAGCATTTCTTAAAGAAATGTATTTTCATTATATAACAAAACCTCGGGATGTCATGTTCCGATACAGGCCAAAAGCATAAAAAGTACATTATAATCCTTACAACAGTTATTTACATCTACTGGCCTATAATCCAAAAATCCCTCGTCATCATCCAACTATGCTCTTATAAGTCCCTTCCACGACGAGACTTTAAGTAAAACCGAATCTCCAACTTCGAATGTTATCGGTTGTCTTTTCTTGTCAGCATAACTCTTTTGATGATCCTGAGCTGCTAAACATCCTTTCCCTAATCACTTTTAGCTTTTCAGCAGTTTGATGAACTATCTCGGGTCCCATAAACTGCTTTTCCCTAGCTTCAAGCCAACATGACGGCATTCGACACTTTTGTCCATACAAAGCTTGATAAGGTGCCATCTTGATGCTCGAGTGGAAACTATTATTGTAGGAAAATTCTACTAGAGGTAAATGTTCATCCGAGTTACCTTGGAATTCCAGGGTACATGCTCTTAGCATATCCTCCAATGTTTGAATCGTTCGTTCGCTCTGACCATCGGTTTGCGGATGGAAGGCTGTACTTAAACACAATTTCGTACCTAATTCCTCTTGTAGACTTCTCCAAAACCTCAACGTGAAACGACTATCACGATCTGATACAATCGTTAAAGGAACACCGTGAAGTATCACTATCTCCTTCACATAGGCATTTGCAAGTTTATCCATAGACCATTTTTCATTGGCTGCCATGAAGTGTGCACTTTTAGTAAACCGATCAACGACCACCCAAATCATGTCGTGACCGCTCTTCGTTCTGGGCAGTTTAGTCACAAAATACATGGTGATGTCTTCCCATTTACCCATGTGTACAGGTAAAGGTTCTAAACTCTCATACGGTTTCTGATGTTGTGCCTTAACCCTCGCACATGTCACACACTCGGCCACATACTTTGCAACATCGAGCTTCATCGTCGGCCACCAGTAGTAGGGTTTCAGATCCCTATACATTTTTGTGCTGTCGGGATGAATCGAGTACATGGTGTTATGAGCTTCTTCCATCAGAAGATCTATTATTCCTCCCATCTTAGGTACCCAAATCCTATCTTGGAATACCTTCATTCCTTGACCATTTGTATCGAACACTAACGTTTTGCCCAAACGTTCTTCCTTTCGGTCATTTTTCTCTAAAGCTTCTATCTGAGCTTTCTTGATACTTTCTACAATCGTTTAGACAACTTCGATTCTTAATGCCCTTGGCCTTTTCTTTTCAAGACTCACTTTTCGGCTTAAAGCGTCAGCTACAACATTTGCTTTACCAGGGTGGTAAAGGATTTCACAGTCGTAATCCTTAAGCAATTCTAGCCAGCGTCGTTGTCTTATTCCTTCTGATTAAAGAGATACTGAAGACTCTTATGATCAGTGAAAAGTTGGCATTTTGTGCCATAAAGATAATGCCTCCATATCTTTAGGGCGAATACTACCGCTGCCAACTCTAGATCATGAGTGGTGTAGTTCTTTTCATGTTCTTTCAATTGTCTCGATGCATATGCTATCACCTTATCCTTTTGGTTCAGAACACAACCTAACCCAGCTCTAGATGCATCGCTATAGATTGCGAAGTCTTCAAATCCTTCGGGTAAAGAAAGAATGGGTGCTTCACATAATTTCTTCTTTAACTTCTCAAATGCTTCTTCATGCTTCTCACTCCAAGTATAAGTAGCTCCTTTGTGGGTCAAAGCTGTCAATGGAGCAGCTATCGAAGAAAAGCCTTGGATAAATCTTCGGTAATATCCGGCTAATCCCAGAAAGCTTCGAATCTCCGTGGGACTCTTTGGTTGTTCCCACTTTATTATAGCTTCAATCTTAGCTGGGTCAACCATAATCTTTTCTTGGTTAACCACAAGACCCAAAAATTTGACTTCTTGAATCCAAAGATCACATTTTGAGAACTTTGCATACAGCTTCTCCTTTTTCGGAACTTCTAACACTTCTCGCAGATGCTTGTCATGCTCCTGCTTGCTTTTTGAATAAATCAAAATATCATCTATGAACACTATCACGGATTTATCGAGGAATGGTTTACAAACCCTGTTCATCAAATCCATGAATGCTGCTGGAGTATTGGTTAGTCCAAACGACATAACCAAGAACTCGTAGTGTCCATATCTTGTTCTGAATGCAGTCTTCTCAATATCCTACTCTCTCACCTTTAGCTGATGATATCCTGACCTATGATCGATCTTTGAGAAATAGCTCGAACCTTGCAGTTGATCGAACAGGTCATCAATCCTTGGCAATGGGTACTTGTTCTTTATTGTTGCCTTGTTCAACTCTCTGTAATCTATGCACATTCTCATGCTTCCATCTTTCTTCTTTACGAATAACACCAGATCTCCCCAGGGTGATGAACTAGGTCTAATGAAACCATTGTCCAACAACTCATGAAGTTGCGTCATAAGCTCATTCATCTCTGTAGGTGCTAATCGATATGGTGCGTTTGCTATTGGTGTTGTTCCTGGTAACAAGTCTATTCTAAACTCCACTTGTCTATCAGGGGGCAATCCAAGAAGATTTTCGGGAAAAACTTCCGGATAGTCACACACCACTGGTATACTTTGCATCTCCTTTTTCTCCTTCTTAGCATCGATCAGGAATGTCAAGTAGGAGGTGCATCTTTTAGACAAACATTTTCTGGCCTTCATCAGGGAAATGATTCCAGAATTTACTTTGCGTTTGTCTCCGTACACCATAAATGACTCTTTTCCAGGCAGGTTTACTCTCACTATATTTTTCTTGCACAATATCTCGGTATCGTTGGCGCTAAGCCAATTCATCCTCAATACGATGTCGAAACCATTCAACTCAATGGGTAACAGCTCCTCGAGAAATTCGTTTCCGTTCAAGTCGATGACGATATTCTTAATGGAATTGCTAACAGGTATGAATTTGCCACTAGCAACTTCTACAATTAGGGCATCATCAGGTTTTTTTCTATAGGCAATGCTAGTCTTTCACCAAATTTATGTGATATAAAGGAGTAATTTGCTCCGGAATCAAACAATAAATTGGCAGGCAATCCATTTACAAGAAAGGTACCTGAAGCGACATCCGCTGCATCCTTTGCGGCTTCTAATGTCATCTGGAAAGCTCTGGCTTTTGGCTTTGGTGGGAGATTGGGCCTTGTTGCCTCTTTCTTCTTCGGGAAATCCTTAGCAGTGTTCCCTTCTTCATTGCATCCATAGCACACCCTTTTGTTGGATGTACACTCGTTGGCGTAGTGCCCTGGCTTTCCACATTTATAACAAGTGACTTACTCGCCACATTTCCCAACATGTTTCTTTTTACATTTATCACACCATTTAGCATCGGCTCCTCCTCCAAATTTCCTCAAACCAGACTTCGAGAACTTGTTCTTCTTGTTGGACCTCGAAGATCCATCGAAATTTCTTTTCTCACCAACCTCTGCCCTCTCCTGACCCATTTCCTTTAACTGGGTCTCCACATTTTTAGCTGCTCGTACTGCTGTCTTCAGAGTAGCTGCCATCTTGATCGTTGGGCCAAAGTCGGCTGGCAGTCCGTTTACGAACCTCTCAATTTTTGAGAGTTCAGTTGGCACTAAGTATGGAAATAACTTCATCTTTTCGGTAAACGCAGTAGCATAGTCGTCAATGCTCATTTTCCATTTCTTCAAGTTCTGAAATTCATTGTTTAGATCTATCAGATCTATCTTTGAGCAATGTTGCATCCTTAACTGCTCCAAGAACATTTCCCAAGACATTTTCAGGGCTTCTCCATGTGGCATCGTGTCTGCCAATAGCTTCCACCAGCTTAAAACTCCGGTCTTCAATTGTTTGACCGCAAAACAGTTTTCTGTTTGTCGCTACAGTTGCAGCTATCAAATACCATCTCCATTTCGGAGATCCAGTCCATAATCTCTACAGGTTTTGGGCTTCCGAAAAGACTTGGCGGTTTGGCGCCCAAGAAATTCTTATACATACGTCCATCTCTGTTGATTTCCCTCTCCGGGTTATTTCTTTCTGCCACTGTGGGTTCCGCTTGACCGACAGTCCTACTATCGTCCCCTTCTTCTGACTGTCTGTCATTCAGTTCAGGTTGTTCAACAGATATTGAAGGTTCATTCCTGTTGGTCAGCAATAGTTGTCTCATTTCTTCCCTTTGTTCAACCACCATTGTCTGAATCATGGCTTGTACTCCAGCCATTGTGATTGGTTCTGGTGCAGCTTCTGCTATAGGCACCTGTTCCATCACTTGGGGTTGAGGTTTCTGATTTCTATTTTCATTTCCAGCTCCACTTCGGGTTCTTGCCATTTTGATCTATACACCAAATTAGGCGAATTTAGATCTTTATTTAGGATAGACGTTTGAATCATCCTTATCTCTCCGAAACGTTTACATGCTAGTTCTAATATCGTAGTCATACGCTTAGAATCATAAACACATAAGGTTTCCAGATCCGGTCGGCAACAGACCATAGATCCGTACAAATAATATCATATATGGAAAACATATAGCATTTAGCACATAAAAAGATTTTAGGCATCTTTCCTAAAATATACTAGTGCTCGTGTCTAAAATATGGTAGACACTCATCTCACGATCATCACTTAGCATTCTAAGTTTAAGTCTAGAAATCCTACAAATTTCCTAGTTCGCTTAAACTAATGCTCTGATACCAACTGTGACATCCCCATTTTCACGGACAGAAAAGACCAATTTCGTTTATGCTTTTAAAATAAAATCAGAGTAATCTTCCAAAAGGTGTTGCAGAATTTGTCCCCAAAACAAAATATGATAAACATTTATCAAAGCATTTCTTAAAGAAATGTATTTTCATTATATAACAAAACCTCGGGATGTCATGTTCCGATACATACCAAAAGCATAAACAGTACATTATAAGCCTTACAACAATTATTTACATCTACTGGCCTATAATCCAAAAATCCCTCGTCATCATCCAACTATACTCTGGGTCCACTACTGTAATATAAAAAGCTGAGTGGGCCAGACTTGGGAGCCTGGTGAGCATATAGGGTTTTCAACCCACAAATAATAATAAATTTATTAATTTCATCAACCAACAATAAATTTATTAATTTCATCAACCAACAATAACCCAGATTACCCGTTCTCGTTATCCTCACTTTACGTCCCTAAACAACTATCATAAGGGACCTAGCCTAAGGATCATCATCGGGATGGACTTTACTGCTAAGGGAATTCCTCAGCCATATATGTCCGTAAGGCAACCATGAGGGGGATGGAGTACATCTGGTGAACACTCAGTTCAAAAACACCTACAGGTTGCGAGTCTGCTAGCGTTCCAATGGACTGTCTAGAAAGGTCTGTGGTCGTTATCTATACTCCGCTAGATGACTTAAACAACAACAACATCGAGGCCTCTCATCATTTTATTACATCACACGCCAACTATTTCATCTACCCATTTTATACCCAACATATTTGTAGATAATTCTAAACATGTATAAAACATTCATTCAACATCCATCTCAAATAAGCAAACAATATATATACACATAGCACGTATTTTATATAATATACTTCATATCTATGTGTAAGATGGAAATGACTATACACTCACCTTAGTAGCATGACTGGATAGAATTTAACAAGACACTGTCAGCAGTTAGCAATCGTCGGCTCGGGAAAATAGCTCAAATTGAGCAATATGGGAGAGAGGTTGCGTTTTTGTGTAAACCGAAACAAGAGGGTTGGCTCTCTATTTATAGGCTGAAAACTCGACTCTCACGTCGTGAGCTTGATCCCGATCAGTTCGTAGGCTTGCCGCGTGTCTTCTAGGCTTGAGAGGTGTCGATCAACTACTTCACGTCGTGAGCCATACTTGCTCACGTCGTGAGTTTGGTCAGACCTCGAAGTTTGTGTTCCGACCTTCAGAAATTCATATTTTTCGCATACGAACTCCATTTTTGATGTTCTTTATATCCACGCGTAGGTGAGACCGTGATCTACAAATTTCGTTTAGACTCCGTCGGCTAATTTTGACTTTATTTTTAAAGTTATATTTTTAACAGGCCGGGACATGAAAAGTCCGTTAAAAATCATAACTTCTTCATCCGACGTCCGTTTTTGTCTGTCTTTTTACCGTTAAACTACTATCGACGAGATCTTCGATTCTCGTTTAGGTTGTGTCGGCTAAAAATCGTTCGATCTATAATTCGAATTTCGGGCTGCATACTGTTATGCCAAATCTTAGAAAATTCATAAATTCCTCATACGAAGTCAGATTTGGACATTCTTTTTATGCACGCTCTCGGTTTAACATATAGTACGACTATCATTTAGATCGTTAAGGCTAAAAATCACTTTATCATAAATTCACTTTTTACGTCACACAACGTCGTGCCGGTTCTGTCGCGAAACTTCGACAGGTCATAACTTCTTCGTTATAATTCGGATTTCGGTATTCTTTATATCTCTGGAATCTTTGTTTCAACCACTACAACTTTTTTCATAGATATCGAGTTTATCTAACATTTATTTTCGAAGCTTATTTTTATCCTTAACTTATTAAATCATAATAAATAAGTACAAAACACATAATACTCAAATAATTCATTCTTATTATTTCAAAATGAGTTACAAAGATTGGCCTATACTATTACATCATCATTAATGCCTAGCTTAGAAACACGGACGTTACAACTAAGAGGATGTAAATGATTACTAGAAAAAAGATTTAATAATTAACTTCAATCACCTGATTTCGAAATTTCGATATAATCAGTTTTTAAGCCAATCTCTATAATCCCTAGAACTGAGTCGATCAACAAATGTAATTGAAGACATCTTTTAATATTTGCTTCGGTCCATATATATATCTTTACTAGTTTCTGATCATATATCTTTAATTGCAAATTCATTATGTTCAAGAGATGTAATTGATCATATTGTTGTTGTTCGATCGAAAATCTGTAAATTGTTACGATTGATGATAATAATTGTATACCATTGAATGCTCAATGAATTATATGATTGTTACGGTAAGTTTCTTGATGAAATCGATAAATCACTTAAATCTGAAGGATATTATTAGGTTCGTTGGTTCGCTCCTATAAACGGAGTTCGCTGTTGATCTTTCATCACGGTTAATAAATTAAACAAATATTGATACTTCAAAATCATAATCATGAATTAATGGTTTTCAAATAGTTATTATTTTAAGTTATTAATTTACATGTTTAGATGATTGGTCTCTAAATTTATATGGTTGATTCAAATTAATATGTCAAATATTTTGAAGATACAGATGATAGCTACGTTCTTTATGTGTCAATTAATGAAAAAATGATGATATCGGTTTATGAAATATAAAACCGAATAGACTAAGAAAACAACCACAATCGATCATGAAAATACAATTTTCGTATGACAAATTAAAAATTAAAGTAGTGTAAAAAAATACATTAAAACATAAAATATAATACAAATGAAAAATAAAATGAAAGTCATGTGCCACATAGAGATGCACAAACCTCGGATCCGATCCGATCCGATCCGGATCCGAATCTGATCCGGTTTGATGACGTGAAAGGCGATCCGAATTAAGCCAAAATCCGATGCGGTTTGAAACCGGTTTTTCCTCCCCCAAATCCAAATCGGTTTAATCCGATTTGGTTAGGATCCGATCCGAAATCTGATCTAATTTTTCCATTTTTTTTTTAAAACAACATTTTTTGGACCTCATATATAACACAAACTGCAACATAGGTTCATTAAAATAGTTAAAACATACATCAAACGTCGAATTAGAAAGAGTTTTCAAACTAGTTAACTAATAATAATAATTATAAAGTGGCGTTATAACATTTAGCCGAATAGAAATAGTTTTTGTGGTCTTCCACTTCGTGTCGCCTTCACTAAAATATTCTTCAACCGCCACGCAAATAATTAGGGGTCTAATCAATACCATATTCTTCATCTTCGTCTTCGTCTTCATCGTCGTCGTCTTCGTCTTCCGGAGGCGTTGATAAGCCTTGTGCGTATTCTTCATCCATGATCTTCGGTTCAACATTTTGTGCTAGTGGGCCTTCTAGTGATGCCAATTGTTGTATACGTTCCACCGAATCCAAGTAATCCTTCAAGCAAACGCAAACCTCTACCGCAACCGGGGTAAGATTCGTCCTCAACTTTGATAAAACTCTACCACTAAAAGAAAAAGCGGATTCCGAAGCTACCGTGGAAGCTTTGACGGTTAGTAAATCGCGGGCCTATGACGGAGAGAATAGGAAATTGTGCTTCCTTTTCTCTCCACCAAGCCAAAAGATCCAAAATTTTAAATTGTGGTGCACTCATGAATTTTAAAAAGTTTGACGCCATATAAATTCCAAGTTCGCTACTAGGGGTTAATGTGCGTGCTCTTTTGTTTTGTTCCTCCAAAAGGTAGTTATAGAGGTCGATATGAAAATCCGTTCGACCCCCACAACTACCCGATGAGGACTATATGGAGTTACGTTAATGGAAATGGCAAACTTTCGATATTTTTCCATTGTATCTTTATTTTTTTCCAAAAACTCTAGTTAACACAGTTTTGAATTTTTCAATCGCCGAATCTATCATTTTTAAACCATCTTCTACCGCAAGATTAATAATGTGACAAACACATCTAGTATGAAAAAACGAGCCATCCAAAATAGGTTTATATTTTGCAATTAATCTTTTTGCCGTGGCGGTATTGTTACTTGCATTGTCAAACGAAATAGAGAAGATTTTGTCGCGTAAATTATAAGTCTCTATAACGCTTACTAATATTGCAAATAATCGTGCCCTCGTGTGAGGATGTGCAAAAAGTTCAAAAGCAATAACTCGTTTGTTCATTACCCAAGTAGAGAGATCTATCCAATGTGTCGTGACGGCAAGATAGCATTTGGGACAACTTCCGGTGGAGGACCAAACATCACAAGTTAAAGAAACACCGATTTTTATATTTAAAAATCCCAATTGCATATCTTTTTTGGCTATACCCCAATACTTTAAAGCATGACGTCTAAGAGAAGTGCGACTTACTTGCCGGTATTGTGGTTGCATTTTTTCCCGCAAAATCCTTGTTAACCGTGGGTTGTCGAAGTGGTTGAAAGGCAAACCCTCTTGAATCACGAACTTGCAAAAGCTTTCACGAATGTAATCATTGTTTTAAAAAAGATCGACTCGTCGGGAGTAATATTTGGTTGATCTGGATCGCATTGACCTTTTACAACCGGACACGTTTTTGTTGTATGACTCCTCAACGTACTATTGTCATCTTTTCCCAAAAACATATCGCATTGCTTGCACCTTCCCGTTCGACAACAAACACAAATCATAATGTTCCCACACATCTTTACTCCGAGTGGTTGGTAAGATTTTAACCACCGTTGCATCCGAATCTTGACCCGCGGTAGAATTTCTCGAGCTCATTTTTTTGAGGATTATGAAAATAGAAGTATAAAGTAGTATAAATTTGTGTAAAATGGAAATGTAGCAAATGGCATGTATTTATATGTGTTTAGAAGGGACAGAAGTCAAGAAAAATCAAACTAGACGTTTTTTGAGGGTTCCAACGGCTACAAAAAAAAATTGAAAATGCCCATTTTTTAACGGTAAAAAAAAATCCGGTTTGAGTCGAATCCGGTTTCTGATCCGGGGTCCAATCCGAAGCTACGTCCGAAGTGCCAAACCGGTTTGAATCCGGTCGCCGGTTTAATCCGATCTGGTTCAGTCAAAACCGGTTTTGACCAAATCCGGTTTTCGGATCGGATCGGATCCTATACCCGAATCCGGTTTTCGTGTGCATCTTTAGTGCCACATGGTGAGGGTCTAAAGAAAGGGCATATTTGTAATCTTCAATTGTTACATGCAGTTTATCATTTTTATTCAAGGGCATATTTGTAATCTTCTACTGTTACATGCAGCTTACCCTTCTTTCATTCTCTTGTGCCAGTAAAGAAAAAGTTAAAAAAAATTGTGCTAAAGCCAATAGGGCTGGCAATTCTCGACACGACCCGCAACACGACACAAAATAAATGGGTTTGGGTTGAGTTTTTCAACCCGCTAACCCGCCAACCCGTTTATTAAATGGGTCATATATGAGTTTCTCAAAAAATAAACGGGTTAACCCGCCAACCCGTTTATATTTTTAATAAAAAAATTATTTTATTTTTAAATGTATTTATGTATCAAGTATTAATATTAAATAAGTATTATATAATATATACCATTGATTCATAGACCATTTGACGGTTTTGACATTTTGACTCGTGGTGGATGGCTTAAGGTCGTAATTCGTAACCTGTAAGGCTAAGTCTGTAACCATTTTGCCCATTTGCCCTAAATAATAATCTCAAATCAAATCGTGTATGAGTGTATCTCCTTCTTCCAGACTTCCAGTCTCCCGGTCTCCTACAGTCCCATATCCCTCTGTTACTCTATAATCGAAATCAGGCATCGAAATCGTGTTGTGTTTAGTTTGAACATGTTTCTATGAATGTTTTTAATTTTCATTTGGATGTTTAAGACTTAAGTGTCTAAAATTCGGATATGTTTGCATCAACAATCAAGAATTTATTCATGTTTAATTGTCAAATTTATTTAAGGAATATGACCCACGAACCCAAATCTGACATACGAACCCGCCAACATGTGAACCCGTATAAATAAATGGGTTAGCGGGTCATATATGGGTTTATGTTCCAAACCCGCCAATCTGTGACCCGCCAACCCGTGACCTGTATATTTAAATTGGCCGTGTTTGGGTTGGCATATTTTGACCCGCCAACCCGCGACACACCAACCCGAACACGACACGATTGTGAGGCCTAAAAGCCAAACCAAGATTGCAAAAAGTTAAAGCTTACACTTTTTGTCGGTTTAAGTAAATTCTTTAGACAAAATATATTTTCTTTAATTCATTATGCTCGGGATCAGGTGGAAGTCCTTTGCCTGTGATTTTTTTAAGTAATTATCTATTTTCAGAATATTGTTTTATATGTTTTTAATTTTAAATGAAAAGTAATATTGTAGATACTTCGTGATCAACTAAATAATAACTAGTGCGACGACGAATGAGTAATGTCTCTAGATTATCTTTGTCCTCTTTGAGAATATATCATGCTTCCGAAATTACCCCCAACTTACACCTCGTTCCCGAGTTCAACTTAACAAGAGAAAGGAAAGGAAATTGATGGAAATGAGAAGAAAATAAAAGAAATTGGTGTTCCCGAGTTTCATTAAATGAGGGAAGTGGATGGAAATAGGAGGATCACTTTCCCTCCTAACTTTCCTTCCGATTTGGGAGAATTTGGAAAGAAATAACAAAAAGATTCATTTCCCTTCCACTTCTCTCCAACTCGGAAACACAAAAGAAAATTTTGTTTACCTTTCCTTTCTCTTCTTTTCTCTCATGACTTTCTTTTCTCTTCTCTTCTTTTCTTTTGTTAAACTCGGGAACGAGGCGTTAGTCTACACCTAGTAGTAACTTCACCTTTAGTATTTTTGTGTAACATCCGGATTTCCAGGTACCATATTTAAATTGTTTATTTTGAGTTATGAGGAGGGACTCGACGAGTTGACGCCTAGACTCGTCGAGTAGGATCGCGATTTGCTGACTGGATTAATGAACGGACTCGACGAGTCGATGGGTGGACTCGACGAGTCCGCGCTGTGGGTGGAAACCTTAAATCCTCGGGCTTGTGCCCTATTTAAGGGACCTTATGGCCCTCATTTGCGGCTACCAGTCCAGAGAGAGAAACCCTAGTGAGCTTGAGTGTGTGATGTGAGGAGAAGGGCTATTTTAATCCTTGTTGGTATGGTTTTTGCAAAGAAGAAGGGGATTCCAGCAAAAGAAGGTCAAGGGGGTTGCTATTTTGTGGTTTCGAGCAAGGAAACTCCATCTTTGAGGTATTAAATCGAACCCTTCTTATGTTTTGGTGTAGAACCCTTGAATCTAGGGTTTTCTCTATTCTTTATTGGCTTGGATATGATGCTTATGATGTCCCTTTGAGTGTTAAACTCTGGATCTGGACCTTGAGAGGTCCAAAGAGCCCCAACCTCCCTGCTTTATGATATTCCATTAGAGATATGAGCCTAGGTTGTCATTTTAGAGGCTATTTCACCAAAGGAAGCATATTGAACGTTGCATGAGTGTAAAGGTCGGACCTTTACGTGATTATTGAGTATGGTAAGGTCAGATCTATAGGTTAGAGAAACAGATCTGACCTCAGTAGGTCATTTGAGTGTTGCCATGGAAGGAACTCGCCGAGTCCATAAGGGGACTCGACGAGTCGAGTCGGGTTGGCCCGCGATTCATGACCAGTGGTAACCCGTCGAGTAGTATGTTATGGACCGGAAGGTCATTATGATATGGACCGGAAGGTCATTATTGTTGGGTTTTGAGCATTCTAACACTCCTATGGTGTACATGCAACCCTATAAACCTTGGATCTATGTTTTCTCTATTATACATGCAAATATTAACTATTCCAAGGTTTCATCCTAACTAGCATATTATGAAGCACCTATACTACAAAGTTCTAGTTAGATGACATACCTTTTGATGTAGCTTGATGTCTTCAAGCTTTAAGAGCTTAACCCCAATAGTGTAGAAGCCTCAAATGGAATCACAAATCACCAAAACACCTTGTCCTCGAAAATTGCTTAATCATTTTAGTCATATCGAATTCTAGACCTTTTCCCTTCTTAATGCCTCTGGGCATTTGGAAAAATTTAGAAATGACAAATATTATAGCACATGCAATCGATCCTGTACCCAAAGCAAATGGTACACGATTCATGATGTCTCACATAAAGACATGATTCTAGACCAGTCTTTTGCTACAATATTTTTATTTGCCATGTTTTCAAAATTTGACTATGAAGAGGGATGCCGTAATCATAATCGAATTTTGAGAACGCAATATATAGAATTTCCTTAAGTTGAACTAATCCAACATGAAATTCATATATATATATATTCTTGACTAAAGATGATTAAGGTCTCAATCTAAGCCTTTAGAAGTGAAATGAAGTATATCCTCTCCCTTAATTATAGCAAAACAACTTTTTCAATCCCTGCAGCCTCACGAATTGAAACTTTTGTTTTCTATAATTAACATTGCTAACTTGCAACACTAACAATAATTATCATGCTCCCACTAACATGATGATTATTAGCATAACACTTATGCTCCCACTAGCTTTGACATGTACTCAGAAATCAGCTGGACTTCTAGAAATCAATACTTTATTGACTTTCTTACCAAAGTTCAGATTTCTGATACGAGATGCTTTGATAAAACTTTATCAAAATCATACACCTTTCCTTAGATATCATGCATGTGTGTCTAAACAATTTCAGAACTATGAAAAGGGATGTCGTAATCATAGTCTCAATTGTTTAGACTTTTTGCCATCTGCTTCAAATCTACTTGGTGGAAGTGTTTCCTCACCATCATTTTCATGAATCGGAGAGAAACCTTATGACCCTTAGATTTTATGGTGTATGTGTTCTTATCCATGTGAATCGTCAAAACCATAGTCACAAGACAAGGATAATGACAAATCCAAACTCATATGGACTGAACTTATGCAATCTTAACTTCTTGCCACCTGGCAGTACAGGGCCTGCCATTGCTTCCAAGTTGTTATGCAACCAATTGAGAACTTTCAGAACTCCTATGCAAAGCCAACTTTAACTGGAATGGGCACAGAATATGTCAACACGATAGGTTATAAACCTCAAGTCGTGTGCTAGTGAAGAACCTCAGGTTTTATTCTTGATTAGTTCTTGAAATTCTTTTTAGGATCTTTAAGACTCCCACTATCCTCTTGACATATAAGACTATCTTGCCAAATATTCAAGAGATAGTGCGGATTCTTTATCAAGACAAACACTTCACACAATTAGCCTTAGTTGGTCTTTATTTTATCCAAAACATCACAACTTACCAATTTCAAATGTACAAGAGTAGGACACTTTTACTCTTACATTTGATAAGTGTTTTAAACCTTTCTTTAAGATATGTCACTCAAGTTACAATCTTGGAGTATGACTCTAAGAATTGTTTTGGAACGAAGTATGACTCATCGTCCTGATCTAACCATTTCAACAATTCATGACTCCTCTTCTTAGTCATAAGAATGCACTAAGATGACCTTTAGAGGACTAATTGTGATATGATTTCTAAATCATTAAGATGATCACAAACATGATACTAAAGTACTCTCCCATCTTTTCAGATTTGAGAAACTTTTATCTTTCTGCCTAATTTGATTCTTCCCATTCGTTCTGCCATACATTGAGACTTTTCCAATGTTTCAGAATTATACTTAAACTTGTAAGTATAACCATATTTACTAAACTTTAGTAAATCAAATAGTCTTAACGAGCTTTGTGGTGGACATGACCAGTGCACAAGAATGTGTACTCGATCCCTTTAGTCCTTCACTTGACTCACACATGCATGTGAACAAGTAATTAGTCTTGATTTTCCAATGCTTGAAATTTCTCATTCATCATACTATTCAACTTGCATGATTCCAAGTTTCGGTCCAATTGAAACTTGGGTGATGACAAACTTTCCTGATTTGGTAAATTTAGACACTACCACAAATGAAAGAATCAAATCCATTTTCCAATATTGCTGTCAGTGGAATCATATAAGCAACAATTTTCCACAAATGCCATTGTGAGGATACTTCAAATAAATAAAATTAAACAATTTTCTTTTATTTTAAAACTTTGCGGAAAAACTTATCCTTACAATCCACATGGAAAATTGTTGTTATCTATTCCTTAGCAATATATCATAACTTCTTAAGCAACTGCTCAAAATTCTGATGCGATCGAAATCCACCTTCGCGATCAGAATCAGCATATACTTCCTTTAAGATTTCTCTCTATTCTTTGATTCTTAAAACATCAACATGTGACCCAGTCACATCATGTAATGAGGATCTCAGAATAGAACTTAACAGAGTTAGATAATGGGCTCTACCTGATGTAGAGTCAAACTTATTGACTTTAACATCCTTAGGTAAATTTGGCAGCTTTGCAATCAACGCCCCTTCCTTTAGCAAAATAAACATATGGACCCTTTGGTAATGGGACTATCTCAGACTTAGCCTTTCTCTTTACCATTTGGTCAACCGGGTTGACTATGGCCAATCCCTTTCCATTGGGAAGAGAATGCTTTTTCTGGATTTCTAGTGTCACCATTGTCACTGTCCATAAAGTTTTTGGGAAGTTGATCTTCTAATCAAATTTGCTTTACTATCGTTCCAAATCATTGCTGATTCAGCAGCACCAAGCAAATAGATATGATCATTAAGGTTCATGTCATAGTCTGTTTCATAGTAGTCCCAAAGGAACTCACTATGTGACTTAGAAAGTGATTGAACATCCAACTTTCTCAAGACTTTGACACCCAACTCTCCCGGCTTGTCAATATGTGACTTCATCTCTAAGATGTGATCATACATAGACCTTGCTTGCCATTAGGGCTTGAGTGACCTTGAACTTGTGGGTTAGGGAGAATAATTGGAGGAGGTGGAGGAAGAGAAGTATGACTTCCATGAGCCAAACTCGGGAAGTCATATTCATTAGGAAAGCTTGGTTTGGGAAGATCATTGTTGTCTAAACCAGACATCAACAATGGGAGAAATTCACGTAAAGTTGATTTAAGTCCTTAATATAACACCCAATATGATATATTAAGGCTAGGACCCAACAAACTATTTTATAACTTGGAAGAGGGATGCCGTAATCCAAGCTATAAAATATTTGAAGGTAGGTGAATGACGATTCACCAATTTCCACCAAGATAAATGAAATGTATTATTAGGTTTTAATTGGTTTTGAAACTCCTAGATTCTTTTGAGATTCATTGAACTTTTCAATGACATGTTTCAATCTCGAGTGTGCCCTTCAGGTTTTGTGATTGGGATGCCGAGGATCACAAAACAAGGTGTGAAGTAACCATGCAAATATACTTGGTACCCTTAATATTTACCCCTCAATCGATGTGCCGGTTAACCACACACGCTCCAGCGATACTATGATAAACATTAAGTTACCCTTTAGATACCTTGTTAAGTCCAGGTTAGTGTGTCGGTTAACCACACACGCTCCACTAACAGCTTAAACAAAGTGCAAAGTGTAATTTCATGGATTAGCACCTTATTCACATTTTCCTAAGTAACTAAGATTGGGAATTTATAAGTGTTTAGTTACTTAGTATTTATCATTATACTTATAATGAAGGGAGAATTATAGTCCTTGTCCTACCTGTTCGGCTAACGACCCTCCACCAGTCAAGGAAGCGGTGGGTGAGAGTGGACACCCATTAAACTGCCATTTTATAGGCAGTAACCTTATACCCCCCCTTATAGACCGGCTTCGTGAATGAGGCCTACTAATGGTAAGACGACTTGCTCTTATACATATAATATATTAAACTTTTAATATTATAATAGTATAAGGGTGTATTTTAGACATTTAAAATACTTGGTGGTTTAATCTATTAATTAAACTATACTCTTAATTTAATTAAATTTAAACCATGTCATTATGGAATTATTAATTCTCTTTTAATTAAACACTTTAATTATCTATTAATAAAGTCCATAAGAGTTAATTGAATTATTCAATAAAAACATCATAATTCCAATTATTAAATTCAAAATTAAAACCATTTAATTAATTGTTTAAGTTATGAACCCAAGAGTTTTAGAATTCAATTCTTTTTTTTATCATAAAAAACTTTTTCCAAATTCCAAAACTTGAGGGCAAGTTTTATAACTCTTGAAAACTTTTGGATTCCATAACTTATGGAGTTAAATACTTGTTTTATGATGAAACTTTTCATGTTCCATAACTTAAGAACAAGTTATGGAATTCTTTAAAACATTAAGACCAAGTTTTGTAACTCCATAAAAAACTTTGAATCAATTTTTTTTAAAAACCTTTTCATATCCATAACTTATGGAGGTTTCAAAAAACTCTTTAGATCAAACTTTTAAAACTAATAAAATAATCATATCATTTTATCTTTTACTAAATTTGATCTAATTCAACTCATATAGCAAATGATTCAAATTTTACAAATAATTAGTTTTTCACAAAAACAAGTAATTATCTTAAAATTTGACAAACGTCATGTTTTTTTTCCTTTTTTTTCAACTTGAAAATAAAACATTTGCATCAATATAACAGAAAACAACCCATGGCTCTGATACCACTGTTGGGTTTTGAGCATTCTAACACTCCTATGGTGTACATGCAACCCTATAAACCTTGGATCTATGTTTTCTCTATTATACATGCAAATATTAACTATTCCAAGGTTTCATCCTAACTAGCATATTATGAAGCACCTATACTACAAAGTTCTAGTTAGATGACATACCTTTTGATGTAGCTTGATGTCTTCAAGCTTTAAGAGCTTAGCCCCAATAGTGTGGAAGCCTCAAATGGAATCACAAATCACCAAAACACCTTGGAAGAACTTGAGAGAATATGTATGCATACTAAAATCGGCCCACTCTTATTTTCACACACTTATGTCAATTTTGTGAGCCAAGGACCCCTTTATATATTATGGATGATTAGGGTTACATCCATGTAAACCCTAATACCCATGACCTTTCATTTACATAGGATCCATGGGTTAAAAGCTCCATGGACCATCCATGAAAGCTTAGCCCAACCTAAATGAACTTGGCCCATTCCATATATATAAGAGTCTATATTTAATTAGTTCTTTTTGATCACTTAATTAATTCTAAATTAATTCTTGATCAATACTAATTAAATAATATGATTCCATATTAATATATTAGAACTTATAATATATTAATATAAATCATAAATATACTATTCTCAAAAGACTATCCACATAAATTGTGCCGGTGAAGTGCAACCCAAATGGACCATGCCGGGTCGGGTCAAGTACATACCAAATATAGTTATAGACTTAGACATTAATCCAACAATTATGATATGGACTGGAAGGTCGCTACGGGTAGGACCGGAAGGTCTACCAGGATTGTGGGACAGAATTCCCCTGAGACATATTGACCGGAAGGTCTTGTAGAGCTATAGCCTTGAGTGGCGTATGTGCGTATGTGGTATTTTGGGGAACTCACTAAGCATTTATGCTTACAGTGTTGTGTGATGTGTTTCAGGTACCAGTGAGGATCGCGGGAAGGCGCCGGCATGATCTGTACACACTGATGGGATTTATGTATTAGAGATCTTGGGATTTGTTTTATTATGATGACATGTGATACAATGGATTCTTATGATATCTTATGAATGAAATTATGTTTTAAAAATGAAAAATTGTTTTGAAAATTTAGGTTGTTACAAGTTTGTATCAGAGCCTTGGTTTGAGGGATTCGGATGCACCTTCGGGTGTATCTGAACTCAAACTGATGATTTGAGAAAGTTTTTCATAAAAGAAACGATTTTTCGAAAAAGTAAGAGAATTTGAGAAAAGCGGAAAGAAGCAGTGTGTATGATCAGTCAGCGCCCGAACGGTGATTTCCCAAAATACCCTTACATTATGTGTTATGAGATATGATATGATATGATATGTTATGTATGCTAGAGGAGGCTAGGTATTCATATTAGGACTAGAGTGGCCTGATTTGTGATGCCTTAGCCTAGGAGATTACTGCTGCTATGAGATGCTTGAGAGTGAGTAGGTAGCAGTGAGGAGCTTAGGAGGGGCCTACCGAAGGGTAGCCTGTGCTTAGCGAGAAGTAGAGTACTTGTGATCTGGGATCCTAGGAGGAGGACTTGGGGTGAATACGGATGCGGTGTGGACGGTAGTATAGGGCCTGTACTACTGAAAACACCGGATCAGTGCGCAGTCCAAGTAAGAATCCTTAGGGTACTAAGGAACAAGTAGGGATGGGTTATCGAGTGCGTGCATACTCGAGCGAGTCTCTGATATTTTTATGTTGTATTTCGGAGACATCATGGTTGGGACACGCCACAGAGCAGAGACCAGCGGCGTGAGTGACGAGGAGCTTCGTCAGATGATCCAAGATGAGGTGGCTGCGACTATCCGCACAGAGATACCAGAGATGTTTGGGTCTATTAAGACCACTCTGATTGAGACGTTCGATGAGAGATACGCTGCTGTTACTGAGGCTGCAGCTGCTGCAGCTACTGCAGTTGTTGCTGTTGCTAGACCTCAGGGGGGTGACTCGTTGCTGTTCCGGGAATTTAGCAACACGAGGCCACCAGAGTTTGATGGGACACTGGACCCGATTGCTGCGATGAGATAGATTTCTGATATTGAGGGATGCTTCTACACCTGTTCGTGTCCGGAGCATCTGAGGGTACGGTTCGCTCTGAACCAGCTCCGCTTGGGAGCGAAGGATTGGTGGAAGTTTGTGACGGCAAACTTCACTCTTGCAGAGATCTCAGAGGTGACCTGGGAGAGTTTCACCACCATGTTCAGAGACGAGTATGTTCCCCCGGTGGAGAGGGAATGGTTGACACAAGAGTTCTTGTCCCTCAAGCAGGGGACGGAGTCCGTGACTGTGATTTCACAGATGTTCCACGAGAGGGCGTTGTTTTGCCCTGAGCACGTGTCGTCTGAGCAGGCATGCATGAGTCGGTATTTGAGCATTCTGAGGAGGGACATTCGGGAGTTCGTGGCGAACTCGACTTACCGGACATTTGCTGAGCTCCAGGCAAATGCCCGGAAGAGGGAGATTGAGCTAGAGACTTAGGCCAGGGAGGAGGTCGAGTCTCAGAGGAGTGACAGGCGACCGGTACAGTTATAGCCGGCAGCCAAGCGGGCTAAGCCCGCTGATACGAGATCTGGAGGCCAGAAGGGCCGCACTTGTGGGAAGTGCGGCAAGGGACATGATGGAGTGTGTCGAGCGGGTGCTTGCTACAAATGTGGCAAGGAGGGGCATATAGCCAAGGACTACCCCAAGGGATTTATGGTTTGCTTTCATTGCAACCAGACGAGTCACCGGAGGGCCGAGTGCCCACAACTGTCACAGGGATCAGCGCAGGGATCTGCCCCTGCTACTGCACGAGCTACTGAGGGTTGGCCAGTGAAGGCCGAGGCACCGAAGGCTCGCGGGAGAGACTTCCAGTTGACAGCGGAGGAGGTCCGCGCAGCGCCCGATGTCGTGGCTGGTATGTATTCATTCATTTATTTATGCTGAGTTGAGATATTGTGCTTATATTATGATATGCGTAGGTACTTTTCTTGTGAGTTCTGTACCTACTTTGGTGTTATTTGACTCGGGTGCGAGTCGATCATTTGTGTCGTTAGCGTTTAGTTAGCACATCAGTATTCGACGAGAGGCGTTGAGTCGACCTCTACGAGTTTCCATAGCTGACGAGCGAGCGGTGTATGCTACTGACGTGGTTCGAGGATGTGTACTCGAGATCTTCGGTGTTGAGTTCCCGATAGATCTGGTCCCGATTGCGATGGGGGACGTTTGCGTTATAGTGGGTATGGATTGGTTGAGCCGATTTGGGACGGTTATAGACTGCGAGCGGCAGACGATGACGATACGAGACCCTAGTGGGGGAGTGCTGACTGTATATGGCGAGGGTACCCGATGTGGGTCAGCATTTTGTTCGGCTGCCAGAGCGAGACAGAGTTTACATCAGGGCTGCAGCGGGTTTGTAGCTTATGTGATGGATACACGAGTGGCCGCAGAGAGGCCGAGTTCGGTTGATGATGTTCCGATAGTGCGTGAGTTCCCGGATGTTTTTCCCGATGAGTTGTCGGGTGTGCCTCCCGAGAGGCAGGTGGAGTTCCGCATCGATTTGGTTCCGGGGGCAACTCCTATCGCCAAGGCGCCTTATCGCCTTGCGCCGCCAGAGATGCAGGAGTTATCCTCGCAGCTTCAGGAGTTGCTGGGGAAGGGGTTTATTCGACCGAGCAGCTCGCCGTGGGGAGCGCCGATCCTTTTTGTCAAGAAAAAGGATGGTTCACACCGGATGTGCATTGATTACCGGGAGTTGAACAAGTTGACGGTCAAGAACCGTTACCCCTTACCAAGGATCGATGATCTGTTCGATCAGTTGCAGGGAGCGTCTTGGTTCTCCAAGATAGATTTGAGGTCTGGATATCATTAGATGAGAGTGCGAGATGAGGATATCCAGAAGACGGCGTTCAGGACTCGTTATGGGCATTACGAGTTCGTAGTGATGCCTTTTGGGCTCACCAATGCACCGACAACGTTCATGGATCTCATGAACAGGGTGTGCAGGCCGATGTTGGATCGATCGATGATCGTGTTCATCGACGATATTCATGTGTATTCGAGATCCCGAGAGCAGCATGAGGAGCATTTGAGGGAGATCCTCGGGGTTTTGAGATCGGAGAGGCTTTACGCCAAATTCTCCAAGTGTGATTTCTGGTTACGAGAGGTCCAGTTCTTGGGGCATCTCGTTAATCAGAATGGGATATTGGTCGATTCGGCCAAGATTGAGGCAGTGATGAGTTGAGAGGTGCCGAGGTCCCCCACCGAGATCAGGAGTTTTCTGGGGTTGGCCGGCTACTATCGAAGATTTATCAATGATTTCTCCAAGATTGTCGTGCCACTCACCAGGTTGACCCGGAAGGGCGTTGCTTTTACGTGGGGTCCAGAGCAACAAACCTCGTTTGAGACTCTTCGCCAGAAGCTGTGCGAAGCCCCGGTGTTAGCCCTTCCAAAGGGAATGGAGGATTTCGTGGTGTATTGTGACGCATCGATATCGGGGTTGGGTGCGGTGCTTATGCAGAGAGGGCACGTGATAGCGTACGCATCGAGGCAGCTGAAGCCTCACGAGGTGAGGTATGAGGTATCCCACCCACAATTTGGAGTTGGGGGCCGTGGTGTTCGCCCTCAAGATATGTCGTCATTATTTGTATGGGGTTCGGTGTATCATATACACGGACCACAAGAGTTTGAAGTACTTGATGGATCAGCCCAACCTGAACATGCGCCAGAGGAGATGGTTGGATGTGGTAAAGGATTATGACTGCGAGATCCTCTACCACCCGGGCAAGGCTAAAGTTGTAGCCGATGCCCTGAGCCGTAGGGCGGAGAGTGCTCTGATACGAGATATTTGTATGAGGATGACGGTGATGACTCCGGTGTTGGATACCATCCGAGAGGCCCAGGCAGAGGCTGTGAGACCGGAGAACCGCAAGAGAGAGCAGGTGATTGGGCATGTATCTGAGTTTGTTACCGATAGCCGAGGGCTTATGACCTTTCAGGGTCGGATTTGGGTGCCGTTTACGGGCGGGGCACGTACGATCCTAATGGAGGAGGCGCACAGATCGAGGTTCTCGATCCATCCCGGGGCCACTAAGATGTATTTGGACCTGAAGAGAGAGTATTGGTGGCCCTGTATGAAGAGGGATGTGGCGTGGTTTGTTGAGAGGTGCTTGACCTGTCGCATGGTTAAGGCCGAGCACCAACGCCTGCATGGCAAGTTGCAGCCACTCGAGGTTCCCCAGTGGAAGTGAGAACATATTTCCATGGATTTTATCACCAAATTGCCAAGGACCGCGAGGGGTGTCGATGCAATTTGGGTGATCGTTGACCGGCTGACGAAGAGCGCTCACTTCCTTGCTATCAGCGAGAGCTCTTCCGCAGAGAGACTGGCAGAGATGTATGTGAGAGAGGTGGTATCGCGGCATGGAGTACCGATCTCGATTGTGTCAGATCGAGATATACGTTTCACTTCCAGATTCTGGAAGAATTTCCATGAGGAGTTGGGTACGAGGTTGCATTTCAGCACCGCTTACCACCCACAGACGGACGGACAGAGTGAGCGGACGATTCAGACGCTCGAGGACATGCTCCGAGCATGTGTGATGGACTTCAGAGGAAGTTGGGACACATACTTACCATTGGCTGAGTTTTCCTATAACAACAACCACCATTCGAGTATTGGTATGCCTCCCTTCGAGTTGTTGTATGGGAGGAGGTGTCGGACTCCCATCTGTTGGGGAGAGGTAGGGCAACGAGTGATGGGTAGCACTGAGATAGTGCTTCAGACGACTGAGCAGATACAACAGGTCAGGCAGAGATTGCTGACAGCCCAGAGTCGCCAGAAGAGTTATGCGGATAGGCGACGATCCGAGCTTGAGTTCCAGGTTGGAGACTTCGTACTCCTGAAGGTATCTCCTTGGAAAGGAGTGATCCGATTCAGGAAGAGGGGCAAGCTGGGGCCCCGGTACATTGGTCCTTTCAGAGTGACCGCGAGGGTAGGCAGGGTAGCGTATCGTTTAGAGCTACCTGCGGAGTTGAGCCAGATACATGATACCTTCCACGTGTCTCAGTTGAGGAAGTGTATAGCTGACGAGTCGGCAGTAGTGCCACTAAAGGATATTTAGGTGGATGCGAGCCTGAATTATGTTGAGAAGCCGATCGCGATCTTGGATCGGAAGATCAAGGTTATGAGGAACAAGGAGGTGCCCCTGGTTCAGGTCCAGTGGCAACATCGGAGAGGGTCCGAGTTGACTTGGGAGCCGGAGGCGGAGATGCGGGTGCAGCATCCAGAGTTGTTTGCAGAGCGAGACTTCGAGGGCGCAGTCTGATTCTAGTGGGGAAGAATTGTAACATCCGGATTTCCAGGTACCATATTTAAATTATTTATTTTGAGTTATGAGGAGGGACTCGACGATTTGACGCCTAGACTCGTCGAGTAGGATCGCGATTTGCTAACTGGATTAATGAACGGACTCGACGAGTCGATGGGTGGACTCGACGAGTCCGTGCTGTGGGTGGAAATCCTAAATCCTCGGGCCTATGCCCTATTTAAGGGACCTTATGGCTCTTATTTGCGGCTACCAATCCAGAGAGAGAAACCCTAGTGAGCTTGAGCGTGTGGTGTGAGGAGAAGGGCTATTTTAATCCTTGTTGGTGTGGTTTTTGCAAAGAAGAAGGGGATTCCAGCAAAAGAAGGTCAAGGGGGTTTCTATTCTATGGTTTCAAGCAAGGAAACTCCATCTTTGAGGTATTAAATCGAACCCTTCTTCTGTTTTGGTGTAGAACCCTTGAATCTAGGGTTTTCTCTATTCTTTATTGGCTTGGATATGATGCTTATGATGTCCCTTTGAGTGTTAAAGTCTGGATCTGGACCTTGAGAGGTCCAGAGAGCCCCAACCTCCCTGCTTTATGCTATTCCATTAGAGATATGAGCCTAGGTTGCCATTTTAGAGGCTATTTCACCAAAGGAAGCATATTGAACGTTGCATGAGTGTAAAGGTCGGACCTTTACGTGATTATTGAGTATGGTAAGGTCAGATCTATAGGTTAGAGAAACAGATCTGACCTCAGTAGGTCATTTGAGTGTTGTCATGGAAGGAACTCGCCGAGTCCATAAGGGGACTCGACGAGTCGAGTCGGGTTGCCCCGCGATATATGACCAGTGGTAACCCGTCGAGTGAAAGGTTAACTCGACGAGTCGAGTGAAGATCTATGAGGATTCGGAAGACGCCTGGACTCGCCGAATGCACTCGACGAGTATGGTCAAAGTTTGACCGTTGACTTGAGTTGACTTCAGTTGACCTTAGGGTTTTGGTCAAGCTGGTTCTAGAGAGAGATCTGGGAGGGGTAGAATGGTCTTCTACCCACTCCTTAGAAATGAGGACAAGAGAAAATATTGATTAGAGATGTTATTATGTTGATAGGAGGAGGCTAGGTCGGGTTATCGAGCACGAGAGGTTATCCGACATCGTACGAGGTGATTCTTCTCACTATACTTTACCTAGAGTGGTAATATGTGTGACCGGAAGGTCTTATGTGCTATGAGGAGTATGTAATGTATGTTGTTATTTAATATGTATGTGCTATGTTACGAGTAGTATGTTATGGACCGGAAGGTCATTATGATATGGACCGGAAGGTCATTATGATATGGACCGGAAGGTCGCTATGGGTAGGACCGGAAGGTCTACCAGGATTGTGGGACGGAAGTCCCCTGAGACACATTGACCGAAAGGTCTTGTAGAGCTATAGCCTTGAGTAGCGTATGTGCGTGTGTGGTATTTTAGGGAACTCACTAAGCATTTATGCTTACAGTGTTTGTGTGATGTGTTTCAGGTACCAGTGAGGATCGCGGGAAGGCGCCGGCATGATCTGTACACACTGATAGGATTTATGTATTAGAGATCTTGGGATTTGTTTTATTATGATGACATGTGATACAATGGATTCTTATGATATCTTATGAATGAAATTATGTTTTAAAAATGAAAAATTGTTTTGAAAATTTACGTTGTTACATTTTGTCTGAAAATTTAAATAAAATATGCTAGAGGTGTGAATATAAAGAAATTCAAAAAATTGAATAAGAAAATGAGAAAGTATAGTTACTTTTTATATACCTGAGCATGAGGTTGAAAAAATAAATACAATTTTATCGATGTAATACAAAGCTTTTATATAAGTGGTTGAATGAAAGAGATTGTTTGTTATATCTAAAGCGCTTTGTGTTTGATGTAATTGTCAACTAAACACCCAAGTCCAAATTACAATAAGCCTAAATCTAATTCTTGGGCATGTAATCCCAAAACCAAATGGTATTTGTTCAAAAATATAAACTAAACACCCAAATAAAAATCTTTAAAACAATTGATTTTCTTCCTCAAAAGTCAAAACACTACAATAGTATATAATTAACATACAGAAAACATAATAACTTTCAAGGGACCTATCAATAGCTAAATCACCCTGAAATTTATCTTAAATATGGGCCCAACATATAATCAATTTGTATTACCTGCAACAGATCAATGAACGCCATATTTATCAATACATGAAGATGGGGTTAAAATTTGTTAAGAAAACCATATCCAAATACCACCTACCGGCTTACCTATGACTAACAATCAGTTCCTCACTCGAGGAATCAAGATCCAAGATAAGTTCACTAAGAGCATGTTTTACCAGGTGGATTAACCGATCTAAATGAAAGCATTGAAAGTTTAAACATCCGACCTTACCTGTTTGCTTTATAAACACAAACGCGACTAACAAATTAGTAATTAAAAGGAACTCCAATCATGAACAAAATCATTAATATACTCAGATTTTTAAAACTGTAAAACTTACATGTTGCATATTTAAAACTCATAAAACAAAGTAGACTAGACAACATATCAACTAAATAATGAGAAATATTTGATATCAAACAAAACTTCAATTAAGAGGCTGACAAGTAATAGGTTTGAGCTCAAGAACCGACTGAAGCAGGAAAAGTATTGGGTAAGTAATGTGAAGTATTCATTTTGAAACAAAATTTTAGTCAAGACTATGCCATAAATGATTGTAATTTGACTAAAGACATGACTTATAGTATTTTGGTTACTGATATAGGCTTTTTCCCTATGTATCTTCGTGCATATATACATACCACACGATTATTACTCAAAACCAGTCTAAAATTCTGCTTAAATTCTAAACCCTACAAATTCAAGAGAGGAAATTCTTGAAAATGCAACCTAAACATTGAACAGGCTTAACTACAATCAAATCCAATATAAAAAACCGACAAAATCAACAACCAATTTAAACCATAAATCGTACACAAATGATGGTGGTATTATCGGAGACAATGGAAATAGACGAGAAGGGTAGGAGGTGATCTCGATGGAGTTGACATATGAGAGGAGAGGGGAAAAGGGTGGGTTGTTGGGTTAAATTTTAAGACTATAAGATGTACCCATAACACCATAACATAAAATGTTTCGCCATATCATTTTGTGGACATTTACTCATGGAAATATCCATCGCCCAAACTACTTTTAAAAATTTAATATAAAATTGAGACAGAGAGAGAATTAAGCCTCTTATCACGTCACGATTTTTCACTTCACCTCAATATAACACACCATTACACATAAGGTCGTGTTCACTAATGTTATGAGTTGACATGTTACAGATGTTAGCATAAGGCTGGAGGAAGTCGTGACATGTTTGTCACCATGTCAACTTAGTTTTTTAGCAGCTAAGTCACTCTCACATCAATTTTGTCACACTACAAGCTCAACATGTCATAGTGATGAGATTGGTTATAATAATATTTTTTTTACTCTACCGATCAAGAATTACACATTCTCTCCCTATCTCTCTCTCTAATGTATTGCCATGTACATTCTCTCTTCTTGGCATGTCATCATAGTAGAGTGGTGTTTGTCGAACATGTTATGGTAGTTGTCGAGCCTAGTCTTCCAACCCTAACTCAGTGGGTGTTATGACAATACCACTTGGGCTAATAAAAAGATTTAAAAAAAGAGCCAAGGTAAAAATGTTACATATATTTGGAGTTTTGAACGTAGTGGTGTTTTTTTTTAAAAAAAAAAACCTATTTACCATATGGATATACTTTTGAAAGTATTTACCAATAATGGTGATTTTGCCATTTAGTAAAAAGAAAAAACTTATCGTGCCCTAAATCAACTTTTACCGAACAACGCAAGCAGACCCCAATGCAAGGGAAGAAAGCCACCGTCTCACCAGGCTGCACCACCATTATCGGCTACAACTCCGACCGTACACTCCACCTCCGGCTACAAAAGACGACAGCGACTCTAGCTCTGACCACATCCTCCGACGATTTGATCTCATGTACGATTTGTTTACTCCATCTCACAGCTTCGATGTCTATACATTCAACTTCGATTATGCTTTGTTTAGCTTCGTTTTCTCCATCTCACAACTTGGATTTTATTAAGTTTTAATTTTGAAATTTCTTGTGTATTTGTTAGGTAATGTCGAATTTTTTATTGAACAAGCTTAGGTTTAGATTTTTGAATTGAACATACCAAGTTGCTGCTTAAGTCAATCAAAGAGGGGATTTGAGTTGAATTTTGATGTAGAATTTTGCTAAGGTTAAATAAATGATGTTGTATCAGGACGTAGGACCCGGACCCGGATCCACCGCAACTCAAAAGCAATATCAACTACATTTGAATCAGACGAGACATCTTCTATATTCTCGTCTGGTCCTTACTCTGGTCTAAATGCATTTGATCATGATAACATATCCAAAACAACCCACTTTTCAGAAGACCTTCATGAAGGAAGATGAAGATGCAACTGGAATTTGGACAATTACGGCTTGGATTTGGTTAGGGGAAAATGCTTAATTACTTGCTTATCGTATCATGATTCATGCTTAAGCTTTTTGCGTTCTTATCCCCGTAAGAAAGATCTAACCTCCACATCTAAATGTTTTTTTATTTTCTTTTGTTTATTTTTGTATGAAGGAATGGTTGGTTTTATACCTATAATATTATATCTAAGAATTGGTTTTAATTTAAGATGTTTGTTGGTTTAGATTAAAAGAATTGTTTGTTGGTTTTATAAAAAGTTAGTTTAGATTTAAAAAAATTGTTGGTTATAAAAAAGTGATAAACCTTACTAGAAAAAAGTTACAAAAAAGTGGAAAAAAATTATAGTAAAAAACAGTAAAAATAAAAAAAAAATAAAAAAAAAATAAAAAAAAAAAAACTGAAAGGTTAAATTAAATATATATATATATATATATATATATATATATATATATATATATATATATATTTGTTAAATACTTTTAAAACTATATGGTAATATTTATAAAAAAAAAAAAAAAAAAAAAAAAAAAAAAAAAAAAAAACTACATACATTTGATTTTGCTTGATATTTAATTGTCTTCAAGGTCTTAAGTCTTAACCAACTACCACCACATCGGCACATCCAAACAAACACCAATTGCCTTTCAATCAGAGCATTTCCCCAGAAGTGAAGCTCAGATCGGCTCGCCATAACCAACTACCACCATACCAATGGCTTCTGCAACCCTCATTCATCCTTCCTCTCTATCTCACAATTCATCTCCATTACCGACTGTTTCTAGAACATATCCCTTTATTGCTTCTCTTTCTAACACCGCACTTTCCTTTTCCTACCCTAAAAACCAAATACTTCGTTCAATAACATTCGTTCCCCAAACGGGTTTAGCTTCTTTTTCTTCTTGGAATGGCCTCAGGCACAATGGGTTTTCAATCTCGCTAAAATCTTTGAGATTTGGTAAGTTTCTTTTATCGAGTAAGTTAATGTTCATATATTGATATACCCTCCCTCCGTTCATAGTCAAACTCATGGATTTTCAACTGGAGAATGATGTAGATTGTAGACTCCAGTTATGAATTTGACACCAACTTCGACCTTTTCATAGTTGATTAGAGCTAGCAGAAAAAACTGTAGAAAACTCCGAAATGCATATCAATTTGTAAGTTGAAAAGCTCTTAGTTTGACTAAAAAGTCAATCCTTTTAGAACAGAGGGATCAATCGATTATGAATGAGTTTGTGTTTTTTACGCTTGATATGCTTGTGGTGATCTGCGTATGCAGAAAAGAGAAAGAAATGTCGAGGGAAAGTTGTGTTTGCATCTTTATTTGGAGTTGGGGCTCCTGAAGCGTTAGTGATCGGAGTAGTCGCATTGTTGGTTTTTGGCCCTAAAGGTCTTGCTGAGGTATTGTATTTTATCACCTTAAAACCCCTAATTTCTTGATATCATTTGCATTTAATCTGATAAATCATAAATGTGTTTGCTTTTGATTGCAGATTGCAAAAAATCTAGGGCAAACTTTACGAACATTTCAACCGACGATTAGGGAACTTCAGGTAATGTCTTCAAACATAATTTTCACAACTTTGAAATAAATTGGTGTCATGAATGGTATGTATATATTTATAGGAAGTTTCTAGGGAATTCAAGAGCACCCTTGAAAAAGAAATTGGCCTTGATGAGCTCAAAAATCCGGCACTACGCAACACCAACAACATACCTACTTTGTCCTCGACCCCTTTATCTGTTTCTACATCTGAAAATTCTCAGGCAACAACCACAGAAACACCTGCTGCTGCCACCACCACCTCCACTACTGAGGATTCTCAGGCGGCAGCAACACCTCTTGGTGCCACCACCGAGGATAGTCAGGCAACACCCGCAACTCCTGTAGGCGTCACTGAGGATTTTCAGGTAATAGCATCACCGCCTGATGTCACCACAGGGGATTCTCAGGCGCTAGCAACAACTCCGGCAGCCACTTGATAGCTAAATCGACAAGCATAATATGAAATGTTTTTCATTAGAACTGAGGATAAATAGCTTTATGAAAAGTGTGTTTTGAAGTTCAAAGTTAAATCGACGACCATAATGTGATAAGATAATTTGGAAATTTTACAGCCCACTAGTTTTTCATTTTTCATTATAATTTGTTGAATTTTTAGGTTCTCAAGCAAAGCCTCGACATAGTTCGCTTGCCATTATTTCAATAATATCATATACAATTTTATTCATTTGATAGGAGCTAAGGTTTGCTTATGTTGTAGTATATAAATAGGGAAAATACCACAAATAGACAAAAAAATGGGGTGAATTTCTAAATTTAGTCATAAAACAAGTTTTTCCGGCTATAGACATACATTCCGCGGAGGACCATCCACGGACCTCTGCGGAATGACTTCATCTCCGCGGAACACTCGAAAGTCTGATTTTTAACGTTAAAAGAGTGATCCGCGTAGGCCCTCTGCGGATACAATAACACCTCCGCGGAGTGAGTTGTTTGGAGGTCATAAGTACCTCCGCGGAGATGGTGACGAGGAGCTCCGCGGAGAGAGTAATGTCTCCGCGGTGACGAGGAGCTCCGCGGAGAGAGTAATGTCTCCGCGGAATGGGTGGTTGGAACGGATTTTAGAGGGTTTTTTGATACAAAGTGTTCTTTTTCATATTTTTAGCTTCATTTGGTCGATAGATCAGTTCTTTTCATTTGATTTTCAAAAAAATATATGAGTTTTGTTATTTTATGTACTGGGGGTTTTTGGCAGATAAGTAATGGGATTAACGCCTACGTTACACCAAAGTTTAACAACTTAGGTTTACTGCTTCCGCCAAATTTTGATCGTCGAATATTATTTTAATTTGGTCAAAAGTAAGGCTAATATGTTCAATAGTAATATATCATTGTCATTTCAACACCCGGTTCATGGGTATGGTATGAATATTTTAGACGAAGTAGATGTTCATCAACTCAGAAATGTAATTTCTGAAACGAAGGAGATTGTGCATTTGTATTTAGAGGTGTTTCAGGGATTGGTCGAACAGACAGAAGCGGTTCAGAAAGTTGTACCATACAATGTTGAAAACGTTGTATCTGATAATGTTGAAGAGGAGTCGAGGTACGTATGAGGAGTCGGTTTACCCCCTTCCAGAACCGTGTGATTGGGAAATTCCTGCTGAGATGATGGTTGTTAAACCCCCGATAATGGATACACGTCAAGCTGGTAGACCGAGAAACAGAAATCGTATCCCGTCACAATGTGAGGAACCTATAGTAAGAAGGTGTAGTAGATGTGATAGTACAACACATAATGCAGCGACTTGTCCGGCATTGGTCCCAAAGAAACAAAAAAAGGCTACAAAAAGTAGTGCGACATCAGGTAGTAACACAAAAGGGAAAGGGAAAGGGACAGAAAGGACTCAGGAGACGCTAGAGACGCACGGGACACAAGAGACGCGTTGGACGAGTGGGACGCAGAGAGAAGACTATTGTTCAACGTTTGATTTGAATGATTGATGTTGTATTTATAATTAATTATGTTTTGTTTTATAGGACATTAATTTGTATACTTTGAAATGGTGTGTTTATTTTAAAGATGATGGGTAATATTATGATTATATTAGTGCATAATTACTAGTAGAATAATAACTAATACTCGAAGATAATACATTCAACAAACCAGAAACATATAGTAAACGTACAACAACAGTAATTAACTTAAGGGAATTGCAAAGGATACTTTTCTTTCTCCATTGTTATGTAGTCATCCCTAATTCTTATTTTATCTTCCATACGATCCTTTTGGCTACCAAATTCTATCATTTCTGCATCCTTGTCAGCAAGCCATTTTTCAGACAGTTTGATATTCTTCTTACTTTTTTTTATCCATTCCTCATGATCTTTGATTTTGTTTTTAGTAATCGTCATCCTTTCCTCAACCTCTTTGCACTCCGCCGCAATGAGGTCACGACGTTCAGTGAGAGCTCGAGATGAGTCTTTATCTTTTTTTTGTTGTTCTATGAAAAAAATGTAAGTATCGTTCTATTATACAATAAAAGTCATGATACAAACTTATTATATAATACAAAACGAAGTTCAAATTTTTATAGTATAAAAAACTAAACAATGATAACTATTAAAATGCATTAGAAACTAACCTTAAACGGAAACATAAAACTGGGAACGGTATACTTGTGTACTTTCTTCGATTCGGGATTGGCCTGCTTGAATTATCTAAACTCTTTTATTTTCTTAAACATTCCACGAATCATACGCGAAGTATATTTCCATAAATATTTATTATAATTAGTTCATTGCATACTACTGCGGGAATGTCCAATCATCTATATTATCAGCAAGCTTGTATACTGCTGCAGGAATGCACGTTTTAACGTCCCGTCCGTGTAGACCCTTCAACATAAAAACAAGCTGGATAAGCATCACATCATCTTCATCTTGTAGTGCCAAATAATTCGGGGACATAATTAAGTCTTCTAAATCTCTCAGCCGCAAACGTGCATCAGAAATATCTGGGAACAACCGAGCACGGAGATTTGAATTTGACTGGCCCTTTTCGTCATGGAGTAAATCCACATAAGGACCAACTTTTAAACCACAAATCAGAATATAATCAGTTTCACCAAAACCCAACTGGATCCCCTCTACATCAAACAAATGCCTCTCCATTTTAAATATTTGTTGACACCTTACTTCGTGCAACATCATCTTATGCCCAAGTAAGGGATCACCATGTGGGATATGCATTCCTAAGAATATTCCAAAGGGGGAAGCTTCGAATAATACTCGTTGTGATTGTGTTAGGCGCGAAAAATAGTCTTTAATGATAGTCCCCACCACGCATTTCAAAGTTAAATCCGTTTTTTGATTAAGATCTTCGTGCTACACAACAAAAAAAAAATTATTATTTCATTTAAAAAATTACTAATTGAAAATAAAAAAAATATTATTCCATTATGAAATAAATAGCAACATACTTAAAAGCAGATAAATAGTAATTGTGCCAACACCATCACTCCGCGGAGGCTAGTGGTCATTCCGCGGAGGCCTCTCTGCGGAGTGACATCTAGCTTACGCGGAGGCTGCAGTGTTGGATTATAGCATTCCGCGGAGGAAACACATCACTCCGCGGAGAAGCCTCTGCGGACTGACGTCCCCCTCCGCGGAATGGATCATCCGCAAAAACGTATCTGTGATTGTAAACCTAAAAATCCTAAATCTGTATACATATTCAATGTAATCAAATGAGTTTTCCTCTAATTTGAATCATATTCGACATTAACAATTAGATGAGAATGTGAGAAATACCCGGGAACCGTATCCATCGGCCATAACATCGGGGAATTCGGGGTCCATCGGTGACGGAAAGAGCTCTGCGACTTGATTTCGTCGGAGTTGAAGTCGTCGCCGGAGTTGAAGTCGTTGTCGGATTTGAAGTCTTCGATCAAAGCCTAGAGGAGCCGATGCGGAGGGTGGACGAGGAACGGGGACCAGTGGGGACCAAAAGAGGACCCTTTCGTTTTTCTCAAAAAAATATGGTGGGAATTACCAATTTACCCCCTCTTCGCGGAGATTTCATGGTTCCGCGGAGGGTCCTCCGCGGAATGTGTGTCTATATCTGGAAAAAATGTTTTTTATGACTAAATTTATAAATTTACCCCATTTTTTTTGTCTATTTGAGGTATTTTCCCATATAAATAACATGGAATATATTTGAAAACGGAAGAAAAAATATGATGATGTTTGTGAATATGTGGACAAAATGGGTCCAATCATGCGGCCCAAGTTTGCTTGTCTACGAGTTATGGAATGGAAAAATAATATATATAGATCAAATTATATAAATACTCCTTGTGGTTTTTAAATTTGCAAATTTTATCCATAACTTTCTTTTGTTATATGTAGTGGTGAGCACGGTGTGGTTATTGGCGAAAACTTCACCACTAACCGCAAATGCGGTTAATCCATTTTCATAACCGTTTGGTGCGGTTATTTTTGCGGTGTGATTTTGTTTTGTTTTGTTTTTTTGTTTTTGTGTTTTGGTTATTAACCACATGGATTTGGTGCGATTATTTTGTGTGGTTTTTACCACAGTTTAGAGTTCAAACAGTTTTAAGAGTTAGACATATTACTTGTAATAATAAAAAAATCATAAGGTATAAGACAATTAACTTAAATTACAAACAACTAATATCTTAAAAATATCAAATCACTAGTAAATAACAATAAATATCTTAAAATTGTCAAATTTCACCATTTTCCAAAGTTAAAAATAAGAAAAAAACAACACTTTTGTTTCTAGAATTTTATCATTATTTCATCCATGAAACTTGTTTTATTTTTAATATTTAATATATTAATAATTAATAAAAAAAATTGTATATAATATATGCGGTACGGTGCGGTTTTTATTGCGGTTGCGATTTATGCGGTTAATCTTAGTTGCGGTGCGGTTTTTGCTCACCCCTAGTTATACGTATGATCTATGTGGTTCTAATTTTACGTGTGGTTCATCCTTTATGCATACAAAAATACTTATATATATTTTTTGTTTTTTTATTTTAAATGATTTTTATACAAAACAAGGAAAAAAAACACCAACATACCCAAATCACTTACACTTATACCCGTCCTCACCCCGATCGTTCTTCTCTGTGCTTCCTATATCCTCCACTGCCGCCTTCGACAACCCTCATCCCTACCCATCATTCACTTACAAATACCCCTAACCATTCATTCATTTTGTAGACACATCATCGAAACCAACACCCTTCATCTTATCTAAGCTAAGAATATTGAGAGGGATTTCGTATCCAAAAGGCGACACCTAATCCTTCGATGGAAGAGATTGACTTGAAAGCGGAAATTATTTGCTTTTTTTGTTAAAGGGGATTCGACGCAGTGTCGGTAAAGATCTTTCATTTATTATACCAATTTGTTTAAACCTATTAATCAACACTTGATCATTGCTATTTTTTTTCTTCATATCATTGTCATGTGTGTACACGACATTCTCATTGACATACTTTCTTTATGATTTGAGATGTTATATCTAATATTTTGTCTGCGATAGGCATGTTATTTGGGACAGAACCGACCCAAACCCGAATAAATCGAAAAACGAATAAGACTGTTTAAAGAAATCGAAAACTGGACCGATTAAACCAATACGGGTCCTATTCGGTGCGGGTATTACTCATTCCGATTTGGTTATTTCTCGAATAAACCAAATAACATTTACAATATAATTAAGCAACGAATAGTACTGAAAAGAACTGAATAACCCAAACAAATCAGATAACATTTATACCAATCAAACGAAGTCAAATTATTTAAATTCAAATGTGGATCAAATGATCCAATCAGAGCTTTACAAATATTAAAATATTCTTCTACGGAGACACAACATCTCAAACATATGTATGATCTATTACAATAAAGTAAATGTTAGTTAAAAAAACAGATTTAATACCCCTATGTTTAGGTGCCTCTATTTCATTGAGTATATAACCAAAAAATACATGTAACTATGTAAACAATAACAAAGACGTTATGCTAGTTTAAAGTTGCCATAAAATTTTGTAAACATGCGGAAATAAAAAACTCAGCTTCAATAACGCATGTTTAGGGGTCTGTATCTCATTGAACATGTACCCAAAATGCATGTAAACTATGTAAACAATAATTTAATATATGAACTACAAGATGGGAAAAAAATCAGGCAAACCGGACAAATAACGAAGACGTTATGACATTTCAAAGTTGCCCTAAGAATTATATATTTTCAATTTTTGGTTTGGTCCTTTAGGCTCGATCAAGACGTTATTCGGGTAACCCAGACTGAATAAGCCTAAAATACATACGCGAGAACAAACCTGAATAACTTATTCGGTCATAATTCGGTTCGCTTCGGTTTCAGTTTTGGATCGGGTTTTTTGTCCAAACGTTCATCCCTAGTCTGCACCATGATTGAGCTGCCAAGTTTTCTCATATTTAACATTTATGTTTGATTTTCCAGGTCTTCATATGAGTGGACGTTTCCCCACAACCACTATAGAATATGTCAAACTTGTATTTTTCCCCAATACCTTCATAGTCGATTCCAAAGCTTATCTTCCATTCATGCTAATGAGTTCTTCTTTGGTAGGTTTAGATTGTTAAGTCTCAACTCTTTATCATCTTCATTGAAGAAGTAAACCCAGTAACCTCCTTGCCAAATGAATTTTAATCGGAATTTTGATACAAAAGCACTACATATATACTCGATTTCAAACCTAGAATTTAACTTGACAAAAAGTACGTCTGTTTTGTGCTACATTTATGATTTCCAATTTCAAGTTTGATGATGGTACTAGATTTGATTTCATATTTCAGGTTTGATTAACATACCAATTCAAAACAATGTATTTGGGGTGCATTCCAGTCAACTCTAGATTTTGATCTTTGATTTTGTTTCTAATTAACTTCATATTTCAATTTTCTTCCATTTATCTTTGTCATCAGGGACGTTACCTTGATTTTGTTTCAAATCAATTTCATGTTTTCCAATTAGAAGGGAGATATGAGAAGATTTATAACATGCAAGTCTTTGAGGAGAGGGAAGAGTGAGGGTGTTTTTTAATTATTTTTTAAAATTGAAATTAAGCAAAAAATAAAATATAATAAAAAGAGTGTAAATGTTATTTATTTTGGGTAAGAAATTTAAAACATAAGGACCATTCATGTAACGAAAATGTTTTGGAAGAAAATATGAGAATCCGATAAAACAGCAGGGACCATTTATATATTTTGGTCTAAAATATATGACAGTACATGAGCGATCGTCGAGAGATGCGGAACCAGAACCCTAATAAGCCCTTATTCTTATAAGAATCCATAAACCCTGCTAACTACTTCACACATAGCAAGCCGCAGCAGCAGTAATCCTGTTCGTGAATACAAACATGAGAGCTCCAATCAGAGGAGGTATGCTTCTCTCCGTAATGCAAACAATAATTTTATTTTCTTTACTGATGTGATCTTTGTATTGAGCGAATTTATTAATGTTTGATTATAGGACGTGGTGGAAGCGGTGGATTCAGGGGTGGCCGTGGAGATGGCGGCGGTAGAGGAAGAGGGGGAGGAGGAGGTAGAGGCAGAGGAGGTGGAGGATTCAGCGGCGGAAGAAGCGCTGGTGGAAGAGGCGGTGGTAGAGGTCGCGGTGGTGGCAGAGGAGGACGTGGTGGTGGAATGAAGGGAGGGAGTAAGGTTATCGTTGAACCACATAGACACGACGGTGTGTTTATTGCTAAAGGTAAGGAAGATGCTCTTTGCAATGGTGCCTGGTGAAGCTGTCTATAATGAGAAGATGATCTCTGTTCAGGTACACGTTACTAAAAATCAAATTAGCCTTTTCATAGTTAAGATACATATCTGTTTTATATTGAATTAGTGTCTGCGTTGATTTGAGTTTGACATATTTTCAATTTGATTGGATTCAGAATGAAGATGGAACAAAGATCGAGTATAGAGTATGGAATCCCTTTAGATCAAAGTTGGCTGCTGCTGTTCTTGGAGGAGTTGACAATATTTGGATGGTAAGTTTTGTAAATCATCGAAGCAGTGATGTTCAATTGATCATTGACCTTTTTTCTTATTTTTTGGTTTCAGAAACCTGGTTCTCGTGTGCTTTACCTTGGAGCTGCATCTGGCACAACTGTTTCTCATGTATCTGATCTTGTTGGACCTGTAAGTGGTTCATTAAAGATGATGGCTTTTCTCATTTCGTAGATCATATCTAAATCGCTATCAAGAAGTTAATTGCTTTGTTCCTTTGCTATTATTAGACTGGAGTCGTGTATGCTGTTGAATTTTCCCACAGAAGTGGTAGAGATTTGGTGAATATGGCTAAAAAGAGGACAAATGTTATTCCGATTATTGAAGATGCTAGACATCCAGCCAAGTACAGAATGCTTGTTAGCATGGTTGATGTTATTTTTTCTGATGTTGCCCAACCTGATCAGGTCTCTTTTTCCTTCACTCTCATTTTCTTTCACAACATTATATGCTTACATTTAATCCACTCCAAGTTTTATTTTTTAAATTGTTTTAGACGTCATTGTATTTTTTCATCAATAATATTTCTATTATATTTGTCTTTTTTGGTCTCATTCTTGGATTCTGTTTGATTTACAATATTGCATATGATGAGCTACTCGGATTCCCCTTCAGGACATCTTGTATGATGCAAAAACCGAGTTTCTGATGCCACTTTTGTCGTTTGATTCAGTTTAATATTCGATTTCTTTGTACCTTTTTTCTAAAATGGTTACAAGGGTATCTTTGATTTGTCAAAACTTTTTTATCTTTTGAATATCTGAGCTATATGTTTTTTCTTTTGCTAGCTTCCAAAATACTTGATTGTTTTATATTCCTTTTTCAGGCTAGAATTTTAGCACTCAATGCATCCTATTTCTTGAAATCTGGAGGCTATTTTGTTATATCAATCAAGGTCAGTTCTTGAACCTTGTACTCATTCATACATTGAATATTTATTTGGTTTATTCAATCTTTCATAAAGTTTATATTTTAATTTATATTGGAATTTCAATTTTCAATAGGCAAACTGCATAGATTCTACAGTTCCAGCTGAGGCTGTATTTGCTTCTGAAGTGAAGAAGCTGCAAGCAGAGCAATTTAAACCAATGGAGCAAGTGACACTTGAACCCTTTGAAAGAGACCATGCTTGTGTTGTTGGAGCCTATCGGGTTCCAAAGAAACAAAAACCTTCTTCTTAAATCTTAAACTCATTATTTGCTTCAGACAAATCTTACAAATTTTAGATTTTGTTTAATGAAAAAATGTACACAAGAATCATCATATCATTACTTGAAATTTTAGATCCACTTTAAGCTTTTTGTGATGTCAATTGGTTGTGTCAAAAAATGGAAAGATGCATTGATACTCCTACCCCGCTTTTCTTGATTGCTTGATGCATACAATTTTTGATTAGAAACTGAAGGACATTGTGATAATGACAACAACCCTAAGTACTCAAATGACATGACATTACATAAATTAGGTTGATGAAAGTAAACAACAAAAGTGATAATAGTATTAAATTTGGTGTTAAGTTGATTCAACATAACATGATATATTGTATTTTACTATTTGTTAATATTAGTTTTGTTAAATGTGTGATATTGAAGTTTTTAGTTTCGTATAATGATAATTGATGATGCAATTAGAAAAAGAAAGAAAAGAAAAGGTGAGAAATTGAATCAGTTTTTCTGTAACACGCCAACATCTCCTCAACTAACCTAACCGCTACGTGAATAGTCAAGTCAACTTGACAACAAAGTAATTTTCTTTATGAATAATAATTAATAATAATAAATGATTTGTAAAATTGTTTGAAATAATTACTAACTATATCATTTAAAAAAGAACAAATTACACGAATGGTCCTTAAGGTTTTGTTTTTTTTCCCTCAAATTGTACCTACGGAGCAAACCTTGCACACAAATGATCTTTATGACTAACTTTGTTAACAGATTCTGTTAAGTGTGTGTGAAAAGACGAAAATACCTTTTATTTATTTATTTATTTTTAATATTTGTTAATTTGAAATTAAAAAAAGTGGGTCTCTCTCTCCTAGACGACATCATCCCACCACCACCACCGGAGTACCATTTTCTGATGGAGCACCACCACCAGAACCTTAACTTCAGTTGTGTCCGCCTCCATTCCAGCACATGCACAACCTTACTCCATCAAAGGTTCAAACTTGCATCGGAAAGATCTCCATCGCCACCACCCGTTGTAGTCGTAAATTTGACTCTCAGTAACCTAAATTCAGAACACTTTGAAAAGAGGGAAGATTAATTTAGGATGAAAATACTTAGGCTCAGATCTGCAATTGGGGAATGTAGACAAAGAAGATGGTGGATCGGTCATGGCTGTAAACACATACAGTTGCAAAGTGAGAGAATATCAATTTCATCTTCACTATGCCATTCGTGATGTTGTCATGCCAAGATACAGATCTGATCATCCATGTTGTTTCACTTTTTTCTCAGAATACACCGATCATCATAGCCATCTCAGATCTGTTGTAATTTAAGGAATTTAAAGGGCAAAATCCGCCATGGCTACAATTACAGTTGCAGGTGACGTTTGGAAAAGAAATTTCAAGAAACAAGCACATGCCCTGTGGATTGCCCAGCCAAGATACGAATTAGATCAACAAATTCGGATTTTGCTTAGATGAAATCTCATTGTCATAGCCTTCGAGAATCAAAACAGTATTGGGCGGAGATAGACATAAACACACACCTTCTTTAAACGACACTTTCCTACCCTAACAAATCCCAAAAATCGATTTATAAGGTTGTCTCCTTTCAAGAATGAGTTTTGGGCGGAGATAGACACAAGCACACACCTTATTTAAACGATTTCAAATACATACATCGATTTTAGAAATGAAAACACATACACAAATCGATTTCCACAAACGAAAACTGCACATACAAAAATCGATTCTAGATTCGATTTTTGGGATTTTTAAGTCCCAAAAACGATTTGAAGAACAAATGATTTCATATTCGATTTATGATTTTAGATTCATGAAGAATAAACTCATAAAATATGGAGTGTGTGCATTTATGTGTTCTATGTGTTCTTGAGTGTGTTCTTTTTTAAAACAAACATATAATTGTGTGTCTGTGTGAGACGGAGAGACTTTTTTTTTTAATTTCAAATTAACAAAATATTATAAATAAATAAATAAATACTTAACAGAATCTGTTAACAAAGTTAGTTATAAAGATCATTTGTGTGCAAGGTTTGCTCCGTAGGTACCATTTAAAGGAAAACATTTTCATAAGGATTATTTTAGGGAAAAAAACAAAACCTTAAGGACCATTTGTGTAATTTGTTCTTTAAAAAATAAATGTATGCCCTTTTTATTTAAAACTATATGATGAGTTTTGTTATATTATAATAAATTAAAACTAAATTATGTATAACATAAAAAATACAATCTCTCTGTTCTAATCTTTCAATTTTACTCAAAAAAATAATTTTATTCTTATTTTGTTATTTGTTATTCTATTAAGTCTCTTAATTAATGTCATGTCACTTGTTAATTTATTGATTTTTTTAAAAAAAATTAAATTTTAAATTTCTCAATCTAATTACTTTAAATTAATAATACTAGAATAAAAATTAAAATAAAATTAGTATAGATTATAAGGTGATATAATTTCACATATTTATTTAAATCAACTATTATAGTTTTATATAACTAAAAAAATATCTTTTAATTAATTATTTATTTAAAATAATTTATTTATCTCCCTCTTCCTATTTTAATAAAAGAATAGGTTTCATATCCTTCTGCCATGTGTCAAAGTATTACACATTCTCATTAATTTCATATGTCACGTGTCATTTTGTGGTTCTTCTTTTTGAATTGCATTTTCCCACATTAAATAAGTTTCCATAAAAAATAAAATTACTTCATTTCCTTTTTGGGCCTTAGTATGCCATGAATATAAATTAAAACATTACAATTAAAATCTGAATTTAAAATTAAACAAATTACAAGGTGATATATTTATAGATTTTACATAAGAATTTTTTTTTTTAAAAAAACATTACAATTAATATGTAAATTTAAAATTAATCAATGATTATAATTTTACATAACTACATAGAATATCTTTTAATTAATAATTTATTTTAATTAATTAATTAATAATCATGAGTTTCTACTATGAAAGTTCAATTAATTTTGTAACCGTGGTTCCTACGGGTTATAAACTAGTTTAAAACAATTGACTAATAATTTTAAGCTTTTTACTATAAATGTTTAATTAATTTTGTAACAATGGTTTCAATGAGTTATAAACTAGTGTTATAATATACATATGTATTATTGAATGAGAATGTTTAATTATTAATGGAATACTTAGGGGTTGTTTGTTTTTTTTTGTGAAGATCTGCGCAACCACTTTTGTCTGCGCCGCACAGACAACGTGCAGACATATGCCCTCGCAGAGTGTTTATTTTTTGGAAGTGCGCAGATCAAAAAACGTCTGCGCGAGCTCTTCCTGGCACAGACATGGACCACTATCTTCAAAGGTCTTCATACCCTATTTTAACCTAAACCAAAAAAAAACATGGGCCACCGTACAATTTTTTTTTCTTTCTTTTTTTTGCTGAAAATGCATTTTTAATGTTTATGGTATAAATTAAGTTTGAAAAATCAATTTATTTCAACAGCTACAGACGTTAAAAACAAACAGTCTTTTTATTGCAGACTGCATACATTTGGTCCACCACTTCTGCCGCAAAGGGTTGCAGATGTGGTCCGCAGACTGCAGACATTTTGGCTTCAAAAAAACAAACAACACTTTAATTGTTATTAAATATAATTTAAATACACATGATTAACGAATAATTGAAATTTAGATGGAATTTGTTTGGCTTTAAAAAAATTGGCGGGGTTAATTAATGCATTTCCAAAATAAATAAATAAATAAATAAAACTGATCTTAAGAAGGTAATTAAGAGAAAAAAAAACATCATTTGGGACTGTTGGACAATTTAGTAAAGAAGAATAGATTGTTTGCATCAAATCTAAAAATAATAGCCAAACAAAAGCAACATCTATTTATCTCTTATTAAAAATATCATTCAGAAAAATGTGATTAACGATAAAACATTTTTCAAAACAGTGCTATATATATATATATATATATATATATATATATATATATATATATATATATATATATATATATATATATATTTGTCACATATTGATTTACATATGACATATCTATATTATTTTTCCTCTTTTCTTTATATAATAATACTCATTTATTTCTATCATCCACCAACATGGCCGATCCAAAGGTATATGGGTCCGGGCCAAAAAGAAAAAAATGTCCAATTAAAGACAAATATAATAAAAACTCAAAAAAATATCATTTATTCTTTATTATAAACGCGTTCAATTAGCAATAACAAGCAAACAAAATTGTTTATCTTTTGAGCTAGTTTGAGTTTGAACCAATTTTAGGCCCTAAAAATCATTTAGATAATATATATATATATATATATATATATATATATATATATATATACACACCACATAGCTCAGAAAATTTAGGCCCTAGAGACGTGGGTCCTGAGCGATCGCCCGAATTGTCCACCGTCTGGACCGGTCCTGTCAACCAATTTTCATCATAATATTATCAGTGTTTATCATTAATTAGTGTTTTATCATTAAAAAAATATGTTTTCTCAAAGTTTTAATGGATTTTTTTTACTATTTGGTGTTCAGAAGTATTAATACTCAAAAGTAATGATTAAAATTACTTGAAATTTTTAAAAATCTAAAAAATTTTAAAAATCGATTAGATTAGATGTTTATAGAATATCGTTTGTAAAAAAAATGAGAATGATATAATCATTTTTTTGATTCCCAACAATGTACATACATAAAAGAAATTTCAATGGTTACCATATGAAGTATCTCTTATTAACCTTTGAATTATCTCTTATTATTGATTTATCTTTTATCATATTAATTTGATTTTTTTTACATTGCCCCATATTGCTTCACACATCTATCTAACATTTTTTTTCCTTATATAATACCACTAATTTGTTTCTATAATTATGCATCAATCTTGATTACAATACTCCGTCTTTAACCTCTATTATTAATTAGTGGTCGCTACATCATAAAAATATGTTTCTATATCAAAATGTTAAAAGATTATATTATTTGGTTTTAGTTTCAAAAAGTAATGGAAGTCAACACTAAAGATGAAAATTTTAATAGTTAAAACCCTAAAACAACTGATTAGGTTGCAAACTTAGGTTGATTTTGTGGTTAGCACGTTGAAAAATTAACATTACCCTGAAAAATTTCGAAAAAGAATTCTTATGCCTGAAAATTTAAGGGGGTAATACATGCCATATGGCCCACACCTGAAACCCCATGGTTCTGCCTATGCTCTTATTATGTCGGAGAGAAGAAATACATTTGAGGAAAAACTTCTTTGTTTTTTAGAAGACAAAAGATATAAAAATGTCTTTCTAACATCTTTTTTTATAAGAAAAAAATTATTTTTGATTTTGAAAGATGTTTTCTAAATTCTAATTACATTGTGATATTTCCTTTTTCCACCTCCACCTTCGTCATCGTTGCCGCTACCACCACCTCTGCCTCCGTCGTTGTTGTCATATTCGCCAGCACCACCACCACTACTGTCACTGCGTCCACCACCATTCTTTTTGAAAAGCAATAATTTTTATCTATAAAGACTAAAAATATGGGAAAAAAATGATCCACATCTTATTTCTAACATAAAAAAAACTAAAAATATTTCCTATTGTTCAAAGAAATACATCTTTTACAATCCCTCTATTGAATTTAATATCATAGTGTGATTTTTCATTTTCGTTTTCCTCTTGTACATCCTAACCATTTGGGTTACACACCTTTCATTTTTTTGTGTTAATGTCATAAAAACCCTTAAGTTTTATCGGTTTTGTCCAAAGTTCAATTTTATGTTCGTTTTTATCCTCATACTTTCCAAAAAATATTCGGTTTTACCCTTTTACCGATGATAACAAGTTTTTTTGGTTACCATTATATTAACTTCGCAAAAAAAAAAAAAAATTAAGGTTTTTTTTTTATTTTTATTATTTATGTTTTTATCCTTAAATTTATAATTTTTTTTACACTTTTACCCTAAGTATTTTTTTTTCATATTATACGTATTCATGTGAAAAAAATCGCATTTATATACGAAAAAAGTTTAATTAAATATTGTATTTACGTTTTTTTAACGTTATTACTTATATATATATATATATATATATATATATATATATATATATATATATATAAGGAAACAAATCAATATATTTTTAGAATTACAAATGAGTATTTTTATTTATTTAAAAATATATACATATCAATAAAAAAACATATTTATATGCAAAAAAACGTATTCAGATATAATCATGTTTATATATATATATATATATATATATATATATATATATATATATATATATATATATATATATATAGCTAGGTTCATTTGTTTAAACTAAGTATTGTGTTATCGTATGCATAAATGTGGGTCAATCGAAATTAAATAAAAAATTAAATAATTAAATAAATAAATAAGGGTAATTTAGTCATTTGTTTAATAACTTCCAAAAATAATCCCTATAATCTTGCTAGCCTTCACTCTTAACCTAATTTATTTTCTTATATACAGCCGTCGATAATGACCTGAAACAAAAAGAAGGGCAGCCGTTATCGACCGTGTACATCGATGAAGGTGATGAAGGGCATCAGGAACGAGAGAATGAAAATGGCGCAGACGCATGGATTGCCAACATTATTTACACTTTCACCCACTAATCCTTCCAATATACACCTCAATTCTCACTCAAATTCTGTACGAGTGCGTACTTCAAAAATTAGGGCAGATATCTCACTCGAAGTCGAAGAACACCCTTTTCCTTTTCCCCCAAACGCCATGCGAAGGAAGCTTGATTCCAGGTGGTTGGGTGGATTCAGTCTAGGAATTGATCTTGGGTTGTCTCGTACCGGTCTTGCCATAAGCAAATGATTCTCAGTTCGCCCCCTCAAGGTTTCTTCCTCACATCTCCATCTCCATTAATGGTCTTTTTCAATCTTCATTTAATACATAATTTCAATTTGTATAACTAATTCGCACAATCTTAATGGGTTCTTAGGTTTTTGATTTGGATTTTATCATGTGTGTGTCTACTCTAGGTTCTGGAATTAAGGGGCCAAAAGCTTGAGAAGGGCCTGCTTGAAATTGCTCAAGAACATGTATGTTCTTGTTTATTGAAATTCTACCCTTTAGATTCTAAAAATTAAAAATCAAAAACTCCCCATAGTATATCGTTCCATCGTTGTCGATATCCGCCTTCAATTTAATTTGGATTCGGTTTAGGGTTTTTTTTACAGTTTTGCAGGTGTTCATGGAAATTAATCAATTATTGTAGTTAATGTGAATTACCTACCGCTTCCATAAGTTTGTTCATGTCTAAATCCTTAAAGTTGGCGCTTGCTTTTACCAACCCTTCCTTTAATTCCTCTAATGTGATTTGACCACTGCCATCTGTGTCCATCATCTTGAACATCTCTTTCAATCCAACAATCTCCTCTTCAGATAGACTCTCAGCAATAACCTGTTCAAATCACTAAACTAATCTCAATCTTTAAGAAAAAATGGTAAACATAATATATATAATAAAACCTACTTTTATGGCTATCTTCTTGATTCTGTTCATAGCAGAAAACTGCTTCAAGCGAGATAGAACAACAGTATCAAGAGGCTTATCTGGAGCAACACCATCAACTTGAATCCATGGGTGATCTACATTACATGAGAATATAGAATTGGAAACTCAAAATAAAAAAAATATCCAAAGAAATTAGAGAGTTTAAGTAGTTGATACTCACTCAGAACTTGACTTGTTGTCATCCTCTTTTTGGTGTTTCTTACGAGCATTCCTTTAAAAAGATCTTTTGCACTTTCAGATATACTTGGCCATGGGTCTGATTCAAGGTCAAGTTCACCATTCAACACCTGCTGATATATCCCAGCTTCCATTTCTGTTCACCATTCCATGCTTTTTAAGATTTTATTTATTTTTTATGACATTCTGTTAGAATATGTGTAATTGTATTAAAATGTACAATTTCATAGCAGTTATTCTTATAGAATGCGTGAAGGAGACATGATGATCAAGGGCGTGAACGTTGGAATGGAATGACAAATTCCAATTCTGTTGGAATCACAGAAGTTGATGCTTGAAGAACGGACCACATTATTCCTTTAGAATGTATTAGTCGTTGTTAGATTTTGATGTTTCTTCCCCGTTTTGATTGTTTTTTTAGTTTTATTCTTTAACAATAAATGTAATTCTTAACAATTGTTACCCGTATTCTATAAGAAATAATGTATTTTTTGTTTTTATTCTTCAATTGATTGTTCAAGATTTTGTTATTCTACAAGAAGTTGTTACTTTTCAAGAAGTTTTTAAAGTCATCATCAATAGGTTCAACAATATTTTTATTATTTATGGTTCAAGAATATTTTTATTTTTGAATATACTCATAAACATATTCTGTCAGAATGTCCGAATTAAAAGAATTATAATTCGTAAAATCGGATTTTTAAAATTAATAGAATCTATGATCCCTTAAAAAATGCAATTTTCCTTTATTAAATATATATTAATTGACTAAATTACCCTTGTAAGTAATTAAGATGAATTTTTCAATTATATTTAATTCAATAATGTATATTAATCACTTTCTTAAAATAAGTAAATTTGATTGGCCCACATTTATGCATACAATAACACAATAATTACTTTAAACAAAATAACCTAAGCATATATATATATATATATATATATATATATATATATATATATATATATATATATATATATATATATATATATATATATATATATATGTTTTTAGAAATATTAATATGTATTTTAGAAGTACAAATATTTATTATTACATTTTTATAAGCATATACATATATTTTTAGAAGTGTAAATATGTATTATATATATATATATATATATATATATATATATATATATATATATATATATATATATATTAAAAGTGTAAATATATTTTTAGAAGTATAGATACATATTAATATTTCTAAAAATGTAAACATATGTATTTATACTTCTAAAAATTGTATCTACAAAATACGTATTCAAAATTCTAAAAATATTTTTTTATGTTTTAAATGGTATGACAATGCAAAAAAAACTCATATATATATATATATATATATATATATATATATATATATATATATATATATATATATATATATATATATAATAAGTAACATTAAAAAATTTAAATACAATATTTAATTAAAATTATTTTTGTATATAAATATGATTTTTCTGCATGAATATGTATAATATGAAAAAAAAACTTAGGGTCAAAGTGTAAAAAAATTATAAACTTAAGGGTAGAAACATAAAAAATTGTAAACGTAAGAGTTTTTGCGAAGTTAATATAATGGTAATCTGGAAAACGTGTTATCACCGGAAAAATGTAAGAGCGAACAGTTTTTGGAAAATATGAGGGTAAAAATGAACATAAAATTCAATTTTAAGCAAAACCGACAAAACACTGAAAACTTAAGGGTGTTTATGACATTAACATTTTTTTCCTTTGGCCTTTCTTAATTTCTTATTTTAGTAAAACACGTAGAATAAATCTTTTAAAATTTAATTCCTCGTTAAAACACAATAACTTTTTATTATTAAAAGTTATTGTCCTAATTAACGAGTTTTACAATTAGACTTACGCAATTTCGCTTCAATTTGTTTATGTAGTTTATTAACTTGTTTTTGCACATATTCACCGAAAATAAGAAGTGTATACTAGAATATACATAAAATTAACGAATACACGCATATACATGTACTCACACTTTAGTTGTTGCGTTTATAGTTTGTTAACCTTAAGTTTTTTAAGAAATCTTAAATCTAACGTCCAACGTGGTTTGGTAAAAAAAAACCAACCTAAGCCTAACCTAATTTTCAGTTACCCTCAACCTCAACTTGTTGATGACCTTTTGGTTAGTTGATGGTTAATAGTTGATTGATAGTAGATGATTGAGTCAAATTTAGCTAAGTCAAGTTCTCATCGAGACATATCTATTTTTTTACTAGACATGGTATCAAAAGATATATCATTGATTGTAAAACTGAATCCGATCCTACTAATTCTGGTGTAAAACGGTATGAATATTACCAAATCAGACTTATTTTATTATCAGACCCAGTAAAAAACATACAAACAACTCCTAACTTATATATATAAAGCAGAAGTTTGTATATTCTTCGAAAATTATGACCCACTACGTATCGTACTTATCAAACAATATTAATTCCATGCTTTTAAAATGGTAATTTAACTGTTGATATTTATATTTGAAATTGGGGTAATTTACTGAAAGCTTCTAACCCAGCGGAATCAGATGTTGTCTTATTTTGTTGAGGTTGAGGGTTCAAGTCTTTATCGTGGACATATGATGGAACTAAAAAGTTGATTAGATTTGTCGTTAAAAAAATTAGAATAACGTTAAATGTAAAACATGGCGTTTTAAAATGTCAAAAATAGTTGGCAGCTGAATTGATTCTATAAAAAGGAATTTAATAAAAAGAAATGGAGTTTGAACTCAAGCTATTAAAACCAAATGCCAAATCACATGATTTAAGTCGTTATTTTTTTCTAAAATTAAAACCAAAGCACGGTAGACGGTTAATCTATTTTTCACTTGGTTACATTTTGATAATATTTATCTGTAGTAAGTTTAAACTTTAAACAACCAATAGCAAATTTAGAATTCAAAGATTCGAAAAGAAATATTTGATTTTAATAAGTTTGAGCAGCCGATTATGGTAGCAAACTTTAGAATGCAAATATTCAAAAAAGAACCTTCTATTGGAGAAGAGAAAATTTCAACAAAACGCCGAAAACCCTCTTCGTACATTACAACCTTGACCCCGTAATATAGGATTGAAGCCTTCATATGTCTTTTGACCAAATATACATTTTTACCATTTCCCATTTAACTAAACTCATATATTTATTTCTTTATGTAATAATAATTTATATTTTTATGGAAAATTACAAAAGAAGTCGGCTAAAAAAAATATTTTACAATATAGACACCCTGCATAGTTATTCAACCATTTTTAGACTAAATGTTATTGACACCCATTCGCCGAGATGCCACACTTTTGCCGGCGGTGAACAACGACCTGCCTTTCGTTTTTTGCTGGCGGCAAAAATGCTGCATGTAATATGTTGTCAATGGAGAATCGGAACCTTGGAAGGGAATGTGACCGTTAGACTTTTTCTTTTTTGAACACACACACACACACACACACATATATATATATATATATATATATATATATATATATATATTCTTTTGATACATGTCAATTTTTTCATTTATTTTGTCATTTTGTGATTATTTTAAATTTATTTTTATTTCACATGTCATTTTATGGTTTTTTTATTAAGAGAGAGAGAGAGAGAGAGAGAGAGAGAGAGAGAGAGAGAGAAAGAGAGAGAGAGGATTTTATTAAATTTCCATGGACAATTACAATCACACACAAGGGTTACACATCGCTTGAGTTCTCAAAACAAAAGAATCTCTTTTGCTTACTAACTGCTCCAAAGGATGTGTTCTCAACCTTACAATGATTGCTCTTTTGAAATTTATGTGCGATTAACAATGATAGAGATATGAACCTATTTATAGGCAAGCATAGGAAACCCTAATTATGATGGGTCATGCCCATCCATAATTAGCCCATAATGGGGATGTACTAATTTCAAACCAATCACAAAATGTCATGCAAGCGCTTCTATAATCTTCAACCTCATGAGCATCAACCAAAACACATGATGACGCATCATGTATCACTTGGTATCATGATGGCGCATCAACCACGTGGAACATCCTATATAATCATCTTCATTCTTATGAGAAACATTTGGGCAATCTTGAGCATCTTAATGAACTTGACATCCGAGTGACACATCTGTGACATCCCCATTTTCACGGCCAGAAAAGACCGATTTTGTTTATGCTTTGTTTAAAAATCAGAGTAACATTTTAAATAAAAGTGTTGCGGAATTTGTTCCCAGAAAAACATGATAAATACGTTATCAAAACATTTTCGAAGAAATGTATTTTTATTCATTTTAAAACATTGGGATGTTATCGTTAATACAGAAACATAAGCATAAACAAAACTTACATTCGTTATCACTAGTGATTTTTATCTCCTTAATCCCTCAGTGTAATGTAACTTCATATAGACACCTGTGATACAAATAAACTGAGTGGGTCAGGTTGGGAAACCTGGTGAGTACATAGGATTTTCAACCCACAATAATATAATTATTATGTTTAAACATCAAACAATCAGCCCAATTACCCATCCCCATTATCTTCTTTACTCTTAAGGATCTACTCTAAGAATCAACTATTCCTCGTTCATTCATTCATAAGGATCATCCTAAGGAATCGGCACGAAGTCCATCGTTGCCACGGTTTACACAACGGGCACTAAGTCTGCATAGTCGCCAGGGTTTAGGCACCAAGTCTGCATGGTCGTCAGGGTTTAGGCACCAAGTCTGCATGGTCGCCACGGTTTAGGCACCAAGTCTGCATGATCGCCACAGTTTAGGCACCAAGTCTGCATGATCGCCAAGGTTTAGGTACCAAGTCTGCATGGTCGCCAGGGTTTAGAGTACACCGGGTAACCACATCGTTCACAACACCTACAGGTTGCGAGCCTGCTAGTGTTCCACTGGACTGTCAAGAATAGTCTGTGGTTGTCATCCATACTCTGCTAGATGACGGGGCCACGCTTGGGTAAAAGACTTCTCTCATTGTTCACCTATCACCCTTATCTCATGGTCTATATCACCTCTTATCTCAACATTCAATTCATATTTCATCTACCCATGTTTTACCCAACATATTTTATAGATATAAAATACATATACAGTTTAAATCATTTAAAACATGTATAAAATCTTTCATTCAGCATAGACAACAAGTATTCAGACAATATGCACACATATCACGTAATTTATATAAAATACTTCATATCTATGTGTAAGATGAAAGTAACTATGCACTCACTTGATAAAGTGGTGATTCGGTACTCGGACAGCGCTTCGTTTACTTAAAACAACTTCTTTCGACAAAACCTAGTATCATTACCACTAGAGTTTAGTCTAAGGTTCGACGATACTAATTAATAGTCTAGCTATTATTACGATTATATAAGCGTTAAACAATACTCATCACCTACTATGTACAGACAGGGGCCAGACATAAAACACCGGAGCGCAGGACCATTTTGGCATATAACACTTCTGAAACCCAACAACCCTATGCGGCCCTTTAAACCATATTCCCCGTACGGCGAGTAGTTAAAAAGATATTATAACGACGCTTATATAACCCATAATAATAGCTCATAAATTATTATAAGGTCCTAATAACGTTACTATAATTAAATAAAAGCTATATTAAAAATAGCGTAGGCGTAGCTCACTTACAACGGGTTTTCTCGAAAACCGGGCTTCGCTTGGAGCAGCGTTTACGAGGCGAAAGACCCTTTTTCTCGGGACTCCGGGAGCCTTGGGGCTTCCTTCGGGTGCTAGGGGGTTTACCTAGGCTTTAGGGGGGGGGGGGGGGTTAGGGGGCTTAGAGAGAGAAAGTAGTGAGAGAGAGAGAGAGGTGAATTTGGAGTGAAATTATCGGCAGCCTTCGCAGGGTATTTATAGCCCCCAGCTTCGGTCTACGCTGGGCGTAGGCTCGGATAAGAACAACACGCGTCGCTTCGCTGCTAGGTCATCGTGGCTCTTTTCGGACCGCATCCTTCCGAGAACGCGAGGCGTAGAATCTCATACGCAGGGCGTACTTCGGTACGCATGGCGTCCGAAGGTACGTTGGGCGTACCCCCTTCGCATAGCTTCACAATTTTACACTCCGACTTCAAAAATTCGTATCTTTCGTGTACGAGCTCCGTTTTCGATGTTCTTTATATCCACACGTAGGTGGGATCGTACTCTACAACTTTCGTTTAGACTCCGTCTGCTAATTTTGACTTTATTTTTAAAGTTATATTTTTAACAGGCCGGGACAAGATTGGTCCGTTAAAAATTCATAACTTCTTCATCCGACGTCCGTTTTCGTCTGTATTGTTATTGTTATGCTACTATTAACGAGATATTCGATTCTCGTTTAGGTTGTGTCGGCTAAAAACCGCTCGATCTAATATTCGAACTTCGGGCTGTACACTGCTAAGCCGAAACTTCGAAAAATCATAACTTCCTCATACGAAGTCAGATTTGGGCGTTCTTTTCATGCACGCTCTCAGTTTAACGTATTCTACGACTTTTGTTTAGATCGCTAAGGCTAAAAGTCGCTCTATCGTAAATTCACTATTTACGTCTCCCGGTGCCGTGCCGATTCTGTCGCGAAACTTCGACAGGTCACAACTTCTTCGTTATAATTCAGATTTCGGCGTTCTTTATATGTACGGAAACCTTGTAACATATACTATAACTTGGTTAAGATTAATCATTCTAAATAATCTTCCATCAAAAAACTCATTTTTGACGTTTATTGTCTTTAAATTGACTAGCCCGAATCTGCGGGCGTTGCAACATTAGGAGCCAAGATTGCACACCATGAACTTTGGTGGCGCATCATGATCCATAACGGCATATCCTCCTCTTGAATGGAATATCCTGTTACTTGGTGGCTATCATGTAACTTGGTGACATATCTTGTTATTTGGTGGCATATCCTGTCACTTGGTGACATATCTTGTCACTTGGTGGAATCCTGTCACTTGGTGGCATATCAAGTCACTTTGTGGCATAATAAGTCACTTCGTGGCATCTCCTGTCACTTTGGCATATCTTGTCCTATGTCAGGGGATCCATTCCCTTCTCAGATGATCCCTTCCTTTGTCTCCATAAATCCCAAGTGCTCCATTGATTTCCAAGTGCTCTATGTTGGACAAGACTTCCTACCCCAACACGTAATACATGGGTCTCACACCTAGTGTGTGTGTGTATATATATATATATATATATATATATATATATATATATATATATACTCATTCATTTAAACCATACCCATCTTCATACACATTTACTTCCTTCTACTTTTCTTAAAAATCTTCTAAAAAATGGATAATCCATTACAAAATTATAAGTTGTTGCTAACCGTTGGTTAAACTATTGCGAAATCATGGGAAGCGGTTATAGAAACGGTACAAGAAGAAGAAGAAGCTTCTCAGAGATCGGTGGGATGCAAACAACCGTTTAATGGCACATCACTTCAACGACGAATCTATTTATGGGGAACACCTCTTTCAATGAAGATTTCGAATGGCGAAACATTTATTTCTTCGTATAGTAGGCGATGTTACTAACATTTTTGATTTTATCAGACAACGTCGGAATACAAGAGGAGCGGATGGATTTTTAGAAATGCGGAAATGCATAGTTGCAGTTCAATAATTAGCGTACGGTCCCATTTCTGATTCATGGCACATATATTTTCAAATGTATGAGCGCGGAGAAAGGGAAAGATTGGAGGAGTTTTGTAGATGTGTCGTCACTATTTACGATCCAAGGTATTTATGTAAGATTACTTTTACCGACGTTCAATCATTATATGCTCATCATGCAAATGTTCATGGATATCTTGGGATGCTTAGAAGTTTGGATTGTCTTCATTGGACATGGGGAAGTTATCCTAATGCATGGTAGGGAAATTTACATCGGGTGATAAAGGTCACCCGACAGTCATACTTGAAGCTGTTGTGTCACAAGATCTTTGAATTTGACATTCTTATTTTGGTCCTGCCGGGTCAAACAATGACATAAATGTTTTAGACATGCCACCTGTATTTAATGGCTTTTGTGATGGTATTGCACCTCATTGTCCATTTCAAGTAAATGGAACGACGTACGACTATGGGTATTATCTTGTCGATGGTATATACCTTGAGTTTGATGTGTTTGTGAAAACACTAACATGTCCAGGTGATCTAAAGCGCATAAAATATAAATCATTTCAAGAAAATGATAGAAAGGATGTCGGGCGAGCATTTGGAATCCTCAAAAAGCATTGGTGCATACTACAACATCCGACACGTCCTTGAACGGTAGAAAGGCTTGATTGTATTATGTATGTGTGTATCATTTTACATAATATGATTTTGAAAGACGAGGGCAGAACGATTTGTCAGTATAAAAAAATGAAAATGCATCATCAAGTGTGCCAATACCGCCGTGTTCCCCCTCTGGCATGCAACAAGAAAGGCGATACGTGACAATCGAAAACATCACGAGCTTCAAAGTGTTTTGGAGGAACATATCTACCGAATTAATCAAATTGATTTGCACGAGCCACTCCACAATGATATCGGAGAATATTCGGACTAAAAGATTTTAGTTAGTTTAAATTTCGTTTTATGTAATGTTTTTAAATTTTAATGAACTATTATTGTATTTTAATTAATTTTTATGGTTTTTTGTTTTAGTAATAATTTTATATCTTTTCAATTAAAAAGAATAAAAAAGTTGGTAGACAAATCCATCACCACACCATGATCATATGCAAAAATTTACAAAAAATGGTAAAATCCTATATGTGACATCTTTTTCCATTGACAAAAAAACAACCATACCCTTTAACCTTATTAGTTGAAATTACATTGTTTTCCGAAAAAGTTAATTATAAATAGTTAATGATGGGTTGACTTTTGATAAAGGGTGTCAATAAGGCGTCTATTTACCAAAGGGCTTCTAGCCCAGTGGTATCCGGTGTTGCCTTCCCTCCTTGAGGTTGAGGTTTCAAGTCTCGTCGTGGACATAGGTGGATTTAAAGTGTAGTTTAGGAGTAGGCTAGATTTGCCGTTTAAAAAAAAAAGGCGTCTATTTAACAACACCGTTACAAAAATATCCAAAATTGGGAAGATTCTCAAAAAACTTACCATTCGTTTGATTTTTTTACACAAAATAACCATCAATTTCTCAATGAATATAGTGGTATTCACTACAACATAAAAAACTTCCAAAAAAAAGTTTCCACTATCAAAGACATTTTTTCTTAAATTTTACGCTCTTTTGTAAGAAAAATCCCTTTCAACCTGACATCACATTTTACATTACCGAAATTTTTTGAAATTGTTTAACAACAAAAGAGGGAGTGGGATGCCTCTAATATTCAGAATTTGATTTGTATTCGGAGGTGTTTTTATTTGGTGTCGGGCCTTAATCTCAATCTTAATAAATCAAATCTTTATGGGGGTAGAGGTTAACCCGCTGGAGATTACTAGTTTAGCATCGTTTACCGTGTGCTTGGCTGGAACTATTCCCTTTGTTTATCTTGGGATTCCGATTGGAGATTCTATGGTTCGGATTAAAGGTTGGCAGACTGTCATCGACCGCTTTAAGAAGAGGCTATCTTCTTGGAAGTTCAAGTTGTTGTCCATTGGAGGTCGTCTGATCCTTATTAAATCGGTTCTAGGGAGTTTGGGTATTTACTTTTTCTCTCTGTTTCGTCTTCCTGCGATAGTTTCTCACTCTCTAGAGGCCCTGAAGGCTCGGTTTTTTTGGGGTGTTGATGAAGGTCAAAATCGTATTCATTGGGTTAATTGGAGTTTGATTTTGAACTCTTATACTCAAGGAGGTCTTGGGGTTGGTAGTTTGGATGCTTTTAACCTGGGCATTCTTTATAAATGGAAGTGGCGGTTTTTTAATGACAAGGGAGCTCTTTGGGTTTAAATTGTCAAATTTTGTTATGGGGAAGGTGGTGGGTTCTTGGGTGACTCGAGAACAGGAAGCAGAGGGGGTGTCTGGCAAAAGATAGTTAGATCCATTAATCATCTTCATGAGAATGGTTGTATTCCCTCTAATTTCATGCATATAGTAGTGGGTGATGGGGCTCATACGAGGTTCTAGAAGGATGTTTGGTGCTCAGATATTCCTCTTAGGGAGCGGTTCGGGAGACTTTTTGCTTTGGCCCTTAATCAAGATGCTCGGGTTAGTGATTATTGGGCTTCGGGGGTTGGAATTTCCATTGGCGTCGGGGGATTAGAGGAGGGGCCGAATTGACCCAATTTGATGATCTTGTGGAGGTGTCGGATAAGTGGTCTTGGGTGCTTGATCCGTCTGGTATATTTACTGTAAAATCAGCAAGGAACTGGGTTGAGGATATGACGCTTCCGATGGGTAGTATGCCTACTAGGTGGAATCGTTTTGTCCCTATTAAGATTAACATTTTTTTATGGCGTGTGCTTTTGGATCGTATTTCGGTTAGAACTAAATTGGTGGAAAGGGGGGTGGTGATAGATTTCTTATTGTGTCCTGTGTGTCATAATTCTCAAGAAAGTGTGAATCATTTATTGCCGCAGTGTTCGGTTGTTGATCAGGTTTGGAGTCGGGTTGGACATTGGCTTCACCCTGGACCTTCCCGCTTTTTCTTCTATTCGTGACATGGTGGATTGGGTGGATTCTAGACCGACGGGTCAAATGGAGGGCTCGACTGTTGAGTCGGTGTTCATGGTGGTTATATGGGTACTTTGGACTTTTCGTAACTCTTTAGTTTTTAGTAACAATAAACCTAGAAAAGATAGACTTTTTGATTCTCTTGTGGATCTTTCTTTTCATTGGTTTTCTTTTCGGAACACTAAGGCTAGGATTAATTGGACTATGTGGTTACAAAATACGATCCGGCCTTAATTTGTATTTTTCTCTAGCTCCTTGCTAGAGGTATGGTTTTTTATATGATGCTGTTGTTCTAAAATAACAAAAGAACGTAAAAATTTATAAAAAAATATATGATTTGTGTAATAATATAGATAATTTCATTTTTTGGAACAACTATATGTATTAAACAAACGCTAGCTACAAGCTAGCACATGGATAATAACAATTAGTTCATGAGGGGGTTTTGCAACCACCCATTCTAAATTTTCCTAGCCTTACGATTTCTTGTACAAAACTAGTTAAAGGAAAAGGAAACAATGTAATCAAACATAAGATCTTTTATGTAAGTTATCTAGTAATACCATCAACAGAAGAAAGCTCTAGAAGATCCAAATGATATCTTGTGTCTTTAACCGAAAAAACATTATCCAATCCAATATCCCATCTCCAAGTTTCAACATGCTCCGACATATGCCCAGATTTAGCACATCCATCAATTGTTGAAGCTGAGATGCCACCACTCCATCACCAATAGGACGATTTCAAGGAATCTCCCACCTGTGACCATCTCAATAATTACTAACTAAGGAATCTATGTTACTTGCCAACATAAATAATCTTGGAAACCAAGCTCTCAAGATGATGTCACTACACCACACATCTAGCCAAAAACTTATACTTGTACCATTCCCTACATGTCTACTCAAAGCATAAGAGGGGATTAACCCATTATCATGAAGATCCCACACAATTTTAGCAACAACCTCCCAAACTTTTGGTTTCGATCAATTAGTAGAAGACAAAGAAAAAACCACCATCATTTCCATAACAACTTTTAATCAACTTTACCCATAAAAGATTATCACCATCCACAAACTGCCACCTATTTTTAGAGTAGAACATGATTGAAAGCACTCAGACTACCAATCACGAAATCAACATGATCTTTATTATTTAAAATAACATCCCATTTAACCCAATGGATGATACGATCTTGATCTTTCGCACCCAAAAAATCTCAATCCAATCCTTTCCAATTTCCTACATATCGCCATCGACATCTTAAATAACAACATATAATAAATTCTCAAACTCCTCAGCACCGATTTTATCAAAGTAAGGGTCCCCTATAGATATCATTCTCTTTTTCCAAAGAGAGTTTTTTTAAACCTCTCCAGAAGACCCTCCCAAGCCGCCACCATATACATTTTTCCCCAACTAACAAGCCAAGGTACATAAATGGAATAGAATCAACCCCAAAATAAAATCAACCCCACATCCTGTACAAGCCGCAACATGTTCGATAACCTCATATGTCACTCCAAAACCATATAACTTTTACTCATGCAAATTGATTTACAAACCAGAATCCATATAAAAGAATCTAAGAATCCGTACTAGTATCTTCACATTCTCAACATCCCATTCTTCCCCCAAAAAATAATGTGATCAACATAGAATAAATTAGAAACCTGAATTTGCTAAGGACCAATAATAACATCTTTAAATAAAGAATTATGTATGGCATCCTCTATACATACATGTAACCATTCCATAACAAAAATGAACAGGAACGAAGACAACATATCACATTTTAATCTGATCTATACATCTAGAACTCATCTGTAGGATTATCATTCAATAAAACCAAAGATCTAGAAGAGTAGAGACGCCCATGGATCCAAGTATGCCACTTCAACCCCAAACCCCATGACATCCGACATACAATCTAAACACAAGTTTTTATTATATAGAATATTTAAAATCTACTTTCAAGATTTTCAAAGTAAAAAAATATATTCTCTTTTGTCAATTGTATATAAAGGATGCTAATTTAATTTATGATTTTCCCTATTTAGAGCAATATTCTATTTTTTTTTCTATCTTCTAATAGGTGTATTGTTTGAATCTAAAAAATTAAGAGTCTATCTCTTAATTGAAAAATTAAGAGACTATCAAACAATCTATTTTTAAAACTGATATTTAATATAAAACTTACTTGAGTCCCTTTGGCAGTGTAACTTATTTGTTTCTTAATGTTTATCTTGACATGTTAATAGTAATTTTATGTCTAAAAGCGTGTGTATATATATATATATATATATATATATATATATATATATATATATATATATATATATATATATATATATATATATATATATATATATATATATATATATAGGGATGAGATCAGTTGACAACTCATAGTTTCCCGAGAACCCGAGAACTAAAAGTGGAGCGTTGGATCAAAAGTAATTCATTAAGGACATGATCGTCATCTTACCAATCTCATTTAATGTTTAATTTTTTTGTGTTATTTAATATATTAATATAAATGTCTAAAAATTGACATCATAAATCAAATTTTCAGATTTTTTTTAAATATAGTATTTTTCGTTTTTTTTTAAAGAAAGTGCTGATTTTTTAATTTTTTATAGAAAACGTGAATTTTTGAAAAAAAAAATTGAAAAAAAAATATATTTTTTTAAATCTGCAATTTTTTTCAAAAAAGCTGCATTTGTTTTTCAAAAAACTGCATTTTTTTCAAAAAAACTACAACTTTTTTAAAGAAAACTGCATTTTTTCAAAAAAAAACTCCAACTTTTTTTTTAAAAAAACAACATTTTTAAATAAAAAAACTGCAAGTTTTTTAAAGAAAATTACATTTTTTTTTCAAAAAAACTGCATTTAAAAAAAAGTGCAATTTTATTTACTAATCTATAAACACAATACAATAAGTATTTTATTCGATACAATATAAAATATAAAAAACAAATAAATGCTACAAAATTTGAAAGCGTTTTCATGTCTTCGTATCAATATTTCCATATTTTCTTCAATTTATCATTTTTCACCTCTTCAATATTCACCACAATTTCTTCCAAAATTGTAAGTCTCAAATTTGCTTGAGTATCAATCAGATCCGTTTGATGGTGCGAAATCTTAATCAAACGGATGATGCCAGATCTAATGAAGAAGAAGGAGAAGAAGAATAAGTGAATCTATGATGTATTCAATGAATTTAATGATGCTCCATACACATAGTTCACACACTAGTTCTTCTCTCTCTAAAACACCTTGAGTTTCACACACTTAAGCTCCTCTAGTCGTGCACTCCTTACCCACTTAACATCTATATATATGACACATGGGCCATGAATGGGTTCACGGTCGTGAACCAGTTCACGGCCGTAAACACAACCTGGCCGAGAACACACCCGTGAACACATCTAACCGCAAACACCAAGAATGTTTATGGTCCTAGACTAGAAAATACAATTGCATAGAAAAGCAAAGTATAAACCATAATTTTAGACCGAACAATCTCCCCCTGGTTTATAGCTTTCTTTTCTAATTGACCCAACAAGCTCCCCCTAAAAAGTAGCTGACTTTTCTTGTCAATCTCCATTTTGAGCTTGACTTCAACATTTATCTTCGATTTCTTCACAACTTCAAGATGAACATGATGAATCTTCAATAAATGACTTCATCTTGAGCACTTGGGTTTTTCTTCAGAATTTGGCTTTGAACGCACGTTGGGTGAGGAGGCTTCTTGAAAGATGGCGCTTTCAGCTTGAGAATCTTCAGAGAGAACAATAGAGAGATCTAATCTTCTGGATCACTTCAGCAGGTTCATGAATAGCAGCAAATTGATTAAGGAGGCTTCAATGCAATCTGTCACATAATCTTCAAGTCAGCTTCACCTTGCTTCTAGGTTGAAGGATTGAATGTTGAAAGAATAGTCTTCATTTCTTGCTCCTTCGAATGAGAATTCTTCGATGATCACGGATGAAGCCTTGGCTCAGAAAATCTTGATACAGACTCCATGAGTCTCATCTACATCTGAATTCATTTTTCAAGACAAAACAAAACTAAAAGAAAACTTAGCACACAATATTTTTGGATTTTTTATATTTTCTGAAAAAATAAAACAGAAACAAAAATATTTTTGGATTTTTGATTTTTCTGAACAAGAAATAAAACAGAATATGACACTATTTTTGGATTTTTAATTTTCTGATTTTTGTTTGATTTTTGCAATTTTTTTTAATTATCCCCCTAAATTTGTGCATAGAGGAAAACTATGAACAAATTTGACAAAACCAAAAATACTTGGGATCAAAGTTGTGAGACAGTCTTAACTTTGTTTATCAATACCTTCACCTTCATGAATAGATCTGGTCACTTGTCGGTATTGTGGTCCACTTAAACACGAAGAATATTGACAAACTTTTCCAAATATACCATTCAGCTAACGACGACCACTAGTATTGTTGTCCACATAAATTAAGTAGCGATATCTACAGACAACCTCTAAATGGTTCAATTTTAGTTGCACTAGAACGTGTTCCCCACTTCCCGATATACCCTGGTTATCAAGAACTTCCAAATAACTCCTTACTTTAGGTGAGTAAACGATTATTAAAGAGGAAGTCAGATTTAGAAATAAGTGCATATGTTGTATTCTAGGTCGGATCTCTTTCAATCACGCAGAGAGGACAACATATGACTAACAGAGATAGAGGGATTGAGAGGTAGAATGTTGGATATGCTGTGTCCCAGGTCGGATCTTCCGATCACGCAGAGGGGACAACATATGGTTAACAGATAGAAATAATTTCATAGATAAGGAGGTGCGTAGAATTAGAGTTGCATATGTTGCAATCCAGGTCAGATCTCTTCCAATCACGCAGAGGAAGCAACATATGATTGACAGATAGAAAGCAAGAAAATAATTTCCTACAGACCTACTTTATCAGAACCCCCCAGTCGCCCTATCAGAACCAGAATTAAGGACATAAGTCCGTACATCAAGGAAAGGTTAAGCCACAGTTCTAGATGCGTATTAATTAAGTGTATCCCGTGGGTTCCCGTGTTTATCTCACTGTTCAATCTACCCGAGCGTCATACGGTCAGTCCAAACAGTCATATATAAATCCACACTATCAAATCCTTCGTTCCTACCAGCACACTGAACACAAAGTCTAGACAATTCAGATTTAGTCCCTTACACATGTTTAGACTGACCGTTATCATTTTATAGATATCACTTCCCAAAAAATACCTACAAACGAAAAACTATAAAAAAAATAAAAGATAATTGTCTTTGAAATGAATCAATGTAAGAGAAACTCAGGAGTATCGAGAAGAAAACTCAAACCGTAAGTTACCGATTGAATTTGCATCCAGAAGGTCTGAGAACAACACGCATAGTCTCAGAACAGATCCGAAAATTCTTCACATTGTTAAGCACAAACTCCATGTGTGATCCTCTCCGTTCTTCCTTTCCCGCAAAGGACACATACTCTCAAACAAAGGTTTGAATGTTGTACAGTTGAGAGATGTCCCATATCATGTGCCTGGAACAGCCACTATCAACAAACCGAAGTCTGATGATATGCCTCCATAGCTGCTCCGACACAGAGCGGGATTAGTTGGTCTTTGGAACCCAGTCCATTTTGAAACTGGGTTGAACTTTGTCATCTGTGCAAGGTACCCTCTACCATGACATATCCTGTTTATCACAAACAGAAGATGAAGAAATGTTAGAAGCATTAGGAGATTTGGGAGATTGAACCTTCGGAACCCATCTGTAGTCGGGTTTAACCCATTTCTTGCTCGCTCCGATGGGTGCCTCGGTACTTGCTTTTGAGCTTGATGTCGGCCGTTGAGATGACTTTGACCTAGCTGGTCTTGGTTTCGTTGAAGCATCTCTTGAATTGTCCTTTTTGGCCGATTTTCCCTTCTTGTCCTTGGGATTTTGATTTTTCGCCTTCTGCGCGTTCCAATTACCATTGCGCGATTGTGACCTTGAAGGGCTTCTTTTGGGGTATCTCCCACTTGGCGCATTCTGCCAACCTTGTGCATAGTAGGGAACGTATGCGCGATTAGAACAATGTCTGGCAATGTGTCCAGGTGTTCCACAGTGAAAACACGTCTTTTTCTTCACTGGGAAGTTGTTTCTTCTTGCCCCTAGTGGCGTGTCCTTGCCTTGTCTTTTATTATTCCCACAAGCACACTTGCAACAGGCACTCTGTTTCACTGGAATTGGTGGCATGTATTTCTCAACAACAGGTTTGTTAGGAGTGACTGAGTTAGAAGCAACAGGTTCAGAGTTCAAGGAGACATTGGTTTGTTCAATCGTGTTCTCCTTGTTCTCTTCTTCCACTACTTTACCTGCACAAGAAGTGGAAACATCAATATTTTTCATCTCAGCACCCTCAGTTGGCCCTGATTGTTCAGTCTTAACTAAAACTGGAACAGGGGGTTGGCCATACTTAAGGTGTGCTTCATGTTCAATTTCTTCCTTAGTCAGAGGGGTGAAAGTGTAGTGATCATTGAAAGGAGGTGGAACATCGTGATACCCTAGACCCTTGTTTTGATTATCTTTAAATGTTAATTGGTTTTCTATCATGGACACAACTACCTAACTTGACACATCTAATTTTTTAAAGTTGAATTCAGCATCTTTATATTTTGCTTTTAATGTATCTAGTTCGGCAGTCACAGCATCAAAATCTTTCTTAAGATATCTATAATGGACACACTTGTCAGTGTACTCTGTGTGTAATTTCCCAAAGTCCTTAGTCTTGGCCTCTATTTGTTCTTTTAATGGTTTTAGGCCTTTCCTAAGTTGGTACCGCTCATATTTAAGTTCCTCATTTTCTCTTTTTAATAAATCGATGTGTTCACGTAAATTTTTAACAGTTTTAATGCAAGTTTGAGAGCATGAAACTTCATTGACCGGAATGTTTGAGGAACTCATTGTTTTAAAAATATGCCCTTTAACTTAAAACCTCAAAAGTCAACCTTAAAAGTCAAATTTAAAAAGTCAACCTTAAAAGTCAAACTTGAAAAGTCAAACCGAAAAACTAAATTTGAAAATTTGAAAGTTAAACGAGAAAGTCAAAGTTTAAAGTCGAAGGTCAAACTTGAAAGTCAAAGTCAAAATTTTAGGTCAAAAGTCAATTTAGAAAGTCAAAAAATAAAAACTAAAATTTTGGGTTGAAAATGGAATTTAAAAAAAAAATTTGAATTTTGGGCTAAAAGTGTTAAAAATGCGAAACTAGGGTCGAAGTAGCGAGCCTTTATGAATTAATTCCGGAAAGAGAATACCATCTAGCAAGCTAGATGAAGTGGAAAGCATGTTGGTTGAGTAGGGAGGAGATCCGGGTTCGATCCTCCTCCACCCCAATATTTTTTTTAATAAGAGGACGCTGCTAAGTGTATCTGCGCACACGAGGATGCTGACCGAGGACCGCAAACGAAGTTGAACCGTGAACGTGCGAGACTAGTCGTGAACCTTGGACCGCAAACCACCGACCGTGAACTCTGAGTGCTGCAAACTGCTGAGCCGTAAACTCGCGAGACCTCAGACCGTAAACCCTTAGACCGCAAATCGTTTCCGGCTGCAAACGCTTCGGAAACCCTAGCCGCTGGCCGTACACGCCGCCACCCCCTCGCTGGTTACGACAAAAAACAACGTTTTTTCGACTTTGTAGCTCCAAAACTCGATCAAAAACTCGTTTTTATCAAAAACACGAAGAACAAACCCCCCTATTTTGTCAAGATCTATCCAAAAACGAAAAAATCCTTCAAAAACAATGTCAAATACGCTCCAGATCTGGCCAAATTGATTGATACAATCCAAACTCTGATACCACTTGTAAGTCCCAAATCTGCTTGAGTATCAATCAGATCCGTTTAATGGTGCGGAATCCCAATCAAACGGATGATGCCAGATCAAATGAAGAAGAAGGAGAAGAAGAATAAGTGAATCTATGATGTATTCAATGAATTTAATGATGCTCCATACACATAGTTCATACACACTAGTTCTTCTCTCTAAAACACCTTGAGTTTTACACACTTAAGCTCCTCTAGCCGTGCACTCCTCACCCACCTAACATCTATATATATGACACATGGGCCGTGAATGAGTTCACGGTCGTGAACCAGTTCACGGCCGTAAACACAACCTGGCCGAGAACACATCCGTGAACACATCTAACCGCAAACACCAAGGATGTTTACGACCCTAGACTAAAAAATACAATTGCCTAGAAAAGCAAAGTATAAACCATAATTTTAGACCCAACAAAAATCTACAAGAAAATTAAAAAGAAATTGATTGATGCAAAAACACTCACAAAAATACATATGTGATTTACATGTGAATCACATATAATTCGTATGTGATTTACATGTGAATCACATGTAATTCATTTGTGAATTACATGTGAATCACATGTAATTCATAAGTTAATTACATGTAATTTATATGTGATTTACATGTGAATCACATGTAATTCATATGTGAATTACATGTGATTTACAAGTGAATCACATGTAATTCATATGTGAATTACAGGTGAATCACATGTAATTCATATATGAATTACATGTGATTTATATGTAAATCACATGTGATTCATATGTGAATTACATGTGATTTACATGTGAATCACATGTAATTCATATGTCAATTACATGTGATTTACATGTGTATCACATGTGATTCATATGTAATTTACATGTGAATCACATGTAATTCATATGTGATTCGCTTGTGAATTACATGTGATTCATATGTGAATTACAGGTGATTTACATGTGAATCACATGTGATTCACTTGAGATTTACATGTGAATATGTCATATTTTATTCATATATGTATATATCATGTTATATTCACATATGAATCTATCATGAAATATTCATATATGAATATACCACATAACATTCACATATAAATATCTAACCATATAGAATTCCAGGGAATTGAGTAGTGAGGGAAATATTTTTTTATATGTGTGTAAACGATTGCATTTCACATGTGATTATATCATGTAAAATTCACATATGGTTATATCATGTGATATTCACATGTGGTTATATAGGAAAATTACAAATTTGGTCCTCATATTATACTTTTTTTTTCAGTTTTTGTCCAAGGTCAAAATGGTCATTTAAAAAAAATAACAGTTATGCTATTAACTTATATGAGAAGGGAGAAAAAGCATTATGAGTTATGAACCAGTGAAACATGCCAAAAATATTCAAAAAAAAAAAAACGAAAAGAAAGTGAGTTCCTATATAGCCTAGGTACACTTTTACCAAAATGTGTATTTCAAAGAATGTAACTTTTAACCTTGTGCAAAAAAAAAAAAAAAATAGAACTACTTACAGCCAATCAAGCATGCTACAAAGCCACTTCTCAGGAAGGTTGTTGGGATTTACACCAGGTGGAAGAAGACTCCATTTCTCACATTTGTCACAACAAACCCAATCTTCATTCACTACAGGAGCTACCATATGGACAACTGCATCAGAAACTAGCCCATTTCCCATTGCAGTCACATGTGAAGATGGTTTTTCACTTTTCTTTCTAATTAATCTTTCTCTAGATAAACTATCATTTTCCTAACACCATAAAAACTTACAATAGTAAATTAGCCTGTGTGAATTCAAGTATACATAACTATTTACATACAATAAAGAGAATTCATTTACCTAATGATTAATAAATATTAACTACTGATACTTATAAGTTTTAATAATCAAAATACATGTTGATAATTCAATAACCAACTACTCATAGTTGCAATTTGATGATTCAATCACTAAGTACTAGTACCTATAAAATTTAAGAATCAGAATGCATATTGACCAAATGCACTTAACATAAATCAATGTGCATATTTTTACGTAATTGACTTTGCTATTATAAATAAGAAACTAAGATAGTTAGATTCACAAATTTATTTTCACTTTCACATTAACTTAACACAGAAAACACACACGATATACTAGATCAGTATTCACAACAATTAAGTTAAAGTCCAGTTCATTGAAAAACAAACATACAAATTGAACTTAGAAATTGATACCTTAGGGTGGGGAGTCGAGATCGTCTTCGATAGATGAAAAATCTACAATTTCAAAATCTAAAGTCGTACAAATCACAATTAAAGTTTTAGTTTTAGATCATACTATGATTTATTTCCAACAGATTATCACATGAGCAGATTGCAGTAAATCACAATTAAAGTTTTAGATCATACAAATCTTCGTTTCTTCTAAGGAAACCAAATAATCTTGGTATTGATTCAAATGCGTGTGTTGTAATCTTCTTTATCTCAAATTCAACAGATGAAAAGAAGGCAAACAAATTTATTAATTTTTTTTTCTTTATAGAAAATTGAACAAAGTACCTGTTAAGGAATTTTAGTTTGGCCTTCTTCATGATGCCACTCTTTGTATTGCCAATGTTACTACTAGGGCCTCCTACACTTCAAGACATGTCAACAAACTACCAATTTAATTAAATTATGTAAAACTAATTAATAATAAAATTTAATTAAGTTGTATATGGAAATGGATTCATGGTACCTCCCCAAAAACCCCTTTTGTTGGTGGAGGGTGGCACCTTGGTGCACAACTCTATCGACTTTTCTTCTCTATCATTCATAATAACATAAGAAATAAGAATGATGAAGAATATAAAAAAAGACAGTTTATGAGTTCAACAAAGAAAATGGTCTCCGTATCTTCTCTAATCTCTTAATCTAGGGATTTGAGTTTCTAAATCTAATCAGGTAAACAGGGAACATCATAAAATTATGAACACGCAAATTAACAAGTACAACTACTTCTAATGATAACATCTCAGAGCAATAATCAATGAAATTTTCACTATAAGAAACTTAAATCACGATTATAACCAACGCATCAATGATCAGTAAAACGGATAATTGAATTAACCACTCAAAACACAACTATTAAATAATAAAAACTTAACAAATCGAAGATGATGAATTTATGATTTCAGTAAACAATAAAAAGCACTTTCTGATTGAATATTAAGCCTCGACAGAGATGGAGGTACCTTGTTATTAGTATAAATGAAGTTGAGCTCTCCGATTTTCCACTTTTATATCTGTTCAGTCATCGTTCTCAACAAACACTGTGACCGGTCAAATCTCCGGTGGATGACGATGCAAAAATCAAAGAAACGATATTCTAGGGCTTCTATACGATGGCGATGTGAGAGAATATAGAGATAGATTTGGTGAGAAAGAGACGTGTGAGAGGATGATTTAAGTCCAGATCTTGACGAAATTGTGGAGGAGCGGACATTGTAGATTCCAAATTGGTCGGACACGGAGAAAAGAGATCGAACGGCAGTGATGTGGACGCTGATTTCTTCTCCGATTGGGATGCCGCTGGAGGAAAATGAGAGAATTGAGACAACTAATAAACCGAAGAATATGACACTTCCCTTCTCTACCAGTCCGCCGTTGATTTTTCTCTCGGTCGATGACGCCACCAACTAAAACAAGGGACGATGGTGAAGGAGGAGGTGAGAGAGAAAGAGAACATCCATGATTTTCTTCTGAACTTTGTTGTCCATTGAGAGAGAACACAGAAAGTTTTTAATAATACAATTTATCATTTGATTCCCAAAATACCCCTTGCTAATCTAATTAAGATACCCCTCCGTCTTTAATTTTCTATCTATTTACAAATATGTCACCAAGCATCTCAGCCATTTAATTTTTAAATCCAAGGGTTCACATTTATTTCTCGGGTTCTCGGAAACTATAAATTATCAAATGATCATTTCTCTCTCTCTCTCTCTCTCTCTCTCTCTCTCTATATATATATATATATATATATATATATATATATATATATATATTGTAGATTTTTCTTAAGTTTCCTCTGCGATCTATTATTTTAAAATCAGAATATACAATGCTTTATTAATAAATAATTTATATCAATTGCGTAAATTGTTAATTATTGATATATAAATCATTAAAAAAGAATAATTAATACCATCACATAGATAACCATTTATCTAGGGATGAACGTACGTGGGTATCCATCCTAATTATCTGGAACCGAACTAGGTATCGGAATCAACGGTTCCTAAACTGTTGGAACCGGAATCGATGGGCAGCGATTCTAATACTGGGTAGCGGTTCGTTAATTTTTTTGAATTTTTAAAACTTGTAAAATTATATCTATTATAAATTTACAACAAAATTATCGATAACATCGATACGTAATTCGTTATGTATTAAAAATGAAATTTATATAACAATTTATATCAATTGCGTAAATTGTTAGTTATTTATATATAAATTAGTAGAAAAGAATAATAAATACCATCACATAGATAACTACTGATCTAGGGATGAGCGTAGGCAGGTATTCACCCTAAATATCGGGAACCACAATCAGAACCGGAACCGGAACCGACGGTTCCTAGAATGTTGAAACCGGAACTAGTGGGTAGCGTTTCTAATACCGGGTACCCGGTTTGTTAATTTTTTTGAATTTTTAAAACTTTTAAAACCATATTTATTGTAAACTTACAATAAAGTTATTGATAATATCAATACGTAATTCGCTACGCATTAAAAATGAAGATTAGAAAATGTATGTAACTTGAAAAACATGACGAAAAAATGTGTGCAGGGTAAAAGCTCATAACATCTAAAACTAGCTAGATCTAACAAATGCATCATCAAGATTCAAACTTTATACCTTTAGAAGAGAGATCAAGGTGAACAAAGTCCAAATCTACAAGATCCAATGCACACAACACTTCTCCAAGAAGTTCCTTCTTCTCCAAGGTGCACCATGCATACTCCAAAGCACTCAAAAACACCTTCTTGTAGCTCACAATGCTCAAACTAGGGTTAGGGTTTCATGGGAGGGTGTTGAAGAGGTGGAGGTTGAGAATGGAGTGGGTTTGGAGAAGTTAAGGCGCTTAAACCATGGAAATAGGGTTTGGGCACTGATCGTGTATGTCCTGCGTACTCTTGGTACGCCAGCGTACTCAGGGTGCCCCAGTACACCCAACATACTCCCCTCAGTACGCCCAACATACTCAACTTAACCCAAAACCGTCCAGACTTCAAATGGTCATAACTTCATTGTTTCAAATCCGATTTCGACGATCTTTATATCCACGGAAAAGTATTGAGGAGCTCTACAACCCTATATAATTAATTTTGACTTAAAACACATCGAGATAAAATCCATAATTCATAAAAAAAAAAGTCTGAAATGCTACTTTCCCAATTTACCCTTTGACTTCAAAGCACAAACTGAACTATTGGATCACATTTCTACATCATTCACATACAAATGGGCCTAAACCTATCTTCCCCAAAGCCCGAAGCCTTATGATACTTGATCTTCGAGTTATGGCCCCGAATTATGAAATGATCCGAAACAAGGTCTTACAACTCTCCCCCATTTAAATTAGACTTCGTCCTCAAAATCATTCCTTACTATCTCTTTTGCCGAACCAAACGATCCTGATTGAACTCCTTGAATCATGAAGATGACTGGGAAAGTCACCTCACTCCAATAACCTTCCACCCTTACTATTTTCGAACCCAAAATAGTGGAAATCACAAGCCCTAACGAAGAATGAACCTCAACTTTGCTCTAAGCCCACGAGTGTCCAACCGTTATGCATGAAACTAAAAAACCTGATCGATGTCTAACTCCCGGGCAGGCAAAACCACTCCAACCATTTCCACAATGACCCAACTTCATATCCCGAACTGCACAAACCTATTCATCTTGAACAAATTTACGGATACCCACAACATATACGCCCCGACCACTTACCGGTACCGAAAAATCCTCATCGAAAACAAAATTAGCTCCAGACTCAAAAGTGAACAGGTACAGGTGGTCCTGATCTATAGTCCAACATGAATCCATTTGTTATTCACTCCCAATGAAGGACATCTCAACCAACCAATGCTCGAATGATCACCAAGTCCGCTTAACCCCGGTGATGAACCGAGTACTCACATCACATTTGGCCCCAACCCAACCTACGATCTCCCAAGTATTATAAATGTTGAGTCCCACTCACAACCTTTCACCCAACCATGCGACAATCTAAATCATCCTATAGAATGCCACGAGCCAAGTTATAGACTTTCGACACTGTTACCACCACCCACCAACCGATTGAATGATATGGCTGCTCCGTAGTCTTATAATACTTCCATAACCGCACCCTATCCTAGTGAATGCTATGTCTGCTCCGCAGTCTTACATCACATTGACAACCACACACTAACCTGGTGAATGCTACGACTACTCTGCAGTCTTACATCACTTCCACAGCCACACAATATCATGGTGAATGCTACGACTGCTCCGCAGTCTTATATCACTTCCATAACCACACACTATCCTGGTGAATGCTATGGTTGCTCCGCAGTCTTATGTCACTCCCACAACCGCACGCTAACCAAAAACACTGCAATTCAAAACCCTGCCTACTGAACTCTATTAGGTGTTCGGGTCGTGCTTCAGACCCCAAATCCTTCATCAGACAAGAACAAGCAGAGAGGTCCTAACGCAACCCTCGACCTGAACCTAACCATGAATCCATATAATTGCTCTGATGCTCGTCACTGACCAAAGATCATTATTTCTTGCTTAACTCTGAACCCTCTTGCAACCAGAACTGGCTCTCTAGTTGACTCGCCTTCCCAGTTAATCCTTAATCAATCAATATCTTATCCGCACCACCCGATTATCCATTTAATGCCCTGCCGGCCAAATGGTAGTCTGCTCCACACTCACAATACTAACCTATCTTGGATTCTTCCCATCCTCAAGGAACCCTGGCGCTCCCTCCAGATATATCTATCCAAAACTATAACATGGGTACAAATTCTAAAGTGGTTCGCACTTGGAACTATCCCCAACATCTCTAAGTGACCATCCCTCACTTGGATTCATCTACGTTATGATAACTTCATATTCATTGGATTACTTAGCCATCTTACAATCTTCCTACCTAATCACCACCGCGTTGAGCTAACTGGACTAAGATCCCATGATCAAACGATATCGGGTGCTCACACCCCAAACCAGATGAAGCACTTTACTACTCTCAGCCAAGATTGTTGTATCCAAAGTACCTTCCCTTGATACACATCCACATCCTTCTACAATCACAAACGATGACAAGGAACCTAAAAGACCCACAACCAGAACATATAGATAATCACTTCAATGTTCTTCCTACTTCCAAAACAAAACTGAGTCTACTATATACCATAATCCCACATTCCAACAATTCAGGGCAACGTGCCTAGAAGACATGATATACAATAACAGAACATGACGATTGGTTGTCGCGATCACCGAACTCCAATTACACAATTCACAACATGAAAAGCATCCCCACCCATTGACGATGAACGAGAAAAACCAATGATTGAACACACTGACAACAACCCAATAATCCAAAGTTTTCCACTGAACAAAACTCATGCATAACTACATATACTCAACCCTGAAGTTGATTGACAGATCAACCATTGCTCATATTAGACTATCAATCTATACCATACTGACGAATCCTTAAAACACTGATATTCAACCCGAGCAACCCAAACGACTCATGACCTAAACATCAGCAAACCCGAAAGAACCACTTACTACAACGAGCTCCCTGACCAACCTCTCCTGCTGCTAAAATCACCCGTGCATTCCTGAGCTCATACAACAAAGGTTAACTTGCTTTACACGCCGTCTTGAACACATCTTAAACCAAAGCCTCACATATCTAGACCGCAAATCCCTATAACCCCCTATTCTGAAACTGTGAACTCAAACAAAATGATGATCTTTCAAGTAGCATGCCCAGTTCTCCCCCAACTTATGTTCGTACTATCACCAACTGACATTGCATACAAGCCCCAGTCAAACCAACTCAGCCAGATATCAACCATCCCTGACTCTTGCACTGCATAACACAACGCAAAATAATCTCCCAGATAAGGACCCAACAACCCAAAGACATTCTGAATCTCGGATGGAGACCTCAGAAACTTCCCAGTCATAACCGCTTCTATCATCAAGAATCCCATGCAAATGCACAAGCAATAAATCTGATAGCCCATTCATGTCACACCCCCAAACCAAGGATGGCGGAAACGTCCGGGGGTGGAGGACTTCATGTATTGTATCATAACAACAAATGCAATAGTGATCAAAGTAAGCACAACCAACATAAATATAATTGGAAAAGTTACATCATTGTATAAGTTTACATGTTTCCAAATCAATTACATTATGTTGACAAAAATAAAATGTTGACGCCTCAACGTCCCATCCTCAAAAGTACACGTTCACCTGTTTATTGATTTCCTGAGAATACAAGTAGTTTTGAAAAAAATGTCAACAATTAAGTTGGTGAGTTCATGAGCTTTTGAATGTAGTGATGAAAGCCTTTCCTTTTTAAAAGTATGTTCGTTCCAGAAAAATCCAATATTTTCCTTAAAATGTGAATTGCAGCCTTAAATCCAAAGACCAAAATGTACAAGTAATTTCCATGGTTATAGTAGAACAATGCAAGTTTAAATTTGTCATAAACTCGTTTGATTTAATGAAATCCCCGTAAATCCTAAGTGTTGTTAATACTTTTTGTGAGCTATTATAACCATACTATGACCTAGATGGCCTGAAACGACGTTCTTCAAGCGTCGGAAACGTTATGACATTTGTAACCCGTAGACCTCGAGGTCCCACTGTAGCTAACAGCAAGGTGTGGGGTGTCAATCCCAATATAGATCTATATACAACTATCACGCTCTCCCTACAAGAGACTCTGGTTACAATGCAGGACTTAAAGTGTATTACTTGTTAAGTAACATGAAGCGAGTGTCTCACGATTTAGTCATTAACGGATTTGCGTGTAGTGAATGAAAACTCTTTATCTTTTTGTAAATGAAACCTTTAGTAATGAAATTTGTTGTGTAAGTGTATCATAAACTATACCTATTATAGTTTATCAAATAATGGTAGTAGTGAACATAAACTATATTTACAGTAGTTTATCAAAATGTTTGTATGCTATGGATATAAACTTTGTTTAAACAATAATTTAATTACCATACTTGTGGAGGTAAAAATCCATTTGTTTTCTGATGTATGTCAGTACACTAAGACGAAATGACATATAATGTAAAAACATATATTCACATAGTGATACACACCTTGCTCAACAAGTTACAAGGTGCAAATGAAATTGATAGCATTTTTCTAGTATTAACATTCCTATTACTGTTCTTAGAAAATTTATAGAAAAATCATCCAGGGTCCAAATCAGAATCTGTAAATTCTGAAAGTTTGGAAAATGAGTCTAGTTTGTTCATAAATTTTATTATGATTTTTAGTGACCTCCAACTTGTGTGAAAAAGTCCTTAATCACAGACTGGTCCGGATTTGTTCTTGAAATGACAGGCAGTTTTTTAAAAATCACCATAAATTGTAGAAAAATCGTATGGAGATGTGCAAGTAGTCATTTTAAAGGTATGAACCTGAAATATTTGCACCTAATACAGTTTTGAAAACTAAAATGTTTAAGTTGACCAAAACAGTCCGTGAATGGAGATGAACTTTTCTGATGAAGGCTGTTAAATGAGTTTAGTTGTGTTCTTGGTGTTTTAACTTGTATTCCCTTCCTTAAAACTTAAGAAAAACATGAAAAGATAGGGGTATGAACTCACCTTGTGTGTTCTTAGTGGATGGATGTTGAAGAAAAGAAGTGTTCTACTCAAGAACACTAAGAGGATGCCTTGAAGGTTCGAAGATCTAACATGAATGTGATGATGTTTATGTAAGATATCTATGATTTGAGTAGAAGGAAGTGAAATAATCATAAGGAGGATAATATCACTTACCACAAATGAGAGAAAACTTGATGATCAGCCCCTGAAATCTCGAATTTGAGAGAGAGAGAGAGAAGTGAGAGAGAAAGGTGTTTTTCTTTTGGAAGGAAAAATGAGAGAAATGAGAGAAAGGTGAGGAGAGATAAGAGTTTTCAGCCTTTGACCAAGAGTGTGGTTGGTCAAATGGTGGGGAAAGTACTCTTGAATGACCAGGTATGGTGGAAGGACAATGGTTGGTCATGGAGTGGGCATGGGGGTGGTTGCTTGTGTCATACACTAAGGTAAAGTCAACACTCCATCACAAGATCTTACTTAATAGATTTTTATTCTTAAATAAGGATTTCCTTAAAAATATGCTTAATTTATGAATATATGAGGTCTTATATTTCAAAATATAAGTTTGGGTGAAAATCTCTCGTTAAAATAACTGAAAACGGGTTTAAAACGGAGTCGTGGTTGAAAACCGGGTGGAAAAATGGGAAATCCGAAGTCAGTGCGTGGTTCCGGTCTTAGCAGCCTTAGGTCCGCAAGGAAGGTTTGGTCGTTGAAGTGGATCCGAAGGGGAAGGGACTGCGGTCCGAGCAGGTACCGCAGGCGGAGGTCGGATGCGGGTCTTCATCAGCCTCGGTCCTCAGCAGATCCGGTCCGGTCCGATGGCTGCGGTTCGATGGCTGCGGTTCGGTGGTTGCGGTTCGGTGGGCTGCGGCTGCTCAAGGGGACTTCGGCTCAAGGAGGGTTTGGTCCCTATAGAGGGACTTCGGCCCTAAAAGGCTATTTTCCAAGGCATCATCCCGTTTCGAATGGTTTTTCACCAAGTCAAGTGTCGGGACGCCCCAAATGATTACGAAAAACCAAAAGAGGTTTTGAGAGAGATTTGGGAGAGATTTGACATACTTGGAGAGATTTGGGAGAGATTTGACATACTTGGAGAGATTTGGCATACTTGGAGAGATTTGGGAGAGATTCGACATACTTGGAGAGATTTGGCATACTTGGAGAGATTTGGGAGAGATTCGACATACTTAGAGAGATTTGGCATACTTGGAGAGATTTGGGAGATATTCGACATACTTGGAGAGATTTGGCATACTTGGAGAGATTTGAGAGAGATTCGACATACTTGGAGAGATTTGGCATACTTTGAGAGATTTGGGAGAGATTCGACATACTTGGAGAGATTTGGCATACTTGGAGAGATTTGGGAGAGATTCGACATACTTGGAGAGATTTGGCATACTTGGAGAGATTTGGGAGAGATAGAGTGAAAGAGATTGGGAGAGGCTTCTTTTGTGACCTTTTTGAGTGTCCGGCTTCGCAACGCAAGGTCCGTAAACCCCGTTAAGCCATGTTTAAGGATCTTACACACTCCCGATGAGTATGCAATAGTGTTTTATCGCTTTGGTTCATTACTTACCACAATTTTTGGTTAAGGAAATCTAGATATACGAACTTTTCATTTGATGATTTCTCATTAGAATAACGAGTTGTACAGTAATTACATAATGTAAACCCTAGTATACAAGAGTTAGTAGAGTTGACCGGTTTGACTTGTTGACTTTATTTGACTTTGACTTGACCAGAATTTGACTGTTGTCACAATTCATAGCACCGATTTTACATCTAAGAATAATTGGACTACCACACACTTCGCCTCTGAATCCCTGACTTTCACTCCATCGCGAGGCGCAATCATAAAACGTGATGCATCATCCTTGCAGTCGAAATATAATGTAGACAACGAAAGTCGTCGTTCTCGATTCACTTCTCCTAATCACCTGGAACCACCTGCCAGAAGACACTCTATCTGAACTCAAGGAAAGATACCCCTGGTCCTCACCTAGTACAGTCTACATGCAAATGACACTCTTTCCACACATGAAAAATTGGAAGAATAGAATCCTCGCCAAAGAAAATGAAATCATAAGCCAACGACCGATCATTCCCTCTCAAGACTGCAATCCTCAAGCTACTCATCCCAACCACTCCCTCATTGATTTCCACGACTCAGACTGACACTACCTCAAGTAGGTCCCCCAAGACCTCGAAATCAAATACTCATCTAGGTCTGCACCATTCAAACCCAACTGACATGGCCACTAAGGCCCAAACAATCACCCAACCCGTCTTCTTCCGGGATAGCCATAACCGAAAATCTGATAATACCCAAAATATTGCAACAGATTCATGGTTCCAAACCATGTTCCTACCCTCAAACAGCTCCTTAGAATTTTCGAGACTTTCCATGATTCGAGTACGGATCCTGTGCTTCCAGTAGTACGAGCCCAATACTACCTTCCACACATATCCGTACTCTCCTCAGAATCATCCTGAATCCTCTAAGTCACTTCCTCATAATGATACCCTCCAGAATCTGGTGAACAATGCATCACTCGAACTAAAGCGCTTCCTAGGATCTCCTAGGATTCCCACCTCACCCTGACATCAGCTGCTGAAGGACCTCTAATAATGTCAGTTAACTACTTCACGAATATAATTACGTGCAATAAAGCTTATATAATCCTTCGACTAAGAGACGCAACCCTACAACGGTTACACTCAAATGAGAGCTACGCAATAAGGCCAAGTCAACCACTCTGAGATTATTTAACCCTTACTGCATGTAACTTAACATATTCATGCGATAACTAACTTACATCAATATGAGTCCTACAAATCCCAAAGCAAGCAACATTCGGGTATCTAGTACTACATCATCACATAAACAAGCTGTCCTACCTCAGAAGCTCCTGAAGATCTCTAATCACTAGCATGCATCACTACCAACTCACATAATAGGCATAAAGGCATCTCTCCTAATCAGGCATCCTACCATGCAACACTGAGCAGATCCTTAGCCCTAATCTAGCATGCAATTCTCATATACTCACATCAAACATCAATCATACAACACACATGGGTATTTTGGGAAATACTTACTTGAGCTCGGCTGATTGCACGCATCGTACCCCTTTTATTTTAAAAGAAAACTTCCTTAAATATCAATTTCTTTTAGAAAATTTTACCAAATCTTCAGTTTGAATTCAAGCACACCCGAGAGTATGCATGAACCCCTCAAACCAAGGCTTTGATACCAACTTGTAACGCCCCAAATTTCAACCCAAATTTTTCGATTAAAACTTTAAATATTTATTTAATTTACAACTGTAAGAATCTTAAATATTTACCAAAGTATCATTAAAAGTTATCATGTACACAAGTCCCCTATTGATGCGACGAAATCGAGTCGTACCCCTCCTTTAGTATAAGAAAACCTGAAACATGTAAACCGCAAATCTTAAGCACAAAGCTTAGTGAGTTCCCCAAAATACTACACACAACACAAATAAACAGTAATGGGTTATCAGCAACCCTGGGGACTATTAACAGTCTAAGTGGGATAACATGTGACATCCCCTTTTTCACGGCCAGAAAAAACCGATTTGTTTATGCTTTGTTTTATAAATAAGAGTAATCTTTTAAAGAAAACAGTTGCGGAATTTGTTCCCAAAACAAAATGTGATAAGAATTTATCAAAGCATTTCTTTAAAGAAATGTATTTTCATTAAATAACAAAACATCGGGATGTCATGTTCCGATACAGACCAAAAGCATAAACAGTATAAAATATACCTTACAACAGTTATTTATAACTACTGATCTATAATCCAAAATCTCTCGTCAAGTCCACCAACTTATACTCTTGTACCATTACCTGTAATGCAAAAAAAACTGAGTGGGTCAGGCTTGGGAGCCTGGTGAGCATATAGGGTTTTCGACCCACAATAATATAATTATTATATTCAACCATCAAATAATCAACCCAATTACCCATCCCCATTATCTTCTTTATTTCTTAAGGTTTTACCCTAAGAATCAACTATCCTTCATTCATTCATTCCTAAGGATTGACCTAAGGAATTGGCACAAAATCCATTGCTACATAAGGCGCATCTACCAACTTTATCCTTTAAGCACCTCTGCCAGGATTACGACATTCACTATTAGGCGTCACTGCCTGGATTACGACATACACTATTAGGTGCATCTGCCAACATTATCCTTTAAGCGCATCTGTCAGGATTACGACATTCACTATTAGGCGCATCTGCCAACATTATCCTTTAAGCGCATCTGCGAGGATTACGACATTCTCTATTTGGTGCATCTGCCGACCTTATCCTATAAGCGCATCTGCCAGGATGTTACGACATTCTCTATTTGGTGCATCTACCAATATTATTCCTAAGCGCATCTGCTATCATTATGACATTCTCTATTTGGTGCATCTACCAATATTATTCCTAAGCGCATCTGCTAGCATTATGACATTCTCTTTTAGGTGCATCTACCAATATTATGCTTAATCATCTTTCATACCTCATCATTTTATCACATACCAACTATCTCATCTACCCATGTTCTACCCAACATATTTGTAGATATAAAATACATATACAGTTTAACTCATTTAAAAACTATATAAAACATCCATTCTACTCATCTCAAATAAGCAAACAATGTTTAAACACATAGCACGTATTTCATAGCAAATACTTTATATCTATGTGTTAGAAGAAAGTAACTACACACTCACACAAAACATATACTTATACCTCCAAACAATACTTGTATTAAAATCGTGTTTTGAAAGGGACTATACACTCACACATATAAACAACAATATATATAAACACATAACACGTATTTCATAGTAAATACTTAATATTTATGTGTTAGAAGAAAGTAACTATACACTCACACATATAAAAACCAATATATATAAACACATAACACGTATTTCATAGCAAATATTTAATTTAGAAGTAAAATCCCTTTTCATTTTAGAATTTTTCCTATAAACTCGAAAGATTGTTAACTCCCTATGTGAGTCGCTATAACCATACTACGACAGAATAACCTGCTGCGACGTTCTTCAGGCGTCGGAAACGAAATGACATTTGTCACCCCCGATCGGCCGATCGGGCTTATGCAAGCAGCATGGGTGTGGGTTGTCAATCCCAATATAGATCTATACACAATTATCACGCTCTCCCTACAAGAGACTCTGGTTATAACTAATTCAGGATTTTCTATGGTACTTAAGAGTACCCCGAAGGAGAATGTCTCACAACTTACGTTAACTAGTTTACATATAGTTTTGGGTATAAAAACCTCTTCCGTGGAGGAAGTGAAATCACCTTTTATGAAAATACATTTGTGATATAAATCCATAAACTATTACTATTATAGTTTATCAAGTAGCACATGAAAAACCCATTTGTTTTGAGAGTAAAACCTTTTCCATGTAGTATGCTTTTATCGAAAATTCATAAACTATACTTAATGTAGTTTATTGTATGTGTTCGAATTGAATGGAGGAAAACCTTAACATGAATGACTAATTTCTGTTTATGATGATAAACTAACAAGAATGCATCCAAACATTGAGAAACTTATTGTTATGCACTTTGCTCAACATACTACAAAGTGTTGTTAATATGGTAAACTATGCAACTAGTTTTTATCCTTTCTGCACTGTTTTGAAATTATCATAGAAAAATCATACAAAGTCGAAAACTAACTCCGTAAACTCTGAGAGTTTAGAAAATGTGTCTAGTTTATTCATAATTTTTATTATGATTTTTAGAAGTCTCTAACTTATGTGAAAGTGTTCAGAATCACAGAGTGGTCCGAATTTGTTTCTGAAATGATAGGCAGTTTTGTAAAAATCACCATAAATCGTACAAATATCATATGGAGATGTGCAAGTAGTCATTTTAAAGGTATAAACCTGAACTACTTTCATATAATACAGTTTTGAAAAATATTAAGTTTAAGTTGGGTAAAACAGTTCGTGAACAGGTCACAACTTTTCTGTTGTAAGCTGTCAAGTTGAGTTTTGAATATGTTTTGATGTTTTAACTTGTATTCCCCCCCTGAAAACTGAAGAAAACTAGAAAATGTAGGGGTATGAACTCACCTTGAGTGATTCTTGGAAGAGTGGAAGGTCGAAGACGAGGAGTATCAAGTCAAGAACACTTGATGAACACGTGAGAGTTTGGATGATCCTAAGAACGATTTTTGGTGTTAAGATATGAGTCAATGATCCAAGAGTGCTAAGAAATTATGGAATGACACTTGAGTTTAGATGGAATACTTACCAAAAAGTGCTGTAGCAACTTAAGAACACTTGCACAAGGTGGTGGAAAGTAGAGAGAAAGAAGCTTTCTTGAGGTGATATGAGAAGTGTGTAAGTGAAGGATTTATCAAAGTGAACCAAGAAATCCTCCAGGGATTTCTTTATATAAATGTTGTTGGATCAATTTGCAAGATTGAAGGGATGTTTACCTTGGTTTGTGTGATGTGGATAGGGTTGGACTATTGAGAGGATGACACATGGAAGGCAAGTGGACACACTTGACCCACTTGTGGGGTTAATATCTTCTTAATATAAACTAATGATTTTTAATTAATAAATTCTTGAGAAATAAATAAAATAAGAGTCCTGGGGGTTAAAAATGATAAAATATGGATTTTGGTGAAAATCTCACGTTAAAATCATGAAAAACGGGCTTAAAACGAAGTCGTGGTCGAAAACCGGGTGGAAAATGGGAAATCCGAAGTCAAGGCTTGGTTTCGGGTTTTAGCAGCCTTAGATCCGAAGTGTTGGTTTGGTCGCTGAAGTGGATCCGAAGGGAAAAGGGGACTGCGGTCCGAGCAGGTACCGCAGGCGGCTCGTCAGGAGGGACCGGAGGCGAGTTCGGATGCGGTTCAGCGTTGCGGTCTTCAGCAGCCTCGGTCCTCAGTAGTTCCAGTCCTTAGTCATTGCGGTCTGATAGCTGCGGTTCGGAGGCTGCAGCTCGCTGGCTGCGGCTCGCTGGCTGCGGCTCGCTGGCTGTGGCTAGCTGGCTGCGGCTAGATGGCTGCGGCTACACAAGGGGACTCCGGTTCAAGTAGGGTTTGGTCCCTATAGAGGGACTTCGGCCCTAAAAGGCTATTTTCCAATGTATCTTTCCGTTTCGAATGGTTTTTCACCAAGTCAAGTGTCGGGATATCCCAAATGATTAAAATAAATCAAGAGAGGTTTTGAGAGAGATTTGGGAGAGATTTCACATTCTTGGAAAGATTTGGCATACTTGGAGAGATTTGGGAGAGATTTCACATACTTGGAGAGATTTGGCATATTTAGAGAGATTTGGGAGAGATTTCACATACTTGGAGAGATTTCACATACTTAGAGAGATTTGGGAGAGATTTCACATACTTGGAGAGATTTCACATACTTAGAGAGATTTCGGAGAGATTTCATATACTTGGAGAGATTTGGGAGAGATTTCACATACTTGGAGAGACTTGGCATACTTGGAGAGATTTGGGAGAGATTTCACATACTTGGAGAGATTTGGCATATTTAGAGAGATTTGGGAGAGATTTCACATACTTGGAGAGATTTCACATACTTAGAGAGATTTGGGAGAGATTTAATCTTAGCCATTATTATCGTATAATCTCGTAATGCAAGGTTCGTGAACCCCGTTATGTTTCGTTTATGATTGTTTTAAGTCCCCGAAAGGGTCCTTATTCGTGTTTTGATGCGTTTAACTCCCTTTTTAGGGTTTTTACACGGTTAACACAGATTTTTCGAGACACTTGAATTTTTGACATACAAATGCACTTTTTTATTCATAGAATAACTTCTAACATACAGGCACTAATTAAATTCGACCAGTTTGACTTGTTTGACTTTGACTAGAATTTGACGGTTGTCACAGTATCCCCCCGTTAGAAGGAATTTCGTCCCGAAATTTGCATTTTGAGTGGGACTTCAAGGGTCGGGGAATAGATGTGGTTATTTTTGCTTCTTTTGGTCTTCGCGTTCTCAGGTGAACTCGGGTCCTTGTTTCACGATCCAACAGATCTTCACAACAGGGATGCGTCTTTGGTTTCGTCGGGAGGTGTCACAAGAGTCTCGTCGGACATACATTTCTTTAAATTTGACGCGTGAATGGTTGGATGTACATTATTAGGTTCTGGGGGAAGTCGGAGTTTGTATACTACCGGGCCAATCCTAGAAAGGATTTCGAATGGTCCGTTGTACCTTGGGTTTAGTTTCCCATGTTTACCGAAACATATCATTCCTCTCAATGGTGAGGCCTTCAGTAGAACTCGGTCACCAACCCGCAATTCCGAGGGTTTGCGTCGCTTATATGTGTAGTTCTTTTGTCGGCTTCGAGATGCTTTCAGCCTTTCTCGAATTTATACTAAGTCGTAAGTAATACTTCCCCTCGGAGCGTTGCATAAGGTCTGCTTTAGTGTTTCTCATTTGATTAGGTCGGTAAGGAGCATATGGGTTCAGTTTTCGAGACTAGACTTATTCGGATGGTAGGACGTTCATTCGCACTCCTGGGTAGCCTTGTCCCGAAGTTCATGATAGGACTCGTACCTGGTCCATCTATCTTTAACTTGCGTATAGAGGTCGTATGTAATTAGGATTGGTAAGACAGTTGGATGGGTGACTCTGCCCCAAGTCCACAACCAGACAAGGAACAGGAAATAGGGCGGAAACACACATCCAATGTCCATAGAATCTTAATTATATATTATCCTCGCGTATACACTTCGTAGTGATAGACTAACTGTATTCATCTTAAGCTTTTGTGCTTGCTCTTGTCCTGTTATAAGTGTGATATTCTCGAAGGGTTTACTAGGAATAATTTGAAAAGGTGCGGAAAGTGTAATACTCCTCTGGTGAGTGTTTTGAGGTTTCACAGCGAGAGATGGCCCGGAGGTCCGTGTCGGATTTGCGTTTATAAGAGACGAGGGTTTCGAGGTTAGGTGAAGGGTCTTTTCGTAGCCGTGTAATCGGGAAAGTGAGGACTATACCAATCGACATCGAATGATGACAACAGATCTTTTTAGTAACACATGTGTTAGGTTGTATTCGTAAGAATTATTCATTAGGGAGATGGAGTATCATGTGATTCTTGTTAGTGTGCTCCGTTTCGATCGGTGTTATTGTTACTGCAAATGATTCATACCACAACAGCTAGTACTGGTAGTAAGTGTGTTCTGAATACTAGTAGTGATTCCTTATATCATGATCCCCGACCGATCATTCTATGATCGATCGGTATATGTAAGTCGCATGTAAATTGGTATTGATGAACCCGTCGAGTGTGTGGCTCTACCCTAATCTCACTACTAGACATGGAATAGGAGTTAAGACGGAATTATTCGCTTTAAGTCTTTAGTATTTTGATTATAATTAACCTTGATGTATATACCAAGTTATCCCAGCTTACTGGTAATGATCCTAAGATCATATATAAGTGTCTTTGATTTGATTGAACGAGAGAGTATTTTTAACTACTTTTTGATATACGGTAATTTTAGCAACATACCAATTTCATTACAAACATATGGTACTTAAACGTTTTTGTTGTTGGAAACATTACAAAAGTCCTAATAAGGTTCCGTGCTGCTCCTGCTGGTTTGGTTGTCACACTCCTCCTGCTCCTCCGTCATTCCTCTCAGTTGGACAGTCCCTCTTGAAGTGTCCCGTTTCACCGCATAGGTAGCATACTGGACTTACACTGATGTTGGTGATTGAAGCGATGTGCTGGGTCTGTTTCCTGCAGAAGCGGGCAGTATGTCCGTCCTTATTGCAGTTTTTACAGTGCATCACCCGGCAAACCCCATTGTGATGGTAGCTACACTTGATACACTTTGGAAGTGTTCCCATATATTGTCTAACCGGTGCTTGAGTGACAGACGTTGTGGCTAGTGTCGAGGCATGAGTCGGGACCGATGTTGTAATTACAGGGTCAGCCACGGATTGTTGTCTTTTAGCGTGTTTTTGAGATAGGTTATGCTCCTTTTTGTTCCAAAACTTTCGCTTCTTGCTCTTCGACTTGTGTTCTGAGGCGTCTTCGTGGGTAGACACCCGCTGGTGTTCTTGACTGATACTGCGGTTAGAATTGCCAACACCGCCTTCAACTCTGCTGGCGTTGTTAGTATGGAGTTGCGCCATGACGGCTGTCACGGCTGCCGTGACCGCAGCTTGGAAAGTAGCAGAGTCTATCTGCAGGATTGCTGCCTTGCTTGTTGGCTGGTTACCTTCTTGTGAAGACATAACTCTATTGCATGGAGAGAAACGATTTCGTGAGTGGGGATGATTCTAATTATACCCTTATCATTTATATACACATATATAAATTTCACACTTTACTGAACTATTCTTGAGGTTTCTGCTAACGTTCTGGAGACGGAGTTATGGTAGTGGGTAGAAGTGGGTTTTGTACGGGCGTTAAGTTTTTCCCATCCTAGGATTAGGTTTGTCCAAACACACCTAGTTGAGGAGTTCTGATGGGATCTGGTGCATTAGTGCTGGTATGACCGCACCCTATAGGTCTATGGAAAGGCACCTTTCAACCATGAGGTTTAAAAAGAAGAGATGATAATGAGTATTGAATAAGGGTTTATACGTCAGGAGTTATCTCACTCAGTTTATCTTAGTTCTGAGTGTATCGAGTTCCAATGTTTTTGGTGTCTTTTGAAAACAATTCATAATGAGAGTTTATATAATAAACTTATGAATTCTTAGTAGTATTGCTCCCAATGAAATAATACGCATGCCCCTTTCATTTGTATGATTCTAGTATATTTAGTTTTTAGATAAAGGTTTTGAGCCTGATGCAGGTCTACACCACATTATTGCAAGGAAAAGTTTGGACCGCAAATAAATCCCTCGACTAGTGTAATCACCAACTTGCGGGGTCGGGCCTACACATGGAGGGGAGTAACACCAACTCGTACTCATAGGCCTAATCTACCAGATCTTGTGAGTAAAATGAACTCTGCTCACGACAATTCGTCCCCAAATGGCGATTGCTGTGGCTGATGGCGACTCCATTCCTTGATCAATGCTGCCCAACGGGGCACAGGTTCGATGTTGTCGAGGCGGTTCGCGAGAGTCCTGGCTATGTAAGGAGAATTGTCGGCCTCTGGCTCCACTTCCGATTCTTTTTCCTAATCACCCACTAACTCTCCGGGTTCGGAAAGTAGGGGTCTCCCGGTAAGTAAGATCTTGTCATGGTGTCCATGCGAGAATAGGGGTGAGGTAAGAGGCATATACTAATTATATTCCTAGAAATACTTATAGGGGTTTGATCCTCTGTAATTACTTTTATGATAACATGGTGCATACCATTTACATATCTAGGTCATATATAACTTTGGTGTATCTATTTAGTGATTGTAGACCTACTAGCAAGAATCAGTTTAGTTTTCACATAAGTTATACTACCACAAAATACTCCTATAGTATTTTAAATGTTATGTTTGGTTGTTAACCATTTTCTGGTATGGGTGTTGGTAAGTTGATAGACTTGTTGTCCACTATGACTATCCCCCGGCACATACTAGTCACTTCTCGGACGAATATAGTTGATCAGGCTATATTCCTCCCAGACTTGATTGTATATCCCAGAGCATATTCACATTGCACAACTCCTCTATTTTTAACTTTTGTGTTTTCCTTAGACGTGGCACTAAACCGGTATGCATGTATATACTTATACTTTTATCAAGAAACTATTTATTTCTAAAAGTATAGTTATTTGAAAATGTTTAAATCAGAGACTTAAGTCCCAATGCATTTATAGTTTGTATATCTTATGTGGTTCGATATACTTAGTTCACTATAAACAATGCTCTGATACCAATCTGTCACACCCCCAAACCAAGGATGGCGGAAACGTCCGGGAGTGGAGGACTTCATGTATAGTATCACAACAACGAGTATAATAGTGCCCAAAGTAAATACAACCATCATAAATATAATTGAAAAAGTTATACAATAGTATGTGTTTACATGTTTCCAATCAATTACACTTATGATGACAAAAATGAAATGTTTGACGATTTAACGTCCCATCCTCAAAAGCGGTTGATTTCCTATTTCACTGAATTCCTGAGAATACAAGTAGTTTGAAAAAGCGTCAACAATTAAGTTGGTGAGTTCATAAGAGTTTTATTTGAGAAAGAAGTCGTTTTCCTTGTAAAAAAAAGCGACAGAGTATGATTTCAGAAAATTCAATATTTTCTTTATTAAACGCGAAATGAACTCTACTATGTTATGCAATAATGTACCCTAGAAAGACCTGTAGATTCCTTCTATAATCACCCAGTGTATATAGGTTATATAAAATTTAAGTTAAATGAACTGTCGAATACAATGGGTCTGCCCTAGATCCACAACCAAACAAGGAACAGGAAGTAAGGCGGACCCACCAATTCTAAGTTGATTGTGTCTAGATTCTTATATAACTCTAGCATATACACTTAGCAATTATAGCCGAAGTCTAACAATTCTAGATGAAATGTAGTTTTGATAGAAATATGTTTCCAAAGAAAATCCCATATTTTCCTTATAAAAGTCATGTAGTCTTAAATGTCAAGACAGAGAATATGTGTGTGTTTTGTACTTATAATGTTCATAATGGTAATGTGTTTCCAAAGAAAATCCAATATTTTTCCTTATAAAAAGTCATGTAGTCTTAAATGTCAAGACAGAGAATATACAAGTATTTTTCCATACTTAAAGTAATTCATGCAAGTTTAAATCGGCATAAACTCGTTTAATTTAGAAGTAAAATCCCTTTTCATTTTAGAATTTTTCCTGTAAACTCGAAAGATTGTTAACTCCCTATGTGAGTCGCTATAACCATACTACGACAGAATAACCTGCTGCGACGTTCTTCAGGCGTCGGAAACGAAATGACATTTGTCACCCCCGATCGGCCGATCGGGCTTATGCAAGCAGCATGGGTGTGGGTTGTCAATCATAATATAGATCTATACACAATTATCACGCTCTCCCTACAAGAAACTCTGGTTATAACTAATTCAGGATTTTCTGTGGTACTTAAGAGTACCCCGAAGGAGAATGTCTCACAACTTACGTTAACTAGTTTACATATAGTTTTGGGTATAAAAACCTCTTCCGTGGAGGAAGTGAAATCACCTTTTATGAAAATACATTTGTGATATAAATCCATAAACTATTACTATTATAGTTTATCAAGTAGCACATGAAAAACCCATTTGTTTTGAGAGTAAAACCTTTTCCATGTAGTATGCTTTTATCGAAAATTCATAAACTATACTTAATGTAGTTTATTGTATGTGTTCGAAGTGAATGGAGGAAAACCTTAACATGAATGACTAATTTCTGTTTATGATGATAAACTAACAAGAATGCATCCAAACATTGAGAAACTTATTGTTATGCACTTTGCTCAACATACTACAAAGTGTTGTTAATATGGTAAACTATACAACTAGTTTTTATCCTTTCTGCACTGTTTTGAAATTATCATAGAAAAATCATACAAAGTCGAAAACTAACTCCGTAAACTCTGAGAGTTTAGAAAATGTGTCTAGTTTATTCATAATTTTTATTATGATTTTTAGAAGTCTCTAACTTATGTGAAAGTGTTCAGAATCACAGACTGGTTCGAATTTGTTTATGAAATGATAGGCAGTATTGTAAAAATCACCATAAATCGTACAAATATCATATGGAGATGTGCAAGTAGTCATTTTAAAGGTATAAACCTGAACTACTTTCATATAATGCAGTTTTGAAAAATATTAAGTTTAAGTTGGGTAAAACAGTTCGTGAACAGGTCACAACTTTTCTGTTGTAAGCTGTCAAGTTGAGTTTTGAATATGTTTTGATGATTTAACTTGTATTCCCCCCTGAAAACTGAAGAAAACTAGAAAATGTAGGGGTATGAACTCACCTTGAGTGATTCTTGGAAGAGTGTAAGGTCGAAGACGAGGAGTATCAAGTCAAGAACACTTGATGAACACGTGAGAGTTTGGATGATCCTAAGAACGATTTTTGGTGTTAAGATATGAGTCAATGATCCAAGAGTGCTAAGAAATTATGGAATGACACTTGAGTTTAGATGGAATACTTACCAAAAAGTGTTGTAGCAACTCAAGAACACTTGCACAAGGTGGTGGAAAGTAGAGAGAAAGAAGCTTTCTTGTGGTGATATGAGAAGTGTGTAAGTGAAGGATTTATCAAAGTGAACCAAGAAATCCTCCAGGGATTTCTTTATATAAATGTTGTTGAAGCAATTTGCAAGATTGAAGGGATGTTTACCTTGGTTTGTGTGATGTGGATAGGGTTGGACTATTGAGAGGATGACACATGGAAGGCAAGTGGGCACACTTGACCCACTTGTGGGGTTAATATCTTCTTAATATAAACTAATGATTTTTAATTAATAAATTCTTGAGAAATAAATAAAATAAGAGTCATGGGGGTTAAATATGATAAAATATGGATTTTGGTGAAAATCTCACGTTAAAATCATAAAAAACGGGCTTAAACCGAAGTCGTGGTCGAAAACCGGGTGGAAAATGGGAAATCCGAAGTCAAGGCTTGGTTTCGGGTTTTAGCAGCCTTAGATCCGAAGTGGTGGTTTGGTCGCTGAAGTGGATCGGAAGGGAAAAGGGGACTGCGGTCCGAGCAGGTACCACAGGCGGCTCGTCAGGAGGGACCGGAGGCGAGTTCGGATGCGGTTCAGCGCTGCGGTCTTCAGTAGCCTCGGTCCTCAGTAGTTCCAGTCCTTAGTCATTGCGGTCCGATGGCTGCTGTTCGGAGGCTGCGGCTCGCTGGCTGCGGCTTGCTGGCTGCGGCTCGCTGGATGCGGCTTGCTGGATGCGGCAAGATGGCTGCGGCTACACAAGGGGACTCCGGTTCAAGTTGGGTTTGGTCCCTATAGAGGGACTTCGGCCCTAAAATGCAATTTTTCAATGTATCTTTCCGTTTCGAATGGTTTTTCACCAAGTCAAGTGTCGGGATGTCCCAAATGATTAAAATAAATCAAGAGAGGTTTTGAGAGAGATTTGGGAGAGATTTCACATTCTTGGAGAGATTTGGCATACTTGGAGAGATTTGGGAGAGATTTCACATACTTGGAGAGATTTGGCATATTTAGAGAGATTTGGGAGAGATTTCACATACTTGGAGAGATTTCACATACTTAGAGAGATTTGGTAGATATTTCACATACTTAGAGAGATTTCACATACTTAGAGAGATTTGGGAGAGATTTCATATACTTGGAGAGATTTGGGAGATATTTCACATACTTGGAGAGACTTGGCATACTTGGAGAGATTTGGGAGAGATTTCACATACTTGGAGAGATTTGGCATATTTAGAGAGATTTGGGAGAGATTTCACATACTTAGAGAGATTTGGGAGAGATTTAATCTTAGCCATTATTGTCGTATAATCTCGTAATGCAAGGTTCATGAACCCCGTTATGTTTCGTTTATGATTGTTTTAAGTCCCCGAAAGGGTCCTTAGTCGTTTTTTGATGCGTTTAACTCCCTTTTTGGGTTTTTTACACTGTTAACACAGATTTTTCGAGACACTTGAATTTTTGACATACAAATGCACATTTTTATTCATAGAATAACTTCTAACATACAGGCACTAATTAAATTCGACCGGTTTGACTTGTTTAACTTTGACTAGAATTTGACGGTTACCACATACACTCACTTGATCAGAAGATGATCGGACAACACTACGGCTCTAAGAGTAGTATTCTTCGGTGAAACTAGAATATCTTCAAATACCTGGCTTCTCGCAGGCAGAGCTTCGGCTCGGAAACTCCTTTCTCCTCGAGATCTTCAGGGCTTCAGGACTCGCTTCGGGTATCGGGATGATATCGGGGCTTTGGGGGTACTTCTTTGCACGTAAATCGAGGTAATATGGGTGAGAGAGAAGAGATTTGGCAAACACAAACGGCTGCCCCTTCAAATCTATTTATAGGGCTGTTTTCTCATTTTCCACGTCGTGGGCACTTCTTCCACGTCGTGGGCTTGGTCGTCATTGCATGCGTCATCATCCACTTGCTCTGTCAGGCTCCAGAAGGCGTCAGAAGCCATGCCACGTCGTGGCCACTTTTGCCACGTCGTGGTCTCTGACAGTTTTGGGGTTTCGCGCCCCGAACTTCAGAAATTCATAACTTTTGCATACGAACTCCGTTTTCGACGTTCTTTATATCGACGCGTAGGTAAAAACAAGATCTACAACTTTCATTTAGACTTTGTAGGCTAATTTTGACTTTATTTTTAATATATTAATAATATACTATTTTTAGTAGGCCGGGACAGTAAAACTCCGTTCGAAATTCATAACTCCTTCATCTGAACTCTGTTTTCGTCTGTCTTTTTATCGTTGGACTACTATTGATGAGATCTTCAATTCTCATTTAGAAAGTTTTGGCTAAATATCACTCGACCTCAATCTCGAGTTTCGGGCTGCATACTGCTAATGCTGAAACTTCGAAAAATCATAACTTCCTCATACGAAGTCAGATTTAGACGTTCTTTTTATGCACGCTCTCGGTTTAACGTATTCTACGACTTTCATTTAGACTGCTAAGGCCAAATATCGCTCTAACGTAAATTCACTATTTACGTCGCGCTGTGTCGTGCCGGTTCTGTCGCGAAACTTCGACAGGTCATAACTTCTTCGTTATAACTCGGATTTCGGCGTTCTTTATATGTACGGAATCCTTGTAACATATACTACAACTTAGTTAAGATTACTCCTTCTAAATAATCTTCCATCAAAAAGTCATTTTTGATGCTTATCGTCTCTAAATTGACTAGCCCGGATGTATGGGCATTACAATTATCTCCCCCTTAGGATGATTACGTTCCTGAATCATCAACGAAATAGGACTTGTATAATGATTCCATACGTTATCTCTTCATCCTAAGCACAAATCGTAACTTCTGTGTTTCCTCGAAAGAGTATTTAACTCTAGCGCTTCTTGACTGCAGACGATGCTCAATCTTGCATCTGTTTTTCATACTATGATGTACTTTCAATCATAACCTTCGAGTTACCAAATAAGTCCTTATTGTGGACTCCTCCTTATTCTTAGGATAAATACTTTCCTTTATCTATTGTAACAGACCAATGGGTCGTGCTCTATTGACCTCTCATCGCACGATGCGACGCTTAGACTCGGTCTTTTTAAAGTTAAATTCCAGAATGGAATATACCTTCCTTCATATTCTAATGTGATATAATCACATTTCAGCATGTAGCATTTCTACGTGGCAAACTTCTTTCAACAACGAGCGTGATACTATCGATCGCATTAATTTCAACGTTCCGACTTAAGTCAGATGTTACATCTAACTTGGTCCTCTAGACCACGTAACATACTCATCGCAGTCGAACTCAAATTTATATGACCACTAGGGTCGGAATAACAACCATCTCACTAATCATTACCGAAACAAGGGTAATGACATACTCGAATAAAACGAAATCAATCACCAGCTTCTTGGTAACCTTGTGACTTTCCCTGATCCAAGTGTGAGTCCTGTGCTTCCGGTAGTATATGCATCTACTACCTTTAACACCAACTCATACTCGTCCCAAGTATTGTCTCGCAGTCCCCAAGTCCTAAAATCACAAAACAATTTAACACATACGAATGTGTCCAAATAATCATAAACAATTTCCCTAGACTCTACTAGGACTTCTTCATTGCGTATCTTCAATCATCAATTCTACTTCAACTCGATTGGTGATGGAAATACCGGGTGATGAGACAACCTCAAGAATTACACCAATCTCTCCATCATCCTGCCAATCGAAGGTGTACTTCAGATGTACCGTACTCCTCTAAACGTACTGTTATTTCATAAGACATACTCTAAAGGCAAGATACCACTCTTACGATATCTTCTGATAGGTGTCATCCACTATCATAAGCCTTTTTCATTTCCTCCATTTACTCAATTTCTCTACGAGTCTTCACCATGACCCTTTGTACACCCAAGCAGACATTCGGTGTACCAAACGAGAATTTTTAAGATAAGAAAGCTTTAATTACGATAAACGTGTAAATCTCCTTATCACCCCGAAACGTTTACATGCTAGTTCTAATATCGTAGTCATATGCTTAAAATCCTACACACATAAGGTTTCCAGATCCGGTCGGCAACAGACCATAGATCCGAACAAATAATAGCATCAATTTAGCTATCACACAAAACAATTAGAACATAAAAGCATTTTAGGCATCATTCCTAAAATAAACTAGTGCTTGTGTCCATTTAGGTGTACTACCTAACATATTTTAGACACACTCCTCACGATCAATACTTAGCATTCTAAGTTTAAGTCTAGAAATTTCCTACAAATTCCTAGTTCGCTTAAACTAATGCTCTGATACCAACTGTAACATCCCCTTTTTCACGGCCAAAAAAGACCGATTTGTTTATGCTTTGTTTTATAAATCAGAGTAATCTTTTAAAGAAAACAGTTGCGGAATTTGTTCCCAAAACAAAATGTGATAAGAATTTATCAAAGCATTTCTTTAAAGAAATGTATTTTCATTAAATAACAAAACCTCGGGATGTCATGTTCCGATACAGACCAAAAGCATAAACAGTATAAAATATACCTTACAACAGTTATTTATAACTACTGATCTATAATCCAAAATCTCTCGTCAAGTCCACCAACTTATACTCTTGTACCATTACCTGTAATGCAAAGAAAACTGAGTGGGTCAGGCTTGGGAGCCTGGTGAGCATATAGGGTTTTCGACCCACAATAATATAATTATTATATTCAACCATCAAATAATTAACCCAATTACCCATCCCCATTATCTTCTTTATTTCTTAAGGTTTTACCCTAAGAATCAACTATCCTTCATTCATTCATTCCTAAGGATTGACCTAAGGAATTGGCACAAAATCCATTGCTACATAAGGCGCATCTACCAACTTTATCCTTTAAGCGCCTCTGCCAGGATTACGACATTCACTATTAGGCGCCACTACCTGGATTACGACATACACTATTAGGCGCATCTGCCAACATTATCCTTTAAGCGCATCTGCCAGGATTACGACATTCACTATTAGGCGCATCTGTCAGGATTACGACATTCTCTATTTGGCGCATCTGCCGACCTTATCCTATAAGCGCATCTGCCAGGATGTTACGACATTCTCTATTTGGTGCATCTACCAATATTATTCCTAAGTGCATCTGCTAGCATTATGACATTCTCTATTTGGTGCATCTATGAATATTATTCCTAAGCGCATCTGCTAGCATTATGACATTCTCTTTTAGGTGCATCTACCAATATTATGCTTAATCATCTTTCATACCTCATCATTTACCTCATCATTTTATCACATACCAACTATCTCATCTACCCATGTTCTACCCAACATATTTGTCGATATAAAATACATATATAGTTTAACTCATTTAAAAACTATATAAAACATCCATTCCACACTCATCTCAAATAAGCAAACAATGTTTAAACACATAGCACGTATTTCATAGCAAATACTTTATATCTATGTGTTAGAAGAAAGTAACTACACACTCACACAAAACATATACTTAATACCTCCAAACAATACTAGTATTAAAATCGTGTTTTGAAAGGGACTATACACTCACACATATAAACAACAATATATATAAACACATAACACGTATTTCATAGCAAATACTTAATATTTATGTGTTAGAAGAAAGTAACTATACACTCACACATATAAACAACAATATATATAAACACATAACACGTATTTCATAGCAAATACTTAATATTTATGTGTTAGAAGAAAGTAACTATACACTCACTTGATCAGAAGATGATCGGACAACACTACGGCTCTAAGAGTAGTATTCTTCGGTGAAACTAGAATATCTTCAAATACCTGGCTTCTCGCAGGCAGAGCTTCGGCTCGGAAACTCCTTTCTCCTCGGGATCTTCAGGGCTTCGGGACTCGCTTCGGGTATCGGGATGATATCGGGGCTTTGGGGGTACTTCTTTGCACGTAAATCGAGGTAATATGGGTGAGAGAGAAGAGATTTGGCAACCACAAATAGCTACCCCTTCAAATCTATTTATAGGGCTGTTTTCTCATTTTCCACGTCGTGGGCACTTCTTCCACGTCGTGGGCTTGGTCGTCATTGCATGCGTCATCATCCACTTGCTCTGTCAGGCTCCAGAAGGCGTCAGAAGCCATGCCACGTCGTGGTCTCTGACAGTTTTGGGGTTTCGCGCCCCGAACTTCAGAAATTCATAACTTTCGCATACGAACTTTGTTTTTGACGTTCTTTATATCGACGCGTAGGTAAAAACAAGATCTACAACTTTCATTTAAACTTTGTAGGCTAATTTTGACTTTATTTTTAATATATTAATAATATACTATTTTTAGTAGGCCGGGACAGTAAAACTCCGTTCGAAATTCATAACTCCTTCATCTGAACTCTGTTTTCGTCTGTCTTTTTATCGTTGGACTACTATTGATGAGATCTTCAATTCTCATTTAGAAAGTTTTGGCTAAATATCACTCGACCTCAATCTCGAGTTTCGGGCTGCATACTGCTAATGCTGAAACTTCGAAAAATCATAACTTCCTCATACGAAGTCAGATTTAGACGTTCTTTTTATGCACGCTCTCGGTTTAACGTATTCTACGACTTTCATTTAGATTGCTAAGGCCAAATATCGCTCTAACGTAAATTCACTATTTACGTCGCGCTGTGTCGTGCCGGTTCTGTCGCGAAACTTCGACATGTCATAACTTCTGCGTTATAACTCGGATTTCGGCGTTATTTATATGTACGGAATCCTTGTAACATATACTACAACTTAGTTAAGATTACTCCTTCTAAATAATCTTCCATCAAAAAGTCATTTTTGATGCTTATCGTCTCTAAATTGACTAGCCCGGATCTACGGGTGTTACATAACAGCACGCCCGATTGATTATCAGCAACCCTGGAGACTATCAACAGTCTCAGTCACATATAAATAACATAACACAATAATAATAGCTAGACCCATCTGGTCATCACATATATAACTACTCTACCACATAGGTTCATACAAACATGCAAGAGTCACAAAGACAGCTAGCATCCTACATACATAATTTAGTGAGCCGACATTGGTGCCTTCGAATCATGAGCACTGGGAGAAGACTCACCGGAATCAAAGAACCCTGTAACCCTACGACATTATCCTTTTTCTGCACAGCTTGCACCCGCAAATCCACTAACACCAGAACCAGATAAAATCTTATTTAATAACCCATAACCCTCAAGTTTGACCCAAGGTCAAATTTGGTCAAAAGTCAACGGTCAAAGGAAGTCAAAGTCAGCAAGTGAACTTCAGGCTGAGTACGCCCATCGTACTGAGCTCATACGCATGGCATATTCACCAACCAAAATCGGGACCCCATACGAGTACGTGCAGCGTACTCAGCCAAATGAAACTCTTCCAGTAAGTGCTTAATCTCTTAAGTTCTTTCATCCAACACCCATATCTAGTCCCACAACATCATTTTAAGTCATAAAGTTTCCAACTTTATGACTTTCCATGTCTAGACAAGGTCCAAAAGCCAAAACCTTACTTATTTATCCATTAAGATATCATGACACTTTCATGGAAGGAGTAGAAGGATCAAGATCACATTTTTATGGATCCTAATAGCTCCATAATGGATAAAGTTTCCAACTTTATCCATTAGAATGGTTTAAACCACCAAGATCTAGACTTTAAGTATCAAAGGGACCAAAAAGTGCATCTGTTTCAACTTAATCCATTAAGTCCAAGTCTCCAACCTTCAGATCTGAATCACAATAATGTTTAGATGGATAAACTTTCCAACTTTTTCCATAACAAGGTCATAAACTTTCAAGATCTAAACTTTATGAACTAAAATGACCAAAAGCTCATAACATCCAAAACTAGCTAGATCTAACAAATGCATCATCGAGATTCAAACTTTATACCTTTATAAGAGAGATCAAGGTGAACAAAGTCTAGATCTACAAGATCCAATGCAAACAACACTTCTCCAAGAAGTTCCTTCTTATCCAAGATGCACCATGCATACTCCAAAGCACTCAAAAACACATTCTTTTAGCTCACAGGGCTCAAACTAGGGTTAGGGTTTCATGGGAGGGTGTTGGAGAGGTAGAGGCTGAGAATGGAGTGGGTTTGGGGAAGTTAAGGAGCTTAAATAGGGCTTAAACCATGAAAATAGGGTTTGGGCACTAATCGTGTATGCCATGCGTACTCCTGGTACGCCCAATGCACTCAGGGTGCCCTCGTACGCCCAACGTACTCAGCTTAACCCAAAACTGTCCAAACTTCAGACGGTCATAACTTCTTTGTTTGAACTCCGATTTCGACGATCTTTATATCCACGGAAAGGTATTGAGGAGCTCTACAACCCTATATAATTAATTTTGACTTACAACACATCGAGCTAAAATCCATAATTCATAAAAGAAGTCTGAAACGCTACTTTCCCATTTTACCCTTTGACTTCAAAGCACAAACCAAACTATTGGATCACATATCCACATCACCCACATACCAATGGACCTAAACCTCTCTTACGTAAAGCCCTAAGCCTTATGATACTTGATCTTTGGGTTACGACCCCGAATTATGAAATGACCCGAAATAGGGTGTTACACGATGATCAAGGCTTCAACGTCAATGTTATGGAGATCAACTTCAACTTCAACATCAACGTCAGGGTGTCATGTTGATCAGCTTCAACTTCAGCAAATAGTACTATCAGCGAGTGTCATCAGGATATCACCTAATCAGTGTGTCATCAGTATATAACTATCAGCGTCTCGACACACTGATCAATTTTTAGTATATGGTGTCTTCATGCCTTTGGTGTTAATAGAGTCTTCAGGGTCTTTCAGTCATCAGGGGATGTTCTTCAGTGTTCGACATATGAACTTCCATCGGCATATCTTCTGATTAACTAACTAACTATAACTATAGTGTATATATTTTGCGTCATCAAATCTATACAATTGAGTGACCCAATACAAGGAACATGAAATAAGGATAAATCGGCCATTCTAGGGCTATATGATCCTAATTGTGTACAAATTTTAAAGCATACACATATAAATTAACTTTGCCAATATAAATACCAAGTAATACATAACATCCAATCCTCCATAAACTACAACGCATCACACAAATCAGGCAATTCTAGCATGCGATTTATGAAGGTATCCATATCTCTACTCAAACATGCAATGCATATAATAGCATACTAAACATAATACTTATGTATGGGTATTTTGGATATCACTTTCTCGAGGTCGAATGATTGCACGCTTCGCACCCCTTTCTTTGCAAAAAAATATTTTTACAAAAATCCTTTTCATTTTTAAAAAGATTAACAGTTCCTAATTTTGAGTTCAGACACACCTGAGAGTGTGCCCGAATCCCCCAAACCAAGGATCTGCTACCAACTTGTAACATCCCAAAAATAATGATAAAAATTTTCATTTTTAAAAAGACCAAATGACACATCAAGTTTTTCAAACCAAAAATATTAAAAATGTATCACAATCATCAGAATAAAAATAACACTCATCGGGTTGGAAAATCATAAGGGCATGTTATACAGTCAAGTCGGGATCTTCCTTTTGGAACTGGAAGTATATGAAAAATGTTAAACCACAAAACCGTAAGCACATACTATATACATGGGCCCAACCCAACATCCAAATAGGCCCAGCCTAACATACATACAAATGGTCCCAGTCCAACATGCAAATGGGCCTAAACTAACATACATATAAATGGGCCCAATCCAATATACACATATAAGAGTCATAAAGACAGCTAGCATCCTACACAATATAGTGAGAAGACCCACCTCAATCTGAAGACAGACAAATCTCATACTCGAGCTGCTGATACTAAAACTCCTCACACTAATCATATACACAATAAAACCATAATAAGAATTTAAGGTAATAATCCATACTCAAGGGTCTTGGTTCATAGTTACTCTCCTTGGGTAAAAGACCATTTTACCCTTACAAGACTAAAACCCACTCCATTTGACCAATAATCCATTTTTTCAAAAATCAACCTTCTGGTGCTACGCCCAACATAACACCATGCTCTATAACATTTCAGACTACGCTAAGTGTAGCTAAGATTACGCCCAACGTAATATGCTGATTTACCAACTTAATATTAAGCTATTAATACTCAAAGACCAACCATCCAATTCTAATATTTAGACCTAATGAACGTCCTAAGGGGTAAAGTCTCTGACTTTACACCTTTGTATGGCTAAAAAGAGCACAAGGCCAAACCCTAAGTCAATAAAACACTCTAATGCTCAAGAGCTCATGAATGGATGGATGGGAGTGACCAAGCTCCCATTTTTATGACTCTACAAACTCAAAAACATCTATAAATGATATTCATAAGGTCTAGAGTAGTTCATACCCATTAAGAGCAAGTTTATGGGACAAAAAGCATAAAAAACTCATGAGCTAACTAGATCTATCATAAGGAACATCAAGGTGCAAGCTTTATACCTCCTTGAGGTGGATAATGAAGTGCAAATTCTAGATCTACAAATCTTGGAGCTCATAAATGCTTCTCCAATGGACTCTTCTTCAAAAATTCGCTCAAAACCACACTAAGGCTTCAAAATTCTCACAAGATAGCCAGGGTTTCGCGGTGATTGAATATGAAGGTGGAGGCTGAGCATGGGGAGGCCCCCAAGAAGTTAGAACCTTTAAATAGGGCTCTCAATCCCTCAATTAGGGTTTAAGTGTTGCACTCCTATGCCCAGCGTAGATATCTCTACATCCAACGTAGGGCATTAAACCCCCTAGAATATTTTACCCAAGATAGATTAGGACACTTAAAATGCTTAAATGGAAAAAAAATATACCTGAGGATACGGGTGTTACACGTCTGCTGGTCACGAATGCGCATTTTCTGGAACCGGGATGGCACGTTGTGGTCATTTCATCACCACATGGTAGCCTAGACAAAATCTATGAACGAAATTAAATTCAAAAGAACAATACCAGGAAACGGGTGTTACAAATATATTCATGCTGGATAGCGATTACGTAAAAATGAAATTCCAAAACCGGCAGTTCCGAGATGGTTCCAGTTCCGAAAGCGGGTACCCAGTTCCGTTGCTTATCCCTACATTTATCGATGCTGTGAGCAAGCCTGTCCCTGACATTTCAGAAGCCTTGTGCGAAAATTTCCGCATAAAAATTTTCATATAAAATATTATAGGAAATCTCTAAAAAAGTCTCAATATTTTATCAAAATTTATGAAAAAGTCACAAGCTAAAATTTGATTATTTTGGGACTTATTCATAAATTATGGTCAAATAGTGAGATATTAATGGAACCATGTCAGTAATAAAACCGGTAAACCGGGAAAAAATGATCAAACCATGAAAAAGCTAAAATTTGTTTATTTTGGGACTTATTCATGCTTTTTCATAAACAAATTTTGTAAATTTTCATAAAATATTAGGAATTTTCTAGAGATTTTCCAAATATTATTAAGTAAATATTTTATCACTAAATTAAAAGCTCACAGTTGTTAACAAACATATCATGAATTCACTACCATAACGTCATATTTTCACACGTTAGATGTTCCGGTTTCCAGGATCATAGATGCTCAATGAAATATCTTCTTTGTCATCATCATTACCATTCAAGGTGACTATGTCTTCATCTACAAAATGCTTATCTTCTAGCACTTGTAGTTCAACTTCTTTTCTGGGTTTATCCACAACATCATGAACTTACTCTCTAGGTTCTTCCACAGCTTCATGAACTTTGTCTATATTTTTTTGCTATGCATAGTTCATATTATTCTTTTCTATGTTATTCCACAATTGATTCTTCGTTACAATGATATTCCAAAATTTGTTTGACGGTAAATATATTGATAGATGCTCTTTAACAATAAATAAATTGTTTTTCTTTTTGGTTTTTTCTTTTATGATTAGAACATCCCGATTCAAATTTTCTAGTTGGAGCCATCTTTCTTTAACTAAAAAAAATAATGTTAATCACCTAACAATATATATATATATATATATATATATATATATATATATATATATATATTTATTAAAAAGTTAATGTTAAAAACAGTTAGAACATGAAACAAAATTCTTGTTCTCTAATCTTTCTAATTGTTAGACTATATTATATTAATATTAGAAGCAAAAAAGGAAAGCCCTTTGCCCCTTCCCCTACCCCACCCCAAAACCCATCAATTCCTTACTTTGACCCTTATATATCAAACATTGAAAAGTTAAAACAATAAAACATAATAATAAACTGATAAACACAATTCACAATACGATATACTAGACAAATAAACAAACCAAGAACATTTTTTTACTCTCTACTTTAGAGAAATCTTCAGAAAAGTCCTAAAATTTTATCCTAATTTACGAAAAAGTCTCAAACTAAATTTTGTTTACGAAAAAGCATGAATTATCGGTAAAAATGGCGATTGACCCCTTTTTCCGGTTTACCGGTTTTATTACTTACCTGTTTCACTAAAGTCTCATTATTTTACCCGAATTTGCGAATAAGTCCCAAAATAAAATTTACTGATGATTTGGCCCTTTGCTCTATGTAACATACATTTTACCGATTTCATTGCTGACCCGGACGCCTAGTCATTAAATAAGATGATGAGATGGATATGTTGAGCTATATAATGATATGTTTAGCATAAAACTTGATATCCTGATCTATTGTATATCTTTTTGGAACATAAAATGCATCCAACGAATACTACAATAATTACATAAACTAACAACAACTGCGTTATTTTTTACGTTTATAAGAAATATCAAATTGTCTATCTAATCTTATGTAACCCAATATATCCATCTTATCAGACATCAACTCATTTTCTGTCCTTTTTTCTTGTAAACACATATTTTATTGGTTTCATTCTTGACGTAGATACATATCACAAATGAGCCGATGAGATGTATATCAAATTTTACAGTAAATGTGACATTATATAACCCATCGTATTAATTTTATCAGCTAATTTAATGACTAGGTGTCTAAGTCAGCAATGAAACCGATAAAATGTATGTTACAAGAAGAAAATGGTCAAATCATCAGTAAATTTTATTTTGGGACTTATTCGAAAATTAGGGTAATATAATGGGACTTTAGTGAAACATATAAGTAATAAAACCGGTAAACCGGAAAAAATGGGTCAAATCGCCATTTTTACCGGTAATTCATGTTTTTTCGTAAACAAATTTTAATTTGAGACTTTTTCGTAAATTAGGGTAAAATTTTAGGACTTTTCTAGAGATTTCTCATTACTTTATTATTCATTAACTTCATTATAAATTCACAAATAAATCATTCAAATAAAAAAGAGCATTTAGCATAAAAGAGAAAATATTCAAGCATGGTTGGGACTTGGGAAATTTAAAGATATCAGCGATATTAACATGTAGTCAGAGAGTCGGTTAAAAGATTTAAAGGAGGATCGGTCGACGACTATCTACTCAATAAAATATCAAGATTTAAGACAACAAAACGGTAGTTTCTAGCAAGAGAGACGAGCAACGCTGATGATCTACCGACACTGTTATTAGGTTTGTTAAGTTTTGATGTTTTTGGTGAGTTTTATAAAAAGCTAAAAAGTTTTCTAGAATTTATATTTGAAACATATGTATTTTTTGATATAGATATTTTTCTTAAATTGTTGATAAATGATAATATTTATGATAAGATTTTGATTTTTTGATTTTCGTTGATTTTATTTTACAATTAGAAATTACTTCAAGATTGAAAACAAATATTATATTGTGTATAGAAATTGCTAATTTTCTTTAATAACAACATATGAAAATATATTTTATGAAAATACAAACAAAATAACTAATATTTATCCATAAATTTGAAAGACCCCTAAAATTGAAGGCCTGATAATTACACCACTCACACATCTGGAAAACCTAATTCCCACCAACAATATTACTTTGGTAATAAAATAAAATATTATTTTTATATATCTATCAACGGATCATTTTACTGTGTAAATTTAAAAAAAATGTTTATGAAAAGAATATAATATGGTTAAATTTTTTTATTTAATATGAACATGGTTAAATCTATATATCTTATAAAGCTAGCATTTTTCCTTAAACCTCATGCATTTGAAACTCCCATGCATTTTTCCTTTCACCAGATTCATTTGAAACTCCCATTACTTTTCAATTTCTTTCTAATAATAATTATAAGTTAGTTAATAAGGTTAAATAAATATCAAACCTAAAGTGTAATCATATATAAACTATATTTCAATATTAAAATAATATATTTACTTCTACTTATAAAGTTATGTTTTTAACTTTTAACATATTATACTTAATTTATTATTTTTAATATATTGTTGGATGTAAACCATTATCATTTTAAAGATACAATTTTGGAACAATTTGTATAAAATACTTAAATTATTAATTTAAATATAACATTACAGGGTCAACTTAGATATAAATTTTAGTTTAACTTAAACAACCCAAAAAATATTTTTGTAAATAGTTAAAAGTGATAAATTATAGTGTCTTTCTAATAATGATTATAAGTTGGTTAATAAGGTTAAATAAATATCAAACCTAAAGTGTAATAATAAATAAACTAAATTTTAATTTTAAAATAATATCTTTACTTCTACTTATAAAGTTATGTCTTTAACTTTTAACATATTATACTTAATTTATTAGATTTAAAATATTGTTGTATGTAAACCATTATCAGTTTAAAACTACAATTTTTGAACAGTTTAGACAAAATATTTAAATTGTTAATTTAAATATAACATTACAGTGTCAACTTAAATATATATTTTAGTTCCACTTAAAAAAACCAAATAATATTTTGTAAATAGTTAAAAGTGATAAATTGTAGTGATAAATGCAAAAACTAAATTGTAATCTCAATTTAACTAAAATATTTCGTAAATATATTTTTATAATCATTAAAAGTTTTCAAATAAGTAGCTTAAAATAACTTACAATAACCATAGTTAAAAATAACTCTATATAAATGATTATATTGTTACTTTTAAAATCAAAAAACAATGTTTGATGTTTTAAATAATTATAATGATAGAAATTAAAACATTAAGCAAATAAATTTTAAAAAATTAATTAACAATAACAATAACTATAAATAACATTAAACCATATATTATATTTAATTTTATTCATGTGTAACTCGCGGGTAGAAGTCATTCAAACGATTGAGATAATGCAGTTATAATAGATGTATATATTATCATATAATTCAAAATAATCAATATATTATATCAATTTAGTATACGAATTATTATATCAAATTTAACAACAACATTATTGTTATATTTAAAAAAAAACATATATTTGTAAAGACTTCAACTATATATGTGTTTCTGCGCAACGCACCGGCATTCGCCTAGTTTTGTAATAATAACTACACCAAACTTGGTGTGGGGAGTTGGGACACGTGTCAATCGCAGGGACATAACGTGCTCATTTCATGACGGTGTTAGGAAATTCTCACTATTTAATGGATTTAATTTAATTCTTCACCGTCGTTGTTTTTTTTGTAACAGTCGTGTCAGCTGATCAAATACCTTCCTTCCATTTATTTTGCCCCACATCATGCAATCTCACGCGCCATTTCCAATATGGAATTCACGCGCATTTTTGTTCCTCTCTGTGCGCACCCACACATATTTTACTAGGCGTATTGGTAGAATTATACGACAAAATATATTATAGATTATGAACTTTTTTATGCACAATTTACTTTGTTTGTTATCATAATATCAAAGTGGAGCAATTTTTACGTAGTATTAGTCGTTTTGCAATGAATTGAAGATTAATAAATGTAACATGATATCAACAGATCAAACATCTTTAATTAATTTTAAAATTGTTAATGAGATTGGCCTGATATCATAAATCTCATTAACAATTTTTTTAAAATATTAAGAAAGACTCAACCAAAATTATATATATATATATATATATATATATATATATATATATATATATATATATATATATTCCAATTCACAACTTATAAAAAGATTGTATAAAAAGGGTTGCGCTTGTTGTTCCTTTACCAATTAGTAAACTTTTTTCTTAATTTAATATATAATTTTGATATTTAAAAAAAACAATAATAAAAATAAGTTTCTAAAATTTCCTAAAAAATAATGAGTTGGGCTCATTGCGCTACCTTCAATATCAAAGTTCACTGACATCTATTGATGAGTTAACAAAGTTCAATATCAAAGTTCACTAACAAAAGTTAACACTATCGATGAGGACCATCTACACATCGATCAATTAGTGATCTTCATCGTCAATTTCTTTTATGCTTTGTTAGCATAATAAGTTATCTGAGCTTTTTTGGTATTAGGCCTTATGTTTAGTCATTCCTCTAATTAATCCTAGATAACTCTTATTTCTAATATTATTTGTCTTTTTTTATATTAACATTTTTCCATCTACCATGTAACCGGTTTGGTTGTTTTCTCACAATAGTTTTCTATCAACAATGTAATCCTATCTGTTTTTTCTCTATATTATTATTAGTTTTCTATAGATTCTTATTAGTATCATGATAGTAGAGCCGTGTTTGGTCCGTATTTTATGATTGTTTGGTATGTTTTTTTTGCCTCGTTTCTTTATTTCTTTTGGTTTGATTTTTTCGAAAGTGTCGTGTTGAGGGTATTGTTGTTGTTATTTCGTCACTTCCTGGTTTGTTTTGTTCGCTTTTCGTTGATTTTCGCATCGCGATCTGTTATAACGCGTCACAATAGTACCTTTTGATCGATATTTCGATGCGATTGTGTGAATCTCGTTTCAATTTGTTAATCTCGTTGCGATCATGGGTATGATTTTCTGATTCGTTTATGTATTTCGTTTCGTTTGGTTTGTTTGAATTATTCGTTTTTGATGGTTTCAATCAATGCTGTTTTTATTAATTTTTTTATTATTTTTTTTTTGGTATTTCACGTTGTGTTTTTGGGTTCTTTGCGCCGCAAATTGGGTTTTTTCGTTGATATTTCGCCTCGATATCTCGTCACCTCCGTGAAAATACCCTTTTCTATTTTAAGATATCTCACCGTGATTTTCATATCGTGCCACATTTTTCTTCATCAGATCGCATTATTGTTTGAAGTTTTGTTTGTTTGGTTGTTGCAGGTATTTGTCTGTATTCGTTGTTGATTTTAGTTTGCTTTTATTACAATTTTTTTTTAATTATGAAACCTAGTCAAAAGTTTTATTACGCTTTTCTTTTGTTTTCAGTGCTCTTGAAACCTTGGTCTTTGAAAGTTTTATACTCTTGTTATTCTTAATGTTTCCGGTTCATTTCATGTTTTTTTTGTTGATTTTGAAAGCTTCTTATTAAAAAAAAGGTTTTTTTGTTTTACCTGTGCAAGGATGTCGCTTAATGTTAAGAGCAATTATAATGATTTCATCTTACCTTCTTGTTACAAATATAGTTCGTTGAGAGTTTTAATGTTTTTCTATTTAAGTTCAGTGTTACGAAAAATATAGATGTTATGTTTCGTTTGATATTTTTTATGAAAAATAAATAAAAAAATTCTTGTTCTTTTGTTTTTGTTTTTCTCTTGCCAGTCACTCATTTGTGTTTTTGTTTTTGATTTTTTTAAGCGTTCATGTTCCGGTTTGAGTTTTTTTTGTTCGTTATCCAGTTGTAGCTTCCATTTACTTTTTTATTACAAAAGTATTTGATTCGGGTTTATATTCATGTGATCGTATTTGACTTCTGTTCTAGTTTTGCTTCGCGTCTCTTTTTTATTTTTATTTTTTCCGTTAGGGTTTTCTTTTGTTTCAGTATTGTTTGACAAACTCTCAATGCTTATTGCTCAAGTATTGTGAGTTTGAGGGTGGAAAAGAGAATAAGGAGGATTGGTTACATTAGTTTAGTACAATGCATATTTGCATATTGGTTTTTTTTTTTTTTTTGTGATGCTTTCGCTAGTATCTTAGGGGTTCTTTTGTTTTGGCTATTTTCAAGTAGATTGTTTTGTTTTGACTGCTTTCATGTAGATTGTTTTGTTTGGATGCCTTCGTGCAGATTGTTTTTCTTTGGATGTCTTCGTGTAGATTGTTTAGTTTTGCATGCCTTCGTGCAAATTGTTTAGTTTTTGGCTCCTTTCGTGCATATTGTTTGGTTTTGGATGTTTTCATGTAGGTTGTTTGGTTTTGCTGCTTCTCTTGAAGATTGTTTGGTATTGCTGCTTAGATGAGGATTGTTCGCTGCTACTGGAATTCAGATTATTGGGTTGCTTGCGGATATGAATGTTTTCTAAGGCACACTTAGGTTCTCGTTTTCATTTCTTTGAAGACAAATGCTTGTTTCCACTGCATTGTGAGTTTGCGGGGGCATATTAACATAGTAAGTTATATGGTCTTTTTTGAATTAGGCCTTATCTTTAGTCCATTAGCATGGTTAACCCTGGATAGCTTTCCTATTTATAGTCTTATATGTTTTTCTTTGTATCAACAGTTAATGTAACCCTAACTGTTTTCTCACAACAATTTTCTATCAACAATATAACCCTAGGTATTTTATCTAGATATTATTGTTTGTTCTCTGTAGATTCTTATTAGTTTTAATTCTTAAGACTATGTTCTTTTTAGCCCATCTCTCAGTTGTTTTCTTCACTATTTTGGCACGTATCGTTATTCTTTATGGTTTGTGCTCATGCATTTAAGACTCGTCTCATATCAGTGCATTGGGTTCATCGCCTCTTTTACCTCACATAATGGTTTTTTGAGATGGTGACATTAAGATTCACTTAAAGACTAAAATAGGCTAATTTTAAAGTCTCTCATAGCCCAAAGGTGTGATTGTAACTATGACTAAGTACTAAGATAATCAAGAATTTGGGTGTTTGAGAAAAAAATCAAGTGTTGGATAAATATGATAGATTGTATGATTTGATGCTTAAACAGGGTACGTATGTAATGTTAAACATATGGATCATGTCGAAATAAAGGAAATAAGTAAATCGCACAAACCATGTGTGTCATGAGCAATGATAGGGATTATGAATTGGTCAAATGGATAGTAGCGTGATATTATTGGCATCTTCAGACCTTTATGTATATTAAGTGTTATGGGACAATTCAACATGTTTGAAATGTGTATTTTAATAAAGTGCAAGATCAAGATAAAAGTTATTTTATACTAACTTCATAAGTTATGTGCATATAGATAACTCTTTTTTTTGTATACATGTCGCTAACTTCTATATTTGTATGGCTTATGATTTTATGGAGTGATGATATTACATGAATAACATAATATGACATGTTAGTTTTACCAAATGTTTTATGGCATATTAGTATCATGAATTTCATAATATGATGTGGGATTGGTATTATGAAATGGAAATAACCTAAAATGTAGCTCAAATAAGACATGTGTCGGGGAATGGACATGTTAAAACTCGGTTATATAGGTTACACGTTTTTGTAACAAATCGAGAACATGTTACCTACCATCATCGCTAAGCCTGAAATTGTTAATAACTCGTTAACACCTGATAAGAAATCCGATTTCATGTACTTATAATGTAGATGTGCACAAAAAATCGGTTTAGGATTAGATATCGGTTTTGAAACCAAACTAGCCAGAATTAAAAACTGTTTTGATTGAAACTGATTTGATTTGAAACCGAACCAGTGGTTTGAGATGGTTTTTCTTATAAAATGTTTGAACGTTTCGTGAAACCAATTTGAAAAACCTTAAAAAAAACTTAATATCATGTTGTACAAAAATATTGTTTTCAGCCGTAATTTCTTCAAATGGTTGTTGATACAAGGTTTTGGAGTTTTTTCCAAGAACGTTTTCTACCCGTGTAGAGAGGCAGAACACAAGCACCAAAACTAAAGGGGTCGGAACCGAAACTTCAAGATAAAAACTTATAAACACATTATATTTTTTCAAACTTCAAACAATTAATTATTTTGACTTTACTTACAAAATCATTATTATAACTTAAAACACAAAATTAACTAAGAGAAAAAATATATATGGAATTTAATAATTAACATATACATTTAAAAAACAAAATATCCTTATTACATTTTTGTAAGATTTTTATCCCACTTATATTTTATATATATATATATATATATATATATATATATATATATATATATATATATATATATATATATTAAAGCAGGCCATGTGCTATGAACAGTAACCTTTGGAGCTGCACAATTATAACATCCCAAAATTATGGAAAATTTTATATTTTTCAAACACCTAAAAATACAACCAAATTGTTCCAATTCAACCATAGTATAAATATTCTCAACATCATAGTGAAATCAAATGTCAATACGGAATAAAATCAAGGGGATGATGTGCGATCAAGTCGACCCCTTCCCTTTGGAGCTGGAAGTACCTGAAATTGTTAAACCATAAAACTGCAAGCACAAAGCTTATTGAGTTCTCCAAAATACCACATACCATACATACATTGCCATGGGGTTCCCCCATGGTCTTGCATACAATTGTCATGGGCTACCCCCCATGGTCTTTTATACCATTACCTTGGGCTGCCTCCATGGTACTCCATTGCAGTGCCTTGGCTACCCCAAGGTCTTACACACAAGAGCCATGGGCTACCCGAGGTCTTCCATAAAAGTATCACAAAGACAACTAGCATCCTACATAGCACAATCTAGTGGGCCGACATTGGTGCCTTCGACCCACGTGTACAGTGAGAAGACTCACCTCAATCTAACGACAACCAAATCTCGCATTCGGGCTTTCGAATACTGGAACTCCTCATACTAATTAAATACACAATAAACCATAATCATAATTAAGGGTATTTCTCGTGATGATCCTCCGCCTCCTGATCCGGAGGACGAGGCGTCAAGGGAGGTGGCGGCTGGAAGGAGTCGCTCGACTATCAAGCGGCGGTTGGCTTGGATATATTACCCACTTACTGAGGGCGCCCGTGCCAGCACTGTTGGCAGGCGTCTTCATAAGAAGCGAAACTTTGAATTCCTGTTGGGGGAGTCAGACGTGGTGGTGGAAATTTTCGATAATGATACTTGGATACAGTCGGAGGGAATGGATGAAGAGGCGATTGAACCGCCTCGTGAACCCAAGAAGGAGCAAGAGGATACTATTCTTCCTGGTGAAGGTGCTACAGGCAGGGAGCCTGTGGTTGAGTTTCAAACTGCCTCTGGTTTTATTTCGCCTCCGGCAAAGGATAATGTTATTGCAGATTTTTCTTCTTCACCCCTCGCGGCCCCTGGAGTTTATATCCCGGAGTGGGGGATCACTCGAGAGTCCCTTCTTAAGCATCATGTTGTTGCGTACGAGTGGGGTTGTCATGCTTTCCCTCCAGCCACAATCGAAGCTCTTGAGCTCCTCTCCAACTCTCACATGTCCAACAGTCTCTAGTACGCACCGTCTCAGGTCACTCCATATTTGGTGGCCGCCGCTCAGTGCCTTCATCAGGTTAATTCAGATTCAGAAGAGTTTGCCTCTGCTAGTTTGCTTATGTGATTCTCCGTTCTTCCTGGTTTGCTTATGTGAAACGATATTTGAACTTGTGATGTTCCTGAGGCGATGTCTCTAAGACAATATTTTTAATGGTTGTTTGGCCCTGCCCAATCCGTTCAAGTCTGGGGGTTGTCCGACAGGTACATGGTCATTTTTGTTGATACAATGCTTTAGTTTCTACCCCAAGTGTTTTTTGTTGGCCACTGGTGAATATGTGCCCTTATTCTTCCTTGTTGAGATGATTTTTCCCCCAAGTTTGTGTTGGCCTTGGGGGGTCGGCTCGACACGGTTAGTTCTTTTTTGCTTGGTGGGCGGTTGTGTTGTTTGGTGATCTAGTCGTGTTACTGGACTTGCCCAACTTATGACTCTATGACTTATATTTTCTTAGGGTCCTTTGGATTCCTGAGAGCTCGTGCTGGGAGCTCGGAATTTGTCCTTTCTTTGGGTCATAGATCATTATATCTAGACTGTGGCTTTTTGTCCAGTTTGCTTTGTTAGCGTGTCCCTTTTTAGCTAAGGTTTACTGAACCCCCTTTTGAAACTTTGTTCTAAGTCCCAGGGCTTGGAGAGTTGCACTCTGGGCCTAACTGTCCAAGTCAAGCCGAGATCGTCATCTCGAGGCATTTAGGACTTAGGTATTATTTGTTTCAAGGGAAAGGTTAAGATCCTTTGAAGCCTATGTTCATATCATGGTCAAGATTCGTGGCCTTTTTGGCTGAATTGACATTTTTAGGGAAAGGTTATGAACCTTTGACACATATGGTTGCATTCTTACAACGTTTTCGCTCAAATGATGTGGATGGTCAGTCCTTGTTGCCATTTGGGAAACGTGCACAACCACTTTTTTAAGTGTTATCAAGCTTGAATAGTAAAAAACATTCTAATAGTCTTTTTTTGATAGTCAACTTCCTTTACTTCATTAATGATGTTTTTTAGATATAACTACATCGTTTCGCTAGTAAAGAAATAGAGATGACTACAACATGGCATGAGCCAAGACCTAGCTCTTGGGCTGACTTAATGGGGTGTGATTATCTATTTGGAATTGACCTTGATTCGGATGTGCCTTATCTGGACCTTTTTCCTTGCTCTATAGGTGGTAGTGCAGACTGCATGCATTCCCGGTCCAGGGGATGACTCCTCCATCCCGAACTTTTGGGACGCCAGCTCCATCTTGGTGTATTTTTGTGACCTTGCTCGCATGTTCTTTGGCAGCGTTCAACTGGCCCTTGGGTTGTGCTTGGCTAGACCCATCCTTTTCCAACATCCATTCTTTTGCATCGGGGCGTTCCACTTGCATACACCAAGTGTTGCGGTTTTTGGCTTTTCCCCTGTGTTAAGCTTAGTTGAGTCTACCGGTCTTGTGTTTCCCATTGAGCATGTTCATGCTTGGACGTTGCTTTGCTTTATTGATGGTTGTACCAAAGTTTGGTGCTCGCAACGGCCCGCTCGTGATCCCAAGTGGAGGCATTGAATTTGCTCCCTGTATCAAGTTGAAGGGTATTCCTTTGAAGTTTGGCCTTGGAAACTGGTGATAGGGTTGAGACGTTGTTGGTGGTTCTCCGAACCTTTCTTTTTTTGGTCCCGATGGATACTTACCTTTTGCCCGCCTAATGAAATGGTTACTGGTGACCGGGGGGAAACTAACTCATTCTGGGGTGACAGGGGGTGACCCCATGGTGTCGATACCCTGTTGATCGGGTGATCGATGGTTGCTGATTAGAGTTATGGCATGTGTGCTTTGAGGAGGAATGTGCACCTTGTATTCTGGGTGTTCCTCAGCGGCGGTTCCCAGGGGTTCGATCTTTCCTACAGCTAAGTGTTGGATAAGGTGTCTAAGTCCGTAACTATATTTGGTATGTACTTGACCGACCCGACATGGTCCATTTGGGTTGCACTTCACCGAAACAATTTGAATGGATAATCTTTTGAGAATGGTATATTTATGATTTATTAATATATTATAAGTGATAATATATTAATATGAAATTATATTATTTAATTAGTATTGATCAAAAATTAATTTAGTGATCAAAAAGAGACTAATTAAATATGGACTCTTATGTATATATAATGGGCCAAAGTTCATTTAGGATGGGCTAAGCTTGCATGGATAGTCCATGGAGTTTTTAACCCATGGATCATATGGAAATGAAAGGTCATGGGTATTAGGGTTTACATGGATGTAACCCTAATCCACCATACTATATAAAGAGGTCTTTGGCACATGAAATGACACTAGTGTGTGAGTGAACAAGAGTGGGCCGATTTCTCTAGTGCATACTATTATCTCAAGCTTTACAAGTTGGTTTGGTGATTTGTGATTCCACTTGAGGCATCCACATTATTGGTGCTAAGCTCTCAAGACTCCAAGCAATCAACCACAAGAAAAAGGTATGTTATTCTACTAAGGTTTTTATATTACAAGTACCCCATAACATTATAGTTAGGTTGAGAACCTTGGAAAATCAAATTTGCATGTATAATAGAGAAAACATAGATCCAAGGTTTCTAGGGCTGCATGTACACCATAGGAGTGTTAGAATGCTCAAAACTCATCAGTGGTATCAGAGCCTAGGCTTGTTTTCATTATACTTGATGCGAAATGCTTGAAAAAGTCGAAAATCTGTTCACTGTTCAGTGGACTCGCCGAGTCCAAGGGGGGACTCGACGAGTCCAAGTGTAAACTCATCCTACTCGTCGAGTAGGTTCTTGCACTCGGCGAGTAGGAGGCCCTGTGTGCAGATTTTCGAGTTTTGCTGCTAGAAATGGACTAGAATCATTACCCTAAACTGTTTTGGACTTATAAAACCTGTTTTTGGTGTGGTAATGATTATGCTAATCCATTTTCAATGGTTATTATCAAATTTCAAGTTTTATATATGTTTATATGATTCTTGAAATTGTTGATATGAATGTTCATGCTTATGAGTTTTGGTAGATCATAGGAATTATTTGCAAATTGTTTGTTAGTGTAATTCTTGATCTTGAATGCCAATTAATGGTCTCCATAACTTGTCCTCAAGTTATGGAATTCCAAAAGTCTCTTTTTAAAACCATTAAGACTCATAAGTTATAGAAATGAAAAGTATTGAATAGTTTCAAAACTTCCCCTCAAGTCTTGGAATTTGTAAAGTCTCACACACACTTTAATTTCAAACCCTAGAGTTTTAAAAGTTAAAATTCAACCCTTATACTTTATAGTATTATAAGTTAATATATATATATATATATATGTATATATATATGTATGTATAAGAGCAAGTCAGTCTTACCGTTAGTAGGCCCCATTCATGAAGCCGGTCTATAGTGGGGGGGGGGGTATAAGGTTGTTGCCTATAAAATGGCAGCTTAATGGGTGTCCACTCTCACCCACCGCTTCCTTGACTGGTGGAGGGTCGTTAGCCGAACGGGTAGGACAAGGACTATAATTCTCATTAAAAGTATAATGATAAATATAAAGTAACTAAACCTTTTATAAATTCTCAATCTTAGTTAGTTTAGGAAAATGTGAAATTGGTGCTAACCCATGAAATTACACTTTGTACCTTACTAAGTCGTTGGTGGAGCGTGTGTGGGTAACCGACACACTAACATGGACTAGTAAGAGTGGCAAAGGGTGACTTAATGTTTATCATAGATCGGTGGAGTACGTGTGGGTAACCAGCACATTGATTAGGCGATAAAGATGAAGGGTACCAAGTTAATTTGCATGGTTATTCACACCTTGTTTGTGATCCTCGACATCCCAGTCACAAACTGGAGAAGGCACAATCGAGATTTAAACATGTCATTGAAAAGTTCAATGAATCTCAAAAGATCTAGGAGTTTCAATCCAATTAAAACCTAATATCTATTTCGTTTTTCATGGTGGAAATTGGTGAATCGTCATTCGCCTACCTTCAAATATCTTATAGCTTGGATTACATCATCCCTCTTCCAAGTTATAAAATATTGTGTTGGGTCCTAGCCTTAATATTACATTTGGGTGTCTTATTAAGGGTTCTATATCTAATCTAAACTTGTCTTTCTTCTTTTCAGATGACTTCCAACAATGCTGCTTCTGGATCAAACCCAACATGCTCGTTCTCTCTCATGAACCTTTGTGGGAGAGTCATATTTGATGGTTCTAACTTTAATGATTAGATCAGGAACATCAGGATGATCACGCGTTACGAGGACAAGGAATATGTCCTTGACAAGGAGCTGAAAGAAATTGATGAGTCTACTGCTACTCCACAGGAGATCGCTGACTTTATGACTCATAAGAGAGATACCACCAAGGTAGCATGTATCCAATGTTTTGAAAACCGGACCGGACATCGAACCGTTTATCTTACTGGTTCTATGGTTCAACTGGTTCGACCGGTCCTAAAAACCGGAAAAAACCGGATATATATATATATATATATATATATATATATATTCTTTTAAACACAACACACACTGCACACATTAAATAACATAGTGTGTGTTTTACATTACGTAGTTGTGTAAAAATATAGTCTAAATAATTAAATATATGTAATGTAATATTTGTGTTCAACGTAAAAAATAAATAATGTAAATATGTTTAATATGTGTGGATATTGGAAGAGAGGTAGTAGTAAAGTAATATGGAAAAGTTGTATTTGAGGCATCCCACATCGGTGGGTGAAAAAGAAATAGAAGGCAAATAGAGTCTATAAAATGGAGTGCTTAGAAGATCAAGACAAGCGTCATTTTTATTTCCGGTTGAACCAAGCCAATTTTTTACCGGTTTTTATCTAAACCGCCGGTTTTTAATGGTTTGCAAAAGGGTTAATGTTATAAAAACGTTTAAGTTTTTAGGGTTTTTGGTTTTTTTTAAAGTTGAATTTTATGTCCGTTTTTACTCTAACATTTTCTAAAAAAATTTCGGTTTACCCGATGATAACAGGTTACTATTATATTAACTTCGCAAAAAAACCCTTAAGTTTACAGTTTTTTTTACGTTTTTACCCTTAAGTTTATAATTTTTTTACACTTTTACCCTATTTATTTTTTCTTCATATTATACATATTCAAGCAGAAAAATCATATTTATAAACGAAAAAAATTTAATTAAATATTGCTTTTACATTTTTTTAATGTTAATTCTTTATATATATATATATATATATATATATATATATATATATATATATATATATATATATATATATATATGTGTGTGTGTGTGTGTGTATGAGTTTTTTTTCTTAGATAAACCATTTAAGATGTAAAAAAAACAAATTAATATGTTTTTAGAACTACAAATACGTATTTTTATGTATTTAAAAATATACATATCAATAAAAAAAACTTGTTCATTCATAAACATGTTTATATACGTATATACATATATTTTTAGAAGTGTAAATATGTATTTTGATATATGTTTATTTTGAAGTATAAATATATTTTTAGAAGTATAGATACATATTAATATATAAAAATGTAAATATATGTATTTATACTTCTAAAAACTATATCTATAAATCACATATTCATAATTCAAAAAATATTATTTATCTTTTTAAATGGTATAACCATGCAAAAACACACACACAAACAAACAAATATATATATATATATATATATATATATATATATATATATATATATATATATATATAACATTAAAAAAAATATAAATACAATATTTAATTAAATATTTTTTCGTATATAAATACGATTTTTCTGCATTAATATGTATATTATGAAAAAAATATACTTAGGGTAAAAGTGTAAAAAAAATTATAAACTTAAGGGTAAAAACGCAAAAAAAATAGTAAACTTAAGGGTTTTTTTACGAATTTAATATAATGGTAACCTGGAAAACCTGTTATCACCGGTAAAAGGGTAAAACCGAACATTTTTTCGAAAATGTTTGGGTAAAAACGGACATAAATTTTAACTTTGGGCAAAACCGACAAAACCCTAAAAACTTGAGGGTTTTTATGACATTAACCCTTTGCAAACAAACGGTTTTTGGGGTTTAAAAAACCGGTAACATGGCCGGTTCCCGGTTGAACCGGTCCAACCGGCCGGTCCGGTCCGGTTTTCAAAATACTGCATGTATCATGTTGGCCACAATGACAGCTGAACTCCAGAAGTCCTATGAGGACTTTTACCCTTTTGAAATGCACATGGACCTGATGGACAAATACCATCAGAGTGCTCGTCAAGAGATGTATGAAATCATCTCTTCCATGATAACAACCCGAATGAAGGATGGTGAACCCATCATGGGCCACATGCAGAAAATGCAAAGGTTTGTGGATCGTCTGCTGAAGTTGAATGTGAACTTCCCTGAGGAGTTGGCTATTGATATCATACTGCACTCCTTACCTACTTGTTATGATCAGTTCCGAATGACCTATCACATGAACAAGGAGGAGGTCACACTCAACAAGCTTCAAGGACTTTTGAAGACCGCCGAAAGTGGTCTCAAAGGCAAATCGGTTGTTACAACTCCTACTCCTAACACCGCCCCTGTTCTGGAAATCGGGCAAAGTAGAGGGAAAAAGAGGAAGACCCATTCGAAGGGTACCAAGGGAAAGTCTCTTGATGACTCCTCTTCGAGTGGAACCAAAGATGGTTGTGTCACTCCTTCTTCCAACCCAAAGGAAGCTGAATGCTTCTATTGTCATGATAAGGGGCACTGAAAATAAAACTGCCCCAAGTACCTGCAAGATGTTAAGGATGGGAAGGTCAAAGCTACCCATGCAGGTATTTACACTATATTGTCTAATAACTCACCGCATACTAATTCTTGGGTCCTTGATACAGGTTGTGGTATTCATATATGTTCTGATTTGCAGGGCCTAAGAAGAAGTGAGGATGTGGAGCACGGAAGGATAAACTTGATCATGGGGAATAGGAAAGCTTCACCTGTCACCAAGATTGGAGTTTATTCTTTGTTGCTAAGTAGTGGGTTAATGTTAGATTTCAATAAGTGTTGTTACTCGTCTGAAATAGCGAGAAATATTATTTCTTTTCACGGTTTGTACAAACAAGGATTTACTTTTTCATTTGATAATGAATGTGGTGGTATTAATGTTTTTTATAATAATATTCTTTATTTTAAAGCATTACCTTGTGATGGTGTATATGAAACTATGTCGGTTGTAGACAACTTAGGAAATAATGTGTTGCATATCGATTCTTCCACTAGTTTGGACAAAGCATCCTTGTGGCATTGTCGTCTTGGACATGTCAACAAGAAGCGCATTGGCCAACTCCAAAAGGCTGGAGTCTTTGAGTCATTTGACTTAAAGTCAGATGATAGTTGCGAGTCTTGTTTGCTTCGAAAAATGACAAAGTCACCCTTCACTGGTACTTGTGTTAGGGGTGAAGGTTTGTTGGACCTCATACACACAGATGTGTGTGGACCCTTCAGAACCGTCACAAGGGATGCTAACCGCTTCTATGTGATTTTAACTGATGATTATAGTAGATATGGTTATGTCTACTTAATCAAGCATAAGTCGGAAACTTTTGAAAAGTTCAAGGAGTTTAAACAGGAAGTGGAGAATCAGTTGGGCAGGAACGTTAAGATGCTTCGATCCGATTGAGGAGGAGAGTATCTTAGTACAGAGTTCCTTGACTATCTTAAGGAATGTGGAATTGTTTCACAATTGACACCTCCCAGAACACCACAACTTAATAGTGTGGCTGAGAGGCGCAATCGAACCTTGTTGGACATGGTTCGTTCCATTATGAGTCGAGCTTCGTTACCAATCTCATTCTGGGGGTATGCCTTAGAGACTGCCGCCCATATCCTTAATCTGGAAAGTCATGTAAATGTTCAAGAATATGCTTTTGAGGACAATGAGTACCCTCATTTATTTCTAAACCCAAAAAATTAATTTTTGTTTTGAAAAGATGAGCTTTCTTTTTTGAAAGTATTATTCCATATTTTAAAATGGTTCTGAGAACCTGTGTAACATGAACATAGTGTTCTTGTTCATTTTTGCTGAAGACCATGATGTCATCAACGTATACAGTACAGAAACTTTCAAGTCCTCGAAGGGCGTTCTGCATGTGTCTTTGAAAAATACTAGGAGCTTGTTTAAGCCCAAAGGGTAGTACTTTCCATTGAAAGAGTCCATCAGGACATGTGAAGGCAGTGAGAAGCTGCGATTCTTCATCAAGTAGGACTTGCCAGAAACCTGACTTGCAGTCAAAACTTGAATACATATTTTTTCCTCGTAGAAGAGTCAAAAGTTCGTGCATATTGGGAAGATTATGTGAGTCTCCAATAGTTGCATCATTGATTGCTTTGTAGTTGACAACCATGCGCTTCTTTCCTCTTCTTTTCTCTGCTTCTTTGTTGACAAGAAAGGCAGGGGACATATGAGGGGATTTTGATTCTATAATTAGTCTCATATCAAGTAATTCCTTGATTTGTTTGGAGAATTCTTCTCTATCTTGTGGAGAGTAAACCATAGGTTTTTCTCTAATAACCGTTTTGGGATTAATGAGCCTAATTGAAGCTTTCATCCATCCTTTGGTTTTATCTGGATCAATAGGATTTTCAGAACAAACTTTTTCAAGAAGATCTTCAATCTGTTTGAACCTGGTAGTTTGAATAGAAATAATCCTTTCTTCATTAATTCCTTCTTGGGTTATATTAGTACCCGGAATTTGTTTTTCTTTAGAGCCTTTTTCTTGAGTTTTAAGAAAACCTGGTTTTCCTTTGCTATAGGCTTCTGTAACCTTTTTATAATTACCATATCATTATTAAGATGAAAGGCAACTATCCATTGTATAAATGGTCCATAAACTTGACAAAAGTTGTTACCAGTTATGATATCAATTCCTGAATTTTGTTGATAAATAGTGGGAACGTTGAAATGTTCTCCTGAGAGTTCGAGATTAATATTTCTACAAACTTTATTTATCATTATGGTTTCACCATTTGCAATAGTGGCACTAATTTCTTTGGGAGCATTTTCCCAGAGTTCATCCGGAATGATGAATTTGCTTGCAAGACATAAAGATGCACCTGTGTCTACAAAACAATGTACTCTAAATTTCTTATATCCTTTAAAGTTAAGGAAGGCAGAAACATAAATAGAGTTTGGATTAGTGAGATTCATGATAAGGGAGTCATTAATTTTTTGGAGGTTCAAGTTAAACTCCTCCTCCCTAAAAAGTGGAGCCTGTATGAGACTAGTCTGAGTCATCCGTGGTTGATTTGTTTTCATCAGAATTTGATGAAGAATCAGTTTCAACATGAAATGTAAAGACATGTTGTATACCTTCATACTCTTCTTCAAGAGCTTCATATCCTCCATTATTAGCGGTTTGTAAAACCTTGACTTTGTCAGGGTATTTTTTTCTATTTGGACATTCATTGGCATAGTGTCCTTCTTCATTGCAGATCCAACATCTACATTTTTTCTTTCCTTGTGGACAGGAAGTAGTCTTCTTAGGTGATTCTTTTGAAGGTTTTTTGAAGTATTTTCATGGTGAAAATTTTCTTCTTTTCTTCTTCCAGAAAGATTTGTATTTCTTTTTGTTTTTATACTTTTTCTTAGTTTAAGTTTTCCTTCCAATATCAAAGTTTTTGAAATCAGAGAGAATGCTACAACAATCTTTACTTATTGTTTTGAGCTTTTGTTGTTTATATCTGTCTTGACAGATTCTATCAATTTCTTCCTTTGCAATTTTTGTTGCATAAGAAAGACTGGTTTGCTGGATTTCTCCAGTAGCTTCTTTTTTCCATCTTTCAGTACAGATTTCTCCAATAATTGGAATTTTCATGAGATAAGCAGATATCCATTGTGCATATTCACTTCTCTGGGGAATATCATATAGATATGATTCATACATACATGTGTATTTGTCGAGAAGACTAATATCATGTAATTGGAGTTTTGTCATTGAAACTCTTGCTACGTCAGCTTTCTTATTAATGGTAAAGTCTTTATTAGAAATATAATCAAGACCTAAGAAAGTAGTGTATATGACATTTATGAGATTATCAAAAAGATCTGAACCATGCAAATCTTCATTCCAATTATTGTTTCTTAGGAACTTTTGCACAATTCCATCAGTTTTGTGTTCTAAAAGTAGAAGAACATTTTTTGCTTTCTCAAATTCATCTGGGTTTGTCTGTAAGATTAGTGAAATCTCAGTAACCCATTTTTCTACAACTCTTTCTCTGAGTTTTAGATCTTGGATACAATCAATATTGAGTACATTGATCGTATTGGGTCCTTTGCTACTATCTGGAATACCATTGTGGACAGGCATTTTGAACTCATATTTCTTTTTATTGCTTCTTCTTGCGGTTGTATAAGAAGATTCTGCTTCATCATCTTCCATATCTGAATATTCGAACTTAACTGTCTTTGTATTAGTTTTAAAGTTATCTTCTTGTTCTGATTCAGTATCAGGTTCATCTATTTTAGTCATTCTAAAATATTGATCAAAAAGTTTGGGTTCTTTTTGATACAATTCTTCGCATTCTTCAGTTTCTAAAGATAAAAGCTGAATAAGTTTTTGGTCAGCCTTATCATAATCTTCATATTGAAGGTTAAAGAAATATTTCTCAAGTTTCTCGGAGATTGTTTCTTTCATTTTTGCTCTTTTTTGAAAATATCAATTTTCTGGGAGTCTTTTGAACTTCCTAAGTCAGGGTTTCCAATACTAGGATTGGGAGGTGAGTATTTCTTAAGACTTGAATATTTTCCAGGTTTGGTCTTTTGTTCTATGATGGAAATATTCTTGATGTGTTCAAGAATGTCTTTATTACAAGGGCAAGAGTCAATCTTTTCAGATAACTCTTTAGTAATGTCTGCAATAATTTTTGTAGATGCTACTTCTAACTGTGTTACGTATTTATTGGCCGTTAAGTCAAAGTTTATAATCAGCCCATCTATTTTTTCATTAAGGATGTTGATTGATCTATTGAGCTCGGGTATCGAGGTCATCCTATCAGTTGTTTTAACTGATCTTGTATATTAGTGATCTTAAGGTTGTTTTCCTTAAGAGCGCCTTCAATATATGCCTTTTTGGCGACTTCTTCAACAAAATGGTTGTTTTTTAAAGAGTTTTCTAAAAGAATAGAATGTTTGTCAATAGACTGGGTTAGCTTGATTGTTAATTTATTTTGTCTTTCAATAACTTCGAAGAATTTTTCAAAATTATTTTTATCAAGATTGTTTTTAACCAAAATGGCTAAATTGTTTTTAAATTGGTTAAAAGGTATTTTATTTTTTGAAATATCTTTAGAAATATCTTTTGAAATACCAAGGTAATGGCTTATTTTTGAAGTTTTTAAGAGACATCTTGCAATGATCTGGTTGATATTATTGCAATGATTTACAATTGTTTGAATACATGCTTTTCCAGAAGTAGAGAAAACGTATTCTTTCTTTTCAGTATTGTCGTCAAGAGTTTTAATTTTTACTGTTTTACCTTTTTTATAAAAATGAGGAAAATCTATTTTATTACTCATTTATTACTTCAGAGATTTGTTTGATATTCTGACGTAGACTATCAATTTTTAAAGACATGTTTCTTATTAAGTTACTATCTTTTCTTTCTGAGCTTTCTCCTATATGAAGTGAATCCATAGAAATTCTTGGTCTAAGAGTTTCTCCTAGAGCTTTTTTGTTTCTACCAAGAAGGTTGCCAAAACACCTCACGAGATGTGGACTGGTAAAGTTCCCAATTTAGACCACATCATTCCTCGAAGCCGTCTTCATCCTAAGATGCAGTCCTATGAGATAGGTTAGTGTTTTGTCAATAGACTGGAAGCCGTCTATTATTTATCCACTAAAAATTACATTATTGTGGTTGATTTGTAAGAACAATAATAGATACAAGGAGTCTATTATTGTTCATGACTCTATTATTGTGGACCATTGGTTGAGTATACCCAAATTGGTGTAAGAACAATAATAGATACATGTCTTTACATTACAGATTAGAGAGAAAAGTAATCTTACGGAATTTTCCTATGAGATAGGTTAGTGTTTTGTAATATGAAGATTATGATAAGGCTGACCAAAAACTTATTCAGGTTTTATCTTTAGAAACTGAAGAATGCGAAGAATTGTATCAAAAAGAACCCAAACTTTTTGATCAATATTTTAGAATGACTAAAATACCTCTTAACCAACTTAAAAATGATTTAGCCATTTTGGTTAAAAACAATCTTGATAAAAATAATTTTGAAAAATTCTTCGAAGTTATTGAAAGACAAAATAAATTAACTATCAAGCTAACCCAGTCTACTGACAAACATTCTATTCTTTTAGAAACTCTTTAAAAAACAACCATTTTGTTGAAGAAGTCGCCAAAAAGGCAAATATTGAAGGCACTCTTAAGGAAAACAACCTTAAGATCACTAATATACAAGATCAGTTAAAACAACTGATAGGATGACCTCGATACCCGAGCTCAATAGATCAATCAACCTCCTTAATGAAAAAATAGATGGGCTGATTATAAACTTTGTCTTAACGGCCAATAAATACGTAACACAGTTAGAAGTAGCATCTGCAAAAATTATTGAAGACATTACTAAAGAGTTATCTGAAAAGATTGACTCTTGCCCTTGTAATAAAGACATTCTTGAACACATCAAGAATATTTCCATCATAGAACAAAAGACCAAACCTGGAAAATATTCAGGTCTTAAGAAATACTCACCTCCCAATCCTAGTATTGGAAACCCTGACTTAGGAAGCTCAAAAGACTCCCAGAAAATTGATATTTTCAAAAAAGAGCAAAAATGAAAGAAACAATCTCCGAGAAACTTGAGATATATTTCTTTAACCTTCAATATGAAGATTATGATAAGGCTGACCAAAAACTTATTCAGCTTTTATCTTTAGAAACTGAAGAATGCGAAGAATTGTATCAAAAAGAACCCAAACTTTTTGATCAATATTTTAGAATGACTAAAATAGATGAACCTGATACTGAATCAGAACAAGAAGATAACTTTAAAACTAATACAAAGACTGTTAAGTTCGAATATTCAGATATGGAAGATGATGAAGCAGAATCTTCTTATACAACCGCAAGAAGAAGCAATAAAAAGAAATATGAGTTCAAAATTCCTGTCCACAATGGTATTCCAGATAGTAGCAAAGGACCCAATACGATCAATGTACTCAATATTGATTGTATCCAAGATCTAAAACTCAGAGAAAGAGTTGTAGAAAAATAGGTTACTGAGATTTCACTAATCTTACAGACAAACCCAGATGAATTTGAGAAAGCAAAAAATGTTCTTCTACTTTTAGAACACAAAACTGATGGAATTGTGCAAAAGTTCCTAAGAAACAATAATTGGAATGAAGATTTGCATGGTTCAGATCTTTTTGATAATCTCATAAATGTCATATACACTACTTTCTTAGGTCTTGATTATATTTCTAATAAAGACTTTACCATTAATAAGAAAGCTGACGTAGCAAGAGTTTCAATGACAAAACTCCAATTACATGATATTAGTCTTCTCGACAAATACACATGTATGTATGAATCATATCTATATGATATTCCCCAGAGAAGTGAATATGCACAATGGATATCTGCTTATCTCATGAAAATTCCAATTATTGGAGAAATCTGTACTGAAAGATGGAAAAAAGAAGCTACTGGAGAAATCCAGCAAACCAGTCTTTCTTATGCAACAAAAATTGCAAAGGAAGAAATTGATAGAATCTGTCAAGACAGATATAAACAACAAAAGCTCAAAACAATAAGTAAAGATTGTTGTAGCATTCTCTCTGATTTCAAAAACTTTGATATTGGAAGGAAAACTTATACTAAGAAAAAGTATAAAAACAAAAAGAAATACAAATCTTTCTGGAAGAAGAAAAGAAGAAAATTTTCACCAGGAAAATACTTCAAAAAACCTTCAAAAGAATCACCTAAGAAGACTACTTCCTGTCCACAAGGAAAGAAAAAATGTAGATGTTGGATCTGCAATGAAGAAGGACACTATGCCAATGAATGTCCAAATAGAAAAAAATACCCTGACAAAGTCAAGGTTTTACAAACCGCTAATAATGGAGGATATGAAGCTCTTGAAGAAGAGTATGAAGGTATACAACATGTCTTTACATTTCATGTTGAAACTGATTCTTCATCAAATTCTGATGAAAACAAATCAACCACGGATGACTCAGACTAGTCTCATACAGGCTCCACTTTTTAGGGAGGAGGAGTTTAATTTGAACCTCCAGAAAATTAATGACTCCCTTATCATGAATCTCACTAATCCAAACTCTATTTATGTTTCTGCCTTCCTTAACTTTAAAGGATATAAGAAATTTAGAGTACATTGTTTTGTAGACACAGGTGCATCTTTATGTCTTGCAAGCAAATTCATCATTCCGGATGAACTCTGGGAAAATGCTCCCAAAGAAATTAGTGCCACTATTGCAAATGGTGAAACCATAATGATAAATAAAGTTTGTAGAAATATTACTCTCAGGAGAACATTTCAACGTTCCCACTATTTATCAACAAAATTCCGGAATTGATATCATAATTGGTAACAACTTTTGTCAAGTTTATGGACCATTTATACAATGGATAGATAGAATTGCCTTTCATCTTAATAATGATATGGTGATTATAAAAAAGGTTACAGAAGCTTATAGCAAAGGAAAACCAGGTTTTCTTAAAACTCAAGAAAAAGGCTCTAAAGAAAAACAAATTTCGGGTACTAATATAACCCAAGAAGGAATTAATGAAGAAAGGATTATTTCTATTCAAACTACCAGGTTCAAACAGATTGAAGATCTTCTTGAAAAAGTTTGTTCTGAAAATCCTATTGATCCAGATAAAACCAAAGGATGGATGAAAGCTTCAATTAGGCTCATTAATCCCAAAACGGTTATTAGAGAAAAACCTATGGTTTACTCTCCACAAGATAGAGAAGAATTCTCCAAACAAATCAAGGAATTACTTGATATGAGACTAATTATAGAATCAAAATCCCCTCATATGTCCCCTGCCTTTCTTGTCAACAAAGAAGCAGAGAAAAGAAGAGGAAAGAAGCGCATGGTTGTCAACTACAAAGCAATCAATGATGCAACTATTGGAGACTCACATAATCTTCCCAATATGCACGAACTTTTGACTCTTCTACGAGGAAAAAATATGTATTCAAGTTTTGACTGCAAGTCAGGTTTCTGGCAAGTCCTACTTGATGAAGAATCGCAGCTTCTCACTGCCTTCACATGTCCTGATGGACTCTTTCAATGGAAAGTACTACCCTTTGGGCTTAAACAAGCTCCTAGTATTTTTCAAAGACACATGCAGAACGCCCTTCGAGGACTTGAAAGTTTCTGTACTGTATACGTTGATGACATCATGGTCTTCAGCAAAAATGAACAAGAACACTATGTTCATGTTACACAGGTTCTCAGAACCATTTTAAAATATGGAATAATACTTTCAAAAAAGAAAGCTCATCTTTTCAAAACAAAAAATAATTTTTTGGGTTTAGAAATAAATGAGGGTACTCATTGTCCTCAAAAGCATATTCTTGAACATTTACATGACTTTCCAAATGTTTTAGAAGACAAAAAACAACTGCAAAGATTTCTTGGTGTTTTAACTTATGCTGAAACATATATTGAAAAACTTGCAGCCATGAGAAAACCTTTACAGGTAAAATTGAAAAAAGATGTCATCTGGAATTGGTCAAATGTTGATACAGACTACATCAAAAAGATAAAGAAAGTTTTAATCAATTTTCCAAAACTTTATCTTCCAAACATTTAAGACAGTTTAATTATTGAAACTGATGCTTCTGATGAATTTTGGGGAGGTGTTTTAAAAGCTAAAAACCCAAAAACAAAGAACAAATTTGCAGGTACACCTCTGGCAGTTTCAAAGCAGCCGAGAAAAACTACCATAGCAATGAAAAAGAATTACTCGCTGTAAAAATAGTTATTACAAAATTCTCTGTATATTTAACACCAGTAAAATTCCTGGTTCGTACAGATAATAAAAATTTTACTTATTTCCTCCGAACTAAGATTGCAGGAGACAACAAATTGGGCCGACTAATACGTTGGCAAGAGTGGTTCTCACGATATACTTTCACTGTTGAACATCTCGCAGGAAATAAAAATATACTGGCAGACTGCCTCACCCGTGACTTCAGGTATACCTTACATCATCCATGATCTCACTTGCTCCTCTCGAGCCCTATAAAAGGATATGATCCTCATGACATATTCCTCACAAAAAACTTCACCTACAAAAAAGAGAGGGGGAGATTAGAGAGAAAAGTAAACAAAATTGAGTTTACAAAAATGGAGGACCTCAACACTTTGAGGATAAAGAAACAAATGCTCCTCATTGAGCTATCTGCAATTGAGCAGAAAATCAACTTGTATGAACAAGTAACAACGGTCACCAATGTACCGGAAAGCGAAAGCTTAAAAACAAAGGCTATTCCAGTGCAAACGGCACCTGGTAAAGAATCAACAAATCCGTTGAAAGCTGATGCTTTGCTAAAAAGCATAATAAAGGAGACAGCTACTCCTCTTCCTGAAGGAAAAACTAGCTTATTGGTTAACCCCAATCCTTGTACTGAAGGAATCAGTAAAATGACAACTTTGTCACCCACCAACAAATCTGTCCAGGACTTTACACCAGATTACAAAAAAGCTCTTAACAAAGAAGCTGAAAGATTTTATGTAATCTACAAAGGACCACATGCCGGTGTTCATACTGACTAGGGAATTACAGAAACTTTCTGTAAAGCTGATAAAGTTACTTGCAAAAAATTCAGAAATGAAGCATCTGCAAGATTAAGCTTTGCCACCTATCAAGATGATACAAGCAAAACTAACCAACCACTTCTTCGACCAAAAATCCAAAAAGTCAAAGAAGCTCACAGAGACCAAAGGTTTGACGTTCCAATTGACGTCCAACAAACGGTTAACTATCCTGAAATCTCTTTTGAAGATTTCAGAACAATCTGGAAGAAAGCAAGAGCTGCATGCCCAGAAGACCTTATCTATGAAAAAATTTTCACTACGGATAAGAAGACAAAAAGTCTGTTCAACTTCCTCGAAGGAGCAGATGCAAATTTAGTCTACCAAGCCTTTCAAGCTGGACTAATCGACAATATCTACCCAAGTTGCAACCTTCAAGAACTCAAATTCTTCCCAAGCAGCATGGTAGAATCCATTAAGAACTTTCGAAAGAAAGTACTTAAAGCAAAAGATAATCCGATCTACATCAGATGCATCTCTTCACTCCCAGAATGGATTCAAGAATCAACTCTTTCTCCATACCATTTTCTGGAAATTGGTCTTTCTAAAGCCAATAGAGAAATTGAGCAATCTCAACCAATGGAGGATAAAGATCTACCATTCATAGAAATTCTTCATCCCAATCGCATCAATGGTTTAAGAAGAATCTCAGAAAAAATCATTGAGATTATCTCTGGATCAAAAAAGAAGATTAACTATACCGACTCGCATTGTATAATTACAAGCTGGAGTTACAACAACACCAGCCAAGAAGATCTTCGTCAAGCCTCCAAATTTGGCGAAAAATTCATGAACAATAGCATGGAAGTATCCAACGCTACACGCCAACACTTCTGCCGACATGCAGAACAAAAACATATCAGAGCCTTTGTTGATATGACATTACATTATAATAAAACACTTTACAATGAAATTTTCGATAGAATTCGTAATAAAGAGAATGAGATTTCTCAACAAAAAGAAATACTTTTAAGTAATAAAAAAGATTTAGTGCATATAAATTTCAGAATTCTACAAGCACAAAATAAACATACTCACGAATATATACCAACCATGGTTAATATACGTAAGTACCTCCTTCATAGGCAAAAAATGCATCAAGAACACCTTGATAAAGCTTTAAACTCAGTTTCAGAACTCAGAAAAAGGATTTTAACTTGTTAACATTTCTTAAACATGAATAAAGAAATTTTCAACAATTCTGAAGAAAATGATTCAGAAGAAAAACAAATCCTAACTTATGTTGAGGATGAAGACGGCTTCCATGCAAACCTCTTAATAAAACAAGACCTTCTCTCTCGAGTTAAGAAAACAAATTTAAAAATAAAGAAAGAAAACATTTTCAAAAATGTTCCTTCTAAACTTAGTATTTTAAATCCACTTAAAAGGAAAAATGAAATTTTCTACTTTGTTAGTACTAAAGAAATGTCTGTAGACATAAAAGACACAATAGGAGCTGTCTTTCTACCCCTTTTGACTAAAGAACAAATAAACAATAACTTAAAAAGTATTCCAGTTGAGATTAGATCAAAAATAAGAATGGTCCATATCGGAGCTGTAAAATTTTTGATAAAATCCCAATTCCAAGCAGGAATAAATTCTCCCATAAAAATGGCCTTAATTGACAACAGAATTACAGACAGACAGGACTGCATCTTAGGTGCTGCTAGGGGAAACCTTGCTTCCCAAAAATTTATGTTTTCAGTCTATCCAAAATTTGCTCTGAATTTGAAATCTACAAATATAGATAAAACTTTATCTTTTATACATCACTTTGAAAGAAGTGACCTTATGAACCCAGGTGATAAACCATTCACCATAACCTATCTCATAGGATATGCCCTGACTAATAGTCACCATAGCATAGACTACAAGAAAGACGAGTACATCGAACTTGATGATGTCTTTTCAGAAATAGGCCATGTCAAAGATAAACAATTCTGCGACATAAATCCTCAAGAAAACTCTTGGGTTTTAAATATAGCTAGAAACAAAAAAGCTCTAGGAGAAACTCTTAGACCAAGAATTTCTATGGATTCACTCCATATAGGAGAAAGCTCAGAAAGAAAAGATAGTAACTTAATAAGAAACATGTCTTTAAAAATTGATAGTCTACGTCAGAATATCAAACAAATCTCTGAAGTAATAAATGAGTAATAAAATAGATTTTCCTCATTTTTATAAAAAAGGTAAAACGGTAAAAATTAAAACTCTTGACGACAATACTGAAAAGAAAGAATACGTTTTCTCTACTTCTGGAAAAGCAGGTATTCAAACAATTGTAAATCATTGCAATAATCTCAACCAGATCATTGCAAGATGTCTCTTAAAAACTTCAAAAATAAGCCATTACCTTGGTATTTCAAAAGATATTTCTAAAGATATTTCAAAAAATAAAATACCTTTTAACCAATTTAAAAACGATTTAGCCATTTTGGTTAAAAACAATCTTCATAAAAATAATTTTGAAAAATTCTTTGAAGTTATTGAAAGACAAAATAAATTAACTATCAAGCTAACCCAGTCTATTGACAAACATTCTATTCTTTTAGAAAACTCTTTAAAAAAACAACCATTTTGTTGAAGAAGTCGCCAAAAAGGCAAATATTGAAGGCACTCTTAAGGAAAACATCCTTAAGATCACTAATATACAAGATCAGTTAAAACAACTGATAGGATGACCTCGATACCCGAGCTCAATAGATCAATCAACCTCCTTAATGAAAAAATAGATGGGCTGATTATAAACTTTGACTTAACGGCCAATAAATACGTAACACAGTTAGAAGTAGCATCTGCAAAAATTATTACAGACATTACTAAAGAGTTATCTGAAAAGATTGACTCTTGCCCTTGTAATAAAGACATTCTTGAACACATCAAGAATATTTCCATCATAGAACAAAAGACCAAACCTGGAAAATATTCAAGTCTTAAGAAATACTCACCTCCCAATCCTAGTATTGGAAACCCTGACTTAGGAAGTTCAAAAGACTCCCAGAAAATTGATATTTTCAAAAAAGAGCAAAAATGAAAGAAACAATCTCCGAGAAACTTGAGAAATATTTCTTTAACCTTCAATATGAAGATTATGATAAGGCTGACCAAAAACTTATTCAGCTTTTATCTTTAGAAACTGAAGAATGCGAAGAATTGTATTAAAAAGAACCCAAACTTTTTGATCAATATTTTAGAATGACTAAAATAGATGAACCTGATACTGAATCAGAACAAGAAGATAACTTTAAAACTAATACAAAGACAGTTAAGTTCGAATATTCAGATATGGAAGATGATGAAGCAGAATCTTCTTATACAACCGCAAGAAGAAGCAATAAAAAGAAATATGAGTTCAAAATGCCTGTCCACAATGGTATTCCAGATAGTAGCAAAGGACCCAATACGATCAATGTACTCAATATTGATTGTATCCAAGATCTAAAACTCAGAGAAAGAGTTGTAGAAAAATGGGTTACTGAGATTTCACTAATCTTACAGACAAACCCAGATGAATTTGAGAAAGCAAAAAATGTTCTTCTACTTTTAGAACACAAAACTGATGGAATTGTGCAAAAGTTCCTAAGAAACAATAATTGGAATGAAGATTTGCATGGTTCAGATCTTTTTGATAATCTCATAAATGTCATATACACTACTTTCTTAGGTCTTGATTATATTTCTAATAAAGACTTTACCATTAATAAGAAAGCTGATGTAGCAAGAGTTTCAATGACAAAACTCCAATTACATGATATTAGTCTTCTCGACAAATACACATGTATGTATGAATCATATCTATATGATATTCCCCAGAGAAGTGAATATGCACAATGGATATCTGCTTATCTCATGAAAATTCCAATTATTGGAGAAATCTGTACTGAAAGATGGAAAAAAGAAGCTACTGGAGAAATCCAGCAAACCAGTCTTTCTGATGCAACAAAAAATGCAAAGGAAGAAATTGATAGAATCTGTCAAGACAGATATAAACAACAAAAGCTCAAAACAATAAGTAAAGATTGTTGTAGCATTCTCTCTGATTTCAAAAACTTTGATATTGGAAGGAAAACTTATACTAAGAAAAAGTATAAAAACAAAAAGAAATACAAATCTTTCTGGAAGAAGAAAAGAAGAAAATTTTCACCAGGAAAATACTTCAAAAAACCTTCAAAAGAATCACCTAAGAAGACTACTTCCTGTCCACAAGGAAAGAAAAAAATATAGATGTTGGATCTGCAATGAAGAAGGACACTATGCCAATGAATGTCCAAATAGAAAAAAATACCCTGACAAAGTCAAGGTTTTACAAACCGCTAATAATGGAGGATATGAAGCTCTTGAAGAAGAGTATGAAGGTATACAACATGTCTTTACATTTCATGTTGAAACTGATTCTTCATCAAATTCTGATGAAAACAAATCAACCACGGATGACTCAGACTAGTCTCATACATGCTCCACTTTTTAGGGAGGAGGAGTTTAACTTGAACCTCCAAAAAATTAATGACTCCCTTATCATGAATCTCACTAATCCAAACTCTATTTATGTTTCTGCCTTCCTTAACTTTAAAGGATATAAGAAATTTAGAGTACATTGTTTTGTAGACACAGGTGCATCTTTATGTCTTGCAAGCAAATTCATCATTCCGGATGAACTCTGGGAAAATGCTCCCAAAGAAATTAGTGCCACTATTGCAAATGGTGAAACCATAATGATAAATAAAGTTTGTAGAAATATTAATCTCGAACTCTCAGGAGAACATTTCAACGTTCCCACTATTTATCAACAAAATTCAGGAATTGATATCATAATTGGTAACAACTTTTGTCAAGTTTATGGACCATTTATACAATGGATAGTTGCCTTTCATCTTAATAATGATATGGTAATTATAAAAAGGTTACAGAAGCCTATAGCAAAGGAAAACCAGGTTTTCTTAAAACTCAAGAAAAAGGCTCTAAAGAAAAACAAATTCCGGGTACTAATATAACCCAAGAAGGAATTAATGAAGAAAAGATTATTTCTATTCAAACTACCAGGTTCAAACAGATTGAAGATCTTCTTGAAAAAGTTTGTTCTGAAAATCCTATTGATCCAGATAAAACCAAAGGATGGATGAAAGCTTCAATTAGGCTCATTAATCCCAAAACGGTTATTAGAGAAAAACCTATGGTTTACTCTCCACAAGATAGAGAAGAATTCTCCAAACAAATCAAGGAATTACTTGATATGAGACTAATTATAGAATCAAAATCCCCTCATATGTCCCCTGCCTTTCTTGTCAACAAAGAAGCAGAGAAAAGAAGAGGAAAGAAGCGCATGGTTGTCAACTACAAAGCAATCAATGATGCAACTATTGGAGACTCACATAATCTTCCCAATATGCACGAACTTTTGACTCTTCTACGAGGAAAAAATATGTATTCAAGTTTTGACTGCAAGTCAGGTTTCTGGCAAGTCCTACTTGATGAAGAATCGCAGCTTCTCACTGCCTTCACATGTCCTGATGGACTCTTTCAATGGAAAGTACTACCATTTGGGCTTAAACAAGCTCCTAGTATTTTTCAAAGACACATGCAGAACGCCCTTCGAGGACTTGAAAGTTTCTGTACTGTATACGTTGATGACATCATGGTCTTCAGCAAAAATGAACAAGAACACTATGTTCATGTTACACAGGTTCTCAGAACCATTTTAAAATATGGAATAATACTTTCAAAAAAGAAAGCTCATCTTTTCAAAACAAAAATTAATTTTTTGGGTTTAGAAATAAATAAGGGTACTCATTGTCCTCAAAAGCATATTCTTGAACATTTACATGACTTTCCAAATGTTTTAGAAGACAAAAAACAACTGCAAAGATTTCTTGGTGTTTTAACTTATGCTGAAACATATATTGAAAAACTTGCAGCCATGAGAAAACCTTTACAGGTAAAATTGAAAAAAGATGTCATCTGGAATTGGTCAAATGTTGATACAGACTACATCAAAAAGATAAAGAAAGTTTTAATCAATTTTCCAAAACTTTATCTTCCAAACATTGAAGACAGTTTAATTATTGAAACTGATGCTTCTGATGAATTTTGGGGAGGTGTTTTAAAAGCTAAAAACCCCAAAAACGAAGAACAAATTTGCAGGTACACCTCTGGCAGTTTCAAAGCAGCCGAGAAAAACTACCATAGCAATGAAAAAGAATTACTCGCTGTAAAAATAGTTATTACAAAATTCTCTGTATATTTAACACCAGTAAAATTCCTGGTTCGTACAGATAATAAAAATTTTACTTATTTCCTCCGAACTAAGATTGCAGGAGACAACAAATTGGGCCGACTAATACGTTGGCAAGAGTGGTTCTCACGATATACTTTCACTGTTGAACATCTCGCAGGAAATAAAAATATACTGGCAGACTGCCTCACCCGTGACTTCAGGTATACCTTACATCATCCATGATCTCACTTGCTCCTCTCGAGCCCTATAAAAGGATATGATCCTCATGACATATTCCTCACAAAAAACTTCACCTACAAAAAAGAGAGGGGGAGATTAGAGAGAAAAGTAAACAAAATTGAGTTTACAAAAATGGAGGACCTCAACACTTTGAGGATAAAGAAACAAATGCTCCTCATTGAGCTATCTGCAATTGAGCAGAAAATCAACTTGTATGAACAAGTAACAACGGTCACCAATGTACCGGAAAGCGAAAGCTTAAAAACAAAGGCTATTCCAGTGCAAACGGCACCTGGTAAAGAATCAACAAATCCGTTGAAAGCTGATGCTTTGCTAAAAAGCATAATAAAGGAGACAGCTACTCCTCTTCCTGAAGGAAAAACTAGCTTATTGGTTAACCCCAATCCTTGTACTGAAGGAATCAGTAAAATGACAACTTTGTCACCCACCAACAAATCTGTCCAGGACTTTACACCAGATTACAAAAAAGCTCTTAACAAAGAAGCTGAAAGATTTTATGTAATCTACAAAGGACCACATGCCGGTGTTCATACTGACTAGGGAATTACAGAAACTTTCTGTAAAGCTGATAAAGTTACTTGCAAAAAATTCAGAAATGAAGCATCTGCAAGATTAAGCTTTGCCACCTATCAAGATGATACAAGCAAAACTAACCAACCACTTCTTCGACCAAAAATCCAAAAAGTCAAAGAAGCTCACAGAGACCAAAGGTTTGACGTTCCAATTGACGTCCAACAAACGGTTAACTATCCTGAAATCTCTTTTGAAGATTTCAGAACAATCTGGAAGAAAGCAAGAGCTGCATGCCCAGAAGACCTTATCTATGAAAAAATTTTCACTACGGATAAGAAGACAAAAAGTCTGTTCAACTTCCTCGAAGGAGCAGATGCAAATTTAGTCTACCAAGCCTTTCAAGCTGGACTAATCGACAATATCTACCCAAGTTGCAACCTTCAAGAACTCAAATTCTTCCCAAGCAGCATGGTAGAATCCATTAAGAACTTTCGAAAGAAAGTACTTAAAGCAAAAGATAATCCGATCTACATCAGATGCATCTCTTCACTCCCAGAATGGATTCAAGAATCAACTCTTTCTCCATACCATTTTCTGGAAATTGGTCTTTCTAAAGCCAATAGAGAAATTGAGCAATCTCAACCAATGGAGGATAAAGATCTACCATTCATAGAAATTCTTCATCCCAATCGCATCAATGGTTTAAGAAGAATCTCAGAAAAAATCATTGAGATTATCTCTGGATCAAAAAAGAAGATTAACTATACCGACTCGCATTGTATAATTACAAGCTGGAGTTACAACAACACCAGCCAAGAAGATCTTCGTCAAGCCTCCAAATTTGGCGAAAAATTCATGAACAATAGCATGGAAGTATCCAACGCTACACGCCAACACTTCTGCCGACATGCAGAACAAAAACATATCAGAGCCTTTGTTGATATGACATTACATTATAATAAAACACTTTACAATGAAATTTTCGATAGAATTCGTAATAAAGAGAATGAGATTTCTCAACAAAAAGAAATACTTTTAAGTAATAAAAAAGATTTAGTGCATATAAATTTCAGAATTCTACAAGCACAAAATAAACATACTCACGAATATATACCAACCATGGTTAATATACGTAAGTACCTCCTTCATAGGCAAAAAATGCATCAAGAACACCTTGATAAAGCTTTAAACTCAGTTTCAGAACTCAGAAAAAGGATTTTAACTTGTTAACATTTCTTAAACATGAATAAAGAAATTTTCAACAATTCTGAAGAAAATGATTCAGAAGAAAAACAAATCCTAACTTATGTTGAGGATGAAGACGGCTTCCATGCAAACCTCTTAATAAAACAAGACCTTCTCTCTCGAGTTAAGAAAACAAATTTAAAAATAAAGAAAGAAAACATTTTCAAAAATGTTCCTTCTAAACTTAGTATTTTAAATCCACTTAAAAGGAAAAATGAAATTTTCTACTTTGTTAGTACTAAAGAAATGTCTGTAGACATAAAAGACACAATAGGAGCTGTCTTTCTACCCCTTTTGACTAAAGAACAAATAAACAATAACTTAAAAAGTATTCCAGTTGAGATTAGATCAAAAATAAGAATGGTCCATATCGGAGCTGTAAAATTTTTGATAAAATCCCAATTCCAAGCAGGAATAAATTCTCCCATAAAAATGGCCTTAATTGACAACAGAATTACAGACAGACAGGACTGCATCTTAGGTGCTGCTAGGGGAAACCTTGCTTCCCAAAAATTTATGTTTTCAGTCTATCCAAAATTTGCTCTGAATTTGAAATCTACAAATATAGATAAAACTTTATCTTTTATACATCACTTTGAAAGAAGTGACCTTATGAACCCAGGTGATAAACCATTCACCATAACCTATCTCATAGGATATGCCCTGACTAATAGTCACCATAGCATAGACTACAAGAAAGACGAGTACATCGAACTTGATGATGTCTTTTCAGAAATAGGCCATGTCAAAGATAAACAATTCTGCGACATAAATCCTCAAGAAAACTCTTGGGTTTTAAATATAGCTAGAAACAAAAAAGCTCTAGGAGAAACTCTTAGACCAAGAATTTCTATGGATTCACTCCATATAGGAGAAAGCTCAGAAAGAAAAGATAGTAACTTAATAAGAAACATGTCTTTAAAAATTGATAGTCTACGTCAGAATATCAAACAAATCTCTGAAGTAATAAATGAGTAATAAAATAGATTTTCCTCATTTTTATAAAAAAGGTAAAACGGTAAAAATTAAAACTCTTGACGACAATACTGAAAAGAAAGAATACGTTTTCTCTACTTCTGGAAAAGCAGGTATTCAAACAATTGTAAATCATTGCAATAATCTCAACCAGATCATTGCAAGATGTCTCTTAAAAACTTCAAAAATAAGCCATTACCTTGGTATTTCAAAAGATATTTCTAAAGATATTTCAAAAAATAAAATACCTTTTAACCAATTTAAAAACGATTTAGCCATTTTGGTTAAAAACAATCTTCATAAAAATAATTTTGAAAAATTCTTTGAAGTTATTGAAAGACAAAATAAATTAACTATCAAGCTAACCCAGTCTATTGACAAACATTCTATTCTTTTAGAAAACTCTTTAAAAAAACAACCATTTTGTTGAAGAAGTCGCCAAAAAGGCAAATATTGAAGGCACTCTTAAGGAAAACATCCTTAAGATCACTAATATACAAGATCAGTTAAAACAACTGATAGGATGACCTCGATACCCGAGCTCAATAGATCAATCAACCTCCTTAATGAAAAAATAGATGGGCTGATTATAAACTTTGACTTAACGGCCAATAAATACGTAACACAGTTAGAAGTAGCATCTGCAAAAATTATTACAGACATTACTAAAGAGTTATCTGAAAAGATTGACTCTTGCCCTTGTAATAAAGACATTCTTGAACACATCAAGAATATTTCCATCATAGAACAAAAGACCAAACCTGGAAAATATTCAGGTCTTAAGAAATACTCACCTCCCAATCCTAGTATTGGAAACCCTGACTTAGGAAGCTCAAAAGACTCCCAGAAAATTGATATTTTCAAAAAAAAAGTAAAAATGAAAGAAACAATCTCCGAGAAACTTGAGAAATATTTCTTTAACCTTCAATATGAAGATTATGATAAGGCTGACCAAAAACTTATTCAGCTTTTATCTTTAGAAACTGAAGAATGCGAAGAATTGTATCAAAAAGAACCCAAACTTTTTGATCAATATTTTAGAATGACTAAAATAGATGAACCTGATACTGAATCAGAACAAGAAGATAACTTTAAAACTAATACAAAGACTGTTAAGTTCGAATATTCAGATATGGAAGATGATGAAGCAGAATCTTCTTATACAACCGCAAGAAGAAGCAATAAAAAGAAATATGAGTTCAAAATGCCTGTCCACAATGGTATTCCAGATAGTAGCAAAGGACCCAATACGATCAATGTACTCAATATTGATTGTATCCAAGATCTAAAACTCAGAGAAAGAGTTGTAGAAAAATGGGTTACTGAGATTTCACTAATCTTACAGACAAACCCAGATGAATTTGAGAAAGCAAAATATGTTCTTCTACTTTTAGAACACAAAACTGATGGAATTGTGCAAAAGTTCCTAAGAAACAATAATTGGAATGAAGATTTGCATGGTTCAGATCTTTTTGATAATCTCATAAATGTCATATACACTACTTTCTTAGGTCTTGATTATATTTCTAATAAAGACTTTACCATTAATAAGAAAGCTGACGTAGCAAGAGTTTCAATGACAAAACTCTAATTACATGATATTAGTCTTCTCGACAAATACACATGTATGTATGAATCATATCTATATGATATTCCCCAGAGAAGTGAATATGCACAATGGATATCTGCTTATCTCATGAAAATTCCAATTATTGGAGAAATCTGTACTGAAAGATGGAAAAAAGAAGCTACTGGAGAAATCCAGCAAACCAGTCTTTCTGATGCAACAAAAAATGCAAAGGAAGAAATTGATAGAATCTGTCAAGACAGATATAAACAACAAAAGCTCAAAACAATAAGTAAAGATTGTTGTAGCATTCTCTCTGATTTCAAAAACTTTGATATTGGAAGGAAAACTTATACTAAGAAAAAGTATAAAAACAAAAAGAAATACAAATCTTTCTGGAAGAAGAAAAGAAGAAAATTTTCACCAGGAAAATACTTCAAAAAACCTTCAAAAGAATCACCTAAGAAGACTACTTCCTGTCCACAAGGAAAGAAAAAAATATAGATGTTGGATCTGCAATGAAGAAGGACACTATGCCAATGAATGTCCAAATAGAAAAAAATACCCTGACAAAGTCAAGGTTTTACAAACCGCTAATAATGGAGGATATGAAGCTCTTGAAGAAGAGTATGAAGGTATACAACATGTCTTTACATTTCATGTTGAAACTGATTCTTCATCAAATTCTGATGAAAACAAATCAACCACGGATGACTCAGACTAGTCTCATACATGCTCCACTTTTTAGGGAGGAGGAGTTTAACTTGAACCTCCAAAAAATTAATGACTCCCTTATCATGAATCTCACTAATCCAAACTCTATTTATGTTTCTGCCTTCCTTAACTTTAAAGGATATAAGAAATTTAGAGTACATTGTTTTGTAGACACAGGTGCATCTTTATGTCTTGCAAGCAAATTCATCATTCCGGATGAACTCTGGGAAAATGCTCCCAAAGAAATTAGTGCCACTATTGCAAATGGTGAAACCATAATGATAAATAAAGTTTGTAGAAATATTAATCTCGAACTCTCAGGAGAACATTTCAACGTTCCCACTATTTATCAACAAAATTCAGGAATTGATATCATAATTGGTAACAACTTTTGTCAAGTTTATGGACCATTTATACAATGGATAGTTGCCTTTCATCTTAATAATGATATGGTAATTATAAAAAGGTTACAGAAGCCTATAGCAAAGGAAAACCAGGTTTTCTTAAAACTCAAGAAAAAGGCTCTAAAGAAAAACAAATTCCGGGTACTAATATAACCCAAGAAGGAATTAATGAAGAAAAGATTATTTCTATTCAAACTACCAGGTTCAAACAGATTGAAGATCTTCTTGAAAAAGTTTGTTCTGAAAATCCTATTGATCCAGATAAAACCAAAGGATGGATGAAAGCTTCAATTAGGCTCATTAATCCCAAAACGGTTATTAGAGAAAAACCTATGGTTTACTCTCCACAAGATAGAGAAGAATTCTCCAAACAAATCAAGGAATTACTTGATATGAGACTAATTATAGAATCAAAATCCCCTCATATGTCCCCTGCCTTTCTTGTCAACAAAGAAGCAGAGAAAAGAAGAGGAAAGAAGCGCATGGTTGTCAACTACAAAGCAATCAATGATGCAACTATTGGAGACTCACATAATCTTCCCAATATGCACGAACTTTTGACTCTTCTACGAGGAAAAAATATGTATTCAAGTTTTGACTGCAAGTCAGGTTTCTGGCAAGTCCTACTTGATGAAGAATCGCAGCTTCTCACTGCCTTCACATGTCCTGATGGACTCTTTCAATGGAAAGTACTACCATTTGGGCTTAAACAAGCTCCTAGTATTTTTCAAAGACACATGCAGAACGCCCTTCGAGGACTTGAAAGTTTCTGTACTGTATACGTTGATGACATCATGGTCTTCAGCAAAAATGAACAAGAACACTATGTTCATGTTACACAGGTTCTCAGAACCATTTTAAAATATGGAATAATACTTTCAAAAAAGAAAGCTCATCTTTTCAAAACAAAAATTAATTTTTTGGGTTTAGAAATAAATAAGGGTACTCATTGTCCTCAAAAGCATATTCTTGAACATTTACATGACTTTCCAAATGTTTTAGAAGACAAAAAACAACTGCAAAGATTTCTTGGTGTTTTAACTTATGCTGAAACATATATTGAAAAACTTGCAGCCATGAGAAAACCTTTACAGGTAAAATTGAAAAAAGATGTCATCTGGAATTGGTCAAATGTTGATACAGACTACATCAAAAAGATAAAGAAAGTTTTAATCAATTTTCCAAAACTTTATCTTCCAAACATTGAAGACAGTTTAATTATTGAAACTGATGCTTCTGATGAATTTTGGGGAGGTGTTTTAAAAGCTAAAAACCCCAAAAACGAAGAACAAATTTGCAGGTACACCTCTGGCAGTTTCAAAGCAGCCGAGAAAAACTACCATAGCAATGAAAAAGAATTACTCGCTGTAAAAATAGTTATTACAAAATTCTCTGTATATTTAACACCAGTAAAATTCCTGGTTCGTACAGATAATAAAAATTTTACTTATTTCCTCCGAACTAAGATTGCAGGAGACAACAAATTGGGCCGACTAATACGTTGGCAAGAGTGGTTCTCACGATATACTTTCACTGTTGAACATCTCGTAGGAAATAAAAATATACTGGCAGACTGCCTCACCCGTGACTTCAGGTATACCTTACATCATCCATGATCTCACTTGCTCCTCTCGAGCCCTATAAAAGGATATGATCCTCATGACATATTCCTCACAAAAAACTTCACCTACAAAAAAGAGAGGGGGAGATTAGAGAGAAAAGTAAACAAAATTGAGTTTACAAAAATGGAGGACCTCAACACTTTGAGGATAAAGAAACAAATGCTCCTCATTGAGCTATCTGCAATTGAGCAGAAAATCAACTTGTATGAACAAGTAACAACGGTCACCAATGTACCGGAAAGCGAAAGCTTAAAAACAAAGGCTATTCCAGTGCAAACGGCACCTGGTAAAGAATCAACAAATCCGTTGAAAGCTGATGCTTTGCTAAAAAGCATAATAAAGGAGACAGCTACTCCTCTTCCTGAAGGAAAAACTAGCTTATTGGTTAACCCCAATCCTTGTACTGAAGGAATCAGTAAAATGACAACTTTGTCACCCACCAACAAATCTGTCCAGGACTTTACACCAGATTACAAAAAAGCTCTTAACAAAGAAGCTGAAAGATTTTATGTAATCTACAAAGGACCACATGCCGGTGTTCATACTGACTAGGGAATTACAGAAACTTTCTGTAAAGCTGATAAAGTTACTTGCAAAAAATTCAGAAATGAAGCATCTGCAAGATTAAGCTTTGCCACCTATCAAGATGATACAAGCAAAACTAACCAACCACTTCTTCGACCAAAAATCCAAAAAGTCAAAGAAGCTCACAGAGACCAAAGGTTTGACGTTCCAATTGACGTCCAACAAACGGTTAACTATCCTGAAATCTCTTTTGAAGATTTCAGAACAATCTGGAAGAAAGCAAGAGCTGCATGCCCAGAAGACCTTATCTATGAAAAAATTTTCACTACGGATAAGAAGACAAAAAGTCTGTTCAACTTCCTCGAAGGAGCAGATGCAAATTTAGTCTACCAAGCCTTTCAAGCTGGACTAATCGACAATATCTACCCAAGTTGCAACCTTCAAGAACTCAAATTCTTCCCAAGCAGCATGGTAGAATCCATTAAGAACTTCAAACTACTCATTAACCAATTTATGTATACAACATGTCTTTTTGTTGAGAAAGAGTTGATTCTTGAATCCATTCTGGGAGTGAAGAGATGCATCTGATGTAGATCGGATTATCTTTTGCTTTAAGTACTTTCTTAGGATGAAGACGGAATTGGTAACAACTTTTGTCAAGTTTATGGACCATTTATACAATGGATAGATAGAATTGCCTTTCATCTTAATAATGATATGGTAATTATAAAAAAAGGTTACAGAAGCCTATAGCAAAGGAAAACCAGGTTTTCTTAAAACTCAAGAAAAAGGCTCTAAAGAAAAACAAATTCCGGGTACTAATATAACCCAAGAAGGAATTAATGAAGAAAGGATTATTTCTATTCAAACTACCAGGTTCAAACAGATTGAAGATCTTCTTGAAAAAGTTTGTTCTGAAAATCCTATTGATCCAGATAAAACCAAAGGATGGATGAAAGCTTCAATTAGGCTCATTAATCCCAAAACGGTTATTAGAGAAAAACCTATGGTTTACTCTCCACAAGATAGAGAAGAATTCTCCAAACAAATCAAGGAATTACTTGATATGAGACTAATTATAGAATCAAAATCCCCTCATATGTCCCCTGCCTTTCTTGTCAACAAAGAAGCAGAGAAAAGAAGAGGAAAGAAGCGCATGGTTGTCAACTACAAAGGCATTCAATAGATGCAAAACATTTCAGTTTAGAAGGAAAGAAATTGCGATTCTCACTAAATTCCGTACACCTTTGTTGGTATCTTCTTGTTCTCACGATATACTTTCACTATTGAGCTCTGATACCAATTTGGGTGTGTGGTTGCTTTCCCTGTTGGCCACATGCCTGTGGTATTGTTGACCATCGTCGACCTGACACTCTGTCACTTACAGGTTTCATGACTCTATTTTGTAAGAACACTCAAGTATAACAAAACATAGACCACATCAAGATTTGGGGTTGCGAGGCTTTCGTGAGACGTGAGACTCAGAACAAGCTCGAACCTCGTAGTGAGCGGTGTATTTTCATCAGCTACCCACATAAATCCTTTGGTTATCTCTTCTACAAACCCAGTGAGAATGTGGTCTTTGTGGCAATGAGAGGGGTCTTTCGAGAGAGAGAATTCATAAGCCAAGGAAACAGTGGGAGGCAAATGGACCTTGAAGAGCTTCAAGAGTCAAGTGGTGAAGGAACCTCAAACCCTAGCAAACAACCTGAGGAGGAAACTCCTGTTGAACCAACTGACGAGTCTATACCTCTGAGGCGTTCCACTAGAGTTAGGAATGCACCTGAGCATTACTATGGTTTCCATATTATTGCGGAAGGTGATACATTTATCAGTGATATTACACTGGTAAATTTGGATGAACCTAACAGCTATAGGGAAACCATGGCAGGCCCTAAGTCTGCTAAATGGAAATAGGCTACGGACAACAAGATTCAGTCCATGTATGATAATCAAGTTTGGAACTTGGTTGACAATGTACCAGGTCGTAAGACAGTCGGGTGCAAATGGATCTTCAAGAAGAAGACCGACATGGATGGGAAAGTGCACACTTATAAGGTGCGACTGGTTGCGAAGGGATTCTCTCAAACTCAGGGAGTTGACTATGATGAAACCTTCTCACCAGTAGCGAAAATTAAGTCTATTAGGGTTATGCTAGCCATTGCTGCATTTCATGATTATGAAATATGGCAAATGGATGTCAAAACCGCTTTCCTTAATGGAAAGTTGGCTGAGGATGTTTACATGAGTCAGCCAGAGGGTTTTGTCAATGCAGAGTACCCTGATAGAGTGTGCAAGCTTGAGAAATCCATTTATGGATTGAAACAAGCATCTCGCAGCTGAAATCTTTGTTTTGATGAGAAAGTCAAAGAGTTTGGTTTTTCGAGAAGCGAAGATGAGTCATGTGTATATGTCAGAGCTAGTGGGAGTATAGTTAGCTTTTTGGTACTGTATGTGGATGACATACTACTCATGGGAAATGACATCCCAACTTTGCAGGAGATTAAGTCTTGGCTTGGGAAGTGTTTCGCTATGAAGAACCTTGGAGAAGCTGCCTATATCCTAGGGATAAGGATATTGAGAGAAAGGAGTAAAAGACTAATTGGACTTAGTCAAAGCACCTATGTGGACAAAGTGTTGAAAAGGTTCAACATTCATAATTCCAAGAAAGGTGACTTACCGATCCAGCATAACGCCAGACTGAGCAAGGCTCAGTGTCCGAGTATAGAGTCTGAGATAGCTGCGATGAGTCGATTACCGTATGCTCCCGCTGTTGGCTCGATCATGTATGCTATGACTTGTACCCGCCCTGATGTGGCCTTTTCTTTGAGCATGGTCAGCATATATTAGGGGAATCATGGCAAGGCTCACTGGACTGCGGTGAAGAACATTCTCAACTACCTGCGGAGGACTAAGGACTGGGTCCTTACCCTTGGTGGGAGTGATGACTTGAGAGTAGTGGGGGTATAGTGATGCTAGCTTTCAGACTGATAGGGATAATTTCCGCTCTCAGTCGGGATGGGTCTTTACCATGAATGAAGGAGCAATTACTTGGAAAAGTTCCAAGCAGGACACAGTAGCTGATTCGACATGTGAATCAGAGTACATAGCAGCGAGTGAAGTGGCGAAGGAGGCGATATGGCTGAGGAACTTCATCAGAGACCTTGGAGTTGTACCAGCTATAAAGTAGCCTATGTAGATTTTCTATGACAACAATAGTGTGGTTGCCTTAGCCAAGAAACCGAGAGATCATGGCAGATCGAGACACATTGACAAAAAATATCACTTCATAAGACATAAGATAGAATGAATCATCGTGGCAAAGAGGGTATCGTCAAAAGAGTACCCACTAGATCCCCTCATGAAGAGACTGACTAGGGTTAGGCATTTGCAGCATGTGAGGCGCATCGGGCTGAAGGATGATATTAGTTTTACAGATTAGATAGCTATTTCTGAAACTTGTAAATTGTAATTGACATTTGATGATTAAATAAAAGTTGTTGTTTTTTTGTAAGTATGGTGTTGCTATCTTGTGTCAATCGTTTACTATTGTTTCAACTTTGCATGTTTTGACTTCCAGAATAATTACTTTATTCAAACTCTCCACAGTCAGTCATATGTTGGAAGTAGGTATGAATCAAAACTGTCATGAATTTGGCTTGTAGATGTCCAAGGTGTTGGACATAGCAAAGAGTTGCTACAACATTCATGAGTGCTCATAAGTTCTGAGTATTGGATTAAACCCACGCTCACTTATATCACTTCATGGAATTTATCTCGAGTGATCGTGAGACGGTAATATCATATAAGTCTTCAAACCTAGAGATATGAGTTGTTGCCTATGAGTTGGTTAAGCAAAACGCATCAGTAACTTGATATCATAAAACGTGCCTTTGTGTATGATTCAACAAGTAGTAGAACAAGCATATGAGTCGAAGTTTATCTGTTCCTTTTAGTCCTTGGAGGATTAAAAGCGATATTTGGGCCCCTCGATGATTTTGTTTTGACCTATGTGTCGGGCCCGATCAGAACCAAATTGATGTGTTCAGTTTAGTTCTATGTCAAACAAATCGGAAATCGGAAACAAATTGTTGGACAATAAGTACGACATTGTTTCATGTATTTGTCCGGCTGATATCTAGAACAGAGGATTATATGATCACTTATCTAAAATGGCACTTCATAGTTCAACAGAGTTTTAAGAGCTACGATTGCTGGTCGGTTCCTGAAATCATACTTGCAACTATAGTTATTAGACTTATCCAAGTGGGAGACTGTTGGATAAGGTGTCTAAGTCCGTAACTATATTTGGTATGTACTTGACCCGACCCGGCATGGTCCGTTTGGGTTGCACTTCACCGAAACAATTTGAATGGATAATCTTTTGAGAATGGTATTTATGATTTATTAATATATTATAAGTTATAATATATTAATATGAAATCATATTATTTAATTAGTATTGATCAAGAATTAATTTGGAATTAATTTAGTGATCAAAAAGAGACTAATTAAATATGGACTCTTATGTATATAGAATGGGCCAAAGTTCATTTAGGATGGGCTAAGCTTGCATGGATAGTGCACGGAGTTTTTAACCCATGGATCCTATGGAAATGAAAGGTCATGGGTATTTGGGTTTACATGGATGTAACCCTAATCCACCATACTATATAAAGAGGTCTTTGGCACATGAAATGGCACTAGTGTGTGAGTGAACAAGAGTGGGCCGATTTCTCTAGTGCATACTATTCTCTCAAGCTTTCCAAGTTGGTTTGGTGATTTGTGATTCCACTTGAGGCATCCACATTATTGGTGCTAAGCTCTCAAGACTCCAAGCAATCAACCACAAGAAAAGGTATGTTATTCTACTAAGGTTTTTATATTACAAATACCCCATAACATGCTAGTTAGGTTGAGAACCTTGGAAAATCAAATTTGCATGTATAATAGAGAAAACATAGATCCAAGGTTTCTAGGGTTGCATGTACACCATAGGAGTGTTAGAATGCTTAAAACCCATCAGTAAGTACATTTCTTTTCCTGGCTGCACCTTCTTTATTGTGAGTCACTCGATTTTAGCATTGTCCCTCTTGTCGTCTGGGGGTCGCTTGGAATGGGGTCGCACGATAAGTGATCTGGCGAATGTTTGAGTTGATTGGGGGTCTCCGTGGTGTTGGTGATCTGTTTTGCCTCGACTTCTCTTCCCTAGAGAGCTTCAGTTTATTGGCGATCGAAAGGTGCTAAGGACAGCCTGTTCGGCGTTTCGGTTTATGCAACTATCTTTTGGGGGGTCTGCTCAACATTGGGATCCCCGCTGGATTGTGTCAATTCCTGCTTTGTGTTTTGGTATTTTTGGCCCTTTTGGTCTCTAACCCTAATGGTGGTAGTAAGAGACTCATCGAGGGTTTGAAGGGGGTTCTACTACAACTTCCCGTGTCTGGAAAAGGCCTGTTCCAAGTCCATATTTTTCTTTTGTTTCGTTCTCTATAAGGGGCTCTCGAATCTTTCCCTGATTCAGAGTGATTTCTACTTGTTCGTCCGAAGGTTGGCCCTTCTTCCCTTATAGAATGAACTCTCCCGGACTTAGCGTCGTCGGCCTTATCGTAGTGTCATGAGATAGGACCGCCTCATTCAGGTCAAGGTGATCGATGCGCTTTTGTTGTGGCTTGCTATGTTTGCTTGTTGCCATTTGGCTTGTTACTCCGTTAGAGGAGTTCGGTTCATGGGGAGTGCTTGCACCTGCTGTCCTTACGACTTCAGGTTTTATTGTGTTGCTCTCCTCGCCTGCTTCCCCCCTCCTCTTTTGTTCATTGATGGGGTTCGCGCTAGCCCTTGGGCAGCGAGGGATTGAAGGTAATGGCACGTGCATGGGCTAAAGGCAACAATAGTGGCTGATCCATTTAATGATGTCGTGGATCGTTGATGGTTTGGCTCGTAATTGCAAAAGCTTTGGCCGCCCGAGCAAGATGTCATGATCTACCGGGGAGCGTACTACTGAAAACTTTATCGCACATGTGACCCTGTCTCTCCCATTATGACTGATTATAGTAAGAGGGAGGTGTATCGTTCCTAGTTGCTACATACTGTGTCCTGTAAACCCTGCGAGGGGACCGGCAGTTGGAGGTATTAAGCTTTCCTTCCAGAAGGTTGATAGTAGTTGGAAACAGAACTCGTAAATGATGTTGGTATCGATGTTGTTGTCTATGTAGACACGGTTGATTTGTATCTGACGTATGTGGGCAGTTATCAAGAGTGGATCCCTAGGGTTCCCGCCTGGCATTCTCGTGTCCTCTGACGAGAAGCTAATATTGAGGATATTTTCAGGGTGTACCTTGATATCGGTATCCGTTTCGCAGCACCCATTCCTCTTACGGGGCCTCGTGATGGAAAGGATTTCCTTCTTAACTTGGTGTTTGCAGTCATCTTTTCGATCTCGGGTATTCCTCTGTTGAGCGTCGAACTTGGACCTCAAATCCTTTGCAATTTCCATGAGGTCGCCCGTTAGGTGTTTTTCATCTATTTCATTCCTTAGAACTGTGTACTCTCCGGTATCGTGGGTTTTGCTCTTGTGGTACTCACAATATTTCCCTTTCTATTTCTCCACTTTTAAAGGTGTTTTCTCAACCGCATGTACCTCAGCCCGGTGGATTCGGGGCTCGGCTTTGCCGAAAGGGCGAAATTTGCGAGATGGGTGTCTTGAGTGTCTGTTGTGGTTGTCGTGGCTCCTTTCATGTCTTCTGTCATGGTGATCTCAGTGATTGGGGCTTACGTGGGAGTTTTCTTCTTCTTGCTTGATATACGCGTTTGTGACGGCCTTTAGGTTGGATTCCTTTCGTTCGTCACCTTCGATCTGTCAAAGGTATTTCTCAACTCTATACTTGATGTCATCTCCCGGTCGTAGCGCCTTGAACCACTTTCTTGCATTTTCGGATAATGTAACAGGGAAATACGTACACATGAACCGCTTGTCCATCTGTAGTGATGTCATCGTCTACTCATAGGTGTCGATGTGCTCGTCGGGGTCAGTTGTTCCGTCTTAATTGGGGATATTTGGTATCATTGCCGGGTGTGGGATCTCATACTGCAAGAGCTCCTAGAAAAAGGCAGAACTAGTGCTTCTCTCCGGGTTTTCCATGCGAGAGTATGGGAAACCACCGTACATCGTAAACTGTTGAGCGTAATACGGGTTCCCATATACATGATTGTACATTGTTGCTTGGTAGATGTATGGTTGCTGCTACGAGTTCGATTGTGTGCTTTGATTCAGTTATAAGCTTTGCTCTGGCTGCTGGAGCATGTTCAGAATTGATCCGCGAGGCTGTTGAGCAAAAATGTTGATGTGCTGCGTCGATGACAAGTAAGGGTTAGACTCTTGCGATGGCGATGTTTGGTAGTTGGATCTGTGCGACTGCTGGAAATAGGGCTTGAACATTGGAGGTAATTGAGCGAAAAGCGGGATATGTGACATTCATGCTTTTAGAGGGAACCGATATCTTGACATTGGGTATTGTGTGGAGGACGGTATGGTCTCTGGGGACCAAGTGTTCATCCCCGCCTGCTACGGTTGCATTTGCGGCTGAGAAACTGCCGATTGAGACTGCTGAATCAACAGTTGGGACTATTGGGTCAGTGGTTGCGACTGTTGAGTCTATGTCGACAGAGGCGCTACAGTCTCAGTTGCAACCGGTTGCTCTGTTGTGATGGGTGATGGTCGCCATAGGGTGGCGATTGTTGTCGCTGCGGCTCCAGTTATTGGACCCGACGTCTGTGTTTATAGCGTATGGGTAATGGCTTGTCCGTCTGAGGAAAATGCTTGCGTGCCATCAAGTGACGACATTGATCCGAGTGGGCTCGTTTCCTCCCTACCAGACGTCGTAGGTGCCTTTCCTGTCATTTCCGTCGTCTAGGGTCGTTTTAAGATTGTGTAACTCTGAGTACACACCCAGATTGCGCCAAATGTTGTGATACATCTTCGAGCTTAACTTCGTTTGTGGTTGTTCCGCCAGAGTTAAGGCTGAGAATCACATCAAGAAAGAGCCGACGTTAGTCGTCGTCCGGGAGGGGACTGATATCTTGACATCGGGTATTATGTCGAGGACAGTATGGTCCCTGGGGACCAAGTGTTCATCCCCGCCTGCTACGGTTGCATTTGCGGCTGAGAAACCGCCGGTTGTGACTGCTGAATCGACAGTTGGGACTGTTGGGTCAGTGGTTGCGACTGTTGAGTCTCTATTGACAGAGGCGCTATGATCTCGGTTGCAACCGGTTACTCTGTTGTGACGGGTGATGGTCGCTATAGGGTGGCGATTGCTGTCGCTGTGGCTCCAGTTATTGGACCTGACGTCCATGTTTATAGCGTGTGGGTAGTGGCTTGTCCGTCTGAGGAAAATGCTTGCGTGCCATCAAGTGACGACATTGATCTGAGTGCGCTCGTTTCCTCCTTACCGGACGCCGCATGTGCCTTTCCTGTCATTGTCGCCGTCTAGGGTCGTTTTAAGGTTGTGTAACTCTTAGTACACACCCAGATTGCGCCAAATGTTGTGATATATCTTCGAGCGTAACTACATTTGTTGTTGTTCCGCCAGAGTTAAGCCTGAGAATCACATCAAGAAAGAGTCGACGTTAGTCGTCGTCCGGGAGGGGGTCCCAGAACGAGACTCCGATGGTCTAGTAAAAAGTTGTATGAGAGAATTAGGGTTTAGTTTGATATATATATATATATATATATATATATATATATATATATATATATATATATATATATATATATATATATATATATACTAGGCGAATGCCTGCGCGTTGCGCTCAAGCATCTATATAGCTGAAATCTTTACAAATATATGTTTTTTTAAATATAACAATAATGTTGTTAAATTTGATATAGTAATTCGTATACTAAGTTGATATAATTTATTGATTATTTTGAATTATATGATAATATATACATCTATTAAAACTGCATAATCTCAATCTTTTGAATGACCTCTACCCGCGTGTTACTCATGAATAAAATTAAATATAATATATGGTTTAATGTTATTTATAGTTGTTGTTATTGTTAATTAATTTTTTAAAATTTATTTGCTTAACGTTTTAATTTCTATCATTATAATTTTTTAAAACATCAAACACTTTTTTATTTTGTTTTAAATGTAACAATATAATCATTTATATAGAGTTATTTTTAACTATTGTTATTGTAAGTTATTTTAAGCTACTTATTTGAAAACTTTTAACGATTATAAAAATATATTTAGGAAATATTTTAGTTAAATTGATATTACAATTTAGTTTTTGTATTTAGCACTACAATTTATCACTTCTAACTATTCACAAAATATTCATTGGGTTTTTTAAGTAGAACTGAAATTTATATTGAAGTTGACCCTGTAATGTTATATTTAAATTAACAATTCAAGTATTTTGTCCAAACTGTTCAAAAGTTGTAGCTTTAAACTGATAATGGTTTACATACAACATATTAAATCTAATAAATTAAGTATAATATGTTAAAAGTTAAAAACATAACTTTATAAATAGAAGTAAAAATATTATTTTAATATTAAAATTTAGTTTATTTATGATTACACTTTAGGTTTGATACTTATTTAACCTTATTAACCAACTTATAATCATTATTAAAAAGACATTACAATTTATCACTTTTAACTATTTACAAAATATTCTTTAGGTTGTTTAAGTTGAACTAAAATTTATATTTAAGTTGATCATGTAAGGTTAAATTTAATTAACAGTTTAAGTATTTTATACAAATTGTTCAAAAGTTGTAGCTTTAAAATGATAATGGTTTACATACAACAATATATTAGACCTAATAAATTAAGAATAATATGTTAAAAGTTAAAAACATAACTTTATAAGTAGAAGAAAATATATTCTTTTAATAATGAAATTTAGTTTATATATGATTACACTTTAGGTTTTATATTTATTTAACCTTATTAACCAACTTATAATCATAATTAGAAAGAAACTGAAAAATCATGGGAGTTTCAAATTAATGTGGTGAAAGGAAAAAATGCTTCTTTTATAAGTATACTAGGCGCAACCTCGCGCGTTGCGCAAGAATGCATTTAAGTGGTTAAAATAATTATGGGGAAAAATAGAAATATGTTGAAATTTACGTTTTTAGTCATGTTTTGGGCATTAACCGAATTATCAAATAACAAAAAAATCCACCAACTTATATTTTGATACTATCTAATATAGTTCATACCTTATAAACTTTACTTTTACTTTTATAATATCCAATATATATTATAAGTTTTTGTATAACATTAATATAATCTACTTTTCTTATGTCCGATAATATTTTTTGGATAAAATAAGAAATAAGTTGTTTTGAATGAGCTACTAATAAACAATATTGAACTAATAAACTTTGTATTACACTATTTATATTACACCAAAACATCCAAGGTTTCATATATGAACTTTCAAATATTAAACATTGAAATTAAGAATGAAGTCATACAAAATATATCATTATACATAAATGTCATCAAGAGTTTTAAAATAAGTCGATTAGTAAATATGATATTTAATTTTAATTACATATTTTGCAAGGGTATGTTTGACTTTATGTTGGTGCGCCGAGAATCCTCTTCCTTAATTTGTACCTAAAAAATTAAGGTGAATAGGAAGATAAAATAGATATTACTAAGCATTAATATAAATAATTAAAAAGGGTATATGAATCTCCTACCATCGGTTAAAGACAACATACCTCTCTAGTGGTATCGATTCCTATGTGAAATTGAAGTAGTCATTCTATGTACACCTTGTTTTCTAATTATATAAACAAATATGAATAACCAAACATAAAAATGTCATCTTTATGTAGAAAAAATATTTTAGTTAACTAACAAATTAAATAATATAAGTTTAAGAGTTAGGAGTTTCAAAACATTAATATTTTTATTAATCAATCAATTAAGTAACACATGTTGAAATTTTTACAATCATTATTAAAAAAGCATTTGAACTATTAGATTTTAAATGAATTTTGGTTGAAGTGTTTTGACATCTATTATAACATATATATATATATATATATATATATATATATATATATAGAGAGAGAGAGAGAGAGAGAGAGAGATGGAAAGTATAACATATGTATGAGTTTTAATTAATTACATTTTTGAAACAGTACAATTACAAAACAAAAAAAACATATTTAAAATATTTAATTAAATATTTTTGACATCACCCTATATAACTTATGATCAATATATTAACGATTAAACCACAATATACAATGACTGTATTACAATAATCCAAAAACGAAGAAAATATAAAAACAAATTAGTATAACAAACTTACAATTTAAAAGCTCTAATATAATAACGTATCTTCAAAAGTGGTTATAAGACCTCAACCAACACAAAAACCTTTAAGTTTGTTTTCTTTATGAAATTTGTATATGATTTGTATGCATGTCTTCCCAAATGATTGACCTTTTTATACTAAACTTTTCACTAAATGTTAATTAAACATAATATAAGTTATACAACTTTTGAGTGTTAAATCATAATTAAGAAAACTTTTGAGTTGCATTAGTTAAAAAAGGGGGTTTCAAATGCATGAGATTCAAGAAAAAATGCTAGCTTTATAAGTATGTATGTATATATATATATATATATATATATATATATATATATATATATATATATATAGAGAGAGAGAGAGAGAGAGAGAGAGAGACGATCCCTCCTTCTGGAGAAGAAGGATCTCTTTTATACCTGTCTTCAAGGGAGCATGTCCTCGACAATACTTTTTGTCTTATCTGGATCGTCAGGACGTGGGGGAGTTCTATTGGCGGATCATGTACCACTAGCGGTTATCTGCTATTAGTGTAGAACCACCCAAGAGCATCGTTCTGAGCGCTACACTTGTCGCTCTGGGGAGTGGTTGGTATTGTTTAGGCATGTTATGGGCCTTGGCTTTAGGACTTCGGGGCCTAAGTACGAGGCCGTGAGGGCGAGGGCCCAAGCCTAACACTTAAGCTGAGTAGTGACCGTAGGTAGGTCGTCCTTTAGATAACCATCCCGTTATCTTTGACGTATTCCTAGAGGGATACGTTAATAATAATAATAATAATAATAATAATAATAATAATAATAATAATAATAATAATAATAATAAAAGTTGGGCCACAAAAAATATTGGGTCACGTGCAGCTGCCCACCCCCAATGCCCCCATGGTTGTCGGTTTATTAAAAGCATGTGTTATTTTATAATTGATATGTTGTTTATTAATATTGCTTAGTCTAAAATATATGTTGCTTTGTTATTAATATTAATTTTATTAGAATTATTTTGGCCAAAAAAATTTTATCCGGTGTAGAGATGGCAAGGGCTGAGGAATATCGGGGATCCCAATTTTCATCCCCTTCTCAAATCCTTGTTCCAATCATCATCCCCGTCCACATACCTATCATGTAATATAAATGAATCCTCATCTTCACTCCCAATGGCGATCGGGGATCCCCAATGGGAATCAGATATTAATTTTTTCTTTTTAATATGAAACATTTTAAATAAAGAAATTCTCTAAATTTCAATTTTACCAACATAAGTTAAACGATTTTAAAAAACATAAAGATATTCATAGATTCTTTAAAAATTGTAAATAAATTTTCTATCAAATTCAAATACATACATGGAAAATCAAATATAATTTTTTTTAATAATGATATTTGAGGTAATAATAGATAAAATGGGGAGAAAAATATATACACAAGTTTAAATTAGATAAACGAAGAACGGAAAATATAATTTCAACCAAGTAATTCTTAATGAGTTAGATTTCTTTGATCTAATTTTACGTATTGTAAATTTTACTATAAATATATGTTTTTTATTATTTTTATATAATAATATCTATAGGGGCCAGATCTAGGGTCGGGGACTATGGGTATCCTCATCCCTATTTTTTTATTTGGGGATTCCCCGGTTAAACATGGTGCGGGTGTCGGGTTCCCCATCATGTTGGGGTTTGTTTTCATCCATAATCCAGTGTCTAAATCATAGATTCTAGTGAGACCTATCCTCGATCAAACATTCATATCGGTTCACGTTTCATGTAGTTGGTTCACATTTGCTTACGCTCTTTGGAATACCTATTATGGAGGCATCTCATTGCCAGTTGACACAATCGAAGGTCACCACGACTATGGATACTATCCTAATGTGTCGTGGTGATCATGGTCAGGAAGAATTATGGTCATGACCACATTTGAAAACGTCCAATAGGAAGAAATAAGTGGAAATTGGTCATTTTCTTAAAAAAAATTATTTTTTAAAATTACCTCACATCTATGTATATTATTCCACTTTCATACATAAACCCCACTCTCGTTTATGGTTTTTAACACCACAAAGATAACTTTTTAATAAGTTATGCTTCTGATGATGGGGAGTTTATCACAACGTTCTTTAATGTTGTTTAAAACTTTCCAGATGAAGATCGTAATAATGTTAGTAATACAATAATGGTTGTCAATCAATAGATCAACAAGCCACACATGAATTTTTGGTACGTGATTGTTGATAATGGTCTTTATGATGATGCCTCATTCGATTGGCGTCTGCGTGTTAGTAGGGACGTATTTTTACATATTAGTAATGATTTTGAGTATTTCTATGAGTTTTTTTTTTCAGCAAAGACCATATGCTATTGATAAAAGGAATTTTAGTACTACACAGAAATATGCTGATAAACTTAGGTACTTAGGATACGATATAATCTATGATGCATAAGATGAGTACTTGAAAATGGCCGATAGGACTGACATCGAGTGTTAGGTTTTTTTACACATGTGTTATTGACATTTTTGGAAATTAATATTTGCATACAAACATACTACACGTGCTATTAAGAAATTGTATTTGGCACATGAAGCAAGCATGGTTTACCAAGAACGATCAGTTGCCTTGATTGTATGCATTGGGCGTGGGAAAAATGTAAAAATGTGTGGTGTGGTCAAAATACCTGAAGTGATATAGGTGAACCGTCTATGGTACTGGAATTTGTTGCATCTCATGATTTGTGGATTTGATATGCATACTTTGGGGTTGCAGGTCCAACAATGACCAAATTGTTCTTCATTAGTCCCGTATTTTCAATGATATATGGACCGAGCAAGCACCTTATATGTCTTTCATGGTGAACGGGCATAATTACAAACACAATTACTATCTTTTTGAAGGGATATACCTAGATTGCTCCACATTTATGAAGGCAGATGTGACACCTCAAACTAAAAAAGCAACCATATTCATAAAAAAAAGAATCTTCGAATTGGTAATTTTCAATTATTAACTTTTATAAACATGTTCTTGGAATTCGAGCTCATACACGGGCAATGGCAAAGCATCTATAGGACCGGGGGCTATGACCCCCTGTTTTTTACTTGGTATATACATCGGATTTCCCTGATCTTTCAATAACTTTTTGGCCCCCCAGATTTATCATCCGCAAAACATATATGTAATTCAAGAAAATTATTATAATGATTAATTTAGTCCATAAAACGAGAAAATCAAAATGTATCTAATAAATCAAGGATCTGAATGATTAATTAACGAAAATCCCGATAATTTCTTAAAAAAAAGATCTAAATAAAATCCAATAAAATTAGGAAAGTAATACTCTATAGAAAACCACAAAATGATTCGAATATACAATTTCTTAACTAGGTTTTTGAGAAACTGTAAACTCTAAACTATAAAATTATGTCGCTATAAAAAACATTGCTCATGAGATCATATCACCACCATCGCGACTGTTGGAATGCTCAACATTCCCTCTCTATCCTCTCTATCTTCATCACATCTATGCGGTCTCTATCTTTCGTCTCCGCCGTTTGCCAACTGCTACTATGACCAACGAAATCATCAATTGTTGCTTCCTCTCCGACGGATTTGTGTTGATCTTTATTTGCTCGTTGTTTTTCTTCTCCGACATCTTCTCATCGTCGTACTTGTATTGTAAGTAATTTTCTATTTTTCTATCTAATCTACTTTATCATTCTCTTTTTCTATCTCTCTTTCAAGTAGAATGTGAAATAATTAGGCTAGGGGAAGTGGTGTCACACTTGTCATGTACCACTTAAGCGCCACGTAGGGTTTTCCACACTGCATCAAAAAAAATCCATTTACACGGTGTGAGTTTCTACACTTGCCAAGCTATTTTTTTTTGTAAAATTAATTTATATTAAGAATAATCAATTTAAACAAATTATTCAAAAACTAAATATTCATTAAACTTCATAGGAAAGTACAACGAACCTAAATATAACACTGAGTTCCAGGTATATTTGTTTTTGTGGTTTTGACATTTAAGACTTAAAAGTATAAGGATTTTTTTCGGTGTTTACGATGTGGTGGTGATAGCACCATGACATGACAGTACCCGGCGGAAACGCGCCTTCATTTAGGGCTCTATGACGTGTCATCCACCTGCATGTAAAACTCATATTCTCTAGGCTTTAAGCCCTATTTAAGGGATGTGATGGCTAGGGTTTGCTCATCCTTAGCCTCTATCACATGCTTTTTGACCTACATCAAAACCCTAGTCTCCATTGTTCAGTTATTGAAGCTTTTTGGTGGTTTTCAGTGATAGTGAAGGAGAAGAAAGTGTCCCTTGTGCAAGATTGTTAAAACGTTGTCACGTGCGTCTTAAGCAAATAAAATTATCATTGCTCGAATGCACTAAAGGATAGCATAGGGAAGTAGGGTCGAATCCACAGGGACACAACCTAATGTTCAATGCATCTTTGCATAACGCACATACTAGTCATAAAACAGAAAATATAAAAAGGGGATTTTTGATTAATAATTAAAAACAAAATAGCAATGAAAATAACTACATAAAATTCAGTAATAAAAACGAATTCAGTTCTACTGCGAATATCCTAATCATGCAATGAACATAAACCCAATTATTTAAAATGTATTCTATCTAAGCTGGTACTAAAAACTACTAACAAGCTCTAGTAAGTTTTCTTTTACCTATTTAATTAACAAAACAACCTCTTTAGTTAATCCTAACTTTTTACTAATTCAATTAAACAAGCTCTTAGTTAAAATCAGAAAAGAAGCCTTAAGATCTGTGTAAAATTTCGAGCAATATTCAACACTTCACACAAGCTTAGAAGCATAAAAATATGAAATTTTAGTTTATATCAGAGTAGAATCCCAACACGGAACCAATCTGATACTTGTTACTTATTTCCAGATGATTAGAACAATTACGGATTCCATTAACTGATTAACTAGATTTATTTAATCCTAAATTAGGTGATCAGGAAAAAAAGAACTAAAATCAAGCACTCATTAAGTGCAAAACTAAAATAACTAGATAGAATCACAAATCAAAAACTAGATCTAATAATTGATTACATGAAAAGTATTGATCTATGCAGAACTGAAATCTAGGGTTTAGCCAGACATGACTAAAATCCTATCAAACTAATAAAAAGAGACATTAAACTACTAGATCTTACTAAACTAAATAAATGAGATGGTCCACATCCTTCATATCTTCAGAAATTGATAAAAATAGAGAGAAATTGCCTCAAAAATCGTCTCAAAAAGATTTTTCGTTGTTTGGGAATGTCTAGGATTTAAATTGATTAGATAAGAGGTATTTATATACGAGTCAAAAATAAAAAATGGGAAAGAATTAAAAACATGATAATGTTTTTGGGAAAAACACGATCATTTTGATAGTGTTTTTTCTCCGATGTCCCGAATTCTCCTTTTAATGAAGCACGTTGCTATATCGAACATGCAACTCAAAAACACAATTGTGTTTCATGGGAAAGCACGATCATGTTTGTGCTATGGGGTCCTAAAGCTTGACTTTTAGCCTGGAAAAGTTGCGAGGATGAAGCGCGACCAAAAATACAATCCCATGGTGAAAAACACAATCGTGTAAACTCGAAAATAAGCATTTCAGACGTGAACTCTTTAGTTTAAGAAAATCTAACCCAACTTCCAGCTCCCTCGTGTATTTTAGCTCCATGAAGCTCCAAACATGCATCCAAGCTGCTTCCAAAATTTTTCCCACTCAAAATATTTGAAGAAGACATGAAAACATGAGTAGTATGGGAATTCAAGCAATAAACATGAGTTGAACATTATTTAAACTGATGCATACATAAATAAATAAATAAAATGTGTTGAAAACACTAATAAAAACTACTATAAAAGATGCATAAAATGGAATCTAACAAATACCTAACAAGCAAGTCCCATCACTACCTTGTAGCACACACTCTGAACCACCACTGTAAGTCATTAAGTTCCAATGTTTATAAGCTATGCTTCTAGATCTAGAATTTTATGCTCGTTTCTCCAAGTTTGAGAGGCTGGATTCGATAAAGTTGGAAACTTTATGCATCCTTGAGGTCCCTTTGTAGTTTCTTGTTCCAGATCTGAAATAATATAGAGTTTTGATTCCATGATTGAGGTTTTGACCTCATTTTCTCCATCTTTGTGACCTAGCTTAGGAAAGACATGCATTGGACATACATGTATATAAAGAAATGATTTTTATGACTCATGGGGTGTAAGAACGTCTTCTGGAAAGTATGAAAGAGTAGTTTGAAGGATTAAGAGCTTGATTTTTTAAGTTTTCCAGAACACGTTCCACGATTTTGGTTGGTTGGCCACCACGATATGGCGATAGGCAGTCTTTGAGACTATTTTATCGTGAGGTCACCATGACGTGGTGGCCGACTGATGAACTTTTGACCATTTGCTTTTTGACCACGTTGACTTTTTGCTAACTTGAGGGGTTTTAGGGCTAGAGATTGAGGATTTTGGTCCTTGATTGTTGTAAATGTGAATCATAGTACCGGTTCTTGGATTCGTGTGCGATGTACTGTTTATCTGCTAGACTGCAAGGTGAGTTTTCTCATAATACTTTGTACTACAGTATGTATCCTAATGTGTAGGGTGTTGTAATGTTGTAGTGATCTGTTAGTTTGGTACATCTGTTATGATTACATGTGTTGGTGGTTATTATCTATTTGCATATATCAACATGTTGTGGTTGGGTTGAGGTGGTCCTGCTTTCTGTTGTAGGCCAAGATAATCGGGTGGTCCAGGTATACTATAGGCATTGCAAGGCGGTCCAGTTAGGCCCAAAAGGAGTGGTCCAGGTGTACTATATGCCTTGCGAGGAAGTCCATTCAGACTCTACACTCATATGTGCATGCATTGTATGTGTATTGGTTTGTAGGGTATTTTGGGGAACTCACTAAGCTTTGGCTTAAAGTTATAGATTTAAATGTTGTAGGCGTAATCGGGGGAAGGCAAAGGCGTAATCGTACACATCATCCTGTTGATTTATGTTTGAGAGATGTTAATGATACTCTGATTTTTATAGTTATATTTTGAAACAGTGATTTGAATACCTCATGGTTTTTATGGAAATGTATTTTGAAAATGAAAAATTTTTACTATGGTTTTTTGGGACGTTACAAGTTGGTATCAGAGCCATGGTTTGAGGGTTTTGGATGAACATTCATGTGATTCCAGAATCAAACTATGGATTTGCAAAAGCTTTTTCACAACATTTTTTTTAAAGTCAAAATTTAACAAAGGAGGATCGATGTATACAGGCAGCCGGAGCTTAAGAGAAGGTTATTCCCCAAGATACCCACACGTATTATATATGTTAATGATATGTTAAGTCTTAGAACTACATGTTAGTTCATAGGCTAGGGATCTTCAAGAATTGCATGATAAAATTGCTTAATTTATGATGCCTGATAGCCTATGGGATTTCTTATTTATGCCATATAAAATTGACATTATTGATGAAGTTCCTAAGTGTATGCATCATATTTATACATAAATCAGATTTTATAGTCTGTGAAGGCTTGAATTAGCCTTATTTCTTATTCCTTGTTTGGTTGTGGGCTTAGGGTAGAATCAACTATTCGACTGTATATCGAATCCGATGTTATGTATGATTAGCATACGCAAGGCGGCCGCAATGTTAGTGAAGGTTTCACAAGTGACGTATGTGATTATTAGAGTGCTAGCAAAAGTAAGGAATTAGTAGTTACTCTTGATAGAGTGAGTGTAGGGTGTATGTATACCCTAGCTGTTTTGGGTCTGGTGGTCCTGGGATTTTGTGGTGAACCTCCGAGACAAATAACATACCAATACATAACAAATAGCACAAATACAATAACAACATGCAATGGGTCCAAATCTAATAGACTGGATTACCCCTGAGCCCATAGCATAAGTCTGGCTTGCCCCCTGGGCCCACAGCTTATGTCTGGCTTGCTCCCCGGCCTGATCAATCCTCAGACTGATTACCACTAAGCCCTCAGTACGAGTCTCGCATGCCCTTCCCGGCCCTCAACTCATATCTGGAATGATCATGAGCCCCCAGTATGATTTTGGCATGCCCTTCCCGGCCCTAACCTCATATCTGGCTTGGTCCAGGGTTTGTTGGCTACAACATGGAGCAGTACAACCTCAACCCAACCCGCACAATATGTCGATATATAACAAATAATAACATATTCAGATAAACAGACACTATCACAGGTAGTCCTACAGATCTACCAGACTAGCATATCAAGACTAGCATGCATATCAATTCCATACTTAGCATATCAACAATATCAGGTTATCAAACCAAAGGGTCAGCCTTGGTGCCTTCGACCCGACAATACAGTGAGGAAAACTCACCTCACAAGCGGCGTAGAACTGATAAGGCCTGACTCCGAATCTCAACTCACACCTCAAATGCCTACAACAACCATGTGACCAAATCTATCAAAACCCAATAATACCCAAAATACCCTCTAGGCCAAACTTGGTCAAAGTCAAAGTCAACGGTCAAGGTCTACAGTCCAGATTGACCCAACACGCCGTGTTTCCTTTTTACCACGTCGTGTTCTGCGAACAATTCTACTGGCGGGAAAACTTCAGTCAACACGTCGTGTTCGCCATATTCCCAAAAACTTAAGATATTCAACTGCCTTTTTGACCCCAAGAGCTCCAAGGCTCAGATCTGGACTAGGAATGCAGTTAGGAAGGATAAAGTTTCCAACTTTATCCTTTGGGACCGAAAAAAGGTCCGAAAATCCAAACTACAAGCTTAACCATGCAAGGGCTTAACCATAAAGTCCTCGATCCTTAAGATCCAAAGTCCCTTCCTTCCAAAAGTGGTGCAACCACCTAAACCATTCCAAAGATTTGTGCTTTTTAATACATGCATGTCCAATGCATGTCTTGAACCGATATTAGGTCAAAAAGTGAATTCATGACCTACTTTCTATGCATGGCATCAAAACTATGGTTGAAACCAGATCGAAGACATTACAAGGTCTCCTTGACCTGGAGATTCATAACGTTGCAAAATTTATGAGATCCCTCCATGCATTAACCCACAACAAAGATAAAAGGAGACATATCTCAAGATTTAGTGACTACGAGTGATAAAAATCGGGACTTTGACACTTACAATGGTCCAGGAGAGTGCTACACTGAAGTATGATGCTTGCTAGCTAAATGCTTGCTTCCTTCTTTCACTTCCTTCCTTCAAAATACCAACTATCTTCACAAATGGGAGAGGAAAAGATTAGGGTTTATTCTTGAGCTTGAGAGGGCAGATGGAGGCTGAGGGTGGACAAACCCTAGCCCCCATATTCCTTAAATAGGGGAATAAACCCCGGAATATTAGGGTTTCACACACAGCGGTCAACACGCCGTGTTCAGAGGGAAAACACGTTGTGTTGCTAAGCCAAAACACGCGTCTTTTAATGTCTATACACGCCGTGTTGGTGCCTCCAACACGCCGTGTCTAAACCCCAAGATTTCAACCACTAAACCAATTATCATGACATGAAAGAGTTAGATGTACCTGAACATCGGGATGTTACAATTCTCCCCCACTTGAACTAGACTTCGCCCTCGAAGTCTGCTGTGGCGAACAAATCCAGATAATGCTCCCGCATCTCAGCCTCCAGCTCCCAGGTCCACTCGAAGCCCCTCCGATCTTGCCATCGTACCTTTACCAAAGGTACTTCCTTGTTACGCAAAACCTTTAACTTCCTTTCCAGAATAGCTACGGGCCTCTCAACATAGTTCAGGTGCTTATCGACCTGAATATCATCCAAGGACACCTCTGCATCCTCGTCCAATACACACTTTCGAAGCTGCGAAACATGGAAAGTGCTGTGAATCTGACTGAGCTCCTCAATAAGATCCAATCTATAAGCGGCCTTGCCAACCCTGGAAATAACCCGTAATGGCCCAATATATTGGGGACCCAATTTTCCCCTCTTCCCGAAGCAAATCACACGTTTCCATTGTGAGAACTTCAGTAACACCATGTCACCGACCTGAAACTCCAACTCGGATCGGCGGCGGTCGGCATAGCTCTTCTGCCGACTCTGAGAAGTCTGCAATCTCTGCCTGATCTGCTGAATCATCTCCGTAGTCTGAAGGACCACCTCGGTCCGTCCCATAACCCTGTGACCAACCTCGCCCCAACATACTGGGACACGACATCTCCGCCCCTACAAGATCTCAAAAGGCGGAGCACCAATACTAGAGTAAAAAATTGTTGTTGCAGGAGAACTCTGCAAGAGGTAGGTAGGAGTCCCAGCTCCCACCAAAATCAATGACACAGGTTCACAACATATCCTCAAGAGTCTGTATCGTTCGCTCACTCTGGCCTTCGGTCTGCAGATGATAAATTGTGCTGAAGTGCAACCTCGTGCCCAGCTTCTCATGGAACTTATGACAAAAACGGGAGGTGAACCGAACATCACGGTCTGAAACAATGGAGGCTGAAACCCCATGGCGAGCAACGATCTCGAGAATATACACATCGACCAACTTCTCGGCCGAAGAACTCTCCCGAATCGCCAGGAAGTGGGCGCTCTCAGTCAATCGATCCACGATGACCCAAATCACATCAAAACCCTTTGCCGTCTTCGGCAACTTGGTGATGAAGTCCATCAAAATCTGCTCTTATTTCCACATAGGAACCTCCAGAGGCTACAGCTTGCCATGCGGCCTCTGATACTCGGCCTTCACCATCCTGCAGGTCAAGCACCTCTCCACGTACCAGACGATCTCCATCTTCATACACGACCACCAGTAGCTCGGTCTCAGATCCCAATACATCTTGGTGGCCCCCGAATGGATAGAAAAGCGAGACTTATGAGCCTCCTCCAACATAATCTGTCTGACCCCACCAGACATAGGAATCCATACCCGACCACAACGGGTCAAAAAACCACGACTATCCGGAACAAATCTGGCGATCTCACCCCTGATCCTCTCAATCTTCTAATTCTATTCCCAAACACCCTCGGCCTGAGCCTCCCTAATCTATCCCACAAGCATAGAATCCATTGATATCCTCATACATGACACCCTATCAGAAGCTCTAACCGACTTGCGGCTTAAGGCATTCGCCACCGCATTCGCTTTACCCGGATGGTAAAGGATCTCGCAGTCATAATCCTTGACTACGCCCGGCCACCTGCGCTGCCTCATGTTTAGGTTTGGCTGATCTGTAACGTGTCTCAAGCTCTTGTGATCCGTGTAGATAGTAAAACGGACCCCATAAAGATAATGTCTCAAAATCTTGAGGGCAAAAACCACAACCCCCAACTCAAGATCATGCGTAGGATATCTCGTCTCATGCGGCTTCAGCTGCCGCGAAGGATAAGCTATCACTCATCCTCTCTGCATGAGGACCGCCCCCAACCCAGTGATGGATGCATCACATAAAACCACAAAATCCTGAATTCCCTTCGGGAGGGTCAAAACTGGGGCCTCGCATAGTCTCTATCGAAGGGTATCAAATGCTGACTACTGCTCAACGCCCCGTCGGAAATCCACCCCCTTCCTCGTTAGATGAGTGAGGGTACTATAATCTTGGAGAAATCCTGAATAAATCTCCGGTAGTACCCTGCCAACCCCAAGAAACTCCTAATATCCAAGGGAGATTTCGGAACCTCCCACTGCATCACAGCCTCGATCTTGGCCGGATCGACCAATATCCTATCCTGGTTAACGAGGTGTCCAAGGAACTGAACCTCTCGCAACCAAAACTCACACTTAGAGAACTAAGAATAAATATGTTCTTGCCTCAAAGTCCCCAGAAGCTCGCGAACATGCTCCTCATGCTGCTCTCTGGTCTTGGAATATACCAAGATATCATCAATAAACATGATAACCGAACGATCGAGCATTGACCTGCATACCCGATTCATCAAATCCATAAATACCGCAGGCATATTGGTGAGCCCGAATGGCATCACCACGAACTCATAATGCCGATAACGACTCCAGAACCCGGTCTTCTCCACGTCCTCCTCTCTCACCCTGACCTGATGGTACCCAGACCTCAGGTCTATCTTGGAGAACCAAGATGCACCCTGCAAGTGATCAAAGAGATCATCAGTCCACAAAAGAGGATAATGGTTCTTCACTGTTAGCTTGCTCAACTCCCGGTAATCAATAAACATCCGGTGTGAACCGTCCTTCTTCTTGACGAATAAACATACCAGTCACAACATCTGGAGCTGCTCTGGCCTCCTCAGCAGTAAGCTGTAAAGCGCGACCTCGAGCCCTCGGGGGCTCCGGTCTGCCCTGACTCCCGCCAGTGATCCACAAAGTAGCCGGCCCTGGAATCTGTGTCGACCTAGCGGCAAGAGATGGGCAATTGGACTTCACATGGCCAAACTAGTCACAATGATAACAAATCCTGGAACTGAGTGTTGGAGCCTACTGGCGGCAATCCCTGTCTATGTGGCCCTACCGACCACAATTATGGCACCCAGAAAATGATCGACAAGCACCCTCATGTGCCTTGCCGCACTTCCCACAAGTGCGGCCCTTCCGGCCCCCAGATCTGCCATCAGCGGTCTTCAACCGCTTTGGAACAGGTTGCGACTGGGTAGGGACCGGTCTCTGCTCCCTCATGTACAGATTAATCTCAATCTCACGCCATCTGGCGGCCTCCTATATCTCCAACAATGTACCATAGCGCTGAGTAGGAACAAACTGCTTGATCTATGTCTTAAGCATGCTCAAGTAACGGGTCATCTGAGCCTGCTCAGATGCAGCAAACTCAAGGCAGAACATAGCCCACTCCGTGAACATGTTGGTGATCTTCGTCACCGTCTCAGCATCCTGCCTCAAGTCCAGATACTCCGGGGCCAACCTCTCTCTCTCTACTAGCGGAACATATCGGGAGCGGAACATCTCAGAAAACTGCTCCCAACTCATAGCAGCTCTCTGCTTGGCAGAATAGGAACTGGTAGCGAGCCTCCACCAATCCTTTGCTCCTGTCTTCAAAAGGTTCTGAGCACACCTGACCTTCTGATCAGCAGGGCACAAGCAAGCGAAGAAACATCCCTCCACGTCGGCCACCTCATGGCGATGATCGGGTCCGACACCCCATCAAAAGTCGAGGGCTTCATATTGTCGAAGTCCCGATACTGTAAAGCCCTACCCGATCCAACCCGTGCAGCCGCAACGACTGCAGTGGCTGCAACAGCAGCAGTCTCAACAATGGCTGCGTATTAGTCATTAAAGAACTCCATCATCACGGTCTTAATAGACCCGAACAACTCTGGTATCTGATCTCGGACGATGGCCACCACCTCCCCATGGAGAATCTCCTTAATCCTGGCATCCAACTCATCTGATCCAATCTACCTGCTAGCTCCTGATCCTGATCCGGATCCAGTCTCAACTCGTATCGTAGTCACCATACTGAAAAATACACCAAGGAGATATCAGATAATACGCATATCATAATGGGGAACCAACTCCCAAAAAAGCCCTAGGGGCTGCGACTTCTCTATTATGTGTACGGGTCCTGTGCTTTCAGCATTACGGGCCCATACTACCTTCCACACCTACCCGTAGTTGTCTCAGAGATTCATCACAACACCCTAACAATACTTTCTAGCATCCTCATACACTCAATCCTCATACCCTATAGGAATGCAATATATATCTCAAAACTGGCCGGCTGACTCCACACGACTCATCCATGAAACTTCCACCAACCCTGCAGCACTTGTGTATGCTAGCCATACATAACGCTAAACCCTATAGACATTCGAATATCTGATCCTACCCTAAGCCCTTCATCAAACAAGAATAGGAAATAAGGCCAAACCAAACATTCTCAGGCTATAAGATCTTAGTTATGTACAACCATGATGCATAAATTAAGCAACTACAGTAATGATGTCATTTCCATTAGAGAAGAACCATAGGCTATCAGGCATCATATAATCAGGAAACTCTATCATGTAAAACATGGAGATACCTAGCCTATCGCTAGCATCCTGTTCTAACATATCACAATATCATATAACAGTATGGTATTTTGGGGTCTACTTACTGGCTCCGACTGATCGTACACATCGCATCCTCCTTGATTATTTTGAAAACCATTTGAAAATCAGTTTAAAAATCTTTTTCCTTAGTTTGAGACTGGATTTACACAAGTGTTCCTCCAATTCACTCAAACCAAGGCACTAATACCAACTTGTAACATTCGTAAAAAATGATAAAAAAAAAAATAAACTTTTTCAACCAACCAAAAATCAAAATTGTTTACAGTGTAGTTTTCAAAATTGTTTAAACATCAGAGTTTTTCCCAAAATCATAAAACACGATATGAGGACGTGCATGATCACGCCTTCGCCTTCCCGCGATCCTCTGAGGTACCTGAAACATAATCCAAAACTATAAGCCCAAATTTTAGTGAGTTCCCCCAAAATACCAATACATAATAAATAGAAAAAATACAATAACAACATGCAATGGGTCCAAAGATAACAGACTGGATTACCCCAGAGCCCACAACATAAGTCTGGCATGCCCCTTGGGCCCACAACTTATGTCTGGCTTGCTCTCCGTCCTGATCAGTCCTCATACTGATTACCACTAAGCCATCAATACGAGTTTGGCATGCCCTTCCCGGCCCTCAGCTCGTATCTGGAATACTCATGAGCCCTTATTATGAGTCTGGAATGCTCTTCTCGGCCCTCAACTCATACCTGGCTTGGTCCAGGGTTTGTTGGCTACAGCACGGAGCACTACAACCTCAACCTAACCTGCACACCATGTCGACATATAACATATAATAACATATTCAGATAAACAGACAGTATCACAGGTAGTCCTACAGATCTACCAGACTAGCATATCAAGACTAGCATGCATATCAATTCCATACTTAGTATATCAACAATATCAGGTTATCAAACCAAAGGGTCGGCCTTGGTGCCTTCAACCCGACAGTACAGTGAGGAAAACTCACCTCACAAGCGGCGCAAAACTGATAAGGCCTGACTCCGAATCTCAACTCACAACTCAAATGCCTACAACCACCATGTGACCAATTCCATCAAAACCCAATAATACCGAAAATACCCTCAAGACCAAACTTGGTCAAAGTTAAAGTCAACGGTCAAGGTCAATAGTCCAGATTGACCCAACACACCGTGTTTCCTTTTTACCACGCCGTGTTCTGCGAACAATTCTAGAGGCGGGAAAACTTCAGTCAACACGCCGTGTTGGCTTGCCAACATGCCGTGTTCGCCAGATTCCCAACAACTTAAGATATTCAGTTGCCTTTTTGACCCCAAGAGCTCCAAGGCTCGGAGTTTGACTAGGAATGCAGTTAAGAAGGATAAAGTTTCCAACTTTATCCTTTGGGACCGCAAAAAGGTCCAAAAATCCAAACTACAAGCTTAACCATGCAAGGGCTTAACCATAAAGTCCCAATCCTTAGGATCCAAAGTCCCTTCCTTCCAGAAGTGGCGCAACCACCTAAACCATTCCAAAGATTTGTGCTTTTTATGACATGCATGTCCAATGCATGTATTGAACACATATTAGGTCGAAAAGTGAATTCATGACCTACTTTCTATGCATGGCATCAAAACTATGGTTGAAACCAGATCCAAGCCATTACAAGGTCTCATTGACCTGGAGATTCATAAAGTTGCAAACTTTATGAGATCCCTCCATGCATTAACCCACAACAATGAGAAAATGAGACATATCTCAAGATTTAGTGACTATGAGTGATAAAAATCGGAACTTGGACACTTACAATGGTCCAGGTGAGTGCTACACTGAAGTATGATGCTTGCTAGCTGAATCCTTGCTTCCTTCTTTCACTTCCTTCCTTCAAAACACCAACTATCTTCACAAATGGGAGAGGAAAAGATTAGGGTTTCTTCTTGAGCTTGAGAGGGCAGATGGAGGCTAAGGGTTAACACGCCATGTTCAGAGGAAAACACGTTGTGTTGCTCAGCCAAAACACACGTATTTTAATTTCTAGACACGTCGTGTTGGTGCATCCAAAACATCGTGTCTAAACCCCAAGATTGCAATCACTAAATCAATTATCATGACATGAAAGAGTTAGAAGTACCTAAACATCGGGATGTTACAAAACGCCAAAAGGAGATGAATATGGCAGAAGATTTTGAAGGTGACACACTCATTTGTTCAGTTGAAAACTCAATAGAATCCTTGGTCTTGGATTCTGGTGCGTCATTTCACGCTAGTCATTCCGTAGGTGTGATGCATAAATTTAGGGATTACCTACGGATGGTCAGGCTGGCAGATAACAAGTGTTTGGATATCATGGGTGTCGGAGATGTAGTTCTCAAGACGACTCTGGGTGCGGATTGGACTTTAAATAATGTCATGTTCATTCTAGATCTAAAGGGGATGTTGATATCAGTCGGGCAACTTGATAATGAAGGTCAACATGTTACATTTGATGATCAAAAGTGGAAAGTGAAGAAGGGAAACTTGATCGTTGCTAAGGGTAAAAAACATGGTACATTATATATGGTGGAGGTTTCTGAAGAGGTAGCAAGCATTGTTGAAGGAGTTAGAACATCCACTTTATGCCACAAAATATTTCTTCATATGAGTGAGGAGGGAATGAGGAAGCCTGTATCCAGTGGGAGGATGTCGGATTCAAAAAATGTGACAGATGCTTTTTAGCCATATTCTATTGGCAGACAATAGAAAGTCAGTTTTGCGAAGATAGGAAATCCGCCTAAGTTTGGGAAGTCGGGTTCACTTCATTCTGGTGTTTACAGTCCAACTTCAGATTCTTCAGTGGGAGGATCCTAGAATCATGCAAAACCTATCTTTGGTCAAAGGATAGGCAGATTTTCAGGAAGCAGTAGGAGCTCTGATAATCCTGGAAATAATGGGAGCTCTGGTGATAATGGTTATAAGGGTGGAGATGTAGGTGTTTCAAAGATCAAACCACATATTATCCACAGGACCACCAAGCAAGGTACTCTAGTGAGGTATTCTCTATCAACCAATGACACATTGATGTGTGTGAATGGGTCAAAACTAGAGGCATTAAGGATGAATTTCATACAATAGGAAAAAACTATGGATGACAAGTTGAGTGGACTGCAGAACAGAAATATGTTTCAGGTTAAGGATGAGATATATGGCGATAAAACTTGCAAGGGAAGATTGATGGTCAATGGAATCCAATAGAAAGGAAACGACGATTCTCCAGTTGCGAAGATGATTACAATCACTTCTATGTTAAATGCAATGGCCTATGAAAATCTCCATCTAGAGCACCCATATTTGAATAAAACTGATATCCTTAATGATAACCTGGAAGGAGACATCTTGAAGGCACAACCAGAAAGCGCTCTTACATATGGTAAGAAAAAGCTGGTGTTCAAGAAGAAAGACAACATGTATGGCATGAAGCAAACTTCTAATTAGTGGTACTTCAAATTTGAAAACTTCATGAAGAGGAATGGGTTTAGAAGATGTGAGGTTGATCACGATAGTTACTTGAAGAAGTTAAGCTCCTCATACATCATACTTGTATTGAATGTTGATGTCGTGTTGATTGCTGGTTCCAACACACTGAAGATCAATGAGCTTATGATGCGGCTGAACAGAGAGTTCAAGGCAATGAACCAAGGGGCTACTAAGTTGAAGAAAGTCCTTAGTATGGAGAACTCAGCAGATGAATGTACTAAGGTGTTTACCACTGAAATTTTGAAGCCATGCATGCCTTCAGCTACCCTTCCAAGATTTTGAGAAAGGGGCTTGGCATAGAGAGAGAGAGAGTGAGAGTGAGAGAGTGAGTGAGTTTGAGAAGAATGATGAAGACTTTGAATGACAGATGAAGTTGTTCAAGCCTTCAAGTGGGAGATTGTTGGGGTATGAAGTCTTTTCCAACATGGACCACTTAGAATCAAGTGGAGTAAATTGGAGTGGCTTGGAGCAACTTGGAGTGGCCTTGGAGCAACTTGGAGTGGCTTGGAGCAACATGGAGCACTTGGAGCAACATGGAGCAACTGGGAGCACTTGGAGCAACATGGAGCAACATGGAACATCATGTTGCGCCATGTAGAAAGAAGTTGCGCCATCCTTAGGGATGTTGCGCCAAATGATAGCATGATACGCCATCATGTATGAAGTTGCACCATGGTGATGTTGAGCCAATGAGATGTTGAGTCATGAAGATGTTGTTGCTCCATAAAGAAGATAAGTTGTTCCATGGAGGAGATGTTGCTCCATCATTGACCATCTTGGTACATGATGTGCCATATTGATTCTTTTGTTGTGTCATGTTGATCCACGTATGCTTAGAAGATGATCATGCCGAATAAATACACCATGTTGTGCCACCATGATGGATGTCGGGCCATTAGTGATCACGATGATCCACCTATGCATCATGTTGCTCCACTATGGTCAAGGTGGTCCATCATGCGTGTTGTTGATGCTCATGGGTTGTATGACATGGATGAATTTTCCAGAAGATGCTTCATGGCGGAATATGATTGGTTGTCACCGTTCATGGGCTTATGGTCTAATGGGCTTGGCACATTAGTGTTTTAGGTCTGATCCCTTAAGTATAAATAGGCCCATATCTCCATCACTGTAAGTGTGTAGAAATTTCAATAGAGTAATCATTGTGAGGTTGAGAGCACTCCTTTGGAGCACTTAGTAAGCAAAGAGTGATTCTTTTGTTTTGAGAGCTCAAATGAGGTGTAACCTTGGTGTGTGATTGTATTTGTTCTTGGAAGTTAATAAAATCATCTCTCTCTCGTTCGCCCGTGGATGTAAGTCACTTTGACCGAACCACGTAAAATACTGTGTTCGCTTGATTTACATTTTTCAGAAGCTTTATTTCCGCAAGTTCACCGAAGTTTGTTTTGATATTTTTCTGAAGTGCTTAACTTGTTTTGTTGACACCCAACACTTGAAGCTTATAGATCCAGACATTTCACTTCTTCAATATTCTCCAAGAGGTATAAAGCTTGAACTTGATGTTCCTTGTGATAGATCTAGTTAGCTTTTGAGTTTTTAGGCTTTTGTCCCCTAAAAATTGGAGCTTGATCTTGTAGAGTGATAAAAATTGGATAAAAATTAGATTCTTGATCTTGTGATAGATCTAGTTAGCTTTTGTGATAGGCTTTTGAGTGGCATTTTCTGTCATTTCTGATCTTGTAGAGTGATAAAAATTGGAGCTTGATCACTCACATCCATCCATGCATGAGCCTTTAGGCATTGGAGTGTGTTTTGGACTTGGGGTTTGGTAATACTCTTTTAAGTCATGCAAATGCATAAAGTCAAAGACTTTATCACTTATGACGATCATTAGGACCAGATCTGATAGTTGGACGTTTGGTCCTTGTGTATTGAGGATTTAATAAAAGTTGGCAAAACAGAGTAATTATGTTGGGGGTAATTTTGGCTATGCGGGGCGTAGCCTAATTTTGCCCCATTTTCAATGAGAAGGCTCTATGTTGGGCGTATATCATGGGTTTACGCATGGCGTAGATTTAGAATTTTGAGTTTGGTCAAAATGGGTTTTAGGTCAAGTAGGGTGGGTTCTAACCATGAAAGGATAAAATGGTCTTTTACCCCATAGTAGAGCAATTAGAAATCAAGATCCTAAATTGGATTAGTACAACAAGTGCATCAACCAACTCCAGGTCAGCCTGCGCACCGAATCCTAGCGTCACAACATCGCTAGTACTACCAAGAGCAAGAGAACGATCAATGCCCACCGGTGGAGGAAGTATTTCCACCAGAGGCACTTCCGTATGCTGCAAATTGCCCTGGAATCTGCCCCGTAGGACCATCTCAAAAGGACCGATACTCTCGCGACCTGCAACAAAAAACAAATCACATATATAAGGATCGACAAATCCCTGCCCTCTATAAAAAGGGGGTGGGGAGGAGATGCACACTCATCATCCTTCTCCGCGAAGAACTGGGGCTTCATCCCACATGCCCTCCAGGCGGTGCTTATCCCGATTGCGGCCAGAATATAGTCCTCCCAATCCTCCCCATTGAAGGAAATAGTCCTCAGCGCCTGTGCCACAGTCTCGCTGGCCCCCCAAAGTTGGGGGTCCGGTCGGTGAAAGTGGTTTTGCGAGGATAGCCAAGGCCGACCAAGTTGCGGTTCACCCACAATCATTTGTCCTACCAGTTCTTTTTGGGGACCTTCTGGTGTATAATGAACGCATGGATGCCTCGCCGCTGAGAACGTATGCACGCCCGATTGAGTAGAGGAGTTGAAGAAGTACTTGAAAGCTCAGAATTAAGGGAGCACATCCAAAGCTCGGTAGGCAATCTCGAAACCAACTATTTTGTTGATTGCATTAGGAGTCAGATCGTCAACAGAGCAGCCATACTGACACATAATATCATCAAAAAGTCGGTTGTCGGCAGCCGAAGACCCGCCTCAAAGATTGGGATTGGGACTCCATCCTTCCCTTCTGACGACTGAGAAATATATACCCCCTTTCGAGGATAGTGCACCCCGTGCTCAGGAAGAAAGCCAAATCGGGCCTATAGGGACTCAAACTCTTTCGGTGTAGTTTCGATTCCGGTGATCGGTGTCACCATTGCTTACCGCTAACAGATGCAAGACGGAAGAGAAAGGAAACGAAGAAAAAAGAAGAAACGGTTGAAGAGCTGTAGAACGAAGAAAAGGAAAATACCCTCGATAAGGGAAGCTTTAAATGAGAGGCGGGAAATCCCAACGGTTGCAATGATGAAACCGTCTACGCAGCCGACTCCGTCACATCAGTGGACGTCAAAGCCATCACCGCGGAACACGTGTCTCGATCTAAGCTAGAACAACCCAGCTACCCAAGGCTAATGTTGGTGTTTACTAAAGGAATATGTGTTTTTATCTAAAGGACGTCAAAGCCATCACCGCCGAACATGTGTCTTTATCTAAAGGATGACCTAGCTAACGGTTGCTACTCAGCTTAAGTGTTAGACCCGGGCCCTCACCCTCGCGGCCTCGTACTTAGGCTCGGGAGTCCTAATGCCAATGCCCATAACAGGCAAAAACAGTACCAACCACTCCCTAGAGCAACAAGTGTAGCGCTCAGAGCGCTGCTCTTGGGTGGTTCTGCACCAATAGCAGATAACCGATAGTGGTGTATGATCCGCCAATAGGACGCCCCCCACGTCCTGACGATCCAAATAAGACAAAAAGTATTGTCGGGGACATACTCCATCGACGATAGTTATAAAAGAGATCCTTCTTCTCCAGAAGGAAGGACCGTCTGTCTCTTTACCTCAAACTAAACCCTAATTCTCTCATACAACTTTTGACTAGACCGTCTTTCTGTGATTCACAGGCTTAACTCAGATGGAACAACCACAAACGACTAACATATGGACCCTTTTTTTCTGGTCGTCCCGAGCATTTGAGGGCCTGCCGATAAGAAAATAAAATAAAACAATTGCAAGAAAACTAGTAAAGATATTGTGCTCATTTTATACATTTTACGTTCAATTCCTTAAAAGATTCTTATAACCAAATACAAATGCATGACATATATCGATTCCTTTGGATTTCAACTCCATTTAATTCAAAATAAATTCTATTCCTACAAAAAAACAATCTTGGAGCCAATCATCCTAATAACTCGTAAGATAGATTTACAAACTTTAGTCGTGTTTTAAAATAATAAAAAAAAAGTAAATGTAATATTACCTTTTTTAAAAAATGTTTATTTTATTGAAGCTTTTATATCATTATAAAATGTACCAAACCTCAAATATATTATCCTAGAAACCAACTAAGTTATGTCCGATGGCTACTATTATAAAATATAGATAACCTGGTTTTGTAAAAGCAAATTCTTTCCATATTATTGGTAATTTAATGTTTTATTAATTATTAACAATATATTAAATTATGCAACATAAGATTTGACTTAAGGGGTATATATCACAACCTCTATAAAGAATTTTTTAGTGCTATTGTATATATGCATTGTGTTTTTTAGTGTACGAGTTTTTGAAAACGTTTTATCTATAACTAATCAGAAGGGTGTATTGAGTAATTTTTGAACATGTATCGCTTTTAGATCCTAGTGTCTTTTATTTATTTTTTATTTATTTATTTTAAATTTTTTAACGGCGAATTTGTCCACTAAACCTGGTTTAAACTTTAAACTATTATATTTTACTTATTATAAATAATTAAAAGCTTATATAGTACAAAATGTGAAAAAGTTTGACCACCAAAAACACACAACTAAAATCTAAAATAATAAATAAATCAAAGTACTTTGACCAAAATCCACGAATATTTTGGTGTCTTTTTTGTAAATATGAAGTTTGCTATATTTTCTTGTGAATAACTATTTCCTCCCTTTCTAAAATTAATAATAACATGCGTTTTGGTAAGTAATTCAATATAACTGTCTTTATCAATATGAAACTAGATCTCGTAACGAAGTTTGTTTTGATCCTGATCTGATCTGAACTTAAAAGAATTATATGAGTTTTAAGCGTAGATTCTTTTTCGTTTACTTGTTAACGATCCGTGTCCGCTAACATTTTTAGTAAAAAAGTTGGGTATGATGGGTTTTGATAACAAAAACGATTTTTTTTATAAAACATTTTTTAAAAACAGCAAACATAAACTTTTAAAACAACTAGTTTATTTTTAGACCATTTTAACAAAACTACCAAGATGATCCAAATAAATGAACTAGAAACATATTAACAATCAATCATAAGATGTTTAGAACTACGACCTTTGAAAACTTTGATCTCACTTGGTTCGAGGAGTTGATAAAGATAACAAAAACTCAAGAGTAGAGTTTCTCTATAATGTATCCACCAACAAGTATATGTCACCAAGAATACTAGTTCTTATATTGTATGACGTACTCCTTAAGCCTTTAAGTGCTTAACATAATTAAGCACTAAAGGAGAAAACATTTCTAAGCACCAATTCTTCAACTAGCTTCAAAAGACAAGAAAAATGGAGAGAGGAAATGAACCTACCATTCATGCATGTGAAGAGAGAAAGAGAGTTTTGGCTAGCTTTCTAAATGAAAGCCTTACTCTCTTTATATACTAAGCATGCAAGCCCATACATTTTTATTATAAATGTAATGGTCTTGTAAGAACATGGTGTTGTAAGAAACAAAAAGCAACAAGCAACCTCAATGCTTCACGAAGACCTATGACTCTAGAGAGGAAAAAAAGGAGAGAGCATAGTCTAGTTTCTTTAACTAGATAAGTTAAAGGTAACTAATTAAGTTTATATGAAATCCAAGTAGTCCAAAAACTTGTACACAACGGATTTAATCATACCATATGATTAAATAGCTAGTCATACTCTCTAAAATATTATTTTCTCAAAATAATCATTTACCAAAATTATTTTCACAAAATAATAATTTCTCCAAATTAAATACAAAAGTTCAATATATTTATTAATAATCGAATTCTTAAAATATAATCAATAAGTGATAACTTGCTAAAGTTGTGACCATATAAGATCATATGTTATTGGAAAACATCATTCTAAAATGATTATTGAGCATATAAATCCAACAATCTTCCACTTGAACAAGATTCATTATAGATTGATATAGATATTGGTTGACGTCTAGCAACAGGCCAATGCCCCCACCAACACACGAAGAGGTGCCATCCAACAACTGATCAATTTCCAAGTGCTCCAAATCCATAATTGGTTGTAAGGTGTGGTATCAATTATTCCTTTGTCTCAAACATCATGTTGAACATAAGATATGGATCACAGTCAATTTCATGTGGTGTTAAACTTTTAGTAAGGCCTTAAATGACTAACTCTCAAAGACTAAGAGGAACAAATCCCATATTGACTACATATACCCATCATGTAGTTCATGTTATACCCAAAGATGACCCTTATAATTGTATTTTACGGAACAACGTTAAACCGTATTAAAGCACAACAATTCCTACACTCAAGTCCTAAATATGTATCTCAGGTCGAAGAATACAAAGATACTACCTTGATCAAAATAGCACTTGTGACTGCGATCCATAAAGCGATTTTGTTGCGGGTCATGCCCAATACTTATTCTCCAATCAAGTACCTATAAAGTTGGTAGCAACACTTGCTATTTTCATCACCATGAAAAATCAACCAATACATTCATATTGCTTTTACCTCATAGATGCTCCCACAACTATGAACAACTCTGGACATTTACAATAACCAAGTTATTCAATGATTAAACATGCTAATATAGAACACAACAATTTATTTGTTGGAAAGACTATACAATATATCAACTCATTACAATATATGTTGCTTATACTATTCCAATATCCAAACACTAAATTTCAATAATTTCCAATCACTTGAAACAACAAGGTCCTATAACACCAGCGTGATTTTCATGCTTTAGCTAATGAAGGAACTTTGTTAAGTAGATTCGTTAAACTTGATTTGTATAAACTTTGCGAATAATAACATTTTCATATATATATATATATATATATATATATATATATATATATATATATATGTAGATAAATCTTTCAGAATGTATTGGATGCTTAAATATGACTTAGATACCAATACGACATAATGGGATTACTCATAGTCATGAATGAACTAAATATTTTAAGCATCTTAATATGTGGTTCCCCGAACAACAATCTACTATAACTCTATAGTTTAATTGTAATTAAAATCTACGTGGAACTACTATCCATGTAACTTTATCCTCATGCATAATGAGGACATGCCTGATCTGTGATTGAGACATATCTCAATCTATTTGGAAGTTTGCATATGTGTAATAGTTTATACATAACTTTCTTTCAACTACTCCACAGAATAAGAATAGTTCATCAGTTCTTCGTAAGTACTTTAGAATGTTCATATCAGTCCTACCATGACTTCTTCTCGGATTACACTGGTATTTTATTCGTCATGCTCCAGGCATACGATTTATTTGGCCTTTATGCATAACATAACATATATGATGATTCCAATTGTAGTAGCATATGGAATACAACCATGTTATCTATTTCATCCATTGCACTAGGATTCTGAGGCTTGCTCAAAATCATGTTGTAACATTCAAGTTTTGGTAAGTTTCTCTTTTAACCCTTAATGAAAATTTGTTAACATTTTGGTCTCTGGCTAGTACGCGGGGCGTACTCTATGAGTACGCTAAAGCTCATTTAATGATTGCGGGTTTCACCCACGTATGCAGGGCGTACGTGGAGTACGCATGGCGTACGTAGTGCAGGAGCAAACCCTAATTTTTAGGGTTTGCACCCTATTTAAACCTCATTATAACACCTCTTGGACACTTATGATCAGCCTCCATCTCCCTTTACCTTGAAAACGAAACCCTAAGTGCCACTTTTGAGTTTTGAGCTTGTAAGTGTGATTTTGGTGGTGTTTTAGTGAGAGAAGAAGAAGAAGAAGAACCCTTGGTGGTTAATTGAAGGGATAGCTTGAGCTTGTAGATCCAGGATTTCTTTCATATTTGCATGCCTTTGAGGTAAAAAGCTCTCACCTTGATAATCATTTGTGTTAGATCTACTCTATGGTGTTATTTGTGCACATTTGAGTCTTTTGAGTTAAAAATGAGCTTTTGATCTACTCCAGAAGCAATGAATGTTATACCTTAGCTCCATTTAGGCCCTATATTCACAAAAATTCAAGCTTTATGGAGGATTTTGGTCAATGCATGTATTAAGATCTTTATTAAGCTCATTTTTTTTTAGCTTTGAGCCCCAATAAGCCATGCATGATGTAAAGTTGCCAGCTTTACGTGATAAGTCACCCTTAGGGACCGAATCTGAGAGTATAGTTGAAGGTCTTAACTGATTAAGTGCATAATGAAGAGATCTAGTAAGCAGAGGAGTACGTTGGGCGTACGAGCTGAGTATGCCCCGCATACTCAACAGTTGGGCGTTTGGGCTTGGCCTTCTCGGTTTGGTCCATAGTTTGGGCTTTCTAGGTTGGGGCCTTTTTGGGCCATTAGACTTCTGTTATGGACTTTGGACTAGTATGTTGGGCCTCCTTGGATTTAGGCCCATGATGGGTTTTGGGCCCAATTTGGAAGATTAGACCATAAATTGGGTTTTTGGTTGCCATTTAGGATTTGGGCCTTTTGAGTGGTTGAGTTGGGCCTTGGCTTTAAGCCAAGTTAGATAAAGGGTAAAATGGTATTTTTCCCTAGTTATGAGCTAAGTAGCTTAGATTCTTGGTTATGGATGGAATTCCAATTAATAATTGGATATTATTTTAATGATGATAACGTGGGGATTTTCCGAACTAGCAGGCATAGATTTATTTGCATATTTCGGCGGCTAGAGGTGAGTTTCCTCACTGTTATTTATTGGGTCAAAGGCACGAATGCCGGCCCATGGTTTGTAGATGTGTGCGTGACTCTTGTGTGTGTTATGTGCTTGTATGCTTACCGGGCGGGGCCTGATGACCATTTTGTATGCTATTTATCTTTGTTATTATTGCATGTGTTATGTGTTCATCTGTTGTATGATTATATATATATCGGGCGGGGCCCGATGACCGACAGATCTGTATATCGAGCGGGGCCCGATGTCGAGTGGGGCCCATTATGTGTTTATTAGGTATGGTATGTGGTATTTTGGGGAACTCACTAAGCTTTGTGCTTACGGTTTTCAGTTTGTGTTTCATGTACTGGTTCGAAGGGGAAGAGCCCAGGATGATTGCAGTGCACACACCACCTCGTTCCACCTTTTATGATTACTCTGATTTTTTATGATGTATTTGATACACTTTGTTCCACCATGGTTTCAGGATGATGTTTTGGTTAATAGTTTTATTAATTTAAAAACAAAAAATTTTTGGTATTATTTTTGGGACGTTACAAGTTGGTATCAGAGCCTTAATTTGAGGGATTCAGACGTACTCTCGGGTATGCATGAACTCAAACTGAGGGTTTGGTAGAATTTTTCAAAAAGAAATGTTTTATAAAAAGGGTTCCTAATAAAAGATAAGGGTGTGGTGCATGCAATCGCCCGAGCTCAAGTAAGTTTTGCCAAAATACCCATACATGTTTTATGATATGTTTTGAGTTATGAATGTGATAATCGCATGCTAGTTAGGGCTAAGGATCTGCTCAAGATTTGCATGATATAATGCTAAGAGAGATGCCTTTATATGCCTACTGTATGAGCTTGTAGACTTGCATGCTAGTACTGATCAGTCAGTGATTGGATGGCCTGATTAGGTTATGCTTGATTCCAATTACTCAATGCTTGAATGATGCTTGCTTTGTACTTTTTAGGATTTCCCACTAACTTTAGCTAACTTGTAAGCAAATATGCTAAGTTACATATTACGAAAACTAAATAATTTTAGAAGGTTAGGTTTTAACTTTATTGCGCAGCTCTTGTCTGAGTCCAACCGTTGTAGTGTGAGACCTTTCATTCGAAGAATTATCTGGTGTTAGTGATATGTAATTATATTCGTGAGCTAGTTAGAGGTTGCTGGTAGGAGTTCCTTCTGCAGCTGATGGCGGAGAGTGGTGTGGTGATTGCCATAGGAAAACCTAGGAAGAGATTTAGTGTTAGGAGCCATGTCTTGTGGAGGATTATTTGTGTGGAAAGTACAGATAGATGTAGAAGGTAGTATGGGCTCGTAATACTGGAAGCAGATGATCCATATTCGACTCAAGGAGAACTGCGATGAAACCAGGAAACTTGTAGAGTATGAGACTTCTCGATATATATGTTGATTCATATTCTAATGGTTTATGTGGCCTATTTTCAGTATGGTGACTCTTCGAGGCAGACCGGTTGGTGGTTTTGGTGCTGGTGAGGGATCTGGCTCGAGTTTTGGAGCCGGGCAGTTGGATGATCAGACACGAGAGTTCATTTCGTCTGAGATTACCCACAACATACTTGAGCAGACTCCTGTGATATTTGGTACGATTAAGGAGGGTATCATGGGAGTGTTGGAGGATCGCTTGGCTCTTTCCGTTCTAAGATGGTGGCTCTGATTAGGGCATGTTCACTAACCTTAAGGGAGTTTTGGGCATGTGGTGGTCCGAATTTCTACGGGGAGAAGGACCCGATCGCGAGCAGGTGTTGGTTAGCATATATTGTTAACGCCTTCCAGACTAGCAGTTGTCCCGATGGGGAAAAGGTCAGACTTGCTTCCTATCTTCCGAAAGACATAGCTCGAGACTGGTGGGAGTAGGTTGGGCGCTCCGTTGGTGATGATGTTGTTGATTCGGTGACATGGGATGATTTTACGACCAAATTTCGAGCTGAGTTCGCACCAGTGATTGAGGTATAGAAGCTGGCGAGGGAGTTACAGTACCTTCGGCAGACAACTGATATGGTGGTTGAGATCACCACAATGTTTTGTAAGAGAGCGTTATTGGTTCTGTAGTATGTGGCGGACAAGGAGATGAAGAAGGCGAGATACAATGAGATGCTGAGGAGTGATATTTAGCAGTTTGTGAGCCGATCTAGTTGCAAAACAGTGGAGGATATGATTGCAAGAGCCATAGAGAGGGAGAATGATCTTGAGATGGAGAGGAAGAGGAAGCCAGATCAGGCTCAGGTTTCAGTGGGTTCGAGCAAGAGGCCTAAGGTATTTGATTCTAGGCCGAGAGGCCAGCAGGGCTGGAGCCGCTGTGGCAAGTGCGACAAGACACACGATGGATCGTGCATGGTGGGTGGTTCTTCCTACTTCAAGTGCGGCTAGACGGGTCATATTAGCAGGGATTGTTCGCCTGATATCTTGAGAACAGAGGATTATATAATCACTTATCTAAAATGGCGTTTCATAGTTCAACAGAGTTTTAACGAGCTACGATTGCTGGTTGGTTTCTGAAGTTATACTTGCAACTATAGTTATCAGACTTATCCAAGTGGGAGACTGTTGGATAAGGTGTCTAAGTCCGTAACTATATTTGGTATGAACTTGACCCGACCCGGCATGGTCCATTTGGGTTGCACTTCACCTAACAATTTGTATGGATAGACTTTTGAGAATAAGATGTTTATGATATATTAATATATTATAAGTTATAATATATTAATATGAAATCATATTATTTAATTAGTGTTGATCAAGAATTGATTTTGGAATTAATTTAATGATCAAAAGAGGCTAATTAAATATGGACTCTTACATATATATGGATTGGGCTAAGATTTATTTAGGATGGGCTAAGAGTATATGGAAGTCCATGGATAGTCCATGGAGCTTTTAACCCATGGATCCTAGGTAAATGAAGAGTCATGGGTATTAGGGTGTAACTCTAATCCTACATACTATATAAAGAGGTCCTTGGTTCTAGAATTGGCACTAGTGTGTGTGAGTAACAAGAGTGGGACGATTTTAGAGAGCATCATATTCTCTCAAGTATTTCCAAGTTGTTTTGGGTGATTTGTGACACCACTTGAGGCATCCACACTATTGGTGCTAGGCTCTAAAACTCCAAGCAATCAACTAAAAGAAAAGGTATGTAATTCTATCTAGAATTTTGTTATTCATGAACCTAGGATTGGATGCTAGATATGATATGACTTTGGAAATCAATTTTGCATGTATAATAGAGAAAACATAGTTCCAAAGCTTCTAGGGTTGTATGTGCACCTTAAGGTTGTTAGGATGCTCAAAACCCAACAGTGGTATCAGAGCCTAGGCTTCTTTTCTGTTATACTGTTGTTTATGTGATTTTCAAAGCTGAAATCTGTGCACACTAGAAAACTCGACGAGTTCTTTCAAGAAACTCGACGAGTTCAAGGTTTTTGCCATGAACTCGACGAGTTCCTCATGGAACTCGTCGAGTTTAAGGTGCTGACAGTATGTTGTTCGAGTTTTTTGGCCAGAATTGGGTTAGGATCATTACCTATAACTGCTTTGAATCATTTAAACTGTTTTTATGATATGGTGATGATTATCCTAACCTAATTACAAGGTAATTGTCATACTTTCAAGATTAGTGTTAATATGATTATGCTAAATGTCTTGAATTTGATGATATGAATTGTCTTGCACTATGAGTTTGAATATGATCATGCATGTTTGTTTATTTGATTATTTTGATTATTTAAATACATGATTTTATGTTTTAATGGTGTCCATAATTTGTCCTCAAGTTATGGATTACCAAAAGTCATTTTCATTAAAACCATTTAAAGAAATCATAGGTTACATAAAATGAAGAGTCTTCATTTTATTGGCCATTAACCACAAGTTATGAAGTTGAAGAGTTTTGAAGAGTTTCAAAACTTGCCCTCAAGTTTTGGAATTTGTAAAGACTCACACTTTAATACTTTAATTCCAAAATAAACCTTAGAATTTTAAAAGTTTAAAATTCAACCCTTATACTTCTATAATATTAAAAGTTTAATTATTATATATATGTATAAGAATAAGCCGGTCTTACCGTTAGTAGGCCTCATTCACGAAGCCGGTCTATAAGGGGGGTATAAGGTTACTGCCTATAAAATGGCGGTTTAATAGGTGTCCACTCTCACTCACCGCTTCCTTGACTGGTGGAGGGTCGTCAGCCGAACGGGTAGGATAGGACCTTAATCCTCATTAAAAGTATAATGAAATTATAAAGTAACTAAACCTTTATTAATTCCCAATCTTAGTTACTTTAGGAAAAATGTGAAATATGTGCTAACCCATGAAATTATACTTTGTACCTTACCAAGTCGTTAGTGGAGCGCATGTGGTTAACCGGCACACTAACAAGGACTAGTAAGAGTGGCAAAGGGTGACTTCAGTTTTATCATAGATCGGTGGAGCGCGTGTGGTTAACCGGCACATCGATTAGGTGATAAAATTAAGGGTACCAAGTCAATTTGCATGGTTATTCACACCTTGTTTGTGATCCTCGGCATCCCAGTCACAAACTTGAGAGGGCACAATCGAGATTTAAACATGCCACTGAAAGTTCAATGTATATCAAAAGATCTAGGAGTTTCAAATCCAATTAAAACTTAATAATTTATTTTGTTTATAATGGTGGAAATTAGTAAATCGTCATTTACCTACCTTCAAATATTTTATAGCTTGGATTATGGCATCCCTCTTCCAAGTTATGAAATAGTTTGTAGGATCCTAGCCTTAATATTTCATTTGGGTGACTTATTAAGGACTCTTTATCTAATTAAAACTTGTCTTTCTTTTCTTTCAGATGTCTTCCAACACTGCTGCTGGCTCAAACCCTAGAGGCTCTTTTTCCCTCATGAACTTGTGTGGGAAAGTCACTTTTGATGGTTCTAATTTCAATGAATGGATTAGGAACATCAGGATGATTACCCGCTATGAGAACAAGGAATATGTCCTTGACAAGGAGCTTAAGGTTATCAATGAGTCCACTGCTACACCTGAGGAGATTGCGGAGTATGTTGCACATGAGAGCGATGCTACTAAAGTGTCCTGCATTATGTTGGCTACTATGACTCCCGAACTCCAGAAATCCTATGAAGATTTCTACCCCTATGAGATGCACCTGGATCTGATGGAAAGGTACCATCAGAGCGCGCGTCAAGAGAGGTATGAAATCATCTCCTCCATGATAATAGCCAGGATGAAGGATGGTGAACCCATCACCGGTCACTTGCAGAAAATGAAAAGGTTCGTGGACCGGTTGCTGAAGCTTAATGTGGACTTCCCTGAGGACATGGCGACTGACACCATTCTCCATTCCTTACCTCCAAGTTATGATCAGTTTCGTATGACTTATCATATGAACAAGGATGAAGTCACACTTAGCAAACTTCAAGGACTTTTAAGGACCGCTGAAAGTGGCCTTAAAGGTAAATTGGTTGTTACTTCTACTCCTACTCCTACAACAGGCCCTGTTTTGGCAATTGGGCAGGGAAAGGGGAAGAAGAGGAAGACCCCTTCGAAGGTTACTAAGGGAAAGTCTCTTGATGGCTCCTCTTCAAGTGGGACCAAGAAAGGTCCCATTCCTCCTTCTTCAAACCCAAAGGAAGCACAATGCTTCTACTGCCACGAAAAGGGGCACTGGAAGCGAAGCTGCCCTAAGTACTTGCAGGATGTAAAGGATGGGAAAGTTAAACCCACCCATGCAGGTATTTATACCATATTGTCTAATAACTCATTGCATACTAACCCTTGGGTGCTTGATACAGGTTGTGGTATTCACATTTATACTGATTTGTAGGGCCTAAGAAGTAGTGAAGAAGTGGAGTACGGGAAGATAAACTTGATCATGGGCAATAGGAAAGCATCACCTGTGACCAAGATTGGAGTTTATTCTTTATTGCTTAATAATGGGTTAACTTTAGATTTGAATAAATGTTGTTACTCATCAGAAATGGCGAGAAATATTATTTCCTTTCATAGTTTGTACAAGCAAGGATTCACATTTTCATTTGATAATAAAATTGGTGCTATTGATGCTTTTTATAATGATGTGTTTTATTTTAAAGCATTGCCTTGTGATGGTGTATATGAAAATGTGTCGATTGTACACAACTTAGGAAATAATGTATTTCATATTGATTCTTCTATTACTTTGGATAAAGCATCCTTGTGGCATTGTCGTCTTGGACATGTCAACAAGAAGCGCATAGGCCAACTCCAAAAGGTTGGAGTTTTGGAATCATTTGAACTAAAATCAGATGATAGTTGCGAGTCTTGTTTACTTGGAAAAATGACAAAGTCACCCTTCACTGGTTCTTGTGAGAGGGGTGAAGGTTTGTTGGACCTCATACACACAAATGTGTGTGGACCCTTCAAAACCGCCACCAGGGATGCTAATCGCTACTATGTGACTTTTACTGATGATTATAGTACATATGGATATATCTACTTAATCAAGCATAAGTCAGAAACCTTTGAAAAGTTCAAAGAGTTCAAAAAGGAAGTGGAGAATCAACTGGGCAGGAACATCAAGATGCTCTGATCCGATCGTGGAGGAGAGTATCTTAGTATTGAGTTCCTTGACTATCTTAAGGAATGTGGGATTGTCTCACAATTGACACCTCCTAGGACACCACAACTGAATGGTGTGGCTGAGAGGCGCAATCTAACCTTGTTGGACATGGTTCGTTCCATGATGAGTCGAGCTTCATTACCAATCTCATTCTGGGGGTATGCCTTAGAGACTGCTGCCCATATCCTTAATATAGTCCCTACCAAAAAGGTTGCCAAAATACCTCATGAGATGTGGACTTGGAAAGTTCCTAACTTAGACCACATCAATATTTGGGGTTGCGAGGCTTTCGTGAGGCGCGAGTCTCACAACAAGCTCGAATCTCGAAGTGAGAGGTGTATTTTCATCGGCTACCCACAGAAATCCTTTGGTTACCTCTTCTACAGACCCAGTGAGAATGTGGTCTTTGTGGCAAGGAGAGGGGTCTTTCGAGAGAGAGAATTTATAAGCCAAGGAAACAGTTGGAGGCAAATTGACCTTTAAGAGCTTCAAGAGTTAAGTGGTGAAGGAACCTCAAACCCTAGTAATCAACCTGAGGAGGAAACTCCTGTTGATGCAAATGACGAGCCCATACCTCTGAGGCGTTCCACGAGAGTTAGGAATGCACCTGAGCATTACTATGGTTTCCATATTACTGCGGAAGGTGATACGCTTATCAGTGATAGTACACTGGTAAGTCTGGATGAACCTAACAGCTACACGGAAGCCATGGCAGGCCCTAAGGCTGCTAAATGGAAAGAGGCTATGGACAACGAGATACAGTCCATGTATGACAATCAAGTTTGGAACTTGGTTGACAATGTACCAGGTCGTAAGACAGTCGGGTACAAATGGATCTTCAAGAAGAAGACCGACACGGATGGTAATGTACACATGTATAAGGCGTGACTGGTTGCAAAGGGCTTTTCTCAAACTTCGGGAGTTGATTATGATGAGACCTTTTCACCAGTAGCAAAGATTAAGTCTATTAGGGTTATGCTAGCTATTGCTGCATTTCATGATTATGAAATATGGCAAATGGATGTCAAAACCGCTTTCCTTATTGGAAAGTTGGCTGAGGATGTTTACATGAATCAGCCAGAGGGTTTTGTCGATGCTAAATACCCTAATAAGGTGTGTAAGCTTGAGAAATCCATCTATGGATTGAAACAAGCACCTCGCAGATGGAATCTTTGCTTCGATGAGAAAGTCAAAGAGTTTGGCTTTTCGAGGAGCGAGGATGAGTCTTGTGTATATGTTAGGGCTAGTGGGAGCATAGTTAGTTTTTTGGTACTGTATGTGGATGACATACTACTCATAGCAAATGACATCCCAACTTTGCAGGAGGTTAAGTCCTGGCTTGGGAAGTGTTTCGCTATGAAGGACCTTGGAGAAGTTGCCTATATCCTAGGGATAAGGATACTGAGAGACAGGAGTAAAAGACTAATTGGACTTAGTCAGAGTACCTACTTGGATAAAGTGTTGAATAGGTTCAACATGCAGAATTCCAAGAAAGGGAGTTACCGATCCAGCACAATGCCAGACTGAGTAACACTCAGAGTCCGAGTACAGAGGCTGAGATAACTGAGATGAGTCGATTACCATATGCTTCTTCTGTTGGCTCAATCATGTATGCTATGACTTGTACTCGTACTGATGTGGCATTTGCTTTGAGCATGGTCAACAGATATCAGGGAAACCCTGGCAAGGCTCGCTGGACTGCGGTAAAGAATATTCTCAAGTACCTACGGAGGACTAAGGACTGGGTTCTTACCCTCGGTGGGAGTGATGACTTGAGAGTAGTAGGGTATAGCGATGCTAGTTTTTAGACTGATAGGGATAATTTCCGCTCTCAGTCAGGCTGGGTCTTTACCCTAAATGGAGGAGCAATTACTTGGAAAAGTTCCAAGCAGGAGACAGTAGCTGATTCTACTTGTGAATCAGAGTACATAGCAGCAAGTGAAGCGGAAAAGGAGGCGATATGGCTGAAGAACTTCATTGGAGACCTTGGAGTTGTACCAGCTATACAGGAGCCTATGGAGATTTTCTGTGACAGCAATAGTGCGGTTGCCTTAGCCAAGGAACCAAGAGATCATGGCAGATCCAGACACATTAACAGAAAATATCACTTCATAAGATACAAGATAGAAGAAGGACTCCTCGTGGCAAAGAGGGTATCTTCAGAAGAGAATCCTGCAGATCCCCTCACAAAGGGACTGACTAGGGTTAGGCATTTGCAGCATGCAAGAATCATCGGGCTAAGGGACGATATTAGTTTTAATAATTAGATTTCTGAAACTTGTAAAATGTAATTAACATTTGATGATTAAAGAAAAGTTGTTATTTATTTATGAGTAAAGTGTTACTATCCTATGTTGATCGTTTACTATTGTTTCAATTTTGCATGTTTTGACTTCCTGAATAATTATATTATTCGAACCGCACAGTCGGTCATACATTGGAAGTAGGTATGGAATTAAGACTGTCATGCATTTGGCTTGTATGATTTGTCTAAGGTGCATTAGATATTGCAATGGCTGCTACAACATTCATGAGTACTCATAAGGTCTGAGTATTGGATTAAACCCATGCTCACTTGTATCACTTCATGGAATTTATCTCGAGTGATCGTGAGACGGTAATATCATATATATCTTCAAACCTAGAGATGTGAGTTGTTGACTATGAGTTGGTTGTCCATTGATTGTACGAAAACGCATCAGTAACTTGATGCCATAGAACGTGCTTTTGTGCATAATTCAACTAGTAGTTAGTACAATCATATGAGTCGTAGTTTATCTGTTCCTTCTAGCAATAGAAGCGATATCTGGGCCCCTCGATGATTTGGTTTTGACTTATGTGACGGGCCCGGTCAGAACCTGATTGATGTGTTCAATTTAGTTCTATGTCAAACAAATCAGAGATTGAGAAACAACTGCTGGACAATAAGTATGACATTGTTCCATGTATTTGTCCGGCTGATATCTTGAGAACAGAGGATTATATAATCACTTATCTAAAATGGCGTTTCATAGTTCAACAGAGTTTTACAGAGCTACGATTGCTGGTTGGTTTTTGAAGTTATACTTGCAACTATAGTTATCAGACTTATCCAAGTGGGAGACTGTTGGATAAGGTGTCTAAGTCTGTAACTATATTTGGTATGAACTTGACCGGACCCGGCATGGTCCATTTGGGTTGCACTTCACCTAACAATTTGTATGGATATACTTTTGAGAATAAGATGTTTATGATATATTAATATATTATAAGTTATAATATATTAATATGAAATCATATTATTTAATTAGTGTTGATCAAGAATTGATTTTGGAATTAATTTAATGATCAAAAGAGGCTAATTAAATATGGACTCTTACATATATATGGATTGGGCTAAGGTTTATTTAGCATGGGCTAAGAGTATATGGAAGTCGATGGATAGTCCATGTAGCTTTTAACCCATGGATCCTAGGTAAATGAAGAGTCATGGGTACCTCCATACTATATAAAGAGGTCCTTGGTTATAGAATTGGCACTAGTGTGTGTGAGTAACAAGAGTGGGCCGATTTTAGAGAACATCATATTCTCTCAAGTATTTCCAAGTTGTTTTAGGTGATTTGTGACACCACTTGAGGCATCCACACTATTGGTGCTAGGCTCTAAAGCTCCAAGCAATCAACTAAAACAAAAGGTATGTAATTCTATCTAGAATTTTGTTATTCATGAACCTAGGATTGCATGCTATATATGATATAGCTTTGGAAATCAATTTTGCATGTATAATAGAGAAAACATAGTTCCAAAGCTTCTAGGGTTGTATGTGCACGTTAAGGTTGTTAGGATGCTCAAAACCCATTAGAAGGGTCCCTACGTACGCTGGGCGTACACATGCATACACTTAGCGTACTAGGGAGGGATGGACCTGGGCAAGCACGACGTACGCGGGGTGTACCAAGCAGTACGTGGGGAGTACATGGCTTAAGACCAAAACCCAAATTTTAGGGAAATGATCCTATTTAAACACTCTTATGTTGCTTGGACCTTACCCTTGATAGCCTTCATTGCTTCTTATCGTCCTAAAACCCTAGATTTGCATGAGAGTGTGATCATTGAGCTTAAAAGTGTTTTTGGTGGCCATTTTAGTGGGTTTGCAAGAAGGAGAAGGTGGTGATCAAGTCTTGGATGTTATTGAGCTTCTAGATCCTGCATCTAGTTCTTCTTGAGGAGCTTCTGGAGGTAAAAAGTCTAGACCTTGCTATCTGTTTTGCTAGTTTGAGTTAGGGTTAGTTATGGAGTCCATCTTTGGTCCATGGACCCTCTCTTTTGAGTTTAAGCAAATCCAGAGGTCAGAAATGTTAGAACTAAGCTCCTTGGGCATGCTAGATGCATAAAAATGCTATCTTGAAGGTTATATTGGGACCATGCATGAGTTTAAGGTCTTAAAAGGGGTCTTAATGGGGAAAAACGAGGTATTGGGGTCCTATGTGGCATGCAAGGGCATAAAGTTGCCAAATTTATGCCCTAGGACATCTTAATAGACTCAGATATGGAATTGGACGTTGAGATTTCGAGTATTAAGCACTTAATGGACTTTTGTGCATGAGTTGTATGTACGTTGGGCGTAACGATATGTACGTTGCACGTACAACTAAAGGACTCAATACGCTAAGTGTACTGATGTGGTACGTTGGGCATACGCTTCCCAGTGGAGTTTGGGCTTCATTGGGCTTTTGAGCTAATTGGACCCTATTCAGCCTTGGGCCTGGACCCATTCAAAGTTATTGGGCTTTTGTTCTAGTTTACACCATAGGTGGCATGGTTGGTCCTTTTGGGCCTTGTGGCTCATTATTGTTTAGGCCTTGGATGTTAGGCCCATTTAGGAAGGAAGGCTTTTGGCCCATGTTAGAGGAAAGTGGACTTAGGGTTCTGGGCCTTGGGCTAGGTTGTGTCATAATCCTAATTTGGGTAATTTGTATATTTATTTAGTGTGAGATTTTTGGACCGGTAGCCGAGCAACTATTGTTTCAGCAGACTGAGGTGAGTCTTCTTACTGTAACTTCGGGTCTAAGGCACCGAGGCCGGCCCAATATTCATTTATGTTGTATGATAGTTGTTGTATGTTGTGATTAAGTATCTATCACCAAATCTATTCATGGATTGAAAATATACATATATCACAAATGTATAATTATTTATCAAGCCTTTTGTTCTTTCATTACTAATAGAAAAAGACACTTGCGAATCATCTTCCCATATAAATAGGATTCACATATATCAAATGAATCAGACTCATTTGCCTTAAAAAATTCCATCCTTTTGAAGGTTGTATACTTGTTTCATGTTTATATAGTCATTATGATAAAGTCACATATAAGTTTGAATCAAATATCATTCAATTATATAGGTGTTATCATTAGAATTATTAATTTAATGAATAACATATAGATTTACTTCACAAATAACATTATGAGAAAAATATTCTTAAGATATAATACATCGTTTTAGAACATGAATGTAAACATCCATTAAACAATAAGTAAATCTAGATTTATTCAAAAATTACAATTCTTACATGTTCCTATAATAATAGGTATAAAAGATATATTGTTTAAATATGGACTATTTGGTCATTAAAAGCTCCAGCGGTATCAATAACAACACTTGTTATATGTTCAACACGGAATTGATGGGTTTTCTAGGTTATAAAAAAATACACGTGGCGTAACAAAAACACTTAAACCCTTAAGTTCACATGCAACCTATAAAGGATCTATGTTTTCACTATTGATAGCGACTAACTATAAACATCAAGAAACCCTAGGAGAGAGGCTATGAAATCAAAATTCATATCAAATAAGGGTTACATACCTTTTGATTATTGTTGCAAATAATCAAAGTAGAATCCTTCTTCAAGACCTTGAAAAGCTAGCACCAAAGGAATGGTACCTCTAATGGCTTGTACCCAAAACCCTAGTAGCAAGAAGAGTTGGGGGAGAGGATGCTTGAGAAAAATTACAACTCTTTAGAGTCGATGGAAGTCGACTAAAAATAGGATTCATAAGGATCCTATTTATAGCTAAGTAGGAATCCTTGAAACCCTAATTTGAACAATATAATAATATGTTTCAAATTGGTAATTATCCAAGCCCATAATTATCTAATACGATTATCCTAAAACTGTAAAAGATATAGCCAAATTTCGGCCATATCTAGAAGGTTCTAGAAACCCTATTTTGTTCAACTATTGAACAATTACAGCTCAGTCCCTCTACTTCCAAATAATTCTAATTAACTCAAAATTAATTCCAATTAATTTCTAATTAATTCCAAATTAATTATTATTATTTCCAATTGATATATTAATCATATAAATCATTTATTTCAATTTCTAATTAATTTATTAATCATATAATAAATTAACAAATCGGCCTCTTCCTCCAAAATTCATTCTATCCAAATACTAGTTTTGAGGGCAACCCAAAAAGGACTGTGCTTCTAATTCAAGAATATACCAATTTAGTTATTGACTTAGACACCTTAATCCAAGAGTCTCCCACTTGGATAAGTCTATAACTATAATTGCAAGTATAGATCTTGACATAAACAGCAAAAAGGCTTTCCAAAGCCACTGCCAAACTTTGATTCAAATTAGTTATTAGCCTTAAGATAAGTGATCAACTATTCCTTCATTCTTCACAATATCAAATGAATACAAGACATGGATCATAATAAACCTCATTGTCCAAGATTCTGTTTCCTGATTTGTAAAGACTTTATTGGACTTCAAATTAAGCACATCAATTAGTCCTGGTTGGGCCGAACACTATATAGTCAACATCAAATCATCAAGGGGCCCAATAATATCACTTTTCTTGTTAGGGCAAAAGGAACGAATTGCTTTGACTACGCAGTCATACAATTTACATATCAAATCACACATGGAATAACCCTTTATAAAATCCAGTTATGAAATACTTTCGAGTCAACCAATGCATAATTGATCTGTAAACTATAAACTACATATCTCTGCCATACATTGAGACTTTTCCAATGTTTCAGAATTATACTTAAACTTGTAAGTATAACCATATTTACTAAACTTTAGTAAATCATGACGAATAGTCTTATCGATCTTTTGTGGTGGACTTGATCAGTGCACAAGAATGTGTACTCGATCCCTTAGTCCTTTACTTGACTCACATATACATGTGAACAAGTAGTTAGTCTTAGTTTTCCAAAGCTGAAAGTTCTCATTCATCATACTATACAACTTGCATGATTTCCAAGTTTCTATCCAACTGAAACCTTGGGTGATGAGAATCATTCCTTATTTGGTAAATTATGACACTGCCACAAACGTAAGAATCAAGTCCATTTTTCCAATATTGCTATCAATGGAATCATATAAAGAACCATTTTTCACAAATGCCACTGTAAGGATATTTAAAATAAATATAAAATTAAAACCTTTTATTTTATTTCAAAACTTTGCGGAAAAAACTTATCCTTACAGTGCAAATGCATATGAAAAACTTGTTGTTATCTATTCCTAAGCAATTTATCATAACTCCTTAGTAACAGCTCCAAAAATTCTGACCACCAAACCATGTGATCGAAATCCATCTTCGTGATCAGAATCAACATGTACTTCCTTTAAGTTTCTTCACTTTTCTTTGATTCTTAAAACATCAATATGTGACCCAGTCACATCATGTAATGAGAATCTCATAATAGAAACTTAACAGAGTTAGATAGTGGACTTTTACCTGAAGAAGAGTCAAACTTCTTGACTTGATCACCCTTATGATCTTTCAGGTAAATAGGCAGCTTCGCAATCAATGCCTCTTTCTTTGGCAAGATAAACATTTGGACTCTTTGGTAATGGGACTATCTCAGACTTAGCCTTTCTGTTTACCATTTGGTCAACCTAGTTGACTATGGTCAAACCCTTTCTTCGGGATGAGAAGGCTTTTCTAGATATCATGTGTCACTATTGTCTCTGTCCATAAAGTTTTGGGAAGTTGATCTCCTAATCAAATTTGCTTTACTAGCACACCAAATCATTTCTGATTTAGCAGCACCAAGCAAATAGTTAAGATCATTAAGGGTCTTGTCATAGTCTATTTCATAGGAGTCCCAAAGGAATTCACTAGGTGACTTAGAAAGTGGTTGAACATCCAACCTTCTTAAGACTTTGACACCCAACTCTCCTGGCTTGTCAATATGTGACTTCATCTCCAAGATGCGATCACACATAGACCTTGCTTGCCAATAGGGATTGAGTGACCTTAAACTTTTCAAGAACTTGTGGGTTCGGGAGAATAACTGGAGGAGGTGAAAGAAGTAAAGTTCCAAGAGATTTGGGAAGATCATATATGTCTGAACTTAGACATCTTTTGGGAGATATTCAAGATAGTTGATCTAAAGTCCTTAATATGACACCCAATATGAAATATTAAGGCTAGGACCCAACAAACTATTTTATAACTTAGAAGAGGGATGCCGTAATCCAAGCTATAAAATATTTGATAGTAGGTGAATGACGATTCACCAATTTCCACCAAGATAAACGAAATGTATTATTAGGTTTTAATTGGATTTGAAACTCCTAGATCTTTTGAGATTCATTGAACTTTTCAATGGCATGTTTCAATCTCGAGTGTGCCCTTCAGTTTTTGTGACTGGGATGCCGAGGATCACAAAACAAGGTGTGAAGTAACCATGCAAATTACTTGGTACCCTTAAGTGTTTACCCCTCAATCGATGTGCTGGTTAACCACACACGCTCCATCGATACTATGATAAACATTAAGTTACCCTTTGCCTACCTTGTTAAGTCCAGGTTAGTGTGCCGGTTAACCACACACGCTCCACTAACGGCTTAAACAAAGTGCAAAGTGTAATTTCATGGATTAGCACCTTATTCACATTTTCCTAAGTAACTAAGATTAGGAATTTATAAGTGTTTAGTTACTTAGTATTTATCATTAATACTTTTAACGAAGGGAGAATTATAGTCTTTGTCCTACCCGTTCGGCTAACAACCCTCCACCAGTCAAGGAAGTGGTGGGTGAGAGTGGACACCCATTAAACTGCCATTTTATAGGCAGTAACCTTATACCCCCCTTATAGACCGGCTTCGTGAATGAGGCCTACTAATGGTGAGACTTACTTTACTCTTATACATATATATAAATATTATTAACTTATAATATTATAAAGTATAAGGGTTGAATTTTAACTTTTAAAATTCTAAGGGCTAACTTGGAATTAAAGTATTCATAAGTGAAAACTTATCAAATTCCAAAACTTGAGGGCAAGTTTTGAAACTATTCAAAACTAATTAATTCCATAACTTATGTGTTTAAAGTAGTTTTAATTAAAAGACTCTTCAAGTTCCATAACTTGAGGACAAGTTATGGAAGACTTTAAACTAATAAAAGAATGTAACTTTTCTTTATTTTGTAACTTATGGAATTAATTTAGGTTACATATTTTATTACTTAATGAAGTGACTCTTGAACCTCCATAACTTGAGGACAAGACTCTTCATTTTTGTAACCATTGCCAACTTTTATGAGTTTTATGAAACTTAAATGTGACTTTTCATATAACTTGAGGACAAGTTACAAAAACACATTTTAGAATCAACTCTTAGATTAAAATAGATTGAAAACACATAATCAATTAACTTTTCTATTAATCTAAGCAACTCATATGAACAAAGATAATTCACATCAAATTTTTTCAAGTAATTAGCATAACTTTTAAACTAATACAAAACATGAATCTATTGACAATTATCTTTGAAATTGGATTAGCATGAACATTACCACATCAAAAACAAGTTTATAAGTTCAAAAACAACTTATGGTAATGTTCCTAGTCCAATTCCAGCCAGAACAGTCGAAGATATGCTGTCTGGGACACAAACTCGTCGAGTTCTTATAGGAAACTCGTCGAGTTCATGCCTTAACACATGAACTCGTCGAGTTTATGGCCAGAACTCGTCTGAGTTTTTCTGTCTGGACAGATTCTCAGCCTTGAAAAATAAGTTGCATCAAGTATAATTGAAAACAGCCCTTGGCTCTGATACCACTGTTGGGTTTTGAGCATTCTAACACTCCTATGGTGTACATGCAACCCTAAATACCTTGGATCTATGTTTTCTCTAATATACATGCAAATGCTAATATTCCAAGGTATTACCCTATCTAGCATACAATCATAGATACTTGGGTAATAATATAGATAGAATACATACCTTTTGTAGTGTAGCTGGACTCCATGGGGCTTGAGTGCCTAGTGCCTCAAATGTGACACCTCAAATGGCTCACACAACATCAAATGCTCTTGGAATAACTTAGAGAGAAATCCACACTTCAAGAAATCGGCTAGCCCTTCTTTTACACACACTATTGGCCGATTTTGGTGAATAATATGATGCTTATATAGTATGTTACAATTAGGGTTACACCATGTAAAACCTAATTGTCATGACCTTTCATTTCCATGACCCATGGGTTAAGAAACCTCCATGGAGCAACCTATGGGTTTAACCCAACTTGATTATCCATGGAGCTTTGGCCCACTATATAAGTTATGGATGATTTACACAATCAACCCATATATTTAATTAGTCTTCTTTTGATCACATAATTAATTCTAAATTAATTCTTGATCAATACTAATTAAATATTATTATTCTTATTATTAATATATTAGAACCTATAATATATTAATAACCATAAGTGTCTTATTTCTCTCATTTAGTCTATCCAAGTGCATGATGCCATGCAACCCAAATGGACCATGCCTGGTCGGGTCAAGTACATACAAAATATAGTTATGGACTTAGACACTAATCCAACAGTCTCCCACTTGGATAAGTCTAAAACTATTATTTCGTATGACTTCAAGACCCAAATGGCAATCGTAGCTCTCAAAAGCCGCTGTCGAACTCTGACCTTGTAACTGAACTCTGACCTTGTCAATGACTTGTCCATTAGATAAGGGATCATATATTCCTCCATTCTAGATATCATATGGACTGAGACATGGATTATAATCATTCTCTATGTCCATTTGTTGTTTCCCGATTTCTGGTTTATGATGACTGACTGATTGAACAAATCAAATCAGTCCTGGCTTAGCCAAGCACTCACATGTGTCATCATTAAATCATCGAGGGGCCCACAGATATCGCTTTTATCCCGAAGGTAAAAGGAATGGATAAACTTCGACTCATATGGCTTGTTCTGCTACTTGTTGAATCATACACAAAGGCACGTTTTATAACATCGAGTTACCAATGCGTTTTCGTGCAATCAATGCACTATCAACTCATAGTAACAACTCATATCTCTAGGTTTGAAGAATATACGATATTATCGTCTCATGATCACTCGTGATAAAATCCATGAAGTGATTCAAATGAGCGCAGGTTGAATCCAATACTCAGAACTTATGAGCACTCATGAGTGTTGTAGCACCACTTTGTCCACCAGCTTGGACCTCTACAAGACAACTCATGACAATCTTGATTCATATCTACTTCCAACATATGACCGACTGTGTATGGTTTGAATAACTTAGTCATTCGGAAAGAATGACCTAGTTTATTCTGGAAGTCAAAACATGCAAAATGAAACACAAGAATAAATGAATCAAATATGGTATCAATCCCTATGAATATAAATAGACCACTTTTATTTATCACCATACTGATTACTCATTATTCATTGTTTCGGTTTTATCAACTTTATACTTGAATTAAAAACACTAGTTGTCCCATGCTCCAAGCATGTACACTATGTTTTTCTAAACAATAGCTTTGCCATACACCAAGTATGCCCTCTATGTTTGTCTATGATCCTTACTTTGTGAAATAAACCAATTGAACATAATTTCAATGATTCTAATTTCACACTCCCAAATCCTTATCGAAAACTGTGAGAATTTCAAATTCCTATCATTTATCGAAATCTGTTTAGATTTTAAACTTATATGCACTGACCCTCCTGTAATGAATATGTACAAAGTCACAAAGACTTGTCAACAGTCATTATAAGGTATTCCACTGGAGATCAACTCCATGGAAACTAAGTCTCATATTCAAAGTACATTGCTTTGGACATGCTTCTTGCATTAAGTTTTCTAATCTTACACAGATAACTTCCACCTATGGAGACAACTCCATATTCTCATTTTGACTATCACTTCTGAACAAGGGATGTCTCTTTTCAGAATATGTCAATATGGTCCTTCCAAAATTAGCACTATACTTCCAACTGTCCCTAAGCAACCAATCTTTGGTAAACCTCAGATTGTCCTCGACAATTTCTTAATCATTTTAGTCATATCCAATTCTAGACCTTTTCCCTTCTTAATGCCTCTGGGCATTTGGAAAAATTTAGAAATGACAAATATTATAGCACATGCAATCGATCCTGTACCCAAAGCAAATGGTACACGATTCATGATGTCTCACATAAAGACATGATTCTAGACCAGTCTTTTGCTACAATATTTTTATTTGCCATGTTTTCAAAATTTGACTATGAAGAGGGATGCCGTAATCATAATCGAATTTTGAGAACGCAATATATAGAATTTCCTTAAGTTGAACCAATCCAACATGAAATTCATATATATATTCTTGACTAAAGATGATTAAGGTCTCAATCTAAGCCTTTAGAACTGAAATGAAGTATATCCTCTCCCTTAATTATAGCAAAACAACTCTTTCAACCCCTGCAGCCTCACGAATTGAAACTTTTGTTTTCTATAATTAACATTGCTAACTTGCAACACTAACAATAATTATCATGCTCCCACTAACATGATGATTATTAGCATAACACTTATGCTCCCACTAGGTTTGACATGTACTCAGAAATCAGCTCGACTTCTAGAAGTCAATACTTTACTAACTTTCTTACCAAAGTTCAGATTTCTGAGACGAGATTGCGTTGATAAGACTTTATCAAAATCATACACCTTTCCTTAGATAGCATGCATGTGTGTCTAAACAATTTCAGAACTATGAAAAGGGATGCCGTAATCATAGTCTCAATTGTTTAGACCTTTTTCCATCTGCTTCAAATCTACTTGGTGGAAGTGTTTCGTCACCATCATTTTCATGAATCGGAGAGAAACCTTATGACCCTTAGATTTCATGGTGTATGTGTTTTTATCTATGTGAATCGTCAGCACCATAGTCACCAGACAAGGATAATGACAAATCCAAACACATATGGACTGAACTCAATCTTAATTTCTTACCACCTGGCAGCTCAAGGGCCTGCCATTGCTTTCAAGTTGTTATGCAACCAACTGAGAACTCTAAGAACTCATATGCAAAGCGAACTTTAACTGGAATGGGCACAGAAATAGAAGTATGTCAACACGATAGGTTATAAACCTCAAGTCGTGTGCTAGTGAAGAACCTCAGGTTTTACTCTTGATTAGTTCTTGAGACTTTCAAGACCTTTAAGACTCTCATTGTCCTCTTGACATATAAGACTCTCTTGTCAAATATTCAAGGGATAGTGCGGATTCTTTATCAAGACAAACACTTCACACAATTGGCCTTAGTTGGTCTTTGTTTAATCCAAAACATCACAACTTACCAACTTCAAATGTACAAGAGTAGGACACTTTTACTCTTACATTTGACAAGTGTTATAAACGTTTATTTAAGATATGTCACTCAACTTATAGTCTTGGAGTATCATTCTAAGACTTGTTTTGAAACGAAGCATGAATCATCTTCTTGATTTAACCATTTCAACAATTCATGACTCCTCTTCTTAGTCATAAGAATGCACTAAGATGTCCTTAGAAGACCAATTGTGATGTGGTTCTTTAATCATTAAGATGATCACAAAACATGATACTAAAGTACTCTCCCATCTTTTCAGATTTGAGAAACTTTTATCTGTCTGCCTAATTTGATTCTTCCCATTCGTTCTGCCATACATTGAGACTTTCCAATGTTTCAGAATTATACTTAAACTTGTAAGTATAACCATATTTACTAAACTTTAGTAAATCATGACGAATAGTCTTATCGATCTTTTGTGGTGGACTTGATCAGTGCACAAGAATGTGTACTCGATCCCTTAGTCCTTTACTTGACTCACATATACATGTGAACAAGGAGTTAGTCTTAGTTTTCCAAAGCTGAAAGTTCTCATTCATCATACTATACAACTTGCATGATTTCCAAGTTTCTATCCAACTGAAACCTTGGGTGATGAGAATCATTCCTTATTTGGTAAATTATGACACTGCCACAAACGTAAGAATCAAGTCCATTTTTCCAATATTGCTATCAATGGAATCATATAAAGAACCATTTTTCACAAATGCCACTGTAAGGATATTTAAAATAAATATAAAATTAAAACCTTTTATTTTATTTCAAAACTTTGCGGAAAAAACTTATCCTTACAGTGCAAATGCATATGAAAAACTTGTTGTTATCTATTCCTAAGCAATTTATCATAACTCCTTAGTAACAGCTCCAAAAATTCTGACCACCAAACCATGTGATCGAAATCCATCTTCGTGATCAGAATCAGCATGTACTTCCTTTAAGTTTCTTCACTTTTCTTTGATTCTTAAAACATCAATATGTGACCCAGTCACATCATGTAATGAGAATCTCATAATAGAAACTTAACAGAGTTAGATAGTGGACTTTTACCTGAAGAAGAGTCAAACTTCTTGACTTGATCACCCTTATGATCTTTCAGATAAATAGGCAGCTTCGCAATCAATGCCTCTTTCTTTGGCAAGATAAACATTTGGACTCTTTGGTAATGGGACTATCTCAGACTTAGCCTTTCTGTTTACCATTTGGTCAACCTAGTTGACTATGGTCAAACCCTTTCTTCGGGATGAGAAGGCTTTTCTAGATATCATGTGTCACTATTGTCTCTGTCCATAAAGTTTTGGGAAGTTGATCTCCTAATCAAATTTGCTTTACTAGCACACCAAATCATTTCTGATTTAGCAGCACCAAGCAAATAGTTAAGATCATTAAGGGTCTTGTCATAGTCTATTTCATAGGAGTCCCAAAGGAATTCACTAGGTGACTTAGAAAGTGGTTGAACATCCAACCTTCTTAAGACTTTGACACCCAACTCTCCTGGCTTGTCAATATGTGACTTCATCTCCAAGATGCGATCACACATAGACCTTGCTTGCCAATAGGGATTGAGTGACCTTAAACTTTTCAAGAACTTGTGGGTTCGGGAGAATAACTGGAGGAGGTGAAAGAAGTAAAGTTCCAAGAGATTTGGGAAGATCATAGATGTCTGAACTTAGACATCTTTTGGGAGATATTCAAGATAGTTGATCTAAAGTCCTTAATATGACACCCAATATGAAATATTAAGGCTAGGACCCAACAAACTATTTTATAACTTAGAAGAGGGATGCCGTAATCCAAGCTATAAAATATTTGATAGTAGGTGAATGACGATTCACCAATTTCCACCAAGATAAACGAAATGTATTATTAGGTTTTAATTGGATTTGAAACTCCTAGATCTTTTGAGATTCATTGAACTTTTCAATGGCATGTTTCAATCTCGAGTGTGCCCTTCAGTTTTTGTGACTGGGATGCCGAGGATCACAAAACAAGGTGTGAAGTAACCATGCAAATTACTTGGTACCCTTAAGTGTTTACCCCTCAATCGATGTGTTGGTTAACCACACACGCTCCATCGATACTATGATAAACATTAAGTTACCCTTTGCCTACCTTGTTAAGTCCAGGTTAGTGTGCCGGTTAACCACACACGCTCCACTAACGGCTTAAACAAAGTGCAAAGTGTAATTTCATGGATTAGCACCTTATTCACATTTTCCTAAGTAACTAAGATTAGGAATTTATAAGTGTTTAGTTACTTAGTATTTATCATTAATACTTTTAACGAAGGGAGAATTATAGTCTTTGTCCTACCCGTTCGGCTAACAACCCTCCACCAGTCAAGGAAGTGGTGGGTGAGAGTGGACACCCATTAAACTGCCATTTTATAGGCAGTAACCTTATACCCCCCTTATAGACCGGCTTCGTGAATGAGGCCTACTAATGGTGAGACTTACTTTACTCTTATACATATATATAAATATTATTAACTTATAATATTATAAAGTATAAGGGTTGAATTTTAACTTTTAAAATTCTAAGGGCTAACTTGGAATTAAAGTATTCATAAGTGAAAACTTATCAAATTCCAAAACTTGAGGGCAAGTTTTGAAACTATTCAAAACTAATTAATTCCATAACTTATGTGTTTAAAGTAGTTTTAATTAAAAGACTCTTCAAGTTCCATAACTTGAGGACAAGTTATGGAAGACTTTAAACTAATAAAAGAATGTAACTTTTCTTTATTTTGTAACTTATGGAATTAATTAAGGTTACATATTTTATTACTTAATGAAGTGACTCTTGAACCTCCATAACTTGAGGACAAGACTCTTCATTTTTGTAACCATTGCCAACTTTTATGAGTTTTATGAAACTTAAATGTGACTTTTCATATAACTTGAGGACAAGTTACAAAAACACATTTTAGAATCAACTCTTAGATTAAAATAGATTAAAAACACATAATCAATTAACTTTTCTATTAATCTAAGCAACTCATATGAACAAAGATAATTCACATCAAATTTTTTCAAGTAATTAGCATAACTTTTAAACTAATACAAAACATGAATCTATTGACAATTATCTTTGAAATTGGATTAGCATGAACATTACCACATCAAAAACAAGTTTATAAGTTCAAAAACAACTTATGGTAATGTTCCTAGTCCAATTCCAGCCAGAACAGTCGAAGATATGCTGTCTGGGACACAAACTCGTCGAGTTCTTATAGGAAACTCGTCGAGTTCATGCCTTAACACATGAACTCGTCGAGTTTATGGCCAGAACTCGTCTGAGTTTTTCTGTCTGGACAGATTCTCAGCCTTGAAAAATAAGTTGCATCAAGTATAATTGAAAACAGCCATTGGCTCTGATACCACTGTTGGGTTTTGAGCATTCTAACACTCCTATGGTGTACATGCAACCCTAAATACCTTGGATCTATGTTTTCTCTAATATACATGCAAATGCTAATATTCCAAGGTATTACCCTATCTAGCATACAATCATAGATACTTGGGTAATAATATAGATAGAATACATACCTTTTGTAGTGTAGCTGGACTCCATGGGGCTTGAGTGCCTAGTGCCTCAAATGTGACACCTCAAATGGCTCACACAACATCAAATGCTCTTGGAATAACTTGGAGAGAAATCCACACTTCAAGAAATCGGCTAGCCCTTCTTTTACACACACTATTGGCCGATTTTGGTGAATAATATGATGCTTATATAGTATGTTACAATTAGGGTTACACCATGTAAACCCTAATTGTCATGACCTTTCATTTCCATGACCCATGGGTTAAGAAACCTCCATGGAGCAACCTATGGGTTTAACCCAACTTGATTATCCATGGAGCTTTGGCCCACTATATAAGTTATGGATGATTTACACAATCAACCCATATATTTAATTAGTCTTCTTTTGATCACATAATTAATTCTAAATTAATTCTTGATCAATACTAATTAAATATTATTATTCTTATTATTAATATATTAGAACCTATAATATATTAATAACCATAAGTGTCTTATTTCTCTCATTTAGTCTATCCAAGTGCATGATGCCATGCAACCCAAATGGACCATGCCTGGTCGGGTCAAGTACATACAAAATATAGTTATGGACTTAGACACTAATCCAACAACAAGATCCATGAAGTAATCTCTAAGCGTGGGTTTATCTAATAGTTAAAATCCCTATTTTTTAAAGTACTCATGAATATCTTAGCAATTCAAATTGCAATGTCTTAACCTCAATCAACAATCTACAATCAATTCATGACAGTCTTAGTTCACTACTTACTTCATAAAGTATGAGCGACTATGAAAGTTTGAACAAATTACTCAGGAAGTGTAAACATGCAAAAAGAAACACAAGAATAAATAATTGAATAAGGCAGTACGATACTCATAAATAATTCTCTATTATTCATTTACCAAATCAATTACATTTATTTTGTTACAAGTTCCAAACATATCACCTAACTACTAAACCTTATATCGTCTCTTAGGCCTATGCCCCTAGCATGTTGGTAGTGTTTGACTTTGCTCAGAGCCTTGGTGAAAGGATCTACAACATTATCTTCTGATGAGTCAAATAAAATGGAAATTGTGGTGTGTGTGATGCGATCATCCTCAACTCTTCCCATTCGATCCGGAAGTACCTCAAACATAAACTAAAAACTGTAAGCACAGAGCTTAGTGAGTTCCCTAAAATACAACATACCATACATATCATCCAGCTCAAGGTTGTGTCGGGTGTATTTCACCCCTGAGTCTGTTTCAACTCATGTGTCGGCCCAAGGCCGTACCGGGTCTATTTCACCCCCAAGTCTATTTCAACTCATATGTCAGCACAAGGCTGTACCAGGTCTATTTCACCTCACATACATATAACAAACATGCACACACGCATATAACACATACAACAGGAGTCACGAAGACTACAAGCACATAACATATCGTAGTATCCTATAGTAAAGTGAGCAAAATCACCTCAGTCTGCTATCACTCAAACTAATGATCGGGCTATTGAACCTGAAAATCCTCACGCTAATCAATCAAATAAAACCCCAATTAATAATTGGCCCCAAGCTAAAAGACCATTTTACCCTTTTCTCATTTAACTGAGGCCCAACCCAGTGGCACTAAAAGCCCAATATGGCCTAAATTCCTAAATGATACCCAAATCCCATTATAGGCCCAAATCCAAGAAGGGCCGAAGCCTAACAATGGCCCAAAGTCAGAAAGACTAGTGGCCCAACAACGCCCAAAACCCTAATAGTCCAAATATGGCCCAAATCACAAAAGTCAATGAAAGTCAACAGCTACTAAGTACGCCCAACATACTCAGACTTACGCCCGACGTACGACACCTTTGGCCAGTATGTGTTGCGTACGAGCTGGGTACGCCCAACGTACTCCACAACAACCCAATCTCAACATTAAGTGCTTAATTGGTTAAGCCACTAAGTCCACTTCTCAAATCTGATCCTAAATAATGTCTTAACACATAATGTTGGCAACTTTATTCCTTGGCATGTCTCAATGGGACCCAATAGTTTTTTTTTACCATTAAACTCCATAATAAGATCCCTAACTCATGTATGGTCCGATATAACACATCAAGATTGCATTTTTATGCACAAGGAACCTAAAAAATGCTAAGATCTACCATCTGTAGCTCCTGGAGTAGCTCATACTCTCAAGCATGACTTAAGGGACCATAAAAAAGCACAAAAAAGCCATAACTAGATCTATCATAATGAACCATCAAGTTAAGAGCTTTATACCTCCAAAAGCTTTCCAAGTTGGTGATGATTCTGGATCCACACGCTCCAACCACACCCATGCAACTTCCAATAACTCTTATTCCTTCAAGATCACCAAAAACACTCTCAAAGATCACTGCCAAGCTCAAAACACTCAAAAGGCAATTAGGATTTTGTTCCCAGGGTTTGGAGAGGTAGAGGTTGGTCATAAGTGATGGGTTTTCTATGCTACAACATCTTATGGTGCACATACAACCCTAAATACCTTGGATCTATGTTTTCACCAATTATACATGCAAATGGTTTCCAAAACATTAAACCTATAACTAGCATGCATTTGACATAAACCATATAAGATACTAGTTAGGGTAACATACCTTTTATGTAGCTTGAAGTCTTGATGTATTTGGCCTTAAGAGCTTAGCCCCAATAGTGTGGAAGCCTCAAATGAAGTCACAACACATCATGGACAAAGGATGAAACTTGAGAGAGAATTCATACACACCAAAACCGTCCATATCCTCCAAGAATACATTAGTGGTCATTTTGGCTATGAAATAACATATTTATATGTAGGATTCCAAGGGTCATGGGTATAACCCAAATCCATACCCATGGGTATTATGATCCATGGTTCATGTGTCCCAACTCTTTATGTATCCATACATAAACTTGGTCCCACATGGATCATAAGCCCAACACATATAAATATAACTAATTACCATAATTAGTCCCCATAGATTTAATTAGTCTCTTTTGATCACAAAATTAATTCCAAATTAATTCTTGATCAATACTAATTAAAACATATGATTTCATATTAATATATTAGAACTTATAATATATTAATAAATCATATATAACCTTCTCTCAAGAGTCTATCCTAACAAATTGTCCTGATGATATGCAACCCAAATGGACCATGCTACTCTCGGGTCGAGTACATACCAATAATATTTATAGGCTTAGACATCTAATCCAACAGTCTCCCACTTGGATAAGTCTAAAACTATTATTGCAAGTATGACTCCAAAACCCGACTAGCAATCGTAGCTCTTAAAAGCCGCTGTCGAACTCTGACCTAGTCAATGATACGTCCATTAGATAAGGGATAATATATTCCTCCATTCTAGATATCAAATGGACTGAGACATGGATTATAATCATTCTCTCTGTCCATTTGTTGTTTCCCGATTTCCGATTTATGATGACCGACTAATTGAACAAATCAAATCAGTCCAGGCCCGGCCGAGCACTTACGTTTGTCATCACAAAATCATCGAGGGGCCCACAGATATCGCTTTAATCCCTCCAAGGGTAAAAGGAATGGATAAACTTTGACTCATATGCTTGTACTAACTACTTGTTGAATCATACACAAAGGAACGTTTTATAACATCAAGTTACTGATGCGTTTTCGTACAATCAATGTACAACCAAATCATAGTCAACAAATCATATCTCTAGGTTTGAAGAATATAAGATATTATCGTCTCAAGATCACTCGTGATAAAATCCATGAAGTGATTCAAATGAGCGTGGGTTTAATCCAATACTCGAATCTTATTCCAGGAGCACTCATGAATACTGCAGTTATGTCTAAAAACATCTAGACATACTACAGACCCATTCATGATAGTCTTACCTCAATACCTACTTCCGAAGTATGATCGATTGTGGACAGTTTGAATAACCTAGTTATTCGGGAAGTCAAAACATGCAAAGTGAAACACAAGGATAATACTAATCCAATATGGCCCCAATACTTGTGAGAGTAAATAAAACACATTTTATATAATCACCATATTGATTACTCATTATTCATTGTATAATGTTTCGAATAATCAACTTTATACTTGAATCAAAACAATAGTTGTCCCATGCTCCAAGCATGCACACTATGTTTACTTATGGTCCTTTGTTTGTGGAATAGATCAATTGACAACATTTCAAATGATATTCATTTCACAATCCCAAAACCTTATCGCAAATGTAAGAATACAAGATTCTTTGCCACTTACTGAAATCTGTTAGATTCCAAACTTATATGGATTGTTCATTTTGTAATGACTGTGCACAAAAGTCACAAAGACTCGGCAACAAACATTACAAAGTATTCCAATGGAGAGCAATTCCATGGAAACAAAGTCTCACATTCAAAGTACATTCCTTGGAACATCCTTCTTGCATTAAGTTTTCTAATCTTACACATATTTAAAGAATAACCTCCACCTATGGAAACATTTCCATATTCCATTTTGACTATCACTTCTGAACAAGAGTTGCCTTTTTTCCGAATATGTCAATATGGTCCTTCCAAAATTTACACTATACTTCCAACTGTCCATGAGCAACCAATCTTTGGTAAACCTCAGATTGTCCTCGACAATTGCTTAATCATTTTAGTCATATCCAGTTCTAGTATTTTTCCCTCTTAATGCCCTAAGCATTTGGAAAAATTTAGAACAGATGAATATTACAGCACATGTAATCGATCCTATATTCGAAGCATATGGGATACGATTCATGATGTCTCACATAAAGACATGATACTAGACCAGTCTTTTGCTATAATATTTCTATTTCTATTTGCCATGTTCTCATAATTCAGATTATGAAAAGGGATTCCTTAATCATAATCGAATTTTAGAACGCAAATAATGTAATCATGATTGAATTTGATTAAAATCTCACAATCTAAGCTTTTAGATTTGAAATGAAGGATAATTTCTTCTCCCTTAATTATAGCAAAACAACTTTTCAAACCCTTGCAGCTTTGCAAATTGAAACTTTTGTTTTCTATAATTAACATTGCTAACTTGCAAAACTTAACATAATAATCATGCTCCCACTAACATGATAATTAGTAGCATAATACTTATGCTCCCACTAGCTTTGACATGTATCCAGAAATCAGCTGGACTTCTAGAAATCAATACTTTGTTGACTTTCTTACCAAAGTTCAGATTTCTGATACGAGATGATTTGATAAGACTTATCAAAATCATACACATTTCCTTAGATAGCTCACATGTGTGTCTAAACAATTTTTAGAACTATGAAAAGGGATGCCGTAATCATAGTCTCAATTGTTTAGACCTTTTCCATTTCTCACAAGTCCATGTTAGTGTGCCGTTTAACCACACACGCTCCACTAACGACTTTGAGAATGCAAATATCACAATTGCTATCTACTTAAAATCTACTTAGTGAAAGTGTTTCCTCACCATCATTTTCATGAATCGGAGAGAAACCTTATGACACTTAGATTTTATGGTGTATGTGTTCCTATCCATGTGAATTTGTCAAAACCATAATCACAAGACAAGGTTATTGACAAATCCAAACTCATATGGATTGAACTTGTGCAATCTTAACTTCTTGCCACTTGGCAGCACAAGGGCCTACCATTGCTTCCAGGTTGTTATGCAAACAATTGAGAACTTGTAGAACTCAGATGCATAGTCAAATTTAACTGGAATGCGATCGAAATCCATCTATTCACGATCAGAATCAGCTTACTCTTCCTTTAAGCTTCCTCTCTTTTCTTTGATTATTAAAACATCAAAATGCGACCTAGTCACATCATGTAATAAGAATCTCCAAATAGGAACTTAACAGAGTTAGATAGTGGACTTATCTGAAGTAGAGTCATACATTCTCACTTTACAATCCTTATGATTCTTTAGGTAAATAGGGCAGCTTCGAAACCAATGTCCCTTCCTTTGGCAATAGAAACATATGGACTCTTTAGGAATGGTACACAGGACTATCTCAGACTTAGCCTTTCTCTTTACCATTTGGTCAACCGAGTTGACTATGGTCGATCCCTTTCCATTGGGAAGAGAAAGCTTTTCTGGATTTCCGATGTCACCATTGTCAATGTCCATAGAAGTTTGGGAAGTAGATCTTCCAATCAAATTTGCTTTACCAGTGCTCCAAATCATTGCTGATTCAGCAGCAACAAGCAAATAGGTAAGATCATTAAGGATCATGTCGTGATCTGTCATCAGTAAGTGACTAAAGAACCCAGTCAACAGCCAACTTCTTCGAGACTCCGACACCCAACTCTCCCAGCTTATCAATATGTGACTTCATCTCCAAGATGTGAGCACAAATAGACATTGCTTGCCAACAGGTATTGAATGATCTTGAACTTTTCAAGAACTTGTGGGTTAGGGAGAATAATTGGAGGAGGTGGAGGAAGTGAAGTATGATTTCCAATCCCATTAATGCATAACAAGGGATTAATATTTCACCTTGATCGCCATTTGGGATATCATCTTCATTAGGATAGCTTTATCCAAAAGGATAAGGAAGACCATAGTTGTCATAACTAGACATCTATGAGGGAGAAATTCAAGTTTAGTTGATTTAAGCCCTTAATATAACACCCAATATGAAATATTAAGGCTAGAACCCAACACAACATTTTATAACTTGGAAGAGGGATGCCGTAATCCAAGCTACAAAATATTTGAAGGTAGGTAAATGACGATTTATCAATTTCCACCATGAAAAAAACGAAAAGGAATTTTAGGTCTTAAATGGATTGAAACTCCTAGATCCTGTGAGATTCATTGAACTTTTCAACGACAAGTTTAAATCTCGATTGTGCCCTCTCAAGTTTGTGACTGGGATACCGAGGATCACAAACAAGGTGTGAATAACCATGCAAATTAACTTGGTACCCTTAACTTTATCACCTAATCGATGTGCCCGTTAACCACACGCGCTCCACCGATCTATGATAAACATTAAGTAACCCTTTTCCACACTTACTAGTCCATGTTAGTGTGTCGGTTCACCACACACGCTCCACTAACGACTTGGTAAGGTACAAAGTGTAATTTCATGGGTTAGCACCAAATTCACATTTTCCTAAGTAACTAAGATTGGGAATTTATAAGTGTTTAGTTACTTAGTATTTATCATTATACTTTTAATGAAGGGAGAATTAATGTCCTGTCCTACCCGTTCAGCTAACAACCCTCCATCAGTCAAGGAAGCGGTGGGTGAGAGTGGACACCCATTAAACTGCCATTTTATAGGCAGTAACCTTATACCCCCCTTATAATCCAGCTTCGTGAATGAGGCCTACTAACAGTAAGACTGACTTATTCTTATACATATATATAAATATTAAACCTATAGTATTATAATAGTATAAGGGTTGATTTTAAACTATTAAAATTCTAAGGGTTTTACTTGGAATTAAAGTATTCATGGGGGGAAACTTTACAAATTCCAAAACTCGAGGGGAAGTTTTGAACAATTCAAAAACTTTGGGTTTCCATAACTTATGAGTTTAATATGGTTTTATGAAAGACTTTTCAAGTTCCATAGCTTGAGGACAAGTTATAGAATACATAAAACTATTTTATAAAACATTAAAATCAAGAGACTCTTCCAATTTCATAACCTATGAGACTTAATGTGCTTTTAAATGAAAAACTCTTCATTTTCCATAACTTGAGGACAAGTTATGGAGTTCATAAAACCATTAAAACAATTATTCCAATTAACACAATAATCAAATAATTTTTCTATGAACAAGATCAAACTCATAAGCAAAGATAATTCTCATCAACAATTTTTAAGAACTTAGCTAATCACATAAACTAAAACAAGTCTTGAAAATTTTACAATTATCCTTTATTTGGATGAGAATAAACATTAGCATAACATCAAAATCAAATTTTATGAACAAAAACACTTTGTGGTAATGATTCTAATCCAAAACAGGCCAAAAAACTCGAATATATGCTGTCAGGGGCTCCAACTCGCTGAGTGTAAGAACCAACTCGATGAGTTGGATGAGTTTACACATGGACTCGTCGAGTCCCCTGTCCAGACAGCAAAAAAATTCGATTTTTCAGCTTTTTTCAGCAAGTAGCATCAAGTGTAATTTGAAAACAACCTATGGCTCTGATACCACTGATGGGTTTTCTATGCTACAACATCCTATGGTGCACATACAACCCTAAATACCTTGGATCTATGTTTACACTAAATATACATGCAAATGGCTTCTAAGGCATTAAACCTATAACTAGCATGCATTTGACATAAACCATATAAGATACTAGTTAGGGTAACATACCTTTTATGTAGCTTGAAGTCTTGATGTATTTGGCCTTAAGAGCTTAGCCCCAATAGTGTGGAGGCCTCAAATGAAGTCACAACACATCATGGACAAAGGATGAAACTTGAGAGAGAATTCATACACACCAAAACCGTCCATATCCTCCAAGAATACATTAGTGGTCATTTTGGCTATGAAATAACATATTTATATGTAGGATTCCAAGGGTCATGGGTATAACCCAAATCCATACCCATGGGTATTATGATCCATGGTTCATGTGGCCCAACTCTTTATGTATCCATACATAAACTTGGTCCAACATGGGTCATAAGCCCAACACATATAAATATAACTAATTACCATAATTAGTCCCCATAGATTTAATTAGTCTCTTTTTATCACAAAACTAATTCCAAATTAATTCTTGATCAATACTAATTAAAACATATGATTTCATATTAATATATTAGAAATTATAATATATTAATAAATCATATATAACCTTCTCTCAAGAGTCTATCCTAACAAATTGTCCTGATGATATGCAACCCAAATGGACCATGCTACTCTCAGGTCGAGTACATACCAATAATAGTTATGGGCTTAGACATCTAATCCAACAATAAGAAGGTCCAATGGCAACTTAAGGTGTTTAAATAGGGCTCAAACCCTAAAAATTAGGGTTTGCCCCAGGTGATTGTATGCCTAGCATACTCCACGTATGCCCAATGTACATGGATGCCTCAACGATCATCATTTTGACCCAGTACACCCAACGTACTCCTAGCGTACGCCCAACATACTCGGCTAGGGACCAAAATGCAAAAATTTTTAAGTTAAGGGCAAAATGGGAAAAATACATAAAATGCAAATGTTACAACTTGATAGTGCTATGAATGGATAATTCACCTTTCTTTGAATTCTACACACTGAAATACTTCAGTATTTTATCCAAATATGTACTCTAGCTAAGACCAATAAGACGATTCTTTCTATCCTGATGAATCCTTATTCCTAGAATATAGGATGTCGAGTTCAATTGACGTCATCACAAATCAATAATAAGGAAACAAAATTTTGGACAATGAGATTGATTCTGATCCATGTCTCATATTCGCACGATATCTTGTAGAACGGAGGAATATTTGATCACTTATCTAAGGACAAATATATGATCGGATCAGAGTTCGACAGTTGGTTTGGAAAGCACCCTTTGTTGTATGATTTAAAAGTTATATATGTAATTTAGTTTTTTAGAGTTATTCAAGTGGGAGAATGTTTGATTAGGTGTATAAGCCAATAACTAAATTAATATAATTTTGAATTATTAGCAAAGTCCATTTGGGTTGCCCTCAAACCTAGTAATTGACTAGAATGTTTTTTTGAGGAGAAAGACCGATTTATTAACTTATTATATAGTTAATAAATTAATTAGAATTCAAAATAAATGATTTATTAATATATTATGTGAATAATATATTAATTAGAAATAGTATTGTTCAATTAAAAATTAATCAGAAATTAATTTGAATTAATTTTGGGATTAATTGGATTAATTAAAAGTAGAAGGAATAAATGTGACACTATTCAAAAGTTGAGTATTGACTAATTATAGAACCTCCCATAGAGGGAACAGTTTCTATAGGGTTTCTAGAGAGTTTCTAGAGGTATTCCTGGGTTCTAAGGAAGCTTGGAATGCCTTAGGGAGGAAGCAATGAGATAAGGGTTATTAAAAAGGAACATGCCTTACATACTACCTTCCTAACACCTATATAAACCCCTATGGGTTTAAAACTTTGAAATTCATCTCATCTAAGAACCTTAGATTCAAAATTCTTCCATCTCCTCCTTTTCCTCTTTAGCTTCCAATTTCTAGGATTTTGGTGTGAGTCATTAGATGCACGAGACTTCTGGTGCTTGCTTTCTAAAGACCAATCAAGAAGGAATACTAGTTTATTTGCTATAATAAACTAAAGGTATGTATTTTCTAATGAACCCTTTCTTAATTTTGAAAATAATAATGTACTTTTAGGGTTCTTGATATTTAATTGTTTGTTGCAAATCATAGTGAGAACATAGATCCTTTAGGTTGCATGTGAGCTTAGGGTTTAAGTTTTTCCGCCAAAATAAGATTTTTGTAACCTATAAAACCCATCACTATCTTCATAATACATCTAGAAGTGAGAGAAAAGAGAATTTAAGTTAGTTGATTTTAATCCTTAATTAGTAACCTAAAACTTTAAATTAAGGTTAGGATCCATATTTTCGATTCGAACTTTGAAGAGAGATGTCGTAATAAAATTTGAATCTATTTTAGGTAGGTAAGGCTTTTACCAATTCCAATCTTATGAAACTCATAGATCTTTTGAGATTCATTGAATCTTATCAATGGCATGTTTAATCTCAGATTATGCTCTCACGTTTATGACTGGGATGCCGAGGATCACAAACGAGATGTAATAATTATGCAAACCCGCTTGGCACCCTCGATGTCATTTATCATCTCCACTTAATGTGCCGGTTAACCACACGCGCTCCATTAACAATGATAATTTTCAAGATGCCCATCATTTCTATTTAAAGTCCTTATTAGTGTTCCGGTTAACCACACACACTCCACTAATGACATATTAAAGTATGATGTGCGTTTTCATGGATTAGCATACTATTTCACATTTTTCCTAAAATAACTGAAGTCAGATTTTTAAAGAAGTTTCTATTAATTTTATGTCATTATACGTTTAACGATATTATGCCCTATGAAACCCCTTCGGCTAATCACCCTCCACCACACATGAGAGTGGTGGGTGAGAGGGGACACCCATTCAACGACCATTTTATAGGTCGCTTCCTTATACCCTCTTTATGACATGGTTTTGTGAATGAGGCGTACTAGCGATTTGACTGGTTTGTCTTATTCATATAGTAATAAACTTTTGATGATATATATATATATATATATATATATATATATATATATATATATATATATATATATATATATATATATATATATATATATAAGATATATTTTAAACTTTTCAAAATATAAGGTTCAAATATTAATTATTTAAATTAAATCTTTTAATTAATTAATATTAAACCAGTTATGATTTATATTTATCTTTTAATTAAATAATTAATTAAATAATTACGGATTAAACAATTATTTACAATTAACCAATTAATAAAATAATTCAAATTTAATCATATTCCCAAGCCTCTTAATTTTCGAAAATAGGCTAGGGTTTATCATGTTTTAATTATTCAAATTTTAAGGCTTTTAAAATAACAAATAATGAAACAAGGTAAACCCTGAAGGGCTCCCTACTTTTCGATATAAAAAATGGTTAAGGGGGTAGGGTTTCAAGAATCCTAGCAAGTTTTAAAAACTCTAAGGGTGGAGGTTAGGTTTCCAGGAACCCTGCCAATTTTTGAAAATTCATCCCTTAGGGTTTAATTTCTATAAACCCTAATTTTGATTATTTCAACATTGTGCAAGATATATTGAAAATTATGGCTCTGATACCACTGATATGTTTTATAGGTTACAAAAATAAATATGTGGCGGGAAAACTTAACCCTAAGTTCACATGCAACCTATTGGTCTAAGTTTTCTCTATTGATTACAACAAACAATTGGACATCAAGAACCCTAGTAATACTCTACTATTTTTGAAAATACCAAAGGGTTTTAGGGTTTACATACATTTTAATTATTGTAGTAAATAATCAATAAAATCCTTCTTGAATAAGCTCTAGAAAACAAGCACCAGAAATCTCGTGCCTTTGATGGCTCACACCCAAAACCCTATAATGAAGAGGATGGAGGGAGAGAGAGAGAGAGAGAGAGAGAGTGAGAGAGAGAAGAAGGAAATTTTGTTCCTAATACTCTTAGTAATGTCATGAATGAAAATTTATGGCCTTGATGTCCTATTTATAGTTTAGGTAACTTACAAGCAAAGCAGAATCTGAATTGATTAAATAATAGATTTAGTCCTAATTCAAATCTTTTCCTTTTATGCGACCAAGAGACTTCAAGAAACCCTAGAGGAGCCTCAAAAAACCGCCCATGCCATGGAGGTTTCTAAAATTGTTTCTTTTGTTCAACTATAGAATAATTACAATTCACCTCTTGCACCTTTAATTAATTCCAATTAATCCCAAATTAATACCATATTAATTTAGTTTAATAATTAATTAATTCTAATTGATTTCTTATTAATTTATTAACCATATAAATTAACAAATCAGTTATTTAATTATTAATCTAATGTTAATTTATTAATCACATAACAAATTAACATATCAATTATCTATTCCCAACAAAACATCTCTCTCTCTCTCTCTCTCTTTCTTTTTTTCTCTCTCTCTCTCTCTCTCTCTCTCTCCTAATATCATTTCTAGCTATTTCTGGTTATGAGGGCAACCCAAAAGGATTTTCTTTTTAATTAAAGTATATACCAATCTAGTTATTGGCTTAGACACCTAATCTAACAATCTCAACATCCAACACACAAGTACCAAATCGATAACCTTGTGTCGTCGCTTTTTCCTTTTTGATCACCAATCATTTTAGGCTCTTCAATTAACCTTTTGTTTTCATCACTCCTTAATTTTGAAAGTGGAATCTTTCGGTTCTCCTCCCAAGCACTTCCTCAAATAACAAACATGAAAGGTATTGTGAATACCTTTCAGTTCAACTAGAAACTCAAGCATGTATGCTTGCTTCCATGTCTTCTGAACTCCTTAATTTTGAAAGTGGAATCTTTCGGTTCTCCTCCCAAGCACTTCCTCAAATAACAAACATGAAAGGTATTGTGAATACCTTTCAGTTCAACTAGAAACTCAAGCATGTATGCTTGCTTCCATGTCTTCTGAAGTACTTTGTGATGGGTTTTTCTAGGTTACATTAAAATTTAATTAACATGATTTGCACAATAGAATTTACATAAAACAATTTATGGGCACATTCAACCTAGAGATTTATGGTTTTCCTCATAATAGCAACATACTCTGAAAACTAATCTAACCTATGTATTATCGAAAATTAAAATATTATAATTACATACCTTTTGCTATAATCAAATATAGAAATATAATTTCTTCAAACCTTCCTTGGAAAGCAAGCACTAAAACTATGGATGCCTCTAATGACTTACACCTAAACCCTAGAAATCCTAGAATGAAGAGGAGGGATGAGAGGGAAGATGAAATTCAGATTTCATCTTTCTTAGAACCATAGGAAAGAAATTACGATGCGAAAGGGTCATATTTATAGCTAGGGGATCTCTAGGATAAACCCTGATTTGAATAATAAAATATACAGATTTTATCTATTCAAGTCAGTTATCAACTATAAGAGCCTTTTAGAAACCCTAAAACCCTCCTTAAAATCGCACATACCATGGAGGATTCTAGAATTGATTCTTTTGTTTAATTTTTGAAAAATTAAAATCCATCCATTGCACCTTTAATTAATTCCAATTAATCATGAACTAATTCCATATTAATTCTGATTAATAATTATTTAATTCCAACCATTTGTTGTTAATTTCTAATTAATTTATGTGATCATATAATAAATTAATAAATCATTTCCCCATTTACCTAATATCATTTCTAGCTATTTCTGGTTATGAGGGCAACCCAAAAGGACTTTGCTTTTATTCATAATATTATACCAATTTAGTTAAGACCTTAGACACCTTAATCTGAAACTATGAATGGTCCAATAAAACGAGGACTTAACTTCCCATATTTACAAAATCCGATAAGTCCTTTCCATGGAAAGACTTTAAGTAACATTTGATCACTGGCCTTAAAAGTTATAGGTCATCACTTCATATCTGCATAGCTTTTCTGACAAATTTGAGCAGCTATCATTCTTTCTAATATGATTTTCATTTTATCAATGAATTATTGAACTATTTCAGGACCAACAAAGTGTTTTTCTCCATCCTCTAACCAATAAGATAGCATACAACACTTTCTCCCGTACAATGCTTCATAAGGAGGCATCTTGATGCTTGAGTGATAACTATTGTTGTAGCCGAATTCGACTAATGGTGGGTGATCGCCCCAGTTACCAGCAAATTCTAAAGTGCATGCCCGGAACATATCTTCTAATTTTTGGATAGCTCTTTCACTATGTTTGTCCGTTTGTAGATGGTAGGCAGTACTTCAACACAACTTTGTAACTTTTTCTTCATGCATACTCTTCTAGAATCTGGTAGTGAATCGAGTATCTCTGTTTGATAAAATCATTAAGGGTACACCATGAATCCTGGAAATCTCCTTTATGTAGGTTTCTGACAACTTTTCCATAGACCAAGTATCTTATGCGGCTAAGAAGTATGCACTATTCATCAACCGGTCTAGTATAACCCAGATCATGTCGTGGCATTTTCTCGTCTTTGGCAACTTGGTTATAAAATCCATGGTAATGTCATCCCATTTACCCATGGGTACCAAAAAAGGTTCCAAGTCCCAATATGGCTTCTGATGTTGTGCTTTTATGTCAAACCCCCAATCGGCGGCGGAAATGTCGGGCTTGTAGTCATGGATCACAGTTATTGAACATACATTGAATAGTACAAAATAAGAGAATATAAACTTCTATTATTATCGAAATAGAGATTAAATGATCATTGTCCATTACTAAAATACAATACAGGCCTAACAGTTTGGCGTTACAAAATATAGATAATAATTAAAAGTTATGTAGTTCTTCAGTGTGCATGTTCTTCCAACTGTTTATGACCTTTAGAATACATGCATTCTGAAGATGTGTCAACATAAAGTTGGTGAGTTCTACAAGTTTTGACACACTGTAATTTTATAACCTAAAGTATATTCATGTAATTATGACTGGCTGTCCAGCTTATATAAAAATTGTTCTTAACTAGAAAGTATAAGTTCATAACGTATAAGTATTTACCTTACTTATGTGAATACATGCTTGTAACCTCGTACAAGTGTTTGTTGTGTGTATAAGTTCTACCTGAAATATGTGAATTCATGTTTGTAACCCCATACAAGTGAATGTGTTCTTTATAATTATTTACTTATAAAAATATAAGTTTTATAACTCAACAATAGTTCTCATGAGTCAAATAAATATATAAGTATTTATTTTTACTTATATAAAATAATGATAAGTATCTATCATTCTAAGTATGTGATCATGCTACATATAGTCCTATTTCAACTCATATGAGTGCTTTTAGAATATACTTTGGGTCTATCATGAGCGAGCCTATAACTGAGCCACATGATAGGATCAAGCCTCTGTATGACACTGCAAGGGGGTGTGCTGAGAACATCATCTCAACACTTCATCGATGTCGTTGAAACAAAACAAATGACCAGGAACAGTTATCACCCGATTTGACCCATAAGAATAATTCTCGATTATTTATTTATTTATAATACAATTTACATTAATTTGTTTACATAAATAAGGATCTATCGGCGATATGTCTAATGAAAAATGCAGGCATTACACGTTATCTATTTGAGTTGTTTCTTCTTAAAAAAATATATTTGAAAAAGTATGAAGTTCTGTGTATTAATTTAATCAATTTATCAAACACTAATGTTTTGGAACTCGTATGAGTATTAATTAATTTATATGATTTTATTTAAATTTTGATTGTTGATGAGTTTTTCTTTGAGGTACATTTACCTTGTATTGTTTATTCACTTGTGAAGTCTATATAATATTTGTCGTAAATGACAATTTACATTGACACATGTCATATTTTACCCCCAAACTAACTTTGGATGTTGATTTTGTTTTTTTTAAGAAGGTACGGGTTTATACATTGGTGTATGAACCAAAGTGTTCATTCAACGTCTTAAACGATAAAGTTGCTTACTTGATGGCCTTCAACCCACCAAATAAGCCCAAGCTTGAGATGTGACAACATACTTCGATGGAAATAGCTAGATATCATGCATGAACCCATTAAGACATTCAAGATGACAAGTTTCTGCCTTAGGGACTCATTTAGAACTAAGAGTGGCAACTTTAAGTCCAGAAATCGGATTTGAACCATAAAGTTCTATACTTGGGACCAAAATGACTTCAAAACCACACTACACTAGATCTAAGCATACTTGAGGAAAGTTATGAACTTTATACCTCCAAAGAGTCCCAAATGATGATGCTATCTCGGATCTATAAGCTCAAGCTACCCAAGTCCTTCTTTTCCAACTTCTTCTTTCTTCGTCCAAGCTTTAAACCACCAAGATGGGCTTCTCAAGATCAAAATCACACAGGAATGAAGGGATGAGACGTTCTAGGGTTTTTCTGAGGTTGGGGAGGCTGATAAGGGCTGGGGTTTGAGTCCTAATGTTCCTTATATAGTTCTTGACCCTAAAATTAGGGTTTTGGGTCTCTGAGCGTACGCTGGGCGTACATCTCGTACGCTGGGCGTACATCTCGTACGCTGGGCGTACGTCTCCAGCATCCGCGACTACTTAACCCTTCTACGTTGGGCGTACTCTTGCGCTGGCCACCTTGCATGCATGGTCCTTTCTTGCCATCATTCTCTATTAAGGACCAATATTGCCAATAACTTTAAAGTGCTATAACTCCTTCATTCTAAGTCCGTTTCCGATGAACTTTATATCCACGAAAAGGTGGCGACAAGCCCTACGCTCCTGACTACACACCCAAGCCTTAAAACATTTTGAATAGAACCGGAGACCCCTAATCGACCGAATTGCCTATACCCTGGGCCTCCAAGACCACAACTGTTAGGTGTAATTTGTGCACCTTTTTGCACACCTTTTAGTCCCATTTCATGCATCTATATAGCATAATTGTTCTTCCTTTTTCTTGTATTTAATCATATTCATGTTAGTCTCTAGAACAACCTTATTTGCACACTTTCATGTCTTTTTCAGGTAAACCGGAGCTTGGAATGCGCTTTGGGAGGTGCCGGGAAGCATTGGTGAAGATTTCGGGATGATCGGACGAAGAACGGAAAAGTTGGAAAAATCAAGTTTGGATTCGGAGTCAGAGGGGTACGCGGGTCGTGTTGGATTTACACTGAAAAGTGAGCATGGGGCGTGTTTGACCAAGAAGAAGTTGTTGACCATGTTGAACACGGACCGTGTCAGTTTAGTGCAAATCAACACGGGCCGTGTTGACTGCTGAACACGACCCGTGTCAGTTTAGCCTATTTTGACACGGGCTGTGTTCGACCCAAAAACTGTCTTTTGGCAGTTTTTCCTTTTTTTCATATCACGGTAATTGGGTCATTTTTACACAAGGAGAACATACCAGAGCACTTTTGGAGAGGAGAATTCAAGGGTTTTAGCAAGGGTTTGTCCGTTAATCATTGGGAAACATTTTAATTTCTTCTTTGTAAGCACTTTAGCACTTAATTTCATCTTTTAAACTTGTTAATCTTGTTCTATCCATGTGTGGCCAGAACCCTAACTTCTCCAATTTCATGTTTTGACTTTTTGGTTGTGAATCAAATCATATGACCTGATGTTTGTGTTTAATTTCTATCTAGTGAAACTCATTTTATTTCAATCGAATGTTTGATTATAATAATGATTCTTATTGGCCATTTGAATTAGGGTTAGGTCATTCAAGTTATTCATTTTGCAAAATCCGTAATTGTTTTGTGAATTGAACTAAGTAACAAGCATTAAATTGATTTCTTATGAATGAATTTAGTGTAAATCTTTTCACACATTCTTACGCTCCCGAGCTTGTGAGGAGTATTGGGTGTTGTTGGGAACATTCACAATAAGCTTAATGCAATCTTTTAATCTAATTCTAAGTGCTTGTTTAGATTAGGTTAGCAAGGTTAGGATTAATCAAAGAGCTTGTTTTGATTGATTAATGTGGTGAATGGAAAGTGTTAGAGCTTGTTAACACTTTCAAGTACCAACTTAGATAGAATGAAACAAATGTCTTGTCATCTTTGATTCACATTGCTGGATTGTCATACATGAAGTTGGAGTCCTTACAAAAATCTGAACTTAATTCTTTCGTTTAGTTGTTTACTTATGTTTTTAATTGTTTGTTTAATCATTGCATTCAAAACCCCCCTCTTAATCTTTTGTGAACAAATACCTTACGCAAAACAGGTATAGACTGATTGTCCCGTGTCTCTGTGGATCGACCCTACTTGCCTTGTACTACCTTTCCAATGCAATATAGTGGGATTATTTTGGAGTATATCGTACCCCTTTATTTGTTGGGTCTGACACGCCTAACAAATTGGCACCGTTGCTGGGGACACGGTGTTACTAATTGTTTATGCCTAGATTTTTGTGAGCAGGTACATCTCTATAAAAAAACAAAAAAATAAATAAAAAAAAACAGAAAAAAAAGTGTCGCTCAGAAATGAATACTCCTTACACAGAAGACCAACTTTCTGAGCTAGCTCAGTTAGTTATGATGATTGGAAATGACCAAAGTACGCAACCCACACCTATTCCTTGCGATTTTTGCACTCAAAATGGACATAATTCCGATATGTGTCCATATCTACAAGGAGAATGGGAAGAAGTGCAAGAAATGGGAAGCTACTACTGGCCAAACCAATGGAGTTATGATCAACCTCAAAATGATCAATGGTGGGAAAACACCCAAGCTTGGGGAAACAACCAATGCAAAACCCATACCAAGCTTGGGGGAATGACCAATACCAACTAACTCCACAGTTCCAACAACTATATTATCCACCTCCCCAACAACCTGAAACGTCGAGCATGTCCTTGGAAGACTTTGTCAAAAGCATTGCCACTACTACCCAGATCTTCCAAGAAACAACCAAAGCTAGCCTTAAAAGCTTAGAGCAACAAATTTCACAACTTACTCAATCTGTGAGTATATTGGAAACTCGGGGAAAACTACCATCGCAGACGGAGGAGGAACCAAGGCATACCGTTTCTTCCATCACCTTGAACGATGGGAAAAATGTTGATGACTCAAGATTGCAATTAGAAGATGGGGAAGAGGAGGAAGAAGTAGAAGTGGAGAAGGTTATCAAGGAAGAAGTAGAAATTAAGAATGTTGACATGGAAGTTGTAGAGGAGGTGTTGGAGGTTGACAAAAAAGAGGCTGAGCCACCCACTACCAATGAGAAACTCCTTTCACCGGTAGACCAACCACAAGAGCCGAAAACGACAAATTTGCTGGACCCTTCAAGGGATATGTACCCTGAGAAGGAAGACACCCAACCGGTCATCAAATCAACCACCTTATCAAAGAAGGAAGATTTGACCACCTTACTGGACAAGTACAAGAAAGGGGTCGACTGGACGATTTTTGTCATTAAGGGTCTAAGTCCAACATGGTTCCCACGCAAAAAGAAAGTCAAGTACAAGATAAGTGTTCCATTGAAGGAGGTGGCGAAAAGTTTAGTAAGTTGGAGAGCCCCACATACTTAGATTGATGCATGTTCAGGGGTCATGTCGAGCCAACGACTTTAAAAAAGGACAGCTAACCGGGAAGCAACCCGGGGTTATTTTTGTCCTTTCTTTTAAAACTTTTTAGTCTTTGGTAAATTTCAAAATTTTAATGTCCCAAATGGTTATAAACTTGTTTTTGCCTAGAAAATGACTCTCGGGCTCCAAAAATATTTCACGAATAGCTTGGGGAAGATGAAGAGAAGGTTCTCACCACAATTGTTAGACTCTAAGAACGATTCGGTAAATTCTTTCCATATCTTTAATCGTCCACATTTTGCTTAAAATTTTAATTTGTGTGCACTTATGACTGTTTTGGACCTTACCCGACCCGACTACCATCCCGCACCACCTTCCGGTGATTAGGTTGTTCCACCCTCTCCGAGCATCGGGGACGATGCTTATCTTTAAGCTTGGTGAGGGGTAGAGTTGTACATTAGGTTTATCCATGCATTTCATGTTCATATTCATGCATAAAAAAAACTCAAAAAGATTTTAGCCTTCTTATTTTCTTTTTCTTGCATTCTGCATTTTAAAATCTATAAAACCCAAAATATTTTCTACTTTTTGCATACCATTTTCATTCATTGTTTCCAAAAAAAAAATAATACGAGATGAATACAATCTTTACATACAATAGCTCCATGAAGTGGGAAAATGAGAATTCAAATGAAAAAAATTATGAGGCGACCGGATAGTTACCGGAAGTGTAGAATCAGCTGTCATAACTAGGCGGCCCAAACACCGTAATTCGAGACCCCAGCCTTAGATAATAAAAAAATGGCATACTGAAACGTTTTTGTGGGCGGTAATAACAACTTTAGGATGATTTGCTTCTGAATGTTTAAAAAGAATCCTTATCGACAACTCTGAACCCACAGAACACGGACCTATTTGTTGACACGTGTTACCCTCGCGGTAACAGAGAGCTTAAGTATCAGATCCACACAGTCAAGAAGGAAGAAAGGGTACAACTGTCATATTCAGTACCCAAATCAGAATTTCAAGTACTCAAACGAAGAAATTTTCAGAAATTCAAAAGATTGAAGAACTCAAGCTCAAAACAAAGATACAAATCCAAGTTCAATCAAAAAATCAAAAGCCATCTCAAAGTCAAATCTGGCGAATGAAGAACTGTGTGATATGATACTTGTGGCTCTCGAAAAAGTGAAAGCATAGGAGCTGGGCCCCTTCGGGTGGGCTCACTGTTTCAACGAAAGTTGATTCGCCGTGACGGGTTCTTAAGGATGCGTCGATTCTGATTCTTGACTATCTAGTCTTAAGGACATGAGATCCCGAACTGTGTTATTTTTTCTCGCAAAAGCAAATTAAGGTATGAAGTTTAAATAAAACTATAGTTGGATTATTGGATTATACCGTTTCGTGGTCTTCCTCACTTTGGGAGTCTGTGATATGTGGAAGGTAGCACGATGGTCGCCTAGGTATTAATGATTGGAGCCCCATTGATGTAAATTCTGATCGTATATGTCCATATTTATAAAAATAAATAAAAAATATTACTTGTGTTCTTAAATTTTTTCTTGGTTCATTTTTGTTCCTTTAGTATCTTTTGTACATATGTTTCTTTTTCATGGTCTTCATTGCATGCATTCATTCTTAGCTTTTAGGATCTTTATATCCCCATTTGTTCTATGTTTCTTTTTGCCATCTAGAAATCGTCCTGTTTGTCCGGTTCTTGTTCTTTCTTGAGGACAAGAAAGGTCTAAGCTTGGGGAGATTTGTTAGGTGCAATTTGTGCACCTTTTTGCACACCTTTTAGTCCCATTTCATGCATCTATATAGCATAATTGTTCTTCCTTTTTCTTGCATTTCGTCATATTCATGTTAGTCTCTAGAACAACCTTATTTGCACACTTTCCTGTCTTTTTCAGGTAAACCGGAGCTTGGAATGCGCTTTGGGAGGTGCCGGGAAGCATTGGTGAAGATTTCGGGATGATCGGACGACGAACGGAAAAGTTGGAAAAATCAAGTTTGGATTCGGAGTCAGAGGGGTACACGGGTCGTGTTGGATTTACACTGAAAAGTGAGCACGGGGCGTGTTTGACCAAGAAGAAGCTGTTGACCATGCTGAACACGGGCCGTGTCAGTTTAGTGCAAATCAACACGGGCTGTGTTGACTGCTGAACACGACCCGTGTCAGTTTAGCCTATTTTGACACGGGCCGTGTTCGACCCAAAAACTGTCTTTTGGCAGTTTTTCCTATTTTTCATATCACGGGAATTGGGTCATTTTTAAACAAGGAGAACATACCAGAGCACTTTTGGAGAGGAGAATTCAAGGGTTATAGCAAGGGTTTGTCCGTTAATCATTGGGAAACATTTTAATTTCTTCTTTGTAAGCACTTTAGCACTTAATTTCATCTTTTAAACTTATTAATCTTGTTCTAGCCATGTGTGGCTAGAACCCTAACTTCTCCAATTTCATGTTTTGACTTTTTGGTTGTGAATCAAATCATATGACCTGATGTTTGTGTTTAATTTCTATCTAGTGAAACTGATTTTATTTCAATCGAATGTTTGATATCAATAATAATTCTTATTGGCCATTTGAATTAGGGTTAGGTCATTCAAGTTATTCATTTTGCAAAATCCGTAATTGTTTTGTGAATTGAACTAAGTAACAAGCATTAAATTGATTTCTTATGAATGAATTTAGTGTAAATCTTTTCACACATTCTTACGCTCCCGAGCTTGTGAGGAGTATTGGGTGTTGTTGGAACATTTACAATAAGCTTAATGCAATCTTTTAATCTAATTCTAAGAGCTTGTTTAGATTAGGTTAGCAAGGTTAGGATTAATTAAAGAGCTTGTTTTGATTGATTAATGTGGTGAATGGAAAGTATTAGAGCTTGTTAACACTTTCAAGTACCAACTTAGATAGAATGAAACAAATGTCTTGTCATCTTTGATTCACATTGTTGGATTGTCATACATGAAGTTGGAGTCCTTACAAAAATCTGAACTTAATTCATTCGTTTAGTTGTCTACTTGTGTTTTTAATTGTTTGTTTAATCATTGCATTCAAAACCCCCCTCTTAATCTTTTGTGAACAAATACCTTACGCAAAACAGGTATAGACTGATTGTCCCGTGTCTCTGTGGATCGGCCCTACTTGTCTTGTACTACCTTTCTAGTGCAATATAGTGAGATTATTTTGGAGTATATTGTACCCCTTTATTTGTTGGGTCTGACACGCCTAACAACAACCAAAGTACTTTTCAAAACAGGGTGTTACATGAGTAAAGGAAAAGTGCATTTTAAAATATTTGAAGAGTTTAAGTAAATGAAAAATATAAATTAAATATTTAAAGAGTTTGAGCCTGAGAAAATTATAATTTGAAACACATTATGTTTAAATAGTTGTTATTGTAAATTTTTATGGAATTATAGTAAATTTAAAGATCTTATCAATATACTCATGTCGTTTAAGCAAGTTTCTATAAAAGTAGTTGAAAATATTTTTTATTAAAAGAAAAGATTTTGTGTCAAAAACCTATGTACGACGCGTTTACTTTCTTTTATGTCATGTATCTCAAGTTAGTACTCGAAGGCTAGAAGAAACTTGATAACATAATATAAAAACTTTTGAAGATGGTTTGAGTTGAACTTATAAATAGGTTGTTGTTATGATTTTTTTTTTTTAATTCTTATTTGCGTGATTTGGTTGTTGATGGTATGAATTTAGTAACACCCAAACTTGATAGTACCTTAACAAATGTTTAAAAAACTTGTTGGACTTTATTTTGGAAAACATGACATTATGTTATGATTATTTTGAAACCATAACACTAAAATCATTAAGAAAATTAGGGTATTACATACTCGACAATCGTATTTATAGTTGAGGTTGAGTGTGACATCATGTTGTTGCTCATATTTATTCATGTACAATATTTTTGCTTGTCTAAGAGATTTAATAGTCATGTTATCATAATAAAGCATAGATAAGGGAGCATTCATGCATGGATTACCCATTTGTAGATGTCTTTCTTTTTTTAGTGCCAAGGTGAAATTACTCTACGGTTAATGCGTGGAGTCGTGCATAAGAGACACTCTTGCTCCAAGTAGACATCATGTCATGTCCTCTGCCATAATGCCACATAGTCTTGGTTACGTACTATGTCAGCATAACCCATGGCGACAAACAAGAACTAAAACCAAATCAGATTCATCTTTCTTAATATATGTACCTGTTCATGGATTGATATTTTCAAAAGTGTAACAATAAACTTGGAGACTGGCACAACTTTCTTCGTAGATTTGGTTGGATAAACACATTATAAATATAACTAAAATGCAACTTTGTGGTTGTGAGACAAAGTTACTGTTGCGTTATGTGTCTAAGCCAATAACTGAATTAGTATATACTTGAATTATTAGCAAAGTCCTTTTGGGTTTCCCTCAAACTTAGTAATTGAATATGATGACTTTTAGAGAGAGATAGAGAGAGAGAGAGAGAGAGAGAGAGAGATTTATTTATTTATTATATGATTAATAAATAGCAATAAATGAATTTATTAATATGTTATGGAAATAATATATTAATTAGAAATAGTATTACTTAATTAATAATTAAATAGAATTAATTTTGGGATTAATTGGATTAATTAAAAGTACATGGGTCTAATTGGAATTGCTCAGTAGTTGAACAAGAGGTTCCAGAACCTTCCTCCTGTGAAGGTGGACGGTTTCTTGGAGGATAATCTAGAGTTTCTAGAATATCCCTTATAGATAATTAGGGAGTACATAATTACCTAATTTGATATATTAATATAATATTCAAATTAGGGTTATCTAGAGTTTCCTAATCTAACTATAAATAGACCCTAAAGGATCCATTTTTTTCGGTCATTCCTTTTTACCAAGGCATAGTCGAAATTCCTTCTCCCCTCTCCTCTCTATTTAAGCGTCCTTGTTGTTAGGGTTAGGTGTGAACCATCAAAGACACGAGATTTCTGATGCTAGCTTTTAAGAGTTTTTAAGAAGATTGTTTGATTGTTTACTACAACAATCAAGAGGTATGTTTACTTCTATGAATTTCGAAATTACCTAAGGTTATAGGGTTCTAGTTGTTCAATAGAATGTTACTTCAATAGTATTATGACTAGATCTAATAGGTTGCATGTACCCTTAAGTGTATAAGGATTTATCCATGTTATTACATGTAAAACCCATCAGTGGTATCAGAGTGTATGGTTGTCTAACAATTGAATGTACATTGCTTGAACTTGAACAAAACCCAAATTGGAGGAAAGACATAATCGACATTCTATTGCGGCACCACGTCGTGGTGTTTTTCCGCCACGACATGAAGATCTTCGGATCCACGTTTTTCTTCATTCTGCCACGACGTGGCGATTGTCCGCCACGACGTGGTGAACCCTCTGATTAGTGTAATTGTTTTTTTTTTGCTTAATTCAAAATTGATTAGGATAATTACTTTAGATAACGCTTTTTAATTGTGTAAAACTAAATAATTATCTTTGTAATCAGATATCATTATCTTGAATTTGTGAATTATCTTTACGATTTAATTATTTAATTAATTGTTAATTAAAAGATAAAGATTAAATCTTAATTGGCTTATTTTAAATTAAATTAATTCTTTTAATTTCGAAATTTAAATTAAACCTAGTATTTTAGAAAAGTTTTGAAAAACACCTTATACTATATATATATATATATATATATATATATATATATAAGTTTAATATACTATATGTATAAGATTAAGTCAGTTGGATCGCTAGTATGCCTCATTCACGAAGTTGAACTATAAGGGGGTATAAGGAATGTGCCTATAAAATGGTAGTTAAATGGATGTCCACTCTCACCCACCGCTTCCTTCTTTGGTGGAGGGTCGTTAGCAGAATAGATCTGATAGGACATTAACTTCATTAAAAGAATAATGCTATTAACGTAACTAAACCACTTTTTAAAAATTCTCACTCTTAGTTACTTTAAGAAAAATATGAAAAGTATGTTAATCCATAATATTACACATTACGCTTTATATGTAGTTAGTGGAGCGTGTGTGGTTAACCGACACATTAATAGTGACTATAAAGGGCAATAATGTGTGTCTCGAAGATTATCATTGTTAATGGAGCGTGTTTGGTTAACCGACACATTAATTGGAGATTATAAATGACATCGAGAGTGCCAAGCATATTTGTATGGTTATTCACATTTTGTTGTGATCTTCGGTATCCCAGTCACAAATAGAAGAGCATAATCTGAGATTAAACATGACATTGATAAGATTCAATGAATCTCAAAAGATCTAGGAATTTCATAGTTCGAAATTGGTAAAAAAAATTTACCTACCTTTATAAATTCACAATAAGATTACAACAGTCCTCTTCTTGGTTGTGAATTGTTACTATGGATCCTAGCCTTAATTATTTATTATTATGGGTTAAAATATTAAGGATTGTTGTCATCTAACTAAAAACTATTTTTCTTTTTCTCTATAGATATCTGCTCATGGTGATGCTTCTGATCCTTCATCCTCTACCCACCATTCAGGTTTCTCCCTTCTCTCGATCGTGTCCAAGGTGACATTTGATGGCACCAACTATAACGATTGGATGCGTAACATAAAGATGGCTCTTCGATTCGAGGGAAAAGAATATGTCCTTAAAGAAAAACTTATTGAAATCGATGAAGCCAATGCTACCTCAGAACAACTAGCCTCCTGCAAGAAACACTATGACGATGCAACAAAATTTACTTGCATCATGGTCGCTACTATGGCCCCTGAGTTGCAGAGGTTCTATGAGGACTATTAGCCCTAGGAGACGAACAATGACCTTGTGGAAAAGTACCACAAGAGAGCTCATCAAGAGAAATATGAAGTGGTCAAAGCTCTTATAGCTACCAAAATGAAAGAGGAAGAATGTGTGTGCAACCACGTGAAAAGAATCAAAAGGTACATAGAACGCCTTGTTAGGCTCAATGTGCGGTTTGATGAGTAGTTGGCCATTGACATGGTATTAAAATCCTTGCCAAGTTGTTATGATCGATTCATTTTGGCTTATCATTTGAACAACACAGAAACCACATTAGGCCAACTCCACAACTTGCTATAGACTGTTGAGTCGAATATGAAGGGAAAGAATCCAGCCCCTCCTACTAATGCTCCTGTTCTCGCCATTGGTCAAAGCAAATGGTAGAAAAGAAAGGCGGCTCCCAAAGCTAACTGGAAGGGCAAGGCCCATGTTGTGTCATTTAGCAATGGCCCAAAGGTGAAGCCCAGTTTAGACATTCCAACTGTTAGTGACCCCAAAGAGGCCACTTGTTACTATTGCATTGACAAGGGCCATTGGAAGAGGAGCTGCCCCCAAGTACATGCAAGACATCAAATAAGGCAAGGTGAAGCCATCGTCAGCAGGTATATACACTATTCAAACTAATAACTCACAATCTACTCGTTCTTGGGTCCTTGATACAGGATGTGGTTTTCATATTTTTTCTGATTTGCAGGGACTAAAAGAAAGTGAAAAGGTGGAGCATGGGAGGATGAACCTGATCATGGGAAATATGCGATCTTCTCCATTTACCAAGATTGGGACTTATCATCTTATGCGTAGTAGTGATGTTAGTTTAGATTTGATAAATTGTTGCTATTCATCAGAAATGACGCAAAACAGTAGTTCATTTCATGCATTGTTCAGACAAGGTTTTCGTTACTCGTTTAATGATTTGACTAGTTCAATTTTAGTTTATAGAAATGGTGTTTTTATATTTGAAGCTTTACCTTGCAATGGTGTGTATGAAACAGTGACTTGTGCTGATAGCCTAAGCAATAATGTATTTCACATTGATTCGTCTATTGGTTTAGACAAGGCATGCTTGTGGCATTATCGTCTTTTGCACATTAACAAGAAGCGCATCGCCCGATTCCAGAAGGACAGAGTGTTGGAATCATTTGACCTAAGTCCAGATGATGGGTGCGAATCTTGTCTTTTGGGCAAGATGACGAAATCACCTTTCACTGGATCGTGTGAAAGAGGTGAAGTTTTGTTGGACCTCATACATACAGATGTCTGTGCACCCTTCGGATCCACCACAAGAGATGCTAATCAGTTTTATGTAACGTTTACGGATGATTATATCAGGTATGGTTATATCTACTTGATCAAACATAAATCAGAATCCTTTGAAAAGTTCAAAGAGTTTAAACATGAAGTCGAGAATCAATTAGACAGGAAGATAAAGATTCTTCGGTCTGATAGAGGAAGAGAGTATCTTAGTATCGAGTTCCACGACTACCTCAAGGAATGTGGAATAGTTTCACAATTGACTCTTCCTAAAACACCAGAACATAATGGTGTGGCTGAGAGGCGCAATCAGACCTTGTTGGACATGGTTTGTTGCATGATGATTCGATTCACTCTTGCCCTAACCGTAAAAGCGATATCTTTAGGCCCCTCAGTGATTTGGTGTTGACTTATAGTGTTGGGCCCAACCATGACTCAGTTGATGTGTTCAATTTGAAGTCTTATGTGGTCATCACAAATCAGAAATCGTGAAACAATATTTTAGACAATGAGATTGATTTAAGTCCATATCTCATGTCTGTACGATATCTAGTAAAACGGAGGAATATTGGATCACTTATCTTAGGGTCAATGTCTGGTCAATTCGGAGTTCGACAGTTGTTTTGGAAGCACTCTTTGCTGTCTAATTTAGAAGTTATATTGGTAATTGCAGTTATAGACTTATCCAAGTGGGAGACTGTTGGATTAGGTGTCTAAGTCAATAGCTGAATTAGTATATACTTGAATTATTAGCAAAGTCATTTTGGGTTGCCCTCAAACCTAGTAATTGAATATGATGACTTTTACACACACACACACACACACAGAGAGAGAAAGATAGAGATAGAGATAGAGAGAGAGAGAGAGAATGATTTATTAATTTATTATATGATTAATAAATAGCAATAAATAAATTTATTAATATGTTATAAAAATAATATATTAATTAGAAATAATATTATTTAATTAATAATTAATCAGAAATTAATTGGATTAATTAATAGTACAAGGGTCTAATTGTAATTGTTGAATAGTTGAACACGAGGTTCCAAAACCTTCCTCCTATGGAGGTGGACGGTTTCTTGCAGGATAATCTAGAGTTTCTAGAATATCCCTTATAGATAATTATAGATAATTAGGGAGTAGATAATTATCTAATTTGATATATTAATATAATCAAATTGGGGTTATCTAGGGTTTCCTAATCTAACTATAAATGGACCCTAAAGGATCCATTTTTTCGGCTATTCCTTATTACCAAGGCATATCCGAAATTCCTTCTCCCCTCTCCTCTCTCTTTAAGCCTCCTTGTTGCTAGGGTTGGGTGTGAACCATCAAAGGCAAGAGATTTCTAGTGCTAGCTTCCAAGAGTTTTCAAGAAAGATTATTTGATTGTTTACTACAACAATCAAGATGTATGTTTTCTTCTGTGAATTTCGAAATTACCTAGGGTTATAGGGTTCTTGTTGTTCAATAGAATGTTACTTCAATAGCGTTATGACTAGATCTAATAGGTTGCATGTACCCTTAAGTGTATAAGGATTTATCCGCGTTATTGCATATAAAACCCATCACTAATAGTACAAGTTGTAATGTACAGTGTACAAGCATGTTAAAGCCTAAAGTACAATTTTAATCTATCAACTTTGTATAATACGTCACTTTCAACCATTATATTCAACTTTGTAAAATATTACTTTCACCCATTTCGTTTTTTTTAACTTTAGAGCTTATTCTGTAGTATATATATAAATAAAATTTTTCCTCATCTACTTTGTAAAATTCATTTTTCACTCCTCTTTTTTAAAATGTTACTTTGACTATCTCAGCAGAGAAAATCATTGTACTTAATACTATAATTGTTAATGCACAATGTATAAGTATGTCAATGTGTAATGTGTAACTTTAATTTCGTAACTTTATATAATCCGTTACTTGCAACCCTTAATGCATAAAGTGCAACTTTAATCGCTCAACCTCATATAATCCGTCACTTGCAACCTCTGTATTTTGTAAAGTGATATTTTTTTATCCCTTTAATTTTAAAATATCACATTCACCTCTTCCACCTTAAACTTTGTAAAATATCACTCTTATCCCTTTATTTTTCACTCCTAATACACAATAAAAACACGTAAAAAACGTTGAAAAGCACGGGTTCAATTACTAGTTTTTAGCTATAAACAAAACTGTGTTTATGGTGTTAAAAATGTGTATGTTTAAACTAGGGGTGTGCGCGGTGCGGTTTGGTGCGGTTTAGAGCCAAAACCGCAAACCGCAAACTGCACCGCACATGCGGTTTGAGTTATTTAGAAACCGCAAACCGCACCGCGAACGTTCAAAACCGCATTGTGCGGTGCGGTTTGGTGCGGACGGTTTATGCGGTTTACATACGGTTTTGCGGTTTGAGTAATTATTTACATTAAGTTTGACAATACTATCATTGTCGTCACTAACGGCTCACTAAGTGGTCATTAAGAAATTTGGTGGTCATAGAATTGTGGTCATTAACTATTTATGAATATACATAAGTTAAGAAAACATAGTGTATAAAATAATGGTCACTGAATGTTAGTTGAAAATGAATTTGAGACAAAAAATATGGTCACTCCATTAAATTTTGCATTAAATTTTGGATTAATTAATATTACATTTCAAAAACTTAAGATAATGTCACTAAATTAGGACCTGTCAAATTATTTTTGAATATATATATATATATATATATATATATATATATATATATATATATATATTTATATATATATATATATATATATATATATATAATTATTAATTGATTTTATCAATGCGGTGCGGTTTAAACCGCAATTTTGTAATCGTAAACCGCAAACCGCACCGCGAGTGTTTTAAACCGCGTTATGCGGTGCGGTTTGGTGCGGTGCAGGCGGTTTATACGGTTTGTGGAGTAACCTTAACCAACATATATAGACGCAAAAAATGAAACTACAAACTTCTGATGTGAAATAAGTGTTTGAAATATGTGTCTAGAGTATCATAACGATCACGCTTTAAGTTCAATTTCTATGTCATAAAAAGTACATTTGAAATATGTTTTCTAAATAAAAACAGAAATGTCAAAATTTGAAACATTTTATGTCCTAGGGATAATAACTTAAAAGGGTAACTTATTTCTTGATTTGTACAAATTTAGTCACTGAGTTTTTCTTTTTGTTCATATTTTCCCATTGAACTTTTTGAACCGTTTAAAAAATACCCTTATGACCTGCTATAGGAGGTATAGCCGGTTTCCGGCATATCTGACAACTCCGGAGATGCTCCGTTCATCTTCTCCGGCGAAATATTATTTTTCCGGCTACAAGTGAAAACTCATTTTCTCCCTTTAAGTCATTCTTCATCTGCATCTTTTTTTGTAAGTTATTTCTTCAAATATCATTTTGAATTAGATAAACACAAAAACCCCAAATCAGATGAACACAAGAACCCCATATTAGTTGTTTCTTCAAACTCAAGAACACTAGGTCAGATGAACACACACACGATCTTCAACACAAACATAAAACCATACTTATTGTTCTGTGTGTGTTTTCCAGAAACACAAAGACCAAAAATCGAACTCAGAACAACCTTAAGTCGAGTTGAGGTTTTCAAACCCAGAAATCGATTTCCAAGAACAAAGAAGAAATCGATTTGGTGTGTTTTGAGTTCCTTGAAGATGAACACACTCAAATCGAGCTTGAAGGTATGACGATTTCTTAAACACACTCAAACCCAGAAATCGATTTTCAAGATATGTGCTCAAAACCCGTCATGAAAACCCTCGAGTTCGTGTTTAAACAGATCGAAGGTATGTGTATGTGTGTTCATCGTGTGTATGTGTATTCATTTTCATCTATGTTAGAATTTAAAAACTACTAAATCGATTTCCACATTTGAAAGTGAACTCGAAATCTAGGGTTTCAGGTGGGTTTTTTTTTAAAAAAAAAAATCGATTTCTGAAAAAATAACTTACCTGAAGGGCTGAGTTTGTGAGCATAATCTGGAAAGAATTCGACTTTCAGGTGGGTTCTTCATATATAAACTCGAAATCTAGGCTTTTTCTGGTGAGTTTGTTCATGATGTTCTTCAAATCTTTGTCTGGTTCATTAAGGTTTGTTCATCGTGTTCTTGAGGGCTTCTTCAGATTCAAGTTTGTGTGTGTGTGTTAGATCAGAAATTGCAACCCCTGTTTTCAGAAATTAAAAATCATTACATTGATTTTGTGTTTTGCTAGATCTGTCATGGATGGACTTGTTTTACAAATCTATATATGTATTAGATAAACACAAATCCAGAATTTCATGTGTGTGATTTCAGGAAAAAAAATGGGTTTTTACTTGTCGCCGAAAAAATAATGTTTCGTCGGAGAAGATGAACAGTGCATCGCCGGAGTTGTCAAAGACGCCGGAAACCGGCTATACCTCTGATAGTAGGTCATAAGGATGCTTTTTGAACAGTTCAACAAGTTCAATGGAAAAATATGGACAAAAAAAAACTCAATGACTAAATTTGTACAAATTCAAAAATAAATTACCCTTTTAAGTCATTATCCCTATGTCCTATTATAAGAATCCATCCTCTCCGACATGATTTCCGTTAGTTCAAATTAGACTATTCCAAAGTTACCGGTCATTTTGATAAATATAAGGGAAAAATGAATCTAAACTCAATTAATATATATATATATATATATATATATATATATATATATTATTTTTATTAATCTTCCTATTTAGGAGATCAAAATAATTATAACAAAAATTATAATTAGTACAGATAATTAATTAGTTTCATATGTCATATTATACGAATAGAAAATACGAAAATAAATTTGAACAAAACTTAGAAGCATATTTAACTTTTCCATTTAATATCATGCGTTCATTTACGTGAATATTTCCACATTGTAATCATCAACAGTTATACTATATTAATAAAAGTTGAATCTTAAACTTTTTAGAAAGAAAAATAATTTATTTTGTGAGGAAGGTACAAGTAGGAATGGCGAATGATAGGAAGTTTGTAAGGTACAAGTAGGGAATGCACGTCACATTGAAATCCTCCTACCTTTTGTCATCAAGAGAAAGCCAGTTGGAAATCCAATACTTTCTCTCTCTAAAACTACCTTTCTCTCTCTACACCCACCAGGATTATAATCAAAAACCAGAATCAATCCAATTTTGCTTTCACGAAACCCTCTCCCATTTCCAAAAATTCCCTTCAATGACTACTCTCCACCAATACCATTAGTTTTTATTTCCTCTAACTCACATCGCCGGCAACCATGTCCTCAGGCTTCCCCGGCGGTCATCCAGACTACTTCAACATCAACATCGGCACCAACAACGTCAGTGGGAGATCCATGTCTATGATGAATATGGCCAACAACCCACAAGGCTCTTACCGGTCACCACTTGCCGGAATTCTTGCTGACCCATCTTCTCAGATCGGACTCAGGCGACCTGAGTTGATGGGGAAAAGATCTCTGGCTGAATTCCAACACCATCACCAACTCCAGCAGCAAGCTGCGTTTTTCTTAAGAAACGTGAAACAACGGCCTTATAATCAGCATGCTTCTCCTGTATCTCCGCTTTCTCTAGTGGATTTTCCGAATTTGCCGGAAGTTTCTTCGGTTTCTAATATGTCTTCATCGTCGTTGTCGTCTGTTCCTCGCTATGGCGTTCCAGTTATGCAACAAGTTCATCCGGCGAGTGTGCAAAGTTTTAATCTTGGTAATGGAAACTTTAACGGCGTAATGGGTAATTACCAACATAACAATCGTGGCAATTTTCCGCGAGTTTCTTTACCTAATTTAGCGGCGAAACAATTGGCGGCCAGTCAAGAAACGGAGGGGAAGATGATGAAACGTCTGCAAGAGCTAGAGAAACAGCTTTTATTGGACGATGAAGACGGAGAAAACGATGTCTCCGGCGTTACTAACAGCGAGTGGTCGGAAACGATTCACAACATACTCGGTTCCTCCCCGGTGGTGAAAGCGGAGAACACTGTTTCTCCTTCTCCGACGTCGTCGTCTTCTTCGTCCTGTGCATCTTCCTCCGCGTCTCCAGCGACCCCAATTTGCCCAAAGCAGTTGCTATCCGACACCGCAGTTGCAATTGCCGACGGGAAAAACGACTCAGCGATGGAAATCCTCACGCGCCTCAACCAGGTTTCAAACGCGCTTGGCACCCCCGAGCAGCGATTGAGTTTCTACATTGCGTCCGCACTCCGATCGCGGCTAAGCGGGAACCCGACGACGGCGTCGGAGTTGTATGGAAAAGATCACATCGTGTCAACCCAACTGCTCTATGACAAATCCCCATGTTTCAAGCTTGCTCTCATGGCAGCGAACGACGCCATTCTCGAACTGGGGCAGGCCGAGAACAGCATACATATGGTAGATTTCGATATAGGTCAGGGCGTTCAGTACGTGTACTTACTTCACGAGATTGCGGCGGCGCGTAAGGTTGATAAAGAGACAAACATTTCATTAAAGCTTACAGCTTTCACAGACTTTGGTAATAGGGGTTCTGATAGATTGAAACTCGTGGGTGATGGTCTGAGTTCCCTTTCTAACAAACTGGGTGTCCCCTTTTCTTTCAATATTTCAACTTTGAAATTATCCGATCTCAATGCGTCTGCCTTAATGGTGGAACCCAGAGAAGTTCTGGTTGTGAATTTCGCTTTCAAGTTGTACAAATTGCCAGACGAGAGCGTAACCACGGAGAATCTGAGAGACGAGGTGCTGCGGCGCGTGAAAGGGTTGTCACCGGCGTTGGTGACGGTGGTGGAGCAGGATTTGAACGCCAACACAGCGTCGTTTGAGACGCGCGTGAGCCAGTCGTGTGGGTATTATGGGGCGTTGTTGGAGTCGCTGGACGCGACGATTGGGAGGGATAACTCGGAGCGAGTGAAAATCGAGGAGGGACTGAGTCGGAAAATGATGAACTCGGTTGCGTGTGAGGGGAAAGACAGGGTTGAAAGATGTGAGGTGTTTGGGAAATGGCGGGCCCGAATGAGCATGGCTGGGTTCGAGCCAAAGGCGATGAGTCAACTCAGGGCTGAAACATTAGTTACGAAGGTGAACTCGGGCACACGTGGTCATCCGGGCTTCACGGTGAAGGAGGAGGGCGGCGGGATTAATTTTGGGTGGATGGGCCGGAGTCTCACCGTCGCATCGGCGTGGCATTAGCATAATTGTAATATCCGATTTAAAATTTTAAACTATAAATATGGAAAATATGATTTAGTGTGACTTGTACCATCAAAATTTCAGCTAATTTTTAATTTTCAATCTATCGTATCAATTATAATGTCTTTTATTTATGATTCGCAAAACCATAGTATTTCTTTGTGTTTTGTGATTTGACGTTTTAATGATAGCGTTCATACTTGTGATCTTTTAAGATTTATTTTACTTGAGAGTTGAGATTACAACGTTTCCTTTTATTAAACAAAAGCCTGAAACTATACAAAAATATTATTTCGCAATCGATTGAGATACATCATACCGATCTTACGATAAACACATAAAAACATCGAATCAAATGACCCCTCACCGACGACCCCTTCCTTTATTCAATTGTGTGTGTTTATACACGTTATACCGGCTTAGACGGATATTAAGTACAGTAGGGTGACGTGAGCTTTAAGGGCCAAGTTCAGGACCGGGAAAATGCGGGGTACAGTAGGGTGAATTTGCTAAATATCACTTGATCCATTGGAATCACATGCCAAATGTAATGAATTTGCTAATTAGCTTCGTTAATTATTTACATGTGAACAATTTTTTTAGTTTTAATCATACTCATTAATATAATTGCTAATGGTCTATTATGCGTCGAATCTTATCATAAAATTAATAAATTTTGCTTATATATAAAAAATTATATTTAGGTGTCTATGTTTATATTTCACATAGGGTCTTCAAAATCAACAAAACGACCATGATCAAATTCATGACATTTGGCATCAGGACATATCGAATTAAGCATGACAAGTGAAATCAATAAGGCTGATATAATTGCAGTGGATGAGAAGTGAGAATGAGATGAGACCGGTCATCGCCTAACAAAGCATGGAGGCAAATCCATGGATATGATGGATACCATGGGCTAAATAATTTCCGAAGTAGGAACTTCTATGGAAGCTTCATAGGAACGAGTCAAGGATGTATACCAAAAATGGTAAACTGTCCCATCTGGATGGTGTTGTAAATAGCTGTCAAATGTCATAATTGGTATAACTTTGGGAACAATAATAAAGTTCTATTAAGGTTATCCTCAAGAGATAAAATAGCTAGAAAAAAGATTTAGGATATTGAGATAAACAGTTTATTAATTTATTACATGATAATTGTTGAGCATTATAGAAACCCTAGGAGGGTGGACGGTTTTGGAGAGACTCTAGGAGCTTCTTGAATCGTTCCTGGTAACAGATTAGCAAATGATTTGATTAGGATTAAATATGATTATTTAATTAATTCAAATAAATTTTATCTTCAAGTTACCTCAACTATATAAAGGTTCATCTAGCCTTCATAAATCTGATCCCACACTTTGCAAGAGTGAGAATTCGGTTATCATGGACTCTCTTCTTTCTCCTTAATTTTCTAGGGTTTTAGACTTTTGGGTGTGAGCCTTTAAGGGCATTCCTACTTTGGGTGCTAGATCCTTCCAAGAGCAACCAAGACTTCAAGGTCTTCAAAGGAATCAAAAGTACACTTAGGGTTGTTATTGAATGATTATGTTGCCTAAAATCCATACATATATGCATATAAACCCAACAAATAATACATGTCAAACCCGACCCTGGGGCCATCATATCTTGATAAATATCAGAACACTAACAATATTTTGGGTGTGCCAGAGTTTAAATCATGAACCTACTATATGTGATTTTTCACGTCATCCAATAGGCTTTCAAAGTTACAAGAGATATCCCCCATGAATAGAACCATTTCATTAAACCACACTATTTACACAAACAATAAGTGACTGAGAAACATTGGGTCATATACACAACTAAAACAAATAAATAATAAATACATATATACATTAACACCCCCTGACAGTTGGAATGTTGGTTATAATTATAATGTTCATTGTAGATTGAAAATCAAGAAAAATAGAGAGGAACCCACTTTGGTGAAAATGTCAGCACAATGTCGAGAAGACTGGACACTAAGAACTTGTATTTGACCCAATAACCTTGTCCCGAATAAAGTATATGCTAATCTTAATATGCTTCGTTCGGTGATGTTGAACCATGTGGGAAGCAAAGTACATAACATTGGCATTATCACAAAAAGCAGTGGTGTAACGCCCTGTTCCAAATCGCCCTCCTAATTCGGGATTATGGCCTGAAGATGGGTTATCATAAGGCTTTGGGCCTTTGGAAAAGAGAGATCTAGACCCATTTAGGAACAGACGATGTATTTGAGGTGATCCGGGGGTTTGGGTTGTGCCTTGGACCCAAGGGGTATATCGGTAAAGTGGCAGTACGATCTCTTTATGAATTTTGAATTTTCGTTCGGAAGGTTTTGAGGTGAAGATAAGTTGATAGATGTGTAGAGCTTCTCGCCACCTTTCCGTGGATATAAAGAAAGTCAAAAACGGAGTTGAAACGAAGAAGTTATGGCCGTTTGAAGTTGGAGTGGTTCGGATGAGTGATCGTTGACTTGTTGACGAAGCTCATTTAAGGCCCACGACGTGAGCAAGGAGTGCTCACGACGTGAGGAGCATCTGATGCACTAAAACCTTAATTTTCGGGTATTTAAAGGTATGAGATGATTAGGGCTGCTTCTCCTCAACCTCTTTCACTCCCAAGTCACTGAAAACCCTAAATTCGACCCTTTTGAGCCCTTGAGCCACTGTTGGTGGTTTTGGTGTTTTGATTTCTTTGAATAAGAAGAAGAAGAAACTCTTGTGATGACTCATTTTGGCGAGATAAGCTCATCTTTGTGGACTAGCTGAACTTGTGAGCTTCTATAAGGTATAAAGGTCCTATTTTTTTCACTTAAGGTTGCTAGATCTAGGTTTTGGCTACCTTCTTTGCATGAGATCTTGGCTTATCAAGCATGAGGTCCATAAAGTTATCAACTTTATGAACCATTGAGTCATTTGCTGTATTAGAACCCCTGGATCTGGACTTTGGTGCAAGTTATGGCCCCCAAGCTTGAATCTTTATGATTATATCAACTTTTGACCTAACTAGTGATTAAGTCATGCATTGGACATGCTTGGCTAAAAAGATATGATTTTTATGGTCTTTTAAACTAAATAAGGTATTCTGGAAAGTCCCAACGCTCATCTTAAAGGATTAATAGCTTAATGCTCACAGAACAGGTCTCACGACGTGAAGGGTATAGCCTCACGACGTGAGCATGACGATTTCCCCAATCTGAGACCCTGAGATGAGTAAACCGGGTTGACTCGCTGTGTCGACCCAAGCCGAGTTGACTCTCACGACGTGAGGACAGAAGGATAAGGAAGGTTGGGCCATTTCCTTGGACTATGCTACTATGGGCCTATTGGATTATTGTTTTGGGGTTGGTATTGGACTAAATCACTTGTTGGGCTTGATGAAGGGTCCATTCTAGGAGTTGGGCCGACTTTAGAAAATTGGGCCATAAGTAGGCCGTTAGTGGGCTTGGGCCAAGCCATAAATAATTGGGCTTCATGCTATGGACTTGGGCCTAGGTCATGGACCAAACTAGATTAGGGGTAAAATGGTCATTTTACCCTAAGAAGGATTATTGGATTTTGACTAAGTATTAATTGTGATAATGATAGTCGGGGAGTCGCAGAAGCAGCCGTTAGAGATTCCTTACCGAAAGATTCAGTTTCAGCTTTGCGAGGTGAGTTTCCTTCAGTAGAAACGGGTCTACGGCACCAAGGTCGGCCCGTATATGTGATACGTTAGTAGCTGAGTGTGGGCGGGGCCCGAATCTCGTAGTATTATTTGAGTATGGATATGTGACTGCTTGATAGAAAAAGATATACTTGTTGTCTGTGTGATACTTGTATGCATGTTAGTAGCGGTGTGTGGACGGGGCCCAAATCTCCTAGACAACGGAGTGTGGGCGGGGCCCGAATCTCCTAGACAGCAGAGTGTGGGCGGGGCCCGAATCTCCTAGACAACGAAGTATTGGGGGGGGGGGGCGAATCTCCATGAGAGTGGGCGGGGCCCGTATCTCCTAGTGGCATGTTATGTGTATGGTATGTGGTAGTTTGGGGAGACTCACTAAGCTTCGTGCTTACAGTTTTCAGTTTTGGTTTCAGGTACTTCCACTAGCAATGGGAAGAGCTCGAGATGACTGCATGACACACACCATAACTTTTAGCCTGGGATGTTTAGACTCTGATGTTTTGACACGTGATTTTGATACAGTACTTTGATATGATGTTTTGGGGATACATGACTTGTGATTTTATTATGATGTTGATGAATTATGGTTTTCCTAAATGATTTAAAAACGAAATTTTTGGAACGTATTTTTGGGATGTTTCAAGTTAGTATCAGAGCCTTGGTTTGAGGGATTCGGGCACACTCTCAGGTGTGTCTGAACTCAAACTAAGGAATTGGTATAAAATCTTCCAAATAAAAATCATTTTTATAAAAAGAAATTTTTAAAAGTAAAAAGGATTTTGAAAAGAGAAAAAGGGTGTGGTGCATGCAATCAGCCGAGCTCAAGTAAGTTCTCCCAAATTACCCATACATGTTTATTTAGTTATGATATGCTTATGAGAGCTGCATGCTAGATTAGGGCTAAGGATCTAGGAGGATGCCTTAAGTGCCTTTTATATGTGTATGCGCTTTATGAACTGCATGCTAGTACTGATTAGTCAGTGATATGATGGTTTGATTAAGATATGCTTGATTATGTTTACTCAATGCTCGAATACTGCTTGCTTTGTGCTTTTATGAGTTATAGTTATCTTTAACTAACTAGTAAACGAATATGTTAAGTTACATATTACGAGGACTAAATAATTTCAGAAGGTTAGGTTTAGCTCTATTTCCCAGCTCTTGTCTGAGTCAGACCGTTGTAGGGTAGGACCTCTCATTCGAAGAATTATCTAGTCTTAGTGATATGTAATGGTATTCGCGAGCTAGTTAGGGGGAGATAGCAGGGACTTCTTATGCAGCTGATGGCGGAGAGTGGGTTGGTGATTACCCTAGGGAAAGCCTAGGATGAGATTAGCATGAGATCATCAGCGGCAGTAGAAGGGACTTGGTGGAGTCAAGGCAGTTCTTGAGGAAAGTACGGATAGATGTGGAAGGTAGTATGAGACCGTACTACTGAAAGCAGAGGATCCGTACTCGAATCACGAAAGGCTGAGATAAAACCAAGGAACTTGTAGTGTATGTGACCCCTCAATTTATGATGAGTATTATGATGATGGTTATAGTGTACTTTCGAGTATGGTGACGCTACATGGTGGACCGGATGGCAGTTTTGGTGCCGGCGAGGGATCAGGATCGGAATCTGGAGTCGGCCAGCTTGATGATCAGATGAGAGAGCTCATTTTAGCTGAGATTACCCGCAATATCATGGACCAGACTCCTGTGATCTTTGGTACGGTCAAGGAGGGCATTTTGGAGATTCTGGATGAGAGGCCAGGCGCATGCCGCACTGAGATGGAAGCCATGATAGGGACGCGTACGTTGACGTTTCGGGAGTTCAGAGCTTGTGGAGCTCCAGATTATCACGGGGCTGGGTACCCCATTACTAGCAGCAGGTGGTTGGCAGATGTCGCCAACGCTTTTCGTACCAGCTGTTGTCCGGGAGGGGGGGGGGAGACGAGGTCCGACTTTCTTCCTGCCTCCTGAAGGATAGGACACGTGATTGGTGGGAAGAGATTGGTAGTGAGTTAGGTGAAGATGCGGATGATGCTATGTCATGAGATGACTTTTCGACCACATTCCGGGCAGAATTTGCCTCGACAATTGAGGCGCAGCAGTGGGCGCAAGAGTTTCTGGATCTCTGCCTGACTACTGAGACTGTGGCAGAGACCACTGCCAATTTTCGGGAGAGGGCTTATTTGGTACCGCAGTATGCAACAGATGAGGAAATGAAGAAGGTAAGGTATCATGATATACAGCGGAATGATATCAGGGAGACCGCGAGTATCTCAAGGTGCGATACCCTGAATGATATGATTTCTAGCGCCCGAGAGAAGGAGATTGATTTGGAGCACATTGGGAAGAGAGGACCTGATCAGGTGCATATATTGGAAGGTCCGGGAAGAGACGCAAGATTTCAGATCAGCTTTTGAGAGGCCAGCAGGGCCGGAGTCAGTTCAGTACTTGTGGGAAGATGCACGACGAAGTTCTCGTTCCAAGGGTTTGAGTAAGTGTATCTTGGAGTCATATTTTCTACCTGTGTGTGGATTATATTTTCAAGTGATGTCATATGCCAATTGCATACCGAGAATTATTAGTGGTTAGTAAAGGTTGTTCTCCTTTTACTGGATGAAAGTGTTCAGTATTATCTTGGTTTTGGTCGAGATCAGTTCAGGGGTATTATGCGGAAGGTTTGCGGTCAGGGTTCCGCAGGACGATTATCCAACATCGTCAGGATTCAGTGAGTTCATTCCTTGAGCTTGGACTAGTTGGAAGCGCCAAGGGAAGTGGCTCGTTGCTGAGGTATGGGTTGGAGCATTTGACTTTTAGTCTTCAAGGCTTGAGTGTGGTAACATTTCAAGCACGCAGGGGTGATCGGTTTCGCTGGAACTCGGGAAGTGTTCCGCTAGTCTTCAGGAGTGGTACTGCTTTAGTAATGGTTAGTCATGGTATGCTAGCAGTGCTAAGCGTTGGTTTCCAGCAGATTCATCATTGGATGGTAAGAGGGATTGGGAATCCTTTCCAAGCTGTGAGATGTAAGGATTTAGTTGAACCAAAGTGGGGGAGAACCCTCCAGGTGTTCAGAAATAGAAGTGAGTGCGAAACTAGGATGAGTTTGCATTCCCGTCAGGTATGAAAGCAACCCAAATGGCTGTTTGGATAGAGGAGTGTGTGAGTTGGAAGTTTGGAAAACTTCCCAACGTTGAGTTCACGTATTCATGGTAGTTGATAGATGGTGTTGGGAAACCAGGTTGGTGAAATCCCAGCAGGGCGCGAGTTAGTCCGGATGTTAGACTGCTTGAGCACTCGACATTGTATGTTTTGGGGTTGGTAGTCAGCGGTTGAGACAGTGTGGGAAGTGATGTAAGTCTGCGGGTGTATCCGTAGCATTCACAAGGTTGTCAGACAGTTTTAGAGTGTTGTAATTCTGCGGGTGTAGTCGTAGCGTTCACAAGGTTGGCAAACAGTGTTAGAGTGTTGTAAGTCTGCGGGTGTAGCCGTAGCATTCACAAGGTTGACAGATAGTGTTAGAGTGTTGTAAGTCTGCGGGTGTAGCCGTATCATTCACAAGGTTGACAGACAGTGTTAGAGTGTTGTAAGTCTGCGGGTGTAGCCATAGCATTCACAAGGTTGGCAGATAGTGCTAGAGTATTATAAGACTGCGGGATATTCGTAACATTCATTAGCGGCCAATTAGCAGAGTGTGGGCGGAGGCCCGTATCTCCTAGTCAACGAAGTGTGGGCGAGGCCCGTATCCCCTAGTTAGCATGATAGGAATCGGGAAAGGAGAGTTCGATGGGATTCGAGGTGGGGTTGGACATGTGTAGCCCTAGATAGGTGAGACGGGTGAGAAAGGCCGCTCCATGTTATTGTTTGGGCGGGACCCGAGGGCGAGGCCCGTGTGCTTGTAGCAATGCAGGTGGAACCTGGCATAGACCGTAGGGTCGAGGTATGGGATCGGGATTCAAAGATTAGGTAGCCAAGTGGAAATGTTGATAGAGTGGTTTCGATAGCCGAAGTTTCTTCGAAAGTCGCTGGGAGCGACTGGGAGAGTGTTCTTTAGTTCAACGACCGAGTGGGAGTCTGGTATTCCAGATAATGGCAGATCAGTTGGGACAGGGTGGCCTTGGTTCATCCGGAAAGCGGATAAGAACATCAGGATGTTTTGGCAGTAGTGATGCGAGGATTTTGTGTGTGGAGTAGTTTGCTGGTTGTTAGGTGTGTCAAACCCAACAAATATAAGGGTACAATATACTCCAAAAGAACACCACTGTATTGCACTAAAAGGTAGTACAAGGCAAGTGGGGTCGATCCACAGAGACACGGAATAATTAGTCTATACCTCTTTTGCACATGGTACTGTAGTCACAAAAGATTAAGGGGGGTGATCTTGAATGCAATGATTCAAATAAAGAACTAAATTAATAAGTAAGCAAATGATTAAGTGAAATAACTTCAAGATTTGTAAGTACTCCAACTCTATGCAAGACTAATTGACATTATGATTCAAGTATGAAATGACATTTGTTTAATTTTATCTAAGATGGTATTTGGAAATGCTAATAAGCTATAGCAATTCTCATTCACCATGTTATTTAATCAAAATAAGCTCTCTGATTAATTCTAATCTAACCAATCTAATCTAAACAAGCTCTTAGAATTAGGGGGAAAGATTGCATTATACTTCGTGTGAATTTTACCAACAACATTCAATACTCCTCACATGCTCCGGAGTGTTAGAATGTGTGAATTTGATTTACACTAGAATCATTTCAAATAGAATGATTTAATGCTTGTTACTTGTTCTATTTTACAAAACAATTACGGATTTTGTAATATAAGTAACATGAGTGATTTAACCCTAACCCAATTGGCCAAAAAGAACTAGAATTGAAATCAAACTTTCAATTAAAACAAAATCAAATTCACTAGATAACATTAGAAACAAACATCAAATCACATGATTGAAGTCATAAACACAATAGTCAATGCATGAAGTTGGAGAAACTAGGGTTCTAGCCACTCATGACTAGAACAAGATCACAAATCTAGAAATTAAGAGTTAAATCTTACAAATTGAAATCAAAATGAAATCCAAGTGTTTTCAAGCAACAATTGTCTTCTTCAAGCTCCCAAAATTGCCTCCTAGAACTCCCAAAATACGACCCCCCCCCCTTTTTGGAGCCGGTTACCTTCTTTAAATTAGAATAAAACTCTTTTAAAAACTGGCGACACGTTTACACGGCCCGTGTAAACTATAACTGACCATTTACACGGCCGTGTAAATACAAAAAGTAAATTGCTCAAATCTGCCAGGCCTTCGAAGTACATTGCTCACGAGTATGCGTTTACACGGCCCGTGTAAACTATAGGCTTCCATTTACATGGCCGTGTAAATCTCTGAAAAGCTAAAATCTTCATTTTCCTCTTATCTCTCTCCTCAATGATCCGCAAGTCCCGAAATTTTGCCCTCAACTCTTTTTTAACCTCCTAAAGCAAGATCCAACCTCCAAAAGTCCCTGAAATATCATAAAAGTGTGAATGGAATTGCATCATGAAAAATCCCAAAAAATATGCAAAATGCATGAGTTTAAACCTGAATGCAATGCACTTTGATGGATTAAAACTACAAAATGGATGCATGAAATGCACCTAACAAATCTCCCCAAGCTTGAACCTTTCTTGTCCTCAAGAAAGAATAAGAAAAATTTAAACAGGGGAAAATAGAATAAAGGAGAAGAAAAGAAATTCAAATTCAAAACTTTTTGAAATCTAATGCATGAAATTAAAACAAACATGATAAAGATCCAACCCAATTAACCCTGTTTTTGTACCATAGTTGAGAATGTACCTGTCGTGTCTTGAGTCAACTTAGCTTTAGTCTCAAAATATTATATAACAATAAAAACAAGACTTAACATCTCCCTAATGCAACTCAACAGAATCAAAGATCACATCACTTGTTCCCTCTCAATATCAACAAGTCAATTCATGGAACAAATTATGGTCTTACTCTCGTAAAATTGTATGTGACAAAACATGCTCAATCATCTTTGTTTCACAAAATATATCAATGACCGATTCCAGTTATTTGTTGGTCAACAACAATCTTTTTCTGAAAAATCTTTTCTAAAAATTCCCTAATATTTACCCAGATTGGTTACAAACTTCAAACCACTTACTCCAGTCAAAGTAGTTAACATTCAATCCCAATGTCATAAGTTCAAATCCAAGTCCAAAGGAATCTTTTGGCAGCCAAGCATTTTTCCTAAACAAATTATTCAATTAACTATAAACAAATATGTACAAACTTCCTAATTACATTTTTTTTACAAACAAATAAAGCTCATGGCTTTCTTTGAAATCCATGTAACGGGCTTCCAACCAACACATCCAAATCAAATGACCTTAGTGTGCTAGATTTAAAGAGATCCCTCGGGTTTACTTGCCCGAACCTCAAAGGCCACAGATTAGCTTTATTTGCTATTATTAAGTTCATGACTTTCTATGGAACCCGTGTAGCGAACTTTCAACCCAATCAGTCCCAAACAATTTTGCTTTAGGCGATTAGGTGTAGAACACCCCTCGGAGTTTACTTATTCGAGTTCCAAAGGTCACAGATTAACTTAATAACAATTTTTTTTAAGAATTGAATGCAATGTAAAAATTTAGATGCAAACAAAATGCAAAGAAAATAATAAAAATTAGAATAGAAAGAAAATCTTTTTGGCTTTTGAAAAGTTTTCCATGCAGAAAAATGAAAAAGAAAATGGAAATTAATGCAATATGTACAAAATTACATGCAACCTACATGCAACCGAATTTATGCATGGATGGATGGATGCCCCTCCCCAAGCTTAAAATAAGCATCGTCCTCGATGCTTGGAGAGAGGCATAGCCGGTCTATTGAGGACCGGGGGGTGGAGGATATGGTGGGAACTGTGAAAGGTAATCAGAAGGATAAAATGGAGGCCATTGGGGTTGGGATGATGATGGAGGCTGCTGCTGCTGGGTGGGAAGCACAAGTACTCGGTGGATATCGCTCAGCAAATGATGAACATTGCGGTTATGCTGCTCTTGAGCCACCCATCGCTGATCCTGCTCGGCCCATCGCAGCTCTTGCTGGGCCCAACGCTCTTCTTGAAGGTTTCGGTAGTCATGAAATTCAGAAGTGATTTCAGCAACTCCCGTATAAATCTCTCCTACTTCCTGCTGGAGGCTCGTGTAATGATGATCTAAGCGTGCAAACTCGCCCATGTAAAGGTTGTGTTCGGGAAAAGGAATGGGGCGAGACGAGCTGGAAGCACCTGCAGTTGCATTTTGAACAGGAGGAGTAGAAGTGGTGGTTGAAGGTCTACGGGCTGTAGTAACACCTAAGTTGGATCGGAGGTGCCAATTGGTAGAAAGGATGTCATTGGCCAAGGCTAATATCTTCTTATTTCGGCTATCGATGCGTAAATATTCTTTACCATCGACGGTCCAATGAACATCCTCATTGGGATGGCGGTGAAAGAGATGCATGATTTCCAAAACCTCAAGTGATAAACGAGTACGGCCCAGAATTATATTGGTTGGATTGTTGGGTAGATGGAGGCCAAGATGCTCAGCTATAATAGATACCATGCCTCCACAATGTAGCTGGCCACCATTGCTCATGGAATTTCTGAGCATTTTCTGAACTATCCAACACCCAAAATGAGGGACTTCCTCGGGCTTGTTAATCATGCACCACAAAACTTCTAATTCTTTTTTGTTCGCCTTGCTAATCTCTTCTTGAGGAAATAAGAGAGAAGCAATAATCCGGTGGGTGACCTTCAAAACCGGATGAATAATACTAGAAGCTTTTGATATGCCTGACTGAAACTCATCTTCACAAGAGATACTTCTCCAAATCCTGCCACAGTCTTGCTCAAATACAACATTTTTTCTGCCCTTTGCTGTATATATATCCCTTTTTGCTTTAGGAGCACCAATGATATCACAAAGGGTATCAGCATGTATTTGATGAGATTGATTGAGCAAACGGAAGGTGAGGATATGTGTCTGGTAATCAAAGGCAATTGAGGACAAGAGTTCCAACATTGGTGTTTGATAATTGACTGCATGTAGATTCAATAACCCTTCCCAACCAATGTTCTTAAAGAGTTTGTGGACACCTTTATAGATATGAAGGTCCTTGAGGGCTTGGATGTCCACAAATTTTTGTGCCCCTTTTACCCTTTGAATAAGGGTTGCATACAACATCTCTTGTTGATTGGACTAAAAAATAAGACCAAATTCATAGGGGTTTTCCATGAATTGTTGGTCTTGTTCATCATTGGTCTCTTGACCACCCATATGTGAAGTCCCAATTCTAGCCCTTTTTCCACGGGAAGCCATTGTCCAATTGAATTAAACAAAGTTTTGCACATAATGTAGGACAATTTAAACTCAAGAGTATGCACAAAAACTAGCAATATCGCCAAAATCACCCCACAATCTAACTATATGCACAAGTAAAGAGTTTGGAACAATTATACCAATTTGTGCTTGAAAATGGTGGTAGGGTGATGTCCAATTCTTCCCCAAGCCTTCCCCAAGCTTATCCTACAAAAAATTCCAAGCATTAGGTCGAGATTTGGAGACCCAAAAATTCTAGGGTTTGCTCAAAACCCCCAAAATCGGCCTTAAAAGGGGTGAAATTGAGATGCAAGACAAAGAAGATGAAAAAAAGAGAAGAATTTCATACATTGGAGCTTGATTTTTGATGCAAAATTGAGGAAGATTGAATGTTTTTGAGGGTTTTTTCGAAGGGGGCAGTAGGGAGGAGAAGAATCGCAGGTTATGTGAAAAGAATGAGTTAAAAAAAATCGAGTTTTAGGCTTAAAATCGTCCAACTCTGTTTTTACGTTTACACAGCCCGTGTAAACTAAAGGGTAGCATTTACACGGCCGTGTAAACGTTGGGTCTGATCTATGCTGGTCTGGTCGTTTACACGGCCCGTGTAAACTCAAGGTTTACATTTACACGGCCATGTAAACCTCTGTAAAGGCCAAAAAAATTGATTTTTTTTTTCACTTTTTTGGAATTGCAATCCGCCCATCCTCTACTGCCCGGAAAATGATTTTTTACCGTCGTTAAACATGAGAAACAACTTGGGAACTTGGAAACAAAGAAAATATGATGTAAAAACAAGAAATGACAAAAATACCCCCGGGTTGCCTCCCGGTTAGCCGCCCCTTTTTAATGTCGTTGGCTCGACTTTACCCCCTTAATGTGCTTCAGTATTGATACGTGGGCCTCTCCAACACATCAACCTCCTCGCCACCTCCTTCTTGACATGTATATTCTTTAAGGGATCCGGTGGAGTTTTTGCTCCTGAATCTTGTGCTTGTTCCACCGGTGGAAGGATTTTGACTTTGGTGGATGGCTTGGGTTTTATATCATCACTCCTCACATGCTTCTTGTCATCAATAAAACCCAAACTCTCCAACACATCATTGTCCATACCGACCTCCTTTGCAAGCTCTTTGGCTTTGTCCCTGTCTAGTTTTCCTTGCAAAACTAACTCTAGAAATTCATTGTTAGACAAACTTAAACCCTTTTTAGTTGAGGGTTCGATCAAATTCACAAGATTGACGGATTGAACCTCGGAAGGAACCTTTTTTGCTTCATGAACATTGAAGTTGATAACTTGACCATCAAATTCCATACTTAAAGTTCCATTGTAGACATCAATTTTTGTTTTGGAAGTTTTAAGAAAAGGTCTACCCAAAAGTATGGAACTTGAACTTGGAGAGTCATCATCTCCTATATCTAAGACATAAAAATCAGTCGGGAAGATAAATTCATTAACTTGCACTAACATGTCCTCTAGTACACCCTTTGGGTGTACCAAAGACCGGTCGGCAAGTTGGATGATCACACCGGTTTTGCTCAATGTTCCTACACCAATTAATTTGAAAAGAGAATATGGTAGGACATTTAAGGATGCACCTAGATCGAGCATGGCTCGGGGTACATGAAGATTCCCCAATTTGCAAGGCACGGTAAAGACACCGGGATCCTTGCACTTCGGGGGCATCCTCTTTTGCAAAACCGCGGATACATGTTCCCCAACTATTACGACTTGATTTCCTTTTAATTTCTTTTTAGATACACAAAGATCCTTAAGGAACCTTGCATATCTAGGTACCTGCTTGATGGCCTCGAGGAGTGGAATGTTGATTTGAACTCTCTTGAACATTTGCATGATCTCATTCTCCTCTCGTTCTTTCTTCGTGCTCTTTAATCTTTCGGGAAATGGAGCAGGTGTGGCTTTAGATTCAGTGACAAAGGGCTTTTTTTCGATTGTTTTCTTTTCCTTCTTCTCTTCTTTGGGTGCTTCTTCGACCACTATTTCTTCTTCCTTTTTATCAACCGACAATTTTGGACCATCATAGCTCTTTCCGCCTCTCAATGTGATGGCACACACGTTGTGCCTTGGGTTTGTTTCAGTTTGTGCAGGTAACTTTCCTTGAGATTCTAGTTTGCTTACGGAAGTGGCAAGCTGTGAAACTTGTTTCTCTAAGTTCTTTATGCTTGCTTTTGTCACTTGTTGGAAAGCTTGTGTACTAGTTGCCAAACTCTTCACTATGTCCTCTAAGGACATACTTGATGAACCCGATTGTTGAGGAGGGTGTTGTGGTTGCCTTGGCTGAAAGTTTTGTGGTGGAAAAGGTGGTCTTTGTTGGTATTGATGTGGTTGACTTGGTTGATAATTTGTCTGTTGACGTCCTCCCCAACCTTGATTGTTACTCCATCTTTGATCACCCCGTGGCTGCTCATATCCCCTTTGATTAGACCCAAGAAAACCTCCCATGGATTTTGCTTCTTCATAATCTTCCTCTTGAAGTTGAGGGCACATGTCGGTTGGATGCCCCACTTGAGTACAAATACCGCATGGGCGGGGTATGGGCTGCACACCTTTGTCTTTGGCTAGCATCATAACCACTTTCGTAAGCTCGGACAATTGAGCTTCAATTTGAGGAGTTTGGACCTCCTTTACACCTCGGGGTGCATCCGTGTACCATTCTTCATCATGGCTTGAATGTTTAGAATCTTCAGCCATGTTCTTGATTAGATTGTGGATTTCGGTTGGAGTCTTGTCGGGTAAAGAGCCGCCACTAGAAGCATTAAGAAGTCTTTTCTCCATTGGAGTCATGCCTTCAATGAAATATTGGAGAAGCTGATACTCGGTAATTCCATGTTTGGGACAGCGGGCACAAAGTTTCTTGAATCTCTCCCAATATGTGTGGAAAGCTTCTCTCTTGTGTTGCTTAATTCCAATGATTTCCCTCCGTAGGGCTGAAGCTTTCATCTCCGGAAAATATTTGTCCAAAAACAACCTCGCAAGATCTACCCAAGTAGTTACCGTCCCCGGTGGGAGGTCATAAAGCCAGTCTTTGGCTGCATCTTGCACCGCAAAGGGGAATGCCCTAAGCTTGATTTGATCCTCCGTGACATTGTGTGGTTTCATACCCACACATACTACATGGAACTCGGTGAGGAACTTGTGAGGATCTTCATTCTCCAATCCTCTAAAAGTTGGGAGTAAGTGGATAAGCCCGGATTTTAGTTCAAGGGTTGTGGCAGCTGGATATGTGATACAAAGAGGTTGTTGAGTAACCTCTTGTCTTGACCATTGGCGGAGGGTTTGTTCGGGTGGTGGGTTTGGAGGTGGGTTTCCTCCATGGTTATCTCCCATGGCAATGGTGTACCTGTACGGAAAGATCTTGGCATAAACTATTAGTAACACCGTGTCCCCGGCAACGGCGCCAATTTGTTAGGTGTGTCAAACCCAACAAATATAAGGGTACAATATACTCCAAAAGAACACCACGGTATTGCACTAAAAGGTAGTACAAGGCAAGTGGGGTCGATCCACAGAGACATTAAATAATTAGTCTATACCTCTTTTGCACAAGGTACTGTAGTCACAAAAGATTAAGGGGGGTGATCTTGAATGCAATGATTCAAATAAAGAACTAAATTAATAAGTAAGCAAATGATTAAGTGAAATAACTTCAAGATTTGTAAGTACTCCAACTCTATGCAAGACTAATTGACATTATGATTCAGGTATGAAATGACATTTGTTTAATTTTATCTAAGATGGTATTTAAAAATGCTAATAAGCTCTAGAAATTCTCATTCACCATGTTATTTAATCAAAATAAGCTCTTTGATTAATTCTAATCTAACCAATCTAATCTAAACAAGCTCTTAGCATTAGGGGGAAAGATTGCATTATACTTTGTGTGAATTTTACCAACAACATTCAATACTCCTCACATGCTCGGGAGTGTTAGAATGTGTGAATTTGATTTACACTAGAATCATTTCAAATAGAATGATTTAATTCTTGTTACTTGTTCTATTTTACAAAACAATTACAGATTTTGTAATATAAGTAACATGAGTGATTTAACCCTAACCCAATTGGCCAAAAAGAACTAGAATTGAAATCAAACTTTCAATTAAAACAAAATCAAATTCACTAGATAACATTAGAAACAAACATCAAATCACATGATTGAAGTCATAAACACAATAGTCAATGCATGAAGTTGGAGAAACTAGGGTTCTAGCCACTCATGACTAGAACAAGATCACAAATCTAGAAATTAAGAGTTAAATCTTACAAATTGAAATCAAAATGAAATCCAAGTGTTTTCAAGCAACAATTGTCTTCTTCAAGCTCCCACAATTGCCTCCTAGAACTCCCAAAATACGACCCCCCCCCCCCCTTTTTGGAGCCGGTTACCTTCTTTAAATTAGAATAAAACTGTTTTAAAAACTGGCGACACGTTTACACGGCCCGTGTAAACTATAACTGACCATTTACACGGCCGTGTAAATACAAAAAGTAAATTGCTCAAATCTGCCAGGCCTTCGAAGTACATTGCTCACGAGTATGCGTTTACACGGCCCGTGTAAACTATAGGCTTCCATTTACACGGCCGTGTAAATCTCTGAAAAGCTAAAATCTTCATTTTCCTCTTATCTCTCTCCTCAATGATCCGCAAGTCCCGAAATTTTGCCCTCAACTATTTTTTAACCTCCTAAAGCAAGATCCAACCTCCAAAAGTCCCTGAAATATCATAAAAGTGTGTGAATGGAATTGCATCATGAAAAATCCCGAAAAATATGCAAAATGCATGAGTTTAAACCTGAATGCAATGCACTTTGATGGATTAAAACTACAAAATGGATGCATGAAATGCACCTAACACTGATCGAAGGTACTAGGTTACTTACAGTTGGGTTGAATAATCTTAGAGTAATTGATTTGACCTTGTTGCGCAGCTCTCGTCTGAGTCTAACCGTTACAGGGATGAATCTTCTACTCAAAGGATTAACTGAGCCTTCTGTCAAGTATAATTGTTTTTACAGATAGTTATGCGTGGGCAGTCTGTCAAGGAGACGGACCAGTATGGACTCATACTCTGGGGAGGCAGAAGTGATTTGCGGAAGCTCGAAGTTAGCTTTCTTCATGACGGAGGTTCGGCTTGGATTTCGGTTGTCTTGAGAAGATTGTTTTACGCGTAGAATCATAGGTTGCGTTCCTTAGATCATTTGTTGGGATATGGGTGTTATTAAGGAGCGATTTCGAGGACGAAATCTAATTTAAGTGGAGGAGAGTTGTAATGTCCTGTTCCGAATCGCTCTCCTAATTTGGGACTGTGGCCTGAAGATGGGTTATCATAAGGCTTAAGGCCTTTGGAAAAGAGAGATCTAGACCCATTTAGGAACGGACGATGTATTTGAGGTGATCCGGGGGTTTGGGTTGTGCCTTGAAGCAAAGGGGTATATCGGTAAAGTGGCAGTTTGATCTCTTTATGAATTTTGGATTTTCGTTCGGAAGGTTTTGAGGTGAAGATGAGTTGATAGATATGTAGAGCTTCTCGCCACCTTTCCTTGGATATAAAGAACGTCAAAAACAGAGTTGAAACGAAGAAGTTATGGCCGTTTGAAGTTGGAGTGGTTCGGGTGAGTGATCGTTGACTTGTTGACCAAGCTCATTTAAGGCTCACGACGTGAGAAAGGAGTGCTCACGACGTGAGGAGCGTTTGATGCACTAAAACCCTAATTTTCGGGTATTTAAAGGTATGAGATGATTAGGGTTGTGGTGGGATGTCAAGTCCACCAAGCAAATTACACCCTTTGTTTGCAAATAAAACGTAATATAATGGTAAAAAGGGGTATCGATCCTCGGGGAAATGGTTGTATTCAATCACCAATGCAATCTAAAAGAACTATTGTAAATAAACTAACTAACTACAATTAAACAAAAAGGGGGGGGGTTTATGATTGCTTGAAAACTAAAAGACTTAAATAACTAAAAACTTGCAATTAAGCAAGATAGTGAGATGCTCAAATGTTGGGAACAATTGGTTAACCAAGGCAATTCAACACAATGAACATTTGTGTGCTTATCATTAGGATTCAACATGAAGCTTATCATTCATCCCAAATTGGTTATAGCAATCATGAAGCATGATATGCCAAGATTCCTCTTAGGTAGTATGGAGGTTGGGGAAGCCCACAACACACCTTCTTAATCAAGATCAAGGGTTTAATTGAAGCAATTGGACCCAAGAAGTTAATTAGCCTTAAGAAAGAAGGAATCCCCAATTCCTAGAGGATGTCAATGCTTACACATCCATAAAGGAGCTATGATTCATAAACTAGAGATGATTTTTACCATCATAAAGCCCTCGTTCTAAGTTAATTCAATGATTCAATGCAAAACCAAAGAAATAAACTAACAATAGCTCATTCAAGTGCCAAGCTCATGATCAAAGCATTAAACAAGCATAAGAAATATGATCTAGAACCATAAACATAAGATAATTGATAATCTAGCATGAATCCTTCAAAAACCCACAAACATTCAAAGGTTTTAACCAAAGTTAACCAATATAGAGAGTTTAGCCACTCATGGCAATAGAACAACAATCACAAAAGTCTAATTGCATAAAGAAACTACCTAAGACTTGGAAAGATGAAAGGAAATGGGTTTCTAGCTCCAAAACCGCCTCTTGCAGGTCTCCAATGGTGTAAAATCGAAGTTATGGCTGCTAGGTCTGATCCCCCAAGGTAATGGCAAGCCAAATGACCAAAATGCCCAAACTGGGCAGTTACGCGGGTACCCGCGCGACGAAAATTCCACCCGCGCAAATGTTGCTGTAATGCTATTGGTCCTATATTCCACCACTCCACCCTTCCACTACCAAAGATTCCTTTGGTCCCCTCTATATCCATGTGATTCAAATCAACCAATCATCTTTTAGCTTTAAATGTGGATGCTCCAAACCCAAAATTAATTACCCATGATCCATCTTCACAAGCCCACTTCATCCAAGCCTTTATCTTTTTAAGCCCAAATCTTCTTTGGTGGATCCGCCAAGCCCAATAGCGCCTCGAGAGCCCACAAGATCGTCTTCACTCTAATCCACAATCGCGATAAGCTCCAAAACCCTGCAAAATTCCTTATGCAACATAAAAAACACCCGGTACGATCCATACTAAAGAAAAATAAATAAAATACAATGCAATAATGATAAAAAGATCTAAAAATCTAAAATAAACTAATAAAAATAAGGAAATAAAATAAGCTATCAAATCACCCCAAACTTAAACCTAACTTGTCCTCAAGTTAGAACAAGACTAAAATGAGCTCGGGATGAGCTAAACTAAAAAGGAAAAAGAAAGGTACCATAGAACTTGGTCAATATCAGTCAACATGGTCAGAATTAGTCCTTCATGGACCCTACGCATCCTCAAAAATGTTCCCCGCTTTAGAGCCATAAACCACATTATCAACCACTTGATGAGCGAATAGATCACGACTGGATATAGTCGCGGTGTGCAAGACAAAGGAAACAGAGATGCGCCCAGTGGGGGCACTTTAAATCACCAATGTAGACCATAGTGCACGAAGGAAAGGCGCCTCTTCACACACTATGATTCCTACATTTGTCAGACTAAAGTGTATAGTACGAAATAGGGCTTTACAGCGCGGCCTCCGGGCAAACATCCGGTTTCAGAAGTTTCTCCCTTGTACTGTCCTTTACAGTCTACCGTCTCATCGTTGGGGCCTTTTCTCACCAAAAATCAAAAATAAAATAAAATAATAAAAATTTTACTTAACCTAAATCTAAACCTAACAACCTAAATCTTCAATCTTGAACTTCTTTTATCTGGTCTTCAGTCTTCTTTGTTGCCTGATATTCAGCTTTCTCGTTTTTTTTTTTTTTTTTTTTTTTTTTTTTTTTTTTTTGCATGAATCTTGAACTTGGATTCTTGTTTTTCTTTTTGTGTTGCTCCTTTTTTTTTCTTCATTTTTTTTTCTTTGTTTTTCTTGCTTTTCTTTAATCTTCTTCGTTGTTTCTTTTTGTCTTCACTTTTTCAATTTCTTCAATTTTTTTGTGTTTTCTTCTTTGAAGGTCTAAGGAATTTCACCATGTAATAAATGATGGAGGCTAACATGAACGCCAAATGATCATTGGCAATGTGCCAAGATCAACTAAAAAGGGTGGGGAATGACTCAAAAATGGGTGTTACCGAAAAGACTTGAACCCAAAAGATGTGAATTGGTGGACCCACTTCAAAGTTCATCAAGCACCTCAATGCAAGGTGTGATAAACAAAACCTATCTAACTATCTACTCTAGACCCCTAGAAAAAATGATGACCTATCTTAAAAAGGTGGTGAGAATCTAACTATGTAAGGCTCGGACGAGACTCGGGAGTACTAAGGGGTACTTCCTTCGAAACCAAGATGCGAGTCTTCAATATATCTTCAATGTATCTTACCGGGCTAATCTTTGCTCGCACACATTGGCATGACCAACCACATCCCTCCGCACCTAGACCCAATCAAGCTACCTGCATCTGACCCCCACACAAGCGGTCTTAAAATGGTCTGTGAGGCTCAAAACGTATCCCACTTATCAAATACAAGGAATTCCACATCAAGACCCGGGACCAATCTATGATTCAATACTTATGACTCGGTGCTCTGGTACCTGTAGGGATGAGAAGACAAGAGAGAACAAAAATGCATGAACTTAAACTAGAATGCATCTAAAAAGTATGAAAATTAGAAAAGAAAGAAATAAAATATGCAATATTTTTGAAATTTTTATACAATTTTTATGAATGACCTAAATGAGTTACTCTAAATGCAACTATATACAATAAAAATAAAAATATAAGAATACCTAAATGCAACTATATACAACTAAATGAGTTACTCTAAATGCAACTATATACCCAACCTGAAAATTTAGCATTGTCCTCAATGCTTAGGATGAGAGTAAGGAAGGATCATACCGGGATCAAGGTGGAGGAGGCCCATGAGGGGGGGGGGGGGGGTAATGATGGTCTTCGGCCTCAAATGGACTACCATCATTGGAATTGTCGACTTGCATTTCATCATCATCATCGTGTAACTCTTCAGGCAAGAACCAAGATTCAGGCTCGCTGGTAGAAAAGGCGGAGATGCTAGGATTAGGAAAGATGTAAACTGGCTCATTGACATGTTTGAGCCAAGAAAAATGGTTATGACGGGTAGGATGAGGCATCAGTAATTCCATCCGGGTGAGGGCTATGCAGTCAAGGAGGTAGAGAGGTGGGTCATCCACTGGCACATACTCAGACTCGGGAAAGTCAAGGCCCACACCCAAACCAATTAGGGTAATGAAACCTCCGATGCAAATATCGCCAGTGGTCTTCGTGCGAAGGCTGTCACACTTATCCAAGAAAAAGGTGGCGAATTCGGGGCAAGACCAATGTAGGTGGCTCATGCAATAGAGGAAATATAGCTCGACTGTGTTTATTTGCCTCGGCTCATGACGAGCAAAGATGGAAGTGGAAAGGATTCGGTGGGCGATTCTCCAACAAGGATGGATGATGTAAGGATCTTTTTGTCGACTTGGATTGAAGTTTGGAAGACTTGTGATTTAAGTCCAAAACGCTACGTTAGGCACGCGTTTGAATCGAGTCCACTGATGGCTATAGATGTCGGTGTTGAAGGGACTGTATGTGCCCATGATGGTGTTTAGGATGGTGTATGTGAGTCGGTGCTGCCGACCCTGGAGTTTAAATGTGAGCATCCCTGCTGCGTCATCCCGTGCATAAGTGGAGAGGAACTCTAATGTGGGTTGTTGGTAAGTGCGCACGGAAAGATCGAGGAATTCTTGCCAACCTATGTTGAAGAACAGTTGTTGCAGGCAATCGTCAAGGCCAAGGTACGTCATTGAGTCTTGGTGGTAGAATTTGGTGGCTCGAATTGGACGTTTTTGGAGGTTTGACCGGAATTGTTTGATTTGTGCACTTGTGAGGACAAGGTTACCTGCACGATCGGTATTCTCGGTTGACGCCTTTTTTGTGGATTGCGAGGATAAAGCCTCACGGGAAGAACCATGAGAGGCGTGAATGGTTTTGTCCCTTGCCATTGTACCTGTTAATAAACCTAGCAAACACAAAAACTTGGCCAAAATTATCCCTCACACTCGCCTCACACCAATCTAAACAAACTAAATAATAAGAATATAAACCGGGTAAATATTCCAAACGTGCAATTTGGCACAATTTAATGCAATTCAATCAATTCAAAGCAAACTAAGTCCAATTCAAATTAATCTAATGCATAGCACAAGCTAATTGAAATTAGAAGTTGAATGCAATAAAATTAAAGAAATGTACCAAATTCGTGTGTTGAAACCCGAAAATAAATCCGTAAAAACCGCACCCCAAGCTTGAATTGAACCCGTAAGGTGGAACCTTTTGAATCTCCGGTGAGAAACAAAAATTTTGAAAATTTTGGTCAAAAAGAGTGGCGGCGGCCGGCGGCGGAGCTAGGGTTCTGGCGAGGAGATTTTCCCGAATTAACAGTAGATCGGCGTGTGGGAGAGTGTTTGGTGAATAATGCCCCAAGAAATTTTGAATTTGTCGGAGAGTTGGCTTCGGAATCGTGATTTGTTCGGTTTTCCGGCGAGCACGAGAATAGCGGCGGCAGGGGGTTTTTACCGGTGAAGATTGGTAGGGGTGTGGTCGGAATTATGTGGGGAATAGGGTGGTGGTGGAGCGCCGACGGTAGCAACGATCGGGGAGGCTGCAGGCGCGGGCACGCTTTTCCGGCGAGGACTGGGTGCGAAATCGGATGGAGCGTGACACTGCTGGAGGGAAGCGTTGGCCGGCGACTGAGCTGGGTGGAGGCGCTGACCGACGGCTTTGATTTATTGTGGCGGTAGGCGGCGACTAGACGGGATCGTCGGTCGGAGAATGGAAGGTGGCGGAGGGGTGTTTTTGGTGAGGTATAGTCGCTGACGGGAGGCACAAGGGGGATAGGGAAGGGGGGTATAAGGTTGGGTCTTAAATGATTCGGGTATGGGTCGGAATTTCGGGTCGATTCAAAGGTCGGATGCGGGTAATAAGTGGGTTTGGAGCGGGTTACCGGGTGGGGTGGGTGAGGTGTGGGTAAAATGGGTCGGCCGTGCAAGGAAGGTTGCATTTTGTTCTTGGGCGCGCAAGCATCTGCGAGGGTGGAGATAGGTCGCCCAGACTAATCAGATGCGATTCTAAGTTGTGGAGGTTGGAACTCGGAACTTGCGCGGCTGGGGGTCGGTCACGCAACGTCTGCGCGGGCACCCGCGCAAATTTCGAATTTTTTTCATTTTTTCAAACTTCACCAAGATCATTGCTAGACTTCCAAATGCTTATTTTTAGACCAACATCTATCTCAGAAACACCCAAGACTTCAAGCGGAGATTATTTATTTACAACGCATTTATTTAACGTCTTTGCCAAGACTTAGCCCCGCTTTCGTCAACCTTCGTAATTCGGATTTTCCAATGTTATGTTGTCAAATTCTCCTGTGTCAAAGCCTTCATAAAATGGTTTCAAGCGATGCCCATTCACTTTGAATATTTGATTTGTTTCCAAACTCTTGATTTCAACCGCACCATGATCAAACACTTTTATAACAATAAAAGGTCCGTGCCATCGAGATCGCAACTTTCCCGGGAATAACTTTAAGCGTGAATGATAAAGAAGAACTTTTTGGCCCGGAATAAAATGCTTACGAGTGATGTGTTTTTTGTGAAACGCTTTTGTCTTATCTTTGTAGATGCTTGCATTTTCATAAGACTCGTTCCTCAATTCCTCGATTTCTTGAAGTTGCATCTTTCGGTGCTTTCCGACTTCTTCAAGATTGAAATTACACTTTTTAACTGCCCAATATGCCTTGTGTTCCAATTCCACCGGTAAATGACAAGACTTTCCATAGACGAGGCGGAATGGAGACATACCAATTGGAGTTTTGTAAGCGGTCCGATACGCCCACAATGCATCTTCTAACCTCAAGCTCCAATCTTTTCGTGTAGTGTTGACCGTCTTTTCAAGAATTTGCTTGACTTCTCTATTTGACACTTCGGCTTGGCCATTTGTTTGTGGATGATAAGCGGTTGATATCCGGTGTGTGACACCATATCTTTTCATCATGGATTCCATCATTTTGTTGCAAAAATGAGTGCCCCTATCACTCACCAAAGCTCTTGGTACACCATATCTTGCAAAAATGTTTGACTTCAAGAAGTCAATCACAGTTTTGGAATCATCATGCCTTGTAGCCTTTGCTTCAACCCACTTTGATACGTAATCAACCGCCAAGAGTATATAAGTGTATCCGAAAGAGACGGGGAAAGGGCCCATGAAATCGATTCCCCATACATCAAAGATTTCGCAAATGAGGATTGGGCTTTGAATAATTTCATGCCTCGTGGATACGGTTCCCGTTCTTTGACATCTATCACAACTTTTGCAAAATAGATAAGTATCTCTTGACATTGTTGGCCAATAGAGTCCACATTCTAAGACCTTTCGCATGGTTTTGTTTTGACCAAAATGTCCTCTGCATGCATACTCACGACAAAACTTCAAGATTGATTCGACCTCATTTTGATGAACACACCGCCGTATTAGTTGATCCGGACAATGTTTCCAAAGATAAGGGTCGTCCCATACGTAGTATTTGGAATCACTCTTCAACTTGGCTTTTTGGTACTTGGTAAATGCGTGAGGAATTGCTTTAGTAACCAAGTAGTTCACAATATCCGCATACCATGGGATGGTGTTTGAAATGTAGAAGAGATGCTCATCCGGGAATTCATCAAGGATAGAAGATGAGGAGTCACCAATATTCAACCGACTTAAGTGGTCTGCAACTAGATTTTCGGCACCAATTTTGTCCTTTATCTCAAGATCGAATTCTTGTAAAATAAGAATCCATCGAATCAGCCGTGGCTTGGCATCTTTCTTGGTCATGAGATACTTCAATGCGGCATGGTCGGAGTATACAATCACTTTTGTTCCGAGAAGGTATTGCCGGAATTTCTCCAAGGCGAATACAATGGCTAGAAGTTCCTTCTCGGTGGTTGAGTAGTTGGCTTGAGCATTATCCAAGGTTTTGGAGGCATAGTAGATGATATGTGATGCTTTGCCTTCCTTTTGACCTAAGACAGCTCCAATTGCAAAATTGCAAAATTGCTTGCATCACACATTATTTCAAAGGGAAGCTCCCGATTTGGAGGTTGAATTATTGGAGCGGAAGTGAGCAAGGCTTTGAGTTTATCAAAGGCTTCTTGACATGCAACATTGAAGTTAAAATCAATATCTTTTTGGAGAAGGAGGCACATCGGACGCGTAATCTTCGAGAAATCTTTGATAAATCTTCTATAGAATCCCGCATGGCCCAAGAAAGATCTTACTTCTCTAACACATGTTGGGTAAGGAAGGGTTTGGATGACATCAATTTTGGCTTTATCAACTTCAATTCCATTTTTGGAGACGATGTGTCCCAAGATGATGCCTTGATTGACCATAAAGTGACACTTCTCAAAATTTAACACCAACTTTTTCTCAATGCACCTTTTCAAAATCTTCTTAAGATTATCCAAGCATTCATCAAACGAATTTCCATACACTGTGAAGTCATCCATGAATACTTCAATTATATTCTCAACATACTCTGAAAAGATGCTCACCATGCATCTTTGGAATGTGGCGGGGGCATTGCATAATCCAAAGGGCATCCGCTTGTAGGCAAACGTGCCAAAAGGGCATGTGAAGGTTGTCTTGTCTTGATCTTCGGAGGCAACGGGTATTTGATGAAAACCCGAGTATCCATCGAGACAACAATAATGTGACTTGCCCGCCAATCTCTCGAGCATTTGATCGATGAAAGGAAGAGGAAAGTGATATTTTCTTGTGCTTGAATTTAACTTTCGATAATCAATGCATACCCTCCATCCATTTTGAACTCGAGTGGGTACCATTATTCCTTTGTTATTCTCAACAACTGTGATTCCCGTTTTCTTGGGAACCACTTGAACCGGACTAACCCACTTGGAGTCGGAAATCGGGTAAATCATATCCGCATCAAGGAGTTTGATTATCTCTTTCTTGACAACTTCCATCATGGGAGGATTTAATCGTCTTTGAGCTTCCCTCCTAGGCTTACAATCATCTTCCATGAGTATCTTGTGAGTGCATACATTAGGGCTTATTTGCTTAATGTCCGCTATTGTCCACCCCATGGCCTCTTTATGATCTTTCAAGACTTCAATCAATTGGTTTTCTTCAAAGTCTTTCAATTGAGAAGATATGATCACCGGTAGAGTTTCATCTTGACCTAGATAAGCATATTTCAAACGGCTAGGTAAGACTTTCAATTCAAGTGTGGGTGGGTGGATTATGGAAGGTGGCATCTTGCTTGGAGAATGAGATAAGGCAACTTGAGAAACATCCTTTTTTGTTGAGTTGTTAAGTTCTAAAGTCTTCACAATCTCTTCAACTTCGGAGTCCAATGTATACGTATCCAATGTTCTCTTCAAACTTTCAACATCAAAACTCATGTTGAGCACCATCTTCAAAAGATCCCCATGTGATAACTCAAATAATTCTTGGGTGATTGGTTCAATCACATCAACCCGATATAATGGAGAAATGTTGCTAGGGTATCTCATGGCTTCAAAGATATTGAAATGAATGATCTCTCCATCAAATTCCATTGTGATCTTCCCATTATGGACATCAATAATTGTGTGAGTGGTATTCATGAAAGGTCTTCCAAGAAGGATCATAGAGGACTTGGAAGGGGTCTTCTCTTCAAGGTCAATGACATAGAAGTCCGCGGGAAATACTAGTTGATTGACTTGAACTAGTACATCCTCCAACACACTTCTTGGAAACGACTTGTCCGCTAATTGAATGATGACTCCGGTTTCTTCCAAAGGTCCAACATTGAGAGATTGAAAAACCGAGTATGGTATTACATTGATTGAGGCTCCAAGATCTAACATGGCACTTTCAACATGCAAGTCACCAATGGTACAAGGAATAGCAAACATGCCCGGATCCTTGCATTTGGGTGGAAGCTTCTTTTGGATAACCGCGGACACATTGGCATTGACTTGAATCTTTTCATTCGCCTTAAACTTCCTCTTGTTAGTGCACAAATCCTTAAGAAATTTGGCATAGCGAGGAATTTGCTTTATGGCATCCAATAGTGAAATGTTGATTTGAACTTTTCGGAAAGTCTCAAGAATTTCTTTCTCTTCCTCTTGTTTCTTGGAAAAGGCTAACCGAGAAGGGAAAGGTGGTGGTATGACCAATGGCTTGATAGGCTTGTTGGAAGAGTCGGGTTGGTCAATGTTTGGAACAACCGGTTCCTTTGGAGAAACTACAACCTTCGGAGGATCAACAACAATAACCTCATCCTCTTCTTCTATTGAAACTCTTTTAGGGTTGCTTTCTCCAAGTGTTTTCCCACTTCTCAAAGTTATGGCACTCACATTGGGATTCTTCTCGGTTTGAGATGGAAGTTTACCCCTTTGTTCCATCTTGTTGAGAGCGGTGGCCAAGTCTCCAATTTGTGCTTGAATGTTTGAGAAAGTGTTCTTGGCCTCTTGTTGAAATTGGGTTTGGCTTTGAGCAAGAGAAGCGACGAGTTCTTGAAGGCTCATTTGATGGTTACCACTTGATTGGCCGTGTGGTGGAGGTTGTTGTTGGTAATTTGGAGGGTTATAAGAAGTTTGTGGATATGGAGGTTTTTGGGAAGGATATGGTGGATGTTGGGGTCTCATCAAAATGTTTGGTGGATTTTGCTTTGGTGGGTATGGATTGTTTGGGTTATTCCTCCAATTTGGGTTGAAATTGTTTTGAAATCTCGTGGGTCTTGGTTAACCTTGATATCCGCCCATTGCATTCACATCTTCCGGTTCACTTCCAAGTGTGGGACACTTATCCGTGTAATGCCCCGTCATGGCACAAATACCGCATACCATCAATTGTTGACCACTTCCCACCACCATTTGACTTAGCACATTAGTCAAATCCAAGAGCTTTGATTCCAAGTGTTGAGTGTTGCTAACTTCACCAACCACTTGTGGAGAATTTCTCTTCATGTCATTTCTAGTCCCAAAGTTCCTTTGATTTTGAGAAATGGTTCCAAAAAGTGATCTTATCTCTTGAGGGGTTTTGTTGAAGATGTCACCACCACTTGAAGCATCAATAATCCTTCGATCTTTTTCATTCATACCCTCATAAAATTGTTGAAGAAGTAGTTGTTCGGGAATGTTGTGTTGAGGACAACTTGTACATAAGTTGTTGAATCGCTCCCAAAAATCATGAAAGGTCTCATTCTCCCCTTGACGAATCCCCAAAATGTCACTTCTTTGACTTGATATCCGGGAGGTGGGATAGAACTTGCTATTGAAGGCCTTGAGTAACTCTTCCCATGTGTGGATAGATCCCGGTGGTAAGTTGAATAACCACTCTCTAGCTTTATCTTCCAAGGTGAGCGGGAAGGCGGTTAGCTTGAAATCATCCAATGTCACGTTTTCAGGCAACATGCTAACACATATCATATGAAAGGACTTCAAATGCCTTTGAGGATCTTCTCTATCCAAACCATGGAACTTGGTGAGTTGATGTATGAAACTTGACTTCAATTCAATCCCTCGGCGGTTTGCGGGATAAACAATACCAAGAGGTGTGTGAGTAACATCCGTCTCCATCATTTGTCGAAGTGTCAACTCTTGAGGGGGGTTGGGTGGATTGGGGTTATTGGGATATTGTTGCAAGTAATTGGGTGGTTGTTGGTAAGGTGGGTATGGGTATGGTTGGTGATTGTAGATTGGTGGTGGATAAGGTTGGTGGTTAGGATATTGGTTGTAGGGGTTGTTGTTGGGGGTACATTGGGTTTTGGTACATTGGAGGGTGTTGGTAATTGGGTTGATTTGGGTAATGTACTTGTTTTTGAACTTGAAAAGCATTGGTTTGAGGTTGGTTGTTGTGGTGGAATTGTTGGTTTTGTGGTTGTGGTGGTTGATAATTGGGTTGGTTTTGAGGAGGGGCTTGATTCCAAGGTGGCATATCAATGAGAGGTTCTTGTTGTTGTTGTCTTGGTTGTTGGGTGGGGTATTGGCATCTTGATTGTTTGGGTTGGGATTGTGAGGTGGAGTGTGATTCATGGTTATATAGTTTTCAAACGGAATATCTTCAAAGGATTGACCAACAATTGGAGAATTCGGTTCGGTGTCGGTATCACTTGAAGTGTGAACTTGATCTTCTATGTCGATTAGTGGAGAAGAGGAAGAAGCTTGAACTAGTTGTTGTTGCTTTGCTTGTTTGGCTAACTTTTTCAACCTTTTTGCTTCTTTTTCAATTTCCGGATTGTAGAGTAGTTCACCGGTTCTTGTAGACCTAGGCATAAACAATCAAATAACAATAACCAATTTCCCCGGCAACGGCGCCAAAACTTGGTGGGATGTCAAGTCCACCAAGCAAATTACACCCTTTGTTTGCAAATAAAACGTAATATAATGGTAAAAAGGGGTATCGATCCTCGGGGAAATGGTTGTATTCAATCACCAATGCAATCTAAAAGAACTATTGTAAATAAACTAACTAACTACAATTAAACAAAAAAAGGGGGGGGGTTATGATTGCTTGAAACCTAAAAGACTTAAATAACTAAAAACTTGCAATTAAGTAAGATAGTGAGATGCTCAAATGTTGGGAACAATTGGTTAACCAAGGCAATTCAACACAATGAACATGTGTGTGCTTATCATTAGGATTCAACATGAAGCTTATCATTCATCCCAAATTGGTTATAGCAATCATGAAGCATGATATGCCAAGATTCCTCTTAGGTAGTATGGAGGTTGGGGAAGCCCACAACACACCTTCTTAATCAAGATCAAGGGTTTAATTGAAGCAATTGGACCCAAGAAGTTAATTAGCCTTAAGAAAGAAGAAATCCCCAATTCCTAGAGGAGGTCAATGCTTACACATCCATAAAGGAGCTATGATTCATAAACTAGAGATGATTTTTACCATCATAAAGCCCTTGTTCTAAGTTAATTCAATGATTCAATGCAAAACCAAAGAAATAAACTAACAATAGCTCATTCAAGTGCCAAGCTCATGATCAAAGCATTAAACAAGCATAAGAAATATGATCTAGAACCATAAACATAAGATAATTGATAATCTAGCATGAATCCTTCAAAAACCCACAAACATTCAAAGGTTTTAACCAAAGTTAACGAATATAGAGAGTTTAGCCACTCATGGCAATAGAACAACAATCACAAAAGTCTAATTGCATAAAGAAACTACCTAAGACTTGGAAAGATGAAAGGAAATGGGTTTCTAGCTCCAAAATCGCCTCTTGCAGGTCTCCAATGGTGTAAAATCGAAGTTATGGCTGCTAGGTCTGATCCCCCAAGGTAATGGCAAGCCAAATGACCAAAATGCCCAAACTGAGCAGTTGCGCGGGTACCCGTGTGACGAAAATTCCACCCTCGCAAATGTTGCTGTAATGCTATTGGTCCTTCATTCCACCACTCCACCCTTCCACTACCAAAGATTCCTTTGGTCCCCTCCATATCCATATGATTCAAATCAACCAATCATCTTTTAGCTTCAATTGTGGATGCTCCAAACCCAAAATTAATTATCCATGATCCATCTTCACAAGCCCACTTCATCCAAGCCTTTATCTTTTTAAGCCCAAATCTTCTTTGGTGGATCCGCCAAGCCCAATAGCGCCTCGAGAGCCCACAAGTCCGTCTTCACTCTAATCCATAATCACGATAAGCACCAAACCCTGCAAAATTCCTCATGCAACATAAAAAACACCCGGTACGATCCATACTAAAGAAAAATAAATAAAATACAATGCAATAATGATAAAAAGATCTAAAAATCTAAAATAAACTAATAAAAATAAGGAAATAAAATAAGCTATCAGGTTGCTTCTCCCCAGCCTCTTTCACTCCCAAGTCACTGAAAACCCTAAATTCGACCCTTTTGAGCCCTTGAGCCATTGTTGGTAGTTTTGGTGTTGATGGTGTTTTGATTTCTTTGAAGAAGAAGAAGAAGAAACTCTTGTGATGACTCATTTTGGCGAGATAAGCTCATCTTTGTGGACTAGCTGAACTTGTGAGCTTCTATAAGGTATAAAGGTCCTATCTTTTTCACTTAAGGTTGCTAGATCTAGGTTTTGGCTACCTTCTTTGCATGAGATATTGGCTTATCAAGCATGAGGTCCATAAAGTTAGCAACTTTATGAACCATTGAGTCATTTGCTGTAATAGAACCCCTGGATCTGGACTTTGGTGCAAGTTATGGCCCCCCAAGCTTGAATCTTTATGATTATATCAACTTTTGACCTAACTAGTGATTAAGTCATGCATTGGACATGCATGGCTGAAAATATATGATTTTTATGGTCTTTTAGACTAAATAAGGTATTCTGGAAATTCCCAACACTCATCTTAAAGGATTAAGAGCTTAATGCTCACAGAACAGTTCTCACGACGTGAGGGGTATATCCTCACGACGTGAGCACGGTGATTTCCCCAATCTGAGACCATGAGACGAGTGAACCGGGTTGACTCGCTGTGTCGACCCAAGCCGAGTTAACTCTCACGACTTGAGACGAGGAAGCTCGCGACGTGAGGACAGAAGGATAAGGAAGGTTGGGCCATTTCCTTGGACTATGCTACTATGGGCCTATTGGATTATTGTTTTGGGGCTGGTATTGGACTACATCACTTGTTGGGCTTGATGAAGGGTCCATTCTAGGAACTGGGCCCAATTTAGAAAATTCGGCCATAAGTAGGTCGTTAGTGGGCTTGGGCCAATCCATAAAGAATTGGGCTTCATGCTATGGACTTGGGCCTAGGTTATGGACCAAACTAGATTAGGGGTAAAATGGTCATTTTACCCTAAGAAGGATTATTGGATTTTGACTAAGTATTAATTTTGATAATGATAGCCGGGGAGTCGCGGATGCAGCCGTTAGAGATTCCTTACCGAAAGATTCAGTTTTCAGCTTTGCGAGGTGAGTCCTTCAGTAGGAATATGTCTACGGCACCAAGGCCGGCCCCTATATGTGATACGTTAGTAGCTGAGTGTGGGCGGGGCCCGAATCTCGTAGTATTATTTGAGTATGGATATTTGACTGCTTGATAGAAAAAGATATACTTGTTGTTTGTGTGATACTTGTATGCATATTAGTAGCGGTGTGTGGGCGGGGCCCGAATCTCCTTGACAACGGAGTGTGGGCGGGGCCCGAATATCCTAGACAACGGAGTGCGGGCGGGGACCGAAACTCCTAGACAGCGAAGTATGGGCGGGGCCCGAATCTCCTAGACAGCGGAGTGTGGGCGGGGTTCGAATCTCCATGAGAGTGGGCGGGGCCCGAATCTCCATGAGACTGGGCGGGGCCCGTATCTCCTAGTTGTATGTTATGTGTATGGTATGTGGTAGTTTGGGGAGACTCACTAAGCTTCGTGCTTATAGTTTTCAGTTTTGGTTTCAGGTACTTCCACTAGCAATGGGAAGAGCTCGGGATGACTGCATGACACACACCACAACTTTTAAGCTGGGATGTTTAGACTCTGATGTTTTGACACGTGATTTTGATACAATAGTTTGATATGATGTTTTGGGGATACATGACTTGTGATTTTATTATGATGTTGATGAATTATGGTTTTCCTAAATGATTTAAAAACAAAATTTTTGGACCGTAGTTTTGGGATGTTTCAAGTGGTGCCTCAAGTGGAAGGTTGATGATGTTTTTGTATCAGGATTAAAATCTAAGATATTTCAGTAACTAAATTTGCAACTCCATTGTATTTGGCTTCGACACTTAATTGAGACATGGTCCCTTGTCTTTTGGATAACCATGATAACATGTTATATCCAAGAAAGATAGAGTTTCCATATATGAAGCATTTGGTAGTTGGGTAGCGAGCCCAATCATCATCTGAATATGTAGTAAGGTATCCAGCTGACTGGGTAAATAACCGAAGGCCGTGATCTATAGTTCCACATATATATGAGAATGCACTTAATAAGATTTATATTTGGTTCCCGAATACCATACATTAACATGTATATTTGATGAACTGCATATATGATATTAAGTCTTGTAAAGGTAAGATATTGTAATTCGCGAACCATGCTTATGTTAGTTCGGTAAGAGTCGGATCAGCAACTGGGGAGGCTGAACCATCAACTGGTTTAAACATGCTAGCACATTTAAAATATTTTCTCTTTCCAAGTTTTATGTTGCAAACTTCTATTGGGATAGGAACATGGATGTTTGATCTCTCAACACTATTATGATAATAATGTTGGGTTTTGAGCATTCTAACACTTCCTAAGTGTACATGCAACCCTATTAAACCTTGGATCTATGTTTGTCTAAGATACATGCAAAATATTATTTTCCAAGGTTTATAACCTATCTAGCATGGCATGGGGTACTTTTAACCATAAAAGAACTAGATGAATTACATACCTTTTGTTGATTGTTGATTCCTTGGAGTTTGAGAGCCAAGCACCAATAATGTGAATGCCTCAAATGGAAATCACAAATCACCACAAACTTGGAAAATGTATGAGAGAGTATTCTAACTCTTGATTTTGGCCACCACACTTACACACACACTTAGTGTCTTTTTCATGCAACATAAGCTTGTTTATATAGTGTACATGGTTAGGGTGAAACCCTAATAACCCATGTCTTTTCCTCTTCCAAGGATCCATGGGTAAAAGCTCCATGGATCATCCATGGACTTCCATATAAGCTTAGCCCATTAACAAATGAGCATTAGCCCACACCATATAAATATAATAGCCCATGATTTAATTAGTCTTCCTTTTAATCACTAAATTAATTCATAATTAATTCAAGATTAAAACTAATTAAGTAGCATGACTTTATATTAATATATTATAACTTATAATATATTAATAAATCGTAAGTATACAACTCTCATAAAATTATCCATAAATTGTTTGGGTGAAGTGCAACCCAAATGGACCATGCCGGGTCGGGTCAAGTATATACCAAATAAGTTATGGACTTAGACACCTTATCCAACAGACTCCCACTTGGATAAGTCTAATAACTGTATTTGCCTATATTACTTCAGGAACCAACCGGCAATCGTAGCTCTCGAAAACTCTGTTGAACTATGAAGCACCATTTTAGATAAGTGATCATATAATCCTCTGCTCTCATGATATCAGCCGGACAAATACATGGAACAATGTCTTACTTATTGTCTAGCAGTTGTTTCTCGATTTCCGATTTGTTTGACAAAGAACTTAACTGAACACATCAATTTAGTTCTGACCGGGCCCGGTACATGGGTCAACACAAAATCATCGAGGGGCCCAGATATCGCTTCTATTTCTAGAAGGAACAGATAAACTTCGACTCATATGCTTGTTCTACTACTTATTGAATTGCACACAAAGGCACGTTTTATAACATCAAGTTACTGATGCGTTTACGTGCAATCAATGCACAACCAACTCATAGGCAACAACTCATATCTCTATGTTTGAAGACTTATATGATATTACCGTCTCACGATTACTCGAGATAAATTCCATGAAGTGATACAAGTGAGCGTGGGTTTATTCCAATACTCATAACTTATGAGCACTCATGAACGTTGTAGCAACCATTGCTATGTCTAAACACCTTTAGCCATCTACAAACCCAATTCATGACAATCTTGATTCATACCTACTTCCGACGTATGACTGATTGTGGAAGTTTGAATAAATTAATTATTCTGGAAGTCAAAACATGCAAAACTGAAACAATAGTAAATAATTGACAATGATAGTAACACTTTACTTATAAATAAATCACACATTTTATTCATCATCAAACGTCGATTACATTTTACAAGTTTCAGAAAAATTATCTAATCTGTAAAACTAATATCGTCCTTCAGCCCGATGTGCCTCGCATGCTGCAAATGCTTCACCCTCGTCAGTCCCTTCGTAAGGGGATCCGCAGGGTTCTCATCTGACGATACCCTCTTTGCCACGAGGAGTCCCTCTTCTATCTTGTGTCTTATGAAGTGATATTTTCTGTCAATGTGTCGGGATCTACCATGATCTCTTGGTTCCTTGGCTAAGGCAACCGCACTATTGCTGTCACAGAAAATCTCCATAGGCTCCTTAATGGCTGGTACAACTCCAAGGTCTCCGATGAAGTTCCTCAGCCATATCGCCTCCTTTGCCGCTTCACTCGCTGCTATGTACTCTGATTCACAAGTCGAATCAGCTACAGTCTCCTGTTTGGAACTCTTCCAAGTGATTGCCCCTCCATTTAAGGTAAAGACCCAGCCCGACTGAGAGCGGAAGTTATCCCTATCAGTCTGAAAGCTAGCATCACTATACCCTACTACTCTCAAGTCATCACTCCCACCAAGGGTAAGGATCCAATCCTTAGTCCTCCGCAGGTACTTGAGAATATTCTTTACCGCAGTCCAATGAGCCTTGCCAGGGTTCCCCTGATATCTGCTGACCATGCTCAAAGCGAAGGCCACATCAGGACGGGTACAAGTCATAGCATACATGATCGAACCAACAGCGGAAGCATAAGGTAATCGACTCATCTCAGCTATCTCATCTTCTGTACTCGGGCTCTGAGCCTTGCTCAGTTTGGCATTGCTTTGGATCGGTAATTCTCCTTTCTTGGAATTCTGCATGTTGAACCTTTTCAACACCTTATCCAAGTAGATACTCTGACTAAGTCCAATTAGTATTTTACTCCTTTCTCTTAATATCCTTATCCCTAGGATATAGGTAGCTTCTCCAAGGTCCTTCATAGCAAAGCACTTCCCAAGCCAGGACTTAACCTCCTGCATGGTTGGGATGTCATTTCCTATGAGTAGTATGTCATCCACATACAGTACCAAAAAGCTAACTATACACCCACTAGCTCTGACATACACGCAGGACTCATCTTCACTTCTTGAGAAACCAAACTCTTTGACCTTCTCGTCGAAACAAAGATTCCAACTTCGAGATGCTTGTTTCAATCCATAAATGGATTTCTCAAGCTTGCACACTCTATTGGGGTACTCTGCACTGACAAAACATTCTGGCTGATTCATGTAAACATCCTCAGCCAACTTTCCGTTAAGGAAAGCGGTTTTGACATCCATTTGCCATATTTCATAATCATGAAATGCAGCAATGGCTAGCATAACCCTAATAGACTTAATCTTTGCTACTGGTGAAAAGGTTTCATCATAATCAATACCCTGAGTCTGAGTAAACCCCTTCGCAACCAGTCGAGCCTTATAAGTGTGCACCTTCCCATCCATGTTGGTCTTCTTCTTGAAGATCCATTTGCACCCGACTGTCTTACGGCCTGGTACATTGTCAACCAAGTTCCAAACTTGATTGTCATACATGGACTGTATCTCGCTGTCCATAGCCTCCTTCCATTTAGCAGACTCTGGGCCTGCCATGGCTTCCTTAACACTGTTAGGTTCATCCAGATTTACCAGTGTACTGTCACTGATAAATGTATCACCTTCCGTAGTAATATGAAATCCATAATAAAACTCAGGTGTGTTCCTAACCCTTGTGTAACGCTTCGGAAGTACAGACTCGTCAGCTGGATCAACATGAATTTCCTCCTCAAGTTGATTGCTAGTGTTTGAGGTTCCTTCACCAATTGAGTCTTGAATTTCTTCAAGGTCAATTTGCCTCCCACTGTCTCCTTGGCTTATAAATTCTCTCTCTCGAAAGACTCCTCCCCTAGCCACAAAGACCACATTCTCACTGGGTCTGTAGAAGAGGTAACCAAAGGATTTTTGTGGGTAGCCGATGAAAATACACCTTTCACTTCGAGGTTCGAGCTTGTCATGAGTTTCGCGCCTCACGAAAGCCTCGCAACCCCAAATCTTGATGTGCTCCAAATTGGGAACTTTCCCAGTCCACATCTCATGAGGTGTTTTGGCAACCTTCTTTGTAGGGACTAGATTAAGGATGTGGGCGGCAGTCTCTAAGGCATACCCCCAAAAAGAGATTGGTAGCGAAGCTCGACTCATCATAAGGCGAACCATGTCCAACAAAGTTCGATTACGCCTCTCAGCCACACCATTCAGCTGTGGTGTCCTGGGAGGTGTCAATTGTGAGACAATCCCACACTCCTTAAGATACTCGAGGAACTCAGTACTAAGATACTCACCACCTCGATCGGATCGAAGCATCTTAATGTTCCTGCCCAATTGATTTTCTACTTCCTGTTTAAACTCTTTAAACCTTTCAAAAGTTTCTGACTTATGTTTGATTAAGTAGACATAACCATATCTACTAAAATCATCAATAAAAGTCACATAATAGCGATTAGCATCCCTTGTGGCGGTTTTGAATGGTCCACATACATCAGTATGTATAAGGTCCAACAAACCCTCACCCCTTGCACAAGTACCAGTGAAGGGTGATTTTGTCATTTTCCCAAGTAGACAAGACTCACAACTATCATCCGACTTGAGGTCGAACGACTCCAAAACTCCATCCTTTTGGAGATGGCCTATGCGTTTCTTGCTTACATGTCCAAGACGACAATGCCACAAAGATGTTTTATCCAAGCTAGTAGAAGAATCAATACACAATACATTATTCCCTAAATTATCTACAACCGATACAGCTTCATACACACCATTACAAGGTAATGCTTTAAAATAAAGAATATTATTAAAGAAAGCATTAATACTACCAACTTCATTATCAAAAGAAAAGGTAAAACCTTGTTTGTACAAAGCATGAAAGGAAATAATATTCCTCGCCATTTCAGACGAGTACACACATTTATTCAAATCTAACTTTAACCCACTATCTAGCAACAAAGTATAAACTCCAATCCTGGTAACAGGTGCAACCTTCTTGTTCCCCATGATTAAGTTTATCTTTCCGTGCTCCACATCCTCACTTCTTCTTAGGCCCTGCAAGTCACAACAGATGTGAATACCACAACCTGTATCAAGAACCCAAGAATTAGAATATGGTGAGTTATTAGACAATATAGTGTAAATACCTGCATAGGATGGTTTCACTTTCCCATCCTTGACATCCTGCAAGTACTTTGGGCAGTTTCGCTTCCAGTGCCCCTTATTTTGACAGTAGAAGCATTCAGCATCCTTAGGGATGGCAGAAGGAGTGATAGAACCACCTTTGGTTCCAGATGAGGAGCCTTCAAGGGACTTTCCCTTGGTACCCTTCGAAGGGTGCTTCCTCTTCTTCCCTTTGCCTTGCCCGATAGCCAAAACAGGGGTAGTAGTAGGAGTAGGAGTAGTAACCGACTTACTCTTAAGACCACTTTCGGCAGTCTTCAGAAGTCCTTGAAGCTTACTGAGTGTGACTTCCTCCTTGTTCATGTGGTATGTCATACAAAATTGATCATAACACGAGGGCAAAGAGTGCAAAATGATATCAATTGCCAACTCCTCAGGGAAGTTCACATTCAGTTTCATTAGACGGTCCACATACCTTTGCATTTTCTGCATGTGGCTCGTGATTGGTTCGCTATCCTTCATACGGGTAGTGATCATGGAGGAGATTATTTCATACCGCTCTTGACGAGCACTCTGATGGTACCTTTCCATCAGATCCTGATGCATCTCAAAAGGGTAATAGTCCTCATAGGACTTTTGGAGTTCAGCTGTCATGGTGGCCATCATGATGCATGCCACCTTGGTGGCATCTCTTTCATGTGCCTGATACTCAGCGACCTCCTCAGGAGTAGCAGTGGACTCATCAAGCTCCTTTAGCTCCTTATCGAGGACATATTCCTTGTCCTCGTAACGAGTAACCATCCTGATGTTCCGGATCCAATCCATAAAGTTGGAACCATCAAAGATGACCCTCCCACAAAGGTTCATGAGGGAAAAGGAGCCAGTAGGGTTAGAGCCCGAAGCTTTGTTGTTGGAAGATATCTGAAAAGAAGAAAACAAGTTTAGATTAGATATATCGAATCCTTAATAATACACCCAAATGTAATATTAAGGCTAGGATCCAACACAATATATTATAACTTAGAAGAGGGATGCCGTAATCTAAGCTATAATATATTTGAAGGTATGTGAATGACGATTCACCAATTTCCACCATGAAAACGAAATGAATTATTAGGTTTTATTGGTTTTGAAATTCCTAGATTCTTTTGAGATTCATTGAACTTTTCAATGGCATGTTTCAATCTCGATTGTGCCCTTCAAGTTTTGTGACTGGGATGTCGAGGATCACAAAACAAGGTGTGAATAACCATGCAAATTCACTTGGTACCCTTAATATTATCACCTAATCAATGTGCCGGTTAACCACACACGCTCCACCGATCTATGATAAACATTAAGTCACCCTTCGTGATCCTTACTAGTCCAAGTTAGTGTGCCGGTTAACCACACACGCTCCACCAACGACTTGGTAAGGTACAAAGTGTGAATTTCATGGGTTAGCACCATATTCACATTTTCCTAAAGTAACTAAGATTGGGAATTTATAAAAGGTTTAGTTACTTTATAATATTCATCATACTTTTAATGAGAATTTATAAGTCCTTGTCCTACCCGTTCGGCTAACGACCCTCCACCAGTCAAGCAAGCGGTGGGTGAGAGTGGACACCCATTAAGTTGCCATTTTATAGGCAACAACCTTATACCCACCTTATAGACTGGCTTCGTGAATGAGGCCTACTAACGGTAAAACGACTTAAATCTTATACATATATATAATAATTAACCATTAATGTTATAAATAGTATAAGGGTTGAATTTTAACTTTTAAAACTCTAAGGGTTTGGAATTAAAGTATATTAAAGTGTGTGTAACTTTACAAATTCCAAAACCCGAGGACAAGTTTTGAAACTATTCAAAACTTTTCATTTCATAACTTATGAATTAAAGGTTCATAAAAATGAAGACTCTTCATTTCCATGTAACTTATGTGTTTTAAGTGTGTGTTTAAAAGAAGTGACCTTTGGATATCCATAACTTGAGGACAAATTATGGACTCCATTAAAACACATAAATGATCAAGAATTAATCCTAAACAATTCAGCAAATAATTCCTATCATCTTCTAAATTCATAAGAACATGAACATGATCATCAAAGTTTCAAGAATTATATGAACACATACAAAACATGAAATTTTGATATAAGCTATTGTAAATGGATTAGAACAACCATTACACCAACTAAAACAAGTTTTAAAACACCAAAACAGTTTAGGGTAATGTTTCTAGTCCATTTCCAGCAGCAAAAGTCGAAAATCTGCATTCTGAGGCTCCTACTCACCGAGTGCACGAACCTACTCGCCGAGTAGGATGAGTTTACACATGAACTCGGCGAGTCCCCCCATGGACTGGGCGAGTTCATCAGGCAGACAGCCAAAAATTCGACTTTTTTCACTATTTTGCATCAAGTATCAAACAAACAAGCCTAGGCTCTGATACCACTGTTGGGTTTTGAGCATTCTAACACTTCCTAAGTGTACATGCAACCCTATTAAACCTTGGATCTATGTTTGTCTAAGATACATGCAAAATATTATTTTCCAAGGTTTATAACCTATCTAGCATGGCATGGGGTACTTTTAACCATAAAAGAACTAGATGAATTACATACCTTTTGTTGATTGTTGATTCCTTGGAGTTTGAGAGTCAAGCACCAATAATGTGAATGCCTCAAATGGAAATCACAAATCACCACAAACTTGGAAAATGTATGAGAGAGTATTCTAACTCTTGATTTTGGCCACCACACTTACACACACACTTAGTGTCTTGTTCATGCAACATAAGCTTGTTTATATAGTGTACATGGTTAGGGTGAAACCCTAATAACCCATGTCTTTTCCTCTTCCAAGGATCCATGGGTAAAAGCTCCATGGATCATCCATGGACTTCCATATAAGCTTAGCCCATTAACAAATGAGCATTAGCCCACACCATATAAATATAATAGCCCATGATTTAATTAGTCTTCCTTTTAATCACTAAATTAATTCATAATTAATTCAAGATTAAAACTAATTAAGTAGCATGACTTTATATTAATATATTATAACTTATAATATATTAATAAATCGTAAGTATACAACTCTCATAAAATTATCCATAAATTGTTTGGGTGAAGTGCAACCCAAATGGACCATGCCGGGTCGGGTCAAGTATATACCAAATAAGTTATGGACTTAGACACCTTATCCAACAAATAAAGTAATAAAGATCGCCTATATTATTCATGGAAAACTTTATGGCAAGTGTTGAAGGATCGAAATAAGAATAGAAGTAATCAAACAATGACAAGAACATTAAGAGATTAATCAAAAAACAAATTTCAATTAAGAAAATCTCTCACAAAGAGATATTTCACAAAGCTATTTTTTACATGCAACCCTAGTGTAACTTATATTCTAGGTTGATGACTATTCTAGATTCAAATCCCTACATATTATGGATTTGAATAACTATGATAACTACCATATATGAAAGATATATACTATACAAAGCAGATCCTATCACAAAGATAGCTGATCATGAAACTTAGCTAACAAGTAATATACCGCGCTGTCTTCTGAAGCCTGGTAAACGTATTTGGTGCTGATGATGTGTTCAGCATGATCAGGTTTTAGACATCAGATTATAAGGTTTGATCTTATAATCTCCCCAAATATGATGATGTCAAAGCCTATTCCAAAATATCTTCAAAAAGGACTTTTTCAGCATCTGAGATGATCTCGGATTAATCCATTTATAATCGTCACTAGCTAATTCATCTCTTTTTTTGTCAAGTTCATAAGAGATAATCTAGTGATAATATTCAACTTCTAGTTTTCCTTTATATTCCTATCTCAAACGAAAGAGATGTTCAGTTGGAGCTTTATGAAGATCAAGAGACCATTGAAAGCACATATGGTCATTGTTGTTTACATAGAACATTCCATGTTCAAGTTGTCTGATGAAAAGATGTTGAATGTACTCAACTTTTGCTGGAAGAGAATATTGATGTAGACAATCCCGAAAGGAAGTAAGAACTTTGAATGTTGCAGAGAATGAAGTTGTAGGTATGAAGATGCACCAGGGAGAGGGACTAAATCCATATTTCTAACTTTGTTGGTCATTAAGATGATCGCAAGCTTCAACTCGTGTGCATGAATACCCTTGTGATTTATAAGGATAGCATGAATTTCCAGCCATTCACTATATCCATATTTGACAAGATCAGATACATGAATCTTTTGAGGATATTCTCTTTTTGTGTATTTCCTCATTAAGTTCACTGTCAGAGTTCTTTATCCTTTGGTTTTGGTACATATAACTTTCACAATGGGATCCAGAGAGAATCTTCGATTGAGGACATCAACATATTTGAATATTTCAATCTTTGTGAGAATGTATTCAACTCTGTTTTTCTTATCTACCTCAACATTAAAAAATTGAATTGTAGCAGTGGGATCTGACGCTGATACTTTAGTAGGAGAAACTTTTGGAGCTGATGAGGAATAATTTTTTCTAAGACGAATGCCTTCATGTGTAGCAACATTATGCTCAACAACAACAACTCTGGCATTTTATATAGACAAACCCCACTCAACATATACTTTAGATAACTTCATAATCTTCAGGCCTTTTCTGTGTTTAACATGATCAGAGATTGAGGCTGAAGATTTATGCTTCTAGAAAAAGTCAAGTCATCATCTGATTTGATGTCGTTATTGACATGTTTCTCCACTTGAGCCTGAAACTTCCCCTCACTTTGAGACTCCCTCTCAGCCTGATAATCAGTTAGGAGAATTTTTGAGAGAGGAATAGCATGGGCATGAACTGAATCACCAAGGAAGTCAAGTTCAAGAAATCCTTTTTCATCTTTAGGAGGGATTGAGCTTTCATCATTTTAGCCAAAATTTCTTCACACACGACTTTTAACATGTTAGCTTGAAGAATTGAAATTGTATTCTCCCCTATTTTGACATTATCAGAGCAAACTTCTATAGTTGTTGAAGGAGATATAGGATTATCTGAATCCTTTGGAGATACATCCATTACAGGAGTGTCTTGAGACGGGGAGGAAACATCATTAATTTAAGAATCAACAAAAGTTGTGTGAGTAAGTGGAGGGTTATTGTTATCCTTTGGTGGTAGTTGATCATTATATAATGGTGGTGATGGGTTTTGAGAATTCTAACACTCCTATGGTGTACATGCAACCCTAGAAACCTTGGATCTATGTTTGACTATGATACATGCAAATAATTATTTTTCCAAGGTTCTTATCCTATCTAGCATGGCATGGGGAACTTGAATCAAATAAATCTAGTAGAATTACTTACCTTGTAGTTGTAGTTGATTGCTTGGAGTTTTAGAGCCTAGCACCAATAGTGTGGATGCCTCAAATGGAAATCACAAATCACCACAAACTTGGAACTTTGAGAGAATAGTAATCACCTTCTTGAAATCAGCCCTCTTACTTTACTCACCACAACTCATGTGATTTCAAGAACCAAAGCCTCCTTTATATAGTGTGGTGGATTAGGGTTACATCCATGTAAACCCTAATACCCATGTCTTTTCATTTCCATGAGATCCATGGGTTAAAGCTCCATGGAGTATCCATGGACTTTCCATGCAAGCCTAGCCCATTCCAAATAAGCATTAGCCCACACTATATAAATACAAGAGACCATATTTAATTAGTCATACTTTTGATCTCTAAATTAATTCTAAATTAATTATAGATCAATACTAATTAAATAATATGATTTTATATTAATATATTAGGACTTATAATATATTAATAAATCATAACTTATACTATTCTCAAACGATTATCCATAAATTGTTCGGGTGAAGTGCAACCCAAATGGACCATGCCGGGTCGGGTCAAGTACATACCAAATATAGTTATGGACTTAGACACTATATCCAACAATCTCCCACTTGGATAAGTCTAATAACTATAGTTGCAAGTATGACTTCAGGAACCGATCAGCAATCGTAGCTTTTTAAACTCTGTTGAACTATGAAGCGCCATTTTAGATAAGTGATCATATAATCCTCTGTTCTAGATATCAGCCGGACAAATACATGGAACATGGTCTTGCTTATTGTCCAGCATTTGTTTCCCGATTTCCGATTTGTTTGACATAGAACTTAACTGAACACATCAATTTAGTTCTGACCGGGCCCGGTACATAGGTCAAAACAAAATCATCGATGGGCTCAGATATCGCTTCTAATCCTAGAAGGAACAGATAAACTTCGACTCATATGTTTGCTCTACTACTTGTTGAATTACACACAAAAGCACGGTTTATAACATCGAGTTACCAATGTGTTTTCGTGCAATCAATGCATAACCAACTCATAGGCAACAAATCATATCTCTAGGTTTGAAGACTTATATGATATTACTGTCTCACGATCACTCGAGATAAATTCCATGAAGTGATACAAGTGAGCGTGGGTTGAATCCAATACTCAGAACTTATGAGCACTCATGAGTGCTGTAGCCCCGCTTTGTCTAACATCTTAGACCTCTACAAGCCAACCCATGACAGTCTTGATTCATATCTACTTCCAACATATGACCGACTGTGGAGAGTTTGAATAATATGATATAAACCATAACATAATTATTCTGGAAGTCAAAACATGCAAAAAGAAATAATAGTAAACGATTGACTAGAGATAGCAACACTTTACTCATAAATAACAACTTTTATTTATCATCAAATGTCAATTACATTTTACAAATTTCAAGATTATCTAACTACTAAAACTAATATCATCCTTCAGCCCTATGCTCCGAGCATGCTGGAGATGCTTAGCCCGAGTCAGTCCCTTCGTGAGGGGATCTGCTGGGTTCTCATCCGATGATACCCTCTTTGCCACGAGGATTCCTTCTACTATTCGATGTCTAATGAAGTGATATTTTCTGTCAATGTGTCTGGATCTCCCATGATCTCTTGGTTCCTTGGCTAAGGCAACCGCACTATTGCTGTCACAGAAAATCTCCATTGGCTCCTTTATAGCTGGTACAACTCCAAGGTCTCCGATGAAGTTCTTTAGCCATATAGCCTCCTTTGCTGCCTCGCTTGCTGCTATATACTCTGATTCACAAGTGGAATCAGCCACTGTCTCCTGTTTGGAACTTTTCCAAGTAATTGCCCCTCCGTTTAGAGTAAAGACCCAGCCCGACTGAGAGCGGAAATTATCCATGTCAGTCTGAAAGCTAGCATCACTGTACCCTACAACTCTCAAGTCCTCACTGCCACCGAGGGTAAGGACCCAGTCCTTAGTCCTCCGTAGGTACTTGAGGATATTCTTTACCGCAGTCTAGTGTCCCTTGCCAGGGTTCCCCTGATACCTGCTAACCATGCTCAAAGCAAAGGCTACATCAGGTCGAGTACACGTCATAGCATACATGATCGATCCTACAGCTGAAGCATAAGGTATTCGACTCATTTCTGCTATCTCAGCCTCAGTACTAGGGCTTTGTGTCTTACTCAATCTGGCGTTACTCTGGATGGGTAACTCTCCTTTCTTGGAGTTATGCATGTTGAACCTTTTTAACACTTTGTCCATATAGGTGCTTTGACTAAGTCCAATATAGGCAGTTCTCTAAGGTCCTTCATAGCGAAACACTTCCCAAGCTAGGACTTTACTTCCTGCAGGGTTGGGATGTCATTTCCTATGAGTAGTATGTCATCCACATACAGTACCAAAAAGCTGACTATACTCCCACTAGCCTTGATATAGACACAAGATTCATCTTCACTCCTTGAAAAGCCAAATTCTTTGACTTTCTCATCAAAGCAAAGATTTCATCTGCGAGGTGCCTATTTTTATCCATAAATGGATTTCTCGAGCTTACACACTCTACTGGGGTACTCTGTACTGACAAAACCCTCTGGCTGAACCATGTAAACATCTTCAGCCAACTTTCCATTAAGGAAAGCGGTTTTGACATCCATTTGCCATATTTCATAATCATGAAATGCAGCAATGGCTAACAGAACCCTAATAGACTTAATCTTGGCCACTGGTGAAAAGGTCTCATCATAATCAACTCCTGGAGTTTGAGAATAACCCTTTGCAACCAGTCGTGCCTTATAAGTGTGTACATTACCATCCATGTCGGTCTTCTTCTTGAAGATCCATTTGCACCCAACTATCTTACGATCAGGTACATTGTCAACCAAGTTCCAAACTTGATTGTCATACATGGACTGTATTTCGCTATACATAGCCTCTTTCCATTTAGCAGCCTCAGGGCCTGCCATGGCTTCCGTGTAGCTGTTAGGCTCATCCAGATTTACCAGTGTGTTATCATTGATAAGTGTCTCACCTTCTGCAGTAATATGAAAACCATAATAATGCTCAGCTGCATTCCTAACTCTGGTGGAACGCCTTAGAGGTATAGATTCTTCAGTCGGCTCAACAGGAGTTTCCTCCTCAGGTTGAGGGCTAGGGTTTGAGGTTCCTTCACCACTTGACTCTTGAATTTCCTCAAGGTCAATTTGCCTCCCACTGTCTCCTTGGCTCATGAATTCTCTCTCTCGAAAGAATCCTCTTCTTGCTACAAAGACCACATTATCACTAGGTCTGTAGAAGATGTAACCAAAGGATTTCTGTGGGTAGCCGATGAAAATACATCTTTCGCTTCGGGGTTCGAGCTTATCGTGAGTCTCACGTCTCACGAAAGCCTCGCAACCCCAAATCTTGATGTGGTCTAGATTGGGAACTTTTCCAGTCCACACCTCGTGAAGTGTTTTGGCAACCTTCTTTGTAGGGACTAGATTAAGGATATGGGCAGCAGTCTCTAAGGCATACCCCCAAAATGAGACTGGTAGCGAAGCTCGACTCATCATGGAACGAACCATGTCCTACAAGGTCCGATTGCGCCTCTCAGCTACACCATTCAACTGTGGTGTCCTAGGAGGTGTCAATTGTGAGACAATCCCACATTCCTTAAGATAGTCAAGGAACTCAGTACTAAGATACTCACCACCACGATCGGATCAAAGCATCTTAATGTTCCTGCCCAACTGATTCTCCACTTCTTGCTTAAACTCTTTGAATTTCTCAAAGGTTTCTGACTTATGCTTGATTAGGTAGACATATCCATATCTACTAAAATCATCAGTAAAAGTCACATAGAACCGATTAGCATCTCTTGTGGCGGTTCTGAAGGGTCCACACACATCCGTGTGTATAAGGTCCAACAAACCTTCACCCCTAGCACAAGTGCCAGTAAAAGGTGACTTTGTCATTTTACCAAGCAAACAAGATTCACAACTATCATCTGACTTTAGGTCAAATGACTCCAAGACTCCATCCTTTTGGAGTTGGCCTATGCGTTTCTTGCTTACATGTCCAAGACAACAATGCCATAAGGATGCTTCATCTAAGCTAGTGGAAGAGTTAATACACAATACATTATTTCCTAGATTATCTACAACAGATACAGTTTCATACACGCCATCACAAGGTAATGCTTTAAAATAAAGAACATTATTAAAGAAAGCATCAATACTACCATTATTATTATCAAAATAAAAGGTAAAACCTTGTTTATACAATGCATGAAAGGAAATAACATTTCTTGCCATTTCTGGCGAATAATAACATTTATTCAAATCTAATGTAAACCCACTATTTAGCACTAAGGAATAAACTCCTATCTTTGTGACAGGTGAAGCTTTCCTGTTTCCCATGATCAAGTTTATCTTTCCCTGCTCCACATTCTCACTTCTTTTTAGTCCCTGCAAATCACAACATATGTGAATACCACAACGTGTATCAAGGACCCAAGACTTAGAATGAGGTGAGTTATTAGACAATATAGTGTATATACCTGCATGGTTGGGTTTTACTTTCCCATCCTTCAAATCTTGCTGGTACTTTGGGCAGTTTCGCTTCCAGTGCGACTTTTCATGGCAATAGAAGCATTCAGCCTCATTAGGGTTAGCAGAAAGAGTGACAAAACCTTTCTTGGTTTTGCTTGAAGAGGAGCCTTTAAGGGTCTTACCCTTGGTACCCTTAGAAGGGTTATTTCTCTTCTTCCCTTTGCCATGCCCGATTGCCAAGACATTGGCCGCAGTTGAAGTAGGAGTAGGAGTAGTAACAACCGACTTACCCTTTAGACCACTTTCGGCGGTCTTCAAGAGTCCTTGAAGTTTGCTGAGGGTGACTTCTTCCTTGTTCATGTGATATGTCATGCGGAATTGATCATAACACGATGGCAAGGAGTGCAAAATGATGTCTATTGCTAACTCCTCAGGGAAGTTCACATTCAGCTTCAGTAAACGGTCCACATACCTTTGCATTTTCTGTATGTGGCCCGTGATGGGTTCACCATCCTTCATTCGGGTTGTTATCATGGAGGAGATTATTTCATATCGCTCTTGACGAGCACTTTGATGGTAGCGGTCCATCAAGTCCTGGTGCATCTCAAAAGGATAATAGTCCTCATAGGACTTTTGGAGCTCGGCTGTCATGGTGGCCATCGTGATGCATGCCACTTTTGTAGCATCTCTTTCATGTACCTCATATTCAGCAAGCTCTTCAGGAGTAGCAGTTGGCTCGGGTACCTTCAGCTCCTTGTCGAGAACATATTCTTTGTTCTCATACCGAGTGACCATCCTGATGTTTCTGATCCAATCTGTAAAGTTGGACCCATCAAAGATGACTCTCCCACAAAGATTCATGAGAGAGAAGGAGCTAGTAGGGTTTGCGCCAGAAGCATTGTTATTGGAAGACATCTGAAAAGAAGAGGGAATAGATTAGATTAGATATAGAGATAGTCCTTACAAAAACACCCAAATGTAAAATTAAGGCTAGGACCCAACACAATATTTTATAACTTAGAAGAGGGATGCCGTAATCTAAGCTATAAGATATTTGAAGGTAGGTGAATGACGATTCACCAATTTCCACCATGAAAAACGAAATATTTAATTAGGTTTTAATTGGTTTAGAAACTCCTAGATTCTTTGAGATTCATTGAACTTTCTTCAATGGCATGTTTCAATCTCGAGTGTGCCCTTCAAGTTTTGTGACTGGGATGCCGAGGATCACAAAACAAGGTGTGAAGTAACCATGCAAATTACTTGGTACCCTTAATGTATTACCCCTCAATCGATGTGCCGGTTAACCACACACGCTCCATCGATACTATGATAAACATTAAGTCACCCTTTACCTACCTTGTTAAGTTCAAGTTAGTGTGCCAGTTAACCACACACGCTCCACTAACGACTTAAACAAAGTGTAAAGTGTAATTTCATGGATTAGCACCTTATTCACATTTTCCTAAAATAACTAAGATTGGGAATTCAATAAAGTTTAGTTACTTTAGTATTATCATTATACTTTTAATGAGAATTTATAAGTCCTTGTCCTACCCGTTCGGCTAACGACCCTCCACCGATCAAGGAAGCGGTGGGTGAGAGTGGACACCCATTAAGTTGCCATTTTATAGGCAACAACCTTATACCCCCCTTATAGACCGGCTTCGTGAATGAGGCGTACTAGCGGTAAGACGACTTGATCTTATACATATATAAATATTATTAAACTTATAATATTATAAAGTATAAGGGTTGAATTTTAACTTTTAAAATTCTAGGGGTTGGAACTAAAGTTTTTAATATGACTTTACATGTTCCAAAACTTGAGAGCAAGTTTTGTAAACTTTCAAGACTTTTCATTTCTCATAACTTATGAGTTAATGGTTATTAAAAATGAAGACTCTTCATTTTTTGTAATCTATGTGTTCTTTTAATGGTTATTTATAAATGTGACTTTTGGTTATCCATAACTTAAGAACTAGTTATGGACTCCATTAAAACACATAAAGATCCAGAATTAATCTAATCAATTATTAGCACATAATTTCTATGATCTTCTAAACTCCTATGTTTATGAATGTTCATATCAAAAAAATTCAAGACTTGAATGTACATATACAAAACTCATATGTTTATGAATGTACATATACAAAACTTGAAATTTTGATACGAGCTTTTGAACAAAACTTCGATTTTCAAGTTTTTTTTTTGCATCAAGTATCAAATAAACAAACCAGGCTCTGATACCACTGATGGATTTTGAGCATTCTAACACTCCTATGGTGTACATGCAACCCTAGAAACCTTGGATCTATGTTTGACTATGATACATGCAAATAATTATTTTTCCAAGGTTCTTATCCTATCTAGCATGGCATGGGGAACTTGAATCAAATAAAGCTAGTAGAATTACTTACCTTGTAGTTGTAGTTGATTGCTTGGAGTTTTAGAGCCTAGCACCAATAGTGTGGATGCCTCAAATGGAAATCACAAATCACCACAAACTTGGAACTTTGAGAGAATAGTAATCACCTTCTTGAAATCGGCCCTCTTACTTTACTCACCACAACTCATGTGATTTCAAGAACCAAAGCCTCCTTTATATAGTGTGGTTGATTAGGGTTACATCCATGTAAACCCTAATACCCATGTCTTTTCATTTCCATGAGATCCATGGGTTAAAGCTCCATGGAGTATCAATGGACTTTCCATGCAAGCCTAGCCCATTCCAAATAAGCATTAGCCCACACTATATAAATACAAGAGCCCATATTTAATTAGTCATACTTTTGATCTCTAAATTAATTATAGATCAATACTAATTAAATAATATGATTTTATATTAATATATTAGGACTTATAATATATTAATAAATCATAACTTATACTATTCTCAAACAATTATCCATAAATTGTTCGGGTGAAGTGCAACCCAAATGGACCATGCCGGGTCGGGTCAAGTACATACCAAATATAGTTATGGACTTAAACACTATATCCAACAGGTGGTGGTGGAGGTTGTGGATTACTTGATAATGGCTTGGTGGAGGTATATGGAAGAATAGCTTCTTTAATGGAAATAATATCATGTTTGATATCTAAAACATCTACTTCCAATTTATTTTGACGAGCAGCAAAAACATCAGCTTGACCAATAAGAGTACAAAGAACTACAAGGATCTGTGATTGAATATCAGGTTGGACAGGTGCTTCACGCTGAAGCTCCCCCTTAGATTGAACAATCGGTTGAGAATGATGAGATGACTGAGATTCCTAAACAATGGGACCTGGAGAGATTTCATTGGTTCCAAAACCAATATTTTAAACATGTAAAGCTGATTCGATAAGATCAGTGTGTTGTGAGGATGATGATGGTGATTGAAAGATAATGTGAGTGTTAAATTATGGTGGATAGCGATTAGTAGCAACCAGAACAGAAGTAATTAACGGAGATTCAAAATCCTTAGGGGACCCTAACTCTGTTTCTGTAACTTCATCTTCATCATCGCTATCATATTTTTCTTTTATAATTTCAACAGAAACAGATTCATCTGAGTCCTCATCAAAAGAAAACAGAGATGCTTGAACACCAGGAGGATAGTATGGACAAGTAGTTGCTTCATATCGGTGTAAGATCATAAAATACATAGACTAGGTGACAGGAGGATCATTAGGAGTATGAAATGTATTAATCAATTTTAAGGACACGGTGGAATTGGCAATTTAATCACCAACATCTCCAACATAGCCAATTCCAATGTGACCAAGAGCAAGAGAGATCCAGCTAGGATAGGGAACATAAGAAGACCTATTCTTTCCTGAGATGGAGACCACAAGTTGATCAAAAATAAGTCTTGCAAAGTCCAGATGCTTGTTCTTCACCATGGCATACAAAATGTGCATATCAAACAAATTTAACTAATCAAGACTCCTAGTTTTGTGCCCTAAGAACTTTCTAATGATTCCAGTCAAGTACTTCCATCCAACATGAAGACATTGGCACAAGATTAAACTAGAGCATTTTCCTTGCTTAGTAGAATCATAACCTAATTTCATGATGGCTTTCCTGTACTGTTTCTAAGAAGGAGGGTGTTAAAAGCGTGTCCCAACGCTTAAACAAATAAATAATATGAATAAAAATTCTTCTCAAATGTACTAAGGGGTAGTACAGGAAAGCAGGGTCGAATCCACAGGGATACGTCCTAAGGTCTATGCCTTTCTTGCACAAGGCACACACTAGTATGAAAAAAATTAAAATGCGGGGGGGGGGGGGGGGGGGCGAGGGTTTGATGATTATTAAAACTAATTTTAACTGGAATTTATAAAAGAAAACACAATTAAAATACTCGAGTAAAATTCAGAAAGTAAAATCAATTTCAGTTTCGCGGTGACTCTCCTGATCATACAAATAACCGTCAACACGATTGTTTGAGTTGTGTAATGGTTAAACTGGTACAAAAAATTATTAATAAGGTCTAACAATTTTATTTTACTAAAATATTTAACCAAAATAAGCTCTTTGAGTTAAAACTTACTTTTACTAAATTAAGGTGCCATGGAGGGTTTAAACATTGCAATCAAAAGTGCTTGTGACCGGTCCTTGATCCGAGGAGTCAAATTACCAAGAGAAGACTCCTCTATATCTCATCTATTCTATGCCGACGATGCAATCTTCACTGGGGAATGGGATTATTCAAGCATTAGAAACCTGTCTCGCATTCTTAAATGCTTTCATACGTCGTCAGGATTAAAAGTGAACTTTCTCAAATCTCGTATCTTTGGTGTTGGAATCTCAAATGCAGAACTACATGAAACAGCTCGGGTTCTTGGGTGTTTGGAAGGAAACTTTCCGTTCAAATACTTAGGGGTTCCGGTAGGGGCAAACATGGCACTAAAAAAACTAGAAGCCGGTCCTAGACAAACTTGGTTCCAAACTATCGATGTGGAAAGCAAAATCGCTATCATTTGGCAGCCATCTCACCCTCATCAAATCTGTTCTCGGGTCCCTACCAACCTACTATATGTCCCTTTTTAAAGCCCCACAAGGTATCATTGATGAAATCGAAAAGATCAGAAGGAATTTCTTATGGGGTGGCGATGGTGATCTTAAAAAGAAAATTCATTGGGTGGATTGGTCAAGAGTTATCGCGCCAAAATCAGTCGGTGGCTTAGGGGTTGGTACTTTGATAGCCCATAACACAACTCTGTTAATAAAGTGTTGGTGGAGATTGATGAACACCAAAGGAAGTTTAGGGAAAGAAGTCATCGAAAGTATTCATAATTTACATAACAAATCGGCATCCTACATGGCAAAGAAATCTTCTAATGGGGTATGGTGCAACATATCCAAGGCAGTTAACTCCACTTCTAAGCTAAAAATAGATATTAAGGAGATTTGTAACCTTATTCCAGGATTTGGAGTCAAAATACTGTTTTGGAAAGATGCCTGGTGCGGTAACGAGCCATTTCAAAACAAAATTCTCTCATCTGTACTCACTTGAATCGGTCAAATGTTGTCTTCTGGAGGATCGTCTCTCAACCAATGGCTTTTCTTGGATGTAGAGATATGAACCAATGGGCGCATCAGAACTTAATGAACTTCTTCAAATCTCCAAATATGGTTTTAGCTTTAGCTTGAACTCCAAAGGGGATTACACTGTTAACGCTATGAAGAGATTAATAGAATCAAAACTCATTCTATCCAAGGGGAAATCTATCTGTTGGTCCAATATAATTCCTCTCAAAGTTAGATGCTTTGTCTGGAGAGCTTCAATAGGTAGGATCCCAGTGGCGGATGCTCTGGCTAGAAGGGGTGTTAATGTGACAAATACCACATGTTCACTATGCAATAAAGAGATTGAAACTGTTGATCATATTCTCATTACATGCGAATATTCTCAGGTGGTACAAGAGTGGATTTTCAAATGGTGTAGGATTAGCAATGCGAGATTCACATCCGTAAGAGAACTCATTAACTTTGCGGCTGCTTGGGGGAATTGCCCAAAAAAGAAATCTATCCTAGTTAGGGTGATCTATTGCTTCGTTTGGAATATATGGTTGGCCAGAAATGAAAAGACTTGTGTGAATATTTGTGCACCTCCAACAAAAACTGTTGATATCAGCATCTCTTTGTCATATATATGGCTTAAATACAGGAGTAATCTTGGTTGCGGTGCATGGACAGACTGGTGTATTTCGCTTTTTAATCACTTTTCCTCTTAGTTGTTTGTTTTCTTTCTTGTTTAACTTTCTTTATGCTCTTTTTTCTGCCTTGTACTGTTACTCTGGCTCGTGTAGCTTCTTGCTTTTGAGTGCCTTTTTATGCTATTTGCCGTTTCCAAAAAAACTAAATTAACTAAACAAGCTCTTAATTGATAAAGAAAAGTAGCATTAAACACAATGTAAAATTCCATGTAAAGACAAATACTTCTCATAAGCTCAGAAGCGTAAAACTTATCTGATCAGTTTATATTAGATTTAATCCTAAACACATAACGAATATAATATTTGTTACTTTTACTAATTAATTAAGACAATTACGGATCTAAACAATCAGATAAATGAAATGAATCGATAATAATTAAAGTGACCAACAGAAATTAAATCCAAATCAAAGTTCAATTAAGCATAAAACTGATCAAACTAACAGTTAACATAGCCAAAAATCGTGCCTAATGATTACTTGCACGAAAATTGGAGTCTTTTGTGAAACTGAAATCTAGGATTTTTAGTCTGACATGGCTAAAAACAAAATACAAAAGATGAAAATAAGTTCTAGCTGATAAATCTTACTAAACTAACGATACAGATCGAATCATGTTCTTCAGATCTTCGTTTGGCACTTGGAATCTTTAGAAAATCACATCTCTATTGTCTGGAATCGCAATTAGGGTTGACTGAAGAGTTATGGGGCTCTATTTATAGGCTCAATAGTAATTTGGTACGTTTTTCAATCGCATTTTGGACAAATGTGATCACATTTTTGGTCAAAATGTGTCTTGGTCCACTTAAATAAAGTACGCTGCTATTTTTGGATTTTTTAGACATCGAGAGTAAAATGTGATCGCATTTTTGGGAATTTTTTTCTTCAATTTGATTTTTGAGTCCATCAATCATCGATACATTTATGCGATCACATTTTTGGAGAAATGTGATCGCATTTTTGGAGAAATGTGATCACATTTTTCCTTTTGTCGTGGTTTGGTCGTAATTTTTCCATTCGAGTAGCTTCCAATCATTCCTCAGCATCCTTCTTATGTTTTAACTCAAATTAAGCTCCAATGCTTCCTAGAACGCATCATCAAGTTGTCGTATTCTTGCTATGATCTGATTCTCCCTGAAAAGCATAACAAAAGTGAGTAGTATGGTCATTCTATGAAAATTATGAGAAATACGCAATTCATAGTAAAACAAGGAAAATAACTAGCATTTTATAAGAAAACACTAACAAAAACATGTTAATACATGCATATAAAATGCATCTAACAGAGGGTTTGAAAAATTCACCATGTTTGGGAAAAGAAGAGTATTCCGGAGAATTCAGACAGATAAACGAATCTCATAATGTCCATCACCAATGGGTCCTTGAATGAAATCAGATTGATCATCATATGTGCAAGTAAAGTAGAACTCGTAGATGTGCTTGGGTAGGAACAAAAGCCTCCAATTCTCTATTTTAATGTTTAACATGAATAGCGTCAGAAAATGCAACATTTTTGGCGTAGATCACAATAGGTTTAGTTGGAGTGTTATCAACCTTTACAACACCATAAATGGGAGCATATACATGAAGTGATGAAGACATGATTGCAGGTTAGGGTTCTTCGAGGGTTTTTTGCTGATTTTAATTTTTGAGAGATGGTGATCATAAACCCTGGAACAAGTAACTTGCTATATTTTATAGGTATGGAAAGATTATGACGATCTTTTGATGTGATAAACAATCTTGAATATGAAAAGTTCGCCATAAATACCGAATCCCAATAACCGACTCTTCTCGGTTAACTCAAAACTGGCCATTGCTCAACGTTTATGAAGATACACTACAAGAATATAATTAGTGAGAGCTCATTTGCACATCAGAATTGGTGGGATACATTATGTCTCATTCATTTTATTGTGTAATACAGGAGTTCTTTCACATGTGAAAGTTTGATGCTCACTACTGTATGTTTTATTACAGTGGTTCTTAGACATCTGTTTGTTTGTCATGTCTCTCACACTGTATGGGTGGTACAATGTGTTCCTAGTCACAGGGTTGTTGAAACTCCCTTACCGTATGGTTTAATATGTAAATTACTTGACATCAATGAAAAGAATGTCTCACTCACTATCAGTGTCATAGCAAGATCATTAACATGGCGGAAACATGTCTAAAAAACTGTTGGTTATTTAACTAATCATAAACATCAGGGAAGTGGATAGTAAAAGTCCTGGAATCAATCTATCGTAAATTCATAATGGTACCATTTCATACCTTAGTCTAGGAGGTCAAGGACATGAATAACCCTTTTGTCATTGAAAGAACTGACAAGTAACTCTTACGCTAATGATAATGCAATCAGGGTAAGCCATTGGGTAATGCACAGTGATTCAGCAGAACACTGGACTTTGTACATACGACATGTTTCCAGGGACATGGTCTGGATAAAAAGACAATATTTAAAGTAAAAGAAACACCCAAACCTTATAATAAATTCTTGAAAAGGACCTGGCAGTCTCATCCTGAAGATATGGACAATGCCAAATCAACATTGTGAGTGAGTGACTTAATACAATCTCAACAGATGGTCTCGCTGATGAGATACTTAGAGAGATTTTGACACATTCAGCAGAATGCTTCTAGAGACATTTTAGTGTCTTAGTTTCAAACTAGAATCCAAAGATTCTCCATCAATTCCTTGAGTTGGTACAAAACAAAAAAAATTAAAAATAAAATAAAATAAGCAAACAGTCAACAAGGAAATGGTCAAAAAGCGAAACATGCAACTTTTTCCATAAGATCATAAAATCCAGATTTGGTGTATCTTTTGAATTGAATGCTCATAAAATACTTCCTCTATTCAAGATTCCTTCCAAAAAATGTCTATAAAACAGAGACATGTTAGACAACATTTAACACACTCAAACTTACCAAAATATAGAATCAAAATACAAGAAAAAATAAATGGTCTTATTCTTTGAAGAAGTAATTATTTTGATGGATTCCAAGTTTCACACCCATAACCATGAAGAAAGATTAGTGGAAACACAATCTTTGTAACCAACGAGTTAAAACGTTTTAATCTTTGTAACCTTCGAGTTACACAAATAAACACGTGAATACTCAAGGGACCAAAAGATTATGAACCACAAAACGAGTGATAAGAATCATTGTCTTGACAATGAGATATCTGGATCTCAGATGGAGGTCAGTGTAGCAGTGAGAGTGTCAATGGAAATTAGTCGTGTCACACTCATTATGTTCACCCGACTTCATGGAAAAAGATTATGGGAACTAAAGATGCAGGAAGAGAACTAGTAAGAGCAGTCTGGATGGCAGCTCTTACTTTTCATTTGTCAACAGTAAGATGCTCAGTGCCAAATTCGCCAAAAATCACCTATAAACTGAAAGTTGCATCCGTTGAAGGAAATATGCAGGATCAAAGGAGGATAGTCATGTAACCAAGCTCAATGATAAGATCTTGCAACAAGAGGTTAGCAAGATTAGGCGGGTTGGTCTTTTCTTTAAATGAGAAAATTACAGAGTGGCTTTGAAGGTAAAAGATGATTTATAAGTGCAATGTATACTTCTTTGCTAAAAAAACTTGTAAATATTTTTTATGTTTTTCTGATACAATGAAAGCAAAAGACTTGTTTTTGAAGTTTTTGATTTTTAAAAGCTAGGCAATAAAGTACTAGAATTACAATAAGACGAAAAAGTATTTAATACATTGTAAAGAAAGTTATTTAAAAGTACCAAAAACCTCAAGACATGAGGAGCATGCCCAGTTCACCAGTGACAAAGATTATATTGTATTCATCTAGTGGATTAGTGAAAATATGATGCATGCCCTAGTGTGGAGGATCGGTCCTTTTCATTTCTAGAGGCCCATGATCGTATGAATAAAGGAGCTTCACGGAAATGGCCATAACTTTGGCTAAAGGGCTCCGTTTTTGTCACACCCCCAAACCAGAATGCCGGAAACGTCCTGGGGTGGGTGACTTCATGTCAAGTATCACAACACATGCATTATAGTAATCAAAGTACAACAACCATTGCATTAATAATGTATAAGTTTTTACATGAGTGCCCACACACTAGATGTTCAACATCAAAAGTAGATATAGTTAAAGACAAAAGACGCAACACGATACTAGGATGTCTTCTCAAAAGCTCCAGGAGTGTACCTGTCTACTGGATTCCTGAGAATACAAGTTATTTTGAAAGAGAGGATCAACATTTAAGCTGGTGAGTTCATAAGTATTAGTTTATAACTCAAATCCGTTTTCTCGTTATTTGATAAGGTAAACACGTTTTTCCCAGAAAATCCTATATTTTATGATGTATTATACGGTAAGCAAAAGAGTGAAACTTTCTATGTTCTTAAGTGGTATACTGTGTTATAGTTTACATAAAACCATAAAGAAAAGGCGTTTTCCAATACGAAAATAGTATTCTGTATTTATACGTTTATAATACAGTGTTCTAGTTTTATAAAGATAAAACTATGTGAAGTTTTACTTATTCATACACTAATCATTTTATTCAATATCAAAATCTGAGTTATCATAACCATACTTGGTGACCTAGGATCGCCTGAACACGGCGTTCTTCAGGCGTCACAATCGGTAGGACATTTGTCACCACAGGTCTGCCGACCTAGCTGTTATAAGCAGCTGTGGTGCGGGATTGTCATTCCCGTATAGATCTATACACAAGTGTCACACTCTCCCTCCAGGAGACTCTGGTTATAATTTCAGGACTTTGGGGTACTTATAAAAGTACATGAAGGTTGCCTCACAAATGCTATATTGATGATTACGTATAGAATATTGACAAGTTTCTTTATAATAAATACTCAGTAGGCCAGTTTCATAAACTATATAAGATATAGTTTATATGGTTGTTTTCTGATTCTTTTCTAAAGAATGTTTTCTACTCGTTTTCCGTTAAGTACCAATGAATGAGTTCTCTAAACTATACCTATTATAGTTTAAATGTTGGTAAGAATCGGTAATACTGTTACTCCATGAAGTTCACTGTTTGTACCAAAAAGTACCAAATAGTTTGAAAACCCTTTTTCTATTTATATAAATGTAATATTTATATAATTGTGATTAATTAGACCTTCGATTATATAACTTTACCCCAAGCCCACAACCAAACAAGGAACAGGAAATGAGGTCAAATTATATATTATAAAACTTTTGAATCCAAATTATATAATTTACACATATATAAATATGTAATTTTTTATAATTATAACAATTTAAAAACTTTAAAAACATTTAAAAGCATTTTAGATATTAACACATTTTTAATTGTGTGCAACTGGTATCCCCCCCCCCTAAAATAGTTAAAAATCATAAAAATGTAGGGGTATAAACTCACCTTATGTGGGTGATTCAACTGAAGAATCGATATAGGATGATAAGTTTCACGAGTGAAGTCCCGAAGCACAAACGAGTCCTATTTAGCATAATATGACATATATATGTATATATTTAGTGAATCTAACATCAAAAGTGTAAAGGAAATAATCTATGGTGTAAGGAATACTTACACAAGAAGTGTTAGAATCGAAAATGGAAGGCTGAAAGGAGTTCACGGCCTAAAGATCTTGAATATCTTGAGTTCACGACCCATCTGGGTGTTCACGGCCCAAGAACAACTTGTGTTCTTGAGCTTACGACCCAACTAGCTTGAAGAATGATGAACACTTGAAGTTCTAAGTCGATTCTAAGTTGAATCCAAGAGGATTTCACAAGAAAAGAAAGGAAAGAAGGCGTTTCTATTGGTCTAGAGGAGAGAGAGGAGGGTTCTTGGCTGATGATACTTGAGAGAGAATTGATGAATTCACGGCTAGAAGTGAAGAAAATGAAGATAAAATCAATCAAACACACACACACACATATATATAGGGAGGAGTTCACGGCCGAAGGAGGGTTCACGGCCGAAGCCTCGTTCACGGCTCCGAAGACTGTTCACGGCCGAATCCTCGTTCACGGCTCCAAAGACTGTTCACGGCCGAAGCCTCGTTCACGGCCGCAAACCGAAGCGAGTTCACGGCTCGGATGAAGAATGATGTGAGGTGTTCTCGGTCCCTAGTGTTTCACTTTTTAAACAAACAACACCTTCGGTACAAGGTTTATACACTTAAAACCCATTAATCTAGCCATATAAGAATAATAAAAGAAATGAGTTTGACCTTTACACGATACGTTTGAATTTTACAAGAATAAAATTTTCGGGTTGTCACAGTTTTGGGCCCATTTTGGAGTTCAGAAATCGCTTTCTAAATGGAGTTATGAACAATTTTGTTATTTTTCCATAATTTTTGGGTTTGTTTTTGTCCCATGGACCTTTAGGGTTCCATTTTAATTTATGCTTCTTATTTAACTGTTGTTGATGTAATTTGAATGGTTGATGATCAGTTTTATGAACTTTCAATTTTCTCCCAAAATTATGTGTGCTAAACCAGATTTTGAAGCCAATCCCACGATATTTATAGAATTAATGTGGTTTTGAAGAGATTGTATTGGGTGTTCTATTAGAATCAACAAGTTCACTCTCCTTAAACTTTTTTACGTTTTGGACACTACATCAAAATATCAACGAGTTAATCATGAGTAGGAGTATATATCAACTCAATCTTTCCTTTTTTAATGTAGTCCCTGATGAAGTGATGTCTGATCTCTATATGTTTCGCCCTAGAGTGCTAAACAAGGTTTTAGGTAATTAGAGTAGCACTTGTATTGTCACAGCAAATAGGAGTGTCGGAAATTTTGAACCCATAGTCTTGAAGATGATTCTGAATCCAAAGAATTTGAGCACAACATCTAGCAGCAACAATGTACTCAGCTTCAACGGTGAAACAGATTACGTATGACTATTTCTTGTTGGACCATCTTATCAATATATTTCCCAAGAGTTGACAACCACCAGATGTACTTTTTCGATCAAGATAACAACTTGCATAATCAGAATCAGTAAAACCAACTATTTTGAAAATATAAATCACAAGGGTACCAAAGACCAAAATTTGGAGTGTGCTTAAGGTATCGAAAGATACGTTTGACAGCGAGAAGATGTGACTCCTTTGGCTTAGTTTGAAAATAAGCACACATGCTGGTAGCAAACATAATATCAGGGAGAATTGTAGTGAGATAAATAAGAGAACCAAACATTCTTCTATATGAAGTGGGATTAACATCACATCCATTAAAATTAGTTTACATCTTCACAGAAGTTGACATTGGAGTCTTTGCAGGCTTGTATTTAGAGAATGAAACCGTATCAGCATATCAGCAACAAATTTTCTCTAACTGAGGAAGATTCCTTTGGGCAGTTTCTTGACTTGAAGGCCTAAGAAGAAAGTCAACTCACCCATCATGCTCATCTCAAACTTTTTGGACATACCGTCAGCAAATTCCTTGCTCAAATCTTCATTTGTAGATCCAAAAATGATATCATCGACATACACTTTAGCAAAAATAAGACCATTTCCTGACTCCTTGATAAACAGTGTGTTGTCGATAACTCCTCTTCTATATCTATTTTGGATAAAGTACAACATCATGGTATCATACCAGGTCCTAGGAGTGTGTTACAGCCCATACACAACTTTATCTAGTCTGTAGATATAATCAGGGAATTCTTTGCTTCTAAAATAGGATGTTGCTTAAGAAAAATTTCTTGCTCTAGATCTCCATGTAGAAAGGATATTTTAACATCCATTTGAAACACTTTAAAATTCAAAAAAGATGCATAAGCAAGAAAAAGCCCGATGGCTTCAATACGAGCAACAAAATTCATAAAAGATGCATAAGCAAGAAAAAGCCTGATGGCTTCAATACGAGCAACAAGGGGAAAAGTTTCATCACAGTCTAGTCCTTCTAGTTGAGTAAAACCCTAAGCAACCAGTCTAGTCTTGTTTCTTGTGATAATCCCATCTTCTTCCATCTTGTTACAAAACACCCAATGTGTACCAACAATTGTCTTTCCCTGAGGGCGAGGAAAAAGCGTCCAGACTTTGTGCCTTTTGAATTCATGCAATTCATCTTGCATTGTAATCCAGTAAGCTTCATCCAATGCATCGTTTACCTTTTTAGGCTTAATAAGAGAAACAAAATTGACAAACATGCAAAAATTTGATGATACTTGACGACATGTACGAACACCATCAATAAGATCTCCAATCACTTAAGAGAGAGGATGATCACGAACATCATGTAGAGAAATTTGATAAAATGAAGTGGCTGGCTCCTCAATGTGAACTTTAATAAATTCAGTGTTAGGAGAGTCATCGTCATATATGAGAGAATTAGAATCAGGACTTGGAGAAGAAGAGTTGTCATGAGATTTCAAGATGGTCGGAACAGCAGTGGCTGAGTTGAAAGAAGAACGAGACTCAAGAGAATCTGATGAAATGAGCTCTTCTAAAATTGATCCATGATTATCAATGAAATTTTTTTGAATAGGAATCTTCATCAAATTTTACATGAATTGAATCTTCAAAAATCTGTTTTCTTAAACTAAACACCCTGAAGGCCTTTGAAATTGATGAATATCCCAAGAAAATACCTTCGTGTTCGTTTTCTTGAAAATTTCAGAGTTGGTCCTTCCGATTAAGAATAAAACAAACACAACCAAACACATGAAAGTAAGAAATGTTATGTTTTCTACCTTTAATCAGTCTGTAAGAACTTTTTCCATGTTTTTTCACAATTATAGAACAATTCTAGGTATAACAGACAATATTAATAGCTTCAACCTAGAATGAGAGAGAAAGACCAGCATCCACAACCATTGTTCCTCCAGCTTCAATGAGAGTACAATTTCAACGTTCAACAACTCAATTTTGTTGAGGAGTTCTAAAAGCTGAGAAATTTTGAACAATACCTTATTCTTTGCAAATACATTCTAAAGTTTCATTTCGAAACTCAATACCATGATCACTTCTGAGTTGTTTGACTTTGAGATCATATAAGACTTCACTTTGTTTGATCAGCGAAATGATCTCATCAATGATATCACTTTTTTGTGTAAGAATATAACCTTGAAAACTCATCAACAATAACCAAGGAGTACTTCTTGATTGCACGAGATTCAACTGGGACAAATCCAAAGAGATCCATGTGTAGTGGATAAAGTGGATCATAAATTGGATGAACATCTCGTGGGTTTAAAAGAAGACTTTGTTTATTTCCTTTTTCACATGCAACACAAACATTATCATTAAACAACTTCATCTCTGGTAAACCTCTCACAAGCTCAGTACCATGATCGAAACTCAGTACCATGATCACTTCTGAGTTGTTTGACTTTGAGATCATATAAGACTTCACTTTGTTTGATCAGCGAAATGATCTCATCAACGATATCACTTTTTTGTGTAAGAATATAACCTTGAAAACTCATCAACAATAACCAATGAGTACTTCTTGATTGCACGAGATTGAACTGGGACAAATCCAAAGAGATCCATGTGTAGTGGATAAAGTGGATCATAAATTGGATGAACATCTTGTGGGTTTAAAAGAAGACTTTGTTTATTTCCTTTTTCACATGCAATACAAACATTATCATTAAACAACTTCATCTGTGGTAAACCTCTCACAAGCTGATCATTAGAGATCTTTGATATAGCTTTAAAGTTCAGATGACAGAGTCTCTTGTGCCATAACCAATTTAGATGAGGTTGAGAATGAGAAAAGAAACAACGCCTAAGAGATTTATCAGCAGAAAACATATCCAGAATGTAGATATCGCTACGTCTATTCGTTGATAGAACAGTAACACTGTTGGAATCAATCACTTTTCCTTCATGCTTTTTGAAGTGAACTTCATAATCAACATCACACAACTGGCTGATGGAGATAAGGTTATGCTTTAATCCTTTGACATAATACATATTTGAGAATTGAACTGACTTGCACTTAATTGTTCCAAAAACCATTTGTTTTTCCTTTTCCATTGTCTCCGTATGTGACAATAGGGCTATCTTTCTTCATATAATCCTCCAGAAGAGACTTAAATCTTGTCATATGTCGAGAGCATCCACTGCCGAGACATAATATGTGCTCTTTACCCAGCGTCAGTCAGACACAATTAGAAAACTTTATTGACCCATTTTGCAATGGGTGTAATGATGGAAGTCTTAGTAGATCCAAAGATATTATAACATTCAATAGGAAGATAGTTCAAGGAATTTTCTTTCTTTAACCAATTTCTGTTTCGAATCCAAATATTTTCTTCTCTTTTTGTATTTTCCCCAAAAGTACAATTGTCACCCTTATGAGATGGATCACCACATCTATAGCATTTTCTAATTCCAAAACTAGTTTTTCTTTTAGTGCACTTTTGTTTTTCAAACAGCTTAGATTTCCATGGACTAGAAGTACTTTCGTTCAATCTAAAAACCCTTTCTTAATTTCTAGAAAAATAAGAATGATCAAAACTACAACATGTGGATTCAGTGATATTATGCGCAGAAGATGAGCATTCATAATCATCAATGTTAGATGGCACTGAAAAATCATGGGCATTATAGTCATGGTTGTACATTGAGGGAATTCACAAAGGTTTTTTTTAACAATATGAATATGATCATTGGAGATAGAAAAATTATTTATAGTAGTGGTTTTAGGACTCACATACTCACGATCAGGGGGTTTGACAGAAGGGTCAATAGTAGTTAGAGGAGAAACACACTAGGTAAGACCATCAGAATTAGTGACACAATGTTTGTTTATAAGGTCATGATGATTTATAATTCCACAACTTACGAATTTAGTTTTATATTCATTAATAAGTTCAGTTCTAGTTGGAAAGTTTGGTTTAGTTTCAATTTGTTTAAAGATATAAACAACTTCAAGAGAATTTCCTCTAATAATTTTCTCACACTAATATGGAATTTGATCACTGAAATTTTTGAAGGTTTTAAAGTGAGAATGAGCCCAGTTATTTGTAATACTTTTGAATTTTAGAGCAAATTCAATGGTAGAGTCCTTTCACTATTGAGATCATGATTGATAATAGAAACATTACGAAGCTCAAGACTCATTAGTGAAAGAGACTTCTCGCTGTTGGAGAGATCAGATTTTAACGATTCAATTTTATTTCATAGATTAATGATTTCTTGATTTGATTTTGATAGATCAAGATGCAGATAATCAAACATTGTAGATTTTTCACTTTCAAAATAAGTTACAAACTTTTTAACCTAATAAAAGTATGAGGAATCCCAGTTCTGAAATTTTGAATCACTAGCAACTTTAGCAAGATCAGCTTCAAACATACTGTTGGATTAGTGTCTAAGCCCGTAACTATATTTGGTATGTACTTGACCCGGTTGTGCATGGTCCTTCTGGGTTGCCTTCACCAAAGCAACTTGACAAGGTAACTTGATATGAGAGAGAGGATATTATGGTTTATTAGTATATTATAAGAATAATATATTAAAGGAGAAATCATATTTATTTAATTAGTATTAGTCATAAATTAATTATGAATTAATTTGGTGACTAAAAGAGATTAATTAAATAAAGGGGTATAAACTGTCAAATGTGATAGTTGGATTTTGGGCTAGGAAACCTAATGGACAAGAGGGGGAACGAAAATATGATGAGAGGATCATCATATTTCGTCCAAGGCCCTATTCCAGAAGGTTCCTTGGGCTGCTTGGTGGCTAAGCTGTCCATTAGGGTTTAGACTGAAACCCTAGTAGCCTGCAAGTATAAATAGAGACCCCTGTATGTCATTTTCGGCTACCACTTCTTGAAGAGAAACCCTAGAGCCGATTTCTAGCATCCTCCCTCCTCTCTCTTATTGCCTTCTTGCTACTTGGTGTTTGTGATCCATTAGAGGAATTACAATTGTGATTCTAAGCTCAAGCAAAGAAGATTCAAGCTATTTGAAGAGGTAAACATCTAGATCTGATGTTGTTTGTTATTTTGATAATATGTATGCTAGATTAGGGTTTGCAAGACTTGGATTCAAAGCATGTACAATAGAGAAACCTAGATCCAAGCATTAGGGTTTGTATGAGCACATAGGATTGTTTCTTATGCATAAAAACGATCAGTGGTATCAGAGCCTTGATTGGTTTCAATTGTATGTGATGCTTAACTATTTTGCTTGCTGAAAATCGAGTTTTTTGCCTCTGCCCGACTCAACTCGGCGAGTCAGTATCTGGACTCGGCGAGTTGGCCCCTACTCGGCGAGTTCAGAGCTGACTCGGCGAGTTCGAGCGTCAGATAGAGGATATTTCGGGATTTAGTTGCTGTGTTGACTTGGATACAATGCCTAAATCATTTTTTGAAGTTAAAATCCGAATTTTATCTTAATTAAATGATTATCCTTGCCAAAACAATAGATAATTTCAAATCTTTTGAATATTGGTTGTTTATATGATAAATATGGATTATTTGGTAATTATCTAATGACTAAATAAAGTTAGATCAAATATAGATAATTATGAAATTAATTGTTTAATTTAAATTATGTGTTATTTGATCCCTTATGCTTTGAAAAGTTCAAAACTTGCCCTCAAGTTTTGAAATTTGAATTTTGTGATTAAAAGTTTAATTTGAATAATTTAAATTTCAAACCCTTAGAATTTTACAAGTTTAAAATTCAACCTTATGTTATTATATTATTACAAGATTAATTAATATATATGTATAAGAATAAGCTAGTCTTATCGCTAGTAGGCCTCATTCACGAAGCCAGTCTATAAGGTGGGTATAAGGTTGCTGCCTATAAAATGGCGCTTAATGGGTGTACACTCACACCTACCGCTTGCTTGACTGGTGGAGGGTCGTTAGCCGAACGGATAGGATAGGGCATTTAATTCATCATTATAAGTATAATGGAAATATTAAAGTAACTACATTGTTTTATAAATTCCCAATCTTAGTTACTTTAGGGTAAAATGTGAAAATGATGCTACTCCATGGAATTACACTTTGTACCCCTGTCAAACGTTAGTGGAGCGTGCGTGGTTAACCGGCACACTAATTTGGGATTGACATTGGTGACAAAGGGTGGCTCGAGGTTTTATCATAGATCAATGGAACGTGCGTGGCTAACCAGCACATTGATTAGGTGATGAAGACATTGAGTGCACCATGTTGATTCGCATGGTTATTCATAAACTTATTTGCGATCCTCGGCATCCCAGTCGCAAATTTGAAGTGCATATCGAGATTTAAACATGCCATTGAAATGTTCAATGAATCTCAAAAGAAATCTAGGAATTTTCAAATACATTTAAAACTTAATTCTTTTCGTTTTGCATGGTGAAAAATTAGTGAATCGTCATTCACTTACCTTCAATATTATTTACTTTTAGATTATGGCATCCCTTTTCTTAGTTGTATATAATGTTGTTGGATCCTAGCCCTAATTTCTCATTTGGGTGTTTAATTGGGGATTCATTTCTAATCAAACCTTGTTCCTTTCTATTTCATATGTCTAATGCAAACGCAAACAACAACACTTCTGGGTTGTTCTCGTTGATGAACCTGTGTCAAAAGGTGACATTTGATGGTTCGAACTTCAACGAGTGGATGAGATACATTCGCATGATAACTCGCTACGAGGACAAAGAATATGTCCTCAACGAGAAGCTAGAGAAGATTAACCCAGAAGAAGCTACTCCTGAAGAGCTGGCCGCCTTTGAGGCCCACGAGCGTGATGCAACGAAAGTTCATTGCATCATGTTGGCCACCATGAACCTCGAACTCCAAAAGTCCTATGAGGACATGTATCCATATGAAATGCATCAAGATTTGCTGGACAGGTACCACCAGAGCGTGAGGCAAGAGCGCTATGAGATCATCACCAACATGATCACCGCTAGGATGGGAAGTGGAGAATCCCTAACATCTCATTTGCAAAGAATGAAAAGGTATGTTGATCGTCTTCACAAACTTAATGTTAAGTTTGATGAGGATTTGGCTATCGACATCATCCTCCACTTCTTGCCTTCCTGCTACAACCAAGTCAGGATGACCTACCACATGAACAAGGAAGAGGTCACCCTGAGTAAACTCCAAGGGCTCCTGAGGACAGCTGAGAGCAACCTCAAGGACAAATTTGTTGCATCATCCTCTACTGTAGCTGCTCCTGTGTTGGCAATTAGCCAAGGAAAGGGTAAGAAGAGGAAGGCTCCTTCCAAGAGCCACCATAAGGGTAAGACTCAAGATGGCTCCTCTTCTAGTGGGACCAAAGCAGGTTCTATTAAACCCTCTTCTGACCCCAAGGAAGCAGAGTGCTTCTACTGCCACCAGAAGGGCCACTGGAAACGAAGTTGCCCCAAGTATCTACAGGATATCAAGGATGGGAAGATAAAGCCCACCTTCGCAGGTATGTATTTAATTAAATCTAATAACTCATTACTTGCTACTTCATGGGTCCTTGATACAGGATGTGGTTACCACATTTGTTCTGATTTGCAGGGGCTAAGAAAAGGTAGGGAAGTGGAGCATGGAAGGATAAGCTTGATCATGGGAAACAAGAAGTCTTCACCAGTAACCAAGATCGGAGTTTATTCCTTAGTGTTGAGTAATGGGTTAGGACTAGATTTAAATAATTGTTGCTATTCGCCAGATATGGCAAGGAACATCATTTCTTTTCATGGATTGTTTAGACAAGGTTTCAGATATTCGTTTAATAATAGTAATGGTTCTATTAATGCTTATTTGAATGGTGTCTTTTATTTCAATGCATCACCTTGTAATGGGATTTATGAATCTGTGTTAGTTATTGGTAATTTAGGAAATGATGTTTTAAATATTGATTCGTCCACAAGTTTGGACAAAGCATGCTTGTGGCATTGTCGCCTTGGCCATGTTAACAAGAAACACATAGCCCAACTCCAAAAGGATGGAGTCTTGGAGTCATTCGACCTAAGGGACGATGACGTGTGTGAGTCTTGTTTGCTTGGGAAGATGACCAAGTCACCCTTTACTGGCTCATGTGAAAGGGGTGAGGGTGTATTGGATCTCATACATACAGATGTATGTGGACCCTTTAGATCCACCACAAGGGACGCTTGTTGCTTCTACGTGACTTTTACAGACGATTATAGCAGATATGGATATATCTACTTAATCAAACAGAAGTCAGAAACCTTTGAAAAGTTCAAAGAGTTCAAGAATGAAGTGGAGAATCAGTTGGGCAGGAAAATCAAGATGCTTTGATCTGATCGAGGAGGAGAGTACCTAAGTCTTGAATTTCACGACTATCTAAAAGAATGCGGAATAGTTTCGCAATTGACGCCTCCTAGAACGCCACAATTGAATGGTGTGGCTGAGAGACGTAATCGAACCTTGTTGGACATGGTTCGCTCTATGATGAGTCGTGCTTTGTTACCAATCTCATTCTGGGGGTATGCCTTAGAGACTGCCGCCCATATCCTTAACTTAGTTCCCACCAAGAAGGTTACCAAGACACCTCACGAGATGTGGACAGGGAAAGCTCCCTCGTTAGCACATATCAAGGTTTGGGGTTGTGAAGCTTTCGTAAGACGAGAGACTTACGACAAGCTAGAACCTCGTAGTGAGAAGTGTTATTTCATCGGCTACCCACAGAAGTCTTTTGGATATCTCTTCTATAGACCAAGTGACAATGTTGTCTTTGTTGCTAGGAGAGGGGTTTTCAGAGAGAGAACTCATAAGTCAAAGAGACAGTGGGAGTCAGATTGACCTTGAAGAGCTTCAAGAGTCAGGAGATGAAGGAACCTCTGACACTGGCATGCAACCTGAGGAGGAAACTCCTGTTGAACCAATTGACCAGTCCTTACCTCTCAGACGTTCAAGTAGAGTTGTTGTTCCACCCCAGTTTTATGGTTTCCATATTACTACTGACGGGGATACGTTTATTAGTGATAGTACACTAGTAAATCTGGACGAACCTAATAGCTACAAGGAAGCCATGGCAGGCCCAGAGTCTGATAAATGGAAAGAGGCAATGGACAGCGAGATTCAGTCCATGTATGACAACCAAGTTTGGAATTTGGTTGATAATGTACCAGGTCGTAAGACGGTCGGGTGCAAGTGGATCTTCAAGAAGAAGACAGACATGGATGGGAAAGTGCACACTTATAAAGCGCGATTGGTCTCAAGGGGCTTTACTCAAACTCCTGGAGTTGACTATGATGAGACCTTTTCGCCAGTTGCCAAAATAAAGTCTATTAGGGTAATGCTCGCAATAGCTGCGTTTCATGATTACGAAATCTGGCAGATGGACGTAAAAATCGCTTTCCTAAATGGGAAGTTGGCTGAGGATGTTTACATGAATCAGCCAGAGGGTTTCGTCGATGGGAAGCATCCAAATAGAGTATGCAAGCTTGAGAAATTCATTTATGGATTAAAGCAAGCATCTCGCAGATGGAATCTTTGTTTTGACGAGAAAGTCAAAGAGTTTGGTTTTCTGCGAAACGAGGATGAGTCATGTGTGTATGTCAAGACCAGTGGGAGTATACTGAGCTTCCTCGTATTGTATGTCGATGACATACTACTCATAGGAAACGACATCCCAACCTTGCAGGAGGTAAAGTCCTGGCTTGGGAAGTGTTTCGCTATGAAGGACCTCGGAGAAGCTGCATATATTCTGGGAATAAGGATAGTGAGAGACAGAAGTAAGAGACTGATAGGACTCAGTCAGGATACATACTTGGAAAAGGTACTAAAACGTTTTAGTATGGAAAATTCCAAGAGAGGGGAGTTACCAATCCAATGCAATACCAAACTGAGTAAGACTCAGAGCCCAAGTACAGAGGCAGAGATAGCAGATATGAGCCGAGTACCTTACGCTTCCGCAGTTGGCTCGATTATGTACGCTATGACCTGTACTCGCCCTGATGTGGCCTTCGCTTTGAGCATGGTCAGCAGATATCAAGGGAACCCTGGTAGAGCACATTGGATTGCTGTCAAGAATATTCTTAAGTACCTACGAAGAACCAAGGAATGGTTTCTAGTCCTCGGTGGGAGTGATGACTTAAGGGTGCGAGGGTACAGTGACACTAGTTTCCAGACGGATCGGGATAATTACCGATCACAGTCGGGTTGGGTCTTTACCCTGAATGGAGGAGCAGTGACTTAGAAGAGTTCCAAGCAAGAGACCGTAGCTGATTCAACGTGCGAATCGGAGTACATTGCGGCAAGCGAAGCGTCAAAGGAGGCTATATGGTTGAAGAAATTCATAGGAGACCTTGGAGTTGTGCCAACCATAAAGGAGCCCATGGAAATTTTCTGTGATAATGAAGGAGCGGTTGCCTTGACCAAGGAACCAAGGGATCATGGCAGATCTCGACATATTGACAGGAAATATCATTTTATTAGACATCGGGTAGAAGAGGGAATCCTTGTTGTGAAGAGGGTATCGTCAGAAGATAACTCAGCAGATCCCCTTACGAAGGGACTGAGTAGGGTCAAGCATTTGAAGCACGCTAGGAGCATTGGGCTAAAGGACGATATTAGTTTAGATTAGATAGGTAGGAAACTTGTAATAGATAATTTTATATTCAACATTTGATGATTAAATAAAGGTGTTTTATTTATAAGAAAGTTATTATCCTATGTTGATTATTTATCTATTGTTTCAATTTTGCATGTTTTGACTTCCTGAATAATAAGATTATTCGAACAGTCCACAATCGATCATATGTTGGAAGTAGATATGAAAGAAGATTGTCATAAATTAGTTTGTAGATTGTCTAAAAGGTTTTAGACATAGCAAAGGTCTGCTGCAAAGTTTATGAGTGCTTATGAAATATGTTTTGAGCATTGGAATAAACCCGCACTTGCTAGTATCACTTCTTGAATGTTATCATAAGTGATCGCAAGATGATAATATCATATAATCTTAAAACCTAGAGATATGGTTGTTGTTTGCTAGTTGATTATATATTGATAACACGAAAACGCATCAGTAACTTGATGTTATAAAACGTATTATTGTGTGTAACTTAGCTAGTAGATAATAAGAGCATATAAGTCGAAGTTTATCTGTTCCTTTTATTCTAAGAGGATAAAAGCGATATCTTGGCCACTCGATGATTTGGTTTGACTTATGTGCCGGGCCCGGTCAGGATAATGTTGATGTGTTCAACTGAATTCTATGTCGGACGAATCAGAGATCGAGAAACAGAATGCTAGACAATAAGTATTGTCTACATGATATCTAGAACAGAGGATTATAGGATCCCTTATCTGAAGGACAGGATTTTGATCAGAGTGACAGAAGCGTATAAGAGCTACGATTGCTAATCGGATTCTGAAGACGTATGTGAGATATAGTTACTAGACTTATTCAAGTGGGAGACTGTTGGATTAGTGTCTAAGCCCGTAACTATATTTGGTATGTACTTGACCCGGTTGTGCATGGTCCTTCTGGGTTGCCTTCACCAAAGCAACTTGACAAGGTAATTTGATATGAGAGAGAGGATATTATGGTTTATTAGTATATTATAAGAATAATATATTAAAGGAGAAATCATATTTATTTAATTAGTATTAGTCATAAATTAATTATGAATTAATTTGGTGACTAAAAGAGATTAATTAAATAAAGGGGTATAAACTGTCAAATGTGTGATAGTTGGATTTTGGGCTAGGAAACCTAATGGACAAGAGGGGGAACGAAAATATGATGAGAGGATCATCATATTTCGTCCAAGGCCCTATTCCAGAAGGTTCCTTGGGCTGCTTGGTGGCTAAGCTGTCCATTAGGGTTTAGACTGAAACCCTAGTAGCCTGCAAGTATAAATAGAGACCCCTGCATGTGATTTTCGGCTACCACTTCTTGAAGAGAAACCCTAGAGCCGATTTCTAGCATCCTCCCTCCTCTCTCTTATTGCCTTCTTACTACTTGGTGTTTATGATCCATTAGAGGAATTACAATTATGATTCTAAGCTCAAGCAAAGAAGATTCAAGCTATTTGAAGAGGTAAACATCTAGATCTGATGTTGTTTGTTATTTTGATAATATGTATGCTAGATTAGGGTTTGCAAGACTTGGATTCAAAGCATGTACAATAGAGAAACCTAGATCCAAGCATTAGGGTTTGTATGAGCACATAGGATTGTTTCTTATGCATAAAAACCATCACATACTTGAGTTGTTGCCATTTTCATTAGTAACAAAATCGTTAGTGGTAGCCATCAAACACACATCCTTCTTAACCTCTTCATTCAAAGATTCTTTATCATCAACCCACTCTTCTTCTTCAGCAACAAGAACCTTTGACTCCAGGTTTTGACTTTTCAGAAAAGCAACCAAACGCTTGTACTTTTATTCATATAAATCATCCTTTAGAATGATTTTATTCATTTTGCAGTCACGATTAGTGCCTCTACAGTTGAAGCACTTTCCATCATCCTTTTTGGAGTTACCAGCATCAAACCGTTTAGATGCTGATGAGCTAAATTTTGCAGGATTTTTTAGCTCCACTGAATGCTGATTTTGTTTTCATATTTTTCATAATGCTTCACAATCATAGCAACACTTGAGTGAAGCTCGATATTGTACGCTTCCTCTGAATCAGCTTTATCTGACTTGTTACTTTCACTTTCAGGGACAAAACTTGACCTTATGGTGAACAGTGCATAAGATCTTTCTTTGAAGCTATCATTCATTATCTCTTTCTACAGAACCTTTGTTTCTTAATAGATTTTCAAATTTCCATACAGACTGTAAAGATCCACAGAGTGGATTTTCAAATTATTCTTCAGCACATCAACATGATGTTCCCATTTGTCATCGAGAGAGTCTAGAAACTTTAGAACTAAGAGTGGATTATGAAATCTTCTCATGTCATTAAATGAATAATTAAAACAATTAAAAGTTCGAGTAAGAGATTCATTCCTTTGAGCAAACAGGTGCTCATATCTGCAATTCAGACTATTTTCCCTGGTAGCTTTGACATATTTGGTTCCTTCATATGCTACCATCAGTGTATCAATCACCTCTTTGGCAGAGACACAATTCTAAACAAGGTGATATATATCATAAGAAAGTGAGTTGCCTATTGTAGCACGAGCTCAAACATCAAGACTAGCCAGATTCCTGTCATCTTCACCAAACTGATGATTAGGAGTTTTCTTAACAACACCAGTCTTCATGCCATATTTTGTTTAATCAAAGGTGGGAACATGTGGACCTTTTTCGATAATGTCTAGCATATCAAGATCCATGTTTTCAAGAACAACCATAGCTTTTTTTTCCACACGGGGAAGTTCTTTTCATCGAAAACAGGAATTTTGTTTCTAGAGGTGGTACTAGAGAAAGTTTTAGAGCCGGAAGAAGAAGATAAAGAAGAAATATTAATCGTTGTGAGATAAAGCTACTTGCTATAATACCAACTAAAGGATCGAAATAAGAACAAAAGTAATCAAACAATGACAAGAACAAGAAGAGATTAATAAAAAAATCATATTAATAAAATCTCTCATTAAGAGAGAGTGCACAAAGCTATTTTTTACATGCAACCCAAGTGTAACTTATGTACTAGGTTGATGACTATTCTAGATTCAAATCCCTACATATCATGGATTTAAATAACTATGATAACTAACATATATGAATGAGATATACTACACAAAATAAATCCTATCACAAAGATAATGGATGATGAAACTTAGCTAACAATTAATATATCAAACTATGTTTTGAAGTCTGATCAACATCTTTGGCATTGATGATGTGTTCAGTGTGATCAAGGTTTTACACATCAGATATAAGGTTTGACCTTACAAGAGTATTAATAATTTGTCTCAAAAGATTACATGAGGAAGATGTGAGCATAATATCATCAACATACATGAAAAGATATGTTATATAAGCACCATATCTATAAATAAAAAGAGAAGAATCACATTCGTTATTTGTAAAACCAACAAGAGATAAAAAAAAAGTTGAACAAAATGATGAAACCATGATTTGGGTAGACTGTTTAAATTTGTATAAGGATAGTTGGAGAAGATACGTATAAATATAATTATTGATGGTACCAAGCATCCTCTCGGGTTTCCTATTTTGTTGGGAGGTTTGAGAACATGAGAATAAGAATTATATGTAATAAAAATAACAAAGTTGATGGAATTCAAAATTGTTAAATTCACACCGTCATAATGAAATTGATTTTTAACATAGGATTTAAAGTTTAGAAATTTTGAATAGACATATGAGTTCATACAGAAAGGATAAACCTGAAGGAAATGAGAAAATGATGAAGAAATATAACATAGTATTTATGACATTAATACTTTGTATCAGAGTTGTCCAGACATTAGAGTGTATTATTTGGAATGGGTACATTGCAATACACTCAAATAAATGTAAATGCAATCTGATATGCTTACCTAGTTGAAATTTAACAAGCTGATATGCTTACCTAGTTGTATCGCATACCACGACTGCTACTTAAACCTACAAAACATGAAAAACATCTACTACATCAGACCATAGGTCTGGTGAGTTGTATTATATTCTGTTTTTCATGTTCATATACTATTCTTCAATCTCTTTCTATCTTCACTTATTATATCTTTCTTATTAACTTCTTTCTCATACTCTATAATATAATATCTTATTCTCATAGCATACACTATTATTCTTTCTCATTCACTATCTCTTCTACTCTTTTTCTCATGTATTCTCATCTCATCTGTCTCATACTCAATCTTCTACTCTTCTTCTAAACTTTATTCTCATATTTTTCTCTTTCTTAGCCTCTTCTCAGGCTCGTCTCATACCCTATACATAATCTATCTTCTCTTTCTTGATCTCTTTTATAGTATTCTTTCTACACCTCTTTTCTTGTACCTTAATCTTATCTCATCTCATACTCTGTCTGTTCTTCTCATACTCTATGCATGCTCTTCTCATATTCTTAATCTGCTCTTCACACATATCTTACTCTTAACATGCCTATCTTTGACTATTTTACTCACTGTCTCTCTATTATCATCTTTAATTCCTTAACATTATATTCTCATCAAGACCCAACAGTCCCATCTCATACTGTACTCGGATCTATCTTCTAAGGGAAAAAAATCCCACTAACATTACCAGGTACACTCATCCAGATTTACTCCCCTATCTTAATATCCCTCGTGGATCCTTAATCATTCTTATTCTCTTGAATCCCTCATGAATTCCTTACTCTTAACCTCTCATAGATTATATATAAGTTCTTAAAAGAACTCTCTTGCCTTGTTTCACTCATAGAACCTTTCTTCTATCTTCTCTAACCATACACAATCTCATTCCCGCATGAATCATCTATCTACATTCACAAATGAATCATCATCTCTTTCCCCACAGGGAACATAATCTCATTCCCAAAGGAACCATGCTCTTGTTCCCTGAAAGAATCATCTTTCTACAATTTTATTAATCTTTTATGTGACTCATCACATGACACTTGTCCCCTGGACAATCTTGTTGGGTTTTTATTCAAAAATTGTTTCATAAACACAAACATAGAAACATAAGACTTTGATTTTGAACAAAATAAAACTAGTTTTATTCCCACCAAAAGATCGTTTTGAAATATTTAGAAAGATAAAACAACCATAGAAAGAAAAGTGTTATAACCTTTGAAGACTTTGATTCTCATGGGAGATTAGATGTTGATGAAGTGTGGCATGAAACTTCATGGCAAAAGTTCTCTAGAGATATCCACCAACAATAAATCAACTTGATAAGATGCTAGTATTCTTTTTGTAATAAAAGAATCTGTTAAGCTCTTAAGACAAATAAACTAGTTTTTCGTAAAAGATAGTATTCAAGTATCATCTTCATAGTTATGTTCTTAACACTTTAAGAGACAAAAACTAAAGAGAATATGGAGATGGAAAGCCACAAATTTTTTGGTTTTTTGGCTCATCAAAGAAGAGAGATAAATAGTTCTTTTAAGTCCTTACTTTAAGTCTTTATCCTGTGGGTCTTAGCACTTTAACACCCATGTTATATCAAATCAACTAGCCATGATTTCTAAGAGCATGGTGTGTTGAATAAATTAATCAAAAGCGATTCTTCTTTCTTCTTTATGGTCTCCTTGAATATTTTATAAAAAGAAGAAGCTAGTTTTTCTATAAAAACTCTTCTAATTTTTATAACTTATAAAACATATAAATCCATATAAGACAAAAAAACCTTTTTTGTCCAAAAAGATGTACATGACATAATAAATCATACCTTATGATATATTATGATACTTAGCATTGAAAATTAATATTTCCATGAAATAAATAATTTCCAATTAATTACAATAATTATATTTATTTATCAAGGATCAAATTCTTACAAATAATATATCTGCATCAAGTTGTTTTTAGTGTGACCCTTTAGGATCATATATTATCTAGCAATATCATTCTATAATGACTCTTGGGTATATAGATCTTTCAAATCCGTCTCTGCATATCATCAAAAGATTATCTATTACTCAACTAGTACTCAACTCATTAAGTACTTAATCTTTATCTTCAGCTCATACACATAGGTATTCTACACAATACCAGTGACATCTACACATACATACATGCATACATACATACATACATACATACATACATACATACATACTCATACATATATAGGATTCTAATACATGAAATCCTATTCATGTATCTATTATTTAGAATAGCGACACCATATCACAAATGTGCATCGAATGATTTTTATTAGTCACATGGTGAAATATTCATGTAGCTATTATTTAGAGCAAAAATGATAAAAAGGTGTTAATAATTAAGTTTGATATTAGTCACATTGAGTGTTATTGTTTGTAAATCAAGAGACAATATATTTGTAATTTTTTATGTGTATAGTCACATATTATTTCAAAGTGATTGTATTGATTTCGAACAGCCACACCATATCACAATGTGTATCCAAATGATTTTTATTAGTCACATCGCGAAATATTCATATATCTATTATTTAGAGCAAAAATGGACAAAAACGGTTTTACCCTTCTGTAATTTTTTTTCCGAATTCAATGTTTTTTTATAAAATAACCGGACCAACTTCTTGAATATATATATATATATATATATATATATATATATATATATATATATATATATAAACACTATACAAAATAAAAATTAAACAAAAATCAAAATCAAATATAAATATTTGACAAGTATCCAATTATAAGAATCAAAATTGTTTTGCTTTGGATGACATTGCTTTAACTAAATAGATTTTTCAAAATACAATGCTCTAATAAGAAGAGGTGAAACTATGATGCGTTAATAAAGAAATTAATATTAGTACATTGCTATATTTTACACATCATGACAAGTACAAACACATTCTTGAAAAAAAAACTCTTAATAGTTATTGCAAGTTAGTGATATGTGGTTAATCAACTGAATGTACAAGCTTTAAGCTCATTAACTAATTCACTTCAACACCACATATGATTTAAGCATTTTAAACATTCCAAACATCACCACATCAAACTCTAGCATCAAGAAGTCATTATTTGTAGCTGTTAAGCAATATCTCCTACAAATTCCACAAATATGTATCAGTGTGTGTGTGTGTATGTGTGTGTGTGTTTGTTTTTATATCACTAAAACTAAAACACCACTTGTTGAACAACTGATTAATATAGAATAAATCATCATCTACCCATAAACTTGTGTTACTAATGAGATATACCAAACAACTCAAAACATCATCAAATTAATCTGAAATCCCCTAATAAAACATAAGTCTTAGGGGGAAAAGTCAATTAACAATCAAAACATCATTCCAAGTGCTCCACGAATTGAAAACATCAATCGATTAGCTATGGCATCAGAAAAAGCATATGTCAATTGTCAGTTACAATTTTTCCATAAGAACTACTAATTCAATCAATCAAAAAACATAAAGGATCGGAAATTAACAATAGAAAATAGAAGCAAAATATTCCAAAAAAAAGTCTCCATACCTTAATATCGAGTTTTAGAGGGAAAAAAGGTAGAAACTTTCACTTGGAATTGGAAAACCAGCTACTTTGAAATTTGCATCAACATCACTACATAGTGTTGTTTATCACGTGGAGGTTGTTGTTGCCCATCACCAGATTGTCGCATATGATTTCACAAGAAAAAAACAGGCATCTAATTTCAACATGAAGACATTCCTCTGATTTCGGAAAAAGAATCTCTTAAACTTGATTTTCAAACAACATCTGAATTCAGAAAAAGAAAACAAACGAAACTTTGTTCTCGATTTTTAGGGGAAACAAGTATCATACTCGATTTTTAAGGACTAAACTCAAACAAAAGACGAAGATAAAAGGAAAAACATTATGTGCAGAAGATTCTGGAGGTGAACTGTCGGAGTCGGAGGTGAAGCCGACAGATGCAAAGTTACGGTGGTAGTTATGATCGGAGCTGGAGGATGAGGGGTGGAAGAAGAGGCGGATTATGTTGGTTCGGGTAAACGAGGGAAAACGACTGTTTATTTTGGGATTGGGGGGAATTAGGTCAAAATTTTGGAGAGACAGGAAATCCTAGGCCGACATCTCTCTCAACCACTGGCACAAACTCATCTCTGAACAACACAATAAATCTCTCCCATGACACTGCAGGACGCTCTGTAAGAGAATAGGCGGCCATCACAAACTCCCACCAATCCTTCGCTCCCAAGCGAAGTAGGTTCAACGCAAAACGAAGCTTTAATATCTCTAGACAGGAGCATGTGTGGAAACAACCCTTGACATCAGAAATCCATCTCATCACGACAGTCGGGTCCTCGGTCTCGTCAAACTCTGGTGGCTTCGTGTTATTGAACTCTTGGTGCCACAACAAATCACCCCCCTGCGGTCTCGTAGCAGCAACGGTTGTGGCAGCAGCAACCTTAGTAACGGCGACATAGCGCTCGTCGAAATTCTCGATCAGTGTGGTCTTAATAGACCCAAACATCTCGGGTATGGCCCCTATAATCGTCATGGCCACCTTGGAGGCAACGATCCTACAGATCTCATCATCACTGACGCTTGGCCTCTCGGGGTCGCTGGAGCCAGAACCTTGGGTAACCACCATACTGAAACACACAAAAGAAACTATCAGAAGAAGGCTAAAGTGCATACACAAACACTTACACACTCCTAAAAGTTCCTAAGTACCCTAAGATTCCTTCTTGAGTCGCGTATGGATCAGGTGCTTTTAGTAGCGGACCCAATACTACCTTCCACACCAATTCGTATTTGCCTCAAGTCGTCATCTTAAGTCCCTAAGTCACAAGAAATCTATACCTCAAGGGTATCTCTACGCTCACACCTGCAGGTTCCTCAGAACCACTACTAAGCATCTAGGCACTCATCCTAGACTACTCCCCAACACCATTCCACCTCACAAAGATCTCCGCTATCCTCGCCATTTGCTTCGCGCATGCTAATCATACACAATACAGGACTTGATAGAAATTCGAATAAATGATTCTACCTCAAGTCCACAACTAAACAAGGTACATGAATAAAGGCTAAATCATGCATTCTAAGGCTATAAAATCCTAACTATGTACAATTATGCAACATACACTAAGCAAATAACAATGATAAGTTTAATCTTATAAAAGCAATGTCCTAGGCTAGAGGCATCACAAATCATATAACCCTAATACACTCTTCCTGAAGGATACTTAGCCTATCACCTAGCATGCAGTTCTATTAGCTCAAAAGATAACAACTCCACACTATACATAGAATAAGTAGAGATATTTTCGGAAACAACCGCTCAAGCTCTGGCTGATTATACATATTGATTCATCCAATTTTTTTCCTTTAAAATTCTTTGTTTCATTTTGAAAAGTTTTTATGAAAATCCTCAGATCCTTAGTTTGAGTTTGGAATCCCACGAGTGTTCATCCACATCCCTTAAACCAGCGCTCTGATACCAACTTGTAACATCCAAATTTCCAAACAAAATTTTTCATTTTTAAATTCATATAAAAACATTGTTCATAAAAGTCATCTCAATAAAATCACAATGTCAAATACAAATCATCATCAAATATCAGAGTGTCCTAAAATATCTGGTATCGTAGTCTGCAGGAGAATGTGTACAATCAAGCATTCGCTTTCCCTCGATCCTCAAAAGTACCTAAAACATATTTAATCAATAAATATAAGCACGAATCTTAGTGAGTTCCCCAAAATACCACATACAAAACATCACATAATAAACAACTATGGGTTATTAGCAACCCTGGAGACTACCCGAAGTCAGTGGGCAAACAGCACGCCCTGTGGGTTATCAGCAACCCTGGACACCACCTGAAGTCTTAGCACACACAGTGACACATATCATAGTAATAACACATAGACCCAACTGGTCAACACGTACATTCTACCACACAGGTAAGAATAGTGATGAGACTCACCTCACACAGATCACTGATAGAACTCACACCTGAACTACCGGAACTAGAATCCGCCTAAAAATTACACCAATTAACCCTAATTAATAATTAAGGTAATTTTCATACTTCACTAGTCCCAAGCCATGTCTAATCCGTAAATTGGGCAAAATACCGTTTTTCCCCTCCCAAGATCCAAAACCCTCACAAATTGACAAAAAGGCACACTTCGTCAAAAGTCAAGGAAATTAAACGGAGGTCATACGCACAACGTACACATCTCTACGTTGGGTGTATAGTGTAGGGCATGAGGGGTCGGTTTTGCAACTGGCTACGTCGGGCGTAGGCAGGATTACGTTCGGTGTACACAGCCTTGCCTCAAAATCCAAATTTTTATGTCTTGATTATTAATACATTTACTCCAACCTCATATCTGACCCTTAAATGATGTCCTAATCCGTAAATTCTCTGAATTTATGCCTTTACATGGCTAAAGAGAGCTTAATCCCAAAACCATAACATTTAACTTCACAAAAATCTCCATAACTCATGAATGGAAGAAATGAAAGGACCAAGCTAACAGTTTTATGACTCTAAGCACCCTAAAATGTCTGAAAGGATAGCTCGTATGCTCTGTAGTGTTCCAAACTCACAAAGATCAAGGTTTCAGGACAAAATGAACTTAAATCCAAATCTAAACAAGATATATCAAAACGTGCTCCAAGTTTTGAACTTTATACCTTTAAAAGGTGAGCGAAAAGATGTAAATTATGGATCCAAAGGCTAGAATGCATGACCACCTCTTGAATGATCTTCCTTCTCTACCAATAATGCTCAAGGTGATGGGTTTAGTACAAACAATCCTATGTGTGCATGCAACCCTAATTATGGATCTATGTTTTCACTATTAGACATACAACATTGTGAACACATAAAGAATCCTGGCATGCTCCTATAATTTTTCGAAATTCACATAGAAGAATAGAACACATACCTTTTGTTGTTATGTAGTAATAACAACTTGTTTCTTGAATCTCCTTAGCTTTGAAAGCAAGTACCACAAGTGTAGTACCTCTAATGGCTCACAAACACATTTGAGTGAGAGGATGAATATGAGAGAGAGGAGGAAGGGTACTAAGCTCCAAAATTCGGATCTAGTAGGGTTTCTCCAAGGGGTTGGCCGAACTCTAGTGCCTTAGGGTGTATTTATACTTGAGGCTTGCTAGGGTTTCAAGGTGGAAACCCTAATCCCTTAGCTTAGGGCCTAAGCAAGTCCATGGACCCCTTATCCATTAGATTTGGACAAAAACTCCTAGATCCTTCTAGGATTTTCGGCCTAACCTTAATAAGATTGATCCAATGGCCCAAAACCTCAACTATCAAATAATTACAAAACAGCCCCTGCACTTTTAATTAATTCCTTTAATCCCAAAATTAATTCCTAATTAATTTCTGATTAAATACTAATTAATAATATGATTCTAAATTAATATATTATTCATATAATATATTAAGAAATCATATTTATACCCCAATTTATTATTCTTAACAATAAATCAGCCTCTCTCCTCAACGGTCATCCTGTCTAGTCACCATTGTGAAGGCAACCCAAAAGGACCATGCTACAACCAGATCAAGTACATACCAAATATAGTTATGGACTTAGACACTAATCCAACAGTCTCCCACTTGGATAAGTCTAGTAACTATAGTGCAAGTACAATCCGATTAGCAATCGTAGCTTTCATAAGCCGCTGTCGAACTCTGATCTTATCAGTAACCTGTCCTTTAGATAAGGGATCGTACAATCCTCAGTTCTAGATATCGTGCGGACAAATACATGGAACATAGTCATACTTATTGTCCAGCAGTTTGTTTCTCGATCTCTGATTCGTCTGACATAGAACTTAATTGAACACATCAATTCAATCCTGACCGGGCCCGACACATAAGTCAAACCAAATCATCGAGGGGCCCTGATATCGCTTTTACCCTCTTAGGATAAAAGTAACAGATAAACTTTGACTTATATGCATTTACCATTCACAAATCAAATCCTACACAACAATGCGTTTTATAACATCAAGTTACTGATGCGTACTCAGAAATCAGCTGGACTTCTAGAAATCAATACTTTATTGACTTTCTTACCAAAGTTCAGATTTCTGATACGAGATGCTTTGATAAAACTTTATCAAAATCATACACCTTTCCTTAGATAGCATGCATGTGTGTCTAAACAATTTCAGAACTATGAAAAGGGATGCCGTAATCATAGTCTCAATTGTTTAGACCTTTTGCCATCTGCTTCAAATCTACTTGGTGGAAGTGTTTCCTCACCATCATTTTCATGAATCGGAGAGAAACCTTATGACCCTTAGATTTTATGGTGTATGTGTTCTTATCCATGTGAATCGTCAAAACCATAGTCACAAGACAAGGATAATGACAAATCCAAACTCATATGGACTGAACTTATGCAATCTTAACTTCTTGCCACCTGCCAGTACAGGGCCTGCCATTGCTTCCAAGTTGTTATGCAACCAATTGAGAACTTTCAGAACTCCTATGCAAAGCCAACTTTAACTGGAATGGGCACAAAATATGTCAACACGACCCAAAATATGTCAACACGATAGGTTATAAACCTTAAGTCGTATGCTAGTGAAGAACCTCAGGTTTTATTCTTGATTAGTTCTTGAAATTCTTTTTAGGATCTTTCAGACTCCCACTATCCTCTTGACATATAAGACTATCTTGCCAAATATTCAAGAGATAGTGCGGATTCTTTATCAAGACAAACACTTCACACAATTAGCCTTAGTTGGTCTTTGTTTTATCCAAAACATCACAACTTACCAATTTCAAATGTACAAGAGTAGGACACTTTTACTCTTACATTTGACAAGTGTTTTAAACCTTTCTTTAAGATATGTCACTCAAGTTACAATCTTGGAGTATGACTCTAAGAATTGTTTTGGAACGAAGTATGACTCATCTTCCTGATCTAACCATTTCAACAATTCATGACTCCTCTTCTTAGTCATAAGAATGCACTAAGATGACCTTTAGAGGACTAATTGTGATATGATTTCTAAATCATTAAGATGATCACAAACATGATACTAAAGTACTCTCCCATCTTTTCAGATTTGAGAAACTTTTATCTTTCTTCCTAATTTGATTCTTCCCATTCGTTCTGCCATACATTGAGACTTTTCCAATGTTTCAGAATTATACTTAAACTTGTAAGTATAACCATATTTACTAAACTTTAGTAAATCAAATAGTCTTAACGAGCTTTGTGGTGGACATGACCAGTGCACAAGAATGTGTACTCGATCCCTTTAGTCCTTCACTTGACTCACACATCCATGTGAACAAGTAATTAGTCTTGATTTTCCAATGCTTGAAAGTTCTCATTCATCATACTATTCAACTTGCATGATTCCAAGTTTCGGTCCAATTGAAACTTGGGTGATGACAAACTTTCCTGATTTGGTAAATTTAGACACTACCACAAATGAAAGAATCAAATCCATTTTCCAATATTGCTGTCAGTGGAATCATATAAGCAACAATTTTCCACAAATGCCATTGTAAGGATACTTCAAATAAATAAAATTAAACAATTTTCTTTTATTTTAAAACTTTGCGGAAAAACTTATCCTTACAATCCACATGGAAAATTGTTGTTATCTATTCCTTAGCAATATATCATAACTTCTTAAGCAACTGCTCAAAATTCTGATGCGATCGAAATCCACCTTCGCGATCAGAATCAGCATATACTTCCTTTAAGATTTCTCTCTATTCTTTGATTCTTAAAACATCAACATGTGACCTAGTCACATCATGTAATGAGGATCTCAGAATAGAACTTAACAGAGTTAGATAATGGGCTCTACCTGATGTAGAGTCAAACTTATTGACTTTAACATCCTTAGGTAAATTTGGCAGCTTTGCAATCAACGCCCCTTCCTTTGGCAAAATAAACATATGGACCCTTTGGTAATGGGACTATCTCAGACTTAGCCTTTCTCTTTACCATTTGGTCAACCGGGTTGACTATGGCCAATCCCTTTCCATTGGGAAGAGAATGCTTTTTCTGGATTTCCAGTGTCACCATTGTCACTGTCCATAAAGTTTTTGGGAAGTTGATCTTCTAATCAAATTCGCTTTACTATCGTTCCAAATCATTGCAGATTCAGCAGCACCAAGCAAATAGATATGATCATTAAGATTCATGTCATAGTCTGTTTCATAGTAGTCCCAAAGGAACTCACTATGTGACTTAGAAAGTGATTGAACATCCAACTTTCTCAAGACTTTGACACCCAACTCTCCCAGCTTGTCAATATGTGACTTCATCTCTAAGATGTGATCACACATAGACCTTGCTTGCCATTAGGGCTTGAGTGACCTTGAACTTGTGGGTTAGGGAGAATAATTGGAGGAGGTGGAGGAAGAGAAGTATGACTTCCATGAGCCAAACTCGGGAAGTCATATTCATTAGGAAAGCTTGGTTTGGGAAGATCATTGTTGTCTAAACCAGACATCAACAATGGGAGAAATTCACGTAAAGTTGATTTAAGTCCTTAATATAACACCCAATATGATATATTAAGGCTAGGACCCAACAAACTATTTTATAACTTGGAAGGGGGATGTCGTAATCCAAGCTATAAAATATTTGAAGGTAGGTGAATGACGATTCACCAATTTTCACCAAGATAAACGAAATGTATTATTAGGTTTTAATTGGTTTTGAAACTCCTAAATTCTTTTGAGATTCATTGAACTTTTCAATGGCATGTTTCAATCTCGAGTGTGCCCTTCAGGTTTTGTGACTGGGATACCGAGGATCACAAAACAAGGTGTGAAGTAACCATGCAAATATACTTGGTACCCTTAATATTTACCCATCAATCGATGTGCCGGTTAACCACACACGCTCCAACGATACTATGATAAACATTAAGTTACCCTTTGCCTACCTTGTTAAGTCCAGGTTAGTGTGCCGGTTAACCACACACGCTCCACTAACAGCTTAAACAAAGTGCAAAGTGTAATTTCATGGATTAGCACCTTATTCACATTTTCCTAAGTAACTAAGATTGGGAATTTATAAGTGTTTAGTTACTTAGTATTTATCATTATACTTATAATGAAGGGAGAATTATAGTCCTTGTCCTACCTGTTCGGCTAACGACCCTCCACTGGTCAAGGAAGCGGTGAGTGAGAGTGGACAACCATTAAACTGCCATTTTATAGGCAGTAACCTTATACCCCCCTTATAGACCGGCTTCGTGAATGAGGCCTACTAATGGTAAGACGACTTTATCTTATCCATATCTATATAATTAAAATTATAATAATAGTATAAGGGTTGAATTTTAAACTTTTAAAATTCTAAGGTCTAGTTTGGAATTAAAGTATACATGGGGGGTAACTTTACAAATTCCAAAACTTGAGAACAAGTTTTGAAACCTTTCAAAACTCTTGGATTTTTCATAACTTATGAGTTTAATTAAGGTTTAATGAAAAAAAAAATTCAAGTTCCATAACTTGAGGACAAGTTATGGAAGACATTAAATCATTTAATGATGACATTAAAAATAGTGACTCTTCTATTTTCATAACCTATGAGACTTAATGACACTTTAAAAAGAAAAACTCTTCACTTTCCATAACTTGAGGACAAGTTATGGAGTTCATAAAAACCATTAAGATCAAATATTTCAATTAACACAATAATCAAATAATTTTTCTATGATCTAGATTAAACTCATAAGTAAAGATAATTCACATCAACAATTTTCAAGAAATTAGATAATCATATAAACTAATACAAATCTTGAAACTTTGACAATTATCCTTTGAAGACTCTTAGAATTCATAACCTAAAGAGTTAATAAATGAGACATTTCACATCCATAACTTATGGAAGTTTCAAAACTCTTAAGATCATAACTTAAAAAAAACTTTTGAGTTCCAAAATTTTATGACAAAATTTGTAACTCCTTAAAACCATTTAGATCAAACTTTTAAAACAAATAAAATAATCATATCATCCTATCTTTTAATAAATTGACCTAATTCAACTGTTGTAGTAAAGTGACTCAAAGTTTATAAATAATTAGTTTTTCATAAAATCAAGTAATTATCATAAAATTTGACAAACTTCATGTTTTTTTTTCTTTTTTTTTCCTTCAACTTGAAAAAAAAAATACATTTGCATCAAATATAATAGAAAACAACCCATGGCTCTGATACCACTGTTGGGTTTTAGTATACTACAACATCCTATGGTGCACATACAACCCTAAATACCTTGGATCTATGTTTTCTCTATTATACATGCAAATGGTTTCCAAGGCATTAAACCTATAACTAGCATGCATTTGACATAAACCATATAATATACTAGTTAGGAAAACATACATTTTATGTGGCTTGAAGTCTTGATGTATTTGGCCTTAAGAGCTTAGCACCAATAGTATGAAATGCCTCAAATGGAATCACAACACACCTAGGACAAAGGTGGCTCTTGAGAGAGAATTCCATGCACACAAAACACCTCCATATTTCTCTAAGAAAAGAAGTGGTGATTTTGGCTATGGAGTAATCTATTTATATGTAGGATTCCAAGGGTCATGGGTATAACCCATAATCCATACCCATGGGTTTTATGATCCATGGTTCATGTGGCCCAACTCTTTATGTATCCATACATAAACTTGGTCCAACATGGATCATAAGCCCAACACATATAAATATAACTAATTATCATAATTAGTCCCCATAGATTTAATTAGTCTCTTTTGATGACTAAATTAATTCCAAATTAATTCTTGATCGATACTAATTAAAACATATGATTTCATATTAATATATTATAACTTATAATATATTAATAAACCATAAATAACCTTCTCTCAAAAGTCCATCCTAACAAATTGTCCTGATGATATGCAACCCAAATGGACCATGCTACTCTCGGGTCAAGTACATACCAATAATAGTTATGGGCTTAGACATATAATCCAACAAGTACGCCTAGTGTACCCTTATGTTCGTTCGGCATACTCCTCTACTTCCTCGATCCATATCATGACTTACGCCTGACGTACAGAGCTGGTACGCCCGACGTAAGGGTGTTACATAAATACTAAGACTAATACTATTCTAGTATCTTATCAACACCTAAACTAATTCATAAATAAAGATCCTATACCAAAAACTATCTAAAGAGTATTTTCAAAGGAATAAAACTTGTGAAGTCACTAACATTATGTTGACGTTTTCAAACCACATGTACTCTCAGGAAAATGAGCAATGGAAGTGGTAGTGAGTAGGGATAAGTCATCAAGGGGTCGACTGGAAGTACTATTTGCTCTATAATTGTTTAGCCTATGTTAGGAAGTAACTTGTGCTTGTACTACAAAAAAATGATTTTATCTATTATCTAATGAATAAAGGTAATTTTTTGTTATATCTTTTATATTGTTCAATATATATTCAATAACTATGTACCACATGAAGACATCGCACAAACCGACGTTTCTGCCGCCGGCCGGGGGTGTGACAGACTGGTATCAAAGCTATTGGTTATATCGAACTAGTAATTCCTTAGGAACTACAACTATAACCTAGGTCTTATTCACTAATTAGGTTTAACCCTTAAGTCGAATAAATAAAATCTATTTTGTTACCATCCATGCAAAGCCAACGTAGTGGTTGACGTCTTGAGTCGTAAGGAACAAGTCAAACCTCGCAGTGTCAGATCATTTACGATGACTATCCAATCTAATCTGACCACCCATATTCAAGGTGCCCAATGGGAGTCTCTCATAGAAGAAAACATCGATACAGAGTGCCTGTGAGGGATGGAGAAACCACTTGATCATAGGGATGATGGAACAAGACACTTTATGAACCAGATTCAGGTTCCGAAGCTTGGCAGTACCAAGAAATTGATCATGGTGGAGGCTCATAAGACAAGATATTCCATTCATCCTGGAGCAGACAATATGTACTTGGATTTAAAGAATCTTTATTAGTGGCCAAACATGAAGGCCGAAATTGCTACATATGTAAGCAAGTTCTTGACTTGCTCTAAAGTCAAGGCAGAGCATCAAAAGCCCTCACGATTTCTACAACAACCAGAGATTCTTGAGTGGAAGTGGGAACAGATTGTGATGAATTTTATGACAAAGTTGCCCAAGACATCTAATGGCTATTATAGTATATAGGTAGTGGTCGACAGATTGACCAAGTCCACCCACTTCCTACCAATAAAGGAAAAAGATCAAATAGAGAAGCTAACCATGACGTACCTCTGTGATATAGTGAAATTACATGGGGTGACATTATATATTATCTCATATAGATATAGTAGATTCACCTCTCGATTTTGGCAAAGCCTACAAAAATCTTGGTACTCGCCTAGATATGAGCTTGGCCTATCATCCCTAGACCAACCGTCAAAGAGAAAGAACGATCCATATGTTGGAGGATATGCTCTTATCCTCTGTGATAGATTTTGGAAATACATGGGATACTCATATACCCTTGATTAAGGTATCTAACAACAATACCTATCACACTAGCATTAAGGTTGCGCCATTTGAGGCCCTCTATGGTCGGAAGTGTCGATCACTGATATGATGGGCAAAAGTTGGTGATACACAATTAGAAAAATAACTTGTGGGAGATACTTTGCTAACAAGCATGGAGATCATCCATGAGACCATTAAGAAGATTGTGCAAATCAGAGAGCGCCTGAAGACCGCTCCTAGTCGCCAAAAGAGCTATGTAGATGTCAGACGCAAACCCCTTGAGTTACAAGTTAGAGACAAAGTAATGCTGAAGGTACATGAGACCTTTCGAGATCCTTGCAAGGGTCGTTCCACTAGCCTACCAACTCAAGTTGCCCCATGAACTCATCAGTATGCACAATGTCACATTCCCATCGTTAAGGTACGATGGAACTATAAGTGGAAAGGCTTAAGCATAGCCACATTCCCATCGTTAAGGTACGATGGAACTATAAGTGAGGACCATAGTATACTTGGGAACAGGAAGACCAAATGAAAAGCAAGTACCCTCACTTATTCAAAAACATCCCGACTGCAAACGAAATTTCAGGACGAAATTCCTTCAGCGGGGGAGAATGTGACAAGTGAAGAAAACGCGTCATCGACCGTCGTTAGGAATTAGTAAAAACGAACGTATATAATAGGATAAGATTATAACATTATATATATATATATATATATATATATATATATATATATATATATATATGCGATTACGTCCATACATATCTGTATAATACGACTATTTAGGCTATATTGCTAAAAAATAAGCGTATAAAAAGTCGTGTCATCATATGGAAGTTTCTTACATATTCAAAAAGTACACGACGATGCGATTTTAAAAATATAAACTTTGTAAAAATCCGACTTCATATGGGAGATAAATGATTTTTATTAGATATAAAAACCAATCACATAAATAATTTTACAACGTAAAAAGAGTACGAGAGATTGGTTAAATTTCGGCTAAAAGTATTAAAAGGAGAATCGTAGTACTCTTCAAAATATAAATTTTAAGACAGAGAATTCCAACAACGGAGCCAATATGTAGGAGTTATGATTTTAAAAATAATCATTTAGAATACCTTCACCCCACAAAAAATAGGCTAAAAATGAAAGTTATAATTAGCCAAAAACAACCTAAAGGAAAGTTGTAGTACTTGTTGATACCTACGCGTGGATATAGAGAACGTCAGAAACGAAGCTCGTACGGGGGAGTTATGGAATTTAGAAAATCATTTAAAATTGGACGCGCAACGCGTGTTCTAGCATCCGATTTGCGAAGATATTGATGGTGTGGCCCATCGAAAGAGTGACACATGGCAGCATCCGGATGGGGCCAGGGAGCACATTGCGCGACGCACACCCTAAGTAGTGCAGCGTGCACCCCAAAAACCTGCTATAAATAGAAGGGTATGGTCAGATCATTTCTCACAACATCACAAATCTTCTCTCTCTCTCTCTCTCTCTCTCTATCTATCTCTCTCTGATCGAGTAGTTCCCTCTCCCGCGAGGCCCTGGGCTTCCGAGTCCCGACGCTACACCGATTTCGTGACTCATGCTTTTAGGGTGAGTTCACGGCCCCACTTTTACGATTTTCTAAAGTTGTATAGGGGGAATACATGATAAACTTATATATTATTGATTTTGTAAATTATTATCATTTACATTATATCAGTAACTTACAAAATGCATGAAATGTTGGGATTCATATTATGCCTAATCGTTATGTTGCACAAAACCTTAGGGTAATAGTTTACCTGGTAGATAATCTTTCCAAATCTTAAGATAATATTGTACCTAGTCGTTACACCGATCAAATCTCTAGGGTAACATAGTACCTAGTCGTTATGCTGGTCACATCTAACAGATAGCATTGTACCTTGCCGTTATTTTGCCCTAATATCCTATCAAAATATCTAAACTATTATATATATATATATATATATATATATATATATATATATATATATCAGTATAATTATGGAAAGTAAACAAAAGGAAACTAAAACTATAGATAACAAGATCGATAAACAAGAAGTGTATGGTAAGGCTAAACAAACTATTGCCCAATGAGAAAAATATTATTCATCCTTTAGCTGATTAGTTTTCAACTAACATCGGCCTATAATCGTTAAATCTTAAATGAGCAGGAAATATATGTATAGATCTATACAGGATTGACACCCCCACCTACGGTTGCTAGCTACAATTTTGATGGTCTAATCACAACAAACATAACTTTCTAAACTATTTTACGATGTCTGATGAAGCGTCATGCAGGGAAAATATTAAGTCGAAAGGTCGATTATAGGAACTCATTGTAGCATTGTTCAACAAGCCTAAATTAAATAACCTACCTAGAAGGGAACCCCTTGAACTAGGAATAATATACATCAATATGAGAAAGGGTTATAAATTTTATATGAGAAGTATGCGATAGAGGTGAATACAAAAGAGAAGTTATTACCTATAAAATACTAAGAGTAATACTATTCTAGTATCTTATCAACACGTAAACTAATTCATAAATAAAGATCCTATACCAAAACTATCTAAAGAGTATTTTCAAAGGAATAAAACATGTGATTCACCAACATTATGTTGACGTTTTCAAACCACATGTATTCTTAGGAGAAGGAGCAATGGAAGTGGTAGTAAACAGGGAGAAGCCATCAAGGGATCGATTAGTACTTTTTGTTCTCTGATTGTTTAGCCTATGTTAGGAAGTATCGTGTGCTTGTACTACAAAAATGATGTAATCTATTATCTAATGAATAAAAGTAATTTTATTTGTTATATCTGTTATATTGTTAAATATATTCAATAACTGTGTACCACATCAAGCGTTGCACAACTCGACGTTTCGGCCATCGGCCGGGGGTGTGACATTTTCTACTGTTCCTTAGCTTTAGTAACACAGGAACATTCTCCCATCTTTCTCTTAAATGTCAACCATGATTCTTGCTACACCTATTTCTCTTTATCTACACATATATCTTATTTCTCTTCCAATCTATCCCTGGTCAGTGCTATCACTATAACACCAATGACATGGTGCACACTTTAATCATCATATCTCATACACATTCCATATAGCAATGGACTTTCTTATCTACATGGCTACTTGATCGCAAGCAATGCTAATATACCTTTATCTCCTTCCACTCTATTTCTATCTTTAATTCTTCTCTTCTCTTTAAAGACACATGCCATAACTATTGTCCACTCGCTAGGACACATCATTTCTAACATATATTTCTTTCATGATAACCACAATTTCATTTTTTCTACATACTCATGGAATCTCTTTTACTTGAGACCCTATTCTTGTCATTTCACAAAATGACCTTTCTTTATTTCTTCTTGACATTCTTGACCCAAACCCTTTTGGTTGGTCGATCTACTAAACTCATAATCTTGAGTTCTTTATTTGCACATATCTATAGTCATGTACCTTACATCTCATCACATGTCTTATCACAAAACCATTTGATACTCTTTGTTTCTTCTTCGTCTCCTATAGTTTAAGTCTAGATGTGAACATGTCAAACCTAATTCACTCAAACTATGTCTCTGATACCAATTTTAATGATCCAAATTTTCTACATTTAATTACTTAGTGATTATCAGAGTAATTTTTAACAAATGTGGAATTCTATAAAAATTAAAACACTTTACATCCCAGGTTTAATCACAAGTTTACAATAGAATCTATCTATTTAAATAAGCTACAAGTAAATACAAATAAATAAAAATTATTCTTCTATTTTAACTCCTTATGCTCCTATCTTCTTGCGTACCATGACTGCTACCTGAACCTGAAAAACATGAAAAACAACTGCTACATCAGACAACAAGTCTGGTGAGTTATATTTTATTTTCTCTTCATGTTCATATACTCTTCCTCAATCTCTTTCTATCTTTACATACTCTATCTTTCTTCTTTGCTTCTTTCTCATACTCTGTAATCTAATCTCTTCTTCTCATAGCATACACTGCTATCTCTTCTACTCTTTTTTCCTCGTGTCTTCTCCTCTCATCTATCTCATACTCTATCTTCAACTCTTCTTCTATACTCTTTTCTTTTCATCTGTCCATTTTTCTCATACTCTAATCTTCACATATCTCTTACTTATAACATGCATGTCTCAAAATCTTTTTAATCTTCATCTCTTTATTCTCATCTCTAATGCATAAACATTCTCTTAAATCCCTCATGGATTCCTTGCTCTTAATCCCTCACGGATTATATCTAAGTTATTAAAAGAACTCTTTTTCCTTGTTCCACTCATAGAACCTTTCTTCTATTTTCTCTAACCATACACAATCCCATGCCCACAAGAATCATCTATCTACATTCCCTAAGGGATCATCAACTCTTTCCTTGCAAGGAACATAATCTCATTCCCAGAGGAACCATACTCTTGTTCCCGAAGGAATCACATTTCTACACTTTTATTAATCTTTCATGTGACTCATCACATGACACTTATCCCCTGGACAATCTATCTATTCATTTCATCAAGAGATTATCTATTACTCAACAAGTACTTAACTTATTAAGTACTTAATCTTTATCTTCATCTCATACACATAGGTATTCTACACAATACCAGTAACATCTACACATACATACATACTTATATATATATATATATATATATATATATATATATATATATGATTATAATACAAACTTCTTGAAATTAAATGCTTAAACACTTGATGAATTCGTTGTCGACTAAAACATGAAAATAACACAATTATAATGGGTTTGAATAATACTCAGATTAGCATGCAAATGAGACGTTACACCCTGAGTTTATATACTAGTCAACATTGTATGGGTTATTGGAATATTAAACATTACAATGAAGTGGGCTAGTCATTTTGTTGATTTGTGACATGGGCCTGTTATTCATGATTATTGACATCCAAAAATTGGGTTGGAGGCCTAAAATGTTGTTGTATTGGATTCTACCTGGAAGTGGGTTGTTTCATGATGTTGGCACGTTGATGCGGCTACTGGCAAGGCCCAAAATAAATTCGCGTCGAGTCCGGTGTAAGCAAAAGGCCCAAAAGTGAGGTAACAAACCCACTAGGCCCATTGATGTGAGATGCTAAGGGCATGACTAGTGGGTACTAACCATAAGCCCACCCACTTGGAGTGTTAGGTTGAGGTCAACTTTGTGAATTTTGGAATCCACAAACACCACCTTTGTTATCGCTTTGTTGCCGTCCCCCGTTACGACCACCATGAGGATTCCCCCCTCGATAACTTTGAAAAAAATTTAGATGCTTGATTATAAGAATCGTAGGAGATGATGAGTGATTCGTGAGAGAAGTTGGAAGTTCCAGTTGTGGATTTGCTTCATTCTTTGTTTCTCAAGTATAAACATTAAACGAGTCTTCATAAATGTAGGAAGGGGGATCGATGGCGAATGAGACTCGCCATATAATTAAACTTTGGAGAAAGATCATTGATGGTGTAGGTTACTAGATTCTTCCATGTCCCTAAAAAATTTCGATTTAATCCCGAACCCAATAAGAGATATGCAAAACTCACCCACAAACTTTGTTCTTTGGTTAGGGCTTTTATGCCAATCCTAATGGACATATATAACTCCCTAGACACCTTTTAACTTCCATGAATCTCCAAATTGTCTTCTGATGTATACGATATTACGTTATCTTTGGGTCAAAGAATATCATATTAAGATCTTTATTTTTTATATGTAATGTGAATATATGTATCATCTTAGGCTATGTTTGGCGACTGGCGTACTAGCTGAAAAGCTAACTAATAGCTGAAAAGATAGCTGATAAAAAACGGCGTTTTGTAAAACTAGCTGAAAAATATTAAATGACATAAATGGTCATGTAGAAAATATGATTTTTTATAATTAATTAAGGATATATTTGGAGAAACTTTAAAAAGCTCATGAAAAGCTAGTACAAATATTTTTTAAAAAGCTAGATTATAAGCTAACTTTTAAGCTGTTTTTTGCCTTTTTAAACATAACAACTTAAAAAACCTCGAAAAATAAGCTAGTTTATAACTAGTTATGGCACGCAAAACATAACATTAATTATTGACCTTTTTGATGTAAAATCGAATAAGTTTTTTGTCTTTTCAAACATAACAACTTAAAAAACCTCGAAAAATAAGCTAGTTTATAACTAGTTATGGCACGCAAAACATAACATTAATTATTGACCTTTTTGATGTAAAATCGAATAAGTTTTTGGATACTACTTTATCCATTTTAGAACATATGATTTATTAGTTTGGCAAGTTGTATATTATATCCAATAATTTTTTAGGTATTTTTTTTTTAAACGGCAAACTAACTAATCTATTCCTAAATAACCACATATGTCTCCACCGAGACTTGAACCTCTGACTTCTCATATGAGATGGTCACTTTATACCGCTAGGCCATTGGCCCTTTGGTTTTTTAGGTACTTATTAGTTTGATAAATTGTATTTTATATCCATTGTCTTTCTCATTTAATAACGTGTTAAGATATTGAAAATATACATTTTAATATATAATTGAATAAGTATATCTAAATATTCAATTATTGTTCTTTCTTTTATAACGCATGAATAAACATTAAAAACATTTTTATATAAATTAATAAACACATACTACTTTTTTTTATATAGATATGATTTATTCACGCTACAATAGATATAAAAACAACACGAATAAACGTGGTGAATTGCATTGGCCTTTTTGAACGCATCCACCTTCTCTTAAAGAGTTTATGTTTTCGTTTTACACGTTATATCGTGTTATTAATTGTTTTGTAACATTTAATTCTATCGAATTTTATTATCAGCTTTAGATTTTTTTTTCTTTCTCGAATCACCACGACCTTAAACAATGAATATTAAGAAACAAACTTTATCGGGTCATGAAATCCATTTATGAATTTTCTACTTTTTTTTTATATAGTTTTTCTATTAAATGTTATTACGAAGGAATCTTCCCTTTCCTCTTTTATATATCATTATTAATATATTGTTGTGGGTGGTTGGTATGTTTCTATTGTCATTGGTTTCATTTGCTGATTTTATTTGTGATATAATTCAAGCACTCATAATTGGTTGGGGTTTGGTCCATTTATTAGAATAATTATTACCCATCTATCATATAGGAATATTTAATTAAATAATTTAATAAATACTTGTGCCTGTATAATACGTAGACGTATACATATGCGTTGCGCGAGATGATTGTAACGTGTTAGGATAAACGATTTTCATCTCAAAAGTATTCACCGTTGTATTCCAATTTCTAAGATTAAATATATTTTTTCAACTTTATATATTACTTTTATTTATTGTTATAGTTAACTTTATATTTCGATCAATCTTTATATTTTAAATATCAAATATCGACTTTTATATATATATATATATATATATATATATATATATATATATATATATATATATATATATATATATATTATTTGATAGTTAATTAAAATAATTTATAAAAAAACTTATTATAAAGCTTTTATTATTGTTGAAAAAATTATTATTATAAAAAAAATAGTTTATAAAAAACTTTGAGTAGATATGACATTTGAATATTGATTTTTTTAGTAGTATATTAATATATTAAAATATTTAAGAATAAATAATATCTAAAAAGCTTTCAAGTTTATTTAATATTTTGATTTAGATTTTGTATTTAACAACATATCCATATTAAAAAACTTAAATAAATTAAATAACTAGTTCATGTTTGTTGTATAACGTCCCAAAAATAAGACCCAAAAATTTCATTTTTAAATTAATAAAACCAGTATCCCATAAAATCATCATGAAAATCCAAATAAAACAAATGTATCAATCAACATATCACATCAGAGTAAATCAAGAAAATGCAGACCGATGTGGTGTGTGCTCTGCAATCATCCCGAACTCTTCCCTTTGGAACTGGAAGTACCTAAAACATAAACTAAAAACCGTAAGCACAAAGCTTAGTGAGTTCCCCAAAACACTACATACCATACATAATACACACATAATGGGCCCTGCTCGTCATCAGGCCCCACCCGGTATCGGGCCCCGCCCAGCATCGAGCCCCGCTCAGTATACAGATCGGGCCCTGCCTAGCATACATATAAACATATATCATATAAACACATACACATGCAACAATCACAAAGATACATAACATATAAAATGATCATCGGGACCGACCCCGTATCGGGCCCCATCCGGTAAGCATACAAGTACATAATGTTGGATTAGGTGTCTAAGCCCATAACTATAATTGGTATGTACTTGAATTGATAGTAGCACAGTCATTTTGGGTTGCCCTCAAACCTAACAATTGGACAGGGAAATTATGAAAGGAGAGAAATTAATTTATTATAAGATTAATAAATTAATATAAATGATTTATTAATGTATTATGAAAATAATATATTAATTAGAAATCATAATATTTAATTAATAGTTAGCCAGAAATTAATTAGAATTAATTTTGGGGTTAATTATATTAATTGTAAAGTATAGGGACTAGTTTGCAATTATCAAATAGTTGGAAGGAATGTTCCAGAACCTCCTTGGAGGAGGTGGACGAATTTCATAGGGGGAAACCATAATGAATTCGTCCAAGGCCTTGGATAAGGCTTCTAGATTAGCTTGGGCCTTAAGTTGGGGAATCCTAGGGTTATCCCTTAAACCCTAGCTTTGGGGCTAAGTTACCTTAACTATAAAAGGAACCTCCTAACTCCTAATTTCGGCCACCTCTACTCTTGGAGAAACCCTGGCCGAAAATTGCATACTCCCTTCTCTCTCTATAGTTTCCTTCTTGCTAGCTCTTGGGTGTGATTCCACTAGGGGCACGACATTTGTGGTGCTAGGCTTCCAAGAAGATCAAGATCAAAAGGATTATCAATTTTTTACTATAACAATTGAAAGGTATGTGATTCTCAAACCCTTATTTAGTTATTTTCGAAAATAGCTTCATCCATTAGGGTTCTTGTTTTGCAATTCAAAGTTATATATTCAATAGTTAAAACATAGATCCAAAGTAGGTTGCATGTGAATAGTTTATTTGTTTTACCTAAAACCTATCAGTGGTATTAGAGACATTGGTTTTGTTTTAAATTGAGTTGCTATAATAGTTGAATTGCAAATTAGGGTTTATAGCTATTAAACCCTAAAGGCCAAAATTTTCGTTTTAGGGTTTTGACTTAAGGGTTTTTTTCGCAGACCCTAGCCTCCATAAACCCTAATCGAAATTAGGGTTAGGGTTTTGGAAAAACCCTTGCCTCCCTCCCTTGATTTCGAAAAAGACCTAGGGTTTTAAGGTTCCTATTTTAGATAATTGTTGCTTAATTAGATTAATTGGATAATTGATAAATAAGGAAATTAGCCTACACCCTAATTTTCGAAATCTAAATGGTTAAGGATTAGGATTAAATTAATTGTTCAATTTAATTAGATAATCCTCACAAGATTTAATAAATTAATTGAAACTTAACTAATAGATAATTATTAAATCTAGTTTTTGGTTTATTTTAAACTTAAAATTAATAGTTCAATTTTCGAAAATTTTATATAAACCTTGAAGTTTTAAAAAGTTTAAAACACACCCTATATATATTATAATTAAAAGTTAAATATTATATATGTATAAGAATTGGTCATTCGAATCGCTAGTATGCCTCATTCACAAGCTGGTCTATAAGGCAGGTAGAAGGAAACTGCTTATAAAATGGTAGTTGAATGGGTGTCCACTCTCACCGTCCGCTTCCTTGATTAGTCGAGGGTCGTTAGCAGAACGGATTTGATATAACAAGTTAATCTCATTAAAAGTATAATGCTATTAATAAAGTACTAGAACATTATTTTACAAAATCCCAACTCTAGTTACTTTAGGAAAATTGTGAATTGTATGCTAACCCATGAAATTGCACATTACACTTTATAAGTCGTTAGTGGAGCGTGTGTGGTTAACCAACACACTAATAGGGACTAATAAAGAGTCGTAATGGGTATCTCATAATTATCATTGTTGATGGAGCGTGTGTGGTTTACCAGCACATTAATAGAAAATGATAAAGATATTGAGGTTACCAAGCACATTTGCATGGGTATTCCCATATTGTTTGTGATCCTCGGTATCTGTTGTTGGATTAGGTGTCTAAACTCATAACTATAATTGGTATGTACTTGACCCGATAGTAGCATGGTCCTTTTGGGTTGCCTTTACCGGAACAATTTGATAGGATGGGTATTTGAGAAAGAGGTTATTTGTGATTTATTAATATATTATAAGAATAATATATTAATTAAGAAATCATATTATTTAAGTGGTATTGATCAGGAATTAATTTGGAATTAATTTAGTGATCAAAAGAGACTGATTAAATTAACGGGGACTGATTAGGTAAATAAGTAATACATATAGTTTGGGCTAATGATCCATGTTGATTAGGGATGGACTAAATCTATATGAGAGTCCATGATGAAATAGGGTTTACAAATTAAAACCATAGGAATTCTACACTATAAATGTAACCCCTAGCACTCCTAAAATCGGCAAAGACTTCCAAGAAGAAACCCTAGCCGATTTTTGGTGCCTCCTAGCCTCACTCTTATAGTCCTCCATTGTTCTTGGTGTTTGTGACTTATTTCAGGTATCATATTTGAGGTACTAAGCTCTTGAAATGCCAAGTTCTACAAGCTACAACAAAGAGGTATTCATCTAACTTGTTTTATGCTGTAAATCTCAAAATTGTATGGTAGCTAGGGTTCATGCTTTGGATAAAAGAAGATTGCATATATAACTTGAGAAAACTTAGATCCAAAGCATTAGGGTTGTATGTGCACCATGGGATTGTTATAGTGCTCAAAACCCATCAGTGGTATTAGAGCCTAGGGTGTTTTCTATTATATTGATGCATTGGTTAATTGTTCAAAGTTGAAGCAAAATGAAATCTGCTCTCTGACTGGTGGACTCGACGAGTCCTATGAAGGAACTCGACGAGTTGAGCCAACTCGACGAGTCCATTGCCTGACTCGACGAGTTGGATCATCTGTTGGCAAATTTTCGGGTTTTTTGGCCAAAAGTGGATTAGGATCATTACCACAAACTGTTTTGACTGATAAAATTCGTTTTTATGGTAAGGTAATGATTATCCTCATCCAATTGGAGGATAATTGTCGAATTTTGAGATAATTACTTGATTATGTGATAAATTAATTATTTGTAGAATTTGATTTGAATTATCTTTCTATATGAAATTGGATTAGGTCAAATTTTGTGATATAGATAAATTATATGATTAATTTAATTATTGTCAAATTTGATCTAAGAGGTTTTGAAAAGTTTCAAAACTTGCCCTCAAGTTTTGAAATTTAAAATTTGATTAGAAAGTTTTGATTTTGAAATATTTAAATTCTAAACCCTAGAGTTTTAAAAGTTTAAAATTCAACCCTTATACTATTATAATATTAATAACTTAATACTTATATATATATATATATATATATATATATATATATATATATATATATAAGACAGTCAGTCTTACCGTTAGTAGGCATCATTCACGAAGTTGGTCTATAAGGAAATTGCCTATAAAATGACGATTGAATGTGTGTCCACTCTCACTCACCGCTTCCTTGACTAATGGAGGATCGTTAGCCGAACGGGTAGGATAGGATATTAATTCTCATTAAAAAGTATAATGATAATTATAAAAAGTAACTAAATGCTTTTCTAAATTCCCAATCTTAGTTACTTTAGGAAAAATGTGAAAATGGTGCTATTCCATGAAATTACTCTTTGCACCTTGCCAAGTTGTTACTGGAGCGTGTTTGGTTTACTGGCACACTAATTTGGACTAACAAAGGTGGCAAATGGTAGCTCGATGTTTGTCATAGATCAATAAAGCGTGTGTTGTTCACCGACACATTGATTAGGTGATAAATGACATCGAGAGTACCACGCATATTTTCATGGTTATTCACACCTTGTTTGTGATCCTCGGTATCCCAGTCACAAACTTTAAGGGCATAATCGAGATTAGACATGCCATCGAAAGGTTCAATGAATCTCAAAGATCTAGGATTTTTATAAAACTTAATTCTTTTAAATTTTGGTTTTGGGTGGTGAAAATTGGTAACTCGTCATTTACCTCCCTTCAAATAATTTGCAATTAGATTACGGCATCCCTTTTCTAAGTTGTGAATTATTGTGTTTGGGTCCTAGCCTTAATATTTCATTTGGGTGTTATATTAAGGAATTTCTATCTAATGAAACTTGTCTTTCTTTTTCAGATGTCTACCTCAAACAACGTTTCAAACTCAAACTCTTCCGGCTCTTTCTCCCTCATGAACTTATGTGGGAGGGTCATTTTCAATGGGTCGAATTTCAATGACTGGATTCAAAACATTCACATGACCATTCGATACGAGGAAAAGGAATATGTCCTCGACAAAGAGCTAAAGGAGATTGATGAAGAAACTGCTACTCCTGAGCAACTGGTTGAGTATAGGGCTCATGAGAAGGACGCGACAAAGGTGTCGTGCATCATGCTAGCCACTATGACTTCTGAGCTTGAAAAGTCCTACCAGGACTTCTGGCCTTTCGAGATGCACCAAGACTTGATGGAAAGGTACCATCAGAGTGTTCGACAAGAAAGGTATGAAATCATTGCCTCCATGATAACAACAAAAATGAAGGATGGAGAGTCCATCACGGCTCACTTGCAAAAAATGAAAAGATATGTGGACCGCTTGCTAAAATTGAATGTCAATTTCGACAAAGAGTTGGCTATCGACATTATCCTACACTCTTTGCCTCCTTGTTATGATCAGTTCAGAATGACTTATTATATGAACAAGGAGGGAGTCATTCTAAGCAAGCTTCAAGGCCTACTGAGAACTGCTGAAAGTAGTTTAAAAGGAAAGTCTGTTGTACCCACTCCTACTGCTGTTGCCCCAGTCATGGCAATTGGACATGGGAAAGGGAAGAAAAGGAAAACTCCTTTAAAGAATCACAATGGAAAGTTTCATGTGTTGGATTAGGTGTCTAAGCCCATAACTATATTTGGTATGTACTTGACCCGATTGTAGCATGGTCCTTTTGGGTTTCCTTCACCAAAGCAACTTGACTGGAAGAATAATGGAGAAAGAGGATAAAAGTCATTTAGTAATATATTATATAAAAAATATATTAAAAGAGAAATTATATTACTTAATTAACATTGGTGAAGAATTAATTTAGAATTAATTTTGTGGTCAAAAGAGGTTAATTGAATTAAGGGGACTGATATTGTAATTATGTGATAATTGCAATATGGGCTGAGGAACCCTAAGGATAGGGGTGGACGAAATCCTTGTGGAAGCCCACTGTATTTCTTCCATGGTAGGGATTCTGGAAGATTCCTGTGGGATGCTTAGGGCTTAAGCAACCTGATTAGGTATTTGACTGAAACCCTAATTCTTTAGCTATATAAGGACACCCTTGGCATCCCAAAATCGGCCACTTGAAAACCCTAGAAGGATCACCAGCCAATTTTGAGCCTCCTCCTCTCTCTCTAACATTCTCCAATTGCTTGTGGTGTTTGTGATCGATTAGAGGTATTACATTTGTGATACTAAGCTCTCAAAGGCAAGAATCTTCAAGCTACAATTGAAAGGTAACATTCTTACTTGTTTGTTTATGTTGATTTCGATTTTTGTATGCTAGAGTTAGGGTTTATAAGCTTTGGATGATTATTGCATGTACAACTAGTAAAACCTAGATCCAAAGATTTAGGGTTTTCATGTGCACCATAGGATTTATGTTTTGCTCATAACCCAACATCATGATGGATCCTCTTCAAGTGGGTCCAAAGGTGGTTCTGCTACTCCCTCATCCAATCCAAAGGAAGCCGAGTGCTTCTATTGTCATGAAAAAGGGCATTGGAAACGAAACTGCCCTAAATACTTGCAGGACATTAAGGATGGGAAGATAAAGCTCACCTTCGCAAGTATTTACACTATTCAATCTAAAAACTCATCACATACTAGTTCTTGGGTCCTTGATACAGGATGTGGTTTTCACATTTTTTTTGAATTGCAGGGTCTAAGAAGAAGTAGGGATGTGGCGCAAGGGAAGATGAACTTGATCATGGGGAATAGCAAAGCGTCACATGTCACCAAGATTGCAGTTTATTATTTATTGCTTAGTAATGGGTTAGGGTTAGATTTCAACGATTGTTGCTACTCGTCAGAAATGGCGAGAAACATTATTTCTTCTCATGGTTTGTATAAACAATGTTTTAGATTTTCATTTAACAATGAAATTGGTTCTATAAATGCTTTTTATAATGGTATTTTTTTTTATTTTGAAGCATTACCTTGTAATGGTATATATGAAACTGTGATGATTGTAAACAACTTAGGAAATAATGTATTGCATATTGATTCGTCCAATGGTTTGGACAAGGCATGCTTGTGGCATTGTCGTCTTGGACATGTCAACAAGAATCGCATAGCCCAACTCCAAAAGGATGGAGTGTTGGAGTCATTTGACTTAAAGTCGGATGATACATGCGAATCTTGTTTTCTTGGAAAGATGACCAAGTCACCTTTCACTGGTACTTGTGAAAGAGGTGAGGGTTTGTTGGATCTCATACACGCAGATGTGTGTGGGCCCTTCAGATCCGCCACAAGGGATGCTAACCGCTTCTATGTAGCCTTTACCGACGATTATAGCAGATATGGATATATCTACTTAATCAAGCACAAGTCGGAAACCTTTGAAAAGTTCAAAGAGTTTAAGCAAGAAGTGGAGAATCAATTGGGCAGGAAGATAAAGATGCTTCGATCTGATCGAGGTGTTGAGTATCTTAGTATTGAGTTCCACGACTATCTTAAAGAATGTGGAATTGTTTCGCAATTGACGCCACCCAGGACACCGCAGCTTAATGGTGTGCCTGAGAGGCGCAATCGAACCTTGGTGGACATGGTTCGTTCCATGATGAGTCGAGCTTCGTTACCTATCTCATTCTGGGGGTATGCCTTAGAGACTGCCGCCCATATGCTTAATCTAGTCCCAACTAAGAAGGTTGCCAAAACACCTCACGAAATGTGGACAGGGAAGGTTCCCTCGTTAGCACATATCAAGGTTTGTGGTTGCGAGGCTTTCGTAAGAAGAGAGAGTCACGACAAGTTCGAACCTCGTAGTGAGCGTTGTAATTTCATCGGCTACCCACAGAAATCCTTTGGATATTTGTTCTATAGACCTAGTGAGAACGTCGTCTTCGTAGCACGAAGGGGTGTCTTTCGTGAAAGAGAACTCGTATGCCAAGAGGATAGTGGGAGGCAAATTGACCTTGAAGAGCTTCAAGAGTTAAGCGATAAAGGAACCTATAACACTAGCGCTCAACCTGAGGATGAGACTCCTGTTGAACCAGTTAACTAGTCATTACCTCTGAGACGTTCCAGTAGAGTTAGTGTTCCACCTGTGTTGTATGGTTTTCATATAACAAGTGAAGGAGATATGTTTATCAGTGATAGACACTGATAAATTTGGATGAACCTAATAACTACAAGGAAGCAATGGCGGACCAAGAGTCTGCAAAGTGTAAAGAGTCAATGGATAGCGAGATTCAGTCCATGTATGACAATCAAGTTTGGAACTTGGTTGACAATGTACCAGGTCGTAAGACGGTCGGGTTCAAGTGGATCTTCAAGAAGAAGACCGACATGGATGGGAAAGTACACACATATAAGGCGTGATTGGTTGCAAAGGGCTTTACTCAAACTCCTAGAGTTGACTATGACGAGACCTTCTCACCAGTAGCGAAGATCAAATATATAAGGGTTATGCTAGCCATAGCTGCATTTCATGATTATGAAATATGGCAGGTGGATGTCAAAACCGCTTTCCTTAATGGGAAGTTGGCTGAGGATGTTTACATGTGTCAGCCAGAGAGTTTTATAGATGGGAAGTACCCTAATAGAGTATGTAAGCTTGAGAAATCCATTTATGGACTAAATCAAGCATCTCGCAGATGGAATCTTTGTTTCGAAGAGAAAGTCAAAGAGTTCGGATTTTCGAGAAGCGAGGATGAGTCCTGCGTATATGTCAAGGCTAGTGGGAGTATAGTTAGCTTTATGGTATTATATGTGGATGACATACTACTCATAGGAAACGACGTTCCATCCTTGCAGGAAGTTAATGATGGGTTTCGAGCAATACATCATTCCTATGGTGTACATGCAAACCCTAATAGATTTTGGATCTAGTTTGTCTAATGAACATGCAATTGAATATCCAAAGCTATAAACCCTAGATCTATCAAATAAGAACTGAAATAAGGGTTTAGTAATTACCTTTGATTGTTATATAACAATAACAATCAATCCTTGCTTTGATTGGCTTCAGAAAGCTTAGTGCCTCAAGTGTTGCACCTCTAATGGAGTCACAAACACCACTAAGCAATTGGATGAAGAAGAGAAGAGAGGGGAGGCACCAAAAACGGCTGGAAACCCTAATCCAAGTGTTAGCCACGTTTTTGGTGCCCAAGGGTTCCTTATATACTTAGGCTATTAGGGTTATCCAACAAGGAAACCCTAATTTGACTGCTTAAGCCCTAAGCAGCCCATGGACCCCTTCTGGAACATGCCTTGGACGATTTCTAATGGGCTTACCCATAGAATTCGTCCAACCTATTATTCCAAGGTGATCCATAGCCCAATTGCAATTATCCTATAATTACAATTCCAGTCCCCTAAGTTTAATTAATCTCTTTTAGCCACAGAATTAATTCTTTATTAATTCTTGACTAATATTAATTAAACAATATGATTTCTCCTTTAATATATTATTCTTATAATATATTAATAAATCATAATTAAGCCTTTCTCTCCTTAATTCATCCTACATATTGCTATTGTGAAGGCAACCCAAAAGGACCATGCTCGTAATCGGGTCAAGTACATACCAAAATAGTTATGGACTTAGACACTAATCCAACAGTCTCCCACTTGGATAAGTCTAATAACTATTTTGCATAACTTCAGAACCTGATCAGCAATCGTAGCTTTCAAAAGCCGCTGTCAACTCTGATCTTATCAGATATGCGTGTCCTTTAGATAAGGGATTATATATTCCTCCATTCTACAAGATATCGTATAGACGTGAGACATGGATTTAAATCATTCTCTCTGTCTATGTAATGTTTCCCGACTTTCGATTCATGACGATTGATAACAGACTACAATTGAACACATCAACTTAGTCCCGGCTTGGCCAAGCGCTTAGGTTGTCATCACTAAATCATCGAGGGGCCCACATATATCGCTTTTATCCCACTTTGGGTAAAAGGAATGGATAAACTTCGACTCAAATGCTTGCTTGCACCTACTAATCGAATCACACACAACAATAAGTTTTATAACACCAAGTTACTGGTGCGTTTACTTATCATCAATGTGCAACCGACCAGCAAATAACAACTCACACGTCTCGGTTTCAAGAATATACAATGTTATCGTCTCACTAATCACCCGTGATAAATCCATGAAGTGATTCAAGTGAGCGTGGGTTTAATCCAATACTTTAATCTTATCAAAGCACTCATGAACTCTGCAACAAACTTGTGCTATGTCTAAACACTTTAGACAATCTACAGATAAATTCATGACAGTCTTCCTTCATACCTACTTCCAATGTATGACCGACTGTGGAGGTTCGAATAACCCAGTTATTCTGGAAGTCAAAACATGCAAAGTGAAACGCAATAATAATATTAATCCTATATGGTCCCAAAACTTTTGAGCGTAAATAAAAACACTTTTGTTTAAACACCATATTGATTACTCATTATTCATTGCTTACTGTTTCAGAAAATTAACTTATTACTCGAATTATAACCACAATTGTCCCATGCTCCAAGCATGCACACTTTGGTTTCCTATGGTCCATACTTTGTGAAATAAATCAATTGAAAAACTTTTCCAATGAAACTCATTTCACAATCCCCAATCCTTATTATTGGTATAAGAATACCAAATTCTTGCTACTTTTAGAATATGTCAGATTCTAACATTTTATGCAACGATCCTTTCGTAAAGTCATAGCACAAAAGTCATCAAGACTTGGCCAATGAAATCACAAAGTACTATATCGGAAATTGTTACAAGACAATTCCATAGACGTGAAGTCTCACATTCAAAGTACATTCCTTTGAACATCCTTCTCGCATAAAAGTTTCTAATCTAGACATATTTCTTAATATCCAACTCCCATTAATGGAAACATTTCCATATTTTCCATATGACAACTCATTCTTAATATAATCTTATCTATTCATAATAATGTCAATATAGTCCATCCAGTACTATACTTCCAACTACTCACAAGCGACAAATCCTCAGTGAACCTCAGATCGTCCTTTGATAGTTGTTTAATTATTTTAGTCAAAACTGATTCTAGTCCCTTTTTCCCTATTAATGCCCTAGGCATTTGGAAAATTTTAGAATGGTCAAATATTATAGCATATGCAATCGATCCTATACCCGAAGCGTATTGGACACGATGCATAATGTCTCACATAAAGACGTGATACTTTATCAGCCTTCTACCATAATATTTTATGTGCCCTGTTCCCACAATTTGAACTATGAAGAGGGATGCCGTAATCATAATCGAATTTTGAGAATGCACTATGTATCCTTGACTAAATTTATTAACATTTCTCGATCTAAGCTTTTAGATTTTGAAACGAAGTATAATATTCTCTCCCTTAATTATAGCAAAACAACTTTTCAATCCTTGCAACTTTGCAAAGTGAATCTTTGTTTTCTATAATTAATATTGCTAACTTGCAATACTTACCATAATAATCATGCTCCCACTAACATGATGATTATTTTCTTACCAGCATAACACTTATGCTCCCACTAGCTTTGACATGTATTCAGAAAACAATTGAACTTCCAGAAAACAATGCTTATTGAATTCCTTAAGTTCATATTTCTAATACCTAATGCTTTGATAAGCCTTTATCTAAGTTTTTTTTAAGCTCATACACCTTTGCCTTAGATAGCTCACATGTGTGTCTAAACAATTCAGAATTTATGTTACTAAGTCCCAAATGTTCAGACCAATTGCCAAATCTCACAATTCGAACTATGAAGAGGGATGCCGTAATCATAATCGAATTTGAGAATACAATTTTCACAATTGCAATCTTCTTAAAACCTGTCTTAGTGAAAGCATTTCCTCACAATCATTTTCATGAAGGAGGGAAACCTCATGACACTTAGATTTTAAAGTGTATATGTTCCTATCCATGTGAATTTGCCAAAACCAAAGTTTGCGACAAATCCAAACTCATATGGACCGAACGTGCTCAATCTCGATTTCTTGCCTCATGGTAACATGAATGCCCACCATGTCTTCCAAGCAACTCACCCTTTCATATCAATGTACTTTCCATTGATCAAGGTGTTTTGTCTTTATGCATTCAAATGAGAACTCATAGAACTCACATGCATAATTAACTCAATTGGAATGGCACAGAAAAAGAGTATGTCATCCACGATAGGCTTTAAACCTCAAGTCGTGTGCTAGTGATGATCAACTAGGTTTAACTCTTGATTTGTTCTTGAAACCTTTCAAGACCATTAAGACTCCCACTGAATCCTTGACATATAAGATTCTCTTGTCAAGGAAACATTTCTTGACAAACAAATATTCAAGAGTTAGTGTAGCCTTTTGGCAATTTTAACACTTCACATAATTGGTACTGGTTGGTCTTTGTCTTATCCAAGACATCACAACTTACCAATTTCAAATGTGCAAGAATAAGAAAACTTTTCCAAATTCCACATTTGACGAGTGTTATAAACCTACTTAAGACTTGTCACTCATGTCATAATCTTGATTCTAAGACTTGATATTGGAAGGAAGTATGATTGACTTATTGATTTTAACTATTTCCATAATTCTCGATTCCTCTTCTTAGACATGCAAATGCACTAAGACTCACTTAGAGGACCAATTGAGAAATAGTTCTTAATCATTAAGACTTATCACAAAACACAATAAAAGGTACTCTCCCTTCTTCTTAGAATAGAGAAACTTTTATCTTTCTGCCTACTTGATTCTTCTTATTCGTTCTGCTATTGATTGAAACTCTTTCGATCAACTCAGAATTATACTTAATCTTATAAGTATAACCATATTTACTAAACTTTAGTAAATCATGACGAATATCTTTATCACTCTTGTGGTGGACTTGATCAACGCACAACCTAGTGTACTCGATCTCCTAGTCCTTCTCTTGACACTTTGCCAAAGAATTAGTCTAATTTCCAAATATGAAGTTTCTCATTCATCACGCAACCAAGTTGCATGACTCCAAGTTTCTGTCCAACTGAAACTTGGGCGATGAGAATCTTCCCTTATTTGGCAAATTCTCGACATTTCCACAAATAACATAATTAAGAATTAAATCCATTATTGCTAATGATAGAAACAATTAAACATCAATTTTTCATACACACCATTGCAAGGATAAATAAGTACGACAAAAACAAAATTTATTTTACTGCGGAAAAATTTGTCCTTACAATGTAATTCAACTGAAAAACTATGCTATTACATATTTCTTATCAATCTATCCTAACTCTAGAGTAGCAGCTCAAAAATCTGATCTTCAAATCCATGCGATCGAAATCCACTTCTTTATGATCAGATTCAGCATGCTTCTTCCTTAAGCTTCCTCTCTTTTCTTTGATCCTGCAAAACATCAAAATGTAATCTTATCACATCATGTATTAAGAATAAAAAATAGGAACTTACAGAGTTAGATAATGGATTTTACCTGAAGTAGAGCCATATTCCTTGACTCTCCCATCTCTTAGATCTCTCAGGTAGTTTGGGCAGCTTCGTCTCCAATGCCCCTTCTCTAGGCAATAAAAGCAAATGGACTCCTTTGGCACATCACATGGGACAATCTCATGCTCAGTCCTTTCTGGACTTCCAATGTTGCCAGTTTTCATTGAAGTTTGGGAGTTTGATTCACCAGACAAATTTGCTTGACCAGCACGTCAAATCATTGCTGATTCAACAGCTATAAGCAAATAGGTGATATCAATTAGGGTCACGTCGTGTTCCATCATATAGTACTCTCTTACGAACTCACTATATGATTCAGGAAGCGACTGAAGAACCCAGTCAACAGCCAACTCACCTGAAATCTCGACACCCAACATCCTTAACCTGTCAATGTGTGACTTTATCTCCAAGACGTGTGCACACACAGGTATCTCATCTTCGTGTTTACTTGCCAATAGGGCTTGAGTGAGCTTGAACTTTTCAAGCCTTTGAACTTGTGGGTTAGGGAGAATAATTGGAGGAGGTGGAGGAAGTGAAGCATGACTCTCATTTCCTTGATCGTATCGTGGAACGTCATCTTCATTTGGAAAGCTTGTTCCAAGGGACTTGGGAATACCATTGTAAGATTTAGACATCTACAAAACGGGAGAAAATTCAAGTTAGTTGATAAGAATCCTTGATGTAACACCCAAATGAAACATCAAGGCTAGGATCCAACACAATACTCTACAACCTAGAAGAGGGATGCCGTAATCTAGTTGCAGAATATTTGAAGGTAGGTAAATGACGATTTACCAATTTCCACCATGAAAAACGAAAAAGAAAATTTAAGTTTTAAATGAATTGAAACTCCTAGGTCTTTTGAGATTCATTGAACTTTTCAATGGCATGTTTAATCTCGATTATGCCCTTCAAGTTTGCGACTGGGATGCCTAGGATCACAAACAAGGTGTGAATAACCATGCGAATCACATGGTGCACTCAATGCTACTATCACCTAATCAATGTGCCGGTTAGCCACACACGCTCCATTGATCTATGATAAACATCGAGCCACCCTTCGCCACCAATGCCAAACCCAAATTAGTGTGCTGGTTAACCACACACGCTCCACTAACGTTTCGACAAGGGTACAAAGTGTAATTCCATGGATTAGCGTACAATTCCACATTTTTCCTAAAGTAACTATGATTTGGGAATTTGTAAAAGCATGTAGTTACTTTGTACTTCATTATACTTATAATGGAAGGTTTCGTCCTATCCTACCCGTTCGGCTAACGACCCTCCACTAGTTAAGAGTGCGGTGGGTAAGAGTGGATACTCATTCAATCGCCATTTTATAGGCAATTTCCTTAAACACCCCTTATAGACCAGCTTCGTGAATGAGGCCTACTAACGGTAAGACTGACTCTTTACTCATATATATATAATATTAGACTTTTAATGTTACATATATATATATATAGTATAGGGTGTATTTTACACTTTTAAAATACTAGGTGGTCTAATTTAATAAATTATACTTTTAATTTAATTAAATGTAAACCAAAACATTATGGATTTATTAACTCTCTTTTAATTATACACTTTAATTAATTAACAAAACCATAAGGGTGTAATTTGAACTTTTCAAAATGCGAGGGTTTTAGAATTTAACATTTCAAAATCAAACTTTTAATCAACTTTTAAATTCCAAAACTTGAGGGCAAGTTTTGAAACTTTTCAAAACATTTGGGATTAGAATTTAAATATTTCAAAATTAACTTTTAATCAAAAATTTAAATTCCAAAACTTGAGGGAAAGTTTTGAAACTTTTCAAAACATTAGGGTTTAACTATTTAAATTTCAAAAACAAAACATTTAAGTTCAAATTTAAACTATAAAACCTAAAGGGAAAAATTGAAACTTTTTCACAAGATAATTCAAATCTAAATTACAAATAATCAATCTTTATCTAATAAAACAAAAGATTATCTAAATTTTGACAATTATCTTCTATTTTGGCAAGGATAATCACCCAATATCAATAAAAATCGGATCTTATGAATTAAAAACGTTTATGGTAAGTATCCCAAGCCAAAACAGCAAGAAAATCGCCAAAAAACGTTGCCAGACTCGCTGACTCGTCGAGTACCCAGTGGACTCGGCGAGTTCAGTCATGGACTCGGCGAGTTCAGTCATGGACTCGGCGAGTCCAACCCCAAAATTCAAAAAAAATCGTTTTTCAGCCAATTTTCGATCAAGCAAGCATCAAATTCACTAACAAACAGCCCTAGGCTTTGATACCACTGATGGGTTTCGAGCAATACATCATTCCTATGGTGTACATGCAAACCCTAATAGCTTTTGGATCTAGTTTGTCTAATGAACATGCAATTGAATATCCAAAGCTATAAACCCTATATCTATCAAATAAGAACCGAAATAAGGGTTTAGTAATTACCTTTGATTGTTATATAGCAATAACAATCAATCCTTGCTTTGATTGGCTTCAAAAAGCTTAGTGCCTCAAGTGTTGCACCTCTAATGGAGTCACAAACACCACTAAGCAATTGGATGAAGAAGAGAAGAGAGGGGAGGCACCAAAAACGGCTGGAAACCCTAATCCAAGTGTTAGCCACGTTTTTGGTGCCCAAGGGTTCCTTATATACTTAGGCTATTAGGGTTATCCAACAAGGAAACCCTAATTTGACTGCTTAAGCCCTAAGCAGCCCATGGACCCCTTCTGGAACATGCCTTGGACGATTTCTAATGGGCTTCCCCATAGAATTCGTCCAACCTATTATTCCAAGGTGATCCATAGCCCAATTGCAATTATCATATAATTACAATTCCAGTCCCCTAAGTTTAATTAATCTCTTTTAGCCACAGAATTAATTCTTTATTAATTCTTGACTAATATTAATTAAACAATATGATTTCTCCTTTAATATATTATTCTTATAATATATTAATAAATCATAATTAAACCTTTCTCTCCTTAATTCATCCTACATATTGCTATGGTGAAGGCAACCCAAAAGGACCATGCTCATAATCGGGTCAAGTACATACCAAAATAGTTATGGACTTAGACACTAATCCAACAGTTAAGTCCTGGTTTGGGAAGTGTTTCGCTATGAAGGACCTCGGGGAAGCTGCTTACATTCTACGGATAAGGATATTGAGAAATAGGAGTAAAAGACTAATAGGACTTAGTCAAAATAACTACTTGGACAAGGTGTTGAAACTTTTCAACATGGAGAATTCCAAGAAAGGAGAATTGCCTATCCAGAGCAATACCAAACTGAGTAAGACTCAGAGTCCGAGTACCGATGCCGAAATAGCATAAATGAGTCGAGTACCATATGCTTCCGCCGTTGGCTCGATCATGTATGATATGCATGTACTCGCCCTGATGTGGCTTTTGCTTTGAGCATGGTTAGTCGATATCAAGAGAATCCTGGTAAAACTCACTGGATAGCAGTAAAGAACATTCTTAAGTACCTGCGGAGGACTAAGGACTGGGTCCTTACCCTCGGTGGGAGTGATGACTTGAGAGTGACAGGGTATAGTGACGCCAGCTTTCAGATCGACAAAGATAATTTCCGCTCTCATTCGGGCTGGGTATTTACCCTAAATGGAGGAGCAATAACATGGAAAAGTTCCAAACATGAGACAATAGCGGATTCAACGTGCGAATCGGAGTACATAGCAGCAAGCGAAGCGTCGAAGAAGGCAATATGGATGAAGAACTTCATCGGAGACCTTGGAGTTGTACCAGCTGTAAAGGAGCCTATGGAGATTTTCTGTGACAACGAGGGTGCGGTCGACTTAACCAAGGAACCAAGGGATCATAGCAGATCCAGGCACATCGACAGAAAATATCATTTCATAAGACATCGAGTAGAAGAGGGACCCCTCATAGTGAAGAGAGTATCGTCAAATGATAACCCAGCAGATCTCCTTACGAAGGGACTGAGTAGGGTTAAGTATTTGCAGCATGCTAAGAGCATTGGCGTAAGGGACGATATTAGTTTTAGCGATTTGATAGGCAGTTAGAAATTTGTAATAAATAAATGTAATTGACATTTGATGATTAAATAATAAGGGTTTTATTTATAAGTAAAGTTTACTGTCTTTTGTCAGTTGTTTATTTTATGTTTCACCTTTTGCATGTTTTGACTTCCAGAATAATATGATTATTCAAACTATCCAAAATCAATCATACTTTGGAAGTAAGCTATGAGGTTAGACTGTCATGAATTGACTTGTAGATTGTCTAAGGTGTTTAGACATAGAAAAAGTTTGCTACAACGTTCATAAGTGCTCCTGAAATAAGATTTGAGTATTGGATTAAACCCACGCTCACATGAATCACTTAATGGAATTTATCACGAGTGATCGTGAGACGATAATATCGTATAGTCTTCAAACCAAGATATATGAGTTGTTGATTACGAGTTGGTTGTGCATTGATAGTACGAAAACGCATCGGTAACTTGATGTTATAAAACGTGTCGGTGTGTATAATTTAACAAGTAATTAGTACAAGCATATAAGTCGAAGTTTATATGTTCCTTTTATCTTAAGAGGATTACAAGCGATATCTTGGGCCCCTCGATGATTTTGTTTTGACTTATGTGTCGGGCCCGGTCAGGACTCAATTGATGTGTTCAATTAAGTTCTATGTCAAACAAATCAGAAATCGGGAAACAAACTATTAGACAATGAGTATGACTTTATTCCTTGTCTTTGTCCACATGATATCTTGAAGAATAGAGGATTATATGATCACTTATCTAAAGGATGAGTCATTGACTAGATCAGAGTTGGAAAGCGGATTTTGAGAGCTACGATTGCTAATCAGATTTTGAAGTTACATTGGCACTTATAGTTATTATACTTATCCAAGTGAGAGACAGTTGGATTAGGTGTCTAAGCCCACAACTATAATTGGTATGTACTTGACCCGATAGTAGCATGGTCCTTTTGGGTTGCCTTCACCGGAGCAATTTGATAGGATGGATATTTGAGAAAGAGGTTATTTGTGATTTATTAATATATTATAAGAATAATATATTAATTGAGAAATCATATTATTTAATTGGTATTGATCAGGAATTAATTTAGTGATCAAAAGAGATTGATTAAATTAACAGGGACTGATTAGGTAAATCAGTAATACATATAGTTTGGGCTAATGATCCATGTTGATTAGGGATGGAATAAATCTATGTGAGAGTCCATGAAGGTTTAGTCCAAAGGGCCTATCAAATGTGAGAGTCCACGATGAATTAGGGTTTACAAGTTAAAACCCTAGGAATTCCACACTATAAATGTAACCCCTAGCACTCCTAAAATCGGCAAAGACTTCCAAGAAGAAACCCTATCCGATTTTTGGTTCCTCCTAGCCTCAATCTTATAGTCCTCCATTGTTCTTGGTGTTTGTGACTTATTTGAGGTATCACATTTAAGGTACTAAGCTCTTGAAAGGCCAAGTTCTACAAGCTACAACAAAGAGGTATTCATCTAACTTGTTTTATGTTGTAAATCTCAAAATTGTATGCTAGCTAGGGTTCATGCTTTGGATATAAGAAAACTGCATGTATAACTTAAGAAAACTTAGATACAAAGCATTAGGGTTGTATGTGCACCATAGGATTGTTATAGTGCTCAAAACCCATCATCTGTAACATCCCGACTCCCAGGTATGAAATTTTAAGGATTTTGTACATCACATAAGACCTACTCGACGAGTTGGAGACCCCAACTTGTCGTGTAGAAACTAATCAGGCCGCGTGGTTTATGGAACCTACTCGACGAGTTGGAGGACCCCAACTCGACGAGTTGAGGATGTGCATGAAAACCCTAATTTTTAGGGTTTGCACCCTATTTAAAGGACCGTAAGTCCCCTCACCAGCCTCCCTTACCACCTTATCGCCCAGAGAAACCCTATTATGTGCATCATATCTCATTGTGTGTGTGTGAGCTTGGAAGGTGACTTTGGTGCTCTTTTGGAAGGAAACCCGAAGATTTAAGAGATTGGAGTGAGGAGGAGGCTATAGATTCGGCATGTACTCTGTTTTGACAACCATCTTGAGGTATAAAGTTGATACTTTGACCTCTTATTGCTTAGATCTCCTCTTATGAAAGTATATGGTCATTTCTTGGTGCAAAATGGAGTCATTCTCAGATTTGAGCTTGTCAAGAGGATGTGGTTTCAGATCTGGACACCTCTAGGCCTCTATGAACATAAAGTTGCCCACTTTGTCAAGGGGATGATTTGGACCTTGGAAGAAACTCAAATTTTACTTTCATAAGTGACAGGCAAAAGGTAAAGCTGGAAGTGGTTTTTATACATTTGGTCATTTAAAGTGTGGTTTTTAGTTAATTCTAATGGTTGACAATTGATTCATGCAGGGTTTACATACTGCAGTTGATCAATTGTTTCCCAATGCTGAGCATAGATATTGTATCAGACATATTCATGACAATATGAGGAAAAGATGGAGGCAAACAGAGTACAGGGACCACTTATGGAGGTGTGCATCAGCTACCACCATTCCTGAGTTTGAACATATGATGAAGGAGTTTAGTCAGTATGATAAGGAGGCATGTGAATGGTTGAAGCAAATTCCTTCTGCACATTGGGCAAGGAGTCATTTTTCAGGTAATTCTATATATTCCAATTTGGTCCTTATGTCTTTCACTTAGTGAACTGTTATACTTGTATGTTAATTGTGTTAAATGTTTTTTAATGGTCCCTAACATACGAAATGACGAATATTACCCTCACGTGTGAGGCACATGAGGGGGCTTAACAGATCCTACTTAACGGGAGTTAAGTCCAGGGACCAAAACCACATACAAACCACTCCAAAAGGACCATGGATCCAAAAAACTTGTGGTTTAGACTAAAGCCCCAAATTTTTGCATACCACAGGGACCATTTTTGCAATTTTGTCACTTTTGAATGATATATTTGTAGGTAATATAAAAATGAGTAAGTTTTCAAATTAACCAGTGTTTGCTTGAGTATGAATGTTGATTTTATTTTGAATTGTTTTTTTTGTGGTTTTGATAAATGATATTTTATATATTGATGTTGGAGATAACTAAATAATTTAAAGAAAAAACTAAATAAAACCATATCTTGCAACGACCCCGAAAGTAGCAAAATACACAAATTAAGTAACGGATAAAAACAATTTTTTTTATTTGTTAAAGTAGGTAGATTATGTTCACGAAACACTTTTCTAATCTATTAAATTTCTGATTTCTAAAACTGATTAATATATTAAATAAACTAAATTTTATGTTATTGTAACAATAATATAATTTCTCAGATATTTTTAAAAACTATATAAATTTCGCAAATTTTGTATTTTGCATTAAGAGAACTTATTCATAAGTAATTAAATGAGCTTATGCTTCTTAAAGATGTAAAAAGGTCGAATTGAGAACATAAAATATTTAAATCCTAAACATTCATGAACAACCCAGTTTAGAAGAAAAAAAAAACTGTTTTTTAATATATTATTGATTTTTAACCATCATTTGTAGGGGAATGATTGGTTTACAACCAATTTTTTAGATAATGCATTACCTACCTATTATAATATGTAACTATCATTTTGTTAAACTTCAAATACATATTAATTACGGATGCAACCAACCGTATAAACCGCCTGCACTGTACCACACCTCACCGCATAATGCAGTTTAGAACTATTGTGGTGTGGTTTGTGGGTCGTAATTTTCAAACCGCACTATGCGGTGTGGTTTGCGATATATATATATATATATATATATATATATATATATATATATATATATATATATATATATATATATATATATTGTGGTGTGGTTTGTGGGTCGTAATTTTGAAACCACACTATGCGGTGCGGTTTGCGATATATATATATATATATATATATATATATATATATATATATATATATATATATATATATATATCATACTATACTATAAATGAAACATTTTTCCTTTCACCACATCAATTTGAAACTCTCAACTCTTCATATTTTTATATAATACTAGGCGAATGCCCGCGCGTTGCGCAGAAACACTATATAGTTGAAATCTTTACAAATATATGTTTTTTTTAATATAAAAATAACGTTGTTGTTAAATTTGATATAATAATTTGTATACTAAATTGATATAATATATTGATTATTTTGAATTATATGATAATATATACATCTATTATAACTGCATAATCTCAACCGTTTGAATGACTTCTACCCGCGAGTTACTCATGAATAAAATTAAATATAATATATGGTTTAATGTTATTTATAGTTGTTGTTATTGTTAATTAACTTTTTAAAATTTATTTGTCTAACGTTTTAATTCCTATCATTATAATTATTTAAAACATCAAACATTGTTTTTTGATTTTAAAGGTAACAATATAATCATTTATATAGAGTTATATTTAACTATTGTTATTGTAAGTTATTTTAAGCTACTTATTTGAAAACTTTTAACGATTATACAAATATCTTTAGGAAATATTTTAGTTCAATTGAGATTATAATTCAGTTTTTGCATTTAGCACTACAATTTATCACTTTTAACTATTAACAAAATATTCATTGGGTTTTTAAGTGGAACTGAAATTTATATTTAAGTTGACACTGTAATATTATATTTAAATTAGCAATTTAAGTATTTTGTCCAAACTGTTCAAAAGTTGTAGCTTTAAATTGATAATGGTTTACATACAACAACATCTTAATCAAATAAATTAAGTATAATCTGTTAAATATTAAAGACGTAACTTTATAAGTAGAAGTAAAGATGTTATTTTAATATTGAAATTTATTTTATTTATTATTACACTTTAGGTTTGATATTTATTTAACCTTATTAACCAACTTATAATCATTATTAGAAAGACACTACAATTTATCACTTTTAACTATTTACAAAATATTATTTGGGTTATTTAAGTTAAGCTAAACTTTATATTTAAGTTGATCCTGTAATGTTATATTTAAATTTATAATTTAAGTATTTTATACAAATTGTTCAAAAGTTGTAGCTTTAAAATGATAATGGTTTACACCCAACAATATATTAAAACTAATAAATTAAGTATAATATGTTAAAAGTTAAAAAACACAACTTTATAAGTAGAAGTAAATATATTCTTTTAATATTGAAATTTAGTTTGTATATGATTACACTTTAAGTTTGATATTTATTTAATCTTATTAACCAACTTATAACCATTATTAGGTATAATATGTTAAAAGTTAAAAAACACAACTTTATCAGTAGAAGTAAATATATTCTTTTAATATTGAAATTTAGTTTGTATATGATTACACTTTAAGTTTGATATTTATTTAATCTTATTAACCAACTTATAACCATTATTAGGAAGAAATTGAAAAGTCATGGGAGTTTCAAATGAATGTGGTGAAAGGAAAAATGTGTGGGGGTTTCAAATGAATATGGTGAAAGGAAAAATGCTAGCTTTATAAGATATATAGATACTTAATTTATTAACTTAAATATGTTGTTAGTTAGAAACATTATCATAAATGAAAGACTTCTTGAATTAGATATACTAAATTTGTTGACTTCAATATAATGTTAAAATACATAACTTAAATTAATATATTCAATAAATTTAAAAAAATAGTGTAAAAATTAAAACTTAAACTAAAATATCAAATAAAGTTTTAAAAATTCAACGTATATTTTTTAAAATAGTTAAAAGGAAAATATTAAATACGATAAATATAAAAATATTAAATTTAAAAGTCGAATTAACTAAAAGATGTTCAAAAAAACTATTTTTTATAATAACTACAACTTAATTAAGTTGTTTTAAATTAATTTATAATAATAATTAAAGATAACATAAAGTTGTAAATTAAATTATGTTACATTAGAAACGGTGGTTGATAATTTAAATAATTTATGAAACATTTTTTCTTTTACCCAAGGTTGCAGAAATCGCTCGGCGGTACCTCGACGGTGGACTGGGGTCAAGCGATTAATCGGCTAGGCGGGAATTAATCGGGGACCATTAATTATTAAAAAATGAATAAATATAACATTAATCCTAAAAATATAACATTAATATAACATTAATAAATATAACATTATATCAATTAAAAAATTTATTAAAAACTAATAAAGATAACATTATAACAACAAACTATGATTACAAAAAACCCCTTTGATCCTTAATAAATGACATTTAAATAACCAACTACTGCATTTGGATCTAAGTTATCAAATGAAAACAAGAAGAATCCATTCTTGTGAGGCATGATTTCACCTTATCGACATGTTGTTGAACCTTATCAACATTAACACTTTCATTGTGAGTTCATAACCAATCCATTCTTATGCCCTGCAATGCACAATCTATTCTTGTGAGGCATGATTTCACCAATCAATTCATATTATGTTTTTGTCTATCATTGTTTGTATGCATAACCAATCCATTATTATATGTAGCATATATTCCAGCAACAACAGTTAAACCCAATACATATTGCTAAAGTTTTAATCAAGAACCCATGAATACCAATACCTCGCTTTGATAATCAAGACTACAAGATTCACTCAGGCAATTGATCGAACACTTGGTGGGCAGATGGTTTCATACACTAATCGAGCGATTTCCTAATCATATAAACCACCATACATACATAAAACCAATCTATGTCAAGATTGAAGAAGTAAGAAACATGAAACTAAGATTGAAAAACCAATTTGTAAGAGATGACTTACCCACGAAGCAGATTTGCTAACAGGGCTCTGTGTAGATTTGCTTATGAAGCAATACATCTTCTAATAGGGCGGAAGGGGGCAGAGAGTCATCAAACGGCCATAGTGAAGTGTGAATCAGGTCATCGAGGATATCAGGAATCAGGTCGACAGGCGGACGTTGTTGAAATCAGGTCATCGACGCATTAGATGTAATCATGTAAACGAAATCGAATTTAGACTATAAACGATTAAACAAAATCCCAACAACCACCACGCTTCCATGGCCGACGATCATCGTCTTCAAGGTGATTGTTCGACGGATCCTAAGGAAGTTTCATCTCGACCTAATCCCAGATTCTGAACTGGTGAATTTCATCTCGACCTAATCATGGGGAAGTTTCATGTTTCCAGTGAAGAAGGATGGTGGTGTAGAGAGTGTTCGATGGAGTTGTGAAGAAGGAAATTTTGAGTTTGATTCCAACATCGCTCATATTTCCAGTGAAGAAGGAAGTTTCGTGTTTGTATCCCACATCGTTGGTGTGACAATAGATGAAGGCACACATATCTTATAAAATGAGAGTTAGTTCCTTCAAAAAATCAAACCAACTACTTGGTGGGCTAAGAAAACCCGACCTAACTATATTTTGGGAAAGTGGGCTCCTTTGAGCTGGCGGGTTGAAGTCATTTTGGTCTGATTTTAGGTCCTATTTGGGACGAATTAGTCCGATTTGGACCGTCTTTGACCGATATTGACCAAGGCCGACTAGCTTACCTGATAACAGCTATTCGTAAGCGGTTGGAGTCCGCCAAGCGCCTAGGCGCCGATTAATCGGCCGCCTAGACTGATTTTTGCAACCATGCTTTTACCACATCATTTTGAAACTCCTAACTCTTCATATTTTCATATAATATATTGAATTTATTAACTTAAATATGTTGTTAATTATAAACATTATCATAAATTAAAGACTTATTGAATTATCAATATGGTATATTAAATTTGTTGACTTCAATATAGTGTTAAATGCATAACCTAAATTTAAATAACAAACAAACTTAAAAATATAGTGTAAAGTTTAAAAACTAGAGTAATAAAAATCCAACATATGTTTTTTAAAATAGTTGAAAGGAAATTACTATATACGATAAATATAATAACTAAAATTCAATTAAGTTGTTTTTAAATTAATTTATAATAATAATAATAATAATAATAATAATATTTAAAAATAACATGAAATTATAAAACATTATGAAAAAAAATTAAAATTTAATAAACTATAACAATAGTTAATTAAAATAGTTTCTTCTATAACTATTTTTTTTGGAAAGAGAACTTCTTTAACTAAGGTTTCATGCCTAAATAATCATTCAATGCAAATATAAGGCTATGCATCATGACCTGGAGTAAAGCGATAATTTAAATATGGGTAAATAATTTATTCAACATATATTCCACATGTCTTACTAAGTCACCACAACTAATTTTATACATACGTAAAACATGAGCATAGACCATTAAATGATTTGATTTTAATAAGTGTTGTATTATTTATTGTGCAAATTAATTTTAATTTTGCATCGACTAAATGTAATTATATTATTTTATAGTTAATAAAAATAACATAACTATTTTCAATAACATATGATTACAAAAAATTTAATCATATAATTTTATTCCGCGCAACGCGCGGATATTCGTCTAGTATACTTATAAAAGAATTATTTTTCCTTTCACCACATTCATTCGAAACTCCCTTGCATTTTTCCTTTCACCATATTCATTTGAAACTCCCATAACTTTTCAATTTCTTTCTAATAATGGTTATAAGTTGGTTAATAAGATTAAATAAATATCAAACCTAAAGTGTAATCATATATAAACTAAATTTCAATATTAAAAGAATATCTTTACTTCTACTTATAAAGTTATGTTTTTTAACTTTTAACATATTAGACTTAATTTATTAGTTTTAATATATTGTTGGATGTAAACCATTATCATTTTAAAGCTACAACTTTTGAACAATTTGTATAAAATACTTAAATTATAAATTTAAATATAACATTACAGGATCAACTTAAATATAAATTTTAGTTTAACTTAAACAACCCAAAGAATATTTTGTAAATAGTTAAAAGTGATCAATTGTAGTGTCTTTCTAATAATAATTATAAGGTGGTTAATAAGGTTAAATAAATATCAAACTTAAAGTGTAATCATAAATAAACAAAATTTCAATATTAAAATAATATCTTTACTTCTACTTATAAAGTTATGTCTTTAACTTTTAACATATTATACTTAATTTATTATATTTAATATGTAGTTGTATGTAAACCATTATATCAGTTTAAAGCTATAACTTTTGAACAGTTTAGATAAAATACTTAAATTGTTAATTTAAATATAACATTACAATGTCAATTTAAATATAAATTTCAGTTCCACTTAAAAAACCAAATGAATATTTTGTGAATAGTTAAAAGTGATAAATTGTAGTGCTCAATGCAAAAACTAAATTATAATCTCAATTTAACTAAAATATTTCTAAATATATTTTTATAATTGTTAAAAGTTTTCAAATAAGTAACTTAAAATAACTTACAATAACAATAGTTAAAAATAACTCTATATAAATGATTATATTGTTACCTTTAATATCAAAAAAATAATGTTTGATGTTTTAAATAATTATAATGATAGAAATTAAAACGTTTAGCAAATAAATTTTAAAAAATTAATTAACAATAACAACAACTATAAATAACATTAAACCATATATTATATTTAATTTTATTAATGAGTAACTCGCGGGTAGAAGTCATTCAAACGGTTGAGATTATGCAGTTATAATAAATGTATATATTATCATATAATTCAAAATAATTAATATATTATATTAATTTAGTATATGAATTATTATATCAAATTTAACAACAATGTTATTATTAAATTAAAATGTAAAGATTTCAACTATATAGGTGTTTATGCGCAACATGCGGACTCATAAATCTAGCATTTTTGCTTGAACCTCATGTATTTGAAACTCCCAAGACCAATTTTTTTAAACCTCATGCATTTGAAACTCCCAAGACTATTCAACTTATACAAATTAATTTATGATTAATTGAAATATTATGATTTGTAACTCTTAAAACTCTTCAAATCATGCTATTTAATTGCTGATATATATCATATCATATCATACTATATTATAAAGGAAGCAATTTTCCTTTCACCACATTCATTTGAAATTCCCTTGTATTTTTCCTTTCACCACATTCATTTGAAACTCCCATGACTTTTCAATTTTTTTCTAATAATGATTATAAGTTGGTTAATAACGTTAAATACATATCAAACCTAAAGTGTAATCATATATAAACTAAATTTCAATATTAAAAAATATCTTTACTTCTACATATAAAGTTATGTTTTTAACTTTTAACATATTATACTTAATTTATTAATGTTAATATATTGTTGGATGTAAACCATTATAATTTTAAAGCTATAAATTTTGAAAAATTTGTATAAAATACTTAAATTATTAATTTAAATATCATATTACATGGTCAACTTAAATATAAATTTTAATTTAACTTAAACAACCGAAAAAATATTTTGTAAATAACTAAAAGTGATAAATTGTAATGTCTTTCTAATAATGATTATAATTTGGTTAATAAGGTTAAATAAATATCAAACCTAAAGTGTAACCATAAATAAACTAAATTTCAATATTAAAATAATATATTTACTTCTACTTATAAAGTTATGACTTTAACTTTTAGCATATTATACTTAATTTATTAAATTTTATATGTTATTGTATGTAACCCATTATGAGTTTAAAGCTAAAACTTTTGAAAAGTTTGGACAAAATACTTAAATTGTTAATTTAAATATAACATTACAGTGTCAACTTAAATATAAATTTCAGTTCCACTTAAAAAACCCAATGAATATTTTGTGAATAGTTAAAAGTGATAAATTGTAGTGTTAAATACAAAAACTAAATTGTAATCTCAATTTAACTAAAATATTTCCTAAAGATATTTTTATAATCGTTAAAAGTTTTCAAATAAGTAGTTTAATACAACTTATAATAACAATAGTTAAAAATAACTCTATATAAATGATTATATTGTTACCTTTAAAATCAAAAAACAATGTTTGATGTTTTAAATAATTATAATGATAGAAATTAAAACGTTAAACAAATAAATTTTAAAAAGTTAATTAAACATTACAACAACTATAATTAACATTAAACCATATATTAGATTTAATTTTATTCATGAGTAACTCGCATGTAGAAGTCATTCAAACGATTGAGATTATGCAGTTATAATAGATGTATATATTATCATATAATTCAAAATAGTCAATATATTATATCAATTTAGTATAAAATTATTATATCATGTTTAACAACAATGTTATTGTTATATTTAAAAAAACATATATTTGTAAAGATTTCAACTACATAGATTTTCATGCGCAACGCGCGGGCATTCGCCTAGTTTATCTCTTATAAAGCTAGCATTTTTCCTTGAACCTCATGCATTTGAAACTCCCAAAGACCATTTTTTCTTGAACCTCATGCATTTGAAACTCCCATGACTATTCAACTTATACAAATTAATTTATGATTAATTGAAATATTATGATTTGTAACTCCTAAAACTCTTCAAATCATGTTATTTAATTGATGAGTTAAATGAAATATTTAGCCTATATAAGAAATTTGTAGATTACATATTTCATGTATGTCAACACAAAATGATAGATTATATTTGTAGGGTTTGAAGAGTTATATGAGTGGTTCCATGGATGTAAGAAAGCAATTGCAACTTTTCCAAATATAAATTCATGTAAACTCAAATTGGGTGCATTTGAAGTTTTAGATATTAACCAAGGTTCAAATTTAGGTATGTTTGTAAATGTATACTTGAGATCATTTTTTAAGTTTATGTGTTATGCATCTTTCTTAGTCACAAGATGATGAAGTGGGATTGATAATTACTTCTCACGAGCTTTTGGTAAATTAACCATCAAGCTATTTATAAGTTAGAGCAATTAACTATGTTAACATGCATGTATCTTTATCCCGTCTCTCTCTTTTTTATGTTAAGAAAATATATTTTATGTATAAGAGAACATTATTCAACATGTATTTTATGGTATGTATATACTATGTTAGTTTCTATCGTTTATTTTGTAAATAACATCGATGAAGTTTTTTATAATTGATTTTGATGAAAAGAGTTAAAATTATTATTCCAAATTGTTGGTAATAATGATGAATTAGAACGAATGATTTTTAATATGATATGACTTTATTGTTGAAAACCAATAATTATGTGTGTTATAAAAATGAATTCTTTATGTTCTACCAAAACTTATATGGATATACCTAATTTTAAATGTTTTTATAGTAATAAAAATAAATTATCTTATTACATTTGTCAATTTCATTTCTTTTCTATTCATTCTTTATCGTAAAGGAAAAGTAAAATAAATAAAATATTAATATTTTCATAAGAAAATATAAGTGATCAAAATATACCTCAACTGTAACACTTTTCCTCCTCTAACCCACTCTTAACATATTGTTTTTAAGATTGGTCGTAGTACATAACAATTACAATAATTTTGAAATTCAAATTACCATTTTATTTGGACCGTTCATTCTCTTCCAATATTTCATGACTTTAAGGAAAAAAAAATGAAAGTACAATAAAAAAGTATGATAGATTTTTCTAAATATAATAATGAAAATTTTCAAATAAGTAGTTATTAATTAGTAAAAAGTAATAATTGTTTAAAATAACGTACAACTAAAGAATATATTATATTATATTAATAAATTATTGTTATTTGAAATAATAATAATAATAATAATAATAATAATAATAATAATAATAATAATAATATAGGAAATAAAAAATATTCAAATAAATTATTTATAAATTAGTTTAAAATAAGTATAGTTTAAAATAATTTCAAATCAAAACTTAATTCAATTTGATTCAAACACAATTTTTTATATCTTTTTTATCGTATACTTCAAATTATTATAATATTGTTTTTATAACATATATATGTTAATATTTATATTACATTATTGGGCACAAATCAAGAGTTTAAAACTCTCACTACAACTCAATAGTTTTTTTTATTTAAATGTAATTATGATTTCAAATTTAATGTAATTTGCCTTTATATTTTCCATTACATTCAAAAGTTTTTTAAACGTATGGTTATTAATTTGAAATGCTTTTTTATTTTCCACTTATTTATTATACACATTGTAGCTATATTAGTAGTATATAAGTAAGTTTTGATTAAAAAATCATATGTTTGAAAAGATATGTGATTCAAAATGAAAGAGTTGAAAAAAAATAAGTTTTGTCGTATCAATGGTTATTTCAACATAAATGTTTTATAACAATGTTTCTATATATCAAATGTATGTTGATTTCTAAATATTCATTTTGAATGATTTATAAGTGTTTAATAATTTTTGTTTGATGTAAATGTTATAATGTTGTAGTGTTTTTATTTTATTAAAAGTTATAGTGTTTTTCATACTATTTGTTATTTGTTTTATATACAAACTGACATACGTTTTATATATAATTTCCACAACTTAAAACGTTTTATAAAATCATCAAAAGTTGTACTATTTATTTTTTCATACTACTTTGTTTTTTTATACATAGGAATCAATATATGTTTGATATATAATTTACACAACATAAAACGGTCTATAAAATCATGAATTAATAGGGGAAATATCTAATGATATAAATTTATTAAAATTCATAAAACTAATATATTAACTATAGAGCTTGTTTTGCTATTGACATTGGTTTTACACGTATAAATATTAAATTAGAATTTGTTAAATTTTATTATTTTAATTAAATAATTATATTCACGCGCAACGCGCGGGGATTCGACTACTATACTTATAAATGAAGCATTTTTCCTTTCACCACATTCATTTGAAACTCCCATGACTTTTCAATTTCTTTCTAATAATGATTATAAGTTTGTTTATAAGATTAAATAAATATCAAACCAAAAGTGTAATCATATATAAACTAAATTTGCATATTAAATTAATATCTTTACTTCTACTTATAAAGTTATGTCTTTATCTTTTAACATATTATACTTAATTTATTAGTTTTAATACGTTGTTGTATGTAAACCATTATCATTTTAAAGTTACAACTTTTGAACAGTTTGGATAAATACTTAAATTGTTAATTTAAATATAACACTACAGAATCAACTTAAATATAAATTTTAGTTCAACTTAAACAACTCACAGAATATTCTGTAAATAGTTAAAAGTGATAAATTGTAGTGTATTTCTAATAATGATTATAAGTTTGTTAATAAGGTTAAATAAATATCAAACCTAAAGTGTAATCGTAAATAAACTAAATTTCAATATTAAAATAATATATTTACTTCTACTTATAAATTTATGTATTTAACTTTTAACATATCATACTTAATTTATTATATTTAATATGTTGTTGTATGTAAATCATTATTAGTTTAAAGCTACAACTTTTGAACATTTTGGATAAAATAATTAAATTGTTAATTTAAATATAGCATTATAGGGTCAACTTAAATATAAATTTCAGTTCCACTTAAAAAACCCAAAAAATATTTTGTGAATAGTTAAAAGTGATAAATTGTAGTGATAAATGCAAAAACCAAATTGTAATCTCAGTTTAACTAAAATATTTTCTAAAGATATTTTTATAATCATTAAAAGTTTTAAAATAAGTAGCTTAAAATAACTTATAATAATAATAGTTAAAATTAACTCTGTATAAATGATTATATTGTTACCTTTAAAAAACAAAAACAAATGTTTGTTGTTTTAAAAAATTACAATGATAAAAATTAAAACATTAAGCAAATAAATTTTAAAAAATTAATTAACAATAACAACAACTATAAATAACATTAAACCATATATTATATTTAATTTTATTCATAAATAACCTGCGGGTAGAGGTCATTCAAACGATTGAGATTATACATTTTTAATAGATGTATATATTATCATATAATTCAAAATAATCAATATGTTATATACATTTTGTATACGAATTATTATATCAAATTTAATAACAACGTTATTGTTATATTTAAGAAAACATATATTTGTAAAGATTTTAACTGCAAAGGTGCTTCTGCGCAATGCGAGGGTATTCGCCTACTATACTTATAAAAGAGGTATTTTTAACTGCATCTCATGCATTTGAAATCACCATGACTTTTCAATTTCTTTCTAATAATTATTATAAATTGGTTAATAATGTTACATTAATGCAAAAACTAAATTCTAATCATAAATTAATTAACTACAATATTAAAATATCATAATTTACTTCTATTTCTAAAATTGTGACTTTAACTATTATAGTTAACTTATTAGTTTAGATATGTTGTGAGAAATTGTCATTTTAAAGTCACAACTTTTGTATAATTTGTGGTTTTACGCAAAATAGTTAAATTATTAATTTCAGTATAATGTAAACGATTAAGTTAAATCAAAATTTCAAATAAACTTGAAAAAAATCGAGTGACTTTTTTACAAATAGTTAAAAGTTATAAACTATTGTGTTAAACCTAAATTGTAATCATGAGTTCACAAAACACGCCATGAAACTATTTTTTATAATCATTAAGAATTTTCAAATAAGTAGATTAGAAATAACTTACAATAAGAATAGTTAAAATTAATATTATATAAAAAATTATAATGTTATCTTTAAAAATAAAAACAATATTTGTTGTTTCAAATAACTACAATCAAAGAAACTAATCAAATAAATTTTAAATAAGTTAAATTTCTGAAACCAAATTAAAATAATTAAGAGTTTCCAAATATGTTATTTTAAATAACTTACAACAACAATAGTTAAAAGTAACATTATATACAAAAAATTATATTGTTACCTTTACAAACAAAAACAATGTTTGATGTTACAAATAATTACAATATTATAAATAAAAATCTTAAACAAATAAATGTTTTAAAATTAATTAATCATAATAACAACTATAAATATCATTAAGCCATATATTATATTTAATTCTATTTATGAGTAATCCACAGGTAGAGACCATTAAGACGATTGAAATTATAGAATTTTAAAAGATGTATACATTATCATATAATTTAAAACAAACAATGTTTATACCAATTTATTATAAGATTTATTATATAAAAGCTAACAACAACGTCATTGATATATTTAAAAAAACATATATTTGTAAAGATTTCAAATATATTATTATATTTTGCGCAACGTGCAGGTATTCGTCTAATCATCATATCATATTATACTATAAAAGAAACATTTTTTCTTTCACAACATCAATTTGAAACTCCCAACTCTTCATATTTCCATATAATTTACTTAATTTATTAACTTAAATATGTTGTTAGTTATAAACATTATCATAAATGAAAGACTTCTTGAATTATCAGTATAATATACTAAATTTGTTGACTTCAATATAGTGTTAAATACATAACTTAAACTAATATATTAAATAAACTTAAAAATATAGTGTAAAAATTAAAACCTAAACTAAAATATCAAATAAAGTTTTAAAAATTCATCCTATATTTTTTAAAATAGTTAAAAGGAAAATATTAAATATGATAAATATAAAAAATCTTAAATCTAAAAGTCGAATTAACTAAAATGTCCAAAAACTATTTTTTATAATACCTAAAAATCAATTAAGTTGTTTTTAAATTAGTTTATAATAATAATTAAAAATAACATAAAGTTGTAAATTAAATTATGTTATATTACAAACAGTGGTTGATTATTTAAAATAATTCAGGAAACATTTTTTTTACCACATTATTTTGAAACTCTTAACTCTTCATATTTCCACATAATATATTTAATTTATTAACTTAAATATGTTGTTAATTATAAAAATTATCATAAATTGAAGACTTATTGAATTATCGATATGGTATACTAAATTTGTTGACTTCAATATAGTGTTAAATGCATAACCTAAATTAATATATCAAACAAACTTAAAAATACAGTGTAAAGTTTAAAAACTAAAGTAATAAAAATCCATCATATGTTTTTTATAATAGTTGAAAGGAAATTACTAAATACGATAAATATAATAACTAAAATCAAATTAAGTTGTTTTTAATTTAATTTATTACAATAATAATAGTTAAAAATAACATGAAATTATAAAATAAATTATGTTACATTACAAACAATGGTTGATAATTTAAATAGTATTCATGATGAAGTTAAAACATCATCAAAAAGTTTAAAATTTAATAAATTATAACAATAGTTAATCAAATAGTGAGTACTATAACTATTTTTTTAAAGAGAACTTCCTTAACGAGGGTTCCATGCCCGAATAATCATTCGATGCAAATATAAGGCTATGCATCAAGCCCTGGACTCTGGAGTAGTGCGATAATTTAAATATGGGTCAATAATTTATTCATCATATCTTCACATTTCTTACTAAGTCACCACAACTAATTTTATACACACGTAAAGCATGAGCAGAGACCATTAAATGATTTGATTTTAATAAGTGTTATATTATTTATTGTTCAAATTAATTATAATTTTGCATCAACTAAATGTAATTATTATTATTTTATAGTTAATAAAAATGACATAAATATTTTCAATAACGTATACTTGTAAAAAATTTACCGTATAATTTTATTTCGCGCAACGCGCGGATATTCGTCTAGTATACTTATAAAAGTGACATTTTACTTGCATCACATGCATTTGAAATTTCCATTAATTTTCAATTTCTTTTTAATAATTATTATAAACTGGTTAATAATGTTAAATTATTGCAAAAACTAAATTATAATCATAAATTAACTAAATATATTATTAAAATATCATATTTTACTTCTATTTATAAAATGATGACTTTAACTTTTTAACATATTATAGTTAACTTATTAGTTTAGATATGTTATCCTATGTGAAAATTTGTCATTTTAAAGTCACAACTTTTGTATAATTTACAGCTTTATGCAAAACAGTTAAATTATTAATTTAAATATAATGTTAAATGGTTAACTTATATCAAAATTTCAGTTAAACTTGAAAAAAATCGGGATACTATTTTGTAAATAGTTTTAAGTTATAAATTATAGTGTTAAAGCGAAATTGCAATCTTGAATAAGCAAAAAAAACCATGAAACTATTTTGTATTAATCATTAAAAAATTTCAAATAAATAGCTTAAAAATAACTTACAATTAGAATGGTTAAAAGTAATATTATATAAAAAATTATAATGTTATTTAAAAAAAATGTTTGTTGTTTTAAATATTATAATCAAAGAAGCAAACAATATTCATCAAATAAATTTTTAAAAAAGTTAAATTTCTAAAACCAAAATAAAATAATTAAGAGTTTCCAAATACATTATTTTAAATAATTTACAATAACAATAGTTAAAAGTAACATTATATATAAAAATTATATTGTTACCTTGAAAAACAAAAACAATGTTCGATGTTTAAATAATTACAATGATAGCAATTAAAATCTTAAACAGATAATTTTTTTTAAGATTATTTAATCATAACAACTATAAATATCAAGATTGTCAAGACCGGGATCCTACTTAGGATCGTTTTCGGGTTTGCAAGATCGGATCGTAAGATCGGGATCGAGATCCTAAGATCCCACAAAATAAATGTTAGAAATATATAACAATCTGATTACCACGAATAAAAGGTTCGGTTACCAGTTACTGGATGACAAATATATATATTTAATGAGATTAGATGCAGAAAGATAAGAAGTGCGGAATAAATAAATACTGGAAAGCTATAAATGACTGAAAGCTATAAATGAAATAAATGACAGTATTTAAATAACATAAAACGTTAATAAAATATATAAATATATATAGTAGGTGGTGTTAGAACGGGACTTGTGGAACGACTGTTTTGTCAAGTTGTTAGTCAAATAAATGACTAACAGGCTTAGGGTTGGACTGGATCTTAATAGACTGTGTCTCTATTTGTTCAAAGTTCAATCCGGTAAGTAACAATAAGTTCTTTTTATGTAACAATGAATTGTTTACAAAACGATACAAAATACACGGGTAATGTTTTTTGTATGTGGGTATGGGTTTTTTTAAGGTGATTTGATGAGGTTGAAGTGGGTATTTGGAGGGTGGTAGAAGGTGGAATAAGGTTGTAGTTTTGGTGGTATAAGGTAACAAAGAGGGTGATGTTGAAAGAGCTTTGGGTGGTTATGAATATAGATTTTCGTAGTAAATCTCTCTGGATAGCCAATTCTCTCTCGCGTCTCTCTGGGGTTTGCAGTGGTCAAAAAAATCGAGGAAAATTCCTGGATGTAGGTAAGGTCCTGAATAATATGCGGTGAAAATCTCTCCCGTATTATCTTGTTGAGTTGTGCTCGGTGAATTTTTTCTTAACTTGCAAATTCTGATGTCGAAAAACAGCAAGGTGATGATGGTTGTGGTGATTTGAAAGGGTTTTTTGGAGGAGGTTTAAGGAGGGTATTTGGAGGGTGTTTGGAGAGTATTTTGAGGTTGGCTATGTGTTTATTCTTCTGGAGATGAGAGAGTAATAAGAGATATATTACAAGGAAATACAAAACACACACAAAAACTCATGTAAACATGCATCTATATATATGCAAAGGAATCAAGCAACTCTTGTTTGTTTAAGGAAAAGTAATGAAGTGATTGATTGTAATGGTTGGAAGCACACATGATGTTTGGTACTTTTGCTTTTGTGAAGATTTCTTTCCAATATATATATATATATATATATATATATATATATATATGCATGATTCATATATATATATATATATATATATATATATATATATATATATATATATATATATGTATATATATATACAATATATACAATATACATATATATACATATATATTTATATAATATATATATATATATATATATATATATATATATATATCCAATTGTGAATTGAATTTCCATTTTTGACCCTTGAGGTTTTTAAATTCTTGACAATTTTAGTCTTGATTTGTTTTGTCTTCAAACGACCAAATATTGCGTCTATTTTTCCGTCTTTGCGTATTTCGTCTTTTGCATATTTTTCTATTTCATAATTAAGCACGAATCCACACAACCTGAAATAACTGATAATATTTGTTAGATAATATAAAACCAATTCGTCTTATTTCAGTGATGATCACATATAAAAACATTTTTCAACAATTTCCCCCTATGTGATCATTGATGAAATAAGGATAGATATAATCACATTAACAATTTTAATCTTGAAGATTTGGGATAAAAGTTTTGTCAATGAGAAGATATATATAAAACCATTGTAATCGTTTTGAAAGTTTGTGACTTGGTTTAACATATCTTATGTAAAAGCTTTTCAGAAATTTGTTTCCGAATCAAAGTGTCGGGTTCGGTTATCAAAGGGTAGTCATATATGTATCTAAAGAATTTTCCTTAGATTTTATAGCATTATTAATGAAGACAAGTGGTCTAACAGGTCGATTCAGATGAACGCTCATAGGTATAGCTCACACTTCACTTGGGTGTTTGGTTGTTCTGGCAGCAGAACAAGTTAATGATCACTAAAAATGAGTGATATCTCTCTCTGACGACTCACACTCATATTGGAGGTGTTCAGCTATGCTTTTCCTGTAAAGTCACTTAATCTCATTATTAGATAATCAATCACATAAGACTGGTTTCGGCATTACTCAGCGGGTTTCTTCATTCATGCCATTAAAGTTCACTCTCTCTCCATCGGGAAATACATGTAGAGGGGTTTAGCAATTTTCATAGTGCAGTTTGCAACTAAGATTCTTCAGTGATGAAGGCTACAGTATCCCGGGAAATCCATTGTTGTTGCAGCTTCTTCTTTGATAATATCCTGTTTGTTGATTAATATTGATTTATTGTAAAAAGATATTTTGTTTTAGCATTGAGAATTTGCTACATTTGAGACCTTTTTAAGAGTATTTGACTTGAGTGATTGAGATATCTTCTTTTGTGAAAAATGGTTAAAAAAAATCGCGGGATTTTATGATTTTTGTTTTGAAATAACCATTTGGTTGAAAGTTTGTTTGAAAATACCAAATATAGAATATTTTTTTTGTTTTTTTTTGGTATATCTTTATTGAATCCATTTGTTTTCTTGTTGATTTGTCTTTGAGGATTAGATGTTGATAGATATTTGTTTCTCCTTTGGTTTTCTTGTAAGGATATGTCGTTGTTTGCTTGATGGATCATGAGATCGCAAGTCTTCATTTTTGGTTGGCTTTTATCTAGGTAGGGATAGGTGGCATAAAAGACAGTTTGTCTAGTATGTAAGAAATGAATGTATCGTCCCTGGTCATTTTGATATCTAAGCAAAAATGAGACCGTGACAAGGTATAATTGGGTATACCTTATAAGCAATAGTGACACACCTAAGCTCACAAGAAATGATTTCCACAATGATTTAGATCGACGAGGCACAAATTCTCACATGGGTTTTTGTTTTCATCTGAACCTCCTAACCTTATGTCCCTTGATTGTTTAAAATCGTCAATAATGAAATAAAATCGAAGGAAATAAAGTTATATACATTATGAAAAGTAGGATATTTGAACCTTCACTCCAATTGAGAATCAATATGACTTAAAATCTTCATCGAGCATAAGCATCTGAAAATTAAGTCAAGAGAAGATTAATCACAATGTTCTATAAAAGCTTATTATGGCAAGTCTTTTATTAATTTTTTTTTTTGAAGATTTGTTTTTCTAAATGTTATTGGAAATATTGGTTATTTGAATGTTTTTGGTAATTTTTTAAAAGGAAAGCAATTTTCAATTGTTTTTGAATTTTCCTTTTGAATGAAAGTAAACACACTTTTGTACAAACAAAAAGTAAAAGTTTAAGGATAGATGTTATCTGGATTTAACATTCCTAGACGGCCTAGGAAGTATTGAAACTTTGTTTCATCGAGAGCCTTAGTGAAGACATCGGCAATTTGATCTTCGGTGTTGATGAAGTGCAATTCGATATGACCCTTTTGAATGTTGTCTTTGATGAAATGATATCGAATGTCGATGTGCTTTGTCATGGAATGGTGAACGGGATTGTGAGAAATGGCAATTGCACTGGTTGAGTCACAAAATATGGGAATTTGTGAAATTTTGAAGCCATAGTCTCGCAGTTGAGTTTGCATCCATATGACTTGCGAACAACAGCTGGCGGTAGCGACGTATTCAGCTTCTGCTGTTGATGTGGATACACAAGTCTGTTTCTTTGAAGTCCAACTCACTAGTCTACCTCCTAGGAATTGACAGCTACCAGATGTACTCTTTCTATCTAACTTGCATCCTCCATAGTCTGAGTCGGTGAAAGCGTTCAGCTGAAAATCGGATTTAGCTGGATACCAAAGGCCAAGTTTGGGAGTGCCTTTTAGGTATTTGAAGATGCGTTTCACAGCAACTACATGGGATTCCATAGGATTTGCTTGGTATCTGGCACAGACACATGTAGAAAACATGATGTCAGGTCTGCTGGTAGTGAGGTATAAGAGTGATCCGATCATTCCACGATATCTTTTCTGATCAACAGGTTTGCCATTTAAGTCTGCATCGATTTTGTATCCAAAAGCCATTGGGGTTTTTGCGGTATTGGATTTGTCCATTGAAAAGCGAGTGAGTAGGTTTTTGACATAATTCTCTTAGTTGATGAAAATGCCATCAGTTGACTGTTTGATTTGAAGTCCGAGAAAAGTAGTCATCTCCCCAATCATGCTCATTTCAAATTTGCTCTTCATTAGATCTGCAAACTTAATACTCAAAGATTCATCAGTAGAACTGAAAATAATGTCATCAACATATATTTGTACGATTAAAAGATGTTTATTATAGATTTTACGAAAGAGGGTTTGATCGATTGAACCTCTTTTAAAACCTGATTCTTCGAGAAAGTTTGTCAATGTGGCATACCAGGCTCGGGGTGCTTGTTTCAAGCCATAGACAGCTTTCTGCAATTTGAAGCTGTGATCAGGAAATTTGGGATCTTCGAAACCTGGTGGTTGTTGGATGTATACATCGCGATCTAACTCTCCATGTAGGAATGCACATTTAACATCCATTTGGAATACTTTGAAGTTCTTATGTGCAGCATATGCAAGAAAGATGCGAATTGCTTCAATTCTGGCAACTGGAGCATATGTTTCATCGTAGTCGATTCCTTCTTGTTGTGAATATCCTTTGACTACGAGACGTGCCTTGTTTCGACAAACGATTCCTTGATCGTCAGTTTTGTTTCTGAATACCCATCTTGAACCTATAACAGAAACATCGGGTGGGGTAGGGACAAGATTCCATACGTCATTTCTTTCAAATTCTTCTAGCTCTTCTTGCATAGCTTTTACCCAGTCTGGATCTTTGAGAGCAGAATGTATGGTTTTGGGTTCAGTCATGGATAAGAAGGCTCCAAATAAACAATCATTAGAAGTTGCGGCTCTAGTTTGGATGCCTGAGTTTGGATCTCCGATGATTTGGTCAGTTGGGTGGTTTCTGGTCCATTTTATTAAGCGATTCTCTTCCGCTATAATAATTGGAATTTCAGTATCCCATTGTTCTTCTCCGGGAGTTTCATCTTGGAATAGGTTTGAAGGTTTCCTCATAAATGATGCATCGGGATTGTTTTGGATATTTGGGGATGGGGTATTTAAAGGAGGATTTGGTGTTTGTTCCAATAAAGAAGTATGTGTAGGTGGTTCCCCCTCGAATTGATCTGCATCATTTCGGTTTGTTTGTGGAGTTCCTTCAGTGGTTGTTCCTGTAGAATCAATAGAAGTAGTTAGAAGTTCAGAATTGTAAGCGGTTTTGGGTTGTTCAAAAAGTAAATCAAGATCGATTTCAATATCTCTGTCAGGAGAAGGTGTTTGTTGAATTGGATTTTGAAAAATATTATCGATCATTTTTGAACCAAAATGTTCACGATCCAATTTCCTGACATAAAATTCATCGAAATGAACATCGGTACTTTCTTCAATTACTCTGGTACGTTTGTTCAGTACTCGATAAGCAGCTGAAGAAAATGAGTAACCAAGGAAAATTCCTTCGTCCGACCTTGATTCAAATTTTGAAAGGTGGTCTTTATTGTTCTTTATGAAGCATCGACAACCAAAAATATGGAAAAAATTGATGTTTGGTTTTCGGTTGTTAATGACTTCATATGGTGTTTTATGAAGATGTTTATGGATTAAGGAACGATTTTGAGTGTAGCAAGCTGTGGCTATTGCTTCTGCCCAGAAGTATTGTGGCAGATCAGCGAAGATAAGCATTGATCTTGCAGCTTCACATAGAGTTCTGTTCCTTCTTTCGACAACTCCGTTCTGTTGTGGAGTGTATGGGGCTGAGAAGTTATGTTCAATTCCTTTGTCTTTGAGAAATGAATCTAGAGTCTTGTTTTTGAACTCTAAACCATTATCACTTCGGATTCTTCGAACAGGTCGTTTGAGCTTCAGTTCGATTTGTTTTATGAAGTTGATCATCTCTTCAGGTGCTTCTGATTTTAGTCTTAAGAAGAAGACCCAAGTAAAGCGCGAGAAACCATCAACGACAACAAGAATATACTTCTTCCCTTGTATGGTTTGGGTTTTGGCAGGGCCACAAAGGTCTATGTGCAACAATTCTAGTGGTTCGGATACACTAGATTCTGAGATGCTTTTGTGAGTTGATTTGGAAAGTTTTCCTTTTTCACATGCGGCACACAGAGTTTCATTATCAAGCTTCAGAAGTGGCAGTCCTCTAACAAGATCATCGCCGATCAGTTTGTTGATGTACCCAAAGTTTAGATGGGAAAGGCGGCGGTGCCATAACCAACTGATATTTGCTGGGGCTTTTGATAGCAGACATATATCGGGTTTACCATAGATAAGATCCATGTCAAGTGGATACATATTTCCGGCACGGTAAGAATCAACAATGATTTCTTTGGTTTTGGCGTCCATGATCAAGCTTCTTTGTTTGGTGAATAGGACTTCAAGATTGTTATCACACAGTTGAGAAACACTGATGAGGTTGTGTTTCAGGTCATCGACATAGGCAACTTTCTTTATGGTGAAGTTACCATCTGTTATGTTTCCATAACCCTTGATTTTTGCCGTCATGTTGTTGCCGAAGGTAACGTCTTGATTGGTTTGGGTGGGTTTGAAGTCACGAAGGTAGTTTCGGTTTCCTGTCATATGCTTGGAGCAGCCCCTATCAATATACCATGTATCATCCTTGGGTTCTCCAGCATTAGATACCTGCAATTTAGACAGAAGATTAAGGTACCCAAATCTGAATGGGTCCTGGTTTGTTAGTTGTTTTTATTTTGGGTTTTTTGTTTACCGAACTTCTTGTAGCATTTGACTTCATATTGCTATAAGAGTTTGGTTTATAAGGATGGAATGGTTGAGGTTTGATTTTATTTATCAAATTTTCCCAAAAAGTGATTTGTTTCTGAAAATTCGTTGGTTGATAAAATCTGTGATTTGGTGAATGATATCCTAGATGTGAAATTTTTTTTGAAAAGTTCTCTTCATATCTGGGATGTGATTGGCGGTTATGAAAGGCTTTTTGAAGATGATGTTTTGAAACTTTCTGATTTGGTCGTTTTTGAAAGTTCATTGAATTTTTAAAGATGATCTCTTGAAAGCGGTTTTCAAAAGGTTTTTGAAAAGGTTTTGGTTTTTGTTTGGAAACCTGTTTTTGAGGTATGACGTATGGTTTAACAGGTTTCTTTGGTTTGTTTTCAAAAGCCTTTGGTTTGTTAAGTGGGGTTATGGTTGCTTCATTGGTATGTTTGATTTGGTTTGTTGAAGAACTAGCAGAGTTTGTTTCAGATTTTACAACTCTTTTGATAGACTTTTTGGAAATAGTGAAAGCAGTGTCATCTGGGCTACAGTTGATAACTGTTTCATCATCTGAATCTTCCTCATTAGCAGATGTGAAAAGATCTGGAAGAGTGGATTCAGAGTTTTCACAAATTGTCATGTTTTCTTGTTTAGCTAGTTCATTTTCAAAGGATTCTCTTCCAATTCCTGGTCTGTAATTCGTATCAATTTTGCCAGTTCCTAAGGTGTTTGCTTTGGTGAAAACATCATCACTTAGTTTTCTAGCAATTTTGATAGAATTCATATTCCATATCAATCTTTTGTTTTCAGATTCAAGAAAATTGGTTTGGTTTAAAGAATCAGTCAGTTTTTCATTTAAAGTTTTGTATTTTTCAGTTGATTCTTGAAAGTTTTGTTTCAACTGAAGGATTTCCTTTTCTAAAACATCTTTTGTTTTAGAGGAAATGACTGACTGATTTTTTTGTTCCAAATCCTTTTTCTGAATTAGGGTTTGATTTAATTGTTCCAAGACGTGATTATAATCTTCTGATTTTCTTTCAACGTCTCTTTCCAATTTGTTCTTTATCCTTGTTGATTCTCCAAATTTGAGTTGCAAGGTTTGTAACTCAGATTTGCAGATATCAGAATTGATCATTGTGTCATGATATTTTTTGAGATCAGCTTCTAGACTTTTCTCAATCTTGGTTATATGGGACTCAAAAATTGATTTCGAAATACCAAGTTCAGAGATCATAGACCATACCTGTTCTATGACGTTTGGAGCTCTTGAAGGTCTATCAACACCAACTACGAAACAGAAGTTTGATTGTGTTGGTTCATTGTCAGCTTCGTCTTCAGAAGTTGGCCAGTATTCCACGTTTGGTTCATGGATTGCCATCAATGCTCTTTGCTTATCTTGATTTTCCTGTTTCTTTAATTCATCGGCTTTTTGAGCGTAGTATGCTGAGTCTTTGACTTTGGTTTTGTTTTTGGCTCGACATTCTCTGGCATAGTGATTAGTTCCTTTGCAGTTATGACAAATGATCACTTCTTCATCACTGTCATCCTTTTGACTTTTAATCGGAAGTCTTTCAGGAGCTTGAGTTTGGATTTGTTGGGAAGATTGGGAAGGGTTCTGTTGGAATCCAAAATTTTGGTTGTTTTGAAAGCCATTGTTTTGATTAGTGTAACCTTGCTTTTGGAATCCTCTGTTTTGGTTTTGAAAACTGTTGTTTTGGTTATTGTTATGATGACTTGAGTTGGGATTGTTTTGAAATCCCTGGTTTTGAAAACCTTGGTTTGAATTGTTTTGGAAGGAAGGTCTTTGAAAATTTTGTCCAAAATAAGGTCTTGGTTGAAAACCTGAGTTGTTTTGAACAGGTTGAGGTCTTGGTTGAAATCCAGAATTATTTTGTCCAAATGATGGTCGGTTTTGAAAATTTGGTTTAAAATTCGATTGACCGTGATTTGGAATCAATCTCTGGAGGTTTGTGTTTGCTACCAAAGCACACAGTTGTTGGTAGTCTGCTTCATCATTTAAATCAGATTGATCAAAAGAATTGTTCAAAAAGGGTTGGTTTTGAAAAGATGTATGATTAAAATGATTGAAGTTTTGTTCATTAAAAGATGTTTGGTTTTGAGAAGATGTGGAAACGAGAGCAAGTGGTCCTCCAAAAGCTGTAGTGGTTGGTGGGTCAATCGAGGATTCATACGATTGAAGTTCTCCATACAAATTGTATAAAGTTTCAGTATGAATGGCTGGATTTCCCTGAATGATGAGTTTAACCATCTTCCAGCTTTCGTAAAGATTGTTTAGAAACTTGAGATTTATCTCGTGCTGTGTCTTTTTGATGCCCAAATTGTTCATTTTTACCATGATAAAATTGAACCTATCATGAGCATCATGGATGGTTTCTGATGAAAGCATCTTGAAATTATCGAATTCATTTAAAACAGATGTTCTTTTGTTTCCAATAATTCTTTGATTTCCACAAAAACGATATTTTTAATTTTCCCAGATTTGATTTGCAGTCAACAGTATTATGTCATCCATTTGACTTAGAATACTGTGGGGAATTCCAGACACAAGTTCCTTTTTGGCTTGGAGTTGCAGCCTTTTTTCGGTTTCAGCAAGAGTGGCTTGATTTGTAGCAAGAGTAGCCATATTTTCTGGAGTAACATATGTTCCTTCTACACAATTCCAGACATCTTCACTTATGGTGTTAAGATGAAGATTCATACGGCCAACCCACGAATTATACTCTTCAGGAATAAGTATGGGTGCCCGTGAACCAGATCCCAAGCTGTTAGCAATAGAAACAGAGTTCATGTTGGAATAATTAGCAGAAGACATAATAAATTTTTTGTTTTTGAAAGGATTTTGAACAATTGATATTAAAATGAAATTTTTAAAGAAAATCTTATGGAAGGTTTATAAACGCTAACCAAAAGTTTTCGACAAAAATTTCAAAGTAAATCACACAAACTCTGAATTTTTTTGTTTAAGATTTTTTTTTTATATAATTTTTTTTTAATTTTTTTAATAATTTTTTTTTAAGGATTTTGAACAAGTGATATTAAAATGAAATTTTTAAAGAAAAGCTTATGGAAGGTTTATAAACGCTAACCAAAAGTTTTCGACAAAAATTTCAAGATAAATCACACAAGCTCTGATACCAATTGTTAGAAATATATAACAATCTGATTACCACGAATAAAAGGCTCGGTTACCAGTTACTGGGTGACAGATATATATATATTTAATGAGATTAGATGCGGAAAGATAAGAAGTGCGGAATAAATAAATACTGGAAAGCTATAAATGAAATAAATGACAGTATTTAAATGACATAAAACGTTAATAAAATATATAAATATATATATAGTAGGTGGTGTTAGAACGGGACTTGTGGAACGACTGTTTTGTCAAGTTGTTAGTCAAATAAATGACTAACAGGCTTAGGGTTGGACTGGATCTTAATAGACTGTGTCTCTATTTGTTCAAAGTTCAATCCGGTAAGTAACAATAAGTTCTTTTTATGTAACAATGAATTGTTTACAAAACGATACAAAATACACGGGTAATGTTTTTTGTATGTGGGTATGGGTTTTTTTAAGGTGATTTGATGAGGTTGAAGTGGGTATTTGGAGGGTGGTAGAAGGTGGAATAAGGTTGTAGTTTTGGTGGTATAAGGTAACAAAGAGGGTGATGTTGAAAGAGCTTTGGGTGGTTATGAATATAGATTTTCGTAGTAAATCTCTCTGGATAGCCAATTCTCTCTCGCGTCTCTCTGGGGTTTGCAGTGGTCAAAAAAATCGAGGAAAATTCCTGGATGTAGGTAAGGTCCTGAATAATATGCGGTGAAAATCTCTCCCGTATTATCTTGTTGAGTTGTGCTCGGTGAATTTTTTCTTAACTTGCAAATTCTGATGTCGAAAAACAGCAAGGTGATGATGGTTGTGGTGATTTGAAAGGGTTTTTTGGAGGAGGTTTAAGGAGGGTATTTGGAGGGTGTTTGGAGAGTATTTTGAGGTTGGCTATGTGTTTATTCTTCTGGAGATGAGAGAGTAATAAGAGATATATTACAAGGAAATACAAAACACACACAAAAACTCATGTAAACATGCATCTATATATATGCAAAGGAATCAAGCAACTCTTGTTTGTTTAAGGAAAAGTAATGAAGTGATTGATTGTAATGGTTGGAAGCACACATGATGTTTGGTACTTTTGCTTTTGTGAAGATTTCTTTCCAATATATATATATATATATATATATATATATATATATATATGAATGATTCATATATATATATATATATATATATATATATATATATGTATATATATATATATACAATATATACAATATACATATATATATATATACAATATAATATATATACATATATATTTATATAATATATATATATATATATATATATATATATATATCCAATTGTGAATTGAATTTCCATTTTTGACCCTTGAGGTTTTTAAATTCTTGACAATTTTAGTCTTGATTTGTTTTGTCTTCAAACGACCAAATATTGCGTCTATTTTTCCGTCTTTGCGTATTTCGTCTTTTGCATATTTTTCTATTTCATAATTAAGCACGAATCCACACAACCTGAAATAACTGATAATATTTGTTAGATAATATAAAACCAATTCGTCTTATTTCAGTGATGATCACATATAAAAACATTTTTCAACAATAAATCATAATTTTAATTTATAATTTTAAAACATAAAAAATATTTCAAACATTCGATTTTTCGTTCAAAAGTTATAAAAACTTTCAAATATTAGTCATAAGTCACAACACAAAATGATAAACGGTAAATTGGTAAATGGTAAAATACATAAAGTGGTAAAAAAAATTCATTTGCAAAAAAATAAAATAAAATAAAATATCAAGGGAAGGTAGGATTGGACCGGATCCCGATCCTACGATCCTATCTACGATCTTAAGATCCTACCTGTGATCCTACCTCAAATACGATCCAACTTGTTTTTCATAACTAGGATCGTAGGATCGTACGATCCTACGATCAGGATCGCGATTTTGACAACCATGATAAATATCATTAAACTATATATTATATTTAGTTTTATTCGAGAATAACCCGCAGGTAGAGATCATTGAGACAATTGAGATTATAGAATTTTAAAAGATGTCTACATTATCACATAATTTAAAATAAACAATGTTTATACCAACTTATTATAAGATTTATTATATAAGTGTTAACAACACCGTAATTAATATATTAAAAAACATATATTTGTAAAGATTTCGAATATATTATTGTATTCTACGCAACGCGTGAGTGTTTGCCTAGTGTGTGTGTGTGTGTTTATATATATATATATATATATATATATATATATATATATATATATGCTTAGGTTATTTTGTTTTTACTAACTATTGTGTGCCAGAATGCACAGATCTGGACCAACGGATGAAATTAACCAACAAATATGATTTGAGAGTGTATGATACTACAATGGGATAGCATGCACCATATAATCACACAATTTTTAGCAAAAGGGTATTTTAGACAATTAACTACATTTATAAAAGGAATTTTTCGGATTTTTAGGGATAATATGAAGAATAACAAAATTCTTGAATCCGGGGTTGAAAAATAACAACATTCTAATATATTCTTATACATCTGAACTTAAATACAAATTCATACATATTCTTACAGACTAAAAGCCTTATACATTTTAATATTATTATACATATTCTAAAATAATATCAACAAAAATGAATAAAATTCTTAAAAAATAACAGCATTCTTAAATTGTGAGTATGATCAAAGTTTATTCATTCTTCAAGTTATCCCTATTATGTCTTCAACGCATTCTTCCAGCCATTCCTATCACAAATACAATAAAAACTAATAATGGTTAAAAACATTTACTTGCAATTAACTATCACTTTATATATTCTGGTAGAATACATAGAATACATTCTGGCAGAATACATTCTGATAGAATACATATAATACATTCAAAAGTATCGTATTTACTGCTAATACAATTTTAGATTCCAAATATACAATAACGAAGGACTATAGAAATTGGAATTCAAAATCACAAATTGAACCAACATAATACACAGACAAATTAATTACCTTTTTAAATAATTACATAAAACATGTGTTGCTAGTAATTCTGACAGAATGCATACCACAAGGTTAAATTCGTTAAATTCTCTTTCAGGCATTTCAACAAACACTTGTTAGGCATTATCATCAAACAAGCCAAAATTCATCTAAAACAATTAATGAAGTTAGAATAATAATGTGGGTGCTAGGTGTGTATCAACAAAGACCATGATCCTTATAAATAGACAAAGAAATCATAAAAAATGTTAAAAACCAATATGCGTATAATATATGCAATACAATCATGTAATCCTAAAACTGCAATGAAAAGATGGAGTCTTATATATAGGTATTTCATCGAACATTTAGAGGGCAGCATGCATGTTATATGACAGAATACATATTGCATAAAATATATGTTACTAGTAATTCTAACAGAATACATGTTATATGACAGAATACATTCTCACAGAATATGGCATAATACATAGAATATGACAGAATACATAAAATACATTTTGACAAAATACATAGAATATGGCAGAATACATAGAATATAACATAATCCATGTCTAAGATTACTAGAAACTATGTTTTAAATATGGAATTAGTAAGTTTTTGAGAATTTGGCTTGAAACATCTCTTATGCATTTTATCAAACACCTTCTGTGCATTATCAAATTATCCTAGCTTTACCTTGAAATATAATGTCAAACACCTTCAACAAGTTGTATTAAACACCAAACACCTTCATAACACCAGAAATTGAACCAAAAGCAGGAGAAAGATTCATGATATCATGGGAAATCGATAGAAATCGATTACAGATGTTGAGATAATCAGAAATCAAATGCAGCTGTACCAAACTTGAATTAAGAGAACGTATATCCGATTCCACTAGTGAATTTTCAGAACTGGGAGATCTTAATTGGAAAAGATTTACCAGCTTGGTTCAAATAAAATGCAAAGAAATACATCCAAACAGATTGCAATCATCGATTTTTCAGAAATGTCGTTCACAAATCATTTATCCAAAACCAAATACATAAAATCGATTAAATAAAAAAACGAGTTCAATAGAAGAAAAAGAAACTTACAGGCTGATTGGAGAAGAAATTTATCCGTAGTCATGGGTCTGGAAACTTCATGATTGATAGTGGAGATGATGGTCGCCATGGTTGGTTTCTTCTCCTGGTATCATGAAGGAGTCGATGGTGAAGATTGAAGAAGCAATTTAAGGACGAATGGTGAGTGTTTTTCTAGGGTTAACAAACTAGTTTATCTGGACATTAAATGTTTTAAATATTTACCAAAATTAAATGTAGCCAAGATTACTATTATACCATTTTCTGATTTATTATTGAATTTATTTTTGCTTAATTCTGATTGGTTGTTAGAGGCACACAATACTTGTTGAAAACATTTGAACCTAGCTCTCTCTCTCTCTCTCTCTATATATATATATATATATATATATATATATATATATATATATATATATATCAAATATTTTTATGTTCGATTAATATAATTTGCATAATTGTAAATTTTATGTTTCATTCTATAAAGAAAGTATAATTATACATTTAAAATTTTTGTTTCAGAAGTTAAAATTATGGATACAAATGATTTAGTAGAGTTGTTAAAAATCAAGGTCATCCCGCTGTGAAGCATCATGCCATAACACATTTATGTACTTGATTTAATAAAACAGTGTTTAGTAAGAGTCATGTGTAAAATACTAAAACTTGTTGTAAATAGAAAAAAAAAACAAAAATTAATTTTAACGGAGGTTAAATAAAGTAAAAAAATTAAATTTCATGTATTGTAGTTTTGAATAGATTAGAGTAAACTTAAATTCACAAACCACATTTGAACCGTAAAACCGCACACACTAAACGCACCGTATAACGCGGTTTATCGCTTCCACGTGCGGTTTGTGGTTTCTAAAAGTATTAAACCGCATATGTGGTGCGGTCTGTGGTTTTGACTCCAAACCGCACCGCAAACACCCCTATTATAAACTAATTAATGTATTGTATATGATTTAGTTTTTTTGGACAAATGTTAAAATGACAACAAACTATTTTTATTTTTTCATTTTTAGTTACTGAATTTTCTTTTATCCGTTTTTAGGTAATGAATTTTTTTAAATTATATACTTTTAGCCCTTCAACTTATTTTTTTGGCCCTGATAAATATGTCGTGTAAACCTGTTTATTTTCGTGTCGGTTTCATGTTTGATTTCGGGTTATGGTTTAGACCTTGTAAATATTCTATTTCATGTCGTGTTTAAAAATTTGAAATGTTAAAAAATAGGAGATGGGGAGTCGAAATTGAAAAAGTGAGACACTGAAGTTAGGATGTGGAACGACAAAATTTATAGTAAGTTTAAAAAGACAAAATGGAAAAAGTTATAATCGATGAGCAAAAATAATAAGTAGTGAAGAGGATTAAATTAAGTCACTTTAAAAGTTTTTATTTTAATTTTAATTCTTAAGTTTGGTTCATTACAAGTCTATAATATATAATATATTTTTAAAAATATAAATTTATAAAAATTGATATATAATTAAACAGGTCATATTCAAGTCATCTTTGAGTTGAATATTTTGACCCTAACCCAACCCGTTTAATTTCTGTGTCATGTTGTGTCAACCCGTTTACTTATACGTGTCGAAATCTCTTACCTAAACCCACTAGTTTCATGTCGGGTTCGTATCGGGTTGTTGTGTCATGTCATATTTTGCCAGGTCTATTATTTTTTTCTCTTTTAGGTAATTGACTTTTCAAAATCATCTCATTTTAATCCTTTTTAACCGGTTATAGCCATTACCTATATAACTAATTAAATAAAACGATTTTGAAAAGATTATTATCTAAAAACAAACAAAAATAAGTTGAATGAATTTTGAAAAGTTACAATCTAACAAAAATAAACTCAATGAAAAAAATAGACAAACGAAAAAATTCGTTGGTTGGTTTTTACATTTTCCAATATTGGACGTGTGTTTGGCAAAAATATTTGGAAGTTAGACTGTAAACTAATAGCTGAAAACTAAAATTGTAGCTTTTATTTATAATATAAGAGTATTCAGAACAATAATTGAAAGCTTTTTTAAATACGTAATTACATAAAATGACATATGAACATAATCTAAAAATGAAATATAATTATGGTAATTTAACTTTTCCAAACTATAATTATCAAAAGTTAAAATTATCCAAGTTTTAATACCAAGGGCACGAGTTAAACTTCTCAATCGGTAAAAAAAATTTATGCATATTAGTAAATAATATTTTTTTTACAAATAAAATAAATAAGACTTTTCAATTTTATAAGAACCTAGGCCATATATTTTTTTACATATTACAAGTGTTTCGGTGTTCTAAAAAAATATATTATTATATGATATTAACTTTGGTTTATAAATTTATATTATAAATATCTATTATTTTGTTAGATTAAGATTAATAAATTATAAAATCCGTTTATATAGTTGTTTCAAATAAACTCATATTAATTGTTAAAATATATTTATATTTAATCATATAGTATAGTATATAAGATAGTTACGAAAAGTATTGATATAACTTATTTATTTTAAAAGGCATTTAAATCAATTTGTTAAAGTCTATTTTTGTTTTGTATACGGTTAATTGTAATAGTTTTTGGATTTAAAACATTTTTTAACCCTTTAAAATTTTTTTATGAGTTAAACAAAACTTTTTATATTTTCATCGATAAAAAAACTATATGCGAAACACATCTATTATATCATAAAAGCTTTGAAGTCCCCGAAACACGATATTTTGTGTGAATGTTTACGCATACACACATCTCGTTATTACTAAGGGGGTGTTTGGCATTGCTTATTAGCTTATAACTTGTAACTTATTAGTTTATAAGTTAATAAGTAAGTGTATGATAACTTATGAAAAAAATGACTTATTAGAGTTCCTTACCGGATAAGTTACTTTCATTCAAACACTTTTTTAATTTATAATGGTGTGGAACCATAATAAGTTGTTTCAAAAAGCTTAGCCAAACACCCCCTAAGTTTTTGTAGTAAAATATCTTTTTTATAATATTTAATTATTTATTATCTATTATTAATATTTTATAAAATCGATATAAAGTGAGTTTGAAGACAAATTCATATCTTCTGTAATAGATTTTGATGAAATTTGAAGGAGAAAAAGACATCAAAACCTTACTTAAAGTACATGCAATTTTAACAGTTTACTTTAAACTTAAATTTTACTTTTACATTTAATCATGTTGATTCAACCAAAGATGCTTCTCCTCCCCTTTTATAAAACTTATAAAATTTTCGTTACAAAATAAATACAATATATTTATGAAAAGTGTTTTTTACGTGGGTAAAGTTTTATTCAAAGATGTCATTTTTGCTTATAAATAACTTTTACAAATTATTGATAGTATTGGTTTTAAATAGATAATCATTGATTTTTTAGTTAAAAAAAATCTTTACATTTAGATGGGAGTCAAACGGCCAAAAAAGTTATACGGTTAACTTTTTTTAATGATAAAATTAATTTTTTTTTATAAACTATCTAAAAGTCATAAAATTACTATCCATTACTCATTGGACTTTACTAAGAAGCTCCACCAGATCTGCCGTAAAAAAAACCAAAAGTATTAAATGCAAATGGTATAAAGACATGTTGATTTTTGATGCACGATTACTTATGTTTTCTCACTTTACAATATGCAAATTGTAAAACATCCTGTCTCACCATGAAAAGCCACTCCTCTAGCCCACGATTGATGAAATCCCTTTGAGAGTCTGAGACTTATACATGCGTGTTTCCCTCCAACTCATCCAAAAATTAAAACATCGATCGGTCTAAGTTTTAACATTCTTTCTAACGGTCAGGCAAGAAGTCCACATGTGTCTAGAATACATAAAAAAGAACGCCATCAACCATATTGTGCCCGTACTAGAATCACATGAGCTCTCTACAATGAACCACATGCTCTTCAAAAGAGTCCAAACATGCCTTGCGACAAATTTTACATATCTCATCAACTAGAAATAGTTGAATTATAAGGCGATATTTAAGGATAGTACGATACTCCATTGGTGACATATGTTGGCCAATACCATGCACATGGATAGTCAGAAGAAAATCTTGAGCATGTGGTGCTTGTAAACACTCAAAAATCGATTTCTATCTTGTAACACCCGAACCATTCAGGTAAAATTTCCTTGTTTAATTTATAAGTGTAAGTGTGAATTAATAATCTACATATGGCGTAGATTGCCTCTACGCATTACGTACATGGTTACTTGGAGGCGGGGTTTTAGACACTTACGCAAGGTGTAAGTAGGAGTACGCAAGGCGTACTCGACCAGGGTCCAAACCCTAAATTCAGGGTTTTGAGCCTTATTTAAGCAACTTAACCTTCATGATCCTTTTCCATTCTTAGCCTCCATGCCTCCAAACGTCTCCCTAACCCCATATTAGTACATTGTGAGCTTAAAAGTGTGTTTTTGGGTGCCTTTAAAGAAATAAGAAGGTGGTGGTCGTGCTTGGAAGCTTGAATCAACCTTGGATCTAGAAGTTCTCCACCCTTATTCATCTCCAGAAAGTATATATTTTGTACCATTATGCCTCCATTGATAGATCTAGCTTAGATGTTGAATTTATGCCATTTTGTCCCATTATTTTGGTTCCTTTTAGTATAAAAAACTCTAGAACTTGTGGAGTGCATTTCCAGAGATATTTAAGGTTATTAAGTCATAAAAATGGCATCTTGGCCATTTTCAACCATTCATGCATGAGTTTGAGATCCTTAGAAGTTGTTATGAGATTAGGACTTGCTCTTGAGCCTTGAATAACCATGTAAGTGCATAAATTTGGAACTTTATCACTTAGGACACTGATTTAGACTAGATCTGAGAGTTGGACGTGATGCCTTTCTGTATTAAGCACTTAATGAGATTATTGGCTTCAACGTGAGTATGCAGGGCGTATATATGGGTACGCAGTGCGTACCCCTGTATTACCTTGTAAAAACCAAGCCACACTCTATGCAGGGCGTACTCGGTCTTCATGATGACCATTGACTTTTAACCATTAACCTTTGACTTTGACCAAGTTTGACTTTAGGTCATTTGGGGTTATTTGAATAGTAGATTGAGATTGGGTCCCTGTTTATTGTATAGGTGACTTGTAGAGACGGTATTTGGAGCAGTGATCAGTTCAACTATCTTTCATACTATCTTTTAACTATCTTTGGAGCAGGGATCAGTTCAACTATCTTTCATACTGTGAGGTGAGTTTTCCTCACTATATTTGTGGGTCGAAGACACCAATGCCGACCCACTAGGTTATGTATCCTGGTATATAGGATGATGTTATGCTGGTTATATGTTACACTGGTAGATCTGTATGATTACCTGTAACAACGTTAGATTTGAATCAATATGATGTCTAGATGGATAAAGTTTCCAACTTTATCCATAACAACGTCACAAACTTTCAAGATCTAAACTTCATCCACTAAAATTACCAAAAAGTGGCAGATATGACAAATGACTAGATCTATGAAACCAACGAGCAAGATAGAAGCTTTTTACTCACAATGGTCTAGGAATGATGTAATTTTGTTGGATCTATACTTGAACTCTTCTTCTATACACTTTGCCACCATCTTGCTCTTCAAGATTTAACCTTCCAATGGAGAAATAATATCATAAATGATGCCAAGGCTCAAAAACAAGTGAGAGGAGGCTAGGGTTTCTCAAGGAATGTTCTTAGGTGATGAAGGCTGGTAATGAGAGGGTTTCCCATAAGTTAGAGCCTTTAAATAGGGCTTAAAACCGAAGATTTAGGGTTTTGATCTGCCCATATTACGTCGTGCGTAACATAAATTACGCCATGCATAATTGATTAAACCCTCGTTACGCCCTGCGTAACTTTAAATTATTCCATGCGTAATCGAAAGTCCCCATTTTCCACTTCAACTTCAAACAGCCATAACTTCTTCGTTTCAACTCCGTTTCCGGCGTTCTTTATATGCGCGAAAAGGTATTGAAGAGCCCACAATCCTATCTAATTATTTTTGACTTAAAACATACCAAACTAAAATCCTTATTTCATGAAAGAAGTCTGTTAACATATCCCTCTATAAATACATCAAAGATAACAAGAAGTTTATCTAAAGGACGACCTAATTAACGGTCACTACCCAACATAAGTGCTAGGTTCGGGCCTTCGCCCTTGCGGCATCGCACTTAAACCCCGACACTCTAGTGCCAAGATACAACTCAAGATATGAGCCTCCTGTCCATAACAAGCCAAAACAGTACCAACCACTCCCCAGAGCGACAAGTGGAGCGCTCACAACGCTACTCTTCGGTGGTTCTACACCAATAGCAGGTAACGACTAGTGGTGCACGATCTGCCAATGGGACGCCTCCACGTCCTGGCGGTCCAGACAAGACAAAAATTACTATCGGGGACATGCTCCTCCGACAACAGGTATAAAAGAAGCCCTTCTTATCCTGAAGAAGGGATCACCTCTTTCCCTATCTCAAGCTAAAACCTAATTCTCTAATCAAATTACTGACTTGACCGTCGGAGCCTCGTTCCAAGACCCCCTCCCGGACGACGAATGACATTGGTTCTTTCTTTGCTATAATTCTCAGGCTTAAATCAGACGAAACCACCACAAACGGCGTTAAGCTTGAAGCAGATATCACAACATTTGGCACAATCCGTGGGACTCGAACCCACAACCACGTATAAAGGAAGCCCAAGAAGGGATTGCCTCTTTCCTTATCTCAAGCTAAACCCTAATTCTCTCATCAAATTACTGACTTAACTATCGGAGCCTCGTTCTGGGACCCCCTCCCGGACGACGACAGACGTTAATTCTTTCTTTTTTATGATTATCAAGCTTGACTCACATGAAACCACCTGAAACGACATTAAGCTCGAAGCAGATATCACAACATTTGGCACCATCCGGACGTGTACTTAGACTTACACAACCTCAATATGACCCTAGACGACGACAATGACAGTAAAGGAACCTGCGGCGTTCAATGGAGGAGACATGAGTCCGCTCAAACCAATGTTGTCGCTTGACGGCAGACAACCATCTGTGTCAGACGAACAAGCCTCCACACCCATGCCAATAGCACAAACATCAGGTCCGATAACGAGAACCGAAGCGACAGCAATCGCCGGCCTGTGGCGACTGTCACCCATCACAACAGAGTAACCGGTTACAACGATGACCGCAACACCTCAGTCGACAGTGACACGAAAGTCACAACCACTGACCTAGCAGTCATAACTGTCGACTCAACAGTTGCGACTGACTGTTTCTCAGTTGTAAATGCTATTGCAGCAGGCGGGCACGAACACTTGGTCCTCATGTAACATCCGGACTCCCAGGTATATTATTTATTTATTTATTTTTGAGGACTATTGGGCAACTCGACGAGTGGGTGCTACAACTCGTCGAGTAGAGTCGTGTTTGTCCACGTGGGATTAGTAAACTACTCGATGAGTCAGAGAGTCGACTCGCCGAGTAGACGCTGAGTGATGAAACCCTAAATTCCCGGGTTTGGGGCCTAGTTAAGGACACTTATAGCCTCATTTGCGGCTCACCAGCTGCCCAACTTCACTGAGAGAAAACCCTAATCGGCCATTGAACTAAGAGAGAGTATTTGAGCTAACTTTGAGTGTTTGGTGCATCTTTTGAAGAGAAAGGAAGGATTCCAAGCCAAATGACGAGAAGAGGTAGTTAGATTCGTGGCTATTTCATCTAGGAGCTTCTGTGAAAGGTAAAAAGTCCACACCTTTCTCATTTTGTTGGGTAGATCTCATATTATTGGAGTTTAGGGCTTTTTCCATATAATATTGGGACTTTGAGTGTGTTGAGTCCATATAGAGATTTGGACATCAAATCTGGACCTTGAGAGGTCCCTAGAGTCCAAAGGTCCCTGCTTTATTCAGCCATAATATAAATTTTGAGTGAAAAACCCTTAATGGAGCATGTTCTTGGCATTTCAAGCCCTAAGTGCCATGCATGAACGTAAAGCTCGTGACTTTACGTGATAATCGATCCTTGAGAGTGTAGATCTAGAGTTTAGGAAGGTTTTCTGCCTTGAAATTGTCTGAATGAGAAATGAGTCTGAATGGACTCGCCGACTCGACGAGTCGGTTAGGGTTGTCCCGATAAGCTTGATCATACGATAGCTCGGCGAGTTAGGGGTTAACTCGACGAGCTTAGTTGGACCTTCACGAGACTTCTGAGGAAATGAGTGGACTCGACGAGTCACATGGGTGCACTCGGCGAGTCAGGTCAAACATGGACTGTTGACTCGAGTTTGACTTCTGTTCACTTTAGGTTTGGTTAACATGAGTAATGGAGACCATGGAGGGGTAAAATGGTCTTTTACCCATTCCAAGAGTTAGAGAGAGAAAGAGAGAGAGAGAGAGAGAGAGAGCAAACTTTTGGTATATTTTGAGTATGAGTAGAGTATTAATTAGAGATAACTATTCTATGTGTTAGGCGGAGGCTAGTTCGAGATTCCGTGTACGAGATTGTTACTTGCTAGCTTACGAGGTGAGTCTTCTCATTATACTTACCTTGAGTGGTAATCTATATGTGACCGGAGGGTCTTATGTGCATATACTGTGTATTGACATATCTTGCTTATTGTCTTGTGATATATATATGTTGTGTATTATATTGAGTTGCCGAGTTGAGGGACCGGAGGGTCGAGCGGAGTTGTAGGACCAGAGGGTCCCACTGAGACACATTGACCGGAGGGTCTTATCTGAGTATAGCCATGAGAGGCTAATGAGATATGTGTGGTATTTTGGGGAACTCACTAAGCTTCGTGCTTACCGTGTTATGTGTTATGTGTTTCAGGTACTTCTCAGGATCATGGGAAGGCGCCAGCTTGATTGTGTTGGATAAGGTGTCTAAGTCCATAACAATATTTGAGATGCACTTGACCCGACCCGGCATGGTCCATTTGGGTTGCACTTCACCCGAACAATTTGTATGGATAATCTTTTGAGAATAGTATGTTTATGATTTATTAATATATTATAAGGTATAATATATTAATATGAAATCATATTATTTAATTAGTATTGATCTTAAGTTAATTAAGAATTAATTTAGTGATAAAAAGGTGACTAATTAAATATGGGCTCTTGTATTTATATAGTGTGGGCTAATGCTTATTTAGTATGGGCTAGGCTTGCATGGGAGTCCATGGAGCTTTAAACCCATGGATCCTTGGAAAGGAAGAGTCATGGGTATTAGGGTTTACATGGATGTAACCCTAATCCTCCACACTATATAAAGGAGTCTTTGGCACTTGATTTGGCACTAGTTGTGTGTGAACAAGAGTGGTGGCCGATTTCAAGAGTGTGCATTATTCTCTCAAGAGTTTTCCAAAGTTTGTGGTGATTTGTGATTTCCATTTTAGGCATCCACACTATTGGTGCTAGGCTCTCAAACTCCAAGCAATCAACCACTACTAAAAGGTATGTCATTCTACTAGTAATTTTATGATTCAAGTTCCCCATGCCATGCTAGTTAGGATGTAAACCTTGGAAATTCTTATTTGCATGTATTTTAGAGAAAACATAGATCCAAGGTTTATAGGGTTGCATGTACACCATAGAAGTGTTAGAATGCTCAAAACCCAACAGTGGTATCAGAGACTAGGCTTGTTTTCTTGAATACTTGATGCAAACTGTTGAAAAATCGAAAAATCTTGCTGTCTGGACAGTGGACTCGCCGAGTCCATGGGGGGACTCGACGAGTCCAAGCATATCTTCATCCTACTCATCGAGTAGGTTCATGCACTCGACGAGTAGGAGGCCCAGAGTGCAGTTTTTCGAGTTTTTAAGCTGGAATTGGACTAGAATCATTACACTAAACTGTTTTGGATTTATAAAACCTGTTTTTGATATTGTAATGATTATGCTAATCCAATTTCAAAGGCTATTATCAAAATTTTAAGTTTTGTATGTGTTCATATGATTCTTAAAATTATTGATATGGTTGTTCATGAACTTATGAGTTTTGTTAGATCATAGGAATTATTGCAAATTGTTTGTTAGTTAATTCTTGATCTTGATGTGTTTTAATGGAATCCATAATTTGTCCTCAAGTTATGGATTATCAAAAGTTTTTCTTTTAAAGTCCTTTAAAAACCATAGGTTACACAAGTTGAAGTTATGGATGTCCAAGAGTCTCTTCATCATAAATAGTTTTATGGACTCCATAACTTGTCCTCAAGTTATGGATGTCCAAGAGTCTCTTCATTAAAAGTTTTTTTTAAACCTTAATTAAACTCATAAGTTATGAAAATCCAAAAGTTTTTGAATTGTTCAAAACTTGCCCTCAAGTTTTGGAATTTGTAAAGTCTCACACACACTTTAGTTCCAACCCTTAGAGTTTTAAAAGTTAAAATTCAACCATTATACTTTATAGTATTATAAGTTAATAATATATATATGTATAAGAGCAAGTCAGTCTTACCGTTAGTAGGCCTCATTCACGAAGCCGGTCTATAAAGGGGGTATAAGGTTGTTGCCTATAAAATGGAAGCTTAATGGGTGTCCACTCTCACCCACCGCTTCCTTGACTGGTGGAGGGTCGTTAGCCGAACGGGTAGGACAAGGACTATAATTCTCATTAAAAGTATAATGATGAATATAAAGTAACTAAACCTTTTATAAAATTTCCAATCTTAGAATGTGAATTTGGTGCTAACCCATGAAATTTACACTTTGTACCTTACCAAGTTGTTGGTGGAGTGTGTGTGGTTAACCGGCACACTAACTTGGACTAGTAAGGATAGCAAAGGGTGACTTAATGTTTATCATAGATTGGTGGAGCGCGTGTGGTTAACCGTCACATTGATTAGGTGATAATATTAAGGGTACCAAGTGAATTTGCATGGTTATTCACACCTTGTTTTGTGATCCTCGGCATCCCAGTCACAAAACCTGAAGGGCACAATCGAGATTGAAACATGCCATTGAAAAGTTCAGTGAATCTCAAAAGATCTAGGAGTTTCAAACCAATTAAAACCTAATTTTATTTCGTTTTTCATGGTGGAAATTGGTGAATCGTCATTCACCTACCTTCAAATATTCTATAGCTTGGATTACAACATCCCTCTTATAAGTTATAAAATATTGTGTTGGGTCCTAGCCTTAATATTTCATATTGGGTGTTATATTAAGGATTTTAAATCAACTAACTTGAATCTCTCCCGTTGTAGATGTCTGGTTCAGACAAGTATGATCTTCCCAAATCTCTTGGAACAAGCTTTCCTCTTGAAGATGATGTCCCACAACATCATGCTTCACTTCCTCCACCTCCTCCAATTATTCTCCCCGACTCACAAGCTTGAAGAATTGAAAATTTCAAACTCACTCAAGTCCTATTGGATAGTAAACACAAGGATGGAAAGCCAGTGTGTGCACATGTCTTGGAGATGAAGACACACATTGACAGGCTAAAGATGATGGGTGTCGGGTTCCCAATAAAGTTGGCTATTGACTGGGTTCTTCAGTCACTTCCTGGGTCATATAGTGAGTTTGTTAAAGACTACTATGTGACAGATCTCGACATGACCCTAATAGATCTTACCTATTTGCTAATTGCTGCTGAATCCACAATGATTTGGCGCAATGGTCAAGCAACTTTGATTGGAAGGTCTGCCTCCCAAGCTCACATGGACATCCCAAAAATGATTCCTTCTCCTAAAGGGAAGGAATTGGCCATGGTCAAAAGTGATGATCATAAGAGAAAGGCCATTTCTGAGACTGCTCTATGTGTTGGCTCAGATGAGCCTGTGTGTTTCTATTGCCAAAGAAAGGGACATTGGAATTGAAGTTGCACTGACTACCTGAGATCTTTAGTCAGAATGTATGGTTCTGCTTCAGGTAAGTCCACTATCTAACTCTGTTAATTTCCTAATTGTTAATTCTTAATACATGATGTGACTGGGTTGCATTTTAATGTTTTGCAGGATCAAGCAAAGGGAAGGAAGCTTAAAAGAAGAGTATGTTGAATCTGATCGTGAAGATGGATTTCAATCGCATGGTTCGAAGATCGGATTCTTGAGCTACTACTTAGGAGTTATGATAGATTGCTAGGAAATATGTAATAGCATAGTTTCCATTTAAAGTTGCATTGTAAGGAAAAAGTTTTTTCCGCATTTTATAAATAAATAATTTTTTTGTTTTACTTTATTTTATATCTCCTTGCAATGGCATTTATGGAAAGTTAATGTTTGTATGTTTCTAGCAATAATGAATTTGATTCTTTCATCTGTGGTAGTGTCTAAATTTACCAAATAAGGAAAGATTCTCATCACCCAAGTTTCAATTGGACCGAAACTTGGAATCATGCAGGTTGTATTGCATGATGAATGAGAATTTTCATTTTTGGAAAGTTAAGACTAATTCCCTGACCACATGTATATGTGAGTCAGGTGAAAGACTAAAGGATCGGGTACACTGGGTGTATGCAGTTCAAAGTCTACCACAAAGATCGATAAGACTATTCATCATGATTTACTAAAGTTTAGTAAATATGGTTGTACCTACAAGTTTAAGTACAATTCTGAAACATTGGAAAAGTTTCAATGAATGGCAGGGCGAATGGGAAGAATCAAATTAGGCAGAAAGATAAAAGTTTCTCAAATCTGAAAAGATGGGAGAGTACTTTAGTATCATGTTTTATGATCATCTTAATGATTATGGAACCATATCACAATTTGATTCTCTAAGGACATCTTAGTGCATTTGTTTGGCTAATAAGAGGATTCATTAATTGTTGGAATGGTTAAAATCAAGAAGATGAATCATACTCCATTCCAAAACAATTCTTGGAGTTATACTCCAAGATGGTAACCTTGAGTGACATAAAGAAGGGTTTAAAACACTTATCAAATGTAGAGTAAAATGTTTTCTACTCTTGAACATTTGAAATTGGTAAGTTGTGTTGTCTTGGATAAAACAAAGACCAACTGAGACCAATTGTGTGAAGTGTTTATCTTGATAAGAATCCGCACTAACTCTTGAATATTTGTTTGTTTGTCAAGGAATGGTTCTTGACAAAGAGAAACTTATATGTCAAGAGGACAGTGGGAGTCCTAAAGGTCTTGAAAGTTTCAAGAACTAATCAAGGATAAAACCTATAGTTTATCGCTAGCACACGACTTGAGGTTTGTAACCTATCGTGTTGACATAATTCTTGTTTCTGTGCCTATTCCGGTAAAGTTGACTATGTATGTGTGTTCTGTGAGTTCTCAATTGTGTGCATAACAACTTGGAAGCAATGGTGGGCCCTTGGACTACCAAGACGCAAGAAATCAAGATTGATCAAGTTCAATTCTTATGAGTTTGAGTTTGTCACTAACCTTGTCTTGTGATTATGGTTTTGACAAATTCACATGGATAGGAACACATACACCATAAAATCTAAGTGTCATAAGGTTTCTTTCCGATTCATGAAAATGATGGTGAGGGAACACTTTCACTAAGTAGATTTTAAGTAGATAGCAATTGTGATATTTGCATTCTCAAAGTCGTTAGTGGAGCGTGTGTGGTTAACCGGCACACTAACATGGACTTGTGAGAAATGGCAAAAAGGTCTAAACATTATGATTACGGCATCCCTCTTCATAATTGTTTAGACATACATGTGAGCTATCTAAGGAAAGATGTATGAGTCTGAGAAGCTTGGATAAAGTTTTTTCGAAGCATCTCGTATCAGAAGTCTGAACTTTGGTGATGAAAGTCAATAAAGTATTGATTTCTAGAAGTCGATTTCTGAGTATATGTCAAATCTAGTGGGAGAATAATTGTTGTGCTAAATAATTATTATGCTAGAGGGAGCATAATCAATTATGATAAGTATTGTTAATTATAGAAAACAAAAGTTTTGCTTGGAAAAGGTTGTTTTGCTAAAATTAAGGGAGAGGAGATTATACTTCATTTCAATCCTAAAAGTTTAGATTGAGATTTCAATCATCTTTAGTCAAGGATATATATATATGAGTTTTTTGTTGGAATGGTTCAACATAAGGGAATTCTATATATATTGCATTCTCAAAATTCGATTATGATTACGACATCCCTCTTCATAGTCGATTTTTTTGAAAACATGGCAAATATAAAATATTGTCGCAAAAGACTGATCTAGTACCATGTCTTTATGTGAGACATCATGAATCGTGTACCATATGCTTTGGGTATAGGATCGATCACATGTGCTATAGTATCTATCCGTTCTAAATTTTCAAAATGCCTAGAGCATTAAGAGGGAAAAAGGAACAGAACCGGATATGACTGAAATGATTAAGCAATTGTCGAGAAGAATCTGAGGTTTACCTAAGATTGGTTTCTCATGGACAGTTGGAAGTATGATGTTAAATTTTGGAAATGGCCATATTGACATATTCTAAAAAGAGGTAGCTATTGTTCAGAAGTGATAGTCAAAATGGGAATATGGAAATGTTTTCCATATTGGGAGTTGGATTTTAAGAATCTATGAGAAAGTTAGAAACTTTTATGCAAGAAGGATATTCAAAGGAATGTACTTTGAATGTGAGACTTCGTTTCCATGGAATAGATCTCCACTGGAACACTTTGTAATGTCTATTGCCAGGTCTTTGTGACTTTTGTGCATAGTTGTTGCAAGAGGATCAATGCATATGAGTTTAAAATCTAACAAATTACAATAAATGACAAGAATTTGATATTCTTACATTTATGGTAAGGATTTGGGATTATGAAATGAGCATCATTGGAATCGTGTTCAATTGATCTACTTCACAAAGTAAGGATCATAGACAAACATAGTTTGCATACTTGGAGTATGGCATGACTATTGTTTAGAAAACATAGTGTACATGCTTGGAGCATGGGACAACTATTGTTTTAATTCAAGTGTTAAGTTGATAAATCGAAACAGAATAATGTGTAATCAATATGGCGATGAATAAAAGGTGTTTTATTTATATTCATAAGTGTTGCGACCATATTGGATTCAATTATTCTTGTGTTTCACTTTGCATGTTTTGACTTCCATAATAACTAGGTTATTCTTTCCGAATGACTAAGTTATTTAAACTCTCCACAGTCAGTCATATGTTGGAAGTAGGTATGAATCAAGACTGTCATGAATTGGGCTTGTAGATGTCTAAGGTGTTAGACATAGTAAGAGTTGCTACAACATTCATGAGTGCTCATAAGTTCTGAGTATTGGATTTAACCCACGCTCACTTGTATCACTTCATGGAATTTATCTCGAGTGATCGTGAGATGGTAATATCATATAAGTCTTCAAACCTAGAGATATGAGTTGTTACCTATGAGTTGGTTGTACATTGATTGCACGAAAATGCATCAGTAACTTGATGTTATAAAACGTGCCTTTGTGTATAATTCAACAAGTAGTAGAATAAGCATATGAGTCGAAGTTTATCTGTTCCTTTTAGTCCTTGGAGGATTAGAAGCGATATGTGGGCCCCTCGATGATTTTTTTGACCTATGTACCGGGCCCGGTCAGAACCTAATTGATGTGTTCAATTTAGTTCTATGTCAAACAAATCGGAAATCGGGAAACAAACTGCTGGACAATAAGTACGACGTTGTTCCATGTATTTGTCCGGCTGATATCTTCAAAACAGAGGATTATATGATCACTTATCTAAAATGGCGCTTCATAGTTCAACAGAGTTTTGTGAGCTACGATTGCCGGTTGGTTCCTGAAGTCATATCTGCAAATATAGTTATTAGACTTATCCAAGTGGGAGACTGTTGGATAAGGTGTCTAAGTCCATAACAATATTTGAGATGCACTTGACTCGACCCGGCATGGTCCATTTGGGTTGCACTTCACCCGAACAATTTGTATGGATAATCTTTTGAGAATAGTATGTTTATGATTTATTAATATATTATAAGGTATAATATATTAATATGAAATCATATTATTTAATTAGTATTGATCTTAAATTAATTAAGAATTAATTTAGTGATAAAAAAGGTGACTAATTAAATATGGGCTCTTGTATTTATATAGTGTGGGCTAATGCTTATTTAGTATGGAATAGGCTTGCATGGGAGTCCCTGTATGGTCCGTGGAGCTTTTAACCCATGGATCCTTGGAAAGAAGAGTCATGGGTATTAGGGTTTACATGGATGTAACCCTAATCCTCCACACTATATAAAGGAGTCTTTGGCACTTGATTTGGCACTAGTTGTGTGTGAACAAGAGTGGTGGCCGATTTCAAGAGTGTGCATTATTCTCTCAAGAGTTTTCCAAAGTTTGTGGTGATTTGTGATTTCCATTTGAGGCATCCACACTATTGGTGCTAGGCTCTTAAACTCCAAGCAATCAACCACTACTAAAAGGTATGTCATTCTACTAGTAATTTTATGATTCAAGTTCCCCATGCCATGCTAGTTAGGATGTAAACCTTGGAAATTCTTATTTGCATGTATTTTAGAGAAAACATAGATACAAGGTTTATAGAATTGCATGTACACCACAGGAGTGTTAGAATGCTCAAAACCCAACAGATTTTACACACATCAGAGTTTGAGTTATGTTTTGAGAGGATCCTAGAGTTGTTATATATATACAATTTTTGGATATGTGTTTGATGATTTGATATTGTGACACTTTTCAGATTTTTGGATTGAGAAAATGTGTTTTTAAATTGAAAATTTTGGTTTGAAAATTTACGTTGTTACAAGTTGGTATCAGAGCCTTGGTTTGAGGGATTCGGATGCACCTTCGGGTATGTCTGAACTCAAACCGAGGATTTGAGAAAGATTTTCAAAAGAAATGAATTTTTCTAAAATGAGAAAGAGTTTTAAGAGAAATCGAGATGGAGCAGTGTATACAATCAGCTAGAGCCCCAACGGCGATTTCCCAAAATACCCTTACTTATTTGTGTTATGATATATTTATGGGATGCTAGTGATGCATGCTAAAGGATAGGCTAGGTATTTCATATTTTAGGGCTAGGGTTGCCTGATTTGTGATGCCTTAGCTTAGGAGTCGTTGCTATCTGTTATGAGCTTTGAGTATGTGCTGAGTGAGAGTATCGAGCATGATCACTTGGAGAGAGAAATTCTGAGGTGAGGGATAATCTAGAGGAGATACCTAGATGAGTGGTGAGTGGTATACTAAGAGAGTAGTTTGATATTCGTGAGAGATATAGTACTTCTGAATTAGAATCCTAGGAGGAGGACTTGGAGTGACTACAGGCCAGGTGTAGAAGGTAGTATTGGGCCCGTACTACTGAAAGCACCAGATCTGTATGCAACCCAAGTAAGAATCGAGTGTGAGTATGCTCGAGCGAGTCTCTGATGATTTTTGTGATTGTGTTTCAGATACATCATGTTGGGTACACGCCACAACCCGGGAGGCAGTGGGACTAGTGATGATGATATCCGCAGGATGATTCAAGAGGAGGTGGCCACAGCTATTCGAGCGGAGATTCCTGAGATGTTTGGGTCTATTAAGAACACCCTGATTGAGATGTTTGACGAGCGATACGTTGCTGTCACTGAGGCTGCTGCTGCTGTAGCCACTGCACCTGTCGCCGCTGCTAGGCCATAGGGAGGTGACTCGTTGTTGTTACGGGAGTTCAACAACACGAAGCCACCAGAGTTTGATGGGACACAGGATCCGATTGCTGCGATGAGATGGATCTCTGATATCGAGGGATGTGTTTACACATGTTCACGCCCAGATCACTTGAGAGTTCAGTTTGCGCTGAACCAGCTTCGCTTGGTAGCGAAGGACTGGTGGAAGTTTGTGACAGCCAGCTTTACCTATGCAGATCTTGCTGCGGTGACATGGGAGAGGTTTGTTTTGATGTTCCGAGACAAGTACGTTTCCCCGGTGTAGAGGGAACGATTGGCACAAGAGTTTCTGTCTCTCAAGCAGAAGACGAAGTCAGTGACTGAGATTTCGAGGATGTTTCACGAGAGGGCGATGTTTTGCACTGAGCACGTGTCCACTGAGCATGCACGTGTGAGCCGATATTTAAGCATACTGAGGAGGGATATACAAGAGTTCATGGCAAACTCGCCATACAGGACATTGGCTGAGCTTCAGGCCAATGCCAGGAGGAGGGATATTGAGCTTGATCTGTAGACCAGGGAGGAGGAGGAGTCCTGGGGTAGGGACCGGAGACCAGTGCAGTCGCAGCCGGCGACGAAGCTGGCTAAGCCCGCTGATACCAGAGCTGGGGGCTAGAAGGGCCGCACTTGTGGCAAGTGCGGCAAGAGTCACGAGGGGTCGTGCCGTGCGGGGATTTGCTATAAATGTGGCAAAGAGGGGCACATGGCGAAGGATTGCCCCAAGGGGTTTTCAGTTTGTTTCCACTGCAACCAGACCAGCCATCGGAAGGCCGAGTGCCCTCGGCTCGTGTAGGGATCAGCACAGGGATCTTCACCTGCTGCTTTGCGTGCTACTGAGAGTCGGCCAGCGAAGGCCGAGACACCGAGGGATCGTGGGAGAGCCTTTCAGCCAACATCGGAGGAGGTCCGCGCAGCACCTGATGTCGTGGTCGATATGTATTCTTGTTATTATTCTTTTGAGATATATTGTGCTTATATTGTGTCATGTATAGGTACTTTTCTTATGAACTCTGTACCTGCTTTGGTGTTATTTGACTCGGGTGCGATTCGATCCTTCGTGTCTGTAGCTTTTATTCGTCACATCAGTATCCGACATGAGGCGTTGAGTCGACCTCTGAGTGTTTCTATAGTCGACAAGCATGCGGTTTTTGGTTCTGACGTGATCCGGGAGTGTATACTATAGATTTTTGGTGTTAAGTTTGCCATAGACCTGGTACCGATCGCTATGGGTGATGTCTGTGTCATAGTGGGCATTGACTGGTTGAGTCAATTTGGAGTTGTGATAGACTGCGAGCGACAGTTAGTGACTATACGAGACCCTGGTAGGGGAGTACTTACGGTGTATGGCAAGGGTACTAGATCTGGATCAGCTTTCTGTTCTGCTGCTAAAGCGAGACAGAGTTTACAACAGGGTTGCATGGGCTTTTTAGCGTATGTGATGGATACACGGGTTGCTACAGAGAGGCCGAGTTCTATCACCGAGGTTCCGATAGTATGTGAGTTTCCGGATGTTTTTCCCGAAGAGTTACCGGGTGTGCCTCCCGAGAGGCAGGTGGAGTTCCGGATTGATTTGGTTTCGGGAGCGTCGCCTATCGCCAAGGCATCTTATCGCCTTGCGCCACCAGAGATGCAGGAGTTATCCTCACAGCTCCAGGAGCTGCTGGGGAAGGGTTTTATCAGACCGAGTAACTCACCGTGGGGAGCTCCGATCCTTTTTGTCAAGAAAAAGGATGGTTCACACTGGATGTGCGTTGATTACCGGGAGTTGAACAAACTGACGGTCAAGAACCGTTACCCACTTCCGAGGATCGACGATCTATTTGATCAGTTGCAGGGGGCATCTTGGTTCTCCAATATTGATTTGAGATATGGGTATCATCAGATGAGAGTTTGCGAGGAGGATATTCAAAAGACGGCCTTTAGGACTCGTTATGGGCACTACGAGTTTGTGGTGATGCCTTTCGGGCTCACCAACGCACCGACAACGTTCATGGACCTCATGAACCGGGTGTGCATGCCTATGTTGGATCGATCGGTGATCGTGTTCATCGACGATATCCTAGTGTATTCGAGATCCAGAGAGCAGTATGAGGGGCATCTTAGAGAGATTTTTGGAGTGTTGAGAACGGAGAGGCTTTATGCCAAATTCTCCAAAAGTGATTTCTGGTTACGAGAGGTCCAGTTCTTGGGGCACCTCGTAAACCAGAATGGGATATTGGTCGATCCGGCCAAGATTGAGGCTGTTATGAGATGGGAGATGCCGAGATCCCCAACTGAGATCAGGAGTTTTCTGGGTTTGGCCGGCTACTATCGGAGATTCATCAGATATTTCTCCAAGATTGTCGTTCCTCTCACCAGGCTATCCCGAAAGGGTGTTACCTTTATTTGGGGTCCCGAACACCAGGCCTCATTTGAGACCCTTCACCAGAGATTGTGCGAAGCCCCGGTGTTAGCCCTTCCCTAGGGAGTGGAGGACTTCGTGGTTTATTGTGATGCTTCTATCTCTGGAATGGGCGCAGTGTTGATGCGGAGGGGGCACGTGATAGCATATGCATCGAGGCAGCTGAAGCCTCATGAGACGACGTATCCCACCCACGATCTGGAGTTGGGGGAGGTGGTGTTTGCCCTCAAGATTTGGCGCCGCTATCTTTATGGTGTCCGGTGTACCATATACACAGACCATAAGAGCCTGAAGTACCTAATGGATCAGCCCAACCTGAATATGAGACAGAGGAGATGGTTGGATGTAGTGAAGGACTACGAATGCGAGATCTTATATCACCCAGGCAAGGCTAATGTGGTAGCCGATGCCTTGAGTCGCAGAGCCGAGAGCGCTCCGATCCGGGATGTGTGTATGAGGATGAAGGTGATGACTCCAGTCTTAGATACCATCCGAGAGGCTCAGGTGGAGGCTGTGAGACCGGAGAACCACAAGAGAGAGCGTGTGATTGGGCAGGTTTCCGAGTTTGTGACGGACAGTCGTGGGCTTATGACTTTCCAGGGGCGGATTTGGGTGCCATATATAAGTGGAGCTCGTCGTGTATTGTTGGAGGAGGCGCATAGATCGAGTTTCTCGATCCACCCAGGAGCCACGAAGATGTATTTGGACCTGAAGAGAGATTATTGGTGGCCTTGTATGAAGAGAGATGTGGCATGGGTACTTGAGAGGTGCTTGACCTGTCGTCGGGTTAAGGCCGAGCACCAGCACCCTCATGGAAAGCTGCAGCCACTAGAGGTTCCCCAGTGGAAGTGGGAACAGATTTCCATGGATTTTATCACCAAGTTACCGAGGACGGCGCGTGGGGTTGACGCAATTTGGGTGATTGTAGACCGGTTGACTAAGAGTGCTAACTTCCTTGCTATTAGTGAGAGCTCTTCTGTAGAAAGGTTGGTCGAGATCTACATACGAGAGGTGGTGGCACGGCATGGGGTACCGTCATCGATAGTGTCATATCGGGATGTGCATTTTACTTCCAGGTTCCGGAAGAAGTTTCATGAGGAGCTGGGTACCCGACTGCACTTCAGTACAGCCTACCACCCACAACGGGCAGAGTGAGCGGACGATTCGGACACTTGAGGACATGCTGTGTGCGTGTGTCATGGACTTCGGTGGAAGTTGGGACACTTATCTGCCGTTGGCTGAGTTTTCTTACAACAACAACCATCATTCCAGTATTGGCATGCCTCCCTTCGAGCTTCTGTATGGGAGGAGATGTCGAACTCCCATCTGTTGGGAAGAGGTGGGGCAGAGAGTGATGGGGAGCACTGAGATAGTGCTCAAGACGACCGAGCAGATTCAGCAGGTCAGACAGCGATTACTGACGGCCCAGAGTCGTCAGAAGAGTTATGCAGACCGGTGACGATCCGAGCTAGAGTTCCAGGTTGGAAATTTTGTCCTCCTGAAGGTATCCCCATGGAAAGGGGTGATCCGATTCAGGAAACGGGGAAAGTTGGGGCCCCGATACATCGGTTCTTTCAGAGTGACCGCCAGAGTGGGTAAGGTAGCATACCGGTTGGAGTTACCTGCAGAGTTGAGTCAGATCCATAACACCTTCCACGTGTCTCAGCTGAGGAAGTGTGTAGCCGGTGAGACGGCAGTGGTGCCATTAGAGGACATTCAGGTGGATGCGAGCCTGAATTATATTGAGAGGCGGACTGCGATCTTGGATCGAAAGGTGAAGGTTCTAAGGAACAAAGAGGTTCCCCTGGTTCAGGTCCAGTGGCAACATCGGATGGGGTCCAAGATGACCTGGGAGCCGGAATCCGAGATGCGAGAGCAGTACCCAGAGCTATTTCCAGGGCATGACTTCGAGGGCGAAGTCTGATTCTAGTGGGGGAGAATGATAATATCCGGACTCCCAGGTATATTATTTATTTATTTATTTTTGAGGACTATTGGGGAACTCGACTAGTGGGTGCTACAACTCGTCGAGTAGAGTCGTGTTTGGCCACATGGGATTAGTAACCTACTCGACGATTCAGAGAGTAGACTCGCCGAGTAGACGCTGAGTGATGAAACCCTAAATCCCCGGGTTTGGGGCCTATTTAAGGACACTTATAGCCTCATTTGACGCTCACCAGCTGCCCAACTTCACTGAGAGAAAACCCTAATCAGCCATTGAACTAAGAGAGAGTATTTGAGATAACTTTGAGTGTTTGGTGCATCTTTTGAAGAGAAAGGAAGGATTCCAAGCCAAAGGACGAGAAGAGGCTGATAGATTCGTGGCTATTTCATCCAGGAGCTTCTGTGAAAGGTAAAAAGTCCACACCTTTCTCATTTTGTTGGGGTAGATCTCATATTGATGGAGTTTAGGGCTTTTTCCATCTAATATTGGGACTTTGAGTGTATTGAGTCCATATAGAGATTTGGACATCAGATCTGGACCTTGAGAGGTCCCTAGAGTCCAAAGGTCCCTGCTTTATTCAGCCATAATAGAACTTTTGAGTGAAAAACCCTTAATGGAGCATGTTCTTGGCATTTTAAGCCCTAAGTGCCATGCATGAACGTAAAGCTCGTGACTTTACGTGATAATCGAGCCTTGAGAGTGTAGATCTAGAGTTTGGGAAGGTTTTCTGCCTTGAAATCGTCTGAATGAGAAATGAGTCTGATTAGACTCGCCGAGTCGATGAGCCGACTCGACGAGTCGGTTAGGGTTGTCCCGATAAGCTTGATCATATGATAGCTCGGTGAGTTGGGAGTTAACTCGATGAGCTGAGTTGGACCTTCCCGAGACTTCTAAGGAAACGAGTGGACTCGGCGAGTCACATGGGTGCACTCGGCGAGTCAGGTCAAACATGGACTGTTGACTCGAGTTTGACTTTTGTTGACTTTAGGGTTTGGTCAACATGAGTAATGGAGACCATGGAGGGGTAAAATGGTCTTTTACCCATTCCAAGAGTTATAGAGAGAAAGAGAAAGAGAGAGAGAGAGAGAGAGAGAGAGAGAGAGCAACCTTTGGTATATTTAGAGTATGAGTAGAGTATTAATTAGAGATAATTATTCTATGTGTTAGGCGGAGGCTAGTTCGAGATTCCGTGTACGAGATTGTTACTTGCTATCTTACGAGGTGAGTCTTCTCACTATACTTACCTTGAGTGGTAATCTACGTGTGATCGGAGGGTCATATGTGCATATACTGTGTATTGAGATATCCTGCTTATTGTCTTGTGATATATATATGTTGTGTACTATATTGAGTTGCCGAGTTGAGGGACCGGAGGGTCCAGTAGAGTTGTGGGACCAGAGGGTCCTACTGAGACACATTGACCGGAGGGTCTTATCTGAGTATAGCCATGAGAGGCTAATGAGATATGTGTGGTATTTTGGGGAACTCACTAAGCTTCGTGCTTACCGTGTTATGTGTTATGTGTTTTAGGTACTTCTCAGGATCACGGGAAGGCGCCGACTTGATTGTACACACATCAGAGTTTGATTTATGTTTTGAGAGGATCCTGGAGTTGTTATATATACAGTTTTTGGATATGTGTTTGATGATTTGATATTGTGACACTTTTGATATTTTTGGATTGAGAAAATGTGTTTTTAAATTGAAAATTTTGGTTTGAAAATTTACGTTGTTACATATGATACCTTTTCCTCAACAATTTCATGCAACTTAGTAAGGGGAAGGGAGATGCAAACTCTATAATGACCTGCAAGCAAAAAGAATGAGAGTCAATACGAGCATATTACGATAGATTCATGCTGGCAATGCTCAACGTCCCGAGCCATGAAGAGTTCCTTGTAACTGTCGCCTTCGCCTAAGGTCTACTCCTCGACCCTATGTCAAAGAAGATGCAGGGGACTGTACCTCAGTCGAGAGACGAGCTAAAATACATAGTCGAGAAATACCTCTGACAGATCGAGTGTGAGGAAAGGAAGGAACCTAACATAAAGGCTATCACAAGCATGTACATTAAGCAAGAAAAAGAAAACTCTCATCTTGCGCAGAGACCTAACAACCGAGATCACCATGATAGAAGCCATGATAACATAGCCGACACTCGAGACACCCATCTTGCAGATTTCGCCCATTTGGTAAAGATGAGCCTCGGAGCCACCAAACTGAGGTCCATGCCATTGAAAAAACACCTCCAAAGGTGGACAAAGAGAAAGGGAAATATTGTGAGTATCATAAGAGCAAAACCCACGATACCGGCGAGTGTACAGTTCCGAGGAAGGAAATGGATGAAAAACATCTAACCGGCGACCTCACGAAAATCACAAAAGATTTAAGGTCCAAGTTTGATGCTAACCAGAGAAATGCTCGAGATCGAAAAGATGCTGACAAGAGCCAAATTAAGGAGGAGATCATTTCCATCACGAGGTCCTGTAAGAGGAGCGAGTGCTGCGAAACGGATGACGACATCGAGGTACTCCTTAAAAACATCCTCAATATTAGTTTTTCATCAGAGGATCCGAGGATGCCAGACTGGAACCCCAGGTATCCGATCTTGATAACCGCTTGTATACGTCAGATACAAATCAACCGTGTCTACATAGACAATGGCAGCGGTACGGACATCCTTTATGAGTACTATTTCCAATAATTGTCGACTTCCTGGAAGGAAAGCTTAACTCCTCTGACCGTCGGTCCCCTCATAGGGTTTACAGGGCCCAGCTTATCGCCACTAGGAACGATACATCTCTCTCTTACTATAACTAGTCATGACGGGAGAGACAGGGTCACACGTGCGATAAGGTTTTCAGTAGTATGCTCCCCGACAGAGCACGACATCCTGCTCGGGCGGCCAATGCTTTTCCAACTACGATCCATACCATTAACGATCCACGACACTGTAAATTTTAGCACAAGCACTAGATCGGCCACTATCGTTTCCCTTAACCCGCGCACACGCTGTTACTATCAGGACCTTGCTGACCCAGGGCTAGTGCGAATCTCAATCAACAAAAAAGGGGGGGAAAGTTGACAAGAAGAGCAAGACAACAAAACCTGAATCCGTAAGGCGAGTAGGTGAAAGCACCCAGGAATCGATCTCCCCTAGCTGGGTCAAAAGCCGAATGGCAACAAGAAAACATGGAAAGCCACACCAAAAGCGCATCGATTACCTTAAACTGAGCGAGGTAGTTCAACCCCACAATACCACGAAGATGCAGATGATGCCATGTACAAAAAGAGTTCATTCTGAAGGAAAGGAAGGGCCAATCTTTGGATGGCCAAGTAGAAATCACCTCGAATCAGAGCAAAATTCAAAATCCCCTCATAGAAAGCAAAACAACAGACAAAGAAGGACTTAGAACAGACCTCTGCCAGGTACGGGAAGCTGGAGTAGAACTCTCTCCAACACTCGGTGAGTCTCTATCTATCACCGAAACGGATGATGCCACCCATAGGGCTAGAGATCTGAAGGGCAAAAGATACCAAAATACAGAGAAAGAATTGATACAATCCAGCAGGGATCCCAAAGTCGACCAGACTCCCTAAGAGAAAGTTGCAAACACCGACACTCCGAACATTCTGCCCTTAGCATCTTTCTACCGCCAAATCAAGAAGGTATCAACTGAAGCTCTCTGGGGAAGAGACATCAGCACAGAACATGTCACCAATGCCACGTCTGTCTCTAATCGACTCAAATGTTTCCTAGATCACTCCTCATGTGGGTCCTTTCCAAGCGACTCCCCAGATAACAAGAAGGCCATCGCTAAATTTGTGCGACTAGCAATAGAAAAGGTGCAATCAAGAAAAGAAAGATATTGGACCATAGAAAAGAATCAAGCAAGTGAAACTAGAGCACGAGGAGGAATGAGAGCCTTTGCTGGAAGGATGTCTCACCTAGGAGCGCATCGGACCGTCACCCGAAATACGATATTGAACTCCCATAAATCATTGTTGGGGAATGCCCAGAATATCAGATATTCATTCCTTCTCGAAGCCAACACGCCATGAATTTAACCAACAACCATCGGTTACTCGGTCAATGGGGTATCGACATCATGGGGACACCCCCCGTCAACCCAGGAGGAGCCAGGTTCTCTTGGGTCACCCGACCATTCCATTAGGCGGGAAAAAGGTAAGCATCCATCAGGATCGAAAAAGGCCCGTGTTAGAGAACCACCAGCAATGTATCAGCTCCATCGCCAGTCCCCAAGGCCCGATGTCGAAGGAATACCCTTCAAACGGAAACAAAGAGCGAAAACAATGTCACCACTTGGGATTGCAAACAGGACGTTACGAGTGACAAACTTTCGTAGAACCACCAACAAAGCGAAGCAACGTCCAAACATGAACATACTCAATGAGAAACATGAGACCGTTAGACTCAGCCAGGCCGCCCACAGGGGAAGTGCCAAAAATCACCACACTTGGTGTATGCTAGTGGAAAGCTCTGAGGCAGAAAACTGGGCATTGGAAAAGAATGAGTCTAGCCATGCACGACCACAAAGCCAGCTAAACGCCACCAAGGAATATGCAAGTAGGACCACAAAAGTGCACAAAGATGGAATTGTTGTCCCAAGAGTTCAGAACGAAGGAGCCATCCCCTGGACTTGGAGTGCGTGCAGTTTGCACCACCACTCCTAGAGCAATGAAAAAGGTTCAGATAAGGCACATCCGAGGCAAGGGTAATGTGGTCAAACTCCAAATGGATAATCACACCTCAACAAGTCAACCCAAGAGCTAGGCCTTGGCTTAAGCCATGATGTAGTCATCTCTCTCCCTTTACTCACCAAACAATGTACTTTCTTCTAAAACATTATCAATGAAGTGAAGGAAGTTGAATATCAAAAAAAAATTATTAGAACGTTTTTTTACTAATCAAGCTTGATAGAAACTTACACAAGAGATTGAACACGTTTACCAAATGGTAACAAGGACTGATCATCCACATCATTTGAGTGAAACCGTTGTGAGAAATCAACCATAGGCGTCAAAGGCTCATAACCTTTTCCTAAACATGTCGATTCAGCCCAAAAGGCCACGAACGTCGAACGCGACATGAATAAAGGATTCAAAGGCTCATAACCTTTCCCTTTAAACAAATAATACCTAATTCGTAAATGCCTTGAGGTGATGATCTCAGCCCGACTTAGATGATTAGGTTCGAAGTGCAACTCTCCAAGGCCCCAGACTTAGGACAAAGTTCCAAAAGGGTAATCAATAAACCTTAGTTAAAAGGGACACCTTAACAAAGCAAACTGGACAAAAAAAACCCAGTCTAGAAACAATGGTCTATAACCCAAAAACAAAGGGAGCCAATTTCGAGCTCCCAACGCGAGCTCCCAGGATGAACCCAAAGGAAACTAAAGTAAACATAAGCCCTAGATTTGTAAGTTGGGTGAATCTAGTAACGTGGCTAAATCGCCAACCCAAAAACCCGCACATCAACCAAAAAGACAAAATTGGCTCAACTCAACCCCCCCAAGGCCAACATAAACCTGGGCGAAGAATTACCTCAACAAGAAAAAATAAGGGCACATGATCACCGGTGGCCAGCATAAACCACCTGAGATTAAAAGCAAAAGCATTGAGGAAATAGAAATAACCACATCATCAAAAGGCAAAAAAATTGTTCTGTCGGACAACCCCCAGACTTAAAAGGGCCACGCAGGGCCTAACAACAATTAAAAATATTATCCTTGAGACATTGTCTATGAAATATCAAAAATCCAAACACTGTTTCACACCTAATACCCAAAGAGGAGGAAAAATATCGCTTACCAGGAGGATTGGAGGAGGGCCTGGTCTTGGAGGAGTCACCTTCAGGATGGTCCCCTTTAGCATCCTGATCGCGGCACAATTGGCGAAGGCCTTCCATGTCTAGCTCACCAAGGCGAAGATAGGAGGCAAAGTCTGTCTCCATAAAAGATTTTACAGCATCATGCATCCCCTGTGTATGCTCCACAACGACGCTCGGTTCCCCGAAGACAAACTTCCCGGTGACAACTTGCTCACAGACTGCTTGTCCCTCCCCCCTCCACGCCGGTGGCCATGCACACCGCCTTCTTTTTACTAACCCCAAGGGAGAACTCAGCCATGTCCACCACCCGGACAACACCCTTTTGAAGTAACCATGCCACATCCTCCTCTGCACCTTTCCTCCTCAGAACCTCCACCTCCAGCTGCCTATGTTGTTCTTCCACTCGAATCTCCAACACCTTATTCTCCTCCACCAAGGTTTCAATCCGCTGAGAAAAGCGCTCCACCGACCCATCCAACTCTGCCACCTACTCCCCCACAGACGCCTTCTCCCCAGCCAAGAGGTCATAAAGCTCCTCGAATTTGCAATTCTCCTCCTCCAACCCCAACACTTTTGTCCTTAACTCGTCCCTCTTTTCCCTAGCAGAGGAAAGATCTGCTGAATATGAATTGACCTAGCGAAGGCATCGAGCAACGACCACCTAGTAAGGAGCAACCTCAGTCGTCGCATACTGGATACGGTTGGACATGTGAGAGTTGGAGAGGAGCTCCAGAGCTTCGATTGTGGTCGGAGGGAAAGTATGACGACCTCACTCATTTGCAACAAGATGTTTCATAAGAAGGGACTCTCGAGTGAGCCCCCACCTCAGGATGTAAACTCTAGGGGCCGCCAGGGGAGAAGAAGAGGAACTTACAATAACATTATTCTTCGTCGGAGGCGAAGCAAAATCAAAGGACGTTTGAAACTTAACCCCAAGCTCCTTCCCTATAGAGCCTTCACCGGGGCCGATAGCATCTCTTAGGTCTTCCTTTGGTTCATGAGGCAGTTCAATTGCCTCCTTATTCATTCCCTGTTAGGGTGAAAAGTTCTCCTTAGATGTGGAGTGTAGGCTTACTCTCTTGTATGTGTCAATGGATTGAATCTTTCCTATAATTAGGAAGTGAGTGACTCTCATTATGTAAGAGACCCATTTTGGAGAGTTAGTTTAGTGAGAGAAATAACAAAACCCACTTGTACTCTTACTATTCTAATGGAGCTTAAACATGATTATTTACTCTTGGTGTTCTTGATGTTTGTATAATTCACTAGATCTTTTCAATTTCGCACAAGTTGTCACAATTAGGATTACTACAATTGATATGAGAGCGGGTGTTCTTGAAGCTATCAAGAATTGATCCATGATGAGTACATGATTTGAGTGAATCTTCATTATTGTGGGTTCTTCATCTTTGAGAAAGTTTATGTTCTAGAAATCAAATTTTTCCTTGATTTGATCCATAATTCGATTTTCTCTCTCTAGAATACTTGTTTGTATCACTCTCTCTCTCTAGAAAATTTTCAAGTTCTTGTGATCATGGTGTATTTGGCTTATGATTCTTGGATTGTGATAATTGAAGATGTCAAATATAAAGTCAACGAGAAACAATTTTATGGGTTATTGTTGAAAGGTGGGATGATTTAATGGGAAACTTTGACTTCTTATGGAGGATTGAAAGATGATCAAGGAAAGTTGATATTTCAACCTCTTAATACGATTGATTGTTTGATTCAAATTTCCATAAATATGTTATCTTGGAGTGCTAATCAAAAGGAAGGCAAAGAAAGAGAATTATTTGATAAGGAATATGTTTCTCTTATTGAAGACCCAAATGATCTTCATGTTCTTAAGTTTGTTGAATTTCAAGAAATGGGAATTCAACGTGGTTTTGATGAAGATGTGAAAGTTTTTCGTTCAATTGGAGTTCAAACCGATGAATGCGTGAATTCTTGTGATTCGTTTAAAGGAATGGTGCCTTATCGAAAGCCTTCAGTTCAAGAAGTTCAAATGTATCAAACTCCAAAAGATTTGATTCAAACCTACGAAGTTGAAGTTGTCAAGAATGAAGTTGTTCTTGAATTCAAATCTTCAAGATCCAAGAAGATGAAAAGGAAGAAAAAGAAGAAGAAGATCAAAAGTAAGAATAAATGGGCTTCTTCACAAAAATCATCAAATGTTGTATTGAAGCCGAAATCAATGAAACAGATTTGGGTTCAAAAGCAACAATCATCAAATGTTGCAATGAATTTGAATTCAAAACCCAAAAGTGTTGATGGTTCTTATGAAGATGATGCTAGATCGTTGAAGAACACGAAGAACGGTTTATAAAACACACATCGTGGGTGGTACAATGTGAAAATTGGAGATTTTCGTTTTCCAACAAAAGAACCAAGATCTTCAATGATTGATTCATGTGTTGCAAATGGAAAAACAATCATCAAGAAGGTGTCTCAAATTCTCAAGTGGATTCCAAAAATTCATGTTAAGATCGATGAAAAACGATCCTTTTTTTTCGAAATTCAATTTTAATTTCGATTCGTGCGTTTCATTTTTCATTTTTGATCGTTTTGATTCTTTGGATCTATTTCATTTCAAACCCCATTGTTGATCAAAAATTTTTTAATTGATCTAACCTAAAACCCAAAATTGGATCCAATTAATTTTGATCCCAAATTTCGAAGTCTGTATTGTTCATCTAAGCCCAAACTTGAATCAGGTTCTATTTTTTGAAACAAAAGAACAAATGATATTGTTCATCTATTTGTCATTTGATATAATAATCTATTATATCTGTTCTTTTTCATCATTCATCAATCATCATCTGATTTTCAATTTGCTTCCATCATTGTTCATGAGCCATGCTCGTTCTTGAGTTTTCTCACAACTTTCATCTTGATGGTTGAAGAGTCAATCTAGCAAAGTCAAAATCGAATTTTCTAATACAATTTAGTGCTGACGAAGTTCTGATCTTGAAATCGATGGCGGTTGAATTCGAAATCAGGTTAATGGATTGGATTTTTGATTGTAATCTAGCAATGATCTCGTGATTGAATCAATCGTTTGAAACAAAATTGGAACGAGGATCTGGAGAGTAAAAATCAAGAGCAAAGTCAAAGTTATATCAAATCCTTGGTTAATTGATGTTCGTTATCAAATCAAATGGTGATTTGGTGAATGATTCTCACAATATACTCAAAATCGGAACGAATGTGATGATTTGGAGTTCGACATGGTATGGAATGTATTTTGGGGTTAGAGATCGAAGGTTCGATGTTGGTACTTTTGGTTTGGATGTCGAATGTTCATTTGCATCAGATTGTATCTCATCTTGGTGGTCTCATAAAGGAGTCTTGTATTTGGAGTTTAACAAGATCCTATATCAGCTATACATCCTCCTTGCATTTATCCCGGAGACGTCGCCAGTGCTATGGGCTTTGGCTTATGTAGATAAAAAATGATGAATGGGATTGTGGCACTCCACTCGCCGCCAATGCGGAAGGATGACGCCGAAAAGAATAGAAGGCTCTTTCGCTCTGCTGCATGCGTCGGATCCCGTAGAACATGTCACAACTCGAAATTTTAGACCTAGCATGGTCAAAACCCTAACCTAGTGCAAGCGAAACCACAGTGCAATCCTTGTTGCATTTTATCATCTATAGCCTTACGGCTTGTTAAAAAAGTTAACAAATAGGTATGAATTGAAAACTTAAGCTAAATTAGGGTGTTATAAATGAAAATAGGTTGAAAGACTAAGGGTTTAAAACATAAATAACCCTCATTAATTGAGTTTTCACCCAGAAATCAATGCATTAAAGGAGTTCACGCCTAGAATTAACTCCAATTGGGAGCTCACGGCCAAAAATTCACTCCAAATGGATTTCACGGTCCAAGAAGCTTCTTCTTGTGTAGTTCACGACCATAGTTACGTGAAAACAAGGGGTTCACGGCCAAGCTTGACCGTGAACACCCTCTTATTGGGCTGAAAACCCATTTCAAGTCCATTTGTGGACCGTAAACCCTATGGCCCAATGCCATTTCAACCCTAAACACCCCCTATATATGTGTGTTTACACCTAAATCAATTCATTTCCTCATTTCTCAACCGTGAACCACTCCAAACTTCTCTCAATCTTCAACCGTGAACAACCCCATTTCCTTTCAATCTTCAAGGGTTTACGTCCAAAATCTTCAAATCTTCATATTTCCCCATCAAGAACATTCAAACCCTCATTCAAATCTTCAAGCAATATTCAAATCTTCATAATTCTCAAGATCCAACCGTGAACCCAATAAACCCAACCGTAAACTCCTATTTTGCAACCAAAAACACTTTGCAACATTTCCAAATAATTCCTATTAATTTTGTAAGTCTTCCTTATACAATTAAATTATTATTTAACCCTTATTTAAATTAATATTCTTATTAATTTAAATACGACGTCGGAAATAATTATTTTAGGATAACGTTATTTCGTACGTACGATAGCCCGAGGATCGCTTCTACCGTTTCGCTATCCAAACTACGAACACGTAACGAAGGTGAGTTCATACCCCTACATTTTCACTATTTTTTCAATGTTTTAGGGGGGGGGGGGGAATACAAGTAAAACATAAAATAATTTTGTGTTAACTTTCAAAAAATTTCAAACAGTTTTAAAGCATATCAAGTCGTTTCAACTGATTCAAACTATTTTAAATTGTATTTCAAACTACTGCAAATGTTTTATACTTTTATTTCCTGAAGTACATCTTTATATATATGCCTTCTGCATATATGCATATTATCTTATCTAAATAAAGTTTTAACCCTTTTGTAACTTGTTGAGCAAAAAGGGTACCTATCTCATCGTTTTATCATGTTATTCAAACTGTTAAATTACCAAGACTTTCATTGCATACCGGACATACATTTAAGCTATAATAGGTATAGTTTGTGAACAAATACATTATTTTACTAAGTTCAAGAAACATACAATAAAATACGTACAAACTACTAAAATTATAGTTTGGGGAAAACGCAACATGATTTTACAAAGTTCAGGGACACTACACAGAAAAGTATATAAACTATAATATGTATAGTTTATGGAACACTACTCTATTTCACTACTTCAAGGATACACTACTAAAATAATTATTAAGTATAATTATTTTACACTACAAAGTAATACATACAGTTTCAATTACAAGAGAACACTATAACACTACACGTAAACTAGTTAATATAGAGTTGTGAGACACTACTTCGGGTACCCACCAGGGTACAGGTTCATGTCCTATAAATTATAACCAGAGTCTCCCGGATGGAGAGCGTGAGGTTTGTGTATAGATCTATACGGGACTGACAAGCCCACACCCAAACTGCTAGCTATAGTTAGGCACGCATGCCTGGGGGTGACAAATGTCATAAAATACCGACGCCTGAAGAACATCGTAGAGACCACTAGGTCATATTAGCATGGTTATATGAAACTCACAATAGTATAAACATGTTTTACGGGATTAACACTACATCAAAGGTTTTATTTAAATATTAAATCTTTACTACATTACTTTCCTAGTACAAAACACATACATTTTTGGAAAATCATTTATGTAAAGGTTTAGATAACTAATCAAACTACAATACGCTATTTTACACTACTTCTGGTGATTTCCAGGCACTACTACAGACACTACGGTCACTATAGACACTACTACACTATAAAAACTACATTACGGTTCTAGTATCATGAACGTACATGCAGAAGGGACCTATAATGCTGATTCTATGATCCCTTAGTCTATACATCAGGTGATATATATATATATATATATATATATATATATATATATATATATATATATAAAAGATCCGGTAACAGTAGAATGGGTGATTTCCGCTTTATTTCCTGTTCCTTGTTTGGTTGTGGGCTTAGAGCAGATTCACACAGTGTACTACTTATTCGATCATGGTTATATGTAACTTGTATACACTAAGTAATCCTAAGGGGAAGCAGGTATGGGTCAGGTCACTAAATACAAGTACAACAAGAGTCACTAAATACATGAGTCAACATACTATTTTCTAGTACAGAACATAATTTTCCGAAAGAACGTTTAACTAGGGGCATACATACAAACAGAGTTGTATACATACACAACTGTAATACATTAATTTTATAAGTACGAATAAGCAGAACATTCATTTCATTATATAAGAAAATATAGGATTTTATGGAAGAACAAACAAAGGTTTTCAAGGAACAAAGAACATACTTTCCAAATACAAATGCTTATGAACTCACCAACTTTAATGTTGACACTTTCAAAACCACTTGTATTCTCATGTCACTAGTAGACAGGTACACATACAGGGTTCCAGATGACGGAGCATAGTAGCTTCAAGTCTTGTGTTGCTATTTACTTTTGGAGTCAATCATATGTGATTCAAATACAATGTAAACACTATATTATCAATACAATGGTTGTTGTTGCTTTGATTACTATTATTTAATTATTGTGATACTATACATGACGTCCTCCGCCCCCGAACGTTTCTGCCACTCCGGTTTGGGGGTGTGACAGAACAAGCAAGCTCTTTACCATAAAATTAAAACATATAGGCACAAAAGGATATCCTGCTCTATTGTTACATAGCAATAGAAGTATGCTTATGTTGCTTCGACGGTGTTTCACCTTCTCTTCTCCCTAGACAGGAGCGCTGGTGGACACAGGGAGGGAGCAGGCGCAGCGTGTCGTTCGTAATGGAAAGAAAGAGACCACTACTTCGCTTCTTTGTTGGATCGTCGGCGCGAACACAGTTGTCTCTTACCAGGACCATGAACCAATTCAAATTTTGATCTTGACATGTCGATGGTTTTTAACCATAGAACTTTTTCCAGGAAGTTGGTGGGCTCATCATGAATTAGGTCGGGGTGGCTGGTGGTTTTGGGATCCCGTGGAAAATGCTTCTTTTATGCCTCGGGTATTAGCTACAACTTAAACTCCAGAAGGGAGGGGATCCCAAGGAACTCGCTTTATATCTCCGACACACAAGGAAGGGAGTGGTGGGAAGGAAGGAGCCCTAGCCCCTGTCCGGCCGATCATTCGGCTGGCATCTCGCATTCACGTCCCCGTTTGACTGTTGCTCGGGGATGTAGTTGTAGATACGTTAGTCTTAGTGGGTCGTTGGCTCCACTTGTTATCTCCTTCTACGACATGCTATTATCATCTCCATATTCCATATGCCACTTAGTCATCTCTGCCTCGCTGCAGGTCAGCACCTCCGAAAGAAACGGAGGACTTCATTTAGTGACCCCGTGATCGCCCTCTGAATGATCAGATGAAGGTAAATCTTGAAGATAAGTTTTATACTCTATTAATTTCTCAGTCCCTCTAGTTGGGTGGGTGCCGGCCGGTCTTTCGACCAGATCCCCCTAAAAACCGTACGTACGGGTCTCCCCGCATGCGGCTCACGCCATTCGAGGTGGCCCATCCCAACATTCATTCTAAAATCCTGTAGTGAAATTGAAACTGCTCGACTTCGGAAGAAAATTCGCATGTTGGCAGCGCTGTCTGTCTTACCGTTGACTCTATCTATTCATTGAATTTGCTTGATTCCATTTTTTATATAGGCTCCCTCCCTCTTTTTCCAAGAATTCATGCACTTCCCTTTACTCCATAGGGCCTTCTTTAAGAGGTTCATAGTCCAAAGCCTTCCATTTCCGTCAAATGACCCGGCCTTCCCTGGCTCTTCCACCGTCCGGGCTCCCTTTCCTCCCTATGCTCCCCCGGCGCAGGCCTACCACGCTTCGCACTTGCAGTATTTTCGCCAGACGGTCTTTGCCAGTAATGCCATCCTCCCCGCTGGCTGTATGGGCGGGTTGCCCCTCGCTGTTGTGTTCTGTTAAGCTATGGATTACAGGAACAAATGTAGTTGAATGGAACAGCAGGCGGGTTAGACATTCCACTGTGTCAGGATTTGAGGTGCAGGTGGTGATGATCACCCCGGGGTTTGCGCTAGCGCCCTTGACAGGCACTCCAGAACCTGCCAACGCTCGTGAAAACACGGGTCGGTCGGTCTTCCATTCATCCGACCGGAGGTGTGGATAACGAGGCTACCTTCACAACCTTCTCCCTTCTGTCCTTATGTTATAGTAAGGTAGGCCGGCTCGCTTGAGTTGCTCAACCGCCCCTTAGCCTGATGCTCATGACGTGCTACAGAACCTTCACAGTTCCGGGGGACCATGTAGGGCATAGCTAGCGGCATAGGAGCCGAATCGGCATCAACGGCTTCGTGCCGCACTAGAGTGATCCAATATGTGGTTATGCACGTTCCACCACTTCTCTGTTCATTTCCAATACTGATCGTGAAACACCATGAGCAGCAGGATGTTGAGGTCCGAAATTCGAAGTGAAATTTTTTAGAATCCCCTCCCTTCTTCCACTCCGTCCCGAAGAGTAACTAGGACCAATTTAGTCACGTTTTCATGTTCCAATTGAACACTTTCCAGTTTTGATTATTCTCTTTACCAAACATATGCGGATCCAATCATGATCTTATAATAAGAACAAGAGATCGTTCTCGATCAATCCCCTTGCCCCTCATTTTTCGAGAATCAGAAAGATCATTTTCAAGTTTGAATTTGTTCATTTGGAATCTGAGTTCTGTTCCACAAGCAGGGCAGAATCAAATCCTGTTCCAAAGTACCATTTGAATCAAATCCTGTTACTCTTCGGGATGGATCCTCATTGGTCAAAGGACTCGTAATTGACACTATTCACAAGTTGATGTCGAATGGTTGTTAACGAGTAGTTGTTTACGAGTGGTTGTCTTGCGAGTGGTCAAATATTGAGAGGTCGAATGGTCGATTTTCATTACGTGTGGTTTGATATCGAGTACTTGAATTGTGAGTGGCTGTGTTACGAGTGATCACGTATCGAGCGGTTTAATTTTGAGTTTAGATGTCGAATGAATTTGGCTATGGAGAGTTTAATCAGTTCGATGTATCGATTTGCAGTTCGATGTGTGGGTATCAGGTTGTTCAATGGAGGTGTGGAAAGGTTTGATATATGCCAGACGATTTTGATGTGTGGAGTAATTCCTTGCTTGGTGTCGAACAAAGTTTCGTTGAGGTCAAGGTCGAGGTCGAGAGTCCCTTGCTATGTGAAGAAGAAGGCTTTGATACTTGGTCGATTTATTGACTGAATGTTTGCTATGGGAGTTCAAATTTGACTTCGTTATGGTCAAAACTCCCTATTCGCATCTGATAATGTAACGCCCGTAGATCCGGGCTAGTCAATTTAGAGATAATAGGGGTCGAAAACGACTTTTCGACAAAAAATTATTTAGAATAAATAATCTTAACCAAGTTGTAGAATATGTCTCAAGGTTTCCGTACATATAAAGAACGCCGAAATCCGAGTTATAACGAAAAAGTTATGACCCGCCGAAGTTTTACGGCAAAACCGGCACGGCACCAGGAGACGTAAATAGTGAATTTACGATAGAGCGACTTTTAGCCTTAGCGATCTAAACGAAAGTCGTAGAAAACGTTAAACCGAGAGTTTCCATAAAAAGAACGCCCAAATCTAACTTCGTATGAGGAAGTTATGATTTTTCGAAGTTTCGACTTAGCAGTGTACAACCCGAAGTTCGAATATTAGATCGAGCGGTTTTTAGCCAACACAACCTAAACGAGAATCGACGATCTCGTTAATAGTAGCATAACGATAAAAAGACAGACGAAAACGGACGTCGGATGAAGAAGTTATGAATTTTTAACGGACCAATCCTGTCCCGGACAGTTAAAAATATAACTTTTAAAATAAATTCAAAATTAGCCGACAGAGTCTAAAAGAAAGTTGTAGAGTACGTTCCCGCCTACGCGTGGATATAAAGAACGTCGAAAACGGAGCTCGTATGCGAAAGTTATGATTTTTAGAAGTCGGGAAGCAAAATTACGAATCTACGAGAAAGGAGATGACGTGGCCGCATCTGAGCCGTTGCTTGTTGCCAAAGGCTTCGCTTCGGATGGATGACACGTCGCCTCGCATTATGCCCCGCGTCCGAAGATGAGTATTCCAGCGTACCCCGACCTTATCTCTTCCGAGTCCGAGTGCGAGCCAGCAGGTGCGAGCTGGCACCCTTATCCGAACTACGCCCAACGTAGTTGAGTGGTACGCGCAGCGTAGGTCCGAAGTTCGGCCCTATAAATAGGCTGCGAAGGGGCCCGGATTTCTCACACATTTTCACAACTCTTTCTCTCTCTACTTTCTTTCACTACCCCTCTAACCCCTCTAAACCCTAGGAAAAACCCCTAGCACCCAAAGGAAGCCCCGAGGCTTCCGGAGTCCCGAGAAAAAGGGACTTTCGGTTTGGAAACGCTGCTCCGAGCAAAGCCCGGTTTTCTTTAAAATCCACTGTAAGTGAGCTACGCCTACGCAATTTTTAATATAACTTTTAAATAATTATAGTAATGTTATTAGGTCCTTAAAATAATTATTTGGGCTATTATTATGAGTTATATTGGGTGTTATTTAACGCTTATATAATAATAATAATAGCTAGACTATTAATTAGTCACGGTTAACGTTAAAACTAAACCCTAGTGGTATTGATACTAGGTTTTGGTCAAGGAAAAATTGTTTTGAGATAACGAAGCGCTGTTCAAGTACCGAGTCACCACCTAATAAGGTGAGTGCATAGTTACTTTCATCTTACACATAGATATGAAGTATTTTATATAAATTACGTGCTATGTGTGCATATTATCTGTATACTTGCTATCTATGCTGGATGAACGATTTTATACAAGTTTTATATGATTTAAACTGTATATGTAATTATATCTACATAATATGTTGGGTAAAACATGGGTAGATGGAATATGAGTTGGATGATGAGTTGAGAGGTGTTATAGACCACGAGGTGAGTGTAAGAGGTGGACGATGTGAGAAGCCTTTCCCAAATGATTGCCCCGTCATCTAGCAGAGTATGGATGACAACCACCGACTATTCTAGACAGTCCAGTAGAACACTAGTAGGCTCGCAACCTGTAGGTGTTGTGAACGATGTGTTCACCCGGTGTACTCTAAACCCTGGCGATCATGCAGACTTGGTGCCTAAACCTTGGCGATCATGCAGACTTGGTGCCAAAACCCTGGCGACTATGCGGACTTAGTGCATGTTGTATAAACCCTGGCGACTATGCAGACTTAGTGCCTGAACCCTGGCGACTATGCAGACTTAGTGCCTGTTGTATAAACCCTGGCGACTATGCAGACTTAGTGCCTAAACCGTCATGACGATGGACTTCGTGCCGATTCCTTAGGATGATCCTTAGGAATGAATGAACGAGGAATAATTGATTCTTAGGGTAGATCCTTAAGAGTAAAGAAGATAATGGGGATGGGTAATTGGGTTGATTGTTTGATGTTTAAACATAATAATTATATTATTGTGGGTTGAAAACCCTATGTACTCACCAGGTTTCCCAACCTGAGCCACTCAGTTTATTTGTATCACAGGTGTCGATATGAAGTTACATTACACTGAGAGATTTAAAAAGAGATGTAGATCACTAGTGTAAATGAATGTAAGTTCTGTTTATGCTTATGTTTCTGTATTAACAATGACATCCCAAATGTTTTAAAATGAATAAAAATATATTTCTTCGGAAATGCTTTGATAACGTATGTATCATGTTTTTCTGGGAACAAATTCCGAAAGATTTTTATTAAAAGAAGTACTCTGATTTTTATAAAGCATAAACAAAATCGATCTTTTCTGGCCGTGAAAATGGGGATGTCACAGTTGGTATCAGAGCATTAGTTTAAGCGAACTAGGAATATGGATTTATTTCTAGACTTAAACTTAGAATGCTAAGTGATGATCGTGAGGAGTGTGTCTAATAAATTTAGGTAATACACCTGAATAGACACAAGTACTAGCTTATTTAGGAAAATGCCTGATATGATTTATGTGCTAAATGATTTATGCCTTATATGATGTTACTTGTTCGGATCTATGGTCTGTTGCCGACCGGATCTGGAAACCTTACGTGCTCAGATTTCTAAACGTTTAATTACGATATTAGAACTAGCATGTAAACGTTTCGGAGAGATAAGGATGATTTAAACGTCTATCCTAAATAAGGATCTAAATTCACCGTATTCGGTGTACAGATCAAGATGGCAAGAACCCGCAGTGGAGCTGGGAATGCGAATGGGAATAGGAATCAACCCCCAGTGATTCAGCAAATACCTGTTGTAGTAGAAGTTGCACCCGAGCCAATCACCATGGATGGAGTACAAGCCATGATTCGGGCCATGTTAGCAGAACAAAGGAAAGAAATGAGGTAGATGTTGAATAGGGACGAACCTACCAGGCCCGTTGAGCAACCCGAGCTGAGTCCCGAACAATCGGGGGAAGGGAACTATAGCCGCCGTGTGAGTCAAGCTGGGACTCAAGGAGAACGGAGGAATGACCCGGAGAGGGGAAACGACAAGGATGGGCGGATGTATAAGAATTTCTTGGGTGCCAAGCCACCAAGTCTTTCTGGAAGCCCGAAGCCGGTTGAGATTATAGACTGGATCTCCGAAATGGAGATGGAGTTTGAGAGCTGTGACTGTAGCGACAAGCAAAAGACCGTCTTTGCAGTCAGACAACTAAAGACTGGAGTGCTAAGTTGGTGGAAGTTGTTGGCAGATACAGTTCCACGAGGAGAAGCCATGCGAATGTCTTGGGAAGCATTCGTGGAGCAGTTGAAAATGCAGTACTGCTCAGAGATAGATCTGATAGACCTAAACAACGAATTTCAGAACCTGAAGAAAGGAAAGATGAGTGTGGATGAGTATGCCATCACATTCACCGAGAGGATGAAGCTATTCCCCTACTTGGTGCCTACTGAACTCTCCAAGATCGATAGGTTTGCTAATGGTCTGCCCACAGACTTTGGCCCAACAGTCAAAATGACAACTACCTTAAAAACAGCCGTTAGAGCAGCCAGGAATGTTGAGACCCAGATTAGGGAAAAAGACATGGAGAGAGCTGAAGTTGGTGAGAAAAGGAAGTACGAAGGATCTTCGAAATCCAACAAAGAAAGGAAATTCTCGAAGACTGAAGGATGAGGAGGAGGTGAAGCTAAGTGGTGCGAGAAATGTAAAAAGAAACACTTCGGGAAATGTAGCGAGGAGGTGACTTGCTACAAATGTGGAAAGACAGGGCATTACGCCAGCAAGTGTACATCCAACAAAAGGGTGTGCTACATATGTAACAAAGAAGGGCATGTTTCTAAAGACTGCCCGAAGAAAAACGAGGCAGCAAGGCCAGAAACGCCACCAAGGCCAAGGGCATTCCACATGATCCTCGATGAAGCAAACAACAACGCGAGGAATCAAGGATGAGGACTTCATATCCGAAGATCAAGTTATGCAGTAGCCATAGTATCGTATGATGTAGCATGTTAGAGGCATAGTCTAGGGTGAACTTGAACACCTATGTAATCGTTTCAAGGAATAATATAAAACCTTCGTTTTGTTATCTGGTGTGTTAAATTGTTATGTGATCTTCTTGTATGGTGACTTGGAAAACTGCGAGACAATACTTGGGATGAGTATGAGTAGGTGTGAATGGTAGTAGAGGCCTATACTACCGGAAGCACAGGACTCACACTTGGATCAGGGAAAGTCACAAGGTTACCAAGAAGCTAGTAATTGATACCATTTTATTCGAGTATGTCGTTACCATTGTTTCGGTAATGATTGAGAAGATGATTATTATTCCGACCCGAGAGGTCATATCACATCGAGTCCGACTAAGATGAGTATGTTACGTGGTTCAGAGAGCCAAGTTTGATGTAGCATCCGACTTAAGCCAGAAGATTGAAGATAGTCAAAGCGATTGTGATCGTTGTTAAAGTAAGAAACTTATAGTTAGACGTGCTACGTACTAGGACGTGATTAAATCACATAAGAACATGAAGGAAGGTATAGTCTGTTCTGGAATTTGACTCTAAGAGACCTGAGTCTAAGTGTTGCAACATACAACGAGAGGTCGTTAGAACGAGGCACATCAATCTATTATAGAAATCAAATAATTTATTCTTAAGTTTGTCAAGAAGAATAAGGAGTCTCCAGTAAGAATCGAGATTGTGACTTGAAGGTCATAATTTGGAGTCTAATGAGAGATAGGGAGCAGGTGCAAGATCGAGCACCGCCTGTAGTCAAGGAGTCTAAGAGTTAGATACCCGTTCGAAGAAACATCAAGGTTATGGTTATCACTTAGGATGAAGAGATAACGTATGGAGTCATCATGTGAGCCCTGTTTCGTTGATGATTCCGGGACGTAATCATCCTAAGGGGGAGATAATTGTAACGCCCGTAGATCCGGGCTAGTCAATTTAGAGATAATAGGGGTTGAAAATGACTTTTCGACAAAAGATTATTTAGAATAAATAATCTTTACCAAGTTGTAGAATATGTCTCAAGGCCGAAATCCGAGTTATAACGAAGAAGTTATGACCCGCCGAAGTTTTACGGCAAAACCGGCACGGCATCGGGAGACGTAAATAGTGAATTTACGATAGAGCGACTTTTAGCCTTAGCGATCTAAATGAAAGTCGTAGAAAATGTTAAACCGAGAGCTTCCATAAAAAGAACGCCCAAATCTGACTTCGTATGAGGAAGTTATGATTTTTCGAAGTTTCGGCTTAGCAGTGTACAACCCGAAGTTCGAATATTAGATCGAGCGGTTTTTAGCCGACACAACCTAAATGAGAATCGAAGATCTCGTTAATAGTAGCATAACGATAAAAAGACATACGAAAACGGACGTCGGATGAAGAAGTTATGAATTTTTAACGGACCAATCCTGTCCCGGCCTGTAAAAAATATAACTTTTAAAATAAATTCAAAATTAGCCGACGAAGTCTAAACGAAAGTTGTAGAGTACGTTCCCGCCTACGCGTGAATATAAAGAACGTCGAAAACGGAGCTCGTATGCGAATGTTATGATTTTTAGAAGTCGGGAAGCAAAATTGCGAATCTGCGAGAAAGGAGATGACGTGGCCGCATCTGAGCCGTTGCTTGTTGCCCAAGGCTTCGCTTCGGATGGATGACATGTCGCCTCGCATTATGCCCCGCGTCCGAAGATGAGTACGCCCAGCGTACCCCGGCCTTATCTCTTCCGAGTCCGAGTGCGAGCTGGCACCCTTATCCGAACTACGCCCAACGTAGTTGAGTGGTACGCGCAACGTAGGTCCGAAGTTCGACCCTATAAATAGGCTGCGAAGGGTCCCAGATTTCTCACACATTTTCACAACTCTTTCTCTCTCTACTTTCTCTCACTACCCCTCTAACCCCCCTAAACCCTAGGAAAAACCCCTAGCACCCAAAGGAAGCCCCGAGGCTTCCGGAGTCCCGAGAAAAAGGGTATTTCGGTTCGGAAACGCTGCTCCGAGCAAAGCCCGGTTTTCTTTAAAATCCGCTGTAAGTGAGCTATGCCTATGCAATTTTTAATATAACTTTTAAATAATTATAGTAATGTTATTAAGTCCTTAAAATAATTATTTGGGCTATTATTATGAGTTATATTGGGTGTTATTTAACGCTTATATAATAATAATAATAGCTAGACTATTAATTAGTCACGGTTAACGTTAAAACTAAACCCTAGTGGTATTGATACTAGGTTTTGGTCAAGGAAAAATTGTTTTGAGATAACGAAGCGTTGTTCAAGTACCGAGTCACCACCTAATCAGGTGAGTGCATAGTTACACATACTTTCATCTTGTATTTTGAACATCGTAACTTCTTCATACAATATCATATTTTAAGGATCTTTATCCACGTGTTCATTTTTTGAGTCTACTACAACTTTCATTAAGATTACTCCCGTTCAAATGTAATATATTTTTACTAACGATTTTATAAAAAAAAACAGACATACATGCATTTATAAAAAACGTATGGACAGGGGAAGACGCAGTAATACATAGTAGGTATTGCCGATACATGGAAAATAGGTATAAACGAAAAAAAAAGCGAAAAGTTTTCCACTTCGAACAGAAAAAACAGGTGTTGTCGGTGCAACACCGAGACCATACTAAATCCGCCACCGTGTATGGATATAAAAATCGTAAGTAAAAATATATTATTTTTTAATGGGAGTAATCTAAATGAAAGTTGTAGTAGACTAAAATACGAACGCATGGATATAAAGATCGTTAAAATCCGAGATCATATGAAGAAGTTATGACGTTCAGAACACATGACCTAAGCAACCAAGTAGTCGTGATCGCGATGAATATAAGCATCAAAAGCCCCAGACACCTCATTAATTAATTTCTCACGTAAGATTGCGTGAGAAAAAACTAAAAAATCATTCATAAGTACTGAATAAGTACAAAAAAATGAATTATTTTGCAAAAAAAAAAGGACTAAATGTGTACAAAAATATTAAGGACTAAATGTGTACAAAGTGAGAAATATATTACGCTATTAAGTCATTTTTACCGGGTAACCTGGGGTAGCCGGTCATAAGGACTGAATGTATACAGTTTAACAAGTTGAAGGGGTAAATGTGGACGAAAAAAAAAATTCAGTGACCAAATGTGTACAAATCAAAAAATATATTACCCTTTCACATCATTATCCCAAATAATTATTTGGGCTATTATTATGAGTTATATTGGGTGTTATTTAACGCTTATATAATAATAATAGCTAGACTATTAATTAGTCACGGTTAACGTTAAAACTAAACCCTAGTGGTATTGATACTAGGTTTTGGTCAAGGAAAAATTGTTTTGAGATAACGAAGCGCTGTTCAAGTACCGAGTCACCACCTAATCAGGTGAGTGCATAGTTACTTTCATCTTACACATAGATATGAAGTATTTTATATAAATTACGTGCTATGTGTGCATATTATCTGTATACTTGCTATCTATGCTGCATGAACGATTTTATACAAGTTTTATATGATTTAAACTGTATATGTAATTATATCTACATAATATGTTGGGTAAAACATGGGTAGATGGAATATGAGTTGGATGATGAGTTGAGAGGTGTTATAGACCACGAGGTGAGTGTAAGAGGTGGACGATGTGAGAAGCCTTTCCCAAATGATTGCCCCGTCATCTAGCAGAGTATGGATGACAACCACCGACTATGCTAGACAGTCCAGTGGAACACTAGCAGATTCGCAACCTGTAGGTGTTGTGAACGATGTGTTCACCCGGTGTACTCTAAACCCTGGTGATCATGCAGACTTGGTGCCTAAACCTTGGCGATCATGCAGACTTGGTGCCAAAACCCTGGCGACTATGCGGACTTAGTGCCTGTTGTATAAACCCTGGCGACTATGCAGACTTAGTGCCTGAACCCTGGCGACTATGCAGACTTAGTGCCTGTTGTATAAACCCTGGCGACTATGCAGACTTAGTGCCTAAACCGTCGTGACGATGGACTTCGTGCAGATTCCTTAGGATGATCCTTAGGAATGAATGAACGAGGAATAATTGATTCTTAGGGTAGATCCTTAAGAGTAAAGAAGATAATGGGGATGGGTAATTGGGTTGATTGTTTGATGTTTAAACATAATAATTATATTATTGTGGGTTGAAAACCCTATGTACTCACCAGGTTTCCCAACCTGAGCCACTCAGTTTATTTGTATCACAGGTGTCGATATGAAGTTACATTACACTGAGAGATTTAAAAAGAGATGTAGATCACTAGTGTAAATGAATGTAAGTTTTGTTTATGCTTATGTTTCTGTATTAACAATGACATCCCAAATGTTTTAAAATGAATAAACATACATTTCTTCGGAAATGCTTTGATAACGTATTTATCATGTTTTTCTGGGAACAAATTCCGCAAGATTTTTATTAAAAGAAGTACTCTGATTTTTATAAAGCATAAACAAAATCGGTCTTTTCTGGCCGTGAAAATGGGGATGTCACAGATAACGAATTTGGGGAAGATAGGAATATGTCTACATATGGTCCTTATAGTTTCAGTATTTTGGCAAAAATACACACATTCGATGTGGAGTAAAAATTTGTAAGGAATGAAGAATTTTCGTTTTGCATCCATGAAGTTTCAGCGAATTGGTAGAATTTACCCAGTTTCGCAACTAGGCTAAAAATTCTGATAAATGGGAAAATTTACATATCGAGTCCCTACAGTTAATGTGAATTGACACTTTATGCCTAGTTTCGCAATTGGGGTAAAGTTTCGCAATTAAAAGTTGTTTTGGCGCAACGGGTCCCAACAGAATTATGATATTGACACTTTTTACCCGGATTGTTGAAATTCTTGCAACCCACACCCAAAAGTCAAAAATCTTCACAAAAATTGGAAATTTTTCATAATTTTTCCGTGATTGTTTTTCGTGCAAGTTTTTTCGCGGTTTCATTTTTGGCATACATCGAGGGGGAGAGTTGACAAGTTTATTCCTTGAGCGCTTCTCATCATTTGTGGGTTTTATAATCACTTTTTGATTACAAAAAGGGGGAGAATGAAGAAATGGCATTCGAAGCTTTTCGGGTATTCATTTCCGGATTTGAAGACCGGTGTTACTTCGAGAGGGAGTTGGGCTTGATCGCGCGAGCTCGTTTGGAAACTGAAGCTGAGACATCCAATCCTAACTTTGAGGGGGAGAATGTTAGGGTGCAAAGTTCTCCTTGGATGTGGAGTGTAGGCTTACCCTCTTGTATGTGTAAATGGGTTGAGTCTTTCCTATAATTAGGAAGTGAGTGACTCCCATTATGTAAGAGACCCATTTTGGAGAGTTAGTTTAGTGAGAGAAAGAATAAAACCCACTTGTGTTCTTACTATTCTAATGGAGCTTAAACATGATTATTTACTCTTGGCGTTCTTGATGTTTGTATAATTCACTAGATCTTTTCAATTCCTCACAAGTCATCATAATAAGAATCACTACATTCCCTCCGACAGGTTCGAAGCGTCAGAATCAGGAATGTCCACTACAACGCCATACTCCCCCAATAGGAAGTCTACGTTACGTCTCTTACGAAAACGCCTGCTAACAGTGATGATTTTGACGCATTCGGTAAGTGGGGAGTCTAGCCAGGCTATTCGTCGCTTGGTAGCCAGTCGGCTGCCTCCAGTTTCCATCTCCCTCGTCGACTCGTCCTCAATATCGGGAGGCGGAGGATCGTCGCAAGAAAGCTCATCTACATTGGCGTCAACTAACACCTGGTCAGCTTGAGGACCAGATCCCTGCGCCACAGCAACGGTAGCACTAGCAAGAGCCAGAGCACGATCAGCACTGGCCGATGGAGGAAAAGTCTCCACTAGAGGCACTTCCCGGTACTGGCAACTGCCCTGGAAACTGCCTCGTAGGACCGTCTCGAAAGGAATGATCCTCTCGCGACCTGCAAAAAAAATCATATACATAAGGGGATCGTCAAAGCCCCGACATCAACCCATCGAGATTTTTGTACCAAAGGGGGGGGGGGAGGAGATGCACACTCACCATCCTTCTCCATGAAGAACTGTGCATCATCCTATGTGCCCTCCAGGAAGCGCACATCCCAACCGTAACCAGCATATAATCCTCTAAATCCTCCTCATTTAAAGAAATGTTTTTCAACACGTTCGCCACAGTATCGCTAGCACCCCAGAGTTGAGGTGTCCAGTCGGAGAAAGTGGTTGGACGAGAATATCCAAAACCGACCTAGTTGCGGTTCACCCATAGCCATTTGTCCTGCTAGTTCTTCTTGGGGGCTTTCTGGTTTATGATGAACGCATGGATGCCCCACCGCTGAGAGAACATATACACACTAGACTGAGTAGAGGAGTTGAAGAAGTACTTGAAAGCCCAAAATTGAAGGACCATACCCAAAGCTCGACAGGCCATCTCAAAAACAACTATTTTGTTGATAACATTAGGAGTCAGATCATCAACAAAGAAGCCATACTGGCGCATGATCTTATCAAAAAATTCGGTTGTCGGCAACTGGAGACCGGCCTCGAAGATTGGGATTAGGACTCCAACCTTCCCTTCCTGCGGCCGAGAAATATGCGCCCCCCCTTCGAGGATATTGCACCCTATGCTCAAGAAGAAAGCCAAATCGGGCCTGCAAAGACTCAAACTCCTTTACTGTAGGATTGATTATGGTGCTCAACATTTCCATTGTTTAATGATAACAAGTGCAAGGCGATTGAGAAATGAAGCAAAGAGAAAAGAAGAAACGGTTAAAGAGCAGTAGAGTGAAGAAAAAGAAACCGTCCCTGATAAGGGAAGTTTTAAATGCAAAGCGGGAAATTCAAACAATTACAATGATGAAATCGTTTGCCCAGATGACTCCGTCACATCAGCAGACGTCAGAACCATCCCAGTCGAACACATGTTTAGGGCTAAGCTAGAACAACTCAACTATCCAAAGCTAACGTTGACGTTTAATAGCCTTGGAGACTTGTTAACGTATCCCTATTGGAATACGTCAAAGATAACGAGACGACTATCTAAAGGACGACCTAGTTAACGGTTGCTACCCAGCGTAAGTGCTAGGTCCGGGCCCTCGCCCTCGCGGCCTTGCACTTAAACCCCGACCCTCTAGCGCCAAGGTCCAACTCAGGATTTGAGCCACCGGTTCATAACAAGCTAAAAAAGTACCAACCACTCCCCAGAGCGACAAGTGGAGCACTCAGAGTGCTGCTCTTCGGTGGTTCTGTACCAATAACAGGCTATTGCTAATGATGAACGATCCGTCAATGGGACCCTCCACGTCCTGGCAGTCCAAACAAGACAAAAAAGTAATGTCGGGGACATACTCCTCCGACGACATGTATAAAAGAAGCCCTTCTTCTCAAGAAGAAGGGATCACCTCTTTCCCTATCTCAAGCTAAACCTAATTCTCTCATCAAATTACTGACTTGACCGTCGGAGCGTCATTTTGGGACACCCTCCCGGACGACGACTAACGTCGGTTCTTTCTTTGTTTTGATTCTTAGGCTTAACTGAGACGAAACCATCTCAAATAGCGTTAAGATCGAAGCATATATCACAACAAAGTCCAAAACATCACTTTTCCCATTTTACCCTTTGGCTCCAAAATACAAACCAAGGGCTTGGATCTCATAATCAATATTATCAACATCCAACAGGGTCTAAATCCTATTTCCTTGAAGCCCAATGCCTTTACTTGATCCATTTTTTGTCCATGATCCCAAAATAAGAAATTTCTCGTAACAAAATGTTATAACTCTCCCCCATTTAAACTGGATTTTGTCATCTAAATCTGTCTAGGTTAGGATCTCTAAAACAGCACCAACATATTCCATGAGCTCCATCTAACCATTTCGAAATCAAGGCATCTTATAAAGAAAACTCAAGAGACCACTCGGAAACCCACAACTGTCAACAAATAACCCAATAACATTAAAATACTCAACCGCAACAACTATCTTTCTCTCCCTAACTGTATGACCCAACTTCCAGAGAAAACCAATCAACCGGGAACTCTCAGAACTTCAACCACAAACCAACTACGACACCATACTCCCCAAAATCGGTAACCCCATCAATCCAAATTTCAGAAACCTTACCCTATAACTGACGATCATCCAATCATCGAACCTACCTCAAGTTCCTTGACTAGGAACACCACCAAACGATGTAGAAAGAATGCTCAAACATCCTCATCATGAATTTCACTCAATCCCAAATCCGGAAGTTATGCCCAAAAACCTTAAATATACTCGTGACTTCCTGACAATGCATCACCAACCCACTGCCCCCACGAGCATATGGATGGTCAATCCGAGAATTCTAACGTTACATCCAAATCCATCATTAGCTCATGTGTACATCCACCTTACAAAACACTCGAGATATTTACAACACACTCCATGATTCGACATTTCTGAACCGATACCCGACATTGGTAACCAAGCTTGTAACGTCCCAAAAATTATAAGGTAAAAATTTCATTTTTAATTCAACATAAATACCATTTATCCTTTTAAGATGTTTAATCGATTTAATCATCCGTTGAGCAACTTGCTCAAACACAAACAGTTCAAAAGCTACTCATCGGCTAAGCTTGTGGGAATTCTGAGATCCCATGAAGATGAAGTTACGAAGGATGTGAAGCTTATTCCTAGTCTTGGTTCTTTGGCTTTAGTTGCAAAAGGAAAGAAAGCAGTAGAGGAAGATTTCGAATAAGATCTTTTGGAAAGCGAAATCTCAAAAGAAGACAAAGCTCTTCTGGTGTCCAATCCCACGAAGTTCTATAGAAATAATTTCTGTCGTAACAAAAACAAGTTCAGACAAGGTAACTCAAGTTCAGAGAAGCCAAGGGATGAGTTTTCAAGAACTCAGGAAACGATGACGAGAAGAAAGAAAAGAAGTTGTTGGGTGATTCAGTCTATGATTTCAACTACAGTCAAGGAAAGAATCACTTTTCCGAGGAATGCATGCTTAGGAGGATGAATGAGAAGAAAGAAACTGAGAAGGATGAAGCCTACTATATTCAGAAGATAGAGGAACTCAGAAAAAGGAGTGAATCAAATGCAAAGCCAACATTGATCATTCAGGAAGGAAGTGATGAAGATGGAAGACTTGAAGTGTGGTCAACAGACTCTGAAGATGATGAGGTTAGAAAACCCATCATGGAGGGTGCTCTGTGGCAAAATCGGAATTACAGGAGTATGAAGGAAAATGCTTGATGGTTCAGAACGGAGGTTCGGAATGAAGAGGGTATGTTACGGATGGTGATCAAGCTTCCGAAAGTTGCTTTGCTGCGAAAACAGTTTCGGAGCAAGTAAAAGAATGCGATAAGGTGGTTGATAAGGTACATTTTATACTCTTATCTCTTAACATTCTTGTTTCTCGCTATGATTATGAACTAGACGATATAAATTATACTGTCTCTAATTCCAGTGATAGTTTAAAACGAACTCGTCTTAGTAGTTCTAACATGACTGATCAACTTAACAGGACAACTTTTAAAAGTGAAGAGAGGAGATTAAGAATAGAGGCCTTGGAATTAGAGCTTACTAGGTCACATGACGATGTTATTTATCTTAAGAGAGATAGTCGTGCACTTTTGAAACAAATGAATATTTTCTGTTTGATTATTAAGCATTTATAGTTCAATATTCTCAATTTCATCTTGATTGTGAAATAGGAAAAGGATTGCACAAAATGATTTTGCTTTTTCTTGAATTGAAAGAGGATGAAATCGATGCATATTGCTATAAGTGCGAATCCATTGTTTCTTCTGATGATGTTTCTGATTCTTATCGTGTTGGACTTGAGAAAATAGAAGAATACATTAAGTCCAGAGAACACAAAAATATGTTGAAAGAAATTTTAACTGAAAAAGATAAGGAAGAAATCAAATTGACCTCTATGCAGAAGTATGACTTGTTATGCAAGAAGTTGAATTCGGAAAATACTATTGATTCTGAGAATACTTTTGAATTTGAAGAAAGCGAAATGAGTGAGATTTCTGTAGAGGACGAAGTTGATTGCTAGGAGTTTGTCCAAAATAATGTTGAATCGAAGAAAAAATTGATTTCTGAAAATTCAATCGAATTTGTTCGTATTGAAGAAAATAAAGGTTCAAGTGTTTTAAATGAAAAGGCAACAGTTTTTTCGAAAGTACAAACTGTTCCGAACCAAGTTTTTGTAAAAACCGGACTGAACAAAAATCATACTTTAGAACCAGTCGACAATGCAGATGAAACAAAAGGTCTTTCCGAAATGACCTCATGGAAAACAAAGGGAAAATATGTTTCAAAACCATTGAATCGTGTCAACCATTGTTACGATAAGGCTGGTCCTAGTGACACTAAAGATATTCCAAGTGAAACCTCTTTAGAACAGACTAACACGCTAATCCAAAAGGAAAAACCAAAGTCTAACATTCACAAATCTGCTGCAGAATTAATTGAAAAGAAAAGGCAGTTGAATGCTAGATATAGGAAGAATCTGAAAGAAAGAAAACGTTTTTGGAAAAATAAGAATTCAAATAAAAAATCTGTTAATTCAAAAAGAATTTCAAATCAAAATACGAATTTTTCTCCCATTCCGAAACCACAACAAAATCCTTTTCAAAAACTCAAAAATGAACACCACAGGTTTCGAAAACGCATGTTTCAAAACCATTTGCAAAGCCAAAATCTAATTGTTCTCCAAGAACACAATTTTCAAAACCTGTCAACACATCAAAAGATGTTAAGGTAAAAAGTAAAGTTGTTTCAGAACCAGAGATTTCTCTCAAGAAATACGAAGCAATTTTGAAAAAGGAGGAAAAGGCTTTTGCGAAAAAGATGGCTCAAAAACACAAAGAATTTATTAAACGAAAAACAATTCCTATTGAAAGAAATCTTTGCGATCGCAAAGTGGAAGTTTTCAAAATCGAAAAGGGGAAGAACCATGTTTTGAAAAGAAAATCTTTTTGGGTTGATAAGACTAAGATTTTTCCTATTGTTAAGAAATCCTCACTAGGAACCAAGATGGTTTGGGTACCTAAATCTCTCTAATTCTTGCAGGTAATGTGTGACGAATAGTACGATTCCGAATGGTATATCGATAGTGGCTATTCTCGTCACATGACTGGAAGGAGGGAATAACTAAGAGAATTCAGATCGTTAACGGATGGCGGTCGAGTAAAGTTTTGAAACAACGCTACCGGAGAAATAAAAGGCTATGGAATGATCACAAATGGCGAATTCTCCATTCGGAAGGTAGCTTATGTAGAAGACCTGCAACATAATCTAATAAGTGTTTCATAATTGGCTGTAGGTACAGGGCTAAAGGTGTCATTCGATGATGAGGGTTCAGATATTATAGAGAAGAAATCTAAGGCAGTGCTTCTGAAGCCTAAAAGAAAAGGGAGAAATGTATCCTCTGAATTTGAAACCTATAAAACAGAAGCCGTCCATTTGCATTCTTTCGAAAGCATCTTCGGATGATAGTTGTCTATGGCACCGAAGGCTCTCCCATCTGAATTTCAAGGATATAAACAAACTCATATTGGGTGATCTTGTACGTGGTCTACCTCTTTTGAAGTTCGACAAGGAACATTTGTGTGCTGCCTGCGAGCTTGCAAAGCAAAGTAGGAAGAGTCACTTAACCATCATCAATACCAAGATCATTGAGCCACTGGAATTAATGCATATTGATCTGTGTGGTCCATCTATCATCGAAAGTATTGGTGGTAATAAATATATCTTGGTTGTTGTTGATGATTTTTCTCGATTTACCTGGGTGTTTTTTCTTAGACAGAAATCAAATGCCACTGTGAAGCTGAAAGATTTCATCAAGCAGATCGAGCTTAAATTATGAAAGCCTGTTCGGAAAGTTCGCAGTGACAACGATTCGGTATTCAAAAACCAAGCATTTGAAGAATTCTTAACCGACAAAGGAATAACTCATAACTTCTCTGCTCCTTACACTACACAATAGAACGGTGTCGTTGAAAGACGAAACAACTCTCTTTGCAAAGCTTCAAGGACAATGTTATCATTTGCAAATCTTCCTCTCTACTTCTGGGCTGATGCTATTGCAACTGCTTGTTTCACGCAAAACCGTTCATTCATCAACAAAAGATTCTTAATTACACCTTATGAGATTCTAAACAATAGAAAACCTAACGTAAAATTCTTTCATGTCTTTGGTTCCAGGTGTTTTATATTCAATTCTAAAGAACAAAGGATTAAATTCGATGTGAAAGCTGATGAGGGAATTTTTATGGGTTATTCGTTAACTTCGAAAGCATATAGGGTTCTGAACAAGAAATCAAGAAAGATTGAAGAAACTTACTATGTCACCTTTGATGATATCTACTTGAAGAAGTATCAGAAAGCAGATTGTCAATCAGAGGAAATCTTTCCGTCAACGAATTCGATAACTATTCCTCTCTCAAATCTATATGAAGAATTTCTAAATTTGTTTGATGAACTTGACAAAGCCATCTCTTATGAATCTAAGGCAAAAGACAATCAAGAGGATGAACTGAAGAAGATAGTTGATGAAGCCGCAGAAAACATCGAGACTTCTTATGAATCACAAATTCTGAATGCTTCGGAATTCCCCAATCCACTACAACCTTCTGATGCTTAATTCCAGGGGGAGAGCTTCTCTTCGAGTCCCAATACCAATACTCATTTCTAGGGGGAGGATCCAATTCCAAACAACGGTTCAAGTGCAAACTTCCAGGGGAGAATGAAAATAATGATTCTGATGTGCAATCGGAATATGAGGAAGTTTTTGTCGAAGTTGATCCAGCCTATGATCCACGTTATCCACCCATGGCAAAATGGACTAAAGATCATCCGAGATCTCAAGTGATCGGAGAATCATCTTCAGAAGTTCTTAAAGGGCACAATAAAAAGTGAAACAAACTGCATTATATTCAAGAATGGAATTTTGCGTGTTTCAGGCGAATCCTCGTGAACCACATATGATTGTTGTGAAGAACATATTCCGATACTTCAAAAGAACTACCTCTCGTGGAATTTGGTATCCTTCTAATTCCAGATTCTTTGTGCAAGCATATTCTGATTCTGATCTTGGTGGATGTGGACTTGCTCCGAAAAGCACTTCTGGGGATGTTAGTTTCTGGATGGCAAACTTGTGAGTTGGAAATCCAAGAAGCAGACTTGTGTCTCTTTATCTATTGTAGAAGTTGAATACATCGCAACTGCATCGTGCACTTCCCAAGTTGTGTGGATTCAGAATCAACTTAGGGACTATGGGATCAACATGAAAAGAATTCCACTATACTGTGATTCAGAAAGTGTAATCAGAATCTTCCATAATCCAGTCCAACACTCAAAAACGAAACATATTGCACTGAGATATCATTTTATAAAGGACCATGTAGAGGATGGAAACGTTGAAGTACACTTTGTTAGATCCTCTAACCAACTTGCTGATATCTTCACTAAGGCCTTACCTGAAACGACTTTCAATCGAATTTTACAAGGGCTAGGCATGATCGAAGCGAACTCACTTTCGAAAACCCTTTCTGTAAGAACCGGGTATTTCGGGTCAATAAAAGTCAATCAAGGTCACACATGTTCAAATAAAAGTCTAAATCTTAATCATGTACAAGTAAAACCACATTGCAACCTTGTTGCATTGTATCATCTATAGCCATGAGGACATGTTTATAAGTTAATAACTATATGTAGATTGAAACTCATGTTGATACAAGTTTAATTAAGATTATTTAAACTAAAACAAGTCAACATGTTAAGGCTAAAAACATAAAATAACACACTACATAAGGGATTTCGATATTTGGAATCTAAGAACAAGTAGATTTCGGTTTAGGGAATCAAAGTGCAAAGGGGTTTTCGGTTGTATCATGACCGAAATCTCAAAGATGGTACCACTTAGACCGAAATCTCAAAGATAAGCCCATTAAGGCCGAAAACACTACATGCTAAGGACCGAAATCTCAAGTTTAAGGCCCATCATGGACCGAAATCACCCCATATATATATATATATATATATATATATATATATATATATATCCGAAATCAATCCTCATAATTCACTTTTCACACCGAAATCATACTCAATTTGCTCTCAAGACTCGTACAGAACCTTCATATCTTCATAAGATTTTGCCCAGATTCCTTCAAATCTTCATAATTTCCTCAAGAACATTCATACCCATCTTCAAATTTTCAAGTTTTCACCCAAGAACACCCAAGAACACCTTCAAATAATTCCTAAGAATTCTTGTAAGTATTTCTTACATAATTTAGTGTTGTCTAACACTTTAAATTATTATTTAAATTATTATTATTATTTTAAATATGATATCGTGTATAATTATTATTAGGATACGACTATTCACACGAGTTCTAATCCGAGGATCATTGCTACCACTTCGTATCCAAACAAGAACACACATTCGAGGTGAGTTCATACCCCTACGTTTTCACTATTTTTCAATGTTTTAGGGGGGAATACAAGTAAAGCACAATGAATCTTGTGTTAAACATTCAAACGATTTCAAACGTTTCAAACTAATTTGAACTGTTTCAAGCTATTCTAAATTATTACAACAACTTCAACTTTTGTTTTTACCAAAATAATATATATATATATATATATATATATATATATATATATATATATATATATATATATATATAAATGAGGTTCAACAGACTTAGGACTGGTGTTTTCGCCTAAACTCCTGTTCCTTGTTTGGTTGTGGGCTTAGGGAAAAATCACTTGTCCGACTGTATTTTTAATTTCAATTATATATGCCTTATCTATATATGAGAATAAAACTTTAACCCTTTTGTTACATGCCGAGAAAAAGGGGTATATTCACAAATAATTCCATTACATACAGAACATACTTATAAACTATAATAGGTATAGTTTATGGAACATACATACTGCTCTACTAGCTCAAGAAACAATACATGAACGTACATATTAAACTATAATAGGTATAGTTTATGGAACACTTACACTATTTTACTAAGTTCAAAGATACAATACTAATATAATTATTTAAGTATAATTATTTTATACTATGAGTACACTACAAAGGGGGAATACATACATTTACAAGAGCAAGAGAACATTTACACACTATACGTAAACAAGTTAATACATGATTGTGAGCCACTACTTCATCCTACCTACCAGAGTATACGCTAAAGTCCTGAATTATAACCAGAGTCTCCTGGAGGGAGAGCGTGAATTTGTGTATAGATCTATACGGGACTAACAATCCCGCACCTAAACTGTTAGCTATAGTTAGACCGGCAGGTCTGGGGTGACAAATGTCATAACATTCCGACGCCTGAAGAACGTCGCGCAGGACACTAGTCATTTTAGCATGGTTATAATATCACTCACAATAAGCATTAACTAAATATTTTGGTTTACGGGACAAACATAACTTGAAAGGTTTTATTTTAATAATAGAACTACATTACACTACTATACAGTACAACTGGTGGATTCCAGGCACATATATACAAAGGGTTTTCATACAAATGCAATACAGTACACTATTTTTCCAAATACAGTACAACATACATTTTTGGTGAAGTATTCATTTCTATGGTTTTATTTGATAATAAAATTATAGTATACTATTTCAGAGCACCATAACTCACATACAATTTGGTCTTAAGTCCTAAGACTACATTTCATTTACAAAAGAAAATATTGGATTTTCCTGGAGGAACACACTAACGTTTCAAAGAACAAAGACATACTTCTAATACTAAAATGCTTATGAAATCACCAACTTAAATGTTGATACACTTTCAAAATCACTTGTATTCTCAGGGAACCAGTACACAGGTACACTTACAGGTTTTTGGAGAAGACGGAGCATCATAGCATCATGTCTTATAGTTTTTGCTATACACTTTTGGTGTCATACATACAATGTTACGAACACAATGTAAAACTCTATATTATTAATACGATGGTTGTTGCTTTGATTACTATTATTCAATTGTTGTGATACTGTACATGACATCATCTGCCCCCAAACGTTTCCGTCGTTCCGGTTTGGGGGTGTGACACATTCGTAATCGGAAATTACTGTTCATGTTCTGAATGGTTCCGAGCTTCGGAATGGTTCAGAATTCACTTTTCAGATTCCAATTGGTTCCGAGCTTTAGAATGGTTCGGAATCCACTGTTCATCAGGGTTTCAGAATTATTATGTATTCTTTGTATATTAAGTGTCTTCCGATTGATTCCGAGCTTCAGAATGGTTCGAAAGTTACTGTTCATTTGTGCTTCTAATTTTATTTTCTTTAATATTTTTCTTTAGTTTCTGTTTTTCGTTTGTTTTTAGAAAATCCAAAATCACAAAAATATTTTTCTTTATCTTCTGTTTTTCATTGATTTCAGAAAAACCAAACATTACAAAAAAAAATTTCTTTATTTCTGTTTTATGTTTTTCAGAAAATCTAAAACACCATAAACATTTTACCTTTTAAAATACAATCGTTCGCTTCTCAGGTACATATTCTTCAATTCAGAACTAAGGGGCAGGTATAATTCCTAATCTATGTACTAGGTAAGTGTCCCTTGAAGCATATTGTTGCATGTTGTCCCAAGCCTCTGAGACTCTATGTTTGAATCTTTAATGAAATTTTCATTCTGATCGTTTCTTCCCAATCAGGATGATAATTCACATAAGTCATCGAGCTACCTTACTCTTCTCACACTGAGTTAAGAGTTTACTGCTTTGTCATTAATATTTAGCAGATGTACACTTTCTCCTTCGGAACCAATCTCGAATTTCTCCATCAACTTCACATTCATGTACGTAACCCTTGAGACTCTCAACAATTACCACTGAGGTTTATGGTTGCACAACATCTGTGTTGATGATCTCGAAATCGTTATCACCATGATTTTAAGTCATACCCAAAATCCGAAATCCATTTTTGAATTGATGGTGAACAATTATATGTTCTAGTTTTTTTCACCACAGAATTAATGAATAAAACCTTTTTGTTTGTACCATTATTGTGTGAAATCTCATTTTTCTTTTTGGGTGATCTTAATGAAATGTTCTCGACCTAAGACGTTTCTTCCCAGAAGATCCAGATTTTTATTTTTTTTAGATTTCCTTAATATCCAGCCACTTAAATAATTTCCAAAGCATACTTGTTCTTATGGCTACACTGGTCAAACAAGTACTTCTCTCAGATTTTCGGACTTATGTCAAGTTTCGGAATTTGGTTGAAGCTTAAGCCACCCTTGCAGCCTACTTAAAATAAGCCTTTCACTATTTCTTAACAAGTAGATGATCGTAATTCAACGGGATACCACACAAGCACTTCAGAGACTCTCTTGACTCAGAAGGAAGAGATCGTTGCCCATGATCCATCTGATTTCATGTCAATTTTATTTGACATCATAGAATCCCATATATATAATTTGATTTATTTTTTTTTCTTTGGCACACTCTTGCACAAAAATCTTTATGATTTTTCAAAGTCTGGTTCTAATTCCAAATGATTATTTTTAATCCAAAGAACAGGTCTTCATGTATTGGGTGTTAATTCTGAATGAATTGAAACTGAAACGACGGATTTATTGGAGATAAGGTATCAAATCAGGCGTGTCTTTTTCAAATCCCTAACATCACACATGTCAGTTACACGGGTCTGACACATGATGAGTTGTCACGCTATCCCAGGTTACTTTTACGGGATAATGGAACGTCAATAAGCGATTTTCTCTCACCACTCATCACATGATGTATATAATGGTTTTCGACGGTTTGTTTTCTCTCACCGCTCACACGATTTTCAAAGCAAAAACCATTTTCTCTCTACTCTTCATCGTCTTCCTTGAAGCGTCAATGGCAGGATCATCTGAAACCACTTCATTCGTTGATCAATCAACATCTGTCGTCATGCTAAACATCAAGCCAAGTCAAAATCGCATCCTTGATCTTGACTCTTCTCGCTACCATGAAGTCCTAAGGCCGATGATTGAATGTTTAAGGTTCTCGCCACTAGCTCAAGCTCTAACCATGGCAGAATCGGTTCCTCTAGTCCATCTATCTAAGCGTATTCTTCTTCCACCTACATTCAAGCTGATGAAATCATTACCTTCGAGGTTGACACTAACAAGACCTCGATCAACAAAGCCCGCTTTTGCAGAATTCTAGGGCTTGCTTCCTCTGAAGGACTGGTCGATCCAGAATCAATCTCCACTACTGCACTTATTGAGATGTTTCACCAGATGGGATACATTGGAGACATATCTCTTTTGTCAAAGTTCATGAAGCCCTTTCTTCCTCCTGTGTGGAACGGGTTCTTCACTCTTCTGTTCAAGAGTTTTTCTGAATGAGTTGCTGGATCTGACAGCGCAAGAAAGCTATTCTACACTATTATCTACGGTCTGTACCACGACATCAATCTTGATTATGGTTCGATTTTGTGGACTCAACTTATTCAGAGTACTGCGTCGACTACTCGCAATGTGGAGATCTCATTTTCTCAATTTTGGTCCATAATAGTCAAATGTGTCGTAACTCATTACAAGGTTCCACTGGTGCCTGATTCAATCGTAGCTGCTATTCTGATTCTTCAGACTTTGAATTTTATGATGTCTAACCCAAGCAAGTTCACTTTTGTGGGTTCTATTCCGAAAGCAATGCTGGAAAAAGTCCCTTCTGATAATGCGATTGTGAATGAGTATCGCAAACAGCCCACATCTGGTGTTCGCCCCATGTCAGATGAACTACGAAAGGCTATCGAAGAAGCAAACAAACCGAAGATGGGAGGAAAGAGATAAGCGAAAGCTGCCCCTTCCGAAGTAGTGAAAACTCCGAAGAAGGTTAAAAAGCAAGAAAGGAAACCGAGATCACCATCTCCGATTGTTCAGAAGGCTTCGGAATCCAGAACTCATACTGACATTCAGGATGATGCTACTATTCAGATTGAAGTTGAAGACACAGCGGCAACTTCGGAACCAACTCCAACTGAACCAATTCCGAAGGTATTTACTCCACCTACTTCTTCTACTCCCTTTTTTGATTTCTTTCATATGAACACTCCACCATCCTCTACGATCACCACTACAATTCCGATCACCATTGCTCCACTACCACCGAAGATTTATGTGGGTGTTTCTCTTCCACAGATCTCCATTCCTTTTTCTACACCTATCTTTACTGATTCCACTGTTCCTCCTACTTCTACACTCACAAGTACACCCGAAGTCACTGTCACCAAGTCCATTTCGGATGAGGTACATACTTCCGACATTCATGTCAACGTATCCGATACGGGGGCAGATGCCAACATTGGTGTGACAAAGGAACCAACCACCTCTACAACTTCTCTCACCTTTGATTCTGATCCTGATATTATCTTTGGGGATGATCAAGAATACTTCACAGACTTTGTTTTCAGCTCCTTCACCATCAACCAAACCAGTGACGATGATGAAGCCCCGATAACAAAAGGGCAATTTAAACAGCTTAATGAGAAGTTGGATTCTCTGTTAGAGTCTTCCAAATCCTCTTCTGACTATGAGTACATGCTGAAATCACATCAAGCTACTGTTGAGATGCTCACGAAGGAAAATGCAAAAGTCCTTGAAGACTCGACCAAGGCAATTCAAGCTTCAGAGAAGACTATTTCAAAAACGACCGAAAAAGTCGAAAAACTACATCAAGATGTTACTAAATTTATGGCTAAGTTCAGAACCTCTGCTGAATCAAACACCGAAGCCATGAACAAATTTCTTGTAGGGTTTCGGATTGTCACACCCCCGAACCGGGACGGTGGAAACGTTCCGGGGTGGAGGACGTCATGCATAGTATCACAACAATTGTATCATAGCAAGCATAGTAAACACAACCAGACATTGAATACATATATGAAAAGGTTTACAGTGTTTAATACATAGTTCTATCCATATCAAAGTAAAATGGTAATGACGTGACTCTAACGCTCCGACTTCTCCGGACACTTGGAAGTACCTGTCTACTAATTTCCTGAGAATACAAGCAGTTTGAAAAATATCAGCATAAAGCTGGTGAGTTCATAAGCATTTAGTTTTAGAGAAAAATGTTCTTTTGATTCTTTTGGAAAGTATTCCTCAAGAAAATCCTATATTTTCTTATGAAAGGTAGTGTTGAAAGAGTATCTATTAGTAGAAGATAAACCATCAGTTTTAGAAAACATGTTATCCGTCCTAGAGGTAGAGATGCCAGTTTAGAAATCCCTGAATACTATCAGTATATATAAAAGTAGTTTTATTACTTAAAATAAAACAAATGAAGAATAGAGTCCGTAAACCGAAATTAGTTTATACTTATTTGCGAGTCGTATAACCATACTTGATATGACCGAGAGACCTTTATAACGTTCTTCAGGCGTTAAGCTAAATGACATTTGTTCACCACAGGCATGCCTGCCTAACTGTAGCTAGCAGTTCTGGTGTGGGATTGTCAGTCCCGAATAGATCTATTCACAAATCTCACGCTCTCCCTCCAGGAGAATCTGGTTATACTGAGATAGGATTTATCACTATACACCTAAGGGTACAGTATTGAAGTAGAGCCTCACAATTATGTATAATCTAGTTTACTAGCGAGAAACAGTATAAAACAATAATTATCCTTCATTAATAGTACTTTATACTCCTGAGAAAATATATAACATAAACTAAATCTACCATAGTTTATATATATTCATTTATGAAATCTGATTAAGTAGAGACTGCCTAGAGGGTTATCCCAAACTATACCCATTATAGTTTATTAGAGTTGATATGGAAAATGCTTTGTAAAAAAAAACCTTTCTGAAAGCTATGAAGTTGGATTTCCAAAATAGAAGTTTCCCTTATGCTCAACATATTACAAAAAGAGATAAAATATCCGAATATGTTATTAAACGTGGAAATCGTTGGACTGCATTAATAAGTTTAAAACTTAATAAAATAGTTAGAGTTTGGCTTGTATTCCCCCCCCCCCCCTGAAAACATTAAAAACGCGGAAAATATAGGGGTATGAACTCACCTCGGGTGATTTGAATGAAGGATCGACACGAAATGCTGGATGTTCAAGTGAAGCCTTGAACACGCTTTGATCCTAATTAACATATAATGACACATAACGGAGTCAAATGAAAGTATTTCACCACTAGATGTGACGAAGAACCACTCTAAGAACTTGGGACTACTCGCACTAAGTGTTAGAACCTTAAAGGATTGCATGAGGGGAGTGTATGGCCACCTTTAAGGTGTGTGCGGCCATGGGTGTGCGGCCCAAGGGGTGTGCGGCCGTGCACTTATGATGGAAGGTGTTCTTGGGGTGTTTCAAGGTCCATACTTGCAATCCATGAAGTGTCCTAGGTCTATTCTCCGTTGTAGTGCAAGTTAGGGGTCCTAGAAGTGTGTTTGTGGTCCAAAGGTGAGTGTGTGGTCGCACACTTGGGTGTGCTGCCGCACACTTGGAGTGTGCTGCCGCACAAGTGTGTGTGCGGTCGTACACCCCACACAAAATGTCCAAAAATGCCATTTCCAAGGTACAACAAGGCTAGGGGCATGTCTATCTCGAATATGGAAGTCAAACTCTCACTTTGGAGGGTGTTTTAAGAGTGTACGGCCACCCTTATGAAGGTGTGCGGCCGTACTCCTTCATATGGTGAAGAACATGATGAATCTTTGATGAATTAAGGCTTAGATGAAGTGGTCCTTCAAGTACAACAAGCTAAGGGATAGATTACTCACGTTTTTGCAGCCTTGGAAGGTTTGTGGTTGAAGAAGCTTGAGAGAAATGGTGTCGTGTGCTGCCAAGGTGTTAAAGGAATGAAAGGAAAGGGGTCTACCCTTTATATAGGGTGGGTGTGCTGTCTAGAAGGGAGTGTGCTGCCAGGAGGTGTGTGTGCGGCCGCACACCTATGTGTACGGCCGTACACTCCCTCTAAAGGTGTGTATAGCCTTGTTTTGACAGTATACGACTTGTTGACTCATTCCTAACCTCACCCTTGGTTGTACTCAAGCTTAGAAGCACTTAAACAAACCCTCAAACAGTGCAAGAAGTCAACAAAACCAGTTTCACTTAGATCGAATTGACTAAGTGTGCGAGATAAAGGTTCCGGGTTGTCACATCATCCCCCCGTTAGAGGGAATTTCATCCCGAAATTCAAGAATAAGAATATAACTCATGGTCTTGAAAAAGATGGAGGTACTTAAGGTTCATGGGACTCTCGTGCTCCCAAGTGAATCCAAGTTCCTAGTTGACCTTCTAGCGGACCTTCACTATCGGGATGTGACGTTATTTCGTTCGCTTGACTTCTCGATCCGTGAGCTCGGATGATTCTGTCACAAAGTGTAGACTCTCGTCTAACTCGAGGTTGACGAGGGGAAATCGTAGGTGTCTCATCGGACGGACACTCATTTCGGTTTGGAACGAGGAAGGCGGGATGGATTTCGTTGAGTTCTCGGGGTAACTGGAGTTTGTATGCTTACGGGACTGATCCCAGCAAGGGGCTTGGACGGTCCAGCGTATCCTGACTTTAGCTTTCAACGCCTTCTGAAGCGTATCGGGCCTTTCCAGGGTGTGACCTGCAAAAGGACACGTCCACCAATCTGGAACTTCAAGGGTTTTTGTCTCTCATCGGTCGTAGCCCTTTCGTACGATCTTTTCAGTCGTCTTACGGATGGTTTTAGGACTTGTGCGAGTGTTGTCGGGGACTTGACTCTAGACTATTTGCGTGTCGCCCACCTCAGCCCAACACAAAGGGGATCTGTACTTACGACCATAGAGGGCTTCGAACGGCGCAGCCTTGCTACCGGAAAGGTCGCCGTTCTTGCAAGAAAGTTCAATTAAGAGTATAGGTGTGTCCCACGACGCATCTTCAATTGTACGGATGGTTCCCTTACTTTGTCCTTCTCTTTGTGGATGATACTCTTCATATGAATACTTTCGGGTTTCGAAGAGACATGAATTTTTCGAAGTTCGCATCTAGTTGTCGTCACGAGCGACGGGAGTTTCGCGTTCGAACGATTTAAGACAAAAGGGTTTGGTAAAACATAGACTCAGTCGGACTAAGCGAGATGTCGTCGTAGAATCGCGCGTTAAATTAGGTTGGAAGGGTTGTTTTGTTAACACATTGGTGTCCTAGATGAATGTCCCTGGTGTTTTCTGCGTTTGATTTGGACTTGGTGGGTACTACTAATGCGAGGGTCCAGAGGTTTTGAAACTATGAACTCTCGATGGAATGGTTCTCACTGGATTTTCCTATGATTGCTTGGCGTATACAAGTCATGTATAATCACAACTGACTCTAATGTATACACTAGGCTACCATAATTTACCCCTTAGGGCATCAACTTTTAAGAGTACATCGTGATTAAATTTGGACGGGAACGAAATCACGATTATGAACAATTATTGAGGTTTTGAAAACGTACCAAAACAAGGCAGGGTCCTTCGATGCTTCCTCCTTCACTGAGGTCAGACTCCTCCGGTTTCCTCATTGTTGCTTTCTGTTGGGCAGTCTATTGTGAAGTGTCCCATTTCGCCACATGTATCGCACACTTGAACTATGCTAGCGTCGGTAGTGGAAGTGATGTGCTCAGTCGGGGTCTTTGCGAAGCGAGCTTCCTGGCCATCCTCAGCCCCTGGACAATTTCTTTTGAAATGTTCGGGTTCGCCACACTTGTTGCAAACCTGACCCATCTTTTCACCAGAAATCGAGGCGTTTGACGGTGCTAGTGCTCTGCAGTAACGAGCGGTGTGTCCTTTCCTGTTACAGTTCTTACATTTCGACTCACAGCATTTTCCTACGTGGTGGAAGTTGCATTCCCAACAATTTGGAGGTTTTCTAGCATATCGTCGCACTGGCGTCGGCACCGGCCTGGCGGATGTTGTGGCTGTAGGAGTTATCACTGGTTGTTGTCTCTTGGCAAGTTTCTGAGACAATTTTCGCTCCCTCTTGTTCCAGAATTTTCGTTTTGCGTTCTTAGATTTGGGAGTTTGAGTGCCCTCCTGGATAAGCCCTTGTTGGTTTCCCGGTGTGTTGTTACAGTTCGAGAGGTGGAAACTGTTCCCATTTCCATTTGGGTTGTTAGCATTAAGAACAGCTAGGGTGGCTGCTACGGCTGCTGTGATAGTAGCTTGGAACGTAGCTGAGTCCATATGAAGGACTGGTGTCTTACTGGTGGGTTGGGTACGTTCTTTCGAAGGCATGATTCTGCTACATGTTAAGAAAAGAAGCTTGTGAGCAACAATGGTTGCCTCTGGATATATCCCAAATGTTTATCTATGCATTGAGATTTTTCCCCGTTTTGTTATCTGACTTTCATTGATTCGACCCTCATCCCCATGATGTGGTCTTAGCAAAGAATAGAAAAGATTTGAGCACAACAAATATTGCATACAATAAGTTTAAGAACTCTTGGTTGCTCAGCTCGTCGGGCTGGCTGAGTAACTCTCCCATTTCTTCGGCTCCAGATGAGATGGAGGGTTAGTTATAAGAATAGCTCCGGGAATCAATTCGATACGGGATCCAATTTGACGCTCGGGAGGAGTCCCTGGAATGTCTTTGGGAAAGACATTAGGAAAGGTGCAGACTTCGGAGATGCTCTCGAGGTCCTTAACTTCTTGCGCAGGAAATGATACGAAGGTTCGAAAAATCTTGTCACTGAGATCAGTGAGGATTTCGTCGAAGGGAATATTGAGACGAATCGCTTTCTCGAAGCAAAGGATATCAGCACGATTTGAGGCTTAACAATTCCGTGCCGATTAGGATATCGAAGCTTTTATGGAAACTGATATGAAATTGATGGGGAAAAGGATTAATCGTCTAAGTACATCTTATGATTCATGTTTTGAGGACAAAACAGTGATGGGACCTTGATAAAGTTGCTTACTTTTCATGCTATCGATCTAAGGTATACTTTTGACAATGATAATCTTTAATCGAAATATGATTGTTGTCATCGCGGCTGAAACTGAGATCGCATACTTCGGGACTTTTGACCTAGAAATAGGTCTAAGTCATTCTAACAGAATAGAATCTAGAAGGGATGTTTACGGAAAAGTCTACTCCGTACATAAACATGAAAGTTATTCCTTAGACTAAAAAGGAAGGATGAGTAGAGTTTTCTTCTATCGGCGATGGGTACTCCTCAAGTGAAACCCTAATTTGGCCAGCTGACGCTCCACGTCAAGCAGGCGTCTTTCGTACTCTGAATGGTGGGCTCGGAGCTCTATGACTTCGGCTCGGGTTGTAGCTAACTCTTGCTGCAGCGCTTCATTGTTCCTTGCAGCTCTCGCATGAGCAATCTCAAAGCGACGGATGCGGTCCGTGCTGGTGTTCGAATTAGCTTCGAGCTCCACAATTCGCTGAAGGGTTGCCATACCTAGCTCCACATTGCGAGCCACACGGCGTATCAGGATTGGAAGGGCCCTGTCTGCGGGTCCTCCTTCGTTCAGATTGTAGAAGTTGCGGTTTCCGTCGTATGGGAGGGGTTGGTCTTGCTCGTGGCTCCACCTATTCAAACTCCCGGCCCACATGGGCGTTGGACCTTGGAATTCAACTCGAGAGTTAGGATTCAACATTGGAGCCACTGGGGTAAGTTCTCGACTTCGGGTTCCGAGTTAGTCTCTTCAGGAAATGGTTGGGCAAAGCCATTGTTCAAAGGGATTTCGTGGTTTCCTTCTAGATCTGGCTCGATCCATCCACCATCTCCTTGGTTGGGAGAGTATGGGTCGCCAGGGAGATGGAATTCAGCCATGCTATCTACGCGAGGTGATGGTAAAGGAATAGTTATTAGGCATCAAATCTATAATACTTCTAACGTATTATAGTTACATGATTGATTCTCCTGGGTAAGTTTCCGGTTCGGTCGTTATAGCATCCTAAAATACTCCTATAGTATTTTAATCCTTATGTTCGGTTCTAGAACTCTTCTGGTATCTAGGTAAGTTTTAGGCTTGTTACAACACCACAGTCACTCCTAAGAACATGTTGGTCATGTCTCGAGTGAATATAGTTGATCAGGCTATATTCACCCTAGACATGATTACATAACTGCCCAGGTTTAACCGCAGCGTCCCAAAATCCAAATACTTTTGCTTTGTTCTACCTATGACACTGATTCCGGTACCTAGGTATACTTGTATACTTTTATAAAAATACTTATATTTTTTGAAAGTATACTTTTAGTTGAGAGCACTTATGCCCCTTAGTGTTTATAGTTGTATACCATGTAAGGTTTGGTATACTTAGTTCACTATAAACAAGAGCTCTGATACCAATCTGTCACACTCCCGAACCGGGACGGCGTAATCGTTCTGGCGTGGAGGACGTCATGCGTAGTATCACAACAATTGTATCATAGCAAGCATAGTAAACACAACCAGACATTGAATACATATATGAAAAGGTTTACATTGTTTAATACATAGTTCTATCCATATCAAAGTAAAATGGTAATGACGTGACTCTAACGCTCCGACTTCTCCGGACACTTGGAAGTACCTGTCTACTAATTCCCGGAGAATACAAGCAGTTTGAAAAATATCAGCATAAAGCTGGTGAGTTCATAAGCATTTAGTTTTAGAGAAAACTGTTCTTTTGATTCTTTTGAAAAGTATTCCTCAAGAAAATCCTATATTTTCTTATGAAAGGTAGTGTTGAAAGAGTATCTATTAGTAGAAGATAAACCATCAGTTTTAGAAAACATGTTATCCGTCCTAGAGGTAGAGATGCCAGTTTAGAAATCCCTGAATACTATCAGTATATATAAAAGTAGTTTTATTACTTAAAATAAAACAAATGAAGAATAGAGTCCGTAAACCGAAATTAGTTTATACTTATTTGCGAGTCGTATAACCATACTTGATATGACCGAGAGACCTTTATAACGTTCTTCAGGCGTTAAGCTAAATGACATTTGTTCACCACAGGCATGCCTGCCTAACTGTAGCTAGCAGTTCTGGTGTGGGATTGTCAGTCCCGAATAGATCTATTCACAAATCTCATGCTCTCCCTCCAGGAGACTCTGGTTATACTGAGATAGGATTTATCACTATACACCTAAGGGTACAGTATTGAAGTAGAGCCTCACAATTCTGTATAATCTAGTTTACTAGCGAGAAACAGTATAAAACAATAATTATCCTTGAATAATAGTACTTTATACTCCTGAGAAAATATATAACATAAACTAAATCTGCCATAGTTTATATATATTCATTTATGAAATCTGATTAAGTAGAGACTGCCTAGAGGGTTATCCCAAACTATACCCATTATAGTTTATTATAGTTGATATGGAAAATGCTTTGTAAAAAAAAACCTTTCTGAAAGCTATGAAGTTGGATTTCCAAAATAGAAGTTTCCCTTATGCTCAACATAATACAAAAAGAGATAAAATATCCGAATATGTTATTAAATGTGGAAATCGTTGGACTGCATTAATAAGTTTAAAACTTAACAAAATACTCAGAGTTTGGCTTGTATTCCCCCCTGAAAACATTAAAAACGCAAAATGTAGGGGTATGAACTCACCTCGGGTGATTTGAATGAAGGATCGACACGAAATGCTGGATGTTCAAGTGAAGCCTTGAACACGCTTTGATCCTAATTAACATGTAATGACACATAACGGAGTCAAATGAAGGTATTTCACCACTAGATGTGACGAAGAACCACTCTAAGAACTTGGGACTACTCGCACTAAGTGTTAGAACCTTAAAGGATTGCATGAGGGGAGTGTATGGCCACCTTTAAGGTGTGTGCGGCCATGGGTGTGCGGCCCAAGGGGTGTGCGGCCTTACACTTATGATGGAAGGTGTTCTTGGGGTGTTTCAAGGTCCATACTTGCAATCCATGAAGTGTCCTAGGTCTATTCTCCGTTGTAGTGCATATTAGGGGTCCTAGAAGTGTGTTTGTGGTCCAAAGGTGAGTGTGTGGTCGCACACTTGGGTGTGCTGCCGCACAAGTGCGTGTGCGGTCGTACACCCCACAAAAAATGTCCAAAAATGCCATTTCCAAGGTACAACAAGGCTAGGGGCATGTCTATCTCGAATATGGAAGTCAAACTCTCACTTTGGAGGGTGTTTTAAGAGTGTACGACCACCCTTATGAAGGTGTGCGGCCGTACTCTTTCATATGATGAAGAACATGATGAATCTTTGATGAATCAAGGCTTAGATGAAGTGGTCCTTCAAGTACAACAAGCTAAGGGATAGATTACTCACGTTTTTGCAGCCTTGGAAGGTTTGTGGTTGAAGAAGCTTGAGAGAAATGGTGTTGTATGCTGCCAAGGTGTTAAAGGAATGAAAGGAAAGGGGTCTACCCTTTATATAGGGTAGGTGTGCTGTCTAGAAGGGAGTGTGCTGCCAGGAGGTGTGTGTGCGGCCGCACACCCATGTGTACGGCCGTACACTCCCTCTAAAGGTGTGTATGGCCTTGTTTTGACAGTATACGACTTGTTGACTCATTCCTAACATCAACCTTGGTTGTACTCAAGCTTAGAACCACTTAAACGAACCCTCAAACAGTGCAAGAAGTCAACAAAACCAATTTAACTTAGATCGAATTGACTAAGTGTGCGAGATAAAGGTTCCGGGTTGTCACACAGACTTCCTTGCAGGCTGATAGGGAAGCTCTTTCCCTTGTCTGTTGTGAGATCAAGCAAGACAACAAAAAATGGAATGCATCTGTTGTTTCGAAGATTAAAAAGCTTCAGAATGATCTTGCTGCAGAAAACAATCTTATGGATAAATTGGCTCAAAAGACTGAGAAAGCCAAAGTTCTTTCGATAAAGCTGCATTCTACGAACAAGCGTCTTGACGATTTGGAATCTGAGAGAACAGTCGTTAAATGTTGTGTCTCTGAGATTAATCAATACCTTCTCAGTCTTGTGGAGACTCATGACTCCTTACTCATAGTCTCGGTTCGCCAACACCGTTCAGAAAAACTTAAGCCGGTCTTTGCCACCCTAAATCATATTGAGGGTGTTTCGGATAGCAATGCTCTTCCAAAACAAGGGGGAGACAAAGTACACAACGAAGAACCCTAGGCGAAGCGAACGATTGATGAACAACATGAAGAAAAATTAAAGACTGATGCTCAGAAGGGTAACGAAGCTTCTGCATCAAGTAAAGGCAAAGAGAAAGTGTGTGATGCAGAAGAAGAAGAAGAAGAAGAGCTATCTGAAGGCGAAAAGCTAGTCAGAAAGAAGCATGATAAGGAGCTTGATAATCTTTTGCATATTTGAAAAGAGTTAGAACATAAAGAAAAGGAAGCCAACATTGACAAAGTCACTCTTAGAACTTAGAGGTCGATCTTTCCTTTGTGGACGATGGAACGAATTCAAAGGGAAGCTATTGATGATCCAAACATCCACTGGTTGGAGCCTTCAGTTTCTTTTGATCTGGACAATTCTGTGGAATCTCAGCTTGATTTTCCTATAACTCCTAGGGCCTTTATGTTTTGATGCTTTGAGAAGATTGAAAAGGCACCACTCTCGGACTATGATGTTAATCATAAGCTCTTCTCTTTCTATCTTAAATATGTCAAGCCTCAATTCAAGACTTGGAGTTCGCAGAAGATTGTTGCTTTTAAGGTTTATGCACCTGTTCCGACTGAAGACTACATAAACATTAAGTTTAAAGGGTTCTAAGGAGCAAGGCGTACCGAAGATGAATTCACTCTGGCAGACCTTTCATGCATGAATCCGTATGACTGGATTTCTTTGTTCTTGATTGTGTCAAAATATGAAAAGACTTATGAGCCAATTGTTGCATACCTGAAGAGGATGCTTATTTGCTACATTCATGAGCTTGCCAAAATGGATGTAGAAATAGCGTCTGTTCTGAAGAAAAGGCCAGTTCTGAAACCTGACGAAGAACCGAAGGACCTCCACAAGCTCAAGCTGGGCAAAATCAGAAAAGGAAAATTGGTGTGTGGTGTACCAACGGAAGGAAGGTCAGAAAGTTCTGAGAAGCATGCTTTTCTTGAGAGATAAACACTTATACTCCACTGCTGCTCTGAACTCTATCCATGGATTGACTGAAGTTTGTAAAGCCAAAAATGTTGCTGGTCAGAAATGTTTCTCAGATATGATCAACTGGTACCTCGTTGTCAGGAACACCCTTCTGAATTTGATGCCTAAATTGTTCAAGGTGCAGAAAAGACAATCGTGAAAAATCTCCTTCGGAATTTGATACAAAGGGGGAGATTGTTGGGTTTAAATGTATTGTGCCAGATGTGTATGCTAGAATAGTCTTGTTTACCGGTTTGGGCCTGTTCATTCACGGTTTTGCGTTCTAGGGTTAGACTATTTAATGTGCATGCATGTATAAATTAGGGTTATCTTTTTGTCGCCCTACTTAGCTCTCACAAAGAAGTTCTTTCGTGAACTCTTCTAGAGCTATTCTAATCAAAGCATTCGACACTATTTTGATCTTTGTTCTCGTCGTTCATTTCTCATTATTTAATATAGAATCTATCGATCATATCTATTGTTACCACAAGTACTAATAAGTCAGTGATAGGATAGCCTGATTAGGTTATGCTTGATTCTGATTACTCGATGCTTGAATGTTGTTTGCTTTGTGCTTTTTAGGAATTCTCACTAACTTTAACTAACTAGTAAGCGAATATGTTAAGTTACATATTATGGAAACTAAATAATTTTAGAATGTTAGGTTTTAACTCTATGGCACAGCTCTTGTTTGAGTCCAACCGTTGTAGTATGAGACCTTTCATTCGAAGAATTATTTGGTGTCAGTAATATGTAATTGTGTTCGTGAGCTAGTTAGAGGGTGCTGGTAGGAATTCCTTCTGCAACTGATGGCGGAAAATGGTATGGTGGCTGCCCTAGGAAAACCTAGGAAGGGATTTAGTGTTGGGAGCCTAGTCGAGAGGAGGATTATTTTTGTGGATAAGGAGTGACTTGGAGGATTCAAAGCGATCCTTGAGGAAAGTACGGCGGATAGATGTGGAAGGTAGTATGGGCCCGTACTATTGGAAGCAGAAGATTTGTACTCAAGTCAAGGAGACTGCGATGACTCCATGGAATACAACTTACCAAACATAGATAGTAGAGAAAGAGAATCTAAAGAGAGCATGGTTACTTAACCCACAAAATTGCTTCAGCTGCAAGACCGTCTTCTGGCCAGAATCATGGCCTAGGTGGTACCGGACCGACGAACCGAACTCAGAACCTGCTAACGGATTTGTGCAACCTATAGTCTTATTGAGTCTTAGTAAAGGGTCATGTAATTGTATTAGTTTAACCCATTTACATGCTTTTTGATTTGTATTTATTCTCCTAATCAATATCTAATCATTTGACAATAAATTTTCAAAACTTATAATAATACGATGTGTGTGGTTCAAAGGAGTGAGCTTAGAATAGGGGTGAGTAACTGGATCATATTGGCTTTGCATAAATTGATGCATTTTGGACCGGACTTGTTGAAACTTAAAAGATCCAGGTCCGTTTGTTTAAAAAAAAACATTTCGGTCCCCACAAAGACCAGCAACATCACGCGCCTTTGCTGTAAGTCCGAAATATGATTTACTTTTACTTTTAACTCCCACCTGGACACCTCTTTGCATTTTAGTCCAATGGTAACGAAAAGAAAAAAAACAGAGGTTTACAATTTCATCACAAATAAGAATTGTGACAACTTAGCAAATATAACCGAATTATTAAATTTCAAAAAGGAGGAGATTTAATACGTTGTAAAATTATAATAATGTATAACGTCTAAACTAAATATTGCTTTATGCATTTTTATCGTGTGAATCTAGCCTTAGTAATATATATATATATATATATATATATATATATATATATATATATATATATATATATATATATATATATAACCACAAAATAAACATAATTGATTATATGACGACCTCTTTTGACTTTGTAAAGTTTTGAAAAGAAAGCCAACACAGGTTGGTACATTGACTACGAAATTGTTACAGAGTAAATTAAAGTTTTGGTCAATGGGTTTAATTTTTGAAAAAGAGAATTTCTGTAGGTACTCCTAAAAATGTTTAATGTATTCTCTTATTTAAGTGTAACAGTGTTTATGTAACTCTATGATTTAACGATTTATATGAGTGAGATGGTACGTATATTAACATCCTAATTTACGAAAAAGTAACAAATTAAAATGTGTTTATGAAAAAACATGAGTTATCGGTAAAAATGACGATTTGACATATTTTTTCGGTTTATTTGTGTTATTGCTGACATTGTTCTATTAAAGTCTCATTATTTTACCATAATTTACGAATAAGTACCAAACCAAAATTATGTGATGATTTGACCATTTTCACCCTATAACATACATTTTTATCAGTTTATTGCTGACTTGAAGGTCAATAATGAAGTGATGAGATTCATATGTTGCGTTATATAATGTTATGTTTACCATAAAACTTAATATCGTGAGGTATTGTATACTCCCTCCGTCCCAAAATTATTGTCCGTAGACAAAAAACACACAGATTAAGAAAAACATTAATTACCACTAACTTTATATAATAAAATGATAGTTTTGTCCTTAGTTTGCATTTAATATTCAATTAAATTCTTAGTTGGTTAAGTAATAATCAGAGGGTATTTTGGTAAAAATGTTATTTATTTTTAAAAGTAGACTATTATTTTGGGACAAACCAAAAAGAAAAGATGAACTATAATTTTGGGACGGTGGAAGTATTTTTTTGGAATAAAAAATACATCCAATAAAGACTGTAATAACTACATAAACTAGCAAAAACTTCGTAATTTTTTAAGTTTATAAAAAAATTCAAATTGTCTGTATAATATTGTGTAACTCATCATATCCATCTCATTAGCTAATTTCACACTTTTTTTTTCCCGGAAACATGCATTTTATCGGTTTCATTGTTGACCTGGATACATAGTGATAAATGAGCCGATGGGATGACTATCAAGTTTTACGGTAAACATAACATTATATAACTCATCGTATCCATCTTATGAACCAACTTAATGACTAGGTGTGCAGGTCAATAATAAAACCGGTAAAATGTATATTACAGAGAAAAAATGGCCAAATTATCACTTAATTTTAGTTTAAGACTTATTCGTTAATTATTATAAAAATAATGTGACTTTAAATGAACAGGTTAGTAATGAAATCGGTAACCGGAAAAAGGGGGACCAAATCGTCGTTTTTACCGATAATTCATGCTTTTTCATAAACAACTTTTAATTTGAATATTTTCTTAAATTACAATATAATATTGGGAGAATTTCGTATATGCGCTTACTAAACGTCTAAATATCGTATTTGTCCAACCTAAAATCTAAATATCGTATTTATCCTTTTTAATCTTTTAAAATATCATATTTACCCAAATTTATAGTTTTAAACAGTTTTTACTATTTAATAAATTTTTTTATAATCTTAAATCATTATAACAAAACATAAAAATAAGATGGACTATTTTGCCCTTCCCTTCTAAAATGATAGGAACTCATATGACGATTAGCATCTCTCGTAGTCTTCCTACAGCCATCATCGATGTTAACCTCAACTTCTTCCTTCTTGCCTGGTCGTCGTTTTCCTTCTTCCAATAGAGTATAGGCAGCTAGGTAATTGTAATTCTTTCATCCCCATTCTTTCCCTCTCTATATCTTTGATTTTGCCCTAATGTTGCTATCAGATGACTATTATACAAGGAGTAGCAGAGACCACACAAACAAAGGTTTGTAAATTGATTAATTGAACTCCTAGTATTGCCCTATTTTATAACCGTGGTTTTTGTAATAAAAAGTTGGATTATGTAATATAAAGAACTTGGAAGTAGGATGTTATACTCGAAAGGAGGAAGTTGTTTTTTCAATTGGATAGCAATGCATTTCTTGAACCATAATTAAGAACATTTGTAACTAAAAATAAGAAAATTGTTAAGAGGATCAACTATTTTCACGAGCTCTTTTTCATGCAGACCTCAAGAAACAAATTATCAATCCACTGTACATATGCTCAGTAATTGACTTGTACGTTTTCTCAGTAATTGACTTATTAAATAATAATCATTTAAAGTGGTTAAAATTAAAATATCAGGAAACGAACAACACATCAAATACAAAATATTCTTTTTTGTCCATTTCTAGTGGAACTTTATATGTAAATGGTCAGACTAGAAAGATTTTACAAATTGCATTAAAGTAGGCCCCTTCATTAATACAATGGCTTCAAGATTTGTTATAAATAAGATTAAAGCAACAATAGAGACATGAATTTCAAGAATATGAAACATTAAGATCAAAAGATCAAAAGCACATACATTAATTTTATCTAATTCACGTACTAAAGTTGGTCAAAAAAGGGATTGGAAGAAGGAAGACTGTGAGAGGGTAAGAAGGAGGACAACTGAATTGCAATTCTCTGCTTATACTTGATTGGAAGAAGGAAAATGGCAACAGGGCAAGAAGGAGGACGACGATGTTAACATCGATGATGATCGTCAGGAAGACTGCGAGATATATGATCGTGTTATGAATTCCTGCCATTATAGAAGGCAAGGGTAATAAGGTCCATCTAGTTTTTAATTTAATTTTAATGATTTAAGAATATAAAAATGGATTATTAAATGTTAAAAACTATTAAAAAAATAGATTTTGGCAAATATGATATTTTAAAAAATTAAAAATTGCAAATACGATATTTAGAATTTAGACCGGACAAATATGATATTTAGATGTTTATCAATAACATATACGAAATTTTCTCTATAATATTAAAAATTTTCTGAAAATTATACAATCAATTGACCATATAAGTCTATTTTATTATTTATATATTTTAGGGAAATCTTCAGAAAAGTCCCAATATTTACGGAAAAGTTACACTTTAGTCCAAAAAAAAATTTTTGAACGAAAAAGTCCTGAAAACCGGCAAAAATTTGCAGTTTGACCCTTTTTGACCGGTTGAAACCGGTACCAAATTAATTTGGGACTATTTCGTAAACTAACCCAAAATATTGGGACTTTTCTGTATACAAAAAATATTATGATTTTTTTGTAAACAAAAAATATTAGGACTTTTCTATAAACAGAACCCTTATTTATTATTATTATTATTATTATTAAAAATATAAATAAAAATACTATTTTTTGAACTTGTTATTATTAATATTGTTACTAATACATATAAATGCATTTAAATGAAAAAATAAGATTAATGACATTGTTTAAGGGTGGAGATGGAGGAGATGGTGATGCTTTTAGCATTGAAATCATGAATTTTTTCAGAAAAAAATTTATCCCCATAAACAAAATCTACTCCTAATCACAAACACGGTAAAATTTTTAAGAAAAGTAGACAAACATGATTGTTCTTCGGGTGCTCCATTAAGAGAAAAACGTAGCCTAACAAAAGAAAACAATAGGAAAATGACCTAATCTGAAATTTTTTTCATTATATACTTTGGGCTAATGGGCCACGAAAAAGTAAATGACCCCTTGAAACAGTAGCCCATTAGGGGAAAAGAGTAGTCAACGGGCGTTGACCGTAGTCATCCCCTGTTGACCGTAGTCAACCGAAAGTTGACTACTCTTTTGTGGGCTATTTTTGGCTAAGTTAATTTTTTTGGCTATTTTTTGATAAGTAATTAGAAAAAATGGCTAGTTTTGTATTTTCCCCCCATAAAATTTGTAATCTTTTAAAAAGATTAGGACGCGATTTATTATTTTTTTAAAGGATAAACCAAACCACATATACTAAAACTATAATTTACTTTTACTCTTGTTAAAGTGGTTTGACCTTTTTTTTATAGAAAAAAACCAAACAAAGTCGAACACAATAATTACATGTATCCAAAACTTCTATGTTTAGTTTTTCTGAAAACAGATATACATTATTGCTAGCAAACATAGCTTATAAATATCTAAAGAAACTTGGATGTCTATGGAATCATATATAAAAACTTTTTAAATTGTGTAATTTTGACTTTACAGGCCTAAGGTTATACAAAATCAAATTTGGGTTAATTCAATATCAATTTTAGGCAAAAATCTGGGATACAAAATACATAATACCTACTGTTTTGTTCTATGTTTCCTAGACAAGAACGTGCACAAAAACATAAAGAAAAAAGTGGAAGTCTGCAAAATAAAAACTTATACATATCGCGGTTAAATTTAATTAATTTTGAGAGGAAAGTCAAGTTTGATGCTAGATGCATCGTTGATTTTGATGGCAAAATTATCAAGGATATAACCTGACGTCTAAATATATATGAAGTCGAATATTGCTTTTTCAAAAGAGTCATTTTCAGATAGAAAGAAACTCCAACTTATATAATCACTTATAAGAATGTGTCGCACTTATGTGGGATATATTAACTCTCCCCTCAGAGCCAAGAGGCTCGATAAGAATAGATAGAGATGTGTTGGGCCATGGGGTGCGTGACGTCAACTCTGATACCATGTAAATATATGCATGGCTTAAGATTGTCTCTAAAAAAAAGTAATTTGTAGAGAGAATGGAGACTTCAACATTTATAATCACTTATAAAACCATATCACACCGATATGAGATACACTAACATAAAGAAGTTCTTGTTTGTCCATGTGTCTCCGCTTTCTACCATTTTCATATAACCTTTATGATGGAAGTGAAAGATAATTAGATAAACACGTATAATCGTGAGTCTATGCTCGAAGAACATGACCGCCACAATGGGCGTTGCCCCATGGGAGATGCCCCCAAACTCCATGCTATTATGATCAATTCAACTTATACAAGAGTGCATGCCTCAGCCTCCCGCAGTTGCAATATAGCAAAACTTGAATTCAGCATGCCTCAACCTCCCGCAGTTGCAATATAGCAAAACTTGAGTTCAACATGTCTCAAATAGATCATGATCATATTAAATGGCTTGATGATATTAAATTCATAAACAATAATTGTAGCCGACATTTTGAAAATTGCAATAAAATACAATCATTATATAATATAATGATCACTCTTAAATTTATTTGAACAAAAAGGAGAAACATATTTAATTCCAAAAAAAAAAAAAAAAAAAAAAAAAAAAAAAAAAAAAAAAAAAAAAACAGTAGTTATCGTAGATGTATCAAAAAACCATACGTTATTTTAGATACGATGGTTTGGATTTCTTTTGGTAGGGTCTAGTTCAAACTAATCCTTACGTGATTATAAACTATTTATGGAAAAATTAATTTTAAGTAATGAGATCAAACTATATTAGGATAAATGTAGGAAAAATACAACCTGATTTTGTGGTTGGTTTATGATTCATATGTTAAAGATGTATCCACGTATTCGACATGTTAATCCACAAGAAGAATTAGGCCCCCTAACTTTTACGTATTAAGCTCTAATTCCAACCATTAAACCAAATTAATAAGTTTAGTTTGGTTTCTTAATATCGTACTTTGCTTCTGATTCAAAAAAAATTAATAGTTTTTTTTCGATTTTATTTTGTGATTTCTAGCACTGTGTACAACCAAACCAAACAATGTGTTTATATAATGGTGTTGGTCAATAATCGATTATTGTACTTTTTTTATATTAAAAAAAAATCTTAAATTTATAACCAATTTTAAATAACAGGGTTGATAACAATGGAGGCACACTCATAATTTTTGAGATTCAATGTGTCTGATATTTTCTTATTTTTGTCACTTAACTGCAGCATTTTAATTTTTAAGAGAATGAATTGTATCTGAATTCCAAGAAGAAGGAAAAAAAAAGCAATGTGAGACTAGCCAACGTAGTAAGGGTTTTGCCTCTTAGAATGGAGGTTTCGGTTTCTAATCCGGACATATATCTATAAGACATTTTACCCTTAGTTATCCTTAATAGAGGCTGAAAATTTTAACAAGTAACATTAATTGATTATTTATCTATAAGATATCAAATAACAAATGGTTATGAAATTTGTTAGATAACAATGACAATACCTTAATTTTATAGAAATTGTAAATCCTAATATCAAGTTGGAATTAACTTGAAATGTCAAGGGTTTTATCTGATGTGATTATATAGTGATGGAGAAAAATAGAAAGAAGATTGTATTGTTTTTGGCATTTCACTAATAGCATGGTAACAATGATTTTAGATCTTTAACACAGAACTAGAAAACCATAATTTCAAGTTGATATATACATGAAAACCATAATGTCAAGGGTCTTAGAAATTGTATTACTACCGGTGATGGCATTCCTGTTGCTGCCACTGGAATTAGGATTAGGGGTGTGCAAAAAAACCGTGAAACCGAAAAACCGAGCCGATCCGGTCGATCCAAAACCGAAAAAACCGAAACCGGAATAAACCGAAACCGAAAAAAAACCGAAACCGAAAAAACCGAGTAACTACGGGTTAGTTTCGGTTTGGATATTTAGATATCCGCGGATACCTGAACCGAACCGCCATATTATATATATATATATATATATATATATATATATATATATATATATATATATATATATATATATATATATATATAAGTTTACTGTAACCGTAAGTGGAAAAAAGACAACACGTATCAAAGAAGAGTTTGTGTATTTATGTGAGAATCTGTTTTAGACCAGCTCCATTCCAAGTCTCCCAATGTTAGTCGTCATTTTGTTGAACATTTTTTAACGACTTTCTTTTGATCGGGTGATTTATTAGTTTTGAATGATTTTTATTTTTTATTTTAGTGGGTATCCGTGAACCGAACCGTGGTTACCCGCTATTATACGGTTCGGTTCGGTTCGGGTTTTTGACTAATGCGGTTCGGTTTCGGTTAATGCGCATGAGGTACCCGCCCTGTGGTCACAGTTCGCAATTTTGTTAATATCCGAGCCGAACTGCGCCGCGAACATCTCTAGTTAGGATTCAGTGATTCAAATCTTTTATTTTGGGATTTGCTTACTCTCCTTCCACCGTCGTTGTCATTCCCACTTCATCTTTCTTTACTCCCAGATCTTTGTTGAACATTTTTTAACGACTTTCTTTTGATCGGGTGATTTATTAGTTTTGAATGATTTTTATTTTTTATTTTAGTGGGTATCCGTGAACCGAACCGTGGTTACCCGCTATTATACGGTTCGGTTCGGTTCGGGTTTTTGACTAATGCGGTTCGGTTTCGGTTAATGCGCATGAGGTACCCGCCCTGTGGTCACAGTTCGCAATTTTGTTAATATCCGAGCCGAACTGCCCCGCGAACATCTCTAGTTAGGATTCAGTGATTCAAATCTTTTATTTTGGGATTTGCTTACTCTCCTTCCACCGTCGTTGTCATTCCCACTTCATCTTTCTTTACTCCCAGATCTTTGTTGTTGTGGATCTCTTTCTTTACTCCTCCACGACAATAGAGACGAAACTCAGTGTTTCCGCTTCTGTCAACGCCTAAGTTTGTCAATGTCAACAAAAACTTAATCTTCCACATCCTGGAACCCATTTCCATATTCAAACTGGAATACCTCCTCCCACATGTACAAGTTTTCCTATCATTTAGGTTGATGGTTTGGATAGGAACGTCTTCGGTGTTTTCCTACGTTGGACGTGGAATCCAACATAAATTGCGATGTCGACGACTGTTTCCGACGAAATAGGAAACAGATATAGACAGATAGAGAGAGAGAGAGAGAGAGAGAGAGAGAGTAGCGATGTCAAAAATCTCGTAGGACCCGATCCCGTATAGGGAAATTTGTTTAAAAAAATCGGGAACTAAGACAGGGATATGGTTAACCCCATGTTTTATTTATTTATTTATTTATTGGGGGGGGGGGGGGGTGGGGAGATGGGTGAACACTTCCATCAATATATATATATATATATATATATATATATATATATATATATATATATATATATATATATATATGAGACGGTTCAAATCTCAGCCGCATAGAGAACTTGAGATTCAAATCTCAGCCGCATATTTATCATTTTTCAATCTAACGCTTCAGCGCACTGGCAAAAGTGGGGTATGTTTATTCATAAATGATTTTATGGCTGAGAAGTATAATCATATATGATTATACATGCTTATACATATATATTCCTAATTTATACATATATGTATGTTCACAGAATGAGTAATCATATATGATTATAGTGGTTGGTGGCAGAGGAGGTGGTGGTGGTAGAGTTGGCGGTGGCAGTGTTGGGTTCGGTTGGTGGCAAAAGTGGTGGTATTGGTGGTGTGGAAGGTGGAGGGGAAAAAGGAACGAGCAACACTGAATAATCATTTATGATTATAAATCTTCCCTCGCGCCGGAGCGCTAGAGCGACAAATGTGAAATGTGTGGATGAGGTTCAATCTCAAGATCTCAATTTTTTCGGAATCTCAACTGAACCTACTTCTCTCTCTCTCTCTCTCTCTATATATATATATATATATATATATATATATATATATATATATATATATATATATATATATATATATAATAGCATGATTTTGGGATGCCAAAATTCAGCAAAAAAATCATGTTTTTAAGTTTTTAGTATAATAATTGTGAGATGTCGTAATATTTTTGTTTTTAACATTTAAATTTATGCTATAAATAACTATTTTTTTACCAAAACATATTTTTTAGCCCAAAAAACAACTTTTTTTAGCCCAAAAAAAGGCAGCCAAAAATCAATCGGGGGTGGGGAAACATTGGTAGGGCCGACGTAATCCAGGAATTCAGAGGTGGGTGCGGGGAGGCTGGAGATTTTGAGGGCGGTGGAATGGAGAAATTTTGGTGGTGGAGGTGAGGAATGTAAACCGTATCCCACTTAGCCCCGTTGACATTCCTAAGAGAGAAAGAGGGAGGGAGAGAGAGTGAGAGAGAGAGAGAGTGGGTGGGTGTGTATGTGTGTGTGTGTGTGTGTGAATGAGTGAGTGAGTCTCATAGAATAGGGATGTTGGTGAGATGGGGTCTAGTAAATAAAAAACAGAATAAATCTCAGAAAGGATGCAAATGACATCCTCAATTTTCACGGCCAAATAAAATTTTTCTTTAAATTTATTTATAACAGATTATCATTTTGAATAATATAATAGTGCAGAATTTTTCCCAAAACATTTTTCTTTAATGATAAATAAGAGTCAAAACATTTTTAAGAAACGTTTTAATATTAATAACCTCAGATGTCAACACTGATACAAATACATAAACATAAACTAGTTATTACAGACCTTACAACTCTTAATTTATTAATAGCCTTAATCTCCTTTAACACTTGGCAGATATAATCACTTATTCCATAACCTTCTTACTGCTACATGTTATACAAATAAATTGAGTGGGTCAGACTTTAGAGTCTGGTGAGCACATAAGATTTTCAACCCACAATAATATAATTAACATCTTTTAAATATATATTTCACACCAAATAATTAACCCGATTACTCATTCTCGTTATTCTCACCCGTTCCTAATCTGATGATCTCAAGGGACCTATCCTAAGGATCATTGTAAGCAACGAGTAAACAATATTGCTCTGGGGTTCCGTAGCAATATATATATATATATATATATATATATATATATATATATATATATATATATATATATATATATATATATATATATATATAAGGCAACCATGAGTGGATAGAGTACATCAAATGAACGCACAATTCGTTAACACCTACATGTTGCGAGCATGTCAATGTTCCATTGGACTGACTAGAATAGTATGTGATCATCATCTATACTCTAGTAGATAACTTTTTCATTAGTGCAATAGTACTATAATAGTCACGGCCTCACGTCATTATTTTATCTTTCAGATCCTTTTTCTACCCAATGTTAATTAAGTACGATAAAATTAGTAAATCAATATTTAACAAAATATGATTTAAATCAAGTATAATAATGTCTAGGACAAGTATCATAAATGCAGATAAAACACGTATAACATTTAAGCACTTAGATACTTTGTATTTATGTGTAAGATGAAAATAACTATGCACTCACTTGTTTTAAGGTGAAAGACTTTTTCTTTTAAAAGAACTTAGATATAAATATTACTACGTTCAATCACCGTTTATATTATTCGCGGTTATAATTGTAGTTTCTTAGATTTATCATTAATCTCAAACGAAATACTGACTTATAGATTATAAGAAACAACATGTAAGATCGTATCGGAGGTAGGATTCGTTTGGCATATAAAGATATATTGTTTGGAAAATCCACTTTAAACACCCCACTGATCTTGCCTTGTCGTCATTTCCGTAACTAGATAGATCAGTATAACGACTGGGATTACTGATAAATTTTATTTATAAGTTCATAGTAACTAGTATAAACATAAATATAAGTTATACTTAAATCACGGTAAGCATAACTCGACTTACAGGTTGTTTAACGGAAAACCGGACACTGTGCGGGCAGAACTTCGAAACCGAAAACTATATTTCAACGAGTTCTCTAGAAATCCATATACTCACTACTAACACCTAAGAAGTACTAAAATCGGGTCTCGAGGGTTCGGGAAAGTTTGGAAAGGATTTGGAAGAGAATGAGCACCAAAACACGCAAGACTCGACCCCTATTTATACAAAATTTTAGGAGGCACGCTTGCCCTGAGCACATGGAAGCTCCTGAGTGTCCCAGGTCGACAGGACTTGGGGACTAAGGGTCTCTTCTGCATGCAACATCTGGCGGTCGACCGGCGTGACACATGGCGCTCATCCAATGGCCCGAATTTATTATTTTTCTAAAATTCATAACTATTGCATATGGGCTTCGTTTTTGACGATCTTTATATCCACGCTATCGATGAGTAATACAACTTTCATCTAGACTTCATCGGCTAAGTTTCACTTTATTTTTCATGTTTCGGTTCGAGGAGTCTTGGACTATAAATAGCGTTGCGAAATTCATAATTTCATCATACAAACTCCGTTTTCGACGTTCTTTATATCCACACGTAGGTATTTCCGAGTACTACAACTTTTTTTTAGATTGTTTCGGCTAACAATCAACCGATTTCTGTGCTACACATTATTGTTAGTGTCGCACTCAAAACTATGAAAAATCATAACTTCCTCATACGAAGTCAGATTTTGGCGTTCTATATATCGACACGTAGGTATTAACATGTACTTCGACTTTATTTTAGATCATTTATCCTAATTACACTTTTTATTTTTAAAGTTTATTTTAGCCCTATTTATTAAGTATTAACATAATTTTTACCCAAATATTATATACATAATATATGTCCAATTTCCACACTCATAATATATAAACACATATATTCAAATAATTCTCTTTTATTTATTCATAAATTATTACATTGTTAAACGAAGCAAATACATATTGTTGGGCACATATTTGTATATATTTGATGATGCAAAAGATATACATCGGGCCTCGCTCGGTATCGAGTCCCACTCGGCCTTGGGCCCCGCCCGACATCGAGCCCTGCTCAGATAGATCTGTCATTCATTAGGCCCCGCCTGACATCGGGCCATGCCCGGTACACATAATAAACATATAAACATATAATCATGCTAACACATGTGATAATCACAAACCAAAAGCATACAATACAGTCATCGGGCTTCGCTCGGTATACCAGTACATAACACATGCAAGAGTCACGCAGACATCTAGGATCCTATCATAATATCATGGGCCGACATTGGTGCCTTCGACCTGCTAAACACAATGAGGAAACTCACCTCAAACTGTTGAATCTCAAAGATAAATCTCAGTCTGCTGGCCTGCTAAAATTCCCACGCTATTAATCACAAAATAACATCAAATTAATAATTGGATCCCGACTCACACTAACAGTCCAAACTAGGGTAAAAGACCTTTTTACCCTTTACCCAACTTGGCCCAAGGCCAAGGCCCAATCCAACTGTCCAAAAAGCCTAAATTCCAAAATAATCACCCAAAGCCCAAATATAGCCCAATTTTCCAAATTGGGCCTAAATCCCTTTCATGGGTCTTCAACCAAAAGAGTCCAATAAAATAGTATTAGCCCAAAAAATAGAATTATGATGGCCCAACAAGGCCCAAGACAACTAAGGTCCAACATGGCCCAATACCGAGAAGCCCACTGTTGAGTACGCAGGGCGTACTGAGCTCGTACGCTTAGCGTACTCGCTCTGCGGCTTGTACGCGTAGTGTACCAGCTTGTACGACCAGCGTACTCCCCATTTTGGCCAACTTACATCATTAAGTTCTTAATTAGTTAAGAATTCAACCCAACTCTTAGATCTGACTTCCTTAAGGTGGTTTATCACGTAAAGTTGGCAACTTTACGTGTATGCATGGCTTAATGAGGTTCTATAGCTCAAAAGAACTTAATAAAGGGTTTTAACACCTGCATAAACCCATAAACACCTCAAAGCTTGCATTTTTATGGACAAAGGGACCAAAATAACCCTACATCTACCATCAATCACTTCTGGAGTGAATCAAGAGGCTCAACAAACAATTCATGGACTCAAAAATCACAACAAGGCACCAAGACTAGATCTAACATCATAGATTAGCAAGATGAGAGATTTTTACATCACAAGGATAGAAAATGATGAACCAATCCTAGATCCTCAAGCTCCAAGCACAACTCCAAATGGTTCACTTCTCCTTCTCCTTCCCAAAGCACCAACAATCACACGTTATGGCTCAAATTCTCTCAAAAACTCATTAGGGTTTCAATTTCTAGACAAGAGGGGATGGAGGCTGGCTAAACATGACCTAGTAAGGCTATCACAAGGTTTAAATAGGGGGCAATACCCTAAAAAATTAGGGTTTCATACTTGCTCACGTACGTCCACCGTACTCTATGTATGCCCAGGGTACGTGGATGAGCTCCGCGACCATAAAAGGCTAGTACGCTAAGCGTACCTCCCAGTACACCCCGCTTAATAGCTTAAGGACTAATTTGCAAACTTTTTAATATGAAGGGTTAAACATGAAACTTACAAAAATCAAGTGTTACAATTCTCCCCCACTTAAATCAGACTTCGTCCTCAAAGTCCACTACTCCAAATAACTCTGGGTAGTGCTCCCTCATCTCATCTTTCGACTCCCACGTCCATTCAGAACCCTTGCGATGCTGCCACTGAACTTTTACTAACTCAACAACCTTGTTCCTCAAGGTTTTCGTCTTCCGGTCAAGAATCGTCACCGGTCTCTCAATATAATTCAGGCGGTCATCCACCTGAATATCCTCCAACGGTACCACTGCGGAATCATCCACTAAACATTTTATCATCTGAGAGACATGGAACGTGCTATGAATCTGAATGAGCTCAACTGGAAGATCCAAGCGAGATGCAACCCAACCCACCCAAGCCAAAACCCTGAAAGGACCAATATACATGGGTCCCAGCTTGCCCCTATTCCTGAATCGGATGACACCTTTCCAGGCTGACACCTTCAGGAGAACCATATCCCCCACCTGGAACTCAAGATCCGATCGGCGTCTGTCGGCATAACTTTTCTGCCGACTCGGAGCTGTATGGAGCCTACTCTGGACCCGCTGGATCAACTCAATGGTCTTGAGTACCACTTCGGTACTCCCCATAACCCACTGACCGACCTCGCCCCAACAAATCGAGGTCCTACAGTTCCTCCCGTAGAGCATTTCGAAAGGAGGTCGATCAATGCTGGAATGATAACTGTTGTTATACGAAAATTACGCTAACGGAAGATACGTATCCCAACTCCCACCAAAGTCCAAAACACACGCCCGAAGCATATCCTCTAGGGTCTGAATAGTCCCCTCGCTTTGACCATCGGTCTGCAGATGGAATGTTGTGCTGAAATGGAGACGAGTACCCAACTCGTCATGAAACCTCTTCCAAAATCTGGAAGTAAATCGGGCATCTCTATCTGAAACTACCGAAACCGGCACCCCATGACGTGCCACAACCTCTCTGATATAAACATCAGTCAATTTCTTTGCAGAAATACTCTCCTGAATGGGAATAAAATGTGCGCTCTTGGTCAAACGATCCACGATGACCCAAATCGAATCCACCCAACACAGTCTGAGGTAACTTCATGATGAAATCAATGGTAATATCCTCCCATTTCCATACGAGAATATCCAACGGCTGCATCTTGCCCTGAATTTGATGATGATCGGCCTTGACTTTCCTACAAGTCAAGCACCGCTCCACATAACAAGCCACATCCCGCTTCATGCAGGGCCACCAATAATCAAGACGAAGATCCCTATACATCTTTGTCGCCCCGGGATGAATTGAGAACCTATAGTTGTGCGCCTCCTCCATCAGAACCTGACGCACACCGCCCCATTACGGAACCCAAACCCGCCGATGAAGACTCAACAACCCATGACTATCATAATCGAAGGAAGCCACCTGACCCACAATACGCTCACACTTCCAGTGCTCTTCCTTTATAGCCTCAATCTGAGCCTTCCGAATTGTGACACCAGTCAAATTTTGGTCAAAAATAAATTGATAAATAATCGTAATTGGGATGAACCAAATGGTAGAGTTTGTAACAAGGTTTCCAAAAACATAAAGAACACTGAAATCCGAGTTATAACGAAGAAGTTATGACCAATCGAAAATCCGCGGTAAAACCTGCAAAACACTGTTCAGTGTAAAAAGCGAATTTTCGATAAAAGGATTTTTAGCCTAAACAATCTAAATGAAAGTTGTAGAATATGTTAAACCGAGAACGTTCATAAAAAGAACGTCAAAATCTGACTTCGTATGAGGAAGTTATGATTTTTCGAAGTTTCGGTTTAGCAGTAGACAGCTAAAAATTCGAAATATAAATCGATCGATATTTAGCCAACGCAACTTAAACGAGAATCGAAGGTCTCATCAAAAGTAGCACAACGGTAAAAAGACAGACGAAAACGGACGTCGGATGAAGAAGTTATGAATTTTTAACGGATTCCCGTCTCGGTCTGTTTAAAATAATAATATTAAAAATAAAGTCAAAATCAGCCGACGAAGTCTAAACGAAAGTCGTAGAGTATGATTTTACCTACGCGTGCATATAAAGAACGTAAAAAACGGAGCTCGTATGCGAAAGTTATGATTTTCGCAAGTTTTTGGCACAAAAATCAAGAAAATCTAGAAAACCGGGAAATTTCGCTGAGTCACTCCTCGGACACGTCACCTCGCATGCGAGGCCTCCACGTGTTCGCTTCTCATTGGACCGCAGCCTCGTGTGTCGTCTCCTGATAGGTCCGAAGTCGTCACCTCCTTTCCCCATTGGACCGAAGTCCGGTCCACTTAGAAGGCTGCATTTGTCCGAAATCACGTGCTCGCACCTGGTACGAAATTGCGCACCGCCTCAGACTTCGCACGTGGCTTCGCTGCTGACTGCCACGTAGTTGCTGACTCATCCGCGCCTTCGCCAGCTGCCACCTCGGACCGCACCCTCGCACCCCTATATAAAGGGTGCGAGACTTCTCGGCTAGAGAGAAATTTTCACCCCATTTTTCACCCAATTTCACATTTTCACCCCCCTCGACTTTCTCACGACCCCCCCAAGGCCCCGGTATCGTGTCTAAAGCCCGAAGCAAGCCCCGGATCCCCGGAATTCTCGAAAAGTTATCCTCTCTCCTGTCGAAACTCTGCCCGGTTTGAGCCGGTTTTTCGTCAAACAAACTCTTTTCCGGGAAACGAAACGCTGCCCGAATCACCGCTTATCAAAGTGAGTTCATACCCCTTTAATATACCTTTTTAAATGGTTTTATATGCTTTTTAGGGGGGGGAATACAAGTTTAATACAATATTAAATTGTGTTAATAACTGTGTGTGATAATGATCACACAGAAAGTTTTCGTATGCTTTTAAGAATTACCAAATACTTCCAAAATAACGTGAAGCCATGTTAAATCTTTAAAGTCATGTAAAAACTCCGTTAAATTCTTTGAAAAATGTTTTATAAGCTATTTCAAAGTATAAATGCCAAAATCATGTTTATATATGTATAAATATATAAATAAGATTTGAAGGGCTTAGGACTAATGAACTATCTTATATCCTTTTCCTTGTTTGGATGTGGAATTAAGGTTGTGTTATTTGTCCGAATGTCGTTTCCTTCTTAATTATATATATATTATACATATATGAGTCTAAAAGGTTACTCCTTTTAGTATCATTACCTTTGTATCAGGCTGAGCAAAGGTGATATTCCATAAGAATTCATGCTAATCAGAAAGAACATATAAATTATAATAGGTATAATTTATGATTCAAAACTAAATATACAAGTATGATTCACGACTGTATACTTCCCAAGGAAATTACCAAAATTCATTCAACTATACCAAGATATGTATAATACCTTTAATATACGAACAACATATTAAAGAAGTAAAGATACATCATACCTAGTTTGCATTAACAAATGTACTATATAGAGTACCAGGGTTAGCAAACACGTGGTAATGCCGGGTTTGCATTAGCAAATGTACTATACAGAGTGCCCGAGTTAGCAAACACGAGGTAATAATACATCCTGCCGAGTTTGCATTAGCAATGGTACTATACAGAACGGGTTTGCATTAGCAATGGTACTATATAGAGTACCAGAGTTAGCAAACACGAGGTAATAAAACAAAATTCCGGGTTTGCATTAGCAATGGGACTATACAGAGTACCAGAGTTTGCAAACACGAGGTAATAATTCATGATTTAAGTATACTAGAATACACCGTTTTACAAGAAACCAGGGTTTTGATTCAAAACAAATCAAGGGTTTACACTTATCAAATACATGTTTGGAAAACTAAGAATATACTGTCAATCATTATTTCAGAATGATTGAGTTTTCAAAACTAATATACATGTAACGTTTAATATGCTTTTTATGAGACTCTATATTCAGGTTTAATTCATTTTAGACAACATAGGAAAGTCCTGACATTATAACCAGAATCTCCAGCCGGGGATCGAAACAAGTGTGTGTAAATCTATATCGGGATTGACAACCCCGCACTCAGGCTGCTAGCTACAGTTAGATGAGTGACAATTGTTATCACCAGTTTAAACGCCCACAAAGCGTTTGTTTCAGGCCATCAGTCATAGTATGGTTATAATAACTACTCATTAAAAAGATATTAACAATACGTTAGTGTATAAACAAATAAACGAAAGTACACCTTCAAAGTACCAGTTTATAAAATACAAAATACAATGGTTTAATACACTTTTCATTAACACCTGGTGGAGCCAGGCACACTCTCAGTTTCAAGTTTTCATAAAGGAATACAAATACAAAATAGTAATACAAAGAGAACGGTTTATGGGATTAAACCACTTATCCAATGGAACTTAGTCACTCAATCTCGGTAAACTAGTATAACATAAAAGACCTTTAGTGGTTAATTCTATAATTCCTTAGTTATTACATCATAGTTATACATGAGTAATGTCCGATTGACAGTAAAGTGTGTGACTTCCGCCTTACTTCCTGTTCCTTGTTTGGTTGTGGGCTTAGGGCAGATACACCCAGTTGACTGTCCATTCGATATTGTGTTATGTATAATCAGTATAAACTAAGTAATTATAGAGGGAAACTATTGAGGTTATCAATCTAGCACCTCAAGAAATATAGGATTTCCTGGAGAAACCAGTGAACTTATTCAAAGAACTTAGGGTATACTTAACAGAACTAAAATACTTATGAACTCACCAGCTTAAATGTTGATCTACTCTTTCCAAATAACTTGTATTCTCAGGAATCCAGTAGATAGGTACACTCCAGAAGCTTTTGAGAAGACTACCTAGTACCGTACCGCGACTCTTGTCATCTGTTGTACCTACTTTAGTGTTTGAATATGTAATGTTTAAACACTTATGTAAAACTTATACTTATTAATGCAATGATTGTTTGTACTTTGATTACTATGTTACATGTGTTGTGATACTTACCTAAAGTCCTCCGCCCCCGAACATTTCCGCCGTTCTGGTTTGGGGGTGCGACACGAATATGCTCCAACAGCGGAGTAATCACGGTCATCCTCAAACATATATCCCTGATCGGAGTCGCGACTGCCTTACGACTGAGAGCATAGGCGGTGACGCATATTTAGATTTGGATCTCACAAATCTTCCTGATCGGAGTCGCGACGGCCTTCATCGGGTGATAAAGGATCTCTCAAGCATAATCCTTCACCACATCCAACCATCGACACTGCCTCATATTCAGATTTGAATGATCCATTAGGTACCTCAGGCTCTTGTGATCCATGTAAATAGTACAGCGGACCCCATAAAGGTATTGTCGCCAAATCTTGAGGGCGAAAACCACGACCCCCAACTCCAAATCATGTCTCGGATAATTCGCCTCATGAGGCTTCAGCTACCTCGAACCGTAAGCGATCACGCGACCCCTCTACATCAACACTTCCCATTAACCCGTGATTGATGCATCACAATAAACCACAAAATCCTTAACACCCTCCAGCTAGTTCAGAACTGGTGCCTAACACAACCACTGTCTCAAGGTCTCAAAAATTGCCTGCTGCTCAGGCCCCCAGTGAAATGTAACCGTCTTCATTATCAAATGAGTCAAAGGAACAACTATCTTGGAGAAATCCTAGATAAATCTCCGATAATAACTAGCTAGACTAAGGAAACTCCAAATCTCAGATGGAGACCTCGGAACCTCCCACCGCATCACGGTCTCGACCTTGGCCGGATCGACCAGAATACCATTCTGGTTGACAAGGTGCCCTGAAAAATGTACCTCGCGCAACTAAAACTCGCACTTGGAGAACTTTGCAAAAAGTCTCTCTTTCTCCTCAAAGTCTCCAGCACTTCCCTCAAGTGCTCCTCGTGCTGCTCCTGAGTCTTGGAATATACCAAGATATCATCAATAAATACGATCACATATCGATCCAGCATCAGCCTGCACACACAGTTCATGAGATCCACGAATGCGGCTGGAGCATTAGTGAGCCCAAAAGGCATCACCACGAACTCGTAATGACCATAACGAGTCCGGAAAGTTGTCTTCTGCACATCCTTGTCTCTAACCCTCATCTGATGATAAACCGGTCGCAAATCACTCTTGGAGAACCAAGATGCACCCTAAATCTAGTTAAACAGGTCATCAATCCTCGGGAGTGGATAACGGTTCTTCACCGTTACCTTATCCAGCTCCCGGTAGTCAATGCACATATGATGGGACCCATCATTCTTCTTCACAAACAAGATCGGTGCTCCCCATGGCGAACTGCTTGGTCGAATGAATCCCTTGTCTAACAGCTCCTGCAGCCGTGTAAACAACTCTTGCATCTCGGGAGGAGCCAACTGATATGGTGCTTTGGTTATCGGATCCCACCTGAACCAGATCAATCCTCAACTCAACCTGCCTCTACGGAGGCACCCCAGGTAAATCCTCAGGAAACACATCGAGATAATCCCACAAAATCGGCACATCATCCACGGCCGCCTTACCCTTATCCCGGGTATCCATAACATAGGCGACAAATCCTGAACAACCCTGCTGAATATAATGCATGGCCGTCGCTGTTGAACACAAATGCGGTCCACTCTGAGATCTCTCTCCCTGAACCAATAACTCTCCCCCACTTGGGGTTCGAATCTGAACTAACTGTTGCTCACAATCGATCATCGCCCCATTGGGGCTCAGCTAGTCAATACCCACAATAACCTTGTTCCCACGCAAAGGAATGTGAACCAAATCAATCGGATATTGCTCGTTGAACATCTAAAGAGTACAACCCGATGAACCCACACTACCCGAACTGATCAATCATCTGTAATCTCGACATCTAAAGGACAATCCATCTCCCCCGGAGCTCCAGCAAACCTCTTGCCAAGCGCAAGCGATACAAAGGATCGGGTAGCCCTCGAATCAAACAATACCAAAGCAGAAATACTGTTCACGAGGAACGATCCTAAAATAAGACACATAAGTACAAGCAAACAATTCAATATAAATAAAGAGATAAGGAGAAGATACATACCGTCAACACATCAGTTGTCGCGCGAGCCTCCTCGGCGGTCAACTGGAAAGCCCTGGTTCTTACCACAAGTGCATCCGCCTTGCCCTGGCGGTCGTCAGTGATCCGAAGAGTCCCAGGAGTGGGTGCTAACACTGGCCCTACTGCAGCCAAGCTCATACATTGGGCCTTCTTGTGGCCCCTCTAATTGCAATGAAAGAAAATCAGGTCAGATCCTGGGGTGGTGGTGGTAGCAGTACAATCCTTGCTATAATGACCTGTCCGACCGCACTTGAAGCAACCCGAACCACCCACCCTGCATGGTCCCTCTTGCGTCCTGCCGCACTTCCCACAACCGCTCTGACCCTACTGGCCTCTCGATCTCGAATCTTGAACCTTGGGCCTCTTTCCCGAACCCCCTAAAACCTGATCCTGATCCGACTTTCTCTTCCTCTCCATATGAATATCAATCTCCCTCTCTCGGGCTCTCGCTATCATATCCTCCAGTGTCTTACAACTGGATCGGCTCACAAACTGCCGAATATCGCTCCTCAACATCTCGTGATACCTCGCCTTCTTGATCTCCTCGTCTGCCACATACTGCGGAACCAAATGTGCCTATGTCGGAACATCGCAGTGATCTCAACCACCGTCTCAGTAGTCTGGCGGAGATCCTGAAACTCTCGCACCAACTGCTGCTCCTCTATCACTGGTGCAAACTCAGCCCTGAACCTAGTCACAAAATCATCCCATGGCATGGAATCAACAACCTCATCACCAACACCACGTCCAACCTCCTCCCATCAGTCTTGTGCCCTGTCCTTCAGAAGACAGGACGCAAGTCTGACCTTTGCCCCCTCAGGACAATTGCTAGTGCGGAAAGCATTAGCAACATCTACTACCATCGTCTGCTCGCTATCGGGTCCTTCTCCTCGAAGTAGCCCGGAGGTCCACATGCCCGGAACTCCTTGAAGGTCAATAAACGCACCCCTACCAAGGCTACCATCTCAGAACAAAATAAACTCAACCGCTCATCCAAAATATCCAGAATTCCCTCATTGACCGTAGCAAAGATCATATGAGTCTGCTCAAGAATGCAACACGTAGTCCTAGACGAAATGAACTCCCTCGTCTGTTCATCCAACTACCCGGCTCCAGAACATGAGCCCGAGCCCTCCCAGCACCAGAACTACCAACCGGTCTGCCTCGCAGAGTCACCATATTGAAAATAGACCATATAAAACATCAGAATATGCATCAAAATATATCGAGGGATCACAAACGCTACAAACTTCCTGGTTTCATCGCAACTCTCCTTGACTCGAGTATGGATCATCTGCTTCCAATAGTACGGGCCCATACTACCTTCCACATCTATCCGTACTTTCCTCAAGGATTTCCTTGAATCCGCCAATTCACTTTATCTCCATATAATTATCCCTCATCAAGATAAGGCTCCCAGCACTAAATCTATTCCTATGTTTCCTAGGGAAAACTCCAAACCACTCTCCGCCATCAGCTGCAGAAGGAACTCCCACTAACTCCCTCTAACTAGCTCGCGAATACAATTGCATATCACCAAAACCAGATAATTCTTCGAATGAGAGGTCTCACACTACAACATTTGGACTCAAACAATAACTGAACAATAGAGTTAAAACCTAACCTTCTAAAATTATATAGTCTCAGTAATATGTAACTTAACATATTCACTTACTAGTTAGTTGACACTAGTTACAACTCCTAAAAAGCACAAAGCAAGCAACATTCGAGCATCAGGTAATCAAAACTAAGCATAACCTAATCAGGCCATCCTATCAGTGACTAATCAGTAATAGCATGCAAGTCTACAAGCTCATACAATAGGCATACAAAGGCATATCTCCTAGCATTCTATAATACAAATATTGAGCAGATCCTTAGCCCTAACTAGCAAGCGATTCACAGATTCACAATTTAAATCATATCAGATAACATGTATGGGTATTTTGGGAAAACTTACTTAAGCTCGGTCGATTTCATGCACCACACCCTTTCTTGTATTAGAGAACCCTTTTCTTAAAAATACATTTCTTTTTGAAAAACATTACCAAATCCTTAGTGTGAGTTCAGACACACCCGAGAGTATGTCCGAATCCCTCAAACCAAGGCTCTAATACCAACTTGTAATGTCCCAAAAATAAGACCCAAAATTTCATTTTTAATTTCATAAAAACAGTAATCCAAACATTGTCATGCAACCCAAAAAGACCAAAGTATGTCACTATATCATATCATATCAATGTAAATCTCAAAAAGCAGAAAAAGGTGGTGTGTGCTCTGCAATCATCTCGGGCTCTTCCCTTTCGATCTTGAAGTACCTGAAACATAAACTGAAAACCGTAATCCCAAAGCTTAGTGAGTTCCCCAAACTACCACATACCATACATAAATAAGCACATAAAAGGCCCCCGCCCCACATTGTGCCTCACCCGGTATCGAGTCCCACTCGGTCTCGGGCCCCGCCCGACATAGAGCCCCGCTCGGATTACAGATCTGTCATTAATTAGGCCCCGCCTGACATTGGGCCCTGCCCGGTACACATAATAAACATATAAACATATAATCATGCTAACACATGCAATAATTACAAACCAAAAGCAAACAATATATTCATTGGGCCTCGCCCGGCATCGAGCCTCGCTTGGTATACCAGCACATAACACATGTAAGAGTCACGCAGACATATAACATCCTATCATAATAATCATGGGCCGGAATTGGTGCCTTTGACCACCTAAACACAATGAGGAAGCTCACCTCACACTGTTGAATCTCACAGATAAATCTATGGTTGTTGGCCCGCTAAAATCCCCGCACTATCAATCACAAAATAGCATCCAATTAATAATTGGATCCCGACTCACACTAAGAGTCCAAACTAGGGTAAAAGATCTTTTTACCCTTTAACCAACTTGGCCTATGGCCAAGGCCCAATCCAGCTGTCCAAAAAGCCCAAATTCCAAAATAATCACCCAAAGCCCAAATATGACCCATTTTCCAAATTGGGCCCAAATCCCTTTCATGGGCCTTCAACAAAAAGAGTACAATAAAATAGCATTAGACCACAAAATAGAATTATGATACCCCAACAAGGCCCAAGACAAATAAGGTCTAACATGGCCCAATACTGAGAAGCCCGTAAATCTGAAGCCCACTGCTGAGTATGCAGGGCGTACTCAGCTCGTAAATTTAGCGTACTCGCTCTGGGGATTGTACGCGCAGCGTACCAGCTTGTACGCCCAACGTACTCCCCAGTTTGGCCAACTTCCCTCATTAAGCTCTTAATCAGTTAAGACTTCAACCCAACTCTTAGATCTTACTTCCTTCAGGTGGTTTATCACGTAAAGTTGGCAACTTTACATGCATGCGTGGCTTAATGGGGTTCTATAGCTCAAAAGAACTTAATAAAGGGTCTTAACACATGCATGATCCCATAAAAACCACAAACATTGCATTTTTATGGACAAAGGGACCAAAAGAACCCTAGATCTACCATCAATCACTTCTGTCGTCCTTGATTTGCACTTGAAAATGGCCTAAAACGGGTAGGCGTCCTAGGGGGCGTCTTAGACGCGTTATAGGACGTCCCTCATCATTGTTTCCCCTTTTTGGTGATGAAAACGGTAGAATCAGTAAAAACGCAAAACATGAAAGTTGTAGGAAATTTTGTCTAGTTTCCAGAACTTCTTCATTGATATCAATCGAAGCTCTAGATCTTGAGATATGATCAAAACATTGAAGAGTGGTCAAATTTCTCAGCACCATTTTTCTTCATTCATTTAGCAATTCATCTCCCATGCTTGTTAGCTTCATTTTGCTCGTTTTTCTTGTGGGTTCCGCCTACTTTAGCACTAAGTAGTTGCCTGCACATAATGTTTAACATTTTATCAAAGTAGTGCCATTCTTGGACAATTTTACATCAATTTAACATATTTAGTATAATTTATTGTGCTATAAATATAGACCGATCAAACCTCCCCAACTTTATTCCAAACTCGTCCCGAGATTGGCCTGCAATAATCAGCGTAGGCTTACTCTCTAATCCTAAGAAAAACTCAATGGAATCATGAATTCCATACATTTTATCACAATGTTTTTGATAGCACAATATATTGATTTTGAGGATTATTAGTTGCTTATCCGGACTTTTAAACTCAAAAGACATGTTATGCTTATTTTACTTTGTTGTTTGAAACCCTCCACTTTTTGAATCCTTTCCAATAATCAACCTCATGAGTAATCAGTTGAACTCATTGTCAAAGTCCCGTTTTCAAGGTTCACTAACATAGTTAGCGCGGTCGGTAACACTTAATGGACCAACCCATACACTCCCGCTATCGAGGGGTCACATATTGTTTCACACAATGTCTTCAACTTGAAATTTTCTTCATATTTATCTTGATTGTGCATTCTTCAAGTTCTTTGATGTCTTCATCGGATTTTGTCATCTTTGTATTTGACTTTAGCTTGAATATATATACTTTGAAGTTCTTCAATGTCTTATGATGCTTTTTGGTTGTGTGAAAACAATAATAGTCCCCTCCCAACCCCAAAGGCGCAGAAGTAAGTAAGACCAATCAGAGCGTGATGGCACATATTGTTCGGTTGGGTCCTCAATTGAAAGATCGTAGGCTCGAGCCAAAAACCTTCATTTTTCAAATACTTAGGTATTTCACATAAAAATATTTAATTAAATATAAATATTCACAAACCGGCTGAGCAACCCACAAAATCAATATTAAATAGATATTATGAATCGATGTACGAAACTCCTATCATTTTCCATCTTGATGAGTTACATTCAAGATATAGAGAAGCTACTAACTCATCACATATTTCATGGTGACCAACTTCAAGATAAGATAATTAAAGATAGAGTTTAAGATAGTAGTACATTCATCCTAAATTGATTATCCAAAAGAAAATTCATCAAAGTTAATGTAAAAGAAATTAACAATATGGAGGACGACACACCTGATGGTACTGATAGTAGAGGCGGATTTGATTTCCAAAAAACTTCACTAGTTGGAGATATTTGCACAATGTTTCGTTATGCCCAAATAAACATCGAATAATTATGATTTTTTTAAATCACTTTTTCTTCAATCCTCCATCGTATTCTTGTGTACACCCCCTCCCCAACTTTAAGTCTTGCATCGTCCTCGATGCATCAAAAAATATATTCCTAAAACAATAACAAAAAAAAAACTACAAGCACACAAATCAAATCAAATAAAAATAAACTACACTAACTAGCCCTCAATTTCGTCGGGGTCCAGGATTGCACTTGGCACGTGCAACAAGCCTTTTAAACCCCTAGGTTACCCCTAGTGGACGAGTGAAGTCTCGTGAGGGTTTGCAGTGAACACACCCACAATGTTCCAAAATTGCCAAGTTTAACGTCATTAGCGGGACAGGTTACCTCGACCGATGTCTATGGAGGATCATATGTTAGTTGACTTCCTTGAAAGTCAGCCATGAGGCCGCTCACCTTACTTTGAGGAATCAGATCATGTGGAATGCATTCTTTGACCTTGTGGAAATAAACTATTTTGCGTTTAATCCTTCCACAATGATGCTTAAACCTTGTTTTGAAGAACCATGCATCTTTGTATCTCGTAATCTTCTGTAATTGATACTTGATATCATGTAACACTTTCATTTTTGATTTTTTAGAGTGTGTATAATCATGCTTCTTATTCCCTAATATTCTTTTCTTGTGTTGAATCATGCAATCATCTAGTGCTTTTGACCTGTACATGATAAAAATTTCTCCAAATTGTGGGTGGTGCCATAGAGCATATTTGCGGTATGCTCATAAACATAATCATCAATATTATTGATTACAAATAGGTCACCACTAGTTGGAGGATCATTAGTAGGTCCAAACAAAAGAAATATTACTTTATGGTTTCCACATGTCACATTTATCGCACCTTCTCGACAACTTATATGGGCATACATAGTTGCCAAGAGGGGACGATCAATGCCGACATTTGGTTGTTTATTTTTGACCAATAGTTTAGAACCCATCACATCAAGAAGTTTTGGTTCATATTCTTTCAAAGTTTTTGGGAAAGGGGTGATATTAACCTCCACGGACCCCTCCCCAACTTTGGACGCTTCCGAATCAAGAAACTCTTTATTAGATTTTTCCAATTCGATTACTTCTTGTTTGATTTCAATTATGCTTTCGGTATCATCGTCGTATAAAGGTACATAATCCTCCACAACAACCTCAAGTTCAGGTGGTGTAGGTTTATGCACTTTATTATCAAACAACTTATCACTACATAAAAAAGTTACCTCATTATCTTGTGTAGCGTCCGAAAGATTGCCAAGTGGTTGTTGATTTAGTTGCTCTCTTATTTGTTCTATTTGTCTTTCAAGCATGGAAATTGATTTGGAGTTTTCTTCCTCCTTGTTGAAGGTTTCATTCAACAAGTCCAACATTTGATCCAACTTCTTGCTAAACGAAGATTCATTTGATTCTTGGTCCTCTAGAAAATAAGGTGATTCATGGTGTTGGCTTTGAGTTGAATCGTCAGTCCACCAACAATCATCATCATATGGATCAACATTATATGGCTCATAGTAGATATCATTATAATATTGATATTGGCCTGAATTTTCTCTCTCCGACCACATATCTTGATTCATGTAAGTGTATTCCTCCATTCACGACTGTCCCTACAAAAAAAAACAATAAAAGAGTGAAGATTCTGAACTAGAAATAAAACAAGACAAAAAAATGTAATAACTAATTCAACACAGTTGTTTAAGCGCACAATCTCCCCGACAACGGCGCCAAATTTTGTGCGAGGTCGTTGTCTCGGTCAAAAATAAACCTCACACACACTAGATAGCTAGGGTAAGTAAGGGTCGAATCCACGAGGAGTTTGTGGTCAAACTTTGTGTTAAAATAGTCAACGAAAAACTACTACTAGAAATTGTCACGAAATTATTTGAACTAAAAGCTGATGAAAAAGCTAAAATTTGGTAATGCAAGAACTGCTAAAACAAACTACTATCAATGAGAAAAAAACAAGATACTTACGGTTCAGTTGTTCAGATGGTTGGACTTGCACGTTTTTCTTCCCTTAAATTCCAATTTAATTACCTAGACATAATTAAGGTTGATTAACTTGCAACAAATAATTTTGAGCACACAATATGTTATTCCAACAAGTTGTCTTACTCCCTATGTCTAATTGGATTAGGAACAACTAGTGGTTTAGCGATAATGTGTCTTACGATTACCTATTACAATGTTGAGTATATAATACTACAAATTCGGAATAATGTATGTGGGTTCAACTGATCATCTTAGTTCCTAAACTACTTGAATTCAGAATGATTAGTGAATTAACAATACACTATCTTAGTTGCAATATCACACAATAAGAAAACCCAACTCCAATTACTGTAAGTAAAAATCATAACTTTAAGAATGAAACAATAATTGAAATTGACTTGAATAAAAGTAATAATCAAAACGTGTTCATCCTAACATCCTACAACGTTCCCGGAAGTAACCTAGGTGGTTTAGCCTTCCATATGATTAACAAAACACACAACGTCAATATAAACAATGGAATTAATGCTAAAATTCACAAACCAACTTGAAATCATAAAATCAATGAAGTCTAATGATCAATCAACTATGGAACGATGAAACCTTGGGGATGAAATAATCAAATTTGGAGCTTGATTGAATTGATGTAGATCCGTCGGTTGAACGATCTTCAAACGTTGAATGATAATGAATTTGGTGATTTCTCGTCTTGGATTTGGAAATTAATGATCAAAAACGTGTTTGGAGAAGCTTTGAATGTGTTTGGAACCCTCCAAAACTGTGGAAAATCGCAGGGAAGAAGTCCCCAAGTCGATTAGGGTTTAATCTCTTTTAAATAGGTGTTGAAAAACTTATTTTCGGGTCTTTTTCCGCGTCGACGTCATAGTGGGCGTCTTAGACGTTAGGTAGGACGTCCGGGCATCCTTCAGGACGTTTTACATGGCTTCTGTCGTCCTTGATTTGCACTTGAAAATGGCCTAAAACGGGTAGGCGTCCTAGGGGGCGTCTTAGACGCGTTATAGGACGTCCCTCATCATTGTTTCCCCTTTTTGGTGATGAAAACGGTAGAATCAGTAAAAACGCAAAACATGAAAGTTGTAGGAAATTTTGTCTAGTTTCTAGAACTTCTTCATTGATATCAATCGGAGCTCTAGATCTTGAGATATGATCAAAACATTGAAGAGTGGTCAAATTTCTCAGCACCATTTTTCTTCATTCCTTTAGCAATTCATCTCCCATGCTTGTTAGCTTCATTTTGCTCGTTTTTCTTGCGGGTTCCGCCCACTTTAGCACTAAGTAGTTGCCTGCACATAATGTTCAACATTTTATCAAAGTAGTGCCATTCTTGGACAATTTTACATCAATTTAACATATTTAGTATAATTTATTGTGCTATAAATATTGACCGATCACAATACCCTAGAAATTTAGGTTTCATACTTGCTCGTGTACGCCCAGCGTACTCTACATACCCCCAACATACGCGTACGACCATAAAAGGCTAGTACACTAAGGGTACCTCCCAGTACGCCCCGCGTACTAGCTTAAGGACTAATTTTCAAACTTTTTAATATGAAGGGTTAAACATGAAACTTACTAAAATCAAGTGTTACAGCACCATTCATTGAAGACCTGATCCGTTGGTACTGATGACTGATCAATGTCCCATAGGATGAAGTTCTTACATTGATAACACACTGATGATATGATATGCCAAAGACCTAATATTTGATGGTTATACATTATCTTCTAAAGCTAAAGCTACTCCAGCTAAAGCTGAAGCTGATCAATGGATGACTCCCTGACGTTGATGCCCCTGATCAGTGTATATTGTGTTGGTGTTGATGTCTGAAGCTAGATCATATCGGAATTACTTGGTGAAGAAGTATTTTAAAGATCTTATCTGATCTATTCATTATTTACTAGATCTATATTTATCTTAGAAGGTTCAGTCCTATCAAATGAAGGATTTGATTTAAACAGAAGATCTAGAAAATATGCAGAATTCTCATCTCCTATCTTTGTGATAATTAGTTAGATTAGACTAGTAAGGGTAAAAGGAATGGATAAACTTCGACTCATATGCTTATTCTACTACTTGTTGAATCATACACAAAGGCACGTTTTATAACATCAAGTTACCAATGCGTTTTCGTACAATCAATGCATAACCAAATCATACATAACAAATCATATCTCTAGGTTTGAAGAATATAAGATATTATCGTCTCATGATCACTCGTGATAAAATCCATGAAGTGATTCAAATGAGCGTGGGTTTAATCCAATACTTAGAACTTATGAGCACTCATGAATGTTGCAGCAACTCTTGCTATGTCCACTACCTTGGACATCTACAAACCAGCTTCATGACAGTCTTGATTCATATCTACTTCCAACATATGACGGACTGTGGATGGTTTGAATAACATAGTCATTTAGGAAGAACGAGCTAGTTATTCTGGAAGTCAATACATGCAAAGTGAAACACAAGAATAATCGAATCCAATATGGTCTCAGAACTTATGAATATAAATAAAACACCTTTTATTTATCACCATATTGATTACCCATCATTCATTGCATATTGTTTCAAACTATCAACTTTATACTTGAATTAAAACAATAGTTGTCCCGTGCTCCGAGCATGTATAATATGTTTTCTAAACACTAGTCATGCCATACACCAAGTATGCACACTATGTTTTTCCAAACATTAGTTATGCCATACACCAAGTATGCATACTAAGTTTGTCTATGATCTTTACTTTGTGAAATAGATCGATTGAACATAATTCCAATGATTCTCATTTCACAATCCCAAATCCTTACCGCAAATGCAAGAATTCCAAATTCCTGCCATTTGCCTAAATCTGTTAGATTCTAAACTTATATGCATTGATCCTCTTGTAACGATTATGCACAGAGTCACCAAGACTTGTCAACAAACATTATAGAGTATTCCAATGGAGATCAACTCCATGGAAAGAAGTCTCATATTCAAAGTACATTACTTTGAACGTCCTTCTTGCATTAAGTTTCCTAATCTTACACAGATTTAATGAATAACTTCCACCTATGGGAATATTTCCATACTCTCATTTTGACTATCACTTCTGAACAAGAGTTGCCTCTTTTCAGAATATGTCAAAATAGTCCTCTCCAAAAAGTTACACCATACTTCCAACTGTCCCTAAGCAACCAATCTTTGGTAAACCTTAGATTGTCCTCGACAATTGCTTAATCATTTTAGTCATATCCAATTCTAGACCTTTTCCCTTCTTAATGCCCCAGGCATTTGGAAAATTTAGAAAGGATAAATATTATAGCACATGTAATTGATTCTATACTCGAAGCATATGGGGCACGATTCATGCTATAAAATTTTATTTGCCATGTTCTCAAAATTTGACTATGAGGAGGGATGCCGTAATCATAATCGAATTTTGAGAACGCAATATATAGAATTTTCTTATGTTGAACCATTCCAACATAAAATTCATATATATATCCTTGACTAAAGGTGATTAAAATCTCAATCTAAGCTTTTAGAATTGAAATGAAGTATATCCTCTCCCTTAATTATAGCAAAACAACTTTTCCAACCCCTACAACTTCAAGAATTGAAACTTTGTTTTCTCTAATTAACATTGCTAACTTGCAATACTTATCATAATTATCATTCTCCCACTAACATGATGATTATTAGCATAACACTTATGCTCCCACTAGCTTTGACATGTATCAGAAAACAGTTGGACTTCTAGAAGTCAATACTTTATTGACTTTCTTACTAAAGTTCAGAATTCTGATACGAAATACTTTGACAAAACTTTATCAAAATCATACACCTTTCCTTAGATAGCACACATGTGTGTCTAAACAATTTCAGAACTATGAAAAGGGATGTCGTAATCATAGTCTCAATTGGTTAGACCTTTGTCATTCCTCACAGGTCCATGTTAGTGTGCCGGTTAACCACACACGCTCCACTAACGACTGTTGAGAATGCAAATATCACAATTGCTATCTCCTTAAAATCTACTTAGTGAAAGCGTTTCCTCACCATCATTTTCATGAATCGGAGATAAACCTTATGACACTTAGATTTTATGGTGTATGTGTTCCTATCCATATGAATTTGTCAAAACCATAATTACAAGACAAGGTTATGTTGCGTTTTGAGCATTCTAACACTCCTAAGTGTACATGCAACCCTAAATACCTTGGATCTATGTTTTCTCTATTATACATGCAAATATGAATATTCCAAGGTATTACCCTATCTAGCATACTTGGATAATATAACAAGTTAGAATACATACCTTTTAATGAAGCTTGAAGTCTTGAACTTTAAGAGTTTAGCCCCAATAGTGTGGAAGCCTCAAGTAGAATCAGGAACCGATCAGCAATCGTATGACTTCTGTCGAACTTAGACATTAATCCAACAGTATCCCACTTGGATAAGTCTAAAACTATTATTGCATATGACTTCAGGAACCGATCAGCAATCGTAGCTCTCAAAAGCTTATGTCGAACTCTGACCTGGTCGATGAATTCTGACCTTTGTCAATGACTTGTCCATTAGATAAGAGATCATATATTCCTCCATTCTAGATATCATATGGACTGAGACATGGATTATAATCATTCTCTCTGTCCATTTGTTGTTTTCCGATTTCTGATTTATGATGACTGACTGATTGAACAAATCAAATCAGTCCTGGCTTGGCTAAGCACTCACATGTGTCATCATTAAATCATCGAGGGGCCCACAGATATCGCTTTTATCCCGAAGGTAAAAGGAATGGATAAACTTCGACTCATATGGCTTGTTCTGCTACTTGTTGAATCATACACAAAGGCACGTTTTATAACATCGAGTTACCAATGCGTTTTCGTGCAATCAATGCACTATCAACTCATAGTAACAACTCATATCTCTAGGTTTGAAGAATATAAGATATTATCGTCTCATGATCACTCGTGATAAAATCCATGAAGTGATTCAAATGAGCGCGAGTTGAATCCAATACTCAGAACTTATGAGCACTCATGAGTGTTGTAGCACCACTTTGTCCACCAGCTTGGACCTCTACAAGCCAACTCATGATAGTCTTGATTCATATCTACTTCCAACATATGACTGACTGTGGATGGTTTGAATAACTTAGTCATTCGGAAAGAATGACCTAGTTTATTCTGGAAGTCAAAACATGCAAAATGAAACACAAGAATAAATGAATCAAATATGGTATCAATCCCTATGAATATAAATAGACCACTTTTATTTATCACCATACTGATTACTCATTATTCATTGTTTCGGTTTTATCAACTTTATACTTGAATTAAAAACACTAGTTGTCCCATGCTCCAAGCATGTACACTATGTTTTTCTAAAAATTTGCTTTGCCATACACCAAGTAAGCACTCTATGTTTGTCTATGATCTTTTTCTTTGTGAACTAGATCAATTGAACATAATTTCAATGATTCTCTTTTCACACTCCCAAATCCTTGTCTTAAATGTAAGAATTCCTAACATTTATCGAAATATGTTTAGATTTTAAACTTATATGCATTGTTCCTCTTGTAATGATTATGCACAAAGCCACAAAGACTTGGCAACAGTTATTACAGGGTATTCTGATGGAGATCAACTCCATGGAAACGAAGTCTCATATTCAAAGTACATTGCTTGGAACATGCTTCTTGCATTAAGTTTTTTTTTTCTAATCTTATACAGATTGCTTCCTCCTATGGAGACAACTCCATATTCCCATTTTGACTATCACTTCTGAACAAGAGTTGCCTCCTTTCAGAATATGTCAATATGGTCCTTCCAAAGTTAACACTATACTTCCAACTGTCCCTGAGCAACCAATCTTTGGTAAAACCTTAGATTGTCCTCGACAATTGCTTAATCATTTTAGTCATATCCAATTCTAGACCTTTTCCCTTCTTAATGCCCCAGACATTTGGAAAATTTAGAAAGGATAAATATTATAGCACATGTAATCGACCCTATACCCGAAGCATATGGGACACGATTCATGATGTCTTACATAAAGACATGATTCTAGACCAGTCTTTTGCTACAATATTTTTATTTGCCATGTTTTCAAAATTTGAATATGAAGAGGGATGTCGTAATCATAATCGAATTTTGAGAACGCAATATATAGAATTTCCTTAAGTTGAACCACTCTAACATGAAATTCATATATATATATATATATATATATATATATATATATATATATATATATTCTTGACTAAAGGTGATTAAAATCTCAATCTAAGCTCTTTAGAATGATTATAAACTCAATCTAAGCTTTTTAGAATTGAAATGAAGTATAATTTCCTCTCCCTTTATTATAGCAAAACAACTTTTTCAACCACTGCAACCTCACGAATTGAAACTTTTGTTTTCTTTAATTAACATTGCTAACTTGCAATACTTATAATAATTATCATGCTCCCACTAACATGATGATTATTAGCATAACATTTATGCTCCCACTAGCTTTGACATGTATCCAGAAAACAGTTGGACCTCTAGAAGTCAATACTTTATTGACATTCTTACCAAAGTTCAGATTTCTGATACTAGATTGCTTTGATAAGACTTTATCAAAATCATATACCTTATCTTAGATAGATCACAGGTGTGTCTAAACAATTTCAGAACTATGAAAAGGGATGCCATAATCATAGTCTCAATTGTTTAGACCTTTTGCCATTTCTCATAAGTCAATGTTAGTGTGCCGGTTAACCACGCACGCTCCACTAACGACTTTGAGAACTGAAAATATCACAATTTCTACTTAAAATCTACTTAGTGAAAGAATTTCCTCACCATCATTTTCATGAATCGGAGAGAAACCTTATGAAACTTAGATTTTATGGTGTATGTGTTCTTATCCATGTGAATTTGTCAAACCATAATCACAAGACTAGGTTAGTGACAAATCCTAACTCATATGGATTGAACTTGTGCAATCTTAACCTCTTGCCACCTGGCAGCACAAGGGCCTGTCATTGCTTCCAAGTAGTTATGCAAACAATTGAGAACATCTAGAACTCAAATATATATAGCCAACTTAACTAGAATGGGCACAGAAATGTCAACACAATAGGTTATAAACCTCTAGTTGTGTGTGTTGGGTTTTGAGCATTCTAACACTCCTATGGTGTACATGCAACCCTATAAACCTTGGATCTATGTTTTCTCTATTATACATGCAAATATTAACTATTCCAAGGTTTCATCCTAACTAGCATATTATGAAGCACCTATACTACAAAGTTCTAGTTAGATGACATACCTTTTGATGTAGCTTGATGTCTTCAAGCTTTAAGAGCTTAGCCCCAATAGTGTGGAAGCCTCAAATGGAATCACAAATCACCAAAACACCTTGGAAGAACTTGAGAGAATATGTATGCACACTAAAATCGACCCACTCTTATTTTCACACACTTGTGCCAATTTTGTGAGCCAAGGACCCCTTTATATATTATGGAGGATTAGGGTTACATACATGTAAACCCTAATACCCATGACCTTTCATTTACATAGGATCCATGGGTTAAAAGCTCCATGGACCATCCATGAAAGCTTAGCCCAACCTAAATGAACTTGGCCCATTCCATATATATAAGAGTCCATATTTAATTAGTTCTTTTTGATCACTTAATTAATTCTAAATTAATTCTTGATCAATACTAATTAAATAATATGATTCCATATTAATATATTAGAACTTATAATATATTAATATAAATCATAAATATACTATTCTCAAAAGACTATCCATATAAATTGTGTCGGTGAAGTGCAACCCAAATGGACCATGCCGCGTCGAGTCAAGTACATACCAAATATAGTTATGGACTTAGACATTAATCCAACAGTGTGCTAGTGATGAAATACAGGTTTTATTCTTGATTAGTTCTTGAAACTCTATCAGGATCTTTTAGACTCCCACTGTCTTCTTGACCTATAAGACTTTCTTGTCAAATATTCAAGAGATAGTGTGGATTCTAATCAAGACAAACACTTCACATAATTGGCCTTAGTTGGTCTTTGTTTTATCCAAAACATCACATCTTACCAATTTCAAATGTACAAGAGTAGAAAACTTTTACTCTTACATTTGACAAGTGTTTTAAACCTTATTTAAGATGTGTCACTCAAGTTACCATCTTGGAGTATAACTCTAAGAATTGTTTTGGAACGAAGTATGACTCATCTTCCTGATCTAACCATTTCAACAATTCATGACTCCTCTTCTTAGTCATAAGAATGCACTAAGATGACCTTTAGAGGACTAATTGTGATATGATTTCTAAATCATTAAGATGATCACAAACATGATACTAAAGTACTCTCCCATCTTTTCAGATTTGAGAAACTTTTATCCTTCTGCCTAATTTGATTCTTCTTATTCGCTCTGCCAAACATTTGGAACTTTTTCAATGTCTCAGAATTATACTTAGGGTTGTAAGTATAATCATATTTACTAAACCTTAGTAAATCATGACGAATAGTCTTATCCATCTTTTGTGGTGGACTTTGGCTAGTGCACAAGAATGTGTACTTGATCCCTTAGTCCTTTACTTGAGTCACATATACATGTGAACAAGGAACTAGTCTTAATTTTCCAAAAATGAAAATTTTCATTCATCATACTAAACAACTTGCATGATTCCAAGTTTCGTTCCACTTGAGACTTGGGTGATGAGAATCTTTCCTTATTTGGTAAATTTAGACACTACCACAAACGAAAGAATCAAACTCATATTTCCAATATTGCTAGAAACATACAAACATCAAGTTTTCATGAATGCCATTGTAAGGAGATATAAAATAAAGTAAAACAACCTTTTATTTATTTTTCAAAATTGCGGAAAAACTTTTTCCTTACAATGTAACTTGAAATGAAAACTATCATGTTACGTGTTTCCTAGCAATCTATCATAAATCCTAAGAAGTAGCTCAAGAATCCGATCTTCAACCAAGCGATAGAAATCCATCTTCGCGATCAGATTCAGCATACTCTTTCTTTAAGTTTCCTTCCCTTTGCTTGATCCTACTAAATATCAAAATGCAACCGAGTCACATTTTGTATTAAGAATCATCAACTGGGAGCTTAATAGAGTTAGATAGTGGACTTTCCTGAAGTAGAGTCAAATTTTTTGATTCTACTTCCTTTCAGGTAGGGAGGGAAGCTTCGATTCCAATGCCCCTTTTTCTTCACAATGAAAATATATAGACTCTTTGGGAATGGTACAAAAGGCTATTCCATTCTTAGACTTTCTCTTTACCTTCCGGTCAACCGAGTTGACTAAGGCCAATCCCTTTCCATTGGGAAGAGAAAGTTTTCCTGGACTTCCAATGTTACCATTGTCCATGTCCATGGAAGTTTGAGAAATAGACCTTCTATCCATATTTGCTTGACTATTGTACCAAATCATTTCTGATTCAGCAGCAATAAGCAAATAAGAAAGATCCATTAGGGTCATGTCGTGACCTGTCACATAGTAGTCTTTCTATATGACTCAGGAAGTGACTGAAAGACCCAGTCAATAACAACTTCCTTAGGACAATGACACCCAACATTCTCAACCTGTCTATCTGTGACTTCGGTCCTAAGACACGAGTTCACACAGGACTTCCAATTTTATGTTTTATTGTGAGTAGGGATTGAGTGATCTTGAACTTTTCAAGTCTTTAAACTTGTGGGTCAGGGAGAATAATTGGAGGAGGTGGAGGAAGAGAAGTATGACTTCCATGAGACAAACTCGGGAAGTCATATTTATTAGGAAAGCTTGATTTGAGAAGATCATTGTTGTCTAAACTAGACATCACAATGGGAGAAATTCAAGTAAGTTGATTTAAGTCCTTAATAGAACACCCAATATGAAATATTAAGGCTAGGACCCAACAAACTATTTTATAACGTGAAAGAGGGATGCCGTAATCCAAGCTATAAAATATTTGAAGGTAGGTGAATGACGATTCACCAATTTCCACCAAGATAAACGAAATGTATTATTAGGTTTTAATTGGTTTTGAAACTCCTAGATTCTTTTGAGATTCATTGAACTTTTCAATGGCATGTTTCAATCTCGAGTGTGCCCTTCAGGTTTTGTGACTAGGATGCTGAGGATCACAAAACAAGGTGTGAAGTAACCATGCAAATATACTTGGTACCCTTAACATTTACCCCTCAATCGATGTGCCGGTTAACCACACACGCTCCACCGATACTATGATAAACATTAAGTTACCCTTTGCCTACCTTGTTAAGTCCAGGTTAGTGTGCTGGTTAACCACACACGCTCCACTAACGGCTTAAACAAAGTGCAAAGTGTAATTTCATGGATTAGCACCTTATTCACATTTTCCTAAGTAACTAAGATTGGGAATTTATAAATGTTTAGTTACTTAGTATTTATCATTAATACTTTTAATGAAAGGAGAATTATAGTCCTTGTCCTACCCGTTCGGCTAACGACCCTCCACCGGTCAAGGAAGCTGTGGGTGAGAGTGGACACCCATTAAACTGCCATTTTATAGGCAGTAACCTTATACCCCCCTTATAGACCGGCTTCGTGAATGAGGCCTACTAATGGTAAGACGACTTTTGTTCTTATACATATATAAATATTATTAAACTTATAATATTATAAAGTATAAGGGTTGAATTTTAATTTTTTTAAAATTCTAGGGATTGAAACTAAAGTTTTAATTATGACTTTACATGTTCCAAAACTTGAGGGCAAGTTTTGTAAACTTTCAAAACTTTTCATTTCTCATAACTTATGAGTTATTGGCTTATTAAAATGAGTGACTTTTCATTTTATGTAACCATTGTGTTCTTTTAATGGATTTAATGACTTGTGACTTTTGGTTATCCATAACTTGAGGACAAGTTATGGACTCCATTAAAACACATAATGATCAAGAATTAAACTACCAAGAAGGTTACAAATAATTCCTATGATCATATAAGCTCATAAGTTCAAGAACAAGCATATCAACAATTTCAAGAATCATAAAATTAACCATATAAAACTTGAAATTTTGATAACAACTCTGAAATTGGTTTACCATAATCATTACCACATCAAAAAGCAGGTTTTATAAGTCCAAAACAGTTTAAGGTAATTATTCTAGACCAATTCCAGCACCAAAACTCGAAGATATGCTGTCAGGGGGTCCAACTCGCCGAGTGCATGAACCAACTCGACGCGTTGGTTGCATTTTGCCTTGGACTCATCGAGTCCATGAGTGAACTCGGCGATTCCACTGTCCAGACAGCAAGATAACTTCGATTTTTCAGCAATTGCATCAAGTATATAAGAAAACAAAACCAGGCCCTAATGCCACTGTTGCGTTTTGAGCATTCTAACACTCCTAAGTGTACATGCAACCCTAAATACCTTGGATCTATGTTTTCTCTATTATACATGCAAATATGAATATTCCAAGGTATTACCCTATCTAGCATACTTGGATAATATAACAAGTTAGAATACATACCTTTTAATGAAGCTTGAAGTCTTAAACTTTAAGAGCTTAGCCCCAATAGTGTGGAAGCCTCAAGTGGAATCACAAATCACCAAAACACCTTGGAAAACCTTTAGAGAATGTGGATACTTGGCTCACACTTATGAAATCGGTTATTGCCCTCTTTAGTGTATCCACACTAGCCACTAGCCTAATTTCATGAACCATAAGACCCTTTATATAGTGTGGAGGATTAGGGTTAAACCCTAATACGCATGACCTTTCATTTCCTAGGATCCATGGGTTAAAGCTCCATGGACTATCCATGAAGACTTAGCCCAACCTAAATGAACTTGGCCCACTACACATATATATCTAAGAGTCCATATTTAATTAGTTCCTTTTGATCACTTAATTAATTATAAATTAATTCTTGATCGATACTAATTAAATAATATGATTATATATTAATATATTAGAACTTATAATATATTAATATAAATCATAAATATACTATTCTCAAAAGACTATCCATATATATTGTGCCGGTGAAGTGCAACCCAAATGGACCATGCCGGGTCGGGTCAAGTACATACCAAATATAGTTATGGACTTAGACATTAATCCAACAGGTTAGTGACAAATCCAAACTCATATGGATTGAACTTGTTCAGTCTTAACTTCTTGTCACCTGGCAGCACAAGGGCCTGCTATTGCTTCCAAGTTGTTATGCAACCAATTGAGAACTCTCAGAACTCATATGAAAAGCCAACTTTAACTGGAATGGGCACAAAAATAAGAAAAATATCGGCATGATAGATTATAAACCTCAAGTCGTGAGCTAGTGAGAAACTACAAGTTTTATTCTTGATTAGATCTTGAAATTCTTTCAGGATCTTTTAGACTCCCACTATCCTCTTGACATATAAGACTCTCTTGCCAAATATTAAAGAGATAGTGTGGATTCTTTATAAAGACAAACACTTCACACAATTGGCCTTAGTTGGTCTTTGTTATATCCAAAACATCACAACTTACCAATTTCAAATGTACAAGAGTAGGACACTTTTACTCTTACATTTGACAAGTGTTATAAACCTTTCTTTAAGATATGCCACTCAACTTACAGTCTTGGAGTATGACTCTAAGACTTGTTTTGGAACGAAGTATGACTCATCTTCTTGATTTAACCATTCCAACAATTCAAGATTCCTCTTTTTAGTCATAAGAATGCACTAAGATGTCCTTAGAGGACTAATTGTGACATAATTTCTAAATCATTAAGATGATCACAAAACATGATACTAAAGTACTCCTCTATCTTTTCAGATTTGAGAAACTTTTATCCTTCTGCCTAATTTGATTCTTCTCATTCGTTCTGCCATACATCGAAACTTTTCCAATGTTTCACAATTATACTTAAACTTGTAAGTATAACCATATTTACTAGGCTTTAGTAAATCATGACGAATAGTCTTATCGATCTTTTGTGGTGGACTTGATCAGTGCACCAAAATGTGTACTCGATCCCTTATTCCTTCACTTGACTCACATATACATGTGACCAAGGAATTAATCTTAATTTTCCAAAGATGAAAATTCTCATTCATCATACTATACAACTTACATGATTTCCAAGTTTCTATCCAACTGAAACCTTGGGTGATGAGAATATTTCCTTATTTGGTAAATTTAGACACTACCACAAATGAAAGAATCAAATTCATATTTCCATTATTGCTAGAAATATACAAACATCAATTTTCCATAAGTGCCATTGCAAGGACATATAAAATAAAACAAAATTTTATTTATTTATCAAATGCGCAAAAACTTTCCTTACAATGCAACTTTAAATGGAAACTATGCTATTACATATTTCCTAGCAATCTATCATAACTCTCTAACTAGTAGCTCAAGAAACCGATCTTCGAACCATGCGATTGAAATCCATCTTCGCGATCAGATTCAGCATACTCTTTTTCTAAGTTCCCTTCCCTTTGCTTGATCCTGCCATACATTAAAAATGTATTAATAATCTTCAAATAGGAACTTAAGAGAGTTAGATAGTGGACTTACCTGAAGCAGAGTCAAGCTTTTTGACTAGACCTTCTCTCAGATCCTTCAGGTAGTTAAGGCAGCTTCGCAGCCAATGCCCTTTCCTTTGGCAACAAAAACATATGGACCATTTGGGAATGGCACACAAGACTATCTCAGACTTAGCCTTTCTCTTTACCATTTGGTCAACCGAGTTGACTATGGCCAACCCTTTCCATTGGGAAGAGAAAGATTTTCTGGATATCCAATGTTACCAATTGCCAATGTCCATTATAGTTTGGGAAGTTGATCTTCTAATCAAATTTGCTTTACTAGTCCTCCAAATCATTGCTGATTCAGCAGCACAAAGCACATAGATAAGATCATTAAGGGTCATGTCATAGTGTTTTACATAGTAGTACATAAAGAACTCACTATGTGTCTTAGGAAGTGATTAGTTAACATCCAACTTCCTCAAGACTTTGACACCCAACTCTCCCGGCTTGTAAATATGTGACTTCATCTCCAAGATGTAAGCACACATAGACCTTGCGTGCCAATAAGGCTTGAGTGACCTTGAACTTGTGGGTTAGGGAGAATAATTGGAGGAGGTGGAGGGAGTGAAGAATGATTTCCGGGACATCATCTTCATTAGGAAAACTTGTTCCAAGAGTTTTTTTTTGGGAAGATCATAGATGTCTGAACCAGACATCTTTTGGGAGATTTTCAAGATAGTTGATTTAAAGTCCTTAATATAACACCCAATATGAAATATTAAGGCTAGGACCCAACACAATATTTTATAACTTGGAAGAGGGATGCCGTAATACAAGCTATAGAATATTTGAAGGTAGGCGAATGACGATTTACCAATTTCCACCATGAAAAACGAAACAATTTATTAGGTTTTAATTGGATTTGAAACTTCTAGATCTTTTGAGATTCATTGAACTTTTCAATGGCATGTTTCAATCTCGATTGTGCCCTCTCAGGTTTTGTGACTGGGATGCCGAGGATCACAAAACAAGGGGTGAATAACCATGCAAATATACTTGGTACCCTTAATATTTACCCCTCAATCGATGTGCCGGTTAACCACATACGCTCCATCGATACTATGATAAACATTAAGTTACCCTTTGCCTACCTTGTTAAATCAAGCTAGTGTGCTGGTTAACCACACGCGCTCCATTAACCGACTTAAGCAAAGTGCAAAGTGTAATTTCATGGGTTAGCACCAAATTCACATTTTCCTAAAGTAACTAAGATTGAGAATTTATAAAAGGTTTAGTTACTTTATATTTATCATTAATACTTTTAATGAAGGGAGAATTCTAGTCCTTGTCCTACCCGTTCGGCTAACGACCCTCCACCAGTCAAGGAAGCGGTGGGTGAGAGTGGACACCCATTAAACTGTTATTTTATAGGCAGTAACCTTATACCCCCCTTATAGACCGGCTTCGTGAATGAGGCCTACTAACGGTAAGACTGACTTGCTCTTATATATATATATATATATATATATATATATATATATATATATATATATATATATATATAATACTATAAAGTATAAGGGTTGAATTTTAACTTTTAAAATTCTAAGGGCTTAACTTGGAATTAAAGTATTCATGAGGGCAACTTTACAAATTCCAAAACTTGAGGGCAACTTTTGAAACTATTAAAAATTCTTTGATTTTCATAACTTATGAGTTTAATTAAATTTTTTGAGACTTAAATGAAGAGACTCTTGAACATCCATAACTTGAGGACAAGTTATGGAGTTCATAAAAACTATTTATGAGAAAAAGACTCTTCATTTTGTAACCTATGACATTATTTATGAGTTTTAAGAATCATAAATGTGTCTTTTCATATAAATTGAGGACAAGTTACAAAAACACATTTTATGAACAATTTGTAGATTAATTTGGATTGAAAACAACTAACACAATGTTTTTTCATTAATCTAAATTAACTCATAAAACAAGGTAACACAAAAAAACTTTTGATAATCCATAACTTATGGAAGTTTCAAAACTCTTAAGATCATAACTTTTAAAAAAGACTTTTGAGTTCCAAAATTTTATGACAAAATTTGTAACTCCTTAAAAAATTTAGATCAAACTTTTAAAACATATAAAATAATCATATCATTCTGTCTTTTAATAAATTGACCTAATTCAACTCTTGTAGTAAAATGACTCAAATTTTAAAAATAGTTAGTTTTCCATAAAATCAAGTAATTATCTTAAAATTTGACAAACTTCATGTTTTTTTCTTTTTGGTTTTCAACTTTGAAAATCAAACATTTGCATCAAATATAATAGAAAACAACTCATGGCTCTGATACTACTGTTGGGTTTTTGGTATAATACAACATCCTATGGTGCACATACAACCCTAAATACCTTGGATCTGTGTTTTCTCTATTATACATGCAAATATCAATTTTTCCAAGGTATTGTTCTAACTAGCATAATATGAAGAACATATAATATAAATTCTAGTAGAATTAAATACCTCTTTGTTGTAGCTTGATTCCATGGAGCTTAAGAGCCTAGCGCCTCAAGTGTGACACCTCAAATGGTTCACACGACATCACCAACATCTTGGAATAACTTGAGAGAAAAGGTTCTTATGCTCAAATTGGCTAGCCCTCATGTGTACACACACTAGTGCCAATTTTTTGAGCCATGGGGTCCTTATATATGGTGGCTATTAGGGTTACATCATGTAACTCATGTCTTTCCATATTCTTCATGCTCCATGGGTTAAAACCTCCATGGAGTATCCATGGGTTACTCCATGGGTTTAGCCCAACATAAAGAACTATGGATCATAAGCCCACATATATAAGAATGAATGATTTACACAATCAATCCCCATATATTTAATTAGTCTCTTTTTGATCACATAATTAATTCCAAATTAATTCTTGATCAATACTAATTAAATAATATGATTTCATATTAATATATTAGAACTTACAATATATTAACAAATCATAATTATCCTTTTCTCACAAAATTCTATCCAAATTGTTCCAATGCCATGCAACCCAAATGGACCATGTCAATCGGGTCAAGTACATACCAATTATAGTTATGGACTTAGAAACTAATCCAACACTACTTGCCTCGCAAGATGCTCACGCCACATCAACTCACCTGCGCTTACCAGTGCTGAAATATTGTTGCCAACCCTTGCGACCAACGAACCCCGGGCCAGAAATACCACCTGACCCTGGGTCACAAGCCTGCTTACTCCGGTGAACTCGGAAGAACTGAAAGGGTACATCCCTTGCCATAGATGATAAAATTCCAATCCACCAATCAACCATTCTACTTCCTATCCTCTAAGGAAATCCTTGAACTCTAACTACCTACAATCCTTTGATAATAAAATTCTCCTGATACTTCTAGTGACCTAACGACTCATGAAGTTCCGCCACACATAGATAAAACAAAACACGTAACTAACCCGAAGTTGTTGTTTACCCATACTCAACGAGATTCCAAGGCAAGACCAATACCGATCAAAGACATTTTGACCATGATATTATTACAGAATGGGGTTTCCGATTACATACGTGAGATTTCTTGCGGCTCGACTTTGACCTCCTGAGGAACGATGACCGTTGGAATCCGAATTTCTTCTGCCCCCAACGTATGACAGCTAGACCTGAAATGACCTGGCTGGTGACAGTGAAAGCATATCTGATCCTCCTTTCAATCCCTTTGCACATGCCCTCTCTCTCCGCACTTGTAGCACCTGAATTTGTGACAAGAAAATCTGAGGGTTCCCCCACACTTGCCACACACCTCCTGACCCTCCTGACTATCAGTACTAAGGTTATCAGCCCTTGAGTCTTCATCCTCTGTTGAAAAGTTCCTCCTCCTATTTCCTAGTTGTGGCCCCATAACCGGCACTTCCCCAGTAGTCATCTCCATAGCAACGTCTCTCACAGTTTGCAGGGCCGCAATTTGCTCCTCGAGCTTGGCGATCACCCTGGCGGTGACCCGGTTCACGACACCGAACAATTCTTCTTGAAAAATCTGATATACCTCCACGAGAATCCTTTCCCGCCTTTGTTCAACAGACAATAGCGGCCTATCCTGGCCGCTAGCTCCTCCCCCTGCGTCCGTTACAGCTGCTGCGGCAGCCGTCTCAGCAATGGCTGCATATCACTCGTCAAAGTACTCAACCATGGCGGTCTTAATAGACCCAAACACCTCCGGAATCTGACCCCGGACTATCTCAATCACCTCCTCCCGGATAATCTCCCTGACGCGATCCTCTGTCAACGTTGCCCTATCCTGGCTGCCAGCTCCTGATCCTGACCCAGATCCGGCATTAAATCATCTCATAACCACCATACTAGAAATACACCAGGAATATATCAGATAATCCGCATAAACAACAGGGAACCCAACTCCCAACTAAACCCTAGGGGTTGTAACTTCCTTGCTATGCGTATGGGTCCTGTGCTTTCAGTAGTACGGGCGGCACACTTTGGTCACTTTCAATCATCATAACTAACTGAGCTAGCTCAGAAAGTTGATCTTCAATGCAAGGAGTGTTCATTTTAAAGCCATAATTTTTTTTTCAAATTCAGCATTGTAGATTAGAGTACCTATACGATGAAATCTGGGCATAGAGAAAAAAATTGATTAAAAATAAACCAATCCTCGGCAACGACGCCAAAATTTGGTGGTTGTCGAGGCCAACAAAATTAATAACCCTAAATATTACACGCTAAAATAGTGTATAGTGGTGAACGGATCGTATCCACGGAGATTGGTTCAATTTTATAACTCTACGAAAATCTCTTTGTAAAAATACTTGTAAAAATAACAATAAATTAAAAATGGGGGGTTTGATCTTTTGAAATACTTGAAATAAACTAGAATTAAACTAAGATTTAAATAGACAATTTCAACAAAAATAAGAGTTTGATGTAAAATCAATAAGGGAAGGATGGTTGACTTAAGGTTTCCTCACTTTGACTTTTGATGAACATATCATTAGAATCCAATGGTGCAATACTTGATTTAAATACTTAATTTGGCTATAGTAATCCAAGAAGCTTTAGATTACCTAGACTTTTCTTAGTTGTTAAAATGGTTAGAGAAGCTCATAACAATTTCCTTAGTCAAAGTCACAATTTCCATTAAGCATGTAATTAGTGAAAGTGAACTAGCATTAAGAACCAAAAAGTCACCAAATCCAAGAGGAGTCAAATGCTTTCACTACCATGTTGGAGGAAATGTTTTTATGATTGTGTTAAGCAAAAAGAACACAAAAATCATTTGTTGCTTGCTAATTTGAGGATCCTTTACTTAATCAAGAAATTAGCCAACTAATCACCACAAACACATTTAAACTCATGAATAAAAACATACAAGTAGTGATAAGATGTTAAAACACAAAACATTCCCGTAAAGATTTAAGAACATGTTCATGGATTCTTCAACATTCAAAAAAAGTTCAAAGGATTCAACAAAAGTCAACCAAGATTAGTTTAGCCAAGCATGGCTAAACTCAAAGAAACAAAGTTAGAGAAGATTGTACCAAACATTAAACACGAATCAAGAGGTGAAAAGATGATGTTCTTAAGGTGTTCTTGGCCTTCAAAAATCTTCAAAACTCCAGAGAGAATGCTCAAAAGTCGGATGTCTAAGAGTCCCCAAAAGATGGGCACCAACCTTCCTCAAATAGCCTTCCAAACGGATTTCCGAAATTACCCCTGCAAGGCCTTGCGCGACCCGCGTGCTGTTGCGCGGGTGGTTCCTGAATGTGGCCTCTTTGAGGTTTGGGCCTCCATAGCTTATCCCACTTGGCCCAGTTCGTGTCTAATCAGCTCGTAGCCCATTTTTCTTCAAGTTTTCTTCATTTTAAGCCCAATTTGGCTTCTCCAAATCCTCCATAGCTTGAAAACTCGCCCGATTAATAATCTACGCACGCTTGAATATTCTCTCGCATCTTGCAAATTTAAAGTTTGTTTCTCTCCAAGCCTTCAAATAATCATCAAGCTTGCTCCATGCATCATCTCCACTACCCATCAAGCCCAAAATCCTCGACATCCTCTAAGTCCAATCGCTTCCAAAAGATCCCACTCCGCTAATCTCCTTAAAATCTGCAATTAAGCTCACAAAACTAGAAAGTACCCGAAATGGTCATAAAATAACAAAAAGGAAAATACGCTTGGAAATTAACTAAATTATGGATGAAATATGCTAAAATAAACTATAAAAAGAAGTAAATAAAATGAAACTATCAAATCACCCCAAGCTTAAACCTTACTTGTCCTCAAGTAAGACAAGACTAAAATGAACTCGGGATGAACTATCCTGAGAAAAATAAAAAGAATGGATAGAACCGCGGAACCTGGTCGCCGTTAGTCAACATGGTCAGAATTAATCTTGTTATTATCTCATGACTTTTTCATCCGATGACAATGGAACCATAAACCACAGCCATTACAACTCCTCTAGGTGAGTAAAGAGGGATGGTCAGTCGCAGCCTCAATGGAACATGTATACAATGAAGAACATCTGTAGTAGGGATAAAGCAACTGGATGGGCTCTTGTGGAGCTCTTCTTTAAGTGTACACTCTTATCACAAAAGTTGCGTGATCTCACGTTTGTCGGCCACTCTCAAGTATGATTGGGTTTAGTGGCTCGGGCACAGTTGTAGGAATCAGTTCACTTAGTGTTGACCCAAACCTCCCGTAGTATCCGACTCAACAGTCTCCCTAACATCACCAATTTGCGAAAAACAACTCGATCTATATACAATAAAACATACCTAAACAAATGAATATCAAACGTCGGGTGACCAGAATGTAGTAAAGTTTGTTCAATAATTGAACCAGTCACCCATCTAAGATAATCGCTGCTTGGAATTTGCTTGAGTTTTGTTTTTTTTTTAACACAAATACTAGTAAACTTGAAGGTAATTCACTAACATATTGAATTTTTGCTTTTTATCAAGAAAACTTTTTGACTCAAAATTTGGTTCCAAAGAGTATGTAAGTGGAACCAAGAGGGTAATAATATAATCCGAATGGTCTAAGTGTGAAAATGACCATGTGTGGAGCGTAAAGATGTAAGCTCCTTTTCAAACTTGCGATTTTTCAAAAATAATGAAAATGTCCAAATGTGGACTAAAAGACTCTCTAAAATCCTAAGAAAATCGCAAAAAGAATATGGTGATGTAAAGAGACTGGATATGGATTCTACTCAGGGACAAGCACCAGTGCTTCATCCTAATGGTTCAAACATGATCAAGTGTGATCCTCTCGGCGGTAGTGACCGCAAGGCTAAGAACATCAATTGTTATAGTATATCCTACAGTTGTTAGTATTGCATGCATAATTCTTCATGAAACTACCTGGCCATGATCACTTACCCCTTTAAGCTTCCAGCATCTGATCCCAAGTATGAAATCCGAAACTGTAGCTAGTGGTCCCAGTTCGATGGGTGAGATAGCAACAAGATCATGGACCAATAATGATACAATAACTGTGAACCTGATCCATGACATCCAAGGGGGTGAGAATAAGCAGACAACAAAAATGCATGAATGCTAATGCCCTAAGCTAAATGTTATGCAAAAAATATAAAAGTAGAAAATAAATCTTTTTGGAATTTTAAAGAAAAAAAATGAATGCAAATTAGCTTAAAAACTAATATGTTATGCAACCTAATTAAATAAAAAGAAAAATGCATGAAAAAAGTAAAAGGAAATATCCCACCCCAAGCTTAAGAACAAGCATTGTCCACAATGCTTAAGGTAAGGGTAGAAATGACCTAAATCGGAGGGTCGGGCGGCGGGAAATGTCTATCGCGGTGGTTTCGTGAAATTCCGACCGGTAGAACTCCGACAATCTTGATTTTTTCGGCGAGGTGGGTATTGGAAGGTTATGTTCTTGAGAGGAATGGAGTGGGAGGTCAAGATGGTTAAATGAAGAAGAAGGGAAGCTGAACATTTTAATCTATGGGTCAAAAAAGGTCAATTTCAGTCAATGTTGGTCAAGAAAAGTCAAAAGGTCAACTCATTAAAACCTTTGGTCAACACCTGGTCAAATAATAGCCAAAAATAGCCCAAATTGCCCAGCACAGTGTGCGGGTCGCGAAGAGTAGCACGCGGGTCGCGCAGACCTTGCAGTTAAGATTTGGGCCAATGTCGCTTCATCACACCTGGCCGCGCAACCCACCCGCGCAACAGCACGCGGGTCGCGCAACCCGCTGATCCTGATCTTCATTTTTGCTTCATTTTTCTTCGTTTCTTCGCATTTTCTTGGATTGAAAGGCCCCGAATATATGGAAACACGTAATTCTTCAAAGATAACTCCAAAAGAAACATCAAAACATCTTCAAAACTTCTTTATTCGAATTCAAATACACGAAAACACAATGCTTTCCAAAAATGCCCTTCTTTAACGTCTTTGGCGAGACGCCTCCAAACTTCACTTTAACACATTGGGGCGTCCAAATGGACGACATCTTGGACATTTGAATCAAAACCTTCATAGAACGGCTTCAATTGATGTCTATTAACCTTGCAAATTTGCCCCGTGTCTATATTTTTTAATTTCCACACCTCCATTGGGACTCTTTTCTTGTATTTGACTTTCTTTTTATGGGAGAACCATACCGGACTTAGACCTTTGATAATAGCAACCATCCAACCATATTATTTCTTGTACTTGTTTAGTAAGGTGACCAACTCTTCCCTCTTTGACATGGTGGTTGAGTAGGTGACCGGTTGGGCGTCTTCTTTCTCGGGATACGTATCATTTGAAGGGTCCGACAGATCTATCGTTTCCAGCTCTTGTGGTTTTTCTACCTTTGGAGTTAGTTTCTTAATGGTAGTGGGTGGCTTTACCTCTCTTTCATTAACCCTCAACACTTCCTCTATAGTTTCATTGTCAGCTTTCTCAATTTCTTCTTCCTCCTTGATAGCCTCTTCCACTTCTACTTCTTCTTCCTCTTCTTCATATAACACTCTTCGGCCATCAAAATCTTTCTCATCTTTCAAAGGAATGGCACATGCGCTATGCCATGGGCTCTCTTAATATGGTAATTTGTCTTGAGATTCCATTATACTTATTGATTGAGCAATTTGTGTTATTTGTTTCTCTAAGCTTTTAAGGCTAGCTTGGGTTGTTTCCTGGAAAATTTGGGTAGAAGTGGCAATACTTTTCACAATGTCCTTTAAGGACATGCTTGGCGTTTCAGTTTGTTGAGGAGGGTAAGGATAAGGTTGTTGGAACTGTGAAGTTGGTTGGTATTGGTTATTTCTCCAAGCTTGGTATGAGTTTTGGTATTGGTTATTTCCCCAAACTTGTTTGTTGAACCACCAATGATCATGTTGAGGCTGATCATAACTCCATTGGTTTGACCGGTAGTAGCTTCCCTTATCTTGCACTTCTTCCCATTCTCCTTGTAAATATGGACACATGTCCGAATGATGTCCATTTTGGGCGCAAAAATCGCAAAGAAGAGGCGTGGGCTGCACACTTTGGTCACTTCCAATCATCATAACTAACTGAGCTAGCTCAGAAAGTTGATCTTCAATGCAAGGAGTGTTCAATTTAAAGCCATAATTTTTTTTTTCAAATTCGGGATTGTAGATTAGAGTACCTATACGATGAAATCTGGGCATAGAGAAAAAAATTGATTAAAAATAAACCAATCCCCGGCAACGGCGCCAAAATTTGGTGGTTGTGGAGGCCAACAAAATTAATAACCCTAAATATTACACGCTAAAATAGTGTATAGTGGTGAAGGGATCGTATCCACGGAGATTGGTTCAGTTTTATAACTCTATGAAAATCTCTTTGTAAAAATACTTGTAAAAATAACAATAAATTAAAAATGGGGGGTTTGATCTTTTGAAATACTTGAAATAAACTAGAATTAAACTAAGATTTAAATAGACAATTTCAACAAAAATAAGAGTTTGATGTAAAATCAATAAGGGAAGGATGGTTGACTTAAGGTTTCCTCACTTTGACTTTTGATGAACATATCATTAGAATCCAATGGTGCAATACTTGATTTAAATCCTTAATTTGGCTATAGTAATCCAAGAAGCTTTAGATTACCTAGACTTTTCTTAGTTGTTAAAATGGTTTGAGAAGCTCATAACAATTTCCTTAGTCAAAGTCACAATTTCCATTAAGCATGTAATTAGTGAAAGTCAACTAGCATTAAGAACCAAAAAGTCACCAAATCCAAGAGGAGTCAAATGCTTTCACTACCATGTTGGAGGAAATGTTTTTATGATTGTGTGAAGCAAAAACAACACAAAAATCATTTGTTGCTTGCTAATTTGAGGATCCTTTACTTAATCAAGAAATTAGCCAACTAATCACCACAAACACATTTAAACTCATGAATAAAAACATACAAGTAGTGATAAGATGTTAAAACACAAAACATTCCCGTAAAGATTTAAGAACATGTTCATGGATTCTTCAACATTCAACAAAAGTTCAAAGGATTCAACAAAAGTTAACCAAGATTAGTTTAGCCAAGCATGGCTAAACTCAAAGAAACAAAGTTAGAGAAGATTGTACCAAACATTAAACAAGAATCAAGAGGTGAAAAGATGATGTTCTTGAGGTGTTCTTGGCCTTCAAAAATCTTCAAAACTCCAGAGAGAATGCTCAAAAGTCGGATGTCTAAGAGTCCCCAAAAGATGGGCACCAACCTTCCTCAAATAGCCTTCCAAATGGATTTCCAAAATTACCCCTGCAAGGCCTTGCGCGACCCGCGTGCTGTTGCGCGGGTGGTTCCTGAATGTGGCCTCTTTGAGGTTTGGGCCTCCATAGCTTATCCCACTTGGCCCAGTTTGTGTCTAATCCGCTCCTAGCCCATTTTTCTTCAAGTTTTCTTCATTTTAAGCCCAATTTGGCTTCTCCAAATCCTCCATAGCTCGAAAACTCGCCCGATTAATAATCTACGCACGCTTGAATATTCTCCTGCATCTTGCAAATTTAAAGTTTGTTTCTCTCCAAGCCTTCAAATAATCATCAAGCTTGCTCCATGCATCATCTCCACTACCCATCAAGCCCAAAATCCTCGACATCCTCTAAGTCCAATCGCTTCCTAAAGATCCCACTCCGCTAATCTCCTTAAAATCCGCAATTAAGCTCACAAAACTAGAAAGTACCCTAAATGGTCATAAAATAACAAAAAGGAAAATATGCTTGGAAATTAACTAAATTATGGATGAAATATGCTAAAATAAACTATAAAAAGAAGTAAATAAAATGAAACTATCAAATCACCCCAAGCTTAAACCTTACTTGTCCTCAAGTAAGACAAGACTAAAATGAACTCGGGATGAACTATCCTGAGAAAAATAAAAAGAATGGATAGAACCGCGGAACCTGATCGACGTTAGTCAACATGGTCAGAATTAATCTTGTTATTATCTCATGACTTTTTCATCCGATGACAATGGAACCATAAACCACAGCCATTACAACTCCTCTAGGTGAGTAAGGAGGGATGGTCAGTCGCAACCTCAATGGAACATGTATACAATGAAGAACATCTGTAGTAGGGAGAAAGCAGCTGGATGGGCTCTTGTGGAGCTCTTCTTTAAGTGTACACTCTTATCACAAAAGTTGCATGATCTCACGTTTGTCGGCCACTCTCAAGTATGATTGGGTTTAGTGGCTCGGGCACAGTTGTAGGAATCAGTTCACTTAGTGTTGACCCAAACCTCCCGTAGTATCCGACTCAACAGTCTCCCTAACATCACCAATTTGCGAAAAACAACTCGATCTATATACAATAAAACATACCTAAACAAATGAATATCAAACGTCGGGTGACCAGAATGTAGGAAAGTTTGTTCAATAATTGAACCGGTCACCCATCTAAGATAAGCGCCGCTTGGAATTTGCTTGAGTTTTGTTTTTTTTTTAAACACAAATACTAGTAAACTTGAAGGTAATTCACTAACATATTGAATTTTTGCTTTTTATCAAGAAAACTTTTTGACTCAAAATTTGGTTCCCAAGAGTATGTAAGTGGAACCAAGAGGGTAATAATATAATCTGAATGGTCTAAGTGTGAAAATGACCATGTGTGGAGCGTAAAGATGTAAGCTCCTTTTCAAACTTGCGATTTTTCAAAAATAATGAAAATGTCCAAATGTGGACTAAAAGACTCTCTAAAATCCTAAGAAAATCGCAAAAAGAATATGGTGATGTAAAGAGACTGGATATGGATTCTACTCGGGGACAAGCACCAGTGCTTCATCCTAATGGTTCAAACATGATCAAGTGTGATCCTCTCGGCGGTAGTGACCGCAAGGCTAAGAACATCAATTGTTATAGTATATCCTACAGTTGTTAGTATTGCATGCATAATTCTTCATGAAACTACCTGGCCATGATCACTTACCCCTTTAAGCTTCCAGCATCTGATCCCAAGTATGAAATCCGAAACTGTAGCTAGTGGTCCCAGTTCGATGGGTGAGATAGCAACAAGATCATGGACCAATAATGATACAATAACTGTGAACCTGATCCATGGCATCCAAGCGGGTGAGAATAAACAGACAACAAAAATGCATGAATGCTAATGCCCTAAGCTAAATGTTATGCAAAAAATATAAAAGTAGAAAATAAATCTTTTTGGAATTTTAAAGAAAAAAAATGAATGCAAATTAGCTTAAAAACTAATATGTTATGCAACCTAATTAAATAAAAAGAAAAATGCATGAAAAAGTAAAAGGAAATACCCCACCCCAAGCTTAAGAACAAGCATTGTCCACAATGCTTAAGGTAAGGGCAGAAATGACCTAAATCGGAGGGTCGGGCGGCAGGAAATGTTTATCGCGGTGGTTTCGTGAAATTCCGACCGGTAGAACTCCGACAATCTTGATTTTTTCGGCGAGGTGGGTATTGGAAGGTTATGTTCTTGAGAGGAATGGAGTGGGAGGTCAAGATGGTTAAATGAAGAAGAAGGGAAGCTGAACATTTTAATCTATGGGTCAAAAAAGGTCAATTTCGGTTAATGTTGGTCAAGAAAAGTCAAAAGGTCAACTCATTAAAACCTTTGGTCAACACCTGGTCAAATAATAGCCAAAAATAGCCCAAATTGACCAGCACAGTGTGCGGGTCGCGAAGAGTAGCACGCGGGTCGCGCAGACCTTGCAGTTAAGATTTGGGCCAATGTCGCTTCATCACACCTGGCCGCGCAACCCACCCGCGCAACAGCACGCGGGTCGCGCAACCCGCTGATCCTGATCTTCATTTTTGCTTCATTTTTCTTCGTTTCTTCGCATTTTCTTGGATTGGAAGGCCCCGAATATATGGAAACACGTAATTCTTCAAAGATAACTCCAAAAGAAACATCAAAACATCTTCAAAACTTCTTTATTCGAATTCAAATACACGAAAACACAATGCTTTGCAAAAATGCCCTTCTTTAACGTCTTTGGCGAGACGCCTCCAAACTTCACTTTAACACATTGGGGCGTCCAAATGGACGACATCTTGGACATTTGAATCAAAACCTTCATAGAACGGCTTCAATTGATGTCTATTAACCTTGCAAATTTGCCCCGTGTCTATATTTTTTAATTTCCACACCTCCATTGGGACTCTTTTCTTGTATTTGACTTTCTTTTTATGGGAGAACCATACCGGACTTAGACCTTTGATAATAGCAACCATCCAACCATATTATTTCTTGTACTTGTTTAGTAAGGTGACCAACTCTTCCCTCTTTGACATGGTGGTTGAGTAGGTGACCGGTTGGGCGTCTTCTTTCTCGGGATACGTATCATTTGAAGGGTCCGACAGATCTATCGTTTCCAGCTCTTGTGGTTTTTCTACCTTTGGAGTTAGTTTCTTAATGGTAGTGGGTGGCTTAACCTCTCTTTCAATAACCCTCAACACTTCCTCTATAGTTTCATTGTCAGCTTTCTCAATTTCTTCTTCCTCCTTGATAGCCTCTTCCACTTCTACTTCTTCTTCCTCTTCTTCATATAACACTCTTCGGCCATCAAAATCTTTCTCATCTTTCAAAGGAATGGCACATGCGCTATGCCATGGGCTCTCTTAATATGGTAATTTGTCTTGAGATTCCATTATACTTATTGATTGAGCAATTTGTGTTATTTGTTTCTCTAAGCTTTTAAGGCTAGCTTGGGTTGTTTCCTGGAAAATTTGGGTAGAAGTGGCAATACTTTTCACAATGTCCTTTAAGGACATGCTTGGCGTTTCAGTTTGTTGAGGAGGGTAAGGATAAGGTTGTTGGAACTGTGAAGTTGGTTGGTATTGGTTATTTCCCCAAGCTTGGTATGAGTTTTGGTATTGGTTATTTCCCCAAACTTGTTTGTTGAACCACCAATGATCATGTTGAGGCTGATCATAACTCCATTGGTTTGACCGGTAGTAGCTTCCCTTATCTTGCACTTCTTCCCATTCTCCTTGTAAATATGGACACATGTCCGAATGATGTCCATTTTGGGCGCAAAAATCGCAAAGAAGAGGCGTGGGCTGCACACTTTGGTCACTTCCAATCATCATAACTAACTGAGCTAGCTCAGAAAGTTGATCTTCAATGCAAGGAGTGTTCAATTTAAAGCCATAATTTTTTTTTCAAATTCGGGATTGTAGATTAGAGTACCTATACGATGAAATCTGGGCATAGAGAAAAAAATTGATTAAAAATAAACCAATCCCCGGCAACGGCGCCAAAATTTGGTGGTTGTGGAGGCCAACAAAATTAATAACCCTAAATATTACACGCTAAAATAGTGTATAGGGGTGAAGGGATCGTATCCACAGAGATTGGTTCAGTTTTATAACTCTATGAAAATCTCTTTGTAAAAATACTTGTAAAAATAACAATAAATTAAAAATGGGGGGTTTGATCTTTTGAAATACTTGAAATAAACTAGAATTAAACTAAGATTTAAATAGACAATTTCAACAAAAATAAGAGTTTGATGTAAAATCAATAAGGGAAGGATGGTTGACTTAAGGTTTCCTCACTTTGATTTTTGATGAACATATCATTAGAATCCAATGGTGCAATACTTGATTTAAATCCTTAATTTGGCTATAGTAATCCAAGAAGCTTTAGATTACCTAGACTTTTCTTAGTTGTTAAAATGGTTAGAGAAGCTCATAACAATTTCCTTAGTCAAAGTCACAATTTCCATTAAGCATGTAATTAGTGAAAGTCAACTAGCATTAAGAACCAAAAAGTCACCAAATCCAAGAGGAGTCAAATGCTTTCACTACCATGTTGGAGGAAATGTATTTATGATTGTGTGAAGCAAAAACAACACAAAAATCATTTGTTGCTTGCTAATTTGAGGATCCTTTACTTAATCAAGAAATTAGCCAACTAATCACCACAAACACATTTAAACTCATGAATAAAAACATACAAGTAGTGATAAGATGTTAAAACACAAAACATTCCCGTAAAGATTTAAGAACATGTTCATGGATTCTTCAACATTCAAAAAAAGTTCAAAGGATTCAACAAAAGTCAACCAAGATTAGTTTAGCCAAGCATGGCTAAACTCAAAGAAACAAAGTTAGAGAAGATTGTACCAAACATTAAACAAGAATCAAGAGGTGAAAAGATGATGTTCTTGAGGTGTTCTTGGCCTTCAAAAATCTTCAAAAATCTAGAGAGAATGCTCAAAAGTCGGATGTCTAAGAGTCCCCAAAAGATGGGCACCAACCTTCCTCAAATAGCCTTCCAAATGGATTTCCGAAATTACCCATGCAGGGCCTTGCGCGACCCGCGTGCTGTTGCGCGGGTGGGTTGCACGGGTGGTTCCTGAATGTGGCCTCTTTGAGGTTTGGGCCTCCATAGCTTATCCCACTTGGCCCAGTTCGTGTCCAATCAGCTCCTAGCCCATTTTTCTTCAAGTGTTCTTCATTTTAAGCCCAATTTGGCTTCTCCAAATCCTCCATAGCTCGAAAACTCGCCCGATTAATAATCTACGCACGCTTGAATATTCTCCCGCATCTTGCAAATTTAAAGTTTATTTCTCTCCAAGCCTTCAAATAATCATCAAGCTTGCTCCATGCATCATCTCCACTACCCATCAAGCCCAAAATCCTCGACATCCTCTAAGTCCAATCGCTTCCTAAAGATCCCACTCCGCTAATCTCCTTAAAATCTGCAATTAAGCTCACAAAACTAGAAAGTACCCGAAATGGTCATAAAATAACAAAAAGGAAAATACGCTTGGAAATTAACTAAATTATGGATGAAATATGCTAAAATAAACTATAAAAAGAAGTAAATAAAATGAAACTATCAAATCACCCCAAGCTTAAACCTTACTTGTCCTCAAGTAAGACAAGACTAAAATGAACTCGGGATGAACTATCCTGAGAAAAATAAAAAGAATGGATAGAACCGCGGAACCTGGTCGCCGTTAGTCAACATGGTCAGAATTAATCTTGTTATTATCTCATGACTTTTTCATCCGATGACAATGGAACCATAAACCACAGCCATTACAACTCCTCTAGGTGAGTAAGGAGGGATGGTCAGTCGCAGCCTCAATGGAACATGTATACAATGAAGAACATCTGTAGTAGGGAGAAAACAGTTGGATGGGCTCTTGTGGAGCTCTTCTTTAAGTGTACACTCTTATCACAAAAGTTGTGTGATCTCATGTTTGTCGGCCACTCTCAATTATGATTGGGTTTAGTCGCTCGGGCACAGTTGTAGGAATCAGTTCACTTAGTGGTGACCCAAACCTCCCGTAGTATCCGACTCAACAGTCTCCCTAACATCACCAATTTGCGAAAAACAACTCGATCTATATACAATAAAACATACCTAAACAAATGAATATCAAACGTCGGGTGACCAGAATGTAGGAAAGTTTGTTCAATAATTGAACCGGTCACCCATCTAAGATAATCGCCGCTTGGAATTTGCTTGAGTTTTTTTTTTAACACAAATACTAGTAAACTTGAAGGTAATTCACTAACATATTGAATTTTTGCTTTTTATCAAGAAAACTTTTTGACTCAAAATTTGGTTCCCAAGAGTATGTAAGTGGAACCAAGAGGGTAATAATATAATCTGAATGGTCTAAGTGTGAAAATGACCATGTGTGGAGCGTAAAGATGTAAGCTCCTTTTCAAACTTGCGATTTTTCAAAAATAATGAAAATGTCCAAATGTGGACTAAAAGACTCTCTAAAATCCTAAGAAAATCGCAAAAAGAATATGGTGATGTAAAGAGACTGGATATGGATTCTACTCGGGGACAAGCACCAGTGCTTCATCCTAATGGTTCAAACATGATCAAGTGTGATCCTCTCGGCGGTAGTGACCGCAAGGCTAAGAACATCAATTGTTATAGTATATCCTACAGTTGTTAGTATTGCATGCATAATTCTTCATGAAACTACCTGGCCATGATCACTTACCCCTTTAAGCTTCCAGCATCTGATCCCAAGTATGAAATCCGAAACTGTAGCTAGTGGTCCCAGTTCGATGGGTGAGATAGCAACAAGATCATGGACCAATAATGATACAATAACTGTGAACCTGATCCATGGCATCCAAGCGGGTGAGAATAAACAGACAACAAAAATGCATGAATGCTAATGCCCTAAGCTAAATGTTATGCAAAAAATATAAAAGTAGAAAATAAATCTTTTTGGAATTTTAAAGAAAAAAAATGAATGCAAATTAGCTTAAAAACTAATATGTTATGCAACCTAATTAAATAAAAAGAAAAATGCATGAAAAAGTAAAAGGAAATACCCCACCCCAAGCTTAAGAACAAGCATTGTCCACAATGCTTAAGGTAAGGGCAGAAATGACCTAAATCGGAGGGTCGGGCGGCAGGAAATGTTTATCGCGGTGGTTTCGTGAAATTCCGACCGGTAGAACTCCGACAATCTTGATTTTTTCGGCGAGGTGGGTATTGGAAGGTTATGTTCTTGAGAGAATGGAGTGGGAGGTCAAGATGGTTAAATGAAGAAGAAGGGAAGCTGGACATTTTAATCTATGGGTCAAAAAAGGTCAATTTCGGTCAATGTTGGTCAAGAAAAGTCAAAAGGTCAACTCATTAAAACCTTTGGTCAACACCTGGTCAAATAATAGCCAAAAATAGCTCAAATTGCCCAGCACAGTGTGCGGGTTGCGAAGAGTAGCACGCGGGTCGTGCAGACCTTGCAGTTAAGATTTGGGCCAATGTCGCTTCATCACACCTGGCCGCGCAACCCACCCGCGCAACAGCACGCGGGTCGCGCAACCCGCTGATCCTGATCTTCATTTTTGCTTCATTTTTCTTCATTTCTTCGCATTTTCTTGCATTGGAAGGCCCCGAATATATGGAAACACGTAATTGTTCAAAGATAACTCCAACATTCAACAAAAGTTCAAAGGATTCAATAAAAGTCAACCAAGATTAGTTTAGCCAAGCATGGCTAAACTCAAAGAAACAAAGTTAGAGAAGATTGTACCAAACATTAAACAAGAATCAAGAGCTGAAAAGATGATGTTCGTGAGGTGTTCTTGGCCTTCAAAAATCTTCAAAACTCCAGAGAGAATGCTCAAAAGTCGGATGTCTAAGAGTCCCCAAAAGATGGGCACCAACCTTCCTCAAATAGCCTTCCAAATGGATTTCCGAAATTACCCCTGCATGGCCTTGCGCGACCCGCGTGCTGTTGCGTGGGTGGGTTGCGCGGGTGGTTCATGAATGTGGCCTCTTTGAGGTTTGGGCCTCCATAGCTTATCCCACTTGGCCCAGTTCGAGTCCAATCAGCTCCTAGCCCATTTTTCTTCAAGTTTTCTTCATTTTAAGCCCAATTTGGTTTCTCCAAATCCTCCATAGCTCGAAAACTCGCCCGATTAATAATCTACGCACGCTTGAATATTCTCCCGCATCTTGCAAATTTAAAGTTTATTTCTCTCCAAGCCTTCAAATAATCATCAAGCTTGCTCCATGCATCATCTCCACTACCCATCAAGCCCAAAATCCTCGACATCCTCTAAGTCCAATCGCTTCCTAAAGATCCCAATCCGCTAATCTCCTTAAAATCTGCAATTAAGCTCACAAAACTAGAAAGTACCCGAAATGGTCATAAAATAACAAAAAGGAAAATATGCATGGAAATTAACTAAATTATGGATGAAATATGCTAAAATAAACTATAAAAAGAAGTAAATAAAATGAAACTATAAGTTAGCAGCCCCTGTGTCTTCATCCTCTGTTGAAAAGTTCCTCCTCCTATTTCCTAGTTGTGGCCCCATAACCGGCACTCCCCCAGTAGTCATCACAGTAGCAACGCCTCTCACAGTTTGCAGGGCCGCAATTTGCTCCTCGAGCTTGGCGATCACCCTGGCGGTGACCCGGTTCACGACACCGAACAATTCTTCTTGCAAAATCTGATATACTTCCACGGGAATCCTCTCCCGCCTTTGTTCAATGGACAATACCGGCCTATTCTGGCCGCTAGGTCCTCCCCCTGTCGCCGTTACAGCTGCTGCGGCATCCGTCTCAGCAATGGATGCATAGCACTCGTCAAAGTACTCAACCATGGCGGTCTTAATAGACCCAAACACCTCCAGAATCTGACCCCGGACTATCTCAATCACCTCCTCCCAGATAATCTCCCTCACGCGATCCTTTGTCAACGTTGCCCTATCCTGGCTGCCAGCTCCTGATCCTGACCCAGATCCGGCATCAAATCATCTCGTAACCACCATACTGGAAATACACCAGGAAGATATTGTTGGGTTATGAGCATTCTAACACTCCTAAGTGTACATGCAACCCTAAATACCTTGGATCTATGTTTTCTCTATTATACATACAATTATGAACATCCAAGGTATTATCCTAATCTAGCATACAAAATAATAAATATAACAAGATAGAATACATACCTCTTTGATGTAGAATATCTTCATGAAGCTTGAGTGCCTAGTGCCCCAAGTGTGACACCTCAAATGGTTCACACAACACCAAATACACTTGGAGTAACTTGAGAGAAACTTGAACACTCCTTGAAATCGTCTAGCCCTCACACTCACACATTAGTGCACGATTTCTTGAGCTATGGGATTCTTTTATATGGTGGCTATTAGGGTTACACCATGTAACTCATAACTTTACCCATTCCTTATGCTCCATGGATTTTAACCTCCATGGAGTATCCATGGGTCACCCCATGGACTTAGTCTAACATAAGGAATCTTGGATCACAAGCCCACATATATAAGAATGAATGATTTACACAATCAATCCATATATTTAATTAGTCTCCTTTTGATCACTTAATTAATTCCAAATTAATTCTTGATCAATACTCTAATTAAATAACCTTATTAATATATTAGAACTTATAATATATTAACCAACCTTAAGTGTTATTTCTCTCATTATAGTCTATCCAAATGCATGATGCCATGCAACCCAAATGGACCATGCCGGGTCGGGTCAAGTCTTACCAATTATAGTTATGGACTTAGACATTAATCCAACAGTCTCCCACTTGGATAAGTCTAAAACTATTATTGCGTATGACTTCAGGAACCGATCAGCAATCGTAGCTCTCAAAAGCTTCTGTCGAACTCTGACCTTGTCGATGAACTCTGACCTTTGTCAATGACTTGTCCATTAGATAAGGGATCATATATTCCTCCATTCTAGATATCATATGAACTGAGACATGGATTAATATCATTCTCTCTGTCCATTTGTTGTTTCCCGATTTCTGATTTATGACGACTGACTGATTGAACAAATCAAATCAGTCCTGGCTTGGCCAAGCACTCACATGTGTCATCACTAAATCATCGAGGGGCCCACAGATATCGCTTTTATCCCGAAGGTAAAAGGAATGGATAAACTTCGACTCATATGGCTTGTTCTACTACTTGTTGAATCATACACAAAGGCACGTTTTATAACATCGAGTTACCAATGCATTTTCGTGCAATCAATGTATAACCAACTCATAGTAACAACTCATATCTCTAGGTTTGAAGAATATAAGATATTATCGTCTCATGATCACTCGTGATAAAATCCATGAAGTGATTCAAATGAGCGCGGGTTGAATCCAATACTCAGAACTTATGAGCACTCATGAGTGTTGTAGCACCACTTTGTCCACCAACTTGGACCTCTACAAACCAACCCATGACAGTCTTGATTCATATCTACTTCCAACATATGACCGACTGTGGATGGTTTGAATAACTTAATCATTCAGGAAGAGCGACTTAGTTATTCTGGAAGTCAAAACATGCAAAGTGAAACACAAGAATAAATGAATCAAATATGGTATCAAACCCTATGAATATAAATAAACACTTTTATTTATCACCATACTGATTACTCATTATTCATTGTTTCGGTTTTATCAACTTTATACTTGAATTTAAAACAATAGTTGTCCCATGCTCCAAGCATGTACACTATGTTTTCTAAACACTAGTCATGCCATACACCAAGTATGCATACTATGTTTGTCTATGATCTTTACTTTGTAAAATAGATCAATTGAACATCACTCCAATGATCCTCTTTTCACAGTCCCAAATCCTTACTGCAAATGCAAGAATTCCAAATTCATGCCATTTACTGAAATCTGTTAGATTCTAAACTTATATGCATTGTTCCTCTTAATGATTATGCACGAAGTCAGAAAGACTTGACAACAATCATTACAGAGCATTCCAAAGGAGATCAGCTCCTTGGAAACATCCTTCTTTCATTAAGTTTCCTAATCTTACACAGATTGAATAATTTCTAACTTTGAAACATTTCCATATTCCATTTTGACTATCACTTCTGAACAAGAGTTGCCTCCTTACAGATTATGTCAATATGGTCCTTCCAGAATTAACATTATACTTCCAACTGTCCTTGAGCAACCAATCTTTGGTAAACCTTAGATTATCCTCGACAATTGCTTAATCATTTTAGTCATATCCAATTCTAGACCTTTTCCCTTCATAATGCCCCAGGCATTTGGAAAATTTTAGAAAGGATGAATATAGCACATGTAATCGATCCTATATCCGAAGCATATGGGACACGATTCATGATGTCTCACATAAAGACTAAACCAGTCTTTTGCTATAATATTTCCATTTCAATTTGCCAAGTTCTCAAAATTCAGATTATGAAAAGGGATGCCGTAATCATAATCGAATTTTAGAACGCAAATAATGGACCCATATATAGAATTTCCTTATGTTGAGCCATTCCAACATGAAATTCATATATATATCCTTGATTAAATACGATTAAAATCTCAATCTAAGCTTTTAGAATTGAAATGAAGTATAATTTCCTCTCCCTTAATTATAGCAAAACAACTTTTTCAACCCCTGCAACCTCACGAATTGAAACTTTTGTTTTCTATAATTAACATTGCTAACTTGCAACCTTTGTCATAATTATCATGCTCCCACTAACATGATGATTATTAGCATAACACTTATGCTCCCACTAGCTTTGACATGTACTCAGAAATCAGCTGACTTTCTTACCAAAGTTCAGATTTCTGATACTAGATTGTTTTGATAAAACTTTATCAAAATCATACACCTCTCTTAGATAGCTCACATGTGTGTCTAAACAATTTTAGAACTATGAAAAGGGATGTCGTAATCATAGTATCAATTTTTTAGACCTTTGCCACTTCTCACAAGTCCATGTTAGTGTGCCGGTAAACCACACACGCTCCACTAACGACTTTGAGAATGCAAATATCACAATTGCTATCTAGCTAAAATCTACTTAGTGAAAGTGTTTCCTCACCATCATTTTCATGAATCGGAGAGAAACCTTATGACACTTAGATTTAATAGTGTATGTGTTCTTATCCATGTGAATTTGTCAAAACCATAATCACAAGACAAGGTTAGTGACAAATCCAAACTCATATTGATTAAACTTGTGCAATCTTAAATTCTTCCCATTTGGCAGCTCAGGTGCCTGCCATTGCTTCCAAGTAGTTGTGCAACCAATTGAGAACTCTCAGAACTCCTATGCAAAGCCAACTTGAATAGGCACAAAAATTTCAACACGATAGGTTATAAACCTCAAGTCGTGTGCTAGTGAAGGACTTTAGGTGTTATTCTTGATTAAGTCTTGAAACTTTCAAGAGCTTTAAGACTCCCACTGTCCTCTTGACATATAAGACTCCCTTGTCAAATATTCAAGAGATAGTGCTGATTCTTTATCAAGACTAACACTTTACACAATTGGCCTAAGTTGGTCTCTGTTTTATCCAAAACATCACAACTTACCAATTTCAAATGTACAAGAGTAGATAACCTTTTACTCTTACATTTGACTAGTGTTAACAAACCCTCTTTAAGATATCTCACTCAAGTTACAATCTTGGAGTATGACTCTAAGAATTGTTTTGGAACGAAGTATGACTCATCTTTTTGATTTAACCATTTCAACAATTCATGACTCCTCTTCTTAGTCATAAGAATGCACTAAGATGACTTTAGAGGACCAATTGTGATATGGTATCTTAATCATTAAGATGATCATAAACATGATACTAAAGTACTCTCCCATCTTTTCAGATTTGAGAAACTTTTATCTTTCTGCCATACTTTGATTCTTCTTATTCGTTCTGTCTCACATTGAAACTTCTCCAATGCTACAGACTTATACTTAAACTTATAAGTATAACCATATTTACTGAACTTAAGTAAATCATGACGAATAGTCTTCTTGATCTTTTATGGTGGACTTGACCAGTGCACAAGAATTTGTACTCGATCCCTTAGTCCTTTCCTTATTCACATAAGGAATTAGTCTTAATTTTCCAAGCTGAAAGTTCTCATTCATCATACTATACAACTTGCATGATTCCAAGTTTCGGTCCAATTGAACCTTGGGTGATGAGAATCTTTCCTTATTTGGTAATATTAGACACTACCACAACCGAAAGAATCAAATCCATTTTTCCAATATTGCTATCAATGGAATCTTATAAGCAACAACTTTTCACAAATGCCATTGTAAGGATACTTAAAATAAATAAAATCAAAACCTTTTTCTTTTATTTTAAAACTTTGCGGAAAAACTTATCCTTACAATCCATATGAAAACCTTGTTGTTATCTATTCCTAAGCAATATAAATATCATAACTCTTAAGTAATAGCCCAAAATTCTGATCACCGAACCATGCGATTGAAATCCATCTTCGCGATCAGAATCAGCATATACTTAATAGAGTTAGACAATGGACTTTACCTGAAGTAGAGCCAAACTTATTGACTTTAACATCCTTAGGTAAATTTGGCAGCTTCGTAACCAATGCCCCTTCCTTTGGCAATAGTTACCTACGGACCCTTGATAATGGGACTATCTCAGACTTCGCCTCTCTCTTTACCATTGGGTCAACCGAGTTGACTATGGCCGATCCCTTTCCATTAGGAAGAGAGAGCTTTACTGGATATCCAATGTCATCATTGTCAATGTCCATAGCGTTTTAGGAAGTTGATCTTAGCAAATAGATAAGATCATTAAGGGTCTTGTCTTAGTCTGTTTCATAGGATTCCCAAAAGAACTCACTATGTGACTTAGAAAGTAGTTGAGCCACCAACTTTCTCAAGACTTTAACACCCAACTCTCCCGGCTTGTCAATATGTGACTACATCTCCAAGATGTGATCACACCTAGACCTTGCCTTGCCAATAGGGCTTGAGTGACCTTAAACTTTTTAGGAACTTGTGGGTTAGGAAGAATAATTGGAGGAGGTGAAAGAAGTATGATATCCATGGGACATCATCTTCATTTAGGAAAGCTTGTTTCAAGAGATTTGGGAAGATCATAAATGTCTAGACCAGACATCTTTTTGGGAGATATTCAAGATAGTTGATTTAAAGTCCTTAATATGACACCCAATATGAAATATTAAGGCTAGGACCCAACAAACAATTTTATAACTTAGAAGAGGGATGCCGTAATCCAAGCTATAAAATATTTGAAGGTAGGTAATGACGATTTACCAATTTCCACCATGAAAAACGAAATATAATTAAGTTTTAATTGGATTTGAAACTCCTAGATCTTTGAGATTCATTGAACTGTTCAAAGGCATGTTTCAATCTCGAGTGTGCCCTTCAGGTTTTGTGACTGGGATGCCGAGGATCACAAAACAAGGTGTGAATAACCATGCAAATATACTTGGTACCCTTAATATTTACCCCTTAATCAGTGTGCCGGTTAACCACACACGCTCCACCGATACTATGATAAATATTAAGTTACCCTTTGCCTACCTTGTTAAGTCCATGTTAGTGTGCCGGTTAACCACACACGCTCCACTAACGGTTTATACAAAGTGCAAAGTGTAATTTCATGGATTAGCACCTTATTCACATTTTCCTAAGTAACTAAGATTGGGAATTTATAAGTGTTTAGTTACTTAGTATTTATCATCAATACTTTTAATGAAGGGAGAATTATAGTCCTTGTCCTACCCGTTCAGCTAACGACCCTCCATCAGTCAAGGAAGCGGTGGGTGAGAGTGGACACCCAATAAACTGCCATTTTATAGGCAGTAACCTTATACCCCCCTTATAGACCGGCTTCGTGAATGAGGCCTACTAACGGTAAGACTGACTTTACTCTTATACATATATATAAATATTATTAACTTATAATATTATAAAGTATAAGGGTTGAATTTTAACTTTTAAAATTCTAAGGGCTAACTTGGAATTAAAGTATTCATAAGTGCAAACTTTTCAAATTCCAAAACTTGAGGGCAAGTTTTGAAACTATTCAAAACTAATTAATTCCATAACTTATGAGTTTAAAGTAGTTTTAATTAAAAAAAACTCTTCAAGTTCCATAACTTGAGGACAAGTTATGGAAGACTTTAAACTAATTAATAAAAAAAAATAACTTTTTTTTATTGTAAGTTATGGAACTAATTAAGGTTACACTTTTTTTTTAATTTAATGAAGAGACTCTTGAACCTCCATAACTTGAGGACAAGTTATGGAGTCATAAAACCATTTAATTAGAACTAGACTCTTCATTTTGTAACCTTTGCCAACTTTTATGAGTTTTATGATTCTTAAATGTGACTTTTCATATAACTTGAGGACAAGTTACAAAAACAAACTTTGGAATCAACTCTTAGATTAAAATGGATTGAAAACAACTATTTCACACAACTTTTCTATTAATCTAAGAACCTCATAAGAACAAGATAATTCAAATCATCAATCTTCAAGAAATTAGCATGAACATACAAACTAATACAAATCTTGAAATTATGACAATTATCTTAGAAATTGGATTAGCATGAACATTACCACATCAAAAACAAGTATATAAGTCCAAAAAAATCTTAGGGTAATGTTCCTAGTCCAATTCCAGCCAAAACAATCGAATATATGCATCCAACTCGATTTTTCAGCTACTTTTGCAAGTATAACAAGAAAACAAGCCTAGGCTCTGATACCACTGTTGGGTTATGAGCATTCTAACACTCCTAAGTGTACATGCAACCCTAAATACCTTGGATCTATGTTTTCTCTATTATACATACAATTATGAACATCCAAGGTATTATCCTAATCTAGCATACAAAATAATAAATATAACAAGATAGAATACATACCTCTTTGATGTAGAATATCTTCATGAAGCTTGAGTGCCTAGTGCCCCAAGTGTGACACCTCAAATGGTTCACACAACACCAAATACACTTGGAATAACTTGAGAGAAACTTGAACACTCCTTGAAATCGTCTAGCCCTCACACTCACACATTAGTGCACGATTTCTTGAGCCATGGGATTCTTTTATATGGTGGCTATTAGGGTTACACCATGTAACTCATAACTTTACCCATTTCTTATGATCCATGGATTTTAACCTCCATGGAGTATCCATGGGTCACCCCATGGACTTAGTCCAACATAAGGAATCTTGGATCACAAGCCCACATATATAAGAATGAATGATTTACACAATCAATCCATATATTTAATTAGTCTCCTTTTGATCACTTAATTAATTCCAAATTAATTCTTGATCAATACTCTAATTAAATAACCTTATTAATATATTAGAACTTATAATATATTAACCAACCTTAAGTGTTATTTCTCTCATTATAGTCTATCCAAATGCATGATGCCATGCAACCCAAATGGACCATGCCGGGTCGGGTCAAGTCTTACCAATTATAGTTATGGACTTAGACATTAATCCAACAGATATCAGATAATCTGCATAAACAACAGGGAACCCAACTCCCAACTAAACCCTAGGGGTTGTGACTTCCTTGCTACGCGTATGGGTCCTGTGCTTTCAGTAGTACGGGCCCATACTACCTTCCACACCTACCCATATTTTTCTCAAGTATCACCACAACACCCTAACAATATACATAACATAGCGAGCACTCAACCCTTACTCCTAAAGGAATGCTAAATATCTCATACTGGTCTACTGACCTCGCACAAATCAACCATCCATGAACTGCCACACGACCCTCCATTCGTGCCAGTTAACTATTGCATGAATACAACCACATGCCGCACGGTTTAAACAATCTTAGTCTAAAAGATTTAATCCTACAACGGTTGGACTCATACAAGAGTTGCACAGCAGGACCAATTCCCTTACCCTAAGACCATTTAACCCATGTAGCATGTGACTTAGGGTATTCACCCAATAGTTAGTTCACACATGAAAGAGTCATAAACAATCAATAAGGTACTCTACATAAGATAAGGCATCAAAGATCAGGCAATTCTATCATACGATTCCTGAGGATCCCTATCTTAGTACTAGCATGCTGTTCTAACATATCACATAATCAAATAACTGCATGGTATTTTGGGATCTACTTACTGGCTCCGGTTGATAGTACACTCTGCATCCTCCTTTTCTAATTTGAAAACCTTTTCGAAAATCATTTTAAAATTCTTGTCCTCAGTTTGAGATTGGATTCACACAAGTATTTCCTCCAATTCACTCAAACCAAGGCTCTGATACCAACTTGAAACATCCATAAAATTCGAGCCAATTTAAAACTTTTTAAAGCATTTAAAACCATTCAGTTATTATAATTTGTTTTCAAAATAGTCTAAACATCAGAGTTCCCAGAAATCATAATCATAAATCGAGGAAGTCTACGGTCACGCCTTCGCCTTCCCGCGGTCATCCGCTGTACTTGAAACAATAATCGATAAATGTAAGCTCAAAGGCTTAGTGAGTTACCCCCAAAATACCCATACACACAACCATACACATATAATAACAAACAACATACTATGGGTCCAATCAACCATCGAGTTGGAATAACACAGGCCCTCAACCATCGGGTTGGAATGCCAATATACTATGGGTCCAATCATCCTCGGGATGGAATACCCCAGGCCCATAATCTTGGGGTTAGAATGCCCACATACTACGAGTCCAATCATCCATCGGGATGGAATACTCTAGGCCCACAACCATCGGGTTGGAATGCCCACATACTACGAGTCTAATCATCCGTTGGGATGGAATACTCTCAGCCCACAACCATCGGGTTGGAATGCCCACATACTACGAGTCCAATCATCCATCGGGATGGAATACTCTCGGCCCACAACCACCGGGTTGGAATGCCCACAACCAATCAAACATGTGCACCTGTATCAGATAATCATATAACGGTCTATAAAGACAACATACTAGGGTCCACTCATCCTCAGGATGGAATACCCTCAACTACCATAACAAGCATGTGCACATATAACAGGTAATCACCTAACCATATACAGACAGTTAGACCAACTACATGTCTCTAAGCATAACCACATCCTATCTACCAGGATACCGACCTAACAGATCATACTAGCATATAACCATCCTATCTACCAGGATACCAAGCTAACATATCACAACAGTAACAATTCCAAATAAAAAATCAAAGGGCCGGCATTGGTGCCTTAGACCCTTGAGTATAGTGAGGATAACTCACCTCGCAATGTTGATCTGAACTAAAAAATCCAATTCCCGAGTCACTGTCTCACCAAAAATCCCGAACTATTTAAAATAACGAGTACTAAGTCAACAATCGGAATATCAATCTTGACCAAGGGTCCCACATAGCATAATAGTCCATTTTGCCTTTTCTCTAATTTGGGCCAAGGCCCAATACCAAATCCATGATCCAAAAGTCCACATATACAAGGCGCATTATTGGCCCAATTTTCCAAATTGGGCCCAAATCCTTATCAGGCCTTTTCCAAAGTTCTAATCCTCCAATTGGCCCAAGACTCACCAATCCAGAGAGTCCATTAGGGCCCAAACGTCAAGGCCTAAACAGATGGCCCAATACCCAAAGCCCAAAGCAAAGAAGCCCAAAACAGTCGCGTATGCGGGGCGTACTCCTGAGGTACGCTCAGCGTACACGAGGCCTCGCATTGACCAAGATACGGGGATGCTGACCGAGTACGCGGGGCGTACTCCTCCTTACACGGGGCGTAACCTCGCAGGTCTTAAAACTTCCATAAGTGCTTAAGGGATTAAGCACTTGAGCTTAAACTTCAGATCCACTGCTCAAATGTGCTCTAGAACCATAAAGTCTAAAACTTTAAGACTTTGGTCGGCTGAAAAGGGCTCAATACATGGTCTTAATCCATTAAGACCTCCTACAAGGAACTAGGGACCAAACTAGCTCAAGGGACCTCATTTTTATGCCTTAGGACCCATCCTAGGGTCTGAAAGGACATCTCATATCGTCCAAAATGATCCATGCATTATAATGGGACTTTGTGGGATAAAAGAATGCAACTAAGCTACCAAGGATAGATCTAGAAGAAATAGGCACAAAGGTAACAACTTTGTACCTTCTGGAGCTCCCAAAACAGATGATGAACCAAGATCTACAAGCCAATCTTCCCTCCTTGACTCCTTGATGCACAAGCTTCTTCTTAAAGGCACAAAAACACACTTCTAAGCTCAAGAATGATCACTAGGAAGATAGGGTTCTTTCAAGTCGGCTAAGGGAGGTGTGGAGGCTGAAAGAGTTGAGAGGAAATGGTCCATAAGGTGCTTAAATACTCCACAAACCCTAAAAGTTAGGCTTCCACCCTGGCACACGTACCCCCAGCGTACATATGTGTACGCCCAGCGTACTAGGCCACGCCCTAGTACGCTTAGCGTACTCATATGTACGCCCAGCGTACTACTTCAGATTCCCAAAAATCACCATTTTGCCACTAGGGCCTCCTTTTGCCACTTCCTTCCAAACCAAGGACCAAAAATGACATAATTAAAAATCAAGGGATGAATTTGAAGCTACTTGAAAATTTGAGTGTTACATTTTGAGCTTAAGACCATCTATGTTGAATTTTGAGTCATTTCCATGAAAGTAGAATGCTATTTGGTCTTGTTGGGGCATGCAAAGTCACCAAGTCAGTGACTTTATGGGTTTAGACGTTAGTTGGGGCTCAGATATGTGATTAGGACTTGTTGGACCAAGCATTAAGAGCTTAATGAGGATTTGGCTTAATGGAGTAGTACGTTGGACATACAAGTCTGTACACGCAACGTACAAGCCAAACAGCCTGTAGGCTTAGCGTACAACTGAGTACACCCTGCGTACTCAGTCAGATGGAGTTATGATTATTGGGCTTCGGTGTGGGCCAGCTGTTGGGTTTGTTTGTCTTGGACCCTATTGCGCCATCAGGTTTTGGGCTTTAGGATAAGGCCCATTGGACAGGCTTGGGCCCAATTGGGAAAAATTGGGCCATAGATGGGCTATAACTGGGCCTCGATGATTATGAGATATTGGACCATTGGATTGCCAAGTGTATGGACCAGAATAAATGTTTGGGCCTTAAGGTAAGACCATGTAGGGGTTTGGGCCCAATTTGGAAAATTGGGCCATATGTTGGGCCTTGGTTGATTATTGGGCTTTTGGGCATTCATAGTGTGAGTTTGGGCCTTGGTTTTGAACCAAGCTAGGTTAGGGGTAAAATGGTCCATTTACCCCAAGTGTATTTTTATGGTTATGTATTGGAACCCAATTATTAATTGGGTGTCGTTTTGATGATTAACAGTTTGGGAACCTGTCAACCAGCAGCTAGAGTTTTATCCGCGGGACTTCAGTAGTGTCAGGTGAGTCTCCTCACCATACCAATGGGTCTAAGGCACCAAGGCCGGCCGATTTATCTAGTTGTGATGATTATTGCGGATGTGCTATTGATACATTATGTATTTATGTGAAGACCATGTGGGGGTTGCCATGGCAATTAGTTATATGTGGTATGTTAGTTGATTGTGTGGTATTTGGTATGCTAGTTGTCTTTGTGATACTTGCATGGAAGACCCCGGGGGTTCCCGAGGCAGTTGGATATAAGGCTATGTGGGGGTTCCCATGGCATTCCAGGCTAAGACCATGTGGGGGTTCCCATGGCAGTTAACTAAGACCATGTGGGGGTTCCCATGGCATCTGGTGTAAGACCATGGAGGGTTTCCATGACACCTTTATATGTTTGTTTGTATGGCTTATAGAGTTTGCATATGTGTATTGTTACTTGATTATGTGTTATGTTGGTATGACATTTATATGGAAGACCCCGGGGGGGTTCCCGTGGCAGTAGTTAAGACCATGTGGGGGTTCCCATGACAGGTAGTTGAGACCATGTGGGGTTCTCATGGCAGTGGGCTAAGACCACGTGGGGGTTCCAGTGGCACCCGGAGTAAGACCTTGGAGGGTTTCCATGGCTTCCCATATGTTTGTATACATAGCTTATGTAATTGATATGGTTTATGTAGATTTTATAGATAATATGGATTATGTGGTTATGTGGATTGTGTGGGGTATGCTCTGTGGAACTCACTAAGCTTTGTGCTTACGGTTTACAGTTTTGGTTTCAGGTATCATCGATTTTGAAAAGAATGGCTCGGATTGATCGCGGTGCTCACACCTATGATTTCCGCAATGAATGATTTTGGGATGAACTCTGATAAATGTTTTACTTAATGATGATTTGAAATGTTTGAAATAAATGGTATCAATGTTTTAGCTATATTAGAAATGAATTTTTTACCCTTGATTTTTGGGTCGTTACAACGTCGTGACACATGGTTTTACCCAAAAACCATGTCTTTGACTCCTTGAAGCCCTAAAACGATCTGTTCTGAAAACCGGGTGTTACACAATCTGTTGCATTGTAATTTCCATGTCCTAGTTTAATTTTAGTTTCTTTAAACAGTCCAAAAGATTAAAACCTCACTTTTTTTATTTTTATTTTCATTTCACAAGTATTTGTACAACAAGATTTTCATAGAGATATTAATTGAACAAATCTCTGTGGATACGATCCATTTACCACCATACACTATTTTAGTGTGTAATATTTAGAGTATTTATTTTGTTGGCCTCGAAAACCACCAGTCCCTAATATAATTTTTGTAACTGATGTTTTTAGTGTGAGTTAATGCATAATTAATTCATTTAATTTTGTATTAATGAGTAAAGTTACAAAGACTAGTATATAAAGAGACCGTTGTTTCTCATTCTACAGACCTGGTCGAATACTATCTTCTCCTTCTCCCTGCATACAATTTTGCGGTGATCTTTTCAACCAAGTGGTCAAATCTTACGGTACATATTGCTTCAATTGTTGTACCTTAGGAACAGAAGGCGAATATGTTTAAGGGAACCGCGTCAAACACGAGTCTCAGTCAACCAACATGATTTTTTACTAATTATTTATTTTGAAAATTTATTAATGTACACCAACATGAACATCTTTCCCGTTTCGTCGTGAAACAAATGCAAAGCCTCTTGAAGAATATATTCATCATATTGACCGTTCCTCCTTTGGGTTTTTAGGTTGTTGTAAAACTCATTCATATTCAAAACACATCTCGCGATTTATCGCCACTTTGAATTTAGTTGGTGTTTAGTATAGTACTCATCACCTTCACCTAACTCCTTGTGAAAATTTTCAAGAATGCGTAGCCAGAAATGGTCATGCGTAGGGATGAGCATATGGACCGGGGAACCGGTACCGGAACCGGAACCCAATGGAACCGGTCGAGCCGGGACTGCTACTATAATATTGTCAATTTTTGGAACCGGGAACCGGTAAGAACCGGTCATTGGAACCGGCCCAAAACCGAGAACCGAACCGGACAATCTTTAAAAAAAAACCCACGTCGTTTGGACTTCCGAATTGGACCTCAAAAAAAATTGTGCCTTGTCTCGTTAGATAAATAGACTTTACATAAGTAAGGCTTGATATGTGATCTGTGTAAGGAACTCCTTGGAGTGGGTTTTCTGAAAGATCTATACTAATAAGCTTGGACTTTCCAATGTTTTCAGATATATCACCTCTAAGATAATTGAAAGAAACATCAACAATTTCAAGCCTTGGTAGTTCCCACAATTGCTTACTTATACTTCCATTTAATTTATTTCTAGATAGAGTCAATACTTCTAGTGAAGAAAACTTTTGGATCTCATCGGAAATAGACCCAGTAAATTGGCTTCTTGAAGCGTGCAACGTTTTTAGATTAAATAGACTTTACATTTGAGGAAGCCAGGCCCTAGCTTGCAAGAGCTTATATAAATAGACTTTACATAAAAAAGGCTTGATATGTGATCTGTGTAAGGAACTCCTTGGAGTGGGTTTTCTGAAAGATCTATACTAATAAGCTTGGACTTTCCAATGTTTTCAGAGATATCACCTCTAAGATAATTGAAAGAAACATCAACAATTTCAAGCCTTGGTAGTTTAGACTCCAAATTTTGAAAGCTAATGTGTTTTAGAGATTTTTCATTATTCTATCAAACTTTGTAGCATACATAGTCCATTTTATTGGATTCAAATGAGATCACAAGTCATTGTAGTTTGTACATAGTCCTTTTTTTCGGTTTCACAAATAAATTGTTTAACCGAAACCGAAACCGTAACCGAAATATTTCTCAACATACGTTGCTGTTTCGCAAGGACCGGTTCCAACATCGAAGACCCGGAAAAAACCGGAACCGGTAGAACCAACGGCCCGGTTCGGTTCTTAGTTTCGGCCAAAGTCGGTTCCCGGCTCGGGTCCGGTTCCTTTGCTCATCCCTAGTCATGCGCTTGTGCATTTCCTTATTCTAAATGCTCCGAAATGTCAATCTGAGATTATGTCAACAATAACTCTTCTCCCAAAGTCCATACTTGAGGCTTGGCCATTTTCTTCTCTTTCACCGATTGTTTTCCTTTGCGGAGTGGAGGGTGAGGGGGTTGAGTTTCTAGTATGACTTCGTAATCTGAGGTATCGAGTCTTTGGGTTTGTTGTAACAGGGTGGGGTTTGGGTTTGGGGTTGAGGGTGATAGGGTGGGGTTTGGCCTTGTGTAACATCCGGATTCCCAGGTATCTTATTTTAGTTATTTATTTCGGGTTTTATGGAGGGACTCGGCGAGTAGACGCTCATACTCGCCGAGTAGGATCGCGAGTTCTTGACTGGATTAATGACCAGACTCGACGAGTAGATACGTGGACTCGGCGAGTCCGCGTTGTAAAGTGAAACCCTAAATCCCCGGGCATGTGCCCTATTTAAAGGCCTTTATGGCCTCCATTTGCGGCCAATGCACCCCAGAGAAACCCTAGAGAGAGCAGTGAGAGAGTTGAGAGCAAGAAGAGGCTAATACATCACTTTTGGTGTGGTTTTGCTAGAAGGAAGAAGGAAACACCCATCTAGAGCGTGATGGGAGCTTGGATCTGGGCTAATCGTCTTGAGAGTTCATCTCTGGAGGTATAATCCCTTCTATTTCGTGTTGATATGATAGATTTCATGATTTTAGGGTTTTTACCTCCTTTTTATGTAAGATCTAGTGAGTATGAGGCCCCCTTTGTGTTAATAGCATCAGATCTGGACCATGAGAGGTCCATAGAGTCACTATCCCTCAGCTTTATGCAAGCAATTGAAAGATTGGGGACTAGGTTGCCATTTTTAGAGTTATTTCCCCATTTATGACTTGTTGTGGGTTGCATGCACGTAAAGGTTGCACCTTTACGTGACATTTGAACATTTGAAGGGTAGATCTGATAGTTAGGGAAGCAGATCTGACCTTAGGAGGTCATTTGAGGATGAACATGGAGGCAACTCGCCGAGTCCATAAGTGGACTCGACGAGTCGAGTCGGGGTTGCCCTGCGATTCGTGACAGGTGTAACCCGTCGAGTGGAAGGATGACTCGACGAGCCAAGAGAGGCTGAAAGGATTCAGAGGACCCACATGGACTCGCCGAGTCGCCCTTGTGCACTCGACGAGTCGGGTCAAAGTTAACCGTTGATTTTCGTTGACTTTAGGGTTCTGGTCAAGACTGATTCAGGAGAGTTCAGGGAAGGGTAGAATGGCCTTCTACCCAATCTGTAGAGATGAGATCATGAGTGAATATTGATCGGGGATGTTATCTGAATAATAGGAGGAGGCTAAGTCGGGACGTTGAGCACGAGAGTTTATCCGACTTCATTGAGGTGAGTCTTCTCACTATACATTACCTAGAGTGGTATTTATGTGTAGACCAGAGGGTCTTGTATGCTATGTGTATATATATGAGTTATGTGCATTGTGTTGTATGTATGCTATGTGTTGAACAGACCGGGCCGGAGGGCCCAACGATATAGACCGGACCGAAGGGTCCAACGACACAGACTGGACCGAAGGGTCCGACGAGCTATGACCGGACCAGAGGGTCCAACGAGCTACGGGACTGGAGGGTCCCGCTGAGACACATCGACCGGAGGGTCGTATTGTAGCCTCGAGTGGCGTATGTGTTGCATGTGGTATTTTGGGAAACTCACTAAGCATTTATGCTTACAGTTGTTGTGTTATGTGTTTCAGGTACTAGCGAGGATCGCGGGAAGGTGCCGGCATGATCCGTACACACTGAGAGGATTTATGTATTTGAGGATCTTGGGATTTGTTTATTGAGATAACATGTGTTACATTGGATTACTATGATATTTTATGAATGAGAGTATGTTTTTAAAATGAAAATTTGTTTTGGAAATTTACGTCGTTACAAGTTGGTATCAGAGCCTTGGTTTGAGAGACTCGGATACACCTCCGGGCATATCTGAACTCAAACTGAGGATTTGAGAGAATTTTTCATAAAAGAAACAATTTTTCCAAAAGAGTAAAGGACTTTTGAGAAAAGCGAAACGGAGCAGTGTGTACGATCAGCCAGCGCCCGAACGGTGATTTCCCAAAATACCCTTACATTATGTGTTATGAGATATTATGTGATATGTTATGCATGCTAGAGTAGGCTAGGTATTCATGGTTAGGACTAGAGTGGGCCTGATTTGGGATGCCTTAGCCTAGGAGTTACTGCTACTATGAGATACTTCGAGAGTAAGTAGGTAGCAGCGAGGAACTTATGAGTGGTCTACCAGAGAGTAGCCTAAGTTTAGTGAGATATAGAGTACTTGTGATCTGGGACCCTAGGAGGAGGACTTGGGGTGAATACCGATGCGTTGTGGAAGGTAGTATAAGGGCCCGTACTATTGGAAACACCGGATCGGTGAGCAGTCCAAGTAAGAATCCTCAGGGTACTAAAGAACAAGTAGGGTTGAGTATCGAGTGCGAGTATACTCGAACGAGTCTATGATTCTTTTGTGTTGTATTTCAGAGACATCATGGTTGGGACGCGCCACCACCTAGGAGGTAGTGGTACCAGTGGTACCAGCGATGAGGAGATTCGTAGATTGATTCACGAGGAGGTAGCTACGGCCATTCGAGCTGAGATACCAGAGATGTTCGGGTCTATCAAGACCACGTTGATCGAGACTTTTGATGAGCGGTACGCTGCTCTTACTGAGGCTGCTGTTGCTGCGGCCACCGCAGCTGTCGCTGCTGCTAGGCCCCAGGGAGGTGACTCGTTGCTGTACCGAGAGTTCAGCAACACGAAGCCACCAGAGTTTGATGGGACGCAGGACCCGATTTCTGCGATGAGGTGGATTTCTGACATCGAGGGATGCTTCTACACCTGCTTGTGTCCGGAGCATCTGAGGGTTAGGTTTGCGCTTAACCAGCTTCGCTTGGGAGCGAAGGATTGGTGGAAGTTTGTGACGGCAGACTTCACTACGGCAGAGCTTACTGCGGTAACCTGGGAGAGGTTCACCACGATGTTTTGAGATGAGTATGTTCCCCCTGTGGAGAGGGAACGTCTAGCCCAGGAGTTCTTATCCTTCAAGCAGGGAACTGAGTCTGTGACGGTGATTACGAGGATGTTTCACGAGAGGGCGTTGTTTTGCCCTGAGCACGTGTCGACTGAGCAGGCACGTATGAGCCGGTACTGCACGCTCCGATCCTTCACCCTAAACCACACCAAGTGTGGTGTTCCTGGGTGCGGTTCTGACCACCGCGCTTCCACCCTTCACCCACATCGTTCAGCCTCAGTCCACTAAGAAATGATGGGATCGTTGTGCAATGCGTTTTTAAGCACCCATTTCTTAGTGGGAAATGTTAAATATAAAAACATCGAATAAACAACATTGAGCTACACCATTTCTAAGGGAGGAGGGAGACATTCCCTCCCAACCCACTGAACCCACTGGCACATCAATTTTTTTCTTTCCTTTTTCTTAATCTTTTCCAACCCACAACACACAGAAATCCTATTTTTCTTAACTCACTCAATTAAAAAAAATACAAAACAACTAAGGTACAAGTTTTAAAACACATGGTACAAGAGAAAATGAGAGAGAGAAAGTAGAGAGAAATGATGAAGTGGGTTAGTGAATCCAATTAAATAATCCGATGAAGAAGGAGTGCGTACTGGCGGTAACTCTATTGCTAATTAAGATTTTACCTTGATTGTTTTGTATTTTTTTTTTTTAATTGAATGTGTTGAGTGGGTTGAAAAAGATAGGGTTTCCGTGTGTTGTGGGTTGGGAAAGATGAAGAACAATGAAAGAGAAAAATTGATGTGACAGTGGGTTCAGTGGGTTGGAAGGGAATGACTCCCTCTTCCCTAAGTGGGTTGGGAAATGTTGGTACCACTACACAATGTGTTTTTAAGAATCTATTTCACCATGGGGAATGTAAACATAAGGGAAAATGACCTTTGAGGGTAACTAATTGTTGCGTTTGTTCTCATTTGGCCCCTTTCCTTTTTTTGTACTCAATATACCATCGAACTTTTTGTTTGTGTTCACCATAACCCTTTTGACCGGCTTTTGACCGGCTATCACCTGTGATAGCCGGTCAAAGGGTTATGGTGAACACAAATAACAAGTTCGATGGTATATTGAGTACAAAAAAAAATGTACCAAATGAGAACAAACTTAACAGTTGGTTACCTTCCTAAGTCATTTTCACCAAAAAGTTAGATGAAATTAAAGTTGCAAAAGTATCAAAGATTGCAACCTTCTTTGGCCATAACGTACATGAAGAGCGTTTCAGAGGGGAAGCTTCGTTAAAACATGGTTTATGCTATGCTTACTGTGGTTAGCTGTCAACACCTCTCTGCAAAATGATATGACTGTGTATGAGAGGTATATTTATCAGCATAAACGTTACCTCAAGGTATATTATCGTGATGTGTCTGCAAAAGCTGCATGATCTTGTATATATTGATGTTGTATCTTCTCCCATGAATTCGATCTTAAAGCCACGTAAACTCAAAAATCACAGCACTTGTGATTCCACTCGTTTGTAGACTTGTCCAGAATCCATGATACGATAAATCATTTGATTGAAATGTAAATGTAGTCATGAAATGCACCTGATTAGTTAAGATTCTCCTAATAAATATTCAAGTGCATTGCAAAGTTGTACATGTATGAATAACGTTCTTTCGTGGGTTATGGTTTGCAGAGAAGCAAAAATGAATCTCATAAAGTCATTAATATAAGCAGGAGATGACGTGAGATTTTATGTAAATGAGTAAAGGAAAAATGACTCAGGAGGGTAACCAACTGTTGAGTTTGTCATCATTTGGTCCCTTTCATTTTTTTGTATTCAATATATCATCAAACTTGTTGTTTGTGTGCACCGTAACCCTTTGACCGGCTATCACAGATGATAGCCGGTCAAAAGGGTTATGGTGAATACAAACAACAAGTTCGATGGTATATTGAGTACAAAAAAAATGAAAGAGAGCAAATGAGAACAAACGTAACAGTTGGTTACCCTCAAATGTCATTTTCCCTAAACATAAAAACAATAACATATAGAAACAAAAATGCATTTTGCAGTCGTTAGACCGTTTCTCAATTGATCCGTTTAGAAATTAGGTGGCTAGTGGACACATCATTTTTAGTAACCCATTTAGAAATTGTATGGTCATTGAGAAATGTGTTTTGAAAGACATCTTTTTGACCATTTTGCAAGTCTACGACAGAAATAGGAAAACAACGTCGTTTTGACCATTTAACGAGGTCTCCATTTGAACATTTCATAACGTCATCTCCCATTTCTCATTAGTCTATCTTAATGTAGTATATCATAGCCTAATTAACATATAAGTTTTTCATTAATTTTATTTAATAAAAAATATATTTTAGAAACATTCTCTAAATCCAAAGTTCTTTCAATAACCGTTTACAATAAAAAAAAATTTAATGAAATTTTAGCATTATGGTGCTTTTTCAGTATCTTCTTTTTTCCTTTCAACTCCTTTCACCTAAAATTAACAAATATTATTATAACTACTCAATAACGTGAGATTTGTTTTTTGTAATATAAGAGTAAATGTATACAATACTTTATCGAGAGAGATATCCATTACTCATACAAATACTAAAAACACAACTTGCATTATCTTTCTACTTTTGCTTCTGCCTCTTTGTAACATGATCATTTTCTTCCATGGCCTTCAATTTGTTCTTTATTGCAGCTATTTTTGCACTTCGGGCCATTTGACCCGACCCGTTACCCAATCCATTTGACTCGCTACCACTACCACTACCACTTGATTTTTCAGTCATTTCCATCAAGTACTTCTCTTTAGCAAGTCGCACTACTAAAGGTCTTCCACATGCCAATTTCCCATGCATCTTCTCCTTGGCCAGTTTAGCTTCCTGCATACTCACTTTAAATGAAAAAAATAAGAAATTTGTCAAACCAATATACAACAAGGCCCCGTCTATTAACAGGTTGTACTGTGTATGTCACGTGTCATAAAGGGCAGAACAGGTTGTACTGCATTTGATATGTACTGACTGATACCAATGAAACAAAAGAATTGAACGGTCTATAAGTTACCTCCATGGTGCTGAACTGGACAAATGCATAGCCACGTGGCTCGCCGCGTTTTGGGCCACGAGTATGCCAAAGGAAGTCCTCAAACACGATTTTTCCAAATGGAGAGAACATTTTTATGAGAGCGCCTCTGTTAATCATCAAAATGAATTATAATTTAAAAAAAAAAAAAATTTGGGTATGTATTAAAATGTTGCTAGGAAAGGGTATGTATGTCTTTGTTTACTCTGTTATTCTCATATCAAGGTTGCCTACATATAGTCGGCTTTCACTGTTTCCATCAAAAATGATATTGTTATCTTTGTCCTGCATAAGTAATTACAGGCATTAATAGAATAGATTTTGTATTTTGTGATATGAAGATAATGAAAGCAGAAAGCATGATATGATACTAACAGGACAGAAAAGTTACCATCTACAGGAAGTGATCTTGATGACAATCCTGCTAAGTGCTTCACTCCAAAAAGCTGCTAATTCCCTCTTTATAGTTGTTTCCTTAAGTTGTTTTTTTTTCTAAACTTTAAGTAAACTGATTAATGATGTGGTGGTAATATAATGAACAGAGATAGATGAACTTATGATTTTAAATTAGCAACTTCCCAACACATATAGCACGTATAAAGAATTTGAAAAAAAGAATTAACTACGTCAGCCATATTAAGCAGCTAATAAGTTCACCAAAGGAACATATATTAGCCATATTTGTAGTTAGTAACACAGACAACATTAACAACGAAGTCAAACCCACGAGCGATTAACAATCCACAGTCACTTTCACTCGATATGTATTATTCTTTCAATTAGACCGAAGCACGATTCAGAAAGAAAAGAATTTAAACATGGATTTTTGTTGAAATTTAGCACAGAAATTATTCTCTTCATAGATTCGCAAGCTATATGAACCTCATAGTTAGAACGTGTGAATTGCTTGATATATTGGATATCACAGTGCTGCTATATATTTCTTTCGACTGATGGATTGCTATTTGAACGTCAACATGATCAGAATCGTGCTTATTACAAATTAAAAAACAGACTAGAATACATGAAACCCTGGCATTTTTGTCAATTATACATTTGCTCCATAAATCCAAACAGAAATCTAATCGCATAAATATTAAACTTATGTGCGTAACAAAAAATTGGTTTCGCGAAAATTACCTCAATCGTTAAACATTTAAAGAGGAATCGCGAGCTCGATTGCGTCAGCTAGGGTTCCATATGCTTTGAGCAGATGAAGGCCAAACGGGGTGCACAGCTCTTATTTGCTGCATCTGTTGTCTGTTGACGACCCCGTTTTAATCTTTGAACGGGTTGGACTACCAAATGGGCTGACAAACATAAGCCCAAGATGAAAGTAATCATAAGATCTGTGGCTTATAGTTAAACTTGCATAACAACAAAGTATAGGTGGACAGAGTAAACTGGTTTTATTAACCGGTCAAAAGAATCAAACTTTTTTAACAGAGAAAATTTGGTAAATGACCAAAAAAAAAAGAGGGGTTCTTTGGAAAAAATGACTATGAAAAAACGGATTTCGGAATCTGACCATAGGATTCGCAGAGCACTCTCTGCGGATCGAGTAATCCCTCTGAGGAAATGGAACACCTCTGCGGATGTTGAGTTTTTTAAATTTTTTTTCGTTTTTTCATTTTTTTTTTCGTTTATTAATATTAATTTTGTTTTTAATCACATAAGGTATATGTGATTATTATGTAAAAATTTTGACAAAAAGAATGATAAAAATAATGAACTTATGTTTAATATCAGTCCACATAACTGTTTAAGAATCCACAGAACTGTTATCAGTGGATCAGTGTACACATCTGCGGATCAGTGTACACATCTACGGATCAGTGTATAAATTGTCATACCGGTTAAATATTGTATCAACTCACCCCGGTATTGAAAAATATAGAAATGGCCTCCAATGCACTAACTTCTACGAATGCAAATATAGAAATTTGAAGATGAACTCATATTATAAATAAAAAAATGCAACTCTTTATGAAAAATTCAACGAGCATCTATAACTATTTATACACTCTTCAACTCCTTAGAGCTTTTTGTCAGTCCGCAGTGTTGTTTGTCAGTGCGTAGAGCTATCTTTAACCAATAATTGTGATCCATATATTACAATTTTTTATTAAAAGGTAAATATTAATAATTAAAAGATACATATTATTTATTAAAATATAACAACGTCAACGAACCAAAACTAAAGTTAACATAAAAGTAAATAGAAACTAATATTAGTTGTCATCCATGCATTACAATTCAAGTAAATTGTCGTGGAAGTAAGACGACAACACTTTCAAATGGTATTTCCCAATGCATAAGGTTTGGAATAGGATTCACCATCTCAGTTTGATAAGCATTTCGATACACCGCAGTAGTTAACTTATAATTTACCATAAGTTGGATTTCTTCAATTTCAAGCCTTTGTAGTGATGCTATAGTGTGATAACAAGGTATACCGCACTTTTTCCATTTCCCGCAAGTACAAATGCCACGATCTAATTGCACGGATTCGGTGGTTAAATACTTACTCACTTCATATCTGTCGCCAACAATATGCCTAACCCTACAACCATTGGAGTTGATAAATCTTTTTTGAAGCACCTTAAGTGCATAAGGGGTCAGAAGACCATGAAATTCCCATGTGAAATTAACTGAATCATCAAATAAAAATTACGATGCAATAATTTATATTAAACATATCATTATTACCTCCGAATACAACACGTTGACCATACACTCCTTGCATGAAGTCATGGACCATTTGAATGTTGTTATTGGTAACTCATGCTTGTTTGTCATTATCCAATTGACGACATCGGGAATGTCAACGAATTTCACATTGAAACGTACTTTAGGGAAAAATGCTCGTACCCATTTTGCAATGGCAATATTGTCAAGCCAGTGAAGATCATTCTCATTCACCTCATTTTGTAAGGTGTTCAAACTCCCATAAAAATCAGACACATTATACGTTTTGCATGTCTTCCATAACAACTGCTCCACAACTGTATTGTTTCCGGTGGAAGCCCGTATTTTCTCAGCTATATTTTTACAACAATAACCATGATAAGAATCAGGATAGACTCTCTGTACTGCGAAGTCTATAGAGTCAGACATATGACTTATGAAACCAACTTCCATACTGTCACCTAAACATTCTTTCAGCCTCCTCATGAACCATACCCGTGACTTGTCACAGTTTATGGTTCCCAAAGCAACTGCTATAAGTAGGGGTTCATGATTTCCATCTAAAGCAACCGCAATGTACATGGATGTTATGTAAGTCCCAATTAGAGGTACGTGACAAACGAATATGATTGGTATCATAGACGTGAGAAACGTACAAATCTGCAATAAAAGATAAGAATAGTAGCCAGTTAACAACTTCAAATAACCAAAAATTTAGTATAAATGATTACATACCACGCATCCCAATGCCACAAAACAAAATTGGAAACGATCGTACATATCTTTCTTAATGCACGTGAAGGTGTAAGGATTGGTTATTTGCAAATTATGAAAGAAAATCGGTAGGTTGGAGAAACTTTTTTTTAACACCTCATTGAAGGAACTCATTTTCACAAATTTCCACAACTTCTCAAAATTAAAAGGCTTGTCCAATTTAAATGAAATCTGTATCCATTAATCCGTAGAGCTGTTTGCCAGTCCGCAGAGCTGTTTGTCATTCCGCAGAGTTGTTTGTCAGTCCGCAGAGCTGTTTGCAAGTCTGCAGAGCTTGTTGTCAGTCCGTAGAGCTGTTTGTCAATCCGCAGAGTTGTTTATCATTTCGCAGAGCTGTTTGTCATTCCGCAGAGCTGTTTGTCATTCCCCAGAGTTGTTTGTCAGTCCACAGAGCTGTTTGCAAGTCTGCAGAGCTTGTTGTCAGTCTGCATAGCTGTTTGTCAATCCGCAGAGTCGTTTATCTTATTTAAATCATCATTCATTCTTCAATAAACTTACACCTTTATTCTGAAATGGCCACTAATGTACCAACATTTTCAAATGCAGCGACATCAGCCGATGCTCCACGTCTATGGACGACAACATAGGTGATGGTCCTAACACGATGTTGGATGAACGTTAACGAGGGTGTGACACCAATAACTCTGCCTCATTGCCTTGTAGGTGATGAATAGACCCGCATAACAGGTTTGTTCAACCATGAGATGGGAGAAGGACAACACCGCCTTAAAGAAGATGTTGTTACTAAGTGGATGGAATTAAAGGAAAAAGTCACATGGTTCAATCGATGGTATAATTATATTAAAAATATGTCACGTTTTTACGTAGACGATGAAGAACTTTTACAGGTTGTTAAAGAGCATTACATGATGGAGCGTGATGGAGTGAGTTCGAATATGATGACGTTTTGAATGTAGTGTAAAAAAACAGTATTTCATGTAGACTGTAATATTTTATGCGTAATGTTTGCTACTTCTTTGTCTTATTATTTGTAAGGGTTTTCTTATCTGTTTCCATGTATTTGTAGTGTTTGTAGTTTCTGGAATAAAGTGTTTGTATTTGTTTCCATGTATTACGCAGACGATGAAAACAACCTAATAAAAACCAATTACATAAAAATAACCTTATACAAAGCAGTACATATAAATAACCTTAAAATAACCAAATACATCTAAATAACCTAATAAAAACCAACTACATCAAAATAACGTACTACAAAAACATTAAAAGTACGGGAGATCTTTTATAAGATTCCAAGGGGCTTCATACTCGAATTCCGACCCATCGCTAATGGATTTGTATTCCTCTTTCGCCGCCTCCAAGATCACTTCATCGTCTTCATTGAGTCGTTCATCATCAATTTTGTTATAAAGATCGTTGAATAACAAAATTTTTGTTTTTACTTCATACCATTTAGTTGTGACAGCAACGATGTTACGATAGTTTCCTGCAGCGGTTTGAGATCAGCGTTGTAGGTATAAGTTAAACGGGTCGAAAAACTTGGATCATTCACACCGATGCTCTCGTACACAGTAATATACGCACGTGTTAGACGTACGATATCCTCAGCACTCAATGGTCTGGAACCCATTGTGAGTGAAAATTTGATGGTGTCCAGAAAAATGAATGAAAGAAATGATGAAAATTAGATGAAATCATACGCATACTAAAGTGAATTTATAGTAAAATATTAGTACTGCGGATCGAACACTATTTGATACAGAGTAGACGAAACAGTATTGCGGAATTAACAGTAGTTTGCTGCGGAGTTGATGAAATAGTAATGCAAATCGAACTAGTGTTGCGGAATTAATAGTACTTTGCTGCGGAATTAACAGTACTTTGTAGGAATACTAGCTTTTTTGTCTTATACAAACTTCATAATAAACACATTTTAAAATAAACATCATTCATTCAAACTTCGTAAAAAGTTGCATTTTTTTATTTATAATATGAGTTCATTTTCAAATTTCTATATTTGCATACGTAGAAGTTGGTGCATTGGAGGCCATTTCTATATTTTTCAATACCGGGGTGAGTTGATATAATATTTAACCGGTATGACAATTTATACACTGATCCGTAGAGGTGTACACTGATCCGCTGATAACAGTTCTGTGGATTCCCAAACAGTTGGACTGATATTAAACATAAGTTCATTATTTTTATCCTTTTTTTGTCAAAGTTTTTACATAATAATCACATAATACCTTATGTGATTAAAAAAATAAAAATATTAATAAACGAAAAAAACAAAAAAACAAAAAAAAAATTAAAAGTCATTTTTTTTCAAAGAACCCCTCTTTTTTGGTCATTTACCGAATTTTCTCTTTTTAATAACACGAAAAACAGATATGAATATATTTTAAGACAAAACTAACTATAAAATGATTTTAATGGTTTATCAAATGTCAAAAATTCAGTCCTTATTAATTTTTTTGGATGAACATGGTCTCTGTGGTTTTCAAAACTTGCATGAATGACCCTTTTTGCTGACGTCGTTATTGTTCATCTGTTAGTGTGACAGTATTTTGGTCTTTTCAAGTAACAGAGACTGAGTTTATGACAATGAGTAAACCATATGGACCATTTATGTAATATTTTCTATGTTTTATGTGTATATGTTTGTGACTTTTCCACTTCTTTACTTTTTAAAATATCATTTGGAACCATTCACTTTGAACTTTGAAAAATGTTACTTTCACCCCTCTATTTTCAAAATATTTATGTTTAACCTCGTATTATATATAATTTGATTTTTATTAATAACTTATGTTCATTAACCTAAAAAATACTATTTTTTTCGTGTTTATTTTTATATATTTGTCGGTATAATTCAAGATGGTCAACGATTCGACGTTATTCTAGAACTTTCTTTCATGATTTTTTTTTCTAAAAATTACATGGTTTTTATATAAATTTGTCGGTTTAAATTTGAGTTTGTCTATGTTTCGACGTACTTTTTTATTTTTACGTTTTGTTTAACTTTATGTACGTTTCTTACGTATGAGACGGGACACCTATAATAACTTTCGTTTGTTAATTGGATAAAACGTATTATATTTGAGTTTGTCTATATTTCGACATAATATTTTTTTTCTTTACATTTTTGTGATTATTTTTATGTAGATTCTTACATATCATTCAGGTCACATATAATAACTTTTGTTCGTTAACTTCAAATAATGTAATATCATTGAGTTTGTCTATGTTTCACGAAACATATTTTTTAAACATTTCTGTGCTTAATTTTATGTTTGTTTCATACGTATAACTCGGGTCACATATAATACATTTTTTTATTATTTATGCTTTCTTTCGTTAACTTAAAAAATCTTACTTATTTTTATACACGTGTCGATATCAAATTTAGTTTTTTTTTTTTTATGTTTTGATGTAAACTTTTTGTGCGTTTTAATGCTTATTTTATGTATGTAGACTAAAGAGTAATTATAAGTATTGAATTTTGTAAGTTGAATTTTGACGATTGTATTGATAAAAGTTATGTTTCAACGTAAAAAAAACATAAATGAAAAAAACACGTACATAAAAATAAGCACAAAACATAGAAAAAATAAGTCGAAATGTAGACAAACTCGAATTTAAACCGACAAGTTTATAAAAATAACCATGTAATTTAAAAAAAAATAGCGAAAGAATGTGCTAAATTAAAGTCGAAATGTTAACCACCTTGAACTATACCGACAAATATATAAAAATAAACACGTAAAAATAGTTTTTTTTAAGGTAATGAACGGAAATTATTAATAATAATCAAATTATATATAATACGGAGTTAAACACGAAAATTTAGAAAATAGAAGAGTGAAAGTAAATTTTTTAAAGTTCAAAGTGATATTTTAAAAAGTAAAGGGGTGGAAAAGCCACAAACATATAAACATAAAATATAGAAAAAAAATTACATAAACAGTCCCTATGTTTTACCTATAGTCACAAACTCAGTCATTGCTACTTGAAAAGACCAAAATACTCTCACACTAACAGATAAACATGACGTCAACAAAAATGGTCATTTCATGCACGTTTGGAAACCACAGGGACCATGTTCATAAAAAAAAAATTAGCAGAGACTGAGTTTGTGACCTTTGGTAAACCATACGTACCATTTTTGTAGTTCTGTCATATTTTAATAAAAAATGGAAAAATATATTTTTCGGGTTTTTCTAAAAAAACTTAACAGAAAAACTGGTTTTTTAAATGCAATTTCACTTTAATGAAAACGAAAAAAAATGAACCGATTATAACCAAAACCCGTCAAAAGAAACTTGTTTTAAAAAAACGAAACCAATTTAAAACTGGTATTCGTGCACCTCTAGAACATCGGCCCGATTCGCAAAACCGATATTAAGGGGAAACAAAAACACTTAACCGAACCCTTCCGGGATTGAATCGGCCTTTACCTAATATTTCATGGTTCTTTCCAATATTTCCGGTCATTACCTCATATCCAATGTGTAGGAAATTATAGGGTTTGTGGTGGAGATCTGGATACCAACTTGGATCATGAGAACACTTTCCGAACTGATATTTCTACCCTATGCCTGGGTTGCAAGAATTTCAGTCTACGATAATCCAAGTGGACACTTACGATTCTAGGCACAGAAATCGTAAGCCAATTTGCTAGAAAGATTCTTTGAGAGTTTGAAGAAAACGAGAGCTAATTTTCGGATGTCACTTGACAACAGGAAGAGTCGTTTATATAATAAACGAAAAAAGGGTTTCAGTAGGGTTGGGCCGTCATTAGTTGCTTTGGAAGCAAGTCAGGGTAATCCGGATTAATGAGGATTTAGGGTTACCAAAACTCACGAGTTTCATTAGTTTTATCATAATCACCCTCAATAATCTGAATTTTCCACTAAGTTCTCATATGTAAAATTCGATGAGGTTTTGTGGCGCTGCCCCTCGACCAACGGGACTGCAACACATTTTTAACTTTTTTAAAGAACAAATTTTCCCGGAACTGCAGCACATTTTCTAACGTTTGATGTGTAAAAAAAAAATCTTTTTTATTGTTAAGTGTTGACATGAAGAGAAAACAAATTCTTTTTCTTATACTTCTATTTAGTCTATATACATATAAAAAATATTTTTCAAAAATGTTTATGTGTATATTGCATATTCATAATTTTTCTCATTTATGTATATAAAATCATACCTTATCAAAATAAATTATAGTAAACGGTTGAAAATAAATCATAAAAAGTATACTAAAAAAACATCATTAAAAGACCAGAAATTTTAGAAAAATAGAAACTTTTGAAACTACACTTATTTGGTAAATATTTTTAAAGACACTCCATTTTGTAATGTATACAATCTCATTTATCCATAGTAATAATTTTTCTGAATGTATTTGTTGTCCGTAATTATTTTATTAAATTACTTTTAGTTTAGCGGTAATAAGTGATTTTTTTAAATAAAATGTCATGAGGTTAAATCTATGTAGAAGATAATAATAGTATTTAAGAGTAGATTTACAATAATTATTTTATTAGTTTAAGATAATTAATTTCATGTCTTTGATTTATATTTTATTGATTTTATGTGTCTGGTATGATTTGTGCAGATTAACATTTATAGTATAACTATTTTGTGATTTAATTATTTCATTTCATTTTTGTTTGATTACTAATATATATTACATTACATTAGACTTAATATTTTTACTTATTGTAGAAAATCTATAATATCTAATAAATAAATATAATTTGTGTCACATGTCATTTTTCTAGAGTATTAGTTTAAAATTTTATCTTTTATTATCATGTTGATATGCAGCAGCCTCATATATTTTTCTCTATTAATTCAGTTTTTTAAATTTAAATAAATGTATTTACTTTGAAATTTGAATTTTGAATTAAGTTATGAAATTTGTTTATATATCTTAATACATTATAAAGCATTTTTAGTCAAATGCTGAATTTTAAGTCGTACAAGCCTTATTGCACTATTTACAACTAATTTATGCATTAAAATTAGGGAAAATACCGCAAATAGACAAAAAGTGGGGGTCAATTTCGAAATTTAGTCATAAAAATCGATTTTTCCGGCTATAGACATACATTCCGCGGAGGACCCTCCGCGGACCCATGAAATCTCCGCGGACCACCCAAAAGTCTGATTTTTTAATGTTTAAAAGATTGTTCCGCATAGGCCCTCTGCGGATACATTAACACCTCCGCTGAGTGAGTTGTTTGGCGTTCATAAATTCCTCTGCAGAGAAGGTGACGACGAGCTCCGCGGAGAGATTAATGTCTCCGCGGAATGGGTGGTTGCAACGCATTTTGGACGGTTTTTTTTATACAAAGTGTTATTTTTCATTTTTTTAGCTCCATTTGGTCGATTATCTATACAATAGATCAGCTCTTTTTCATTTCATTTTCAAAAAAAAAATATGAGTTTTGTTATTTTATGTACTGGGGGTTTTTGGCAGATAAGTAATGGGATTAACACCTACGTTAGACCAAAGTTTAACAACTTAGGTTTACTGCTTCCGCCAAATTTTGATCGTCGAATATTGTTTGATTTGGTCAAAAATAAGGCTAATATGTTCAATAGTAATATATCATTGTCATTTCAACACCCGGTTCATGGGTATGTTATGAATATTTTAGACAAAGCAGATGTTCATCAACTCAGAAATGTAATTTCTGAAACGAAGGAGATTGTGCATTTGTATTTAGAGGTGCTTCAGGGATTGTTCGAACAGACAGAAGCGGTTGACAAGATTGTACCATACAATTTTGAAAACGTTGTATCTGATAATGTTGAAGAGTGTCCACAAGAAGAAACTGTGGCAGTGAATACGGTTGAAGAAAAAAATTTATATAAGTTTGGAAGACTGACTGACAAAACTTTGTCAAACGGTGAAGAGTCAAATGAAGGATGGTCAGAAGATGAGTTCACACATGGGAAAAAAGCTTCATACATATTTTACGGTATGCCTCCCATACCTGATTGTCCTGATCCTATTGTTGAACCCGGACCATTTCACAGTTTAGGTCCAAATGATGATATGTTTGTTCGTCAAACATATGATAACAAACAACAACTAATATTTTCTTTGAGTCTTAAAGCAACCAGAGAAAAGTTTCAGTTTAAGACCAAACATTCTAACAAAAATCGTTATGAGGTATATTGTGAAATTGAGAACTGTAGTTGGCGTTTATATGCAAAACGCCTTGATCCCACTGATGAATTTGAAATTAGGACTTTCAACAACGTGCACACATGTTCGTCATTACAGATACACCCTAATCATAAGCATGCTAATAAAAAAGTGATGGGTACTATATTGCATGAGATTGTGGGAAAAACTCGTTCCAAGGTTTGGAGGCCTAATGAAATATCAAGGGATTTGAATGCTTTGCTGGAAATCAATGTAGATTACAAACAAGCTTGACGTGCAAAACAATATGCTATGGAACTGTTGTTGGGATCCTCTGAAGAATGTTTTTCCAAACTTTCTATTTATTTTCAAAATTTGAAGAGGCATAATCCCGATACAGTGGCCTATATTCAAACAGATTCTGAAGATTGTTTCGAGTGTTGTTTTTATGCCATTGGGAGCACGGTAAATACAAAAAACTTGTTGTTATTTAATATATAATTTTTTTAAAAAAATTATAGAGTGTTTATGTGTTCCATTTTAATATATTGCAGATACGAGCGTTCAAACGTTTTTATCGTAAAGTTATAATTATGGATGGTGCCCATTTGAAGGGTGATTTTAAGGGAACCATATTGCATGCAGTAGCTATGGATGGGAACAACCAGATACTGCCCCTTACGCACGGAATATGCAAAAAAGAGAGTGGTCTTACTTGGACATGGTTTCTTGAGAAGTTGTATGAATGTGTTGGTGATTGTCAAGAATTGACTTTTGTAACTGATAGAGTCGATGCAATTCGGATTAGTATTGAAAATGTTTTCCTACATGCTCATCATGGCTTGTGTGATTTTCATCTACTAGGAAACATAGTACACAGGTTTGGGAAATATGATAAAACAAAAGTGTTGTTTTGGAGGCTTGTGAAAGCTTACAAAATAAATGTTTTTGAAGAATTGTGGTATAAATTTAGTTCTACTAGGCCGCAAGTAGCAGCGTATCTAAGTGAAATTCCCCGTGCTAAATGGACTAGAGCATATTCGCTGTCGAAACGATACGATTACATGACCTCGAACAGTGCAGAGTCCATGAATGCTTTATCTGTAGATGCAAGGAAGATGCCTAGAATACCCCTTCTTGAGTTCTTCCGTCGTCTTTCACAGGAATGGTGTAACAAGCGTCGCATCGAAGGAGGTATGAATTCAATTTGGACTTTAATTAGGTCGAATAATAAGTTAATTATATATATATTCTTTACAGGGAAACGTTCAACAGTGCTAACCGAGGGGGTTGAAAAAGTAGTTAGTAAAAATGAAGAGCGTACGACAGGATGGTCCGTTTCTGGTGTTTCAGATGCAATATATCAAGTGCATGATTTCAAACATGGTGGCATAGTTGATCTAAGGCAAGAGACTTGTACATGCAAATATTGGGAAGGAACTGGGTTGCCTTGTGGTCATGTCATAATGGTTTTGAAACACTTGACAAAAACTAACTTCGGACATCTGGCTATAGATGCTTACAAAATGGAAACGTACCGAAGTACGTATGAGGATCCGGTTTACCCCCTTCCAGAACCGTGTGATTGGGAGATTCTTGCTGAGATGATGGTTGTTAAACCCCCGATAATGGATACACGTCAAGCTGGTAGACCGAGAAACAGAAATTGTATCCCATCACAAGGTGAGGAACCTATAGTAAGAAGGTGTAGTAGATGTGATAGTACAACACATAATGCAGCGACTTGTCCGGCATTGGTCCCAAAGAAACAAAAAAGGCTACAAAAAGTAGTGCGACATCAAGTAGTAACACAAAAGGGAAAGGGGAAGGGACAGAAGGGACTCAGGAGAAGATAGAGACGCACGGGACACAAGAGACGCGTTGGACGAGTGGGACGCAGAGAGAAGACTATTGTTCAACGTTTGATTTGAATGATTTATGTTGTATTTATAATTAATTATGTTTTGTTTTAGAGGACATTAATTTGTGTACTTTGAAATGGTGTGTTTATTTTAAAGAAGATGGGTAATATTATGATTATATTAGTGCATCATTACTAGTAGAATAATAACTAATACTCGAAGATAATACATTCAACAAACCAGAAACATATAGTAAACGTACAACAACAGTAATTAACTTGAGGGAATTGCAAAGGATACTTTTCTTTCTCCATTGTTATGTAGTCGTCCCTAATTCTTATTTTATCTTCCATACGGTCCTTTTGGCTCCCAAGTTCTATCATTTCTGCATCCTTGTCAGCATGCCATTTTTCAGACAGTTTAATATTCTTCTTAGTTTTTTTTTATCAATTCCTCATGATCTTTGATTTTTTTTTAGTAATCGTCATCCTTTCCTCAACCTCTTTGCACTCCACCGCAATGAGGTCACGACGTTCAGTGAGAGCTCGAGATGAGTCTTTATCTTTTTTTGTTGTTCTTCAGCCCATTGTAGTTGTTGCAAAGTATCCCTAGACATATACGGCTCTATTAAATTTGGTGATGGGGCAAGAAAAGGGTCGATCGGATCACAATAGAAACAATCAACTTCGTTGCACGATCAAATATACAAAGTTGAAGATGAACTCATTTTAAATTTAAAAAAAAATTATAACTCTGTACCAAAAATCCAACGACCATCCATGACTATATATAGTCCCTTCCACTCCGCAGAGAGCTGTTGTCAGTCCGCAGAGCTTTTTGTTAGTCCGCAATAATGTTTGTCAGTCCGCAGAGCTGTTTGTCTAGTCGTTGTCATCCATACATTACAATTATGGGAATACAATTATTTATTTAAAGGTAAACATTTTTTTATTAAAAACTAAAGAACGCCAACAGACCATTACAACTACGGTTAACATAGAACTGAATACAAACTAATATTCATTGTGATCCATACAATACAGTTCAATTGAATTGTTGTGGAGGTAAGACCACAACACTTTCAACTGATATTTCCCAATGCCTAAGGGTTGGAATAGGATTGACCGTCTCAGTTTGATAAGCATTTCGATACACCGCGGTACTTAACTTTAAATTTACCATTTGCTGGATTTATGCAATTTCAAGTCTTTGTAGTGAAGCTATAGCATGCTCAGAAGGTATATCGCATTTTTGCCATTTACCGCAACTACAAATACCACGGTCTAATTGGACAGATTCAGTTGTTGAATACTTACTCACTTCATATCTGTCGCCAACAATATGCGTAATCCTACAACCATCCGAGTGGATAAATCTTTTATGAATCACCTTAAGTGCATAAGGGGTTAGAAGACCATGAAAATCCCCTGTGAAATGAACTGAATCAAAAAACAAAAATTATGATGTCATAACGTATAATAACATATCAATTGACCATTTGAGTGATGTCATAACTTATAATTACCTCCAAACGCAGCACGTTGAAGATACACTGCTTGCATCGAGTCATGGACCATTTCAATGATTGTTGTTATTGGAAACTCATGCATGTTTGTTCTTAACCAATTAACAACAACGGGAATGTCAATGAATTTAACATTGAAACGTACTCTTGGAAAACAAGCCCATACCCATTTTGCAATGGGAATATTGTCAAGCCAATGAAGATCATTCCCATTAACCTCATTTTTTAAGTTGTTCAAACATGCATAAAAATGAGACAAATTATACGCTTTACAAGTCTTCCAGAACAACTGCTCTACGACTGTATTGCTTCCGGTGGAAGCGCGTATTTTCTCGGCTATATTTTTACAACAATATCCATGATATGAATCAGGGTAGACTCTTTGAACTGCAAAGTCTATGGAATCAGACATATGGCTTGTGAAACCAACTTCTGTATTGTCACCTAAACATTCTTTAAGCCTCTTCATGAACCATAACCATGAATTGTCACGGTTTATGGTTCCCAAAGCAAACGCTATGAGAAGGGGTTCATGATTTCCATCTAAAGCAACCGCAATGTACATGGATCTTACACACGCCCCAATTAGAGGTACTTGACCAACGAATATGATTGGTATCATAGACGTGAGAAACGTACGAATCTGTAAGTCAAGATAAGAATATTAGGCATATAACAACTTGAAATAACTAAATATTTATTTACTATAAGGGATTACATACCACGCATCCCAATGCCATGAAAAAAATTTGGAAACGATTGTACTGATCTTTCGTAATGTACGTGAAGGTGTTAGGATTGGTTCTTTGCAGATTATGGAAAAAAGTCGGTAGTCTGGAGAAACTTTTTCTTAATACCTCATTGACTGAACTCATTTTCACAACTTTCGACACCTTGTAAAAATGAAAATGCTTGTCCAATTTAAAAGGAATTAGTATACATTATTCCGCAGAACTTACTTGTCAGTCCGCGTAAATGACTTGTCAGTACGCGTAACTTATTTGTCAGTCCGCGTAACCTGTTTGTCAGATTATGTTATTTGAATGTATGGTTTCGTAACATTTGTTGGTGAATTATGTTTCAAAAAATAAACGATAAATACCATATTACATATAAATAAAGCAATACAAGAACAATACAAAATGCAGTACTAGTTAAAAAAAGGGACATTTTTCAAAAGATTCCAAGGGGCTTCATACTCGAAACTCTGTCTGTTGCTAATGGATTTGTATTCTTCTTTAGCCGCCTCCAAGATGTCTTCCTCAGTATCATTCACACGATCGTCTTCAATCTTATTATAAAGATCGTTGAATAACACAACTTCTGTTTTCAATTCATACCATTTTGCAGCTATATCAAGCGTGCTGCGATGGTTTTCTATGGTGGTTTCAGCGTCAGTGTTGAAGGTATTCGTTAATAGGACCCAAAACATTCTATCCTCCAAACTGGTGTTCTCGTAGACATTAATATATGCATGAGTTAGAAGCAAATACTCGTTAGCGGTCCATGGGTTTGAACCCATTGTAAAACATACAAACTACATGAACTAAAATAGATTAGATGAAGTGATACATAATTTTTTGTCGTTTTATATAGACATGACAGTCTGCAAATATCCAACGATCATCCATGACAATATATAGACCCTTCAACTCCGCAGAGAGCTGTTCGTCAGTCCGCGTTACTGACTTGTCAGTCCGCATAGCTATTCGTCAGTCCGCGTTACTGACTTGTCAGTCCGCATAGCTATTCGTCAATCCGCGTTACTGACTTGTAAGTCCGTGTTACTGACTTGTCAGTCCGCAAAGCGAATGGTCAGTCCGCGTTACCTATCTTTTTACATATAGTAAAGCACGTATCTATACGTCCGAATTAGAGGTAAGGGATCATTTCACAAAATGGCATCCAATGTACCAACGTCTTCAAATGCACCTAATCTGTCTAATGCGTCTGCTCCAACAAATGGTACATCTCCATGGACGACAACAGAGGTGTTGGTCCTAACACGATGCTGGATTACCGTTTACGAGGGTCTGCCGGTAATGGCTCCCCTTAATTGCCTTGTTGGTGATGAATGGTCCCGCTTAGTAGCTTTGTTCAACTATAAGGTGGGACAAGGACAAAAACGCCTAAAACAGGATATTGTTAGTAAATGGATGGATTTAAAGACTAAAGTCACATGGTACAATCGATGCTACAATTATGAGAAAACTAGGCGAATCCCCGCGCGTTGCGCGAGAATAGAATTATATAGTTAAAATAATAACTTTTACCAAATTATTATTTAGTATTTCTACTTTGAAATAAAATGTTAGTAGTAAAGCAAACATATAGTTAACATATTAGTTTTATTAAACATTATAATTTAATTTTTAAGTCATTGTGATATATACAATTATTTGATAATTTTATAAACCGTTTAAAATTGTGTAAGTTATATATCAAATGAATGTCAATATAACGGGTAACAAAACGAATGAACAAAAATATGAACTGCAACTTTTACTAACATAAAAATAGAAAAACATCTATTATAACATTTGTATTAATATATATATATATATATATATATATATATATATATATATATATATATATATATATATATATATATACAACGAATAATAAAAAATATGAAAAATAAACACTATAACTTTTAATAACATAAAAACACTAAAACATCTATTATAACATTTATATTAACTCATCATATTTAAATCACAAATCTCTTCAAATACATTAATGTTTTTAATGAGCAAAACTTTACAACCTTATAAAAGAGAGGAAAATAAAAAGTTATTAGTGATTACTAATTAATAATCATAAGTTAAAAACTCTTGAGTTGTAACTAATAAATATACATAAATTAGAAAACTCTTGAGTTGTAGTGTGAGTTTCAAATGAATGCGGTACTTGGAAATGTATATTTATTATTCTTATTATTATTATTATTATTATTATTATTATTATTATATTCGTCTAAATAATTGGTTTTGATGCATCATTTTAATCCCTTCAATTATTAAACATAAAGATATTTAATTATAAATTTAACATACATATGTGCATATACATGTTAAACAAATCACATATAATATATATATTTTCGTAAATGTCATATGTAATTCTTGTCGTAGTAATATGGTAAATTACTTTCATATGAAGAACATATCATGATAAGTCTATCATAATTACATATCAAATGTTCAAAATTATGTTATCTTTTAAATATTGTCTTTTAAATATGTTGTGTAGGATAACCCAACAAAAAATAATAGAAAATAAACATAATCAAAATAGAAAAACTACAATCAAATAAATAAGAGCATTGGGTAGTTGAATGTATAAATAAAGAGGTTACATAAACATACATTTAAATCAAAAGAAAAAACTAACATTCGTCAACTTTGCTCAAACAAAAAAACCTATATCCATTTTATGAATCTTCTTTCTTCATTTAACATCATTCAACCATAGAAACTTGATGACAATTCTTCACTAACCTGCAATCAAAATATTTTTCTTGAAAAAGAAGAATCGGAAAGATATTCCAAGCAAAACATTGATGTTTGGAGAGTCACATTCAAGATTGAGTAATACACACAAATCACATATAAAGATTAAATGAGAAATTGAATATAAAGAAAGAATAGAAATGCTTCATTTGTTTTGGTTGAAAGAAAAAATCATATTACAATTACCATCGATGCGACATAACCCATTTCTTCAAATCACCGTATTTGGATCGTGAATGCTTCAACTATATGAAACACTTTGAATCACAATATCTTCAAATCCTTCTTACATGTAAGATTTTATATAACACAAAAGACACAAAAGATTGGCCTTTTTATAGTAAACTTTTCACTAAATGCTAATTAAACATAATATAAGTTATAAAACTTTTGAGTGTTAAATCATAATTAAGAAAACTTTTGAGTTGCATTAGTAAAAAAAGGGGGTTTCAAATGAATGTGGTTTGAGGAAGTTAAAAAAGGGGATTTCAAATGCATGAGATTCAAGAAAAAATGCTAGCTTTATAAGTATGTATGATGCGATGCTCTGATGCTGATGATGAAGAACTTCTCGAATACGTGAACGGATATTACCTGTGCCAGTTTGATGAAACTGAGTTCGAGTATACGGACGTTTGGAATCTGGTTAGAAATAAACCCTTTTTCATGTAGACGACTCTTTTATTCGTAATGTTCTATGTAATGTTTGTTAGTCGTTCATCTTTTATTTGTAATGTTTTCTGTAATGTTATTATGTTATTTCAAATGTTTGTTTTGTTTTTAATGTATCGTAATATATGTTGGTGAATTATGTTTCAAAAAATATATGATACAAAAGTTGTTTATATTAAACAAAACTACTAAAAACAAGTATTTCATAATAATGTATACAAGCTTCCAAACATCAAGTTATTTAGTATCCCAAATAATATTTGTCATCCTATTTCTGTAGAGAAATCCCGCATCTTTACATGACTTATCACTCTTCACTGGTACCCCCGAAGCAATAATTTCCATATACATGCTTACGAATACTCCACAATCCCCTCTATTAGTAATATATTCTTGTTGTGGCGTGTCTACAATATCAATAAACTCCACAACTGCGTTGTCTTTGTGTCCATCGGGGAAATCCCTCCAGTAGTCAATGGCATACAGCTCTTCGATTATACTATCCCCAAAACTTTTGAATTCTCCACCAGTCAAGTACGTTGTGAAGTAATTCATACATCGTGCTGAATCATAAATGTGTACTTTCCAAATATCTAAATGTAGCACTGCCAAAAACCAATGGGCATGAGGAACGTTTATGGGGAATAGAACATGCAAACAAAAACAAATTTAATAGTCATTAATTCAGTTCCCATATAAAATAAATAATTAATAAACTTAACTAACCATATCCACATCCTTCCATTTAGGATGGTCTCCAACACCATTTGCTATATTCTTAAGAAAATATGTTTTTCCGTTTTGCAAATTAAGTTCTTGAGGGAATATTGTCCACCTTGCGTTCGCCGGCCGTCTTTCCATGAGCAAGGCACTCCATATCGCAATATGTTGTACATTTTAAGATAAAAATGTTATAGTTTTTTATATAAGTTATCGTCTAAAAATGTAGTTAAAAATTATATTTAACGAATGTTACCGAAGAAATTAATCACCCAGCGTTAGTAACTGCAAGTAACCTCGACCAAAACTTCACATCCAGTGTGAGCATATGCAGCCTATGTTTAGTGTTTAGGTTGGAAGAGATCGTATTCCATTCTCTCCAAAAACTCAACGTACTGGCAGCTTCAACACTGTCGAGCAGGAGATGATTTGAAACATCATTACTCTCTTCATTCACAATGTCTTCATTTGCTTTTTCAGGACTCTTCACCATTTTTTTTCTTTGCTTTGGTGATTTTCTTCAATTTTGGTGTGGATTGCAACTAAAAAATTAACATGTTAAATAATTATCAATACGTTAATATTTTAAAAATATACCAAATTTAAAATATGAGTTTTGTACCACTGTGAACGGAATCCGCTGATACCATGCAACACCCCTCTTTCGTTGCGGCCTAACAATAGGAGTCATTTCTTTTGTGTGATGTTCAGCCACATCCGATGACGGCTCAACATGCGTAGCTGTAGGCCCAAATTCCCCCTCCAAACCATGAGTACCTATATCATCATTGTCAAAATGTGTATCATGGTAATATTTTTCTTCCTCCTCTTCATTTATCATTTCTTCCTCCTCCTCCACCTCTTCTCCTCTCGAAACCCTCTGTCTGGTTCAACATTTGTGTCTGGTTCATCTTTTTTCTGTAATACACGGTCTACTTTAGAACTTAAGTCAGCCACAATGCCTAGTAGACGCTTCACTAATGCCTTTGTGCTCGTCTTCTTCTTCTTTACCAATCTTGATGTGTCGTTTGACATATAACTTGTTTCTATTTCAAGATGTTGCGAGGAAGAAGCATTTGTGGCAGATTCAATCGAATATGTTTCTATTTCAGACTTGTACATCCTTCTTCGAGCAGGCGATGCAACATGAGGTGGACTATTTCGGACAGGACTATGTTGCCGTGGGGGAGACTCTACAGGGTTAAGAGTCCAATTGACATAACGAACATAAAACGACAACATCAGCTCCTCCGGGTTTGCCACGACATTAATAGGTTGGTTGTTAGGCTGCAAAAATCAGATTGTTAGTTTAACATGAAAATACATTCGAATTTGTAAATATAGATGATTGTTAATATAAAAAGCATACCAAATACACGTTCATTATTCGACAACATTGAACCCAAGTTAACGGTGTTTTACTTCTCCACGCCCTCATCCGTGGCAATTCTGTCGGCGTGCGTATATAAAATTTGGTTGCCTCTGGGAACGTCTCCAAAATCCATATCTATGAAAAAAAATGTAAGTATCGTTCTATTATACTATAAAAGTCATGATACAAACTTTTTATATAATACAAAACGAAGTTCAAATTTTTATAGTATAAAAAACTAAACAATGATAACTATTTAAATGCATTAGAAAGTAACCTTAAACGGAAGCATAAAACCGGGAACGGTATACTTGTGTACTTTCTTCGATTCGGTATTGGCCTGCTTCAATACTCTAAAGTCTTCTATTTTCTTAAACATTCCACGCATCAAACACGAAGTATATTTCCAGAAATACGTACCCCATGCAAACCTGCAATTTTCAATTTATTTATTATAATTAGTGCATTGCATACTACTGCGGGAATGCCTATTTTAAATGTAATACCTGTTCCAATCATCTATATAATCAGCAAGCTTGTATACTGCTGCAGGAATGCCCGTTTTAACATCCCGTCCGTGTAGACCCTTCAACATAAAAACAAGTTGGATATGCATCACAACATCTTCATCTTGTAGTGCCAAATAATTCGGGGACATAATCAAGTCTTCTAAATCTTTCAGCCGCAAACGTACATCAGAAATATCTAGGAACAACCGAGCACGGAGATTTGAATTTGACTGACCCTTTTCGTCATTGAGTAAATCCACATAAGGACCAACTTTTAAACCACAAATGAGAATATATTCAGTTTCACCAAAATCCAACTGGATCCCCTCTATATCAAACAGAAACCTCCCCATTTCAAATATTTGTTGACACCTTGCTTCGTGCAACATCATCATATGCACAAGTAAGGGATCACCATGTGGGATATGCATTCCTAAGAATATTCCAAAGGGGGAAGCTTCGAATAATACTCGTTGTGATTGTGTTAGGAGCGGAAAATAGTCTTTAATGATAGTCCCCACCACGCCTTTCAAAGTTAAATCAACTTTTTTTTGTTTGAGATCCTCGTGCTACACAACAAAAAAAAATTCTTATTTCATTTAAAACATTACTAATTGAAAATAAAAAACAAGGTTCCAAAATTACTTTTCTAATTAGGTTTATGAAATAAATAGCAACTGTCACACCCCGAAACCATTGGCGGAAACATTCCGGGGCGGAGGACGTCATGTATAGCATCACAACCAATGAATAACAGCAATCATAGCAACACAACCATTACAGTGAATACTTGAATAAAAACGTTTACATCTGTTTGAAATTCAGTTTGGATTACATCCAATTGTTTTGCATAATGAAAAACTTAAAAACTCTAAATGCTTTGGTTCCTCGAAAATCCAGCAAGTACCTGTCTACTGATTTCCTGAGAATACAAGCAGTTTGAAAAATATCAGCATAAAGCTGGTGAGTTCATAAGCAGTAATTTGTAATGAAAAACTGGTTGATGAGCAAGCCGAAATGTTTGTGTAATCTCAAGAAAATCCGATATTTTCTTTAGTGAAAAACGTAGTGTTATCGATTTCGTATACAACCATGAATATTCATTTCTGAAAAATCGTAGTGATATGCAAAATACTAATTCATGTGACTAGCTAAAGCTAATCATGAAATATATGTATTTAAATGTAAAACCGTAGCACAAATGATTCGGTTTTGAAAACCCTGGCTCGGCCAGTATGCATTGTATGTTTAGTTCTATTTGGTATGAATAAAACTATTGAAGAAAACCAGGTTGGTAAACTATCTGTGATTTATACATAATGTGAGTCGTATAACCATGCTTGATATGACTAGTGACCTTTCCAACGTTCTTCAGGCGTTAATGTTAAATGACATTTGTACATCTTAGGCGTGCCCGCCAAACTGTAGCTAACAGTCCAGATGTGGGATTGTCAGTCCCGAATAGATCTATTCACAAACCTCACGCTCTCCCTCCAGGAGACTCTGGTTATACATTGGTAGGATTTATCCCTGTACACCTAAGGGTACAGTAGTGAAGTAGCGCCTCACAGTATCGTACAATCTAGTTTACAAGTAATGCAGTAGCGTTCTACCGTAGTGAAAATCCGAATGTATATCGTGTTTAGTGATAAGTTACAATTATGAAAATCATAATAAAGTAATGATATAAACTGTAAACGGTTTCTGTTCCAGTGCATATGTTTAGTAGAGAAAGTTTCCATGCTTGATAAGTTTTTAGAGAAATCCCAAACTATACCGATTATAGTTTGCATGTATAACGTAGCGAATAGCGTATCCGTAAAAACTATGCAATTTTTATGAAAACGTCCCTTATGCTCGACATGGTACAAAAGGGAATTTAAGTATGAAATTTGCATAAGTTTTATGTGTATTCCGGAAAAACATTTATGTTTAATTTGTAAGAAAACATTTATGTTTAGCTTGTATTCCCCCCCCCCCCCCCTAAAAACATTAAAAATGTGGAAAAATGTAGGGGTATGAACTCACAGTTGTTGCGTGAAGTTGTTGACTGAAAAGAAGGTTCCCGAGTTGTTGCACGCGACACTTAACGAAATCCTATTAACAAATAAATACGTATATGTATCTAAATTAGCGATTTCGTTAGATAAAGTGTCAGAAAACCCTTGAATTTGGTTGAGGAATGTTACCGAGACTTGCTTGAATAGAAGTAGGTGAGTTTTCAGCCAAAAACACCACTTAAAAGGTGTCTACGGTCGAAGAGGAGTTTACGGTTCTTGAAGGCTTGGACCGTAAACTCAAGAAAAGAGTTTACGGTTTCTGAAATTTGGACCGTAAACTCAAGAACAGAGTTTACGGTTTCTGATGGTTGGACCGTAAACTCAAGAACAGGGTTTACGGTTCTTGAAGGTGGACCGTAAACTCAAGAAAATGGTCCTGCTTGCCGTTTTCGAAGAGATAATCTTTTCCAGGCGTTTCCAAGGGCTCCAAACGGTGTTTTACGGCGTTTCCCGGAGTTTAAATGCGTTTTTAAGTGTTTACGGTTTGAGATTCTTAGAGAGATGAGGAGAGAATGTGGCCAGAAATGTTCCAATGAGGGTGGGGGTATCGTATTTATAGGGTGAAAATGGGGTCCACTCGCCACTGACCGTAAACAGGGTTTACGGTCGTAAACCAGTTTACGGTCGTAAACTAGTTTACGGTCGTAAATCCCATTTTTGACCAAAAATGTTGATTTTCGAGATTTTCAGGTTTCCGCGCGATTTTTGGTTCCGACTTGTAAATAATTTAATTAAGCATAGCTAGATTATTTTATTTAAACCAAAATTTTGACGGAAAGTTAACGGATCTGAAATTTCATTAACGGAAATGCATAACAAAAAACGGAAAAAGTTTCGGGTTGTCACATCATCCCCCCGTTAGAGGGAATTTCGTCCCGAAATTTAAACATAGGATACAAATCATGGATTAGGAAAGAGATGCGGATACTTCTGTTTCATCTGGTCTTCGCGCTCCCAAGTGAATTCAGGTCCTCGCTTGGCATTCCAGCGAACCTTTACTATCGGGATGCGTCTTTGCTTTGTTCGTTTGATCTCTCTGTCCATGATTTCGACCGGTTCTTCCATAAAGTTAAGGTTCTCGTTGATTTCAATCTCGCCGAGAGGAATCACAAGTGTCTCATTGGACAGACACTTCTTTAGGTTCGAGACATGGAAAACAGGATGAATGTTGCTGAGTTCTCGGGGTAATAGGAGTTTGTATGCTACGGGACCGATCCTAGCAAGGATCTCGAATGGTCCAATGTACCTTGGGTTTAGCTTTCCACGCTTTCCGAAGCGTATCATGCCTTTCCAGGGTGAGACCTTCAGGAGGACGCGGTCGCCATCCTGGAACTCCAAGGGTTTACGTCTCTTATCGGCGTAGCTCTTTTGTCTATCTCGTGAGGCTTTCAGTCGTTCCCGGATTTGTACAATCTTCTCAGTTGTCTCTCGGATGATCTCAGGACCAGTGAGAGTACTGTCGGGGATTTGACCCCTGGCTAGCTGCGTGTCGCCCACCTCAGCCCAGCACAGAGGGGATCTACACTTGCGGCCACAGAGGGCTTCAAACGGCGCAGTCTTGATGCTGGTATGGTAGCTGTTGTTGTAGGAAAACTCCACCAAAGGAAGATGAGTGTCCCATGACGCGCCGAAGTCAATGACGCAGGCTCTCAACATATCTTCCAAGGTCTGAATTGTTCTCTCACTTTGTCCATCGGTCTGCGGATGATAAGCCGTGCTCATATCCAACTTAGTTCCAAGAGCCTTCTGCAAAGACTTCCAGAACCTCGATGTAAACCTGCTGTCTCGATCGAAGATAATGGATGCAGGTACACCATGAAGGCGAACTATTTCTTGAAGGTAGATCCGTGTGAGTCTCTCCATCTTGAAGTTTTCCTTGATTGGCAGGAAGTGGGCAGACTTCGTCAATAGATCGACAATTACCCAGATGGCGTCGTGCCCATTAGGAGTTCTGGGTAACTTGGTGATAAAATCCATGGTTATCCTTTCCCACTTCCACTCAGGTACTTCGGGCTGCTGAAGTAGACCTGACGGCTTTTGATATTCGACCTTCACCTTGGCGCAAGTCAGGCACTTGCCCACGAAGGTAGCAATCTCTGCTTTCATGTTTGGCCACCAATAGAGTTGTTTGAGATCCAGATACATCTTATCCGAACCTGGGTGAACGAAGTATTTAGTTTTGTGAGCCTCATTCATGACAACCTTTCTGTAACCACCGAACTTTGGGGTCCAGATTCGGTTCATGAAATAGTATACTCCGTCTCCTTTGACCTCTAAGTTTTTTTCCATTCCCCGCAAAGTTTCATCTGACATATTCTCGGGTTTTAAGGCTTCTAGCTGAGCCTCCTTGATCTGCGCGGATAGATGGGAATGGATGGTCATTGTTAGTGCCTTCACCTTACGCCCTGAATACTCCTTTCGACTGAGGGCGTCTGCTACCACGTTGGCCTTACCGGGATGGTAGCGAATTTCGCACTCGTAGTCACTGAGTAGTTCGACGCATCGTCGCTGTCTCATGTTTAACTCCTTCTGATTAAAGATGTGCTGCAGGCTCTTATGGTCGGTGAAGATGGTGCACTTGGTTCCGTAAAGATAATGTCTCCAGATCTTTAACGCAAAGATCACTGCTCCCAACTCTAAATCGTGAGTTGTGTAATTGACTTCATGTGTTTTCAACTGTCTTGAGGCATAGGCGATGACCTTTCCTCTTTGCATGAGAACACATCCTAGGCCCTGATTGGATGCATCACAGTAGACCACGAAGTCTTCTGTCCCTTCGGGCAGGGACAAGATAGGTGCGCTGCATAGGGCCTGCTTCAATGTTTGAAACGCAGTGTCTTGCTTGTCTCCCCAACTAAAGGTTACCCCTTTTTGCGTCAGGGTAGTTAAAGGCTTAGCGATTCTGGAGAAGTTCTGGATGAACCTGCGATAATAGCCCGCGAGACCCAAGAATTGCCGGATTTCTGTGGGTGTCTTTGGTGCAGACCAGTTCTCAATCGCCTTGATCTTGGAAGGGTCCACGTGTATTCCTTCCTTGCTAATCACGTGACCAAGGAAATTCACCTTCCTAATCCAGAATTCGCATTTCGAAAATTTCGCGTACAGCTTTTCTGCCCTTAACTTTTCCAACACCTGCCTTAAGTGTTGTTCATGGTCGTCCTCACTTCGCGAATAGACAAGTATGTCATCAATGAACACAATCACAAACTTGTCTAAGAAAGGACGGCACACCCGATTCATCAAGTCCATGAATGCTGCCGGTGCGTTAGTCAGACCAAAGGGCATTACTACAAACTCGTAGTGTCCATAGCGAGTTCAGAATGCCGTTTTAGGCACATCATTCTCATTAACTCGCAATTGATGGTACCCTGATCTTAGATCGATCTTTGAGAAATAACTGGCTCCCTGATGTTGGTCGAAAAGATCATCGATTCTGGGTAAGGGATATCGGTTCTTGATGGTAAGCTTATTCAGCTCTCGGTAGTCAATGCACATCCGAAAGGATCCATCTTTCTTCTTCACGAATAAGATCGGAGCTCCCCAGGGTGAGGAACTCGGCCTTATGAATCCTTTGCTGATCAGCTCATTGAGCTGACTGGATAATTCTTGCATTTCCGCTGGCGCTAAACGGTAAAGAGGTTTTGCTACAGGAGTAGCTCCGGGGATCAAGTCGATACAAAACTCGACTTGACGTTCGGGAGGGATTCCTGGGAGATCTTCAGGGAAGACATCAGGAAAGTTACAGACTTCGGGGATGCTCTCGAGGTCTCTAACTTTTCGCGCTTCGTCGACAACATGAGCTAGGAATGCATGGCACTCCTTCCGCAGATACTTCTGAGATTTGATGCATGAAATTGTTGGATAAGGTGTCTAAGTCCATAACTTATTTGGTATATACTTGACCCGACCCGGCATGGTCCATTTGGGTTGCACTTCACCCAAACTGTTTATGGATAATTTTATGAGAATTGTATACTTACGATTTATTAATATATTATAAGTTATAATATATTAATATAAAGTCATGTTATTTAATTAGTTTTAATCTTGAATTAATTATGAATTGATTTAGTGATTGAAAGGAAGACTAATTAAATCATGGGCTATTGTATTTATATGGTGTGGGCTAATGCTCATTTGTTATTGGGCTAAGCTTATATGGAAGTCCATGGATGATCCATGGAGCTTTTAACCCATGGATCCTTGGAAGAGGAAAAGACATGGGTTATTAGGGTTTCACCCTAACCATGCACACTATATAAACAAGCTTATGTTGCATGAAAAAGGCCCTAAGTGTGTGTGTAATAGTGGTGGCTGAAATCTAAGAGTTAGTATACTCTCTCATATATTTTCCAAGTTTGTGGTGATTTGTGATTTCCATTTGAGGCATTCACATTATTGGTGCTTGGCTCTCAAACTCCAAGGAATCAACAATCAACAAAATGTATGTAATTCATCTAGTCCTTTTATGTTTAAAAGTACCCCATGCCATGCTAGATAGGTTATAAACCTTGGAAAATAATATTTTGCATGTACCTTAGACAAACATAGATCCAAGGTTTATTAGGGTTGCATGTACACTTAGGAAGTGTTAGAATGCTGAAAACCCAACAGTGGTATCAGAGCCTAGGCTTGTTTGTTTGATACTTGATGCAAAATAGTGATAAAAAGTCGATTTTTTGCTGTCTGACTGATGAACTCGCCGAGTCCATGGGGGGACTCGCCGAGTTCATGTGTAAACTCATCCTACTCGCCGAGTAGGTTCGTGCACTCGGCGAGTAGGAGCCTCAGAATGCAGATTTTCGACTTTTGCCGCTGGAAATGGACTAGAAACATTACCCTAAACTGTTTTGGTGTTTTAAAACTTGTTTTAGTTGGTGTAATGGTTGTTCTAATCCATTTACAATAGCTTATATCAAAATTTCATGCTTTGTATGTGTTCATATAATTCTTGAAACTTTGATGATCATGTTCATGTTCTTATGAATTTAGAAGATGATAGGAATTATTTGCTGAATTGTTTAGGATTAATTCTTGATCATTTATGTGTTTTAATGGAGTCCATAATTTGTCCTCAAGTTATGGATATCCAAAGGTCACTTCTTTTAAACACACACTTAAAACACATAAGTTACATAAAATGAAGAGTCTTCATTTTTATGAACCTTTAATTCATAAGTTATGAAATGAAAAGTTTTGGATAGTTACAAAACTTGCCCTCAAGTTTTGGAATTTTTAAAGTTTCACACACTTTAATAAACTTTAATTCCAAACCCTTAGAGTTTTAAAAGTTAAAATTCAACCCTTATACTATTTATAACATTAATGGTTAATTATTATATATATGTATAAGATCAAGTCGTTTTACCGTTAGTAGGCCTCATTCACGAAGCCGGTCTATAAGGGGGGTATAAGGCTGTTGCCTATAAAATGGCAACTTAATGGGTGTCCATTCTCACCCACCGCTTCCTTGATCGGTGGAGGGTCGTTAGCTGAACGGGTAGGACAATGACTTTAAATTCTCATTAAAAGTATAATGAATATTATAAAGTAACTAAACCTTTTATAAATTCCCAATCTTAGTTACTTTAGGAAAATGTGAATATGGTGCTAACCCATGAAATTCACACTTTGTACCTTACCAAGTCGTTGGTGGAGCGTGTGTGGTTAACCGGCACACTAACTTGGACTAGTAAGGATCACGAAGGGTGACTTAATGTTTATCATAGATCGGTGGAGCGTGTGTGGTTAACCGGCACATCGATTAGGTGATAATATTAAGGGTACCAAGTGAGTTTGCATGGTTATTCATACCTTGTTTTGTGATCCTCGGCATCCCAGTCACAAAACCTGAAGGGCACAATCGAGATTGAAACATGCCATTGAAAAGTTCAATGAATCTCAAAAGATCTAGGAGTTTCAAATCCAATTAAAACCTAATAAATTATTTCGTTTTTCATGGTGGAAATTGGTGAATCGTCATTCACCTACCTTCAAATATTTTATAGCTTGGATTACGGCATCCCTCTTCCAATTTATAAAATATTGTGTTGGGTCCTAGCCTTAATATTTCATATTGGGTGTTATATTAAGGACTTGAATCAACTAACTTGATTTTCTCCCATTGTAGATGTCTGGTTCAGACAACTATGATCTTCCCAAATCGCTTGGAACAAGCTTTCCTCTTGAAGATGATGTCCCTCAACATCATGCTTCACTCCCTCCACCTCCTCCATTTATTCTCCCTGACCCACAAGCCCGAAGACTTGAAAGGTTCAAGATCACTCAAGCTCTACTAGAAATGAAACATAAAGACGGAAGACCTGTGTGCACTCATGTCTTAGGAATGAAGTCACACATAGACAGGTTGAGAATGTTGGGTGCTGTTATTTCAAGGAAGTTCGCTGTTGACTGGGTTCTTCAGTCACTTCCTGAGTCGTATGGTGAGTTTATTAAAGACTACCATATGACAGATCCTGACATAACCCTAATAGATCTTTCTTATTTGCTTGTTGCTGCTGAATCAGCAATGATTTGGCGCAATGGTCAAGCAAATATTGATGGAAGGTCTAATTCTCAAACTTCCATGGACATGGACAATGGTAACATTGGAAGTCCAGAAAAGCTTTCTCGTCCCAATAGAAGGGGATCGGCCTTGGTCAACCCGGTTGACGAAAAGGTAAAGGGAAAGGCTAAGTCTGTGATTGTCTCGTGTACCATTCCCAAAGAGTCTATATGTTTTTATTGTCATGAGAAGGGACATTGGAAGCGAAGCTGCCCTGAATACCTGAAATGTTTGAAAGTAAGTAGAGACAAAATGTTTGACTCGGCTTCAGGTAAGTCCACTATCTAACTTTGTTAAAATTCCTAATTGTTGATTCTTATTACATGATGTGACTAGGTTGCATCTTGATGTTTAGCAGGATCAAGCAAAAGGAAGGTTAAAATAAGAGTGTGCTGAATCTGATCACGAAGATGGATTTCTATCGCATGGTTCGAGGATCGGATTTTTGAGCTACTACTTAAAAGTTATGATAGATTGCTAGGAAATATGTAATATCATAGTTTTCATTTGAAGATGCATTGTAAGGAATATTTTTCCGCATTTTAAGTTTTGTTTAGTTTATTTTATATTATATCCCCTTACAATGGCATTTATGGAAAATTGATGTTTGTATGTTTCTAGCAATATTGGAAATATGAGTTTGATTCTCTCATATGTGGTAGTGTCTGAATTTACCAAATGAGGAAAGGTTCTCATCAGCCAAGCTTCAGTTAGACAGAAACTTGGAATCATACAAGTTGTATTGTATGATGAATGAGAATTTTCATCTTTGTAAAAATTGAGACTAATTCATTGATCACATGCATATGTGAGTCAATTGAAGGACTAAGGAATTAGGTACACTGGGTGTATACTGGTCAAGGTCCACCACAAAGATCAATTCGTCATGATTTACTAAAGATTAGTAAATATGGTTATACTTATAAGGTTAAGTATAATTCTGTAACATTGGAAAAGTTTCAATGTATGGCAGAACGGATGAGAAGAATCAAATTTGGCAGAAAGATAAAAGTTTCTCAAATCTGAAAAGATGGGAGAGTACTTTAGTATCATGTTTTTATGATCATCTTAATGATTATGAAACCATATCATAAATTCATACTCTAAGGACATCTTAGTGCATTGTTATGACTAAGATGAGGGGTCATGAATTGTTGGAATGGTTAAAATCAAGAAGATGGATCATACTTCGTTCCAAAACAACTCTTAGAGTCATAATCCAAGATTGTAACATTGAGTGACATAAAGTAAGGTTTAAAACACTTATCAAATGTAGTGTAAAATGTTTTCTACTCCTGTACATTTGAAATTGGTAAGTTGTGATGTCTTGGATAAGACAAAGACCAACAAAGACCAATTGTGTGAAGTGTTTATCTTGATAAGAATCTGCACTATCCCTTGAATATTTGTTTTGTCAAGGAATGGTTCTTGACTAGGGAAACTTACATGTCAAGAGGACAGTGGGAGTCTTTAAGATCCTGAAAGGATTTCAAGATATCAAGAGTAAAACCTGAGTTTTATCACTAGCACACGACTTAAGGTTTGCAACCTATTAAGTTGACATAATTCTTGTTTCTGTGTCTAAACAATTAAGACTATGATTACGGCATCCCTTTTCATAGTTCTGGAAATTGTTTAGACACACATGTGAGCTATCTAAGAAAGGGTGTACGAATCTAAATTTCAGAAGTCCAGCTGATTTCCGGAAATATGTCAGAGCTAGTGGGAGCATAAGTGTTATGCTGATAATCATCATGTTAGTGGGAGCATGATTATTATGTTTAGTGTTGCAAGTTAGCAATGTTAATTATAGAAAAACAAAAGTTTCAATTCGTAAAGTTGTAGGGATTGAAAAAGTTGTTTTGCTATAATTAAGGGAGAGGAAATTATACTTTATTTCAATTCTAAAAGCTTAGATTGAGTTTTTAATCATCTTTAGTCAAGGATATATATATGAATTTTATGTTGGAATGGTTCAACATAAGGAAATTCTATATATATTGCGTTCTCAAATTCGATTATGATTACGGCATCCCTCTTCATAGTCGATTTTTTAGAACATGGAAAATAAATAAAAAATATTGTAGCAAAAGACTGATCTAGTATCAGGTCTTTATGTGAGACATCATGAATCGTGTCCCATATGCTTCGGGTATAGGATCGGTCACATGTGCTATAATATTCATCCGTTCTAAATTTTTTCAAAATGCTTAGAGCATTAAGAGGGAAAAAGGAATAGAACCGGATATGACTAAAATGATTAAGCAATTGTCGAGGACAATCTAAGGTTCACCAAAGATTGGTTGCTCAGGGACAGTTGGAAGTATGATGTAAATTGTTGGAAAGGGCCATATTGACATATTCTGAAAAAAGGTGACTCTTGTTCGGAAGTGATAGTCGAAATGGGACTATGGAAATGTCTCCATAGGTGGAAGTTGTTCAATCTGTGTAAGATTAGAAAACCTTAGTGCAAGAAGGATGTTCAAAGCAATGTACTTTGAATATGAGAGTTCGTTTCCATAGAGTTGATCTCCTTTGGAATCCTCTGTAATGACTGATGACAAGGTTTTGGTGACCTTGTGCATAATCATTACGAGAGGATCAGTGCATATAAGTTTAAAATCTAACAGTTTTTTTGGTAAATGGTAGGAATTAGGAATTCTTACATTTACAATAAGGATTTGGGATTGTGAAATGAGTATCATTGGAATCATGTTCAATTGATCTATTTCACAAAGTAAAGATCATAGACAAACATAGTGTGCATACTTGGAGTATGGCATAACTATTGTTTAGAAAAACAAAGTGTACATGCTAGGAGCATGGGACGACTGTTGTTTTTGTTCAAGTATTAAGTTGATTATTTGAAACATTATACAATGAATAATGTGTAATCAATATGGTGATAAATAAAAGGTGGTTTTATTTATATTCAAAAGGGTTCTGAGACCATATTGGATTCGATTATTATTGTGTTTCACTTTGCATGTTTTGACTTCCATAATAACTAGGTTATTCTTTCCGAATGATTAAGTTATTTAAACCATCCACAGTTGGTCATATGTTGGAAGTAGATATGAATCAAGACTGTCATGAGTTGGTTGTAGAGGTCTAAGATGTTGGACATGGCTACAACACTCACGAGTGCTCATAAGTTATGAGTATTGGATTCAACCCACGCTCACTTGCATCACTTCATGGAATTTATCTCGAGTGATCGTGAGACGGTAATATCATATAAGTCTTCAAACCTAGAGATATGAGTTGTTACCTATGAGTTAGTTGTGCATTGATTGCACGTAAACGCGTCAGTAACTTGATGTTATAAAACGTGCCTTTGTGTATAATTCAACAAGTAGTAGAAACAAGTATATGAGTCGAAGTTTATCTGTTCCTTCTTGTCCTTGGAGGATTAGAAGCGATATGTGGGCCCCTCGATGATTTTGTTTTGACCTATGTACCGGGCCCGGTCAGAACCTAATTGATGTGTTCAATTTAGTTATTTGTCAAACAAATCGCAAAATCGGGAAACAAACTGCTGGACAATAAGTACGACGTTGTTCCATGTATTTGTCCAGCTGATATCATGAGAACAGAGGATTATATGATCACTTATCTAAAATGGCGCTTCATAGTTCAACAGAGTTTTCGAGAGCTACGATTGTTGGTTGGTTCCTGAAGTAACATACGCAAATACAGTTATTAGACTTATCCAAGTGGGAGACTGTTGGATAAGGTGTCTAAGTCCATAACTTATTTGGTATATACTTGACCCGACCCGGCATGGTCCATTCGGGTTGCACTTCACCCAAACTGTTTATGGATAATTTTATGAGAATTGTATACTTACGATTTATTAATATATTATAAGTTATAATATATTAATATAAAGTCATGTTATTTAATTAGTTTTAATCTTGAATTAATTATGAATTGATTTAGTGATTAAAAGGAAGACTAATTAAATCATGGGCTATTGTATTTATATGGTGTGGGCTAATGCTCATTTGTTAATGGGCTAAGCTTATATGGAAGTCCATGGATGATCCATGGAGCTTTTAACCCATGGTTCCTTGGAAGAGGAAAAGACATGGGTTATAAGGGTTTCACCCTAACCATGCACACTATATAAACAAGCTTATGTTGCATGAAAAAGGCCCTAAGTGTGTGTGTAATAGTGGTGGCTGAAATCTAAGAGTTAGTATACTCTCTCATACATTTTCCAAGTTTGTGGTGATTTGTGATTTCCATTTGAGGCATTCACATTATTGGTGCTTGGCTCTCAAACTCCAAGGAATCAACAATCAACAAAAGGTATGTAATTCATCTAGTCCTTTTATGTTTAAAAGTACCCCATGCCATGCTAGATAGGTTATAAACCTTGGAAAATAATATTTTGCATGTACCTTAGACAAACATAGATCCAAGGTTTATTAGGGTTGCATGTACACTTAGGAAGTGTTAGAATGCTGAAAACCCAACAGAAATGATACGGAGGTTCGAGCTAAGCTTATCACCGTAATCATAAGGGCTTCGCCAGAGGGAAGATTGAGACGGATGGCTTTCTCGAAGCAAAGAATATCAGCATGATTGGAGCTCAACCAATCCATGCCGATAATGACGTCGAAGCTCTTGATGGACACAGGCATAAGGTCGATGGAAAAAGAATAGTTGTCTAGAGTAAGAGTGCAGCCTATGAATATATCGTTAATGCTCTCCATCTTTCCGTTAGCCATCTCGATGGTAAATGTTTCGGTTAGAGGTTGGGATTTACACTTGATTAGATGTTTGAATGAATGACTAACAAAACTCCTCTCTGCACCAGAATCGAAGAGAATGCATGCATAAGAGTTGTCAAGGAGGAACGTACCCGTAACAACGGTAGGATCAGCAACTGCTTCATTCTGACCCATCGCCAAAACTCTCCCTGTATTGCCACCAGTCGTTGATTTGGGGCAGTTTCTCCTGTAGTGCCCAACCTCTCCACATCCATAGCAAGTTTGACCAGCGCCCGCTCCCGGAGCCTGGTTGGTTGGTTAGGCCGGTGTTTTGCAGTATCGAACTGTGTGTCCCTTCTTCCCACAATTGTTGCAGATCAACTCATGGCAGGGTCCGTGATGATGGAAGTTACACTTGTTGCACAGAGGTAGCTTCCCAGCATAACCACCGGTAGGAGATTGGGTGGTTGGAACAGCAGTGGGAGCAGCAGCAGGAGCAGTAACAGCATGAACTGCCACTATTTGTTGTTTCTTGGAGGACTCCTGCAAAGACTGACCCTTTCGTTTGATGCCCGACTTCTTCTTCTTCCCACCGCTTTCCTTTTGTGGCTCAGAGACAGCTGCCACCTCATCCAGATCGATTACATGATCGATCAGAGTCTGACCCAGATCCTTAGCGCTTTCAAAGTTAGTCGGCCTAGCAGCCAAGACATTTCCTTTGGTGGGTTGCGTCAGTCCCCAGATGTATCTCTCGATTTTCTTGCTTTCCGGGGTGACCATTCCCGGATAGAGAAGCGCCAGATCAAAGAATCTAGCAGTGTAGGCAGCGATGTCGGAACCCTTCATCTTCAAGTTCCAGAGTTCGTGCTCCAACTTTTGCACTTCGCCCATCGGGCAGTACTCAGCTAGCATGAGCTCCTTCAGCCTTTCCCAACCCATGACATTACCCACTGGCAGGGTTAGGGTTTTGACTCGACCATTCCACCAGGTCAAAGCTCTGTCGGTGAAGGTGCAAGCGGTGAACTTCACTTTGTTTGCTTCAGAACAGACGCAAATTTCGAAGATGGATTCGATCTTCTCGAACCATCGAGTCAGGGTGATGACACCTCCATTTCTGTCGAAGGACTTGGGTTTCGCAGTCATGAAGTCCTTGTAGGAACACTCTTTCTGATGTCACTGACTTCCATCTTGTCTCTGGGGGTCGGTTCCACCTCCAGCTCCACCAGCGTTCACTTGTGCCATTGCTGCAGTCACGGCGGCGGTAACTGCTGCTTGGAACATGACATGGTCGAACTGAGGAGGTGGTGGTGGTGGCGGAGTGTCGTTGTTCCTTCGGTTGGGCCTTGGTCGAGGAGGCATCTTGTTGTAGAAACAATCAGGAAGAAGAGGATGGTAAGTCCTCGAGATATATATAAAAGAACAAAATATATCTCATCCTGATAATGAAAGTATTCTACCGAGCGATAATCATAGAAAGGTTACTAACACAGGTAAGTTATCGCTTAAGGAAGGGGGTAGCAATACTTAGAGTGAATCTGCGTACTAAGTTTGGCTCTAGCGAAAATACTCCTATAGTATTTTATGAGAGATGATTTTTGGTAAGTTTTAGGCCTGCTGTAGCACCACAGTCACAACCAAACACATGTTGGTCATGTCTCGTCTGAATATAGTTGATCAGGCTATATTCACCCTAGACATGATTACATAACTGCCCAGGTTTAACCGCAGCGTTCCAGCATCCGAAATACTTTTGTTTAGTTCTACTAGCGACACGAATCCTGTTATGTATGCATGCTCGTATACTTTTATTAAAATACTTTATATTTTGAAAGTATACTTTTAGGGTAGAGCACTTAGGCCCCTTAGTGTTTATAGGTGTATACCACGTAAGGTTCGGTATACTAGTTCGCTATAAACATGGGCTCTGATACCAATCTGTCACACCCCGAAACCGTTGGCGGAAACATTCCGGGGCGGAGGACGTCATGTATAGCATCACAACCAATGAATAATAACAATCATAACAACACAACCATTACAGTGAATACTTGAATAAAAACGTTTACATCTGTTTGAAATTCAGTTTGAATTACATCCAATTGTTTTGTATAATGAAAAACTTAAAAACTCTAAATGCTTTGGTTCCTCGAAAATCCAGCAAGTAACTGTCTACTGATTTCCTGAGAATACAAGCAGTTTGAAAAATATCAGCATAAAGCTGGTGAGTTCATAAGCAGTAATTTGTAATGAAAAACTGGTTGATGAGCGAGCCGAAATGTTTGTGTAATCTCAAGAAAATCCGATATTTTCTTTAGTGAAAAACGTAGTGTTATCGATTTCGTATACAACCATGAATGTTCGTTTCTGGAAAATCGTAGTGATATGCAAAATACTAATTCATGTGACTAGCTAAAGCTAATCATGAAATATATGTATTTAAATGTAAAACCGTAGCATAAATGATTCGGTTTTGAAAACCCTGGCTCGGCCAGTATGCATTGTATGTTTAGTTCTATTTGGTATGAATAAAACTATTGAAGAAAACCAGGTTGGTAAACTATCTGTGATTTATACATAATGTGAGTCGTATAACCATGCTTGATATGACTAGTGACCTTTCCAACGTTCTTCAGGCGTTGATGTTAAATGACATTTGTACATCTTAGGCGTGCCCGCCAAACTGTAGCTAACAGTCCAGATGTGGGATTGTCAGTCCCGAATAGATCTATTCACAAACCTCACGCTCTCCCTCCAGGAGACTCTGGTTATACAGTGGTAGGATTTATCCCTGTACACCTAAGGGTACAGTAGTGAAGTAGCGCCTCACAGTATCGTACAATCTAGTTTACAAGTAATGCAGTAGCGTTCTACCGTAGTGAAAATCCGAATGTATACCGTGTATAGTGATAAGTTACAGTTATGAAAATCATAATAAAGTAATGATATAAACTGTAAACGGTTTATGTTCTAGTGCATATGTTTAGTAGAGAAAGTTTCCATGCTTGATAAGTTTTTAGAGAAATCCCAAACTATACCGATTATAGTTTGCATGTATAACGTAGCGAATAGCGTATCCGTAAAAACTATGCAAGTTTTGTGAAAACGTCCCTTATGCTCGACATGGTACAAAAGGGAATTTAAGTATGAAATTTGCATAAGTTTTATGTGTATTCCGGAAAAACATTTATGTTTAATTTGTAAGAAAACATTTATGTTTAGCTTGTATTCCCCCCCTGAAAACATTAAAAATGCGGAAAAATGTAGGGGTATGAACTCACAGTTGTTGCGTGAAGTTGTTGACTGAAAAGAAGGTTCCCGAGTTGTTGCACGCGACACTTAACGAAATCCTATTAACAAATAAATACGTATATGTATCTAAATTAGCGATTTCGTTAGATAAAGTGTCGGAAAACCCTTGAATTTGGTTGAGGAATGTTACCGAGACTTGCTTGAATCGAAGGAGGTGAGTTTTCAGCCAAAAACACCACTTAAAAGGTGTTTACGGTCGAAGAGGAGTTTACGGTTCTTGAAGGCTTGGACCGTAAACTCAAGAAAAGAGTTTACGGTTTCTGAAATTTGGACCGTAAACTCAAGAACAGAGTTTACGGTTTTTGATGGTTGGACCGTAAACTCAAGAACAGGGTTTACGGTTCTTGAAGGTGGACCGTAAACTCAAGAAAATGGTCCTGCTTGCCGTTTTCGAAGAGATAATCTTTTCCAGACGTTTCCAAGGGCTCCAAACGGTGTTTTGCGGCGTTTCCCGGAGTTTAAATGCGTTTTTGAGTGTTTACGGTTTGAGATTCTTAGAGAGAGGAGGAGAGAATGTGGCCAGAAATGTTCCAATGAGGGTGGGGGTATCGTATTTATAGGGTGAAAATGGGGTCCACTCGTCACTGACCGTAAACAGGGTTTACGGTCGTAAACCAGTTTACGGTCGTAAACGAGTTTACATCCGTAAACTAGTTTACGGTCGTAAATCCCATTTTTGACCAAAAATGTTGATTTTCGAGATTTTCAGGTTTCCGCGCGATTTTTGGTTCCGACTTGTAAATAATTTAATTAAGCATAGCTAGATTATTTTATTTAAACCAAAATTTTGACGGAAAGTTAACGGATCTGAAATTTCATTAACGGAAATGCATAACAGAAAACGGAAAAAGTTTCGGGTTGTCACAGCAACATACTTTTTATATATAACTAAATACACAAAAGAAAAGGGCAGTAAAAGCAGAAAAAAAATCATTTTCAATGTCATTCCGCGGAGGCTAGAGGTCATTTCGCAGAGGCCTCTCTGCGGAGTGACCTCTACCCTCCGCGGAGACCTGCATTTCTTCGATTATAACATTCCGCGGAGGTAACACATCACTCCGCGGAGCACCCTTTACGGACTGACGTCCCCCTCCGCGGAATGGATCATCCCTAAATTCGTCCCTGTGATTTGTAAACCTAAAAAATTCTAAAACTGTATACATATTCAATGTAATAAAATGAGTTTTCCTCTAATTTGAATCATATTCGACATTAATAATTAGATGGGAATGTGAGAAATACCCGGGAACCGTATCCATCGTCCATAACATCGGAGAATTCGCGGTCCATCGGTGACGGATTTCAACAGCTATATACTCAATTTCGCCGGATTTGAAGTCCTTTGACGGCGTATTCCGCCGGAGTTGAAGTCCTCGTCGGATTTGAAGTCTTCGATGAACGATGATGCGAGGCGATGCAGAGTGACGAACACAAACGGGGACCAGTGGGGACCAAATGAGGACCCCTTCGTTTTTCTAAAAAAAAAGGGTTGCAATTACGAAATTCCCCCCTCTACGCGGAGATTTCATGGTTCCGCGGAGGTCCGCGAAGGGTCCTCCGCGGAATGTGTGTCTATAGCCGGAAAAATCGATTTTTATGACTAAATTTCGAAATTGACCCCCACTTTTTGTCTATTTGCGGTATTTTCCCTTAAAATTATTCGGTCAAGGTTTGAAAAAGTCAAATAACATAATAACAACTCCCCTTATATGTACAACCATTCAGAAAAATCATATCTTATTGGTCAACCATTGAAAAAGTCACCCAACCTTTGAATTAGTATTCCTCATTTTAATCCACATGAATCGGTCAACACCAACTACATTTTATATAATATCTCATCTCACTGTTCAATCATCACTCCCCTTCTCCCCATAACTAAACGATCGTCACCCCTCTTCTCCCCCACCATCAGTCGTACAGCCAACATACCACCACAAATTCGTCGCCTTCATCACCTATGAATTCGAAATTTTGCCAAATATACGTGGATTTTGGCCAGTCTCCCATGTATCTAACTTGCTATTGAATCGGTCAATCCCCCCTTCTTTGCTCCTTATCCATCGAATAACCTTAAAAACCCAGAGGTTGCCCTCATTATCATCAAAATCTCTTTAATCCTTTTCTCCGCCCTAAATCAAGTTTTTCCCTATCTCTAACGTCACCCTCATCCACCATCTGCTTCACAAACTTCTCTTTCAACCACCGCCGTACTACCTTTCTCTCACACTTTTTCCGACTACAAATCAAACGATCATGAAGGCACCAACATAACACCCTTTTTGGCTCTCTCTATCCCCCCCTCTCTCTCTCTCACCCTCTCTCTCTCTCTCGGACAAACACGCACCACTCACCATCATGACAACACACCACCATGAAATTTGAATCCTATATCTAAAAACCATTAAATTGTATCATTTGTCCAGGTTTGATTTCATATGAAACTTTTTTTTCCTCATATAATCGAAAAATCACATGGATTTCCTAACCTTAATACGCATTTGTGGGCAAGGCCATCCAGGTAAGCCGAAAATTTACTCTCTTTGCCTTCTTTTTCCTACTTAGCCACCGAACTGGATTTTCTTCTTGGTGCCTTCTATTTACTCGGATTCACCAAGGTAGCTTCTTCATCTTCATTCAAGAACATACAGTTCGATGTTCAGCCACAATTCATCTCTTCAGGTTTGATATATCTCTCTTACCATAAAGAACTTTAATCGATTCAATCCTCACTCAATCGATGCTCTTGGACTTGAAAGTGTTTCCCTCACCGCCATCTACCACCACAAACCATCACCAGATATACGAAGAAGAAACACACACACACTACTGCCTCATTTGAAGGAAAACCTCGAAAATCCCTCAAAACGAATTTGAATTTTGTGTTTTGTGGTTTCTGTATATGAAACCATAATCTATACTCTCGATTCTTGAACCTGGGTTTTAGGCCACCTTCCTATCAGCATCAGGTTATAGCTTCCTCACTCTCAGACTTCAAAAAAATCAGATTAAAAAATATTTTACCCCTGAATACATAAATTTGTAATACATTTGACTCTTTTTTGTCGTCTCTCAAGCTCACCAACCATATCTATCTAAAAACCACCATTACATTTCCTGAAATGGTTATTGATTTAACATTTCACTTATTTTTTTGTTGGTCTGGTTGGTTGCAGGTTTAATGAAGTTTTCAAGAAATACAAGCTTCAAGAAGTAGATCGTATTTCCTAATTTCTCTTGTGTTTATAGGTATTTGACAAATTTGTAGTCAGATATGACTTTTGGTGTTTAGATTTACAATTGAAATTAGTTTAGCTTCTTTGCTAGGATCTAGGTGCTTCTAAATAGATGTAAAAATTCTTCCTTTTTCTTCTTTTTGTAGATATAAACTTTATTTTTGGTTATTGGTTCTTGCAAAAGTTGTGACTTTAGCTTATTTGAAGATTTTATGATGTGATTTGGTACATTCAGTGCACATTATTCCTATATATGTTTTTGTATAGTGATCCCTTAAAGACCAAAATGTCATCCTTGAAGGTACTTTGGAGGGAATATATGGACCTAACTACAGGTAAGAACATGCTTTGTTTAACCTGGATAAGACAAATAAATGAAATTAAGAAATTATATTAGAAAAATGAAAGAGCATTAAGATTTATTGCATTTTTCCCAATCATGGGCTAAATGTCATAATTAACAATGTATGTCATTTTTTGTCTAAGATAACAACATACATTAAGTTCTATTTATTTATTTATTATTTTGTTTTTCTTATTTGAGCATCTTACACTATCTATAACCCTTTCAATACAAAACTTGTTTCAGGTCGACTGGATGTGATTGGATTTCTATTTTTCATCACACGGACCATTGCAAGAGAGAAAGAGGAAGGAGTATGGGTGGTGGTGTATGCGCCTGATTAAGGCTAAAATGAACATTTAGAGTCTTGGTGAAGTCTAAAACGAATTTGTCAAGTGTGTCTACTAGATCTTGAATATGGTTTTTCAGTTCAAAGTTAATTACCATTTTTAGGTTTTGGATAATAGTATTTTGAAAGTTATGTTAACATTTTTTGCAGATATGAAATGGCAAGGCTAAAAGACATTTAAATGACATGTCAAACAAAACCAAGGTTCCCTTCTTACATAAATTCCCGAGAGTACCTCAATGGCAAAAATACACGTAAGCTTCCTGTTTCCAAGATTATGTTATTTATAATATACAAAATTTCATGGAAGAATCTTCAAATATCATAGTAGACGTAGTAACCAATTGTATCCTACTTTCGTTTCATGGAAGCATCTGTTAAAACTATGTTATTATGAATTTATGATAATAGGCGATGACAAGAACATAGTAGAAAATTTATGTGTTAATTGGAGAAGCCAAGGTGGCTTTCCACTCAAAGATCAAGGAATTTGTTTTGCCTGCTTCTAGGAATTTGTTTTATCATGACTAGGCAACATGACTTGCAAAAATAAGTAGTCTTTTACACTTAAAAATAGTTATGACTAAATTTTACATAGGAAATAGTCTAACTGTCAATTTTAATCTTGACAATTATAACTTGGACAAAAATTGAAAAAGAACGATTCCATAGGGACCAACATTGGTAATATTATCTTATACTTTAATTAAGTTTTATAATATTTGCAAGATTTGTCATTTACTTTTTTTGAAAAATTATATCAAAGTTAAAGGATAAGAGAAACTACAATTTTGTTACCGTGTATAATTTGTTTCAACTTTTCAAGGGAACAATGACCACTATTAAAAAAATAAAAGCTAGGCTATTCACATAGACAACATGGAGACCAAAATAATCATGAAACCAAAAAAGGACCAATTTTCGCAACAAAAGACTTTTTCGTACTAAATATACAAAAATCAGTAGTTAAAACTATAAATTGCTCGAAAAAAGAAATACAATTGTTGGGGATTTGTTGGATTTCATGACACCTTTGTTGGGGATTCATTTATCTTTTCACCTATCCATATAATAAAATAATTCAATGTCTTGGTCGTTTCGGGGTGTTGTTTAGTGTTTTTCTGAAATCTATATAAGTGTTCTTCATAACAGTGACCTAAAGGTTTTTTGTTGGTTCAAACCATTGTTGTTTGTCCTCATTGGCTTGGTGTTGGTGTAGTTATTTTTTATTGGCATTGTGTATATATCTAACATTTTTCATTGCTACATTGGTGATAGTTTTCTATTTATGCAATTCAAACATTTTGTATTTTATCCATCTCCCCGTTGACATTTAGTTTAGTTTTATTTTTTGATGTTAATAAGCTTATTTTGTGTTGATTTAGTGTTTGTATTTGTCTCTTTTTGTTAAAAGCTTTGAATTTGCATTAATATTTGTTTTTTATAGTTCAATGACTGTGGTTGAAATTTTATTAAAGTTTAAATTAATAAAAGTTATTAATTAAAATTAGGATATTATTAAAAGGACAAACAAATTAAGTTTTACAATATTTCCATCTTTTATAGAAAATTTCCATCTAATATACATAAAGATTTTTTTTATTAATTTTTTAAAATTTTTTATGAATCAACAAAAGTTATTTATATTGGATTGGATACTTATTTTCTACAAAGCTAAATTTATAATGGATCGGATATAACTCATTTTTAGTAAATGCTAAATTTTAAACTCTAAGTCCTAAGCATTAAACCACAAATGCAAAACACGAAACCCTATACCTTAAAAAAGCAATCATACATACTTATAAAACTAGCATTTTTTCTTGAATCTCATGCATTTGAAACCCCATTTTTTAACTTCCTCAAACCACATTCATTTGAAACCCCCTTTTTTAACTAATGCAACTCAAAAGTTTTCTTAATTATGATTTAACACTCAAAAGTTTTATAACTTATATTATGTTTAATTAGCATCTAGTGAAAAGTTTACTATAAAAAGGTTAATCTTTTGTGTCTTTGTGTTATATAAAATCATACATGTAAGAAGGATTTGAAGATATTGTGATTCAAAAGTTTTCATATAGTTGAAGCATTCACGATCCAAATATGATGATTTGAAGAAATGAGTTATTTCACATCGATGGTAATTGTAAGATGATTTTTTCTTTCAACCAAAACAAATGAAGCTTTTCTATTCTTTCTTTATATTCAGTTTCTCATTTAATCTTTATATGTGATTTGTGTGTATTACTTAATCTTGAATATGACTCTCCAAACATCAATGTTTTGCTTGGAATATCTTTCTGATTCTTCTTTTTCAAGAAAAATATTTTGATTGCAGGTTAGTGAATAATTGTCATCAAGTTTCTATGGTTGAATGGTGTTAAATGAAGAAAGAAGATTCATAAAATGGATATAAGTTTTTTTATTTGAGCAAAGTTGACGAATGTTAGTTTTTTCTTTTGATTTAAATGTATGTTTATGTAACATCTTTATTTATATATTCAACCACCCAATGCTCTTATTTATTTGATTGTAGTTTTTCTGTTTTGATTATGTTTATTTTCTAATATTTTTTTGTTGGGTTATCCTACACAACATATTTAAAAGACAATATTTAAAAGATAACATAATTTTGAACATTTGATATGTAATTATGATAGACTTATCATGATATGTTCTTCATATGAAAGTAATTTATCCATATTACTACGATAAGAATTACATATGACATTTATGAAAATATATATATTATATGTGATTTGTTTAACATGTATATGCACCTATGTATGTTATAAATTTATAATTAAATATCTTTATGCTTAATAATTGAAAGGATTAAAATGATGCATCAAAACCAATTATTTAGACGAATATAATAATAATAATAATAATAATAATAATAATAATAATAATAATAATAATAAATATATATTTCCAAGTACCGCATTCATTTGAAACTCACACTACAACTCAAGAGTTTTCTAATTTATGTATATTTATTAGTTACAACTCAAGAGTTTTTAACTTATGATTATTAATTAGTAATCACTAATAACTTTTTATTTTCCTTTCTTTTATAAGGTCGTAAAGTTTTGCTCATTAAAAACATTAATGTATTTGAAGAGATTTGTGATTTAAATATGAAGTGTTAATATAAATGTTATTATAGATGTTTTAGTGTTTTTATGTTATTAAAAGTTATAGTGTTTATTTTTCATATTTTTTATTATTCGTTGTATATATATGTTTTTAAATACAAATGTTATAATAGATGTTTTTCTATTTTTATGTTACTAAAAGTTGCAGTTCGTATTTTTGTTCATACGTTTTGTTACCCGTTATATTATCATTCATTTGATATATAATTTACATAATTTTAAACGGTCTATAAAATTATCAAATAATTGTATATATCACAATGACATAAAAATTAAACTAAACTATATGTTTGCTTTACTACTAACATTTTGTTTCAAAGTAGAAATATTAAATAATAATTTGGTAAAAGTTATTATTTTAACTATATAATTCTATTCTCGCGCAACGCGCGAGGATTCGCCTAGTATACTTATAAAGAAAACATTTTTCGTTTTACCACATTCATTTGAAACTCCCATGCATTTTTTCTTTCACCACATTATTTGAAACTCCCATGACTTTTCAATTTCTTTTTAATAATAATTATACTTTGGTTAATTAGGTTAAATAAATATCAAACCTAAATTGTAATCTTATATAAACTAAATTTTAATATTAAAATAATATCTTTACTTCTACTTATAAAGTTATGTTTTTTAACTTTTAACAAATTATACTTAATTTATTAGTTTTAATATATTGTTGGATGTAAACCATTATCATTTTAAAGATACAATTTTGGAACAATTTGTATAAAATACTTAAATTATTAATTTAAATATTACATTATATGGTCAACTTAAATATAAATTTTATTTTAACTTAAACAACCCAAAGAATATTTTATCATTATCATCATCATACATACTTATAAAGCTAGCATTTTTTCTTGAATCTCATGCATTTGAAACCTCATTTTTTAACTTCCTCAAACCACATTCATTTGAAACCCCCTTTTTTAACTAATGCATCTCAAAAGTTTTCTTAATTATGATTTAACACTCTAAAGTTTTATAACTTATATTATGTTTAATTAGCATTTAGTGAAAAGTTTACTATAAAAAGGCCAATCTTTTGTGGCATTTGAAACCCCATTTTTTAACTAATGCAACTCAAAAGTTTTCTTAATTATGATTTAACACTCAAAAGTTTTATAACTTATATTATGTTTAATTAGCATTTAGTGAAAAGTTTACTATAAAAAGGCCAATCTTTTGTGTCTTTTGTGTTATATAAAATCTTACATGTAAAAAGGATTTGAAGATATTGTGATTCAAAAGTTTTCATATAGTTGAAACATTCACGATCCAAATATGATGATTTGAAAAAATGGGTTATGTCGCATCGATGGTAATTGTAATATGATTTTTTCTTTCAACCAAAACAAATGAAGCTTTTCTATTCTTTTTTTATATTCAGTTTCTCATTTAATCTTTATATGTGATTTGTGTGTATTACTCAATCTTGAATGTGACTCTCCAAACATCAATGTTTTGCTTGGAATATCTTTCTGATTCTTCTTTTTCAAGAAAAATATTTTGATTGCAGGTTAGTGAAGAATTGTCATCAAGTTTCAATGGTTGAATGGTGTTAAATGAAGAAAGAAGATTCATAAAATGGATATAGGTTTTTTTGTTTGAGCAAAGTTGACGAATGTTAGTTTTTTCTTTTGATTTAAATGTATGTTTATGTAACATCTTTATTTATATATTCAACCACCCAATGCTCTTATTTATTTGATTGTAATTTTTCTATTTTGATTATGTTTATTTTCTATTATTTTTTTGTTGGGTTATCCTACACAACATATTTAAAAGACAATATTTAAAAGATAACATAATTTTGAACATTTGATATGTAATTATGATAGACTTATCATGATATGTTCTTCATATGAAAGTAATTTATCCATATTACTACGATAAGAATTACATATGACATTTACGAATATATATATATATATATATATATATATATATTATGTGATTTGTTTAGCATGTATATGCTATATATGTTATAAATTTATAATTACATATCTTTATGTTTAATAATTGAAGGGATTAAAATGATGCATCAAAACCAATTATTTAGACGAATTATTATATCAAATTTAACAACAACGTTATTGCTATATTTAAAAAAAAATACATTTGTAAAGACTTCAACTATATAGGTGTTTCCGCGCAACGCGCGGGCATTCGCCTAGTTGACTAATAAACTACGTCTTTTTGTAATATCACATGTTTCTGAAACAAAACTATTCGTCTAAAGGTAACTATCCGTTCAATGAAAACTATATAACAGCCGACAAATAGAATCTAATTGATGAAATGAGCTTTAGCCGAAATCAGACATTAAATGTAACAAACTATTTGCGCAAAAGAACGAATCGCGTGAAGAATCTAATTTTTGAAAATACTATTCGCACCCGTCGCTTGGCGCGGGTAAACGGCTTGTATATATATATATATATATATATATATATATATATATATATATATATATATATATATATATATATATATAACCCAATGAGATTTCCTAATATATACAAAAACCGCCTATACAACTATTTAGAATATTTATTTTATTATTATATCTAAAATTTATAAGCTTTATTCTATTGACATATATAATGAGAAATTTAAATAATCTCAAATTTATTATAATAAATAAAAATCTTTGTTATCACATGTCACACTCTCATTCATTTTGTCACATGTAATTTTGTGTCTATAAAATTAATTTTTTTATAAACATGTGGTTTCGACTAGAGATGAGAGTGGGTCCAAACCTGGACCGGTAGATCCGGACCCGAAAAACCCGGGAACCGGTTAACGAGATTTTGTAGCACCGGAAACCGGACCGGTATATAGGAACCGGTTACGGGTAAGATATCGGGTAGAGTGGGTCTAGAACCGGAAAACCCGAAAATATCAAAGTGGGTCAGTTGGAACCGGGTAAAGTGAGTCTAGAACCGGGAAACCCGGGAAAACCGGAATTTTTTGGTAATTACTTAGTGGTTGAAATTTGAAAATTTTCAATTTTGATATCCAAACTTCGGGGGACTGTAAGTCATTGAATATTAAACCAAAAATGACAAAATTATAATCTAAAATCATATACAAACTCTAAACTACATGTTGAAAAAAACCCCATGATAATCCGACTTCAAACGAATTAGATATGCATGGTTTAAAATTTCACAGAATACAAAAATAAAGTTATTGATATCCCGACTTTGGGAGACTATAAATCAATGAATATGAAATCAAAAATGAAAAAAAAATATAGTCTAAAATAATGTACAAACTCTATACTACACTTTAGAAAAAACCGCATGCTATTCCGACTTCAAACAAATTAGATATACATGTTTTAAAACTACCACAAAATACAAAGAAAGCTGAAAAACATAAAATTTCCAGCTTTGATATCCCGACTTTGAGAGACTATAAGTCAATGAATAAAAATCCAAAAATGACAAAATTATAGTCTAAAATCATGTACAAACTATTTGAAAAAAAAAATTCATGTCAATCCGACTTCAAACGAATGAGATATGCACGTTTTAAATCTATCACAGAATACAAAAAAAGCTGAAAAAAATAAAATTTCCAGCTTTGATATCCCGACTTTGAGAGACTGTAAGTTAATGAATATAAACCCAAAAATGACAATATTATAGTCTAAAATCATATACAAACTTTTACCTACACCCTGGAAAAAACATCATGTCAATCCGACTTCAAACGAATGAGATATGCATGTTTTAAACTTTTCATAGAAACCAGTTCCGGCCCCTAAAATCAGTTCCGGTTCCTAACACGGTTCCGGTTCTTAAACCCAGTTTACCCGGACCCGAAGGACCCGAAACCCCGATTACCCGGAACCCGTATAGACCCATTCTTTAACCGATTTTACATATTCCGGTTCCAGTCCGATTCCGGTTTTCCGGTTCTAAATCTCATCCCTAGTTTCCACGGGTCTCTAACCTAGTACAATTATATAATAATTATTACATAAAATTCATATGTAGAACATTACAAATCTTTTAAGATATATATATATATATATATATATATATATATATATATATATATATATATATATATATAATATTAATGGTCTCAACTTATAAGTTATGAATTAGAAATTAAATATAACTTTTAATATCAAATTTTAAAGATAATTAAGGCTCCACGATGAGACGTGGTGGTTGATGTACGAAATTTCACACAATAAGTTTACGATTCAAAGTCTGACATGTCCAAAATATTATCAGTGTTCCGCGATTGACCTCTCACATGTATCTTTAAGTTTGATGACGTTGACCGATCATACAATGTTGATTACCCCTTTTTAAAATAATTAATTAACTATATTAGCTTAATAAAAGGTAATTGCATTAAAAGGATAATATTTTACATCCACCCTTATATTGAAATTTATAAATTAAGTTATTTTATATTAAAAAGTCGAATAGTTAACATTCAATTAGAATAAAATGAGTTTAATGTATTTAAATGCCATAAATATAAATTAGTCCACTGGGTTAAAATAGACTTTGATATTGGTTAATTAGTATAGAGTTTAAGTGTTTTTGTATTTAATACGTCGAGATAATTGTTATCGTACAACGAAGACATACGCTTAAATAATGTGTGCTGCTTGATGAGCTACGGGAAAATAAAAAAGAAAGTCCTAACAATAATATAGTTGATCGCTTAAATTATCATTTGGGTCGAAAGACTTAATGGGAGGACTTGTGTCTAAATCTTGATGAGCTACAGGAAAATCAAAAAGAGAGTCCTAACAATGACATTTGCTTAAGTAATGTGTGTAGCTTGATGAGCTACAGGAAAATCAGAAAGAGAGTCCTAACAATAATATAGTTGATCGTTTAAATTATCACATGGGTCGAAACAGTGGCGAATCTAGAACCAAAAACCACATGGTTCCTTATGTAAGTGAAAACGAAAAATGAAGAGTAAATAATACTAGTGGTGGGCTAGCGCCTGGCGGAGGGGCGGTCTTGGGCGGGTAGTGATGATCGGATGGTGAATGACATAGGGCGGAACTGGCGGAGGGGCGGTGTTGGGCCGATAGCGATGGTCAAACGGTGAACGACAAATGGCGGAACTGGTGGCCGGGTGGGAGCAATCATCAGGGCGACATTGTATGATGCTTCTGAGATGTTGATCACGCCTCAGCCCAAGCGGCATTTCATATTTCAAGCCTATTTTGCTATTTTTTTCCTTTTCTGTTTAATTTTAAATGGATGGACTATTGCCTAATTATTACATTTTAAGTGGATTGAGGCATTGAACCATTTTAAGTCGATTGATATATAAATCATAGGCTTTATACTTTTTGATCTACTTTCTTTTTGAAAAAGTTTATAAGATAGGTCACTGAAAAATTATAAGGTAGTTCCTATTTTTTTTCATGCATAATTTATACTATTCTTTTTTTAAATTAGGTGGGTCCTAGGACCCACCTTCACAGTACATAAATACGCCCTTGGGTCGAAAGATTTAATGGGAGGACTCGTGTCTAAATCTTGATGGTTAGTCTCGATCTACATTGTCAAATACCAAAGAGGCAAATCGAGGTTGGTCAACGACAACATCATATATATGTTATCCACAAGATCTCCCATATCTAGCAAAAATGACAAAATCTACCTATAAGAAATAACAAACCCTTACCTAACCTCATATGTTAACACCCACAAAGAATCTTCCAAATTAGAAAATATCATCGGGATGTCTTAAGAGTTTATCCTGTAAAACATATGAGAAGATGGACAAAGAGAAGACAACTAACACACATAATTATATACACAAATATACACCTTATCTCTGACTCGATATGAGAAGATGGACAAAGAGAAGACAACTAACACACATAATTATATACACAGATATACACCTTATCTCTGACTCGATAATGCTAACGACTTGCATTGTGTTGTCTTTGCCTATTATGATTGATTGGATAGAGTTACTTCAACTTCATAGATCAGTGAATATCAACGTAACATCAATCACACATCATATTTGTGAATTAGTCTTAACAATTTAGCCATTATCTTACCAATAACAAGCAGAACTACCAATTTCGTAACCAGTCTAGGATGAGTTTCCAAAAAAATATGAAATTGCTCCTCACAGTTAAAAACGTAAAATAATCTACTTGTGATAAAAAAAATTCCTTAAAACCTATCAAATTGTTCTTATATTCATGATATTTTGTTATGGAGCAAATTTTTAATTAGTAACTTAATTGCTAAATTAGTAATTATTCTTATAATTAACCAATATATTATCTCATTTTCCACTTTACGTATTTTCCAGCAGTACGTTGACAATTTCTCTTGTTATCCACTCTGCACTGAGAAGAATGGGAATGACTCCAAGCTTCGAAGTTGATTCCATACATTTTGACATCTCATGCTCAAATCTAACTTACCTAAAAGTTAGTTTTTGACATCTCATGCTCAAATCTAACTGAAAAAAAAGAAACACCGTTTCACATTATGTTCAATGAGGAACCGTCTTTTCGCATCTAGGTATTAGGTTATAAAATTTTCTTCCAACATATATGTATATAGCTTGCTGTATATATATGTATATAGCTTGTTGTATATCTTGTTATTTGCTTCAAATGTAATGCATATGTATATATTTTCTTGTAAATGTATAAATTCTTCGTTATGAACGTTTCACATTCTTTTTGAAGTTATATTGCGGCAAATCAATTATTTTTCCTTTTTTTGTGCAATCATCTTTAATATTAGTTAATAATAACATTAATTTGGAATTAGATGATGCTTTTCAACTTACTCGAAAAAGCAAAAAGCATTTCATTTACGTCTTGGTTCGGTTGGCCACACGAAGACTAAAAAGGTTAAATTGAATAGAGAAATGGCGACACATATCTCGTGGGAGTGCGACTCCAAAAAGGAAAACCTCTACGATCGAAGTTCATGATGAATTGATGACGACTGTTGTTCGAGTTCAAAATCCGTTTTTTCCTACTACTCCCCTTTTAATTCATTTTGATTCGTGTTCGTCATTGTCAATTCCGAAACAGGAGGATTGATCTCAAATCAAGATAGTGTTAGGGAGGGAGAGGCGAGGGTTAGGGTTTGTGGATCCAGTTCAAATAGAAATAAAACAAACAGAGAGATGACGGAGGTGATGCTCCATATATATGATGTAACCAACAGTGATTCCGAAAAGGCCAACAACACCATTGTTCAGATCAACAAGATTTTCAAAGATGGAATAGGAATCGGCGGTATCTTCCACAGCGCCGTTCAGGTCTTCTCCTCTCTTTCCATTTCTCTCTCTCTCTCTCTCTCTCTCTCTCTCTCTCTCATCAATCGATTAAATTGTTGCTATATTGATTTAGGGTTTCAATTATTGTTCACTGGTGGATGAATTTTGCTTTGCGTTTCATCATATTACAATTTTGGAGTGGATCCACTGATTACTAAACTATAGAGTAGATCAATCACTGTACAGAACATTCGTGATAAATACAAGTTCACTATTTTTTATCAATTACCTAAGGAATATTGAATTTGCACATCATAATTTCATATGTATGGCAGGTTTATGGAGCGGATGAATGGTCATTTGGGTTTTGTGAACAGGGAAGTGGGGTTTTCAATTGCCCTTCTGGGAAAAATCCCATGTACACATATCGAGAATGCATTGTTCTTGGGAAAACAGGGCTTTCAATCTTAAAAGTGAATCAGATCTTGAGGGAACTTAGTAGGGAATGGCCAGGAGACTGTTATGACTTGCTGTCAAAAAACTGTAATCATTTTTGCGATGAGTTTTGTGAAAGACTCGGTGTGTCTAAACTTCCAGGTTATTCCCATTCTCCTTTACAAAATGTACAAATTTTAATTTTATACAACACTATTTTGTGGTTAAAGATTATATAACCATTTTATACAACAATATGTTAACAGGTTGGGTGAACAGATTTGCTAATGCTGGGGATACTGCTGTAGAAATAGCAGAAAACACTGCTTTTCGGGTCAGCAGTTTTGAGCTTTTATATATACTTAATCACAAAAATGACCAAAATAACCAAATTTTCAACATCTATTACAAAATTATCACCTATTCTTTCTTTCTTCAACTACTCTTACCTATAATGGTCATTTTTGTGATTTAATTATTTTATATTAACAGTTTGCTGCAATTATATTGGTCTAATTTAAGTTATTTATTTAAATGAATGTAGTTGAGACAAGCTAAAACAGAGATTGTGACAGCTAGCAAAGTGGCGTATCAATTTCTTGCTGGAATAGCTTCAAACACCACCACAAGTGTGAGTATGGGTACAGATTCATCAGGGAGTTCAAGTAAAGGGGGTGGCCCACCTCTTTGGCTTAAAAACCTTGTGGCAGCTGGCGCAAAACCATCAAGTAGTAGTACACTTGAAAATGGCGATGATGACTTTCTGCATAATTTGTCACCAGATATACCACGATGATGACTACAAGATATGTAACACACATTTGATGTTTTCTTTTGTGAAGTAGTTTTGTTTTTTTTTTTTACATACTTCTATTCATGTAGTGGACTTTGTAACACAAGTTTGGAGTATATGGCAAGATTTTATTTCTCAATTATCACACTTTTAGTTGCAAGGCAGGAACAAAGAGAGAATGATGTTTAACATGATTCTACTAAAAAATTCACTTCGGATTTCAGTATAGAACGGTTGTTCCGTAGTAATGTTATGAAGTGTATTTCGGACTACAATGGCATGTATTTCGGACTGCATTCCGGAGAAGTTCTACGGATTCTAGACTCGATCTTCACATTTCGAGTGTTTAGGAAGCAGGAACAAGTTTTTTAGGGTTTTACTTGTAGTAATTGTTGCTAATAGTAATATTAACCATACAAAAAGGCTAAATAAAACCAAAATCTTGTTAACACGTATTATTTCCTATTAAAAGCTACTAACAACACACTAATATTTTTTGAACATACTAAGAATTTGTTTAGTTGTGCAAAATTTTCTAGTTTTCTATGAAATTTTTCATAATGAAAATGAAAATTTTAAAAACGCGTTTGGTTAATTTAGTTTTCAAATTTTTTTCAATAAAATGAAAGTTTTCAATTTTCCAAATTGTATGTATATCAGAAAATTGAATTTTATAGTTTTCCAAAGTTTTCTAAATCTCTAAAATATAAAATGAAAACTCCATCGATTTCAACCAAACACGTTTTCTAAAATTCTCATTGAAAACTCAACTTTATATTTTGAAAACATTTTCTTGGAAAATGAAAACAATTTTCCACAACAAGATGCACCCTAAGTGAGGCAAATCGATAATAATATATAAAGGAAACGATACATTCCCATAGATGCTCGAGCTCTCCAATGTCAGACGACATCTTTCAACAAAGTGTAAGTCCGAAATGCGATTTCATGCGACTCCCAAAGGTTGGTTGGAGAATAAAGTGTAGTCTGAAATGCGTGACTGGAGTGGTTGTCCGAGATGATATATATGGGGGACCACAGTAACAGGTTAGATTAACGATGTGGATGATCCGAAACATGTTTAGAATGTAACATTCCAGACAGTGTGGTTATTTTTTAAAAATCCAAAAAGATGGTTATTTTTTAAAAAGGTTTATAAAGTTGTTACATTTTCAAATAAAATTGAAATTCCCACTTATTATGTATTAATACAAGTTCTTAATGTTTATTTTTCATTTTAATAGTGTTGGATTTAGTAATGTTGGATTTAAGGTGCGTTTGACAAAACTAGCTGATAACTAGAAGCTGAAAGTTGTAACATTTATTATATGAGTATTTGACAAAAGACAAAACTGCACAAATCGTCCATGTAGTTAGCTGAAAATTGTCACTTTGGTCCAAAAAGGTTTGGACTATCACCAGAGGTCCAAACTTTTCATTTTGTTGCGAGTTTGGTCCAGTTTTCTATAAACTTTTTCATAATGACTATTTTACCCTTGGTACTTTCTTTTTCTATTTTTTTAATTTATTTAAATGTTTTTTCGATTAAAAGAAAAATAAAAAAGAATATCTATCTCTCTCTCTCTCTCTCTCTCTCTCTCTCTCTCTCTTTCTCTTTCTCTCACTTAATACTCAACAATCCAAACACCCCACCATCGATCAAAGCTGCTGCTTCCTCCCTCCGATGTCCCCATCTTCGTTCACCTCCTTTCTCGTCTACGAGCATCAGAACGACACACGACATGCAGTTGAGAACGCTGCCTGCCACCACCATCTTAACCTACCTCCTCCTTCGAATACCATAACCCCTCCATCACCAGTGTTACCTCTCACTCTCTCCACTCGTTGTTTACAACCGAAGAAGAGGAAGAAATAGGCAAAGCTGCCACCGATCGATGTTATCGTCGTGAGTTCAATCACCATTGGCTGCCATCGCCGCCTTCCACTGTTGTTGGGGAAGTTCCAACGGCCACCATTACTACCTTGCTGTTGTTTCCGATCACTAACAACCTGTGACAACCCGAAAAATTTTAAAATTTTGCCTTGCAAAGCCCAGCCAGTCAAGTCAACTGAGTGTCAGACTCGTTCCTACTATCATTTAGCCTCAGTTGGAGTCCGTTTAAAGGTCCAAAGGTCAGTACATTCAAGCGTGGAACATAGAAATGGATCGCGTACACTTTTAGCAACAAAAACCGAGCCTTACACTCCAACATCAGGAGTGTACGGCCGCACACTGGGTGTGCGGCCGCACACCCCTCTCCTGGCAGCACACTCACGTGTATAAAGGAGGGGCTTGGCCTTCATTCATTCCTTTTCTCTCTCCAAGGCTTAAAACTCGATTTCTCTCTCAACTATCATCCGATTTTGAGCCTTCTCGAGCTTCCGAATCGTAAGTACTCTTCCCTTATGCTTGAATCTTGTTAAGAACACTAGATTAAGTCCTTGAAAATGCCCAGAACTCAAGAACACAAGGTGTGTGCGGCCGCACACACTCATGTGGCCGTACACCCCTCAAAAACCCTCAAAACACCCTTCAAACACCCCTAAAGGCTTCCATATTGTAAGCACCATTCCCCAAGCTTGTTGCTTACCAGATATGAGCCTTAGAAAACTCCCAAAACATGTTCATCAAGGTGTGTGCGGCCGCACACACTCATGTGACCGCACACCCCTTTGTTTGGTGCTTTAGGGCTTCCAAAGTGCCCTTCTAGCTTCAAAACTTGATGAGCATCTGTCCTACAAGCCTCCCCACCATTTGGAAAACATTTTGTGCACACTTTACCATGAGTGTGCGGCCGCACACTCCCCTGGCCGCACACCCATCAATATGGCCGTACACTCCCATTTAGTGAATTACATGTGATTCCAACACTTGGGCAAAGTGTTTCCTAGTCCCGTAAGGTGTTTCCTTGCATTTGGTTGCTTCTAAACACTATATTTATATCAATATATGCCATTATATGTATTTTAGGACTCGTTAAGTCTCGGGACTTCACTCGTGGAACTTCTCATCCTTACGCGCATATTCATTGAATCACCCACATCAGGTGAGTTCATACCCCGTAATGAATCTTTTAACCGTTTTAAACATTTTAAGGGGGGAATACAAGTTGAACACAATGTTAATTGTGTAATTGTTTGTTATAAACATTTTAAAAAGGATTACTTATGTCATTATAAGTTGTCAAAACATTTCAAAAAATCTTTTAAAGTTATGTTACTTTATAGTCTTACCAAAACTCCGTTTTAAAGTGCAAGCATAACTTGGTAGATAAAAGAGTCTTTTCAATAACAGTTCAAGGAAAACATTACTAGTAAACTATAATAGGTATAGTTTAGAGTTAGTCCATACACGAGTCAGAACACACTATTATGAGAAACGATACACACTATACACTATGCAAGAGAGTATACTATACGTGAACATTACTACACTATACAAACATTTGAATACTATAAATAGAATGTGACATACTACTTCTCGATACGACACTTCTTAGTGGTATCACTTTGTAACCAGAGTCTCCTGGAGGGAGAGCGGACATTGTGTGTATAGATCTATACGGGACAGACACTCCCACATCCCGACTGCTATCTACAGTCCCAACCGAAAGGCCAAGGGGTGACAGAATGTTACCTCACTACATATGACCTGGAGGGTCATCAGTTATTCAGCCGTCGATCAGCATGGTTACATACGAGTTCACATTCAAAACTTTAATTAACCAAATAAGAATTAAAGGCAAAACAGACTCTCCGAGGCGTATTGTTCATTTAATACCACCTGGAGTCTGCATTTCTTTTCTTTAGACTCCTCGAGGTGTATTGTACATTTAATACTACTTGGAGTCTGTATTTTATTACTATATAACCAGCAGCGTCACTGCTGAGGTAAAACATTATTTTCCCTATTACATTTACTTTGTGATCTTTTCACATATTACATTAATGTATAGACTATATTTAGTTAATGATAGTCACACTTGGGAAAATACACACTCATACACGATACAAACATATATAACATTTGAGGCCTTGGTAGAAGGCCACGTTTAGTAAGAAGGACCGTAATGCTAATCTTATGATTCCTTGATGTATACATCAAAGGATACATATATATCAATAGAATCTGACAGGTAATAGGATGTATGCTTTCCGTTTCATTTCCTGTTCCTTGTTTGGTTGTGGGCTTGAGACAGATTCACCCAGCCTATTATCTATCCGATTCTAGATATATAGGTTTCGTATACATTAAGTCATCATAAGGGTACCAGGTATGGGTCAAGACATAGGACACAGAGTCAATGAACAGTTTTCTAGTATAGAACACATTTTCCAAGATGGACGTTTGGTATATAGAACTAGATACTTACTAGTTAAAGGTTTAATCCATTTTATTAAACCAAGATATACTCAAAGGACCTTCGGTGCCTAACTCTATAATACTTTAGTTTATACAGCACGGTTATATATCATCAATACCCAATAGTTAGTTGGATGAGTATTTTCCGCCTTACTTCCTGTTCCTTGTTTGGTTGTGGACTTAGGGCAGATTCAATCAATTAACTAACTAGTCGATATTAGATCATATATATCTAGTATAAATTAAGGGATCATAGGAGTAATCACTGTGGTTACCATTTTACTATAAGAAATAAGGGTTTTCTTAAAGAATCTTTTCATTAAATATAAAGGAACTATTACAGTTAACTCCGTGAGTACCAAGAGGATACACTAGGGTTATATACAATAAAGATCTAACAACCAATGGGATGTGTGTCATCTGCCTCATTCCTTGTTCCTTGTTTGGTTGTGGGCTTATGGCGGATACACACAACCGATTGCTTGTTTACTCTGAGTTTTATGTAATTTGTATCCACTTAGTACACATAGAAAGGATTGTAGAGTCATTTTTACTTATCTTTCATCAAGGCAGGAAATATAGGATTTCCTGGAGGAACAGGCGAACTTTTTCTAAACACAACTTATAATTTACTACATTTTTCAACTACGTTTCAACAGTAGCTTTCCACAAACATTTTTACAACTTACATCACTAAAATCTTATGAACTCACCAGCTTAATTGCTGATCAACTCTTTCAAATAACTTGTATTCTCAGGAACCGATTAGACAGGTACTCGTGTCGAGGATTCAGAAGATAGAGCAGTATAGCTTCAAGTCTTGTTTGTTATTTGCTTATGTATTCTATGTTTTGTGTGTACACACTTTGTAAACACTTTCTTTCTAATGAAATGGTTGTTCATTACTTCGCTTACTATGATGCATGTCTTGTGATACTAAACATGACGTCCTCCACCCCAGAACGTTTCCGCCGTTCCGGTTTTGGGGTGTGACACAACCCCTTAATCCTCTTTCCTCTCCCTCTCGTTCGCTACTGGAAGAAGAGAAACGGGGCAGCTAGAGCCACCGCTACAATCATCAAACACCCATTGCCTTATCGCCGCCATTAACTCCGATTTAGGGTAAGATCAGTATGTTTATATGCTACAATTTGTTGATTTAGGGGTTCTTCGAATACAACCATTTGAGTTTTTGTGTTGTTTTCTTCTTCTGGTTTTTACAGAAACAGTCATGGAGGGCAGTTTTGACATTGGCGTATCAAAGTTTGTGTGTTGTTTGGGGGGTGATTTTCTAATTGAAGCTGATTTAAGCTTTTTAATCTCCCTTCCTCTTCCTTTCCCTCTCGTTTTCTTCTTCTGGTTTTTACAGAAACATCATTCCTAATTTGGGGATCTTTCTAGGTCTTGATCTAGATCACTCTATGCTTTTCTAATTGAAGTATGTATTGGGTGGATTATGTGTATTGTTTAAGTTGCAGATGAAATGAAAAGAGACAAGGAAGAAGAGAATGGGGGTGTTTGGGGGGGTGATTTTCTTCTCACATGTCCCGTAAGAGAGAGAGAGAGAGAGAGAGAGAGAGAGAGAGAGAGATTTTTCTTTTTTCTTTTAATCTGAAAAAATCTTTATAATAAAAAAAATGAAAAAGAAAAAGTAAGGGCAAAATCGTCATTATGAAAAAGTTAATAGTAAATTGGACCAAACTCGCAAAAAAAATGAAAAGTTTGGACCTCTGGTGCTAGTCCAAACCTTTTTGGACCAAAGTGGCAATTTTTTACAAACTACAGGGATCATTTGTGCAGTTTTGTCTTGACAAAAATAATTGGAAGCTTTTGAAATATATAAAATTACAAAAATGATACCAGTCTAAAAAAGTGAAACATAATAAATAAAAAGGCAATACTTAAAATTAATTAAAAAGCTCAATAGTTTTTTTCTAAAAGCTACATAAAGTAGCAAGGTACTAGATGGGGTAAAACAAAAGTTTACATGTAAAAAAAATACATCGATTTTGCCAAACTAATATTTCTTTCACCTCTATGCTTAAACCACAAAAATACTATAGACATAATATTATAAAAAATATAGCAGAGGGAGGAAATTTTTGTTGAAAGTTAGCTCATTTCTCGCCTTCCACATGCACAAAACTGCACCATAACAAATTCTTGGAATTGTTTTCGCTTTTTTGGACATCACCCCAACATGTAGCGAAATTGAAGATCTCTTTGACTGATTGTACCACTTAAAGAGGAACATCACACCACTTAACACCCTTACCCAGATGGGTGTCGCGCATGAACATGTAACCAACATGTGATCCACCGATTTGACCATAATCGAAAATATACTACATGTGACAGGGGGTAGCACAACTTTACTATCCCGGAGAGACACAACCGTCAAAATTCAGCCTAAACTTGCTTGCTAAATCAAACATGAGACCTTGATCGGAACATATTTAACCCACTTGAAAGCATTGCCTCCCTAAACAATTAATTTTCTAACAACGACCAATCTTTAGACCTTCCACTGTATATTTATAATCCAAAGCAAAGGAACAATGAAATCAATTCATTTTTGCATGATTCGTAAAAGACCCCACGACTAAGATGAGCCGGGACATTATAATCTCTTCCAAGTTGTTGCTCGTAACTCTTTTCTACGACCACGAAACACCACCCGGAGATATTCTTCGACAAGAAGGCGGTTCTTTGATTTCTATATTGTAGGTTTAGGGAATGGCACCCTTTTTTTGGAAAAACCTCAGAATTGGATCGAATACTCTTAAAGATAAGATTAAGTACATGTCCACATAATGTGGACATGTATGGAAATATTCTTCGACAAGAAGCCAGTTCTTTGATTTCTATAATGTGGACATGTATGTAATCCTATCTTTAAAAGTATTCAATCCAATTCAGAGGTCTTTCCAAAAGAGGGTGTCATTCCCTAAACCTACAATAAGAGAGAAAATCATTTTATTGTTAATGTCAATGCTATTTATGCCTGATGTTGTTTACAATTTAACCATCGAAGCATGGTATTGTTTGCGGTAACCTGTAAATGGAGCCAAATTGCAAGTTATAACTGGTTCTAATGGTTAAATTGAACAAAAAAAATAAAATAATAAATGGTGACGTTTTTGTCGATAGAACCAAAATGTAAGAAATACTTTTTGCAAATTTCACTTTATATATCCCCTATTTGTATCAAACACATTTAGTTTTCAAAACAAAAAATATATATACGGAGATTACCACTATGCAACAAATCAATAAATATAATTAATTAATTTATTCACAATAAAACCTAGAAAATGCTATGACGTAATATTATTTCCATCGATTGTAATTTTCTGCTAAGAAAGACTCTCGCAGGATGAACTCTGCCTTCGTCAGATTCAAAGTTGTGGAAGATGAACAAGCATTGGAAAAGAAACTACAGGGGATCAAACACAAAGGGAAGAGTCTTCTGATTAACTTCTCAACACATCTAAGGAAATCATAGAACCCAACACATACCTGTAAGGAGAAATACAACGCAGAGTGATGCTCCCACAAAACCATACGAGTTAGAGATGGTCGATCGTTTGCACAAGTAATCTCAGGGAGACAAGGGACAAATCCTACTCCTACTCATATTCCCCCCTCCTCCACCCCACCCCCGATGATCATGTTAAATCCACTGACCGAACTCGGAAACTGGTTAAATAGCATATTCTTAATTGGGGATGCACATAGTATCGATCATATGGAAAACTTGCCATCATCACTGTTGTTGTACGAGAAAACAAGGTACCTAGGAGGGTTAAGATTAACCTTGGAATTCGATAGTTTAAAGAAGGCGATTGAGTTTCTTGAAGACCAATCCAGATGGAGTGATTGGTTTAAATGGTTAATCACGGCGGATAAGTACGAATTTCAGTACAAAAGAGTAGCATGGTTAAAGATTATTGGTCTCCCACACAAGCTATGGGGAGAAGATAACTTTTCAACGATTGTCAGCAACTACGGTAGAGTCATATCCCCCTTTAGTGACATAAGAAACAGAAGAGATTATTCCATGGGTAAGGTTGGAGTGTTAACCTTAGAAAAGAAATGGATCAATGATCAAACTACAGCATGTGCTAATGATGAAATATTCAGTATTGGTGTTGTTGAGTATACTGATGATTGGTCCCCGTTTCACCTCGTCCCATATGAAAAAGTTGATGATGAGTCAGACAAAGAAGACGAAGAGGGCGATGAGACAGAGGTGGAAGAGGATGATGACGCAGACGAAGGAATCTCTGATACATGGTTGGGAGGTCAGAATCAAATTGAGGATATGAAAGAAGGTGAGATAACACCGGAATCAAATAGCTCAGGTAATGGTTTGGGCGGGAATGTCTTTCCGATTGGTAAGTCGACGGTCGTCGGAAACGTAATGGTGTCACCGAAGTTCGTGGGAAATGATGCTGAAATTAATGTGGAGGGTTCACCAAAGACGATTGCAATTCTAGAGAACAACTCTGGGGAACTGGCGGATAACGAACAATTAATTCCCCACCCAATTTTTAAATTTGATGCTAAACAGGATATACCGACGGACTCGGAGCGTAGTAAGTTTGGATCAATTAGCAAATTGGTCCCTTTGGGATGCTTTGGGCCTTTCCCGAAATCTCAGCCCAATATATTTTATCACCATGACCAGTCATTGGAGCCCCACTGAAATTATTGTTTAGACAACCACTTGGTAAAAAAAAGAGGTGCCATGAAACAACCTGTGATATTCCTTCGAAACAAACCAACTCACAAACCCCATTGACTTCTACGATGCACTTTAATCCTCCATCTGATATCAATGCGCCCAATCTAAACCTTAATCAGAGCCCTAATTCCGAATATGTTCATGCTGTTGAAGCATCAGAGAGTTCGTGTGTAGATGAAGTGGCTCAAACTGCAAAAATTAGGGAAGAACTTGGATATCAAATTGGTAGCGATAGCAGTATTCTCAATGCGGTCATTGGCGAAGCTGGAGTTCACAATCATGACTAATGAATTTTATGTCACTCAACGTTCGGGGCATTGGGATCGATGCCAAGGTGAAATGGGTAAGGAAATTGAAACTGCAACACTGTATCAACTTCATCGGATTACAGGAAACACAGATCTCCAATTACTCTAATATTGATGTGAAAGGATGTTGGGATGCCACTAAGATGGATTTTGAAGGGGGTGAACTCCACTGGGCGTTCTGGTGGATTGGTCTCAATATGGAACTCAAGACTTTTTAAGAAGTTTAATGTTATTAAGAGTCGCTATTATTTAATAGTTATTGGCTCATGGGTTGGCATTTCGGGGTGTACTATCATTGCAAATATCTGCGGTCCTCAAGCACCATTGGAAAAGAAAGCACTTTGGAGGGATCTGATGCAAACTAAGCAGAATTGGTTTGGAAATTGGCTCCTATTTGGGGACTTTAATGTAGTGAGGCAGAAAGAGGAAAGATTTAATTCCCAATTCTATGAAGCCAGTGCTCATGACTTTAACCAGTTCATTCATGAGGCAGGCGTACAAGATTTCAATATCGGTGGAGAACGGTTCACATACATGAGTAGTGTTGATGCAAAACTACACTAAATTGACAGGTTCCTTGCATGCCCTAATTTCCTATCTTCCTGTCTTGTACTCACAACAACAGCTCATCCCAGATATCTATCTGACCATTGTCCTATTACACTCACATCGGGTAGAAAAGACTTTGGTCCTACGCCATTTAGATTCTTCAGTTCATGGTTATTGGTGGATGGTATTGATCAAGTGGTGGTGAATGCATGGTTTGGATTAAAAGGTTATGGGCCAGCGGATGCTTATGTTGCTGCCATATAACATCCCAAAATTTAAGACCAAAAACAATTCATTTTAATTAAGTTATTATATAAAACCAACAGTATAAAAACATTCATAATGATATCTCATGTCAAAACCAAAGTGTCAATAATCAAAACATATTATCATAAAACCATATCAGAGTGTAATCTCAAAGATCTCATGTGCGGAAAACATAGTGTGATGTGCTGCGATCAAGCCGACTCCTTTCCTTTGAAACAATGTACCTGAAACCAAAACTGTAAACCGTAAGCACGAAGCTTAGTGAGTTCCCCCATTATACCACATACCATACAATTCACATACTGTCAGGCATACCGGGGTGCCCGACCAACCCCATGTCAGGCATATATGGGTTCCCGACCTACCCTGCTAAGCATACCGGGGTGCTCAACCTACCCCTGTCAGGCATATCTGGGTGCTCAACCTACCCCTGTCAGGCATATCTGTCTAGCATAGCTGGGTACTAAACTACCCCTTCGGCCCTACCGACCGATAACCGGGGACTATTCCCCCTACTACCACTATCACATAACATCATATCATGCTAGCACATAAAACGTATCAGGTAGTGACAAACCCAAGTAATTATCATAAAGACAACTACTCGACAAACAATCCCTACTAGTGGGTCGACATTGTGGCCGTAGACCCACTTCTACTGAAAGCTAACTCACCTCGTATTGCTGAAGTCCCGCAGACGAAAACCCGGACTACTGGATGACAGCTTCCCGAACTGTCAATATCAAAACAATACGCAATTAATAATTGGGTTCCAGTGCATAACCATAAGTCCATACTTGGGGTAAAAAGACCATTTTACCCCCAACCTAGCTTGGTCCAAAGCCAAGGCCCAAACTCAAACTCTGGAGGCCCGAAAGCCAAATAATAAATCAAGGCCCAACATATGGCTCAATTTTCCAAATTGGGCCCAAACCTCTACATGGTCAACATGTGAACTCACCAGACATCCTAAATATTTGATATTAGATATTCAATCCCCATATAATTCATTGACTTTTAGCTCTATATTGATTTAGAACTAGTTACACCTGAGTTCAATGAAATGATATCTCATATTTATAACACAATGGTTATTCTTCTATATAATAAGATGCAAGTTATAACCCATTAAAGCCGATCCATGGATTTTATTTTATGTAAATATATATTTGATATTTTATTCTTATCATCAACTTTGATAAGATTATAACATTTCTATCAATTAATTCAATATTTAATTAGTCCATAGATGATCTCTAAGTCCATTTATACGCTTCTTTGAACATTTCCCTTATCAATTGGGTTATTAACATCAGCCCATATGTTAAAATATGAAACCATGACATAAGGCCCATTAGCTAACTTATACTCACCAACCCATTAAAGCCTAACAGGAGTTCAATTAGCGTACCTAGCTTCCAGGCGGCGCACAAGAGAATTCCTTCGACGGTGGTTGAATTCTTCGCTCACGAGGAATCGTAACTCCACAACCAAGTTATGAGTTCTGCAAACCCACGCCCCGACAGATATCGATTTCCCCACCTTCTTTCTTGCCACCGGAGACTAGTACCTTGTCTTCTTCCCTACTGATGCTGCTGGAGGTCCCAAAACAGTCGTCGGAAAAGCATTAGGCCGGGAAAACGGAATCAAAACTCATCAATTAGTCTCTTTCTAATTGAAGTCACCGGTGAGAGATAAGAAATCAAAGCATAAACTGAGCCTTACCTGCCTTTACTGCTCTGGAGAACATACAGGATTCAGTCCCACAAAATTGCCGGAGGATACGTAGCCACCGGAAGGCGCATCCCCACCAGGTTCACGGTGTCGCGCAGAGCTGGTGCTGACGGAATGACCCCGTTCTCGCTAAACTATCCTCACCTCTTTCTCTCAACTAACGGTCCAGTGAGAGTTCTGACTGATGTCATAGACTAGTGGTTGCATCCCTTCTTACACTCGATGATAAACCCAATCGAACAGGTCAGAAACGATGACCTTAAACCCGAAATCAACACCTCGCCTGGAGCCCTTCGTTGCTATCTCTCTCACTCTCTCTATGGTTGTTTCCGGCGAGAGCTGACGCCGGCAGTGAAACATGGCAATGGCAGCTTCACCTCCAGAGTTTTTTTTGTAAATTCATTAAAGGAAAGGAAAGGAAAATTTTGACGGAACGAAAAGAAATGAAAGGAAAATTTTAATTTTTTGTGTTACCGAGTTAGAAGGAAAAAGAAAATAAAACTAAAAATTTTCCTTCCCCTCACTTTCTTCCCAAATCCGTCCAATTTGGGAGGAAAATTTGGAAGGAAAATATGACTCCAAAATCCTTCCCCTCCCCTCACTTTCCTTCCATTAATGAAACTCGGGAACACGATTTTCCTTCGACACCCCTCACTTTCCCTCCGTTTCCTTCCATTTTTCTCTTTAAGTGGAACTCGGGAACAACGCGTTAAGGTTTCTTTGTGCGACTCACCTCCTAACCCCAACGCTCCTTACAATAATATATATACAAGAAGTTGAGGTTGGACAACAGATTTCCATCAAGAAGACGTGCTTCCCACACGATACAAAATAAAATAGAGAAGGAAGCACCGGTTCCTGTCGGGTAGCAGGGAAAGAAGAAACATAGAAACCTAGATCTGGCAGATATAGTCCCTCGGGTTTAGCCTTATGACACAATTTATCCTATATTGAAATACCACATCAAAACTGATTTCTTGATAATTACAATTTAAACCCTATACTTATATGTTTAATTTGTACTTAATAATTATTGTTTTACTTTATTTATTATCATTATTAAATATCAAAATCTATTAAGTTTATATTTTAACATTTATTATTTTATTATTTATTTCACTTAGCCTTCTAAGTTATATAGCCACCATTTAATTCGCTAAACCCTATTTTGTTAAAATAAATAATAAATAAATAAATAAAAATGACGAAAATGGGGCATTACATGCCAAACTCAAACATGTGAAAGAAGCTATTCGCAAATGACATAGAATTGAACACAATAAGGAAGATATGGAAAAAGAAACATTGCAATCATTAGTGGCGGAAATTGAGAATGTGGCAGAAACTCGTTTGCTAACTGAAGATGAACTCAAAAACATGACCAACTGGTTGAATAATCCTTAAACTTGAAAGGTTTGCTGCTGAGGATTTAAAACAGAAGGCGTGTATTAAGTGGACTGTGGATGGGGATGAAAACACATCGTTCTATCATGGATTTGTTAACAATCATAACAAGAAGAATCATATTGATGGTTTAATGATCAATGGCAGATTGAGAACTGAAGTTGAGGAGATTAAAGAAAAGGTGTTTAACTTCTTTCAAAACAAATTCAGTGAAAGATGGACCTCCAGACCAAAACTTGTGAATTCCCGTTTCAAACCAATTTCGATGATGGAAGCGATTCGTATTGAGGCCCCCTTTACTGTAGATGGAGTTAAAAAGGCCACGTGGGCTTGTGGTGGTGATAAGGCTTCGGGTCCCGATGGGCTAACATTCAAGTTCATCAAACGATATTGGGATATAATAAGTGATGATTTGATGAGGGTTGTCCGGAAATTTGAGGATTCTGGAACTCTATCTAAAGGTTGTAACTCCTCATTCATTACGTTAGCTCCTAAATCTAAGGATCCGACTTCCCTGGTTAATTTCAGACCTATTAGCTTGATTAGCTGCATATACAAGATAATATCCAAAGTGTTGGGAACTAGATTAAAGAAAATTTTTAGGAGTGTAATCGATGAAGTTCAGTTTGCTTACGTGGAGGGCAGAAGTATACTTGAAGGGCCCTTTATAGTCAATGAAATATGTTCGTGGGTCAAAAAAACAAAAAAAAAGGTGTTACTCTTTAAAGTAGATTTTGACAAAGCGTTTGATTCTGTCAATTGGGAGTACCTTGACTCAATTCTCAATCAAATGCGATTTGGGAATAAGTGGAGAAAGTGGATTCGAGGATGTTTCTCATCTGCACGTGCCTTTGTTATCAACAATGGTAGTCCAACTAAAGAATTTAAGATCTCAAAAGGGGTGAGACAAGGAGACCCTTTACCCCTTTTTCTATTCATTATAGCAATGGAAGGACTAAATGTATCTATGAAGACTGTCAGTGAGAAAAACATATTCAAAGGGATAAAAATTTCAGGAGTTGATACCAAACTATCGCATTTGTTTTACGCAAATGATGCGTTATTTGTGGGAGAATGGTGCAGATCGAATATGAAAAACTTAGCTCGTATCTTACATTGCTTCCATATGGCCTCTAGCCTCAAGGTAACTTTCTGCAAATCCAAGGTATATGGCGTTGGGGCATCTAGTTGTGGAAAAAATAAAATACATTGGGTTTCGTGGAAAAAAATAAGAAGCTCGAAAAGATAAGAAGTTCTTTCCTATAGACGGGAAGCGATGAAAAAAATAAAATACATTGGGTTTCGTGGAAAAAAGTCACTAGCCCTAAAGAGTTGGGTGGTTTAGGTGTTGGTTCCATAAGAGCTCTGAACATTACACTACTGGTCAAATGGTGGTGGAGACTGAGGAATGATACATCAGCTTTGTGGAGAAAGATTATATGTGGAGTTCATAACTTATTCAACAAACCTAAAGACTATCTTTCTAAGAAATCTCTCAGTGGTGTATGGAACAACATAGCAGGTGTTAAGAATAACGTGGAATCTATGGGCATGAGTATCAATGATATATTTAGACAATGTGTCAAATTTGGGGACAACACTCAATTCTGGAACGATATTTGGATTGGATCCTTAGAATTAAAAAAGGTATATCCAACTCTTTATGATATAGAGGCTCAAAAGAGATGCATGGTGAAGGACAGAATCAACGAAAACGGTGTTATCAGTTGGTGTTGGAAGTCCAACCCATCAAACTGTGGGTTACAAAACTGCCTCTCGAGCCTAGTTCAGGATGTTGAATCGATTCAGCTGCATCGTGGGTCGGATTATACACATTGCTTTATTGCTCCTGATGACATCTATAGAGTTTCGATCCTCATGCATTTAATTAACCACAACCATGCTAGTAATTTCTCTCATGCTATGATCAGCTGGTGTAAGTTAATTCCCATAAAAGTGTTGGGTTTCTTCTGGAGAGCAGTGCAGGTTCGTATACCTTGTGCTATGGCACTTATTCACAGGAACATACCTATCGATTTCATGTATTGTGGCTTTTGTGTAAATCAGTAGGAGGATGCAGATCACATACTCATCAATTGTCCGTTTGCTTGTCTGGTTCGAGGAAAAATCCTCAGGTGCTGCGGGATTGATGATATGGCAGTAAACACGGTGGGTGAGTTCATTGATTTTACATCCAAAAGGGGAAATTGTTTAAATCGCAGGAAAATATTCATTGCAATTTGTTATGGGATGTTATGGGTTCTTTGGAAATCACGGAACAACATACTATTTCAAAAGTCTGTATGTTTTCCTACTCAAGCGGTCGAGAACATTAAGTCGTTAGTTTATCTATGGATCAAATATAAGGGCAATAGGGGAACTTGTAGTTGGGAGAATTGGAATGTATCCCCTTTTTCTATTTCTTGATATGTATTTGTTGTAACTCCTTGGACCTCGTTTAGTTTCTTGCTAGCGGGGGTCTTCTTTATATAAATCTCGGCCGTTTCAGAAAAAAAAAAAGACAAAAATATAAAGTACATTAAATGTGAAACTTTTATTACTCTAGATTTTCTTTTAACTTTTAAATTATATATATAAAAAATTAAAGAAATCAAATAACTAAAATAGCAAGAAGCGATACGCATATTTGAGATATCTATATACTAGTAAAAGTTAGTATTTCATTTTTATCAAAATAAAACATTTTAAATAGATATTTAAATGTGAATATATTCTCAACAATTTTTGATTGATTAAGTCGTTAAACCTATGTAATCTATTTTTTAATAGACAAAACTTCAAAAATGGTCCCTGTGGTTTCCAGGAATATCAAGTTTAATCCCTAAGTTCAAAAAACCTCACAGATGGTCCCTGTGGTTTCAAAACTTTTAACAAATGGTCCTTCCGCCTAACTCCGTCAGCTTTCTACCGTTAAGTGAGGGGCATTTTCGTCATTTCAATACACAGGGACCATTTATGAGGTTTTCTCTATTTAAAAAAAAAGAAAAAAATATATAATTATTTAATTAAAGGGTCTCTCTCTCTCTCTCTCTCTCTCTCTCTCTCTCTCTCCACCGTATACCCCCACCTCCTTCTCCTTTTTCTTTTTACCCAAGATGAACACTTCATATGTGCGTATGTAGCTGGTAGTCCCAAGAAATCCTTCAATCCATGATCAGTCCCCTCCCTTTAGAGTCTGATCGTATGTGTGATGAACAGGGGAGTAAATATTATAGAACATATATCTCCGATCTTCGTCTCCGACATTAGAGAATATGGAGAGGTGGGGTGAACTAGGGCCGTAAAGGGGAAGAAAAACCCGAACCCTCCCACCGCCTTCTTCGTCTCCAACATCAGAGAATAACGAGAAGCAACAAAGGTCCAACAGTGGTGGCGGAGAAGGAGAATGGTCGTCGGATATCCGACAACTGTGACGATCTGACAACTGTGACGATCTGAAAGAGATTGAAAAATCGACTCACTTCGTCTCCACCTTTACCCACAAACCTTGGATAATAGAGGAGAAAGCTTCTTGAACTGTTCGAAATGGGTCAAGAAGACCTGCATTTTTTGTTGCACTGAACTCAAATCCAAGACAAAAAAGCTCGTTGGACTCCTCTGGTCTCGAAGACCTGCATTTCTTGTTGGTCGTCGGTGATCTGTTTCCAGCAACACGATCTTGGTGTCTGTTAACGGAGCGACGATTCTCAATTAAAGTTTTACGATGAAGGTGGGGAAGAATAGAACTCACCTAACAAGATACAATGATGGTGGTGGGATTGATTTTACAAAATAAGGTGAGGCAACTCCGATGGTCGGCAGCATCTTCTTGGCCGGTGGTGAAGAAAAACGGGAAGGGGAGAGAGAGAGAGAGAGAGGGTGGGGCCCTTTAATTAAATAATTATATTTTTTTTTCTTTTTTTTAAATAGAGAAAACCTCATAAATGGACCCTGTGTATTGAAATGACGAAAATGCCCCTCACTTAACGGTAGAAAGCTGACGGAGTTAGGCGGAAGGACAATTTGTTAAAAGTTTTGAAACCACAGGGACCATCTGTGAGGTTTTTTGAACTTAGGGATTAAACTTGATATTCCTGGAAAACACAGGGACCATTTTTGAAGTTTTGTCTTTTTAATATATCGTTGGAGTTCTTTGACTGTATAAGGTATAATTTACACAATAAAAATATATTATACGGTTGTTTTTAATTTTTTATTTCGAAAAGACATATTTTATGAATAATTTTTATTTATTTAGAATTCAAATTACTTTAAGACCTCTTAATGTAGTGCGATTAGTAATTATCAAAATATGATATAATACATTAATTCAAATTACGATTAAGTCATTATTGATGAATAAAAATGAAAATATATTATTATTTTACACATAAACTTAAACTATATATAATGTAAAAATGAAAATCGATATCGTGTTATATGCATGTAGGGATGTTATTCGGGTCGGAACCGAACCGAACTCGAATAAACCGAAAACCGAATAAGGGTAATTGTATGAACCGAAAACCGAACCAAATAAGCAATACGGGTTCGGTTCGGTTCGGGTATTATTCGGTTCAGTTCGGTTCCGGCCCGAATAACCCAAATAACATGTACAAGATGATTAAGGAGCCGAATAACCCGAATAACTCAAATAACATTTACAATGTGATTATAAATATTATATTTTGTATGACTTTTGTAGCTTATGATTTCATAACAAATCTTTTAAAGAAACAAATTAAACACTAAAAGAGTAATGTTGCAAGGATGAGAAAAACCTCAATCGATCAAAGAGTAATGTCGTCGACTCGTCGATTTGGGTAACGATCGATAGAAAAGAAGACCTAATAAGCAATCGTGTTAGGAAAAAAAATGTGACTTTTCATATTCGGTTCGGTCCTTTTGGACCGAATAAGCCCTTATTCGGGTAACCCGGACCGAATAACCCGAAAACCGAATAAGCCTTATATAGATACCCGAAAACTGAATCAAATTGCTTATTCGGGTCTAATTCGGTTTGGTTCGGTTCGGTTTTCGGTTCGGACCAAATTCTCATCCCTATATGCATGTATGGGTATTGGGGATTCTATTCGCACCCGATAAACCCTTTAAAAAACCATGATATGACCCTTACTAACCATTTATCTATCACCTTTTTATTTTGATTCAAATTGATTTTTTTTTAACGTTTTCAAATATTCTACCTTTAATTTACTATAATTACACTGTACAATTTAGTTTATCATTTAACCAATTCAAAAATTGTTTGTTTCATATTTTCGGTTATTGTTTTTTTTGTAAATAAAAAATTAATCTTATAATTACAAAACTGATCCTTTACAATTTACTTTATTATTTAACCAATTTAAAATTTGTTGTTTCATATTTTCAATTTCTTTAATTTATTTATTGTAATTACAAAATTAATCTTGTATAATATTATTTGATGTTGTTTTATTTTATTATCATTGACCTCATATATTAAAAGTAGATTACATGAACGGTTCTTATAATTTGAAATAATTCATTTATATAATTGATTCTAACTTTTTTTTTAATTTAGGTAGTCTTTTAAACTTTAACTAGATTGTGACCCGCATAAAACGCTGGAGAACATATTAAAATATACATATAAAGGAATAAAAAGGTTGGAACAATAATAATAATAATAATAATAATAATAATAATAATAATAATATAAAGTAATAGAAAACAGACTTAATATTATTGGAAATATTGAAATGTCTGAATATCTATAATTGTTGAATGATCTTTTTGTAGACAACAAGTTTTTTAGCGGTGACGTGAGAAAAGACATATAACTGATCATGAGTGAAGATGAGCGTACGCAAATATTTCAAGGTTATGTGTATAATATAATTTGTCTATACAATTGATGAAATATTACATGGTCTGAAATAAGCAATAGTTACTTGAAATATAGATATAGAAACAATGGATTGATTTTACTTTCTTTTGTAGCATTATACATTCATTTATTTTTATTTTACCATTGTACTATGAAAAATCTATCATATTATAGTTATATAATTCAATTAAATTTGTTTAATTATATTTTTAGATTTTGTAGACAGTGCATTAGGAGCAATATACATTTAGCGATGTGTTTATTATAACAATCATACTTTCAAGTACATTGCTATGTTTTCTAGAGTTTTAAACTTAATTATAGTACTTAAAAATTATTATGAAATAATTGTATTTTAAAAAAATTATGACATGATTGTAGTTTTAACTTACTAAATATTTTTGATTTTTTCATTTGGAATGAAAAATCAACTCTACTCCTAAACTACTCCAAAATCCACCTATGTCCCTGACGGGACTTGAATTTGTCAACCTTAATAGTAAAAATGACCCTATAAACACATAAACTTTCGAAAATAAAATTTTGTACACAATGAGAAATACCAACACCCTAAGAAAACATAAGAAAAATATTATTATGCATACTAACAAAGACCCATAAACAAACACACATACACAATGAGATAGTTTTTAGAGCAATTTATAGCAACTTTTGGCATCACGTCAAAATTGTGCAAAAAGAGCATTTTCAGATGAATTTATAGCAATGGATTTCCGTTAAATGGACATTTGTATATCAAGTAAAATAGATTAAAGCGAGCACATTTTGGTCGAAATGAGATAGCTTTTGGAAAGGTCAAATTGACAAAAATGTGGCCATTTTGGCATCATGTCAAAATTGTGCTATAAAAATAACATGGAGCCTATAAAAATTGTAATCATTAATCATAAAGTGCAAACAATTATTCTACTACAACATTAGACGTTTTATCCGCAAGTCTATCATCGTTAGCTATAATCCATTTTGCTTGATATTAAAATGCCCGTTTTAATGACAAATTGCTTTGAAAATGCTATTATTGAATCATTTTGACGTAATGACAGTCTCATTTTGACCAATTTGAGTAAAATGCCCCTTCATGACTTGGGCTCTAATCTTTTTTTATGCAAGCTTCATTCCATCACTTTAGCTACATACAAATTCACAATACTAAAACATCTTAAAAACCAAATATAAGATGCTATAAAAATCAATAAAAAATGTTGATTTTTTTTTCGCTAAAAATATAAGATGTTATTTTTGGCGTCAAAAGTAGCATGTTATTTTTACACTGAAAACTAAAGTAGAATGTTATTTTTGTCTAGTAAATGAAATAGCACGCTATTTTTTGGCTTAAAATGAAATTCATGCTATTTTTGTCAAACAAATGAAAGTATAATGCTATTTTTGCATTAAATTTAGAAATAACATTCTACTTTTACGTTAAAATTAAAGTAGCATGCTATTTTTTTCCTTCAAATTGAAAGTAGCATGTTGTTTTTGTCTTAAAAATGGAAGGGACATGGTAATTTTTTTTCTTGAAAATGAAATGTATTTGATATACAATACATACTTTTGACATCCCCTACCGATTATTGGCTTCTTTTATGCTTACTTGTAATTACAAATTCTAATGCTTTTATCAAATATCAACGCTCAAGATCCATCGAAAATTAGGTACTACATTGATTATATGAAAACCAATAGTCTATAAGTAGTTTCAATCTTAATGTCATTAATGAGTAGTAATTGACACGATAAAAACATACCTTAACAATGTCCACCTTAAGTGTAAGATATTTGGCACTATGTATCTTAAGAAAAACAATGGAATAAGAAAAAATAAGATTGAAAGTTGAAATTGGATGTTGTAAATGCAATACACAGATAAATAACACCTAAGTATGTTTGGAGCTAATATTTATGGTTGTGTTTTATAATACCATCTTCAATCCATTACACCACTTCTTGAACCAAGATTATATACTATTTATTACAAAAACTATTTTTATTTTATCAAATGAACAAAAATACATTAAGTAAATATTACACATGTATATATAAAATATGTTAAGTCTGTGTGTTTTTATTTACGTTAATTTTGTGTTTTATCCAAAATTATAATGTTTTAAATTATTAAAAAGCATTAAATTATTGAATAAGTATGAAAAATAAAATTTTAGCTTAATATATACCATAAATTAATATCAATTTAATATATAATATAACATATATATCAATTTATTGAATAGGACTCAATCCAAAATCATAAGAACAACTTCAATGTAATCGTATGTATAGGTTATTTTTTAATAAGGAAATCATTATCTTCCAGAAAAATTAGGATCCTAAGATATCATCTTGGAGAATTTCGGTTATTCATCAGGAAAAAAAAGATATCATTTATATTGATTCAAAATTTTAAAATTATTTACTTGCTTAATTAATGAGTTTTAAATTCAAACCGTTATCTCAAATTGATTCGTTTTATGTGGGATATCGGGAGATAAATTATGAATAATATTGATTTTAATTTTGACTCTCAAATATTTTGTTGATTTAATGGGGTTAGCTTAGATTTTATATGTTAATAACCAAATTATTGATATGCTTATTTAATGAGTTTTTTCAAAAAAAAAGAGAAAAAGCTAAACGCGTTTGAATTTTGAAGCCAAAACTATAAATAAAGGAATTAAATTAGGAACAATATTAATTAGAAAAACTGATATATTGTATATAAATAGAATAATATGTTTCAATTGATAACATAATTGTTGAATTTAAAGATTCTATAATTATTAAAGATTCTATAATTAAATGTAATTGTGTTTGAATTCTATTTGTAGAAGATGATGTCAGCAATTTGATCTAATGGTGGAAAACATAGAATTGAAATGCAATCAAGGGTCATGATTGTTTCATTGTTGAATTAAAGATTATCTTTTAATAATATTTAGAAATTTGTTAGATATTTAGCTGCTAACATACATATAAAAATAATATTTTTCCCTTAGTCATTTATTATTATTATTATTTTTATATTCTATAATTTATTTTTATATTTTGTTTTGTTAATTTATTTACGGAGACCCATTAATTTTAAGGAAATTGAATACTCTAACGATAATAACCATTTTTTTATCTTTCTAAAAATTGACAACCCATTCCGGAGTCGAGTACCATATTTCAGAGTAACATAAACATTTATTTGTTTTAATCATTTTTGAAGTGTGTCCATTGCAAATTAATGGTTGATCATTTGTAGCATGTACATTTATGTGTTTATTTATGGTTAAATTAAGCTTATTGAATACCGTCAATTTTTGAGTTTTTATTTTTATTTTCTTTGACAGGATGAACTAGCCTATGAAACTTACAAAATACCGTCTCTAACTGACCTTACAATTGATCTTAAACTATCCTGCCTCGTGTGTGTGTATATATATATATATATATATATATATATATATATATATATATATATATATATATATGGAAAAGAGAATATACCCTTAAGGGTATATAAGTTTAGGTAACTAACAATCAGAACTACGTAGTTTTGTTAAATGTTTTAATTTTCTGTAAAAAAAAAATTTCCTTAAGAATAATCTACGTTTCCTTATTCCTGGTAAAATCCAACTCAGACTACTCCTTTTTCGAATGATAGCTGTGACAAAAATCGACTACACCAACTCACAGAAAAAAAAACGGCAATTTCATACAATCGCAAAACGACTACTCGATACCAATAAATCACAATTCAGATAAAAAAAAACTTTGAATTCACGAAGTTGGGTGCGATGATCATACAACTTTCCATGATCATCGTATTGTTCAGAGATTTTTATTATACCGAATTCACAACAGCAAAGTCGATTGCAAACAAATGATCGGAATTAACATTAATCGTTATTCACATAAAAAAACCATTTACGGTAAAAAAATTGCAATTCACAACAGCAAAGTCGATATATATATATATATATATATATATATATATATATATATATATATATATATATATATATATATATATATATATATATATATATAAGAATCTACTTTATAGTTAATTTGAAAGACGGTTAGATGTGGAAAGTTATAAAAAAACATGATTACAGAATTCCATTTCACTGCTAAATATGTATAAGAAAAAAATTCATGAAAAATAATATGTTTATATATATATATATATATATATATATATATATATATATATAAATTACCATTATATTTTATATTAATACAAATATGTGATTTATATTAAAAATAATATGAAAAGGATCGTACATGTTGTTTATTTATATTAAATAGGGTAAATTATATCATTCGTCCCTTATGCATATTTCAAAACGTATGTTTAGTCATTATTTTCCAAAATTAATTTGGACCGTCCCTTGTTTGATTATAAGTTTCACGTTTCAACCATCATTAGTTTAAATCTGCACGTATCATCCTTTGCGAGACTTGAAAAGACTATATTGTCCTTGTTTATTTTCTTTTTGATTGTTTATTTTTTTATTAATTACAATATATAGAAAATGAAGTGGGCCCTCACCCTTACCCGCCCCACCCCCATTTAGCTAGATACCCTAAATCCTGCTTCTTATGTCTCTATCTTCATTTGAAAACCTCCCCTGAAGACAAAATACGGCGACCGGAGGAAGTTAAAATCCGGCCACCGGAGGTACTCATCGTCTCCTTCAAACCACCGACGTGATGCCCTCCACACCATCAATTTCATCTACTGCAAGTAATCGTCACCATCTCCTCCAAGCCATCGTCACCGCCTCACCCACAACTCTCCTATCTGTCTCTCCCCTTCCTTTTCCGATCTAAATATTCCCTCTTCAAACCTTCACCATCTTGAATTGATGTCACCGCATAGGGTTTCGTTTCAGATCGTTGAACCTTCTCGATCATCAAACATGATAAAATCTTTTGATCTTCATCGACTTTACAAAAAAAACCGCCTTTTCAGGTAAAGAGAGGAGAGTGTGGGAACAAATGATGGTGTTCCAACAATAAAATCGAAGGGTTGTTGATGAGGTTGAATATATAGAAATGAGTTAGTTTATTGAAATGTGATGATGACGATGTGACGGCTGTTAAGGGGCAGAGATGACAAAGTTAAAGGTATGGAGGATGGTGGCGTGTAGGTAGGAGGCAGATGAAGGATGAAGAGAAAGAAGTCCTCTGGTGATTATTTGGGAATGGATTTGGTTGAGTTCTTAGTTAGAATTGGCGGAGGAAGATTGGACTTTGGAAGAATGCGTCAGAGAATCACCATTCGTAGCTGCCAGCACTTGCAGTGGGTGGCGATAAAAAAAAGAGAAAGAGAAAGATTCGTCTCGTCGGAGAAAAGAGGAGGAGCGCTGAAGTTGGGTGGTTTTCGGTTGTGAGTGTAACTGAGAGAGAGGAAGAAGGAAACCGGGGAAAAGGGGAAGGGGAAGGGGAGGGGTGGGATATTATTATTATTTTTTAATCTAAAGACTGATAAATAATTAATAGAAAAAAAAAATTTTAAGGGCAAAATAGTCATTTCATGTTAATAGGGACTAAGCGTGCAAAAAAAAGCAAACTCAGGAACGGTCCGATTTATTTTTTGAAAATAAGGACTAAACATGTATTTAGGCATATACATGAGGGACGAATGGTGTAACTTACCCTATTAAATAATATAAAGGATTAGAATAAAAAATAATGTAAAATAACATATAGGTAAAGTTTGTTAATATATGATGGATTATGAATATTCTAAAAACCAAAAAAAAATAAATAATGTAAAACATAAGGGATAAAATTTGTTTATATTATGATGCCTTAACGGTTTGGTTAGAATTATGAAAACAAAGTGGTTTTGACGTTTAAAAAAGGGGTTTTAGGTGTGACATGGGTATTGCATAACAAATTTGATTCGCTTGCATAAGCAATCATCCTATTCCCATCGATTACAAAAATCTCTGTGTATCTTTTGTGCGTTAAACACTATTTCTTCATAAATGAATCTGTTGTAAAACTAAAACCTTTGGCTATAAATCTCCTGTCGCTCGGTTTGAGACCATACTCAAACAATGGCGTTCTCTCAACAATCGGCAGTTACTCTTGTATGTATCTCCATTTTTTTCAAGTTTTTAGTTATCCATTCCATTCAGTTTTCGTATCAGATTGACAGATTTCTTCACTTTTTTCCTAATAATTCGACTTTCCATCTGCTAGAATTTGGTTGCGACGTTGTTCTTGCTTGGACTGATAAAGTTCTCCATCATTGAATGCCGAAGGCTTGAGTCGACCGGATCCGATGTAACATACACTGCAATCAACTGCCGAAAACACACGGCGTTTTTGACAGATTTCGGAGGCAAGGGTGACGGCAAAACATCAAACACATTAGTTTTCCGATCGGCGGTTCAGAATCTCAGCCAGTTTGCAAATGATGGCGGAGCACAGCTCGTTGTACCGCCGGGAAAATGGCTCACTGGGAGCTTTAATCTCACCAGCCATTTCACCTTGTATCTCCAATTCGGCGCTGTTATTCTTGCCTCTCAGGTATTATTTAGTTTATGAACTAACATCCAAGGACTACGATCGAATGAGTGAGAAGATTGTATGATCCAGTCGTCAAATACCTATTAATTTGGGAGAAAATGTTGTTAACCAGATATGATTATTTTGGTGGCAGGACGAAGGAGAGTATCCCCTTATTGAACCATTGCCTTCGTATGGTAGAGGAAGAGATGGACCGGGAGGAAGGTTTAGCAGTCTGATCGGTGGATCACACCTCACTGACGTTGTTGTTACAGGCATTAATTAATTTTGATCACAACGTTTACTGTTCACTTTTCATGATGATTTTAATGATATTCAAGTAATAATCTCTGGAATTGTTTTGTTGTTGAAGGTGGTAATGGGACGATTGATGGGCAAGGTTCATTGTGGTGGAAAAAGTTTCATAAAAAGCAATTGAAGAACACACGACCCCACTTGATCGAGCTAATGTACTCAAAGCAAATCCAAATCTCCAACCTCACTATGATCGATTCACCTTCATGGTTTGTTCATCCAGTTTATAGCAGGTCTGTCCATCCAATTACCTCACTATGTTTTAGATTGTTCAACGCTAAATCTAACACAATCGCGAAGATTGTAATTGCAGTGATATAATAATGCAAGATTTAACAATTCTCGCACCAGTGGATTCCCCAAATACAGATGGAATCAATCCAGGTTTGAACTTTGAATTAGATCATACTTTTTTCTGTTCACCTATAAAAAATGCCAAATAATGTGAATTCTTGTTGCAGATTCTTGTAAAAATGTAAAAATCCAGGATGTGTTCATAGTCTCCGGTGACGATTGTGTAGCAGTGAAAAGTGGATGGGATGAATACGGGATAAAATTCGGGATGCCAACAGAAGAAATGATCATAAGGAGGCTAACTTGTATTTCCCCCGATAGTGCAGTGATAGCACTCGGAAGTGAAATGTCCGGCGGAATCAAGAACCTTCGAGCCGAGGATATCAGGGCTATCAATTCCGAATCGGCGGTGAGAATCAAAACAGCTCCGGGAAGGGGAGCGTATGTGAAAAACATCTTCGTGGATGGAATGAATTTGAAGACGATGAAGTATGTTTTCTGGACAACCGGGTCATACGGGCAGCATCCGGATCCAGGTTATGACCCAAAGGCATTCCCGAGAGTTGATCGGATTAATTACAGAAATGTGGTGGCGGAAGATGTGAAAATGGCCGGGAATATGGGTGGGATCGAGGGAGATCCATTCACCGGATTTTGTCTTTCGAATGTGACGATTGGGTTGGCTGAGAAATCTAAAAAACTGCAATGGAATTGTACGGATATTTCTGGTGTCTCGAGTGGCGTGACTCCGGCGCCATGTGAGCTTTTGAAGGATAAAGAGTCGATGGAGTGCGAGTATCCATCGGATAAGCTCCCGATTGATACTGTGGAGTTGATGACTTGTTCTTCTAAAACTTATGCTTCTCAAGAATAATCTAAGGAATTTTAGTAAGAAATTGCATGGATCATAAATTTAAATCAAAAGTATTTCACAGTATACGATGAAAATTAAAATCATATCAGATAAATTTACACCAATCATGCAAGCCATATATGAATTAAAGATTTTATTTATAGTTTTATACTATGATAAAAAAAAATGCTACCGTTTTCTCATTATTAGAGGTTAAGAACAATATAACCAAAATAAACACACAAATAATGCTTTAGAATGGAGTAGATGCCGAAGATTATTGAATTTTATTGGATTTTTTTTACACTGCTTTTGACATATGTTTTATGTTTCAGTTGAAAGAACAAGAAACATTATTGAATTCACATTTAGGGGTTGTTTGAAATAGGTTTGATCGAGTCCGGTTAAATGTTTATGCATGGTTGTCAGAATCACGATTCTGATCATAGGATTCTACGATTCTAGGTATGAAAAACAATCTGAATCGTATTTCGGATAGGATTGCAGGTAGGATCGTAGAATCGGATCCCGATCCTAGGATCCTACCCTCCCTTGATTTTTTTTTTTTTTTTTTTGTAAATGATTTTTTTTACCACTTGATGTCTTTTACCTTTTACCAATTTACCGTTTATCATTTTTTGTTGGGACTTATGACTGATATTTTGAAGTTTTTATAACTTTTAAATGAAAAGTTAAATGTTTAAAATATTTTTCATGTTTTAAAATTATAAATTAAAATTATGTTTTATTTTGTGGGATGTTAGGATCCCGATCCCGATCTTACAACCATGATCTTGCAAACCCAAAAGCAATCCTACGTAGGATCTCGATCTTGACAACCTTGTGTTTATGTGTGACTTGGTCGATCAAGGTGTTTGATGTGAGTAGCTTTTTCTATTCGGTCCTTAGAAAAAAATGTTGGCTAAGAACAAAACCCCCTTCTCCTTTATTTGCCATTTCCCATTCTTATTGCATACGTTGCTTCCCGCGCTTTTCTCAATCGATACCACCTTCATCGCCGTCCCCTGAAGCATTGTCGTCCCTGCCCTCATCGACTTCACTCATTCCTGCAACGTCTTCTTCATCCATCGTCAATAAGTGTTGTCTTTTTCTACATCTGAGCGAGCCTTGAGAAACATCAAAGTGTTGTTTCAATTTTCTGGTTATAACTTCGATTTTCTTTGTTATGAACTTCGATTTGTTGCTTAAGACTTAAACATATGTATTGTTCTTAAAATATGGCACCAAACATTACTTAATATAATCATTCATTAGGAAACTTGATTGCGGAACAAATTTGCTTTATATCTCAGTTGTTGTAGCTATGACATTGCCCATAGATCATAGGGATAATATCATTGATGAAAGATCCTTAATTCTTTGTCAATCCTTTTTTTCCAGCCTTTGAGCTTTGGTCAAACACTCATTGTAAGTTTGTTAGTTCCAATCTCTTTTTTAGAATATGTTGATCAATTCTTGTGTGTTCAGGATAAAGAATCATTGAATTTTGGGATAAAGAATCATACTTTGATGTTGAGGAGACGGAGATGAAAGGGGATTTGATGAGATTTGAAGGTGGTGAAGATCTCACTTGTTTTGATATACTAATGCTCCTGGTAAAGTGATTGGTCAACATAAGAGAAGTTCTAGTCAAACAACATGGTTTTAGTTAGAGGCAGGTTTTAGTAAGAGCTTTAGACATTCTTTTCTGTTCGGTAGGACGTCCAGCCTGCTCGGTAGAAGAAGTGCTCACCACCCTCGTATCGATTATATATGTTTGTCCAAACCATTTAACAAAATATGTTATCATTCCATCACCAAATATACGAATTACGATCCATCTCTCAAATTCATCTTTGAATTTATCATTGGAGCGTTGGCCTGAGAGTTCCTCCTGGACATCGGCTTACGAATTGTTTGTGTCTCTAGGTTTCATCACTTATAAAGATTCATTTCAACACAAAGCAGGACCGCCTCGAGCCATTTATAACCATATGTCGACATATAAACAATCAGGATCAGTGTAACACCTGTTCCAGGTATTGATTAATTTATATAATCTTTAGGGTTTTGTGCATGGACTCGACGAGTTGGGGTGCTCCAAATCGTCGAGAAGAGACTATTATGAGGACGCGGGGCTTGGGTTCTACTCAACGAGTCGGAAGGCCCCGGCTCGACAAGTATGAGTTGTTAAGAGAAACCCTAATTTTCAGGGTTTACACCCTATTTAAAAAACATAATCCGCCTCTTGTGGCCTCCTTTATCACCTTATTAGCCAGAGAAAACCCTAATTCGACCTTGCACCTTCTTGAATGAGAGTAAGAGCTTTTGTGAGTAATTTTGGGGTATTTGTGAAGGATTCTAGAGCTTGAAGAGGAAGGAGCAAGGAGAGAAGCAGTAGATCCGACATCTACTATGTATTGGCCATCATCTTGAGGTATAAAGTCGTCACCTTGATCTCTAGTTGATTAGATCCCTTTTCTTGGAAGTAAATGGCCATTTTTGGTGCAAAATGGAGTCAAACTCAGATCTAGACTTATCACAAGGATATGGTTCCAGATCTGGACCTCTCTAGGTCCCCAATGACATAAAGTTGCTCACTTTATGCAGCTTAGCCCCTTTCCATGCACAAAAACCTTGTAAGAAGCCTAGTTTTGATGTTATAGCCTTGGAAGGCCTTGCATGCACGTAAAGTTTGCAACTTTACGTGGTATCTGCACTAGGGGAGGTTGGATCTGAAGTTTGGGACCTTAGATCCCATTGAAAAGGGCTGAACATGAAAATGAACTGAAGGAACTCGTCGAGTCCCTTAGCTGACTCGACGAGTCGGGGTAAGGTTTGCCGTTTCTAAGTTTCTGGATGAGTGCAATGAAGGATTAGGGTTTTGGTCTGAACGAACATTAGTTGTTTGGACATTAGATGAACTCGACGAGTCATTAGGGTGACTCGGCGATTTGATGCGGGATTCAGTGGAATGGACTCGGGAGGAAATCGACGAGTTGTTGGATGCACTCGACGAGTTGAGGTCAACATTGACTGTTGACCTTGACTTTGACTAGGGTTGATCAGGGTTGACTTTGAGGGTAATTTTGGGATTATGACAAGCTAATCACATGTTGGTTATAGGCAGTTGAGGAGGAGCAGTGTGTGGGATACATCTGATCTTACCTATTCAGTTCAGCATTCGAGAGATGAGTCTTCTCACCATACCAATGGGTCTACGACACCAAGGCCAGCCCATTTTATGATATGTGGTACACTAGCTGTAGTAGAGATATGTGGTATGATAGTTAGCTTTATGTTAAGTGGTATGCTAGTGATTATGTGATATTTGCATGGAAGACCCCGGGGGGAGCCCGTGGCAGTTGGATATAAGACCATGTGGGGGAGCCTGTGGCATTCCTAGGTAAATATCATGGGGGAGCCCATGACATGATGGTGTAAGACCCTGGGAGGAGCCCACGGCCTCTTTATATGTTTATGTATGAGTTATGTAGTATTATAGATACTTCTGTGATATATGATATGCTAGTCTATTATGATGTTATTGCATGGAAGACCCCGGGGGGAGCCCGTGGCAATTGGATATAAGACCATGTGGGGGAGCCCGTGACATTCCTAGGTAATCACCATGGGGGGAGCCCATGGCATGAAGGTATAAGACCCTGGGGGATCCCACAATATCCTTATATGTTAGTATGCATGGGTTATGTGATATGTGTAACTTTTATAGCTAATATGATATGTGTTATGTGGATTGTGTGGGGCATGCTCTGGGGGACTCACTAAGCATTAGGTTATAGTTTATGGATTTGTTTCAGGTACATCTGAACCCAAGGGCAAAGGCAAGGCTTGATGGAGCGGCATGCACTCTCTCAGGCATTTTCATGAGACACTCTGATGTTTGGAAATAATGTTGTTATGGATATGAATTTGAAAATAATTGTATTGAGATTTCATGGTATATAGAAAAGTATTTTGACTATTTAAAAATGATTTTTTTTTGAAAAATTGGGTCGTTACAATCAAGTAGGCACATAATACAGGCAAACAACAATCATACAACTCCCTACCGCCTACTAGTCCTCACACCGCACGTTGTCTCACTACCAACTATCCTCCATGAAATGTGTAATCATACGTAACCATAGGTGAGATAACCACCCGAACAGATGATCCTACTCTATAGCCACAACCAAAACTAGGAACATGCAAGAAAGCCAAGATCAAGATTTCTCATGCTATCTTACATGACCACATACATTCCCAAGGGCACTCCACTAGATGATAACCAAAAAGTACATGTAAACATATAGATCTACAGATCACTACTACATAGCAACATCCTATATACCAGGATACATATCTAAGAGATCACTATAACATAGCAACATTCTATATACAAGGATACAAATCTAACAGATCATTACAGTATAACAACATACTAAATACCAACAATCCAAGGAATGCATAACCGTATTTACTCAGAGGTGAGATAGACACCTAGACATGTGATCCTACTCTAGAGCCACAACCAAATAAGGACCATGCAAAAAAGCCTAGATCAAGAGTCCTCAGTCTATCCTATATGACTATATACAGTCCCTATGGGATCCCTCTAATAAAGATAACCAAAACTAGTGGGTTGGCATTGGTGTCTTTGACCTACAGTACAATGAGGCAAAACTCACCTGAAATGAAGAAACCCGAAAAACTGATACGCGTTTCCCTTTTTGCAGTGCGTGCACCCACTAATCCGCTAATCACCAAGACCAAGTAAAACCTTAATTAACAATCCAAAACCCTCAAGTTTGACCTAAAGTCAAACTTGGTCAAATGTAGCATCCCCAAAATCATGGCCAGAAAAGACCGGTTTCATTTATGCTTTTAAAATAATTTCAGAGTAAATCCATTGATTTAACAGAGTTGCGGAATTTGTCCCCAAAAACATTACATGATAAAATAAGGTTTATCAAAGCATTTCTTAAAGAAATGTATTTTCATTATATATCAAAGCTCGGGATGTCATGTTCCGATACAGACCAAAATCATAAACAATACAATATAGACCCTACAACGGTTACATATAACTACTGGTCTATAATCCAAAAATATCTTGACAATGTCATCCAACTTATGCTCTCGCGCCACTACCTGTAATACAAAGAAACTGAGTGGGTCAGGCTTGGGAGCCTGGTGAGCATATAGGGTTTTCAACCCACAATAAATAAATATATTTAGTTCATCAACCAACAATAACCCGATTACTCATTCCCGTTATCCTCACTTTATGTCCCTAAAACAACAACTATTACAAGGGACCTAATCTAGGATTTTTCATCGGGACAGACATTACTGCAAAGGGGTTTCCTTAACAATAGATGTCCTATAGACAACCATGAGGGGGATGGAGTACATCAAATGAAGACCCAAGTTCATTAACACCTACAGGTAATGAGCCTGCTAGCGTTCCACTAGACTGTCTAGAAAAGTCCGTGGTCGTCATCTAAACTCCGCTAGATGACTGAATCAACAACATCAACGAGGCCTCTCATCATTTTATTTCATCACACAACAACTGTTTACCCATGTTCTACCCAACATATTAGTAGATAAATTATATATATTTACATACAGCTTAAAACATGTACAAAACATCCGTTCAACAACTAGTTCAAATATACAAATAATATATAAACACCTAGCACGTATTTTATAAAGAATACTTCATATCTATGTGTTAGAAGAAAACGAATATACACTCACTTGATTAGAAGATGATCGGACACCACTACGGCTCTAAAAGTAGTATTCTTCGGTGAAAACGGGAGATCTTCACAAAAACCGGGCTTCTCGCGGGCAGAGTTTCGGCTCGGAAACTTTACTTCTCGGGATCTTCCGGCCTTCGGGACTCGCTTCGGGTCTCGGGATGATACCGGGGCTTCGGGGGTATAATTTGCACGTATATCGATGAAATAAGGGTGAGAGAGAAGAGATTTGGCAACCACAAACGGCCGCCCTTTGTGATCTATTTATAGGGTGAAGTCTGCCGCGAACGCAGTGCGTTCCCCAAACGAACGCAGTGCGTAGGAGCGGGGTTCCGATCCTATCCCTTATCCGCTGAGTCAGCATCGACGTGGCCACTCCGGAGCCAAGTATCGAACGCAGTGCGTTCCCCAAAGGAACACAGGGCGTGCCCTCTTTGGGATGCGTGCCTCGAACTTCAGAAATTCATAACTTTCGCATACCATCTCCGTTTTTGACGTTCTTTATATTCACGCGTAGGTGATATTATGCTCTACAACTTTCGTTTAGACTTCGTCGGCTAATTTTGACTTTATTTTTATTATATTATTTTTAGTAGGCCGGGACAGGAAAACTTCGTTATAAATCCATAACTTCTTCATCCGACGTCCGTTTTCGTCTGTCTTTTTACCGTTGCACTACTATTGACGCGATCTTCGATTCTCGTTTAGATTGTTTCGGCTAGAAATCACTCGATCTCATATTCGAACTTCGGGCTGCATACTGCTAAGCTGAAACTTAGAAAAATCATAACTTCCTCATACGAAGTCAGATTTAGACGTTCTTTTTATGCACGCTCTCGGTTTAACGAACTCTACGACTTTTGTTTAGATTACTAAGGCTAAATATCGCTCTATCTTAAATTCGTATTTTACGTCATACAGTGTCGTGCCGATTCTCTCCTCCTTAGAATGATTCCGTCCCCTAGAAACACGGGCGTTACAATTCTCTCCTCCTTAGAATGATTCCGTCCCCGGAATCACACATCAACAAACAAATGCGGATAGCGACTCATCATGTCACTCTCCGTCTCCCAGGTGAGATTTGTCCCATTCGTATGTTTCCAACGGACAAGCACTAACTCGACCATCTTGTGTCGTAACTTCTTAGTCTTTCGGTCAACGATTGCCTCTGGTTCTTCAATTAACCTTTTGTTCTCATCAATTCTCAGTTCCGAAAATGGAATCATGTCAGGAACTTCTCCCGTGAATTTCCTCAAGTAACACACATGAAAAGTGTTATGAATTCCATTCAGTTCTTCGGGTAATTCGAGCTTGTAAGCTTGGTTCCCAACCCTTTGAAGAACTTTAAACGGTCCAATAAACCTTGGACTTAACTTTCCCCTTTTACCAAATCGTATAAGTCCCTTCCATGGCGAGACTTTAAGTAAAACCGAATCTCCAACTTCAAAAGTCATCGGTCTTCGCTTTTTGTCAGCATAACTCTTTTGACGATCCTGAGCTGCTAACATTCTCTCCCTGATTATTTTCAACTTTTCAGCAGTCTGATGAACTATCTCAGGTCCCATAAACTGCTTTTCCCCAGCCTCAAGCCAACAAGACGGCGTACGACACTTTTGTCCGTACAAAGCTTGATAAGGTGCCATCTTGATGCTCGAATGGAAACTATTATTGTAGGAAAATTCTACCAAAGGTAAATGCTCATCCCAGTTACCTTGGAATTCCAGGGTACATGCTCTCAGCATATCTTCAAGCGTTTGTATCGTCCGTTCGCTCTGACCATCAGTCTGTGGATGGTAAGCTGTACTTAAACACAACTTGGTACCCAATTCCTCTTGTAGACTTCTCCAAAATCGCGAGGTGAAACGGTTGTCACGATCTGACACAATCGTTAACGGAACACCGTGAAGCCTCACAATTTCCTTCACGTAAGAATTCGCAAGCTTATCCATAGACCATTTCACATTGGCTGCTATGAAATGCGCACTCTTGTGAATCGATCAACGACCACCCAAATCATGTCGTGACCATTCTTTGTTATGGGTAGTTTAGTGACAAAATCCATAGCAATATCTTCCCATTTACCCATCGGCACAGGTAAAGGTTCTAAACTCCCGTATGGTTTCTGATGTTGTGCCTTCACTCTTGCACATGTCACACACTCAGCCATATACTTTGCAATATCGAGCTTCATCGTCGGCCACCAGTAATAGGGTTTTAGGTCCCTATACATTTTAGTGCTACCAGGATGAATCGAGTACATGGTTTTGTGAGCCTCTTCCATCAGAAGATCTCTTATTCCTCCTGACTTAGGTACCCAAATACGATCTTGGAATACCTTCAGTCTATGACCGTTTATACCGAACACCAACGTTTTGCCCAAACGTTCCTCCTTCCGGTCATTCTTTTCAGAAGCTTCCTCTTGAGCTTTCTTTATACTTTCCACAATGGTCGAGACAACTTCTATTCTCAACGCTCTTGGCCTTTTTCTCTCAAGATTGACTTTCCGACTGAGAGCATCAGCGACAACATTTGCTTTACCGGGATGGTAAAGTATCTCACAGTCGTAGTCCTTAAGTAATTCTAGCCAGCGTCGTTGCCTCATATTCAATTCTTTCTGATTAAAGAGATATTGGAGACTCTTATGATCAGTGAAAAGTTTGCACTTTGATCCATAGAGGTAATGCCTCCATATCTTTAGAGCGAAAACTACCGCTGCCAGCTCCAAAGCATGAGTGGGGTAGTTCTTTTCATGCTCTCTCAACTGTCGAGACGCATAAGCTATCACCTTTTCTCTTTGGGTCAAAACACAACCCAACCCAACACCAGACGCATCGCTATAGACAGCGAAGTATTCAACTCCATCGGGTAGAGAAAGAATCGATGCTTCACATAGCTTCTCCTTTAGCAACTCGAATGCTTCTTTGTGCTTATCACTCCAAGCATAAGTAGCTCCTTTGTGAGTCAAAGCTGTTAATGGAGTAGCGATCGAAGAAAAGCCTTGGATAAACCTTCGGTAATATCCGGCTAATCCCAGAAAGCTTCGGATCTCCGTGGGACTTTTTTGTTGTTCCCACTTCATCACAGCTTCAATCTTTGCTGGATCAACCATCATTCCTTCTTGGTTGACCACGTGACCCAAGAATTGGACTTCTCGAATCCAAAAATCACATTTGGAGAACTTAGCATACAGCTTCTCCTTCTTCAAGACTTCTAACACTTATCGCAAGTGTCTACCATGCTCCTCTTGGCTTTTCGAGTAAATCAGAATGTCATCTATGAACACTATCACAGATTTATCAAGGAACGGATTACAAACCCTGTTCATTAAATCCATGAATGCTGCTAGAGCATTGGTTAGTCCAAACGACATAACCAAAAACTCGTAGTGTCCATATCGTGTTCTGAATGCAGTCTTCTCTATATCCTGCTCTTTCACCTTCAGCTGATGATATCCTGACCTTAGGTCGATCTTTGAAAAATAACTTGAACCTTGTAGTTGATCGAACATGTCATCAATCCTCGGCAACGGATATATATTCTTTATTGTTGCCTTGTTCAGCTCTCTGTAATCGATGCACATTCTCATACTTCTATCTTTCTTCTTCACGAATAACACCGGAGCTCCCCAGGGTGATGAACTAGGTCTAATGAAACCTTTGTCCAATAACTCCTGAAGTTGCATCATCAGCTCCTTCATCTCCGTAAGTGCTAATCGGTAAGGTGCCTTTGCTATTGGTGTCGTCCCTGGTAACAAGTCTATTCTAAACTCCACTTGTCTATCAGGCGGTAATCTGGGAAGATCTTCGGGAAATACTTCCGGATAATCATACACGACAGGAATGCTCTGCATCTCCTTTTTCTCCTTCTTAGCATCGATCACGAATGCCAAATATGATGTACATCCTTTGGCCAAACACTTTCTGGCTTTCATTAGCGAAATGATTCCAGAATTTACTCTGCGTTTGTCCCCATACACCGTAAATGACTCTTTCCCTAGTGGGTTTACTTTTACTATCTTCTTCTTGCATAAAATCTCGGCATCGTTGGCGCTAAGCCAATCCATCCCCAACACGATGTCGAAACCGTTAAGTTCGATAGACAATAATTCCTCGTGAAACTTATTCCCATTCAAGTCAATTAAGATGTTTTTCATACGATGGCTAACAGGTACTAACTTGCCACTAGCAACTTCGACTAATAAAGCATTATCTAGTCTATCGACAGGCAAAGCTAGTTTTCTACCAAATTCATGCGAAATAAAGGAGTAGTTGGCTCCAGAATCAAACAAAATCTGGGCAGGCAAATTGTTTACGATAAAGGTACCTGAAGCGACATCAGCTTCGTCTTTCGCAGCTTCGAGTGTCATCTGGAAGGCTCTCGCCTTCGGCTTTGGTGGAATGTTGGGCTTTGCTGCCTCCCTGTTTTTAGGACAGTCTTTCAAAATGTGCCCCTCATCATTACACCTAAAGCACACTCTTTTGTTGGACGGACACTCATTGGCATAATGCCCCGTCTTTCCACACTTGCAGCAGGTCACATCCTCGCTACATTTCCCAGAGTGCTTTTTCTTGCACTTCTCACACCATTTCGATTCGCCTCCTTTTCCTCCTCCAAACTTTTTCGAATCAGACTTCGAAAATTTGTTTTTCTTGCTGGAACCTGAAGTTCCTTCAAACCTTCTCTTTTCACCAACTTCGACTTTGCTGGCGATTCTTCCCTTGATCATGTCCTCAACAGACTTGGCAGCCCAAATAGCTGCCTCCAGAGTAGGTGCCTGACGTACTGGCTCTGCGTACTCCCACGGGAGTCCCTTCGCGTACCAGTCCACTTTTGTCAGCTCATCTGGGACGATGCGCAAAGCAAACTCCATTTTGTCGGTAAAGGCGTTAGTGTATTCATCAACTAACATGCTGCCTTTTGTCAATGTCAGAAACTTGTTCTCCAACCCCAGTAGATTTTGGGCCGAGCAGAACTTGCGCTTGAACTGCACCAATAATTCTGCCCAAGTCAGTTGCAGTGGCTCATTAGGGCTTAGGGTCTTCCCCAGAGTGTTCCACCATCGAACAACTCCACCCCTGAACTGACGTACTGCGAAAGTGGTCAGCAACTTGCCTCTGCAACCACACGTCATGAAGGCTAGCTCCATTTCTGAGATCCAATCCATGACTCCGATCGGATCCTCCTTTCCAGTGAAGGTCGATGCTTTGCAAGTCAGAAAATCTTTGTACTTGCATCCAAGGCCATCTTCCCTCCATCGTGGTTATTCTACCTAACAATTGGTGGGTTGGCTTGACCAACAGTCCCACTGAAGTTACCTCCTTCCGACGGCCCTCCATTCACTTCGGGCTCTTCAACTTGAATTGAAAGTTCTTCACGATTTTGTTGAAGCAGACGTCTAGTTTCTTCCATCTGACGATCCAACATCGTCTGAATCATCAATTGTACACCAGCCATTATCACCGGCTCAGGTGCAACAGCTACAACAGGTATTTGTTCGATTACAGGTGGTTGATTCCTGTTTTCGTTCGCGTTTCAAACTCCGCTTCTTGTTCTTGCCATTCTTGATCTATACACCAAATAAGGTGAATTTAGATCCTCAATTACGATAGAAATCAAATCATCCTTATCACTTCGAAACGTTTACATGCTAGTTCTAATACCGTCGACGCATGCTTAGAATCCTAAACACATAAGGTTTCTAGATCCGGTCGGCAACAGACCATAGATCCGAACAAAAAATATCATATATGGCAAACATATAACATTTAGCACATAACAACATTTTAGGCAACTTTCCTAAAATAAATTAGTGCTCGTGTCTAAAGTATACAGACACTATCTCAAAATCTTCACTTAGCATTCTAAGTTTAAGTCTAGAAATCCTCCAAATTCCTAGTTCGCTTAAACTAATGCTCTGATACCAACTGTGACATCCCCAAAATCACGGCCAGAAAAGACCGGTTTCATTTATGCTTTTAAAATAATTTCAGAGTAAATCCATTGATTTAAAAGAGTTGCGGAATTTGTCCCCAAAAACATTACATGATAAAATAAGGTTTATCAAAGCATTTCTTAAAGAAATGTATTTTCATTATATATCAAAGCTCGGGATGTCATGTTCCGATACAGACCAAAAGCATAAACAATACAATATAGACCCTACAACAGTTACATATAACTACTGGTCTGTAATCCAAAAATATCTTGACAATGTCATCCAACTTATGCTTTCACGCCACTACCTGTAATACAAAGAAACTGAGTGGGTCAGGCTTGGGAGCCTGGTGAGCATATAGGGTTTTCAACCCACAATAAATAAATATATTTAGTTCATCAACCAACAATAACCCGATTACCCATTCCCGTTATCCTCACTTTATGTCCCTAAAACAACAACTATTACAAGGGACCTAATCTAGGATTTTTCATCGGGACGGACATTACTGCAAAGGGGTTTCCTTAACAATAGATGTCCTATAGACAACCATGAGGGGGATGGAGTACAGCAAATGAACACCCAAGTTCATTAACACCTACAGGTAATGAGCCTGCTAGCGTTCCACTGGACTGTCTAGAAAAGTCTGTGGTCGTCATCTAAACTCCGCTAGATGACTGAATCAGCAACAACAACGAGGCCTCTCATCATTTTATTTCATCACACAACAACTGTCTACCCATGTTCTACCCAACATATTAGTAGATAAAGTATATACATTTACATACAGCTTAAAACCTGTACAAAACATCCGTTCAACAACTAGTTCAAATATACAAATAATATATAAACACCTAGCACATATTTTATAAAGAATACTTCATATCTATGTGTTAGAAGAAAACGAATATACACTCACTTGATCAGAAGATGATCGGACAGCACTACGGCTCTAAAAGTAGTATTCTTCGGTGAAATCGGGAGATCTTCACAAAAACCGGGCTTCTCGCAGGCAGAGTTTCTGCTCGGAAACTTTACTTCTCGGGATCTTCGGGGCTTCGGGACTCGCTTCGGGTCTCGGGATGATACCGGGGTTTCGGGGGTATAATTTGCACGTATATCGATGAAATAAGGGTGAGAGGGAAGAGATTTGGCAACCACAAACGACTGCCCTTTGTGATCTATTTATAGGGTGAAGTCTGCCGCGAACGCAGTGCGTTCCCCAAACGAACGCAGGGCGTTCCCCGAACGCAGTGCGTTCCCTTCGAACGCAGTGCGTAGGAGCGGGGTTCCGATCCTATCCCTTATCCGCTGAGTCAGCATCGACGTGGCCACTCCGGAGCCAAGTATCGAACGCAGTGCGTTCCCCAAAGGAATGCAGGGCGTTCCCTCTTTGGGATACGTGCCTCGAACTTCAGAAATTCATAACTTTCGCATACGATCTCCGTTTTTGACGTTCTTTATATTCATGCGCAGGTGAGAGTATGCTTTACAACTTTCGTTTAGACTTCGTCGGCTAATTTTGAATTTATTTTTATTATATTATTTTTAGTAGGCCGGGACAAGAAAACTTCGTTATAAATCCATAACTTCTTCATCCGACGTCCGTTTTCGTCTGTCTTTTTACCGTTGCACTACTATTGACGAGATCTTCGATTCTCGTTTAGATTGTTTCGGCTAGAAATCACTCGATCTCATATTCGAACTTCGGGCTGCATACTGTTAAGCTGAAACTTAGAAAAATCATAACTTCCTCATACGAAGTCAGATTTAGACGTTCTTTTTATGCACGCTCTAGGTTTAACAAACTCTACGACTTTCATTTAGATTACTAAGGCTAAATATCGCTCTATCTTAAATTCGTATTTTACGTCATACAGTGTCGTGCCGGTTCTGTCGCGAAACTTCGACAGGTCATAACTTCTTCGTTATAACTCGGATTTCGACATTCTTTATATATTCGGAAACCTCGTCACGACCACTACGTCTTCATGTATCAATATTGGGTTTTTCTAACATTTCATTTTGACGCTTATTCTTAACCTTAATTAAATTAAGACACACAATTAAGCACAAAACACACAATACTCAAATAATACACTTCTATTATTTCAAAATGGGTTACAAAGGTTAACCTAGACTATCATATCCTCATTAATGCCTTGCCCAGAAACACGGGCGTTACATCAAAATTCAATGGTCAATGGATGTCAACAAAAGTCAAAGTCCAAGGCAGTTGAATACGCCCAGCGTATTCAATGTACGCCCAACGTACGTAGCCTGGCCCACTCCTTCATTAAGCACTTAATCCCTTAAGTACTTTTCACCTAAACACAGATCTAGCGTCAAAACATTGTCTTAAGTCATAAAGTTTCCACGTTTATGACTTTCCATGGCTAAGGAAGGTCCAAAAGCTAAAACCCTAACTTATTAATCCATTAAGACATCACAACTCTTGCATGGAAGGGATATAAGGACCTGATGGGTATTATGCAAAACATATAATTTCCTATGTGTGCATGGAACCCTATTACTTGATCTATGTTTTCTCTATTTGAACATACAACTTTAAACAACAAATAAGAAACCCTAGAACATCTAGCATATCTTTGAAAATTAACTAATTATGGTTAGGAGAAACATACCTTGATTGTTATTGCCAAATAACAAAGAAAATCATTGTGTTGTTGAAGCCTTGAGAGCAAGCACCACAAATATCGTGCCTCTAGTGATTCACACCCAACACTAGCAAAAGGAAGAAGATTGAGAGTGAGAGAGAGAGGGGGGGAGGGAGGGAGGCTCAGAAATTCGGCTATCTCTTCAAAAGTACAGGTGGCCAAAATTTCTAGGGTTGAGGGTCTTTTTATAGTGCAGTCAGGAAACCCTAGATAAGTCCAAATCCAACATTATCTTAAACCGGATAATTATCCACATTCCTGATTATCCACCAGGGATAATTCTAGAAGCCCTAAGGCTCTTTGAAACCGTACAAGCCTTATGGAGGGTTCTAGAATGATTCTTGCTCAATTATTAAACAATTGCACTTTAGTCCCTGTACTTTTGATTAATTCTTTTAGTCTAAAAATTAATTCCAATTAATTTTTAATTAAATAATAATTAAATATTACTATTTCTAATTAATACATTATTTCCATAATATATTAAAATTTTTATTATTTCAATTTATTAATCAAATAATAAATCAACCTCTCTCTCAAAAATCATCATGTCAAGTTGCTAGTTTGAGGGCAACCCAAAAGGACTGTGCTGCTATCAATTCAAGTATATATCATATATAGGTATGGACTTAGACACCTAATCCTACAGTCTCCCACTTGGATAAGTCTAATAATTATAATTGCCAGTATAACTTCTAAAACTTATCAACAAATTGTAACTCTCAAAAGCCGTTGTCGAACTCTGACATAGTCAGTTACGTGTCCTAAGATAACTGATCATATAATCCTCGGTTCTACAAGATATCATTCGAACATGAGACATGGAACATAATCAATCTCATTGTCCAATACTTTGTTTCCTATTTTCTGATTTGTAATGACATAAAACTTCAAATCGAACACATCAATCAAGTCCTAGTCGGGCCCGACACTATATGTCAACACCAAATCATCGAGGGGCCTAAAGACATCGGCTTTTCCCATTATGGAAAAAGAAACAGATAAACTTTGACTTATATGCTTGCATTATTTACTCATCAAATCTGCACAACAATACATTTTATAACGTCAAGTTACTGATGCGTTTACGTATCATCAATGCACAACCAATATGTATACTACAACTAATATATCTCCGTTTAAAGATTATATGATATTATCATCTCATAATTACTCATGATAAATTCCATGAAGTAGTTCTCTGAGCGTGGGTTAAACCAACTTAAATCTTCATTTCAAAGTACTCATGAATATTGCAGCAACACCATTGCCATGTCCAAAACTCTTTAGACAATCTACAATCCAATTCATGACAGTCTTGATTCACTACTTACTTCCAAAAGTACGATCGATTGTGGATGTTTGAATACTCCAATTATTCGGAAAGTAAAACATGCAAAATGAAAACAAAATAAACAATAGACAGAAGGTAGTAATCCAACTCATAAATAAATCTCAGTTATTAAAATCACCAAAAGTCAATTACATTTATTATGTTACAAGTTTCAAAATAACTATATAACTACTAAAACTAATATCATTATTTAGACCAATGTTTCTAGCATGTTGAACGTCATTGACCCTGCTCAGACCCTTTGTGAGGGGATCTACTGGATTCTCTTCTGATCATACCCTCTTCACGACGAGGTGACCTTCTTCTATCATATGTCTGATGAAATGGTATTTTTTGTCGATATGTCTTGATCTGCCATGATCTCTTGGTTCCTTTGTTAAGGCAGCCACCCCTTCATTATCACGGAAAATATTCATTGGCTTCTTAATGGCTGGAACAACTCCAAGGTCTCCAGTCAAGTTTTTCAACCAAATAGCCTCCTTCGATGCTTCGCTTAATGCTATGTACTCTGATTCACAAGTAGAATCAGCCATCGTCTCCTGTTTGGAACTTTTCCAGGTTACCGCTCCTCCATTAAGGGTAAACACCCAGCCAAATTGAGAACGAAAGTTGTCTCTGTCTGTTTGAAAGTTGGCGTCACTATACCGTGTTACTCTCAACGTATCACTGCCACCAATCACAATGACCCAATCCTTATTTCTTCGCAGATACTTAAGAATACTCTTAACTGCTATCCGGTGAGCTCTACCTGGATTTCCCTGATAACGACTAGCCATTCTCAAAGCAAAAGTCACATCAGGGTGAGTACATGTCATAGCATACATGGTAGATCCAACGGCAGAAGCATATGGAACTCCACTCATTTCTGCTATCTCTACATCGGTACTCGGACTCTGAGTCTTACTCAGTTTGGTATTACTCTGGATAGGCAGTTCTCCTTTTCTTGGAATTTTCCATACTAAAACGTGTCAGTACCTTTTCCAAGTATGTACTTTGACTAACTCCAATTAGCCTTTTACTCATGTTTCTCAAAATCCTTATCCCCATAATATAAGCAGTCTCTTCCAGATCCTTCATAGCGAAACACTTTCCAAGCCAAGACTTAACCTCTTGCAAAGTTGGAATGTCGTTTTCCTATAAGAAGTATTTCATCAACATACAATACTAGAAAGGTTACTATACTCCCACTAGCTTTGACATATACACAAGATTCATCTTCACTTCTAGAGAAGCCAAACTCTTTGACCTTATCGTCAAAACAAAGATTCCATCTGCGAGAATCTTGTTTCAATCAATAGATTGATTTCTCAAGCTTACACACTCTATTTGGATACTTTGCATCCACAAAACCCTCTGGCTGACTCATGTAAACATCCTCAACCAACTTCCCACTAAGGAAATCGGTTTTGACATCCATCTGCCAAATTTCGTAGTCATGAAACGCAACTATGGCTAGCATTACCCTAATAGATTTTATCTTAGCTACTGGTGAGAAGGTATCATAATAGTCAACCCTTGAGGTTTGATTAAAGCCCTTCACAACCAGTCGAACCTTGAAGGTGTGTACCTTTACATCCATGTCGGTCTTCTTCTTGAAGATCCATTTGCACCCAACTGTCTTGCGACCTAGTACATTATCAACCAAATTCCAAACTTGATTGTCATACATGAACTTGATCTCGCTGTCCATTGCCTCTTTCCACTTGGCTGACTCGGGGCCTGTCATGGCTTCCTTGTAGTTAGATGGTTCATACAAATTTACCATTGTACTATCACTAATAAATGTATCACCATCTGTAGTAATATGGAAACCATAAAACTCAGGTGGCATTCTAACTCTACTAGAACACCTAAGAGGTAATTACTCGTCACTTGGTTCAACCTGAATTTCTTCCTCAGGTTGAGCCCTAGCATTTTCAGAAGTTCCTTAATCATTTGACTCTTGAATTTCTTCAAGATCAATGGTACTCCCACTGTCCTCTTTGCATATGAGCTCTCTCTCGCGAAAGACTCTCCTTTGTGCTACGAAGACCACGTTCTCACTGGGTCTGTAGAACAAATATCCAAAGGACTTCTGTGGGTAGCCGATGAAAATACATCTCTCACTTAGAGGTTCAAGCTTGTCGTGAGTCTCTCTTCTAACGAAAGCTTCACAACCCCAAACCTTGATACGTGCTAACGAGGGAACCTTCCATATCCACATTTCGTGATGTGTTTTGGCAACCTTCTTAGTTAGGACAAGATTAAGAATGTGGGCGGCAGTCTCTAAGGCATTCCCCCAGAAAGAGATTGGAAGTGAAGCTCGACTCATCATGGAACGAACCATGTCTAACAAGGTCCGATTACGCCTTTCAGCCACACCATTAAGTTGTGGTGTCCTAAGAAGTGCAGTTGTGAAGCTATTCCACATTCCTTGAGATAGTCATGGAACTCGATACTAATATATTCACCGCCTCTATCGGATCTAAGCATCTTTATCTTTCTGCCCAATTGATTCTCGACTTCATGTTTAAAATCTTTGAACCTTTCAAAGGTTTCTGACTTATGCTTGATTAAGTAAATATATCCATATCTGATATAATCATCAGTAAAAGTCACATAGAATCAATTTGCATCCCTTGTGGTAGATCTGAAGGGCCCACACACATCTGTGTGTATGAGATCCAACAATCCTTCACCTCTTTCACAAGAACTAGTGAAAGGTGATTTTGTCATATTTCTTAATAAACAAGACTCGCACGTATCTTCTGACCTTAAGTCAAATGATTCCAACACTCCATCATTTTGGAGTTGGGTCATGTATTTCTTGTTAGCGTGTCCAAGGCAACAATGCCACAAACACGCTTTGTCTATACCATTAGACGAATCAATTTGAAAACACTATTTTCTAAATTGTCTACAATCATCACAGTTTGATACACACCATCACAAGGTAAAGCTTCAAAATAAAAAACACCATTTTTATAAGCAGAAATAGAACCATTCTCATCATCAAAAGAATATCTAAAACCTTGTTTAAATAAAGCATGAAATGAAATGATGTTTCGTGTCATCTCTGACGAGTAGCAACAATTTATTAAATCTAAACCTAACCCACTACTAAGCACTAAGCCATAAACTCCAATCTTGGTGACAGGTGAAGATCGTCTATTCCCCATGATCAAGTTCATTCTTCCATGTTCCATGCCCTCACTTCTTTTTAGCCCCTGCAAATCAGAACAAATGTGAAATCCACATCTTGTATCAAGGAACCAAGAACGAGGATATGATGAGTTATTAGATAAGATAGTGTAAATACCTGCCGAGGTTGACTTCACTTTGCCATCCATGATATCCTACAAGTATTTTGGGCAACTTCGTTTCTAATTCCCCCTTGTCATTGTAATAGAATCAAGTGGCCTCTTTGGGATCAGAAACAGGGGGATCATTAGAACTGGATTTTCCTTTGGGTCCTATACTCGACGACCCAGCTTGGGACTTTCCCTTCCAGTTTTGCTTTGGAGGGCCTTTCCTCTTCTTCCCTTTCTTTTGCCATACGACCAGAACAGGAGCACTAGTAGGAGTGGAGGCAATACCTTTTCCCTTCATTCCTACTTCAGTTGTTCGCAGGAGGTTGTGAAATTGTGACAAAGTAGTTTCATTGTTGTTCAAATGATATGTCAATATGAACTGATCATAACAACTAGGCAGAGAGTTCAACACTATGTCGATTGCCAACTCTTCATCAAACTTCACGTTGAGCTTGATTAGCCTGTCCACGTATCGTTGCATTATCTGAACGTGGCTACAAACAGACTCACCTCCTTCATCTTGCTAGAAATGAGGCACTTTACCACCTCATACTTTTCCTGATGAGCTCGCTTATGGTATTTCTCCATAAGGTCCTTATTCATCTTGTACGACCAGTAATACTCATAGTGCCTTTGCAATTTTGGAGACATTGTGGCCACCATGATGCACACAACTTTTGTGGCATCATTATAGTGTTTCTTGTAGGCGACCAATTCATTAAGAGTGGCATTCTCTTCGTTGATTTCATCCAATGGTTTCTCGATCACATATTCCCTATCCTCAAAACCAAGGGCCATTTTAATGTTGTGCATCCAATCGTTGTAATTGGTGCCATCCAATTGCACCTTTGAACATATGTTCAACAATGATAAGTTGTTGTTGTTGTTCGAGTAGGAGGAACCATAAGCATCAGTTGGAGTAGACATCTTTAAAAAAGAAAGGTAGTTTTAGTTAGATGATAATAACCATAAGCATCGAAGTGATGATCCCGTACCTTTCTTGCCTAGCGCTCTGGTGGTACCGGTCCAGCAGATCTTGGTGCATCTCGTAGGGGTACATGTCCTCATAGGACTTCTGGAGTTCTGCAGTCATAGTCGCTAACATGATGCAATGGACTTTCGTGGTATCACGCTCGTGGGCCTCAAAGGTCGCGATCTCTTCAACAGAGGCAGTGTTAATGTCAATCTTCTTCAGCTTCTCATCGAGGACATACTCTTTGTCCTCGTAGCAAGTGACCATGCGAATGTTGCGGATCCAATCATTGAAATTGGACCCATCAAAGATCACTCTCCCACACAAGTTCATGAGTGAGAACGAGCCAGAGGAGTTTGAACCAGAAGCGTTGTTGTTGACGTTCGACATCTGAAAAAGAAAAAGAACAAAGTTTGATTAGAAATGAATTCCCCAATTAAACACCCAAATGAGAAATTAGGGCTAGGAACCAACAACATTATTCACTAATTAGAAATGGGATGTCGTAATCTAACAGACAAATAATTTGAAGGTAAGTGAATGTCGATTCACTAATTCTCCACCATGAAAAACGAAAAGAGATTAAGTTTTAAATGTATTGAAAAACTGCTAGATCCTTTGAGATTCATTGAACCTTTCAATGGCATGTTTAAATCTTGATATGCCCCTCTAGTTTGTGACTGGGATGCCGAGGATCACAAAGCGGGTGTGAATAACCATGCAAATATACATGGTGCCCTCATTGTTACAGTCACTTATTCGATGTGCCGATTAACCACACACGCTCCATCGAACTATGACAAACATTGAGTCACCCTTTGCCACCTTTGCTTAGAACCCAATTAGTGTGCCGGTTAACCACACACGCTCCACTAACGTCTTAGCAAGGGTACAAAGTGTAATTTCGTGGAATTGCATCAATTCACTTTTGCCTAAAGTAACTAAGATTGGGAATTTTGTAAAAACATTTAGTTACTTTATATAGATTCATTATACTTTTAATGAGGAAATGTTTGCCCTATCCTACCCGTTCGGCTAACGACCCTCCACCAATCAAGGAAGCGGTGGGTGAGAGTGGACACCAATTAAACGACCATTTTATAGGCCATAACCTTATACCCCCCTTATAGATCGGCTTCGTGAATGAGGCCTACTAACGGTAAGACAAGCATTTTAAGTTATATATATATATATATATATATATATATATATATATTAATCTTATAATATTATAAAGTATAAGGTTGAATTTTAAACTTGTAAAATTTTAGGGTTTGGAATTTAAAATAGTTCAAATTAAACATTTTAATCATAAATTTAAATTTCAAAACTTGAGGACAAGTTTTGAACTTTTCAAAACACAAAGGATCAAATAGCAAATAATTTTAAATTAAACAATTAATTTAATGATTATCTAAATTTGACCTAATTAAGATTATTTACAAGATAATTTACCAAATCAATTTCAAATAATCAAATATTATCAAATAGGAAATTTATCATTCAAATGATTTGTAATTATCTCTTGTTTTGTTAAGGATATTGTCAAAAAGGTAATAAAATTCGGATTTTATTTGTTTAAAACGATTTAGATAATGATCCTTAACCAAAACAGCAAATAATCCCGAAATATCCTCTGCCTGACTCTCCGACTCGCCGAGTCCCTTTATGGACTCGTCGAGTTCACCCTACTCGTCGAGTCCACAATGGGACTCGCCAAGTCAGACAAGCAGATTGCATTCTCAAAATTTTGGTTATGATTACGGCATCCCTTTTCATAATCAAAAGGTTGTGAGAACATGGCAATTAGAGATATTATATCAAAAGACTGGTAAAGCTAATGGGTTTTGAGCAATACATCAATCCTATGGTGTACATGCAAACCCTAATAGCTTTGGATCTAGTTTGTCTAATGAACATGCAATTGATAATCCAAAGCCATAAACCCTAGATCTAATAAACTATAACTGAAATTAGGGTTTAGATCTTACCTTTGATTGTTATATAGCAATAACAATCAATCCTTGGCTTCAGAAAGCTTAGTGCCTCAATTGTTGCACCTCTAATGGAGTCACAAACACCACTAAGCAACTTGGATGAAGAGGGACGAGAGAGGAGGCACCAAAAACGGCTGGAAACCCTAATCCAAGTGTTAGCCACGTTTTTGGTGCCCAAGGGTTCCTTATATACTTTAGGCTATTAGGGTTATCAAACAAGGAAACCCTAATTTGACTGTTTAAGCCCTAAGCAGCCTATGGACCCCTTCTGGAACATGCCTTGGACGATTTCTAATGGGCTTCCCCATAGAATTCGTCCAACCTATTATTCCAAGGTGATCCATAGCCCAATTGCAATTATCTTATAATTACAATTCCAGTCCCCTAAGTTTAATTAATCTCTATTAGCCACAAAAATTAATTCTTAATTAATTATTGACTAATATTAATTAAACAATATGATTTCTCCTTTAATATATTATTCTCATAATATATTAATAAATCATAATTAATCATTTCTCTCCTTAATTCATCCTACATATTGCTATGGTGAAGGCAACCCAAAAGGACCATGCTCATAATCGGGTCAAGTACATACCAAAATAGTTATGGACTTAGACACTAATCCAACAGTCTCCCACTTGGATAAGTCTAATAACTATTTTGCATAACTTCAGAACCTGATCAGCAATCGTAGCTTTCAAAAGCCGCTGTCAACTCTGATCTTATCAGATACGCGTGTCCTTTAGATAAGGGATCATATATTCCTCCATTCTCAAGATATCGTATAGACACAAGACATGAATTTCGATCATTCTCTCCATATTGTTTCCTGACTTCCGATTTATGACGACTGACAACAGACTACAATTGAACACATCAACTTAGTCCCGGCTTGGCCAAGCACTTAGGGTGTCATCACTAAATCATCGAGGGGCCCACAGATATTGCTTTTATCCCACTTTGGGTAAAAGGAATGGATAAACTTTGACTCAAATGCTCGCTTGCACCTACTGATCGAATCACACACAACAATAAGTTTTATAACATCAAGTTACTGGTGCGTTTACTTATCATCAATGTGCAACCGACCAGCAAATAACAACTCACATGTCTCGGTTTCAAGAATATACAATATTATCGACTCACAATCACTTGTGATAAAATCCATGAAGTGATTCTTGTGAGCGTGGGTTTAATCCAATACTCTAATCTTATTAAAGCACTCACGAACTCTGCAGCAAACTTATGTTATGTCTAAACACTTCAGACAATCTACAGATTCATGACAGTCTTCCTTCATATCTACTCCCAACGTATGACCGACTGTGGATGTTTGAATAACCTAGTTATTCTGGAAGTCAAAACATGCAAAGTGAAACACAATAACAATATCAATCCTATATGACCCCAAAACTCTTGAGCGTAAATAAAACACTTTTATCTAAACACCATATTCATTACTCATTATTCATTGTTTACTGTTTCAGAAAATCAACTCATTACTTGAATTACAACAATAGATGTCCCATGCTCCGAGCATGCACACTATGTTTCCTATGATCCATGCTTTGTGAAATAGATCAATTGAAAACTTTTCCAATGATGCTCATTTCACAATTCCTAATCCTCAACAATAGTGTAAGATTACAAGGTTCTTGCCACTACTAGAATATGTTAGATTCTAACATTTTATGCAATGATCCTTTCGTAATGTCATAGCACAAAAGTCACCAAGACTCGGCTAATGAAATTCCAAGGTATTCTATAGGAAATTGTTACAAGACAATTCCATAGACGCGAAGTCTCTCATTCAAAGTACATTCCTTTGAACATCCTTCTTGCATAAAAGTTTCTAATCTAGACATAGACTCTCAATATCCAACTCCCAATTTAGAAACATTTCCATATTTGCCACATGACAACTCATTCTTAACAGATTCTTATATATTCATAATAATGTCGATATGGTCCACCTAATATTATACTTCCAACTGCTCACAAGCGACAAATCCTCAGCGAACTTTGGATCGTCCTTTGATAGTTGTTTAATTATTTTAGTCAAAGCCGATTCTAGTCCTTTTTCCCTCTTAATGCGCTAGGCATTTGGAAAATTTTAGAATGGTTAAATATTATAGCATTTGCAATCGATCCTATACCCGAAGCGTATGGGACACGATGCATAATGTCTTACATAAAGATATGATACTTTATCAATCTTCTGCCATAATATTTTATGTGTCACGTTCTCACTATTCGAACTATGAAGAGGGATGCCGTAATCATAATCGAAATTTGAGAACACACTATGTATCCTTTGACTAAATTTATTGAAATTTCTCAATCTAAGCTTTAGATTTTGAAACGAAGTATAATATTCTCTCCCTTAATTATAGCAAAACAACTTTTCAACCCCTACAACTTTGCAAAGTGAATCTTTGTTTTCTATAATTAATATTGCTAACTTGCAATACTTGAAATAATAATCATGCTCCCACTAACACTAACACAAAGGGTGATTCGATGTCTGTCATAGATCAATGGAGCGTATGTGGTTAACCGACACATTGATTAGGTGAGCATGACATTGAGTGCACCATGTACATTCGCATGGTTATTCACACCTTGTTTGTGATCCTCGGCATCCCAGTCGCAAATAATAGGGCATAATCGAGATTAAACATGCCATTGAAAAGTTCAATGAATCTCAAAAGATCTAGGATTTCAATTCATTTAAAACTTAAAGTTCATTTTCGTTTTTCATGGTGGAAATTGGTAAATCGTCATTTACCTACCTTCAAATATTCTGCAACTAGATTACGGCATCCCTCTTCTAGGTTGTAGAGTATTGTGTTGGATCCTAGCCTTGATGTTTCATTTGGGTGTTACATCAAGGATTCTAATCAACTTAACTTGAATTTTCTCCCGTTTTGTAGATGTCTGAATCTAACAATGGTCTTCCCAAATCCCATGGAACAAGCTTTCCAAATGAAGATGATATTCCACGATATGATCGAGGAACCAGAGATCACGCTTCACTTCCTCCACCTCCTCCAATTATTCTCCCTGACCCACAAGTTTGAAGGCTTGAAAAGTTCAAGCTAACTCAAGCCCTTTTGGCAAGTAAACACGAAGATGGGAAACCTGTGTGTGCACACGTCGTGTTCCATCATATAGTACTCTCTTACGAACTCACTATATGATTCAGGAAGCGACTGAAGAACCCAGTCAACAACCAACTCACATGAAATCTCGACACCCAACATCCTTAACTTGTCAATGTGTGACTTCATCTCTAAGACGTGTATGTATGGTATTATAAAACTTGGATGTTATACTGTGAGCAGCCTAGGGGTTCTTAGAGAAGCAGTCGCCGATTTCTGTAGCCTAGGGGTTCTATTTATACTGTGAGCAGCTAGGGTTTCAGTCAAAACCCTAATGGACAACTTAAACATTAAGCAGCCCATGGAACCTTCTGGAATACAGGCCATGGACAAAAATATGATGGGCTCCCATCATAATTTCGTTCACCCCTTAATCCATTAGGTTTCCCAGCCCAAAATACAACTATCACACATTTGACAGTTTAAGTCCCCTTTCTTCAATTAATCTCTTTTAGTAACCAAATTAATTCTTAATTAATTTATGACTAATATTAATTAAATAATATGATTTCTCCTTTAATATATTATTCTTATAATATATCAATAAACCATAATATATTCTCTCTCTCCATAAATTACCCTGTCAAGTTGCTATGGCGAAGGCAACCCAAAAGGATCATGCACAACCGGGTCAAGCACTTACCAAATATAGTTACGGGCTTAGACACTAATCCAACATAACCGACACATCAATGCAAGATCAGAAATCGATTGAGGGTGTTTGAGCGGGTTTGCATGGTTCCACATCTTAATTGTGATCCTAGACATCCCAGTTACAATGGGTAAGAGCATAATCGAGATTAAACATGACATTCATAACATTCAATGAATCTCAAAAGATATAGGAGTTTCATGTGATTGAAATTGGTCATATGACTCTACCTACCTAAAATACATTCGAATTTGATTACAGCATCCCTCTTGAAAGGTCGAATCGTAAATATGGACCCTAGCCTTAATTTAATTATGGGTTAATAATTAATGATTAAAATTAACTAACTTGAATTCTCTCTTCTCCCAATATTAGATGTCAAATCAAGATAATAATGATCTTGCTCGTTCTTATGAAAATGATTTTCCTCAATCTTCTAGAGATGGTCTTCTAATTTCAATTCAAAGTGAAATTGTTTTCCCTTCCTTAGGAAATGATGGAACTAGACATAATCTCTCTTCAACTCTTCCACCTCCTCTTCCTCCTGTGACACTCCCAACATCACGAGGTGAATGATATGAAACAATTCAAGCCCTTTTGGCATGTAAACATGAAGATGGAAATTTTGTGTGTGCGCACGATCTGAAAATGAAGTCTTACATTGGCAAATTGGATAGGATGGGTGTCATATTTCCAAGGGAGAAAGCCATTGATTTGGTTCTTATCTCGCTTCCTAAGTCGTATGTTCAGTTCGTTGAGAACTTTCATATGAGGAATCTCGATGTGACCCTAATAGATCTGACTCAAATGTTGGTGGTTATTGAGGCATAAATGCTTAAGAACACATATGAAGCAGAAATTCTTATAGGGTCTGATTCCAAGGTTTCCATGGACATTGGTGATCCAGAAAAGATTTCTCTTCCCAATGGAAAGGGGTCGTCTAAGGTCAAACTTTTTGAACGTATGGTTAAGAGAAATGCTTGTTCTAGGATCGTTCCATGTGTTAAGCCTAAAGATTCCATTTGTTTCTACTACCAATCGAAGGGACATTGGTTGCGAAGCTGCCCAAAGTACCTGAAGGATCTCAGAGATGTTAAAGTTAATTTGTATGACTCTACTTCAGGATCTAAAAGAAAGAAGGAAGCTTAAGTGAAGTGAGCTAAATCTGATCGTGGGAAATGGACTTTGGTCACATGGTTCGATGGTCAGAATATGGAGCTACTACTAGGCAGTTAGGATAATTTAATAGATTGCTATTACTCTTCAGAGATGTCTAGAAATATAGTTTTTCATTTTATGCATTGTAAGGATAAGTTCCATGTTTCTTTTTAGCAATAAAATGAAGTTTTAGTTTACATAGTTGTCTAATCTTATTTCCTTATAATGGCATTAATGAAAGTGTTGGTTATGTTTCTAATAATATCAATATTAATTATGGATTTGATTCTTATGATATTGTTTGTGGTAATATCATAATTAACCAAATGAAAGGAAATCTCATCACCAACTAGACTGATAATTGGAATTATACGATTCGAATTGTATTATATATGAGATTCTTGTTCATTGGAAAAATATGACTCAAATCATTGTTCACATATTTATGTGAGGCAAGTGAAGGACTAATGGATCTAGTACATGTTGATATGTACTCTTCAGATCCACCACAAAAGACGATAACTCTATTCATCATGATTTACTGATGTTTCAATAAATATGGGTTTATTTATAAGATTAAACAGAATTCTAATACTTTTGAAAAGTTCAAAGAGTAGCCAAACGAATAGAAGAATTTGTAGGAAGACAGATAAAAGATTCTCCAATCTGTAAAGAAAGGAGAATGCTTTAGTATCATGTTTTATGATCATCTTAGTAATTGTGGAATTATATCACAATAAATCCTCCAAGAACATCTTAGTGTAATTTTATGACTAAGAAAAGGAATAGAACATTGTTATAAATGGTTCGATCATAAGACGAGTTATACTTTGTTCCCAATCAAAGTTTTAGAGCCATGGTCGAGTAACAATGAATCATATCTTGAAACTCATTTAAAAAACTAAGAAGGATAACAACACCTCGTAATATGTGGAGGAATAATGTTTTCTTACTCTAGCACATTTAGAATTGGAGTTGTGATGTTTTCGTTGATCGAAAAAACAAGCTTAGACCTATTCTATGAAGTGTTTTATTATCGGAAATCCACACGAACTTTTGAATATTTGTTTTAGATAGGCAAGGAATGTTTCTTGAGAGAAAAACTCACATGTCAAGAAGTCAGTAGGAGTCGTATTGATCTTGAGAGTTTCAAGAGTCAACCGACAATGATCCATTTAATTATCACTAGCACGCGAGAGGTTTATAACATGTTGTGTTTACTGACACATTCTAATTTTTGTGCACTTCCAGTTGGTTTGGCAACCCCTATGAGTTCTATGTTTTTCATTTAACTACAAAAGACTAATCACGTTGGTCAGTGAAAGTACATTGATCAATATTGGTGAGTTTCTAACAACATGGAAGCATTGGTGGGGTTTTGAGCTGCCATAAGGCAAGAACTTTAGATTAAGCGAAGTTCAGTCCATGATGGAGAACTAAATGTGATTTTGGTTTGTCCTAAACCTTGTCTTATGACTTTAGGTTGAAAAAAAAAGTTATACATGGATGGGAACATATGCACCTTCGAATCTAGGTGACAAAAAGTTTCGCTCTAGTTCATGAAAATGATTATGAGGAAACACTGTCGTTGATAGATTTTAAGGATCTAATAATATCGACATGGATATTGGTTGTGTTAATTTCATTCTCAATTTCACAATATGATTACGGGATCCCTCTTCATATTTCGAATTGTGAGGAATGGCAAGGAATTGTTTAAACTTTCAGGAGATATGTTTATCACGTATTGAAAGAGGTTGAACACTTACACTATCCAGATAAAATACATAAGCTTAAGAAGCCTAATTAGAGGCTTGATGAAGCATCGCGAAATAGGAATATGTACTTCCATGAGAAAGTCAAAAGGTATTGATTTCTAGAAGTCTAGTTGATTTCCAAGTACCTATCAAAGCTAGTGGGAGCATAATTGTTATGTCTGATATTGCATGTTGACAATACTATCGATAGGGAACAATGTCTCTAATGTAAAAGTTGCAAAAGTTGGGAACTGGTACGCTATAGTGGACATAAGGGAGAGGTCACTCATACTTCATTTTTAATCTAAAGGTTTAGATTGAATAATTTATTAGAACTTAGTCAAAGGCATACCATGTTGAAATGTTTCGACATTGGGTATTCTATATATGGAAATATTATAGCAAGGAATTAAACAGATAATGGATCCTTGTAATAATGAGTCGAGTAACATATGCTTCAGATATATGATCGATTACATATACTATAATATTCGATTAGTCTATCTTTCAAATGCTTTTAGCATTGTGTGAAAAGGATTAGAATTGCATGTGACTGAAGTTGTTAAACAAACTGTCAAAAACATTCTGAGGTTTATTGAAGATTGGTTATCGTGGATAGTTGAAAGTATGGTGTTGTTTTGGAAGAACCACAGTGACATGTTTTTGATCAAGATGATTCTTGGCCATAATTGATGGTCATATGGGAATATGGAAATGATTTCATAATGGGAGATGGGTATATGGAAATGTCTCCATAATAAGAGATGACTATAAAATCTACATGTGAGTTGGAACCTTTAATGTAAGAAAGGTGTTCAAGGAGTGTACCTTGAATTTGAGACCTAATTACCATGGAATTGTCTCAAGTAACAAAGTTGCAGAATATTCTGTAATATCAGACACTCGGTCTTTGAGACTTTAGAATCTCGATATCACAAGAGATCAATGCATGTAAAGTTGGAATTCCACCACATCTTGGATAGCGATAAGAATTTAGAATCGTGAATTGAGCATCATTGGACTAATGTCTAATCGATCTATTCATAAAGGAAGGACCATCGAGAGACATAATATGCATGTTCAGGACATGGCATGACTGATGTTATCTAATTCAAGTGGTTAGTTGATTACTTGAAACATTATACAATGAATAAATTCATAATTGTTATAGTGATTAAATAATAGAGATTTATTTATGATCAATAGGTATGATGTCATAGTTAATTAATTTATTATTGTGTTTCACTTTGCATGTTTTACTTCCCCGAGTAATTTAAATATTATTCAAAATTCCACAGGCGTTCATACTTTTGGAAGTAAGTAGTGAATTAAGACTGTTATGAATTTATTGTAGATTGTCGATTAAGGCTAAGACATTTCAATTGGAGTTGCTACAATATTCATGAATACTTTGAAAATAAAGATTTTAAGTATTGGATAAACCTACGCTTAGAGATTACTTCATGGACCTTGTCACGAGTAATTCTAAGACGATAATATCTTCTATTCTTAAAGCAGAGATATATAGTTCATTGTTTACAGATTAGTTAGGCATTGGTTTACTCAAAAGCATCTCGTAATTGGGTGTTATAAAGGGTTATTCCATGTGTGATTTGATGTGTGAATTGTATGACTATATAGTCAGAAGTATTTCGTTCATTTTGCCCTAACCAGGACTAATTGATGTGTTCAATTTGAAGTCCAATAAAGTCTTTACAAATCGGGAAATCGGGAAACATAATTTTGGATAATGAGATTGATTATGACCCATGTCTCGTGTTCATATGATATCTTGAAGAATGAAGTAATAGCTGATCACTTATCTTAGGGCCAATAGCTGATTTGAATCAAAGTTCGGCAGTGGCTTTGGAAAACACTCTTTGTTGTTTATTTCAAGGTCTATACTTGTAATTGTAGTTACAGACTTATCCAAGTGGGAGACTGTTGGATTAAGGTGTCTAAGCCAATAACTAAATTGATATATTATTGAACTAGAAGTAAAGTCCTTTTTGGGTTGCCCTCAAAACTCGTAACTAATTATAATGACAGTTGGAGATCGAGGATAATTTGTTAGTTTATTATATGAAAAATAAACTAATTGGAAATTGAAATATATGATTTATTAATATATTATATTATTAATATATATTAATTAGATATAGTAATGATTGATTGATTAATTAAAATTGATTTGGATTTAATTCTAAGATTAATTAGAATTAATCATTCAAATGACTCTTTGGTTTCCATGGGAGTTTCCTTAAGCAAGTATAAATAGGACACCATGGATGTAATATTTTCCACATACCTTTACTTGCTTTCATAGAGTCGAATTCATGCTCTGGTCTCATCTCTCCTCAAGTCTTCTTGCTACTAGAGTTTTGGGTACAAGCTATTAGAGGCATCAATTCCTTTGGTGCTAGCTTTCCAAGATCTAGAAGGAGTATTCCACTTTGATTATTTACAATTATAATCAAAAGGTATGTAATCATAATTTTATGTATGAATTTCAATTTCATAGCCTCTCTCTTAGGGTTTTCTTGATATTCATAGTTGCTATCAATAGAGAAAACATAGATCATTTATAGGTTGCATGTGAACTTAAGAGTTTAAGTGTTTTTCCACCACATGTTTTGTTTATAACCTAGAAAACCCATCAATTTCCTTATACCCCCTTATAGATCGACTTCGTGAATGAGACATACTAGCGGTTCGACTGGTTTGTATTATACATATAGTAATATTAGACTTTTAATGTTACATATAGTATAAGCGTGTATTTTTAAAACCTTTATAAAAAATACTAGGTTATATTTTAAATATCAAAAATTAAGAAATTAATTTTTTTAATTTAAAATTAAACCAATCATGAATTCAAGATAAGGATGTCAAATTACTTATAAAAAATATTTAGTTTTACATAACTAAAGCATTATTTAAGGTAATTATCCTAATTAATTTATGAGATAAACAATAAAACCGAATTTTATGGATCTGACAGTCCACCACGTCGTGGTAAACAATTACCATGTCGTGGCCGAACAAAATCACAGGTCACCATGTCGTGGTGGCGGAACAAAATGACGATTTTGTTAGTTTCTCCTTGTTCAAGTTCAACAATTCAACAGAAAACAAAACCATACGCTCCGACACCACTGATTGGTATTATGCAAAACATATAATTTCCACTATGTGCATGCAACCCTATTACTTGATATATGTTTTCTCTAATTGAACATACAACTTTAAACAACAAATAAGAAACCCTAGAACATCTAGTATATTTTCGATAATTAACTAATTAGAGTTAGGAGAAATATACCTTGATCGTTATTGACAAATAACAAAGAAAATCCTTCTGTTGTTGAAGCCTTGAGAGCAAGCACCACAAATGTCGTGCATCTAGTGATTCACACCTAACACTAGCAAAAGGAAGAAGATTGAGAGAGAGAGGAAGAAGTCTTAGAAATTCGGTTATCTCTTCAAAAGAACAGGTGGCAGAAATTTCTAGGGTTGAGGGTCTTTTCATAGTGCAGTCAGAAAACCCTAGATAAGCCCAAATCCAACATTATCTTAAACCGGGTAATTATCCACCTTCGTGATTATACACTAGGGATAATTCTAAAAACCCTAAGGCTATGGAGGGATCTAGAATTCCTCTTGCTCAACTATTGAACAATTGCACTTTAGTCACTGCACTTTAAATTAATTCTCTTAATCCCAAAATTAATTCCAATTAATTTCTGATTAAATATTAATTAAATATTACTATTTCTAATTAATACATTATTTCCATAATATATTAACAAATTTATTTATTTCAAATTATTAATCAAATAATAAATCAACCTCTCTCTCAAAAACCATCATGTTAAGTTGCTAGTTTGAGGGCAACCCAAAATGACCGTGCTACTATTAATTCAAGTATATATCAATTATAGTTATGGACTTAGACACCTAATCCAATAGGACTAAGATCACATTTTTATGGTTTCTGATAGCTTCATAATGGATAAAGTTTCCAACTTTATCCATTAGAATGGTCACAACAAACAAGATATAGTCTTTAACTCTCAAAATGACCAAAAATGCATCTTTTTCAACTTAATCCATTAAGTCCAAGTCTCCAACATTCATATCTGAATCAAAATGACCTTTAGATGGATCAAGTTTCCAACTTTATCCATAACAATGTAACAAACTTTCAAGATCTAAACTTTATGCACTAAAGTGACCAAAAGTTCATAACATCCAAAACTAGCTAGATCTAACAAATGCATCATCAAGTTTCAAGCTTCATACCTCCAAAAGAAAGATCACGGTGAACAAGGTCTGGAGCTACAAGATTCAATGCAACCAACGCTTCTTCAATGAGTTCGTTCTTCTCCAAGGTGCACCAAGAACACTCCAAAGCACTTAAAAAAAACCTTCTTTTTGCTCACAAGGCTCAAACTAGGGTTAGGGTTTCAAGGGAGGGTGTTGGAGAGGTGGATGATGAGAATGGAACGAGTTTGGGGAAGTTAATGAGCTTAAATAGGGATAAAACCACAAAAATAGGGTTTAGGCACTGATCGCGTACGCCCAACATACTAAATTTACACCCAGCGTACTCAATTTACGCCCAACGTATGTAACATACCGACTCCCAGGTATAATATTTAATTAAGTTATATTCATTTTGTCAGGGCGACTTGACGGGTTGGAGGCCCCAACTCGCCGAGTAGAGATGGAGATAGCCGCGTGATTTCTAGAGTCTACTCAACGAGTTTGAGGACCCGCTCGACGAGTAGGTGCTGAGTGTGAAAACCCTAATTTTCAGGGTTTGTACCCTATTTAAAGGACCTTAAGCCTTCATTTCCGTCTGCCTTATTACTTTAACACCCTGAGAGAAACCCTAAACGAGTTGGTAACATCTGTGTGTGTGTAAGAGAGAGAGAGAGAGAGAGATAGAGAGAGAGAGAGGCTAAAAGTGTGAGATTTGGTGCATTCTTGGAAGGAGATAACAGAGAAAAAGGTTTGGAACGAGGAGAAGGCCTTGGATCCAGTGTTCCTTCAGTACCAGCTGCTAATTGGAGGTAAAAAGCTATCACCTTGATCATTGTTTAGTTAGATCTCTCCTTTAGGAAGTTTGTGGCCATTTTCATATTCCTTTTTGAGCCTTTGAGTCATTTGAGCATGATATGAAGTTGAAACTTCAGATCTCGACTGTATGAGGTCCCTTGAGCATAAAGATCCAAGCTTTATCAAGCTATTGACCAAGATCCAAACATTAAACCTTCTATAGAGCTTTATTTTGGCTTTTCGATCCCTAGGTGCCATGCATGGACGTAAAGCTTGCAGCTTTACGTGGTATTTCAGCCTTAGGAGGCTAGATCTAGAGTTTGGGACTTTAGTTCTACTTGGAATCGTCTGAATGAGAATTGGACTAGAGGGAATCGCCGAGTGCATGTGCCAACTCGACGAGTCGGTTAGGGTTTTCCCTTATAGTTTTGACGTGTGCAAACTCGACGAGTTGATCAGACAAATCGAGGAGTTGAGTTGGAGTTTTCCCGATGTTCTGAGAACAGGAGGAACTCGACGAGTCGCATAGGTGTACTCGACGAGTTGGGTCAACATGGACTGTTGACTCGGGCGTTGACTTTTAGGGTTTGGTCAAGTTATGGACATGGAGGCCAAGGATGGGTAAAATGGTCTTTTCACCCTTTCCAATAGTTAGTGAAGGGGTTAGCTTAACATCTTTAGAGTTGTTGTTATGAGTGTTAATTAGAGATGATTATGACATATGTAGGCGGAGTCGAGACCGATCGTTGAGTACGAGACATACTTGCTTTGCTTGCGAGGTGAGTCTTCTCACAATACTTACCTGAGTGGTAATTCTGTGTGACCGGAGGGTCTTATATGAGTTATTGACCGGAGGGTCTTATTGAGTTATTGACCGGAGGGTCTTATGTGCTTATACTGAGTTACGTGATATCATGCATTTTGTCTTTGTGATTTATGTTGTATATTATTTATGTGCTTTATTTAGTTAGGATCGGAGGGTCCAAACCGAGTTGTGAGATCGGAGGGTCTTCGCTGAGATATCGGACTAGAGGGTCCGACCCGAGCTGTGAGACCGGAAGGTCCTCACTGAGACACATGACCGGAGGGTTCTTATTGAGATTTAGCCATGAGAGGCTAATTATTTGTGCATGGTATTTTGGGGAACTCACTAAGCTTCGTGCTTACAGTGTTGTGTGATATGTGTTTCAGGTACTTCTCAGGAACATGGGAAGGCGCCGACTTGATTGTACACACCAGTTGGAGTTTATGTTTTTGAGGATTCTAGGATATTATCAAACAATTGTTGACTTGTGTTTTGACAACTTATACACTTGTGGTTTTTGAGAAATGTGATATTGGGTTTTATGTGATTTTAAAAATGAAAAATTTGTTTGAAAATTTAGAGTGTAACAACGTACTTAGTACGCCCAATGTACTTAATTTACGCCCATCGTACTAGACTAAGCCCCAAACCTTCCTAACTTCAAACGTTCATAACTTCTTCGTTTCAACTCCGATTTCAACGATCTTTATATCCACGGAAATGTATTGAAGAGCTCTACAATATTCTCTAAATATATTGGACAAAAAACCTTTTGATCAAAAATCCATATTTCATGCAAGAACCCAAACTCTAAATTTTCATGTTCTACCCTTCGACCCAAAACACAATTCAAAGGTTTAGATCTCATAACCATCATTTTCATATTTCAAAAGGTCTAAACATTACCTCCCTAAGGCCCAAAGTCTTTACACAATCGACTTACGGACCACGGTCCTGAAATAAGAAGTGACGGAAAACAGGATGTTACATGAGCCCTTCGTGGCTCGTTCTTCGTGCTTGGCCATTGTCGGAACAAAGAAAAAGGAGAAGAAGTAGATCGAGGGGGTGTTTGGGGTTGCTACTTAACTGGATAGGGGATGGAGGATGGGTGCAACCACCGACTTGCTCACCAGATTTCCTTCCTCTTTGTTGGTAGTGTAAGAACTAGAGAGAGAATAAAGTAATAAAGTGGAGAAGAAGATTAGGTGGGGTGTGGCATTCCTCTAATTGAAGTACCTGAACAATCCAAAAAGTCCCCATTGACTTTTTGGTTAGACATTTTGGATAAAAAGAAAATAAATCAAATTTTATGTATCTTTTTTATGATGTAATTCTCGATTCTCGTGCCATCATATCGTCTCGTGAAATTTTTCTGAAAGTGCTTGTTGGTTGTCCTGATCGCGGTGATTCCAAAAATGCAGACGGAGTTCAATTCTAGCATGCAGAACTCCCTGAAATTGTGTTTATAGTTTCACGATTAATTGCTTCAGATTTGACAGATTTTACAAATCTGGTTTTGGTCGATATTAAAAAGGTCATAAAAACAAAATAAAATAATATACCATAGTCGAAGTTCAAAAACATGCTCAAAAATAATTCACGAGGCTACTGGCTAATTCAAACGAAGCAATGCATAATTCATTTCAGGAAAATCTTATAAATATTGATTTTTATAACCTAAAAGATGCATAACTTACTCATATGATCTCCGTTTTTGACGTTATTTTTATATCCACAGAATCAAGATAACGTAATCTATTCATATTTCTTATCCATAAGTCTCAAATATACTTAATGCAAAAAAAAATATTTTTAACATCACAAATAGAATTAAATTTTGGTGATTTTCGATTCGATCTTTAATGATAGATGGTTATGAAAGTAATTATAAAAATAATATCTTTAATATACATTATAAATATAAAATTACACACAATTAATCATTAATCCATAGCGGTTCATGGTGGTTTGACCGCCAAACACTGACTAATTTTTACAAGTAGTTTTTAGAAAAACTAGTTTATAGATTACTATTAGCCTGCCAAACATGACAAATTAAAAAAAAACTCAAAAAATAAGTTAGCTTATCAACTAGTTGTGACATGCCAAACACAATCTATATAGAATTTTAAAAAACTTGCTTATAAGTTAGTTTATAAATATTTTTTTTGGTTTGTAAAACATAAAAAAAAAAATCGAAAAATAAGTTAATTGTTACGCGAAAAACAGAACTTAATCAACCTAATTGCGAGGTTCTAACCAATACACATAGGATTGAAATATGAACGAAGTTTATAATTAGAGACATTTTGTGCATTACAAAATAGGGGAAAAAACGAAACTTAAAAATAAGAAAAAAAAAAAAAACCTCCCAATCAAAGATTAAAGTAGATATTTCTTAAGTTAGAGGGTCAAAATGAAAACTCACTTAGGAATTCAAGAGACTCATAGAAGCATCCAGAATGAGTCTCCCTCCATTTTTCACGCTTCATAGAAGCGCCTAGAACCCACCAGTAACAACCACGACCTGCCCTCCGCCGGTATAAAAACCACTCACCTCCTCCTTCCCCGTCATCAGATTGATTTCATTCCGTGTTTCGCTAAGCATTTTTCTTTTAAATTCTCAAGTAACCTTTCCTGCTTTTTCTTGAATCCTAGTTAATCGGTGGCAATGGCGGATGTGCAAATGGCAGATGCAGAGACGTTTGCATTTCAGGCTGAAATCAACCAATTGCTTAGTCTGATTATCAATACGTTCTACAGCAACAAGGAAATCTTCCTACGAGAACTGATTAGCAACTCTTCCGATGCGTTGGATAAGATCCGATTCGAGAGCTTGACGGACAAGAGCAAGCTTGATGCGCAACCGGAGCTTTTCATCCGGCTCGTTCCAGATAAGGTTAACAAAACCCTGTCCATCATTGATAGCGGAATTGGAATGACCAAAGCAGGTATATAGTTTTCTTAGTTTTGCATTTCTTTATTGATAGCTTCATGCATGTCTTTCAATGTGTTTGTGAATAATTTATTCATTGTCAATGTCGTAATAATGTAGATTTGGTGAACAATTTGGGGACGATTGCGAGATCTGGCACAAAGGAGTTCATGGAGGCGCTACAGGCCGGTGCTGATGTGAGCATGATTGGACAGTTTGGTGTCGGTTTCTATTCGGCCTATCTTGTTGCTGAGAAGGTGATTGTCACCACTAAGCACAATGACGACGAGCAATACATTTGGGAATCCCAAGCTGGTGGCTCATTCACAGTCACTAGGGATGTCAATGGTGAACAACTGGGTAGGGGGACTAAGATCACTCTCTTCCTCAAGGAAGACCAGGTAATCACACCTCATCAGACTCTGATCTGCTCTTCAATAGACTATTTATTCTGCTATTTTTTTTTATTTGTTGTAATATGATTGTTACCATTGCAATTACATCGCCAATCTCTCGTTCTGCATTGTTCTGCTTTATAGTGAATCGGATCGTCAGATCAATGATTATCTGTTTATTTGAGTTAATTTTTAAATACATCATAGATGCTATTAGATTGAAGAGTTACTGAGATCTGTTATGCAACTTTTGCAGATGGATTACTTAGAGGAGAGGAGAATAAAGGATCTTGTGAAGAAACACTCCGAATTCATCAGTTATCCAATCTATTTGTGGACGGAGAAAACAACTGAAAAAGAGATAAGTGACGATGAAGATGATGAACCTAAAAAGGAAGAAGAAGGCGATGTGGAAGAGGTTGATGAAGACAAGGAGAAGGAGAAGGGAAAGAAGAAGAAGATCAAGGAGGTTTCACACGAATGGGAGCTCATCAACAAACAGAAACCAATCTGGCTCAGAAAGCCAGAGGAGATCACCAAAGACGAGTACGCTTCTTTCTACAAGAGCTTAACAAACGACTGGGAAGATCATCTAGCAGTTAAGCACTTCTCAGTTGAAGGACAGCTTGAATTCAAGGCGATCCTCTTTGTTCCAAAGAGAGCTCCGTTTGATCTATTTGACACTCGCAAAAAGATGAACAACATCAAGCTGTACGTGAGAAGGGTGTTCATCATGGACAACTGCGAGGAGTTGATCCCTGAATATCTCGGATTCGTGAAGGGCGTTGTCGACTCCGATGACCTTCCACTAAACATCTCCCGTGAAATGCTTCAACAAAACAAGATTCTGAAAGTGATCAGAAAGAATCTTGTCAAAAAATGCATCGAGATGTTCAACGAGATCGCTGAGAACAAAGACGACTACAACAAATTTTACGAAGCGTTCTCAAAGAATCTAAAGCTTGGCATCCATGAAGACAGCCAGAACAGATCAAAGCTAGCCGACCTGCTCCGGTACCATTCCACTAAAAGCGGCGATGACGTCACCGGTCTGAAAGACTACGTCACCCGTATGAAGGAAGGACAGAAAGACATCTTTTACATCACAGGCGAGAGTAAAAAAGCCGTTGAAAACTCTCCTTTCTTAGAGAAACTAAAGAAAAAAGGTTACGAGGTCCTGTTCATGGTGGACGCCATTGACGAGTACGCCGTCGGACAGTTGAAGGAATATGACGGGAAGAAGCTGGTGTCTGCAACTAAAGAGGGTCTAAAGCTTGAAGACGAGACGGAGGAGGAGAAACAGAAGAGGGAGGAGAAAAAGAAGTCGTTTGAGAATTTATGCAAGACGATTAAAGAGATTCTGGGAGACAAGGTGGAGAAAGTGGTGGTTTCCGACAGGATTGTTGACTCGCCGTGCTGTTTGGTGACCGGAGAATATGGATGGAGTGCAAACATGGAGAGGATAATGAAGGCGCAGGCGTTGAGAGACAGTAGCATGGGGTCGTACATGTCTAGCAAGAAGACGATGGAGATAAACCCTGATAATGCGATAATGGAGGAGCTGAGGAAGAGGGCGGAGGCTGATAAGAATGACAATTCGGTGAAGGATTTGGTGATGTTGATTTTTGAGACTGCTTTGCTGACGTCAGGGTTTAGTTTGGAGGATCCGAATACATTCGGAGGGAGGATCCATCGGATGTTGAAGCTGGGTTTGAGTATTGATGAAGAGGAAGGAGGTTACGACGGTGATGAAGTTCCGGCTTTGGAGGAGGAAGGCGGCGAGGAGAGCAAGATGGAGGAGGTGGATTAGGTTGTGTGATCAGTTGGAAATTATTTTTCTTTTGTTTTTTGTTTTTTGTTTTGAGGTGGTTGGATTGGGGTTTTTGGTTAATGATTAGTATCTGCATATTGTAGAATGAAAATGGTAAAGTGAAGATGTCCGTTTGGAGTTGATAACACTACTTACTATTGGTGACTGTTTTGGTTTTTGCTTGGGATTTCTTGATCATAATAAAATTCACATGTTCAAATGAGTTTTTAACCGGTTGCTAAGCCGTGTAGTGTGCTTTCAACCATCACCATAATATATTAATTTTGTGTTCTATAGAGCAAGAATGTGAAGGTTTCTAGAACCCATCATTATCATTTTAAAAGTTGATTGGAATTTAAAAACCAATGACTATCTTGGTATTTGTGGTTTTTTTATATGGATAAATTTTAAGTGGAATTTTTAAATGGGAAAATTTGAAATGTTGGAAGTGCATGGTCGTGGATGATCTTAAAATTGTTTGTAAGCATTGTCGTGTATTCATACATTGTAAAAAGCATATCCAAATTAAAAAAAAAAAAAAGGTACAAATTATGCAAATTTGGACCATTCACATTGTTAAATTTTTTTTAATTTAAGACGAATACTTTTTAAATGACTTTTGTCTTTTAATTTTTCTACCTTTGGGAATACTTTTTAAATGACTTTTGTCTTTTAATTTTTCTAAAAAGTTATAAAGATGTTTGGAAAATTCAAAAGTTATTTTCAAAATAACTTTTTGTAAAGAAGGAAAGAGTGAGTTTTCAAAAGTCAAGAAAATATGACTTTTTGTAACTTTTGAACTTAAAGCTAAATCACACTAAAAAGTCAAAAAATACCTTACCTATCCACTTTTGGCTTTTGTTTCCTCAAAAGAATTTTTATAAAAAGAACTTTTAAGCTTAAAAAGTAAATCCCAAACACCCCCTAAATTACACGAATGGTCCCTATGGTTTAGGGTAATTTTCACACCTAAAAAGACTATTTTCTTCTTGATTTTTTAATTTATTTAAAAAAAACACCCCCAACCCCACCTCCCTCGCCTTACCTTACCTACCCACCATTTTTTTCTATTTAAATATTTGTCTTTTGTATGTAAGATAGGGACCAAGAATGTAACAAAAACAAACAGTAGGGACCAAGCGCATTACAAAACAAAATAATGTCAAATTAAATGTCATGTCAAATCAAATGTCAAAATAAGAAAAAAAAACAAAAACAAAATAATGTCAAATTAAATGTTAAAAAATTGATTAGATTTAGTTTAGAGGGGTAAATTTGGTTAAGATGGTACTTATAGCACAATCATATAGGAAATGTTTGTGATTCTTTTTTAACCTAAAAAGTTTTTTTTTTATAAAAGAACTTTTTCACTTTAACTTTTTCAAAAAGAAAATTTTAAAATATGTTTGGATAACTCAAAGGCAAATACCAAAAAGTCAAAAGTTACAAATCACAAATTCTAGGCTTTTAAAACAATTCATTTTTCTTGTTAGCAATCGGTCCTTTTAAAAGAAATTTTGAAATTGTCAAACGCCTTTTTAAACTTTTAGTTTTTTAAAAAAAACCAAAAATCCAAAAATCTCAACACCCTCGTAATATAGCTTTTTATATTGAGAATTTTTAAGCGAAACGTTTGAGCGAAACTATTAAGAAAATTGCACAAGTGTCTACTTTATATCAAGTGTTCATTCACACCTTGCAACAAAATATACTTGTGTTAAAAAACATTTAGGGGCTAATTGTGCAATTACTTCAAACCGTAAGGGACATTCGTGTAATTATTTTTTAATTTTAACACTAACAGACAAATCAAGCAATTTTTGAATTTAGGTAAACTTGTTTTGAATCAAATCCGACGTATTAGTCAAATGACCATCGAATTCCTTATATCATCAACATTTGACCATTTAAGTTTAAAACGTGCTAATTAATCTCAAAATCGCCCCCATTTAGCCATTGGGGTATATATGCAATATGACAATTTTTAAGTAAAACTTTTGACCAAAACTTTAAAGAAGAATGCACAAGTGTCTTTTTTATAAGAAGTGTTATGTATTATGATGGTCTTGAATTATTGTTTAGAAATTTGTCAGATAGAAAGTTATGGTAGTAGTCTATGTTATTAATAAATGAACTATTATTAATAACTGGACATGGTCCGGTAGATGAAGATGGAGTGTTATGACGGATAAAAAACTTGTTTTTATCTAGTGTTTGTTCACACCTTATAATAAAATGGATCATTAAAGCATTATCTGATAGATAAAGATGGAGTGTTGTGATAGATAAAAACTTGTTTTTATCTAATGTTCATTTACACATTTGCAACAAAAATATACCCGTGTTAAAGAAATTAAGGTCCAATTATGCAATTTACTTCAAACCACAAGGATAATTTTTTGAATTTTTAATACACCGCTGGTGTTGGAGATTGCAACTAGAGGTGACAATGGTCGACCTAGGTTGGGTTCGGGTTTAACCCATTTAATAATTGGGTTGAAATCTTTAACCCAACCCAATCTATTTATTTAAATGGGTTGATATTTCCAACTTAACCTAACTTTTTAGATAAATGGGTTTTCAGCGGGTTGACTTGTTTATATAGTTTCTGACCCAACCTATTAAATAAACGGGTTAAACTTGGGTTAACCCATTTAAAATCAATTAAAATAAACTTTATATTAAATATTATACCACTTAAATTATAAAACGTAAATAAAAATTCATAATTATGACAAAAGCACAATCCTAATTCATAAATACAAATAAATTGTTCAAATAATATTAAAAATGTTTAGTTTTACAGTGATTTTGGAGAGTGACCAGTATTATCAGCGCTAAAAAAATGATGGAAATTAGGATTGAATTTTATAAAACATAGATAATAATAATGCAACATTATAATTTACAAATTAATACTTTGATTAATAAATGATAAAATTAGAAATAATTATTAAATTATATATATATATATATATATATATATATATATATATATATATATTAAAGTTAAATGGGTTGATAACGGGTTGATAATTTTTACCCAACCCAACCTATTTAATTAAATGGGTTAGACGGGTTGACACATTTAAGTTAAATGGGTTGAAAATCTCAACTCAGCCCGTTAATTTTGGGTTGGGTTCGGGTTGGGTTGGCAGGTTGGGTCTATTTTTGTTAGCTCTAATTACAACCTAGTAAACTTGTTTTGAATTTTATCTGACTTAATAATAATATTGCTATCAAATTCCTAAAATCATCCACCTTTGACTATTTAAATTAAAGTCGTGTTAATAAATTTCAAACTCATCACACCATTTAACCATTAAAGTGAAAATTTTTACCGTAACAAATGAAAAAAAATGCACACGTGTCTTTTTATAACAAGTGTTCTATATTATGGTGATTTTAAATTATGATTTATAAATTTCACAGGTAGAAAGTTATGGTAGTAGTCTATGCTATAAATGATTGAACTATTACTCATAAATTGACTATTAGGGAATGGTACGACTGAATGGATGGAATGTTGCGATGGATAAAAACTTGTTTTATCTAATATTCATTGATACCTTGCAACAAAAACATATCTGAATTAAAAAAAAATTAGGTATAAATTATGCAATTCACCTTACTTAAATCATAAGGACCATTCATTTAACTAGTTATTTTTTAAATTTTACACAATAACAAACGAGTAAAACAATTTTTGAATTTTCATTACACCGCTGACATAGAGATTCCATTCGGATAAACATGTTTTGAATCATATATGACGTATTAGTCAAATGACCATCGAATTCCTAAAAATTTTTAAGTTCAAGACGATTTAATTAATCTCAAAATCGTCATCATTTAGCCATTGAGATATGCTATAACTTTTTATATTGAGTTTTTTTAAGTGAAACTTTTGGCAAAAATTGTTGCAAATAGTACACAAATGTTTTTCCTATAACAATTGTATTATAATGGTTTTGAATTATTGTTTTTGAATTTGACATGTAGAAAGTTATGGTAGTAGTTATATTATTAATGCTTGATGACTTGATCTATTACTCATAAATGCATCATAAGGGCATGGCTTGGTAGATGAAGATGAAGTGTTTTGACTGATAAAAGTTTGTTTTTATCTACTGTTTATTCACACCTTGCAACAAAAATATACCCAAGTTAAAAAAACAATTAGGGGCTAATTATGCAATTTACTTCAAACCATAATGACCATTCATTCATTTATTTTTTAATTTTAACACTAACAAAAAAAATAAAACAAAATTTTGAATTTTTATTACACCACTAATGTGGAGATTTCATTCTGTTAAACTTGTTTTGAATCGTATCTGACATATTAATCAAATGACCGTCGAATTCCTAAAATCAACATTTGACCATTTAAGTTAAAGACGTGCTAATTAATCTCAAAATCGTCATCGTTTAGTCATTGGTATATGGTATAGCTTTTTATATTGAGAAATTTTCAAATTAAAGCTTTCACAAGTGTTTTTTTATAACAAGTGTTTTGCATTATGATGGTCTTGGATTATTTTTTATAAATTTTGACTGCTAGAAAATTATGATAGTAGTTTATGTTATTAATGCTTAAACTATTACTCATAAATGGACCACTAGGGCATGGTCTGGTAGATAAAGATGGAGTGTTACTACAAATAAAAACTTGTTTTTATCTAGTGTTCATTCACATATTGCAATAAAAATATACATATGTTAAAAGAATTACGGATTAGTTATGCAATTTGCTTCAAACCATAAGGATCACTCGTGTAATTATTTTTTAATTTTATAAATAAAACAAGTTTTTGAAATTTCATTACACTGTTTGATGTTGGATATTGGCACCTAGTAAACTTGTTTTGAATCGTTCAACAACAAATGAAAACTTTTGTTTAATGGAATTCCAACATAATCATTCAACTCAAGTCTTCTCTTGGCATATGAATCCATTTTCTTATGTGATAGATGAAAACGAGATTTTTTGGGACTTAAAGCATGGTTATGTTCAAGAAAAACACGATAGATAGTACATCTTGCATCACCATAAGCAATTATACAAATTTTTGCTTGAAATTTTGTTTTAGAAGACTTTAAATATGGTTTGTTTGTCTTAGGCTTATATACACCTCCTCTGGAACATCCAAGTGAGTAGTATGTTGTGGCAATACATTTTTTTGTTCTTGTATTAGCTTTCCGTACACCAAATCCAATCTGGTATGCATATTTTTTAAAGTAATCTTCAAGTTCGTTTTCTGAATCAAACATCATTCCAACTTTAGGAAAGTTTTGATCTTGAGGATTGAGAATTGTATCCCCTTCACCTAAATCCGCATCCTCCATACTGATCAAAGACTATATCAACAATAAAACAAAGATTTTATTAACAACAAACCAACTAATCAAACCAGAGACTGTTTCAACAATAAAACAAAAATTGTATTAACAATAAAGAAGATAACCATACCAGCGGGGCAGCGAGAATGTAAGAAAAAATTGTCTGTTGCCTTACTTGTTGTTCTATGATGGCTATGACTGTCGATGTCGATGTGTGCAACAGAGAAGAACGAGAAGAATCAGATGAGAAGAATCAAACGAGAATAGGGTTGGAGTCGTATGGAAGAAATTGGTTACGTGATTTTACTTCTTTTTGTTTACGTGATTTTTTTTTATTTTTTTTTTAATTTTCAATTACCTCATTAAGGGTATTATAGGGATCAAGGTTGTCAAGATCGGGATCCTACCTAGGATCGTTTTTGGGTTTGCAAGATCGGGATCGTAAGATCAGGATCGAGATCCTAAGATCCCACAAAATAAAATATAATTTTAATTTATAATATTTAATCATGAAGGATATTTCAAACATTTAATTTTTTGTTCAAAAGTTATAAAAACTTCAAAATATTAGTCATAAGTCACAATAAAAAATGATAAATGGTAGATTGGTAAGGTTAAAGACATAAAGTGGTAAAAAAAATTTGTTTGCAAAAAAAAAAAAAAAATCAAGGAAAGGTAGGATCGGATCGGATCTCGATCCTACGATCCTACCTACGATCTTACGATCCTACCTGCGATCCTACCCCAAATACGATCCTTTTACGATCCGGATCGTTTTCATACATAGGGTCGTAGGATCGTACGATCCTACGATCAGGATCGCGATTTTGACAACTATAATAGGGATATCAACTAAAATTAAATGAAATTGGAGAAGGATGACATGTGTCATGATTTTAGTGGGTAGGCATATTTGTAGGAAGAAATAGTAGAGGTAATTTAATTTCTCATGACTTAATAATCAAATGGCCATTAAATTTCTAAAATCGAGCATTTGACCGTTCAAATTCAAGTCGTGCTATTTAATTTCAAAATCATCACACCAATTAACCATCAAATCCTAAGTGAAACTTTTGATCATAATTTTGAGAAGAGTTCGATGTGTTTCCTATAACAAGTGGTCTACATTATAATGATATTAAATTATTGCTTATAAATTTGACAGTAGAAAGTTGTTGTAGTAGTCTATGTTGAACTATTACTTATAAATTGACCATTAGTGAATGGTCCGGTAGACGAAGATGGAGTGTTACGATGGATAAAAACTTGTTTTTAGCTAATATTTGTTCATACCTTTCAACAAAAACATATGAGTTAAAAAAATGGGACAAATTATGCAATTTACCTCAAATTATAGGGACCATTCATGTTACTTGTTATTTTTCAATTTTAACACAATAACACAAGTAAAACAATTTTTTGAATTTTCCTTACACCGCTGATGTGTAGACTTCATTCGCATCAAGTGGTTTTGAAACATATACGACATATTAGTCAAATGTCGGGGAACCGGTACCGGAACCGGAACCGGTCGGGCCGGGACCGGGAGGATATTCTTGTGGGTTTTTGGAACCGGAAACCGGTAGAACCGGCAAAAACCGGAACGGTATGTTGCTATTTCTCGATGACCGGTTCCAACATTGAAGACACGATAATAACCGGTAGGAATCGGTAGAACCGGCGGTCCGATTCGGTTCTTAATTTCGGCCGACTTCGGTTCGCGAGCCAGATCCGGTTCGGGCCGGTTCCAGCCGGGTCTGTTCCTTTGCTCATCACTACAAATGACCATCAAATTCCCAAAATCATTTAGGTTCAATGCGTACTAATTACTTTCAAAATCATCATCATTTATTTAGCCATCGTGATATGCTATTGCTTTTTGTATTGATAAATTTAGGTAAAACTTTTGACCAAAACTTTTGAGGAGATTTCACAACTGTCATTTTATAACAAGTGTTCTACATTACCATGGTTTTGATTTATTGTTTATAAATTTGCCAGATAGAAAGTTATGCTAGTGGTCTATGTTATTAATACTTGAACCGACAAGTTGGGACTAGCCCACTTGGCTAACAAGGTATCTAACAATGTATTTTGTAACATGAAAGTCACGAGTTCAATCTCAAATATATACCAATTCGTCGTTGTAAAAAAACCATATCCGTTGAACTGACAATGACGTTGCATAATATTTACAAGTTCACATTAGCCCCGCTTGGCTAACAAGGTGTTTCTGACAAAGAGGTCAAATGTTCAATCTTATGTTTCTATTAAACCATCGTTCAAAAAAAATAACCATTAACCATTAAGGCATGATCCGATAGATGAAGATGGAGTGTAAAGATGGATAAAAACATGTTTTTATCTAATGTTCACTCACACACTCCAACAAAATATACATGTGTTAAAAAAAGGGAAATTGAGTAAACCAACCACTTTTTTGTATGTTTTTTTTAAATAACTCATTTAAATTATTATTATTTTTTTAAATAATCATTTTCTTCGGAGTGGGCCGTTTCGGAAACAATTTTGGACTCGTATTCTGGTGTGCCAACCCATTGTGTTTCCCCCGGAATGGTTATTTCGAACTTCGAAGTATCCGTACGTATTCCGGACCTCGTATTAGAATTTCAAATTCCAGAATATATTATGAAGTCTTCAATTCATTTCGGATCTCGACTTCATTCCGGATCTAGCTCCGACTTTCCGATTCCAATCTCCGACATGCGATTCTGATTTTCGATTCCGATTCTGATCTAAGACATGCCACTTTGATATGGAAGACGATCATTATGACCCGATTGTTTTACGGGTAAGTTTTTTACTACAACTTAAGATTTCTTTTTATATTTTTATCATCCGGAATGAGATAACAATGTTCCAGAGTTAATAGAAGATGTCAGAGCATTATGATAAACCCAAGCCTAGTTTATTTGTTTTTATAATATGATTTTTCTCCGAAAAGTACTGTTCTAGAACTAGAGATAGAGAAAATGGTTTTTGAGATTGGGGGTAACGAGCTGTCTTTCGGGAAGAATTTTTTTTTCTTGTCATCGGACCTCCAAAACAAAGTATAGGAAATGTGTTTAAACATTCATTTAATGACTTATCGGACGAAGATGCGGTTTGCGTACGTCTTCTTTATTTGTTTGAGAAGGGTTCAATGAGCGATTAGCTAAATTACCTAATTCGCTTTGGTAACCGACCTTGATGAATTCAACATCATGTTGTTAATTTATGATTACGGATTATAACTAAGGGTAATTAATTATCATTATTAATATTTTTTAGAAATTAAATTGAGATTATTTTTATGTTACAAATATCATGTGGGAATTTATTATCATTACTAATATTTTGTAGAAATTTAATTTGGAATTTTTTTTGTTAGAAATATCAATCTAGGAGGATAATTTGGATTCAACTTTAACCACACCTAATTAGTGTATTAAAAAAATTGACAAGCATATCAAACCGAACCGTAGAGAAATAACCTTAAAATATTACCTACACCCTAAACAGCTTTTTATATGCTTTAAAGGTAAGTACATGATTAACAATTTATCCCTTATTAGTTTTTTTATTGCTAACAATTTAATACAGATTATTTCAGATATGGATTTTAAGACCTTTCTATGAACAACTTCTTTGGTACCCAACTAGAGAATATGATCCCTCAGGTTGAGGTCTTTACAAAAGGGATTTGGTTGAAAATATAACGAAGATAAAAAGAAAATCTTAAAATCTGAATAAAACCTAAAACAAAAAAAATCATGGAATACATATGGAGAAACGCAATGGAACCGCTGTAGTCTGGGGCAAACTTTTTTCACCAGACACCAAAGGGTTCCAGTACAAAAAGGAAATTCCATTTAAAATCTTAATTGCATTTTAAACTTAGAAGATTATCAAAGTGAAAAATGGAAGTCAAAAATTAACAAAATTGTAGAATTGTATAACCTCCATTTGCTATGATAGCTGAAACAAAAAACAGCATTACAGAAACTGAAATAAGATTTAGAGAATTCAACTAGAGTCTGCAAACACTGCAACAAATAGAATGTTTAAGAAAAACTTGGGCTTGGTGGTGCACCACCTCCAAAACCACCACCTCCTCGGCCAAAGCTGGGCCTTCCACCAGCACCCTGAAATTTTCAGTAGACTGTATTTGTTAGACTTACAGAGTATTACTTATTAGTTACTAATATGTAACGATTTTACAAATGTTGAGTAGTTTCATATATTAGTTATTAAAAACGATACAGCAGCACATAGAATGAAAATGCAAAACAGAGCATTATTATTTCTATCCATGAGTATCAAACATACTAAATGTGAAAAGAAAAAGATGACAGTCAAACAAAATTTACATTTTTGAGAAAAACATCAAGCCAAAAATACAGTTATGATTAAGGATTTGGCTCGGTTTAGAAATGAATTCGAAAAGAATTCCTCTATTATCTTCATAAGAATTTGGTGTAGACAACAAACTTTCATGAAACTACAATTCTAAGTGAAATCGAGAATATATATGTTATACCTCATATGTAATCCTAATTGAAATCTCTACCACAAAAATTGAGTATGATAATTCAAAAACCAGTAAGTAAACTAATATCAATGCAAACAAAGTGTTTGAAAAAAATTACCCTGTTAAAAGCAGGCTGGTAATCAGCCGGTGCTCCACCCTTCTCGCCACCAAATTCACCGGCAGGACCTCTAGGTCCACCACGGTATCCATCTCTGTCACCAAATCTCGGTCTGTCTCCTTCAAATCTTGGCGGACCACTGTAAGTAACCACAAACACAAATTAAACAACAAATTCAAAGACTTGATAAAACCTAAAAACTGAAGATGGAGAGAGTGTTTGAATAGCTACCGAGGGCGGTCGCCGGGAGGGCCACCCATGGGACGTCCAAGGGGCTTGGCGGACTTCTTGAGAGTGGCGGGAACAATGTCAGAAGGAAGATTCAAGTAAGTCCTGAGGAACTCGATCCCATCGTTGGTGAGGTACCAGTAATAATGCATCCAAGCAAATGTCTCACGAACATATTCCTTTGATTTAAAGCTCTGCATCAGTTTAATCACCTGTAGATTTGGGACATCAATGTCCGGGTGCTTCGCCAAGTTGTAATCTTTTTTGGCGTAACAGACGCCCTCTACATACAAATATAGATGCCAACCAACAGTCAATCACCATGAAACGCTCAAATTACATGAATACAAGTACAAAAAGGGAGAATTTCAGACCTTGAAAGAGGTACTTGGAGATCGCCTTACGATTCTTATCAGGGATAATCTGAAAATAGCAACAGAAGTGAGTATAAAATCTGAAATCCTTGTAAGAATTGTTTTCTAGTGATGATTACTAATGGCGTTAGAATTATGAAGAAGAAGTAGAATTACCATGGTTGCTGCTCGGAAAGGCGGAAGAGATCAGAAGAGATGGAGGATGCGATTTCCTGTTTACAATCCGCGCAGCACCAGAAGGCAGAAACCCTAGAATTACATATAAATAAATAGGAATAATTTGGGTTGGGTGTGCAAAGAAAAGAAGAAGCCCGTCCTTTTTAGAGTAAATGGGCTTCAAGACTTCTATTTTGGGCCTTAGTTTACAAGTGCATTGGTGGAATTCAATATTTTTTACAACATTTTTTTGTTAAAATATCCCATAGTTAAGAAGAATAAGAAGTTTATAACAAGAGATTCCTTTGAGTTCCGAATAGAGACAGTATTAGTAAGAGTATTTGGGTGATTCTTATTCGATACTTTTTTATTATAAAACAAAAATATATAAATATATAAGTAATAATGATAACATTTTATTAATAGATAAATATATTTTACAAGACTAAATAAATAAATAATAGTTTAAACATTTCATTAAACGTACATAAAAATATTTCAAGTTCTCAACCCCAAGGTTTGGTCAAATTGTGTTTGGTATGGATCAAAATTCAAAAAGGTGTCCTATAGACCCGTGGCTTTACTCTTGCTTCGGTTTAAATTCGTCTTTATAGTCTTGCTTAATACATTTGAAACTTACAAAGTGTATCATAAAATTTTAAACTTCAGAAAAATATTGTTAAAAAATAAAAATGTTTTTTTTTTAAGTCGAAATATATTCGTTTCAGGGGTGCCAACGTTCTGGACAACCACCCACATAGGGGTCTTTTTCTTCCGTATGGATTTGTATGTACTTTGACATTGTCTAAATTGTATCGATAGATGAGCAATTCACGAATTTCAATTGATAAGAGTGAAAACTTCGAAAAAAAATTATTTGTAATTTAAATAACTAAATATAAATAGAAGAGTTTTTAACTATTTTTATGTACAAAAGAAAAATCTATTACTAATTGTGTTCCTACTCATTTACAAGTCATACTTTTAGGTTTAGCGTTTACATAAGATTGTTCACTCTACATTGCACGCGTTAGACAGACGTAGAGGTTTCCATTTTGCTCATGTCAGAGGTCTTCCTGTCTCACCCCTGGTGGAGGCATGATTGTCGACATCTCATCTACATCATCTGTCCCACTCTAATGAAATTCTTGGGGTTTGTTGTTGATGAAATGTATAGTAACTAGTTATATCTTCATATCTTTAACCATGTAATTTAAAAATACTGATTATGTAAAAAACAAATCACTTAACACGTCATAAATCATTAAATGTTATTAAGATATTTGTTTTTGTTAGTTATTTTACATCTCTATGCTATACCACTCATAGTTTAACTTCTTTCTTCAGCTGCTGGCTCATGGTTAAAGGGAAGAGCAATCCATTCAACTGGCTCTCAACACCATACTCTGAGGACGCCTGCATTGCAATCCCACCAAAACATTAATACTACTTTTGCACAATTCCCACTGGCATCAGTCTCAGTCAAACACAGTACAACCTGTTCTGTGTAACAAATGAGGTTTAGTAATTACCCGATTCTTAAATGTGAACCGTAATGTCTCAACTTGTCTACCAGAACACACTCGTAAGTAAAATCCAAGGCTGTCAACACCAATAAGAGCCACCTCCTATAATTTTCCCCACACAATTAGCATTTAGCAACAACAAAATTATAAAAATTATATATATCATGTAAAAAGCATTTTTTTTTATTTCAAAACATCAAAAAAAATAATAATAATAATTATAATACAAAGATAAAAGGGATTAGTAGATAACCTCCACTTGAATGCCTTTGCATCTCCAACATAACGATTTAAAAGCATGTGTCATTTTATCTCCACCAGATTTTACCCGAGATATTATTTTATCAGCTGAATGTGCAACTGCATCGGGTCCAGACCTGCTAAAATCTTCCACTTCAACATAAGCCTATAAAATTTACCAAATCATTTAAGGGTAAAATGGTCATTTAGTCTCATTTTTATTCTGTCTAGAAAAGAAAAGAGACCTTATGGAAGGTTTACACAAAGAGGACTTAATAGGAGGGGAAGAAAAAAAAAAAAAAAAAGTCAAGGGTAGTATGTTAAAATCACAAAATACCTGATTTCCATGTGCTGAAATCAATTGCATTTTGATCATTTCTAACTTATAATATGAAGTCCCATTTCCAAAGCTCTCATCCTTCTGCAATTCTTGTTTTGAATTCTCTCCAACAAATGCAGGTCTCAGAAGGCCATGAATAGAAATCCCAGAAGGAGGCTGGTCCATGTAGTTTATAGGAACCTCTGATACAAACTAAAGAAAAGAAAAGAAAAAAGTTGAAAATTTTTATGGATTCATAACAACACTTGATAGTAAATAATGCTTACATCCGCCAGCTGTTTAGCAAAATCTATTGGATGGGACAAACGCATGGTTTCCAATTTTGCCCAATCACCAAGGGACCTATCAGAATCTTCATCCCCATCATCTAGAACTGAAACCCAATCCTGCAACATATAAGCATGATCAAGAACATGAAAGAAGAGAAATAAAATCAATGAAGTTATCAGTTATCACCTTTCCATAGTTGTCACTTTCATCATCTTCAAAATCACTATCTTCATCCTCAAAATCAGAATCATCGTCTGATTGATCTAATGACTCCATCTCATTCACCATTTCTGTGGTGTCTAAGCCTATTATGACTTGCTGCATTGACTTAGTTTGTTAATTGATTATTTTTTAATTCTCACAAAAGTTCACTAGAACAACAGATCATCTGATCATGTTTCTTAATCTTACCACAAGGTTATCCCCAGAAGCAAGAGCTTGCAGAACATCTTCATCATTCTTCACTTGGAAATATATATCTGAAGAGATGACAATAATTATATTAAAAAAAGACAATAGGTATCACAATAGAAAGATGGAGTGAGGAAGAACTTACTTCCATGTTCACCCTTAACATAAGGCAAATCAGGCAAGAACACATTCTCATAGACCTCATCACTGACCAGACCTGAGAACATAAGCAAACCTTTGCTGTTCGTCTGAAAATAACATCTTATGATCAATTTCCATCTATGAAAGTGTCAATTTGGGTTGTTGTTTACAAAAAAAAAAAGTGTGAAAGTTACCTCGATAATAGTCCGACTAGTTTCAGCAGGTTTAAGTATGGCGTCCCCATTCTCATCCGATTCTTCACAATCTGAAATGTCCTCTAACGGATGATACAGCTGAGGCTTTGCCTGTTCAACAGGACCTAACAGCTGCCCAGCGGAAGCTCTAATTCCATCCTTTGTCAAATTATTATTTCTCGTAATCGTATTCCTATACTCAGTCGATTAACAAAATAAGATCAGCCTAGCTTAACGATTTTTAGAACATTATCTTCAACGTTATCAGCTAAAAATTAAAATTAGGTGCGTACATCTAACAATTTGTAATAGCTGTAGCGAGAGTAATCTCAAAGAAACATTATATTTGCAAAATCTGAATGTATGTAGTTATTACGATTGCAGTTGAATGGGAGAAATGTTGAAGGTTTGCAAGTAGTTACGAAGGCTACTTGCAAACCTTCATACGTAAGATGTAGGTATGCAAGTAGTACCAGGTAACGAAAACGTTGCTTGCTTTCGAAAGGAGACAACAGCCCCGAGTAAAGCAGCCGGCGGGAATGGGAACGGCGGTTGCCGGTCTAATTACCAGCATCTCCGGTAGTTGTCGATGAGTGAGTCCCTTTTTTGGTATGGTTCCGTTTAATGTCTATCCGATTTAAAGATATTTCAATAAGTATATAGTCTAAGATAATAGAAACACAAATAATCAAAATATCTCTTTGATTAATTGAAAAAATAACTCAAAACTCAACTAGTTTGTCCTACATTCTAAGATCATAACTGGATTCTAACAATGTATATATACCCCTATATTCTACCGACTTGTAGAATAAGACTAGGACTCTTAAACCTACTTGTTTAAAACTTCATTCCTACTTGGTCTCCAAGTCCTACTTGACTTAGGATTCCAACAATCACCCCCGAATCTCTAAGTCTTTCTAGAGAACTCTTCAACCCGATCCATATTTAAATACGGACTCGTTGTCGTCGTCACGTTCCGAAAAATCACCTTCTTGTAATTTTTGGAGTCGTTCCGAACATTCCGAGGCAAAGTGACCCGCTTTGTCACACCGAAAACAAATCACCTTAGATCGGTCTTTTTCCCTATTTTTCCGATTTTTGTCACAACAACAATTACATTTTTTTTGCAATTGTTGGAATTGGGTTGAGATAAATCATAATTGTTATTGGGTTTTTGTTCTTGGGCTGATTTGGCTTTATTGGACCCGTGTGACCCATTTACCTGATCTGTCACACCCCAAAACCGGAACGGCGGAATCGTTCGGTGGTGGAGGACGTCATGTACAGTATCACAACAATGCAAAGTAGTAAACAAGCAACAACATCATCCATTGCATTAATAATATAATTCCATACAAGTGTGTTCTGTCAAGTTATATAGACACCAAAAGTAATATACATCAAAATGAAAGGGGAGTCTTGAACGAGCTCCGTCTTCTCAAAAACCTGGCACCGGTACCTGTCTACTGGTGACCTGAGAATACAAGTTATTTTGAAAGTGTAGATCAGCTTTAAAGCTGGTGATATCATAAGTATATTGGTGTCTTGTTAGTTATGAAAACATTTGTAAGATGTTTGTAATGTATAAGTTTGTAAAGTTTGTATTTGTTTGACTCTCCTAGAAAACCCTATGTTTCCTACTAAAAGTAGCCTTCTACCAAGACATCTAGTATCTGTGTGTGTGTGTCTCTTGTAAAAGTGTGTATTTCCCCAAATCCGACTATCATTAACCAAAAATATAGTTTTTACATTACTGTGCATCGTGTGAATGTTCACGAAGTGAATGTAATGGGAAAATATTATAGTATTGTAGTGTTGTATTAAGTAACTACTGTTGTACTAACTACCTTAAACCAATTGTTATTTAAAGTACCATGTGATCGGCCTGTATCCTGCTACCGACTCAATAGTAAAACGACGATGTAAGACGCCGTAAGAAATGACATTTGGCACCCGTAGACTTGTAAGTCCCACTGTAGCGAGCAGCAAGGTGTAGGATAGTCAATCCAGTATAGATCTATACACAAACTCATACGCTCCCCATTTAAGGAGATTCTGGATACAAAACGGGTCATGACAGGTAGTGCCATGCCCCCGTTAAGTGGCTCACATAACTGTAAGTAATGTATATGTATATGTATATGTATATGTATGTGCTAGCTGTGTTGTGTGTTCTTTCTCTGTCTAGCTTGTATGTTTTGTTTCTCATCACTGTGTATTATGTTTGTTTCTCGTCACTATGTATTATGTTTGTTTCTCATCACTATGTATTATGTTTGTTTCTCATCACTATGTATTATGTTTGTTTCTCATCACTATGTATTACTCATGAATGAACTGACTCATCGTATGTTTTATTGTTCTAGTAATAGTATCTTCCTAAACTATACCTATTATAGTTTACTAGTAATGTTGTTTGTGTATATGAACATGTGTGTATACCTTTGCTAACCAAAGGTATTGAACTGAATGAAAGAACTTCTATGACTACATATGTATACATGATATACAACTAATATTTAAACAACCTTCGGACGGATAACCAATGCCCCAAAGCCACATCCAAACAAGGAAAAGAAATTAAAGCGAGTTGGCCTTCCTAAGTCCTTTAAACATTACTTATATAACTATACATATCTAGACATGCATTTGACTATATATAAGCATAAAAGAGTTTAAGTGAAAGTATTTGACATGAAAAGGAGTTTGTAAAACAGTTGAAGTAAAACAGTTTGGTAACACAGTTTGAAAGGGAAGAAATCCACTTGTTTGGTAGTTATTAATCACATGCGATTGATATAATAACTAAAATGGTTCAACTTGTATCCCCCCCCCCCATAAAAGCATTTAAAAACATTTAAAAGGTTAATTAAGGGGTATGAACTCACCTGTAGTTGGTGGTTTGGATGAACGGATGATGTAGGATGTTAAGTGTCAAGTGAGGACTTGAGCACACATGTGGATCCTATTTAACATATAATGTCACATACGTGAATATAATTAGTGCTTATAACAACTAATTATTGGATTGAAACCACCCTAGGGACTAGTAAACACTTATTTTGAAGTGCTACAACCATATATGATTGTATATAAGTGGTATATGCCTATACAAGGGAATGTATGGTCAAAACACACACTATTTGTGTGTGTGCGGCCAGTGTGTGCGGCCACACTTGGTGTGTGCGGCCGTACACACGGTGTTCTTGGTGTTCTTGGTGTTCTTGGCCAAAAATGGATGTTTTCATGGATCAAAGCCAAGGGAAAGGCTAGTTAAGGTCGTATATCAACAAATAAAAGGAAGGATTTCTACCTTTTATGAAGATCAAGATGAAGATTTGGATGATACTTGAGAGAAAACGAGTTCTAGCCTTGAAGAAGTGGAAAAAGTGTTCAAAAATGATAAGTATAGTATATATAGGAGAGAGTGTGCGGTTGGGATGGGTGTGCGGTTGGGTGTGCGGCCGCACACACCTGTGTGTGGCCGTACACTCAAGAGTGCGGCCGCACACTCCATATGTTGGAGTGTTTGGCCCGATTTCGCTTGATATGTATCGTGTTATCCCATTTCTAGGCTCCTACCTTATTTGTACTAGGTTTAGAACACTCAAATAGACCTTAAACAGTGCTAAAAGCTAGTAAAAGGAGTCTAACTTTGATTAAATTAGTCTCTTATACAAGATAAAAATTTTGGGTTGTCACATCATCCCCTCGTTAGAAGGAATTTCGTCCCGAAATTAGAGTTTAAGCAAATCAGTAGTTACAAATAACTAACTAAAAAGGCGAGGATATTTCAGTTTCATCTGGTCCTCTCTCTCCCAAGTGAATTCAAGTCCTCGCTTGACGTTCCAGCGAACCTTCACTATCGGGATACAGCTTTGTTTCGTTTGCTTTACCTCCCGGTCCATGATCTCTACAGGTTCTTCCACGAAGTTGAGGCTCTCGTTGATCTCGATCTCGTCGAGTGGGATTACAAGAGTCTCGTCGGACAGACACTTTTTCAAGTTCGAGACGTGGAAAGTAGAATGTACGTTACTGAGTTCGAGTGGTAAGTTAAGTTTGTAAGCTACAGGGCCGATTCTTGCGAGAATCTCGAAAGGCCCTATGTACCTTGGATTTAGCTTTCCACGCTTTCTGAAGCGTATCAAGCCCTTCCAGGGTGAGACCTTCAATAAAACACAGTCGCCCACCTGGAATTCCAACGGTTTCCTTCGTTTATCAGCGTAGCTTTTCCGTCGTTTCCCGTATGATCTCCGGACCTGTGAGAGTGCTTTCAGGAACTCGTCCCTTAGCTAACTGGGTATCACCCACCTCAGCCCAACACAGAGGGGATTTGCACTTCCGGCTATAGAGGGCCTCGAATGGAGCTGCCTTTATGCTCGTGTGATAACTGTTGTTGTAGGAAAATTCCACAAGGGGTAGATGAGTATCCCATGCTTTCCCAAAGTCAATCACACAGGAACGCAACATATCTTCCAAGGTTTGGATAGTTCTCTCACTCTGTCCGTCAGTCTGTGGATGGTAGGTTGTACTCATGTCCAGCCTAGTTCCTAGGGAACTTTGTAGCGACTGCCAGAACCTCGAAGTGAATCTACTATCTCTGTCCGAGATAATAGATAAGGGAACACCGTGCAGTCGTACAATCTCCCTAATGTAAGTTCTTGTAAGCTTCTCCATCTTGTCTGTTTCTTTGATAGGCAGGAAGTGTGCGGACTTGGTCAATATGTCGACGGTGACCCATATGGTATCAAGTCCACCCGTTGTCTTGGGCAACTTGGTAATGAAATCCATATTGATCCGCTCCCACTTCCATTCTGGTATCTCAGGTTGTTGTAGTAGTCCTGAGGGTTTCTGGTATTCGACCTTGACCTTTGCGCAAGTAAGGCATTTACCTACGAAGGTAGCAATTTCTGCTTTCATGTTAGGCCACCACTAAAACTTTTTGAGATCCAGATACATCTTATCTGAACCCGGGTGGACGGAATAACGAGTGTTGTGCGCCTCGTTCATGACCAAGTCTCTGAAACCACCAAGTTTCGGGGTCCAGATCCGGTCCATGAGATAATAAGTTCCGCCACCCTTAACCTCCAAGTTCTTATCCATCCCTCTCAGGGATTCACTCGCCACATTTTCAGGTTTCAAAGCGTCGAGCTGAGCTTCCTTAATTTGCGTGGACAAGTGTGAATGGATAGACATAGTCAATGATTTGACTCACGACCAGAATATTCTTTCCGACTTAGGGCGTCGGCTACTACGTTGGCTTTACCCGGATGATAACGAATTTCGCATTCGTAATCACTGAGTAACTCGACCCACCGTCGTTGTCTCATGTTGAGCTCCTTCTGGTCGAATATATGTTGTAGGCTTTTGTGGTCTGTAAAGATGGTGCTTTTTGTACCGTAAAGGTAGTGTCTCCAGATCTTCAGAGTAAACACAACTGCTCCTAGTTCAAGATAGTGGGTCGTGTAGTTGACCTCATGTGTCTTCAGTTGTCTCAAGGCATAGGCGATGACCTTACCTCGCTGCATCAGAACACACCCGAGTCCTTGATTTGACGCATTGCAATAGACAACGAAGTCTTCTATCCCTTTGGGGAGGGATAGTATTGGTGTGGTACACAAGGCCCGTTTGAGCGTTTGGAATGCTCTCTCCTGTTTCTCTTCCCAGTCAAAGGCCACGCCTTTCTGGGTCAGTGTTGTAAGAGGCTTCGCAATGCGGGAGAAGTTCTGAATGAACCTGCGATAGTAGCCAGCGAGGCCTAAAAATTGACGAATTTCTGTAGGCGTCTTTGGTGCTGACCAGCTCTCAATGGCTTTAATTTTGGAGGGGTCCACGTGTATTCCCTCTTCACTAACCACGTGCCCTAAGAAATCGACTCTTCGAATCCAAAATTCGCATTTCGAGAACTTCGCATAAAGCTTCTCCGTGCGCAGGGTTTCTAAGACTTGTCGCAAATGTTGACTATGCTCCTCCTTACTACGAGAGTATATTAGTATATCATCGATGAAGACGATGACGAACTGATCCAAGTAAGGACGACACACCCTATTCATTAAGTCCATGAATATTGCGGGTGCGTTTGTTAACCCGAACGGCATCACTACGAACTCGTAATGCCCATAACGAGTTCGGAAGGCTGTCTTTGGAATATCCTCCCCTAGCACTCGTAGTTGATGATATCCGGACCTTAAGTCGATTTTTGAAAAGAAATTCGCCCCTTGGAGTTGATCAAATAAATCGTCGATCCGAGGCAAAAGGATAACGATTTTTGATGGTCAGTTTGTTGAGCTCCCTATAGTCGATGCACATAAGAAACGATCCGTCTTTCTTCTTGACGAACAAGACTGGAGCTCCCCAGGGTGAGAAGCTTGGTCTTATAAAGCCCTTGCTGAGCAGTTCGTTAAGTTGACAGGACAGTTCTTGCATCTCTGCAGGTGCTAGTCGATAGGGCGATTTGGCTACTGGGGTAGCCCCTGGAACTAAGTCGATTCTGAACTCGACTTGACGTTTCGGAGGTAATCCTGGGAGTTCTTCTGGAAAGATGTCGGGAAAATCGCGTACTACAGGAATGTTCTGAATATGTTTCGTTTCTTGGCTCACATCGACCACATGAGCAAGGAATGCGCGACATTCCTTTCGCAAGAATTTCTGAGCTTGAATGCTCGAGATGATACGAAGGTTCGTGCCGGGTTTGTCGCCATAAACTACTATAGTTTCGTCATACGGAAGATTAAGGCGAACAACCTTTTCATAACACATGATGTCGGCACGATGAAGACTCAACCAATCCATGCCGATGATGACGTCGAAACTTTTAATTGAGACTGGCATGAGATCGATCGAAAATGAATGGCTATCTAAAGTTAAGGTACACCCTATGAATATACTGCTAGTGCACTCCGTCTTTCCATTAGCCATTTCTACAGTGAACGGTTCTTTAAGTGCTCGTGATTTATGCTTAAGTAAATGAGCAAATTTTTGGTTCACGAAGCTCCTCTCCGCTCCACTATCAAATAATATACATGCATAAGAGTTGTCGAGGAGAAACGTACCAGTGACCACTGTAGGGTCGGCAACCGCCTCCTCGTGGCCTATGGCCAGAACCCTTTCTACTCCACCGGCATTCCCTGCCTTAGGGCAATTCCTCTTGTAGTGGCCCACCTCGCCACAGTTGTAGCAAGCCTGGCCCACACTAGCGCCGCGGACTTGGGTGATTGGCTTCGCCGGAGCTTTGCAGAAACGGGCAGTGTGCCCCTTCCTGTTGCAGTTCAAACACTGCATTTCCCGGCAGGCACCGACGTGATGGAAGTTGCATTTGTTGCACTTAGGCAAACTTCTAGCGTACTGCTTTACCGGAGCAGCAGCGGCAGGTGCTATCGCAGCATGTACTGCCACGACCTGCTGCTTTTTGGCAGCCTTTGCCTTCTTTTTGTCATCCCAAAACTTCCGCTTGGAATCAGCGGTTCTTGCGGGTTCTGCAATGGCCAGGGTTGTTGTTGCGGCCGGGGTACGAACCCCATGGTCTATCAGCCGTTGTGCCAATCGCTTGGCACTATCAAATGTAGTGGGTGGGATGCCAAGACATTTCCCTGGTATGGTGGCATCAGCCCCCATATGTATCTCTCGATCTTTTTCCCCTCGGTATGAACCATGTTGGGACAGAGGGCCACCAGTTCACAGAATATGGCGGTGTAGGCGACTACGTTGGAGCCCTTCATGGTTAGGCTCCACAGTTCTTCCTCCAGTTTCTGGATTTCGCCCCTCGGGCAGTACTCCTCAATCATGAGGTCTTTCAAAGTTTCCCAGCCCATAGCATTAGCCACTATAAGAGATAGCGACTTAACATGGCTATTCCACCATGTTAGGGCTTTTGTTTCAAAGGTGCAAGCAGCAAACTTGACCTTGCTCTCCTCTGGACAGGAGCAGATTTCGAAAACCAATTCGGTTTTCTCGAACCATTGCGAGAGGGCAATGACTCCGCCAGTACCTTTGAAGGACAATGGCTTGCAGTTGGTGAAGTCCTTGAAGGAGCACTCTCTCGAGCGCACAGGAGCTTCAACATGAATAGACTGAACATGGGTTCCTCCTCCAGTGGAACCTGAAGAATGATATTGGGCCATGGCTGTAGCCACAGCCGCAGCTACAACAACATTTAGAGCTGTCGTGTCGAATTGAGGAGTAGGTGGTGTTGGAGTTATCGGGGGATCGCGTCTTGTTGATCGACGTGGAGGCATCTTTTAACTATAAGTTTAGAAAGGTGAAAATATTGATAAGAATTTGATAAGAAAGTTAATGAGGATGACCCATAGACTAACTCTCCATAGCCCAATAGCATAATTGAATAGCATGATTGAATGTAGATGAAAGCATTTGGACATAATTTCCACAAAATTAGATATCTGTCAATAACACTGGAATTACATATGTAATGAGTTCGGAAAAACGACCTAGAAGTAGGTCTTACATCAACCAAGATGAGAAAATTTTTGACAGTCTACGACCTAATCAAGACCTAACAGGTCTAAGGTTTACAAAGATAGGAAATTATTCTAGAGTTTTTACACAAACTACGATATATCCAAAAGAGATGTTGATGGGAATCTATCGGCGACGAGAACTACCAGAGTGAGTTCTTGACTCCGACAGAAGACGTTCTATGTCCCTCACACGCCTGTCATATCTTACTTGTTGAGCTCGAAGTTCTCTGACTTCAGCTTGGGTTGCAGTTAACTGTTATTGCAAATTCCTATTGGTTATCCTAGCCCTTTCCATGGCTACTTCTAGTTGGCGGATGCGGACAGTGTTAACGCCAGAGTTGGCGTCAATCTCCAACACTCGGTCGATAGCTGCTCGACCTTGTTCTGTGTTCCGAGAAATCCTACGAACCATGATGGCTAGGACTCTGTCAGCTGAACCTCCTTCAGTGAGGTTGTAGAAGCTTCTGTCTCCATTGTAGGGAATGGGTTGACCCTGTTCCTGACTCCATCTGTTCAAGTTTGTGGCCCACAGAGGTGTGGGTCCTTGAAATGCTGGACGAGGATTCAGGTTTGGGTCTTGAGCAGCTGGGGGTTGGTTGTTGACTTCTGGCTCCGAGTCAGAATCATCATAAAAACCTTCAGCTTCATGAACATCCAAAGGGATTGGGTGATCATCTTCTGGCTCATCACCCAGCCATACTGCATTGCCGTTGTTGGGGTAGTACGGGTCTCCGGGAATATGAAATCCAGCCATTTTATCTACGCGAGAAAAGGGATGTAAGAAATAACTAAATAGTCGAACTAATTAGATAATTATGAGAGGATCTTTATCAGTTACTCCAATACTTATTTAGTGCATACCAGTTATATGTAACACAGACAGGATAGACCTTCGAATAAGTGATCCTAACTCTAAGCCCACAACCAAACAAGGACAGGAAGTAAAGCAAAGATCGCAGATTCTAAGTCTATAACATCCTAGCTACATATAACCTTAGCGTATCCACTAAACAACTATTGACATCCTAATAAAGACCTTTAGTTCTCAGATAAGTAATTATAGTAACACAAAATACTCCTATAGTATTTTAAGTTTAATGTTATGTTCTACTGTTCTCGTTGTAGTAGTGTTGGTAAATTTTTAGACTTGTTGCAACCTCACAACCACACTTAGGCACATGCTAATCACTCCTCAGATAATGTAGTTGATCAGGCTACATCTTCCCAGGGTTGACCATATGTCTCTAAGTCTACTTGTGCTGCCCAACAATCATAATACTTTTGTTCTGTCCTAGTGACACTGATTTTAGTATGAATGCAGGTATGTATACTTGGTTAAACATTTTATTATTTAAAAGTATAAACTCTTTATCAGAGTATTTTAATCCCGCTTGTGTTTATAGTTCGTATATCTTTTATGGGTTGATACACTTGATTCACTATAAACAGAGCTCTGATACCAATCTGTCACACCCCAAAACCGGAACAGCGGAATCGTTCGGGGGTGGAGGACGTCATGTACAGTATCACAACAATGCAAAGTAGTAAACAAGCAACAACATCATCCATTGCATTAATAATATAATTTCATACAAGTATGTTCTGTCAAGTTATATAGACACCAAAAGTAATATACATCAAAATGAAAGGGGAGTCTTGAACGAGCTCCGTCTTCTCAAAAACTTGGCACCGGTACCTGTCTACTGGTGACCTAAGAATACAAGTTATTTTGAAAGTGTAGATCAGCTTTAAAGCTGGTGAGATCATAAGTATATTGGTGTCTTGTTAGTTATGAAAACATTTGTAAGATGTTTGTAATGTATAAGTTTGTAAAGTTTGTATTTGTTTGACTCTCCTAGAAAACCCTATGTTTCCTACTAAAAGTAGCATTCTACCAAGGCATCTAGTATCTGTGTGTGTGTCTCTTGTAAAAGTGTGTATTTCCCCAAATCCGACTATCATTAACCAAAAATATAGTTTTTACATTACTGTGCATCGTGTGAATGTTCACGAAGTGAATGTAATGGGAAAATATTATAGTACTGTAGTGTTGTATTAAGTAACTACTGTTGTACTAACTACCTTAAACCAATTGTTATTTAAAGTACCATGTGATCGGCCTGTATCCTGCTACCGACTCAATAGTAAAACGACGATGTAAGACGCCGTAAGAAATGACATTTGGCACCCGTAGACTTGCAAGTCCCACTGTAGCGAGCAGCAAGGTGTAGGATAGTCAATCCAGTATAGATCTATACACAAACTCATACGCTCCCCATTTAAGGAGATTCTGGATACAAAACGGGTCATGACAGGTAGTGCCATGCCCCCGTTAAGTGGCTCACATAACTGTAAGTAATGTATATGTATATGTATATGTATATGTATGTGCTAGCTGTGTTGTGTGTTCTTTCTCTGTCTAGCTTGTATGTTTTGTTTCTCATCACTGTGTATTATGTTTGTTTCTCGTCACTATGTATTATGTTTGTTTCTCATCACTATGTATTATGTTTGTTTCTCATCACTATGTATTACTCATGAATGAACTGACTCATCGTATGTTTTATTGTTCTAGTAATAGTATCTTCCTAAAATATACCTATTATAGTTTACTAGTAATGTTGTTTGTGTATATGAACATGTGTGTATACCTTTGCTAACCAAAGGTATTGAACTGAATGAAAGAACTTCTATGACTACATATGTATACATGATATACAACTAATATTTAAACAACCTTCAGACGGATAACCAATGCCCCAAAGCCACATCCAAACAAGGAAAAGAAATTAAAGCGAGTTGGCCTTCCTAAGTCCTTTAAACATTACTTATATAACTATACATATCTAGGCATGCATTTGACTATATATAAGTATAAAAGAGTTTAAGTGAAAGTATTTGACATGAAAAGGAGTTTGTAAAACAGTTGAAGTAAAACAGTTTGGTAACACAGTTTGAAAGGTAAGAAATCCACTTGTTTGGTAGTTATTAATCACATGCGATTGATATAATAACTAAAATTGTTCAACTTGTATCCCCCCCCCCCTAAAAGCATTTAAAAACATTTAAAAGGTTAATTAAGGGGTATGAACTCACCTGTAGTTGGTGGTTTGGATGAACGGATGATGTGGGATGCTAAGTGTCAAGTGAGGACTTGAGCACACACGCGGATCCTATTTAACATATAATGTCACATATGTGAATATAATTAGTGCTTATAACAACTAATTATTGGATTGAAACCACCCTAGGGACTAGTAAACACTTATTTTGAAGTGCTACAACCATATATGATTGTATATAAGTGGTATATGCCTATACAAGGGAGTGTATGGTCAAAACACACACTATTTGTGTGTGTGCGGCCACACTTGGTGTGTGCGGCCGTACACACGGTGTTCTTGGTGTTCTTGGCCAAAAATGGATGTTTTCATGGATCAAAGCCAAGGGAAAGGCTAGTTAAGGTCGTATATCAACAAATAAAAGGAAGAATTTCTACCTTTTATGAAGATCAAGATGAAGATTTGGATGACACTTGAGAGAAAACGAGTTCTAGCCTTGAAGAAGTGGAAAAAGTGTTCAAAAATGATAAGTATAGTATATATAGGAGAGAGTGTGCGGTTGGGATGGGTGTGCGGTTGGGTGTGCGGCCGCACACACCTGTGTGTGGCCGTACACTCAAGAGTGCGGCCGCACACTCCATATGTTGGAGTGTTTGGCTCGATTTCGCTTGATATGTATCGTGTTATCCCATTTCTAGGCTCCTACCTTATTTGTACTAGGTTTAGAACACTCAAATAGACCTCAAGCAGTGCTAAAAGCTAGTAAAACGAGTCTAACTTTGATTAAATTAGTCTCTTATACAAGATAAAAATTTCGGGTTGTCACATGTGATTTAACCCAGATGACCCATTTGATCCACCATTTGATCCTTTCCACTTTTCCGTTCCCTTCGTTCCCGACGAGCTACCTCCACCATCGGCGAACAGGACTTTCGATCCTTCTCTACCGTCATCCGCTTCCTTCACCCTCTCCTCGTAAGCTTTCAGGCGACCAACAACATCCTCGTATCCGACAGTCTTCAAATCAAGAACCTGCTCAAGTGACGCCACGATATGAAGAAACTTTCTTGGTACAGATTTTAACAGCTTCTTCACCATCTTCGATTCTTCGATGGTTTCTCCCAGTGACGCCGATTGGGAGGCGATTCCTGACAATTTCCCGGCGAAGGAATCGATTGATTCTTTCTCTGACATCATCAATCTGTCGAACTCAGAATTTAGGGTTTGAAGTCGGGCTTCTTTCACCCGATCGGCACCAACATGCCTCGCTTTGTTCGAGTTCAAGAGGACTTTAGCTGATTCGACATCTCCCAATTGCATAATCAACGATTCTGGTATTGCTTGGTACAACAATCTGATTGCCAGGTAATTTTTTTCATCATTATCATCTGTTCCTGGATCAATCGAAGTCCAAGCTTTGTGAATTCTGAGCACTACTTTCATCCTCAATGCCCAGATGGTGTAATTAGTGGAAGTAAGCATCGGACATGCGACCGTGGTTGTCCCAACCTCCTTCACTCTCACCGGAGGAGGCCCTGCACCATCTTTTACGTCTGACATATTGACCTAGCTCGTCAATAAGTAAACAACTCGATCTCACAGCTTCTTAACTTAAGCTCTGATACCAATTCAAGATAATAGAAACACAAATAATCAAAATAACTCTTTGATTAATTGAGAAAATAACTCAAAACTCAACTAGTTTGTGCTACATTCTAAGATCATAACTCGATTCTAACAATGTATATATACCCCTATATTCTACCGACTTGTAGAATAAGACTAGGACTCTTAAACTTACTTGTTTAAAAACCCATTCCTACTTGGTCTCCAAGTCCTACTTGACTTAGGATTCCAACATATAGTAGTTGGCTTGTCAACCGTGTCGTGTTCGGTTAGCGTGTCGCGGATTGACGGGTTGACGGGTCAAAACATGTCAACTCAAACACGACCCATTTAAATATACAGGTCACAGGTTGACAGGTTTGGAACATAAACTCATATATGACCCGTCAACCCATTTATTTATACGGGTTCACAGGTTAGTGGCTCGTGGGTCGGATTTGGGTTCGTGGGTTAGATTCCATAAATAAAATTGACAATTAAACATGAATAAATTCTTGATGGTTGATGCAAACATATCCGAATTTTAGACACTTAAGTCTTAAACATCCAAATGAAAATTAAAAACATTTATAGAAACATGTTCAAACTAAACATTAATACAAACATAGATAATTCAAGTGCTAAAGTAATAGCCACAATTCCCATTTTTTTCTTCCGAAAAACAACGTCAATTCTCCAACACCATTTCAATACCTGATTTCGATTAGAGTAACAGAGGGGAGAGTGAGACTGTGGGAGACTGGAAGTCTGGAAGAGGGAGATACGCTCATACGCGATTTAATTTTGAAATTATTATTTAGGGCAAATGGGCAAAATTGTTATAGACTTAGTCTTATAGGTTACGACTTACGACCTTAGACCATCCACCACGAGTCAAAATGTCAAAACAGTCAAATAGTCTATGAATCAATGACATATATTATATAATACTTATTAAATATTAATACTTGATACATAAATACATTTGAAAAATAAAATAATTTTTTTTATTAAAAATATAAAAAGGTTAGCGGGTCAACCCATTTATTTTTTGAGAAACCCTATATGACCCGTTTAATAAACGGGTTGGCGGGTTGAAAAACTCAACCCAAACTCATTTATTTTGTGTCGTGTTGCGGGTCGTATCGAGAATTGTCAGCCCTATATAATAGACCATAAAACTAAGATAAATATTCTATAAAAAATATATTATATAATTTTTTTAGGGGGGCAGGAGGAATTAAGTAATCTAATCACATATTTTAGGGTGTTTTTTTTAAATAACGATAACAATTTTATTTATTTATTTATTTTATAAAACTAACCACTTGATGACGAATGACCATTTCGGAACGGATCAAACTATTACTATATCAATGTTATGTATTAGGGGTCGCACCAAAACCAGAATCAACATTTTGGACACTATCATATTCCAAACGTTTTGCTACCGAAATTTCAAATTTTTTTAAGCATTCTCTGTTGTAAATTCAACAAACCAAGTTAGTTTCACTATTTAATTTACTTGCATTTTAGTTTACAAACAATTTTTCGTATTCCGGATTGCGTATAACAATTTCGGAATACGATAAACAACTCTGAAATGTGATATATATATATATATATATATATATATATATATATATATATATAATCATATAAGTACATTTTAGTACCACTCTTTACAGAAAAAATAAATCGAGATTATTAATTAAAATAGATTTTTGAATGGTACTCACATTCCGAAATACGAAGAACGTAATATGGAATGTCCATAATATGAAGAATAAATTTGGATCGTTAGTCTGAAATATAATTAAACATGTCTTTTGTTTTTGTTTTAGATGTTTTCGGATAAGTAAAGAGATAGAAAATATCATTTTAGAAAGTAGAAAAAAAGTAACAGGTGGAAAATGAAAAATATCGTTTTGTGGCGGCGCAAATCCGTTTCATAAGTTGAATTTTTTGACGATTGTATTGATAAAGTTTTGTACTGTTACATTTGTTGGTAGATAAATATACGATGTCAGTATCACTGACCGACTCCAATTTATATCGTCGTTTGATTCCTCACCATCAGAATTACTTTCTATGTCCGATATATCTAACTTTGTACAATTTGCAAACTCCCTATATCCTTTTTGTTCACCATTATTAAAAAATGAACTTTTTGTTTCCATTTTCATCAGCGACTTGATTAATCATACCTTGTGGTTTGTGTTCAAACTAATCATGTACACCCACATCATTAAGATATGTACCAACATCATCATTACCAATGTACTTATAATTCTACGTTCCACATACACAATTGGTGGCTGTACTACATTTTCTTTTTCAACAACATTATAATATTGAGGTACATTAAGAGTGATAAAAGTATATATTGAGTTGTTTCTCCTTTTTCCCCTAGATATGTTTGCTACATAAGCTTTTCCTATTCGCCAACTTCATTAGCACCATCACCTTCATCAACCGCCACAAAAACATACACCCTTTACCTCCAACCGCGTTGATCACCTTGATCAAGCGTCTATTGTCATGATCATCAACAATTGCACAATAATACAACTCCTTATGATGTTGGTAAGAAAGAGTGACTTTTGATTTATCTTCCAAACCAATTTTACCTTTCATCAAATACATAAATTTACTAAATATGTTGGTTTTATAAAATTTCACACTATAATTGAACATTTTTAGAATATAAACCGGATATGTTAGTTGGGAACCCACTAACTATCACCTCTCGTCAGTGATAACCAAAACGAAATATTCACTTGAACTCATATTATCATATCTGAGAGAAAGAAATAATACTAAATTTTATTCTTTAAAAAAATACTTTTTTTTTGTATATACTAGTAAATATATATACAATATAATAGTCAAATATATCTGACATAGTAACCAACTTAAACCAAATGGTTGTCAACACCAAAAAAAAATTATATATATATATATATATATATATATTTATCTTTACTATCCAATTTCTTGAAAATTAAGAGGTACAACTATTATAACACTATGTACAAATCTATTAAGCATAATGAAAACGTACCTACTCCCTAAACGTGAAAAACCCTAATATCATCTAAATACCATCGTTTCTCCCAGATCTCTTCTGTCTCTCTACTTGCTCTCTTGAATCTTCAGCAGGCCTCCATTACCATCACCCTCATGACGCCGTCGCTACAACCCATAAATATGTCACCGGCCACCATGTTCTTCCCTCTCAACTAGATTATCGACCCCCTGGAAGTCCACCTTTTCCGCCACCGTCCTTCACCACCTCGTCTGTCGCGCCGCTTCTACCTTCTGTCGAGACGAGAAACTCTAACCCTATCCCGCCGTCCCCATCAACACCAATGTCACACACCCCTAACCTCTAACCCTAAATCGTGACGAACCCGGATGAAAATCTGGTCGCTGGAGGTTAGTTTCTCATATTGATCTTTTGTTTTCTTCATTATGCTTCATATTTTACATGTTAGTTTTATATTTTACATCTGATCTTTATTGTAGTGCCTGCATTTATCTGTACTTATATGTCCAGTTTATAGATGCGAAGAAACTGTTTGATGAAATGCTTGAAAGAGATTTTTTTTAAATAGAGAATCTGGTTGTAGAGCTGCTATCAATTAATGGTGATTTGATTATACCAATCATGTTGTAGGACTTGATGATTCCATGTATGTTATGTATGGTGAAATATAAGGGAACCTTAAAGGGAAAGCTTGGTTTTACAGATGATGCTGGGAGGAAAAGCACTTGTAACATATATCCAAACCAAACTGATTGTCAAAACTATGAAAGTGTAAACCATGATCCTGATATTATTGAAATCCTTCAGGTACTTTATAATTTTGTCTCTAGGGTTTCTTATTGTCGGAATAAAGATCAATTCATCACTAAAAAAGGAAAGACACTAGAGCTGTAACTTTTGTATTTTGAACCCCATAATTACAAGGAAGGAAAATTATCATGATATTGGTGATTATCACCCTCCCTTTCTTTGTCTCTCTCTAAAAAGCAGCTCATAGTTTCCATATATGATTTTCCATATCCATGTCGAACTACAGCTACTGAAATGGGTTCATATGAACTAGGAAATCATTTTATTTGTGGGAAAGAAAAGATTTTTAATACATGGATTTGTGTAGCTCTTCTCAGTATTTTGAGTGTGAGGACTAACAAATGAAAATCTACATCTCAATACTATTTATTCTTTTTCTACAAGAATTTGTTTTGTTATTCGTTGCATATAAACCACCAGAATGAATGAAGGTAAACACATCTTACTCTATTTATGCTTCTTGGTAAAGCTTAAAATAAAACAATAAAGGAAGAAGAAACAGAGGTGATGGGGTGGGGGTAAACATTGATCTAACGGAAAAGGGAATTATAAGCAAGAATCATATAAATATTCAAGCTTTGAATCATACTCATTTTTAAAAAACACAGATTACTATACCCAATGCCTAGGTGTTCAATGGTGTTGATCTATGGTTTGAACTTAGCTGATCTACCCAATTCCCACATGTTCAAAATCTCGTTCATTTTATAAATTTCCTACCAATGTCTCTCTTTCTTGATCCATAAATTATAAATCTTCATCTGTTTGAGAAGGGAAGGACAATATTTTCATATTTTGTTATATTAAATTATAAGTGATATATTATTGACTTTCAGTTAGAAAGTACCCCAGATATGATTCCAATGATAAGAATGTGCAGCTTGAGGTAACTACTTAATTTTGCAAACCGATTTCTATAGGTATATATAATTATTATGCAATTTACATTTTTCCAAGAAATAACTTTTAATCTAGAACTCAATTTTTTAGATGAAATTGGGTTTATGTTGTTACATGTTGTTTAGAATATTTTCACCATTTTTTTCTTAAAAGTAGGATAACGTTTTAAGTACAAGAAAAGTATAAAAATGTTGCTTTTTAGTAGGATGATATAAACTACAAAATTAGTATGGATTTTTGTTAAAAATTTGAAATATGACAGAGGTTAAGTCGTTTTTACCCTAGCCCATGTTCCAATAAGGTAAAAAAAATTGCATTTTTTTCCTGAATTTTGATGTCGTTGGCATGCTTGATAATGAGTTTTAATGTCAAACCAAGTCCATGTTCAAATGGGTTCAAAATTGTAATTTTATTTAATCCCCCCCCCCCCCCCTCCCTCTCGCGCTTTAAATTTGATGTAATATCCATGCATGATGTATAGAAATAAAATTTAAAGCAATGAACTTTATGATTTTTAAATTTTTATAGCAATGTACATTTGTGTCTACAGTTTTTTATATAGAAATGTGAAAAATGTCATTTTGTTATAAAAGGGGCAAAAAATATCAAATTTTCTAAGTTAACAGTGAAAAGTGACAATAACTATACCCATATAGCAATCAACTTACATTTACTTTACCTATTATAGAAACGTACTTTTTCATTTTCACTATTTTTATAGCAAAGTACGATGGTACTTGTGATTTTAAATTCTAGAAATTAAAATTTATTCTGGAAATCTCTAAAATTTTGGAAAAATACTTTGCTATTAAGAGTTATTATAGAAAGTACCATGTTATTGATTGTATAATTTGCTTAACTTCTGTTATCAGTGAAATATGGCATTTTGGTACTTTCTTTCATGGTTTTCTTAGCAGGTTTGGCAGAACAAGGGTAAGGTCGCTTATACATCTGGAGGAAGATAAACAACCAACTATGAAAGTGTGATTGGGTAGCCGTGTTTCACAATGGGTTCAGTTTTAATAGCAATTTAAATGAAGATGAACAGCCAAGACAACATGAGTTACAAGTTCTATGGATGATGGTTCTTGACAGTGTTTTGCTGTGCCGGGATGACTTTAAATTTATAAAGACAAAATTTCTCTTTTTTGTTAATTACATTATTAACGTTAATTACTGAAAAATCTATTTGTACCTGTCGCTGAAAACAAAACTAATCGAATCCGTCGCTAGGCGCGGGTAACGGCTAGTATATATATATATAAACTGCAACTGCAGTGATATGGTTTTGCTCATATCACAAATGGTGTTCATCTAAAATCCAAACCGCACAATGAGTGAGAGCAAGCTCATTATTTTTTATTTTATTTTTATAATCTCATATGAAACCAAAACTGAGTGGGCAAATCACAGACGTATTTGCCTCAGGTACAATTTGGGTGGCTAAAATAAGTTGTTGGGCTTTTTTTTTTTTTTTTTTTGCTATTAAAAGTCATTAACACATTTTGCTATTCTCTATAAGGGAACTTTAGAAAAGTCCTAATATTTCACCCTAATTTACGAAAAAATCCCAAACTAAAATTGGTTTATGAAAAAGTCCCGATTACCGGAAAAAATGACGATTTGATCCTTTTTTTCCGGTTTGTCGGTTTCAATACTTACCCGGTTTCATTAAAGTCCCATTATTTTACCATAATTTTCATTAAAGTCCCATTATTTTACCATAATTTGGGACTTATTCATAAATTATGGTATAATAATGAGACTTTATTAAAACCCAGTAATTAATGAAACCGGTAAATCGGGAAAATATGGTCAAATCGTCATTTTTACCGGTAATTGCGACTTTTTCGTAAACAAATTTTAGTTTGTGACTTTTTCGTAAATTAGGGTAAAATATTAGATGCAAAACGAATTCGTATAAATTAGGGTAATGTTTATCAATTTTTTAACAAATACGATTATAACAAACAATTAATTTTAATCTAAACCAACTTCTTATAAAAACCAACAAACAAATTTTTTAATCTAAACCAACAAACATCTTAAATTAAAACCAACAAATAACATCTTAGATGCAAAACGAATTCGTATGTACAAAACCAACAATGTTTTAGGTACAAAACCAATTCGTGTGCCATCAATGCTAATCATCGGTTGACAATCACCTGTTCTATTGCCTTCTGTTTTCAATCCAAGCATTTTTGTATCAACTTCATTGTCACTCATTCCATTGCTCACAACAAGAATTTTGAAAGATTGTGTAGAAATCATCATCATGAATAATGTCTTCTATGACATTAGCATCCGTCTACCAAAAACAACATCACCAATAGTAAACGAAATCAGTAAGCAACATCTACCATTAATTATTAAAATAAACTGACACTCAAAATCAGATACAAGAAAACAACATACAAAACTCAAAATCAGATACAAGAAAACAAAAATCATTTTTTAACCTTAGCAAAATTCTACATCAAAATTCAAGCTCAGAATCAATCCACTCTCTCTTTGATTTAAGCTGCAACTTGATATGTTCAATTCAAAAATCTAAACCTAAGCTTGTTCAACAAAAAAATCGACATTACCTAACAAATACACAAGAAAGTTCAAAATTGAAACTTAATAAAATCGAATATGTTAGATGGAGAAATCGAAGCTAAACAAAGCATAATCGAAGTTGAATGTGTAGAAATCAAAGTTATAAGATGGATAAAAAAATCATACCTGAGATCAAATCGCCCGCTGATGTGGTCACAGATAGAACCGCCGCCGTCTATTGTAATCGGATGTGGAGTGTTCGGCCGGAGCTGTGGCCGGTAATGGTGGTGTAGCTGGGTGAGACGATGGTTTTCTTCTTCCCCTGCCTGCGTTGGGCTCTTGCTTGCGTCGTTCAGTAATTTAAGGCACGAGATAGGTTTTTTTTACTAAATGGCAAAATCACCCTTATTCGTAAATACTTTCAAAAGTATACCCATATGGTAAATAGTTTTTTCAAAAACATCATTATGGTAAAAAAACTCCAATTAACCATTTTGCTTTCTAAAGTTTTGTAATTCCTGGGAAGACTTTCTTCTTCTTTACTTTTTGTTTTTCGATGGCAACAGGAGGATCTCGGGTTGAGATGACTCGTGGTTCTCGGTTTTAATGGCTTTCACGAGGTGTGGATTTAGAAGGTAAAGGTTGGAGCTGTTGTGGTTCGTGGGTCTCGGTTTGGAGGTAAAAACGAAGGCAACAACAACGATTTTGATGGAGATGGTGGTTGGAACGAAAAATGAAAAGGGTCGTCGGCTTCTTGGTGATTCGATTTTCTTTTCCTTTTTCCTTTTCTGGTTAGTTGCAGGTCCAAACAAAGATGACGATGAATAGTGACTTCGGTTTTTGGCTCGGAAGAAAAGGGCTTCAATGAGGGATGGTTGGACTGCAGGTCTCCGGTTCGGGTGGAACGGAACTGAATGCAACTATTTTTTTGTTTTTTTTCCTTTTCTTGGTTGCAGGTCTTAGAAGTGAGGCTGTCCGAGAGGGAGTTCGGCTGGACGGGAACCGACGAAGGTAGCAGGTTCTAGTTCGGAGGTGGTGCGAGGATGCATGGAAGCGAGCAACAACTGTTTGTTGGTTCCAAATCAAGCCACACGGATGCATGGAAGCGAGCAAGAACTTATTTATTTATTTGGAAATATTATTAAACACATGGGTCCCACATATAATAGTTTATTTATTTATTTATTATCATATAAATTAAATATAAAATAAATAATAAATAAAAATGTCAAACCTACTCTTTCTCTCTACATAGACCGGAGGGTGTGGGTGAGAAACTTCCCTCAGTTTTTGTGGGCCACAACACCCTTTCCCTCACCTAAACCCAAGGAATGAGTGAGAATCTTCCCTCACTATTTTGTTTTTTATTTTTTAAAATAAAATTAATTCTTTTTTAAGATTTATAATTTTTACATTAATAATAAACATAAAATTTAATTCAAAATAAAAGGCATTTCATTAATTAAAATTAAAATTACATTAAACCTAATATTTAAATAAGTAGAAAATTAAAAAAAAAAAACACAAACAAAAAATCAAACAAACCACAACATAGAAAACATAATTAATATTCTAATTAAAAAAAAACCAAAATAAGTTACTCGGAATCATCGTCCTCGTCATCGACCTCATCGTCTTCATCATTCTCCTGAACGTCACCCTTGTCATCGGAATCGTCGCTCTCGACGAACATATCAGAATCCTCGTCTGATTCGTCAAACAAATCATCGTGAGAAAACTCTATCGGCGGCTGAATATGAGTCATATAAACGTGCTCCACCAAATCAGAACGAAGGGCGTGATGAATGTCACGATTGTGTACTTCTCTTCTATTTTCCCTATACTCTTGTGTACCAATGGCTACTCCTTCAACATTTGGCAAAACTTCATTTTCGTTGTACCGACATATCGCTCTTCCTTCGTCTTCAAGAATCATATTATGCAATATGATACATACATACACGTGCTGTAACCTTTTCACTTCATATGACCTTGCCTCGACTGCTAGTACTTGCCAACGTCTCTTAAGTACACCAAATGTTCGCTCCACATCCTTCCTAGCTGAATCTTGCGCCTCTTTAAACTTTTTCCTTTTCGGGTCGTTATGACATGTAAACGATTTCACAAAAACAAACAAGGGAGGATATATACCGTCAGTAAGATAGTATCCACGCTTATATGCTACCCCATTTACTTGAAAAGGTACATCGTATGACTTTCCAAGGTAGATATCGTTGAATACCGGCGACTGGTCTAGCACATTGATGTCGTTGTTTGCACCAGCTGGACCAAAGAATGCATGCCATATCCAAAGATCATGTGATGCGATAGCCTCTAGAACGAGTGAGAGCAAGCTCATTTTTTTTTATTTTATTTTTATAATCTGATAGGAAACCGAAACTGAGTGGGCATATCACAGACGTATTTGCCTCGGCTACAATTTGGGTGGCTAAAATAAGTTGTTGGGCCTTTTTTTTTTTTTTTTTTTTTTTTGCTATTAAAAGTCATTAACACATTTTGCTATTCTCTATAATTTAGAATTGTTGGATATCTTTGAATGCTAGTTTTTATATACGAGATTATGCGATAGAGAAATATCTTGTATATATCTTGTGATTTTTAAATTTATCTAATTTATGATAAATATTATAAAGTGTATCTTTCTACTTTTTACAAATGTATGTAAGATTTGATTTATGAAAATTATAAATATATGTAAACGCGTTTCATATTAATCTCTACATTCCATGAATCACAATAACCCTAGTCTGGTTATGGACCGAAAAAAACGAAAGAGGGAGGAAGGCTATCTGTCACCTGACATAGTTTTGTTCCACATACTACCACGGCTGCCGGTGAAGTCTGTATTGCGTTTTAGGTTGGTTTCCAAGCAATGGCACTCGTTCCTAACAGGGCCTGCGTTTGAAGAGATGCACCGCCGCCATGTAAACACCAACAAAATGGTTTTATTATATGCCACGACGCCATACAAGTTCATCACCATCGACTGTGAAAGACCTAAAGAAGGTTTCAGTGCCGACCGCCCCTTGCCCTTCAAAGTCGGACCTTGTCAAGTCGTCCTGATTCTAACCTCCGCGCACGGACTGGTATGCGTAGGCATAGCTAATGTTACGGGTCGGCCCCATAAAGGTACGAGTAAATACTCCGATCGTAAATATTCTGATCTAATTCTATGGAATCCGGAGACTGGCGACCACAAGACGTTGTCGAAACCCTTTGCCAGTTTTCATCAAGATTGTTACTCGATCTGTGAAAGTCTATTTGGGTTGTATTATAGCTCTTGTGACGATGACTACAGGCTTCTACGAGTAACCCAGCGTCTCAATGTTTATATATACTCTTTGAAATCCGACTCATGGAGAAAGGTTGAGTCGGACTTACAACGCCCGCGTTCATATTTCTGGATGCCAGGTGGTTCATATTTCTGGGCGCCAGGTGTTTCGTTGAATGACAACCTGTATTTTTTAGAATATAGTGTTGTGAACTCAGATTCAGTTATGAGGTTCAACACAAAGACTGAAACGCTCAAATTGATAGCAACTCCGTTTTTAGGAAATGAAAATGAAAATCAAAAGACAACTTCAACTTGGTTGAGTTTCAGGGCTCAGAGAGATGGCTGCATTCACTTGTGGGTAACTATTAAAAATTCTGTAACTTTGTCTTGTGAGAACGAGTTGTGGAGGATGGACGAAGATGGTAATTGGACAAAGTTGGGAAATTCTTGCAAAATATTGAGTGATCCAGGGAAGAAGCATCGTCCACTGCACTTGATGAGGAATGGAAATTTGCTCGTGTTTGGTGGAGATTGTGTTTACCAACTAGACATGAAGATGAACACCAGAGACTTGTGTTTCTATACCACCGAAGAGACGCGTGTCTGGGAACAAGGGAAATACATTGAGACTATGGTGTCACCCAATCGGTATACCAGGTAATTATAATTAATTAACAAACCCCGGCCCCATCATAGATTCATAATCCCTCTTGGTCTTAGTTATATCCATTTTATATCCTATGTAACTATCTACTGCATGCTGCTATCTACTCGAATTTGTCTTTTCGATAATCTGCTGCTTGTTACATGCAAGGGTACTTACATTACATGTTTATGAAAGAATAGGCATCCTGCCCTATATATGTTAATTAGACTTTGTTTTGCTTAATGACACCAACATATTTGTACATTATGTCCATTGACATACCACAGATCTGTAATTGTTATAAGTTAATTAACAACATATATATGAGAATCATATATGTTTGAAAAACTGTGAAGTCTCCTTTAAACACAGCAACTGTTTCTTGCATGCTCTTGATTTGCTTAATTTGAGGTTGTACATGGGAGCATGATTTACCTTTGTTCAGTCTTTTGCAAGCAAACCAAACTAGTGCACCACAAAATATTGACAAACACAGGGATCAAATTTGTTGTTTTCTCTAGTAATAAAAACAAGAACTTAATTTAAAACAAAAACTAAAAAATGTTAAAAGAACACCCCATTGGAGAAGATAACCTTTGAAATTCGTAAATGCTTCAAATCAGTTTCATTCAGCGTATTCTTGGAGGGATCGAACCAATTAAACCATTTAAAAAATTTAATCTGCTTATCCTTCTTGTTTCCATATACAGGACTCAGACTGCGCAGTGAAGAACTTGGTGTAGCTGTTGAAGCATGGCGAGTTGGACTTTTTGGGCTTATATGAACTAAAATATATAAAATTTCCATCGACTTTATAGGTTCATTCCCTCCCCTCCTCAAAATAACTATAGGAACATGCAATATGTTTCAGACATTGATGCTATTTTGTAACAACACAAATCTTTTATCATTTAGTAGTTACTTTTTTTTTTATATCTTTTACGAGACTAGCTTTAATTATTTTGCTGTATGCCTACAACATTATCAAGTGGAGTTGCAATAACCTGGGTTAGTTAATTGTTTTAGAAACTTTCTGTAATTACTATTTTGTTTAATTATATCATTATGAGATTGTGTAAAAGTTTTTGATGCAGCTTGCCGGAGCAAATTCAGCCTTGGATCTTGCAATCAATGTTTTAAAAACTGGTTTGAACCGGCCGGTCGAACCGATTGGACCGGGAACCGGAGGTGAGGGCGGTTCAACTATCACAGGTTTTATGTCGATTTCTGAACCGGCCGGTTTTTAGAAAAACCTGCTTGAACAGGTTAAAATAAACTGTTGTACCGGTTAACCCGAATAAAAACACATGGGAAAGAACCCTTTGCATAATAAACTTCGGTAATTTTTTTCAAATCTATTTAGTTTCTTTAAATAAAAACATATGATAAATGTTATAAGTTTTTTTGATATGTTTGTATTCATCTAAAACTATATCTTGTTTCGTTATTATACTTTTATTTTCTTTTTGATGAATATGGATTGATGTAAACACTAAAAATTATGGTTATGTGTTATTTTAATGTATTTGGATTGATCTACAACTTATTTTTATGTATAATTTAATGTTTGAACTAGTAAACCTCAAATTTATGATTTATATATGTATGTATGTGTAGGAAAATAAGAAAATAAATGAAAATTATAGAAACTAGTTGACCTGGCGGTCGAACCGTTTAAACCGGGAACCGGTCACCATAGCGATTCAATTAAAAAATCGGTTTTTAAAACATTGCTTGCAATGACTGTATTATCGAGTCTGTTTGGAATTCTTACTGCCTTCTAAATCCCACCACCATGAATCAGGAATCATAGAAAAATTGTTAACTCCCCATGCCATCTAAATCCCGAGTTTTTTACCTAAGTATTGTATTTCCAAAAAGTATTTACCAAACACTTGTATATTTAAACTTAATTACCTAATAATTGTACTGTTTAATTAAAAATCATAATAAACGTAATACTCTCTCTTTCTCACGAGTTTAACAATCATCTTTTCCTCACGCATTTAACATTCTCATAGTACTCCCCTTTTCTTACGTCGTTGTCCTCATGGTTTGCAGGTGAGCAACGTTTTTTCTATGGTAATTAATTATTTAAATAAGTGTTAATTTTATGGTCATTTGATAATAACCCAATAGAAACATTTTGTCTTTGTTCATGGAGATCAAACCGATGAACTATTTGAGGGGATTCGTCCAAGTCCTGAAACCGTGCTCTTCCATCGCCGTTTTCCCTCAAGCACGATTGTTTTGTTTGACGTTGCCCTTGCCGTTAGCCACCGAATCAACCTATACCACCCCTCACACACACACACACACACACACACGCTCACACACCATTTACCATTAGCACTGATTATCCTGTTTAATTCTTCATCAATGTTTAGTGCTTCGGTGCATTGGGTTTAATGTTTCATATGGTGATTAATGTATCTACTAATGTTTTCCGAGTCTTAGGCTTTAACTCAATGATTCCTTACAATGTCGTCACAGCTCCGGTTCATATATCACCATCGATATTTAAGTTGACTAGTGACTGTGACGGCAGAGTCATTGTTGATCTCACTGGTAAGTCGACGGAGGAGTACTTAATGCATGTGACAATCTATTTGTTAAGAATTCTTTTCATTCTTAGTCTATATACGGCCATCGTTCATCAATGTTTAGTCCTTTCATAGGTTGGATTTCTTCTCTCTTGAAGTATGATAATGTTTTTATGCATCTTGGATTTCAACTCAATGTTGCCTCATGACTCAGTCACAACTCTTGTTACATGATATACAACGTCCATCAACATCTAAGTTAATCAGCACGGTAATGGTGGAGGCTCTGGTCCGAACTCGTTCATTGTTGATCTCACTGGTAAGTCGACGGAGGAGTACTTAATGCATGTGACAATCTATTTGTTAAGAATTCTTTTCATTCTTAGTCTATATACGGCCATCGTTCATCAATGTTCAGTCCTTTCATAGGTTGGATTTCTTCTCTCTTGAAGTATGATAATGTTTTTATGCATCTTGGATTTCAACTCAATGTTGCCTCATGACTCAGTCACAACTCTTGTTACATGATATACAACGTCCATCAACATCTAAGTTAATCAGCACGGTAATGGTGGAGGCTCTGGTCCGAACTCGTTCATTGATGCGACAAACGGGTTGAAACCCGTCGACGGAGTTTACGGTATTTGATACTCCAACTTTAAAAAGTTGATCGTACTGGTGCCACGACTTTTTGACAAGCAAATTAACAAAATCAACATCAGCGAGGAGCAGAGCATGAGTTTCTTTTATGTTTTTGTTATTTATGGTAATAAAGAATATGGGACCACAACTTCTAAAACAAATACTTCCTTTTGGTAAATACTTTTCAAACGACAAGTGTTTGGTAAATATTTGGGAAAATGACTTATTAAGGTAACTAACTATTTCGGTTGTCCATATATAGGTAATGTTCTTTTTTTTACACATTAATGAAACTAACTTGTTTTGTTTGTTCACATTTAGGTAATATGACCGACTATCACCTGTTTTTGCTTATGTGACATCCACCTGGCATATGACTTGAATACGTTGCACCTACGTGGCATGATGCATATATTGTCTTCATTCGATTACGCTATAACTGTGTCATACAATTCCACCCCTAATTCTAAACCCTAGATCGATCGACGATGGCTTCTTCTTCCTCATCTTATTCTTCAGAACGACAACCCTGGATGAAAATTTGGAGTTTGTCAAAACTCGATGCTAAATCAATATTGTTGAATATGTTGCAACTTTCTTCTTCTTCATCCTTCAATTTAACATTTTTTTATTTTTGTTCAAGAATGGAAAAAGTCCAAGCTGTAAATTCTGGCAATGGCTGGATGAGGATGAAGGGAGGACAGATGGAAGAAGTTCTTACACGAGGAAACCAGAAGAAAGCTGCAATCTAACCTTGAAAATTTACACTTTGGAGAATGAAATCAACATATGTAGGATGAAGATCGAACAAGAAAACAACACCAATTTGGTTAATAGACAAGAATTTGACAAAGTGAAGTGGAAGTTGTTTACTCACAAAGTGGCACTGATTTTGTTATTTGTATTGTATGTGAAAATGTTGATTTGATGTATTAGGGTTGAATGATGTTGTTCATGATGTATAATGGTTGGATGATGTAGTTCATGAATGAAACTTGATTGGTATTAGAATGATGTAGTCCACCTGTTCTTGTGTATGCTTATGTATGTAATTAAAGCAACAAACTTGTGTTACATGTTTTTGCTTCTGATGTAATGAATGGAACTTTTGTATTAGAATGAAATATAATTAAACACTGTAATGGTATATAATTAAACATTGTAATGGTATATAATGACACATGGGAATGTAATATAATCAAACATGGGAATGTAATATAATCAAACATTGGAATGTAATTAAAGCAAACATTGGATTCCCAGGAAACATTGTTTACAAAAGATGTGCCATAAGTTAGTTTTAACACAGTTACACATGCAATACTACCAAAAGTTACACACAAGATTCCAAAACACATATGTCTAGACAAAAGTCCAAAAGCTACACATATAACTAGACAAAAAATCCCCAGTCAATGATGCCAAATTCTATTCTAATTCCATTGGATTTTCACCACCACTCCCCCGTTTCCCTTCCCACTTCTTTCTTATCTGAATTTTCGTGATTCTTTCTGAAGGTTTCCTTCTTCTCTTTCCCTGTAGAATTTGAAATGTTGGTACTTCTTGCATATGTTCCTCTTCCATTGGATCTTGAACTCCATCTTGTCCTTGGTCATCCTGTCTAATTGGATCTTGAAGTGCAGTAAGTTCTTCACCTTCTTGACCTTCACCCTGTCCTTGAACTTCAACTGCAACCTGGTCTTCACCATCTTGAACTTCAACTTCAACCTGTTCTTCAATCCCTCCAACTACACCTTCAACCTCAGGTTGGTCTACATCTTCATATCTATGACTATCCTCTTCAAAATCAACTTCATAAGACTCCACCTCACTATCAGGCTCCATTTGAACTTCACTGTCACTATCACTTGCCACATCAACTTCTTGAACCAATTCAACCTTCACTTTACCTGTTATGAAATAATTTAAATGTTAGCATTACAAACTGTTATATTGTAATCTAAATGTAAAGGAGAACACATACCTTCTTTTTGGCTTTTTTTTTTACTTTGGTTTTTGATTTGACTTTGGCTGTGGATCAGATGATTCCCCAATTGGTTTTTGAGGACATTTGGTTTTATTATGCCCCGTTTCCCTACAGATGCTGCATCTCATGACCATACCCCTTTTTGAGACTGTATGCTTATTGCTTTTTAGTTCCCTCTCAATTTGATCCCTTTTCCTTTTTGTTGATGGTCTTCCTGGCATCCTTCTCTTTTTGGGAGGCAATGGCTTGATGTAATCAACATCAGGCCATATATAACTGCCATTGAGTGGCTTAATGGTGTACATATATGCATTACCAAACATTGTTGTGGTCAACCATGGTGACACATAGTCCTCTGGATCCCTATTGAGGTTTGAAATGGCAGCATATGCATGCACACAAGGGTAACCAGTTAATTGCCAAGCTCTACATGCACATGTCTTCTTACCAAGGTCTACAAAATATGCATCATATCCAAGCCTCACTTCAAATTCTTGATAACCAGATGGTACAACTCTCCAAAATCTGTCCACACACACATATAAATGTAAGTATAAACAATTGAATGACACACATATATATGTAAGTATAAATAATTGATAACCAGATGGTACAACCACTAACCTTTGAAGTGCCTTAATCTTAGACAATTTCAGTCTAATGGAAGGACATATGTGTAAGTCTCCCCAAGAACTTCCCTTACTTTTCTGTGTACAAAGTCTCTCCATAACATAAATTCTAATTTCCTCTAACATAGTGATTAGAGGTCTCTTCCTGACATCATCAATGACTGAGTTAAAACTCTCAGATACAACATTTTCATATGCATCACATGCCCTATCAGTCTCAAAGAATGCTTTACTCCAAGTTTTAGGGTCTCTCTCCATCAGATGATGATAGGCAAGTGGTTCTAGCTTCTTGATTTCATTCATATGCTGCTCAAATTTAGCCTGGGTAGTAGAAGCAGCAGCACACCATAAGAGTTTACTGAACTATTGCCCCTTAAATTTTTTCAAAAAATTAGCACATATGTGCCTGACACATTGTCTATGCTCTGCTGCAGGCACCCTTTCCTTGACAGCCTCAAGTAATCCCTATAAGCATTATAAACAAAACATAAGCTTCATATAAATTGAGTATTAAATAAAGAGAGTAGATAAAATCATTACTTTGTGTTGGTCTGATATTAATGTCAATCCATTCCCACTTCTCATTTCAATGTCATCAAGGAGAAGGTCAACAAACCACTTCCATGTTTCTTTACTCTCCACTGCAACCACAACCCAAGCAAGAGGGTAGATATGGTTGTTTGCATCCCTACCTACATCAACAAGCAACTGACCTCTGCAAATTCCTTTTAAGAAGCAGCCATCTAGTCCAATTACCCTCCTACAACTTTGAATCCATCCATCCTTCACACCCTTTAAACATACATAGAACTTTGAGAAGTAAGTGGTTCCATCAGGCATCACATCTACATCCATCTTCACTGTTGATCCAGGGTTAGTCCTTCTTAGCTCCTCTCCATAGCTCCAAGTTTTAGCATAGTGTTCCTTTAAAGTACCCTCTATCTCCTTAAATGCATACCTCCTAGCATTTCTGCACTGTCCCACACTTGCAATCAAATTAAATCTCTTACTAACTTTAGCCTTTAATTTCCTCACACTCATCTTTGGTTTATGGAGTATCTCATTCATGAAATGATTCCCTATCCATTTATAGCTAACAATGGACCCAAATTTGAAGACTCTTGAGCAATTATGGTTATCAATTAAAGATTTAATCTGGAATTACCTTTCATTGGTCATCCAGGTTGCCCACAACCTAAAGGGACAACCTTTATTCTTCTTATTCTTCTTACCTTTGCAACATTTCACCAGTAACCTGTTATGATCACTTTTTTCATACCATAAATCATACCCATTCTTCACTGCATAATTGGTTACACATAGCTTCAATTTCATTGGGTTAGCAAACTTCATACCTATAACTGGCACCATCTTATTCCATTCTTGTTTCTCATCATGGACAGGGAATACAACCTTATCATCTATCACATCATTAGGTTCATCATCATCACTGAGGTTACCAATACCTGAAATTTTGTTTAAAAAATCGTCACCAACAGTTTTGTTAAAGGTATGGACTTCTTCATCAACTTCATGTTCATATGCCATAATATCATCCAAGTTATCATCTTCATCATTGTCATCCTCTTCTTCCTTATCATCCTCTTATTCCTTGTCATCCAAATCATACATATTACCATCTGATAACACCTTATTGTCAGCCCCATAAAGGATTGGTTCTTTTTGGTGGTCAATGTAGACATCCAACTCAGCTTCAGGAGTATAAGTAGCTTCAACAAACTCCTAATAATTAGCATCATTGTCGATTCTTATAATACCCTCAGCTAAGGTTTCCTTTCTACTATAATAATACACATCATTACAGCTTCCTTTGGTTAAATCCCTAAGCCACAAACAAAACTCTTTATATGTAAATCCTCCAAAATCAACATCACGCACTATTATTGTTTCGGGGTCTAAGTATTTCAACGGATTTAGGGAAAATAGTCCCCTGTAATGAACATCTACGGTTAGATACTTACCTGTAGATGATGGGGACGCCATCTTACAGTCGACTTCAACACGTAGCTTCAACTCCAAACTCTAATCGTCAATTTGATGAATCGATACTAATCAGGAGGTGATTTCTGAAAAATTGAACTTGTTGAACCCTAATTAAATGAGAAACGGGTGTAATGTCCACGTAAGAATCCACGTAACTCACTTTAACTGAGGTTAATTGATGCTACCGGGTAAAGCAGGTGATAGCCGGTCATATTACCTAAATGTGAACAAACAAAACAAGTTAGTTTCATTAATGTGTACAAAAAAAAAGAACATTACCTATATATGGAAAACTGAAATAGTTAGTTACCTTAATAAGTCATTTTCCCTAAATATTTTTCCAAATTACTATCCTTATGCACAAAACTCTCTAAATCCCACCGCCATAAATCATGAACCATAGAAAAATTCACATGTTGTAATTCATCCAGGAGCTCATTAAATTGTTTTTCAGTTACACCACCAAAAAACAATCTAGACCAATTCCAATTCCATTCCCCATCAATAAACCTTTCCATCACCTTAGGGGTGTTTGACTGAGCTTATGACTTTTCATAATCATTTTTCAACATATAGCTTATAACTTATAAGCTAATAAGTTAAAGAGAGAGAGAGAAGGGGGAGCTTACTTATAGATTTTGACTTACTTTTCGGTATGACACCTTGATAAGCTATTCTTATCTAAATATCATTTTTAGCTTATACCGGTGTGAACCGATAATAAGCTAAAAATTCGTTTAAATAAGCTTAGCCAAACACTATCTTAATATCTTCTTGAATTTTTAGCTAGAATAAACGATTGAATAATTGTTTTAAGGGTTGATCTCCCAAGCATATGTCAAACCAAAATCTTGCTTTATCACATTTGCTCACTTTTAAGTTTTAACGTATCTTTCAGTATAATATTCTCGTCATGCAAATGATTTATAGATTCCACAACTTTTGCTATAGATCCCACCGCATCACCATGCATGGCTTTGATTACTTTCACCCATATCACGTCTTTGATTATTTATTTATCTCTATATCCATTTCAACAATAATTGATATGGGCTTATTTAGTTATAAAAATAATTCGTTATCTTATTAATTATTATTGATTTTATATCAATTTATGGACAAAAGATACTCAATATTGTTCAAATTATATTTTCAGTCCAAAAGAGAAGCTCGGAAGCAAAAGGAAGCAGGAGATACGATTGAAAGCTCGGGAACGGAACAAAGAAGAAAAATGCCAAAAACAAGAAGGACTCGGCGAGTAGGGACGGCTACTCGACGAGTCGTGTCGAAGATTCGTGATCCTCTAGAAGTCCTTGCCGTACATGAATTTTAAGTGACGGACTCGTCGAGTCAGTCACTGGACTCGAGGAGTTACCTCTGTTTCCAGATTACTATAAATAGGGACTTGGAGATCAAAATTAGGGACTTCTCTGAAACCCTAGGAGGCAAAATTACGATTGAAGGAGCTGCTAGGTCGTGAGAAGCAGAGGAATCAACCGTACATTCAATCTTGAAGAGAATTAAGGCAACTTTAGTTTATTCTTAGTAATCTTTTGATTTGAACCATGTTTAAACTCTTTAATTTCTTTTTTGAGCTTAAGTTTACTACAATTATGAACTAAAACCTTATTCTTCTGTTTAGGGTAGATGATTTTGTGAACATGGATTGATTTTATGGTTAGGATTAATTTTAATTGGTGATTATGTTTTGTTAAGCTTGTTAAAGAACCTTATATGTTAATAACAACTATTTTTCTGTTAATAAATCAGTAATTAAGTTGTATGAACATCTCTTAGTTATTAATTTCATATGATTTACGTGACCACATAGTTTGTATGTCTAGGAATAACGAACGTGAAACTAGAATTAACTAGAAGATAGGTAAGTTAATGTGTGAGCTTGCATGACGAACCATCAACAAGAGGTTAATTGAATGACCAACTTAATTAACCACTACAAGTCTTACTTAACCCGAATCAATATCTAGGAAATTCATTAATTTAGACAACTGGCCATTGCTTGAATTAATTTGTTTTCTAAGGATTAGTAATAACGAATATGAACCTAATCACCTCAATCAGTAACCAATGAAGAATTAATCCGAAACATTCACTATAAAATCGTCCATGGGATCAAATGAGTCGAACCTAAACAGAAGTCCTCTTAATTATTGAATTTAGTGGTAATAACTTGTTTTAGCTGCTAGTTAGTTAAATTGCGTGTTAGTTAGTTTATTTAAGTTTTCTAGTCTTGGAAAACTAGAGAAAACCTTTCCTTTTATTACTTGTTTTTTTAGATAATATTAGTTATTAGTTTTTATTTTTCCGTTCCCTGAGTTCGATACCCTACTTATTGATAACGTTTATTTTATGCATATATTTATGATGTTTTCTTATTATTTTATACTATGTTTTATGCTAATTAGAACTAAAAGATACTTAATATGCTTTGAAAATATTCAATTACAGTTAAAATGGGAGCTGGAATTCAAAAGGAGGCGAATGGAGCTGAAAAGATGCAAAAAAGATATTGCTGGCAGAATGACCCCTCTTCAGTGTTTCGGGTATATATCTGATGACTCGTAAGTCCAATTGACGAGATTCAAAATGTTCTGAAAACTAGACGAAATTTCCTACGACTTATGTGAGAGGGCATTTTTGCTAATTCCGCATTTATCTTATTTAAAATCGGCCTTGAAGATGAAGCATAAAAGCTGGACGGAAATTCCCTCCAAGTTACTTATTCCCCAAGCACCACTTACCTTATTTTTATTTGCATAATCCCTAAGCCAACATTAGTTTCCTTATTCCTATCTAACTCTAATATTCCATATTAATTCCATCTTCATTCAACTATAAATACCCCCATATCATTCATCCATTTGGATAATCTATTATTCCACTTCGACTTATGCGACAAGAAAACTTCATAACTGCCATTTTGAGGGTCTAGAAGGCGGCCAGAAGTCGTTTTGAGGGAATAAATAACTTGGAGGGAAAACTTCCACGTGGTCGACACTTTCCTACGTCGCGGACACTACACATTGCATTAGTTTGCAATTCTTTGCACCATGTTTCAGAAGTCGGTGTTCTTGATTTTATTTTCTGGTACATTCAGAAGCAGCAGTTCCAGTTTTCTATCTTCCAGCACATTTATGGAGAAACTTTTAGCAGTCCCAGTCGATCTCGCCACTACTACCTCAGGGGAGTCTGTTCCTTTTTCTCTCTTTTTTTACTATTTTTATGTGCTTAATTAGTTTTATGCATATAATAAGGGCATTGTATGAAATAAGTGTGGGGTAGGGGTCGAAAAAGGAATTTATATTGGAAAATTAAAAATTGCTAGATTAGGAAAATTTAAAATTTTGAAAAATTGAAATAATAGTTTAATTTAGGAAAATCTACTAATAATTTTTTTTTTTGCTAATATTGTGTGGGATGATCCGATGAGAACCCAAATGTTTACTTGAGCCAACACATGTTATAGTGTATTTGTGGCTTCCCATTTCCTAGTGAAAAGTCATGAGATATGAAAGGTAATCTGGTAGTTTATATGGCGTAATATGTTTTGCAGCCTAAACCTGAAATCTATCCAGGAGAGCTTATGTAGTCATTGCACTTAGACTAATACCTTAACTAATAAAGGTTGAAGTTAAGCTCCTTGCTTAAGCATGTAGGATATGAGCGAAAAAAGTGAGATATAAAAAAAAAAGAGAAATTACCAAAAAGTTGAAAGAATTTTGGAGCAGTCAAGTATGAAATCCAAAGATGAAAATTCTGAAGAATCAAAAAGTTGAAGATACCAAAAATCAAACAAAAAGGTGATGAATTCAAAGAAATCAAAGCAAATATCAAAGAAGAGATGAATTCCAAGAGCTCCATTGTGGTATAAAAGTGTAATTCTTTCTAGAGTTTATGTATGCTTGGTAGTTTAACCAAAAATACCTTGAGGTTAAGAAAGATTTTTGAGGATTGATTCGGAGGGTTGCAAAAATGAATGTCGTATAAGCTAAGGGGTGAAGGTTCATAAAGATTGTGAGTATTTAGGAGTGGGAAGTTCTTAGGAATTATAGACACAAATACATGCATTGTGGTCTTGGTATAATGGCTGGGTTTGAAATGGATTATTCTATGCGATATTGGTGAGATAATAAAATCAGTTTTGCTTGAGGGCAAGCAGAAGGATAGTGTGTGGTAGTTTGATAACGTTTATTTTATACATATATTTATGATGTTTTATTATTATTTTATACTATGTTTTATGCTAATTAGAACTAAAAGATACTTAATATGCTTTGAAAATATTCAATTACAGTTAAAATGGGAGCTGGAATTCAAAAGGAGGCGAATGGAGCTGAAAAGATGCAAAAAGGATATTGCTGGCAGAATGACCCCTCTTCAGTGTTTCGGGTATATCTGATGACTCGTAAGTCCAATGGACGAGATTCAAAATGTTCTGAAAACTAGACGAAATTTCCTACGACTTATGTGAGAGGGCATTTTTGCTAATTCCGCATTTATCTTATCCAAAATCGGCCTTGAAGATGAAGCATAAAAGCTGGACGGAAATTCCCTCCAAGTTACTTATTCCCCAAGCACCACTTACCTTATTTTTATTTGCTTAATCCCTAAGCCAACATTAGTTTCCTTATTCCTATCCAACTCTAATATTCCATATTAATTCCATCTTCATTCAACTATAAATACCCCCATATCATTCATCCATTTGGATAATCTATTATTCCACTTCGACTTGTGCGACAAGAAAACTTCATAACTGCCGTTTTGAGGGTCTAGAAGGCGGCCAGAAGGCCGTTAAGCTGACAGGAGTGAAGATCTGAAGGATTAGAGAGCGGATTCGTGTCGGTAATCATGTGGTTTGTTATCGTGACCATGTTTAGCATTCCACTGTGATACTATTATGTTTTTACTTTCTGATTTTGGTGTCAAAACCATTTTCTTTGAGTTTATGATTAGATGAAACCTTGATTATTGGATTAATTGCTATATTTGATTGTTTTATTCATGTTTAATTTATCTTGCCAAGCTTGTTAAAAGATCCTTATGTGTTAATGACAACTATTTTCTGTTAATTGTCAAGTATATTGAGTTGTTTGAACATCTGCTTGATTGCTTGTCTCTTATGATTTTGATGACCATCAAGATTATATGTCTAGGAATAACGAATGTGAAACTAGGATTAACTAGGAAATAAGTAAGTTAATGTGTGAGCCTTGTGTGATAAACCATCAACAAGAGGTTAAATTGAATTAGTAATTTGATTAACTATTATTACAAGTCTTGCTTGATACGAACTGAACACTAGGAAGCATGTTAGTTTAATCAACTGATCACTGTTTGAGTTGACTTGTTTGCTAAAGGATTAGTAATAGTGAACACGAATCTAATCATTTTAGGAATCGGTGAACATGAATAAATAAATCCGTGTGTGTAATTGTCTATGATTTCAAGATGTAATTTGTTTGAACCAAAGTACCTGAAGAGATTTGTCTTCCTGTTAGTTTATCGAGTTTTGCTATTTATTTGTTTGTTTGAGATTTAATTTAATAACCATTTCTATATTACTTTCGTATGTTTTGTAACCTATAATCAAATATTTGAAATTAATTCACTACCGTTCCCTTTGAGTTCGACACCCTTGCTTATCAAAGCTATACTATACTCGATCGGGTTCACTGCCTGTAAGGTGTGGTTTAGATGCGATAAAATAAGAATTATAAATAAAAAACTAGTGCATTAAATATTCACATCAAGTTTTTGGCGTCGTTGCCGGGGAACGGTTTTCAGTTAATTTAGTTTGATTGATTATTCGTTATTTGTTTTTAATTTTTAGTTTTATATTATGTTTATTTTTATTTTCGTTGATATCATGTCACTTGTCGGGAAGGTTTTTGTTTTTATGTGTAGGAATTCGTGATCATATGCATTGCTTGGTTTTACTTTTTACATGGGTTTCGAGATTGCAAGCAATTACGGAATTCTTGACTTGTTTAGTCTACTACTTGTGTGATTTGTCCGACTCAATCCATGAGGCGTAGTATAGCAAGGCGCATCGTGGTGGTTAAGTGGAAGACCGAGCTCTTGTTGTTCTTGACTAGTTTGGTCAACTCTTGTTCTACTTATTAGTTAATGGTGCAAAGAAAACAAAGAAAATAGTCTGACAGGTCCCGAAAGTTTTTGTTTTCACAAACCACCTCTTGCATGCAAGGGATTTAATCAACAATTCTAGCTTGATTTCGACGACGACGAGTGATCGTGATATCCTTTTTAGTTATTTTGGTTTGCTATTTTTTTATTTCAGTGAGTTTTTATTTTTATTTTTAGTTTTAGTTTGTTGAAGTTTTGTTTTCCATGTTAATGCTCTTGATGTTTCAGATCTTTGCAGAATTTTTGCCCTTTTGATGCTTTCATAAATTTCAACAATTGGGGTCGAATGCTGATTTGTCACGAGAGAAAAAGTCGTGTGAGAGTTTGAAGTTTACAATCGAGAGCCACGACTTTTAATAAATGTGGGGTGCGTGTCGATATTGTGAGAGTTTATTATATAAAAGAGTGGCATTTCTACCATACATTGATTCCTATGGCATGGATGAGCTGTTCCCACACCATGGAGTTTTATTTTGACGCAAAGCAGAATTATTGTCCCGGCTGCCACGACATGGTTGACACTTTCCTATGTCGTGGGGGAGTTTTTCATCGCGAAAGAAGGCTGCCATTCTCGATACCACAACGTGGCCACTAATTACCACGTCGTGACTATGCTATTATTCGCAATATAGATTTTACTTCACTCGATGACACGACGTGGTCGACACTTTCCCACGTCGTGGACACTACACATTGCATTAGTTTGCAATTCTTTGCACCATATTTCAGAAGTCGGTGTTCTTGATTTTATTTTATGGCACATTCAGAAGCAGCAGTTCCAGTTTTCTATCTTCCAGCACATTTATGGAGCAACTTTTAGCAGTCCCAGTCGATCTCGCCACTACAACCTCAGGGGAGTCTGTTCCTTTTTCTCTCTTTTTTTTTACTATTTTTATGTGCTTAATTAGTTTTATGCATATAATGAGGGCATTGTATGAAATAAGTGTGGGGTAGGGGTCGAAAAAGGAATTTATATTGGATAATTAAAAATTGCTAGATTAGGAAAATTTAAAATTTTGAAAACTTGAAATAATAGTTTAATTTAGGAAAATCTAGTAATAATTTTTTTTTTGCTAATATTGTGTGGGATGATCCGATGAGAACCCAAATGTTTACTTGAGCCAACACATGTTATAGTGTATTTGTGGCTTCCCATTTCCTAGTGAAAAGTCATGAGATATGAAAGGTAATCTGGTAGTTTATATGACATAATATGTTTTGCAGCCTAAACCTGAAATCTATCCAGGAGAGCTTATGTAGTCATTGCACTTAGACTAATACCTTAACTAATAAAGGTTGAAGTTAAGCTCCTTGCTTAAGCATATAGGATATGAGCGAAAAAAGTGAGATATTAAAAAAAAAAGAGAAATTACCAAAAAGTTGAAAGAATTTTGGAGCAGTCAAGTATGAAATCCAAAGATGAAAATTCTGAAGAATCAAAAAGTTGAAAATACCAAAAATCAAACAAAAAGGTGATGAATTCAAAGAAATCAAAGCAAATATCAAAGAAAAGATGAATTCCAAGAGCTCCATTGTGGTATAAAAGTGTAATTCTTTCTAGAGTTTATGTATGCTTGGTAGTTTAACCAAAAATACCTTGAGGTTAAGAAAGATTTTTGAGGATTGATTCGGAGGGTTGCAAAAATGAATGTCGTATAAGCTAAGGGGTGAAGGTTCATAAAGACTGTGAGTATTTAGGAGTGGGAAGTTCTTAGGAATTATAGACACAAATACATGCATTGTGGTCTTGGTATAATGGCTGGGTTTGAAATGGATTATTCTATGCGATATTGGTGAGATAATAAAATCAGTTTTGCTTGAGGGCAAGCAGAAGGATAGTGTGGGGTAGTTTGATAACGTTTATTTTATGCATATATTTATGATGTTTTCTTATTATTTTATACTATGTTTTATGCTAATTAGAACTAAAAGATACTTAATATGCTTTGAAAATATTCAATTACAGTTAAAATGGGAGCTGGAATTCAAAAGGAGGCGAATGGAGCTGAAAAGATGCAAAAAGGATATTGCTGGCAGAATGACCCCTCTTCAGTGTTTCGGGTATATCTGATGACTCGTAAGTCCAATTGACGAGATTCAAAATGTTCTGAAAACTAGACGAAATTTCCTACGACTTATGTGAGAGGCTATTTTTGCTAATTTCGCATTTATCTTATCCAAAATCGGCCTTGAAGATGAAGCATAAAAGCTGGACGGAAATTCCCTCCAAGTTACTTATTCCCCAAGCACCACTTACCTTATTTTTATTTGCTTAATCCCTAAGCCAACATTAGTTTCCTTATTCATATCCAACTCTAATATTCCATATTAATTCCATCTTCATTCAACTATAAATACCCCCATATCATTCATCCATTTGGATAATCTATTATTCCACTTCGACTTGTGCGACAAGAAAACTTCATAACTGCCGTTTTGAGGGTCTAGAAGGCGGCCAGAAGGCCGTTAAGCTGATAGGAGCGAAGATATGAAGGATTAGAGAGCGGATTCGTGTCGGTAATCATGTGGTTTGTTATCGTGACCATGTTTAGCATTCCACTGTGATACTATTATGTTTTTACTTTCTGATTTTGGTGTCAAAACCATTTGCTTTGAGTTTATGATTAGATGAAACCTTGATTATTGGATTAATTGCTATATTTGATTGTTTTATTCATGTTTAATTTATCTTGCCAAGCTTGTTAAAAGATCCTTATGTGTTAATGACAACTATTTTCTGTTAATTGTCAAGTATATTGACAGGTCCAAGACTAGAAAACTTAAATAAACTAACTAACACGCAATTTAACTAACTAGCAGCTAAAACAAGTTATTACCACTAAATTCAATAATTAAGAGGACTTATGTTTAGGTTCGACTCATTTGATCCCATGCCTTTGTGTGTTAATTTATAATTAAAAGTAGGTTTAAAACTAGTTGAGTTCACACACATCAATAATGCTTAATTAAACGCCTTAAGGTTTCCAACACCCAAACCATCCTTATCAAGGACGTCATAACAAGGTTCCTCTTAATCAATGTCATTTTCTTTGTTTCCTCGTCACCTCCCCCAAAAAATGTTTGCCATTAAACTTCAAGAAGGGATGAATCAAGTGAGAGTGAGACCATATTGATGCCCAACAGTTTCAAAAAGATCAGATAAGCAAAATAATTCGGGAAATGCTTGTAGCATGCATTATTTACCTATCAATTAGCACTTTTCCAAGTCTTGCATTGTTGGTTAAAAAGCATAATGGCACGTGGCAATTTTGTATAGACTATCACGCCTTAAACAAAGATTTTTCTCTCAAGAAACTCATTCCTCCCGTGTCTCTCTAAAATTCAACCACCAGAACCACCCTTAAAATCTTTCACTTCTCCTTTGCCTAAATCCCTTCGCGACTAACACCACTATTGATGCCATATCTTCCTTGTCTCCCTCTTTCTTTCATTATGTCATTAGGAACATCAAGTTGATTAATGATTTTGTCCTTCGGGCACCCAAAAGCAAAATTTTATTTACCACTTTTCGATTGGAACATTTATTCTCTAACAATTTCAGGTAAATCTCCTTCTTAATTGCATTGGTCCCCCGGGACGGAACACAAACATTCTAACCGACAGAGCTTAAATCAGAATTTTAAAACGAACCCATAAATTCACATATGCTACTAATTTCTAATAGATACATTTAAAGGTCTTTCAATATAAATGAAAACCCTTTTATTGAAATATAAAAAGGGAAATTTAAAGAAAATCCTAATATTTTGAGAAAAATTTAATAAAGTCATAGATTTATTTTTTTTGAAAAAAAAACCCAAGAAACGGCTAATTTATTCACTTTAGCCCTTTTAACATGTTCAGCAGGCCATGAGACCAAATCGTTAACTTTTGCAAAATAAATGAGACTTTTCTGTAAATCTCGTCAAAATTTGTGTATAATATATAAATGTATTTTTTTCGTATTAATATGTATTTTTATGTATTTATGTATTTTTTTTAAATTTTTTATATGTATATGTTTACGTATTTTTTATGTATTTTAAATGTATAAAGGTATTTTTTTTTATATATTTATATGTGCATCTAAGTATTTTACACATTTTTATGTATTTTTATGTGTTATTTTTATTTATTACATATTTATCTATATTTTTATGTATTTATGTATTTTTTTAAAGTTTTTTTATATGGATGTTTATCTGTTTTTATGTATTTTAAATGTATAAATGTATTTTTTACATCTTTATATGTATTGTAAGTATTTTAAATATTTTTATGTATTTATGTGTTATTTTTTAAGTATTACGTATTTATATATATATATTTTACGTATTTATGTATTTTTTAAAGTTTTTTGTATTGATGTTTTTGTATTTTTATGTATTTTAAATGTATAAATACTTTTTTTTTTTACATATTTATATGTACTTTAAGTATCTTAAATATTTTTACGTATTTTTATATTTTATTTTTTATATATTACATATTTATATGTATTTTTACGTATTTATATATTTTTTAAGTTTTTTATATAGATCCTTATTTTTATGTATTGTAAATGTATAAACGTATTTTTTTATGTATTTATATGTATTGTTAAGTATTATACATATTTTTTATGTGTTATTCATTCATTTATTAAATATTTATATGTATTTATGTATTTATATGTACATAAAAATATATAAATACATATAAATACATAATAAATAGAAAAAAATAACACATAAAAAATATATAAAATACTAAAAAATACAAATAAATACGTAAAAATTACATTTATGCATTTAAAATACATAAACATCTATATATATATATATATATATATATATATATATATATATATATATATATATATATATAGATGTTTATGTATTTTAAATGCATAAATGTAATTTTTACGTATTTATTTGTATTGTGTCACACCGGCCCAAAATTGAAGACTTGTCACTGTTCCATACGAGGCTCTTCCTTTAGGTGTTCTATAAAATTTGCATTCCTCCCACTCGTTACTAGAGAACATATTTTTTAGTTGCTCCTTCTTTTCGGATAAACTTTGTAATGTTAGAAAGGCGGAAGCAAATCTTGTGACTCCCGGTCGGATAATTTCCCTTTTCTTGGTGTGGTTTCTCATCATAGCCAAGGTTTTGTGGTGAGCATAAATGAAGATGGTTAATTTCTTGGCTTGATCTAAGACTCTCTTAAACCTTGGAAGTCCACCGATACCTTGAAAAAAAATATATATAACAAATTAACGAATTATAGTATAAAATAAGACATGTAAAAAACTAAAATAGTAAATAATTTAATAAAGAAATATAAATACCTTCGAGCATAAGGTTAATTGTGTGTGTCGCACATGATGTCCAAAAAATAGTTGGTCTTTTCTCTTGTAGTAACTTTGCAGCTCCCATGTTATTCGTGGCATTATCGGTCACAACTTGAACAACATGATCGGGACCAACTTGTTGAATGCAAGATTCCACATAATCATATATGTATTGGCTTGTATGTGATTCATTGGAGCATTCTTTTGATGATATAAAAACGGTACCCATTCTTGAATTTACACATAAATTCATAATGCTCCTTCTCTTTCTATCAGCCCAAGCATCTGTCATGATCGAGAATCCAATCTCTTTCCATTCTTCTTCATTTTTTTTCAACAAACTTTTTGTTCTTTCAACCTCATGCTTTAGAAGTGGATCACTCAAAGAATACCTAGTAGGAGGTGGGAGCCCTGTTCCAAATTGGCCAACAACCTCCAACATCATTTTGAAGCTATCATCTTCCAATGCATGAAAAGGAATTGCAGTTTAATATGCCCACCTACTAATGAATTTATGACACGCTAAAATTCTTTCTTTCCGAACAACATCGTTAAGATCAACTTTTTTTTTTCCCTTTCCCTTCATAATTTCCGGGTTTATTTTGTTTGCATAGCCATCCATGGGGCCTATATAACTTGGTGCTTTCAACCCTAAAGAATCTTCTATTTCATCCATTTCAGCACTATCATTTAACACTTGTATTGCCTCCGATCTTAAGGCCTTATCATGTTCGTGTTTAGCTTTCTTTTTTATCTTCCCTTCGTTCACAAAATTTCGCATTCTCAATTGATCATCTTTTGTAGAGTTTGGACATCGACTTACATTTCCCGACACATGACCAATATGTTGTTTCAATCTAGTAACCCCCCGGGAAACACTTTTCCACACAAGTTACATTTCACTGTATCCATCTTGTTTTTATCCGGGCAAAAACCATATTCCCAACCAATATCATCTGAGTTCCGTTTATGAGCACCGATCGAGGTTGATCCCACCGATGGTGAAGTCGAATTTTTGGATGTCATGATTGGAAACTGCTATATACACCAGAAAAATACATAAAAAATGCACCACTTACATTTCTGTGTTTCACTGTATACATCTTCAGGAATTATAATAACTAATAAAGTAATAAGTTAATAACACATTAATATAGCAAACATGCACCAAAACTACAACAAATCTTCAAGACTTCAACTAGATAGTTCTTATTCTCATAAAAAAAATCAGCATAACAACTAGTCAACTAGATAATAGCAACTAGCAAGTCAATAAGATGCAAGAAATAGAAACAGATGCAAGAAATATTGAAATACGAACAGATAATAGTTAGTCAACTAGTCAACTAGATAACATATCCAAGAAATATGATTAGAGCAAAAAAAATACTTAAATACATACATACCGATGGGAGAAATATGAAGAACAGATGATTAGTAGTTGCAGAAATCGGTACCCAGCAAACATATGAGAGAATAAAACATTTTTTGGAAAAAGTGAAAAACAAATAATCTCAGATTGATCGGTACCCAGCAAATAATCGGCTGAACATTAACTCAGCAATTTTTGGAAGAAAAACGAACTTAGATGCGAGAAATAGGAAGAATGCATACAGAAATCAACTCAGCAAACATATGACATTTGCTTCAACGACTGAGAGAGATAGAAATCGCATACCTGCTGAAGCTTCGTCGGAGTATGACGTATCGTCGGAGTATCTGTTCGATGGCGTATCGTCGGTGTCCAATTGGGGTTCGCCGGAGCCAGGTGGTCGTCGACTACAGCTGTATCGCCGATGTAACCTCCTATATTTACTACAACGATTGAGAGAGAAGTGAAAAAAACGGCGATGCTATGAAATACGAAACTAGGGTTAGACCAAATTAACATTTGACGACTTTGGAGCCATTTTTTTTTTAATTTTGACCACCTTTGACATTTGACTAATTTTGACTTTCATTGACCGTCGTTGACCGCCAAGCCCGTCGTTGACTGAAATTGACCAATTACCTTCAAACACCCCTAATCCTAATCGGTTGGAGAACGCCAAACGATTAATCCCGATTTCTGCTACCTTGATATATATATATATATATATATATATATATATATATATATATATATATACACACATGATACATAAAAAATAACACATAAAATTTATTAAAATACTTAAAAATTCATAAAAATACATAAACATCCATATAAAAAAACTTTTAAAAATACATAAATATGTAAAAATACATATAAATACGTAATATTACATAAAAACAACACATAAAAATATTTAAATACTTAAAAATACATATAAATACTAAAAAAGTTATATTTATACAATTAAAATACATAAACATCCATATAAAAAACTTTAAAAAAATATAAATAGGTAAAAATACATATAAATACGTAATACATAAAATATAACACATAAAAATACATAAAAAATATGTAAAATAGTTAAAGGTACATATAAATACGTAAAACAATACGTTTATATTTTTAAAATACATAATAATACAAAAACATTCATATAAAAAACTTTTTAAAAAAATACATAAATACGTAAAAATACATATAAATACGTGATACTTAAAAAATAACGCATAAATACATAAATAAATATTTAATATACGTATAAATATTAAAAAAATACATTTATACATTTAAAAAAATACATAAACATGCATAGAAAAAACTTTAAAAATACATAAATACGTAAAAACACGTATAAATACGTAATATATAAAAAAATATGTAAAATACTAAAATGTACAAATAAATATGTAAAAAAAAATACGTTTATAGATTTAAAATACATAACAATACGTACACATATATACATATAAAAGCTTATAAAATATGTAAATATATAAAAATACATATAAATACGTAAAAAATACGTTTATACATTATATACAAGTTTTGATAAAATTTGCAGAAAAGTCTCATTATTTCAGAAAAGTTAACGATTTGGTCTCATGGCCTGTTCAAAATGTCAAAATGGCTAAAGTGAATAAATTGACCGGTTTTTGGAGTTTTCCATTCAAAAAATTAAATAGTCAGTATTTTTCTGTTAAAAAAAAATAATTTAGAACTTTATTAAAACTCTTTTTCAAAATATTTATGACTTTTCTACAAATTTCCCATATAAAAATGGTTAAAATTTTCAAGATAGAAAATTCAAAATAAAACTATAAATTATGAATATTTGTATTTATATAAACAATATATTTTGTTACAACATTTACTCAAGTCCATTACATACTTTTGTGTTGCAACAATGAGTTGATTCAATTTCAACTATTTTCTAGTATTTTCTTTAGAGTTTAGTGCTTTATAGCTTTTTTAAGTTATTATCTATAAAAAAAATGAACAACCCAAAATTATATTACAATTGCTTATAAGGCTGTAACTAATAAAAAAAAGATAAAGTTTTTTATAACGGAAAACCTCATAAAAACCCTATACATTATACCTCAATGCTTAAAAAAACCCTTATATAATATTTTTGTACCAATTAACCAGTGTTTTTGTCCATAAGGGTGTTTGTAAAATAAATATTTACCATATAGGTATAGTTTTAAAAGTATTTACAAAATAGGTATGGTTTTAATTTTTTTTATTTTTTAATTTAACCTTTCAGTTATTTATTTATTTATTTTAATATATATTTTTTTGTAATTTTTTGCTGGTAATGTTTATCAATTTTTTAACAAATACGATTATAACAAACAATTAATTTTAATCTAAACCAACTTCTTATAAAAACCAACAAACAAATTTTTTAATCTAAACCAACAAACATCTTAAATTAAAACCAACAAATAACATCTTAGATGCAAAACGAATTCGTATGTACAAAACCAACAATGTTTTAGGTACAAAACCAATTCGTGTGCCATCAATGCTAATCATCGGTTGACAATCACCTGTTCTATTGCCTTCTGTTTTCAATCCAAGCATTTTTGTATCAACTTCATTGTCACTCATTCCATTGCTCACAACAAGAATTTTGAAAGATTGTGTAGAAATCATCATCATGAATAATGTCTTCTATGACATTAGCATCCGTCTACCAAAAACAACATCACCAATAGTAAACGAAATCAGTAAGCAACATCTACCATTAATTATTAAAATAAACTGACACTCAAAATCAGATACAAGAAAACAACATACAAAACTCAAAATCAGATACAAGAAAACAAAAATCATTTATTTAACCTTAGCAAAATTCTACATCAAAATTCAAGCTCAGAATCAATCCACTCTCTCTTTGATTTAAGCTGCAACTTGATATGTTCAATTCAAAAATCTAAACCTAAGCTTGTTCAACAAAAAAATCGACATTACCTAACAAATACACAAGAAAGTTCAAAATTGAAACTTAATAAAATCGAATCTGTTAGATGGAGAAATCGAAGCTAAACAAAGCATAATCGAAGTTGAATGTGTAGAAATCAAAGTTATAAGATGGATAAAAAAAATCATAACTGAGATCAAATCACCCGCTGATGTGGTCACAGATAGAACCGCCGCCGTCTATTGTAGTCGGATGTGGAGTGTTCGGCCGGAGCTGTGGCCGGTAATGGTGGTGTAGCTGGGTGAGACGATGGTTTTCTTCTTCCCCTGCCTGCGTTGGGCTCTTGCTTGCGTCGTTCAGTAATTTAGGGCACGAGATAGGTTTTTTTTACTAAATGGCAAAATCACCCTTATTGGTAAATACTTTCAAAAGTATACCCATATGGTAAATAGTTTTTTCAAAAACACCATTATGCTTTCTAAAGTTTTGTAATTCCTGGGAAGACTTTCTTCTTCTTTACTTTTTGTTTTTCGATGGCAGCAGGAGGATCTCGGGTTGAGATGACTTGTGGTTCTTGGTTTTAATGGCTTTCACGAGGTGTGGATTTAGAAGGTAAAGGCTGGAACTGTTGTGGTTCGTGGGTCTCGGTTTGGAGGTAAAAACGAAGGCAACAACAACGATTTTGATGGAGATGGTGGTTGGAACGAAAAATGAAAAGGGTCGTCGGCTTCTTGGTGATTCGATTTTCTTTTCCTTTTTCCTTTTCTGGTTAGTTGCAGGTCCAAACAAAGATGACGATGAATAGTGACTTCGGTTTTTGGCTAGGAAGAAAAGGGCTTCAATGAGGGATGGTTGGACTGTAGGTCTCCGGTTCGGGTGGAACGGAACTGAATGCAACTATTTTTTTGTTTTTTTTTTCCTTTTCTTGGTTGCAGGTCTCAGAAGTGAGGCTGTCCGAGAGGGAGTTCGGCTGGACGGGAACCGACGAAGGTAGCAGGTTCTAGTTCGGAGGTGGTGCGAGGATGCATGGAAGCGAGCAACAACTGTTTGTTGGTTCCAAATCAAGCCACACAGGTTGTGTACAAATTAGTACACAAGACACCGGTCGTTGTCTTTTCTTTTCTTCTTCTGGTTTGATAAAGTGGTGTTTAATGGCAAAGATTTATAAGGATGTGGTTAACTGAAACACTCTTATGATTTTGCAGGCTATACAGAGACATAATCAGCCTGAGAAGCAAAGAAACAAAGGAACCAATGTGTAGTTCTTCCTACTTCAAATATTGGTTCTCATTTTTAAATTTATGTCTAACTGTAAGGATGCAAATTCAAGAATAAAAATACTTGGAGATCTGCTTGAATTGCTAGATTCAAATGTCTCTAACATTGCAGGTTACCTCTTTTTTACAGCAAATCTAAAGGTAACTCATTTTTTTTTATCATTATAGGAAAATGGATGGCAAGCATGGTTAGTTGCTTCCATGAAGCTTGATATGTTGAAAACCTACAAAATGAAACCATAACGTGATGGTGACCCTAAATTAGTTGAACAAAACCATGTGAAGACCCTATTTTCTCTAGTTCTATGTCACTACATACAATCATCAAAAGGTGGATGGGGACGATGAACAGTGTCCTTACTTCTCCTTGAGTCTTCTTCTTTCAATCTAGATGGTGGATGAACAGTGACTCCAAGGTTACCTGTTTGGGTTAACTGGTCACAAAGCATGAAAACAATCAAAGTTAGAAAGCATAATGGTTAATTCGTATAAAAAGATTATATAGGGGTTTTTTTAAATATTGGGATATAGCACATGGGGTTTTTATGAGGTTTTCGCTTTTATAATTCCACATATAGAGATACAAAGAAATAAGGTACCAAAATCCACTTTCCTAGGCATTCCCATGCGTCAAAGACTTTAAAAAGCTTTTTATACTTCCGAAGTACAGTAAATGTCCAAATCATAGTTTCAAGACATACGGAGGAAAAGAAACTGTAACTATTTTCAAGCATATATCGCAAAGGAGAGAGAGAGAGAGAGAGAGAACATACATGGAGAACTCTAAACGGCGACACCGCATAAACGATGAGACGTCAAGACGAGAACATGGGAGACCGGTTTTGACACTTTCCGGCCAACCAATGCGACGGACGCTAGGGTTTCTGAGTTTTAATTTTAAATTTTTTAAGATTTGTTTTCTGAAAAAATTGGGCTTTTTCATAGAGGTTCGTATGGATTTTAAAATTCTTATAAATGGTCAGGCTTTTTTGGATTTGATTTGAAGATTTGAATTTGTATTTTTGTAGATTTTCTCTGCAATCCCCTTTAAGGTTCCGCCACTGGATCCCTTCTTTTCTTCTTCTTTCTGATTATCTAAGAAATAAAAGCTGTAATTTTTGGTTTCTTTATTCAAAGTTGTTCATGAATTGAGGTTTGGATTCAATTGTAGTATCGGATTATTTTTAACCTAGTAGTCACTTTACTTTTGTGAATTAGGTCAGCAGTGAGGCTCTTAGATAGAACGACATTGTCCAGCTTGCGCATAGAAAGGCTCTCAAATATATCAAATGCAAAGGTAATTATATTTGTGTAATTCTTGGTGAGTAGTTGTTTATGTGGTTTACTCTTATTCAATTTCTTGAAAAAAAATGTCTTTTTATCAATCAGATACATGATGTAATGCAGTCAGAAGAACCAAAAACCTACAAATATACTTGTCACTGATAAATAATATCACCTGTTTCTTCAAGTGGGTATTAATTTGTTACTTTTGTTCTTGAAATTGAAAGAGACGATGATTTACTTTTGACTTTTCATGTTTTATTATTCTGGCAGCTTTCTTGACGGTCAACCTAAACAAACAGGCTGAAAGGAATTGCTTCAGGTATTATCATGTGCTTTATTATTACATACTTTCTTGATACATCCACCATATATGACCCATTTGTTATGTTTGAATGACTAGAGTTAGTTTTTATTCATCTATGACCTGTCTCCTTCATTCAATTAATTCATATTTTTATTATAATACATGCCTTTTTGGATATAGATGCTTGGTGGTTGCCAGAAGGCACAATTTAAGTTTTCACAAGCATAAACACAAATCATATCATTGAGTTATGCCTAAATCTTCATCCCTTGACTGATCATATTCACCATGACATACACCTTTTGCAATTATTAAATGGTACTGGAACATTATGAAGTCAATAACTATGATTTTACCATATCTACTCCAACATGATTTGCTCCATATTTTTCATATAATTCTAACAAAGATTTGAAAAATGAAGTTGTCTTACATATCTTTAGCTGTGTTTGAAGTATTTAATAGATTTTGGACAGGAGGTTGAACTTTGTCAGATTGTTTTTGGGCTGGTATCTTCTTGCTTTACTAACACCTGTGCAAAATAAATATAAATGTTAATCAGGATGATAACAAAGTTCTTATAAAAATAGAAGTAATATGGAATAAAAATAGACTTTTTGGAAATAGATGCAATGCACATATTGTTATTAAGAATTCATGATGATGGTAAGTCATGCCAACCGTAGGCTTCAATGTCCATTTTAGTTGATCGATTTCTCTTTGTTTTCATTCTTAAAATGCTGGAACTTTTATTCATTCCTTCATGCCATACACAACCATTTACATACATATAAAGTATAAACAGCAACACATGCACTGTATGTGTGGCTGTGTGTGTGTGTGTGTGTGTGTGATTATATGTGTAAGTGAAAATACATTGGTATATTAGACAAAAAGTGCTTTACATGTTAAATCTCAATGTGGGATTATGCTCTCAGAATTTCAGGCAGCTACTAGTAATCTTTCTCAATATCTTTGTTTCTAAAAATCTTTATTTTTATTAAGAACATATTTTCTAAATCTTTTATGCTTCTAATAATGAAATGCAACCAACTTTGGGTTGGTTGCCAGAGACAGGTCCTTAAGTAAAAAAAAAACTATAATTTGACATAATTATTTGTTTAACATAAAGGAGAAGATGTGCCCTTTACTAAGTTGGCTGCCATTTGAGAAAGATTTTCAGTATATCTGATGCAATAGTACCTTAAATGGCTGCCATTTTAAAAGTAATGAAGAAGCATGAAAAAAGGAAGTGATGTTGGTTTCCTTAGTGTACTGTACCATTTCTTTCAGGTCAGAAAATTTGATTTTAGTTGTTTTTCTGGTTGCACCTTTCTCAAATGTAACATAAAAGACTTTATTTTACAAATTAATAGAGTTAATAGAGTTTTTCTCCATGAGGAGCCTGGCTTTTTTTGTAAATAACTTCAGATTCAGTAAAAAGTTTAGTCTTTTTGTGGTGATCTTACTGCATTACAGATTCATCTTTCATCAATTAATATTTTTTCTTTACATCTACAAGATTTTATATATTCATTAAAATACCGTTTAGTAAAAGATGAAAGTACCTTTAAACTTGAAACTTTCTTTTGTTTTTCTTCCAAACCTTGTTGATATGTAAAAGGTAAACAACTTCAATTTCTTCCCCCATTGCTTCTAGAAGAGAAGCAAAGATCTCAATGAGATCCCTTCTACCGTTGGTACGGTATTCGTTCATTTTTCGGCGGAGATATGCTCTCAACAGATCCCGATATTGCTCTGTCAGGAATTGATTTTGGTGTACTCGGATGGCCTCATCCTTATGATTTTTCAAAGCCCGTTTAACGGTTTCAGTTGTACGTGTGGGAGTATTCACCCCATTGGCCTTAATGCTTTGCACATAAATAATCCAGCAGTCATCCTCCCAATCACTTTTATTTTCTTTATCGTACGCTGCTGCTGGCAACATTGTTGCCTCCAGATTGGCAACAACGTCCGGACCAAATTCTATCATTGCTGCTCTTGTCAATCTTTGGTATTCTGCCAGCTGGTAATCCAATGCTCTGCAATAAGCAACACGTACCCGATCCTCCCTTAAAGGCAATTCATCTGCAAACATGCATGCTCTCCTGGTCTTGTAAATGAATTTCATGCCCTCTTCTCCTTTTAACCAGTGAGAAAACCTGTATAGCTGCTTGGGAGTGCACTGTGCTTCGGATGTAAAGAACTCTGGTTTGGCTCTTTCAAGCAACTTTGATATTACCCCCCTGGTAATAATTTTGTCTCTAAAGATGCTAACTGCTAAATAAAATTTATCGATAAGAATTCCATGTTCATCCATAAGCGTATCTCTTTTCCAGTTTGCAGTCAAGAAACCAAATGGAGTGACAACAGCTAAAATATCTACCAATCTTCCATCCCAGTCTGTTGGAGGCATCCTGATTACACATCATTAGTAAGGGTGAGATCAAATTATGATTCTATAACCAGTTAGATTTTTTAGAGTATATTACTTTGGATAATCATCTAATTGACCACATACTTTCATTTATTTGTGTTTTATTGCATCATTTTTTAGTGTATGTTCCTTCTTCCTTACTTTCAGCTTTTTGAATACTGTGTTAATTTACATGTTCCATAAAAGTAGGATGCTATTTTCTGCTTTCTAAATCCTAAGCAGGAAATAGCATCATACTTTAATCATGGCATCCTACTTTAATTTATGTAGTCACAACCCTAACCAAGTATTGAGCAAATAAACAGGAGTATATGTCATATTTGCTATTTATTGAACATAACTTAACACACAATTACTACATTTAATAAGAGTAGAATTGATGTTTGAATAGATGGAAACCAACCTGAGAAGTTGGAATTCAGATACAGCTTCACTAATCTGTGGACTGAATAATAGAGAAGGAGAAACTCGTCAACATAATTGTTAAACTGAAACGTGATTGTAATATAGAGTTCAGAATTTGCGATTTGATGTAAACGAACCTGTGAAATTGAAATTACAGTTTCACTAATCTGTGGACTGAAGGAGAAATTCGTCATCATAATTGTTAAATCGAAGTGTGATTGTAATTAGGAGTTTAAAATTTGCGAATTGATGTAAAACGAACCTGTTAAGTCCAAATCCAGAGACACACCTTCACCAATCTGTGGATTTGAATGATAGAGAAGCCGAAGTTAGTCATCATAACTGTTAAATTGAAACATGAATGCAATGTGGAGTTCAAAATTGACAGTGAGAGAGAGAGAGAGAGAGAGAGAGAGATGAGTGAGAGAGAGGACCTGCACAGGCGGGAAACAAACAGCTCAACGAACGAATTAGGTCAAAATTGCAAATTTATGGTTTACCTCTCGATCATTTTTTTTAATAAACAAAATAGAAGTGCATAAAGGGAAAAATTGGGCGTATCCGCTGAGCCTCGGAGTGATTTTTTGAATTTTGCACGTGTGCTTGCGATAATGCATTTGGAGGTGAATGCCTTTTGACCATTTTGCTCGTTAGTTCATTTAATTAGCTCTTTTCAATATATGTTGATGTGTTTTAAGCAAATTGGACTTCAAGATGGCGGGCTTAATGTATATTCGAACAAAATTTAATGGATGGAAGGATAGTAAAAATGTTAAGCTAGTTTGATAATATGAGTTCCTACCTAGCAAATATATATATATATATATATATATATATATATATATATATATATATATATATATATATATATATATATATATATAGATAATAGATATAAATTGGTCTCCGAACTGTAAAATAAAATAAAGAGTGTATACAAAGTATTAAGACAAAACTGTAAAATTGGTTTTTGAATTCTAAGGTTTTGTAAAAAGTAAAAACTGTGGTTAAATTCCGACTTGCATGAAATGTCTAAAATCAAGAATTTTAAAAACTTTAAAAGTGGTTAAGACCTTTTTTATTTGTTACATTTTATAATTCTTTAACACAACACTTACCTTCTGTTCTCTCCATTGTTCTTCTCCTCCTTCCTCTCGTTGAAACCTCTAGAAACTAAACCTAGGCGACATCTAGCGCCTCTCCACTCTGCCACCATAACTTTCGTTCATGGAGCCAAAGTTGGAGGTGGATATGCATCCATCTGATTCAACTCAACGGTGGCAAATCCACCAACGCCGCCCTCACTGCAAGATTATGTCAGCCCCAGTCACCGCCAGTTCACCGCCAGTTTTCACCTCTTACAACCACCATCTATCTACTTGTTCCTCACGTGCACCATTATTTCCCTCTCACCTAGAACACACCTACTTTCTACAACCCACACCTCATACCGCCAGCTAACCCAACCTCCTCGTAGGGGAGGCGAGATGTGATTCGTCATCTATATTCTGCTTTCGTGTGCGACCATAACCACCGACGCACTCATCCTCTCCCCCTTATTCGTCACCGCCAACATATCAGATATAAATTGTTTTTTTATTTGGTTTTGGGGTTTAGTTTGTTTTTTTAATTTGAAATACAAACTCAAGTGGTATGGTGGTGAAAATTACCGGTGGTTTTGATTACATGGAACACAGCCTCCGGTAGAGGGTCACCGGAGAAGACCTCCGACACCTAAATGGTTGGGAGGTGTGAAAATTTCATTAAGTGATGGGAGTTGGATGTATGTTCATGTTGATTCAAACTCCTACATAAATGTTGGTGATTCAATACAAGTACACAAATTGAAACATCCTAGCTACTCAGGCTAAAATTTTCATTTTTGAGTTTTCATTTTTGAGTATGACATCCATTTCTTAACATTTCGTTTTAGGATAAACCATTTGTCCATAAACCATTATTTAGAAATTAGAGTTATAATGAAGACAATGCAAAATCTCGAATCATAAGCTGATGATGTGTGTGTACAACCTTCGCAATCTGGTAAGTACTTGTAAAATAGTTAATCCACAATTGTAACTAGAAAGCTTAGTGAGTTCTCCAAAATACCCCATACAACACATCATAATAATCAGCTAAGGGTTATCAACATCTCTGGGGCTATTAGTAGTCCTGGATATCACATACAACACAATAATATAAACAACTATGGGTTATCAACAACCCTGGGGACTATCAACAGTCCTAATGGGCTAACAACACACCATGTAGATTAACAACACACCTCACGGGTTATCAGCAACCCCGGGGACTATTAGCCATCCAGGAGTTATCAGCAACTCAGTTCACATATAATAACAATCAACAAATAAGACCCAACTAGTCAGCATGTATATAGTACCACACAGGCAAGTATAGTGAGAAGGCTCACCTTGCGAATAGCAGCTAAAACTACAACATCTCTCACATACAGGGTAGACAGGAGCAACAAGACACCTAACAACAGTAAAGAAATACCCTTTTAGCCTACATCCTTAAAACCCTAGCTTGACCCAAAAGTCAACCATAGTCAAACAGTCAACCACGGTCAACTTCAGCCAACGGTCACGTCGTGACTGGAAAAGGACAAAATAGTCGCGAGCAACCATTATCATGATGTGACATGATAATTCTCATGTCGTGAGATCCATCCTGGACAACTTTGAGCATTAAGCACTTAATCCCTTAAGCTACTCCTTGAGACTTTCCAAAGGGTCTCCCCCAACCCTAAGGACCATAAAAATCATAGCTTTTCAGTCATGCATGTCCAATGCATGACTTGAACACTAACTAGGTCGATAACAAGATAATGGAAACAAGACTCGTGCTTGGAGTCTAAAACCAACACCAAACGTCAGATCTGAACTCATACTAAGATGAAATGCCTCAATGATCCATAAAGTTGCTAACTTTATGGATCCCATGCATGCTACGCAACCCATCCATGAAAAGAAAATAATAAATCATAGATCTTGCATGCATAAGAGATAAAGACATTAGCTTTATGACTTAGAAAGGTAAAAAAGCACTGCAAGATGATGAGGTAGGAGCTTGATTGCCAAAAGGATGCACCCAAGGTGTCTTCTTCTTCTTCAAAGAGCCAAAAACCACCAAATGAGTTCTTTAAGGTCACCAATGGAGGCTAAAATGATTTGGGCAGGAAGGAGATGATGGAGGCTGACGGTTTTCAAACCCAAGCCTCACACTTCCCTTAAATTAGGAACAAAACACCGGTTTAGAGCAAATCCATTCTCATGTCGCGGCATCCTACGTGTCACGTCGTGAGCCACGAAGATGGACATGCACCTCATCCCGATGTCACGTTGTGAGGCTCACCCCTCACGTCGTGGCCCATGGTTTTTTTTTTCAAAAATCATGTCTTTGACTCATTAATGCCCCACACTGATCCATTCTAGAAACCGGGTGTTACAATTCTCCCCCAATTAAATTAGATTTCGTCCATGAAATATGCCCTTACTAATCATTCTGAAACTGCCCCCTCCAAAATCCCACGAGGGATCTTCCCATACCAACAACATCTTACTTGAGCCATCGCTACCCCGGATGCCCATATCAACGACTGAAAACTGCCCCCCGTATCATTCTGAAACTGCCCCCTCCAAAATCCCACGAGGGATCTTCCCAGACCAACAACGTCTTACTTGAGCCATCGCTACCCCGGATGCCCATATCAACGACTGAAAAATCCAAAAATTTCCAAAACCAGGCGTGCACGCCAAACCTAAGCAAAGACTTCCTAAAGTCGAAATCACGTTCCCCGACAGAGAATGAAGATCTACACCTCACAACCAACCGAAACAAGAAAAACTGGCTCCCCCACCCTAATATTAAAACTTCGCAAACATGTCTGTCTCCTCGGTAGACAAGGCCTCCCTCAACATCAACCATGCTGACCAAAACTCAAAGATCTGACCCTAATCAAAACCTTCTCGATCTTACGTTGTCCCGCTGACACCAGAAGACAAGAAACACTACCAGCTGCAGAAGCTGATACCCTCGCTTAGTTACATCCGAGCGAAACAAAACGAGTGAGAGCTAAACTAGCCCACACATCCCCCTTGGTTCAAAAACCCTGATAAATCATAACCAACCAATTGCTTCCCTGAGCGCAACCATGTCGATATTAAAACTTGTGCGAAACCTACGCTCCCAGATCAACATAGGCGCACCATCATCTGCCAAAACTCGCAAGATACTTATCTCCCTCTGCATCAATGGCTTGTTGAAAATCCAACCAGCATGCCACTACCCCTATGTCAATCTACCAGCTATGGGTTATCAACAACCCTGGGAGTATCAACAGTCCTGAGGACTATCAACAGTCCTTGAGTGTTCAACAACTTTGAAAGTACTCATAACATCCTTCAACAACTAAGACTCGGCTAGTCTAGCAGGTAGGCTTCTATGACATAGGTAATATAGGGAGGGAATCATCACAATGTCTCATCATAAAACGAACGCGAGTCTGATAGGAAGACTCCCAACAACGATCTACCAAAATAACACCATGCCTTTCCCAGCAAGTCATCATTCTTCATCAGTCTAACTCAACCTTCCGGTCACTGAAACATCAGTACAAGCTGCTACCAATGCAAAATCAGATGAAAACATGGTCACACACAACCGGAGAATGAGATAGGTTGTTGTACTCTCGTTCCAATTCAAAGGCTATAACCCAAATAAGAATCATGATTATAATTCGAACCAAGTGCTCCTTTCCTATCTTGTTCAGTCCACATACACCCTTACGACAATATCTAATGAACTTACCACAATACACACCCTTAAGAGAACCCATAACCAACCTTGGATCTACTGCATTCCTTTTTGAGTAAATTACACGAATGGTCCCTGTGGTTTGAGGTAATTTGCGTGCTTGGTCCCTAATTTTTTTTAACTCGAAAGGTCCCTAAGACGTAATTTTGTTGCGTGTTTGGTCCCTGCCAGACCTAAAAAGACTATATTATTGTTTTTATTTCTTTTTTGATTTGCTAATTATTTATTTCTTATTTATTTATTTGGAAATATTATTAAACACATGGGTCCCACATATAATAGTTTATTTATTTATTTATTATCATATAAATTAAATATAAAATAAATAATAAATAAAAATGTCAAACCTACTCTTTCTCTCTACATAGACCGGAGGGTGTGGGTGGGAAACTTCCCTCAGTTTTTGTGGGCCACAACACCCTTTCCCTCACCTAAACCCAAGGAATGAGTGGGAATCTCCCCTCACTATTTTGTTTTTTATTTTTTAAAATAAAATTAATTATTTTTTAAGATTTATAATTTTTACATTAATAATAAACATAAAATTTAATTCAAAATAAAAGGCATTTCATTAATTAAAATTAAAATTACATTAAACCTAATATTTAAATAAGTAGAAAATTAAAAAAAAAACACAAACAATAAATCAAACAAACCACAACATAGAAAACATAATTAATATTCTAATTAAAAAAAAACCAAAATAAGTTACTCGGAATCATCGTCCTCGTCATCGACCTCATCGTCTTCATCATTCTCCTGAACGTCACCCTTGTCATCGGAATCGTCGCTCTCGACGAACATATCAGAATCCTCGTCTGATTCGTCAAACAAATCATCGTGAGAAAACTCTATCGGCGGCTGAATATGAGTCATATAAACGTGCTCCACCAAATCAGAACGAAGGGCGTGATGAATGTTACGATTGTGTACTTCTCTTCTATTTTCCCTATACTCTTGTGTACCAATGGCTACTCCTTCAACATTTGGCAAAACTTCATTTTCGTTGTACCGACATATCGCTCTTCCTTCGTCTTCAAAATATTAGAAAATCCTAATATTTTGAGAAAAATTTAATAAAGTCATAGATTTATTTTTTTTGAAAAAAAAACCCAAGAAACCGGCTAATTTATTCACTTTAGCCCTTTTAACATGTTCAGCAGGCCATGAGACCAAATCGTTAACTTTTGCAAAATAAACGAGACTTTTCTGTAAATCTCGTCAAAACTTGTGTATAATATATAAATGTATTTTTTTCGTATTAATATGTATTTTTACGTATTTACATATTTTTTTTTAAGTTTTTTATATGTATATGTTTACGTATTTTTTATGTATTTTAAATGTATAAACGCATTTTTTTATATATTTATATGTGCATCTAAGTATTTTACACATTTTTATGTATTTTTATGTGTTATTTTTATTTATTACATATTTATCTATATTTTTATGTATTTATGTATTTTTTTAAAAGTTTTTTTATATGGATGTTTATCTGTTTTTATGTATTTTAAATGTATAAATGTATTTTTTACATCTTTATATGTATTGTAAGTATTTTAAATATTTTTATGTATTTATGTGTTATTTTTTAAGTATTAGGTATTTATATATATATATATATATATATATATATATATATATATATATATATATATATATATATATTACGTATTTATGTATTTTTTAAAGTTTTTTGTATTGATGTTTTTGTATTTTTATGTATTTTAAATGTATAAATACTTTTTTTTACATATTTATATGTACTTTTAAGTATCTTAAATATTTTTACGTATTTTTATATTTTGTTTTTTATATATTACATATTTATATGTATTTTTTCGTATTTATATATTTTTTAAGTTTTTTATATAGATCCTTATTTTTATGTATTGTAAATGTATAAACGTATTTATGTATTTATATGTATTGTTAAGTATTTTACATATTTTTTTATGTGTTATTCATTCATTTATTAAATATTTATATGTATTTATGTATTTATATGTACATAAAAATATATAAATACATATAAATACATAATAAATAGAAAAAAATAACACATAAAAAATATATAAAATACTAAAAAATACAAATAAATACGTAAAAATTACATTTATGCATTTAAAATACATAAACATCTATATATATATATATATATATATATATATATATATATATATAGATGTTTATGTATTTTAAATGCATAAATGTAATTTTTACGTATTTATTTGTATTGTGTCACACCGGCCCAAAATTGAAGACTTGTCATTGTTCCATACGAGGCTCTTCCTTTAGGTGTTCTAGAAAATTTGCATTCCTCCCACTCGTTACTAGAGAACATATTTTTTAGTTGCTCCTTCTTTTCGGATAAACTTTGTAATGTTAGAAAGGCGGAAGCAAATCTTGTGACTCCCGGTCGGATAATTTCCCTTTTCTTGGTGTGGTTTCTCATCATAGCCAAGGTTTTGTGGTGAGCACAAATGAAGATGGTTAATTTCTTGGCTTGATCTAAGACTCTCTTAAACCTTGGAAGACCACCGATACCTTGAAAAAAAATATATATAACAAATTAACGAATTATAGTATAAAATAAGACATGTAAAAAACTAAAATAGTAAATAATTTAATAAAGAAATATAAATACCTTCGAGCATAAGGTTAATTGTGTGTGTCGCACATGATGTCCAAAAAATAGTTGGTCTTTTCTCTTGTAGTAACTTTGCAGCTCCCATGTTATTCGTGGCATTATCGGTCACAACTTGAACAACATGATCGAGACCAACTTTTTGAATGCAAGATTCCACATAATCATATATGTATTGGCTTGTATGTGATTCATTGGAGCATTCTTTTGATGATATAAAAACGGTACCCATTCTTGAATTTACACATAAATTCATAATGCTCCTTCTCTTTCTATCAGCCCAAGCATCTGTCATGATCGAGAATCCAATCTCTTTCCATTCTTCTTCATTTTTTTTCAACAAACTTTTTGTTCTTTCAACCTCATGCTTTAGAAGTGGATCACTCAAAGAATACCTAGTAGGAGGTGGGAGCCCTGTTCCAAATTGGCCAACAACCTCCAACATCATTTTGAAGCTATCATCTTCCAATGCATGAAAAGGAATTGCAGTTTAATATGCCCACCTACTAATGAATTTATGACACGCTAAAATTCTTTCTTTACGAACAACATCGTTAAGATCAACTTTTTTTTCCCTTTCCCTTCATAATTTCCGGGTTTATTTTGTTTGCATAGCCATCCATGGGGCCTATATAACTTGGTGCTTTCAACCCTAAAGAATCTTCTATTTCATCCATTTCAGCACTATCATTTAACACTTGTATTGCCTCCGATCTTAAGGCCTTATCATGTTCGTGTTTAGCTTTCTTTTTTATCTTCCCTTCGTTCATAAAATTTCGCATTCTCAATTGATCATCTTTTGTAGAGTTTGGACATCGACTTACATTTCCCGACACATGACCAATATGTTGTTTCAATCTAGTAACCCCCCGGTAAACACTTTTCCACACAAGTTACATTTCATTGTATCCATCTTGTTTTTATCCGGGCAAAAACCATATTCCCAACCAATATCATCTGAGTTCCGTTTATGAGCACCGATCGAGGTTGATCCCACCGATGGTGAAGTCGAATTTTTGGATGTCATGATTGGAAACTGCTATATACACCAGAAAAATACATAAAAAATGCACCACTTACATTTCTGTGTTTCACTGTATACATCTTCACGAATTATAATAACTAATAAAGTAATAAGTTAATAACACATTAATATAGCAAACATGCACCAAAACTACAACAAATCTTCAAGACTTCAACTAGATAGTTCTTATTCTCATAAAAAAATCAGCATAACAACTAGTCAACTAGATAATAGCAACTAGCAAGTCAATAAGATGCAAGAAATAGAAACAGATGCAAGAAATATTGAAATACGAACAGATAATAGTTAGTCAACTAGTCAATTAGATAACAGATGCAAGAAATATGATTAGAGCAAAAAAAAATACTTAAATACATACATACCGATGGGAGAAATATGAAGAACAGATGATTAGTAGTTGCAGAAATCGGTACCCACCAAACATATGAGAGAATAAAACATTTTTTGGAAAAAGTGAAAAACAAATAATCTCAGATTGATCGGTACCCAGCAAATAATCGGCTGAACATTAACTCAACAATTTTTGGAAGAAAAACGAACTTAGATGCGAGAAATAGGAAGAATGCATACAGAAATCAACTCAGCAAACATATGACATTTGCTTCAACGATTGAGAGAGATAGAAATCGCATACCTGCTGAAGCTTCGTCGGAGTATGACGTATCGTCGGAGTATCTGTTCGATGGCGTATCGTCGGTGTCCAATTGGGGTTCGTCGGAGCCAGGTGGTCGTCGACTACAGCTGTATCGCCGATGTAACCTCCTATATTTACTACAACGATTGAGAGAGAAGTGAAAAAAACGACGATGCTATGAAATACGAAACTAGGGTTAGACGAAAGTAACATTTGACGCCTTTGGAGCCTTTTTTTTTTTTAATTTTGACCACCTTTGACATTTGACTAATTTTGACTTTCATTGACCGTCGTTGACCGCCAAGCCCGTCGTTGACTAAAATTGACCAATTACCTTCAAACACCCCTAATCCTAATCGGTTGGAGAACGCCAAACGATTAATCCACGATTAATCCCGATTTCTGCTACCTTGATATATATATATATATATATATATATATATATATACACACGTGATACATAAAAAATAACACATAAAATTTATTAAAATACTTAAAAATTCATAAAAATACATAAACATCCATATAAAAAAACTTTTAAAAATACATAAATATGTAAAAATACATATAAATACGTAATATTACATAAAAACAACACATAAAAATATTTAAATACTTAAAAATACATATAAATACTAAAAAAAGTTATATTTATACAATTAAAATACATAAACATCCATATAAAAAACTTTAAAAAAATATAAATAGGTAAAAATAGATATAAATACGTAATACATAAAATATAACACATAAAAATACATAAAAAATATGTAAAATAGTTAAACGTACATATAAATACGTAAAACAATACGTTTATATTTTTAAAATACATAATAATACAAAAACATTCATATAAAAAACTTTTTAAAAAAATACATAAATACGTAAAAATACATATAAATACGTGATACTTAAAAAATAACGCATAAATACATAAATAAATATTTAATATACGTATAAATATTAAAAAGAATACATTTATACATTTAAAAAAATACATAAACTTGCATAGAAAAAACTTTAAAAAATACATAAATACGTAAAAATACATATAAATACGTAATATATAAAAAATATGTAAAATACTAAAATGTACATATAAATATGTAAAAAAAAATACGTTTATAGATTTAAAATACATAACAATACGTAAACATATATACATATAAAAGCTTATAAAATATGTAAATATATAAAAATACATATAAATTCGTAAAAAATACGTTTATACATTATATACAAGTTTTGATAAAATTTGCAGAAAAGTCTCATTATTTTAGAAAAGTTAACGATTTGGTCTCATGGCCTGTTCAAAATGTCAAAATGGCTAAAGTGAATAAATTGACCGGTTTTTGGAGTTTTCCATTCAAAAAATTAAATAGTCAGTATTTTTCTGTTAAAAAAAATAATTTAGAACTTTATTAAAACTCTTTTTCAAAATATTTATGACTTTTCTACAAATTTCCCATATAAAAATGGTTAAAATTTTCAAGATAGAAAATTCAAAATAAAACTATAAATTATGAATATTTGTATTTATATAAACAAAATATTTTGTTACAACATTTACTCAAGTCCATTATATACTTTTGTGTTGCAACTCGTCAATTTCAACTATTTTCTAGTATTTTCTTTAGAGTTTAGTGCTTTATAGCTTTTTTAAGTTATTATCTATAAAAAAAATGAACAACCCAAAATTATATTACAATTGCTTATAAGGCTGTAACTAATAAAAAAAAAGATAAAGTTTTTTATAACGGAAAACCTCATAAAAACCCTATACATTATACCTCAATGCTTAATAGAACCCTTATATAATATTTTTGTACCAATTAACCAGTGTTTTTGACCATAAGGGTGTTTGTAAAATAAATATTTACCGTATAGGTATAGTTTTAAAAGTATTTACCAAATAGGTATGGTTTTAATTTTTTTTATTTTTTAATTTAACCTTTCAGTTATTTATTTATTTATTTTAATATATATATATTTTTTGTAATTTTTTGCTGGTAATGTTTATCAATTTTTTAACAAATACGATTATAACAAACAATTAATTTTAATCTAAACCAACTTCTTATAAAAACCAACAAACAATTTTTTTAATCTAAACCAACAAACATCTTAAATTAAAACCAACAAATAACATCTTAGATGCAAAACGAATTCGTATGTACAAAACCAACAATGTTTTAGGTACAAAACCAATTCGTGTGCCATCAATGCTAATCATCGGTTGACAATCACCTGTTCTATTGCCTTCTGTTTTCAATCCAAGCATTTTTGTATCAACTTCATTGTTACTCATTTCATTGCTCACAACAAGAATTTTGAAAGATTGTGTAGAAATCATCATCATGAATAATGTCTTCTATGACATTAGCATCCGTCTACCAAAAACAACATCAAAAAACATCACCAATAGTAAACGAAATCAGTAAGCAACATCTACCATTAATTATTAAAATAAACTGACACTCAAAATCAGATACAAGAAAACAAAAATCATTTATTTAACCTTAGCAAAATTCTACATCAAAATTCAAGCTCAGAATCAATCCACTCTCTCTTTGATTTAAGCTGCAACTTGATATGTTCAATTCAAAAATCTAAACCTAAGCTTGTTCAACAAAAAAATCGACATTACCTAACAAATACACAAGAAAGTTCAAAATTGAAACTTAATAAAATCGAATATGTTAGATGGAGAAATCGAAGCTAAACAAAGCATAATCGAAGTTGAATGTGTAGAAATCAAAGTTATAAGATGGATAAAAAAATCATACCTGAGATCAAATCGCCCGCTGATGTGGTCACAGATAGAACCGCCGCCGTCTATTGTAATCGGATGTGGAGTGTTCGGCCGGAGCTGTGGCCGGTAATGGTGGTGTAGCTGGGTGAGACGATGGTTTTCTTCTTCCCCTGCCTGCGTTGGGCTCTTGCTTGCGTCGTTCAGTAATTTAAGGCACGAGATAGGTTTTTTTTACTAAATGGCAAAATCACCCTTATTCGTAAATACTTTCAAAAGTATACCCATATGGTAAATAGTTTTTTCAAAAACACCATTATGGTAAAAAAACTCCAATTAACCATTTTGCTTTCTAAAGTTTTGTAATTCCTGGGAAGACTTTCTTCTTCTTTACTTTTTGTTTTTCGATGGCAACAGGAGGATCTCGGGTTGAGATGACTCGTGGTTCTCGGTTTTAATGGCTTTCACGAGGTGTGGATTTAGAAGGTAAAGGCTGGAGCTGTTGTGGTTCGTGGGTCTCGGTTTGGAGGTAAAAACGAAGGCAACAACAACGATTTTGATGGAGATGGTGGTTGGAACGAAAAATGAAAAGGGTCGTCGGCTTCTTGGTGATTCGATTTTCTTTTCCTTTTTCCTTTTCTGGTTAGTTGCAGGTCCAAACAAAGATGACGATGAATAGTGACTTCGGTTTTTGGCTCGGAAGAAAAGGGCTTCAATGAGGGATGGTTGGACTGCAGGTCTCCGGTTCGGGTGGAACGGAACTGAATGCAACTATTTTTTTGTTTTTTTTCCTTTTCTTGGTTGCAGGTCTTAGAAGTGAGGCTGTCCGAGAGGGAGTTCGGCTGGACGGGAACCGACGAAGGTAGCAGGTTCTAGTTCGGAGGTGGTGCGAGGATGCATGGAAGCGAGCAACAACTGTTTGTTGGTTCCAAATCAAGCCACACGGATGCATGGAAGCGAGCAAGAACTTATTTATTTATTTGGAAATATTATTAAACACATGGGTCCCACATATAATAGTTTATTTATTTATTTATTATCATATAAATTAAATATAAAATAAATAATAAATAAAAATGTCAAACCTACTCTTTCTCTCTACATAGACCGGAGGGTGTGGGTGAGAAACTTCCCTCAGTTTTTGTGGGCCACAACACCCTTTCCCTCACCTAAACCCAAGGAATGAGTGAGAATCTTCCCTCACTATTTTGTTTTTTATTTTTTAAAATAAAATTAATTCTTTTTTAAGATTTATAATTTTTACATTAATAATAAACATAAAATTTAATTCAAAATAAAAGGCATTTCATTAATTAAAATTAAAATTACATTAAACCTAATATTTAAATAAGTAGAAAATTAAAAAAAAAAAACACAAACAAAAAATCAAACAAACCACAACATAGAAAACATAATTAATATTCTAATTAAAAAAAAACCAAAATAAGTTACTCGGAATCATCGTCCTCGTCATCGACCTCATCGTCTTCATCATTCTCCTGAACGTCACCCTTGTCATCGGAATCGTCGCTCTCGACGAACATATCAGAATCCTCGTCTGATTCGTCAAACAAATCATCGTGAGAAAACTCTATCGGCGGCTGAATATGAGTCATATAAACGTGCTCCACCAAATCAGAACGAAGGGCGTGATGAATGTCACGATTGTGTACTTTTCTTCTATTTTCCCTATACTCTTGTGTACCAATGGCTACTCCTTCAACATTTGGCAAAACTTCATTTTCGTTGTACCGACATATCGCTCTTCCTTCGTCTTCAAGAATCATATTATGCAATATGATACATACATACACGTGCTGTAACCTTTTCACTTCATATGACCTTGCCTCGACTGCTAGTACTTGCCAACGTCTCTTAAGTACACCAAATGTTCGCTCCACATCCTTCCTAGCTGAATCTTGCGCCTCTTTAAACTTTTTCCTTTTCGGGTCGTTATGACATGTAAACGATTTCACAAAAACAAACAAGGGAGGATATATACCGTCAGTAAGATAGTATCCACGCTTATATGCTACCCCATTTACTTGAAAAGGTACATCGTATGACTTTCCAAGGTAGATATCGTTGAATACCGGCGACTGGTCTAGCACATTGATGTCGTTGTTTGCACCAGCTGGACCAAAGAATGCATGCCATATCCAAAGATCATGTGATGCGATAGCCTCTAGAACGAGTGAGAGCAAGCTCATTTTTTTTTATTTTATTTTTATAATCTGATAGGAAACCGAAACTGAGTGGGCATATCACAGACGTATTTGCCTCGGCTACAATTTGGGTGGCTAAAATAAGTTGTTGGGCCTTTTTTTTTTTTTTTTTTTTTTTTGCTATTAAAAGTCATTAACACATTTTGCTATTCTCTATAATTTAGAATTGTTGGATATCTTTGAATGCTAGTTTTTATATACGAGATTATGCGATAGAGAAATATCTTGTATATATCTTGTGATTTTTAAATTTATCTAATTTATGATAAATATTATAAAGTGTATCTTTCTACTTTTTACAAATGTATGTAAGATTTGATTTATGAAAATTATAAATATATGTAAACGCGTTTCATATTAATCTCTACATTCCATGAATCACAATAACCCTAGTCTGGTTATGGACCGAAAAAAACGAAAGAGGGAGGAAGGCTATCTGTCACCTGACATAGTTTTGTTCCACATACTACCACGGCTGCCGGTGAAGTCTGTATTGCGTTTTAGGTTGGTTTCCAAGCAATGGCACTCGTTCCTAACAGGGCCTGCGTTTGAAGAGATGCACCGCCGCCATGTAAACACCAACAAAATGGTTTTATTATATGCCACGACGCCATACAAGTTCATCACCATCGACTGTGAAAGACCTAAAGAAGGTTTCAGTGCCGACCGCCCCTTGCCCTTCAAAGTCGGACCTTGTCAAGTCGTCCTGATTCTAACCTCCGCGCACGGACTGGTATGCGTAGGCATAGCTAATGTTACGGGTCGGCCCCATAAAGGTACGAGTAAATACTCCGATCGTAAATATTCTGATCTAATTCTATGGAATCCGGAGACTGGCGACCACAAGACGTTGTCGAAACCCTTTGCCAGTTTTCATCAAGATTGTTACTCGATCTGTGAAAGTCTATTTGGGTTGTATTATAGCTCTTGTGACGATGACTACAGGCTTCTACGAGTAACCCAGCGTCTCAATGTTTATATATACTCTTTGAAATCCGACTCATGGAGAAAGGTTGAGTCGGACTTACAACGCCCGCGTTCATATTTCTGGATGCCAGGTGGTTCATATTTCTGGGCGCCAGGTGTTTCGTTGAATGACAACCTGTATTTTTTAGAATATAGTGTTGTGAACTCAGATTCAGTTATGAGGTTCAACACAAAGACTGAAACGCTCAAATTGATAGCAACTCCGTTTTTAGGAAATGAAAATGAAAATCAAAAGACAACTTCAACTTGGTTGAGTTTCAGGGCTCAGAGAGATGGCTGCATTCACTTGTGGGTAACTATTAAAAATTCTGTAACTTTGTCTTGTGAGAACGAGTTGTGGAGGATGGACGAAGATGGTAATTGGACAAAGTTGGGAAATTCTTGCAAAATATTGAGTGATCCAGGGAAGAAGCATCGTCCACTGCACTTGATGAGGAATGGAAATTTGCTCGTGTTTGGTGGAGATTGTGTTTACCAACTAGACATGAAGATGAACACCAGAGACTTGTGTTTCTATACCACCGAAGAGACGCGTGTCTGGGAACAAGGGAAATACATTGAGACTATGGTGTCACCCAATCGGTATACCAGGTAATTATAATTAATTAACAAACCCCGGCCCCATCATAGATTCATAATCCCTCTTGGTCTTAGTTATATCCATTTTATATCCTATGTAACTATCTACTGCATGCTGCTATCTACTCGAATTTGTCTTTTCGATAATCTGCTGCTTGTTACATGCAAGGGTACTTACATTACATGTTTATGAAAGAATAGGCATCCTGCCCTATATATGTTAATTAGACTTTGTTTTGCTTAATGACACCAACATATTTGTACATTATGTCCATTGACATACCACAGATCTGTAATTGTTATAAGTTAATTAACAACATATATATGAGAATCATATATGTTTGAAAAACTGTGAAGTCTCCTTTAAACACAGCAACTGTTTCTTGCATGCTCTTGATTTGCTTAATTTGAGGTTGTACATGGGAGCATGATTTACCTTTGTTCAGTCTTTTGCAAGCAAACCAAACTAGTGCACCACAAAATATTGACAAACACAGGGATCAAATTTGTTGTTTTCTCTAGTAATAAAAACAAGAACTTAATTTAAAACAAAAACTAAAAAATGTTAAAAGAACACCCCATTGGAGAAGATAACCTTTGAAATTCGTAAATGCTTCAAATCAGTTTCATTCAGCGTATTCTTGGAGGGATCGAACCAATTAAACCATTTAAAAAATTTAATCTGCTTATCCTTCTTGTTTCCATATACAGGACTCAGACTGCGCAGTGAAGAACTTGGTGTAGCTGTTGAAGCATGGCGAGTTGGACTTTTTGGGCTTATATGAACTAAAATATATAAAATTTCCATCGACTTTATAGGTTCATTCCCTCCCCTCCTCAAAATAACTATAGGAACATGCAATATGTTTCAGACATTGATGCTATTTTGTAACAACACAAATCTTTTATCATTTAGTAGTTACTTTTTTTTTTATATCTTTTACGAGACTAGCTTTAATTATTTTGCTGTATGCCTACAACATTATCAAGTGGAGTTGCAATAACCTGGGTTAGTTAATTGTTTTAGAAACTTTCTGTAATTACTATTTTGTTTAATTATATCATTATGAGATTGTGTAAAAGTTTTTGATGCAGCTTGCCGGAGCAAATTCAGCCTTGGATCTTGCAATCAATGTTTTAAAAACTGGTTTGAACCGGCCGGTCGAACCGATTGGACCGGGAACCGGAGGTGAGGGCGGTTCAACTATCACAGGTTTTATGTCGATTTCTGAACCGGCCGGTTTTTAGAAAAACCTGCTTGAACAGGTTAAAATAAACTGTTGTACCGGTTAACCCGAATAAAAACACATGGGAAAGAACCCTTTGCATAATAAACTTCGGTAATTTTTTTCAAATCTATTTAGTTTCTTTAAATAAAAACATATGATAAATGTTATAAGTTTTTTTGATATGTTTGTATTCATCTAAAACTATATCTTGTTTCGTTATTATACTTTTATTTTCTTTTTGATGAATATGGATTGATGTAAACACTAAAAATTATGGTTATGTGTTATTTTAATGTATTTGGATTGATCTACAACTTATTTTTATGTATAATTTAATGTTTGAACTAGTAAACCTCAAATTTATGATTTATATATGTATGTATGTGTAGGAAAATAAGAAAATAAATGAAAATTATAGAAACTAGTTGACCTGGCGGTCGAACCGTTTAAACCGGGAACCGGTCACCATAGCGATTCAATTAAAAAATCGGTTTTTAAAACATTGCTTGCAATGACTGTATTATCGAGTCTGTTTGGAATTCTTACTGCCTTCTAAATCCCACCACCATGAATCAGGAATCATAGAAAAATTGTTAACTCCCCATGCCATCTAAATCCCGAGTTTTTTACCTAAGTATTGTATTTCCAAAAAGTATTTACCAAACACTTGTATATTTAAACTTAATTACCTAATAATTGTACTGTTTAATTAAAAATCATAATAAACGTAATACTCTCTCTTTCTCACGAGTTTAACAATCATCTTTTCCTCACGCATTTAACATTCTCATAGTACTCCCCTTTTCTTACGTCGTTGTCCTCATGGTTTGCAGGTGAGCAACGTTTTTTCTATGGTAATTAATTATTTAAATAAGTGTTAATTTTATGGTCATTTGATAATAACCCAATAGAAACATTTTGTCTTTGTTCATGGAGATCAAACCGATGAACTATTTGAGGGGATTCGTCCAAGTCCTGAAACCGTGCTCTTCCATCGCCGTTTTCCCTCAAGCACGATTGTTTTGTTTGACGTTGCCCTTGCCGTTAGCCACCGAATCAACCTATACCACCCCTCTCACACACACACACACACACGCTCACACACCATTTACCATTAGCACTGATTATCCTGTTTAATTCTTCATCAATGTTTAGTGCTTCGGTGCATTGGGTTTAATGTTTCATATGGTGATTAATGTATCTACTAATGTTTTCCGAGTCTTAGGCTTTAACTCAATGATTCCTTACAATGTCGTCACAGCTCCGGTTCATATATCACCATCGATATTTAAGTTGACTAGTGACTGTGACGGCAGAGTCATTGTTGATCTCACTGGTAAGTCGACGGAGGAGTACTTAATGCATGTGACAATCTATTTGTTAAGAATTCTTTTCATTCTTAGTCTATATACGGCCATCGTTCATCAATGTTTAGTCCTTTCATAGGTTGGATTTCTTCTCTCTTGAAGTATGATAATGTTTTTATGCATCTTGGATTTCAACTCAATGTTGCCTCATGACTCAGTCACAACTCTTGTTACATGATATACAACGTCCATCAACATCTAAGTTAATCAGCACGGTAATGGTGGAGGCTCTGGTCCGAACTCGTTCATTGATGCGACAAACGGGTTGACACCCATCGACGGAGTTTACGATATTTGATACTCCAACTTTAAAAAGTTGATCGTACTGGTGCCACGACTTTTTGACAATCAAATTAACAAAATCAACATCAGCGAGGAGCAGAGCATGAGTTTCTTTTATGTTTTTGTTATTTATGGTAATAAAGAATATGGGACCACAACTTCTAAAACAAATACTTCCTTTTGGTAAATACTTTTCAAACGACAAGTGTTTGGTAAATATTTGGGAAAATGACTTATTAAGGTAACTAACTATTTCGGTTGTCCATATATAGGTAATGTTCTTTTTTTTACACATTAATGAAACTAACTTGTTTTGTTTGTTCACATTTAGGTAATATGACCGACTATCACCTGTTTTTGCTTATGTGACATCCACATGGCATATGACTTGAATACGTTGCACCTACGTGGCATGATGCATATATTGTCTTCATTCGATTACGCTATAACTGTGTCATACAATTCCACCCCTAATTCTAAACCCTAGATCGATCGACGATGGCTTCTTCTTCCTCATCTTATTCTTCAGAACGACAAGATGAATTTCAAGCTGATCATCCATGTGATTGCGGCTTACCATCTCATGTGAAGATTTCAAGAACTCCTGAAAACCCTGGAAGAAAATTTGGAGTTTGTCAAAACTCGATGCTAAATCAATATTGTTGAATATGTTGCAACTTTCTTCTTCTTCATCCTTCAATTTAACATTTTTTTATTTTTGTTCAAGAATGGAAAAAGTCCAAGCTGTAAATTCTGGCAATGGCTGGATGAGGATGAAGGGAGGACAGATGGAAGAAGTTCTTACAGGAGGAAACCAGAAGAAAGCTGCAATCTAACCTTGAAAATTTACACTTTGGAGAATGAAATCAACATATGTAGGATGAAGATCGAACAAGAAAACAACACCAATTTGGTTAATAGACAAGAATTTGACAAAGTGAAGTGGAAGTTGTTTACTCACAAAGTGGCACTGATTTTGTTATTTGTATTGTATGTGAAAATGTTGATTTGATGTATTAGGGTTGAATGATGTTGTTCATGATGTATAATGGTTGGATGATGTAGTTCATGAATGAAACTTGATTGGTATTAGAATGATGTAGTCCACCTGTTCTTGTGTATGCTTATGTATGTAATTAAAGCAACAAACTTGTGTTACATGTTTTTGCTTCTGATGTAATGAATGGAACTTTTGTATTAGAATGAAATATAATTAAACACTGTAATGGTATATAATTAAACATTGTAATGGTATATAATGACACATGGGAATGTAATATAATCAAACATGGGAATGTAATATAATCAAACATTGGAATGTAATTAAAGCAAACATTGGATTCCCAGGAAACATTGTTTACAAAAGATGTGCCATAAGTTAGTTTTAACACAGTTACACATGCAATACTGCCAAAAGTTACACACAAGATTCCAAAACACATATGACTAGACAAAAGTCCAAAAGCTACACATATAACTAGACAAAAAATTCCCAGTCAATGATGCCAAATTCTATTCCAATTCCATTGGATTTTCACCACTATCCCCTGTTTCCCTTCCCACTTCTTTCTTATCTGAATTTCCGTGATTCTTTCTGAAGGTTTCCTTCTTCTCTTTCCCTGTAGAATTTGAAATGCTGGTACTTCTTGCATATGTTCCTCTTCCATTGGATCTTGAACTCCATCTTGTCCTTGGTCATCCTGTCTAACTGGATCTTGAAGTGCAGCAAGTTCTTCACCTTCTTGACCTTCACCCTGTCCTTGAACTTCAACTGCAGCCTGGTCTTCACCATCTTGAACTTCAATTTCAACCTGTTCTTCAATCCCTCCAACTACACCTTCAACCTCAGGTTGGTCTACATCTTCATATCTATGACTATCTTCTTCAAAATCAACTTCATAAGACTCCACCTCACTATCAGGCTCCATTTGAACTTCACTGTCACTATCACTTGCCACATCAACTTCTTGAAGCAATTCAACCTTCACTTTACCAGTTATGAAATAATTTAAATGTTAGCATTACAAACTGTTATATTGTAATCTAAATGTAAAGGAGAACACATACCTTCTTTTTGGCTTTTTTTTTACTTTGGTTTTTGATTTGACTTTGGCTGTGGATCAGATGATTCCCCAATTGGTTTTTGAGGACATTTGGTTTTATTATGCCCCGTTTCCCTACAGATGCTGCATCTCATGACCATACCCCTTTTTGAGACTGTATGCTTATTGCTTTTTAGTTCCCTCTCAATTTGATCCCTTTTCCTTTTTATTGATGGTCTTCCTGGCATCCTTCTCTTTTTGGGAGGCAATGGCTCGATGTAATCAACATCAGGCCATATATAACTGCCATTGAGTGGCTTAATGGTGTACATATATGCATTACCAAACATTGTTGTGGTCAACCATGGTGACACATAGTCCTCTGGATCCCTATTGAGGTTTGAAATGGCAGCATATGCATGCACACAAGGGTAACCAGTTAATTTCCAAGCTCTACATGCACATGTCTTCTTACCAAGGTCTACAAAATATGCATCATATCCAAGCCTCACTTCAAATTCTTGATAACCAGATGGTACAACTCTCCAAAATCTGTCCACACACACATATAAATGTAAGTATAAACAATTGAATGACACACATATATATGAAAGTATAAATAATTGATAACCAGATGGTACAACCACTAACCTTTGAAGTGCCTTAATCTTAGACAATTTCAGTCTAATGGAAGGACATATGTGTAAGTCTCCCCAAGAACTTCCCTTATTTTTCTGTGTACAAAGTCTCTCCATAACATAAATTCTAATTTCCTCTAACATAGTGATTAGAGGTCTCTTCCTGACATCATCAATGACTGAGTTAAAACTCTCAGATACACCATTTTCATATGCATCACATGCCCTATCAGTCTCAAAGAATGCTTTACTCCAAGTTTTAGGGTCTCTCTCCATCAGATGATGATAGGCAAGTGGTTCTAGCTTCTTGATTTCATTCATATGCTGCTCAAATTTAGCCTGGGTAGTAGAAGCAGCAGCATACCATAAGAGTTTACTGAACTGTTGCCCCTTAAATTTTTTCAAAAAATTAGCACATATGTGCCTGACACATTGTCTATGTGCAGGCACCCTTTCCTTGACAGCCTCAAGTAATCCCTATAAGCATTATAAACAAAACATAAGCTTCATATAAATTGAGTATTAAATAAAGAGAGTAGATAAAATCATTACTTTGTGTTGGTCTGATATTAATGTCAATCCATTCCTACTTCTCATTTCAATGTCATCAAGGAGAAGGTCAACAAACCACTTCCATGTTTCTTTACTCTCCACTACAACCACAACCCAAGCAAGAGGGTAGATATGGTTGTTTGCATCCCTACCTACATCAACAAGCAACTGACCTCTGCAAATTCCTTTTAAGAAGCAGCCATCTAGTCCAATTACCCTCCTACAACCTTGAATCCATCCATCCTTCACACCCTTTAAACATACATAGAACTTTGAGAAGTAAGTGGTTCCATCAGGCATCACATCTACATCCATCTTCACTGTTGATCCAGGGTTAGTCCTTCTTAGCTCCTCTCCATAGCTCCAAGTTTTAGCATAGTGTTCCTTTAAAGTACCCTCTATCTCCTTAAATGCATACCTCCTAGCATTTCTGCACTGTCCCACACTTGCAATCAAATTAAATCTCTTACTAACTTTAGCCTTTAATTTCCTCACACTCATCTTTGGTTTATGGAGTATCTCATTCATGAAATGATTCCCTATCCATTTATAGCTAACAATGGACCCAAATTTGAAGACTCTTGAGCAATTATGGTTATCAATTAAAGATTTAATCTGGAATTACCTTTAATTGGTCATCCAAGTTGCCCACAACCTAAAGGGACAACCTTTATTCTTCTTATTCTTCTTACCTTTGCAATATTTCACCAGTAACCTGTTATGATCACTTTTTTCATACCATAAATCATACCCATTCTTCACTGCATAATTGGTTACACATAGCTTCAATTTCATTGGGTTAGCAAACTTCATACCTATAACTGGCACCATCTTATTCCATTCTTGTTTCTCATCATGGACAGGGAATACAACCTTATCATCTATCACATCATTAGGTTCATCATCATCACTGAGGTTACCAATACCTGAAAGTTTGTTTAAAAAATCGTCACCAACAGTTTTGTTAAAGGTATGGACTTCTTCATCAACTTCATGTTCATATGCAATAATATCATCCAAGTTATCATCTTCATCATTGTCATCCTCTTCTTCCTTATCATCCTCTTCTTCCTTGTCATCCAAATCATACATGTTACCATCTGATAACACCTTATTGTCAGCCCAACCAAGGATTGGTTCTTTTTGGTGGTCAATGTAGACATCCAACTCAGCTTCAGGAGTATAAGTAGCTTCAACAAACTCCTAATAATTAGCATCATTGTCGATTCTTATAATACCCTCAGCTTAGGTTTCCTTTCTACTATAATAATACACATCATTACAGCTTCCTTTGGTTAAATCCCTAAGCCACAAACGAAACTCTTTATATGTAAATCCTCCAAAATCAACATCACACACTATTATTGTTTCGGGGTCTAAGTATTTCAACGGATTTAGGGCAAATAGTCCCCTGTAATGAACATCTACGGTTAGATACTTACATGTAGATGATGGGGACGCCATCTTACAGTCGACTTCAACACGTAGCTTCAACTCCAAACTCTAATCGTCAATTTGATGAATCGATACTAATCAGGAGGTGATTTCTGACAAATTGAACTTGTTGAACCCTAATTAAATGAGAAACGGGTGTAATGTCCACGTAAGAATCCATGTAACTCACTTTAACTGAGGTTAATTGATGCTACCGGGTAAAGCAGGTGAAAACAGGTGATAGCCTCACCTAAATGTGAACAAACAAAACAAGTTAGTTTCATTAATGTGTACAAAAAAAAAGAACATTACCTATATATGGAAAACTGAAATAGTTAGTTACCTTAATAAGTCATTTTCCCTAAATATTTTTCCAAATTACTATCCTTATGCACAAAACTCTCTAAATCCCACCGCCATAAATCATGAACCATAGAAAAATTCACATGTTGTAATTCGTTCAGGAGCTCATTAAATTGTTGTTCAGTTACACCACCAAAAAACTATCTAGACCAATTCCAATTCCATTCCCCATCAATAAACCTTTCCATCACCTTAGGGGTGTTTGACTGAGCTTATGACTTTTCATAATCATTTTTCAACATATAGCTTATAACTTATAAGCTAATAAGTTAGAGAGAGAGAGAGAGGGGGGAGCTTACTTATAGATTTTGACTTACTTTCCGGTATGACACCTTGATAAGCTATTCTTATCTAAATATCATTTTTAGCTTATACCGGTGTGAACCGATAAGAAGCTAAAAATTCGTTTAAATAAGCTTAGCCAAACACTATCTTAATATCTTCTTGCATTTTTAGCTAGAATAAACGATTGAATAATTGTTTTAAGGGTTGATCTCCCAAGCATATGTCAAACCAAAATCTTGCTTTATCACCTTTGCTCACTTTTAAGCTTTAACGTATCTTTCAGTATCATATTCTCGTCATGCAAATGATTTATAGATTCCACAACTTTTGCTATAGATCCCACCGCATCACCATGCATGGCTTTGATTACTTTCACCCATATCACGTCCTTGATTATTTATTTATCTCTATATCCATTTCAACAATAATTGATATGGGCTTATTTAGTTATAAAAATAATTCGTTATCTTATTAATTATTATTGATTTTATATCAATTTATGGACAAAAGATACTCAATATTGTTCAAATTATATTTTCAGTCCAAAAGAGAAGCTCGGAAGCAAAAGGAAGCAGGAGATACGATTGAAAGCTCGGGAACGGAACAAAGAAGAATAATGCCAAAAACAAGAAGGACTCGGCGAGTAGGGACGGCTACTCGACGAGTCGTGTCGAAGATTCGTGATCCTCTAGAAGTCCTTGCCGTACACGAATTTTAAGTGACGGACTCGTCGAGTCAGTCACTGGACTCGACGAGTCACCTCTGTTTCCAGATTACTATAAATAGGGACTTGGAGATCAAAATTAGGGACTTCTCTGAAACCCTAGGAGGCAAAATTACGATTGAAGGAGCTGCTAGGTCGTGAGAACCAGAGGAATCAACCCTACATTCAATCTTGAAGAGAATTAAGGCAACTTTAGTTTATTCTTAGTAATCTTTTGATTTGAACCATGTTTAAACTCTTTAATTTCTTTTTTGAGCTTAAGTTTACTGCAATTATGAACTAAAACCTTATTCTTCTGTTTAGGGTAGATGATTTTGTGAACATGGATTGATTTTATGGTTAGGATTAATTTTAATTGGTGATTATGTTTTCTTAAGCTTGTTAAAGAACCTTATATGTTAATAACAACTATTTTTCTGTTAATAAATCAGTAATTAAGTTGTATGAACATCTCTTAGTTATTAATTTCATATGATTTACGTGACCACATAGTTGTATGTCTAGGAATAACGAACGTGAAACTAGAATTAACTAGAAGATAGGTAAGTTAATGTGTGAGCTTGCATGACGAACCATCAACAAGAGGTTAATTGAATGACCAACTTAATTAACCACTACAAGTCTTACTTAACCCGAATCAATATCTAGGAAATTCATTAATTTAGACAACTGGCCATTGCTTGAATTAATTTGTTTTCTAAGGATTAGTAATAACGAATGTGAACCTAATCACCTCAATCGGTAACCAATGAAGAATTAATCCGAAACATTCACTATAAAATCGTCCATGGGATCAAATGAGTCGAACCTAAACAAAAGTCCTCTTAATTATTGAATTTAGTGGTAATAACTTGTTTTAGCTGCTAGTTAGTTAAATTGCGTGTTAGTTAGTTTATTTAAGTTTTCTAGTCTTGGAAAACTAGAGAAAACCTTTCCTTTTATTACTTGTTTTTTTAGATAATATTAGTTATTAGTTTTTATTTTTCCGTTCCCTGAGTTCGATACCCTACTTATTGATAACGTTTATTTTATGCATATATTTATGATGTTTTCTTATTATTTTATACTATGTTTTATGCTAATTAGAACTAAAAGATACTTAATATGCTTTGAAAATATTCAATTACAGTTAAAATGGGAACTGGAATTCAAAAGGAGGCGAATGGAGCTGAAAAGATGCAAAAAGGATATTGCTGGCAGAATGACCCCTCTTCAGTGTTTCGGGTATATCTGATGACTCGTAAGTCCAATTGACGAGATTCAAAATGTTCTGAAACTAGACGAAATTTCCTACGACTTATGTGAGAGGGCATTTTTGCTAATTCCGCATTTATCTTATCCAAAATCGGCCTTGAAGATGAAGCATAAAAGCTGGACGGAAATTCCCTCCAAGTTACTTATTCCCCAAGCACCACTTACCTTATTTTTATTTGCTTAATCCCTAAGCCAACATTAGTTTCCTTATTCCTATCCAACTCTAATATTCCATATTAATTCCATCTTCATTCAACTATAAATACCCCCATATCATTCATCCATTTGGATAATCTATTATTCCACTTCGACTTGTGCGACAAGAAAACTTCATAACTGCCGTTTTGAGGGTCTAGAAGGCGGCCAGAAGTCGTTTTGAGGGAATAAGTAACTTGGAGGGAAAACTTCCACGTGGTCGACACTTTCCCACGTCGTGGACACTACACATTGCATTAGTTTGCAATTCTTTGCACCATATTTCAGAAGTCGGTGTTCTTGATTTTATTTTCTGGCACATTCAGAAGCAGCAGTTCCAGTTTTCTATCTTCCAGCACATTTATGGAGCAACTTTTAGCAGTCCCAGTTGATCTCGCCACTACTACCTCAGGGGAGTCTGTTCCTTTTTCTCTCTTTTTTTTACTATTTTTATGTGCTTAATTAGTTTTATGCATATAATGAGGGCATTGTATGGAATAAGTGTGGGGTAGGGGTCGAAAAAGGAATTTATATTGGAAAATTAAAAATTGCTAGATTAGGAAAATTTAAAATTTTGAAAAATTGAAATAATAGTTTAATTTAGGAAAATCTACTAATAATATTTTTTTTTGTTAATATTGTGTGGGATGATCCGATGAGAACCTAAATGTTTACTTGAGCCAACACATGTTATAGTGTATTTGTGGCTTCCCATTTCATAGTGAAAAGTCATGAGATATGAAAGGTAATCTGGTAGTTTATATGGCATAATATGTTTTGCAGCCTAAACCTGAAATCTATCCAGGAGAGCTTATGTAGTCATTGCACTTAGACTAATACCTTAACTAATAAACGTTGAAGTTAAGCTCCTTGCTTAAGCATGTAGGATATGAGCGAAAAAAGTGAGATATAAAAAAAAGAGAGAAATTACCACAAAGTTGAAAGAATTTTGGAGCAGTCAAGTATGAAACCCAAAGATGAAAATTCTGAAGAATCAAAAAGTTGAAGATACCAAAAATCAAACAAAAAGGTGATGAATTCAAAGAAATCAAAGCAAATATCAAAGAAGAGATGAATTCCAAGAGCTCCATTGTGGTATAAAAGTGTAATTCTTTCTAGAGTTTATGTATGCTTGGTAGTTTAACCAAAAATACCTTGAGGTTAAGAAAGATTTTTGAGGATTGATTCGGAGGGTTGCAAAAATGAATGTCGTATAAGCTAAGGGGTGAAGGTTCATAAAGATTGTGAGTATTTAGGAGTGGGAAGTTCTTAGGAATTATAGACACAAATACATGCATTGTGGTCTTGGGATAATGGCTGCGTTTGAAATGGATTATTCTATGCGATATTGGTGAGATAATAAAATCAGTTTTGCTTGAGGGCAAGCAGAAGGATAGTGTGGGGTAGTTTGATAACGTTTATTTTATACATATATTTATGATGTTTTATTATTATTTTATACTATGTTTTATGCTAATTAGAACTAAAAGATACTTAATATGCTTTGAAAATATTCGATTACAGTTAAAATGGGAGCTGGAATTCAAAAGGAGGCGAATGGAGCTGAAAAGATGCAAAAAGGATATTGCTGGCAGAATGACCCCTCTTCAGTGTTTCGGGTATATCTGATGACTCGTAAGTCCAATTGACGAGATTCAAAATGTTCTGAAAGCTAGACCAAATTTCCTACGACTTATGTGAGAGGGCATTTTTGCTAATTCCGTATTTATCTTATCCAAAATCGGCCTTGAAGATGAAGCATAAAAGCTGGACGGAAATTCCCTCCAAGTTACTTATTCCCCAAGCACCACTTACCTTATTTTTATTTGCTTAATCCCTAAGCCAACATTAGTTTCCTTATTCCTATCCAACTCTAATATTCCATATTAATTCCATCTTCATTCAACTATAAATACCCCCATATCATTCATCCATTTGGATAATCTATTATTCCACTTCGACTTGTGCGACAAGAAAACTTCATAACTGCCGTTTTGAGGGTCTAGAAGGCGGCCAGAAGGCCGTTAAGCTGACAGGAGCGAAGATCTGAAGGATTAGAGAGCGGATTCGTGTCGGTAATCATGTGGTTTGTTATCGTGACCATGTTTAGCATTCCACTGTGATACTATTATGTTTTTACTTTCTGATTTTGGTGTCAAAACCATTTGCTTTGAGTTTATGATTAGATGAAACCTTGATTATTGGATTAATTGCTATATTTGATTGTTTTATTCATGTTTAATTTATCTTGTCAAGCTTGTTAAAAGATCCTTATGTGTTAATGACAACTATTTTCTGTTAATTGTCAAGTATATTGAGTTGTTTGAACATCTGCTTGATTGCTTGTCTCTTATGATTTTGATGACCATCAAGATTATATGTCTAGGAATAACGAATGTTAAACTAGGATTAACTAGGAAATAAGTAAGTTAATGTGTGAGCCTTGTGTGATAAACCATCAACAAGAGGTTAAATTGAATTAGTAATTTGATTAACTATTATTACAAGTCTTGCTTGATACGAACTGAACACTAGGAAGCATGTTAGTTTAATCAACTGATCACTGTTTGAGTTGACTTGTTTGCTAAAGGATTAGTAATAGTGAACGCGAATCTAATCATTTTAGGAATCGGTGAACATGAATAAATAAATCCGTGTGTGTAATTGTCTATGATTTCAAGATGTAATTTGTTTGAACCAAAGTACCTGAAGAGATTTGTCTTCCTGTTAGTTTATCGAGTTTTGCTATTTATTTGTTTGTTTGAGATTTAATTTAATAACCATTTCTATATTACTTTCGTATGTTTTGTAACCTATAATCAAATATTTGAAATTAATTCACTACCGTTCCCCTTGAGTTCGACACCCTTGCTTATCAAAGCTATACTATACTCGATCGGGTTCACTGCCTGTAAGGTGTGGTTTAGATGCGATAAAATAGGAATTATAAATAAAAAACTAGTGCATTAAATATTCACATCACTTATCTAGCTACACCACAATTGACAGGTCCAAGACTAGAATAAACTAACTAACACACAATTTAACTAACTAGCAGCTAAAACAAGTTATTACCACTAAATTCAATAATTAAGAGGACTTCTGTTTAGGTTCGACTCATTTGATCCCATGCCTTTGTGTGTTAATTTATAATTAAAAGTAGGTTTAAAACTAGTTGAGTTCACACACATCAATAATGCTTAATTAAACGCCTTAAGGTTTCCAACACCCAAACCATCCTTATCAAGGACGTCATAACAAGGTTCCTCTTAATCAATGTCATTTTCTTTGTTTCCTCGTCACCTCCCCCAAAACATTCATATAAAAAACTTTTTAAAAAAATACATAAATACGTAAAAATACATATAAATACGTGATACTTAAAAAATAACGCATAAATACATAAATAAATATTTAATATACGTATAAATATTAAAAAAATACATTTATACATTTAAAAAAATACATAAACATGCATAGAAAAAACTTTAAAAATACATAAATACGTAAAAACACGTATAAATACGTAATATATAAAAAAATATGTAAAATACTAAAATGTACAAATAAATATGTAAAAAAAAATACGTTTATAGATTTAAAATACATAACAATACGTACACATATATACATATAAAAGCTTATAAAATATGTAAATATATAAAAATACATATAAATACGTAAAAAATACGTTTATACATTATATACAAGTTTTGATAAAATTTGCAGAAAAGTCTCATTATTTCAGAAAAGTTAACGATTTGGTCTCATGACCTGTTCAAAATGTCAAAATGGCTAAAGTGAATAAATTGACCGGTTTTTGGAGTTTTCCATTCAAAAAATTAAATAGTCAGTATTTTTCTGTTAAAAAAAAATAATTTAGAACTTTATTAAAACTCTTTTTCAAAATATTTATGACTTTTCTACAAATTTCCCATATAAAAATGGTTAAAATTTTCAAGATAGAAAATTCAAAATAAAACTATAAATTATGAATATTTGTATTTATATAAACAAAATATTTTGTTACAACATTTACTCAAGTCCATTATATACTTTTGTGTTGCAACTCGTCAATTTCAACTATTTTCTAGTATTTTCTTTAGAGTTTAGTGCTTTATAGCTTTTTTAAGTTATTATCTATAAAAAAAATGAACAACCCAAAATTATATTACAATTGCTTATAAGGCTGTAACTAATAAAAAAAAGATAAAGTTTTTTATAACGGAAAACCTCATAAAAACCCTATATATTATACCTCAATGCTTAAAAAAACCCTTATATAATATTTTTGTACCAATTAACCAGTGTTTTTGACCATAAGGGTGTTTGTAAAATAAATATTTACCATATAGGTATAGTTTTAAAAGTATTTACCAAATAGGTATGGTTTTAATTTTTTTTATTTTTTAATTTAACCTTTCAGTTATTTATTTATTTTAATATATATATTTTTTTGTAATTTTTTGCTGGTAATGTTTATCAATTTTTTAACAAATACGATTATAACAAACAATTAATTTTAATCTAAACCAACTTCTTATAAAAACCAACAAACAAATTTTTTAATCTAAACCAACAAACATCTTAAATTAAAACCAACAAATAACATCTTAGATGCAAAACGAATTCGTATGTACAAAACCAACAATGTTTTAGGTACAAAACCAATTCGTGTGCCATCAATGCTAATCATCGGTTGACAATCACCTGTTCTATTGCCTTCTGTTTTCAATCCAAGCATTTTTGTATCAACTTCATTGTCACTCATTCCATTGCTCACAACAAGAATTTTGAAAGATTGTGTAGAAATCATCATCATGAATAATGTCTTCTATGACATTAGCATCCGTCTACCAAAAACAACATCACCAATAGTAAACGAAATCAGTAAGCAACATCTACCATTAATTATTAAAATAAACTGACACTCAAAATCAGATACAAGAAAACAACATACAAAACTCAAAATCAGATACAAGAAAACAAAAATCATTTATTTAACCTTAGCAAAATTCTACATCAAAATTCAAGCTCAGAATCAATCCACTCTCTCTTTGATTTAAGCTGCAACTTGATATGTTCAATTCAAAAATCTAAACCTAAGCTTGTTCAACAAAAAAATCGACATTACCTAACAAATACACAAGAAAGTTCAAAATTGAAACTTAATAAAATCGAATCTGTTAGATGGAGAAATCGAAGCTAAACAAAGCATAATCAATCCACGAGGGATCTTCCCATACCAACAACATCTTACTTGAGCCATCGCTACCCCGGATGCCCATATCAACGACTGAAAACTGCCCCCCGTATCATTCTGAAACTGCCCCCTCCAAAATCCCACGAGGGATCTTCCCAGACCAACAAACATCTTACTTGAGCCATCGCTACCCCGGATGCCCATATCAACGACTGAAAAATCCAAAAATTTCCAAAACCAGGCGTGCACGCCAAACCTAAGCAAAGACTTCCTAAAGTCGAAATCACGTTCCCCGACAGAGAATGAAGATCTACACCTCACAACCAACCGAAACAAGAAAAACTGGCTCCCCCACCCTAATATTAAAACTTCGCAAACATGTCTGTCTCCTCGGTAGACAAGGCCTCCCTCAACATCAACCATGCTGACCAAAACTCAAAGATCTGACCCTAATCAAAACCTTCTCGATCTTACGTTGTCCCGCTGACACCAGAAGACAAGAAACACTACCAGCTGCAGAAGCTGATACCCTCGCTTAGTTACATCCGAGCGAAACAAAACGAGTGAGAGCTAAACTAGCCCACACATCCCCCTTGGTTCAAAAACCCTGATAAATCATAACCAACCAATTGCTTCCCTGAGCGCAACCATGTCGATATTAAAACTTGTGCGAAACCTACGCTCCCAGATCAACATAGGCGCACCATCATCTGCCAAAACTCGCAAGATACTTATCTCCCTCTGCATCAATGGCTTGTTGAAAATCCAACCAGCATGCCACTACCCCATGTCAATCTACCAGCTATGGGTTATCAACAACCCTGGGAGTATCAACAGTCCTGAGGACTATCAACAGTCCTTGAGTGTTCAGCAACTTTGAAAGTACTCATAACATCCTTCAACAACTAAGACTCGGCTAGTCTAGCAGGTAGGCTTCTATGACATAGGTAATATAGGGAGGGAATCATCACAATGTCTCATCATAAAACGAACGCGAGTCTGATAGGAAGACTCCCAACAACGATCTACCAAAATAACACCATGCCTTTCCCAGCAAGTCATCATTCTTCATCAGTCTAACTCAACCTTCCGGTCACTGAAACATCAGTACAGGCTGCTACCAATGCAAAATCAGATGAAAACATGGTCACACACAACCGGAGAATGAGATAGGTTGTTGTACTCTCGTTCCAATTCAAAGGCTATAACCCAAATAAGAATCATGATTATAATTCGAACCAAGTGCTCCTTTCCTATCTTGTTCAGTCCACATACACCCTTATGACAATATCTAATGAACTTACCACAATACACACCCTTAAGAGAACCCATAACCAACCTTGGATCTACTGCATTCCTTTTTGAGTAAATTACACGAATGGTCCCTGTGGTTTGAGGTAATTTGCGCGCTTGGTCCCTAATTTTTTTTAACTCGAAAGGTCCCTAAGACGTAATTTTGTTGCGTGTTTGGTCCCTGCCAGACCTAAAAAGACTATATTATTGTTTTTATTTCTTTTTTGATTTGCTAATTATTTATTTCTTTTTTATTTATTTGGAAATATTATTAAACACATGGGTCCCACATATAATAGTTTATTTATTTATTTATTATCATATAAATTAAATATAAAATAAATAATAAATAAAAATGTCAAACCTACTCTTTCTCTCTACATAGACCGGAGGGTGTGGGTGGGAAACTTCCCTCAGTTTTTGTGGGCCACAACACCCTTTCCCTCACCTAAACCCAAGGAATGGGTGAGAATCTCCCCTCACTATTTTGTTTTTTATTTTTTAAAATAAAATTAATTCTTTTTTAAGATTTATAATTTTTACATTAATAATAAACATAAAATTTAATTCAAAATAAAAGGCATTTCATTAATTAAAATTAAAATTACATTAAACCTAATATTTAAATAAGTAAAAAATTAAAAAAAAAAAACACAAACAAAAAATCAAACAAACCACAACATAGAAAACATAATTAATATTCTAATTAAAAAAAAACCAAAATAAGTTACTCGGAATCATCGTCCTCGTCATCGACCTCATCGTCTTCATCATTCTCCTGAACGTCACCCTTGTCATCGGAATCGTCGCTCTCGACGAACATATCAGAATCCTCGTCTGATTCGTCAAACAAATCATCGTGAGAAAACTCTATCGGCGGCTGAATATGAGTCATATAAACGTGCTCCACCAAATCAGAACGAAGGGCGTGATGAATGTCACGATTGTGTACTTCTCTTCTATTTTCCCTATACTCTTGTGTACCAATGGCTACTCCTTCAACATTTGGCAAAACTTCATTTTCGTTGTACCGACATATCGCTCTTCCTTCGTCTTCAAGAATCATATTATGCAATATGATACATGCATACACGTGCTGTAACCTTTTCACTTCATATGACCTTGCCTCGACTGCTAGTACTTGCCAACGTCTCTTAAGTACACCAAATGTTCGCTCCACATCCTTCCTAGCTGAATCTTGCGCCTCTTTAAACTTTTTCCTTTTCGGGTCGTTATGACATGTAAACGATTTCACAAAAACAAACAAGGGAGGATATATACCGTCAGTAAGATAGTATCCACGCTTATATGCTACCCCATTTACTTGAAAATGTACATCGTATGACTTTCCAAGGTAGATATCGTTGAATACCGTCGACTGGTCTAGCACATTGATGTCGTTGTTTGCACCAGCTGGACCAAAGAATGCATGCCATATCCAAAGATCATGTGATGCGATAGCCTCTAGAACGATCGTCGACTCTTTGTGGTCACCTCTCATGTACAAACCACGCCATGCATTGGGGTATAATGACCAAATCCAATGCATGCAATCGATACTACCAAGCATTTCAGGGAATCCATGCTTGCCTTCATGCACCGTGTACAATTGGTGGATATCGTTCGTAGTTGGTTTGCGCAAATATCGTTGTCCATAAACCAAACAGATCGCTTTGCAGAACTTGTATACACACTCCCGCACGGTACTCTCTGACATCCTAAAATACTCGTCCCATCTGTCTGTGCCCATACCGTATGCTAACTGACGAATTGCAGCCATGCATTTTTGAATTGGAGAGAAACCTTTTATCCGTTTCGCATCCATTTTCCATTGGAAATATGGAAAGCGGCCTTCCAAATCGCCAACAATACGTAAGAATAGTTCATTCCTCATCCGGAACCGACGTCGAAACTTTACAGCGTAGATGGCGTCATCTGCAAAGTAATCTTCTATAAGACGATCGTGTCCGGCTTCGCGATTTCTACGCAACTACGACTTTCTTGGTTTAGATCGTGTACGTGATGTTTCACCTAGTCGATTTTGAAAGTATGCAACCGTTTACGCCATGACGGAACCGATAAAATTAGCCTCCTCTAGAGCCGTTGAATCGGATGATGAAGATGATTACATTTTGATTAATATTTTTTGGAGAGAGTAAGAAGGTATGGATTAAAAAAATGGTTGTATGTTGTGGTATTTATAGTGTGATAATAGGAATATATATATATATATATATATATATATATATATATATATATATATATATATATATATATATATATATATATATATATTAACGTTATGTAGCCGTTGGAATTAAAAAAAAATTATCAGCCAATTGGATGAGGAGTGAGAACGCGACATCCTTTCTCTACACCCCCGTCAGAGACCAAATCTTGAACCAAAATCTTGCATACCCGAACCAAAATCTGAAGGGTTTAGGTAAAACAAATAAACTAGAAAAACAATTCCTAAGTTCACATGCAACCTACTTTGGATCTATGTTTTAACTATTGAACATACAACTTTGAATTGCAATACAAGAACCCTAGAGGAGAGAGGCTATTATCGAAAATAGTAAACTAGGGTTTAGGGTTTACATACCTTTCAATTGTTATAGTAAACAATTGATATTCCCTTGATCTTGATCTTGATCTTGATCTTCTTGGAAGCTTTAGCACCACAAGTGTAATGCCTCTAATGGAGTCACACCCAAACTAGCAAGAAGGAAAGTAGAAGAGAGAGAGAGGAGAGGGAGTATGCAAAATCTCGGCCTTAGGGTTTCTTCAAAAGAAAGAGTGACCAAAAACATGAACCAGGAGGCTCCTTATATAGCTGAGGGATTTAGGGTTTAAGGGAAACCCTAGTTATCCTTTACTTAGGGCCTAAGCAAACCCAAGGGCCTTATCCAAGCCCCTATGGACGAAATTATTAGGGTTTCCCCTAAAGATTTCGTCCACCCTCTTCCAAGGGGGTTCTAGAGCCTTCCACTCAACTATTAGATAATTGCAAACTAGTCCCTGCACCTTATAATTAATTCTTTTAACCCCAAAATCAATTCTGATTAATTTCTGGCTAACAATTAATTAACCATAATGATTTCTAATTAATATATTAATCCATTAACATATTAATAAATCATTTATATATATATATATATATATATATATATATATATATATATATATATATATATATTAATTTATTAATCTTATAAATTAATATCTCTCCTTTCATAATTTCCTTGTCCAGTTGCTAGGTTGAGGGCAACCCAAAAGGACTGTGCTGCTGTCAATTCAAGTACATACCAATTATAGTTATGGGCTTAGACACCTAATCCAACAGTCTCCCACTTGGATAAGTCTGTAACTATAATTGCTAGTATGCCTTCTAAATTTGACCAGCAAATTGTAGCTTCCAAAAAGCTGCTGTCGAACTCTGACCCAGTCAGTTACGTGTCCTAAGATAAGTGATCATATAACCCTTCGTTCTGCTTGATATCCCCAGACAAAAGACATGGAATGTAATCAATCTGTTTGTCCAGAATCTATGTTTCCCGATTCCTGATTTGTGATGATGTAGGACTTCTAATCGAACACATCAATTTAGTCCTGGCTGGGCCCAGCACATAAGTCAACACCAAATCATCGAGGGGCCCACAGATATCGCTTTTCCTGTTAGGGCAAAAGGAACGAATAAACGTTGACTCATATGCTTGTATCTTTTACTCATCAAATTATGCATGACAATACGTTTTATAACACCAAGTTACTGATGCGTTTTCGTATCACCAATGCACAACCGACTTGTAAATTACAACTCATATATCTTCGTTTCAAGATTATAAGATATTATCGTCTCAGTATTACTCGTGATGAATTCCATGAAGTAATACTCTGAGCGTGGGTTTATCCAATACTCAAATCTCAATTTCTGAGTACTCATGAACATTGCAGCAATTATATTGCCATGTCTATCCTTAGACAATCTGCAATCCAATTCATGACAGTCTTAATTCACTACTTACTTCCAAGAGTACGAGCGACTGTGGAGTTTGAATAATCTCATTATTCAGGAAGTAAAACATGCAAAAATGAAACACAATAATAAACAATCGACAAAAGGTAGTAGCCAAACTTATAAATAATACTTTATTATTTAATCACCAAAAGTCAATTACATTTACTTTGTTACAAGTTTCAAAAACTAATCTAACTACTAAAACTAATATCATCTTTCAGTCCTATGCTCCGAGCATGCTGAATATGCTTAGCCCTACTCAGACCCTTTGTGAGAGGATCTGCTGGGTTATCTTCAGATGACACCCTCTTTACTATAAGATGGCCTTCTTCTACTCTATGTCTGATGAAATGGTACTTTCTGTCGATATGTCTGGTCTTACCATGATCTCTTGGTTCCTTTGTCAAGGCAACCGCTCCTTCATTATCGCAGAACAGTTCCATAGGCTCCTGGATGGTTGGAACAACTCCGAGATCCCCGATGAAGTTCCTCAACCAAGCTGCTTCTTTCGACGCTTCACTTGCTGCAATGTACTCTGATTCACAAGTAGAATCAGCCACCGTATTTTGCTTGGAACTCTTCCAAGTAACTGCTCCTCCATTCAGTAAAAATACCCAGCCCGACTGAGAACGGAAGTTATCTCTATCCGTCTGAAAGCTGGCATCACTGTAACCATCTACTCTCAAAGTATCACTGCCACCAAGCACAAGAACCCAGTCCTTTGTCCTTCGCAAATACTTGAGTATATTCTTAACTGCTATCCAATGAGCTCTACCTGGGTTTCCCTGATAGCGACTGACCATGCTCAAAGCAAATGCCACATCAGGGCGAGTACATGTCATAGCGTACATGATCGATCCGACAGCGGAAGCATAAGGTACACGACTCATGTCATCTATTTCAACATCTGTACTCGGGCATTGAGTCTTACTCAATTTGGTATTGCTCTGGATAGGTAGCTCTCCCTTCTTGGAATTTTCCATACTAAACCTCTTTAGTACCTTATCCAAGTATGTGCTCTGACTAAGTCCAATTAGTCTCTTCTTTCTATCTCTCAATATTCTAATCCCAAGAATATAGGCAGCTTCTCCAAGGTCTTTCATTGCAAAACACTTTCCAAGCCAAGACTTAACCTCTTTCAAGGTTGGAACGTCGTTACCAATGAGTAATATGTCATCGACATATAACACCAGAAAAGTTACTATACTCCCACTAGCCTTGATATACACACAAAACTCATCTTCACTTCTAGAGAAACCAAACTCTTTGACTTTCTCATGGAAGCAAAGATTCCAACTGCGAGATGCTTGTTTCAATCCATAAATGGATTTCTCAAGCTTGCACACTCTATTGGGAAACTTTGCATCAACAAAACCCTCTGGCTGACTCATGTAAACATCTTCAGCCAACTTCCCATTAAGGAAAGCAGTTTTGACATCCATCTGCCAGATTTCATAATCATGAAAGGCAGCTATGGCGAGCAATATCCTAATAGATTTAATCTTAGCCACTGGCGAAAAAGTATCATCATAGTCAACCCCTGGGGTTTGAGTAAAACCTTTTGCAACCAGTCGAGCCTTGAATGTATGCACATTCCCATCCATGTCTGTCTTCTTCTTGAAGATCCATTTGCACCCAACTGTCTTGCGACCTGGTGCACTATCAACCAAATTCCAAACTTGGTTGTCATACATGGACTTAATCTCGCTGTCCATTGCCTCTTTCCACTTGGAAGCCTCTGGGCCTGCCATTGCTTCCTTATAAGTGACTGGTTCATCTAAGTTTACCAGTGTTCTGTCACTTATGAATGTGTCACCATCTGAAGTAATATGAAAACCATACAACTCAGGTGGCACACTCACCCTAGTGGATCTTCTAAGAGGTAATGAGTTATCAATTGGTTCAACAGGAACTGTTTCCTCTGGTTGAGTGCTAGTGTCATCTAAGGTTCCTTCATTGGCTGACTCTTGAATTTCTTCAAGGTCAATAGTGCTCCCACTGTCCTCTTTGAATATGAGCTCTCTTTCAAGAAAGACTCCTCTTCGTGCTACAAAGACCACGTTCTCACTAGGCCTGTAGAATAAATATCCAAAAGACTGCTTTGGGTAACCAATGAAAACACATTTCTCACTTCTAGCTGCTAGCTTGTCGTGAGTCTCTCGTCTTACGAAAGCTTCACAACCCCAGACTTTAATATGTGCTAACGAGGGAACTTTCCCTGTCCACATTTCGTGAGGTGTTTTGGCAACCTTCTTTGTAGGGACAAGATTGAGGATGTGGGCGGCTGTCTCTAAGGCATACCCCCAGAAGTGAATAGGAAGCGAAGCCCGACTCATCATAGAACGAACCATGTCTAACAAGGTTCGATTGCGCCTCTCAGCTACACCATTTAACTGTGGTGTCCTAGGAGGAGTCAATTGTGAGACTATCCCACATTCTTTCAGATAGTCGTTAAACTCGATACTAAGATACTCCCCGCCTCTATCGGATCTAAGTATCTTTATCTTTCTGCCCAATTGATTTTCGACTTCATGCTTAAACTCTTTGAACTTTTCAAAAGTTTCTGACTTATGCTTGATCAAGTAGATATATCCATATCTGCTATAATCGTCAGTGAAGGTCACATAGAATCGATTAGCATCTCTTGTAGTTGATCCGAAGGGTCCACACACATCCGTGTGTATGAGATCCAACAGACCTTCACCTCTTTCACAAGACCCTGTGAATGGTGATTTTGTCATCTTTCCCAAAAGACAAGACTCACACATATCATCTGACTTTAGGTCAAATGATTCCAACACTCCATCCTTTTGGAGTTGGGCTATGCGTTTCTTGTTAATGTGTCCAAGACGACAATGCCACAAGCATGCCTTGTCTACACTATTAGACAAGTCAATATTAAGTACACTATTTCCTAGGCTATCAACACAAGTCACTGTTTCATACACACCATTACAAGGCAAAGCTTCAAACATAAAAACACCATTCTTATAAACAGAAATTGAACCATTCAAATCATTAAAAGAATATGTAAAACCTTGTCTGAACAATGCATGAAATGAAATAATGTTTCTCGTCATCTCAGACGAATAGCAACAATTTATTAAATCTAATCTAACATCATTACTAAGCAGAAGCTGATAAACTCCGATCTTGGTTACTGGTGAAGACTTTCTGTTTCCCATGATCAGGTTTATCCTTCCTCGCTCTATCTCCTCACTTTCCTTTAGACCCTGCAAATCAGAACAGATATGAAAACCACATCCTGTATCAAGGACCCATGAACGAGAAGATAATGAGTTATTAGCAGAAATAGTGTAAATACCTGCCGAAGATGGCTTCACTTTGCCATCCTTGATATCTTGCAGATACTGTGGGCAAGATCTCTTCCAATGCCCCTTTTGGTTGCAGTAAAAGCAAACTGCCTCTTTTGGATCAGAAACATGGGGAGTGGAACCATTGGGCTTAGCCTTTGGGCCATTACTAGATGACCTAGCTTGAGCCTTGCTCTTCCAGTTTTGCTTGGGAGGACCTTTCCTCTTTTTCCCCTTTCCCTGTCCAATAGCCAAAACAGGGGCACTAGCAGGTGTGGAGGGTATACTTTTACCTTTCATCCCTGCCTCAGCTGTCTGCAACAAGTTGTGCAATTGGGCCAAGGTCTGCTCAGTATTGTTCAAATGGTAAGTTAGAATAAACTGACCATAACATTCAGGAAGTGAGTTCAAGACCATGTCAATGGCCAATTCCTCATCAAAGTGAATATTGAGCTTGACCAAACGCTCTATGTAGCGTTGCATTCTTTGCACATGTGACACAACTGACTCCCCATCTTTCATCTTGCAAGCCATGAGTGACTTGACTACTTTGAACTTTTCTTGACGAGCTCGCTTATGGTACTTTTCCATAAGGTCCTTGTTCATCTCGAAAGGCCAGTAGTCCTCATAGTACCTCTGCAGTTCTGGGGACATAGTTGCCACCATGATGTATGCCACTTTGGTAGCATCATCGTAATGTTTCTTGTAGGCAGCAAGATCTTCAGGAGTAGCTTCATTCTCATCAAGCTCTTTGAGCTCCTTTTCAAGAACATATTCTTTGTTCTCGAAGCGAAGAGCCATCTTGATGTTGCGCATCCAATCATTATAGTTTGAGCCATCCATAACAACTTTGGAGCATATATTGAGCAAAGAGAAGTTTTGGTTGGAGGAGGACGAAGCAGAAGTGTTTCCAGGAGTAGACATCTGAAAAGAAAGAAAGTTTTAGTTAGATTTCAAGATACCTTAATAGAATAACCCAAAGATATAGTATCAAGGTTAGGATCCAACTATGAAGATTCACAACTTAGAAATGGGATGCCGAGATCCAAGTGCAAATTTCATAAAGGTAGGTGAATGACGATTCACCAATTCCACCATTAGACGAAACAAACGAAGTGAAATTCCTAATTCTTTTGAGATACATTGAAACTATTCAATGGCATGTTTTATTCTCAGATTATGCTCTTCTATTTGTGACTGGGATGCCGAGGATCAAAAACAAGATGTGAATAACCATGCAAATGTGCTTGGTAACCTCATTGTCTTTATCATTAACTATTGATGTGCTGGTAAACCACACACGCTCCATCAAAATGACAATTATGAGATACCCATTGCTACTCTTTATTAGTGCCTTTTAGTGTGCTGGTTAACCACACACGCTCCACTAACGACCAATAAAGCATAATGTGCAATTTCATGGATTAGCATACTTTTCACATTTTTCCTAAAGTAACTAGAGTTGGGATTTTGAAAATAATGTTCTAGTACTTTCTTTAATATCATTATACTTTTAATGAGAAGTAGTTGTCCTATCAAATCCGTTCTGCTAACGACCCTCCACTAATCAAGGAAGCGGTGGGTGAGAGTGGACACCCATTCAACTACCATTTTATAGGCAGTTTCCTTATACCCCCCTTATAGATTAGCTTCGTGAATGAGGCATACTAGCGATTTGACTGACCATATTCTTATACATATAATATTAAACCTTTAATTATAATATATATATAAGGTGTGTTTTAAAACTTTTTAAAACTTCAAGGGTTTATATAAATTTCGAAATTTAAGCTGTTAAATTCAAATTTAAATAAACCAATTCACTAGATTTAATATTTATCTATTAATTAACTATTAATCAAATTATTAAATCTTGTAAGGATTATCTAATTAAATTAATCAATTAATTTAATCCTAATCCTTATCCCTCTAATTTCGAAAAATAGGGTAAGGATAATTATCCAATTAATCTAATTAAGTAACAATTATCCAAAAAACAAGAAACCCTAGTTATCCTCTAGCATATTTCGAAATTTACAAGGGAGGAGGCTAGGGTTTTCAAAACCCTAACCCTAATTTCGATTAGGGTTCTTTGGAGGCTAGGGTTTTCGAAAAAACCCTTTGATCCAAAACCCTAGAAATCGAAAATTTGGCCTTTAGGGTTTAATAGCTATAAACCCTAATTTGCAATTCAACAATTGTAGCAATTCAATTTAAAACAACAATGGCTCTGATACCACTGAAGGGTTTAGGTAAAACAAATAAACTAGAAAAACAATTCCTAAGTTCACATGCAACCTACTTTGGATCTATGTTTTAACTATTGAACATACAACTTTGAATTGCAATACAAGAACCCTAGAGGAGAGAGGCTATTATCGAAAATAGTAAACTAGGGTTTAGGGTTTACATACCTTTCAATTGTTATAGCAAACAATTGATATTCCCTTGATCTTGATCTTGATCTTGATCTTCTTGGAAGCTTTAGCACCACAAGTGTAATGCCTCTAATGGAGTCACACCCAAACTAGCAAGAAGGAAAGTAGAAGAGAGAGAGAGGAGAGGGAGTATGCAAAATCTCGGCCTTAGGGTTTCTTCAAAAGAAAGAGTGACCAAAAACATGAACCAGGAGGCTCCTTATATAGCTGAGGGATTTAGGGTTTAAGGGAAACCCTAGTTATCCTTTGCTTAGGGCCTAAGCAAACCCAAGGGCCTTATCCAAGCCCCTATGGACGAAATTATTAGGGTTTCCCCTAAAGATTTCGTCCACCCTCTTCCAAGGGGGTTCTAGAGCCTTCCACTCAACTATTAGATAATTGCAAACTAGTCCCTGCACCTTATAATTAATTCTTTTAACCCCAAAATCAATTCTGATTAATTTCTGGCTAACAATTAATTAACCATAATGATTTCTAATTAATATATTAATCCATTAACATATTAATAAATCATTTATATATATATATATATATATATATATATATATATATATATTAATTTATTAATCTTATAAATTAATATCTCTCCTTTCATAATTTCCTTGTCCAGTTGCTAGGTTGAGGGCAACCCAAAAGGACTGTGCTGCTGTCAATTCAAGTACATACCAATTATAGTTATGGGCTTAGACACCTAATCAAAATCAACATCCCCACCCCCCACCCTCCTCCCCGCGCCACCTTTCCAGCACCGCCAGTGCGGTGTTCCTCCTCACGGGACGTTTCCTGATGCCCTCCTCGCTCCCCATACCGTCCGACCTTATATGCAGACTTCAACTTCAAATCTACATGGCAGCCTGTAACAACTTCCCTCTCCAGGTTCCAGTGCCTCCAAATCTCTTGCCTCTGATGACCACATTTTTGTGGCACCCTCGATCTGTCGCCACCCCATTTCGGCTTCCTGTCGTCGCTCCCTTTAGACCTCCTTTTTCTTTCTCACACTCTCTCTGAATCCTTCAACTTTCTTAAAAAAAATATTGATTTCTCACAGGGGGTCACCGGAAGGGTACCGCTCTGCTCTGATCGGATGTAGTTTGCATCTTCAACCATCACAATGCTCCTCTCCCTCTCAGACCCTAAGCTCCAATTTGCATTGTAATCATATTGTCGCCTGGTTTTGTCTCCTCTTATTCCCTTGCTTTTCTCATCTTCAACTACCTCTAGTCGAATGAAGCCAACCACTTGTGTTTTAAGCAAATCTGGTATGTTTAGTATAAACTCCAAGCATGAGTTCTTTTGATCTGAAATGTATCCAAAGTATTTGGCTTCAATTGAACACTCACAAAGCATCCAATGGTTATTTCAAAGCTTGAAATATGGTTTTATATTCGATTGGTTTTGTTTTTGAAGCTTTATGTTGTTGACTGTGTAACTGTATATAGAAGGGTTGAGGATGTGTTAGACAAGAGGGGTGGAGGATGTCGTGATTACATAGGCAAGATTTATGATGTAATTTACTCTAAGATCGAAGGGATGGGAACCTTGAAGGGGGAAATAATTTTGCACCGATACCCATGAGTGGTGGCGAGTTTTCCGGTAACTTATGGGTCGTCGATGCTAACTATTTTCCGGCAACTGGTAGATGTGATGGAGATGGTGAAGAGAAGGTGAATGGATTTGTTGTGGGACCCATGTTTTTACTAATATTTGTTTACTAAATAAATAAGAAATAAATAATTAACAAATTAAAAAAGAAATACAAAGGACAATATATTTAAGGACTAAACATGCAACTAAATTAAATCTTAGGGACCGTCCGAATTAAAAAGAAAAAAAGAATTAGGGACTAAGCATGCAGATAACCCCAAATCATTGGGACCATTTGCATAATTTACTCTTCCTTTTTCCTCATAACCTTACCCAAATGTTGAAGTACCAATAGATCTAAGGAAATTGCGAACCTCAGTCGTTAACAGAAACATCCTCATAAATGACCGAAACAAGATCCTACCCCTCGAATGAAACTGAATAGATTCCACTATTACGTAACTAGCTCAAGAAACTCCCAAAGTTATCTATAAATGTTGCTAACACCATGGTCGGATCAATCCAAATACCAGCCCTATCGACACGACATGCCAAAATTGGATTCTGCGTAGATCCAAAGCCACACCTAAAGAACTAAACAATGTTGTCTCAACATCTGAACTTCCAATAACCAATGACACCTTCCAAACTTGAGCTTGCTATGAACAATAATTCCACAACCAACAATTGAGGGTACCCATACCTTGAAACCAAAATGTACAATGTACAGATTTTACGATAAGTTGACGCATCCATTGAACTTCAACTGATAAAGCTTGCAACGTTCAAAGTTTCTCTGCTATTGACGATGAACGAAATGATCAACGATCAAGAATGCATTGACAACTAATCCAATGATCCAATGCACTATTGAAAAAAACCCGTGTGCAACTAAACATACCAAACTCTGAAGCTGATTTACAGATCAACAACCGCCCAACCTAGAATATAGATAGCAATCTATACAACGAGCTAAAAAATCCCTCCACAACCGATACTCAACCTGTGCGACCCAACTGCCTCTTGATCTATTCATCAGTATTCCCGAAGGGAGCCACTGGCTATAACGAGCTCCTTATCCAAAAGCTTCCTACCGTGAAGACAACTCATGTATTCCCGAGCACATACATCTGATGGCAACTTTCTCTACACCCCCGTCTTGACCAAATCTTGAACCAAAATCTTGCATACCCGAACCGAAAATCCCTATTTCCCATTCTTCCAAGACCATAAACCCAAACAGATCGATGATCCTTCACACTGGATACCGAGTTCTCCCCCACTTAGGGTTCGTACTACCACCAACTGGCATTGCAATCAGACCAAATCTCAAACCGGCTCAACCAAATACATAACATCCCATAGCTTTAGAATGTATAACACAACACAAGATGATCTTCTAGATGAAGACCAAGAAAAATAAAAGAGATTCTGAATCTCATATGGAGACCTCGAAACCCCAATCACAACTTCCTCTAACATCAAGAATCCCATGCAGATGCACAAGCAATGATTTTGGCAGTCCATTCATAACACCGATTCTCTATCTAGAAACGGATGGACTACCACACACCTTGCCTATAAATCCCCAACCATCAATTCATTGCGAGAATCATTCATAAATTCAAGAGGCATCATTCTTATAGTTGGGATACATTTGAGACAACAAAATTTGTCGTTCCGAATTCACCTCCCTTGATCACCTGAAACAATCAACTAGCACCTGACTTAACTAAACTCAAAGAAAGCAAAACCTTGATATCATCTTAAGGAAACCATACCACAAGAATATTCTTAGGCATTCCCACACTTCCATACTTGTCGGCAAAAACCGCAACTATCTAGCCCCATGCTGGGTCTACTTCCTAACTCTGAAAATCACATGTCTGCTCTCTCTTTCCTCCGAACAGGAAAAGATGGAAGAACATAACCCCCATCATAGATAGTGACATCCCAATCCATCCGCCAATCACTCAGCCTCTAGCTGCAATCATCGAGCCGATCATCACAATCGCTTCCTTCTTGAGTCTTGCGACTCAACTGGCACTACCTAGAGTAAGGCGTTCAAGACCTCAAAATCAACTAACTCACCTAGATCTGCACCATTCAGGCCTGAACTGACATGGCCACTAAGGCCCAAAAAATCACCAATCCATCCTCAGTCTGAACAACCATATCCGGTAAACTGAATAAGAAAGAAACACATTTCAATTAATCATGATGCCAAACCATGCTATCTACCCCCAACCGACTCCTTAGATTCCCATAAAATTTCCTCGATTCGAGTATGGATCCTATGCTTTCAGTAGTACGGGCCCAATACTACCTTCCACACCTATCCATACTTTCCTCAAGAAGCGTTCCGAATCCTCTAAGTAACTACTCCTGCTGATACTCCAAAAATCTGCTAAAAAGCTCACCAATCACACTAAAGCACTTCCTAGGATATGCATACATCCTATAGTCACCCTCTCAAGAGTGGCTAACCCTTCCTTTTGTTGGCCTTCTACAAACCATACTTACTTATGAAACTTTCATGAACCCAACAGTTGCTCGTGTATGCTAATCATACAAAACACTGGATTCGATAGACAGTCAAATACTTGATTCTACCCTAAGCCCACAACCAAACAAGGAACATGAAATAAGGCTAAATCAAACATTCTCAGTCTATAAAGTTTTAGTTATGTACACCTATGATGCATACACTAAGCAACTATAGTAATAATATCAGTTCCATATAGCATAACAAGAAATTCTCTTAGGCTATCAGGAATAATAAATCAGACAATTCCTAGAGATCCCTAGCCTATAACTAGCATGCAGTTCTATCATATCATCAATACACATAAAAAGTGTGGGTATCTTGTGGAACACTTTCCTTGGCTCCGGTTGATTGCACACATCACCACCTTTATGAAGGTCTTTTTAGAGTTAATTTTGAAAAAAGTATTTTGTGTTCGGAGTCACACAACTGTGTTGGATTAGGTGTCTAAGTCCATAACTGTAGTTGGTATGTACTTGACCCGATAGTAGCATGGTCTATTTGGGTTGCCTTCACCAAAACAATTTGATAGGATAGATAATTGAGAAAGAGGTTATTTGTGATTTATTAATATTATTAGAATAATATATTAATTGAGAAATCATATTATTTAATTGGTATTGATCCAGAATTAATTTGGAATTAATTTAGTGATCAAAAGAGACTAATTAAATTAACGGGGACTGATTATGTAAATCAGTGATACTTATAGTTTGGGCCAATGATCCATGTTGATTAGTGGTGGACTAAGTTTATGTGAGAGTCCATAAAAAGTTAGTCCAAAAGTCTATCACATGAATTGGATTAAAAGCCTATGTAAATGAATTAGGGTTTACAAGTGACCATTAGAATTCTACACTATAAATGTAACCCCAAGGTAATGAAATCGACACATGCAATACACAAGAGGATTCTAAGAAGACCCCTAGCCGATTTGGTGCTCCATAACCTCTCTCTCAAATTCCTCCTTTGCTCTTGGTGTTTGTGAGTCATTTGAGGTATCACACTTGAGGTACTAAGCTCTTGAAAGGCCAAGTTCTACAAGCTACAACAAAACGTATTCTTCTAACTTGTTTTTTTTATTCAAATATCAAAGTTTTACGCTAGTTAGTCTTCTTGCTTTGGAAAAAATGAAAATGCATGTATAACTAGAGAAAACTTAGATCCAAACCATTAGGGTTGTATGTGCACCATAGGGATGTCATAGTGCTCAAAACCCATCAGTGGTATCAGAGCCTAGGATGTTTTCTGTTATATTGATGAATTGGTTGATTGTTCAAAGTTGAAGCAAAATGAAAACTGCTCTCTGACCAGTGGACTCGACGAGTCCTATGAAGGAACTCGACGAGTCCATTGCCTGACTCGACGAGTTGGATCATCAGTTTGCATATTTTCGGGTTTTTTGGCCAGAATTGGATTATGATCATTACCACAAACTGTTTTGAATCATAAAATTCGTTTTTTCTGATAAGGCAGTGATTATCCTCATCCAATTAAAGGATAATTGTCAAATAATAAGATAATTACTAGTATATATGATAAGCTAATTATTTGTATTATTTGAATTATCTTGCTATATGAGTTGAATTAGGTCAAATTGATAATAGATAAATTATATGATTAATTTAATTGTCATCGAATTGATCTAAGAGGATTTGAATAGATAGGACCATATTGGCATTATTATGAATAGACGAAATCTATTTAGAATGAGTTGTCATATGACAAGTATGAAAATGTTTTCATATTGGGATTTGGACGTTATGAAATTTATGTCTAGATTAGAAACTTTATGCAAGAAGGATGTTCAAAGGAATGTACTTTGAATGTGAGACTTCACATCTATGGAATTGTCTTGTAACAATCTCCAGTAGAGAAATTTGTAATTTCATTGGCGAAGTCTTGGTGACTTTGGCTCTATAACATTACAAAAGGATCATTGCATAAAATGTTAGAATCTAACATATACTATTAGTGGCGAGAACTTTGTGATCTTACACTAACGATAAGGATTAGGAGTTATGAAATGAGTATCATTGGAAATGTGTTCAATTGATCTATTTCACATAGTAAGGATCATAGGTAAACATAATGTGAATGCTTGGAGCATGGGACAACTGTTGTTATAATTCAAGTAATAAGTTGATTACCCGAAACATTATACAATGAATAATGTGTAATCAATATGGTGATTAAATAAAAGAAGTTTTATTTATACTCAAAAGTTTGGGGCCATATTGGGTTCGATTATTCTTGTGTTTCACTTTGCATGTTTTGACTTCCAGAATAACTAGATTATTCAAACCATCCACAGTCGATCATACTTTGGAAGTAGGTATGAAAGAAGATTGTCATGAATCCGTCTGTAGATTGTCTAAAGTGTTTAGACATAGCACAAGCTTGTTGCAGAGTTCATGAGTGCTGCTATAAGATTAAAGTATTAGATTAAACCCACGCTCACTTGGATCGCTTCATGGATTTTATCACGAGTGATTGGTGAGACGATAATATCTTATATTCTTGAAATCGAGATGTGTGAGTTGTATTCTGCAAGTCGGTTCACATTGATAATATGTAAAGGCACCAGTAACTTGGTGTTATAAAACATATTGTTGTGTGTGATTTGATGAGTAGGTACAAGCGAGCATTTGAGTCGAAGTTTATCCGTTCCTTTTACCCAAAGTGGGATAAAAGCGATATCTGTGGGCCCCTCGATGATTTAGTGATGACAACCTAAGCGCTTGGCCAAGCCGAGACTAAGTTTATGTGTTCAATTGTAGTCTGTTGTCAGTCTTCATAAATCAGAAATCGGGAAACAACACATAGTCTGAGAGAATGATTATAATCCATGTCTCATGTCTATACGATATCTAGAATAGAGGAACATATGATCCCTTATCTAAAGGACACGCTTCTGATAAGATCAGAGTTGACAACGGCTTTTGAAAGCTACGATTGCTGATCCGGTTTGAAGTCATACACAGAATAGTTATTAGACTTATCCAAGTGGGAGACTGTTGGATTAGTGTCTAAGTCCATAACTATTTTGGGATGTAATTGACCCGATTGTGAGCATGGTCCTTTTGGGTTGCCTTCACCAAAGCAACTTGATAGGATGATTTGTGGAGAAAGAGATTAATTATGATTTATTAATATATTATATGAATAATATATTAAAAGAGAAATCATATTGTTTAATTAATATTAGTCAAGAATTAATAAGAATTAATTTTGTGGCTAAAAGACATTAATTAAATAAAGGGGACTAGAACTGTCAATTGTGTGATAGTTGAATATTGGGCTAATGGACTCCATAGAAGTTGGAGTGGACGAAATCTATGGAAGAACACATTAGAATTCGTCCAAGGCCTCTAGGGAGGGAGTCCATGGGCTGCTTAGGGCCTAAGAAGTCAGATTAGGGTTTCCTGGTTGAAAACCCTAATAGTCTAAGTATAATAGGAACCCTTGGGAAGCCAAAAACGTCCCTAACCTTCTAAGAGAAACCCTAGGACGTTTTTGGTGCCTCTCCTCTTCCTTCTTCTTCATTCTTGTTTCTCATGGTGTTTGTGACTCCATTAGAGGTGCAACACTTGAGGCACTAAGCTTTCAGAAGTCAATTCCAAGAAGGAATAGATTGTTATTGCTACATAACAATCAAAGGTAAGATATAAACCCTTTATTATGATAATATTGATTATTGTATGCTAGATCTAGGGTTTATAGCTTTGGATGATTATTGCATGTTCATTAGAGAAACTAGATCTAAAGCTTTAGGGTTTGCATGTACACCATATGAATGATGTAGTGCTCAAAACCCATCAGTGGTATCAGAGCCTAGGCTGTTTGTTTGATGTATTTGATGCTTTACATAATCGTTCAAGCAGAAAATCGCGAAAATCTGTTTTCTGGAGCCTGAACTCGTCGAGTTCATAGTTGAACTCGCCGAGTTCACTGACAACTCGACGAGTCCAATGTTAGCTCGACGAGTCGGAGGGTCAGATGCCAGATTTTTCGGGATTTTGAGCTATTTTGGCTTGGGATAATTACCAAAAACGTTTTTTATTGTTAAAATCCGAATTTTATTGATATTATGTGATTGTCCTTGCCAAAATAGAAGATAATTGTCATTTAATTAGATAATCATTACCTTATGTGACAAACTTGATTTATTTGATTTATTTGATGGATTATCTTTCAAGAAATTGAATTAGGTCATATTTAGATAATCACAAATTATTTGATTAATTAAATTATTTGTAATTTGATCTAGATAGTTTTGAAAACTTTCAAAACTTGCCCTCAAGTTTTGGAATTTAAATTTTTTGATTAAAAGTTTAATTTTGAAATATTTAAATTCTAAACCCTAATGTTTTGAAAAGTTCAAAACTTGCCCTCAAATTTTGGAATTTAGAATTTTGATTAAAAGTTTAATTTTGAAATATTAAATTCTAAAACCCTAGTTTTGAAAAGTTCAAATTACACCCTTATGGTTTTATTAAATTAATTAAGTGTATAATTAAAAGAGAGTTAATAAATCCATAATGATATGGTTTATATTTAATTAAATTAAAAGTACAACTTGTTAAATTAGATCACCTAGTATTTTAAAAGTGTAAAATACACCGTTATACTATATATAAAATTAAAAAGTCTAATATTGTATATGTATGAGTAAAGAGTCAGTCTTACCGTTAGTAGGCCTCATTCACGAAGCTGGTCTCTAAGGGGTGTTTAAGGAAATTGCCTATAAAATGGCGATTGAATGGGTATCCACTCTTACCCACCGCACTCTTGACTAGTGGAGGGTCGTTAGCCGAATGGGTAGGATATGACACAACCTTCCATTATAAGTATAATGAAATACGAAGTAACTAAACACTTTTATAAATTCCGAAATCTTAGTTACTTTAGGAAAAAAATGGAGTTGGTGCTAATCCATGAAATTGCACATTGCACCTTTGTTGGTCGATTAGTGGAGCGTGTGTGGTTAACCGGCACACTAATATGGGACCAATGAAGGATGGAAATGGGTAGCTTGATGTTTATCATAGATCAATGGAGCGTGTGTGGTTAACCGGCACATTGATTAGGTGATTTGTAACATCGAGAGTACCAAGCGAATTTGCATGGTTATCCACAACTTGTTTGTGATCCTCGGCATCCTAGTCACAAATGAAGGGCACAATCGAGATTTAAACATGCCATTGAAAAGTTAAATGAATCTCAAAAGATCTAGGAGTTTCAATTCATTTAAAACTTAAATTTCTTTTTCGTTTTTCATGGTGGAAATTGGTAAATCGTCATTTACCTACCTTCAAATGTTCTGCAAATTGGATTACGACATCCCTCTTCCAGTTTGTAGGATATTGTGTTGGGTCCTAGCCTTAATATCTCATTTGGGTGTTTTATTAAGGACTCAATCAACTAACTTGAATTTTCTCTCGTTTTGTAGATGTCAAAGTCTGACAACTATGGTCTCCCTGAATCCGTTGGAAAAAGTTTTCCACTTGAAGATGATGTTCCATGATTGGATTGTGGAAATGGAAATCATGCTTCACTTCCTCCACCTCCTCCAATAATTCTCCCTAACCCACGTGTTCGAAGACTTGAAAAGTTCAAGGTCACTCAAGCCCTGTTGGCAAGAAGACACGAAGATGGAAAGTCTGTATGTGCTCATGTCTTCGATATGAAGTTACATATTGATAGATTGGGAATGTTGGGTGTTGATGTCTCAAGGAAGTTGGCTGTTGACTGGGTTCTTCAGTCACTTCCTGACTCATATAGTGAATTCGTTAGAGGGTACTATATGATGGACCATGACGTGACCCTCATTGATTTGACTTATTTGCTTATTGCCGCTGAATCAGAAATGATTTGGTGCACTGGTCGAGCAAATTTGTCTGGTAAATAAATATCCCAACCTTCTATGGGCAATGACAACATTGGAAGTCCAGAAAAGTTTTCTCTATGCAAGAGAAAGGCTGAGTCTGAGATAGTCCCATGTACCATTCCAGAAGAATCCATATGTTTCTACTGCCAAAAGAAGGGGCATTGGTTACGAAGCTGCCCTGACTACCTGAGAGATCTAAGAGATAGGAGAGTCAAGATGTATGACTCTGCTTCAGTTAAAATCCACTGTCTAACTCTATTAAGTTCCTATTTGGAGATTCTTAATGCATAATGTGATAAGATTACATTTTGATATTTTGTAGGATCGAAGAAAAGAATGGAAGCTTAAAGGAAGAAGTGAGCTGAGTCTAATCACGAATAAATGGATTTCGATCGCATGGATTCGAAGATCGGATTTTTGAGCTGCTACTCTTGAGTTAGGATAGATTGCTAAAGAATATTTACATAGTTTTCATTTGTATTCGCATTGTAAGGACAAGATTTTTCCGTAATAAAATAAATTTTGATTTTGTCTTATTTATTTATCCTTGAAATGGAATTGTGAAAATTGATGTGTGTATGTTTCTATTATTAGCAATGTTATGGATATGATTCTTTATTATATTTGTGGTAGTGTCGAGAATTTACCAAATAAGGAAAGATTCTCATCGCTCAAGTTTCAATTGGACAGAAACTTGGAATAGTACAACTTGGTTTGTGTGATGAATGAGAAACTTCATATTTGGGAAATTTAAGACTAATTCATTGACAAAGGGTCAAGTGAAGGACTAGGAGAGCTGGTACACAATGTTGTGCACTGGTCAAGTCCACCACAAAGAACAATAAGATTATTCGTCATGATTTACTAAAAGTCTAGTAAATATGGTTATGCTTACAAGATTAAGTATAATTCTGAATCATTGAAAAGTTTCAATGAATGACAGAATGAATAAGAAGAATCAAATAGGCAGAAAGATAAAAGTTTCTCTAATATGAAAAGATGGGAGAGTACTTTAGTATCATGTTTTATGACGGTCTTGTTGATTATGAAACCGTATCACAATTGATCCTCTAAGGACACCTTAGTGAACTAGTATGGCTAAGAAGAGGAATCGGAAATTGTTGAAATGGTTAAATCAAAAGGATGAGTCATACTTCGTTCCAAAATCAAGTCTTAGAGTCATACTCCTAGATTGTCACTTGAGTGACACATCTTAAGAAGTTTTAACACACTCATCAAATGTGAGGTAGAAAATTTGTTTTTCTTACTCTTGCACGTTTGAAATTGGGAAGTTGTGATGTCTTGGATAAGACAAAGATCAACTAAGACCAATTGTGTGTAGTGTTTGTCTTGATAAGAATCCGCACTAACTCTTGAATGTCTGTTTTTCAAGAAATGGTTCTTGACAAGAGAATATTATATGTCAAGAGGTCAGTGGGAGTCTAAATAATCTTGAAAAGTTTCAAGAACTAATCAAGAGTAAACCTATTATTAAACACTAGCACACGACTTGAGGTTTGTAACCTATCGTGTTGACATATTCTTGTTTCTATGCCATTCCAGTTTGGTCAATTATGCATGTGAGTTCTATGAGTTTTCAATGGGTTGCATATGGGCAAGGCACCTTGATCAATGGAAAGTACATTGAAAGGTAGGGGTGAGTTGCTCAATAACTTGGAAGCAATGGTGGGACCCTTGATGGGAAGAAATTTAGAATGAACAAGTTCTGTCCATAAGAGTTTGGATTTGTCACAAACATTATCTTATGATTATGGTTATGACAAATTCACATGGATAAGAGCACATACACCATAAAATCTAAGTGTCATAAGGTTTCTCTCCGTTTCATGAAAATGATTGTGAGGAAACGCTTTTACTAAGAGAGATTTTAAGGAGATAGCAATTGTGATAATTGTATTATCAGATTCGATTATGATTACTGATGGGTTTTGAGCACTACATCATTCCTATGGTGTACATGCAAACCATAAAGCTTTGGATCTAGTTTGTCTAATGAACATGCAATAATCATCCAAAGCCATAAACCCTAGATCTAGCATACAATAATAAATATTATCATAATATAGGGTTTAGATCTTACCTTTGATTGTTATGTAGCAATAACAATCTATTCCTTCTTGTAATTGGCTTCTGAAAGCTTAGTGTCACAAGTGTCACACCTCTAATGGCTCACAAACACCAAGAGCAAGAGGATGACTTAGGAGAGGAGAAGGAGGCACCAAAAAAACATCCAAGAAACTCCAAGGAATGCTTAGCCACGTTTTTGGGTGCCCTAGGGGTCTTTATATAGTGAGGCTATTAGGGTTTTGAACTAGGAAACCCTAATCTGTCTGCTTAGGCCCTAAGCAGCCCATGGACTCCTTCCTTAGAGGCCTTGGACGAATTCTCATGGGTTTCCCCATAGATTTCGTCCACTGCAACATCTATGGAGTCCATTAGCCCAATATCCAACTATCACACAATTGACAGTTCTAGTCCCCTTTATTTAATTAATGTCTTTTACCCACGAAATTAATTCTTATTAATTCTTGACTAATATTAATTAAACAATATGATTTCTCTTTTAATATATTATTCATATAATATATTAATAAATCATAATTAATCTCTTTCTCCACAAATCATCCTATCAAGTTGCTTTGGTGAAGGCAACCCAAAAGGACCATGCTCACAATCGGGTCAAGTACATACCAAAATAGTTATGGACTTAGACACTAATCCAACAGTCTCCCACTTGGATAAGTCTAATAACTATTCTGCGTATAACTTCAAACCGGATCAGCAATCGTAGCTTTCAAAAGCCGCTGTCAACTCTGATCTTATCAGAAGCGTGTCCTTTAGATAATGGATCATATAATCCTCCATTCTTGATATCGTATAGACGTGATACATTGATTGAAATCATTCTCTCAGTCTATGTGTTGTTTCCCGATTTTCGTTTTATGACGACTGACAATAGACTACAATTGAACACATCAACTTAGTCCCGACTTGGCCAAGCGCTTAGGGTGTCATCACTAAATCATCGAGGGGCCCACAAATATCGCTTTTATCCCACTTTGGGTAAAAGGAACGGATAAAATTCGACTCAATGCTCGCTTGTACTCACTCACTGAATCACACACAACAATACATTTTATAACACCAAGTTACTGGTGCGTTTACATATTATCAATGTGCAACCGACTCGCAAGATACAACTCACACATCTCGGTTTCAAAAATATAAGATATTATCGTCTCACCAATCATTTGTGATAAAATCCATGAAGCGATCCAAGTGAGCGTGGGTTTAATCCAATGCTCAAATCATATTCATAAGCACTCATGAACGTTGCAGCAAACCTTTGCTATTTATAATACATTTTAGACAATCTACAAACCAATTCATGACAATCTTCTTTCGTACCTACTCCCAAAGTATGAGCGACTGTGGAACGTTCGAATAATCTTATTATTCAGGAAGTCAAAACATGCCAAATGAAACACAATAGTAATCGAATCCAATATGGCCCCAAACCTTTGAGTATAAATAAAACTCCTTTTATTTAATCACCATATTGATTACACATTATTCATTGTTTAATGTTTCGGGTAATCAGCTTATTACTTGAATTATAACAACAATTGTCCCATGCTCTTAGCATGCACATTATGTTTACCTATGGTCCTTACTTTGTGAAATAGTATAACTGAATAACATTTTCAATCACACTCATTTCACAATTCCCAATCCTTACCACAAGTGTAAGAATACAAAATGCTTGCCACTTATAGAATATGTTAGATTCTAACATTTTATGCAATAATCCTTTCGTAATGTCACAACACCAAAGTCACGAAGACTTTTGCCAATGAAATTACAAAGTACGCTATTGGAGATTGTTGCAAGACAATTCCATATACATGAAGTCTCACATTCAAAGTACATTCCTTTGAACATCCTTCTTGCATAAAAGTTTCTTAATCCAGTCATAGATTCTTAATATTCAACTCCCACATATGGAAACATTTCTATATTTACCATATGACAACTCATTCTAAATAGAATCTCATCTATCCATAATAATGTCAACATGGTCCATCCAATATCATACTTCCAACTACTCACAAGCGACAAATCCTTAGCGAACCTCAGATCGTCCTTTGACAGTTGTTTAGCAATTTTAGTCAATCCCGGTTCTAGTCCCTTTTCCCTCTTAATGCCCTTGGCATTTGGAAAAATTTAGAACGGTCAAATATTACAGCATATGAGATTGATCCTATACCCAAAGCGTATGGAACACGATGCATAATGCCTTACATAAAGACGTGATACTTTATCAGCCTTTTGCCATAATATTTCTATTTGCCATGTTCTCACAATTCGAACTATGAAAAGGGATGTCGTAATCATAATCGGATTTTGAGAACACACATCATATATTTGACTAATATTTGATCAAAAATTTACAGTCTAAGCTTTTAGATTTGAATGAAGTATAATATTCTCTCCCTTAATTATAACAAAACAACTTTTCAACCCTTGCAACTTTGCGAATTGAACCTTTTGTTTTCTATAATTAATATTGCTATCTCGCAATACTTACCATAATTATCATGCTCCCACTCACATGATGATTATATATTTTCCAAGCATAACACTTATGCTCCCACTAGCTTTGACACGTATTCAGAAATTAGCTGGACTTCTAGAAACCAATACTTATTGACTTTCTTTACAAAAGTTTAGATTTCTGAAACCGAGACGCTTCGATAAGCCTTTATCTAAGCTTCTCAAACTCATACACCTTTCCTTAGATAACCCATATGTGTGTTTAAACAATTCTAGAACTTATAACAATAAGTCTAAAATGTTCAGACCCATTTGCCATTTCCCACAATTCGAACTATGAAGAGGGATGCCGTAATCATAATCGAATTTGAGAAATGCAAATTACATAATGCTATTTTCAAAATCTCTCTTAGTGAAAGAGTTTCCTCACAATCATTTTCATGAAGGAGAGAAACCTCATTACACTCAGATTTTGTGGTGTATGTGTTCCTATCCATGTGAATTTTTCATAACCATAATCATAAGACAATAATTGCGACAAATCCAAACTCTTATGGATCGAACTTGTCCATTCTTAATTTCTTGCCATCAAGGGTCCTACCATTGCTTCCAAGTTATTGAGAAGCTCACCCCTACCTTTCAATGTACTTTCCATTGATTAAGTTGCTTTGCCCCTATGCAACCCATTGAGAACTCATAGAACTCACATGCATAGTTGACCAAACCGGAATGGCACAGAAACAAGAATATGTCAACACGATAGATTAGAAACCTCAAGTCGTGTGCTAGTAATTAACAGTAGGTTTACTCTATATTAGTACTTGAAACTTTTCAAGATCTTTAGACTCCTACTGACCTCTTGACATATAATATTCTCTTATCAAGAAACATTTCTTGACAAAGCAAATATTCAAGAGTTAGTGTGTGTCTTTATCAAGACAAAACCTACACACAATTTGGTACTAGTTGGTCTTTGTATTATCCAAGACATCACAACTTACCAAAATGTGCAAGTGTAAGAACATTCCTACTTAAGGTTATGTCACTCAAGTCATAATCTTGGAGTATGACTCTAAGACTTTATTTTGGAACGAAGCACGATACATCTTATTGAATTAACCACTACAACAATTCTCAATTCCTCTTTTTAGCCAATCTAGTGCACTAAGATGTCCTTAGAGGATGAATTTCAATATGGTTCTTACAATTACCAAGACGATCATAAAACATGATACAAAAGTACTCTCCCTTCTTCTTAGATTGGAGAAAATTTTTATCTTTCTACCTTCATTGATTCTACTTATCCGTTCTGCCATTCATTGAAACTTTTCAATGATTCAGAATTACACTTAATCTTGTAAGTATAACCACATTTACTAGACCTTTTAGTAAATCATGACGAATAATGTTACTGTTATTTATGGTGGACTTAACTAGTGCACAACATTGTAAACTCGATCTCCTAGTTCTTCACTTGACTCTTTGTCAAGGAATTAGCCTTAAAAGTTCTAAGTACCAAGATTTCCATACATCACATGATTCAAATGATATGATCCCAAGCTTCTGTCCAATTGAAACTTGGGCGATGGGAATCTTTCCTTACTTAGAAAATTACGGCACTACCATAAATAACATAACTAAGAATCACATTCACTTAATATTTGCTTATAATAGAAACACACACACATCAATTTTCACAATTGCCATTGCAAGGAAAAATAAATAAGATAAAATCAAATTTTATTTTATTGCGGAAAAACTTGTCCTTACAACGCAAATTCGAATGAAAAGTATGCTATCTCATATTCCTAAGAAATCTATCATAACTCTAAGCAATAGCTTAAAAATCCAATCATCAAATCATGCGATCGAAATCCATTTCTTTGCGATCAGACTCAGCTCACTTCTTTCTTTAAGCTTCCTCTCTTATCTTCGATCCTTCATAACATCAAAATGTAATCTTATCACATCATGTATTAAGAATCTCCAAATAGGAACTTAATGGAGTTAGATAGTGGATTTTACCTGAAGTAGAGTCATACATCTTGACTCTCCCATCTGTAACACCCCAAAATGCAGGTATATCTCTTTAATCCTTCTTCTTTCCCAAGTTGTCAAAATAGAAAATGCTGATAAGTGGGTACGCTGGGCGTACTGAAAAGTACGCTGCGCGTACCCATGGGCGTGCCTTTGACGCGGACTCAACCCAGTATGCGGGGCGTACCTTAGTTTACGCTTAGCGTACTTGGCCCAGACTCAAAACCCTAAATGAGACATGAGCACTATAAATGGAATGCTATGGCCTCCATCCCAGCCACGATTTCCAGAGAGTGAAACCCTAAGTGAGCCCTAACCTTTGTTCTAAGTTGTATGTGTGTGTGATCTTGAAAGTGTTCTTATGTGCTTGTGAAGAAGAAGATAAGGCCTTGAAGAAGAAAGATTGGAGTCCAAGCTTTCAGATCTGAGCTAAGCTGAGTAGGGAGCTTCTCACAGAGGTAAAAAGCTTCAAACTTGGTCTCTCTTTGTTATGAACATCATCTAGGAGCATTTTTAGGGTTTAAGTCCCAAAGGTGGAGACTTTATGAGCAAAGGGACTCCATGGACCTAGATCTGCCCCATTTCAGTGTATATTGTGTTATAGATCCATAAAAATCCAATCTTGGACGTTAAGATTAAGTCATGCATGAGATAAGGGCTTAATGAGGAAAGAGGAAAGGTGTTTGGAGTGATTGGTGACCTTTACAGCCATGCAAAGGCTTAAAGGCTTCAATTTCAAGGATTAAGAGGTATTAGAATGACCAGATCTGAAATATGAGCTTATGTCTTAACCGTTTAAGACCAAAATTATGAGGAGTATGAAACTGGGACTTACGTTGGGCGTAATCCCAGTACGCGCAGCGTAAGGGTCGAACTCCCCGCTTCTGTGAAGCCTTCGAGTACGCCCAGCGTACAGAGTTGGTACGCGCCGCGTACTCCGGAGGGTTGACTTTCGTTGACTTTTAGGGTTTAGTCAACATTTGGACCTTTGGGCCATTGGAGGGGTAAAATGGTCTTTTACCCTTCTGAGAGAATATAGGGAGGGACTAGTCTAGCCCTTGAGAGCCGTATTAATTAGAGATAATTATTTTATGTGATTAGGCGGAGGCTAGATCAGTATCTCGATTTCGAGATTATCCGAGTTACCCGAGGTGAGTCTTCTCACTATACATTACCTAGAGTGGTATCTATGTGCAGACCGGAGGGTCTTATGAGTTATGTGATTACTTGAGATTATGTGCATTGTGATTAATGTATACTATGTGATATTTAGACCGGACCAGAGGGTCCAACGAGCTAGACCGGACCGGAGGGTCCAACGATTTAGACCGGACCAGAGGGTCTAACGAGCTAGACCGGACCGGAGGGTCCAACGAGCTACGGGACTGGAGGGTCCCGCTAATACACATTGACCAGAGGGTCTTACCGAGTTATAGCCTCGAGTGGCTTATGTGATGTATGTGGTATTTTGGAGAACTCGCTAAGTATTTATGCTTACCGTGTATGTGATATGTGTTTTAGGTACCAGCGAGGATCGCGGGAAGGCGCCGACATGATTTGTACACACTGATAGAGTATCATGTATTTGAGATCATGGGATATGTTTTACTGTGATAACATGTGACACACTTGAGTTTTGAGATTATCTTTTGATACATGTTGTGTTTGAAAAATGAAAAATTGTTTTGAAAATTTACGTCGTTACACCATCTCTTAGATCTCTCAGGTAGGCAGCTTCGTAACCAATGCCCCTTCTTTTGGCAGTAGAAACATATGGACTCTTCTGGAATGGTACACGGGACTATCTCAGACTCAACCTTTCTCTTACGTAGAGAAACCTTTTCTGGACTTCTAATGTTGCCATTGCCCGTAGAAGGTTGGGATATTGATTTATCAGACAAATTTACTCGACCAGTGCACCAAATCATTTCTGATTCAAGGAATTAGCCTTAAAATTTCTAAGTACCAAGATTTCCATACATCACATGATTCAAATGATATGATCCCAAGCTTCTGTCCAATTGAAACTTGGGCGATGAGAATCTTTCCTTACTTAGAAAATTACGGCACTACCATAAATAACATAACTAAGAATCACATTCACTTAATATTTGCTTATAATAGAAACACACACACACATCAATTTTCACAATTGCCATTGCAAGGAAAAATAAATAAGATAAAATCAAATTTTATTTTATTGCGGAAAGACTTGTCCTTACAACGCAAATTCGAATGAAAACTATGCTATCTCATATTCCTAAGAAATCTATCATAACTCTAAGCAATAGCTTAAAAATCCAATCATCGAATCATGCGATCAAAATCCATTTCTTTGCGATCAGACTCAGCTCACTTCTTTCTTTAAGCTTCCTCTCTTATCTTCGATCCTTCATAACATCAAAATGTAATCTTATCACATCATGTATTAAAAATCTCCAAATAGGAACTTAATGGAGTTAGATAGTGGATTTTACCTGAAGTAGAGTCATACATCTTGACTCTCCCATCTGTAACACCCCAAAATGCAGGTATATCTCTTTAATCCTTCTTCTTTCCCAAGTTGTCAAAATAGAAAATGGTGATAAGTGGGTACGCTGGGCGTACTGAAAAGTACGCTGCGCGTACCCATGGGCGTGCCTTTGACGCGGACTCAACCCAGTATGCGGGGCGTACCTTAGTTTACGCTTAGCGTACTTGGCCCAGACTCAAAACCCTAAATGAGACATGAGCACTATAAATGGAATGCTATGGCCTCCATCCCAGCCACGATTTCCAGAGAGTGAAACCCTAAGTGAGCCCTAACCTTTGTTCTAAGTTGTATGTGTGTGTGATCTTGAAAGTGTTCTTATGTGCTTGTGAAGAAGAAGATAAGGCCTTGAAGAAGAAAGATTGGAGTCCAAGCTTTCAGATCTGAGCTAAGCTGAGTAGGGAGCTTCTCACAGAGGTAAAAAGCTTCAAACTTGGTCTCTCTTTGTTATGAACATCATCTAGGAGCATTTTTAGGGTTTAAGTCCCAAAGGTGGAGACTTTATGAGCAAAGGGACTCCATGGACCTAGATCTGCCCCATTTCAGTGTATATTGTGTTATAGATCCATAAAAATCCAATCTTGGACGTTAAGATTAAGTCATGCATGAGATAAGGGCTTAATGAGGAAAGAGGAAAGGTGTTTGGAGTGATTGGTGACCTTTACAGCCATGCAAAGGCTTAAAGGTTTCAATTTCAAGGATTAAGAGGTATTAGAATGACCAGATCTGAAATATGAGCTTATGTCTTAACCGTTTAAGACCAAAATTATGAGGAGTATGAAACTGGGACTTACGTTGGGTGTAATCCCAGTACGCGCAGCGTAAGGGTCGAACTCCCCGCTTCTGTGAAGCCTTCGAGTACGCCCAGCGTACAGAGTTGGTACGCGCCACGTACTCCGGAGGGTTGACTTTCGTTGACTTTTAGGGTTTAGTCAACATTTGGACCTTTGGGCCATTGGAGGGGTAAATTGGTCTTTTACCCTTCTGAGAGAATATAGGGAGGGACTAGTCTAGCCCTTGAGAGTCGTATTAATTAGAGATAATTATTTTATGTGATTAGGCGGAGGCTAGATCAGTATCTCGAGTTCGAGATTATCCGAGTTACCCGAGGTGAGTCTTCTCACTATACATTACCTAGAGTGGTATCTATGTGCAGACCGGAGGGTCTTATGAGTTATGTGATTACTTGAGATTATGTGCATTGTGATTAATGTATACTATGTGATATTTAGACCGGACCAGAGGGTCCAACGAGCTAGACCGGACCGGAGGGTCCAACGATTTAGACCGGACCAGAGGGTCCAACGAGCTAGACCGGACCGGAGGGTCCAACGAGCTACGGGACTGGAGGGTCCCGCTAATACACATTGACCAGAGGGTCTTACCGAGTTATAGCCTCGAGTGGCTTATGTGATGTATGTGGTATTTTGGGGAACTCGCTAAGCATTTATGCTTACCGTGTATGTGATATGTGTTTTAGGTACCAGCGAGGATCGCAGGAAGGCGCCGACATGATTTGTACACACTGATAGAGTATCATGTATTTGAGATCATGGGATATGTTTTACTGTGATAACATGTGACACACTTGAGTTTTGAGATTATCTTTTGAGACATGTTGTGTTTGAAAAATGAAAAATTGTTTTGAAAATTTACGTCGTTACACCATCTCTTAGATCTCTCAGGTAGGCAGCTTCGTAACCAATGCCCCTTCTTTTGGCAGTAGAAACATATGGACTCTTCTGGAATGGTACACGGGACTATCTCAGACTCAACCTTTCTCTTACGTAGAGAAACCTTTTCTGGACTTCTAATGTTGCCATTGCCCGTAGAAGGTTGGGATATTGATTTATCAGACAAATTTACTCGACCAGTGCACCAAATCATTTCTGATTCAAGGAATTAGCCTTAAAATTTCTAAGTACCAAGATTTCCATACATCACATGATTCAAATGATATGATCCCAAGCTTCTGTCCAATTGAAACTTGGGCGATGGGAATCTTTCCTTACTTAGAAAATTACGACACTACCATAAATAACATAACTAAGAATCACATTCACTTAATATTTGCTTATAATAGAAACACACACACATCAATTTTCACAATTGCCATTGCAAGGAAAAATAAATAAGATAAAATCAAATTTTATTTTATTGCGGAAAAACTTGTCCTTACAACGCAAATTCGAATGAAAACTATGCTATCTCATATTCCTAAGAAATCTATCATAACTCTAAGCAGTAGCTTAAAAATCCAATCATCGAATCATGCGATCAAAATCCATTTCTTCACGATCAGACTCAGCTCACATCTTTCTTTAAGCTTCCTCTCTTATCTTCGATCCTTCATAACATCAAAATGTAATCTTATCACATCATGTATTAAGAATCTCCAAATAGGAACTTAATGGAGTTAGATAGTGGATTTACCTGAAGTAGAGTCATACATCTTGACTTTCCCATCTGTAACACCCCAAAATGCAGGTATATCTCTTTAATCCTTCTTCTTTCCCAAGTTGTCAAAATAGAAAATGGTGATAAGTGGGTACGCTGCGCGTACCCATGGGCGTGCCTTTGATGCGGACTCAACCCAGTATGCGAGGGCGTACCTTAGTTTACGCTTAGTGTACTTGGCCCAGACTCAAAACCCTAAATGAGACATGAGCACTATAAATGGAATGCTATGGCCTCCATCCCAGCCACGATTTCCAGAGAGTGAAACCCTAAGTGAGCCCTAACCTTTGTTCTAAGCTGTATGTGTGTGTGATCTTGAAAGTGTTCTTATGTGCTTGTGAAGAAGAAGATAAGGCCTTGAAGAAGAAAGATTGGAGTCCAAGATTTCAGATCTGAGCTAAGCTGAGTAGGGAGCTTCTCACAGAGGTAAAAAGCTTCAAACTTGGTCTCTCTTTGTTATGAACATCATCTAGGAGCATTTTTAGGGTTTAAGTCCCAAAGGTGGAGACTTTATGAGCAAAGGGACTCCATGGACCTAGATCTGCCCCATTTCAGTGTATATTGTGTTATAGATCCATAAAAATCCAATCTTGGACGTTAAGATTAAGTCATGCATGAGATAAGGGCTTAATGAGGAAAGAGGAAAGGTGTTTGGAGTGATTGGTGACCTTTACAGCCATGCAAAGGCTTAAAGGTTTCAACTTCAAGGATTAAGAGGTATTAGAATGACCAGATCTGAAATATGAGCTTATGTTTTAACCGTTTAAGACCAAAATTATGAGGAGTATGAAACTAGGACTTACGTTGGGCGTAATCCCAGTACGCGCAGCGTAAGGGTCGAGCTCCCCGCTTCTGTGAAGCCTTCGAGTACGCCCAGCGTACAGTGCTGGTACGCGCCGCGTACTCGGGAGGGTTGACTTTCGTTGACTTTTAGGGTTTAGTCAACATTTGGACCTTTGGGCCATTGGAGGGGTAAAATGGTCTTTTACCCTTCTGAGAGAATATAGGGAGGGACTAGTCTAGCCCTTGAGAGCCGTATTAATTAGAGATAATTATTTTATGTGATTAGGCGGAGGCTAGATCAGTATCTCGAGTTCGAGATTATCCGAGTTACCCGAGGTGAGTCTTCTCACTATACATTACCTAGAGTGGTATCTATGTGCAGACCGGAGGGTCTTATGAGTTATGTGATTACTTGAGATTATGTGCATTGTGATTAATGTATGCTATGTGATATTTAGACCGGACCAGAGGGTCCAACGAGCTAGACCGGACCGGAGGGTCCAACGATTTAGACCAGACCAGAGGGTCCAACGAGCTAGACCGGACCGGAGGGTCCAACGAGCTACGGGACTGAAGGGTCCCGCTAATACACATTGACCAGAGGGTCTTACCGAGTTATAGCCTCGAGTGGCTTATGTGATGTATGTGGTATTTTGGGGAACTCGCTAAGCATTTATGCTTACCGTGTATGTGATATGTGTTTTAGGTACCAGCGAGGATCGCGGGAAGGCGCCGGCATGATTTGTACACACTGATAGAGTATTATGTATTTGAGATCAACAGCAATAAGCAATAAGCAAATAAGTCAAATCGTATAGTACTCTCTAATGAACTTACCATATGATTCGGGAGGTGATTGAAAAACCAAGTCAACAACCAACTTCCTTGAGACATCAACACCCAACATCCTTAACCTGTCAATGTGTGACTTCATCTTTAAGACGTGTGCACACACAGACTTTCCATCTTTATGTCTTATTGTCAATAGGGCTTTGAGTGACCTTGAACTTTTCAATTCTTTGAACACGTGGGTCAGGGAGAATTATTGGAGGAGGTGGAGGAAGTGAAGCATGAATTCTATTTCCACAATCCAATCATGGAACATCATCTTCACGTGGAAAACTTTTTCCAACAGATTCAGGAAGACCATAGTTGTCAGACTATGACATCTATAAAACAGGAGAAAATTCAAGTTAGTTGATTGATTCCTTAATAAAACACCCAAATGAGATATTAAGGCTAGGACCCAACAGAATATCTTAGAAATTGGAAGAGGGATGCTGTAATCCAACTCGCAGAACATTTGAAGGTAGGTAAATGACGATTTACCAATTTCCACCATGAAAAACGAAAAAGAAGGTTAAGTTTTAAATGTATTAGAAACTCCTAGATCATTTGAGACCCATTGAACTTTTCAATGGCATGTTTAAATCTCGATATGACCCTCGATTTGTGAGTGGGATGTCGAGGATCACAAAGCAAGGTGTGAATAACCATGCAAATATACATGGTGCCCCCAATGTTACAGTCACCTATTCGATGTGCCGGTTAACCACACACGCTCCACCGAACTATGACAAACCTCGAGTCACCCTTTGCCACCTTTGCTTAGAACCAAATTAGTGTGCCGGTTAACCACACACGCTCCACTAACGTCTTAGCAAGGGTACAAAGTGTAATTTCATGGAATTGCATCAAATTCACTTTTCCAAAAGTAACTAAGATTTGGGAATTTATAAAAGCGTTTAGTTACTTTGTATTTCATTATACTTATAATGGAAGGTTGTGTCCTATCCTACCCATTCGGCTAACGACCCTCCACTAGTCAAGAGTGCGGTGGGTAAGAGTGGATACCCAATGGTGGTCATTTTACAGGCTGTTTCCTTAAACACCCCTTATAGACCAGCTTCGTGAATGAGGCCTACTAACGGTAAGACTAACTCTTTACTTATACACATATAATATATTAGACTTTTAATTTTATATAGTATAAGGGTGTATTTTACACTTTTAAAATACTAGGTGGTTTAATTTTATAAATTACACTCTTAATTTAATTAAATATAAACCATATCATTATGGATTTATTAACTCCCTTTTACTTATACTTTTAATTAACTTAATAAAACCATAAGAGTGTAATTTGAACTTTTCAAAACTAGGGTTTTAGAATTTAAAATTTCAAAAATCAAAATTTTAATCAAAGTTTAAATTCCAAAACTTGAGGGCAAGTTTTGAAACTTTTCAAAACATTAGGGTTTAAAATTTAAATATTTCAAAATTAAACTTTTAATTAAAAAAAAATTTAAATTCCAAAACTTGAGGGCAAGTTTTGAAACTTTTCAAAACTATCTAGATCAAATTACAAATAATTAAAATTAATCAAATAATTGGTAATTATCTAAATTTGACCTAATTCAATTTCTTACTAGATAATTCAAAACAAAATTACAAATAATTAATATTTATCTTATAAAACAAGTAATTATCTTAATTTTGACAATTATCTTCTATTTTGGTAAGGATAATCACCAAATATTGACAAAATTCGGATTTTTGTAAATAAAAAACGTTTATGGTAATTATCCCACAACCAAAACAGCAAAAATCCCAAATTTCCTCTGTCTGACCCCTGGACTCGCCGAGTCAGGCAGACTCGCCGAGTTCATCCACTGACTCGCTGAGTCAGTCAGGCAGAGGGCAAAAAATTTTGATTTTCAGGCAAAGAATGATCAATTAATCATCAAATACATCAAACAAACAGCCTAGGCTCTGATACCACTGATGGGTTTTGAGCACTACATCATTCCTATGGTGTACATGCAAACCCTAAAGCTTTGGATCTAGTTTGTCGAATGAACATGCAATAATCATCCAAAGCCATAAACCCTAGATCTAGCATACAATAATCAATATTATCATAATATAGGGTTTAGATCTTACCTTTGATTGTTATGTAGCAATAACAATCTATTCCTTCTTGTAATTGGCTTCTGAAAGCTTAGTGTCACAAGTGTCACACCTCTAATGGCTCACAAACACCAAGAGCAAGAGGATGACTTAGGAAAGGAGAAGGAGGCACCAAAAAAACGTCCAAGAAACTCCAAGGAATGCTTAGCCACGTTTTTGGGTGCCCTAGGGGTCTTTATATAGTGAGGCTATTAGGGTTTTGAACTAGGAAACCCTAATCTGTCTGCTTAGGCCCTAAGCAGCCCATGGACTCCTTCCTTAGAGGCCTTGGACGAATTCTCATGGGTTTCCCCATAGATTTCGTCCACTGCAACTTCTATGGAGTCCATTAGCCCAATATCCAACTATCACACAATTGACAGTTCTAGTCCCCTTTATTTAATTAATGTCTTTTAGCCACGAAATTAATTCTTATTAATTCTTGACTAATATTAATTAAACAATATGATTTCTCTTTTAATATATTATTCATATAATATATTAATAAATCATAATAAATCATAGTCAAATTGATAATAGATAAATTATATGATTAATTTAATTGTCATCGAATTGATCTAAGAGGATTTGAATAGATAGGACCATATTGACATTATTATGAATAGACGAAATCTATTTAGAATGAGTTGTCATATGGCAAGTATGGAAATGTTTCCATATTGGGATTTGGACGTTATGAAATTTATGTCTAGATTAGAAACTTTATGCAAGAAGGATGTTCAAAGGAATGTACTTTGAATGTGAGACTTCACATCTATGGAATTGTCTTGTAACAATCTCCAATAGAGAATTTGTAATTTCATTAGCAAAGTCTTGGTGACTTTGGCTCTATGACATTACAAAATGATCATTGCATAAAATGTTAGAATCTAACATATACTATTAGTGGCGAGAACTTTATGATCTTACACTAACGATAAGGATTAGGAGTTGTGAAATGAGTATCATTGGAAATGTGTTCAATTGATCTATTTCACATAGTAAGGACCATAGGTAAACATAGTGTGCATGCTTGGAGCATGGGACAACTGTTGTTATAATTCAAGTAATAAGTTGATTACCCGAAACATTATACAATGAATAATATGTAATAAATATGGTGATTAAATAAAAGGAGTTTTATTTATACTCAAAAGTTTGGGGCCATATTGGGTTCGATTATTCTTGTGTTTCACTTTGCATGTTTTGACTTCCAGAATAACTAGATTATTCAAACCATCCACAGTCAATCATACTTTGGAAGTAGGTATGAAAGAAGACTGTCATGAATCCGTCTGTAGAATGTCTAAAGTGTTTAGACATAGCACAAGTTTGCTGCAGAGTTCATGAGTGCTGCTATAAGATTAGAGTATTGGATTAAACCCACACTCACTTGGATCGCTTCATGGATTTTATCACGAGTGATTGGTGAGACGATAATATCTTATATTCTTGAAATCGAGATGTGTGAGTTGTATTCTGCAAGTCGGTTCACATTGATAATATGTAAACGCACCAGTAACTTGGTGTTATAAAACATATTGTTGTGTGTGATTTGATGAGTAGGTACAAGCGAGCATTTGAGTCGAAGTTTATCCGTTCCTTTTACCCAAAGTGGAATAAAAGCGATATATGTGGGCCCCTCGATGATTTAGTGATGACACCCTAAGCGCTTGGCCAAGCCGGGACTAAGTTGATGTGTTCAATTGTAGTCTCTTGTCAGTCGTCATAAATCAGAAATCGGGAAACAACACATAGACTGAGAGAATGATTATAATTCATGTTTCATGTCTATACGATATCTAGAATGGAGGAATATATGATCCCTTATCTAAAGGACACGCTTTTGATAAGATCAGAGTTGACAACGGCTTTTTAAAGCTACGATTGCTGATCAGGTTCTGAAGTCATACGCATAATAGTTATTAGACTTATCCAAGTGGGAGACTGTTGGATTAGTGTCTAAGTCCATAACTATTTTGGTATATACTTGACCCGATTGTGAGCATGGTCCTTTTGGGTTGCCTTCACCATAGCAACTGGTAGGATGAATTAAGGAGAAAGAGGATTAATTATGATTTATTAATATATTATAAAAATAATATATTAAAGTAGAAATCATATTGTTTAATTAATATTAGTCAAGAATTAATTAAGAATTAATTCTGTGGCTAAAAGACATTAATTAAATAAAGGGGACTAGAACTGTCAATTGTGTGATAGTTGAATATTGGGCTAATGGACTCCATAGAAGTTGGAGTGGACGAAATATATGGGGGAACCATTAGAATTCGTCCAAGGCCTCTAAGGAGGGACTCCATGGGCTGCTTAGGGCCTAAGCAGTCAGATTAGGGTTTCCTGGTTGAAAACCCTAATAGTCTAAGTATAAACGGAACCCTTGGAAAGCCAAAAACATCCCTAACCTTCTAAGAGAAACCCTAGGACGTTTTTGGTACCTCTCCTCTTCCTTCTTCTTCATTCTTGTTGCTCATGGTGTTTGTGACTCCATTAGAGGTGCAACACTTGAGGCACTAAGCTTTCAGAAGTCAATTACAAGAAGGAATAGATTGTTATTGCTACATAACAATCAAAGGTAAGATCTAAACCCTTTGTTATGATAATATTGATTATTGTATGCTAGATCTAGGGTTTATAGCTTTGGATGATTATTGCATGTTCATTAGACAAACTAGATCCAAAGCTTTAGGGTTTGCATGTACACCATAGGAATGATGTAGTGCTCAAAACCCATCATAGGTAAGGGATCATATATTCCTCCATTCTAGATATCATATGGGCTGATACATGGATTATAATCATTATGTAACGTCCCTATTCTCAGGTACCGATTTTATAAGAATTTTCTTGTTTTAAGGTCTACTCGACGAGTTGGTTTCCCTACTCGTCGAGTAGCAGCGGGGTGATCCGCGTGTTTTAGTGACCTACTCGCCGAGTCCAAGAAGGGACTCGACGAGTAGGAGCTGGCAGATGAAACCCTAAATTTCGGGGGTTTGCACCCTATTTAAGGACCACTTATTTCCCTTAGCCTCTCTTACTGCCTCGCTTGAGTTCAGAAACCCTAATTAGTGGTTGCTCTCTATAAATTGTGTGCTCTTTAGCTTGGAAGAAGGATCCTTGGAGTAAAAGCTTGGAGTTCAAGAATTTGGAGCAAAGGGCTGTTGTAGATCCGAATTCTTCTTTGTCTTGGTATCATTTTGGAGGTATGGATGAAGGACTGAAGGGACTCGACGAGTTGCAAGGTCGACTCGGTGAGTCATATGAAGATGGTCATCGAAATCGACGAATTGGATGAACAACTCGGCGAGTCCGATGAAGATTGTCGTGGGCTCGGCGAGTCAGATGAGAGACTCGGCGAGTCAGATAGGGTTTTCCCAACCTTTGGACACGTATGAACGCGACGAGTTGTAAAGGGAAAACTCAACAAGTTAGCCGAGGAGTTACGGCCACTAACACTAGGAACTTGACGAGTCATTCAAGTGACTCGGCGAGTTGGTGAGCATGAAAGGAACTCGGTGAGTGACTCGTTGTACTCGACGAGTTGAGGTCAACATGGACTGTTGACTTTGACAGTTGACTTGGACCTTGGCCAAGGGTTGACTTTTGGACTTCTGGGACATTTTGGGAAATTGGAAATTTACCAGCATGATTCTATGGTGCATTTAGGTGGTGGAGTAGTACCGACAATCCAAGAGCTTGAGTTTATCTTCGAGTCGACAGTACGAGGTGAGTTCTCCTCACTATATCAACAGGGTCTACGGCACCAAGGCCGACCCTTTATGATTGCATCCTGGTTTTAGGTTGTTGCTATGCTATGTGATCTGTTAAATCTGTATGATTATCTGTATATATGTTAGTGACCTGGTTAGGTCGGTATCCTGGTTTTAGGACGTTGTTATGCTATGTGATCTGTTAGATCCGTATGATTATCTGTACATATGTTAGTGACCTGGTTAGGTCGGTATCCTGGTTATAGGATGTTGCTATGCTATTTGATATGTTAGATCGGTGACCGTTATATATGCTAGCGTATGATATGTATGTGCACATGTTTGTTTGATTGGGGGTTTGGGTTGAGGCGGTCCTGCTTTGTGCTGAAGGCCAACATACCCAAGGCAGTCCGGATAGACTACAGACCCAGGAGGGTATGATAGTCAGACCGAAGGCCCGGCGAGCGGTCCGGATAGGCTGAAGGCCCTACGAGGCGGTCCAGACGTGCCGAAGGCTCGGGGAGCGGTCGAGATAGACTGAAGGCCGGCGAGTCGGTCCAGTCAGGCTGAAGGCTCATCATGCAAGTTGTTCTATGTTTGTTTATATGATATGATTATGGTTATGAGGTTGGTATTTTGGGGGTAACTCACTAAGCCTCGGGCTTACAGTTTCAGTTTATCGTTTCAGGTACATCAGGGGATACTGGCAAGGCAAAGGCGTGATCGTACAGATCCTCATGTTTATTTATGTTCCTGGGATGAACTCTGATATTAGACTATTTTGAAAACAAATTTGTAATAACTATTGGTTAAATGTTTTGAAAAGTTTTGAATTGGCTTGAATTTTATGGGTGTTACAAGTTGGTATCAGAGCCTTGGTTTGAGTGAATTGGAGGAACACTTATGTGACTCCAGTCTCAAATCAAGGAAAAGATTTTCAAATGGTTTTCAAAATAAGTAAAGGAGGATGCAGGGTGTACGATCAGCCGAAGCCAGTAAGTAGACCCCAAAATACCATACAGTTATTTTATTATGTGATATGTTAGAACAACATGCTAGTTCTAGGCTAGGGATCTTCAGGAATTGCATGATAGAATTGCCTGATTACATGATGCCTGCTAGCCTAGGGTCTCCTTTATATGAGATTGTCATCGTTACTGTAGTTGCTTAGTGAATGCACCACAGTTATACATAATTAGGATCTTATAGCCTAAGAATGTTTGATTTGACCTTATGTTCTGTTCTTGTTTGATTGGGAGCTTAGGGTAGGATTGGATATTCGAAAGTATATAGGGTCCAGCGTTATGTATGGCTAGCATACACTAGTGCTTCAGGGTTGGAGGAAGTTTCATGGATGGGTGGGTTGTGTGAGGCCGGGAGGCCAGTTATGAGATATTTAGCATTCCTCTAGGAGTGAAGATTGAGCGCTCGCTATGTTTATGTATTTGGTTAGGGCATTGTGATGATACTTGAGACAAATATGGGTAGGTGTGGAACGTAGTATGGGCCCGTACTACTGAAAGCACAGGACCCATACGCGTAGCAAAGAAGTCAGAACCCCTAGGGTTTAGTTGGGAGTTGGTTCCCTGTCATTATGTGGTTATCTGATATCTTCCTGGTATGTTTCCAGAATGGTGGTCATGAGACGCTTTACGACAGGATCCGGGTCAGGATCAAGATCAGGAGATGGAGGCCAGGAGGGGCCAACAACACCTGGGACTGTGGTGCAGATGGGTACGGACGAGTTGGATGCCAGGATTCGAGAGATCCTTCATGATGAGGTTGCTGCTATGTTCCGGGCACAACTGCCGGAGATGTTTGGGTCGATTAAGACCGCCATGGTAAAGTACTTTGATGAGCACTACGCAGCTCTTGCAGAGACATCGGCCGCAGCAGCTGCATCAGCTGTAACCGTGGCAGGGGGAGGAGTCAGTAGGGGCTTCCAGTATCGGGACTTCGATAACACGAAGCCCCCGACATTTGACGGTACCCAGGATCCTATTCGAGCTATGAGGTGGTTATCTGACGTGGAGGGTTGTTTCTTCACATGTTCATGTCCTGCTGACCTGAAGGTCAGATGCGCCCTGAACATGCTGAGGCTCGGGGCCAAAGACTGGTGGAGGCTGACGACAGGGTCATACACTGATGAACAGAGAGCTGCTGTTACTTGGGAGCAGTTCTGGGACATGTTCCGCGCCCGTTACATTCCGCGGGTCGAGAGGGAATGTTTGGCACAAGAGTTTTTGAGTCTGAGATAGGATGGGGAGTCGGTGACGGAGATCACCCGTATGTTCACTGAGAGGGCGATGTTCTTCCCGGAGTTTGCGTCTGAGCAGGCCCAGATGACACGTTATCTGAGCATGCTCAAGACTGACATTCGACAATTTGTTGCCACACAGCGATGTAATACTCTACTGGAGTTACAGGAGGCCGCTAGGCGGCGTGAGTTGGAGCTTGAGATGTAGTTGAGGGAGCAGCGGCCGGCCCCGACACAGTCGCAGCCGGCGCCGAAGCGGTCTAAGACCGCTGATTCTAGGACCGGGGGTCAGCAGAGCCGCACTTGTGGAAAGTGCGGCAAGGGTCATACTGGGGCTTGTCGAGCTAGTAGCGGGTGCCACAGGTGTGGCAAGGAGGGGCATTTTTCTAGGGACTATCGTCAGTCCGCCCCTGCCTCGGAAATGAGGATATGCTATCATTGTCATCAGGTTGGTCACATGAAGACCAACTGTCCACAGCTCGCAGCCAAGTCATCGCAGACTCCAGCGCCGACTACATCGAGGATTACAGATGGGAAGCCAGTTAGGGCAGAGCCTCCGAAGGCTCAGGGACGTGCCTTTCAGCTTACGGCCGAGGAGGCCAAGGAGGCGCCAGATGTGGTTGCTGGTATGTTTCTATTCGTTACCTCGTTTATTATTTGTGTTATACTTATTTGTTGTACCTATGATTAGGTACGTTTTTAGTGAACTCCTTGCCTGCACTGGTTTTCTTTGATTCTGGGGCGAGTCGGTCATTTGTATCACAGACGTATAGTAGGGAGTTTAGTATGCCAGTAGGCGAGCTAGAGTGTCCGTTGCGAGTCTCTATCGCCAACGAACACGGGATTTCTGCTTCTTTGGTCTACCGAGGATGTGAGTTAGAGATCTTCGGGGTGTTCTTCCCAATAGACTTGATTCCGATTCCCATGAGGGATGTATGCGTGATTGTGGGAATGGACTGGCTTCGTCGATTCGGTGCGCTGATTGATTGCGAGGGTCAGCGGGTAGTAGTTCGAACCCCAAGTGGGGGAGAACTGATTGTATATGGCGAAGGCACCAGGGTGGGATCAGGGTTTTGTTCAGCCGCCAGGGCTCGACAGTACATTCAACACGGGTGTGCGGGTTATCTAGCGTATGTGGTGGATACGCGAGTCAGGGATCAGACTCCAGTTTCGCAGGTTCCAGTGGTTAGAGAGTGTGTTGACGTGTTTTCGGAGGAGTTGCCAGGGATACCTCCGGAGAGACAGGTCGAGTTTCGGATCGACCTGGTGCCTGGTGCAGCCCCTATCGCCAAGGCGCCGTACCGATTGGCGCCACCCGAGATGCAGGAGCTGTCTTCACAGCTGTAGGAACTACTGGGCAAGCAGTTCATTTGACCTAGCAGTTCTCCATGGGGAGCAGCGATCCTCCGTCAGTGCTTATGCGAGGCTCCAGTATTGACACTCCCGGAGGGATTTGAGGATTTTGTGGTATTCTGTGATGCATCCATCACAGGTTTGGGGGCGGTCCTTATGCAGAGAGGTCGGGTGATTGCCTACGCGTCGCGGCAGCTAATGCCGCATGAGACGAGATATCCTACTCATGATCTGGAGCTGGGAGCGGTGGTGTTCGCTCTCAAGATATGGAGACATTACTTATATGGGGTTCGTTGTACCATATATATGGATCACAAGAGTTTGAGACACATCATAGATCAGCCAAACCTGAACATGAGGCAGCACAGGTGGCTGGATGTAGTCAAAGACTACGACTGCGAGATCCTTTACCACCCCGGTAAAGCGAATGTGGTTGTGGACGCTTTGAGCCGCAAGTCAGTTGGGTCTTCCACCCCGGCGGTATGTATAAGGATAGCGGTGGATTCTCCACTTGTGAGTTTGATCAGAGATGCCCAGGTTGAGGGAATGCGACCGAAGAACTGGAAGTTGGAGAGGATCAAGACTGAGAACACCCGGTTTGTGCAGGATAGCCGAGGATTATTGACCCGGTGCGGTTGGGTATGGGTTCCGATGTCTGGTGGGGTCAGACAGACAGTCATGGAGGAGGCTCATAAGTATCACTTCTCTATTCACCCGGGGGCCACCAAGATGTACCGGGATTTGAGTTTGAGCTACTGGTGGCTGTGCATGAAGCGAGAAATCGCTTGGTATGTCGAGAGGTGCTTGACCTGTAGGATGGTCAAGGCCGAGCATCATAGGCCGCATGGCAAGCTGCAGCCCCTGGAGATTCCCATGTGGAAATGGGAACAAATAACGATGGACTTCATTACCAAGTTGCCGAGGACGGCGAAGGGATTTGATGCTATATGGGTCATCATAGATCGATTGACCAAGAGTGCCTATTTCTTGGCACTTCGAGAGAGTTCGTCGGCCGATAGGTTGGCCGACATGTACGTCCGCGAGATCATGTCTCGCCATGGGGTTCCGGTCTCCATTGTCTCCGACCTAGATGTTTGATTTGTCTCCCGTTTCTGGCAGAAGTTCCACGAGGAACTGGGCACACGGTTGCAATTTAGCACAACATTCCATCTGCAGACCGACGGTCAGAGCAAGTGGACCATTCAGACCCTCGAGGATATGTTGAGGGCGTGTGTCATTGACTTCGGTGGGAGTTGGGATTCCCACCTACCGCTTGCGGAGTTCGCCTACATCAACAACTATCATTCCAGCGTTGGCGCCCCGCCTTTCGAGCTATAGTATGGGCGGAGATGTCGCTCCCCGGTTTGTTGGGGTGAGGTCGGACACAGGGTGATGGGGCGGACGGAAGTAGTCTTGCAGACTACCGAGAAAATTCAGCAGATTATGCAGCGATTGTAGACCGCTCAGAGTCGGAAAAAGAGTTACGCCGACAGACGACGATCTTAGTTAGAATTTTAGGTGGGTGATATGGTACTCCTGAAGGTCTCACCCTGGAAGGGTGTGATTCGCTTCAGGAAGAGGGGGAAATTGGGTCCTTGTTACATCGGGCCGTTCAGGATCATTGCCAGAGTCAGCAAGGTGGCTTACAGGTTAGAGCTATTGGAGGAGCTTCGTCGGTTCCACAACACTTTCCACGTGTCGCAGTTGCGGAAGTGCATTATGGATCAGGAGGCAGGGGTGTCATTGGACGATATTCAGGTCGATGAGCACCTGAATTATGTGGAGTGGACTGTGGCCATACCGGAAAGGAAGATGAAAGTTCTGCAGAATAAGGAGATACCTTTGGTGAAGGTACAATGGGAGCACCGGAGGGGGTCCGAGTGGACGTGGGAGCCAGAGGCAGAGATGCGGGAGCACTATCCGGAGTTGTTCGCCGCGGCAGACTTCGAGGACGAAGTCTAGTTCAAGTGGGGGAGAATTGTAACCCCCCTATTCTCAGGTACCGATTTTATAAGAAATTTCTTGTTTTAAGGTCTACTCGACGAGTTGGTTGCCCTACTCGTCGAGTAGCAGTGGGGTGATCCGCGTGTTTTAGTGACCTACTCGCCGAGTCCAAGAAGGGATTCGACGAGTAGGAGCTGGCAGATGAAACCCTAAATTTCGGGGTTTTGCACCCTATTTAAGGACCACTTATTTCCCTTAGCCTCTCTTACTGCCTCCCTTGAGTTCAGAAACCCTAATTAGTGGTTGCTCTCTCTAAATTGTGTGCTCTTTAGCTTGGAAGAGGGATCCTTGGAGTAAAAGCTTGGAGTTCAAGAAGTTGGAGCAAGGGGCTGTTGTAGATCCGGATTCTTCTTTGTCTTGGTATCATTTTGGAGGTAACAAGTTGTTACTTTGGCTCTCTCTTAGTTAGATCTCTTCATTTATGGGTTGGGATTTTAGGGTTTTTGTAGTGTTTCTCCAATTTGGGTCGAGATCTAAGGTTGCAACCTCAGATCTGGACTCCTTCAGCCCCTCTTTATCATAAAGTTCCAGTCTTTGTTGAGCTATGGCCTTTCCCTTGCCCTGAGCCACTCCTTTAGCTTGTTTTGAGCCATTTTCATCTTGCATAGTTTGCAACTTTACGTGATAAACATGCCCTAGGAGCTTAGATATGTAGTTTGGAGGCTTTGCATGGCTTAAAAAGCATCTGTATGGATGAAGGACTGAAGGGACTCGACGATTCATATGAAGATGGTCATCGAACTCGACGAGTTGGATGACCAACTCGGCGAGTCCGATGAAGATTGTCGTGGGCTCGGCGAGTCGGCTAGGTTTTTCCCAACCTTTGGACACGTATGAATGCGGGGAGTTGTAAGGGGAAAACTCACCAACTTGGCCGAGGAGTTACGACCACTAACACTGGGAACTCGACGAGTCATTCAAGTGACTCGGCGAGTTGGTGAGCATGAAAGGAACTCGGCGAGTGACTCGTTGTACTCGACGAGTTGAGGTCAACATGGACTGTTGACTTTGACAGTTGACTTGGACCTTGGCCAAGGGTTGACTTTTGGACTTCTGGGACATTTTGGGAAATTGGAAATTTACCAGCATGGTTCTACGGTGCATTTAGGTGGTAGAGTAGTACCGACAATCCAAGAGCTTGAGTTTATCTTCGAGTCGACAGTACGAGGTGAGTTCTCCTCACTATATCAACAGGGTCTACGACACCAAGGCCGGCCCTTTATGATTGCATCCTGGTTTTAGGATGTTGCTATGCTATGTGATCTGTTAGATCTGTAAGATTATCTGTATATATGTTAGTGACCTGGTTTGGTCGGTATCCTGGTTTTAGGATGTTGCTATGCTATGTGATCTGTTATATCCGTATGATTATCTGTACATATGTTAGTGACCTGGTTAGGTCGGTATCCTGGTTATAGGATGTTGCTATGCTATTTGATCTGTTAGATCGGTTGACAAATAGTCAACCATAGAACTTGAAGATGTATTCTCAGAAATACATAGCTTATCTTAGCATAGACTATAGTCATCATAACATAGACTATAAAAAAGATAGATGTTAGCGTATGATATGTATGTGCACATGTTTGTTTGATTGGGGGTTTGGTTTGAGGTGGTCCTGCTTTGTACTGAAGGCCAACATACCCAGGGCGGTCTGGATAGACTAAAGACCCAGGAGGGTATGATAGCAGTCCGAAGGCCCAGCGAGCGGTCCGGATAGGCTGAAGGCCCTACGAGGCGGTCTAGACGTGCTGAAGGCTCGGGAAGCGGTCCAGATAGACTGAAGGCCGGCGAGGCAGTCCAGTCAGGCTAAATGCTCATCATGCAAGCTGTTCTATGTTTGTTTATATGATATGATTATGGTTATGAGGTTGGTATTTTGGGGGTAACTCACTAAGCCTCGGGCTTACAGTTTCAGTTTATCGTTTCAGGTACATCAGGGGATCGCGGCAAGGCAAAGGCGTGATCGTATAGTTCCTCATATTTTATTTATGTTCCTGGGATGAACTCTGATATTAGACGATTTTGAAAACAAATTTGTAATAACTATTGGTTAAATGTTTTGAAAAGTTTTGAATTAGCTTGAATTTTATGGGTATTACACATTCTCTTTGTCCATCTGTTGTTTCCCGATTTCCGATTTATGACGACTAACTAATTGAACAAATCAAATCAGTCCAGGCCCGACCGATTTGTCATCACTAAATCATCGAGGGGCCCACAGATATCGCTTTTATCCCTCCAAGGGTAAAAGGAATGGATAAACTTCGACTCATATGCTTGCTCTATTTACTCATCAAATCACACAACAATGCGTTTTATAACACCAAGTTACTGGTGCATTTTCACATTATCAATGTGCAACCGACTTGTAGACTGCAACTCATATCTCTCCGTTTGAAGACTATAAGATATTATCGTCTCATGATCACTCGTGATAAAATCCATGAAGTGAGTCAAATGAGCGTGGGTTTAATCCAATACTCGAATCTTATTCCATGAGCACTCATCAATACTGCAGCTATGTTTAGAACACCTAGACAAACTACAGGCCCATTCATGACAGTCTTGCCTCAATACCTACTTCCAAAGTATGATCGACTGTGGACGGTTTGAATAACCTAGTTATTCGGGAAGTCACAACATGCAAAGTGAAACACAAGAATAATATTAATCCTATATGGCCCCAATACTTGTGAGAGTAAATAAAACACCTTTTATTTAATCACCATATTGATTACTCATTTTTCATTGTATAATGTTTCGAATAATCAACTTTATACTTGAACTAAAAAAATAGTCATGCCATGCTCCAAGCACACACACTATGTTTATCTATGGTCCTTTCTTTGTGAAATAGATCAATTTACAACATTTCAATGATGCTCATTTCACAACTCCTAATCCTTATGATAAATGTAAGAATACCAAATTCTTACCATTTACCGAAATCTGTTAGATTCTAAAATTATATTCATTGATCCTCTTGTAATGACTATGCACACAAGTCACAAAGACTTGGCAACAGACATTACAAAGTATTCCAATGGAGAGCAATTCCATGGAAACGAAGTCTCATATTCAAAGTACATTCATTTGAACATCATTCTTGCATTAAGTTTTCTAATCTTACACATATTTAATGAATAACTTCCACCTATGGAAATATTTCCATATTCCCATTTTGACTATCATTTCTGAACAAGAGTCGCCTCCTTTCAGAATATGTCAATATGGTCCTTCCAAAAATTTACACTATACTTCCAACTGTGCATGAGCAATCAATCTTTGGTAAACCTCAGATTGTCCTCGACAACTGCTTAATCACTTTAGTCATATACAGTTCTGGTCCTCTTTCCCTCTTAATGCCCTAGGCATTTGGAAAATTCAGAACACATAGAAATATTATAGCATATGCAATCGATCCTATACCCGAAGCATATGGGATACAATTCATAATGTCTCACATAAAGACATGATACTTGATCAGTCTTCTGCTATAATGTTTCCAACATAACATTCATATATATACTTGACTAAATGTGATTAAAATCTCAATCTAAGCTTTTAGAATTGGAATGAAGTATAATTTCCTCTCCCTTAATTATAGCAAAACAACTTTTCAACCCCTACAACTTTGCGAATTAAAACTCTGTTTTCTATAATTAACATTGCTAACTTGCAACACTTAACATAATAATCATGCTCCCACTAGCTTAATAATTATTACCTTATCAGCATAACACTTATGCTCCCACCAGCTCTGACATGTATCCAGAAATCAGTTGGACTTCTTGAAATAAATACTTATTGACTTTCTTACCACAGTTCAGATTTCTGATACGAGATGCTTTGGAAAGACTTTATCTAAGCTTCCCAAAATCATACGCCTTTCCTTAGGTAGCTCACATGTGTTTCTAAACAATTATGAATAGGGGTGCCGTAATTATAATGTTTAGACCTTTGCCATTGCTCACAATTCGAATTATGAAAAGGGATGTCGTAATCATAACTGAATTTGAGAAATGCAAATATCACAATTGCTAACTATTTAAAATCTACTTAGTGAAAGCGTTTCCTCACCATCATTTTCATGAATCGGAGAGAAACCTTATGAAACTTAGATTTTATGGTGTATGTGTTCCTATCCAAGTGAATTTGTAAAAACCATAATCACAAGACAAGGTTAGTGACAAATCCAAACTCATATGGACTGAACTTGTGCAATCTTAACTTCTTGCCAGTTGGGAGCACAAGGGCCTACCATTGCTTCCCAGTTGTTATGCAAACAATTGAGAACTCATAGAATTCATATGCATAGTCAACTTTAACTGGAATGGGAACAGAAATAAGAATATGTCAACACGATAGGTTACAAACCTCAAGTCGTGTGCAAGTTATAAACAACATGCTTTATTCTTGATTAGTTCTTGAAAATTTTTCAAGATCTTTACGACTCCCACTGACCTCTTGACATATAAGATTCTCTTGTCAAGAACCATTCCTTGACAAAACAAATATTCAAGAGTTAGTGCGGATTCTTATCAAGATAAACACTTCACTCAATTGGTCTTAGTTACATTTGACAAGTGTTATAAACCTTCTAAGGATTATGTCACTCAAGTTACAATCTTGGAGTATGACTCTAAGACTTGTTTTGGAACGAAGTATGATTCATCTTTTTTATTTTAACCATTTCAACAATCCATGATTCCTCTTCTTAGCCAAAAAAATGCACTAAGATGTGCTTAGAGAATCAATTTTGATATCGTTTCATAATCACTAAGATAATCATAAAACAAGATACTCAAGTACTCTTCCATCTTTTCAGATTGGAGAAACTTTTATCTTTCTGCCTAATTTGATTCTTCTTATTCGTTCTGCCTTACATTGAAACTTTTCCAATGTTTCAGAATTATACTTAAACTTGTAAGTATAACCATATTTACTAAACTTCAGTAAATCATGACGAATAATGTTATCGTTCTTTGTGGTGGACCTGATAAGTGCACAACCAAGTGTACCCGATCTGCTAGTCCTTCACTTGACTTACATATACATGTGAACAAGGAATTAGTCTTAATTTCCCAAAGATGAAAATTCTCATTCACCACACAATACAAGTTGCATTATTCCAAGTTTCTATCCAACTGAAACTTGGGTGATGAGAATATTTCCTTATTTGGTAAATTATGACACTACGAAAAACGAAAGAATCAAATTCATTTTCCAATATTGCTATCAATGGAATCATATAAACAACAATTTTTCACAAATGCCATTGTAAGGAAACTTAAAATAAGATAAAAATAAAAAAACTTTTCCTTTATTTATAAAATTTGCGGAAAAACTTTTCCTTACAATGCAATTACAAATGAAAAACATGTTGGTATCTATTCCTAAGTAATCTATCATAACTGTTAAGTAGCAGCTCAAAATTCTGATCTTCATGATCAGAATCAACTTACTCTTCTTTTAAGCTTCATTTGATTCTCCAAAACATCAAAATGTAATTACATTACATCATTTATTAAGAATCTCCAAAAGAAATTTAATTGAGTTAGATAGTGGACTTTGCCTGAAGTAGAGTCAAACTTTTGACTCTACCATCCTTATGACCTTTCAGGTAAATTGGGTAGCTTCACAACCAGTGCCCCTTCTCTTGGCAAAACGAAACATATGGACCCTTTGGGAATGGTACACGAGACTATCTCAGACTTAGCCTTTCTCTTTACCATTGGGTCAAACGACTTGACCATGGCCGATACCTTTCCATTGGGAAGAGAAAGCCTTTCTGGACTTCTAATGTTACCATTGTCAATGTCCATGGAAGTTTGGGAAGTTGATCTTCCAATCAAATTTGCTTTACCAGTGCTCCAAATCATTGCTGATTCAGCAGCATCAAACAAATAGGTAAGATCATTATAGGTAATGTCGTGGTCTGCCATATAGCAGTCTTTAAGGAACTCACTATGTGACTTAGGAAGTGATTGAAGAACCTAGTCAACAACCAACTTCCTCAAGACTTTGACACCCAACTCTCACGGCTTGTCAATATGTGACTTCATCTCCAAGATGTGAGCACACATAGACTTTCCATCTTGCCAACTGGGGTTGAGTGACCTTGAAATTTTCAAGTCTTTGAACTTGTGGGTTAGGGAGAATAATTGGAGGAGGTAAAGGAAGTGAAGTACGATTTCCAGTCCCATTAATGCGCAACAAAAGGATTAATCTTTCACCTTGATCGCCATGTGAGATATCATCTTCATTAGGAAAGATTTATCCAAAAGGACAACGAAGACCATAATTGTCATAACTAGACATCTATGAGGGAGAAATTCAAGTTTAGTTGATTTAAGTCCTTAATATAACACCCAATATGAAATATTAAGGCCATGACCCAACACAATATTTTATAACTTGGAAGAGGGATGTCGTAATCCAAGCTACAAAATATTTGAAGGTAGGTAAATGACGATTTACCAATTTCCACCACGAAAAACGAAAAAGAATTCTAGGTCTTAAGTGAATTGAAACTCCTAGATCCTTTGAGATTCATTGAACTTTTCAATGGCATGTTTAAATTTCGATTGTGCCCTTCAAGTTTGTGACTGGGATGCCGAGGATCACAAACAAGGAGTGAATAACCATGTAAATTAACTTGGTACACCCAATGTTACAACCACCTAATCAATGTGCCGGTTAACCACACACGCTCCATTGATCTATGATTAACATCAAGCTACCCTTTGCCACACATTGTCAGTCCCAGATTAGTGTGCCGGTTAACCACACACGCTCCACTAACGACTTAACAATGTGCAAAGTGCAATTTCATGGGTTAGCACCAAATTCACATTTTCCTAAAGTAACTAAGATTGGGAATTTAATAAAGTTTAGTTACTTTATATTTATCATTATACTTTTAATGAAGGGAAAATTAATGTCCTATCCTACCCGTTCGGCTAACGACCCTCTACCAGTCAAGGAAGCGGTGGGTGAGAGTGGACACCCATTAAACTGTCATTTTATAGGCAGTAACCTTATACCCCCCTTATAGACCGGCTTCGTGAATGAGGCCTACTAACGGTAAGACCGACTTTTTACTCATACATATAATATATTAAAGTTTTAATATTATAATAGTATAAGGGTGTATTTTAGACATTTAAAATACTAGGTGGTTTAATCTATTAATTAAACTAGACTTTTAATTTAATTAAACTCAAACCATATATTTATGGATTTAATAATACTCTTTTAATTAAACGCTTTAAGTAACTATTAATAAAGTCCATAAGAGTTAATTTGAACTATTCAACAAAACATCATAATTTCAATTATTAAATTCAAAATTAAAACCATTAAATTAATTGTTTAAGTTATGAACCCAAGAGTTTTAGAATTCAATTTTTTTTTCATAAAAAACTTTTTTCAAATTCCAAAACTTGAGGGCAAGTTTTGTAACTCTTGAAAACTTTTGGATTCCATAACTTATGGAGTTAAATGCTTGTTTTATGATGAAACTTTTCATGTTCCATAACTTAAGAACAAGTTATGGAATTCTTTAAAACATTAACACCAAGTTTTGTAACTCCATAAAAAACTTCGAATCAAATTTTTTTTTAAAAACTTTCATATCCATAACTTATGGAGGTTTCAAAAAAACTCTTTAGATCAAACTTTTAAAACTAATAAAATAATCATATCATTTTATCTTTTACTAAATTTGACCTAACTCAATTCATATAGCAAATGATTCAAATTTTACAAATAATTAGTTTTTCACAAAAACAAGTAATTATCTTAAAATTTGACAAACTTCATGTTTTTTTTTTCAACTTTGAAAATCAAACATTTGCATCAATATAACAGAAAACAACATATGGCTTTGATACCACTGTTGGGTTTTGTATACTACAACATCTTATGGTGCACATACAACCCTAGAAGCTTTGGATCTATGTTTTCACTAATTATACATGCAAATGGTTTCCAAAGCTTTAAGCCTACAACTAGCATACAAATGATATAAACTACATAAAATACTAGTTAGAAGTTTACCTCTTTGTGTAGCTTGTAGAACTTGATGAATTTGGCCTTAAAGAGCTTAGCCCCAATAGTGTGGAAGCCTCAAATGAAGTCACAACACATCATGGAAAAAGGTGGAACTTGAGAGAGAATTCCATGCACCCAAAAACACCCATGAACTCCAAGAACAAGCATGTAGGCGTTTTTTAGGTTAAGAGCATGCATTTATATGTTGGATTTCAAGGGTCATGGGTATAACCCAAATCCATACCCATGGGTTTATGATCTATGGTTCATGTGGCCCAAATATTTATGTATACATACATAAACTTGGTCGAACATGGATCATAAGTCCAACACATATAAATATAACTAATTATCATAATTAGTCCCCATAGATTTAATTAGTCTCTTTTGATCACTAAATTAATTCCAAATTAATTCTTGATCAATACTAATTAAAACATATGATTTCATATTAATATATTATAACTTATAATATATTAATAAATCATATATAACCTTTCTCTCAAGAGTCCATCCTAACAAATTGTCCTGATGATATGCAACCCAAATGGACTATGCTACTCTCAGGTCGAGTACATACCAATAATAGTTATGGGCTTAGACATCTAATCCAACAGGAATGTGGAGCACGGGAAGATGAACTTGATCATGGGGAACAGGAAAGCGTCGCTTGTCACCAAGATTGGAGTTTATTCTTTATTGCTTAGTAATGGGTTAGAGTTAGATTTGAATAATTGTTGCTACTCGTCAGAAATGGCGAGGAATATTATTTCCTTTCATGGTTTGTATAAACAAGGTTTTAGATTTTCATTTAATAAAGAAATTGTTTCTATTAATGCTTTTTATAATGGTATATTTTATTTTGAAGCATTGCCTTGTAATGGTATATATGACACTCTGATGATTGTAGAAAACTTATGAAATAATGTGTTGCACATCGATTCGTCCAATGGTTTGGACAAGGCATGCTTGTGGCATTGTTGTCTTGGACATGTCAACAAGAAGCGCATAGCCCAACTCCAAAAGGATGGAGTGTTGGATTCATTTGACTTAAAGTTGGATGACACGTGCGAATCTTGTTTGCTTGGAAAGATGACCAAGTCACCTTTCACTGGTACTTGTGAAAGAGGTGAGGGTTTGTTGGATCTCATACACACTGATGTGTGTGAGCCCTTCAGATCTTCCACAAGGGAAGCTAACCGCTTCTATGTAACATTTACCGATGATTATAGCAGATATGGGTATATCTACCTAATCAAGCACAATTCGGAAGCCTTTGAAAAGTTCAAAGAGTTTAAACAAGAAGTGGAGAATCAATTGGGCAGGAAGATAAAGATGCTCTGATCCGATCGAGGTGGTGAGTATCTTAGTATCTAATTCCAAGACTATCTTAAGGAATGTGGAATTGTTTCACAATTAACGCCACCTAGGACACCGCAGCTTAATGGTGTGGTTGAGAGGCGCAATCGAACCTTGTTGGATATGGTTCGTTCCATGATGAGTCGAGATTCGTTACCTATCTCATTATGGGGGTATGCCTTAGAGACTGCCGCCCATATCCTTAATCTAGTCCCAACTAAGAAGGTTGCCAAAACACCTCACGAGATGTAGACAAGGAAGGTTCCCTCGTTGGCACATATCAAGGTTTGGGGTTGCGAGGCTTTCGTAAGACGAGTGACTCACGACAAGCTTGAACCTCGTAGTGAGCGGTGTATTTTCATCGGCTATCCACAGAAGTCCTTTAGATATCTCTTCTATAGACCGAGTGACAATGTTGTCTTCGTTGCAAGGAGAGGGGTTTTCCGTGAAAGAGAACTCATATGCCAAGAGGACAGTGGGAGGCAAATTGACCTTGAAGAGCTTCAAGAGTTAAGTGATGAAGGAACCTCAAACACTAGCGCTCAACCCAAGGAGGAAACTCATGTTTAACCGGTTGACAAGTCCGTACCTCTGAGACGTTCCAGTAGAGTTAGTGTTCCACCTGTGTTGTATGGTTTTCATATAACAAGTGTAACATCCGGATTCCTAGGTATCTTATTTTAGTTATTAATCTTGGATTTTATGGAGGGACTCGGCGAGTAGACGCTCAGACTCGCCGAGTAGGATCGCGAGTTCTTGACTGGATTAATGACTGGACTCGACGAGTAGATGTGTGGACTCGGCGAGTCCGCGCTGTTAAATGAAACCCTAAATCTCAGGGCCTGATCCCTATTTAAAGGCCCTTATGGCCTTCATTGGTGGCTACCATCCCAGAGAGAGAACCCCCCATCGATTTTGAGCGTGTAGAGTGAGAGAGAGGAGACCATTTGAGCTTTTGGTGTGCTTTTGCAAGAAAGGAGAGGAGCTCCAGCAAGAAGGATCAAACGAGATTGCTATTCTGAGTTAGCTAAGTAAGGAGTTCACCTTGAGGTATAAAATCAGATCACTCTCTCTCTCTCTCTCTCTCTCTCTCTATTGTATGGATTTCATTGATTTGGGGTTAGGGCTTGAATCCTTCCTTTTTGGGGGGTTTTGGATGCCTCCAACCCCCTTCTTCGAGTTGTAATAGAGATCTGGACCCTTTTAGGTCCAGGAAGTCCCAAGCATTCAGCTTTATGCAAGCAAATGAGAGATTGGGGACTAGGTTGCCATTTTTAGAGCTATTTCTCCATTTGTGACTTATTGTGGGTTGCATGCACGTAAAGGTTGCACCTTTACGTGACATTTGAACACTTGAAGGGTAGATATGATAATTAGGGAAGCAGATCTGACCTTAGAAGGTCATTTGAGAGATGTTATGGAGGCAACTCGTCGAGCCCATAAGGGACTCGACGAGTCGAGTCGGGTTTCCCCGCGACTCGCGACCTGTGTTAACCCGTTGAGGAAAGGGCTGACTCAGCGAGTCGAGTGAGATCCAGGGGCGAAGTGGACATGCATGTACTCGCCGAGTCGCACTAGTGCACTCGACGAGTCGGGTCAAAGTTTGACCGTTGACTTTCGTTGACTTTTAGGGTTTGGTCAATGTTAGGGTCTTTGAGCCATGAGAGGGGTAAAATGGTCTTTTACCCTTCTGAGGGATTATAAAAAGGGATTTAATCTAGCCTTTGTGAGCCACTATTTATTTGAGGATATTGTGTATGTGATTAGGCGGGGGCTAGATCAGTATATTCGTGTGCGAGATCATCCGAGATACCCGAGGTGAGTCTTCTCACTATACATTACCTAGAGTGGTATTTACGTGTAGACCGGAGGGTCTTGTGTGCTATGTGTATGTATAAGATTATGTGCATTGTGATATGTGTATGCTATGTGTTGTATAGACCAGACCGGAGGGTCCAACGATACAGACCAGACCGAAGGGTCCAACGAGCTATGACCGGACCAGAGGGTCCAACGAGCTACGGGACTGGAGGGTCCCGCTGAGACACATCGACCAGAGGGTCGTATTATAGCCTCGAGTGGCGTATGTATTGTATGTGGTATTTTGGGAAACTCACTAAGCATTTATGCTTACAGTTGTTGTGTTATGTGTTTCAGGTACTAGCGAGGATCGCGGGAAGGCGCCGGCATGATCCGTACACACTCATAGAGATTATGTTTTTGAGATTCTGGGATTTGTTCATTGTGATAACATGTGATACATTGGATTACTATGATGTTTTATGAATGAAAGTATGCTTTTAAAAATGTGAAAAATTGTTTGAAAAATTACGGTGTTACAACAAGTGAAGGTGATATGTTTATCAGTGATAGCACATTGATAAATTTGGATGAACCTAATAACTACAAGGAAGCCATGGAAGGCCCCAAGTCTGCAAAATGAAAAGAGGCTATGGACAACGAGATTCAGTCCATGTATGGCAATCAAGTTTGGAACTTGGTTGACAATGTACCGGGTCACAAGACAGTCGGGTGCAAGTGGATCTTCAAGAAGAAGACCGACATGGATGGGAAGGTGCATACATTCAAGGCACGATTGGTTGATAAGGGCTTTAATCAAACCCCTGGGGTTGAATATGATGAGACATTTTCACTAGTGGCCAAGATCAAGTCCATTAGGGTTATGTTGGCTATCGCTGCATTTCATGATTATGAAATTCCGCAGATGGATGTCAAAACCACTTTCCTTAACGGGAAACTGACTGAAGATGTTTACATGTGTCAGCTAGAAGGTTTTGTGGATGCCAAATACCCCAATAGAGTATGAAGGCTTGAGAAATCCATTTATGGATTGAATTAAGCATCTCGCAGATGGAATCTTTGTTTCGATGAGAAAGTCAAAGAGTTTGGATTTTCGAGAAGCGAGGATGAGTCTTGTGTTTATGTCAAGGCTAGTGGGAGTATAGTTAGCTTCTTGGTATTGTATGTGGATGACATACTACTAATAGGAAACGAAATCCCAACCTCGCAGGAGGTTAAGTCCTGGCTTGGGAAGTGCTTCGCTATGAAGGACCTCGGGGAAGCTGCTTACATTCTAAGGATAAGAATATTGAGAAATAGGAGTAAAAGACTAATAAGACTTAGTCAAAGTACCTACTTGGACAAGGTGTTGAAACGTTTCAGCATGGAGAATTCAAAGAAAGGAGAATTGCTTATTCAGAGCAATACCAAACTGAGTAAGACTCAGAGTCTGAGTACCGATGCCGAAATGGCAGAAATGAGTCGAGTACCATATGCTTCTGCCAGTGGCTCGATCATGTATGCTATGACATGTACTCGCTCTGATGTGGATTTTGCTTTGAGCAGGGTTAGTCGATATCAAGGGAATCCTGGGAGAACTCACTGGATAGCAGTAAAGAACATTCTTAAGTACCTGCGAAGGACTAAGGACTGGGTACTTACCCTCGGTGGGAGTGATGACTTGAGAGTGACAGAGTATAGTGACGCCAGCTTTCAGACCGACAGAGATAATTTCCGCTCTCATTCGGGCTGGGTATTTACCCTAAATGGAGGAGCAGTAACATGAAAATGTTCCAAACAGGAGACTGTAGCTGACTTAACGTGCGAATCAGAGTACATAGCAGCAAGCGAAGCGTCGAAAGACTCGATATGGCTAAAGAACTTCATCGGAGACCTTGGAGTTGTACCAGCTGTAAAGTAGCCTATGTAGATTTTCTGTGACAACGAGAGTGCGGTCGCCTTAACCAAGGAACCAAGGGTTCATGGCAAATCCAGACACACTGACAGAAAATATCACTTCATAAGACATCGAGTAGAAGAGGGACTCCTCGTATTGAAGAGGATATCGTCAGAGGATAACCCAACAGATCCCCTTACGAATGGACTGAGTAGGGTTAAGCATTTGCAGCATGCTAAGAGCATTGGCCTAAGAGACGATATTAGTTTTAGTGACTAGATAGCTATTTAGAAACTTGTAATAGATAAAATGTAATTGACATTTGATGATTGAATAAAGGAGTTTTATTTATGAGTAAAGTTACTATCTTGTGTCAATTGTTTACTATTGTTTCGTTTTGCATGTTTTGACTTCCAGAATAATATGATTATTCGAACTGTCCATAGTCGATCATACTTTGGAAGTAGGTTATGAAGTTAGACTGTCATGAATTGGTTTGTAGATTTTCTAAGCATGTAGACATCGAAAAGGTTTGTTGCAACGTTCATGAGTGCTCTTGAAATAAGATTTGAGTATTGGATTAAACCCACACTCACATGAATCACTTCATGGAATTTATCACGAGTGATTGTGAGACGATAATATCATATAGTCTTCAAACCAAGGTATATGAGTTGTTGATTACAAGTTGGTTGTGCATTGATGGTATGAAAACGCATCAGTAACTTGATGTCATAAAATGTGCTGTTGTGTATAATTTAACAAGTAATTAGTACAAGCATATAAGTCGAAGTTTATCTGTTCCTTTTTTCCTAAGAGGATTAAAAGCGATATCTTGGGCCCTTCGATGATTTTGTTTTGACTTATGTGTCGGGCCCGGTCAGGACTCAATTGATGTGTTCAATTAAGTTCTATGTCAAACAAATCAGAAATCGGGAAACAAACTGCTGGACAATAAGTATGACTATGTTCCATGTATTTGTCCACACAATATCTTGAAGAACAGAGGATTATACGATCACTTATCTGAAGGACGAGTCGTTGACTAGATCAAAGTGGGAAAGAGGCTTTTGAGAGCTACGATTGCTAGTCGGATTTTGAAGTCGTACTTGCAGTTATAGTTATTAGACTTATCCAAGTGGGAGACTGTTGGATTAGGTGTCTAAGCCCATACCTGTAATTGGTATGTACTTGAACCGATAGTAGCATGATCCATTTGGGTTGCCTTCACCAAAGCAATTTGATAGGATGGATAATTGAGAAAGAGATTATTTGTGATTTATTAATATTATAAGAATAATATATTAATTGAGAAATCATATTATTTAATTGGTATTGATCAAGAATTGATTTGGAATTAATTTAGTGATCAAAAGAGACTAATTAAATTAACGGGGAATGATTATGTAAATCAGTGATACTTATAGTTTGGGCCAATGATCCATGTTGATTAGTGGTGGACTAAGTTTATGTGATAGTTCATGAAAAGTTAGTCCAAAAGCCTATGTAAATGAATTAGGGTTTACAAGTGACCCTTGGAATTCTACACTATAAATGTAACCCCAAGGTCATGAAATCGGCACATGCAATACACAAGACGATTCTAAGAAGACCCCTAGCCGATTTGGTGCTCCATAACCTCTCTCTCAAAGTCCTCCTTTGCTCTTGGTGTTTGTGAGTCATTTGAGGTATCACACTTGAGGTACTAAGCTCTTGAAAGGCCAAGTTCTACAAGCTACAACAAAAGGTATTCTTCTAACTTGTTTTTTATTCAAATATCAAAGTTGTACGCTAGTTAGGCTTCTTGCTTTGGAAAAAATGAAAATGCATGTATAACTAGAGAAAACTTAGATCCAAGCCATTAGGGTTGTATGTGCACCATAGGGATGTTATAGTGCTCAAAACCCATCAAACTGTTCATCCAATTCTCTCAAACCAGGGCTCTGATACCAACTTGTAACATCCCAAAAATCACGATAAAACAATTTCATTTTTAAAACCATTTAATAACCCATAAGTCTTACAAATCTAGTCTCAAATAATATTTTAAGTCATAAAGTTTCTAACTTTATAACTTTCCATGGCTAGAAGGAGTTCATACACCAAAACCCTAACTTAATACACAAACCAAAACATCATAACTCTTGCATGGAGGGAAGAAAGGGACCAAGATCATATGTTTATGGTTCCTAATAGCTCCATAATGGATAAAGTTTCTAACTTTATCCATTAGGATGGTAAATAACCAAGATCTAGTCTTTAAGTCTCAAAAGGAACAAAAATGCATCTTTCCCAACTTAATCCATTAAGTCCAAGTCTCCAAAGCTCATAACACCCAAAACTAGCTAGATCTAACAAATGCATCATCAAGATTCAAGATTTTTACCTCCAGAAGATAGATCAAAGTGAACTAGGTCTGGATGTACAAAGTGTTCCTTCTTCTCCAAGATGCACCAAGAACACTCCAAAGCACTCCAAAAACTCAATGATCTCACAAATGGGGCTAGAGTTTTAAAATTAGGGTTAGAGAGGATGGAGTCAGAAGGTAATAAGGGTTTGAAATGAGTTAAGATCTTTAAATAGGGCCCAAGACCCAAATATTAGGGTTTTCATCAGGCTTGCGTACACCCAACATGCTCCTGGTACGCCCAATGTACCAGGTTGAATCTCCATGATCATCCATGCCTAGTACGCCAACGTACACCCTATACGCCCAACGTACTAGCCTACACCCAAAACCTTCCTAACTTTTGTAGCACTCTAAATTTTTCAGACAAATTTTTCATTTTTAAAACCACAATATACATAATTTCACATTTCTCAAAACCAAAAGTATAAGTTATTCAAAACACAAGACAACAAAATGTTTGACAATATCCCAAAATCCTCAAAACATAATCTCAAAATGGTGTGTACAATCAAGACGGCGCCTTCCCGCGATCCTGAGAGGTACCTGAAACATATCACACACAACACTGTAAGCATGAAGCTTAGTGATTTCCTCAAAATACCACACACACATATAATTACCCTCTCATGGCTATAACTCGGTAAATACCCTCCGGTCATGTGTTTCAGTGAAGACCCTCCAGTCTCACAACTCGGTTTGGACCCTCTGGTCCTAACTCAATAAAGCACAGAATAATACATATCATAAATCACAAGACAAAATGCATGATATCACATAACTTAGTATAAGCACATAAGACCCTCCGGTCTCGCATTATTACCACCTAGGTAAGTATAGTGAGAAGACTCACCTCGTAGGTAGAACAAGAAAGTCACGTACTTAACGGTAGGTCTAGGCTCCACCTACATATACATAATCACCTCTAATTAACAATCATATCAACAACCTCAAGATGTTAAGTTAACTCCTTTTTCTCGGAGAGGGTGAAAGACTATTTTACCCCTCCATGGTCTCCATAATCCATGACTTGACTAAACCCTAAAAGTCAACAGAAGTCAACACTCAAGTCAACAGACCATGTTGACCCAACTTGTCGAGTGCATCTATGCAACTCATCGAGTTCCTTCGTTTCTCTGAAATATTGGAAAAATCCAACTCAGTTCGCAGAGTTTGCATCACGTCCGGACTTTCGGGGAAAACCCTAACCAACTCATCGAGTTGGCTCACTAACTCGTCGAGTCCCTTCAGTCCATTCACTCATTCAAACGTCTTTAAGCAGAACTAAGGTCCCATAATCTAGATCTAGCCTTCCAAGGCTGAAATACCATGTAAAGCTGCAAGCTTTACGTTCATGCATGGCAACTAGGGCTAACTTCACCAACCCAAAGCTCAATTAAGGTTTAATGCATGAAAGTTGGACAATAGCTTGATAAAGCTTGAATCTTTAGGCCCAAGGGACCTCATACTGACCACATCTGAAGTCTCATCTTTAAAGCATGCTCAAACAACTAAGGGACTCAAAGAGAAGATGGAAATGGCCATAAACTCCCTAGAGAAGAGATCTAACAAACAAATGGTCAAGGTATTAGTTTTTTACCTACAAAGGCAGCTAGCACTGAAAGAATACTGGATCCAAGGGCTCCTTCTCGTTCCAAGCCTTTTGCTTCTCAAACTCCTTCAAAGAATGCACCAAATCACACACTTTTAGCCCCCCCTCTCTCTCTCACAGATGATATCAGCTCGATTAGGGTTTCTCTTAGGGTGCTAAAATGATCAGGGAGGCGGAATGAAGGGCTTAAGGCTCTTTAAGTAGGGTGCAAACCCTAAAAATTAGGGTTTCCACACTCAGCCCCTACTCGTCGAGTTGGGGTCCTCCAACTCGTCGAGTAGACTCTAAAAATCACACGACTATCTCCATCTCTACTCGACGAGTTAGGGCCTCCAACTCGTCGAGTTGCCTGCCAAAATGAATATATAATAAATTAAATAGTATACCTGGGAGTCGGGATGTTACAACTACTAATAATCATAACTTCTTCGTTCCAACTCCGTTTTCGACGATCTTTATATCCACAAAAAGTATCAACGAGTTTTACAACCATATCTAAATACTTTTGACTCAAAACATGTCGAACTAAAATCCTTAATTCATAAAAGAAGTCTGAAACATCACTTTTCCCATTTTACCTTTTGACTCCAACACACAAACCAAGGCTTTAATCGCTTAACCAACATTATCATCATCCAATACGGTCTAAATCCCATTCCCTTGAAGCCCAAGACCTTTACTTGATCCATTTATTGTCTAAAATCCCGAAATAAGAAACTTTTTGAAGCAGGATGTTACAACTCTGCCCCATTTAAACTGGATTTCGTCTTCGAAATCTGTCTCGTTTAGGATATCTGAAAACAATGCCAACACATTCCATAATCTTCCTCTGACCACTTTGAAATCAATCCATCTTATAAATAAAACTCGAGAGACCACTCAGAACCCATAACTGCTAACAAACAACCAAAAAACTTGAAAATACTCAACCCCAATAACTATCTTTCTCTCCCTAACTGAAAACCCAACTTCCAGTGAGAACCACTCAAACCAGAAACTATCAAAACCACAACAACAACCAATTCCATCAATATACTTCCCGGAACCGGGAACCTATCAGTCTAAACTCTAAACTTCAGAAACCATACTTAAGTCTGATGATCATCCATTCGTTGTACCTATCCCTAGTTCCCTGACTAGGAATACCGCCAAATAATGTAGAAAGAAATACTCAAAACATGCTTATCGTGAATTTCAACCGATCCAAAACCAAAATTTGTGCCCAAAAACCTTACATATACACTTGACTTCCTGACAAGTCATTATCAACCCACTGCTCCCATGAGTGTAATGATGGCCAATCCAATAATCTTGCGTTTCATCCAAGTCCCTCATTAGTTTAAGTGTACATCCACCTGAAAAATCACTCGATACATTTACAACGAACTTCATGACTCGAGATTTCAGAAATGATACCCAACATTGGTAACCAAACTCCTAATGAACAGCCCGAAAGAAAGCATAGTTCACAATGCAAACATTCAGCAAGAGAATTCCGGTTCACAATTAATACTCCTAACAACCTTTTACTATCCACTCGATGCAAACCAGCTGGTCACTGAGTCTCCTGACTTCCAACAATACATTAACGCCCAAACATGCCAACAAGACCAACGATCCGAGACCTAAAAGTCTCAATCAAATGACTACCGGGTTCCACCCATATGAATCATACAACCACAGATCCACACTAAATCATGACACCCTCTAGCCACTAGAAAAATAAGATCACGATATTATGCTGATCTCGTTGCTATTCAATCACTGTCCTGAAGACTCACGACCAGCACCACAGGGGCCTAGAGATACTCAACTGCCAATTCACTAAATTGCAGGAACCTTATTAACATCCCCCTCAACACTAACCGAACACAACATGGGACATACCCTTTTATCATGCACAACTCCTTTCACAATACATGTTACCAATGAAAAATCAGACAAAAACATGGTCGCACAGAACCAGAGAATGAGATAGGCAGTCGTACTCTCATTCCAATACAAAATCTATAAACCAAATAAGAACCATGCCAATAATCCGAATCAAGTGCTCTCATGCCATCACACTCAGTCCACATACACCACCTCGTGACCATAATCGAGGCACTACCACAATGTACAACCCCAAGGGGAGACACATAACCAACCTTGGATCCAATGCATTCCTTCTTCCTCACAACCTTACCCAAAGTGTGAAGTACCAGCAGACCTAACGAAATGACGATCCTTAATCGTTAGCATAAACATCCTCATGAGCGACCAATACAAGATCCTACCCCTTGACTGAAACTGAATAGATTCCATCATTACGTAACTAGCTTGATAAAACTTCCAAAGTTATCAGAAATGTTGCTAAAACCCTGGTCCGGTCAATCCAAATACCAACCCTACTAACGCGACATGCTAATATTGGATTCTGCCATAATCATGCCTGTTATAAACAATAATTCTACAACCAACAATTGAGGGTACCCATACCCGGAACCCAAAATGTACACTGTATAGATTTGACGATGCACGAAATGACAAACGATCGAGAATGTATTGATAACTAGCCCAATGGTCCAATACACTACTGAACCAAAACCCATGTAGACTAAACACGCCAAACTTTGAAGTTGATTTACCGATCAACAAATGCCCATCCTAGACTATAGGTAAGAATCTATACAACAAGTTGACGAATCCCTCAACAACCGATACTCAACCTGAGCGACCCAAACACCTCTTGATCTATTCACCGACATCCCGAACGAACCACTGGATACCATGAACTCCTTGTCCAACAGTTTCCTTCCACGAAGACAACTCATACATGTCTGAGCACATACATCTGATGGAAACCTGCTCTACACCCCCGACTTGACCAAATCTTGAGCCAAAGCCTCACATACCCAAACCGTAAATTTCTGCGACCCATTATTCCGAAACCATAAGCTCGAATAGATGGATAATCCTCTAAGCAGAACACCTAGTTCTCCCCCATTTAGGGTTCGAACTACCACAAACTGGTTTCTCAAACAAACCATATCTCAAACCGGATCAACCAGGTACATACCATCCCTAACTCTTGGAATGTATAACATAACACAAGATGATCCTCCAGATAAAGACCAAGCAAACTCAAAGAGATTCCGAATCTCAGATGGATATCTCGGAAACTTCCAATCATAACCGCCTCTAATATCAAAAATCCCATGTAGGTGCACAATCAATAATTCTGAAAGTCCATTCATAGAATTGATTCTCTATCTAGAAACAAATTGAGTACCACACACCTCGCCTATAAATCCCCAACAGACAATTCATCACAAACATTACTCATAAATATAAGAAGCATCATTCTCCTAGTTAGGATGCATTAGAGACAACAAAAGTTGTCGACCCCAATTCAACTCATTGATCACCTGAAATAATCAACTAGCACCTGACCTAACTATATTCAAAGAAAACAGACCCTTGATCTCATCTCAAGGCAACCATACCACAAGAATTCTCTTGTGTATTCCCACACTGCCATACTTGCCGCCAAAACCGTAACTATCTAGCCCCATGTTGGGTTTACATCCCAACTCTGAAAATTCCATGTCTGTTCTCTCTCTCTCTCTCTCTCCCCTCACCCTCTCTCTCTCTCACTCTCTTTCTCTCTCTCTCTCTCTCTCTCTCTCTCACTCTCTCTCTCTCTCTCTCGCTCTCTCTCTCGCTCTCTCTCTATCTCTCTTTCTCTCTCTCTCTCTCTCTCTCTCTCTCTCTCTCTCTCTCTCTCTCTCTCTCTCTCCAAATACAAAAAGTTGGGAGAACATAATCCCTGTTGTGGATAGTGACATCCCAATCCATCTGCCAATCACTAAGCCTCCGACTGCAATCCTCGAGCCAATCATCACAATTGCTTCCTTTTTTTAGTCCCGCGACTCAACTAGCACTATCCCGAGCAAGGCCCTCGAGACCTTAAAATCAACTAAATCGTGTAGGTTTGCATCATTCGAAACCAAACTAACATGGCCAATAAGGCCCAAGCAATCACCATGTCCTTCCTTATCCTGAACAACCATAATCGATAAACTGAATAAAACGGAAACACATTGCAATGAATCATGGTGTCGAACCATACATTCTACCATCAATCAACTCCTTAGAATCCTCGAAAGTTTTTCTCGGTTCGAGTATGGATCCTGTGCTTTCAGTAGTACGGGCCCAATACTACCTTCCACACATATTCATACTTTCCTCAAGAATCGTTCTGGATCCTCTAAGTAACTTCTCATGTCCATTATCATCCAATCCAGCCACATATACTCTCTCTCAAATAAATATACATCGCTAAACAGTGCACCAATTCCTATAAGGCGCTTCCTAGACTCTCCTAGGATTCCCACCTCACTCTGTCATCAACTGCTGAAGAACCCCTACAAATACCAGCTAACTACTTCATGAATACAATTAGGCGCTACCAAACTTAAATATCTTTCGAATAAAAGACCCAACCCTACAACGTTTAGAATCAAACGAGAGCTGTGCAAAACTGGCCATTCCATCAAACAATCTGAAATCCATACTAGCATGCAGTTCCAAAAGCTCAATCAACATGCATATAAAGACATATCTCCTAGAATTCTATCATGCAAATCTTGAGCAGATCCTTAGCTCTAATCTAGCATGCAATTCTCACATACTTATACCAAAACAATACGCATGTCACATGTATGGGTATTTTGGGAAAACTTAATTGAGTTCGGCTGATTGCACGCATCACACCCCTTTTTCTTAGAAAACATTTTTAGAAAATCGTTTTCTTTTAAAAGATTTTAGAAACCCTCAGTTTGAGTTCAAACACACCGAGAGGGTACCCGAATCCCTCAAACTAAGGCTCTGATACCAACTTGTAACGCCCCAAAAATACCGAGTAAAAATTTGATTTTAAATAATTTAAAGCTATTCATTCATTGTTCCAAAAGACGATTAGAGTCAAAGTACTCTCAAAACATCAGAGTAATTTGTAAACATTCAGTGCGAAATAAAACTCAAGGGGATGCAGTGCGATCAAGCCGGACCATTCCTTTTGAAAACAGAAGTACCTGAAACCATAAACATAAACTGTATGCACAAAGCTTAGTGAGTTCCCCAAAGTACTATATACCATACATACATAACATACATAATAGTCAAAACATAATTGGGTCTATTTCACCCCCTTCGATCTCTTACAACCGTGCCTGGGTCTATTTCACATCCTTCGATCTCTTTCAACCGATATTGAGTCTATTTTACCCCTACAGATAGGAATACAACCATATCAACAAGAGTCACAAAGACAACAAGCACATACATGCATAACAGTAAGTTTCACAAAGACAATTATCATCCTATACACATAATCCAGTGGGCCGACATTGGTGCCTTCAACCCACGAGTACAGTAAAGGAACTCACCTGAACTATTCAACAGAAGTCCAACAGCTACCTCAGTAACAGAACATCCAACCCAATCTTCCTAAAGCCAAACCGAAACAAATCCTTAGCCAAATGCTTAATTCTACTCAAGTTTGACCAAAAGTCAAACTGGTAAACAAGTTAACGATCAAAGCCAAAGTCAAAAAGTCAAAGGAGGTCAGCACATACTAAGTGTACTCGGCCACTACGCTCAATGTAGTAGATCCCTTCCTGGTTATGGGCTCCAGCCTGGTACGCTCAGCGTACCACCAGGCACGCCCAACGTACTCGTCCAGTTCCATTTTCCTTCATTAAGTGCTTATTCAATTAAGATCTCACGTCCAAAGCTCAAATCTAGTACCAAATAATATTCTAAGTCATAAAGTTTTCAAATTTATGACTTTCCATGGCTAGATGGAGTCCATACACCAAAACCCTAACTTAATACACAAACCAAAGCATCATATCTCTTTCATGGTGGGAAGAAAGGGACCAAGATCACATTTTTATGGTTCCTAATAGCTCCATAATGGATAAAGTTTCCAACTTTATCCACTAGGATGGTCCAAATAACCAAGATTTAGTCTTTAAGTCTCAAAAGGACCAAAAGTGCATCTTTCCCAACTTAATCCATTAAGTCCAACTCTCCAACCTTTAGATCTGAATCAATAAGGTGTTTAGATGGATAACGTTTCCAACTTTATCCATAACAAGGTCACAAACTTTCAACATCTAAAATTTATGCATTAAACTGACCAAAAGCTTCTAACACCCAAAACTAGTTAGATATAACAAATGCATCATCAAGATTCAAGCTTTTACCTCTAGAAGAAAGATCAAGGTGAACAAGGCCTGGATCTACAAGCTCCAATGCAACCAACACTTCTCCAAAGAGCTCATTCTTCACCAAGATGCACCAAGAACACTCCAAAGCACTCCAAAAAGTCAAGGATCTCACAAATAGGGCTACGGTTTCGAAATTAGGGTTAGAGAGGATGGAGGCTGAAGGTAATAAGGGTTTGAAATGAGTTAGGGTCTTTAAATAGGGTCCAAGACCCAAATATTAGGGTTTGCATCAGGCTTGCGTACGCCCAACGTACCAGGTTGAACCTCCGCGATTAGCCATGCCTAGTACGCCTAGCGTACACCCTATATGCCCAACGTACACCCTATACGCCCAAAACCTTCCTAACTTCTAACGGTCATAACTTCTTCGTTCCAACTCCGTTTTCGACGATCTTTATATCTACGGAAAGGTATAGACGAACTTTACAACCATATCTAATTACTTTTGACTTAAAACATATGGAACTAAAATCCTTAATTCATAAAAGAAGTCTGGAATATCACTTTTCCCATTTTACTCTTTGACTCCAAGACACAAACCAATGCTTTAATCGCTTATCCAACATTACCATCATCCAATAAGGTCTAAAACCTATTCCCTTGAAGCTCAAGACCTTTACTTGATCCATTTATGGTCCACAATCCCGAAATAAGACACTTCTCGAAAGAGGATGTTACAATCCAATATCATGATCATCAACAATTGCATAATAATACAACTCCTCAGGATGTTTGTAACATCCCAAAATTCAAGGCCAAAAATTTCGTTTTTGGTTAATTAGAACCGCTTAATAAATTTTGCCCAATCATTTAATAACATTCTTAGTCAAACAATTATCAGAGTTTTAAATCCCAAAGATCATCTAGTGCGGAAAACATGGTGTGATGCGCTGCGATCGCCCCGAGCTCCTTCTTTGAAAAAACATTAGTGCCTGAAACAAATAGCTGAAAACCGTAAGCACGAAGCTTAGTGAGTTCCCCAAATACCACATACCATACATATCAACTGATCCATACATGCCATACGTAACCATGAGCCATACATAACAAACATATCCATAATCAAGTAAGGTGCTATGTGCCAAACATAGTCTTGCTGTTTTGCCACGGGCCGCACGTGGTCTTTCTTGTCAGGCCTGGGGCCACTCCCTGGGTCTTACAGACAAGTGCCAAGGTCCACCTCCTGGTCTTCCATGCAAGCATCACAAAGACAACTATACATACTACTCTACTAGGCTACTCAGCATACAGTATGCCAGGAGCCACCTCCTGGTCTTTCATTCATAATAGATAACAATGTGCCAGGAGCCACCTCCTGGTCTTTCATACATGTTGCCTAGGGCTAACCACCGGGTCTTCCTACCATACATAACAACATACTATGTGCCAGGAGCCTCCTCCTGGTCTTTCATGCATAATGCCTAGGGCTAACCCCCGGGTCTTCCTACCATACATAAACTAAATGGGTCGGCATTGTGGCCGTAGACCCATACAAACTGTGAGGAGACTCACCTCGTACTGCTGAAACTATTGATAACCCTGACTGCTATCCAACAACTCTCCGAACTGTTGCTCCTCTAGCTCCCCGAGCTACCAATACCAAATAATAGTAACAAGTAGCCTAACGGTCCTCGAGAAGTCAGCTAAGTCAACTCTGGTCAAAGTCCTTCTCAAGGTCAAAGTCCTGGTCAAAGTTAACCTTCCAGTTGACTCGACTCGTCGAGTTGTTCTGCCAACTCGCCGAGTCCATGCTCCTCAAATCCCAAAACAACCCCGACTCCACTCGTCGAGTCTAGCGAGAACTCGAAGAGTTCTCCTTTATCTAACACTTCGGGACTATCTTCAACCGACTCGCCGAGTTCATCCTTGAACTCGTCGAGTTCATCATCATCGTATGAATATATAGGCCATGACTCGCCGAGTTGTATGAACAACTCGTCGAGTTCATCTTCATAACTAAGAAGATTGTCTTGGACTCGTCGAGTTCCTCTTCGAACTCGTCGAGTACTATGATCTTCATGTCCGCTACGGACCCAAGTCTGGTTGAATCCTTTACTAACTCCACTCACTGATCCGAATCATAAACATAAGGGTTTGGGTTTGCGACCCGACTCGCCGAGTCCATGAACTGACTCGTCGAGTCCACCTTGTGACATCTCTATTCTGTCGATTACAGTCCATTGCAACACCTTCAACCCATAGATCTGGACTTCTAATGCTAGCACTGCACGTAAAGTTGCTAACTTTACGTGCATGCAAGGTATTATGAGGCTAGAACACTTAATCCAAGCTACAAAGAAGGCCTAGGTCATGAAATGAAGCCATGGCTGGGTAAAGCTGCCCCCTCGGAGCTTCTAAAGCTCAGAAATGCTTAGATCTTAAGTCCTTTTCGTCCTCAATGGCTCAATGTTCGGATTGACCTTGGAAATGGTCCAAATGTGACAAAATCTATGCTAGAAAGGGGATCTAGATGATTAACAGTCAAGGTATAAGCTTTTTACCTCTAAATGGTCTGAAATGCTACCCCAACTCTGGATCTATAGCTTCTTCTTGCACCACCAAGGTCCTTCTTCCTTCTCCAAGCTTCAATTCACTCTCAAGGCAAGAACTAGCTCAACAATGGAGTTGGGTGGCTAGGGTTTCGAGTTTTGGACAATAGGGGCCGCAAATGAGCCCTATGGAAGAGAATAAGATGCTTAAATAGGGTACCAAGTCCCGAAATTAGGGTTTCCAAACCCAGACCAGACTCGCCGAGTCAGTCACTTAATCTTTAACACGGAACCTGCTCCGACTCGTCGAGTTCTTCCCTAGACTCGACGAGTTGACCCCTTTGACTTAGGGTTTCCTTTCCTTTCTTGGTCTTTCTGATTCTGGGTGTTACAACTCTCCCCCACTTAAACTAGACTTCGTCCTCGAAGTTCGCCACGGTTCACTACCTTACAATCCACTTACAACTTACCACTAGATACACTCTTCATCCAACCGATCCAATTCTTGGAAATGTCATCTTCAGAATAATCCGATCTCTACTACCTTCGAGTACAACACTTTTACCCAACCGGTAGCCCTACCGGTACTCCCAGTGCACTTACACTGATACACAAGGGGTCCACCCTTTTTCCTTGCACTGCCACCTACCCTTCCAAGGCATCTTCCTAACAACAACCTTACCAATCTCCTTCGAGGACCAATCCTCTACTAAAACCGCAATCCCGGCCACTCCCAGTGCCGGAATAATCCCACAACGATGCTCCAATACTGAAAACTCCACTCAGCGTGAGAATTCAGACAATCCTTCGGGTAGCAGATCCCTCTCTACTACGTTTAAGGCTCAAAAGAGAACCGCATCACCGAGCCAAATCATCTACTCTGAGACCATTTGATTCCGCGGTGGGCAACTCAGCACCACCCGATCAGCTCACGGCTTCTTACACCAAATCACTTACCATCATTCCTTCCTGAAGTCCTGCTGACTCCCATCCGCCTACCGGATGAACCGAGATCGCCCTGGTCCCAACTGATCTACCATTACCCGAAATACCGGTCTTCCACCGGTTACCGAACGCAAGAACATTCCCTCAGTCGCTCTCAGTGACTTAAGAAGATACAGCGACTACCTGAATTGTGCTACCAGCCCAGCCACTCGGGCTCTTGAAGATCTAGGATCCCCGATCCCCTACCTTACCCTGGGGTCTCTACCAGGTCTCACCTGCTGCTAAAATAACATGGGCCTCGCCCACGGGTCTCACCCCCCCCCCCCAATATTCTACGAACTAAGTTGCTAATGAATGTTACGGCTTACCCGCAGTCTTACATCACTCCTGGTCTCCAATGACCTACCGCCTTCCGAATCCAAACATATTGCGGCCCACTCACATCCGGGCGGCTGCCCCGCCCTATCTTAAACTATCTGAAAAAAAAGAACTTGCCAGCGAATCACGCATCTAATACATTCGTACTGTCGAATAGGGACCGACGAATGCTACGGGCCACCCTGTAGTCTTACTATACTCGTTCCGCCAACTAGTGAATGCTACCGGCCACCCCCACAGTCTTATAACACTTATGCGCTACCAGCCAACTAATGCTACGGGCCACCCCGCAGTCTCACCACACTTCTACGCTATCTGCCGACTAATGCTACGGGCCACTCCGCAGTCTTAATATACTAATGCTACGGGCCACACCGCAGTCTAACTATACTAATGCTACGGGCCACACCGCAGTCTAACTATACTAATGCTACGGGCCACACCGCAGTCTAACTATACTAATATACGATTTCTACGGGCCACACCGTAGTCTTACAACTCCCTTACTCTTTCTGCTAACTAGTGAACGCTACGGGCCACCCCATAGTCTTACAACACTCCTACACTATCTGCTAACCATTGCTACAGACCACCCCGCAGTCTTACCATACTTCTCATACTATCTGACCACCGGTGAATGCTACGGCTAACCCATAGTCTTACAACACCTTCCACACAGACTCGACCACTGACCATGGTCTTTTGCTGACTATTAATACGTACACACCCATAATCGAGCATACAAGCACAATCTAGTACCGTAAGCTATACTCATGTCCTAACTGAAACTCCCAACCAATTCTTCTGAAACCTGCTATTAGACATCCCGAGAATGCGATCTCACAATTAGGAAGTCTTCCGAACTTCCAATTCACACTATCCTCAATTCATACAGCCGCATGGGCCGTCTTTCTCCCTGACAGGAGAGCGAAACTTATCCCAGTTTCAGAACCACTTCTGCTCCCGTAACATGATTGTTTCTCCCCTACTTAGCCTCAACTAAGTCTTTACGACACGTGAAAATCCGAGGATTTCCATTCCTTCCTCCCTTACACAATAGGCATGATAACTACCATCGCCTTAATCTTGCTAGCGATGTGTTACTAGCCCACCCCAAATACCGTACCATTACCGAATACTAGATGTACACTTTCTGCATCCCCAATACTGATAATCCCATAAGCTTAGCCTAATGTCCCTCTCAACCTTAACGTCTAATTTGCCGATGTTCGGAGCAACTTCTTCAACGATGGACTGCTTCTCTTGACGCTCCCACGAACTACTCCTGGCATAAAGACTGTTCTTCACCGAATCCTGACAATGGCAGATAACTACCCTGCTGAAGTCTGACCTCGAGCTGTCACATAATGCCCCTGAACCGATCTCGACCGTACTCAAAATTGCTTCCAAACCAGTAAGGGAATTTGACCCTACGCTAGCTGCTAGTTATTCCCGGTATGCAATTGGCATATGACAATTTCGAAAATACAATCTGAATACGAGCAGAGAGATAACTCATACATACTATCAGCTAAGACCGAGGTAAGAACAATCATAATACATATAGAATCGAAAATAGCTATTGATACATACCTGCAACATCTGGAGGAATATTGATCACCTTTTGCTGACATGACCAACCTCACTACCCTGTAGCAGCCTAAACCCTTGGAGCGATAAAATCCCTTGTGCACTTTCTCGTACGAGTTGCACTGACTCCGACCCTGCTGGCCTTTCACCCGATGATCAGAAGTCTTGGGTCTCTTCCCGGGACCCACCAAAGTATACATATGATCCGACCTCCTCTTCGCAATGTGCTCCAAATCAATCTCCCTTTCCCGCGCCCTGGAAATCATAGAGTCCAGGGTCGGGCATGCCGAGAAGCTGACATGCTCCCGAATATCAGCTCTCAACATGTCATGATAGCGGGTCCTCCGTATCTCCTCATCCCCTGCATACTGAGGCACCAATAAGGCCCTCTCCCGGAACTTGGCAGTAATCTCCGCCACTAACTCCGTCGTCTGTCTCATGTCTAGGAACTCCCTGGCCAGCTGCTGAAGCTCCACAGCCGGTGCAAACTCCGCCCTAAACCTGGTCACAAAGTCGGACCAGGTCATAGCCTCAATGTCTGAGGCTCCCAAGGAATCACCAACTGACTCCCACCAGTCTTTAGCTCTGTCCCTCAAGCATCCTGTAGCAAATCGAACCTTCGACCCCTCAGGACAGAAGCTCGTCAACCGTGCAGACTCAATGTCTGCAATCCATCTCCTGGAAACAATGGGGTCCTTCACCCCGTGGAAGTCTGGCGCGCCACTCCCCCTGAAGTCCTTGAAGGACAATGTGCGCGATCCTGACTAGTTGGATGCCATATCACTCCGGAACGCTCTGAGGCGATCCTCCATCAGCTCAATAATCCCTTCCTTGATCGACTCGAAAATCACCGGGGTCGACTCAAGGATACCTCTCGTGATCTCAGACGCAATGAACTTGCGTAATCCCTCATCCACTTGCTCGGAACCTGTACCCGAACCTGATCCTGAACCGGATCCTGATCCTCCCGCTCCGTGTCGCGTAATCATCACCATTCTGAAACGAAACACATAATTGTCAGGGCCGTACGTAACCTCAGAAGGTCTCACATACTACAAGTTTCCTGGTTCTATCTCGGCCCTCCTTGACTCGAGTACAGATCCTCTGCTTTCAGTAGTATGGGCCCCTACTACCTCCACATCTATCCATACTTTCCTCAAGAATTGCCTCGACTACACCAAGTCCCTTTCATTGCTACTAACACTGCTCCTAGCACTACTCTCATCCTAGGCTTGCCCTAGGGTAACCTCCAACTCACTATCTGCCATCAGCTGCATAAGTCCCTGCTATCTCCCCTTAACTAACTTGCGAATATCATTACATATTGCTTAGACTAGATAAATCTTCGAATGAGAGGTCCTGCCCTACAACGGTTAGACTCAAACAAGAGCTGCGAAATAGAGCTAGACCTAACCTTCTGAAATTATTTAGTCCTTGCAATATGTAACTTAACATATTCGTTTACTAGTTAATTAGAGATAACTAATACTCCTAATAGCACAAAGCAAGCAGCATTCGGGCATTGGGAAAGATAACCACATAATACAATCAAGCTGTTCTATCCTCTAATCAGGAATCTGTTCTAGCATGTAATTCATAAAGCTCATACACATATAACAGGCACATAAGGCATCCTCCTAGATCCTTAGTCCTAATCTAGTATGCAGTTCTAATACACATAGCATAACATAACTTGTATGGGTAATTTGGGAGAACTTACTTGAGCTCGGCTGATTGCATGCACCACACCCTTTTCTCTTTTCAAAGTTCCTTTCTTTCTAAAATTCCTTTTCGCTTTTTCTAAATCTCTTTTCTTTCCTTTTTCTCAAATCTCTTTTTCTAAAAAAATAATTTTCCTTTTGAAAATTTTCATAACAATTCCTCAGTTTGAGTCCAGACACACCCGAGAGTGTGCCCGAATCCCTCAAACCAAGGCTCTGATACCATCTTGTAACATCCCAAAATTCAAGGCCAAAAATTTCGTTTTGGTTAATTAGAACCGCTTAATAAATTTTTCCCAATCATTTAATAACATTCTTAATCAAACAATTATCAGAGTTTTAAATCCCAAAGATCATCTAGTGCGGAAAACATGGTGTGATGCACTGCGATCGCCCCGAGCTCCTTCTTTGAAAAAACAATAGTACCTGAAACAAATAGCTGAAAACCGTAAGCACGAAGCTTAGTGAGTTCCCCAGATACCACATACCATACATATCAACTGATCCATACATGCCATACGTAACCATGAGCCATACATAACAAACATATCCATAATCAAGTAAGGTGCTATGTGCCAAACATAGTCTTGCTGTTTTGCCACGGGCCGCACGTGGTCTTTCTTGTCAGGCCTGGGGCCACTCCCTGGGTCTTACAGACAAGTGCCAAGGGCCACCCCCTGGTCTTCCATGCAAGCATCACAAAGACAATTATACATACTACTCTACTAGGCTACTCAGCATACAGTATGCCAGGAGCCACCTCCTGGTCTTTCATTCATAATAGCATACAGTGTGCTAGGAGCCACCTCCTGTTCTTTCATACATGTTGCCTAGGGCTAACCCTCGGGTCTTCCTACCATACATAACAACATACTGTATGCTAGGAGCCTCCTCCTGGTCTTTCATGCATAATGCCTAGGGCTAACCCCCGGGTCTACCTACCACACATAAACTAAATGGGCCGAAATTATGGCCGTAGACCCATACAAACAGTGAGGAGACTCACCTCGTACTGCTGAAACTGCTGATAACCCTCTGGCTGCTATCCAACAACTTTCCGAACTGCTGCTCCTCTGGCTCCCCGAGCTACCAATACCAAATAATAGTAACACTTAGCCTAACTGTCCTCGAGAAGTCAGCTAAGTCAACTCTGGTCAAAGTCCTTCTCAAGGTCAAAGTCCTGGTCAAAGTCAACCTTCCAGTTGACTCGACTCGTCGAGTTGTTCTGCCAACTCGCCGAGTCCATGCTCCTCAAATCCCAAAACAACCCCGACTCCACTCGTCGAGTCTAGCGAGAACTCGACAAGTTCTCCTTCATCTAACACTTCGGGACTATCTTCAACCGACTCGCCGAGTTTATCCTTGAACTCGTCGAGTTCATCATCATCGTATGAATATCTAGGCCATGACTCGCCGAGTTGTATGAACAAATCATGGAGTTCATCCTCATAACTGAGAAGATTGTCTTGGACTCGCCAAGTTCCTCTTCGAACTCGTCAAGTACTATGAGATTCATGTCCGTTACGGACCCAAGTCTGGTTGAATCCTTTACTAACTCCACTCACCGATCCGAATCATAAACAGAAGGGTTTGGGTTTGCGACCCGACTCGCCGAGTCCATGAACTGACTCGCCGAGTCCACCTTGTAACATCTCTATTCTGTCGATTACAGTCCATTACAACACCTTCAACCCATAGATCTGGACTTCTAATGCTAGCATTACACATAAAGTTGCTAACTTTACGTGCATGCAAGGTATTATGAGGCTAGAACACTTAATCCAAGCTACAAAGAAGGCCTAGGTCATGAAATGAAGCCATGGCTTGGTAAAGATGCCCCCTCAGAGCTTCTAAAGCTCAGAAATGCTTAGATCTTAAGTCATTTTCGTCCTTAATGGCTCAATGTTCGGATTGACCTTGGAAATGGTCCAAATGTGACAAAATCTATGCTAGCAAGGGGATCTAGATGATTAACAGTCAAGGTATAAGCTTTTTTACCTCTAAATGGTCTGAAATGCTACCCCAACTCTGGATCTATAGCTTCTTCTTGCACCACCAAGGTCCTTCTTCTTTCTCCAAGCTTCAATTCACTCTCAAGGAAAGAACTAGCTCAACAATGGAGTTGGGTGGCTAGGGTTTCGAGTTCTGGACAATAGGGGCCGCAAATGAGCCCTATGGAAGAGAATAAGATGCTTAAATAGGGTACCAAATCCCGGAATTAGGGTTTCCTAACCCAGACCAGACTCGTCGAGTCGGTCACTTAATCTTTGACATGGAACCCGCTCCGACTCGTCGAGTTCTTCACTAGACTCGACGAGTTGACCCCTTTGACTTAGGGTTTCCTTTCCTTTCTTGGTCTTTCTGATTCTGGGTGTTACAGTGTTAGTAAGAAAGAGTAATTTTTTATTTATCTTCCAAAAAAGTCTTACTTTTCATCAAATACATAAATTCACTAAATGTGGTGGTTTCATAAAATTTCACACCATAACTGAACGTTCTTGGAATACAAACCGGTGGACATATATATGTTAGTTGGGAACCAACTAACTGTCATCTCTCGTCAGTGATAACCAAAACGAAATATTCACTTAAACTCATATTATGATATTTGAGAGAAAGAAATAACACTAAATTTTATTCTCTAAAAAAATAGTAGTCAAATATGTCTGACATAGTAGTCAATTTAAACCAAACCGCGGTCAACACCAAAAAAAAATTAAAATAAAACCTAAACCGCAACTATTGTGACTCAGCCACGGTTTTGTTCATATCATGAATGATGTTCGTCTAAAATCCAAACTGCACATGAGTGAGAGCAAACTGAGTATGCTCGCCTGTTGTTTTGTGCAAAAAAAGAGTTATTATTTTTTTATAATCTCATGTGAAAGTGCAGAGTAGGCAAATTATAGACATGTTTGCCTCAACTACGGTTTGGGTGGCTAAAATAAGCTATTGACTTTTTTTTCCTATTAAAAGTCATTAACAAATTTAGCTAGATTAATATTTTTTTCTCTATAATTTAGAATTGTTGGATATCTTTGAATGCTAGTTTTTATATACGTGACAGAGAAATATCTTGTATCTTTGAATCCTAGGAAAAGAGAAATATGGTTTATTGATAAAAAAAAATGCTTCAATAATGAAAGACAAGGGCATGATCTCTATTACAACCATCATAAACATGAAAAAGTTGAAACAGATCTACACAAATTCATTGACATTAATTAACCTAACTAACTTCCACCCTTGTGTTTTTTAATAAACATAATTCTATACCATTTTCTTCTTTATTTTTCTTACATTCAACACAACAAAACCATTCTCCACCACAACAACCTCTTTTTCCATTCTTTGTGGCATGGCCTTGGGACTCCTCTACAAGTGCACACTCTCTTTTTTCCTACCCGTATATTATGATTTTCTTCTAAAACATATTATAATATGAAAAACCAACAAACTGTTAGCTATTATATCACTGTCAATACGATGAAGAAAAAATAGTACTACAATAATGTAAAATAAAAACCATTTAACATCCTACTTTCAAGCACTATTAAAAAAGAAAGCACCACACATTGTCAGAAATTTGAAAGGCTTGTAGTCTCTAAGCCAATGTTATCTTGTGAAGTCTGGAATGAAGGATGAAAATTAGTTGATTGGAAATACGATTTTAAGGTAATCTTATTTATGTATCTTGAGATCATCATGGCGTATAGATGGAGGGTTTGTTGCAAAAAAGGACAGAGGTTCTGGAATTAGCAAGTGTTGTTATTCCTGTTTTAGCAATAGTTAATAGATATTGTCTGTTGTTCCGTGGTTTCATCATTTTTTTTGTAAATATATGTGAAAATGTTGAAAACAATTTAGGTGCTGTTTGTTTTTTGGAAAAAACCTCTTCAGACCTCTTATTGCTGCGCGGCGCAGCACACGCGCAACGCTTTTCATCTCGCAGCTGTTTGTTTTTCAGACGTCTTCGGATTAAAAAACCTATTTCGTGCTCATAATTTCGGGTCTATTTCTAAGTAAAAACAAGTGATTCCTAGTAGATAACAAGCATAGGGAGTAGTTACTTACTGTAAGAGGCTTGGAATGAGGTTTTTAGCCACCAAGAACTAGTGTGTGTTCTTGGTGAGAGAGAAGATCTAGAAAAAGATGAAATTTATGAGATGAAACATGGATTTCATCACTAGAAAAGGGATTGAAACACAATAGAAGTGAAGAATCACTTACATTTTGAAGATCCTTGAGCAAACTTGAAAATTGTAGAGAGAGAGTAGAGAGAGAAAGTCATTTGAGTGCTTAAAGCTTGAAATGAAGGCCACTCATCCTTTATATAGGGGTGAGTTTTCGGCCAAGGGGTGGAGTGGGGGGGTTTACGGTCGTAAACTCGAGTTTGCGGCCGTAAACTCCTCTCGAAGGGGTGTTTGGCCCGGATGCTACGCTTTGACTTGGAAAGACTCATTCTTGGACGCAAACTTCGATTGTACTGAGTTCGAAATATCTAATTAGACCCGAGGTATAGCTGACAAGAGCAGAAATAAATTCTGAATTGATTTATTTTTAACGGTTGAACGAAAGAAATTTCGGGTTGTCACATCATCCCCCGTTAGAGGGAATTTCGTCCCGAAATTAGAGCATAGAATACAAATCATGGATTTAGAAAGAGATGCAGATATTTCTTTTTCATCTGCTCTTCGCGCTCCCAAGTGAATTCAGGTCCCCACTTGGCACTCCAGCGAACCTTCACTATCGGAATGCGACTTTGTTTCGTTTGTTTGATCTCTCTGTCCATGATTTCGACCGGTTCTTCCACGAAGTTGAGGTTCTCGTTGATTTCGATCTCATCAAGAGGAATCATAAGTGTCTCATCGGACAGACACTTCTTTAGGTTCGATACGTGGAAGACAGGATGGATGTTGCTGAGCTCCCGTGGTAAATGGAGTTTGTATGCTACGGGACCGATCCTAGCAAAGATCTCAAACGGTCCAATGTACCTTGGGTTTAGCTTTCCACGCTTTCCAAAGTGTATCATGCCTTTCCAGGGTGAGACCTTCAAAAGGACGCGGTCACCAACCTGGAATTCCAAGGGTTTTCGTGTCTTATCGGCGTAGCTCTTTTGTCTATCTCGGGAGGCTTTCAGTCGTTCCCGGATTTGTACAATCTTTTCAGTTGTCTCTCGGATGATCTCAGGACCAGTGAGAGTACTGTCGGGGACTTGACCCCTGGCTAGCTGCGTGTCACCCAACTCAGCCCAGCACAGAGGGGATTTGCACTTACGACCATAGAGGGCTTCAAACGGCGCAGCCTTGATGCTGGTATGGTAGCTGTTGTTGTAGGAAAACTCGACTAGAGGAAGGTGAGCATCCCATGACGTGCCAAAGTCAATGACACAGGCTCTCAACATATCTTCCAATGTCTGAATTGTTCTCTCACTCTGTCCATCCGTCTGTGGATGATAAGCCGTGCTCATATCCAACTTAGTTCCAAGAGCCTTCTGTAGCGCTTGCCAAAATCTTGAGGTGAGCCTGCTATCTCGGTCGGAGATAATGGATACGGGTACCCCATGAAGGCGAACTATTTCTCGGATGTAGATCTGCGTGAGTCTCTCCATTTTGAATTTTTCCTTGATTGGCAGGAAGTGGGCGGATTTTATCAACCGGTCGACAATTACCCAAATGGTGTCGTGCCCACTTGGAGATCTGGGTAACTTGGTGATAAAATCCATGGTTATCCTTTCCCACTTCCACTCAGGTATTTTCGGCAGCTGAAGTAAACCTAAGGGCTTTTGATACTCTACCTTCACCTTGGCGCAAGTCAAGCACTTACCCACGAAGGTAGCAATTTCTGATTTCATGTTTGGCCACCAATAAAGTTGTTTGAGATCTAGATACATCTTATCTGAACCTGGGTGAACGGAGTATTTAGTCTTGTGAGCTTCATGCATGACAACCTCTCTGTACCCGCCGAACTTTGGGGTCCAAATCCGGTTCATAAAATAGTACACTCCGTCTCCCTTGATCTCTAAGTTCTTGTCCATTCCCCGCAAGGCTTCATTCGCCACTTTCTCTGGTTTCAAGGCTTCCAGCTGAGCCTCTCTGATTTGCGCGGATAAATGGGAATGAATAGTCATCGTTAATGCTTTCACCTTTCGTCTGGAATGCTCCTTCCGACTGAGGGCATCTGCTACCACGTTGGCCTTGCTGGGATGGTAGCGAATTTCGCACTCGTAGTCACTGAGTAACTCTACCCATCGTCGTTGCCTCATGTTTAGCTCCTTCTGATCGAAGATGTGCTGCAAGCTCTTATGGTCGGTGAAAATAGTGCACTTGGTTCCATAGAGATAGTGTCTCCAGATATTTAATGCAAAGACCACTGCTCCCAACTCTAGATCGTGAGTTGTGTAATTGACCTCGTGCGTTTTCAACTGTCTCGAGGCGTAGGCGATAACCTTTCCTCGTTGAATGAGCACACAGCCTAGGCCCTGATTGGATGCATCACAGTAGACAACGAAGTCTTCCGTCCGTTCGGGCAGGGACAAGATAGGTGCGCTGCACAGGGCCTGTTTCAATGTTTGAAATGCAGTGTCTTGCTTGACTCCCCAACTAAAGGTTACACCTTTCTGTGTCAGGGTAGTTAAAGGCTTAGCGATTCTGGAGAAGTTCTGGATGAACCTGTGATAATAGCCCGCGAGACCCAATAATTGCCGGATTTCTGTGGGTGTCTTTGGTGCAGACCAATTCTCAATCGCTTTGATCTTGGAAGGGTCCACGTGTATTCCTTCCTTGCTAATCATGTGTCCAAGGAAATTTACCTTCCTGATCCTGAATTCGCACTTCAAAAATTTCACGTATAACTTTTCTACCCTTAATGTTTCCAACACCTGCCTTAAGTGCTGTTTATGATCATCCTCACTCCGCGAATAGACAAGTATATCATCGATGAACACAATCACGAACTTGTCTAAGAAAGGGTGGCACACCCGATTCATCAGGTCCATGAATACTGCCAGTGCGTTGGTCAGACCAAAGGGCATTACTACAAACTCGTAGTGTCCATAGCGAGTCCGGAATGCTGTTTTGGGCACATCATTCTCATGAACCCGCAACTGATGGTATCCTGATCTTAGATCTATCTTCGAAAAATAGTTGGCTCCCTAAAGTTGGTCGAAGAGATCGTCGATCCTGGGTAAGGGATAACGGTTCTTGATGGTCAGCTTATTCATCTCTCGGTAGTCAATGCACATCCGAAAGGATCCATCTTTCTTTTTCATGAATAAGATCGGAGCTCCCCAGGGTGAAGAACTCGGTCTTATAAATCCCTTGCTGATTAGCTCATTGAGCTGGCTGGATAGCTCTTGCATTTCTGCTGGTGCTAAACGATAAGGAGATTTAGCTACAGGAGTAGCTCCAGGGATTAAGTCGATACGAAACTCGACTTAGCCCTCGTGAGGGATTCCTGGGAGGTCTTCGGGGAAGACGTCAGGAAAGTTGCAGACTTTAGGGAGACTCTCGAGGTCTTTAACTTTTTGCGTCTCATCAACAACGTGAGCTAAGAATGCATGGCATTCCTTCCGCAGATACTTTTGAGCCTTGATGCATGAAATCATACGAAGGTTCGAGCTAGACTTATCTCCGTAAATCATGAGGGCTTCACCAGAGGGAAGATTGAGACGTATAGCTTTCTCGAAACAAATAATATCAGCACGATTGGAGCTCAACCAGTCCATGCCGATAATGACGTCGGAACTCTTGATGGATACCGGCATAAGATCGATGGGAAAGGAATAATTGTCTAGGGTAAGAGTACAACCCATGAATATGTCGTTAGTGCTCTCCTTCTTTCCGTTAGCCATCTCGACGGTAAATGTTTTGGTTAGGGGTTGGGATTTACATTTGATTAGATGTTTGAATTCATGACTAACAAAACTCCTCTCCGCACCAAAATCGAAGAGAATGCATGCATAAGAGTTGTCAAGGAGGAACGTACCCATAACAACGATAGGATCAGCGACTGCTTCCTCTTGGCCCATCACCAGAACTCTTCCTGTATTGCCACCAGTTGTTGCCTTGGGGCAGTTTCTCCTGAAGTGCCCAGCCTCTCCACATCCATAACAAGCTTGACCAGCGCCCGCTCCCGGAGCCTGGTTGGTTGGTTGAGCTGGTGTCTTGTAGTATCGAGCTGTGTGTCCTTTCTTTCCGCAGTTGTTGCATTTCAATTCACGGCAGGGTCCGTGATGATGAAAGTTACACTTGTTGCACAGAGGTAGGTTTCCAGCATAGCCACTTGTAGGAGCTTGGGTGGCTGGAACAGCAGTGGGAGTAGCAGTAGGAGTAGTAGCAGCGTGAACTGCCACTGTTTGTTGCTTCTTGGAGGGCTCCTGCGAAGACTGACCCTTCCGCTTGTTCCATGGTTTCTTCTTCTTCCCACCACTTTCCTTTTGTGGCTCGGAGACAGCTGCCACCTCATCCAGATCGATCCCATGATCGATCAGAGTCTGCGCCAGATCCTTGGCGCTTTCAAATGTAATCGGTCTATAAGCCAAGACATTCCCTTTGGTTGGTTGTGTCAGTCCCCAGATGTACCTCTCGATTTTCTTGCTTTCCGGGGTGACCATTCCCGAACAGAGGAGAGCCAGATCACAGAATCTAGCGGTGTAGGCAGCGATGTCGGAACCCTTCATCTTCAAGTTCCAGAGTTTGTGTTCCAACTTCTGCACTTCACCCCTCGGGCACTATTCCGCAAGCATGAGCTCCTTCAGTCTTTCCCAACCCATGAAATTAGCCACTGGCAGGGTTAGGGTTTTGACTCGACCATTCCACCAGGTCAAGGCTCTGTCGGTGAAGGTGCAGGCGGCGAACTTCACCTTGTTGGCTTCGGAACAGGCGCAAATTTCGAAGATGGATTCAATCTTCTCGAACCATCGAGTTAGAGCGATGACACCTCCATTTCCGTCGAAGGGCTTGGATTTTGTGGTCATGAAGTCCTTGTAGGAACACTCCTTTTGCTGTCCCTGACTTCCGCCTTGTCCTTGAGGTTCGGTTCCACCTCCAGCCCCACCAGAGTTCACTTGTGCCATCGCTGCGGTTACGGCGGCGGTAACTGCTGCCTGGAACATGATGGGATCGAACTGAGGGGGTGGTGGTGGTGGAGTGTCGTCGTTTCTTCTGATGGGTCTTGGTCGGGGAGGCATCTTGTTCTAGAAACAATTAGGAAGAAGATGATGGTAAGTCCTCAAGATATATATAAATCAAGATATATCTCATCCTGAAAAAGTATACTACCGAGCGATAAGCACAGAAAGATTACTAACGCAAGTAAGTTATCGCTTAAGAAGAAAGTGGTATCAGCACTTGGAATGAATCTGTATACTGAATTTGGCTCTAGCTAAAATACTCCTATAGTATTTTATGTCAGATGTTTTTGTTCTTGGTAAGTTTTAGGCTTGCTGTAACACCACAGTCACTCCCAAGCACATGTTGGTCATGTGTCGAATGAATATAGTTGATCAGGCAGCGTCCCAACATCCAAATACTTTTGTTTCGTTCTATCTATGACTATGGTTTTGTTATGTATGCATACTAGTATACTTGTTACAAAATACTTTATATTTCTAAAATATACTTTTAGTTTAGAGCACTTAGGCCCCTTAGGGTTTATAGTTGTATACCATGTAAGGTTTGGTATACTAGTTCGTTATAAACAAGGGCTCTGATACCAATCTGTCACACCCCAAAAGCAGAATGGCGGAAACGTTCGGGGATGGAGGACATCATGTATAGCATCACAACCAATGTATAATAGCAATCATAGCAACACAACCATTACAGTGAATACTAAAGTAAAAATGTTTACATCAGTTTGGAATTTGTCTGAAGCTTGTTTGAATTACATCAAATAATTTGTATGAATATAAGCATAAAACTCTTATTGCTCCAATTCCTCAAAAATCCAGCAGGTACCTGTCTACTGATTTCCTGAGAATACAAGCAGTTTTGAAAGAATATCAGCATAAAGCTGGTGAGTTCATAAGTGGTATTTTGTAATGAAAACTTATTGATGAGCTTGTAAAGGTGTTCGTATAGTTTCAAGAAAATCCGATATTTTCTTTAGTGAAAATGTAGTGTTTTAAATTCTGTATAAAACCATGAATGTTCGTTACTGAAAATTGTAGTGATATGCGTAAATAATACTTCATGTGACTAGTTAATGCTAATCATGATGTATAAGTATTTCGTACGTGAAACCATTGTATGATCGGTTCTGTTTGAAAACCCTGGAAATTCTACAGTTGTAGTGTGTATTAGTTCTATTTAGTATAAATAAAACTGTTGAAGAGTGCCATTTTGCAAACTAAAGATGATTTATACATATTATGAGTCGTATAACCATACTTGAATGACTAGAGACCTTTGTAACGTTCTTCAGGCGTTAAGTTAAATGACATTTGTTCACCCCAGGCGTGCCCGCCTCACTGTAGCTAGCAGTTCAGGTGTGGGATTGTCAGTCCCAAATAGATCTATTCACAGATCTCACGCTCTCCCTCCAGGAGACTCTGGTTATACTATGATAGGATTTATCCCTGTACCCTAAGGGTACAGTGTTGAAGTAGCGCCTCACATTATCGTACAATCTAGTTTACATGTAGTGTAGTAGCGTTCTACCATAGTGATAATCCGTATGTATACCGCATGTAGTGATAATTACAGTTATGCATACCATGATAAAGTAGTGATGTAAACTGTAAACAATATCTGTCTTAGTGCATATGTTTAGTAGTGAAAGTTTATGTACTTGTTATGTTTAGAAAATCCCAAACCATACCGATTATGGTTTGCATGTATAACGTAGTGAATAGAGTGTCCGGAAAACTATGCAATTTTAGTGAAAACGTCCCTTATGCTCAACATAGTACAAAAGGGTTAAAGTATGAGAATTACATAAGTTTTATATTATTGGAAACATTTATGTCTAGCTTGTATTCCCCCCTAAAAACATTAAAAACATGGAAAATGTAGGCGTATGAACTCACTGTTTGACGTAAGACCCGAGTGTAAGGTCGGTGTGGATGCTGAGTGTCAACTGATGTTTCGTATGCAAGTGGGTCCTATTAACATATGGTAACACATATATGTATTAGATCAGGACATAACACTATTTGTTATGGAAGGAAACCACCTTAGGGACTAGGGAACACTTGAAACTAAGTGTTAGAATCACACGTGACTGAATATGGGGAGTTTGTGGTAGTAATCAAGAGTGTACGGTCAGGGGTTTGCGGCCCAACAGGGTTTACGGCCCACGAGTTTGCGGCCCAAGTGTTTGCGGTCCATGGGTTTACGGCCCATGGGTTTACGGCCTGTGGGTTTACGGCCCATGAGGTTACGGCCGTAAACACTTGGTGAAAGGTGCGATTTTCGGTGTTTCAAGGTCCGTTCTAGCCTCTTGGAAGTGTTCTAAGCCTTGTGACCAGCTCAAGGAAGAGTTTAAAGGCCAATAATCGACCAAAAATGGAGTTTACGGCCACTGAAGGGATTACGGTCGTAAACCCATTTCGTGCTCATAATTTCGGGTCGATTTCTAAGTGAAAACAAGTGATTTCTAGTAGATAACAAGCATAGGGAGTAGTTACTTACTGTAAGAGGCTTGGAATGAGGTTTTTAGCCACCAAGAACTAGTGTGTGTTCTTGGTGTTCCTGGTGAGAGAGAAGATCTAGAAAAAGATGAAATTTATGAGATGAAACATGGATTTCATCACTAGAAAAGGGATTGAAACACAATAGAAGTGAAGAATCACTTACATTTTGAAGATCCTTGAGCAAACTCAAAAATTGTAGAGAGAGAGAGAGAGAGTAGAGAGAGAAAGTCCTTTGAGTGCTTAAAGCTTGAAATGAAGGCCACTCATCCTTTATATAGGGGTGAGTTTTCGGCCAAGGGGTGGAGTGGGGGGGTTTATGGCCGTAAACTTGAGTTTGCGGCCGTAAACTCCTCTCGAAGGGGTGTTTGGCCCGGATGCTACGCTTTGACTTGGAAAGACTCATTCTTGGACCCAAACTTCGATTGTACTGAGTTCGAAATATTTAATTAGACCCGAGGTATAGCTGACAAAAGCAGAAATAAATTCTGAATTGATTTATTTTTAACGGTTGAACGAAAGAAATTTCGGGTTGTCACAAATTCTTACAGAAACAAAAGGTTAGTTTCAGGCTACTTAGAGATGAGGTTAAAGAGAAATTTGGTATAGATGTGAGTATGGGACAGTGTAGAAGAGAAAAGAAGTATGCAATTGAACTGATTGAAGGAACACTAGTGGAGCACTATGCAAAGTTGTGGTCATATGGTGAGGAGATTAGAAGATCAAATCCAGGATCAACAGTCAAAATTGATGTCAATTCTATGCCAGATGGTAAGAATTATTTTAGCAATTTTTACTTGTGTTTTGATGGGCTTAAGCAAGGGTGGAGAGGGAGTTGCAGAAGGGTTATAAATTTAGATGGATGTTTCTTAAAGGGCTTATGTACTGGAGAGCTAATATGTGTTGTAGGAAGAGATGCCAATAATCACATATTTCCAATTACATGGGCAGTTGTCTATGTAGAGAACAAAGAAAATTGGAAATGGTTTTTGCAAAAACCTTAGAGATGACCTTCAACTGGATAATGGTTTTGGTATAACATTAATGTCAAATCAGCATAATGTAAGCTATTTTACTTCCTAATTTTTAAAATTCTAGTCTCATTTTATCTAACATGTTACCATTGTTGCACAGGGGCTGTTAGAGGCTGTGAAGGAAATATTGCCTACTGTTGAACATAGGCAATGTGCAAGGCATATTGTTGCCAACTTTAGGAAAAGATTCAGTGGTGTGCATTATGAAACCATGTTTTGGAAGGCAAGCAAGGCATCCACTGAGCCTTTATTCAATGATGCCATGAAGGAGATTGAAGTGCTTAACCCTGCAGCCTTTGCTTATCTTATGGAAACAAACCCCAAATCTTGGAGTAGAGCATTTTTTTCAAGAGGGAAAGATGTGTGATGCAGTGGAGAATAGATTATCTGAGAGCTTCAACAGTGTCATAAGGGATGCTAGGAAAAAGCCAATCATCACCATGTTAGAGGAGATTAGATTGTATGTTATGGAGAGAATATACAATCTAAAGATTAAAGGTAGTTCATGGCCTGATTACAAGCCTTGTCCACCAATTACACTCCTACTGAATCAATTAAAAAAAAGCTCAAAGGTACTTTCTAATCTTTAAACTCATAATTGCATGTAATTACTTATGTTATGTCTACATTAGGTATTGGCAGGTTTTACCAAGTGGTCTAAACCAATTTGAAACAAGAAACTTGGCTGAGTCCTATGCTGTTGACCTGGACAAGAAGACTTGTAGTTGTAGAGTGTGGCAACTTAATGGGTATGGATGTGTGCATTAAGTTGCAACTATATTATTTCTCAGTAGAGATGTTGGTGGTTATGTGGATACAATGTTCTATGGATCAGTCTACAAGAATACCTATAAGTATCTAATTCAGGGGATGAATGATAATAATATGTGGCCACCTACTGACTTCATACAACCTCTTCCACCAATGAAGAAAAGAATGTCAGGTAGACCAAAGGTTAACAGAAGAAGAGATGCATCAGAGAAGCTCCCAAGGCACAATGTGTCTAAGGAAGGGAAAAAAATATCATGCAGTGTGTGTAAAAATGTGGGGCATAACAAGGTCACATGTCCTCAAGTTGAAAGACCTCAAGTGCAAAAACCTGAAGTTGGTAAGAGGCCAAAACTAAATGTTAAAAAAAGGTAAACATGTGTCAATGAAAATGGTGAAGGAGCAGGAGGTGTCAATGAAAATGATGTTGATGTAGGAAGTTGTGGAACAAAATCAGTGCATGAAGGGAAAAAGGGTGAAGGAGCAGAAGGTATTGGTGCGGGAAGGAGATGTAAAAGAAAGAAATCAGAGAGAATCATAAAGATGAAACTTGCTAAGAGGGTGAAGGGCAAAGATGGGAAATGAGATACCAGTGAAAACTCATTGGAGCTTAATGATTAGGATCTTATTTCGTTTAAGTTGTTATCTTTTAACTTGGTTGTGTTTGGTTGGATTTAATTGTTAAGTTTGGAATTGGGTTGTAGTAGGTTATTAAGTTTGGAATTGGACAAGTTGTTATGTTTTAACTTGGTTGTGTTTTAACTGACTTTGTTTATTAGAGGAATTTGGTGTGTTTAAAAAGTGGTCCAATAATTAGCTTCTTCATAATTCGTTCATACAAAACACATCAAAGTACATTACAAGTTACATAACAAGTGGTCCAATACTTTGGTTGCTCATAATTCGTGCATACAAAACACATCAAAGTACATTACAAGTTAAACATCCAAACCAAAAGAAAGTACAATACAAGTTAAACCCAATTGACCTTCATTACAACTTGTACATGATTAAACATAAAAAAATACCCAACTACATATTAGGTAAACCTTCAACTTAAAGACCTCATTTTGAAGCTTTTTGTTCGACTTAAACAACCCATTTATGATCACACCTTCATTATGGCAGTGCATTTCATCAACCCAAGCTATAAAACCTGAATGAGCAGCATGATTCCAACTATTTGCTTGAATTAATACATCTTAAAAAAACTAGGGTTAAAATCAGAAATTGAATAAATGGTAAATTACCTTTTTGGGGCATGCATAAAAGGGCCTTCCTGGGTTATTGGTAGTACGTGATGTTCTTATTATACCCTCAGCTCCACATCCACATTCCATGTTCTTCATTATGTATCTTCACATTGGAGAGTATTTGAATAAGAAAACAATGTGATAGAATGAAACAACTTGGTATATATGAAAGGGTAGTATGTGTAAAAGACTATATTACCCCCACTGTGCAAGGCACGTGGGGTCCCTAACATCCCCACTTTTTCCTTATTCCCATTACTATTGCACTTTCAACGGATTATTCAATGAAAATTAACAAGTAATTAAGATTATAAACAATGAACAAAGAGCATCATCTAAGTTTACAAAATGCCTATCATTTAGACAGGTCTTTCATTAGGCATTGGATTTCACTTACAAAATGTCTATCATTTAGAGAGGTCTTTTACATATTTCGCCAAAAAAAACACAAATAAAAAAAAACACATACACTACATACTAATAACCTTCTTAACCACGAACCACCTTAGCTGCGAATCAACCCATCACCCAAGATTAACAACGAAATGGAGTACAACCACCAGCAACAAGAGCATCCCCACCATCATGTCACCCATAACAACACCAACAACTTTAAACTTCTGATCATGGTCATCCAGCTTGTGCTGGAGACTGATGTGGTCGATCCTGCAAACGATATACTCCTGTCCAATCTGCTCCTTCAACCTTTTCATTTTAGTTTGGTTTTCTGTAATCTTCGGACCACAATCACAGAAGATTGAGTGGAGCACATTGCAGTTGATGTCTTCACCAGAATTTAAAGAGTCGGGTGAAGGTGGTGGAGCCGACATTGTTGCTTTTTAAGGGTTCTTCCAAATGATTGTTTGACCCAATATGGTAAACAAGTTTGAGAATTGTTTTACTTCAAACCCCACATGCGTATGTCCCCTTATAATTCGAGACTTGTGCCTGGGACTCAATTGAATCGACAGTGTCAGGTTGTTGGGGTGTTGGTGGAAATGAAAGACGGTAACTACTCTTTGCATGTGTCAGCTTCTGTGTCATCGAGTCAACTCGGTATTGACTCAATGGGTTAACTCATATGTATACATGGCAAGTGACGAGGCAAGTGACGAGACAGGTTAACCTGCTAAAATGGGTAAGATGACTTTCCCAATCGGTAAATCACATGTTTATGCCCTTAAAATGCAAAAAATAGTCACGAGGGACCATTTAAACCATTATGCGTAACTTTGTTTCAGTCATTGATGCTATTTTTGTAACAATACAAATTATATATATACTAGGTGAATGCCCGCACGTTGCATAGAAACACCTATATAGTTGAAATCTTTATAAATATATGGTTTTTTAAATGTATCAATAACGTTGTTGTTAAATTTGATATAATACTTCGTATATTAATTTGATATAATATATTGATTATTTTGAATTATATGATAATATATACATCTATTATAACTGCATAATCTCAACCGTTTGAATGGCTTCTATCCGCGAGTTACTCATGAATAAAATTAAATATAACATATAGTTTAATGTTAGTTATAGTTGTTGTCATTGTTAATTAATTTTTTTTATTTTTATTTGCTTAACGTTTTAATTTCTATCATTATAATTATTTAAAACATCAAACATTGTTTTTTGATTTTAAATGTAACAATATAATCATTTATATAAACTTATTTTTAACTATTATTATTGTAAGTTATTTTAAGCTACTTATTTGAAAACTTTTAACGATTATAAAAATATTTTTCGGAAATATTTTAGTTAAATTGAGATTATAATTTAGTTTTTGCATTTAGCACTACAATTTATCACTTTCAACTATTCACAAAATATTCATTGGGTTTTTTAAGTGGAATTGAAATTTATATTTAAGTTGACATTGTAATTTTATATTTAAATTAACAATTTAAGTATTTTGTTTAAACTGTTCAAAAGTTGTAACTTTAAACTGATAATTGTTACATACAACAACATATTAAATTTAATAAATTAAGTATAATATGTTAAAAGTTAAAAACATAACTTTATAATTAGAAGTAAATATATTCTATTAATATTGAAATTTAGTTACTTATGATTACATTTTAGGTTTGATATTTATTTAACCTTATCAACCAACTTATAATCATTATTAGAAGGAAACTACAATTTATCACTTTTAACTATTTACAATATATTCTTTGGGTTATTTAAGTTAAACTAAAATTTATATTTAAGTTGATCCTGTAATATTATATTTAAATTTATAATTTAAGTATTTTATACAAATTGTTCAAAAGTTGTAGCTTTAAAATGATAATGGTTTACATCCAACAATATAGTAAAACTAATATATTAAGTATAACATGTTAAAAGTCAAAAAACATAACTTTATAAGTAGAAATAAATATATTCTTTTAATATCGAAATTTAGTTTATATATGATTACACTTTAGGTTTGTTATTTATTTAATCTTATTAACCAACATATAATCATTATTAGAAAGAAATCGAAAAGTCGTGGGAGTTTCAAATGAATGTAGTGAAAAGAAAAATGCATGAGAGTTTCAAATGAATGTGGTGAAAGAAAAAATGTTTCCTTTTAGAAGTATATATAGATATATAGATAGATATAAATATAGATACATTAAATAAGTATGTGAGAGCTTTTTACTATTCATTTCATTTTGCTATTTTCAAACTATAATCGACTAAATACAAATGAATTTACTATTTTATTATCATATGATATAAGAGAGTAAAAGACGTATATAAATGGGAATAGAGTTTTTCTCTCTAACCATAGAAAATTTTCATATTTATAGGTTTTACCCTCAAGTAATTTTAATTTAACACTTTTTATCCTTTCTTATTTTAAAGGTAAATTATTAGTATTTTATAACTTACAATTTTGGTCACTTATTAAACTTTAAACTTACATTTTCGATTTTTTTATAAAATTTCATTTTTATAGTTTTCGTTTTCGAAGTGTTATTTTCATACGCCTCCTCCATATATATAAATTTTGATCAAAAACTTCATTTTAATATTTTTGTAGTCTACTTGATATGATATGATCGTTACCGTAATATATGTGGATTGTGGACATTTTTACCTCATATTGTATATACGAATCGCATCAGAGTTACCTCACAAATTAAAGTTATGTTTTCGTTCCTTAATTTTTTTATAATTTTTATTTATTAATTTTCTAAAGATATACTTTCAAGCTTCGTTTTTTTTTTCTGCGTCCTCCACATACAATTGTTTAAATTGAAACTTTATTTTGATACTTTTGTGGTCCACTTGATATGATCTAATCATCGTCGTGCTTTCTGTGAACTATTGACATTTATAAATCAGATTATATATACAAATTACAAAGGAGTTACATGGAGCATCAACTTGCGTTTTTGGCGCTTACATGCTTTCTTTTCATAGTTTTCATTTTTTTTAATTGCAAACGATTTTTTCAACATACTATGTTTCCGCAGCATCACGCGGACGATTCAAACCCTAGTCTTTTATCATTTAGTAATTACTTTTTTTGATAAATTAAATATCCTTCTACTTTTTTTCCTACAAATCCTCATATCCAATTAAATAATGACACGTGTAACATTTAATACTCATTTAATAAAATTTAATGATATTTTAATATATTAATATGACACGTGTCACCGTTTAATTAGGTAGGAAGATTTGTAGGAACAAAAAATATGAGGATATTATATTTATCCTTTTTTTATATCTTTTACAAGACTAGCTTTATTTTGTTGTATGCCTACAACATTATCAAGTGGAGTTGCAATAACCTGGGTTAGTTAACTGGTTTAGAAATTTTCTGTAATTACTATTTTGTTTTATATCATTATCGAGTCCGTTTGAAATTCTTACTGCATTTTTCCTTTCTTGACTAAAACAATTTAAGAATATGTTTGGTATATTGGAATCAAGGAAGAAGCGGAATTTTTCTTATCATTCTATCTATCTAAAGGAATATGTTTCCTTTCATTTTGTTAATTTCATTTCTTAGTCACTTTTTTTCTTGTTCCAATAAAATCAAATTTTATTTAATGATTTTAATAAACTACAAGTTTATTTATTTTAAATGGCAAAAAAATATTATTTTTATTATAGCTTATTAAAATAGTATATTGTTTTTTAACAACAAAAGAGCTATATATTCTCACTTCTAGCGAATTGCTAGAAGGAAAAATTACAGAAGGTTTTGTAACTATTCATTTTAAGAAATACTTTTCGACCTTCTAAACTTTAACCAAGAAGACGAATATAAAATAGTACTATAAAAATATATGATCTTTCCGCATTGAGCGAGACTCAAAACACTGTATCATTCCGGAACTTCCAAAGCATCCAACATGTAACTATCACCACGACTTCTACCCTGTCTTTTTTGTCATTTTAGAAGGTCGCATCATCAATCCAAGAAAGTCATTATTTTATTGAAATCGAGTTCGAAAATGAAATATCACACCACTTAGCTACTAATTTCCACACGTTAGAGGCTACTTCACACAAGAAGAAAAGATGTTCATTAGATTCCACTTTGGAATCACACGCGAAGAAAAGAGGAACCCAAGCTTTTCCTTTTAAATCAAAAGTTCAAAACTTCATCTCAAATTACATCCTTAATTGTCTAAACTTTTCAATTAGCTTCAAAAGGTGAATAAATTTCATTAAAGATTAGAACTTTTTAAAATTATTTATAAGTTTTCAACTCTAGCTTTTCCTATTAAATCAAAGTTAAAAACCCCATCTCAAATTACATCCTCAATTATCTATATTTTTCAATTAGCTTCAAAAGGTGAAGAAAACTGGTAAAAGATTGAAACTTTTTAAAATTATTTATAAGTTTAGAACCCAAACTTTCCCTATCAAATTAGATATTCAGAACCCCGTCTCAAATTACATTTTAAATTGTCTAAACTTTTCAATTAGCTTCAAAAGGTGAAGAAAACTACTAAAAGATTAGAACTTATTATAATTATTTATAAGTTTAAAATCAAATCTTTTCCAATTAAATCAGTAGTTCAAAACCTCATCTCAAATTACATCCTTAAATGTCTAGACTTTTCAATTAGCTTCAAAAAGTGAATAAAACTGATAAAATAATGTAACTTTTTAAAATTATTTATAAGTTTAGAACCTAAGTTTTCCTTATTAAATCAGAAGTTCAAAATCTCATCTCAAATTACATCCTCAATTGTCGAGACTTTGCAATTAGCTTCCAAAGGTGAAGAAAATTGATTGAATATTGGAACTTTTTAAAATTATTTATAAGTTTAGAACCCAAGATTTTCCGATTGAAACTTTTTAAAATTATTTTTAAGTTTAGAACCCAAGCTTTTTCCTATTAAATCAAAGGTTCAAAACCCCAGGCCAAATTACATCCTCAATTGTGTAGACTTTTCAATTAGTTTCAAAATATGAAGCAAATTGATAAAAGATTGGAACTTTTTAAAATTATTTGTAAGTTTAGAACCCGAGTTTTTCCTATTAAATTAGAAGATCAAAACCCAATCTCAAATTACATGATCAATTGTCTAAACTTGTCAATTAGCTTCAAAAGGTGAAGAAAACTAATAAAAGATTGTAACTTTTTAAAATTATTTATAAGTTTAGAACCCAAACTTTCCTTATTAAATCAGAAGTTCAGAACCCCATCTCAAATGATATCCTCATTTGTCTAGAATTTTAAACTAACTTCAAAAGGTGAATAAATTTGATAAAAGATTGGAACTTTTCAAAATTATTTATATGTTTAGAACCCAAGTTTTTCCTATTAAATCAGAAGTTCAGAACCTCATCTCAGATTACATCCTTATTTGTCTAGACTTTTCAATTAGCTTAAAAAAGGTGAAGACAATTGATAAAAGATTGGTATATTTAAAATTATTTATAAGTTTAGAACTCCATGATTTTCCTATCAAAAATCAAAAATTCGAAACCCCATCTCAAATTACATCCTCAATGTCTAGACTTTGCAATTAGCTTCAAAATGTGAAGAAAATTGATAAAAGATTGGAACTTTTTTAAAACTATTTAAAATTTTAGAACCCAAGCTTTCCATATTAAATAAAAAGTTCATAACCCCATCTCATATTACATCCTCAACTGTCTAGACTTTTCAATTAGCTTCAAATGTTAAAGAAAATTGATAAAAGATTGGAACTTTTAAAAATTATTTATAAGTTTAGAACCCAAGCTTTTCCTACAAAATCAAAAGTTCAGAACCCCATCTCAAATTACATCCTTAATTGTCTAAAATTTTTAATTAGCTTCAAAAGGTGAAAATTTTTTATTAAAAGATTGGAACTTTTTAAAATTATTTATAAGTTTAGAACCCCAAGCTTTTTCCTATTAAATCAGAAATTCAGAACCCCATCTCAAATTACATCCTCAATTGTCTAAACTTTCCAATCGGCTTCAAAAGGTGAAGAAAATTGATTAAAAGATTTGAAAATTTTTAAATTATTTCTATGTTTAGAACCCAAGTTTTTCCTATTAAATCATAAGTTCAGAATCCCAACTTAAATTACATCCTCATTTGTCTTGACTTTTCAATTAACTTCAAAAGGTGAAGAAATTTGTAACATCCGTAAAAATCACAATAATTTTAACTTTTGAAATCAACCTAAATTCATAAAATGTTTATAAATCATAGTTTTCAAAACATATTCCAAACATCAGAGTCTCCCAAAATCATAAGTCATTACAAGAGGATGTGTACTCTCACGCATTCGCTTTCCCGCGGTCATCCGGAGTACCTGAAACATAAGCTAAAACTGTAAGGCAATGCTTAGTAAGTTCCCCCAAAGTACCACCACATAAACATAATAACAAACTGATGGGTTTTGAGCAAAACAACATTCCTATGGTGTTCATGCAAACCCTAATGCTTGGATCTAGTTTTTCTATTTGTACATGCAACAATTGTCCAAGACTTGCAAAACCCTAATCTAGCATACAACAAAACTTAAATCGACATAAATAAACTAGTAAGAATGTTACCTTGATTGTTGCTTGAAGATCTTGAGCTTTTGAGAACCTTATCACCCCAAATGTTGTGTCTCTAATGAATCACAAACACCAAAGCAAGTTGGATGAAACAAGAGAGAGAGGGAAGGTAATTTTTGGCTCCAAGGAATCCTCTAGGGTTTGTCTAGCAAAATATGAAGCCAAGGGTTCCTTATACAGGCGAGGAATTAGGGTTTCAGTCAAAGTCCTTATCTGATTGCTTAGCCACCAAGCAGCCCACAAGAACCTTCTGGAATCCCTCCTTGGACAAATTCTTATGGGCTATCCATAAAGATTTCGTCCACTCCCTTACTTTAGGGTTTCCTCACCCCACAATGCAAGTATCCAATAATTACAAGTTCAGTCCCCTTAATTCAATTAACCTCTTTGACCACAAATTAATTCTTAATTAATTCTTGACCAATGTTAATTAAATAATACAATTTCTCCTTTAATATATTATTCATATAATATATTAATAAACCATAATAACCTCTTTCTCTAGTATTCATCCAGTCAAGTTGCTTCGGTGAAGGCAACCCAAAAGGACCATGCTACAACCGAGTCAAGTACATACCAAATATAGTTATGAACTTAGACACTAATCCAACAGTCTCCCACTTGGATTAGTCTAATAACTATAAATGTACGACTTCAGGATCCGATTAGCAATCGTAGCTCTCAAAAGCCGTTGTCGAACTCTGACACGTCCTCTAGATAAGGGATCGTATAATCCTCTGTTCTCAAGATATCGTGCGGACAATTACATGGAACTAAGTCATACTTATTGTCCAGCAGTTTGTCTCTCGATCTCTGATTTGTCTGACATAGAACTTAATTGAACACATCAATTCAGCCCTGACCGGGCCCGACACATAAGTCAAAAAAAAATCATCGAGGGGCCCAGGATATCGCTTTTACCCTCGTAGGATAAAAGGAACAGATAAACTTTGACTTATATGCTTGTACTATTTACTCATTGAATCATACACAACAATGCGTTTTATAACATCAAGTTACTGATGCGTTTAGACATTATCAATGCACAACCAAGTCGCAAACAACATCTCATATATCTAGGTTTGAGGATTATATGATATTATCGTTTCACAATCACTCGAGATTAAATTCCATGAAGTGATTCATGTGAGCGTGGGTTTAATCCAATATTCAAATCTTATTCATAAGCACTCATGAACGTCGTAGCAAACTTTTGCTATGTCTAAACACTTTAGACAGTCTACAAGCCAATTCATGACAGTCTTCCTTCATACCTACTTCCAAAGTATTATTGACTGTGGACGGTTTAAATAATCTTATTATTATGGAAGTCAAAACATGCAAAGTGAAACAATAGTAAATAATTGACACAAGATGGTACACTACTTATAAATAAAACACCTTTATTTAAATCATCAAAATGTAAATTACAATTTGCTCTTACAAGTTTCTAAAAGCTATCTAATCACTAAACCTAATATCGTCCTTCAGCCCAATGCTCCTAGCGTGCTGCAAGTGCTTGACCCTACTCAGTCCCTTAGTAAAGGGATCTGTTGGGTTCTCTTATGACGATACCCTCTTCACTACGAGGAGTCCATCTTCCACCCGATGTATAATAAAGTGATATTTCCTGTCGATATGTCTAGATCTGCCATGATTCCTCGGTTCCTTCGTTAAGGCAACCGCACCGTCGTTATCGCAGAAAATCTCCATAGGCTCCTTTATGGCTGGCACAACTCCAAGGTCTCTGATGAAGTTCTTCAACCATATTGCCTCCTTCGACGCTTCGCTCGCTGCTATGTACTCTGATTCGCACGTTGAATCAGCTACGGTCTCGTGCTTGGAACTCTTCCAAGTCACCGCTCCTCCAATAAGGTTAAAGACTCAGCCCGACTGAGACCGAAAGTTGTCTCGGTCGGTCTGAAAACTAGCGTCACTATACCCTCGCACCCTTAAGTCATCAATCCCACCGAGAACGAGGAACCATTCCTTAGTCCTTCGTAGGTACTTAAGAATACTCTTCACCGCAATCCAGTGAGCTCTACTAGGGTTCCCTTGATATCCGCTGACCATGCTCAAAGCAAAGGCCACATCAGGGCGAGTACACGTCATAGCATACATGATTGAGCCAACTGCATAAGCGTAAGGTACTCGACTCATATCTGCTATTTCAGTCTCAGTACTCGGACTTTGAGTCTTACTCAGCTTGGTATTGCTTTGGATTGGTAACTCCCCTTTCTTGGAATTCTCCATACTAAAACGCTTTAGTACATTATCCAAGTAAGTACTTTGACTAAGTCCTATTAGCCTTTTACTCCTGTTTCTCACTATCCTTATCCCTAGAATATAGGCAGTTTCTCCGGGGTCCTTCATAGCAAAGCACTTCCCAAGCCAGGACTTAACCTCCTGCAAGGTTAGGACGTCGTTTCCTATGAGTAGTATGTCATCGACATACAAAACGAGAAATCTAACTATACTCCCACTAGCTTTGACATATACTCAGGACTCATCCTCGCTTCTCGAAAATCCGAACTCTTTGACTTTCTCATCGAAACAAAGATTCCATCTGCGAGATGCTTGTTTCAATCCATAAATGGATTTCTCAAGCTTACACACTCTATTAGGGTGTTTTGCATCGACAAAACCCTATGGCTGACTCATGTAAACATCCTCAGCCAATTTCCCATTAAGGAAAGCGGTTTTGACATCCATCTGCCATATCTCATAATCATGAAATGCAGCAATGGCAAGCATCACCCTTATAGACTTTATCTTCGCTACTGGTGAGAAGGTCTCATCATAGTCAACTCCGGGAGTTTGAGTAAAGCTTTTCGCAACCAATCGCGCCTTATAAGTGTGTACTTTCCCATCCATGTCCATCTTCTTCTTGAAGATCCATTAGCACCCGACCGTCTTACGACCTGGCACATTTTCAACCAAATTCCAAACTTGGTTGTCATACATGATCTGAATCTCGCTGTCCATAGCCTCTTTCCACTTCGCAGACTCCGGGCCTGCCATGGCTTCCTTGTAGCTATTAGGTTCATCCAAATTTACTAGTGTGCTATCACTAATAAACGTATCACCTTTAATTGTTATATGAAAACCATACAACACAGGTGGAACACTAACTCTACTGGAACGTCTAAGCGGTAGGGACTCGTCAATCGGCTCAACAGGAGTTTCCTCCTCGGGTTGATCGCTAGTGTTAGAGGTTCCTTCATCACTTGACTCTTGAAGCTCTTCAAGATCAAATTGCCTCCCACTGTCCTCTTGCCTTATGAAATCTCGCTCTCGGAAAACCCATATCCTCGTAACGAAGACAACATTGTCCTTCGGTCTATAGAAGAGATATCCAAAAGACTTTGGTGGGTAGTTGATGAAAATACACCACTCACTACGAGGTTCGAGCTTTTCGTGAGTCTCTCGTCTTACGAAATCCTCGCAGCCCCAAACCTTTATATGTGACAACGAGGGAGCTTTCCATGTCCATATCTCGTGAGGTGTTTTGGCAACCATCTTTGTAGGGACTAGGCTAAGGATATGGGCGGCAGTCTCTAAGGCATACCCCCAGAATGAGATAGATAACGAAGCCTGACTCATTATGGAATGAACCATGTCTAACAAGGTCCGATTTTGCCTTTCGGCCACTCCATTCAATTGGGGTGTCCTAGGAGGCGTCAATTGCGAAACAATTCCACATTCCCTTAGATAATCGTAGAACTCAGCACTAAGATAATCACCTTTTCGATCGGATGGTAGCATCTTAATTTTCCTGCCCAACTGGTTCTCCACTTCTTACTTAAATTCTTTGAACTTTTCAAAAGTTTCTGACTTTTGATTGATCAAGTAGATATACCCATATCTGCTATAATCATCAGTAAAAGTCACATAGAAGCGACATGCATCCTTTGTGGTGGATCTAAAGGGTCCACATACATCAGTATGTATGAGATCCAATAAAGCCTCACCCCTTTCACAAGTACCAGTAAAGGGTGATTTGGTCATCTTTCCAAGTAAACAAGATTCGCACACGTCATCGTCCCTAAGTTCGAATGACTCCAACTGTAACGCCCGTAGATCCGGGCTAGTCAATTTAAAGACAATAAGCGTCAAAAATGATTTTTTTGTGGAAGATTATTTAGAAGGACTAATCTTAACCAAGTGGTAGTATATGTTACAAGGGTTTCGTACATATAAAGAACGTCGAAATCCGAGTTATAACGAAGAAGTTATGGCCCGTCGAAGTTTCGTGACGGAACCGGCACGACACCGGTAAACGTAAATGGTGAATTTACGATAGATCAATATTTAGCCTTAGCGATCTAAACAAAAGTCGTAGTGTTCATTAAATCGAGAGCGTCCATAAAAAGAACGCCCAAATTTGACTTCGTATGAGGAAGTTATGATTTTTCAAAGTTTCAGCTTAGCAGTAGACAGCTAAAAACTCGAATTTTAGATCGAGTGATTTTTAGCCGACACAACCTAAAAGAGAATCGAAGGTCTCGTCAATAGTAGTACAACGGTAAAAAGATAGACGAAAACGGACGTCGGATGAAGAAGTTATGGATTTTTAACGGATTTCCTGTCCCGGTCTGTTAAAAATAATAATATAAAAATTAAAGTCAAAATTAGCCGACGAAGTCTAAACGAAAGTTGTAGAGCGTAACTTTACCTACGCGTGCATATAAAGAACGTCAAAACGGAGCCCGTATGCAAAAGTTATGGATTTTAGAAATTCGGGGCACAAAAATCAAGAAAAGTCCGAAATCCGAGGAATTTCGCATGGCTAGTGTTCGGCCACGTCACCCTCGCCTCGCTGCTGATCCGTGTCCGATGCTGACGAGTCCGAAGCGTAGCCCAGTCAGAGACCAACGTGTGTCGCATACGTGGCCTGTCCGAAGCGAGCCACGTCTCGCCTACAAGCTTCCGACGCGCCCTTCGCATCCGAGCTTCGCAGCTGCCGCGTGGAGCCTTCTTAGCCACTAAACTTCGGTCTCGCACCCTATAAATAGGGGGGTTGTAAGATCTCCCGGCTAGATTTGGAAAATTGCCACTTTTCACCCCTTAAACAATATTTTTATCATTTTGACTTTCCTCGAAGCCCCGATATCATTTTTAACACCCGGAATACACCCCGAAGTGCCCGTAGAGCCCGAAAAATTTATCTTTTCGGTTTTGAAGCTCCAACCTCGCAGGACCCGGTTTTTCATTAAAGCCCCCCGGTTTTATTGGAAACGATCATTTTAAGAAACGAAGTGCTGCCCGATTATCGTCTTATCAGGTGAGTGCATAGTCACTTTCATCTTACACATAGATATGAAGTATTTTATATAAAATACATGCTATGTGTATATGTATTGTTTGTTTATTTGAAATGATTGTTGAATGAATGATTTATATAAGTTTTAAAATGATTTAAATTGTATATGTATTTTATCTACAAATATGTTGGGTATAACATGGGTAGATGGAATAGTTGGTGTGTGATAAAATGATGAGAGACCTATTGTAAAAACCCTGGCGACGCAGTGCCTATTGTATAAACCCTGGTGACTATGAGACGTAGTGCCTATTGTATAAACCCTGGCGACTATGAGACGTGGTGCCTATTGAGTAAACCCTGGAGACTATGTGACGTAGTGCCTATTGTATAAACCCTAGCGACTATGAGACGTAGTGCCTATTGTATAAACCCTGGTGACTATGTGACGTAGTGTCTGTTGTATGAACCTTGGTAGCAATGCACTTTGGATAAATTCCTTAGGTCAATCCTGAGGAATGAATGGATGAAGGATAGTCGATTCTTAGGGTAAATCCTTAAGAAATAAGGGAGATATGGGGATGGGTAATTGGGTTGATTGTTTGATGATTGAATATAATAATTGTATTATTGTGGGTTGAAAACCCTATATGCTCACCAGGCTCCCAAGCCTGACCCATCAGTTTATTTGTATCACAGGTATCAATTCGAAGATGCTTTACACTGAGAGATTAAAGGAGATGTAAATCACTAGTGTAAATGAATGTAAGTTTTGTTTATGCTTATGCTTCTGTATTGACGATGACATCCCAAGTTTTAAAATGAATAACATACATTTCTTCCGAAATGCCTTGATAATATATTTATCATATTTTTCTGGGGACAAATTCCGCATCTTTTAGAAGATTACTCTGATTTTATTTTAAAAAGCATAAACTAAATCGGTCTTTTCTGGCCATGAAATTGGGGATGTCACAGTTGGTATCAGAGCATTAGTTTAAGCGAACTAGGAATTTATAGGATTTCTAGACTTAAACTTAGAATGCTAAGCGATGATTGTGAGACGAGTGTCTAATATATTTCAGACACGAGCACTAGTATATTTTAGGAAAGATGCCTAAAATGCTTTTACGTGCTAAATGTTATATGATTGCCATATATGCTATTATCTGTTCGGATCTATGGTATGTTGCCGACCGGATCAGGAAACCTTATGTGTTTAGGATTCTAAGCGTTTGATACGATATTAGAACTAGCATGTAAACGTTTCGGAGTGATAAGGAGAATTTAAATGTCAATCGTGAAGAAAGATTTGAATTCACCTTATTCGGTGTATAGATCAAGAATGGCAAGAACACGAAGTGGATTTGGAAATGCAAACGGGAACAGAAATCAACCACCCATGATTGAACAAGTACCTGTTGTAGCAGCTGCACCTGAGCCAATGACGATGGTTGGGGTACAAGCAATGATGCAGATGATGTTGGATCGCCAAATGGAGGAGACAAGGTGATTAGTCCAACAGAATCGAGAGGAAGCTACAATACCTGTTGAACAGCCCGAATTGAACGAAGGGCAGTCGGAAGGAGGGAACTACAGTGGGACCGTTGGTCAAGCCAACCCACCAATAGTTCGCCAAAACAACCAGGATGGAAGGAACGCCGGACGTGGATGCAAGTACAAGGATTTTATGGCATACAAACCACCGTGCCTATCTGGAAGCCCGACACCAGTGGAAGTTATGGACTGGATCTCCGAGATGGAGACAACGTTTGAACGTTGCGAGTGTAAGAACAGACAGAAGACCGCTCTTGCAATTCCTCTGTTGAAATCTGGAGTATTAAGTTGGTGGAAGTTACTGGCTGGTTCGATGCCCAAGGGGGAAGCTAGCAAGATTTCGTGGGAAGAGTTCGTGGTGCAACTGAAAATGCAATACTGCTCTGAGAAGGATCTTCTGGAAATCAACAATGAGTTCCAGAATCTGAAGAAGGGAAGAATGAGCATCACCGAGTACGCTATTAGTTTTACAGAAAAGATGAAGCTTATTCCCTATCTAATTCCAACTGAACTCTCCAAGGTTAACAAGTTTGCCCACGGTTTACCAGCGGACTTTGGTCCGATAGTCAAACAAGCAACCACTCTGAAAGCCGCCATCTGGGCTGCTAAGAATGTTGAGACTCAGATAAGAGAGAAATTTCTGGAGAGAGCTGAAGTTGGAGAGAAAAGGAAGCATGAGGGATCTTCAATGATCATCAAAGAAAGCAAATTCTCAAAATATGGAGGAAGAGATGAAGCTAAGTGGTGTGAGAAGCGTAAAAAGAAACACTTCGGGAAGTGTATAGAGGAGATGACTTGCTACAAATGTGGGAAGACAGGGCATTACGCCAACAAATGTGCATCTAACAAAAAGGTGTGCTACGGATGTAACGAAGAAGGGCATATTTCTAGAGACTACCCAAAGAAAAACACACCGCCACAGCCAAGGGCATTCCACATGATCCTCGACGAAGCAGAAAACAATGCGAGGATTCAAAGATGAAGGCTTCATATCAATATATAAAGTCTATATCAGAAAGTGTAGCCTATTAGAGGCGTAGTATAGGGTAAACTTGAACCTTTGTGTAATCGTTTCAAGAAATATTATGAACCCTGGTTTTGTTATCTGATGTGTTGAATGATTGTGTAATTTTTGTATGGTGACTTGGTTGACTGTGAGACAATACTTGGGACGAGTATGAGTAGGTGTGAATGGTAGTAGAGGCCTATACTACTGGAAGCACATGACTCGCACTTGGATCAGGGAAAGTCACAAGGTTACCAAGAAACTAGTAATTGATTCCGTTTTATTCAAGTATGTCATTACCCTTGTTTCGGTAATGACTAGTAAGATGGTTGTTATTCCGACCCTAGTGGTCATATCAAATTGCGTCCGACTACGATGAGTTTGTTACATGGTTCCGAGAACCGATGTAGCGTTTGACTAGAGTCAGAAGATATAAATCAATGCGATCAATTGTATCGCACCCGTTGTTAAAAGAAGTTAGTAGGTAGAAATGCTACATGCTAAAATGTGATTATATCACATTAGAAAATGAAGGAATGTATATTCCATTTTGGAATTTAACTCTAAGAGACCTGAGTCTTAGCGTTGCATCATGCGATGAGAGGTCATTAGAGCACGACCCATCGATCTATTACGATAAATAAAGGAAAGTATTTATCCTAAGAAGAAGAAGGAGTCCACAATAAGGACTTATTTTGTAACTTGAAGGTTATGATTGAAAGTCCAACATAATACGAAAATCAGATGCAAGATTGAACATCGTCTGCAGTAAAGAAGCCCTAGAGTTAGATACTCTTTCGAGGAAACATAGAAGTTACGGTTATTACCTAGGATGAAGAGATAACATATGAAATCATTATGCAAGCCCTATTTCATTGATGATTCCAGGACGTAATCATCCTAAAGGGGAGATAATTGTAACGGGCGTAGATCCGGGCTAGTCAATTTAAAGACAATAAGCGTCAAAAATGACTTTTTGGTGGAATATTATTTAGAAGGATTAATCTTAACCAAGTGGTAGTATATGTTACAAGGGTTCTGTACATATAAAGAACGCCGAAATCCGAGTTATAACGAAGAAGTTATGGCCCGTCGAAGTTTCGCGACGGAACCGACACGACACCGGTAAACGTAAATGGTGAATTTACGATAGATCAATATTTAGCCTTAGCGATCTAAATGAAAGTCGTAGTGTTCGTTAAATCGAGAGCGTCCATAAAAAGAACGCCCAAATCTGACTTCATATGAGGAAGTTATGATTTTTCTAAGTTTCAGCTTAGCAGTAGACAGCTAAAAACTCGAATTTTAGATCGAGTGATTTTTAGCCGACACAACCTAAACGAGAATCGAAGGTCTCGTCAGTAGTAGTACAACGGTAAAAAGACAGACGAAAACGGACGTCGGATGAAGAAGTTATGAATTTTTAACGGATTTCCTGTCCCGGTCTGTTAAAAATAATAATATAAAAATTAAATCAAAATTAGCCAACGAAGTCTAAACGAAAGTTGTAGAGCGTAATTTTACCTACGCGTGCATTTAAAGAACGTCAAAAACGGAGCCCGTATGCAAAAGTTATGGATTTTAGAAATTCGGGGCACAAAAATCAAGAAAAGTCCGAAATCCGAGGAATTGTGCATGGCTGGTGTTCGGCCACGTCACCCTCACCTCGCTGCTGACCCGTGTCCAATGCTGATGACGAGTCCGAAGCGTGGCCCAGTCAGAGACCGACGCGTGTCGCATACGTGGCCTGTCCGAAGCGAGCCACGTCTCGCCTACAAGCTTCCGACGCGCCCTTCGCATCCGAGCCACCTCCGAGCTTTGCAGCTGCCGCGTGGAGCCTTCTTAGCCACTAAACTTCGGTCTCGCACCCTATAAATAGGGGGGTTGCAAGATCTCCCGGCTAGATTTGGAAAATTGCCACTTTTCACCCCTTAAACAATATTTTTATCATTTTTACTTTCCCCGAAGCCCCGGTATCATTTTTAACACCCATAATACACCCCGAAGTGCCCGTAGAGCCCGAAAAATTTATCTTTTTGGTTTTGAAGCTCCAACCTAGCAGGACCCGGTTTTCATTAAAGCCTCCCGGTTTTATTGGAAACGATCATTTTAAGAAACGAAGTGCTGCCCGATTATCGTCTTATCAAGTGAGTGTATAGTCACTTTCATCTTACACATACATATGAAGTATTTTATATAAAATGGATGCTATGTGTATATGTATTATTTGTTTATTTGAAATGATTGTTGAATGAATGATTTATACAAGTTTTAAAATGATTTAAACTGTATATGTATTTTATCTACAAATATGTTGGGTATAACATGGGTAGATGAAATAGTTGGTGTGTGATAAAATGATAAGAGACCTATTGTATAAACCCTCGCGACTATGAGACATAGTGCCTATTGAGTAAACCCTGGCGACTATGTGATGTAGTGCCTATTGAGTAAACCCTGGCGACTATGTGACATAGTGCCTATTGTATAAACCTTGGCGACTATGTGACGTAGTGCCTATTGTATAAACCCTAGCGACTATGAGACGTAGTGCCTATTGTATAAACCCTGGCGACTATGAGACGTAGTGCCTATTGAGTAAACCCTGACGACTATGTGACGTAGTGCCTATTGTATAAACCCTAGCAACTATGAGACGTAGTGCCTATTGGATAAACCCTGGTGACTATGTGACGTAGTGCCTGTTGTATGAACCTTGGTAGCAATGGACTTTGGATAAATTCCTTAGGTCAATCCTGAGGAATGAATGGATGAAGGATAGTCGATTCTTAGGGTAAATCCTTAAGAAATAAGGGAGATATGGGGATGGGTAATTGGGTTGATTGTTTGATGATTGAATATAATAATTGTGTTTTATTGTGGGTTGAAAACCCTATATGCTCACCAGGCTCCCAAGCCTGACCCATCAGTTTATTTGTATCACAGGTATCGATTCGAAGATGCTTTACACTGAGAGATTAAAGGAGATGTAAATCACTAGTGTAAATGAATGTAAGTTTTGTTTATGAGTATGTTTCTGTATCGACGATGACATCCCGAGTTTTAAAATGAACAAAATACATTTCTTCCTAAATGCCTTGATAATATATTTATCATATTTTTCTGGGGACAAATTCCGCATCTTTTAGAAGATTACTCTGATTTTATTTTAAAAAGCATAAACTAAATCGGTCTTTTCTGGCCGTGAAATTGGGGATGTCACACCAACACTCCACACTTTTGGAGTTGGGCTATGCGTTTCTTGTTGACATGTCAAAGACGACAATGTCACAAACATGCTTTGTCCAAACTATTGGAAGAATCGATATGCAACACATTATTTCCTAAGTTGTCTACAACCATCACAGTTTCATATATTCCATTACAAGGCAATGCTTCAAAATAGAATACGCCATTAAAGAAAGCATTAATAGAACCCTTTTCATTATCAAACGAAAATCTAAAACCTTGTTTATACAAACCATGAAAAGAAATAATATTTCGTGTCATTTCTGACGAGTAGCAACAATTATTCAAATCTAGACCTAACCAACTACTAAACACTAAAGAGTAAACTCCAATCTTGATGACAGGCGACACTTTCCTATTCCCCATGATCAAGTTTATCTTCCCATGCTCCACATCTCTACTGCTTCTTAGACCCTGCAAATCAGAACAAATGTGAAAACCACATCCTGTATTGAGGACCCAAGACATAGAATGTGATGAGTTATTAGATTGAATCGTATAAATACCTAAGAAGGATGGCTTTATATTTCCATCCTTGATGTCCTGCAGATACTTCGGGCAGCTTCGTTTCCAATGCCCTTTTCATGGCAGTAGTAACACTCTGCATCCTTCGGGTTAGAGGAAGGAGCAGCAGAACCAACTTTGGTCCCACTAGAAGAGGGTCCATCTTGGGGCTTGCCCTTGGGGATCTTTGAGTGAGCCTTCCTCTTCTTTCCTTTCCCTTGCCCGATAGCCAAGACAGGGGCAGTAGTAGGAGTTGTAAATGCAATAGATTTACCTTTCAGACCACTTTCAGCAGTCCTCAGCAGGCCTTGACGTTTGCTCAGAGTAACCTCCTCCTTGTTCCTATGGTATGTCATACGAAACTGGTCGTAACAAGGAGGCAACAATTGTAGAATGATATTTATGGCCAGCTCCTCGTCGAAGTTCACATTCAACTTCAACAATCGGTCCACAAATCTATGCATCTTCTGCAAGTGGACCGAGATGGACTCTCCATCCTTCATCTTGGTAGCGATCATCGCAGTAATGATCTCGTACCTTTCCTGCCTGGCACTTTGATGGTACCTCTCCATTAAATCTTGGTGCATCTCGTAAGGGTAGTAGTCCTCGTAGGACTTTTTTAGTTCAGCAGTCATAGTCGCGAGCATGATGCAATGAAGCTTCGTAGCATCTCGCTCGTGAGCTTCGAATGCAACGATTTCTTCTGGAGTAGCAGTATTGACGTTCACCTCCTTGAGCTCCTTGTCGAGAACATACTCTTTGTCCTCGTAGCGAGTGACCATACGAATGTTCCAGATCTAGTCATTAAAGTTGGGACCGTCGAAGATCACCCTCCAACACAAATTCATGAGTGATAATGAGCCAATAGGGTTAGCACCAGAAGCGTTGTTGTTTTGAGTAGACATCTGAAAAGGAAAAGAGACAAAGTTTGATTAGATAAGAATCCCCAATTAAACACCCAAAATGATAAATTAGGGCTAGGACCCAACACAATTATTCACAATTAAGAAGAGGGATGCCGTAATCTTAAATGCAAATAACTTGAAGGTAAGTGAATGACGATTCACTAATTTCCACCATGAAAAACGAAAAAGAATTTAAGTTTTAAATGAATTGAAACTCCTAGATCTTTTGAGATTCATCGAACTTTTCAATGTCATGTTTAACTCTCGATATGCCCTTCAAGTTTGTGACTGGGATACCGAGGATCACAAACAAGGTATGAATAATCATGCAAATGTACGTGGTACTCTTGATGTTACAATCACCTAATCAATGTTCCGGTTAGCCACACACGCTCCATTGATCTATGATAAACACCAAATTACACTTTGCCACCCTTGCTCATGCCAAATTACTGTGCCGGTTAACCACACACGCTCCACTAACGATTTGGCAAGGATGCAAAGTGTAATTTCATGAAATAGCATCATTTCACATTTTTACCTAAAGTAACTAAGAATGAGAATTTAAAAAAAAAATTAGTTACTTTATTAGTCATTATACTTTTAATGAGAAGTTGTTGCCCTATCCTACCTGTTCGGCTAACGACCCTCCACCAATCAAGGAAGCGGTGGGTGAGAGTGGATACCCATTAAACTGTCATTTTATAGGCAGAACTTTATACCCCCCTTATAGATCGGCTTCGTGAATGAGGCCTACTAACGGTAAGAATAGCCATGTTCTTATACATATATAATAATTAATCTTTTAATATTACTATAGTATAAGGATTGAATTCTAACTTTTAAAACTCTAGGGTTTTAGAATTTAAATGTTTCAAAATTAAAACTTTTAATCAAAATTTAAATTCCAAAACTTGAGGGCAAGTTTTGAAACTTTTCAAAACATTAGATCAAATTTGAAAAGTAATTAACTAATTATATTATTAATATTTATCACATAATTTGACCTAATCTTTTGTCTTGTCAAGATAATTCAAATCAAAAATACAAATAATTAAATTTATCTTATAAAACAAGTAATTATCTTATTTATGACAATTATCTTCTATTTGGGTTAGGATAATCATACCAATATAATAAAAATCAGATTTTATCAATAAAAATATTTTTGGTAATTATCCCAATCCAAAAAGAGTCAAAATCCCGAAAAATCAGCCACCAGACGAGTCGAATCGCCGAGTCACAGACTTGGACTCGCCGAGTAGCCTGGACTCGCCAAGTTCATCTGGTGACTCGACGAGTCCATCAGTCAGAGGCTGAAATTTTCGATTTTTGAGCTTGAACAAGTTATCTATGCATCAAATACAAAAGAGAAACAATCTAGGCTCTGATACCACTGATGGATTTTGAGCAAAACAACATTCCTATGGTGTTCATGCAAACCCTAATGCTTGGATCTATTTTTTCTATTTGTACATGCAACAATTGTCCAAGACTTGCAAAACCCTAATCTAGCATACAACAAAACTTAAATCAACATAAATAAACTAGTAAGAATGTTACCTTGATTGTTGCTTGAAGATCTTGAGCTTTTAAGAACCTTAGCACCCCAAATGTTGTGCCTCTAATGAATCACAAACACCAAAGCAAGTTGGATGAAACAAGAGAGAGAGGGAAGATAATTTTCGGCTCCAAGGAATCCTCTAGGGTTTGTGTAGCCGAAAATATGAAGCTAAGGGTTCCTTATATAGGTGAGGAATTAGGGTTTCAGTCAAAGTCCTTATCTGATTGCTTAGCCACCAAGCAGCCCACAAGAACCTTCTGGAATCCCTCCTTGGACAAATTCTTATGGGCTATCCATAAAGATTTCGTCCACTCCCTTACTTTAGGGTTTCCTCACCCCACAATGCAAGTATCCAATAATTACAAGTTCAGTCCCCTTAATTCAATTAACCACTTTTGACCACAAAATTAATTCTTAATTAATTCTTGACCAATGTTAATTAAATAATACGATTTCTCCTTAAAAGAGAAAAATCTATATCTACCATACGGAGTGGTAAAGATGCAAGCTTTATACATTCTAGAGGTTGCAAACAAGCTAGAAATCCAAGATCCACAATGCACTCAACTCCAAGATCTTCACACCACCTTCTTCTTTCTTCAAAACCACACCAAAACTCTCTTAAAGGCTCAAAATTTTCTCTCTCTTACTCTAGGGTTGCTTGAGGGTCGAAATCACAGAAAGAGGCTATATAAGAAGAGGATATGAGTCCATAAGGATGCTTAAATATGAGCCAAAACCCTAAAACTAGGGTTTGCATGCTTTCCACGTACGCCCTGCGTACGAAGTGCATGCCGAGCGTACTAAGGCGCGCCTTAGTACGCTTAGCGTACACACGTACGCACAATGTACTCTTCCAGTCCCAACTTTTACCAAAATGCCATTATGGCTCCTTTTGCACTCTTTCTTACACGTAGGGACCAAAATGCAATATAATTCAATTATAGGATCATATTTAGAAGTACCTCATCATCGGGATGTTTCAATTCTCCCCCACTTGATGTAGACTTCATCCTCGAAGTCGTTACGGCGAATAATTCAGGATAATGCTCCCGCATCTCAACCTCCAGCTCCTAGGTCCACTCGGAGCCTCTCCGATGCTACCACTGTACCTTTACCAAAGGTATCTCCTTGTTGCACAGAACCTTCATCTTCCTAGCCAGGATAGCCACCAGTCTCTCAACATAGTTCAGGCGCTCATCAGCCTAAATATCATCCAACGGAACCACTACCTCGTTGTCTAACATAATTTCCGCAACTGAGAGACATGGAAAGTATTGTGGATCTGACTGGATCGCTCGACAAATATAACCTGTAAGCCACCTTGCCAACCCTGGAAATCACCCAAAAAGTTCCAATAAACTGGGGACCAATTTCCCCCTCTTCCTGAAGCATATCACACCCTTCAAGGGTGAGACCTTCAGGAGCACCATATCGCCGACCTGAAACTCCAACTCTGATTAACACCGGTCGGCATAGCTCTTCTGTCGACTTTGAGCGATCTGCAGTCTCTGCCTGCTTTGTTGAATATGCTCCGTGATCTGAAGGACTACTTCAGTCCTTCCCATAACCCTGTGACCAATTTCTCCCCAACAAACCGGGGTGCGACATCTCCGACTATACAAGAGATCAAATGACGGAGCACCAATGTTGGAGTGATAATTGTTGTTGTAGGAGAACTCCACAAGAGGTAGGTGGGAATCCTAATTCCCACCAAAATCAATAACACAGGCCCGCAACATATCCTCAAGGTTCTGTATGGTGCGCTCACTCTGGCCGTCAGTCTGCGGATGATATGCAGTGCTGAAATGTAACCTCGTACCCAATTCCTCGTGGAACTTCTGCTAGAAGCGGGAAGTGAACCCAACATCTCGGTTGGAAACAATAGAGTCTGAAACCCATGACGAGCAAAAATCTCCCGGGCATACACATCGGCCAACTTTTTGGTCGAAGAGCTCTTCAGGATGGAAAAAAAAAGTAGACACTCTTGGTCAATCAATCCACAATGACCCATATAACATCAAAACCCTTTGCCGTCTTCGGGAACTTGGTGAAAAAATCCATGGTGATCTGTTCCCATTTCCATATGGGAACCTCCAGAGGCTGTAGCTTGCCATGTGGCCTCTGATGCTCGGCCTTGACCATCCTGCAGATCAAGCACCTATCGACATACCAGGCTATCTCCCTCTTCATACACGGCCACTAGTAACTCAATCTAAAATCCTAATACATCTTGGTGGCTCCCAGGTGTATAGAATGTCGAGACTTATGATCATCCTCCAACACTGTCTGCCTGATCCCACCAAAAACTGGAACCCAAACTCGACCATACCAGGTCAATAACCCTCGACTATCAGTGACAAACCTGTCGATCTCACCCTTGATCCTTTCTTATTTTCAGTTCTCCTTCCGAACTCCCTCTGCCTGTGCCTCTCTGATCAATACCAAAAGCTGAGAATCAACGGATATCCTCATACACACCTCCACGATCGAGGACCCAACCGACTTACGGATCAAAGAGTCCGTTACCACATTCTCTTTACCCGGATGGTAAAGGAACTCGCAATCATAATCCTTGACCACGTTCACCCACCTACGCTGCCTCATGTTAAGGTTCGGTTGATCCATAAGATATCTAAAACTCTTGTGATCTGTGTAGACAGTACAACGGACCCCATAAAGATAATGTCTCCAAATCTTGAGGGCAAACACCACTGCCCCCAACTCGAGGTCATGCGTGGGATATCGCGTCTCATGTGGCTTCAGTTGCCGTGTAGCATAAGCGATGACTCGTCCTCTCTGCATAAGGGCCGCCCCTAAACCAGTAATAGGTGTATCATAGAATACCACAAAATCCTCAACTCCCTCTGGAAGGGTCAATACCGGGGCCTCACATAACCTTTGCCAAAGAGTCTCAAAAGATGACCATTGCTCAGGGCCCCATCAGAAATCCACCCCCTTCTTCGTCAGACGAGTGAGGGGGTACGACAATATTGGAGAAGTCCTCAATAAATCTCTGATAGTACCCTCCCAAACCCAAGAAACTTCTGATCTCTCAGGGAGATTTCAGAACCTCCCACTGCATCACCGCCTCGATCTTGGCCAGATCGACCAAAACCTCATCCTAGTTAACAAGGTGCCCAAGGAACTGGACCTCTCGTAACCAAAACTCACACTTTGAGAACTTGGAATAAATCCGTTCCTGCCTCAAAACCCCCAGAAGCTCTCGAAGGTGCTCCTCATGCTGCTCTCTGGTCTTGGAATACACTAAGATATCATCAATAAACATAATGACAGATCGGTCGAGCATCGACCTGCATACCCGATTCATCAAATCCATGAAGACAGCAGGCGCATTGGTGATCCCAAATGGCATCACCACGAACTCGTAATGCCCATAAAGAGTCTGGAAAGCGGTCTTCTCCACATCCTCTTCTCTCACTCTCACCTGATGATACACAAAACTCAGATCTATCTTGGAGAGCCAAGATGCACCCTGCAACTGATCAAAGAGGTTATCGATCCACAGAAGGGGATAACGGTTCTTAACCGTTAACTTGTTCATCTCTCGATAATCAATGCAGACTCATAGGCTTTGTAAATGACGTTCATATCTGATTGGATCTGAGTTAGATATGGTTCACAAAGAGATAAGTCAAAATTATTATCAGTAATCATAGATCTTACATGTTGAACAATGCTTCTTCCAGGAGGATCATTGGTTTCCATGCAACAGTAGTTTGGTTCAACATCTTCATCATCTCTCTCTGGCCCAGATAACCAGTATCCTTCATCACATTTAATTTTTTGTCAAGCCATGAGACACATGTTTCTGCCAGTGGTTACGTCATCATCATCCCCAGATGATCAATACCCTTCCACATCCCTTGAAACAGTGATAACAAAAGCCTTTTCACTTTCTGCCATTTCTTAAGCTTTACGTGCATAGTAAGCAGAGTCCTTGATCTTGGGTTTCTGTGGGACTTCGGCTAGGAAATCCTTGGAAAAGTGGTTTGCATGTTCACATTTGTGACACACAATCTTGGGTTTTTCTGACTTCGGAGTCTGTGATGATTCCGATGTGTGATTTGGTGTAGGAAGGTTAGGCTTGTAGGATGGTGGGTTTTCTGAAAGTTTGTTGAAAGGTTGAGGATTATTTTGGTGAGGATCATGAAAATGGTTGTGATATGGCTTGTTATAAGGACGATTGTATTTCATGGAAAGTAAGGCAAACTCTTGTTGGAAGCGGAGTTTGGAGTCCATATCTTCATGATTAAGGTCACTAGTGGATTGATAGTGGTTGTTGGTGGGAGCAGGTATGGTCAGAGGTGAGGGTTGAACAGGAGGAATATATGGAACAACAGTAGAGAAGGGGTCTGAAATGGCAAGGTTCGGATTTTGTGGATCGTAGGAACTGACCATAGCTAGAGGACCTCCAGTGCGTTCTCGTAGAGTTTGTGCAACATTTGATTCATGACCTTGAAGTTCATCAAAAAGTTGGTAGAGCTTCAGTTTTTTCAGAGATCCAATACTCTGAAGACATGATTTCACATTTCCCCATCCCTTTCCAAGACTGTTAATGAACTTGAGGTTGTATTCAAGTGAGGTTCAGACTATTCCATGAGCAGTCATGTTGTTGACAACGATTCAATATCCGTTTGAGGCTGAGGCAACAGATTCACCAGGTGTTGTAGTGAAAGTGTCGAACTCGTTGAAAACAGAGGTTAGACGCTTATCCTTAATGTTCTCTGATCCCTCGAACAGGTCCTGAAGTGTGTCCCAAGTCTCTTTGGCAGATTTACATAGTTTGATGTGCTCAAAGAGTGAAGGTGGAACACCAAACACCATTTCAGAAAAGACAACTTGATCTGCATGCAGCTTTTCGAGATCATCAGAAGTAAGTGGTGCTGGAGGCTATTCTTCTTGTCCCATGAGAGTTGCAGCAGCATCTCTAACAGTTGTTCGAAATGGAACATGAGGACCTTCTTTAACAGATCTCTAGATAGATTCACCTTTTTCTTTTCCAAGTAAAAATCTCTCCATCCTGACTTTCCAATGATCATACTCTTCAACAACTAGCAGTGGGGCACGTGTAGGGCAACCCATGTTATTTGATATTTGCATTCAATACATTTGTTGAGTATTATAAGTAGCCATTGAAGTTAAGATATCTTGAGAAAAAATGGTATATAGAAGAACTTTTATAACATAGAAATGATCGAAATATCAAGGTAATCTCGAATCAACTATAATATGTTCTTAAGGATTCAAAGGACAATCACTCAAGCTCTGATACCAATTGTAAGAACACGGATCTGATAACGCAGGGATAAGGCTTGAAAACTCAAACCTTGAGTTAATGCTTAAGATCAATATCTGCTTTAGATAATGTGTTCCAATCAAGTCTGGCAAGACCAGTCAAGACTGAAGAAGATGATCAACAAAGTACTTCATGTATTAAATATGAGACTATGAGTATAATCAAGATAAAGACAATAAATGAACACAAGGAATGTTTGAGAGAGTGATTTGAGAGAAAGGTGCAAGTGAAGTAAATGTGAAAATATCTATCTTTGGTGCAACAATCCGTCTACTATTCTTGTCATTAAATACTCCTTATATAGCATAAAGAGTTACATCATACAAACCAAGTTACTTACATAGGTCCGGATAAAGTGGTTACTCCTGACACTTCTGATTATTCATTTTGACAAAATAAACTAAGTCCTATGAGCCGTTACATCAAGTAAAAGACAAGAATTATAAATGATAGACAGAAAGACAATCTTCGTAACATCTTATCTTCGAACATGTACTCTACTCCGGCCACAAACTTCACTTCTGCCATGCGCTGACTCTGGAACATTTGAGATTGAGGATTGCTAGAGATTCACTTTCAAGTACTAACATTTATATGTTTAGAACCCAATCTTTTTCAATTAAATCAAAAGTCTAGAATCCCATCTCAAATTACATCCTCAGTTGTATAGACTTTCAATTAGCTTCAAAAGCTGAAGATAATTTATAAAAGATTAGAACTTTTTTTTAATTATTTATAAGTTTAAAACCCAATATTTTCCTATTAAATCAGAAAGTCAAAAGCCCATATCAAATTACATCCCCAATTATCTAGACATTTCAATTAGCTTGAAAAGGTGAAGAAAATTGAAAAAAGATTGGAACTTTCTAAAATTATTCATAAGTTTAGAACTCCAAGATTTTTCCTATTATATCAGAAGTTTAAAATCCCATGTCCAATTACATCCTCAATTATCTAAACCTTTCAGTTAGTTTCAAAATATGAAGAAAAATGATAAAAGATTGGAACTTTTTAAAATTATTTATAAGTTTCGAACCCCAGCTTTTTTCCTATTAAATCAGAAGTTCAAAACCTCATCTCATATCACATCCTCAATTTTATAGACTTTTTAATTAGTTTCAAAAGGTGAAGAAAATTGATGATTGGAACTTTTTAAAATTATTTATAAGTTTATAACCCAAGTTTTTTCTGTTAAATCAGAAGTTCAGAACCCTCATCTCAAATTACATCCGTATTTGTCTAAACTTTTCAATTAGCTTCAAAAGGAGATAAAATTTGTAAAAGATTGGAACTTTTAAAAATTATTTATAAGTTTAGAACCCAAGTTTTTCCATTTAAATCGGAAGTTCAAAACCCCATCTCAAATTACATCCTCATTTGTCTAGACTTTTCAATTAGCTTCAAAAGGCGAAGAAAAATTGATAAAAGATTAGAAATTTTTTAAAATTATTTATAAGTTTAAAACCCAATCTTTTCCTATTAAATCAGAAGTTCATAAACCCATCTCAAATTACATCCTCCATTGTCTTGACATTTCATTTAGCTGCAAACGGTGAATAAAATTGATTAAAGATTGGAACTTTTTAAAATTATTTATATGTTTAGAACCCGAGCTTTCCGTATTAAATCAGAAGTTCAGAACCCCATCTCAAATTACATTGTCATTTGTATAGACATTTCAATTAGCTTTAAAAGGTGAAGAAAATTGATAAAGGATTGGAAATATTTTAAAATTATTTATGCGCTTAGAACCAAAGCTTTTCCTATTAAATAAGAAATTCATAACCCCATCTCAAATTACATCCTCAATTGTCTAGACTTTTCAATTAGCTTCAAAATGTGAAGAGAAATAACTAAAGATTGGAACTCTTTAAAATTATTTATAAGTTTAGAACCCAAGCTATCCGTATTAAATTAGAAGTTCAGAACCTCATCTCAAATTACATCCTCAGTTGTCTAGACTTTAAGTTAGCTTCAAAAGGTCAAGTAATTTTCTAAAAGACTGGAACTTTTTAAAATTATTTATAAGTTTAGAACCCCAAGCTTTTCCTATCAAAATAGAAGTTGAGAATCCCATCAGAAGTTACATCCTCAATTGTGTAAACTTTTCAATTAGTTTCAAAAGGTGAAAAAATAGATAAAAGATTGGAAGTTTTTATAATTATTTATAAGTTTGGAATCTAAGCTTTTCCTATTAAATCATAAGTTCAAAATCGCATCTCATATTACATCCTCAATTGTCTTGACTTTTCAATTAGCTTCAATAGGTGAAGAAAATTAATAAAAGATTGGAACTTTTTAAAATTATTTATAAGTTTATAACCCATGTTTTTTCTATTAAATCAGAAGTTTGGAACCCCATCTCAACTTACGTCCTCAATTGTCTAGACTTTTCAATTAGCTTCAGAAAGTGAAGAAAATTGATAAAAGATTGTAACTTTTTAAAATTATTTATAAGCGTGGAACCCATGCTTTCCTATTAAATTAGAAGTTCAGAACCTCATCTCAAATAACATCCTTATTTGTCTACACTTTTCAATTAGCTTCAAAATGTGAAGAAAATTGATAAAACATTGGAACTTTTTAAAATTATTTATAAGTTTAAAACCCAAGCTTTCCCTGTTAAAGCAGAAGTGCAAATCCACATCTAAAATTACATCATCAATTGTCTAGACTTTTCAACTAGCTTCGAAATGTGAAGAAAATTGATAAAAGATTTGAACATATTATAATTATTTATTAGTTCAAACCCATTCTTTATCAATTAAATCAGAAGTTCAGAACTCCATCTCAAATTACATCCTTAATTGTCTAGACTTTCAATTAGCTTTAATAGTTAAAGAAATTTGATACAAGATTGGAACTTTTTTAAATTATTTACAAATTTAGAACCCAAGATTCCTATTAAATGAGAAGGTTAGAACCCCATCTCAATTTACATCCTCAATTGTTTACACTTTTCAGTCAGCATGAAAAGGTGAATAAAATTGATAAAAGATTGGAACTTTTAAAAATTATTTATAAGCTTAGAACCCCAAGCTTTTTCCAGATATATCATAAGTTTAAACCCCATGTCAATTACATCCTCAATTGTCGAATCTTTTCAATTACCTTCAAAATATGAAGAAAATTGATAAAAGATTGGAAAGTTTTAAAATAATTTATAAGTTTAGAACACAAGCTTTTCCTATTAAATCAGAAGTTCAAAACCTCATCTCATATTACATCCTCAATTGTCGAGACTTTTCAATTAGTTTCAGAACGTGAAGAAAATTGATAGAAGATTTTAACTTTTAAAAATTATTAATAAGTTTATAACCTAAGTTTTTTCTATTAAATCAGAAGTTTAGAACCCCATTTCAAATTACATCTGTATTTGTCTAGACTTTTCAATTAGCTTCAAAAGGTGATGAAAATTTATAAATGGTTGGAAATTTTCAAAATCATGTATTAGTTTAGAACCCAAGTTGTTCCAATTAAATCGGAAGTTCATAATCCCTCTCAAATTACATCCTTAATTGTCTGGACTTTTCAATTAGCTTCAAAAGGCGAAGAAAAATGATAAAAGATTGGAAAGTTTTTAAAATTATTTATAAGTTTAGAACTCGAGCTTTTCCTATTAAATCAGAAGTTCATAACCCCTTCTCAAATTACATCCTTAATTGTCTAGACCTTGCAATTAGCTTCGAAATGTGAAGAAAATTGATTAAAGATTGGAACTTTTTAAAATTATTTATAAGTATAGAACCCAAGCTTTCCTTATTAAATCCGAAGTTTAAAACCTCATCTCAAATTACATCCTTAATTGTCTAGACTTCTCAATTAGCTTCAAAAGGTGAAAAAAATTTATAAAAGATTGGAACTTTTTAAAATTATTTATCAGTTTAGAACCCCAAACTTTTCCTATCAAATCAGAAGTTGATAACCCCATCTCAAAGTACATCCTTAATTGTGTAGACTTTTCAATTAGTTTGAAAAGGTGAAGAAAATAGATAAAAGATTGAAAGTTTTTATAATTGTTTATAAGTTTAGAACCCAAGCTTTTCCTATTTAATCATAAGTTCAAAACCTCATCTCAAATTACATATTGTAACTTTTTAAAATTATTTATAAGATTAGAAACCAAACTTTTCCTATCAAATTAGTGGTTCAAAACACCATCTCAAATTACATCCTCAATTGTCTAGATTATTCAATTAACTTCAAAAGGTGAAGAAAATTGATAAAAGATTGGAACTTTTTAAAATTATTTATAAGTTTAGAACCCAAGTTTTCCCTATTAAATCAGAAATTCAGAACCCCGTCTCAAATTACATCCTCATTTGTCTAGAGTTTTCTGTTAGGTTCAAAAGGTGAAGAAAATTGATAAAAGATTGGAACTTTTAAAATTATTTAAAAGTTTATAACCCAAGTTTTTTCTATTAAATCAGAAGTTCATAACTCCATCTCAAATTACATCCGTTTTTGTCTAGACTTTTCAATTAGCTTCAAAAGATGATGAAAATTGATAAAAGGTTGGGACTTCTCAAAAATATTTATAAGTTTAGAATCCAAGTTTTCCTATTAAATCGGATGTTCAGAACCCCATCTCAAGTTTCATCCTCATTTGTCTAGACTTTTCAGTTAGCTTCAAATGGCGAAGAAAATTGATAAAAGATTGGAAAATTTTTAAATTTATTTATAAGTGTAGAACCAAAGCTTTTCCTATTAAATCAGAAGTTTAGAAGCCCATCTCAAATTACATCCTCAATTGTCTAGACTTTTCAATTAGCTTCAAAAGGTAAAAAAAAATTGGTTACAGATTGGAAATTTTTATAATTATTAATAAAAATTTAGAAGCCAAGCTTTCTGTATTAAATCTAAAGATAAGAACCCCATCTCAAACTACGCCACAATTGTCTAGACTTTTCAATTAGTTTCAAAAGGTGAAGAAAATTGGTTAAAGATTGAACTATTAAAAATGATTTATAAGTTTAGAACCCCGAGCTTTTCCTATTAAATCAAAAGTTTCTAACCACATCTCAAATTACATCCTCAATTGTCTAGATTTTTCAGTTAGCTTCAATAGCTGAATAAAATAGATAAAAGATTGAAACTTTTTATAATTATTAATACGTTTAGAACCCCAAGTTTTTTATTTTACATCAGAAGTTCAAAATCTCATACTAAGTTACATCCTCAATTGTCTAAACTTTTCAATTAGCTTCAAAAGGTGAAGAAATTCATTAAAGATTGGAAAATTTTAAAATTATTTATAAGTTCAGAACTCTAAGCTTTTCCTATTAAATCAGAAGATCATAACCTCATCTCAAGTTACATCCTCAATTGTCTAGACTATTCAATTAGCTTCAAAAAGTGAAGAAAACTGATAAATGATTCGAACTTTTTGTGATTATTTATAAGTTTAGCACCCAAGATTTTCCTATTAAATAAGAAGTTCAAAATCCCATCTCAAATGATGGCATCAATTGTTTAGACTTAGGGACGTCACCGGGGTAAAATAGGGCGGGCATTGCATCGCCCACTCCCACCCTTGACATTTCCCCATTACCCCGCACCTACCTCCGAATCCTAGTAGTACCCCCGTCCCCGCCCCCATTGGGGTTGTCTTTTTTTTTTTTGGGCATAAGAAGTTATTTTTATTGGATAAAAGAAGTATTTTTTGGGTAAATAATAGTTATTTATAGCACAATTTTAACCGTTAAAAACAATAATATTATAAAATCTCAAAAACATTACACTAACAACTTAAAAATATGGTATTTTGTTGAATTTTGGAAGCTCAAAATCGTTGCTATTATTTATTATATTTATATAAATAACATATTAATGTAAATAATATATTAACGGGGGCCCCATTGGGGTTAGAGATGGGGCTGCCCATTCCCGCCCCCGCCCCCGAAATTAAAACGGGGTTTAACCTTGTCCCTACCCCGGCCCCCAATTTTCAAGCAAATATTCCCCATACAGAATCGGGATTCCTCCGAGTTCAGGCTCCCACGAGAATTTTTAAAATCCCTATCTAGACTTTTCAATTAGCTTCAAAATGTGAAGAAAATTGATAAAAAGAATGGAACTTATTATAACTATTTATATAAGTTTAGAACCAAATCTTTTTCTATTAAATCAGAAGTTCAGAACCCATCTCAAATTACATCTTCATTTGTCTAGACTTTTCAGTTAGCTTCAAAAGGTGAAGAAAGTTGATAAAAGATTGAAACTTTTTAAAATTATTTATAAGTTTAGAACCCAAGAGTTTCCTATTAAATCAGATGTTCAAAACCCCATGTCATATTATATCCTCAATTGTTTAGACTTTTAAATTAGCTTCAAAAGGTGAAGAAAATTGATTAAAGATAGGAACTTTCTAAAATTATTTATAAGTTTATAACCCATGGTTTTTCTATTAAAAAAGAAGTTCATAACCCCATCTCAAATTACAACCGTATTTGTCTAGACTTTTCAATTAGATTCAAAAGCTGATGAAAATTGATAAAAGGTTGGAACTTTTCAAAATTATTTATAAGTCTAGAACCCAAGCTTTTCCTATTAAACTAGAACTTCATAACCCATCTCAAATTATATCCTTATTTGTATAGACTTCTAAATTATGTTCAAAAGGTGAAAAAGATTGTTAAAACTTTGGAACTTTTTAAATTTATTTTAAAGTTTAAAACCCAAGTTTTCCCTATTAAACCAAAAGTTCCAAACCCCATCTCAAATTACATCCTTAATTGTCTTGACTCTTCGGTTAGCATCAAAAGGTGAAGAAAATTGAAAAAAGATTGAAACTTATTATAATTATTTATAATATTAGAACACAATATTTTTCAATTAAATCAAAAGTTTAGAAACCCATCTCAAATTACATCCTCAATTGTCTAGACTTTCAATTAGCTTCAAAAAGCGAAGAAAATTTATAAAAGATTTGAACTTTTTAAAATTATTTATAATTTTAGAACCCAAGATTTTCCTATTAAATTAGAAGGTCAGAACCCCATTTCAAATTACATCCTCAATTATCTATACATTTCAATTAGCTTGAAAAGGTAAAGAAAATTGATAAAAGATTGGAACTTTCTAAAATTATTTATAAGTTTAGAACCCCAAGCTTTTTCCTATTATATCAGATGTATAAAACCCCATGTCTAATTACATCCTCAATTATCTAAACTTTTCAATTAGCTTCAAAATATGAAGAAAATTGCTAAACGATTGGAACTTTTTTAAATTATTTATAATTTTTTAACCCAAGCTTTTCTTATTAAATCAGAAGTTCAAAATCCCATCTTATATTACATCCTCAATTGTCTAGACTTTTCAATTAGTTTCAAAAGGTGAAGAAAATTGATAAAAGATTGAGCTTTTTAAAATTATTTATAAGTTTATAACCCAAGTTTTTTCTATTAAATCAGAAGTTCAGAAACCCATCTCAAATTACATCCGCATTTGTCTAAACTTTTCAATTAGCTTCAAAAGGAGATAAAAATTTATAAAAGGTTGGAACTTTTCAAAATTATTTATAAGTTTAGAACCCAAGTTTTTCCTATTAAATCAGAAGTTCATAACCCCATCACAAATTACATCCTCAATTGTCTTGACTTTTCAATTAGCTGCAAACGGAGAAGAAAATTGATTTAAGATTGGAAGTTTTTAAAATTATTTATAAGTTTAGAACCCATGCTTTTCGTATTAAATCAGAAGTTCAAAACCCATCTCAAATTACATTGTCATTTGTCTAGACATTTCAATTAGCTTTAAAAGGCGAAGAAGATTGATAAAAGATTGGAAATTTCTTATAAGTTTAGAACCAAAGCTTTTCTTATTAAATCAGCAGTTCATAACCCCATCTCAAATTACATCCTCAATTGTCTAGAATTTTCAATTAGCTTCAAAAGATGAAGAAAAATTGATTAAATATTGGAACTTTTTATAATTATTTATAAGTTTAGAACCCAATCTTTCCGTATTAAATTAGAAGTTCATAACCCAATCTCAAATTACATCATCAATTGTCTAGACTTTTCAATTAGCTTCAAAAGGTGAAGTAATTTTACAAATGATTGGAACTTTTTAAAATTATTTATAAGTTTAGATACCCAGGCTTTTCCAATCAAAACAGAAATTGAGAAACCCATCTCAAATTACATCCTGAATTAGCTTCAAAAGGTGATGAAAACTTATAATATGTTGGAAGTTTTAAAAATTATGTATTAGTTTAGAACCCAAGTTTTTCCTATTAAATTGGAAATTCAGAACCCCTCTCAAATTACATCCTTATTTGTCTAGACTTTTAAATTAGTTTCGAAATGCGAAGAAAATGGATAAAAGATTGGAAACTTTTTAAAATTATTTATAAGCTTAGAACCCAATTTTTTCCTATTAAATCAGAAGTTCATAACCCCATCTCAAATTACATCCTCGGTTATCTAGACATTGCAATTAACTTCCAAATGAAAAGAAAATTAATCAAAGATTGGAACTTTTTAATATTATTTATAAGTATAGAACCTAAGCTTTCCGTATTAATTCTGTAGTTCAAAACCCCATCTCAAATTACATCCTCAAATGTCTAGACTTCTCAATTAGATTCAAAAGGTGAAGAAATTTTATAAAAGATTAAACAGTTTTAAAATTATTTATTAGTTTAGAACCCCAAGCTTTTCCCATCAAATCAGAAGTTGAGAACCTCATCTCAAATTGCATTCTCAATTGTGTAGACTTTTCAATTAGTTTCAAAAGGTGAAGAAAATATATAAAAGATTGGAAGTTTTATTATTATTTATAAGTTTAGAACTCAAGCTTTTACTATGAAATCATAAGTTCAAAACCCCATTTCAAATTACATTCTCAATTGTCTAGACTTTTCGATTAGAATCAAAAGGTGAAGGAAATTGATAAAAGATTGTAACTTTATAAAATTATTTATAAGATTAGAAGTCAAACTTTTCTTATTAAATCAGAGGTTCAAAACCCCATCTCAAATTACATACTCAATTTTCTAAACTTTTCAATTAACTTCAAAAGGTGAAGAAATTGATACAAGATTGAAACTTTTTAAAATTATTTATAAGTTTAGAACCCATGCTTTCCCTATTAAATCAGAAATTCAGAACCCCATCTCAAATTACATCCTCATTTGTCTAGACTTTTCAGTTAGTCTCAAAAGGTGAAGAAAATTGATAACGCTTAGGAAGTTTTTAAATTTATTTTTAAGTTTAGAACCCAAGTTTTCCGTATTAAATCAGAAGTTCAAAACTCGTCTCAAATTACATCCTCAATTGTCTTGAATTTTCAATTAGCTTCAAAAGGTGAAATTTTTTGATAAAAGGTTGGAACTTAGTATAATTATTTATAAGTTCAGAACCCAATCGTTATCAATTAAATCTGAAATTTATAACATTATCTCAAATTAAATCCTCAATTGTGTAGATTTTAAATTAGCTTCTAAAGGTTAAGAAATTTGATAAAAGATTGGAATTTTTTAAATTATTTATAAGTTTAGAACCCAAGATTTTCCTATTAAATCATAAGGTCAGAACCCTATCTCAAATTACATCCTCAATTATCTAGACATTTCAATTAGCTTGTAAAGGTGAAAAAATTGATAAAAGATTGAAACTTTTTAAAATTATTTATAAGTTTAGAACCCCATGCTTTTTCTTATTATATCATAACTTTAAAACCCCATGTCAAATTACATCCTCAATTGTCTATACTTTTCAATTAGCTTCAAAAGGTGAACGAAATTGAAAAAAGATTGGAACGTTTTAAAATTATTTATAATTTTATAACCCAAGTGTTTTCTATTAAATATGAAGTTCAGAACCCCGTATCAAATTACATCCTCAATTATCTAGAATTTTCAATTAGCTTCAAAAGGTGAAGAAAATTGATAAAATATTGGAACTTTTTAAAATTATTTATAAGTTCAGAACCCAAGCTTTCCCTATTATATCAGAAGTTCAGAACACTATCTCAAATAGCATCCTTATTTGTCTAGACTTTTCAATTAGCTTTAAAATGTGAAGAAAATTGATAAAACTATGGAACTTTTTAAAATCATTTATAAGTTTAGGACCCAAGCTATTCCTATTAAATTATAAGTTCAAAACCCCATCTCATATTACATCCTCTGTTGTCTACACTTTTCAATTAGCTTTAAAAGATGAAGAAAATTGACAAAATATTGTAACTTTTTAAAATTATTTATAAGTTTATAACCCAAGTTTTTTCTATTAAATCAAAAGTTCAGAACCCCATCTCAAATTACATCTGTAACTTTTCAAAATTATTTTTAAGTTTATAACCTGTGTTTTTCCTATTAAATAGGAAGCTCAGAAGCCCAGTGTTTTTCCTATTAAATAGGAAGCTCAGAAGCCCATCTAAAATTACATCGTCATTGATCTAGACTTTTGTAACAATTGGCAAAAATAGGAACGATCGTACGATGCTATGTTTTGATTATTAACCAATATGAGTATTTTATCAAGAATGGTTGAAGGAATTTAACCTCTTTTATTTAAATAAGTTCTTGTGAAATATAAAACAAGTAACTATTGATAAATTTCGTTATGATGTATGACTATGTACCATCACCGGTTTGTGAAAATTAGCATATAACATCATTTGAACGCAACAAACTTAATTTTTGTATCAACATGTCTCTAGTTGATAAGTAAGTTGGGTTCTATCTAAAACGTGTGCTTAATAGTTGTGGAGGATCTAAATTTGACAAATATACGAACCAAAGTGACAAAACGTGTTTAACGATATGGTTAACCGGTTAAATGTCACGAAATTATACCTTGGTCAATAAATTTTATATTTAAATAAATAAAAATATAAAATGAATTATTATAAGGTATAATTAGAATGTATTTAAGTGTTTTTTAATAAAAAGAATAAAACATAAACATTAAAGTTCAAATACACAAAAACTACATTGTTATTTTATACTAAGTATACATGTATGTATTTGTACATATGTATTATTATCTAGTGAATGACTAGTTATGGGTCATGACTTAAAGTGATTTCATGTAAGGAATATGATGTCTAAATCAATTAAGATAAGAGAATTGGTGGAGATAAGTGCCAACTTAACTAATAAGTGCTTAATCACTTAAGACATTTTACTAAGAATGCTTCTTAATCCCTCTTCTAATTTTCGAGATTAAGACCTTCCCTCTCCTTAACTAGAACTCCTAACTAACTAAATAACTAGTAGTTAGTTAGTTAACTAACCCTATCTCTAAGCAACCACCCAAGCAAGTGGCTAGACAAGATCACATCACTTAAACTCACATCCCATCACAAGCTAGTCTAGGTTTTGTCCCCTTATCCTCTTCCACCCTTTCCTCCTTCATAATCACGAAATTTCCTCTTCATTTTACCGTCAATTCACCAGCCAATACTCCAGGGAATTACTCTCAACCTTCATCTCATTTTCAGCCACAAGAACTTCCTTCCAAAGCCATCAAAACCGTGAACTAAAGGGCTGCTGTCCCTTTTGTGTTTCAGCCACCATTTCACCCATATACACCTTCCTTTTGCTTGATATTTTTACCACCAAATACCCCTGGAAGTTAGTTGTTATGCTAGTCAAAATTATAGATTCAAAACAATGAGTAAACTACCCTTTTTCTTACTCTTTTGATGTGAAGTTTTCGTGACAGCAACATAGCCAAAACAGTGGCTGTTTTGGAGCATCAAACCAACACCCAAAAGTTCTTCATCTTCAACCTTCAATTCTTCAAGTATTCACATAAGGTGAGTTCATACCCCTACATTTTCATGTTTTCTTCAAGTTTTAAGGGGGGAATACAAGTTAGAACACTAAACATAACTTAAATTTAAAAGACAGCTTTCTACAGAAAAGTTGAGTCCTGTTCACGGACTGTTTTGACCATCTTAAACTTAATATCTTTCAAAACTGTACAATATGCAAATAGTTCAGGTTTATACCTTTCTAAGGACTACCTGCACATGTTCATACGATTTTTCTACAATTTATGGCGATTTTCATAAAATTGACTGTCATTTCAGAAGTGATTTCGGACCAGTCTGTGAAGATGACCATTTTCACACTAGTTTGAGACCACTAAATATCATAATAAAAATTAGGAACAAAGTTGACTCATTTTCTAAACACTCAGAGGTTACGGTTTCAGGTTTCGACTTACGATGATTTTTCTATAAGTTTTCTAAAAATAGGGATAGTAAAGGGTAAAACTGTCAAAAGTGGTTTATAGATTTATGAGATAGGTTCAGGTGTTTAAAGTAATTATTGTGTTATTGTATTCATAAATGTGGGCCAATAAAAATTTAAATAATTAAATAAATAAACAAGGGTATTTTAGTAATTTGATAAATAGCTTCCACAAATAGTCCCTATAATCATGCTAGCATTAACTTTTAACCTAATTTCTTTTCTTATATACAACCGTCGATGTCTTTCAAAAAAAGAATGACCTGAAACAAAAAGTTAGGCAGCCGTCAACACTCGATGAAATCACAGAAATATATTGGGAGCTCACAGAATGGGGTGCGATCATTGGAGTCTCGTGTATATGGGCTACAGTCAACACTCGATGAAATTTCATTCGATTTGGCAAAGATTACCGGAAGAATCTCAAATCCCGAACCTACCATTTGTCGTAGGTTACCAGGTGCAGATCATTGGAGTCTTGTGTACATGGGCTAGATTTAATCCACCATTCCTTCTTCATCGTTAACTTCAATCCCACCGTCGCAGAGGGGCGGGATGGCCATAGGAGTTCCTGCACACCGGTGGAAGTGACGGTGGTGGAAAGATCTGTGGAGGCGGTGGTGGTAATGGCGATTATAATGGAAGTGATGGTACAAATGTGTATTATCAGAATATGATCGAAGCAAACCCTGGCAATTCATTGATTCTCAGCAATTACGTGAAATACATGACAGAGGTAATTTACAATATTCATCATTCACGGATTTCAATTTCTTCTTTTACCAGATCAAGTTTCATTTGGCTTCCGATCTATTGGCCAATTTTGATCTGATTGATTAATTCAAACAGGTGTGAGGTGATTTCTCGAGGGCTGAGGAGTATTGCAGCCGAGCAATCCTGGCAAACCCTAGCGATGGAAATGCTTTATCAATGTATGTTGATTTGTTTTGGGAGACACAAAAGGATGCATCTCGTGCACAGAGTTACTTTGATCAAGCAGTCAAAGCATCCATGAGATCGTTGCTAAAGTAAGAATCTTTCATCAATTTCTTTCATATGAAGTACTACATAATATAAGTTATAACAATTGAAACTTTTTAAAAAACTTTTTTGGGTATCTGTAATGGACAGATTGATCCAGGTGAAAGATTGGATCCTGAAGTGGATGACATTCTTGTTGGTATTGCTGATGATTTTGTTGAATATGTGAATTTCATCTTCCTAAAATTCAACATTGTATCAGTATTAATTAGAAGTGGAGATATATAAACTGGAGAAATTAGGTTAAAAGTCAATACCATGATTATAGGGATAGGCTACTTATTTAATCCTGAACATGCAATTGGTAATTTCCTGAAAACCATAATGAAATTTTGCATCTTCCAATTTTTTTTAAGGTTATCTATTTTTACTGGTATCAAGTAAGACTACTTAGAATTTTTACTGGTATCAACTGGTAAAGGAGAGAAGCAAAAGCAGGGACTGCAAGTTTTCGTATATTAGATAAGGAGGATAAATCTGTTCTCACAGAATGGTATTCTTGTAGAACGTAATTCTCGTCTGGTATTAGTCTCACAAAATGTCATTCTCGTAAGAATGGTTGGAATCAATCGATTATGGACCATTGAAGAAGATCAATGACATTTGTTCACGAATTGTATGGAATCACGAATTCCAATTCTGTTGGAATGGAGTCATGAATTCTAATTCTGTTGGAATGGAGTATGGATTTTTACTCACTGATTTATGCATGTTCTACAATTCTTGGTTATTGGTTTTGGTGCAATTCACAAGTCCACATATTTTTCCAAAGGAATTTAGTTTTTTATTTTTCATTTGCTAATGCATTATTGGAATCTAAATTACAATTTGGTTTTGTTTTCACAGAAGTTGATGTTTGACGAACGGACCACAAAATTGAAAGTGATTCTAAGCAACATTATTCTTTTAGAATGTACTAGTGTCGTTGTTAGATTTTGATGTTTTCTTTCCTGTTTTGAAAGTTTTTTTAGTTTTATTCTTTAACAATAAATGTAATTCTTAACAATTGTTACCCGTATTCTATAAGAAATTAGGTATTTATTGTTTTTATTCTTCAATTGATTATTCAAGAATTTGTTATTCTACAAGAAGTTTTTAAAGTCATGATCAAGAAATAGGTTCAAAGAATATTTTTATTATTTATGTTTCAAAGAAATATTTTTATTTTTAAATATACTAATATACATATTCTGTCAGGATGTCCAAATTAAAAGAATTATAATTCGTAAAATCGTTTTTTTTAATTAATAAAATCTGTGATCCTTTAAAATATGCAATTTTCCTTTATTAAATCTATATTAATTGACTAAAATACCCTTGTAATTAAATTAGATGATATTTTTCAATTATATTTAATTCAATAATATATATTAATCACTTTCTTAAAATAAGTAAAATTGATTGGCCCACATTTATGCATACAATAACACAATAATTACTTTGAATAGAATAACCTAAGCCATAGATTTATTAACACCTTCTAACATTTTTGAGCAAGGTTTATACATTAAGGAAGTTAAAACACAATCATTTAAATATGTTTAATTACAATTTTAACAAAAGTGATAAGTACAAAAACGTCTTTACTATCAAACTTAAGGATTATTTCATGCGAAGTTTCTAATAAAAAACGTAAGAATATGAACAACAATTACGAAACATACCAAATCATCTTTATATATATATATATATATATATATATATATATATATATAACCATTTGCATATATATGTTTTGTTTAAAAACTTGTCTTCTGCATCAAAAATATACAAATATAGTTTACGAAACTTTACCCCATTTGTATCCCGTTGAGCAAAGGGTAAAATATTATCAAATGCATATCTAAAGATTTCACATCGTTTTTCATAGTTATCCCAGTCTTAGGGGATGATCATTTATACAAACATTTTTAGCACAAAAACACGTAAACTCGTTGATCAAATTTAGTGAGTTTTGTCTTCACGGTACCTTATAAACTACACACGAAAGTCCTATTAAATATAACGAGAGTCTCTTGTAGGGAGAGCGTGATAGTTGTGTATAGATCTATACTGGGACTGACAATCCCGCACCTAAGTTGCTTGCAACAGCTGGACCGGCAAGTCTGGGGGTGACAAATGTCATAACGAAATCGACACCTGAAGAACGTTGCGAACAAGGCAGTCTGGGTCAATCAAGCATGGTTATGGTACAAAACAAGGTTAATTGGGTTGGATATATCTTTGATTCATGTTTGTTTTGATTTCTTGCATCAAGTTTCAAAAAGTTTTAACTTTGATTTTCTTTTCTTCTCTTCTATTTTATTTTCTCCGGTTTAAATTTTCTTGTTCTTTCTTGAGGACAAGAAAGGTTTAAGCTTGGGGAGATTTGTTAGGTGCATTTCATGCATCCATTTTGTAGTTTTAATCCATAAAAGTGCATTGCATTTAGGTTTAAACTCATGCATTTTGCATATTTCTCGGGATTTTTCATGATGCAATTCCATTCACACACTTTTGTGATATTTCAGGGACTTTTGAAGGAAGGATCTTAGTTAAGGTGATGAATAAAAGATGTGGACGAAGTTTCGGGACCATTGGAGCATCGAGGAGGAAGTTAAGAAGAAAATAAAGATTTCAGCTTTTCAGAGATTTACACGGCCGTGTAAATGTAAGCCTTGAGTTTACACGGGCCGTGTAAACATATACTATTGAGCATCGAACTTCGAAGGCCTGGCAGACTTGCCCATTTTACTTTTAGAGTTTACACGGCCGTGTAAATGGACAATGTTATTTTACACGGGCCGTGTAAACGTGTTATCAGTTTTAAAACAGTTTCATCCTTTGTAAAAGAAGGACAACTAGTTCTTGGGGAAGTTAAGTCGTATTTTAAGAGAGGAGAAAGCGATTTTGGGAGATTTTGGAAGTGGATTAACATTTGGAAACACTTTAATTTGCATTTTGTAAGTCAATTTGAAGATTAAACTTGTTGAATTTGTAGTTTAACTTAAACATGTGTGGCTGATTTCATTATCATTTCTGATTCTGGATTCCTAAGTATTTGTTGTTAGGTTGTAATTTGCACTTGACTTATGTTAATATCTAGTAATCTTTGATTTGATCTTAATTATGTGTTTGATTGGATCTCTTTTTCACTTGATCAATTAATTAGGGTTCTTATCAATCTAGTTAATCAAATTGTGAAATTCGTATATGTTTTATGATTTGATGTTAGTAACACACACTTATTTGGTTGTAATTAAATCAAAATTAGTGTAATCAAAGATTAAATGTTTATATTCCCAAGCTTAAGAGGAATGTTAAACATTGTTGGTAATTATTGCAAGAACTTAATGTTATTTAATGATTTGATGCAAGAACTTATTTTGAATTGAATCAATTAAATGAAGTTTTATTTGAAGAACTTGTTTTGAATAAAATACTTTTGACAATTTGGATATTAGAGTTTATTAATATCTAAATTACCAACCTAGATTGAACATGAGTTATAATCATATTACATCTTTCAACATAATACATGTATAGGGATCAGAATCGGAAATGTACTTCTTTTACTGCGTTTTATTATCAATCTTGCTTATTTATGAAATTTAATTCGAGTTCAAACACAATCCCCCATTTTAATTTTTGTTTATATGATGTGTGAGAATATGGCTAAATAAGAAGTCCCGTATTCCTGTGGACCGACCCTGCTTACTCTATACTATCTCTAGTGTATGAAGTAACAGTGACCTGAATTTTATTGTTATTATTTTATCCCATTATTTGTTGGTTTGACAACCAAACAGCAGTTCATAACCCCATCTCAAATTACATCCTTAATTGTCTAGATTTTTCAATTAGCATCAAAAGGTGAATAAAATTGATAAAAGATTGTAACTTTTTTAAAATTATTTATAAGATTTGAATCTAAACTTTTCCCTATTAAATCGGAAATTCAGAACCCCATCTGAAGTTACATCCTCAACTGTTTACACTTTTCAATTAGCTTCAAAAGGTGAATAAAATTGATAAACGATTAGAACTATTTAAAAGTATTTATAAGTTTAGAATCCAAGCTTTTCCTATTAAATCAGAAGTTCAGAACCCCATCTTGAATTACATCCTCATTTTTCTGTACTTTACAATTAAGTTAAAAAGGTGAAGAAATTTGATAAAACTTTGGAACTTTTAGAATTTATATTTAAGTTTAGAACCCAAGCTTTCCCTATTAAATCATAAGTTAAAAACCTCATCTCAAATTACATCCTCAATTGTCTTAAATTTTCAATTAGCTTCAAATGGTGAAGAAAATTGATAATAGATTTCAACTTATTATAATTATTTATAAGTTTAGAACCCATTCTTTTTCAATTAAATCAGAAGTTCAGTACCCCATCACAATTTACATCCACAATTGTCTAGACTTTCAATTAGCTTCAATAGTTAAAGAAATTTGATAAAAGATTGGAACTTTTTAAAATTATTTATAAGTTTAGAACCCAAGATTTTCCTTTTAAATGAGAAGGTCAGAACCCTATCTAAAACTACATCCTCAATTGTCTATACTTACAGTTAGCTTGAAAAGGTGAAGAAGATTGATAAAAGATTGGAACTTTTAAAAATTATTTATAAGCTTAGAACCCCAAGCTTTTCCTATCAAAACAAAAGTTGAGAACCCCATCAGAAATTACATCCTCAATTGTGTAAACTTTTCAATTAGTTTCAAAAGGTGAAAAATAATAGATAAAAGATTGGAAGTTTTTATGATTATTTATAAGTTTGGAATCTAAACTTTTCCTATTAAATCATAAGTTCAAAACCCCATCTCATATTACATCCTCAATTGTCTTGACTTTTCAATTAGCTTCAGTAGGTGAAGAAAATTGATAAAAGATTGGAACTTTTTAAAATTATTTATAAGTTTATAACCCATGTTTTTTCTATTAAATCAGAAGTTCCGAACCCCATCTCAAATTATGTCATCAATTGTCTAGACTTTTCAATTAGCTTCAAATGGTGAAGAAAATTGATAAAAGATTGTAACTTTTTAAAATTATTTATAAGTTTGGAACCCAAGCTTTACAATTAAATCAGAAGTTCAGAACCCCATCTCAAATAACATCCTTATTTGTCTAGACTTTTCAATTAGCTTCAAAATGTGAAGAAAATTGATAAAACTTTGGAACCTTTTAAAATTATTTATAAGTTTATAACCCAAGCTTTCCCTGTTAAAGTAGAAGTTCAAATCCACATCTAAAATTACATCCACAATTGTCTAAACTTTTCAATTAGCTTCGAAATGTGAAGAAAATTGATAAAAGATTTGAACTTATTATAATTATTTATTAGTTTAGAACTCATTCTTTATCAATTAAATCCGAAATTCAGAACCCCATCTCAATTAGCTTCGAAATGTGAAAAAAATTGATAAAAGATTTGAAATTATTATAATTATTTATAAGTTTATAAAAGACTAGAACTTTTTAAAGTTATTTATAAGTTTAGAACCCCAAGCTTTTCCTATCAAAACAGAAGTTGAGAACCCCATCAGAAATTACATCCTCAATTGTGTAAACTTTTCAATTAGTTTCAAAAGGTGAAAAAAATAGATAAAAGATTGGAAGTTTTATAATTATTTATAAGTTTGGAATCTAGGCTTTTCCTATTAAATCATAAGTTCAAAACCCCATCTCATATTACATCCTCAATTATCTTGACTTTTCAATTAGCTTCGGTAGGTGAAGAAAAAACTGATAAAAGATTGGAACTTTTTAAAATTATTTATAAGTTTATAACCCATGTCTTTTCTATTAAATCAGAAGTTCAGAACCCCATCTCAAAATACGTCCTCAATTTTCTAGACTTTTCAATTAGCTTCAAAAGGTGAAGAAAAATGATAAAAGATTGTAACTTTTTAAAATTATTTATATGTTTGGAACCCAAGCTTTACAATTAAATCAGAAGTTCAGAACCCCATCTCAAATAACATCCTTATTTGTCTAGACTTTTCAATTAGCTTCAAAATGTGAAGAAATTTGATAAAACTTTGGAACCTTTTAAAATTATTTATAAGTTTATAACCCAAGCTTTCCCTGTTAAAGTAGAAGTTCAAATCCACATCTAAAATTACATCATCAATTGTCTAGACTTTTCAATTAGCTTCGAAATGTGAAGAAAATTGATAAAAGAATTGAACTTATTATAATTATTTATTAGTTTAGAACCCATTATTTATCAATTAAATCCGGAGTTCAGAACCCCATCTCAATTAGCTTCGAAATGGGAAAAAAATTGATAAAAGATTTGAACTTATTATAATTATTTATAAGTTTATAAAAGACTAGAACTTTTTAAAGTTATTTATAAGTTTAGAACCTCAAGCTTTTCCTATCAAAACAGAAGTTGAGAACCCCATCAGAAATTACATCCTCAATTGTGTAAACTTTTCTATTAGTTTCAAAAGGTGAAAAAAATAGATAAAAGATTGGAAGTTTTTATAATTATTTATAAGTTTGGAATCTAGGCTTTTCCTATTAAATCATAAGTTCAAAACCCCATCTCATATTACATCCTCAAGTGTCTTGACTTTTCAATTAGCTTCAGTAGGTGAAGAAAAAACTGATAAAAGATTGGAACTTTTTAAAATTATTTATAAGTTTATAACCCATGTTTTTTCTATTAAATCAGAAGTTCAGAACCCCATCTCAAAATACGTCCTCAATTGTCTCGACTTTTCAATTAGCTTCAAAAGGTGAAGAAAAATCTGTAACTTTTTAAAATTATTTATAAGTTTGGAACCCAAGCTTTACTATTAAATCAGAAGTTCAGTACCCCGTCTCAAATAACATCCTTATTTGTCTAGACTTTTTAATTAGCTTCAAAATGTGAAGAAAATTGATAAAACTTTGGAACTTTTTAAAATTATTTATAAGTTTATAACCCAAGCTTTCCTTGTTAAAGCAGAAGTTCAAATCCACATCTAAAATTACATCATTAATTGTCTAGACTTTTCAATTAGCTTCGAAATGTGAAGAAAATTGATAAAAGATTTGAACTTATTATAATTATTTATTAGTTTAGAACTCATTCTTTATCAATTAAATCAGAAGTTCAGAACCCCATCTCAAATTACATCCTCAATTGTCTATACTTTAAATTAGCTTCAATAGTTAAAGAAATTTGATACTAGATTGAAACTTTTTTAAATTATTTATAAATTTAGAACCGAAGATTTTCCTATTAAATTAGAACGTCGATAACCTCATGAATTTACATCCTCAATTGTCTACACTTTTCGGTTAGCATGAAAAGGTGAAGAAAATTGATAAAAGATTGGAACATTTAAAAATTATTTATAAGCTTAGAACCGCAAGCTTTTTCCAATTATATATTAGAAGTTTAAACCCCATGTCAATTACATCCTCAATTGTCAAATCTTTTCAATTAGCTTCAAAATATGAAGAAAATAGATAAAAGATTGGAAATTTTTAAAATAATTTATAAGTTTAGAACACAATTGTCGAGACTTTTTAAGTAGTTTCAGAACGTGAAGAAAATTGATAAAATATTGGAACTTTTTAAAATTATTAATAAGTTTATAACCCAAGTTTTTTCTATTAAATCAGAAGTTTAGAACCCCATTTCAAATTACATCTTTATTTGTCTAGACTTTTTAATTAGCTTCAAAAGGTGATAAAAATTTATAAATGGTTGGAAATTTTCAAAATCATGTATTAGTTTAGAACCTAAGTTGTTCCAATTAAATCGGAAGTTCAGAACCCCTCTCAAATTACATCCTCAATTGTCTTGAATTTTCAATTGGCTTCAATAGGCGAAGAAAATTGATAAAAGATTGGAAAGTTTTTAAAATTATTTATAAGTTTAGAACTCGAGCTTTTCCTATTAAATCAGAAGTTCATAACCCCTTCTCAAATTACATCCTTAATTGTCTAGACCTTGCAATTATATTCCAAACGTGAAGAAAATTGATTAAAGATTGGAACTTTTTAAAATTATTTATAAGTATAGAACCCAAGCTTTCCGTATTAAATCCGAAGTTTAAAACCTCATCTCAAATTACATCCTTAATTGTATAGACTTCTCAATTAGCTTCAAAAGGTGAGAAATTTTTTAAAAGATTGGAACTTTTTAAAATTATTTATCAGTTTAGAACCCAAAACTTTTCCTATCAAATCAGAAGTTGATAACCCCATCTCAAAGTACATCCTTAATTGTGTAGACTTTTCAGTAAGTTTGAAAAGGTGAAGAAAATAGATAAAAGATTGAAGTTTTTATAATTGTTTATAAGTTTAGAACCCAAGCTTTTCCTATTAAATCATAAGTTCAAAACCCCATCTCAAATTACATTCTGAATTGTCTAGACTTTTCAATTTGCATAAAAGGTGAAGAAAATTGATAACAGATTGTAACTTTTTAAAATTATTTATAAGATTAGAAACCAAACTTTTCCTATTAAATTAGTGGTTCAGAACACCATCTCAAATTACATCCTCATTTGTCTAGACTATTCAATTAACTTCAAAAGGCGAAGAAATTTGATAAAATATTGGAACTTTTTAAAATTATTTATAAGTTTAGAACCCAAGTTTTCCCTATTAAATAAGAAATTTAGAACCCCATCTCAAATTACATCCTCATTTGTTTAGACTTTTCAGTTAGGTTCAAAAGGTGAAGAAAATTGATAAAACTTTGGAAGTTTTTAAAATTATTTTTAAGTTTTGGAACCCAAGCTTTCCCTATTAAATCAGAAGTTCAAAACCCATCTCAAATTACATCCTCATTGGTCTTGACTTTTCAATTAGCTTCAAATGTGAAGGAAATTGATAAAATATTGGAACTTATTATAATTATTTATAAGTTTTGAATCCAATCGTTTTCAATTAAATCAGAAGTTCAGAACCCCATCTCAAATTACATCCTCAATTGTGTAGATTTTCAATTAGCTTTAAAAGGTTAAGAAAACTGATAAAAGATTGGAATTTTTTAAAATTATTTATAAGTTTAGAACCCATGATTTTCCTATAAAATCAAAAGATCAGAACCCATCTCAAATTACATACTCAATTGTCTAGACTTTTCAATTAGCTTGAAAATGTGAAAAAAATTTGATAAAAGATTGAAACTTTTGAAAATTATTTTTAAGTTTAGAACCCCATGCTTTTTCCTATTATATCAGAAGTTTAAAACCCCATGTCAAATTACATCGTTAATTGTCTTAACTTTTCAATTAGCTTCAAAAGTTGAAGAAAATTGATAAAAGATTGAAACTTTTTAAAATTATTTATAAGTTTATAACCCAAATTTTATCTTTTAAATCAGAAGTTCAGAACTCCATCTCAAATTACATCCTCAGTTGTCTAGACTTTTCCATTAGCTTCAAAAGGTGATGATAATTGATAAAAGACGGGAACTTTTTAAAATTAATTATAAGTTTAGAAACCAAGCTTTCCATATTAAATCGGAAGTTCAGAACCCAATCTCAAATAGCAACGTTATTTATCTAGACTTTTCAATTAGATTCAAAATGTGAAGAAAATTTATAAAACATTTGAACTTCTTAAAATTATTTATTTGTTTATAACCCAAGCTTTCCTTGGTAAATCAGAATTTCAAAACCACATCTCAAATTACATCAATTAGTTGTCTAGACTTTTCAATTAGCTTCAAAAGGCGAAGAAAATTGATAAAAGATTGGGACTTATTATATTTATTTATAAGTTTAGAACCCAATCTTTTTCTATTAAATCAGAAGTTCAGAACCTCATATCCAATTACATCCTCAATTGTCTAGACTTTTCAATTAGCTTCAAAAGGTGAAGAAAATTGATAAAAGATTGGAACTTTTTAAAATTATTTATATGTTTAGAACCCAAGATTTTCCTATTAAATCAGAAATTCAGAACCACATCTCAAATTACATCCTCAATTGTCTAGACTTTTCTATCAGCTTCAAAAGGTGAAGAAAGTTGATAAAAGATTGGAACTTTATAAAATTATTTATAAGTTTAGAATCCCCAGTTTTTTCCTATTATATCAGAAGTTTATAACCCCATGTCAAATTACATCCTCAATTATCTATAATTTTCAAGTAGCTTCAAAATATGTAGAAAATAGAGAAAAGATTGGAACTTTTTAAAATTAGTTATAAGTTTAGAACCCAAGCTTTTCCTATTAAATCAGAAGTTCAAAACCCTATCTCATATTACATCCTCAATTGTCTAGACTTTTCAATTAGCTTCAAAAGGTGAAGAAAATTGATAAAAGATTGGAACTTTTAAAATTATTTAAAAGTTTATAACCCAAGTTTTTTCTATTAAATCAGAAGTTCAGAACTCCATCTCAAATTACATTCGTTTTTGTCTAGACTTTTCAATTAACTTCAAAATATGATGAAAATTGACAAAAGGTTGGAACTTCTCAAAATTATTTATAAGTTTAGAACCCAAGTTTTTCTTATTAAATCGGACGTTCAGAACCCCATCTCAAGTTTCATCCTCATTTGTCTAGACTGTTCAGTTAGCTTCAAAAGGAGAAGAAAATTGATAAAAGATTGGAAATTTTTTTAAATTATTTATAAGTTTAGAACCAAAGCTTTTCCTATTAAATCAGAAGTTCAGAAGTTCATCTCAAATTACATCCTCAATTGTCTAGACTTTTCAATTAGCTTCAAAAGGTGAAAAAAATTTGATTACAGATTGGAACTTTTTATGATTATTTATAAATTAGAAGCCAAGCTTTCTGTATTAAATCTTAAGATAAGAACCCCATCTCGAATTTCGTCCTCAATTGTCTAGACTTTTCAATTAGCTTTTAAAAGGTGAAGAAAATTGGTTAAAAATTAGAAATATTATAAATGGTTTATAAGTTTAGAACCCCAAGCTTTTCCTATTAAATCAAAATTTTAGAACCACATCTCAAATTACATCCTCAACTGTCTAGATTTTTCAGTTAGCTTCAATAGGAGAACAAAATAGATAAAAGATTGAAACTTTTTAAAATTATTTATAAGTTTAGAACCCCAAGTTTTTCCTTTTAAATCAGAAGTTCAAAACCCCATTTTAAGTTACGTCCTCAATTGTCTAGACTTTTCAGTTATCTTCAAAAGGTGAAGAATATTCACTAAAGATTGGAAAATATTAAAATTATTTATAAGTTCAGAACTCCAAGCATTTCCTATTAAATCAGAAGTTCATAACCCCATCTCAAATTACATTCTCATTTGTCTAGACTATTCAATTAGCTTCAAATTACATAACCCCCCCCCCCCAAGTTCAAGATCCCACGAGAAATTTTGACATCCCTATCTAGACTTTTCAATTAGATTTAAAACGTGAAGAAAATTGAGAAAAGAATGGAACTTATTACAACTATTTATAAGTTTAGAACCCCATCTTTTTCTATTAAATCAGAAGTTCATAACCCATCTCAAATTACATCCTCAATTGTCTAGACTTTTCAATTAGCTTCAAAAGGTGAAGAAAATTGATAACAGGTTCGAACTTTTTTAAATTATCTATATGCTTAGAACCCAAGATTTTCCTATTAAATCAGATGTTCAAAACCCCATGTCATATTACATCCTCAATTGTCTAGACTTTTCAATTAGCTTCAAAAGGTGAAAAAAATTCAATAAAGATTAGAACTTTTTAAAATTATTTATAAGTTTATAACTCATGGTTTTTCTATTAAAACAGAAGTTCAGAACCCCATCTCAAATTACATACGTATTTCTCTTGACTTTTCAATTAGCTTTAAAAAGTGATGAAAATTGATAAAAGGTTGGAACTTTTCAAAATTATGTATAAGTTTAGAACCCAAGTTTTTCCTATTAAATTGGAAATTCATAACCCATCTCAAATTATATCCTTATTTCTCTAAACATTTAAATTATGTTCAAAAGGTTAAAAAAACTGTTAAAACTTTGGAACTTTTAAAATTTATTTTTAAGTTTAGAACCCATGCTTTCCTTATTAAATCAGAAGTTCAAAACCCCATCTCAAATTACATCCTCAATTGTCTTGACTTTTCAGTTGGCTTCAAAAGGTGTAGAAAACTCATAAAAGATTGGAACTTATTAAAATTATTTATAAGTTTAGAACCAATCTTTTTCAATTAAATCAAAAAATTTAGAACCCCAACACAAATTACATCCTCAATTGTCTAGACTTTCAATTAGCTTCAAAAGGTGAAGAAAATTTATAAAAGATTGGAATTTTTTAAATATTTATAAGTTTATAACCCAAGATTTTCCTATTATATTAGAAGGTCAGAACCCCATCTCAAATTACATCCCCAATTATCTGTACATTTTAATTAGCTTGAAAAGGTGAAGAAAATTGATAAAAGATTGGAACTTTCTAAAATTATTTATATGTTTAGAACCCCAAGCTTTTTGCTATTATATCAGAAGTTTAAAACCCCATGTCCAATTACATCCACAATTGTCTAAACTTTTCAATTAGCTTCATAATATGAAGAAAATAGATAAAAGAATGGAACTTTTTAAAATTATTTATAATTTAGAACCCCCAGCTTTTCCTATTAAATTTGAAGTTCAAAACCCCATCTCATATTACATCCTCAATTGTCTAGACTTTTCAATTACTTTAAAAAGGCGAAGAATTAATGATAAAAGATCAGAACTTTTTAAAATTATTTATAAGTTTGTAACCCAAGTTTTTTCTATTAAATCAGAAGTTCAGAACCCCATCTCAAATTACATCCGTATTTTGTAAACTTTTCAATTAGCGTCAAAAGGAGATAAAATTTTATAAAAGGTTGGAACTTTTCAAAATTAATTATAATTTTAGAACCCACGTTTTTCCTATTAAATCCGATGTTCAAAACCCCACCTCAAATTACATGTGTATTTGTCTAGACTTTTCAGTTAACTTCAAAAGGTGATGAAAATTGATAAAATGTTAGAACTTTTCAAAATTATTTATAAGTTTAGAACCCAAGTTTTTCCTATTAAATCGGAAGTTCAGAACTCCATCTCAAATTACATCCTCTTGTGTCTAGACTTTTCAGTTAGCTTCAAAAGGCGAAGAAAATTGATAAAAGATTGGAATTTTTTTAAAATTATTCATAAGTTTAGAACCAAATCCTTTCCTACTTAAACAGAAGTTTAGAAGCCCATCTTGAATTACATCCTCAATTGTCTAAACTTTTCAATTAGCTGCAAATGGTGAAGAAAATTGATTAAAGGTTGGAACTTTTTATAATTATTTATAAGTTTAGTACCCAGGCTTTCCGTATTAAATCAGAAGTTCAGAACCTCATCTCAAATTACATCGTCATTTGTCTAGACATTTAAATTAGCTTCTAGAGGCGAAGAAAATTGATAAAAGATTGGGAAATTTTTTAAAAATTATTTATAAGTTTAGAACCAAAACATTTCCTATTAAATAAGAAGCTTATAACCCCATCTCAAATTACATCCTCAAATGTCTAGACTTTTCAATTTCCATCAAAAAGTGAAGAAAATTGATTAAAGATCGTAACTTTTTTAAAATTATTTATAAGATTTGAATCCAAACTTTTCCCTATTAAATCAGAAATTCAGAACCCCATCTCAAATTACATCCTCAACTGTTTAGACTTTTCAATGAGTTTCAAAAGGTGAATAAAATTGATAAAAGATTACAACTATTTAAAAGTATTTATAAGTTTAGAACCCAGGCTTTTCCTATTAAATCAGAAGTTCAGAACCCCATCTCGAATTACATCCTCATTTTTCAATACTTATCAATTAAGTTAAAAAGGTGAAGAAATTTGATAAAACTTTGGAACTTTTTTAATTTATATTTAAGTTTAGAACCCAAGCTTTCCCTATTAAATCAGAAGTTCAAAACCTCATCTCAAATTACATCCTCAATTGGCTTAAATTTTCAATAATCTTCAAAAGGTGAAGAAAATTGATAATAGATTTCAACTTATTATAATTATTTATAAGTTTAGAACCCATTCTTTTTCAATTAAATCAGAAGTTCAGTATCCCATCACAAATTACATCCTCAGTTGTCAATTAGCTTCAATAGTTAAAGAAATTTGATAAAAGATTGGAACTTTTTTAAATTATTTATAAGTTTAGAACCCACGATTTTCCTTTTAAATAAGAAGGTCAGAACCTATCTAAAATTACATCATCAATTGTCTATGCTTTTCAGTTAGCTTGAAAAGGTGAAGAATATTGATAAAAGATTGGAGCTTTTAAAAATTATTTATAAGCTTAGAACCCCAAGCTTTTTCCAATTATATCAGAAGTTTAAAACCCCATGTCAAATTACATCCTCGATTGTTTAATCTTTTCAATTAGCTTCAAAATATGAAGAAAATTGATAAAAGATTGGAACTTTTTAAAATTATTTATATGTTTAGAACGCAATCTTGTCCTATTAAATCAGAAGTTAAAAACCCCATCTCATATTACATCCTTAATTGTCTAGATTTTTCAATTAGTTTCAAAACGTGAAGAAAATTGATAAAAGATTGGAACTTATGATAATTAGTTATAAGTTTAGAACCCAATCGTTTTCAATTAAATCTGAGGTTCATAACCCCATCTCAAATTACATCCTCAATTGTGTAGATTTTCAATTAGCTTCAAAAGGTTAAGAAATTTTATAAAAGATTGGAAATTTTTCAAATTATTTATAAGTTTAGAACTCAAGATTTTCCTATTAAATCAGAAGGTCGGAACCCCATCTCAAATTACATCCTCAATTGTCTAGACTTTTGAATTAGCTTGAAAATGTAAAAAAAAATTGATAAAAGATTGAAACTTTTTAAAATTATTTTTAAGTTTAGAACCCCAAACGTTTTCCTATTATATGAGAAGTTTAAAACCCCATGTCAAATTACATCCTCTATTGGCTAAACTTTTAAATTAGCTTCAAATTATGAAGAAAATTGATAAGAGATTGGAACTTTTGAAAATTATTTATGAGTTTAGAACCCAAGCTTTTTCTTTTAAATCAGAAATTCAAAACCCCATCTCATATTACATCCTCAATTGTCTAGACTTTTCAATTAGCTTCAAAAAGTGAAGAAAATTGATAAAAGATTGGAACTTTTTAAAGTTATATATAACTTTATAACCCAAGTTTTTTCTATTAAATCAAAATTTCAGAGCCCCATCTCAAATTACATTCGTATTTGTCTATACTTTTCAATTAGTTTCAAAAGGTGATGAAAACAGATAAAACGTTGTAACTTTTCAAATTTATTTATAAGTTTTGAACCTAAGTTTTTTCTATTAAATCGGATGTTCAAACCCCATCTCAAATTACATCCTCATTTGTCTAGACTTTTAAATTAGCTTCAAAAGGCGAAGAAAATTGAAAAAAGATTGGAATTTTTTTAAAATTATTTATAAATTTAGAACCCAAGATTGTCCTATTAAATTAGAAGTTCATAACCCCATATCACATTACATCCTCAATTGTCTAGACTTTTCAATTAACTTCAAAAGGTGAAGAAAATTGATTAAAGATTGAAACTTTTTAAAATTATTTATAAGTTTAGAACCAAAGCTTTTCGTATTAAATCAGAAGTTCAGAACCCCATCTCAAATTACATCCTTAATTGTCTAGACTTCTCAATTAGCTTCAAAAGGTGATGAAATTTTATAAACGATTTGAACTTTTTAAAATTATTTATAAGTATAGAACCCAAGCTTTTCCTATTAAATCAGAAATTGAGAACCCCATGTCAAATTACATCCTCAATTGTGTAGACTTTTCAAATAATTTCAAAATGTGAAGAAAATAGATAAAAGATTGGAAGTTTTTATAATTATTTATAAGTTTAGAACTCAATCTTTTCCTATTAAATCATAAGTTCAAAACCCCATCTCAAAATACATTATCAATCGTCTAGACTTTTCAATTAGCATCAAAAGGTGATGAAAATTGATAAAAGATTGTAACTTTTTAGAATTATGTATAAGATTAGAATCCAAAATTTTCCTATTAAATCAGAAGTTCAGAACCCCGTCTCAAATTACATCCTTAATTTTCTAGACTATTCAATTAGATTCACAAGGTGAAGAAAAATGATAAAAGATTGGAACTTTTTAAAATTATTTATAAGTTTAGAACCCCAATACTTCCTTATTAAATCAGAAGTTCAGAACCCCATCTCAAATTACATCCTTATTTGCCTAGACTTTTCAATTACGTTCAAAGGGTGAAGAAAAATGATAAACGATTGTAACTTTTTAGAATTATTTATAAGTTTATAACCTAAGATCTTCCTATTAAATCAGAAGTTCAGAACCCCATCTCAAATTACATCTTTATTTGTCTATACTTTTCAATTAGCTTCAAAAGGTGAAGAAAACGGATAAAAGATTGGACTTTTCAAATTTATATATAAGCTTAGAACCCAAGCTTTCCCTATTAAATCGGAAGTTTAGAACACCATCTCAAATTACATCCTCATTTGTCTAGTCTGTTCAGTTTGCTTCAAAAGGCGAAGAAAATTGATAAAAGATTGGAATTTTTTTAAAATTATTTATAAGTTTAGAACCCAAGATTTTCCTATTAAATCAAAAGTTCATAACCCCATTTCAAATTACATCCTCAATTATCTAGACTTTCGACTAGCTTCAAAAGGTGAAGAAAATGGATTAAATATTAGAACTTTTTAAAATTATTTATAAGTTTAGAACCCGAGCTTTCCCTATTGAATTAGAAGTTCAGAACCCCATCTCAAATTACATCCTCAATTGTCTAGACTTTTCAATTAGCTTCAAAAGGTGAAGAAAATTTATAAAATGTTAAAACTTTTTAAAATTATTTATAAGTTTAGAACACAAGCTTTTCCTATTTGTTAGCGTATCCCTCTAAGAATACGCCAAAGATAATGAGATGATTATCCATTGGACGGCCTGGCTAACGGTCGCTATCTGGCGCAAGTGCTAGGTCTGGGCCCTCGCCCTTACGACCTTGTGTTTAGGACCTGTGTCACAACTAGCATTTTTTCTAGGAAATTCTACTCCCATGTAATCATTCACCTAGTGTAATAGCTTGTACTCTAAGAGAATATCATATTCAGTGCTCATTCAAATGCACCTCTCATGTTCAACACAGAGTCTGAAAACCCTAAGAATCCCGATTTGAGTCCATATTGGACTAGGATTCCTTATTGGACCTAATGGACCAATAAGCATCCAAATTCAACTATTTTGGGCTTGGAAACCCTATTTGGATTCTAAATGGACCCAATTCACAAATCTATAACAGTTTGGACCATTTGGGCCTAGCATGATTCATTCTAACCCTAATGGGCCTTATTGGGCCATAACTAATCCAATTAACCTTAGTGAGCCATAAATCCATTCTTTTATTCTATTTGGGTCGTGAACCATCTAATGAGCCCATTGGGCTGAAAAGTAATCATTAGACCTCATGATTTCGAGTAAAGACAAGTAAAGGCCCAAACTACTCCACCCTTTCTCCTAGCCCCAAAATTCTCGGCCCATGAGTAAAAAAAATGAAATGGGGGTTGACTTTGGTAGTGCCACCTCCATATTATCCACCATGTAACAAGGCAATTGCATCTCATACTTCCATGCAAGCTTGTATGATCCAACATGCTTCAAGACTAGTCTCTCTCCCCTCTTTTTTTCACTCTCGGGCAAAGATACACACACATACACTTCACTTACACATTTCTCTCAAATAATCCCTCAACCACCCAAGAACACTCCTTCCTTTCATCTCTAATTTTCGAGATTTTGAGCATCTTCAAGAAGGTTTTCACCATCAAAAGTCATTATTCTCTTGGTAAGTCCTTACATATCCAAGTAATATAACTTCATTCTCATGTTAGATCACTCCTTCTAAGCAAGTTTTTAGTGATCATACTCCTAGAAACCTCCTAAGTTCGAGATCCACCCAAGAAAGCTTGCTAGGACCAAAAATCTCTTCATCTCTTCTTCAAAACCGAGAACAACAAGCAAAGGTGAGTTCATACCCCCTTGTTTTCGGTTTTTACATGATTTTTGGGGGAGAATACAAGTAAAATGTGTAGATCTATGTGTTATATGCATGTCTTGTGTGATTTCTTAGCTTATTTCGTAAAAAATGTGTTAGATCTTAACAAATCTCGACAGATTAAGTAACATTGAGTTAAGATCCATGAACTAAGACACCTTATACATCATCTTATCAAGTTAAAAGTGTTATATGTTTATGATATAAAAATCTAAGGCAAAAACCTTGTTAAGGGTCAAAAATTGTCAAGAAAACAAAAGATAAGGGCAAAAAGCGACATTTATGTTTTTATAAGGATCAAACAGGTCCTACTAGTATAAAATGAATTTTTATGATAAACATGCTTTCCAAAGGGGCAAAAATGTAAATTTTAGCTTAATGGGCCAAACATTTGGGCATCACGGTTTTGGGCCCAAATTTGCGAAAAATGAGAGTTTTGGGACTAAAAATGTTATTTGAGCAAAGTATGAGTCATAAATGTAAATAAACGAAATTTATGGGTGAAAATAATATTTATTTCTAAATTGGACCAAAAATGTAAATTTTATCAAAATTGGGCCGAAAGTGTCAAACTTTACAAATAAGGGGCTAAAAATGCACTTTTCTGCAAAACTGGGCCATAAATATCAAAATATAAATTTTTGGACTAAAACCGTGAATTTCTAAACATTCGGGACGAAATTACAAATTTTTATAAATTATGGACTAAAGTATTATTTTTACAAAACTTTGGGCTTTAATTGAAAATTTGAGGTTTATTGGCCAAAAATGTCGTTTTTACAAAAAGGAAGACTTTTTATAATCAAGTTGGTAAACCTCGAGCTAAAATAAACAACGAAACAATTACTAATGGACGAAATACATCGATAACAATTTTATTGGGCCTAATATTCACGTTACGTGGCCAATGGGCCTTAAGGGCCCATTCAAGTGTATATTGAGCCCAATGTTTTCCATGACATGTTTATTGGGTCATGCAACCCATTTACATGTTAATGTGGGCCTGAATTATGGGTCACTTGTTTGTTGGACCTTTGTGGTCCATTTGCATGCCTATTGGGCCCAAATTACCCACTTACATGTTATTGGGCCTTCGTGATCCATTTACATGCTAATTGGGCTTGGATTGAAATTCACATTGCTTAGTAGATTGTAACTCTATCATTTACATAATTATTGAACTTCGTATACTTATATATATATATATATATATATATATATATATATATATATATATATATATATATATATATATATATACCTTTTGGATATGAAAACATACAACATACACGTAAACATTAAACATGGTATGAAAGGTTGAGAATCTAGAGAGACTTGTCGGTTGGCACCTTTGAGTGTACAATCGTAGCCTGTAGTTATAACCAGAGTTTCCTGGAGGGAGAGCGGGAGTTTGTGTATAGATCTATACGGGGTGACCCCCCACGCCTTAGCTGTTCGCTACAGCTAGACTAGGCCAGTCTAGGGCGACAAACCTTACCTACATCAAAACCGGCGCCTGAAAATGTCAAGACAGGCGAATTAGTTATTATCAAGCATGGTTGTAACGGCTCACTTAGAGACTAACTTCATCAAAGATTTTGGTATATTTATACAGATCTAGACGATACTAAAAACATACATACATCGATACTCGGTCATGGGATTTTATGATTACGATACTTCTATATGCAGAAAATATCGGATTTTCTGGGATAAATACATTTATACTTTACTTTCCACTTACAACAGAAAAATACAGAGTTTCTATCTGGATTACATTTTTGTTTATTTATACATTTCAAAAGCAGTAAACACACATGCATTAATACTTGATTTTGACACATTATTTTCAAACCACTTTACAGAAAATATCGGATTTTCTGGTGCTTTACGAACCATACAAAACTTTTCAATCAAACATGCTTATGAACTCACCAACATAATATATGTTGATGTTTTCAAAATAACTTGTATTCTCAGGGACTCGTTAGGCAGAAGAATCATCAAGAATATAGGATTTTGTTTTGTGTACTGTTAAACATCATTCAGTGAATGTTTTGGTCATGTAATTTAAAAGATTGTACTTGATGTAAACAATGGCAGTTGTATTAAATTATGCATGGTGATGATGATGTTATGTTTCATTTATATTCACTATAATGATATTTCAAGATGAAGTCACGCACAAGCCCCGGGACGTTTCCGCCGTCTGGTTCGGGGGTGTGACACCCTGGCTTCCTAACACTGAGGCCCATAACAGGCCAAAATAGTACCGGATTACTCCCCATAACGACAAGTGTAGCACTTAGAGCGCCACTTCTTAGTAACTTTGCACCAATAGCGGATAACCACTAGTAGTGCACGACTCACCAATAGGATGCCTCCACGTACTAATAGTCCTAACAACGTATAAGGTGTTGTCGAGGACATGCTCCCTACGCAATAGGTATAAAAAGACCATTTTTCTTTGGAAGAAGGAACCATGCTCTCTCTCTCTATCTAAGATAAAACCATGTTTCTCCCATACACTTACTGACTAGACCGTCGGAGTCTCGTTCCGGGACCCCCTCCTAGATGACAACTAACGTCGACTCTTTGTTTGTTGTGATTCTTAGGCTTAACGAGACGAAGCGATCCACCAATGACGTTAAGCTCAGAGATATATCACAACATTTGGCATCATCCGGGTGTGTACTTAGAGTTACACAACCTTAAAACAACCCTAGACAGCGGCAATGACCGGAAAGGCACCTGCGGTGTCCGACGGAGGAGAAACGAGCCCGCTCAGGCCAATGTCGTCTCTCGATGGCACACAGCCATCTGCCTCATACGGACAAGCCTCCACCCACACGCCAGAGAAATAGACATTAGATCCAATAATGGGAACCACAACTGCAGCAATCGCCGCCCTATGGCGACCATTACCCGTCACAATAGAGCAACCGGTTGCAACCGCGATCACAGCACCTCAGTCGACAGCGACTCAACAGTCACAACCGCAAACCCAGCAATCCTTATTGTTAACCCAGTAGTCGTAACCGGTGGTTTCTCAGCCACAAACGCAACCGCAACAGGCAGGGACGAACACCTGGTACCCAATAACCATAATGTCCTCTTCACACTACTCAACGTCAAGCTACCAATTCTCTCCAGTAATAGGAATGTCGCATAACCCGCTTTTCGCTCAACAACCTACGATGTTCAGCCCCTATTTCCAGCAGTTGTACAGATCCAGCCATCAAACACCACTGGTAGGAGAACCTGAACCCCACCCTCTAGGCTCCATCGACGTAACAGTTGAACATTCTCGTCCAACAGTACCAGGGGCCGACTCCGTGCATGTCCCAGCAGCCGGAGCAAAACTCACAACTACAGCAAAGCATGCAATCGAGCCTTCAATTGCAACCATACATCTCACAAGCAGCAATGTACAATCTAACATATGGAAACTCGTATTACGTCTAACAATTTACGACATACGGCAGTTTTCCATATCCTCGCATGGAAAACCCGGAAAGGAGCACCAGTTCTGCTTTTTGCCAGGAACTCTTGGAGTATGAGATCCCGCATTCGAGAATGATACCAAATATCCCTAAGTACGATGGAACAACCAACCTCGATGAGCACATCGATACCTATGAGTGGACGATGACTTCACTAAGGATGGACAAACGTTTCATGTGTACATATTTTCCGTTTACATTATCCGGCAACATCACAAAATGGTTCAAGGTGCTGCGACCAGGAAACATTGCGGGTTTCGAACAGCTAATATACCTTTTCCTAAACAATTTCATGCAAGTATGAAAGGGTAAGGGAGATGCAAACTCCACAATGGTGTGAAAACAAAAAGAGAGAGAGTCGACACGAGAGTACTACAATAGATTCACACTGGCGACACACAACGTTCCGGGTCACGAAGAGTTCCTTGTAACTGTTGCCTTCGCACAAGGTCTACTCCCCGGGCCTTTTTCAAAAAAGATGCAGGGGATGGTACTTCAGTCGATAGACAAACTCAAATACATAGTTGAAAAATACCTCCGACAAATCGAAGGCGAGGAATGGAAGGAAGCTAACCCGAAAGTCGTCGCAAACGCGTATATAAAGCAAGAGGAAGCAAACTCCCATGCAACCCCCAATAATCGAGACCACCATGATAGAAGCCACAACAAGCACAACCGACAGCCAAGACACCCATCTCGTAGATTTTGCCTTTTCAGCAAGGATAAGCACCGATTTCACCGGGCTGAGGTGCATGCGGTTGAGAAAACACCTCCAAAGGTGGAAAAAGAACAAGGAAAGTACTGTGAGGACCACAAGAGTAAAACCCACGATACCGGCGAGTGCACGGTCCTGAGGAAAGAAATGGATGTAAAACGCCTAACGGGCGACCTCATAGCAATTGCCAAGGACTTGAGGTCCAAGTTTGACGCTGACTAAAGGAATATACGTGATCGAAAAGATGGGGACAAGCACCAAGTTAAGGAGGAAATTTTTACCATCGCGAGACCTCTCGAATGAAGCAAGCATGAAGAGACAGACGTCCATATCGAGGTACTCCCTAAGAACATCCTCAATATCAGCTTCTCATTGAAAGACCCACGCATGCCCAACTGGAATCCCAGAGACCCACTCATTATAACGGCCTACGTGCACCTCAAGCAAATTCATCGAGTGTTAATAAATAACGGAAACAACACTAACATTCTCTACGAACATTGCTTCCGCCAAATCCCACACTCCCGGAGAGAAGGTCTACAACCCTCAACCATGGGCCCACTCGTCGGAATCACAGGTCATCAGTTATGGCCGCTAGGCACCATAAACCTCCCACTGACATTAATCAGTCACAACATAAAAGAAACAATCACAAGGGTAATAGAGTTCTCGATGGAATGTCGCCCAACCAACGACGATATGCTCCTCGGACGCCCAACGCTTTTCCAGCTCCGGGAAATACCATCAATAATCCATGGAATGGTGAATTTTAGTACAAGCACGGGCTCGACCATAGTCTTCGCCTGAAACCCACTATCACGATACTATAGAGACATTGCCACATTAGAAATAATGCACGTACCAAGGAAACGAAGAACGTGTCGTCATATGAAGAAGCACCCAATACTGGCAGTAACTCCACGACATCAAGATGGTAGGCGAGAGAACGCCTGGATAAAGAAATTCAAGGGGGAGGAGGGCACAGTAGCAACAATGCAACTGTACCGGAAGATGTGCCGCCTCACAGCACCAAGCATACCCCTCAAAATTTAGCAAAAACACAAAGCAAGGACCGAAAACCATACCCAAAGAGTAGCACAACAAGCAAAGAAAATCCCGAGACAGACCCGTGTAGAAAATGGGAAAACGGGATAGGACGCCTGCCGAATCCAAGTAAGCCTTCCATCACCCACAAGACTAAAAGCTAGAAATCCCAGAAACACTGGGACATGGAGTAGAGAGTGACACGCACGCGCAAGGATCCCAAGATCGATCAGGTACCTCGGGAGGAAACCGCGAATGTTAACACAACATTGTCCGGCAAAGAGACCAATCCAAAAAGAAACGTCAAAGCCACGAAAACCTTCGACGGGTCCAGACTAGCTCGAATCACCATCCATATGGGTTGCTCCCAGTCAACTCCCCAAGTGACGGTGCATAGGGAACACGGGGAGGCCTGAGAGTTGTGGTAAGGAGAATGCAGACAGAAAGAGAAAAACGCTCACCCTAGGAGAGAAGCGAGGCAGACAGAACTGAAGCGCAAAAGAAATATGAGAATTGTCTTTAGAAAAGTGATTCACCTAGAAATTGTTGGATTAATGTCTAAGTCCATAACTATAATTGGTATGTACTTGACCCAACTTGGCATGGTCCATTTGGGTTGCACTTCACCGAAACAATTTATATGGACAATCCTTTGAGAATAGCATGCTTATGATTTATATTAATATATTACAAGTTTTAATATATTAATATATAATCATATTATTTAATTAGTATTGATCAAGAATTAATTTATAATTAATTAAGTGATCAAAAGGAACTAATTAAATATGGACTCTTAGATATATATATATATATATATATATATATATATATATATATATATATATGTGTGTGTGTGTGTGTGTAGTGGGCCAAGTTCATTTAGGTTGGGCTAAGTCTTCATGGATAGTCCATGGAGCTTTAACCCATGGATCCTAGGAAATGAAAGGTCATGGGTATTTGGGTTTAACCCTAATCCTCCACACTATATAAAGGGTCTTATGGTTCATGAAATTAGGCTGGTGGCTAGTGTGGATACACTAAAGAGGGCAATAACCGATATCATAAGTGTGAGCCAAGTATCCATATTCTCTAAAGTCTTCCAAGGTGTTTTGGTGATTTGTGATTCCACTTTAGGCTTCCACACTATTGGGGCTAAGCTCTTAAAGTTCAAGATTTCAAGCTTCATTAAAAGGTATGTATTCTAACTTGTTATATTACCCAAGTATCAAGGATTGTATGCTAGACAGGGTAATACCTTGGAATATTCATATTTGCATGTATAATAGAGAAAACATAGATCCAAGGTATTTAGGGTTGCATGTACACTTAGGAGTGTTAGAATGCTCAAAACCCAACAGTGGTATCAGAGCCATGGGCTGTTTTCTGTTATATTGATGCAAATGTTTTATTTTCAAAGTTGGAAAAAAAAAGAAAAAAAAACATGACGTTTGTCAAATTTTAAGATAATTACTTGTTTTTGTGAAAAACTAATTATTTGTAAAATTTGAATCATTTGCTATATGAGTTGAATTAGGTCAAATTTAGTAAAAGATAAAATGATATGATTATTTTATTAGTTTAAAAAGTTTGATCTAAAGAGTTTTTTGAAACCTCCATAAGTTATGGATATGAAAAGGTTTTTAAAAAAATTGATTCAAAGTTTTTTATGGAGTTACAAAACTTGGTCTTAATGTTTTAAAGAATTCCATAACTTGTTCTTAAGTTATGGAACATGGAAAGTTTCATCATAAAACAAGTATTTAACTCCATAAGTTATGGAATCCAAAAGTTTTCAAGAGTTACAAAACTTGCCCTCAAGTTTTGGAATTTGGAAAAAGTTTTTTTATGATAAAAAAAAAGAATTGAATTCTAAAACTCTTGGGTTCATAACTTAAACAATTAATTAAATGGTTTTAATTTTGAATTTAATAATTGGAATTATGATTTTTTATTGAATAATTCAATTAACTCTTATGGACTTTATTAATAGATAATTAAAGTGTTTAATTAAAAGAGAATTAATAATTCCATAATGACATGGTTTAAATTTAATTAAATTAAGAGTATAGTTTAATTAATAGGTTAAACCACCAAGTATTTTAAATGTCTAAAATACACCCTTATACTATTATAATATTAAAAGTTTAATATATTATATGTATAAGAGCAAGTCGTCTTACCATTAGTAGGCCTCATTCACGAAGCCGGTCTATAAGGGGGGTATAAGGTTACTGCCTATAAAATGGCAGTTTAATGGGTGTCCACTCTCACTCACCGCTTCCTTGACCGGTGGAGGGTCGTTAGCCGAACAGGTAGGACAAGGACTATAATTCTCCCTTCATTATAAGTATAACGATAAATAACAAGTAACTAAACACTTATAAATTCCCAATCTTAGTTACTTAGGAAAATGTGAATAAGGTGCTAATCCATGAAATTACACTTTGCACTTTGTTTAAGCTGTTAGTGGAGCGTGTGTGGTTAACCGGCACACTAACCTGGACTTAACAAGGTAGGCAAAGGGTAACTTAATGTTTATCATAGTATCGTTGGAGCGTGTGTGGTTAACTGGCATATCGATTGAGGGGTAAATATTAAGGGTACCAAGTATATTTGCATGGTTACTTCACACCTTGTTTTGTGATCCTCGGCATCCCAGTCACAAAACCTGAAGGGCACACTCGAGATTGAAACATGCCATTGAAAAGTTCAATGAATCTCAAAAGAATCTAGGAGTTTCAAAACCAATTAAAACCTAATAATACATTTCGTTTATCTTGGTGGAAATTGGTGAATCGTCATTCACCTACCTTCAAATATTTTATAGCTTGGATTACGGCATCCCCCTTCCAAGTTATAAAATAGTTTGTTGGGTCCTAGCCTTAATATATCATATTGGGTGTTATATTAAGGACTTAAATCAACTTTACGTGAATTTCTCCCATTGTTGATGTCTGGTTTAGACAACAATGATCTTCCCAAACCAAGCTTTCCTAATGAATATGACTTCCCGAGTTTGGCTCATGGAAGTCATACTTCTCTTCCTCCACCTCCTCCAATTATTCTCCCTAACCCACAAGTTCAAGGTCACTCAAGCCCTAATGGCAAACAAGGTCTATGTGTGATCACATCTTAGAGATAAAGTCACATATTGACAAGCCGGGAGAGTTGGGTGTCAAAGTCTTGAGAAAGTTGGATGTTCAATCACTTTCTAAGTCACATAGTGAGTTCCTTTAGGACTACTATGAAACAGACTATGACATGAACCTTAATGATCATATCTATTTGCTTGGTGCTGCTGAATCAGCAATGATTTAGAACGATAGTAAAGCAAATTTGATTAGAAGATCAACTTCCCAAAAACTTTATGGACAGTGACAATGGTGACACTGGAAATCCAGAAAAAGCATTCTCTTCCCAATGGAAAGGGATTGGCCATAGTCAACCCGGTTGACCAAATGGTAAAGAGAAAGGCTAAGTCTGAGATAGTCCCATTACCAAAGGGTCCATATGTTTATTTTGCCAAAGGAAGGGGCGTTGATTGCAAAGCTGCCAAATTTACCTAAGGATGTTAAAGTCAATAAGTTTGACTCTACATCAGGTAGAGCCCATTATCTAACTCTGTTAAGTTCTATTCTGAGATCCACATTACATGATGTGACTGGGTCACATGTTGATGTTTTAAGAATCAAAGAATAGAGAGAAATCTTAAAGGAAGTATATGTTGATTCTGATCGCGAAGGTGGATTTCGACCGCATCAGAATTTTGAGCAGTTTCTTAAGAAGTTATGATATATTGCTAAGGAATAGATAACAACAATTTTCCATGTGGATTGTAAGGATAAGTTTTTCCGCAAAGTTTTAAAATAAAAGAAAATTGTTTAATTTTATTTATTTGAAGTATCCTTACAATGGCATTTGTGGAAAATTGTTGCTTATATGATTCCACTGACAGCAATATTGGAAATTGGATTTGATTCTTTCATTTGTGGTAGTGTCTAAATTTACCAAATCAGGAAAGTTCCTCATCACCCAAGTTTCAATTGGACCGAAACTTGGAATCATGCAAGTTGAATAGTATGATGAATGAGAACTTTCAAGCATTGGAAAATCAAGACTAATTACTTGTTCACATGGATGTGTGAGTCAAGTGAACGACTAAAGGGATCGAGTACACATTCTTGTGCACTGGTCATGTCCACCACAAAGCTCGTTAAGACTATTTGATTTACTAAAGTTTAGTAAATATGGTTATACTTACAAGTTTAAGTATAATTCTGAAACATTGGAAAAGTCTCAATGTATGGCAGAACGAATGGGAAGAATCAAATTAGGCAGAAAGATAAAAGTTTCTCAAATCTGAAAAGATGGGAGAGTACTTTAGTATCATGTTTGTGATCATCTTAATGATTTAGAAATCATATCACAATTAGTCCTCTAAAGGTCATCTTAGTGCATTCTTATGACTAAGAAGAGGAGTCATGAATTGTTGAAATGGTTAGATCAGGAAGATGAGTCATACTTCGTTCCAAAACAATTCTTAGAGTCATACTCCAAGATTGTAACTTGAGTGACATATCTTAAAGAAAGGTTTAAAACACTTGTCAAATGTAAGAGTAAAAGTGTCCTACTCTTGTACATTTGAAATTGGTAAGTTGTGATGTTTTGGATAAAACAAAGACCAACTAAGGCCAATTGTGTGAAGTGTTTGTCTTGATAAAGAATCCGCGCTATCTCTTGAATATTTGGCAAGATAGTCTTATATGTCAAGAGGATAGTGGGAGTCTTAAAGATCCTAAAAAGAATTTCAAGAACTAATCAAGAATAAAACCTGAGGTTCTTCACTAGCACACGACTTAAGGTTTATAACCTATCGTGTTGACATATTTTGTGCCCATTCCAGTTAAAGTTGGCTTTGCATAGGAGTTCTGAAAGTTCTCAATTGGTTGCATAACAACTTGGAAGCAATGGCAGGCCCTGTACTGCCAGGTGGCAAGAAGTTAAGATTACATAAGTTCAGTCCATATGAGTTTGGATTTGTCATTATCCTTGTCTTGTGACTATGGTTTTGACGATTCACATGGATAAGAACACATACACCATAAAATCTAAGGTTCATAAGGTTTCTCTCCGATTCATGAAAATGATGGTGAGGAAACACTTCCACCAAGTAGATTTGAAGCAGATGGCAAAAGGTCTAAACAATTGAGACTATGATTACGACATCCCTTTTCATAGTTCTGAAATTGTTTAGACACACATGCATGCTATCTAAGGAAAGGTGTATGATTTTGATAAAGTTTTATCAAAGCATCTCGTATCAGAAATCTGAACTTTGGTAAGAAAGTCAATAAAGTATTGATTTCTAGAAGTCCAGCTGATTTCTGAGTACATGTCAAAGCTAGTGGGAGCATAAGTGTTATGCTAATAATCATCATGTTAGTGGGAGCATGATAATTATTGTTAGTGTTGCAAGTTAGCAATGTTAATTATAGAAAACAAAAGTTTCAATTCGTGAGGCTGCAGGGATTGAAAAAGTTGTTTTGCTATAATTAAGGGAGAGGATATACTTCATTTCAGTTCTAAAGGCTTAGATTGAGACCTTAATCATCTTTAGTCAAGAATATATATATGAATTCTTGTTGGATTGGTTCAACTTAAGGAAATTCTATATATTGCGTTCTCAAAATGTGATTATGATTACGGCATCCCTCTTCATAGTCAAATTTTGAAAACATGGCAAATAAAAATATTGTAGCAAAAGATTGGTCTAGAATCATGTCTTTATGTGAGACATCATGAATCGTGTACCATTTGTTTTGGGTACAGGATCGATTGCATGTGCTATAATATTTGTCATTTCTAAATTTTTCCAAATGCCCAGAGGCATTAAGAAGGGAAAAGGTCTAGAATTGGATATGACTAAAATGATTAAGCAATTGTCGAGGACAATGTGAGGTTTACCAAAGATTGGTTGCTCAGGGACAGTTGGAAGTATAGTGCTAATTTTGGAAGGACCATATTGACATATTCTGAAAAGAGGCATCTCTTATTCAGAAGTGATAGTCAAAATGAGAATATGGAGTTGTCTCCATAGGTGGAAGTTATATGTGTAAGATTAGAAAACTTAATGCAAGAAGCATGTCCAAAACAATGTACTTTGAATATGAGACTTAGTTTCCATGGAGTTGATCTCCATTGGAATACCTTATAATGACTGTTGACAAGTCTTTGTGACTTTGTACATATTCGTTACAGGAGGGTCAGTGCATATAAGTTTAAAATCTAAACAGATTTCGATAAATGATAGGAATTTGAAATTCTCACATTTTTCGATAAGGATTTGGGAGTGTGAAATTAGAATCATTGAAATTATGTTCAATTGGTTTATTTCACAAAGTAAGGATCATAGACAAACATAGAGTGCATACTTGGTGTATGGCAAAGCTATTGTTTAGAAAAACATAGTGTACATGCTTGGAGCATGGGACAACTAGTGTTTTTAATTCAGGTATAAAGTTGATAAAACCGAAACAATGAAACAATGAGTAATCAGTATGGTGATAAATAAAAGTGGTCTATTTATATTCATAGGGTTTGATACCATATTTGATTCATTTATTCTTGTGTTTCATTTTGCATGTTTTGACTTCCAGAATAAACTAGGTCATTCTTCCTGAATGACTAAGTTATTCAAATTATCCACAGTCGGTCATATGTTGGAAGTAGATATGAATCAAGACTGTCATGGGTTGGCTTGTAGAGGTCTAAGATGTTGGACAAAGCGGTGCTACAACACTCATGAGTGCTCATAAGTTCTGAGTATTGGATTCAACCCACGCTCATTTGAATCACTTCATGGATTTTATCACGAGTGATCATGAGACGATAATATCTTATATTCTTAAAACCTAGAGATATGAGTTGTTACTATGAGTTGATAGTGCATTGATTGCACGAAAACGCATTGGTAACTCGATGTTATAAAACGTGCCTTTGTGTATGATTCAACAAGTAGTAGAACAAGCCATATGAGTCGAAGTTTATCCATTCCTTTTACCTTCGGGATAAAAGCGATATTTGTGGGCCCCTCGATGATTTACCGATGACACATGTAAGTGCTTGGCCAAGCCAGGACTGATTTGATTTGTTCAATCAGTCAGTCATCATAAATCGGAAATCAGGAAACAACAAATGGACAAAGAGAATGATTATAATCCATGTCTCAGCCATATGATATCTAGAATGGAGGAATATATGATCTCTTATCTAATGGACAAGTCATTGACAAAGGTCAGATTTCATTGACAAGGTCAGAGTTCGACAGCGGCTTTAAGAGCTACGATTGCCAGTTAGGTTTTGAAGTGATACTCAATAATAGTTTTAGACTTATCCAAGTGGGAGACTGTTGGATTAATGTCTAAGTCCATAACTATAATTGGTATGTACTTGACCCAACTTGGCATGGTCCAATTGGGTTGCACTTCACCGAAACAATTTATATGGATAATCCTTTGAGAATAGCATGCTTATGATTTATATTAATATATTATAAGTTCTAATATATTAATATATAATCATATTATTTAATTAGTATTGATCAAGAATTAATTTATAATTAATTAAGTGATCAAAAGGAACTAATTAAATATGGACTCTTAGATATATATATATATATATATATATATATATATATATATATATATATATGTGTGTGTGTGTGTGTGTGTGTAGTGGGCCAAGTTCATTTAGGTTGGGCTAAGTCTTCATGGATAGTCCATGGAGCTTTAACCCATGGATCCTAGGAAATGAAAGGTCATGGGTATTAGGGTTTAACCCTAATCCTCCACACTATATAAAGGGTCTTATGGTTCATGAAATTAGGCTGGTGGCTAGTGTGGATACACTAAAGAGGGCAATAACCGATATCATAAGTGTGAGCCAAGTATCCATATTCTCTAAAGTCTTCCAAGGTGTTTTGGTGATTTGTGATTCCACTTTAGGCTTCCACACTATTGGGGCTAAGCTCTTAAAGTTCAAGATTTCAAGCTTCATTAAAAGGTATGTATTCTAACTTGTTATATTACCCAAGTATCAAGGATTGTATGCTAGACAGGGTAATACCTTGGAATATTCATATTTGCATGTATAATAGAGAAAACATAGATCCAAGGTATTTAGGGTTGCATGTACACTTAGGAGTGTTAGAATGCTCAAAACCCAACAGAAATGCCAAGCTCCAACATGCGCAAAAACACGGTCGGACCATGAGGAAGCACACTGTGGGTTCCAACACACAAACACCGTAGAGACACTTCCCGTTGGAGAAATACCTTACAAGCCTTTCCCAGACGACCCCATAGAGAACAAGAGGGCCAATGCTAAGATTGTGAAGATGCCAATAGAGAAAGTAAAACCATGAAAAGAAAACTACTCGCCTGAGGTAAAGAAACAAACAAGTGGCTCACAGCAAGAAGTATCGAGAAACATTATCGGAAGAATGCCTAGCTCGGGGGCGCGTCAGCCCACCACACGCAAAGACAAAATCGAAAGCCTGAAAATCATTGTCGGAGAATACACAGAATATCAGGTGCTCATTCCTCCTCAAAGCCAACACACCATGACGTTGACTAACAACTATCAGTCACCAAATCAATGGGGTATCGATACCATGGGACAACCCCCGTCATACCAGGAGGAACCAATTTCCCCCTGGTTACCCCCCAAACATTTAAGTAGACAGGCAAAAAATAACCACCCATCAAGATTGAAAAAAACATGGGTTAGAGAACCACCAGCAACGTCTCAGCTCCATCGCCATGCCCCAAGGCCGGACCTCGACGGAGAACTGCTTAACCTGATACAAGGAACGAAAGCAATGCCACCACTTGGGATCACAAACAGGTCGTTGCGAGCGCTAAACTTTGGTGCAATCATCAACAAGGAAAAGAAACGTCCGAAAATGAACATGCTTAGTGGGAAATGCGTGACCGTTAAACTCAACCTTGCCAAACATAGGGAAAACGCCAAAAATTGCCATACTTGGTATATACGAGTGGAGAGCCCCGATGCAGAAGACTGGACGTTGGAAAAGGATGGGTTTAACCACACATGACCCAAGAGCCAGCTAAACATTGCCAAAGAGCATACAATAAGGGCCACAAAACACATCAAGATGGAGTTAGCGTCCCAAGAGCTCAGGACGAAGGAGTCGCCTCCTGGGTCCGGAGTGTGTGCAGTTCACACCACCATCCCTAGAGCAAGGAAAAATGTCCAGATAAGGCACATCCGGGGCTTGATAAATGTGATAAAACTCCGAATGGATAATCACACCCAACAGATCAGCCCAAGAAGCTAGACCTTGGCTTACGCCATGATGTAGTCACTTCTTTCTCTTTACTCATCTAACAATGTAGTTATCCCCAACAACATTATCAATGAAGGAAGTTGACTACCCAAAAAAACTATTATAACATTTTTTACTATTCAAGCTTGATAACACTCACAAAAAAGGTTTACATGTTTACCAAATGATAACAAGGACTAATCATCCACATAATTTGAGTGAAACCATTATAAGAATGAAACCATAGGTGTCAAAGGTTCATATCCTTTCCCTAAAAAAAATAGTACCTAAGTTATAAACGCATCGAGGTGACGATCTCTGCTTGACTTAGATAATCATAGCCAGGATACAATTTACCAAGGCTCGGGACGTAGAACGAAGTCTCAAAAAGGGAAATCAACAAACTTTAGCTAAAAAAAAGGGATACCCTAACAAAGCAAACTGGACAGAAAGACCCACTCTAGAAATAATGGTCTACGACCCAAATAAAGGACAAATTTCGAGCCCGCAGCACGAGCTCCCGGGACAAATCCAAATCAATTTAAGCCAATATAAGTCCTAGAGTTATAAGTTAGGCAAATCCAGTAGCGCGACTAGATCGCCAAACAACATAACCGCCCACCAGGCAGAGAGATCTAACTGTCGCGAGTCGACCCCCCAAGGCCAACATAAACCTGGGGGAAGAATCGACTCAGTAAGGAAAAATAAGGGCACATAATCACCTGTGACCAACATAAACCACCTGGGGGTAGAAACAAAGGTATCGAAGAAGCAGAAACACTCTTGGAAGCAAGCACCACAACTTTCGTGCTTTTGATGGTTCACACCCAAACCCTATCAACCAGGGAATCCTGAACAGAGAGGAGAGAGAAGGTAATTTTTGGCCATCCTTCTATGAGTATGATTGGACGAAAATATGAAGCTAGAAGACCCAATTTATAGCTGATAGGAAAACACTAGATAAGCCTTACTTTATTAAAATAATAATATCTTAAATAAGGTAATTATTTGGTTTCCTAATTATCTCCAAGAGACATTCTAGAACCCTGAAGAAGCCTCATATTTTCGGCCAACCTAGGATTCTTCTAGAATTCCTCTCTTGTTCAACTATTGAACAATTACAACTTAGGTCTTTTTACTTTTAGTTAATCCAATTAATCCCAAAATTAATTCTAATTAATTTCTGATTAATACTTAATTAAACAATACTATTTCTGATTAATATATTATTTTCATAACATATTAAAAAATCATTTATTGCTATTTATTAATCATATAATAAATCAATAAATCAGTCTCTCTTTCTAAAAGTCATCATATTCAATTACCAGGTTTGAGGGCAACCTGAAAGGACTTTGTTAATAATTCAAGTATATACCAATTTAGTTATTGGCTTAGACACCTAATACAACACAATTTTCATCTAATCATATGCTACATTAAATAATAAAATAACATAGAATGAAAATCTAGATAAAATTGATGTAAATTTATGTCAAAATTGCAAATTACGGAAAATAACTTCTCACATAATTACACGTAGCAAATAATTCACATGGGGCGGTTCTTGAATTAGGGATTATCATTTAATCATATGCTACATTTAATAATAAAATAACACAGGGCGAAAATCAGAGGTAGAATTGATGTGAATTGATGTAAATTGATGTAAATGAACCTGTGAAGTGAAGTATAAATTCACATGAGGCACTTCTTGAAATTAGGGATTATCATCAAATCATATGTTACATTTAATAATAAAATAACACATGAAAAAAATCAGATGTAGAATTGATGTGAATTGATGTAAACAAACCAGTTAAGTCGAAAATCAGAGACAACTTCATGAATATGTGGACTGAATGATATAGAATGAGAGACCCGTCGTCATATTTTTTTGTATGTGACGCGGACAAAACATGTGTACTGCACATGGAAATAATGTAATAATTTCTTGCAACAACCCCTACCAAAACCAAAGGATATTAGTACTATAATGTTGAATGAATAAGGAAAGTTAAAAGCAAACATGTACCAAATGTACCTTTTGTATGTCTGATATAAAGGTACAGTTTGAATTCCTATGCAGGTTGATGTCGTGAGCTAAGAAACTTAAGGACCAAGTCCATGAATTTACATTCTTATATTCTACCACAATGTATGCCAATGGACATGTACAACTATTTCCATCAAGACCTAAACAACTTTAAGTAGTACGAAAATTACAAACATGTAAATGTTAATTAGAAAGTGAAACAATCCCTACCACTGATGCGAGGATTATTCATGGATAAGGCCCCTTCATAAAAGATCCATCTACACTAAGATAATCTCTTTTACCGGCTACAAAACATTTCTTCAATGGTCCAAGGCATACATAGATCCTTTTGAACGTTCTTGTTTTAGAAAATCACTATCATTACTGTCAGATAAGTCATGAGCATCACTGTCAGATAATGTTATCCTCATCAAGTAGAAAATCACTATCATCATTGTCAGATAAGTCCTGAGCATACCCTCCACTATCTTTACTTTAATTTCCCTCATCCATATCGAGTCCATTATGATCAAACTCAAAACTTGGTGCTTCAAATTAATCTCCAGGGTGTGTTTGACCTCTACCAATAAAATATTCCAAATTCAAGTAATGGGTAGCTATAAAAGGGGTGTTTGAACTCCATCAATTGTAGCAGCTAGTGTTTGGAATTCATCATTATCCCCTGTTTAGACTAGATCAATATAGGGTACTTGATCTTGTTCATTAGTCGTAACAGGTGGAGAAAAAATACGAGCTTTATTCTCTTACATTTGTGATTAAATGAATATAATGAACAAGAGAAATACCTTTCAATATGCTTCATCAAGGTCGATTTCATCCCTATGGGATCTAATCTTGCATCTAACCATCGTCGCCTTCTTAAAGAGTTAATTGGAGTTGAAGGATGCTAAAGGATGCTAAGAGTTTAGGATTTTCCAGAAGAGGGTGGTGATCGTAGGAGTGGACTTTTTTTATGAAGAAGAAAATGATCGGAATAGGAAGAGTTGATATTAGGCGCCATGATTAAAAAGACAAAATTACCCCTGTCGTGTTAGGCATGTGGGGTCTATTAACAGAGATTTTCATCGTGAAAAATAAAATATAAGGTCCAAATATGAAATTTTGCAAACCACATGGACCACTTCAGTAATTTGTTCTTATTCTTAGGAGGGTTACATTTTATTCTAGAGTATATTGATTGTACTATTAAAAGACCATACAAAAATATACTATGCTGCTTATAAAATATGTTTTATTATCATATATTGAATGTAATGAACAAGAGAAATAACTTATCATATGCTTAATCAAGGTCGATTTCATCAATATGGTATCTAATCTTCAATCTAACCATCGTGGCCTTCTTAAAGAGTTGATCGGAGTTGAAGGATACTGAGAGTTTAGGGTTTTCCAGAAGAGGGTGATCGTCGTTGGAGTGAGTTTTTTTTTTACGTGAAGAAGAAAATGATCGGAATGGGAAGAGTTAGTATTAGGCACCATGATTAAAAGACAAAATTACCCCTGACGTGTTAGGCACGTGTGGTCTATTAACAGAGATGTCCATCGTGCAAAATAAAAGATAGGGACCAAACACAAAATTTTTTCAGACCACAGGAATCATTTCATTAATTTGTTCTTATGCATACGAGGGTTGCTTTTTTATTTTATAGAATAATCATATAATTATTGTACTATTAAAAGACTATACAAATATATATTATTTCCTAACAAAATTGCAAAAATGGTCCCTATGGTTGGCAAGTTTATGTGCTTTTGGTCCAAAATGAAATGTTGGTGCACCACTGGTCCAAAATTAGACCTTTCTATTGTTTTTGGTCCCTCACACTAACTTATGTCCATGTGTGTCGTTACCTGCAATAAAGACGAGGTTATTTTCGTCTTTCCACCTCCATGCCATCGATTACCATCATATTGAAGTATATACACAGTTAAAGTTAACGACCCTTCACTCTCTACCCATTAAACCCACTTTCTTGATCAAAAAACCCTAATCGTTCCTTAAAATCCTGCATTTGATCATCAAATTCAATCGCAAGTTTGAATTCACCAGTATGCTCTAAATGTGGGAAATCAGGCCAAGAAATAGGGGTTTTGATGCAATCCAGATTTACGGTAACGTACTCTATTTCTTATATATTTGTTTAAAAAAATAAAAAGCTTTTACAATCAATATAAAGTAATGTTTTTTTGGTTTGTGTAACATCCCGTTGATGAGGTCCTTGGTCCAAACGTCAGGTTTGGATGGGGATGCCTAACGTTCGGATGCCAGGCGTTTAGCATAGAGCGATAGGCTTTTAAATTCTAGGTGTTCTATGATGGACGCCAGGCGTTTGCACGTAGAGACCCAACCCTAATTTTTAGGGTTTGCGCCCTATTTAAAGAAAATTATGGCCTCAAAACCCTTCACCACTCGAGCCTCCATCCTCATTTTGAAAACCCTAAGTGTATATGAGAGTTTGAAGCCTTTTGCGTCTTTTTGGTATAATTTTAGTGTTCTTGATAGAGAAGGAAGATCATTGGAGTGTTAATGTTGCTCTCAAGCTTGTGGATCTGGACTCTTGGCATCTTGGAGTATCATTTTGTGGTATAAAGTTCTGAACTTGATCATCATATCTCTATATCTTGCTTATGTTAGAAGTTTATGCTTATAAGCCCCATTTTCTTGGTCTTTTGGGGGAGGAGCTACCTTAGACCAAAGGAGTTGTCCTTTTGGACGTTTTAGGGTAGATTAAGTGATAAAAGTGTGATCTTGGACCTTCCTTTCACTCCATGCAAGTTTTGAGGTGTCTTAATGGGTTAAGGAGTTGGAGTTTTAGCTTTTGGACTCATTGTAACCATACATGGACATAAAGTTTGCAACTTTATGGATTTAGACGTTCTATTAACTATGGATATGAAGTTTGGACTTGATATCTTAAGCCATTAATCCATTGGTTTGGAAGTTGGTGAACCGCAAGCAAACGCCAGACGTTTGCATGTGAACGCTTGGTGTTCGGACGCCAGGCACCGTAGGGAGGAACGCCAGGCGTTTTGTGCAAAAGCCCAATGGGTCGATTTTGGGCCTTGGGCCATTAGGGGTCTTGGGCTTAGTCTAGTTGGGCTTGTATAAAAAGGGTAAAATGGTCTTTTGCCCTTATCTTGGTAAGGAATGGACTAGACAATTGTTATGGGTTAAACCCTAGTTATTGATTGGGAATGTTTCTGGATTTGTTTAGTGTGAGGAGTAGTGTAGCAGGGAACGTATCACGGTGTTCTCGGGTTTCTTCATTCCAGGTGAGTTTCATCTCATTGTACCGTGGGTCGAAGGCACCAATGTCGGCCCACTAGTTTTGGCTATTTGTCAATAGAAGGATGCCTTAGGGACTGTATATAGTCATGTAGGATAGACTGAGGACTCTTGGTCTAGGCTCTCTTACTTGTTCCTTGTTTGGTTGTGGTTCTAGAGTAGGACCACCTGTCCGGGTGGCCATCTCACCTCTGAATATATACGGACGTACATTTATTGGATTGTTGATACTTAGGATGTTGCTATGTTGTAGTGATCTGTTAGATCAGTATCCTGGTATGTAGGATGTTGTTGTGCTGTAGTGATATGTTAGATCGGTATTATGGCATGTAGGATGTTGTTATGTTGTAGTGATTTGTTAGATCGGTATCCTGGTATGTAGGATGTTGTTATACTATAGTGCACTGTTGGATCTGTATGTTATTTGTACTTGTTGGTTATCATCTAGTGCAGTGCCCTAGGGACTGTCTGTGGTCATGTAGGATAGCCTGAGAACTCTTGATCTAGGCTTTCTTGCTTGTTCCTTGTTTGGTTCTGGCTCTAGAGTAGGATCATCTGTTCAGGTAGCTATCTCACCTATGGCTACTTATGGTTATGCATTTCACGGAGGTTAGCTGGTAGTGGGACTGTGCGCTGTGAGAGGACTAGTAGGCGGGAGTGGGTTGTATGATTGTTGTTTGTCTGTGTTATGTGCCTGCTTGATCCTTGATCATTGTTGCTATGATACTCTGATTTCTTTAATAAATGTAATTTGGAATAAACGGTTTTCCTAATAATGGATTTATAAATTGGGAAGTTTTTACCTTAATAAAAATGAAAAATTTTGGTTGTGAAAAACGGGACGTTACAATTTGGTTCATGATTTTTTACAAAAGGATATCCCACCATGTTCACTATTGAGCTCCATCATGGAGGGAGGTTCATAAAATTCCCAGGGATAAGCTACATTGAAGGGAAATTAGACCACGTGGACCTGGTAGACATGGATGAGTTCTCTATGCAGGAGTTGGATGAGGTGATGCTAAAGCTTGGTTATGAGGTACCACCAATCATTTATTACCACTATCAACTGCCAAATGGAAATTTGGAGTTTGGTATTAGCGCTTTAGGGAATGATGAAGATGTACTTAGTCTTGCACGGTACATTTAACATAATAAGATCATCAAGGTATACAATGATGTCACACCCCGCTAAAGCGGAAACACGAGGCGTGGCAGTATAAAGGGTTTCATAGCAAAAGTTAAAAGACAACACCAACCATAGTATTAAAAATCATTACAAATTTACAATGGGTTTGAACAACTTTTAAAAGAAATTACAATGTAAATTGAAATACAACACATGCGAATGCTCCTAAAAGTGATGTGTCCCTAAGTGCCACTTACTCGATGATTCCTGAAAAAGCATGTAAAACGAGCGTCAACTATAAAAATAGTTGGTGAGTACTCACAGATAAAAAAAATATAATCTTGGTTTCATGAATCGAAATCAAAGTTTTGATAAAAGTTTCCGTAAATAGAAATATATTCCAAAAATGAGTAAATAAGTTTGCGTAAACAAAGTTCGTTGTCATCATGAGAGATAAAGTAAGTTGCCCAAATGAGATGCAACGTTCATATTCTCATGGGAAATAAAGTTCGTTACTCAAACGAGTAAACAAGTTTCATTGCTAAAATGAGCAATCAAGTTCGTTGCTACAAAGAGCAAACAATTTCACTGCTAAAACAAGTATATAAGTTTCCAGTAATAAAAGCTCATTGTTGTAATGAGAAATGAAGTTCATTGCTATAATTAATAAACAAGTTTATTGCCATAATAAATAACAAGTTTGTATGTGTATGAGCAAACAATGAGTTCCCAACCAAGCCTATGACTGATGCCCTATCAAGATCTATGCTTATCGTTCCATAGATTATATGGTATCATGCACTCCAGCAATCGGGCGAGTGAGGAGTTGTCAATTCCTAATAGCGCTATCCACAATGACCATTGGCTCAAAGAGTTAATGGTTGGAGTAAAGTATAAGGGAAGGGACTTAAGACGATAAGTTCTCATGTTCCGTGTTGCATAGACATACATAGCAGAATATAGCAAATTATAGCAAAATATATCAATCGAGTTTGATACGAATCAATTTAAATACAACGAACAATAAATAGTTTTTCGGACATGCTTTTCCACCCCAAAACATAAAAACCGAAAATCAGGGAGTGTGTGAATACTCACAATGCATTGAGATGATGCAAATGGTGCCTTGAACTACGCTCCACTCGTACCACTATCGTTTTCCTACAACGATGTTACACGCTAATGAGTCTCTAATTAAAAGTGTTCACGGAGAGCTGCAGACAAAAAACAAACAGCACCTTACACATAGGGTAGGAGCTGCGAAAATTATTAGATACCCTTTTTAGATTGTGTAAAGTGGTTTTATGATTTATTGGGTCTAAACAAAAAGAAAATTCAAAACCATGCTAAATAGTAACAAAAATAGATGAAACTTAATGAGAAGTCATTGTTTAGCATAGGGGTCATCCACGAATTTATCTAGGATTTATAGACCTCAGAAAGTATTTTATATGATTTATTGCCCTATTTTATTGAAATAATTATAATAATTCGAGAAAAATGAATTATTTTCTGAAAATTTGTAGAACATCTCATTTTGTTGGTGGAATATAGGGAAAAATCGGATTTGATCAGAAAAGTTGTTTTAGATATCTTTTTTGGGAATAAATCCTTTATAAACCTATTTGAAAGCTTTTTAACAACAAACTTTGATCATGAAGCATCTAAGCTTGAAGATCATCACCTGCATGTTGGTTTGAAGACCAATCGTGTGTTTGAAATGTTTAAAAATCGTTTTTGAAAGAAAACTTAGAGGGCATGTGGTGATTTTCCACCAAAACTTGTAGAAAAGTGCATTTTCATGATCTTGACTTAGGTTTAGGTCCTTGGATTTCACCATTTACAACATGCATGTTGTTTTTTGGGTGAAATCCTACCACCATCATCATCAAAACTGAAGTGAATGAACATGCACACAAATTTTCTAAGAGAAAGGTGTAGAAAAAGAAGGAAATGCAAGAAAAACCTTGAAAACATGAAGGAAAATGAAAGGAAATCGTGTTCTACCTTAATGAACACCACTAGATGATGAAGATTTTGAGTTTGAGGTGTGTTCTTGGACTTATTTTCTGGAAAATTTCTTGGGTATAGAGAGAGGAAGAGAGAAAATAGAGTGGTGAAGGTAGAGAGAAATGATAGAAAATGAGAGAGAAGGTGGAGTGTGAGAGAGAAAGAAGTGATTATGTGTTTTGGGAAGAGGGGGAGTGTCTTGGGAAGAGGGTGGCCGGCTTTGGGGGATAAGAAAGGGTTTCCCTCTCTTCTGTTTTTATAAAAATTCAAATCTTTTATAAAAAATATCAAACTCTTTTATAAAATGTGCACTAACATCAAGTTTTTATTCATAAACCTTGATTTTTGATTCATAAATTAAGGGTAAATGTTAATTAGTTAAATTTTATTTCCTTAAATGCATTTTCATAATTTTAATTATTATAAGATAATATTAGAAGCTTCATAATTATTTTTATAGAATTTTTAAGATTAAAGTTTATAAATGTGAGTTTTTAGGGCATTTAGGGTTTTTGAGAGTTTGTAAGTCTTTGGATATCAAAATTAATTAAATTTTGAGACTTCAAACTATTTTAGAGTTTCATAACTCTTATTCAAGTTAGAAATAATGTTTGTAATTTATTTTTTATCGGTTTATTGACATTCTATGTAGTGATTCCGAGATCCAACGAAATTGAGGAATCAAGTATACTAGCCCTAGTCTTCAACTTTGACTTAAGTTTCTATAAGACTTTGACCTAATTTCCACTTATAGGTCAAGTGAATGATGTGTGTATATGATTCATGAAATGGTGTTCAATTCAAGGAATGACCTGAATGTGGATAGTCACTACAGTTAAGTAGTAGTAGAATTCACATATCAATGTGAAATCTAAGTACACTATCCTTCAGTTCTACTTGTTTCCGAGTTTCTAGTAGGTTATAACTTAGCTTCTAGTCACTAAGTATAGTATGTGTCGTGCCTATACATGCAACTAAGTTTAGTCAAATCTAGAACCGAATCAAATTCTGACGGTTGTCACAGTCTCCCCCGGTTGAAAGAATTTCGTCCCGAAATTCAATTCGTGACGTATTCTATTAGAACTCAGCCGAATACAATTGTAAAGCTGGAGAGGTGGTGACTTGAAGAGCTCTTTGATTACTTTGGGTTAATTCCTCATGGAAAGAGCCCAACTCTTTAGCTATCAACAATTTAGTGTTTCCTTAATTCGAGTTCTACAGCCTAGATTGCGAGAAATTAGGATCATGGGAATCATGTTCAAACCATGGCGACCTAATTGAAAAGATTATTTAATTAGATATTCTCTGAATTAAGAGATCGCTATAATTTTGGCTGAAGCACCAACTACATTGAGTGTTAGATCTGCATTGATTCTTAAGTCGCATTCTAACTCAGCACTAAGTGTAAATTCGTCATCTAATAAAGAAGGTATTAAGAACAATTTGTTCACTTCCGGGTTGGCTACTAAATTTGGAAAATACATATTCCGAAATAAGAAGGGGTAGCACGAATGAAAAATAAGTGATCAAGGGTAAGTTCCTAAAGATACGTACTAAGGGTAAGCAACGAAGTTTTGGTACCTCTCGAATGTAAGGGCTATTTAAGTGTCGTCTATAAAATAAATTACGAAACGATCGAGGATTTCCGAAGCAATATTTACTACTACGGTTATTCTTACTATAATAAAACAATATTCGAAGAATATATATATTTAGAGAGTTATTGTCGCAAATGGAGGCGATGCAAGTTTATGATAAATTAAATCACATTGTGTAGATAGCATTTTAAGTGTTTAGAAGTGATAAAAATCTCACTGTTATCAAAATGTGTGTTTAGAAATGATAATTAATCTCACTATTATCAAAATGTGTCATAATTCCAAGATAATGAAGATACATGTGTGGCGATCCAACGAAATAGTAAAATAATATAAAGATTAATTAAGGTTAAAGGTTTAAGTCGTCATTAAAGGAATTTATATAGAAATATTTGTATTAAATTTTTGAGAAATTGTCCAATTGTCTAAGTCAGGACAAATTCAAGTTTACGAGGAGTCAGAATACTTATGAAAACAAGTTTGAGAGTTTAGGAACTCACTGAAAATTGCAAAGTAAAATGCTATTTTAAGAAAGGTGTAAAAATGTTGATCTTTGAAAATAGTGCATTCTTAGTTTAGTGTTTCTACGAAAACAATCATTTAGAGAATAGATAATCGTAAAATTCAAAACTTTTGATGTATTGAAAGAAAAGAAAAACATAAGGAAACAAATCCTTCACATATAATTTCCGAATATAGAAAAATGATAAGCATAAGAGTATTCATCTTGTGCATTAATTATAAGGAAAAATTCAATGAAAATTGCATTTTATATTAAGTTTTTGAATTTAGAACGAAAGAGCAAATGTAAATAAGAATCACTTGTTTATAGTAGATTTCAAAATAAAAACAAGATGTATATGATAAAAGACGTAATTGAACATATCAAAGTTGACTAAACTTAAAGTATGCCTCATGACTATACACGTATTAATCGCTCAAAACGAAAGGGTAGACTTCTAGTCTATATGTGTACGAACATGGTACCAAGAGAAGCAAAATAGACAGAAACAAAGTTAGACAATGTATTATGTTAATATTATGGCGCGCGAGATCTAAAATCAGAAGGAGGGCGAGAAATAAAGTTCGGGGGAAAGAAAAAGGAAGGTAGCGGCGGCAATGATTGTTATTGTTAAAATTATAAGAACAATACATATAGGTAGATTTAAAACCAGGTTGAGATATATTTTAAACTTCAATATTTGATGTATATTGATGATTAAATAGACATGTGAGAGTTTTAATGTGTTTTCTAAGTTTTGCTAAAAATTCACGAGTTATCTATTAAGTTAAACTCCATTTGTGTAAAAGAAGAAACACTAAAACTTGTAATTGAAATCTGACAGTTTTGACCTTTTTGACTCGTGTCCAACAATGGTTAAAACGGATAAGGTAAAGACTTAACATATTTAGATGAATAAGTGTGCATTGTCAAAAGTACGTCGCTGGAAGTTTAAAAGTGAACACTAAGTTTTGCAATGCAGTAAGTTTTATAAACACAAATTATAAAACTAATTTGAAATAAAATAAACAAATGATGTGTGTTAGATATTTAGGAATTAGAGATATCTTAGAAACATGTGTGAAGTAGAAAGTTATGAAAATATCATGTTGGGATTCAAGAAAACACATTTAAGTAAAGTACAATGCCTAAATGAGAAAGTAGTCAAAAGACTTAAAACAAAAGTGGTTTGAAGATTCAATGAAGCTTTTACAAATAAAATGAACTTCAATGTCATAGGTCTATGTTTTGTAGCAAAGAGTTTAAACACGATTATAAAAGAAAATGTTTCTAGTTTTTCGAAAACGTGCCAAAATGGTAAGCAAGGTTTAAAATGGTTTATATGACCTTAAAAGCACATCTATCCATTGAAATGGATTTGAAATGAAATTGAAATAGCAGGATTAAAACCAATATTGGTTAAATTGAGTTTTGAAGAAAAGTGTTAAGTTAAAGCAAGTTGTCAAAAGATTTTTAGCGAGAATATGGCTTACATTGTTAGGAAAGGTCTAGTAAGTTGTATGAAGTGGTTATAAAATATTTTATCGATGATAAATAAAACCGATGAAGCGAAATAACTTTTCGATGGAAGATTAAGAAGTAACGAATAAGTATGTAAGTGTAGCTAATCGCACCTAAATATTAAGGCGAGTACAAGGCGAGTATAAGGCGAGTACCGATGTCTTTTTCCCGAAGATAAAGGACAAGAAAAAGTTGTTTGAAAGACGTTTTAAAGTGTCAATGCAATTTCCGACCTTTTATAGAGGTCAAACGGATATCCTATGTTAAGTTTTAAGCTTAAGGTCGAAACAACCTAAAGCTAAATTCGTAGGGTAGTAGAGAAATCTCACATATGGGTTAAACCTCCGTGTCTCCTCGTGAGTCGAATCTGGAATGCCCGCCAATGGTATCCAAGTGATTACTTAGTGGGGAATCATCTACCTCCTTACATGATGCTCCCATTTTCATCCGAGTCGGTATCAGAACGTTTTCCTAGTTATAAGTCTAGTACGAAGACGATGAAGAGTTATTGAGGAATAATTGGAATAGGTTTCGACTTAAGATTATTACTAGTGTACATCTAGCTACTAACCTTACATCTAAAGTCAACAACTACCGTGGAATACTCATTCTCAGTACTAAGTGTATTGCTCCTAGAGTGGCTAGTGATATAACCTAAGTGGTTAACCTAGCACTTGATAAGGAATAAGAATATTTCTAAATAAAGGCATTGTGGTAAAAGTGCACTTAGTTTCTAAGTGTACCTAGATGAATGCCTATAATATGCAATGCCCGTATGCACACCGAAAAATATTGTTTTTCAAAAGTTTAAGTTGAAAATTGTTTTGAACATAATTCTACTATAACTGTTTCCAGCCTCGCATTAATTTTCCTTAATTAAGCATAGTTGGCCAGGCTATACTTAATTAAAGTCCAATAATGCGTACTCGAATTAGTTATACCAGTAGTATGCTCAGTATTTTAAAACATTTTGAAATTTTTTTTTGGCTATAGTTGTGGTTCTCCATAGGAAAACTAGTATTCTCTATAAACTTCGGCTCTGATACCATTTCTGTCACACCCCGCTAAAGCGGAAACACGAGGCGTGGCAGTATAAAGGGTTTCATAGCAAAAGTTAAAAGACAACACCAACCATAGTATTAAAAATCATTACAAATTTACAATGGGTTTGAACAAATTTTAAAAGAAATTACAATGTAAATTGAAATACAACACATGCGAATGCTCCTAAAAGTGATGTGTCCCTAAGTGCCACTTACTCGATGATTCCTGAAAAAGCATGTAAAACGAGCGTCAACTATAAAAATAGTTGGTGAGTACTCACAGATAAAAAAAATATAATCTTGGTTTCATGAATCGAAATCAAAGTTTTGATAAAAGTTTCCATAAATAGAAATATATTGCAAAAATGAGTAAATAAGTTTGCGTAAACAAAGTTCGTTGTCATCATGAGAGATAAAGTAAGTTGCCCAAATGAGATGCAACGTTCATATTCTCATGAGAAATAAAGTTCGTTACTCAAACGAGTAAACATGTTTCATTGCTAAAATGAGCAATCAAGTTCGTTGCTACAAGGAGCAAAAAATTCACTGCTAAAACAAGTATATAAGTTTCCAGTAATAAAAGCTCGTTGTTGTAATGAGAAATGAAGTTCATTGCTATAATTAATAAACAAGTTTATTGCCATAATAAATAACAAGTTTGTATGTGTATGTGCAAACAATGAGTTCCCAACCAAGCCTATGACTGATGCCCTATCAAGATCTATGCTTATCGTTCCATAGATTATATGGTATCATGCACTCCAACAATCGGGCGAGTGAGGAGTTGTCAATTCCTAATAGCGCTATCCACAATGACCATTGGCTCAAAGAGTTAATGGTTGGAGTAAAGTATAAGGGAAGGGACTTAAAACGATAAGTTCTCATGTTCCGTGTTGCATAGACATACATAGCAGAATATAGCAAATTATAGCAAAATATATCAATCGAGTTTGATACGAATCAATTTAAATACAACGAACAATAAATAGTTTTTCGGACATGCTTTTCCACCCCAAAACATAAAAACCGAAAATAGGGGAGTGTGTGAATACTCACAATGCATTGAGATGGTGCAAATGGTGCCTTGAACTACGCTCCACTCGTACCACTATCGTTTTCCTACAACGATGTTACACGCTAATGAGTCTCTAATTGAAATCTAATACTAGTATATTTACTACTACAATAGAATTATGCCAATAATGTGTCAAAATTTAATATTCTTACGTTATAAACATTTTCTGAAATGGTGATATTTTATAACTCATGTGATTAAGATAATTTTGGATATCATTTTCCATATTTTTGTAATATTAATTGAGTGTATTTCAATACATTTAAAGGTGTTTTAAACTCCTAAAAATCCAAAAATATTATCAAACAGTTTTCAAAATTCATCAAATTTTACATTTTTGTTCCAAATACAGTAGACGTCTTCCATAAATTTTCTCTTGAATTTTTTATGTGATTAACTATTTTTCCAAGTTTTTATTCCTTCATTACAATATAAATTCGTGAAAAATAGAGTCCAGATGATAAAAATTCCCAAACTTTTTATAATACTACCATTAGACATACTTAAGCTGAGAAAAATATAAAAATGGATTTTCAAACTATTTAACCCAATTTTATGATTTTTGAACATTTATTCTAATAAAAATTGAAATAAATAGAAAACAGTTTCTAAAATTGCCCAAACTTTTTGTATAACTGTTATTAAACATTCTTAATCTGGGAAAAATGTAAAAATAGATTTCTAAACTGTTTAACCGAATTTTATGATTTTTGTGCATTTATTCTAATAAAAATTGAAATAAATAGAAAACAGTTTCCAAAATTGCCCAAAATTTTTGTAACACTGTTATTACATATATAGAAGCTGTGAAAAATATAAAAGATATTTTTCAATTAGTGTTGCTATTTTTCTTTGTTTAATCCTCTTAAATAATCATTAATTAAAGAATAATTATTAAACAGTTAAAGTAAATTACCAAAATTTTTGTAAAGTTCATTTACAGTGTAAATAATCTGGGAAAAATCCCAAAGGTGGTTTTTATCTACTCGAATCTGATTTTGTGGATTTAAGTGTATTTAACCTTAGAAAATAGGAGAAAATATAGTATACTGAATAGACAAATTATCAAAATTTTTATTTAGAGTTCTAATATATTTTAAGGTCTTCTGGTAAATTTTCATGAATTTTGGATGAGTACAAATGTTTTTCCCATTATTAGTCCATTATAAATGCAAAAATCGGGGAAAAATAGGAATGCATTATGAAAAATTCTGAAAATATTTTTCTGAGACTTAGGTGCTGTTTGTTTTTCTGAAGCCAAAATGTCTGCAGTCTGCGGACCACATCTGCAAGCCTCTGCAGCTGAAGAGGTGGACCAAACGTCTGCAGTCTACAATAGGAAGACTATTTGTTTTTTAAAGTCTGCAGGCTGTTGAAATAAACTGAATTTTAAATAAAATGATTTTACAAACTTAAATGATTTTTCAACACCAAAATTTTAATAATAATAGTCATAAAACACTCAAAATAAAATTCATGCAACTAAATTAGTCATACAATAAAAAAAAATTGGTTTTACAATAACAATTCATATTAGAATCGAAATGCAATGCTTTTATAAATGCAAAAATTATTAATGGCTTATATAATTCATATTAGAATCAAAATGCAATGCTTTTATAAATACTTTAATATAACTCACTGTTTTGGTCTTAAACAATAGGCATATCACATTTTTTTTTAAATTCTAGTCGCACATCATAAAAGTAGAAACATGGTTTTAATGTTCTATTTTTTTTTCTTTTAATATTATTGAAAAAAATCAATAAACAGATATATACATTAATCATTAAATAAACATAAAATAAAAAAGTTATAATAACTTATACTTTCAATATGATGGATTGGGAGGTGCCGAAAGAAAAAAAAAAAATGTGTATATTTTTTTTTTATTTGTTTTGGTTTAGGTTTATTGGACTTGTGAAGACCTTAGAAGACATTGGTGCATGTCTGCTCCAAGAAGACCTCGCGCAGACGTCTTTAGGTCTGCGCACTTTCAAAAAAACAAACGGTCTGCGAGGGCATATGTCTGCGCGTGGTCTGCGCGGCGCACACAAAAGTGGTCACGTAGAGCTGCAGACAAAAAACAAACAGCACCTTACACATAGGGTAGGAGCTGCGAAAATTATTAGATACCCTTTTTAGATTGTGTAAAGTGGTTTTATGATTTATTGGGTCTAAACAAAAAGAAAATTCAAAACCATGCTAAATAGTAACAAAAATAGATGAAACTTAATGAGAAGTCATTGTTTAGAATAGGGGTCATCCACTCTAGGATTTATAGACCTCAGAAAGTATTTTATATGATTTATTGCCCTATTTTATTGAAATAATTATAATAATTCGAGAAAAATGAATTATTTTCTGAAAATTTGTAGAACATCTCATTTTGTTGGTGGAATATAGGGAAAAATCGGATTTGATCAGAAAAGTTGTTTTAGATATCTTTTTTGGGAATAAATCCTTTATAAACCTATTTGAAAGTTTTTTAACAACAAACTTTGATCATGAAGCATCTAAGCTTGAAGATCATCACCTGCATGTTGGTTTGAAGACCAATCGTGTGTTTGAAATGTTCAAAAATCGTTTTTGAAAGAAAACTTAGAGTGCATGTGGTGATTTTCCACCAAAACTTGTAGAAAAGTGCATTTTCATGATCTTGACTTAGGTTTAGGTCCTTGGATTTCACCATTTACAACATGCATGTTGTTTTTTGGGTGAAATCCTACCACCATCATCATCAAAACTGAAGTGAATGAACATGCACACAAATTTTCTAAGAGAAAGGTGTAGAAAAAGAAGGAAATGCAAGAAAAACCTTGAAAACATGAAGGAAAATGAAAGGAAATCGTGTTCTACCTTAATGAACACCACTAGATGATGAAGATTTTGAGTTTGAGGTGTGTTCTTGGACTTATTTTCTGGAAAATTTCTTGGGTATAGAGAGAGGAAGAGAGAAAATAGAGTGGTGAAGGTAGAGAGAAATGATAGAAAATGAGAGAGAAGGTGGAGTGTGAGAGAGAAAGAAGTGATTATGTGTTTTGGGAAGAGGGGGAGTGTCTTGGGAAGAGGGTGGCCGGCTTTGGGGGATAAGAAAGGGTTTCCCTCTCTTCTGTTTTTATAAAAATTCAAATCTTTTATAAAAAATATCAAACTCTTTTATAAAATGTGCACTAAAATCAAGTTTTTATTCATAAACCTTGATTTTTGATTCATAAATTAAGGGTAAATGTTAATTAGTTAAATTTTATTTCCTTAAATGCATTTTCATAATTTTAATTATTATAAGATAATATTAGAAGCTTCATAATTATTTTTATAGAATTTTTAAGGTTAAAGTTTATAAATGTGAGTTTTTAGGGCATTTAGGGTTTTTGAGAGTTTGTAAGTCTTTGGATATCAAAATTAATTAAATTTTGAGACTTCAAACTATTTTAGAGTTTCATAACTCTTATTCAAGTTAGAAATAATGTTTGTAATTTATTTTTTATCGGTTTATTGGCATTCTATGTAGTGATTCCGAGATCCAACGAAATTGAGGAATCAAGTATACTAGCCCTAGTCTTCAACTTTGACTTAAGTTTCTATAAGACTTTGACCTAATTTCCACTTATAGGTCAAGTGAATGATGTGTGTATATGATTCATGAAATGGTGTTCAATTCAAGGAATGACCTGAATGTGGATAGTCATTACAGTTAAGTAGTAGTAGAATTCACATATCAATGTGAAATCTAAGTACACTATCCTTCAGTTCTACTTGTTTCCGAGTTTCTAGTAGGTTATAACTTAGCTTCTAGTCACTAAGTATAGTATTTGTCGTGCCTATACATGCAACTAAGTTTAGTCAAATCTATAACCGAATCGAATTCTGACGGTTGTCACAAATGAACATAATGAAACTAAGTTACTTACATACTTTATGTCTCTATGAGTTAAACCTAGGGTTATAATTCAGGAAATAGCAAATAATGCGCCCATACCAAAATCAAATTCACCAGTCGTTGATTTGCATCCAGTAAACCAAAACAAGGAAGAGGTCCCAAATATTGAATTGATTTTGGTAAGGTATGAGACACCGGAATACAATAAGAATAGGAGATTGCAGTTAGTTGAAGGAAGTCAATCATGTAGTAAGAAATTGTGTTTCAACTTGGAACACATTGCAACTGTTGGTGATCAAGATGCACATGTTGAAATTGGTAATCCAGGTGCAACTATTGGTGATCAAGATACATAAGTTCATGATTAAGATACAGAAGTTCATGATCAAGGTACAACTGTTGGTGATCAAGATGTACAAGTTCATGATCAAGATACAGAAGTTCATGATCAAGGTGCAACTCTTGGTGATCAAGAAGCAAATACAAAAGTGTATGATACCTTTTATGACCAATCATTTTACTTTGAAAACTTTCATCCTTTATTTGGGTAATATACTTTTAATGAACCTAATGATCATAGTATGGGAGTTGGTTCAAGACTTTTTGAAGGTCAATTTGAAAGTAAGGGAGTTTGTTAAGGACCTGGTGAACGGGGTAGTGATAGGGGTATTGAAAGGGGTAGTAAAGAGGGTAGTGAAGCGAGAAAGGAAGATAGTGACTTTCTTGAAGATGAAGAAAATTATGTAAGTGATGTTGAGGTGGACATGAGTGATTTCTATATGAATGTTGATCTAGATGTTGAGTATGTTGATAGAGGAAAGGGTGTTGAGGGTATTAATGAAAATGTTGATATTGAAAATATTGAAGATGTTGAAGTAATTGACAATGATGAGTGGGACTCCTTAGTTGAAGATATTGATGATGAGAGGAGGAAAGCAATATTAAAATAATTAGTAAATGAGAAGAAGTGCTATCTTGGTGAAGTTCATGCAGTTACTTTCAAGTGGGTCAAAAGTATAAAAGTAAAAAGGAAACTAATGACAAAGTCAACAAACTTGCCATTGAAAGTAGAAGGAATCTTGTTTTCAAGAAAAACGAAAATAGGAGGCTTGGGTTTGTGTGTAAAGGTAATATACCTAATGTAAATGCAAGTAGGGTAGGTAAGGGTAATAAAGTGAATTGCTCTTGGTCAATGCATATTTCAAGGTAAAAAGATAGTGAATATTGGTATGTGAAAACTTTACTAAACAAACATATCTGTGTTCAAACTAGAAAAATTAGGGCTTGCAATGCGAAGTATATATCCATGGAAATCTTAGACTTGGTCGAGTCTAACCCTACATTACCCCTTCGAAGCATTCAAGATCAAGATCAAAAAAGGCCTCAAGTTGGTGTGTCCATATACAAAGTGCAGAGGGAAAAAGCAACAGCTACAAAGTAGGTAACTAGTGACTACACAAAGCAATACGAGGTGTTAAGAGATTATCTTCTGGAACTACAAGCAACTAATATGGATACAACTCTGAAGCTTGAGGTTGTTCATGATCCTAACAGTGCTAGAGAAACAAGGCAGTTTAAGAGGGTGTATGTTTGCTTAGGGGAATTGAAGAAAGGGTTTAAAGCAGGGTTAAGAGATATTCTCGGACTAGATGGTGCTTTTATGAAAGGACCATTTCGATGCCAAGTACTCATTGCAGTTGTATTGGATTCAAATAATGGCATATACCCAGTTGCATATGCCATTGTTGGGACTGAAAATTTGAGTAGTTGGAAATGGTTTCTAGAATGCTTAGGAGATGACTTAGAGGTGTATTCTAATTCTAACTTTACTTTCATGAGTGATAGACAAAAGGTACTATTTTCTTCTTTTTTGTATAACTAATTGTTCATTTATAGGACTAATTATGTGGGATAACCATTTGTAGGACTAATTATGTAACATCCAAAAATTATGATGTAAAAATTTCATTTTTAATTCAACCAAAACATTAATTATCTTTAAGTCAACATTTGATAACTTCTTATCCAAATATTAGGAAGTACTTTTATAAGAAAACAGTTATCAAAGCACAATCTCAGAATCATCATGATAATGAAACTTGGTTGGATGCGCTGCGATCAAGTCGGGCCCTTCCCTCTCGAACCAGAAGTAACTGAAACCATAACCATAAAAACCGTAAGCACAAAGCTTAATGAGTTCCCCAAAATACCACATATCATACATACCATAGGGCCTAGCCCTCATATTGGGCCCAACCCACCATAACGGGCCTAGCCCTGCTAAACCATTGGGCCTAGCCCAATCATACAAATGCAAAAGTCACAAAGACAGTTAGCACCTACATAACATACAATGGACCTAACTGTGACATCCCCATTTTCACGACCAGAAAAAACCGATTTTGTTTATGCTTGTTTAAAAATCAGAGTAACATTTTAAAGAAAAGTGTTGCGGACTTTGTTCCCAAAAGAAAATATAATAAAGATTTATCAAAGCATTTCCGAAGAAATGTATTTCATTAAAAACCTCGGGATGTCATGTTCGATACAGATCAAAAGCATAAACAGTAGAATATAAGCCTTACAACATTTATTCATATCTACAGGCCTATAATCCGTAATCCCTCATCCAAACATCACATCTATGCTCGAGTGCCACTACCTGTAATACAAGAAACTGAGTGGGTTAGGCTTGGGAGCCTGGTGAGCACATAGGGTTTTCAACCCACAATAAATAGGTTTATTAATTTCATCAACCAACAATAACCCGATTACCCGTTCCCGTTATCCTCACTTTAAGTCCCTAAAACACCTATCATAAGGGACCTAGCCTAAGGATCATCATCGGGATGGGCACTATTACCAAGGGGGTTCCTCAGCAATAAATGTCCTTAAGGCAACCATGGGGGATGGAGTACACCGGTGAACACATCGTTCACAAACACCTACAGGTTGCGAGCCTGCTAGCGTTCCACTCGACTGTCTAGAAGAGTCTGTGGTCGTCATCTATACTCCGCTAGATGACTGGAACATCGTCAACATCGAGGCCTCTCATCATTTTATTTCTTCACACACCAACTATTACATCTACCCATGTTTTACCCAACACATTTTGTAGATATAAAATACATATACAGTTTAAATCATTTAAAACATGTATAAAAACGTTCATCCAGCATAGACAGCAAGTATTCAGATAATATGCACACATAGCACGTAATTTATATAAAATACTTCATATCTATGTGTAAGATGAAAGTAACTATGCACTCACTTGTTAAAGTGACGACTCAAAATTCGAGCAGCGCTTCGCTTCTTAACAATATGATTTCCTTTGACGAAACCTAGTATTATTACCACTAGATTTTAGTCTAATATTTATTGCGACTAATTATTAGTCTAGATTCGTCATTAACTCAGAGTCTACTTCATGATCTATCAAGTAAGGAACAACTAGGTAGGATCATATCGGAGGTAGGGTCCGTTTGGTATACGAAGTATACTGTTTGGAAATCCTACTTTAAACACCTCACTAAATCACAGCCTAGACATCATTCTCGTAAGTAGATCAATCAGTATAAAGACTTTAAATCACTGATAAATCTTATTTATAGGTTCATAATAACGATATTATATTGAAATATAAGCTATATTTAAAGTACAGTGGGCGTATCTCACTTACAGCGGGTTTTGCTAAAAATCGGGCTCCGCTGGAGCAGAGCTTTTGAGCCGAAAAGCTCTTTTTCTCGGAGCTGTCGGGCGCTCCAGAGCTTTCTTCTAGCGCTAGGGGAGTTTCCTAGGTCTTTAGGGGGGTTGTGGGAGGTTTAGAGAGAAGTTAGAGAGAGAAAGAGAAAGGTGGAGGTGTGAAGAAATGAGGGTGTAATGGATTCTAAATTTAACCACGTCACCCCCTTCGCAGCAGCACCCTGTCGACTTCTAAATCCCGTAACTTTCGCATACGAGCTCCGTTTTCGACTTTCTTTATATCCACGCGTAGGTGGAGACATAATCTACAACTTTGGTTTAGAGTCCTTTGGCTAATTCTCGACCGATTTTAAATTTAACAGTATGAGAATATTACACTGTTAACGACCGTGTAAAACTCATAACTTCTACATACGGACTCCGGTTTTGTCTGTCTTTTTATCGTTTATCTCCTATTAATGAGATATTTAATTCTCATTTAGGTTGCTTTGGCCAAAAATCAATCGATCTAAAATTCGAATTTCGGGTTGTGCACTGTTATGCCAAATCTTAGAAAAAACACAACTTCCTCATACGAAGTCAGATTTGGGCGTTCTTTTCATACACGCTCTCGATTTAACGTATACTACTACTTTCGTTTAGATCGCAAAGGCCAAAAAGTCCTCTATCGTAAATTCACTATTTATGTCATGCAGTATCGTGCCGGTTTTGTCATGAATCTTCGACATGCCATAACTTCTTCGTTATAACTCGGATTTCGACGTTCTTTATATATCCGGAATCCTTGTTTCGACCACTACAACTTTATGTATAGATATTGGGTTTATCTAACACCTTATTTTCAATGCTTATTTTTATTATATTTTTATAAATCAATATATAAGCACATAAAATCACACAATTCACATAATATTCAAGTAATTCATCTTTATTACTTCAAAATAGGTTACAATGGTTGACCTGACTATTACATCACTGTACTAATGCTTAGCCCAGAAAAACGGGCGTTACACTAGCCCTTCCTTGTAACTACGTAAATTTTCAAAACAATTTTTCATTTTTAAATCATACTTTTAATCACAAAACATAATGTATTCACTGTCTCATAACAAAACATGTCCCAGAATCTCAATAACATAAACTCCATAAGTGTGTACGGATCATGTCGGCGCCTTCCCGCGATCCTCGCTAGTACCTGAAACATATATCATAACAACTGTAAGCATAAATGCTTAGTGAGTTCCCCAAAATACCACATACAACACATACGCCTTTCCAGGCCATAACCCTATAGGATCTTCCGATCCATGTGTCTCAGGGGACTTCCGTCCCGAATCCCGGTAGACCTTCCGGTCCTACCCGTACCGACCTTCCGGTCCGTAACCTCTTGACCTTCCGGTCCATATCATCTTGACCTTCCGGTCCTTATCATCTTGACCTTCCGGTCCTTATCATACTTAACATACATAACACATACATATCTCATACATATCACATAACACATACAGCTCATACATCTCATAGCATATAAGACCTTCCGGTCACACATAGGTACCCTTCCAGGTACAATATAGTGAGAAGACCCACCTCAATGAAGTCGGATAAACTCTCGTGCTCAACGTCCTGACCTAGCCTCCTCCTATTATTCAAATAGCATTCCCGATCAATATTCTCTCATAGCCTCATCTCTACAGATTGGGTAGAAGGCCATTCTACCCTTCCCTGAACTCTCTTGAATCAATCTTGACCAGAACCCTAAAGTCAACGAAAGTCAACGGTCAACTTTGACCCGACTCGTCGAGTGCACATGGGCGACTCGGCGAGTCCATGCGGGTCCTGTGAATCCTTCTAGTCTCTCTTGGCTCGTCGAGTCATCCTTCCACTCGACGGGTTTCTCCTGTCACGAATCGCGGGGCAACCCCGACTCGACTCGTCGAGTCCACTTATGGACTCGACGAGTTGCTTCCATGTTCTTACTCAAATGACCTTCTAAGGTCAGATCTGCTTCCCTAACTATCAGATCTACCCTTCAAGTGCTCAAATGTCACGTAAAGGTGCAACCTTTACGTGCATGCAACCCACATCAAGTCATAAATGGAGAAATAACTCTAAAAATGGCAACCTAGTCTCCAATCCTCCATGAACAAACAAAAAGCATAATGGGGAAGGTTCTCTGGACCTCTATGGGTCCAGATCTGAGGTCTATCCCAGCAAGGGACCATAAACTCAACTCTTCAAGCCTTCAAAGGATATAGAAAACCCTAAATCATAAATCTTAACCCAAAACAGAAAGGAAGTTCGATTTGATACCTCAAAAGTGTAGATCTTAACTTGAAAACCCTGGATCCACAGCTCCCTTGACCTCCTCTTGTTGGAAACCACTTCTCCTTTGCTAAAACACACAAGAAATGGTGAATTAGCCTTCCTCTTGCACCACAAGCTTTCTCTCTGCTCTCTAGGGTTTCTCAGGGGTGCATTGGCCGCAAATGGAGGCCATAAAGGCCTTTAAATAGGGAACAAGCCCGAGAATTTAGGGTTTCACTTAACAGCGCGGACTCGCCGAGTCCACGCATCGACTCGTCGAGTCCTTCATTAAATCAGACAAGAGATGCGCGATCCCACTCGGCGAGTCTGAGCGCCTACTCGCCGAGTCCCTCTCTAAAACTCAATATAAATACTTAAAATAAGATACCTGGGAATCCGGATGTTACATTCCTGTTCCATGGCCTAGCCCAACATACAAATGGGCCTAGCCTGTCATACAATAGATCTAGCCCAACATACCATGCAAGAGTCAAAAAGATAACTAGCATAACAAAACCTAGTGGTCCGGAATTTGTGCCTTCGACCCATGAGTACAGTGAGGAGACTCGCCTCAATATGCTGACAATCAAATAACTGCTCGGACCGCTGAATCAGATAACCTTCGCCAACTAACAATAAAAATAATCTTAATCAATAATTAACTCGATAACCCAAAATCTGAGGCCTACTCCACAAACCAAAATCCTATAAGGTAAAAGACCATTTTACCATTTTCTTACTTGTTGCATGACTAAGGTCCAGCCTAAATGCACAAAAGCCCAAAATGGCAACCTAAAGCCCAAATCAAAGCAACAAAAGCCCATTATGGCCCAATAACCTGATTGGGACCCAAAACCATCATGGACCTACTTCCAAGAAAACCCTAAGTCCATCCATGGCCCAAAGTCAGAAGCCTAATGTCACAATAAGGCCCAAACCTTAAAAAGCCCAAAATGACCAGTTGGGGAGTACGCTCTGCGTACCAGAATGGTACGCCTCGCGTACTCACCCTCTAAGAACAGGGTACAAGATATTGATGCACGAATCACCCATTACGCTGAGCGTACTCCTACGTACACCCAGCGTACTCAGCAGAGAGCCAAAATCCATATTAAGCTCTTAATGGTTAATACAATGACTTCTAAACTCAGATACGACCCAAATGAGATGTCTTAACACGTAAAGTTGGCAACTTTACTCCTTTGCATGGATTAATGGGACCAAATCCTTAATAACATCCATAATACACATCCAAGCTCATGCATAGTCCAAAAAAGTTACCAAGATGGCATTTTTATGAACAAGGGACCTCTCAAAAGCCAAGATCCAACACTCTAAGCTCTTGGAGTAGCTCATACTCACAAGGATGACTCTAAGTACCAAAACGAACCCAAATACTCCTTAAAATAGATCTAACACCTGGATTCATTAATATAGAAACTTTATACCTCCAAAATGTAGATCAAGATGAAATAAGCATGGATCCAAAAAGCTTCAAGCAATCCTACACTTCTCCAAGAAGTTCTTGCTTCCTCTATGAACAACAAAAAACATGAAATACCACCAAAAGCTTAAAAACAACTCAAATGGAGGCTAGGGTTTCGTTTCTAGGGTTTAGAGGGATGGAGGATGAAGGTAATAGGGTTTGGTGGTGAGTTAAGGAGCTTAAATAGGGTCCAAGACCCTAAATTAGGGTTTGGATCTGACTGGAGTATGCCATGCGTACTTCTGGTACCCCCAGCATACTCCACAAGGCATGCACGATCAAATTGCTTAGTACGACCAGCGCATACCAACGTATGCCCCGCATACTGGTGTAACGCCGTAAATTTTCATACAAATTTTTCATTTTTAAATTCACATAAATCACATCAACACATATCACAAAATCCCCAAAATGTCAAATTATTAAAACACATGTTCTTAATTGCTTGAATAAAATCCAGGATCCTCAGAAACATAACTCCATCTCGTGTGTACAATCAAGTTGGCGCCTTCCCGTGATCCTTGAGAAGTACCTGAAACACATAACACATAACACGGTAAGCACGAAGCTTAGTGAGTTTCCCAAAATACCACACACATCTTATTAGCCTCTCATGGCTATATCTTGAGTAAGACCCTCCGGTCAATGTGTCTCAGTGGAACCCTCCGGTTCCACACCTCGGGTGGACTCTCTGGTCCTATCCCAACAATGCACAAGATAATATACGACATAAATTACAAAACAGAATGCATCATACCACATACCAAAGTATAAGCACATACGATCAATATTTACACAGGTTACTATAACAACATAAGTCACAAAGACAGTATGCATGATAACACATATCATATTATAAACAAATAAGACCCTCCGGTCAATAATGTACTAAGACCCTCCGGTCTACAATGTACTGAGACCCTCCGGTCAATAATGCACTAAGACCCTCCGATCAATAGTGTAAATAAGACCCTTCGGTCATTAACAAGAATAAGACCCTCCAGTCACACACAAAGTACCACACGGTAAGTATAGTGAGAAGACTCACCTCGGATGGCGAACAGATCCTATAAATGTTGTTGTTGTACACCAGCTTCTAACACTGAGCCAAACTCACAATTAACCCCATTAGGATCTAGACCAAACCTTCACATATTAGGTCTAAATATGGTCCACCAATCCGGTCCAGAAATAACCCAAGCCCAATGGGCCCAACAAGGACCAACACCAAATTGGTCCACAAAAGTCCACTAATGGCCCAACTATGGCCCAATTTTCCATATTGGGCCCAAACCTCATATGGGCCTTACCCTAAATCCCATCTAAATATCCTAGTCCACATGATTGTTCTTGGATGGCCCATCAGTAGCCCAGTCACCAAAGCCCAACAAAAAGGCCCAAGCAAAATTAGGGTTTTCACATAAAATGACAATTAGGGTTAAGTGTTTCTCACTTAACCCATTAAGTACTTAGCCCATTAAGTCCATCACACCACTAGGCCATTCATACAATGAAGTCGGACATAATTCATAATATCAATTTAACAGTCCAACCGCGGGTCCCGGTAAAATTCAAACTAACAAACCCAAAATTAGGGTTTTCTAAACCCTAATTAGGGTTTCTAGCCCAATCACAAAGCAGCCCAGTCCAAGATTAAGTGTTTAGGCCCATTAGGGTTCCACTAGACCGGGCACCACCCACCGCCACCCCGGGCGGTGGTGGTCAACGGCAGCTCATGGCGGCAAGCGGCGGCAGCCACCATTTCTAATGGTGGTGGTTACTTTTCCGACCAAAACATCGCTCAAACAACATAGTACGACCATTACACGCCCAAAATACACAATAAACACAAACACACAGCCACCCACGCGGTGGCAGGCAGTGGTAGGGAGCGACAGCCACCACCTCACGGTGGTGGTTGTGGATTCTCTTGGTCCCCAGTCGAGCAAACACACACACATGCTCGTAAACACGAGCTGAACACCGAAGTATTCTCAAATCGGCCATTTCAGGTGGAAGGTGACGACTGGAAGCACAAGAATGGTGACCCAAGGCCACCGGCGACCCCAAACAGTGTCGTATACACAACAATAACAAAAGAGGGAGGAGGTGGTGGCGTTTTGACTTACCGGCAGCTTCCCATTCGCACACGCCCAGCACAGCAACAAATCAAGGCATCAACACTCAGTCCCGGTGGTTTCTTCGACTGTCACAGTGTTTCCGGCATTATGGTGGCGTTCTCGGTGGCGAAGTGGTCGCTGACGGAGGGTGATGCTCGGTCACGACAGGGGCGGCGGCTGGAGGGGTTACAAGTGATGGTGGCGGCCGATACACAATGGTTTAGGGTTAAGGTTCCCTTATCCAACGAGTATGGAAGGAAAAGAAGGATACGGGGTTAAACCCGTGTCCATTTCAAACCATGTTGCCAAAAAAACACTTTTGGTCCCTCCCCACTAATTTATTTTCAATGCAAATCCAAAAGTTACCCTTTAGCCCCTGATTCTATAAATTCGTTTCCACTTAGGTCCAAAACTTACCATACACACCTCGACTTCTGAAACCCTTCTCAATTTAATTCCAGAACTTACTCTTTTAACCTTCAAAAATCCAAAATTATATCAATTAGCTCCCCAACACCAACACCCCGCTAATTATTATTTACTTTAGGATTATTATTCATATTAACCCTTATCTATTTATTTATTTAATATACGGGATGTTACAACTGGCCTTCACACTTGTACGCCATGTGTACACTTTTGTACGCCCCGCATACCCGGTTTTACCCAAAAACCACTAAACTTTCGAAGGTCATAACTTCTTCGTTATAAGTCCGTTTCCGACGATCCTTATATCCACGAAAAGGTAATGAGAAGCTCTACGCTTTCTATTAACTCATACTTTCCTTAAAACTTTTCGAACTAAAATCCAATTTCCATAAAAGACCGAACTGACACTTTACCGATATACCCCCTTGGCTCCAATACACAAACCAAACTCACGGGTCATCCAAATTACATTACCCACACCCAAATGGGTCTAAATCTCTTTTTTTCAATGGCCCTAAGCCTGATGATACTCGGTCTGAGGTTCACCACCCCTATTAGGAAACAATTCGGTACAGGGCTTTACAAATTATGTATGATAATCTTTTACACGGACTTTTACCTGCTATTGCACAACTGTACCCACAAGCTGAGCATCGGTTCTATCTATGGCATATTTATGACAATATATGGAAAAATAAAAAACAAAAGAGTATAAAGATCACTTATGGCAGTGTGTAATAGCAACCATAGTACCAGAATTTGAACACTGTATGAATGAACATAGTCAGTTTTATACGGATGCTTTTGAGTGGTTGAAGAGAATCCCTCGTAATGATTGGGTCATAAGCCACTTTTCAGGTTATATTCCCTACCTTAGGTTTTGCTTTACTAGTGCTTAGTGTATTTGACTTATTTGATATAGTGTACTTGTTTTATACAAGAAGAGTAGGATCAGATATATTGCTTAATAATTTGTGTGAGGTATTCAAAAGTAAGCTTATTCATGGCAGGGATAAGCCCATTATACGTTGTCTTGAGTTCATCAGGCAATACCTTATGAAGAGGATTTGCAATGTGATGAAAGTGATGTCTAAAGCTCAAGGTTCACTCACTCCAACAACATCAAAGTTACTTGAGAGAAACAAGGAAGCTTGAGTCCAATATAGGGCTAAATGGAATGGGACTGCAAAGTATGAAGTTTATGGTCCTTGGCATGACCAACATGTGGTTGACATGACAAATATGGCATGTACATTCAGAAGGTGAGAGTTGAATGGGATTCCATGCAGACATGCCATAGCTACAATACATAAAATGGTTGATAATGGGGAAAAAGTTAGGGAGCTTTACACTTATGTCAACAAAGTGTATTGGCTTCAAACTTGGAAGGATGCTTACTCTTACATTGTGGACCCTATAAAGGGTAGAGCCATGTGGCCAAAAATACATGTCTAGTGAAATTAACACCACCACCACATCACACTTAACCTAGGAGACCAAAGACCAAGAGAAAGAGAAGTGAAAATGAAAAGTATGATAGTCAGAAGCATAGGCATGTTGTAGGTGAAGCTGAAAGACTTACCAGAAAGTTTCTTAGTGTCAAGTGTAGGAAATGCAACAATAGGGGTCAATACTCCAGGACTTGCAAGGGTCAAGGAGGGAATGCAGGAAGCAGTCAAGGAGGGAATACAGGAAGCAGTGAATGAGGGAATGGAGGTGACAGTCGAGGCAGGAGTTAGTGTGTTTTGTTTAAAAACTTATCTTTTGGTTTAGGACTACTTTGTGCATTTTGATGTAATGGTTTAGAACTACTTTGTTGTCATGGTTTTATTTTGGTCCTTTAGCCCTTTTGGTCATGAATTTAATGTCAACCTTTTGTGATTGTTAAAGAATGATATTTATGGTGTATTTCTAATGGTTTACCACGTTTAGAGGCTTTAATGACTTTGTTCTGAAACAACAAATACACATTAACATTAGGTGATAACTACATTACATTGTCATTATAATCATCAAAAGGGTACACATTTCTGAAGTTATCCAAAAAAACCCTAAATCGGTATTATAATATCAAATAGCAAAAAACTACCACATTCCCCTGTTACAATATCATAATCCAAAAACACCCAAAATTCCATGCAACTATAGGGGTCCCTAATTCCTAAACCCTAAATGAAAAACACCCAAACCACCATAAATAGTACCCAACTTGCAAACAAACACATCTTCAGTTTTGCCACTTAATAGTTTGCAGTGTTGATATTTCTCAATAATTCGGGTATTATCAACATAGATCTTGCACACATTTGAGGATCAATCCATCCTAAGAATCTACATCTGGAACCCTTCAAGATTTAAAAAAATTAAATAAATAAATAAAAGAAGATAAACATGGGGTGATTTTCCAAAATAAGGGTAAAATGCCAAAATGGAACACTTACCTGTTGAGGGCAGGAAAGAAACCCTTCGGCCAGGCTTTTTTGATGTCCAAAAGGTACGAACCACCGCAACCCTGCCACAGAAACACATCACCATTTCGATTGTTGATGTCTAAGAAGTTGCGAACATAGAGGATGAATAGGGGAGAATATGAAGCTCGTGAAGGTTGAAGATGTAAGAGTGAGGTAACTAGCTCCTGCTTTTATTTTGAATAAGGTTGCAAAAATGATCCATGTAGGTGGAAAGACGAAAATACCCTCATCTTTATTGCAGGTAACGACACATATGGACGGAAGTTAGTGTGAGGGACCAAAAACAATAAAAAGATCAAATTTTGGACTAGTGGTGCACCAACATTTTGTTTTGGACCAAAAACACATAAATTTGTCAATCATATATAGGGACCATTTTTGCAACTTTGTCTTATTTCCTTACAAAATATGTTTCGTTATCATAGAAACTAACCTAGTTTGTTTCCGTTATACATCACTATGCATATTACATATACATAATCCAGTTATTCAGTAAACCATATAATATCTGAACTTAAACCTCTAAATTATTATGTGACTCCCATTATCTCTTTAGAGACTTAGTTCACCAACTATTGTCAAACACATTTTCAATATTCCCTTTTGGGACCATTTAAAATGACCACATCCAATCCCCTTTTATTCCAAGTATAATCATCACCAAAAGTACAATTATACATGCACAGATTACAAGGTGCTCCAATGGAATTTGGTTGTAATGTAATGGTGGTCGATTTGAGTAGCCATCACTATTCAATTCCATTTAGAGTGGGGAAAGATTTTGGTCCATAGTAAGTGTTGTTGAAGTGGGTTGGGTTGGGTGTGGGGATATGGGGGTTGTCTTCCTTTTGTCAACAGAGATATGGTGAGGGAAGTGGAAGACACTATTCGAAGAAAAAGTATATTAGAAAATAACATATGAAAAGGTTATATTAAAAGGACTTTATAAAAAATTATATTGAAACGATATGCCATGCGACACTCTTAATTTCTCTTAGCAAATCAGGATATCATATATCTCATCTTCGTATGTCGGTGACAACCACTTACATATCCATTTTAATCAACATGATTATTATAAAATTTGCAACCAAGTGATTGCATGGTTACAAAAGGTAAACACAATTACTCCAACATATTCATAGCTTCATGTTTAATACTTCATCCATTCCATATTAATAGGCTATGTTTCCTAATTATAACTTTGATGTCTAATAAATAAATTTTAGATAATTTGTTAGCAATATATACCATTAATTAATCCTTTCAAAATGTGCATCTATATTATGTATTTTCTAGAAGGTCTCTTAAACTTAGGGCAGCCTCATTATGTGAGGCTATTAATCAGACAAAGAGGATCTTTTTGGGCCATTCACAATATAAATTGGAAGTTTGACACCTTAAAGAAAATCTTCATTCTTTTGCTACAGCCTACAAGCGTTGGATTGGGTCCACACATTTCATGAATTATGTGTCCATTCCCCTTGGTCAAAGCAAATCAAGAAATGGTCCTTCCTTTTGACATTTTGAACAAAAGTCAGAGGGAGAGCACACAACTTGTGTTTCTTATATAACCACTTATTCACCTTTTACTCTGTGTACATCCCTTCTAAAATAATAAAGTCAAACTCCCTGGCGTTCATCCACACAATCTCTCAAAAGTCAACGCTTTCCGGTGGCTCCTCCTACTGGCACACACGTATCCGTTGACAGGAGGAGAAAGGTAACACTTTCCTTCACAAAATGGATGATGAATGGGATTTGCATGCGGTGGTTAGGAGCTACACCACCATCCCCACCGATGCCACCACTGCCGCCTCCGGTACAAACACAACCACCAGCGATGATGGTTTTGATATGGTGGAAACTGTAGCATCTGGAAATGAAATATACCAGTTTTCATACTCAAATACCGGCGAGAACCCATCGGAGGGATTAGAGGAAGTATACAAAGAAGGGTGTTCTCAGCGGCTGAGCACCATGGCCACCGCCGTTGTTTCTGGTGATGATGAACAACTGCCGGTGTTTGATGGCTCATGTGACTCGTTTTCCAGTGAGACTCCAAGTAGAAAAAGGTAATTAATGTTTCTTTAATTTGGGGCTTATATTCCATGAAAAATAGAATTTTATTTATGAAAAAAAAAACGATTGAATTTGAAGGAAAAACCAGCAGAAGAAGGTGGTGGTTGAACTGACACAAGAGGAGTTATGTAGTGATACATGGGCATGGAGGAAATATGGTCAAAAACCCATCAAAGGCTCCCCCTTTCCAAGGTTTTCATATATCTTCTTTTTTATGTACATAAATATTCATGTAGAATTGGAAAAAACCCCAATATCCTCATAAACATACCATGAAATTCAAATATACACGCATATATAAATAACTACACACATAAATGAAAATACAAATGTATATATGTTGATGTTTGGATTTCTAGGCATGAAAAACCCCAATACGTATTTGGTACTTATGGGTTGGATTGGATTGAAACGAAGTGTCGCTTGTGAAAATATGTTACGAAGATGTTTTTGGTACAAAGTAATATAATGCTTATTTAGATAATTAATTTCAAGTCATTAAATATATATTTACATGAGAATTAATGTTGGTAAATGGTTTATATATGTTTATGTGGTCAGAAATTATTACAAGTGTAGCACAACGAAAGCTTGCGGGGCAAGGAAGCAAGTGGAACAGAGCCACGTGGACCCCACCGTTTTTATAGTTTCATACTCAGGAGAGCACATGCACCCTCGACCCACCCACCGGAGCCCTCTCGCCGGCAGCACTAGGAGTAATAAGTCCACTATGGCCCACCTACCACCACCCATCTCCGATGACTGTCCTTGATACATTTTCCTCTTGAATTCACTTAACTTATAGTGATAGTATAGTCAATACTCAATAGTGTGAGGGTGAAAATGAGGTTAACGATAATGGACTCTAATTTTTTGTAATCCCTTCGTTTACATGGAATGTGGAATCTTTGTGGCAAAAGGAATGTTGAATGGTTGCCTCTCTTGTGGCATTATTTTTAACTCAATTCTTTCAAAGAATAAGGAATCATATGGCAGAAACGAATGTTAAGTTTGAGATATGTTCGGAAAAGGACTTGCGAACAAAAAAATCGGACGTGGTTTCTACTTTATACAATGTTTATTTACAAGATCTGAAAATCAAACCTCAATTTTATTGCATGTTTGACAAAATAAGGCTAATAATTGATAGCTGAAATTTATAGTTTTTATTTATGTCAAATTGTTTGACAATGATAGATTTTAGCTTTTAAAGATGTAAAGTTAAATAAAAACTAAAACCGAAAGCTAAAAACTAAAAACCCCTACTATCAAACAAACGTGTAAAATAACATAAAAGATTTATGTTCCATAAAATTACATAAAAACTAAAAGATTTTACTATCAAACAAATTGTTTTTCCATTTTTTTCTAAAAAACTGAAAATTAAAAGCTTTCAAAAACTCCATGTCGAATACACTCGTAATCTCAAGATCTACCAAGCCGTCAAAATAAGATTTCATAGCAACGCGTATTTCTGATGTAATAAGAGTTATGTTTATATATTTTTATGGTGAAATGTTGGAATCCAATAGGGACGAGCAAAAAACGAATCGAGCCAAAAAAAATGAAAACAACAAGATAGAAAAACCAATTATACGATTTTTAATTTGACAAAAAAACAACCGAAGTCGGTGCGGTTTTACCCTACAAACCAACACTCAAAACGGAACTGCATCACTATAATTATTATATATATTAAAATATTATCATTTATATTATATAATATATTATTTACATTGGTTTATTGATATTCATTTTTGAATAAACTGAAGCAGAATGTGAGGATCGAGATAATTCAATTTTCTTTTTCAGTTCGAACATAAATCTAAGGCTTATTGAGCCTGAGTAACCGCATCTCCCACCAAGCCGCCATCTACAATAGTACAATCTTCCAACCTCCATTATCGATTATGGGCTAAAAAGGTAAAGCATAAAAGTTGGTTCATGTTTCTGGGCTAGACATCTTGGATAAAACTGTAAAAGGCTTAAATGCTAAAAATTTAATCAAAAAACGATTTACTTCTCGTCTCTTAGGTGTTTTAAAATCGTACCACAATAGAAAACCACATCATTTTATTATGTTGTTTAAAATTGAAACCGTAATATTGGAAAAAACCGCAAAGCTATACCACTTGAAAAACCGCACACAACTGTTTTAAGATTGCAAAAATCAATGCATGTTGTTTGCAGTTCCCTTTTGGCTTAAAACCACACAGTGCCAACCTCTATAATCCAACAACCAAATATTGACTTTTTATCATATTGGTTATAAATGATTTTTACATATATTTTCGATTTCTAAAAACATCTCCGACCATATTCTATTTTTGCCACTAGATTCTATTTATAGAGCATAGAGTAAAGGCTTTAAGAAAACTCTATTTTACATTTTATAAATAGAGAAATGAATAATTACATTTTAAATTTGGAGTGTGAAATATACAATCTCCAACATACTTTGTTTCTTTATACTATATTTTTAGAATGTAAAATAGAGTTTAGAGTGGTTGGAGATGAACCGCTATAAACTCTATTTCACTATAAAAATAGAGTATTGTTGGAGATGTTCAAAGCGTTTTTCTTTTAGGTTTTATCAACAAGGTCAAACGGCTAGGATCAAAAAGTTTGGTTTCTTTCACTAATGCATCGAGTAAAAGTTGCAACCTATATCGGAGTTTACTGCACCCGTCGATATTATTTAAAAATAAGTAATAAAAATTTCAACACAAATCAACTAATAATTAATAATTAGTTAAACCTTAGATAACATAATTTCCTAACAACTTATAATTAATAACTAACAAATTTCAATTACAAATTCCTAACAAAATATTACATACTAACTGATATGAACTAGCATCTACCCATGAGTTTTGGAGTTGGATCTTAGATATAAGATAGGAGTTGTTTGTAAGTTCTACATTTGATTCTTAACTATCATTATAGAGAGAAACCGTTACAATTGCCTCAGGGAATGTGCAACGAAAGCAGGCTATGTGACCAAGTTTGATCGATGTGTAAGAGGAGATGGTTTTTTATTGTCGGAGAGATTAGATAACCATCTTGGTGGGAAAAGTGCAAGTGTATAGTGGGGATTCATATATCAGAATTAAGGATCCCCACGTGGAGGAGAAAGTATTATATTTATAGGGTTATGTTTAGGGCAATTAGCTCAGGTCGTGGGTCAAGCTTGTCAAGGGTTGGGCTATTATGTTGTTCTTCCATGTTGTGCTGCCAAACTAGACCTGCACAATAAGATCAGTTTTGTAATGGACACGAAAAAACATCGAGACTGAACTGGTCGAAGACGAGACCAGCCCGAGAACGTTTGGGATCGATCCGAAATAGACCAAGACAGGTGGCCAAACTTTATAAATATATCATTTTTTGTTAATTATACAATTTTTAATCTCATATTATTTAACATCTTTACTTTTTTTTTCTTTTATTAAACTTAAGTTATCATTATTAATAAATCTTAATCTATCATTTTGGTGTTAATCACACATTTGTTAACCGAAAAAACTCGAAACCGAAACAAAACGTAAAATTACTAAAACCGGACAGAAAAAGGCGTGCAGACATACCACGAGACCGGACCGAAAAAGACCGAGACCGGTCCCAAAAACAATTGGATCGAAAAAAAAAATCATTTCCGAAAAAGACCGGCCTAAGACCGTTTGGGATAGATCCGAAAAAAGATTGGACTATTCTGAGACTGACCCCAAAAAAGACTGGACCGGTCGAGACCGGTCTGGAACCGACAATATGCAGCTCTATGCCAAACAATGTTGTTATGTTGTATAAATCATGTTAATAGACCCAACATCATCGAGTACCCCAAATCAGATGTGATTGGTTTGCTACCCATTATATTGGAGTGGATATAGTCATATAAGTCGTACACCAATTAACAAACCTTAACAAATATAATATAGTAACAAATAATCATTAGCACACAAATACGAAATACATATTAAATATAAGATTTTAATAGCTAACAATTCGTAAATAGAAGAATAAATATTGAACACCATGCTAATATGTAGTTTTAACTTTTAAAGAAAGTCAAAGAAAAAGAAAAGTATACTTGACAATAAAGTGTCAGAATGGTTCATTATTAAATAACAACGTGATGAGAGGTGTAAGATGAAAAGGCATAAGATCTGAGTTGCTCTGGTCCGCATACTCAAACCTGGTCAAGGCCTAGTTAACGCAAGCCCAGGGAAGGCCATGCCCGGTCCGCAAGCGCTCCAAAACAGTCAGCATGTTAAGGCCCACGATATTTTCTTAGGCCTAGAGCCAAACTGGTTCCATGATTGTTTTTTTCGTTTGTTTAAGTGTTATTGTAGTTAATTTACTTAAACAACATCCTGTTTTCATAACTATAATGCATAAATAGATGAAATAGAAAGAAATGAGAGTATGATGTTATAATGCACATATAGATGAAAGTAGATTGTTATTTCTTTCATTTAAGTTATTGTAGTTAATAAGGTGAACATCTCCCTAAAGTGTGTGCTTAACAGTGAAAGTGTCCCGCATTAAAGCGTACGTTTGATGGTGAAGTTTGTGAATGAGTATGTAGTCTTTAGATGTGAAATCAAGTGTCCCACAATCTCTAATTTAAAATTTTTTAAAATAATTTTAAATTGATTAGTGATGGAACATTTTAATTTATATGTGTGCAACAAAATAGGTTGGGTTGATTTACTAGCAATAAAGCAGATTGCAGAACAGAAGTGTCATTGCATTGTGATCGATAAACGATAGTAATTTTGATTTGTATTAACATGAAAACAAAATAAAATTATACGTCTAACCAACCTTTACCAATTACCATATCATATACCCCTTATAAAAACCCCATCCCATCTCCATTCATATCACCACTTCCCATCAACGGGCAGTCATTAGAATCCTGCCCAAACTGCCCGCAACACGCTAGTCTTCTCTTTGAATTCGATCTTCTCTCTTTCAGTTTCCCTAAATTTAAACCACCTTCATGAGAATTCCTAGTAAATCCATGAACAATACTATTATCAGAATCCTCAACTTCCGGAAGAATCAACGAACCCGGTGTACTATCATCATCATCATAAGACATATCATTACAAGCTCCCGGAAACTCCTTGACTCGAGTCAACACCATATTAATTTCACCAGAAACAAAATTCAACCTTTCATCCGTCTCCACAGCTTCAGAAACTAAACTAGATACCATCGACTGTAACTGTAACATCTGATTCTGGGCATTTTGGTCATTTCCTGTACCAATTTGACTTCGCCAACGAATGGGTAAATACTGATATGGGACATTGAAACAGTTATTTGTGGACAAAACACGAAGAACATGTCTACAGAGGATTCCTGAGAATTCAAAATCATGGCAACTGCAGCTGATGAATTCATCATCTGGAATCCAGATTACTTTGGACCCACCGATGATTTCGGTGTGGTGGCGCACAATGAAGTAACTCTCATCGACCAATAGGGACGCGTATTGTGGGGCCAACACCAGTTGTTCTTGTAATTTGGAAAACGCGTATGGTGTGAGAACAGTAGCTGCATGTGATTCGATTGGTGAACCTGTTTTTAGAGATATTTTTTGACTTCTTCGAATCATTTTCTGTTTTAATGTAGCCTGATCTTTAGCTTCCATCACCACTGCCACCTGGATAATATATATATATATATATATATATATATATATATATATATATGTGTGTGTGTTAATATGAATAGAAGTTATTAAATTTATATGTCAAGGTTTAAAGTGGAAATACATATACATAATACAATAATCCATACCTGCTCTATGAAATTTTCGAGAACAGATTGTGCACTTAAAAACCGTTGAATGAAAGCATTTATTAACTCTGGTTGAAAAGTATTTGTCATTCCAGCAAAAAAGTAGCATCTCAAAAAAGGTAAAGCCCAAAACGTTCGCAAAGCATACAAGCTCACAATATGCTTGTTTCCATGGAGTCCATACCTATCAACCATCTCTCTCCACCTTAACTCAAATTCATCAACCAAATGCAAATTATAAAGCCCATGAAACTCAGCTTTCCACTGATCATATCGCGATCCAAGCAACACAGAAAACCAATCAGAAAATTTCGAAATGATTTGCCAAATGCAAAAAGCATGTTTTGTTCTCGGTGTTTCAATCGCAATCGCTTCTTTCAACCACATGTTTTGGTCAGTCAATATTGTTTCCGGAACCTTCCCATTCATGAAGGCTAAAAACGTCTTTAATGCCCAACGAAAAGACTGTATGTTTTCATCGCGTAAAAGAACACAACCGAAAAAACAATTTGTCCCATAACTATCCACCCCAAGAAAAATCCCGAGAAGCATATCGTATGAATCCAATCTATGAGTTGTGTCAAATACCACAACATCTCCAAAAGAGTCAAAAGATTGAGTTGAAGATGAATATGTCCATGCAATATGATCCAAACGGTTGTTTGAATCGATCTTGAAGTTGTATTTAAAGTTTGGATCTTTATCTTTCTTGTCTTTACACATTTTGAGAAGGTCAATAGCGTCTGAATCACGGTCAACGTTTCTAAAAGATTGAAGTAAATTTCTCACATCGATTTCCGTGAAAGGTAAACAACCGAGTTTCACGCCTTTTTCCAATTCCAACAACCTTAACATTTGTCTAACCGACATCCCGGCTTTTGCAAACATACAAATCCGACTCTTGTCATCCGATGACATCGTGCAATAAGCAGGAAGGGCATGGATGTCAATGGACTTCAAAAGGTCATGATTATGTACGTTGCTAAAACCAGTTATACGCCATTCGGGGACATCAAAATCTGCTCTTTTTACAATTCTCATATAAGCTTGGCATCCACAACGTGAGGATTTTCGGTTTCTGTGTACCTTTCCATCTTCTGAAGGCTTTATTTGTGGGTACCCACCACGGTGGCAGGTGAAATCCCGCCTTGTGATCCCCCGTCCCACACCATCCTTACCACGGGTACGATGGCGGCGGATTGAGAACCCACATTGCTTTGCGAAGCTACAGTAGAACTCATAAGCAGCATCTTGTGAAACAAATCTTTGACCGATAAAAGGGACAAGGTTGACTGAAGTTTGTCTGGATAAGATTGTATCCTCTGGGATCTCTTCAATGGTGCCGATGTCATCTGCTGATAAATCTGTTCCATTTTCGGATGTTTCTTTCATCATGCTTGTTATCTTGTGTAAATTACAGTATAGTCCCTACACATAAGAAAAAAAAAATATTGAGATGTGAACATTGAGGACACTGATCATATCAATAAGAGTTATTGTAATGCCCACTAGGATTGAGATTACTGCAGAGCTTTTCCAGCAGTAATATCAAGAGATGTTGGCATAAACAATGAAAAACGTAATTTCAGATAAGGTTACAGAATTTTAGATGGCGATTTCATGAAATTACTTCAAACTACTGAACCCTTCATTGATTTGCGTGCTAATAGATAACTGTGGAAACTAAAAATCAAGCATCTAAATGCGTAGCCGCTGAGGTTCATGATTCAGAGCATAATCTTAAATAAAAGCAAAACAACCCAACGAATACGATAATTAGAGCATCAGCTAGTCCAAAACAAAACAAGACTGTAGGGGTAAAATGACGATCTAACACAGTAGTATATACTATATGTGCTTAAAACCCTAACAAATCGATATATTCCTCATTCCTTATTAAATAACCGCAAGCTCGTCATTCAAGTATATGGATTCGATTAAATGGCTACGGGGTTTAATAACCATATATTGTTCAACTAAGATGCTTCGGACGTCGGTTTATAGCTAAATGTGCAATAATCGTATTTTTCACTCTATGAGTAGGGTTCAAAGTGTTTGCGATTGCATAATTAAAATTGCAGATATAAGGACAGCGTACCGAGTCGACGAACCGGCGAAGATTAAGCTTCAAATCACCTTACCGGCGGGGATCCTTCACTCCAGTCGATCTACAGATTCCATGAAATAGGAAATTTCGGAGTTGGAACGGAGCGCCGTGTTTGGGATTGCTTGAAATTTATTTTTTAAAGTTTTATCAGACATGGTATAAAAAATGAGGATTATTTGCCAAATTGTCAATGTTTTAAAAATTAAATTTTATAAAAAATGTGGATTATGTGCCAAAATGCTTCGAGTAGTTTGGGACTACGTACAATGTTTTAAAAATCTGGATTTTAATTGGACTGGTTTGGTTACTAGTTTTCGGTTTAATAAATTTATTGTCGATTCAATTCAATTTTCATAATATGTATTTTCTATTGGGTTTTTATCACCAACGCACAACAAAGTATGATTTTCGTCTTTAAAATGTCACTTAACTTAACTTTATACCTATTACACAATTCAAGTGAGAACTCACTTGTTATATAAGTGTATTTAGTCGGTATCCTAGTTAAAATACTCATTTTCGTATCTTACGTGGAATAAACTATGTTACATGGACGAGCAGACTTACGTGGCATGTGTAGTAAGCCTCTTTGTTAAGGGAGAAGGACTTCATCATATCAAACCAACGAAGCTCCTTCTTTTTTTACGATCAAAGTTTTTCTTCCTCTACCTTCTTAGTGTCATCTTCCTCAGCCACTTCCCGTTACTAATTGGTGCCTGCAAACGCACATTCGACATGCGATTGTCCCAACGGTCCTTTTCTGGCGAAGGAACGAGAATCATAGAGTATCGATAATCCAACTCGTCGTTTTTTTAACTGTGCCAAATTGCTGGCAAATGTTGATTCATGCTCCTACTGCCTGCATATACCATTTTGGTTTTGATATATTAGTCGTCGGTTTCAGAAATCTCTAATTTGAAGAAACCCTATAAAATGTTGCTATCATTTATGTGTAGTATGTATCTTTGGGTTTCGATATGATATCATCTACTTATTGATTGTCCTTTATGAGTCAATGATTCATCATTTGGGACTTGATGTATATGTCATTATAGTGATGTATGTTTGGGTTTGTCAAACTTTTCTAGGATTGCACCCAAGAAACATGAAGTTTCTTAAATGTCACTAATTTTGTACCATTTACGCATCACTTAAGTGTTGTTCTTAATAAAGAATTTAATCACACAAATTTATGGGATTGTGTTCTTTGTAAAACATGTCTAGTTCTAGCATCATTCTTTCAAATTTTGCATTTATTTGTTTTTTATAGTATCCTACTTTCAATAGAGCATTGTACTTTCAAGTTGTCTAATTTATGTACCACTTAAATTTTATGGGATTGCTCTTATTATCCATTTGTTCCCTTGTTTTTAATCCAAGACGCATTGTGTAACATCCCAATTTTCAGGTATGAATTTAAAAGCTTATATATGTATAGGGCAACTCGATGAGTTGGAAGGCTCCAACTTGTCGTGTAGAGTGTTTAATGTTTGCGTATGTTTCAATGTCTACTCGACGAGTTGGAATGCCCCAACTCGACGAGTTGAAGGTTGGACATGAAAACCCTAATTTTTAGGGTTTGCACCCTATTTAAAGGCCTTAACTCTCATTGTTGACATCCTTCATCGCCTCCTTGCCCAGAGAAAAACCCTAGTTCGTGCTTTTGCTCTTATTGTGTGTGTGTGTGAGAGAGCTTAAAGATTGATTTTTGGTGTTCTTTTAGAAGGAACAAGAAGCTTGAAGAAGTTGGCTGAAGGGAGAGGTTGTAGACCTGGTGTTTACTCTGTTGTGGAAACCGTTTTGAGGTATAAAGTCGATACCTTGGTCTCTTATTGCTTAGATCTACTTCTATGAAAAGATATTGTTATTCTTGATCCATATTGGAGTCATTCTTGGAATGATGCATTGTTTGAAGTTGCCACTTCAGATCTGGATGTGTTGTGGTTCTTTGAGCCTAAAGTTCCAAGCTTTATGAAATATTGGCCCTCCTTCATGCCCTAAATCCATTGATAAGCCTTATTTGAGTATTTTAGCCCCTTTGATGCCATGCATGGATGTAAAGTTAGCAACTTTACGTGGTATCTCAGTCCTAGGGGACCAGATCTACTGTTTGGGGCTTTGGCTTCGCTTGGAAGTGTCTAAATGCATTAAGGCTAGGAAAAAATCGACGAGTTGCTCTGCCAACTCGACAAGTTGATTAGGGTTTTACTGCTTTCTGGATGCTGAAGAACTCGACGAGTTGCTAGATGCACTCGACGAGTTGGGTCAACATGGACTGTTGACCTTGACTGTTGACTGTTGGCTTTGATCATGGTTGACCAAGTTTGACTTTAAAGGAATTTTGGTACTTCGGGATTTTAATAAAGTGAGTTACATGGTGGTTGTAGGCAGTCGAGATCGGAGCTGAGAGTTGGGGTTTGATCTTCTTTATTCAACACTACTTGTGAGGTGAGTTTTCCTCACTATACTAACAGGGTCGAAGGCACCAAGGCCGGACCTTTTGGATTGTTATCCTGGTTTGTCATATGCTTGTATGATGTAGTGATTTGTTAGATCTGTATCCTGGTAGATAGGATGATGCTATGCTTAGTGATCTGTAAGACCTTCCTGCTTGTCTGTTGGTTGGTTATATGTTTAATTGTTATGTATATGTCGACATGGTTTGTGTGTGGTGGGGTTGAGGCGGTCCTGCTTTGTGTTGAAGGCCAAGATACACTGTGTAGTCCAGATAGACTGTAGGCCCTGTGAGGCGGTTCAGTTAGGCTGAAGTCCCCGCGAGAGGTCCGGATAGGATGTAGGCCCTGCGAGGCGGTCCAGTCATGCCGAAGGCTCGGGAGCGGTCTAAATAGACCGAAGGCCCTGCGAGGCGGTCCAGTCAGGCTGAAGACTCATTATGCATGTTATTATTTGTTATGTTTATATGGTGGTATTTTGGGGAAGACTCACTAAGCTTTGGGTTTACAGATGTGGATTTTGTTTCGGGTACTTCAAATGATCGCGAGAAGGTGAAGGCTTGATCGTGCACCTCCTCATATTTTATGTTTTGATTTTTGGGATTTCTCTGATGTTAAACAATTTTGAAAACAATTTGTAAACAGTGGATGATTTTGGAATGTTGGAAAAAGTTTAAATTTTTCATGAATTTTATGGATGTTACAAGTTGGTATCAGAACATTGGTTTGAGTGATTTGGAGGAACACTCGTGTGAATCCAGTCTCAAACTAAGGAAAAGATTTTCAAAATGACTTTCAAATGGTTTTCAAAGTACTAAAGGAGGGTGTGATGTGTACGATCAGCTAGAGCCAGTAAGTAGACCCCAAAATACCATATTGTTATTTGATATTGTGATATGTTAGAACGGCATGCTAGTGATAGGCTAGGGATCTTCAGGAACTGCATGATAGAATTGCCTGATTATATGATGCCTGATAGCCTAGGGTTTTCCTTTATATGAAATTGACATCATTATTGTAGTTGCTTAGTGTATGCATCACGGTTGTATATAACTAAGATCTTGTAGCCTGAGAATGTTTGGTTTGGCCTTATTTCTTGTTCTTGTTTGATGAAGGGCTTAGGTTAGGATCGGATATTCGAATGTCTATAGGGTCCAGTGTTATGTATGGCTAGCATACACAAGTGCTACAGGGTTGGTGGAAGTTTCATGGATGAGTTGTGCGGGGTCAGCCGGCCAGTTGTGAGATGTTTAGCCTTCCTCTAGGAGTGAGGATTGAGCGTTCGCCTATGCTTATGTATATTGTTAGGGCGTTGTGATGATCCTTGAGATGAATATGGGTAGGTGTGGAAGGTAGTATAGGCCCATACTACTGAAAGCACAGGACCCATACGCGTAGCAAGGAAGTCACAATCCCTAGGGCTTTGTTGGGAGTTGGTTCCCCGTTATTATATGGAATGTCTGATATCTTCCTGGTATATTTTCAGTATGGTGGTTACGAGGCGATTTGAGACCAGATCCGGGTCAGGATCGGGAGCTGGCAATCAGGATAGGTCAGCATTGACAGAGGACCGTGTCAGGGAGATCATTCGTGTGAGGTGGTTTCTATCGTTCGGGTTTAGATTCCGGAGATGTTCGGGTCTATCAAGATCGCGATGATGGAGTTCTTTGATGATCGCTACGCAACCATTGTTGAGACGGCTGTTGCGACAGCCTCCGCAGCTGTGGCGGTTACAGGTACGGGGACAGGTAGGGCTTTTCAGTATCGGGACTTCGATAATACGAAGCCCCCGACCTATGATGGAGTTCAGGACCCGATCATCTCCATGAAGTGGCTATATGACTTGGAGGGATGCTTTTTCACGTGTTCATGCCCTGCTAACCAGAAGGTCAGATGCGCTCTGAACCTCTTGAGGTCCGGAGCGAAGGACTAGTGGAGACTTGTTACAGGATCATACTCCGATGAGCAGAGGGATGAAATATCTTGGGATTAGGTCAGGGATATGTTTCGCTCTCGCTACATTCCTCGGGTCGAGCGGGAGAGGTTGGCTCAGGAGTTTCTGGATTTGAGACAGGGATCGGAGACGGTGATGGAGATCACCCGGATGTTTACCGAGAGGGCGATGTTTTGCCCAAAGTATGCTTCCGAGCAGGCTCAGATGACTCGTTATTTGAGCATGCTTAAGACTGACATCAGATAGTTCGTTGCTACCCAGCGTTGTGATACTTTACTAGAGTTACAGGAGGCCTCTAGGCGGCGTGAGCTTGATATTGAGTTGCAGTTGAGAGAGCAGATACAGGCCCCGATGCAGTCACAGTCGGTGTCAAAGCAGTCCAAGACCGTCGATTCCAAGTCTGGAGGTCAGCACAACCGCACTTGTGGGAAGTGCGGGAAGGTTCATTATGGATCATGTCGATCTGGTAGTAGGTGCCACAAATGTGGCAAGGAGGGGCATTATGCGAGGGACTACCGACAGTCCGCCCCGGTTCCGAGTATGAGGATTTGTTACCATTGTGATCAGGTTGGACACGTGAAGGTCAACTGTCCGTTGCTTTCCGCCAAGTCGGTTCAGGCTCCCGCGCCAGCTACCTTGAGGATTACTGACGGGAGTCAGGGTAGAGCAGAGCCCCCGAGGGCTCGGGGACGTGCGTTCCAACTTACTGACGAGGAGGCCATGACTGCACCAGATGTTGTGGCTAGTATGTTTATATTCCTTATATTATTGATTATGTTTATTGTATACTTATATGGTTGTACCTATGTTAGGTACGTTTTTAGTGAACTTCTTGCCTGCTCTTGTATTGTTTGACTCGGGGGCGAGTCGGTCATTTGTCTCCCGGTCGTTTAGTAGGGAGTTCGGTTTGCCTTTAGGAGAGCTAGAGTGTCTGTTGCGAGTCTCCATCGCCAACGAACACGGGGTTTCTGCTTCATTAGTTTATCGGGGTTGCGTTCTAGAGATATTTGGGGTGTCTTTTCCGATTGACTTGATTCCGATTCCCATGGGGGATGTTTGTTTTATAGTAGGTATGGATTGACTAAGTCGTTTTCGGTGCCATGATCGACTGTGAGGGTCAGCGTGTAGTAGTTCGTACCCCAAGTGGGGGAGAGCTATTAATATATGATGAGGGCATAAGGTTGGGTTCAGGGTTTTGCTCAGCCGCTAGAGCTCTGCAGTATATTCAGCATGGGTGTGCAGGATATTTGGCGTATATGGTGGATACGCAGGTCAGGGATCAGGTCTCGGTTTTAGAGGTTCCAGTCGTCAGAGAGTTCGCGGATGTGTTTCCGGAGGAGTTACCCGGAGTGCCTCCTGAGAGGCAGGTGGAGTTCAGGATCGACCTTGTGCCAGGTGCGGCCCTTATTGCCAAGGCACTGTACCGATTGGCACCGCCTGAGATGCAGGAGTTGTCATCTCAGTTGCAGGAGCTGCTAGGCAAGCAGTTCATCCGTCCGAGCAGTTCTCTGTGGGGGGCACCGATTCTCTTCGTTAAGAAGAAGGATGGTTCACACCGGCTGTGCATTGATTACCGGGAGTTGAACAAGTTGACGGTGAGGAACCGTTATCCACTTCCGCGGATAGATGATCTTTTCGATCAGTTACAGGGAACATCTTGGTTGTCCAAGATAGATCTAAGGTCTGGGTACCATCAGGTCAGGGTGAGGGAGGAGGACGTGGAGAAGAACGCGTTCCGGACTCATTACGTACATTGCGAGTTCGTGGTGATGCCGTTTGGGCTCACCAACGCGTCGACAATATTCATGGACCGGATGAACTGGGTGTGCAGGCTGATGCTCGATCGTTCGGTTATAGTTTTCATCGATGACATATTGGTGTATTCCAAGACCAGAGAGCAGCACGAGGAGCATCTTTGTGAGTTATTGGGAGTTTTGAGGCGAGAACAGCTTTATGCCAAGTTCTCGAAATGTGAGTTTTGGTTGCGAGAGGTTCAGTTCCTTGGACATCTCGTAAACCAGGAGGTGATTTTGGTCGATCCAGCCAAGATCGAGGCGGTGATGCAGTGGGAGGTTCCGAAATCTCCCTTTGATATCATAAGTTTTCTGGGATTGGCCTACCGAAGATTTATACAGGATTTCTCCAAGATTGCAGTACCCCTCGCTCGTCTGACGAGGAAGGGGGTGGATTTATGGTAGGGCCCTGAGCAGCAGACGACATTTGAGACCCTTCGACAGCGACTTTGCGAGGCTCCAGTTTTGACACTCCCCGAAGGAGTTGATGATTGTGGTTTTCTGTGATGTATCCATCACCGGATTGGGAGCGGTCCTCATGCAGAGAGGACAAGTGATAGCCTATACGTCGTGGCAGTTGAATCTGCATGAGACGAGATATCCCACACATGATCTTGAGTTGGGAGCGGTAGTGTTCGCCCTCAAGATCTGGATACATTACCTCTACAGGGTCCGTTGTACCATATACACGGACCACAAGAGCTTGAGACATATCATGGATCAGCCGAACCTGAACATGAGGCAGCACATGTTTTTTTTGGAAACGTAGTCAAGGATTATGACTGCGAGATCCTTTACCATCCTAGTAAAGTGAATGTTGTGGCGGACGCCCTGAGCCGCAAGTCAGCTGGACCTTCTGTTCCGACATCATGTATGAGGATTTCCATAGACTCTCCAATAGTGGGATTAGAGAGACTCAGGCCGAGGGAGTGCGAGAGGAAAATTGGAAGATTGAGAGGATCAGGGGCGAGATCACCCGATTTGTTCAGGACAGTCGTGGGTTGTTGACCCGCTGCAGTCGGGTGTAGGTTCTGGTGTCTGGCGGGGTTAGACAGATCGTGCTAGAGGAGGCTCATAAGTCTCGTTTCTCTATTCACCCAGGGGCCACCAAGATGTATCGGGATCTGATTTTGAGTTACTGGTGGTCGTGCACGAAGAGAGAGATCGCTTGGTACGTTGAGGGGTGCTTGATCTGCAGGATGGTTAAGGCCGAGAACCAGAGGCCGCATGACAAGTTGCAGCCCCTGGAGGTTCCTATGTGGAAATGGGAGCATATCACGATAGACTTTATCACCAAGTTTCCGAGAACGGCGAAGGGATATGATGCTATATGGGTCATTGTGGATCGATTGACCAAAAGCGCCCATTTTTTGGCAATTCGGGAGAGTTCGTCGACCGAGAAGTTGGCCGATGTGTATATCTGTGAGATCATTTCTCGCCACGGGGTGCCGGTCTCTATTGTCTCATACCGTGATGTTCGGTTCTTGTGGCAACCCGAAACTTTTTCCGTTCCATTATGCAAATTCTCGTTAATGAAATTTGAATTTTATTAATCTTCTGTCGAACCTTTGATTTAGAAAATCATCTGGTATGATATAATTAAAATTATATATGCAAGTCGGAACCAAAACCGCGCAAAATTCGAATTATCCTCGAAAAACATCATGTTCACGGCCTGACTGGAGTTCACGGCCGTAAACCTGTTTACGACCGTAAACTCGTTTGTGGCCAGCGTCGGGTGGACCCCACCCACCGACCACAAAACCCCTATAAATATGAGACCCCCACCCTCATTTGAACACCATTGACCAGAAACTCTCCCTTTCTCTCTCTAAAACTCTTGAACGTAAACACCTAGAAGGCCTCCAATCTTCGAGGAAACACCAAGAAACACCGTTTAGAGTTATTTCGGGGCATCTGGAACACCTTTCTCTTCGAAATCAGCACCCTTGTTCTTGAGTTTACGACCTATCTTCAAAGACCGTAAACCCGTTTATGGCCCATCTTCAAAGACCGTAAACCAGTTCACGGCCGTAAACTCTTCACGGCCGTAAACTCTTCCTAAGTAGTGAAAGCTCGTTTTCTCGATTCAAGCAGGTTCCGGTAACACTCCTTAATCGAAAGCAAGTGTTTCTCTAACACATTACCTAACGAAATCGCTAATTTAGATACATATATGTATTTATTTGATAATAGGATTCCGTTAAGTGCCACGTACAACAACTCGAGGATCTTCATTTCAGGCAACACTTTCACACAACAACAGTGAGTTCATACCCCTACACTTTTACTGGTTTTAAAACGTTTTCAGGGGGAGTATACAAGCTAAACCATAAATGCTTTTGTAAATCAATACAAAGAGCTTTTAACAAATATAAAACTCATGCAATTTTCATACTTTTACCCTTTTGTACTATGTTGAGCATAAGGGAAGTTTTTCAACTTATCACTAAATTGCATGGTCTTCCGAACTCGATATTCACTACGCTATACATGCAAACTATAATCGGTATAGTTTGGGATTTTCGAAACATAACAAGTACAGAAACTGTCACTACTAAACATATATGGCAGATTTAGTTATAGTTTACATCACAACATGAAAATGGCATTCATAACTGTAATTGTCACTACATACAGATTTCACTATGGTATAACGCTACAACACTACATGTAAACTAGATTGTACGATACTGTGAGGCTCTACTTCAACACTGTACCCTTAGGGTACAGGGATAAATCCTATCATAGTATAACCAGAGTCTCCTGGAGGGAGAGCGTGAGATTTGTGAATAGATCTATTCGGGACTGACAATCCCACACCTGAACTGCTAGCTACAGTTAGGCGGGCACGCCTGGGGTGAACAAATGTCATTTAACTTAACGCCTGAAGAACGTTACAAAGGTCTCTAGTCATTCAAGTATGGTTATACAACTCATAATATGTATAAATCATCTTTAGTTTGCAAAATGGCACTCTTCAACAGTTTTATTTATACTAAATAGAACTAATACACACTACAACTGTAGAATTTCCAGGGTTTTCAAACAGAACCGATCATACAATGGTTTCACGTACAAAATACTTATACATCATGATTAGCATTAACTAGTCACATGAAGTATTATTTACGCATATCACTACAGTTTTCAGTAACGAACATTCATGGTTTTATACAGAATTTAAAACACTACATTTTCACTAAAGAAAATATTGGATTTTCTTGAAACTATACGAACACCTTTACAAGCTCATCAATAAGTTTTCATTACAAAATACAACTTATGAACTCACCAGCTTTATGCTAATATTCTTTCAAAACTGCTTGTATTCTCAGGAAATCAGTAGACAGGTACCTGCTGAGCTTTGAGAAGCTGGAGCAATAAGAGTCTTATGTTTATATTTTACATACTATTTGATGTAATCCAAACAAGTTTCAAACTGATTGTAAGCCTTTTCATATATGTATTCACTGTAATGGTTGTGTTGCTATGATTGTTATTATACATTGGTTGTGATGCTATACATGACGTCCTCCACCCCGGAACGATTCCGCCATTCCGGTTTTGGGGTGTGACAGTTCTCCTCCCATTTCTTGCAAAAGTTCCATGAGGAACTGGGCACGAGGTTTCATTTCAACACAACTTATCATCTGCATACCGACGGCCAAAGTGAGCAGACCATTGAAACCCTAGAGGATATGTTGAGGGCCTGCGTCATTGATTTTGGTGGGAGCTGGGACTCCTACCTACCCCTTGCAGAGTTCTCCTACAACAACAGATTCCACTCCAGCATTGGTGCTCCGCCTTTTGAGCTGTTGTATGGGCGGAGATGTCGTACCCCAGTCTGTTGGGGCGAGCTTGGTCATAGGGTGATGGGTCGGACGGAGGTGGTTCTGAAGACTACCGAGATGATTCAGCAGATCAGGCAGCGGTTGCAGACTGCTCAGAGTCGGCAGAAGAGTTACGCCGACCGGTGCTGATCTGAGTTGGAGTTTCAGGTCGGTGACATAGTGTTGCTGAAGATCTCACCCTAGAAGGGTGTGATCCGCTTCAGGAATAGGGGAAAGTTGGGTCCCCGATACATTGGGCCATTTCGAATTATAGGTAGGGTTAGCAAGGTGGCGTATAGACTGGATCTCCCGAAGGAGCTCAGTCAGATCCATAACACATTTCACGTTTCGTAGTTGCAAAAGTGCATACCGGATGAGGACGCGGTTGTGTCATTGGATGATATTCATGTCGACGAGCACCTGAACTATGTTGAGAGGCTGGTGGTTGTTTTGGAAATAAATGTAAAGGTCTTACGCAACAAGGAGATGCCTTTGGTAAATGTACAATGACATCATCGGAAGGGATACGAGTGGACTTGGGAGCCGGAGGCTGAAATGCTGGAGCATTATCCGGAATTGTTCGCCGCAGCAGGCTTCGAGGACGAAGCCTGGTTCAAGTGGGGGAGAGTTGTAACATCCAAATTTCCAGGTATGAATTTAAAAGCTTGTAATCAGGACAACTCGACGAGTTGGAATGCTCCAACTCGTCGTGTAGAGTGTTTAATGCCCGCATATGTTTCAATGTCTACTCGACAAGTTGCAATGCTCCAACTCGACGAGTTGAAGGTTGGACATGAAAACTCTAATTTTTAGGGTTTTCACCCTATTTAAAGGCCTTAACTCTCATTGTTGGCCTCCTTCATCGCCTCCTTACCCAGAGAAAAACCCTAGTTCGTGCTTTTGTTCTTATTGTGTGTGTGTGAGCTTAATGAGTGATTTTTGGTGCTCTTTTGGAAGGAACAAGAAGCTTGAAGAAGTTGGTTGAAGGGAGAGGCTGTAAAACTGGTGTTTACTCTGTTGTGGCAACCGTTTTGAGGTATAAAGTCGATACCTTGGTCTCTTATTGTAACGACGTGATTTTTCAAACAAAATTTTCATTTTCAAACACAATAAAACTCAGTTTTATATTCTCAAAATCATAAGTATCTCAAATGTTCCACACATATAAAATCAAATCCCAGAATCATATAACAATCTCTCGCCAGTGTGTACAATCATGCCGGTGCCTTCCCGCGATCCTCAGAACTACCTGAAACACATAACACATAACACGGTAAGCACAAAGCTTAGTGAGTTCCCCAAAATACCACATTCAACATATTAGCCACTCGAGGCTATAACACTGTAAGACCATCCAGTCTATGTGTCTCAGTGGGACCCTCCAGTCTCACGGTTCGTTGGACCCTCCGGTCCGGTCTGGTTGGGACCCTCCAGTCCCATGGCTCGTTGGACCCTCCGGTCCGGTCTCAGCCTCGCATAATATATCATAATATATATCACACAAATAAAGCACAACTCAAGTAAGCACATAAGACCCTCTGGTCACACATAAATACCACTCAAGGTAAAGTATAGTGAGAAGACTCACCTCGTAAGCTAGCTAGTAAAATCTCGTGCTCGAAATCCTCGATCTAGCCTCCGCCTATCACATGGATAATATTTCTAATCAATACTCCTCTCACACTCAATTACACTATTCGTTGATCTCTCTTACACTCTTATCCCCTTAAATGGGTAAAAGACCATTTTACTCCTCCCTGACTTTTACTACTCATTTGACCAGACTTTACAGTCAACGGAAGTCAAACTCTAGTCAACAGTCGAAAATTGACCAGACTCGCCGAGTGCACTCGTGCGACTCGTCGAGTCCCATCGTTTCTCAGTAACCTCAGGAAGGTCCAGCTCGTCGAGTTAACCCCTAACTTATCGAGTTAGAGCGCGATTCAACTCATCGGGACAAACCCTAAGCTACTCGCCGAGTCGGTTTGTTTGGCTGTCAAACCAACAAATAATGGGATAAAGAATATTAATAAAGCTCAAGTCACTGCTATTTCTTATACTAAATATAGTATAGAGTAAGCAGGGTCGGTCCACAGGAATACATGACTTCTTATCTTGCCATATTTTCACACATAATACAAATAATATTAAAATGGGGGATTGTGTTAGAACTAGATTTAAACTTCATAAATAAACAAGATTGTTAACAGAATTTAGTAAAAGAAATACATTTCCGATTCTGATTCTTATACATGTATTATGTTGAAAGATGCAAAATGAATATGATTATGTTCTATCTAGGTTGGTAATTTAGATACTAATAAACTCTAATATCTAAGTTGACAAAAATTGTTTTATTCAAAACATGTTCTTCAAATAAAACTTCATTTAATTGATTTAATTCAAATAAGCTCTTTCTTTAAATCATTAAATGACTTTAAGTTCTTGCAACAATTACCAACAATATTCAATATTCCTCATAAGCTTGGGATTATGAACATTTAATCTTTGATTACACTCAGTTTGATTCAATTACAATCAATTAAGTGCATGTTACTAACATCAAATCATAAAACATATACGAATTTTACAATTTGATTAACTAGATTGATAAAAACCCTAATTCATTGATCAAGTGAAAAAGAGAATAAACCAAACACTTGATTAAGATCAAATCAAAGATTACTAGATGTTAAACACAAATCAAGTTCAAGTTACAACCTAACAACACATACTTAAGAATTCAGATTCGGAAATGATTTTGAAATCAACCACACATGTCTAGGTTAAACTACAAATCAAACAAGTTTAAACTTCAAATTGACTTACAAAAAGGAAATTAAAGTGTTTCCAAGTGTTAATCTACTTCCAAAAGCTCTGAAAATCGCCTTCTCTCTGCCCAAAATCCGACCTAACCTCCAACAAAACTGATTGTCTGAATTATATGAGAGTGAAACTACTTTAAAAACTGTCGAGACGTTTACACGGCCCGTGTAAATTAAAGGGTGCAATTTACACGACCGTGTAAACAAGAAAAGTAGAATGCTCTTGCATATGTGTTTATACGGCCCGTGTAAACTATAAGCCATCATTTACACGGCCGTGTAAATGTCTGAAAGGCTCAAATCTTCATTTCTTCATTCTCTCTCTCTTCAATGCTCCAAAACTTCTGAAACTTTATCTCCAACTCTTTTTAACTTCCTCCATCAAGATCCAACCTTCAAAAGTCCCTGAAATATCATAAAAGTGTGTGAATGGAATTGCATCATGAAAAATCCCGAAAAATATGCAAAATGCATGAGTTTAAACCTAAATGCAATGCACTTTTATGAACTAAAACTACAAAATGAATGCATGAAATGCATCTAACAAATCTCCCCAAGCTTGAACCTTTCTTGTCCTCAAGAAAGAACAAGAAGATTTAAACTAGAGAAAATAAAATAGAATAGAAGAAAAGAAAATTAAAGTTAAAACTATTTGAAACTTAATGCATGAAATCAAAACAAACATGAAAAGATCCAACCCAATTACCCTGTTTTGTAGCATAGTTGAGAATGTACCTGTCATGCCTTGAGTCAACTTGGCTTTAGTCTCAAAATATTATATTATAATAGAAACAAGACTTTGGCCACTCCCTAATACAACTCAACAGAATCAAAGATCACAACACTTTTTTTTTTCTTTTCAATATCATCAAGTCAATTCTTGGAACAAATTATGGTCTTACTCTCGTGAAATTATATGTGACAAAACATGCTCAACCATCTTTGTTTCATAAAATATAACAATGTCCGATTCCAGCTATTTGTTGGTCAACAACAATCTTTTTCTGAAAAATCTTTTCTAAAAAATTCCCTAATATTTATCCAGATTGGTTACAAACTTCAAACCACTTACACCAGCCAAAGTAATTAACATTCAGTCCAATGTCATAAGTTCAAATCCAAGTCCAAGGGAATCTTTTGACAGCCAAGTATTTTTCCTAAACACAATATTCAATTAAACTATAAACACAATTATATACAAACTTCTTAATTAAATTTTTTTTTACAAATAAAGCTCATGGCTTTCTTTGAAATCCGTGTAACAGGCTTCCAACCAACACATCCAAATCAAATGACCTTAGTGTGCTTGATTTAAAGAGATCCCTCGGGTTTACTTGCCCGAACCTCAAAGGCCACATATTAGCTTTATTTGTTATTATTAAGTTCATGACTTTCTATGGAACCCATGTAACGAATTTTCAACTCAATCAGTCCCAAACAATTTAGCTTTAGGCGATTAGGTGTAAAACACCCCTCAGAGTTTACTTGTTCGAATCCCAAAGGTCACAGATTAACTTAATAATAGTTATTTATTTATTTATTTATTTATTTATTTATTTATTTATTTATTTTTGTTTTTTAAGTAACACATATACAAATATCTAAGTTAACACATAACACTCTTATTAATTTATTTATTTATTTATTTGGCCAATTTCTTTATATTTTCGTCCTTGACTTTTCTATTGTGGGACATCTCACGGTTTATTACCGTGAGGACTTCTAAGACATTTTTCAGGGGACTAAAGGTCAACATGCAAAGACCCGTAGGTATAGTTGGAAGCTATGTCCCCAAGCACGATATATAAAAGGGAATGAGTAGAAATGACTTTTTAGAGCGCTGGAAGGCTCGGAACATTGAGATTTTGTATTCTTTTTATGAACTTTTGAATTTGGCATTTTAAGTTCAATTGAGCATTACTACTCATAAGATCGGTCATATGTCCCAAAGAATTAACTCATATCTGCTGTTATGCTCCAATGTTGACAAGCTTCTCACTTTCTGTTTTGCACAAGTAGCTTCGGGAGGTGTGTTCGTGTGTGATTAACTTGCTTTTAGATTTTTTTTCAATAAAAAGAGCAAGCCAATTTCAAGGCACATGACTCATTTACCAGCTCAACTGTTTTGAAAAGATTCGGTTGCTTGGGATTGGATCGTTTTTTTTTTTTTCACAATTATGCAATGAATGCAATGCAAAAATTTAGATGCAAACAAAATGCAAAGAAAATAATAAAAATTAGAATAGAAAGAAAATCTTTTTGGTTTTTGAAAAATTTTCCATGCAGAAAAAAAAATGAAAAAGAAAATGAAATGAAAATTAATGCAATATGTACAAAACTACATGCAACCTACATGCAACGGGATTTATGCATGGATGGATGCCCCTCCCCAAGCTTAAAATAAGCATCGTCCTCGATGCTTGGAGAGAGGCATAGCCGGCCTATTGAGGACCGGGCGGTGGAGGATATGGTGGGAACTGTGAAGGATAATCAGAAGGATAAAATGGAGGCCACTGGGGTTGGGATGATGATGGAGGCTACTGCTGCTGGGTGGGAAGCACAAGTACTCTATGGATATCGCTCATCAAATGATGAACATTGCGGTTATGCTGCTCTTGAGCGACCCATCTCTGATCCTGCTCAGCCCACCGTAGCTCTTGTTGGGCCCAACGCTCTTCTTGCAAGTTACGGTAGTCCTGAAAATCAGAAGTGATTTCAGCGACACCCGTATAAATTTCTCCGACTTCCTGCTGTATGTTGGTGTAACGGTGGTTCAAGTGTGCAAACTCGCCCATGTAAAGATTGTGTTCAGGAAAAGGAATGGGGCGAGATGAGCTAGAGGCACCAGCAGTAGGAGCAGGAGGAGTAGAAGTGGTGGTTGAAGGTCTACGGGCAGCAGTAACACCCAAGTTGGATTGGAGGTGCCAATTGGTAGAAGGGATGTCATTGGCCAAGACTAATATCTTCTTATTTCGGTTATCGACGCGTAAATATTCTTTACCATCGACTGTCCAATGAACATCCCCATTGGGATGGCGGTGAAAGAGATGCATGATTTCCAAAACCTCAAGTGATAAACGAGTACGACCCGGAATTATATTGGTTGGATTGTTGGGTAGATAGAGGCCAAGATGTTCAGCTATAATAGATACCATGCCTCCACAATGTAGCTGGCCACCATTGCTCAGGGCATTTCTGAGCATTTTCTGAACTACCCAACACCCAAAATGAGGGACTTCCTCGGGCTTGTTAATCATGCACCACAAAACTTCTAATTCTTTTTTGTTTGCTTTGCTAATCTCTTCTTGAGGAAATAAGAGAGAAGCAATAATCCGGTGGGTGACCTTCAGAACCGGATGAATAATGCTAGAAGCTTTTGCTGTGCCTGACTGAAACTCATCTTCACGGTTGTCTGCCATGAAAGTTTGAAAACAAAGAAAATACAATGAAAATATAAGAAATGACAAAAATACCCCCGGGTTGCCTCCCGGTTAGCCGCCCCTTTTTAATGTCGTTGGCTCGACTTGGACCCCAACTATTTGTCAATCTTGATACTTTGGATCCATTACTTCCTCCACCTCTTCATTCTTGACTTGAAATCCTTCATAATAAGGCTTCAAACGGTGACCATTTACCTTAAAAATCTTCCCGGTTTTCTCACTTGTGATTTCTATTGCACCATGCTCAAAAACATTAGTGACAACAAATGGTCCCACCCAACGGGACCTTAATTTACCAGGAATCAATTTAAAACGCGAGTGGTAAAGTAGTACCTTTTGACCTTTGTGAAATACCTTGCGTGTAATCATCTTGTCATGGAATGCTTTGGTCTTTTCCTTATAAAGAACCTCATTCTCATATGCTTCATTGCGGATTTCCTCAAGTTCTTGTATGTCCAGCTTCCTCTTCTTTCCCAATTCACTTAAATCCATGTTGAACTGCTTGATCGCCCAATAGGCCCTATGTTCCAACTCAACGGGTAATCGACACGGCTTTCCAAAAACAATACGGTATGGAGACATTCCAATTGGAGTTTTGTATGCAGTGCGGTATGCCCACAAAGCATCATCAAGGCGTGTACTCCAATCTTTCCTTGTTGTATTCACGGTTTTCTCCAAAATACCCTTGATTTGTCGATTGCTCACCTCGGCTTGTCCATTTGTTTGTGGGTGGTATGTTGTGGAAACTTTATGAGTAACACCATATTTCTTCAAAACACTCCCGAGCATACGATTGCAAAAATGTGTACCATGATCACTGATTAAGGCCTTTGGAACACCAAATCTGGAAAAAATGTTAGCCTTCAAGAAATCTATCACAACTTTTGAATCGTTAGTACGGGTAGCCTTTGCTTCCACCCACTTGGAAACATAGTCCACAGGCAAAAGAATATAAATAAAACCCGAAGATGATGGAAAAGGTCCCATAAAATCAATGCCCCAAACATCGAAAATTTCACAAACTAAAATGGGATTTAGGGGCATTTGATTCTTTGAGCTTAAAGAGCCCATCTTTTGACATTTATCACAACTTGAACAAAAAACATAAGAGTCATGGAAAATACTTGGCCAGTAAAATCCACTCTCTAAAACTTTTCTTGCAGTCCTTTGAGGACCAAAATGTCCTCCACAAGCATAAGAGTGACAAAATGTTAAGATAGAAGGTACCTCATATTGATCCACACATCGTCTAATCATTTGGTCAGCACAATATTTCCACAAATATGGCTCATCCCAAACATACATCTTGGCTTCTTTCTTGATCTTGTCTTTTTGCCATCGAGTCAAATCTGGTGGAAATTGATTTGTAACAATGTAGTTCACAATATCGGCATACCACGGGGCAACTTTTGCTGAAAATAGGTTCTCATCGGGAAATGCATCATGAATGGGAGTTGAGTCATCGGGAGAAACAATCCTGCTAAGATGATCAGCTACAAGGTTTGACTTTCCGCTCTTGTCTTTGATTTCGATGTCAAACTCTTGCAAGAGTAATACCCATCGAATGAGTCTAGGCTTCGAATCCTTCTTTGCAAGTAGATACCTAATAGCTGCATGATCAGAATAAACAATGACTTTAGAACCTAGCAGGTATTGACGAAATTTGTCTAAAGCAAAGACAATAGATAACAACTCTTTTTCAGTTGTTGAGTAGTTGGCTTGTGCACTATCAAGTGTTTTTGAGGCATAGTAAATGACATTAGGAACACGATCTTTTCTTTGCCCTAACACTGCACCAACTGCATGATTGCTGGCATCACACATGATTTCAAAAGGTAAACTCCAATCCGGTGATTGAAGTATAGGTGTTGTTATCAACAACTCTTTCAACTGATCAAAAGCTTGCTTGCACTGTTTGGAAAATTCGAATTCTGCATCTTTTTGTAGGAGCTCACACATGGGACGAGATATCTTGAAAAAATCTTTGATAAACCTTCTATAAAATCCTGCATGACCAAGAAATGAGCGTACCTCACGAGCACAAGTGGGATAAGGTAAAGATTTTATGACATCTATTTTTGCTTTGTCCACTTCTAGACCCTTAGAAGACACAATATGACCTAGTATGAGACCTTTGTCGACCATAAAGTGACACTTTTCATAATTCAAAACAAGATTGATCTCAATACATCTTTGCAAAATCTTTTTCAAATTACCCAAACACTCATGAAAAGAATTACCATAAACTGTGAAGTCGTCCATAAAAACTTCAATGATTTCCTCAACAAATTCCGAAAAAATACTTACCATGCACCTTTGAAAAGTGGCTGGAGCATTGCAAAGTCCAAAAGGCATTCGCCTATATGCAAATGTTCCAAAGGGACATGTGAAAGTAGTTTTTTCTTGGTCCTCGGGTGCAACGTGTATTTGATGGAAACCGGAATACCCATCCAAGCAACAATAATGTGTTTTTCCCGCTAACCTTTCCAACATTTGATCAATGAAGGGAAGTGGGAAATGGTCTTTCCGGGTTGAGGAATTGAGTCTTCTATAATCAATGCAAACTCTCCACCCGTTTTGCACACGGGTGGGGACTAACTCACCTTGGTCATTCTTTGTAACGGTAATACCTGTCTTCTTGGGCACAACTTGGACCGGACTTACCCACTTGCTATCTGATATAGGGTAGATCATCCCTGCATTCAACAACTTCAAAATCTCCTTTTTCACAACCTCCATCATTGGAGGATTCAAACGCCTTTGAGCTTCTCGGGAAGGCTTGTAATCTTCTTCCATAAGGATTTTGTGCATGCAAAGCGAAGGACTTAGCCCTTTGATGTCGGCTATAGTCCACCCAATGGCTTCCTTATACTCTTTCAAAGTGGTGACAAGCTCTTCCTCTTCTTTTGTTGACAACTTGGTGGAGATGATCACTGGCAAAGTTTCTTTGTCTCCAAGATATGCGTACTTGAGATGCTCGGGTAAAGTTTTGAGCTCCAATTCCGGTGCCTGAATAATAGAAGGAACAAGTTTCTCATTAGACATTGGTATTTTCAGCTTTGGAACATCAAACCTCATTTTCTTCTTCTCATCCATGCAAGACACAACCTCCATAATCTCTTTATCAATTGTAAATTGATTGGCAAGTTTTTCCACTCTTTCCTTTTGAAGATTCCTGTCTAAAATGAGAGCTAACACATCAAGATTAGACAAATCAAAACACTCCTCTGTCAATGGTTCAATGACATCCACAAAGTTCAAAGATGAAATATCACTTGGTTATCTCATAGCATCATAAATATTGAAATTTATCACCTCCCCATCAAATTCCATGGATAATGTACCATCATAAACATCAATTTTAGTCCTGACTGTTTTCAAAAAGGGTCTTCCTAGGAGAATTGAACTCAAATTTGGTGAGTCATCATCATCCATGTCAAGGACATAAAAATCTGCTGGAAACACTAATTCATTCACTTGAACTAACACATCTTCTAGCACACCTTTGGGATGTACTAAAGATCTATCAGCCAATTGAATGATTACCCCGGTCTTCTTCAATGTGCCAATATTTAAAGTTTTAAAAATGGAATATGGCAAAACATTGATAGAAGCTCCAAGGTCTAGCATAGCCCGTGGAACATGAATATTACCTAATTTGCAAGGAACCGTGAAAACACCCGGATCCTTACATTTTTGAGGTAGTCTTTTCTGTAACACTGCAGACACATTTTCTCCTACTTTAACAGTTTCATTCCCTTTCAACTTTTTCTTGGATGTACATAATTCCTTAAGGAATTTAGCATACCTAGGGACTTGTTTGATGACATCAATAAGAGGAATATTTACCTCAACTTTTCTAAACATCTCCATGATTTCATTGTATTCCCTTTCACGCTTTGACTTGCTTAATCTTGAGGGAAATGGAGGAGGAGTGACTTTTGCTTCAATAGGAACTTGCTTTGAAGTTGTTTTTGACTTTTCTTCTTCTTTCTCTAGCTCCATCTCTTCTTCTTCTTCAATCATCTTAGGACCTTCATATTCTTTGCCATTTCTCAAAGTGATGGCACATGCACTATGTTTTGGATTCTTCTCGGTTTGCGCGGGTAGTTTGCCTTGTGACTCCAATTTACTCACAGAAGTGGCGAGTTGAGTCATTTGTTGCTCCAAAGTCTTGATGCTCGCCTTGGTCTCATTTTGAAATGTTTGAGTACTTGTGGCTAAACTCTTAACAATGTCTTTCAAAGACATTCCCGATCCGCTTGAACTACTTCCTTGATGCATGTTTTGAGGTTGGAATTGAGATTGATGAGGAGGTTGAGTCGGCTGGAAATGTGGTTGATAACTTTGTTGGTGATGCATTTGATTTTGAAATGGGGGTCTTGGTTGATAAGGTGGTGGTCTTGGCTGAAAATTGGCATTAGGTTGATGCCAATTTGGATTGCTTCTTGGCTGGAAGTTTCCTTGTTGTTGACTTGAAAATCCCATAGCTTGAACTGGCTCTACATCTTCTTGTAACATTGGGCACATATCAGTGGGATGTCCAACTTGTGTACAAATACCACAAGGTCTAACTACTGGTGGTTGCACACCCTTATCCTTAGCAAGCATCATCACTACTTTAGTCAACTCAGAAAGTTGACTCTCAATTTTTGGGGTAGAAATTTCTTTTACTCCTCTTGGTGCATCACTATACCATTCTTCTTCTTGTGTTGTATGATTAGACTCTTCTGCCATGTTCTTGATAAGAACTCTGATTTCTGTTAGAGTCTTATCAGCTATAGATCCACCACTTGATGCATTGAGTAATCTCCTATCCCAAGATGACATTCCTTCACAAAAATACTGCAACAACTGATATTCTGTAATCCCATGTTGTGGACATCTTGAGCACAATTTCTTGAACCATTCCCAATAAGTATGCAATGCTTCTTTTTTTTGTTGCTTGATACCAATTATCTCTCTGCATAAAGCTGAAGCTCTCATTTCTGGAAAATATTTATCCAGAAACATTCTTGCAAGTTCATTCCATGTTGTGACTGACCCCGGTGGTAAGTCATACAACCACTCCTTAGCTGAATCTTGTAAAGAAAAAGGGAATGCCCTTAACTTGATTTGATCTTCTGTGACTTCATGTGGCTTCATACCCACACAAACAACATGAAATTCCTTAAGGAATTTATGTGGGTCTTCATTCTCAAGACCACGAAATGAGGGTAACAAATGGATGAGTCCAGACTTGAGTTCAAAGTTGATTGCTGCAGGGTAATTTATGCACAAAGGTTGTTGGGTGACATCTTGAGTGGCCCACTGTCTAAAGGTTTGTTCAGGTGGTGGGTTTCCTCCATGGTTGTCTGCCATGGTAGGAGTAGGTGAAGATGGTGGGGTGGTACTTTTGGATGTTGGTGAAGATGTGGTTGATGGATTTGATAAAGAAGCTCCGAATTGTTGTTTCTTTAAAAGTTTAGCTTGCTTCCTTCTTTGTTTTGCAGATTTCTCTTTCTCCAAATCAACTGGTAAAGGTGTACCTATGCGAAAAGATCTTGGCATAAACAATTAGTACTACCGTATCCCCGACAACGGCGCCAATTTGTTTGGCTGTCAAACCAACAAATAATGGGATAAAGAATATTAATAAAGCTCAAGTCACTGCTATTTCTTATACTAAATATAGTATAGAGTAAGCAGGGTCGGTCCACAGGAATACAGGACTTCTTATCTTGCCATATTTTCACACATAATACAAATAATATTAAAATGGGGGATTGTGTTAGAACTAGATTTAAACTTCATAAATAAACAAGATTGTTAACAGAATTTAGTAAAAGAAATACATTTCCGATTCTGATTCTTATACATGTATTATGTTGAAAGATGCAAAATGAATATGATTATGTTCTATCTAGGTTGGTAATTTAGATACTAATAAACTCTAATATCTAAGTTGACAAAAATTGTTTTATTCAAAACATGTTCTTCAAATAAAACTTCATTTAATTGATTTAATTCAAATAAGCTCTTTCTTTAAATCATTAAATGACTTTAAGTTCTTGCAACAATTACCAACAATATTCAGTATTCCTCATAAGCTTGGGATTATGAACATTTAATCTTTGATTACACTCAGTTTGATTCAATTACAATCAATTAAGTGCATGTTACTAACATCAAATCATAAAACATATACGAATTTTACAATTTGATTAACTAGATTGATAAAAACCCTAATTCATTGATCAAGTGAAAAAGAGAATAAACCAAACACTTGATTAAGATCAAATCAAAGATTACTAGATGTTAAACACAAATCAAGTTCAAGTTACAACCTAACAACACATACTTAAGAATTCAGATTCGGAAATGATTTTGAAATCAACCACACATGTATAGGTTAAACTACAAATCAAACAAGTTTAAACTTCAAATTGACTTACAAAAAGGAAATTAAAGTGTTTCCAAGTGTTAATCTACTTCCAAAAGCTCTGAAAATCGCCTTCTCTCTGCCCAAAATCCGACCTAACCTCCAACAAAACTGATTGTCTGAATTATATGAGAGCGAAACTACTTTAAAAACTGTCGAGACGTTTACACGGCCCGTGTAAATTAAAGGGTGCAATTTACACGACCGTGTAAACAAGAAAAGTAGAATGCTCTTGCATATGCGTTTACACGGCTCGTGTAAACTATAAGCCATCATTTACACGGCCGTGTAAATGTCTGAAAGGCTCAAATCTTCATTTCTTCATTCTCTCTCTCTTCAATGCTCCAAAACTTCTGAAACTTTATCTCCAACTCTTTTTAACTTCCTCCATCAAGATCCAACCTTCAAAAGTCCCTGAAATATCATAAAAGTGTGTGAATGGAATTGCATCATGAAAAATCCCGAAAAATATGCAAAATGCATGAGTTTAAACCTAAATGCAATGCACTTTTATGAACTAAAACTACAAAATGAATGCATGAAATGCATCTAACAAATCTCCCCAAGCTTGAACCTTTCTTGTCCTCAAGAAAGAACAAGAAGATTTAAACTAGAGAAAATAAAATAGAATAGAAGAAAAGAAAATTAAAGTTAAAACTATTTGAAACTTAATGCATGAAATCAAAACAAACATGAAAAGATCCAACCCAATTACCCTGTTTTGTAGCATAGTTGAGAATGTACTTGTCATGCCTTGAGTCAACTTGGCTTTAGTCTCAAAATATTATATTATAATAGAAACAAGACTTTGGCCACTCCCTAATACAACTCAACAGAATCAAAGATCACAACACTTTTTTTTTCTTTTCAATATCATCAAGTCAATTCTTGGAACAAATTATGGTCTTACTCTCGTGAAATTATATGTGACAAAACATGCTCAACCATCTTTGTTTCATAAAATATAACAATGTCCGATTCCAGCTATTTGTTGGTCAACAACAATCTTTTTCTGAAAAATCTTTTCTAAAAAATTCCCTAATATTTATCCAGATTGGTTACAAACTTCAAACCACTTACACCAGCCAAAGTAATTAACATTCAGTCCAATGTCATAAGTTCAAATCCAAGTCCAAGGGAATCTTTTGACAGCCAAGTATTTTTCCTAAACACAATATTCAATTAAACTATAAACACAATTATATACAAACTTCTTAATTAAATTTTTTTTTACAAATAAAGCTCATGGCTTTCTTTGAAATCCGTGTAACAGGCTTCCAACCAACACATCCAAATCAAATGACCTTAGTGTGCTTGATTTAAAGAGATCCCTCGGGTTTACTTGCCCGAACCTCAAAGGCCACATATTAGCTTTATTTGTTATTATTAAGTTCATGACTTTCTATGGAACCCATGTAACGAATTTTCAACTCAATCAGTCCCAAACAATTTAGCTTTAGGCGATTAGGTGTAAAACACCCCTCAGAGTTTACTTGTTCGAATCCCAAAGGTCACAGATTAACTTAATAATAGTTATTTATTTATTTATTATTTTTTTTTTGTTTTTTAAGTAACACATATACAAATATCTAAGTTAACACATAACACTCTTATTAATTTATTTATTTATTTATTTGGCCAATTTCTTTATATTTTCGTCCTTGACTTTTCTATTGTGGGACATCACACGGTTTATTACCGTGAGGACTTCTAAGACATTTTTCAGGGGACTAAAGGTCAACATGCAAAGACCCGTAGGTATAGTTGGAAGTTATGTCCCCAAGCACGGTATATAAAAGGGAATGAGTAGAAATGACTTTTTAGAGCGCTGGAAGGCTCGGAACATTGAGATTTTGTATTCTTTTTATGAACTTTTGAATTTGGCATTTTAAGTTCAATTGAGCATTACTACTCATAAGATCGGTCATATGTCCCAAAGAATTAACTCATATCTGCTGTTATGCTCCAATGTTGACAAGCTTCTCACTTTCTGTTTTGCACAAGTAGCTTCGGGAGGTGTGTTCGTGTGTGATTAACTTGCTTTTAGATTTTTTTTCAATAAAAAGAGCAAGCCAATTTCAAGGCACATGACTCATTTACCAGCTCAACTGTTTTGAAAAGATTCGGTTGCTTGGGATTGGATCGTTTTTTTTTTATTTATTTTTTCATAATTATGCAATGAATGCAATGCAAAAATTTAGATGCAAACAAAATGCAAAGAAAATAATAAAAATTAGAATAGAAAGAAAATCTTTTTGGTTTTTGAAAAATTTTCCATGCAGAAAAAAAAATGAAAAAGAAAATGAAATGAAAATTAATGCAATATGTACAAAACTACATGCAACCTACATGCAACGGGATTTATGCATGGATGGATGCCCCTCCCCAAGCTTAAAATAAGCATCGTCCTCGATGCTTGGAGAGAGGCATAGCCGGCCTATTGAGGACCGGGCGGTGGAGGATATGGTGGGAACTGTGAAGGATAATCAGAAGGATAAAATGGAGGCCACTGTGGTTGGGATGATGATGGAGGCTGCTGCTGCTGGGTGGGAAGCACAAGTACTCTATGGATATCGCTCATCAAATGATGAACATTACGGTTATGCTGCTCTTGAGCGACCCATCTCTGATCCTGCTCAGCCCACCGTAGCTCTTGTTGGGCCCAACGCTCTTCTTGCAAGTTACGGTAGTCCTGAAAATCAGAAGTGATTTCAGCGACACCCGTATAAATTTCTCCGACTTCCTGCTGTATGCTGGTGTAACGGTGGTTCAAGTGTGCAAACTTGCCCATGTAAAGATTGTGTTCAGGAAAAGGAATGGGGCGAGATGAGCTAGAGGCACCAGCAGTAGGAGCAGGAGGAGTAGAAGTGGTGGTTGAAGGTCTACGGGCAGCAGTAACACCCAAGTTGGATTGGAGGTGCCAATTGGTAGAAGGGATGTCATTGGCCAAGACTAATATCTTCTTATTTCGGTTATCGACGCGTAAATATTCTTTACCATCGACTGTCCAATGAACATCCCCATTGGGATGGCGGTGAAAGAGATGCATGATTTCCAAAACCTCAAGTGATAAACGAGTACGACCCGGAATTATATTGGTTGGATTGTTGGGTAGATGGAGGCCAAGATGTTCAGCTATAATAGATACCATGCCTCCACAATGTAGCTGGCCACCATTGCTCAGGGCATTTCTGAGCATTTTCTGAACTACCCAACACCCAAAATGAGGGACTTCCTCGGGCTTGTTAATCATGCACCACAAAACTTCTAATTCTTTTTTGTTTGCTTTTCTAATCTCTTCTTGAGGAAATAAGAGAGAAGCAATAATCTGGTGGGTGACCTTCAGAACCGGATGAATAATGCTAGAAGCTTTTGCTGTGCCTGACTGAAACTCATCTTCACGGTTGTCTGCCATGGTAGGAGTAGGTGAAGATGGTGGGGTGGTACTTTTGGATGTTGGTGAAGATGTGGTTGATGGATTTGATAAAGAAGCTCCGAATTGTTGTTTCTTTAAAAGTTTAGCTTGCTTCCTTCTTTGTTTTGCAGATTTCTCTATCTCCAAATCAACTGGTAAAGGTGTGCCTGTGCGAAAAGATCTTGGCATAAACAATTAGTACTACCGTATCCCCGACAACGGCGCCAATTTGTTTGGCTGTCAAACCAACAAATAATGGGATAAAGAATATTAATAAAGCTCAAGTCACTGCTATTTCTTATACTAAATATAGTATAGAGTAAGCAGGGTCGGTCCACAGGAATACAGGACTTCTTATCTTGCCATATTTTCACACATAATACAAATAATATTAAAATGGGGGATTGTGTTAGAACTAGATTTAAACTTCATAAATAAACAAGATTGTTAACAGAATTTAGTAAAAGAAATACATTTCCGATTCTGATTCTTATACATGTATTATGTTGAAAGATGCAAAATGAATATGATTATGTTCTATCTAGGTTGGTAATTTAGATACTAATAAACTCTAATATCTAAGTTGACAAAAATTGTTTTATTCAAAACATGTTCTTCAAATAAAACTTCATTTAATTGATTTAATTCAAATAAGCTCTTTCTTTAAATCATTAAATGACTTTAAGTTCTTGCAACCATTACCAACAATATTCAATATTCCTCATAAGCTTGGGATTATGAACATTTAATCTTTGATTACACTCAGTTTGATTCAATTACAATCAATTAAGTGCATGTTACTAACATCAAATCATAAAACATATACGAATTTTACAATTTGATTAACTAGATTGATAAAAACCTTAATTCATTGATCAAGTGAAAAAGAGAATAAACCAAACACTTGATTAAGATCAAATCAAAGATTACTAGATGTTAAACACAAATCAAGTTCAAGTTACAACCTAACAACACATACTTAAGAATTCAGATTCGGAAATGATTTTGAAATCAACCACACATGTCTAGGTTAAACTACAAATCAAACAAGTTTAAACTTCAAATTGACTTACAAAAAGGAAATTAAAGTGTTTCCAAGTGTTAATCTACTTCCAAAAGCTCTGAAAATCGCCTTCTCTCTGCCCAAAATCCGACCTAACCTCCAACAAAACTGATTGTCTGAATTATATGAGAGCGAAACTACTTTAAAAACTGTCGAGACGTTTACACGGCCCGTGTAAATTAAAGGGTGCAATTTACACGACCGTGTAAACAAGAAAAGTAGATTGCTCTTGCATATGCGTTTACACGGCTCGTGTAAACTATAAGCCATCATTTACACGGCCGTGTAAATGTCTGAAAGGCTCAAATCTTCATTTCTTCATTCTCTCTCTCTTCAATGCTCCAAAACTTCTGAAACTTTATCTCCAACTCTTTTTAACTTCCTCCATCAAGATCCAACCTTCAAAAGTCCCTGAAATATCATAAAAGTGTGTGAATGGAATTGCATCATGAAAAATCCCGAAAAATATGCAAAATGCATGAGTTTAAACCTAAATGCAATGCACTTTTATGAACTAAAACTACAAAATGAATGCATGAAATGCATCTAACAAATCTCCCCAAGCTTGAACCTTTCTTGTCCTCAAGAAAGAACAAGAAGATTTAAACTAGAGAAAATAAAATAGAATAGAAGAAAAGAAAATTAAAGTTAAAACTATTTGAAACTTAATGCATGAAATCAAAACAAACATGAAAAGATCCAACCCAATTACCCTGTTTTGTAGCATAGTTGAGAATGTACTTGTCATGCCTTGAGTCAACTTGGCTTTAGTCTCAAAATATTATATTATAATAGAAACAAGACTTTGGCCACTCCCTAATACAACTCAACAGAATCAAAGATCACAACACTTTTTTTTTCTTTTCAATATCATCAAGCCTTCCTGCGGTCGCCAGAAGTACCTGAAACAATAATCGATAGATGTAAGCTCAAAGGCTTAGTGAGTTACCCTCAATATACCAACCTCATACCCATAATCATATCATATAAACAAACACAGAACAACATGCATAAAAGGCCTTCAGCCTGACTGGACCGCCTCGCAGGCCTTCAGTCAATCTGGATTGCTCTCCGAGCCTTCGACACGTCTGGACCGCCTCGCAGGGCCTTCAGCCTATCCGGACCACTCGTCGGGCCTTCGGTCTGACTATCATACCCTACTGGGTCTGTAGTGTATCCGGACCGCCCTGGGTATGTTGGCCTTCAGCACGAAGCAGGACCGCCTCAACCCAAACCCCCCAATCAATCAAACATGTGCACATACATATCGTACGCTAGCATATATAACAGTCAACCGATCTAATAGATCAAATAGCATAGCAACGTCCTATAACCAGGATACCGACCTAACCAGGTCACTAAGCATAAGCATATCACCATCCTAACTACCAGGATGTAAATCAATAAACACATCATGCAATAATCCGGATACAATTCCATAAAGGGTCGGCCTTGGTGCCTTAGACCCTATTGATATAGTGAAGAGAACTCGCCTCGCAACTGTCGAGTCGAAAGATAAGCTCAACCTCTCGGATCACCGACACGCACGCCACCACCTATAGTTACCATAAAACCCTTTTTACATAAATTTCCAGTTACTAAAATGCCCCCAAAGATCAACTGGTCAATCCCTAGTCAATACTAAAGCCAGCAGTCAAGGTCAACAGTCCATGTTGACCTGACTCGTCGAGTGCAGTTTACCGACTCGTCGAGTCCTTCCTGAACTCGAGATGTCGTGAAATCCTTGGTTGACTCGTCGAATTTCCTCACAACTCGTCGAGTTCACGCGTATCAAAGGGTTGGAGAAAAACCCTAGCCGACTCGTCGAGTCATGCGACTGACTCGCCGGGCCCAAGGCAATCTTCATCGGACTCACCGAGCTGTTCATCCAACTCGTCGAGTACATGACTATCTTCATATGACTCGCTGAGTCGACTGTGCGACTCGCCGAGTCCCTTAAATCCTTCAACCATACAGATGCTTTTTAAGTCACGCAAAGGCTCCATATTGCAGATCTAAGCTCCTAAGGCATGATTATCACGTAAAGTTGCAAACTTTACGTGCATGCATGGCTCTAAAGGCTCTTAATGACGAATCCAAGCTTACAATGGATTTTTACACTCAAGGAAGGCTTCAAACATGACCAAGCTCGAAACTTTATGAACCTAGAACCCAAGAAGGGTCCAGATCTGAAGTTGCAACTTCAGATCTAGCTCATACACCACAATATCACCATAACCAAGCCAAAACAACCCTAAACCTCACCCATATGAGATCTAGAAAGAAAAGAGGTAAAGGTGACGACTTGATACCTTCAAATGATGCTACTGAGGTAGATTTCTGATCCCCCACACTTTCCTTGCTTCTAGCCTCTTGTTTTCCTCAAGCGTTTTTCCCACCAAAATCCTTCTTTAAGCTTATCACACCAAGAAAGCATGCACACAAAAAGTTAGGGTTTGAGATGACAAGGGACTGTAGAGGGGAGACTGAGGAGGCCAAATGATCCCTTAAATAGGGTGAAAAACCCTGGAAATTAGGGTTTCATCCTCCAGCTCCTACTCGTCGAGTCCCTCCTTGGACTCGGCGAGTAGGTCACTTAAACACGTGGACCAACGCTGCTACTCGACGAGTCAATGCAACCGACTCGTCGAGTAGACCTTGAATCCAAAGAGATCTTATAACAAAAATTAATACCTGAGAATCGGGGTATTACAATTCTCCCCCACTTGAACTAGACTTCGTCCTCGAAGTCTGCCGCGGTGAACATCTCCGGATAGTGCTCCCGCATGTCTACCTCCGGCTCCCACGTCCACTCGGACCCTCTTCGGTGCTCCCACTGTACCTTTACCAAAGGTATCTCCTTGTTTCGCAGAATCTTTATCTTCCTTTCCAGTATGGCCACAGGCCTCTCCACGTAATTCAGGTGCTCATCGACCTGAATATCATCCAATGACACCACTCGTAACCAGAAATCGCACTTGGAGAATTTGGCATAAAGCCTCTCCGACCTCAATACTCTAAGAATATCTCTAAGATGCTCCTCGTGCTGCTCTCTGGACCTCGAGTACACCAGAATATCGTCGATGAACACGATCACCGATCGATCCAACATGGGCCTGCACACCCAGTTCATGAGGTCCATGAACGTCGTCGGTGCGTTGGTGAGCCCGAAAGGCATCACCACAAACTCATAGTGAACATAACAAGTCCTAAAGGTAGTCTTTTAAATATCCTCCTCGCAAACTCTCATCTGATGATATTCAAATCTCAAATCAATCTTGGACAACCAAGATGCCCCCTGCAACTGATCGAATAAATCGTCGATCCTCGGAAGTGGATAACGGTTCTTGACCGTCAGCTTGTTCAACTCCCGGTAATCAATGCACATCCAGTGTGAACCATCCTTTTTCTTGACAAAAAGGATCGGAGCTCCCCATGGTGAGCTACTCGGTCTGATGAACCCCTTCCAAGCAGCTCCTGGAGCTGTGAGGATAACTCCTGCATCTCTGGCGGCGCAAGGCGATAAGGTGCCTTGGCAATAGGCGCCGCACCCGGAACCAAATCAATCCAGAACTCCACCTGCCTCTCGGGAGGCACACCCGATAACTCCTCGGGGGAAACATTCAGGAACTCGCACACTATCGGAACTTCGGAAGTGGATAACGGTTCTTGACCGTCAGCTTGTTCAACTCCCGGTAATCAATGCACATCCAGTGTGAACCATCCTTTTTCTTGACAAAAAGGATCGGAGCTCCCCACAATGATCTACTCGGTCTGATGAACCCCTTCCCAGCAGCTCCTGGAGCTATGAGGATAACTCCTGCATCTCTGGCGGCGCAAGGCGATAAGGTGCCTTGGCAATAGGCATCGCACCCGGAACCAAATCAATCTGGAACTCCACCTGCCTCTCGGGAGGCACACCCGGTAACTCCTCGGGGGAAACATTCGGGAACTCGCACACTATCATAACCTCAGAGATAGAACTCGGCCTCTCTGTAGCAACCCGCGTATCCATCACGTACGCCAAAAAGCCCATACAACCATGTTGTAGACTCGGTCTCGCTCTGGCAGCAGAGCAGAAAGCTGATCCAGATCTGGTACCCTCACCATACACCGTAATCACTCCCCCACTAAGGTCTCGTATAGTCACCATATGACGCTCAAAGTTGATTACAACTCCAAACCGACTCAACCAGTCCATGCCCACTATGACACAGTCATCACCCATCGCGATAGGTATCAGGTCTATCGGGAACTCAACACCGAAAATCTCTAGTACACAATACATCAGTAGCAAAAACCGCATGCTCTTCGGCTATAGAAACTCTCAGAGGCCGACTCAACGCCTCACGTCGGATACTGATGTGGCGACTAAAAGCTAAAGACACGAAAGATTGACTCGCACCCGAGTCAAACAACACTAAAGCAGGTACAGAACTCACAAGAAAAGTACCTATACACAACACAATTTGAGTATAAACAAATCTCAAAACAACATAGATAAGGAGATACGTACCAACAACAACGTCAGGCGCGACGCGGACCTCCTCCGCTGTCAGCTAAAATGCTCTCCCACGATCCCTCGGAGGCTCGACCTTCCCTGGACGGCCATCAGTAACACGAAAAGCAGTAGGAGTGGTAGTCTGGGCGGATCCCTGGGTAAGCTGAGGACACTCGGCCTTCCGATAACCTGTCTGGTTGCAGTGAAAGCAAACAGAAAATCCCTTGGGGCAGTCCCTCGCCATATGCCCCTCCTTGCCGCATTTGTAGCAAATCCCTGCCCGACAAGATCCCTCGTGGGTCTTGCCGCACTTGCTACAAGTGCGGCCCTTCTGGCCTCCAGCTCTCGAATCAGCGGGCTTAGCCCGCTTGGCCTCCGGCTGCGACTGTGTCAGTCTCCTATCTCTCCCCTACTGCTCTCCCTCCTCTCTGGTCTGAATCTCCAACTCAATCTCCCTCCTCCTGGCATTGGTCTGCAGCTCAACCAATGTCCTATAAGAAGAGTTCGCCACGAACTCCTGAATATCCCTCCTCAAGATGCTCAAATACCGACTCACACGTGCCTGCTCCGTGGACACGTGCTCAGGGCAAAACATCGCCCTCTCATGAAACATCCTAGTAATCTTAGTGACCGACTCTGTCTTCTGCTTGAGAGACAGAAACTCTTGTGCCAAATGTTCCCTCTCCACCTGGGGAACATACTCATCTCGAAACAACTTGGTGAACCTCTCCCAAGTCACCGCAACATGATCTGTAGGGGTAAAATCAGTCGTCACAAACTTCCACCAGTCCTTCGCTCCCAAGAGAAGCTGGTTCAGCGCGAACCGAACTTTCAGATGCTCTGAACATGAGCACGTATAAAAGCATCCCTCAATGTCAGTGATCCATGTCATGGCGGCAATCGGATCCTGTGTCCCATCAAACTCTAGTGGCTTCGTGTTGCTAAACTCCCGGAACAACAACGAGTCACCTCCCTGTGGCCTAGCAGCAACAGCCTCAGTAACGGCAGCGTATCGCTCGTCAAACGTCTCAATCAGTGTGGTCTTAATAGACCCAAACATCTCCGGTATCGCCTCTCGAATGGTTGCGGGCACCACATCATGGATGATCCTGCGGATCTCCTCATCACTAGTCCCATTGCTCCCGGGGTTGTGGCATGTACCCACCATGATGTCTCTGAAACACAACACAAAAATCATCAGAGACTCGCTTGAGCATACTCAAAACCGATTCCCGCCCCTACATGCTCCGCAATACCCTAAAGATTCTTACTTGGACTGCATACAGATCCGGTGCTTTCAGTAGTACGAGACCAATACTACCTTCCACACCAACCTGTAATCACCCTAAGTCCTCCTCCCAGGATCCCAGTTCACAAGTACTCTAACTCTCACGAATAATAGACTACCCTCTCAGCAGATCTCTCATATGCTCATCTAGGTATCTCTCCTAGATTATCTCTCGACTCAGACTCTCTTTCTAAGTGGTTCCTGCTAGGCACTCTTACTCAACATATACTCAAGTCGCATAGCAGATAACAATAACTCCTAGGCTAAGACATCACAAATCAGGCAACTCTAGCCCTAAGCATGAATTACTTAGCATATTCTCTAGCATGCATCACTAATATCTCATAAATATCTCATAACACAAATAAGTAAGGGTATTTTGGGAAATCACCGTTCGGGCTCTGGCTGATTGTACACACTGCTCCAACTCGTTTTCTCTTAAAACTCTTTCTCGTTTTAGAAAAATCATTTCTTTTGAAATTTTTTCTCAAATCCTCAGTTTGAGTTCAGACATACCCAAAGGTACATCTGAATCCCTCAAACCAAGGCTCTGATACCAACTTATAACACCGTAAATTTTCAAACAATTTTTTCTCATTTTAGAAATCACATAATTCTCATAAAATGGTTCACAAAACCCCAAATGACAATGTTTTTGAAAACACGTATTTAGAAAACTGTTTTAAACACGATCCAGCATCCTCAAAATGTGACTCCGCCTCGTATGTACAATCAAGCCGATGCCTTCCCGCGATCCTAAAAAGTACCTGAAACACATATCACACAACACGGTAAGCACAAAGCTTAGTGAGTTCCCCAAAATACCACATACACAAATAATAAGCCTCTCATGACTATAACTCGACATGGACCCTTTGGTCTCATGCGTCTCGGTGAAGACCCTCCAGTCTCACGGCTCAGTGTGGACCCTCCGGTCATGTGTCTCAGTGAGGACCCTCCGGTCTCACATGTCGGATTGGACCCTCCAGTCATATATCCCAGTGAAGACCCTCCAGTCTCACAACTCGGTTTGGACCCTCCGGTCCGATCTCAGTAAAACACAGAATAACATAGCATATATCACAAAGACAAAAATGCATAATATCACATCATATAAGCACATAGGTCCCTCCGGTCGATAGCTCAAATAAGACCCTCCGGTCACTCGGTATTACCACTCAGGTACGTATAGTGAGAAGACTCACCTCGTAAGCAAGCAAGGAAACTGGATACCCCTCGAACAGCCTAACCTCCGCCTACACGCAATAAGCATCTCTAATTAACACTTAAATATCACAACTTTATATACACTCATGCTAATCCCTCTCTAACTCTTGGGATGGGTAAAAGACCATTTTATCCCTCCATGGTCCCCATAATCCCTGCCTTGACCAAACCCTAAAGTCAACAGAAGCCAACACTCGAGTCAACTGTCCATGTTGACCTGACTCGCCGGGTGCACCTATGTGACTCGCTGAGTCCCCATTATTCCTTAGAACATCGTGAAAACCCAACTTAACTCGTCGAGTTGTCTCATCAACTCGCTGAGTTACCCTTTATTAGACTCATCGGGGAAAACCCTAGCTGACTTGTCGAGTCAGCTCATTGAATCGGCGAGTCCATTCAATCTGTATTCTCATTCAGACGTTTTAAGGCAGATCCACCACTACAAACTCTAGATCTAGTCTCCTAAGGCTCGAATGTCAAGTAAAGCTTCGATTTTTACGTTCATGCATGGTATATTTGCTCCATAATGCCAATACAAGCTCCAACAAGGGTTAGATGCACAAGATCTTGTCTCTAGCTCAATAAAGTTCGGGTCTTTAGACTCACAAGACCTCCTACAATCCAGATCTGGGGTTTCAACCTCAAATCATAATCAAATGACTCAATGACACAAAAGGATGAGAGAAAACCCTAGAAACTCCCTAAACCAAGATCTCATAAGAAAATGATCAAGTTAGCATATTTTTACCTCCAACTGAAGCAAAACCCTGATGAACCTCTAGATCCAAAGTCTCCTCTTGATCCAAGCTTTGATGCTCTCCACTTCTCCTTCAAAAGTGCACTAATAATCACAAGATTAGCTTCTCTCTCACTCTCTAGCTCAAGTGGATGATTAGGGTTTCTCTCAAGGATGTAAGGTGGCTGGTGAGGCGGAAATGAGGGCTTAAGGCCCCTTAAATAGGTCACAAACCCGGGGATATAGGGTTTCCTCACACAGTGCCTACTCGGCGAGTCGGCTCTCTGACTCGTCGAGTTGGTCATTAGACCCACGTGACCAATCCAACCCTACTCGACGAGTCGGGCACACAACTCGCCGAGTTACTCATTAAATCCCAAAAATAAATATATAAATGTAATACCTGAGAGTTGGGATGTTACATACGGGCCCCACCCGAAATATATAACGGACCCCACCCAACAAAAATAACGGGCCCCGACGTTCCGCCCAACATACATGCAAGAGTCATAAAGATAATATGCATCCTTCACAATATAGTGAAAATACTTACCTGAATAGAGATGTATTTCCAGCTTGGATCCAGAAGATAGGGTCTTGGTTTGAAGAATAGGGACTTAATACATTAAGAAGGTTGACAGACTGAAGAAATCGACGAGTTCATAAGAGAACTCGATGAGTTGTTTTGGAAGTGTCACGACTTTGTTGGAAAAAAGAGGAACTCGACGAGTTGTAGGAAAAACTCGACGAGTTGGATCGTGACATCACAATTATGTGATTTATGGAAAATCGACGAGCTGGAGAGTAACTCGACGAGTTGAGTCAACTCAGAATGTTGACTTTGACTTTGACATTGGTGTTTACCTTGACTTTGACCAAATTTGACCCTTAAGGGGTTATGAGTATGAAAGGATACTTAAAGGAAATCTTTTATGTTTAGGAGTTTGAGTTGGATTGATATTCGGGGCCGAGGATTTTCAGCTACTTTCCAGTATTCGAGGTGAGTTACCTTCTCGGTAGTAGTGGGTCTAAGGCACCAAGGCCGGCCCACTAGTAGGAGTTTGTAGTTAGATGATTATATTTGTGATAACTGTCTGGCATGCCACTATCTGTTATGATTTATGTGCTAGTATGCTATTATATTATGTGGTAGTGTTAGGGGGTGAAATAGACCCCATATCCGGTTGATAAGACCGAAGGGGTAGGTCGGGCACCCATATATGCCTGACAGTATGTTTATGTATGATTATGTATGCTGTTATGGGGTAGTGGTAGGGGAAAAATAGACCCCGTAACCGGTTGAAGGAGACCGAAGGGGTAGGCCAACACCCAGATATGCTAGGCAGTTACCGGTTGAAAGAGACCGAAGGGGTAGGCCAGCACCTTGATATGCTAGGCAATATCGGTTGAAAGAGGCCGAAGGGGTAGGCCAGCACCCGGATATGCTAGGCAGTATGTTTATTTTATGGTATGTGGTATGATGGGGGAACTCACTAAGCTTCGTGCTTACGGTTTTCAGTTTTGGTTTCAGGTACTTCTTCTTCGAAAGGAAATGAGCTGGCATGATCGCAACTCATCACACCATGATTTTCCACATGACTAGATCTTTGGGTGTTGTACTCTGATATTATCTTTTATGACTTGATTCGATGTTTCACATATTGGTTTATTTATGACATGAGATGACACTATTGATGTTTTCAGACTACCGGTTTTCTTAAGTATTTAATTAAAAATGAAATTTTTGGTCTTACATTTTGGGATGTTACAAGAGAGCTCATGCATTTTCTCTAAACTTGACCAAAATGTCAGATATGAAGTCCATTATGAATCTAAGATCATGGAGTTGTCCAAACTCCCAAGGCCAAACCATTAAAGGGACCAAAACACTAAATTATGGACCAAAACACCATTATCTCATAAATCCAAAGATGAAATACTATAAAGCTTGAAATTTTATGACTTACAAAGGTCCATAAGGTAGATGAAAGTTGAGATCTTCAGTTGTCAAGCTTCAAGGACCAATCTTGGTGATTTTAGTGTCACCTGACATTTTGTGTAGTTGGAAATGATGTAACACCCGTATCCTCAGGTATGATTTCTAATATTTAATTGTGTCATTTATACAAATTGGGTTCCCCTATGTTGGGCGTTGGTAAAAGATTCCACGTGAATGTTTTAATGCTTTACGTTGGGTGTAGAGATATCTATGTTGGGCGTAGGAGTGCAACATCTAAACCCTAATTGAGGGGTTGTGAGCCCTATTTAAAGGCTATAACTCTTTGAGGGCCTCCCCATGCTCAGATACATAAGTGTCCTTTTGGATTATCTTATATTTGATTTCGTGTAACTCATGCATAGGGTGGAAATATCAGTTCAGAAAATGAACTTACACAATCCATAAGGAATCCGGTTTTCCACCACCCCCCTACATTCCACTCCCCAACAAACACATTACTCTAAACCACCAAAAACACGCCGAAATGGATGAAAGGATATGGGAGAAGCTAATATTATGAAGAAGGAAGCTAGGGTTAACTCCAAAGGGCTCTAGATGTAATGGAGGATGAGAAAATGACCTAAAACACGGAACCATTCCCTTAAATATGGTGAAAACCCTAGATTTTATGGGCTTGGGCTGCACAGCTACCACTTCGTGGTCATAGTATTACCAAGCCATGATTACGAGTTTTTGCTAATTTATTTTCAACTTTAAACAATCATAACTTCTTCGTTTCAAATTCGTTTTCAATGATCTTTATATACATGCAGACGTATTAACAAGCCCCGCAATCATATTTAATTACTTTTGACTTAATACATATCGAAGTAAATTCCATTAATTCAGGCAAATAGTCCCGAAATATCATTTTTTCCCATTTTACCCTTTTTGGCTCCAAAGCACAATTCAAAGACTTAAATCACGTAACCAACATTATCAACATTTAACAAGGTCTAAACTTTATCCCCTTGAAGCCCGAGACCTCTACTCGATCAAATTATGGTCCACAAACCCGAAATAAGAAACATCCTAAAACTGGATGTTACAATATATACATATGTATATTTAACTAAGAATTTTCTTACATCTAACGGTGGTGTGCATCGACCTTCGAGTTGTGTATACTCCGGATAACTTGATCGATCGAGATGTTCAATTTGCTTTGAAAATAATTTTTTTAACAGACTAAGTGAAATTCAACTATCTAAGTCCAATAAACTGGTTCAAATGTTTTTACCGGTTCGATCACCTCACTTCAAATGATTTTTATCGGTTCTATCACACCGGTTCAACTCGATTTTTGAAGAAACCGGTCTTTATTGAACCACTCTCGTTTATGGTTCCCGATTCGACCGACCGGTTCAAACTGATCTTTAAAACATTGGTTATCTATGAATTTTGTCCATAATTTTTTTTAAACTACAGATAGTTCTCAAGGGATGTTTTTGTTACGTCTTTGATCCATACCTGATGTAAAAGTCTGTTTTCCCCTTAATAATTTTGTTTAGTTATAATCGTCATCAATGTTTAATGTTGTGCATAATCAAGTTTTATAAACCAAAACAAATCGAAAAACCTTTAACCCGTTATCTACTCATTTAACCCCTCAACTTTGATGACTAATTTTTATATTCATCTATTGTCGATTTTGAATGTAATATACCACGAGGAGATGGAGATTCCAGAAAAGTCTACAAATAAATAAGTGAAAGTTTGACTTACGTGCAAAGAAGAAGCTAAAAAGTTAAATCTATTGAATGAAGGTAGATGAAATAGATGTCTAAAAGTTAGAAGAAAACACTATATAAAAAATAAGTGACCAATGTGTATATTGTGGAGGAGAACACAAATATACAAATATATTTCCATTTTTGTTTCAAACATGAACCAAATTTTGTGTTTAAACCTGGGCAAAACCCATTTTTCCAAAATGACTTTTCCAATAAAATCAACTATCATAAATTTATTGGAAATCCTAAACTACCTTCAAAAAATCAAGATAAGAAAAAATACTTGTTTTTATGAGACCTTACTTTGTAGTAATTTTTTTTTTTGAAAAATCTTGGAACTTTCTAGAATAGATATTATTTTGTGATAAGCCTCTTCAATTTTGTGATTACCCATTATTTTTCACCTTTAAGTAGATATCTATGTTTCATCAATTTAAGATTTCGGGCCCTTTTTTTCACATTGCTTTAAAACCTCAAGTCAAGCAATCGTCCGTCTCAGTACTTTAACTTCGTCTTCCTCGTTTGTTTCTAGAGACTTCTCTGCAAGTCAATGGCGTCTGATCTCGTCGCCAAGGCTAAAGAGGCTTTCATTGACGATCACTTTGAACTCGCCGTTGACCTATATTCCCAGGCCATCCTCATCAACCCTACCGACGCCGACCTGTTCTCCGATCGGTCTCAGGCTAACATCAAGCTCAAAAACTTCACAGGTATACCACGTCTCTTATTTGTTCATTTGTATGTTCAGATCCTGATACGAAGAACAAACCGGACCAAGTGTTTTAGTTTTATATTGCATGCGTAGTTTAATTCAACCGGATAAATAGCATATCTGATTAATGGTAGGTTGTAGAATTTGATTTTGTCTAACAGGTAGCTCTCTGAGCGTTTTGGTTACCTGACATCCCGATTGTTCATGGAGAGATGTTTGTGATGGCTTAATGAATTGATTAGTTGTCTGATACTTTGGTTTATATGTAGGTGTTTTTTTGGTGTGGTAATTGATATAGGTTTCTTTATGCTGGAGTTGTTCTAGTAGCTTGAAACATGTTTGATTAAAGTAAGTTTTGAAAATTTGTAATTTATGCAGTTCTGTGATCCATGGATTTTTTGTTGCTAAATGACAATCTGTTTTGTTCAAAATCAATCAATTAGTTTGAAAGTAGAATGTGAGTACACACGGTGTGTCTTATGTCATTCATGTTACGAGGTAGTGGTATAAAAGCTAAAGAACCTGCACCATATCAAAAGTTCTTGATTCCTACAGATGATTGCTAGGTTAACTATTGGTGAATTTGAGTATTATGCGCTTCCTGTATCTGCAATGATATAGGTTCATTGAATCACACTTATTCTCACTTTCAAAGTAAAAGAATATGTAATTTGTCAACGACCAATTGAGTTGATTACTCTAAGTCATGCTGATTGTGCACATACGCTTTTGGCATTAGTTGGCACTATTTGAGAAGTCATGCAAATCAAATGCAGGGAGTCTACTTCTAAATTAGAATACAAACATAGATGAATAGATTTGGAAAGATTGAATAAGAACACAGTTGGTGAAGATGTGCTATTCATTTTCATGAATTACGTGACTTGTTTTGGTTGCGTGTTTGTTTACCCTAGATAGGAATTTGAGGGAGGATAGAATAATGTTGATGTTGTTGTATATTCTTTCTTTTGTCATATTTAGTAACACCAAAAAGTACATCGATTTTAAGTCTATAAAAGTGTTTGTACCTTTTTAAATTTAGTTACTTTGTGCTGTGGACTGATCCGTGTTTCATGCCATTGACCTTTCCATTTCAACATAACTACCATGAAAGTTTCTATATTTATCATCCCTTTTCAACATAAGCAGACAAGATCATATGTTTATTATTATTATTATTCATTGGAACAGAAGCTGTTTCTGATGCGAACAAAGCAATTGAGTTGGACCCCACAAATCCAAAACCATATCTGCGCAAAGGGTAAGAGGCTCTTGAAATATTTCATTTTAATTTGTTACCCATTTTTTTAAAATGTGTCATTTTGATATCTTGTGCTTATGTATATGAATAATTGAATATCATCCAGTAATTAAATGTTTGCCTGTTTCTCATTTGGATAGCACTGCATGTTTCAATCTTGAAGAATATCTGACAGCTAAAACAGCCTTCAAAGCTGGTGCTTCTTTAGTTCCAGATGATACAAGATTCATAGAATGGATCCAAAAGTGTGACAAATGCATTGCAGGTGATTCCTAAACCCTAAACCCTATTTTACCCAAATCAATAAAAAGTTTCTAATTTTTTTTTTTTTTTTGTTAATAAACAGAGGAAAATGATGAGGTACCGATGCAATCTGTGGACTCAGTTTCAACCCCCACTGAGGTAGTGACTACTCCTCAAGCACCTGAAAAAACCGATGCAGCTACAAAAGATGTGGAACAAGTAAATAACGTCTCTACCGAATTGGCAACAAGGACTCCTGCCAAACCAAAATTCAGGTCATATATATATTTTTTTATAGAAAATGATAATGACTAATTCCATTAGGGGTAAATGTGCATTTATGCAACAACGTTTTATCTTTTTTCTTAATTAATGCAACAAAGTGTCTCTTTAGATAAAATATGAAACCGTGTTCCGGTCTATGAGACTACAACCAAAATATGAAACATTTTATCCAGAAATGTTCCATTTTTACCCCTTTATGTAACAATATTTCTCTTTTAAATCGATTTATTTAACAATGCTTTACCTTTTTTACCAAATAATGCAACTGACATGAATTATGCAAACCATGTTTCTACTGATTAAAATTGCATCTCTTGGTACTAAAATGAAACGTTGCTACATATTTTGTGTATAAAAGTATAAAACCCCACTTTATTTAATAATTAGGTTAAACTGTGAAAATGTTGTTGCATAAATGCACATTTAAGACTATTCCATAATCAGCAAATGAGTTCCCTGAGGTTCTTACTTGGCAACATGAAAAATATGTTGCACTTATTTTCTCATATATATATATATATATATATATATATATATATATATTTCTATTTTAGTATTATTTTCCAACAAACCATATATTATATATATGCAGGCATGAATTCTATCAGAAACCAGAGGAGGCAGTTGTGACCATATTTGCAAAAGGCATACCAGCTGAGAATGTCTCAGTTAGCTTTGGTGAACAAATAGTATGTTGCCATTTCATTTTTCTATTTTTTTTATCTAGATAAATAGTACATTGCTATTTAATGGCTAGTAACTGGTTTTATTTGTTTTTTTTCAGCTAAGTGTGACCATTGACATCCCTGGTGAAGAGGCGTACATTTTTCAACCACGATTGTTTGGAAAGGTAACATGTGCACTTAAAAGCAAACTGTTTTTTCTTTAATATATATTGTATTAACTTACCTATTGTTTTTTTTTTTTTTTTATAAATAAAACAGATAATTCCTGCAAACTGCAAATATGTTGTCCTGTCAACAAAAATAGAAATTCGTCTTGCAAAAGTGGAACCAGTTCACTGGACATCTCTTGAGTTTAGTAATAACAGTTTGGTTGTAAGAAGCAGCACTGTTTCATCAGGTGACTCATTTTCTCAAATGTTTTTTAAACATCATTTATCCAGTCAATATTAAATTAGGAGTAATTTACATTTTTAGTCCTTGAGTATAGTTTGTTTTTGTCAAATTTAGTCCCCAAAAGGTTTCTCTTGCAGTTTTGGTTCTTATTTGAGGTTCTTGTAACATTTTTGGTCCATGTTCCAAAGTAAAATGACTAATTTTGCTCCCTGAGTATAGCTGATTCTTGCAACTTTGGCTCCAAGAAGTTTTCTCTTGCAAATTTGGTTCTTATTTGAGGTCCTTGTGACATTTTTGGTCCTTGTTTCAAGTAAAATGGTTAATTTTGATCCTTGAGTATAGCTGAATAGTCATTTTTACTTGGAACAGGGACAAAAAAAACATTATGAAAACCTCAAATAACAATAAAACTTGCAAGAGAAGTTTTTAGGACCAAAAATGAATAAATTAGCTGTACTCAGGGACCAAAATTGTAACTTACTCTTAATATAGTGCTTAAACTTGCTCTTTAATGATTGATAAATATAGGTAATCAAAGACCAATGTACCCTTCCTCGAAACCTACAAAAGACTGGGATAAACTTGAAGCTCAAGTGAAAAAGGAGGTATATCTTTTGACCTAATGATGCCTCACTTGTCCCCACAACTGATGACATGGCATTCAGTCTCACAAAGTAATAACTGAATCTTTTATTGACAGCAATGATAATAATAAGACTTATTTGATTTTCAGGAAAAAGATGAAAAACTTGATGGTGATGCAGCTCTGAACAAGTTTTTCCGTGACATATATCAAGATGCTGACGAGGATACAAGAAGGGCCATGAGAAAATCTTTTGTAAGACCAACTGTTTTTTTTTTCTTTTCTAAAACACTAGAATTAGCAATATACTTTCATTTATTCCTATTACAACATTGTATTTTTGAAAATCTACCCAAGATTATAGCAATGTCATTCAAATTTAAATCAATTTTCATGTGGTAGATTTTTAAAAGTATAATGTCCTAATAAGAAAAGAACTGAAAGTAGAGTTGATATAATTGGTGGATTTTTCAAAGTATAGTTGTCTTGATAAGAGTTTTTTTTTTTTTTCAAAGTATGGTTGTTTTTTCAAAGTAGAAAAGTTATTTAATAAGAAAAAGAATTGAAAGTAGATTGTGGTAATAGAAAGAATAAAAGTACGTTGCTATTTTGTTATTAACAGGTGGAGTCGAACGGGACAGTGCTGTCGACAAACTGGAAAGAGGTGGGATCGAAGGAGGTGGAAGGAACTGCACCAGATGGTATGGAACTCAGGAAATGGGAATATTAATTAAAAGTCTCAAGGCAACTTTTGTTTTGTTTTTGTTTTGTGTGTCATAGCTCATAACGTTGGTTAATCTGTTATTCATTTTCCTTCTACTAGTTTTGCTTTTTGTTGCTATTTACTCTTTAAGTTTATACATCCTTAAGAGTTTTTTTTGGTATAGATGTGTTTTTGACTTTTATGTTTTGATGAAAATTTTCTCATTTTGGTTGATAATGAAAAATGTATGGTTTTGTATTTGTTTCTTTTCTTTAAAAAAATATTCATGTTTATAGCCCACCAAAGTGGTTAGGTCTATCCAGACACATGGAATAAGAGGCTGTTTGGTATGCCTCTTAATGGTTCCATCACGAGAGGTACGCTCTTGGTTGGACTTATATTAGCCTCTGAATGGGACATCCAACCTCTTAATGGCTCTGAATCGTTCAGATATGTTGGCATTGCTGAATGGAGCTGATGGAGCCTAATTTCTATAAGGTAAAATCGAACTACATTTTGTAGGTTAAACCAAACTACAAAATAGAATTTCATGTTGCAGGTGGGTATCAGATTAAACTTATTTTCATCTCAAAAACTATATGTGCTTGGTATTAGCTTTGAGGTTCTTTATGTACTTTTCTTATGCAATGTTGTACGTATATTCAGTTTGCTTGATCTTGTAAAGTATTCTTGTAGACGGCTAAGTAGATAATGCTTCCAAATATTGTTCTTAGAAGCTTGATATTACAAACAATACTGGTGCATATGTGAGCAATTAGAAGTCATCCCTGTGGCCCCATTCTCTTTTGCAAGGGTTAAACAAACCTCTTTTGTCACCCTTTAAGATTTCTCTATTTTCTCCTCTATGTTTATCCTTTTCTTTCTCTTGTTTTCTTAAGGCTTCCCCTTTGACATTTTTGGAACTGTTATTAGAAAGTCTTCGTGGTGCAAGTTTTTAAAAGGTCTTACTTTTCAGATGGCATCCTAATCAAATTTAAGTAGAAGTCATTTTCTTAGGGTGTGTTTGGTTCACGATTTAGAAGAACTGGAATATAAATTCTAGCAGAAATCGCATTCCATTAATAAAATCAAAGGAATAGGAATTCGTTAAAAGTTTTCATTAAATTATGTGTGTGAAAAACTTGGTATTTTTTTGGCAAAAGGCAAAGAATTTTAAATTCCATTTTGTTTTACTAAAAAAACAAAAATTTGCTCCATTTTTTCTTTATTTTAACAATGATTCATCAAATCAAAACATATTATCATCATCTCTTTCACACTCTAACCACTGACGCAACCTGCCCGACTGCCTTTACTCTTACCCATACTGACAAACATCCACTCACCCTACCCCACACCTACACCCTCCCCTACCCTACCACACACCCACATCTAGACCCACATGTACACGACACTCATCCCACCCCAACTCTACCCCACCCACATATCCCACATCGACAACCACATGCAAACACCCACACCCAAACGCCTACACTTTTATTAAAGATAACAATAAGTTTCAAAAATCATTAAAATAGTATTTTGGTAATATTACATCATTTACTTTCTAATTCATTTGATAAATCTTCAAACAAAAAAAAAAGTACATTCATTGTCAACCAAACACATAACAAATTTCAATTCTTTTAAGACTTTTAACCCTTTTTATAGAAAAATTTGTTAACAAATATACAATTTAGTCTATGTTTATACATTGTAGAGAGATCAAGGGTCATTGTCGCTACTACCAGCCAACAATGGGTTACACTCCCGAAAGAGCCAATGGGGCCACTGGTCCAAGAATTAAACTTTAGGATTTAATTTCTATAAATGATTGTAAGTCTATATTATACAATACCCAAAAATACTCGACTCTAAAAATTGGTTTCCATAATGCTAGTTGAAGGGAATATGAGAAGGCGAGTTCTAGACGAGGGGATTTTCTTTAAGGGGATTCAAGAAGGGAATTTCCGGTAGGTGTCTCATCGGAAAGGATCTGAAGCCTTCTATAGATGACTTAGGTTGTTTTGTGGGTTTGACCTATATTTTATGTTAGTTATAAGATTCTTGGTATCTCATATTTGTAAACCTTAATATTGAGAAATGAATAGAGACCTCTATAATTCACTTGTGGATCTAACACAATTACCTTGAACATGTGAACCATATATATTATTGTATGTTCCTTATTTTTCATATTATTGTATGTTCCTTATTTTTCTCATCATCTTATAATTGTTTGTGTTTCGCTCTTACCCTTATCACACACATAAAAAAAAGGTAACATAAGGATGTGATTGTTGGGAAGGAGAAAAAACAGATAAATAAGTGGACACCTTTCCTAAAATGCGACAAGTTAAAACCATCGATTCATATACAATAAATCACATTGGACATTGGATTGTTCGAGTCCGGTGGCTAAAGTATAAATTTAAAAGTAAGAAATGAGGATACGAATGAAAAACAAAACACAGGGATGACACCCGCATATTAGTTCAAACAACAGGGACGATCTCTGTGATTTACTCTATAATTAATTAGGACCCATTTTGACGAGTCTCTCCGCCCTGAATTACTCACAAGGCAAAAATACATCGATCTATCGACTCCATCGACTTACTGATCGGAGTGTGTGATCGGTGACTGGTGGCTGCGATTTTTCATGTTTCAGCGAAAAAATACGAGTCATATATACTAGAATCCAGAAATGCAATTCTTTGGAAGTTCTGAGATCAGTCCATCGCCGCCGGTGCCGACGGCATCGGGCAACAATGCGCATATGATGTATGTATTCAACAGGAACGGCGTTTGTTTGCTTTACAGGGAGTGGAATCGCCCTCTTCGTACCCTCGATTCCAATCAGGATCATAAACTCATGTTTGGTCTCCTTTTCTCTCTTAAATCCCTAACGGCCAAAATGGATCCATCCAGGTTTGTTTACTCAATTTCGTCTCCAATTCCATTACGCTTGTACGATTCTAGCTAGGGTTCCTCTGTCTTCACACCTAAGAATTTGATTACGGATTAGAATCACTGACAGATCATAAGCATATGCTTGGAAATTTGTTTTAGTTCTTTACGGTGATTTAGACAATTATGGACTTCATTTCCCTCGGATTTTCCCCTAGCAATGGTGCTTACTCCCGATCCGGAGCACCCCTTACACTCACGTCCTTTGGACTCTAGACTTTTGAATCTATTTCTACCTGTATTCATCGATTTTTGGTTACCATATTACTCATTTTAGCAGCGTTGAGAAAGGGAATCTTGGGGTACCTCAGCTACCAGGGCAAGGTTGTTCGTTTCACAGCTTTCGTACTAATACATACAAATTGAGTTTCATGGAGAGTCCATCTGGTATAAAGGTCAGCAAACCTCTTCTTTCTATTGGTTCTTTTTGTTGTAGATGCTTCACTTCTACTTATCTCTTTTCAATGATTTCATATTATTTCACTACTCTCTCATATGTTGGTTTCATACCTACATACATGTGGAAGAATAATTGTGTCCTTTCTGTCTGTAAAACGGCAAAGAGAACCATTTTCCTCAAATTTTAGATTTCCCCTCTTTTAAGATGATCCTGAACTGGTTGTTGCAAACTTATGATTTGGGGGAACATGAAGACAGTATGTTATATCTGTGAGCTATGTAAAGAATCACTCATTCCTATTTTGACTCAAGACTGATCAACATTTATAGGAGATGGAATAAAACTTTAGTTTTGTTATTACAAAGATTGTATTGTATATAGCTAAAAGAGAAATGGGAAATTAAACCTTTGAATCCCAATAGTAGTTGCTTTCATTTATCCTTCTATCTATGTATTTTTTATGCTTATTTTATTTCAATAATTGGTCTGCAGATCATCCTTGTAACACATCCTAAGGCTAGCGATCTCAGAGAGTCTCTGAAATACATCTACAATTTGTATGTTGAATATGTTGTGAAGAATCCACTATACACTCCTGGAACTCCAATAAAGTAAGCAATCTACTTTTAAAATTCTAGTGTGTGTGTGTGTGTAGTATGCAACCAGACAGAGTATGTAAAATTATGTATCAAATTGGTAGGTGAAATATGAACTCAACAAATTGAAGTCCTTGGCATAAGTTGCATGCTTATGTGAACATCTGTATAAATATTTGCACCAAAAAAAATGAGTTAATATTTAGGTATATATATATATATATATATATATATATATATATATATATATATATATATTTGGCCTTGATAATTGTGATCCATATTTACATTTTTATCATAAATGTTATGACATGTTTGTATTTGGTTGTGTAGAAGCGAGTTATTCAACACGACTCTTGATCAATACGTGCGAGGCCTTGGCTAATAGTAGAGTAAGAAGGTATTATTATTATATGATTATTGATTATTCAATTGCAATGGTGTCTTTTTAAAGAGCAGTATTTGGCATTATAATACCTCGTTGGTTGTTTGATATTGTGTACAGAAACATCCATACATCAACTTGGAGCAGTTTTCAGTTCTAAACCATGCATTTGGTAACTACAAGGTTGATGTTGAAAATTATTGTGGGTTATAAACATTTAAAATGTAAAAGCATAAGAGATGTTTAGAAGTGTTTTAATTGAGTTTGTATTAGATATTGCATGAGTGAATATCTAATAATTAATGTCATTTGGTTGATAAATGTTGGTAGATGTAAAGAGTATTCCATCTCCGGAGATGCTTGTCCACAAAAGCCTATATCCAAGCCTTGACCCATAATCAAGTTATTGTATAGGCCTATGTGTTCTGTAAAGGAGGTAAAATAACATGCTTCTTGCAAAAAATATCATGAAAGATATTTGGGAGTTGGTAGTGTATGTTGTAAGCAAGTATATGTATGTATTGTCCAATAAGGTTGTAGGGTAGGGGAAGACTAAATAATGGAGTAATATACTGTAGGCGAGGATGATAGTAAAATAAGTAAATATTGTGACACATATTTAAAATAAATGTTTCAGATCAGTTAGCACTTAGCAGATCAAACGAGTGGATCGATTGGATTTGGATGGATACATCTGTAGTTGAATAGATTATACAAAACAGAACCCGAAATCAGTTGCGTCAACTGCAACTACATTCAATGATTAAAAAAAAGATAGCTGTGTATATATATGGAGGGAGCCACGTCAAAATGTCCACAATAGAGCGTAACGGTGTAACCTGTAAAACCGGGCTCGTTAGCCTTTTTAACAGGCGGGTAAAATCACATTCAAGGGACTTAAAATACCTAAAAATAACAAGACTGGCCAAATGTGATAATAACACTAATAAAATTAAACTAATAATAGTAGTAGCTTATATCATTAACCCTTTTAAAAAATCAAACCCGGTAAATAAAAATAATAATTGAGCGGTAGGTCCCTTAGGATGGACCTCTTCGATTGGATTTTTTTTGGATTTGTGCTTCTTTCAGCATAGTGAAAGTGGATTTCTCTAAGACCCGTGATATGCAATTATGCATGGCCATCCAACACCGTCATATGCATGGGTAACTACGCCGTCGCCATGTCATCGTGGGAATCAAACCACTTTCATTTTTGTTTTTTTAAACCGGCAAATAAATTAAAGAACCCCATCAAGACAATGAGGGAAAAAAGTACATGCAAATTACAAGCAAAAGAAAGGATTAATGTTCCACACTCTCCCATCAATTTTCCCAAAAGAACCTCTATGCTTGCACCAAGTGAAGGTAATTGCCTTTATTCTATCCACTGTACTCGCCGGAATCATTTGTTTCTAGCTGTCCATATGCACCGTAAAGCTCCACATAGAATTACATTCAGTAAGCTTCGTACATTTAATATTGAGAAATTACCACTAATAGACATTTTTTTGAAGGAATTTCAAAAAATAGACATAAAAAATCAAATTTCCAGGTATAGACATGGATTCCGCAGAGGTGAGCTCCGAGGGCTCCGCGGAATCAATCTCCGAGGAATCGATGTGACCAAAAAAAAAAAAAACTAAAGATCCATTCCGCGGAGTATCTCTGAGGAGCTCCGCGAAATGAACTCATTCTGTGAAGGTAGCTCCGAGAAATGAATCTTCTGATTTTTTTTCCACCTCCCATGGTTCTTTTATGTAAAGATCTCTAATTAAAAGACTACTTTTTTTTTTTCCACCTCATATTCATTCCAAACACCATCAAGAAAATTTCATATCATCATAATATTTTCTTGAAAATAATTAGTTGGGGAATGATTATAAGCCCCGAATAATCTATGTGAAAAAAAAATCTGAAGATTCATTCCTCGGAGCTACCTCCGCGGAATGACTTCATTCCTTGGAGGTAGCTCCGCGGAATGGATCTTGAGATATTTTTTTTTTAACATCGATTTTTCGGGGCTTATACTCACTCATTCCCCAACTAATTATTTTCAAGAAAAGATTATGATGATATGAAATTTTCTTGATAATGTTTGGAATGAATGTGAGGTGGAAAAAAAAATTAGTTGTTTAATCAAAGATCTTTGCATAAAAGAACCATGGGAGGTGGAAAAAAAGTTCTCCGTGGAATGAGTTCATTACTCGGAGGTAGCTCCACGGAATGAATCTTCATTTTTTTTTTTTTGCCACATCGATTCCTCGGAGATTAAGTTGATTCCGCTGAGCCCTCGGAGTTCACTTCCACGAAATCCATGTCTATAACTGAAAATTTGATTTTTTATGTCTATTTTCTGAAATTCCCCAGAAAAAATGTCTATTAAGGCAACTTTCCTTTAATATTTGCTAATATATTTGATGGGTCTGAGAACTGACAAGAGTTCTAGGCAATTACAGGAATTTGTTCGTATATATAACAACTGACTTACTGACACTCTTGTAACTCTACACACTCAAGTTTAAGAACCCTGACGTTGTAAGACCCGTGACATGCATGTTAACATGTTATCATGAGTCGTGAGAATAAAATTTAGTCTCATTAATCAATATTCAATAATCAAAAATCAAAAATACTTTTCATCAAAGTTAAATATATATGACATACGGATCATATCAACTTTCGAGTATTACTCGTATATTAAAAATATTTTTGATAAAAACTATATATAAAAATCACAGTACATTTAATTAAACTGAATACGGATCAAACACAGGAGGTTGTGTTTTTGACAGAAAAAATCTTTGAAATTATGTTGCGGTTATATTAATTATGACATCGGTATCTTACTTTTTTGATCTTGAAACTCTTCTAATCAAGAACAACAAGCAAAGCACACGATAGAACACGAAGAACCCAATCAATACGTATATGTTAGTCCATCTCTGATTCTCATGGAGTCCTCTTTTCTGCATCACATCTGCCCCAGTCACCATGCACGTCTGGTTTTTCTCATCGTACCATATCAAACACCTGCTGATCAAACATGAATACTCATTGATCAACAGAGCATCCAGAGCGTATTTGTACATGGAGAAGTAATGCATGAACACCCAGTACTTTGGCATGCTTTCTTTCGATATAAAGTAGCCGGAAAAGAGGAAGAATCCGGCCAGAAGTATCGTCACCAGAGAGGTTCCGGTGATGTAGTTTGGTGCGACGGAGCTCAGGAACAGGATGAATGAATTCGCCATTAAAACGATGACCCAGATCACTAAAACGAAGTAACCGAATGCTTGCCATGTTTGACAAAGACCCACTAAGAAATAGACCGACACAGAGTAGACGATCGCAATGACGAGCAAGTATGGGAAGAAAACGAGGGTGTTTGCTATGAGGTATGACGATAGCCTGTAAACGCCACTTGAAGTTTCTCGGAGCAGAATCGGCCTCTCATTGATGAAGATCGGGAGTGTTTCGGTTGTAGAAGAGAGGAGGAATGTTAAAGTGAAGGCGAAAAGACCAAACCTTTTCTCGATTCCAGTTTTATCGAATCCGATATTGATGTAAATTGTTCCTAACACGACACCCACAACTAATGCCTGCAATGTGTTTGTTAAAAGTAACTGTTTTGTTCTGTAGATGATTTTCCAAAATCTGCTGTATAGAGCGATGATCTCTTGAACCCTCGAGCTACGATATCGGACCTTGTCGTTGTATTTGGATCTGGTGCCAACAGGATCAATGGGGGAAGGTGGTGCAATAATGGGTTTGGTTACTTGGAGCTGTGTTAGTATTTCCATGGCGTATTCGAGTGAATTGAGCTGTGGAGGAACTGTAAAACCATTTGATAGGAGGTAGTCTTGAAGAGAAGGTAGAGTTCCATGATGAACAACTTTCCCCTTGGATAACAACAAAATTCTGTCAATGGTGGAAAGGATTTTGAAGCTCGGTTGATGTATCGATAAGATCACAGTCCGGCGACGGGAAATCGCGATTGATCTGAGAGTCTGCATGACATTGTAAGCCGAACTGCTGTCGAGACCGGAGGTGGGTTCATCAAGAAGTAAAACTCCGGGATCATGGAGTAAGCTCAGGCCTATAGAAACACGCCTCCTCTCGCCACCGGATAAATTGTGCCCTAATCGTGTATGAGCTAAATGTGTAAGCCGGAGCTCAAGTAGCAGAGAGGTCACCACGTCTGATATTTGAGTGGTTTTCGGTTGCAGGAGGCCGGCGGCGAAAGCGAAAGTCTCGGAAACAGTGAGCACCGGTAAACTGGAGTCGTGTTGAGGGACATATGCGGAGAGTTTCCGGTAAGATGAAGGGGTGAGTGGGGAGGAGTTGAGGAGGAGTGTGCCGGCGGTGGGTGCAGTCCTGGCGGCTAGAATGTCGAGGAGAGTGGATTTTCCGGCGCCACTAGGGCCAACGATGGCGAGGATTTGGGAGGGGTAAGCGGTGAGGGAGATGTTATCGAGGATGGAAGTTGGTGATAGGGTGGTGGTGCATGGGTTGATGAAGAATAAAAAAGGTGTTGTGGCGGCGGTGGTGATGGATTTGGTGTAGGATATTGATGTAGCTTTTAAAGTGTAGGTTTTAATGGGTGGCGCCGTTGTTGTGGTTGTTGATGGTGGTGGTGGTTCTCCCATGGTGGCTCCGGTGTGTATGGGTAATAATAATGGAGAGAAAGATTAGAGAAGAGAAGGTGGGTTGAGTTATTAAGAAGTATCACCATGGATATGTATTTAGGGGTGGGTATAATGGGAAATGATCGGAATTCTAAAAATAAAAATTGGAACTTTTGTTTGAATTTAAATTAAAAAAAAAAAAAAAAAGGTAACGGAGTAATGGCCCGTGATATTGACAAAACAAAAAAAAGAGAAGGTATGTTTAGGTGGGGTGTATGGACAAAATGTGATCACATGAGTCTTAATCCAAGAAGAATCCGTGACCAAAAATCCTTCATTCAGACATTCTTGCAAAAATACAAACCCCTCCGTAATTTTATCATCCTCTTTTCTGTTTGACCTTTTTCTAACTGCCGAATACTACACTCATAACTCATAACCCATATACATGGTACATCCCTTTTAATCTCTGTATAATACTATTATTTTATGACGGATTACATACAGAACTAATTTTTATACTTTTTTATACAGAGATTATATGTTTTATTAAATCAGCCATATGATTTTGATTAGTTTGATGATTATCTGTAATATTAATGTTTAATCACTTGTAATACTTTTTGTTTCAAATTTTTTGCATGTCTCGGACGGTAGATGTCTTGAATACACAGAAGCTTTATTTCTTATTAATTAATCGAAGTTGTAGTACTTGATTATCCGATTAAATTCATATATGCCTTTAAGTTTATTATTATATATATTTAAATCAAAATACAATAATTTATCTGTTAAAAACTAATATGACAATTGCACAAATGACACCAATGACAAAAACCAATAAAGCTTTAACAGAAACCTTATATTTATCTATGTGTTTAAATATCATATTATTAACCGATTGGCGAATGATTATGATTATAGGCTTATATAGAGCTTTATTAAGGGGTGCCCACATGTCATCAGTCTATACTTCACGACGGACTTCAAGTGGCTTCCTGACAGTCCGTGACTTAATTATGTGAACCACTTGTTACTCTAATATTATTTTATTATTACTTATATCAACGGCAGATGGACGAAAGATGGGGTACCGAGGTACCGCGGTACAGTCGTACCGATAAGACACGGGCTCGCAAAGGTGAGGGTTCGGCCTCATTGTGGGCTATCCCAACCCACAAGCATGCATATAGCACTCTCAACTATTTCAAAGCCAAATCAACTTTTCACACTTTCTTTAATTTCATTTCAACACTCTCTTCAATTCCATTCCAACCTTTTTTCTTTTTAATATCTAATAGATTCTAGTGGTAGGAAATCCAAAAAGTGAGCTTAGAATTCATGGTTGGGAGCTTTAGAATTCCTTTGAGGTGGGATGTCCAGTGTAGTGCTTACTCGCAAGCGGAAACTAGCATGTAATCTATGGGTAGGAGGGATGGATTCTCTCCACTCTAACCATCCGAATTAACATGCAAACGGTCATCTTTCTCTTCCCTACCATCTCACACATATTGGTACTAATTTAGATGCATAAAGTAAAAGTTGAAAATAAATAGGAGAACGGGACATCATAAGTGAAGACATCAAGACAACCTGCTTCGGGTTCTATTTTTGCGGTACCAAGGCATTCGGGGCGGTGTAGTTGCGGGTACCGATGAACCCGCCTTCCTTGCTGATGTTTGTTGAACTCGACTCCCTCCATCCTTAAAACGACACTTATATCCACTTATTAGGGCCAACTTCAATGTGCTTTGAAACAACATCATAATTAGAATAGCAAATTAAGTATATTATATTAGAAATAAAAAATTAATATTAAAATATAATAATAATAATAATGGATTTAAAATATTAACTAAAAAAGAAATAAAAAAAAATCCGGTTCCAAAAAAAAAATAAAAATAAAAAAGCTACGAGGTTTCAAATGAATGTAGTATATAGGGCTGTAAACGAACTGAACGTTCGGCGAACCGTTCGGTGGGAAGTTCGTTTATTAAATAAATGAATGAACATGAACAAAAATTATCGTTCGTTAAGTTAAATGAACAAACATGAACAATGGTCTCGTTCGTTCATTTATGTTCGTGAACATTCGTTTATGATGTTCGTTTATGTTCGTTCGTTTAAGTTTATTTATATTCAATTTTTTATTATATTGCTATATTATATGTCCGTTTATGTTCATATATGTTCAATTGTGTTTCTTTTTATCTTTGTTCGTTTATGTTCGTTTAGCATGTTCACGAACATAAATGAACGAACATGAACAAGGTAATTTGTTAAACGAACGAACATGAACAAGAAAATCTCGTTCGTTTATCCGTTCGTGTTCATTTGTTGTTTGGCTAACTTAAACGAACGAACATGAACAAGACATTGTTCGTGTTCGTTTGGTTCGTTTACAGTCCTAGTAGTATATGAAACATAACATTTTTTATAGTAGAAAATAGATGTAATTTTCCACGGAACATCATATAACAAATATTGACTTATTTGAAATTAATTATACCGTTGTAATCATAAAAGATCATCGAGTTCAATGAATTCTTTGTAATTTATCTCAAAATAATAAAATATTACATAATATCGAATTCAACCGTAATTATTAATAGAATACTAAATAACTTTACGTAAACTAATATAGTATTCTCAAACCCACAACTATGACTTCAATCAATATGCCTATCAAAGGGTACGTTTTTTTTTTTTTTTTGTTTTTTTTGTTTTTTTTAGGGGTTTCTAAGGGAAAGTTTAAGAACAAGGTACAAGGAAACACAAATTGATTTCTATTATTTTAATTTTGAATGAAACCGTAAGATAGTGATTATTTCGACTTTCATCATATTTGGTCCATTAAATTTATAAAAAAAATGATGCGTTTTTGGTATTTTAATCAAACTCTTTCTAATTCAATTCCAACCCTTTTCTCTTCAATTTTAAATGAATTCTAGACGTGACAAATCCAAAAAAATGGCTTCTACGTAAAGAAAAAATTGACAAGGCGAAATCGGTTCACAAGACTACTCAATCTCAATTCCCGAAATCTAAATCCCAAATTATTCCTAATACCCATAATATCAACATCAACATCAACAATTTTTGATGCAACAATCTTATAACCAATTCGGACTATCTTAAGGCATCCCCCAATTATAATTCATTCCAACAAAATTAAAATCCATATTCTATCCCCAAAACTCCTATGTCATATTACGTTAACGACACATCGCATTTACGTGAGCACGAAAACGACAAATCATATGATGAAACACAATTCATCCCTCAAATCTCAAACGACGAATCAAGTAAGGAAACCAACCGTCAAACAAAAACCTAACCCTTAAGAAATTATACCAAACGACTACAACAACGACCATGAACCGAAAGAGAAGAAGTGATGTTGACCAAGATAGTGAGACAAAGATAGTGAACATCATCAAAGAGCAGACTCATTTTGGCAACGAGTTATGAAGCACTTCAATACGCAACTTCATGGTTCCAATCGTAGTAGGGATCAATTGAACTCAAAATGTAAGGATTTTCTTGCGTAAGTTAAAAAGTTCAAGCAATGAAACATAACCCCAATCCAACCCTCAAACACAAACCAAACCCTCAAGAAATTATATGAAACGGCTAAATAGACGGCCATGGACCGAAAGAGAAGAAATGACATTGACCAAGACGTTTATAAGTGTTTCGGCAGACGAAGAAATTGAAAGTCATCAACGAGCAGACTCATTTTGGAAGTGAGTTTTGGAGCATTTCAATATGCAACTTCGTGGTTCGAATGTAGTAGGGATCAATTGAACTCCAAATGGAAGGATTTGCATGTGGAAGTTAATAAGTTCAATTGCATTTACAACAACAAGTCTAACATCCGTGCTAGTGACAGATCAAACGTCAATGTTTTACATTTGACAAAGTAACTAACGCAAACTTTTCAGATTGAAACAGTGACATTGAATATTTTAAAACTACAAACAAAAATAGCTAACCATTGACGTAATGGGTGAATCCGCCATACTTCAAAAAAATTAAAAAAGGATCAAAACATGAGACTCCAACACGTATATAGCCACTTTGGATGCCCAATTTTCAACTCACCTAGCTGGTGAGTTGGATGTTGCAAAGTTTCTAGTTGAAGAACCACAACTACACTTGCAACCAGGGGCGTATCTACTAAGGGCAAAGGTAGGTTCTAGGATCTACCTAAATTTTCAATTTCATTTAGAATATATATATATATATATATATATATATATATATATATATATATATATATATATATGTGGAAAAGTTAAATAGAGAACCATTATTAATCAAGGAACCAAAGAACCAATCCAAAGCGTCGAAATCTAAAATGATCAACGGCAAAAGGAAGGGTTGTAGACTTTTACAATGGACACAAATGCTACAGATTATAAGAAAACTCACTTCCTTTTTTTAGTTTAATTTTTTTAGGCCATGTTTTTTATCAAAAAAAAAAAAAAAAACCGAACACACAATTTTTCGTGATTTTACGTCATCTTTCCATAGAGATCCATATTTATATATAAAAATGATTTTTTTTTTCAAAAAACCCACTTCATTTTCTTTGTTTGTTGAAAAGTTAAGGTCCATTTTTATAGAAAAAAATTAATAAATATATCAAAATTCATATTTTTTGGTACTCTTTAAACATAGATTCATATTGATGTTAAAAAAAAATTATATTTCAATTCAGATTCACATTGAGAACCTTCTCAGATTCACAATGTGAATAATAGTAAGTCAGATTCACAATGTGAATCTGAATTGATCGAGCTTTTTCACATTGTGAATGTTAAAAATTGAAATATTTACAGTTTAGATTCACAGTGTGAATCTACACTGATCGAGTTTTTTTTTTTTTTTTTTTTTTTTTTAAATCGGTGTTGATATTTATTAATAGAGTACAAAAAATTAATATTTTTGGTATAATTAGTTTTTTTTGGATAAAATTAAACTTAAATAATGAAAAAAATAACAAAATGAAGTGGGTTTTTTTTTAGAAAAAAAAACTGTTTTTTATATATCAACATGGATCTCTATGGAAAGATGACGAAAATTCGTGAACAACGATATATTCGGTTTTTTTTCGATAAAAAATGTGGCCTAAAAAAATTTTAAACAAAAAAAGATGTGAGTTTTTTGGTAAGGAGTTGAGTGTTTTGGTATAATCCGTTGTGTGTGCGTCCAATTTACAAGTGTACATCTATTTCCTTAGCCGTTGATCATTATGATTTCCGACGCTCACGATTGGCTCATTGGTTCTTTGTTAATTATGATTTTCTATTGATCGCCCCGTACCTTAGAATAAATAGAGGACCTACATTGAGTTTGTTTTAAAAAAAAAATCATAAAAACCATTTTAAAATGAGAAAAAAAGTTATTAGGGACAATTTGTTATTTTAAATTATGGGATTGATAACTTAAAGTTAACCATTCTTAATCGGCACTCTCAACATATCAATAAATAAATAAATTGATCTAATAAAAAGAAGTCCACATGCCAAAGACTCACACTCTCCGTTCGTCGCTTTATCAATGGACTAATAATCAACTAGTTGTTCGTTAAACCGTACAATTTTTTTTCAGTTATATTTCATTCCGTTTTTTAAAATTTTTAACTGGCGACACCTGATCGATTTTAACCGATTGAACTGGTTGGTCCAGTTTTTTTAAGGTATACGACACGACCCGACCTGACCCGACACTCACAAGTATTGTTGATTTTTTTATTGGCTTCACTTAATTTGGGAACCATACGATTTTTTGTTCTAGATTCGCCACTGGTTGCAACCGCAACCGTGACAACAAAAAAGGAAGAAAGTGGTATGCACATCCTCATCGCAGCATGATATCAGGACCCTTATGAATCAAATTGGTCATCTCGCCTAAATAAACCACAAAGAGGTTGAAAACTGAGAACGATACCGAACTAATAAATTGTGTATATTGGAAAAACGAGTCACTAAAGAAACCACTAATCTTGGAGTAGGATTTACGCACGATGAAAGAAAGACGAAATTGCACTTATTTCTTCAACCGCATGATCATTTGATCGAAGGGATGCCGAATGCGATGCTCGCTTGCAAGTGAAAACTAACACAAATTCATGGGTGGGCTTTGTAGCATTCCTTTAGGAATTTAATTATCATTTTAGGATAATTCAATTATTGTTTTTAGGTTTTAAATTAGTAAATGTTTGTGCATCTCCATATAGAATCCTTAAATCACAGAACTCATTGTTGTTAATTGATACTTTTGATTTACACATCATGTCGTTCTAATTTATGGGCTGAATGTTCATCATTCCAATTTGTCAGACCCGGTTTTGAGCAAGGACAAAAGGGGCATGTGCACAGAGTCCATTTTTTTTAAGGGGCCTAATTTTCTTTTATATATATATATATATATATATATATATATATATATATATATATATATCTTTTTACGTACTAATGTAAGCAAATTACTTGTAGTTCAAATGGCAGGTGGTGCACATTTATTTCAATCACTTTTAAACCACCAGGGTTCAATTCCATTTCAACGCTTCTTTTAAAATTTAATTAACTAGTTTATGCTACATATGTTGTAGTTAAATAACAAAATATGTTGTAGTTCAGTTGGATTTAAAGTGTTGCTTTATCTTATACCCAAACAACCTGAGTTTGAATCTTAGTTCCATCGCTTTCATTGTAATTTTTAAACTAATTTGTTTCCTAATATTTAAGGGCCAATTTTCTATTCTTCGTATAGGGCCCTCTATATCAAAGAACCGGCCCTGCAATTTGTGCTCATAACAATGTATGATCAAATTTCAATACAATAATATAGTATGTAGCTATTTACTAGCAAATCACATAAGCAAACAATCATGAACACACTTTTTTTATTAGAATAAATATAAATATATTAGATATGTATATATTATTTTAGCACATTGAACTAAGGCTCATATATATAGCACAAATCTATTTTTTATAATCAAAAGATCAGAAGGCCCATAGGCCATAACCGAAGCCCAACTGGAACTTTAGACTCCAAACCGTTCATGAACCGCAGAACCAGCAGTCCGAACTCCGAACAAAAAAATCATCCGATTTTAGACAAGAGAATACCTTCCCAATTTACCCTTCCGAACCTCAAGGTTTGGGTACTCCTAACCTAAGCTTCGGGTTCAGATTCAATCATCCTCCTCATGCATACCATATTCATTTCATAAATTATTCAGAACACACCTACGTTCTCCCGATTGCCGGCGAATAACTGCGAAGATCCGGTAACCGAGATCCAGATATGGCCGATAAAGCCGCCGGAGGGCAAGAACACGAATCATCGTTTATTGATTCAGTGAAAGAGAAGGTCACCGAGAAGTTTCACGGAAGCGGTTCTTCGTCGTCGGATTCTGAAGGCGAAGGCAAAGGAAAACTCGCATCCAAGAAGGATTATCCCGTACCGATCAAAAAAAAGGTTCAAAGCCTCTCCTGGAAGGAGAAGCCTGTTCACGATCTATTAGGAGGCGGCAAACGTACGTATGCTCGTTTCATTCAAATCACATTTATTATTAATTGCTTTATTTAGATTTCCATATCGCTCATATACGATTTACACTTCTCAAATCATACATATTCATTCCAGGCATTCAATAATTAGGGAAATTGTTCACGCAGATCCTTGATTTAGATAATCGATTAAAAGGCTTTATATTAATTATATATGCACAATCTCTGTGTTGTTAAGCTAGAACAATGCTGTAATCCACCAATTACCAACATTTGGTGGCGTTATAAAAATTTAACTGAGATGTTTAATTCAGAGCTGGATGTTGGACATATGGGAGAAGTAATATAAGCAAATTGGGGATGCTTATAGAAATACAATTGAACTTTTGTTACCTTTTTAGGTTCAATTTCATCTGAACCATGTGATCACAAGCAGACGTTGATAGTTTCAGTTTTTTGTTCATGACAGCTGCTGATATACTTCTATGGAGGGACAAGAAGACATCTATTGGTGTGCTTGGTGTTGCCACTTTGATATGGGCACTTTTCGAATTGATTGAATATCACTTGCTTAGTCTACTATGCCACACTCTAATTCTAGTCCTTGGGATCCACTTTCTGTGGTCAAATACATTCAACCTCTTCTACAGGTAACATTTACTTCAACTTTATGCTCTCTCACATACTCTTGATCAGTATTGACCTATATATATGTTGTAAAATGACAGGTGTCCACAATTCCCAGAAGTTGCTATTGACGAAGATACTGCTCTTAAGATAGCCTCTGTCCTTAGGTCTGAAATCAACAAAGCTTTGGAGGTCCTTAGGGAAATCGCTTCTGGAAAAGACTTGAAGGAATTCCTAGCTGTATATTTCTTTATATTTTCCTCTCTGTTTTAGCCATCATTATAAATTCTCTGATATTGGACTATTTATATTATAATGATCCAATTTTTTTTTATGTTTATTAGGTGATTGCTTGCTTGTGGATTGTGTCAGTTGCAGGAAACTGGTGTAACCTCTTGACGCTGGTCTACATATGTAAGAATCCTTTTCTATTTTGCAGTTGATAGCAAATTTGTGTATCACTGTTTTCATTCAACAAAAAGACACTATCCTTTTTTAATGATGAACGATTAGGTTTTGTTCTTCTGCAAATGGTGCCTATATTATACGAGAAAAACAAGGGTCAAGCTGATGTTTTACTTGAGAAAGCGGAGGGTGAATTGAAGAAGCATTTTGAGGTTGTAAGTGAGAAAGTTTTGAGCAAGGTTCCCAGCAGAGCATCCAGGGAGAAGAAGGCCACATAATTAATAAACTGAGTATTAGACTCACATTCACTAAAACGAATTGTTCATTTATTGTGATTATTATGACCCATTCATTTCATTCTATAATTTCTTTATGTGTTTTATCATTAAAGACTTACATATATTATGATTTTTATCATTAGAATTTATTTGTAAATTCTAAACATTAATTCAATATTGCAAGTAGCATTTTATGATATATGAGCAAGTGTTGCATACTTAGTTCTCTTTTGATTACCTTTTGTTGAGTATGAATCCACAGAAATGTTGAGTGTGAATCCACAGAAAAGCTGTTCAAAAATGGCAGGAACAATGTGAAGTTGTGAAGCCACAATTGTTGAATGAAGACCCAGTTGTGTTTTTTGACTACTTCTGATTTCCATCTCTATATAAGAGATTATTCTGTATTTGTAAAACTTGTATCTAGTGTAACACAGAAAGAGTGCAGATTAGCATCAAGAAATGTAAATTCCTAGTTACCGGTGGACGTAGGTCAGAGAAGGACCGAACCACGTTAAATCCCTCATGTTCATCCTTGTGTTCTTGTTTTTCGTGAGCTGTGTGTGTTTAGAGTCGTGTGTTAAGTGTCTCGATCCTAACAAGTGGTATCAGAGCAAGGTTTTAGCTCCAGAAGGTGATTTTCAGTTTTTTGGTCGAAATTTTTTTTCGTCAAAAACGATTTTGGTGTATACCGTTGGAAAGGTCTCGTTCCGAAGATTCCGAAAATATTTTTTTCTGAATTTTTTGACCACCGGAAGACGTCCAAATCGCCGGTCAAAGGTTTGCCGGAATAGTGACCGGAAAAACCAGTTACGCCGGAGAAGACGACACTGTAGCGCCTGAACTTGCCGGAGAAGACGACACTGTAGCACCGAAGTTCTGTCGGAGAAGACGACACTGTAGCGGTACTGTAGATGTACTGTAGCACAACGTCAGCGGTGACGTCAGCAGACACTGTAGCAGATTTGAAAATTTGCAATTTGGCCCCTGAATTTCCAGAAAATTGCAAAATAGGTCATTGTTCTTTCAGAAAATGGCAGAAAGCAATAAGCTTCAGATTGAGAAGTTTGATGGGAAAGATTTTGGTTGGTGGAAGATACAAATTGAAGATTTGCTCGTGCATAAAGACTTGGACGCAGTTTTAGGTGAAAAACCGGAGGCGATCACACAAGCAAACTGGGAGACTTTGGATAAGAAGGCCAAAGCATTTATTAGACTGACTTTGTCAAAGGATGTTGCCTTCAACATTTTGAAGGAGACCTCGGCAAAGGGAATCATGGAGACATTGTCTAATATGTACGAGAAGCCGTCGGCAGCAAATAAAGTCTTCCTGATTCGGGAACTAGTCAACACGAGGATGAGGGAAGGAAGTTCAGTTACAGTACACATCAACAATTTGAACTCGATTTTATCCAGACTTGGGTCAGTGGGAATAAAATTTGAGGACGAAGTTCAAGCTTTACTACTGTTATCATCATTACCTGACAGTTGGTCCGGAACAGTTACAGCCGTTACTAGTTCCGCAGGATCGAAAGAGCTCACTTTTGAGGGAATTCGGGATTTAATTCTAGGCGAAGACGTCAGACGAAGAAATTCTGGGGAATCATCAAGTGAACAATTGAATGCGGTCAGAGGTAGAAGAAATAACAGAGGTAGTGGGAGCGGGAACAGGAGAAGGAGTCAGTCGAGGACTCGAAATGATGTGACTTGTTGGAACTGTAAAGAGGTTGGACATTTCAGGAATCAATGTCCAAAAGACAAGAAAGAAGTTAACGTTGCAGTAGACCATTCAGATGATGATGTTTTGATCTGTAGTGTGGAGAGCAATGTGGATTCCTGGGTTATGGATTCGGGTGCTTCATTTCACGCTACCCACAGCCGTGAAGCACTGCGGAATCTGAAAGAAGGGGATTTTGGTAAGGTAAGACTGGCGAACGATGAGGTTCTTGATGTGACGAGCATAGGTGACTTAGATCTGAAGACTCAAGTCGGTCCATGGACTTTGAAGGATGTCCGGGTAATTCCAAGTCTGAAGAAACAATTGATTTCTGTTGGGCAGTTGGATGAACAGGGACACGAGGTTAAGTTCAAGAATGGGCAGTGGAAGGTTGTCAAAAGAAATCTTGTGATAGCTTGTGGACATAAGAGGGGTTCATTATATATGGTCAGTTTACCGTCTGAGGGAGTAACCGTCCCAGTTCAGAAGAAAAACAAAATCCGGTTCATAGAGTCTCGTGGACAGAAGAAGGTTTGCTTTGCAGATGGCAAACCCAGAGTCACAGGTCAAATTCAGGTTGAACGTGTTTGGAACGGTTTAGAAAAACCAGTCAAGGGCATTCATAGCAGTGGGAGCATGGGCTTTGTTTCAGCTAGAATACCCAGAACACAGTGGGTTAAGAGAACCAGTATTCCATCTGTAAAAGTCTCTCCAGATTATCTGCTTCACATGGAGAGTGTCGTTTGTTCTCAGGATGTTCCAGGATCGGGCAGTTCATTTCAGTGGGAGCCGGTGGAGACAGAGAACAGGTCAGTGGCAGACTTAGCCATGACTGATGTGTTGGAGCTAACGAAAGCTTCAACTGGCCTTCAGGTTAATTGAAGAGAAGGCCAGGGTAACTAGGAAGGAGTTAAGATCAAATACAGATGCACAGTTTAAGCACTGGTGAAGATTGTTCCGTGGCTTCAAGTGGGAGATTGTTGAGTATGAATCCACAGAAATGTTGAGTGTGAATCCACAGAAATGTTGAGTGTGAATCCACAGAAAAGCTGTTCAAAAATGGCAGGAACAATGTGAAGTTGTGAAGCCACAATTGTTGAATGAAGACCCAGTTGTGTTTTTTGACTACTTCTGATTTCCATCTCTATATAAGAGATTATTCTGTATTTGTAAAACTTGTATCTAGTGTAACATAGAAAGAGTGCAGATTAGCATCAAGAAATGTAAATTCCTAGTTACCGGTGGACGTAGGTCAGAGAAGGACCGAACCACGTTAAATCCCTCATGTTCATCCTTGTGTTCTTGTTTTTCGTGAGCTGTGTGTGTTTAGAGTCGTGTGTTAAGTGTCTCGATCCTAACACCTTTTAGGAAGAAAGATGGATAATTTGACATAATGCAATGGATCTAGATACAATTATTATAACAATAAGAATAATGGTTTCTTTTGAAGGGTTAATTGTGAAAAACAAAAAATGCAACCATAGTTGCATTATCTAACCAATTCATACAACATAATCTCCTTTAGCCATTATTTTTAAGATGGTTTGGCATCATTTATGAATATGTATCTCCTTGGAGATTTATCTTAACCATGGGGTAAAATTAGTGTTGAATCAAGCTTCATCTTATATTAATTTGTTGAGATTTGGCTTAAAATGAAACAAGTGGTTGTCCCACATTGATGGCAAATGAAAATAGAGAATAGACTTTATGCCTATAAAAATGAGTGCAAGACTTTCATGTTAAATTGTCCCAATCAAAAATACTTTGAGTGTTTGATTTTTTCTCTTCTATTTTCTTTTATATATATATATATATATATATATATATATATATATATATATATTAGGTAACTGTGTAGATAATATTGTAGTAATTGTTTTTTCATGAAGGTCCATGTTTTTTTTCATTTTGTTTAGAGTTTTCGGTTTTCCAGTGGATTTTTGTGTTTCTTTTTGTTTGGAGTTTTACAGTGTATTTTTGTGTTTGTATTTAATATTTTTCTATTGGGTTGTTTTGGAAAATTGAGACCGTTTTAAAACAAGATTAATTTGTTCTCTTATTAAATCCAATTTGGTTTTTGATGAAGTTAACGAATCATTCATTTCTGGAGATCTTTAAAACAAGATTAATTTGTTCTCTTATTAAATCCAATTTGGTTTTTGATGAAGTTAACGAATCATTCATTTCTGGAGATCTTTACTATTGTAGTGGTTTTATTATTGGACGCATTAATGATTTTTCACCTTCTGTTACTCAATGATAAGGCAAAAAAAAATCGATAACAAATTAGGTACTCTAACCGAATATATAATTATTTGCACAACTTCATAAAAATGTGTAATATTTTCGTGTAACTAATAATTATACCATTTTAATGTATTTTTTTTCTTCAGTTTTTATAAAATTTCGGAAACAACTTTTAATTTTTTTAGTTTTAATATATTTTAATTATATTTTTATTACAATAACTATATAATTTATAGACAAATTATAAAAATGATTTATGTCTTTACGGGAAATTCACCTTTTAAGTCGAAAAATTATAAAACCATCAACAGTTTTTGGGGTTTTATTTTCTTATGTGATCGATCATTTTAGCTAATTTACCATGTTCCTTCCTCAACCGAAAACCCTAACCACACCCCACCCCATTCCCTCCTCGTGACTACTTATTGTCGGACAATATACCACCATTAACCAGTTTGTCGGCCCCAAGTAACCACATTTATCTCTCTCTTCTCACCTCCTTTTAGTTTCCAACCTTTTCAGTTGCCATCAATTTTAACTGCATCGCTATCAAGACTCATCACCCATTAAACTGGCTTTGTATCTCCGCCTCTATTAACCCAATTCTGTTACCATATACCATTGACTTTCAAATCGAAGGTTGACTGAGGTTGACTTAGGATTGTGTTCAAGGTCAAACTTCTTTCTTATTTATGAATTTCACTGAATATTGTTGCTACTTTGTAAATAACCTTTGGTCACCAAAGTTTTCAATTCACCACCGGTAGCTATCGAAATGTTAAATTTCCCGAGCAATAGATTTAGACTTGTGAACATATTTTGTTATAGTTGTCGCGGAAAGAATCAGTCCTATACAGATTGTGACATATGATTATATAATTTTTATTTTGCTTTTATTTGTTCAGTTACCTTTTCCTTTTTTTATGGGTTTCTTATTGCAAACATTTTCTTGATTCAATTACATCCTGATGCTTGCCATGATCTCAACCTTTTAGAAAATCTCTGAACAAACAAAACATAAAAGAATTAAAATGAAAATTCGCTTTACAAATATCAACAAACATATGGTTTGTAATTATATAAACATGTAGTCTCAACAATATGAAAACCTGAAAGCTCTTTATAAGCGGGAACAATATGAAAACCTGAAAGTACTAGACTATGTACGGTAAAAAAAACAAAAATCGAAGATTTATCAGTAGAAAACATAAAAGTAAATGGATTGTGATTATAAATCGAAGGAGGAAAGTGAGAATGTGAGGATTTTTTATGGGTTTTTGTAGGTTTTTTTTATAGATATTTTGGGATTTTTAAAAGCTCTATATATCATCATTCCATTAGCATGTTGATATTAAACGTATATGGAAAAACAAAAATAAAGTATTATTCTTAAAGATTGATAGTAAATCAAATTCAAATAATATTTTAACTAATATTGAATGGAACAACAAAAATAAAGTAATAATTCAAAGACCTAAATAAAAATATAAACATAAACAAAATTTAAAACTAAAATTATATATAATATTAAATATTGATAATCTAGAAATAAATAATTACTTTTTAGATATCTTAAGAGATGATATGATAGGATATGATACTACTTATTTACTCTTTAATTGAACTAAATCGCTAACCTTAAATACATTAAATAGACTTGACTATAATGAGAATTAAACCTTAGATAATCATTAACCTTTCAATTTTCAAAAACTATGAAGATTACATAAAAACATGTAAATTATATTTATCATAAACTAAACAAAACTAAACTCAAATTCTATATACATGATCATTGTCCAATTAAGTATAAGTTTTAATAAATAATAAGGTCTTTATGATGAACTAACTCAGGGGCGGAACCACATAGTAGCCAGGGGTTGCCTGTGCTACCCCTTAACTTTTCACGAGCAGTGTAAATTTTTCCTGATTTTGTTTTTTATATAAATGTGCAACCCTCTGAAAAAAAAAATTGTGCAACTCTGGCTTTAGGGCTGGATTGGAGAAGAAAATATTGTTTGCTATTTTGTGGGTTTTGTTTTGTTGGTGAACCGTTTGCAAAGTTTGAAGTCGACTTCTGTTATATAGTTATATCACTGCTTATCCACTGCAATGATTTGTTTGTATGGCCCCAGATGAAGAGAAATTGAGTCGTAACCCTCTCGATTTTCCTGTCGTAAGTCTCTACTTTTCTTCTTTAGATGATGGTCATGCTAATTTAATTGATGGTCGCCTCTAATTGTCTGTTTCTTTGATATTTATATATTTTCGGTCAAGGTGTTTGTCTCTGTCTCTAGTTCTTATTATTTGATTTTAATAATTTTAATTTGAGTTTGAGAAGGTAATGACCAGATGCTCATTATCATTCTCGAATATAAATAGGGTCAATAGTGTCCTTTGTTTATGATTTAATTTATAATTGGTTTATCTATTTATGAAAATAAGCTTTTTTTCTTATTTTAAGTTATGCATATAAGCTGTTTGATGAAAGTCCTGTTAGAAATTTCCATTGTCATTCAATACCTCTAATGGAGATATTGTTAGTATTGGCGATTGGTATACTCGAAACCATAAGGTATTTTAGATTTCACACTTTATTAAGTATCTTGATGTGATTATTGTTGGATTAGTGTCTAAGTCCATAACTATTTTGGTATGTACTTGACCCGATTATGAGCATGGTCCTTTTGGGTTGCCTTCACCATAGCAATATGTAGGATGAATTAAGGAGAGAAAGGTTTAATTATGATTTATTAATATATTAAAGGAGAAATCATATTGTTTAATTAATATTAGTCAAGAATTAATTAAGAATTAATTTTGTGGCTAAAAGAGATTAATTAAACTTAGGGGGCTGGAATTGTAATTATAAGATAATTGCAATTGGGCTATGGATCACCTTGGAATATAGGTTGGACGAATTCTATGGGGAAACCCATTAGAAATCGTCCAAGGCATGTTCCAGAAGGGGTCCATGGGCTGCTTAGGGCTTAAGCAGTCAAATTAGGGTTTCCTTGTTAGATAACCCTAATTGCCTACCTATTTAAGGAGCCCCTAAGCCCCAAAAACGTGGTGAATGATTCTCTTAGGGTTTCTGGACGATTTCGGGCAGCCACTTCTCTTCTCCTCTTCATCCAATTGCTTAGTGGTGTTTGTGACTCCATTAGAGGTGCAACACTTGAGGCACTAAGCTTTCTGAAGCCAAGGAATTGATTGTTATTGCTACATAACAATCAAGGTAAGATCCAAACTCTAGTTTACATGTTTATTTGATCAATTGTATGCTAGATCTAGGGTTTATAAGTCTTGGAGGTTTATTGCATGTTCAAAGTAGAAAAACTAGATTCAAGCAATTAGGGTTGCATTAACACCATAGGAATGTTGTTATGCTCAAAACCCATCAGTGGTATCAGAGCCTAGGTCGTTTTTCTATTGAATAGAAGCATAACTGAACTGCCAAAAATCAAAAATTCGAAAATTTTTGCTGTCTGGAGCAGGAACTCGACGAGTTCTATATGAACTCAACGAGTTGGTAATGAACTCAACGAGTTCTATTCTCAACTCGACGAGTTTTCGAGTCTGTTGCCGGATTTTTCGAATTTTTGAGCAGATTTTGCTAAGGATAATTGCCATAACTCGTTTTTATTGCCTAAAATCGATTTTTCATGTTTGGAATGTTTATCCTTGTCAAAATCAATGGATTTGGTTAAACATGGATAATATAGGATTATTATTAGATATATATTTGACCTAGTAAGTTTGAAAAGTTTTAATTTACACCCTTTAGGTTTAATAGTTTAAATTTGAACTTAAAAGTTTCTGTTTTTTGAAAATTAAATAGTTAAACCTTAATGTTTTGAAAGGTTTCAAAACTTGTCCTCGAGTTTTGGAATTTAAATTTTGATTAAAAGTTTAATTTTGAAATATTTAAATTCTAAACCCTAAGTTTGAAAAAGTTTCAAAACTTGCCCTCAAGTTTTGGATTTTAAAATTTAATTAAAAGTCTTAATTTGAAGTTTTTTTAAAATCCAAAACTCAAGTGCTTTGAAAAGTTCAAATTACACCCTTATGGTTTTATTAATTAATTAAAGTGTATAATTAAAAGAGAGTTAATAATTCCATAAAGTTTTGGTTTAAATTTAATTAAATTAAAAGTATAATTTATTAAATTAGACCACCTAGTATTTTAAAAGTATAAAATACACCCTATACTATATATAACATTAAAAGTCCGACATTATATATATGTATGAGTAAACAGTCAGTCTTACCGTTAGTAGGCCTCATTCACGAAGCTGATCTATAAGGGGTGTTTAAGGAAATTGTCTATAAAATGGCGATTGAATGGGTATCCACTCTTACCCACCGCACTCTTGACTAGTGGAGGGTCGTTAGCCGAACGGGTAGGATGGGACGAAACCTTCCATTATAAGTATAATGAAGTACAAAGTAACTAAATGCTTTTACAAATTCCCAATCTTAGTTACTTTAGGGCAAAATGTGAATTTGTATGCTAATCCATGGAATTACACTTCGTACCCTTGTCAAACGTTAGTGGAGCGTGTGTGGCTAACCGACACACTAATTTGGGATTGACATTGGTGGCGAAGGGTGGCTCGATGTTTATCATAGATCAATGGAGCGTGTGTGGCTAACCGGCACATTGATTAGGTGATAGTAGCAATTGGGTGCACCACGTGATTCGTATGGTTATTCACACCTTGTTTGTGATCCTCTGCATCCCAGTCACAAATAGAAGGGCATAATCGAGATTAAACATGCCATTGAAAAGTTCAATGAATCTCAAAAGATCTAGGAGTTTCAATTCATTTAAAACTTAAACGTCTTTTTCGTTTCTCATGGTGGAAATTGGTAAATCGTCATTTACCTACCTTCAAATATTCTGCAACTAGATTACGGCATCCCTCTTCTAGGTTGTAGAGTATTGTGTTGGATCCTAACCTTGATGTTTCATTTGGGTGTTACATCAAGGATTCTTATCAACTAACTTGATTTTTCTCCCGTTTTGTAGATGTCTAAATCTCACAATGGTATTCCCAAGTCCCTTGGAACAAGTTTTCCAAATGAAGATGACGTTCCACGATACGATCCAGGAAATGAGAGTCATGCTTCACTTCCTCCACCTCCGCCATTTATTCTCCCTAACCCACAAGTTCAAAGGCTTGAAAAGTTCAAGCTCACTCAAGCCCTTTTGGCAAGTAAACACGAAGATGGGAAACTTGTGTGTGCACACATCTTAGAGATGAAGTCACACATTGATAGGTTAAGGATGATGGGTGTCGATATCTCATAAATGTTGGCTGTTGACTGAGTTCTTCAGTCACTTCCTGAATCATATAGTGAGTTCGTTAGAGAGTACTATATGATGGACCATGAAGTGACCCTCATTGATTTGACCTATTTGCTTATAGCTGCTGAATCAGAAATGATTTGGCGTGCTGATCAAGCAAAATTGTCTGGCAAATCAAACTCCCAAACTTCAATGGACATTGAAAATGGTGACATTGGAAATCCAGAAAAGGTAAATTCTGAGATAGTTCCTTGTGCCATTCCAAAAGAGTCCATCTGCTTCTACTGCTAAGAGAAGGGGCATTGGAGACGAAGATGCCCTGTTTACCTGAGAGATCTAAGAGATGGGAGAGTCAAAACGTATGGCTCTACTTCAGGTAAAATCTATTAACTAACTCTATAAGTTCCTATTCTTTGATTCTTAATACATGATGTGATAAGATTACATTTTGATGTTTTTGCAGGATCGAATAAAAAGAGAGGAAGCTTAAGGCAGAAGCGTGCTGAATCTGATCATGAAGAAATGGATTTCGATCGCATGGACTCGAGGATTAGATTTTTGAGCTGCTACTCTAGAGTTAGGATAGATTGATAAGAAATATGTAATAGCATAGTTTTTCAGTTGAATTACATTGCAAGGACAAGTTTTTCCGCAATAAAATAAATTTTGATTTTGTCTTATTTATTTATCCTTGCAATGGCATGTGTGAAAAAATTGATGTTTGAATGTTTCTTCTATTAGCAATAATGGATTTGATTCTTTATTATGTTATTTGTGGAAATGTCGAGAATTTGCCAAATAAGGGAAGATTCTCATCGCCCAAGTTTCAATTGGACAGAAACTTGGAATCATACAACTAGGTTGCGTGATGAATGAGAAACTTCATATCTGGAAATTAGACTATTTTTGACTAAGTGTCAAGAGAAGGACTAGGAGATCAAGTACACTAGGTTGTGCGTTGATCAAGTCCATCACAAGAGTGATAAAGATATTCGTCATGATTTACTAAAGTTTAGTAAATATGGTTATACTTATAAGATTAAGTATAATTCTGAGATGATTGAAAGAGTTTCAATCAATAGCAGAACGAATAAGAAGAATCAAGTAGGCAGAAAGATAAAAGTTTCTCTATTCTAAGAAGAAGGGAGAGTACCTTTTATTGTGTTTTATGATAAGTCTTAATGATTAAGAACCATGTCTCAATTGATCCTCTAAGTGAGTCTTAGTGCATTTGTATGTCTAAGAAGAGGAATCGAGAATTGTAGAAATGGTTAAAATCAAGAAGTCAATCATACTTCGTTCCAATATCAAGTGTTAGAGTTATATTCCAAGATTGTGAATTGAGTGACAAGTCTTTAGTAGGTTTATAACACTCATCAAATGTGGAATTTGGAAAAGTTTTCATATTCTTGCACATTTGAAATTGGTAAGTTGTGATGTCCTGGATAAGTCAAAGACCAACTAAGACCAATTGTGTGAAGTGTTAAACTTGATAAGAAGCTACACTAACTCTTGAATTTTTTTTTGTTTTGTTTGTCAAGAAATGTTTCTTGACAAGAGAACCTTATATGTCAAGGAGTCAGTGGGAGTCTTAATGGTCTTGAAAAGGTTCAAGAATAAATCAAGAATAAACCTAATTGATCATCACTAGCGCACGACTTGAGGTTTGTAACCTATCGTGGATGACAATTTTGTTTTCTGCGCCATTCCAGTTAAGTTAATTATGCTTCTGAGTTCTATGAGTTCTCATTTGTATGCATAAAAGCAAGCACCTTGATCAATGGAAGGTACATTGATATGTAAGGGTGAGTTGCTAAACTACTTGGAAGACATGGCGGGCACTCGTGTTACCATGAGACAAGAAATCAAGATTGAGAAAGTTCAGTCCATATGTTTTTGGATTTGTCGCAAACCTTCGTTTTGGCAAATTCACATGGATAGGAACACATACACCATAAAATCTAAGTGACATAAGGTTTCCCTCCTTCATGAAAATGATTGTGAGAAAATGTTTTCACTAAGAGAGATTTTAAGAAGATTGCAATTGTGAAAATTGTATTCTCAAATTCGATTATGATTACGGCATCCCTCTTCATAGTTCGAATTGTGAGATTTGGCAATTAGTCTGAACATTTGGGACTTAGTAACATAAGTTCTGAATTTCTTTAGACACACATGTGTGCTATCTAAGGCAAAGGTGTATGAGCTTACAAAGCTTAGATAAAGGCTTATCAAAGCATTAGGTATTAGAAATATGAACTTAAGGAATTCAATAAGCATTGTTTTCTGGAAGTTCAATTGTTTTCTGAATACATGTCAAAGCTAGTGGGAGCATAAGTGTTATGCTGGTAAGAAAATAATCATCATGTTAGTGGGAGCATGATTATTATGGTAAGTATTGCAAGTTAGCAATATTAATTATAAAAAACAAAGATTCACTTTGCAAAGTTAAAATGGTTGAAAAGTTGTTTTGCTATAATTAAGGGAGAGAATATTATACTTCGTTTCAAAATTCTAAAGCTTATATCGAAAAACGTTAATAAATTTAGTCAAGGATACATAGTGCATTCTCAAAATTCGATTATGATTACGGCATCCCTCTTCATAGTTCGAATTGTGGGAACAGGGCACATAAAATATTATGGCAGAAGGCTGATAAAGTATCACGTCTTTATGTAAGACATTATGCATTGTGTCCCATACGCTTAGGGTATAGGATCGATTGCAAATGCTATAATATTTGACCATTCTAAAATTTTCCAAATGCCTAGGGCATTAAGAGGGAAAAGGGACTAGAACTGGATTTGACTAAAATAATTAAACAACTATCAAAGGACGATCTAAGGTTCGCCAAGGAATTGTTGCTTGTGAGTAGTTGGAAGTATAGTACTGGATGGACTATATTGAAATCATTATGAATAGATAAGATTCTATTAAGAATGAGTTGTCATATGGCAAATATGGAAATGTTTCCATTAATGGGAGTTGGATATTAAGAAATATGTCTAGATTAGAAACTTTTATGCGAGAAGGATGTTCAAAGGAATGTACTTTGAGTGAGAGACATCACATCTATATAATTGTTTTATGACAATTTCTGATAGAGTACTTTGTGATTTCATTAGCCAAGTCTTGGTGACTTTTGTGCTATGACTTTACGAAAGGATCATTGCATAAAATGTTAGAATCTGACATATTCTAAAAGTGGCAAGAATTTGGTATTCTTATACTAATAAAGATTAGGGGATTGTGAAATGAGTTTCATTGGAAAAGTTTTCAATTGATCTATTTCACAAAGTATGGACCATAAGAAACCAAAGTGTGCATGCTTGGAGCATGGGACAATTGTGGTTATAATTCGAGTAATAAGTTGATTTTCTGAAACAGTAAGCAATGAATAATGAGTAATCAATATGGTGTTTAAATAAAAGTGTTTTTATTTATGCTCAAAAGTTTTGGGGCCATATAGGATTAATATTATTATTGCGTTTCACTTTGCATGTTTTGACTTCCAGAATAACTGGGTTGTTCGAACCTCCACAGTCAGTCATACGTTGGAAGTAGGTATGAAGGAAGACTGTCATGAATTTGTCTGTAGATTGTCTAAAGTGTTTAGACATAGCACAAGTTTGCTATAGAGTTCATGAGTGCTTTGATAAGATTAAAGTATTGGACTAAACCCACACTCACTTGAATCACTTCATGGCTTTTATCATGAGTAATTGTGAGACGATAACATTGTATATTCTTGAAACCGAGACGTGTGAATTGTTATTTGTTGGACGGTTGCACATTGATAATAAGAAAACGCACCAGTAACTTGGTGTTATAAAACTTATTGTTGTGTGTGATTTGATCAGTAAATGCAAGCAAGCATTTGAGTCGAAGTTTATCCATTCCTTTTACCCAAAGTGGGATAAAAGAGATATCTGTGGGCCTCTCGATGATTTAGTGATGACACCCTAAGCGCTTGGCCAAGCCGGGACTAAGTTGATGTGTTCAACTGTAGTCTGTTGTCAGTCGTCATAAATCGGAAGTCGGGAAATAGTATAGAGAGAATGATCAAATTCATGTCTCGTGTCTATACGATATCTTGTAGAATGGAGGAATATATGATCCCTTATCTAAAGGACACGCGTATCTGATAAGATCAGAGTTGACAGCGGCTTTTGAAAGCTACGATTACTGATCAGGTTCTGAAGTTATGCAAAATACTTATTAGACTTATCCAAGTGGGAGACTGTTGGATTAGTGTCTAAGTCCATAACTATTTTGGTATGTACTTGACCCGATTATGAGCATGGTCCTTTTGGGTTGCCTTCACCATATCAATATGTAGGATGAATTAAGGAGAGAAAGGTTTAATTATGATTTATTAATATATTATAAGAATAATATATTAAAGGAGAAATCATATTGTTTAATTAATATTAGTCAAGAATTAATTAAGAATTAATTTTGTGGCTAAAAGAGATTAATTAAACTTAGGGGGCTGGAATTGTAATTATAAGATAATTGCAATTGGGCTATGGATCACCTTGGAATATAGGTTGGACGAATTCTATGGGGAAACCCATTAGAAATCGTCCAAGGCATGTTCCAGAAGGGGTCCATGGGCTGCTTAGGGCTTAAGCAGTTAAATTAGGGTTTCCTTGTTAGATAACCCTAATTGCCTACCTATTTAAGGAGCCCCTAAGCCCCAAAAACGTGGTGAATGATTCTCTTAGGGTTTCTGGACGATTTCGGGCAGCCACTTCTCTTCTCCTCTTCATCCAATTGCTTAGTGGTGTTTGTGACTCCATTAGAGGTGTAACACTTGAGGCACTAAGCTTTCAGAAGCCAAGGAATTGATTGTTATTGCTACATAACAATCAAGGTAAGATCCAAACCCTAGTTTACATGTTTATTTGATCAATTGTATGCTAGATCTAGGGTTTATAAGTCTTGGAGGTTTATTGCATGTTCAAAGTAGAAAAACTAGATCCAAGCAATTAGGGTTGCATGAACACCATAGGAATGTTGTTATGCTCAAAACCCATCAATTATTTATGTGTCTAATATCCTATCTATGATTAATCTTATTTTATTAACGATTTAGGAGCTTCACTTGATGGGGAAAGGAGCTTGGTATGCCAAATGGAGTTCTTATTAATGACAACGGTTATGGAAAGGGACCCTTTTGACATAACTCCTATGTTCTAGTTGGAATTGAAAACAAGAAACTTAATCTTGATCCAGGTAGATTTTCATCACTTTTTATGTATCTAGTATTCTGCCTAGGTTCCCATCAATGATTCCACTTGTACTAATCTGTTTTTATGAACTCATCACTTTTATGCTTTCATCATTTTTATATGAACTCAACCATAAGTAATGTAGTTGGGTGAAAGTCCTGCTCTCATCATTTTTCTGTTTTTTATGAACTCGTCCATTTTTTAGTGAACTCATATGAAATGCACCTTAATTGCCTTGTTGAGTGGGAGGCATCTATGTGTAGAAGGACATTTATGGTAACACTAAATTGGAATACCATATGCACCTATGAAATTGTAATTTCCTTATCTTATTATATTCTATTGGGGAAAAAAATTATGCTACCCCTGACAAATTTTTCTGGTTCCGCCCCTAAACTAACTTATACAAATTTACATCTCTCAAAGTGGTGTGTGTGTGTGTGTGTATATATATATAGGTTCAAGTATTCTAACTAATTATTGTGTGGATGTAGGGTTGATTGTGGACCAATCAAAATTGATAAAATAAATAAATAAATAAATAAATAAGGGTAATTAAGTAATTTGATAAATAACTTCCACAAATACTCCCTATAATCATGCTGGTTAGTTTGACTTTTAACCTAATTTTTCCTTCCACACCCTTTTATTTCCTCACACTTTCAATAACGGTAGAATCGTTACACGCCTCACACTTTCAACTGTCGGCTCCATCACCCACCGCCATTCACCGCTTCTATATTCCAATGGGGCTTTTGTGCTCGCCGTTCAAATCGTATTGTGTCGTCAAAAATGTTTTCTACCGCCTCACCACAACTTTCTCCACCGATGTTCATCAACCAATCGGATGACTGCCACCTACATCTAACTCTCGGAAGGCACGAGGTAGTAATTTATTCGATCGTCAACCATCAATTTAGGGCTTATTGTGGCATCAATTTAGGGCTTATATTCAACAAACTTCAATCTGTTTTTGATGGCAGATAATTATTAGAATGAGAGGAGGCCATGTCGATGAGTTTCACATGAATGGATAAACAAGTGATAGAGAGGAGCGATGGTGCTACCGAATGCAATGATGCTCTATGGAAACGTAGAACTAAAAAATCCTCTTCGTTTCTCCCTTTTCTCTTCGGTTGTAGATCAAATTGTTGTTAATACCGACTGCCAAAGTCTACCAGGTAGCAGTCTACCAGGTATGTTCTCTTTAATGTTTAATCCCTAGATTTCATATGTTTTCCCATTGATGTTTAATCCCTAGATTTCATATGTTTTCCCGTGTCGATTCAGGTTTTTTATTTAGTTTTGATAGGATTTCACTGGTTATTTGTTATGCATTAACTGGTTGAAGATTTTTACCTAATTGTTTATCTTTGTGTAATTTGAATTTGTATGAAGTTGCAGAGAAAAGATCATCAAGACACATTGAAGATGAACTCCAATTGTTGATCTTGTTGCCCATGGACTTGGTTCCTATTGGGTAAGACAGTTCCCATTTCACTAACATTATACTAAACAAAAAAATGACCAGTGTTCATTAACAAAAGAAATAAGTTTCCAAAGTATACCATTTAGAAAATAAATTGGCACATTACTAATGCTAAATTAGCTCTTGTTTTTGGGTTTTGATTGGGTTCGTGTTTTGTTTGTATGTGTCTTGTTTCAGGGCCACTCAGAATGTAGCAAGGTTGCTTGGAACAACAATGGTGGGTGGAAATTAAGAGATAGTTCATGAAAATTAAGATTGACCGCACCAACATGTCAAAATATAATAGGAGGGACAAGCTACTAAAGCAAGAAAACAAGAATGAGAATGAAGATTATCTCAAGAATGCAATTTGCATTCTTATAGAATGAATATTCTTCAAGAATGATTTACTGTTAAGCATTGTATTCTAATAGAATGTGACAAAAATTCCAAGAACGACGTGTTTTTATAGAATGTGTTATTCTTCAATCCATTGCTCAAAAAATGTTGTTATTCTTGAATAATATTAAGAATAGATGATTATTCTTTAAGCAGGTTGTTATTCTTCAATCCATTGCTAAAAAATTTGTTATTCTTCAATAGGTTCTTTCAATCAAAATATGTATTCTGTCATAATTTCTATTTTGTCAGAAAAAGTATTCTTACAGCATTTCCGAATTAGGAGAATTATCATCCCTACAATCAGATTTTTAAAATTAATAGAATCTATTATCCCTTAAAATATGCAATTTTCCTTTTTTTAAAATTTATGTTAATTGACTAAAATACCCTTAGAATGAAATTAGATGGTATTTTTTTAATTATCTTTAATTTAATAATATGTATTATTCACTTTCTTAAAATAAGTAAAATGATTGGCCCACAATCATTCATACATCCACACAATAATTAGTTAGAATACAATAACCTAAGCCTATTATATATATATATATATATATATATATATATATATATATATATATATATATATATATATATATATATATATATATATATATGATGTGCACAGAAATACCTATCAGTTTAAAATTTATATCCTAACAACGCTTAACTATTAATGCATTTATAGGTAGTGTACCTAACCAATTTATGATATAGAAAAGTAAGTCGGGTATCGATCACAGGGAACGGAATTTAGTTAATAAAATAACTAGTAAAAATTAATCTAAGAAAAACAACTAAAGTGGGGTTTTTTTTTTTCTGATTTTGTAAGTTCAGATTAACTTAATTTACTTAATTAACTTAACAACTAAAGAAATCAACTAATTAAAGACGATTGTATTCAAGAGAATAAAAACACTTTCGTTTAGCTTTGAATCCCCCTTTTTTATATGGTTAGTTTCGAGACATGGATTAATTTTAGTTGGTTACCAATATAAAAGTTATTAGAAGTTATGGTTTGATCTCCTAATGGTTTTACCAATTTATGAACTACTATGCAATGGTCTTACACAAGTGGACACTAAATTATTTATTTAAGATTATTGGGCTATGAATGATAAATCTAAGATTAATTATCTATGATCTAGACAAATAACCAAACACAATTGTGATCCAATTATGGTCTCTAGCATAGTTAAAGTTACTATCTTTATTACCTATTATAAGATTTAGTCGATCATTAGCTCTAGCAATCTAAGATTCATAAACAACCAGGTAAACAAGTTCATGCAATTAAAGTGATCATTCAACTACACAAAACTTGAAGATGTAAGCAACAAATATTTAAATTATTAACATGCTAGGCTTTGATATATCAAACACAAGCTAAACCAACTTCATAAATCCATGAAAAATAGAAACTAACATGTATTATTAGGGTTCATCATTACTAAAAAAAGCCTAATGATTTAGCTCATAATTGCAGAAAAGAAACACATAAACACATAGGAAATTAAGCTAGACATGATCAAATCTAAGCAAACCGAATGAATGATGTGAATTCTTGCTATAATCTCTTAATCTATTGATCTCCAATATCCCTAGGCCTTCCAAGGGTCTTAAAATAGTATTTTTGTTCTTAAATCGCAACTCTCTCCCGCAAGATTTTTTCTTTCGACCTAATTTTCAGTATATTTATAGTTTCCTAATTCTGATCGCCACAAAGTGGGAAATAGGTGCCACGTCGTGGGAGTAATGGTAATCGTGTAGGCTCTAAGTAATTCGTGCTTCGCCGTAGAATATTTCTGAACTGACATGTGTTCACGTCGTGACCAAGTAATGGTCACGTCGTGAGCTTGGATTAATGCAAAAATCGAAAATCTTCTGAATGTTACATCGTCGGACTTGTAACTCCATGTCGTGGGAACTTCTTTTTGCACGATTTTCTCTTCATTCTTCTCCTAGTTTTAGCTCCAGTCCTCCAAGTATCTAGCTTTTGTCGATTTCAGTCTTTTTTCTTTAACAATGTCATTTTTGGCTGCAAAATACAATTTAACTTAATAAGTACCAAATATTTTGCAATTTACCAAAATATTGCTTAAATGTATTAAAATAATGCGTAAAAATGTGTATAAATATGGCAATATCAAAATACCCCACGCTTGTATTTTGCTTGCCCTCAAGCAAAACTTATTTTTAATATATCACATAGAACCTTGCCCACCAATATCACACACAACAATCCGAATTAAATGTAACATCCCAAAAATTCAGAGTCTGGGATAAATATGCATGCTAGTTGTGATATGCTAGTCTGGTAGATCTGTAGGACTACCTATGATTCTGCCTGCACGATTATCGTTATATGTATGTTATCTGTCGGTATATTGTGTTGGGTTGAGGTTGTACTGCTTCGTGTTGTAGCCAACCAACCCTGGAGCATTCTAGATATGAGCTGAGGGCCGGGTGGGGCATGCCAGACTCATACTGAGGGATCAGTAGCATTTCAGATATGAGTTGAGGACCTGGTGGTATGCCAGACTCGTACTGAGGGCTTGAGGGTATTGGAGCAATCCAGATATGAGTTGAGGGTCGGGTAGGGCATGCCAGACTCATACTGATGGGTCAGTAGCATTCCAGATACGAGCTGATGACCGGTTGGTATGCCAGACTCGTACTGAGGGTTGAACATTGTATGCCAGTCTAATGACTGATTGGGCTAGGGAGCAAGCCAGACATAAGCTGTGGGCCCCGGGGGCAAGCCAGACTTATGTTGTAGGCTCAAGAGCAAGCCATATATGAGTTGTAGGCCCGATAGGCAAGTCAGACTCATAATGTGGGCTCAGGGGTAATCCAGTCCTTTTGGTTGTGGACCCAATACATGCTGTTATTTGAATATGTTATTTATTCATGTCTTGGTATTTTGGGGGAACTCACTAAGCTTCATGCTTACAGTTTTGGTTTATGGTTTCAGGTACTTCAGTGGACCGTGGCAAGGCGAAGGGGTGACCGTACACATCCTTGGTTTTACAATTAATTGGTTCTTGGGAGACTCTGATTTTAAATAATGTTTTGAAATAATGGTTTTGTAACACTTCGAACCGAAAATGTGTATAAATATGGCAATATCAAAATACCCCACGCTTGTATTTTGCTTGCCCTCAAGCAAAACTTATTTTTAATATATCACATAGAACCTTGCCCACCAATATCACACACAACAATCCGAATTAAATGTAACATCCCAAAAATTCAACAAAATTAAAACTTTTCAAAACAACTCCTTTGTCTAATAGAAGTGTTACAAAACCATTATTTCAAAACATTATTTAAAATCAGAGTCTCCCAAGAACCAATTAATTGTAAAACCAAGGATGTGTACGGTCACCCCTTCGCCTTGCCACGGTCCACTGAAGTACCTGAAACCATAAACCAAAACTGTAAGCATGAAGCTTAGTGAGTTCCCCCAAAATACCAAGACATGAATAAATAACATATTCAAATAACAGCATGTATTGGGTCCACAACCAAAAGGACTGGATTACCCCTGAGCCCACATTATGAGTCTGACTTGCCTATCGGGCCTACAACTCATATATGGCTTGCTCTTGAGCCTACAACATAAGTCTGGCTTGCCCCCGGGGCCTACAGATTATGTCTGGCTTGCTCCCTAGCCCAATCAGTCATTAGACTGGCATACAATGTTCAACCCTCAGTACGAGTCTGGCATACCAACCGGTCATCAGCTCGTATCTGGAATGCTACTGACCCATCAGTATGAGTCTGGCATGCCCTACCCGACCCTCAACTCATATCTGGATTGCTCCAATACCCTCAAGCCCTCAGTACGAGTCTGGCATACCACCAGGTCCTCAACTCATATCTGAAATGCTACTGATCCCTCAGTATGAGTCTGGCATGCCCCACCCGGCCCTCAGCTCATATCTAGAATGCTCCAGGGTTGGTTGGCTACAACACGAAGCAGTACAACCTCAACCCAACACAATATACCGACATATAACATACATATACCGATAATCGTGCAGGCAGAATCATAGGTAGTCCTACAGATCTACCAGACTAGCATATCACAACTAGCATGCATATTTATCCCATACTCAACATATCAACAATACTAGGTTATCAAACTAATGGGCCGACCTTGGTGCCTTCGAACCGAAAGTATAGTGAGGAAAACTCACCTCTCGATCTGAACCATAGTTGATGAGGTCCTAACTCCAAATCTCAGATCCAACCAACACCTATCCATCCAAATGACCAAATTCATCAAAATCCATCAAAATACCAAAATACCCAAAATACCCTTGAGGTCAAACTTCTTGGTCAACGCCAAAAGTCAAAGTCAAGGTCAACAATCCAAGTTGACCCAACACGTCGTGTTTCGATAGCATCCAGACGACCGGGAAAAACACCAGCTAACACGTCGTACATATCATGCAATAATGAGATATGGGCTCCACCCACACTCAGATAATAGTGAGATGTGGGCCCCGCCCACACTCGGATAGAAATGAGATACGGGCCCTGCCCATACTCATATAACGGGCCCCGCCCAATAAACACATATACAAGCACATACAAGTATCACACATACAACAAGTATAATAACATGATCAAATAAGGGTCGGCCTTGGTGCCTTAGACCCGCTGAACCTGGTGAGCAAACTCACCTTGAATGCATAAGCTCACTGAAAGAAATCCTTAGTTGCTGCCCTGCCGGCTTCCAAAGCTATCAATACCATCAACACACCCAATTAGCAATTGGGTCCCACGCTATAATCCATAATCCTTACTTGGGGTAAAATAACCATTTACCCCTGACCCAACATGTACCAAAACTGAGGCCCAATGCCCAAAGATCTACAAAGGCCCACTAATGGCCCAACCCATATGGGTCTTATCCTAAGCCCATAATTTTCTTGATTACAAAACTGATCACTTCAAACACCCCCTTAAAATAACTTGGTCAAAGGCTAAAGTCAAAAGTCAAAATCAACAGCTTGAGTTGACCCGACTCGCCGAGTTTATCCTTCAACTCGTCGATTTTATCTAACAATCTGCGAAATCAGGAAAAGCCGAGCCAACTCGCCGAGTTTATCCATAAACTCGCCGAGTTCTCCAGAAACTCACATCTTAATACATCAAGTCAACATTATCGACTCCAAGGACTCCACAACTCAGATCTCAACCAATATGAGATCTAGAAGGGTAAAGTTTCCAAAAAGTTTCCAACTTTACCCTTGGAAACAACTAAAAGGGTCCAAACCCATACCCTATACTCAAAAGAGTGAGGGCTTAACCATTAAGCACTTAATCATCAAAGACAATACCACAAAATACAGATCTAACCCCATAAGGCTAGATAGCCACGTAAAGTTTCCATCTTTACGCTTAAGCATGAGTAGAAGGAGCTCAAAAGCTCAAAAAGGGCTAAATGAAAGACTTAATGGATGCATGAAGCCCTTAAACCCATAAAGTTGGCACCTTTATGCCAAAAGAGTTTATGAAGATCATAGATCTGAAAGAATAACACTTGGGACTTCTACTTCCCCAACAACCACCCATCCATGGCTAAAAGTAGTTACAAATAAATAAAGCGATTTCAAATAAGATAAAAATTTCACCCGACCCGGTGGGGAAACTCGGTTCACTCGTCCCAATCTGGGACGAGTATTCCTCGCAAACACAGGTAATGGGTATGGGGTCGGGGATCCCTACTAGGCTAAAACCAGGTGATGGGGTCGGTGCTAGGTATATCAATCACCAACCTGCCCCTCCCAGCTTTGTTGACATAATATATATATATATATATATATATATATATATATATATATATATATATATATATATATATATATATATGTTGTAACACTCGATTTCAGATTTGCTCCGTTGCCTGGGGCTGCGGCTCAGTCACCAGTTGTCATGAGGCTTAGGGCTTCGAGAAAGAAAGGTTTCAACCCATTTTGGATGTAGTTGCGATGGTATAAGTGATCCAAGTATTCGAGTGTATCTTCAGAGCCAAGGGTATGATTGTAATTGAGTATCTCGGTATTTTATAGATTTTTGGTTTTGTTCGAAAGGTTTTAAGGCTTGGGGGTGTTGATAGGAGCGTAGGGCTTCTCGCCACCTTTTCGTGGATATAAGGTTCGTTGGAAACAGACCTAGGATGAGGGAGTTATGATATTTTGAAGTTATTGGCATATTTGGTCCTTGGTGGAAAAAGCTTGCATTTCAACCCATGCATGCAAAGGTGGCATGCGCATGAGTACGCCGAGCGTAGGTGATGTGTATATAAATGCACTAGTTTTAGTCCTACTTTTAAGATATAATTTAGACACACAAAGGCATTGGACCTGTCAATTGGTGGTATAGTTGAATAAGCAGGGTATCGAACACAGGGAACGGTAATTAAACTAATGACTAGAATTAACTAAAACAAGTAATAAAAGTAAAAGGTTTTCTCTAGTTTTGCAAGAATAGAAACTTAACAAATTAACTAACACACAAATTAAGTAACTAACAACTAAAGCAAGTAAAAACCAACTAAATTCAATAATAAGGAAGCTTCTGTTTAGGTTCGATTCATTTACTCCTATGGTTGAATTTATGGCAAGTGCAATGGATTAATTGTTATTGGCTACCGATTAAAGTGATTAGGTTCACATTCGCTATTACCAATCCTTAGAAAACAGATAAATTTAAGCAGTGATCAAGTGATTAAACTAATGAATTTCCTAGTTTATTTATTCGGGTTAAATAAGACTTGTAATTAGCTAATCAAATTACTAATTCAATTAACCTCTTGTTGATGGTTTATTACACAAGCTCACACATTAATTTACCCATTTTCTAGTTAACCCTAGTTTCACATTCGCTATTCCTAGGCACATAACAATGTTTTCACATAAATCATATGAGATAAGCAATTAAGAGATGTTCATGCAGCTTAATTACTTGTTAATTAACATAAAATAGTTGTGGTTAATGCATAAGGTTCTTTAACAAGCTTGATAAAACAAAATTCACCAATAAACAATTAATCCAACCACAAATCAATCCATAGTTATAAATTTATCTACCCTAAACAGAACATATAAGGTTTAGCTCATAATTACAGCAGATAGTAGCTCACAAACAAGATCTAATAATTCAAACATGGTTCAAATAAGAGATAGAGTGAAGAGTAAACTAAATTTGCCTTTAATCTCCGTAAAATTGAAGGTTAGGGTTTTCTCCACGAACTCCAAAGCTCCAGCAGCACCTTTAGTCGCAAAATAATCCCCAAGGATTCCAGAGAGAGGTTTGGTTTCGGCAATTGGCTTCTATTTATAGTCTTCAGAAAACAGGGACTACTCGCCGAGTAGATAACCGACTCGCCGAGTCACCTATTAAAAATCCGTGTACGGCAAGGACTTGTATTTGCTTCGCGAACATTCGTGTGCACTCATCGATTAGACGATCCAACTCGCCGAGTCCTTCAGGATTTTGACTTTTTCTTCTTTCTTCAATTCCCGAGTTCCCGATTGCATTTCCCGCTTCCTTTTGCTTCCAAGCACATCTTTTAGACTGAAAATACAATTTAAAAATAATTAAGTACCTTTTGTCCATAAATTGCAATAAATTAGCCAAAAAGTAATAAAATTCCAATCGAAATATATAGATAAATATGCACATATCAAAATACCCCATACTTGACTTTTGCTTGCCCCCAAGCAAAACTGAATTTTAAACATACTAGCATCACATAAAACAATCCCAATCTAACCCAGCCATTATGCCAAGACCGAAACACATGCATTTATGTCTAAATTTTTTCCTAAGGACCCCCCTCAATTCTAAATACTAACAATCCTCATAAACACTCGCCCATTTCTTTTGAACAATGCTCATTTTATGTGTCCCTTCGAATCCATCCGCAAAAAACTACCTAACCTCAAGGTATTTTTGGTTGAGCAACCCAAGCATACATAATCTAGACAATTACAACTTTTTGATACCACTATAGAGCTTATTTGGAATTCTTCACTTCTTTGATATTTGATCTTTGATTTCTTTGATTTCACCACCTTTTTGTTGATTTTTGGTATCTTCAACTTTTGAACTTTCGGAATTTTGATCTTTTGATCTTCACTTTGACCGCTCCAAAATTCTTACAACTTTTTCTTGTAATTCTCTCTCTCTTTTTTTTTCATGTAACTCACATTTTTTTCACTCAAAACCTACATGCTTAAGTAAGGGCACTCAACTTCAACCTTTATTGGTTAAAGTACTAATTTTCCTGGATACATTTCAAGTACACGATGCTAAACATATTGCATCTCTTAAACTAAGCGAGGTTGTGTTTTTGTCCCATGATTTCACTAGAATAAAGGAGGCCACAAATACACTATAACGTATATAGGCTCAACTAAAGATTTGGGTCTTCATGCAATCATCAAACATAATACTAGCGTGGAATCCTAATTGCTTTACCAAAATTTTCTAAATTAATCCTAGCAATTTTAATGCAAGAATTTCAAAATTATATGATGAGTTGAAAAACTCTTAGATCGATTAGATCTTCAACAGGTTAAGCAATAAAAGCAAACAAACACAATCAACACGATATAGAATCAAGTAATGTTTAATGATTCAAATGTAGTCATGCCTCAGCAGAGCTCGATTAAGAACTTCCACTGTAGAGGCGAGCTAGGGTTTGTAGTATAATGATCAGAATAATAATAAAAGCGCTACTGACAAAGGATGCATGCATGCACCTTAAATACTAAACCCTAATAAAACAAATACGGTTAGACAGGCCCAAACCGGATAACAAAACTGGGCTAAGGACCGAGCCCAAGGACGCAACACTTATTAGACCCAACAATCTCCCCCTTTGCGTCAAATGAGGTGAGAGACTACTTCGGTTGAGTGACCTTGACCTTCTTCACAACCTTGAACAGCCGAGGGATGATTACAAGAATTGTCTGCCGAAACTGAATGTACCGACGAAGCATATCGGTGAACAACTTCTTGTCAGCTTCACTGTTCTGATTACACCTGTGTATGATCGCCAAAATGTGCTCCAAGCAAGTAGTAGAGAACAGGTGCTTGTCAATAAGAGAGAACATGCACTTTTGACCTTCGCCCCTAATGAACATCACTGTATGAAACTTAGGATCGATTTTTCCCTTGACCATCGCATTCACATTGCCAGTTCTTCCAATCGGTTTTATCGTAGTTCGCTTGTGAATGGCAGATGCGATTTCTTGATCCATCTTTGCTACTTCGTGAATGTAACAAACAAGCATTCGCTTGACGTGATCAATGATCGGCTGATACTCCTCAGGATTGGACATCAAAATATTGTTGAGGAGTATCCAGTCGCGCGGGTTCAAGTTCGGTAGATCAGCCAGGGAAATAGTATGGACCGAGCTATCCAAGCCTCAGGTTACTTTCAATTTAACATTAACAAATTTCCCAGCCGAAGAGGGCTTCAATACCTTGACCCTTGTAATCTTCTTTGTGCTCCAGGTCAAGTATTGTGGCTGAGCAAACTCCAGATAAAACTCCAATAAATCACGATCTACCTTCGGGTCTGGAGAGGGAACGGCAGCCGTTGAGTCAAAGCAATGGAAGATAAATGCCTTTCGGGTGATTGGAATATCGAATTGAGCATCCTTCAAGTTCTCAAGACCGAACGACATAACAGGTTCAAGCCAGTGAGTGCTCGGTTCATCAATGACTTCCCTCTGGAGCGATTTAATGGTCCATTCCGGAAACATGGACTTCTTTTTCTCTAAGAGTTCTTTTTCTTTCAACTCCTTCTCCAAAATATCCATCTTCTCCCGAATTTCTTGATCAATAGGCTTGATTTTCTGATCAGGTTTAGAAGGATTCCCTTTTCATGATGTCTTCAATATCATCATCATCATCTTCATCGTCTTCTCCAATCTTCTTCTTTTTCTTATCCCTCTTACTGACCGAAGCTGCATTATCCTTCGGTTCAGCAGTAGCTTTTGGTTCTGGAGGGGTTTGAGGTTGAGCCTTGCCAGTCTTGCCTTGAGGAACCTTTTCTCCCCCTTGTTTCGGATGAACACTAGTCTCCGGAACACCCTCAATCATACTTACGATATCCAAAGCAGGTCATAGCTTCGCAGCTAAGTGGGGTCGAATGGAGATAGTCAAAATGGAGTCATGGGCGTCCAGGAGATGCAACAGGATTGAATGGACATCACCCACTGAGCTTCGAATCACCTCTCGTTCATACTTTAAATCTTCAAGCTCTTTGGTTGCGGTTCGGAGCTTTAAATTCTGAATTTTGAGCTGGGAAGTTCGCTTGTCCAGCTCATCCATGATTTTGTTTTCGACTGCAAGCTCGACCTCAAGCTGAGTTAAGCGATCATCAACTTTAGTATGAAGCTCTTCGTTAGCAGCTTCAATAGATTTTCGATCCACTTCAAGTTGTGTCTTCTCTGCCTCCAGTGAACGTGTGAGAGTGTCAACAGATGCGTTCACTGTTTGTGCGTTTTTCTGAGCAGCTGCTTGCAAAGAATCCAAAAAGAGTTGAGCCTCTGATATTAGTTTTTCGACTTTTGCGGTCACATCCTTGCAGTCTTTTGTTGAGGCTTCAACAGCAAGCGAAGCCTTCTGGCATTGGGAGGTAGAAGCATCAATAGCCTTTGCAGCATCGGAGATTGAGGTAGCATGTTCTTTTACTACAGAAGAGAACAAAGCTTTGAGGGCAGCTTCTGAATAAGCACCAGCAGAGGACGAAGAAAGTAACTGATCAATCTTATCAGTCACAACCTTGAGATGTCGCTTGGTAAGAGGAGCGTCTTCATCATCATCGCTTTGGACACGATAAGGACTGAAGTAAGTAGAATCAAACTCCAAGTCCTTACCGCCAAGAATGGTATTGGTTTCTGTCGATTGGGTAGGTGATGGAGGTTTGGTGGTAACAGGGGTTTCGGGTGCTGAAGAACGAACCCCCGTATCAGATATGTTGGTCTGAACTCCAATGGTGGTTGTAGTTGTAGCTTCAGAGAAAATAGGTGTAGGAATGGGAATGGTAGAGGAAGGTTGAGATGTTATGATAGGGAAAATGGGAGGTAAGGAAATAGGAATGGAAACAGGTGGAGGAGAAGGTGCTTGGGAGCGAACATGTACCTCTGGTGTAGGCGAACGAGGTGGTGTACCACCACGAGCCGAACCGTCATCATCTGAGCTTTCGCTCTCAGATTTGCTAGGAATGGGGTGTTTATGACCAGTAGGCATGTACTCGGAGTCTGAGTCGCTTGATGATTGAAGAATAAGCTTCCGAGCAGGTTTCTTGGCCTTCTTCGGCTTGGGCTGGGAAGGTAGTGAGTCTGCATTAAGCCACCGAAGTGAAACTTCGACGGATGAGTGACAATGATGTTAGTGGTATGAAATGTAGCAATGGAGGAGAGTAGTGAGTCTGCCATGATAGGAACATGATAACGCTCCATAATCCATTGAGTGATAATGGTCCAAAACGGGGCACAAGAAATTTCTGTGTGGCGAGAAGCAGATGACAAACTTTGGACAAGTTGAAGCCATAGAACCAAACCATAATCAAGGTTGACACCATGGTACAATCCATAAATCAGAGTCATGAAAGACTTGATAGCACCATCAGATCCTGCACTTCGTTCTGAAAGCCCTTTGAAAAGAAGGGTGAAGAGGCCATTCCATTAAGGAGGAAGGCATGATTTCTTGAACTTGGTCACAGTAGTTAGGGTTTCAATGTACCACATGTTGTAGAACATAGAGAAAAGCTGACCTGTGGAGATGGAATCAGGGTTCACCATGGATTCGTCATAAGTGAGCCCTAGCAACGAGCAAAATCGGCTCTTGGAGATTGAATCTTTCTGGTTGAGAATGTCGAAGTAAATCTTCTTTGCACCTTTGTCGTACGTAGCAGTGGAATAAAGTTGGGAGAGGCATGCCATTGGTACGACTTCCACCGTTGAGAGAGCCTTGACGAGTGGGGAATATTTTAGGCATTCCACCACTTGATACATGTAAGTATCGTAGAGGAACGGTGTAAGATCGATCAACAAGTTCTGGTTGGCCTTGATTGCGAGAAGAGTGGAGCATCCAGTGGTTTCTTGAACAGAGGAAGATTCTGCCATTGTTGAAGCTTGATGAAGAAGAAGATGAACAGTGGAAATTGAATCGCCTTCTTTTGCTTGAGAGAGATGACGTGTGGTAGAGAAGAATGCCACAGAAATCAATCCCTTATATACGATTTTGAAGAGAGAGAAAAATCGCAAGCAATGATTCCATTAATTTGGGAAACGACGCCTAAAAAGGCGTGATTTGACAACTAGCAACTCCGATAAAACAACTGATGACGCATGATTAGGTAACGATTCAAATTCTCGCGCCTTCCATACTTATCCTCTTTTCAAATCACCAATCGATTACACTTCCTGCTGAGTCACCACTTGAACGTTCAATCAATTTTTTTTATTACCATAATTAGCAAAGGCTTATTATTGACCCATCCCTTCGTTTGGAAATAACTTCATTACATCGTTAGGAACCGAAGCTATATATTTATGAATAGCTTATGAATAACAAGACTTTTGGAAAATCCAAGATTTTCGTGCAAGATAGTGTCAAAGATAAAGAAATAAATCAAACTATTTGTGGGATTTTGTGATGTCAATTAAGACATAAAGCAGTGGATCCCGGGCACGAATCTCTTCCTTCAAAGTCAAGAGAGACTTCAAAGTGCTTGTTTGGATTCCCGTTAAATTACGATCAAGTACTTGTTGAGAAGCATTGAAAGACATCTTTTATAAGGCTATTAAGGGTGGCTTTCGCTTTAATTCTGGTTTCCGATACTTGATATAAGACCGAAAATAGAACGAAGTACTTGTGAGACCGATGCGGCTTGTTAACAAGTAGGTTTGGAACATATTCAGTGACTTGTTGAAAATCGTTAATTAGAAATCTCATAAAAAATTAAAAACTGGATCCTTTGGGAAGAAAAGTGGTGGTGCAAGACATTTTCATAAGGATCTCTTAAAATAAAAGGAGATTTCAAGGTACTTCCACAAAAGGGGTTTCGTTAATTCAAAGGTGAAAGCTAGAACATATAATTGTTCACCGTCAATGCTTTAAAGGTTTTGAATTTTTGGGTTTCACTTAGTACGTAGTGGCACGAAACTAAGATCATTAACACAGAAGTTGTGTAACCGTAAACCTCAGTGGAAATGCTGAGAGTCTCAAGGGTTACATTTATGAGATGAAGTATGATGGAGAATGAATAAGAGGTGGTAAAAGAGCCGAATGTACCTCTGCTACAAAAATAGACTAAGCAGAAAAACTCTTAACTCCATTTAAGAAGAGTAAGGTAGCTCATGATTAGAGTGAATTTGACAGCCTGATTGGGAATACATGATTTGTATATATCAAGTCATTAAGGCCTCTGACGAGCGGTCGTTGTCGCGTCAAAAATAAACCTTATTTCCACTAATCTAGCGAGTGGTAAGTAAGGGTCGGATCCAGAGGAGCTTATGGTTAATAGTTTAGTTACTATTTTGATTTAACGATAAAGAAATAATGATTAATTTGAGATTTATAAATATGATGACAAACAAAAAATATATGATTTTAATTCAATTAAAAAAAAATGATCGCTTCCGGTTTCAGAATTAATAATTATATGAATTAGAAATGAGTGTTATTAATTTTTCATAGTCGATTCAATTAAAGTCTAAGTCCAAAATAGAAAATAAGTGTAACCGCACCCTCCGTCCTACACACCGCTATTGGATGATTTGGCACGGTGGGGAGATCACTTAAAATTATTTTAAACTTGGAATAATTAATTGATAAATGAATAAAATAAGTGTAACGATTTTATAATGTTAAAGACATAAACAAAATCCACAAATAATATTCAACAAATTCAAATGTTCACACCCAAAAATAATACAATAAGTAAGAATTAAAACCTACTCCCGGTTGCGATCACGAGAGGATTTAGCCGCGCATTGTAGACTTATACAAACTCATATTTGTATTCTTGAATTCTTGATGTCTTGATCTTGAATCTTGAAAAGTTTTGAATCTTTGATGGCTTGAATTCTTTGAAAAAGAAAAGAATTTGGAAGACTAAAATGCTTCCAAAAAAATATAGAAATTTCCTAAAGAAGGTGGTGGTATGAAAGTAGGTTGGTATAAGAGGTATATGAAGTATGTAAGAGTGTATGAGTGTGTAAGAGAGTGTGTAAGAATGTAAGAGGTGTCTTAGAGGTAAGAGGTGTGTTGAAATGGTGATTTTGAGGTGGTATTTATAGTGAATTTTTGGAAAATTAAATACCAAAAAGAATGAAATAAAGCTAGGAATATTAAGCTTTTAGATTGGATCTAAGATCCAATCTAAATCTCATGAAAAAGAATTCAAAAGAATTAAAAAGATGGAATTATTTGGTTTTGTTGGGAAGAATTTGGGTTTAAAATAGGAAAAGTGGTGAAAAAGTGGTTAAAATTGGTTGGAAAGTGTTTAAAAAATAGGAAAACCCGTAGGTTCAGCACATGGCACAAGTACTTGGAGCTGGCATCAAAACGACGTCGTTTAGGGGCTTTTTTCGCGGGTCCAGATTGGGTCGGAACGCGGATCTTCGTGTGAGAGGAAATGATACGGCGATCGGGTCGGAGCTGGGTCGAAACCGGTGCGGGTCGGATGCGACGACGTCACGAATGACGTCATCAAGAACAAAAGGCGCGGATCCTAACCCGGGTCGAAGCCGGGTATGGATCGAACAGATCGGATCTGCTGTGAGGGGAAATGGAGGCGGGGCGGAAACCGGATCGGGCTCGGATCTGGTTCGGATATTCCGGATCTGGGTCGCGATTTTGGATCAGGCCTTCTTTTTGGGCTCCGGGTTTGGGCTCCAGGTTTGGGCTCCGAATTGTTTTCCTTTATTTTTTTTTTCTTATTGTAAATCAAATTAAATTAATTTAATTAATATAAATTATTTAGAAATTAAATAATTAATTCCCAATAATTTATTTTAATTAAACCTCATTAATTAATTTAAATTCTTTTTATTTTTATTTTTAAAAACATGATTTTTATATATTATTTTTATTTTGATTTTAAAAAATAAATACATTTAATTAAATTAAATTATTTAGAAAATAATAAAATTATTATTTCCTAAATAAATCATTTTAATTAAATTATAATTATTTTAAAAATACAATTTTTCATTTTTTTATTTTGTTTTCTCGTCTTTCCAAACCCGAACATCTTCAATTCTTTTGTTTTCAATCTTGATTTCTCTTCGTGTAATTCCTTGAACTTCTTTTTGCATCTTTTTGTACCATTTTCATCATATTTACCACCTACAAACATAATTCAAATACATGTCAAAGTAGCACCATTCTTAGATAAAATCGGTTATTTTACATAAATTATAGTATATTAAGCGTGATGTAAAATATGCCGATCAAACCTCCCCAACTTATCTCTTTCTCGTTCCGAGAAAGATCCAAATGTAATTGATTAGCGTGCTAGAAAACTTCTTTGATGTTTTTGAAAACTAAAGATATGAATTATAAACTAGTTTTCACATGGAACCATAACAGAATTAAATAACACCAATCAATACCACCTGATCAAGATATAGCAACAAATGAGGTCACATTTCTTTCTTTGAAGTGGAGACGTGTTTCAAGGTCGATTTAAAGATATCGCTTTACCATAGGCTTGATCTACCTCTACTTAGTGACTACTTAAATAGCAATCAAAAGGACTTTCATGTTGTAATGTTCGGCTAAGGGTAGGGTATGGATGTTTTTGGATTGGTGACTTGGGTCTTTTAGACTTTAAGAGCACAACAAAGATAATTATTATAACTCGATAAATACAATACAACTATATACAAACATTAATAACATCTACAACTTATCTAAAATGACTCAAAACGTTTAGATAAGACAAAAATCTTTTTGGATTATGTTCAACTTAAAAATCATGACATTATTTGAATATGCCATTTCAAATTAAACTTTTATTATTAACAAAAACACAAAAGTTATTCAAAGTAAAATGCTTGGTTCTGGCTCTCTTTTTTTTCTTTCTTTTTTTTTTCAATCTTTTTTTTTTTTTTTTGCACAGCAAAACCCCAAAGTGTATATATATGGACTCAACTTGAAACAAAAATTGCAAACGTTTACAAACATATAAAATATTTCTAACTAACCTTCACTAACGCTATACTTTTATTTTTAACTTTTTTTTTTTTTTTAACACAACAGATATATATCAAAATATGGAAGCTCAAACTTTAGATTTGTTTCTAAACTTTGATTTTCTAAAAATAACAAATAACACATAAAAAATCTCACATCATACAACTTTAAACTTAGGCTTAGATTTTCTAAAAATGTCGAAAATTTGTGTAAAATGTTTCGAACAACGTTAATTTCTTGATATCTAACCTTAAGTTTATAAAACTATAAATACTTACACAAACAAAAAGAGAACATTCAAATAAAGGGGTAGCTGTCTTCTTTTTCAATTTATATATATATATTAAACCAATTTTTTAGAACCAAGCAAGAGAAATTTTCTGAAATTTCACAATTTATTTGACTCGCTAAAATATGAACAATATATATAACAAATACATACACGGAAATGATAAAACTTTGCTTATAAAGTCGAAAGACATGGTAGGAAAGTGTTTGGGATATGGCTTAAATCTGCTTAAGAAACGAACAGGCTAAGGCTCAAAGTGGTTAACAACAGGGATTTTAAATACAAATGGGTAGGCTTAAGGGTTAATTGGCTAAAAATAAAAATAAATGAATTGCCTTTATCATTTTGATATCCGGTATTCTTAAAATAGAGTTAAAACAAGTTCTAGAAAGCTGATCTACTGCATGAAATGTATCAGTCTGTTACGGTCCACTTTGTCACTGTTATGCATCCTATTGTTTGTTTCTATATCTATACAAGTAATACTAATTGGTACATCAAAATGTTTTTTTTTATGTTTCCTGCTATAATTTGGTAAAAGCACACTAACATACTAACACAATTACATTCTTTCCTTTTTGGGATAATTTCTTATTTATATTAAAAAAAATCACACAAAACAAACAAAAAATCGAGATCACCTGATAGTTCTTGGTAGAGGAGGCTTTTATATCTTCAAAAATAGGAGAAAAATGTTGAATTTTTTTTTCTTGTTGGGCTCCATCAAAACCAAAAATTGCAGCATATTTGGTTTGTCGCCTTTTTCTCATTTAAGTATACCTCCCCAACTTTAAACTTTGCATCGTCCTCGATGTAAAACACAAAAGAAAACCATAAAACAAGAAAATGAAATAAACCACAAACACACCAAATAAAATAAATCCATCATTTTCGCTGAGGATCGCGATTGCACTTGGCATGTGCAACAAGCCTTTTAAACCCCTAGGTTACCCTAATAGACGAGTGAAGTCTCGTGAGGGTTTGCTGTGAACATACCCACAAAGTTCTCGGGTTGCCTCCCGAAGTAGCGCTAAGTTTAACGTCTTCAGCCAGACGTGTTACCTCGAAGCAAAAACTAGATGACGTAAGTGGGTTGTTCTTGTAAAAAGTCAACCCGTTCTACTTGTACCTCATGTCCTGTGGCGGATGAAATATAGGGCTTGAGACGATGCCCGTTTACTTTGAATGACTCACCGCCTTTTTCATCTTTGATCTCAATCGCTCCGTGAGGTGTGACATCAACTACTTCACATGGTCCTGACCATTTGCTTTTCAATTTCCCGGGAAAAAGCTTTAACCGTGAATTAAATAGCCACACTTTTTGTCCTTTTTCAAAAGTTTTGATCTTTAATTTTGCATCGTGGAATGCTTTCATCTTGGACTTATATGTGACAGCATTATTGTATGCCTCATCCCAGAGTTCTTCCAGTTCACTCAATTGTAGTTTTCGTTCCTTTCCTGCTTGATCATACTCCAAATTTACTTCTTTGATGGCCCACAATGCTCGATGTGCTAACTCAACCGGTAAGTGACATCCTTTTCCATAAACAAGTCTATAAGGGGTTGTGCCAATCTGTGTTTTGAAAGCAGTCCGATAGGCCCAAAGCGCATCGTCTAGTCGAAGTGACCAGTCTTTGCGGTCAGGTCTAACGGTTTTTTGTAAAATTTCTTTGATCTGTCGATTAGACACTTCCACTTGACCACTTGTTTGAGGGTGGTAAGGTGTGGCAATTCTATGATTCACACCATATTGTTTGAGTAGTTTGCCAAATTTAAAGTTTTTAAAATGTGACCCCCCATCACTGATGATCACACGAGGGATACCATGTCTCACAAAAATATTTTTCTTGACAAACTTACAAACAACATGGTGATCATTTGTTTTGGTGGCCTCGGCTTCAATCCACTTTGAGACATAATCGACAGCCACCAAAATATAAATATTGCCGAAAGAAGTTGGAAAAGGACCCATAAAGTCAATTCCCCACACATCAAATATTTCAACAACCAAGATGGGGTTTAATGGCATTTGGTCTCTTTTTGAGATCCCCCCAACTTGTTGGCATTTCAAACAGGATTTAACAAACACATGCGCATCACGAAAAATTGTTGGCCAGAAGAAACCCGTGTCTAGAACTCTATGACCCGTCTTTTGAGCACTGAAATGTCCTCCACATGCGTATGAGTAACAATGAGCCAATAAATCTCGAATTTCATGGTCAGGGACACATCTCCGAATTATTTGATCTGGTCCAATCTTGAATAAGTCTGGATTGTCCCAAATAAACCGTTTTGCTTGTGCCATGAAATGTTTCATCTTTTGCTTTGTCCAATACTCTGGTATTTTTCCTGTAGCCAAATAATTCACAATATTAGCAAACCAAGGTAATCCATTGATGTTCAATAATTGTTCATCGGGAAAGGTATCCCGAATTTCTTCCTTGAAAGTGCTTGATACATCAATGGGGAGTCTGGACAAGTGATCAGCTACTACATTATCACTTCCTTTCTTATCCTGAATTTCTAAGTCAAATTCTTGTAGTAGCAATATCCATCTAATAAGCCTCGGTTTTGCATCTTTCTTTTGCATGAGATGACGCAAAGCACTATGGTCCGTAAAAACAACAACTTTTGACCCCCAAACATATGAGCGAAATTTGTCTAAAGCAAAGACAACTGCTAACAACTCTTTTTCCGTTGTTGTGTAATTCAATTGTATATCGGAAAAAGTTTTGCTAGCATAAGAGATTACAACGGGCTTTTTATTCACCCGTTGCCCCAATACAGCACCAACCGCATAATCACTTGCGTCACACATGATTTCAAAAGGTTGTGACCAATCAGGTGATCGCAATATTGGTGCTTGGGAAAGTTGTCCCTTTAGATTTTGAAAGGATTTCATACACGATTCATCAAAAGAAAATGGTGCGTCTTTAGAGAGCAAATTGCATAAAGGTTTTGAAATCGCACTAAAATTTTTGATGAATCGTCTATAAAAACCTGCATGTCCAAGAAAAGATCTCACGCCTTTGACATTTGTGGGAGGTGGTAGTAAGGAAATGAGTTGTACTTTGGCATGGTCAACTTCAAATCCTCTTTCAGAAACAACATGCCCAAGTACAACTCCTTCTTTAACCATGAAATGACTTTTCTCCCAACTTAAAACCAAGTTTGTCTCCGTGCAACGTTTCAAAACTTTTACCAATTGTTGGAGACATGTGTCAAATGTTGATCCAAAAATAGAGAAATCATCCATAAAAATTTCCAAGGACTCCCCGACCATGTCTGAAAAAATACTAGTCATTAATCTTTGAAAAGTGGCAGGGGCATTACATAATCCGAATGGCATTCGTCGGAATGCGAAAGTACCATAGGGACATGTAAAAGTAGTCTTGGCTTGGTCTTCAGGATGTATAGGTATTTGATTGTATCCAGAATACCCATCCAGAAAACAATAAAACTTTTGACCTGATAATTTCGCTATTATTTGGTCAATGAAAGGTAAAGGAAAATGGTCTTTTAAAGTGGCAGTATTTAATTTGCGATAATCAATACAAACCCGCCACCCGGTTACCGACCGAGTGGTTATCTTTTCACCACTTGAAGTTTCTACGATCGTGACGCCAGCTTTCTTTGGAACGGTTTGCGTTGGGCTAACCCATACACTGTCAGAGATTGGGTAGATGATTCCGGCATCTAACCACTTTAACACTTCTTTCTTCACGACTTCCCTCATATTAGGGTTCGATCTTCTTTGCGTCTCTCTTGATGGTTTTGTCGACGGTTCGGTAATGATTCTATGCATGCAAACTGCTGGGCTTATTCCCTTAAGATCGGCAATTGTCCATCCAACTGCGGCTTTGTATGTGTTAAGCACCTTCAGTAATGCTTGTTCTTGTTCCTCTGTCAAATCTGATGCAATGATCACCGGAAGCGTTTGATTTTTTCCCAAAAAGGCATATTTCAAATGCTTCGGTAACAACTTCAATTCCAATGCTGGTGGTTCTTCCAATGATGGCTTTATCTTTGAATCAATTGAATCTGGGAGATCATCAAAATTATTTGACTAAGTTGACGTGCGACCATGGATAGCATTCAGAAACTCTTTTTGATCTTCAATTGATTGAGATCTGTCACTGTCACAAAAAACATCCTCCAAATCATTGGTTATGTCCAGGAGCATATTTGCGGTATGCTCGTGAACACAATCCCCGATGGTGTCTATCATAAAGCAATCATTATGATCTGGAGAGTTAGCGTTCGGTCCAAAGGCTTGTAGTCTCAACTTGCGGTTGCCAAAAGTCACGTCAATTGCACCATCTCGACAACTAATTTGAGCATTTATAGTTGCTAAAAAGGGACGACCGAGAATGACATTTTGTTGTTTGTCCTTGAAGTGTTTTTCAGAGTCCATAACTATGAAGTCAACTGGGTAATGAAAATCTTCCACCTTGACTATGACATCAGGCAACATCCCCCGTGGTAATTTAAGTGACAAATCGGCCATGGACACAGTAATGTTAGTTGGTTGCAATGGGCCAAGGTCATATTTATCATATAAACTACCAGGAAGGACATTGATACTTGCTCCAAGATCAAGAAGTGCCTTTTTGATTTTTATGTTTCCAATTTCAATTGTAATTAAAGGTGCTCCAGGATCTTTTAATTTGGGTGGAAGTATTCCTGTCAAAGCGGCACTAACATGTGCTGTACTGTTTGATTTTGTTGGAATTCGGTGACGTCTCTTTTGAGTACATAAATCTTTGAGGAATTTAGCATAAGCCGGAATTTGCTTAATGGCATCGATAAGTGGGATGTTATTTTGACTTGTCGAAAAGTTTCCCAAATATCATCATTTTTTTTAAAAAACTTGTTTTTCTGGGTTTTTCAAAGCTGTTGGGTAAGGGGTGGTATTTGTCTCCACATGTCCTTCCCCAACTTTAGACAGTTCCGACTCATGCAATTTTCCTTTCAATTTATGTTCTGGTTCAATTGGTGTTTTAAGAGTCTTTTCACTTTCATTATCAGAAGATACATAATCCTCCACTAAAACCTCATCAGGATTTTTTAACGAGTTTGGTGTAGGCTTATGCACTTGATTATCATATGATTTACCACTACGTAGAATAGTTACCTCATTTAGATGTGCGTTGTTGTTGGTGTTGGTGGTGGTGGTGTTGCTAGTTGAAGCTCTTGAGTCTTGAGGATTTACTTGCGTGGTGCCCGGAAGGTTGCCAGGTGGTCGCCGATTTATTTGCTCTACTATTTGTCCCAATTGCTTCTCAAGTATTGAAATTGATTTGGAGTTAATTTCATTTTGCTTGAGACTTTCCTTCATCATGTTCATCAATTGTTCCATTTGCTTATCATGGTATGGTTCACTTGTCTTTCCATGATTTGCTTGAGAAGAAACTGGCCCATGATGTTGATTTTGACTGGATTGGCCCGAATTGTTGTTGCTGACCTTGTTGCCTTGCCAGGGGTTGAAGTTGTTGTTGTTGTTCCGCCAATTTGAACTTGAATTGTTGTTGTTCCTCCATCGGTCATTGTTGCTTTGGTTGTTGAATTGATTGTGTTGTTGTTGTGGTCTATAGAAATTTCGCCTTTCTTCATTCAAGTTAGCCTGATCACCGGAAGAATAAAAGACTTCTTCAACTTTATCATTGTTTTGAGCGAACATGTTCCCTTTTCTGCAGTCTTTAGTCTTGTGTGGTCCTTCACATAAACTGCAAACAGTTTGAACATTAGATTGAGGTTTTGTTTAAGTTGACTGATTTCAGTTGTCAGTTTCCGCATTTGGGAAAGGACTTCAGTCAGCACTTCATCGGTTTGATGTACACTCTCAAATTTAAGTTGTTTGTTTTTGTTGCCACGATATTGGACCAAATGAGCGGGACTGCCATTCATTGCCATTTCATCTATGAGTTCATAAGTTTCTTCTGGTGTTTTGTTCCTTATGGAACCTCCGGCAGCTGCATGGAATGATTGTTGTGTATGAATGTCCAAACTATTGAAGAATGTTTGGACCTGCCTCCACATAGGTAGCTCATGATGTGGGCATCTTTGGAGTAGCTCTCGGTATCTTTCCCATGCTTCGTATAGCGATTCGCCATCTTCAGCTTGAAATGAAAGGATTTCATTGATCATCATGTTTGTCTTTGATGGTGGAAAGTACTTGGTTAGGAATTTGTCAGCCAAGTCTTCCCAAGTGGTGATGGATTCAGCGGGTAATGTTGAGAACCACCTCTTGGCACGACCTCGTAGAGAGAAAGGAAAGAGGCGTAGTCGGATTGCATCTTCAGTTACTCCATCCATCTTGAACATGTCACAAATGTCCAAGAAACTAGTGATGTGTGTATTGGGGTCACTATCGGGTGAACCATCGAATTGCGCACTATTTTGCACCATTTGGATCACATGCATCTTGATCTCAAAAGTTGTAGCTCCTACTTCAGGTCGTTTAATGCATGATTTGGTCCCGTCAAGTGAGGGTCGTGCAAAATCTCCCATGGTTTTTCGGTCTGTCATCTTGTCGTCGGTTTTGTTGGCTTCTTCAAAAATTAAGGCGCGGTGAGTAACACGATTTCTTCTTGCCGCTCTTTCGATTTCTGAGTTAAAAAGCAATGGAGAGGATCGTCTCGAATAACGAGTATGCATGCACAACAAAAAAAATACAAACGCGTAAAAGGAATTTAACAATTATAAATAAAGACTATAAGAATCAAATAAATTTTTTTTATATGTATTTTTTATATTTTTTTTATATATTTTCGAAGTTATAAAAAAAATCAAATAAACAAAAAAGAAAAAAAAAATTATATATATTTTTTATATATATTTTCGAAATTATACTTAAAAATCAAAAAAAAATTGTGATTTTTTTATTTTATTTTATATATATATTAGAAAATGATAATAAAAATGAAAAAAAAAATATCAAATAAACAACTAAAAAGAAAATGTGAAATTTTTATCAGTTTTTTTTAATTTTTTTTTAAAATAAAAATCAAAATAACTAAATATTAAGAGCAATAACTCCCCGGCAACGGCGCCAAAATTTGACGAGCGGTCGTTGTCGCGTCAAAAATAAACCTTATTTCCACTAATCTAGCGAGTGGTAAGTAAGGGTCGGATCCAGAGGAGCTTATGGTTAATAGTTTAGTTACTATTTTGATTTAACGATAAAGAAATAATGATTAATTTGAGATTTATAAATATGATGACAAACAAAAAATATATGATTTTAATTCAATTAAAAAAAATGATCGCTTCCGGTTTCAGAATTAATAATTATATGAATTAGAAATGAGTGTTATTAATTTTTCATAGTCGATTCAATTAAAGTCTAAGTCCAAAATAGAAAATAAGTGTAACCGTACCCTCCGTCCTACACACCGCTATTGGATGATTTGGCACGGTGGGGAGATCACTTAAAATTATTTTAAACTTGGAATAATTAATTGATAAATGAATAAAATAAGTGTAACGATTTTATAATGTTAAAAACATAAACAAAATCCACAAATAATATTCAACAAATTCAAATGTTCACACCCAAAAATAATACAATAAGTAAGAATTAAAACCTACTCCCGGTTGCGATCACGAGAGGATTTAGCCGCGTATTGTAGACTTATACAAACTCATATTTGTATTCTTGAATTCTTGATGTCTTGATCTTGAATCTTGAAAAGTCTTGAATCTTTGATGGCTTGAATTCTTTGAAAAAGAAAAGAATTTGGAAGACTAAAATGCTTCCAAAAAAATATAGAAATTTCCTAAAGAAGGTGGTGGTATGAAAGTAGGTTGGTATAAGAGGTATATGAAGTATGTAAGAGTGTATGAGTGTGTAAGAGAGTGTGTAAGAATGTAAGAGGTGTCTTAGAGGTAAGAGGTGTGTTGAAATGGTGATTTTGAGGTGGTATTTATAGTGAATTTTTGGAAAATTAAATACCAAAAAGAATGAAATAAAGCTAGGAATATTAAGCTTTTAGATTGGATCTAAGATCCAATCTAAATCTCATGAAAAAGAATTCAAAAGAATTAAAAAGATGGAATTATTTGGTTTTGTTGGGAAGAATTTGGGTTTAAAATAGGAAAAGTGGTGAAAAAGTGGTTAAAATTGGTTGGAAAGTGTTTAAAAAATAGGAAAACCCGTAGGTTCAGCACATGGCACAAGTACTTGGAGCTGGCATCAAAACGACGTCGTTTAGGGGCTTTTTTCGCGGGTCCAGATTGGGTCGGAACGCGGATCTTCGTGTGAGAGGAAATGATACGGCGATCGGGTCGGAGCTGGGTCGAAACCGGTGCGGGTCGGATGCGACGACGTCACGAATGACGTCATCAAGAACAAAAGGCGCGGATCCTAACCCGGGTCGAAGCCGGGTATGGATCGAACAGATCGGATCTGCTGTGAGGGGAAATGGAGGCGGGGCGGAAACCGGATCGGGCTCGGATCTGGTTCGGATATTCCGGATCTGGGTCGCGATTTTGGATCAGGCCTTCTTTTTGGGCTCCGGGTTTGGGCTCCAGGTTTGGGCTCCGAATTGTTTTCCTTTATTTTTTTTTTCTTATTGTAAATCAAATTAAATTAATTTAATTAATATAAATTATTTAGAAATTAAATAATTAATTCCCAATAATTTATTTTAATTAAACCTCATTAATTAATTTAAATTCTTTTTATTTTTATTTTTAAAAACATGATTTTTATATATTATTTTTATTTTGATTTTAAAAAATAAATACATTTAATTAAATTAAATTATTTAGAAAATAATAAAATTATTATTTCCTAAATAAATCATTTTAATTAAATTATAATTATTTTAAAAATACAATTTTTCATTTTTTTATTTTGTTTTCTCGTCTTTCCAAACCCGAACATCTTCAATTCTTTTGTTTTCAATCTTGATTTCTCTTCGTGTAATTCCTTGAACTTCTTTTTGCATCTTTTTGTACCATTTTCATCATATTTACCACCTACAAACATAATTTAAATACATGTCAAAGTAGCACCATTCTTAGATAAAATCAGTTATTTTACATAAATTATAGTATATTAAGCGTGATGTAAAATATGCCGATCAGCCTCACTCAAAATCTTTTGAGGCTTGGGTCAACATGCAGCAGCATGCTTCTAGGGACACTTAGCTAGTACATAGATAAAGAGTTATACCTGCCCCAGCTCCATCATTGAGAATGGTCCTTATATACAAATTATATTAAGAGAGAATCAAATTATACAGAAAAAATATTTTTGGATTTTATAAGATTTTATGAGAAAGAATTAAGACAGAAAGAAAAATATTTTTGGATTTTATAAAATTCTTCTGAAAAAGAATTAAAACAGAAAGAAAACTATTTTTGAATTTTATGAAAAATAAAAGGGAAAACATAAATAAATGGCGAGAAAATAGAATACATAGTATACAACCGAAACCATCTTTTGGAGATGAGAAGCGAACCGAGCCCGGTGAGACCGAACCCGAAATAGGCCGAGCGTTCGGTTCATTTCGGTTCCCGGAAGAGCCACCGAGCGTTCACTCTATTTCGTTTCCAACTTTTATTGAGACAAATGAGATTTCGGTACAGATTCAGCTTCCATCATTCCTAAGCCTTGTAGGATTTTATTAAAACTTGCTTCTCGCAAGGCCTTAGTAAAGATGTCAGCCAATTGATCAGTGGTTCTTACGAAATGAATTTCAACGTTACCATCCTCCACATGATCTTTGATAAAGTGATACCTTAGTGCTATGTGTTTCGTCTTTGAGTGTTGCACTAGGTTATGACAAATCCTAATTGCACTCTCTGAGTCACAATATAGAGGGATTTTCTTCATGTTCAGGCAGTAGTCTCGAAGTTGCTTTGTATCCAAATGACCTGAGATGTGCATGATGCAGCGGCTATATATTCTGCTTCGGCAGTGGAGAGAGACACGCAGGTTTGTTTCTTGGATTGCCAGCTAACAAGTTTGCCGTCCAGAAATTGGCATCCTCCAGTGGTACTCTTTAGGTCCAGTCCACATCCCCCAAGATCTGCATCTGAGAATGCTTGGATAAAGAACCCTGATTTGGCTGGGTACCACAAACCGAGAGAGGAGGTTCGCTTCAGGTACCAAAAGATGTTCTTCACAGCTAGCAAGTGAGGTTCTCGTGGATTAGCTTGAAACCTGGCACAATAACAAACAAAGAACATTATGTCTGGTCGACTTGCTGTTAGATACATTAGAGACCCTATCATCTGACGATAAAGGGTCATGTCAGCAGCCGATTTGTCCAGAGAAGGTGTTAGCTTTGTGCCAAACACCATAGGAACCTTCACTTTCGAATCTCCCATCATTCCAAACTTGGCAAGCAAGGTCTTTGTGGAACCGAAGATGATATCATCAACGTAAATCTGAATGATCATAAGGTGGTCACCCTCTTTCTTACGAAAGAAGGTTGGGTCAACCGAACCTTGTTTAAACTTAGACATTTTGAGAAATCTAGTTAGAGTTTCATACCATGCCCTTGGTTCTTGCTTGAGACCATAGACTGCCTTGTCCAGAATGTAGCAGTGATCTGGATACTTCTCGTTCACGAAACCCGGTGGTTGCTCTACATACACCGTCTCTTCCAGTTCTCCATTTAGGAAGGCACACTTCACATCCATTTGGAATACTTCAAAGTTTTTGTGTGCAACATAGGCAAGAAAATACGAACCGATTCCAGCCTTGCTACTGGAGCGAAGGTCTCTTCGTAATCTATGAATTCTTCTTGACAGTAACCTTTCACAACCAATCTTGCCTTGTTGCGTATCACATTTCTTTCCTTGTCCATCTTGTTCCTGAAAACCCACTTTAATCCAACCACAGAAGCATCATTTGGTGTTGGAATCAGCCTCCACACTTTATTTCGCTCGAACTCATTGAGTTCGTCCTGCATCGCCTGTACCCAATCAGAGTGATCGAGTGCAGTCTTGATCGTTTTTTGTTCGACTTTGTAGACGAACGAATTAAACATGCAGAATTCCACTTTAGAGAAAAGTGATGTTTGTTTCGCTTTCAGTTGTGATCGTGTGAGAACCTTTTCGATCGAATCACCAATAATTTGTTTTTGTGGATGTTCTTTGGTCCATTTGGTGAGAGGAGGGTAACTAGGATCATATGAGGGATCCAGTTCAACATTCACTTCTTCTTCAAATTCTGACTGGATATCATCATCGTTGGTATTCGCATTCTCCCCCTCGAATGATGATACTTCCTCAGTTTCAGGTTCAAAATTCTCCCCCTGGACTTGACTTTCGGTTGGAATGAATGATGATGAGCTCTCCCCCTGGAATGGTGAATCTTGGTTATGTGGAAAAGACGAACCCTCCCCCTGAATATGAGAACTATCTTTTGGAGGTTCGCTTGTGTCTAGGTTTTCGGTTGTTACTGGTTGTTCTTCTCCCATTTTTTTCGCAGCATCATCGATTATCTTCGTCAAGTTATCTACCTTGTTGTCTGCAACTTGAGATTCAGAGAGAATAGCCTTTTCTGGTTCATCAAACAGCAACATGTATTGCTCAAAGAGGTTTGAAATTGGTACCCTAACTTGACCATATTTTGGAAATATGTCCTCCACAGAACCTTCGGTTGTCTTCAGTTTCTTGACGTAGTTATCATCGAAGGTGACATAATAGGTCTCTTCAATTTTCTTTGAACGCTTGTTGAGCACCCTATATGCTTTGGAGGTTAAGGAATAACCTAGAAAGATTCCTTCGTATGCTTTGACATCAAACTTGTTTCGGTGCTCCTTTGAATTGAAGATGAAGCATCTTGAACCGAACACGTGGAAAAACTTTACATTAGGCTTTCGGTTGTTCAAGATCTCATAAGGAGTGAGGGAGAAACGTTTGTTGAGATAAGATATGTTCTGTGTAAAGCATGCAACGACAATGACCTCAGCCCAGAAATATAGAGGTAGAGAAGCGAAGCTCAGCATAGTTCGGGCTGCTTCACATAAAGATCGGTTTCGCCTTTCGACAATTCCATTCTGTTGTGGAGTATACGGAGCCGAGAAGTTGTGAGATGTCCCCTTTTCTGCAAGAAAACCTTCAAAGTCTTTGTTCTTGAACTCCAACCCGTTTTCGCTTCTTATGTTTCGAACTATCTTCCGTAGTTGAACCTCTATCTGCTTGATGAAGAGTTTAAGCTTGGGAGTGGCCTCTGATTTCTGCTTCAAAAAGAACACCCAAGTAAACCGAGAGAAGTCATCCACTATTACAAGTATATACCTGTTACCACCAATGCTCTCGATCGAAGAAGGACCACATAAATCAATATGAAGTAATTCCAGTGGTTCAATGATTTTCGTATTTACTACAGAAGGATGACTTTGTCGACTTTGTTTTCCCATTTCACACGCAGCACACAAATGTTCTTTGTCGAACTTCAGAACAGGAAGACCTCAAACATGATCCCCAAGCACCAGTTTGTTGATGTCTTTGAAATTGAGATGGGAGAGTCGTCGGTGCCAAAGCCAGCTTTCGTTTGAGTAAGATTTGGTTAGCAAGCAAACTGCTGGTTTCCCTCGTATGGGATTAAGATTCAGAGGGTACATCTCTCCTTTTCGCTTCGATTTCAACAGAATATTGTTCGTCTTCTTTTCAATAATCTCTGAGCCATCGTCATCGAACGAAACTTTTAACCCGGTACCAACCACCAGTTGAGAGACACTTATAAGGTTGTGTTGTAAACCTTCAACGTACGCCACTTTTCGTATCGAGAAATCACCATTGGTGATCATACCATAACCTTTGATCGTGCCAAAAGAATTATTACCATACTTGACACTTCCACCATCTTGAAGGGACCGAAATTCCCTCAACTCTTCCTTTCTCCCTGTCATGTGACGCAAGCAGCCACTGTCTATGTACCATTCATCGTCAAACTGCTCGTCATGCATAACCTGCAAAAATTAAGCAGATTTAGGAACCCAAAGTTTCTTGGGTCCTTGTGAGCCTTTTACAGAACAGGGAATTGTAAGAGAAACATCAACTAAAAAAGTTCTTTTTATTAAGTTTGTTTCATCTTTTCTTTTTATGGTGAAAACTTTGATTTTATCAGACTTGAGTACTTTAGGTTCAGTTTTAGAATTTGAGAATTTGACATTGGCAGACTTTTGGTTCTTAAAATCGGGTTTAATCGACGTCTTCTTTGTGTTCTCTGGAAAGAGCTTTCCTTTTCCCTTTCTATCATTCTGTGAGTGAGGATGAGAATGAGAAAGATGAGAGTTGGGAGCAGAGTTAATCATTCGGTCATTGCTCTTACTTGGTTGAGAGCCGAAACTACTTTCCCTTCGGTTCCTCTCATTTGTTGGTCTAGGACCGAAACCACCCTTTTGGTTTCTCTCATCTTGAGGATCGACACTTCTTTTTCGGTTGTTGTCCGTCTGAGGACCGAAACTTCTCTTTTGGTTGCTATGCCTTTGTGGACCGATACTCTGTTTTCGGTTGTTTTGAGTCTGGGGACCGAAACTCTTCTTTCGGCTGTTTTCATTATGTTGAGCGCAAGAAGATGAGTTTGCTTTTGCTTCTTCCTTTGAATTAGAGGGTTTTTCATAGCGAACGTAATTAGGGTTTTGAGAACGCCAAAACTGTTTCCTTTCAGTGAGATTCTTCTTGTATCTCAAATTTCGTTGATGCTTTCATTCTAACACCTGTTTTGGATTTTTGTGGATGTTGGCCTTTTTCTTTGGTCTTTGAGCATGAGTTTCACTCTTTAGCGAAGTGGTTTTGCTTGACATCATGACCGGTTCGCCTGAAGGAGTTTTGGTACCACTTGTGCTGGGCACATCAAAGCTTGTAGGATCATTAAGTGGTTCTACCACATACCTTCCTTTTACTCTCCATGATGTTTTCGTGGATAGACCGACTGTTTCATCAGCGTTATCAATCAGTGGTGACCAGAAAAACTCATCATAGCCATCAGCATTATCTTCTGCTACTAAGGACTTTGGTTTTGTCTTTGGATAAACGAGCGAACTCAACAAAATTTTCAGAAATAAGATTTTTGTTGGTTTTGGGTTCGCTCTTGACAAATTCCGAACAGTCCACCTCATCTTCTACAGATCTTACACTCATATGACAATTGTCATTGAATTCAGAAGTGTTTTCAATATCAATTTTATTTTCTGAACTCAAATTGGCATTCAGAGAGTCAAATTTCTGTACAGTTTCGGTTTTGATTTTTAATTTGTCACTTTCATCCAACAAAATTTTGAGCATGTCCTTATGGTCTTTTGACTTAATGAAGGACTCTATTTTGTCAAGACCAATTTTGTAAGCAGGAGAAATATCATCAGAAGAAACAACGTTTTCACAGTTATATGCATCGGCATCGATTTCGTCCTCCTTTAACTCAAGGAAGGGTAAAATCATACGATGTATCTTCTTCCCTATTTCACAATCAAGATGCAATTGAGTAATGTTGGTATATAATCGTTTAGCAATTAAACAAAAAAACATTTCGTTGTTTCAAAAGCTTTAAATTATCTCTATGCAAATAAATTCTTTCATCCCTAGACCTAATCAACTCCTTCTCCTTCTGCTCAATCCACATACGCCTCTCCTCACTCTTCGATGATACCCAGATGATTTGATCAGTTAGGTTAGAGTTTGTGACGCGAGTTTGAGTTAAACTACCACTTATACTAGAAAATTTAGATTTTAATCCATTTAGTTCTTTTTCATAGTTTGAGATGGGAATTTGTAAGGAAACAAGAATAGATTGTACCTTCTTGATCAACTCATCGCATTCGTTGATCTGCTCACTGACAAGTTTCGCTGCAAAACACCTGTCTTCACGCTCCTTCGCTTCATCCAGTCCCCCATCAGTGGTATAGCCTCGCATTTGTGACACCCCAGAAGTCACCATTAGACACTTTCCTGCAACGTCCTCTTCTTTTACCAACAAAGCCATGCAATGAGTAGGCTTTCTCACTTCTTCATCTTCTGAATCAGTGGATCAAACTTCAACACCTCCGAACTCATCGTCAACAATATTTCCCTGTACAATAAGGGCATTCATAGTGTTATTAGATCCAACTTTCTTCTTCTTGATTTCTTCCAATCGTCGTGTGAGGTTCGCTTCCTCGTCCTCATCTTCATTCTTTTCTGACATCTTTCTCAGCATACAATCTTTGGCGAAGTGATTTTTGCCTCCGCAGTAGTGACAATTAATGCCCGAGTCACCACCAAGTTTTACTTCCTTCTTTGGTTCTTCGGTCTGAGAAACACTCTTCGGTTCCTCCTTTGCTTTCTCAGCACTGTAGCTACCTTGCCAGCTTCGGTTCTTATTTGTTGGGAACCTTCTTTTGATGAATTTCTTGGGATTTGACACCATCAAAGCATACTCTTCACTTGCTAGATCATATTCAGAGAGATTCAAATCTTCTTCTTCTTCAGCAACACTCTTTCCTTTAGAGATTAGGGCCAAGGAACCCATGCTAGAAACCACATTCGTTTCTTTAGTCACGGCACTCTCATGTGACTTTAATATTCCCACCAGTTTCGCTAGAGAATAATTTTTGAATTGTTCATGAGCCTTCACAGTAGACACCACAGCCATCCATTCGGGTCTAAGGCCATTCATGAATGTCACCTTCTGTTCAATGACTTTCTTTTCAATCCCATGCTTTATCATCTTACTAAGGAGATGATTGAAGCGATTGAAGGCTTGAATAAGCTTCTCTTCTGGCTTCTGCTTGAAGTCACCAAATTCTGAGAGTAACAATGTTTGGATTGAATGCTCAAGATCTTCATCCATAGAATACAATTCCTTCAATCTGTTCCATATTTCTTTTGCCGTTGTGCATGAGCTTACTAACCGAAACGTATCCGATTGTAAAGCAAACCTAATCATTCTTAAAGCTTTGATGTTGCACTGAAACTTTTCCTTCTCATCTTGGGGAATGTCTTTCACATCACTGATGAGTTGATTGTACTCCTTTTGAGTTTTAACAATTCTTGAAGATTTTGAGTGAGCGAATGGACCTACAGTAATCGCCTCCCAGATCAAGTATCCATTGTCTTCTGAGCCAATCACGTAATCTTCAAAGTGATGAGTCCAGACCTCATAATCCTTAGTGTACAATATAGGAATCCTTGTCGTCGATCCTATGTTGTTGGAGATATTGATTGGGTTAGACTGAGAATCATCCATAGACATGACGATGTTTGTTCAAAAACCTGCTTAAGATCAGACTTGTAAATAAAGTTAGGGTAAGATCGAATATTTAAAGAACTACGTCAATAGTAAATGACGGCTCTAACAATATCAATCAAAGCGGAAAACCCTAAGATCTTCTTCAACAGAAGAGATGTGCATGAATTACACAGTCTCCTGCTCTGATACCAATTGATGAGTTGAAAAACTCTTAGATCGATTAGATCTTCAACAGGTTAAGCAATAAAAGCAAACAAACACAATCAACACAATATATAATCAAGTAATGCTTAATGATTCAAATGTAGTCACGCCTCAGCAGAGCTCGATTAAGAACTTCCACTGTAGAGGCGAGCTAGGGTTTGTAGTACAATGATCAGAATAATAATAAAAGTGCTACTGACAAAGGATGCATGCATGCACCTTAAATACTAAACCCTAATAAAACAAACACGGTTGGACATGCCCAAACCGGATAACAAAATTGGGCTAAGGACCGAGCCCAAGGACGCAACACTTATTAGACCCAACATTTTACCAAAATTAGGATTCTAATGTAACTAATATGATCAACCCCCTACCCCACACTTAATTTATGCAATGCCCTCATTGCATATTATGCATGATATAGAAAATGACAAAGTAAAGAGGGAATTGGAACAAACTCCCCAGGGATAGTAGTCGCGAGGTTGATGTTCTTCATTTGAAGCTCCATCTTCAATTGACTTTAGACATGGGAACAGCTCATCCATGCCTTGGGTGTCATTTGTCTTGTGTGGTATAGCTCCAATTATGCAGGAAAAGTCTCGGAAAATGATCTTCAAAGAATATAACCAATGGCCGTGTCAAATGTCATCAAATCATCAGCTTGATAGTAGAAGAATGAGCAACCCGTCGAGCAGGTATGTGAACTCGCCGAGTTGTAGTGTAAATGACAGAAAACTCGTGGTTTTTAACTTGGACTCGTCGAGTCCATAAAGTGCACTCGGCGAGTAGACCGCTGAGTGGAAAAAAATATGAATTCTGCCCAAGTCCATTTTTGATGTAAGTGGGGAATATTAGACTAATATTTTCCCTCATTTTGCTTCAGTAAATAACCACTTAGTAACTTTTCTCTCAATCAGACTCATATCGTGACTCGAAACTTTGATTTCTTTCTCGCCAAGACTCGATTTCTCACTTGGTTAGCTTTGACTCTAGACTCTTGCATGCATCCCTTAACCTTAACTGAAAAGATAAAAAAACAACATAAATGATAGGAAAGGAAAGGAAAACAATAAAAATTCCTACTTAATCCTAACTACTTAAAGTTTAAACATAAACCAAACACACAAACAAATAAAAACAATTGTCTTTAACAAAACCAAATAAATAAAATCAAAAGATATCAATCTTCATCTTATCTTCATCCCCTCCAACTCCGCTTCCTCCGGTTTGATTTCTCCTTTGACTCACCCTCTCTTCCCAACTTTGCACATAAGGATATTCGGGCCCGGGTCTTGGTGCAAGATTCAATTGTTCAAACAAATGGACAAATGACCCATGGTGGTAGTTCATGCTCCGACCAAGATCATCCTGGTACCTCCTAAACTCCACATTGTACCAGTCCATAGGCAACTCATCATCCACCAGGATTACCGGTGGTTCTTCTCACACATGTTCCCTTCGTGGTCTCACCCTCCGTCCTGGCTCCTCGGGTACCAAAACCTCATCCTCATTTGGAATACCAATATGTCCCCCACCATAGTCTTCTATGATTCTTGCCCGCCTATATAGTGTTATGCTAAAAGGTGGTGTAGGAATCATTGTCAACACATTCGCCGCCCCTTGCTCTAAGATCCCATATGTCCTTGCCAATTTGGTCACAAACATCCCTCCATTAATTTTAGAGGTGATCCTCTCTTTGACTGACCCTTCCGCCAAGTATTTTGCCAAACAATAAGGCAAATTGCAAAACGTGTCAGGAGTAATGATGCTCCACAAGTAGAAAATGTCGAGGGTTGGGACTTTGTCATCGTCCTTTCGCATATTGATGGTGCTCGCGACAAGACGGTGGATCAAACGGTGAATGGGAGAACGGATGCTTCCCTCTTGAGCAGAAGAAGGAATATAAACCCGGTTGGCGATAATGTTCCACTAGGTAGCAGCAACCACTTCCGCGGGCAGGTCTTTGTGGCAGTGTCCAAGGAAGGACTCAAAATTTTCAGACATGATTATGTGTTGGTCATAAATCCCTACCCTCCATGCGAGCTCGGCTATACTGCACTGGCGTAATTCCCCTCCAAGACAAAAAGTAATGATACCCGGATTGTAGTAATCACTACCACCTCGGAAGGAGATGGTAGAGAAAAATTCCCAGCACAATTCTTGATAAACTGGTTCTTGGATTCTAAACAGCCGGCTCCACCCATCACAAGTGATTGTCACCCCATTGTGCACAAAAGTTTTGACCAAGTACGTGGTCAATTCCTCCTCCAATCCCGCCTGGCCAATCCAATGCCAATCGATCTCATTAGGCACATAGATTTACTTTCTCCTAAGTGTGTCCAACTTGTTCTTAGCACGGGCTAATGAGGATTTTGAAGTAATTTGTGGGAAGTTTAACCATGGGATGTACCCATGACCGCTTCCTCTTGAACTCTAACCTCTCCTTGACATTTCTCTGCAAAACAACACAAAACAGAACAAACCAAGATACCACAAAACATTAAAATATAAGAAATCTGGTAACTGCATCATGGACTCGTCGAGTCCAAGAACCGACTCGGTGAGTCGCATGAACTGTGCGAGTCAATCTTTTAAATCGGACAAAATTATCCATCCAAAGCCATAAAATAGTCCAGGGGTTTTGTCTAGGTATGTCTATTAAGCATTAATCCACAAAAAAATTCATCTATAACAACCTAATTTGACCAAAAATCAAAACCCTAGAATTAAAGTAAACTCCAAAATCCGATTTTGCACAAATTATGATCATTAATCTACCAAAGGTTAAAACTTTAACAAGATTAAACATGAAAATTGTTACCTTTTTGGTGAGATTATGAGGGAAACACAAGAAAATTGAAGAATGAGTGTTTGAGGTGCTCTTGCCCGTCGAGTGGCTGGTGGCTGCAATTATGAATGTGTTTTACCAATTAGGGTTAAAACCCTAATTTACAGAATAGTAAAAAAAAAATATTTTTTTCTAGTTAAAACGTGGACTTGCCGAGTAGGGGTACCTACTCGCCGAGTAAATACGCGAATCTGCAAAAATATCGCGATTTTTCAAATGGACTCGCCGAGTAGGTAAATGGACTCGACGAGTTTTTCATTCTGTGTGAAATTTTTTTGAATTCTTCAATTTTATTCCACCATACCCCACACTTGAGCTTTGCTTTCCCTCAAGCAGTCATTTTAAAAAAAAGAAGAAGATTGAAAAACCAATCCTAAAAAAACGAAAAATAAAATGAAAAATAAAGGTAAAAAGAAAGCAAACTCTAAAATCGGGCTGCCTCCCGGAAGCGCTTCTTTGTGAGGAGTCGTTAGTTGGACTCCTTCCCGCTCTACGTTTCAGCGGCTTCCTCCAATTCGATCTCCATCTTCACTTTTTGCACTTTATACTTCGTTTTGTAAGTATAGAAGTTCCTTTTATACGCCCTTTTCAAATCTTCCTTTCTCCTCCTTGTGGCATTTTCTTCAGACTTACGCCTTATCCCACACTCCTTCTTCTTCACTTCTTCCTTGTATCCCACTTTACTTACATCTCTTTTGATTACCTTGATTGGCTTTTCAGTCATTATCTCATCATCACTCGAGGCCACGAATTCTTCCTCACTTTCTTCATATGCTTGAACATCCGGTGGTTTAAAAGTGAACACTCCAAAAGTGGTAGATACTCGAGCTCGAGGCTTGGTTCTCTTAATTGTAATTGGTATCTCTTCTTTTCCTCCTTGATCATTTATGTGTAACCCAATGGACGAGTAATGTTCATAATTATTCCAAGCCTTAGTTTTCTCTTCTTCTTGCAAACTCTTCTTCTTGTCATCTTGAATCGCTTCACCACATGGCAAATTTGTATCAAGACAAGCAAAGTATGTTTTTTCACAGTTGCTTAGATCCTCATTAGCTTCGCTTTCTTCAAGTAGTTTCACCAACTCCTTTAAGTCTCATTCGGCATCAAAGTCCTCTTCTAAAGAAAGTGGGAATTGATTTGGATTGTTCGCATAACAAAGTGCTAGCTCTTTCTCTAACATTTCATCACCCACATCCATTGAGAAAGTTTTATCTTCACTTGACTTTGTTTGCTTCTTCTCTTTATTGGCCACAAAAATTACCGAATCATCCCCCACTCTAAGTGTGAGTTTCGATTCGCGCACATCAACTATAGCACAAGCGGTATTCAAGAATGGTCTTCCAAGAATAATTGGAACATCAGGGTCTTCCTCCATGTCCAATACTAAGAAGTCAACAGGGAACACTAATTTTTCCACCTTGATTAGAATATCTTCGTATAATCCCCTCGGATGTATTATCGTTTTATCAGCCAAACGGACAGTTATGTGAAGAGGCTTAAGCTCTGGGAGATTTAGCTTTGTGAAGAAGGAGTATGGCATAACATTTATACTAGCCCCCGAATCAGCCAATGCGCAAGTGGTAATCAAGTCTCCAAATTGGCAGGGTATAGTGATGCTTCCCGGATCACCCATCTTTTCTGGAAGCTCGTTCAAAACTATTTCAGCTACTTCATCCATACTTCTTCTATTCGTAAGGAGTCCCTTGAGCAAGATCGCATATTTTGGTGTTTGAAAGATTGTTTTGATAAACGGGATATTCACTTGAAGCGCCTTAAGATGCTCTATTATCTCCCTAAAATCTTGACTCTGTTTATCTTGTATGTCTCTGCTTGGAAACAGCAAGGGAGGCCGATATGGTTTAACAAAAGAAACATTTTTCTGATCAAGCCTGGGACTCGTCGAGCCCATTTCCTCGACTCGACGAGCCGAGTCGGGTTTTCTCGATTTCCGGTTTTCTGCCTCTTTTTCTTTCACCATCATGGGATCCTTCTGGACAGGGGTCAGAGGAGTGAATTTTTTTTAGAATCAGTTGTTATTGCATTCACATGTGCCATTCTTGGATTATTTTCGGTATTACTGGGAAGTCCACCCGGTCGTCTCTCGTTTATTTGTAATGCAAGTTGGCCCAGCTGTTTTTCAATGTTGAGAATGGAAGCTTGCTGATTCATTAAGTTTTTTTGCTCCTTAATTGTAGCATCAGTATCGTTGTGCATTTTCTCGGATGCAGCTGCAAATCTCATAAGCATATCTTCAAAGTCTGACTTCTTTTCTTATACTAGTTCCTCTTTTTGATAAAATCCTCTTCCTTTTTGCTTATACTTTTCCTCCTTTGCCTTCTTGTACTCTTCATAAGGTAGCCATTCTTTCTTGGGTTTGCGCCAATCATCATCATATCTATCATCGCTTGAGTAACACACTTGTACTTTCCGGTTCCTGTTCTCGTCAATGTCACAGTCTTCAGTAAGGTGGGGCCTTCTACAGTTTTCACATCCCACTCTAATGGCATGGATGGATTGGTCCATCTTAGTCATTCTTCTATCCATGCTTTCCAATTTTGCCATCATTTCCGCCATGTCATCCGAAATAGCATTCACCATCCCTCTAGTTGAGTCATTTCTTGGGTTATGATATTCTCTAGAGTGTTTAGAGAATTCTTCAATTAGCCCTTTTATCACCGGGGTGGCTTCTTTGTGAGTGGTCCATGCGAATCGAGGAGTTGCCTAGTTGTTACATTCACTCCATCATAGAAAATGGAGACTTCTTGTTAACTGTTTAGATCATGGTGTGGGCAGTTCCTTAGTAGGCCTTTGTATCTCTCCCATGCCTCATAAAGTGACTCTCCAGCTTGTTGCTCAAAATTGGCTATGCCCTTCTTCAATTTTGCTATTTTTGAGGGAGGGCAAAATTGATCGATAAATTCCTCACGCATTTTAGTCCAAGTGGTAATGGATCCTGGAGGGAGTGATTTCAACCAATCCTTCGCGGCTCCCTTAAATGTGACCGGTAACATACGAATCAAAACAATATCACGAGTCACATTAGGAACATTGAAGTAGTCGGCTATGTCGTTGACCTCGTCAAGATGCTTGTATGCATCTTCGTGATCCTTCCCGAAGAATGGGATTTCCTTAAGTGGAGCAAGTATGTGGCCCTTAAGTTCAAAGGTGGCAGTTGCGGGAATCGCAGGTTGCACGAGTCCTGGGCCGGTATCGTCACACATCCTTTTCTTCCATTCACCCATGGGAACTTCATCGATGTTAGCCATGGTTTTATCTAGTTCGCCTTCTATGTCGCTTCCTTCTATGTCAGATTCGCTTCCTTCCCTTTCGGTTTCATACTCGGTGTCTTCCTTTGTGTTGTTGGATTCTCCAACTTTCTGGCCCTTTTTCTTGCTAAAAGCTGATTTTAGGCTCTTAAATGGTGACTTCTTTGGTGTTGAAGAGGATTCTACTGTTTTGTTCTTGTCTTTCCTAAGAGCGGATTCCGGGTTTTCGAGTGGTGGGATCAAGGGTGTGCCTGATCCTCGGGTCATAAAATACCTGAAAGAAAACAAGAAACACGTGTAAAAAGAACAAAAATGAAATAAAAACGAAACTGAAAAATTGCCTTGGGCTCGTCGAGTAGCTTCGACTGCACTCGGCGAGTTCAAGGTTAAGACAGAAAAATTTAACAAAAATCCTAAAAACAGAAAAACGTAATACTTAAACCTAATAACTAAATTACTAAAGTAGTAACTTTGTGCAAGATAGATCTTACACAAAGGATCGATAACACTAACGATTAGAATTAAATTTTGAACCGTTCCCCGGCAACGATGCCAAAAACTTGATGTGTATATAAATGCACTAGTTTTAGTCCTACTTTTAAGATGTAATTTAGACACACAGAGGTAGTGGACCTGTCAATTGGTGGTATAGTTGAATAAGCAGGGTATCGAACACAGGGAACGGTAATTAAACTAATGACTAGAATTAACTAAAACAAGTAATAAAAGTAAAAGGTTTTCTCTAGTTTTGCAAGACTAGAAACTTAACAAATTAACTAACACGCAAATTAAGTAATTAACAGCTAAAGCAAGTAAAAACCAACTAAATTCAATAATAAGGAAGCTTCTGTTTAGGTTCGATTCATTTACTCCTATGGTTGAATTTATGACAAGTGCAATGGATTAATTGTTATTGGCTACCGATTAAAGTGATTAGGTTCACATTCATTATTACCAATCCTTAGAAAACAGATTAATTTAAGCAGTGATCAACTGATTAAACTAATGAATTTCCTAGTTTATTTATTCGGGTTAAATAAGACTTGTAATTAGCTAATCAAATTACTAATTCAATTAACATCTTGTTGATGGTTTATCACACAAGCTCACACATTAATTTACCCATTTTCTAGTTAACCCTAGTTTCATGTTTGCTATTCCTAGGCACATAACAATGTTTTTACATAAATCATATGAGATAAGCAATTAAGAGATGTTCATGCAGCTTAATTACTTGTTAATTAACAGAAAATAGTTTTGGTTAATGCATAAGGCTCTTTAACAAGCTTAATAACACAAAATTTACCAATAAACAATTAATCAAACCACAAATCAATCGATTGTTATAAATTTATCTACCCTAAACAGAACATATAAGGTTTAGCTCATAATTACAGCTGATAGTAACTCACAAACAAGATCTAATAATTCAAACATGGTTCAAATAAGAGATAGAGTGAAGAGTAAACTAAATTTGCCTTTAATCTCCTTAAAATTGAAGGTTAGGGTTTTCTCCACGAACTCCAAAGCTCCAGCAGCACCTTTAGTCGCAAAATAATCCCCAAGGATTCCAGAGAGAGGTTTAGTTTCGGCAATTGGCTTCAATTTATAGTCTTCAGAAAATAGGGGCTACTCGTCGAGTAGATCACCGACTCGCCGAGTCCCCTATTAAAAATCCGTGTACGACAAGGACTTGTATTTGTTTCGCGAACATTCGTGTGGACTCGTCGAGTAGACGATCCAACTCGCCGAGTCCTTCAGGATTTTAACTTTTTCTTCTTTCTTCAATTCCTGAGTTCCCGATTGCATTTCTCGCTTCCTTTTGCTTCCGAGCACATCTTTTAGACTGAAAATACAATTTAAACATAATTAAGTACCTTTTTGTCCATAAATTGCAATAAATTAGCCAAAAAGTAATAAAATTCCAATTGAAATATATAGGTAAATATGCACATATCAGTAGGCTGGGGTACGCCCAACATATGAATGGAAAAGTGGAACGCGGGCTTGGGAGCTGTACTCCCAGCGTACATTCAGGATCCCCAAACCCTAATTTTTAAGGGTTGGCTCACTATTTAAGCACCTTAAGTCCAGGGTGTGCGCCTCTCTTTCATCCTCCAGTTTCTTAATCCCTAAATCTCGAGTTATAGCTGCATCCAAGAGTTTTGTGAGCCTTGCAAGTGCATTTTTGGTGAATTTTAGCATATTTCAAGAAGTGGTGGCTTAGTGCAAGGTGGTGGTTCAAGGAAAGGCTTGTGGATCTGGACTCCTTGCTGCATTTTCAGCTCATTGAAGGTAAAAAGTTCCTAGCTTGATCATTAGAAGTTGAGATCTATGATTTTATGGTTTTTGGTCCTATTTTGACCTCATGAGCAAGATCTAGTGGTTGGACACCACTTCATAAGCTTTGAGTTGCCACTCTTGTCAGATTTAAGGTTATAAGTTTATACAAATGATTTCTTGATGCTTAGATGAGGTTCATGCATGTTCTTGTTGGGTTTTAATGGATTGAATTGGTTATTGGGTCCCTTTGAGTCATGTAAATGCATAAAAGTGCCGACGTTATGCATTAAGAGCTTCATTTGGAGGTTTACTGAAGTTTAGACGCAAAGTTCTTAATTGGTTAAGTCACAAAAGGTTTTTGGAGAATCTGCGGGTACGTCCCGCGTACGCGCATCAGTGGGCTTATGGGTTTGTTTCATGCTTGGGCTTCGGGCATGTGTTTGGGTTTTGTGTGTTGGGCTTTCTGATCAGAGGAAATTGAGAGTCTCAAACTCTTGTTTGGGTATGTCTAGTTGGGCCAAGATACTGTATTGGGCCTTGGTGGGCCCAATGGTTTTTGACTTTAGTGGGGCCCAATGGGCTTGGACCTTTGGGCCATCGGAGAATTATTATTGGACCAGGAATTGTTGGGCTTTTAGGTAAGGCCCAAATGGGGTTGGGCCCAATTGGAAAAATTGGGCCAATAATGGGCTTTTATGGATCTTATAGTTTTGGGCCTGATTGGTTTTGGGCTTGGGCCTTGGTTATGAGTCTTGATAGGCCAGGGGTAAAATGGTCAATTTACCCCAAGTTTGGTATTGGATCATGGTTTGGAATTCAGTTGCTAATTGGATATTGTTTTGGTAATTGATAGCTCAGGGAGTCGTCAGGGCTGCAGCTAGAGAATTTTGTCTGTGAGCATTCGAGGTGAGTCTCCCTTCGTAGAATACGTGTGTCGAAGGCACCAAAGCCGACCCACTTGTATGTTATTGTATGATGATTTTATGTGTGATAATTGTCAGTTGTGCATGTATTGCTTGATGATTTCTGTATGATATTATGTGGTAGTGGTAGGGGTGAAATAGACCCGATATCCGGTTGAAATAGACCGAAGGGGTAGGTCGGGCACCCAGATATGTCTGGCAATATATTATGTATGATATTATGTGGTAGTGATAGGGGTGAAATAGTCCCCGTAACCGATTAAAATAGACCGAAGGGGGTAGGCGAGCACCCATATATGCTTCGCAGTATCCGATTGAAATAGACCGAAGGGGGTAGGCCAGCACCCAAATATGCTTGGTAGTATCCGGTCGACATAGACTGAAGGGGGTAAGCCAGCACCCATATATGATTGGCAGTATGTTTGTTATGTATGGTATGTGGTATTTGGGGAACTCACTAAGCTTTATGCTTACGGTTTTCAGTTTTGTTTCAGGTACTCCAATTTTCAAATGAAAGAGCTTGGGACGATCGCAGCGCATACACTCGTGTTTTCCGCAATATGTGATCTTTGGGATTTGGCTCTGATATTTGTTTTAATTGGAATGTTTTTCAATGTCTTGAACAAAGTTACATTGGTGTTTTGATTATAATAAAAATGAAATTTTTACTTTGGATTTTTGGGTCGTTACAAGTTGGTATCAGAGCCTTGGTTTGAGGGATTCAAGCATACTCTCGGGTGTGCCTGAACTCAAACTGAGGGTTTGGTGAAATTTTTTATAAAAATAACATTTAATTAAAAAGGAATTTCTAATCAAAGAAATGGGTGTGATGCGTGCAATCGGTCGAGCTCAAGTAAGTGGTTCCTAAAATACCAATACATTTTATATATGATATATGCTATGATTATAAGAATTGCATGTTAGATTAGGGCTAAGGATATGCTCAGTATTATATGATAGGAGAGATGCCTTTATATGCCTGATTGTATGAGATTTAAAATTGCATGTTAGTATAGATTCCTGATAAGCGGATAAAATGGATTGATTGGAGTTGTTGGTTAGATTTTCCATTGTCTGAATGATGCTTGCTTCGTGATTTGTGGGACTCTTAGCGATGTGAATTGACTGCTAAGTGAATATGCTAAGTCACATGTGGCACAGGTTAAATAATCTGAGAGTGATGGATTTGACCCTATTGCGCATCTCTTATTTGAGTCCAACCATTCTAGGGTTGAGTCTTTCACTCGAAGGATTATCTGATCTTTGTTGTATGTAACTATATTCATAAGGGAGCTAGTTGACATAGGTGGGAGTCTTTCTGCAGCTGAGGGCTAGTTGAGGTCGAGAACCTAGGAGAGTCTAGGATATGATTCAGTGTGTTACTGGAGCGGTTAAGTGAGTTTTGGCGCATTGGTTTGTGGAAGTGACTTAGAGGATTCGGGAGGATTGCTGAGGAAAGTATGGATAGGTATGGAAGGTAGTATTGGGCCCGTACTACTGAAAGCACAGGACCCATACTCGAGTCGGTGAGAATCTTGGAGAATCTAAGAATCTTATGGAAGGAGGATTCTTGAGCATGTTTTGATTGTAGGCTGGTCGTATTTCAGCTTGGAGATGAGCACTCAGGGAGATGGTTCTGATTCTGGTTTTGGTTTTGGTTATGGTTCGGGTTCCGGCTCAGGTGCAGGTGCTGAGCCGTTTAGCGAGCAGATGCGGGAGTTCATCTCGTCGGAGATTACCCGCGGTATTTTGGAGCAGACTCCTGTGATCCTTGGTTCAGTCAAGGAGAGGATTTTGGAGGTATTGGATAGTCGTCTCGGGGACTTTCGGGCCGAGATTGTAGCAGGGTAGTTGGGGGCTTATTTGGAGCCCGAAGCTTGTGGATCTCTGGGATCCTTCTGGAAGGAGGATCCTATTGTTAGCTTTTGTCGTTTGGGATCGGAGGCGAGGTGTGCACCGTGTCTTCGGGAGAGTCGATTACAGGATTGGATTGCCACAGAGGTTTCGCGATCCCTCCGCGAGGAGTTACCCAACATCATTGGGTGTGTCACCGATAGGATGGTCGTCGGGATCGAAAGGTGGACCTCAACTATTCAGGCGGTTGATGAGGTGGCCGGGGTAACCTGGGAGCGGGATATTGGGTTAGATAGTCAGCTGGGGAAGCAGACTTATGGTCTGGATCGACAATCTGGGCAGTTGAACGCTGCCGTAGCTGGTCAGAGACCCGAGGGTTCGAGATGGTTGTGCGAGGGATGAGGGGACTCGGGAGGATGTGCGCAGCAAGTCTAAGTGCGGCAGGTGTAGATGGAAGGGTCACAAACGCCAAGAATGCACATTAGGAATAGAGTTATGCCATCATTGTCATCAGTCTGGTCATGTCCAGGCGAATTACCCCCGCTTGGTGGTTGGGGTTGCTCAGGTTCCATTGCGGGTTCTTTGGCAGGAAGGTGGAGTCAGGGTTTCTTCAGGCGATATTACGGGTATGTTATCTGTTGCTTCCTTCTTGGTTATTATCAGAATTTATATTGCTGGAAACTTTGCATCGGTTTGGGTAAGTGTACCTTCGGTTATTTCTCTGCTTATGTTTGGGTTATATCTTCAAGTAATGTCATATGCCATTTGCATGTCGTGAATTATTAGTGGTTAGTGAAAGGTTGTTTCCCTTTTAGCGGGTTGGGAGTGTTCAGTGTTATCTTGAGTTGTGGTCTAGATCGGTTCAGGGGCATAATGTAGAAGGTCTGCGGTCAGGGTTCGGTGGTTTCCGCCATTGCGCTTGGGTTGGCCTTTGGAAGCGCCAAGGGGAAGTGATCTATTGCTGAGGATTTAGTCTGAGCATCAGTTATTTGAACTTCAAGATTTGAGTGTGGTATCATTTCAAGGCTTCTGGGGTTATCAGTTTCGCTAGGATTCAGGAAGTGTTCATCTAGTCTTCAGAGGTTGTGTAGTCTTTTGGGTTGGGCTGGTGATGGAGCACTAGCACTGGTAAGCACATGTTGTCAGCAGTTTGGTTATTAGAGGGTAAAAGGGATTGGGAATCCTCCAATTCTCATATGTTGTGAAGACTTAGTCGAATCTAAGTGGGGGAGAATCGCTCAGGTATTCAGGAACAGAAGCAGGTGTGGAACTAGGGTGAGTTTCGCATCCCCATCGGGGAGGAGGGTGGCCCAAGTGGCTGCTTGGATTGAGGAATTGCATGAGTTGGGAGTTAGGGAAACTTCCCAACTTGGGTTTCATGTATTTTTGGTGTCAGCTAGCAGGATTCGGGAGGGGGACCCAGGGTGGGGTTCCAGTCATGATTTGAGTTCGGATGGAGAGTTGGTTGGGTGTGTGTTTGAATCCGGACGGCGTTCGGATTAATAGATTAACGGTTAGGCAGTGGGAGGCGGATGTGGCAACATGGAAGTGTTGTAAGACTGTGGTGGTAGCCGTAACATTCACTAGTGATCAGTTAGTGTGGGAGTGTTGTAAGACTGCGGGGTGACAGTAGCATTCACCGGTCTCGGTTCAACGACGAGATTTCAGCGAATCTGTGACTTGCCCATGGATTTCTTCAGACGGTTTAGGCCAAGGCGGATCTATTCGCAAGGCTGTGGGAGAGCCACATCATGTTTAGAATCAAGGATTGATAGGTCGTGGGAGGCCGGGTATGGGGTAAGACCACAGTTGGTCCTGTAGCGTTCAACTTAGCATCGATTTTGGTGCTGAGAGGGTTCGGTTAGCTATTGCCGGCCGAAGTTTTCTTTCGGAAGATGTGTGGGGCGACTGTGAGGGTGTTCTTTAGCTCAGCAGTCGGGCGAGAATCCGGTATTCCAGATAGTTGGCGTATGAAGTTGTGAACAGGGAGGTCTCGGTTCATTTGGAAAGTAGATAAGAGGCAACATGATGTTTCAGGCAAAAGTAGTGATTTAAGGATTCTTGTGTGTGGAGTAGCTTGTTGGTCGAAAGTGCTAAGACACTTGCAGTTGGATTAAATAATCTCAGAGTAATTGATTTGACCCTGTTGCGCAGCTCTCGTTTGAGTCTAACCGTTGCAGGGATGAATCTTCTACTCGAAGGATTATTTGAGCCTTCTGCCAAGTATAAGGATTCTGCAGCTGGTTATGGTTAGGGGCATTGTTTTCGTAGGTTGCATCAAGATATTAAGGGTTGGAAGCATTATGGTTTGTCAACTATTGATTATAACAGTCATATTTTGTCTACAACTAACACGTGTGCAGAAGTAGTCAAGGGAAGACCAATTCTCAACGAAGAATCATCTCAACTATGTTAAAGACCTGGAATACTTGGTCAAATAACGTTCATGAAGCTGGTCATAGAGGATCCCGAAAATATCGGACATCTTGTTGGCTAGTTTATACTATAAATTGACACTTGTATTTTGCATATGACACAATGTTCTTTAGTCTAAGCTTGCTCTACGAAATTCCTTACTCATTCTTACTAAGAATTCACTGTAATCATCATTTTATATCAATAAAATCATCAAGACAGGTGATCATTATCACCTCCCATGGTTTTATGCCGGAGATCCTAGCAAGGATCAAGGGCTTTCCTTGTAAACCATTGTGTCACTTTCTTTTACCATTTGCTATTACACAATCTGAACATCACAGTCTCTCATTAAATTTGGTTGATTAGTACTTGTGTAATTTTTGACCAAAACAAGTTTGATGATTGTCTGTGTGATAATTGTCAGTTGTGCATGTATTACTTGATGCTTTCTGTATGATATTATGTGGTAGTGGTAGGGGTGAAATAGACTCGGTATCCGGTTGAAATAGACCGAAGGGGTAGGTTGGGCACCGAGATATGTATGACAATATGTTATGTATGATATTATGTGGTAGTGATAGGGGTGAAATAGTCCCCGTAACCGTTTGAAATAGACCGAAGGGGGTAGGCCAGCACCCAAATATGCTTGACAATATCCGGTTGAAATAGACCGAAGGAGGTAGGCCAACACCCAGATATGCTTGGCAGTATCCGGTCGAGATAGACCGAAGGGGGTAGGCCAGCACCCAGATATACTTGACAGTATGTTTGTTATGTATGGTATGTGGTATTTGGGGAAATCACTAAGCTTTTTGCTTACGATTTTCAATTTTGTTTCAGGTACTCCAGTTTTAAAATGAAAGAGCTCGGGACGATCGCAGCGCATACACCCGTGTTTTCCGCAATATGTGATCTTTGGGATTTGACTATGATATTTGTTTTAATTGAAATGTTTTTCAATGCCTTGAACAAAGTTAAATTAGTATTTTGATTATAATAAAAATGAAATTTTTTATTTTGGATTTTTGGGTCGTTATATATATATATATATATATATATATATATATATATATATATATATATATATATATATATATATATATATATATATACTAGGTAATTTAAAGGCCCGTGCTAAGCACGACCCACAGACATTTATCGAGCATGGTTTGCAAATGTTATAAGCGTAATTTAGTATTTTTATGCTATTACATAGACCACATTTGCCCTTCAATCAATAAAAATTAATTGCTTGCTAAATGCAAGAGTAATGTTGTTTGGAATACATATGAATATTCACATAATGACTTATTATGTTTCGAATTTGCTTAATGTAAGAGTAATGTTGTTTGGAATACATATGAATATTCACATAATGACTTCTTATGTTTCGAATTGTAATAAACATGGACATTAACTCATCAAATGTCGAAGCTGCAAAAACAGCAATCATTCGGATTTACCTTTTTACCATCACCATTTCCCCCAAATATGCCTTTTGTTACGCTTATTTTAGGTATATCAACAACTTGACCTTTCATCTATCAAAACATGTATTGGCACGTGTGCAGTTATATTTGCAATAAAAATTAGCCAACAATTAAAAACTTGTTATAACAACTTCAAATCACTTTACAATTTACCAAAACCAATTACGTACGGAGTAAAAGGAGCATCACGAATTGCATAATAAATTGAACTAATGTAATAGTTCCTATTAAGCAGTGTTTAAATTTTTTTAACGTGACTATCATATGTACCAACATATCCAAAATGACATTGCAAGGCTTAGTACTTGATGAACAGATCCATTATTGGCAACATTTTTCACTTATAAACAATTCCAGTAGTAAAAAGCTTGTACCTCCCAAGAAACAATAACTTATATTTGTTCATGACACATCTTGATGTTAGAAACAATATACCAATCACGACATCCACAATGGGGGTTTAATAAGAGTTGAATAGATGGTGATTAGGATTATATAGAGGTTGAATGGAGTGTGGGTGATGACATAGAGGAAGGTTGAATGAAAGAGTTGTATGATCATTGAGTGGTTGAATGAAATTAATCTTTTCTGTTTTGATTAAATGTCAAACAATATATATATGTAATCATATTCTCTTATATTTTTATATTTGATTTTTATATTTTTTTAATTAAACCACAAATAAAATTAACCATATTTTTAGGTATTATATTATTTAATAAATCAATTTTTAGGTGTCTTATTTTTTTTAAATAAATAATACAAATGAAGTATTTAAAAATAAAAACTCACTTAAAAAGAAATATACAATTAAAAAAGAAAAAATGAAGCATGAAGAGATGTCAATCATTTTCATGGATCCAAGTAGCATGTCGGAGGAGGGACGACAAATTTGGATGAACCGTCGTGAATAGGTCAAGATAAAATATAACTTGTAGATGTCATCTTTTTAATTAATGTATTTTTAGGCTTCGTGTTTTTAATTAATGTATGTTTAGGTATTAAATGTTTTAGGTTTCGTAATTTTTAATTAATGTATTTTTAAGTGTTGTATTTTTTTTAACTATTATATCTTTTATTTTTAAATTTATAATTATGTTTAAAAATATAATGATGAAAATGTGAAATTTCATTAAACTGTGTTGGGTTCAATAAAGTGTGGATGTTAAAGAGTAAAGTTGAATAAAATGTGAAATGCTGATGTGGCAGTGATGTGACAATCCATTGAACTCTAATGGATTGTGGATGCTCTTAGGATCAAACCACATCAAAATATTATATAACAAAAAATAATATATCTATATATATATATATATATATATATTATTTTTCTCTCTTAACTAAAATTAGCAAAAATTAAGATACTATTATCATAATCATCCACCCCATCATACTGTAATAAAAAATCCGAAGCACACACTTATAATGAACACACACCTTAATCACGAAACAACTTACATTCTGTCCTGTCAAGTGTGAGACTTTGTGGGGTTCTTCATTGATCTCTAGTCACATCATATACTTTGTAAGAGACATAAAGATCATAAGTATAAATTAAAGTGAAGTAATACAAGGTTATTTATTAACGGAAACATTTACAACTTGTTTTGAAGGATATTTATTAGTTACAACAAGACTGGCCCATTGCTTCTAATCACTTATCATGTACGAAAGAATATTGGATGCTTAAATTTACAACCTAGTACAAAGCAATGATCCATAAAATGAGTTATTAGTTTTTTATCGTAGGTGAGGGATATTTTTATGTTCAAAACTAATGTAATAGTTCCTACAAAAATATAAGAGCATTTCAGATAACTGTGTGTGTTAATGTATTGGAATTGCAAAAAAAGATAATTATCAGATGGGGTGGTTCTCATACTTACTATAAAGGCACTTTCATAGCCTCATTCAACATAAACAACAACATTCACAAAAGAAAGAGATGCATTAACAAAAAAAGTACATATAATGACATTTTAATAATTTGGAGTGCAATCAGTGGAGGGAAAACGAGAATACCACGAGTTCTTGCTTTGCTACCGTTGAATTTTTTTTCCTATTAAATAGCTTTTAAATATGTTCATCAAAATGACCATCAACCATATACTTAACTAACTGTTACAATTGATAAAAACAACTTGTAAATCTATTCAACAAGTAACTCCACAAGTTAGAAAACAAATTCCAAATAACAATTGGATAAAAATACACGATATTAATTATTAAGTACCAACGTCAAGCATTTGACCTCTCCCTAAAATCCAAATCTTTGATTTCATTTTTTTTGATACTTTCTTTTCCCTGCTTTCTTTTCATACGTAATTCATTTTTAAAGGTATTTCTCATGGTTGTAGGCAATGTAACAAATTTGGTGCCCTAGTTTATATAAAAAAAATAATGATTGAAAGCAAGAAATCGTAGGGCTAAAAACAACGAATTTACTGAATTTTCAAATTCAGAACAAAGCATGAGAGAAAGAGGGAAAGCAATTACCTATTTTATCAACCCTAAAACCTCCACATCACCTTCAAATCTAACATCGACTGCGATTAATTGAGTAAAACAGAAATAGATAAAATGAATTTGTAGAGAGTGAAGATAAACTTAAAGTCGATTACTTGAAGACGTGGGAGTTTCAACACCGACAACATACTTTATCTCGAGGTCTCATTCTCGGGTCAATCTCCAAAGAATTTCTGATTCAGAATAAACATAGACGGGAGAAGGCGACATTAAGATGTGTAAGAGAAAATGGGAAGTACATCGGTTCCTTAAGTACACGAAAATTGCCACTCTTTGCTGAGAAAAACGTTCGTAAGCAACGTCTCCCAACATGCGTGACGGTCCAAAAGAAAAAAGAAATTCCAAAAATTAGATGAAGCGGACACATGCTCTCGTGAATCGACTTTGATGTCCATAGCGTCGTTTAGGAGGTAGATTACGTGGTGGAAGGAAAACCTCGTAAGTTTAATTTTGGCGACATGAGAAAAAGAGGGTTTATATATATATATATATATATATATATATATATATATATATATATATATATATATATATATATAGAGGTAAGTTCAATTGAGAAATATAAAAGGTTGAGAATGGGTCAGCCACTCATTTATTTTTGCCGCAAAAGCCTCCGTTGTGCCAGCGGAAATGGATAAGGAATACACACGTGTTTCCAACAAAACATGTTTCCTTAAACTATGCTAATCATTACTTTAATATACAAAAAAAAACATAGTTTTTTTTGTTTTTTTTTTAATTTTTAAGAAGCTATTTTTATTGAAAAATGATTTTAAATATACCAAAATTCATTATTTTTTATTCTCTACAAATAGACATCCATATTAATATACTTTTAAGATAAAATAATTTTTTTTTTATATTTTCAGCTATCGTTATTCATAAGTGAATAAAAATGCATCAGATTTTTGCTACAGTACATTCGTTATTCACTTATGAATAAAAATATATAATTAATTTTTTTACCGTTCAAGTATCATTTATACTACTTATTCATCTATGAATAACAAATTAACTGTAACAAAAATCTGATAAATATTTTATTCATATATGAATATAAAATATGACGACAACTAATACACGTTTTATTCATATATAAATATAATATATGACAAAATATGATGTAAAAAAATATATTTTAAGTAAGAAAACTTTATTACGTGTCATATTCATATATGAACGATACTTAAACTATAAAAAAAAAGTTAAGCATACGTTTTATTCATAAATGAATAACGAATGTACTGTAGTAAACACTTATGAATAACGAGAGCTGAAACTCTAAAAAAAATAAATTTTTTATTTTATCTTAAAACTATATCAATATGGATGTCTTTTTATAGAGAATAAAAAATTATGAATTTTGATATATTTAAAATAATTTTTCGATAAAAATGGCTTTCTAAAAATAAAAAAAAAACAAAAAAATATATGTTTTTGTGTATATTAAGGTAATATTTAGCATAGTTTAATGAAACATGTTTGGTTGGAAAACACATGTTTATCCGTTATCAATTTCCGACGGTACGCCTAAGTGTTTTGCGGCAAAATAAAAGTGTGGCTGAGAATGATTCCCCTATTCTCAACCTTTTATATATATATATATATATATATATATATATATATATATATATATATATATATATATATATATATATATATATATATATATATATATACACTGATAAATTATTGAATTTTAATTAAGTCCGTTAAGCATGAAATGATCTGGATTAGACCATCAAAAACACAGTCCGTATACCAAATTACGTTTCCAATTCCAAGAGTTCATCAATCGTCATTTCGTTAAACGGTCCATATATGAAATCATCACTTTTTGTTTTGATGTTTATTAAACTTTATGATTGATGTAAACACAATCTAATTATGGCAACTTGTTTTGATTGTTTATTACACTTAAAATTATTTTTACGTAATTTGAGATTATTATGTTGAAATATCGGGGATAGAACAGAAAAAACCCAAAGTGTGGAATTTGATTCCCCGCATGTTTATGGATGGAAAAGAGACATTCGGGGACGAGGAAAGGGAAGGTCAACTCACCCCATCCCGCCCCCTTTACATCCCTAATTTCAAAGTACATTTGTATCTCAAATAAAGAATGAATGGTACGATCAGGCATTAACTTGAGAAACAAAAAGTAATTGTGTAAAGAATCTGGCCGATGAAATGAAACCGCTTCAACTTCCTATTTCCCTCGCAACAATCAACATGCAAACTTGCCCTAATTCTTAAACTACCACAAATTTGGAAGAATGGAAGGTCCGATGGATCGGTACCATAAATTAGGGCTTCAACAATCCTTCTCCCGAATCTATCAGTATCCGTTGGCTTGTAAAGAGCTTGCGTTAATTCTCAAACTCTCCTATTCTAAATTCCCCAAAAACTTGCAATCTCTTGTTCTCCAAGATGTCCTCACTGCCTTTGGCCTTCTTCCTCGGTATGTTTTCTTCGATCCCTAATCTTAATCATATTTATATTAACTTTTCATGGTGCTTGATGAAATTTCTTCCGAAAAGCAGATATGCACGCACAAATTGATTGTCTAATAGTTCCTTGGTATTCAGAATCCAATTTTAGAACTAACTGTGTTTCAAATTCAAGTCTTCTAGATTATTCTTTTCATAATAGTACAGAGAAATCTCTTGTTTTATGGAACCTTATATGCCTTCCTGTGTAGTTGTTCACTTTTTTTTTGCTCAAACTTAATTGGAAGGGAACACATAAACACAAACTTTCTGGAGGATTTGTATTGTCTTGTAGATTACTCATGTTATAACTTATAAGCACAGTTGCCTATTATTTCAAAAGCAGCAAATAAGTAACATCATTTTGTTCAAATTTGTTTGAGTGGATTTCTGGATTTGGGGCATTATATACTTTTTGATTGTTTATGGAGCTTGTTTTATCATAATACATATTTAATTATGTAATGTCATTCACTTGAATTCAGAATGCAAACACAAACCGCCATTCATGCAGCAAATACCCTCCTTCAAGCTGTGGAATCAGCATTGCCAAAGCAAAAGAAGGCTCAGGCTGTAACTGAGTTCAAGCATGCTATGGTTGCTCATAAGAGGCATTCCAAAGCACGAAACAATGAAGAAGGTTGGTTTTTGTTTTATGTGCATCAATAGTTCTTACATTAATCTCATTTCATGATTTTTTTTGTCTAGATTTGGTTGAACTTCCACAAGATGTTCTTGTACATGTCTTCAGTTTCTTGGATTTACAATCTTTACTTTCTTCTTCACAAGTTTGCCGGTATTTTTTTCTATCTTTTCATTGATTTTAAAATTTCAACTTCTTGAAAATGTAAATAATACCTGTAGATGCTTCATGTCTTCAGTTCATGGAACATTGCTTCAACTGATAGCCATGTATGGAAGACACTCTATACCAACACTTCAAATATTCTCTCCAAGATCAATAATCATGTTCATGGTGAATTAATCAATGATAAATGCACCCAAGAGGGCAGCCTTGACTGGAAAAATATTTTTAAAAAAGCATATGAAGGTAAGCAAAAGCATCCCAAGTTTATATTTTTAAGAAATCATTCAACTTTATACGCATTAGATTTATTTTGATTGCAGCTTTTTCATGGAAGAAGCTTCTTACATCTTCTAGAGGCTTCTGCAAGCATTGTCATGCAATTGTTTGGGTCACTGACATGGGAAACAACAAAACATTTGGACTGAAATGTAAATATCACCAAATCAACCCAATATCTACTCGACAGGTATCTTGAATTTAACTATCTTTTTTATCTCAAATTTTCATTAACCATGAGAGGTTTCCAATTTATCTAGTCATCTTGTGGTGTGTTTGGAAGATGATTTTTTGATGATGAGTTATGAATGGGAGAATGGAAACTTAAGTAATATAAAGAAAATATGATATTTTTTTTGGCAGATTGTTGAGTACATAGATGGTGAGTATGCTTCATCAGACAGTGATAATGATAGTGATTGTGATTCATATGACGATTTTGCCCCCAAGCTTTGGGCATATCCTAGGAGGAGCGAGTTTTCTCACTGAGTGCAATGTACTATTTTTATCATTTAATGTTACACACTTGCTAGTTTTACCATTTTATGTAAAATAATAAAAAAGAGTAGTGTTTTAGGTTAAAAGGTTAGATGAGAGTATGATATATATGGATTGGTTAAATAGGTTAAAAGGGTTAAATTTTTTGTATTTAACCCTTAGGCCAACTCCTTTATCATGATGGATGATTTGGCTCCTTGTAAGTTGTAACTCAACTTTAGTTAATTGGTTTATCTGAATTATCATATATATATATATATATATATATATATATATATATATATATATATATATATATATATATATATATATATATATATATATATATATATCATGATGGATGATTTGGCTCCTTTGATGAACCATTATAATCAAACATGTCGTCGATTTAGTCTATTTATAAAAATGGTATTTCGTTTGCTAGTTTTATCACTTTTATGTTATTGTATTTTTGTTTCTATTTTTATTTTCTTTATTTATAATCAACAAATATGTATAAGATTGAAGTTTCAAGTTAATTTGCAAAAACATTATTCAAAAAGCCAAATAATCTCAAATGCCATTTTGGAAAAACCGGTTTTGAACCGATACCATCGGATACATAATTTCATTGCCAGACCCGGTACAAAAATCATCCAGTTGGCTAAACCGGTTTTACTGTTTCAAATAAAATCCGAATCGGATTTTAAATAAGATGGTTTTTAACTTTTTATCCTCTTTTGTGCACCTCTAGGATGTAACGATATTAAAACTTGATCCATAATAAAGTTGGCTTGTATTAATCTTGGCCCAATTTAATTTAATTCGTCGACTATGCTATTTATTTTTACCTGGTCTTAATGATGTTTGTTTGAAATTCGATTTTTTTGTAAACCGTTAGAAAGATTATATCGTAAGATTCTCTTTGTTTTATGCAACCCGTGAATTTGTTTAAACTGAACTAATATTTGACATGATCACTTCTCTCATAAAGTAGGGTTTCCCAAACTCAACACAGACCTAGTTTTCACGAGTGATGTAGATTGAACTAGATTTTTATTTTGTTAAAAACAAGGTTGCCAATGATTCATCGAAATTTGTTTGTATCTCTATTAAAGATCACCTTTACAAATGTGTTATTATATATATACAACCTTCTCTCCGTATCAATAAGATTCGATGGAAATATAATAGACCTTACCTTGTAGGGTAATCACAATTCATAAAATCAAAATCAAAATCTATTGTTGGTGAAGTGAAGTGAAGAGGAATGTAGACCATTGGTATGGACGAGACTTGTGGTCCAAATGCGCACATTATTTATAGTCAGAGTGATTCCTGTTTTATTGGCAATTCTCATTCCCCACGCGACTAGACTACAAGTGGCTGGCTCCTAAATTAATAAATTTTACAACTGTAGTGGTTAATTGACCGACAATGAAAGCTTCTATTACAATTGACAATTGACAGTTGTTATATCAAATATCATTATTTTACTTAATCTATGGTACAACTATTTTCCACGTACAAAATTCAGTGGTGTGCACACATATCGTTTACTTTGTCGTGGCATCGTTATCTTATAGAAGTTCCATAGTCATCAAAGAAAATGAAAATATAGATAAATAACTAATTGCATGTAAAAAATAGAGAGAATTACAAATTTAGCTATTTTCTAATGACTTTTTATTTAATAGCCAAAAACTAATCTTTTTATATGTGGTTTCGTCACCTCGTCTTCGGTTTCGTCATAAGTGGTAAAAAAACGTCTTCGATTTCGTCACATCATCTGCGGTTTTGTCACTTTGTCTTCCACTAGTAAAACAAAAAAAAAATCATTTTTTAGTTGAAATTCGCAGACCATGCTACCTCATTTGCGGTTTCCACTCCACTCGCCTTCGGTTTCGCTCATCGTTCCTGGGTTTCGATGATGAAACCACAAATTGATATATGCCTCATCTTCGGTTACATAGACTCGTCTTCGGTTTCGTTCTTTGTGCTGATTTTTTTTAAAGACAAATTAACTTAATAATTAACTATCTCATTCGGTATACTTGTAACATCCCAAAAATCATGATAAAATTTTCATTTTTAAAACCATCTCAAAAACCATAATTCACACAAAACAGGGTTTCCAAAACCATAAGTATAAACTAGAGTATCCAAAAATCATAAGTCAAATAAATGTCCAGAATGATGTGCTACGTCTTTACCTTGCCTCTGTCCTCTGATGTACCTAAAACCATAAAAAATCAACCTGTAAGTCCCACACACAACAACATAATACAATGCATGCAACCAGGCTTGCAACACTAGGCTGGACCGCCACCAACCCTTCAGCTACTAGCTGGACCGCTCCCTTGGGCCTACAGTATCAACTGGACCGCCCAAGTATCTTGGCATTCAGCATAAAGCAGGACTGCCTCAACCCAGCAAAACAATAACATACCGACATATGCAATAATAATCCAAAACCAGCAAGTATAGGTAATCGTACAGATCTACCAGTCTAACATATAACCAGTGAATCACATGTAATCATACAGATCTACCAGTCTAACATATATCCAACATAACATTATCATATAACCCATGATACATAATCTAGTGGGCCGACATTGGTGCCTTCGACCCACGAGTATAGTGAGGAAAACTCACCTTACAGTATGAAAGATAGTTGAACTGATCACTGCTACAAACACCGTCTCTACATGTCACTTATATAATAAACAGGGACACAGTGTCAATCTACTATTCAATTTACCCCAAATGACCTAAAGTCAAACTTGGTCAAAGTCAACGGTCAAAAAGTTAAAGGTCCACATCCAGACTTAGTACGCCCTGTGTACCAGCTCTACGCCTTGCGTAGAGTATTGCTTGGCTTTTACTGGACAACACAGAGTTAAGCGCTGCGTACCCATATGTACGCCCTACGTACTCACACTAAAGCCAAACTTTCCATTAAGTGCTTAATACAGAAAGACATCACGTCTATCTCTCATATCTGGTCTAAATAAGTATCATAAGTGATAAAGTTCCAAACTGTATGCACATGCATGGCTTATCAAGGCTCAAGAACAAACCCTAATCTTATAACAACTTCTAAGGATCTCAAACTCATACATGGATGGTTGGATAAGGCCAACACACCATTTTTGTGACTTAATACTCTTAAATACTTCTAGAAATGCACTCAACAAAGTCTAGAGTCGTTCATACTCAAATGGACCAAAATAACGGGACAAAAAGGCATAACTTCAACATTTAAACTAGATAAATGGCAGCATAAAGGTACAAACTTTATACCTTCCGGAGATGAATGAGGGAGAATAACTTCCAGATACAAGGTTGATTCAAGCTTCCAAGCACCACCACCACCTTCTTCTTCCTTCAAAAGCACCCAAAGAACATTCTTTAAGCTCACAATGCACCAAAATGGAGTTAGGATTTCAAGGGAGATGTTTGGGGAAATGGAGGCTGAGAATGGAAGGGTTTCATGAAGGTTAAGGTCCTTAAATATGGCTCAAAACCCCGAAATTAAGGTTTGGACTCGGGCTACGTACGCCCCCACGTACTTAAGATCTACGGCCTGCATAGATCATTAAAGACCAGTCTCCAAGTTTCCATCTATGCAGCGTGTAGAAGGCTATCTATGCCCTGCATAGATCAAAACTCAATACTTACACTTAACAAACATAGAAGAGAAATTTACCTGCAAGGACCGGGTGTTACAAAACTACTATGTCAATTTGTCTTGAAAAAAAATAAACACGAAGAACGAAACCAAAGACGAGTCTATGAAGCTGGAGATGAGGCATATACCAATATGTGGTTTCGTCATCGAAACCCACGAACGATGAAAGAGACCGAAGACGAGTGGAGAGGAGATCGCAGATGAGGCAGTGTCATCTACGATTTCAACTAAAAAATGATTTTTTTTGTTTTGTTTTTGTTTTGTTTTTTGTTTTTTGTTTTTTGTTTTGTTTTTTGTTTTTTTTAATAGTGGAAGACGAAATTGAAGACAAGGTGACGAAACCGCAAATGAGGTGACAAAACTGAAGGCATGTTTTGCTGCATATGACGAAACCAAAGACGAGGTGACGGAATTGCATATGAGGTAGAATCATCTGCGGTTTCAGTGACTATTTTATATAATAAAAAGGTTAATTTTTGGCTATTAAAATGAAAATGCATTAGAAAAAATGGCTAAATTTGTAATTTTTTCAGGAATTAATTTGTTTCTAATAGATATTAAAAGAAAATGACCATATGATTTTCAAATTAAAAAAATAAGCATTTTATAGTTATAGAGCCATTTTCGAAATATTAATTAATTTGTTTCGAACTAACTTTATATCAATAATATATTTATTAATATGAGAAAAATACATTTCCAATTTAGGATTTTGAGAGATATTTTTTTCTTGAAATTTCAAGAAAATGCCCGAAATACGAAGAAAAAATATTAAATTTTAGAAGATGATTCGGTTTTTTACTAAAATTAAGAAAAAAATCGAACTAGATTACAATAAAACGACATAAAATGTGTCATTTAGTTGTTGAAAAAAAAAACAGTGACAATAAACATTTTGTATTCAGTGGCGATTCTATAACGTAAAATCATGTGGTTCACTTTATAAGTGAAACCAATAGATAAAAAAAAATCAATAAGTATTCGTTGGGGTCCAGGTCGAGTCGTATTAAAAGATACTCGCCCTTGAATGAAAAAAAACCTACTGTATGTCACTGAGGAAGCTGTTGTCGGCGGCGACTGAGGGTCCACAAACGGTTTTGGGCGGTAGCAACACTCAACATGCACTCTATTAGGAGTTGAATTGTTGGTCGGTGATTTTCGATTTGTACAATTATGCGTATTAACGTATGCTGTGAAGCGGGAAAAGAAACGACATGGTGAAAACGTCTTTTTTCCCTTTTTTTTCTTTAATTATTTAATTATCTTTAACTTGAGTAATTTCTTATTGTAGAATACCTTAAATGAAGTGGGTATTTGGCATATTAAAATATAAGTTGTGAGCATTAAAAATAATATTTATACATATTTCTTTTGGCAAACACATTAAGGGCCTGTTTGATTTGGCGTTGACCCGGTCTGGTCAGACATTTTTGTCTTACTCGGTCCGGTCAGAATGTTTGATTTGTGTAGATTGAGCATCTGACCCGGTCTCCATCCAAAAAAATTGATCTGACTCGGTCCTATAGAAAATAGAAGATGACCGAGTAAGTGATGGAAGAAAGACATTCGTGACTTGATAAAAAAAACACGTCTCTTTCCAACGCCTTCAATAGAGCGCCTTCTTCATCACCTCCGTTCTCTAGCTCCTTCCTTCGCCGAACCTCCCTCCTACGACCCCCGTCCAACGTTGCTCCTCCCTTCTCCGACCTCCATGTGTGAGAACGTCAATAAGGGTGAATGTTCTTTAATCGACATTATTGACACAAAGTTCTTCAATCAACGATATTTTTCTTCAAATTAGGTCCAACACGTCACAAATACAGTGATTCTAGTTTGCTTTGGTGTAACGTCCCGTTCCTGGTACGTATTAATTTATTAAAAGTCTTTTATAAAGAGCTACTCGACGAGTAGTAGTCCTAACTCATCGAGTAGATGCCAGGTTTGGACGCGGGTTTTAAGTGATCTACTCGGCGAGTCCGCACCTGGACTCGATGAGTAGGCCAGTCTGGATGAAACCCTAATCCTTAGGGTTTGTACCCTATTTAAACATCCTTATAGCCCCCATCCCAGCCTCCAGCACCCCTAGAGCGTTCCCCCTCAAAACCCTAGCCTCCATAGGTGAGTTTGACTGATTCCTTCTTGATTTTTGAGTGTTTTGGTGTATTCTTGGAAGTGTAGAAGGGAAGGAAAGGGAGAAGGTGCAAAGGAGAAGAAGGAGATCCAGAAGCTAGCTTCCATTTGCTACTTCATCTGGTAATAAAGTCTCTACCTTGTTCATTTTCCTAGTAGATCTTCATATATGCTTGTTTTGCCACTTTTGGGACATTTCAAGGTCCAAACTCGAGATTGGAGCCCCCTTAGGGTAGTGAACTATAGATCTGGACATCATTGAGCTCCAGGAGCTCAAAGTAGCTACCTTTATGCAAATATAGCCTTGTTCCAAACCCTAAGTGCTTAGTGTTGGATGATTTTGGTGTTTTAGCCCCATTCTCGTGTGCATGCACGTAAAGTTGGAAACTTTACGTGCAAAACCAGCCCTAGAAGCCCAGATCTATGAATTGGATGCACTGAAATCGACTAGAATCGACTGTATAGTAATGACATGCAGGAGACTCGACGAGTCCATGCCGTGACTCGACGAGTCCAAGGCAATCTTCTTGCCTCAAGAACAGACTCGACGAGTTGTTCATACAACTCGGCGAGTCACAGTCAGGACGTGCTCTTATGATGAAGGAGAACTCGACGAGTTGTTTATACAACTCGGCGAGTCGGATGAAGTTGGACTCGATGTCAGTATCGAAGAAGAACTCGTCGAGTCTTTGCCAAACTCGACGAGTAGAAGTTGGTAGAGGATTAGAAAGAATGATAAGGACTCGGCGAGTTGGCGGCCCAACTCGGCGAGTCCGGTCAACTGAAAGTTGACTTTGACCAGGAAGTTGACTTTGACCAGGGGTAAAATAGTCATTTTACCCTGAGATTAGTTATCAGTATTTGATTTAGTGTTTATGGGATTTGTAGCCGGGGAGTTTCGGAGCAGCAGTCAGACAGTCTCAGATTTAGCACCTCAGCAGCCAACGTTACGAGGTGAGTTTTCCTTCCAGTAGGAACGGGTCTACGGCCACAATGTCGGCCCGTTTAGTTAGCAGTTGTTCCGGACTTCGGTCTGATGCAGTAGTTCAGTGTGCTTGATGTCTTTGTGATTCAAGCATGTCTTTGTGTTATGTGTTCCGGACTTCGGTCCGATGCAGTATGCAGTATATGTGTTTATGCTAGTAGTAATGATTATGCCATGCTATGTTCAGTTAGTTCCGGACTTCGGTCCGATGCAGTTTTCGGACTTCGGTCCGATGCAGAGGGCAAGGCCCTGGTTAGTTCCGGACTTCGGTCCGATGCAGTTTCCGGACTTCGGTCCGATGCAGAGGGCAAGGCCTTGGTTAGTTCCGGACTTCGGTCCGATGCAGTTTCCGGACTTCGGTCTGATGCAGAGGGCAAGGCCCTGGTTAGTTCTGGACTTCGGTCCGATGCAGTGGGCAAGGCCCAGTAGTTGCTTTATATGTTATTGTTGGGTATGCGTAGTTTGGGGGAGCTCACTAAGCTTCGTGCTTACAGTTTCAGTTTTTGTTTCAGGTACTTCAGCTAGCAAAGGGAAGAGCTCGGGATGATGGCATGACACGCACCACCGTTTTAGCCTGGGAGTTAGACTCTGATGTTTGATATGATCTTGACACTAGTTTCGATTTGATAAATTTATTATGACATTTTGAGATACATGATTCATGGGTTTGCCTTTTAATATTTGATATTATGGTTTAGTAAAGTTTTTAAACAAAAATTTTTGGGTGGTATTTTTTGAGCGTTACATTTGGTGGCTATTAAATACCAGGTATGTTTCACCTTTCCTCTCTCATGTATTTGATGATCGATGAAGAGGTCTGATCAAAAATTGTTGATGTAATCCGAGATTTGCATAGTTAGTTTGATTTAAACATTCAATTTTGGGTATTGAAAATGATATTGGAATTAATGGTGAAGAACGTGATCTTATAATGTTGTACAGCTGACTTTTTTTTATTTGCTCTTGTACAAATGACTTTCTGTCTATGGTTGTCAATTGATCATGTTTGTATTTGATACTTTTCCATGCCAGCCAAGTGTTTGATAGAATGCATGAGTGATCTTCTTGTTTGACCAACGTCTGATCTTCTTGTAGCATATTCTTTCTTTCTTGTTGTAGATTTTTTTTTCATGCCACATTGTGAAGTTGAGTTATATGATAATTTCGTAAAAACCAATTGGAGACATGATTTGGTATAATGGTGCTTTAATTAAAAGTATAATATACTTCAATATATGATAATATTTGAGGTTAATTATTAAAATGCCCAAAAGGAAATCATAAAGTATGGTATATGTGGTTAATTTGTTTTCATTGTTATGACAGATTATGTTCAAGAACTTGTGGAGCTCAATAAAAGAATGGAGAAAAAACTTATTGTGAGGTGGGATGGTTGTTAGAACCAGGGCATTTGATTACATCAAAATGGTGTCAAGATTTCATACAATAAATAGATAGAATACAATGAAATTCAGGATTTATATTTAAGAAGTCTTTTTGATATGATTGTTTTATTCAGTATGTTAGATAAATGTAACAAAATAAACATATATTTAAGAAATATTTTCTATAAATGTTGAAGGGTAAAATGGTCATTTTTAGTGGTCAGAATAGTTAATCAAATGCATAATCAAACAACAAGGTTTCAGTTAGGAGCAGATGCAGTCAGACCTTCATACCCAGTCAGGCCATTACTCAGTCAGATCTGACTCGGTCAGCAACTATCAAACAACCCCTAAGGTAGTTTAGTTCAAATATTTAAGGTAGGTCACAATTATTATTTTTATATAAAAAAAATAGGTAGGTCAAGTGATCCACTTTCATTATATGTAGACTCGTCTCTGGTTGTATTCCATAAATCAAGTACGTGAAATATAACAAAAAGTTAAAAAAAACATATAAACATAATAGATTACTATAAAAATATATCATTTAGTTGAAAACCCAGTGATTGTTAACATTTTGGATTTAAGACCGAGAGATATTTTATTGCAAGTATTTTGTATAAATGAAGGTAAAATCCGTCTTTTATGGATTCGAAATCCGAAATTCCCAATTTCAAACTTAGTGCTTATTTCAATAAATAAAGAAGAAAATTAGTCCATTTCCATGTATTTCCTAAGATCATCAGTCATTTTAGTAATTATCTTTTTTGTATTGAAAAATAATGTGTTTAAGAGTATGTTTGACAGACATATTAAAAAGTTAGTTATTAGCTGATAAAAAATGATGTATGCTAAAATTAGCTGATAAGTTAGTGAAATATGTAAAATGACATAAAATTGCATGTAGATCAATGAGTTTTTAATAATTAAGAAAGAGGATATTATAGAGAATTTTTAAAAATCTCAATAATCTCGTTGAAACACTAGTATGAGTAGTTTCATAAAGAGCTTGCTTATAGTTTTTAAGTTACTTTTTAGTTTTTCAAACATGTCAACCTAAAAATCTCAAAAATAAACTAGATTGTAAGCTAGTTATGGCGTGCCAAAAATATCCTAAGAATCAAGGTAAAAATTACAAACTTATAATCAAATAAAATGTTCAGCTATGGATGAAAAACAAATTTTATTTTATGGAATGAAGTTTTATTTTTATTAAAAAAAATTACATGAATCGTCTATGTGGTTTGAGTTGTTCCGGGTATTTCGTCTCTATCCTTTGTTTCACTTGGGCAGTCTGTATGATTTGATTTTGTTGTTGTTTGTAGTCCGGGACCGAATTAAAAAAATCACTATTACGCCCTTATAGGTTTTGTTTTAATAGTTTATTATTATTATATTAATTAAATATCAAAAAAAAAATCCTAAAGTGAAGTCCCCTCTCCCATGTCTTCACCCATACCCATGCCTTCCCTCTCACTGCTTTCATTCAGTAGTGGTGGTGGTTTTGAAAATCATGAAACAATGTCTGAAAACTATGAAACAATATATGAAACTCAATGTTGATATAAAACTAAGAGCATCCACAATGCAAGTAGTATAAGAGTTGAATAGGGTGATGGCTAGGATTGAATAAGAATTGAATGAAGTGTGGGTGATGACATGGAGTAGAGTTGAATGGAGGAGTTAAATGATCATTGAATGGTTCAATAGAAGGAATAAAATGATGATTAGGATTGAATAGGTGTTTAATGGGTTGTGGGTGGTGTTGTATAGATGTTTAATGGATGATGTGGCAATCCATTGAACTCTATAGAGTTTAATGGATTGTGGATGCCCTAAAGCTTATGTACAACAAAACCCTTATAGCCCTTACACCATGATTGATTCAGCGTTCGCCAGATTTTCAAAAACATCGATATAAGTGCTTTGCAATTTCAACTTTATTTGTTAGGCCACCAGGTATGGGGTGTTTTCTGCCCGTAAAGATCTACGTGGGGGATGTCCACGCATGAACACCGCCCCCAATGGGTGTAATTGTGATGCGGATTGCAGTCGGTCACAAGTTATCATGACCAATAGCTTTTTTTCTCTCTCCCAAATGGTCAAGAACCTTTGCTTTTGATCATCTATGCGACATAATAGGAGAATGTTGAACAAAGAAGAAGAAAGAAGCAGTTGGGAAAATCTTGAACAAAGAAGAAGGAGAAGCAGGTGTGGTTGAGAGCTGAAAATGAAACAAAAGATATGCACAAGTAAAAACCTAATTTTTAACATGGGTTTAAAAGTTGGGCTAAGAAAAAAACTTGATGGGCTAATAAAAATTTGACACAGGTAATATATATATATATATATATATATATATATATATATATATATATATATATATATATATATATATATATATATATATATATATATTAAGTTATATTAGTAAAATATTTTTTTATGTTTAATAAGTAAGTTTTTTATTTAATCTAATATCAACAAAAAAATAAAAAAGTAAAAGGATAAATAATGTGGAGTGGTGACCATTTTCAAGAGATACTAATGTGGTACTGAACATGTAGTGAAGATGACGTAAAGTAGATGTGACATCATTTTTTTAGTGAGGATGTAGTGACCATACCTCTTAGCTTTATAGGATCTGTCAATCGCCATAGACATGTCTATAAATGATGTTGGTACGAAATGGTTGCAAATGTAGAAAAAGGGTTCCGGAGAAAATAGAAGAAATATAAATATCATTTTTCAAGAAACCAATCTTTAAAACAAAAACCATTTCATAGTCAATATCAAAACCAAATTTATGAATCCTAATCTGAAATGTAAATAGAGAGATTAGAAAAATGGAGCCCAATAATTAAACCCCAATTTGAAACATTAAAACGGTGGTGCCAAGTTAAAAAAACTAAAATTATTTAAATTTCAGTATTATAAACTCTTTTAAATTTACAAAATCAATTTAATTTAGCAAACTGTAAAAATTAAAAAACAAATAGTCTTTTTTTGCAGACTGCAAATATTTAGTCAACCACTTCATCTATAGATGTTTTCAGATGTGATCATAGACTGTAAATTTTTTACGTCTAAAAAAAACAACAATTTAGTAGTTATAACCATTTTATGTATGAATAAAACCACAGGAAAATCAAACTAGTTTTATGTAGAAAAGTCCCATTATTTTGGAATTTTTTTTGATAAATTCCTAATTTTTTTTTTAACAGAAAAGTCTCATTATTTTGAGAAAATCAGTCATTTCTTGTTCAAATATAAAAAATGATTTTTTTCGTTAATTTGGGCAAAATGTTAAATAATCGGGACTTTTCTGTTAAAAAAAAAACTTATAGGACTTTATTAAAATTTTCCCAAAATAATAAGACTTTTCTGCATAAAACTCAAAATCAAACCACTAAAATGATCCCCTCAAATAAAGATATATGAACGAAATGAGATTTGTGCATTAATTTAAACCAGATAGACAAATCATGTAATCTATTCTTAGAAAAATATATCAAAGAGCCCTTAAACCTTTATTTTGAAATTATTTACTTTTTACGTTACAACCTAGTAATTTGGATTAGAACTCCATGCATAAAAGAAATTTTATATTTCTTCTAGGACAAAAATTAGAGGTTTATTTAACTTGACGACATAATACAATAGAATTAATTAATCTATGATAAAATCACTATTGTTAACATAAATAGGTTTTATAAATGGATTTGTTTTTTAGTAATTTAAATAAAGGAATATTATATTTACTTTTTATAGATTGATGATTAAAGCAAGCATATCTAGGAACCATGTGATACTTTGAAATGTGAGTAGCCCCGGGCGTACGATTGAAACCACTTGCGTTGCATGGTGATGTTGCGGTTGCCATTAAATCCCCCACAAAGCATTGAAAGTTGATCACATCGTCACTGAATTAGGAGAAAGTTAGGTAAATCTTTTAATATTGATTCGTCACTTTGCACATCATTGTACGGAATTTAAATTTATCATAGGTTCCACAAATTTGTGATAGTGATTCTAAATTTCTAATTTTGTTTGTAGAGAAAAAAACATATTAATATTTTATTTTTTTATCATGCTTATTTTAAAAAAACTTATTTTCTTTAATGTGCACATTAATTTATTCGGTGTAAAATTGAGTTTTATAACACTCCCTTCATTACGATGTTATTTACTATATAACGTATAATGTCGTTGATTCTGTCACATCCATGCAATATGAAGAAGAAATCCAAATATATCGTATGATAAATTCATTTTGTTTTCTTTTAATGTGTTTGAAGATTTGTGGAAAACATATTTCAAGATAAAAGTAGGTAAGAGAATATAGATATTATGTTTACAAAACTTCAAAGTATAAAAAATAAACATGGCAATTACAAACAATGAAAATTTTGAGGTAGAGGCATGTTTTTTGAAACTGGCTTAAATGTCTTGGTCAACATAAAGAATTTTGAAAATCCAGTGACTTGGTTAAAAAAAATTTGGAGTTTCGACACAACTTTTAACGGATAGAAAAAAATGTTTAAAACAAGCTTCATAGTTCGAAATTGTTAGAAACTTAGTGGTGATTTAGACAATCCGCAAAAAAAATGATAGAATTTGTTATAGCCTTTCACTCATCTCTCAACTTAATTATGTCTTTTTTTCCCTTGTTTTGTTTTTCTTTCTCTTGCTCTGTTTGTTCGTATCGTTGACTTTTGGCTTGTTGTAGCTTCTTGCTTTCTAAAAAAAAATTTAAAAGATATATGATCATTTTCTTAAATAGCCCAACAAATTTTTATTGGGATTCATAGCATACTATGCAATGAATGCTTGTTGATTGTTCTTGATTATATCATTAATTGTTAAAAATTATAATCCACTAAATTACCTTTATAATGGAAATACTTTTGTTGTTTTTTTATTATTATTATGGAACCGGCAAGAAATATCATTAAAACCCAAAGCCTAGCAAGACACTACTAGGCCATGGCAAAGTACAAGAGAAGAATAAAGAGGTGTTTATACACAATTAAATGGAGAGCTACACCAGGTGGTCCAAGGAACTTGGACATTTTTACCCCTATATTTTCTCCAAACATAAGTTGTAGAGATAACGCTATCGACAATATTAGAAATAAAGACACATTTCCTATTAAATACTTTGGTTGGTTAGTTGTGTCATTGGAAAACATTAGCGTTAATTTTAATGTTACAATTTTTAGAAAATGTCGGGTGTTATACTGTTTTGAAGTTATATGAAGGTAGGGATGTCAAAAACCCCCGCGGGACCCCGTTCCCGTGGGACCCCGATACCGTACGGGACTAATTTTTAAAAAAATCCGGGAGCGGGAGCGGGGGCGGGGGCGATATTAACTCCCGTTTATTTTCGGGACCGGGGGCGGGAGTGAGTATTTCCGTCCAGTCCTCCCGCGGGGGCCCCGTTTATATATATATATATATATATATATATATATATATATATATATATATATATAATTTAAAATACAAAAGGGAATATTAGGGCTTTAGTTTCCGTGACTACGTGTTCGCCAAATCGTCTCGTTCGATTGACTCGATTCTCAAATCTCAGTCCGTCACTCCGTCTTCACTCTTCCGACTTCAGCTTCCTCCTTCCTTCCCGTACTCCGACTACAACTTCTCCACGTCTCCAACTACCACCGGCGACCGGCGAGGCAGCGACCTGCATTTGCGTTTCCCGTCACCGTCGCCGACCCCTTCTGCATTCGACATGTAATGTATTCAGAACTCCGACTGCGACTTCTCCAAGTCTTAATTTCTTTCTTTCTTTCTCTGATACAATTGATAATTGAGAGCGTTCTTCGGTCTTCACAGTTCACAATCGATTTGTTGTTTTCAATTTCACAAACATTAGTGTGAATTAAGGTTTATTTCACTGAACAGATTAAGACTTCTCAAACATTAGTGTGAATTAAGGTTTATTTCACTGAACATATTTCAATTTATATGAGGTGTTTTTGTATAGATTTCTCACAGACTCACAGACTTCTTTTGGAAATTGCTAGTGTATCTTTTTGGAAATTTTTAGTGTACATATTTTGATTTATATGAGGTGTTTGTGCTGGAAAGAACTGAGATTCATATAGTATATTTGCTGCTTGCTGCTATCAATTTCACAAACTAGAAGTCTAGAACTGTAATAGAAGTTTTGGAATTTGATTCTGTGAATATAGTTAACTGTGTTTATCAAGGGCTTACATGTTTGTTTATATACAAAGCAGTTTTTTAGCAAAAAAAATCCAATTTTAAGCCGGGGAACCAGGGGAACGGGGGCGGGACCGGGGGCAACAACTGATTTCGGGGGCGGGGGTGGGGGCGGGGCAGCTATTTCCGCTCCCGTTTGCCCCCGTTGACATCCCTATATAAAGGATTTCAATGAATTGATAAGGAGTCTCTTACTCAAATAGTGTGAACCACATTAATTATTGTTTTTTTTTGTTTTTTTTGGCATCTTTAAATATGTTTTTGTCAAGAATAACAATAATATTATATGATATAGAGCGAAAAGACGTGTATGGCAACGGGCTTACAAAAGATTATAAAAATTACTTTTTAAAAACACAAATCAATGGGAAAAAAATCATTTGTACGAATTTTTTGCTTTTATTTTTAAACAAAATCTTCATAATCTAAAAGCTACTTCAAATAGTTTTTTTTGGTGTCTTTTCGGATTTTTTAGCTTTAAGCTTTTATGTTTTATGTAATTTACACATTTAAACTAACAATTAATTTTTTCAAACACTTCTACACAATTAAAAGTTACAACTTTCGGCTATCATATGTATTTACCAAACATACATATCGTCTATCAAGTAAAGGTGTGATCATTATTCAATCGGCATCACATTGTGTCCAGTCCAAGTATTGTCAAAGCTATAGTGTTTAATAGAATTTTAGGTAATTAAAACGGCCCCGTTTAATAAAAGCTTAGATTTGTTTGGATAATTTTTTATAACCTTATAAATCAAAACACACGATTAACATACAACATGATTTGATTGGATACAAGAAAGTGAATGAGAATAATGGAAGATCGAGTAGACAATCTAGTGGCACTACTTAGGTACAATATGTACATCATCATTCATAGTTTCATACCTTGGATCCACCCACGACTTCATAACAATTCCAATTACTTATAAAGTGACCTACTTAGGTACATATTTGGCCCTATTATCCCACTCTTCGCCTCCAACACACCCCCACCAAATTTTCATTTTTACTTTTTATCTCATACTAAATATCATAAGATAATGCATATGTATATCATGAACCAAAATTTAAACAAACTTCCAACTTAGAAATATAATATTTAATTAACTAAAGTATGTCAAAATTGTCAGGTTTATCAGTTTATCTATTGTTACCAAAAAAGAAGGTATGCTAGTATGCTACATAATACATATGTACGTGTATTCCAGAAGGAAACAGATGTGCTGTACAATATACACGTTTCCATATTTTCCTAACAATGCATATATAATTTTTTTACAAAAAATGTGCAATTTGAGAGTGGGCGTAGGTGTGGAACGAAGCTTCTTGATGAATGATGAGCGTGTGAAAAAGCTATGGCATTTGGCCAATGGAATACAGCTGGGAATGGGATTTGTGCATGCACATATTAAAATTTATTATTATATATTATATTATTATATTTAAGTATTTAACGGTTTTATTGTCATAGTAAATGAATACTCTAATTTATTTTGTTTCTATTAACATGAAGTGAATGTCCCTGTTTAGTGCTCATTGTTACTCCAACTTGCATCATAACTCTCCAAATCTAATACTTTATACGTCTACTCTTAGGTCGAGCTAATTGGTTCAGTTTTGAAATGGATTGTCACTTAAGATTATATTTATTAGCTAAAAGATAATTGATAGCTGATAGCTAAAAATGCTAGTTGATAAATAATATCGTTTGATAAAATTAACTGATAAACTAGCGGAAAGATACAAAATAATATAAAAGATCATCTAGAAAAAGATGTTTTTTGTAATTAATTAAAGCCTTAAAGGTATATTTGGAGGATTTAAAAAAAAAAAAATTTGAAAAGCTAATTAAGTAGTTTTTTAAAAAGCTAACTTATAAGCTATTTTTTCATTTTCAAATATTATAACTTAAAAAAATCAAAAAATAAATTAGTACAGCCTAATTATCTTAACCTAATCTACTTTTAATTACATATTCTTAAGAAAGTATTTCATATTTAACTGTAGTTTACTTTTAATTACATATTGTTTAAGAAAATATTTCTTTTAAAGTGATATTTAATACATCTTTTTACTCATCAAGTAAAAAGTTTGAAATAGACGTTGTTTAAGTTGTCTAACCTAATCATGACCCACGCCCACCATTATTGTTCTTAAATCTTTAACTGACATTCTAAAGTCGTTTACTGATGAAACATCGTCGTATCATTATTTACCAAAGCAATTATAACAGAAACTTTATGAATATATATATGAATTTTTATCATATGTAAAGGTGAGGTTGCTTAAGATGGTATAGCCTTAAAACATGGTTTTTCTGGTCTGCAATAATACGAAATATTAAACTTTTTAAGGAATAAAAGTTTTGGATTTTATTAAAAATATTTTACAATATTATATTAATTTATGTAAAGAAATAAATGTATACGGGATGTTCCATGTGGTCTCAACCAACACGCATACGATTATAAATTTAAATTGAGAAATCAAATCAAAATTCCTCACCAAATATGCATACTGGGTATGACCTGGATCTTAAAAATCAATAGAATACGATGTATCTTCCAGCATTGCAGTCAAACGTTTGACTTTTCTATTAATTTTTGTTTCGTGTTTTTTAAGTTTGTCATAAGTCATAACTATTTTGATTAACAATAATATATATATATAAGGCAAAATTAACTATTAGTTGAAAATCTTTTTTACATAATTTTTAGTAAATGTCAGTCTCTTATTGAATTTTACATTTCAATTTTGGAATTACTTTTTCCAATTGCATTTTTCTGTTTTTTTTTTAATTCTAATTTCACCTATTAAATGTCACCACATATTAATTATTTTTATTAATATAATAATTAGTGTATATCAATGTAGATAATAACATTCCATTTGTGAATTCCATATTTTAGGGTCACCACAAAAATGACAGCCTTAATTTATTACTTACTTCCAAAGTATGATCGAATGTGGATATTTGAATAATCCAATTATTCGGGAAGTAAAACATGCAAAAGAAACACAATGATAAACAATTAACAAAAGATAGTAAACAATACTTATAAACAAATCTCTATTTATTTAATCATCAAATGTCAATTACATTTATTTGTTACAAGTTTCTAAATATCTATCTAAACATTAAAACTAATATCATCCTTCAGACTAATGTTCATTGCGTGCTGAACATGCTTAATCCTACTCAGACCCTTTGTGAGGGGATCAGCAGGATTCTCTTCTGATGATACCCTCTTAACGACAAGGCTTCCTTCTTCTACACGATGTCTGATAAAGTGATATTTTCTGTCGATATGTCTTGATCTACCATGATCTCTCGGTTCCTTGGCCAAGGTAACTGCTCCTTCATGATCACACAAAATCTTTGCAACAAATCCAATTTTTGGGGTCAAAATGGAAAATACATGACAGCTGGGTGTTACAAGTTACTCAATCAAGTAGCATAGAAATATGGTTTTACTTTAAAAACTAAAGAATAACTACTATAAAGGGAATCTCTTAAAGTGCAATATATATATATATATATATATATATATATATATATATATATATATATATATATATATATATATATGTATATAGATCTTTGAAGGCTTTCAACTGTATTTATGGTTCCTGGATTGGTGTTGGTGTATTCTTAAAAATTCATGGATCTTGGTATATACTTTGTTGTCAGATTTATTAATGTTTAATTATTTTCTTGAGGCTAGTGTCACAAGACGATGTTCAAGAATTTTCCAAACTGATCAAGAAGACAGTGGAACTAGTAAGGACGATCTGGAAGACCCTAGAACGTCCTAGAAGTCTCTAGGACGCAAAAGAGTAATATAAAACCTTATAGCATTCTGTAACTAGATAAAATATCTTGTAAGAACGATCTAGAATATTTGGGAATGTTTGAAACCTAGAAACTTCCCTTGAGGAGGTGTAAGGTTCCTATAAATATGGGAGGGCTCATTTGCCCAAACCATTGAGAAGTTCTCTTGCAAAGAAGTTGAGTTATATAGACAAAGCTTTCTTTGAAGTGTTTTTTTATCACATCTCTTGCTTTATTGAGCTGTTAGTACATACTAAGAGTCAAAGTTAGCCTAACTTAGTCGGAGATAAGCTAAGTGGCACATGAGATAGACTAGTCGCAAGAGTCATCCCATGACACTAGGTTGTTGTACTATTATGTATTAGAAAGATGACTTAAGTTCATCATAAGTTGTCTCAACAGGTGGTGTGAGTTCCTTGAGCTTTAGTTGCACAAATTTTGGCCCCTTTTGTTGCATTCTGCTAAAGGGTATAAAGGTCATTATGATCAAGTAATGGTTTTGAGTATGAATTACTTTTTCCACCGTATAGATTGAATTACTTACATATTCTTCATTTTGTTTGTATTTATTTTAAAATTTTACTTTGAAAATTCTTAATGTTTACACCTTGATGTTTAATTTTTTTAATTAACATGTATACTATACGGGTCTCACACCTAGTTAATAAAATTTTGATTATGTTTTATCAATAACATTTCAAGTAGGTGTAAAGGAGATGGATTGGGAGCATTAGAGACACTAAAAATACTTACGTTTTTTTAAAAATTAGCTATAATAAAAGGGAGATGATTTGTACACGATAAATTTTTGCCATCCACGACATTTTTTATACATAGACAATATTACTCTTTCTTCTCTTTTACCAAGGTTTACACTTTATCCCTTGACTATATAAATATATTTATGTTTACCATATATAACAAATTTTTTTGCAAAATTTCAATTTTACAATTTTATCTATTTTACCAAACTTTATATTTTACGCTTATCACTAAAAAAGTATACTTTTTGTAACATCCCAAATTCACGGTAAAAATTTTTATTTTTAAATTAAGAGAAATCATCGTTTTCAAACAAAACTCATATCAAAACAAAGTATCAACTATAAATATTCCAAGATCATTGTATCACAAAATCATCCAGAAACATGTTATCGAAGGATGTGTACGATCACGCCTTTGCTTTTTCTGGATCATATGAAGTACCTGAAACCATAACAATCAAATTGTAAGCACGAAACTTAACAAGTTTCCCCCAAAATACCCCCCACACAATCATATAACAACATGCATACTGGGTGCAACTCTAACAGACTGGATTACCCCTGAGCCGACAACATGATTCTGGCTTGCCTTCCGACCCATAGCTCATGTCTGACTTGCTCCCGAGCCCACAACATGAGTCTGGCTTGCTTTCCGACCCACAACTTATGTCTAGCTTTGTAACTCCCCATTTCTGGTATGTGATTTAAATAAAGTAATTTTCATTTTCTTAAGGGATACTCGACGAGTCTGTAGCCCAACTCGTCAAGTAGTGACAGGATGTTCACGCATTTTAAGTTGACTACTCGGCGAGTCCATATGAAGGGACTCGGCGAGTCTGCCTGTCTGGATGAAGCCCTAATTTCAAGGGTTTGTACCCTATATAAACGTCATTATAGCCTCCCACCCCAGCCTCCAGCACCTTTATAGCATTTCCCCTGTAAACCCTAGCCCCTATTGTTGAGCTTGAGTGTGTTTGTGCTAGTTTGGAGGTTTTGGAAGAGAAAGAAAGAAGGAAGATCCAAAGAAGAAGAAGAAGATCCAGAGTCTCTTGATCATCAGCCTCACATCCTGGTACTAAAGCTTGTACCTTGCTTGTTATTTCCATTTGACAGTCTTGTATGCTTAGATGTGCTTCTTTTTGGGACTTTTTGGATCCAAACTCGAGATTGGGACTCCTATAAGGAAATGGATCATAGATCTGAGTATATTTGAGCTGTAGGAGCTCAAAGTAGCTGCCTTTATGCACCCAAGGTCGAGTTCCAAACCCTAAGACCCCATTCTTAGCTTATTTTGATGTTCTAGCCTCATTTCTTCATGCATGCACGTAAAGTTGGAAACTTTACGTGTAAAACCAACCCTAAGAGCCTAGATCTATGATTTGGAAGCACTGAAATCGATTAGAATCGACTGTATAGTAATAGCATGCTTGGGACTCGGCGAGTTGTTCTTCAACTCGACGATTTGTTCTTCAGACTCGACGAGTTGTTCTTACGACTCGGCGAGTCGTAGACTGGACGTGTTCATATGATGAAGGAGAACTCGACGAGTTGTTCATACAACTCGGCGAGTCGGATGATGATAGACTCGATGTTCATATCGAAGAGGAACTCGTCGAGTCTTCGCCAAACTCGACGAGTAGAAGCAAGTAGAGGACTAGAACGAATGAAAGGGGCTCGGCGAGTTGGCGGCCCAACTCGGCGAGTCCGGTCAACTGGAAGTCGACTTTGACCAGGAAGTTGACTTTGACCGGGGGTAAAATAGTCATTTCACCCTCAGTTTAGTTATCAGTATTTGATCGAGTATATTTATGGGAATTATAGCCGGGGAGATACCGGAGCAGCAGCAGATAGTTCCCGAGTAGCTTTTTCAGCATTCAGTTTACGAGGTGAGTTTCTTTCCAGTAGGAACGGGTCTACGGCCACAATGCCGACCCGTTTAGTTAGCAGTAGTTCCGGACTTCGGTCCGATGCCCGGCGGGGACCGATGTAGTGGGCGGGGCCCAAGCTAGTTCCGGACTTCGGTCCGATGTCGGGCGGGGCCCGATGTAGTGGGCGGGGCCCAAGCTAGTTCCGGAATTCGGTCCGATGTCGGGCGGGGCCCGATGTAGTGGGCGGGGCCCAAGCTAGTTCCGGACTTCGGTCCGATGCCGGGCGGGGCCCAGTATTTGCTTACATGTCGTTGTATGGTATGTAGTAGTTTGGGGGAAACTCACTAAGCTTTGTGCTTACAGTTTCAGTTTTGGTTTCAGGTACTTCCGCAAGTAAGGGGAAGAGCTCGGGATGATGGCATGGCACACACCACAGCTTCAGTTTTATCCTGGGAGTTTCATTCATATATTTTGATATGATTGATACAGTATTTGTTTGACACAGTTATGTGACTTTTGAGTTACTCATTTTATGGTTCTTAGTATGTATGACATTCGATGATGTGATTTTTAGTAATATCAAAAAAAACATTTGGGTCATATTTTGGGATGTTTCAAGCTTGCTCCCAGGTTTTTTGGCTTCCGCATAGAGCATGATTGCCTCAACCAAACCATACTATGTTGACATATACATAACAAATAACATATATCTAACAAACATATAATCATATAACCAATCAGACAAATAGGTAGATCTACAGATCACTACCGCATAGCAACATCCTATATACCAGGACACAAATCTAACAGATCATTACAACATAGCAACATCCTCTATACCAGGATACATAACCTAGTGGGCCGACATTGGTGTCTTTGACCCACGAGTACAGTGAGGTGCAAGCTGGGGCCCCGATACATTGTTCCGTTCCGGGTGACCGCGAGGGTGGGCAGTGTAGCGTACCGTTTGGAGCTACCTGCGGAGTTGAGGCAGATACATGATACCTTCCACGTGTCTCAATTGAGGAAGTGTATAGCCGACGAATCGGCGGTGGTGCCGCTGGAGGATATTCAGGTGGATGCGAGCCTGAATTATGTTGAGAGACCGATCGCGATCCGGGATCGAAAGGTCAAGGTTCTGAGGAACAAGGAGGTGCCCCTGGTTCAGGTCCAGTGGCAACATCGGAGAGGGTCCGAGCTGACTTGGGAGCCGGAGATGGAGATATAGGAGCAGCATCCAGAGTTGTTTGCATAGTAAGACTTCGGGGGCGAAGTCTGATTCTAGTGGGGGATAATTGTAAGATCCGGATTCCCTGGTATCTTATTTTAAGTATTTATCTTGAGTTTTAGGGAGGGACTCGGCGAGTAGGCACTCAGACTCGCCGAGTAGGATCGCGAATTCTTGACTAGGATTAATGATCGGACTCGACGAGTCGATGCGTGGACTCGGCGAGTCCACGCTGTAAAGTAAAACCCTAAATCTCAGTGCCTAAGCCCAATTTAAAGGCCTTTATGGCCGTCATTTGCGGCCACTACTCCCCTGTGAAAACCCTAGAGAGAAAAGAGAGCTTAGAGGGCATTTGGAGGCTAATTCTTCATCCTCTGGTGTGATCTTCCAAGAAGGAGTGGGAAAATCCAAGCTAGATCGATTGTGGAGCTTGGATCTGTGTTGTTCACACTAAGATTCACGTTTTGAGGCGGGGGCTAGACCAGATTTTACCGAGCTCGAGATTTACCGAGTTACCCAAGGTGAGTCTTCTCACTATACTTTACCTAGAGTGGTAATTAGAGTTATGTGACAGAGTATCTTGTATGCTATTTATGTGATTGTAATACACTGCATTATTTCTATGTGATTCATGCCGTGTATGTTCCAGAGTTTACAGAGTTGGAACCGGAAGGTTCACAGAGTTAGGACCAGAGGGTCCACAGAGTTAGGACCGGAGGGTCCACAGAGTTACAGCCTCGAGTGGCTAATATGTGTTATATGTGGTATTTTGGGGAACTCACTAAGCATTTATGCTTACAGTGTTGTGTTATGTGTTTCAGGTACCAGTGAGGATCGCGGGAAGGCGCCGGCATGATCCGTACACACACGAGGAGTTTTATACATTATGATCTTGGGGTTGTGTTTCTATGGATTGATATGTGATACAATGACATTTTTATAATATTTATGAATGAAAGTATGTTTTTGAAAATGTGAAAAATTGTTTGAAAAATTACGGTGTTACAAGTTGGTATCAAAGCCTTGATTTGAGGGATTCAGATGCACCTTCGAGCGCATTTGAACTCAAACTGAGGATTTGAGGAATTTTTCGAAATAACACAAAATTTTTCTAAAAGAGTAAAAAGATTTTGAAAAGAGCAGAGCAGAGCAGTGTGTACGATCAGCCAGCGCCCGAACGATGATTTCTCAAAATACCCTTATATTATGTGTTATGAGATATGAGATAACATGTTATGCATGCTAGAGTAGGCCAGGTATTCTTATTAGGACTAGAGTGGCCTGATTTATGATGCCTTAGCCTAGGGGTTTTGCTGCTAGGAGATGCTTGAGAGTGAGTAGATAGCAGCGAGGAGCTTATGAGAGATCTGCTAGAGAGTAGACTATGCATAGTGAGAGTAGAGTACTTGGGATTTGGGATCCTAGGAGGAGGACTTGGGGTGAATACTGATGTGGGTGGACGGTAGTATTGGGCCCGTACTACCGAAGACACCGGATCAGTGCGCAGCCCAAGTAAGAATCCTTAGGGTACCAGGGATCGAGTAGGAATGGGATATCGAGTGTGTGCACACTCGAGTGAGTCTCTGATATTTTGTGTTGTATTTCAGAGAGACATCATGGTTGGGACACGCAACACACCGGAGAGCAGTGGTGTTAGTGATGAGGAGATCCGCAGGTTGATTCATGAGGAGGTGGCTGCTGCCATCCGAGCCGAGATACCAGAGATGTTTGAGTCTATCAAGACCACCCTGATCGAGACTTTTGACGAGCGTTATGCTGCTCTTATTGATGCTGCTGTTGTTGCAGCCACCGCAGCCGTCGCTGCTGCGAAGGCCGCAGGGGGGTGACTCGTTGCTATACCGAGAGTTCAGCAACACGAAGCCACCAGAGTTTGACGGGACGCAGGATCCGATCGCTGCGATGAGATGGATTTCTGATGTTGAGGGATGCTTCTATACGTGTTCTTGCCCGGAGCATCTGAGAGTTCGGTTCGCGCTGAACCAGCATCGCTTGGGAGCGAAGGACTGGTGGAAGTTTGTGACAGCGCACTACTCTTCTGTAGAGCTTGCCGCGGTGACCTGGGAGAGGTTTACCACTATGTTTCGTGATGAGTACGTTCCCCCGGTGGAAAGGGAACATTTGGCCCAGGAGTTCTTGACCCTCAAGTAGGGTACCGATTCTGTTACAATGATCACCAGGATGTTCCATGAGAGGGCGATGTTCTGCCCTGAGCACGTGTCTTCCAAGCAGGCACGCATGAGTCGGTATTTGAGCATTTTGAGGAGAGACATCCACGAGTTCGTGACGAACTCATCGTACCGGACATTTGCCGAGCTTCAGGCAAATGCCCGGAAGAGGGAGATTGAGCTCGAGACTCAGGCCAGGGAGGAGGCGGAGTCTCAGGGGAGGGATCGGCGACCGGCACAGTCCCAGCCGGCAGCCAATCGGGCCAAGCCCGCCGATTCGAGATCAGGGAACCAGAAGAGCCGCACTTTTGGCAAGTGCGGCAAGAGTCATGAGGGGGTTTGCAGAGCAGGGTCTTGCTACAAGTGTGGCAAGGAGGGGCACACGGCCAAGGATTTCCCCAAGGGGTTTGCAGTTTGTTTTCACTGCAACCAGACCGGACACCAGAAGGCCGAGTATCCGCAGTTGCGGGGGTCAGCCCAGGGAGCATCACATGGATCTGCCCCTGCTGCCGTTCGAGCTGCAGAGAGTCGGCCAGTGAAGGCCGAGGCGCCGAAGGCACGAGGGAGAGCCTTCCAGTTGACAGCGGAGGAAGTCCTCGCAGCGCCAGATGTTGTGGCTGGTATGTATTCTTTCATCTATTTATTTTGAGTTTGTGGTGTTATGCTTATATTATGATATGCGTAGGTACATTTCTTGTGAGTTATGTACCTTCTTTGGTGTTATTTGACTCGGGTGCGAGTCGGTCTTTTGTGTCGTTAGCTTTTAGTTAGCACATCAGTATCTGTCAAGAGGCGTTGAGTCGACCTTTGCAAGTTTCCATAGCTGACGAGAGAGCGGTGTATGCCACTGATGTGATTCGAGGATGTGTACTCGAGATCTTCGGCTTTGAGTTCCCGATCGATTTGGTCCCGATTGCGATGGGAGATGTCTGTGTTATCGTGGGCATGGACTGGTTGAGCAGGTTTGGAGCGGTTATTGACTGCGAGCGACAGTTGGTGACCATACGAGACCCTAGTGGGGGAGTTCTTACAGTTTATGGCGAGGGTACCCGTTTTGGGTCTGCATTTTGTTCGGCCGCTAGAGCGAGGCAGAGCCTATAGCAGGGCTGTAGTGGGTTTGTGGCTTATGTGGTGGATACGAAAGTAGATGCAGAGAGACCGAGGTCGGTCAATGAGGTCCCGATAGTGCGTGAGTTCCCGGATGTTTTTACCGAGGAGTTGCCGGGTGTGCCTCCCGAGAGGCAGGTAGAGTTCCGTATCGATTTGTTTTAGGGGGCAGCGCCTATCGCCAAGGCGCCCTATCGCATTGCGCCACCAGAGATGCAGGAGTTATCCTCACACCTGCAGGAGCTGCTGGGGAAGGGGTTTATTCGGCCGAGTAGCTCGCCGTGGGGAGCTCCGATCCTTTTTGTCAAGAAAAAGGATGGTTCACACCGGATGTGCATTGATTACCGGGAGTTGAACAAGCTGACGGTCAAGAACCGTTATCCCTTACCGAGTATCGACGATTTGTTCGATCAGTTGCAGGGAGCGTCTTGGTTCTCCAAGATTGATCTGAGATCTGGATATCATCAGATGAGAGTGCGTGAAGAGGATATCCAGAAGACAGCATTCAGGACTCGTTATGGGCATTACGAGTTCGTGGTGATGCCTTTCGGACTCACCAACGCACCAGCGGCGTTCATGGATCTCATGAACAGAGTGTGCAGGTCGATGCTGGATCGTTCAGTGATCGTGTTCATCGATGACATATTGGTGTATTCGAGATCCAGAGAGCAGCATGAGGAGCATTTGAGGGAGATCCTCAGAGTTCTAAGATCGGAGAGGCTTTACGCCAAATTCTCCAAGTGCGATTTCTGGTTACGAGAGGTCCAGTTCTTAGGACACCTCGTCAACCAGAATGGGATATTGGTCGATCCGGCCAAGATTGAGGCGGTGAGGAGTTGGGAGGTGCCAAGATCACCCACCGAGATCAGGAGTTTTCTAGGATTGGCCGGCTATTATCGGAGATTTATCAGGGATTTCTCCAAGATCGTCGTGCCTCTCACCAGGTTGACCCGGAAGGGTGTTGCTTTTTCATGGGGTCCGGAGCAGCAGACCTCGTTTGAGACACTTCGCCAGAGATTATGCGAAGCCCCGATGTTAGCCCTCCCGGAGGGGATGGAGGATTTTGTGGTATATTGTGACGCGTCGATATCAGGATTGGGTGCGGTGCTGATGCAGAGAGGGCATGTGATAGCATACGCATCGAGACAGCTGATGCCTCATGAGACGTGGTATCCTACTCACGATATGGAGTTGGGGGCTGTGGTGTTCGCCCTCAAGATATGGCATCACTATTTGTATGGGGTTCGGTGTACCATATACATGGATCACAAGAGCTTGAAGTATCTGATGGATCAGCCCAACCTGAATATGCGCCAGAGGAGATGGTTGGATGTGGTAAAGGATTACGATTGTGAGATCCTGTACCACCCGGGCAAAGCTAATGTTGTAGCTGATGCCCTGAGCCGTAGGGCGGAGAGTGCCCCGATTCGAGACATTTTTATGCGGTTGACGGTGATGACTCCGATGTTGGACACCATTCGGGAGGCCCAGGCAGAGGCTGTGAGACCGGAGAACTGCAAGAGAGAGTGGGTGATTGGGCAGGTATCTGAGTTCGTGACTGATAGCCAAGGGCTTATGACCTTTTAGGGTCTGATTTGGGTGCCATACGCAGGCGGGACACGTACCACCTTGATGGAGGAGGCGCACAGATCGAGGTTCTCGATCCATCCCGGGGCCACTAAGATGTATTTGGATCTGAAGAAAGATTATTGGTGGCCCTGTATCAAGAGGGATGTTGCATGGTTTGTTGAGAGGTGCTTGACCTGTCGCAGGGTTAAGGCTGAGCACCAGCGACCGCATGGAAAACTCGGAATGGCTCGCATGCTATTTATAGCTCAGCAGCCTCGGACTACGTTGCGCGTCCAGCAGCTACGCTGGGCGTAGTCTCGGATAGGGATGCCAGCTTTGTACAGCTGGCTCGCAATATCGGAACGGATAAGGGCGAGGGTACGCGGGGCGTACCGACTTCGGAAGTGGGGCGTATGCGAGGGCTACGTGTCTCCATCGGGTGCGACTTCAGCGATCATCATCGGACGGTTGGGAAAGCGCCACGTCAGCACTTTCGCATTAGGTCTCGCAAATTCGACTACAATCTTTAAAAATTCGTAACTTTCGCGTACGAGTTCTGTTTTTGACGTTCTTTATATCCACGCGAAGGCAGGAACGTACTCTACAACTGTTGTTTAGACTCCGTCAGCTAATTTTGACTTTATTTTAAAAGTTATATTATCAACAGGCCGGGACAGGATTGGTCCGTTAAAAATTCATAACTTCTTCGTCCGACGTTCGTTTTCGTCTGTCCTTTTATCGTTACGCTACTATTAACGAGATCTTCGATTCTCGTTTAGGTTGTGTCGGCTAAAAACCACTCGATCTAATATTCGAACTTCTGGCTGTACACTCCTAAACCGAAACTTCGAAAAATCATAACTTCCTCATACGAGGTCAGATTTGGGCGTTCTTTTTATGGAAGCTCTCGGTTTAACGTATTCTACGACTTTTGTTTAGATCGCTAAGGCTGAATATCGCTCTATCGTAAATTCACTATTTACGCTTCCCGGTGCCGTGCCGGTTTTGCCGTAAAACTTCGATGGGTCATAACTTCTTCGTTATAACTCGGATTTCGGCGTTCTTTATATGTACGAAAACCTTGAGACATATTCTACAACTTGGTTAAGATTATTTATTATAAATAATCTTTTGTCGAAAAGTCATTTTCGACACTTATTGCCTCTAAATTGACTAGCCCGGATCTACAGGCGTTACAATTATCTCCCCCTTAGGATGATTACGTCCCAGAATCATCAACGAAACGGGGCTCACATGATGACTGCATATGTTATCTCTTCATCCTAAGTAATAACTGTAACTTTGATGTTTCTTCGAACGAGTATCTAACTCTTGGACTCGTTAACTGCAGGCGGTGCTCAATCTTGCACTTGCTCCCTATCTCACGTTAGACTCCAAATTATGACCTTCAAGTCACAATCTCGATCCTCACTGGATACGAACTTAAGATAAGTTCTTTTATTATTGCAATGGAACGATGTTTCATATTCTAATGACCTATCATCATATGTTGCAACGCTTAGACTTAGGTCTCTTAGAGTCAAATTCTAGAACAGACTATACATTCCTTCATGTTCTAATGGGATATAATCACATCTTAAAAGGTAGCATTCCTAGCTACAAGCAACTATCGCGATACCTCTACTGATCGATTTGATTGTCTTTCACTTCAAGCTTCTAGCTTAAGTCAGATGCTACATCGGACTTGGTTCTCTGAATCATGTATCATACTCACCGTAGTCGGACTCAATTCGATATGACCACCAGGGTCGGAATACAACAATACTCTTAGTCATTACCGAAACAATGGTAACGACATACTTGAATAAAATGGTATCAATTACTAGCTTCTTGGTAACCTTGTGACTTTCCCTGATCCACGTGTGAGTCCTGTGCTTCCGGTAGTATATGCATCTACTACCTTTCACACCTACTCATACTCGTCCCAAGTATTGTCTCGCAGTTTTCCAAGTCACCATACAAGAAAATCACATAACAGTTTAACACATCAGATAACAAAACGAAGGCTTTATTATTTCTCGAAACTATTACATAGGTGTTCAAGTTCACCCTAGACTATGCCTCTAATAGGCTATATGATATGATTCTATCCTCTTGGTTACTTCATGACTTGACCTTCGGGTATGAATTCCTCATCCTTGGTTCCTCGCGTTGTTTTCCGCTTCGTCGAGGATCATGTGGAATGCCCTTGGCCTTGGTGGTGTGTTTGGCCTTGCTGCCTCATTTTTCTTTGGGCAATTTCTAGACAGGTGCCCCTTGCCTCCACATCCGTAGCATACCTTATCATTATGTGTACAATCCTTGAAATAGTGACCAGTCCTTCCACACTTGTAACAAGTCACTTCTTCGTTGCACTTCCCACAATGCTTCTTCTTACATTTATCACACCATCTCGCTTCACCTCCTTCTCCTCCTCCAAGCTTTGAGAATTTGTTCTCCTTGTTGGACCTTGAAGATCCTTCAAACTTCCGCTTCTCTCCTGTCTTATCTTTTTCTAGACCCTTTTCTCTTATCTGGGTCTCTACGTTCTTAGCTGCTCGAACAGCTGATTTCAGAGTGGTTGCCATCTTGACTGTTGGGCCATAGTCGGCTGGCAGTCCATTTGCGAACTTCTCAATTTTGGAAAGTTCGGTTGGCACTAAGTATGGAAACAACTTCATCTTTTCTGTGAATGCAGCAGCATAGTCGTCGATGCTCATTCTTCCCTTCTTCAAGTTTTGGAACTCATTGTTCAGATCAATTAGATCTATCTCTGAACAGTACTGCGCCTTCAGTTGTTCCAAGAACTCATCCCATGACAATTTCAGGGCTTCTCCTCGCGGCATTGTATCCGTCAATAGCTTCCACCAGCTCAAGACTCCATTTTTCAGTTGTCTCACAGCGAAGACGGTCTTCTGCTTCTCGCTGCAGTCGCAGCTCTCAAACACCATCTCCATCTCAGAGATCCAATCCATAATTTCAACAGGCTTTGGGCTTCCTGAGAGACTTGGTGGTTTTGCACCCAAGAAATTCTTGTACATCCGCCCATCCTTGTTGTTTCTCCTCTCCGGGCCATCCCTTTGCTCACCTTGACTCCCTACTTGGCTCACTTGGCGGCTGTAGTTCCCTTCCTCAGATTGCTTGGGAATTGGCTCGGTCGGATCAACATGTATGGTAGGTTCGTCCCTATTCTCTTGCATCATTTGCCTCATTTCTTCCCTTTGTTCAGCTAACATAGCCCGCATCATGGCTTGTACTCCAGCCATGGTAACCGGCTCAGGTGCAACTTCTACTACGACTGGTATTTGCTGTATCACTGGGGGTTGATCTCGGTTCCCATTTGCATTCACGTTTCCGCTACGGGTCCTTGCCATCTTGATCTATACACCGAATAAGGTGAATTTAGATCTTTATTTAGGATAGTCGTTTAAATCATCCTTATCACTCCGAAACGTTTACATGCTAGTTCTAATATCGTAGTCGTACGTTTAGAATCCTAAACACATAAGGTTTCCAGATCCGGTCGGCAACAGACCATAGATCCGAACAAATAACAACATATCAGGCATCAATCATTTAGCACATAAAGCATATTAGGCCTACTTCCTAAAATAAGCTAGTGCTCACACCTCACAATCATCGCTTAGCATTCTAAGTTTAAGTCTAGAAATCCTACAAATTCCTAGTTCGCTTAAACTAATGCTCTGATACCAACTGTGACATCCCCATTTTTCACGGCCAGAAAAAACCGATTTTGTTTATGCTTTATAAAAATCAGAGTACTTCTTTTCATAAAAATGTTGCGAAATTTGTTCCCAGAAAAACACGATAAATACGTTATCAAAACATTTTTCGAAGAAACGTATTTTATTCATTTTAAAACGTTTGGGATGTCATCGTCAATACAGAAACATAAGCATAAACAGAACTTATATTTATTTACACTAGTGATTTTACATCTCTTTAATCTCTCAGAGTAATGTGACTTCATATCAACACCTGTGATATAAATAAACTGAGTGGGTCAGGTTGGGAAACCTGGTGAGTACATAGGGTTTTCAACCCACAATAATATAATTATTATGTTTAAACAATCAAACAATCAACCCAATTACCCATCCCCATTATCTTCTTTACTTTTAAGGATCTATCCTAAGAGTCGTCTATCATGCCTTCGTTTATTTCGAGGTCCCTCGCTTTCAGGGTTATAGGACTGACACTAAATCCATAGCTGCCAATGCTCATTCGTAAAGCACTAATTCCATAGCTGCTATAGTTTATTCATCGGGTACTAAATCCATAGCTACCAGTGTTTGTCCAATAGGCACTAAGTCCATAGCTGCCGATGTTATTTATTAGGCACTAAGTCTATAGCTGCCAATGTTTACTCACATCATCTTTTATCTCTCATCATTTATCTACCCATGTTATACCCAACATATTTGTAGATATAAAATACGTATACAGTTTAAATTAGTTAAAACATGTATAAAAACGTTCATCCAGCATAGATAGCAAGTATACAGATAATATGAACACATAGCACGTAATTTATATTAAATACTTCATATCTATGTGTAAGATGAAAGTAACTATGCACTCACCTGATTAGGTGGTGACTCGGTACTCGAACAGCGCTTCGTTACCTCAAAACAATTTTTCCTCGACCAAGTAGGGTTTAGTTTTAACGTTAAGCGCGACTAATTAATAGTCTAGCTATTATTATTATTATATAAGCGTTAAATAACACTCAATATAATTCATAATAATAGCCCAAATAATTATTTTAAGGACCTAATAACATTACTATAATTATTTAAAAGCTATATTAAAAATTGCATAGGCGTAGCTCACTTATAGCGGGTTTTATTAAAAACCGGGCTTTGCTCAAGGCAGCGTTTCCGAAACCGAAAGACCCTTTTTCTCGGGACTCCGGGAGCCTCGGGGCTTTCCTCGGGTGCTAGGGGTTTTACCTAGGGTGTAGGGGGGTTTGGAACTCTAGAGAGAGAAAGATCTTAGAGAGAGAGAGTGAAGAAAGGTGTGAAAAACTCGGAATGGCTCGCATACTATTTATAGCCTCAGCAGCCTCGGACTACGCTGCGCGTCCAGCAGCTACGTTGGGCGTAGTCTCGGATAGGGATGCCAGCTTTGCACAGCTGGCTCGCAATATCGGAACGGATAAGGGCGAGGGTACGCGGGGCGTACCGACTTCGGACGCGGGGCGTATGCGAGGGCGATGTGTCTCCATCGGGTGCGACTTCAGCGATCATCATCGGACGGTTGGGAAAGCGCCACGTCAGCACTTTCGCATCAGGTCTCGCAAATTCGACTACAATCTTTAAAAATTCGTAACTTTCGCGTACGAATTCCGTTTTCGACGTTCTTTATATCCACGCGAAGGGAGGAACGTACTCTACAACTTTCGTTTAGACTCCGTCGGCTAATTTTGACTTTATTTTAAAAGTTATATTATCAACAGGCCGGGACATGATTGGTCCGTTAAAAATTCATAACTTCTTCGTCCGACGTTCGTTTTCGTCTGTATTTTTATCATTACGCTACTATTAACGAGATCTTCGATTCTCGTTTAGGTTGTGTCGGCTAAAAACCGCTCGATCTAATATTCAAACTTCTGGCTGTACACTGCTAAGCCGAAACTTCGAAAAATCATAACTTCCTCATACGAAGTCAGATTTGGGCGTTCTTTTTATAGACGCTCTCGGTTTAACGTATTCTACGAATTTCGTTTAGATCGCTAAGGCTGAATATCGCTCTATCGTAAATTCACTATTTACGCTTCCCGGTGTCGTGCCGGTTTTGCCGTAAAACTTCGACGGGTCATAACTTCTTCGTTATAACTCGGATTTCGGCGTTCTTTATATGTACGAAAACCTTGGGACATATTCTACAACTTGGTTAAGATTATTTATTCTAAATAATATTTTGTCGAAAAGTCATTTTTGACACTTATTGCCTCTAAATTGACTAGCCCGGATCTACAGGCGTTACAGGGACACATACCTACCATTGGCTGAGTTGTCCTATAACAACAGCCACCATTCGAGTATTGGTATGCCTCCCTTCGAGTTGTTGTATGGGAGGAGGTGTCGGACTCCCATTTGCTGGGGAGAGGTAGGGCAGCGCGTGATGGGCAGCACTGAGATAGTGCTTCAGACGACCGAGCAGATACAACAGGTTAGACAAAGGTTGTTGACAACTTAGAGCCGCCAGAAGAGTTATTCGGATAGGCGACTATCCGAACTGGAGTTCCAAGTGGGAGACTTCGTACTCCTAAGATGTCTCCTTGGAAAGGAGTGATCCGATTCAGGAAGAGGTGCAAGCTGGGGCCCCGGTACATTGGTCCGTTCCGGGTGACCGCGAGGGTGGGCAGTGTAGCGTACCGTTTGGAGCTACCTGCGGAGTTGAGCCAGATACATGATACCTTCAATGTGTCTCAATTGAGGAAGTGTATAGCCGACGAATCGGCGGTGGTGTCGTTGCAGGATATTCAGGTGGATGCGATCCTGAATTATGTTGAGAGACCGATCGCGATCCGGGATCGAAAGGTGAAGGTTCTGAGGAACAAGGAGGTGCCCCTGGTTCAGGTCCAGTGGCAACATCGGAGAGGGTCTGAGCTGACTTGGGAGCCGGAGATGGAGATACGGGAGCAGCATCCAGAGTTGTTTGCAGAGTAAGACTTCGGGGGCAAAGTCTGATTCTAGTGGGGGATAATTGCAACATCCGGATTCCCAGGTATCTTATTTTAAGTATTTATCTTGAGTTTTAGGGAGGGACTCAGTAGTAGGCGCTCAGACTCGCCGAGTAGGATCGCAAATTCTTGACTAGGATTAATGATCGGACTCGACGAGTCGATGCGTGGACTCGGCGAGTCCGCGCTGTAAAGTAAAACCCTAAATCTCAGGGCCTAAGCCCTATTTAAAGGCCCTTATGGCTGTCATTTGCGGCCACTACTCCCCTGTGAAAACCCTAGAGAGAAAAGAGAGCTTAGAGGGCATGTGGAGGCTAATTCTTCATCCTTTGGCGTGATCTTGCAAGAAGGAGTGGGAAAATCCAAGCTAGATCGATTGTGGAGCTTGGATCTGTGTTGTTCACACTAAGATTCACGTTTTGAGGCGGGGGCTAGACCAGATTTTACCAAGCTCGAGATTTACCGAGTTACCCGAGGTGAGTCTTCTCACTATACTTTACCTACAGTGGTAATTAGAGTTATGTGACATAGTATCTTGTATGCTATTTATGTGATTGTGATACACTGCATTATTTCTATGTGATTCATGTCGTGTATGTTCCAGAGTTTACAGAGTTGGAACCGGAAGGTTCACAGAGTTAGGACCAGAGGGTCCACAGAGTTAGGACCGGAGGGTCCACAGAGTTACAGCCTCGAGTGGCTAATATGTGTTATATGTGGTATTTTGGGGAACTCACTAAGCATTTATGCTTACAGTGTTGTGTTATGTGTTTCAGGTACCAGTGAGGATCGCGGGAAGGCGCCGGCATGATCAGTATACACATGAGGAGTTTTATACATTATGATCTTGGGGTTGTGTTTCTATGGATTGATATGTGATACAATGACATTTTTATAATATTTATGAATGAAAGTATGTTTTTGAAAATGTGAAAAATTGTTTGAAAAATTACGGTGTTACACGCCGCTAGCTGTCGCCACTTAAACGACTCCTCTTTCCGCTGCTCCGGTCGTCGTCTACCATCCTTGAAGGAGGCTGTTGTGTGTGCTCGTGTGTATGTGTGTGTTGTGTTGTATAACAACTTGTCGTGAGCGTCTTGTTGGCCGGAAAACGAGAAAAACCACGATGGCAGCTAACCATGGTGGATGCCGCCCCTACTATCTTTTTCTGCTACAACCAACCACCGTGTGAGGTGCCTGTATGTGTACTATGGTGTGTGTGTGTGCCTGTTTTAATGGTGAGATGTTGTATGAACATTTCTTGGCCGGGAAAATCAAAGAAAACTAATAAGTCCATTTTATAAATGTACTAAATTGTCATAAATCTGTTGAATTGATGTATAATTGTCCAAGAATGGCACTACTTTGATGAGTTGTTGAACTTCATATGCAGGTCAATATATTGTACTAAAAGTGGGCGGAACCTGCAAGTAAAACGGATTGCTAAAGTAATGATGAAACATTGCTGGGAAAATTGACCATGCTTCAATGTTTTGGTCATATCTCAAGTTCTGGAGCTCCGATTGACATGAGTAAAGAAGTTCTGGAAACTAGACAAGATTTGCTACAACTTTCGTGTTTTGTGTTTCTGCTAGTTATGTCGTTTTGACCACCAAAACTTGCACGGAAGATGAAGGACGCCTCTAGGCGTCTAAGACGTTCCCTAGGACGTCCAGGTCAAACGGTCAGCATTTCGTCGTTATTTCATAGCAGAAAAGAAGGAAGAACCCCGTCGGCGTCTTACATGGCGTCTAAGACGTCCCCTAGGACGTTTTGGCATTTTAGGGACGTCCCGTGTTGGAACGGTGTGTTTCGGAAAGTTTGGAAATCAAGGAAGGGCGTCCTAGAATGCGTCTAAGACGTCTCCTAAGACGTCGGACGTTTTTGGCCATTTTTCAGTGTATTTCAAGGACGGCAGAAGGCATGTTAGGACGTACAAAGAACGCTTGGGCGTTATACACAACGTCTAAGACGTCTCCTAGGACGTCCAACGTCCCACATCGCCTAGTTTCACTCTTTTCTGTCAAATAATATAAATAGAGCCTTGTGCATTCGTTTTTAGGGTTACCACCTGCGATTCTCAGAGTTTTTCCTGCGTTTTTGAGGCTTCTAAAACCCTTGGAAACATTTGGAAACACAAGTCCATTCCATTTCAATCCGGATTCAAGGCAATATTCGATTTAATTCATCATTAAGCAACATTTGAAGATCATTCAACCGGTAATTCTCATCAATTCTAGTAATTTTCAGAAACGATTACTTCCTCCCAAGGTTTATTTGTTCTATACTTTGATAATCATTAGGCTACATTTGTGTGATGATTCTACGTTTGTTTATGAATTCTATTATGCATTTTATTCATTTTAATCAAGTTATTTGTTTTATGAACTCAATGGAAGGCTAAACCGTTAGGGTTACTTCCGGGGATGTTTATGACTTTTGGATGAACACACTTGATTATTACTTGATTCTAATTAATTTCAATTGTTATTTTATGCTTCATATGATAATCTTTGGTAATGATAAGTGAAATTGGGTTGTATGAATTGTTTGATGTCATAATTAAGATAGTCTATTGTCAATTCATCATTTGTTCCAAGTTCAATTAGTTTAGAAATAAAGACAAGTGATTGAATCAACATATATTGTTGTAAAATACGACGGATCCAAATTGACTTAAATAATATTAGCTCAATGCGGAATGGGATCAAAAATTATCAAAGCATAATAATCACAACGAAATACGAATAAAATAAATAGAATAGAGACACAGGAATTTAAGTGGAAACCCAAATCGGGAAAAAACCACGGGCGGAGGAAGCCGAGAAACAATTCACTATAATTTGCAGTGTTTACAGGGATTATGAAAGAGATTACAAATAGAGTGGGAGAGCTAAAATATACGGTGGTGTATATATATATATATATATATATATATATATATATATATATTTGATTTGGTTCGTGGGTTATTATTTCAAGCCTTCTGGCTTAGGCTATTTATAGCCAAAAGAGAACATATGAAAAGGAAAGAAAAAAGCCGTCCATAATTGTAGGCGAAGAAGAAGTTAGGCGCCCCACATGTAACTCACCGTCCATTCTCATTTTCAATTTCACACTTATATTACTATTCATAGTCAAACTATGAATAGTAAATGATAAGTTACAGAAATAACCCCTGAACTATTTGTCACTTGCTAATTTTGGAGGCAACTTTTCCACAATCTCCACCTTGACGTCAAAATTAAGCAAGTCATGCTTTACGATTAGTCAAAACATATAGCTCATCAAACTCTAAAACTTCCATAAAAACCTGCAAATTTTATATAGAGAAAAAATTGTTTCCGAAAAATAAATAATACTTCCTCCACCACGAGCCTTCAGGCTCAACTGCGATCAGAAACACCCACCATGTCCAAACATAATTTGAACTTGGCTATAGGAAGACTTTTAGTGAACATATCAGCGGGATTATAATCTGTATGAATCTTGTCCACAACACAATCACCTTTTTCAATGATATCCCGCACAAAATGATAACGAATATCAATATGCTTTGTTCGGTCATGACACATTTGATCTTTACTCAAGAAGATAGCACTTTGGTTGTCACAGAAAACTGTGGTCACCTTTATTCTATCATTGAGTTCTCCAAATAACCCCTTCAACCATATATCTTCCTTAACTGCTTCTGTAATCGCCATGTACTCTGCCTCGGTAGAAGACAGGGCAACTGTAGACTGTAACTGGGCTTTCCAACTAACAGCACAACCATTTAGAGTAAACACATACCCTGTAATTGATCTTCGTTTATCCAAATCTTTGCCATAATCTGAATCAACATATCCGAACACCCCAGTGTTAGATTTACCAAAACGTAAACACATAGAAGACGTACCACGTAAATAACGAAAAATCCACTGTACTGCTTTCCAGTGTTCTTTCCCCGGGTTCGCCATGTATCTACTAACCATGCTAACAGCATAAGCCAAATCAGGGCGCGTGCAGATCATAGCATACATCAAAGATCCAACAGCACTAGAGAATGGAACACGTGTCATGTAAGCCATATCAGTCTCATTAGTAGGACTCAAAGCGGATGATAGCTTGAAATGAGCTGCAAAAGGTGTGTTGACAGACTTTGCTTCGTGCATACTGAAGCGTCTTAGGACTTTCTCAATATAACTTTTCTGAGAAAGATGAAAGATCCTAGACTTCCTGTCACGAATAATTTCCATACCTAAAATCTTTTTGGCAGCTCCTAAGTCCTTCATTTCAAATTCAGCTTTCAACTGGTCTTTTAACTTCTGAATCTCCTTCATATCTTTTGCTGCAATCAACATGTCATCCACGTACAAGAGTAAGTAGATCTTTGAACCATTGTCACCTTTCTTGAAATAAACGCAGCTATCATAGGTGCACCTGCTGAATTTGTGACTGGTCATGAAAGAATCGAACCTCTTGTACCATTGTCTAGGAGACTGCTTGAGGCCATAAAGAGATTTGTTCAATTTGCATACGTAGTTCTCCTTTCCAGGAACTGCAAAACCTTCAGGTTGTTGCATAAAAATCTCTTCCTCAAGCTCACCATTTAGGAAAGCTGTAGTGACATCAAGTTGTTCTAACTCAAAATCGTTAGAAGCAACCAACCCCAACAATACACGAATGGAAGTATGTTTGACAACTGGGGAATAAATGTCAGTGTAATCAATACCAGGAATCTGACTGTAGCCTTTAGCTACTAACCGAGCTTTGTATCTTGGTTTATCATTTGGGTTGACAGGTTCCTTGAGCTTGTAGACCCACTTGCATTTAACTGGTCTCTTCCCTTTCGGAATAGGAACTAAATTCCAAGTACTGTTTCGCTGCAAGGATTCCATCTCATTTTGCATAGCGAGCATCCAATCATTTGAGTCTTCAGATTTGATAGCCTCGTCATAATTCGCAGGCTCCGTTGCAGACTCAATATTATCAGCAACAATAAAAGCATAGGCAACCAAATCAGATTCAACATACCTCTTCGGAGGAATAATCTGTCTTCTCGGTCTATCTCTTGCAATGCTTGGAGTAGTAGCTTGTGGTTGTGAAAGTGTTGAATCTTCACCAACAACATGCTCATCCGACGAAGAAGAATCTTGATGCTGATTTGTACTCTGATTAGTGGTAGGTGAAGTAGGAAGCTCCACCTCCATTTGAGCATTCTCTTTATTTGCTTCGGATGATACATCTGATGCATCTGTTCTTTTAGAAGAGTCAGCAACTGGTTGAATTATAGCAGACTCATCAAAAGTAACATCTCTTGAGATGATAATTTTCTTCAAATCAAAGCTCCATAACTTGTAACCCTTTACACCTTGATTGTACCCAAGAAAAACGCATTTGATTGCTCTTGGTTCTAGCTTCCCATTGTCAACTCATGCATACGCTGGACATCCGAATGGTATTAAATCTGAATAATTGGCAGGTTTACCGGACCATAACTCAAACGGAGTTTTCTTCTCGATTGCTCGTGACGGTGATCGGTTGATAACATAGCAAGCAGTCGAAGCAGCCTCCGCCCAAAAAGACTTTGGCAATTTGGAATTAGAAAGAATACACCGGACCTTCTCCATAATGGTGCGATTCATCCTTTCAGCTACACCATTTTGTTGAGGTGAATGGACTACTGTGCGATGTCGAGTAATGCCTTCCTTTTGACAATAGACATTAAACTCTTCTGAGCAAAACTCAAGTCCATTATCCGTACGAAGATACTTTACCACCAGACCTGATTGCTTTTCAACCTGAACTTTCCAATTTCTGAAGGTAGAGAAAACGTCTCCTTTATGTTTTAAGAAGAAAGACCACACCTTCCTGGAGAAATCATCAATAATAGTGAGCATATAAATAGCTCCACCTTTTGAAGCAACTCGAGCCGGTCCCCACAAATCCGAGTGAACATAATCAAGTGGTCCTTTCGTTGTATGGATACCACTTGCAAACCTTACTCGTTTTGCCTTGCCATATACACAGTCTTCACAGAAATCCAAATCAATAATCTTTTGTTGACCAAGTAAACCTCTTCGACTCAATTCTGACATGCCTTGAAAACTCATATAGCCGAGTCGAAGGTGCCAAAGACGGGACTGATCTGGATCAGAAAGAGACTTTGAAACAACAGCAGCATCACTCGAAATTGTTTGCCCGTCAAGAAAGTAAAGATCTGAGGTTTTTCGTTTGGCTCTCAGTTTGTCGGAACCGTCTTTGAATACCCTGAGAACTCCACCTTTACCAGCAAACTCGTATCCCTTTTTGTCAAAGGAACTGAGAGATAACAAGTTTCTTCTGAGGTCAGGAACATATCTAACATCCCCCATGGTTCGAATAACTCCGTCAAACATACGGATCCTGACTGAACCATGTCCAAGAACTGGACATGTAGTATTGTTACCCATCAACACATAGCCCTGGTTAACCTTTTCAAATGTGTAAAACCAACTTTTGTTGTGACACATATGAAAAGTACAACCAGAGTCGAGTATCCAATCACCAGTGGAATCCAGTTTATCTGAATAAACTGTCAAAAGTTCTCCAATACCTTCGACCTCAGCTAGATCGGCTTCACCCGAAGTGCTAGCTTGTTTACCATTTGCTGCCGTCTTCTCTTTTTCTTTGTTCTTCAACTTGAAGCATTCTTCAAGCACATGTCCCTTCTTGTGACAATAGTTACAAAACTTTCGTTTGCCTTTTGACTTGGATCTGGTTCTGTTGGAAGATTGAGAAGTTCTACTTCTCTCTGTTATTCTTCCTCTGGCATTCAAACCTTCGGCTTTAGCATCACTTGAACCACCACCAGTAATATGCTTCATCTTCTCTTTGGAATCCAAAGCTGTATAGACTTCATCTAAAACTAGAGTGTCACGGCTATAGATAATAGTATCACGAAAATGGCTATAGGATTCTGGCAACGACGATAGTAAGAATAGAGCCAAGTCTTCATCTTCATACTGAACATCCATATTCTCTAAGTTATTTACTAACTCTTTAAATGTGGATATATGTTCAGTTAAAGAGCCTCCTTCAATCATCTTGAGATTGAACAACCGTTGCTTCAAATGCAACTTGTTTGGTAAGCTCTTGGTCATCAACAGTTGCTCCAACTTTAGCCATAAAGAAGCCGCTGACGTTTCTTTTAGAACATCTTGCAAAACATCGTTTGACAAGTGCAAACGAATCTGGGATAAAGCCTTCAGATCTTTCATCTCCTTTTCTTCTTCGGTCCATGTATCGGGCATCATATTGAAACCCAAGAGCGCCTTGTGTAAATCCATCTGAATGAGAATGTCTCTCATCTTTACTTGCCACAACGGAAATCGGGTGTTACGATCCAGTAGTGGAATATCGTATTTTACCGAAGACATGATTAATTACTTGATAAAATGATCCCAACGAGCTAATATCACAACCTGGATGCTCTGATACCAATTGTTGTAAAATACGACAGATCCAAATTGACTTAAATAATATTAGCTCAATGCGGAATGGGATCAAAAATTATCAAAGCGTAATAATCACAACGAAATACGAATAAAATAAATAGAATAGAGACACAGGAATTTACGTGGAAACCCAAATCGGGAAAAAACCACGGGCGGAGGAAGCCGAGAAACAATTCACTATAATTTGCAGTGTTTACAGGGATTATGAAAGAGATTACAAATAGAGTGGGAGAGCTAAAATATACGGTGGTGTATCAATATATATACACCACCGTATATTTTAGCTCTCCCACTCTATTTGTAATCTCTTTCATAATCCCTGTAAACACTGCAAATTATAGTGAATTGTTTCTCGGCTTCCTCCGCCCGTGGTTTTTTCCCGATTTGGGTTTCCACGTAAATTCCTGTGTCTCTATTCTATTTATTTTATTCGTATTTCGTTGTGATTATTACGCTTTGATAATTTTTGATCCCATTCCGCATTGAGCTAATATTATTTAAGTCAATTTGGATCCGCCGTATTTTACAACATATATTATTCCAACTTATGATATTGAATGTTAATGCGGTAATAGGTAGTTGTAAGACATTTTATTGCTAGTTCACTAATTGTCCCTAATCCATACAGACATAAATGAGTAAGACAACTAGTTGAATGAACATCTAGTGTACCCAAAACTGTGTGTTACAAGTTAATAAACCCCAATTGCATCTATGTAATTGAACTAGGATTCTAGGGAAGAAAGTGTGTGAATCTAAACTGTCCATAACTGAACCGGGAGTACTCTAGTTTTCTCATTGAGATTTTTATTTTTAATTAATAAATTTCCAAGCTTTTATTTGAATTTTGTTTTAATCTTTTTCGTGACAATTGCTAGTAATACTTTTCTTTTTATTGATTGCTTTGACACAAAGTTTAACCACGAACTCCTCGTGGATTCGACCCTTACTTACCCTAGCTATCTAGTGTGTGTGTGAGGTTTATTTTTGACCGAGACAACGACCTCGATCAAAAACCCACCACCACCGTGAAGTGGTGGCTGTCACCTCCTGCTGCCGTCTGCCACCCCTGTTGGTGGCTGTATTGGGAAATTTGGTATTATTTTGGTACTAGTGTATGTATGAATGGTGTATTAACTTTTATGTGTGTTTGGATTGTTGGATTTATCACTCGAGACCGCCACCGCCGTCGTGTGTGGGTGGCTGCCGCCACAGACCGCCACCGACCACCACTGCCCGAGGTGGTAGTGGGTAGTGCCCAGCTTATTAAACATTAAATTAACAATACATCTAACTTTAGTCCGAGTGGCACGAGTTTGGAGTTGGAAACCCTAATTAGGGTTTAGAATACCCTAATGTGAAGAAAACCCTAGTTTTCGAGTTTTTCGGGACTCGCATTAAAACTGTTAATTAAACTTAAAATAATACTTAATAATGCCCTACAATTAACTTAATGCAATATTTGACTTAATGAATTAAGTCCTTAAGGGGTTAAGCATGGAACACTAACCCTAGTTATCATTTTATGTGGAAACCCTAGAATCGGGAAGCTTTATTTTGGACAATGATCGGACGCGTATTTGAGATATCGCTTGGATTATTATTATTATACCCGAGAATAATTGTGTCAAACCTTAATCAATCCTACCCTTAGGTAATTAGTCCTTAATGGGTTAAGTGTCCTTACTTAACCTTAATTGAAACCCTAATCGTCATTTCATGCGAGGTAGTCACTGTTGCAAGTGACTATGACCTATGATCAGGTATTTACTAAAGTATCTTCTTGTAGGTGATTGGAAGTGAGTTGAAGATGGTAGAGTTCTTCGTTTCTACGGTGGTTATCTACGCGCATATCGAGGTGAGTTTCGCCTCACTGTACCCGTGGGTCGAAGGTACCAATGTCGGCCCACTAGTTTTGGTTATCTGTTAGTAGAATGATGCCTTAGGGACTATATATAGTCATGTAGGATAGACTGAGGACTCTTAATCTAAGATCTCTTACCTGTTCCTTGTGTTGGTTGTGGTTCTAGAGTAGGATCACCTGTCCGGGTGACTATCTCATCTCTGAGTATATACGGCCATGCATTCCTTGGATTGTTGATATTTAGTATTCTGCTATGTTGTAGTTATCTAATAGATCTATGTTCTGGTATCAAGTATGCTACTACGTTGTAGTGATGTGTTAAATCTGTGTTCTGGTATCAAGTATGTTGCTTTGATGTAATAATCTGTAGAGTTGTATGTTATATGTGCTTGCTGGTTATCATCTATGGAGTGCCCATAGGGACTGTCTGTGGTCATGTAGGATAGCCTGATAACTCTTGGTCTAGGCTTTCTTGCATGTTCCTTATTTGGTTGTGGCTCTGGAGTAGGATCATCTGTTCGGGTGGCTATCTCACCTCTGGTTACTTATAGTTACGCATTTTATGGAGGTTATCAGGTAAAAGGCTTGTATGTTGTGAGAGGACTAGTAGGTGGTAGTGAGATGTATGATTTATGTTGCATGTATTATGTGCCTACTTGATCCTGGTTGTTTATATGTCGACATGTTGTGTTTGGATTGGGTTAAGGCGGTCCTGCTTTGTGTTGTAGGGCAAGATACCCGGTGCGGGCCGACTGTAAGTCGTAGGCATGGAGGCTCGGGCGGAGCGGTTGGGTTGAGGCGGTAGGCCAACAAACCCTGGTATTCTGGCTCGGATAGACTGAAGGCCTGCGAGGTGGTCCAGTCAGGTTTGTATGATTATTCAGGCTCGGATAGACTGAAGGCCCTATAAGTGGATGTTATGCATGCTTGTATGATTATTCGTATGGGGTATTTTGGGGGGAAACTCACTAAGCTTTGTGCTTATCTAGTTGTTGATTGTTTCAGGTATTATCGGTGGCCAAGGAAGGCGAAGGCGGGACTATACACACTCATCATCAATATTGAGGATTTCTCGTTTTCTATGATACTCTGATTTTTAATAAATGTAATTTGGAATAAACGGTTTTTCTTAATAATGGATTTATAAATTGGGAAGTTTTACCTTAATAAAAATGAACAATTTTGGTTGTGAAAAATGGGACGTTACAAGTTGGTATGAGAGCCCTAATTTGAGTGAATTGGAGGAATACTCATGTGAATCCAGTCTCAAACTAGGATCCGAGAGGTTTTGAAAAATCTTTTGAAAATAATTTATAATAAAATGGTTGGGTTAAGGAAATAGGCTCAGTCTCTTGTCATGTTCTTGTTTGATAATTGGCTTGGGATCAGGAACGTGGGCCTTGACTTAAATTTGAATTTTTCAGGAGGACGCAGTGTGTACAGTCAGCCAGAGACTGAATAGGAGAGTGGTTCCCAAAATACTTATACTTGTTATGTTTGCTGAGTTTTGATTTTTGTTGATATATGAATTGTTTTAAAAGCATGCTAGTGGATAAGGTTCTTTTAGAAACTGATGTATAGAAATGCCTGATTTCTGTGATGCCTTCTAATTTAGGGGGTTGCATGCCTGGTATATGTTTTTGATTGTGTGATTTCTGCATGGATGTTGATTAGTTGTATATGGTCAGGATCGAATAGCCTTAGAATGATCGACTTGGCCTTACTTCCTATTCCTTGTTTGGTTGTGGACTTAGGGCATAATCGATTATTCGACATTCTATGTGATCTTGTATTGTGTACAACAAGCATGCACAAAAGCAACGAGTGGTGCAGGAGCGAGGGTAATCCTAGGAAGAGTGCCTAGGAAGTTAGTTGTAGCTCGCAGGAAAAGTGGGTGTTAGCACACATAGGAGTGGCTTAGTGTAGTGACTTAGGACCCTGGAATGAATTCTGAATCAACTACGAATAGGTGTGGAAGGTAGTATGGGCCCATACTACTGAAAACACCGGATGCGTATCAAATTTAGAAGGAATTTTGAGGTTGCTAAGGAACTAATAGGAGTAGTATCTGGTGTGTTGAGCACTGTATGGTGATGTCTGATCTTTCCTTGATATATTTTTAGTATGGCGGCTATTGGAGGTTCAGGGTCAGGAGACGGAGCTGGTGGCCAGGATGGACCAGGATTGACGGAGGACCGAGTTTGGGAGATCATTTGTGAGGAGGTTGTTTCTTTTGTCAGGGAGGTGACTCCGAAGTTGCTCGGGATGGTCAAGATCGCCATGATTGAGTTTTTCGATGATCGTTATGTTACATCATCTGAGGTTAAAGTTTCTGCAGCCACCGCGACTATTGTTTCCATTGGGCCTCGAGGAGAGAGAGATTTATAGTATCGAGACTTTGATAATACGAAGCCCCCAGAGTTTGATGGGGTCTCAGACCCGATTATGGAGATGCGATGGTTGTCTGATGTGGAGGGTTGTTTCTTCACGTGTTCTTGTCCGGATGACCAAAAGGTCAAGTGTGCCCTGAACCTTCTCATGTTAGGGGCAAGGGATTGGTGGAGACTGGTGACTAGTTCTTATACTCCTGAGCAGAGGGCTACGATGACTTGGGAGCAGTTCTCGGAGATGTTATGTGTAAGGTATGTTCCCCTGGTAGAGAGGGAGAGACTGGCCCAGGAGTACCTAGATATGAGACATACGACCGAGTCGGTGACAGAGATCACCAAGATGTTTATCGAGAGGGCTTTGTTTAGTCCTAAGTTCACTGCTTCAGAGCAGGCTCATATGACTCGGTTTTTTAGCATGCTCAAGACAGATATTCGACAGTTCGTGTCAACCAAGCACTATGGTTCTCTCACTGAGCTTCAGGATGCCGCAAGGAGGCGAGGGAGCAGTGTCAAGCTCTGGATCAGTCCTAGCCTGCAGCGAAATGGTTCAAGTCCGCCAGCCAGAGTTCATGGCCAGTTGGAGGGAGGCGCAGATCTTTTGTATGTCACAGGTGTGGCGAGGATGGCCATTTTGGTAGGGATTGTAGGCGGAGTGCACGAGATTGTTTCCATTCCCTTTTCTCAGTGAGGTGCTGGATCCTACACCCTTAGCTTGGCAGTTAGCCGATGGTCGTCATGGAACCGCCGGGGTCCCTAGGACCAACATTTGAGTTGGCAGTTCTTCTATTTAGAAATTGTGGTAGTATTGTTATTTATCTGTAATTTTTGTTTGTGTTTCAAGGTTCAGTTGTAATTTTGGATGATCAGTTAAATGGAATTATATTATTAGATTTATTTTAATTGAATTCTTATTATGAATGGATTAGTTATATTTGTCCTCGATTGTATGTGTGTTGGAATTTGGGAATGTTGTGTGGGTTTGGATTCTTCGATATATATAGATATCAGTGGTTGAGATCAAGTAATAAAGTTCGAGTTAGTCGGGGTATCGAAGGACTATGAAGTTCTCAGATGATAGCATATTTCAAGTGGGGAAGAGTGGAACCTCGTAGCAGGAAGTCTTTGTGCCAATTCGGTTTTCAATCAGATTTCTCCGAGTTCCAAACTTCTGTGCAACTGCTTAATCTTCGGGTTTCGCGACAAGATCATCATCAACTATTGGATTTTCCCTTCGATTCGTATTAGTCTTAGTTGTGATAGCATATGTAGGGCATGCTGGTGCTTAGACCCTAGGATGTTAGGAGCTCAAGTTGAATGTTTGCTTGTCTGTTTTCGTCTGATCGGGGGTGAGCCCGAGTGTTGATAATTGATAGCTTAGCTGGGCAGTCGGAGCCAAGTAAGAGTGTGGCCTAGTTCAGTATGTGATAAGTTAGTTTTCATTGTGGTGATATCCTTTTGTGTGGGGTTGCATGCCGGCATTTGGCCGAGAAGCTCTGGGACCGATTAATTTCGTGTATTTTTATTCATCATTGGTTATTGTAGGGGGACTGCATCATGAAGTAGAAGCGAGAACTGATTTTGAAGACGAAATCTAATTTAAGTGGTGGAGAATTGTAACATCCCGTTTAAAATAAAATAAATAAAATAAAATAAGTAAATAAATAAGAAAGATAGATAAATAAATAATAAACCCTAAAACCCGAGATGTGTTTTATATTTATATTTTATTTAGCCCTAAATCCGTAATAATTTATCAGAGTATTAGCGCAAGGACTCAAATGTTATAAATTTTGGAAATCAGGGGTTAAAGTGAAAATTTTGGACTAGTTATGAATAGATTTGTGGATGTTGGCGGCTGTTTGGTAATTTTTAGACTTGAATTGAAAGGATTTTTGGAATCAGGGGGCTATAGAGTAAATTGTGGACTTAATTTGAAAAGATTGGGGAAGGAGGGACTAAAAGTGGAAGTTTGGCATAAAATTGAAGTTGGAGGCGGGTTAAGACTCATTACCCCTTCTTGGCCTTCATGTAGACACCTCCTCAAACGATAACCCTAAGACTTACAGCTTCCACCCTTATAAATCCACCTCTCCAGCCGCCACTTCCTTGTCGCCACCGAAGAACCACCGAAGAAGCCATCATCGCTGCTTCCGCTGCCGGCAAAATCAAGAATCGTGAAGCCGACGTCGATCCATGGGCAGTAGAAATGACGAATTAGCGTGACTGATTGTTGCTATTCTCGGTGATGGACACAAGCACCGCCTCCCCGCTGTAATCGCTCTTTATCCCTCCTATTTCGTTCAGACCCGCCGCTAGCCGTCGCCGCCACCACTCAAACGACTCCTCTTTCTGCTGCTCTGGTCGTCGTCCATCACCCCCGAAGGAGGCTGCTGTGTGCGATCGTGTGTGTGTTTCGCATGTATGTGTGTGTTCTGCTGTATAGCTACTTGTCGTGAGCGTCTTGTTGGCCGGAAAGCGAGAAGAACCACCATCGCAGCCAACCATGGTGGTTGCCGCCCTTACTGCCTTTTTCTGCCACCACCATCCACCGTGTGAGGTGGTTGTGTGTGTGCATGTTTTAATGGTGAGATGTTGTATGAACATTTCTTGGCTGGAAAAATAAAAGAAAATCCACCACCACCGTGAAGTGGTGGCTGCCACCTCCTGTCGCCGTCTGCCACCCCTTTTGGTGGCTGTATTGGGCAATTTGGTATTATTTAGGTGCTAGTGTGTGTATGAATGATGTAGGAACTTTTATGTGTGCTTGGATTGTTGGATTCATCACTCGAGACCGCCACCGCCGTCGTGTGGGGGTGGCTGCCGCCACGGACCGCCGCCAACCTCCATTGCTCGAGGTGGCAGTGGGTGGTGCCCGACTTATTAAACATTAAATTACATAAACATCTAACTTTAGTCCGAGTGGCACGAGTTTGGGGTTGGAAACTGGTGATTGTCAAGACCAACAAAATTAATAACCCTAAATCTTTCACACTAAAATAGTGTATAGTGGTAAAGGGGTCGAATCCTCGGAGACTGGTTCGATTTTATAACTCTATGAAAATCTCTTTGTAAAAATACTTGTAAAATAACAATAAAAGTAAAAATGAGGGTTTTGGTCTTTTAAAATACTTGAAATAAAACTAGAATTAAACTAATATTTAAATGGAAAATTCAACAAAAATAAGAGTTTGATGTAAAATCAACAAGGGAAGGATGGTTGACTTATGGTTTCCTCACTTTGACTTTTGATGAACAAGTCATTAGAATCCAATGGTGCAATACTTTAAATCCTCAATTTGGCTATTGTAACCCAAGGAGCTTGATATTACCTAGACTTTTCTTAGTTGTTAAAATGGTTAGAGAAGTTCATAACAATTTCCTTAGTCAAAGTCACAATTTCCATTAAGCATGTAATTAGTCAACTAGCATTAACAACAAAAAAATCACCAAATCCAAGAGGAGTCAAATGATTTCACTTCCATGTTGGAGAAAATGTTTTTATGATTGTGTGAAGTAAAACTATCAAAAAAATCTCTTGTTGCTTGCTATTTTGAGGATCCTTTACTTGATCAAGAAATTAGCCAACTAATCACCACAAACACATTTAAAATCATGAATAAAAACATACAAGTAGTAATAAAATGTTAAAACACAAAACAGTCTCATAAAGATTCAAAAACAAGTTCATGGAGTCTTCAACATTCAACAAAATTCAAAGGATTCCAACAAAGTCAACCAAGTTTAGTTTAGCCTAGTATGGCTAAACTCAAGAAAACAAAGTAAGAAAAGATTGTACCAAACATTTAACAAGATTCAAGAGCAAAAAGATGAAGTTATTGAGGTGTTCTTGGCCTTCAAAATGCTCCAAAATCTCTAGAGAATGCTCCCAAGTTCGGATGTGCAAGAGTGTTGAAAAGTGGCACACCAACCTTCCCCATATAGACTTCTAATTGAAATTCCAAAATTTCCCCTGCAATACCGTGCGCGGCCGCGCACCCTGCACGAGTGGGTTGTGTGGGTGGTATCTAAATGTGGCTTCTTTGAGTATTGGGCCTCCACAACTTAGCCCATTGGCCCAGTTCGAGTCCGATCAGCTTCTAGCCCATTTTTCTCAAGTTCTTTTTGTTTTAAGCCCAAAATGGCTTCTCCAAATGATCCATAGCTCATGTAATCACCCGATCATTAATCTCCGCACACTCGAACATTCTTCAATTTCTTGCAAATTTAAAGTTTATTTCTTCCAAGCCTTCAAATAATCGACAAGCCCACTTCATGCATCATCTCCAATAGATATTAAGCCCAAAAATATTTATTGTTCACCATGTCCGATCACCTCCCAAAGATCCCGCTCCGCTAGTCTCCTTAAAATTTGTAATTACGCTCACGAAACTAGAAAGTACCCGAAATAGTCACAAAAATAACAAAAAGTAAAATATGCATGGAAATTAACTAATATATGAATGAAATACACTAAAATAAACTATAAAAAGAAGTAAATAAAATAAAAGTATCAGAAACCCTAACTATGGTTTAGAAAACCCTAATGTGAAGAAAACCCTAGTTTTGGAGTTTGTCGGGACTCACATTACAACTGTTAATTAAACTTTAAATAATACTTAATAATGCCCTACAATTAACTTAATGCAATATTTGACTTAATGAATTAAGTCCTTAAGGGGTTAAGCGTGGAACACTAACCCTAGTTATCATTTTATGTGGAAACCCTAGAATCGGGAAGCTTTATTTTGGAGCATGATTAGACGTGTATTTGGGATATCGCATGGATTATTATTATTATTTCACCCGGGAATGATAGAGTCAAACCTTAATCAGTCCTACCCTTAGGTGATTAATTTCTTTATAGGTTAAGTGTCCTTACTTAACCCTAATCGTCATTTTATGTGAAACCCTAACGCCATTTTATGTGAGGTAGTTACTGTTGCAAGTGACTATGACGTGTGATCGGGTATTGACTCAAGTATCTTCCTGTAGGTGATTGGAAGTGAGTTGAAGCTGGTAGAGTTTTTCGTTGCTACGGTGGTTATCTACATGCATATCGAGGTGAGTTTCGCCTCACTGTACCCGTGGGTCGAAGGCACCAATGTCGGCCCACCAATTCTGGTTATCTGTTAGTAGAGGGAGGCCTTAGGGACTATATATAGTCATGGAGGATAAACTGAGGACTCTTGATCTAAGCTCTCTTACTTGTTCCATGTGTTGGTTGTGGTTCTAGAGTAGGATCACTTGTCCGGTTGACTATCTCACCTTTAAGTATATACGACCATGCATTCATTGAATTGTTGATATTTAGTATGCTGTTATGTTGTAGTGATCTGCTAGATCCGTGTTCTGGTATCGAGTATGTTGTTATGTTGTAGTGATCTGTTAGATATATGTTCTGGTATCAAGTATGTTGCTTTGTTGAACTGTATGTTATCTGTGCTTGTTGGTTATCATCTATGGAGTGCCCTTAGGGATTGTCTGTGGTCATGTAGGATAGCTTGAGAACTCTTGGTCCAAAATCTCTTGCCTTTTTCTTATTTGGTTGTGGCTCTAGAGTAGGATCATCTATTTGGGTGGCTATCTCACCTCTGGTTACTTATGGTTACACATTCTATGGAGGTTATGAGGTAGCAGGATTGTACACATTCTATGGAGGTTATAAGGTAGCAGGACTGTATACTGTGAGAGAACTGTATACTTTCGTATTTCTGAAAGACCCAAACTTTCATACTTCATAATATTGTTACTCCAAAACATGCTACATGCATATTTAGAAATATGTTCTTACATTGATAGTGTGATTACAAAAGACTGGATACAAACCGACTAAGTTTTAGTATATTACAAAGTGTTATATTTATTACATAACTACCCAGGATATTATAGTTTTATACATACGTAAACCGAATACAAAAGTAATAGTATAAACAATTCTAAATCTTCCAACAGTATATGACTATACTGGATGCTTATTACCTGCAATTGTTAAACACTGAGAGGGGTAAGCGGTGACGCTTAGTGAGTTCAATAATAGATACAATATAACGTTATGCCATATATATACCAATATGACAGAAACAAAGGGAACAAGGAATAACAAATGCATATGTGAATCATGCGACAGGCTTTCCATAACAATCAATGAGACATAACAATTTCAATACTTGATATACATCAATAACGCTTCAGCCCAAATGGCACAAGAAAACATACAATTTCTGATTAAACATTTTGGTAGATTTCAGGCTTTTAGCCCTATCTAACCTTCTGCCAATGCCATAGAATAGAAGTCATTCTCTTACGAGACATGCTCTACATGGCCAGAGGCTACATACCAATACCAATACAACTTTGCTACCATAATAGCGGAAATAATAACACGAGATGATAACACGGAAAAGCACATAGCACATATAACACATAAAATACAATTGTTCCTATATATTGAACTCACCGTGAAATAACCGGGGATTAATTTTGGGCAGCACTTCGACTCTAAATATGACTTTCTGTGACGAAACCGGGGATCTTAGTTGAAAACCGGCCTTACTCGGGCAGAGTTTCGGCTAGAAAATATGATTTTCTCGGGAACTTCGAAGTGTCGGGACTTGCTTCGGGTGTCGGGGATGATACCGGGACTTCGGGGGGGGGGGGGAGGTTAAAAGTAGGCTAAAAGAGAGTAGAAAGTGAGAGAGGAATGAAAAGGATCAACCATTTCCGGAGGGCTTCGCTTTCTATTTATAGGCTGAATTTCGAGGTTCGTGATGTGAATAATGCTTGTTCACGTCATGAGTTTGATCCCAGTCATCCCCTAGGCTTGCCGTGTGTCTTCTAGGCTTGAGAGGTGTCATTCAAGTAGTTCACGTCGTGAATTTCTATGATTCACGTCGTGAATTCAGTCGGGTCTCGAAGTTTGTGCTCCGAACTTCAAAAATCCATATCTTTTGCATACGAGCTCCGTTTTTGACGTTATTTATATCCACGCATAGGTGAAATTATGCTCTACAACTTTCATTTAGACTTTGTCGGCTAAGTTTGACTTTATTTTTAATATTATATTTTTAACGGGCCCAGACAGGAAAAGTCCGTTACAAAATTCATAACTTCTTCATCTGAAGTCCGTTTTCGTCTGTCTTTCTTACCGTTGTACTACTATTGACGAGACCTTCGATTCTCGTTTAGGTTGTGTCGGCTAAAAATCACTCGATCTTTATTTCGAGTTTTTAGCTGTCTACTTCTATACCGAAACTTAGAAAAATCATAACTTCCTCATACGAAGTTAGATTTTGAAGTTCTTTTTATGGAAATTATCGGTTTAACCAATACTACAACTTTCATTTAGATCACTATGGCTAAAAAGTAGTTTAATATAATTTTAGATCACTACAACTTTCAGTTAGATTTAGATCACTCGGATTTCGCCTAAACGTTTCTAACGAGATTCTTTACAACTTTGAATAATATAATTTTACTTATTTTCAACTTTATATTTTCGTTAATTTCAATATTTGACATTAAATTGGAATCTCATAAGACTTCCAATATTTTCCGAGTGATTGTAAACATAGTTTTACTTCATTTCTAGTAAAAACTATCTGTTAGAACTCAACGCTCAAATTCATATAATATTTCATTATACTTTTCACTTTTAAAATTATATAACACGAGAACTGAACGTGTATGTTACAGGAATAGTATGTGGGAGTGAGCTGTATGATTTTTGTTGCCTGTATTATGTGCCTACTTGAACCTGATTGTTTTATATGTCGACATGTTGTGTTTGGTTTGGGTTGAGGCGGTCCTGCTTTGTGATGTAGACCAAGATACCCTGTGCGGTCCGACTGTAAGTCGTAGGCACGGAGGCTCGGGAGGAGCGGTTGGGTTGAGGCGGTAGGCCAACAAACCCTGTTATTCTTGCTCGGATAGACTTAAAAACACCTTCTTTTGCTCACAAGGCTCAAAATAGGGTTAGGGTTTCAAGGGAGGACGTTGAAGGGGTGGAGGTTGATAAAGGAAAGGGTTTGAGGGAGTTAAGGAGTTTAAATAGGGCTAAAAACCCTCAAATTAGGGGTTGACATCTGATCGCGTACGCCCATCGTACGCCTGGTACGCCCAATGTACTAGGTTGGGTCTCCTCGATTGGTCATGGCTAGTACGCCCAATGTACACCCTTTACGCCCAACATACTAGACTAAACCTAAACCTCCCTATCTTTGAACGACCATAACTTATTCGTTCTAACTCCGATTTAAACGATCTTTATATCCATGGAAAGGTGTTGAAGATCCTCACAATTATATCTAAATATCTTGGACTAAAAACTTCTCGAACAAAAATCCATATTTCATGAAGAAACTCGGCCTAGGACTTCATAGCATACTTGGCCCATCAAGGATACCATGGCTCATCAAGGAACCAAAATGGCACATCTTTCACCATGATAGCGCAACATGTGCAAGTATGGCACAACAATCTTTAAGTGTGGCGGAAGAACTTCTAGGTTGGAGAAACATCATCACCTTGGTGCAACAAGGACCATCTTTGCACAACAAGGACATGCTTGGCACAACAAGAACCTACTTGGCGCAACAAGGCTTCTTCATGGCACAATAGGGACTTTCCATGGCGTAATAGGGATATGCTTGGCGCAAGAAGGAATGCCCTTGGCGCAACAACATCCTTCTTGGCCCAACACTTCATCATTTGGCGCAACAAGTTCCTTTGTTGCTCCATATCACTTCCAAGTGCTCCAAACCCCTTCCAGGTGCTCTAAGCCCCCTTCTACATGATCCGTTCCTTTGGCACTTGATTTATTCCTTTGTTAGACGCTTCATTCCCTTCTCAGATGATTCGTTCCTTTGTCACATGATCCATGAACCCCAAGTGCTCCATTGAGTTCCAAGTGCTCTAAATGCTCAATGAGAATTCTCCAAATGCTCAAGTCACATTTAACATTAGGAATACGAATAGTACTGTTACTTGTTTATGTTGATGATATAGTTATAACTGGTAATTGTAAAATTGAAGTAAATAAAGTAAAGGATTTTATAAAATATAAATATTTGATTAAATATTTGGGGAAGTTAAAATTCTTTTTAAGTATTGAGGTTATTGATAAATATAATGGAATTTGTTTAACTCAACGCGAGTATTGTTTGGAGTTGATTCATGAGTTTGGGAAATTAGGATGTAAACCTGTAAAAACTCCTTTGTATTTGAATTTTTTTATTTCTGAAAAGGGGATTGATGATAAAGATGATTTGTTAAATAATATAACAAAATACCAAAAGCTTATAGGCAAGTTAATTTACTTAACTATAATTAGAACTGATATTTCCGTTACTGTTCAAACACTTAGTCAATTTATGCATTCTCCACAAAAGTCTCATTTGAATAGTGTTATGCGTGTTTTGAGGTATTTAAAACAAAATCCTGGTAGAGCTAGTAGTATTTCTAAAAATCAAATTCCTCTGCTATGTGCTTATGTGGATGTTGATTGGGAGAAATGTGTTTTCTCTAGGAGGTCTGTTATAGACTATTGTGTTTATTTTGGTAACTCATTAATCTCTTGGAAAAGTAAAAAAACAAGACAATGTATCCAGATCATCTACTGAGTATGAATACAAGGCCTTGGGTACTGTTACATGTGAGATCATGTGGATTCTTAAACTTTACTTTGATTTGGGTTTTAAAGCTCTATTTCATGTTAATGTCTATTGTGATAATGATTATGCAATTAAGCTTGCGCTTAATCATGTTTTTCACGAGAAAACCAAACACTTTGAAGTGGATGTTAATTTTGTGAGAGACTGAGTTTCAAAAGGAATTTTGAGGATTGTTAAAATTGCATCAGAAAAGCAAAGGGCAGATATTTTTACAAAATCTTTAACTTCAAAGCAACATGATTTCTTATGTTCTGAATTGAGTTTATATGATCCATTTAAGGTTGAGTAAGTTTGTTTCCTCTCTCAATGTTCATCCTGAGAGGGGGTGTTAAAAATATAAAATATTTATTGCAAGACTGACATTTAGAGTAATTCTGAATCTTGGGTATAATCTGTAAATGTGGAAAAGTTAAGTTCTGAGTATAGTGTGAGATTTTTGTTGTATTGGGTTTGTTTTGTATTATTCTTATTTTGCAGGGATTGGGGCTCGTTTTCGTTAAATGTAGAAAGCACGTGGATCTGTCTAGATGGGTTTGAGTCGGGTAAAGTCCGACTTTGATCCATGGTTCTTGACCCGATGTATATATTGTTTGATTCAAGTTCTGGGAGCTCATTATTCAGATTAACTCACACTCACACGCTCTTTAGTCTCACATGTTCTCTCGTCTTCTCCATTTTTAGGGTTTCAGTCTAGATTAGGGTTTTTCTATTTGTTCTGTGAATCTTGTTCATAGTTCTGTACTTATTTTTGTTTCTATTTTTTGTTTGAGTGAGAGTGATTTCTTCTTGGTGGGATTTTTGTTGTAAGTATGTGAAAACCAGCCGGATCTTATTGTTCGTAATAAAAGATATGTTGATGTTGTCATTTTGATATGTTCTTTACCATTTTAACATGAAGCAAATAATAAAAAGAGGAACACATCTTGGGAGGAATATGTTGAAACGGGAACACTATTCTTTAACAACCACTCCGTCCACCCCTTGTAACATATTTTAGGTTTCGAAATTCTCTATGTATGTTAATGCTATTTTTTGAACTACAAAATAAAAATATAAATAAGAAAAGGTTCATATAGAAAAGTTATATTACATATTTTTTTCTTTACATATATTATTTTTAGTTTTCCATTATACTTATATTTCACATATTTGAGATCCAATATAAATAAGTTATAAATCAATATATTTTTATTTAGGTTTGAAAAGTAGTGGACATAATTATAATTCATATTTTTTATTAAGTTGATGCAAAAAATAAATAAATAAACAAATAAAATAAAAAATAAAAGAAGTGATTCCACTCTTTTTAAAACAAAGTAAAAAAATGCAACATAAATGATCTATCTAATTAGCTGACGTCTAATGCGACAATTGGGAGTCATTTTCACATAAAGCAGCTGTGGCTTTCTTGCATTTAAATTCCAAGAGCCGTAACTCTTGTCAATGACTTGTATATATTTATATGCATTAATGTTTTTTTTTTTTAATAATTTAGTTTTATTATTACCTTATCACCAAACCGATTGCTATTTGTTAGATTAAGTTAGAATTATTTTCTACCTTATAAAATTAAATTTAGAGATAAGTTAATCGTAATATAAAAATTAAATTTAGAGATAAGTTAATCATAATATAAAGTAAGATTGATTTTGGTTTATTAAGGTTTAATTATTTTTTTCTTTGTTAAATATTTAATCATAATATAAAGTAAGATTGATTTTAGTTTATTAAGGTTTAATTATTATTTTCTTTGTTAAATAGTATTAACATACGTAATTAATAATTAAAATATCTATGTCAAATCAAACTTACTAAAAAATATTTTTATAAGAAAATTGATAAGATTTAAAAGACTAGGGTAGTTGTCATAAACATTATTTTATCATAAGGTATGGACTACTCGGGAGGTAAGAATTGAACGACTAAAATACAATCCCAACAACTGAATTTTTTTATATCGCTGGGCAAATAATAATTTGACAATAAGATTGAAAATTCCTTAGAATATTGGAAAGAAACGTGACATAACATCTAATTAATCATATATTTAAACGAAATTGACACTTATACTTTTGTGTGCCATGATGACATTCAACGTTAAATCAGTGTTTCGAATATAAGAAAAGTGTCTAATTTGAGAGAGGAGCATTAAGTGCTAAAGCAAGTGTTGTTTACTTTCAATATAACGATCCAACGGTGATATGATTTAATTTATTATAAGTTATATGTAAATATTTTCTTTATTTAATGCATTCCAACCATTTAATAGAGAAAACTAGAAAAATAGGTCTTTTTTATTTTTCATATAACTTTATCTTTTAATTCATACAATCTATTAATCTACAAAGATTAATGTAGTATATTTTTCGGAAGATACATTTTTCAACCATTGTTATTAAGAGCGAAATCTTGGTAGTTGGATTGTAAATCCTAAAAGTAAAAAATGATCTAAATTGCAATATAATCATTTTGTAGCAAAATCGGGAGCTAAGATCTGACGAAAAAACGGGTGCTAAATAGGGAAGTGGACATTGACCTCCACATCTTGGATAACGCAATAGGCGCTGCACATTGACCTCCTTATACACATTGACCTCCCATAAGGAGGAAGTCTTCTTGACCTCATATTTTGTTGTGTCCGATATTAAACTTGTCTTATATATAAGTGTACCACCATCTAACTTGTATTAAACCACAATTTACATTCCCATTCCCATTTACACTAATGTTTATTCCAATTACACTAAATGATTAGTGACACCAAAATCACTAACAAAATTGTATGACGTAAGATTGTATAATGACCCAATCCCACTTTTTGTGTATGTGTGCTTTTTTAGTGTATAAAAATGTAAAGTCAAAAAGTCTTCACTAACACTAGAAAATTAATTTCATATATTAATTCATTAAATTTACACTTAGCCATAAATATTGTCCTTTTGACTCGAAATCAAGCCTTAAATTTTGTCCTCAAAGTCGAAAATTGGACATTACATATCACATAAAGCCACTTACAGCCTCACAACTTGGAGAGTTATTTATCTATTCTATAATTTTATGATTGTTGACAAATATATATTTTTTATGTATCACGTTTTGATTTCATTGCACTTGATAAAAAAGTTTTATGAGAAAAAATAATTGTACTACGTAAAGGCAAAATGATATGAGTGCATCATTTGTAATGCATAATCCTATGATGTAATGTTTTTGTTCATTTGTAGCTAACACCTAGCTAGCTTTAATACTATTTCAGCCGTTCAAAAAAAAAATTATGTTTTATGTTGCAAAATGAAAAACGATCTTTTATATAAGATCGAGATTTTGATAACATGATTTCAATGGGCAGCAAACTTCAAATCTAGAGTGTGTTGATTGGCATCGCAATATAATTGGATTTAATTTATTCTAAGTCAACTGAACATTTTACCTCATTTAACATAAATTATGGAGGTTGTTTGTTTTCTACTATTTTGTTTATCTATTTTTATTTTTTATTCCAAATTCACCGTTGTTTTTGAAATAAATGACACTACTGCTGGTGGAGGAAAAAGAAACAACATCCAAGATGGCCTAAAGAATCATTTTGAGTGTTGGGGAAAATAAGTTACTTGGAATGGTCCCACTTCTCACTTTGTTTATTTATTGTTCCAAATTTATATTAAAAAAATATATATTGCATTTTGGAAGATTATGAGAAAGAAGGGAGTGAGCGTAGTATATATAAAGCTTCACATACAACCACATGAGATGTGTGCTTCTTCTTCTTCTTTCCTTCTCCCAATTTCTTTGACCTTCTTGTCTCTTTGAACTGCAACCATATTAGACAATTTGATTTTGATTTTGAAATCATCCCCATCTAATTGTTCTTGGTGAAAGCTAAAGGTACAACTCTTTTATACACATTTTACCGCAAATGTACAATCCTAATTAAGTTTCAAATCTAGCTCCATAGATTGCATCAGAACACTGATCTGATCTGTCAAAGTTATCGTCTTTTATGAGCAAAGAAACAGGAACATGACATCGGAGTCCTGTACCACTTAATAAAATAAGAAATCTTTAATTTAACTTTTAATTTCGAGTTGATTCTTGATGAATCATGACGAATGAAGTTTTGTTTTGTAGCAGGAGATTTTTCTGCCATGGAAGTCGCTCAAGATATTGGAATGAAGAAAGAGGAAGCAATCCCATCGCTAATCAGATCCATTGATGCTAACGAAATTGCTGGATTTGATTTTGCACTTATGGTATGTTTTTTTATTTGAATCGTTTGAGAAATGTGTTCATTAATGTTCTTGAAAATTTACTGAATTTGTTGTTTGATTTTGTTAGGATTCTGGGGGAAATAATAACGAAGGGGAATGCTCGAATCTTCACTTGAACCACCATATAACACCGTCGATTTCAATCAGCATGCCACCATCTCCGATGAAAACCCACCTGCAAACCCCCAAAAGAGTTGCATTCAGTCCCGACGTTGAACTCGACAGAAAGAGTCATCTACCAACCACTAATCACGCCACCAGATTCCATTCTCAACCCATACCCACCGGCGTCGGTTTTGAAGCAGCTGTAGCCGCCGGAAAATCCCCCAACCTGCCTGTGAGAAACCCCAGAATCGAAAAATTAAAAGACGAAAGATACAACTCGTTCAAAACTTGGTCAGGTAAACTCGAGAGAAATCTCTCCACTTTACGGGGAAAACCACCGACTGATCAGCCGCCGGTGAACACCCCCCGCGAAAATTTGCCCGTTGATCGGTATTTCGATGCATTGGAAGGACCAGAGTTGGATACTCTCAGGGTACGTAATATGTTCGACTCTCCCCTCCTCCGGTTGAAAGTTTATCAAATTATTTCAGTTTTTAACAGTTTGTGTTGTCTTCTTTAACAGCCATCGGAGGAAATAATTCTTCCCGACGACAAACAATGGCCGTTTCTTCTCCGGTATCCGATCTCATCATTCGGTATATGCCTCGGTGTCAGCAGTCAAGCGATCATGTGGAAGAATTTGGCGTCAACGCCTTCCACACATTTCCTTCATATAAGCCCGCATGTGAACTTAATTCTATGGTGCATATCAGTCGTTCTTTTCGTGGTTGTGGCTTCGACTTACCTTCTGAAAATGGTTCTTTATTTCGAAGCTGTTCGTCGGGAATACTACCATCCCATTCGAGTCAATTTCTTCTTCGCTCCGTGGATCGCATTACTGTTTTTGGCCTCCGGAGTTCCACCTTCGGTGACCACAAATCTACCACATTTTCTATGGTATGTCCTTATGACACCCATTTTCATCCTGGAGCTCAAGATTTATGGGCAATGGATGTCCGGAGGGCAGCGGAGGCTATCCAAGGTGGCGAATCCGTCTAATCATTTATCGGTGGTCGGAAACTTCGTCGGGGCGTTGTTGGGTGCGTCGATGGGTTTAAAAGAAGGTCCGATCTTCTTCTTCGCCGTCGGATTGGCTCACTACACGGTGTTGTTCGTGACTCTGTATCAGAGACTTCCGACCAATGAAACTTTACCAAAAGAGCTTCATCCTGTTTTCTTTCTGTTTGTTGCTGCTCCAAGTGTTGCTTCAATGGCGTGGGCGAAAATCAATGGATCCTTCGATTATGGGTCTCGTCTCGCTTACTTCATCGCCATGTTTCTTTACTTCTCACTGGTTCGTTTCATTTTCGAAAAAGAAATCTACAAGTTGATTATAATTTTTTGTTTTTAATTGGAAATTAATTAAATAACTTTTTTATAATTTACAGGCAGTTCGAGTGAACTTTTTCAGAGGATTCAAGTTCTCGTTAGCATGGTGGGCATATACTTTTCCGATGACCGGAGCTGCAATTGCAACCATTACATACACAAACGAAGTCTCAAACATAGTCACTAAATCTTTATCAACTACTCTCACAGTAATTGCAACCCTAACAGTGTTCGGCCTACTGATAACCACAATTCTGCATGCTTTTGTGATGAGAGATCTCTTCCCGAATGACATCGCCATTGCCATAAGTGATCGGAAGCCAAAAACTGTTCGGAAATGGTTCCACCGGAGGACCGGCAGCACTGAGAAAGATATTGAACATTACCTTAAATTTGTGACTTCCGATGTGGAGGGTTCTGTGGAACCCACATCCACAGAGGAAAATTGCACCAAAGACGTTGAAAGCCAAGTTCCGTTGCCGTGAAATAGATGGAGGATTCGCTGATAAGACAATGGAGGAACTTGGGCTTCCAAGTTTCGATGATGTTGGATGTCAAGAGTGAAAGAGTTGTGTGTGAAAGGAATAGTAGATTACGAATGTTGATGAGTTGTAAATTTGGTGTAATAATGTTACGATATTATTATTAGTTGTATGTTTCCATTCTATTCAATGATTGAGCAACACTTAATTCATTGTACCTACTTGGTCGCTTTGGTTTTTGGTTGATCCTATCATATATTTTTAGGTGAATTTTGTTCTTGAATTATTTGTTTTTATCATCTGAAAATGTTATTAGTATTGAGGATTGGTCTCATAGGTTTTGGTACTACTCACGCTATTCGTGTTTTTGAAAGAACGTTAAGAAAGAAATTAAGTCCCTAACTTTACATCAGTGTTGATATGAACTCAAATTACCACGTTGTGTTTCGTTATCCATCCACAATTATAAATCGTATCCCAACCTCTCAATGTTTTTTAAAATAATGGTGGACCCTTTTTTTTAATGGCAAATAAATATAAATCTCATTTGTCTGGGATTGAACCCATGACCTCCTAATTAGTAATTAGATTAGAAGCTCTACGTTAGCCAAGTGGGCTAGCCAAAACCATCATTTGTGTGTGTTTGTGATATTCGAACCAGGTGACCCAGACCCATTCTCAAGCAAGTACAACCATTTCACGGCAAGTACAATTGTACAGTTACATATTATCCTAAAAATGAACACCTCTCGGATGGCTAGTTGAATTTGTTGTGACAACCCGAAACTTTTTCCGTTATGCATTTCCGTCAATGAAATTTCAGATCCGTAAAACTTTCCGTTCAAACTTTGGTTTAATAAAATAATCTAGTTATGCTTAATTAAATTATTTACGAGTCGAAACCAAAAATCACGCAGAAACCTGAAAATCTCGAAAATCAACATTTTTGGTCAAAAATGGGGTTTACGGCCGTAAACCCTGTTTACGGCCGTAAACCCTGTTTACGGTCAGTGACGAGTGGACCCCATTTTCACCCTATAAATACGATACCCCTATCCTCATTAGAACATTTTTCTGGCCGCATTCTCTCCTCCTCTCTCTAAGAATCTCAAACCGTAAACACTCAAAAACGCATTTAAGCTTCGGAAAACATCTAGAAACCACGTTTGGAGTCACTGGGAAACGATTATCTCTTCGAAAACAGCAAGCCGAACCATTTTCTTGAGTTTACGGTCCACCTTCAGAAACCGTAAACTCTGTTCTTGAGTTTACGGTCCGAGTCTTCAAGAACCGTAAACTCACTAAGCATTCAGAAACCGTAAACCACCCTTCGACCGTAAACACTTTTTAGTGGTGTTTTTGGCTGAAAACTCACCTCCTTCGATTCAAGCAAGTCTCGGTAACATTCCTCAACCAAATTCAAGTGTTTTCCGACACTTTATCTAACGAAATCGCTAATTTAGATGCATATACATATTTATTTGTTAATAGGATTTCGTTAAGTGTCGCGTGCAACAACTCGGGAACCTTCTTTTCAGTCAACAACTTCACGCAACAACTGTGAGTTCATACCCCTACGCCTTTTCCGAGTTTTTCATGTTTTCAGGGGGGGAATACAAGCAAAAGTACAAGGAAACTTGTGCTCAAATTATCTCAGTTTGCATAAAGTGATTTTATGTTCAGTATGCTTTAACTCAGAAAACCGTTTTACCAATCGATTAAGAAATCAACTCATAGAAACAGTTTTCAAAACTAGAACAATGAACTTGTGAATCATGTAGTAAAATGTATTATTTTATAAAGGATTCATGCAAATCATAAACCGGATTTTCTGTATTATTACTTGTAAATTTGTTAGTCTAAGTTTGAGACACGTCCTTGGTAACACCCCCACAGAATCAGGGTGTAGGACTAGCACTTGTGACCAGAGTCTCTTGTAGGGAGAGCGTGACTGTTGTGTATAGATCTATACGGGACTGACAATCCCGCACCTCACTGCTAGCTACAGTCGGACCGGCAGGTCTGCGGGTGACAAAGTCATTAAGGATACAGGCCGTTGCGGGCTATATCCAGTCAGTTATGGTTATGAAACTCAAAACCTAGGTAGCAGATATTTACTTTTGTAATAATGATTCAAATGAACTAACCTCAAAGTAATAACCGATTTAATTACTGGAGGGTAATAATAATAATATCTTCAGGACTTAGTTCATCACGGTTTTCTTTTATTTAGTTTTAAGACTAATATACCTCTCTGGGTGTAACCAGGGTTTTAAAAGAAAACTGCTTTTATCAACACGAGTATGGTAGATACTTGCAACCCTCAGTTTAAAACGGATAATCAACCATCACCCTTTAGGGAAAATATAGGATTTTCCCGGGATAAACCGGCAAATTCAAAACGGATTGTTTTACAACAAACGGATATTCATATTCATTCCACGACTTCTTGGATTGTACATGCCATGTATGAATCTGGGAGTCATGGAAGGAATGAGTTTTCAAAACATGCTTTTCATAAGAAAATATAAGATTTTCTTGAGGAACACTTTTCAAAAGGATCAAAGAAACATTTTTCCACCAAAAACTAAATGCTTATGAACTCACCAGCTTTATGCTGATATTCTTTCAAAACTGCTTGTATTCTCAGGGAATTAGTAGACAGGTACTTCCAGGAGTTCGGAGAAGTCGGAGTGTTAGAGTCGCGTCTTTCCATTTTACCTTTGATATGAACAAATTTATGTATTAAACAATGTAAACCTTTTTCATATATGTATTCAATGTCTGGTTGTGTTTACTACGCTTGCTATGATACAATTGTTGTGATACTACGCATGACGTCACTCCGCCCCGGAACATTTCCGCCATCGGTTTCGGGGTGTGACATTTGTCATGATGAATGTCTCATTTGTTTCAGAAAAACAATAATCTTTATAAGAAAATCAAGTTGCGGAATTAGGTCCTAAACGGTCAAAATCATGATGTTTGAAAGTTTGTCAAGTCATACGATGATGCAACAAATTAATCAAAAGTTATACTGTCACACCCCGAAACCGATGGCGGAGGACGTTATGTGTAGCCTCACAACCAATGAATAACAGCAATCATAGCAACACAACCATTACAGTGAATACTTAAATAAAAATGTTTACATCAGTTGAAACTTTGTTTGAATTACATCCAATAGCTTTGTATAGTATAAACATAAAACTCTTATTGCTCCAGTTCCTCGAAAATCCAACAAGTACCTGTCTACTGATTTCCTGAGAATACAAGCAGTTTGGAAGAGTATCAGCATAAAGCTGGTGAGTTCATAAGCGGTGGTTTGTAGTGAAAATCGTTGATGAGTTCGGAAAATATTTGTGTAGTTCCAAGAAAATCCGATATTTTCTTTACTGAGAAAGTAGTGTTTTCAATTCTGTATAAAACCATGAATGTTTGTCACTGAAAACTGTAGTGTTATGCGAAATTATTACTTCATGTGACTAGCTAATGCTAATCATGATGTCATAGTATTTCGTGTGTGAAACCATTGTATGCTCGTTTCTGTTTGAAAACCCTGAAAGTTCTCCAGTTGTAGTGTGTATTAGTTCTATTTAATGTAAATAAAACTGTTGAAGAGTGTTAAGTTGTAAACAAAAGGTGATTTATACATATTGTGAGTCGTATAACCATGTTTGATATGACTAGAGACCTTTCCAACGTTCTTCAGGCGTCGAGTTAAATGACATTTGTACATCTCAGGCGTGCCCGCCTAACTGTAGCTAGCAGTCCAGATGTGGGATTGTCAGTCCCGAATAGATCTATTCACAAATCTCACGCTCTCCCTCCAGGAGACTCTGGTTATACTATGGTAGGATTTATCCCTGTACACCTAAGGGTACAGTAGTGAAGTAGTGCCTCACAGTATCGTACAATCTAGTTTACATGTAGTGTAGTAGCGTTCTATCGTAGTGAAAATTCATATGTATACCGTATATAGTGATAATTACAGTTATGAATACCATGATAAAGTAGTGATGTAAACTGTAAACGGTTTCTGTCTTAGTGCATATGTTTAGTAGTGAAAGTTTCTATACTTGATATGTTTTAGAAAAATCTCAAACTATACCGATTATAGTTTGCATGTAAAACTCAGCGAATAGCGTGTCCGGAAAAACTATGCAATTTTAGTGAAAACGTCCCTTATGCTCAGCATAGTACAAAAGGGATTTAAAGTATGAGATTTGCATAAGTTTTATGTATATTCTTGAAAACATTTATGTTTAGCTTGTATTCCCCCCCTGAAAACATTAAAAATACAGAAAATGTAGGGGTATGAACTCACAGTTGTTGTGTGAAAGTGCTGACTGAAATGAAGATCCTCGAGTTGTTGCACGTGACACTTAACGGAATCCTATTATCAAATAAATACGTATATGTATCTAAATTAGCGATTTCGTTAGATAAAGTGTTAAAAGAACACTTGTGTTCGGTTGAGGAATGTTACCGGGACTTGATCGAATCGATGAAAGTGGGTTTTCAGCCAAAAGCACCACTTAAAAGGTGTTTATGGCCGTGAACAAGGGTTTACGGTCGACTGGTAGTTTACGGTTTCTGAAGGCTTGATGAGTTTACGGCCGTAAACTCAAGAACAGAGTTTACGGTCTTTGAAGGCTGGGACCGTAAACTCAAGAACAGGGTTTACGGTCTTTGAAGATGGACCGTAAACTCAAGAACACTGGTGCTGATTTCGAAGAGATAAGCGTTCCCAGACGTTCCGAAGTGACTCCAAACGGTGTTTCTCGATGTTTCCCGAAGTTTGAAGGTGTTTTTAGGTGTTTACGGTCAAGGTTTTTAGAGAGAGAATGAGAGAGTTTTCGGCCAGCAATGTTCAAATGAAGGTGGAGGTCTCGTATTTATAGGGGTTTTGTGGTCGGTGGTGGGGTCCACTCTTTACTGGCCGTAAACGGGACGGGTTTACAGTCGTAAACGAGTTTACGGTCGTAACCTCACTTAGACCGGAAATGTTTGGTTTTTAGAGATATTCGGGTTCCCGCGCGATTTTTGGTGCCGACTCGCAAATAATTTAATTATATATAACTAGATTATTTTCTAAACCAAGAAGTTTGACGGAAAAGTTAATGAATTCGAATTTTTATTAACGGAAATCGCGTAACGGAAACGAACAAGGTTTCGGGTTGTCACATCATCCCCCCGTTAGAGGGAATTTCGTCCCGAAATTCGAACATGGAATACAAATCATGGATTAGGAAAGAGATGCGGATACTTCTATTTCATCTGATCTTCACGCTCCCAAGTGAATTCGGGTCCCCGCCTAACATTCCAGCGAACCTTCACTATCGGGATGCGACTTTGTTTCATTCGTTTGATCTCTCTGTCCATGATTTCGACCGATTCTTCCACAAACTTGAGGTTCTCGTTGATTTCAATCTCGCCGAGAGGAATCACAAGTGTCTCATCGGACAGACACTTCTTTAGGTTCGATACGTGGAAAACAGGGTGGATGTTGCTGAGCTCTCGCGGCAATTGGAGTTTGTATGCTACGGGACCGATCCTAGCAAGGATCTCGAACGGTCCAATATACCTTGGGTTTAGCTTTCCACGCTTCCCAAAGCGTATCATGCCTTTCCAGGGTGAGACCTTCAGAAGGACGTGGTCACCAACCTGGAACTCCAAGGGTTTTCGTCTCTTATCGGCGTAGCTCTTTTGTCTATCTCGTGAGGCTTTCATTCGTTCCCGGATTTGTACAATCTTCTCAGTTGTCTCTCGGATGATCTCAGGACCAGTGAGAGTACTGTCGGGGGCTTGACCCCTGGCTAGCTGCGTGTCACCCACCTCAGCCCAGCACAGAGGGGATCTGCACTTACGGCCATAGAGGGCTTCAAACGGCGCAGCCTTGATGCTGGTATGGTAGCTGTTGTTGTAGGAAAATTCAACCAAAGGAAGATGAGTGTCCCATGGTGCGCCGAAATCGATGACGCAGGCTCTCAACATGTCTTCCAATGTCTGAATTGTTCTCTCACTCTGTCCATCAGTCTGCGGATGATAAGCCGTGCTCATATCTAATTTAGTTCCAAGAGCCTTCTGTAAAGACTGCCAGAACCTTGACGTAAACCTGCTATCTCGATCGGAGATAATGGATGCAGGTACACCATGAAGGCGAACTATCTCTTGAAGGTAGATCCGTGTGAGTCTCTCCATCTTGAAGCTTTCTTTGATTGGCAGGAAGTGGGCGTACTTTGTCAATCGATCGGCGATTACCCAGATGGCATCGTGCCCACTCAGAGATCTGGGTAGTTTGGTGATGAAATCCATGGTTATCCTTTCCCACTTCCACTCGGGTATTTCTGGCTGTTGAAGTAAACCCGATGGCTTCTGATATTCCACCTTCACCTTGGCGCAAGTCAAGCACTTGACCACGAAGGTTGCAATCTCCGCTTTCATGTTTGGCCACCAATAGAGCTGTTTGAGATCCAAGTACATCTTATCCGACCCTGGGTGATTGGAGTATTTCGTCTTGTGAGCTTCGTTCATTACAACCTCTCTGTAACCACCGAACTTTGGGGTCCAGATCCGGTCCATGAAATAATAGACTCCGTCTCCCTTGATCTCTAGGTTCTTTTCCATTCCTATCAAGGCTTCACCCGACATGTTCTCTGGTTTTAAGGCTTCCCGCTGAGCCTCCTTGAGTTGCGCGGACAGATGGGAATGGATGGTCATTGTTAGTGCCTTCACCTTACGCCCTGAATACTCCTTTCGACTGAGGGCATCTGCTACCACATTGGCCTTGCTGGGATGATAGCGAATTTCGCACTCGTAGTCACTGAGTAGCTCTACCCATCGCCGCTGTCTCATGTTTAACTCCTTTTGATCAAGATTATGCTGCAAGCTCATATGGTCGGTGAAGATAGTGCACTTGGTTCCATAGAGATAGTGTCTCCAGATCTTTAACGCAAAGAACACTGCTCCCAACTCCAAATCATGAGTTGTGTAATTTACCTCGTGTGTTTTCAACTGTCTCGAGGCATAGGCGATGACCTTTCCTCTCTGCATGAGCACACACCCTAGGCCCTGACTGGAAGCATCACAATAGACTACGAAGTCTTCCGTCCCTTCGGGCAGGGACAAGATAGGTGCGCTGCATAGAGCCTGTTTCAAGGTTTGAAACGCAGTGTCTTGCTTAACTCCCCAACTAAAGGTTACACCCTTTTGTGTCAAGGTAGTTAAAGGCTTTGCGATTTTGGAGAAATTCTGAATAAACCGGCGATAATAGCCCGCGAGACCCAAGAATTGCCGGATTTATGTGGGTGTCTTTGGTGCAGAACAGTTCTCAATCGCTTTGATCTTGGAAGGGTCCACGTGTATTCCTTCCTTGCTAATCACGTGTCCAAGGAAATTTACCTTCCTGATCCAGAATTCGCACTTCGAGAATTTCGCGTATAGTTTTTCTGCCCTTAAAGTTTCCAACACCTGCCTTAAGTGCTGTTTATGTTCATTCTCACTCCGCGAATAGACAAGTATATCGTCGATGAACACAATAACGAACTTGTATAAGAAAGGGCGGCACACTCGATTCATCAGGTCCATGAATACTGCCGGTGCGTTGGTTAGACCAAAGGGCATTACTACAAACTCGTAGTGTCCATAGCGAGTTCGAAATGCTGTTTTGGGCACATCATTCTCATGAACCCGCAACTGATGGTATCATGATCTTAGATCTATCTTCGAAAAATAGCTGGCTCCCTGAAGTTGGTCGAAGAGATCGTCGATTATGGGTAAGGGATATCGGTTCTTGATGGTAAGCTTGTTCAGCTCTCGGTAGTCTATGCACATCCGGAATGATCCGTCTTTCTTCTTCACGAATAAGACCGGAGCTCCCCAGGGTGAGGAACTCGGCCTTATGAATCCTTTGCTGATCAGCTCATTGAGCTGGTTGGATAATTCCTGCATTTCCGCTGGCGCTAAACGGTAAGGAGATTTAGCTACGGGAGTAGCTCCGGGGATTAAATCGATACGAAACTCGACTTAGCGCTCGGGAGGGATTCCTGGGAGATCTTCGTGGAAAACCTCAGGAAAGTTACAGACTTCGGGGATGCTCTCGAGGTCTTTAACTTTTTGCGTTTCGTCGACAACATGAGCTAGGAATGCATGGTACTCCTTCCGCAGATACTTCTGAGCTTTGATGCACGAAATGATACGGAGGTTCGAACTGAGCTTATCACCATAAATCATAAGGGTTTCGCCAGAGGGAAGATTGAGACGGATAGCCTTCTCGAAGCAAAGAATATCAGAACGATTAGAACTCAACCAATCCATGCAGATAATGACATCGAAGCTCTTGATGGACACATGCATAAGGTCGATGGGAAAGTAGTAATTGTCTTGGGTAAGAGTACAGCCTATGAATATGTCGTTAGTGCTCTCCTTCTTTCCGTTAGCCATCTCGACGGTAAATGTTTCGGTTAGAGGTTGGGATTTACATTTGATTAGATGTTTGAATGTATGACTAACAAAACTCCACTCCGCACCAGAATCGAAGAGAATGCATGCATAAGAGTTGTCAAGGAGGAACGTACCCGTAACAACGGTAGGATCAGCAACGGCTTCCTCCTGGCCCATCACCATAACTCTTCCTGTATTGCCACCAGTTGTTGCCTTGGGGCAGTTTCTCCTGAAGTGCCCAGCCTCTCCACATCCATAACAAGTTTGACCAGCGCCCGCTCCCGGAGCCTGGTTGGTTGGTTGAGCCGGTGTCTTGCAGTATCGAGCTGTGTGTCCCTTCTTCCCACAGCTGTTGCAACTCAACTCACGGCAGGGTCCGTGATGATGGAAGTTACACTTGTTGCACAGGGGTAGTTTTCCAGTATAACCACCGCTAGGAGATTGGGTGGTCGGAACAGCAGTGGGAGCAGCAGCAGGAGCAGTAACAGCATGAACTGCCACTGTTTGTTGTTTCTTGGAGGGCTCCTGCGAAGACTGACCCTTTCGTTTGTTACCAAACTTCTTCTTTTTCCCACTGCTTTCCTTTTGTGGCTCGGAGACAGCTGTCAACTCATCCAGATCGATTCCATGATCGATCAGAGTCTGTGCCAGATCCTTGGCGCTGTCAAAAGTAATCGGTCTAGCAGCCAAGACATTCCCTTTTGTTGGTTGTGTTAGTCCCCAGATGTACCTTTCGATTTTCTTGCTTTCCGGGGTGACCATTCCCGGATAGAGGAGAGCCAGATCACAGAATCTAGCGGTGTAGGCAGCGATGTCGGAACCCTTCATCTTCAAGTTCCAGAGTTCGTGCTCCAACTTTTGCACTTCGCCCCTCGGGCAGTACTCTGCGAGCATGAGCTCCTTCAGTCTTTCCCAACCCATGGCGTTAGCCACTGGCAGGGTTAGGGTTTTGACTCGACCATTCCACCAGGTCAAGGCTCTGTCGGTGAAGGTGCAGGCGGCGAACTTCACCTTGTTTGCTTCAGAACAAACGCAAATTTCAAAGATGGATTCGATCTTCTCGAACCATCGAGTCAGGGCGATGACACCTCCATTTCCGTCGAAGGATTTGGGTTTTGCAGTCATGAAGTACTTGTAGGAACATTCTTTTTGATGTCCTTGACTTCCACCTGGTCTCTGTGGGTCGGTTCCACCTCCAGCCCCACCAACATTCACTTGTGCCATTGCTGCAGTCACAGCGGCGGTAACTACTGCCTGAAACATGACAGGGTCGAACTGAGGAGGTGGTGGTGGTGGCGGAGTGTCGTCGTTCCTTCTGATGGGTCTTGGTCGAGAAGGCATCTCGTTCTAGAAAACAGTCAGGAAGAAGAGGACGGTAAGTCCTCGAGATATATATAAAACAAAATATATCTCATCCTGATAATAAAAGTATACTACCGAGCGATAAGCACAGAAAGGTTACTAACGCAAGTAAGTTATCGCTTAAGGGAGAAGAGGTAGCAACACTTAGAGTGAATCTGTATACTGAGTTTGGCTCTAGCGAAGATACTCCTATAGTATTTTATGTGGGATGATTTTGGTAAGTTTTAGGCCTGCTGTAACACCACAGTCACTCCCAAGCACATGTTGGTCATGTCTCGACTGAATATAGTTGATCAGGCTATATTCACCCTAGACATGATTACATAACTGCCCAGGTTTAACCGCAGCGTTCCAACATCCAAATATTTTTTGTTTTGTTCTACTAGAGACACGAACTTTGTTATGTATGCATGCTCGTATACTTTTATAAAAATACTTATATTTTTGAAAGTATACTTTTAGCGTAGAGCACTTAGGCCCCTTAGTGTTTATAGTTGTATACCACGTAAGGTTCCAAGAAAATCCAATATTTTCTTTACTAAGAAAGTAGTGTTTTCAATTCTTTATAAAACCATGAATGTTTGTCACTGAAAACTGTAGTGTTATGCGAAATTATTACTTCATGTGACTAGCTAATGCTAATTATGATGTCATAGTATTTCGTGCGTGAAACCATTGTATGCTCGTTTCTGTTTGAAAACCCTGAAAGTTCTCCAGTTTTAGTGTGTATTAGTTCTATTTAATGTAAATAAAACTGTTGAAGAGTGTTAAGTTGTAAACAAAATGTGATTTATACATATTGTGAGTCGTATAACCATGCTTGATATGACTAGAGACCTTTCCAACGTTCTTCAGGCGTCGAGTTAAATGACATTTGTACATCTCAGGCGTGCCCGCCTAACTGTAGCTAGCAGTCCAGATGTGGGATTGTCAGTCCCGAATAGATCTATTCACAAATCTCACGCTCTCCCTCCAGGAGACTCTGGTTATACTATGGTAGGATTTATCCCTGTACACCTAAGGGTACAGTAATGAAGTAGTGCCTCACAGTATCGTACAATCTAGTTTACATGTAGTGTAGTAGCGTTCTACCGTAGTGAAAATTCGTATGTATACTGTATATAGTGATAATTACAGTTATGAATACCATGATAAAGTAGTGATGTAAACTGTAAACGGTTTCTGTCTTAATGCATATGTTTAGTAGTGAAAGTTTCTATACTTGATATGTTTTAGAAAAATCCCAAACTATACCGATTATAGTTTGCATGTAAAACTTAGCGAATAGCGTGTCCGGAAAAACTATGCAATTTTAGTGAAAACGTCCCTTATGCTCAGCATAGTACAAAAGGGATTTAAAGTATGAGATTTGCATAAGTTTTATGTATATTCTTGAAAACATTTATGTTTAGCTTGTATTCCCCCCCCCCCTGAAAACATTAAAAATACAGAAAATGTAGGGGTATGAACTCACAGTTGTTGCGTGAAAGTGCTGGCTGAAATGAAGATCCTCGAGTTGTTGCACGTGACACTTAACGGAATCCTATTATCAAATAAATACGTATATGTATCTAAATTAGCGATTTCGTTAGATAAAGTGTTAAAAGAACACTTGTGTTCGGTTGAGGAATGTTACCGGGACTTGATCGAATCGATGAAAGTGGGTTTTCAGCCAAAAGCACCACTTAAAAGGTGTTTACGGCCGTGAACAAGGGTTTACGGTCGACTGGTAGTTTACGGTTTCTGAAGGCTTGATGAGTTTACGGCCGTAAACTCAAGAACAGAGTTTACGGTCTTTGAAGGCTTGGACCGTAAACTCAAGAACAGGGTTTACGGTCTTTGAAGAGATGGACCGTAAACTCAAGAACACTGGTGCTGATTTCGAAGAGATAAGCGTTCCCAGACGTTCCGAAGTGACTCCAAACGGTGTTTCTCGATGTTTCCCGAAGTTTGAAGGTGTTTTTAGGTGTTTACGGTCAAGGTTTTTAGAGAGAGAAGGAGAGAGTTTTCGGCCAGCAGTGTTCAAATGAAGGTGGAGGTCTCGTATTTATAGGGGTTTTGTGGTCGGTGGTGGGGTCCACTCTTTACTGGCCGTAAACGGGTTTACGGTCGTAACCTCACTTAGACCGGAAATGTTTGATTTTTCGAGATATTCGGGTTCCCGCGCGATTTTTGGTTCCGACTCGCAAATAATTTAATTATATATAACTAGATTATTTTCTAAACCAAGAAGTTTGACGGAAAAGTTAATGAATTCGAATTTTTATTAACGGAAATCGCGTAACGGAAACGGACAAGGTTTCGGGTTGTCACATATACCTAAGTAAATAATTTACATAAAATTAATAATAAAATTACAAAGTACTCTAAATATTCAAATGTTAACCTTTCACTAATGTTCATTAATCCTTCAACCATTTCAAAATAGTACCGATAGACTTGGGGAGTCTAATAAGTAAACTCGAAGTTTGACTTCTGAATGCAATTCGATAATAACAATAATCCAATTTCAAAGACAAACTCTCAAAATATTTTCAAACACATTTTATATTTACTAGGTATATTGGGATAAGAAGAAATGGTAATAACTAATAACCAATTCAAAATCAAACCAAAGTAATGCAATGTACTTATTTTTAAATTCTCAACCCAAGTTTCTACACTCGAAACAAGTTTGTAGCATCACATCCAAAGCCTATTTAAAAGCCCGACAATGAATACCGACATTTTGGAGACATGTTACCATCACACATGAAACCATGAAATGGATTACAAAGTCCATCACTAAGAGTTATAGTTAACCGTCCATGAAGAACGAAAATGGAGTTAATCTCAAAAGTGCATCAGAAACACTCAAGTCAACCTGTCCTAAGTGATATGCATATATAGGATGCTTAAACATTTTTTAAAATACAATATAACATTCCTCAAACGAACACTTTAAAAATATGTTTCATGTATGCAACAATAATATATAAAGTCACATAGCAATCAAGAATACTATAATATTGAATTATGCCAAAAAATTTACCAAAAAATTACTAATAAAGACATTTACTCTTGATATTTACTCAATTTCACTTCTAATAGTTATTAGAGTCAGAAATCACCTTATGAAATGTTCTTAATTATAATAACTAATATAATTCTAAGTGTACTTTCAACTTATTTAACTCGATTCAACCAAAAACATGCATTTCTTATCCCTAAGGCAACAATGAATGTGATCGAATACCTTTTCGAATCCCAATGTCCTAAGATCAAGTTACAAAGTTCTTTAGTATGTAAAAAAAAAAAATACACGGGCCACATCATTTTCCAAAGCATTCCATACCTTCATTGTGATGTACGGGTCATATAAAGATGTGGTTTAGGAGTAAGATTTAAAAGATGTTTGTTAATCGTTCATAGAAAACAATAAGACAGTCCAAAACGTATATAACTCTGACATAGTGACATTGCTTGATCTTTGTTTTCAAGAAAAATCTCTTATTTTTTATTTTTATTTTTTGATTAATTTTAAAAATAAAAGATTTATTGAAATTAAACAAATAATTACACAATTATCACAAATATAAATAAAAATATATATTTAAATATTTCTATGATTGTTTTTTTGTTTGTTACATAGTTATTGCGGATAAATTACCTTCTATTATGTAAGAAGATTGTTATTCAAATGACCATATAAAATATTCTTCTATTTTTTTCTCCTATTATTGTTTAAGAAGATTGTTATTCAAATGACCATATAAAATATTCTTCTATTTTTTTCTCCTACTGTCTTCTTACATACTTAAGTTTGTGCACTTGTCATATTTAATAAAATTAATAATTTTTTATTACACTTTTCATCATCTAAAAATGATAGGAAGATAAGTAGGAAGAATAAATATAAAGATATGTAATTTCTCAATTGGTTTTAATTAATTTTAACTAATTTACCTAACTTTAATTTAACTGTATGATTGTTTATATGGTTGTTGTATACAATATCTGAAATATATTTTTTGATATGCATAAAGTATAACTTTTTTTTTTGTAAATTAGTAAATATTGTTACTCGAAGTTAAAAATTTGTTAGGAATAAGTGTACAACCGTTTTTGTAAAATACTACCGATTAGGCTTGGGTTTTGTCTTGGTCGAATAACCCCTCAAAAAAATGATACTCATACTGAACCATTAACATTACGGGCTTACGGGCACAAAAACAAGCAGATGGGTTTCGATACATGGCCACATGGGGTCATGGGGATTTACTTTTCTTAAAAATTAAAATGTCATGTCCTAATCCTAACTATTTTATAAAGTCTACTCATCTATTTCTTTTAGTAAACCATCGGCCGTTTTCAAATTTTAATTTAAAAATGTAACTATTTTATCTTCATCTTTGACAAATATTTTATAAGACAACTAATCTAATTTGTTAGTTTTTAAGCATTTGTCATATTTTTAAAAGTTGGTATTACTTGATATAATATTTAATAAAATAATTGCATTACAATACAGAGGGATTGTGGTTCTCGTAGATGGATAATGGTGAAAATAGTGGGCTTAAATTGGTAAAATTACTATATGTATATAGTCATAAAATAAATAGCAAAATTAAAATATTGTATAACCATTATGAGTTTAATACATAATATCAGTGTCTATAATAAAACAAATTAATTAGTAAAAACATATTACGACTAAATATAACTAGAGTGGTATTATGAAGACTAAGGGGGTGTTTGGATTAGCTTATTAGCTTATTTGTGGTGGGAATAAGCAATAAACAATAAGCAAGGGGATGTTTATTAAAATTAGTTTATTTAGCTTATTTCTAACACAATAAGCTGATTTTTAAGAATTTTATCCAAACACTTAAACTTAGCTTATTGTGGTGGGAATAAACAATAAGCACTCTTTTTTTTCCTATCCAAACACCCCCTAAACTGCAAATTTGATCATTGTGGTTTACAAAAAATTATGGATAGAGTTCAAAAAGTTTATGACTTGCATGAAATGTCTAAAATCATGAATTTTTCATGAATTTGTTCCTTAGTAAACTTGAAATGACATTTTTGCCCTTTTAATTTCTTTTTTGTTTTTTTTTATTTTAATACTTTGTTAATTTTAAAAATAAAAGAAAAGTCAAAAAAAAGTTTCTCTCTCTCTCTCTCTCTCACACACACACACACACACACACACACGCACACAAACACAGATCCATAACGATCATTCGTTTCACACATAAACACCCAAATCTCCAATTTCATGTCGGGTTCTCTTCCTTCTATCCCTCTTCCCTCTTGTTTACCATCCTAATTTCACCACCACCACCACCACCACACTCCTCCATCTCTACTACCCTCACATTCATCTTTTCTAGTAGCCCGCCGTCACTGTTGACCTTAGTTGACTTTGAAGACGATGGTGATACCTCCTTCGTCATCGACTTCAAGTCAATCCATGACCTAATTTCTCCTCCTCAAGATCATACACTGCAAAGCAGTAGCAATCAACATCAATCGCAAAACTCTCTGGCGATGATCCTTCATTGATTTGAAAGGAATAAAGAGCTTGAGAATCAAGCAGCCGACAGGAGATTTGAGGTTACAGAAACGAACGAGGATCAAGTAGAAGGAATTGTTTAAGAAGACGTTGAGGAGTTGTGTGATCTTAGTGCATCGTTGTTGCGGCGTAGGGGAATCAAATCTTGGCAGCGGCGTGAAATTCGTTTTGACTAAATAAAATCAAAATCTAACTTCGATTTGAATAGAGGAGGCATCCACCCCCAAAAATCTTTTTTCATAAATCACAATCCCCTCTGAGATTGCCTCATTTCATTTGAGTGAACTTCGTTTTATTATAAAAGCCCTAACTTGGTTGTCTGAAAGATATGTGATAGTCTGATTCTGTGACTTTTTTTGGTTTGTTTCAGTTTCTTCGCTTTCTTGTTTTGTGAAGAACACGATGAACATGATTCTGGGTTTTTTGTTAGTTTGATTTTGGTTTTCTTGTTTGGTTTCAATTTGAATGGTCTCTCATCCTCACATATCTGAAAGGGAGGTGATTTTTGTAGGTTGAAGTGTTTAACGGAGAGAATGAGAATGGACAGAGATAACAATAGTGGTGGTGGGATTTATGTGTTTCTTTCCTTCTGTTGCTCGTCGATGAAAGATGTAACACCCGTTTTCCAGAATGGATCAGTGGATGGTATAAAGGAGTCAAAGCCATGGTTTTTGAGGAAAACCATATGCCACGACATGACATGAAAGGTGTCAAGACGTGGCATCCCAAATGAAGAACGCATATTCGGGATGGTTGTCACGACGTAACAGTAGTTTCAGCCCAAGCCCATGATTTTTAGGGTTTTCCCCATATTTAAACACCTTAACTTCAAGTTAGGGCATCCTTTTTCAGCCTCCAACCTCCCCATTTCGAAAACCCTAGCCCCTTTGAGTGTTCTTTGTATTCTTGGCCATTGAAGACTCATTTCTCATATTTTGGTGTGGTGCTTGAAGACCAAAGTTCTTGCAAAGTGTTTTGGTGAAGAGATCAAGTGTAGATCTAACAAAAGGACTTCATTTCTGGACCATGGTGAGTAAAAGCTTCCACCTTTTTGGTTCTTTCTTCATATATCTAGGATTTATGGCATTTATTTTCTCATTTTTGAGTTTGGGTTGGTTAGATGAGATAAATTTTGCAACTTTATAGCTCATCTTGGTCCATTGGTCTCTATATCTTGTGGATCTGAAGTTTGATTGTGTCTTGAGCACCATGCAAGAGATTTTTGTCTTGTTTCTCCATTTTGACCTAGTTTGAGTTATAGACTTGCATTGGGCATGCATGTCTGTAAATCTACGATTTTTATGTTGGAATAAAAGTAAGAAAGCCTTCTGGAAAGTATGAATGGGTGGCTTGAAGAATTAAGAGCTTAAACCATTAAGTTATGAGAGTTCAGCCTTCACGACGTGGCAATCTGCGTGCCACGATGTGACAGTTGGTGCCATCGCGACTGTTTTGTCATGAATATGCCACAACGTTACCAACGAGTGGTCACGTCGTGGGAGTCGTTTAAGGGTTGACTTTGGCCGATGACCGTTGACTTTGACCAGTTTGACTTTTGGTCAAACTTTGAGGGGGTGTTAAGCTATAGTCCGAGGTTTAGCTTGTGTATGGTTTAGGAGGTTCGTGTAGCTGATTTTGTGGGACTTGAAGTAGTGGATTTCAACTCTTCATTCAGGTGAGTATTCTCACTGTATTACCTATGTCATAGTGTTGGTGATTTGTATCATCAATGTGTATTTAAGTGTAATGGATTGACTTGTTGACCAAAATCAATATTGATAAATATTAAACAAGTAAGGAAGGTGGAGAGTGCACACTTGTTTAAGTATATTCAAGATTCAAAGTAGACTGTCATTTAGGGGCAAATCCCCAGAACGAACGAGGGTCCGGGGGCACTACCCCTGGGAGGGGGGTCCAAGGGGCAGAGCCCCTGCTAGGGTCGAAATAAACTTGGTTTTGACCCTTATAGAAAGAACCTAAATTAGTTACAGTTTTCAGACATTAAGTTGTTTTAGTGACAGTTTTTCAGACATAAAACTATCTTGTGACAGTTTTTTGATGGAAAAGGTACTTAAGCAATTTTGGTCTTCATTTTATGGTACCTACGAAAATCATATCAGTTTATTCTCTGTTCTGTTCTCTCATTTCCGAGTCTTATCCATTTGAATATTGGGAGTACCACCCAAATACTTCAATCTAAAAGTGATATTCATGATTCTTAGATTTCCTAGTGGCATTATACCCCAAATTTTTAACACATAGTGTGTGCATGCTAACCAGCCGGGTCTTATTTGCTGATTGTTGTTATTTGTTATTGAGTTGTTGATAGATGCAAGGCGTATTTTTAGCCTATTGTGGCTGCTGATAGTCCCCACGGTTGATGATAACCCACATGGCATGTTGTTAGCCCATTAGGACTGCTGATAGTCCCCAAGGTTGTTGATAACCCATAACTGTTTATTTTGTTGTGTTGTATGTGATACTTCGGGGAACTCACTGAGTTTTGTGCTTACAATTGTGTGACAACCCGAAATTTCTATTCTGTACAACAATTCACTTCAATAGAAGTCAAAACTGTTTCTGCTAACTTTTGAGCTGTGTAGAGTCAGTTTGAGTGTTCTAAAGCCTAGTACTTCAGGAGATAACTGGAGAGAGGATGCCCTAGGGTTTATTGTGCAACAATAAAGTCCCAAAACTCCAAGAGTTTGGAGTTTACGGCCTAAACAAGGTGTTTACGGCCGTAAACCCTAAGGGGGTATAAATATGACACTTAGTCATATTTACCACTTTTTCACATTTTCAAGATCCAAAACTCAAATCCTCTCAAGTATCATCCGATTTTCCTACTTGATCTTCAACTTTGTAAGTATCTCTAGCCTTAATAAGTTGATATCTTACTTAATCTAGTGATCTTACATGATTCCATCCGTGAAATCATCCCATATGTGTAGATCTTCAAGTTTCACCAAGAACACCAAGAACACACACTAGTGTTATTAAGCTTCTACATAGTAAGTACTCTTACTCTAGTGTGTTATAAGACTTGTTACACTTCTTAATCATCTAAAAACACCAAGAAACACAAGATCAAAGGTGTTTACGGTCCAAGAACACCTTGGACCGTAAACCCTAATGAAAGGGCCAAAGTGTGCCCTAGTCACTTACCAAGCCTTGGAAACTAGTCTAAATACCATCCTTGATGTGCTTAGGACCTTAAACATCAAAAAGACCATAAACCATTTGGGTTTACGGCCGTAAACCCAAGGAGAAATGGTCCATGGACCGTAAACTCCACAAAGGAGTGAAATGGTGCCCTAATCAGTTCCTAAGGCTTAGACTTGAAGTAGGAATGCTTCTTATGACTTGTAAAGCTTCAAAACACAAAATGGTAAAAGTACCATGAGTTTACGGCCGTAAACTCATGGGTTTATGACCGTAAACTCCAAGGGTGATGGTCACAAAACCGTAAACTCCAAGAGAGTGTCCCCTTGGACCCTAAACTCAAATGCAAGGTCCTACAACCCTTAGATGAAATATGTGACAACCCGAAGCTTTTATCTTGTACAATTGATCTTTATATCAACATTAAACTCGATTTCGTTACCTTTTTACGTCATTTAAGGGTCCGTTTAAGCATTCTAGGCTTGAGTGCAGTTGGGAACGAGTTTAGGAAAGAGTCAACACGTCGTTTAGAATCAAAATCTGGCCATACACCCTCACGAGAGGTGTGTACGGCCGCACACACGGGGGTGCGGCCGCACACCCATCCCCCAGCCGCACTCTCCCTCATATATAAAGGAGGAGACCCCTACACTCATTCCTTTCCTTTGGCTTTCTCTCACTACTTTCTCTTTCTAAAAACTTCATCCAAGAACACTCTAAAGGCCTCAAAAAACATGAACCACTTCATCATTCAGTTGGTTATAGTGGTAAGACACTCGAATCTAAGCCTAAAACTCATAGTGTTCTTCGTGTTCTTCATCCTTTGAAGGTGTACGGCCGCACACCTTCATAAGGCGGCCGCACACACACTAAAACTCTTCAAGGTGAAGAGTTTTACCCCCCAATTACTAATTAGACTTGGTATTGGCACTAGAACACATCAAAGCACCTCAAAATCAACGTTTCGGACACAAAAGAGGAGTGTACGGCCGCACACTCCTGTGTACGGCCGCACACCCTCTGTACGGCCGCACACTCCTGTGTGCAACCGCACACGCGCCCTAGCCGCACACCTGGCCGCACACTCATAAAAGTCGAGATTTGATGACCTTACACTCAAATCTAAAGCCATACACTCATTGGGGACTTCAATAGGTGTTTGTAACACCTAATTCTAAGTGTTTTCATGTCCCTAAGACGTGTCCATGTGTCTAATAGTGGCTATATACCCTAAGTGTAATCATATATGTGTTATTATATGTTACTAGGATCCACTCGCGTGCGAAACCTCGGTTGACACTCAACACTCGTAACTAATTGTGCTTTCGGATCCTACGTCAAACTGTGAGTTCATACCCCTATACTTTTCCGAGTTTTTCATGTTTTCAGGGGGGGAATACAAGCAAAAGTACAAGGAAACTTGTGCTCAGTTATATTATTTTGTTTAAAATAATTACATGTCCAGTATGCTTTCAAACACAGAAAACCGTTTTACCAATCGATTTAGAAATCAACTCGTAGAAACAGTTTTCAGAACTAAAGCACGGAACTTATGAATCTTGTCATAAATTGTGATATTTTACAAAGGATTCGTACCAACCATAAACAGGATTTTCTGTATTATTACTTGTAAATTTGTTAGTCTTAGGATTGGAGACACGTCCTTGGTAACACTCCACCGAATTCGTGAGTGTAGGACTACCCTTGTAACCAGAAACTCTTGGAGGGAGAGCGTGACTATTGTGTATAGATCTATACGGGACTGACTATCCCGCACCTTGCTGCTAGCTACAGTGGGACCATCAGGTCTACGGGTGACAAAGTCATAAAACGATACTGGCCATCGTACGTGCCATATCTAGTTTAGTGTATGGTTATGAAACTCGCAACCTAGATAACAGAGATTTACTTTTGGTAATAATGAACCTAGTGAACTAACCTCAAAGTAATAACCGATTGATTACTAGAGGGTATTGATAATACCCTTAGGATCTAGTTCACTACCTACTTATTAGTTCTATTTTTGTGATAAGACTAATACATCTCACGGAGAGTAAACATGGTTTTTCAAGGAAACTACATCCAACGATATAAGTATGGTAGATACTTGTACTTCTCTTTCAAAATTGATAACCAAACATCTTTCATAAGAAAATATGGGATTTTCTTGGGATAACTCAAACTTTCATAAACCGTTGGTTTATCATATAACTAATGGGTAATCAAACACCTTTCATAAGAAAATATGGGATTTTCTTGGTAAACACTTTTCAAAGGATCAAAGAAACCTTTCTTTCACCAGAATTAAACGCTTATGAACTCACCAGCTTTATGCTGATATTATTTAAAACTGCTTGTATTCTCAGGGCAACCATAGACAGGTACTCCTGCCAACTTTTGGAGAAGATGGAACATTCTGAAGCCACGTCTTTTACTTTTGCTATATACTGATATGTATAAACTATGTATTAAGACAATGTAAATCTTTTAATATATGTATTCAATGTTTGGCTGTGTTTACTATGCTTACTATGATACAACTGTTGTGATACTACGCATGACGTCACTCTGCCCCGGAACGTTTCCGCCTTCGGTTTCGGGGTGTGACAGATTGGTATCAGAGCTATTGTTTATAGTGAACTAAGTATACCGAACCTTACATGGTATACAACTATAAACACAAAGGGGCTAAAATGCTCTAAACTAAAAGCATACTTTCAAAATATAAGTATTTTTACAAAAGTATACAAGTATACCTGAGTACCGGAATCCGTGTCATAAGTAGAACAAAACAAAAGTATTTGGATGTTGAACACTGCGGTTAAATTATGTAATCATGTCTAGGGTCAATATAGCCTGATCAACTATATTCATTCGATACATGACCAACATGTGCTTGGGAGTGACTTTGGTGTTGCAACAGGCCTAAAACTTACCCAATATCTATACAACTTAAAATACTATAGGAGTATTTTAGTCAGAGCCGAATACATTGTAAAAATTCATTCCAAGTGTTGCTACACATTCCTTTTAGCGATAAATTAATTGCATTGGTAGCTTTTCCTTGTCTATCGCTTAGTAGAACACTTTAATAATCATTATGAGATATATCCTTGCTTCATATCTCTTGATTCGACTCAGAGGACTTACCATCCTCTTCTTCCTGGTTGTTTCTAGAACAAGATGCCTCCTCGAAGACGACCCATCAGAAAGAATGTCGACGCTCCACCACCACCACCGCCCCCTCAGTTCGATCCCGTTATGTTCCAGGCAGCTGTTACTGCTGCTGTGACTGCTGCGATGGCACAAGTTAATCCTGGCGGATCTGGTGGACAGGGAGGTGGTACTCATCCCCAAAATCATGAAAGTGGTCAGGGACACCAAAAGGAGTGCTCCTATAAAGACTTCATGAACGCAAAACCCACATCCTTCGACGGCACTGGAGGTGTCATTGCCCTGACTCAATGGATCGAGAAGATTGAGTCCATCTTCGAAATCTGCTCTTGTTCCAAAGCTAACAAGGTGAAATTCGCCGCTTGCACTTTCGCCAACAAGGCACTGACCTGGTGGAATGGTCGGGTCAAGTCCCTAACCCTGCTAATAGCGAATGCTATGAGTTGGGAGAGCTTGAAAGAGCTCATGCTTACTGAGTACTGCCCACGAGGCGAGATGCAAAAACTGGAGCACGAACTCTGGAACCTAAAGATGAAGGGTTCTGACATTGCTGCCTACACATCTAGGTTTGAAGACCTAGCGCTTCTTTGTCCGAGAATGGTCGCCCCGGAAAGCAAAAAGATAGAGAGATACATTTGGGGACTGACCCAACCCACTAAAGGAAATGTTCTGGCTGCTAGGCCAAACACCTTTGACAGCGCGAAGTGCCTGGCGCAAACCCTCATAGATCATGGAGTCGATCTCGACGAAGTGAAAGCCTCCCCCGAACCGGCTAAAGGGAGTGGTGAGAAAAGAAAGTTCTGGAAACAGAAAAAGGGTCAGTCTTCGCAGGAGCCCTCAAAGAAGCAACACACGGTAGCAGTCCACGCTGCTACTACTCCTACCGTGCAAGCACCTACCAGTAAATATGCTGGTACCCTCCCTCGGTGTGACAAGTGTAACTACCACCATAACCCCGGCCCATGTCGTGAAATGTCATGTTCTAACTGTGGCAAAAAGGGACACACGGTTCGATTTTGCAAAGCACCAGCTCAACCAACCAACCAAACATCTGGAGCAGGCGTCGGTCAAGCCTGCTATAATTGTGGAGAAGTCGGGCACTACAAGAGAAACTGCCCCAAGGCAACAACAGCTGGTGGCACAGGGAGAGTACTGACTATGGGACGCGAAGAGGCAGTCGCTGACCCCACAGTTGTTTCGGGTACGTTCCTCCTCGACAACTCTTATGCATGCATTCTTTTCGATTCTGGTGCTGAAGGAAGTTTTGTTAGTCATGCATTCAAACATCTTCTTAAGCATAAACCTCAACCCTTAACTGAAATATTTACCGTCGAGATGGCTAACGGTGAGAAAGAGAGCACTAATTACATATTCATGGGTTGTATCCTCACTTTGAACGACCATTCATTTCCCATCGGCCTTATGCCAGTTTCCATACAAAGCTTTGATGTCATTATCGGCATGGATTGGTTGAGCTCCAATCATGCTGATATCCTTTGCTTCGAAAAAGCCATCCGTCTCAATCTTCTCTCCGGAGAAACCCTCGTGGTCTATAGCGATAAAATCAGTTCAAACCTCCGTATCATTTCGTGCATCAAAGCCCAGAAACTCATGCGAAAGGAGTGTTATGCATTCCTAGCCCACGTCATTAACGAGAAACAGGAAGTTAAAGACCTTGAGAGCATTCCCGAAGTCTGCAACTTTCCCGATGTTTTTCCCGAAGATCTCCCGGGAATCCCTCCCGAACGCCAAGTCGAGTTTCGTATCGACTTAATCCCCGGAGCTACCCCTGTAGCTAAATCTCCATATCGCCAAGCACCAACAGAAATGCAGGAGCTATCTAGCCATCTCGATGAGCTGCTCAACAAAGGATTCATCAGACCGAGTTCCTCACCCTGGGGAGCCCCGATCTTGTTCGTGAAAAAGAAGGATGGATCCTTTCGAATGTGTATCGACTATCGAGAGCTGAACAAGCTCACTGTCAAAAACCGTTACCCTCTTCCTCGAATCGATGATCTCTTCGATCAACTTCAGGGAGCCAACTACTTTTCAAAAATAGATTTAAGATCAGGGTACCATCAGCTGCGAGTCCACGAAAGTGATGTTCCTAAGACAGCATTTCAGACTCGATATGGTCACTACGAGTTCGTAGTAATGCCCTTCGGTCTAACCAACGCACCAGCAGTGTTCATGGACCTGATGAACCGGGTGTGCCGTCCTTTACTGGACAAGTTCGTCATCGTATTCATCGACAATATACTTGTCTATTCCAGAAGTGAGGAAGATCATCGACAACACTTGAGATTGGTGCTGGAAACTCTAATGGCGGAGAAGCTTTACGCGAAGTTCTCCAAGTGCGAATTCTGGATTCGGAAAGTAACCTTCCTAGGTCACGTGGTAAGCGAAGAAGGCATACACGTGGACCCCTCCAAAATCAAAGCGATAGAGAATTGGTCAGCACCGAAGACACCCACAGAAATTCGCCAATTCTTGGGTCTCGCTGACTATTATCGCATATTTATTCAAAATTTCTCCAGAATTGCCAAACCCTTAACCACTTTGACTCAGAAAGGTGTAACTTTCTGTTGGATTGAGAAGCAAGACTCTGCGTTCCAGACTTTGAAACAGGCCCTATGCAGCGCACCTATCCTGTCTCTGCCCGAAGGGACGGAAGACTTCGTTGTCTACTGCGATGCATCCAACCAGGGTTTGGGCTGTGTGCTCATGCAACGGGGAAAAGTCATTGCTTATGCCTCAAGGCAGTTGAAAGCACACGAAGTCAACTACACGACGCACGACCTAGAATTGGGAGCAGTAGTCTTTGCATTGAAGATATGGAGACATTATCTCTACGGAACCAAGTGCACCATCTTCACTGACCATAAGAGCCTACAGCACATCTTCGATCAGAAGGAGTTGAACATGCGACAACGGCGATGGGTTGAGCTACTCAGCGATTACGAGTGCGAAATACGCTACCATCCCGGCAAGGCCAATGTGGTGGCGGATGCTCTTAGTCGCAAGGAGTACACAAGTCGCAACGCGAAAGCATCATCTATGACTATCCATTCCTACTTATCCGCGTAAATCAGAGAGGCTCAGCTGGAATCCTTAAAACCAGAGAACGTCACGGAGGAAGCCTTAAGAGGAATGGATAGGAAACTAGAGATCAAGGGAGACAGAGTCTATTATTTCATGGACCGGTTCTGGACCATAAAGTTCGGTGGTTACAAAGAGGTTGTCATGAACGAAGCTCACCGAACCAGATACTCCGTTCATCCTGGTTTGGATAAGATGTACCTCGATATCAAAAGACTGTATTGGTGGCCAAACATGAAAGCGGAGATTGCTACATTCGTGGGCAAGTGTCTGACTTGCGCCAAAGTAAAGGTCGAATATCAGAAACCCTCAGGTCTACTCCAACAGCCGAAAATTCCCGAATGGAAGTGGGAGAGGATTGCTATGGATTTCATCACCAAACTACCCAAATCTTCGAGTAGGTACGACGCCATTTGGGTAATAGTCGATCGACTGACTAAATCCGCTCACTTCCTACCGATCAAGGAAAGCTTCAAAATGGAGAGGCTCACACGAATCTATATCCAAGAGATAGTCCGACTACACGGTGTACCTGTATCCATTATCTCCGATCGAGATAGCAGGTTGACTTCGAGATTTTGGCAGTCTCTGCAGAAGGCTCTTGGGACTAAGCTGGACATGAGTACAGCTTATCATCCTCAAACAGACGGACAGAGTGAGAGAACCATACAAACTTTGGAAGACATGTTGAGAGCATGTGTCATCGATTTCGGTAAGTCGTGGGACATCCATTTACCCTTGGTCGAATTCTCTTACAACAACAGCTACCATACTAGCATCAAGGTTGCGCCCTTCGAAGCCCTCTATGGCCGCAAGTGCAGATCCCCTCTGTGCTGGGCTGAGGTGGGCGACACGCAGCTAGCCAAGGGACAAGTCCCCGACAGCACTCTCACTGGTCCGGAAATCATCCGCGAAACCACAGAAAAGATCGTCCAAATCCGAGAACGATTGAAAGCCTCTCGAGATGGACAAAAGACCTACGCCGATATACGACGAAAACCCTTGGAATTCCAGGTTGGAGATCGCGTTATGTTGAAGGTCTCGGCCTGGAAAGGCATGATACGTTTTGGGAAGCGTGGAAAGCTAAATCCAAGATACATAGGACCCTTCGAGATCCTCGCTAGGGTCGGTCCCGTAGCCTACAAACTTCGTTTACCTCAAGAGCTTAGTAACATTCATCCTGTCTTCCACGTCTCGAACCTTAAAAAGTGCTTATCCGACGAGACTCTTACTATTCCTCTCGATGAGATTGAAATCAACGAGAATTTAAACTTTGTGGAAGAACCAATCGAAATCATTGATCGAGAGATCAAACGAACGAAACAAAGTCGCATCCCGATAGCGAAGGTTCGCTGGAATGCCAAGCTGGGACCGGAATTCACTTGGGAGCGCGAAGATCAGATGAGACTGAAGTATCCGCATCTCTTTTCTAATCCATGATTTGTAATCTATATTCGAATTTCGGGACGAAATTCCCTCTAACGAGGGGATGATGTGACAACCCGAAGCTTTTATCTTGTACAATTGATCTTTATATCAACATTAAACTCGATTTCGTTACCTTTTTACGTCATTTAAGGGTCCGTTTAAGCATTCTAGGCTTGAGTGCAGTTGGGAACGAGTTTAGGAAAGAGTCAACATGTCGTTTAGAATCAAAATCGGGCCATACACCCTCACGAGAGGTGTGTACGGCCGCACACACGGGTGTGCGGCCGCACACCCATCCCCCAGCCGCACTCCCCCTCTTATATAAAGGAGGAGACCCCTACACTCATTCCTTTCCTTTGGCTTTCTCTCACTACTTTCTCTCTCTAAAAACTTCATCCAAGAACACTCTAAAGGCCTCAAAAACGTGAACCACTTCATCATTCAGCTGGTTATAGTGGTAAGACACTCGAATCTAAGCCTAAAACTCATAGTGTTCTTCGTGTTCTTCATCCTTTGAAGGTGTACGGCCGCACACCTTCATAAGGTGGCCGCACACACACTAAAACTCTCCAAGGTGAAGAGTTTTACCCCCCAATTACTAATTAGACTTGGGATTGGCACTAGAACACCTCAAAGCACCTCAAAATCAACGTTTCGGACACAAAAGAGGAGTGTACGGCCGCACACTCCTGTGTACGGCCGCACACCCTCTGTACGGCCGCACACTCCTGTGTGCAACCGCACACGCGCCCTGGCCGCACACCTGGCCGCACACTCATAAAAGTCGAGATTTGGTGACCTTACACTCAAATCTAAAGCCATACACTCATTGGGGACTTCAATAGGTGTTTGTAACACCTAATTCTAAGTGTTTTCATGTCCCTAAGACGTGTCCATGTGTCTAATAGTGGCTATATACCCGAAGTGTAATCATATATGTGTTATTATATGTTACTAGGATCCACTCGCGTGCGAAACCTCGGTTGACACTCAACACTCGTAACTAATTGTGCTTTCGGATCCTACGTCAAACTGTGAGTTCATACCCCTATACTTTTCTGAGTTTTTCATGTTTTCAGGGGGGGAATACAACCAAAAGTACAAGGAAACTTGTGCTCAGTTATATTATTTTGTTTAAAATAATTACATGTCCAGTATGCTTTCAAACACAGAAAACCGTTTTACCAATCGATTTAGAAATCAACTCGTAGAAACAGTTTTCAGAACTAAAGCACGGAACTTATGAATCTTGTCATAAATTGTGATATTTTACAAAGGATTCGTACCAACCATAAACAGGATTTTCTGTATTATTACTTGTAAATTTGTTAGTCTTAGGATTGGAGACACGTCCTTGGTAACACTCCACCGGATTCGTGAGTGTAGGACTACCCTTGTAACCAAAAACTCTTGGAGGGAGAGCGTGACTATTGTGTATAGATCTATACGGGACTGACTATCCCGCACCTTGCTGCTAGCTACAGTGGGACCATCAGGTCTACGGGTGACAAAGTCGTAAAACGATACTGGCCATCGTACGTGCCATATCTAGTTTAGTGTATGGTTATGAAACTCGCAACCTAGATAACAGAGATTTACTTTTGGTAATAATGAACCTAGTGAACTAACCTCAAAGTAATAACCGATTGATTACTAGAGGGTATTGATAATACCCTTAGGATCTAGTTCACTACCTACTTATTAGTTCTATTTTTGTGATAAGACTAATACATCTCACGGAGAGTAAACATGGTTTTTCAAGGAAACTACATCCAACGATATAAGTATGGTAGATACTTGTACTTCTCTTTCAGAATTGATAACCAAACATCTTTCATAAGAAAATATGGGATTTTCTTGGGATAACTCAAACTTTCATAAAACGGTGGTTTATCATATAACTAATGGGTAATCAAACATCTTTCATAAGAAAATATGAGATTTTCTTGGTAAACACTTTTCAAAGGATCAAAGAAACCTTTCTTACACCAGAATTAAACGCTTATGAACTCACCAGCTTTATGCTGATATTATTTAAAATTGCTTGTATTCTCAGGGCAACCATAGACAGGTACTCCTGCCAACTTTTGGAGAAGATGGAACATTCTGAAGCCACGTCTTTTACTTTTGCTATATACTGATATGTATAAACTATGTATTAAGACAATGTAAATCTTTTAATATATGTATTCAATGTTTGGCTGTGTTTACTATGCTTACTATGATACAACTGTTGTGATACTAAGCATGACGTCACTCCGTCCCGGAACGTTTCCGCCTTCGGTTTCGGGGTGTGACAAAATCCTTAGTACTTATAACACTTAAATAAAGTGTTAATCATGTCCTAGGATGTCTTAACTTGGTTAATTAGTTGTTTAATGACTAATTGGATACATATATGTGTTATTATATGTTAACTAGGATCCTTGTGTGTGTTCAAGTCTTCACTTGACACTTAGCATCCTATAACATTCGTTCATCCAAACCATTCATTACAGGTGAGTTCATACCCCTTAATCACCCTTTTAAATGATTTTAAATGCTTTTATGGGGGGGGGGGAAATACAAGTTGAACTATTATAGTTATTATATCAATCACATGTGATTAATAACTACCAAACAAGTGGATTTCTTACTTTTCAAACTGTGTTATCAAACAAACTACTTCAAACTGTTTTATTAAACTCTTTTACATGTCAAATACTTTTATTAAACTCTTTTAAACTTATATTCTGTTAAATGTGTATCTATATAGATATAGTTATATAAGTAGGATTGAAAGGACTTAAGACTGATAGCTCACCTTACTTCCTGTTCCTTGTTTGGTTGTGGACTTAGGGTATTCAGGTTATTTGTCCGAAGGTCGTTTGAATCCTAGTTATATATTGTGTATATGTATATAGATATAAAAAGTTACTTCTTTCTATTCAATACCTTTGGGTAGCAAAGGTATACACACATGTTCATACATCCAAACAACATTACTAGTTAGCTATAATAGGTATAGTTTAGGGAGATACTAATACTATTACTAGAACAGTGAAACATACAAAGAGTCAGTTCATACATGAGTCAATAACATACAGATAGAGAATACTATGATGAGAAACAAACAATACCATACAGAGAGAACATACAATACCATACAGAGAGAACATACATACATGCTAGATAGAGAGAGAACACACAATGCAGCTAGCACATACATATACTAGAACATTACTACAGTTATGTGAGCCACGTAACGGGGCATGGTATCACCTGTCATGGTCTGTTTTGTATCCAGAATCTCCTTAAGTGGGGAGCGGTTGAGTTTGTGTATAGATCTATACTGGATTGACTATCCTACACCTTGCTGCTCCCTACAGTGGGACTTGCAAGTCTATGGGTGTCAAACGTCATTTCTTCCGACGTCTTACATCGTCGTGTTTATAGTCGGTAGCAGGGTACAGGCCAATCACATGGTACTTTAAATAACAATTGGTTTAAGGTAGTTAGTACATCAGTAGTTCCTTAATACAACACGACAGTACTATTTCATTTTCCCATTGCATTCACTTTGTGAACTTCACACAATAAACAGTAATGTAAAAACTATATTTTTGGTTAATGATAGTCAGATTTGGGAAAATACATACTCTTACTAGAGTCACACACACAGACACTAGATGCCTTGGTAGAAGGGTACTTTTAGTAGTAAACATAGGGTTTTGTAGGAGAGTTCAAACAATTACAAACATATACATCACATACTTACAAACACTTTCATACAATCAATGACACTAAAATACTTATGAACTCACCAGCTTTAAAGCTGATAAACTCTTTCAAAATAACTTGTATTCTCAGGTCACCAGTAGACAGGTACCGGTGCCAGGTTTTGAGAAGATGGAGCTCGTTCAAGACTCATCTTTTATTTTGATTCATATTTTGGTGTCTATTTAACTTGACAGAACACACTTGTATTAATTTATATTATTAATGCAATGGATGATGTTGTTGCTTGTTTACTACTATGCATTGTTGTGATACTGTACATGACGTCCTCCACCCCCGAACGATTCCGCCGTTTCGGTTTTGGGGTGTGACAGATTGGTATCAGAGCTTTGTTTATAGTGAATCGAGTATATCAACTCATAAAAGATATACGAACTATAAACACAACGGGATTAAAATACTCGAATAAAGAGTTTATACTTTTAAATAATAAAATATTTAACCAAGTATACATACCTGCATTCATACTAAAATCAGTGTCACTAGGACAGAACAAAAGTATTACGATTGTTGGGCAGCACAATCAGACTTAGAGACATATGGTCAACCCTGGGAAGATATAGTCTGATCAACTATATTATCCAAGGAGTGACTAGCATGTGCCTAAGTGTGGTTGTGAGGTTGCAACAAGTCTAAAAACTTACCAACACTACTACAATGAGAACAATAGAACAGAACATAAACTTAAAATACTATAGGAGTATTTTGTGTTACTATAATTACTTATCTGAGAACTAAAGGTCTTTATTAGTATATCAATAGTTGCTGAGTGGATAAGCAAAGGTTATATGTATCTATGATATCATAGACTTAGAATCTGCGATCTTTGCTTTACTTTCTATTCCTTGTTTGGTTGTGGGCTTAGAGTTAGGGTCACTTATTCGAAGGTCTATCCTGTCTTGGTTACATATAACTGGTATGCACTAAACAAGTATTGAAGTAACTGATAAAGATCATCTTATAATTATCTAATTAGTTCGTCTATTTAGTTATTTCTTTATCCTTTTTCTCGCGTAGATATAATGGCTGGATTCCATCTTCCCGGAGACCCGTACTACCCCAACCACGACAATGCAGGATGGCTTGGAGAAGAGCCAGAAGATGATCACCCAATTCCATTGGATGATCACGAAGATGAAGGCTTTTCTGATGGTTCTGACTCAGAACCAGAAGTCAACAACCTACCCCCAGCTGCTCAAGACCCAAACCGAAACCCTCGCCCAACATTTCAAGGACCCACACCTCTGTGGGCCACAAACTTGAATGGATGGAGCCAGGAACAGGGTCAACCCATTCCCTACAATGGAGACAGAAGTTTCTACAACCTCACCGAGGGAGGTTCAGCTGACAGGGTCATACCCATCATGGTTCGGAGGATTTCTTGGAACACCGAACAGGGTCGAGCAACTATCGACCGAGTCGTGGAGATTGACGCCAACTCTGGCGTTAATACAGTCCGCATTCGCCAGTTAGAGTCTGCTCAGGAAAGGACTCAGGTCCACAATGCAGCTCTGCAGAGGGAACTCGCTGAAACCCAAGCTGAAGTCAGGGAACTTCGAGCTCAACAAGCAAGATCTGATAGGCGCGTGAGGGACATTGAACGTCTTCTGTCGGAGTCAAGAACTCACTCTAGTAGTTCTCGTCGCCGATAGAGTCTCATCGACTTCTCTTTTGGATATAACCTAGTTTGTGTAAAAACTCTAGTCTAATTTCCTATCTTTGTAAATCTTAGACCTGTTAGGTCTTGATTAGGTCGTAGTTCTGTCAAAATTTTCCCATCTTGGTTGATGTAAGACCTACTTCTAGGTCATTTTTCCCGAACTTGTTACATCTGTAATACATGTATTATTGACAGATATCTAATCTAAAGGAAATTATTATCTAAATGCTATCATCTGTTAGTACTAGATCTACATTCAATTGTGCTATTCAATTGTGCCGTTGGGCTATGGAGAGTTAGTCCATGAGTCATTCTCATCAATTTTCCTATTAAATTCTTAACAATATCTACATCTTTCTAAACTTATAGTTAAAAGATGCCTCCACGTCGATCAATGAGACGCGATCCTCCATCAACTGCAACACCACCTGCTCCTCAAATCGATACGGTAGCTCTGAATGCTGCTGTAGCTGCGGCTGTGGCAACAGCCATGGCTCAATATCATTCTTCTGGTTCCACTGGAGGGGGAACACCTATTCAATCTACTCATGGTGAAGCTCCTGTGCGCTTGAGAGAGTGCTCCTATAAGGACTTCACTAACTGCAAGCCCAAGTCCTTTAAAGGGACTGGCGGAGTCATTGCCCTCTCGCAATGGTTCGAGAAGACCGAATCGGTTTTTGAAATCTGCTCTTGTCCAGAAGGGAGCAAGGTCAAGTTCGCCGCTTGCGCCTTTGAAGACAAAGCCCTGACATGGTGGAATAGCCATGTTAAGTCACTATCTCTAATAGTGGCTAATGCTATGGGTTGGGAAGCTCTGAGAGAGCTAATGATCGAAGAGTACTGCCCGAGGGGCGAGATCCAAAAACTGGAGGAGGAACTATGGAGCCTGACCATGAAGGGCTCCGACATAGTCTCATACACCGCCAGGTTCTGTGAGCTGGAGGCCCTCTGTCCCAACATGGTCCATACAGAGGGAAAGAAGATACAAAGATACATATGGGGGTTGGTGCCTCCATTCCAGGGAAATGTTTTGGCTTCAAACCCCATTATATTCGATAGTGCCAAGCGATTGGCACAACGGCTTATAGACCATGGGGTTCGTACCCCGGCTGCAACAACAACCCTGGCCATCTCAGAACCTTGCAGAACCGCTGATTCCAAGCGGAAGTTCTGGGATGACAAGAAAAAGAAGAGGGCTGCCAAAAAGCAGCAGGTCGTGGCAGTACATGCTGTGATAGCACCTGCCGCTGCTGCTCCGGTAAAGCAGTACGCTGGAAGTTTGCCTAAGTGCAACAAATGCAACTTCCACCACACAGGAGCCTTCCGGGAAATGCAGTGTTCAAACTGCAACAGGAAGGGGCACACTGCCTGTTTCTGCAAAGCAGCGACGAGGCCACTCAACCAAGTCCCCGGCGTAGGAGTGGGCCAAGCTTGCTACAGTTGTAGCGAGGTGGGCCACTACAAGAGGGACTGCCCTAAGGCAAGGAATGTTGGTGGAGTGGGAAGGGTTCTGGCCATAGGCCACGAGGAAGCGGTTGCCGACCCTACAGTGGTCACGGGTACGTTTCTCCTTGATAACTCTTATGCATGCATATTGTTTGATAGTGGAGCGGAGAGGAGCTTCGTGAACCAAAAATTTGCTCATTTACTTAAGCAAAAATCACGAGCACTTAAAGAACCGTTCACTATAGAAATGGCTAATGGAAAGACAGAGAGCACTAGCAGTATATACATAGGGTGTACCCTAACACTAGATAGCCATTCATTTTCGATCGACCTCATGCTGGTCTCAATTAAAAGTTTCGACGTCATTATCGGCATGGATTGGTTGAGTCTTCATCGTGCCGACATCATGTGTTACGAAATGGCTGTTCGCCTTAACCTACCGTCTGGCGAAACTCTAGTAGTTTATGGCGATAAACCCGGCACAAACCTCCGTATCATCTCGAGCATTCAAGCTCAGAAATTCTTGCGAAAGCAATGCCGCGCATTCCTTGCTCATGTGGTCGATGTGAGCCAAGAAACAAAAGACATCCAGAACATTCCAGTAGTACGCGAATTTCCCGACATCTTTCCGGAAGAACTCCCAGGATTACCTCCGCAACGTCAAGTCGAGTTCAGAATCGACTTAGTTCCAGGGGCTACCCCCGTAGCCAAATCGCCCTATCGTCTAGCACCTGCAGAGATGCAAGAACTGTCCTGTCAACTTAACGAACTGCTCAGCAAGGGCTTTATAAGACCAAGCTTCTCACCCTGGGGAGCTCCAGTCTTGTTCGTCAAGAAGAAAGACGGATCGTTTCGTATGTGCATCGACTACAGTGAGCTCAACAAACTGACCGTCAAAAATCGTTATCCTCTGCCTCGTATTGACGATTTATTTGACCAACTTCAAGGGGCGAATTTCTTTTCAAAAATCGACTTAAGATCCGGATATCACCAACTACGAGTGCTAGGGGAGGATGTTCCGAAGACAGCCTTCCGAACTCGTTATGGGCACTACGAATTCGTAGTGATGCCGTTCGGATTAACAAACGCGCCCGCAGTATTCATGGATTTAATGAATAGGGTGTTTCGTCCTTACTTGGATCAGTTCGTCATCGTCTTCATCGATGACATACTTATCTACTCTCGTAGTAAGGAGGAACATAGTCAACATCTTCGACAGGTCTTAGAAACGCTGCGTTCGGAGAAGCTCTATGCGAAGTTCTCGAAATGCGAATTTTGGATCCGACGAGTCGAATTCTTAGGGCATGTGGTTAGCGAAGAGGGAATACACGTGGACCCTTCCAAAATTAAAGCCATTGAGAGCTGGTCAGCACCGAAGACGCCTACAGAAATTCGTCAATTTCTAGGCCTCGCTGGCTACTATCGCTGGTTCATTCAAAACTTCTCCCGCATTGCGAAACCTCTTACAACACTGACCCAGAAGGGTGTGGCCTTTGACTAGGAAGAGAAGCAGGAGAGAGCGTTCCAAACGCTCAAGCGAGCCTTGTGCACCGCACCAATACTATCCCTCCCCGAAGGGATAGAAGACTTCATTGTCTATTGCGATGCGTTAAATCAAGGACTCGGATGTGTTCTGATGCAGCGAGGTAAGGTCATTGCCTATGCCTCGAGACAACTGAAGACACACGAAGTCAACTACACTACCCACGATCTTGAACTAGGAGCAGTTGTGTTTGCTCTGAAGATCTGGAGACATTACCTGTATGGAACAAAAAGCACTATCTTTACAGACCACAAAAGCCTACAACATATATTCGACCAGAAGGAGCTCAACATGAGACAACGACGGTGGGTCGAGCTGCTCAGTGATTACGAATGTGAAATTCGTTATCATCCGGGTAAAGCCAACGTAGTAGCTGACGCCCTAAGTCGGAAAGAATACTCTGGTCATAGGGTCAAATCATTGACCATGACTATCCATTCACACTTGTCCACACAAATTAAGGAGGCTCAGCTTGACGCTTTGAAACCTGAAAATGTGGCGGGTGAATCCCTGAGAGGGATGGATAAGAACTTGGAAGTCAAGGGTGGCGGAGCCCTATACTTCATGGATCGGATCTGGACACCGAAACACGGTGGTTTCAGAGACTTGGTCATGACCGAGGCGCACAACACTCGTTATTCCGTCCACCCAGGTTCAGATAAGATGTATCTGGATCTTAAAAAGCTATACTGGTGGCCTAACATGAAAGCAGAGATTGCTACCTTCGTGAGTAAATGCCTTACTTGCGCCAAGGTCAAGGTCGAATACTAGAAACCCTCTGGTCTACTTCAACAGCCAGAGATACCGGAATGGAAGTGGGAGCGGATCACTATGGACTTCATAACCAAGTTGCCCAAGACAACGGGTGGACTAGATACCATATGGGTCATCGTCGACAGATTGACCAAGTCCGCACACTTCCTGCCTATCAAAGAAACAGACAAGATGGAGAAGCTTACAAGAACTTACATTTGGGAGATTGTACGACTGCATGGTGTTCCCATATCCATTATCTCGGACAGAGATAGTAGATTCACTTCGAGGTTCTGGCAGTCGCTACAAAGTTCCCTAGGAACTAGGCTGGACATGAGTACAACCTACCATCCACAGACAGACGGACAAAGTGAGAGGACTATCCAAACCTTGGAAGATATGTTGCGAGCCTGTGTGATCGACTTTAGGAAAGCATGGGATACTCATTTACCCCTTGTCGAATTTTCCTACAACAACAATTATCACACGAGCATAAAGGCTGCTCCATTCGAGGCCCTCTATGGCCGAAAGTGCAGATCCCCTCTGTGCTGGGCTGAGGTGGGAGATACCCAGTTAGCTAAAGGACGAGTTCCTGAAAGCACTCTCACGGGTCCGGAGATCATTCAGGAAACGACAGAGAAGATCGTTCAGATTCGTGAATGATTGAAAGCCTCTAGAGACCGACAGAAAAGCTACGCTGATAAACGAAGGAAACCGTTGGAATTCCAGGTGGGCGACCGTGTTCTATTGAAGGTCTCACCCTGGAAGGGCTTAATACGCTTTGGAAAGCGTGGAAAGTTGAATCCAAGGTACATAGGGCCTTTCGAGATTCTCGCAAGAATCGGCCCTGTAGCTTACAAACTTAACTTACCACGCGAACTCAGTAACGTACATTCTACTTTCCACGTCTCGAACTTGAAAAAGTGTCTGTCCGAAGAGACTCTTGTAATCCCACTCGACGAGATCGAGATCAACGAGAGCCTCAACTTCGTGGAAGAACCTGTAGAGATCATGGACCGGGAGGTCAAGCAAACGAAACAAAGCCGCATCCCGATAGTGAAGGTTCGCTGGAATGCCAAGTGAGGACCGGAATTCACTTGGGAGCGAGAGGATCAGATGAAACTGAAATATCCTCATCTTTTTACTTAGTTATTTGTAACTACTTATTTGCTTAAACTCTAATTTCGGGACGAAATTCCTTCTAACGGAGTGATGATGTGACAACCCGAAATTTCTATTATGTACAACAATTCACTTCAATAGAAGTCAAAACTGTTTCTGCTAACTTTTGAGCTGTGTAGAGTCAGTTTGAGTGTTCTAAAGCCTAGTACTTCAGGAGATAACTGGAGAGAGGATGCCCTAGAGTTTATTGTGCAACAATAAAGTCCCAAAACTCCAAGAGTTTGGAGTTTACGGCCTAAACAAGGTGTTTACGGCCGTAAACCCTAAGGGGGTATAAATATGACACTTAGTCATATTTACCACTTTTTCACATTTTCAAGATCCAAAACTCAAATCCTCTCAAGTATCATCCGATTTTCCTTCTTGATCTTCAACTTTGTAAGTGTCTCTAGCCTTAATAAGTTGATATCTTACTTAATCTAGTGATCTTACATGATTCCATCCGTGAAATCATCCCATATGTGTAGATCTTCAAGTTTCACCAAGAACACCAAGAACACACACTAGTGTTATTGGACTTTTAGCACCTTTTCAAGCTTCTACATAGTAAGTACCTTTACTCTAGTGTGTTATAAGACTTGTTACACTTCTTAATCATCTAGAAAACACCAAGAAACACAAGATCAAAGGTGTTTACGGTCCAAGAACACCTTGGACCGTAAACCCTAATAAAGGGGCCAAAGTGTGCCCTAGTCACTTACCAAGCCTTGGAAACTAGTCTAAATACCATCCTTGATGTGCTTAGGACCTTAAACGTCAAAAAGACCATAAACCATTTGGTTTTACGGCCGTAAACCCAAGGAGAAATGGTCCATGGACCGTAAACTCCACAAAGGAGTGAAATGGTGCCCTAATCACTTCCTAAGGCTTAGACTTGAAGTAGGAATGCTTCTTATGACTTGTAAAGCTTCAAAACACAAAATGGTAAAAGTACCATGAGTTTACGGCCGTAAACTCATGGGTTTACGACCGTAAACTCCAAGGGTGATGGTCGCAAAACCGTAAACTCCAAAAGAGTGTCCCCTTGGACCCTAAACTCAAATGCAAGGTCCTACAACCCTTAGATGAAATCCTTAGTACTTATAACACTTAAATAAAGTGTTAATCATGTCCTAGGATGTCTTAACTTGGTTAATTAGTTGTTTAATGACTAATTGGATACATATATGTGTTATTATATGTTAACTAGGATCCTTGTGTGTGTTCAAGTCTTCACTTGACACTTAGCATCCTATAACATTCGTTCATCCAAACCATTCACTACAGGTGAGTTCATACCCCTTAATCACCCTTTTAAATGATTTTAAATGCTTTTATGGGGGGGGGGAATACAAGTTGAACTATTATAGTTATTATATCAATCACATGTGATTAATAACTACCAAACAAGTGGATTTCTTACTTTTCAAATTGTGTTATCAAACAAACTACTTCAAACTGTTTTATTAAACTCTTTTACATGTCAAATACTTTTATTAAACTCTTTTAAACTTATATTCTGTTAAATGTGTATCTATATAGATATAGTTATATAAGTAGGATTGAAAGGACTTAAGACTGATAGCTCACCTTACTTCTTGTTCCTTGTTTGGTTGTGGACTTAGGGTATTCAGGTTATTTGTCCGAAGGTCGTTTGAATCCTAGTTATATATTGTGTATATGTATATAGATATGAAAAGTTACTTCTTTCTATTCAATACCTTTGGGTAGCAAAGGTATACACACATGTTCATACATCCAAACAACATTACTAGTAAGCTATAATAGGTATAGTTTAGGGAGATACTAATACTATTACTAGAACAGTGAAACATACAAAGAGTCAGTTCATACATGAGTCAATAACATACAGATAGAGAATACTATGATGAGAAACAAACAATACCATACAGAGAGAACATACAATACTATACAGAGAGATCATACATACATGCTAGACAGAGAGAGAACACACAATACAGCTAGCACATACATATACTAGAACATTACTACAATTATGTGAGCCACGTAACGGGGCATGGCATCACCTGTCATGGTCCGTTTTGTATCCAGAATCTCCTTAAGTGGGGAGCGGTTGAGTTTGTGTATAGATCTATACTGGATTGACTATCCTACACCTTGTTGCTCGCTACAGTGGGACTTGCAAGTCTACGGGTGCCAAACGTCATTTCTTCCGACGTCTTACATCGTCGTGTTTATAGTCGGTAGCAGGGTACAGGCCAATCACATGGTACTTTAAATAACAATTGGTTTAAGGTAGTTAGTACAGCAGTAGTTCCTTAATACAACACGACAGTACTATTTCATTTTCCCATTGCATTCACTTTGTGAACTTCACACAATAAACAGTAATGTAAAAACTATATTTTTGGTTAATGATAGTCAGATTTGGGAAAATACATACTCTTACTAGAGTCACACACACAGACACTAGATGCCTTGGTAGAAGGCTACTTTTAGTAGGAAACATAGGGTTTTCTAGGAGAGTTCAAACAATTACAAACATATACATCACATACTTACAAACACTTTCATACAAGCAATGACACTAAAATACTTATGAACTCACCAGCTTTAAAGCTGATAAACTCTTTCAAAATAACTTGTATTCTCAGGTCACCAGTAGACAGGTACCGGTGCCAGGTTTTGAGAAGATGGAGCTCGTTCAAGACTCATCTTTTATTTTGATTCATATTTTGGTGTCTATTTAACTTGACAGAACACACTTGTATTAATTTATATTATTAATGCAATGGATGATGTTGTTGCTTGTTTACTACTATGCATTGTTGTGATACTGTACATGATGTCCTCCACCCCCCGAACGATTCCGCCGTTCCGGTTTTGGGGTGTGACAAATTGTGAATTAAATATTTTTTAGGTACTAATCGGTTTGCGAAGGCGGGAATGTACACACACACATCAATAGTTTTATGATTCGAGAATCCGAATTGTCTTCCTTATAACTCTTATTTTGAATAGCGGTTTATGAACAATTGGTTTGACTTGAATGTAACTTTAATAAAGTGGGTGTTTATTCTATTTTTTAAAAAAAAATTATTTTGGAATTTAGGACGTTTCAAAAGATGAGAGGAGGTGAGTTAGCATGATGGTGGCTAGTTATGGAGGTGATATGATGGAGATGAATAAGAGGTTGAACGGTGGTGTTGCTCGATGGAAGAGAGAGAGAGAGAGAGAGAGAGAGAGAGAGAGAGAGAGTCAAAGAAAGGAAGAAAGTAAAAAAAAGAGAAAGAGGGGGGTTACGGTGGGGGATGGGTGGGTATATCAATTCCTTTTTTTATTATTTTTAAATTGAAAAGATATTAATATAGAGTAAATAAAATAGAAAAAAGAAATGAAAAGGGTAAAACAATCTTTTCAAGTTGTTCACAGACCAAAACCATGAAAAATTCTTGATTTTGGACATTTCATGTAAGTTGAAAACTTTTTGAATCCTATCCACAGTTTTTTGAATACCACAAGGACCAATTTTATAATTTTGTCTGTTATTAAATATTTATATAATAGATAGGGTTAATTGGTAAAAAAAATCTCAAGAAAACCTTTAGTTAATCTAAGTGGTTGCCGGACAAAAAAAGGGAAAAAGAATACTTTCCACAATGGAAAAAATAATTATAATGTAAATTATATGTTATTGACCTTGCAAGAAGTCTTCTATTGGAGATGCAGCTTAAAAATATTTTTCTTGTAAATATTATTACTAATTTTAAAACTTTTTACCTGGAATAATTTTTTTTCCTTGAGATCACAAGTCACTTAAAAATGATCAATATAACATAGCTGGATTTGGGTTGGGAGAGGGGAACCCATTCCTAACTACTTTTGAAAAGGTTCTCTCATGCTGGAGGGAGCATCCCCACCTAATGATCGGTGTGTTAGTTCACACAAATCCGAAGAAGTTATCATGGATGAGTCACATGCAGGGAAACTTGCACATGTGGTTATGTGGTTCTGGTCAGGCTTTCCTAAGGTATCTAATAATATCGTTTTTGCTCGTCTTTGGCATACCTCTCCTAACTGTTGCCCGTTCATTCTGGAATGATCTTTTAGGAGGAACAATTTTATATATTTTGCCATATCCTTCTATTATTAAGTACGACTGATACCATTTCAATGTGTTTCGATTCTTTCAAACAGGATATGTTTGATGCGTCCGAATCCATTGTATTAATTCCACTTCCTACTCGCAATATGTTCTTTATGATCTCAACTTATGATTCAATTGCCATGTATTTAGCTATTGAGCGTCAAACATTATGTTTTTATGTGATCACAACATCAAAAAGAAAGTCTGAGTTTTCCATGGAAGTCGGCTCGAAATATTTGATCTTAGGTGCATTTTCCTCAAGAATCTTATTGTTTGGCTACAACCAGAAAACTACTGATATCTATTAATATTTTTTCTTAGATTGTTGTTATATATATATATATATATATATATATATATATATATATATATATATATATATATATATCGTAAACTATCAGATCAAGTATTACTTAGATGTGAAACTTACACCTCATTGGTTGTGATATTGATTTCATACGGGAAAAATCAAAGAATATATAGTCTCTCTTGTAGAGACCCTCTATGTAGTTGTTTATCTAGGGTGATCGATGTGGGGTTATTGCCCTTATTTGTTTTGCCCTAACATTTTGCAATATTAGTTTTATACCTTAATCATATTAACATACTAAATGTTTATTGTTTTTTACTAGGTAATCTATTTTATTTAAGATATAAAATAAAATTAAAGAATTTTTATAAAGAACTATATTATTAATATACTAGGTATGAGACCCATGTATTACATGAGTTTATTAAAAAAAACTAAATATAAAATTCTAAATATTTGAGAAGTTTGAATTTATAAGAAAAATGAGAAAAATATTGAATTATAAAAATTAAAGTGTTTTTTTTTCTCTAAATTGAAACAAATAATTTAGATAAATAAATAAAGGAAATTAATGAAGCTTTAATTTAGTAATTTTCAAATTAAAAGGAAAGTTCATTAAGAAAATTAATATACATTTAAATACTATATGGAATTAATAAAATTGAAAAACCATAAAATGACATGTGGAATAAAAATTAATTCAAAATAACCACAAAATGACATTTGACAAATTGAATAAGAGTGTGACAAGTTGCAAAAAAAAACTTCATTTATTAGAGTAGAAAGTAATATTAATTTGAGATAGGGCCGAATTCACATGGATGACCGAGGTAGCCCGTGGTACCCTCAATTTTCGTCTAGAATTTTGTAATTTTTTTTTATATTGCGGTGCTACCTTGGTAAAAAAAAATATGGACTGCCCTATATAATAAATCCAAAATATTTAAAATCCAAATATAATAGCCAACTCTTTTAAAATAGTCCAAAATGTTTAATCCCAATCTTTTAATGAAATAAGAGACCCCAATTTCCAATTCTTGTAACCATTTTATAGAAAAATGGAAACGTGAAATAGAAACAGAAGAATCGCTTGATCAATGACCCCCCTGCTTCATTCGTTCCCCTTTGTTCGTTGTAGTTGTTGCTTCTGTCGTTCATTGTTGTCAGCCGCGGCCGACGACCTATCTCCGACTGGCTCGTTTGAGCCTTCATGTACTTTGCACAATGAAGCAAGTAAGCAACCCAAATAACTCAATCCTATTCCTATAATTTAATGGTGAACGATGTTTTTCTGCAATGACGTTGTTGAAGACTGATTTGCGTGATAGAATAGGTGATGATTTTATAAATTGTGTTTTGATTTGTAGTGTAGAAAATGAAGAATATAAGAATACTAAGATTGAAAATGTAATTACTTGTTTTCGAAAAATGAAAGAGCGAAGAGATGAACTTTAAAATGTAATATACATTCTATAGTCTAGTTTGTCAAATTGTTATTTTTAATGAAATTGTGGTTTTTTTTCTTATTATATATTACAAGGAAAAAAGTTATGTTATCTAGAACTTTAATACTAGCTCCGCCATTGATTTGAGAAACATAATATATATATATATATATATATATATATATATATATATATATATATATATATATATATATATATAGGGCTAGGTTCAAATGTTCCTGACATCTATTGTGTGCTCGTAAGCACAAATTTGGACCAACGGTTGAAATATAATCAATGATCATGATCTGACGGTCTATGATATTACAATGGGATAACATGTACCATATAATCACACAAATTTCAACATAAGCGTATTTTGGACAATTAACTATATTTAAAAAACGAAATTTTCGGATTTTTAGGGATAATTAATTTTCCTAATTTTAAATTTTTGAAAAATTTTAAACTAATTCAGTTTTAATTCTAACATGATTTTATATCATAGCCGAATTTATTCTGAGAGAATGTCAACCATAAACTATTAAAAATATTTCCGATTTTATTGTTACAGAGTATAGTTCCAATTCAAAATTTTTTGATAATTAACCTGGTTTAAGAATTCTACATATTCTTCATATACATGGAAGTCAGAATGAGGGTCTACGATTTTATTCTTCATATACATCCGAGCTCAAATCTAAATTCATACATATTCTTAAAGACTAGTAGGCTTATTTATACATTTCAATATATTTATACATATTCTAACAAAATAACATAAAAATGAATAAAATTCTTAAAAAATAGCATTTTTTAAATATATAATTATTGAACAAATACACTTGATCTTCTTCAATGGTCCACATCAATCCACTTGATTCCAACTATTCTTATGAAAATGTGATGTATTATCGTAAGAATCTAATTCTTCGCAAATATACTTGATGAACTTGATTCCGAGTTTTTCTCTTGTATGATCAATATTTCATTCATTTTTCAACCCATTCTGAAAGAATAACATGCATTACTCGTTAGTATTATCAATTAAGCACATATACTTGTTGTTAACAAACATTCTTAAAGACATTCTCACAGAATGCATTTATACATTCTATGCTTTAGAATGTTTATACATAAAATACATTCTACTAGAATACACTATCGTTCGCTATGTGTACTTTCTTTTCAATATCATAATGCAAAAAACATGTTCATTATATGAAAATATATTTATTATATAAAACATGTGTTGCTAGTATTCATACCACATGGTTAGATTCTATAGATTTTCTTTCAAGCATTTCAACAAACACTTGTTAGGCATTATCAAAAACAAACCAAATGGTAAGTATTGATTTGTTATTCATAAAAATTACCAAAATAATAGGTCCTATATAATTAAATCGTAAATTATGTTTTTCGCATAAGCAAATAAAAAACCCAATATTTTCACATAATCAAATCAAACTAATACCAACACATCATAAATTGAAATAACTTCATTCCATTGTGTGAAGTAAACATTTACTTTTATATTGATAATTTTCAAGTCCATATATTCATTCCATTGTATGAAGTGTGAATCGCAACACGCTAATTGCAATTATATTTTTTAAATAAATTTTGTATTTATGTATCCACATAATGCGTCGACATATTTATGTAAAATAATAGTTATTATAAAGTAGTTATTGTAAATAAACCATACATTCAACTTCCCATAAATTCCCACAAAATAAATGAAATCAAAACCTTGTTGATGTTATGCACACGGAGACAGAGAAGTAAAAAATGAGTTAGGGTACCTAGAATGAAATTATTAACACTGGTATTAATCGATTGTCTTGACCAACATCAAGATGATAATGAGGGTACATAGGTGTTGATATACAAAAACGGTGGTGCCGTCTTGGAGGGGACCGTTGCCGGCTGTTGTTTCTCAGGACTTTGCATCCATTGGCAGTGGTGGGTGGTCGACTTGAAGACGATGGGTGGTAGTGTTTATAGGTGGAGTAGGGTTTTAATGAATAAAAATTGATCCCTTAAATAAAGGGATGTCAATTGTTAATTTTGGATATTAATTAATACATATATGTAATATTAGTTTACCTTTATTGTTTTAATTAATAATTAAATTATTACTAAATTTTTATTGGTTCACACATGAATACAATAGTTGTAGGAAACATATAAACTTACCTTTCTCTCTCTCTCTCTCTCTCTCTCTATATATATATATATATATATATATATATATATATATATATATATATATATATGTGAGTGTGTGTGTTGATAAGAACTATATTGGTGGTGTTGTAAATAATTGGTGGATGACATAATAATTGGTGCATGATAAATTTGTCAACATTTCTAACTAGTTACAATTATATGTTAATAAAATTTGTAGTATAAATGCCCCTCCATTGTAAAGAATGAAACATACCAAAAGTTATAAGAGATATAACTTTCATATTCTCTCTAAATATTCTTTCTTCTCAATTAAAGTTCTTATCAAAGTTTACTAGTTTGGTTTGATTTATAGTTACATTAATTACGCTTAATTCATAACATGTTATCAGCACGAAAGCTCTAATCAAGGTTATTAAACAAGTGGAAAATCACATCTATCTTAATCAATGTATGTATTACTTATTAAAAACACTATTAATTATAAAAACTTCAATCATATTAAAATAATAATAATACTAATGAATTAATGAAACTTATACATTATGGACTACTAACAATTTTTATTTCTTATACTAACATTTCTTTATGTATTCTAATTTTTATACTAACATTTACATTATGCAACTAATTTTTATTTATGCAAACTAACATTTACATTATGCAACTAACTTTTATTTATGCATACTAACATTTATATTATGCTACTAACTTTTATTTATGCATACTAACATTTAAATTATATTTATTTATACATGTCAATATTTATTTATATTTTAGATACTCTTCATAATTTTATTTAAACATTTACTAATATTTATTTATGTTTCTAATTAGTAAAGTTATGTATTAGTTATAAGTCTTATTATATGATTTATAAAATACATATACATATATACACAACGGGAATATATATGCAACGGTTATAAACAGCAAAAACAACAGCTATATTTTTTTTACCATAAATAAACATCTTTACCCTGTTTATTTTACCCACAACAAATATTTCTCTCTTCTATCAAATAAATCAATTTCAAGAAATCAAGCTTCAAAATGACTCATCCTTTTGTGATAATCATGACTATAATAGTCATGTTACTTTTCATCACAATCCTTAACATCGAAGATAATATGGAATTTCATCTACCTTTAGGCTTGTATGCAATGTTAGCTTTACCGCTTCTTTTTTGTGTAATATTTATTGAAATAAATGGATTTTAATTTTAATTTTTATTTTGTTTAAAATTTATAGTTACATTATGTCCAACATTGCAAAGCTCGAGTTTGTAGCACTTGAAGTTAGTGGGAAAAACTATGTGCCATGGATGATAGATGTAAAAATGCATCTTGAATCCATGAGTATCTCAAATACTATATATGAATTTAATAATTGCTTGGCACAAGACAAACCAAAAGCACAAGTTTTCCTTCGTAAGCATATTGATGAAATGTTGAGATTTGAATATCTTGATGTTACTGATCCAAGTATTCTTTGGAATCTTTTGAAAGAAAGATTTGATCATCAAAAGGAAGTTATACTTCCAAATGCTAGAGATGAATGGAGAACACTAAGGTTTCAAGACTTCAAGAAAGTAAATGAATACAACTCAGCTTTGTTCAGAATATGTTCACAACTCAAGTATTGTGGACAAGAGGTTACTGATGAAGATATGTTGGAGAAAACTTACTCAACATTTCATGCAACAAACATTACTTTGATGCAACAATATCGGATGCAAAAGTTCACAAGATATTCTGAACTGAATGCATGTCTGCTCGTTGCCGAGCAAAACAATGAACTCTTAATGAAAAACCATGAATCTCATCCAACGGGATCAGTAGCACTTCCTGAAGCAAATGCTACAAATATTGATGGTCATCGAAACAATACACGTGGACGAGGGCGAGGTCGTGGCTATTTTAATCGAAACCAAAGCCATAATCAGAACCATAATTCTGGTCGTGGACAAGGTAATAATCGTGGTCGTGGCCAGAAAAGAAATAATTACCAATATTCACAAAGAAACAATGTCCACACACAAGATAAGGCCAAAGTGGCAAGGCATGACACTATGACATCACAAAAATCTGATGGTTCATGTTATAGATGTGGTAGCACAAGCCATTGGTCAAGGACCTGTCGCACACCTGCACATCTTTGTCAACTTTATCAAGAGTCCATTAAAGGAAAAGGAAAAGAAGCAAACCTCATTGATAATGTTGAATTCACTCCGCTAAATGTTGCTGATTTCTGTAATGACATGGAAGACATAAACTAAAAAAAATCTATTATTGTTCTAGTAAAACTGTTTTTTTCTTCGTTTGTTTTTCATGTAATGTCTTTCCTACAATAAATGAGCTTTCTTTTTAATAATAATTATGATTATGTTTATTCACTTATTATTCCTTTTATATGTGAAGTTTAATATGAGTCCAACTGGAGCACAACACCAAGAAAAGATTGGAGATCTTTGTATAGCAGATAGTGGTAGTACACATACTATTCTGGAATCAAAGAAATATTTTTCAGAATTAGTACCAACAAAAACAGTCATACATACAATATCAGGTCCTGCAGACTTGATAGAGGGAACCGGGAAAGCCCATTTTATATTACCAAATGGTACAAGCTTTTGTATAGAAAATGCCTTATTTTCTCCAAAGTCTAATAGAAACTTATTAAGTTTCAATGACATATATTTCAAAGGTTATGACACAAAATCTGTGACCATTGAAAATAAGAAATATATGTATATTATAGACAAAAACTATGTGCTTGAAAAACTACCAACACTTGATTCTGGTCTGCATTATACATATATACATATGATTGAATCAAATATGGTAGTAGAAGGAAAACATTGTGATCCTGGGACATTCAGTTTATGGCATGATAGGTTGGGCCACCCAGGATTAACAATGATGCGAAGGATAATTGAGAATACACACGGGCATCCATTGAAGGACCAAAAGTTCCCTCAATCCAATAACATAAAACCATGTACATCTTGTTCCCTTGGAAAGTTAATTATAAAACATTCTCCAATGAAAGTTGAAAGGGAGTCACCTAGATTTCTAGAAAGAATTCAAGGTGATATATGTGGACCGATTCACCCACCATCTGGACCATTTAGATACTTTATGGTCTTAATAGATGCATCCAGAAAATGGTCTCATGTTTGCCTATTATCAACTCGTAATATGGCATTTGCAAAGTTTCTTGCCCAAATTATTAAATTAAGGGCACATTTCCCTGATTATACTATCAAAAGAGTGAGACTTGATAATGCTGGTGAATTTACTTCACAAGCATTTAATGACTATTGTATGTCTGTAGGAATTGTTGTTGAGCATCTAGTTGCTCATGTGCACACACAAAATGGTTTAGCTGAATCACTGATTAAACGTCTCCAGCTAATAGCTAGACCATTGATAATGAGGACCAAACTTCCTGTTTCTGTTTGGGGCCATGCAATCTTACATGCTGGATCATTGATACGCATGAGACCAAGTTCATATCATGTATATTCTCCTCTACAACTTGCTTTCGGTCAAGAGCCAAATATATCCCATTTGAGAATTTTTGGGTGTGCAGTATATGTCCCTATTGCACCACCTCAACGGACAAAAATGGGTCCTCAAAGAAGGTTGGGAATATATGTTAGTTATGAGTCAGTCTCTATTATAAGATATCTTAAACCATTAACAAGTGATGTTTTCACAGCACGCCTAGCAGATTGTCAATTTGATGAGGCAAATTTCCCATCATTAGGTGGAGAAAAGAAGATTCTGGAAAAGGATGTGTCATGGCATGAGCCTACTTTATCATATCTTGACCCTCGCACAAAGCAATGTGACATGGAAGTTCAAAAGATAATGCATTTCCAAGAAATGGCAAATCAATTACCTGATGCATTTACTGACACAAAAAGGGTGACTAAATCATATATACCAGCTGTCAATGTTCCAGCTCGAATTGACATTCCACATGGACAATCTGATGATAAAGTCACTCAAGAGTCTAAAACACGCCTGAAGCGTGGAAGGCCATTTGGTTCTAAGGATAAGAACCCACGAAAAAGAAGAGGAGCAGAAAATGCACTAGATCATGATGAAAGTGTTCCTGGAGAAACACGAATTATTCAAATTCCCCCAGGAAAGGAGGATGATGCATTAAATTATGGTCAGACAAATAGAATATGTGACCAAAATGAAACTGACAATATAGGTGCAATATTTTCTTATTCAGTTGCATGTGATATTATGAATGATGATCCCGAACCACAATCTGTCATTGAATGTCAAAGAAGAAATGATTGGGCTAAATGGAAGGAAGCTATGCAAGTTGAATTAAATTCTCTTAACAAGAGAAAGGTTTTTGGGAACATTATCCTCACACCTGAAGTTGTGAAACCATTAGGATATAGATGGATCTTCGTACGAAAAAGAAATGAGAAAGACGAAATTGTAAGATACAAGGTCAGGCTTGTTGCTCAAGGTTTCTCTCAAAGACCTGGAATTGATTATGAAGAAACTTATTCATCGGTAATGGACGTAACCACTTTCAGATATTTAATCAGCTTGGCAGTATCTAAAAATTTAGAGATGCGTCTTATGGATGTTGTTACAGCTTACTTGTATGGATCACTTGATAGTGATATCTATATGAAAATCCCTGAAGGATTTAAAATGTCTGAAGCGTTAAGTGCAAAACCCAAAGAAATGTATTCTATAAAATTACAAAGATCTTTGTATGGGTTAAAGCAATCTGGGCGCATGTGGTACAATCGTTTAAGCGATTATTTGACAAGTAAAGGTTATAAAAATAACACTATTTGTCCATGTGTATTTATTAAGAAAACAACATCTGGATATGTGATCATAGCAGTCTATGTTGATGATCTAAACATCATTGGAACGAATAAAGAAATCCTTGAAGTGATTGAACTTTTAAATAAAGAATTTGAAATGAAAGATCTTGGAAAAACCAAATATTGTCTTGGTTTACAGATTGAGCATATGCCTAACGGAATACTTGTGCATCAATCAGATTACACAGAAAGAGTCTTGAAACATTTCAATATGGAAAATGCAAATCCTTTAAGCACTCCAATGGTTGTTAGATCATTAAATATTGACAAGGATCCATTTCGTCCATGCGAAGAAAATGAAGAAGTCCTTGGTTCAGAAGTACCATATCTAAATGCAATTAGAGCTCTTATGTATCTTACCAATTATACTAGACCTGACATTTCATTCGCTGTAAACTTGCTAGCAAGATTTAGTTCAGCCCCAACAAAAAGACATTGGAATGGAATCAAACATATTTTTCGATACCTTCGAGGAACTAGTGATTTAGGGTTATTTTACCCTAACAATTCAAAACAAGGCTTGATTGGTTATGCAGATGCAGGTTATTTGTCTGATCCTCATAAAGCTAGATCTCAAACTGGATATGTATTCATGAATGGAGGTACTGCAATTTCCTGGCGTTCTCAAAAGCAAACACTTGTTGCCACATCCTCAAATCATGCTGAAGTAATTGCACTAAATGAAGCTAGTAGAGAATGTACATGGTTAAGATCGATGACACAACTAGTTTTAACTTCATGTGGACTTGAAAAGGATATATGTCCAACTTTAATTTATGAAGATAACTCAGCATGTGTCACTCAAATGAAAGAGGGATATATCAAGAGCGACAGGACAAAACATATACCTCCAAAGTTTTTTGAGTACACTCAAGAGCTTATAAAGAACCATCAAGTTGAAATCAAATATGTTCAATCCAGTAACAATGCAGCAAACCTTTTTACGAAGGCACTTCCTACTGCAATCTTCAGGAAACATGTCCATGACATCGGAATGCGACATGTGCATAGAACATAATGTGACGGATGTCTAAATAAGGGGGAGTCAACTATACACTGCACTCTTTTTCCCTTCGCTAAAGTTTTTTTCCCACTGGGTTTTCTTTAGCAAAGTTTTTAATGAGGCAGTACGTCAAAGTTGAATGCTAAAATGATGTCATCCAAGGGGGAGTGTTGTAAATAATTGGTGGTGTTGTAAATAATTGGTGGATGACATAATAATTGGTGCATGGTAAATTTGTCAACATTTCTAACTAGTTACAGTTATATGTTAGTAAAATTTATAGTATAAATACCCCTCCATTGTAAAGAATGAAACATACCAAAAGTTATAAGAGATATAACTTTCATATTCTCTCTAAATATTCTTTCTTCTCAATTAAAGTTCTTATCAAAGTTTACTAGTTTGGTTTGATTTATAGTTACATTAATTACGCTTAATTCATAACAATATATATATATATATATATATATATATATATATATATATATAAGGAGTGTTACCTTTGTGAACAGTAAGTGGTTTTTATTGGTGGATTTTTTTTAATACGTCTCATTCCACCACCAAAATAACCAATAAAAATAGGATCCGTGTGCGTCTCTACCGCTTCATTCCTACAAAACCACTGTCCACCGCCCATAGGCACATCCTCTTCATACCCAGTTTATCTCGATGCTTCGCCTCCTTCCCCCCACCGCCTATCTTCTCCATTGTTGCTCACATATGTCGATGGTAATTCTACAGATTCATTCTCACCGTTTTAGCCGGTTTCTCCGTCGCCGTTTTATCGGTTTTCCTCATCTCAGACCATCACAGTTACAAAATTAATTACCTTCCTCACCGTTCTTCTCCGGATTCAGTTGCTCTTGATTCCGACGAGAAAACCTGGCCTGTAAGTTCCCATAATTGAACTCCTATTCTTTCTGTTCTTTCTCATTATCGATTGTGATAAACCTATTTCCCGATAGTTGTCACTGTTGAATATTGATCCAAATCTGCATCAACGGTAACTTGGAATTAGTCAGCTAAGTGACCTGGTAATCAGGAAGTATTAGGTGAGTCTTTCGGGATAAAGATGCTACTGCTATTAGTGGGATAGTGCTCCTTAGTTTTCTCTTTTACTGTTATGTTTTTTAGTTTAAATAAGTCTTGTGTTTTTCCTTGTTTTGTACGTGTCTTTTGAGATCAATAAAAGCAGTAGTTTCCCAACTCTTTCTCTCTTAACTCCAACATTGTGGTATCAGAGCAACAGGTTATTCTGTGATGGCAAACTCGGGAAACAGTATGAGTTCGGCACAACCATTGATTCCAGTATTCAAGGGAGATGGATACCAGTATTGGAACATACGACTCAAGACACTACTCAAATCACAAGACTTGTGGGAGTTTGTAGAAAATGGGTGTCCCACTGAAGATGATGAAGCACTGATGAAAGAAAACAAGAGAAAGGATGCCAAGGCACTAGCCATTATCCAACAAGCAGTTCATGACACGATGTTCTCAAGAATCGCAGCAGCAAGCACCGCAAAAGATGCATGGGAGGTGTTACGTGAAGAATTTCATGGCGACTCAAAGGTTGCTGTTGTAAGGCGCCAGTCTCTCAGGAGAGAATTTGAAAACCTAGCAATGAAAGATGACGAAGCTATTACTGATTTCATGTCAAGAAGTATGGACACTGTGAGTCAACTGAGAGCATATGGTGAAGAGATAAGTGATCAAACCATTGTCGAGAAGGTGTTGCAGAGTCTACCACAAAATTTTGATCATGTAGTAGCATCAATAGAAGACTCAAAGGATCTCTCAATTCTCTCCGTTAATCAATTGATGGGGTCTTTGCAGTCCCATGAGGCAAGGATTAAACGTTCACCAACAAAAATAGAAGAAAAGGCTTTGCAGGCACAGGATACATCATCCTATGGTGGACGTGGATCAAGAAATTTCCAAGCACAAGACACCACATCATTTGGTGGTCGTGGATCAGGAAGCTTTCGAGGCAGATCTCGTGGTCGAGGAGGCTTCGGTAGAGGCCGAGGAAGAAATAATGTGCACTGCAAACATTGCAATCGTTTTGGTCACGTGAAAGATGACCGTTGGTTCAAGGATCAACATGTTAGTTATGCTGCTGAAGAGAACTTGGGTGAAACTGAGGAAGAAGAGAAGTTGTTCATGGTGCGTATGGCGGAGGATGATCATAAAGAACGGACACACATGGCTCTCATGATGTGTGCTGGAGATGTGAATAAAGCAAACAACATTTGGTTCATTGACAGTGGATGTTCGAATCATATGACCGGGCAAAGAGATGTCTTCTCTACACTTGACAACACGCAGAAGATGGTAGTTCAAGTTGGTGATGGAAAGAAATTATATGGAGAAGGACAGGGCACTGTGAAAATTCAATTGACAACTGGGAAGACACGTCTTGTGCATGAAGTTTTCTATATACCTTCTTTAGGGTATAGTCTTCTAAGTGTTGGGTAACTAATATCAACCGGGCATTCCGTTCTTTTCCAAGATGAAATGTGTGTTATTAGCAAAAACCTTCAGGAGATTGTTAAGGTTCCAATGACAAAGAACAAAATGTTTCCTTTAGATATTTCAGCAATTGGAAACTTTGCACTGGTTGCAAAAGAAAATAGTAAATCATGGTTGTGGCATCTTCGATATGGGCATCTAAATCAACAAGGTCTGAAGCTCCTTCATACAAACAACATGGTTCATGGGCTACCAGAAATAACACAAATGGATATGTGTGAAGGTTGTGTTTATGGTAAGCAACATCGAAAATCGTTCCCAACAGGTGGTGCTTGGAGAGCCTCTATTCTACTTGAGTTGGTTCATGCAGACGTCTGTGGACCAATGTCGACAACATCATTTGGAGGTAGTAAGTACTTTCTACTACTAACAGATGATTATACACGAATGTCATGAGTGTTTTTTCTGAAGAGTAAAGGAGAAGTATTTTCTAATTTTAAAACATTCAAGGCTAAAGTAGAGAATCAAAGTGGGTTCCATATAAAGACTCTTAGAACCGACAATGGATGTGAATTTGTTCTTGAAGAATTCAATCGATTTTGTGATGAACATGGTATACATAGAGAACTCACTACACCATACACCCCGGAGCAAAACGACGTATCGGAACGAAAGAATAGGACAGTGGTTGAAATGGCCCTCAGTATGCTGAAAGAAAAAGGTTTACCTGATGAGTTCTGGGCAGAGGCGATTGCTACAGCGGTGTATCTACGGAGCATATCACCAACAAAAGTGGTATTGAATCAAACACCATTTGAAGCATAGAGCGGTATTAAGCCTTCGGTAAGCCATTTACGTGTTTTTGGATCTGTTGCATATTCCCTGATTCCATCTCAGTCAAGAAAAAAATTGGATGCAAAGTCTATTAAGTGCATATTTGTTGGGTATTCTACCCATCCTAAAGGCTATCGGTTGTATAACCCACAAAATGGAAGAATCATGACTAGAAGGGATGTGTTGTTTGATGAGAATGAACAATGGAAATGGACCAAAGAAGAAACAGAAAAAGATAATGTGTTGCCTCTCAATCTTGAACCAGAAGATGGTCTGGTACCCAATGAGTTGTTAAGCTCTTCGGAAAACAACAACACGCCACCATCCTCTCCACCGGCAAGCCATGCATCAAATACTACTTCCTTAAGCTCCAGTTCGCCTTCAGAGGGACAATCGTCGGAAAGCACTCCACCTGCGAAATTCAGGTCCCTAGCCGATATTTATGCATCCTGCCAATTTGCTCTCTTTTGTGCAGATCCCGAAACTTATAAAGAGGCATCAACTAAAGAAGAATGGAAGAAAGCAATGGCTGAGGAAATGGCATCTATAACAAAAAATCAAACATGGCAACTTGTGGAATTACCAGAAGGAAAGCATGCCTTAGGACTCAAATGGGTGTTCAAGACAAAGTATGGAGCTGATGGAAAAGTTGATAAGTACAAGGCAAGAATCGTCGCTAAAGGCTATGCACAAGAATTTGGTGTTGATTTTGAAGAAACCTTTGCACTGGTAGCTCGTTTTGAAACAGTGCGAATGCTTTTATCTTTGGCAGCTCAACAACAATGGGTTGTCTACCAATTTGATGTGAAATCGGCTTTCCTCAATGGTGAGCTAATGGAGGAAGTATATGTCGAGCAACCGGAAGGATTTACTGTGGTTGGAAATGAAAACAAGGTGTACCGTTTAAAGAAAGCTCTTTATGGCCTAAAGCAGGCACCCCGGGCCTGGTATAGCAAGATTGATGATTATTTTAAAGGAAATGGGTTCAACAGAAGTGAAAATGAGCCAACTCTCTATATAAAAAAATCTGGTATATGTGATATCATTATTGTTTGCATGTATGTAGATGACATTATCTACATGAGTTCCTCCAATATAATGATTGATGAGTTCAAGTCACAAATGATGAGTATGTTTGAAATGAGTGACATGGGGGTGCTACGTTATTTTCTGGGTCTGGAAGTCATTCAAAGTGTTGATGGAATATTTGTGAATCAAGCCAAGTATGCAAAAGACATTCTTACTAGAATGGGTATGATAGGTTGCACTCCCACTGCAACACCAATGAATTCCAGTGAAAAATTTGTTGTGGAAGATGGTGAAGAGAGAGTAGATGCTACACGATACAGGAGCTTAGTAGGAGGTCTGATCTACCTAACACACACACGCCCTGATATTGCCTACTCTGTTGGGGTTGTATCCAGATTCATGCATCATCCCTCGAAGATACACTTTGGAGCAGCAAAGCGGATTCTGAGATATGTAGCTGGTACTCTTAAATATGGAATATGGTATGCTCAAGCAACACAAGTCAAGTTGTGTGGTTTTACAGATAGCGACTGGGCTGGATGTAGTGATGACAGGAAAAGTGTTTCAGCTAATGTGTTCACCATAGGCACAGGTGCAGTAACTTGGAGCTCAAAGAAACAAGAAAGCACATCATTATCAAGCACCGAGGCAGAATACATAGCTGCAACTGCTGCAGCATGTCAAGGTGTATGGTTAAGAAGAGTACTTGAAGAGCTTCAACAAAAGCAACACGGGGCAACTGACATTTACTGTGACAACAAGTATGCAATCTTCTTGACTAAAAATCCAGCACTTCACAGTCGCACAAAGCACATTGACACTCGTTTTAATTACATCCGTGAGCTGGTAAGCAAAGGATAAATCATTGTCAAGTATTATAGTACTAATGTGCAGTTAGCTGACATTCTCACAAAAGCACTACCAGTTGGAAAATTCAGCTACTTTAGAGATTTGCTTGGAGTATGCACATTTGAATCAAGGGGGCGTGTTGAATATTGATCCAAATCTGCATCAACGGTAACTTAGAATTAGTCAGCTAAGTGACCTGGTAAAAGTATTAGGCGAGTCTTTCGGGATAAAGATGCTATTGCTATTAGTGGGATAGTGCTCCTTAGTTTTCTCTTTTACTGTTATGTTTTTTAGTTTAAATAAGTCTTGTGTTTTTCCTTGTTTTGTACGTGTCTTTTGAGATCAATAAAAGGAGTAGTTTCCCAACTCTTTCTCTCTTACTCCAACAGTCACTACCATGGTCACCGCTCTTTCTGTTTCTATCTAGATCAGGTACATATATCCACCGTCTCAATACCTCGAACAAACCAGGAGTCGATGAATGTATATGGGAAAGGCAGAAGGAATTCGATTCACCACCGCTATAGCCGCCGCACCAACGAGGACGCCACCTACCTGGTCCGAAGCCTTAGTAGACACAATCGGGGTCGATTTTGAACTATACAAGTTTTTTGTGTTCTACTCCGATTTCCATCTCTCCACCAGTTAGTCCTTACAATCGAAGCGTCAACATCTCTTGCTTCTCTACTGAATCGATGGTCGAGACGGTGTTCAAATATGTGTTCAATTATTTTTTCGTATTTCACAATTCCATACTAACCAACATATGGTAAACAAGTTTCTATCTTACATGCATATGAAGTGTTCTATGAAATGCCTAAATGAACCTTCTGAGGATTTTATATGTTCTTTCACTAGGGTTGGCTCTGAAGGGGGTGTTGCTCTGTCTGACGTAATTTCCAGATGTACCCTTTTGAAAAAGCTTTATCTCCCTGACAGTATGTTTGGTGTGGAAGTCGGGCTTGGTTTGATCAAGGCTATTTCTATCTTTCAAAATCTCACTGAAATTTATATAGGTTCACAAATCTCACTGAAATATATCTAGGTTCCATTCTTTTATTTGGATCTTTCTTTAAGTTAAAAATGTTTAATTGCTAAGTATGGAGAAAGTTCTTTTCACATGTTTTCAATATTGTTGTTTAATTGCCATATGTTTGTTTTTTTTTTTTATTCTTTTTGCTGATATAAGGTTATGAATTCCGCATTTCCATTATATGGAAAAGCGCCAACTGTTCCTATTACATTCCAATATGTATAAACCATCAAGACTACAATCAAATACAAGTTGGGCTACTAAATGGGATTTGGAATTGGCCTCTCTAGACATGGTCGCTACAGAAATATAACGCAGGTAAGCCAATAACAATCATGTGATATGTATCTTCTTATACTGATTCAACTATCTGTTTGGACTTTTATAGTTTGAGTCTAAATCATCTGATTGTTTTGTCAAATTACACCAGTTGATTGTTGTTTTGACAATTTCTGAAGCTGGTAATATTGATTTCTTTCTGTATCGAACATTTTTAACAACATTAATTGTCAAATGTTAGTACCTATTCTGATCAATTTACTTTGTTCAGGTGACATCAATGGACAATTTGCTAATCTTCTCCAGTTGTTTAATGTTACCGTTGTTCTTAAAGACATGATAAACCATCTGTCCCAGTTTACAACATTATTTATTTAAAACTTAAACTAATCGTAAATCTTGCTAATTTTCAATTGAAATAATCGAGATTACACACAGAAAAGTAATAGCTATAGAAAATGGGCTTAATTATAAGCCATCTATACCTGGACTAATGGACTTACGTGTTATCCATACTAAAACAATATTGCTATTATCACGCAATAACAAAAATAACAAAAAGAACATATAAAAAATTCCATTTTAGGCTACAAACTATAACATAAACGCTATAAAAGCATATACTACATTACTACAACGGTGAAAAATAAATAATCTTAAAATTCTTAATACTCATAGTCACCAACAAATATTTCTTTCATGTTATACGGGCCACAATTTTCTTTCTTAATAGAGCGGTTCTACTTTTGGACATAAAAAAGAAAAAAACACCATCACATGTTTCGTGACCGTAAATCAATATCAAGAACGAGCAGTCATGGGGACCTATATCCGGCCCCAATTCTACAAGTCGTGGTTGACGTTTGTAGACAAAAACCACAAACCACAAAAAGTTTAACATTATAATTAATGTGTTTGGAATCAAAGACAAATATAAGAAGCCATGGCAAATGCTTACATTGTCAACTTTTTGTTTAGCATTTCTTCCCATCACATTTTGTTTTTGTCGATTCAAATTATCCCTCGCCACTTTAAATAGTTCACACGAATCACATATACGCATATACTTATCCTTTAAATTTGTTTTGTTTAATATAGTATTAAACTATTAATACATGCATATGCATGCTTCTCTTTTGTGGTCATTTAAACAGTTTACATGTTTAGTCCGATAGCAAACTCTTTTAGAAATAAAAAAGCTATTTTGCAGTGTTGTCAATTTGTAAAAAATCAAATGTATCAAAAAATATAATATAAAATATTGAACTTTATGCTTAAGACATATTCGGTAAACTAGTTGAAAAAGCTAATTTTTGTTTAATAAACTAGCTGAGAAATTAATAGCATTTGATAAAAAGTTACCTAATAAACTACATATTATATAAAACATTAAAATAAATAGCAAATATCAACATATCAAACTAAAACAAATATATTTTAAATAAAACATAATGTTTACAAAATAAAAAAAACATAGCCTTTGAATTGCACATAACATCCAAATTTAAAAAAACATTAAAATACAAAAAAAACATATTTTTATTTTTCCTAAACAACGCTATTTGTTATATCGTTACCTTCGAAAATATAATCCGCCAAGTCTTTTCGAAGTTGTATGTGTTTATTTGTGTCCTGAATGTCAACGACTCTATGCAAATATTATGTTGTTCCTGGTTGAAATTGAACGTGTCTGGGCCCCGTTGGAATATAGTGTGCAATATTTCGTCATTTATCTTCTACTACCATGTTATGCATTATGATACATGCATACATGATATATCGTAGAGTTTCTAAGTCTAATGGTCGTGCCACATGTTCAACTATATTCCATTTCGCCTTTAGCACTCCAAAAGCACGTTCCACATCCTCACATGCTCATTCTTGTTTTCTATTGAATAATTTATCTCTTTCTTCAACCGGGTGTCGCAATGCCTTCACGAATGTGGAATACGGAGGATATATTTCATCCATAAGGTAATACCCAAACTTGTATTCGTTTCCATTCACTGTGAAATGAGCATCTAGGGCCTTTCCATTCAAAATATCGTCGAATATTGGCGACTGATCAAGAACGTTGACGTCGTTGTTGGAACCCACAACCCCAAAAAATGCATGCCCAATCCATAAATCTTGGAAAGCAACAGCCTCTAAAACCAACGAAGGAGAACCATGATGACCACTTGCATACTGCCATTTCCATGCTACTGGACAATTTTTCCATTTCCAGTGCGTGCAATCAATGCTTCCACTCATTCCGGGAAACCTATGTCTTTCTTCATGTACTGCATAAAGTTCTTGCGTATCATGCAACGAAGGTTTCCGCAAATATATATCTGCTAATGTTTCCACAACACATTTTGACTATCTGTACAAAATTTCATGTGCAGTTCTTTCGGACATTCTCATATAATCATCCATGATGTTGGGTGACTCCCCCATAGCCATCAAACAAATGGCCGCATCACATATTTCTGTAACATTGTGAATTCTCGTCTACCTCTAACATCATATCTCAATTATAAATAATGTATAACTAAACATATATTAAATATGTTTTAAAAATATAATACATTAGTATTAAAAATGTAGTAAATTTGTATTTAGTTTGTATAAAAATATAGTAAATATGTATTAAAATTAAAGAAACGATATCGGCTTTTCAAGGCGTTGACGATCCGTAAGAACACATTCCTACTCAAACGAATTCTTCTTTTGAACTCTTTCGACCCGTATACACATATATCCACAAAGTAATCGCGATATAGACGTTTGTGTCCTTCCTCGCAATTTCTATTTAACATCGCACGTCTTGTTAGTAGATGGTTGGGTTTGCTTGTAGTAGCTCGTTGTTGTAACACCAGCCGCCGTGTTGGGTGGCAGTGTGCTCCGTTTGTGTTTGGACTCGTTTGGGGATGCTTGGATAGAAGTGGGCCCAAAGAAACCCTAATGGGCCCAATGAGGCCCAAAGTGACCTAAAAGCCAAACCAATTGACTAATGGGCTAGTATTGGGTTGGAAAACCCTAAGTAGGGTTTGGAAAACCCTAATGGCATAAAACCCTAATTTGTGGGAATTGATAGGGACACACGAGAATTATTTAATAAGCTTAAAATATTAATTAATGACCAATTGCAAGTTAACCTAAAGCAATGTGGGACTTAATGGATTAAGTCCTTAATGGGTTAAGTAGGAACACTTAACCCTAATCGTCATTTCATGTGAAAACCCTAATTTCACATGGGCCTTGAGTTGGGCCTTCCAATTGGGCTTTGGTGATTGGGCTATCCAAGAACAAGCAAATGGACTAGAAAATTTTAATGGGCTTTAGGGTAAGGCCCATATGAGGGTTTGGGCCCAATTTGGAAAATTGGGCCGTAGATGGGTCATAGTTTGGGCCTTGATGATTATATGATATTGGGCCATTGGAAATGCCAAATGTTTGGACTGGACTAAGTAGTTGGGCCTTTAATTAAGACCATGTAAAGGTTTGGGCCCAATTTGGAAAATTAGGCCATATGTTGGGCTTTGGCCCATTACTTGACTTTTGGGCCTTTGGAGTGTGAGTTGGACCTTAGGCTTGGAACCCAATTATTAATTGGGTGTTGTTTGATGTTGGCAGTTCGAGAATCTGTCAACCAGCAGCTGGAGTTTCATCCGCGGGACTTCAGCAGTGCCATGTGAGATATCCTCACTATACTCAAGGGTCTAAGGCACCAAGGCCGGCCCTTTGAATTGTTATTTGGTTATGTTATGCTAGTATGATCTGTTAGATCGGTATCCTAGAGGGTAGGATGATATTATGTGATATGTGGTATGACTTGTTAGTTCGGTATCCTAGAGGGTAGGATAATATTATGTGGTATGTGGTATGATCCATTAGATCAGTTGTTGTCTATAGATTGTTATGTGATTATCTGTTATATGTGCACATGTTTGTTTGGCGGTTGAGGCTTATTTGCTTTGTGCGAAAGCCAATAGACCTGGGCATTCCAACCTGTTGGTTGTGGGCCGTGAGTATTCCATCCCGAGGATGATTGGACTCATAGTATGTGGGCATTCCAACCTGTTGGTTGTGGGCCTGGGGTATTCCATCCCGAGGATGATTGGACCCATAGTATGTTGGCATTCTAACCTGTTGGTTGTGGGCCTGGGGTATTCCAACCCGATGGTTGACTGGACCCATAATATGTTGTTTATGATTATATGTGTATTGTTGTGGGTAGGGTATTTTGGGGGAACTCACTAAGCTTTCGGGCTTACAGTTTCAGTTTATTGTTTCAGGTACATCAGGGGATTGTGGCAAGGCAAAGGTGTGATCGTACAACTCCTCACTTTTTATGACTTTGTTTCTGGGATACTCTGATATGATATATTTTGGAAACAAGTTTTGTAATGGTTAATATATTTGAAATGTTTTTAAAAGTTTAAATTTGGCATGATTTTATGGTTGTTACACAACGGCCTATTTCGGCCATGTGAATACTATCATCCAACCATAGTCTTACTGTTACTTCTGTTGCTACAGTCCTCCTATAGTCTTTCCTGCCATGATGCAACCATTGTTTTTCATGCAAGTCACAAAGACAAACAAACATACAATGACACCTAGTGTCCTACATAGTATAGCGAGAAGACTTACCTCTCTATAGAAGTAGACTACACTACGGCTCAAAAGATCGTAAGGTCGATGCTACACACCACCTAAGGAAACACAAGAGGCCAAACCTTAGTCTACTATCTAAAACTAACAATTTGACCAAAAGTCAACCTGATCAAAAAGTCAACGGTCAAACTCAATGGTCAGCCACCATGCCTTGGCCAACCACTTACCGCGTTGTGGCAGCCACACGATAAAACATACGCAAATGAAATCTGTTATCGCGTCATGGCAAGTTATCCACTGTGCTGTGGAGACTGGCCAAAACATCTTAATGGATTAAGTGCCTATTCCGTTAAGACAAACACTCATACTTTCAAGGAAGCTTTTGAGCACTCAAATGGTCCATAAAAATCATTGTTTTATGTACATGCATGTCACACCCCAAGTTAGGTCAAAATGGTGAGAAATGTGCCCAAAACCCCATGCATGGCATCTAATCAGCATAAAAGTCCATATCTAAGATATATAAGACTCATGGGACCTCAAGGATTCATAAAGTTGATAAATTTATTAACACCAACCACTCATATGAACACAACATGGAGAAATAAGCTCATATCCTAGATCTACAATCGATGAACCAAAAATATGCGAGCTTGGAGACTTACAAAGGTACCTTGTTCAATAAGACCTTCTATCCACCTTCAAATGCCTAAAAACACCAATGAAACTCAAAATATCAAGAGGAGAGGATATGATGATCGAAACCCTAGCCCCCATATTCCTTATATAGATCCCAAAGCTTGAAACTTAGGGTTTTGTGCACCATGCCGCGTCATAACGATGTCTTATTAAGCCAGTGCTTTGTGGTGACGTGTCACCACCACGCCGTAGTGACCAATGCACCACGTTGCAGGAAATCAAAACTCCCAAATCCAAAAACTTAAATATAAGAGAATTTAAAGATTAGTACCTGGAAATCTGGATGTTACATGGTCCCTTACAAATATAAAATGACATTTATATCCTTTTTAATTTATTTTACATTTTATTCAATTAAAACTGTTTATTTTAAAAGAAGAAAATAATAAATACCCCCTCCCCCCACCTCGCCTTCTTCCTCCCACGACCTAACAAACCCACTCGCCCCCACACCACCGACTGCATCTTGCCACCGACTGCTTACTTCCTCCCTGCTGGCCTCATTAAAAAACCCATCGAAAACTTGTTGGGTTTTAGATGCAATAACACGGATAAATCCTTATACACTTAAGGGTAAATGCAACCAATTAGATCTAGTCATAACACTATTGACGTAACATTATATTGAAAAAAAGAACCCTATAAACCCTAATGAAATCAAAATTCATAAGAGAAGGTTACATACCTTCTTGATTGTTGTAGTAAACAGTCAAACCAATCATTCTTGAAAACTCTTGGAAGCAAGCACCAGAAATATCGTGCCTCTAATGGTTCACACCCAAACCCTAGCAACTAAGCAAAACATTTAGGAGAGAGGAGGAGATGGGAAATTTTAGCTATGCTTCTAAAGAAATCAATAGCCGGAAATATGAAGGTTATAGGCCTTATTTATAGCTGATAGGAAAACCCGAGATAACCCTTACTTGATTAAAATAGTAATATTTCAAATCAGGTAATTATCTGGTTTCCTAATTATCTTTAAGGGATATTTTAGAAACCCTAGAATCACCCCAAAACCATCCACCTCTTATGGGGAAGGTTCTGGAACTCCTTTTGTCCAACTATTAAATAATTACAGCTTAGCTCTTTGTACTTTCAATTAATCCAATTAATCCCAAAATTAATTCTAATTAATTTTTGATTAACTCTTAATTAAATTATATTATTTCTAGTTAATATATTATTCTCATATTATATTAATAAAATCATTTATTGTTATTTATTAATCATATAATAAATCAATAATTCAGTATCTCTCTCCAAAAGTCATGTTATTCAATTACCAGGTTTGATGGCAACCCAAAAGGACTCTGCTAATAATTCAAGAAAATACTAATTTGGTTATTTGCTTGGACACCTAATCTAACAGTGTCCCACGTGGATAAGTCTATAACTACAATTTCCGGTATAACTTCTAAACTAACAGCAAAGGGTACTTCCCAGAGCAACTCCAGACTCTGATATGATCAGACATTAGTCCTTAGATAAGTGATCAAATATTCTTCCATTCTATAAGATATCGTATGAACACAAGACATGGAATATAATCAATCTAATTGCCTAAAATTTTGTTTCCCGATTTCCCGATTTGTGATGACCTTATACGACTTACCAATTGAACACATCAATTTAGTCCTAGCTGGACCCATCACTATAAGTCAACACCAAATCACCGAGGGGCCCAAAGATATCGTTTTTCTTGTTAGGTCAAAAGGAACGAATAAACTTCGACTTATATGCTTGTATCCTTGTTAGGTGTAATTTGTGCACCTTTTTGCACTCCTTTTAGTCCCTTTTTATTCATCTATTTAGCATAATTGTTCTTCCTTTTTCTTGCATTTCATCATATTACACTGCAAAAGGAGCATGGGCCGTGTTGACCAGAAAAGGGGCTGTTGACTACACTGAGCACGACCCGTGTCAGTTTGTTCTATTTTGACACGGGTCGTGTTGACCTAAATGAGCATTGCACTTTGGAATGAAAAGTCGAGGATTGCTTGTCATTTCCCACTCAACACGACCCGTGTTGATTTGTTCTATTTTGACACGGGCCGTGTTCGACCCAAAAACCAACTTTTGGCAGTTTATCCTATCTTTCATATCACGGGAAATTGGTCATTTTTATATACACACATCATATCAAAGCACTATTGGAGAGAGGATTTCGAAGGGTTTTTGTAAGGATTTGATCGTTTAGCATTTGGAAACATTATTTCTCTTATTTGTAAGTTGTAATTGCACATCATTTCCATCTTTACAACTTGTGATTTTGTTCTAGCCATCTGTGGCTAGAACCCTAGTTTCTCCAACTTCATGTTTTGACTTCTTGGTTGTGATTTCAATCATATGATTTGATGTTTGCTTTTAATTTCTATCTAGTGAAATTGATTTTGCTTCAATCGAATGTTTGATTCTAATTGTGATTCTTATTGGCCATTTGAATTAGGGTTAGGTCATTCAAGTTATCCATTTTGCAGAATCCGTAATTGTTTTGTGAATTGGACTAAGTAACAAGCATTAAATTGATTTCCATTGAATGAATTTAGTGTAAATATTTTTCACACACTCTTACACTCCCGAGCTTGTGAGGAATATTGGGTGTTGTTGGGAACATTTACATAAAGCTTAATGCAATCTTTTAATCTAATTCTAAGAGATTGTTTAGATTAGGTTAGTAAGGTTAGGGTTAATCAAAGAGCTTGTTTTGGTTAATTAATGTGGTGAATGGGAAGTGTTAGAGTTTGTTAACACTTTCAAGTAGCAACTTAGATAGAATTGGGCAAGTATCATGTCATATTGGAATCGCATTGCTAAGTTGTCATACATAGAGTTGGAGTCTTTACAATTTCTGAATTTAATACATTTATTTAGTCAATTACATTTGTCTTTAATTAGTTGTTCTAATCATTGCATTCAAAACCCCTTCTTTACTGTTGGTGACCAAAATACCTTGCGCAAAGAGGTATAGATTGATTGTCTCGTGTCTCTGTGGATCGACCCTACTTGCCTTGTACTACCTTTTAGTGCAATATTGTAGTGTTCTTTTGGAGTATATCGTACCCCTATCATTTGTTGGGTTTGACACGCCTAACAATCCTTTACTCACCAAATCATACATCACACTATGTTTATAACCTCAAGTTAATGATGCGTTTTCGCAATACCAATGTACAACCGACATGTAAATTACAACTCATGATAGAATCCATGAAGTAATTCTCTGAGCGTGAGTTTATCCAATACTCAAATCTCCATTTTCTAAGTAATCATAAACGTTGTAGCAACACAATTGCTATGTCTAAACTCCTTAGAAAATCTAAAATCCAATTCATGGCAGTCTTCATTCACTACTTACTTCCTAAATTATGAGTGACTGTGGAGCTTCGAATAATCAAATTATTCAGGAAGTAAAACATGCGAAACGAACACGAGAATAAATAATTGACAAAGGCAGTAAACAAACTCATAAATAATCTCTAATATTCAATCACCAAAATCAATTACATTTATTATGTTACAAGTTTCAAACTAATCATATAACTACTAAAACTAATGTCATCTCTCAAACCAATGCTCCTAGCATGTTGACTATGTTTAACCCTACTTAGAGCCTTTGTGAGAGGATCTACATGATTGTCTTCTGATAAAACACTATTTACTATGAGATGACCTTCATCAACTCTATGTCTGATATAATGGTACTTTCTGTCGATATGTCTTGATTTACCATGATCTCTCGATTCTTTGGTCAAAGCAACAGCTCCTTCATTATCGCAGAAAAGTTCCATTGGCTCCTGAATGGTCGGAACTACTCTGAAATCACCGATGAAATTCTTCAGCCAAGCTGCTTCCTTTGATGCTTCACTTGCTGTTATGTACTCTGATTCATAAGTAGAATCAGCCACTATGTTCTGCTTTGAACTTTTCCAAGTGACTACTCCTCCATTTAATAGAAACACCCAACCAGATTAAGAACGAAGATTTTCTCTATCTATTTGAAAGGTGGCATTACTATACTCCCACTAGCCTTGACATACACACAAGACTCATCTTCACTCCTATAGAAACCAAATTCTTTGACTTTCTCATGGAAGCAAAGATTCTAGCTACGAGACACTTTTTTCAGTCCATAAATGGATTTCTCATGCTTACACACTCTACTAGGAAACTTCGCATCTACAAAACCCTCTGTCTGACTCTTGTAAACATCTCCACCCAACTTCCCGTTAAGGAAAGCGGTTTTGACATCCATCTGCCATATTTTGATAGTCATGAAAGGCAGCTATGGCAAGAATTATCCTAATAAACTTTATCTTGGCCACTGGTGAGAAGGTCTCATCATAGTCAGTCTTCTTCTTGAAGATCCATTTGCAACCAATTGTATTTCGACCTGTTTCTTGATCAACCAAATTCCAAACTTGGTTATCATACATGGACTTGATCTCGCTATCCATTACATCTTTCCACTTGGCAGCTTTAGGGCCTACCATTTCTTCATTGTAGTTAGCTAGCTCATCCAAATTTACCAGTGTATTATCGTTGAAAAACGTGTCGCCCTCTGTATTTATATGGAAACCATAGAACTCAGGTGGCATGCTAAATCTACTAGATTGGCGAAGAGGTAATGATTTTTCAATGGGTTCAACTGGAGTTTCATCCTCTGGTTCAACGCTAGTATCTTCTAAGGTTCCTTCATTGGTTGGCTCATGAATCTCTTCAAGGTCAATAGTACCTATGAGTTCTTTCTCGCGAAAGACTCCTCTTCGTGCTATAAAAACCATGATCTCACTAGGTCTGTAGAACAAATATCCAAAATACTTTTGTGGGCAGTGAATGAAAAAACATCTCTCACTTCTAGGTTCTATCTTTTCATGAGTCTCTCGTCTAACGAAAGCTTCACAACCCCAGACCTTGATATGTGCTAACGAGGGAACTTTCCATGTCCACATCTCATGAAGTGTTTTCGCAAACTTCTTGGTAGGGACAAGATTGAGGATATGGGTGGTTGTCTCTAAGGAATATCCCCAGAAAGAATTAGGAAGAGAAGCTCGACTCATCATAGAACAAACCATGTCTAACAAGGTCCGATTGCGCCTCTCATCCACACCATTAAGTTATGGTGTCCTATGAGGATTCAATTGTGAAACAATTCCACATTCCTTGAGATAGTCACGGAACTCGATACTAAGATACTCTCTACCTCTGTCAGATCCGAGCATCTTTATCTTCCTGCCTAATTGATTCTCTACTTCATGTTTAAACTCTTTGAACTTTATAAAGGTTTTTGATTTATGTTTGATTAAGTAGATATATTCAAATCTGTTATAATCATCTGTAAATGCCACATAAAATCGATTAGAATGCCTTGTGGTGGATCTAAAGGGCCTACACACATCTGTGTGTATGAGATCCAACAAACCCTTACCTCTTTCACAAGATCCAGTGAAAGGTGATTTTGTCAATTTCCCCAAAAGACAAGATTTGCATTCATCATCTGGCCTTAATTCAAATGATTCCAACACTCCATCCTTTTGGAGTTGGGCGATGTGTTTCTTGTTAATGTGCCTAAGACGACAATGCCATAACAATGCCTTGTCTAAACCATTATACGAATCAATATGAAATACATTATTACCTAAGCTATCAAGACAAATCACAGTTTCATACACACCACTACAAGGTAAAGCTTCAAACATAGAAATTTCATCTTTATAAACCAAAATCAATCCATTCATATCATTAAATGAATATCGAAAACCTTGTCTAAAAAGTGCATGAAAAGAAATAGTGTTTCGCGTTATTTCTGACGAATAGCAACAATTACCTAAATCTAATCTAACATCACCACTAAGCATAAGACTATAAGTTCCAATCTTGGTAACAGGAGAAGATCACCTATTGCGCATGATTAGATTCATCGTTTCATGCTCCACGTCTTCACTTTCTCTTAGTCCCTGCAAATTAGAACAAATGTGAAAACCACATCGTGTATCAAGGACCCAAGAATGAGTAGGTTGCGAGTTATTAGTTTGAATAGTGTAAATATCTGCCGACAATGGCTTCACTTTTCCATCCTTGATGTCCTGCAAGTACTTGGGGCAGCTTCGTTTTCAATGGCCCTTATCATTGCAATAGAAGCAAATGAGCTCTTTGGGATCACTAACAGAAGGAATATCAGAACTGGGCTTTGCTTTTGGGTCATTGCTAGACGACCCAACATGGGCTTTTCCCTTTCAGTTCTGCTTAGGAGCACCTTTCCTTTTCTTTCCTTTGTTTTGCCCAACGGCAAGGACAAGAGCATTTATAGAGGTAGGAGTTTGATTCTTCTTCATTCCTGACTCAGTTGTTCGCAACAACTTGTGGAGTTGGGCCAATGTGGTTTCTGTGTTGTTCAAATGATAAGCCAAAATAAACTGATCATAACAAGGTGGTAAAGAGTTAAGGACCATGTCTATGGACAAATCCTCGTCGAAATTCACATTTATCCTTTCAAGGCGCTCCACATATCTTTGCATTCTTTGCATGTGGTTACAGACATACTCTCATTCCTTCAATTTGCAAGCCATTAGAGCTTTGACGAGTTCATACTTTTCTTGACAAGATCTCTTATGAAACTTTTCCACAAGATCCAATTTCATCTCGTATGGCAGTAGTCCTCATAGAACTTTTGCAACTCAGGAATCATGGTGGCAACCATGACGCAAGCTACCTTAGTCGCGTCGTCATAGTGTTTCTTGTAGGAGGCTATTTCTTCAGGAGTAGGAGTAGCATCATCGATCTCAACGAGTTGTTTCTCAAATACATACTCTTTTCCCTCGTATCGAAGATCCATCTTGATGTTGCGCATCCAATCTTTATAGTTGGTGTCATCCATTGTCACCTTGGACATGATCGATAGAAGCGAGAAGTTGTGGGTGGAGTTTTGAGAAGCAGAAGCATCACCAGAAGTAGACATCTATAGAGAAAAAAAATTACTTAGATGACAATAATCCTTAATATTTTTAACCCATAATTAGTATTTAAGGCTAGGATCCAAATAACAATTCACAACTAAGAAGAGGGATGTCGTAATCTTATCGTGTATTTATGAAGGTAGGTAAAAGCAATTCACCAATTTCGAACTATGAAACTCCTAGATCTTTTAAGATTCATTGATTCTTATCAATGACATGTTTAATCTCAGATTATGCTCTTCTATTTGTGACTCGGATGTTGAGGATCACAAACAAGATGCGAATAACCATACAAATATGATTGGCACTTTCGATGTCATTTATCATCTCCAATTAATGTGTCGGTTAATCACACGCACTCCATTAATAATGATAATTTTCGAGATGCCCATTACTACTCTTTATAGTCATAATTAGTGTTCCGGTTAACCACATACGTTCCACTAACTACATATAAAGCATAATATGCAATTTTATGGATTAGCATACTTTTCACATGGTTTAGCTACTTTATATCATTATACTTATTAATGAGATTATGTCCTATCAAATCATTGCGGCTAACGACCCTCCACCATACAATAGAACGGTGGGTAAGAGTGGATACCCAATGTCGGTCATTTTATAGGTCGCTTCCTTAAACTCCCCTTATAGTATGGCTTCGTGAATGAGGCGTACTAGCGATTTGACTGAATTTGTCTTATACTTATAATATATTAATCTTTTAATTATATACTCCCTCCATCCCAAAATTATTGTCCATGTTTGACTTTTGAAGTCTTTCCATGTCAACTTTGAGCATAAATAACTTTATTTGTGTTATATAATTTTTGATGAAACTTATAACAATGAAAATACATTTAAAAAACAATCTATTCATATATCTTGCATAAAAAATTATATAACAAAAAGTAAATTATTTAAGGTCAAAGTTGAACAAAAGAGACTTAAAAAGTCAAACATGGACAATAATTTTGGGACGGAGGGAGTGTAATATAAGGTGTATTTTAAAATTTTTCTAAAATACTAGGTTTAAATTTAAATATTTGAAATTAATATAAAAATTAATTTAATTTAAAAATAAACCAATTTTAATTTAATCTTTATCTTTTAATTAAACAATTAATTAAATTAATTAAATCTTAAGGATAATTCACTAATTTAAGATAGGATATCTGATTACTAAGATAAATATTCAGTTCTATACAATTAAAAAATATTATCTAAAGTAATTATCCTAATCAATTTGAATTAAACAAAACAATTTGCTGATTAGAGGGTTCACCACGGTATGGCATAGGATTGCCATGTCGTGGCAGAATGAAGAAAAAACATGGATCTGAAGATCCCCACGTCGTGGCAGAAGAGGGACACGACGTGGTGCTGCGACAAAATGACGATTCTGCCAATTCTCCAAGTCGGGTTTTGTTCAAGATCAAGCAATGTACTATCAATTGTTATACAACCAAACACTCTAATAGCACTGTTGGGTTTTACATGCAATAACACGGATAAATCCTTATACACTTAAGGGTACATGCAACCTATTAGATCTAGTCACCATATTATTGAAGTAACATTCTATTGAACAACAAGAACCCTATAAACCCTAATGAAAGAGAAATTCATAAGAGAAGGTTACATACCTTCTTGATTGTTGTAGTAAACAGTCAAACCGACTTCTTGAAAACACTTGGAAGCAAGCACCAAAAATCTCGTGTCTCTGATGGTTCACTCCCAAACCCTAGCAACTAAGGAAAATTTTTAGGAGAGAGGACGAGAGGGGAAATTTTTGCTATGCTTCTAAAGAAATCAGTGGCCAAAAATATGAAGACTATAGGACCTATTTATAGTTGATAGGAAAACCCTAGATTACCCTTACTTGATTAAAATAATATATTTCAAATCAGGTAGTTATCTGGTTTCCTAATTATCTTCAAGAGATTTTCTAGAAACCCTAGAATCACCCAGAACCGTCCACCCCTTATGGGGAAGGTTCTGGAACTCTTTTTGTTCAACTATTAAACAATTACAGCTTTGGTCCTTGCACTTTCAATTAATCCAATTAATCCCAAAACTAATTCTAGTTAATTTCTAATTAATTCTTAATTAAATACTAATATTTCTAATTTATATATTATTCTCATATAATATTAATAAAATCATTTATTTATATTTATTAATCCTGTAGTAAATCAATAAATCAATATCTCTCTCCACAAGTCATCCTATTCAATTACCAGGTTTGAGGGCAACCCAAAAGGACTCTGCTAATAACTCAAGTAAATACCAATTTAGTTATTGTCTTAGATACCTAATACAACAAAACCTTGATTCAGTGTTGTCACAAAGATGGAGAAGCTCATAAAACTTTATCGTGCGGAGATCCAATTAATTGCTAACACAACAAGGATGTAATGGAGTTAGATATTTCTTCTTCAGATCCATCCGATCATTCAAGACAATGATGAAGTAGATGTAGAATACGAACAAAATGAAAACGAATTGTTCTTGTATCCTAAATGATTCAAAAAAGTAACCAATATCCCTCTCAATCGATGATATTAGGGTTTAATTGGTAACAATGTTGTTGCAGGAAAGAGAAACGAGAACGACGCTCTAATCAAAATCCTAATTTTTTTTGCTAATGGTCGATTTACAGGTGTGTGTGTGTGTGCATGTGGAAGGTCATGAGGCGATGATGGGGTCAATAACGAGGAAGATGGTTCATGCAATGAAGTCAATTCCGTCGATGGGTGGTGGTTGGAATTGAAGGATATTGTGGGGAATGTGTTTTTGCAGGTGTTCAATAGTGTGATGGGTGGTGGTATTACATGTGGCTAGTAAGTGGTAGGAAAGGTGGTTGTTGGTAGTGATTTGATAAAGGTTGTGGTGATGGTTTGTGGATGATGAAGGTGTTTTCTGGTGGTGATTTGAAGTTGTGGTGATGTTGGAATTGAGGGATAAGGGTAGTCGACGGTTTTTGTGGTAAGGATGGTGGCGGGAAGGTGGTTGAAAGGAAGAATAAGGGTGGTGTTTGGTTGTTTCTATGGTGGGTTGAAGCTGCCTCTGAAGAAGGTGAAGAAAGGTGATGAAGATGACGTTGGTGGTGGTTGGAATAGAGGGATAAGGGTGATAGTGTAAGGTTAATGGTGATAAAGGTTGTGGTGATGAATACAATCTATGATGGTGGTTGTAACTTTCAGCGGTGCTCCGGTGATGGAGGAAGTCTGGTGATGGCGACGTTGATCGGTGCTGCTAGTCTCCTGAAGACGAGCATTATAAGAGATGGGGCAGAGGTGAGGGTGGGGTAGGGGTAGTATTTAGTTTTTGTTTTTTTAATTGTTGCAATAAAAAGAAAATGGAAAAAGAAAATGAAAAAGGTAAATAAGTCATTTTATATGGGTCAATGACTAACCACGATAGAAAGTGAAACCATAGAAACCTTCAATGAAACCGTAAAAAATTAAGGACCAAACTTAATTGTAACATATGAAAAACCATGATAAAATTTCTCATTTTTATAAAGCATTTTCACAAAAACCATAAGATGGTCAAGTATTATTTTCAAGTCAAATCCATAGAATTAGAGTAACAAATAGTCTCTCAAAATATAAATCAGCATGAGGATGTGTACGATCACGCCTTTGCCTTGCCCCGATCATCTGATGTACCTGAAAACATTGAAATCAAAAACTATAAGCCAAAGCTTAGTGAGTTCCCCCAAAATATCCCACAAAATAATACAAATACAATGCATGCACACTGGGCCCACAACCACAAAGATTGGATTGCCCACGGGCCCACAATCACGAAGACTGGATTGCCCCCGGGTCCATAGCACGAAGATTGGATTGCCCCCGAGCCCACAACATAATACTGGAATGCCCTCCCAGCCCTCAGCTTATGACTTGATTGCCCCCAAACCCACAACATAATACTGGAATGCCCTCCCGACCCTCAGCTTATGATTGGATTGCTCCTGCGTTTGTTGGCTTACAACACAAAGCGGTGGTGCCTCAACCCAACCGCACCATGTCGACATACGCAAACAACAATCAATAACCAGTAATCATACAGATATACCAAATCTAACAGATCACTACAGTATACCAACATTCTATACACAAGGACACATATTGCAGTACAAAGTATAGTGAGAAAACTCACCTCAACCCTAAAAACAAGATAAACTACCCACTCGAGCTGACGATATCAAGTCTCCTCTTGCTAAATATATACATAATAAAACCCTAATTAACAATTAAGGTAATAACTAACTCACGAAATGTATAGGCTCACAATTAAACCTCTTTTGGGAAAAGACCATTTTTCCCTACCAATACTAAGTCCCAACATGTTTGACCAAAAGTCAAATCGGTTAAAAAGTCAACGATCAACCCTTAGTTGACTTACGCTCGTTGTAGCACACTAATCTACACCCAGCATAGAGCTACGCTTAGCGTACAGAAGTGTACGCCCATCGTAGAGCTACATTTAGTGTACATAGGGTTATGCCCAACGTAGAGCCCTTGTTTCCCGAAAAGTTCTATTAAGTTCTTAATACAGCAAGCCAAACTCTCAAACTCCCATATCTGATCTAAATAAATGTCTTAATGGATAAAGTCTCTGACTTTATCCCTCTGCATGGACAAGAAGAGCACAAAACTAAATGCTAAGTCCATATTGTCACTTTTTGCTCAAGAACTCATGCATGGATGGATGAGAGTGCCCAAGCTTTCATTTTTTATGACTCTATAACCTCAAAAACATCAGAAAGAGGCATTCAAATGGTCTGGAGTAACCCATACTCACAAGGACCAAGATTATAGGGACAAAGGCATAAAACTCACAACCATAATAGATCTAACATGTACAAGCATCAAGATGACAACTTTATACCTTCCAAATATAGATGTTGGCTTGTAAATCCCAGATCTACACACCTTGAAGCTTCTCACTTGGTTCTACAAAAACCTTCTCCCGTCAAAGAGCGCACAAAACTCTCTAAAAGCTCTAAAACTCACAAATGGTGTCTAGGGTTTCAAAGGAAATATATGAGGTGATGGAGGTTGGTCATGGGAATGATCTCAAGAAGTTAGAGCCCTTAAATACGGCTCAAAACCTTAGGCTTAGGGTTTTGGTCTGCAGCGGCTACACCCAGCTTAGCATAACATATGCCCAGCGTAGGTCATTAAACTCTCGTCCAGAATTCAGCACTTACGCCCAACGTAGGGACTTTCCTACGCCGAGCGTAAAGTAAAATTCTCAATTTCCAGTTCAACTTCAAACAACCATAACTTCTTCGTTTCAACTCCGTTTTCAGCCTTCTTTATATGCACGGAAAGGTATTGACAAGCCCCACATTTCTATCTAGTTACTTTTTACTAAAAACATTTCAAACTAAAATCCGTAATTCATGCAAGAAGCCTGAGATATCACCTTTCAAGGCACAAATCGAGGGCTTTAATCACTTAATCCAACATTATCAACATCCAAAAGGGTCTAAACTCTATTCCTTTGAAGCCCAAGACCTTCACTTGATCAAATTCCGGTCCGATGTCCCGAAATAAAAACATCACTAAAACTAGGTGTTACACTAATATTATGAGAAACCACAAAGACCAATTATGAATATTTATCTAAATTAATGTATAGTTTATGCCTTCCCTAATGAATAAAATATCTCTTGTAAGAAAGGATGATGGTTTTAAATTGGAAATTGGAAGTTGTTATGCACTCAAGACACTTATAAAAAAAAATATGTGGTTTCAGAGCAATATGTTTTCAGACCTCCGATGAACCACGATGAGGCGACTGATTAGGTTGTAAGGTGTGGAGTCGACATTGTCGAGCACCGCCTCAACTTCTTCCCCATTCCACATCGAAGTCCAACCCTTATAGAGGAGAGAGACTTAGTAGCACATTGCTGAAACAGACATTTTTCAGTCGTCGAGCTTAAGGGATGGTGTGCCCTGGACAAGCCGAGTGAGCTCCATGTCATTGATACCAAACTCTTCACTTGCCCACTACCCACTCATCACAACCTATACGAGGAAGAAACAAGAGTGGTATGGGCAATATAACCACTAGTCAACTCTTTAGTATAAAAAAAATCAAGCATTAAACCACCAAAAATGGTTAACATATTATTTAATATTCAACATTGAATTAAATTAAATTAGAAGGAGAAGAATTGTTTTTTAATGTAAATAGTAATATTCAATTTGAGATATTATATGTTATATATATTTTTAATAAATAGTCAAATAAATATTTATTTAATATTGTTTTAGAAATATTCATAAAAATATCATAACGTTATTGTTATATAATTCATAAGAAAAATCAAATATTTTTTTACATTTTTCTTTTTTTTCTTCTTATTTATCGTGATATCCATGTGAAATAATGACAAGTGTTACATTTTGATAAAATTAATAGTAATATTTTAAGACATTTGTCATTATTTCATAAAAATAAAAAAATAAAATAAATAAATAATAATAAAATATTTAATTTCTCAACTAGTGATAATGACCAAATGTTTTGTGTTCACCTAGACTCCCTTCTACTCCGAAATTGGATCATTTTCGGGGTAAGGTGGTATATAAAGTCTAATTATTTTATTTGCATTAAAAAAATTGATTTTTTTTTCTCTCATCGGATTCATCGATTTTTTCAGAAACGGCACCCTTTTATGATACTTTATCCAATCCAACTTTTGTTTTTGTAAATTCATTTTTTGTTTCCGTACTTTCCTTTACCTTCTTGTGAAATTTACGATGAAATGCAATTTTTCCTACACCAAAAATTTGTTCTTTGAATTTCGAATTTCAATCACCGGATGATAATTAATTTAATGAAATGAATTCATCACCGGATGGTATATTGTTTTTTTTCAATTTACAAGAAAACAGTATGTATGGTTGTTTGTTTGCTAAGCTTCGTATTATTGTTGGATATAATATGCAAGATACATTATTATTTTATTGGATAAATTATTATTTATCAACTAAAAAAGGTAAATAAGTTTGCTATTTATATATATATATATATATATATATATATATATATATATATATATATATATATATATATATATATATTGCTTAGTTATAATGTGGATTGACAACTATTGTACGGACTTGTGGACAGTGTTATTCTATGAGAATTACTAAAAGAATAAGTTGTTTAGTAATGTGAATATGTTCAACCTCACACAATTATTGTCATTTCCATTCATTCTCACTAATTCTTATTCATTTTTGTTCTCACGCATCGTTTTTCACTCATTTTAATTCTTACAGAATATGACTCAATAAACATCCTGACAGCATTCTGACAGAATGTGAATGATAAAAAAAGTCTATAATAACATTGTAGACGATTTAATTTGTGAAAATGCGTGATAATGACAACAGTTATGTAAGATTGAACGTATTGACTTTATCAAACAACATATTTTCTTTGTCATTCTCACAGAATAGCACTGTCCACGCGTCCGCACAATAAATGTCAATCCACTTTTGAACCTAACTCTCTCTCTCTCTCTCTCTCTCTCTCTATATATATATATATATATATATATATATATATATATATATATATATATATATATATATATATATATAGGCTTAGGTTATTATATTCTAACTAATTATTGTGTGATTGTATGCATAAATATGGGCCAATAATTTTACTTATTTTAAGAAAGTGATTAATACATATTATTGAATTAAATATAATTGAAAAATACCATCTAATTTAACTAGAAGAGTATTTTAGTCAATTAATATAGATTTAATAAAGGAAATTTGCATATTTTAAGGGATCATAGATTCTATTAATTTTAAAAATCCGATTTTACGAATTATAAGGTTTTTAATTCGGACATTCTAACAAAATATGTTTGAGTATGTTCAAAAATAAAAATATTCTTGAACCATAAAATAATAAAAATATTCTTGAACATATTTCTTGATCATGACTTTAATAATTTCTTGTAGAATAACAAAATTCTCGAACCATCAATTGAAGAATTAAAACAAAAATTACATTAATTCTTATAGAATACATGTAACAATTGCTAAGAATTACATTTATTGTTAAAGAATAAAACTAAAAAAACTTTCAAATCTGGAAAAAAAAATATCAAAATCTAATAAACACACTAATACATTCTAAAAAAATAATGTTGCTAAAAGGCGTCGTTCAAATTTCGTGGTCCGTTCTTCAAGCATCAGCTTCTGTGGAAACAAATCCAATGAATAAATTAGTGAGAAAATATCCATATTTCATTCCAACATAATTGGAATTCGTGATTCCATTCTCATAGAATTGGAATTCATTACCAATAATTATATTAATTCGGGCATTCTAACAGAATATGTTCATGATTATCATAAAAACATTCTTTTCTGATAGAATACTATAAACGAAGAAATACCATTCAGTTGAAGCATTTTAGCGAGCGCTTGGTGTGCATCAAAACAACATTCAATTTCCTGTAAAAATTAGACAATCAGAACAAATTCCCACTTCACCAAAAATATTACACCTTGATCAGAGAAACAACATGAAAACAATGTAAATCGGAGAATTTGAGCTAAGGAAATTCCGTTGGCCGATTTAAGATATCATACACTGAAAAATCCCGCTACTGAAACAAAAAAATGTGAGAAGTGGATACTTCAAATCCGAAAATAAAGTCTGGATGTTGGGTCGCTGTCACACCAACGAATTGCAGCAAGTGTAGCATACCTCAAATTCAAAATCAAAGGTTGGATCTTCATTCGTTGTCTGGTTTGGAGGAGCTTGGGGGAGATTAGAAGCTGCGGAAGGAAGTGGAAGGGTTCAGAGGGGAAACGAATCATAGAAGAATACTTCTTTTGGAGGAGCTTGTGGGAGGTGGAAAAACGAAGCATCGAGATACACCGGGTATGTCGGCTGCTTCTCTCCCACGACCCAGCAGCCCCAGAGCCACACCGCTGTCTTGGTGCTTTCCTCCGTGACTACCTTCGGTTGTTCGTCAACTCTCGATTAGATAAAGGCTGCAACTCCGGATTTCCGATTAGAACTCGTGGACGATCAGTGAGGGGTTTCCAAACACGATCTGAAAGTGTCGATACCCTCTAGGATGCTAGGGCTTTATCGGGTGGGAGATTGAGGAAGACACACTTATTTATTTAGGTTAAAAGTCAATACCATGATTATAGGGATTATTTTTGGATGTTACTAAACAAATTACTAAATTACCCTTATTTATTTATTTAATTATTTAATTTTGATTGACCCACATTTATGCATACAATCACATAATAGTTACTTTGAACACCTGAACCTATCTCTCTCTCTCTCTCTCTCTCTATATATATATATATATATATATATATATATATATATATATATATATTAAAGCGCATGGACAGTTTTAGCAGTAATCTTTTTCAATTCATACTTTTGTCACATTATTTTTATTTTTTACATTTTTGCCTTAATCTTTTTCAATTCATATTTTTGTCACTTACTTTTATTTCTTTACACTTTTGCCTTAACATGAACCTTTTTCAATTCATACTTTTTCCACTTTACTTTTATTTCCTTATACTTTTGCCACAAAGCTTTCACTTTTACTTCTTTACACTCTTGGCACTAAAGTTTGATGATTCTTTAAACTAACCTCACTAAACTTTGACAATTTACAATGTTTGAACAATAACCTTCTTCATTTGTGACTTTTCTCCCATATTTTTAACATTTTCCCAAAAGTGCTCAGAAATTTTTAACATTCAGACTTTTGCCGCATGTTTTATAAAAAATTGTTAAATTCAACCCTTTTTCTTTATTCTTTGTCAGTTTAGTCTACCATATTCTTCTGTCATTTATTTATTTTCATTTGTTTTCTAAAACGATTCATTTGGACTTTTTCTCATATGTTTTTTTTTTACATTTTCCCAAAAATGATCCGTTTATTTAATCCATTTACAGTTTAGCCTCCTATTTTTCAACATTATTCTATTTTGAAACTTTTTCCATATTCTATTATCAACCCGAACTTTTTAACATTCAAACTTTCGCCACATGTTTTCTAACAAGTTGCTAAATTCAACCCATTTTCCTTTATTCTTTGTCATTTTCGTCTACTATATTCTTTTGTCCTTTAATTTTTTTTCTAAAAAGAATGACCCATGCAATACACGGGCCTTTTTCTAGTTATTTATTAAATGAAACCAAATTCAACTAAAAATATTTAATTAAGTCGAAAAGTTAATTAATATGATTTATTAGATGTGTTGGATTTAATTAACTAGTTTAGTTTTAAAAAAATTTGGAAGGTAATTAATTGACTTTAAAAACTTTTGGAAAGTTTATCCATGTATTAGACTAAACGATGTGGAAGGGTTTTTTCATTGATAAAAGCCTATGTGGCATTTTTGCCGATGATGAATACCACGTCCTGTCACACCCCGATCCTTGTCGGAATCGATCAAGGCGTGATATATTGTTCAAAGTCTCATGACAACTATGTTGTACTAAGTATGCAAACAAGATCCACAACATACAAATACAAATCCAAATATGAACAACATTTATTACATCAAATTTAAATAGTCTTGTGGATTTCTAGGGCACAACCTATTTTTCATCAACTTCATTCTTCAAATCTGCATCATGGGTAAAAACAGGTCAACTACGAGACTTGGTGAGTAATCTAATTTTAGTAGAGAAAATTTGTGAAGTTGAAACATTTATAATTTGAAATTTGTTTTCTTTTGAAGTCGGCAAACAATTGTATTTGAGATAACGTTTTATAAATCCAAAATTGATTAACAAATGATAACAACAATAAGTCCTCACCCTATATATACATATATATATATATATATATATATATATATATATATATATAGGATGGAGCATTTAATCATCAAACACACTCAACCACGTGCGATCAATCACCTTAGCGTCCCAAGGCGGGGTGGTCAACCCAATAGCGCTATTATTATCCATAACGTACCTCAAGAATACGGGCATAGTCATGGAGATTAGACTAAAAATGGTAATGCACTACAAGTACATGTAGCGTAAACAAACAATAGTTATACAATTAATGACTCACGTATAAATGTCCCAACAATGTCTCAATTGTGATAAAACAATAAAATGAAGTTGGAACATATTAGAACCACATGATACACCCCAAAAGTATTGAAAATTATAAAATATGGGGTAGATTACTCACATTAGTACCAAAACGAAATGCGTGTGTCGTACGATAGACGATTCGGGTCAAAATGGCGTAGAACCTAATATAATTAATAGTTTTGGTTTAGGAACTGCTAAACGAGAATAGAGTATTAATACAAATTATAGTTTGTTATGTAAATGTATCATAAACTATACCTATTATAGTTTATCACAACAAGGGTAGTAGTAGTGTTCATAAACTATAATTGTCATAGTTTACCAAATGTTTGTGTATAACGGATGTAAACTTTGTTTATAAAAATTAATTATTTACCATACTTGTGAAGGTAAAAATCCATTTGTTTTCTGATGTATGTCTAATTACCAAGACAAAATGACATATAATGTAATAATATATGATTACATAATGATATACACCTTGCTCAACGAGTTACAAGGCGTAAATGAAATTGACGGTATTTTTTTAGTAATAACGTTTATGTTACTGTTCTTAGAAAATTTATAGAAAAATCATCAAATGTCTAAATCAAAAACCGCAAATTCTGAGAGTTTATAAAGTGTGTCTAGTTTGTTCATAAATTTTCTCATGATTTTTAGTGATCTCCAACTTGTGTGAAAATATTCATATTCACAGACTGGTCCGGTTTTGTTTCTGAAATGATAGACAGTTTTGTAAACATCACCATAAATCGTAGAAAAATAATATGGTGATGTGCAAGTAGTAATTTTAAAGGTATGAACCTGAACTATATGCGTCTGAAACAGTTTTGAAAACTAAAATGTTTAAGTTGACCAAAACAGTCCGTGAATGGAGTTAAACGTTTCTATTGAAGACTGTTAAATGAGTTTAGTTGTGTTTTTGGTGTTTTAACTTGTATTCCCCCCTTAAAACTTAAGAAAAACATGAAAATATAGGGGTATGAACTCACCTTATGTGTTATTAGAGGATGGATGTTGGAGAAGAGAAGTGTTCAACCCAAGAACACTTAGAAGATGCCTTGACGAATCGAGAACCTAACATGAAGGTGACGATGTTTGTGTAAGATTCTTATGATTTTGAGTAGAAGGATGTGTAAAATCATAAGAAGAATGAATTATACTTACCAAGAGTGGAAGAAAGCTTGATAATCAGCCTTGGAAGTCTTGGAATTGAGAGAGAATGGTGAGAGAATTTGGAGTGTGATCCTTGGAGGAAAATGAGAGAATGAAAGAAGTATGAAGAGAGGGGATGGGTTTTTATACTTAGACAAGGAGTGGGGCTGGTCATGTAGTGGGTATGAGTTGGTCATGTAATGGGTAAGAGCTGGTCATGTAGTGGGAAAGAGTTGGCCATGTAGTGGGTGTGAGTGGTGGCATGTGTCATAAAGTAAAGTAAAGTCATCTTTCCACCTCAAGCACCTCCCCCACTAATTATTGGTATGAATGGCCCTAAAAACGTGGGGATTACTGAAATATAGAGTTGTAACTGTAAAAATAAAGTTTTTGGTGAAAATCTCGCGTTAAAATGATGAAAAACGGGCCTAAAACGAAGTCGTAGTCGAAAAACCGGAAAAATTATGACACGCAAAAATGCATGTCGTCTTCTTTTATGACAGGGGCTTCCTTGATACTCATTGCGTGTCATCAACACGCGCGTCGTAAGGTTACGATAGACAAATGTGTGTCGTCTTCCTTTATGACAGGGACTTCGGTCCTGAAGCTTCAGTTTTGGGTCCTTAAGCCTATTTTACCCGTTTTTACCCTGTTTCAAGTGGTTTTTGACCCAGTTAAGGGTCGGGATGGCCCGAATGATTACAAAAAGTTAAAGGAACTTTTGAGAGAGATTTGGGAGAGATTTTAATAGAGAGAGGTTGAGTGAAAGAGATTGTGAGAGGTTTCGTTTGTGATCTTTTTGAGTGTCCGGCTTCGCAACGAAAGGTCCATAAACCCCGTTAAGCCATGATTTAGTGTCTTACACAATCCCGATGATTGTGCAATAGTGTTTTATCGCTTTGGTTCGTTGCTTAGCACTGTTAAGGCTAAGGAAAATCAAACACATGAATTTTTCAAATGATGTTTTCTCATTGAAATAGCGAATTGTATAATGTAAACCCTAACATACAAGGGTTAATGGAGTTGACCGGTTTGACTTGTTGACTTTGTTTGACTTTGACTTGACCGAAATTTGACGGTTGTCACACGTCCCAACCTTTTTAAAATGACATAAATGCCCTACAAACTTTCTAGGGTTACCCATTTGTCCCTAAAATTTTTGTCGGGCTTTATGGGTCCCTAAACTAGGATATGACTTGCTCTTTAATTCCTGTCAACCTGTAATAGCATGTTCAGTGGCCTTTTAAAACAAAAAAGCTCACATTGTGCCCCTATAAAGCCTAAAAAATAAGTACGGGATCAATTCGTATTTTATAACTAAAAAAGGTTTGGGGTTTCTTCCATGGATGATGCTTGATATCAGATTAGGTACTTTTTGTTGCAGGTTTCGTCATCTATATCTTAATTACTCTTTTTTCTTATCTTGATTTTTTTCTTCTTCTTTCAGGTGATCTCTGGATTCCTTCGATAATCTAAATTACAAGTTTTTTTCACAAATTTCATAGAAAATGTCTTCAAGATCACCGAAAGCATTAGAGCTACAACAATCGAGGGGTCCGATTCCTCCACAATTGACTTTTGCTAGAAGGACCTCTTCAGGGCGCTATGTGAACTACTCAAGAGATGATCTGGATAGTGAAATTGGAAGCATAGAGTTCATGAACTACACAGTCCACATACCTGCTACACCCGACAATCAACCCATGGATCCTTCAATCTCCCAAAAGGTAGAAGAACAATACGTCTTAAACTCTCTTTTCACATGTTGGTTCAACAGTGTAACACGAGCTCACTTAATGGACAAAGTTATTGATTCTGAAACTACCCATCCACAAATGGTTGGAGCAAAAGGGTCTTCCTGTAAAATCCCTGGATGCGATGGAATTGTTATGAGCAATGAAAGGGGTGTTGATATTCTCCCATGTGAATGCGATTTCAAGACGAATTTATGATCAAATATTATCTGGGATTTTCGTTCTTCATGCAATTAAGGCTATTGTTGCTCTGGTTATTTGATATTCTTATTTGATTTAGGTAATTTTGCTTTATGATGTTCGTCTTTATCTATGATCCATCTTTGAAGCTTTGGGTCTTCGGATTTGAACAAACAATCTTGTGTTTAAGCTAAAGTACATCCCTTAATCCAGTTCCAATTTCAAAACCTGAGTTTCTTGATATGAATATCCATTTTAGTTTCGATTTTCTTAGAAGTCATATGATGATGATAGTCTCTCTGTTGCGATGATTACACTGTAGAGACGAGTGGGGCCCAAACCCACGATGGTAAGAACCTCCACCACCTGCATAATTAGTATTCATTTGTGGTGATGGAGAAGGATTGGGAACCATCTGTGGGGTGTAATGCATCGTAATAGACCCTTTAGCGTGGTAATGGCCATTACCGCTGCCGTCGGATTCGTGTAAATTCTGGGGGAGAAGTTGAAGCGAATCGGTGATTTGAAGACGAATAATCTTGGATGTGAATCCTCTTCAGATATATAACATGTACTTCTAAAGATGGCTCGCGACGGTCTCACACATCAATCCTTCAACATTCATCCTCTCCAGCTCCACCGCCATAGTCGATTCTCTATAATTTCTTCAAATCGGAAGCATCGCGAGGTAGATTGATGGTTTCGTCGCCTTCCATAACCATCTCATCTCCTTTATCATCGTCAAATGAATTCAAACTCTTCCATTTTAACACAGATGAAAATGATGAACACGAAAAAGATGGGCCCAAATTTTGTGTATGTGGCATTCAAACCGAGTATAACAAGTCAAAGGGATTAAAAAGACAGGTAGCCCATGAGTTTGTTCCCTCATAAAGACACGAAAATAGTTTGTGTACTAAAAGGACCAACCCTAGAAACTTCGTTGGGCATTTGTGTCATTTTCCCTTCTTCTTTTTTGCCAATGGTAAATCCCATAGGTGAAGTTCCAATGATGACAAATCTCAATAGTAAAGCTTTTTTTATTTCCTAATTGTCAATGCAACTTTTTTTTCTTTTTAATATAAATACCACTATATATCACTGGTAAAAAAAACTCCACACCCCATTCATACGCAAAGTGCAACAAAAATTGTAAAAGCTTATGTGGCACCTATGTGACACCCTTTTACCATTGACAAAAACATCACTACACCCTTTAGAGTGCTCGGTGTGGGCAACGTCCACTCGCGTTATGATGATGTGGACACCTAAAAGGTCAGTATAACACCGGGAACACCACCCCCGACTCCCGTTGAAACGACAACGAAGGGCAACACGGCACCGTTGTGGCTGCATTGTTGGGCGGCAATTCTCATCGGCAAATGTTTGCAATCTCCTTCCTTCCCAAGCCACTCTCTCTTCTTCCCAAAAAAAAAAAAAAAAAAAAAACTCAAGATAATCAAATCCAACATGATGAAAGACTCTTTTTGATCACTACAAATCCAAACCATGTTTTGATCAATATAGACAAAATCACTTTTCTGTGCGAAAGATGGGGTAATGAGTGACGTTTATATATACCTGAAAAGATCTTGATGATCAAAGTACTGAAACCAATCGAGGTCATCTATGGGGTTTTGATGATCTGCAGGTGGATCCATTTGTGAGGGAGAAGTTAAAAGTTGCGGTAAGAATGTGATGATTTATATAAGTGAAGTGGGAGAAGTAATTAATAACAAATAAAGAGGAAATGAATATATATGGTCTTTGAGCTGTAACCTTCTTCTTCAATTCACACACATATGCGTATATGTTGCCGCAAATTATGACTTATGTGCCTCATGCATTTAATACATCACATGCCTACTGCATATTCTTGACTTTGAAGCTACGTACCAGTTTCAAATTTCCCCAGTAGCACACTTTTCATTAGAAAGTACTCCAAGTCTTCACACATGAACCAGTTAGAAAGTACTCCAAGTCTTCACACACGAACCAATTAGAAAGTACTCCAAGTCTTCACACATGCAAATTATGACTTGTGTGTCACTATAGGTAACTAATAAAACTTTATTTTTTAACCCCTTAAATATCAGTACAAGCTTTTAACCTCGACGTTTAAATTCTAAATTTCTTTTTATTACTAAAACTAGCATCGATTCAAGTATATAAACCATGAATCTTGAGAACACGGCAAAACCCAAATAAGTCTTATCATCTATGTAAAAAAAAACTCAGGGTTTTTACTAGTAAATCTATCAGTGGCGGAGCTTGAACAATTAATTTGGGGGGAGGGGAGAAAATATTATAAACTGAAATTAACATTAAAAAAAACAGATTGTTTTCAACAAATAAACACCAAAAACACCTAGAAAAAAGAATTACAACTCAGCCCGACAGCCTTTAATGTCTTTAAAAACAGATTATGAATGATATATTAGTAAGCAGACAACAATTTCTCTTTCAATGTTTTCATCTTTCCCATGATTATATCTAGAAAAATCAAAATGAAGGAACAATTGATCCAATCAAAACAAATTCAAATTCAAAATTAGAACAATAACCAATAACTCATTTAACAATAACCAAATCAATCTTTGTTGTCATTTTTCAGTTTTGTTTGAAGCTGACAAGCTGTTAAGCATAACCAAATCAATAACCAAATCTATAAGTTCATAACTTATAAATCAAATTGGCAAATCGCCAAATCGCAAATGACAGCCAAATTAAAAGGAAACTCAGTAAGACAGTAGTAACGCTTAAATAGGCAACAGATTGACAGAAAACAGCAGCAGCAGTGCAATACGCCAACACCAACAATCAACAATCTTACAATCAGAAAAGAAAGAACATCTGAACAGGATTTGGGTCTCGGGATTACATACCTGATTTCTGTGAAGTGAGAATGGGGACTTGGGCACTTGGCGACGGCGATTGGCAAGAGTGAGACTAGGCGACTGACTTGGCGAGACAGCGAAAAACGAACAGCAGGCGAGATAGGCAGCGAATTGGGAAAATGGGGATGAATCGATTTTGATTTCTTGATACCGCTTGGTCGCTTGGAGAATTGGGAGTATTGGACCATTCTAATTAGGAATCGGGAGGGGCCAAAGCCCAAGTTTGAAGATAGCAGTCTTATAACTATTTTATTTTGAACTACAATTCCTACTTCTAGCCCAATAATACTACGCCCCTGGAATCTATGAGGGCTAGTGTAAACATTATGGTCATATATCATTAAGATTCTATGGACTTAGAATGTGTGATTCCGCCTCATTCCCTGTTCCTTGTTTGGTTGTGGGCTTAAGGCGGGGTCACCCATCCAAAATGCCCTTGCAATCTTAATGATATACGACTAGTTTACGTCAATCGACTATAAAAGAACTTGTAGGACTTATAATGCAAATTTCGTCAAAATTTGTTGAAACATTCGTAATGATGGAACTCGCTAACTAAGTTATAAAATATTCATAGTGGTAATACCAAGGATAAAACAGGGAGTATAAAAGCACACACAAAACAATAAACTCCTTTTAAATTGACTCAGTTCAAGTTACAATAAGAAATTTCCAAGGTCATCATGTGACATCAGGAGGGTTGTTCCTCACCATAATCAATTTCTTGTACTACGAAAAGTTTTCCACATCTTTTTCCAAACTCTTGAAGTCCCAATCAAAATGCAAATTTCGGGACGAAATTCCCTCTAACGGGGGGATGATGTGACAACCATCAAATTTCGGTCAAGTCAAAGTCAAACAAAGTCAACTAGTCAAACCGGTCAACTCCATTAACCCTTGTATGATAGGGTTTACGTTATGTAATCACTGTACAATTCGCTATTTTAATGAGAAAACATCATTTGGAAAGTTCATGTGTTTGATTTTCCTTAGCCTTAACAGTGCTAAACAATGAACCAAAGCGATAAAACACTATTGCACAATCATCGGGATTGTGTAGGACACTAAATCATGGCTTAACGGGGTCTATGGACCTTGCGTTGCGAAGCCGGACACTCAAAAAGATCACAAACGAAACCTCTCGCAATCTCATTCAAACCCTACTCAAGATTACTTGACGCTAATAGGATCAAAACTCATACACTACGATATAAATTGACGTTAATAGCAACATAGTATAGTACAACGTTATAACTATAATCAAATTAAATTATGATACCATATTAAAACCAAATCAAAGTATAATGCTCTAATTAAATTTAAAAGAATCAAACTTGAATGCTATAATTAAACTTCAAATCAAAGTAGATTGTTATAATCAAATAATAACTCATCTTTTATAAAACTTCATTTTTATAAACTTTACATTAAATTTTATAAAACTCTATTTTTATAAACTTTACATTAAATTTTATAAAACTCTTATATTAATTATGTAAAAGATGCTTGTGTTAGTGGGAAATTATGAAGACCACCAAAAGCAAAAAGATTATTCCCATGGTCTCCCACTCACACCTCCCATCCACTTTCCTTTCATTTTTCTCCCAACACATTATTCTCTTCACCACTTAAACCTTCTCTATTCTTTCTCTCACTCTCAATCTCGAAATTTCCTCCAAGAATACTCATATTCCATCCAAGAACAATCTATTATACTCAAATCTTCATCCCTCTTGAAACATTCATCAAGGTATGTTGTTAAAAGTTTCATATTCATACAAGAAACAAATTAAATCCACCAAAATATCTAAAACTCATTTTATGCATAAACCTGATTTTTCTCAGAATCCCATCAATAAAATAAGAAGTTCTGGAAATTTTCAGAAAATAATTTATTTTTATTGAATTACTATAATTATTGCAATAAAGTAGGGCAATAATTCACATAAAATACTTTTTGCATTCAATAAATTCTGAGAAAATTCTGGGATGACCTGTATACTGTTTAAACATGATATATGAAGTTTCATGCATTTATATTACTTTTTACTATTATTTATGATTTTATTGATTAATTAATAATGAAATATATAAAAAATACTTCCCATAGTCACAAATATATGAAACTTATACAATGAGCTCTACATCATGTTATAAAACTATGGTTAATTTTACAGATTTTTTGAGAATCATTTACTATTTTTCCCGAATTTTGTGTTGTTTAATCATTAAAATATTAAATAAATACTAAAACAGTTCAGAAAAATATACAAATTTTACAGTAATTCATATTGTATGAAATAATGATTTCCTAAAAATTTCATAATTTTTCAATACTGTTTACTATTTAAAACTATTTTCCTAAGTATTTAAGCATGTAAAAATGCATTTTAATGATTATTTCATATAAATAATTGTTAAAATCTGTAAATAATTATAATTGGGCAAGTTATTATTTTAATAAGAAATTATTAAAATCTGGCCTAAATTGAAAATATAAATTAATTATGCAAAGTAAGTAATTCAATTTAAAATTCATTTAACAAATAAATACCTTAATATTATAATCAAAATGAATTATTGTTAATTCATCTAATATAAGAATATGTGTCTAATTATTTGTATTAATACTCCATTCTCGTTTAGCAGTTCCTAAACCAAAACTATTAATTATATTAGGTTCTACGCCATTTTGACCTGAATCGTCTATCGTACGACACACGCATTTCATTTTGGGACTAATGTGAGTAATCTACCCCATACTTTATAATTTTCAATACTTTTGGGGTGTATCATGTGGTTCTAATATAATCCAACTTCATTTTATTGTTTTATCACAATTGAGACATTGTTGGGACATTTATACGTGAGTCATTAATTGTATAACTATTGTTTGTTTACGCTACATGTACTTGTAGTGCATTACCATTTTTAGTCTAATCTCCATGACTATGCCCGTATTCTTGAGGTACGTTATGGACAATAATAGCGCTATTGGGTTGACCACCCCGCCTTGGGACGCTAAGGTGATTGATCGCACGTGGTTGAGTGTGTATGATGATTAGATGCTCCATCCTATATATATTTATATATATATATATATATATATATATATATATATATATATATATATATATATATATATATATATATATATATATATATACATATGTATATATAGGGTGAGGACTTATTGTTGTTGTTATCATTTGTTAATCAATTTTTGATATATAAACCGTTATCTCAAATACAATTGTTTGCCGACTTCAAAAGAAAACAAATTTCCAATTATAAAGGTTCCAACTTCACAATTTTCTCTACTACAATTAGATTACTCACCAACTCTCGTAGTTGACCTGTTTTTACCCATGATGCAGATTTGAAGAATGAAGTTGATGAAAAATAGGTTGTGCCTTAGAAATCCACAAGACTATTTAAATTTGATGTAATAAATGTTGTTCATATTTGGATTTGTATTTGTATGTTGTGGATCTTGTTTGCATACTTAATACTTAATTGAATCTAATCATATTATAACATAGTTGTCATGAGACTTTGAACAATATATCACGCCTCGATCGATTCCGACAAGGATCGGGGTGTGACAGATTGGTATCAGAGCCCTTGACTATAGGGAATTAGGTTAATTGCCTTGACCTAGTCTATAGCCTCTAGGGTCCTCTCGTATGCTAGTTTATAAAATGCACACACAACTGCATGCAATTCACACTTAGAAAATCCTAGGAATACCTTTGTGTGTTAATTGCTCCCTTATGTGCATACGTATTACCCCTGACACTTATATGTATGCATACACTTGTGAATATTCTCCACTTTCTCTGAAAATCACACACATACTCAAGTTGTTTAACAAAATGTATATACATATATGTATTCCTTAGAGCTCATAGGAAATTCAAAGTCATCCACTCTAGTTGGGTAGGATCATAGTAACGGACGCGTAGTAACTGGAAGGGGGAGGTGCCGGTAGCCCGAAAGTCCTGACTAGGTAAGCATTCGTATACATCCCAATCAACCGAGGGACCAGTTTGCTTATCTGGGGACCAAAGGCGAGAGTTCCCAAACCTATAGGCCAAAGCGCGTCATTCACATTACTTTTGAGCCATCAAAATACCCGACCTTATCAAACGTATCCAAAAGGATACACTCCAAAATGGCCAACTCATTGGACTATTAAGTTCCCTAATGGGCCTACAAGTGGGAAAGAAATGTGAAAACTTAGTTTTGTGGGGGCCCACGCAAGTGCTACATGTTTCACATTTAGTAACCATGGAAAGCCCAAAAGGTGCCCAACACTCCTAACCATGGCCCAACAAGTGTTTTACAATTATTTTACCCAACAATGTCTAAAAAAAAAAAACTTTATTTCCATAATCAATTTACAAATAACTCACAAGTCCATATGCGTGTTTCTCATAGTTGACATGTTCCTTGTTTGGTTGTGGACTTAGGGTAGACTCATTAGGATCAACAGTCTAATAAAATTTTAATTACACATAACTGGGGGCATGTCGAGTGAATCTTAGGAGTGGATCAGACATGGAACAAATCACAAGATTATAATCAAGTTATTCCTACTAAATTCATAAGTCTATTTATATAGACCTCTGGTATAGAGTCGTCAGCGTAGTCATGTCGGCAATCTAGAATATAGCTAAATACATAATACAAACTATAATACCCAAATTATACAAAATTTTCTGCATTAAAAATCAATAGACAAACACAATGAAACTAAAAAGGGTATCAATCTATCAAGAGAAAAACACATACAATGTAGATTAAAATCCACTAATTATAACAAAATGGCTAAAAGAAAAGGTAAGGACTAAGGATTGTTAAGTCCTCTCTTCTTATAAATAGCTTTGAAGCAAGCTTGCCTAAGCTTCTTTGTTCTTTCTGTCAATTCCATACCTGGCAATTTCTCCATCATCTTCTTGTGCCCTGCTAACGTCTCTACCTCCTCCTTTAATCCCAACTCCTAGTTTTTTTAGGTAGATGCAATATATTTTTCGTGTGAGTTCATAAAATTTACATTGAGTTAAGTTTATGTAAATATAAATCAGAAATCGTAGTAAAACAATTGATTCGATGTGGCATATGCCTAGGGCCTATGTTTATGTTATAAAGAAACTAATAATTAAAATTTTAGAAAATACCAAAACTACTTTGGTTACCAAGTGCATGCATACATGCATGAGTAATGTATAGAAGGTTATTATCGTAGTTTACCTTGGCATATATGGATTTGTATTTGTATGTTGTGGATCTTGTTTGCATACTTACTACTTAATTGAATCTAATCATATTATAACATAGTTGTCATGAGACTTTGAACAATATATCACGCCTCGATCGATTCCGACAAGGATCGGGGTGTGACAACCGGCACCTCCCCCTTCCAGTTACTATGCGTCCATTACTATGATCCTACCCAACTAGAGTGTATGACTTTGAATTTCCTATGAGCTCTAAGGAATATATATATGTATATACATTTTTTTAAACCACTTGAATATGTGTGTGATTTTCAGAGAAATAGGAGAATATTCACCAGTGTATGCACACATATAAGCGTCAGGAGTAATACGTATGCACTTAAGGGAGCAATTAACACACAAAGGTATTCCTAGGATTTTCTAAGTGTGAATTGCATGCAGTTGTGTGTGCATTTTATAAACTAGCATACGAGAGGACCCTAGAGGCTATAGACTAGGTCAAGGCAATTAACCTAATTCCCTATAGTCAAGGGCTCTGATACCAATCTGTCACACCCCGATCCTTGTCGGAATCGATCAAGGCGTGATATATTGTTCAAAGTCTCATGACAACTATGTTATAATATGATTAGATTCAATTAAGTACTAAGTATGTAAACAAGATCCACAACATACAAATACAAATCCAAATACGAACAACATTTATTACATCAAATTTAAATAGTCTTGTGGATTTCTAGGGCACAACCTATTTTTCATCAACTTCATTCTTCAAATCTGCATCATGGGTAAAAACAGGTCAACTACGAGAGTTGGTGAGTAATCTAATTTTAGTAGAGAAAATTTGTGAAGTTGAAACATTTATAATTTGAAATTTGTTTTCTTTTGAAGTCGGCAAACAACTGTATTTGAGATAACGGTTTATAAATCCAAAATTGATTAACAAATGATAACAACAACAATAAGTCCTCACCCTATATATACATATGTATATATATATATAAATATATATAGGATGGAGCATCTAATCATCATACACACTCAACCACGTGCGATCAATCACCTTAGCGTCCCAAGGCGGGGTGGTCAACCCAATAGCGCTATTATTGTCCATAACGTACCTCAAGAATACGGGCATAGTCATGGAGATTAGACTAAAAATGGTAATGCACTACAAGTACATGTAGCGTAAACAAACAATAGTTATACAATTAATGACTCACGTATAAATGTCCCAACAATGTCTCAATTGTGATAAAACAATAAAATGAAGTTGGAACATATTAGAACCACATGATACACCCCAAAAGTATTGAAAATTATAAAATATGGGGTAGATTACTCACATTAGTCCCAAAACGAAATGAGTGTGTCGTACGATAGACGGTTCGGGTCAAAATGGCGTAGAACCTAATATAATTAATAGTTTTGGTTTAGGAACTGCTAAACGAGAATAGAGTATTAATACAAATTATAGTTTGTTATGTAAATGTATCATAAACTATACCTATTATAGTTTATCACAACAAGGGTAGTAGTAGTGTTCATAAACTATAATTGTCATAGTTTACCAAATGTTTGTGTATAACGGATGTAAACTTTGTTTATAAAAATTAATTATTTACCATACTTGTGAAGGTAAAAATCCATTTGTTTTCTGATGTATGTCTAATTACCAAGAAAAAATGACATATAATGTAATAATATATGATTACATAATGATATACACCTTGCTCAACGAGTTACAAGGCGTAAATGAAATTGACGGTATTTTTTTAGTAATAACGTTTATGTTAGTGTTCTTAGAAAATTTATAGAAAAATCATCAAATGTCTAAATCAAAAACCGCAAATTCTGAGAGTTTATAAAGTGTGTCTAGTTTGTTCATAAATTTTCTCATGATTTTTAGTGATCTCCAACTTGTGTGAAAATATTCATATTCACAGACTGGTCCGGTTTTGTTTCTGAAATGATAGACAGTTTTGTAAAAATCACCATAAATCGTAGAAAAATAATATGGTGATGTGCAAGTAGTAATTTTAAAGGTATGAACCTGAACTATATGCGTCTGAAACAGTTTTGAAAACTAAAATGTTTAAGTTGACCAAAACAGTCCGTGAATGGAGTTAAACGTTTCTGTTGAAGACTGTTAAATGAGTTTAGTTGTGTTTTTGGTGTTTTAACTTGTATTCCCCCCTTAAAACTTAAGAAAAACATGAAAATATAGGGGTATGAACTCACCTTATGTGTTATTAGAGGATGGATGTTGGAGAAGAGAAGTGTTCAACCCAAGAACACTTAGAAGATGCCTTGACGAATCGAGAACCTAACATGAAGGTGACGATGTTTGTGTAAGATTCTTATGATTTTGAGTAGAAGGATGTGTAATAATCATAAGAAGAATGAATTATACTTACCAAGAGTGGAAGAAAGCTTGATAATCAGCCTTGGAAGTCTTGGAATTGAGAGAGAATGGTGAGAGAATTTGGAGTGTGATCCTTGGAGGAAAATGAGAGAATGAAAGAAGTATGAAGAGAGGGGATGGGTTTTTATACTTAGACAAGGAGTGGGGCTGGTCATGTAGTGGGTATGAGTTGGTCATGTAATGGGTAAGAGCTGGTCATATAGTGGGAAAGAGTTGGCCATGTAGTGGGTGTGAGTGGTGGCATGTGTCATAAAGTAAAGTAAAGTCATCTTTCCACCTCAAGCACCTCCCCCACTAATTATTGGTATGAATGGCCCTAAAAACGTGGGGATTACTGAAATATAGAGTTCTAACTGTAAAAATAAAGTTTTTGGTGAAAATCTCGCGTTAAAATGATGAAAAACGGGCCTAAAACGAAGTCGTAGTCGAAAAACCGGAAAAATTATGACACGCAAAAATGCATGTCGTCTTCTTTTATGACAGGGGCTTCCTTGATACTCATTGCGTGTCATCAACACGCGCGTCGTAAGGTTACGACAGACAAATGTGTGTCGTCTTCCTTTATGACAGGGACTTCAGTCCTGAAGCTTCAGTTTTGGGTCCTTAAGCCTATTTTACCCGTTTTTACCCTGTTTCAAGTGGTTTTTGACCCAGTTAAGGGTCGGGATGGCCCGAATGATTACAAAAAGTTAAAGGAACTTTTGAGAGAGATTTGGGAGAGATTTTAATAGAGAGAGGTTGAGTGAAAGAGATTGTGAGAGGTTTCGTTTGTGATCTTTTTGAGTGTCCGGCTTCGCAACGAAAGGTCCATAAACCCCGTTAAGCCATGATTTAGTGTCTTACACAATCCCGATGATTGTGCAATAGTGTTTTATCGCTTTGGTTCGTTGCTTAGCACTGTTAAGGCTAAGGAAAATCAAACACATGAATTTTTCAAATGATGTTTTCTCATTGAAATAGCGAATTGTATAATGTAAACCCTAACATACAAGGGTTAATGGAGTTGACCGGTTTGACTTGTTGACTTTGTTTGACTTTGACTTGACCGAAATTTGACGGTTGTCACACGTCCCAACCTTTTTAAAATGACATAAATGCCCTACAAACTTTCTAGGGTTACCCATTTGTCCCTAAAATTTTTGTCGGGCTTTATGGGTCCCTAAACTAGGATATGACTTGCTCTTTAATTCCTGTCAACCTGTAATAGCATGTTCAGTGGCCTTTTAAAACAAAAAAGCTCACATTGTGCCCCTATAAAGCCTAAAAAATAAGTACGGGATCAATTCGTATTTTATAACTAAAAAAGGTTTGGGGTTTCTTCCATGGATGATGCTTGATATCAGATTAGGTACTTTTTGTTGCAGGTTTCGTCATCTATATCTTAATTACTCTTTTTTCTTATCTTGATTTTTTTCTTCTTCTTTCAGGTGATCTCTGGATTCCTTCGATAATCTAAATTACAAGTTTTTTTCACAAATTTCATAGAAAATGTCTTCAAGATCACCGAAAGCATTAGAGCTACAACAATCGAGGGGTCCGATTCCTCCACAATTGACTTTTGCTAGAAGGACCTCTTCAGGGCGCTATGTGAACTACTCAAGAGATGATCTGGATAGTGAAATTGGAAGCATAGAGTTCATGAACTACACAGTCCACATACCTGCTACACCCGACAATCAACCCATGGATCCTTCAATCTCCCAAAAGGTAGAAGAACAATACGTCTTAAACTCTCTTTTCACATGTTGGTTCAACAGTGTAACACGAGCTCACTTAATGGACAAAGTTATTGATTCTGAAACTACCCATCCACAAATGGTTGGAGCAAAAGGGTCTTCCTGTAAAATCCCTGGATGCGATGGAATTGTTATGAGCAATGAAAGGGGTGTTGATATTCTCCCATGTGAATGCGATTTCAAGACGAATTTATGATCAAATATTATCTGGGATTTTCGTTCTTCATGCAATTAAGGCTATTGTTGCTCTGGTTATTTGATATTCTTATTTGATTTAGGTAATTTTGCTTTATGATGTTCGTCTTTATCTATGATCCATCTTTGAAGCTTTGGGTCTTCGGATTTGAACAAACAATCTTGTGTTTAAGCTAAAGTACATCCCTTAATCCAGTTCCAATTTCAAAACCTGAGTTTCTTGATATGAATATCCATTTTAGTTTCGATTTTCTTAGAAGTCATATGATGATGATAGTCTCTCTGTTGCGATGATTACACTGTAGAGACGAGTGGGGCCCAAACCCACGATGGTAAGAACCTCCACCACCTGCATAATTAGTATTCATTTGTGGTGATGGAGAAGGATTGGGAACCATCTGTGGGGTGTAATGCATCGTAATAGACCCTTTAGCGTGGTAATGGCCATTACCGCTGCCGTCGGATTCGTGTAAATTCTGGGGGAGAAGTTGAAGCGAATCGGTGATTTGAAGACGAATAATCTTGGATGTGAATCCTCTTCAGATATATAACATGTACTTCTAAAGATGGCTCGCGACGGTCTCACACATCAATCCTTCAACATTCATCCTCTCCAGCTCCACCGCCATAGTCGATTCTCTATAATTTCTTCAAATCGGAAGCATCGCGAGGTAGATTGATGGTTTCGTCGCCTTCCATAACCATCTCATCTCCTTTATCATCGTCAAATGAATTCAAACTCTTCCATTTTAACACAGATGAAAATGATGAACACGAAAAAGATGGGCCCAAATTTTGTGTATGTGGCATTCAAACCGAGTATAACAAGTCAAAGGGATTAAAAAGACAGGTAGCCCATGAGTTTGTTCCCTCATAAAGACACGAAAATAGTTTGTGTACTAAAAGGACCAACCCTAGAAACTTCGTTGGGCATTTGTGTCATTTTCCCTTCTTCTTTTTTGCCAATGGTAAATCCCATAGGTGAAGTTCCAATGATGACAAATCTCAATAGTAAAGCTTTTTTTATTTCCTAATTGTCAATGCAACTTTTTTTTCTTTTTAATATAAATACCACTATATATCACTGGTAAAAAAAACTCCACACCCCATTCATACGCAAAGTGCAACAAAAATTGTAAAAGCTTATGTGGCACCTATGTGACACCCTTTTACCATTGACAAAAACATCACTACACCCTTTAGAGTGCTCGGTGTGGGCAACGTCCACTCGCGTTATGATGATGTGGACACCTAAAAGGTCAGTATAACACCGGGAACACCACCCCCGACTCCCGTTGAAACGACAACGAAGGGCAACACGGGACCGTTGTGGCTGCATTGTTGGGCGGCAATTCTCATCGGCAAATGTTTGCAATCTACTTCCTTCCCAAGCCACTCTCTCTTCTTCCCATCGTTTTCGGAAAATAAGTTACCCAAGAGTTAAAACAACTTAAATACATTATGGAACCCGATGGTGAATTTTTTGGTTACAGTTAAACCTAAGCAAGAAATTCACATATTTCATTTTGGTAAAATCAACACCAAGATTTTTCTTATTTTTTCCTGTTTTCTTACAGTTAAACCTAAGCAAGAAATTCACATAGTAACGTCTAATTCCTGTTTTTTTCTTATTTTTTATATTTTGTTTTTTTGTTGGCCTCTTGATTTTCGTATTTTCTCAAGGATGTACATGTTTTAATTCGATCTAGTTCAAAACAAGAACCACCCCAGATTTCTTTTATTATTCAATTTTATTACAAAGTTAGTATCAATATTGACTTTTCCTTAAAACAGGTAACAATGGAGTTATGGAGGTCGAACTTCTTTGATTGACCAAACCAAAGACAATTTGAAAACCAGGCATCCAATAAATGTTTTTATTTTTAAGACATGCATTTTATATAAAAGATCATTTCTCACATAATTTGGACGACCGGTAGTTACAGTTTTTTACTCTAAAGACTAGTAATACTTTACACGTCTAAAACCAACCATAAAATCTCAGACGGTAATTTTCTACATGTTCTACCATCTTCGCATCTTCTTTCTCTTCATTTATAGCCTGAAATTTTACCAATTTTTTGTATGTTTCATTTTCTGATTTGTGAATTGCAAACTAAATTAATCAAAAAAAAGAAACACACGAGATCGACTTATTCTAACCAATAGTTTTCTTGCAGTGAAGAACCGCTTCGTAAATTGAACTCTCGGAATCGCATGATCTTCTCCAATTGTCTGCTTCACTTGTGCCTTCGAATGCCAAGATTTTAGCGGAATCGGAATCGCATGATCTTAACCAATTGTTAGAAGAATACGTTTCGGTTTCCCTGGGAGACGACATGCCAATTCCGGTGCTTGGTCCGGAACCGGAACCAGAACCTGAACCGGAATCGGAATCGGACCTTCCCCTTCTCATTCTAAGCCAAAGCAGCCTTACCAAATTCAAGTACTTCCGGACGACACTTTTCGGCAGTCTTCGGTACCTTCTAGAGAGCAAAGACCGACTTCTGCCATGGGTGGCGGAAGACACCGGTGAAACCGGAGTCGAGCTGGAAACGGAATCATAGATTCCCATTCCGATATCCAACGGCTTTAAAAAAAGTGGAACGAGGATTCCATTAGAGATGAGCTCATCGGCATGAACACAATTAGGTTGCAATGTCGGGAGATCAAAGTCGAAATCTTGATGAAAAACAAGAAATCTTTTAGAAGCGGAAAGCTTCGGGTCCATTTCAATGAAGTTGGAATCATCATCAAAGGAGGCTCTAAAAGAACTCTCAAAAGATGGCTTTAAGTTGACTAACCAACTGTACGAAAAGCTCTCAATCGATAGTGATTCTGAAGCTTCCATGGAAGGATATGATGAAATTATGAATGATGAATAATGATTCAGGATATGTTTATCAAATTCCTTGTGGTGTGTAGACATAGGTATGTATATATAGAGAGAAACAAAACATACATGTGCATGTAAAGACATCATTATTGTGGTCCTTCACACTATAGATAACATATAGTATATATAATTATCGAAATGTGAACCCCACATGATGTCATTGATATTGCATTTGCATGGTATATTATATTTAATTTTATAATAAATAAGAAAAGTGGTATTATTAAACAGTAAGATTGAATTGATGAAAACCAGTTTATTGGGCCCGAGGGGGTGGTTGCCCCTATAATAATTGTATTAACAGGTCTCCTAATAAAAAACAAATATCACAAGTAAAAGTGTCTTAAGGGGACAACTAAACAAATATCGCGTCAAACAGTCATACTTGTCACATGAACTTGTTTAATACCAAGAAACATGCATGCTCGTATTAAAATAAAATGGTCTGCAAGCAAACCTGAAAATCTTTAATTAAATATTAAAGTAATTGTAATATATAATTATGTATATATAGGTTTGTTGAAAATTTAAAGAAGTAAATATGGTTATATATTCTCTTGGACTAGAAATTTCAGGGATTTACATCCACCAACAGTGTGAGTGGTTACAACTTTAGAATGGAAGAAGATTGTAATGTTGTTGTTTTTGTTGATGTTTGTAATTACGAATTAATATTTCGCAAAAGAAAACAAAAGGAGTAGACATTGGTCCCCGAAGGTTGTCGGGTAAAGAAATGGACACGAGACAATGTAACCATAACCAGAAAGAAACTTTGAAACCGAACGATGGTCCCCGTTTGATATCCTTTCTCTCCGGACAAAAAAGGACTTGTAAGGATACGCAGACATTCAATATCTAATATCTAGTATCTTGTGCTATGGGTCTAGTAAGAGGCTAGAAGCTGAGTAACTCAGTCAAATTCAAATTGTTTGATATCACACTTAAAAGCCCTTGACTCGGTCCATTCTCCTTTGAAATGCATCTTATTGGGTCAGATTCAAGGTTGAGTCATAGGGGCTGTTTGTTTGGCCTTTTAATGATCTCATAAAGAGGCTGGCTCTGGATCGTTCAGATTCAGAGTGTTTGGTTGGAGCTTTTTCAGCCTCTTAATCGGCCAGACACAAGTGAAAGTGGTCTTGATTGGTCAGATGTGTTCACAAGTCTCGATGAAAAAATTTACATTTTCATGTGATACCCTTAACCCTAAAGAAAAGAAACGTATGCCTCTTTTTTTCTTTCCCTCTCTTCTCCCGTCGACATCGTTCTTTGTTTCTCGGTGATTCTCACATTGCCATCGGACTTGCAGCAACGCCAATCCAGCTCCGCCTCCCCTTCGCTAGTAAGTTCCCCCCTCTGTCTCGTTCGTTGTGTTCTTGTCTTTGGCTGATCGATTTCTGAGCAATCTTTTTTCAAGCCCTAAATCTATGAAATCGACTTTTTTAAGCATGTTTTTGGTCGGCTTGAAGCTTATGTTTGATCTGTTCTTGTTGAGTTTTCTTCTTTGTTGAAACTTGTGTGAAATCGATTTTATGTGTTTTTGTTGCTCTATATTATGATATTTGTTGTTGAGTTATCTTGTATTTAAGTGAACTTCGAAATCTGTTATGTTCTTGCTCGATTTTTGTTGCTCTGTTGTTGTTGGGTTTTGTTGCTATGCATAAAAAGTTCAAAATTGTTGAAACTTGTTCAAAATTGCTTGTTGAAACTTGTTCTTGGTGGATTTTGAATACTAGACAGGGCACAAATGGTAAAAAAAAGTCTAGAATTAATTGGAAACAGATAAAAGGTGTGGAAAAGACATTTCTTAAAGCTTGTATTCAAGAAATTACAACTTACAGACATGAGGGGGTAGTTTGAAAGCGAACTCGTTGAAGAATGCAGTTGAAAGGTTGAAAACAGAATACAATTTGGATGTTGCATACAGATTGCTAATCAATTACTTTAAAGTTGTATGCTAAGGATTATGTTTAATTTGGATGTTGTATGCATTTTAATTTGAATTTGTTTAATGTTTAATTTGGATTTTGTATGACGTTTTGTATTTTATTTATAATTGTTTACAAATTCGGTATCGTTCAGCACCGTTGTTCACATGTCCAATAAAAAAACAACAAATAATTCAAAAGGTTAAAATGGTCATTTTCATCATTAAAAGACAGACATTCAGATGTCTGACTAAACATCAATTTATCATTCATATACAGATTTATACAGAACGTCTGCATCTATATCATCCAGATATGAATACTCTAAATGCTACCAAACAACCCTTACTCTTGACTCAATCAAGTGTGACTCAAAAACTATCAAACAAACATTTATAAAATTATCCTACATGGCTCTTTCGTATCCTACTCATTTGTTAATGTTATATGAGTAAAATGGTTGAATACGTATCATTTGGATAAGGTCTCACCATTTTATCCTTACATTAAAAAAAAAAAATCACAATATTTATCAGTTTTAATTGGCTTAACCCATTAAGTTATTCGATCCACGTTAAATAAAAAAGAAACAACCATGTATCTAGATATTGAGATTAAGTGCTTAAATCATTTAGCTGTGTGAAAGACTGGATTAATAATAATAATAAAAAAAGGATATGCTTATACAAATGGTGAAAATGAATAATAGCAAGAGCATAACCACCTACCTCATAAGATCTACAAATACAAAGGCATTCCAAAGGCTATGTAACAACATAGAGGGTAACAAGTTTCTAGAACGAGTATAAACAGTACCCATAACAACCCCTAAAAACACAAGTGGGAGTATTCTCTGAATATTAAAATGAGCCAAAGCAAAAGCTAACGAACTCACTAAAATCGCACACCACACAGGCATGTACTTTGTTAATGAAGGTAAAAGAAAGCCCCGAAACACAATCTCTTCCCATATAGGGGCACAAACGGAAACTACTATGGCATAAAGCGCCATAGCCATTGGATCACGTGCCACTATCGATTGTTCGACGTTTGAGATCGCGACAGGTGTCGGGGGAGGTAAAGGGAGTAGATTGAGGTTGACTTGTGAGAGACGGTTGACCAAAGGGAACATGAGGCAGCCTAGACCTACATCCAATTGCCATTTTCCTTTGAGGGAAAATCTGAACCAATCGGGTGAAAGAGGGTGGAATTTAGCGAGACAAAGTTTGAGGATTGCAATTCCGGAAATACCCTCGACGATGTCTGTTAAAAGACTGTATAAGGCTTGGCCTCTGTATGTTAGGGATTCTTTTCTGAAACCTGCTGTGTGGGCTATAAATGGTATTATCCATGATCCTACTAACCAAAATGAAGCAATCCAGAGGAGCATCACCTGCAATAATTAATTTAACCAAAACAAACTCTTCATTTTGCATCTTAAAATGGGTTTTCATATAATTTATTTGTATGGAATATTATGCTAATAGGGGTAATAATGGTACTAAATGCAAAGAGCTGCACCTGCAAAATGGTCTTAGCTGTCCATGGCACTGTCCATGGTTCTGCAGTAAATACAGCATCTGAAGCCTGAAAATAACATTCAGACACATCAGGAAATAGTATTTCTCTCTACGCTTTCACGTAATAAAGTGCATACAATAACTCACAATACTAAAATAAAAAGTATCACTAACAAAAGGTAGAATATATAGTTTCTGTGTGTATAGTTAGTTACCCTGTTTAAGACATTAGTGCAGAACTACTACTTTGTTAAGGATATCTAAATGATGTGATTGGTATAATAACCATCTTCAGTGATGCCAAATGCACTACTAAGAAGGTACTAAATATGAAAAATATAAACCACCTTTTTGAAGTTTAGCACCCAATCATGATTCACATTTGGTTGTTTTGTTTCTGGTTCTACCATTTCTCCTGGAATCATATCTTCTGAAGCCTCAGAGGCAGAATATTCTGAAGATGATTCGTCATTCTTAAAGCATGAAAATCTCCAATTCTACAAATCAACATCAAATTCAATCAGGTTAGATAAACATCAAGCATTGTGTTATGTTGTTTATTTAAAAAGGACAGAAAAAGGTAAGCATGATGAATCAGATTTAAATCATATCAACAGATTCATAATTCTGTATATGATTTAGTAGAACTAGGAACATCTACACCTGATACTGAAGAAACTATTGCCCTCTGTATCTAGTTTAGTCGGAGTCTTTTGCATATAACATTTTACAGGGAACTCACTACTAAAAGCTGGCATTCATGTATAAAATCGACAAAATTCTATATGATCTATGTTAAATGGAAGATAAAAGAATCACATGCTTAATCTGTTATAACAGCCCCAAACAACATAACTTCATAACTGCATAATTAACTACAAAATTGATACAATCAGAAATGGTGCAAATGTTTCAAAGGTTTCATTCAGAAAAGTTCTAATGCTTTTATGTAATCATCAAAGAACAAGTATATACTACTAAACATAACTTACATTCAGTTAATATATAAAAAATGCAAGTTCGAACTTACGTTTCTCGATGTATTTGAAGATGATAACTTTAACAAGCGAGCAGTCCGGTTGAATGAGATATAGGGTTTAGAGAGTTTATTTTTAGCTCCGGCCGTAGAAGGAAGAGGTGAGCCACTAGAAAGCGCGTGACAACAAGGTAATGCAGTAACGGACATACTGAAGCGCGTGGAGACGTTGTTCCTCCGGACTGATTGAAATCCGGGTGAGTAGGTGGTTGCTGCTGCATTAGAGAGGCGCAAAAACCTAATTAGGTCGTTCGCACATACTGAAGAGAGAGAAAGAGGAAGACGGTAGATAGAGGATGAATTTTGATGTGATTTCCAGGGTAGCGGAGGAGGAGGGAGCCAACGGCGGATTAAGAAGTCGGAGGAGGAAGCTCCGACGAAGGTCGCAAGTAGGAACCAAGAAAGTGGGGAAGGAAAAGGGAAATTTGTGTTATGACGTCGTATGTATAGAGAGAGCCGTGCCACGACAGCTTCGAATCTTTGGGATATTGAGCGAATTACATATATAGTCCCTTAACTATTTGTCAATGTTATTTGTTTTATACTATGACTTATAAATTGCATATACTTTTGTCTGATGAGAAGGTGGAAAAATAAAGCCATGTTAGAATTAGAATCGAAGGAGATGATTGTTTATAAGGAAGCGAAGTTATGTAAGAGGAAGTGAAAACTTGGAATTTGAGATGTGGAGTAGTATATATATTAATGTTGAATTGAAATTAGGATAATAGAGTATGTTTGAAATCCGATTTCATATTAAATACTACATACTAGAAAAAACTATTCTAAGATTTCTAAAACATGTTTAAAATATAATGAACAAGTATGAAATGTTTTGTTTTTTGTTAAAATCTAACAAACAGTTAAATAAATAGTAAAAGTTAAATAGAATTGAAGGAGATGATTTTTTTATAAGGAAGCGACATCATATAAGAGCAAGAGGAAGTAGAAACTTGGAAATTGAGATGCCGAGTAGTATATGTTAATGTTGAATTGAAATTAGGGTAACAGAGTATGTTTGAAATCTGATTTCATACTAAATACTAAGGACTAGAAAAAACTATTCTAAGATTTCTAAAACATGTTTAAAATATTATGAACAAGTATGAAATGCTTTGTTTTTTTGTTAAAATCTAGAAAACAATTAAATAAATAGCAAAAGTGAAATAGATTATCGTACACGAGCATAAAATATGCCATTTAGTTGAAAATAATGATATTAAATATTTCGGATTTGATGGGGTAGATGGAATTTTTGATAAGTTTGTAATGAAAGTGAAGGGAAAAAATACATGTTATGTATCATCGAAAATCTAAAATACACATTTTGGTATACATTTTGGATATGGCGGTCATTTAGTTAAATGCTCAAAAGTTAGGTCATATTTATATAGTTCTTATAATCATGTGGTCATTTTTTTCGTTATCTCGAATATAAATATGCTAAAATATGCATTGATATACTCCTGGCATGACGTTTATCGTTTGTATATGACTATTACAACTTTTCCTAGTTAGGTGGTACATCCTTGAAATCTCAAGACCATCAAAGAGATGGAAACATCCCTCCTTCGTCTTGATATTCGTTTGCCAAACGTTGTGACGTTAACCCTTTCTAAGTAGCAAAACTAATTCTTAAAATAAAAAAAATATATAAAAAAAACTACATTCACAGATCTTTGGGTCATAACATTGTTATGGATGACCTGTATGACTCTATTGGGGATCTCCAAAACATCTGGATCAATGAATGTAACGTCTCATTTTCAGAACCAAAAACTTTCATTTTATTTAAGTAAATCTTCCCAATTATAATTTCGTTATGGAGAAAACCGTTTATTCCAAATACATTTATAAAAATCAGAGTATTATTAAAGCGCGAAATCTTCATTGTTGTTGTTGAATGTGTACAGTCACGCATTCGCATTCTCATGATGACTGATGATACCTGAAACAATAAACAATTAGGTGAGCACAAAGCTTAGTGAGTTTCCCCCAAAATACCCCATACGATAAACATACAAGCCTACATCGGGTCCACTCATCCATCGGGCTGGAATACTCAGGGTTTGTTGCCCTACCGCCTCAATCCAACCGCTCTTCCCGAGCTTCCGTGCCTTCGGTTTACAGTCGGCCCGCACCGGGTATCTTGGCCTACAGGACAAAGCAGGACCACCTCAACCCACTACTACCATATGTCGACATATAAATAGTCAAGGATCAGGTAGGCACATAATACAGGCAAAGAACAATCATACAACTCACTACCGCTTACTAGTCCTCGCACCGCACACTGTCCCGCTACCAACTAACCTCCATGAAGTGCGTAACCATAGCTGAGATAGCCACCTGAACAGATGATCCTACTCTAGAGCCACATCCAAACAAGGAAAAGGCAAGAAAGCCTAGATCAAGAGTTCTCATGCTATCCTACATGTCTACATATAGCCCCTAGGACACTCCACTAGATGATAACTAGAAAGCACAGGTAGACATACAGATCTACAGACTACTACCGCATAGCAGCATCCTAAATACCAAGATACAAATCTAACATATCACTACATCATAGCAACATATCAACTATCAGGATACCGATCTAATAGGTCACTACAACATAGCAACATACTAAATACCAACAATCTAAGGAATGCATAACCGTATGTACTCATAAGTGAGATAGACATCCGGACAGATGATCCTACTCTCGAGCCACATCCAACAAGGAAAAGGCAAGAAACCTATATCAAGAGTCCTCAGTCTATCCTACATGACTATATACAGTCTCTATGACATCCTTCTACTAAAGATAACCAAAACTAGGGGGCCGACATTAGTGCCTTCGACCCACGAGTACAATGAGGCAAAACTCACCTGAAATGAAGAAACCCAAGAACACTGTGATACGCTCCCTGCTACACTACTTGCTCCCGCGGATCCACTAAGATCAAAACCATATAAAATCTTAATCACCAATAAAAACCCTCAAGTTTGACCTAAAGTCAAACTTGGTCAAAAAGTCAACGATCAACGGAGTCAACAAAAGTCAAAGTACAAGGCTGGATGAGTACGTCATGTGTACTCAACTTACGCCTCGCGTACATGGGATGGCTTAGTACGCCCAGCGTACGAAAATTACGCCCAACGTACTCGAGCTGGTTCCATCCTTTCTATTAAGCACTTAATCCCTTAAGGACTTATCACCCAAACTCAGATCTAGTCTCAAAACATTGTCTTAAGTCATAAAGTTTCCACCTTTATGACTTTCCATGGCTAGGGAAGGTCCAAAAGCTAAAACACTAACTTATTAATCCATTAAAACATTACAACTCTTGCATGGAAGGGGTAGAAGGACCAATATCATATTTTTATGGTTCATAATAGCTCCAAAATTGTTATAGTTTTCAACTTTATCCATTAGAATGGTCCTAACTGTCACACCCCCAAACCGAGATGGCGGAAACATTCGGGGGTGGAGGACGTCATGTACAATATCATAACAATGCACAATAGTAAAACAAGCAACAACATCCATTGCATTAATAATATAGTTAATACATGTGTGTTCTTTGTATAGTTGTATGACACCAAAAATGTATAGCAAAAATAAAAGACGAGTCTTGAACATGCTCCGTCTTCTCAAAACCTGTGCTAGTGAACCTGCATACTGGTTTTCTGAGAATACAAGTTGTTTTGAAAGAGAGTATCAACATTTAAGTTGGTGAGTTCATAAGTATTTAGTGTCAAATGTTTGTAATTGTTTCATGAAAATGTTAGTATAATTCCCAGAAAATCCTATATTTTCTTCTTAAAATGAAACGTAGTCTTTTACCCAAGACCCAACTATTTGTATGTTTTGTTCTCTTGAAATAGTGTAAAATGTATGTTTGTACTTAAAATAGTGTAAAATGTATGTTTGTACTTGAAATAGTGTAAAACGTATGTTTGTACTTGAAATAGTGTAAATGTATGTTTTCCATATTTGTAAACTATTTTTACTAGAAAAATAGTATGCCTTGTTCATGTGTGAACATCATTGTATGTATGTGATAGAAGATAATATCTTTTAGTAGTTTTGTTTAAAATAAAACCACTGAAGAAATGTTTGTCTTGTAAACCTAATTGTTTTAGTTAACGTTTTAATGTGATTGAGGTTATAACCATACTTAATTTACTAGTATAAAACACGGCGTTCTTCAGGCGTCGAAAAAGAAAGGACATTTGTCACCCGTAGACCTGCCGGTCCCAACTGTAGCTAACAGCCGAAGTGCGGGATTGTCAGTCTCGTATAGATCTATACACAAACTCACGCTCTCCCTCCAGGAGACTCTGGTTACAAAACATGACTTAGCAAGAATGTTGCTAAGTACCATGAAGTAGTATTTCACATTCTAGTTAACTTGTTTACGTATAGTATGTATATGTTTCTTGTTCTTGTAAATGAGCAGTGTACTTTGTAATGAAAAGTAATAGTATGTATGTATTGATTCATTTATTGTTTCGATATAGGATGTTGTTCCACAAGTTAGATCCCGTGACAAAAACGAGTCCTAATAGCATTTCACGTAATATATATGTATACAATTAGTGAATATAATGACAAGTATGTTAAGGAAATAGCCTAATTTGTAAGTTTCACTTACAAATAAGAGTGTTTGAAGTGATTTTGGAAGGCTGCAATGAGTTTTCGGCCAGCCTTTGGGTTTTCGGCCAGCTTGAAGATCTTGGTGTTCTTGGCGAAACCAAGGAGATTCAAGTGTTTTCGGCCGAAAGATTACCAAAAAGGAAGGTGATTGCTTGAAGAAATGAAGAACACTTGATGTTCTAAGCAAGATCCGAAGGAGATATAAGGCTTTTCAGATGATACTTGAGAGAGAATAAGGGGTTTTCGGTTGATGAACTTGAGAGAGAAAGGTGTGTTTTCTGTTAAAAGTGTAGAAGTGAGGTGGTGATTTCGGTCCCCCCCCCCCCATATGTATAGGGCTGAAATCGATGATGGGACATGTTCGTTGGTTTGCGCACCGAGAAGATAAGACCGAAGTTTGCGGCTGCGAACCGAGGGTTTGCGGCTCGGACGTTTGCGGTCCGAAGTGAGTTCTCGGCTGAAAATGATTTCCGGATGCGAGGCGTTTACGGTCCGAAGTCTTTAAGCCTTGTGATGGTTTTCGGATTTAAGCAATTCACATCCAATTTTTGTAACACTTCTAATAAAAGGTTTTAAACACATAAAGCTTATTAATCTAACCTTACTAATCAAATCAAAACAACAATTTGACTTTTCTTTGACATGTTTGACTTTGGTTGACTTTTACACTATTGAAAATAACGGGTTGTCACATCATCCCCCTGTTAAAGGGAATTTCGTCTCGAAATTAAATCTAAAGAGATACATCCGGACTAGGGAAAGAGATGCGGATACTTATGTTTCATTTGATCCTCTCGCTCCCAAGTGAATTCCGGTCCCCGTTTTGCATTCCAGCGAACCTTCACTATTGGGATACAGCTTTGTTTGGTTTGCCTGACTTCCCTATCCATGATTTCTACTGGTTCTTCCACGAAGTTGAGGCTCTCATTGATCTCGATTTCATCGAGTGGGATAACAAGAGTCTCATCAGATAGACACTTCTTTAGGTTGGATACGTGGAAGGTAGGGTGTACGCTGTTAAGTTCTTGAGGTAGTCGGAGTTTGTAAGCTACCGGGCCGATTCTAGCGAGAATCTCAAAAGACCCAATGTACCTTGGATTTAGTTTGCCACACTTTCCGAAGCGTATCATGCCCTTCCAGGGTGAGACCTTTAATAGCACAAGGTCACCAACCTGAAATTCCAAGGGTTTCCGTCATTTGTCAGCGTAGCTTTTCTGTCGATCTCTAGAGGCTTTTAGTCGCTCACGGATTTGTACAATCTTTTCTGTCGTTTCCCGGATGATCTCCGGACCAGTGAGAGTGCTGTCAGGAACTTGTCCTTTAGCTAGCTGTGTATCACCCACTTCACCCAGCACAGAGGTGACCTGCACTTCCGGCCATAAAGAGCTTCAAAAGGGGCAACCTTGATACTAGTATGGTAGTTGTTGTTGTATGAAAACTCGACCAATGGTAAATGGATATCCCACTCTTTACCAAAGTCGATCACACAAGCTCTCATCATGTCTTCCAACGTTCGTATAGTTCTCTCACTCTGTCCATCAGTTTGTGGGTGGTAGGCTGTACTCATGTCCAGCCTAGTTCCCAGAGATTTTTGTAGTGACTGCCAGAACCTCGAGGTGAATATACTATCTCTATCGGAGATAATAGATATGGGTACACCATGCAGTCTCACAATCTCTCTAATGTATGTTCTGGTCAGTTTCTCCATCTTGTCAGTTTCTTTAATTGGTAGGAAGTGCGCATACTTGGTTAATCTGTCGACGATCACCCAAATGGTATCAAAACCACCCGTTGTCTTGGGAAACTTGGTTATGAAATTTATTTTAATCCGCTCCCACTTCCACTCAGGTATATCCGGTTGTTGTAGTGATCCTGAGGGCTTTTTGTATTCTACCTTAACTTTGGCGCAAGTAAGACACTTGGCCACGAAGGTAGCAATCTCTGCTTTCATGTTTGGGCACCAATATAACTTTTTGAGGTCCAGATACATCTTGTCTGAACCTGGATGAACAAAGTATCGAGTATTGTGTGTTTCATTCATGAAAACGTCTCTGAAACCACCGAGCTTTGGTGTCCAGATCCGATCCATGAGGTAAAAGGCTCTGTCATCCTTGACTTCTAAGTTCTTATCCATCCCTATTAGGGTTTCACCTGCCACATTTTCAGTTTTCAAGGCTTCCTGCTGAGCCTCCCTAATTTGTGTGGACAGATGTGAATGGATTGTCATAGTTAATGATTTGACTCTACGACCTGAGTACTCTTTCCGACTTAGGGCATCAGCTACTATATTGGCTTTACCGGGATGATAACGGATTTCGCATTTGTAGTCATTTAGTAGCTCGACGCACCGTCTTTGTCTCATGTTGAGCTCCTTCTGGTCGAATATATGTTGAAGGCTTTTGTGATCTGTGAAGATAGTGCTTTTCGTACCATACAGGTAGTGTCTCCAGATCTTCAGAGCAAATACTATTGCTCCTAACTCAAGATCATGAGTAGTGTAGTTGACTTCATGTGTCTTAAGCTGTCTTGAGTCATAGGCGATGACCTTTCCCCGTTGCATAAGAACATAACCAAGCCCTTGGTTGGATGCATCGCAGTACACCACGAAATCTTCTATCCCTTCGGGAAGGGACAATATCGGTGTGCTACATAGGGCTTGCTTTAGTGTTTGAAACGCCTTTTCTTGTTTCTCTTCCCAGTCAAAGGTCACACCCTTCTGGGTCAAGGTGGTAAGTGGTTTCGCAATCTTTGAGAAGTTCTGAATGAATCTGCGATAGTAGCCAGCGAGGCCTAGAAATTGACGAATTTTTGTAGGCGTCGTTGGTGCTAACCAGTTCTCGATGGCTTTGATTTTGGAAGGATCCACATGAATTCCCTCTTCGCTAACCACGTGACCTAAGAATTCGACTCTTCGAATCCAAAATTCGCACTTAGAGAACTTCACGTAAAGCTTCTCTGCTCGTAGTGTTTCCAAAATTTGTCGTAAGTGATAACTATGTTCCTCCTTATTGCGCGAGTAGATACGTATGTCATCAATGAATACTATCACGAACTTATCTAAGTAAGGACAGTACACCCGGTTCATTAAGTCCATGAACACCGCAGGGGCATTGGTTAATCCGAAAGGCATCACTACAAACTCGTAGTGACCATAACGAGTTCGGAAGGCTATTTTGGGAACATCTTACTCTAAAACTCGTAACTGGTGATACCCTGATATTAAGTCAATCTTTGAAAAGTAGCTTGCTCCTTGAAGTTGGTCGAACAATTCGTCTATCCGCGGTAGAGGGTATCGGCTCTTAACGGTCAGTTTGTTTAGCTCGCGGTAGTCGATGCACACACGGAATGATCCATCCTTCTTCTTCACGAACAAGACCGGTGCTCCCCAGGGTGAGAAGCTTGGTCTAATAAATCCTTTGTTGAGTAGTTCGTTCAGTTGACTGGATAGTTCCTGCATCTCTGCTGGTGCTAGACGATAGGGCGATTTGACTACAGGGGTAGCTCCTGGAATTAAGTCGATTCTGAACTCGACTTGACGTTGTGGTGGTAATCCTGGAAGATCTTCGAGAAGGATGTCGGGAAAGTCGCGTACTTCTGGGATGTTCTTTATGTCTTTCACCTTTTGGCTCACATCAACTACGTGAGTAAGGAACGCATGATATTCCTTTCGTAAGTACTTCTAGGCTTGAATACTCGAGATGATTCGAAGGGTTGTGCCTGGTTTGTCGCCATAGATAACTAGGGTTTCGCTATTCGGTAGGTTAAGACGAACGACTTCCTCAAAACACAGGATGTTAGCACGATGGAGACACAACCAATCCATGTCGATAATGACGTTGAAACTTTTAATTGAGACAGGCATGAGGTCGATTTGAAATGAATAGTTATCTAAAGTGATGGTGCATCCTATGTATATATCGTTAGTGCTCTCAGTCTTCCCGTTAGCCATTTCTACGATGAGCGTTTCTTTTAGTGCTAGTGGTGGTTGCTTAAATAAGTGTTTAAATTTTTGATTCACGAAACTCCTCTCCGCTCCTCTATCAAATAGTATGCATGCATAAGAGCTATTGAGGAGAAACGTACCTGTGACCACCGTGGGATCTGTCATAGCTTCCTCACGGCCTATCGTCAAAACTCTCCCTACTTCACCAGTATTCCCTGCTTTTGCACAGTTTCTTTTGTAGTGTCCAACTTCACTGCACCCGTAGCAGGCCTGGCCTACTCCACTACCAGGGACCTGGGTGATTGGTCGTGTTGGTGCTTTACAGAAATGGGCAGTGTGTCCCTTCCTGTTGCAGTTAGCACACTGCATCTCTCAGCAAGGTCCATTGTGATGGAAGTTGCACTTGTTGCACTTCGGCATACTTCCAGCGTCCTGCTTTGCTGGTGTCGGGACAGCAGGGGTTGTTGCGACATGAACAGCCACAATCTGTTGTTTCTTGGCGGAGTTATGTGCTGATTTGTTCTTCTTTTTGTCCCAAAACTTTCTCTTGTTTTCGTTCACTTTGGCTTGTTCTGGGACAGCGGTTGTTGCTCGCGGACGGACTCCATGGTCAATTAGTCTCTGTGCCAAGCGTTTGGCACTATCAAATGTACAGGGGTTCGAAGCTAATACATTCCCCTGAAATGGAGGTACCAGTCCCCAGATGTACCTCTCAATCTTCTTGCTCTTCGTGGGGACCATCCTTGGACATAGATGTTGGATTAGATGTCTAAGCCCATAACTATTATTGGTATGTACTCGAACCGAGAGTAGCATGGTCCATTTGGGTTGCACTTCACCAGAACAATTTGTATGGATAGTCTTTTGAGAATAGTCTGTCTATGATTTATTAATATATTATTAGTTATAATATATTAATATGAAATCAAATTATTTAATTATTATTGATCAATAATTAATTTAGTGATCAAAAGGAACTAATTAAATATGGACTCTTATATATATATATATATATATATATATATATATATATATATATATATATATATATATATATATATATAGAATGGGCCAAGTTCATTTAGGTTGGGCTAAACTTGCATGGATAGTCCATGGAGTTTTAACCCATGGATCCTATGGAAATGAAAGGTCATGGGTATTAGGGTTTACATGAATGTAACTCTAATCCTCCATACTATATAAAGAGGTCTTTGGCACATGAAATGGCACTAGTGTGTGAGAAAACAAGAGTGGGCCGATTTCTAGTGTGATTACTATTCTCTCCAGTTTTTCCAAGGTGTTTTGGTGATTTGTGATTCCACTTGAGGCATCCACATTATTGGTGCTAGGCTCTTGAAGCTCCAAGGAATCAACCATAAGAAAAAGGTATGTCATCCCACTAAGTTTTATATTACAAGTTCCCCATGGTATGTTAGTTAGGATGAGAACCTTGGAAAAATCATATTTGCATGTATAATAGAGAAAACATAGATCCAAGGTTTCTAGGGTTGCATGTACACCATAGGAGTGTTAGAATGCTCAAAACCCATCAGTGGTATCAGAGCCTAGGCTTGGTTTTCGATTATACTTGATGCAATGCTGTAAAAATCGAATTTTCTGGGCTTTTGGATTGTGGACTCGCCGAGTCCAAGACTAAAATCATCCTACTCGTCGAGTAGGTTCATACACTCGGCGAGTAGGAGGCCCTGAGTGCAGATTTCGACTTTTAAGGCTGGAATTGGACTAGAATCATTACCCTAAGCTGTTTTTGAACTTATAAACGTGTTTCTGATGCGGTAATGATCATTCTAATCCAATTCAAAATATAATTGTCAAAAGTTTCATGTTTTGTATTAGTTTGATGGTTAGGCTAATTACATGAAAATTGTTTGATTTGAATTGTCTTGTTCATATGAGTTTAATCTAGATCATTGTTTTTCTTGACATGTTTTGTTTGTTTATTAGATGATCTAAATGGCCTTTAGTGGATTTCATAACTTGTCCTCAAGTTATGGAAAAACAAAAGTTTTTCTTTAAAAGAGTTATTAAAGCCATAGGTTATAGAAACTTGAAGAGTCTTTTCCCATAAATTGTTTTATGACATCCATAACTTGTCCTCAAGTTATGGATTTTCAAGAGTCTCTTCATTAAAGTCTTTGAAACCTATATTAAACTCATATGTTATGGATCCCAAAAGTTTTTGAATTGTTCAAAACTTGCCCTCAAGTTTTGGAATTTGTAAAGTTTCCCCCCATGAATACTTTAATTCCAAGTTAAACCCTTAAAATTTTCAAAGTTAAAATTCAACCCTTATACTATTATAATATTATAGGTTTAATATTTATATATATGTATAAGAGTAAGTCAGTCTTACCGTTAGTAGGCCTCATTCTCGAAGCCGGTCTATAAGGGGGGTATAAGGTTACTGCCTATAAAATGGCAGTTTAATGGGTGTCCACTCTCACCCACCGCTTCCTTGACTGGTGGAGGGTCGTTAGCCGAACGGGTAGGACAATGACTATAATTCTTATTAAAAGTATAATGATAAATACTAAGTAACTAAACACTTATAAATTCCCAATCTTAGTTACTTAGGAAAATGTGAATTTGGTGCTAACCCATGAAATTGCAATTTGTACCTTACCGAGTCGTTAGTGGAGCGTGTGTGGTTAACCGACACACTAACATGGACTAGTAAGTGTGGCAAAGGGTAACTTAATGTTTATCATAGATCGGTGGAGCGCGTGTGGTTAACCGGCACATCGATTAGGTGATAAAGTTAAGGGTACCAAGTTAATTTGCATGGTTATTCACACCTTGTTTGTGATCCTCGGCATCCCAGTCACAAACTTGAGAGGGCACAATCGAGGTTTAAACATGCCATTGAAAAGTTCAATGAATATCAAAAGATCTAGGAGTTTCAATCCAAATAAAACCTAATACCTATTTCGTTTTTCATGGTAGAAATTGGTGAATCGTCATTCGCCTACCTTCAAATATTTTGTAGCTTGGATTACGGCATCCCTCTTCCAAGTTTTAAAATATTGTGTTGGTCCTAGCCTTAATATTTCATATTGGGTGTTCTATTAAGGACTTAAATCAACTAACTTGAATTTCTCCCATTATAGGTGTCTGGTTCAGACAACTATGGTCTTCCCTAATCTCTTGGAACAAGCTTTCCTAATAAAGATGATGTCCCGTGATTGGATCATGGAAATCATACTTCTCTTCCTCCACCTCCTCCAATTATTCTCCCTAACCCACAAGTTCAAGGTCACTCAAGCCCTATTGGCAAGCAAAGTCTGTGTGTGCTCACATCTTGGAGATGAAGTCATATATAGACAGGCCGGGAGAGTTGGGTGTCAAAGTCTTGAGGAAGTTGGTTGTTGACTAGGTTCTTCAATCACTTCCTAAGTCACATAGTGAGTTCCTTTGGGACTACTATATGACAGACCATGACGTGACCCTTAATGATCTTACCTATTTGCTTGATGCTGCTGAATCAGCAATGATTTGGAGCACTGGTAAAGCAAATTTGATTGGAAGATCGACTTCCCAAACTTCCATGGACATTGACAATGGTAACATTGGAAATCCAGAAAAGCTTTCTGTTCCCAATGGAAAGGGATCGGCCATAGTCAACTTGGTTGACCAAATGGTAAAGAGAAAGGCTAAGTCTAAGATAGTCCTGTTTACCATTCCCAAAGAGTCCATATGTTTCAATTGCCAAAGAAAGGGGCATTGGTTGCGAAGCTGCCCTATTTACCTGAAAGATCATAAGGATGGTAAAGTCAAAAAGGTTTGACTCTACTTTGGGTAAAGTCCACTATCTAACTCTATTAAGTTCCTATTTTGAGATTCTTACTATATGATGTGACTAGGTCGCATTTTGATGTTTTAAGAATCAAAGAGAGGAAGCTTAAAAGAAGAGTAAGCTGATTCTGATCGTGAAGATCAGAATTGTGAGCTGCTGCTGAGAGTTATGGTAGATTGCTTAGGAATAGATAACAACATGTTTTTCATTTGTATTTGCATTGTAAGGATAAGTTTTTTTTCTGCAAGTTTTAAAATAAAAGAAAAAGTTTTAGTTTTATTTATTTTAAATATCCTTACAGTGGCATTTGTGAAAATTGTTGTTTATAAGATTCCATTAATAGCGATATTGGAAAATGGATTTGATTCTTTCGTTTGTGGTAGTGTCATAATTTACCAAATAAGGAAAGATTCTCATCACCCAAGTTTCAGTTGGATAGAAACTTGGAATCATGAAACTTGTATTGTATGTTGAATGAGAATTTTCATCTTTGGGAAATTAAGACTAATTCCTTGTTCACATGTATATGTGAGTCAAGTGAAGGACTAAGAGATCGGGTACACTTGGTGGTGCGCTGATCAGGTCCACCACAAAGAACGATAAGGCTATTCGTCATGATTTACTAAAGTTTAGTAAATATGGCTATACTTACAAGTTTAAGTGTAATCCTGAAACATTGGAAAAGGTTCAATGTAAGGCAGAACGAATAAGAAGAATCAAATTTGGTAGAAAGATAAAAGTTTCTCCAATCTGAAAAGATGGGAGAGTACTTGAGTATCTTGTTTTATGATTATCTTAGTGATTATGAAACCATATCACAATTGATTCTCTAAGGACATATTAGTGCATATGTTTGGCTAAGAAGAGGAATCGTGGATTGCTGAATTGGTTAAATAAAAAAGATAAGTCATACTTCGTTCCAAAATTGAATCTTAGAGTAATACTCCAAGATTGTAACTTGAGTGACATATCTTGTAGAAGGTTTATAACACTTGTTAAATGTAGAGTAAAATGTTTTCTACTCTTGTACATTTGAAATTGGTAACTTGTGATGTTTTGGATAAAACAAAGACCAACTAAGGCCAATTGTGTGAAGTGTTTGTATTGATAAGAATCCGCACTATCTCTTGAATATTTGTTTTGTCAAGAAATAGTTCTTGACAAGAGAGTCTTATATGTCAAGAGGACAGTGGGAGTCTTAAAGATCCTGAAAGAGTTTCAAGAACTAATCAAGAATAAAACCTGTAGTTTATCACTGGCACACGACTTGAGGTTTATAACCTATCGTCCTGACATAATTCTTGTTTCTATGCCCATTCCGGTTAAAGTTGACTATGCATGTGAGTTCTATGAGTTCTTGGTTGCTTTCATAACAACTTAGAAGACAAGGTAGGCCCTTGGGCTGCCAGATAGCAAGAAATTAAGATTGGACAAGATCAGTCCATATGAGTTTGAATTTGTCACTAACCTTGTCTTGTGATTATGGTCTTGACAAATTCACATGGATAGGAACACATACATCATAAAATCTAAGTGTCATAAGGTTTCTCTCTGATTCACGGAAATGATGGTGAGGAAACGCTTTCGCTAAATAGATTTTAAGTAGATAGCAATTATGATATTTGCATTCTCAAAGTCGTTAGTGGAGCGTGTGTGGTTAACCGGCACACTAACATGGACTTGTGAGAAATGGCAAAGGTCTAAACAATTGAGACTATGATTACGGCATCCATTTTCATAGTTCTAAAATTGTTTAGACACACATGTGAGCTATCTAAGGAAAGGTGTATGATTTTGATAAAGTCTTATCAAAGCATCTCGTATCAGAAATCTGAACTTTGGTAAGAAAGTCAATAAAGTATTGATTTCTAGAAGTCTAGCTGATTTCTGGATACATGTCAAAGCTAGTGGGAGCATAAGTGTTATGCTAATAATTATCATGTTAGTGGGAGCATGATTATTATGTTAAGTGTTAATTATAGAAAACAAAAGTCTCAATTCGTGACTCTGCAGGGTTTGAAAAGTTGTTTTGCTATAATTAAGGGAGAGGAAATTATACTCCATTTCAATTCTAAAAGCTTAGATTGAGATTTTAATCATCTTTAGTCAAGGATATATATATGAATTTTATGTCGGAATGGTTCAACATAAGGAAATTCTATATATATTGCGTTCTCAAAATTCGATTATGATTACGGCATCCCTCTTCATAGTCGAATTATGAAAACATGGAAAAAACAAAATATTGTAGCAAAAGACTGGTCTAGGATCATGTCTTTATGTGAGACATCATGAATCGTGTCCCATATGCTTCGGGTATAGGATCGATTACATGTGCTATAATATTTATGCTTTCTAAATTTTCCAAATGCCTAGGGCATTAAGAGGGGAAAAGGTCTAGAATTGGATATGACTAAAATGATTAAGCAATTGTCGAGCACAATCTGAGGTTTACCAAAGATTGGTTGCTCATGGACCGTTGGAAGTATGATGTAAATTTTTGGAAAGGACCATATTGACATATTCTTAAAGGAGGCAACTCTTATTCAGAAGTGATGGTCAGAATGGGAATATGGAAATGTTTCATAGGTGGAAGTTATTCATTAAATCTGTGTAAGATAAGAAAACTTAATGCAAGAAGGATGTTCAAAGGAATGTAATTTGAATTTGAGACTTCGTTTCCATGGAATTGATCTCCATTGGAATACTCTGTAATGTCTGTTGGCAAGTCGTTATGACTCTGTGCATAGTCATTACAAGAGGATCAATGCATATAAGTTTAGAATCTAACAGATTTCGGTAAATGGCAGGAATTTGGAATTCTTACATTTACGATAAGGATTTGGGATTGTGAAATGAGCATCATTGGAATCATGTTCAATTGGTCTATTTCACAAAGTAAGGATCATAGACAAACATAGTGTGCATACTTGGAATATGGCATAACTATTGTTTGGACAAACACAGTGTGCATGCTTGGAACATGGCATGACTATTGTTTCAGTTCAAGTATTAAGTTGATAAATCGAAACATTATGCAATGAATAATGTGTAATCAATATGGTGATAAATAAAAGGTGTTTTATTTATATTCATAAGTTCTGAGACCATATTGGATTCGATTATTCTTGTGTTTCACTTTGCATGTTTTGACTTCCCGAATAACTAGGTTATTCAAACTCTCCACAATCAATCATACTTTGGAAGTAGGTATGAGTTAAGACTGTCATGAATTGGGCTTGTAGATGTCTAAAGTGTTTAGACATAGCAAAAGTTGTTGCAACATTCATGAGTGCTCCTGGAATGAGATTCGAGTATTGGATTAAACCCACGCTCACTTGAATCACTTCATGGATTTTATCACGAGTGATCATGAGACGATAATATCTTATATTCTTCAAACGGAGACGTGTGAGTTGTAGTTGCGTGTCGGTTGCAAATTGACATATGTAAACGCAACCAGTAACTTGGTTGTTATAAAACATATCGTTGTGTGTAATTTGACGAGTAAGTACAAGCGAACATTTGGGTCGAAGTTTATCCATTCCTTTTACCCTTTGAGGGATAAAAGCGATATCTGTGGGCCCCTCGATGATTTAGTGATGACACCCTAAGTGCTTGGCCAAGCCTAGACTGATTTGATTTGTTCAATTAGTCAGTTATCATAAATCGGAAATCGGGAAACAACAAATAGATAGAGAGAATAATTATAATCCATGTCTCAGTCCATATGATATCTAGAATGAAGGAATATATGATCCCTTATCTAATGGACACTTCATTTGACTAGGTCAGAGTTCGGCAACGGCTTTAAGAGCTATGATTGCTAGTCGGGATATTGGAGTCATACTTGAATAATAGTTTTAGACTTATCCAAGTGGGAGACTATTGGATTAGATGTCTAAGCCCATAACTATTATTGGTATGTACTCGACCCGAGAGTAGCATGGTCCATTTGGGTTGCACTTCACCGGAACAATTTGTATGGATAGTCTTTTGAGAATAGTATGTCTATGATTTATTAATATATTATTAGTTATAATATATTAATATGAAATCATATTATTTAATTAGTATTGATCAATAATTAATTTAGTGATCAAAAGGAACTAATTAAATATGGACTCTTATATATATATATATATATATATATATATATATATATATATATAATGGGCCAAGTTCATATAGCTTGGGCTAAACTTGCATGGATAGTCCATGGAGTTTTAACCCATGGATCCTATGGAAATGAAAGGTCATGGGTATTAGGGTTTACATGAGTGTAACCCTAATCCTACATACTATATAAAGAGGTCTTTGGCACATGAAATGACACTAGTGTGTGAGAAAACAAGAGTGGGCCGATTTCTAGTGTGATTACTATTCTCTCAAGTTTTTCCAAGGTGTTTTGGTGATTTGTGATTCCACTTGAGGCATCCACATTATTGGTGCTAGGCTCTTGAAGCTCCAAGGAATCAACCACAAGAAAAAGGTATGTCATCCCACTAAGTTTTATATTACAAGTTCCCCATGGTATGTTAGTTAGGATAAGAACATTGGAAAAATCATATTTGCATGTATAATAGAGAAAACATAGATCCAAGGTTTCTAGGGTTGCATGTACACCATAGGAGTGTTAGAATGCTCAAAACCCATCAATAGAGCTGCAAGGTCACTAAACCTAGTAGTGTAAGCTACTATGTCAGAGCCTTTCATAGTAATGCTCCAAAGTTCCTGTTCTAGCTTCTGAACTTCGGCCCTCGAGCAGTATTCTCCCCTCATCAGATCTTTCAGTGTTTCCCAGCCCATTGAGTTAGCCACTATGAGTGTAAGTGACTTGACATGGATATTCCACCATGTGAGGGCCCTGTCAGAGAAGGTGCAGGAAGAAAATTTCATTTTGCTTCCTTCTTGGCAGGAGCAGATCTCGAAGATAGACTTCGTTTTCTCAAACCATTGCGATAGAGCAATGATTTCACCGCTACCGTTAAAGGTTTTGCGTTTGCAGTTGGTGAAGTCCTTGTATGAACACTCCCTAGGGTGTCCATCACTATCACCTTGGGTAGAGTTAATACCCGTTCCACCCCTACTAGCACCGCTAGTGTTGATCTGAGTTAAGGCTGCTGTCACAGCCGCGATCACTGCAGCTTGAAAAAACTTCAGGATCGAATTGTGGTGGAGGTGGTGATGGTTGAGTTGGAGTTATTGGTGGATTGCGTCTGTTTGATTTACAAGGAGGCATCTTTTAACTAAAAGTTTATAAAAATGAAGATAATGGTAAGATGCCAATAGTGATTATAATGTGAGTTTTCCTTGAACTAATTTACCCTAGTTCAACATGTATTAGTTTAAGTGCTTGCAATAGAGGTCTATCATTTGAAAGTGAATGAATTTGGATAGAAACCTTTTAAGAGAATTAGATGCTTGTCAATTCCATTGGTATTATAGATGTGTAGAGTTCGGGAAAATTTGACCTTGTAGTAGGTCCACAGCATACCAATATAGAGCAAAACTTTGACAGCATAAAGACCTAATGAAAATGAAATTTCGGGGTCTAATTATAAATAGGAAAATAACACTAGAGTCTATAAATAGACTTAATCTATATCCAAAAGAGTGAGTAGAGTATGCTCTACTCGCGAGGGGTGTTGTTCTGATTAGTACTATATTATGCCCTGGATTCAGCCAACTGGTGTTCTGTTTCCCACACACGCCTTTCCAATGCCACTTGGCTTTGCCGAAGTTCTCTAACTTCGGATCGAATGGTATTCAGTTCCCTCTGCAATGCATCAGTGCGAGTCCTTGTTAACTCCTGGTCTTCGTTTAGGTGGCAGAGGCGAATTGTATTGACTCCTGAGTTAGCTCTAACCTCCATGACTTGGTCGATGGCCGCTCTTCCTTATTCAACATTGCGAGAAACACGTCGAACCAAGATAGGGAGGATTCTGTCAGATGAGCTTCCTTCGCTCAGGTTGTAGAAGCTCCCGTCCCCATTATAAGGAGGTGGTTGTCCCTGTTCGTGACTCCACCTTCCCAAGTTTATTTCCCACAGAGGCGTCGGGCCTTGAAAATCCTGTCGAGGGTTAGGATTTTGGGCAAATTGAGGTGGATTATAGACCTCGGGTTCTGAGTTGGAGTCTTCTTGAACTTCTTCCTCGTTCTCTTCCACAGAACTCCCTTCGGGGTCTTCTTCTATTGGGACCACAGGGTTATCTTCTTATGGTTCAACTTCGAGCCATCCACCGTTCCCTTGATCGGGAAAGTACGGGTCTCCCGACAGATGAAATTCAGCCATGTTATCTAAGCGAGAATAGGGGTGTAAGAGACATATAATAGATGTATTCCTAAAGTTTATTATAGGGTGATCCTTACCAGTTACTTCTATACTTACGTAGTGCATACCAGTTATATATAACCAAGATAGAATAGACCTTTGAATAAGTGATCCAACTCTAAGACCACAACCAAACAAGGAACATGAAGTAAAGCGAAGATCACAAATTCTAAGTCTATAACATCTTAGTCACATATAAACTTAGTGTATCCACTCAGCAACTATAGACCTACTAGTAAGGGTCTTTTTAGTTTTCACATAAGTATATTATAGTACCACAAAATACTCATATAGTATTTTAAGTTTATGTTATGTTTTAGTGCTTCACTGTAGTAAGAGTTGGTAAGTTTTTAGACTTGTTGCAACACCACAACCATTCATACGCATATGTTAATCACTTCTCAGATAGATATAGTTGATCAGGCTATATCAATCCCAAACCTGATTATATATCCCTAAGCCTACTTGTGTTGTTCAACAATCACAATACTTTTGTTCTGTTCTAGTATGACACTGATCTGGTATGTATGCATGTATGTATACTTTATTAAAATATTTGTTATATTTAAAAAGTATAACTCTTGGTCATAGTATATTAATCCCATTGTATTTATAGTTGTATATCTTTTATGGGTTGATATACTTAGTTCACTATAAACAATGCTTTGATACCAATCTGTCACACCCCCAAATCGAGATGGCGGAAACATTCGGGGGTGGAGGACGTCATGTACAATATCATAACAATGCACAATAGTAAAACAAGCAACAACATCCATTGCATTAATAATATAGTTAATACATGTGTGTTCTTTGTATAGCTGTATGACACCAAAAATGTATAGCAAAAATAAAAGACGAGTCTTGAACATGCTCCGTCTTCTCAAAACATGTGCTAGTGAACCTGCATACTGGTTTTCTGAGAATACAAGTTGTTTTGAAAGAGAGTATCAACATTTAAGTTGGTGAGTTCATAAGTATTTAGTGTCAAATGTTTGTAATTGTTTCATGAAAATGTTAGTATAATTCCCAGAAAATCCTATATTTTCTTCTTAAAATGAAACGTAGTCTTTTACCCAAGACCCAACTATTTGTATGTTTTGTTCTCTTGAAATAGTGTAAAATGTATGTTTGTACTTAAAATAGTGTAAAAGGTATGCTTGTACTTGAAATAGTGTAAAACGTATGTTTGTACTTGAAATAGTGTAAATGTATGTTTTCCATATTTGTAAACTATTTTTACTAGAAAAATAGTATGCCTTGTTCATGTGTGAACATCATTGTATGTATGTGATAGAAGATAATATCTTTTAGTAGTTTTGTTTAAAATAAAACCACTGAAGAAATGTTTGTCTTGTAAACCTAATTGTTTTAGTTAACGTTTTAATGTGATTGAGGTTATAACCATACTTAATTTACTAGTATCAAACACGGCGTTCTTCAGGCGTCGAAAAAGAAAGGACATTTGTCACCCGTAGACCTGCCGGTCCCAACTGTAGGTAACAGCCGAAGTGCGGGATTGTCAGTCTCGTATAGATCTATACATAAAGTCACGCTCTCCCTCCAGGAGACTCTGGTTACAAAACATGACTTAGCAAGAATGTTGCTAAGTACCATGAAGTAGTATTTCACATTCTAGTTAACTTGTTTACGTATAGTATGTATATGTTTCTTGTTCTTGTAAATGAGCAGTGTACTTTGTAATGAAAAGTAATAGTATGTATGTATTGATTCATTTATTGTTTCGATATAGGATGTTGTTCCACAAGTTAGATCCCGTGACAAAAACGAGTCCTAATAGCATTTCACGTAATATATATGTATACAATTAGTGAATATAATGACAAGTATGTTAAGGAAATAGCCTAATTTGTAAGTTTCACTTACAAATAAGAGTGTTTGAAGTGATTTTGGAAGGCTGCAATGAGTTTTCGGCCAGCTTGAAGATCTTGGTGTTCTTGGCGAAACCAAGGAGATTCAAGTGTTTTCGGCCCAAAGATTACCAAAAAGGAAGGTGATTGTTTGAAGAAATGAAGAACACTTGATGTTCTAAGCAAGATCCAAAGGAGATACAAGGCTTTTTGGATGATACTTGAGAGAGAATAAGGGGTTTTCGGTTGATGAACTTGAGAGAGAAAGGTGTGTTTTTAGTTAAAAGTGTAGAAGTGAGGTGGTGATTTCGATCCCCCCATATGTATAGGGCCGAAATCGATGATGGGACATGTTCGTTGGTTTGCGCACCGAGAAGATAAGACCGAAGTTTGCGGCTCGGACGTTTGCGGTCCGAAGTGAGTTCTCGGCCGAAAATGATTTCCGGATGCGAGGCGTTTACGGTCCGAAGTCTTTAAGCCTTGCGATGGTTTTCAGATATAAGCAACATCCAATTTTTGTAACACTTCTAATAAAAGGTTTTAAACGCATAAAGCTTATTAATCTAACCTTACTAATCAAATCAAAACAACAATTTGACTTTTCTTTGACATGTTTGACTTTGGTTGACTTTTACACTATTGAAAATAACGGGTTGTCACACTAACAAACAAGATCTAGTATTTAATTCATAAAGGGACCAAAAGTGCATCTTTTTCAACTTAATCCATTAATTCCAAGTCTACAACCTTCATATTTGAATCAATATGATGTTTAGATGGATAAAGTTTCCAACTTTATCCATAACAAGATCACAAACTTTCAAGGTCTAAACTTTATGCACTTAAAGTGACCAAAAGCTCATAACACCCAAAACTAGCTAAATCTAACAATTTCATCATCAAGATTCAAACTTTATACCTCTAGAAGAAAGATCAAGGTGAACAAGGTCTGGATCTACAAGCTCCAATGCAACCAATGCTTATTCAATGAGTTCCTTCTTCTCCAAGGTGCACCAAGAACACTCCAAAACACTTAAAAACACATTCTTTTTGCTCACAAGGCTCAAACTAGGGTTAGGGTTCAAGAGAGGGTGTTGGAGAGGTGGAGGCTAAGAATGGAATAGGTTTAAGGAAGTTAAGGAGCTTAAATAGGGCTCAAACCACGAAAATAGGGTTTAAGCACTGATTGTGTATGCCCAACGTATTCCTGGTACACCCATCGTATTAGGGATGCTCTAGTACGCCCATTGTACACGGTTAACCCAAAAAACGTCCCGGCTTCAAACAGTCGTAACTTCTTTATTCCAACTCTGTTTCGACGTTCTTTATATCCACGGAAAGGTGTTGAGGAGCTCTACAATATTATCTAAATATTTTGGACTAAAAACTTCTCGAAAAAAAATCCATATTATCTAAATATCGGCCTATGACTTTTCCCTTTCTACCCTTCGACCCTGAACACAATTCAAGGGTTAGATCTCTCAACCATCATTACCTCCTTCCATAAGGTCTAATATTTACCTCCTTAAGGCCCAAAGCTTTTACACAATCGACTTCTGGCCCACGACCCTGAAATAAGAAATGACGGGAAACAGGATGTTACAAGGAACCAACGGTATCAAACAAAAATTATATAAGCATATGTTATACCTACATATGTGTGTTTCCCTCCTATACATCCAAAAACCAAAACATCACCCGTTGTAATTCTCGACTTTCCTCCCAACGGGTCAGTTTGTAACATCTTATTTGTTTGGCATAAATTTTAAAATTTGTTTACAGCTAAATTATTTTAAAATATTTATAACTATCAAACAAATTATTGTTGGAATAAAAGAGATGATTAATGGAAATCTGGAATTTATTTAGAATTTAAATACAAAATTTCATGTAAGGACTAGAAGCAAAATACTGACCAAAACTTGCCATAACTAGTTTTGACCTAGGCAGAGGACTAATTTCTAAGAGTAATTATATAGTGGAAATTTAGTCATAGTTCTGAGAATCAAACTAGAATATTAATCAAGTAAGTAACAAGTTTGAGAAATAAAGATTTATAGGGATTTAAGTTGTCAAAATCTTAAAATATTGTACTTAAACCCTCATTATCTTACGATTCATAAAAAATGATTGAGAGAAAGGAGGAATGAGACTCCAATGGCAATTTCATTATAACAAGGAGGAATGAGACTCCAATGGCAATTTCATTATAACAAGGAGAATATAAGTAGAATCAAGGTGTGTTTGGATTATTTTAATGTAATGTCCCAAAATATAGAGTAATTTTTTCATTTTGAAATAAGATAAAACCATTCATTTCCATTCCATTGAAAGATAATAAGAGTATATAAAATGTAGTCTCGATAAACATCATAGTAAAACATAAAAAAAATAGTGCAAAATCTCTAATGGATTTAATGCAATCAGGTCGGACCCTTCGCTTTGCTACCAAAAGTACCTTAAATTTTTAAACTTAAAACCGTAAGTACAGATGTTAGTGAGTTCCCTAAGATACCACATACTATAACGGGCCTCGTTCAACAATCATATAATATGGCCTCACCCAACATAACATATAAACGAGTCTCCTCCATGAGCCTCACCTAATGAACATAGTAGCGGGCCTCGCCCAATATACATATAAACAACCATGCAAGAGTCATAAGGACAATAAACATATACTATCCTACATAATATAGTGAGAATACTCACCTCACAGATGAACATTTAACCACCACAACTCATAACAAATGTAAATGTTGGTGCTATAAACCACCTAAACATTGAGTAAAAGATAAAACCTCAATCTATGACCCTAAACCCTAAAGTTTTACCAAAAGTCAAATTGGTCAAAATTCAACGGTCAATGGTCAAAGTCAACGCTTGACCCACCGCACCATGACCAACCTCATAGCCACGTCGTGGTAATTGGATGACAAAACAGACATGACCAAACATCAATGCCACGCTGCGACCACCCACTCACCACGCTGCGGTGAGCGTCCAAAACAGCTTATTGGATTAAGCACTTAACCCCTAATCTCCAAAGTTCAAAAGCTCAGATCTGATAGTTCCAAAGGTCTCAATGGACAAAGTTTCCAACTTTATCCATTCTCATGGCTCAAACTCACCTAAACCTCAAACCTAACTCTCGAGAGAGCCAAAACACAAGTATGGACCCAAAAGGAAGCATGCAAACACATCTTTCTCACAACACTTCATTCCATAAGTCACACATATCACTTATAAGGTTCCGGAGTTGCTAAACTTCAAGAACAATAATGAAGGGACTAAAAAACACACAGATGAGGTTAAAACATAGATCTGGATAAACAAAGGCCAAGGTTGAAGCTTTATACATCAGACGACTCTAATATCTAAAGTTGATGTTGGATCTAGGTTGGTTCTTTGCGTCCTTGCACCAAAAGAGAGTCCTTCCTTCACTTTACTTCACAAAACCAAGGCTAAAAATCTCATAAGACAACAGTGGAACTATGGTTTAGGAGAGGGTAAGTTCTCCGTGGATGGGGTTTTCCAAATGAGGCAACCCTAGAATTTAGATCCCTTAAATAAGGATCAAGAGTCGCAGTCTAGGGTTTTGAACCCCAACCTGTAACGTCCCAAATTTCTAACAAAAAATTTTCATTGCAAATTAAAACAATTTGTTCAAATTACAACTTCAAGATATAAATAAAACCATTTGATTCAAAACATTTGTCAGAGTATAGACAAAAGAGTTATTAAGTGTGGAAATTCTCCAATGGATGTGATACAATCAAGTCGTGCCCTTCCTTCATTATAAAAATACCTGAAACAATTTAAACACAAAACCACAAGCACAAATCCTAGTAAGTTTCCCCAAGATACCACATACCATACATATCCATAAACATGGAATACCACATATTTCAGCCACGGGCCTATTTCATCCTAAGTGAATGTTATGGGCCTAATCATAGTCTTACAATGACTCCTGCATCGGCCTATTCCAGCCACGAGCCAATTTCATCCCAAATAAATGCCACATGCAAGATTCGTAGCCTTATATCCCTCCTATAATTGCAATGGGATACCCCCATGATCTTTCATATAATTCCCATTGGGCCAAATCCTGGTCTTTCATGCAAGTATTACAATGTAACGCTCATAACTTCAGGCTAGATAGTTAAGATATAATAAACAATAAAAATAACATTTTGATAGAAGGTTATTTAGGATAATATTCTTAACCAAAGTTATATTATATGTGACAAGGAATCTGTACATATAAAGATCTTTGAAATCCGACTTCGTATGAAGAAGTTATGCATCTTTAAAGTTCCACGATTAACTGAAGCGGCTATGCATATCATAAAAATTGAATTTTAGATAGATTGCTTATTAGCCTAGGTAATCTAAAATAAAGTCGCATTAATCATAAAACCGAAAGTGTGCATATAGAAAATGTCCAAATCTGACTTCATGAGAGAAAGTTGTGATTTTTAGAAGTTTCAACGCAGCAGTATGCGACACAGAAATCAAAATTAAAACTGGTCGATTTTTAGGAAAAACAACCTAAAAGAGAGTTGAAGATCTCGCCATTACCTATCCGTCGGTATAAAGAAATTCGAGAACGAATATGGTATGAGAAAGTTGTGATTTTTATACGGACTTTAACACTCTAAGCATGTTAAAATATAGCTTTAAAAATAAAGTGAGAATTAGCCAACGGGTTCTATACGAAAATTGTAGTATTTGTCGATAGCTACGCGTGGATATAAAGAAAGTCGAAAACAAAGCCCGTATGAAGAAGATATGAATTCTTGAAATATGATATTTCGCACGTACATGGGTGCACGCCGAAAAGAAGCGCGACATGCCTCTGACACACCACCCAAAATCCGCCACGTGTTAGCCTGAGAAGAATCCATGCCGCCGGAGCCAACAAAGGGTGCGGCGCGCGCAGACAAGATGTACGGCGCACACCCCTTCCCAACCCTATAAATACCCTCCAATTTTATTTGTTTTTCCTCACCATTTCACTCCATATTTCTCTCTAACCTCTCCCACAACTCGAGGCGTGACTTTAGGTATTTTTAGGGACTAGTAGCAAGGCTTTGAAGTGCTAGATAGCTCGGAGAAATATAGCTTTCGGTTTCAAGATTCTGCTCATGTAATTTCCCAGTTTTCGCTAAAATCTCTGTAAGTTTAGACACACTTATTTTATTTCTAGTGTAACTTATATTTATGTTCATAGTCGTTATTATGAACCTAAAAATAAGATTTATCAGTAAGTCCAAGTCATTATACTGATTGATCTACTTACGGGGATAATGTTTAGGTTGGATTTAATGAGGTGTTTAAAGTGGGATTTCCAAACAGTATACTATGTATACCATACATACCATACCTTTGCTATGATCCTACCTGGGTGTTCCTTACTTGATAGATCTTGATGTGGACATTGAGATTGTTGAGGAATCTATACTATCATTAGTCATAAGGAATATCAGACTAAGACTTAGTAATAATCATATATAGGTCACGTCAAGGTGCTAAGGTGAAATACTGCCCAAATTCTGAGGCATCCACTTTAATAGTAAGTACATAGTTACTTTCAGCTTACACATAGATATCAAGTATTTAATTTGCTTAGATGCCATATGTGCTTATTATTTGCGTTCCTAATAATTGTGCTAAATGAGATAATGATTTTTACTCGCAATAAATTATATATGTATTTTTATTATACATACATTATATCGGATAGAAAGGGTAGAGAGAGAAAGAGACGAGATAAAAGTGACCATGCCAGAGATAATAATGTAACGTCCCAATAATAAGATGCGAAAATTTCATTTTTAAATTAATAAAACCAATATCCCAAAAACATCATCATAAAAATCCAGATAAAACAAATGTATCAATCATCATATCATATCAGAGTAAATCACTAAATGCAGAATCGAGTAGTGTGTGCTCTGCAATCATCCCAAGCTCTTCCCTTTGGAACCAGAAGTACCTGAAACATAAAATGAAAATAATAAGCACAAATCTTAGTGAGTTTCCCAAATACCACATACCGTACATACATAAATAAACATATAATGGGCCCCGCCCGACATCGGGCCCCAACCTGGTATATTAATATGTCAGTCATCGGGACCCGCCCGACATACATATAAACACATAAACACATAACACATGCAATAATCATGAAGATACATAGCATACAAAATGGTCATTGGGCCCCGCCCAGTAAGCATACGAGTACATAACACATGCAAGAGTCATGCATACATCTAGCATTCTAACATAACAAAATCATGGGCCGGTATTGGTGTAACAACCCAAATTTTCAAAAGAAAATTTTTACTTTTAATTAACCAAAATACTTTCCACAAATCCTGAAATCCCAAATACAATTGTTTTCAAATTCTTAATAACAAAACTTTATTTCAAAACATCAGAGTGTCCCATAATAACGCCTGAGAGATAGTGCACGCCGCGCCATCAAGCCTTGCCCTTGCCCTTGGGCTCAGATGTACTCATATCAAATTAGCTATAAAGCTACATATATCACATAAGTAATGCATACAACATATAAGGAAGCCATGGAAACCCTCCAAGGTCTTACACCTAGTGTCATTGGAACCCCCACGTGATCTTAACTACTTGCCATGGGACCCCACATGGTCTTCCTGCCATGGGAACCCCCGCATGGTCTTCTCTACCAAGAAAATACAATGCAAACTAAACATGCAATTATATACGAGGATGCCATGGGAACCCCCCGGGGTATTCCATACAAATGTCATACTAACATAACGTATAGTTAATCGACAATCCACATATCATAAAATGGGCCGACCTTGGTGCCTTAGACCCATTGGTATGGTGAGAAGACTCACCTCTCAAGTGTTGAATTGACAAGCTAAGATCAGATATATCCCACGCACTGCTCCTCCTCAACTGCCTATAATCAACATATGATTAACTTGTCATAATCCCGTAAATACCCTTAAAGTCAACTCTGGTCAAAGTCAAGGTCAACGGTCAAGGTCAACAGTCCATGTTGACCTTAACTCGTCGAGTGCATCCTAGCAACTCATCGAGTTCCTCCCGAGTCCATTCCACTGAATCCTATGTCAACTCGCCGAGTCACCTAAGTGACTCGTCGAGTTCATCAAATGTCAAGAAAACTAAAAGTTCATGCAGTCCCAAAACCCTAATCCTTCACTGCACTCATTATGAATCTCAAAAACGGGTAACCCTACCCAACTCGTCGAGTCAACTAAGGGACTCAACGAGTTCCTTCAGTCCCTTTCGTGTTCAGCCCTTTTCAATGGGATCTAAGGTCCCAAACTCTAGATCCACCCTTCCCTAGTGTAGTTACCACGTAAAGTTGCAAACTTTACGTGCATACAAGGCCTCACAAGGCTAAAGCATCAAAACTAAGCTTCCTAGGGGCTTTTTGGTACAGAGAAATGGAATTGCTGCAGAGAAAGATAATTAAGCTGGAGAAAGAGAATTGACTCCCCTGTTTGGTAGAACTGAGAATTCACTAGAGAAATGCGTCTGAAAATCATTTCTCTTGTTTGGCAGTATTATACAGTGAAATGGAAATGCATTTTTTTTTACCTTTTTTATTTATTTTCAAACAACATTGTTTTTATAAAAATGCATTATGATGCACATCTTAGTTTGCCAAAATAAGTATATTTTATGTTTATAATTTTTTATTATAACATCACTTTTTACCAAATAATTTATTTTCGTGTTAATTAATATTATTTTATATATATCTAATATTGAAAAACATATTTCTAATATAAATGAATAATTTACAAATATATTCAAACCGAAGAAATATTATCACACCACATAATGAATACAATATAAAAACAAGAATAATGAAATAACAATAGAGTTGTTCAATCATTAAAAATAGTATAAACACCACATAATGAATAATGAAGTTTACATAAAAACATGGAATAAATTAATTATTGGCACACCTTGAAATCCAATCAGTAAACATAGTATTAGCAAGAAGATCTCGACGGTCAGTCCATCCTTGTGAGGTCTCCACGGTAGAAATAATGTTGTCATGTTCGTCTCCAAATTGGGTGTGATTTGTAGGGATTTCTTGATCAAGGGGGTCTTCCGTCATGGTTGTACGTATGAAGTTATGCATCAAACAACATGCAAAGATTATGCGTGGCATAGATTCTATTGGATGGTATGTATTATCACGTAAATTAGCCCATCTAGATTTAATCAATCCAAAATATCGTTCTATTACGTTCCTTGCTGATGAATGTCTCATGTTATATAAATCTTTAGCATTTGTAGGAGGTCGAGACCAATCGTTAAGATGGTAACGTTGCCTGCGATAAGGTGTTAAAAAACCTTCACCATTTGTATAACCGGCATCACAAAGGTAGTATGTTCCTACAATAGATTCTACATATTTAGTTAGAGTGTATTGATAATATTATGTAGCTTTATGTTTTATGTATATCATACCATGGGGTATTTTAAGACCATGTGGTCTACTAATAGCATCTCGCAGTACTTGACTATCTGTTGGGGAACCCTCCCATCCCGCTAGTACATATATGAACTGAAGATCTCTCGAACACACTCCTAGTACATTAGTACAAAGCTCACCTTTCGATAAGGTTTTCTCTTTGTTGCAGGGACTTTAACTTTGATATATTTTCCATCTAATGCCCCTAGGCAACCCTGTACATAAAACAAGTTTTTTAATTAATATTGGAATTAAATAAATTTATAATAACTAATTACTAACCTTAAACCACCTCCACCTCTCATCGGTTTCGTCATCAGGTATTGACACGGGTTTCTTGTAGAACTTTTTATGTAATTGACATACCGAATCTAAGACTACCTTGAAATATCGACTTACAGTTTCACCTGACATTTTGAATCTTTCTACTATAATCTTATTTTTTTCGTTATGTGCAAGTACATGTAAGAACATAGCAACTTGCTCGTCAACTAACATGTTTTTGCTATTTTTCAACCTCCATCTTTGTTCAAGCATGTCACATAGTCTTGTAAATGCATTTCTATTCATTCTAATGTTAACCACACTTGTTTTATCACTTTTATAAACCATATCGTGAATACTATCACGTCCATTATGGTAACTCATTAAGTATATTTCCCGTAATATTGTAGCTTTTTCTAAACGATTCATAGCAAAATCATACATCATCCACCAACGAATCATAACATACATTGCATAAAATGCTCTTACGGCGGATGTCCTAACAATTTGTCTATTTCTTACAATCTGTTGTTGCAAAGGTGTTCGTGTCATCTACGTATATACAAACAAGGAAGAGTTAGGACAAAAAAGCAAAAAAAAATGTTGAAATATTGTACAAAAATCCTAACAGCCAATGTTTGGAGTTGCATAACTCAGCCAAAACCAAACAAAATAAGCTATTTCTTGTTACTAAAACGTAGACAAGACAGGGGACTACAATCTGGAAAAAAAATTCGCCTCATTCCGAGTTCGTATGAAGATTTTATGATGGTTCAAAGTTGGACAAAAAATTCTTAAAAGTGCTGAAATATTATACAGTAATCTTAACAGCACCTGTTTAGGGCTGTATAACTCAGCCTAAACTTCTCCAAATAAGCTATTTTTTATTCTAAAACATAGACAAGATAGTGGACTACAAATTAGAAAAAAAAAACGCCTCATTTCGAGTTAGTATGAAGATTTTATGACGGTTCAAAGTTGCACAAAATATTCTAAAAAGTGCTGAAATATTATGCAGTAATCTTAATAGCACCTGTTTAGGGCTGTATAACTCAGCCAAAACTTAACCAAATAAGTTATTTCTTGATTCTAAAGTGTAGACAAGACAGAAGACTACTATCTAGAAAAAAAACGCATCATTCCGAGCTAGTATGAAGATATTATGATGGTTCAAAGTTAAGAAAAAAATTAAACAATGCTGAAATATTAGACAACATCTTTAACAGCCCTTGTTTAAGGCTGTATAACTCAGCCATATCTTAACCAATTAAGTTGTTTTTTAATACTAAAGTGTAGACAAGACAAAGGACTACAATCTGAAGAAAAAAAACGCCTCATTCCGATCTCGTATGAATATTTTTTGATGGTTCGAAGTTGGAGAAAAAAATCTAAAAAATCCTGAAATTGTAATTTTTTTCTTTTTTTTTGGCTTTTGTACATACAACTGAAGCACAAACAGTGAGAAATAGCAATCTATCATATCATTCAACACTAAACCACAAGCTTCAAACACCAGATTTCAATATAACAAGATTCAAACATGTACAAAGAAGAGATTCATATAGAATTCAGAAACAAAATTCTTGAACCAGAACTCAAAAACATATTTCATAGCAAGATTAACAAGAATCATTTAGTCATACCTTGAATTGAAGAATGTGGTGAAAAAATCGACAAGAATAGGCAACCCAGAGATCGTGAGGTCGTGAGGCTGTGTGAAGTCGTGAGACTCGGTGAAATCGAATATGCACTAGGGCAAACGAGAAGACAACATGGGTCGATTGCATCAAATTGGGATGAAATCTTTGAATAAAATCGAATTACATGTACGTAGGAGGGTTCGTATGGGGGTGAGATTGATTTCTCCGCTTTTTTTTCGATTCTCGTCCTATGCGTGTGTTTTATTTCTCCTATTTTCTCTATTTTTAATAGGGAATTGTTTTGATGGAAAAGGAATCGATTTATTTCTCAATTCCTTACTTTTTTTATTAACCAAACAAGGGAAAAGGAATCAATTCCTTTTCTCTGATTTTATTTCCCTGTACCAAACAACCCCCTACAAGATTTATGTTCATGGAAAAGGGCCTAAGCTGGATAAAGTGAGCAACTTTATGTCATTGGGGACCTAGAGAGTTCCAGATCTGGAACCATATCCTTGTGATAAGTCCAGATCCGAGTATGACTCCATGTTGCACCAAAAATGGCCATTTACTTCCAAGAAAGGGGATCTAAGCAACTAGAGCTCAAGGTAATGACTTTATACCTCAAGATGGTGGCCAATACAGAGTAGATGTCGGATCTACTGCTTTTCTCCTTGATCCTTCTTCTTCAAGCTCTAAAATCCTTCACAAACACACCAAAATTGCTCACAAAATCTCTTTCTCTCACTCAAGAAGGTGCAAGGTCCAATTAGGGTTTTCTCTAGCTAATAGGGTGGTAAGGGAGGCCACAAGAGGCGGATTATGTTCTTTAAATAGGGTGCAAACCCTAAAATTTAGGGTTTTCCTTTACAACACCTACTCGTCGAGTCGGGGCCTTCTGACTCGTCGAGTAGGATTGAAAATCCACGTCCTCATAATAACTTCTACTCGCCGAGTTGGATCTCCCCAACTCGCCAAGTCCATGCACAAAACCCTAAAAAAATTAGATAAATTAAATAATACCTGGAATAGGTGTTACAATTGGTTCCTTCGACCTGCTAACATGGTGAGGAAACTCACCTCATACTGTTGAATCTCACAGATAAGTCTCTGGCTGCTGGCCTGCTAAAATCCCACGCTATCAATCATAAATAACATCCAATTAATAATTGGTTCCCAACTCACATTAAGAATCTAGACTAGGGTAAAAGACCTTTTTACCCCTTTACCCAACATCGCCCAAAGCCTAGGCCCAATCCAATTTGACCAAAAGCCCAAAAATTCCAAAATAATCATTCCAAGCCCAGTTATGGCCTAATTTTCCAAATTGGGCCCGAATCCCTTTGTAGGCCTTCACCAAGCGAACCTAGATTAATCATCATCCCAAAAACTTGACGGCCCAACAAGGCCCTAAACATCCTAGTCCAAACATGGCCCAACCGAAGGCCTAAGAGTCTGAAGCTCAACCTGCTAAGTACGCAGGGCATACTTAGATCGTACGCGTAACGTACTCGCTTTAGGGCTTGTACGCTAAGCGTACCTTCTTGTACGCCCATCGTACTCCCCTATTTGGCCAACTTCCGTTTTCCAGCTCTTAACCGATTAAGACTTCAACCCAAACTTAGATCTGACTTCCTTAAGATGGTTTATCACGTAAAGTTGCCAACTTTACGTGCATGCATGGGTTAATAAGGCTCTAGAGCTCAAAAGATCTTAATAAATGACTTAATACATGCATGATACCATAAACACCATAAAGTTTGCACCTTTAAGCTTAAGGAACCCTCTAAACATCCAAATCTACAAGATTTAGCTTCTAAAATGGTCTTAACTCATCAAGACCAACCAAAAGGGACCAAAATGGACCATAACAAGCCAAAGAGTAGATCAAAGCAAAGAGTAGACAAGGTATGAACTTTATACCTCAAAATTCGCCAAAAGATGGAGCTAAATCGGGATCTCTAAGCTTCCCTCCAATGAATGAGTCTTCCAACTTCTTATTCTATCACTTCAAGGAGCACAAACCACCAAAAATCAAGACCATGGCTCAAGAACACTCGAAGATGTTATTAGGGTTCGAGATTAGGGTTTTAGGACAATGGACGCTGATAAAGAGGCCAACTCTTGGGACTTAAGGTGAATATATAGGGTGCAACACCCCAAAATTAGGGTTTCATTAAACCCTTCGTAAGCCCAGCGTATCCCAGCGTACGAGGCTCGAAACCACGATCAACTTCTACATTAGTACGTTAAGCGTAACATGCGGTACGCCCCACGTACTAGCTTCTCAGCTAGTACGCCAAGTGTACCCTATGGTACTAGCTTCTCAGCCAATTGTTGCTCCCAAGTCCTTTGGATAAAGACACAACTTTTGTACTACGGGTACAGGATGCTGCGGGTACTCAAATATTGTGATTCAGAGAGTGCAATAACGATTTCTCATAATCATATTCATCACTCGAAGACAAAACACATAGAACTACAGTACCACTTCATCAAAGACCGCATTCTCAAAGGTAACATTGAACTTACTTTTATGCCAACTCATGAGGAAATAGATGATGTTTTCACTAAAACACTCGACTACACAAAACTGAATGGATTTTTGGAAATGTTAGGGATGATGAACCCTGACCCGCAGTTCTTCTCGAAAGGAGGATAGGTAACGCAAACCTTATTAGGTCTCCTGTGTGAATGAACTATTCTTTTCTTTTCAAAACAAAACTCTTGAAACACTTTATTCATTGCATTTTATTTCTACAATAACTGATATATTATACACTTCATAATTGCTCCTCGGTATACTTTGTATACTGAAGTCACTTAGGATCTATATACTCTTCGGGTCTCCTTATTTCTTTTATTTCTAACATTTATGATCTAGTTTGTCTTTCAGCTACCGCAGAGGCATTAAATGAACCCGTATTCATCGCCTCATAAATGCTTTAAATGACAATGTGTGCTAATTAATGAAATTATTAACATTCTTCAAATATTCAAATTGTCGCACATGATTTTTCATTAATTTTTCAAGTGACTTTCCTCAGTCAGGCCTATTTTTGGATAAAAAGTAAATAAACAGATTTGCCTTTAACAAAATATTTTTGAAAATCCTTTCCAATCACATCAAGCAACCGTTGGGGTCTAATCCGTTCCACTTCCCCATTTTTACAACGGATAAAACCATTTCTCACCCCACGTTTAACCGACATGTCATCATTGGCCTGCAAAACAATAAATGCTCCTCTTTTCCCGAAAAATATTTCTTTTTGATTTATTTAATTTAATCTGATAATGGTAAAAACCCAAAGGTTTTTAGCTTTAACAACTGTAATTAAATCAATATCAATACTTTTTGAAATTCGGATGTATAAAAACCCCATTTTCTTCCCAAGAGAGCTTTTATGCTTTATGCACTCTCATCAAGCAGACTTCATCTTCTTCACCTTCTTGCAAAAACTCTTTCGAGCAAGTTCTTACAAAACCTTTCTGCAACAATGGTGAAATCTGGATTATCGAAGAAACAATCCAAACCTTCTGGTTCAGGAAGACCAACAGGGTCTGAATCCACGATCAAAGACCTAACTCCATCGATCGTAGCCAGCAATTACAGAGGAATCTTTGAAGATCATCAATCGTACAATGAAGCAATCAAACTCATGATCAAGTTTCTTCCAACTCACCCTCTTTTTGGATCTTTAGATTCTTTACTGAAGTTATTCCACAAGAAGTTATGTTCAAGTGTGTGTTCTCTGCATTCAGACCTCATGACAAACCTCAAGAAGTTCATCTCAATCTTATCGATGATTCTATGGTGGTTTTGACCAAAGAGAAATTTCTTTCTGCAATCAACCTAAGGGTGCTTCCTTCAACCAAGTTCTACTCTCCAAGCACAACAGATGTATTTTCTGCTCTGTACCAGATGGGGTACCAGGTGAAACTCAAAGGAGTAGGTGAATTCAAGAAGAGCAAATTGCCTGTTGTTTGGCAATTTGTTTGTCATTTTGTGATTCGTTATTTGTCAGGTAGACCGGAGGGACAAACAACATGGGAAAGAAATTACTGGACATTATGTGGAGTATCTTCACTGGTAATGCCGTCAACTATGGGCAAATCATCTGGGATGATTTTCTGCAGTACATCTCCACGGATACCCCGAAGGAAGGCATGACAAAAGTCACATTTGCTAGGTTCTAGTCATTATGCCTTGTGGATCATCATAAAGATGCTAATCTTAGCATGGGAAATGACACCAATCTGTTTTCTGCTCGCGATCTTAAAAGGTACAATCCCTCCAAGGATCAATCTATTTTTGGTCCCATTCGTCGTTTGCCTATGTACATTCTCGAGCCCATTGGACTTACAACAATAGAGATGGTTGATCACATTATGGCTACGAGTGATATTGCCCCATATCACTATTCTTCGCCAAGACCCAGTCAGCCTACCGCAGTCCAGGACCCGCAGCCAAAAACAAAAAGGGTTAAATACCTTGCTATCTCAAGAAAAACACCAGTGAATGTTGTCACTAAGGGAGCTGGCCCCTCAAAGAAGAGAAAGGCTAAGACCGCAAAGTTTAATCCTAAAGCTCAACCTTCCCTTTCCAAGGCTCATGATCTACCTGTTAATGTTGTCAATGACAATCAAGATGAGCCTTCGGAATCTGTACACATTTTTAGAAGGAAGAAATTGAAGCTTACCCCAAGTCACAACCAAATGCAAAACAAGGAAAGTGTCGGAGTCTCTCAAAAGACTCCCGCGGCCATTCAAGTCACCGCAGACTCACCTGCAATAACCCAAACTCACCACTCTGATACAAATATTGTATCAGTTTCATCTCAAATTGGAGACAGACCTCCATCTAGATCCCAAGTGGATCCAGATGTGAATACTTGACCTAAGGTCTCCAGGGCTTCACGTTTGCCCGTTTTTACTACTGAGGAGTTGTACTCCATTTTTCTTCGTGTCACACAAACAGATCAAACACCTGTTGCACCGTAGGGCACTTATTTCGAAGCCCTAGCCGAACTAGAGCCGATGCCAAACCTGACTTTAGATCAAGGAGACCAAGGAAGCTCTGGAAATCTTGTACCGCCTTCATTACATTCAAGCGGTTTAAGCATGGTAAGCACAAACGTGCAAGGATCCATGAATCCGAGGGACACCTCGGCGAATAAAGGATTTGACGGTTATGCATCCGACGACTCGTGGTCCCGATACCGCCCAACAACAAAGTCTGGGCAAAGAAAGTTTGAAGCCTTTAAAAGGCCATGCAGGCAAGAAAAACTCAACAGGTGTAACAACAACAACAACAACAACAACAATAACAACAACAACAACAACGGGAGGAGGAATCCCTTCTCATTGTGGCAAAATATTGGGCCACCACGTTTAACAATGCTAAAACAGTGCATGACATTCTCACAATTCAGCAGTGGATGTCAGAGATGGATAACATTGTTCTAAAGATCCAAGAAATGGAGAATGTTGTTGGTGTTGGATTAGGTGTCTAAGCCCATAAATATATGTAACAACCCAAATTTTCAATAAATTTTTCATTTTAAATAACCAAAACATTTCCATAAGATAAAAAATTCCAAACACATTTGTTTTCCAAAATCCATAACATCAGATAAACTATTCATAAAATCAGAGTGTCCCAAATGAAACGCCAGAGAGTGCATGTCGTGCCATCATGCCAGGCTCTTGCCCTTAGATCCTGAAGTACCTGAAACAACCAACAAACTGTAAGCTAATGCTTAGTGAGTTCCCAAGAGCATACCCCACACAATCAACATAAGCACATAATCCATATTAGCTATATCAGTTACATATGCCACATAATCCATACATACAATCAAATAAGGATGCCATGGAAACCCTCCAAGGTCTTACATCGGGTGCCATGGGAACCCCCACATGGTCTTAGCCCATTTCCATGGGAACCCCCACATGGTCTTACAAACATATAAGGATGCCATGGAAACCCTCCAAGGTCTTACACCGGTGCCATGGGAACCCCCCACATGGTCTTAACCTGGAATGCCACGGGAACCCCCACATGGTCTGATATCCAACTGCATCGGGAACCCCCCGAGGTCTTTCATGCAAGTATCACAAATACAACTAGCATATCACATAGCAAATAATCAGCTAGCATATCACATAGCAAATAATGGTCCGGCCTTGGTGCCTTCGACCCATTGGTATGGTGGGGAGACTCACCTCTCAAGGAATGTCGAACCGGTAAGATCAAATCCCAACTCACAGCTCCAAAATCAACTGCCTACAACCACCATGCGACTAACCTCATCAAAATCCCAAAATACCAAAGATACCCTTAATGTCAAACTTGGTCAACCAAGGTCAAATTCAAAGCCAACAGTCAAGGTCAACAATCCATGTTGACCCAACTTGTCGAGTGCACCTACCCGCTCGTCGAGTTCCTTCAGTTCTCAGAAAACCAGGAAAAACTCTAGTCAACTCGTCGAGTTATCGCAGCAACTCGTCGAGTCCAAACAGTGTCCAAAAGATCGGGAAAACCTCGGGCCAACTCGCCGAGTTGAAAAGGTAACTCGTCGAGTTTGCCCAGTCTTAACTCATTCAGCCACTTTCTAAGCGAGTCTAAAGCTCCAAACTATAGATCTGATCCCCTAGGGATGAGATACCACGTAAAGTTGCTGACTTTACGTCCATGCATGACATTAAGGGGGCTAAAACACTCAATCATAGCTTCTTAAGGGATTTAGGGCATGAAGGGAGGCTAAGACTTGGTAAAGATGACAACTTTAAGTCAACAGAGGCCATGAGATGTCCAGATCTAAAGTCATAGCTTCATAACATGCTCAAATCCAAGAATGGTCCCAAAATGAACTAATAATGACCATAAACTCACACATGAAGAGATCTAACAAATAAATGATCATGGTATCAACTTTATACCTCAATATGGTTGCCACAACAGAGAAGACATCGGATCTACAGCCTCTCCCTTCAGCTATGCACCTCCTACTTCAAGCCTTCTTCAAACAAACACCAAAAATGCACTCTTTAAGCTCTCACACACTCAAAATGGTGGGAAAAGCACGAACTAGGGTTTCTCTGGACAAAGGGGCGATAAGGGTGGCTAACAATGAGGCTTAAGGCCTTTAAATAGGGTGCAAACCCTAAAAATTAGGGTTTTCCTTTCTGGCGTCTACTCTTTGAGTTGGGGTTCCCCAACTTGTCGAGTTGAGTCCTTAATCCTGCATCCAAAAGAATCCCTACACGACGAGCTGGAGCTCCCCAACTCGTCGAGTTCCAACCCAAAACCCTAAAATGTTGAGAAATAAATAATACATGGACCAAGCGTTATACTATAATTGGTATGTAGTTGATTTGATAGTAGCATGGTCCTTTTGGGTTGCCTTCACCATAACAACTTGACAGGACGACTTTTGGAGAAAGAGGTTAATTAATGATTTATAAATATATTATATGAATAATATATTAATTAGAAATCATATTATTTAATTAGTATTAATTAGAAATTAATTTTGGGATTAATTGAACTGATTAAAAGAACAAGGACTGGTTATGCAAATCAATGATAGTTGCAGAGTTTGGCTGATGGACTCCTTGTCTATGGAGTGGACGAAATCTATAGAAAGTGTCACACCCCCAAACCAGAACGGCGGAAACGTTTGAGAGCGGAGGATGTCATGTCAAGTATCACAACACATGCATTATAGTAATCAAAGTACAACAACCATTTCATTAATAATGTATAAGTTTTTACATAAGTGTTCAAACACTAGATGTTCAACATCAAAAGTAGATATAGTAAAAGACAAAATACGCAACACGGTACTAGGCTGTCTTCTCAAAAGCTCCGGGAGTGTACCTGTCTACTGGATTCCTGAGAATACAAGTTATTTTGAAAGAGAGAATCAACATTTAAGCTGGTGAGTTCATAAGTATTAGTTTATAACTCAAATCCGTTTTCTCTTTATTTGATAAGGTAAACACGTTTTCCCCCAGAAAATCCTATATTTTCTGATGTATTTTACGGTAAGCAAAAGGGTGAAAGTTTCTGGTTCTTAAGTGGTATACTGTACTATAGTTTACATAAAACCATAAAGAAAAGGCGTTTTCCAATATGAAAATAGTATTTCCATATTTAAACTGATAAAATACTGTATTATAGTTTATAAAGATAAAACTATGTGAAGGTTTACTTATTCATACACTAATCATTTTATTCAATACCAAATTGTGAGTTATTATAACCATACTATGACTAGATGGCCTGAACACGACGTTCTTCAGGTGTCGCAAAAGCTACAACATTTGTCACCACAGGTCTGCCGACCTAGCTGTTGCAAGCAGCTCTGGTGCGAGATTGTCAGTCCCGTATAGATCTATACACAATTGTCACGCTCCCACTAAAGGAGATTCTGGTTATAGTTTCAAGACTTTTGTTGGTACTTGGAAAAGTACATGAAGGTAGTCTCACAAGTGCTATATTGATGATTATGTATAGAATATTGATAAGTTACTAGGAAATAAATACTCAGTAGGTCAGTTTCATAAACTATATAAAATATAGTTTATATGATTGTTTTCTGATTGATGTTATCTAATGAATGTTTTCTACTCGTTTCTGTTAAGTACCAATGAATGTGTTCTCTAAACTATACATATTATAGTTTAACAGTTGGTAAGAACCGGTAATACTGCTATTACATGAAGTTCACTGTTTGTACCAAAAAGTACCAAACAGTTTGAAAACCCTTTTATATTTATATAAATGTAATATTTATATAATTGTGATTAATTAGACCTTCAATTATATAACTTTACCCCAAGCCCACAACCAAACAAGGAACTCGAAATGGGATCAAATTATATATTCTAAATCTTTTGAATCCAAATTATATAATTTACACATATATAAATATGTAATTTTTATGATAATTATAACAATTTAAAAACTTAAAAGACATTTAAAAGCATTTTAAAAGAGTTTAACAATTTGTCGAAGAGTTTAACAGTGTTTAAAAAGAGTCTACATGACTTTAAATCATTTTGGAAGTATTTGGTAAGCTTTTATTGTTAACACAATATTAATTGTGTTCAACTTGTATTCCCCCCCCCCTAAAAGCATTTAAAATCATTAAAAATGTAGATTATAGGGGTATGAACTCACCTGATAAGTGGTGATTTGGGCAATGTTTCGTTTCTATAAATGATCTTTCTCGAAGAAATCGCGAGTTTCTAATGAAAAACTGGGCTGTATGCGGGCAGAGTTTCGACAGGAAAATATTATTTTCTCGAGGACTTCGGGGTTCCGGGATTTCTTCGGGTGTTAGGGGTGTTCCCGAGGCTTCGTGGGGTTAAAAGTGGCTTAAATGAGTGTTTAAGAGGAGATAGGTTTTGAATTTTGTAAACAATACTCAGAAGCCTCGCATCCTATTTATAGGAGGCTGAAACCTCGGCGTACGCTGGGCGTAACTTCGGTACGCTGGGCATACCCGGTACGCTGGGCGTACCCTCGTACGCTGCGCGTTCGGTGATGCGTGTCTTCGGACGTGTCAATCTGCGCGTAATACGTGTTGCATGCGAAGGAAGGGGCGACGTGGACGATCCGAGGCCTAGTCTCCGAGTACGTTGGGCGTACTCTTGTACGCGGGGCGTACTTCCTTTTTCCAAACTTCAAAAATTCATATCTTTTGCATACGAACTCTGTTTTTGACGTTCTTTATATCCACGCGTAGGTGAGACCATGCTCTACAACTTTCGTTTAGACTCCGTAGGCTATTTTTGACTTTATTTTTAAAGTTATATTTTTAACAAGCCGGGACAGGAAAAGTCCATTAAAAATTCATAACTACTTCATCCGACGTCCGTAGTGCTTCATCAACTCTCTCCTCTCATCCTTTGCTATTGGTGTTTGTGACTCCATTAGAGGTGCAACACTTGAGGCACTAAAGCTTTCAAGATTCAAGATCATCCAAGGAAACTCTTGTTATTACTAGATAGCAAGCAAGGTATTCTTCTAACCCTAGTTTTCATATTGATTTCGAATTGTATGCTAGTATTAGAGTTGTTGCTTTGGAATTTCTATTTGCATGTATAACTAGAGAAAAACTTAGATCCAAAGCAATTAGGGTTGCATGATCACATAGGAATGTTGTTATGCTCAAAACCCATCAATTGGTACCTCCAAGCCTCCTCCAAATGATGAAGCTGATGATTCCAACGAAGATGGTACCGCAATCGAGATCAGCTCTACCCCAATGTTTGGTCTCGATGATGACAATATCGATGATGTTGAATAGCCTCCTCCTTCAGATGACTTCATTATGGTTGTCGACGAAGAATCAAGTGGTTCTCAGCATTCCACTTCAAAGCCCAAGCAAAAGAAGAAGAAGAAGATAGCAGTATCCAAAAAAGAATTCATCAACCTACAAGCCAAAGTCGATCAAATATTGGCTGCAGTCACCTCTAAGACCCCACAGAGCACTGAGACTCCAATCACACAATCACTCATCGATCGTGTTGAGATCTTGGAAACAAGAGAAATAATGACTGCAAAGAGGGTTCTTCTGCGGATAGAAATGGGCATCAGGCAACTTGACAATCAACGGACTGCAGACCACAAGGAATTCATGTCCAAGGCTGAAGACTTCATCAAGGAAGTGAAAGAGTTAAAAACCGATCTCCAACAAACCCTTTAAACTCAAGCAAGCAACTTAAAGCAGCTTGTTGAAGAAACTCACACCGCATATGAATCAGGGTTTGCGGTACTTCAAGAAACTATCAAGGGATTGAGAAGATCACTCACTGGCAAACAGAGTGTTGATGAAATCCCCCATATCACAAAGGAGATTTATCAACATCTTTTCAATCCTAAGATCCCTAACAACAAAGAAGTGTGTGCCCAAATGAAAACTCATTTCGATGCCACATTTCAGAAGATTGATGAATTATAACATTAGTTTGAGGAGCAGATGGAGCCTGCTTCCTCAAAAGGGGGAAGTGATAATGATCAAAATAGAGATAAGAATTTCGACTTTTAGATCGTCAAAGTCCAAGACCCTTTCAACTCAAAATTTTCAATTTCCTCCCGTGGAGTTAATGAGTGGACTCGACGAGTCCGAGGAGAGGGACTCACCGAGTAGGTGCTGGGCAGAGAAACTCTAATCTCCGGGGTTTGGAACCTATTTAAAGGCACTTATAGCCTCCTTGGCCCCTTCCCAACAGTGTCTTCGTCCCTTGAGAGAAACCCTAGAGTTATTTATGAGCTAGAGAGGAAAGAGGCTTCTTGGAGGTCATTTCTTTGAGAAGAAGATCAAGGGAGTTGCAAGGATCTCAGAGGAGAGTTGGTGGATCAGTCTCATCTTCATTTCAAGCTTCAGATCTGGTACAACTCTTGCCTCCATTATGTTTGAGTATATTTCCTTGGTTGTAAAGTTGGGCTTGCATCCATATTGATGGGGTTTTGGGTGCATCCAAACCCTTTTTCGAGTCAATTGTAGATCTGGACCTTGTGAGGTCCAGAGATCCAGAAAGTAGACAGCCTTGAGTGAGTAACCTTGGAGCTTTGAAGCTATGGAGCTTCAATGGAGTCAAAATGGTGTATAGAGCAAAATACACCATGCATGAGCCTCAAGTTCAGACCTTTGCGTGACTTTTGGGTAGTAGGGGGTTAGATCTATGAGTTCGGGTTGCAGATCTGACCTCAAATGGCTGAATGAGAAATCTGTGGGAGCCAACTCGCCGAGTCCATGGGCGAATCGACGAGTCGTAGCGGGTTTGACCGAGTAGTCTTGACCCAGTGTTGGCTCGCCGAGTTGGGAGTCAACTCGACGAGCTGAGTGAGTCCTAGGTAGAGTTCAGCTGATGCGAGGGGACTCGACGAGTCGCATGGGTGCACTCGACGAGTAGGGTCAAATGTGGACTGTTGACTTGAGCTTGACTTCTGTTGACTTTGGGGTTTTGGTCAACATAAGTAATAGAGGCCTTGGAAGGGTAAAATGGTCTTTTACCCACTTTAGAGAGTTAGAAAGAGAGGGAACCGCCTTTGATTATCTGAGTCGTGAAAAAGAGTTATTATAAGAGATATTCATCCTATGTGTTAGGCGGTGGCGAGTTCGAGATTCAAGTGTGAGGATAGATGCTTTCTGCTTGCCAGGTGAGTCTTCTCACTATACTGTACCTAGAAGGGTACCTATGTGTGACCGAAAGGTCTTATATGCTATGAGATGTATGAGCTGTATGTTGTTATGTGATATGTATGTGTTATGTATGTTATGTATGATAAGGACCGGAAGGTCAAGATGATATGGACCGGAAGGTCAAGAGGTTACGGACCGGAAGGTCGATACGGGTAGGACCAGAAGGTCTACCGGGATTCGGGACGGAAGTCCCCTGAGACACATGGGTCGGAAGATCCTACAAAGTTATGGCCTGGAAAGGCGTATGTGTTGCATGTGGTATTTTGGGGAACTCACTAAGCTTTGTGCTTACAGTGTTATGTGTTATGTGTTTTAGGTTTTCTCAGGATCGCAGGACGGCACCGGCTTGATTGTACACACCAGAGAAAGAGTTGTAATTTGAGGATCCTGGATTATTAATGGAGTTGTGTTTGTTTTTTTTTGAATAAACGAGATTTCTATACAATATGTTATGAAAAGTATGCGATTTTGAAATGAAAAATTACGGTGTTACAAGTTGGTATCAGAGCCTTGGTTTGAGGGATTCGGATGCGCCTTCGGGTAAATATGGACTCAAACTGAGGATTTGAGAAGAATTTTCAAAGAAATGATTTTGCTAAAGCAAACAAGAGTTCTAAGAGAAAATGAGAAGGAGCAGTGTGTACAATCAGCCAGAGCCCGACGGTGATTTCCCAAAATACCCTTATTTTATGTTGTGAGATATTCTATGAGATATTATGCATGCTAGAGATAGACTAGGTATTTCATATTTTAGGACTAGAGTGGCCTGATTTGTGATGCCTTAGCCTAGGAGTTGCGGTTATCTGTGATATGCTTTCGAGTATGTGCTGAGTAAGAGTATCCGGAGGGAATCCTTTTGAGAGAGGGATTGAGTAGAAGAGTAATCTAGGAGAGATACCTGGATGAGCATTCGTGGAATCCTATGAGAGGGTAGTCATAGGCCCGCGTGGGGTGAAGTTGCTTGAATTCGGTGATATCCTACGAGTATGAGGAGGGCAAGTAGGATAATAGCCTAGAGAGGTTTTATGAGGTTATTCGATGCCCGAATGTTGCTTGCTTCGTGCTTTGTGGAACTCTCGATGATGGGAGTTAACTACCAAGTGAATATGACGATATTCAGGAGGTAGATGGTTGGCATCATTAGGAGTTCTTCAGCAGCTGATGGCGGAAAGGTGTGAGAACCTAGGAAGAGCCTAGGAAAGGTTGACCGTGGTCAGATGAGTGCGCTGACAAGGTAGAGTATTTCGCAGAGGAGCGAACACGCATGACGGGGTTGGTGATTAAGAAGGTTGAGCAGCTACTTAGGAACTCGGGGAGGGTCCGTGTGGAAAGTATGGGTAGATGTGGCAGGTAGTATGGGCCCGTACTACTGAAAGCAGAGGACCCATACTCGATACAGGGAACATTCCGGAGGTTTTAAGTAGCAGATCGAGAGGTGATTTCATGGTTCGAGTACCATGATTTGCAGCAGATCGAGAGGTGATTTCATGGTTCGAGTACCATGATTCATAGCAGATCGAGAGGTGATTTTATGGTTCGTGTACCATGATTCGTAGCGGATTAAGGAGAGATAACATGGTTCGGGTACCATGATTCGTAGCGGATTGAGAATAGATAACATGGTTCGGGTACCATGATTCATAGCAGATCGAGAGGTGGCCACATGGTTCGAGTACCATGACCCGTGGCAGTTAGTGTCATTGGTTCTACCAGTTATTCCATGGTGATTGGTTAGACCGAGATCAGATGTGAAAGAGTATGGGGCTAGAGGGCCATGATGAACGAGTTTTAGTGGAGCATCCCTTACAAGGGAAATCGAGTTAGCTCCGAGGGATTGTTGGTGAGATGCCAGATGGAGTCGCAAGACTCAGGGATGAGTAGGGATGGTGCGTTATGGGAGAATACTGGCTGGGCTGAGCGACCGGCCGATGATGGAGATGTCATTTTCTGTGACCTGAGCGGTGCTATTTCTGTTCCTGTGGGAAACAGGAGGGGTATTGAGATTTTCGGTTTCCAAGGTTGGGGGTGAGCCCTGTGGGGTAGCATTGGTTACGATCTTTCATCAGAGTGTTTGGGTAGTATGTCTGCCGAGTGGTAATGTTAGAGCATGAGCAGGTTGTCAGCAGGGACTGAGATGATTAAGGACAAGGATACACCCTAATTGAGCATAGTAGGGCATGTATTAGCTGCAGCGGCAAACGATCAAGAAGAGGATATTGGAGCGGTGGCTCTTATTATCTATGATGAGTATCGAGTGTGGTAATGAGGACTCCACTCTTATTACAACCCACATGATGGAACGTTGGTTGAAGAGTCAAGGATGAGGAAAATGTTAGTTCGTTATTTTAGACTGAGAGTCAGGGTTGCGACCGGACAGTTGAGATGTCCGGTAGTGGGACGGTATGAGATTCTGAATGACTAGAGGAAGTCATGATGAGAAGTTTCTGAGGATTTCATCGGAGATTCGGGGTATTTGGAATTGCTCGACCTCCATCGGGGGGATTATCGAGCATCGTGTATCACCTTCCAAGAGTAGGTGCGATGTTATTGGTAAAAACAGTCTGTGGGCTAGATGGTTGGCAAACCAATTGGTGATGGTTCGAACCCTGAGTGGTGGAGGACCGGGTACTTTTGAGGAGATCATAGATTTGTTCAAGAACGGTTAGAGAACTGGATAAAGAGGTATGCGGTGCGGATTCCTAAGACCAGGGTTATTGGTGGTCAAGGAGAGGTGCAGAGTGAGATAGTGCATGTGGTACGTGTTTAAGAAAGGATGAGTGTCTCTACGGCAAGTGGCCGTTGGTCAGAAACCTTGTGGTGGTTGGGAATCCTTCAAGGTTAAAATGGTGAATTCGAGGTGGTTGGCTTGCGAGATTAGTTCGGCGGTTGAGAATTTCTAGCTGAGAGTAGGGGCTATTATATGCAGTATGGGAAGGGAAGAAGTTGATTGGGTAACCAACTTCAGGGTCGTTATGAGTATTCTTGCATGAGTTCTGAGCAATAGAGAAGGAAGTTTCGGATTGTCAACTTCGTGTTCTGAGTCGTTGGCAATTTCTCCGTGTTTTAAATTGGGGGATGGAGTATTCCAGGGTTACAAGTGGCACGAGAGAAAGACCGGTTGTGAAGTTCCAAGGAAGCAATGCGGTATCCGAGTATGATGCCATGAGTATGGGATCAGTGGTAGAGTAAAGACGCTGCGAGGCGTTGTGATGGTATTCCGGAGTATCCGAGTTTAATGTCCTAAAATCTCGAATTGTTTTGAGTTTGAGTTTGAGATGTCGAGTGGTGTATCAAGTGTCTATGGTTCCGGTGGGGGCCCTTCAGCTAATTGACATCAAATGGATTTATTTGAGAATGTGAATTGCAGTGAGAAAAAGAGGTTTCTCACGACGATGGTCGTCCGAAGTAGTGATGCTTAGCCTGGATGGGTGTGTGTACCTATCTACGCTCGGCCTCGGAGCATGGGTGAGTGAACGCAGGATGGCGTCGCCTTGAGGATGAGATCGTGGAGTGGTAAGAGAAGGCACGGTAAGACTACAGAGAGCTGTAGCATCCATGAGTTAGTGCGAGAGGTTGCGGTGATGCTACGGGGAGCCGTAGTACTCACTATTCAGTAAGAGGTTGCGGTGATGCTACGGGGAGCCGTAGTACTCACTATTTAGTGAGAGGTTGCGGTGATGCTACGGGGAGCCGTAGTACTCACTATTCAGTGAGGGGTTATGGTGATGTTGCGGGGAGCCGTAGTACTCACTGTTCAGTGAGAGGTCGTTGTGATACTGAGGGGAGTCGAGGTACCCGCTAGTCAGCAAGAGAATGTTGTGACGAAGTGCTCTCTGATCAGAGCATGGCGCAGAAGAGTTTTGGGCTTGGGTAGCCCTAATATTTGACTTTGTGGGAGCCTGGTGGTCGAACCAGGGGCGAGACTGGGGTCTCCATATTTGTCGGGAGTCGTTATATTCTGAGTTAAGGTGTGGTTATCACAATCAGAAGGAATTGGGGAAGTGATGTACGCATGGGTTGCGGGTCATGAGTCATGGGTTGAGTGGTTCATAAGGACGGGTGGTTCCAATTCTGGGTCGGACCAGACTCTCGAGTTTGAGTTTGGCTCTAGTGGTGCCTTGAGTAGGAGAGATGAGATTCTAGATTCTGAGATGGGTCCCAAGTTGAGAGGTATTGTTATTCAGCTGATGTCTTAGACCTGTGTAGGTCAACACTCGGTTACGGGAAGTACCGTGAGGCGCATGTATCTAGGGAGTGGTGTTCGACAGAGGTCGAGGGTGAAACGATTTAGTGGGTTTGTGGTATTTGTTGGGGTAAAGAGAGCTTCGTGACTTGTGTGTCACCGGGCCGAGAATGTTGTTGTGAGAAGGAAGTCGGTGAGACATTTCGGGGCATGTTATGGGTGACCTTTGGAGATTCAACCGTGGAGTCAGGAGTTGACTTAGTGCCCAGTATTGAAAGGGATATGAGAAACGAAGTTGGGGCTTTCGAATGTGACGTCTGAAGACACTTCTGAGCAAGTATGGTTTTTCCCTTGTGCCTGAAGGCAGAGTGTTAAGGATTCTATGTCGGATGGGTTCTGATAGCGGTTTAGTGGATGAGCCCTAGTGAGGTGTGGACCCTTCCGTTTCTTGGGGCGTGATTCGGATCTTTTAGCATGTTGGTTGAGTGAGCGGTATCCGATTGTTGGATTCGGTCTTGTGAGAATCAGAGGATCAGTGGGTTATCAGGGTTGACATTCGAGGAGCAAATATCATGGTGATCGCTTGAGTAGGTGGTCTGGCGGCGAGTTAGGCCACTAGAGTTTCCAGATATTGGGAAAGAGTATATTAGCGGCCGAAGAGTTGGTTTAGTTTTGGGACTTGGGAGTTTCTGTGTGGTTTCAGGTGTCCATTGAGAAAGTTATCGGTGTAGTATGAGATCCTTCCGGTGGTGTCTTTCGTGTTGATGAACCTTGTGTGGTTACGGAGTGATTTCGAGGGCGAAATCTAATTCAAGTGGGGAGAATTGTAACATCCAGATTTTTAGAGGTATATTGGTGTGGGTGAATCTTATGATTAAAAGAGAGACTCGACGAGTTGAGGGTCCAACTCGCCGAGTCGAGTCGGGTTCTCCCGTGGAGTTAATGAGTGGACTCGACGAGTCCGAGGAGAGGGACTCGCCGAGTAGGTGTTGGGCGGAGAAACTCTAATCTCCGGGGTTTGGGACCTATTTAAAGGCACTTATAGCCTCCTTGGCCCCTTCCCAATAGTGTCTTCGTCCCTTGAGAGAAACCCTAGAGTTATTTATGAGCTAGAGAGGAAAGAGGCTTCTTGGAGGTCATTTCTTTGAGAAGAAGATCAAGGGAGTTGCAAGGATCTCAGAGGAGAGTTGGTGGATCAGTCTCATCTTCATTTCAAGCTTCAGATCTGGTACAACTCTTGCCTCCATTGTGTTTGAGTAGATTTCCTTGGTTGTAAAGTTGGGCTTGCATCCATATTGATGGGTTTTTGGGTGCATCCAAACCCTTTTTCGAGTCAATTGTAGATCTGGACCTTGTGAGGTCCAGAGATCCAGAAAGTAGATAGCCTTGAGTGAGTAACCTTGGAGCTTTGAAGCTATGGAGCTTCAATGGAGTCAAAATGGTGTATAGAGCAAAATACACCATGCATGAGCCTCAAGTTCAGACCTTTGCGTGACTTTTGGGTAGTAGGGGGTTAGATCTATGAGTTTGGGTTGCAGATCTGACCTCAAATGGCTGAATGAGAAATCTGTGGGAGCCAACTCGCCGAGTCCATGGGCGACTCGACGAGTCGTAGCGGGTTTGACCGAGTAGTCTTGACCCAGTGTTGGCTCGCCGAGTTGGGAGTCAACTCGACGAGCTGAGTGAGTCCTAGGTAGAGTTCAGCTGATGCGAGGGGACTCGACGAGTCGCATGGGTGCACTCGACGAGTAGGGTCAAATGTGGACTGTTGACTTGAGCTTGACTTCTGTTGACTTTGGGGTTTTGGTCAACATAAGTAATAGAGGCCTTGGAAGGGTAAAATTGTCTTTTACCCACTTTAGAGAGTTAGAAAGAGAGGGAACCGCCTTCGATTATCTGAGTCGTGAAAAAGAGTTATTATAAGAGATATTCATCCTATGTGTTAGGCGGTGGCGAGTTCGAGATTCAAGTGTGAGGATAGTTGCTTTCTGCTTGCCAGGTGAGTCTTCTCACTATACTGTACCTAGAAGGGTACCTATGTGTGACCGGAAGGTCTTATATGCTATGAGATGTATGAGCTGTATGTTGTTATGTGATATGTATGTGTTATGTATGTTATGTATGATAAGGACCGGAAGGTCAAGATGATATGGACCGGAAGGTCAAGAGGTTACGGACCGGAAGGTCGATACGGGTAGGACCGGAAGGTCCACCGGGATTCGGGACGGAAGTCCCCTGAGACACATGGGTCGGAAGATCCTATAGAGTTATGGCCTGGAAATGCGTATGTGCTGCATGTGGTATTTTGGGGAACTCACTAAGCTTTGTGCTTACAGTTTTATGTGTTATGTGTTTCAGGTTTTCTCAGGATCGCGGGACGGCACCGGCTTGATTGTACACACCAGAGAAAGAGTTGTATTTTGAGGATCCTGGATTATTAATGGAGTTGTGTTTGTTTTTTTGAATAAACGAGATTTCTATACTATGAAAAGTATGCGATTTTGAAATGAAAAATCTGTTTGAAAAATTACGATATTACATCAGCTTTAGGCAGAAAAGTACCCGAAGATGAAAATTGCCTTCGAAAGGGCCTGTGAATTCTTGAAGGCCTTGGTATGTGATTTTGGAAAAATCGATGTTGAAACACATCCTGTCCTTGCCGACAAATTTGATTTTCCTCCTTTCGAGCGTGTGCCAAACATCACTGAAGGATTCCAAGAAATGTCCCTTGGTGTAACAAGCTACCCTAATTAGGGACTATGTACAAAAAGAATCAAGATGGCCCAAAGTACTTCATTCCGGTAACCGAAATCCACCGACTAACGAAAAGGCAACTGGATGTCACCCTGGCCTCAGTGCAACGATCAAAGCACACAACTGAAGAGGTTAAGTTCGAGATCATAAGAAGAATCCAGTGGCTATTCGAATTCAGAAAGTTTTGCTGGATTATCATCAAGTTCCTTAAAATGAACAAATGAAGAAAGCTGAGAGGTCACTTTAGGGGAAATTGTTGTAACAAAAGTGACCCTCTTCAGCTAAAAGGAACCACAGACTTTTGAGTTGATGATACCGTAGAGAAGATCCTACTGGAGACTATTTTTGTCTTTTGTGACCCGCAGAGTTAAAGATGAACCGCGGAGTGGAGTTATGCATGTAGATAGTTTAAGTTATTTTACTGAAATATCTTGTATTCCATGTAATATCCGGTTTACCATTCATGATCACCGTAGTCAGTCACTTTACGATTATTTTACTCTTTGATGTAACTTTTGGGACTCTATAAATAGAGCATCCCACTTCATGTATTCCTTACCAATTTACCAATTATCAACAATCAATCGATCACTGAATGTTTATCAATATCAGATTGTTCATCTCTATACCTTAAGTTATCTTAAATGATACTTAACCGAGTCCCTCTTCACTTGTGTTGTTCATCTTATACTAACTTGTGTTTGCATGCAAACCTTGTTACGATTCAACCTTATGTCTACTTGTTTACTGCTTATTGATATAAACTTGTTGCTATTTATTTTCCTTACATTTCCGCAATCTAACTATTATTATTGTTGAGCTAACAAGATCCACTGAGATTAACTTTAATTCCGCAACTTATTATCTCGTTACTAACGTTTGTTCAAGTTTTTCTCTCAACGGATAACATTGTTGTTACATTTTTTTCAATCGATATAATCAAAATGGAAAAACTGTTCATTGTTATTTGTTGCATTTTGCCTCATGTAAAATTCAATAAAGAGCATTTCAAATTGTTTTGGGGATTGTTTCTCACTTGACCTTATGGTTTTTTCAGGAGTTACCAAAAATACCCTTCACGGGTCATACTTAACACGGGCCTTAAACATACCTAGTATATATATATATATATATATATATATATATATATATATATATATATATATATATACTTAGATTATTTTGTTTTTACTAACTATTATGTGCCAGAATGCACAGATCTGGACCACCGGACGGAATAGAATCAAAGGTTATGCTCTGAGAGTCTATAATATTACAATAGGGTAACATGCACCATATAACCACACAATTTTCAGCATAAGGGTATTTTGGTCAATTTACCTATATTAAAAAAGGGAAATTTTCGTATTTTAAGGGATTATTAATACCTTTAATTTTAAAAATCCAACTATTTTAAATTAATTCAAATTTAAAAATCCAATTTTATTCTGTCAGAATGATAGAATGTCAACCATAAACTAGTAAATATATTTTCGATTTTATTCTTGCAGAATACATTTCCAATGCAGTTATATTTGATAATTGACCTGATTTAAGAATAAGATATTATTTATATACATCCAACTTGGGTCTATGATTTTATTCTTAACATACAAAATTCATACATTTTAATATAGTTATACATATTCTAACAGAATATCATAAAAAATGAATAAAATTCTTAATAAATAGCATTATTGAATATACAATTATTGAACAAATACACTTGATCCCCTTCAGTGGTCCATATAATCAACTTGATCTTCACATATATACTTGTTGTTGAGCTCGATTCCAAATATTTCTCTTGTATGATCAATATTGAATTCCTTCTCCATGCAATTTTGAAAGAATAAGATATATTACTCGTTAGTATTACCAGTTAAAAAAATATACTTGTTGTTAACAAACATTCGCAAAGACATTCTAACAGAATGCATTTATATAAATAAATTCTAAAAGAATACATTACAGAATGCACTTAAATCATAGTCTTTTCTTCTATATGCATAAACATTCTAAAGCATGTATAAATGTATTCTGTCATAATTACTAGCAACACATGTTTTATGTAATATTTATATTCTCATAGAATGAACATGTGTTTTCATTATGATATGAAAAAATTAAAGAATAAAATTCAAGTTCATTCTTAGAGAACAATCATTCTAAAAGAATAAAATTAAAGCTTCCCTGCCTTTTTTGGTTGTCTAGGTCTGATCCAATTTGAAGGATTACATGTGAAGAATATTTCCCTTCTTCATTCTAAAAGAATAGTAGCCTCGTTAGGTTCAATTGTACAGAATGCACAAGGATGTCAAGGACAAACAAGTGATTAGTACTGAAATAAGTAGACTATAGCAAATAAATGGCTCATGTGTAAACATGAATGAAATGTGTGAAGATAGGCATCATACCTTTAAAATAAGAAGCTTATACAGGCATTGCTGAAGCTCTTTTGAAGCATCATCATGAGAGAGCTAAATGGATTCTGACAAGGTCTCTGTCCATCGACAATTTCCATTGCATACAAATGCTTTACCTGTTTTGGCAACGATTTTATCTGTTTCTATGGAGATGAGAGAGATTGAAAGCTTATCCCATCCTGAGGGTACCTAAATATACAAAACAACAGTGAAAATGAATCCTTCGCAAATAAGATGTATTGGTTACAACTAAAACTGACAGCTACTTGATATCTAACATGAGCCATCATGTCACTACATACTCCCTTCAGTCATATCATTTTATCAGGAAATAGGTTTGATTAATTGATATAACAAATTTATCTACAAAAGACATGTTTCCTACGCACTTATCGTTTCAAATATTTCTCCACTTTAAAAGCTGGAACACAACAAATAAATACACCACAAAGATATACATCAAAATCTTCACTACTAACTTTACGAAACTGCTAAACCTTACATATCTTCCTGGAGCTTAGACAATCCATCTAAAGTGACAAAGAGGAACAAATAATAGTTGTGTGTATGAAAAACGAAAGAGATAGTCCTGAAGAGCTTGAAGGCTAAAGAACTTGAAATCGAGTTTTTCGCCTGATTTAAAATCAACAGACGATGTTAAAGAGGAATTTTGTTTGTGAAACCTATTCATCATCTTCTGCTTCATCATCTCCTTCATTCTGATTAGCAGCCAATCTTGGCATTGATGGAGATGCATGATTCTCATTAGCAGCCAATCTTCAGAATCATTTGAACTTAGAATCTTCAGAATCAGATGGTGATTTTAGGGGTTATTGCGGCTATGGTGGTCGTGGTGTCCGATGACTTTCATGATTTAGGGTTAGGTTGTGAAGAAGTGGAGCAGAAGAAGAAGCCAACCAAGAGATGAGATAACTTGTAAGAGGGAAAGATTGAGGACTTGGAAGACATAAGGGGAAGTTGTGTTGGCCATGATTGCCTGATACATAATGTTCTAAATTCATCTATGTTTCTTGCGTGATATCAGGAATATTAATTATCTACCATAATTAACTATGCAAAGATTACTATACTACCCTCAAATGATTTATTTTTTCCTAAATTCTTATTGGTGCATTCATGCACACAATAGTTGCTAGAAACATTTGAACCTAGCTCTCTCTCTCTCTCTCTCTCTCTGTGTGTGTATATATATATATATATATATATATATATATATATATATATATATATATACTAGTTGTGAGACCCATGTATTACATGGGTTAAAATAAGTTCAATATAAATGTCAAAATATTTGAGAACTTTGAATTTCATAAGAAAAATAATGAATTATTATAATGGAAATGTTTTTTATCTTTTAAATTTAAACAAATAATTTAAATAAATAAACAAAAGAAACTAATGAGCTTTAATTTTGGGAATTTTGAAATTAAAAGGTAAGTTGATTAATAAAATTGATATCTATTTATTACTACATTTATTGCAATTATTACATTAAAATATTATGTGAAATTTAATAAAATAGAAAAACTCATAAAATGACATGTGGAAAAAAAAATTAATTCAAAATAACCATAAAATGACATTTGACAAATTGAATGAGAGTGTGACAAATGACAAAAAACCTTCATTTATTAGAGTATATATATATATATATATATATATATATATATATATATATATATATATATATATATATATATATATATCAAAAATAGGGACCTATTACATTAAGTCCAACAAACCAAAAAATGGACTTTGATTTGAACATTTGAACATATAGTATACTATTAATGAGTTATTTTGAATGACAACACAAACATCATAAATATTACACAAATGGATAATAAATATTTAAAGAAAACTATGTTTTTCTAGAAATCAATTAATCTTTCAACTAAATTATTCTAACATGGTGGATGCGAGTAACTTACTCCAAATGAAATTGGCAAAACATCCCTAACAAACTTTGTTTGTGGTTTGCATCCGGAACTAGGTGTGATGTAGCCAATGTTATACAAATCTAGTTGAGTCGGTTAGTTGAACCGTTCAGACTGAGAGAACAGGAGACGAGAGCGGTTTAACAATGTTTGATTTTATGCTAATTTCTAGATCGGATCGAATCGTACGATTTCTTCAAAAACCAAGTTGAACCGACATGATAAAACTGATAAAAAACCGTTTAAGCAGTTTATTAGATTTAGATAGTTAAATTTCACTTAACACATTAAAAACAATCTATTTCTAAAGCAAATTAAAAACTCAATCAACCAAATTATATGGAGTGTACATAAGTCGAATGTCAATGCACACCTCTATCGGACACGACTTCAACGCATACTAGACATTAGTCCGACGCTGATTTTCTCAATTATTATGTTTAAAACTTTATAATAGATTTCATTATCATAAGGATTTATGTTTTTAGATGTCAAATTCTTTGTTATATATATCTATATGCATGTATAAAAATAAAAAATACATAAAAATTATGAAAACCGAGTTGACGGACGATCGAATTAGGAACCGGTCACCAAATCGGTTCAACTACAAAACCAATTTTTAAAACATTAGATGTAGCTCGTTTATAAAAAGTCGTATTGGTTATATTTTGTTGATAAACCAAAGGTGTAAATAGTCGCACCTAATTTTGAGTTTTGACAATAATAGATAAACTAACTTTCGGTAGGGTTTCAACGAAATATAGCATATGCACTTAAACCTGTATACGGATACAAAACCGAAAAATCCAAACCTAAACCTAAATTCGGTCAAAAATCCATCAATTTCTGTGATATGGGTCCAAATAGTTGCACCTAATTTTGAGTTTTGACAATAATATTTTTGAAAAAAGTTTTGATTTCAATTTTGATGCAACAGCAACACCTATTCAGGAAAGTCCACTCAGCACTGCACTTGTTTTGCTACGCCTCTTCGATACAAACGAGAAACGGCCATTCCATCTTTCTCTCCAAAATATAAGCGGCGATTTCCCCAAACACAACTTCACACGGAAACCATCGCCCTCGCCCTCATTTTATAATAATCCTCATTTTGGTCTGCAAAATTATATTTACCTGTTGATTCCATTTGTTTGGTTCTTCCTGTTCCCTATCAAAATAATCAAATTTGATTTGAGTTTTCCAACAATCAATGGCTCAAGTGGTTGCTTCCAAGTTGACTCATACTTCATTTGCGTGCCCTAGCTCTTCCGGTTCTCTTAGCAATCAGATTGAAAAGATCAAGCCTAGTGGTTTCGCTTCCAAACTTCTGATTGGTAACAATGATCGGATTAGTCAGAACCACCACCGTGTTCTTAGCGTCACCGCAAGGAGACAGGAGGTTGAAGTTGTTCCGGTTACGCCTGAAGACGTAACCAAGGTCGTATATAGCTTTAATTTTTTCTCGTTGGTTGGTTTTGGTTGATCTGGATTGGTTGTCATGCTTGATTTCAGCTTACGCTCAAACATACCGCTGGATCTTTTATTTCAGTCGTATTAGGTTTTAAATGCAAAAATGGATTTTGTGACCAATTTACGTTCAGCATTCATCTATCAGCCAGTATTTGTCGAGCTTAAAACTGCATCAAACGCCAACTTTACACTGTTAAAACCGCCCATTCTATCATTGCAATTACATGTTCATAATCTCTTTCATCTTCATACTAGGCTGCTTTTAACCCGATCCGAAAATTTCTTCTTGTCATCAGATAGATAGGAATCATCAATCACCGGAAGTTTTACAGCAAGGTGATTCATCGGTAGGTATATGGTCCAGACCATTGGTGAAACGCAAGACAAAAATTGTTTGCACAATAGGTCCATCCACAGACACCAAGGAAATGATATGGAAGCTGGCTGAGGCTGGGATGAATGTAGCAAGACTGAACATGTCCCATGGAGACCATGCATCTCATCAGAAAGTTATCGACTTGGTTAAAGAATACAATGCTCAATCCAAGGATAATGTTATTGCCATTATGCTCGACACAAAGGTAGGCTTCATCTTTTATCAGGATTTTTTTTTGCCAATCTTTCAGAAGGAATCATAATATTTTCATCTGTTCACAGGGGCCTGAAGTCAGGAGTGGGGACTTGCCACAGCCTGTTAACTTAGTAAATGGTGAAGAATTCACTTTCACCATAAAAAGGGGTGTTGGGACAGCAGACTGTGTTAGTGTTAACTATGATGATTTTGTGAATGATGTTGAAGCTGGTGACATGCTTTTGGTTGATGGTATGCTAAAGATGACCTTTTGCTTCACACCTGATTGTTTTACTTTTACATTCAAGATATTACTTGACATAGATTAGGTCAATTTCCACGCAACTTGAAAACATAAATGACAGCATATGCTTACACATAGGTGGTATGATGTCCTTGTTGGTTAAGTCCAAAACTGAAGATTCAGTCAAATGTGAAGTTGTGGATGGTGGTGAACTCAAATCCAGACGCCACTTAAATGTTCGAGGAAAAAGTGCAACTCTTCCATCCATTACTGGTTAGACTCGATAACCATAATCTTTCTAATGACTTCAATAATTCATATTTCTTTTGAAGATTATCAACCTGTTGGAATAAAATGAACATGATGATGATACTATATTGCAACAGAAAAGGACTGGGATGATATCAAATTTGGAGTGGACAATCAAGTTGATTTCTATGCAGTCTCCTTTGTTAAAGATGCAGAAGTCATCATTGAGTTGAAGAATTACCTCAAAAGTAAGAACAACAACACGCCAACACACACACACGGATCAGATTCTATTACTTTGAACTTCATTGCGACGTTGTTTCTCTTTTGTTAGGCTGTAATGCAGATATCCAAGTAATTCCAAAAATAGAAAGTGCAGACTCTATACCAAACTTACAATCAATCATCACAGCATCAGATGGGGTAAATTTGTTTTGTTGCCAAACCCTAAACCCTAATCCCTAATCCCTAAAAACCCTAAACTGATGATGTTGCTTTACTTTGGTCAGGCAATGGTTGCAAGAGGAGATCTTGGAGCAGAGTTGCCTATTGAAGAGGTTCCATTGTTGCAGGTAAGTTTTGGTTTTTTGTTAAAGGTCTTTGATTCATTAGTAGAGTGATTAATTTTGTGGTTTAATTTAGGAAGAGATAATCAGGACATGTCGTAGCATGGGAAAAGCTGTGATAGTTGCAACAAATATGCTTGAAAGCATGATAGTTCATCCCACACCAACAAGAGCTGAGGTCTCAGACATTGCTATTGCTGTTAGAGAGGGTGCTGATGCAGTTATGCTATCCGGAGAAACAGCTCATGGGAAGTAAGACTTTTTTTTTTTTTTTTCCTTCAAAAGGGTAAAACGGTCATTTACTAATTAATGTCTTGGTGCATGCAGGTTTCCCTTAAAAGCCGTTAAAGTAATGCACACGGTGTCGTTGAGAACTGAAGCCAGCATAGCCGGTGGTGTCACACCCTCTAATCTTGGTCAAGCCTTTAAGGTTGACTTTAAAATAAAAAAAAAAATAAAAAAAAAAAATTAATTACAACTCAATAATACTTTTAAAATTACTTATTGTGATATAATATATGTTGCAGAACCATATGAGTGAAATGTTTGCATTCCATGCAACATCAATGTCCAACACTCTTGGAACATCAATTGTGGTGTTCACTAGAACTGGTTTCATGGCTGTTTTATTGAGCCATTATCGCCCCACTGGCACTATTTTTGCCTTCACAAATGAGTAAGTCACTCACAAATCACAAATCACAATCATATAATATGCTTTCAAAAACTGTAATTTCATTATATATGATGCTAACATTTATTATTTGTGATTTGTGTAAATCAGGAAAAGGGTACAACAGAAGTTGGCTTTGTATCAAGGAGTATGCCCGATCTACATGGAGTTCTCTAATGATGCTGAGGAGACATTTGCAAATGCTCTTGGTACATTGAAGGTAAATCTATGTTTTAATATAATAGTAATATATTGGTATTATTATTTTTTTTCCTTTAAGAAATAATATATAATTATTTTGTATGTGCAGAATCAAGGGATGATAAAGGAAGGCGAACAGGTGGCACTTGTTCAGAGTGGGAGGCAGCCCATCTGGCGGTTCCAATCCACCCATAATATTCAGGTCAGGAAGGTCTAAACAGAAGCTCTTGTGTTGTGTCGTGTTCTTCTTCTTTTCTTTTTATAGGAGGGAGTGAGTGGTGCTTAATTTAGTCTAGTAGTTTATTTATTATTATATGTCATGTATTACTATTATGTCAAAGAATAATCTGATCTGAAAAAACCAACTTACAATTTTGTTGATTGAGTATTGACATATGAACTTTTTTTTGTATTGTATGATGTTTTGAAATTTTGAAGTCTTTTATGAAAAAATTAGTAATGTGATAATAAGTTAGTTATAGCTTCTACCTACCACAGTCCACAGAAGCTTGTTTATTGTGGTACAATGAATCTTGCATGACGTCTTAATTTGGATGCCATGAAATATGAACTTGATGATATAGCTTATCAGAGAAAGGCCCACCATCTAGCTGAAGTCTTGCATGTTGATACCTGATTTGATTTGGACTTCTTAATTTGGATGCCAAGAAAGAGTGTAGTTTAAGCCACGGAGATCTTTAAGTGAAAACATGAACTGTTGAACAAGCTAGGGGAGGCGTGTGAATTTGTAGATTGAGGGTCGGGTGAGTTTGGTGAAAGACATAACATTGTCATGTAGACTGGTGTTGATAGACACAATAATGACAACAACAGGTAGAGGAGGATCCTTGGGGGTTGATCTTGATCATAGAAAAACTTCTTGATTGAAAACTAACAACGAACCGAGATACATACATTTTGGCTGTGGGTTTGTTGTGAGAAAAACTATACCCATGGAAGAGAACAACAATTCCTTTTATGAGATATATAGGGTCAAAGAAATGGGTAGCACAAATATGACCCAACGACTGTAGAAATGTATAATCTGATTTTTTGTTGTGTAGAATGTATTAGGATTTAGGATCAGGAGTCACCAAACCAAACCATCGGTGGCAGCTGGAGTTGCAGGAGAAACTCAGCAGGAGGATTTGGTGGCAATATAAATCATTCAAAACAAAACAATGGTGGTTACTTGCACATCATACAGAATTATTGTCACAATCCAGTTGGATGTTGATTGTAAGCATTTGGAATTGGCGATTGTGGCATTGGTAAGAAGCTACTGAGACGAAGTGAAAAAATAAAATAAAAAGTCTGATACCATAATGAGATTAAGAAGTGTGAATTCACTTGTATATATAAAAGAGTAAAAGATTAACAAAAAGCACTATAAGCTCCACAACCTACGACACTAACAACCCATTATCCAATCGATTACCACAAAATCCTAATACAATATTTGACTAAATCAATCCTAGGATATCCTAATGGAAAAGTACTGAAAGTTATTCCCTTGCAACAAAAATCTGTTTTTCACAATATATATATATATATATATATATATATATATATATATATATTAACAACGATCATTTATAAAGTAAGTTTACAGAATGTATTTTGCAAATTGGATGATTATCAGGTAATATTTTATTTTTCTTTAAAAAATGACTATTTGGTGGTAAACACCTATTTTGGTCATTTTATCGATTATCCCTAACAAAAGTTATTTGATTAAAGTTAGAATTAACAAGGTAAATTTTATATTTGCCAAACATTGCAAAAACTGATTTATATCTTTGCATCACATTCAATAATGTATGGAGGAGGGGGAGTACAAATATACCAAATGTACACTTTTACTCATCCAAACCTAAACCGATCACCAATCAAATTCTTTGGCTACCGATATCATCTTGCTACCAAATATAATTAACGTTATATATATATATATATATATATATATATATATATATATATATATATATATATATATATATATATATATATATTACAAATTAGTGCAAAATACATAAAACCCAACCCACTGTATTTTGACCATTTTGTAACTTAACCACTAATTTCAGTTTCGTCAATAAAAGTCATCCAAGTTTGACATTTTTTTCTATGTTGACCACTTTGACCTGCTATAGCATAGCAGAGGTTAAATGGGTCAAAATTTAGTGTTTAGTGGAATATTTTGTGTCGAATCACAGCCACTAAACATCGACAAAGATTTCTGTTGCGACGATTTTAACTTGCTATAGGAGGTCATAACAGGTCAAAGTGGTTGACATAGAAAATTTTGTCAAACTTGGTTAGCTAGCCTATCATTGACGAAATTGAAATATAGTTGTTAAACCACAAAAATTACTAAAATATATATATAGTGGTTTTTATGTAATTTTTGCTACAAATTAAACATATGATCATTTGGACCAAATATAGAATTACTAAACTGTCTAGTATTCAAATCATTACCATCAAGAGCCGAACCAAATCGATCAAGCCACTGAGTCGGGGTCGGGTTCTCACTCTCTGCAACCCATGCTGAAGTCATATCAATATCCTCCACCTGTATCGGATCATTCTCTAAACTTGACCTTTTTGCCCTTGATAGCTTTAGATTGTAATGTATGTATGCAATATCATTCAAAGTTTCTTTATCAATCTTATTTCTTTTCTCCGAATGTATTTGTTGAAACATACTCCAATGTCTCTCGAATGTACAACTGCTGCACACTTGACTCAGTATTCTCATTGCAACTCGTTGTAGTGTCGGAGCCGAGTCGCCGTATTGTTCCCACCAAATTCCTGTACGCAAGGGTAAAATGGTCATTTACTCACACTTTCAGACAGTTTTAAAAAAAAAAGGCACGAAAACTTACCAGGTGAAACAGCATCAATGGCCTCCTTGGCAAGATTGCATCCAAACATCCCTGTGGCCCTTGTAAACAACAGAATTTGATTTGTAATATCTCGTCTTAATTCAGGAGTCGGAAGCAATTTCTCCAAAACCCTAAAAAAATCTTCTTTTATCGATCCAAGAAACTTGATTTCTGGATTATATTGAATACCCGGATTCAAAAAAGCAGCAGCTGAATGTAAAGGTGAATGAAGGTGGCTCTGCCATTTTTGATCCACAATATCAAAAAAAGTTTTACACTTTATATCATCCATAATGTAATAAGTCCTAATCGACTCCTTAGCTTTTGTCATCAGCTCATAAATGGACCCCACCCCCGGTTTCCCACCGGAAACCTCCCTCGTCACCTTTAAAAACGGGTCGGAAACCGCCACACACTCCTCCACCCCCCGCCAAAACTCATTGTCTTCAAGAATCTCAATGCATGTGATGCTTTGTGGTTTATTTCCATACACAGGGTTGTTGGTGAACTCAGGGGAATTAAACATGTGTTTCAATCTTGAACGTTGTTTTAAGATGGATTGCAATGAAAGGAAGTGAGACACGTATTTTGTGATTCCCGTTTTGATGATTTCTTCATTTACAGTGTACTTTTTCATCATATCAAGAACCGATGAATCATTGTATATGAATTTTGAAATAACTTGTGCTTGTAAGATACAACGATTCACCCAATCTATCTTTGAAAACTCTTTCAAGATTGCATTTAAACATTGTGAAGCACATGGGGACACGAAAATTGTCCCATAAGTTTGGAGAATATGATTCACTACGCTTGTGCAATTCAAAGTGTTGTCCAAGATTATCTGAACAATGTTTTCGGGACCGAATTCTTGGATTACAGAATCGAACAAATCGGTTAAGAACTTTGTGTTCTTGAAGTAAGAACTCGCGTCTACAGATTTATGGAAGAATGTGCTTGATGGTGATGAAATTAGGAAGTTGATTAAAGTTCTTGATTTGTGATCTGTCCATGTTTCCACAATTATTGTGCAACCTGTTGTTGTCCATTCTTTTTCAATTTCTTTAGATTGTGAGGACACTTCGGTTTTTATAATCTCTAACCAATTGTTTTTTAGGGTTTCGGGTGAAGGACCTTTAAACCCATTACAACATTTCGTGATTGAATCAATCATTAATTGGTAAGATGAAGAACGGGCTACACTGAAGTCTAGTTTGTTTTCGAAAAAGAAAAGAGCTATGTTTCTTTCTGCATCTTCTTGGTTATTACTAGGGGCATTTTGGGTAATGTTGGGAAAGATTTTGGTGATTGGAGATAATGTTTCTAGGGTAACAAGACTTCTATTTTGAGAGATGGTTATAGGAGAAGATTTGGGTTCTTCTCTTTTTTGTTTTTTTGTTGAAGGAACTTCTTTAATGTCTTCTTTTGATGCTATTATGTTCCTAACTCTATCGCTCACATCATCTCTAACTTTGCTACATGGATTTACACCTTTACTTGGAAGTCTAGAAAGATGATGCTTTAGTCTACTTATGCCACCGTTTAAAATTCTAAGACAGAATTTGCATTTCACCTTGTTTCCGTCTAGTTTCTCAGCATATTCCCAACAAACATCTTTCTCTCGTACCACTGCCCCAAAAAAATGAATCTTATAAATGAAATTGCATATGACTGTATGATTCAGAGAGATGACAAAAAACTCCAAATCAAGAAAAGATAGGGACTTACTTATGTAGACAATACACCTTGCATTTCACCCTGGTTACATTAATAGGATAAACAAGAAAGTTTTTGTAATAGTTAGTACTTAGTAGGGAATTACATTCAAAAGATGTACTTAAAATGTCTATGAATTTCATCACTAATCTTGGTTGAGGGAATAGCTAACTTAGCACACGTGTCAAGTGCATTCAAAAGATATACTGAGAATGGAAAATTACAGTTTCGAACTAAAATATAATGGATTTCACTCAAAAGATTGTAACATAAAAAACTTTTCCAGCAAATTTATGCATTTCTTCAGTCAAATGAACGAATTGAAAAAGCAAAATGTAAAAAAAATTGAACAAATTCCTCATTGTCTTGCAGATCTACTAGATAATTGGTTCTAGGTGTCTAATTAATCTGCTAGCAAATGTAGCAGAAAAACTGATACAACTGGATCAATCAATCTTCATAAAATCGATAACTAGAAGGTAAAGTTACCATTTTTTTTTTCTAAATTTTGAGTTCAGAAAGCTTCTTGGAATAAAAAACATAAGCTAATAGAAACTCGGGTCAGGGAAGAAGTTCAAATATTTATTTCAATTTTTTCACTACACGCATCGATTAGCACGAAAAAACTAGAGATTAGGAATCGATAAGCACACAAACTTTTATCTTCTTACAATAGAAATTAGGGTTGTAGATTTTACTAAGTACTTAATAAAGAGAAAATGGGGGAGAAAGTAGCGAGAAATAAGAGATGGCTTACAGAGAGTGAGCGAAACGAAGTGAAGGAGATCTTCACTTATAATTGATGAATGAGAGATTAGCGGAGGTTGCAGATTCGGAAAAAATGGTGTCGGTTGTCGGATTTTCTCGCGATATTTTAAAGGAAATTGAAGAATTAGGGTTTTCCTGTTCTTCTCGTTTTCTGTATGTTTTTTAAATAAAATTTTAGTATGTAACCCCGATATATCGCGGGGTCTCTATTTTACGTTCTGATTAGATCCTGTCCGTTGCTTTACAAAACGACATCATCAAGAATGTAGAAAGGAAAAACAAAAATTAAGGCGGAAGCTACTCTTATTTATCAGAGCCAGGTTTCGATCCTGGGACCTGTGGGTTATGGGCCCACCACGCTTCCGCTGCGCCACTCTGATTTGTTGATACTTAACTTCATCCCCAGATATAAAACATAGAATCTATCAAAATAACTAAAAGTTGTTTCATTTCTTTTATCATAAGTAGTAAATATATTGAATGCGGTATAAGAATTGTAATTAAAGCGTAATTTAATTTTTATAAACTTTTTTATATATATATAAGAGAAAAGTTAATTTTTTTATTGTTAAATATGGTAAGTTTTGTGGTTTTCCTACATGAGACATTCAAACAAGTGATTTCGTTTTTATAGTTTTAAACAACAAACATTTTTAAATATTATTTTATACAGCTAGTTTGATTAGAAATTATAATTTCATATTGATACTATGATATATATAAAACACATTTACATGTTCATGCAGAAAAAGGAGAAAAGAATGGTTTTTGTAAAACTTATTATAATTCTTTTTGTACAAAAAAACATGCCCATCAATGCATATGTTAATAATGTTATAATAATATTTTGTTATTTTTCTTTTAGTTTTACAAAGACACTTTGATTAAAGTCCTTCGTCTATACTCCATCACCATGTGCATCCTCCAGTTATCCCGCCATATCTCTCCCTGCAACACCAATAGGCAATAGTAGAATTTACTCACTTTTTCCGTACAAAAATTATTAATCCTTCTGCCACACGCAATCTCTCTCAGTCACTCAGATTTGAGCAGAGTTTCTTTCTGCCGTTTCATTGTTCGTTCCCTTTCGACATTAGCCGCTTCTCGAGTAAAATCCACACATAAGCCCCGTTTGTTTGGAGGTTTTGATGGAGTTGTTACAGAGCCCAAGGAGTTGAGATCTGTTCGTCCATTGGTGAGTTTCTAGCTTTAACTTTTCCTTTTTTGCAAATTTGGCATTCGCACAATCATGAATATGTGTGCTGTATACGAAATCAGGAAGACGTACATTCATATATTTACGTTTTTTTTTTCAGTTTAACTCGGTCTATGCTCAACAGAATGAAGATAATCGTTATATGATTCTATCCTACACTGATTCTGTTTAAGTTTTGTTTATTTACTCGTTCCTTTTGTTGGATTTCATGCAGATGTGGAAGGTTTTGTAGGTTTTGAGAGAAAACGGAGACGATGAACAAGTTCAGTTTCATTGCAGTATTCTTGTTTGGGGCTATTTTCTCTCTAGTTACTACTGAACCTACAGAAGATAAGAAGATCTTACTCGATTTCATCCAAAAAATTCCGCATTCTTCTGCGATTAACTGGAGAATGAATTCTTTGGCTTGTAGTAACTGGACTGGGGTGACATGCGATCATCAACGTTCATCGATAATAGCTCTTCGTTTGCCTGCGCTTAGTTTTCATGGCCCTATACCTCCAAACACTCTCAGCCGACTATCAAATCTTCAGATCTTGAGCTTAAGATCCAATGGATTATCAGGTCCTTTTCCATCTGATTTCTCCAATCTGAAAAACTTAACATCTCTACATCTTCAATGCAATAACTTCTCTGGTCCATTACCTTTGAATTTATCCGTCTGGAACAATCTCTCTGTTCTTAATCTCTCCCACAATGGTTTTACTGGAAGCATTTCTCCTTCCGTTTCAAGTCTGACTCACCTCACAGTTTTGAGTCTCGCTAACAACTCACTTTCCGGTGAAATCCCCGATTTCTGTATCTCGAGTTTACAGATTATAGATTTGTCCAACAATTTTTTCACTGGAACCGTGCCTCGATCTCTCGGAAGATTTCCTAGCTCGGCTTTTCTCGGAAACAACCTAGCACCTAACTCTGGTTCATTATCGCTTCCTGCTCTTTCTCCTCAAAAGAAACCCTCAAAACTGAGTGAATCTGCAGTCCTTGGGATCGTGATCGGTTGTTCCGTGTTAGTGCTAGGACTACTTGCTTTGCTATTGGTTGTTTGGCATTTGAAGACAGAAGCTAAAAATCAGGATCTGCAGAGAACAGATAAGAATCAAAAGGGCATGGAGAATTTGCGATCGAGAAGCCTTGGAAATGGAAACGGAAACGGGAACCTGGTTTTCTTTGAGGGAAGTAACCTGGCGTTCAACTTGGAGGATCTTTTTAGGGCTTCTGCAGAGGTTCTGGGGAAGGGTACTTTCGGTACAACTTATAAAGCAGCATTGGAGGATTCAAATGCGGTTGTGGTGAAGAGATTAAAAGACGTGTATGTAACAAAACGGGAATTTGAGCAACAAATGGAGATTGTTGGAAGCATACGACATGAGAATGTGGTTCCTTTAAGAGCTTATTACTACTCCAAAGATGAAAAGTTAATGGTGTATGACTACTTCAATGAAGGGAGCGTTTCTTCGATGTTACATGGTAAGTTGTAAACTTAAGGGAATGTTTCTTATTTATTTTGTTGTTGATGATCTGATTTTCATTTTGCAGCAAAAATAGGACATAATACGAATCCCTTAGATTGGGAAAGCCGATTAAAAATAGCAGTGGGAGTAGCAAAAGGAATAACTCACATCCACACACAATCCGGAGGAAAGCTTGTTCATGGAAACATAAAATCCTCCAACACCTTCCTCAACCGCCACCGCCACGGTTGTATCTCTGAAATGGGCCTGGCGGGAGTGACGACTCCGGCGGCGGTGAGGGGCGGTGGCTACCAAGCACCGGAAACAATGACCGCCAAGAAAATCTACCAAGCATCAGACGTCTACTCTTTTGGGGTTTTACTACTTGAGCTTCTCACTGGAAAGTCACCGGCTAATGCAACGTGTGGGAATGAGGTGGTGCACTTGGTGAGATGGGTGCACTCAGTGGTTCAGGAGGAATGGACAGCTGAGGTTTTTGATGTGGAGCTTTTGAAGTACCCCAATATAGAAGAGGAGATGGTTGAGATGTTGCAGATAGCCATGCAATGTGTTGGGAAGTCGCCCGAGCAGAGGCCGAAAATGGCGGAGGTGGTGAAATTAGTGGAGAACATTCGAATCACTGCTGTATCTACCGTAATATAACAACAGCCTTTTATTGTTTACAATCGAAATTTATATCAATAAGGAATTTGGTGCATAACATGTTAAGAGGCGTTTTGTTTGGTTCTTGGAATGTTTTTATAAGGAATGTAATATGTTATAGGAATCATAATATGTTGTTACGTGTTTGGTTGAGCATTCAATCTACACAATTATACATGATTGTTCTTTTTTGACTTAATCTGGACATAATGACTTAATGGGTTAAGCCAAATAACATGGCTTAATGTGGTACACTAACCTTTTATCTATTTTTTTTCCCTCCCAGCTTAAATTTGTTTTTTGAAATGTAAAGGTAAATGAACATATAATAGTCATTTTCCTTATCCATATAAGACTTAACGGAAAAAAAACAAACCATGTAATATCAAATGTATTTCAATCATAGTTTCCTCCCATACTGAAATAGGTTATAGGTAGAATGCTTATTTATGTAAAAATGTGTTACTTTTAGGGTATCCTACTTTATGCAACAAAGTTGTCTTTTAAACGAAATTTTTTGCCAGACAGAAATATGCAACATTGAAACAAAAAGAACTAATTTTACGTTTCTATCATATAACCACTTACCAGTAAAGTACTGTATCTTTTGGTCCTATAATTTAAACATCATTGCATATTTTGTATAAAAAACAAACCACTTTGTTGCATAAACTTGGAATAAAGTGAAACGTTGTTTGCATAAGTGCTAAAATATAATACAAAACACAGAAAACACGAAATCATGTTCAATTAGGGTTAATTGTAAAAGTTGGAAAGGAAAACAATCATATTACACACAAAAATAAAAGAATTACAAAACAACTGCTTCCGAATAACTATGAACATAAACAGCTCTTTACTTTTTCACAATTCTTGTTCGGATACCACCTGAAATATAAGTAACTTAATAAATATAAGTTGTGGTTCAAGAAAATATAAATTTTTAAGTTGATGAAAATATTTAAAAAGAAATAGGTTCACCTTCAACCTCCTCAAACTGAATTTCTTTAACTATCTCAGAAGTAGCATGGTACTCAAAACTGCAAAAGTATGACAACAGACACAAGAACTAAATAAGCAATACACAAAAGGATTCAATGTAAGAATTAGCAACGCACTTTTATTAATTTCTTTATTATAACATTCTACATCATTATTATAAGTTACAAAAAGTTTTCTCTTGCAAAAAAGGATTATACTAAATGTCTAAACATATACTTTTTCATGTAAAAAATAAAGCTAATTAGTTAGGAAATGAATACTAAGAATGGTGTTATCAGTTATGTGTCGGAGATGGTCTAAGAAATAAATTAAAGTATAGCTAAGTTTTTCAATTTTGGTCCAAAAAGTTTTCTCTTGCAATTTTGGTCCTCATTTGAGGTTCTTGTAACGTTTTTGGTTCCTGTTCTAAGTAAAATGACTATTTTTGGTCCCTGAATATAGCTGATTTTTGCAATTTTGGTCCCAAATGTATAATCATTTTCTTGGAATGCAAAGAGCTCAAATAAATTCCAATTTTGCAAAAATCAGCTATACAAGAAGACCAAAAATCTAGTTACACTCTAAATTAAATGTATTTTGTATTAGAAAGAAATGACAAAAATAAATGAAAGTAAGTTGCTATTTCTTCAAATATACGATGGATGATGAAAATGACAAAAGCATCAAAATGAATGCACATTACAAATTTACAATTACCTGTTAGATAGGTGAACTTCCAATTCGTAATTTGATGTGTTCTTCATAGATTCCACCAACAGGCTTACAATCTCAGTCTTGCGAGTACTAGCCAAGAGAAGATCGTACTCGGTAGGGACGATAATGGAAAAAAAATTATCACTTAATTCACTCAAACAAAGCTTCTCGACTGCAGCAAGGGCAATCCGTCTTTTAAGTGTATATGTCTCTTGATCAACAACATAGATGGCAAAATTGGTAATTACAAGAATTCTGCGTTTCATCTTTCCTGAACCTGTAAACTTGAGAACTTCATCAGCAAAGATGACTCCCCTGTCACCTGCATATGTTCAACTATCACTCCATGAAAAAAATATATATATTTAATCAGCATATTGCTAATCCTGCCAGATGCCTCAAGCTCTTTACTATCTAAAATAACAGACATCTGAATGTTCACACCAGATATCTTCCAGGGTTAGAGTTAAACAAATTGTATCCTGTTGTATTCAACTGATTCAATCGAGCTACTTCATCATCAATCAGTTGATGAACTAAATTCCAAAATATCAGAATTGAAAGATAAGCTAGTAAATCTACAATTTGACTTTTATGTTTGGAAATGACTCAATTGACTTGCCTTGTTTTTCGAGAATTTTCATGAGATAGGGCTTGGAGCGAACATCAACATAATCACCTCTGAAACTTCTGGCAATAGATGCTTTCCTACGGACTTTACCTCCGGCGAAAGGATCGTGATCCTCTGTGATGTTTCCGTCAGACGGTGTGGGCTCATCGCTGCCGAGATCTGTTTTCTCCTTATCATCGTCTCCTGTATCGGAGGAGTTAACCTCGATTTGGATTCTGCGCCTTATCGAAGCAGACATGGTAGTGGATGCGAGTACGCTGCCTGACAACTTGTAAAAGAAGAGACGGTGTCTCCGCCGGCGGTGAATCGGCGGCTTGCTATACGGGCAATGGATCAGGCGACGAGAATTTATTATTTTAGATTCAAAATTACTAAAGTCTGAAATCTGAATTGAACTTTATGGTTTATGACAGTTTTGCCCCCATGATGTATCGATGGATGAGTTTGAGTTGTTTACAACAGTAAAGTCCAAATGTATAACGTAGTTTGTTGGATTTTTTTTTTTTTTTTTTTTTAGTTTAACTTTGTTAATGGCTAGTTAATTATAATAAATTTTATAATTTAGAATCTGACAACTAGTTATCTTAGACCTGACAAACGTGTCGTATTGTGTCGAAACAGTAAACGAGTTGAAAAAGTTTGACTATAACCTTACCTGTGTATATTCGTGTCGAGTTATGTCAAAATCCGTTTATTTTCGTGTCGGGTTTTGGATCATGGTCAGGCCTTGTAATGTATCTTGATATGTGAGGTCGAAACACTAAGACTAAGGGGTGTTATAACACACGTTACCACATTTTTAGCAATGTCACGTACATCACATCATTTTCTTGTCACCATATATTACCACACTTTTTTTTGTTTTGTATTTTTTATTTAAACAAAATATAATCTAATAAAATGTAATTATATAAATTTAATAAAGGAGAGTATTTCATTAGTTTAATTAAAAACTATTACATCACTAAAAACTATAATTAAATTAAAATACTACAAAATAAGACTAATTGCAATATATATTTGGGAAAATGACTCTTGAGGGTAATTAACTTTTGCGTTTGTACTCATTTGGTCCCTTTCCTTTTTTTGTATTCAATATACCATCGAACTTGTTGTTTGTGTTCACCATAACCCTTTTGACCGGCTTTTGACCTATGATAGCCAGTCAAAGGGTTATGGTGAACACAAACAACAAGTTCGATGGTATATTGAGTACAAAAAAAGGAAAGGGACCAAACGAGAACAAACTCAACAGTTGGTTACCCTCCTGAGTCATTTTCCCCGAAAAGTTAAATGAAATTAAAGTTGCAAAATTATCAAAGACTGCAACCTTCTTTGGCTATAACGTATATGAAGAGCGTTTCAGAGGGGTAACTTCGTTAAAACATGGTCTATGTTATGCTTACTGTGGTTAGCTGTCAACACCTCTATGCAAAAGGATATGACTGTGTATGAGAGGTATATTTATCAGCATAAACGTTAACTCAAGGTATATTATGGTGATGTGTCTACAAAAGCAGCATGATATTGTACATATTGATGTTGTATCTTATCCCATGAATTCGATCTTAAAGCTAAGTAAACTCAAAAATCACAGCACTTGTGATTCCACTCGTTTGTAGACTTGTCTAGAATCCATGATACGATAAATCATTTGATTGGAAATGTAAATGTAGTCATGAAATGCGCCTGCTTAGTCAAGATTCCCCTAATAAATATTCAAGTGCATTACAAAGTTGTACATGTATGAATAATGTTCTTTCGTGGGTTATGTTTTGAAGAAAAGCAAGAATGAATCTCATAAAGTCATTAATATCAGTAGGAGATGATGTGGGATTTGCTGTAAATGAGTAAAGGGAAAATGAATCATGAGGGTAACCAATCCGACCAATTCTTCTATATCCCTGATAAAAAAAATCGACCCTAATATACGATGTCCTTCCAAAAATCGAACCCATCCTTAGCATAACTTCACATACTGACGACGAACGAATCCTTGATCCCGCTAACCTTAACCAATTAAGGACAACCATCACTACTCAACTCAAATACAGGAACCCAATACCTTATCTGACTTCCCGACATACAAAATCATCCTGAATCACTGCCAATACGACTCCACATTGCAACCCAAACCGAACGTAAACCCTTCCGACCCTGTATTATTTTGTTGCTTCTACTGGGAAACAGAATCCCCGACCATTCATCGCTGCCGGAACCTTTCACTCGATAACAAGGTGACTCCCAACACGAGTCTCAATCATTGGTATCATCTTGTTGTCCCATAATCACATTTCTGATATAACCAAGACCTCCTTGGCCTCGTACTTACCTACCAATTTATTTGATATACCAGATTTCAAATCGGTTATTGAGGCTGATAGCCTCACACAATCGCACCACACAACTCCTGAACGAGGGTTTATCTGGAAATATATATCCTAAATTGCTTGCCATATTGGCTCCAACGGCCTTTCTGATCCCACTAGGGATATCATTAACAAGCATTCCACCAATGCAACATGATCTATTTTGCTATAAATGAATGCTACATGCACAACTGTAGTCTTATATCACAACCAACCTCATACGACCCATAACCTCCCTTAATTCCATGAATGTTATGGCCTTCTCACAGTCTCACTACTCATCCTGCGATGGTCTAATAACATCTAGAGGAAACTACGAGCCAAATCGTAGATTCACCACCCTCTCACAACTGTTCATGGACCAGGTGATTGCTACGGGCCACCCCATAGTCTTACAACATTACAACACTACCTGCCAACGTAGTAAATTATATGACCACCCCCGCAGTCTTACAACACCTTTATCACTATCTGCCAATCTAGTGAATGCTACGACCACCCCGCAATCTCACAACACTTCTATTACTACCTTCCAATCTAGTGAATGTTATGGTCACCCCACAGTCTTATAACACTTCTATCACTACCTGCCAATCTAGTGAATGTTACAGCCATCCCGCAGTCTTACAACACTTCTATCACTACCTATAAATCTAGTGAATGCTACGGCCACCCCACAGTCTTACAACACTTCTATACGGTCATAGTCCCAACCCATGGTCTTACCGTTCATCTATCGTACCAACATAATCATCATGAGTCAAACCCGCATCCGACTATACCCTAATCAGGTGTTCGGGTCATGATTCGAGTCCCAACGCCCTTATCAGACATTTGAATAGAGTCATTTGACAGATTCTTGAATAGAGTCTCGTGGTATAGTCATTTGAAAGGATGTCGGGTTCAACGATAGGTCGGGAATCTAGCGCTTCAGATAATTGGTGGATCAGCTCGGAGCTCAAAAGATCTTGGATAGATCGAAAATGCGAATGTGGGTCAACAGGATAATTTAGGGTCGTAAGAATTTTGTTCGGATTAGATTGCAAAGTGGAGCCATATTGGCTGTGTTTTTCGAATGGTTTTGTATGTCGGGAAGTCAGATATGGTATTGGATTCCTGGTTTTGAGTTGATTAATGGTGGTTGTCCTTTATTGGTTAAGGTCAACGAGAGCAAGGATTCGTCCGTCGTCAGTATGTGACTTATGCTAAGGATGGGTTCGATTATTGGAAGGCCATCGTATGTTAGAGTCGACTTTTCTCAGGGATCTGGTAGGTGGTCAGGGTGTATATGTTTTCAGGTATCCATAAATTTTTTTAGGACAGATAGGTTTGTTCGGATCGGGTTGTGAAGTTGAGTCTTTGTGCGAACAGTTTTGATTGATTCAGTATGTCTGAGAGTCCGACATTATTCAGGGTTTTCAATTTCAGGTATAGCGATTGGATACTCGTTGGCTTAGGGGGAACAATTGAGGTTCATTCTTAATTAGGGCTTATGATATCTACTATTTTGGGTTCGAAATCTGTAAGGGTGGGCGGTCATCAGAGCGAGGTGACTTCCCCAGTCATTTTTGGGAGTCAGGGAGTTCGTTCAGGATCGTTTAGTTCGGTAAAGGAGATAGTAAGGAATGGTTTTGAGGACGAAATCTAATTTAAGTGGGGGAGAGTTGTAACACCTTGTTCGAGATCATTATGTGATTCAGGGTTGTGGGCCGAAAGTCGATTGTGTAAAGGCTTTGGGCCTTAAGGAGGAAATGTTTAAACCTTTTGGAATGAGGTAATGATGGTTATGAGATCTAAACCTTTGAATTGTGTTTTGGAGTCAAAGGGTAAAATGGGAAAAGTCATAGGGCGAGTTCTTGCATGAAATATGGATTTTTGCTCGAGAAGTTTTTAGTCCAAGATATTTAGATAATATGTAGAGCTCTTCAATACCTCTCCGTGGATATAAAGATAATCAAAAACAGAGTTGGAACAAAGAAGTTATAACCGTTTGAAGTTAGGGCGGTTTTGGGGTTGAGCCGCGTACGTTGGGTGTACTAGGGCATTCCTAGTATGTTGGGCGTAATTTGAGTACGTTGGGCGTACGCGATTAGTGCCCAAACCCTATTTTCATGGTTTGAACCTTATTTAAGCTCCTTAACTTCCCCAAACCCATTCCATTCTCATCCCCCACCTCTCCAACACCCTCTCTTGTAACCCTAACCCTAGATTGAGCATTGTGAGCAAAAAGAAGGTGTTTTTAAGTGCTTTGGAGTGTTCTTGGTGCACCTTGGAGAGGAAGGAACTCATTGAAGAAGTGTTGGTTGCATTGGAGCTTGTAGATCCATAATTTGTTCACCTTGATCTTTCTTCTAGAGGTATAAAGTTTGAATCTTGATGATGAAATTGTTAGATCTAGCTAGTTTTGGGTGTTATGAGCTTTTGGTCACTTTAAGTGCATAAAGTTTAGATCTTGAAAGTTTGTGACCTTGTTATGGATAAACTTGGAAACTTTATCCATTTGAACATCATTTGGTTTCAGATTTGAAGGTTGAAGACTTGTACTTAATGGATTAAGTTGAAAAAGATGCACTTTTGGGTTCCTTTGAGACTTAAAGATTAGGTCTTGTTTGTAGGGACCATTCTAATGGATAAACTTGGAAACTTTATCCATTATGGAACCATTATGAATCATAAAAATATGATCTTGGCCCTTCTATCCCTTCCATACAAGAGTTATGATGTCTTATTGGGTTAAGAACTTAGGGTTTTGGACATTAAGCACTTTATAGCCATGCAAAGTCATAAAGTTGGAAAATTTATGACTTAGGAAATCATTTTGGGTTTGGATCTGAGTTTTGGACGTATGGGCTTAATGAAATAAGCTCTTAATAGAGTTATGGGACTGAGCTGTGTACGCTGGGCATACCTGGTGGCACGCTGCGTGTACGCGGTCAGCGCCCCACTTTTGGTCAACATTAGAGTACGTTGGGCGTACTCTCTTGGTACGCAGGGTGTACTCTGTTGGGAAGGAATATTGACTTTTAGACCTTGACCGTTGACTTTGATCAAGTTTGACCTAAGGGCATTTTGGGTAATTTGATTTATATTTTGAGATTTGGGTTCCTGTTAATTTTATAGGTGACCGGTAGAAATAGCTTTTAGAGCAATGATCGATGCAACTATTCTTTCAGGCTGTGAGGTGAGTTTTCTTACTGTATCAATGGGTCGAAGGCACCAATGTCGACCCATTACTTTGTTATGTAGAATGCTAGTTGTCTCTGTGATACTTGCATGAAAGACCATGATTTGGCCATGGCAATTGCATGAAAGACCAGGATCTGGCCCCCAACAATTGTATTAAAGACCATAAGGGTAACCCATGGTACTTGTATGTAAGACCGAGATTTAGCCCTTGACATTGCAAGGAAAGACCATGGGGGTAGCCTATGACACTTGTATGTAAGACCGGGATTTGGCCCTCGACATTGCAAGCAAAGACCATGGGGTAGCCTATGGCACTTGTATGTTATGGTATGTTGTACTTTGGGGAACTCACTAAGCTTTGTGATTACGGTTTTAGTTTATGTTTCAGGTACATCCGGTACTAAGGACAAGGGCCCGGCGTGATGGCACAGCATCCCCAGAGTTTTTCGTTATTGGCAATTAATGATATTGCTCTGATGTTTAAATAATATATTCACTTTGATCGGTTTTGGAACAACTCATTGTATGACTTATTGTTTTAAAAATGAAAATTTTACCTTGGATTTTCGAGACGTTACAAGTTCGTATCAGAGTTAGGGCACGATTCGATTTGTTCGACGGGGACGTCGAACCCTATAATGGGGGGTGAAGGTGGGTTGTACCTGATCCCACATCAGCTTGGAAGGAGAAATAAACATTCCTTATAAGGGGTGTGGATACCTTCCTTGTCACAATGCATTTTAAAGTCGTGAGGTCAGCAAATCCCATAAGAACTCTGCAGTTAAGCGTGCCCGGGTGAGAGCAATCTAGGGATGGGTGACCCCATAGGAAGTTTTCGTGCCGGAAGCCCAAAGCGGACAATATTGCGATACGTGCTAGAGGGCGGTGTTACAAGAACATGAAGAGAGGCTCTAACACGACCCTCAACCTGAATCTGATCACATACCCACCATGTGCCACCACTTATACGCCACGACTTATTGTTATCCTCCCACACTTGGATTCAACTGAGCTCTCCCGACCACAAGATTGATGGATTTCCATACCATCCCGCAAACTTACTACCCAAAGTTGTCGACAACCTGAGCTTACAAGAACTAGAATCCAGGACTTGCTAATCCTAGCAAACACACACACACACACTCCAAAATTAGATGAATACACCCCAACATCTCAATGAACTCAACATCCCCAAGCACCTTCAACTAAATCCACTACAACTCCTCGGCGACTTTATCGGTTGACGAAGAACAAAATCTTAGCTATCGAAACTGGTACCCAACTCATTCAACGTCCTACTTGCACTAGATCGATTCCCATGCGAACCTGCAACTGACTACGTTTCGAAGGTATGAACTTGACAACTACCGATCTTACACCCATGACCAAACCAATTCCTTACTACCTCGAAACCATGAAAAACCCCTACATATCCTGCATTCAAACCCGACATGCCCACCTTGCGGATACCTTGAATTCTTGCCGATACCACCAAAGATCGGATCGGTTGCTAGTCTCCCAAGCGGAATACTCAATCTTCCTCTAAACACCACTCACGATATGCAAAATGACATATGTAGATTTTCAAGATAAAATGTCTAAACCATCATGAAGTAAAATCTAATTTCTAGGTGGAGACTTATATAACCCACACATAGCGTCTCATACACAAACATACAATCATAAAAACAATTAATAAGAGCATAAAAGAAAGTGAATACAACACATATGTGACATCCCTATTTTCACGGCCAGAAAAGACCGATTTGTTTATGCTTTATTTTGAAAATCAGAGTAACCTTTAACAGAAAAGTGTTGCAGAATTTGTTCCCAGTAAAACATGATAAATACGTTATCAAAGCATTTCTGAAGAAATGTATTTTTTTTTATTCATTTTCAAAACCTTGGGATGTCATCGTCAATACAGAATCATAAACATAAACAGAACTTACATTCATTTACACTAGTGATCTACATCTCTTTTAAATCTCTCAGTGTAATGCAACTTCATATCGACACCTGTGATAGAAATAAGCTAGGGTGGGTCAGGTTGGGAAACCTGGTGAGTACATAGGGTTTTCAACCCACAATAATATAATTATTATGTTTAAACACCAAACAATCAACCCAATTACCCATCCACATTATCTTCTTTACTCTTAAGGATCTACCATAAGAATTAGCTATTCCTCGTTCATTCATTCCTAAGGATCATCCTAAGGAATCGGCACGAAATCCATCGTTGCCAGGGTTTACTCGATAGGCACTAAGGCGCATAGTCGCCAGGGTTTAGGCATTAAGTCTCATAGTCGCCAGGGTTTATACAACAGGCACTACGTCGCATAGTCGCCAGGGTTTAGGCACTAAGTCTCATAGTCGCCATGGTTATCTCGTTTATCGACAGTATCGTTTCCGAGAATCCACTCGCAATACGTGTCAATGGGTTTTTAGAGTATAGCTGGTGAATACACAGTTCAAATACACCTACAGGTTGCGAGCCTGCTAGTGTTCCACTGGACTGACTAGAATAGTCCGTGGTTGTCATCCATACTCTGCTGAATGACGGGGCCAACACATGGGTAAAAGGCTTCTCTCATGGTTTACCTCTCAACCTTATCTCATGGTCTATATCACCTCTCATCATTTTGTGTTTATCACACAACAACTATTACATCTACCCATGTTTTACCCAACACATTTTGTAGATATAAAATACATATACAGTTTAAATCATTTAAAACGTGTATACAATCGTTCATCCAGCATAAATAGCAAGTATACAGATAATATGCACACGTAGCACGTAATTTATATAAAATACTTCATATCTATGTGTAAGATGAAAGTAACTATGCACTCACCTGATTAGGTGGTGACTCGGTACTCGAACAACACTTCGTTATCTCAAAACAATTTTTCTTTGACCAAAACCTAGTATCAATACCACTAGAGTTTAGTTTTAACGTTAACCGCGACTAATTAATAGTCTAACTATTATTATTATTATATAAGCGTTAAACAACACTCTATATAACTCATAATAATAGCCTAAATAATTATTTTAAGGACCTAATAACATTACTATAATTATTTAAAAGTTATATTAAAAATTTCATAGGCGTAGCTCACTTACAGCGGATTTTAAAGAAAACCGGGCTTCGCTTGGAGCAGCGTTTCCGAACCGAAAGACCCTTTTTCTCGGGACTCCGGGAGCCTCGGGGCTTCCTTTGGGTGCTAGGGGGGTTCCCTAGGGTTTAGGAGGGTTAGGATAGGCTAGAGAGAGAAAGTAATTAGAGAGAGTGAATTTTGGTGTGAAAATCCGAGAAATTTCGCTTCCTATTTATAGGCCGGAGGTCCTCGGACTACGTGGGGCGTAGCCTCGGACGCGGCGCGTTTCTCTTGAGACGTGTCGCTTCGTTGATGGTGCATCGTGGCTGCTCCTCGGACCGCAGAAGGCTTGGCGTACGCGCAGCGCTCCCTCCTCGTACGCGAGGCGCTTCTTGACTACGCTGGGCATCCGAAGTACAGGTGTCCGAATCCGAAGACCAGACCGTGATCAGCAAGCGACGGCCCTGATTGAGTCACGTCATCAACTTCACAACAGATTTCGCAAATTCAAACTCTGACTTCTAAAAATCATAACTTTTGCATACGAGCTCCGTTTTCGACGTTCTTTATATCCACGCGTAGGCGGGAACGTACTCTACAACTTTCATTTAGACTCCGTCGGCTAATTTTGACTTTATTTTAAAAGTTATATTTTTAACAGGCCGGGACAGGATTGGTTCGTTAAAAATTCATAACTTCTTCATCCGACGTCCGTTTTCGTCTGTCTTTTTATCGTTACGCTACTATTAACGAGATCTTCGATTCTCGTTTAGGTTGTTTCGGCTAAAAACCGCTCGATCTTATATTCAAATTTCGGGTTGTACACTGCTAAGCCGAAACTTCGAAAAATCATAACTTCCTCTTACGAAGTCAGATTTGGGCGTTCTTTTTATGGACGCTCTCAGTTTAACGTATTCTACGACTTTCGTTTAGGTCGCTAAGGCTAAAAGTCGCTCTATCGTAAATTCACTATTTACGCTTCCCGGTGCCGTGCCGGTTCCGTCGCGAAACTTCGACGGGTCATAACTTCTTCGTTATAACTCGGATTTCGGCGTTCTTTATATGTACGGAACCCTTGAGACATATTCTACAACTTGATTAAGATTATTTATTCTAAATAATCTTTTGTCGAAAGTCGTTTTCGACCCCTATTATCTCTAGATTGACTAGCCCGGATCTACGGGCGTTACAACATACCTACTACGTCAACTGATGGAACTCGGATCCCCTCGGCTTGTATTTGCACTGCTCGGCCCCTCATCACAAGAACCTCCACTCTACCCTCGCGACCATCAGTAATCCTCAGAGTGTTTGGTGTATGTATCCTCACTGCTCCCCTCATCAACTCCGGACAGTCGGCCTTCTTGTGGCCCACTTGGTTGCAGTGAAAACATAAATGGCTTGTCCCCTCAGGACAATCTTTGCGGACATGACCAATCCTGCCACACTTGTAGAAACCCGTACCCCTAGATCGACAAACCTCATTATGCAACTTCTCGTACGTGCTGCACTAACCTCGACCCTGCTAGCCCCTCAACCGCAGATCAGAAGTCTTGGGTCTCTTCATAGGACCCCAAGCTGTCTGCAAACTGCTCTGAATTCCTCTTCCCCAGGTGCTCCAAATCAATCTCCCACTCTTGGGCTCTGGCAATCATGTCCTCCAAAGTCCGACAAGCTGAAAAGCCCACAAACCCCCTGATATCGTCTCACATCATATCATGGTACCTTGTCTTCTTCATTTCCTTGTATGTGGAATAATGTGGAACTAAAAGATCCCTCTCCCTAAACTTGGCGGTTATCTCCGCCACGGTCTCAGTCGTCTGGCGATGGTCCTGAAACTCCCTCGCCAACTGTTGCACCTCAATAACTGGTGCAAACTTTGCCCTAAATTGGGTCACAAATTCATCCCAATACATCATCTCAATGGCTTCACATCCCAAAGCGAAATCTACATCCTCCTACCAATCTCGAGCTCTATATTTTAGAAGACAAGAAGCGAATCAGACCTTCTACCCCTCGGGACTGAAACTCGTCCGGAAAGCGTTCACCATATCCGCTAACCACCTCCTACTAGCAATGAGGTCCTTCTCCCCAAAGAACTTGGGAGCTCCAGAAGCACGAAATTAAGTGAAGGTAATAGTGAGAGCTCCCACAATAGCCATAATCTCAGTGTGGAACGTGCCCAGACACTCATCACCATTCTGAAAAGCAATCATATAAATGATTATAACATACCCAAAGAATCCTCATCCCACAGGCTTCCTAGATTCTCCGTGACTCTCCTTGATTCGAGTATGGATCCTATGATTTCAGTAGTACGGGCTCAATACTACCTTCCACACCTATCCATACCTTCCTCAAGAATCATCCCGAATCCTCTAAGTCACCTTCTCAAATTGGTAGTCCAAGTACTTGCTAAACAACGTATCTATACACACTAAAATACTTCTTAGACTCTCGTAGGTTCCTCACCCTACCATCAGCTGCTGAAGAACTTCTACCAATGTCAACCACCTATCTCATGAATACAATCACATGCCACAAAGCTTAGATAATCCTTCGACTAAAAGACTCATCCCTACAATGGTTGGACTCAGACAAGAGCTGCACAATAGGGTCAAATCAATCACTCTGAGATTATTTAACCTATGCAGCATATGAATTAACATATTCACTTAATCGTTAATTCACATCATCAAGAGTCCCACAAAGCACAAAGCAAGCAACATCCGTGCACTAACACTCCAAGCCACAAACCAAAAAGAGGACATCTCAAGCTTACTTTCTACCAATAAAGATTTCGAATCTAATACAACATTCAATTCCTCTTAGGCTATAAGGCATCATATATCAGGAAAATCCAACTAATCATTTGAAGTCCATACTGGCATGCAATTCTAAAAGCTTAAACAATCAGACATAATAAGGCATCTCTCCTAGCATGAAATCCTGAACAGATCCTTAGCCCTAATCTAGCATTCAATTCTCATAACATATAACATAACAAACACGCATGGGTATTATGGGAATCACTTACTTGAGCTCGGCTGAATGCACGCATCACACCCCCTTCTTCTTTAAAATATTTTTAGAAAAATCATTTTCTTTTAAAAAGATTATCAATTCCCCAGTTTGAGTTCAGACACATGTAACATACACGTTTTGAGATCGTGTTTTATATAAATAATATTATGAAATATTATGTGATATTGAGTATTGAGTTCTAACAGATAGTTTTAACTAGAAATAAGGTAAAACTATGTTTAGAATCACTCATAAATTATTGGAAGTCTTATGAGATTCCAATTAAAAGCTAAATAGTGAAATTTAGCGAAAATATAAAACTTGAAATAAGTAAAATTTTATTGTTGAAAGTCGTAGATAATCTCGTTAGAAACACGTAGGCGAAAACCTCGTCGAAATCCGAGTTATAACGAAGAAGTTATGACCAATCGAAGATCCGCGATAAAACCGGCACGGTGCCGAATGACGTAAAAAGTGAGTTTTTGATAAACTACTTTTTAGCCTTAGTGATCTAAATGAAAGTCGTAGTATTCGTTAAACCGAGAAGTTCGATAAAAAGAACGCCAAAATCTGACTTCGTATGAGGAAGTTATGATTTTTACAAGTTTCAGCTTAGCAGTAGACAGCTAAAAACTCGAATTTTAGATCGAGTGATTTTTAGCCGACACGAACTAAACGAGAATCGAAGGTCTCATCATTAGTAGTACAACGGTAAAAAGTCTGACGAAAACGGACGTCGGATGAAGAAGTTATGAATTTTTAACGGATTTACCAGTCCCGGTCTGTTAAAAATAATAATATAAAAATAAAGTCAAAATTTTCCGACGAAATCTAAACGAAAGTTGTAGAGCATAATTTTCTCTACGCGTGCATATAAAGAACGTCAAAAACGGAGTTCGTATGAGAAAGTTATGGATTTTACAAGATTTGGCACGATTTTCGAGAAATTTCGGATGAGTCATCTTTGGACACATCACCCTCGCATGCGAGGCTTACACGTGTCGGACATGTGCTCGCTGCTAATTGGACCGCAGTACGCATGGCACCCTCTGATTGGTCCGAAGTCGTCACCTTCTTTCCCCATTGGACCGAAGCTCGGACCACTAAGGAGCCTCCAGCTGTCCGAACCGAGGCCTCGCAGAAGCTGCTTCTGCCGCGTGTCCGAAGCCTCGCATATGTGTTCCTCTTCCGTGGATGCCACGTGCCTCGCTGACTCATCCCCTCTTGTCCGACCTTCGGATTTCCGCTCCTATAAATAGGAGCCTTGCGAGACTTCCCGGGGAAAATGAGAAAATGACCATTTTCACCCCCCTTTTCTATATTTTCATTATTTTGATATCCCCCGAAGCCCCGGGATTATTTTCAACGCCCGAAACACGCCCCGAAGTGCCCGGAGACCCGGAAAATTTATCTTTTCGGTTTCGAAGCTCTACCTTCGCAGAGCCCGGTTTTCAAGAAAACTCCCGGTTTTCACCGACGAAAGTCATATTTAGAGCCGATGTGCTGCCCAAATTATTATTTTGACCCCCGGTTAATTCAAGGTGAGTTTAATATGTAGAAACAATTGTATGTTATGTGTTATATGTGCTATGTGCTTTTCCATGTTATCATCTCGAGTTGTTGTATCCGCTATTTTTATAGCAAGGCTGTACCTCTGACTTGAAGTGTATGGCATAGGCATCACTTGGGTATTGGTATGAACCGTTGACCATGAAGTGTATGACATAGGCATCACTTTGGCTTCGGTAGAATGATATTCCTGAGTATTTTCCCGTGTTATTTTTATTTCTGCTATTTATGATAGCAAAGCTATACCTTTGACCATGTGATCAGTTTAAGAACTCAGATTCACAGTGGTACTGGTATGTAGCCTCTGGCCATGTAGAGCATGTCCCCCAGTAAGTGAATGACTCTATTCTATGGCATTGGCAGATGGTTAGACAGGGCGTGAAAACCTGAAATCTACCAAAATGTTAATCCGAAGTTATATGTCTTCTGTGCCATTTGGGCCAAAGCGTTATTGATGTATATTAAGTATGGAAATTGTTATGTCTCAATGATTATATATCTTTGAATCAAATCAGTAATTGTTAGGGAAAGCTTATCACATTATGCCTTTGTTGTTCCTTGCTCCTATTTGCTTCTGCCATATTGGTATATATATGGCATAACGTTATATTGTATCTATTATTGAACTCACTAAGCGTTATCGCTTACCCCTCCCAATGTTTTAACATAATGCATGCAATAAGCGCCCAGTATAGTTGGAAGACTTAGAATAGTTGTAATATTATTTTTTTGTATTTTGGTTTAGGTTTGTACAGATTTACAATATCCTGGGTAGTCATGTAAAATCTTAAAACATAGTCGGTTTGTATCCAATCTTTTGTAATGACTTTATCAATGTAAAAATATTATTTTATGAATATGCATGTAGCATGTTATGGAGTAACTATATTGTCAAGTATGAAAGTTTGGGTCTTTCAGAAATATGAAAATATAGAAAGGGGTTCTTTCAACACACCTGGAAGTGCGCCCGAATCCTTCAAACCAAAGGCTCTGATACCAACTTGTAACGATCCAAAAACCATAAGGTAAAAATTTCATTTTTTTAATTCAACATATAAACACCACTATTTCTTATCAACCATTCAAAAGCACATCAAAGTGAAAATAGTTATTAGAGTACAATCCCAAAATCATAAAATGCGGAAACATGGGCGTATGCGCTGCGTTCAAGTCGGACCCTTCTCTTTCTAACCAGAAGTACCTGAAACCCATAAACATAAATCGTAAGAACAAAGCTTAGTGAGTTCCTAGAAATACCACATACCATACATATATGTCATACTCAACGGTCCAATTTCGAATTCAAGCATGGTGAAGTTGTCTTTCACGGTGGGCTTACCGTACTCCCAACCCCCAACCGATGTCGTGTTCATCGCACCACCGTAGGGTGCGGTATAAGTGCACTCCATTCGGTCTAAACATGTTGAAATAGAAGAGTTGGGTAGACGAAATAGAAAAAGCGAACTACTGAAGAAAAAAATAGAAGTTGGGAGGTAGAATGATAAAATTATAGTAAGTTTAGAGCGTCAAATATAAAGAATATGTGACAACTGATAACTGAGAAAAAACGTCACCAACCGTCCTTAGAAATAGTAGAATCAAACAATTGTAATAAGTAGAAGATGTTAAATTTATTTAGTACTAATAAATTATGTGATTACATCCTTATATATTCGTAAAAATATGGCTAGTCAGACCAAAAGGCTAGAAATCGAGTGCGCAAAAAGTCCAACTAACGTATATATATTATGACGTATTCAGAAAGTACAATTTAGTGTGATCATGAAAATATACATTTCGTAAAAATCAGACTTCATATGAATGAAATATAAACTATATAAAATATAAAAATAGATCGTGCTTAAAAACTTGCAACGTAAAAAGTTACAGACAGATTGGTTAAGTATTAGCAAAAGTCATAAAAAGGAGAATCATAGTACTCCTTGAGATAAGATTTTTGAAGCAAAGAAAGCCATAAACGAAACCCGTATGGGGGAGCTATGATTTTTATAAAATCATTTTAGAATACCCCTTCCTTACAAAGTATCAGGCTAAAAAGAAAAGTTGGAATCGATTAGAACAACCTAAAGGAAAGTTGTAGTACTCGTCAAGACCATCGCGTGGGTATTGTAACGACCCAAAAACCATAAGGTAAAAATTTCATTTTTAATTCAACATATAAACACCATTATTTCTTATCAACCATTCAAAAGCACATCAAAGTGAAAATAGTTATCAGAGTACAATCCCAAAATCATAAAATGCGGAAACATGGGTCGATGCGCTGCGTTGAAGCTGGGCCCTTCCCTTTCGAACCGGAAATACCTGAAACCATAAACATAAACAGTAAACACAAAGCATAGTGAGTTCCCCGAAATACCACATACCATACATTTATGTTAGCTCAAGGATGTACCAGATCTATTTCACCCCCGAGTTTATTTCTACTCATATGTTTGCTCAAGGCTGTATTGGGTCTATTTCACCCCCTACTATATTTCAACTCATATGTAAGCTCAAGGCTGCACCATGTCTATTTTATCCCCGGTTGTATTTCACCCTCGAGTCTATTTAACTCAATCGGTATTTTTCAACCGTACGGGTCTATTTCACCCTACATACATGTAACAAAGAGACATACATACATAGAACAAGAGTCACAAAGACAACACACACATAACATATCCTAGTGGGTCGGCATTGGTGCCTTCGACCCACTGGTACAGTGAGGAGACCGACCTCAATCTAGAGATAAATGAATCACATGCACTGCTGCTACTAGGATCCTCACATTGAACACATCTAAATTATCCTTAATCAATAATTAAGACAATTTCCCATAAACCAAGGTCCAATTCATATCTCCTCATAACAATGAGTAAAATTCTATTTTACCCTTTATATACTTGGCCCAACAAGGTAAGGGCCAAATCCAAAATGACTCAAGGCCCAAAAATAGCCCAAAAGCCATTCAGGTGCGTACGCCCAACGTACCAATCAGGTATGCCCATCGTAAGACGTTGAAGCCCAAATTCATCTCCAAACCTTTTAATGCCTTAAGACAACATGCATAACTTCCATATATCATTCTTATGGGACGTCCTAAGTCATAAAGTTCCAGACTTTATGACTTTGCGTGGCTTAATGGTGCCCAAACCAAAGCCGTAAATCTCTAACTTCAACAAAAGACCACCAACTCATGCATGGAAGGAATAGAAGGACGAAGATCACATTTTTATGGTTCCTAATAACTCCATAATGGATAAAGTTTCCAACTTTATCCATTATAATGGTCAAAACAACCAAGATCTAGTCTTTAAGTCTCAAGGGACCAAAAGTGCATCTTTTCCAACTTAATCCATTCAGTCCAAGTCCCCAAACTTTAGATATAAATCAATATGATGTTTAGACAGATAAAGTTTCCAACTTTATCCATAACAAGGTCACAAACTTTCAAGATCTAAACTTTATACACTACAGTGACCAAACACTCATAACACCCAAGACTAGCTAGATCTATCAAATGCATCATCAAGATTCAAGTTTTATACCTCCAGAAGAAAGATCAAGGTGAACAAGGTTTGGATCTACAAGATCCATGATAACCAACACTTCTCCAAGGATTTCTTTTTCCAAATGCACTAAAATCCACCAAAAATCACTCAAAGGCTCAATATCCTTCCAAATGGGGCTAGGTTTTCAATTTTAAGGTTAGAGGGGATGAATGCTGAAGATAAGGAGGGTTGGAAATGACATAAGGTCTTTAAATAGGGTCCAAGACCCAAAGTTAGGGTTTGTATCTGACCTGTGTACGCCCAATGTACTAGGTTGGTCATCCGTGATCATTCCTGCCCAGTATGGCTAGCGTACGCCTTGTACGTCCAACGTACTCAGCTTACCCCAAAATCTTCGTAACTTCAAACGGTCAAAACTTCTTCATTCCAACTCCGTTTTCGACGATCCTTACATCCACGGAAAGGTATTAAGGATGTCTACGACCCTATCTACGTACTTTTAACTTAAAACACATTGAACTAAAATCATTAATTCACAAAAGAAGTCAGAAACACCACTTTTCCCATTTTACCCTTTTACTCCAAAGCATAACCGAACTCTTGGATCACATAATCTACATTACCCACATCCAAATAGGTATAAACCTCTATTTCCTCAAAGCCCGGAGCCTTATGATACTTGATCTTCGTGTCACAACCCCGAATTATAAAACGACTCGAAACAGGGTTTTACAAGTATACAGAATGTCGAAAACGGGACTCGTATGCGAGAGTTAGAGAATTTATAAAATTTATAAATCTGCACGTGCGTCACGCACGACGCGTGCTCTGATACCTGATTCGCGAAGATACGAGTGACGTGGCCCAACGGACGAGAGACACGTGTTCGTGACTGGGTGGAGCCACCACGCACACACACGATGTGCGCCCTTAGAAATAGCGCGATGTATGCCCAAAACTTGATATAAATAGCATGTCTTTCTCACACCTTTCAAAGATCTCTTAATCCTCGAGCCTCTCGACCTCCCGAGTGACCCCGAGTACCGACGCGACGCTCCCGAGCCTCTGAAAAGCACGCTACTAGGGTGAGTTCACTGCACCACTTTTATATTTTCAAAAGTTTTGTAGGGGGAATACATGCTAGTTAATAAATTATCGATTTTTAAAATTATTGTTAGATATTATATCATGATTTATCATGCAACGTTGTTATACTCGAATCATTAGGATAATATTATGCCTAGTAGTCACTCAGCCCAAATATCATGGATAATATTATGCCTAGTTATTATATTGCACAAATATTGAGGATAATATTATACCTGATAATTATATTGCCAAAATCTTTAGGATAATATTATGCCTAGACGTTACTATGTTCAAATCTCTCAAATAAATATTGTATCTAGGAAGTACCCTGCTTGAATATCTATTCGAATCAAACTAATATAATTATATAGTAAAATATAATTATATGAGCAAGGAAACATAATCAAAAGTATACATAAGGCTAATCAAAACAAATGTTAATGAGACAACTTTTCATCTTTTAGCTAATAAAATTTTGACAAAACTTCAAAAATGGTCCCTGTGGTTTTCGAAAATATCAAGTTTAGTCCCTAAGTTCAAAAAACCTCATAGATGGTCCCTGTGGTTTCAAAACTTTTAACAAATGGTACTTTTCGCTAACTCCGTTAGCATTTAGTCGTTAAGTGAAGGGCATTTCTGTCATTTCACAACCACATGGACCATGTATGAAGTTTTGCCTTATTTAAAAAAAAAAGAAAAAAAATATAATTATTTAATATTAAAGCCCCCCCCCCCCCCCACACACACACACTCTCTCTCGCTCTCTCTCCAATGACCCGTCTTCTTCCAGGAATTAGTCCCAGATGAACAAACCCAGATGTACTCGAGCTTCCCACCAAAGTCCTTATGGAAACTCAATCCGAGAATAGGAAAATACACACCTTCATCAACAACTCCGTTAAGAACAGATTCACAACCTAAGTCAAAAAGGGAGGAACAAACTTACACTCTATCAAACAATGGAGTTTATTGTTAGTTCTATGGGTATTGTCTGACTGATTTAAAAACAAACCCAAATAACCTTAAACTTGTCTCTTGCCTCCGATCCCACGTCTGATTTCAAAACCAACATAAAAAAAATCTTAAACAAATTGAAGGGAAATTAGCTAGGGAAATTGGTAGAAGGGTGAGATTAGATGTATGAGTGTGAAGATGCAGAGCAAGATCAATGCCCTCTTCGGCCTTCATGTGAAAATCCACTTGCTTCACCTACAAATCCAAATGCGATGAAGGTTGTTGATTACATAGGTGATGTCGGATGAGATGTCGACTTTTGGTGCCATCGATCGTCTACTGTAAATCCAGTTACGATACCATAGATGGATTTCCCAATGGCGGTGATTTTTAGATGTTGAAAGAAAAGATGGTGTCTTGATTTCTTCCGATTTAGGGATATACCAGGGGAGAGAGAAAGAACCTTCAGCTTCAAGTCTGGAATTGAAAGCGCAAAAGCGAAGAAGATAATGAAAAGCAATTTTTTTACATTAAATCTTTATAGGAAAGTGGATACAGATCTGTTAATTTCTAATTTATTTCAGGTCAAAAATAGATCTGGGCCTCATTACTTTACGTGTATACCGATCAGACGAAGTCTTTCAAATTCACTGAAATCGAGATCGTAGAAGAAGATTTTGGAAAGATTTGAGGAGTTTGGTTGTTGTTGGAGATTTGGTTATGGTTTATCATGGAGTTGTAGCTGAAAAAGATGAACTCTTAATGCTTTTGCAGGTTAGTTTTGATACAAAAAGGAAAGATAAAGTATGTAAAATGTTACTGTAATCAACTTCATATAAACCATGGATTCTTTGTTACATCTGAGTTTGAAGTTGCATATACAGTGGTGGTGATTAGTTTTAACAGGTTATTAGGTGATGAAGCTCCAACTATTGAAGAGAGGAAGAAGATGAAGGTCTTCAATGGAACCGAAAAGTTAAAATGAGAGAGAGAGAGAGAGAGAGAGGGGGGGGGGGATGGGGCCCTTTAATATTAAATAATTATATTTCTTTTTTTTTTAAAATAAGGCAAAACTTCATAAATGGTCCCTGTGGTTGTGAAATGACAGAAATGCCCTTCACTTAACGGCTAAATGCTAACGGAGTTAGCGAAAAGGACCATTTGTTAAAAGTTTTGAAACCACAGGGACCATCTGTGAGGTTTTTTAAACTTAGGGACTAAACTTGATATTTTCAAAAACCACAGGGACCATTTTTGAAGTTTTGTCTAAAATTTTAGCTAATCTCCGACCTATAATCATTAAATCTTAAGTGAGCGGGAAAGAAATGTATATGTAACGCCCTGTTCCCTGGTACACATTTAATTAAGTATTTATTTATTTTGAAAAGAAGACTCGACGAGTTGGTAGCCCTGACTCGTCGAGTAGATGGTAATTTTTGCGCGGGGTTTAAGTGAACTGCTCGCCGAGTCGCAGCCCTGACTCGACAAGTAGGACAGGCTGGATGAAACCCTAATCTTTAGGGTTTGCACCCTATTTAAGCATCATATCTGGCCTCCATTCCATCCTCCATCATCTCCAAACCCTATTATCGAAACCCTAATACGCCATAAGTGATCTTGAGCTATTTCTTGCCATTTTGAGTGTTATTTGTGCCTTTTGAAGCTTGTGGAAGAAGTAGAAGATTGAAGGCTCAAGAGGGAAGGACTAGATCCAGGAACTACACTTCTTTTGCTACATTTTCTGGTAATCAAGCTTCCAACTTGATCATTCTTCTCTTAGATCTAGTTATCTCCATATTATGAAAGTTTTGGGTCAAGAACCTTGGTCCTTGGGGTTGGGACGTCCCAAGTGACTTATATCTCAGATCTAGGATCTAGAATGGGTTCCATGGCATAAAGGTGCAAAATTTATGACCATGGAAGCCCCATGCAAGCATATAAGCAAGTTTATGGTCTTTTTAGCCCTAAAAGACCATGCATGGAAGGAAAGTTCGGAGCTTTATGTGTCCAACTGATGCTAAAACCCTAGATCTGGGTTTGTATGCGTGGATTTGAGGTTCTATGGCCTTTTGGACAAGATTCATCTCTTATAGGAATTAGGGTTTTGTCTAAACCCTTTTAGAAGAGCTATGAACGGGTAAAGTTGGAAACTTTACCCTTAGGAAGGCCTTTCCAGTGGACAAACGAGCTAAGAACCTTGGATCTAGAAGATAGGGGATTAATCTGTTAAGATGGCCAAACAGACAGAAGGACTCGACGAGTCGGTGGAACGACTCGGCGAGTTGAGTCGCGATTTCAGGATTTCTGAGTTATAGAACTCGGCGAGTCGAAAGATTGACTCGGCGAGTTGGTCAACCCAGAATGTTGACTTTGACCAGAGAGTTGACTTTAACCAGGGGTAAAATGGTCACTTTACCCTATGAAGAGTTATCAGTTTTTGATTAAGTATTATTATGGAAATTATAGTCGGAGAGTCGTCGGAGCAGCAGACATGGATTCCTCACTCGAGTTTTCAGCAGTTAGTTGTACAAGGTGAGTTTCCCTTCAGTAGGAACGGGTCTACGGCACCAAGGCCGGCTCGTATATGTGATATGTTAGTAGCTGAGTGTGGGCGGGGCCCGAATCTCATAGTAGCCTAGAGTGGATGGGGCCAGATTCTCATAGTATTATTGAGTATAGATATGTGATTGCTTGGTAGTTATACTTGTTGTATGTGTGATACTTGTATGCATCCTAGACAGCGGAGTGTGGGCGGGTCCCGAATCTCCTAGATAGCGGAGTGTAGGCGAGGCCCGAATCTCCTAGTTAGTGGAGTGTGGGCAGGGCCCGAATCTCCATGAGAGTGGGCGGGGCACGTATCTCCTATTTGCATGATATGTGTATGGTATGTGGTAGTTTGGGGGAGCTCACCAAGCTTTGTGCTTACGGTTTTCAGTTTTGGTTTCAGGTACTTCCACTAGCAAAGGGAAGGGCTCGGGATGATAGCATGTCACACACCACAGTTTTAGCCTGGGATGTTTATACTCTAATATTTTTATCATATGGTTTTGTCACAATATTTGATATGATGATTTGAGATACATCATACATGGTTTTCTGTATGATTATGGATGAATTATGGTTTTTATATTAAGTTTCAAAACGAAATTTTTGGCTTGCATTTTTGGGATGTTTCAGTATAGATCTATACGGGGTTGACGTTCCCACTTGCGGTTGTTAGATATAACCCCGCCAATGACAACTTTCTAATCTACTACGACGTCCGATGAAGCGTCGTGCGGGGCAATTTCAAGTCAAAAGCTCGATTTTGGGAAATCATTGTAACATTGTTCTGCCACCCTTAATAATTAAACTACCTAGAGGGGAACGCCTTAAAGTAGTAATAGTATACATCTAGTAAGGAAAATTATTTAAAGGAAAACAAACATAAGTTATAAATGTAACAAAATTCCTTTAAGAGTATCATAACTAGTATCCCAAAATACTTAGAATTATACAAAAGTATTTAAGAGTATTTTCAAAACATAAAAAATTGTGAACTCACAAACATTATATTGACATTTTATATTGCATGCATTCTCAGGGAAATGAAAGTCAGATGTGACTATGCCATCAGAGGTCTGTACAAGGGATCGGTTCACAGTGTCATTGGTTTATCGACGTTTAATTTATAGTTTGTAATCATCATGCTCGTACCCCTTTAAAGACAATGTAATATATATTATATTATTAATAAAAGTAATGTTTGTATAAATTTTATGTGTGTAGTTCAATGTATTCAATACCTATGATTCCTATCAAAAGTCGCGCAGCCCAACGATTCCGCCGTCGGTCGGGGGTGTGACAGAGTATGAGTTGGGGAGGCAGGGGAGGAAATTGGGATTATAAGGATGAATGAGTGGTTGATGAGACTCTGTAGTTTAGGAGAACGAAAAACTAAAAGTGAAATTTTGCATAGATGGTTAAGTCATTTCCATATTACAAAATGTCTCACCCAAAGTTTCTTTTACATATGAGTTAATTTGGTTATAGTTTATCTAAAACATGTTTCTTTTACATATCTCTTTATAGTTTATCTAAATAATTTAAAACCTTGCATAAAAATAAAATGGTCATCTTTTAGTCATTTGGGTTGAAATTCTCAACATTAATCTTAACCGTTTTAATTTTCATATCGTATTGTTTCAACTCGTATAATTAAAAATATTAAAATATTTTACCAAAACTCATTTTTTCTATCGGCTTGTCTTTTTGAGAGACAAAAATCATTTTTGTAAAAGATAAAAGGTAAAAGATGTTTGGTAAAAACATTTTAAAAGCTACTTTTGGATTTTAGATATAAGTAAAACTGACTTTTTGGAAAAGTTAGAATCCTGACTTTTTGTAACTTTTCCAAAAATGACTTTTGCATCTAAAAAAGACAAGACAAACACCCCATATTGGGGTTTCTTAAAAAAAAAGGCCGCAAACTTAAAAAAAAAAAAACTCCGCCCAATCACTTTTTTTCTCTCAAACATCTATTAATTAATCTTTTTTTTCTTTATCATAGTGAATTTAATTTAAATTAGTTTTAATATTTTTTTATTTTTTAAAATTAATTATCTAAATCATTTAAAATAATATTATTATTTATTGTTATTTTATTTATTGTATTTATTTTTCGGACGTTTTGTTCGTTTATTTTTAATTTTTTAACGTTTTGTTTGTTTATATTATTTAATCATAAAATTTTGACATTTTTTCGTTAATTCGAAACATGCTTTTAAAAAAACAGATAATCCAAATCCATAACCTTTTTTACAACTTAGGATTATTTTTTTTTGTAAAAAAATATATTTAACATGAAAAAACATAAGTAAAAAATTTGAAACGTTATAAAGACTTAAAAAAAACTTGAAAGAAGTAAGTAAAAGTAAAATGAGTGTAAATTGTTTTATGTTTTTCTTTGAATATGCTAATCGGAATATGTAAACGGTTATACCATAAAAGACTTTAAGGAAAACATGTAATTTTCGAGTTATACATAGGCTAATACGAAACGGTTTCAACTTACATATAGGCTAATCAAAATTTATAAATGGTTAATGTTTAATGTTTTTCTTTGAATATGCTCGGAATATGTAAACAATTATACCATAAAAGACTTTAAAGAAAATATGTAATTTTCAAGTTATACATAAGCTAGTACGAAGCGGGTTTCAACTTGCATATAGACTAATCTGAAATTATAAATGGTTATACAATAAAAAAAAACATCTTAGATGTAACAGAAATGAGGTTCTAATAAATATATAGTAAATGGATAATAATATTAAATATATATAGGCTAATCTGAAACTTGCTAATCTGAAACTGCTTTATAAAAGCCAAATTATCGGACTCCGTAAGCTTTTTAACGACTTAGAAATGTTATTCTGCTAAGAAAATTATAAACATTTTTTTTTGTAAAATGAACGTGAAAAAAAACATGAACATACATAACCAATGTTTTAGAAACGTTATAAAAAAATTTAAAGTGAATTTCAAATAAAGTAAGTAAAAAGTTTTTTTTTTTTAAAGAAAACCATGGAAGACGAAAATAAAAAAGCGTACAAAAATTTAGAACGCTTAAAACATTCTAATTTTTTTTAAGAATACGTGAATCATATTAGTTAAAAACAAATATAAAAATAATGAAAAATGTTAATAAAAAGGTTATAAAAATTCTAAAAGATATTAAATCGTTAAAAGTTGAAGGGAAATGTGACATCTCCAATTTTAAGACCAATTAAAACTAATGTCATATCTCCTAAATTCAAAGATGTTGTTTTCAAAAGAATTAGTTTTGTCATCCAGAAAGGACTTGCGGCGCAGCTTGTTGCCCGTTTGTCTTCAATCGATATGTGTTGAACTTTATTAGTCGAATTATTCAATGCTAATTATTTTATATCCATAAGAATTTTAAGGACTTAGATGTTTAGTTCAAAAAAAAAATTAAAACTTTTTCTTTATATTTATTTAAAACAAAGTATTCTAATTTTTTTCATAACATTATTAATGTGAGATAATATTAATATCAAAACATTTTCGAAGAAACATTTTCATTAATATTTAAAAGTTTGGGATGCCATAACCGATACAGAAACATAAGCATAAACTAGTCTTTACATGTCTTACAACAGTTTATTTAATTACCTAAATTCCTTAAATCTCTCAACAAATTCAAACGTCAATATCCTTATACTTTCGTACTGCTACCTTTAATACAAAGAAATTGAGTGGATCAGACTTGGGAATCTGGTGAGCATATATGGTTTTCAACTCACAATAATATAATTATAATCATTTAAATATATATTTAGCACCAAACAAATAACCCGATTACCCATTCCCTTTATTCTCACTACCTGATCCTAAAATGATGATCTTGAGGGACCTATCCTAAAGGATCACCGTAAGTAACAAGTAGACAATACTACTTTGGGGATTCTATAGCAATATATGTCAATACGGCAACCAGGGGGGATATAGTATACTGAATGAATGTACGGTTCATTTACACCTACATGTTACGGCCTGCTTGTGTATGGTTCATTAACACCTACAGGTTGTGAGTATGCCCGTGTATGGTTAACACCTACAGGTTGTAAGCATGCTCGTGTTCCTCTGGGCTGTCTAGAATAGTCTGTGATCGTCATTTGTACTTTGTTATATAACTAATCCTTAGTAGCACAATAGTACAATGAATGGCCTCTCACCATTATTTTATTTTCCCACAACCCTTCAATACCCAATACAATATGATAAAATAATCATACAAGTAAAGTCATATCATATTATTGTATCTAGCATAGATATCAGGAACACATATAATACGCACATATAACATTTAATTATCTAAATACTTTGTATCTATGTGTAAGATTAAAGTAACTATGCACTCACTTGTTAAAAGTTGATGAATTGCGATTAGGTCAACGCTTCGCCTAATACCTTAGCTTTTCCTTCCAAAATACCTAGAAAAATATTACTAAGTTTTAATCTTATACTTCTCGTGAATATAATAATGATAGTCTAGATTCCTCAATAGTCACAATGACTACATCAAGATCTATCAAATAATGAATAATCATGTAAGATCATATCGGATGTAGGATCCGTTTGGTATACAGAGTATACTGTTTGGAAAATCCACAAAAAACACCTCACTAAATCTAGCCTTGACATCACTCCCGGAAGTAGAACAATCAATAAGGCATGTAATATTTTCGTTATGCTTATGTTTATGTATTGACGATGACATCCCGAACTTATTAATAAAACACATTTCCTCGGGAATGCTTGGTAATAATATTATCACATTATTGGGAACAAATTTCACATTATAATTCTTTAAAAATGATACTCTGAAATGAAATAAGTATAATTAAATCGGTCTTTTTTGGCCGTGAAAATGGGGATGTCACAGTTGGTATCAGAGCATTAGTTAATGCGAACTAGAAATATTTGAGGATTTCTAGACTTAAACTTAGAATGCTAAGTGATGATTGTAAGATGGGTATATGTTATATTTTAAGAATGATGCCTAAATTGCTTTATGTGCTAAATGATTTATGTCAAAGCATGTTATAGAAATAAGATGACTTAAGATGCTTTAGGTTTCCTACTTAGGATGCTATTATCTGAATAAATCGATGGTTTATTGCCGACCTAGATTTAGAAATTTTATGTGCTCAGGATTCTAAACGTTTAATTACGGTATTAGAACTGACATATAACTTTTCAAAGTGATAAGGGAATTATGCATCTAAAACCTTCCCTATCTTAAATTCTCCTCTCGGTACATTGAACACTGCTTTGGTGTATATATCGACATTATAAGAACTCGAAGTGGATTAGGAAACGGTAATCAACAGCCTAAGCCTCGTGCAGTCGAGCATGCACCAGGGGCAATCCCTGCGTAAGAACCAATCACGATGACATGAGTCCAAGCAATGATTCAGGTTATGATGGTCGAACAAAGGGAGGATATGAGACAAATGTTAAGGAATAATAAGGATGAACCCACTACACCTGTTATGCAATTTGATCTGAATGAAGAACTGATGTGCACAAATATACCTATCAGTCTTAACTTTATAACCTAACATAACTTAACTAACTATGCACTTATAGTCAGTGTACCTAGTCGGATTATAGAATAGTAAAGTAAGTCAACTGTCAATCATACGAAACAGTATTTAATTAATAAAATAACTACTAACAGCTGAACTAAGAAAAACAACTAAAAGTGGGGGTTTTATCTGATTTTACAAGTTCATATTAACTTAATTAAAATACTCAATTAATTACTAAATTAAACAACTATAAAGACGATTTTAAATAAAGAATAAAAGGTATTTTCATTCAGCTTCGAATCCCTCCTTTTCCTATGGTTGATTTCAAGACAATGGATTAATTCTGTTACTTACCAAATACAAGTTATTAGTCATCATGATCATACTAACTAGCATAAGTCAATTCAATAACTTTAACCCCAATGATCATGCAAGCTAAGGACACTAAATTGATTTTAAAGATAATTTGGACTCTGAATGATAAATCTACATTATAATATTCTATGGTCAAGTCTGGTAATCAAGCAAATATTATGATCAAATACTGTTCTCTAACACAATTAAGCAACTAACTTATCACCTATACTAGGATATGATCAATTTCTAACCCTTGCAATTTAATGATCATAAACATCTAGGAAATCAAGTTCATGCAATTAACTGCAGTTTAACTACACAAAACTAGAGACAAGGCAATAAAGATAAAAACTTTAACAAGCTAGGTTTAGATTTTATCAAACAATATTTAAAGCAAAACTAACTTCATAAATCCATTCCACCGATGATCACCCAAAAGTGACATGGTGACCTTCATCATCAAGTTGCCCCACTGATATCAACATTCTTTTCAAGTCTAAAACAAACTTGACATTCTTCAAAGTCCACCTCGTACCCAAAGTAGTCTTGAAGATCACATCCCCAACACCTGTAATATCAAGCCTCTTGTTATCTGCCAGTCTGACCTTCCCTTGGTACTGCCTAAAATTCTGCATTACATCTTTGGAATGACTACAATGGAATGACGCACCAGAATCCATGATCCAAGATTCAACCGAGTTTTCAACTGCACAGATAAGAGCATTTCCTTCAGATTCTGATGCAATGTTCATCTCATTCTTGCCTTTGTCTGCAAGAGGCTTCGGACATTGATTCCTGAAATGACCCTTATCTTTGCAGTTCCAACAAGTGATGTCCTTCCTGTTTTTCGATACACTTTTCTTCCTCGAATTTGATCTTCCTCTACCCCCACTCCCTCTGTTGGACATCCTTCCTCTTTCCTCAGTACTAAGAAGACTGTTAGAGGATTCTCCAACACTTCGTCTGTGCACATCCTCACCAAGGATTAAGTCGTGTATGCCTTCGAATGTCAGCTTGGCACCCCCAGCTGAGTTGCTGACTGCTGTCACTGTTCCTGACCAACTTTCGGGTAATGATGATTATAGTAGCAATGCTTGGACTTCATCTTCAAATTTAATCTCAACCGATGTCAACCTTGACAGGATTGAATTAAATTCATTGACATGATCAGTCACTAAACCACCTTCCTTCATCTTTAGATTTACCAATTGTCGAATCAAGTGAACCTTATTTGTTGCTGAAGGTTTCTCGTACATGTTAGATAGCGCTTTGATCAATCCATAAGTTATCTTCTCATTGACAAAGTTGTAAGCAATGTTCTTTGCCAATGATAAACGCACCACACCAAGTGCCTACCGATCTAACAACTCCCAATCCTCATGCTTCATAAGGAACAACTTATCTTCTAACAAAGGTTCATGTAAATTCTTCAGGTAGAGGTAGTCTTCAATTTTCATCTTCCAGAAACCGAAATCTTTTCCATTGAACTTGCCGATCTTAACTCTCTCGTCTTCATCCATAGCTCTGATACCAGTTTGTTGGGTGACAACAAAACAAGTTAAGCACTTCAGACAAATATCAAAAAACAAACTTCGGTGAACTCATAAAAACTTCTAAAAAACGTAAATCAAAAGAGCACAATATTTAACGTGGTACGGTCAAGGTGACCTACGTCCACGAGCAAACGAGAGAGAGAGACAGAAAGAGAGAGAGAAAGAGGATTTTATTAACTTTCTGGAACTATTACAAGCACTCAAAATTGTATCTCACTTTAAGCTCTCACAAAAATCTAGCAATCTACAGTGATGGGGATATGAGCCTATTTATACCTCATGGATCAAACCTAAACTCCTAATGGGCTAAACCTATTCGCCCATAGGCCCATGAATGGTGACAACCAATCGTATTTCGTCATGTAGGATCTTTTGGAACATTCTTCCATCTTGAGCATCATAGAGGACTTCATAGCATACTTGGCTCATCAAGGACCAAGATGGTGTTGGATTAATGTCTAAGTCCATAGCTATATTTGGTATGTACTTGACCCGACCCGGCATGGTCCATTTGGGTTGCACTTCACCGACACAATTTATATGGATAGTCTTTTGAGAATAGTATATTTATGATTTATATTAATATATTATAAGTTCTAATATATTAATATATAATCATATTATTTAATTAGTATTGATCAAGAATTAATTTATAATTAATTAAGTGATCAAAAGGAACTAATTAAATATGGACTCTTATATATATATATATATATATATATATATATATATATGTGTGTGTGTGTGTGTGTGTGTGTGTAGTGGGCCAAGTTCATTTAGGTTGGGCTAAGTCTTCATGGATAGTCCATGGATCTTTAACCCATGGATCCTAGGAAATGAAAGGTCATGGGTATTAGGGTTTAACCCTAATCCTCCACACTATATAAAGGGTCTTATGGTTCATGAAATTATGCTAGTGGCTAGTGTGGATACACTAAAGAGGGCAATAACTGATTTCATAGTGTGAGCCAAGTATCCATATTCTCTAAAGGTTTTCCAAGGTGTTTTGGTGATTTGTGATTCCACTTGAGGCTTCCACACTATTGGGGCTAAGCTCTTAAAGCTTGAAGACATCAAACTACATCAAAAGGTATGTCATCTAACTAGAACTTTGTAGTATAGGTGCTTTATAATATGCTAGTTAGGATGAAACCTTGGAATATTTAATATTTGCATGTATAATAAAGAAAACATAGATCCAAGGTTTATAGGGTTGCATGTACACCATAGGAGTGTTAGAATGCTCAAAACCCAACAGATGGTCCATCTTGCACCATGATGGCGCAACAGGCTTCAAGTGTGGCACAAGAACATCAAGATTGGAGTACAAACACCACTTTGGCGCAACAAGAACATAAATGGTACAACAAGGCCATGATGGGCGCAAGATCATACTTCATGGCTCAACAGGAGTAGCCCATGACGCAAGAGGGAGCATAATGGCGCAAGAAGGAGTGCTCTTGGCGCAACAACATTCTTCTTGGCCCATACCTTCAACATATGGCGCAACAAGGTTCCCTTGTTGCTCCATATCACTCCCAAGTGCTCCAAACCTCTTCCAGGTGCTCCAAACCCCCTTTTGTATGATCCGTTCCTTTGGCACTTCATCCGTTCCTTTTTCGAACGATCCATTCCTTTCTCAGATGATCTGTTCCTTTGTCACATGCTCCATGAACCCCAAGTGCTCCATAGTGATCGAAGTGCTCCATGTTGGACAAGACTTCATACCCGAACAGTGATAAGGTTGTGTGAAATAGTGGTTGTGATAGGTTAGAGAGAGAGCCGTGCGAGATAATAAGCCGTGTTTGTCGTTGTATCTCAAGTACTTTGTATCGTTGTGTCTATCCCAAGTACTTTTGTACTATCGTGCTAAACCCAAGTACTTTTGTACTCTCGTGCTAAACCCAAGTACTTTTGTACTACCGTGCTAAACCCAAGTACTTTTTTATTGTCGTGTTAAACCCAAGTACTTTTGTACTACCGTGTCTATCCCAAGCACTTTTTAATGGGTTTTATGTACTCTAACATTCCTACGGTGCACATACAACCCTAATACTTTAGATCTAAATTTTCTCAAATTATACTGTAACATCCATAAAAATCATGCTAATTTAAAACTTTTTAAATCATTTATAAATTGTTAATTATTACCAATATGTTTTCAAAATGGTTTAATGTCAAAGTATCCCAGAATCAAATCATAACAACATAAGGAGGTGCACGATCCCGCCTTCTCCTTCCCGCGATCATCAAAAGTATCTGAAACAATAATCGATAAATGTAAGCTCGAAGGCTTAGTGAGTTACCACCAAAATACCAACGCCATAAAACATATCAATAACATATAAGCAAACAGCATGCATAATGAGCCTTCAGCCTGACTGGACCGCCTCGCAGGCCTTCAGCCTATCTGGACCGCTCTCCGAGCCTTCGACACGTCTGGACCGCCTCGTAGGGCCTACAGCCTATCCGGACCGCTCGTCGGGCCTTCGACCTAACTGAACCCCCTTGCAGGGCCTTCAGTCTATCCGGACCGCCCTGGGTATGTTGGCCTTCAGCACAAAGCAAGACCGCCTCAACCCAACCCCGAATCAGACAAACATGTGCACATAAATATCATATGCTAGCATATATCACAGTCAAATCGATCTAATAGATCACTAATCATAGCAACATCCTACAACTAGGAAACAGACCTAACCGGTCATTAACATAGCATCATCCTATATACCAGGATACCGACCTAACCAGGTCACTAAGCATATCACCATCCTAACTACCAAGATGTAAATCAATAAGAATATCATGCAATAACCCTGATACAAATCCAAAAAGGGTCGGCATTGGTGCCTTAGACCATGTTGATTTAGTGAGGAGAACTCACCTGGCATTGATGAAGTCCCGCAGATAAAACTCCAGCTGCTGGTTGACAGATTCCCGAACTGTCAACATCAAACAATACCCAATTAATAATTGGTTTCCAAGCCCAGCGTCCAAATCACACTCCAAAGGCCCAAAAGTCAAGTAATGGGCCAAAGCCCAACATATGGCCCAATTTTCAAAATTGGGACCAACCCTTCACATGGGCCTTACCTTAAGGCCCAACCACCTATTTGTTGGATTAGATGTCTAAGCCCATAACTATTATTGGTATGTACTCGACCCGAGAGAAGCATGGTCCATTTGGTTTGCATATCATCAGGACAATTTGTTAGGATGGACTCTTGAGAGAAGGTTATATATGATTTATTAATATATTATAAGTTATAATATATTAATATGAAATCATATGTTTTAATTAGTATTGATCAAGAATTAATTTGGAATTAATTTAGTGATCAAATGAGACTAATTAAATCTATGGGGACTAATTATGGTAATTAGTTATATGTATATGTGTTGGGCTTATGATCCATGTTAGACCAAGTTTATGTATGGATACATAAAGAGTTAGGCCACATGAACCATGGATCATAACACCAATGGGTATGGATTTGGGTTATACCCATGACCCTTGGAATCCTACATATAAATATGTCCATTCATAGCCAAAAACGCCTAGACTTGTACTTAGAGTTCATGGAGGTGTTTTTGGTGCATGAAGATTCTCTCTCAAGAACCACCTTTGTCCATGATGTGTTGTGACTTCATTTGAGGCTTCCACACTATTTGGGATAAGGTCTTAAGGCCAAATACATCAAGACCTCAAGCTACACAAAAGGTATGTTACCCTAACTAGTATCTTGTATGGTATATAACAATTGCATGCTAGCTATAGGCTTAATACCTTGGAAACATCATTGCATGTATATTTTGTGAAAACATAGATCCAAGGTATTTAGGGTTGTATGTGAACCATAGGATGTTGTAGTATACAAAACCCAACAGTGGTATCAGAGCCATGAGTTGTTTTCAAATTATACTTGATGCTTTGCTGAAAAAAGCTGGAAAAAAACGAATTTTTTACTGTCTGGACAGGGGACTCGACGAGTCCATTGAGGGACTCGACGAGTCCATGTGTAAACTCATCCAACTCATCGAGTTGGTTCTTGCACTCGGCGAGTTGGAGCCCCTGACAACATATATTCGAGTTTTTTGGCCTGTTTTGGATTAGAATCATTACCACAAAGTGTTTTTGTTCATAAATTTTGATTTTGTTGTTATGGTAATGATGATTTTCATCCAATTAAAAGATAATTGTCATAATTTCAAGATTTGTATTAGTTTATATGTTTATGCTAATTTCTTGAAGATTGATGATATGAATTATCTTGTTCTTACGAGTTAGTTTAGATTAATAGAAAAATTATGTGATAATTGGTTTTCGATTCAAATTGATCTAAAAACTGTTCATAATATGAGTTTTTGTAACTTGTCCTCAAGTTATATGAAAAGTCTCATTTATGAATTTTAAAATTCATAAAATTTCCATAAGTTATGAAAATGAAGAGTCTCATTTTTAAATGTTTTTAAAGTCCTCCATAACTTGTCCTCAAGTTATGGAACTTGAAGAGTTTTTTTCATTAAACTAATTTAAACTCATAAGTTATGGAAACCAAAAGTTTTTGAATTGTTCAAAACTTGCCCTCAAGTTTTGGAATTTGTAAAGTTACCCCCCATGTATACTTTAATTCCAACCCTTAGAATTTTAATAGTTTAAAATTCAACCCTTATACTATTATAATATTATAGGTTTGATATTTATATATATGTATAAGAGTAAGTCAGTCTTACCGTTAGTAGGCCTCATTCACAAAGCCGGTCTATAAGGGGGGTATAAGGTTACTGCCTATAAAATGGCAGTTTAATGGGTGTCCACTCTCACCCACCGCTTCCTTGACTGGTGGAGGGTCGTTAGCCGAACGGGTAGGACATGACATTAATTCTCCTTTCATTAAAAGTATAATGATAAATACTAAGTAACTAAACACTTCTAAATTCCTAATCTTAGTTACTTAGGAAAATGTGAATTTGGTGCTAACCCATGAAATTGCACTTTGCACCTTGTTAAGTCGTTAGTGGAGCGTGTGTGGTTAACCAGCACACTAATCTGGAACTGACAATGTGTGGCAAAGGGTAGCTTGATGTTAATCATAGATCAATGGAGCGTGTGTGGTTAACAGACACATTGATCAGGTGGTTGTAACGTTAAGTGTACCAAGTTAATTTGCATGGTTATTCACTTCTTGTTTGTGATCCTCGGCATCCCAGTCACAAACTTGAAGGGCACAATCGAGATTTAAACATGCCATTGAATAGTTCAATGAATCTCAAAAGATCTAGGAGTTTCAATTCATTTAAAACCTAATGTTAAATTTCGTTTTTCATGGTGGAAATTGGTAAATCGTCATTTACCTACCTTCAAATATTTTGTAGCTTGGATTACGACATCCCTATTCCAAGTTATAAAATATTGTGTTGGGTCCTAGCCTTAATATTTCATATTGGGTGTTATATTAAGGACTTAAACCAACTAAACTTGAATTTCTCCCTCATAGATGTCTAGTTATGACAACTATGGTTTTCCTTATCCTTTTGGATAAAGCTATCCTAATGAAGATGATATCCCAAATGGCAATCAAGGTGAAAGATTAATCCCTTTGTTGTGCATTAATGGGACTGGAAATCATACTTCACTTCCTCCACCTCCTCCAATTATTCTCCCTAACCCACAAGTTCTTGAAAATTTCAAGGTCACTCAATCCCTATTGGAAAGCAGTGTCTATATGTACTCACATCTTGGGGATGAAGTTTCATATTGACAAGCTGGGAGAGTTGGGTGTCGAAGTCTCGGGGAAGCTGGCTGTTGACTTGGTTCTTCAGTCACTCCCTGGTGACAGATCACGACATGACCCTTATCGATCTTACCAAATTGCTTGTTGCTGCTGAATCAGAAATGATTTGGAGCACTTGTAAAGCAAATTTTATTGGAAGATCTACTTCCCAAACTTCCATGGACATTGACAATGGAAACACTGGAAGTCCAGAAAAGTCTTCTCTTCCCAATGGAAAGGGATCAGCCATAGTCAACTCGGTTGACCAAATGGTAAAGAGAAAGGCTTAGTCTGAGAAAGTCCCGTGTACCATTACTAAAGAGTCCATATGTTTCTATTGCCAAAGGAAGGGACATTGGTTGCGAAGCTGCCCTATTTACCTGAAAGATCATAAGGATGGTAAAGTCAGAGTGTATGACTCTACTTCAGGTAAGTCCACTATCTAATTCTATTAAGTTCCTATTTGGATATTCTTATTACATGATGTGACTAGGTCACATTTTGATGTTTTGTAGAATCAAAGAAATGAAAGGGAACTTAAAAGAAGAGTAACCTAATTCTGATCGTGAATAGATGGATTTCGATCGCATGTTTCGAATATTAGAATTTTGAGCTACTTCTTAAGAGTTATGATAGATTTCTTAGGAATGGATAACAACATAGTTTTCATGTGTATTTGCATTGTAAGGATAAGTTTTTCCGCAATTTTAAAATAAAAAGAAAGTTTTTGATTTTATTTATTTTAAGTATCCTTACAATGGGATTTGTGAAAATTGTTGTTTATATGATTCCATTGATAGCAATATTGGAAAATGGATTTGATTCTTTCGTTTGTGGTAGTGTCATAAATTACCAAATAAGGAAAGATTTTCATCACCCAAGTTTCAGTTGGATAGAAACTTGGAATCATGCAACTTGTATTGTATGATGAATGAGAATTTTCATCTTTGGGAAATTAAGACTAATTCCTTGTTCACATGTATATGTGAGTCAAGTGAAGGACTAGGAGATCGGGTACACTTGGTTGTGCACTGACCAGGTCCACCACAAAGAACGATAAGGCTATTCGTCATGATTTACTAAAGTTTAGTAAATATGGTTGTACTTACAAGTTTAAGTATAATTCTGAAACATTGGAAAAGTTTCAATGTATGGCAGGACGAATGAGAAGAATCAAATTAGGCAGAAAGATAAAAGTTTTTCCAATCTCAAAAGATGGGAGAGTACTTCAGTATCATGTTTTATGATCATCTTAATGATTATGGAAAACCATATCACAATTGATCCTCTAAGGATATCTTAGTGCATTTGTATGGCTAAGAAGAGGAATCGTGAATTGTTTGAAATGGTTAAATCAAGAAGATGAGTCATACTTTGTTCCAAAACAAGTCTTAGAGTAATACTCCAAGATTGTAACCTTGAGTGACATAATCTTAAGAAGGTTTAAAACACTTATCAAATGTAGAGTAAAATGTTTTCTACTCATGTACATTTGAAGTTGGTGAGTTGTGATGTTTTGGATAAGACAAAGACCAACTAAGACCAATTTTGTGAAATGTTTTTCTTGATAAGAATCGACACTAACTTTTGAATATTTGTTTTGTCAAGGAATGGTTCTTGACATGAGAAACATATATGTCAAGAGGCCAGTGGGAGTTTTAAAGATCTTGAAAAATTTTCAAGAACTAATCAAGAATAAAACCTGTTGTTTATCACTAGCACGCGACTTGAGGTTTGTAACCTATCGTGTTGACATATTCTTGTTTTTGTGCCCATTCCAGTTAAAGTTGACTATGCATATGAGTTCTATGAGTTCTCGATTGTTTGCATAACAACCTGGAAGCAATGGTAGGCCCTGGTGCTGCCGGGTGGCAAGAGAACTAAGATTAAACAAGTTCAGTCCATATGAGTTTGGATTTTTCACTAACCTTGTCTTATGATTATGGTTATGACAAATTTACATGGATATGAACACATACACCATAAAAATCTAAGTGTTATAAGGTTTCTCTCCGATTCATGAAAATGATGGTGAGGAAATGCTTTCACTAAGTAGATTTTAAGTAGATAGCAATTGTGATATTTGCATTCTCAAAGTCGTTAGTGGAGTGTGTGTGGTTAACCGACACACTAACATGGACTAGTGAGAATGGCAAAAGCTCTAAACATTATGATTACGGCATCCCTCTTCGTAATTGTTTTGACACACATGTGAGCTATCTAAGGAAAGATGTATGAAACCGGGAAGCTTAGATAAAGTTTTATCAAAGCATCTCCTATAAGAAATCTGAACTTTGGTAAGAAAGTCAATAAGTATTGATTTCTAGAAGTCCAGCTGATTTCTGGATACATGTCAAAGCTGGTGGGAGCATAAGTCTTATGCTAATAATGGTTATTGTGCTAGTGGGAGCATAATGATTATGGTAAGTGTTGCGAGTTGGAAATGTTAATTATAGAAAACAAAAGTTTCAAGTTGCAACGTTGCAGGGTTTGGAAAGTTGTTTTGCTATAATTAAAAGAGGAAATTATACATCATTCCAATTCTAAAAGCTTAGATTGTGAGTCTGTAATCAAATTTAGTCATGATTACATTATTTGCGTTCTAAAATTCGATTATGATTACAGCATACCTTTTCATAATTCGAATTATGAGAACATGGCAAATAGAAATAGAAATATTATAACAAAAGACTGGTCTAGTATCATGTCTTTATGTGAGACATCATGAATCGTGTCCCACATGCTTTGGATATAGGATCGATTACATGTGCTATAATATTCATCCGTTCTAAATTTTCCAAATGCCTATGGAATTAAGAGGGAAAAGGACTAGAACTGGATATGACTAAAATGATTAAGCAATTGTCGAGGACAATCTGAGGTTTACCAAAGATTGGTTGCTCATGGACAGTTGGAAGTATGGTGTAAATTTTGGAAGGACCATATTGACATATTCTGAAAAGAGGCAACTCTTGTTCAGAAGTGATAGTCAAAATGGGAACATGGAAATGTTTCCATAAGTGGAAGTTGTTCTTCAAATCTGTGTAAGATTAGAAAACTTAATGCAAGAAGGATGTTCAAATGAATGTACTTTGAATGTGAGACTTCGTTTCCATGGAATTGCTCTCCATTGGAATACTTTGTAATGTTTGTTGCCAATCTCTGTGACTTTTGTGCATATTCATTGCAAGAGGATCAATGCATATAAGTTTAGAATCTAACAGATTTCAGTAAATGGCAAATAATCTTGTATTCTTACATTTGCGATAAAGATTTGGAATTGTGAAATGAGTATCATTTGAAATGTTGTCAATTGATATGTTCCACAAACAAAGGACCATAGGTAAACATAGTGTGCATGCTTGGAGCATGGGACAACTATTGTTTTGATTCAAGTATAAAGTTGATTATTCGAAACATTATACAATGAATAATGAGTAATCAATATGGTGATTAAATAAAAGGTGTTTTATTTACTCTCACAAGTATTGGGGCCATATAGGATTAGTATTATTCTTGTGTTTCACTTTGCATGTTTTGACTTCCAGAATAATTACTTTATTCAAACTCTCAACAGTTAATCATACTTTGGAAGTAGGTATGAATCAAGACTGTCATGAATTGGGCTTGTAGATGTCTAAGGTGTTTAGACATAGCAAAAGTTGTTGTAACATTCATGAGTGCTCGTAAGTTCTGAGTATTGGATTAAACCCACACTCATTTGACTCACTTCATGGATTTTATCATGAGTGATCATGAGACGGTAATATCATATAAGTCTTCAAACCTAGAGATATGAGTTGTTCACTATGAGTTGGTTGCACATTGATTGTACGAAAACGCATCAGTAACTTGATGTTATAAAACGTGCCTTTGTGTATGATTCAACAAGTAGTTAGTACAAGCATATGAGTCGAAGTTTATCCATTCCTTTTACCCCATGTGGATAAAAGCAATATCTGTGGGCCCCTCGATGATTTAGTGATGACAAACGTAAGTGCTCGGCCGAGCCTGGACTGATTTGATTTGTTCAATTAGTCGGTCGTCATAAATCGGAAATCGCGAAACAACAGATGGACAGAGAGAATGATTATAATCCATGTCTCAGTCCATATGATATCTAGAATGGAGGAATATATGATCCCTTATCTAATGGACATGTCATTGACTAGGTCAGAGTTCGACAGCGGCTTTTAAGAGTTATGATTGCTAGTCGGATTTTGGAGTCATACTTGCAATAATAGTTTTAGGTTTATCCAAGTGGGAGACTGTTGGATTAGATGTCTAAGCCCATAACTATTATTGGTATGTACTCGACCCTAGAGTAGTATGGTCCATTTGGGTTGCATATCATCAGGACAATTTGTTAGGATGGACTCTTGAGAGAAGGTTATATATGATTTATTAATATATTAAAAGTTATAATATATTAATATGAAATCATATGTTTTAATTAGTATTGATCAAGAATTAATTTGGAATTAATTTAGTGATCAAAGGATACTAATTAAATCTGTGGGGACTAATTATGGTAATTAGTTATATTTATATGTTGTGGGCTTATGATCCATGTTGGATCAAGTTTACGTATGGATACATAAAGAGTTGGGTCACATGAACCATGGATCATAACACCCATAGGTATGGATTTGGGTTATACCCATGACCCTTGGAATCCTACATATAAATATGTCTATTCATAGCCAAAAACGCCTAGACTTGTACTTGGAGTTCATGGAGGTGTTTTTGGTGCATGGAGATTCTCTCTCAAGAACCACCTTTGTTCATGATGTGTTGTGACTTCATTTGAGGCTTCCACACTATTGGGGCTAAGCTCTTAAGGCCAAATACATCAAGACTTCAAGCTACACAAAAGGTATGTTACCCTAAATAGTTTCTTGTATGGTATATAACAATTGCATGCTAGCTATAGGCTTAATACCTTGGAAACATCATTGCATGTATAATTAGTGAAAACATAGATCCAAGGTATTTAGGGTTGTATGTGCACCATAGGATGTTGTAGTATACAAAACCCAACACTATTATGGTCCAAATACTTGGCATTCCAATGGTCCAATATCTCATAATCATAAAGGCCCAATTATGGCCCATATATGGCCTACTTTTCCAAATTGGGCCCAAGTCCCTCACATGGGCCTTACCCTAAAGCCCATCGAAATATTTAGTCCAATGACTTGTTCTTAGATAGCCCATCAGTAGTCCAATCACCAAAGCCCAATAGAAAGACCCAACTCAAGGCCCAAGTGAAATTGGGGTTTTCACACGAAATGACGATTAAGGTTAGGTGTTCCTACTTAACCCATTAAGGACTTAATCCATTAAGTCCAATTATTGCCTTAGGTTAATTTCAATTGATTATTACTTAATATTTTCTGTCTAGTAAATAATTCCAGTGCGGGTCCCGATCAATCCCCAAAACTAGGGTTTCATGACATTAGGGTTTTCCAAACCCTAATTAGGGTTTCCAACTCAAATACTAGCCTATTAGGCAAATGGTTGGGCTTTTAGGTCAATTAGGGCTTCATTGGGCCCACTACGGTTAAACAAGTCGGCCACCACCCACTACCACATCGGGTAATGGTGGTCAACGACGGCTCACGGCGGCGACCACCACCTTGCAATGGTGGTTATGATTCTTAGCTAAAATATTCAAACATCCCAAAATAAAAATCACACACACTAAAGCACACAACCACCCAAGGTGGCGGCTGGTGGTGGCAGAATGGCGGCGTGAGGTGGCAACCACCACCTCACGGCGGTGATGGGTTGTTTTCTTTGCTTATTCCGGCCATACAATACAATTTACATCGAAATATCCAAATAACACACACACACACACAGCCGCCCTGTGGCGACAGGAGGTGGTCGGAGGTACTAGCCACCACCTCACGGTGGTGGTGGTGGTTTCTTTTCAGATTCCGGCCAAGGGTTGCTCACACACACACTACGTCACACACACTACATTACACACAGCCACCTCACACGGTGGCTGATGGTGGCAGAAGAGCAGCACCCGGCCGACAGCCACCATGGTTGGCTGCCATGGTGGTTCCAAACGTTTTCCGGCCAGCCCAAAAAACACCCACACAACGACTTGTACAGAACCATGCACACACACATGTGCAGAAACACCCACCGAGCAGCTCTTCATCAATCTTGAAGGAGATTGATGACGGAGGGACGACAAAAGAGTGGTAGCACGAAACAGCGGCAATGACGGTGCAACATCGGAAGAGAATGGAGAAGAAGTGAACCGGAACAGCAACCATGACAGTTGCGGCGTCCGACGATGGCGTCGTCTGCAACGGAAGCGATGCAGCGGCGGCAACGACTCCGGTTGTAACGACCCGAATTTGTTTCCATCAACGATGTTATCTTCCGTTAGACAAATATTTATTGTCCGTAGGATAATTTTGGTTTTACGGTTATATAATGAAATAATTTAATTGATGTTACTTAATATTTAAAAAGATTAACTAAAAATTAAATTGTAAAGATTCAATTAAATTGAGTTATGAAATTTCTATGTAAATATAATCAAGTAAAGGTATAAATAAATCTAAGGTGTTAAACGTCAAAAAGAAAACAAAAATATAAGCAAACTAATTAAAATGAAACAAATGAAAGTTTGTGAAACATAGGCGTGCATTTTAGAAATTCTAGAAGCTAAAACCCTTAAAGAAAAGGGTGCAGGGACTGTTAGGGAACGTTGATCAAATTCTAGGGACTGTACATTAAAAGCCCAACATGAATGTAATCGGACTCATCTTTCGTTCCACTTCAAATACGAGAGTAACTGGCGGATTTATTCGTTTCCCTTATTTCCGTTTCGTGCGATCGAACTACCGGTGACCCACCTAGTGAAACCGATGCCCTATTTGAGGGGCTGCTGCAATCGTTAAGTGGAAGAAAGAAGAACGACGGCTATAGAGGTTCCCGGCGAGGCCCCGACGAAGTTACCTAAGATCTCGGCAAAAACATCGTTAGGCAGTGCGAGGGTGGCGATTGAAGTGTTTCCTGTCATTGATCGATTCCCAGTAAGTTGTTGGGTTTGAATTAAAAGTCTTAGAAAATTTAGAGATGCATACATTTATGGTTTCGTCCACGTAAATATCAATGCATAAAAATAGGTTAACTGAGATTCATAAATTTGTACTATCCGGTCGATTCACTGCATTAACTTAATAGATACGAATCTCATATCATTGAAATAAACCTGTTGGTGAACATTGATGCTTATTAGATCAAAGAAGGTAATGGTTTAATTCTTATGATTATCGCCTAATGAGGTTTTTAGAGGTGAGGTAATAAATATAAGTGGACATACTCTAAACAACGTAATAACCTTAATATTTAGGAATATTTATTCAAAAAGTGAAGCATGGATTATGAATTAGGGTACATGGCATGAGAATTTTATTACATGGATTCGTAATAAGCACTCATAATAAAATAACTTAAACTATATAGTTAGGCATGATTAATTTGAGTAGGCGTTACAGTTTTATAAAATGGACTAATCATGATTAATCATGTTTATTTATCCAGCATCCTTGCTTTAAGTCTTGACTAAATAGAAATATCCATGGATAGATTAAATATGACGAAAAGAAAACAACATACGTAAATTAGAATTTTTAGTTATTTTTATATAGTTAATATAGAATATAGAATTTTGATGATATGGTATTCTATTATGGAAATTGGATCTCATAAGAATCTGTAATGTTACACCATGGTATTTAATATAAATGACAAATTAATCTAAGAATAACACATGATAACCATTAAGATGCGGAATATTATGAAATAATATAACATAAACTAAAGACGATCGTAATAATTGTTTAGGTATTATGGATTAAAGGAGCTACAAGTTGATATCTTAAAGAGACGGTATTATGGAAAATCAAGGTGAGTTCGTAGTTTTAACTCACTAAGGTTGCATTATTGAAACGTGCAATCCATAGATGGTGATTTGATTCACTTTAGGATGACCATGTCATTACATGTGCTTGATGATGATATGATATTTGTGATGCTAATATATGCTTTGTGCTATTGTCATGTTATGACCTAATTGCTATGTTGCTTACACCTTGATGAACTTGATGTATATGACACTAGTTTAAGCTGCTTGATAGAATGACGTATGGAAGTGATTTGATGTGTTGGATTATGAATATATTGCATGTTTAAATACACACTTATATTGCATGAATTACATGCTTTACTCAATGTATCAATGACATTGCGGGGTTATGCGTAGAGGGTTTGGGTAGTTCATGATCTTTGCCTAAAACCTGATCCGGATCATTGAGGGTGCCTACTAGGTTGAAAGAGTACCTATAGGAAGAGCTATAGCCACAATGGTGAATAGTTGCCGGTCTTTCTAGATGACCGTGTGACACATGGTTTGCGAGCACTTCGGTGTTTGTGGGCTGGAGTGATGTTGGTCCCTCGTTCGCGGCCAACGCAAACATCACGTGGGAATCGGGGGGTGTATCGGTGGAATTGGCACCGTTTGTACCGATCCTGAACGACACCGCGGGGTACTTGTACTTTGCAAAGTCGGAGTAGCGAAAGTGGAGTCACGGGGTTGGTGTTTCGGGTGGAAGTCATGAGTCACTTAGAGCATTTGGCTGGCCGTGCACACAAGTAGTGAACGAGGTGTTTCTCTTGGGTTAGGTAGCACTAAGGGACACTTTTCTATCATTCGGTTGGATAGATATAATAAAAGGTTGAACATGTAACAAATGGTTGGTTGCATATTAAAAGGTTGAATATATAACAAAGGTTGGTTATTAATAAAAGGTTGAACTTGTAACAAAAGGTTGGTTGCATATTAAAAGGTTGAATATATAACAAATGTTGGTTATTAATAAAATGTTGAACAATTAAAGGTTGCTTAAATATGAAATGTGATTATTTATATGTTATGCGGTTGCTTATGTGGTATTTGGTTGATCGTATATGTTATGTGGTAGAATTGTGATTAAACATATATGCATCTTTGCGGTTGAATAATTATGATATGCGGTTGTCTTCTAAGTGTTATTTGCCTATCATTTTTATGCTTCATCATAAAATGAATAATTGACCCATTTGGGGTTTGTATGTTTTATGTGCAACTTTATGAACTCACTCAGCAGGGGCTGACACTTGTATCTTTTCTCTTTTGTGCCTTGATTGGTGCAGGTAGTTTAGAAGATTGGCCTTGGTGAGAGGGGTTCTTATGGGTAGTAGATTTATATTAACGATACCACTCTTGGACACGTTTTTTATTATTTACTTTAAAGTACGATTGTTTACATTTTAAACGGTTTGGAATTATGTTTGAATTTTTGAAGTAACGTTGTGGTTTCGAAAACGTTTTGAATAAAAAAAACTAAGTCTTCCGCTAACGTATTCTGTTAAATAAATGTTTTAAAAAGAAAAAAAATATGGTAAAAAAAAATCACGACGTTACACCGGTCTTTGTCCTCCGGCCTCCCTGACTAGCACGATGGTGGTGTTCGATGGCTCATTATTTCGCCAGCAGCAAAGGATCCACCGGTGTCTTGGTTGATCGGAACGACAGAGAATGGGGGTGGCGGTCGAGTTGGGCGGCGATGATGGAGGTTAGAGCATAAGGTGGCGGCTCCCTAACAGATTAGGGTTAGGTTTAGATAAGGTGGCGGTATATACCCGCTCATATGAGGATCTTTTCCCATAATACACTTTTAGCCCCTCCATGACAATTCCTTTCAACTTTAGTCCACATATTACCAAATGGCCCATCTTCTACAAAACCTTTTCAACTTAGGTCCAAAATTTACCCTTTAACCCCTGCTTCCATAAATCCTTTCATATTAAGTCCAAATGATACCAAACACCCTCTAACTACTGAAAATCTTTACAAAATAAATCCCGAAATTACACTTTAACCCCCGAAACTCTAAATCATGTCATTTGACTTCCCGAAACCAACACCCCGCTAATTATTATTTGATTTTGGGTTATAATAATATAAAATAATAATAAAATTACTTCTCGAGGTTCCGGGTTTATTATTTAATCATTCTATTTCAAATGGAATGTTACATATACATGCAACATTGTTTTTCCAAAGCATAAAGCCTAAACTAGCATGCAAGGTAACATTTAAATCATAAAAATAGTTAGAAGATTACCTTGTGTAGTAGCTTGCCTGTGTTTGACCTTTAGGATCCTAGCACCTCAAGTGTGATGCCTCAAATGTCTTACAACAAACCAAGAACAAGAGAATGAACTTGAGAGAGAGGTTTGGGAGCTCAAAATCGGCTAGCTTATACTTTAGCATGCATAAGGGGCTGATTTTAGGGTGTTAGGGACTTCTTTTATAGCTTAGGATTATAACCATGCAAACCCTAATTTACCATGACTCTTCATATTACATAGGCCTTTTGGGATAAACTTTTCATGGACTTTCATGTAGGTTTAGTCCAACCCTAGTCAACATAGATCATGAGTCTAACTATAAGTATTACTAATTTACCTAATCAGTCCCTGTAACTTTAATAGTTTCTTTTGATCACTGAAGTAATTCCAAATTAATTCTTGACCAATACCAATTAAATAATGTGATTTCTCAATTAATATATTATACTTATAATATATTAATAAATCACAATAACCTCTTTCTCAAATATCCATCCTATCAAATTGCTCCAGAGTGTTGCAACCCAAATGGACCATGCTATTATCGGTTCAAGTACATACCAATTATAGTTATGGGCTTAGACACCTAATCCAACAGTCTCCCACTTGGATAAGTCTAATAACTATAACTGCCAATGTAGCTTCAAATTCTGAGTAGCAATCGTAGCTCTTTAAAATCCGTTGTCGAATCCTAACACGCCATTTAGATAAGGGATCATATAATCCTGTGTTCTTCAAGATATCATGCAGACAAATACATGGAACATAGTCATACTTATTGTCCAATAGTTTGTTTTCCGATTTCTGATTTGTTTGACATAGAACTTAATTGAACACATCAATTTAGTCTTGACCGGGCCCAGCACATAAGTCAAAACAAAATCATCGAGGGGCCCAAGATATCGCTTTTAATCCTCTTAGGATAAAAGGAACAAATAAACTTCGACTTATATGCTTGTACTAACTATATGTTAAATCATACACAACAGCACATTTTATAACGTCAAGTTATTGATGCGGTTTCACACTATTAGTGTACAACCAACTCATAATCAACAACTCATGTATCTCGGTTTGAAGATTATACGATATTATCGTTTCACAATCACTCGTGATAAATTCCATGAAGTGATTCATGTGAGCGTAGGTTTAGTCCAATACTCAAATCTTATTTCAAGAGCACTCATGAATGTTGTAGAAAACCTTTGCAATGTCTTACACCTTAGACAATCTTACAAAACCCATTTATGACAGTCTACTTTCATAACTTACTACCAAAGTATGATCGGTTGTGGATAGTTTGAATAACTTTATTATTCTGGAAGTCAAAACATGCAAAAGTGAAACAATAGTAAATATTTGACACAAGATAGTAACTTTTTGCATGCAGCAAAAGTGAAACAATAGTGAATAACTCGTGATCAATTACATTTTAGCTATTACAAGTTTCTAGATATTTATCTAATCATTAAAACTAATATCGTCCTTCAGCCCAATACTCCTTGCATTCAACAAGTGCTTATCCCTGCTCAGTCCCTTTGTAAGAGGATCTGCCGGGTTCTTCTCTGACGATATCCTCTTTACTACGAGCTGTCCTTCTTCTACTTGATGTCGTATAAAGTGATATTTTCTGTCGATGTGCCTGGATCTGCCATGATCCCTTGGTTCCTTGGCTAAGGCAATTGCATTCCCGTTGTCACAGAAAATATCCATAGGCTCCTTTACAGCTGGTACAACTCCAAGGTCTCCAATGAAGTTCTTCAGCCATATTGCCTCCTTTGCTGCTTCGCTTGCTGCTATGTACTCTGATTACCCACGTTGAATCAGCCACAATTTCCTGTTTGGAACTCTTCCATGTTACTGCTCCTCCATTAAGGGTAAATACCCAGCCCGACTGAGAGCGGAAATTATCTCTGTCGGTCTGAAAGCGGGCATCATTATACCCTATCACTCTCAAGTCATCACTCCCACCGAGGGTAAGGACCAAGTCCTTATGTCACACCCCCAAACCAGAATAGCGGAAACATTCGGGGGCGGGTGACTTCACGTAGTATCATAACAGTTGAATATTTGTAAAGAAAGTAAACACAATCATCATAAATATAATTTAAAAGTTACATTGTTGAATACAATACATGTCTCAAAATAAATTACAATATGATGATTTAATAAGTTTTAAGACTGACGTCTTAACGTCCCTTCCCCAAAAGCTGGTGATTTACCTGTATTACTGAATCCCTGAGAAATACAAGTAGTTTTGAAAAAGTGTCAACAATTAAGTTGGTGAGTTCATAAGCGTTTTTGTATAAGAATAGTATCCTTTTCAGTGTAAAATAACAGAGTTTGTTCCTAGAAAATCCAATATTTTCCATGTATGTGTGGTAGTTTGAAAAAGTTCCAAAAGACTGAATGTATAAGTGTTTTCCATACTTGAATTAGTATAAGTAGATTTATATAAGTATATATATAATCACTAAGGCGTTTAACAGCCCCGTAAACCGAGATGTATTAATACCCCATGTGAGTTTTTATAACCGTGCTATTGACCCAGACTGCCTGTAACAACGTTCTTCAGGCGTTGGAATGATATGACGTTTGTCACCCCAGACCTGCCGGTCTAACTGTAGCTAACAGTTTAGGTGCGGGATTGTCAGTCCCATATAGATCTATACACAAATATCACGCTCTCCCTACAAGAGATTATGGCTTATAAAACAAGACTTAATCTGCGAACTGAACGGTTCGATGAATTCAGATATCTCACAAAATTTGGTATCATAGGTTTACGTATGAAAAGTCCATTTTCCTTGTGAATATAAGTATTTCCTCTTTTTTTATAGTATGTAAAAATATCATGAATATCTCGTAACTATACCTATTATAGATTTAAAAAGGGTGTTCCATTAGGATGAAAAACCTTGGTGTATTACCAACCTTGCATGAAAAGTAGTCTTTAACTTTAGTAGTAATGTTATTATATGTATTTAACATTTATACATAAGATGTAGGTAAAACATTTGAATTTATAAGTATTTCAACGTAAGTTTTTCTTGTGTTTCACTCGTATTTCCCCCCTAAAACATAGAAAAGACGTGAAAATAAGGGGTATGAACTCACTTGATAAGTGGTGGATCGGGCAGCGTGTCGTTTCTAGGAATGATCTTTCTTGACGTAACCGCGGGTTTCTGGTGAAGAAACGAGCCTCACGCGGGTAGCACTTTGACTGGAAAGAATGTTTTTCTCGGGAACTTCGGGACTTCGAGCCTTTATCGGGATCTGGACGCGTAACTGGGGCGTTGGGGTAGTCTCGGGATGCTAAACGCAGAGTAAAAGTGGCCAGAAGAAGAGAAATGAGCAGCCTAAACCCGAGACCTTCGTTTTCTATTTATAGGGTCATTTTTGGGGTCTCACGTCGTGAACTTGGTCGTCACTGCATGCGTCATCGCAAGTTGGGTCTGACATACTCCAGGAGGCGTCAGCACTGAGTTCACGTCGTGAACCTCTTTTCACGTCGTGAACTCTGACGCAGTGTTGGGTTTCGCACCCCGAACTTCAGAAATTCATAACTTTCGCATACGAACTCCGTTTTCGACGTTCTTTATATTGACGCGAAGGTGAGATTATGCTCTACAACTCTCGTTTAGACTTTGTCGGCTAATTTTGACTTTAAATTTTATTATATTTATTTTTAGTAGGTCGGGACAGGAAAACTCCGTCAAAAATCCATAACTTCTTCATCCGATGTCCGTTTTCGTCTGTCTTTTTACCGTTGTACTACTATTATCGAGATCTTCGATTCTCGTTTAGATTGTTTCGGCCAAAAGTCGCTCAATCTCTATTTCGAGTTTTTAGCTGTCTACTGCTATATCCGAAACTTAGAAAAATTATAACTTTCTCATACGAAATCAGATTTTGACGTTCTTTTTATGTACGCTTATGGTTTTGTGATATCTACTACTTTCATTTAGATACCTAAGGCTAAAAGGTATTTTATTGAAATTTCGCGTTTTACGCTTAACAGTGTTTTACCGGTTTTGACACGGATCTTTGATTGGTCATAACTTCTTCGTTATAACTCGGATTTGAGTGATCTTTATATTTCTGAAAACCTTGACACGATATCTATCATTTTATGCAACCCAATTGAGATTTTTGAACAATTCGTTTTTGACGCTATTTTTATTGATTCCAAAAATAGATTATAATACTTGACTTTAGGTCATTATATTGACTTTAAATATCGGGTTGTCACATCATCCCCCCATTAGAGGGAATTTCGTCCCGAAATTAATTCTAAGATAGGCATTTATGGACTAGGGAAGAGATGCGGGTGTTTTTGTTTTATATGATCTTTGCGCTTCCAAGTGTATTCAGGTCCTCGCTTGGCATTCCAGCGGACCTTCACAATGGGTATGCGACTTTGTTTTGTTCTTTTAATTTCCCTATCCATGATTTCTACTGGTTCTTCTACGAAGTGGAGACTCTCGTTGATTTCAATTTCGTTCAGAGGGATGACGAGGGTCTCATCGGACAAGCACTTCTTTAGGTTTGACATATGAAAGGTAGGATGTACGTTATTGAGCTCCTGTGGTAATCAAAGTTTGTATGCTACCGGGCCAGTCCTGGAAAGGATCTCGAATGGTCCGATATACCTTGGATTTAGTTTCCCATGTTTTCCAAAACATATTATTCCCTTCCAGGCTGAGACTTTGAATAGTACTCAGTCTCCAACCTGAAATTCCAAGGGCTTCCGTCTTTTGTCCGCATAACTCTTTTGTCCGTCTCTTGAAGCTTTTAGTCGTTCCCGGATTTGGACAATCTTCTCGGTCGTTTCTCTTATGATTTCTGGGCCTGTGAGGGTGTTGTTAGGTACTTGTCCTCTAGCTAGTTGCGTGTTACCCACTCCAGCCCAGCACAAAGGTGATCTGCACTTGCAGCCCTAGAGGGCTTCGAATGGAGCAACTTTGATGCTAGTGTGGTAGCTAATGTTATACGAGAACTCGACCAATGGTAAATGGGTATCCCATGCCTTACCAAGATCGATCACACAAGCCCTTAGCATATTTTTCCAAGGTTTGAAAGGTCCTCTCACTCTGTCCGTCGGTTTGTGGGTGGTAGGCGGTACTCTTGTCTAGTCTCGTTCCTAGAGATTTTTGTAGTGACTGCCAGAACCTCGAGGTGAATCTACTATCTCGGTCCGAGATAATGGATATTGGTACACCATGCAGTCGCACAATCTCCCTGATGTAGGTTCTAGTCCATTTCTCCAGCTTGTTTGTTTCCTTTGTTGGTAGGAAGCATGCGGATTTGGATAACCTGTCGACGATCACCCAAAATGGCATCAAGTCCATCCGTTGCCTTGGTAACTTGATTTTTAAGCCCATTACAATCCGCTACCACTCCCACTCAGGCATTTCCGGTTGTTATAGTAAGCACGCAGGCTTTTGCTCTGTAGTTCATGATAAGACTCATCCTTGGCTCATCCATCCTCACCTCGTGTATACGAGTTGTATATAATTTAAATCAACAAAACCTTCGGTTGGGTGGCTCTGCCCCAAGTCCACAACCAGACAAGGAACAGGAAGTAGGGCGGAATCATACATCCTACATCTTGTTGAGTCTAAATTATATGCCACTCTTTCATATACAACTAGCAGCGATAGATTAACCTAATGAGTTCTTATACTCTATTCTTGAACTTGACCTGCAGTACAAGTGGTCTTCCTCAGAGATCTCTTGGGTATGCTACGGGTGGTTACTGACTTCTGAGACTTCTTTGGTGCTTTCTGTTTCAAGTTTTCTATCTATTGAGCAGGCTAGAAGGTGTGGTACCCCTCGCATGGGTACTTCTGAAGTTTTGAAGTGATAGACGATATAAGGGTTTGCGTTATGGATTTGAAAATTTTCATCTGACAGCTGGTTAAGGAAAAAGTTCTTTTACACGGCATAAAAAGAAATTTATGGTAAGGATTTAGCCGAACCGTATCGGATGAGGATTTCGGAACTTCTCAACGAAGTAGATACTAAGTTATTTTGGAAGAGATGATTACTAAGATAATGAACAATTCTACGCACATAAGTTTTCAGTGCCTTCAGTTTTATTCTGTTATTTTGCTATGAATCCCCTTTTTAATTCAAAATTTGGCGGATACTACTAATACGAGGGTTCTGATAATTTTGAAACTATGAACTTTCATGGAATGATTCCTACTAGGTCTCTCTATCATTTCTTGGTGTACACAAGTCATATATAATTAAGATTTGGTAAGACAGTTGACTGAGCAACCCTGCCCTAAATCCACAACCAAACAAGGAACAGGAAATGAGGCGGGATTACTCACCTTAAATCTACAAATCTTAATTATAATGACCCTAATGTATACACTAAGCCATCATAGCTTACCTGATAGGGTTCTTAGTTTTATATTAATGTTGTAATTTGGTTCGAATGAGAGAGTAATTTTAATTATAAATAAATTATTGGGGTTTGGAAGCGTACCAAACTATAGCAGGGTTCTTTTATGTTTCTCCATTCTCTGGGGTCAAATTCCTCCTGCTCCCCCGTCGTTCTTCTCTGTTGGACAGTCCCTCTTGCAATGTCCTTTCTCACCACAGAGATGACATATTGGACTTGTTCCAACGTTGGTAGTTGAAGTGATGAATTTGACCGGAGTCCTTCAGAAACGGACAGTGTGCCCCTTCATGTTGCATCTATTGCAATGCAATACTCGGCAGACTCCATGATGATGGTAGCTGCACTTGCTGCAGTGTGGGAGGTTTCCTAAGTACGGTGTGGTCGGTATTGGGATAGCAGGGCTGATGGGGGTATTGACTGCTCCAGCTTGTTGCCCTTTTGTAGGTCCTTGAGTTGAACAACTCCCTTTCTTGTTCTCGAACTTTCATTTCAAAATATTAGGTTTGAGGTTCGGAGTGTCTTTACAAGTACGCACTTGTTTATGAAATTGATTATCACCACGATCGGGATTGCCGATCGCATTTCTACTAACATTTGTGTTGTTAGCATTAAGGTGAGCCATGACAGCTGCTACGGCTGAGGTGACTGCAGCTTGAAACGTAGTCGCATCTATCTGAATGATTGGTGTTTTATCGGAGGGTTGGTGACGTTTCTTCGTAGGCATGATTCTGTTACAAGATGAGAAAATGAGCTCGTGCGCGATTATGGTTGGCTTTAGATGTATTCCAATAATTTATCCTAATATAAAATTTTCGTTTCGTCATACTGATCTCAAAGATTCGACCTACATCCCTATGATGCAGTCCTGGTAAAAGAGTAGAATGAAGTTTCTAGAATGGTTACCAGACGAGTGTCATCCGAACGAAGTTATCTTTGGTTGGTGGATACTACGATTCAGTTTTCGAAAATATTTTAAAGTAATTCATAATAGAGTCTACAATAAATCGACTTATGAATTTGAGAAGTAATCACTCTTGATTGAGGTTTCGTGATCCGAATTATTGTTATTAGCCAATACAGGAAAAGACGATAAGTTCGAAACCTAATGTGAGTAATGTATTCATTAACTCACTAGGTTGCATTATTTATTAGTTATTATTGTGACGAAAAGACACTCAAACACTTTGCGTGTAACACGGGTGGTCCTCCTCCGTTCTCTGTTCTATTTTGGGTGATAATGATTTGTTCTCTCCTGATATTTATATGGTGTCCTTCTCCTTCGTAGGTATATTGAACTTCTGTGCCGTCTTACTTCGATTCTTACACCGATCTCCATTACTTCATAATGAAGAGTTCGAATCCCGGGGGTTCTTACGAATGCAAGTTTTTCGTTTTGTTATGCTGTTCTCGATGATTCGACCTACATCTTTGTTACGTTTCTATAGTACTATAAAAGCATTTAAGTTATTAAGACAGAGTATTGACGTTAACATTTTAAGTTGGTTCGGGTTTTTACGCGGAGGCATCTTTTACTATAAAGATTAAAAGATGAAACGATTGTAAGACATCAAGAATGAACATGAATTTGATATCTCATAACCAAAACACTTAGTTCGATAGGGATCTTGTAAGGAATTGGAATTAGAAATTCAATATAAGTACGACTTGTAACAAAATAATGTGAAATTGAGTGGTTATTTTTCAAAATGTAAGAAGTAAATGTCGATTGTATAGGTGTATTAAGTACATAGAGTTTGGAAAACTTGACCTTAAATAGGTCTACAATACACCACAATTCTGGGAAAATCATCGACATTAAAATGACCTACCGAAAATGGATTTTCGCGGTCGAACTGAAAAAGCATGAAAAATAACTCTAAGACATCTTCGAAGACTTAGACTATAACCAAGAGAGTAAACAGAGGGCGAGTAGAGTATGATCTACTTCCTACTAGATCCGACCCTGGATTTGGCTAACTGGCGTTCTCTTTCGAATATACGCCCATCTTGTACAACATGATGTTCTCGTAATCGTTGCACTTTGGCTTGCGAAGCCGCCAGTTCTCCCTGCAAGAAGTTGGTATGATCCCTTGTTGCGTTATGATTGTCTTCCAGGTTGCGAAGACGAACAACATCGACACCAGTGGTATCCTCAATCTGTACCACTCGGTCGATGATAGCTCTTCCCTGTTCTGTGTTGCGAGAAACGCGACGAACCAGCACGGGAGGTGCTCTATCTGCTGAACCTCCGGCTTCTAGATTGTAGAAGCTTCGGTCTCCTTGGTAGGGAAAATTTTGACCTTGTTCATGACTCCACCTGTCTAGGTTTATGGCCCACAGAGGCATCGGGCCTTGAAAGTTTTGATGAGGGTTAGGGTTCTGAGTAACTGGAGGTGGATTGTAAGCTTCTGATCTGGAATTGTCGTCTTCGAGAAAGTCTTCAGCAAAATCATCGTCTAGAGGAATTGCAGGCTCATCTTCTGGTTCGGCACTGAGCCAACCAACATTCCCTTGATTAGGAAAGTACGGATCTCCGGGAGAATGTAATCCAGCCATTGTTATCTAAGCTAGAATAGGGATATAAGAATTATCTAATATAATTAGTAACAGTAATTATTCATTAGTGTGACGCGTAAGATGTTTTAGTTTCTCTGGCTGATCACTTCTTGGAAATCTCTCCTTGTTTCTCCTTGTCTCCTTTACTGAATGCTATGATGGAATGGTTACACCTATCTGGGTTTGTCGTGCGAGAATGGAAGTGTCTAACAAATCTATGAGATTAAGGGTAACATTATGGGGCGATCCTTACTGGGTCCTCCTATAACCGCGCAATGTATATAAGCTGTATGTAATTTAAGATTAAATAGACCTTCGAATAAGTGATACTACTCCGAAACCACAACCAAACAAGGAACAGGTAGTGAAGCATAGATCACAAATTCTAAGTCTATAAAATCTCAATTATATAAAACCTTGGAAGTATACACTCCGGAATCATAGACCTGCCAGTAAAGGTTTTTAGTTTTTATGGGTAAGATTTTATTTATTTGACGATTTCTAGATCTAACAAAATATCGAGGTTCACACATTTATTTCAGTTCTTATAATACCATAAAATACTCCTATAGTATTTTAAATTTGTAAGTTTGATTCAAGTGTTTTCTTTGGTAAGTTTTTGACTTGTTGCTCACTACGACCATTCCCCGACATACGTTGGTCATATCTCGGATAAATATAGTTGATCAGACTATATTTATTCTCGATCTGATTACAAACCCCGAGGCCTAATCGTAGCGTCTCAACTTGCCTTAATACTTTTGTAAAATTTTGGCTATGATACTAGACCGATGCTTGCATGTACTTATACTTTTATAAAACTAGCATTTTATTTTCTTAAAAGTATAGTTTGTGAAAACGTTTTGTCAGAGGGTTTTAGTCCCTTTGCATTTATAGTTTGTATATCTTATGTGGTTGGATATACTTAGTTCACTATAAACAATGCTCTGATACCAATCTGTCACACCCCCAAACCAGAATGGCGGAAACATTCGGGGGCGGGTGACTTCACGTAGTATCATAACAGTTGAATATTTGTAAAGAAAGTAAACACAACCATCATAAATATAATTTAAAAGTTACATTGTTGAATACAATACATGTCTCAAAATAAATTACAATATGATGATTTAATAAGTTTTAAGACTGACGTCTTAACGTCCCTTCCCCAAAAGCTGATGATTTACCTGTATTACTGAATCCCTGAGAAATACAAGTAGTTTTGAAAAAGTGTCAACAATTAAGTTGGTGAGTTCATAAGCGTTTTTGTATAAGAATAGTATCCTTTTCAGTGTAAAATAACAGAGTTTGTTCCTAGAAAATCCAATATTTTCCATGTATGTGTGGTAGTTTGAAAAAGTTCCAAAAGACTGAATGTATAAGTGTTTTCCATACTTGAATTAGTATAAGTAGATTTATATAGGTATATATATAATCACTAAGGCGTTTAACAGCCCCGTAAACCGAGATGTATTAATACCCCATGTGAGTTTTTATAACCATGCTATTGACCCAGACTGCCTGTAACAACGTTCTTCAGGCGTTGGAATGATATGACGTTTGTCACCCCAGACCTGCCGGTCTAACTGTAGCTAACAGTTTAGGTGCTGGATTGTCAGTCCCATATAGATCTATACACAAATATCACGCTCTCCCTACAAGAGATTATGGCTTATAAAACAGGACTTAATCTGCGAACTGAACGGTTCGATGAATTCAGATATCTCACAAAATTTGGTATCATAGGTTTACGTATGAAAAGTCCATTTTCCTTGTGAATATAAGTATTTCCTCTTTTTTTTTATAATATGTAAAAATATCATGAATATCTCGTAACTATACCTATTATAGTTTTAAAAAGGGTATTCCATTAGGATGAAAAACCTTGGTGTATTACCAACCTTGCATGAAAAGTAGTCTTTAACTTTAGTAGTAATGTTATTATATGTATTTAACATTTATACATAAGATGTAGGTAAAACATTTGAATTTATAAGTATTTCAACGTAAGTCTTGTGTTTCACTCGTAGCAAAGGCCACATCGGGACAAGTACATGTCATAGCATACATGATCGAGCCAACTGCAGAAGCATATGGTATTCGACTCATTTATGCTATCTCAGCCTCTGAACTCAGACTCTGAGTCTTAATTAGTTTGGTATTTCTCTGGATAGGTAAGTCTCCTTTCTTGGAATTCTCCATGCTGAAACGTTTCAACACCTTATCCAAGTATGTACTTTGACTAAGTCCTATTAGTCTTTTACTCCTGTTTCTCAATATCCTTCTCCCTAGAATGTAAGCAGCTTCCCCAAGGTCCTTCATAGCAAAACACTTCCCAAGCCAGGACTTAACCTCCTGTAAGGTTGGAATGTCATTTACCATGAGAAGTATGTCATCCACATACAACTCCAGAAAGCTAACTATACTCCCACTAGCTTTGACATATACGCATGACTCATCCTCGCTTCTCGAAAATCCAAACTCTTTGACTTTCTCATCGAAACAACGATTCCATCTGCGAGATGCTTGTTTCAATCCATAAATGGATTTCTCAATCTTGCACACTCTATTAGGGTACTTTGCATTGACAAAACCCTCTGGCTGATTCATGTAAACATCTTCAGCCAACTTCCCATTAAGGAAAGCAGTTTTGACATCCATTTGCCATATTTCATAATCATGAAATGCAGCTATAGCTAGCATAACCCTTATAGATAGCCACTGGTAAGAATGTATCATCATAGTCAACTCCAGGAGTTTGAGTAAAGCCCTTCGCAACCAATCGCGCCTTATAAGTGTGTACTTTCCCATCCATGTTGGTCTTCTTCTTGAAGATCCATTTGCACCCGACCGTCTTACAACACGGTACATTGTCAACCAAGTTCCAAATTTGTTTATCATACATGGACTGAATCTCGCTGTCCATTGCCTATTTCCATTTTGCAGACTGGGGGCTGCCATGGCTTCCTTGTAGTTGTTAGGTTCATCCAAGTTTACCAGTGTACTATCACTGATAAATGTGTCACCTTCAGTAGTAATATGGAAACCATAAACCTCAGGTGCCTGTCTAACTCTACTGGAACGCCTCAGAGGTAAGGACTCGTCAATCGGTTCAACAGGAGTTTCCTCCTCGGGTTGAGTGCTAGTGTTTGAGGTTCCTTCTCGCGAAAGACTCCTCTCCTTGCAAAGAAGACTACATTGTCACTCGGTCTATAGAAGAGATATCCAAAGATTTTTGTGGATAGCCGATGAAAATACAACACTCACTTCGAGGTTTGAGCTTGTCGTAAGTCTCTTTTCTCATAAAAGCCTCGCAACCCCAAACGTTGATGTGTGCTAACGAGGGAACCTTGCCTGTCCACATCTCGTGAGGTGTTTTCAAAACCTTTTTAGTTGGGACTAGATTAAGGATATGGGCGGCAGTCTCCAAGGCATACACCCCGAATGAGATAGGTAACGAAGCTCGACTCATCATGGAAGGAACCATGTCTAGCAAGGTTCGATTGTGCCTCTCAGCCACACCATTAAGTTGTGGTTTCCTAGGTGGCGTCAAGTGTGAAACAATTCCACATTCCTTAAGATAGTATTGGAACTCGATACTAAGATACTCCCCCTCGATCGGATCGGAGCATCTTTATCTTCCTGCCCAACTGATTCTCCACTTCTTGTTTAAACTCTTTGAACTTTTCAAAGGTTTCTGACTTATGCTTGATTAAGTAGATATACCCATATCTATTATAATCACCAGTAAAAGTTACATAGAAGCGGTTAGCATCCCTTGTGGCAGATCTGAAGGGTCTACACACATCGGTGTGTATGAGATCCAACAAACCCTCACCCCTTTCACAAGTACCAGTGAAGGGTGACTTGGTCATCTTTCCAAGCAAACAAGATTCACAAGTGTCATCCGACTTTAAGTCAAATGACTCCAACACTCCATCCTTTTGGATTTGGGCTATGCGCTTCTTGTTAACATGTCTAAGACGACAATGCCATAAGCATGCTTTATCCAAACCATTGGACGAATCGATATGCAATACATTATTTTCCTAAGTTATCTACAACCATCACATTTTCATATATACCATTACAAGGTAATGCTTCAAAATAAAATGTACCATTATAATAAGCATTAATACTACCAATTTCATTATTAAAAGAAAAGGTAAAACCTTATTTATACAAACTATGAAAAGAAATAATATTTCTCGCCATATCTGACAAGTAGCAATAATTATTCAAATCTAAATTTAACCCACTACTAAGTAATAAAGAATAAACTCCAATCTTGGTGACAAACGACTTTTTCCTATTCCCCATGATCAAGTTTATCTTCCCATCCTCCACATCCCTACTTCCTTTTAGACCATGCCAATTAGAACAAATGTGAAAACCACACCCTGTATGCAGGACCCAAGAATTAGCATGTGATGAGTTGTTAGACAGAATATTATAAATACATGTGAAGGAGGGTTTGATCTTCCCACCCTTTATGTCCTGCAAGTATTTGGGGCAGCTTCGCTTCCAGTGCCCTTTTTCATGACAATGGAAGCACTCTGCTTCCTTTGGATTGGGAGAATGTTTAGCAGAACCAAATTTGGTCCCACTAGAAGCGGATCCTATTATTTCCCTTCCCATGTCCAATTGCCAAGACATGGGCAGTTGCAGTAGGAGTAGAAACAACAGATTTTCCTTTTAGACTACTTTCAGCAGTCCTTAAAAGGCCTTGAAGCTTGCTTAGAGTGACCTCCTCCTTGTTCATATGATAAGTCATACGAAATTGATCATAACAAGGAGGCAAAGAGTATAGAATAATATATATGGCCAACTCTTCATCGAAGTTGACATTCAACTTTAGCAAGCGGTCCACAAATCTTTGCATCTTCTGCAAGTGAGCCGTGATGGACTCTCCATCCTTCATTTTGGTTGTAATCATGGAGGCTATGATTTCATACCTTTCCTGCCTAGCACTTTGATGGTACCTTTCCATCAAGTCTTGGTGCATTTCATCAGGCTAAAAGTCCTCATAGGACTTCTGAAGTTCACCAGTCATGGTAGCAATCATAATACACGACACTTTGGTCGCGTCCCTCTCATGGGCCTAGTATTCAACAATCTGTTCGGGAGTAGCGGGTAGATTCATCAATCTCCTTAAGCTCTTTGTCGAGACATATTCTTTATCCTCATAGCGAATGGCCATTCGGATGTTTCGAATCCAATCATTGAAGTTCAATCCATCAAAAATGACCCTCCCACATAAGTTCATGAGGTAGAAAGAGCCAGAAGCAGTGTTGGAAGACATCTAAAAAGAAAGACAAAGTTTAGATTAGATAAGGATCCTTAATATAGCACCCAAATGAAATATTAAGGCTAGGACCTAACACAATGTTTTACAATTCGGAAGAGGGATGCCATAATCCAACTGCAAAATATTGGAAGGTAGATAAATGACGATTTACCAATTTCCACCATAAAAAAAAACGAAATTGATTATTAAGTTTTAAATGAATTAAAACTCCTAGATTCTTTTGAGATTCATTGAACTTTTCAATGACATGTTTAAATCTCGATTATGCCCTTCAAGTTTGTGAATGAGATACCGAGGATCACAAACAAGGTGTGAATAACCATGCAAATTAGCTTGGTACACTTAATGTTACAAATCACCTAATCAATGTGCCAGTTAACCACACACGCTCCATTGATCCATGATTATCATCAAGCTACCCTTTGCCACACATTGTCAGTCCCAAATTGGTCCGCCGGTTAACCACACACGCTCCACTAACGACTTAACAAGGTGCAAAGTACAATTTCATGGAATAGCACCATTTTCACATTTTTCCTAAAGTAATTAAGATTGGGAATTTATAAAAATTTAGTTACTTTATAATATCATTATACTTATTAATGGAGATTAATGTCCTATCCTACCCGTTCGGCTAACGACCCTCCACCAATCAAGGAAGCGGTGGGTGAGAGTGGACACCCATTAAACCACCATTTTATAGGCAGTATCCTAATACCCCCCCTATAGAACGGCTTCGTGAATGAGGCCTACTAATGGTAAGACCGACTTGTCTTATATATATATATATATATATATATATATATATATATATATATATATATATATATATATATAGGTATTAAACTCTTAATGTTATAATAGTATAAGGGTTGAATTTTAAACTTTTAAAATTCTAGGGTTTGGAATTAAAGTTTCATAAATGAGACTCTTCAAGTTCCAAAACTTGAGGGAAAATTTTGTAACTTATCAAAAAACTTTTGATTTCCATAACTTATGGATTTTTAAGTTCCATGAATGAGACCTTTCAAATTCCAAACTTGAGGACAAGTTCTGAAACCTTTCAAGACCTCTTGAATTCTGTAACTTACAAGAGTTAATTGTTTCATAAATAAGGACTTTTCATATTCCATAACTTGAGGACAAGTTATGGAATTTTTCAAGAAACATATAGATCAAATTTAACTAATCCAATTATCATATAATTCAACATTTACCAATTTGACCTAATTTGATTCATATTACAAGATAACTTCAAATTTTACAAATAATTATTTTTTCACAAAATCAAGTAATTATCTTAAAATTTGACAAACTTCATGTTTTTGGATGGGGATAAACATTACCATATTAGTAAAATCAAATTTTATGAACCAAAACAGTTTGTGGTAATGATCCTAATCCAAAACAGGCCAAAAACTCGAAAATTTTGCTCACTGACGATCCAACTCATCGAGTGCACTTATGAACTCGACGAGTTCATCTTCATAAGGCACCTACTCGTCGAGTTCATTGATGGACTCGTCGAGTAGGCCCTGATAGAATCCAGAATTGTCAATTTTCAGCTTTTGAAAATCACACAATTGCATCAATATAATAGAAAACACCCATGGCTCTGATACCACTGATGAGTTTTATGTACTCTAACATTCCTATGGTGCACATACAACCCCAATACTTTGGATCTAAGTTTTCTCTAATTATACATACAACATTGTTTTTACAAAGCATAAAGCCTAAAGTAGCATGCAAGGTAACATTTAAATCATAAAAACGGTTAGAAGATTACCTTGTGTAGTAGCTTGCCTGTGTTTGACCTTTAGGAGTCTAGCACCTCAAGTGTGATGCCTCAAATGTATTACAACAAACCAAGAACAAGAGAATGAACTTGAGAGAGAGGGTTGGGAGCTCAAAATCGGCTAGCTTTTACTTTAGCATGCATAGGGGGCTGATTTTAGGGTGTTAGGGACTTCTTTTATAGCTTAGGATTATAAGCATGCAAACCCTAATTTACCATGACTCTTCATATTACATAGGCCTTTTGGGCTAAACTTTTCATGGACTTTCATGTAGGTTTAGTCCAACCCTAGTCAACATGGATCATGGGTCCAACTATAAGTATTACTAATTTACCTAATCAGTCCCTGTAACTTTAATTAGTTTCTTTTGATCACTGAAGTAATTCCAAATTAATTCTTCACCAATACCAATTAAATAAGGTGATTTCTCAATTAATATATTATACTTATAATATATTAATAAATCACAATAACCTCTTCCTCAAATATTCATCCTATCAAATTGCTCCAGAGTGTTGTAACCCAAATGGACCATGCTATTATCGGGTCAAGTACATACCAATTATAGTTATGTGTTTAGACATCTAATCCAACACATTTGTATTGTCGTGCTAAACCCAAGTACTTTGTATTGTCGTGTCTGCCGTGATTATACAAAAAGTACTAATGAACTGCAGTGTTGCCGCGAGTATTATCATACCGTCGTGCCTAATCATCTAGGAATTATATTTGTCCGTTGATAAAGATCATTTAGGAAAGATCCCTCAAGATCATCATAATAGGATTAGTAAGTGATAGTGATGGAAAATGGGGTAATTGAGTTATTTGAATATTGATGGTTATATAATTATAAATTATATTATTTCGAGCTGAAAACCCTATGTACTCACCAGGTTTTCCAACCTAACCCACTCAGTTAATTTGTATTACAGGTATCGATGCGAAGATACATTACACTAAGAGATTAAAGGAGATGTAGATCATTAGTGTAAATTAATGTAAGGTATGTTTATGCTTATGCTTCTTGTATCGATGATGACATCCCAGGTTTTTAATAAATCAATGAAAAACATTCATTCGACAATATTTCATGGGACAAATTCCGCATTTGTAAATTAAAACTCTGATTTTAAAATAAACGTAAACTGATCTTTTCTGGTTGTGAAAATGAGGATGTCACAAGAGTCTTAAAATAAGAGGAATCGACACCCAAACTACTATTTGTGGGGCTTGCATCAACGAAGAAGATGTTGATCACATTTTGGTGAAGTGTCTGTTTGCTAAAGCAATAAGGGATAAAATCTTCAATTGGTGTGACTTACATAATTATTCGTTCAATAGCATTGGTAACTTGCTTGGATTTGGTGCAAATTGGGGGAGAAATTCTAAAATGAAAGAACGGCTCTCCATACCATAGGGCCTTTTCATCAGTTGCAGGGTTTGGTGGCCCGAAATTGACTTGGCTTCGCCAAAAGGCCTCATCTCTAAAAGCTCGGCTCGCGAGGCGTCCCTCTCGCAGTAGAGTTCCAAACCTCGCCTCGCTCTTGTGACATGCTATGTTTCCCCTCTCTATTCCCAAGTAAAGGGTGAGTCCATACCATCTGTTATGGTCTCTTTTGCAACTTATGGAAATATCGTAATGATTGGTTATTCAAACAGGTGTTCATCACTCCCTCGTATGGTGTAGAGCAAATCTAATAAGTTTTGTATTTGTGGGTTAAATGTAAGGGTAAAGGTGATACTTGTTCATGGGAAGAGTGGTCATCTTTTCCCTTCTGTATTTGATAATTATGTAACCTTTTTCCTAGTCGCTTATCTTATCCCCTCGATAGCTACTTGCTAGTCGTGGGTGCTTTTTTATTTGTTTTTTAATAAAATTTGTCGTTTTAAAAAAAAGACAATAAACATCTAATAAAAATGATGAGCTGTGGGATATATTGACCGTAACCCCCATGTCTGATATCAAATTTTAAGGGTTGCATCCTGTCATCCACAAATCTTACCTGTCACTAAGGGCCTGTTGGTTATAGTCTGACTTGGACCGAGTCAGCGATTTGGGCTGACTCGGTTAGACGGAAATGTGTTTGATAATCACTTTCTCACTCAGAAACGTCTGACCCATATGATTTCTCGGTCAGACATTGAGATGCTGCTGACTGAAAAAATGACCTTCATACCCTCTCTTTTCTTTCTTCCCATCGTGACCTAGAAGAGAAACAACAAAGAAATTGGCCGCCATCGACAGCTCCCTCTATCGTCGCCATCCCTCCCTCAGTTCGACTACCGGCCTCACTCTTCCCTCCGATTCGAGTTCCCGTGAGAAAGACATCAAAACAGGTACGTCCTCGTTTTTTTTCCTGTGAAATCAGAAAATTGTCTTTCTCCTCGTTTTTTTTCTGTGAAATCAAAATATTGTTTTTCCTTCTCCTTTGTATATGATTTGTGAAATCATAAATCAGAATTTGGTTTTGAAATCAAAAATTGTTCTTGTTCTTGAATTCATGTTCATATAGTGGATAGCAATTCCATACAGAAGTAAAGGGAACCTGCATAATAATTGGCATCTACAATGTTGTTTCATTATCATCTTAATTTGGTTTGAAGGGGAACAACAAATCTCAAATGTTAGAGCCTGATGTTGGATACTAGGTTTTCATTGTAAAATTTGGGTTAGGTGTTTTGTAGCTTCTGTATGTGTAAAGTGACAGACGATAATCTATGATTTTACCATGGTTTTAATACGTTTGTTATGTTGTTAAACATTGTTATATACGACTTATATCTTATATTCATATAATGAATCCTCTTTTTTAACACTCTTACATCAAGTCTATTTATTCAGTTATGCATGATTTCTAACTTGAAATTTGTATTTAGTAAATATGAACAATTGTGAAGAGAATAAAAGCTGGGAAATTGATTATATTTGATCGAATGGAAATGTTGAAAACAAACTGGTGTTTGTTGGAAATGATATTTTTGAACAATTTGTTTTGTATATTTTGCAAATTGAAGAATCTCTTTTGTTTTTGGGTCAAATGTTCATATGTAGTATGTGATTAGTTGTGGAAGGGTAAAATGATCATTTTTTTATTAGTCAGCGCATTCAGTCAGATGTACAATCAAACAACATTGTTTCTTACTCACTCAGGATTTCTTACCCAGACAGACCTTTCCCAATCAGCACTTTATCAGTCAGAAAGCACTAATATTATAAAAGTCCTAAACTTTTAACGCGTAATTGGAAAAAGCCCTGATATTTTTTTATTATTGCTATGGCCACAACTTTCTCGCAGGATTATTACTTTAGCCCACTTAACGAGTTTCATGGTTAACTTGGTTAAATTTTTTGCAAAATCAGTCCTGAAATGTTCAAATTTAGTCCCTGAGGTTTGCAAAAATTACACCACATGGTTTTTTAACTTTATTTTTCATTTTTTGTATACTTTATTTATTTTCGGTTTTTTATAAATATATATACATTTTTTATTTTCTTCTTTTATATACTTTATTTATTTTCATTTTTTAACTTTATTTTTCAACAATTTGATTTTTTTTACCTTTTATACCTTTTGTTTTCTATTTTTTTCTATCTTAGTTATTTATGGTTTTTCTAATGTTTTTATTTATTTTGATTCAAGTAAACGAACTTGAATTTAATATAAATTACTATAACAAGTTTTTTATAGAGACCGATTATTATTATTATTATTTTTTCTTTTAGTCTATTATCAAATTGAAAAATATTATTTTGAATTTAAACTATTGATATCACATATAAAAATATGATTTAATTTCCAAGTTATATGACACATTGAAACACTAATTCTCAATAAACAAGCTAATTTTTTTTTTTCATTTTTTCGTAACATAAATATAATAGCACTAAAGAAAAAAAAGTAAAAAGAAAATAAGTTGGACCGAAATTACAAATATAAACATAACAAATTTATTTACTTGAATAAAAATAAAAAAAATTACAAAAACTATAAGTTATATAAAGTGTAATATAATCTAATATATTAATACATTTTATATTTTTTGAAAAAGGTCAATAAAAAGTTAAAAATACAAAAAAAAATAAAAACAAATAATTGGAAAACAAATACAAAAAAAATAAAAAAAAAGATGAAAAAATTAAAATATAATACGAAAAAAAATATGAAAAAAAAACTCTAATATACTCTATATATACACTATAAAATAGAAAAAAAAGGTAAAAAGGTAAAAAAAAATCAAATTGATGAAAAATAAAGTTAAAAAATGAAAATAAATAAAGTATATACAAAAACGAAAATAAAAAATGTATATATATATTTATAAAAAAACCGAAAATAAATAAAGTATACAAAAAACGAAAAATAAAGTTAAAACATCATGTGGTGTAATTTTTTGCAAACCTCAGGGACCAAATTTGAACTTTTGGGACCGATTTTGCAAAAAAATTAACCAAGTTAACCATGAAACTCGTTAAATGGGCTAGAGTGATAATTTTGCGAGAAAGTTGTGACCATAGCAATAATAAAAAAAATATTATGGCTTTTTTCAATTACGGGTTAAAAAGTTAGGGCTTTTATAATATTAGTCCAGTCAGAAACTATCAAACGGGGCCTAAGGTGATATCCGCATGGCGTTTATATGACATCACACATTAGTTTAATGGGTAAACTTCAAAAATCGTCCTTGTGATTTGTTTTAATCTACATGGTTCATCCATATTTAATATTTTTCACTAGACAGTACCTAAAAGTTTAGTCGTTTATTTTTAGTGTAACCTTGAATAAAGACAAAATCTGAAAATTAGATCGAACCCATGGAAGTTTTTTTTGTAGTTTATCCTAGTTTGATTTATTTAAATTTAAATAAAATTACATTTCAAGTTTTTATGGTTTAATCGTTATTTTTAATCAAATCCAAAATTTTCAATTTTAACGTTGACAAATAATCAAGTTTTTGTCATACAATTTGCTCCTCCATTAAACGTCGTGAGATCAGCCTCGGTATATGGGAGTTATTTGGGACAAATCTGTCTTAGTAAGTTTCCTTTATCTCTTGATATAAATTGTCATTTTTAAGTCATAATATTTATTTATTTGTTTTATTAATTCATAGTAATGTTTAAGGTTTTGAACCAAACAATAAAATAAATATTCAAAGAAGATGATGAATCTACAAAAGGTTAATGTTATAATTGTACAAACTATTTAAAATGTTACAAAAAAAAACTCTGTAATTAAAAAATGTCATCAGAATGTCCTGAAATAACTTTTGTATGTAGGATCTGAAATAGCCCTTTAAATACACTGTTGAATGATATTTTTGAAAACATTTAAGTAATAAATTACGTAAAAAAAGTCTCATAATTTCAAATCCTTTATTCCCTTAACAATCCAAAAATACGGTATCAAAAAGAGTACGATAAGAGTGTCATAATTAACAAATGAGACAAAGATAAATTGCTTAGCCATTTCAAACTTAACATCTATATAGTGTTCTATAAGTCATTAAGCTCATCGATCTCCAAATGTCACTAACAACCGCTACGTACTAACCTAAACACATGCATGTCAAAATAATGTATTAGACTTATGAGCTGTTTAATATGTTGTTTACTGGGTCTGGTAAGAGACTGAGTCTGACTCGGTTAGATTCAAAGTGTATGATACCATATTTAGAATCATCTAACTTGGTCCTGACTCCTCTGAAATGACTTTTACTCGGTCAGATTCAAGGTTGAGTCTTACTCAATTAGACCTTGACTTAATCCGAATCTAACTTAATTAACAACTATCAAATAACCCTATAGAAAATCAAATGAGTCATATCAGGGTTAGCTATTGTATAAATAGTATATAAACAACATTCTTGAATCCTTTTGTACATTAACTTTTTGAATCCTTAATTGTTATTGAAATCTGAGTTTGATCTGTGATAAATAATAAAAACAATAATGGGGGACTACTGGTCCATAATATATCATGTGTTTAGTTCTTATGTTTTTTTGAGAGGGTGCAATAGGAATAGTTGACATGTAGAGAACTATCATGAAAGTGGAAAAGAGGATAACATCTCAAGTGCAAGTTGAAGGATGATAAAGTTCTGCATTATGGTCTGATCCCAGTAAAAAAAATAAAAATTCAGGATCCATCAAAGATTACAAATATAAGTTCTTCGCTGTTATACGATTTTTTTTTTTAATAATTTGATAGATGTATGTATCCAATGTTGTTTTAATCTGTCCATCATTTTAATTATTTTCTGTCATGTGATAATATAAATTCTTTGTGATGTCATGTATAAACTACTTCAAAACCTGTCAAATTTTGTTTTCTTCTCATTTTAAGTCCTTTTTAAGTAGTTTTTTTACTTCTTTTGGAACTGAGCAATACGACTTCAAATCTTATATTACACGTGATGCTTTCTATCGATCACAGCTAGATAAATTTGTGCGACTATGAATACTTAAAACGGTTTCTTTTCATTATAAAAAAGGTCTTATAATTAAAAATAATTTTTTAAACCACAAAAAGTAAAAGTTGGCGATGAATAAAAATGTGGGAAGTCGGCAATGATTGCACCTTTCAAACATTTTTAATGCCATACATGTTTAAAACGATAAACTTTTTAGAGCCGACAAACTTATTTCTATTTTTACATTTGCCCCTTTTAAATTTTTAGGACGTGTCACTATGAGTAGGAAGAAACTAGTCTATAACAATTTTAATTTGTTTGTAAATTGTTAATAATGTAATGCTTTTAATCGACTAAATCTATCTTTCTTATATTTTATGATAGTTCGTTTGCGTATCGGCATGTGTCTTTGATTTTATAATATACTAGTTCACTACAAGAAATACTGGTATTAGCGGCGATAGCCGTCGCCGGAAAAGAGTAGGTTTGTCGCCGTTAAAAGTATTAGCGGCGACACGTCGCCGCAAATACGTCGCCGCTAATACTTACATGTCGCTAATGCCCTTCTTGTCGCCGCTAATACTTACATGTCGCTGCTAAAAACGCGTCGCTGCTAAAAACGCATCGCTGTTAATACTTATATGTCACTGCTAAAAGCGTCGCTGCAAAAGACGTTTTTCATTTTTTTTGTTACAATTTTATGAAATATAAATCTACAATTTTATAAAATCAGTTATATTTAACCCATACACAACCAAAAACAATATAACAATGATAAAATATTAATCCACAATCAAAAATATTAGTCTATACAACCTAATTAAAGTATTATTCTAAACAAACATTTCATAAAATCCTAAAATTCCTACTCCTCGCCATCACTCTCATCATTTCGTTCATTATTTGGTGGTGACAATGAACGAAACCACTCTTCTAATGCCGCAGAACATGTCGGGTCCTTCAGTATCGTTTGCAGTTAATTTGAAATTAGAAGTTAAGTCCATTAATGAAATTGATATCCATTTATTACTACATTTATTGTAATTATTACAATAAAATATTATGTAAAATTTAATAAAATAAGAAAACTCATAAAAAGACATGTGGCAAAAAAACATTCATTTATTAGAGTAGAAATAGAAGTAGAAGTAGAAGTATATATATATATATATATATATATATATATATATATATATATATATATATATATATATACACACACACACTAGGTTATAGCCCGTGGGAACCATGGTTATACAAATAAATAAATTTTATAGTAAAATTCATAATTATTAATAATTATTAATCAGTTATTTTCAATAAATTATTAATTAAGATATTTACATTTTTTTATTTATGTAAATTATAATCGTTGATTCAAAAAAATATATGAAATTATTTTTCAAAAGACAATTTTTATTTGTGAATTAATAAAAAAATAATTATATTGTATAATGAAATGTTAAATTGCTTATAAAAATAAAACAACTACAATAAATGAAGTAAATTAAAATTGGTATATGACGTATCAGAAAATTAAGTTGTTGAAATAAAAATATATGAAAAAATATAACAAATTACAAATGAAAATTAACAATAAAGTTTTATTACAAATAATAAGAAAATATGTTATAAGAAAAAACATTCTACAAACTATTTACAAATTTCTAAAAACGTATTTATACACAACATTAGAAGCTTTATTTGTAAGTCTATCATTATTATCTAAAAAAACACCAAAATTTGAAGACCAAGTACGAAATGGGTATTCAGGAGTAAGTGGCCATTAATTTTGCAATGTGTTTTAGAGATATAAACAACATTATTTATATGTAGCTTACAAATAAAATATTTATGTTGTATCGTTAGATATATAATTATAAAGAAATTATAAAAATAAATACACAAAGATATTGAAAACAATGTCATAACATAAACGATATTGAAAACAAAGGCTTCTACAACTCTATCAGAGTACCAAAAATGCTACTCAAGCAATATTACAAAGACATACTTACACATGTTCAGTTGTAGCTGACATAACTATCAGGATCAAAATATTCAGAAACCAGAATCATTCTGTTCTACAAAGAAGAGTTTCTCCATCACGCATTCCTTATTCTTGTTACTAATGTGCATAAGAAAACAAACATGTGAGTTAGTATTAGAAAAATAAAAACTTTATACTCTAATATTAACGTTTCTCCATTTCTATTTTCACTTAGCTATTGTGTTCCTTTGGCACCGCCCCCAGACACAAATATCAATCAACCCATATTCTACAAACCAAACATACATATTCACACTGAAGGGATATATTAGGTATTTGATAGGTAAAACAAATGATTAATAGAGGAATTTCAAGTTTCAACAAACCCATAGGAAGATTAACAAATTCCAACTCAATGATAGAGGTAAGTTGAAGTTCAATTGTAAACAAACTACATAACAAAACTACAAAACTTTGGTGGGGATTCCGCGGGCTAGAGGCTTAGCCGAATGCTAACCTGAATAAACATACAAAAAGCAGAAAGGCAGGGTAGGAGCATATAGTGAGAGGGCAATGCCGAAGCAATACCACCAAGAAAATTTGCCTTTCAAAACCGGAAGCTAAATTCCATCGTGTATAGCGTAAAAAGTAAAAATACCTAAACTTTATTAGGAAGTGTGAATCTGATTCAAACCCGGAAATGATTTATTGTTGTTTTTATGGTTGTGTCATGATAAAAAAAACCAAAGGATATGAGCAAGAAAAAAAAAAGCTGAGGACACAATAGGTTCACACCTAAAGTCAAAATCTATATCTACAGAGAATGTTTTGAGATTGGAATGAGTTATATGTAATATAACAGAGTCATCGGCTGGAAGTTGTAAGCAGGGTATTATAGACTCATTGCTTCTGTTATCTGCAACATCGACCATGATTAATCTAGACACAAATACCCTCATTTTAATGATGTTGAATGATCTATTATTTTGATAGAAATCCACATCAAGTTACAATACATAGGTTATTGTACATCTGACCATGATGGTGATGCAAAAAATGGGTATGTTCCGAAACGATAAACAATTAAAGAATTTGAAAGGTTGATTCATTTTATCAAACAGTTAGTGAACACAAAGAAAAAGCTCAATTGCAAACAATATGAATTGAAACCCTGAAATTTGAATCGATTTATCATCACAACAGTTGTCGTGATGGTGGTAGACGAAGAGGAGGGTGAATCTTAGGGCAACGAATGAGAGAGGAACAAAAAGAACAGTAAATGTGTACCTTAGATGGATGCTCCAATAAAGATGTGACAAAAGATTATTAGGGTTTAAGAGAAATAAATACAGAAGAAAGATAGGGTCATTAATTGTTTTAGCGAGATTTATGGATAGTCAGTAGCTGATTGCGAGATTTATGGAAATTGAAAACAGGTATACGACTTTGAATGACCCGACACGTGGTGAATGTCTAATATAATGACACGTGGCCAAATGGCTAATACAGTGACATGTGGCAAAGAATAACTACTCTTTTATTAAGAAGGGTATATATATATATATATATATATATATATATATATATATATACCTATCCTAATAAATGAATAATTTTAATCTCATTTTGTCAAGTGTCACTCTAATACAACTTCTCATTAATATTACGTCATGTGTCATGTAGATATATTAGACAACTCATTTCAAAATTCAAATTTACATTTTCAAATTATATGTTAAATTTGAAGTTATAATAACTTTAAAATTTTGATATATCTCTTAATTAATAATTTATTTAAAATAATTGATTAATAATTATAAATTTTTATTATAAAAGTTAAATTAATTTTATAACCGTGGTTTCTACGGGTTATAAACTAATATATATATATATATATATATATATATATATATATATATATATATATATATATATATTCTCATTTTAGGCTAACATATACATCTACTATCATATTTCTAAATCTATACATATTGTCCCTAGAAAGACTTGAACCATCAACTTTTGTCTCACCTTTCCATCAAACAGTTATAGATATTAAATTTGAAAATAACTATATTTTTCACTTGTTGTTAACTCCATACTTGCTTAATTTCAGGGTCAGTCTTGAGAAATTAAATATCATCAAGAGCCCAGGACGAGGCAAAAAAAAGTCATTATCGTTATTATAGTTTTTATTTTAAATAAAAATATATAATAAAACAAATTGGGCCTTGTGCCGCTGTTTACTTTGCCCCCCCCTCAACGCCCCCATGTTGCTTATGAGATACAAGTTATACAACCAATGTAAAAAACTGATCTTCAAGATTAAAATTTCATTAATATTTTTTTAGAATGTTTACCAAAAAAAACAACTCTTACAATCAGGTATCATGAAAAGATTGTAGTGTTAGATATATCTCGGGAGAGTTATGGTGTAGATGATGATCATTGTCAATTTTCCTGGATATGTTGGTTCTTGTAGAGTTCACTTTTGTTAATCATAATTTCGGCTCTATGCATTAGATTTTCCAAAATCGTATGGTAGTAAAGTTCATAAGACACTTTCAGGAACATACATGAAGCAATGTATAATATCATGTGTATTCAAGTGTGCATGAGAGAAAAAAATGTGGTGTATATTTTATATATAGATACTGAAACATCCCAAAAATAAGTCCCAAAAATTTTCATTTTTAATTTAGTAAAACTGATATCCCAAATACATCATCATAAAAATTCAGATAAACAAATGTATCAATCAACATATCATATCAAAGTAAATCACAAGATGCGAAATGAGGTGGTGTGTGCTCTAAAATCATCCTGAGCTCTTCCCTTTGGAACCAGAAGTACCTGAAGCATAAACTGAAAACTGTAAGCATAAAGCTTAGTGAGTCCCCAACATACCACATACCATACATACATAACACATAACGGACCCCGCCCACACTCGCATAATGGGCCCCGCCCAATGAGTATAACGGTCCCCCCCCCAAACTTGCATAACGGGCCCCGCTCACATACAATTCATATAAGCATAACAGGTAATAGCATATAGAATAACCATCGGGCCCCGCCCAGTAAACATACAAGCACATACACATACAAGAGTCACACATACATCTAGTATTATAACATAACAGATCATGGGTTAGCATTGGTGCCTTCGACGCACTAAGCATGGTGAGGAAAACTTACCTCGAACTGTTGAATCTCATGGAAATCTCTAGTTGTTGGCCCGCTAAAAATCCATGCGCTATAATCACAAAACATCATCCAATTAATAATTGGATCCTGACTCACCCTAAGAGTCCAAACTAGGGTAAAAGACCTTTTTACCCTTCCTTATATTCGGCCCAAGGCCCAGACCCAATCCAAATTGTCCAAAGGCCTAATATTCTAATATACTCACCCAAGGACCACTATGGCCCAATTTTCCAAATTGGGCCCAAACCCCTTCATGGGCCTTAAACCAAGGTCCAAAAATATACTTAGACCCAAAACAATATTCTGATGGCCCAAAATAAAGCCCTAGACCCCTAAGGTCCAAAATGAAGCCCAACTTCCGCAGCCCACTGCTGAGTACACGGGGCGTACTCAGGTTGTACGCTAAGCATACTCGCTTTAGGGTTTGTACGTGACACGTACGAGCTTGTACGCTCAGCATACTCCCTTGATTGGCCAACTTTCCATTTCCAGCTCTTAATCGATTAAGACCTCAACCCAAACTCAGATCTGACTTCCTTAATATGGTTTATCACGTAAAGTTGCCAACTTTACGTGCATGCAATGCTTAATAAGACCCTAGAGCTCAAAAGAGCTTAATAAATGACTTAATGCATGCATGAGACCATAAACACCATAAAGTTTGCACCTTTAAGCTTGAGGAGCTCTCCAAACATTCAGATCTACAAGATTTAGCTACTAAAACAGTCTTAACCCATCAAGACCAACCAAAAAGGGACAAAGAAGCATAAAACCATAACATAAAGAGATCTAAGCAATGAGTAGACAAGGTATGAACTTTATACCTCAAAAGTCACCAAAAGATGGAGCTAAATCTGAATCTCTTGGTTTCCCTCCAATGAGTGAGTTTTCCAACTTCTTCTTCTAACACTGCAAGGAGCACAAACCACCAAAAATCAAGACCAAGGCTCAAGAACAATCAAATAGGCTATTAGGGTTCGAGATTAGGGTTTTAGGACAATGGAGGCTGATAAAGAGGCCAACCCTAGAGACTTAAGGAGCTTATATAGGGAGCAACACCCTAAAATTAGGGTTTCATTAAACCCCTCGTATGCCCATCGTATGAGGCTCGACTCTACGATCAAACCTCCCCATTAGTACGCTAACTGTACCATGTGGTACGCCCTGCATACTAACCCCAAAGACTAAATTGCAATATTTTGAAATAAAAGGGCTAAAATGAAACATACCCCAATTCAAGTGTTACACATACTGCATAAATATGGTAAGGAGCACTATTTGAAAGGCCCATGTCCACCTTTTCCAAGGCCTACGTAAGAGTCATCACAGAACGTTATGTGACAACCCGAAATTTACTCCGTCACTGTAACCCGTTTCCGTTAATAAAAGTTAGTTCTATTAAAATTTTCCGTTAACTTTTATTTATTAAAATAATTCATTTTGAGTTATTAAAATAATATATATTTAATGACAGAATAAATGCATCTAAGTCGGGTTACGGTTAGTTTACCGGGTAAAAACATTTAGCTCCGTTTAAACGACAGTGTATGGTGGGTCCCCACTAGGCAGCCATATATAAAGGAGGAGTGTCCACCTTTAGAGTCTTTTCCCCACCTTGGAGCTTTCTCTCTCTACCTTCTCTCTCTAAAAATCGAGTTTGGCCAAGGATCACCACTTTCAAGCCTCAAAAATCAAAGGTAAACCCCCTAACTTGATTTTCTAGCTTGGTATTCATGCTATTTCGAGTTGGATCATCCAAATACCCCAACATACATGTATTTACGGTTTGGGGAGCCTCCCAAAACCGTAAACTCCTATGTGAGGGTTTTGAAGCCCCAAAACACTTCCAAACCTTCTCTAATGCTTAGATATAGCTTAGATACTTGCATGCATGGACTAAGGAACCCAAGATCATGACTTTTTGGCCATAAACTTGAGTTTACGGTTCTTGAACATTCAAGAACCGTAAACCCAAAACCGTAAACACCTCAAATGGTGTTTTGATGCCCCTAAACCCTTCCTTAGCTTGTTTGATGAACTAGAAACTAGTGTAGATGAGCTTAGGACCCTAAAACATGAAATGGTTGAAGTGGTCAAGGGTTTACGGCCGTAAACCCTAGAGTTTACGACCGTAAACTCCCAAGGAGTGGTCCAAGGACCGTAAACTCCAAGGGAGTACCCAATTGAACCCTAATCACTTCCCAAGCCCTTGAATTGATCCTAGGAACCTTCCTTGTGATGCATGAGACCTTTAGACACACAAACTCACCATTTCCATGAGTTTACGGCCGTAAACTCATGGGGGAAATGGTCTCCCAACCGTAAACACACTTAAGTGTGGCCAAGTGAAGTGTAAACTCCATAGTGAGGCCATACACTCCTTAGATGCAACCTTTAGCACTCCTAACACTTGAAACAAAGTGTTTTCATACATTAAAGTGCCTTTACTCACTTAATTAGTGATTACACAACTAATTAGATACTTTATACATCACTACATGTTACATAGGATCCGTGTGTGTGTTCAAGTCCTCACTTGACACCTAGCATCCTACCCGGCGTTTCCATCCACTTCACTCACTACAGGTGAGTTCATACCCCTAAATGAACCTTTTTAAATGTTTTTAACCGTTTTATGGGGGGGATACATGTTGAACCAAATAAGTTATAGTAACAATCGCATGTGAATTATAACTTGCAACCAAAAGGATTTTCTACACTATTAACTGTTTTTACCACCAAAAAGGGATTTTCTATATTTTCAACTATATTGCCAATTAAACTGTTTTCAAATGCTTACCAAATTCATTTTCGTGTTAAATCACTATAAAACTATTTTCCAAAATTCGTTTAAACTAATTTTTATTCTCAAACCATATCTACACCAACATATTTATATAAGTAAGACTTGAAGGACTTAGGACTAATAGCTCACCTTATTTCCTGTTCTTGTTTGATTGTGGGCTTAGGGTATTTAGTTATTAGTCCGACTCTCGTTGAATTCTTAGTTATATATCTTATATATTTGTGTCAGATATAGAAGTTTTCATATCAGTTCAATGCCTTTGAATATCAAGACATACAACCAACATTACTATTTAACTATAATAGGTATAGTTAAGGATTACTACTCAATGTTGCTATTGCCATGACAACTACCAGAGTCAGTTCAGTTGTGAGTCAATATATGCTATGTACTATACAAGAGAACACTATATACTATACAAGGAGAACATTACATACTATACAAAGAGAACACTATATGCTATACAAAGAGAACAATACATACTATACAAGAGAACTTACTAAAATAGAATGTGGCATACTATTTCTCGATACGACACATCTTTGTGCTATCACCGCGTAACCAGAGTCTCCTGGAGGGAGAGCGGGCATTATGTGTATAGATCTATACGGGATAGACACTCCCACATCCCGACTGCTAGCTACAGTCTGAGCCGTCTAGGCCCAGGGGTGACAAAATGTCACATCACTACATATGACTCGGAGGGTCAAAGGGATTCGATCGTCAATCAGCATGGTTACGTACGAGTTCACATTCAAACCTTTAATTAATACTTTAAGAATTAAAGGCAACAGACTTCCTGAGGAGTATTGTACATTTAATACTACCTGGAGCCTGTATTTCATTACATATGGCCGACAGTGATACTGTTGGGGTAAAACATTTTTTTCTCATTACTATACATGAATAAAGTCTAAAACTATATTTTCAAACTAATAATTACTGGGAAAACTTGTACATTATCAAAGAAACAAACAAACCATCGGGTCTTAGTGAAGACTACTTTTTCTGGAAAACATAGGGTTTTCTAGGGCTCATACTATTTTCGAACACCGAAACTTTCTTTTACAATGTAAAAGTGTGAATATTTTTATACAGGAAATGACACTAAATACTTATGAACTCACCAGCTTTATGCTGATAAACGTTTTCAAAATAACTTGTATTCTCAGGTCATCAGTAGACAGGAACGGATGCAGCTTTTGAGAAGACGGAGCACACATAAGACTCCACTTTATTTTGATTGTATTTTTGGTGTCTAACATTTGTACTGAACACGTTTGTATTACAATTATTATCTTAATGCAATGGATGTTGTTGCTTGTCTTTACTATTATGCTTTGTTATGATACTGTACATGACGCCCCCCACCCCAGAACGTATTCCGCCGTTCTCGGTTTTGGGGTGTGACACGTTAACAATATTTTGGGTGTGTCAGGGTCAAACGTCTGTCTTCATGTGTGAAATTATGGACCTCAACTGCTAGACTTTCATCGAGGGGGCAACATACTACAGTACCCAATACATACTTCCACACCCAATACTCATACAATAAATAATGATTATGAGGCGATGCTTTTCGAATATAACAAACAAGTTTTGAAAGTTAAAAAAATGGTAATTAGATTTCACTTAAGATGCATCGAGACTCCTGAGAGCCTTTGAAGTTACCCACTTTAGAGGTCTCTAGAGTCTCTAGAGGTGCTTTAGAGGCAGGTTGTGGCTTAGATAAATTTTACATGGATCATTTCCATCATCTTACAATGATCTTTGCCACCTATGTATACTTTTTTTGGTTGTAGTTTCAATCTGAAATTTTGTTACAACAAGAGTGCACAACACATCTACCTCCATGAGGGGCGTTGAGGGAGGGGTAAAGTGGACAGCTGTACATGGCCAAATTTTTTATTATATTATACATGTATATATTTATTTATTTAAAAATAAAAAGCTTATAATAATGATAAAGACCACTTTTTTCTTGCTCGTCCAGAACATTTAAATCCTCAAGACCTGTCTACCTCTGTCATTTAAAGTGTTTAACTCTAAATTGTCTTTAATTCTGATACACATTCTAGTTACATATGATTTATACGTGACATTAAAATCCACCGCAAAGACACTACCATGTTTATTGGTGATCTCCAAAGCAATTGGTTGCCACCTTGGATCTTAGGTGATAGAATAGTAATAATAAATTAAATTCACATAAGGTATACATGAGGAATAAGCTATCACCAAAACTCATCTAGAAATTGAAGATCAAAACCCAACAATCGCTACATGCCACCCTAGGAATGGTTGGGTTTTATTTTCTTTTTCTTATTAACTTTATTAATTATTTACTAAATAAATTATATATTACAAAATTATAAAAATTATATCAAAGTTTATGGTTTTTAATTGCCTATAAATAAAATATGATATTGATATTGTTTATATGTATTTAAAACTTTTATATAAAATATAATTTTGGTTGTTTTAGGTTGTTAATAAATGATAAAAAAAAAGCTAAGATTTTGTTTTTAATATAGGTGGACAAGTAAAAAACTATTATTTTAATATAAGATTGGTTGTGAGCTCGATAAACATAGTCTTGTATGTGTGTATCCTAAAAGTGATTTTTCAAAAGGGTGCCTGATACACATACATATAGATTTTGTTCAAATTCCAAGTCGTATCAAAGAAATATGGTCAGGCAGAATCTTTTAAAATAAAGGATCTCACCAGACCTCTATTCCTAGGTCAACACTCCATCCACATTATACACTTTGCCCAGGAATGCTGGTAGTTGACTTCCTTCTAATTACCTAAATATTTTTTTCTTTTTAGAGTAAATTACACGACTGGTCCCTATGGTTTAGGATAATTTGCGTGTTTGGTCCCTAACTTATTTTTTTAACTCGGAAGGTCCCTATTGTTTGTTTTTGTTACACGCTTGGTCACTGTCTTACCTAAAAAAGACTATATTGCCCTTGATTTTTTAATTTATTTAAATAAACACACCCCCAACCTCATCTCCTCACTTTATCTTACATACACCACCATCTTTCCATATTCAAATAATAGTTTTTTTAGGTAAGACAGGGACCAAGCGTGTAACAAAAACAAACAGTAGGGACCAAGCGCGTAACAAAAGCAAACACTAGGGACTTTCCGAGTTAAAAAAATTAGTTAGGGACCAAGCGTGCAAATTACCCCAAACCATAGGGACCATTCGTGTAATTTACTTTTCTTTTTAGCTTATTTTCATAAAAAAATATTTTCTTTTTAATATTTTATTTAATAGACTATTACATTATTTATTTAGTCAAAAAATATTGATATTTTGAAATTTTGCAATTCAGCCATTTTTATAGTTTTTACAAATCTTTGAGATTTAGTTTCTTATTTTTGGGGTTTGTTTTTTTTATTGGAGTCAGTATCATTAATATTTTTTTGTGTAAAACACAAGCAAAATCAACTTTAAAAAATTTAAATCTAGTTACTGTTATTCCAAATATGCGACTACGCGTGCGTTAAAATTATTTCAGTAAACCAGATTTTAAAAATCTATTCTTTGATTTATATGTTAATTCCAACCCCACTTTCCTGTTTTTGCTAATAAAATGAGTTGGCACATTCAATTAAAAGTGCGACACATTTAATTAAAAAATTCAAACATGTTAACTAAAAGTAGTTTAATTCATTCGAGATGAAATGCATTGCACTTGATCCAAAACACAGAACAGTTATCAATCTTGTCAAACGAACAATTAATAGATATCCTCAAGTATATAGTTATCATTTCATTAATATTTTTGTTAAATTAAGACATCAACCATGCAACATTTCATAAAGATCCAAAAAAAATTATAAACCGCTCCATATTTTAATGATGCCATATTGGATCTATATTTATATGGAATGGTTCTGAAACCTCCCAAAATTTAATACCAAAAGTTTCATTTTAATTATAATAAAACCATCAACCAAAACGTATTTATAAAACCATGCAAGAAAATCAGAGTATGTCAATCAAACATTCCAATACATCAAAATCATATAAAACGGAAATCGTGGTGTGTGCAATGCGATCATCCCGAGTTCTTCCCCTTCGATCCGGAAGTACCTGAAACATAAACTGAAAACTGTAAGCACAAAGCTTAGTGAGTTTCCTAAAATACATCATACCATACATATCAAACATACAATGGGCCATGCCCAACAACCATCGGGTCCCGCTCGGAACAGATCTGTCAGAACATGAGATGGGCCTCGCCCATCACATTCATCAGGTCCCACCAGGCATCGGACCCCGCCCGACATTAACACAGACACATAAACACATGCAAGAATTACTAAGATAAATAGCATACAATACACCTATTAGGCCTCGCCTGGCATCGGACCCCGCCCGATATACATATCACATACTACATATGCAAGAGTCACACACACACCTAGCATCATAATCATAATAAATCATGGGTCGGCATTGGTGCCTTCGACTCGTCAAGCAGAGTGAGGAGACTCACCTAAAAATGCTGAAAATTAGATAAATGTTCGGACCGCTAATCCGGAAAATGTCACACCCCCAAACCAGAACGGTGGAAACGTCTGGGGGTGGATGTAGTGACTTCATGTACAGTATCATAACAGTTGAATATAAATGAAACATAGCAACGCAAACATTCATAAATTGAAAATTTAAGTTTACATTACTTACAACACTATGTTTGTTCAAAAGTTAAATACAAATAACTGAAAAGTAGAAAATATGAAACGACGATGCCGACCCTCAAGTAGGGTTGAATACCTGTCTACTGGCTTCCTGATAATACAAGTGATTTTGAAAAGTGTCAACAATTAAGTTGGTGAGTTCATAAGCATTTTTGTGTGAGAAGGATTTGTAACGTTTTCGTGTAAACTGATTTGTATACTTCTAGAAAATCCGATATTTTCTTTAATATGAACTATAAATGCATGTATTTCCTTTGTATCTTTTCCTTGTGAAATGTTAATGTATGTTTCCAGAAAATCCATTTTTTTTCTTAAATGAGCTGTAGATGTATGTATTTCTTTTGTATCTTTCCTTGTAGAATGATAATGTATGTTTCCAGAAAATCCAATATTTTCTTAAATGTGAACTGTAGTCTTAAACCCTAAGACCAAAAATGTATAAGCATTGTTGTACTGAACAATAGTATGTAGTTATATCTTTTTATAAAACTAATGAAGTGTAAGTTACTCCGTAAACCAAATCATTTTGTCAATCCTTATGTGAGTTATTATAATCATGCTTAATATGACTGATATGTCTGAACGACGTTCTTCAGGCATCGGAATTGGTAGACTTTTGTCACCCTAGACTTGTTGGTCTAACTGTAGCGAACAACTGAGGTGTGGGGTTGCCAATCCCGTGTAGATCTATACACAACTATCTCGCTCTCCCTCAAGGAGACTCTGGTTATAATGCAAGACTTAAGGTGTACGCTAGGTAGGTACGGTGAAGAGAATGTCTCACAAGAGCATCAACAGATTCATGGGAGCAATGACTCATTTTTCTTGTAAAATGAAATAATTATACTTTTGAAAAAATTATATGGTTCTTCTGAAATGAAAGTGTGGTTTGTGACTTCCAAACTATACCGATTATAGTTTATCTTTTGTGTTTGTTGAGACTATTTATATACTCTATTATATAAATATAATGTTGTTATCTTGTCTAGTGTCAAAATATGAAATCAAAACATAATATTTTTGGGTTGAAACCCACCAAAGTAGGAAATGACTATAATGTAACCATATTTGCTAGAAAGACTATCTTTTAGTAAAAGTTTCCAAAAATCATGTAGTTTTACAAATCATAATTTTTCCTGTGATTCTATAACATAGAATATGTTTATTTAGTTAGTTTTGCAATTCAAACTAATATATATATATATATATATATATATATATATATATATATATATATATATATCACATATAATTATGCAAAAACTAGTATTAACCATATGTTATGCAAATAATATCTTATCTTAAACATAAAGATGAAAACATGTAATTATTTGTGTGCTAAACAAAGTTTTACTTATATCCCCCCCCCTTAAAAACATGAAAAAACTTGAAAATATGGGGGTATGGACTCACCTTGAGTGGATTTGTGGGTTGTTTGAAGAGATGATGTGAAGATTCCAAGCCTAAACACTTGAATGAGGTTGATGAACTTCCTTGGAGATGTTATTATCCTAAGGGTTTTTAACACATAATAATATGTGTAAATAAGATGAAACTAACATAATAGTGTATAAGAACACTAGATCAACTAGAAAACTTACCAAAAACTCTAAGATTAAGCTTGGAGAATTAATCCTTTGGAAGATCTTGCACTTGTTTTTTTTAGAGAAAGAATGAAGGGGAATGAAAGAAGTTGAAGAATAAGATATGGATTGGGTTTGTGGGTGCTTTCTGTCGTGTATAAGGAGAAAAGGATGATGTGATGTTTACTTGGATGTTTGTTGGATAATAGCATGGATACATGTCGGGTAAAAATTAGTGTTGGAAAAATATGAAAATATCCTATCACGAAGTCAAACCTCCCTTTTCTCTTTATTCCCACCAAAATCATGGAGAAACCCAATAGAAAACGCATTAGAAAACTCAATAGAAAACTCAATATAAAACTCAATAGAAAACTCAACAGAAAACTCAATAGAAAACTCAATAGAAAACTCAACAGAAAACTCAATAGAAAACTCAATAGAAAACTCCCAAGGCACATGAGATTTTGGCCCATGTTCAAACCGAAATCCCATGTGTTGGGATCCTAGGCCGAAATCTCTTAAGTGAAATTGTCCAATTCTTGATTTATTCTAGCTTGTTGACTTTTCAAAGGTTAATTAGAAATATGATTTTCAAGCATATATATTTACTTATTCAACTAATGCCCTTTTGGCTTTCAAAGTTTTATTGCAACAAAGTTGTGATGTGGTTTTACATTATATATAGATACACCTTAGACCTTGCTTGTTCCAAAATTTTCCAGTTGTCACATCATCCCCCCGTTAGAGGGAATTTCGTCCCGAAATTTGCATCTTGGATGGGTTCTTGTAACTTAGAGAAAAATTTATGGGTATTTTTGTTTCATTTGATCTTCTCGTTCCCAGGTGAATTCGGGCCTTCGCTTGGCGTTCCAGCGGACCTTCACTATTGGTATTCGACTTTGTTTCATTATCTTGATCTCCTTGTCCATGATTCGTTTACCTCGATTTCATCGAGTGGGACTACAAGAGTTTCGTCGGACAAACACTTCTTTAGGTTGGATACGTGGAAGGTAGGGTGTATGTTACTGAGTTTCTGTGGTAGTCGAAGTTTGTGAACTACCGGACCGATCCTAGCAAGGATCTCGAATGGTCTAATGAAGGTTGTGTACTTGACACCATAGATGTAGTGTCGCCAGTACGCGCGACATACTAACTGGGTACGCCCAGCGTACTCCGCAATAAGACCAACTTGCCATTAAGTGCTTCATCCGTTAAGACACTATGTTAAATCCTCAGATCTGATCATATATGATGTCTTAACACATAAAGTCGCCAGTACGCGCGACATACGAGCTGGGTACGCTCAACGTACTCCGCAACAAGACCAACTTGCCATTAAGTGCTTCATCCGTTAAGACACTATGTTAAATCCTCAGATCTGATCATAAATGATGTCTTAACACATAAAGTTGGCAACTTTAGATCCTTTCATGACTTTATGGGACTCAATACTAAAAAAGAACCATAATAATAAGCCTAACTCATTCATGTTCCAAGATAACTCATCAAGATTGCATTTTTAGGAACAAGGGACATCAAAAATGCCAATATCTACCATCCCTAGCTTCTGAATTTTCTCATACTCTCAAGCATGGCTTAAAGGACCATAAAAAGCATAAAACAGGCCCTAACTAGATCTATCAAAAGAACCATCAAGTTAAGAGCTTTATACCTCCAAAAGCTTGCAAAGTTGATGAAGATTCTGGATCTTCAAGCTCCAAGTCCACCAAAGCTTCACCACTAAGTTTCACCTCCTTCAAAGGATCCAAAAACACCACATGATTACAACAATGGCTCACAAACACTCAAATTAAGACCATGGTTTCATTCTTAGGGTTTGGAGAGGTGGAGGCTATTCATAAGAGAGTTTAGTAGCAACTTAAGGTGTTTAAATAGGACACAAACCCTAAAAAATAGTGTTTGTCCCAGCCGATCGTACCCCCCGCGTACCTACATGTACGCCCCACATACGTGGGTGCCTCCGCGATCCAGATCAATGAGCCAATACGCCCAGCGTACTCACAAAGTACGCCTAGCGTACTCGGCTAAGGACCAAATTGGAAAGGATTTTTAGAATGAAGGGGTTAAAGGGAAAAACCTGAAATGCAGTGTTACAATTCTCCCTCACTTGAATCAGACTTCATCCTCGAAGTCCACTACCGCAAATAATTATGGGTAATGCTCCCTCATCTCGACCTCAGGCTCCCATGTCCATTCTAAACCCTTGCGCTACAGTCACTGTACCTTTACCCACTCAACAACCTTGTCCCTCAAGGTTTTCGACTTCCGATCAAGGATCGCCACTGGTCTCTCGATATAATTCAGGTGATCATCCACCTGAATATCCTCCAATGGAACCACCGCGGAATCATCAACCAATCATTTCCACAGCTGAGAGACATGAAACGTGCTATGGATTTGACAAATCTCCTCGGGAAGTCTAAGCGATAAGCAACCCGGTCCACCTGCGCCAAAACCCTGAAAGGACTGATGTACCTGGGGACCAACTTGCCCCTCTTCCTGAATCGGATGACACCTTTCCAAGGTGACACCTTCAAGAGAACCATATCCCCAACCTGGAACTCTAGATCTGGTCGGTGCTTGTCGGTATAGCTCTTCTACCGACTCTGAGCTGTTTGAAGTCTACCCTGAACTTGTTGAATCAACTCGGTATTCTTGAGTACCACTTTAGTACTCCCCATGACTCGCTGACCGACTTCACCCCAGCATATCGAGGTCCTGAACTTCCTCTCACAGAGCATCTCAAAAGGAGGTCGATCAATGATGGCATGATAACTATTGTTATACGAAAAATCCGCCAAAGGGAGATACGTATCCCAACTCCCACCGAAATCCAATACACATAACCGATGCATATCCTCCAGGGTCTGGATACAACAATCACTCTGGCCATCATTCTGCGGGTGGAAAGCCATGCTGAAATGCAGACAAGTACCCAACTCTTCGTGAAACCTCTTCCAAAACTTAGAAGTAAACCGGACATCCCTGTCTGAAACCACTGAAATTGGCACCTCATGTTGTGCCACAACCTCGCTGATGTAGATATCGACTAACTTCTCCGCATAGACACTCTCCTGAATCGGAATGAAATGTGCGCTCTTCGTCAATCGATCCGCGATGACCCATATTGAATCCACTCTGCGCGCTGTCCGAGGTAGCTTCGTGATGAAATCCGTAGTAATCTCTTCCCATTTCTAAATGGGAATGTCTAACGGCTTCATATTTTCGTGAGGTCGTTGATGCTCGGCCTTGACTTTCCTACAAGTCAAACACCTCTTCACATACCATGCCACATCCCGCTTCTTACGCTTAGTAAATTGTGCGCCTCTTCAAACGCATATCTCTGATCGGAGCCGCGACCACCTTGCGGCTGAGAGCATCGGCCACCATGTTGGCCTTCCTAGGATGGTCAAAGATCTCATAATCATAATCCTTTACCACATCTAACCACCTACACTGCCTTATGCTTATATTCGGCTGGTCCATTAAATACCTCAGGCTGTTATGATCCGTGTAGATAGTACAACGGACCCCATAGAGATAATGCCGCCAAATCTTAACAGAGAACACCACATCCCCTAGCTCCAAATCGTGCGTAAGATAGTTCGCCTCACGAGGCTTCAGCTGCCTCAAAGCGTAAGCAATAACGCGACCTCTCTACACCAGAACTGCACCCAAACCTGTGATCGACGCATCACAATAAACCAAAAAATCCTCAACACCCTCTAGCGGGGTCAGAATCGGCGCCTCACACAATTTCTGCCTCAAGGTCTCAAAAGTTGCCAACTGCTCAGTCCCCCAATGAAACGTGATGGTCTTCTTCTTCAACCGAGTCAGAGGAACTGCTATTTTGGAGAAATATTGAATAAATCTACGATAGTAGCCTGCCAAACCAAGGAAACTCCGAATCTGAGATGGAGACTTTGAAACCTCCTATCTTATCACCACCTTGACCTTGGCCGGATCGACGAGAATACCGTTGTGGTTAACAAGGTGCCCCAGAAACTACACCTCGTGTAACCAGAACTCACACTTAGAGAACTTCGCATACAGTCTCTCCCTCCTCAAGGTCTCCAATACCTCCCTCAGATGCTCCTCATGCAGGTCCTAGTTCTTAGAATATACCAGTATGTCATCGATAAACAAAATCACATACCGATCCAACATGGTTCTGCATATGCGATTAATGAGGTCTATGAATGCAGTTGGAGCATTGGTGAGCCCGAAGGGCATCACCAAGAATTTTTAATAACCATAACGAGTCTGGAAGGCTATCTTTTGCATATCCTCCTCTCTGATCCTCGTCTGATGATAACCCGAACGCAGATCAATCTTGGAAAACCAAGATGCACCCTGAAGTTGGTCAAATAAATCGTCAATCCTCGAGAGTGGATAACGGTTCTTTACCGTTAGCTTATTCAGCTCCCGGTAGTTGATACGCATCCAATGTGACCCATCCTTCTTCCTAACAAGCATGATCGGCGGTCCTCATGGCGAACTACTTAGTCGAATAAACCCTTTGTCTAACAGCTCCTGTACCTGTGTAGACAACTCCTGCATCTATGGAGGTGCTAACCAATAAGGTGCTTTGGCTATCGGAGCCACACCAGGAACCAAGTCTATTCGAAACTCCACTTTCCTCTCCAGAGGCACTCCAGGCAAGTCATCCGGGAACACATCCGGATATTCTAGAACAACTGTCACTGTTGGATTAATGTCTAATTCCATAACTATAATTGGTAAGACTTGACCCGACCCGACATGGTCCATTTGGGTTGCATGGCATCATGCATTTGGATAGACTATAATGAGAGAAATAACACTTAAGGTTGGTTAATATATTATAAGTTCTAATATATTAATAAGGTTATTTAATTAGTATTGATCAAGAATAAATTTGGATTAATTAAGTGATCAAAAGGAGACTAATTAAATATATGTGTTGATTGTGTAAATCATTCATTCTTATATATGTGGGCTTGTGATCCAAGCTTCCTTATGTTGGACTAAGTCCATGGGATGACCCATGGATACTCCATGGAGGTTAAAATCCATGGAGCATAAGGAATGGGTAAAGTTATGAGTGACATGGTGTAACCCTAATAGCCACCATATAAAAGAATCCCATGGCTCAAGAAATCGTGCACTAATGTGTGAATATGAGGGCTAGACGATTTCAAGGAGTGTTCCATTTCTCTCAAGTCATTCCATGTGCATTTGGTGTTGTGTGAACCATTTGAGGTGTCACACTTGGGGCACTAGGCACTCAAGCTTCATGGAGACAAGCTACATCAAACAAAGGTATGTATTCTATCCATTTGATTACCCAAGTATCAAGTATTGTATGCTAGATAGGGTAATACCTTGGAAAGTTCATAATTGCATGTATAATAGAGAAAACATAGATCCAAGGTATTTAGGGTTGCATGTACACTTAGGAGTGTTAGAATGCGCAAAACTCAATAGTGGTATCAGAGCCTGGTTTGTTTTCTTGTTATACTTGCAAAATTAGCTGAAAAAATCGAATTGTATTAGTTTAAAAGTTATGCTAATTACTTGAAAAAAATTTGATGTGAATTATCTTTGTTCATATGAGTTTATTAGATTAATAGAAAAGTTAATTGATTATGTGTTTTCAATCCATTTTAATCTAAGACTTGATTCTAAAATGTGTTTTTGTAACTTCTCCTCAAGTTATATGAAAAGTCACATTTAAGTTTCATAAAACTCATAAAAAGTTGGCAATGGTTACAAAAATGAAGAGTCTTGTCCTCATTAAATGGTTTTATGACTCCATAACTTGTCCTCAAGTTATGGAGGTTCAAGAGTCACTTCATTAAATGATAAAATGTGTAACCTTAATTAGTTCCATAAGTTACAAAAATAAAGAAAAGTTACATTCTTTTATTAGTTTAAAGTCTTCCATAACTTGTCCTCAAGTTATGGAACTTGAAGAGTTTTTTTTAATTAAAACTACTTTAAACACATAAGTTATGGAATTAATTAGTTTTGAATATTTTCAAAACTTGTCCTCAAGTTTTGGAATTTGTAAAGTTTTCCCCATGAATACTTTAATTCCAAGTTAGCACTTAGAATTTTAAAAGTTAAAATTCAACCCTTATACTTTATAGTATTATAAGTTAATAATAAATATATGTATAAGAGCAAGTCAGTCTTACCGTTAGTAGGCCTCATTCACGAAGCCGGTCTATAAGGGGGGTATAAGGTTACTGCCTATAAAATGGCAGTTTAATGGGTGTCCACTCTCACCCACCGCTTCCTTGACTGGTGGAGGGTCGTTAGCCGAACGGGTAGGACAAGGACTATAATTCTCCCTTCATTAAAAGTATTAATGATAAATACTAAGTAACTAAACACTTATAAAATTCCCAATCTTAGTTACTTAGGAAAATGTGAATAAGGTGCTAATCCATGAAATTACACTTTGCACTTTGTTTAAGCCGTTAGTGGAGCGTGTGTGGTTAACCGGCACACTAACCTGGATTTAACAAAGTAGGCAAAGGGTAACTTAATATTTATCATAGTATCGGTGGAGCTCGTGTGGTTAACCGACACATCGATTGAGGGGTAAATATTAAGGGTACCAAGTATATTTGCATGGTTACTTCACACCTTGTTTTGTGATCCTCGACATCTCAGTCACAAAACCTGAAGGGCACACTCGAGATTGAAACATGCCATTGAAAAGTTCAATGAATCTCAAAAGATCTAGGAGTTTCAAATCCAATTAAAAACCTAATTACATTATTTCGTTTTTCATGGTGAAAATTGGTAAATCGTCATTTACCTACCTTCAACTATTTTATAACTCGGATTACGGCATCCCTCTTCCAGTTATAAATAGGTTGTTGGATCCTAGCCTTAATATTTCATATTGGGTGTTATATTAAGGCTAGGATCCAACAACCTATTTATAACTGGAAGAGGGATGGTGACAATGGTGACACTGGAAATCCAGAAAAAGCATTCTCTTCCCAATGGAAAGGGATTGGCCATAGTCAACCCGATTGACCAAATGGTAAGGAGAAAGGCTAAGTCTGAGATAGTCCCATTACCAAAGGGTCCATATGTTTATTTTGCCAAAGGAAGGGGCGTTGATTGCAAAGCTGCCAAGTTTACCTAAGGATGTTAAAGTCAATAAGTCTGACTCTACTTCAGGTAGAGCCCATTATCTAACTCTGTTAAGTTTCTATTCTAAGATCCTCATTACATGATGTGACTAGGTCACATGTTGATGTTTTAAGAATCAAAGAATAGAGAGAAAGCTTAAAGGAAGTATATGCTAATTCTGATCGCGTAGGTGGATTTCGATCGCATCAGAATTTTGAAGCTGTTACTTAGGAGTTATGATATATTGCTTAGGAATAGATAACAACAAGTTTTCCGTATGCATTTGCACTATAAGGATAAGTTTTTTCCACAAAGTTTTGAAATAAAATAAAAGTTTTTTATTTTATATTTATTTTAAATATCCTTACAAGTGGCATTTGTGAAAAATGGTTGTTTATATGATTCCATTGATAGCAATATTTGAAAAAAAATGGACTTGATTCTTTCGTTTGTGGTAGTGTCATAATTTACCAAATAAGGAAAGATTCTCATTCCCAAGGCTTCAGTTGGATAGAAACTTGGAATCATGCAAGTTGAATAGTATGATGAATGAGAACTTTCAAGCATTGGAAAATTAAGACTTGTTCACATGGATGTGTGAGTCAAGTTAAGGACTAAAGGGATCGAGTACACATTCTTGTGCATTGGTCAAGTCCACCACAAAGCTCGTTAAGACTATTCGTCATGATTTACTAAATTTTAGTAAATATGGTTATACTTACAAGTTTAAGTATAATTCTGAAACATTGGAAAAGTCTCAATGTATGGCAGAACGAATGGGAAGAATCAAATTAGGCAGACAGATAAAAGTTTCTCAAATCTGAAAAGATGGGAGAGTACTTTAGTATCATGTTTTGTGATCATCTTAATGATTAAAGAACCACATCACAATTGATCTTCTAATGACATCTTAGTGCATTCTTATGACTAAGAAGAGGAGTCATGAATTGTTGAAATGGTTAAATCAAGAAGATGAGTCATACTTCGTTTCAAAACAAGTCTTAGAGTATAAGTTGAGTGACATATCTTAAAGAAAGGTTTATAACACTTGTCAAATGTAAGAGTAAAAGTGTCCTACTCTTGTACATTTGAAGTTGGTAAGTTGTGATGTTTTGGATTAAACAAAGACCAACTAAGGCCAATTGTGTGAAGTGTTTCTCTTGATAAAGAATCCGCACTATCTCTTGAATATTTGGCAAGATAGTCTTATATGTCAAGAGGACAGTGGGAGTCTTAAAGATCCTAAAAAGAATTTAAAGAACTAATCAAGAATAAAACCTGAGGTTCTTCACTAGCACACGACTTGAGGTTTATAACCTATCGTGTTGACATATTTTGTGCCCATTCCAGTTAAAGTTGGCTTTGCATAGGAGTTCTGAAAGTTCTCAATTGGTTGCATAACAACTTGGAAGCAATGACAGGCCCTGTACTGCCAGGTGGCAAGAAGTTAAGATTGCATAAGTTCGGTCCATATGAGTTTGGATTTGTCATTATCCTTGTCTTATGACTATGGTTTTGACGATTCACATGGATAAGAACACATACACCATAAAATATAAGGGTCATAAGGTTTCTCTCCGATTCATGAAAATGATGGTGAGGAAACACTTCCACCAAGTAGATTTGAAGCAGATGGCAAAAGGTCTAAACAATTGAGACTATGATTACGACATCCCTTTTCATAGTTCTGAAATTGTTTAGACACACATGCATGCTATCTAAGGAAAGGTGTATGATTTTGATAAAGTTTTATCAAAGCATCTCGTATCAGAAATCTGAACTTTGGTAAGAAAGTCAATAAAGTATTGATTTCTAGAAGTCCAGCTGATTTCTGAGTACATGTCAAAGCTAGTGGGAGCATAAGTGTTATGCCAATAATCATCATGTAAGTGGGAGCATGATAATTATTGTTAGTGTTTCAAGTTAGCAATGTTAATTATAGAAAACAAAAGTTTCAATTCGTGAGGCTGCAGGGATTGAAAAAGTTGTTTTGCTATAATTAAGGGAGAGGATATACTTCATTTCAGTTCTAAAGGCTTAGATTGAGACCTTAATCATCTTTAGTCAAGAATATATATATGAATTTCATGTTGGATTGGTTCAACTTAAGGAAATTCTATATATTGCGTTCTCAAAATTCGATTATGATTACGGCATCCCTCTTCATAGTCAAATTTTGAAAACATAGAAAATAAAAATATTGTAGCAAAAGACTGGTCCAGAATCATGTCTTTATGTGAGACATCATGAATCGTGTACCATTTGCTTTGGGTACAGGATCGATTGCATGTGCTATAATATTTGTCATTTCTAATTTTTTCCAAATGCCCAGAGGCATTAAGAAGGGAAAAGGTCTAGAATTAGACATGACTAAAATGATTAAGCAATTGTCGAGGACAATCTGAGGTTTACCAAAGATTGGTTGCTCAGGGACAGTTGGAAGTATAGTGCTAATTTTGGAAGGACCATATTGACATATTCTGAAAAGAGGCATCTCTTATTCAGAAGTGATAGTCAAAATATGAATATGGAGTTGTCTCCATAGGTGGAAGTTATCTGTGTAAGATTAGAAAACTTAATGCAAGAAGCATGTCCAAAGCAATGTACTTTGAATATGAGACTTAGTTTCCATGGAGTTGATCTCCATTGGAATACCTTATAATGACTGTTGACAAGTCTTTGTGACTTTGTACATATTCATTACAGGAGGGTCAGTGCATATAAGTTTAAAATCTAAACAGATTTCGATAAATGATAGGAATTTGAAATTCTCACATTTTTCGATAAGGATTTGGGAGTGTGAAATTAGAATCATTGAAATTATGTTCAATTGGTTTATTTCACAAAGTAAGGATCATAGACAAACATAGAGTGCATACTTGGTGTATGGCAAAGCTATTATTTAAGAAAAACATAGTGTACATGCTTGGAGCATGGGACAACTAGTGTTTTTAATTCAAGTATAAAGTTGATAAAACCGAAACAATGAATAATGAGTAATCAGTATGGTGATAAATAAAAGTGTTTATTTATATTCATAGGGTTTGATACCATATTTGATTCATTTATTCTTGTGTTTCACTTTGCATGTTTTGACTTCCAGAATAACTAAGTCGCTCTTCCTGAATGATTAAGTTATTCAAACCATCCACAGTCGGTCATATGTTGGAAGTAGATATGAATCAAGACTGTCATGGGTTGGTTTGTAGAGGTCCAAGTTGGTGGACAAAGTGGTGCTACAACACTCATGAGTGCTCTTAAGTTCTGAGTATTGGATTCAACCCACGCTCATTTGAATCACTTCATGGATTTTATCACGAGTGATCATGAGACGATAATATCTTATATTCTTCAAACCTAGAGATATGAGTTGTTACTATGAGTTGGTTATACATTGATTGCACGAAAACGCATTGGTAACTCGATGTTATAAAACGTGCCTTTGTGTATGATTCAACAAGTAGTAGAACAAGCCATATGAGTCGAAGTTTATCCATTCCTTTTACCTTCGGGATAAAAGCGATATCTGTGGGCCCCTCGATGATTTAAAGATGATACATGTGAGTGCTTGGCCAAGCCAGGACTGATTTGATTTGTTCAATCAGTCAGTCATCATGAATCGGAAATCGGGAAACAACAAATGGACAGAGAGAATGATTGATAATCCATGTCTCAGTCCATATGATATCTAGAATGGAGGAATATATGATCCCTTATCTAATGGACAAGTCATTGACAAAGGTCAGAGTTCATCGACAAGGTCAGAGTTCGACAGAAGCTTTTGAGAGCTACGATTGTTGATCGGTTCCTGAAGTCATACGCAATAATAGTTTTAGACTTATCCAAGTGGGAGACTGTTGGATTAATGTCTAAGTCCATAACTATAATTGGTAAGACTTGACCCGACCCGGCATGGTCCATTTGGGTTGCATGGCATCATGCATTTGGATAGACTATAATGAGAGAAATAACACTTAAGGTTGGTTAATATATTATAAGTTCTAATATATTAATAAGGTTATTTAATTAGTATTGATCAAGAATTAATTTGGAATTAATTAAGTGATCAAAAGGAGACTAATTAAATATATGGGTTGATTGTGTAAATCATTCATTCTTATATATGTGGGCTTGTGATCCAATATTCCTTATGTTGGACTAAGTCCATGGGATGACCCATGGATACTCCATGGAGGTTAAAATCCATGGAGCATAAGGAATTATGAGTTACATGGTGTAACCCTAATAGCCACCATATAAAAGAATCCCATGGCTCAAGAAATCGTGCACTAATGTGTGAATATGAGGGCTAGACGATTTCAAGGAGTGTTCCATTTCTCTCAAGTCATTCCATGTGCATTTGGTGTTGTGTGAACCATTTGAGGTGTCACACTTGGGGCACTAGGCACTCAAGCTTCATGGAGACAAGCTACATCAAACAAAGGTATGTATTCTATCCATTTGATTACCCAAGTATCAAGTATTGTATGCTAGATAGGGTAATACCTTGGAAAGTTCATAATTGCATGTATAATAGAGAAAACATAGATCCAATGTATTTAGGGTTGCATGTACACTTAGGAGTGTTAGAATGCGCAAAACCCAATAGTCACATCATCCACAGTCACCATACCCTTCTCCCGGTATCTATAACATAGGCGAAAAATCCAGAACAACCCTGCTGAAGATAGCGCCTGACCTAGCTGCTGAACATAAAATCGAACCACATAGAACACCGTCTCCCTAAACTACCAACTCTCACCCACTTGGGGTCCGGATACGCACCAACCACTACTCACAATCAATCATTTGCCCACTGGGGCTCAACTAATCCACCACTATAATGGCCTTGCTCTCACGCAGTGGAATAGGAACCAAATCAATCGGATACCGCTCGTTGAACAACTCCAGAACACAACCCCTATGAACCCTAGATAATCGCACAGGAATATCATCCGCATTCTCAACCTCTAATGGACAATCCAGCTCGCCTACAACATCGACAAACCTCTTGCTGAGCATAAGAGATACAAAAGATCGGGTAGCCCCCGAATCAAAAAATACCAAAGCAGAGATACCGTTCACAAGGAACGATCCTAAAACAAAACACACAAATATAAGCAGAAAAATCAACAAAAGTAAAGAGATAGGGAGAAGATACATACCTGTCACCACATCAGGTGCTGCATGAGCCTCCTTTGTGTCATCTGAAAAGCCCTGCTCCTCACTACTGGTGCATCCGATTTACCCCGTCGACCATTTGTGTTCCTCAAAGTCGCCAGAGCGGGAGCTGCAACCGGTCCTCCCCCCCACCCCCCCCCCCCCGCTGCTAAACTTGGGTAGTTAGCCTTCTTATGCCCCCTCTAATTGCAAAGGAAGAAAACCATATCAGATGCCTGTGTGGTGGTGGTGGTAGTAGCAATGCAATCCCTGTTGAAATGACTTATTCTGCTGAACTTGAAGCAGCCAGAACCACCCACCTTTCACGCCCCATTGTGAGTCTTGCTGCACTTGCCACAGCAATCCCAGCCCTGCTGGCCTCTCGATCTCGAATCAAAAACCTTGAGCCTGTTACCCGAACCCTCTGAATCCTGAACCTGATCCGACTTCATCTTCCTCTCCATCTCCAAGTCTATCTCCCTCTCTTTGGCTCTCGCTATCATATCCTCCAGTGTCCTGCAACTGAATAGGCTCACAAACTACCGAATATCGCTCCTCAACATTTTGTGGTATCTCTCCTTCTTCATCTCCTCATCTGCCACAAACTGTGGAACCAGTAACGCCTTGTCACGGAAGATAACAGTGATCTCCGCTATCGTCTCTGTAGTCGGGCGAAGGTCCTGAAACCCCCTCGTCAACTGGTTGGACCTCAATCACAGGTGCAAACCCATCCCGAAATCCTTTCACAGAATCCTCCCAAATCATCGAATCATTCTCCTCGCCTCCCAAGGTGTGCCCAACCTCCTCCCACCAGTTTTGAGCTTTGTCCTTCAGAAGATAGGATGCAATTCGAGATTTCGCCTCCTCAGTACAAAGGCTAGATCGGAAGGCGTTCCCGACGTCTGCCAATCAATGCCTGATCGCAATCGAGTCCTTCTTCCCGAAGAACTCCGGGCCTCCACATGCCCAAAACTCACGAAAAGTCAAAGTGTGAGTTCCCATTATCGCAACCATCTCAGAACGAAAAGCACCCAAGCGCTCATCCAAAATCTCTAGGATACCCTCTTTAACTGTGCTGAAGATCACATGAGTCTGCTCAAGAATATTGCGGGTAATCTCTGATGAAATGAACTCTCGCATCTGATCATCCAAATATCCGACCCCAGAGCCTGAACCCGAATCCTCATCGGCACCAAAACCACTACCATATCCTCCTCGAGTGACCAACATACTGAAAATAGACCATTCATGTGACATCCCCAATTTTCTCGGCCAGAAAAGATCGATTTAATTTATGCTTTTAAAATAAAATCAGAGTAATCTTTTAAAAGATGTTGCGGAATTTGTCCCCAAAACAAAACGTGATAAAAATTTATCAAAACATTTCTTAAAGAAATATGTATTTTCATTATATATCAAAACCTCGGGATCTCATGTTCCGATACAGACCAAAAGCATAAACAGTACATCATAAGCCTGACAACAGTTATTTACAACTACTGGCTTATAATCCAAAAATCCATCTCCATCATCCAAACTATGCTATGGGTCCACTACCTGTAATATAAAAAGCTGAGTGGGTCAGACTTGGGAGCCTGGTGAGCATATAGGGTTTTCAACCCACAAATAATAAATTTATTAATTTCATTAACCAACAATAAATTTATGAATTTCATCAACCAACAATAACCCTGATTACCCGTTCCCGTTATCCTCACTTTACGTCCCTAAACACCTATCACAAGGGACCTAGCCTAAGGATCATCATCGGGATGGACACTACTGCTAAGGGGATTCCTCATCCATACATGTCCTTAAGGAAACAATGAGGGGGATGGAGTACACCAATGAACATATAGTTCACCAACACCTACAGGTTGCGAACCTGCTAGCGTTCCACTGGACAGTCTAGAAAGGTCCGTGGTCGTCATCTATACTCCGCAAGATGACAACAACAACAACAACAACAACAACAACAACAACATCGAGGCCTCTCACCATTTTAACACGCATCAACTATTTCATCTACCCATGTTTTACCCAACATATTTATAGATAAAAATACATATACAGTTTAAAACTTGTATAAAACATATATTCAACACCCATCTCAAGTAAACAAACAATATAATTACACATAGCACATATTTTATAGAAAATACTTCATATCTATGTGTAAGATGAAAATGACTACACACTCACTTGAGTTAATGATAATCGGGCAACACTTCGTTTCTTAAAATGATCGTTTCCGATGAATCCGGGAGTTTTAATGAAAAACAGGGCCTTGCGAGGGTTGAGCTTCAAACCGAAAAGATAAATTCCTCGGGGTCTTCGGGCACTTCGGGACGTTCTTCAGGTGTTAGGTAGGTTTCCGGGGTTTCAGGGGGTTAAAAGGGGCTTAAAATAAAGTTTAGGGTGTAAAAGTGTGCAAAAATCCAACCAAAACCAGGAGGGTTCGCACCTCCCTTATATAGGGCGAAGCCTCAGACCGAAGGGGGAAGGGAGAAGGCACGCGTCAGACAGTGAGGGGGAGGAGGGACATGTGTCGGATGCAAGGCGAGGCCGAGACACATGGAAACTTCAGACTAGACCTCGCTTTGGCCGAATCAGCAGGCAGACACGGAGCAGGCTCGCATGCGAGGCGACGTGGCCGAACCTTGGCCTAGTCCTTGAGAAAATTCTCGGATTTTGTGCCCCAAACTTCAAAAATTCATAACTTTCGTATACGAGCTCCGTTTTCGACGTTCTTTATATGCACGCGTAGGCGAGATTATACTCTACAACTTTTGTTTAGACTCCGTCAGCTAATTTTGATTTTATTTTTAATATTATTATTTTTAACAGACCGGGACAGGAAAATCCGTTAAAAATTCATAACTTCTTCATCCGACGTCCGTTTTCGTCTGTCTTTTTACCGTTGTACTACTACTGACGAGACCTTCGATTCTCATTTAGGTTGTGTCGGCTAAAAATCACTCGATCTAAAATTCGAGTTTTTAGCTCTCTACTGCTAAGCTGAAACTTATAAAAATCAAAACTTCCTCATACGAAGTCAAATTTGGGCGTTCTTTCTATTCACGCTCTCGGTTTAACGAGCACTACGACTTTCATTTAGATTTCTAAGGCTAAAAAGCACTTTATCGAGAATTCACTTTTTACATCATACAGCGTCATGCCGGTTTTATCGCGAAACTTCGACAGGTCATAACATCTTCGTTATAACTCGGATTTCGGTAATCTTTATATCTCTGGAATCCTTATTTCAACCACTACAACTTTCTTCATAGATATCAGGTTTATCTAAAATTTATTTTCGACGCTTATTTTTACCCTTAATTCATTAAATTATAATAATTAAGCATAAAACACATAAGAATCAAATAATACATCTTATTATTTCAAAACAAGTTACAAATGTTGGCTTAGACTATTACATCATCATTAGTGCCTAGCCTAGAAACACGGACGTTACAATTCAAACCATCAGAACACACATATATATATATATATATATATATATATATATATATATATAAACATCAAGGAATCCCATACTCTACAAGCTTTCTGGTATGATCGTGTATTTCCTTGACTCGAGTATAGATCCTCTGCTTCCAGTATTACGGGCCCATACTACCTTCCACATCTAAGCGTACTTTCCTCAAGGATTGCCCCGAATCCTCCATGTTACTCCCTTATATATACGTACAACCCTCAACAAGACAATGCTCGCAACACCGAATCTCTTTGTAGGTTTTCCTAGGGCAACCCCAACACTACTCTCCACCATCAGATGCAGAAGGAACTCCCCCTAACACTCTCTAACTAGCTCACGAATACAATTACATATCACCGCCACAAGATAATTCTTTGAATGAAAGGTCTCACACTACAATGTTTGGACTCAGACAAGAGCTGTGCAATAGAGTTAGAACCTAACATTCTAAAATTTTCTAGTCTCAATAATATGTAACTTAGCATATTCGCTTACTAGTTAGTTGAAGTTAATGGGAACTCCTAAAAGCACAAAGCAAGCAACATTCGAGCATCGAGTAATCGGAAACAAGCATAACCTAATCAGGCCATCCTATCATTGACTGATCAGTACTAGCATGCACGTCTATAAGATCATAAAGTAGGCATACAATGACATCTCTCCTAACATTCTATCATGCAATCTTGAGCAGATCCTTATCCGTAATCTAGCATGCGATTCACAGGTTCACAATTCAAAGCATAACATAAAACATGTATGGGTCTTTTGGGAAAACATACTTGAGCTCGGTTGATTGCATACACCACACCCCTTTCTTTGAAAAATCTACCAAATCCTCAGTTTGAGTTCAGACACACCCAAGAGTATGCTTGAATCACTCAAACCAAGGCTCTAATACCAACTTGAAACGCCCCAAAACTTAAGACTAAAAATTCCATTTTAATTATAATAAAACCGTCAACCAAAATGTGTTTATAAAAACCATACAAGAAAATAAGAGTATGTCAATCAAATATCCCAATACATCAAAGTCATATAAAGCGAAAATCATGGTGTATGAGATGCGATCATCCAGAACTCTTCCCCTTCTATAATGAAGTACCTAAAACATAAATCGAAAACAGTAAGCACGACGCTTAGTAAATTCCCCAAAATACCTCATACCATACATATCAAACATATAATGGGTCATGCCCAACAACCATCGGGCCCCGCTAGGAACAGATCTGTCAGAACATGAGATGGGCCCCGCCCATCACAATCATTAATCTCCTCCTGGCATCGGGCCCCGCCCGACATTCATACAGATACATAAACACATGCAATAATCACTTAAATAAATAGCATACAATACACCCATCAGGCCTCGCCTGGCATAGGACCCCGCCCTGTATACATATCACATACTACATATGCAAGAGTCACACATACAACTAGCATCCTAATCATAATAAATCATGGGCTGGTATTGGTGCCTTCGACCCGTCAAGCACAATGATGAGACTCACCTAAAACTGCTGAAAATCAGATAAATGTTCAGACAACTGATCCGTAAAAATCTGCGCGCTAATCAATCAAATAAAACCCCAATTAGTGATTAGGCCATAAACCATAATTAGGAATCTCATTCATTTGTCCAACTCCCAAGGTAAATGACCATTTTACCCTTACCGAGGCCACCTAATAGCTCCAAAAGACCAATATGGCCCATATTGCTAAATGAGGCCCAGAGCCCATTATTGGACCAATGTCAATAGGACCAGTGGCCCAACAAGGCCCAAAACCCTAGTAGTCCAAATATCGCCCGAAACTCAAAAGTCAACAAAAGTCAAAGTCAGGTAGGTACGCCCGACGTACTCAGACTTACACCCAATGTACGCCTTCTTTGGCCAATACGCATGACGTACGAGCTGGGTACGCCCAACGTACTCCGCAGCAAGACCAACTTGCCATTAAGTGCTTCATCTGTTAAGCCACTATGTCAAATCCTCATATCTGATCCTAAATGATGTCTTAACACATAAAGTTGGCAACTTTACACCAGTTCATGACTTAATGGGACTCAATACTAAAAAATAACCATAGTAATAACCCAAACTCATGCATGGTCCAAGATATCTCATCAATATTGCATTTTTAGGAACAAGGGACATCAAAAATGCCAAGATCTACCATCCTTAGCTTTTAGAATAGCTCATACTCTCAAGCATGACATAAAGGACCATAAAAATCATAAATACAAACCCTAACTAGATCTATCAAAAGAACCATCAAGTTAAGAGATTTATACCTCCAAAAGCTTGCAAAGTTGATGAAGATTTTGGATGTTCAAGCTCCAAGTCCACCAAAGCGGAAATCGTGGTGCGTGCGATGCGATCATCTCGATCTCTTCCCATTCGTTCCGGAAGTACATAAAACATAAACTGAAAACCGTAAGCTTGACGCTTAGTAAGTTCCCCAAAATACCTCATACCATACATATCAAACATATAATGGGCCATACCCAACAACCATCGGGCCCCGCTCAGAACATATCTATTAGAACATGAGATAGGCCCTGCCCATCACATTCATCAATCCCCTTCTGAAATCGGGCCCCGCCCGACATTCATATATACACATAAACACATGCAAGAATCACTAAGATAAATAATATACAATACATCCATCAGGCCTCATCTGGAATCGGACCCCGCCCGGTATACATATCACATACTACATATGCAAAAGTCTCACATACAACTAGCATCCTAATCATAATAAATCATGGGATGGCATTGGTGCCTTCGACCCGTCAAGCACAGTGATGAGACTCACCTCAAACTGTTGAAAATCAGATAAATGTTCAGACTGCTGATCCGTAAAAATCCGCGCGCTAATCAATCAAATAAAACCCCAATTAATGATTGGTCCATAAACCATAATTAGGAATCTCATTCATTTGTCCAACTCCCTAGCTAAATGACCATTTTACCCGCTCCTCACTTGGCCCAATAACCGAGGCCCAACATAATGGCTACAAAAGCCCAATATGGCCTACATTCCTAAATGAGGCCCAAAGCCCATTATTGGCACAAAGTCAAAAGGACCAGTGGCCCAACAAGGCCCAAAACCCTAGTAGTCCAAATATGGCCCAAAACTCAAAAGTCAACAAAAGTCAAAGGCAGCTGAGTACGCCCGACGTACTCAGACTTACACCCAACGTACGCCTTCTTTGGCCAATACATGTGGCGTACGAGCTGGGTACGCCCAACGTACTCCACAACAAGACCAACTTGCCCTTAAGTGCTTCATTTGTTAAGCCACTATGTCAAATCCTCAGATCTGATCCTAAATGATGTCTTAACACATAAAGTTGGAAATTTTACACCCTTTCATGACTTAATGGGATTTAATACTAAAAAAGAACCATAATAATAACCCAAACTCATGCATGGTCCAAGATATCTCATCAAGATTGCATTTTTAGGAACAATGGACATAAAAAATGCCAAGATCTACCATCATTAGCTTTTAGAATAGCTCATACTCTCAAGCATGACTTAAAGGACCATAAAAAGCATAAATACAAACCCTAACTAGATCTATCAAAAGAACCATCAAGTTAAGATATTTATACATCCAAAAGCTTGCAAAGTTGATGAAGATTTTGGATCTTCAAGCTCCAAGTCCACCAAAGCGGAAATCATGGTGTGTGCAATGCGATCATCCTGATCTCTTCCCCTTCTATACGGAAGTACCTAAAACATAAACTGAAAACCGTAAGCACGACGCTTAGTAAATTCCCTAAAATACCTCATACCATACATATATAATGGGCCATGCCCAACAACCATCGGGCCCCTTTGGGAACAGATCTGTCAGAACATGAGATGGGCCCTGCCCATCACATTCATCAATCCCCTTCTGGCATCGGGCCCCACCCGACATTCATACAAACACGCAAACACATGCATCGGGCCATGCCCAACAACCATCGGGCCCTGCTGGGAACAAATCTGTCAGAACATGAGATGGGCCCCGCCCATCACATTCATCAATCCCCTTCTGGCATCGGGCCCCGCCCGACATTCATACAGACACGTAAACACATGCAAGAATACTCCAAGATAAATAGCATACAATACACCTATCAGGCCTCGCCAGGCATCGGACCCCGCCCGGTATACATATTACATACTACATATGCAAGAGTCACACATACAACTAGCATCCTAATCATAATAAATCATGGGTTGGCATTGGTGCCTTCGCCCCGTCGGGCACAGTGATGAGACTCACCTCAAACTGCTGAAAATCAGATAAATGAGACTCATACATACACCCAACGTACGCCTTCTTTGGCCAATACATGTGGCGTACGAGCTGGGTAAGCCCAGCGTACTCCGCAGCAAGACCAACTTGCCATTAAGTGCTTCATCTGTTAAGCTACTATGTCAAATCCTCAGATCTGATCCTAAATGATGACTTAACACATAAAGTTGGCAACTTTACACTGTTTTATGACTTAATGGGACTCAATACTAAAAAATAACCATAATAATAACCCAAACTCGTGCATGGTCCAAGATATCTCATCAATATTGCATTTTTAGGAACAAGGGACATCAAAAATGCCAAGATCTACCATCCTTAGCTTTTAGAATAACTCATACTCTCAAGCATGACTTAAAGGACCATAAAAAGCATAAATACAAACCCTAACTAGATCTATCAAAAGAACCATCAAGTTAAGAGATTTATACCTCCAAAAGCTTGCAAAGTTGATGAAGATTCTGGATCTTCAAGCTCCAAGTCCACCAAAGTGGAAATCGTGGTGCGTGCAATGCGATCATCTTGATCTCTTCCCCTTCGATCGGGATGTACATAAAACATAAACTCAAAACCGTAAGCATGACGCTTAGTAAGTTCCCCAAAATACCTCATACCATACATATCAAACATATAATGGACCACGCCCAACAACCATCGAACCCCGCTCGGAACATATCTATTAGAACATGAGATGGGCCCTGCCCATCACATTCATTAATCCCCTTCTGGCATCTGGCCCCACCCAAAATTCATATAGACACGTTAACACATGCAAGAATCACTAAGATAAATAGCATACAATACACCCATCAGGCCTCGTCTGGAATAGGACCCCGCCTGGTATACATATCACATACTACATATGCAAAAGTCACACATACAACTAGCATCCTAATCATAAAAAATCATGGGATGACATTGGTGCCTTCGACCCGTCAAGCACAGTGATGAGACTCACCTCAAACTGCTGAAAATCATATAAATGTTCAGACTGCTGATCCGTAAAAATCTGCGCGCTAATCAATCAAATAAAACCCCAATTAATGATTGGGCCATAAACCATAATTAGGAATCTCATTCATTTGTCCAACTCCCAAGCTAAATGTCCATTTTACCCTTTCCTCACTTGGCCCAATAACCGAGGCCCAACATAATGGCTACAAAAGCCCAATATGACCCACATTCCTAAATGAGGCCCAAAGCCTATTATTGGCACAAAGTCAAAAGGACCAGTGGCCAAACAAGGCCCAAAACCCTAGTAGTCCAAATATGGCCCAAAACTCAAAAGTCAACAAAAGTCAAAGGCAACTGAATACGCCCGACGTACTTAGACTTACACCCAACGTACGCCTTCTTTGGCCAATACATGTGGCGAACGAGCTGGGTACGCCCAACGTACTCCGCAGCAAGACCAATTTGCCATTAAGTTCTTCATCTGTTAAGCCACTATGTGAAATCCTCAGATCTGATCTTAAATGACGTCTTAACACATAAAGTTGGCAATTTTACACTATTTTATGACTTAATGGGACTCAATACTAAAAAATAACCATAATAATAACCCAAACTCATGCATGGTCCAAGATATCTCATCAATATTGCATTTTGAGGAACAAGGGACATCAAAAATGCCAAGATCTACCATCCTTTGCTTTTAGAATAGCTCATACTATCAAGCATGACTTAAAGGACCATAAAAAGCATAAATACAAACCCTAACTAGATCTATCAAAAGAACCATCAAGTTAAGAGATTTATACCTCCAAAAGCTTGCAAAGTTGATGAAGATTCTGGATCTTCAAGCTCCAAGTCCACAAAAGTGGAAATCGTGGTGCGTGCGATGCGATCATCCTGATCTCTTCCCCTTCGATCCGGAAGTACATAAAACATAAACTGAAAATCGTAAGCATGACGCTTAGTAAGTTCCCCAAAATACCTCATACGATACATATCAAACATATAATGGGCCATGCCCAACAACCATCGGGCACCGCTCGGAACATATCTATTAGAACATGAGATGGGCCCTGCCCATCACATTCATCAATCCCCTTCTGGCATCGGGCCCCGCCCGACATTCATATAGACACGTTAACACATGCAAGAATCACTAAGATAAATAGCATACAATACACCCATCAGGCCTCGTCTGGAATAGGACCCCGCCCGGTATACATATTACATACTACATATGCAAAAGTCACAGAGACAACTAGCATCCTAATCATAATAAATCATGGGATGACATTGGTTCCTTCGACCCGTCAAGCACAGTGATGAGACTCACCTCAAACTGCTGAAAATCAGATAAATGTTCAGACTGCTGATCCGTAAAAATCCGCGCGCTAATCAATCAAATAAAACCCCAATTAATGATTGGGCCATAAACCATAATTAGGAATCTCATTCATTTGTTCAACTCCCAAGCTAAATGACCATTTTACCCTTTCCTCACTTGGCCTAATAACCGTGGCCCAACATAATGGCTACAAAAGCCCAATACGACCCATATTCCTAAATGAGGCCAAAAGCCTATTTTTGGCACAAAGTCAAAAGGACCAGTGGCCAAACAAGGCCCAAAACCCTAGTAGTCCAAAAATGGCCCAAAACTCAAAAGTCAAAAAAGTCAAAGGCAGCTGGGTACGAGCTGGGTACGCCCAACGTACTCCGCAGCAAGACCAACTTGCCATTAAGTGCTTCATCTATTAAGCCACTATGTCAAATCCTCAGATCTGATCATAAATGATGTCTTAACACATAAAGTTGGCAAATTTACACCCTTTCATGACTTAATGGGACTCAATACTAAAAAAGAACCATAATAATAACCCAAACTCATGCATGGTCCAAGATATCTCATCAAGATTGCATATTTAGGAACAATGGACATCAAAAATGCCATGATCTACCATCCTTAGCTTTTGGAATAGCTCATACTCTTAAGCATGACTTTTCGGACCATAAAAAGCATAAATACAAACCCTAACTAGATCTATCAAAAGAACCATCAAGTTAAGAGATTTATACCTCCAAAAGCGTGCAAAGTTGATGAAGATTTTGGATCTTCAAGCTCCAAGTCCACCAAAGCGGAAATCGTGGTGCGCGCGATGCGATCATCCTGATCTCTTCCCCTTCGATCCGGAAGTACTTAAAACATAAATTGAAAATCGTAAGCATGACGCTTAGTAAGTTCCCCAAAATACCTCATACCATACATATCAAACATATAATGGGCCATGCCCAACAACCATCGGGCCCCGCTCGGAACAGATCTATTAGAACATGAGATGGGCCCCGCCCATCACATTCATTAATCCCCTTCTGGCATTGGGCCCCGCCCGACATTTATACAAACACATAAACACATTCAAGAATCACTAAGATAAATAGCATACAATACACCCATCAGGCCTCGCCTAGCATCGGACCCCGCTCGGTATACATATCACATAGTTCATATGCAAGAGTCACACAAAAAACTAGCATCATAATCATAATAAATCATGGGCTGGCATTGGTGCCTTCGACCTGTCAAGCACAATGATGAGACTCATCTCAAACTGCTGAAAATCATTTAAATGTTCGGACAGCTTACCCGTAAATATCCACGCGCTAATCAATCAAATAAAACCCCAATTAATGATTGGGCCATAAACCATAATTAGGAATCTTATTCATTTGTCCAACTCCCAAGGTGAATGACCATTTTACCCTTTCCTCACTTGGCCCAATAACCGAGGCCACCTAATGGCTCTAAAAGCCCAATATGGCCTACATTTCGAAATGAGGCCCAAATCCTGTTATTGGCCCAAATTCAAAAGGACCAGTGGCCCAACAAGGCCCAAAACCCTAGTAGTCCAAATATGGCCCAAAACTCAAAAGTCAACAAAAGTCAAATGCAGCTGAGTACGCCCGACGTACTAAGAATTACACCCAACGTACGCCTTCTTTGTCCAATATGCGCGACGTACGAGCTGGGTATGCCCAACGTACTCCGCAGCAAGACCAACTTGCCATTAAGTCCTTCATCCATTAATCCATTATGTCAAATCCTCAGATCTGATCCTAAATGATGTCTTAACACATAAAGTTGGCACCTTTACACCTTTTGATGACTTAATGGGACTCAATACTAAAAAAGAACAATAATAATAACCCTAACTCATCAAGATTGCATTTTTATGAACAAGGGACATCAAAAATGCGAAGATCTACCATCCTTAGCTTTTGGAATAACTCATACTCTCAAGCATGACTTAAAGGACCTGTTAAAAAACATAAAAACAACCCCTAACTAGATCTATCAAAAGAACCTTCAAGATAAGAGATTTATACCTCTAAAAGCTTGCAAATTTGATGAAGATTTTGGATCTTCGGGCTCCAAGTCCACCAAAGCTTCACCGCTAAGTTTCACTTCCTTTAAAGGATCCAAAAACACCACCAGATCACAACAATGGCTCACAAACACTCAAATGAATGCTAGATTTTCGTTATTAGGGTTTGGAGAGGTGGAGGCTAGTCATAAGAGAGTGTAGTAGCAACTTAAGGTGTTCAAATAGGGAACAAACCCTAAAAATTAGGGATTGTCCTAGCCGACCGTACGCCCCGCGTACGTGGGTGCCTCCGCGATCCGGATCAACGAGCCAGTACGCCCAGCGTACTCGGCTAGGGACCAAATTGGCAAGGAGTTTTAGAATGAAGGGCTTAAAGGGAAAAACTTGAAATGCATCGTTACAGGTTCGCTCCACACTAAGTCGTTCATAGAAACTAGACGATATTATGTACGTTGTGCATATATAATTGAAATATTGATAAATATATTATATTAAAATAAGTATATCTTTATTAATAACTTTAAATTAATAATCTTACATTAATTTAATCTAAAACATTCTGAATATTTTAGACAAATGATAACATATATAAATATTAAAAATGATAACATATATAAATATCAAAGCCACATTATCTTAATAGCAACTATATGTGAGTTGTGAAAGAAAATAAAAATAAACTCAGTTTAGATAGACATATTTTGTGATGATATTATTTTAATGAAATATATTTATAGGTTATGTGTGAATTTGGAATTTTTATGTAAATTTTATAAATAACAGTTTATTTAAACCTTTATTATTTTTAAATAATTTTAAAACTATCTTTTAATATATGTTTTATATTTAGCATTATATTTAAATTAAGTATATCAATTTTATGTTTTGAATTTAACATCATATTTAATTGAATAAATTAAGTATATTATATTGAAATTAAAAAATTAATATCGAAATTACAATAATAATGGATTTAATGTATTAATTTAAAAAGAAGTTGAAAAGTTGAAGGTTTCAAATGAATGCGACGATAGAAAAATAGTATCCATTATATATATATATATATATATATATATATATATATATATATATATATATATATATGTGTGTGTGTGTGTGTGTGTGTGTGTGTGTTTTAAGTGGGGATGAGCGTGGGACAGAACCGATACCGACCGATACCGTACTCGATTTCCCGAAATCGAATTTGATCAAAAGTAAATCCCGAATACCTAATCGAATTAACATTACCGGTAATATCGAATCCCAAATTTGATGATTTTGGAATATCGAGTATTGTCCCATATTTTTAAAAATCGGTACGGTTCGATACCGGTTCCGATACGGGATCAAGATTTGGTACAAATTTCTAATCCATACTTTCAGGAAATCAATAATGCATTGCACTCTATAGATTTCAAAAGATTATCACATCGTTATTTTATATTTCATACAAACTTTATCAATTTTTTCTTACAATGTTTTTGAACTCTATAAAATTTAATTGAACATATTTAAATATTTATTCAAGTATTAGAAAAAAAATCCCCGTTAAAAGGATCATGATCATAAAACTCCAAATACATTCAACATTAATGTGATCTAATACTAATAGAGTTTCATCTATTAAATAAAAAGTAGATTTGTCAGCAAAATTCAAATCTCTCATTCAACTCATAATTGTGAATGTTCTTTGGAATAATAACATAAAAAACACACCATATTTTATCATCTTTTTTCATTTAACCATCCAATTTTAACTTTTGTTAAAAATACAGATCAATTTTTAGATTAAAGATTTATCACGACCAACACGATGTGTCATCGTCTCTCAAATATATTGCCTTGTTTTTCTTCTAAATAAATCACCTCTATTTAAATAAAAAAATCATCATGACCATTATACGCCTTTTTTAATTTTAAGTCTTATTTTTATTGGAAAAATTTACATATTAAATCTTGTAATCTTTTGCCATCTATAAACATGGATTTGAAATATATATATATATATATATATATATATATATATATATATATATATATATATATATATATATATATATATATATATATACACTAGAAAAGTTTGAGGCTCGTGCTAAGCACGACTCACAAAAGCTACTATTATATAAAGTATTTTGTGCAATTAACCAAAAAAACGAAAGCATAATGTCATAAATAGATGGATTTCAAAGTAAATTACTTGAATAAGAAAAACAAAATAATATTATATTGTTATAAGCAACAACTAAATTGTGCTTGATATTCTTGTATGCATTCACAATTATGAACAACGCCTCAATTATAATATGTTTGCTTATGCTCTCAAAGCACAATGGAGGTTATGTATGCCATGATTTTTTAAAAATTTTCTAAATGCTATGAGAAAAGTTACAACTGAATCACCACTAAAAAAGAACATACATATGTAAATATTAAACGATATTCTTAAATCAGTTTCAAAACAATAAGAAAATAAATACATACAAATGCACATATAGATGTTTATTGAATTGAAATTACCAAAAAAAAGACATACACAAGTGGAATTAAGTAACATAATTTCTTTTATTGGTAAGAAAATGTAAGTACATTTGCTATTATGGGTAAGAAAATGAATTTACATTGTTATTACAACTAAAAACCAAAAGCACAATGTGTATACTGGTTAGATGTTTTCACTAAGTTTGAATTCAGACTAAAGTATACTTAAAAAGGAAAGAAGATATTTAATATAAACAACACAAAACAACCTAAATGCCGCTATGAAATATATCTGTTGGTAGATAGTTTGTAATAAGAAAGCATTTATCTCTAATGTCATAATACTCGCATGGCCGCACAATGATAAGGAAAACATTTAACATTTCTAGAATAACCATATGTCAAAAAAATTAGCATTTTTCTTAACAGATGTTTTGGTCATTTCCCTGATTAACTTTCTTGCCTACTGGTAACAGTTGGTTTTTAGGAAAAAATAATAGTAACATGAAAAATATTTTACCACACATGCCCCATACTTTAATTATCTTAAAACAAGAAACAAAATGATGTTACATAAATAATGTAACGGCAGACAAACATACTTCTTTCAGGAAAATATTGTGAATTACATGGGAGTAAACGTTTTCCCAAACATACATACCTTGCCACATTGAATTGTTAAAGCACATTATTATCTGTCAGATGAAAATAGGTCGAAAAAGTTAGCTCTACAAAAATCCTAGTAAAATACTTAAACATAAAACCAACATGATACAAATGTATAAAAAACAACATGAAAGTATAATGTTATGGATTTTGCTGTAAATGAACTCTCCACTTTAAACAAGAACAAGTACATATTAGGATGATCAACTAACACCATCTTGTCAAGCGCTAGAACATTGTACTGTACATGTCAATGGTGAAAAAAAAAACTCAAGCATTTTCCAAAACAATACTGAACTTGAGTTTCGTATAAGGTAAAGCACTACAAAAGTGAACAACCAAATGAGTGGTTTATACTTGCAGAAACCTTACAACCATTACATTTAAAAGATTTAGGCCATAAATATGTGAATTTTACAATATCTCTACACAATGTGTCTCTTTTTGTAGAGTATGCCAAAAATATTACCTCTATTTTGTACAAGAATGAAATAAGATTTGTGGTTAAGACCTTCTAGCCATGCAAATTCTGTGAGATCAGTTGAACATCTTAATTCGTGTTGATTTCAGATATCCATTACAACGAACTCCATAAGCCAAACCTGGAAAAGAAAATAAAAGAAAAAATTGCATATAAAACAATTTGAGAGCTTCAACTTTATTCCTAAAGAAGAACAATCCATTACAATTAAACCAAATTGACAAAAAATTTCAAGAAACATAAGTAGTTTTCAGAGTACTTTAAAAGATCTAATTGTACTCATTGATCAAGAAGTTATTATGAAGATTTATTTGCCTCCTCCCAGATGGTGAGAATATTTTAGTATCATCTTGGTCCAATGGGATGAAGTTGTCAATGTCTAATCTACATCACTTGTTACAAATCATTAAGTATGTCAAAGATAAATACAACATATTCACTTTTTATTAACAAACCTAATGAGCAATTTCAATCAATGTCGTTGCTAATATATCATACAAAGTTGCCTCAAATTAACGCCTCACACCCTCACCTTCTATACAAAAACCCTTCCACTATAGTTGTTTTAGATACCTAAATTACCCTAAGATGGCTAGACCCTGGTCTTTATTATAGATAAAATTATTGTTTTATATGTGTTGCCTAGAACCAATTCACAATGTTCTAATACATCCACATAACCCACCCTCAAAACGATGCAACTTACCATCACATTGATTCAATCCATAGGTGCAAAGGGGGGATCGTTATACATAGGTGATTTAGAACAACCCCAAGTTGAATATCATCAATTCCAACTGAAAATACATGAGAAAACGATCGAAGCCCAAAAACCTTGTATAGAAAACGTACCAAATTGTATATGTACATCAAGATAGCGGTTCAACCACGACCAAAAGAAGAAATAAATACATTCGCTATAACAAACATAAAATAAAAATTCTTTTAGAAATCCTAAAACTAAAAAACCATTGATGTTGTTACCAATGTAAAAGTCGTTGATAAATCCAAGAATTTTCCAGTGGAGAGCCACTTTCACTATAAAACGGGAAATAGTAAATCGATTTCTGAAGGATAGACATCCGGAGACGAAAGAAAAGAGAAAGAGATAATACCGAATCGAAAACTCAATAGCGAACAAAAGAATTAAAACCCTAGATGGTAATATGACAGTCTATTGAATTTCTCGAATTAGGGGTAAATTTGCAGATTTTGTTAAACAATGACGTGAGTGTAGCAAAATTAGAACCAAATATTTAAAAAGCACATACCTGAAAACCAGAGCGTCTCCCAAACGTGTTTGTCGATCGAATTTTGATGGGCTTAGTTGTCGTTCAAACATTGAGTGACGTGCGTCCTTGGAAACACATACATACGTTGTAGACGTCAACAGATAAGAAGGGTTTATATAGAAGATGAGGCATTGAAGCAGGAACGACGATAAGAATTATTGAATATACGTAGTGTTAAGTTGTATCGTTCTGACTTCTAAGTGTGGGTTAATGGTGTGAATTGGTTCTAGGCGGCACCAAGAAAATTCGAAGCCACCAACGTAAAACTAATGTTGCCTCAATATGAGATGAGAAGCGGAGGCCGTCTATATGGGAAGATATTTCATAGTTCATTGGGGAACATCGACAATATCAATTGTCAATGAAATGGTGAACAGGATACAACACAGTGGAACAAGAGCCATTATGAATCGACGTTGGTATCGGTGGCATCGTTTCACAAGGCAGTAGACGTGGCGTCAAGTAAAACGTATAAATTTGATTTTGGAGGTAGGAGAATAAAATGACTTTTATATATAATAATTATATATATATATATATATATATATATATATATATATATATATGTCAAATATAAAGTTCTTTTTTTTTTTTTTGTATACCGTTATGTTTCGGTTTCTATCCTTTTGTTTCGTTTTTTTATTAAAAAACATTGGAATTTGGTTTCCGCAAAAACATTAATTTTTTAGACTATATTATAGAAACGGTCCATATGTGTGTATGAAAGTTGCAGTATGAAAGTTGCATTAACTAGCTGAATTATAGAAACCAAATTTTACGTTTGGTTTTCCAATGCAAAAAAATAAAAAACGAAATTGAACAGTTTTTCAACCAAAAACTGAAAAATAAATTATAGAGACCAAAACCAAATGATTTTTTAACCGAAAAATTTGAAACTAAATATAGAAATCAAAACCGAATGCTTAAAAAAACGAACTTTGTATTTTGGCGTCAATATATATATATATATATATATATATATATATATATATATATATATATATAGAGAGAGAGAGAGAGAGAGAGAGGGGAATGATCATTTGAGAACTCAAAGTTTCCCGAGAACCCGAGAACTAAAGGTGTTGGATCAAAAAAAGAAACGATCGAGATGCAAGGTGGCGTTTTTGTAAATAAGTAGACAAAAAAAGAAGGAGTGGTATCTTAATTAATTCAGCTTGGGGTATTATAGGAATAAAAGTATAATTAAATGATTTATTAAATCTAATATTTAATAAAATACATTTTCATCTCTCTCTCTTTCCTCCCCGTTTTCCTCTCTCGCTCAAAGCTACGATCCATCATCTGACGACTCACCTCCGTCGAATTGCCTCCAATCCTTCTTCCAATTCCATGCTTTCGATTCTGAAATTGCTTCTACTCACACGAATCTAAAATCCCCCAACGATCGAAGTTTCATTGTTGCTGAACTCCTTGATCTCACGTTCTTCATAGAAAAAACTCCACTGAAGATGCTTTGATTTTGAATCGTTTATCCTCCATCAATCGTTCCCCGGAGTACACCGTAATCGTCGACTTCATCTCGGCCTCCACTGTGGATTCAAGACCTGAACGAAGAAGATGATCCCTTGTCGATCAAAATTTAGGTATCATCTGTTTCTATAGTTAACTCCTGACCTTTGTTTGACCTTCATGAATTGTTTTTGCCTAATCATTAAGTCGAACCTGTTTAGTCAATATGTTTTTAAGAAGAGTTAAATCCTTGTGTTGATTGTAGGTATAAAAATAGACACATGTGTTATTGAAAAATATAGATATTTGTTTGCACTCAACATGTTCGATGAAATGCCTCAATGAGAAATATCACATGTTAACTTTACTTTGACTTCATGAATGAGGAACCAATTCCAATTTAGTATTCTGAAGATTTTTTTTGGTTATATTTTGAGAAATGTAGGAGATATTTTTATTTGTGGAAGACTTCAGCCTTTTGAGCATATAATATAATGTCAGAAACTAGTCGTCTTTTACAAATAAATTTTCATAATACAATTTAAATGGATTACTGTAGCCTTTTGAGCATCTGGTATGCTTGTATTTTCTTGGTACCCAAGGCCTAACATATGCTCTAATGTTGTTAATGATCAGTTTTTTCTCAGCCATTTTTATAGGTAATTTATGAATTTGTAGTTATTTACTCATCTCTGTAAGAATTAAGAAGCAAATTGTTTAATGTATATCAGTTTTGTTCTTTTTTTGAATGAAAACTTTGTTTTGTTGTTTCATTTCCAGCTTTCCTCTATCAAACATGCATCGTTGGTTCTGTGATTTTACCTGCAACCAGTTGCTATGCTCTTAACGATTCTAGCCATATTCATGATTTTGTATCCTCAAGTAACTGCAATTTGGAATTAAATTTTGTATTACTTGGTGGCAAAAAAGTTTGTTTTCTCTAACATATTATACAGAGTAGCTGGTTTGGACACCCTATTGAGTATGATGGAGTGGTAATTTCCTTTTGTACATATTGATCTTGATATCATTCTAGTTGTTCGAATTTGGGATAGTTCTTTTCACAGTTTTGGTTGTGTTTTATGTTTCATTTCCTGTAGCTTCATTGAGAGTTTGTTTTTGGGATAATGCAGAGAATTTAGAGCTGTAACATTTCTATTAGTCAAGAATGGGGAAGTCTCCTGGAAAGTGGATCAAGACTGTGTTTTTTTGGGAAGAAGTCATCAAAATCTAATCTCTTAAAAGTAAGAAAAAGGTTACTTTTTGTACATCATTTGTCTGTTCTCTTAGTATGTGATCCTGATGCCATCTAATTCTTGCAGGATGCTACTTCAGAAATAACAATATCCATCACTGGTAAAACACCATCAAACAATTTTGGTGCTGATTCAGTGATCATCTCAAGTCCAGTGCGCCCTGTAATTGATTCAAGTGATCATACAAAACTTGAAAAGACCTCAAGTGATAACTTAATAACCGATTCACCTGAAAATGATAATGTAAATGATTATACAGAACTTGTATAATTGATTGTTGCAATTAAACCCTAGAGTAGATGATGAGTTTGATAAATGATAATCCAAATAGGAGCACAACAACCAAGGTACATGAATATTATTATTATTATTATCTTTTTATTTAAGAAAATGCAGAATCTTTACAAACATTCTAATATTTATATTATTTTTTGGACATAAACTAATTATATAGTGCACTAATAATCACCATCTGCTTCTTTAGTATTCTATTTTTGAATTTGTGTTTTGGAATTCAGCAAATCTCATATCGTTATAGAAAAAAATCACATGTAATTCAGATATGGATCACATGTGATTCACATGTAAATAATAAGTGAATTGCATATAAATCACATGTAATTCACATGTTAATCACAAGTGATTCACATGTGAATCACAAGTGATTCACATGTGAATCACAAGTGATTCACATGTGAATCACAAGTGATTCACATTTGAATCACAAGTGATTCACATATAAATCACAAGTGATTCACATATAAAATCACATGTAAATCACAACTGAATCCCATATGAGTTACATATGAATCACAAGTGATTCACATATGAATTACATGTGATTCACATGTAGATCACAAGTGAATCACATAAGAATTACATGTGATTCACATGTAAATAACATGTAACTTACATATAAATTACATGTGATTCACATGTAAATCACATGTAATTCACATATGAATCACATGTAAATCTTATATGATATATACATGTGCATTTTTGTGAGTGTTCTTGTATTAATCAAATTTTTTAATTTTCTTGTAGATTTTGAAGAATTTGTGGAAAATATTGAAGAGGTGAAAAGTGATAAATTGAAGAAAATATGAGAATCTTGATATGAAGAAATGATAACATTGTGAATCTTCGTAGCATTTTTTATTTTTTATATTTTATTTTGTATCGAATAAAATATTTGTACTATTATTTTATAGATTGATTAATAAAAATGAGATTTTTTATGATTTACTTACGAATATTATAGTATAAGAAATATGCATATATTCATTTGAAAAAAATATGCATATATGTACCTAAAATGTTGATTTTTTTGTTAAAAAAATTAGAGTTTTTGTAAATATTCTAGTTTTTTTTTTCTAAATTTACTGATTTTTAAAAATTTATATATATTTTTTTAAAAATGCAGCTTTATTAAAAGAATTGCAGTTTTTTTTTAAAAAAAAATTACACTTTTTTTGAAAAAGTTGCACTTTTTTTGAAAAAAATTTGCAGTATTTTAGAAAAAAATGCAGTTTTTTTTTGAAAAAAATTACAATTTTTTTTAAATTACTGTTTTATTAAAAAATTTGCTTTTCAAAAAATTTGCAATTGCAGTTTTTTTTTGGAAAACTTGCAATTTTAAAAAAAAAAATCAAATTTTTTAAAAATTTATGATTTCCAAAAAAGTTAAAAAAATCTGCAGTTTAAAAAAAACGAAAATTATTTTTTTTTATAAAAAAATCCAAATTTTTTTTTATAATGTTAATTTGAGAGATTTTTATTAATATTTTCAATAATACAAAAAATTAAGTGGGATTGATATGATGACGATCATGCCCTTAATGATTTGATTTTGATCCAACGCTCCACCTTTAGTTCTTAGGTTCTCGGGAAACTATGAGTTTCTCAACCGATCTCAACCATATATATATATATATATATATATATATATATATATATATATATATATATATATATATATATATATATATATGAAAAAAGATTATAGTTTCTGATATATTAGCTTTTTCGAAAAATAAGCCCTAAAGAAGTTAAACAAAACAAAAAACGGATAATGGTAGCCATTATTTTTATTTTTGAAAATAAGGGTAGTTTTTTTACAAAAAAAAAGGGAATTAGATGTTTGATTGACATTTAAATATCATAATATAACGACCGCGATAGATTTTTTATTTTTTGAAAAGTGAGCAAGTATTTAGCACAAATTAAAGTTGTATGGTTAAACCGATAAAATAACAAAGATTCTTAATTTTTGTTTTTCAAAAATATTGTAATAAATTAACAAATTTATTTCCATATGAATAAAGTATCTATTTATTGATTTTTGTTAAAACCCAACCCACCAAGAATTTATTAATTGAGTTTTATAGAATATGTTTTGCAATTTTAGATCTTCAAAGGTTTTTTAAACTAGTAATTGAGCCTGTGCTTTCCCACGAGGTTTTACGTGTTTTTTTACATATTAGATGTGAGAATTGATTAAAACAATATAACATATAACACCTTCTTGCATTCTCATACATATAAGATAATAGAAAATCAGATTATATATATACTACGAGGGATAAACACAAAAATTTTAAAAATGAAAGTGGTAAGAGTTACATTTTACAAAGTTCAAGTTGAACGAATGAAAATTCAAATAATAAAAAACGTATTATATATGACTTGACTCGTAGGAAACATACATTAAAATAAACACGAAAATATAATTTTTTTTAACTCGAAACGTATACAAACTCGACTTTTAATACGTCCAAACGTTGATCATATTTAATTTATACAGACACCTACTTAAAGAAAATAAAGAAAATCAGATTACATATATTACAAAGGATAAACACGATAATTTAGAAAATGGAGGTGATAAGATTGATATTTTATAAAGTTCAAAGTTAAAGGGGTCAAAGTAGCATTTGAAAAAAAAGGGCGGAAAAATGTATTTTACAAATTAGTGGACTATATAGATAGATACAAAAACTTAGAAAACAAAGAGTGGTGAAAATGATATTTTACAAAGTTAAATGTGGAGATGGTGAAATTGATATTTTAAAAAGTAAAGGGATGAGAAATATTATTTTATAAAATAGAGGGGTTGAAAATGATATATTATTAGCTAAGATATTCTTCACAGACTATAACTTACCATTTATATATATTTATAATTCATTTCATATTTCTTTTTCGTAGAGTCTTTTTTTTACTCAAAATATGGTTAGACCGGTCCTTTATATTTTCCATCTGAAAATGATGGTTTTATAAAGAGAAAGACGAGGCGAATGAAGAGATGACAAAGATGGAGATTTGAGAATCAGAGAAGATGAAGACAAAGGTGGCTATGTGAGATGACATCGTCCATGGTTCGAGGAGATGAATGCGGTTCTGATTCTATGAGATGAAAACATAGGAGTTTTAGTAGTTGTGTTCAACGAATTGGTTATGACAAACCACAATGACCAATCATGTAAATCTTGTCTATGTTGAATTTCTACGTTATATAAAAATTAAATTTAGTATTTTTACATCTTTTTTACATTTATTCGGTTAAAAATGTTAACTCTTCTAGCATCGAGATGATTTCGAGCAATATGATATATGTTTTCAATACTATGATATGGAAGCCGGGCAACAAAATGTAATATCTTGTATTTTCATTTAATTGAAAAAAGTATGTATTGTTTCAATGTTGAAAAGATTTTCTTTAATAAATTTGCATATTTATTTGTTTTTATTGTTACATAAAATTGTTTGAATTGGTTATATGATATACCTAATTGTATCTTATAAATAGATATCTTATATGTATTTAACTATTTAATATTTAAATGTATAAAATATCTATTTATAAGATAGAATAAATCTTCTATTAGAACATGTATCGAATTTGGCGTTGTATAGTTGGAAACAAAAAGCAACTTTAATAGCATTTAATTATTTAATTCTTTAAAACGTCTAATGTGGACATGTTTATTTATAAAATCAAAAATTAAAATAAGACAACTAATTTACATTCAGGATAAAACAACTAATATATACTATCAGACTATCAGTATCTTCGTTTTATTGAATATCTTTTTTTTTCTTAATTATTTAATAAATATCCAAAAACTGTTCTTGTGCTCAGATGTCTCCTATAAATCTGCAATTTCTCGTGTTTCTTACCAACTTTCAACTATTGGGTCTTCTTCCTTCTCAATTCTTTTTCAATTTCAAACGATCATCGTTTCTATTCAAGTTATACCAATTCCCCCCCTTTTTGGATTCAACTGAAATCCATAGACATGGATGACTACTACATGTTATGTCCGATAAAACAAACGGAGCATAAAAAAGTTATAACAATGGCGATTCCGGATATAACAACTAAGTTTTCCGTTCAAGAAAACAAACCACCTGAAAGACTTGTACGGATATCAATGACAGATCTTTATGCAACTGATTCTTCCAGTGAAGAAGAAGACGGAGGTTTCGTACGGCGGCGCGTAAAGAAGTATGTCAATGAGATTAACATACAAACAACGTGCAGAACTGCGGTGGAGGTTGAGAACTCCAAGAAGACGACTGGAAATAGGGAGTCAGGTCTTCAAGCTAAACATAAGCCAATGAAGACGACTAAAACTCCGGTGAACAATGGGAGGAAGTTCAGAGGGGTGAGACAAAGACCTTGGGGTAAGTGGGCGGCGGAGATTAGGGATCCGGCGAGACGTGTCCGGTTGTGGTTGGGGACTTATGAAACGGCGGAGGAGGCTGCCAGGGTGTACGACAACGCCGCTATTAAACTCCGTGGTCCTGATGCTTTGACAAACTTTAGCAATCCGCCGATTGAGGAAAACCCACCGCCGGTCAATATTCCGTCGACGTCCGGGTATGATTCAAGCGAAGAGTCGCACAACCTTCTCTCCCCAACTTCCGTTCTCCGGTTTAGTAGCACCAATAACGACAATAGTAACAGTCACTCAAAAGAAGCACTTGAACCGGTCAAAGAAGCTGAAGAGTGTCAGTCAACAAACCGGTTTGACCCAGTTAATGAGCTTGACCCGAATACTAATTTAGTAGTTGACAAGAAAGGGTTGGATCCTTTTGGAGATGAGCCGTTCTTGAATAATCTTTTCGATTTCCAATCACCCGACTTAACTCAATTTGGTGATGGAGCTCCATTTAATATGATGGGTAATGATTTCGGGTCACTTGACTCGATTGAGTTTGATAATTATGTTAGCTTATCGTTTTTTGAAAATTTCAAGGATCCAATTTATGATATTGGTTCACTTTCGACTTTGGAAGTGGAGAATTACTTCCAAGACATTTAAGAAGGCGTTTTTGGTTTAGATTGTTTTTGAAAAGATTTGAAGGTTGTTGGAGCCTTATAAACCATCAAATTTTGTGATAATATGAGATATATTTATATTTATATTTGATATAACTGCAAAAATATATAAGTCCTTTGCCTACTTTTTTTTTTTTTTTTTTTTTTTTTTTTTGAATTTGAGTCTTAAAGTTTCCAATTTGCAAAAAATATTTTTTTGGTATCATTTTATTATAGATTTGGTCTTTAAAATTAACAACAATTTGTCTAATCCACTTAAACCAAATAAAATATCAATTTATTCTTCATTTGGTGTTTTTTAAGAGTAAATTATTTTAGTCAATAAAGTTTATACATTTGGTCTTAGTTTTGTCTTTTTCTATTTTGGTCATTTTTAAGAGTAAATTTACCGTAAATTTTACACTATTGATCTTTATGGTTGAAAAGTCCATTAGATATACTCCTTACACTAGTTATTGTGATCCTTCATTAATCATTAAATATGCCTAAAATAATAAAAATACCCCTATTTTTGTCTATATTTTTAAGATTCAATTTAATTAATAAACAAAAGGTTCCACCAATATGCACCATCTAGACTTGACAATAGTGCTATTGAGAGCGAATCAACGTTCATTCAAACCCTTTTAATAAATTTAAAATTTAATGTAACCCCATGATTTTACATAAGCAAATTTATATCTTTATCCATCAAATCAACATATCTCCAAACTCTTCATAGGTTTTTTGAATAATCACACATATTTCACTTAATTCTTAAAATAATAATATTTCATTATTATATATATATTAAAGTTGTGGAAGAAAGGAATAGTAAAGTTGGGATACTTTGTTCAGGTTTGGTCTCTTGATTTACATATCCGGTCCCTGTACTTCTTTAATTAATTTATTCATGTCCTTTTGTTTGTGTTTCATTCAACTTTCCATTTTTTTGGCAAAATTGGTCCCTGTATTATTGTTGGAAGTTAGGAATACTAAATTTGGATGTTTTTTGGCAACTTTGGTCATTATTCTTTACCCATTTTCACACTTTTGGTCCTTGCAATCAATATTTTTACACTTTTTTGGAACCTTTTAATATTTAAAGTTTGGCCACAAAACTTTAACGGTTTACAACTTTGATCCCTTTTCTAAAAAGTTGCTAATTCCTACCCCTTTAATTCTTTAGCCATTTTCACACTTCTTGTCCTTGCAGTCAAAACTTTTACATTTTTTGTCCGGGGCAAAGCCCGTACTTTTCATCCTTGCACTTTCTATGTCTGTCATATTTATCAATTCGGAAACAACATTGAAAGCTTCTGGCCCCCGCGTAGCGGGGGTAACCTTTCTAGTTAATAAAATAAATGTTGATTTAGAAAATGCATTACATACTCAGGGACTTTCGATTGGAATTAAAATCACTATTGTAGTAGCTTTTGATTGATTTTTGACCATATATTTTAGTGATAGAGAATACCAATTGCAAACTTTATTCTGGTTGGTAATGAATTTGTTGAATAATAAATGAAATCGTTGATTGCTTTATGAAATATAAATAAAATGACATCATGATTCTTGGTAGAATATTGTAAGTCTATAAAATATAAACATATAACTCTAAAATTTATACGAGGTGGGTTATAAACGGATCAAATCGATGATGATCCATACTCGACCCTTTTAATAAAAGGGTTAGCTGGTACGGGTCGTTAATGGGTAAACAAATAAAAAACGATGCTCCAAACCCATATAATTCGTAAGAGTTTGGATCGGATGAGGGTCAAAATTCGCTCCATTGCCAGACCATCCCTCCCTTTCCTTTCATTCATCTTCTCTACAGGATCTCAATGATCGTTGTTAAAAGAAGATTAATGATACAAACCAAGAACTCATCTTCGAAGATACATTTGCAACAATAGCAAATGTCAATATTGGACTTGAGTTGACATGGGTTGGGATTTAGAAGCATAAAACATTGCATGTTTATTTTGATAATTTATGATGTTATTGTGAGTGATGCTATAAAATGCTCAAAGTAAATACTTCTTTTCCCTGCATGTTAGTTTCTTGAAACTTTATGATGATATTTAGAAATATTTTTGGCAGTTCACATTGTCCAAGTGATATTTAGTCATAAAAATGTTGGTAATTGGTAATATTTAGTAGGCTTCCTACGCTTAATCTATGTATTTTCGACATCTATTCATGATAGATGATCACAAAGGAGGATATATTAATGCAAAAATATTTAGAATGTAATGTCTATATAATGGTTTCACACCAATGAAGCCCAACCCAGTTGGGAAAGAAGTGTAGGGTTTATAACCATTGAGGAGAAGGTGGGGAGTTCGACTTCCATTGGTGGCCTCTCATGGGGAATTTTCTTTTGGAATCCCATTAAAAAGTGTTAGGGTTTGTCCTGTAAAGGAGCTCGAACCCGTGCTTCCACTATAAAAAGCAGAAGGGCTTCCGCTTAGTATTTGCCGTTCCAAAAAAAATATAGTGGTTTCACTTTTGACTATTGTTTTGATAAATGATTGTCGACCCTCTTATAATTAAAACTTAACTTTAATGTTTTAAGTTGAAATGTTGGGACCTTTTATATGCAAGTGATGTTTGAATATTTGGAAAAATGATTAAATAGTTTAGCTTATATGAGGGGTGTTTCAAAGATTAATGATACATAAAGCCTAAAACGAATCAACGATGTATTATGCTAAATAAGAGTGATAGCAACAATGATTGAACAAATCAAGATTAAGGACACATAAAACCAAAGTACAAATCAACGATCATATTTTGAAGTTAATTCGTTCTTAAGAAGGTAAAAAGGCAATCAAATTGAGGAGATCGACGAAGAAGAATCTGCCACATGGCTTTTATAAACATGGTAAATCTTAAGAACTTTCAACTTAACCAAATGAGTTGCGTCAAAAAATCCAAAACTAGACGAAAATAATTAAAAAACTACGATAATTAAGCTCTCTCATGGCTTCTATAAAATAAAACTGGCAAGAAAACGATAAAAAGGAAGAAATCTCCTATCAGTTGGACCATATTTTCTGATTAGCGGATCCGGGTAGAGATTCATTAAAGGTATGATTTATCAGAAACCGTAATTTTTAGAATTTGAATTGAATCATATTTTCTAATATTGCATTTAAGATATATTTGAGCCGGATAATTTTGGGTTTTGGGTTGAAAATTATCGGATTTATCTGATGATCGATTTTTTTTTATTGGAAAATATCTAGATTTTTTGAATCCGTATGTTTCTATGGACAAATTTTTGCATAACCGGTTCATATCCTTCAGATTAGATCTATTCGATTCGGGTATTTAAGGATTGAATGTTAAAAAAAAAAAAAAAAAAAAAAAATCCCCAAACACCTTTTTTGAATAAGGAAAATAATCTCGATCTTGGTTTATGCATATATAGATACAGGAACAAGGAGCTCTACTCTGAATTGTAGTTGTGTTGATTTGGGGAGAGAGAAAGAAACTATATAGGTTGGGATGTTTTAATTTTAGTGTTAATTATGTTAATTTTCAAAATTTATTTTTTAATTCTGATTTTACCCTTATGTTTTAATTGTAGAGTGAAAAAGAGTCACATTTGGTCCGTTTTCTAGTTAGTAATCTTAATTATTTAATTTTTAATTGTGATATCTCGTTTTCACTTTTTAGTATATATATATATATATATATATATATATATATATATATATATATATATATATATATATATATATATATATATATATATATATATATATATTCATTTAAAATTAAAAAGTAGTAAATTATAAAACTTTGTTGAAGTCGAATTGTGTTGTGAGGTGTCGAAGTGTCATGTGTCCTTCTTAGTATCGAAGTCTGTATTTCAGCTTTCGTTGTATGTTTTTCATCATGACACTTTTGTATGTCGAAGCTTATTAGTTTTAGCTCTTTCGTATTTTTTTGTTAACTTCTGTCATTCCTATAAATATAGATAGGTACTAGAGATAAAGTAACTTTTGGGCATTTCATGTTGTTACTCTATTCACTCTTGTAACCTTCAGAAGTTTAATTGAGCCATCCAGATTATATTTAATCTTGTGTTCTACATTCAATTCAAACTCTGAATTCATTTCATTTACTCGATCAATACGAACTACATTTGGTATCAGAGCAGGATTCTAGCAATTGATTTTTAATTTTCTCTTTGTTTCAAAAGTTTTTGAGTCGCTGTTCTAGATTCAAAAATATTCCGCACTTTTGATCTAGAAAATCTTTTCTAATCTATTGTTTTGATTCGATTATGCTTTGAGTTTGATAAATCGAGTGTTCGGTGATTGATTTCTCGAAGATTTACTTCTTAAATTCTTCTTTCTGGAGCTTTCATCAATTATGTCCGTACTTTAATGGCGAACTTCAACATGAACACGATGACTGGATTTTCTCATCTCCTCGGTCTTCAATCAAAATTTTGATCTTGATTCCTGAGTACTATTATCAATGGACTGATAGGATGGAAGATTATCTGACTAGGATCGATGAAGATCTATGGCGATGTGTCAAGAGTGGAAACGTTCTTCATTCGATGCTCGCTGAAATCGGAAATGCTGGTTCATCTGCTGATGTTGATACTCAAACTAACAAATACAAATCAAATGACAAACGTTGTACGTGTGAACTACGTGGATATCTTCCACCGGTGGTGTACAACTATGTTCGTGGATGCAAAACGGATAAAGAGATTTGAGATACTGTGAAAGATAAGTATCAAGGGAGCAAGAAGACGAAAAAAGTTATGTTAAGCAGTGTCTGCTTGAATTAGGAGAATTCAAACATAAGAAAGGTGAGAATATTGAACTCTACTATGATCGTCTGAATGAATTAATCTTCAAATACAGTCGATATGGAATCAATCGTACTACTTTTGAATTCAACTTGACTTTTTTAATGGGGCTTCGTAAAGAATGGTGTAATATCAGTTTGATGATTAAGATCCAACAAAGTTTTGACAACTTTTCTCTTGGTGATCTCTACAATGTTTTGAAGGCTCATGAAAGTGAGACCAAAGAAATAGCTGAAGAAACAAAAATGAATTTGGGAGGTCCTCTAGCACTGGTGTCGAAGGTGACAGTTAGAGAAGCTAAAGTCGAATCAGCTGAGAATGATGGATCAGAAGATGAAGGTCTGATTGTTAATTCTGATGACGAAACGGTGGCTTTTTACTCAAACAATAAAGTGAAGAAATTCTTCAAGAAGCCATTCAATTCGAAGTTCAAAGGAAAAAGTGATTTTAAGGGAAACTCATCAAATGCGAAGGGTATGAGAGAGGAGACGAAGGTAGAGATAAAAGATAACAAGTTTGAGGTTATGAAGCCAGAGAAGAAATTGAAAGGTGACTCTGGTTTCGATTGTCATTATTGTAATGGCGTGAACCATATGACAAGTGATTGCATGTTGAGGAAGAGAGAAGAGAAGAAAGAAAGAGTGAAGGATGAAGAATATTATACTGAGAGGCTAGAAGAGGTTAGAGCTAAGACGAAAAGGATGTCTTTGGTTGCAAGAGGGAATGGCGAAGGGGATGGAACATACCAAATATGGTCATATGGATCAGACGATGAGGAAATGCAAAACCCCACGCATGGAGCTATGTTTGCTAAGTATGAGGAGGAAAGTGAGGACGAAGAGAAGGTGACTGGCAAATGCTTCGTTTCTACTGGTGCCGAAAAGTCTCTAATGACTTCTAAGGTACGTACTCTTCTCGAATCCTTTGATATTGCTTTTAGTTCATATGAGGCTATTTTTTCTGATTTCGATAATACTCTATCTTGCTTAATGACATGCTTATTTCTGTCAGTAGAGATGCTGAGAAATCAAAATCGTTACTGTTAGAATCACAGAAAAAGTTGGAGTTGAAGATAAGTAGAATAAAGCATTTAGAATTTGAGCTTAAGAATGTTACTTGTGATAGGGATGGTTTGAGAATAGACAATTGTATTCTGCTAAAACAGAGAAACATTTATTGTAATTCTGCAAAGAGACTTTATGCTAAGTTGACTGCATTACATCATTCATCGGATATAAGCAAAGAACAACATAGGAAACTCTTACCTTTCTTGACTTTCGAAAGGGAAAAGATAGATTCGACTACCTATGACTTTGAGAAAAAGATTTTTCAGTTTGACAAGGTCCCGAATGACTCATATGCATATGGTATTGTTAAGATAGATGCATGTTTAGATGAAAATGATCTGGTTAATATTGTGAATAAGACTTTGACCAAAAACGAACAAATGAAAATTTTGCAAAAGACTGAACATTCAACATCTGACTCTCAAAACAATTTTCCTAATATCAAAGATGATTCTGACAATATCAGTGAAATTGAGGAGGAGGAAGTTGTTGATTGTTCTCAACTATCTGTCATTAATGTCACTTCGATGGCTAAGGGTAAAGAAATTTGTGATGATTCTTTGGTTAAAGTTGACCCTGACCAACCCTTAACATCGAAAGTTCGTGACTATGATCATGTAACCGTCGAAAATAGTCAAACTGATAGTGATGATGACGAATATGTTCCGAGTGAAACAACTATTCCAAGAGTTGTGTTGATTAAGTGTATGAGGATACAGAGACATTCCAAAAGGTAATGAAGGAAAAAGGTCCTCATTATCTCAAATTGAACTCTGTTATTTATCCAAACTTCAAATGCACAGATGATGTTGTCTTTCCAAATCAAGTGTTTGTTATCTCAGGAAATGGTGACAAAGTAAAACTGGAGATCAAAAAAATTGTTGTTGAGGACAACAAAGCAGTTTCGAAAGAAGGGTTTTTATCAACTCAATGTACCGTCGAAAACAATCTTAACAAAAACTCATCCACTTCTCAATTGCAAAAACCAAAAAGGGTTTGGGAAGTAAATAAAGAAAAAGTTATTGATGGCAAACCTTCAAATGAATCATTTTCTCAAAGCACAAAAGCTCAAATATTTTATGAACAAATTCAAAAGATTTCAAAAGATGAAGGAATTTCGATGTCTAAAGCAAGGAAAAAGGTTTATTGGTAAAATGTTGAGTATCGTAAGAAACAAAAAGTTTTGTTAACAAAATCATATGAACAGAAAAAGGCTGAACAAGTTAAGACTTCTTCTCAAAATAAGTATTTTCTTCAGAACAAACCCGCTTAAAAACAAATGATTTATCAAAAAGTCATTCCAAAATTCAAAAACCAAGTCAAAAACCATATGTTCAAAAACAAATAAATGATTTTTTTTAAAAAAAACAAACAACAAAAGACTTTTGTTCCTCATCAACAAAATGCAAGGTTTTCACAAAATAATTTTCATAGAAATGGGTTTTCACAAAATAAACAAAGATTTTTTCCTCAAGTTCAAAATCAAAGACGGTTATCAAATGAACAAAAAGTTTTTAATCGAACAAATGTCGGTTATAATAAACTTTTTCAAAGTCGCTACAAACCACATGCACAATCAACATTTCCAAAACGACACTTATATAAGCTGGAAGTCAATGGGAAGAGGAATGAACCATTCAAACCCACATAACCTCACTTTTCCAACCCCGTTTCAAAGCAACAAGTTTTGGACATCTGATGAGTACGTTGGGCGTACGTAGGAGTACGCTCAACGTAATGCATGAAGTTCTATTTTCCCTGCTTTGATGAGTTGTACGTTGTGCTTCATTAGGACGTATGCGGGACGTACAAGCTTGGTACGTAGGGCATACGCTTCAGTGAGCCTTCTTGATTTTGGGCCACTTTTTTGACTTTAGGGTTTGGGCTTATGTTGGGCCACAAGTATTGTTGAGATGGGTCATGGTTAGGTTTTGGGCCTTTATGGAATTGGGCCCATATTAGGCCTTGTGTGTCTCATGGACTTAGGCCAATTGAAGGAAGGGTAAAATAATATTTTACCATAGGAGTCGGGACTAGTGAGTTAAGTCCCGATTATGGTTTGTGACCCAATTATTGATTATGATTGTATTTGACTGGTTAGCGCGGGGATTCTCCGGTCCAGTAACCCGAGCAATAGTTGAAGTGTCAGCGGACCGAGGTGAGTTTCCTTCACTGTATCCGTGGGTCGAAGGCACCAATGTCGGCCCACTAGATTATGTTTGTAGTATGATGATTGTCTTCGTGACAATTACCTGTTATGCCTGTATCTGCTTGATGTTTCTGTGAATCTTATTGTTATGATTATATGTGTTAGTGGTAGAGCGTGAAATAGACCCGATACCGGTTGAAAGATACTGAAGGGAATGAAATAGACCCAGTACCGGTTGAAAGATACCGAAGGGGGTGAAATAGACCCAGTACCGGTTGAAAGATACCGATGGGGGTGAAATAGACCCAATATCGGTTGAAAGATACCGACGGGGGTGAAATAGACCCAATATGTTTTTGACCGTTATGTATGTATGGTATGGGGTATTTTGGGGGAACTTACTAAGCTTTGTGCTTACAGTTTATGTTTTTGGTTTCAGGTACTTCTAGTTCGAAAGGGAAGGGTCCGACGTGATCGCAGCGCATCTACCCATATTTCCGCAACCTATTGATTTTGGGATTGTACTCTGATAACTATTTTACTTTGACATATTCTTGAATGATTAAAAAGGTTAAAAGGTGTTTACAATTGAACTAAAAGTATAATTTTTTACCTTATAATTTTTTGGATGTTACATCGTACCTTCCGCATGCTTTTGGTTACTCGCCTTACGCACCGCTCATGCATTGGTGATGTGGGGGTATAGACGGAGATGTCGTCCTAACAATCAGTTTATTTAGGATATGTGAAGGCCTACACGACATGAATGAGATTACACTATTTGTCACGTATCGTCATGACATATCAAGGAAGATATGTCATTAAGCACAATCACAAATCGGTCTAACATCAGCCTGCACAGCCAGTTCACAAGATCCATGAACGCAGTTGGTGCATTCGTGAGCCCGAATGACATCACTACGAACTCATAGTGCCTATAACGAGCCCTGAAGGTCGTATTCTAAATATCCTCATCCTTAACTCTCATTCGATGATAAACCGATCTCAAATTTACCTTGTAAAACCAAGATGCCCCTAAAGCTAATCAAATAAACCGTCAATCCTCGGAAGTGGATAACGGTTCATAACTGTAATCTTATTCAACTCCATGTAATCTATACACATAAGGTGAGACCCGTCCTTCTTCTTCACAAACAGAATAGGGGATCCATAAGGAAAACTACTCTGCCTGATGAACCCATTGTCCAACCGCTCCTAAAGCTGTGTGGACAACTCTTGCATCTTAGGAGGTGTGAGACGGTATGGTGCCTTTGCCATCGAATCCGCACCCGAAACAAGATCAATCTGAAACTCCACCTGCCTCTCAAGAGGCACTCCTGAAAAATCCTTAGAAAATACATCAGGAAAATCCCAAACGATTGGCACATCATCAAAAGAATTCTCCCCCTCAACCCGGGTATCCATAATATAAGCCAGAAACCTTGAACATTCGTGCTACAAATATCTCCTACCACTCGCATTTGAACAAAATGGACAGACCACCCCATGCACACTTAGTATGAATAATCAGCTCTCCCCTACCTAGGGTTTGAACCCATACCAAGTGTCGCTCGCAGTCGATCATGGCTCCAAACTGACTAAGCCAGTCCATACCAAGTGGGCTAGGCATTAATGTTGATGTAATAGTCTAGGTTAACCTTTGTAACTCATTTTGAAATAATAAGAATGTATTATTTGAGTATTATGTGATTTATTCCTAATTGTTGTGACTTAATTGAATTAAGGATAATTTAAGCATTAAAAATAAAATGTTAGATAAACCCGATATCGATACATGAAGTTGTAGTGGTCGTGGCAAGGTTTCCGAATATATAAAGAATGCCGAAATCTGAGTTATAACGAAGAAGTTATGACCTGTCGAAGTTTCGCGACAGAACCGACACGACACTGTATGACGTAAAATACGAATTTAAGATAGAGTGATATCTAGCCTTAGTGATCTAAACAAAAGTCTTGGAATACGTTAAACCGAGAGTGTGCATAAAAAGAACGTCCAAATCTGACTTCGTATGAGGAAGTTATGATTTTTCTAAGTTTTGACTTAGCGGTATACAACCCAAATCTCGAAATTGAGATCGAGTGATATTTGGCCGAAACAATCTAAACGAGAATCGAAGATCTCGTCGTTAGTAGTCCAACGGTAAAAGGACAGATGAAAACGGACGTCGGATGAAGAAGTTATGATTTTATAACGGAGTTTTCCTGTCCCGGCCTACTAAAAATAATATAAAAAAAACAAAGTCAAAATTAGACGACGGAGTCTAAATGAAAGTTGTAGATCATAGTCTCACCTACGCGTGGATATAAAGAACGTCGAAAACGGAGCTCATATGCGAAAGTAATGAATTTTTGAAGTTCGAGGCACGCATACCAAAGCTTATCCGAAGAGTACGCCCAGCGTAACCGAAGTACGCCCAGCGTAAATCGGGGTTTCAGCCCCAATAAATAGAAGTCGTGGGCTGCCGAATTTGGTTGCTCATTTCTTTTTCTCTCACTCGTTTACCTCGTTTTACGTGCAAGCTTTACCCCCGAAGCCTCGGTATCATTCCTGACACCCGAAGCAAGTCCCGAAGCCCCGAGGATCCCGAGAAGTAAAATTTCCGAGCCGAAACTCTGCCCGCGAGAAGCCCGCTTTTCAAGAAAAGCATCCCGGTTTTTATCGGAAACGATTGTTTTAAGAGACGAGCTGATGTCCGATCATCGTGTTATCAAGTGAGTGTATAGTTACTTTCTTCTAACACATAAATATGAAGTATTTACTATGAAATACATGCTATGTGTTTATATATTGTTTGTTTATTTGAGATGGGTGTGGTATGAATGTTTTATATAGGTTTTAAATAAGTTAAACTGTATATACATTTTATATCTACGAATATGTTGGGTAAAACATGGTAGATAAATGATGAGGTATGAAAGATAATTAAGAATAATATTGGAAGACGCACTAAATAGAGAATCTCAAAATACTAGCAGATGCGCCTAAGAATAAAATTGGCAGATGCACCAAATAGTGAATGTCGTAATCCTGGCAGATGCGCTTAAAGGATAATGTCGGCAGATGCGCCTAATAGTGTATGTCGTAATCCAGGCAGTGGCGCCTAATAGTGAATGTCGTAATCCTGGCAGAGGCGCTTAAAGAGGCGCTTAAAGGATAAAGTTGGCATATGTGCCTTATGTAACAATGGAGTTTGTGCCAATTCCTTAGGTCAATCCTTAGGAATGAATGAATGAAGGATAGTTGATTCTTAGGGTAAAACCTTAAGAAATAAAGAAGATAATGGGGATGGGTAATTGGGTTGATTGTTTGATGACTGAATATAATAATTGTATTATTGTGGGTTGAAAACCCTATATGCTCACCAGGCTCCCAAGCCTGACCCACTTAGTTTTCTTTGTATTACAGGAAGTGGCTCGAGAGCATAAGTTGGTTGACATGACGAGAGATAATGGATTATAGGTCAGTAGTTATAAATAACTGTTGTAAGGTCTATTTTGATCTGTTTATGTTTTTGGTATGTATCGGAAAATGACATCCCGAGATTTTGTTATATAACAAAAATACATTTCTTTAAGAAATGCTTTGGTAAGTTTTTATCATATTTTGTTTTGGGAACAAATTCCGCAACTGTTTTCTTTACAAGATTACTCTGATTTTAAAACAAAGCATAAACAAATCGGTCTTTTCTGGCCGTGATTTTGGGGATGTCACAGGGTTAAAGGATTAATTCATTAAGTTATTTTGGTTAGTTCCTATGACATGGCGTCCTGCTTGCCACGACATGGTGGCGGGGTTCACCAATGATTGTTTTATCATGTAGTTTCCACAGTGCGGTCCATGGTTGCGTACGACGCGGTGGTTGGCCGTTGACTGTTGACTTTTGACCAGGTTAGCTTTTGGTCAACTTGAGGGATTTAGGTTGTAGACTAGGGATTTACCTTTAATTGATGTATATGTTGTTAGTTGTACCTATCTTTACTTCTCTGTGAGCTATGGTTTTGTCTGTTCGTCTATGAGGTGAATTTTCTCACTATACTACATATTGCAGTATCTGTCCTAGTGTTCTAGGATGTGGTTAGACTGTGGTGTGATGTTAGGAAGTTAGAGTTGTAGACTGTTACATGTGTTGTTGAATTGTTTGTTTATCTATGTTAGGCATATGTCAACATATTTGTGAAGGGTTGAGTCATTCTGATTCTTGCGGATGGCCAATAGTGTGGGCGACACAACTTTAGGTTGAGGGCCAGTAAAGGGGGTAAGTTGACGACAAGACCAGCACTAAGTGCTGTGAGTCAAAACATTTATATCGGATGGGTTGATGGCAAGATTAACTGAAGAGTTGTGAACCTAGACGTCTGTTGGATTGGTGTGGACCCTTTAAACATATATGTTGTGTGTACATTTTTGTATGTGGTATTTTGGGGAATCTCACTAAGCTTTGGCTTACAATTGTAGATTGAAATGTTTCAGGTACTTCAGTTAATCGTGGGAAGGCGAAGGCTTGACTGGACACATTCATCAAAAGCTTTTGTGATTCCGCATTTGTTTAGATACTCTAATTTTCTAGATGACTGTATTTTGAACCATATGAGATTTCTTTGACTTGGGTTTTGTGAAAATGGTGCTTTTATCTTAATTAAAAATGAAAATTCTGGTTGTGAAAAATAAGATGTTACACGGTGGCGGTTAGGGCTTAAAACCTTAGATCTCATACATTGTGCCCTATTTAAAGGAAATGATGGCTAGGGTTTCTCCCACCCTCAGCCTCCATCACGTCTAATATCAAAGAACCAAACCTTAGTTTTATTTTGTTGTCTTAGATCTTACTTTGCTTGTTTAGTGGACATTAAAGGAAGAAGGAAGTCATTATGGTGAAATGAATCATCTTGCATGCATAACCATCTTCTCTCGAGCATCTCTTGGATCATTTTAAGTCTTCAAGACTCAATCTTTGTGGTTTTGTCCTTTTAGATCTAGGAGTTTAGTTTATTTGGTTCTTATGGTGAAGTTTAAGTGTATGGTTTCAGTAAAGTTTGCAACTTTATTGATCCTTGAAGTCCTAAGAGTATTGTTTGTTCCAGATCTAGACTCGCATGATTGTTTTGGTGCCATGCATGAGGTTTTGGCCCATTTATCAAATTTTGACATAATTTGGAGTATGAAATGCATTGGACATCCATGTCCATAAATTTGGGATTTTTATGGACCATTAGGGTATCATTAACTTTTTTGGAAAGTATTAGTGGAGGACTTAACGAGAGCTTAACAAGAGGTTAGATATGCAAGCATCACCACGACATCGTCAAGTGCTAACCACGGCATGATGGGCAGATCCATCACATTTTTCTATCTTGGTCAAGATCACCGCGTGTCAAAGGTTTTGCTACATCGTGGTGGTCTTCTGGGTTGACTTTGACCGTTGGTCGTTTACTTTTTGACAACGTTAACTTTTGATTAACTAGATAGTTTTAGATGATATACTAATGTTTGACCTTTTAATTAATGTTAGGTGGTGTGTAGTACCAACCTTTATATTCTTACAAGTTGTGGTGTTAGTTTACTTCGACTGTGAGGTGAGTCTTCTCACTATACTTTGTAGTATGCTAGATTGTGTTTGTGATCTTGCATGAAAAACCATGGGTGAATAATGACCATTGTATAAAAAACCATGGGTGGACCATGACAATTTTATGAAAGACCATGGATGGACTATGATAATTGCATGAAGACTATGGGTGGACCGTAGTAGAAAAGACTGTAGGTGGATTGTAGCAACGAAAGTGAATGTAAGATTATGGGTGGACCATAGCATTCACATGGGCTGAAATATACTCATAGGGCGATGCCCAGTGTTATGTATGTTATGTGGTATTTTGGGGACCTCACTAATCTTTGTGCTTACGGTTTCATGTTTAAATGTATCGGGTACTTCTTGTAGCAAGGGGAAAAGCCCAACCTGATTGCATTGCATCCACCGGAGATTATGCATTTCTGTTTTTATGATTTCTATTTTGATGTTGTTTTGAAACTATGACGTTTTACTCTGATGATCTTTTAAGGCAATGACATTGAATGGTTTTTAGTGTCGGGTAATCTTGATGGGTTAAGTTGGATCACGATTATGGGTTCGAATGGGTTGATTCAGTTTCCTTATGCACAAGTTGGATAGGTCAGACTTAGTCTAATGAATGACCTGGTTTGAAGGGATTCAAATACGTAGATTTAGTAGTCCTATATTTGTGGTTCTTAGCTGATAGTTTTTCCTTTTTCTTAGTATGTTTAATAGTATAAATAGAGTAAAATTTCTTTTATTTGTATGTATGTATTTTCGATTTTCTATGAAAGAGATAATCTAGAAAATTGGTGTGTGCATGAGTGTTTTATTGGGCGTGGACCAACATTTAGTTGTTTAAAAATAAAAGTTTTATTTAGTTTTTTTGAAACGTTATATTATTCAAATTTACTTTTAACATTCATAATCCGTTGAAGACATATTCAATCTCAATCATTCCAAAAAATAGGTCTTATTTTTTATTATGTTTTTTGGTATTCAAAAAAAAGTATGACAATTTTTTACTTTTGACCCTGTTTTAGTAAATAAAGATAATATTTAATAGATATTTTTTTTAACTACTACCCTCCACTACAGTGAAAAAAACATAAATACAATTAAATATATGTCTTGCCTGGTTCTTTTGAGATTAGAGATGCAAACGGGGACAGATATTGACGGGGACTATAATACCCATCCCCGTACCCAAACTCCAATCTGCATACCCATCCCCGCCTCTACGGGTTCGAGTGAAAAAATCCTCACTGGGTACGGGGAACTCATCGGGTACCCGTACTTATGGCTAAATACTAACTTAATAGGCACTTGCTCGGCTAGTTTGTTAGACAAACTTTAAAAATTATTTTCCGGCTCAAAGACCAATAGAAAACATATATTCGATTCGACTTAAGGGCCTCTTTAATATATAATGAGCTCCTTGGATTGCCTGATCAGGCTTTGTTTCGAGCATCATTGACTGGTGGAGAAGGGACGATGGTTAACTGAGAAAGAGAAATCAGTGTGAAGCAAGAGAAATTAGCGTAGTAGATGGAGCCGGAGTCGAGAAAGCGGACACCGTCATAGCTCCGGTAAAGGGCGATAACGATTTTTCTTCCAAACCTAAACGGGCCGATGAAGACGAACAGTCAATCCCAAATTATCTCATAAAGAAAGTGGTGGAATATGAAGCAGGAGGTAAATGAAAGTGTAGAAGGCGGTATACTGTCGGTGCCATTAAACCATCGTCAATGGAATAACGTGTGATGGCAATACAAAAGCAACAGAGAATGACAAATAGATGGTAAGGCCTCACTTATCTACACATGTAATCGACTGTAGAATAAAAATGGATAAATAAAATAAAACTTTGCAAAAAACTGAAAAAAAATCCAGCAAATGAAATCAATGTACTATTCCCTTGTAAATTATATAATTACAAGTATCAAGTCCTCTACTCCTCTTCCCCTTAGGCTGCCCGGACTGGGAGGCTGGAACACGTGTGGAGGCCGATATGTCAGCATCCAAGACGCGTGAACACCGCCCCCAACTCCGATGGGTTGGGCTTGGCGTCTTCACGGAGACGAGAGAAGACACGTGATTTGATTGGCTACTCCACTTTTTTGACCGTTGCTGCATTTGACCATTTATAAAATAAATAAATTAATTAGTTAATTATTTACCATACATTCTCTATATATATCACCATTTTTTTCTCATTTCAAACACACACACCACAACTTTTGAACACAAACATATACACTACCAAAAAATTATTCTTTCCTCCATGGATCCAAACCAAAATATCCCACCAACCCCAAACACTCCAAATGATCTGCTAGCAAATATTGGCTACATGTAATTGTTATCATCACCCGTTGCACAACAACCTCTATTCACCAATCTTTCATACCACCCACACTACTACCAACAACAACCACCACCACAATTTGTTCAATCCCAATTTCAACCCTTTCAACAACAACCTCCTCCGCAATTTCAGCCCCAAACTTCCCAACGTCAACAAACTTCACAACCATCTCAAGTTCCATTATCTCAATCTCAACCCGTAAACCTCGACATTGAAGACGACGACGAACGGGTTCAAGAAACACAACCAAGTCGTAGAAGGCAAAAAAAAATCAAAAGATTCAACAAAAAAGAAAAATACCCAATGGACCGAGGAGGAGGAGGAGGCAGCTTTAGCTAAAGCTTGGATTTTCATATCACAAGACGGGGGGTGTCGGCAACGTGCAATTGGGACAAAGCTTTTGGAATCGTGTTTTAGACCACTTCGACGCGTTATTAGGAAGACAAACGAGACGGACATACAACTCAGTCAATGCTAAATGGTGTGACCTTAGAGCGGCTTGTACCAAATTTAACGGCGTATTTGACAATCTAAAAAATATGCATCGAAGTGGTAGCAACGATTTCAACATTTTATCAACGGCGTTGCACCAATACAAAATTACCAACAATGGTAAACCTTTTGGCAATCAAAAAGTGTGGGAAGTTTGTCGCAATGGCCTAAAATGGGTCCTTTATCCGGAAACGGTGCATTCGAGATCTACCACCGGTTCCAATAAAAGGTCGAGAACGTCCGAGTCGGACATCGGTGCTAACCTCGACCTCAATGATGAGTTCGACGCCACCGAGGGGGAGGGTCCATCGGACGTCCATCTTCGTCGACCACCGGGAAGGGACAAAGCGAGAAAGGGGGCTTCGTATAGCGGGAAATCAACCAACGAGGACGTATTAGCGGAGAAAATCGAGAAAACTCTACATTTTTTAGAAATTTTTTTTTATTCAACGGAGGAGCAACGCCGACGACAATTGGCACTCACCAATCTTCAAATCATAAACACGGTGCCGCAACCAAATCTCGACCCGGAAAATTTAAGGGTGTTTTTGAAAATCCAACAAGAAGTTCTCGACCAATATCGCAACTAGATTTGATGTTTTTTTAGTACTTTAGGTTTAATTTTCTAAGTTATTTTTATGTTTTTTTAGTATTTTAGTTTTATTTTTCTATGTGTTTTTATGTTTTTCTAATAATTTAGGTTTAATTTTCTATGCTTTAAATTATGTTTTAAATTATGTAACGTGGTTTTAATTAATATACAATATTTTATTATATTATAAATTATGTTTTTATCTAATTTAGTCATAAAAGATAAAAAAAGTTATGTATTTTATAAATTATGTTATTTATTTAATATAATGTTAAAAAAATAAAAAATAAATAAAAAAATAAAAAAGTGAATGTTGTTAGTCGTGACCATTTCCTATGTGGAGTGGGTTGATGGTGAAGGTGACGTGACGCAGAGGTGACACCACTTTTCCGATGGATTAGTTGTGACCACCCCACATAGCCTTATATACTTGTTTACGTTGACTTCATTTATCTATCAAAACCAATGTGAGATCAAGTAATAGATTTTTTCTTTTCTTTAACACGTGTCTAACATTAATTTTCAATGGGAAACAGATGTTTTTTTAGTATATATATATATATATATATATATATATATATATATATATATATATATATATATCTTAATTCAAATAATAATAATAATAAAATACGAGTCTTTTGAAACATAATGTGTTTTTTGCATTCTTCAATTTATCATTAAAGTATTATATATATAAAAATCTGATTATTTTAAATGCAATGAGCTTGGGTTCATCATTTAGATATTATATTTTAAACATTTGAGACTTCCTAATAATAAATCTTCTTCCTAAACATACATAAATCAAAATATCAAAATTATCTAAAAGAGTATTAAGTAGGAATTGAGTAAACTATCATATACACGCTATGAAATAAATATCAACCGAAGTATCAAACTTATAAAAAAATCGTTAGATTGATACTATACTGATCATCTTCTTAAGTTTCAAATGCAATACTAATAAAAATAAAACATCCTAATAGTTTTTTAATGGTAAAATTACTAATCCAGCCTAAAACACTAATTATCTATCAAAAAATAACAAAAAAAAACACATTACCCAAAAGTAACCCACGAAATAGTAGATTGATTAGGGTTGACTACGGTCAACAGTAGAAAACTACTCTTTCGTGTCAATGTGCTACTGTTTCCCGGCCCGTCTACTCTTTCGCGGCCCATTGGCCCATAGTATATAATGTATAATTTTTCAGATTAAGTTATTTTGACTATTGTTTTCTTGGTTTTACCTATATTTTTCTCTCAATTGAGCACCCAAAGAACAACGAGGTAGTTTTTGTATATGAGAATAACTTTTTTTTAAAAAAAAGCGAAAAAAAAATATTAAAACCGTAGGTTTCGTATGAAGCCTACGATTTTATTTATTTATTTTTATTTTTATTATTATTATTATTATTATTATAAATTGTTGTAACCTCATAAGTCATCATATATATATGTTATGATTTCATGATTTTTTTACAAAAACTTCAAAAAAAAAAAATTTAACGAAACCGTAGGGTTTTTGGTGGCTAAGAGGAAACTGTATACGGTTTCCAAAAACCTACGGTTTTAAAAGTTCAAAATGGTTTTTTTATACTTCTCACGAAACAATAGACCATTTGGCGAAACAGTAGCTCACTCTAATTACCTACGATTTCGTGGGCTATTTTGGGATAATTCATAATTTTTAGCTAAAAATGGTTAATTACTTCCTTAAGTAGTAATTGCCCATTTTTTAATATATATATATATATATATATATATATATATATATATATATATATTAAACGAGACGGATAGTGTCATACCCGTCTCCGACCCGTACCCGCTTCGGATATGAAAAATAATCTCCGACACCGCACCCATTACCCGTCAAGACGAGGAATACCCACCTCGTTCGAATCAGGTATTCACGGGTACCCGAATCCGTGGGTAAAACTTGCATCCTTATTTGTGATGCTCAAAATCTAAAAAGCGTAAGTCATTACTTAAATTATATGGAAATTACGGAAAATGAACATGGAAATTGGAATTCGTAAATCATATTTTGGTGTCAAATCCGATCCAAAATAATAAAATATTAGATTATGTCCCGCGTAAAACGCGGGGAACATATAAAAACACATATAAAGCTATAAAAAAACAACACAATAAAAAAAAATAAGATAATGTAACATAAATAGACTTTGTATTATTGATTATATTGAAATGTTTAGTACTTTTAGAGGATGAGGTGATGAATAGTACATTTCCACGAATATTTTTAGGAAGCAATTAGTTTTATTTCGGCGTGCTGTTTTCGATAAAAATAAAAATATGTTATGAGTAACAATTGTAAAATGGTATGACAGACGACTTTTTTAGATAATGGATTGTGGAATAACACTGTTGAATCGAACATGTACACCAGTCACCACCTAATGATTTTTATAGCATATTTTGATCCTAGAATGAAACATGATTACGTAATTACATAAAAAAAATAAGTATCTTGCAAAAATTCTAATAATATGAAATATCGTTGTATAAACAAATCGTTTGATCATATCTCTATTATATGATAATCTTATTTAGATTAATGTTTCGAAAGCTATATTAAAAAAGGAAGAGTGACTTATTTCTTTTAAATTATTTTATCCAAAAAGTTAAACTATTATAAAAAACATAACATTTCCGTAAGTAATATTCTAGTCGATTGATGGTGTTTGACTTAGATTTTTTAATGCACATAACATAAACAGTTTTTAGGCGACAATTGGTTTTCTTTCGACAGGGTACAAATAGTGTTATTTTTAGCAATGGGTATGATTAGTTTTATTTCGTTGAATAATTTCTACCAAATGGTTCTCAAAAACCACGTGATAAATAGTTCACAATAAATATTAATTGTATTACGTAATTTTAAATTATATTATATAGTTAGAACATGTATCATTATAATAGTCTTTCTCATATTATTGCAAGCCATGTTAATGTTTTTTCATTGGTAGTCATTGTGTATTATTCACTTATATTAAAAAGTTATAATTATGTTATAGAAATATGTTCCATTTTATAAACAAAATTGCATGACACTTCATTTCATTCATATACAAACCATGCATATATTGTAAAAGTCATGGATTATAAATTATATCCTTCCTCATTTTATTAAATTAAAACATAGATTTTCTCTGATATAAAAGGAAACACTTTTTTCCATTTTCATGACTTCTAAAAATATGACTACTTTTTAGTTGTTTTACAAATCACATGATACTATACTTCAAATTAACATAAAATAATTTAAAAGGACCAATTTCAAATAGCATAAGATAATAATGCCTTAACAAAGAAGATTGTCTTTATTAGAAACAACCCACCATGGTAACATTTGGATAATACAATAATGACAACATTTAAGATAATATAATAATTTGAACTTCAACTTAAGTGCTATGGTTATAAGAAATCTATTGTGTTCGTTTGTGCTTTATTTGAGATAAGATAATGTAAAAGACTTTATAAAAAAAACTTAGTGGTTTTCTTTTTTACTTGATAATTCTTATGTATAATATATATATATATATATATATATATATATATATATATATATATATGTGTGTGTGTTTGTGTGTGTTCCTTTACCTTAACATTCAGATTGTTTTGATAGGCTAAGTGGAAATAATGGATTAGTTGTTGTCTCCCACCCTTTTTACTTTTTGTTGCGCCACTACTGAGTAATCTAAACTCTACCCATCAAAACCCATGAAAGAGCTAAAAAACAAAAAGATTAATGAAAATAATGAACTTATAGATTTTATTGAAGACGTAGCCATGGTTGACAAAAATAACCTTTGCCTTCAATTAATTACATGTTATGACTTGTTAGCTTTTTGAAAATATATCGAATTATAACATTGTACTTCCAAAGTACAATGCTTTAATAAGAATATAAGACTAAATTAAGAAACATAAAAAAAATTAACTGCTATTTCTTGAATTTAACCAATATTATCTTTAAAAACATACATAGACACACACACATACAATCAGACTCACTGACACATATACACACCACCCAAACAGACACATAAGACATATACACACATATGACATATACCATACACGCAACCAGAAAAACACCATATCAAAAAACTAAAATAAAAAGATACATACATGTTTAATAGATACACTAAATCCAGAAATCAAGAAACTAAAACTATCAACTACATCCATGTTACATGTTACCTGGTAAGAAAAGAGAAACATATTCCACAAAACAAAATCAGGTGTGTATAGAATCATTTCTTTCAACCATGTGAATTAAAAAAAAGGAGCATTGCAAATATATTGTGAAAATTTTTCTTTTTTATATGATATCCTGCAACGATTAATCGACAAACATAAATGCAATTTTGAAAGGAAGAAAGTTTTGAGATAAGTAGACGGTAAGAGAAATACTTTCAAATTAAAACATACCCGAAATGCTTATCAGGGTCATTGCCATCACAAAATCAAAAAATGAAAAGAAGAAAAGAAAATTGCAACAATCACAAAACATAAACAACATAAAAATGGGGTTTTATGATTTACATACCATAGATGGTCGGCCTGAAACTATCATTTTCTTGGGTGTGTCTATCATTCCATACACAAATGTAGAAAAAAAACCTGAAGAACGAACAAAAAAACCTAAAAATCAAATAAGATCTATAAAAAATTAAACATAGATTGTAGAAACAGGGGTCGTATGCGATACCTTAGAGCCATTGACCAATGGATGATTTGCAGGACTTTCTCCCATTCGTATGCATGAATGAAATACACTTAAAAGAAAAAGTAATTTCTTTTTCTTTCTTTTTTCGAGCAAATTGCATTTTGGTCGCTATTTTTTGCAATTTTAGTATCGAAACTTTTATAATGCAAATTTGGTACTTGTTTTTGTGTTTCCATTGATTTTATTCTCTATGTAGTGTAAGTAAATAACCTAGTTTTTTGCTCCTTTTATTCCAATCCTAAGTCTATTATTTTAAGCATATGCAACTTTAACGTACTTAGTTTGTATCTCAACATCACACAACTATATCAAGATCCACAGTCCACAAATTTCTTTAGTATAAAAAAAGATTAATATACAATATATGCAATATAATGAATATGTCAAACTTTAACAACAAACATAACACATTTATATATATAAGCATTACTATAAAGTTAACTTAAAAAAAAAAAGAGTGGAAAGCATTATACACAATAAACACAAATGCCCAATCTTCTCTCCCTCAAGGTTTTCATTTCACAATTGTTTGAATGATAGCAACTTTTATTAACTCCCATTTCACAATGAAAACAAATGACCAATCTGTCCCTCAAGGTTTTCTTTTCACACTAAAGCTATAAAATATAAATGCCGGTTTATACACACAAACCTCCTTGTCCGTATCAAAAACTATATATATATCTATAATCCTCCACAAACCATGGGAAAAGGGCAAAAAAGTAATTTCAGACAAAAATCTTATGGCCTTAATCTCCATCCCCTTTCAGCAAGTGCTTCATGTACTCGATTTGCAGCCTCTGCAGTGTCATTTAAAGGCGAGTAACTCCAGCTTTCCGACATCTACAAAAAAAAATTATATAAATATTTTTTTATAAATAAAAAAAAGTGTCGCTAAAATTTCAAGAAGATGAAAATAGCAAACCAACTTACACCCTCAAGACCTGTAAATGGCCTAACAAGACCTCTTTCTTTTAAAGTTTTATGAAATTCTCCAAATTTCCATTTACATCGATCAGCTGCAATCACATATACATGTTTTCTATAAAAAAATTAAAAAAAATAAAAGGAATAAAAGGAAATTAAGTACAATGAATGGTTGACTTTTTGACTTTTTTGTTAAATGCTTTACCCAGTGCTGCACACTTCACTCAACATGCTGATTGAATCTGCTGAGACAATGAATGCATCTGCCCATGCTAAATGTCCCATGTGTGGATTTGGTTCTAAATTTATAAGATTAAAAAAAAAAGGATTGAAGGAAAATAATAGTGAAAAAGATTGGAATTTAATCACGAGGATGTTTTTTAATAGTTGGATTAATTACCTTCGTTATCCCATATATAGATTTTTGGAAATTCTGCGAGTTCTTTTCTCACATAAGTTGCAATCTGTTGATATATTTGTAGAAGGAATGATTAATTAATATATAGAACAAGATGCAACAAACAAGTTAACATAAATATTTATTTTAAAAAAATAAAATAAAAAAAATAGGAATAAATAATGTATTCAGAATAAAAGAAATTATACCTTATCTGGAGTTCTTCTTGAAAAAGAAATTCTTACACTCCCACAGGTATCAAGAACACCCTTCAAATAGGTAGTTAACTGCTTTGCAAGGTCTGTACTATATATACATCGGCCTTTTTTTTACAGAAACAATAACATAAATAGAAGACAATATTTAATAATTTAATAAAAATAGGATTAATTAATAATAATTACTTGTGGGCCCCCCAATGTTGACCACGATTAAGGGTTTTGGTAAAGGTGCAAACTCATCATGCCAAGCAATAGCTGCACTGCGAAGTACAACAGAATCAATTTGATGCAGTGATCCCAATGTGAGTACCTGATTCAATACAAATAAACAATTTTTTACAATTTTTAATCCTATAATAGTTGTTACTCATTAACACAAGGGCAAAATGGTCATTTACCCATTCACCACTTGCTCCAGACGGACATAAAATTTATAATAGTTATTGAATAAACAGTCGTTTGTTATTCAACATTGCTTCTAAACAAAAGGATAATATGGTCATTTACTCATTTTCAAACAGACAATGTGTATATTTATCCATTCAGCACTGACTCTAGAGTCTAGAGTCTAGACAGACATGATTTACAACAGCTGTCACATACACAGTCATTCGTTATTCAACATTTTTTTATAAATGAAAGGGTAAAATGGTCATTTACTCACAGTTCAATCACACCAAAAAAGAAACAGACTTGTGTAATGTGTACAACACTTACTACAAACAGACATCATTTACCCATTCTGAACTTACTCTAGAAATATTAAATAAACAGTCATTTGTTATTCAATATTTTTTATAAATAAAAGGGTAAAATGGTCATTTACTCACGGTTCATTCAGACCAAAAAGAAAGATCAAATAAACAGTCAATTGTAATTCAACCTTGTTTCTTAACAAAAGGGTAAAATGGTCATTTACTCAGATTAAGACAGTACATACCACGTTCTTAGTAGGGGGCTCATCAGGAGTCATATACTTGCGAAGAAACTTAGGAACCTGCTCTTGTGCATGAGGGGTAAGAGCGTAATAATCATGTTGAGGAGCAACCACCAAGTCAAACCTACTCACTTGTCTTCTTGGATGTTGAATCTGAAACCAGATTAACAAATGTTAAAAATATTCAATTAAAAAGAATTTTTCATAAAAATGTTTATTTCACTGATTAATGTAAGGAGAAAGGGTTCGAGTTGACTCACCTGAACAACAAACACATTTCCAGATGCTAATCTTTTTATAGAGCTAGCAATTGATATGGTGTCTCTACCACATGCAACCACCGATAAAGGCCCATCCCTAACAAAAAAAAAGATTAGTGATAAAAGAAAAAATTTAGTTACTATTCCTTAAAATTTGCCTGAGTTTATAATGGTGATCTACAAGAAAGGCTTACCTGTCAGCAGTTCCTCTTGCCATTGTTACTATTGACTTAACATCGGCTTCAAGTATAGATGATAAGCCTACATTTCCACCATTTTCTGTGGTCAAAGATTTGACTTTACTCCCTTTAGTTGTAGATAGAACTTGTGAATAGCTGTAAATCAGTCCGATGATGTAATATATCTGTTTATGGACAGAAACTGGAAGCCAGTGTAAATATTCATGCCAAAAACAACAATTTAGAAAGCCTAACGGTGAAATATGGATCAAAAGGGTATACACACTGTCTCTCTGGCTAGAATTTCAGGATCTTCAAGGGCGGTTAATTGTCTGTATGCTTCAAGATCACAACAATGGAGCAGGAAAGCAAATAAACGTTTGACCCCTATAAGCATTAAGACATGGTACATGTTGCATATCAAAATGCTCCATGATCATTACCGGAAAGAAGACCAAAAGAAAAGTTAGAGGTTTGACCTGCATATACAAACACGCAGACAGAAGAGCGATAGATGAAAAGATAAGAATAACCTTTTGACCATTTCATGTCGATGCTAAATTAAATATTTGATTTTTTTTATTCGGGGTAACCAATGCCTCTAGGGCTTCGTTGCTGGTCGAGAAAGAGGTGGCAATCGATCAATTGTTCTTCATCATCAATTTCTACTCAAGCCAAATTCTTTGTGGAGTTGATTTGACGAAGTTGAATCACCTTGGGAAAGCCACTGTTCATGACGAACATCAAGTTTGCTCTGCTTCAATTTGGCCGCTCTATTCACCTTCAAAACCGAACAAAAATTCACAATTACTCAAACGAATATGCAAAAAACACTTTTCAAGATGACAATCGCCGGTCAATTTTAAGTCGACGGTTGAAAACGAAAGATGGAAGTGAAAGCCCTAAAATCAGAAAGAGAAAGCCTTAAAATCTACCTGTTGATTGAATAGTGTGGGGTATTCTGTCATCTTGTAGGTGGTGGAGAGGGAAGCACCAGTGAGATTAGAAGAGGTGTACGAAGGCGGTGGAGACTAGAAGATATGTCATCTTGGCCGATTGAAGTAGAAGCGAATGGTTTGCTTTTCTTTCTTAACGTTAGATCGGAAGAAGAGACAGAGAGAGTAAATGACGAACGGAAGGCAACATTAGGCAACGAGTTTTTGGGTGAATGAACGATGTCAGCGAATAATCTAAACTTCTGGAATATCAAATATAACATTGAAATCCAATGAACGGTAATTTAAGATTATCTTTTAATAATATTTAGAGATAATATCTTTTAACTTGTTTTATACTTTTATTTATTTATCCTTATTTCACATGCCATTTTTCTTCTTAAGATCACTATATATAATTGTTGCCAAATAATCAAGCAGCATTTATAATTATATCCTCTCTCTCTCTCTCTCTCTCTCTCTCTATATATATATATATATATATATATATATATATATATCCTCAAGTGTCCTGGCCTTGAGGACGTCCTCTATTACTCATCTCCTCTTCTGCCTTATCTTTGCTTCCATCTTCGCCTGAAATCTCCTTCAACGACCGTCATTTCGTCTCCGTCACCAAAAAAGTACAGAAAAACCCCAACATATTCGTCACTGCCAATATGATCATCGCTTTCTTGATTTTAGACTTTTGCCCCTTCAAAGTGTATGTCTGAACCCCAAACGCACTCACCATTGCGCCGGCCTTCCCGGCGGCAGCGCTCATTGCATGGCAGGTTGACCTCACCCTGGTCGGAAACTAATAACACGTGCACTGAAGAATTCAGGATGTAGTACCGAGTCTTTAGCTTACCATCAGTTAGAATTCGATTCTTTTTTTTCATAAAAAGCTTTTTCCAAATTCCAAAACTTGAGGGCAAGTTTTGTAACTCTTGAAAACCTTTGGATTTCATAACTTATGGAGTTAAATACTTGTTTTATGATGAAACTTTTCATGTTCCATAACTTAAGAACAAGTTATGGAATTCTTTAAAACATTAACTCCAAATTTTGTAACTCCATAAAAACTTTAAATCAATTTTTTTTTTTTAAAAAAAACTTTCATATCCATAACTTATGTAGGTTTCAAAACACTTAAGATCACAACTTTAAAAAAAAACTTTTGAGCTCCAAAATTTTATGACAAAAATTGTAACTCCTTAAAACATTTAGATCAAACTTTTAAAACTAATAAAATAATCATATCATTTTATCTTTTACTAAATTTGACCTAATTCAACTCATATAGCAAATGATTCAAATTTTACAAATAATTAGTTTTTTCACAAAACAAGTAATTATCTTAAAATTTGACAAACGTCATGTTTTTTTTTCCTTTTTTTTCCAACTTGAAAATAAAACATTTGCATCAATATAACAGAAAACAACACATGGCTCTGATACCACTGTTGGGTTTTGAGCATTCTAACACTCCTATGGTGTACATGCAACCCTATAAACCTTGGATCTATGTTTTCTCTATTATACATGCAAATATTAACTATTCAAAGGTTTCATCCTAACTAGCATATTATGAAGCACCTATACTACAAAGTTCTAGTTAGATGACATACCTTTTGATGTAGCTTGATGTCTTCAAGCTTTAAGAGCTTAGCCCCAATAGTATGGAAGCCTCAAATGGAATCACAAATCACCAAAACACCTTGGAAGAACTTGAGAGAATATGTATGCACACTAAAATCGGCCCACTCTTATTTTCACACACTTGTGCCAATTTTGTGAGTCAAGGACCCCTTTATATATTATGGAGGATTAGGGTTACATCCATGTAAACCGTAATACCCATGACTTTTCATTTACATAGGATCCATGGGTTAAAAGCTCCATGGACCATCCATGAAAGCTTAGCCAAACCTAAATGAACTTGGCCCATTCCATATATATAAGAGTCCATATTTAATTAGTTCTTTTTGATCACTTAATTAATTCTAAATTAATTCTTGATCAATACTAATTAAATAATATGATTCCATATTAATATATTAGAACTTATAATATATTAATATAAATCATAAATATACTATTCTCAAAAGACTATCCATATAAATTGTGCCGGTGAAGTGCAACGCAAATGGACCATGCTGGGTCGGGTCAAGTACATACCAAATATAGTTATGGACTTAGACATTAATCCAACATTCTTCTCGCATGGCTTTATCAGGAGTTCGCACATCTGTTCAAGGCTGGCACCAGAGACTAGCACACCCACATGAGCCCCTGTTACGCAAACTCATTTCATCATTTCAGCTTCCGGTTTCTTCTAATCAATTTCCTAATGTATGTGACTCCTGCCAATTAGGCAAGAGTCACCGTTTGCATCTTCCTGTTTCCCATAAAGATTCATTATCGCCATTTGATCTAGTGTACTCCGATGTATGGGGACCATCCCCTTTATTTTCAATAAATGGCAATCGATATTTCCTACTATTTGTTGATGATTATTCAAAATATGTGATTTATTTTCTCACTAACAAATCCCAAGTTTTTTCCACGTTTGTCCAGTTTAAACAAATGATCAAGACTCAATTTAACAGGGACATTAAAGCCCTTCAGTCTGATTGGGGTGGCGAATACCGAAATGTATCTACCTTTCTTCGTGCTCATGGCATTAACCATCGTGTTTCTTGTCCTCATACACAGGAACAAAATGGGGCTGTCGAACGCCGTAACCGCATTATCGTTGAGAAAGGTCTCACTCTACTCGCACAATCTTCTCTTCCACAACCTTTTTGGGAGCATGCCTTCAAAACAGCCACGTATCTTCATAACCGGACCATCACTCCCCTGTTGCAATTTCAGTCTCCCTACCAGAAATTGTACAACACAATTCCGGATTACAAGTTTTTAAAGACGTTTGGCTGCCTCTGCTATCCCTTCTTGTGACCCTATAACTCTCATAAACTCGACTTCCGATCCTTACCTTGCATATTTCTTGGGTACAGTCCAACACACAAAGGTTACCTGTGTTATCATCAGCCCTCTTCCCGTATTTATGTCTCTAGACATGTTGTATTCAACGAAGCTGTTTTCCGATACTTAACCACACCCACATCAGCTTCCTTATCCACTCCCACCACATCATCTCCAATCAATTCCGATTTACTTGCACAAGCAGCAAATCTTTCACCACCGTCATCACCTATCATGCCCTCCGCTTCATCTCCCATCCACAGTCCTGATATTCCAGGACCCATTCCCTCCCCTACACCCCATTCCCCTCCTCCCATCCCCTCTCCTACTCCATCATCACCTACCCATAATCCACCACCACCTCCCACACACTCTCCTTCCTCCCTACTCAACCTTCTACCTCACACTATCGTCCCGCTCCACACAAAACACATCCAATGGTTACTCGTGCCTCCACCAATTCTCTTAAGCCCGGAATCTTCCATACATCCACCGATTCTGATTATGAACCACATCTTTTTTCTCAAGCTATTAAAATACTGTGTTGGCAACAAGCTATGTAAAACGAATACAATGCTCTTAAGAGAAATGACACATGGTCTCTTGTTCCTTGTCCTACTAATGTCAATGTAGTTTGATGTAAATGGATTTTCAGGATCAAACGACGTGCAGATGGTACTATTGAACGCCATAAAGCCCGCCTTGTGGCTCAAGGATACACCCAAGAAGCTAATGTTGATTACTTTGAAACCTTCAGTCCGGTGATCAAGCCTACTACCATCCGTCTGGTTCTGTCCATTTCCCTCTCTCAAGGCTGGACGCTTCGACAACTGGACATCAATAACGCGTTCCTAAATGGCGATCTCAACGAAGTTGTGTACATGAAATAGCCCCGTGGCTTTGAAGATCCCACCAGACCCGATCATGTTTGTCGCCTTCACAAGGCTCTCTATGGGTTAAAGCAGGCTCCGAGAGCTTGGTTCACCAAACTAAAGACATATCTCAATACACAGGGCTTCACTGCCTGCAAATCCGATACCTCGCTGTTTGTTCACATAAGTCCCACAACCACCATTTATGTCCTAGTTTATGTCGATGATGTCATTATTACAGGTAACAATGCAGTCAAAATTCAGCAATTCATTCATCAGTTACACAAGAACTTTGCACTGAAGGATCTGGGTTCCCTGCATCATTTTTTGGGACTTCAAATTACACCTACAGCCACTGGTTTGGATCTTTCTCAACATCGATATATCATGGACATTCTCCACAAAAGCAAAATGGCAGACGCCTCTCCACTTAATACCCCAGCTGATCCTGTTTCACGCTTGTCCCCTGATGGCGATCCGTTTCATGATCCAACACTGTTTCGACAGATCATGGCTCACTACAATATGCTACTATCACAAGACCTGACATTGCCTTTGCCGTCAACCGGGTCTGTCAGTTCATGCACTCTCCAACAATTCAGCACTGGCAAGCAACCAAACGCATTCTCCGTTACCTGAAAGGAACTGCCACTCACTGCCTTCACTTTTCTCCAACAAAGGCTGACTCACTTCTAGCATATTCTGATGCAGGTTGGGTTTCAAATCAAGAAGACAGCCGTTCTCAATATGGGTACACTATATTTCATGGACCAAATCTCATCAGCTGGACTTCTCGGAAGCAAAAAGTTGTTGCTCGATCAAGCACTGAAGCAGAATATCGAGCCTTAGCATATATCACCGCTGAATTGTTATGGCTCAAACACTTGATTCAAGAACTTCAGGAACCCATAACCAAACAACCAATGCTTCTATGTGACAATGTCGGGGCTATCTTCATGAGTAAAAATCCGGTTATCAGCACCAGGTCAAAACATATCGCTTTAGATTTTCACTTCATCCGTGAATAAGTGGAAAATGGTACTCTAAATATCTGCTATATCTCCTCGGTTGATCAGTTGGCGGACATTTTCATAAAGCCTCTCGCACGCGATCGAGTCCACATGCTACGATACAAGCTTCAAGTCCGTCCCACACTTCAGCTTGCCGGGGGGTAATAACATGTGCACTGAAGAATTCAAGATGTAGTACCGAGTCTTTAGCTTACCATCAGTTAGTGCCATATAATTAGGCCTGTATTTCTTTCTTCTTACTGTATAAATACATGTACATCAGTTGTATTTACAATTCAATGAAATACACTTTACAGTAGCATTTACATATCGATTATAGAAACAACTCCGCCGGTAAAACGAAGGTTGTGCTGTTAGGTCCAAAATTCGCAAAGAAGGTCAGCCCATAGAGACCGGCGAACACCCATCTGTTTTCTTTAGTCGCGAGGTAATCGTATTTTATTCCCATTATGAACATGAAAACCGACATCATGAAGAAGCCCATCAGCTGGATGTAGAACCGGCCTATTTTCTCAATGAACGGCACCGTGAACCAGTATCCCGGAAAAGTACCAAACATGGCGATTATGAACATAACACGTGAAGTCAAGAACATTTCTTCAAGAGCGTTGACGTCATTGGCCTTCTTTGTCAAACCCATCACCGAAAAAATATCTTTTTGGGTCAAGTTTTGACCATAAAATGCAATGTCCAACAAGAACCAAGTGCTCATTGTTCCGATAAAGTGACGTCCATGCCGCTTATAGAACTTTCTTGACCGGATAGGGTAGTCGTTGTTTGCCTTAAACATAGCCAATTTCTCTTGCTCCTCTTGGATTTCAATATCCAAGACCCGACCCATATCTGATGCGGCTTGCTTCGCATTTCCCACGATAATGGCGGTATACCTCCCGGTTTCCGGCATCTTCATACGCCAGTAGTATGTCAAAAGAGCCGGCAGAGCTCCGAGCATGAGGACAATTCTCCATGCGAAATCGGTGTTCCTCTGTGTGGAAAGCACATTATCCTCATGGAATGGAGGTGCAGGGTTGGCTGTTAAGAAAAGATGAGACACAATCATGGAAACTAGACCGACGAAAATAATTCCTACTCCTTGCATGACAAACACGGCGGCGATAAACGACCCTCGGGTGTTCTTGTTTGCATACTCCGACATGATGGTGGCGGAGAGAGGGTAATCCCCACCAATCTCAAATCCAAGCCAGAATCGGAAGAAACGAAGGGTACCAATCACAGCTTTCGGACTGTAGCCAAAAGATAAACCGGAGCAGAGGGCACAAATCACCATCAGAATCAAGGTGATGTCGTACACCCTTTTCCGGCCGAGCTTATCACCAAGCCACCCAAATACCAGTTGTCCAGCTAGGGTTCCAATAAGGGCTACTCCGGTGACGACGTTGTTGATGTTGGTTGGCAGTTTTCCGGGGTCTGTGGAGTTACCATCGGAGAAGTAAAGACGACCCAAGAGCTTGGAAACGATGGAGATACAAAAGAGATCGTAGGCATCGGTGAAGAAACCCATTCCTGCGATGACAATGGCTTTGACATGGTACCATTGAGTGCGAGCTGTATCGAGTGCTTCTAGTACTGATAGGTTATTGGAAGTCATTTTCTTTTTATGTCTTGGAGATTCAAACAAAGTCTTGACTTATTTCGAGTTGTTTGAGGTTTCGGCTTTATATATACATGAACAAGGAACAATAATGTGTTAGTTGATAGATAACGATTATAACTATAGGTTGATTCGAATTATTAAGAATATCCATGACTAATGTCTCGTAAATTTCAAAGGATAAGTTGGATTATTGGTGACAAAATTCATTAATCCTTAAGTTGGGTTTAATCTATCACTTTTGGCATAAAAATAAATTTGATTTATCCATTAATTTGATTTATCCATTAATTAAATATTTATAATACTTGCTGGTAAAACGTCATAAACCATCGTCGAATGATTCGTAATTTTAATGGTTGTTATATAAAAAAAAATATTAATATTATTGTAGAATTAACTTTGTAAAAATTAAAGTAATCATTTAAAAGATATTTCGAATAAAAAAAACTATCATATTTAATTTGGTGCAAAATAAGAATATTCAAGGCTACTTTTCTTGTTTTGTCGGATATGGAGTTTGAAGTGAGAATATACGCCACAATTACTTTGACACTTGGGTGCGTTTAGTTGGCAAGAAAGGAATGAAATTCGAGGGAAAATGATTCCAATTTCCTCGAATTCATGCGTTTGGTTGCACTTAGAGGAGAGAAAAGGATTCCTAAATGAAATAAACTTACCATATGGTGGAAAGTGAATTCCTTCCAAAGTTGGATGAAAAATATTCCTTCTCATCAAAGAAAGTGGCAGATTACAAAAATATCATTTGTACTTATCAAAAACCCCACCACTACTACCACCACCACCACCATCACTATCATTAACCACCACCACCGCCGCTACCGCCGCCGCCACCACCACCACCGCCACCGCCACCACCACCGCCACCGCCACTACCACCATCGCTGCCACCGACCACCACTACCACCGCCATGACCACCATCGTCGCCGCCACCACCACCCACCATCACCGCCGCTGCCACCACCCACCACCACTACTTCCGACGCCACCACCACTACCACCGCCACCACCACCACCGCCACCGCCACCGCCACCACCACCACTACCTCAAACACCACCACCACCAACCATCACCGCCATGACCACCACCACCGCCACTACCTCCGATGCCACCACCACCCACCACCACCGCCGCCATCGCCGCCGCCACCGACCACCAATACCACCGCCATGATCACCACCATCGCCGCCACCACCACTCACCATCACCGCCGCCGCCACCAACCACCGCCACTACCTCCGATGCCACCACCACTACCATCATCGTCATTACCACCATCGCCGCCACCACCGACCGCCACTATCTCCGCCGCCACCACCCACCGCCACCAGCAGCCACTACCACCACCAGCACCATCACCGCCGTCGTTGTCACCACCAGCTACCACTGCCACCATCACCACCACTTTCGTCACCACAATCAATGCCACCACCACCATCACCACCATCGTCGTCGCCACCCACCACTGTCGTCTCTACCACCGCCACTGCCCTCACCACTACTGCTACCACCGCCAAAATTTAACCGTTTTTATAGTTTTTATAATGTATCTTACCATATAATTTATAAAACAATGTAAAATTAAGCAAAACATGCAAAAAGGGTAATTATGTCATTTTACATTAATTCCAATTCTATTTTCTGCGAACCAAACAAAATCTGGAATTAATTCCAATTCCATTTCCTGCCAACCAAACAGCATATGGAATTGGATTCAAATTCCTGAAAGATTCCTTTTCCAATTCCAATTCCAATTCTTTCAGCAACATTCTGCGAACCAAACAACACCTTAGGGTGTTTGGGATTTACTTATTTAACATAATTTATTATTATTATTATTATTATTATTATTATTATTATTATTATTATTATTATTATTATTATTATTATTATTATTAGACAAAACTCCAAAATGGTCCCTATGGTATGCATTTTTTTGGGGTTTTAGTCCAAACCACAAAATTTTTGGATTGGTGGTCCTTTTGAGCTAGTTTCTTTGTGTTTTTGGTCCCTCAGTAAACTGAAAAGACTATTATGCCCTTCTAATATATATTTTTATGCTTTTTCTATTTAACTTAAATGAAAAATAAAATAATTAACTAATTTGGGCCCACATCTCTCTCTCTCTCTAAAACAAAAATCCCGATGTAAAACCCTACACCTCTCTTTATCCCATCTCCAGCAAAAGAAAAACGACCACAATTGGTGCTCACGACCTTCCACCATCTCTTCCCGACACAGATCCGTCGACGGCGAACCAGATAACCCACTTCTTCACTCTTCTCCGTTATCTTTTCTATTTCTCTTTTTTCCTGTCGAGACTTAGCCATCATCCTTAACCCCCTAAACCCATTGTATTCTTCATTCGTCAGAGTAATGGAATCCAGGTTTTTTAATGCACGATCCATCAGCTTCCTTTGTTTCATCTCTTGTAAATTGATCTATGTGTTATTATTACATCTGTAGAGGCGAGTTTAATCAACAAGAAAGCTCTATCACTTTCCATCTCTATCACCCTTATTAAGGAAGAATGATCTGGGTATCAGATGATATTGTTCTTTCCGATAAACAGTGTGGTTTAAGGATTTTTATGATCTGGGTTTCTTCCCAATTTGTCCTCCACATTTCTTTCAGGTAAGTTACTAACCGTGTGTCTTAGTTGAAATCAGAGAGATGAGAGAGCTAGAAGAGAATCGAGAGGGAGAAAGAGAGTATGAACGAATGAGAAAGAGAGTATGAACGAAGGAGAAAGAGAGAGACCTCTAAAGAAAGAAGAATACGCAACCATCGTCGTGCCTGCCAATCTGCCATGGCCTGTAATAGCGCCAATGGCGGCAGTGGAAAAGACGGTGATGACACAAGGTTGAGCGGCAATCGGAGGTCCTTCGGTGGTCCAACAACAATCGCATTTTCCTTTTTGATTTTGGGTTGAAGGTACTGTGAATGGAAGAAAGAAAAATAGAGAAGGAGTAGGTGGGGAAGAAGACGAGAGAGAGAGAGAGAGAGAGAGAGAGAGAGAGAGAGAGAGAAAGAGAGAGAGAGATAGAGAGAGAGAGAAAGAGAGAGAGATAGAGAGCGGGCCTTTCTTTTATTTTTTAATTATTAAAATAAATAAATTGGTATTAGATTTAAAAAGAAATGAAAGAAAAATCGAAAATAAATACCCCAAGGGTATTACAGTCATTTCACTATTCAGAGGGACCAAAAACGCAAAGAAACTAGCTCAAAAGGACCATCAATCCAAAAAAGTCGAGGTTTAGACTAAAACCTAAAAAAAAATGCATATCACAAGGACCATTTTTGCAGTTTTGGGTTTTAGGTATATTCGAATCCCGATTTATTTTAAAAATAAATGGCCCATTATAAATATACCCGACCAAATTGAAGAATCAATTGCCCATTAGGTAAAAACTAATTATCCTTCCCAAGCTGAGTCTATGACCCAAGAAAGGTAACGACATCTTTCTTTTTTCTCTACTACTGTTTACCAATTAGACCAGAAGGAGTGAGTGCGGTCTAGGCCGCACTCCACCCGCCACATCATCACGCACACCGCCCCCTGGGTGTGGTCCAGGTCTAGGCCGCACTGCGGCCTTCCAGGGGTGCACTCCCCTCTCTCTCTCTCTCTCTCTCTCTCTCTCTCTCTCTCTCTCTCTCTCCTCTTTTACTTGCTCTCTCTCTCCTCTCTCAACGAATCATCTTTCTTTCTTTTTCTTTTATTTTCTCTCTCCTAACCATTTTCCCACTCCCACGTTTGCGGTTTCAAATTGATGAAATAAGAAAAAATATGAGTTGGCGTCTACGTGGCATAGGAGAGAGTGCGGTTTCAGTGGCACCACTCCCTCCAGCCTTACCCTCTTTCTCTTTTCTCCTTTCTCTACCTGATGATCACGACGTCTGAAAGATAACCATGTCGCTTCCTCTTCTTCATTCTAACCCTATGAAGTCAACACTCAAGAGACCATCGTCTCTGATTCTCTTTCTCTGTGCTGTCTTCGGTTTAGACTTGAAAGGCCATTGCCATCGCCAACGCCATTGCTCATTACCACCAAAATTCACGTCGTCAACACTCAACACCAGTCCACCACCGCCAACAAACATTGTGGTTTCAAAGAATCAAAGTAAGTGGATTTCTATTTGGTTTTTTGTTAACGATTTCGAATTTCGGGGGGTTTAGAGTTTGAGAATTTCGGGGATTTGCTTCTTGCTTCTTTGGTTAGATTGTCTTGCATTGGCCATGAAAATATGTGGTATTGTTATTCATGCTTGTCTTCTGATTTTTTGCTTGAGAATATGTGGGTATTTGCGATTTCACAGTAGCCTTGTTTATTTAAATGGGTTCTTTATTTTTATAATTATTTAAGCAAATTGAATATGATTATAGTTAATTAGTTGATTTTTTGCTTGAGAATATGTGGGTATTTGCGATAAACAACCCCTCAACATCAAAAAATAGATTTTAGAAAGAAAAACAAGAAAGAAACCTGTTTGCAGCAAGTCAGACGTTGCGATAGGCATGGATAGGTGGCGACGAGACGACGGCAGCGTCGATTTGGCCAGATGAAAGACTGCACCTTCAATTTTTTGTGGAAGAAAGGAGAGACACTGTAGCGATGAAGAGAGCCGAAGAGAGGGAGGTTGCGTGCGTCGTTTTTTTTAGGGATATCAGTCAATTTTTTGAGTCAGCTACTAATAATCGATGGACCGGGTAAGCTATTGGGTCAGTCAAAGCTGACCGAATCAGTCCAAAATTACTAACCGGACCCAGTAAACCTAAAATCAAACAACCCCTTAATTGTCGACCTATAACACAGTAACCTTTTTGCTTCTTCAGTTATTATTCCCAATTAGCAACATGTAATAAACCAAGCACCAATGACAATGAGAATCGTATAATAACTAAAGAAGCCTAACTAAAGAAGTAGGCTTCTTGCTTCTTTTCTTTATTATCCGATTCGCATTCCCATTGTTGCTTGCCGTTTAATAGGAAAATAAATATGTTAATATTCTAAGAAATATTTATGAACAAGAATTTTTTAGAATATGAACAAGAATTGTGCGTAGAATATGTCAATATGATCAAACGTAAAACGGTACGCAACATTTTGAACGAAATATTGTAAACCCAAAGACAAAAATATGCTTCTTTGCCTGTTTTATTTATTTCTTAAGTTTTTATTTTACATGCCAAAACGCCAACCAATTATTTAGACAGATATTTCTTTGTAGGGATATTCGACATTAAACAACATTAAAATTACGACGTTTGGATTAATCCCATCAAATTTCTTGGACTTCTCGATCTCCTCTATTACTCATCTGTGCCTCCGCCTTGTCTTTGCTTCCATCTTCGCCGGAGATCTCCTCCAACGACCTCCCTTTAGTCTCCGTAACCAAAAACGTAAAGAAAAACCCCAACATATTCGTCACTGCCAATATGATCATCGCTTTCTTAATCTTATGTCTATCTCCCTGCAACGTGTATGTCTGAATCCCAAAAGCACCCACCATTGCTCCGGCCTTCCCGGCGGCAGCACTCATTGCATGGCAGGTTGATCTCACCCTGGTCGGAAACAGTTCCGCCGGTAAAACGAAAGTTGTGCTGTTAGGCCCAAAATTCGCAAAGAAGAAAGTCAATCCATAGAGACCAGCGAACAACCATCTGTTTTCATGAGTAGCGAGGGCGTCGTACTTGATTCCGATTATGAACATGAAAATTGACATCATGAAGAATCCCATAAGCTGAATGTTAAACCTGCCGAGTTTCTCAATGAATGCCACCGTGAACCAGTAGCCCGGAAACGTACCAAACATGGCGATCACAAACATGGCACGTGAAGTCTCGAACATTTCTTCCAGAGCGTTGACTTGTTTGGCTTTCTTGGTTAAACCCATCACCGGAAAAATGTCTTTTTGGGTTAAGTTTTGACTGTAGAATGCAATGTCTAACAAGAACCAGGTCGTCATTGTTCCGATCAAGTGACGTCCATGCCGATTAATGAACTTTCTAGAATTCAAAGGGTAGTCGTTGTTTGCCTTAAACATAGCCAACTTCTCTTGCTCCGCTTGGATCTCAATATCCAAGACCCGACCCATATCGGCTGCTGCTTGCTTCGCGTTTCCTTCAATCACGGCTGTGTACCTTCCGGTTTCCGGCATCTGGATACGCCAGTAGTATGTCAAGAGCGCCGGGAGAGCTCCGATCATGAGTACAATCCTCCATGCGTAGTCAGCGTTCTTCTGCGTGGAAAGCACAGGGTTGTCTTCGTACGCTGGTGCCCAGTTGGCTTTTAAGAAAACATGAGAAACGATCATGGAAACTAAACCGGCGAAAATAATTCCTACTCCTTGCATGGCAAACACTGCGGCAATAAACGACCCGCGGGTTCTTTTGTTCGCATACTCCGACATGATGGTGGCGGATAAAGGATAGTCCCCACCGATCCCAAATCCAAGCCAGAATCGGAAGAAACATAAGGTTCCAATCACTGCTTTTGGGCTGAAACCGAAAGACAAACCGGAGCAGATCGCACATATCACCATGAGAATCAAGGTTATCCCATAAACCTTCTTACGGCCAAGCTTGTCACCAAGCCAACCAAACACCAGTTGTCCAGATAGAGTTCCAACAAGGGCTACTCCAATCACGGCGTTGTTGATGTGGGTAGGGAGTTTTCCAGGGTTTCCGTCGGTGGTATGCTCCGGGTAGTAAAGACGGCCTAAGAGCTTGGAGACGGTGGAGATACAAAAGAGGTCGTATGCATCTGTAAAGAAACCCATTCCGGCGATGACAATGGCTTTGGCATGGTACCACTGGGTACGAGCTGTGTCTAGTGCTTCAAGTACTGATAGGTTATTGGAAGCCATTAATCTTTAATGTCTTCAAGATCCAAAGTAAAAGCTTCTTCTCCTTATTTTGGGTTTGGATGGGTTTCATCGTGATTAAATAGACAAGAAAGGACAAATATGTTTTGTTGAGATCGTTCGCAACTAGGGTGTTTCATTGGACTTGGGAAGAATATCCATGAATAAAATCGTAAAGTTCTAGGATATGTTATACGTTATAATTATTAATTTATTATGTTATGCATTTTTTGAAATTCTGGAAGGCTACGAGTTGCTAGTCTTGTTGGCATTCTTCGTTATTTAAATGTTAATTTTTTTTTTTTTTTTTTTTTTTTAAAGAAACATGGATTTTGACATTAGATCAAGTCATCTTTGCTAAGAGTTTTTTCACAATTTTCTTTTTTATTGACGTTGATCGCACTTTACGTCTGTTAACAATCAAAAATATTTAGCATACAATTGCTTTTTCTTTTTCAAATAACTTATTAATTATGAACCAGTATACCATTTTATTATTTTTTAATTGGTTTATTGAACAGTGCTTTTAAATTAATAAATCTACCATAATCATTGAAAAAGTTGTCACCAAAATATGTAAATTTATAAGCTTTAATTAGTGAAAAAAAGAGAAACCTCCGCAATATGTAGCAAGTTTTTTCACAGTTTAAAAAAAAAATAATAAATAAATAAAAACTATAATTAATTGTAAATGCTCTTAAGGTTGTTAAAAATAATGTGTTGAAGCGAAACGAAATGGGTTAATTTTATAAAATGACAATCAATAAAACGTAATTTACTCTTTAAGTCTCTTACTTATTTTATTGTATTAATAGGTCACTATTTTTTTTTGTTCTCTTATTTTTTGTTCTCAGTTCTCATGAACAAAAAGTGAACGGTACAGAACTAAATGAACAAATGTTGTCATATTGAATGTTAGTCGAAGGATTATAGAAATATTTCAATAATTAAGGTGTTGTTTGTTTTTTTTTTTTTTTGTAAAAAACCTCTTCAAACCTCTTATTGCTGCACGGTGCAGCACACGCGCAACACTTTTAATCTCGCAGCTGTTTGTTTTTTAGAAGTCTTCAGAGTAAAAAACCTCTGCGCGTGTTCTGTTTGGCGCAACACTTGTATTGCCTCTTCCAACATCTTTTTTTTTCTTGCTGAAATCTTGATTATATGTTGTTGAAATCTTATTTTATCTTTTTTTTTTCGTTTTTTTTATTTATTCTTGTTGAATTCTTTTTTTTTTTGATTTTTTATATTGAATAATGATAATTTCTTGATTAAATATCATTATTTTTTTTTGCTAAAATATCTTTTTTTTTGTTGAAATATCATTATTTTTTGCTGAAATATCATAAATTCTTGCTGAAATGTCATACATTATTAATTTTTCGGTATTAAAAAACTATTTCGGTTTATAAAATCAGTTTATTTTAATTTTTTAATATCTGCAACAGCATGCAGATGTTAAAAAAACAAACACGCTTCTTATTATAGTCTGCAGCCGTTTGGTCCACCTCTTCTACTGCAGAGAGTTGCAGTGGTGATCCACATATACTTTGTAAATTTTTGCTTCAAAAGGACAAACAACACCTAAATGAACAAATGTTGTCAATTTGTCGTATTGAATGTTAAAGTTGAAGGATTATAGAAATACTTCAATAACAAATATGAATTAATGAATACACAAATACACAATACTATACAATGAGTCTAAATGTCAAATAGTCACGAGCCAAAATTATCATTTTTTTTCTTCTTTTCTGTTTTGACTTGGAGTACAAATAAAGCCGTTGTCACTACCCGCTATGGTATTGTCCGACTGAGTGATTAATCACCGCACGTTCGTCCAATCTCCCTCTCATGATTGTCGTTGCAACTGCTTTCTATAGTGGTTTTTGCCCCATCTCAACCCGTCCAAAACTTTGAATATTTATATTTGAAAAATGAAAATTAGGTATTTATGTTTGAAACTTTTTATTTAATATTTTGTTAAAATGATATGTTTGATGTTTGAAACTTCCAATATTGATATTTAAAGTTGAAAATTAAGATTTTTTTATTTAAAGAATTAGAACTTTAGATTTTATTTTTATTACTAAAATTTGATTTGTTTTTTGTTTTAAATCGAACCAAACCGATTTTAGGGGTCGTTTGATAGTTGTTGATTGGGTTAGAGATGATTGGGTTAAAAATGCTGACCGAGTCTACATCTGACTGAGTTTATGCTGTTTGATTATTTATCTGACTGATTGTGCTGAATGATAAAAATGATCATATTATCCTTGTGTTGTCCCTTGTGCTGGATAAAATAATTATAAAAATAAAAATTATCACATAACATCCAAATTAAACATACATCATTTAAAATCCAAATACAAAGTGTAATACAAAATCCAAATATATATTGTCATACATAATAAAAAAGTACATCATTTAACGTGAACAATTTGAAAGTAACTGATTAGCAATCTAGTCACGCAAAGTAGTCATATAATCAACGACTTCTGAACCTCATTCTATGTCTTGTATGTTTTGGCATCACTTCCTCCACCTCCCACATTAGGAGTAACCATAGTGTTTTGTTCAAAGTTCGTAAATAAGTCATCTTGAATATCGTATTTTCTTATAAAATTATGGACCAGAACACAAGCAATGACTATGTCTCTTTGCACTGGAAAAGGATAAGGAGCCATACGTTTTAAAACTAGAAATCTCGCCTTCAATACACCATAAGCACGTTCAATGATGTTTCTAAGTTGTGCATGAGCATGATTGAACATTTCTTCCTTAGTTAAAGCTATGTTTCCTCGAAAAGCGGCTAACCAATACCTCGTATTGCGGTAAGGAGCCATAAATTCACGGGTGTTGGTGTATGCGGCATCACAAAGGTAATATTTATCTGTAGATGGTTGACAAATTTATCATATAAATAATATAGATAATAAAACTTATAGAAAAATTACAAACCTGGTGGAGGGAATGGAAATCCAGAAGTCGGATTAAATGCAACTTCTTTCAAAACTTTAGAATCATTTGCTATGCCCTCCCATCCAGCCCATACAAAAGGTGCATATCATATCAAAATCACAAATTTCTATTACATTTTGATAACATTCACATTTTCTTCTTCCCCTATAACGAGTTTGTTCATCAACGGGTACAACTGCATGTACAAGTGTTCCATCTAGTGCACCTAATGCTATAGGAAATATGTTTTTTAGCCGTCTTTGTCGTTCCGAGGTATTTCTTGTTGTATTAGAAGATTTTGTGAAAGACGCATCACATCGTAACATTGTATAGGACATCCGTGTATCAAATCTTGTGTATATGCATGCCCGGTTTCTTCCGATTCGTTAGCTTTTGTTCTTCCAATTCTTTTTTTTTTCCTTTTTCGAACCAACATCAACCAATACCATGAGAGTATAAAACCTAAAAACTCACCTTCCTTATCAATATGTAACCTGTTAAATGTTAAATGCAAATCACATAAATTTTATAACATAAACCATAACATTAAACAATAACATTAAAATGCATAACATATAACTCCATAACATACAAATCCATCACATAAAAATTCATAACATAAAAATCAATACCAAATAACAATCCTAAATATAACACATAAAAAACCTAAACATAAAAATCCTAAACATAACACATAACAACCCTACACATAAAAATCCATAAAATGTACCATAATATAAATCCATAAAGCATAAAGCCAAAAACATCCTAAAGTCATACTAAAGTCAACCAAGTAATCCAAAATTCTTTCCCACACTTGTCACCCACAACTCACAAGTCGAAGACTCGAGGCGTAACCAAATTTTCCTGTTACCAGCATTTTCAGCGAACAACATAAGAGCAGTGATGTATTTCAGATCAGAATTTCCCCACTCCAAGCCTTTCAATTTTTCAATACATTCATCCATCTCCTTGTCAAGATTATTAGTTTGCGCAAACGCCTGAGCCGCCTTCATAATTTTCTTTCCAACCTCTCTTATGTCATCATCCAGTTTGTCTGTGGGTACATTTCGTTTTCCTCTTTTGTTTTTGGACCGACCAGACGAATCTTCACTTGCATGTGATGCACTTGTAGGTGGGGGTACTGTTGAAGCTGAGGCTGGGATATCCATTTGAGGCGATGTATCTACCATCTCGATATCCTCATAATCTTGTGTAGTAAACACTTCTGCAGGATGAGGGAGTGTAGAAGATGGTCCCCAACTAGCAGCACCGGTCGAGGTCGCACTGTGAAACAACTTGGTGCATAGATCAGGGTAAAGGAGGGGTGCATTTCTTAATTTCTCAACCATCTTGTTCAACTGTTTGAAAAATTGATTTTATTATTAAACTTTAAAAAAATAATGTGTTTTAAATTAAAAGAATACATTCGCCTCCGCTTTCCACTCTTTATCCATCATTTGAAACGTGTTTGTGATAGGATTATAGAGATTCCCAGTTTTGTTTTTTAATTTCAACCAAAGTGCATACTTGCTTTTCATGTAGTCATAATGATATTTCATTTGTCTTTTGTCAACAACTAAGTCATGTTCTTTTTTTAGTTTTTCATCTATTGTATCTCATGAGGTACCTTTGAGACCACTACCCTCCTGACCGTTACTTGTTATTTCTTGGATACATGCATCAAGAAAAGTTTTGTTCACAAAATCTAAATACCAACTAGATCTACTTCTCTTTTCTGCCATGTCTAAGAAATAAATAAATGATAAACATGTTACGCAAATATATATATATATATATATATATATATATATATATATATATATATATATATACAAAAAGATGTTACACAAATGTATACACCAATATACACACAAATTTACACACATATACACAAATATATATATATATATATATATATATATATATATATATATATATATACAAATACTCACAAAGCAATGTAGAATCATGTTATAAAGGACAACTGTCACTCACATTTATCTTAGAAAGAAAAATGAAAAAAACCTACCAAAAAGATTGTTTTTAAAAACTTTGATCATGTTTATATAAACCATCATTTCTTTGCTTCCATTCGTCTAGTATATTGAATATCTTTTTCTTTAATAGGACAAAAAGGAACAAAAGCCTGATGAAAGCGACAACAAAACTGTTCAATCTTGTTCAGAAATTGAACAAAAGGAAGATACTAAAGAAATCAAACCAAGTGTTGAAACCGAGCAGCAAGAACTATTGCATGATGATTGCATCACATCACAAACGGAATCTCAGGTAGAAAGTGAAAAACATGAAGTAAAAAGTGACGAGCCTATTCAGAGTGATGATGGTCAAAAGGAAAATGTTGACAGCTCCCCGGTCAATGAAGTATGTGAAACATATATATATATATATATATATATATATATATATATATATATATATATATATATATACACACACACACGTACATACATAGAATATTGTTACAGTTTACAAGTTCATACGAATCAAAAACATGAAAATTGAATTATCAAAGAAAAAAATTATCAAGTTCTGGACAGTTTTGCCCCTAATTATGAATACAGAAAAAATAAGGACAAAAAAAGAAAAAGAAACCTGTTACTGATGTTGTTGTTGATCACGATATGATGTTGTTGTTGTTGATGACGATTGCTCCACTGCTTTTGATCGCTAATGTAGATTCTTCTAGCTTCGCCGATGGGAGGTTAACGGGGGAGGGGAAGAAATCAGAACTCGCAACAATATGTAGGGCATAAAGGAGTTTTTTTGTTTTTTTTCTCAGTCCATCGAGTAGAAAGCAAGGACCGAGTCCTGTGTTTTTATTGGACCGAGTCCACATGTTGGACTGAGTCTCTACATCTATAATTCCTATAAACATGCCAATTGATATTTTATGGACTCGGTCCCTCTTTGGATCCAGTTAGATACCATATCAAAAGACCCATTAGTTTAGTTTTATATGGATAGTAAACACCTTGTATTTGATTTGTTTTGATTTTTGGTTTGGACCTAAAAATATTTCAAACCAAAAAAATAAAATCTAAGAAACCAAAGAAACCAAAAACCAAACAAAATCCACCTCTATTGAAAATCAAAGAAGGATTGATATGCCAACTAATTTCTATACTAATATATATATATATATATATATATATATATATATATATATATATATATATATATATATATATATATATGAGTAAAATCTATTTAATCCATTTTATATAAGTTTTTTTCTTTTCTTTCTTTCATCATTTTCAACCCATATCATACTGGAAATAACATTTTTTTCGACCCACTTGCCACATCATTATTTTTAATTAAATTAAATTAGAAAATATAAAATTAAATAAATCATAACATTTTTTTAGACAAAATTACATAAATGGTCCCTGTGGTTTACCAAAAGTCACAACTTCAATCATTGCTATTTTTTATACAAATGGTCCTCGTGGTTTCTAAATTTGTATAAATGGTCCTTGGGGTTTCTAAAACTTAAACGAATGATCTATGAGCTACTAAAAATGACTTATTTGTCCTTATTCAATTTCTTTTATCTTTTTCTTTTAAACTAAATTTAATTGTTAAATAAAAAATCACGCCAACATCGATCGACCTCCTTTTGAGATGTTTTATGGGAGGAAATGCAGGACCCCAATTTGTTGGGGTGAGGTCAGTCAGCGAGTCAAGGGGAGTACCGAGGTGGTACTCAAGACCACTGAGTTGATACAACATGTTCGGAGTAGACTCTAGACAGCTCAGAGTCGGCAGAAGAGCTATGCCGACAGACGCTGATCACATCTGGAGTTCCAGGTTGGGGTCATGGTTCTCCTGAAGGTGTCACCTTGGAAATGTGTCATCCGATTTACGAAGAGGGGAAAATTGGGCCCCACATATATCAGCCTTTTCACGGTTTTGGCCACGGTGGACCGAGTTGCATATCGCTTGGATCTTCCCGAGGGGCTCAGTCCGATGCATAGCACTTTCCACGTCTCTCAGTTGCGGAAGTGTTTAGTGGATGATTCCACAGTGGTTTAATTGTAGGATATTCAGATGGGTGACCGCCTGAATTATATTGAGAGACTGGTGGTGATTCTTGACCGGAAGACGAAAACCTTGAGGAACAAGGTTTTGAGTTGGTGAAACTCCAGTGGCAGCCTCACAAGGGTTCACAATGGACGTGGGAACCAGATGATGAGATAAGGGAGCACTACCCAGAGTTATTTGGAGCAGCGGACTTCGAAGACAAAGTCTGATTAAAGTGGGGGAGAACAATGACATTCCAGTTTGGGTAAGTTCCTCTTCCATTCCTTAATGTTAAAATTGTTTCAATATGGTCCTTTGCTAGTACGCGGGGTGTACTCTATGATTACGCTTAGCGTACTAGCCTCCTCATGATCGCGGATTCCATCCACGTATGTTGGGCGTACGTGGAGTACGCGCGCTTGGGATAAACCCTAATTTTTAGGGTTTGTACCCTATTTAAGCATCTTAAACTCACCTATTGGACATTTTAGACCAGCCTCCATATCTCCAGAACCCTAATTTTTCCCTTAGTCATTGATTTGGTGTTTTGAGCTCTTGTAAAGCATTTTGAAGGAGATTGAAGACTCATTCCTTGGAGTGGAGCTTAGAGATCCAGAGTTAGCGTCATCATTTTGTGCGATTTGAGGTATAAAGCTCTTAGCTTGACAAATCCTTCTGTAGATCTTGTTTGGGTTTGTTTATGACTTATTTTGGTCCCTTTTGGTTGGTCCTTGCGAGTAAAGATTGTTTCAAAGCTTAGCCCCTAGATTTGGACATTTTAGGGGTCCCTTATGCATAAAAATGCAAACGTTATGAAGTATTGTGACCCATGCATGTATTAAGACCTTTGTTAAGATCTTTTTCATCTCTTGAGCCCCATTAAGCCATGTATTCTTGTAAAGTTGCCAACTTTACATGATAAGTCACCTTTAATGACCAGATATATGAGTGTGGAGGAAAGGCTTTACCAATTAAGTGCTGAATGAAGTAGGGTGGCACACTGGGGAGTACGTTGGGTGTACCCAGCTGGTACGTTGTGCGTACTAGCCTCAGAAGGAGTACGCTAAGCGTACCAGCTGAGTACGCCCCGCGTACTCAGCAGATGGGCCTTGGGTTTGACGTTCTCGGTATTGGGCCAATGTTTGGGCTTCCATTGTTTGGTCCTTGTTGGGCCTATAAACCTCTGTTTTGGGTTTCGGGCTAGCATGTTGGGTTTCCTTGGATTTTAGGCCCATGATGGGTTATGGGCCCAATTTGGAAGATTGGGCCATATTTTGGGCTTTAGGATTTGGGCCTTTGAGTGGTAGTGATGGGCCTTGGTTTTTGGGCCAAAATAGATAAAGGGTAAATTGGTCTTTTACCCTAGTTATGGTCCAAATAGTTTAGACTTTTGGTTATGGGTCAGAATCTGATTATTAATTAGATGTTATTCTTTTTAATAGCGCGAGGATTTTCCGGACCAATAGTAAGAGATTTATTCGGGTGATTCAGCAGCTTGAGGTGAGTTTCCTCACTGTGTTTAGCGGGTCGAAGGCACCAATGTCGTCCTATGGTTTATTATGTTAGGATGCTAGATGTCTGCATGACTCTTGCATGTGTTATGTGTTGTTATGCTTATCGGGGAAGGCCCAATGTCGGGCGGGGGCCGATGAATGTACTGTATGCTATTATCTTTATGATTATCACATGTGTTTGTATGATTATATGTTTATATGTATATCGGGCGGGGCCCGATGCTAGGCGGGTCCTGATGACTGAAAAATCTATATACCGGGCGGGGCTCGATGTCGGACGGGGTCCATTAGGTGTTTATTATGAATGGTATGTGTTATTTTGGGGAACTCACTAAGCTTTGTGCTTATAGTTTCAGTTTATGTTTCAGGTACTTCTGGTTCGAAAGGGAAGAGCCCGGGATGAGTGCAGAGCACACACCACCGTATTCTGCATTTTGTGATTTACTCTGATATTTTATGATGTATTGATACACTTTGTTCCATCTTGATTTCATGATGATGTTTTGGATTACAATTTTATTAATTTGAAAAGGAAAAATTTTGGTCTTATTTTTAGGACGTTACATTATAGGTTTAAGGAGATTATGTCTTCGCCAACCCGTTTCACTAACGACCCGCTGCCATACAGAAGAGTGGTGGGTGAAATGGACACATATTTAACGGTCATTTTATAGACCATTTCCTTATACCTTCTTTATAACATTGTTTGAATGACGCCTACTATTTATTCGAATGACCTTTTCTTATACATATAGTACTTAATCTTATAAAGTTATAATATAACGCCTACTATTTATTCGAATGACCTTTTCTTATACATATAGTACTTAATCTTATAAAGTTATAATATATATATATATATATATATATAAGGGTGCATTTTAAACTTTTTAAAATACATGGTTGAAATATCAATTATCAAAATTAAACTTTTAATTAATTAATATTTAAACCAATTATGATTTAATCTTTATCTTTTAATTAAACAATTAATTAAATTAATTTAAATCATTTGGGATTAAATAATTCTTTCAATTAAACAATTAATAAAATAATTCTAATACAATCCTAATCTATAAAACCCTACTAATTTTCAAAGATTAGGGTTTAGGTTTATCTATTGATAGCAATAAACAATGAATTTAAATAATCTTAGAGGAACCTACTATTATCGAAAATAACAAGGGATTTGGGTCTACACACCTTTTATTTATTATCGAAAATAATCAAATCAATTCATCCCCTTAAGATCCTTGGAAAGCAAGCACCAGAAATCTAATGCCTCTAATGGTTTGTACCCAAACTCTAGTAATAAGAAGACTTGAGGAGAGAGGAGAGGGGAATAAAATTTCGGCTACTCTTTGTGTGCAAGAGTAGAATAGTGGACGAAAATGAGGAACCAACGGATCTTATTTATAGCCTTGAAAACCCTAATTTGAATATATAATATTAATATTTCAAATTAGGTAATTATCCTTAAGGAATATTCCAGAATCCCTAAAGATTCTCTCTAAAGTCGTCTAAGGCTTGGAAGCTTCTGGAGTTCCATCTTGTTTAACTATTGAAAAATTACAGCTTAAGTTCTTACACTTTTTATTAATCCAATTAATCCCAAAATTTATTCCAATTAATGTCTAATTAATTATTACTTAAATAATACTATTTCTAATTAGTATGTTAATCTCATCATATATTAACAAATTATTTATTTCTATTTATTAATCACATAATAAATCAATAAATCAATCTCTCTCTCTCTCTCTCTCTCTCTCTCTCTCTCTCTCTCTCTCTCTCCCCCTCTCTCCAAATGTCATTCTACTCAATTACTAGTTTTGAGGGAACCCCAAAAAGGACTTTGCTTTTAATTCAAGTATACACTAATTTTGTTATTGGCTTAGACACCTTAATCCAACACAAGACTCCTACAGAAATCAAATCTCTTATTAAGAATATGGCTGAAAAACCCAAACATACAACTCAAGAAGAGGAATGGTACACTAACACTCCAAGAGGAGTGAAACAAATTTCCACACCAAAGATCGAGAGTCAACTTTGCGAGTTAACTAAAGTTGTGATGATGCTTGCTAAGGACAAGGGTGTGAAACCAATAGTTAGACCTTGTGATGTTTGTACCCAAGTAGCACACCCCACTGATATGTGTCCTATATTACAACAAAATGTCAAAGAAGTTCAAGCTATGAGATTTTCTGGTCAACAGCTAGGCAATTTTCAGCCAAGAAGCAATCCAAATTGGCATCAACCCAATGTTAATTTCTATCCTCGGCCACCACCTTATCAACCAAGACCTCAATTTCAGAATCAAATGCATCACTAAACAATTTTCTAACCCCATCAACCTCTTCATCAATCTCAGTTCAAACCTCAAAACATGCAACAATGAAGTAGTTCAAGCGGTTCAGGAATATCTTTGGAAGACATTGTTAAGAGTTTAGCCACAAGTATTCAATCGTTTCAAAATGAGACATAGGAGAGTATCAAAACTTTGGAGCAACAAATGATTCAACTCGCCACTTTTGTGAGTAAATTGGAATCACAAGGCAAACTACCTGCACAAACTAAGAAGAATCCAAAGCATAATGCATGTGCCATCACTTTGAGGAATGGTAAAGAATATGAAGGTCTAAGCATGGTTGAGGAAGATGAAGAGATGGAGTTAGAAAAAGAAGATGAGAATTCAAAAGCATCCTCAAAGCCAATGCATGTTGAAGTGAAGGTTACTCCTCCCCCTTTTCCTACAAGATTAAACAAGTCAGAGAGAGAGAGAGAGAGAGAGAGAGAGAGAAGATAATGAAATAATGGAAATGTTCAGAAAGGTTGAAGTAAATATTCCTTTTATATGTTTATATGTATACCGGGCGGCACCTAATGCCAGGCGGGTCCTAATGACTGACAAATCTATATAACGGGCGGGGCTCGATGTCGGACGGGGCCCAATTTGTGTTTATTATGTATGATATGTATTATTTTGGGGAACTCATTAAGCTTTTTGCTTATAGTTTTAGTTTATGTTTCAGGTACTTCTGGTTCGAAAGGGATGAGTACGGGATGATTGCAGAGCACACGCTACCGTATTCTGCATTTTGTGATTTACTCTGATATTTTATGATGTATTGATACACTTTTTTCCATCTTGATTTCATGATGATGTTTTGGATTACAGTTTTATTAATTTAAAAATGAAAATTTTGGTCTTATTTTTGAGACGTTACATTATAGGTTTAAGGAGATTATGTCTTATCGAACCCGTTTCACTAACGACCCGCCGCCATACAGGAGAGTGGTGGGTGAAATGGAAACATATTTACCGGTCATTTTATAGACCATTTCCTTATACATTATTTATTGTAATGTTTGAATGAGGTCTACTATTGATTCGAATGACCTTTTTGTTATACATATAGTAATTAATCTTATAAAGTTATATTACATATATAAGGGTGCATTTTAAACTTTTTAAAATACATGGTTGAAATGTCAATTATCTAAATTAAACTTTTAATTAATTAATATTTAAACCAATTATGATTTAATGTTTATCTTTTAATTAAACAATTAATTAAATTAATTTAAATCATTTAGGGATTAAATAATTATTTTCAATTAAACAATTAATAAAATAATTCAAATACAATCCTAATCTATAAACCCTACTAATTTTCAAAGATTAGGGTTTAGGTTTATCTATTGATAGCAATAATCAATGAATATAAAGAACCTTAGAGGAACCTACTATTATCGAAAATAACAAGGGATTTGGGTTTACACACCTTTTGATTATTATAGCAAATAATCAAATCAATTCATTCCCTCAAGATCCTTGGAAAGCAAGTGTGACAACCCGAACCTTTTTCCGTTAATGTTAGTCCGATTCCGTTAAATAAATCTTGAATTTTATTTTGTTCCGTCAAATTATTATAGCTTGGAAAATCATTTATTTATATAATTAAATTTTATATAAGAGTAAGAACCAAAATCATGCGAAAACCCGAGTTTTCCTTCGAGAATCAACAAAATCCGATCTAATTGGTGTTTACGACCGTGAACCCGATCACTGCCGTAAACCGTTCACGGTTGGTGGACCCCACCTCCGACCATAAACCCAGCCTATATATATATATATATATATATATGTGTGTGTGTGTGTGTGTGTGTGTGTGTTCTACCCTCATTTATACTTTTCTGGCCGAAAACCACTCTCTCTCTAAAAACCACCACCCGAAAAACCCAAGATTTCTCTTCATCTACCACTCAATCCACCTTAGAACTCATTTTGGAGCAGCAAACATCCGTCTTTTCGTCGAATCAAGCATTGTTGTTCTTGAGATCACGACCGTAAACCCTTCAAATCTTCAAATCTTCAAGGGACGAAATCAGTTCACGGCCGTAAACCCTTCAAACCTTCATATTTTCTTCAAGAACACCAAGAACAGACCGTAAACCCTTCAAAGACTGTGAACCCTTCAAAGGCAGTAAACCGTTCACGGCTGAGAACAGTTCAAGTCCGTAATCCCTTCACGGCCGCAATCACCCCTAAGCCGTGAACTTAGCTGAAAACCTGCTTTTCCACTTCGATCGAGTTTCGGTAACATTCTTTAACCAAAAGCAAGTGTTTTCCAACACTATAGTTAATGGTTTCGCTAATAATACGCGTATATGTATTTAATTATTATTAGGATCTCGTTAAGTGCCGCGTATATCAACTCGAGGGTCTTCGTTTCCAGTCTCGTTGTCCGGCACATACGCGCAACCAACAGTGAGTTCATACCCCTACATACTTTTACTGTTTTTAATGTTTTTAGGGGGAGAATACAAGCAAGACACAAATAAATTTAGTGATTTATATAGAGGATTTAAACAGGATTAAAACTTATGCGATTTATTCAAACCAAAGATTATTACATTTTATAAAACACTTAGATATTTATCCCTTTTGTAAAATGTTGAGCATAAGGGAAGTTTTCAACATAATTGTAGAGTTTTTCAGTGTAAAACACGAATTGAATACATTAACAAACATATAAACTATAATAGGTATAGTTTATGAACAATTACCTTATCAATGTACGAAATACCGATTCAATTGTGTCTATTTTTATTCATAATTTTTATTATGATTTTTAGAAGTCTTTAACTTGTGTTAAAATGTTCATATTCACAGACTGGTCCGAATTCGTTTCTGAAATGATAGGCAGTTTTGTAAAAATCACCATAAATCGTAGAAAAATCGTATGGAGATGTGCAAGTGGTCATTTTAAAGGTATGAACCTGAACTAATTGCATATTAAATAGTTTTGAAAGATATTAAGTTTAAGATAGTCAAAACAGTCCGTGAATAAGACTCAACTTTTCTGATGAAAGCTGTTGTTTGAGTTTAGTTAAGTTTTTGGTGTTTTAACTTGTATCCCCTCCCCCTTAAAACTTAAGAAAAACATGAAAAGATAGGGGTATGAACTCACCTTGTGTGATTTCAGTGGGTGGATGTTGAAGAAAGGTAGTGTTCAGCTCAAGAACACTTAGAAGATTGCTTGAAGATTCGAAGAGCTAACACAAATATGATGAAGTTTGTGTAAGCAACCTATGATTTGAGTAAAAAGAGGTGGAATAATCATATGAAGGATAATATTACTTACCAAAAATAGATGAAGAACTTGAAAATCAGCCTTGAAATCTCGAAATTTAGAGAGAGAAGTGAGAATGAGAGAAATGTGAGGAGTGATAAGGGTTTCCAGCCTTTGACCAAGAGTGTGGCTGGAAAAATGGTGGGAAGGGACAATGAAATGACCAGGTATGGTGGAAGGACAAGGGTTGGTCATTGAGTGGGTATGGGGTGGTTGCTTGTGTCATACACTAAGGCAAAGTCAACACTCCACCCATAAATCTTACTTACTAGATTTTATTCTTAGGCAAGGATTTTCCCCAAAATATAATCAAAATATGAATATTTAGGGTTTATTATGTTAAAATACGAATTTGGGTGAAAATCGTGCGTTAAAATCACGAAAAACGGGCTCAAAACGCTAAAAATATTGAAAACCGGGCAAAAATTGCCAATTTCTGAAATTCGGGGCCGGAGGTTCGGTCCCAGCCCTTAGAACTGAAAGTTGATGGGGGAACCGAGAGTAGGGTTCGCCTCCTTAAGCTGTGCATCTCGGACCGAAGGTGAAGGCTTGGACCGAAGGTAGTCCTCTCGGACCGAAGGTGGCTTCTCGGACCGAAGGTTACTTTCGGTTCTCAGAAGGTTCGGTTCCTAAGAAGGTTCGGTTCCTAAGAAGGTTCGGCTCCTTAAGAGGGTTTTTCGCGTAAACTTCCGTTTTCGAGAGAGATTTGGGAGAGATTTCACACACTTGGAGAGATTTCTCATTTAGAGAGAGATTTTGGAGAGATTTCACATACTTGGAGAGATTTCTCATTCAGAGAGAGATTTAGGAGAGATTTCACACACTTGGAGAGATTTCTCATTCAGAGAGAGATTTGGGAGAGATTTCACATACTTGGAGAGATTTCTCATTCAGAGAGAGATTTGGGAGAGATTTCACACACTTGGAGAGATTTCTCATACAGAGAGAGATTTGGGAGAGATTTCACATGCTTTGAGAGATTTGGGAGAGATTTCACATACTTAGAGAGATTTGGGAGAGATTTCACATACTTAGAGAGATTTGGGAGAGATTTACATACTTAGAGAGATTTGGGAGAGATTTGAGGTAGAGAGAGATAGAGTGAAAGAGATTGGGAGAGACTTCTTTTGTGACCTTTTTGAGTGTTTGGCTTTGTAACGCAAGGTTTGTAAACCTCGTTGAGTCTCGTTATGATTGTTATATGCCCCCGAGGGTTAAGGAATAATGTTTTATCGAATAGTTTCATCACTTGCGCTAATTAGGGTTTAGAATTTCCGAACACGTGAAAACTCTAAGTGATACTTTGTATTAGGATTGCGAGTTGTACAATAAGAAACGTAATGGAAACCCTAATGTACAAGGGTTAGATGAGTTGACCGGTTTGACTTGTTGACTTTAGTTGACTTTGACTTGGCCAAAAATTGACGGTTGTCACAAAATTTGTCTAGAAAACATAAATCAAAACCAAAATATATTTCAGTAATTATATATAATTATAAAGAATCGGAAAAATCTTCATCTAACATGTTACTTTTTTACCTGTCTTCAAACATGTTACTCATGTAGCTTCCAGCAATCATATTGACCGAAAGAACAGTCAAACCGAGACATGCAAGAAAGATTGCAACTTTTCCAGTAGTCCAACTGAAGTAATAAGTAGTAACAACACTAGATTCTGAAAGCAAAATCTCCATCGCGTACTTTAACATGAAATAAATCAAAAGTTGAACCTGAAAATTAAGTAGTAAAGTCAAAAATAGTAGTCAAAGAAAGGAATACATTTATATATATGAAGTCAAACCTTGACTGAAGATGTGAGCAATCTGTAGGCTACTCCTATAGAATTAATCGGTGTATGTGATTCTCTTGTAGTTTCTTCACTAACATCACATTCTTGATCTTCATCATTGTGTGGTTTAGAACTTATGAGCCGTGGTTGAGTAGTTGAACCCTTTTCAAGAACATCACTATTCGTGGGAACTGGAGTTTCAATCCACAAAGTCAAAGTACGTTTGATTATCTGATTATTCATTAGATAAATAGAAAAAAAGACATACTTGTGGTAGATTCGGGTGCATGATTCTTATCCCTTGGTTGACCAGGTTCTCTAAAAGAGATCCATAACCAAATTAGACAAATCAACCATGAAAAAGACATAAACCAACCAGAGGCTGTATTTTGGTCAACTGTGAGCTTATAAAACTTGAATTTGACTTTTAACAAACCAGCAAGTGCGGGCCCACAAGCCATTCCAAGTGCACTTGCACTAACAAAACCAGCAGAAGCCTGCATTCAGATCTTTAAAGGCACACAATCACTGATATACCTTCTGTTTCACAGCTCTAGCTGAACCAAGGCTGTAAATTATATAAAAACCAAAGACTGTCATTGTCAAAATAAGGTGTGAGTTTTGACTTTTGAGGTCAAAAGTCAAAATAAAATTACATAATTTTGAACTCGCCCGCAATATACATGAACAAGCAAAAGCACTGTAATGGAGTTCATATCATAAGCCATTGCATAAATGACATTACCCATGAAAAGAGCAATGCTGCTAAAGATCAATGGTCTGAAATATGATCTGTTTGACCAAGAACTGAAATAAACAGAAGAAAACAATTGTGCAATAGCCATGGCACCAATCACAATCCCACAAACTGTTGCAGCAGCTCCTAAGCTCGTTGAATAGTCATATGTTGTTGGCAAAATTTTGTAACAAAATAATAATTATACAGAAAAATATACAGAATTTATGTTCATAATATTTGGAACAGGAAACAAATAAAAATAACAATAAGTTGCAGCGTGTTATACCTTCCTACATGTAGTTATTTGATCATCTGAATAAAATGGAGGATATCCAACAAGCATCTCATACATTATTGCACCTAGTGACCACCTGCATTAATACTAATAGTTAAAAACACTTATGAAATAAAATAAAATGACAAAAATATCCTCAGCAAATAGTAATATATCTCCGAACAACAAACAAAAAATCACATCAAACATGTTATGTTAATACTTAATATTAGTAACAACGAAAATTTTTATTATTATCCTTTTACGAACCTGTGAATGTAATTATGTTTGTGAATGCACTCTATGGCCATGACACTTTGAGCTATGTAAAACTTAGCAACATTTTCTTTCAGTGTGTCTTCTCTCATTAATAAATTCATCATGTCACCACCAGGAAGATATTCCATAATCAGATACAAATTAATACTCGGTGTCTTGAAATGAGCAATATAATTTTACTATGCAGTGACTCGCCACTTCAGCAAGCAAGTTTCTCTCAGCCCTTACATGCTCCACCTGTTTAGGGTAAATTTGTCAAAAGTTAGGACTTAATAGGGAAAGTATGTTTCCCTCACTTTTTGTATCAAGTCAAAAAGAAACACTGATATATAGCTTCTTTTTTTCCTCATTACTTACTTTATAGATAAAGTGACGGAATGGGTGATGATGTTTTTTTGAATAAACTGATGTATACATAAGGTATGTTTCTTTTCTAGATTGAATAAACACCCTAAATGAAACTAAATGATTAATTTACTCTTACGTTTCAACAAACAATTTTCACAATATTCATCAATGTTAAGTTGTTAACAATATTTATCAATTTCAACATAAGAAGGGCAGATTAGGTAATAAGGTAAATGGTTGGTTTCTGAATACATTAAGCCAGGTTTTCAGGCTTTAACTCATTTAGTCATTCTCTTCGGATTAAGTAAAAAAAACATCACCTAATTCACCCTAAAAATAAAGTGAGTGGTCAATAAGAAGACATATACCTGTCCTCTAACAAGCATTTCTGATTTCTTTAGTTTTTTCATTGCATAGACATTGCCAGATTTTTTCTCGCGACATAATCGTACATGTAATGAAAGATAGATAAAAGTGATAAAGGAATTGTAGACAATAAGAAGGGAAATACAGATTAAGGAATTGCGATTGATGATATGAGTATTACCTCGCCAAAAGCTCTTCTCCCAATGATGGTCAAAAGTTCAAAATCATCAACACATATTTTGTTCCTTTTAAGTCGCATGAACTCTGTTTCCTTTCTCTCTAAATCCTTAATCAGATTAATCTGTTCTTCTTTAGGCACGTATGAAGAAGCCAACTTCCTCTCTAAGATCCATCGCCTGTAATGGAAAAGTGCATGTCAAAGTTGATATGATTGTTTCTCAAAACTCTAAAATGATATATGTGATGCCAATTAAGTATCTTACTAACATTTACAAACAATAATGAGCCTAATAAAGTAAGTTCAAATCGATAATTGAAGAACACAACTAAATCAATGACATACATCAACCCAACAACTAAATAAAACTCCAATCTAATCAATTCAGTTACTTAATACTGATGAAGTAAACTGGATTCAATTCCCACCGGTTTTTCAGCAACCAAGCGTAGATCTCAGAGCATAATAAATGCAGGAGACAAGACTGTACTAAACCTAGCCTCAGAGAGAACCCCGAAGAACTCCGATTCGATATTCGCCATTAAAAACATCAACTAGTAGGTCCAGGTATCACTGCCGACTCGATATACGAATTTAGTTCTCTTTTTTTCAAGATGATGAAATAAAATACTTGATGATGAACAAATCAAATATATGTGTATACCATACCTACAAGTTGATTTCTTCTAACTCATCAAACATGGAACAAAAGGAAAGGCATCACATTCCCGTTTTTATTAATAAAGCTTAGCAACAAAGCAATTTTCCCAGAAAGTAATTTGTCCCTGTTCTTCTTCCATTCTCCCCTGTTAATCTGTTTTTTTTTTTCATCTTCTGTACCTTGGTAATTTCCAGATTGTATTCTTACAGGAGCTAGTCGCACTCTAGGGCTAGTATTACTGAACCTCGAAGGCCTAGAAGATAAAGTGTAAATTATCGAATTGATCCACACATACATCAATATTTGGTAACCATTATCAGATTAGAAGCCACGATATATAGAGAAAAAGGAGAAATTAAAGGGTTAAATATTGAAAACTTATATATATCATTAACCTTAGAAATCAAATGGTTGCTCAGATCTGTGAGAAATGGAAGCATCATCCTTGATGACCCTAAATCGCCAATTTGTTTGTGTTTTGAACCAAGCGATAGGGAGTTATGGTTTCTTTCGGTTGGACCCTTCACCTCTTGGTCAATCTTAATCTGGTGGAGGAGAGAAACGAAAATACCTGGTGGTGGGGAAAGAGATGAGAAGGTGGCAATGCTAGAAGGTGGAGGCGTCGATTAGAGGTGGTTGAACCGATAGGTCCAATTGACAAGGAGATCTCCTACCTTGTTCCATCGTCTCCATACCTGTTCCATCTTCTCCATACCCGAACAAAATGTTTCTTACCAATTAACAAACCCTAAATGATTCTTAACAATTATATTGCCGTAAAGTAGGGTAGACGGGAAGTGGAGAGGATGCAGAACACTATATCGCCGGTTGTGAGCATGAGGAGTCGCAGAACCCCAATTGCTAGCTCTGCGACGTTCGTCTTTGGGAGCATGTACAAAAGACCTAGCAAGTTTTCCTATTTTTTGAGGATAGGATTAATGGACGCGCGTTTTCTAAGAGAATTATAAAACGATACCCATACACGACAGGCGTATTTGATAAGCATCCTCCATGTTTTTACATTTTTTTCAATGTGACGTTATTTATAGCGCATGCAAAAATGCGTGTCCTAAATCCTTCGAATTTTAGGAGAGATGACATTATTTTTAGGGCATGCACAATTGCGTATCATAAATCACTGCGTGTCATGGTTTGCGTGTCATTAAAGGCCTATATTCTAGTAGTAACCCATTTTTATGAAATTACATTAAGTCAAACAAAAACCATAATTTAAAATCAAAATTATAAGGAAAACAATGTGGAATCTCGAATCATAAAACCATTGATATGCGTGTGTACAGTCCCGCCTTCACAATCTGATAAGTAACTGAAAAACATTTGAATCCACAGCTATAAGTCAAAGCTTAGTAATTTCCCCCAAAATACCCCACACAATAATACTTATACAATGCATGCATATGAGGCCTACAACACAAGACTGGAACACCCCGGGCCTACAACACAAGAGTAGACCTCCCTCGAGCCTGCAACATAAAGTTGGACCGCTCCCGAGCTTGTAGCATAAAGTTGGACCGCTCCCGAGTATTTGGGCCCACAACACAAATCAGGACCGCCTCAACCCAACCACACTATGTCGAAATATGCAAACAATAATCAATAACCAACAAGTACATGTAATCATACAGATATACCAATCTAACAGATCACTAAAGCATAGCAACATCCTATACACAATGATACATAACACAATCTAGTAGGCCGTCATTGGTGCCTTCGACCCACGAGTATAGTGAGGAAACTCACCTCGCAGAACTGGAGAAGCACAACAACGCTCTAGATCCTTGCACTGATCAATCCCTTGAACCGACTAACACCCATAAAAGATAAATCCTCAATTAACACCCAAATTCCTCCAAGTTTGACCCAAGGTCAAATTGGTCAAAAGTCAACAGTCAAAGGTCTACAAGGTCAACAGTCAACTTCACGTCGTTACCATTCCCTAGTCACGTTGTGGGGATGCAAAGAAAAAACAATCGTGATTTTGGGCACTGTCACATCGTGACACATCCTATGTCACGTCGTACATGACTTCTGCTCAAAAAGCCAAATCTTCATTAAGTTCTTAATCTCTTCATACCAAGGCCCATAACCTCAGATCTAGTTCCTAAATAACTTCATAATGGATAAAGTTTCCAACTTTATACAATAGAATGGTCCAAAAAACCAAGATATAGTATTTAAGTCTCAAAAAGGACAAAGCATGCATCTTTCTCAACTAAATCCATTAAGTCAATGTCTCCAACCTTCATATCTGAATCAACATGATGTTTAGATGGATAAAGTTTCAAACTTTATCCATAATAATGCATAAAAATTGCAAGATCTAAACTTTAATACACCAAAATGACCTAAAGGACCAAGATAAATTGCATGGCTAAAATGGAAGGCAACATATCATAACTTTCCTAGTCCATGAGGTCCAAGAAGCATTCCTAACCGATCAAAAGATAGTGGAGTTCACTCAACTCCAAGATCACCCATAAAATGGACGAAAAGTGTCAAAACCATAAATGAAAAGATCTAAAGAACTAAAGAGAAAGACATGAACTTTATACTCACAATAGTCCAAAAATGGAGTGACTTTGATGGATCCAAACTTGAAACAACATTTCTTGCAACCAAAAGAACCCTCCCGATCTTCAATCTTCATCAAAATATCACCAAGAGCATCCAAAAGAGGAGAGAGTAGAAAGGAGATGGGAGGAGCTCAAACTTTGGAGAGGGGGGCTAGGGTTGCTCCCAAGGAGTCGAGATGTGATGGAGGCTAAGAAACTACCCTAAAACATCCATCCTTACCTTTAAATACATTGAAAACCCTAAATTTCATGGGCTTGGGATACACAACACTCACCTTGTGACAACTATTTTGTGACTTCGTGACAACATGCTTGTCAGCTTGTGACAGCTCTTAGGTCGGGACAACATGCCTGTAACCTCGTGATGATGGGTTTTCACCCAACTCCACTCCAACTTTAAATAATCATAACTTCTTCATTTCAGCTCCTTTTTCGATGATCTTTATATGCACGAAAAGGTATTAACGAGCCCCAAAACTTTATATAATTACTTTTGAATTAATATGTGTCGATCTAAAACCATAATTTAGGCAACAAAAAACCCGAATATTACTTTTCCCATTTTACCCTTTGCTTTAAAGCACAAATCGAGGGCTTAAATCACTCAACCCATCATTATCAACATCCGAAAGGGTCTAGACTCTATTCCCTTGAAGCCCAAGACCTTTACTCGATCCATTTAAGGCCCGCTATCCTGGTATTCGAAACATCCTAAAACTAGGTGTTACATGTATCCTCTATATTAGCATTTTGTCACTCTTATGCTTGTGGAGGGCATTTCGGTCCTCAAAGAAATGCAAGAAAAGTTTTAAAAAGTGGATTGTACTGGCCAAGTATTTTCCATGACTCTTATGTTTTTTGTGCAAGCTGTGATAAGTGTTAAAAAATGGGGTCTTTAAGTTCAAAGAATCAAATGACATTCAATATCATTCTAGTTTGTGAAATTTTTGATGTGTGGGGCATTGATTTCTTGGGTCCTTTCCTATCTTCTTCGGGTTTTAATTACATTTTGTTGGTTGTGCATTATGTCTCTAAGTGGGTGGAAGCTAAAGCCACCCATACTAACGGTTCAAAGGTTGTATTAGTTTTTGTGAAGGCTTACATTTTTTTTCCATATTTGGAGTTCCAAAAGCCTTAATAAGTGATCGTGGCTCACACTTTTGAAATTGAATGCTTAGAAGTGTTTTGAAGAAGTAAGAAATTACTCATAAAGACTCTACATCATACCACCCACAAAGGAATGGACAAGCCGAAGTGGGTAATCGACAAATCAATAATATTTTAGAGAAGGCAACAAATACAACAAGGAAAGATTGGAGTGCCTGTCTCGATGATGCTTTGTGGGCATACCACACTGTATTTATGGCTACAATTAGAATGTCTCCATATCGCATTGTTTTTGGGAAGCCATGTGGACTACTCGTTGAGTTAGAGCATAAAGCTTATTGGGCGTTCAAGCAATTCAATATGGACATGGATGAATCGGGAAAGAACAGGAAGCTTGAAATACAAGAGCTAGACGAGATCCAAAATGAAGCTTATGAGAATGAAGCTCTTTACAAATAAAAGACAAAACTATACCATGACAACATGATTTCTCGTAAGGTATTTGAAAAGGTCAAAAGGTATTTCTATACCACTCTCGCTTTAAATTAATTCTAGGTAAATTAAGCACCTGTTGGATGGGACCATTTGTTGTTACTAATGTATTTGAGCATGGTGCAATGGAAATTGTAAATGAAAAGACTGAGAAGACTTTTAAGGTAAACGAGCACCGACTGAAGCCTTATTAGGAAGGATTTAAAAGTAGAGGAAGTACAATATCCAAAGTATCAAATATGACAAATCATTGGGGTGCATGTAGAGCCACCGACTTTCAACAAGTGCAGCTACCTGAGAGGCAACTCGGGGGTATTTTCTCCATTTTTATTATTAAAGTTTTGTATAGACAAATTATTTCGTGTTTTTACGTTCCAAAGTGATTAGAATACATATGGGAGTCTATAAACATATTTCATGGGGTCTAGAATTGTGCAGAATCGAAAATGAAAAAAATATATTTCAGGCTTATTCAGGGGATTCCACGGTCGTGGATTTGTAACATCCCAAAATCACAATAAAAATTTTCATTTTTAATTAAAGAGAAATAATTGTTTTCAATCAACCCAAGTCATGAGAACAAAATAGCAAGTACAAATGTTCCAAAATCAATGTATCATAACATCTCCAAAACATATCACCAAAGGATGTGTACGATCACACGTTTGCTTTCCCCCAATCACATGAAGTACCTGAAACATAAAACTTAAACTGTAAGCCAAAGCTTCGTGAGTTCCCCCAAAGTATCACACACAACCAATACAGATAACAACATGCATATATGAGCCTTCAGCCTGACTAAACTGCCTCGCAGGGCCTACATGTAATGACGTAATTTTTCAAACAAAATTTTCATTTTTTCCAAACACAATAAAACTCATTTTCATACTCTCAAAATCACAAGTGTCTCAAATGTCAACAATCCATAAGTGTAAATCACAATCCCAGAATCATAAAATAATCTCTCGCCAGTGTGTACAATCATGTCGGTGCCTTCCCGCGATCCTCGGAACTACCTGAAACAGATAACATATAACAAGGTAAGCACAAAGCTTAGTGAGTTCCCCAAAATACCACATACAACATATTAGCCACTTGAGGCTATAACTCTGTAAGACCTTCCGGTCAAGGTGTCTCAGTGGGACCCTCCAGTCCCACGACTCGTTGGATCTTCCGATCCGGTCTGGTTGGGACCCTCCAGTCCCATGGCTCGTTGGACCCTCCAGTCCGGTCTGCTTGGGACCCTCCAGTCCCATGGCTCGTTGGACCCTCCAGTCCGGTCTGCTTGGGACCCTCCAGTCCCATGGCTCGTTGGACCCTCCAGTCCGGTCATAATACATCATATATCACACAGACAACTGCACAACTCAAGTAAGCACATAAAGACCTTCCGGTCACACATAAATACCACTCTAGATAAAGTATAGTGAGAAGACTCACCTCGTAAGCTAGCTAGTAAGAATCTCGTGCTCGGAAATCGTCGATCTAACCTCCGCCTATCATATTAGATAAGCATCTATAATCAATACCCCACTCTTAATCAAACACACCAAAAGTCCTCTTACTCTCTTTCTAACCCTTGGAATGGGTAAAAGACCATTTTACCCCTCCCTGGTCTCAAATGCTCATATTTGACCCAACCATTAAGTCAACAAAAGTCAACACGAGTCAACAGTCAAGGTTGACCTGACTCGTCGAGTGCACTCTTGTGACTCGCCATGTCCACTTGTATCCTCAAAACTCTCCCTAGGGTTTCACTCAGCCCGTCGAGTTGACTTCCAACTCGACGAGTTATCACTGGGTCAAGAACGTTGGGTCAACCCGATCCGACTCGTCGAGTCATCTCATAGACTCGGCGAGTTGACTCATTCGAATATCTCATTTGGGATCCTGAGGTCAGATCTGCAACTCCAACCTCTAGATCTAGCCTCCTAATACCCAAAAGTCACGTAAAGGTTTGATCTGTTGGATTAGTGTCTAAGTCCATAACTATAATTGGTATGTACTTGACCCGACTCGGCATGGTCCATTTGGGTTGCATGGCATCGGAACATTTGGATAGACCGTTTATGAGGAAAAGACATTTTGTGACATATTAATATATTATAAGTTCTAATATATTAATATGAAATCATGTTAATTAATTAGTATTGATCAAGAATTAATTTGGACTTAATTTAGTGATCAAAAAGAGACTAATTAAATATATGGGGATTGATTGTGTAAATCATTCATTCTTATATATGTGGGCTTATGATCCAAGATTCCTTTATGTTGGGTTTAACCCATGTGGTGATCCATGGATACTCCATGGAGGTTAAAACCCATGGAGCATAAGGAATGGGTAAAGTCATGAGTTACATGGTGTAACCCTAATAGCCACACTATATAAGAACCCCTTTAGTTCAAGAAATTGGCACTAGTGATACATATTTTGAGGGCTAGCCGATTTGAACATGTATGTCTTCTTCTCATGGTTATTCCAAGAGTTCATGATGTTGTGTGAACCATTTGAGGTGTCACACTTGGGGCACTAGGCTCTCAAGCTTCATGGAGTCAAGCAACAACAACAAGGTATGTATTCTATCTATTTTATTATCCTAGTATCAATGTTTTGGTATGCTAGTTAGGATAATACCTTGGATAATCATATTTGTATGTATAATAGAGAAAACATAGATCCAAGGTATTTAGGGTTGCATGTACACTTAGGAGTGTTAGAATGCTTAAAACCCATCAGTGGTATCAGAGCCTAGGCGTGTTTTCAATTATACTTGATGCAAATTGCTGAAAAATGCTGAAAAAGTCGAATTTCGGGCATTCTGGGCACTGGACTCGCCGAGTCCACTGATGAACTCGCCGATTCCATGAAGAAAATCATCCTACTCGGCGAGTAGGTTGATACACTCGACGAGTAGGAGCCCCTGACAGCATATCTTCGAGTTTTTTGGCTAGAAATGGACTAGGAACATTACCATAAGCTGTTTTTGAACCTATAATCCTGTTTTTGATGTGGTAATGTTCATACTAATCCAATTTCAAAGATAATTGTCAATAGATTCATGTTTTGTATTAGTTTAGTGATTAGGCTAATTACATGAAAAAGTTTGATTAAATTATCTTGTTCTTATGAGTTGCTTAGATTAATAGAAAAGTTATTTGATTATGTGTTTTCAATCCATTTTAATCTAAGAGTTGATTCTAAAATGTGTTTTTGTAACTTGTCCTCAAGTTATATGAAAAGTCACATTTAAGTTTCATAAAACTCATAAAAGTTGGTAATGGTTACAAAAATGAAGAGTCTTGTCCTCAAGTTATGGAGGTTCAAGAGTCACTTCATTAAGTAATAAAATGTGTAACCTTAATTAATTCCATAAGTTACAAAATAAAGAAAAGTTACATTCTTTTATTAGTTTAAAGTCTTCCATAACTTGTCCTCAAGTTATGGAACTTGAAGAGTTTTTTAATTAAAACTAATTTAAACACATAAGTTATGGAATTAATTAGTTTTGAATAGTTTCAAAACTTGCCCTCAAGTTTTGGAATTTGAAAAGTTTTCTCTTATGAATACTTTAATTCCATGTTAGCCCTTAGAATTTTAAAAGTTAAAATTCAAACCCTTATACTATTATTATAATTTTAATTATATAGATATGTATAAGATAAAGTCAATCTTACCGTTAGTAGGCCTCATTCACGAAGCCGGTGTATAAGGGGGGTATAAGGTTACTGCCTATAAAATGGCAGTTTAATGGGTGTCCACTCTCACCCACCGCTTCCTTGACTGGTGGAGGGTCGTTAGCCGAACGGGTAGGAAAGGACTATAATTCTCCCTTCATTAAAAGTATTAATGATAAATACTAAGTAACTAAACACTTGTACATTCCCAATCTTAGTTACTTAGGAAAATGTGAAAAGGTGTTAACCCATGAAATTACACTTTGTACCTTACCAAGTCATTAGTGGAGCGTGTGTGGTTAACCGGCACACTAATAAGGACTAGTAAGAGTGGCAAAGGGTAACTTGACTCTATTATAGATCGGTGGAGCGTGTGTGGTTAACCGGCACATCAATTAGGTGATAAAGTTAAGGGTACCAAGTCAATTTGCATGGTTATTCACACCTTGTTTGTGATCCTCGGCATCCCAGTCACAAACTTGAGAGGGCACAATCGAGATTCAAACATGCCATTGAAAGTTCAATGTATCTCAAAAGATCTAGGAGTTTCAAATCCAATTAAAACTTAATTATATTTCGTTTTTCATGGTGGAAATTGGTAAATCGTCATTTACCTACCTTCAACTATTTTATAACTTGGATTACGGCATCCCTCTTCCAGTTATAAATAGGTTGTTGGGTCCTAGCCTTAATATTTCATATTGGGTGTTATATTAAGGACTTTAAATCAACTCTCTTGAATATTTCCCAAAAGATGATCTTCCCAAATCTCTTGAAACAAGCTTTCCTAAATGAAGATGATGTACCATGGAAATCATACTTCTTTCACCTCCTCCAATTATTCTCCCTAACCCACAAGTTCCTGAAAAGTTTAAGGTCACTCAAGCAAATGTCTATATGTGATCACATCTTGGAGATGTAGTCAGATATTGACAAGCCGGGAGAGTTGGGTGTCAAAGTCTTAAGAAAGTTGGTGACTCAACTATTTTCTAAGTCACATAGTGAGTTCCTTTGGGACTCCTATGAAACAGACTATGACAAGACCCTTAATGATCTTATCTATTTGCTAAGATCAACTTCCTAAAACTTTATGGACATTGACAATGATGACATTGGATATCCAGTAAAGCTCTCTCTTCCCAATGGAAAGGGATTGGCCATAGTCAACTCGGTTGACCAAATGGTAAAGAGAACGGCTAAGTCTGAGATAGTCCCATTATCAAGGGTCTATTGCCAAAGAAAGGGGCATTGGTTGCGAAGCTGCCAAATTTACCTAAGGATATTAAAGTCAATAAGTTTGACTCTACTTCGGGTAAAGTCCACTATCTAACTCTGTTAAGTTTCTATTATGAGATTCTTGATACATGATGTGACTGGGTCACATGTTGATGTTTTAAGAATCAAAGAAAAAGTGAAGAAACTTAAAGAAATAATATGTTGAATCTGATAGCATAGATGGATTTCTATCGCATAGTTTGAAGATCGGATTCTTGAGCTACTTCTTAAGAGTTATGATATATTGCTTAGGAATAAATAACAACAAAGTTTTCATGTGCTTTTGCATTGTAAGGATAGTTTTTCCGTAAAGTTTTAAAATAAAAGAATTTTTTTTTTGATTTTATTTATTTTAAAATATCCTTACAATGGCATTTGTGAAAACTTTTGTTGCTTATAAGATTCCATTAAGAGCAAGAGTGGAAATATGAATTTGATTCTTTCATTTGTGGTAGTGTCTAAATTTACCAAATAAGGAAAGATTCTCATCACCTAAGTTTCAGTTGGATAGAAACTTGGAATCATGCAAGTTGTATAGCATGATGAATAAGAACTTTCAAGCATTGAAAAAATTAAGACTAAGTACTTGTTCACATGGATGTGTGAGTCAAGTAAAGGATCGAGTACACATTCTTGTGCACTGATCAAGCCCACCACAAATAATCGTTAAGACTATTCATCATTATTTACTAAAATTCAGTAAATATGGTTATACTTACAAGCTTAAGTGTAATTCTGAGACATTGGAAAAGGTTTCAATGTATGGCAGAGCGAATAAGAAGAATCAACTTAGGCAGAAAGATAAAAGTTTCTCAAATCTGAAAATATGGGAGAGTACTTTAGTATCATGTTATATAATCATCTTAATGATTAAGAGACCTTATCACAATTCATCCTCTAAGTGCATTCTGGTAGCTAAGAAGAGGAGCTATGAATTGTTGAAGTGGTTAAATCAAGAAGATGATTTATACTTCGTTCCAAAAACAATTCTTAGAGTTATACTCTAAGATTGTAACTTGAGTGACATGTCTTAAAGAAGGTTTAAAACACTTGTCAAATGTAAGAGTAAAAGTTTTTTACTCTTGTACATTTGAAATTGGTAAGTTGTGATGTTTTGGATAAAACAAAGACCAACTAAAGCCAATTGTGTGAAGTGGTTGTCTTGATTAGAATCCACACTATCTCTTGAATATCTGACAAGAAAGTCTTATATGTCAAGAGGACAGTGGGAGTCTTAAAGGTCTTGAAAGTCTCAAGAACTAATCAAGAACAAAACCTGAAGTTCTTCACTAGCACACGACTTGAGGTTTATAACCTATCGTGTCGACATGTCTGTGCCTATTCAAGTTGGCTTTGCATAGGAGTTCTGAGAGTTCTCAATTGGTTGCACAACTACTTGGAAGCAATGGCAGGCCCTTGAGCTGCCAAATGGCAAGAATTTAAGATTGCACAAGTTTAATCCATATAAGTGTGGATTTGTCAGTAACCTTGTCTTGTGATTATGGTTTTGACAAAATTCATATGGATAGGAACTCATACACCATAAAATCTAAGTGTCATAAGGTTTCTCTCCGATTCATGAAAATGATGGTGAGGAAACACTTTCACTAAGTAGATTTTAGCTAGATAGCAATTGTGATATTTGCATTCTCAAAGTCGTTAGTGGAGCGTGTGTGGTTAACCAACACACTAACATGGACTTGTGAGAAGTGGTAAGGGTCTAAACAATCGAGACTATGATTACGGCATCCCTTTTCATAGTTCTTAAAATTGTTTAGACACACCTGTGAGCTATCTAAGATAAGGTGTATGATATTGATAAAGTTTTATCAAAGCAATCTAGTATCAGAAATCTGAACTTTGGTAAGAAAGTCAATAAAGTATTGATTTCTAGAAGTCCAGCTGATTTCTGATTACATGTCAAAGCTAGTGGGAGCATGAGTGTTATGCTAATAATCATCATGTTAGTGGGAGCATGATAATTATGATAAAGATTGCAAGTTAGCAATGTTAATTATAGAAAACAAAAGTTTCAATTCGTGAGGCTGCAGGGGTTGAAAAAGTTGTTTTGCTATAATTAAGGGAGAGGAAATTATACTTCATTTCAATTCTAAAAGCTTAGATTGAGGTTTTAAGTCGTATTTAGTCAAGGATATATATATATATATGAATTTCATGTTGGAATGACTCAACAGAAGGAAATTCTATATATGGGTCCATTATTTGCGTTCTAAAATTCGATTATGATTACGGCATCCCTTTTCATAATCTGAATTATGAGAACTTGGCAAATAGAAATGGAAATGTTATAGCAAAAGACTGGTTTAGTCTTTATGTGAGACATCATGACTCGTGTCCCATATGCTTCGAATATAGGATCGATTACATGTGCTATATTTATCATTTCTAAAATTTTCCAAATGCCTGGGGCATTAAGAAGGGAAAAGGTCTAGAACTGGATATGACTAAAAGGATTAAGCAATTGTCGAGGACAATCTAAGGTTTACCAAAGATTGGTTGCTCAAGGACAGTTGGAAGTATAGTGTTAATTCTGGAAGGACCATATTGACATAATCTGTAAGGAGGCAACTCTTGTTCAGAAGTGATAGTCAAAATGGAATATAGAAATGTTTCAAAGTTGGAAATTATTCAATCTGTGTAAGATTAGGAAACTTAATGCAAGAAGGATGTTTCCAAGGAGTTGATCTCCTTGGAATGCTCTGTAATGGTTGTTGTCAAGTCTTTCTGACTCTGTGCATAATCATTACAGGAGGATCAATGCATATAAGTTTAGAATCTAACAGATTTCAGTAAATGGCATGAATTTGGAATTCTTGCATTTGCAGTAAGGATTTGGGACTGTGAAAGAGGATCATTGGAGTTATGTTCAATTGATCTAATTCACAAAGTGAAGATCATAGACAAACATAGTATGCATACTTGGTGTATGGCATGACTAGTGTTTAGAAAACATAGTGTACATGCTTGGAGCATGGGACAACTATTGTTTTAAATTCAAGAATAAAGTTGATAGCTGAAACAGTATACAATGAATAATGTGTAATCATATGGTGATAAATAAAAGGTGTTTTATTTATGTTCATAGGTTTTGATACCATATTAGATTCTATTATTATTGTGTTTCATTTTGCATGTTTTGACTTCCAGAATAACTAGGTCGTTCTTCCTGATTGACTAAGTTATTCAAACTATCAACAGTCGGTCATATGTTGGAAGTAGATATGAATCAAGACTGTCATGGGTTGGCTTGTAGAGGTCTAAGATGTTGGACAAGGGGCTACAACACTCATGAGTGCTCATAAGTTCTGAGTATTGGATTCAACCCGCGCTCATTGGAATCACTTCATGGATTTTATCACGAGTGATCATGAGATGATAATATCTTATATTCTTCAAACCTAGAGATATGAGTTGTTACTATGAGTTGGTTGTACATTGATTGCACGAAAACGCATTCGGTAACTCGGTGTTATAAAACGTGCCTTTGTGTATGATTCAACAAGTAGTAGAACAAGCCATATGAGTCGAAGTTTATCCATTCCTTTTACCTTCGGGATAAAAGCGATATCTGTGGGCCCCTCGATGATTTGATGATGACAAATGGAAGTGCTCGGCCGAGCCAGGACTGATTTGATTTGTTCAATTAGTCAGTCGTCATAAATCGGAAATCGGGAAACAACAAATGGACAGAGAGAATGATTATAATCCATGTCTCAGTCCATATGATATCTAGAATGGAGGAATATATGATCCCTTATCTAATGGACAAGTCATTGACAAAGGTTAGAGTTCATCTACAAGGTCAGAGTTCGACAGCGGCTTTTGAGAGCTACGATTGCCAGTTGGTTCCTGAAGTCATACGCAATAATAGTTTTAGACTTATCCAAGTGGGAGACTGTTGGATTAGTGTCTAAGTCCATAACTATAATTGGTATGTACTTGACCCGACTCAGCATGGTCCATCTGGGTTGCATGGCATCGGAACATTTGGATAGACCGTTTATGAGGAAAAGATATTTTGTGACATATTAATATATTATAAGTTCTAATATATTAATATGAAATCATGTTATTTAATTAGTATTGATCAAGAATTAATTGACTTAATTTAGTGATCAAAAAGAGACTAATTAAATATATGGGGATTGATTGTGTAAATCATTCATTCTTATATATGTGGGCTTATGATCCAAGATTCCTTTATGTTGGGTTTAACCCATGTGGTGATCCATGGATACTCCATGGAGGTTAAAACCCATGGAGCATAAGGAATGGGTAAAGTCATGAGTTACATGGTGTAACCCTAATAGCCACACTATATAAGAACCCCTTTAGTTCAAGAAATTGGCACTAGTGATACATATTTTGAGGGCTAGCCGATTTGAACATGTATGTCTTCTTCTCATGGTTATTCCAAGAGTTCATGATGTTGTGTGAACCATTTGAGGTGTCACACTTGGGGCACTAGGCTCTCAAGTTTCATGGAGTCAAGCAACAACAACAAGGTATGTATTCTATCTATTTTATTATCCTAATATCAATGTTTTGGTATGCTAGTTAGGATAATACCTTGGATAATCATATTTGTATGTATAATAGAGAAAACATAGATCCAAGGTATTTAGGGTTGCATGTACACTTAGGAGTGTTAGAATGCTCAAAACCCATCATGATCTTGATGACCATGCATGACATATATTGCTCTATATGCCATCACTACTCCATCAATGCTTCAAACCCAAAACTCCTTGGTTGATTCACTAAGGCTCTACACTTTTGGACTCTCTGGACCTCACAAGGTCCAGATCTAAAGTCTAAACTCGAAAAAGGGCTTGATGCATCCATAGCCCCATCAAGAAGGTGTTACAAGCCCTAAATCTCAAGAACATGAGATCTAATCACCCTAGAAGAAAGGTAAAAGCTTTTTACCTTGATCTGAAGATTGAGATGAAGAAGAAACAGATCTACTGGCCCTCCCTTCTTGATCTTTGATGAATCTTCCTTCCTCTTCAAGGAAATGAGCCAAAATGAACACAAGATTAGCTATCCTCACCACTCTAGCTCACTATGGATGTTAGGGTTTCTCTCAAGGGTGTAAGGGTTCTGGTGTGGCGAAATGGAGGCTATAAGTGCCCTTAAATAGGTCGCAGGCCCGATAATTTAGGGTTTCCTTCAGCAGCGCTGACTCGATGAGTCGCCTCACAGACTTGTCGAGTCCATTCATTAATCCACGTCACCAGATGCGATTCTACTCGATGAGTTGAGGCACCAACTCGTCGAGTCACTCCACAAATCTCAAAATAAATGATAAAATAATATACCTGGGAATCCGGATGTTACAATTCTCGCCCACTAGAATCAGACTTCACCCTCGAAGTCATGCTCAACAAATAACTCTGGATGCTGCTCCCGCATCTCTGACTCAGACTCCCAAGTCCACTCGGATCCCCTCCGATGTTGCCACTGGACCTGAACCAGGGGCACTTCCTTGTTCCTCAGAACCTTCACCTTTCGATCTAGAATCACTATCGGGTTCTCAATATAATTCAGGCTCGCATCTACCTGAATGTCCTCTAGTTGTATTATTGCCGTCTCGTCGGCCACACACTTCCTCAACTGGGACACGTGGAAGGTGTTATGGATTTGGTTCAACTCCGCAGGTAGCCCCAACTGGTATGCTACTCTACCCACTCTGGCGGTCACTTTGAAAGGACCGATGTACTGGGGTCCCAGCTTGCCCCGTCTCCTGAATCGGATCACCCCTTCCATGGGGATACCTTCAGGAGTACAAAGTCTCCGACCTGAAACTCTAGCTCGGATCGTCGCCTGTCCGCATAACTCTTCTGGCGACTGCGTGTTGTCAGTAACCTCTGTTTGACCTGCTGAATCTGTCGGTCGTCTTCAGTACTATCTCCGTGCTACCCATCACCCTCTGCCTCACTTCTCCCCAACAAATGGGAGTCTGACACCTCCTCCCATACAGGAGCTCAAAGGGAGGCATACCAATACTCAAATGATGGCTGTTGTTGTAAGAAAACTCAGCCAAGGGCAAGTAAGTGTCCCAACTTCCTCCAAAGTCCATGACACATGCACGCAACATATCCTCGAGTGTCTGAATCATTCACTCGGTTTGCCCATCTGTCTGCGGATGGTATGCGGTACTAAAGTGCAACCGGGTACCCAACTCCTTATGGAACTTCTTCCAGAATCTGGAAGTAAAACGCACGTCTCGATCTGACATGATAGAGATCGGCACCCCATGTCGTGCTACTACTTCTCTCACATAGATCTCAGCCAATTTCTCCGCAGAAGAGCTCTCACTAATAGCAAGGAAGTGAGCACTCTTCGTCAATCGGTCCACAATCACCCAAATTGCGTCGACTCCATGCGCAGTCCTCAGTAACTTGGTGATAAAGTCCATCAAGATCTGTTCCCACTTCCACTGGGGAATCTCCAGAGGCCGCAATGGACCATGTGGGTGCTGGTGTTCTGCCTTGACCCGACGGCAGGTCAAGCACCTCTCAACTATCCAAGCAACATCCCTCTTCATACAGGGCCACCAATAATCTCTCTTCAGGTCCAAATACATCTTAGTGGCCCCGGGATGGATCGAGAATCTCGATCTATGCGCCTCCTCCATCAGTATGCACCGGGCTCCGCCCGAATAGGGCACCGAAATTCTCCCTCGGAAAGTCATAAGTCCTCGGCTATCCGTCAAAAACTTAGACACCTTCCCAATCACCCGCTCCCTCTTGCGGTTCTCCGGTTTCACGGCCTCCGACTGGGCCTCTCGAATGGTATCCAAAACTGAAGTCATCACTGTCATCCTCATACACACATCTCGAATTGGGGCACTCTCCGCCTTACGGCTCAGGGCGTCGGCTACCACGTTAGCCTTGCTCGGATGATACAGGATCTCACAGTCATAGTCTTTCACCACATCCAACCATCTCCTCTGCCGTATGTTCAGGTTGGGTTGATCCATGAGATACTTCAGGCTTTTGTGGACCGTGTATATGGTACACCGAGCTCTATACAAATAGTGGCGCTAGATCTTGAGGGCGAACACCACCGCCCCTAACTTTAGATCATGGGTGGGATATCTCGTCTCGTGAGGCTTCAACTGCCTCGACGCATATGCTATCACGTGACCCCTCTGCATCAACACTGCACCCATCCTTGAGATAGACGCATCACAATAAACCACACAGTCCTCCACTCCCTCCAGAAGAGCTAGCACCGGATCTTTGCACAATCTCTGGAGAAGAGTCTCGAATGATGCCTGCTGCTCAGGCCCCCAAACAAAAGTAACGCCCTTCGGGTCAATCTGGTGAGAGGGACCGCAATTTTGGAGAAATCCTTGATAAACCTCTGATAATAACCGGCCAGTCCTAGAAAACTCCTGATCTCGGATGGGGATCTCGGCACCTCCCATCGTATGACTGCCTCAATCTTGGCCGGGTCGACCAATATCCCATTCTGATTAATAAGATGCCCTAGGAACTGGACTTCTCGTAACTATAAATCACACTTGGAGAATTTGGCATATAGCCTCTCCGATCTCAAAACCCCCAAAACCTCTCTAAGATGCTCCTCGTGCTGTTCCCTGGACCTCGAGTACACCAGGATATCGTCGATGAACACGATCATTGATCGATCCAACATGGGCTTGCACACCCGGTTCATGAGATCCATGAACGTTGCTGGTGCATTGGTGAGCCCGAAAGGCATCACCACAAACTCGTAATGCCCATAACGAGTCCTAAAAGCTGTCTTCTGAATATCCTCCTCGCGTACTCTCATCTGGTGATACCCTGATCTCAAATCAATCTTGGAAAACCAAGATGCACCCTGCAACTGATCGAACAGATCGTCGATCCTTGGAAGTGGATAATGGTTCTTGCCCGTCAGCTTGTTCAACTCCCGGTAATCAATGAACATCCGGTGTGAACCATCCTTTTTCTTGACAAAAAGAATCGGCACTCCCAAAGGCAAGCTACTCGGTCGGATAAAAACCTTCCCCAACAGCTCCTGAAGTTGTGAGGATAACTCCTGCATCTCGGGCGGCGTAAGGTGATAAGGTGCCTTGGCAATAGGCGCCGCTCCCGGAACCAAATCAATCCGGAATTCCACCTGCCTCTTGGGAGGCACACCCGGTACCTCCTCGGGAAAAACATCCGGAAATTCACTCACTATCAGAACCTCAGCGATAGAACTTGGTCTCTCACCGGTAACCCGCATATCCATCACATACACCAGAAAACCCATGCAACCCTGCTGTAAACTCTGCCTCGCTCGGGCAGCAGAGCAAAAAGCTGATTCAGATCGGGTACCCTCGCCATATATTGTAAGCACTCCCCCACTAGGGTCTCGTATGGTCACCAACTGACGCTCACAGTCGATTACCGTTCCGAACCGACTCAACCAGTCCATGCCCACAATGACACATACATCACCCATCACGATCGGTACCAGATTTATCGGAAACTCAACACCAAAAATATCGAGCACACATCCCCGGATCACATCAGTGGCAAACACCGCACGCTCATTGGCTATAGAAACTCTCAGAGGTCGGCTCAACGACTCCCGTCGGATACTGATGTGGCGACTAAATGCTAATGATACGAACGATCGACTCGCACCCGAGTCAAATAACACTAAGGCAGGTGCAGAACTTACAAGAAAAGTACCTACGCATATAAAAATATAAGCACAAAATATCTCAGAATAGAATAAACAAAGGAATACATACCGGCCACGACATCAGGTGCTGCGCGGACCTCCTCCGTTGTCAGCTGAAAGGCTCTCCCGCGAACCTTCGGTGCCTCGGCCTTCGTTGGCCGACTCTCTGTAGCTCGAGTAATAGAAGGTGCAGATCCCTGCGCTGATCCCTGTAGCAGCTGGGGACACTCGGCCTTCCGATGGTCGGTCTAGTTGCAGTGAAAGCAGACTAAGAATCCCTTGGGGCAATCCCTCGCTATATGCCCCTCCTTGCCACATTTGTAGCAACATCCCGCTCGACGTGTACCCTCATGACTCTTGCCGCACTTCCCGCAAGTGTGGCCCTTCTGGCCCCCAGGTGTCAGCGGGCTTAGCCCGCTTTGTCGCTGGCTGAGACTGTACTGTCCTTCGGTCCCTACCCCGGGACTCCTCCTCCTCCCTGGTCTGCAACTCAAGCTCAATCTCCCTCCTCCTGGTATTGGCATGAAGCTCGACCAATTTCCTGTACGACGAGTTCGCCATGAACTCTCGTATATCCCTCCTCAGTATGCTCAAATATCGGCTCACACGTGCCTGCTCAGTGGACACATGCTCAGGGCAAAACATCGCCCTCTCGTGAAACATCCTCGAAATCTCAGTCACTGATTCTGTCTTCTGCTTGAGAGACAGAAACTCATGCGCCAATCGTTCCCTCTCCACAGGGGGAACATACTTGTCTCGGAACATCTGAACAAACCTCTCCCATTTCACTGCAACATGATCCGCAGAGGTAAAGCTAGTTGTCACAAACTTCCACCAGTCCTTCGCTCCCAAACGAAGCTGGTTCAGCGCAAACCGAACTCTCAAGTGATCTGGGCAAGAACATGTGTAAAACATGTTGGATTAATGTCTAAGCCCATAACTATAATTGGTAAGACTTGACCCGACCCGGCATGGTCCATTTGGGTTGCATGGCATCATGCATTTGGATAGACTATAATGAGAGAAATAACACTTAAGGTTGGTTAATATATTATAAGTTCTAATATATTAATAAGGTTATTTAATTAGTATTGATCAAGAATTAATTTGGAATTAATTAAGTGATCAAAAGGAGACTAATTAAATATATGGGTTGATTGTGTAAATCATTCACTCTTATATATGTGGGCTTGTGATCCAAGATTCCTTATGTTGGACTAAGTCCATGGGGTGACCCATGGATACTCCATGGAGGTTAAAATCCATGGAGCATAAGGAATGGGTAAAGTTATGAGTTACATGGTGTAACCCTAATAGCCACCATATAAAAGAATCCCATGGCTCAAGAAATCGTGCCCTAATGTGTGAGTGTGAGGGCTAGACGATAATTAAGGAGTGTTCAAGTTTCTCTCAAGTTATTCCAAGTGTATTTGGTGTTGTGTGAACCATTTGAGGTGTCACACTTGGGGTACTAGGCACTCAAGCTTCATGAAGACATTCTACATCAAAGAGGTATGTATTCTATCTTGTTATATTTATTATTTTGTATGCTAGATTAGGATAATACCTTGGATGTTCATAATTGTATGTATAATAGAGAAAACATAGATCCAAGGTATTTAGGGTTACATGTACACTTAGGAGTGTTAGAATGCTCATAACCCAACAGTGGTATCAGAGCCTAGGCTTGTTTTCTTGTTATACTTGCAAAAGTAGCTGAAAAATTGAGTTGGATGCATATATTCGATTGTTTTGGCTGGAATTGGACTAGGAACATTACCCTAAGATGTTTTTGGACTTATAAACTTGTTTTTGATGTGGTAATGTTCATGCTAATGCAATTTCTGTTGGATTAGTGTCTAAGCCTGTAACCATATTTGGTAAATACTTGACCCGGTTGTGCATGGTCCTTTTGGGTTGCCTTCACCAAAGCAACTTGACTGGAGAAATTAAATAGAGAGAGAGGTTATTATGATTTATTAATATGTTATAAGAATAATATATTAAAGGAAAAATCATATTTGATTAATTAATATTGGTCAATAATTAATTAGGAATTAATTTTGTGATCAAGTGTAATTAATTAAACTAGAGGGGCTGAATTGTAATTATGTGATAGTTGCAAAATAGGGCAATGGTTATCCTTGTTAAAGGATGGATGAATTCAAGGATAAGGATATCCTTAAAATTGTCCAAGGTCCAAGAGATAAGGGTTTTCAAGGCTTATCTTGTGGTTGCTTGGTGGGCAAGTAACTGGATAAGGATAAGGATTGAAACCCTAATCCCAACCCTATATAAAGACCCCTAAGGCCTTAGGATTTCGTCCACTTGATCCCTAGAGCATCTAAGGACGATTTCCACCTCTTCCCTTCTCTCTCTAAAGCCTCTCCAATTGCTTGTGGTGTTTGTGAGCCATTAGAGGCACTACACTTGTGGTGCTTGCTTTCAAGACTAAGGGTTTGAAGATTTAAGTTGTTATTGCAATATAACAACAAGAGGTATGTGATCTAACCTTATATATGAATTTCGAAAGTAGCATGCTACATTAGGGTTTTATCCATGTGTTCATAATGTTGTGTATCTAATAGTGAAAACATAGATCCAAATTAGGGTTGCATGCACACATAGGATTGTTTGTACAAAATCTATCAGTGGTATCAGAGCATAGGTTAACTTGTTTTCAATTAGTATTATTTAATTGTATGAACTTGACAAATTAGGGTTTATAGCCAATAAACCCTAGGAGGCCATAGATTTCGAGATTAGGGTTTCCTAACCCTAATTTCCGAAAATCTTGAAAGGGTTTTTGAATCCTTTCCTTTTAATCCAAGATTTCGAAATCTAGGGTTTGCAAACCCTTAGATTTCGAAATTTGCCTCCTTCCCCAAGATAAGATCCTAAATTTTAGGGATTTGGATAATCCCATATCTTGTAATTATCCTTTAATAGTTAAATATGGTAATTAAAGATCATGAATTATCCCATCCCTATTTTCGAAATTTATAGAGGGATTTAAGGGATTAGGATAACTTAAATGTTTAAATGGTAATTATCCATATGATTTAGATAATCCCTTATGATTTGATAATTTAAATTAATAGTTTAATTTAAGATAATTATTAAATCAAGAGTTTTAATATTTAAAATTTTAATGGTATTAAATTTTGAAAATTTTAAATTGAAGATTAAAACCCCAGTATTTCGAAATGTTTAAAATACACCCTATACTATTATATTATTACAAGCTTAATAAATATATATGTATAATTAAAATGGTAGTCTTACCGTTAGTAGGCCTCATTCACGAAGCCGGTCTATAAGGTGGGTATAAGGTTGCTGCCTATAAAATGGCGCTTAATGGGTGTACACTCACACCCACCGCTTGCTTGACTGGTGGAGGGTCGTTAGCCGAACGGGTAGGATAGGGCAACCTCATCTCCTCATTAAAAGTATAATATAAGAATACAAAGTAGCTACATGTTTTTCAAAATTCCCAATCCTAGTTACTTTAGGAAAAGTGATTTGATGCAATCCCATGAAATTACACTTTGCACCCTTGCTAAGAAGTTGGTAGAGCGTGCGTGGTTTACCGGCACACAAATTGGTTCTAAGCAAAGGTGGTAAAGGGTGATTCATTGTTTATCATAATTCGGTGGAGCGTGTGTGGTTTACCGGCACATCGAATAGGTGATTGTTACAATGAAGGCACCGTGTAGATTTGCATGGTTATTCACACCCACTTTGTGATCCTCGGTATCCCAGTCACAAACGAGAGGGGCATATCGAGATTTAAACATGCCATTGAAAAGTTCAATGAATCTCATCGAAACCTAGGAATTCTCAATACATTTAGAACTTAAGGTTATGTTTTCATAGTGGAGAATTAGTGAATCGTCATTCACTTACCTTCAAATTAATTGCATGTTGGATTACGGCATCCCTTTTCTAATGTGTGAATAATGTTGTTGGGTCCTAGCCCTAATTTTTCATGTTGGGTGATAATTAGGGATTCAAATTCTAATCTATCTTTGTCCTTTCTATTTGTAGATGTCGAATACGAACAACGCTGCTGCGAGTTCATTCACATTGATGAGCCTTTGCCAAAAGGTGACTTTCGATGGAACGAACTTTAGCGAATGGATAAGATACATTCGCACAATTGCTCGCTACGAGGACAAGGAGTATGTCCTTGATGAGACGCTCGAGAAGATCAATCCAGAAATCGCTACTCCGGCTGAAATGACTGCTTTTGAGACTCATGAACGTGATGCAACGAAGGTTCATTGCATCATGATAGCCACAATGAACTCAGAATTCCAAAAGTCCTATGAGGACATGTATCCGTACGAAATGCACCAAGACTTATTGGAGAGATACCATCAAAACGCGAGGCAGGAACGTTATGAGATCTTCACTAACATGATCTCCGCTAAGATGGGTCATGGAGAATCTCTAACCGTGCATCTGCAAAAGATGCAAAGGTATGTCGATCGTCTTCGCAAGTTGAATGTCGACTTTGGGGAAGATTTGGCTATCGACATGGTGCTTCATTCCTTACCTCCGTGTTACAACCAATTTAGGATGACCTACCACATGAACAAGGAAGAGGTCACCCTAAGTAAGCTTCAAGGTCTCCTTAGGGTTGCTGAGAGCAACCTCAAGGACAAGTCTGTTGCACCCACTCCCAATCCACCCGCTGCTCCTGTTTTGGCCATTGGGCAAGGAAGAGGAAAGAAGAGGAAGGCTTCGTCTAAGAACCATCACAAGGTTAAGTCCCGAGATGGTGCCTCTTCTAGTGGGACCAAAGTTGATCCTGCTAAACCCTGTCCTAACTCAAAGGAGGCAGAGTGCCACCATTGCCACAAAATAGGGCATTGGAAGAGAAGCTGCCCAGAATACCTGCAAGCTATCAAGGAAGGAAAGATCAAGCCATCTTTCGCAGGTATTTATACAATTAAATCTAATGATTCATCTCATGCTATTTCTTGGGTCCTTGATACCGGGTGTGGTTACCACATTTGTTCTGAATTGCAGGGACTAAGAAGAAATAGGGATGTGGAGCATGGAAGAATAAATCTAATCATGGGGAACAGAAGATCGTCGCCTGTGACCAAGATTGGAGTATATTCTCTGGTGCTTAGGAATGGTTTATGTTTAGATTTAAATAATTGTTGCTACTCGCCAGAAATGGCAAGAAACATCATTTCGTTTCATGGTTTGTTTAGACAAGGATTTAGATTTTCTTTTAATAATGAGAATGGTTCAATTTATGCTTATCTGAATGGTGTCTTATATTTTGAAGCAATGCCATGTAATGGAATTTATGAAACTATTATGATTATAGATAACCTAGGAAATGATGTTTTATGCATGGATTCGTCCAATAGTATGGATAAAGCATGTTTGTGGCATTGTCGTCTTGGACATGTCAACAAGAAGCGCATAGCCCAACTCCAAAAGGATGGAGTGTTGGAGTCATTCGACCTTAGGGAAGATGACACGTGTGAGTCTTGTTTACTTGGAAAGATGACCAAGTCACCCTTCACTGGTTCTTGTGCAAGGGGTGAGGGTTTGTTGGATCTCATACATACCGATGTATGTGGACCCTTTAGATCCACCACAAAGGATGCGAACCGCTTCTATGTGACTTTCACCGATGATTATAGTAGATATGGGTATATTTACTTAATCAAGCAAAAGTCAGAAACGTTTGAAAAGTTCAAAGAATTCAAACATGAAGTGGAGAATCAATTGGGCAGGAAAATCAAGATGCTTCGATCCGATCGAGGAGGAGAGTACCTAAGTCTTGAATTCCACGATTATCTTAAAGAATGCGGAATCGTTTCGCAATTGACGCCACCTAGGACACCGCAGTTGAATGGTGTGGCAGAAAGGCGTAATCGAACCTTGTTGGACATGGTTCGTTCTATGATGAGTCGTGCTTCACTACCTATCTCTTTCTAGGGGTATGCCTTAGAGACTGCCGCCCATATCCTTAACCTAGTCCCTACGAAGAAGGTTGCCAAAACACCTCACGAGATGTGGACAGGGAAAGCTCCCTCGTTGGCACATATCAAGGTTTGGGGTTGTGAGGCTTTCGTAAGACGAGATACTCACGACAAGCTCGAACCTCGTAGTGAGCGATGAATTTTCATCGGCTACCCGCAGAAATCCTTTGGATATCTCTTCTATAGACCAAGTGACAATGTTGTCTTCGTTGCAAGGAGAGGAGTTTTCCGAGAGCGAGAACTCATAAGCCAAGGAGACAGTGGGAGGCAAATCGAGCTTGAAGAGATTCAAGAGTCGAGTGATGAAGGAACCTCTACCGCTGGCACTCAACCCGAGGAGGAAACTCCGGTTGAACCCATTGACAAGTCCTTACCTCTAAGACGTTCCGAAAGAGTTAGAGTTCAACCCCAGTTATATGGTTTTCATATTACTACCGAAGGGGATATGTATATTAGTGATGGTACACTAATAAATCTAGATGAACCTAAAAGCTATAAGGAAGCCATGGCAGGCCCGGAGTCTGCAAAATGGAAGGAGGCAATGGACAGCGAGATTCAATCCATGTATGATAACCAAGTTTGGAATTTGGTTGATAATGTGCCCGGACGTAAGACCGTTGGGTGCAAATGGATCTTCAAGAAGAAGACCGACGTGGATGGAAATGTACACACATATAAGGCGCGATTGGTTGCGAAGGGCTTTACTCAAACTCCCGGAGTTGACTATGATGAGACCTTCTCACCAGTTGCAAAAATAAAGTCTATTAGGGTGATGCTAGCCATTGCTGCATTTCATGATTATGAAATATGGCAGATGGATGTCAAGACCGCTTTTCTTAATGGAAAGTTGGCTGAGGATGTTTACATGGCTCAGCCAGAGGGTTTTGTCGATACGAAGCATCCGAATAGAGTGTGCAAGCTTGAGAAGTCCATTTATGGGCTTAAGCAAGCGTCTCGCAGATGGAATCTTTGTTTCGATGAGAAAGTCAAAGAGTTTGGATTTGTACGAAGCGAAGATGAATCATGTGTATATTCCAAAGCCAGTGGGAGTATAGTTAGCTTCCTCGTTTTGTATGTCGATGACATACTACTCATAGGAAACGACGTCCCGACACTGCAGGAGGTTAAGTACTGGCTCGGAAAGTGTTTCGCTATGAAGGACCTCGGAGAGGCTTCCTATATTTTGGGAATAAGGATAGTGAGAGATCGAAGTAAGAGACTAATAGGACTTAGTCAGAACACTTACTTAGATAAAGTACTAAAACGTTTTAGTATGGAAAATTCGAAGAAGGGAGAATTACCGATACAAAGTAATGCTAAGTTGAGTAAGACTCAAAGTCCGAGTACAGAAGCTGAGATAGCAGAAATGAGCCGAGTTCCATACGCTTCCGCAGTTGGCTCAATCATGTATGCTATGACTTGTACTCGCCCTGATGTAGCCTTTGCTTTGAGCATGGTTAGTAGATATCAAGGGAACCCTGGCAGAGCCCATTGGATTGCGGTCAAGAATATACTTAAGTACCTTCGGAGGACGAAGGAATGGTTTTTAGTCCTCGGAGGGAGTGATGACTTGAAGGTGCGAGGGTATAGTGACGCCAGTTTTCAGACCGACAGGGACAACTACCGTTCGCAGTCGGGCTGGGTCTTTACCCTGAATGGAGGAGCAGTTACTTGGAAAAGTTCCAAGCAGGAAACAGTAGCTGATTCAACGTGCGAATCAGAGTACATTGCAGCAAGCGAAGCGTCAAAGGAGGCAATATGGTTGAAGAACTTCATCGGTGATCTTGGAGTTGTACCTGCCATACAGGAGCCTATGGAAATTTTCTATGATAATGAAGGAGCGGTTGCCTTGACAAAGGAACCGAGGGATCATGGTAGATCTCGTCATATCGACATGAAATATCACTTTATTAGACATCGAGTAGAAGAAGGACAACTCGTGGTCAAGAGGATATCATCAGAAGATAACCCAGCAGATCCGCTTACGAAGGGACTGAGCAGGGTTAAGCACTTGCAGCATGCTAGGAGTGTTGGGCTGAAGGATGATATTAGTTTAGATTAGATAGTATTAGAAACATATAATAGATAAATGTAATTAACATTTGATGATTAAATAAAGGAGTATTATTTATGAGTAATGTTACTGTCTTATGTTAATTGTTTGACTATTGTTTCACTTTGCATGTTTTGACTTCCAGAATAATTGAGTTATTAAGAATAATTGAATTATTCGAATGATCCACAATCGTTCATATGTTGGAAGTAGATATGAAAGAAGATTGTCATGAATTGGTATGTAGATTGTCTAAATGGTATTAGACATAGCAAAGGTTTGCTGCAACATTCATGAGTGCTTATGAACAAGTTTTGAGCATTGGAATAAACCCGCGCTTGCTGGAATCACTTTATGGAATGTGACAAAAGTGATCGCAAGACAATAATATCATATGGTCTTAAAACCTAGGTATATGGTTTATTATTTACTAATTGGTTGTGCATTGATAATGCGAAACCGCATCAGTAAATTGATGTTATAAAACGCATTGTTGTGTATAGCTGATTAGTGGATAAGTAAATGCATATAAGTCGAAGTTTATCTGTTACTTTTATCCTAAGAGGGTAAAAGTGATATCACGGCCGCTCGATGATTTGATTTGACTTATGTGCCGGGCCCGGTCAGGACTGAATTGATGTGTTCAATTAAGTTCTATGTCAAATGAATCTGAGATCGAGAAACCAACTGCTGGACAATTAGTTCCGTAAAAATTGTCCGCACAATATCTAAAGAGAGGACTGTACGATCCCTTATCTAAAGGACAGGTTACTGATGAGATCAGAGTTCGACAGCGTCTTTGAGAGCTACGATTGCTAATCGAGTTGCACGTTACATTTGTGGTTACTAGACTTATCCAAGTGGGAGACTGTTAGATTAGTGTCTAAGCCTGTAACCATATTTGGTAAATACTTGACCCGGTTGTGCATGGTCCTTTTGGGTTGCCTTCACCAAAGCAACTTGACTGGAGAAATTAAATAGAGAGAGAGGTTATTATGATTTATTAATATGTTATAAGAATAATATATTAAAGGAAAAATCATATTTGATTAATTAATATTGGTCAATAATTAATTAGGAATTAATTTTGTGATCAAGTGTAATTAATTAAACTAGAGGGGCTGAATTGTAATTATGTGATAGTTGCAAAATAGGGCAATGGTTATCCTTGTTAAAGGATGGACGAATTCAAGGATAAGGATATCCTTAAAATCGTCCAAGGTCCAAGAGATAAGGGTTTTCAAGGCTTATCTTGTGGTTGCTTGGTGGGCAAGTAACTGGATAAGGATAAGGATTGAAACCCTAATCTCAACCCTATATAAAGACCCCTAAGGCCTTAGGATTTCGTCCACTTGATCCCTAGAGCATCTAAGGACGATTTCCACCTCTTCCCTTCTCTCTCTAAAGCCTCTCCAATTGCTTGTGGTGTTTGTGAGCCATTAGAGGCACTACACTTGTGGTGCTTGCTTTCAAGACTAAGGGTTTGAAGATTTAAGTTGTTATTGCAATATAACAACAATAGGTATGTGATCTAACCTTATATATGAATTTCGAAAATAACATGCTACATTAGGGTTTTATCCATGTGTTCATAATGTTGTGTATCTAATAGTGAAAACATAGATCCAAATTAGGGTTGCATGCACACATAGGATTGTTTGTACAAAATCTATCAATTTCTAAGATAATTGTCATAATTTCAAGATTTGTATTAGTTTGTATGTTCATGCTAATTTCTTGAAGATTGATGATTTGAATTATCTTGTTCTTATGAGGTTCTTAGATTAATAGAAAAGTTGTGTGAAATAGTTGTTTTCAATCCATTTTAATCTAAGAGTTGATTCTAAAGTGTGTTTTTGTAACTTGTCCTCAAGTTATATGAAAAGTCACATTTAAGAATCATAAAACTCATAAAAGTTGGCAAAGGTTACAAAATGAAGAGTCTAGTTCTAATTAAATGGTTTTATGACTCCATAACTTGTCCTCAAGTTATGGAGGTTCAAGAGTCTCTTCATTAAATTAAAAAAAAGTGTAACCTTAATTAGTTCCATAAGTTACAATAAAAAAAAAGTTATTTTTTTATTAATTAGTTTAAAGTCTTCCATAACTTGTCCTCAAGTTATGGAACTTGAAGAGTTTTTTTTTTCTTTAATTAAAACTACTTTAAACTCATAAGTTATGGAATTAATTAGTTTTGAATAGTTTCAAAACTTGCCCTCAAGTTTTGGAATTTGAAAAGTTTTCACTTATGAATACTTTAATTCCAAGTTAGCCCTTAGAATTTTAAAAGTTAAAATTCAACCCTTATACTTTATAATATTATAAGTTAATAATATTTATATATATGTATAAGAGTAAAGTCAGTCTTACCGTTAGTAGGCCTCATTCACGAAGCCGGTCTATAAGGGGGTATAAGGTTACTGCCTATAAAATGGCAGTTTAATGGGTGTCCACTCTCACCCACCGCTTCCTTGACTGGTGGAGGGTCGTTAGCCGAACGGGTAAGACAAGGACTATAATTCTCATTTCATTAAAAGTATTAATGATAAATACTAAGTAACTAAACTCTTATTAATACCCAATCTTAGTTACTTAGGAAAATGTGAATTTGGTGCTAACCCATGAAATTACACTTTGCACTTTGCTTAAGTCGTTAGTAGAGCGTGTGTGGTTAACCGGCACACTAACCTGGACTTAACAAGGTAGGCAAAGGGTAACTTAATATTTATCATAGTATCGGTGGAGCGTGTGTGGTTAACCGGCACACTGATTAAGGGGTAAATATTAAGGGTACCAAGTATATTTGCATGGTTATTCACACCTTGTTTTGTGATCCTCGGCATCCCAGTCACAAAACCTGAAGGGCACACTCGAGATTGAAACATGCCTTTGAACAATTCAATGAATCTCAAAGATCTAGGACTTTCAAATCCAATTAAAACCTAATAAATTATTTCGTTTTTCATGGTGGAAATTGGTGAATCGTCATTCACCTACCTTCAAATATTTTATAGCTTGGATTACGGCATCCCTCTTCTAAGTTATAAAATAGTTTGTTGGGTCCTAGCCTTAATATTTCATATTGGGTGTCATATTAAGGACTTTAAATCAACTATCTTGAATATCTCCCAAAAAGATGTCTGGTCTAGACATTTATGATCTTCCCAAATCTCTTGAAACAAGCTTTCCTAAATGAAGATGATGTCCCATGGATATCATACTTCTTTCACCTCCTCCGATTATTCTCCCTAACCCACAAGTTCCTAAAAAGTTTAAGGTCACTCAAGCCCTATTGGCAAGGCAAGGTCTAGGTGTGATCACATCTTGGAGATGTAGTCACATATTGACAAGCCGGGAGAGTTGGGTGTCAAAGTCTTGAGAAAGTTGGTGGCTCAACTACTTTCTAAGTCACATAGTGAGTTCTTTTGGGAATCCTATGAAACAGACTAAGACAAGACCCTTAATGATCTTATCTATTTGCTAAGATTAACTTCCTAAAACGCTATGGACATTGACAATGATGACATTGGATATCCAGTAAAGCTCTCTCTTCCCAATGGAAAGGGATCGGCCATAGTCAACTAGGTTGACCCAATGGTAAAGAGAGAGGCGAAGTCTGAGATAGTCCCATTATCAAGGGTCCATAGGTAACTATTGCCAAAGGAAGGGGCATTGGTTACGAAGCTGCCAAATTTACCTAAGGATGTTAAAGTCAATAAGTTTGGCTCTACTTCAGGTAAAGTCCATTGTCTAACTCTATTAAGTACATGCTGATTCTGATCGCGAAGATGGATTTCAATCGCATGGTTCGGTGATCAGAATTTTAGGCTATTACTTAAGAGTTATGATATTTATATTGCTTAGGAATAGATAACAACAAGGTTTTCATATGGATTGTAAGGATAAGTTTTTCCGCAAAGTTTAAAAATAAAAGAAAAAGGTTTTGATTTTATTTATTTTAAGTATCCTTACAATGGCATTTGTGAAAAGTTGTTGCTTATAAGATTCCATTGATAGCAATATTGGAAAAATGGATTTGATTCTTTCGGTTGTGGTAGTGTCTAATATTACCAAATAAGGAAAGATTCTCATCACCCAAGGTTCAATTGGACCGAAACTTGGAATCATGCAAGTTGTATAGTATGATGAATGAGAACTTTCAGCTTGGAAAATTAAGACTAATTCCTTATGTGAATAAGGAAAGGACTAAGGGATCGAGTACACATTCTTGTGCACTGGTCAAGTCCACCACAAAAGATCAAGAAGACTATTCGTCATGATTTACTTAAGTTCAGTAAATATGGTTATACTTATAAGTTTAAGTATAAGTCTGTAGCATTGGAGAAGTTTCAATGTGAGACAGAACGAATAAGAAGAATCAAAGAATGGCAGAAAGATAAAAGTTTCTCAAATCTGAAAAGATGAGAGAGTACTTTAGTATTATGTTTATGATCATCTTAATGATTAAGATACCATATCACAATTGGTCCTCTAAAGTCATCTTAGTGCATTCTTATGACTAAGAAGAGGAGTCATGAATTGTTGAAATGGTTAAATCAAAAAGATGAGTCATACTTCGTTCCAAAACAATTCTTAGAGTCATACTCCAAGATTGTAACTTGAGTGACATATCTTAAAGAGAGTTTGTTAACACTAGTCAAATGTAAGAGTAAAAGGTTATCTACTCTTGTACATTTGAAATTGGTAAGTTGTGATGTTTTGGATAAAACAGAGACCAACTTAGGCCAATTGTGTAAAGTGTTAGTCTTGATAAAGAATCCACACTATCTCTTGAATATTTGACAAGGGAGTCTTATATGTCAAGAGGACAGTGGGAGTCTTAAAGCTCTTGAAAGTTTCAAGACTTAATCAAGAATAAAACCTAAAGTCCTTCACTAGCACACGACTTGAGGTTTATAACCTATCGTGTTGAAATTTTTGTGCCTATTCAAGTTGGCTTTGCATAGGAGTTCTGAGAGTTCTCAATTGGTTGCACAACTACTTGGAAGCAATGGCAGGCACCTGAGCTGCCAAATGGCAAGAATTTAAGATTGCACAAGTTTAATCAATATGAGTTTGGATTTGTCACTAACCTTGTCTTGTGATTATGGTTTTGACAAATCCACATGGATAAGAACACATACACTATTAAATCTAAGTGTCATAAGGTTTCTCTCCGATTCATGAAAATGATGGTGAGGAAACACTTTCACTAAGTAGATTTTAGCTAGATAGAAATTGTTTAGACACACATGTGAGCTATCTAAGAGAGGTGTATGATTTTGATAAAGTTTTATCAAAACAATCTAGTATCAGAAATATGAACTTTGGTAAGAAAGTCAGTTGATTTCTGAGTACATGTCAAAACTAGTGGGAGCATAAGTGTTATGCTAATAATCATCATGTTAGTGGGAGCATGATAATTATGACAAAGGTTGCAAGTTAGCAATGTTAATTATAGAAAACAAAAGTTTCAATTCGTGAGGTTGCAGGGGTTGAAAAAGTTGTTTTGCTATAATTAAGGGAGAGGAAATTATACTTCATTTCAATTCTAAAAGCTTAGATTGAGATTTTAATCGTATTTAATCAAGGATATATATATGAATTTCATGTTGGAATGGCTCAACATAAGGAAATTCTATATATGGGTTCATTATTTGCGTTCTAAAACTCGATTATGATTACGACATCCCTTTTCATAATCTGAATTTTGAGAACTTGGCAAATTGACATGGAAATATTATAGCAAAAGACTGGTTTAGTCTTTATGTGAGACATCATGAATCGTGTCCCATATGCTTCAGATATAGGATCGATTACATGTGCTATATTCATCCTTTCTAAAATTTTCCAAATGCCTGGGGAATTATGAAGGGAAAAGGTCTAGAATTGGATATGACTAAAATGATTAAGCAATTGTCGAGGACAATCTAAGGTTTACCAAAGATTGGTTGCTCAAGGACAGTTGGAAGTATAATGTTAATTCTGGAAGGACCATATTGACATAATCTGTAAGGAGGCAACTCTTGTTCAGAAGTGATTGTCAAAATGGAATATGGAAATGTTTCAAAGTTAGAAATTATTCAATCTGTGTAAGATTAGGAAACTTAATTAAAGAAGGATGTTTCCAAGGAGCTGAACTCCTTTGGAATGCTCTGTAATGATTGTTGTCAAGTCTTTCTGACTTCGTGCATAATCATTAAGAGGATCAATGCATATAAGTTTAGAATCTAACAGATTTCAGTAAATGGCATGAATTTGGAATTCTTGCATTTGCAGTAAGGATTTGGGACTGTGAAAAGAGGATCATTGGAGTGATGTTCAATTGATCTATTTTACAAGGTAAAGATCATAGACAAACATAGTATGCATACTTGGTGTATGGCATGACTAGTGTTTAGAAAACATAGTGTACATGCTTGGAGCATGGGACAACTATTGTTTTAAATTCAAGTATAAAGTTGATAAAACCGAAACAATGAATAATGAGTAATCAGTATGGTGATAAATAAAAGTGTTTATTTATATTCATAGGGTTTGATACCATATTTGATTCATTTATTCTTGTGTTTCACTTTGCATGTTTTGACTTCCAGAATAACTAAGTCGCTCTTCCTGAATTATTAAGTTATTCAAACCATCCACAGTCGGTCATATGTTGGAAGTAGATATGAATCAAGACTATCATGGGTTGGTTTGTAGAGGTCCAAGTTGGTGGACAAAGTGGTGCTACAACACTCATGAGTGCTCATAAGTTCTGAGTATTGGATTCAACCCGCGCTCATTTGAATCACTTCATGGATTTTATCACGAGTGATCATGAGACGATAATATCTTATATTCTTCAAACCTAGAGATATGAGTTGTTACTATGAGTTGGTTATACATTGATTGCACGAAAATGCATTGGTAACTCGATGTTATAAAACGTGCCTTTGTGTATGATTCAACAAGTAGTAGAACAAGCCATATGAGTCGAAGTTTATCCATTCCTTTTACCTTCGGGATAAAAGCGATATATGTGGGCCCCTTGATGATTTAAAGATGATACATGTGAGTGCTTGGCCAAGCCAGGACTGATTTGATTTGTTCAATCAGTCAGTCATCATGAATCGGAAATCGGGAAACAACAAATGGACAGAGAGAATGATTGATAATCCATGTCTCAGTCCATATGATATCTAGAATGGAGGAATATATGATCCCTTATCTAATGGACAAGTCATTGACAAAGGTCAGAATTCATCGACAAGGTTAGAGTTCGACAGAAGCTTTTGAGAGCTATGATTGCTGATCGGTTCCTGAAGTCATACGCAATAATAGTTTTAGACTTATCCAAGTGGGAGACTGTTGGATTAATGTCTAAGTCCATAACTATAATTGGTAAGACTTGACCCGACCCGGCATGGTCCATTTGGGTTGCATGGCATCATGCATTTGGATAGACTATAATGAGAGAAATAACACTTAAGGTTGGTTAATATATTATAAGTTCTAATATATTAATAAGGTTATTTAATTAGTATTGATCAAGAATTAATTTGGAATTAATTAAGTGATCAAAAGGAGACTAATTAAATATATGGGTTGATTGTGTAAATCATTCATTCTTATATATGTGGGCTTGTGATCCAAGATTCCTTATGTTGGACTAAGTCCATGGGGTGACCCATGGATACTCCATGGAGGTTAAAATCCATGGAGCATAAGGAATGAGTAAAGTTATGAGTTACATGGTGTAACCCTAATAGCCACCATATAAAAGAATCCCATGGCTCAAGAAATCGTGCACTAATGTGTGAGTGTGAGGGCTAGACGATAATTAAGGAGTGTTCAAGTTTCTCTCAAGTTATTCCAAGTGTATTTGGTGTTGTGTGAACCATTTGAGGTGTCACACTTGGGGCACTAGGCACTCAAGCTTCATGAAGACATTCTACATCAAAGAGGTATGTATTCTATCTTGTTATATTTATTATTTTGTATGCTAGATTAGGATAATACCTTGGATGTTCATAATTGTATGTATAATAGAGAAAACATAGATCCAAGGTATTTAGGGTTGCATGTACACTTAGGAGTGTTAGAATGCTCATAACCCAACAAAACACCCCTCGATATCAGAAATCCATCTCATCGCAGCGATCGGATCCCGAGTCCCATCAAACACTGGTGGCTTCGTGTTGCTGAACTCCCGGAACAACAACGAGTCACCTCCCTGTCGCCTAGCAGCGACGACAGCTGCAGTGGCGGCAGCAGTAGCAGCCTCAGTGATAGCAGCATATCGCTCATCAAACGTCTCAATCAGGGTGGTCTTAATAGACCCAAATATCTCAGGAATCTCTGCTCGGATATTTGCGGCCACCTCCTCGTGAATCATCCTCCGGATCTCATCGTCACTAGTCCCACTCCCTCCGGGTTTGTGGCGTGTACCCACCATGATGTCTCTGAAACACAACACAGAATAATCAGAGACTCGCTCGAGTATACTCACACTCGATCACTCACCCTACTTGTTCCCCAGCATCCTAAGGATTCTTACTTGAGTTGCTCACCGATCCGGTGCTTTCAGTAGTACGGGCCCAATACTACCTTCCACACCGCATCCGCATTCACCCCAAGTCCTCCTCCTAGGATTCCAGATTGCAAGTACTCTATGCCTCTCCATACACAGGCTACTCTCTAGTAGACCGCTCATAAGCTCCTCTCTGCTACCTACACGCACTCAAAGCAATTCACAGTAGTAGTAACTCCTAGGCTAAGGCATCACAAATCAGGCCACTCTAGTCCTAAAATATGAAATACCTAGCCTATTCTCTAGCATACATAATATATCTCATAATATCTCATAACACATAAGGTAAGGGTATTTTGGGAAATCACCGTTCAGGCGCTGGCTGATTGTACACACTGCTCTTTTCCGCTTTTCTCTTGGAACTCTTACTCATTTTTAGGAAAATCGTTTCTCTTGAAAATTTTCCTCAAATCCTCAGTTTGAGTCCAGACATACCCGAAGGTGTATCCGAATCCCTCAAACCAAGGCTCTGATACCAACTTGTAACGACATAATTTTTCAAACAAATTTTTCATTTTTTCCAAACACAATAAAACTCATTTTCATACTCTCAAAATCACAAGTGTCTCAGATGTCAACAATCCACAAGTGTAAATCACAATCCCAGAATCATAAAACAATCTCTCGCTAGTGTGTACAATCATGTCGGTGCCTTCCGGCGATCCTTGGAACTACCTGAAACACATAACACATAACACGGTAAGCACAAAGCTTAGTGAGTTCCCCAAAATACCACATACAACACATTAGCCACTCGAGGCTATAACTCTGTAAGACCTTCCGGTTAAGGTGTCTCAGTGGGACCCTCTAGTCCCACGGCTCGTTGGATCTTTCGATCCGGTCTGGTTGGGACCCTCCAGTCCCATGGCTCGTTGGACCCTCCGGTCCGGTCTGAGTGGGACCCTCCAGTCCAATGGCTCGTTGGACCCTCCAATCCGGTCATAATACATCATATATCACACAGACAATTGCACAACTCAAGTAAGCACATAAAGACCTTCCGGTCACACATAAATACCACTCTAGGTAAAGTATAGTGAGAAGACTCACTTCGTAAGCTAGCTAGTAAGAATCTCGTGCTCGGAAATCCTCGATCTAACCTCCGCCTATCATATTAGATAAGCATCTATAATCAATACCCCACTCTTACTCAAACACACCAAAAGTCCTCTTACTCTCTTTCTAACCCTTGGAATGGGTAAAAGACCATTTTACCCCTCCATGGTCTCAAATGCTCATATTTGACCCAACCATTAAGTCAACAAAAGTCAACACGAGTCAACAGTCAAGGTTGACCTGACTCGTCGAGTGCACTCTTGTGACTCGCCGTGTCCACTTGTATCCTTAAAACTTTCCCTAGGGTTTCACTCAGCCCGTCGAGTTGACTTCCAACTCGACGAGTTATCACTGGGTCAAGAACGTTGGGTCAACCCGATCCGACTCGTCGAGTCATCTCATAGACTCGGCGAGTTGACTCATTCGAATATCTCATATGGGCTCCTGAGGTCAGATCTGCAACTCCAACCTCTAGATCTAGCCTCCTAATACCCAAAAGTCACGTAAAGGTTTGATCTTGATGACCATGCATGGCATATATTGCTCTATATGCCATCACTACTCCATTAATGCTTCCAACCCAAAACTACTTGGTTGATTCATTAAGGCTCTACACTTTTGGACTCTCTGGACCTCAAAAGGTCCAGATCTGAATTCTAAACTCGAAAAAGAGCTTGATGCATCCATAGCCCCATCAAGAAGGTGTTACAAGCCCTAAATCTCAAGAACATGGGATCTAATCATCCTACAAGAAAGGTAAAAGCTTTTTACCTTGATCTGAAGTTTGAGATGAAGAAGAAACAGATCTACTGGCCCTCCCTTCTTGATCTTTGATGAACCTTCCTTCCTCTTCAAGGAAATGAGCCAAAATGAACACAAGATTAGTTATCCTCACCACTCTAGCTCACTATGGACGTTAGGGTTTCTCTCAAGGATGTAAGGGTTCTGGTGAGGCAAAATGGAGGCTATAAGTGCCCTTAAATAGGTTGTAGGCCCGAGAATTTAGGGTTTCCTTCAGCAGCGCTGACTCGACGAGTCGCCTCACAGACTCGTCGAGTCGATTCATTAATCCACGTCACCAGACGCGATTCTACTCGACGAGTTGAGGCACCAACTCGTCGAGTCCCTCCACAAATATCAAAATCAATGATAAAATAATATACCTGGGAATCCGGATGTTACACTACAGCCTATCTAGACCGCTCTCCGGGCCTTCCACATGACGGGACCACCTCATAGGCCTCAGTTTATCCAAACCGCCACTGGTATCTTGGCCTTCATCACAAACCAGGACCGCCTCAACCCAAAAAACCATAACTGTTGTGATATGTCACTGGCTTGACACTGTCTTCCTGAGGGTGGGAACGATGAGCCTGTTGATCACAACAAAGAAGAAGGGACCGTCAGTTGTCATCCGGGAGGTTGTCCTGGAACGAGGCTCTGACGATCATTTCAGTGAGGGTCTGAGAGAGGGATGAAAGTGTAAAGAGAGTGTTCAAGGGTTAGAAATCTTGACCCCTTCTCTTGGGGGAGAAGAGCGCCTTTTATACCTGTGGATAGGGGGGGATAGATCCTCGATAGTATCTTCTACCCTTTCAGATTTGGGAGGGGCTCATGACTTTTGATTGGAGGATCGTGTTCTATGAGTGGTTGTTCGCTATTGGTGTAGACTCTGCCTGAAGTGGCGTCCAGAGCACTAAACCTGTTGCTCAAGGGGACTCTTGGTACTATTTTGTCTTCAATGTTAGCCTTGGCGCTTGGGCGCCAAGGAACGAATATGGGGTCTCGATGGCGAGGGTGAAGGCCCAGCGTTATTCATGCGTTGCTCCTTGGCCGATCCGTCTGTTGACCTAGTGATTCCGTTATCTTTGATGGATTCCCGATGGGATACGTCAACAAGTCCCTTAGGCTAGTAGACGTCAGCGTTGGCTTAGGGTAGCTGAGTTGTTCTAGCTTGAATATGGATACGCGTTCGGCGGGGATGGCTTCTGACGACTGTTGAGGTGACGGAGGCATTTTCGCACACGGTTTTCATCATTGTAACCGGTTGGGATTCCTGCCTGTATTTAAAACTTCCCCATTTGAGCCAAACTTGGATTTCCTGGTTCTTTTCACTTTTGCTGCTTCCTTTCCTTTCTTCTCCTGTTTCTACTTCTTCGATGAACCATGGTTGGCTTGAATACTGGAATCGTTCCTTCTTTAGGCGAGTTTGAAGCTCTTCAAGAGCGGTTTGGTTTTCTTCCCAAGCACGGCGTGGAGTATCCTCGAAAGGGGGCGATAATTTCTCGTCCACTGGAGGGGAAGGTTGGGGTCCCTATTCCGATCTTTGAGGCGGGTCTGAGGGTACCGACGACTGGTTTATTTGATGAGATAATTCGCCAATATTGCTTTCGTGTGGACGATCTGACTCCCAACGCCGTCAACAAGATCGTCGGCTTTGAACTCGTCCGTCGGGCCCTTGGAGTTCTGCCATAATTTTGGGTCTTCAAAGCTTTCTTCAAATCTTCTACACAATCTGGTGTTCGGACCTTCTCCTAAATGCTGAGTGTTCATGCTTTCATCATCAATCAAAAAGCTCTGAAGAAGAACTAGCAGGATCGTTGGCTCTAGGTGAATCGCAATCGTGTAGGTTTTGGTTATCCTCGCTTGACCACTTTTTCTGATCGAGCGCCGGAACTGTTTGCGGCCAACGCCACCGTGGCAAAAGCACTGAAGACCATTTGTGTTAACGGAGAGGATTGGGAGGACCACGTGCTTGTTGTGGCTAGGATGAGTGCTTCCTGGAGGGCATGAGGGATGATGCCCCAGTTCTACATCGAGAAAGACGGTAATCACTTCTTCCTTCCCCCCTCTTTGATATACTCTTGCTTATGCGTTGTATCCTCGCTTGCAGGTCATGAGAGGATTCTTCCTTTCGAGATGGTATTGAGGGGCCGTTTTTAGGGCATCCTACAGTACCGGGAGGTGCCCTTGGTTGAGACGCTTCCTCTATCGGTCAGTCTTGACCGTGCTGTAGCTCTCTGCAGTCCATCAGTCATTTCTCCGTTTGGGTCCGATTCTCCTGTTAGCCAGGTGCTGGTTGATGCACCTATTGGCGGTGTTTCTCGTGAAGACCCCCCTCATTCTGACACCGAGGGGGAGGAGCCGTCAACTGGGCTAATCCAGTGCAGGACTCGTACGATCTCCAAGCGACGACTTTCCTGGCTGGATTCGCCATAGGTGTAGCCTTCCGAGGCCGGCTCTTCGGGAAAACGCCTTCTGAAATGGAGGCGAAATGTGGGCTTTTTTTATGGGGAAGACACGGTAGTTGTGGATATCCCCGATGATGACACTCTGAAACAGTCGAAGGGGATAAAAGAAGGGGTAACATAACCGCCCCATGAACCCAATGCAGAACCGGTGGATACTACTGCTGAAAGCGCTTTTGGTGTGGACCAGGAAGCCAGTCATGAAGGTGCTCCCAGCTCGCCAGTTTTGGTTTTGGATGAGGGAGACCCTGCTAAGGGCTATGTTCCTGTTCCTATAGCGACATCGATTGTGTATGTGCCCGGGTGGGGGATAGCTCGGGAGTCTCTCCTTCCCAAGCACACGGTGGCATACGATCGGGGCCGTCATGCTTTTCCCCCCACCACTATCGAGGCCTTGGAGCTTCTCTCGAATACTTATTTTTGAAACAGCCTCTTATATGCGGCTGCCCAGGTTGGTTCATGTATGGTTGCCACTGCATCTCGTCTTCGTCCAGGCGATTCCAGTTCTGGCGAGCTAGTTCATATCAGGGCTGAGCGGGATGTGTTGAGGGCCAAGCTATTGGCGTTAGAAGGGGAGAAGTGTTCGTTCGAGGAGCACTATGATCTCCTGGAGGGGGAGAAGGCATCTTTTGGAGGATAAGGTCGCTGCTTTGGACGGGTCAGTGGAGCGTTTCTCCCAGTGTATCGAGGTGTTAGTGGAAGAGAAGAAGGAGTTTGAGGATCAGGTGGCTTGTGCTAACAAGCTAATGAATATTGGGTGGGAAGGTATTCTTTTAATTGGTGATGTGGGTTATCTACAACCTACTTTGGAATTCTTATCTTCTGTTGAGTTCAATCGTACCACCGAGTTCTTTTCCTTCCTTGCTTTTAATCGAAATCACTAACTTCACAAAAACCAAATTTGTTAAATTATTGGTGATCCAACCAACAAAACATATGGTCCATTTAGGAGGATAAATACATCATTCTTTCTTGACCGTGATCATTTTTGGAGAAGAATTACAGGACTTGAATACAATTCTAGTACAACCAAAGTCGTGACTCTTATTCATCCCATGTTAAAAGTTGTCCACCGTATTTTTGCTTCCATCTTATTTCCTCAAGAAGAATTTATCAAAGTTGGTCAAAAAGAGTTGGAGTTGTTATGGTGTTCAGTTTATAGCTCCAATCTCCATCCTGACTTTGGAAAATGGGTTATCTATAAACTTCTAAAACTCAATAGAAGCAACAGCGGGCAGTTACTAACCTGTAAATGGGGCGGGTTTGGAGCGAATCACCCTTGATCCAAACCTGTTAAAAAAATAAAAACATGACCTGTCCCGCTCCAATAACCCTCAGGGTCTTGAATAGTCGAATCCATACCCGTATTCACCGAATCAACGAATACTCGACCCATTAACCCAACCCTTTTATAATATTAATTTTTCATAATTTTTATGTGTTCCATAAACTAATATTTCTCAAAAAGATAGAATGTCTACTTAAATAAGATGTACATTAATTAATACTCAAAGTCCAACATAATAAAAATCACATTTTACTTAAAAATCGAGTTGTATATTTTGTTGTCATGTATATATATATATATATATATATATATATATATATATATATATATATATATATATATATATATATATTAAATGGGGCGGGTTATAAGTGGAGCGGATCGACAATGATCCATACCCGACCCATTTATTAAAAGGGTAAATGGGTATGGATCATAAACGGGTAAACTAATCGAAAATTAAAATCCAAACCCGTAAAATTCTTATGGGTTTGGAGCGAATCAGGGTCAAAACCTGCCCCATTGACAAGTCTAGCAGTTACACCGTGGTGGTATGATCACGATTCTCTTAAAACATCATGCTTTGGGAATTCGATTTCCAAAAGTTCTTGATGTTATTCCAAGTGAACGCCTCCTAACCGCCACTGTGTTTCACAATATGCAACTGCTACGGATGGATGAGCGTGATGTTTACTGGAAGGTTGAGGGTGCAGACTATCTTCGCGTTCATAGTCGAAATCGCCAACTTCTAACCCTCACTTACCCACTCACCTACATGGACTGGTGTCTTGAATCCAATTTAGGTGTTGCAATGCCCAGGGCCAATCTTGATCCTGAAGCAGATGCGCCTATTCACGATGCTCCTGATCCTAATGTTGATGCGCCAGTACAACAACAACATGTCATGCATCCTCACCATGAGATGTACATATAGGAATTTTAGCATTTACACACCGATTATAGACACCTCCATCGTGACTATTCCAATCTTTATCAAAGTGCTTGTGAAATGAATATAGAGATGGTAGAGTTGAGAGATGAATTATATTCCTTTCGAAAGAAACAACAAACGCATAACCATCACGTGGATACTTTCATGACTGAAATGCATCGAGTGTTGTGTTTGGGTGGTCAACCCACACAACTGCCATACTATCCTCCATACCCACCTCAATACCCTCCATCATACCCCCAATACCCCCTCAAAATCCTCCTCAATAATTTGTCCCGCTCTCTTTCCAATCATCAAGGACGATGCACATTTTAAGCTTGGGGAGAGGGTGAACTTATTGCATTGCATGGAATTTATATATATATATATATATATATATATATATATATATATATATTCTCTCCTCTTTCTTCTCGTCTTTAGGATGTTTTTAACTTTTTGTCACAATACACGATCAAGTTCAAAGTTTTGTCTGCTTATACCCTGTATACGTGTGGTGTCACTAATTTGTGAAATTTTAGAACTATTGAGAACACATTTATTTGCTAATTCATTTAGTGGCGGTGCATTGAGGTGTTTTTATGAGAAACAACTCCTCTTAAATAATTCGAGTCACGGAAGGTGATAATCAAATATATGGCGTTTTAAAATACCAGTGAGTATATCATTATTTGTATCGGTTAGGATAAATATCCCGTTTTCTCCATTGGCATGGCGTAGAAGTTCGTATAGTTACCTAGTTTCGTTTTTAGCTTTATATTGATCAGTCGTTGGTTCAAAAGAGTGGTTCTAAAAAATAAAAAATAAAAGAATTATATATATATATATATATATATATATATATATATATATATATATATTAGGATTTATACAACTTTTTCAATATTTATCTTTGTGTATTTTAATGTCAAATCAATTTTCAAAAGATAGTTGTCGAAGTTGTTTGTTATTTTCGTTAAAGTTTATTAGTTGTAAATACTCAGAAGTTTTTTGTTATTTTGAACCAAATTGTTCCTTAAAGTCAAAACCACAAAGTCATCAAAAGGCGGAATCCAAAGTCAAATATTTATAAGTTTTTGTACCATATAAAAAAAGAGTTCTTCAAAAGTCAATTTATCAAGTTTTGTATATAAGTTTTTGTAAAAAGTTTTTAGTTGTTAGTTGTTATTTCTTTTGTAAATATTGAAGTTGAGTCGATGTACATACCTATGTTGCTTTCTAGTAAAAAAACCCGAACCAGGCCTTTTCAGATTTGTCATGATGATATTTTCACAAGGAAATCGTTGGTATAGTTTGATTTCATTGGCTCGTTTAGTATTGATATTTCATTTGAATCCAAAAATTGCATTATCCGATTTTGTTCTATTTGTTTTGTATGTTTAGTGTTTATACATAGTTTTGTATATTTATTTTACACCCTTGTTACGATTTATAGTTTTGTCGCCTATTATGGATTGTTGAGAGTTGACATGGATTTGGAAGATGACATGAAGATTGTGCAACCAGAAGTTATTGAAGATCATGGAGAGAAGACTAAGGAGAATGGGATATGCCTTACCGGGGCATGAGTGCACTCTACCTTAAATAATGAGTGTAGATTCTTTGATAGGAGTGAGTTCACACATCTTGTGAAATGAGTGCATACACGAGTGGATGACTGCTTCAGCGAGTATGCCATATAAATTGAGATGCAGTTGCCTTGTCAGTAAAAGTTACTAGGAAATGCCTTACATTATGACTCTATGAATTTAAGCTAAGTGGTTTGCAAATCCTTGTGTTCCATGTCTTTTACAATCCTAATTTGGAATGCAGTACATTTGCATGTATATGGGGTATAGGTTGACAACTCTATAATCATGATTATGTTGTCGGGATGAATAACTTGAGACTTTCTTTCTTTTTATTTCTTGTTTGCATTTACATTTGCATTTGCATTTTATCTTTCCCGCAGTTGATTCGAGTTTTGTTTTCTTAAGGACAAGAAAAGGTTCAAGCTTGGGGAGATTTTTTAGGTTCATAAATTGCACATTTTCATATGCCTATCTCATTTTTATTCATAGCATTACATTTCATTTTAGTATAACTTTACATGTATTTTTCATTTTCGGGACATTTTCGAGGATCAATCTACTTTGCACCATTTTTGTGGATTCTTCAAGGTCATTTGAGGATTTGGGCATGCTTAGGATGTTCAACGGAGCCTCTATGCGAAGTTTCAGAAATAGCGAAGCAAGATTCAAGAAAACATGAATTTTTGGATTTGGAGTTCTATCAGAGCATTCCATTATCGTGGAATGATTACACTGTCCATTCCACACCTATGGATAGAGTCCTCAGCATTTCAATCAATTTCCCATTCTGAGGGCGTGGAATCTCAATCCTTACCATTCTGAGGGCATGGAATCGAGTCTCGCGGTTTTTTTTTTTGTGAATTTCAACTTCCGATTAAAAGAGATTTTCTCACCACTATCAACATAACTTCAATCAAGACTTTGCAAGGGGCGATTTTCATCCATATTATCATCACATAGCACTTTGGAAACATTTAGATTTTAAATTTGTAAGTTTGTTTGAAGATTAAACTTTTTGAATTTGTGTTCTAATTTAGCTATGTATGGCTAACTTTGCCTTTAATTTCTGGTTATATATCCTTAAATACTTGTTGTTAGATTATGATGTGAACTTAATTTCATGTTTCTATCTAGGTGGTCTTCACTATATGTTTGATTTTCACTCTTTTCACTTGATCAATGAAATTAGGGTTCATATCGCTCGTGTTAGTCAAATTGTGAAAATCGTATATGTTTCATGATTTGTAGTTGGTGACAAGAACTTAATTGGTTTCAAATGGATCAAAATTAGTGTAATCAAAGATTGGTTGTTCATACTCTCAAGCATATGAGGAATATTGAAAATTATTGGTATTAATTGAATGACATAAAGTCAGTTAGTGATTTAATCTAAGAGCTTGTTTGGATTTAATCAACTAAATGAACTTTTACTTAAAGATCATGTTTGAGTAAAATATTTTTGTCAATTTGGAGATATTATAGCTTATTAATATCTTAATTACCAATCTAGATTGAACATAAATTGAGGTCATATTACATCTTACAGCATAGTACCTGAATAGGATTTGAAACCAAAAATATCTTTTAAATTTTGAATTTTAGTGTTTAATTTATCTGTTATGAAGTTAAATTTGTTGTTAACAAACCCCTCTTTACTTATCAATTGGTAATGAATTTGTGTGAGAACATCGTAAAAAATTAAGTCCCGTATCTTAGTGGTCCGACTCTACTTACTCTATATCATCTTTAGTATATTTAGTAGCAGTGACTTGTGTTTAATTGTTATTATTTTTATCCCTTTATTTGTTGGGTTGACACCCAAACAAGTCTCTTCCTTATCTTTGGGCATCTTATAGCAACACAATAGCATAACCCCTATCCCCTGCTCTAGATCGATGATATAATTTAGGGTTGTGGGAAAGAAACGAACAAGGCAAGTCCTTTTCCGTATTTTCTTTGCATATGGTGGTTTAAGATGGAGGTAATCGATTGAAGGCTATGGTGAAGATTATGGCTCAATGTTATGGGTTTTTTTATCACCCAAATATATTTCTCTTCAAAGTAATCAAGAACTAAAATTTTCTCTTCTTCTTTTGATTTTTACACGTTCGAAGATGGTGGGTTGTGTAGGGTTGGCTGTGGAAGTATAGGTGGTGTATGGTGGCTATAAAGATAGTGGTCGGGTGAACATGGATGATGACGAAGCCTTATGAAGATGACGATATAGGTAAATAAATACAATGATGGATGATGGGTGTCCGATAATGTACTCTCTACTGATGTAACATATAAACTAGATTGGAGATGTCGGTGGTCTCCGTGGTGTGAATGACCGCCCACCTGAAAGTTCATCATCAGTACTTCATATCTCGACCCTTTTCTAGAGCCCTGATGAACAAAAACACCCCCCCCCCCCCATATTTCAATTTACTATCAATCAACTTCGTCTATGGATTGATCTTCTTCTTGAAACTTTAAGAAGCTAGATTTGATCATTATTCTTTGAATCAATTTTATATAAACTCCATAAGATGTTGGTATTACTGTTTAAATTTTAGTTTCAGTCTTTTAATTCTAGTTTCAGGTGTTGATTCCATTTAATGTTTTGATATTTGTATTTGATTTATGCATCAGTTTCAAATTTGATTTTAGCTTTACTGGTGGTTAATGGTGGCGTTGGTGGTTGGTGGTTGATGGTGATGTTGGTGGTTGGTGGTTGATGGTGGCGATGATGGTTGGATTGGCGAGACAATGGAGGATAGAGGAGTGAGGGTTATGGACAAGGTGTTTTTTGACGTTCTTTTATCTTTTCTTTTCTAAGTTATATGTAATTAAAAAAAAGATAAAAGAAATTAGAAAAGAACTAACCATGCAAGTTTTAGAAACCACATGGACCATTCGTATAAAAAACAATTAGCAGATACTAAGTTTGTGATATTTGGTAAACCGCATGGACTATTAATGTAATTTTGTCTTTTTTTTTTTTTAATTAAAAAAGACTAATACAAATATAAATGCACGAAACAATAACTAGAAAAAAAAACATAATAAAAAAGACAACATTAAAAAATGGCAACTAAAAGTAAGCACTGATCACGAAAATTCTAAAACTCTCAATCATATTTTGCTGTCATTTGTCGTTTCCATTTAAGTATCGATCGTAGAACCCCTCATGTCAAGTGATCATGCAGATTGAAAAAAAACTGCATGTCTCTCTCCTGTATCTCCAGGTCCAACAATTTAGCGTTTCTTTCTTTAGTTTCTCATGGAAGACGCAATTTTACATCCCGAGCCACTTCGATCACCCTTACTGATCTTAAGTCCAAAAGTTTAACATGATGTCTATCATATTTATCATGAGACAAATTTTTTTATTTGGCAGAGACTTTAAAACAAAAATTTTTAAAACAGATTTTCACTTTTTTTTTTTTATATTTTGTTTAATATTATAAGCTTCAAAAACTTACATATGCCAGCTAACGGGTATAACTCCACATATATTTGATAAACATACCCATGTGTATTTTTAAAAGGAAATTTTATACGTATTTCCTCAAATTGTTTTGTGTACCTTCCATGTGACTGTAATAATATTTATATACCCAATGATATAACGATTTATGTAAATGAAAGAGATACATATAATAACATTTTTTTAATGATTCTCGCATTTAACAAGTTTTGATATCCCTTGTGGCTACGACATATGGCCATTAATAAAAATTATATAGAATTGATGTTTTGGGCTTCTTTCACTTTTATTTGGGCTTACTATTTGTAAATGTTTGTGATCAATATGAGTATTGGCATCTTGGGTGAAAAGCATTTTATTTAGTCTAATAACGTTCATGATATTATATGAAAGTTATGGAATCAAGGTGTTGTGATTGTTAAATATTTTTTAATGGAATAAAAAAAATAAGCACTCGTTTTTATTACTATCACTTGAGTATTTCAACAAAAATGTTACATATGTTAAAATAAAATAACTATCCAATTATATTAGTTTTTCGTTTATATATCTTAAAGAAATAATAAATGCGTAAATTATACAAGACTGGATTTCACAAGCCCTTCAATTCGGACTTAAATTTCTCATTTTGGGGGGCAAAATATTTAACATGTCAGCTGAACTTTCGTTATTTATTTATTTATTTATTATATATTAATAAATAGAGAAATACAAGTTGGGGCTAGCCCACTTGGCTAACAAGGTGTCTAACAAGGAAGTCTTGGATTCTATCCCAAACATATACTAAACCGCCGTTCTAAAAAATAAATAAATAGAGAAATCAAGATATCCTTCTATTTCTTTTATTACTATCTTTCTACTCACTTAAGATTATGATACTTATCATATATGTAAATTAATAAACTTTTATTACAATTTTCATCATCTAAAAATAAAAATGGTAGAAGAATAGATCGAAAGAAAAAATAGAAGAATATTTAATTTTTCTAATAAATTATCAATTATCAGCCATTTACCGGTAACATAATCTACTATAATAAATAAAGATAATTTTGTCACATGTCAATCTCTAATGAGTTTTGATACTTGTCATTTTGTGATATTTTTTAAATAAATAATATCCACATGTCAATTTATGATTTTTTTCAATTTTTAAAATTAAAAAAGTCACATAATCTTATACTTATATATGTAAAGTATCAAATGTAATAAATATTATAATAAATTGCAATTAATATGTTTTTTCATTCCTTATTTCCAAATTTTATTTAAAAAAATACTTATTATTTACATTTTAATATTTTGTTTCTTTAATCAACACGTGTAATACACAGATGATTTTACACCTAGTAGTTCCATAAATTACACCATTTTCATATCATTTCATTCACCTTAACTAAAGTAAGATGTGTTTACAAGTTATGCTACAGTGAATAAAATATCAAATAAAATTATTTTTGGACACAAACATGAAACATAACTACATGACTATATTAAATATGGTTGATGAAACTAAATCAAATATATATAAAAGAAATCGAAGGTAGAGATGAAACGGGCCCGTTTTGTCTAGAAAATAAATGTTCTTTTCTTTCTGTACGATTGTAAGATTCCCATTTTCAAGCACCTTAGCAACGTATTTATGAAAGGGTACCTTCGGCATTTCAGAAAGAGCTCAAACTTTTAAGCAATCCGGGGTGGGCTACAGCATGGCTCCACAAATCATCAGAAAGGTTAACTCAGTCTATTAGGAGTTAGGACCGGGGAATGCGGCGGGCCAGGCCGGGTTGAGGGTTTTGGCGGTTCGGCCTTTGGGTGATGAGCTTTTTTCTAGACAATTAAATTTAAATTTCGAGCTAAAATATTAACAATTCAATCGTTTTTCTAACTTGTCTTTTCTTTTATATATATATATATATATATATATATATATATATAAAAGGTCAGGATTAAATATGAACTACAAATATTGTGTGAATGTATAACAATTTTTGATCCATTAGATTTAAAAAATGAATGGTTATGATCTTAAAGTACATGGTATTAACATGTGTTAGCATTTACTATATAATTTCACATTACTAATTAAAAAGGAAATTTAACAATAATTTATGGAAAGTAAGATATTAAGGGATGAAATTTAAATTAGATTTCAAAGAATAATACTTTTTATTTTTATTTTATTTAATTAATATATCTTTAAATATGATTTGTAAAAACCGTCCGTAACATTTTTAAAATTTGTTTATTGTTTTTGCGTTCTTTAAGAACATGGTGTATAATTATGCGCATTGAAAATTCTTTAAGAATACCTTAATTATTTTTGTTGATTTTGTTGATTATTGTGGCTATATTCTTCAAGAATAACTTAATTCTTTTTGTTGATTTTATTGATTATTATGTCTGCATTCCTAAGAATATGATATACTACAACATATTGAAAATCCTTTAAAAACACCTTCATTATTTTGGTTCATTTTCATGGATTAATGTTTAACCTTTTTTTCAATCTATGAAAAATGATGTTATTAACTAATTTTTTACATTCTTTTAGCTTAATGTAAAACATTCTTGTAAAGTTATTTATTATGAAAGAATGGTTAATATTTGCATTCAACAATTGTTAAACATTCGTAATAGGAAATAATGAAAACTAATTAGCATTCTGATATTGTAAAACATATGATTATGCAAGAATTATAAAAAAAATAACAGATGTACATATCGCATAAAAAATGTTTCATTCTCTAAAATTAAAATGCAAAAGACATCTTTTATTCTTATTGAATAAGATTTCATCGTTCAATAACTACTAACTTAAAAATTTGTGACGTAAGTGAACATATTTCATTCCTTAAGAATGAAATGCGAAAAAGGCATAATCATATCAAACAATATGAAATCGGTGTATAAAATTCTTTAAGAATCATAGTACATTTTAAAGTGAGGATATTAACTGAAGAATTCTTGAAAAATGTAGGCATTCTTGAAGAATTCTGTAATAACGCAATGTCTAAAACTTTTTTGTGTTTTCATTTTTTCCGATCCATGTCGATTACTTCCTGCATCACAGTCCTCTCATGCCATCTACTTGTATAAAAATGCGACCATAAAAAATTTGTATTTCCACTTTTCTCTTATCGATATCAATTAGTACCTTTTCACTAATTTTGATTTTCTAAATTAGCACAATAACAAGTAGACATTCTCTGTTAAAGTAGACATGGACCTCAATTCAATAACCTATAAAACTCCACATCGATTGACCAGATGCAAATACCTGAATCAAATTAAACAACTAAAACGTTATACCCAAAATCAAATTAAACCCTAAAATCTATTATACAACAAAAATATCAAACCCCAAATTAAATTAAACCATAAATCGAATTAAACCGAACTCAATTTTCACCTAGAGCGAAAAAAACCATGATTCACAATAAAATGCAAAAACAATACATGGTTAATGTCTGCTCTCGAGAGATATAGAGGGAAAAAAATCTGGAGACTTTCTTAGTTGGGGACACCTCCCAGAAACAAGAACAAGACATTAATCAATACTATATCTATGTATATAACTTTTTTTACCATTGAGGGCATCTCCCTCTAGTATCATTTTCTTCGGTCGGCTTCCGTGTAGAAGATGTGTAGCTCGAAAGATACTCTTAAACACCAACAATTACTGATTTGAGGGCAAGTGGGATAAAAGTTGGAGTCTTCGAGAGAGTACTGAAGATCATGTCCACTTTATAAAGCTTTCAGATTTTATGGGTTTTAGCAAGGATAATGCCATCTTATGTAAAATGAGAGGAGGAACAATTGCATCTATTGAGGCGCTTTGATAATCGTGTATGGTTTATTGGTGATGAAAGTCATAATTAGGTTTAAATAAAAAAACTCGATTACCAAAAATACAGGAATGTATATTTGTGTTATTAAATATATTCCTAATTTACTTTTACATATTGATTGGGTCATACATACATACAATAGTTAATGGTTATATATGATCCTAACTCTTTTTCTCTTTCTCTTTCTCTATATATATATATATATATATATATATATATATATATATATATATATATATATATATATATATATATATATATATATAAAAGTTCAACCATTCTGCGCCAATCATTTATCTAACATGTAAACCTTAAAAAACGTGTGTATCATTTTTTCATTAAGGGTATCTTTGTAAATTAGCCATTTTTTTAAATTTACTTCTTTGTTCTTCGTCTCCAGTTTCCGATTACATGAGATCTTTATCTCGTTTGAATAAGATATAGAGGAATTCATTAACAAGATTCTTTCTTTATATAATTCGTTAGCAATTACACGTATTTTCAATTTATCGTGAAGTTTCGCATCTGTATTGCAGTTTTCTTCTTCGTATTCAGTTTCCTATTTCATCAGATATTTATCTCGTTTGAGTCGGATATATCATAATTCATTATCAAGATTCTTTCTTTATATAATTCGTTAGGAATTACACGTATTCTTTCCATTTATCGTGAAGTTTCGCATCTGTATTGCAATTATTTCATCGAATTTTTGTTCTGTAAATTGAGATCTCTATTTCAATTGCATCATCTGATCGGAGCTGATTTAATTTTCAACCAGATCGTTTTTACACTCTGAAGTGAGAGAGATTGCAAATTGATCAGGTTTTCATATGATCTTTGTTGCAATTGCATCATCTGATCGGAGCTGATTTAATTTTCTTTCAGATCGTTTGTATGCTCTGAGGTGAGATAGATTCGAAATTAATCAGGTTTTCATATTTACGACTTTTTTTGTGTTTTTTGTTTTAATTTTGTTGTCGTTCAGTTTCTATTTTATTTTATCATGATTTTCATCGATATTAAGATTGTTTTTATTGTTTATTACATATCAATTGGTTTATTATGTCATAATCTAGTGTTATTCATGGTGATTTGTATTCTTCCATGTGTGAGAGTGAAGAAGAAGATGTTGAGAACTTATTTTTTTTGAAGGTATCACTTATTAAATTATTATGATGTTTTTAATTTTGTTGATGATCATGTATTTACGTATGAATCTGTAAATCTGAATAAATTATTGTATTATTCATATATGAATAAACGTGTGATAATTGTAATTTCGAATTTATTATTATTTTCATTTTATTCATATATTAATAAGTATTGTTTTTATTTTATATTTTTTGAATCATATGAATTTCATTTATTCATATATGAATGTTTTATCATTCATTAATAAACATTGTTTTTTGGTTTATTCATATGAATTTTATGTATTCATATTCGATTGTTTTATTCATATATGATTGTTTTATTCATGCATTAATAGATTGATTTAGATTTTATAATTTTTTATTAGGTGAATCTTCAAGTTCAATAGATGATGCACAATATTGTAGTAATGTAATTGGAGAACATATCTATAAGCCAAATGTACCTGTTTAATATATTCCATTTAAAGGTTTAATCTTCAAATCATTAGAGTTAGTCATCAAAATGTATTCTAAGTATGCTGAAATTGGTGGTTTTGATGTGAGACTGAGCACACAGTCAAGGTTTGATAACAAGATTATAAAGAAGAAACATGTCATATGTAATCATGGTGGCAAACAGAAAAAGAAATCTTGTGACATATTGGGTACAAGTGGTGTTAGGAGGAAACGAAATTCAAATTCAAGAGTTATTGGTTGTCAAACAAAGATTATATTTGAATCTGTGTATGGAACTCCAGATTATAAAGTTTTTCAGTTTGATGAACTTCACAACCATCCACTTGAGAAGAGAAGTGATTTAAAAAAAACGAGACAAATGTCATATCCAGAAAAAGAGTTTATAGTGCGTGCTTCCACATCAAAATAGGCCCAACTATGGCTCATAAGTTGAGGGCAAGCCTGAGAGGTGGGTATGAGTTTGTAATGCCCAAAGTAGTTGACTATAAAATTTTAAGGAGAGATATCAACAGAGTTATAGGTTATAAAGATGCCAAAATGATAGTAAACACAATGAATGAATGTCGAGCTCACTATCCAAATTACTCATTTGAGTTTAATTGTCAAGATGATGTTTTGGACTCTATGTTTTGGGCTGATGAAATGGAGAAAGCATATTATGGTGAATTTGGTGATGTTATCTCGTTTGATGCGACTTTCCGAACAAACAAGTAAGTTATTCTATCTACTTTTTTATAGCTTATTCATATATGAATATTTTAACTTTATGTTTAATATTCAGTTTTTAATATTGAAATTATTTTAATAATATACTGTAACTGTATTCATACATGAATATTTTTATATTCACTTATGAATACGTCAAAAATTGACTTTAATGAACACTTTTTTTTGTGTTATAGGTATCGAATGGTTTTTGTTCCATTTACTGCTATTGACCATCATGAAAAATCGGTTACTGTTGGAGCAGAATTGCTAAGCAATGAAAGCATTGAGTCCTACTCTTGGTAGCTTAAAGCGTTTCTTAAAACTCATGGGAAAGAACCAACACTTCTTTTAACCGATCAAGATGCTGCAATAAAACAAACTATTGAGAATGTGTTTCCTAATTCAAAGCACCGATTATGTATGTGGCATATAATGAAGAAGTTGAAAAACAAGCTATTATTTTAATATATTTCAAATATGTTACATAGTATTAGTTATTTATAGATGAATATAGTAATTTTTTTAAATATTAGTATATTCATTTATGAATATTTATTACTATTTTACTTATTAATATTTATTCATTTATTAATAAATATAGAAGTTTATTTTATTTTTGTTTTAATACAGATATCAGATGATTTATTTACGAACACAAACTTTAGAAAAAAAGTCTCGAAGCTTGTTTAGGACATGAATATGAAACCTGATGTCTTTGAGGTGAAGTGGGGTTTGCTTATGAAGGAATTCAATCTTGAAGACACGAGATGGTTTAAAGACATGTTTACAAAATGTGATTCATGGATACCTGGATATTTTAACGATATTCCAATGGGTGGGTTGATGAAGACTACGTCGAGGTCAGAGATTATGAATTCATTCTTTAATACCTACTCAGAAAGTGGTAATTTACTTTTGAATTTCATGATGAATTACGACACTGCTATTCAAAAGTAAAGGAATACTCAACGAGAGCTTGATAAGGCATCATATAAAATGGAAACACCTCGAGAAATAGAACTACAAGCATCAAAAGTTTATACAAGTACATTATTTTTTAAGGTGCAAAAGGAAATATATAAAGCAAGTTTTTTCTGTACATACTCTTACGTTGGTATTGAAGATGGGTGGGAAGTTTACATTGTCCAACACAACAACAGTAAAGGTGAATTTAAAAATGAATTTAAGATAATTTAATAGTTTTTTATGAATAATTTAATGTTTATATATGAATATGAGAATATTCACATATGGATATTCTAATCATTTTAAAATTAGAACATGTTCATATATGAATTTAATTTCTTATATGAATATTTACAATGTTATTATTCATATATGAATATTTATATATGATGATTCATATAAGAATATGAATTATTGTATATGATTAGAATGTAATGTTCATATATGAATACTTATATATGGTTGTTCATATAGGAATACGAGTATTTATATATGATTTTAAATGTGTAAATTTTGTTTAAATTGTTTATTCATTTTTTTATTATGTTTTTGTATCAGGTTGAAATAAAAGTTGAAGAGAAATAAATAAATTGCAGTTGTGAACATTTCAAGCGTATGGGTGTTTTGTGCAGACATGCTTTTACAATAATGATGAGATGTGGTGTTAAAGAAATTTCTGAAAGGTACATTCTGAAAAGATGGAGAAAGGGCGTGATATCAAGAAATTATCGTTTTAGTTCTCATGAATCTGATTCAGGGGATCGTGAGAATGCGAAGCTAGTCAATTATTCATATTATAGTTTTGAATCACGTTTGTATATTGTAAGAGATGACAAAGAAATTGGATTTGTTTGTTGAGAAACAACAGATGTCGTTGAAGGAATTTGAGAGTGATTATACATCTGGTGGATTGAAAAGCAGGACGGATGGTGAAGTCCTATGCAAGCTTATGGGTGTTTCTATTCCTATTCCAAAAGAGATTAATATTCACGTTCCTCAAGTTCAAGTTGATTGATATATGTCACAACTAGCAAATTAGGGTTAAGATTGTTGATCCTTGTACAAGGCAATTTCCTCTATGTAACCTTGCAACATTTCATTTAGTGAAATTCGAACTGCAATTCTATTTAAGTTCATACGTTCCTACATTGTGATTCAAGCCGAAACAACCTCATGCAAGTCCAAAACTCGATCTAATAAGCCAAGTCCAATTAACTTTGGGCCTTAGCCCAAAAATTCTCGGCCCAAAACCCTTATTGGACCAAGACTTCTTCATTGGGCCCTATTGGGTCGATAACTTCTTCACTTAGTCTTATTGGGCTGAAAACTTCTATTGGGCTCCATATTAGGCCGAAAACCTTTTATTGAGCATTAGTGGGCCGAAAATCCTTATTGGGTCAAGCCAAAATCGAATCCCACTATCTTTGGGTCACCCTTTTGGGCCGAAAACCCTCCTTGGGTTGGTTGGCCTAGCTAAAACAAAAAAAGGAAAAAATGATGGGATAATGAGCATGCCACCTCTTTATGATCCAACATACACCCAAGGCTTTTATCCCCCATGCAACCATGCTAGTCCCATCAAGTAAAGAGAAGTCAACTCTTCTTATCTCCCCCTCCCTCATTCTCTCATTCGGCCGAAAACACACACACATACACCCACGTCACAACTTCAAATTCCTCACTTAACTCTCAAGAACAACCTTCTTCTTCTCTCCAAAAATCTCGAGTTCATCATCACCAAAAACCGGATTCTAGGCTTCTTGGTAAGTTCTATGTAAAACTCAAGTGTTTGCTTCATGTTTTTCTAAGAATATCCCATTTACACCCTTTGTTGTGTGTTAAAACTCTTAGAAACACCACACTTTCGAGAATCTCACCAAGAACACAAGCTAGGATCAAAGTTTCGTATTCTTCTTCTTCTGCATCTCGAAAATCCTCAAGGTGAGCTTCATACCACACCTTTTTCAAGTTTTTCATACTTTGGGGGGGGGGGGGGGAATACAAGTCAAGTTTTTGTTTAACCGTTGGATAATTTCATGGACCAATGTGTTATGTGTTTAACCTTTGGGTATTTGCATGAACATGGAGTTTATCTTATACATCTTCATAAAAATCATGAGAAATGTGTTTGTTAACATATATATATATATATATATATATATATATATATATATATATATATATATATATATATATATATATATATATATTGCATGAATACTTGTGGATATGGGTTATACACTTAAAAATAGAAAAAATGAGTGTTGTGTTCAAACATGTATAACCTAAACTTAAACATCAGCTTTCAACAGAAAAGTTATGGTCTATTTACGGGTTGTTTTGACCATCTTAAACTTAATAATTTTCAAAACTGTTTAACATGCAATTTGTTCAGGTTTATACATTTCTAAGGACTACTCGCATGCATTCATATGATTTTTCTATAATTTTTGGCAATTTTTACAAAACTGCCTATCATTTCAGAAATAATTTCGGACCATTCTGTGAAGGTGAACATTTTCACACTGGTTTGAGGCCATTAAAAATTATAATAAAAATTATGAACAAAGTAGACTCATTTTCCAAACTCTCAGAGTTTACGGATCCAAATTTCAACTTACGATGATTTTTCTATAATTTTTCTAAAAACAGGGACAGAAAAGTCAAAAACTAGAAAATTGTTTTATCATACTAAAAGTTCTTATATTTGTGTTAAATGTAAGTGTATATGATATATTCTTTTAAAACATCTAGACATGTTAACTTATATGTATTTATATATATGATTATATAAATTGTCTTAACAAACAAACATAATAAACTATAATCAGTATAGTTTGGAGGTCACAAACCAGACTTTGAAAGGTGCACATAATTATTTAAAGGCATAATTATCCTATTTTGCAAGTAAAACGAAGTCATAGTTCACGTAAATCTGTTAAGGCTCTTGTGAGACTTTCCTTCACCGTACCTACCTACCGTACACCGTAAGTATGGTAGTTATAACCAGAGTCTCCTGGAGGGAGAGCGATGTAAGTGTGTATAGATCTATACGGGGTTGATACCCCACACCTGAGCTGTTCACTACAGCTAGACGAGCCAGTCTAGGGTGACAAATATCTTACCGAAACCGACGCCTGAAGAACGTCATGACAGGCATATCAGTCATATTAAGCATGGTTATAGCGAATAACATAGGGAATAACAATACGATTTTGGTTTACGGGAAGCTTACACTTCATCGGTTTTATTAAACTATAAAGCTGCAAATCATTTTTCAAGTATTCAGTCTCTTACACTTCCGGTCTTAGGGTTTAAGACTACAGTCTCTCTTACATCAGAAAATATTGGATTTTATGGGAACGTTCGCTTTACTTTTACAAACAAAAGATAACAAAGGACATGCATGCATATATTCACAGTTTTGGAACGAGACTTACAAATCATCTTCATAGAAAATATCGGATTTTCTGAAAGTACTACGAGAATTATTCTAAACAATTGCAAAACCATTTTTATACAAAAATGCTTATGAACTCACCAACTTTTTAGTTGGTGCTTTTCAAAACGACTTGTATTCTCAGGGATCCAGTAACAAGTAATTAGCTCTGCTATGAGGTCAAGTGGTGCTTTTGTGTAACCGATGAACAAGTACAATATGTAAACAATGTAAGTTTGTATTTTCAATGTATGTCACTTGTAATGCTATGTTTCATTCATATTCAATTGTTATGGTACTACACAATGATGTCATCCGCCCCCGGACGTTTTCGCCGTCCTGGTTCGGGGGTGTGACAATATAATTGCCTCGCCTCTGCCCTTCACATTAAACATAATATATATTACAAATACAAGATAAGGGCAATTAATCTAAAAGGGTCGGACTATGGAAAATACACAAATACAATATAATAACATCTAACAGCCCCCCACAGTTTGAACGGGAGATAACTGACGAACGTTCAAACTGTCTTGGAAATCTAAAACTAATGAAGATGGTAGGCCTTTGGTGAAGATATCCGCATATTGAGACTTGGAAGGAACATGTATAACTCGTATCTGACCCATGGCAACTTTGTCACGAACAAAGTGTATATCAATCTCAATATGTTTTGCGCGTTGATGTTGATCAGGATTATTGGACAAGTATACAGCACTGACATTGTCACAGTAAACAATAGTAGCACGGGAGGTAGGACAATGTAGCTCTAATAATAAATTTCGAATCCAAGAAGTCTCTGCCACAACATTAGCTACTCCATAATATTCAGCCTCAACACTAGAACGTGAGATAGTACCTTGTATTTTGGAAGACCAAGACAACAGATTTTGTCCAAGAAACACAATAACCTTAAGTCGAACGACGAGTTTTGGGACAACCAGCCCATTCAACATCAGAATAGGCGATAATACCATGAGAGGGAGTGGAGTACAATTGTAAGCCGTGATCAATAGTATAATGCACATAACGCAAAATATGTTTTAGAGCTGTAAAATGAGGCTCGCGCGGGTCATGCATGTATAAACAAATTTGTTGAACAACATATGTAAGATCTGGTCGTGTGAAAGTGAGGTATTGTAAAGCACCACCAAGACTATGATATAAGGTGGGATCAGTAACCGGAGGACCTGAATCATCCACCTTGGCAAGAGAGTCGTTTGGAGTTCTAGCTGATTTGCAATTAATCATGTTGGCTCTAGTGAGAATTTCAAGAGCATACTTTCGCTGAGATAGGAACATACCAGTGGTGTATCTGGTAACAGGGACCCCTAGAAAATAATTAAGATCCCCCATATTAGTCATAGAAAACTCAACACCAAGGGTGGTAGTAATCTTTTGTAAAAACGATGTAGATGAGGCTCTAAGAAGAATGTTATCCACATAAAGAAGAAGGTACGTAGTGTTAGGACCCTGCTTATAAATAAACAAAGAAGTATCGCAACGACTATTAGTAAAACCAAGGTGTAACAAGAACTGCGCAAATCATTGGAACCAAGCCCGCGGTGCATGTTTGAGACCATACAGAGATCGTTGTAGGAGACAAACATGATGCGGAAAGTTGGTGTCACGAAAACCTGGGGGCTGGTGCATGTAGACAGCCTTATGTAAATGCCCGTGTAAGAAAGCATTTTTGACATCGAGTTGACGAACATGCCATTGTTGAGAGACGGCTAAAGTTAGTATCGTACGTATAGTGGTTGGTTTAACCACCGGACTAAAAGTTTCATCACAGTCGATACCCGGTCTCTAACTGCGCCCATTAGCTACAAGACGAGCTTTATATCGAGATAAAGTACCATCAGCATGTTCCTTCTTTTTAAACAACCAGATGCAATTAATAACATTAGCATTAGCAGGTTTAGGAACTAATACCCATGTTTTGTTAGAAATAAGAGCTTGAAATTCATCTTTCATGGCATTAAGCCAGTTGGGATCATTAAATGCCTGTAAAGTGCTAGGAAGAGGAGAGACAGATTTAGTAAGAAGGTTAAGTTTATGAACTGGTTTGGTGATGCCTACACGAGACCTAGTGATCATGGGGTGAGTGGACTCGAAGAGGAGAAAAGGGGGTGGCGCGGTGGTGGTAGTTAGAGGAATGTATGGGGTGGCAGACCCTAAGGGAGGAGAGGATGTGGAAGACGTGTTGTCGGAAAAAGAAGTCTGTGGAGTAGAAGGGACGGTCGAAGTGATTGTCGGAGCAGATGCAGAGTTGGGATCAACAGAAGGGGTTAGGAATAAAATGGAGATGTGTTAGGAGTCATAGACCTGAATGGAAAAACAGTTTCATCAAATGTGACATGGCAGGAAATGATGATAGAATTGGTGTGAAGATTAAGACATCGATACCCTTTATGATGACTCGGGTATCCAAGAAAAATACACGGGGTGGAACGCGGAGAGAGTTTGTGGGGAGTAGGAATCTGTAGATAACATAAACAACCAAATATTCGAAGATGCAAGTATGATGGTGTGGAATTGAAAAGTTTTTGGTGAGGCGAAATATTTCCAAGTTGATACCAAGTTGATTGATATAATTGCCTGATACCAAGTTGATTGATATAATTGCCTCGCCTCTTCCCTTCACATTAAAAATAATATATATATATATATATATATATATATATATATATATATATATATATATATATATATATATATATATATATATATATATATATTACAAATACAAGATAAGGGCCATTAATCTAAAAGGGCCGGACTATGGAAAATACACAAATACAATATAATAACATCTAACAGTTCAAAGCAATAAAAGTTCTGGAATCAAGAAAAGAATTCCAAGTGCAGGTGAAGCAACATATGTTAATTTTAAAAAAGAACATAGAACGTGCTCAAGATGTGGAGAACGAGTTCCTCACAATTTACGTACCTGTCCAGTAAGAATTTTAAAAAAGAACATAGAACGGGCTCTGATACCAAGTTGATTGATATAATTGCCTCGCCTCTTCCTTTCACATTAAAAATAATATATATATTACAAATACAAGATAAGGGCCATTAATCTAAAAGGGCCGGACTATGGAAAATACACAAATACAATATAATAACATCTAACAGTTCAAAGCAATAAAAGTTCTGGAATCAAGAAAAGAATTCCAAGTGCAGGTGAAGCAACATATGTTAATTTTAAAAAAGAACATAGAACGTGCTCAAGATGTGGAGAACGAGTTCCTCACAATTTACGTACCTGTCCAGTAAGAATTACAGTTGCTCAATCAACAAAAGACATCTATGGTTTCTGTTTTTGTTTTTTTTTAATTTTTTTGTCCTATTCATTTTTGAATATATGCAGATAATAATCATAAAAAATAATATTCATGTATGAATAATACAATATTATTGCGTCATTATGAATTTATCAGAAGCTACTACTTAACACATTTATATGGATATGGTAAATTGATATGTGAAATACATGTTAATTATAAATGAATATATCATATTTGTTTTTTTAATTTACTAATAAATAAGTTATATGGATATGGTAAATTGATATGTGAGGAATCTTTGGATTTAAGTCAAACAAGGGATATATTAGACTCCATCTTGTGTATGAGTTCATGATCAGACTGAGAGAAAATAGGCATAATAGCATAGCCTGAATACTAGAATTATCAACATTGGAATTGTTAGCAGCCAAAGATGAGTCAATGGCATCTACTATTACCTGATGAGAAGAATCCACCCTCAACTGAGAATCATGAGAAGCAGTACTGGTTGAAGGATCGACAGAAATCTGTATGTGCTGAGAAGTCTTTTTATTATTTATTAAAATAAAAAGATTCTGCTCCGTCTGATTGTCCGCAGTCTTTTTTGGAAGATTATATGTATTCTCAAAAGATGATTGGATGGTCTTGCCCGTTGGCCTGTAGACTTGACGTGGGGGAGCTTTTCCTCCTTGACCTTGTGAAGATTTTTTCCTATAGGCATTAGAGTTAGGAGCTGATGGCTGCTGGTTGGGCTTCTCTTTGTTGGCTGCATCAGTTGTACTTGACTTTTTCGAATGAAGTTTGAAGTTTTACTTTGAATAACCTTGTTTGGAACAAGACGTGCAATATCGTTCCGTGGGGTCTTTCTCATAGACGATTTTATGCCATCTTCCTTCGTTTTTCTTCATAAGATCCACCTCAACGCATACCCTTGCGACACCGGGTCGAGATGGGGGTCGGACCATCCGATTAATAGCACTTTGCCTACTACGTTAGCAATAGTAGCAATCTTGAAAAAAAAGATCGGAAGATTCGGAAACAGAATCCACATATTAACGAATCTGAAGAGATAATCTTTGATGTACGTTGCATCTTTCAACCAAAGCTTAATGGTTTCTTCTGGAAATGTTGGAATAGATCTCAGAGTAAAAAATTTGTACATTTGATTAATGCAAACAATCCTTTTTTTGGAGCTGACGCTCTTTTTTTTGTTGGTTCATAGTCCACACGGGGTTCTGGTCTTTTTACTTTATGTTCCGGATAAAATTGATCCCTCGATCAAGTCCTAACTAGAAATCTCTTAAGAAAAGACGAGAAATCGTTTGGATTCGAGGTGAAAGCCTTCCCCACCGTTACGGAGTTCTTCTGCTCTAATCTCCGAAATCGAAGGACTTCATACGGGCTGAGGACTTAGTATTGATTCATGCAAAGATGCTCCTCTAAAGCTGGAATAAGGGATTGCCCACTTCACCGCCCCGAAGAGCAGTGGCTCTGTTGTTTTGCGTGCCTACAGAGAGAGACTCAAAAAGTACCGACGCTCAATCGAAAGAAAGATAAATCCACTATATGCTAAACTCATGCCCCAGGAATCCCGGGGGTACGAACTAATTTTTTTACTGGAGGGAAGGCTGGGGAAAAGCATAGAGCGTGCGGGCTCAGCTATCGCACTCCTCCCATCCGCGAAGCTGAGGCGGGAGAAAAAGCATAACTCCCCGGTCTCCTAGGTTACCTTTCGATCTTCCTCCCCCGTGACGCTCCCAAATCGATCGCTATCCTTTTCTTGCTTTCTTGTTGTCTTGAATTGTTATAGAGCGGCTTTATATCAGGTATAATTGGTAGGATGAAGTGGGATGAAGCCTTAGTGGGTATAGCAAGTGTGACGGGGAGGCGGCTCGGGCGTAGTGGTTCTGGACGCCTAGCACGAAAGAGCCTTCTCTGGTAGCGGCACTATACCTTAGTCTCTCTCTAGCTTCTAGTCTATATAAAATGTAGTTAGCAGAGGTCAGTCTGTCTGGCGTTCCCTCGCATCAAGGGCTACTTTTGCATCGGCTCTCTCTCGTTCTCGTTAGGGAATTCCCGAGGTGAAAGCAGCTCTCTCGGAAGTAAGTTTCCCCGCTGGGACTAGTCTAAGAAACTTTCACTTGAATTGCCAAGCCTCTTGTGGTAACGCCCTTGACGAATTGCGTTCAACGTCCCTTTATGACTTTCCTGATCGGCGCCCCGGGTCGGTAGCCGGGCTCCGGGACATTACTACCACGACGACTATCGCCCCGAGCCCAAAGAAGGAAAAAAACAAATGGACTAAAGCGAGGAGTTCATTGGCCATACATAGTTAAGGAGGATGGGGGTTCATATATCCCTTGTTTGACTTAAATCCTGTTCACAAGCATTTCACAAACTATTTAGACGATGTTCAATAACACTTAACAAACCATCTAAGACTTGTTCACAAACTTGTTTCACAAAACCATCTTACATGTCCTCCAAAAGCATTCAACTTCAACACAAACTGTTCTCCTATACCATCACACTTCATCACAAACAATCATCAATATTCTTTTAACTTTTTTTGAATTGTTTGCATAGCCTTGTATGCATGAGTGGTACGCACTTTGAATTCCACATTTTGATATTTCGGCAAGATCCAACTCCTTATCCTTCAACATGTTAATTTCAGAAGTTAGCATTCGGTGCACATATCGTTTTCTGAGCTTCTCTAAAGTAGTTTGTTGAATTGTACTTTCTTTATGAAGACCTGATTTCCAATTTGAGATTGGTTGTCCCTTATAGGTCTCCATATGTCTTATTGAAAATACCCTACAATCAACTTTGTTTTTAACTGCTCTCCGTGGCATTTCAAGTCGTTGAGGTATGATACTTTCTTTTGAGATGGAATTTGCTCTTGGATGGTTTATTTCTTTAAAGTATCTCACAAACAAGATTTTCTGATCATTAAATAAAATAAAAGTTAGATGTGTAATAAAGTGGTTCTTATACGTTGTTGTGAATTGGGTACTTACCGAAGGTTTTGATGGGTTTTGAGCACTACAACATTCATATGGTGTACATGCAACCCTAATGCTTTGGATCTAGGTTTTTCTCAAGTTATACATGCAAATAATAGTCCAAAGCATAAACCCTAATTCTAGCATACATAATTTTGAAATTGATAGCTAAAACCAAGTTAGATGAATACCTTTTCCTTGTAGCTAGTTGATCTTGACCTTCAAGAGCTTAGTGCATCAATTGTTGCACATCTAATGAGTCACAAACACCAAGTATCAATGGAGAATTATGAGAGAGAGGTTAGAGAGGCTCAAAATCGGCTAGGGTTTCTTTTCCATGCATAGGGGCCGAATTCATGAGCTAGGGGGTTCCTTTTATAGTTGAGGCTCCTAGGGTTTTTAACATGGAAATCCTAATTCCCTTGCTTGGGCCCTAAGCAACACATGGATCCCTTATGGTAAGCCTATGGACGAAATCTATATGGACTTTCATATAGTTTTCGTCCACCCTATACCAATAGGGTCCATTAGCCCAAACTACAACTATTACTGATTTACATAATCAGTCCTCGTTAATTTAATCAGTCCCTTTTGATCACTAAATTAATTCCAAATTAATTTCTGATCAATACTAATTAAATAATATGATTTCACAATTAATATATTATTCTTATAATATATTAATAAATCACAATTAACCTCTTTCTCCATGATTCATCCTATCAAATTGCTATGGTAAAGGCAACCCAAAAGGACCATGCTACTATTGGGTCAAGTACATACCAATTATAGTTATGGGCTTAGACACCTAATCCAACAGGTTTTATTAGTACTCCATATTTCCCTTCATAATCCCCCTCAACTGCACTGTTGTCCAGAATTTTAGTTGATGGTTTCTTAAAGTCGAAGACAATCACAAGAATATGAGCACTTCTAACAACTGAAAAAAATACCGGTTTTTATGTATATAATGGTAAAGTATTTTGTTGATAAAATATATATAAAAAAACAAATTTAATTAACATACCATGTCAATATCTTTTATGTTCAAGATTTTTTTGTACCCATCAGTGTTGTGATGAAAGTTCTCCTTGAATTTTTCATACTTTCTTTCATCAAACAATGTTGAAGATACATAAGCATTCTATAACCAAAATAATTTTAAAGGATTAATAAGTTTTTAATCATATATGAATATATCATGTTGGTATATTAATCATAAGTGAATACTAAAGCAATTTATATTTGATTTTTATATTCATAAATGAACACATCATTTTGTTATAATCATATGTGAATTTCAATTGCATATACATAATTATCTTAAATGCTAGTAAATAAATATAATATTCATAAATGAATACATAATGTTTGTATATTCATTTATCAATAAAGAAGAAATTAATGTTAGAACACGAACTTACAGAAACTTCAACTTTCAAGAAAAGTCTATATGGTAAATTTCAGACATCCCTTCCCAGTTCTTGGTGGTTAAGTAAATCACCCCAAGTGTCTAAAACTTCTGAAAAAAACTTTGTGTTTCCATATAGACTTTCCATAATTGCTCTTTCTGTTACCTGACCATATTTTGTCTGGACAACCACATCTCTACAAATATATAATCAAAATGTCATACATTATAATTTATATAATAATCATATATGAATATGTCTATAAAATAAAGTTACGTACGATGTATTCCCTTGCAAGTTGAACAACCACTCACAAACAATACTCTCCTGATGTGTCAGCTTAGGTTTTGTGTCTATTATCCTGCATTTGTAAGGTGATTTGAAAGCATCAGCAGGCTTCTTCTCTATTGATTCATCCAGATCATGTTTTGATGGTCCAACTTCTGTAGGAATTGCTACAAAGATTGGATTTGGATTAAGAACATTTTTGTTTGATAATCTGATCACACCCCTCTGATGGTCTTCTTTGATTTGTTTCTTTGTAAGTACTTTTTTGGTGAAGATTCATTGTATTTTTTACTTGAAGTTTGATCTGAATCTTGACTGAGACCTATACTAAAGCTTGGATGAGTATTATCTTCATTTTCTGATTTTTTACCTACCAGAAGATTTATCATATAAATAATTATATGTTAATTATAATATTTTTTATATTTTATTCATATGTGATTATTGATCATTCCAATCATATATGATTTTTGAAATATTTTTCTAAATTGTTACCTTCTTCATTTCCTTTTGTCTTGTCAGCTTCTCTTTCTTTTTTATTTTCATTTTCAAACTTTTCCTTGCCTAAAAGATACACAACATATATAAATATTTTATCTATATTCAAAATATTGCATTACTTATTCATAAATGAATATAAATATTTTAATATGTTAATTTATGAATAAGTAATGCATAGCATTACTTTTAAACAAGTAATTCTATCTTTAACTTATTAATAAATGAAAAGTGTGTTATTCAAAAAATCAATGTAAGCATTACTTACACTGTCTTATTCACTTGTGGATAAGTAATATATTCAGTTATGACTAAGTAATGCATATCATTACTTATGAATAAGTAGTACTATATCTTTTATTTATTCATATATTTTCTTATTCATTTGTGAATAATCAATCTTATTATATTTACTTATTAGTTAATCAACCATTTACCTCTATCATGTGTATTTCCTTTCTCAACTTCTCTTTGTTAATCCCCACCTTCATCATTTCCTTTTGTCTTCTTAGCTTCTGCTCCTCCTTTATTTCCATGTTCAGACTTTCCCTTGACTGAAACATATACATCATATATGAATATTCTATCTTTTTTACTCATTTATATAGTGTCTTATTCACTTATGAATAAACAATGTTATTAAAAAAATTAATATAAGTATTATAATATATTTACTTAATAGTGAATCATTCATTTACCTATATCATCTCCCTTTCTTTTCTCAACTTCTCTTGGAAAAATGACATATATGCCCTATTATGTTTCTAGGGTTGACCCATTTAGTCATTTAACTTATTTTGTGGCTTTATGAGTGAACGAAGTTGTTTTTGTCAGGTCGATTACGTCCTTTTGACCAAAGTGACCGGGTCACCCGGTTATCCCTTGGCCATATTGACATTTGATGACCAATTTTTCCACATTTGACTTTGAATTTTCCTAATTTTGACTATTTACATTGATTTTCCATTACCGAAACTGAAGCAATCGAAATCAATCGGAAATTCAAAATTTCCAATCTTTAACTTCTTTAACCAGCCATCCATAAAGGGCATGTTTGACCTTTGATACATAGAAACATGGAACTGAAAACAAATGGGGTGATTAAAGAGGAGGCATCTGTGGAAAGTGAAGAAGAGGAGGATGAAGTGATTGTTTTCCAGCGAAAATTGATTAATAATCAAATGGAAATGCCCCTGGTAAAAGACATCAATTAAGAGGGGATTCAAAATGTTCAAAGTAAAGATTTTGCGGTTCCGGTTTCGGTGTACAATGTAGTCGGACGACCGTATCAAGAGGCGGAAATCCCATTTGTTGATTCGTAACCAGTAGAGAAGTACTTAGCTTTGATCAACTCACGGTTACAATATGTCATCGGGAAAAATGTACCTACCAGCAGAGATTGAAGTTGTATGAGTTCCATGACCATCCGATACTCTCCTTTTTAGGCCAAATCCTAATATCCAAAACTCTAATAACAGATCCGACCCAAAATATGACTCCTTCAACAACCCTGCACTATTAAACGTCTTAATCCCTAGAAACTCTGACGAACGCTTGGTATGCAGATGGCGAACTTGTTCGGGAATAAACAAGATAACCCCAAAAGCATATCTGAGCTTGGAATCCTCTACAATAGAAAGCTTAGCTAAGAAGCCATGGAACGATATATTTATGTTCATGAGCCGGGAATATTGAAGGATTAGCATCCTTGTGAACTCGAACAATGAATGTGATTTGGCCTTGTCGGTCTGTACCGAAAGCAGTGAAAATAAGATGAAAAAGGTAAAGTAAGAAGTAGAAGTTGGCCATGGAAGATATTTAGATTTTCCGACCACCGTTGGTGGTGGTGAAATTGGGTTGAAATGAAAGTGGAAGAGATGAAGAATGGGTATTTGAAATTGTTGCAGTGGCAGTACACTGTGAGCTGGAGTGAGATGATTTGATTATCTATGTGGACACATGACTGAAACCTGATACGATAGGTAAGGATGACTAAAAAAACAGGTTGCCTCCAAACTTATGCCCTTATAAAAACACGGAATTAGTTTAGGGACTTAAAAGGTCAACCCTAGAAACATAATAGGGCATATATGTCATTTTCCCACTTCTCTTCCTTGTTTATGTACACCTTCTGAGTTCCCTTGTCTGCAAGATCCATATAATATTATATATTAAGTATAATTAATTAATGAATTGGTGAATCTATAATAAGATTTTTTATTTGTAAATAAATAATAAGTTGATACTAACATACGTTGAATAACTTGACTGATCAGAGTATTAGTTTTACTTCTAGGTATTGGTGACTGTGAGAACAAGAGATCTGATGCGCAGGGACAAGGTTTGAAAACTCAAACCTTGAGTTAATGCTTAAGATCAATGTCAGCTTACTAAGGAATGTTCCAGTCGAGTCTGGCAAGACCAGTCAAGTCTGAGTTAATACATTCAACAAAGTGTTCAAGATATTAATGAAGAGTGAAGATAATGATCAAGGTAAAGACAATAAATGAAGAACAAGAAGAATGTTTGAGAGAATAACTTGAAAGGTGAAGTAAACTAGAATGATGCTATATTTGTTTGAACAATCCGTCCTTTGATATTGTCATTGAATGTTCCTTAAATAGGAGAATAAGGTACATAGTACAAACCATAAACATACATATGAACGGATAATAAAGTTACTTCTGACACTCTGATTATCTAAGTGGACAAAAAGACTAAGTCCTATGATACGTTACATCAGACAAAATGCCAAAGATAATTAATACATATGGAAAAGTACATTCCGACAACATCAACACAAAACAACAACTCTGGAACATATACTTTGTTCCGGACACCAATTTCACTCCGGAACACTGATTGACTCCTGAACATCTTCTGATTTCAACACCATCTTACTCCAGAACTGGCTTACTTCGGAACATACAAGGACATAGATTGCAAGAGGTTCACTTTCAGGTTCCAGCAATCTCCCCCTAAGTGAACTTAGCAATCTGGTAGGTTTAGCTTGAATCTTCCTTGATGAAAACGTATGTCGTGTACAACCATTCTCTAACCGCAATGTACCATTGAAGCTGGCTTACAAACTTAGCCTTCACATGCTCTGGACGTCGGACTTGGATGCTTGACTGATGAACTTCTGAAGAGCCTTAGTGGGAACCAGGTGCTTGTCTTGAACTCGAAAAAAGCTCTTTTGATTTGTTTTTCTTTGAAGGTAGACAAAGCCTAATACTGGTTCATCGATGGGTTCTTCCGCAAGGATTTCAGCTTCGGGCAGTTTGAAGTCGATTTTGGCCAAGTATTTATATGTTCCGAACAGGTGGGCCAGTTCATAATCGCATCTACAGAACTCAACAACATAATCCTTAAGAAAGATTAAGGCAGAATGGTAAGCTCCCATATTGAGATCATTTGACTGGATGCTATGGAAGTGAGCAATAATAGTCAAGATATCATTTGGATTAAGAGTAGGGAAATCAGCATCAGTAATGGTCTTGCAGGTTGGTTTGTTCCAGAAGATGTGAAACCGGAATAGAATGCAATTGAGTTCAAACTTTGTCAGAATCTTCCTCCCGAATCCGGAAATCTCAGTGATCCTTTTCCGAGACCAAACTTCTTTGAGAGGAAGTGCGTTCTTGGCATAAAAGGTCTTCAGTCTTTCACGCTCAGTCCGGATGATCATTTGAGGATCATCCTCCGGATGGAGAGGAGAAAATTTGGTGTAGAACTTTCTGAAGGGAGAAAGAGGAAGATCAAGTTGTTCCGAATCATTGTTGGGAATGTCATAGTACATGAAAGGCACTATGTCGACATCCTTTAGAATTCCATCTCGGCGGAGTGGAGAGATCCCTAACATTGGATGAGGATTCTCATCCTTAAAATATTGGATCCGGATGCTATTTTCAAGGGCTTGAAGGATCTCATCTTGACACCAACCTGATTTTGACTTTGGTAGAGGCCCGAAGTAGTGAGCTTGATGGCTTTCAGTGATGGGCTTCTTACCCTTATCTTGTTGCTTCTGAAGAGTGGAGAGGATGAAATGCATATTCTCATCGATTGAAAACTTTGTAGGAGAAGAAGGCAAAGGCTCTTCCGGAATGTCATCTGGCTTCCGGAGAGGAGAGCCTTCATTGATTGGAATGATTTTTGGAGCTGGAATAGGAGGCAGCATCGAGGCAGTGGCTCGGAAGGCGTCAACCGTCAATTTGGTTTTGGCCTTAGCCATTTGAATACTTCTTTTAAGAACATCGGGCAGTGTAGTTGGCCAAGAGACTGCGGACCAAACTCTTTGTTCTTCCTCCGTCAATATCTTAGTAGGTAGCTTCCTTGGAGCCTGGAGACCTACTATGGCGTTGGTGACATACTCCACTTCTTCTTCATCCCTTTCATCATCATCATCATCATTTCCTAGAAGTCCGGAAAGCACTTGGACTTCATCATCAGACTTTTCATCTCAGAGCTAATATTCCGAGGCAGATTTCCATGGTTGACTTGGACCTTCTCCCCCTCTTGCATTGGTGAACCTTGGAGCCAGTGAAAGTACAAGAGACTCCTTCATTTCAGAAAACTTCTCAAACACCTTTTGGAAGCTGGTAATGAGTTGAAGGGTGAGAGCATCGTAGGCTTCAGTAGTGGGAGCTTGAGATTTCAGGTGATCAAATAGTTGGGAGAGGATCGAGAGCATTTCATCAAACTTGAGGTTCGGAACATCGACGATGTTCCAACATGCTCGAAGAAGTTTGATGAGGACCTGTTGCATGATGAGATTCATCTCATCCTTCTTCCGGATCTCCTTCTCCAAATGTTGAATCTGCTTCTAATGACGAATATGAGTTTGCTTAATGAGTTCGTTGGAAGCCTTCAGCATATCGTAATGAACCTTTAACATCTGGGTGATGGTGTCAAGGTAGTGATCAACACTTTCGTCATATTTCTTCTCAGCTTCCTCAATGGTGTGCTTGAGCCTCAAAGAAATGAGTTGATCCAGTTGAGCTTCACGTTCCTCAGTGGTGGGTCCGGACTTGTTGGCTTCTGATAATGACCGGAGAATGGCATCAAGTTTCGAATCTATTCCGGAAACTTTGTCATCGATTTTGGTGTTAAGTCCGGCTACTGATGCTTCGAGGGTATTCACCTTCTTCATTGTATCTGAGACATTGGAATGGATTTCCAGAAGGGAAAAAGGGTCAATATAGTTTCCAGCAGATGATCGAGTGTCCGAAGTGGAATCACGGGATTTGTGCTTATGAGCTTCTTGATTGGGTTGCTGTTTAGGAGAGCCAGGAAGAGTAGGATTAGCAGCAGTGTTCTTTGGGGTGGACTCAGTTTCTCCTTCAAGAGTGGCTTGGACACAATCCTCAACATTTATTTCTTCATCAACCGATTCCGAAGAGGATGATGAAATTCTGAAGTCCAAATCTGGCCTTGATGAGGAAGGCTTTGAAGGAAATGGAAATGAGGAAAACATCTTGGGAGCAGCGATTGAGGCTCCTTCATCGTCAAACATAACTTCATCAGATAGTTCTTCATTAGGATCGGAATGCATGACATTATGAAGTGGATTTGTGGGAGTTTCTCTGGAAGCAAATTCCATATCAGCTACTTCATCAGTGGGGACAATGAAGGGCATGTTGCTTTGAATTGCCCTGTTCCTCATAGAGATGAGGTTGCTTCCACCTGGGATCTTGTGAGTTCCGGATGTCAAGATTTGGCCCTATCAATAAAATCTTCCCATAGTGGGTCGTTATCGCCTAGTCGTCTTATACTCCTTCCGGGTATCAGAGCAGTTGAGGCATCGGAAGCAGGAGGGACAGCTCCCGCTTCGGAATGCTTGGGGTCCGGAACAGGGGTTCCGGAGTGTGTGTGTGTAGAAGAAGATGTGATATCAAATGTGACACGTGAGTGTGTTCTAGGGGGGGCAAGGAACTATCATCAACACTGACATCACCTTTTTGGGAAGGTGAGGGTGGATTATGAGCAGACTCCCCGTGAGTGTGTGCAAGTGATTTTGAAACATCGAGGGGTACCTCGGATGAGTGGGCAGGAGGGGTATACGGACGGCCAGAGTCATCCGGAATGTAATAGGTTCTTTCCTTTTGAGAGGAGGAACTGACTTTGGCTCTCTTTTTAGCTTTAGGCTTTGAGGGAGAAGTCTTCCTCTTAGCATACTTCTTTTTCTTTCCTCCAGACGAAGTTTGTGTGGCCATTTCCGGAGTGGGATCAATGGAGACCCGGGCAGGTTGTGTTGGGTCATACACAACCGATGTCTCAAAATGGTGTTTTAAATGAATGGATCCGGAAGGTATTATGGCCAACATATGTTTTGGTAAGCGTCTAATTTGTCCAAATGAGGATTGGTCCGGAATGCGATAATGCTTAATAGTTTTGAAAGTGACATATACCTCTTTCAGAATTGTAGCAATTGGGATAGGTTCGGACCTTTCCCTATAGAGTTCTTGAATCGTCAAGGCCCAAAACCTAGAGCTTGAAATTTCATTCTCTTCGCGCTTGATGGCGAACTTCCGGAAGTCTTGCCAGAGCACTTCAGGAAGATCAACTGCAACATCCTTTCCGGAGAAGATGTTGTAAACGACATACAACCAGTCCTTGCTTAATGTATCCGTACCTCCATGCTTTCCGGACAGCCCACGGATAATAACGTGCATCAGAACGGTCCACAGACCGGAAACGGCGGATTTTTGGAACTCCTTTGCTTTGTACTCTTGATCATATCCGATGTGGTTCAGGAATTGTTGAAACTCCTCAGTAGTGGGTTCTTGAACCTTGAAATCTTTGGGTTTTTCCTTCACTCCGATTGCTCTGAGAAACGTCGACTTGTGGATTGGAACAATTCGATCTCCAATGATCTTTGTTTCAAGGACATCGTTATCGATCTTGATCCTTGTGAATGCAGTGTGGAGAAGTTTAAGTGGAAGAGGTGGTTCTGGGATTTTTGTGAGAGGGATGGAGATGGGATGATAAGCAATGAACTCAATCATAACCCTGAGAGGTTCATCAAAATCCATTGGATTAAGTGACAAGCTGTGTAGTATCCCTTAAAAAAGGTTTAGTCGACACTGATGATGAGGATCCCTTTGACGATTTCTTCTTGGCAATGGATATGGTGACTTTGGGAGGAGAAAAAGACGCCATTGTTGAAGATACGATGAAAGCTTGAAGAACACAAGAACACAGAGGGAGATATAAGGGTTTTGAGGAATTTGTGCGCGTAAAGAGATGAATGAGGGTTTAAAGGGGCTTATATAGGTGATGGAAACGGGTCGGGTTTCAAATTGTAATGATGAAATCCGAAATGGAAACGGGCAACATTTAATGTTTTTCCTTTTTTAGGTTGAGTTAACCTATGGTGACGAAAGGTTTTGATGGAAGGAAATTGGAAATGGAAACGGCAAACGGCGATGGGATGTTTGCTTTATGAATCATGAAAACATGGCGCGTATTTCAAGGAGGACACGATAAGGATCTTGAGAAGTTACCATTGGAAAACGTTTCACCTTATAAACCTTTGGACATCACAATATTTAATTCCGGAACAATGGTGTTTCAGAAGTCTTGAAAATGGTTTGCAAAGAATGAGAAGTCCGGGATGAAAATTTGTGATTTGTTCCGGAATGAAGCATATGAGCTTAAAATGTTCCGGAGTTGTTTTGAAAATTCTGGAGACAAAAGTTTTGAGGTGATCCCGGAGAAAAATATTTAAAAGATTCCGGAGTGAAAGATTTCATTAGGTTCCGGAATAAGGTTTGAGAAATACGTCCGGAATGAAAATTTGAAAAAGATTTTCGGAGCAAAGTTGAGCAAGGTCTGAGATTCCGGAACAGAATTTTGAAATTCTGGGATGATCACTGAGATGTTCCGGAGTGCATTTTGAAAGAATTTCCGGAGCAAAATCTGAAAAACTTCTGGAGTGAGATTTGAATTTCTGGAGCAAAATTTGAAGTTAAGAATACAATACCTTTCCGGATTTGAATTCTGGGATGACTTTATGAAGTAAGTTCCAAGGTGAGATATGTACGAATGTAACTATATGGATTATGGACTTCATATGATAAGATGAACTGTACAACTTAAAACTCAAGTGGTGGTTAGAAACAAAGAAAAGTAAAATGATCCTATGCATTCCAAGAAACAATAGTTCCGAGATGAAATATGATTTAGAATTCAGAACTAATTTTCTTTCTGATGTTTCCATCAGAGAGTGCAAGTTTCTTGAAAAAACTGAGGATCATGCATCATCATACCCATTTTGTTCAGAAAACCATTGAACTTGGTTTCGTCTAATGCCTTAGTAAAGACATCAGTAATTTCATGATCAGATGGAACAAAAATGAGTTCAATGTTGCTATTTAAGACATGATCTTTTATGAAATGGTACCGTATGTCAATGTGCTTTGTCAGGGAATGCTGAATTGGATTGTGCGAGATCGCAATGGCACTTTGAGAATCATAATAGATCGGAATGCGTTGAAAGCGGTAACCATAATCCAAAAGTTGAGATTTCATCCAGAGAACTTGAGAGGTACAACTGGCAGCAACAATGTATTCTGCTTTGGCTGTAGATAGTGCAATGCAGTTCTGCTTCTTGGATGACCAACTAACCAATCGACCACCTAAAAATTAACAGCTACCAGATGTGCTTTTTCTTTACAATTGAAGACCACCATAGTTTTAATCTGAATATGCTTGAAGTAGGAAACTCTCATTTGTTGGGTACCAGATTCCGAGATTCTTTGTACCTTTAAGGTATCAGAATATTTGCTTAACAGCCAAAAGATGAGACATCTTTGGATTGACTTGAAATCTGGCACACAAACATGTTGAAAACATGATGTCCGGACGACTTGCTATGAGATGAAGTAAGGATCCAATCATTCCTCTGTACTTTTTTTCATCAACTGCTACACCTGAAGGGTCCGAAAAGATCTTATGTCCAAAACCCATTGGTACCTTGGCTGAGGCACAGGTGTCAATTGAGTATTTTTTGAGGAGTTCCGAAATATACTTCTCTTGGTGAATGAAAATTCCTCTGTTAGTATGTTTGACTTGGAGGCCAAGAAAGAAGCTTAATTCCCGGTTCATACTCATTTGAAATCTACTGATCATTAGTTTAGCAAAGTCAGCAACCATTGATGAATCGGTGGATCCGAAAATGATATCGTCTACGTAGATTTGGACCAACATGAGATGTTTCCATTTGACCTACGGAACAGAGTGGGATCTAGAATTCCTCTATGAAAGCCTGAACGCTTGAGAAAGTCAGTGAGGGTCTCGTACCATGCGCGAGGAGCTTTCTTAAGGCCATAAATAGCTTTCCAGAGTTTGTAGCAGTAGTTAGGATATGATAGATTAACAAAACCGGGGTCTGTTGAAGATATACTTTAGTATCAAGTTCACCATTTAGAAAATCACTTTTGACATCCATCTGGTAAACCTTGAAGCCTTTATGAGCAACATAAGCAAGAAAGATTCTGATAGGTTCAAGACGTGCAACGGGAGCAAAGGTCTCATCGTAGTCAAGCCCTTCAATCTGTATAAATCCTTTAGCTACCAGTCTTGCATTGTTTCAAATGATAATTCCTGCATCATCTAATTTATTCCGAAACACCCATATAGTACCGACAATGGGATGATTCTGAGGAGGAGGGACGAGAGACCAAACTTCATTTCTGTCGAATTCTGCCAATTCTTCTTGTGTGGATGTAATCCAATCAGCATGTTCAAGTGCTTCTTTGATGGATTTGGGTTCAACCATTGAGATAAATGCCGAGAAGTGACATTCATTTTGAACACTTGTGGCAGAGCGAGTTTGTACACCAGCGTTTGGGTTCCTAATAACTTGGTTCGGAGGATGATCCTTGGTCCAAACATGTAACCTTGGAAGTTCTTGTGCAGCAGACGATCCAATATCAACAATGGGGTTGTATTGCTCCCCCTGAATAGTTTGAACGTGTGGATGATGCTCCCACTGAACTTCTGAACCGGATAGGTTGATGTCATCTTTAGGTGGGAATTCAAAGAAGTTTGCATCATCATTGATGTTGATAGGATTGGAATCGAAATCACCTGTTGCATCTTGAAACCCATCCACATTTAATTCGAGGGAAGAGTGACCATTCTCCCCCTCAACCTGAGAAGGTTGAAATGGTTCAGAATCAAATTGAGGAAGATAGGCGTAGGACCGGGGATGTTTTGAGAGACCGGAGCTTCGGATGTGGTTTGTCTTAATCGAGATTCCGAATCAAGAGCCGTTTCTGAGGGTCCGAAGAGGGTTTTAAATTCAACTTCATGAACTACTTAAATGTTTGGTGAGTCCGAAGGAGGAACATCAGACTCCATAATGTGAGTAGTAACATGAGTAGGACCAGAATTCTGAACGAAATTGTCATCAAAGGTAACATCAAAGCTATCTTCTATAACTCGAGTACGACGATTAAGTACTCGATACGCCTTTGATTTTGCAGAGTAACCAAGAAAAATTGCTTCATCAGCTTTTGGTTGAAACTTTGTAAGCTGATCACGATTGTTTTTTATGAAGCATCGACATCCAAAAATGTGAAGAAAAGAAATGCTTGGATTTCGACCATTCATGGCTTCATACGGTGTCATGTTGAGGCGTCGATTGATGATACTTCTATTCTGAGTAAAACATGTCGTAGAGACAACTTCAACCCAAAGATAGAGTGGAAGATTTGCAAAGTTGAGCATAGAGCGAGCAGCTTCAACAAGTGTTTTATTGCGTCTTTCGACAACGCCGTTCTGTTGTGGAGTGTAAGGAGCAGAGAAGTTGTGATCAATTCCTTTCTTGGTGAGGAATTTTTCAATGATGCCATTGGTGAATTCCGAGCCATTATCACTTCGGATTCTTCTTACCGGAATCTTGATGAGAACTTCTATTCCTTTGATGAAATTGATAAGTTCGGAGGCTGTTTCAGACTTCAGGCTAAGGAAGAAGACCCATGTGAACCTTGTAAAGTCATCAACAATCACAAGGATGTATTTCTTGTGATGAAGACTCTCTACAGTTGAGGGTCCACATAAATCAATGTGTAGAAGTTCCAATGGTTCCGAGATTGATTTTTCAATGATGACAGGATGACCTTTCTTCGAATGCTTTCCACACTCACATGCAGCACACAAATGATCATTTTCGAATTTGAGGAGTGGTAGTCCTCTTACCATTTCACCGGACACAAGATCATTCATGTATCGAAAGTTTAGATGAGCAAGCCTTCGGTGCCACAACCAACTAACATCAGGAACAACTTTGGAGAGAAGGCAAAGTTGAGGTTTGCCAATGATCATGTTGATGTCGAGCGGGTAAATGTTCTTGTTGCGATTTGACTTGATCAAACATTCTTTTCTGTCTTCGGTCATTACGCAGCTACGTTTATTGCAAAATTCAACACGTCGATTTGAGTCAGTGAGTTGAGCTACACTTATCAGGTTATGCTTCACGTCAGGTACGTAAGCCACGTTCGAAATAGAGAAGTTGTCATTTGTAAGGATGTCATAACCTCGGATCTGAGAATTGGTGTTGTTGCCATACGTCACATAGCCAGCATTTGGTGCAAGTTTGAGATCTCGCAGAAAGTCCTTCTGCCCCGTCATGTGCATGGAGCAAGCACTATCAATATACCATATTGTCTCTTGCTCCGACGCACAGAGTGCCTACAAAAATTAGTGAGATGTGGAGTTTTTAGGCTCCGAGTTAGGTTTTGGGACAATGGCACGAGTCTTGGGTTTTGGTGGTGACTTCTGAGCAACAAATGGTTTGGAAGGTTTGTTCCGAGATTCCTTAGGAAACAAACAGAAGGTCATGGTCCTTTCATCTATCCAGTAGTCATACTCAATGACATGAGAGTTCGGAACAACTTTCTTCGGAATTTCAACTTCCAGAGTAGTGGAAACTACTGTGTCTTCCGGAGTTATTGTCTCATCTATGTGTGTTTTAACTTTCCAAAAAAGGTTTTGTTTTGAAGATTTTGGAAAAATTGTTTTCTTAACACTTTTAGCTTTGGTTGATGGCACATTTGGGTTTGAAGGTTGAGGTTTAAAAATTGTGACAACAACTTTGGCAATGTAAACTGATGAAACGGTCTGAGGAGAGTTGTTTCAGACAGATTTGGTGCTTACACTAGACTATTTTGGAGTGGGACTGATCACTTTCTTTTTTTTTCTACAAGATTGGGAGGATTAGAAGGTCTTTTGAGGATCTTAGTGGGTGTGAAGGAGTTTTGACTGTGAGTTGATGAATGAGAATTTTGAGATATACTCATTTTGGAGTTCTCAAGGAATCTTGAGTTTTGTCTTGTCTTAACTTCCTTTTTGAGGGCATTTTTGGCTTCTTGCTTAGGACTAATGACATCTTTTAGGTTCAATAAGGGTTTCTTTCTTTGGCCAGATGTTGACTTGGATGATTGACCACTTGAAGGATTGCCAAACTTAGGCTTGATGGGCACCAAGGTTGTTTTAGAGGTTACCAAAGAATTTGATTCACAAGAACCAGATGAGACATTGCTTGTGGTTTCAATGTTATCATCTAAGGATGCCCATGCAAACTCAGAAGTAACAGGTTCAGTTGTCACTGGAAGAATTTCCTCAACAATACAGTTGTTAGGAGGATTGTGTTTCGGCATAATCAATGCGATTTGAAACACTATGGTGGAATTACGTGGTACGATTCAGGTCCAGGTTTGTCAGAGGCGGAAGCGGCGTGGAATCAGGACACTTGACAACTATAGGCTTAAACTCAGCAATCAAAGATGCAAAATGGTCAGAAGTCTCATGAAGGGGTGACAAGGGAGAAACAGGTGTATCCGGATGTTTATGGTTCATAACATCTCCCATAAAGGTCAGGTTTTGTATCTCCTTCAAGGGACGAACAACTGGTTTCGGAAACTCACTTCCGAACCAGGAGCTTTTGACCAAGGATGACGAAAATTGTGGGTCATTCGTTCATTTGCTTCAAGCAAGTCAATAGAATTATGCAAAGCATTTATTTTGGCATTGAGACGTTTGTTATCAGAAATCAAAACATTTCTTTCAGAATAAGTGATTTCACATTTGTCTTTAAGAATGATACATTCATCTTATGACATTACAATCTCTCTTTCTAAAGACTCTATTTTTAATTTCTTATCCTCGAAACATAACCTAAGACGACTCAATTCACTGTCCTTCTTCTCACTAGCTTCTATGGCTGACTCATATGCTCTATAGATGGTGTTCATATTTGTTTGGATCTGGGTCAGATAAAATTCACAGAGGTCATATCTAAATTATTATCAGTAATCATTGATGTTACCTGCTGAACGATGCTTCGACCTGGTGGATCATTGGTGGCCATGTAACAGTAGTTTGGTTCAGCAACATCATCTTCATCTTCATCTTCTGACCCTGAAGACCAATAGCCTTCATCACACTCAATGGTTTGTCTCGCCATCAAACACATGTTTCTTCCAGTAATCATATCATCATCATCTCTGGATGACCAATATCCTTCCACATCTCTAGACACAGTTGTGACAAATGCTTTTTCACTTTCAACCATTTCCTGGGCTCTTCGGGCATAGTAAGCAGAATCCTTGATTTTTGGTTTTTGTAGGATATCAGCCAGACAATCTTTTGCAAAATGGTTTGCATGACCACACTTATGACACATAATTTTAGGTTTATCATATTTCAACGTAGGTTGAGGTTCCGGGGTGGAGTTGGGTTTAGTGATGTTTGGTTTTTAGGCTGGTGGATTTTCCGGAGTGGTTTCTTGTTGCGGAGCAGAGTATGATTGAGGATTGTTTTGATGAGGAGAATGAAAACGATTGTGATAAGGTTTGTGAGAGGGATTAAATGGATGTTTGTGTTTCACGGAGAGCAGTGCGAACTCCTGTTGGAAGCGGAGTTCAGAGTCCATGGCTTCCGGATCAAGATTACCATCAATAGGATAGTTCTGCGTAGCTAGGATAGGCAAGGAGGGTTAAGCAGGTGGAACAATGGTTTTGAGAGGGTCTGAGATGGATGGGTTTGGAATAGAGGGTTCAAATGAACTAGCGATCGCAAAAGGACCTCCAGAGAGTTCTCTTAAGGTCTGAGCAACGTTTGATTCATGACCTTGAAGTTCATCAAATAGTTGGTAAAGCTTCAGCTTCTTTAGAGATCCATTGCTTTGAAGACAAGTCTTCATGTTTCCCCATCCTTTACCAAGGCTGTTTATGAATTTAAGATTATACTCCAAGGGAGTTCGTACAATCCCATGAGCAGTCATGTTGTTGACTACGATTCGATATCGGTTGGAGGCTGTGGCAACTGATTCACCAGGAGTTGTTCTAAAGATGTCAAACTCATTTACAACAGATGTCAGACACTTGTCTTTCATATTTTATGAACCTTCGATCAAATCTTGAAGAGTGTCCCAAATCTCTTTGGCAGATTTACACAGCTTAATGTGTTCAAAGAGAGATGGTGGAACGCCAAACACCATTTCAGAAAATGCCACTTGATCAGCATGCAGCTTCTCGATATCTTCAGCAGTGAAAGGAGTTGGACGTTGTTCATCTTGACCCATGAGTTGAGCAGCAACATCTATAACTGTTGTTCTAACTGGAACATGAGGACCTTTTTTGACGGATCTCCAGATAGCTTCACCTTTCTCCTTAGCCAGTAAAAACCTTTCCATTCTGACTTTCCAATGATCATATTCTTCAACAACTAGCAGTGGGGCACGAGTAGGGCAACCCACGCTATTTGCTATTTGCATTGAATACATTTGTTGAGGATTAGAAGCAACCATTGAAGTTAAGATATCTTCAAGCAAAAGTGGTATATAGAAGAACTTTTATCCTGAACACAGAAATAGTTGAAATACCAAGGTAATCTCAAACCAACTACAATATGATCTTATGGATTCAAAGGACAACCACTCAAGCTCTGATACCAATTGTGAGAACAAGAGATCTGATGCGCAGGGACAAGGTTTGAAAACTCAAACCTTGAGTTAATGCTTAAGATCAATGTCTGCTTACTAAGGAATGTTCCAGTCGAGTCTGGCAAGACCAGTCAAGTCTGAGTTAATACATTCAACAAAGTGTTCAAGATATTAATGAAGAGTGAAGATAATGATCAAGGTAAAGACAATAAATGAAGAACAAGAAGAATGTTTGAGAGAATAACTTGAAAGGTGAAGTAAACTAGAATGATGTTATATTTGTTTAAACAATCCGTCCTTATATATTGTCATTGAATGTTCCTTAAATAGGAGAATAAGGTACATAGTACAAACCATAAACATACGTAGGACCGGATAATAGAGTTACTTCTGACACTCTGATTATCTAAGTTGACAAAAAGACTAAGTCCTATTATACGTTACATTAGACAAAATGCCAAAGATAACTAATACAGATGGAAAAGTACATTCAAACAACATCAATACAAAACAACAACTCGGGAACATATACTTTGTTTCGGACACCAATTTCACTCCTGAATACTGATTGACTCCTGAACATCTTCTGACTTCGGAACACCATCTTACTCCAGATTTGGCTTACTTCGGAACATACAAGGACAGAGATTGCTAGAGGTTCACTTTCAGGTTCCAACAGTAACCCTGGTCAAAATTTAATAAAATAATGTGTTATTGTGTATTAATATTTTTATAAAATAAAATTAAGTCAAAATTTACCTATATCAATATTATCCAAAATAGTTTTCATTTCAGGGTCATTCCAGATTTCATATTCTTGACTATTTAAACTTGAAAATCCAATTCTAAGGACATTATGCACAATGTTTTCAACAACTTTATCCAACATATTTTGATTTGTTTCATTTTGTTGACTTGTCTCTCCAAGATTATTTGTTTCTTCAGTCTCATCATCATTTTTCTCTTCACCAGTCTCATTTTCATTGATCTCTCCATCTTTCTCTTTTACTTCAGTTTCACCTTCTTTTTTATTGTTATCTCCATCATTCTTTATTCCTTCATTCTCTACTTTGTTTGCATCAAGCAAATAATCTACTTCCGGTTAACTTCCATCATTATCATTGTCTTCTTCACCATTTCCCTCTTTATCTTCATTCTCTTTTTCATCATTTGTTTTTTGACCCATTACTGGTGTCAAATTGATACCTTCAAGTCCAGCTTCATTACTTGGAAATTCAAAAAAATTTGTGCTTTCAGTTTTTTCTTCAACAATTATATTTGTCATATTTTCTTTGAAAATCCTAAAACTTTCCTTTTTAGGGAACTTTGTTATTGCATCATTGAGCTTTGAATTCAGCTTTTCCTTCGTCATCTCAAAACTATTAAACATTTTTGATAATTTTGATTCATATGCCTATGTAATAAAAAGAAGTATGATTAGAAATTATTATAATAAATTAGTGTAATTATATATGATTAACATATTCAAAATAATTACCTCAACATAATCTTCTTCATCTTTATCACAATCACTGTCTTCCAAATCTGTATCTCCTTCATCTTGTTCATTAACAAATTCTTCATTTAATTCTCCAATGCCAAATCTACCTATTTCTTGTTTAGATGTCTCTCGATATCTAATATTCTCTTAACTCCAATAGCAAATTGTCGGACGTTTACGTGTTATCGTTAGAGCTTCCGAGTGGATTTTATCAGCATATAACAACTGCAGATAAATGATAATTAATTGATATTCATAAATGAATTTTTACAAAATATAGTATTATATATATATATATATATATATATATATATATATATATATATATATATATATATATATATATGCAAAGCATTACATGTGAACAAGTAATACTATCTTTTACTTATTCATATATGAATATGTGCTATTCAATTATGAATAATTAATATTATTAAAAAGTGAATATAAACATTATAATATATTCAATTATGAATAACTTACCACCAAGAAAGTCGAAGGTCCAACAAAATAGTTGTTATCTGAGTATGGTATGTATGAGTTCTTTGTTCTAACGAGACAATCCAAAACATAGTTGCACCAGTCTATGTTGCTGATATCTGTTTTTCTTGAAATATAACTCCAAGGGAACATGTTGCATCTTCCCATTGATGTTGACTTTCAAAATGTGTTGACAAAAAGAACTAAGAAGTTCAATTTGAAATTAAAATCGGCTTTTGTGGTACGAACAATAATTTTTTTGATTGCATTCAGTCAGATGATTGCTCCTTCTTGAAATCGTTGCTTCCATTCATCATAACTTGTATCATATTTAGGCCATTGATCCAGTTGCGTCAGTATTGTTCCACCAGTTGGAATGCCCAACATGTCATGAACAGACTGTGTTGTTACTTTCAGTTCCTTTCCTTCAACATCTATGACCATTCTTTCATAATCAAATTTTTGAAGAATATAAAATCCCAGCTTCAGTGGTATATCTGTCATTTTCATTTTCAACAGACTTCCAAAACCCATAGATCTTACACATTCTTTTTGTTGTTTGCTTAACCCAAGGATTATAGAGAGTAATGACTCTGGTGAACATCTGTTTTTCATCGACAACATTCCTTTACCACTGGTTTTTTCTTCTCTTTCTTAATTGGTGACTCCTTTTTCTTTGGTTTCTTTGATGGACGACTACTTTTAAAATCAGAGTCTAAATCATGTAGTTGTCGTTTTTCAGGAGTTTTTGTTTTTGCTGGACTTTTTTTGCTTTAATGTTTTGTTTTCTTTACTGTTTTTGTTTCTTTTTTTTTCTGGTAAATGAAAACATATAATACTTAAATAAGGTGGAAGTATTCATATATGAGTAGTGCAAATATATAATAGGGATATACAAGTTATTGATATATGAATATGATATATATATATATATATATATATATATATATATATATATATATATATTGTTATTCATATATGAATATCCACGTTGATTTATTCATATATTACAAAAATATAATAGGGATATACAAGTTTATTCATATATGAATAGAACAAAAATATAGTAGGGATATTCAAGGTATTCATATATGAATATAATAGATATGATATGAATTTTATACCTTTGAAATTTGTCCTCTTCAAATATGTTTCTCTCATTGTGGTTGGCTCTTTATCAGAAACACCAATCTTCTTACCTTTATTCATTAGTGAGTAGAAGATAAATGAATTTGAAATACATTTTACAAAGAAACTATTTTATATTCATAAATGAATAATTGAATAGAACATATATATTCATATTTATATATTCACATACGAATATATATATATATATATATATATATATATATATATATATATATATATATATATATATATATATATGTTATATTCTGTAACACCAATCAAAATAGGTCAACAACAATCACATGTGATTATGCCAATCATGTAATGTGATTTTGTTAAAATAGTAATTTGATAAACTTACTATGTAATTCATGTTAAAGTATTAACATTCATACATAATTTTTGATACAACTCAAAGTATACGTCCATACGATTCCAAAAATATAGAGAACATCTAAATCTGACTTCGCGTGAAGAAGTTATGATAAACCGAACACTATAAATCTCTATAATAAGATGAATTTAAAATAGACTTAGAATTAGCTATTGGAGTCTAAAAGAGAGTTGTAGTGCTCGTAAATACCTACGTGTGGATATAAAGAACGTCAAAAATGGAGTTCGTATGCAAACGTTATGGCCTTCCGAAGATGTCGCTGTCAGAAACCCTAATTTGACTGAACTCACGACGTGAGCATAAAAACTCACGATGTGAGGAGTCAAACCGCCACATTTTGAAGCTAGAAGTCTACGGAACGATAACCCAAAAGCTGACGACGTGAGCTAGGTTTTCTCACGACGTGAGGACGCTGCAGGACACAAATCGAGGCTAGAAAACACCTGGGAAGACTAAGGGATGACTCTTGCCATGGCTCACGACGTGAGTCTTGATTCTCACGACGTGAGAGGGCCAAAACCAGCCTATAAATAGCAATCGAGACCCATTCTTTCATTACACCTTCTACTTTCTTTCTCTCTCGTTTCCGAAGGCCGTTTTCCTTCCCGAGCCTGACTACGACGAGCCTCTGACCGTTTAGATTCTATAGATCACGCTACTAGGGTGAGTTTCACGGCCCCACTTTCTAATATTTCGGGGGAAAACGCATGCTAAATATTATATATACGTTATTATTATGTCTATATTATAGTATATTAGTATCAACGTAGATAGTTATAATAACCGGGATATAGTTATTTCGTATCTGAAAGTATACAATTATCGTAAAGTTGTTAGCATGTTATTGTTATAGTAGTATACTAATGTAGATCTTGAGTTATACTTAGGATTCTATATATATTTTGTGTGCGATATAGTTCCAGAGTTATATTCGGAAGTTCTATATGTTAATTTATAAAGTATGTTGTTATTGTTGGTTTTAAGTCAAGATAAAACTGTTGGATTAGTGTCTAAGTCCATAACTATTTTGGTATGTACTTGACCCGATTAGGAGCATTGGTCCTTTTGCGTTGCCTTCACCATAGCAATATGTAGGATGAATTAAGGAGAGAAAGGTTTAATTATGATTTATTAATATATTATAAGAATAATATATTAAAGGAGAAATCATATAGTTTAATTAATATTAGTCAAGAATTAATTAAGAATTAATTTTGTGGCTAAAAGAGATTAATTAAACTTAGGGGACTGGATTTGTAATTATAAGATAATTACGATTGGGCTATGGATCACCCAATAATATATAGGTTGGACGAATTCTATGGGAAGCCCATTAGAAATCGTCCAAGGGATATGTTAAAGGACTCCGTGGGCTGCTTAGGGTCTAAGCAGCCAGATTAGGGTTTCCTAGTTGTAAACCCTAATAGCCTACATGTATATAAAGGACCCTTAAGCCCCAAAAACGTGGACAAGTAATCCTTTAGGGTTTCCAGCCGTTTTTGGTGCCTCCTCTCTCCTCCCTCTTCATCCAAGTTGCTTAGTGGTGTTTGTGACTCCATTAGAGGTGCAACACTTGAGGCACTAAGCTTTCTGAAGCCAATCAAAGCAAGGATTGATTGTTATTGCTATATAACAATCAAAGGTAATTACTAAACCCTTATTTCAGTTCTTATTTGATAGATCTAAGGTTTGTAAGTCTTCGATTCATTGCATGTACAATAGAGAAACCTAGATCCAAGCATTAGGGTTTGTATGAGCACATAGGATTGTTCTTATGCTTAAAACCCATCAGTGGTATCAGAGCCTTGATTGGTTTCTGTTGTATGTGATGCAATTGTCGTTTTTCTGCTGAAAATCAATTTTTTTGCCTCTGCGCGACTCAACTCGGCGAGTCAGTATCTGGACTCGGCGAGTTGGCCCTACTCGGCGAGTTTAGGACTGACTCGGCGAGTCCGGGAGTCTGACAGAGTATATTTCGGGATTTACTTGCTGTTTTGTTGTAGGATTGATGCCAAAATCGTTTTTTGATAATAAAATCCGAATTTTATTGTATGTAAATGATTATCCTTACCAAAACAAAAGATAAGTTCAAATCTTTTGAATAATAGTTTCTTTATATGATAAATATAGATTATTCAAATTATTTGGTAATTATCTTGTGACTAAAATTGGATTAGGTCAAATATAGATAATCACTAAATTAATTGTTTGATTTATATTATTTGTTATATGATCCCTAGTAAGTTTGAATAGTTTCAAATTACTCCCTTTAGGTTTTATAGTTTAAATTTGAACTTAAAAGTTTTGTTTTTGAAATTTAAATAGTTAAACCCTAATGTTTTGAAAAGTTTCAGAACTTGCCCTCAAGTTTTGGAATTTAAAATTTTGATTAAAAGTTTAATGTTGAAATATTTAAATTCTAAAATCTAATGTTTTGAAATGTTTCAAAACTTGCCCTCAAGTTTTGGAATTTAAAATTTTGATTAATAGTTTAATTATGTAATATTTAATAATAGTTTAATTATGTAATATTTAAATTCTAAAACTCTAGTATTTTGAAAAGTTCAAATTACACCCTCATGGTTTTGTTAAGTTAATTAAAGTTTAATTAAAAGAGAAAGTTAATAAAACCACCTAGTATTTTAAAAGTGTAAAATACACCCTATACTATATATATGTAACATTAAAAGTCTAATATTATATATATGAGTAAAGAGTCAGTCTTACCGTTAGTAGGCCTCATTCACGAAGCTGGTCTATAAGGGGTGTTTAAGGAAATTGCCTATAAAATGACGATTGAATGGGTATCCACTCTTACCCACCGCACTCTTGACTAGTGGAGGGTCGTTAGCCGAACGGGTAGGATAGGACGAAACCTTCCATTATAAGTATAATGAAGTACAAAGTAACTAAATGCTTTTACAAATTCCCAATCTTAGTTACTTTAGGGCAAAATGTGAATTTGTATGCTAATCCATGGAATTACACTTCGTACCCTTGTCAAACGTTAGTGGAGCGTGTGTGGCTAACCGGCACACTAATTTGGGATTGACATTGGTAGCGAAGGGTGGCTCGATGTTTATCATAGATCAATGGAGCGTGTGTGGCTAACCGGCACATTGATTAGGTGATAGTAGCAATTGGGTGCACCACGTGATTCGTATGGTTATTCACACCTTGTTTGTGATCCTCGGCATCCCAGTCACAAATAGAAGGGCATAATCGAGATTAAACATGCCATTGAAAAGTTCAATGAATCTCAAAAGATCTAGGAGTTTCAATTTATTTAAAACTTAAATTTCTTTTTCGTTTTTCATGGTGGGAATTGGTAAATCGTCATTTACCTACATTCAAATATTCTGCAACTAGATTACGGCATCCCTCTTCTAGGTTGTAGAATGTTGTGTTGGATCCTAGCCTTGATGTTTCATTTGGTTGTTACATCAAGGATTCTTATCAACTAAGTTGAATTTTCTCCCGTTTTGTAGATGTCTAAATCTTACAATGGTCTTCCCTAGTCCGTTGGAACAAGCTTTCCAAATGAAGATGACGTTCCACGATACGATCAAGGAAATGAGAGTCATGCTTCACTTCCTCCACCTCTTCCAATTATTCTCCCTAACCCACAAGTTCAAAGGCTTGAAAAGTTCAAGCTCACTCAAGCCCTTTTGGCAAGTAAACACGAAGATGGGAAACCTGTGTGTGCACACATCTTAGATATGAAGTCACATATTGATAGGTTAAGGATGATGGGTGTCGATATCTCAAAAATGTTGGCTGTTGACTGGGTTCTTCAGTCACTTCCTGAATCATATAGTGAGTTCGTTAGAGAGTACTATACAATGGACCATGACGTGACCCTCATTGATTTGATCTATTTGCTTATAGCTGCTGAATCAGAAATGATTTGGCGTGCTGATCAAGCAAATTTGTTTGGCAAATCAAACTCCCAAACTTTAATGGACATTGAAAATGGTGACGTTGGAAATCCAGAAAAGGTAAATTCTGAGATAGTTCCTTGTGCCATTCCAAAAGAGTACATTTGCTTCTACTGCCAAGAGAAGGGGCATTGGAGACAAAGCTGCCCTGTTTACCTGAGAGATCTAAGAGATGGGAGAGTCAAGACGTATGGCTCTACTTCAGGTAAAATCTATTAACTAACTCTATAAGTTCCTATTCTTTGATTTTTAATACATGATGTGATAAGATTACATTTTGATGTTTATGCAGGATCGAAGAAAAGAGAGGAAGCTTAAGGCAGAAGCGTGCTGAATCTGATCATGAAGAAATGGATTTCGATCGCATGGACTCGAGGATCAGATTTTTGAGCTGCTTCTCTAGAGTTAGGATAGATTGATAAGAAATATGTAATAGCATAGTTTTTCAGTTGAATTACATTGTAAGGACAAGTTTTTCCGCAATAAAATAAATTTTGATTTTGTCTTATTTATTTATCCTTGCAATGGTGTGTATGAAAAAAATTGATGTTTAATTGTTTCTATAATGGATTTGATTCTTAATTAGGTTATTTGTGGAAATGTCGAGAATTTGCCAAATAAGGGAAGATTCTCATCGCCCAAGTTTCAGTTGGACAGAAACTTGGAGTCATGGAACTTGGTTGTGTGATGAATGAGAAACTTCATATTTGGAAATTAGACTAATTCTTTGACAAAGTGTTAAGAGAAGGACTAGGAGATCGAGTACACTAGGTTGTGCGTTGATCAAGTCCACCACAAGAGTGATAAAGATATTCGTCATGATTTACTAAAGTTTAGTAAATATGGTTATACTTATAAGATTAAGTATAATTCTAAGTTGATCGAAAGAGTTTCAATCAATAGCAGAACGAATAAGAAGAATCAAGTAGGCAGAAAGATAAAAGTTTCTCCATTCCAAGAAGAAGGCAGAGTACCTTTTATTGTGTTTTATGATAAGTCTTAATGATTAAGAACCATATCTCAATTGATCCTCTAAGTGAGTCTTAGTGCATTTGTATGTCTAAGAAGAGGAATCGAGAATTGTGGAAATGGTTAAATCAAGAAGTCAATAATATTTCGTTCCAATATCAAGTCTTAGAGTCAAGATTGTGACTTGAGTGACAAGTCTTAAGTAGGTTTATAACACTCGTCAGATGTGGAATTTGGAAAAGTTTTCTTATTCTTGCACATTTGAAATTGGTAAGTTGTGATGTCTTGGATAAGACAAAGACCAACTAGAACCAAGTGATAGTCTTGATAAAACCTACAGTAACTCTTGAATATTCGTTTTGTCAAGGAATGTCTCTTGACAAGAGAATCTTATATGTCAAGGAGTCAGTGGGAGTCTTAATGGTCTTGAAAAGTTTCAAGAACAAATCAAGATTTAAACCTAGTTGATCATCACTAGCACACGCCTTGAGGTCTAAAGCCTATCGTGGATGACATACTCTTTTTCTGTGCCATTCCAATTAAGTTAATTATGCATGTGAGTTCTATGAGTTCTCATTTGAATGCATAAAGACAAAGCACCTTGATCGATGGAAAGTACATTGATACGAAAGGGTGAGTTGCTTGGAAGACATGGTGGGCATTCATGTTACCATGAGGCAAGAAATCGAGATTGAGCACGTTCAGTCCATATGAGTTTGGATTTGTCGCAAACTTTGGTTTTGACTAATTCACATGGATAGGAACACATACATCATAAAATCTAAGTGTCATAAGGTTTTCCTCCTTCATGAAAATAATTGTGAGGAAATGCTTTCACTAAGAGAGATTTTAAGAAGATAGCAATTGTGAAAATTGTATTCTCAAATTCGATTATGATTACGGCATCCCTTTTCATAGTTCGAATTGTGAGATTTGGCAATTGATCTGAACATTTGGGACTTAGTAACTAAATTCTGAATTGTTTAGACACACATGTGAGCTATCTAAGGCAAAGGTGTATGAGCTTAAAAAGCTTAGATAAAGGCTTATTAAAGCATTAGGTATTAGAAATATGAACTTAAGGAATTCAATAAGCATTGTTTTCTAGAAGTTCAATTGTTTTCTGAATACATGTCAAAGCAAGTGGGAGCATAAGTGTTATGCTGGTAAGAAAATAATCATCATGTTAGTGGGAGCATGATTATTATGGTAAGTATTGCAAGTTAGCAATATTAATTATAGAAAACAAAGATTCATTTTGCAAAGTTGCAAGGGTTGAAAAGTTGTTTTGCTATAATTAAGGGAGAGAATATTATACTTCGTTTCAAAATTCTAAAGCTTAGATAGAGAAATGTTAATAAATTTAGTCAAGGATACATAGTGCATTCTCAAAATTCGATTATGATTACGGTATCCCTCTTCATAGTTCGAATTGTGGGAACAGGGCACATAAAATATTATGGTAGAAGGATGATGAAGTATCATGTCTTTATGTGAGACATTATGCATCGTGTCCAATACGCTTCGGGTATAGGATCGATTGCATATGCTATAATATTTGACCATTCTAAAATTTTCCAAATGTCTAGGGCATTAAGAGGGAAAAGGGACTAGAACTGGTTTTGACTAAAATAATTAAACAACTATCAAAGGACGATCTGAGGTTCACTGAGGATTTGTCGCTTGTGAGTAGTTGGAAGTATAGTACTGGATGGACTATATTTACGAAAGGGTCGTTGCATAAAATGTTAGAATCTAACATATTCTAATAGTGGCAAGAACCTTGTATTCTTACACTAATGATAAGGATTAGGAATTGTGAAATGAGTTTCATTGGAAAAGTTTTTTCAATTGATCTATTTCACAAAATTTGGACCATAGGAAACCAAAGTGTGCATGCTTGGAGCATGGGACAATTGTGGTTATAATTCGAGTAATAAGTTGATTTTCTGAAACAGTAAGCAATGAATAATGAGTAATCAATATGGTGTTTAAATAAAAATGTTTTTTTTTATTTACGCTCAAAAAGTTTTGGGACCATATAGGATTAATATTATTATTGCGTTTCACTTTGCATGTTTTGACTTCCAGAATAACTAGGTTATTCGAACCTCCACAGTCGGTCATACGTTGGAAGTAGGTATGAAGGAAGACTGTCATGAATCTGTCTGTAGATTGTCTAAAGTGTTTAGACATAGCACAAGTTTGCCACAGAGTTCATGAGTGCTTTGATAAGATTAAAGTATTGGATTAAACCCACGCTCACTTGAATCACTTCATGGTTTTATCACGAGTGATTGGTGAGACGATAATATTGTATATTCTTGAAACCAAGATGTGTGAGTTGTTACTTGCTGATCAGTTGCACATTGATGATAAGTAAACGCACCAGTAACTTGGTGTTATAAAACTTATTGTTGTGTGTGATTCGATTAGTAGGTGCAAGCAAACATTTGAGTCAAACTTTATCCATTCCTTTTACCCAAGGTAGGATAAAAACGATATATGTGGGCCCCTCGATGATTTAGTGATGACAAAGAAAAGTGCTCGGCCGGGCCAGGACTGATTTGATTTGTTCAATTAGTCAGTCGTCATAAATCGGAAATCGGGAAACGACACATAGACTGAGAGAATGATTTCAATCCATGTCTCATGTCTATATGATATCTTGTAGAATGGAGGAATATATAATCCCTTATCTAAAGGACACGCGTATCTGATAAGATCAGAGTTGACAACGGCTTTTGGAAGCTACGATTGCTGATCAGGTTCTGAAGTCATATGCATAATAGTTGTTAGACTTATCCAAGTGGGAGACTGTTGGATTAGTATCTAAGTCCATAACTATTTTGGTATGTACTTGACCCGCTGATGAGCATGGTCCTTTTGGGTCGCCTTCACCATAGCAATATGTAGGATGAATTAAGGAGAGAAAGGTTTAATTATGATTTATTAATATATTATAAGAATAATATATTAAAGGAGAAATCATATAGTTTAATTAATATTAGTCAAGAATTAATTAAGAATTAATTTTGTGGCTAAAAGAGATTAATTAAACTTAGGGGACTGGATTTGTAATTATAAGATAATTACGATTGGGCTATGGATCACCTAATAATATATAGGTTGGACGAATTCTATGGGAAGCCCATTAGAAATCGTCCAAGGGATATGTTAAAGGAGTCCATGGGCTGCTTAGGGTCTAAGCAGCCAGATTAGGGTTTCCTAGTTGTAAACCCTAATAGCTTACATGTATATAAAGGATCCTTGAGCCCCAAAAACGTGGACAAGTAATCATTTAGGGTTTCCAGCCGTTTTTGGTGCCTCCTCTCTCCTCCCTCTTCATCCAAGTTGCTTAGTGGTGTTTGTGACTCCATTAGAGGTGCATCACTTGAGGCACTAAGCTTTCTGAAGCCAATCAAAGCAAGGATTGATTGTTATTGCTATATAACAATCAAAGGTAATTACTAAACCCTTATTTCAGTTCTTATTTGATAGATCTAGGGTTTGTAAGTCTTGGATTCATTGCATGTACAATAGAGAAACCTAGATCCAAGCATTAGGGTTTGTATGAGCACATAGGATTGTTCTTATGCTTAAAACCCATCAAAAACCAGGTATGTTATATGTTGTTGTTAATTGTTTTATGTTAAGATAAAACCTGGTTTTACCTCAAGTTATAGCTGTTATACTGCCTAAATGTTATGAAGTTAGGAGTAATGTTTAAAAGCATAGTCTAGTAACTTAAGGTTTTAGACATGAAAATGCTTTTGTTGTTAGATCTATAGGAAGCCGTCAAAGTCTACATGAGCTACCTCATTCATCAACTAAGATTGGGGATCTTAGTGGAAGTCCTCTGACCTGTAACCGTTAATCCCGTGTGAGCGAGGAAGTCGTGTATGAATAAGATACAGGTTGACGACCCCACTCGTGGTTGTTAATTACAACCTAAGACAAGCGAGTGACGATCCGTTCCTTTTATTTGTTATTGTTCCGGCGTCGATGAAGCGCGCGGTATTGTTTCTCATGGTAAATCATGAGTGTATTGTTTCTCATGGTAAATCATGAGTGTATTGTTTCTCTGGGTAAATCATGAGTGTGTTTTGTCAGAGGTTTTGTTGTCAAGCAGCGGTTACAGACTCATGGTAGCAACTTGTTAGAAACATTATACTTTGTCGTATACAAGTATTAATGTTAAGTATAAGTTTCCCCTACTTATACCCTAGGTACTACTTGTATATTAAGTAGATAATTATACCTAACACACATACTCGTATAGAATTGAAATAGATTTATACGTAGCGGTTTTACTCGTATAGAATTGAAATAAGATTTATACGTAGCAACTTTCGTTTGTATGGAATTACAAACACTTATATTCATAGTATATGAGACTTATAGGTAAACTACTTATTTGGTAAGTAAAATTTTATACCTAGGATATATATACTAAACGTTGGAGAGTCAAAATGATACTTTCAAAACTATACTTTTGAACTTGGAAAATGTATTATTTTTATATGGAGTTAAAACCTGTGAACTCACCAACTTTATGTTGACGTATTTTAAATTGCATGTGTTTTCAGGAAGTTGGTAACTATGATACGAGAAATGACGTTACACTGCCCGGTGTTTCCGTCGACAGCTGGGGTGTGACAGATTGGTATCAGAGCTATTAACTATAGTGAATTAGTACTTTCTTAGGAAAGCACGACTATAGTTTAGGGCTTACTCTGTTAGGTTTAGGTATATCCCTTAGCCTATAATATAAAGTATTATTAAATATTCTACTGAAGGACTACTTACGGGAGCGGTGACAGGATAGACATGTCGATTTGGGTTGCTAGATTTCAGAACGACTATATTCTAAAATGATCCTGCCCATCGACTGTCCTGACTGGCCGGTGCCTTATCAGCTAGACCTGAAGTAACAAACAATAATTAATAATACTTGTGAATACAACAAACACAAAGATATAGAGTTATGTATGAACTCCGTCCCGCGATGAGAACACATGTATATAACCCAAAATATAGAAAACCCAAACCCTCGATAAGAATTCAACGCAAGGTTTTAGGTCAAACTACTTTGTCGAGTTTTATTGTACATGGTACGAACCACAACTAAACGTAGACTGATCACCTATGTTTAATTTTGGTTAGACCGATGCATAACTAAAATTAGATACGGTGTTTGATAGACTAAAACACTTGAAGATTTTAGAAGATTAAAGATAGACCTCAAATTAGGATACCATCAACTCGGAGTACAAGAAGACGATGTTCCGAAAACAACATTTAGGACTCGGTATGGTCATTAAGAGTTATTAGTTATGCCTTTGGATTGACCAGCGCTCCAACAATGTTCATGGACCTCATGAATAGTGTTTGCAAACCGTACTTGGATAAATTCGTGATAGTAGTTATCGATGATATATTGATATATTCACGAACCAAGGAAGAACACGGTCAACACTTGCAAATAATCTTGGAACTACTAAGAAAAGAAAAGTTGTACGCCAAATTCTCTGAATGTGAATTTTGGATTAGAGAAGTACAAATTTTTAGGTCATGTAGTTAGCAACGAAGGAATTCATGCTGACCCCTCCAATATTGAAGCAATCAGGAATTGAGAAGCACCAAAGACGCCAACAGAAGTGCGTCAATTCTTAGGACTTGCTGGCTATTACCGCAGATTCATAGAGAATTTCTCCAAAATAGCCAAGCCGCTTACAACACTAACCCAGAAGGATATGAAGTTCAACTGGGAAGTTAAACAAGAAGCTGCTTTTCAGAAACTAAAGCAAATGTTGTGTAGTGCACCAATCCTATCCCTCCCAGATGGGACAGAAGATTTAGTCGTATACTGCGACGCATCAAATCAAGGATTAGGATGTGTGTTGATGCAAAGAGGAAAAGTTATCGCCTACCATCACGACAACTTAAGGTGCATGAGAATAATTACACTACCCATGACCTTGAATTGGGAGGTGTTGTTTTTGCACTGAGAAGTTGGAGACACACAATTGGCCAGAGAACATATAGGTGATACCTTATGTGCTGAGCCAGAAATAATCCACGAGACAAACTCAAAAGATCGTGCAAATTAAGGATCAATTAAAGGCAGCACGTGATCGTCAGAAGAGCTATGCTGACGTAAGACGTAAGCCTTTAGAATTCCAAGTTGGAGATAAAGTAATGTTGAAGGTCTCTCCTTGGAAAGGCGTGATTCGATTTGGGAGATGAGGCAAACTAAACCCATGGTATATAGGACCTTTTGAAATTCTAGCAAGAATTGGTTTTATCTCATACCAACTCAAGTTACCTCAAGAGCTAAGCAATGTACACGATGTTTTTCACGTGTCAAATCTCAAAAGATGTCTATTCGATGACACTCTTGTTGTACCTCTCGACGAGATACAAGTCAATACCAAACTCAAATTTGTAGAAGAACCTGTCGAAATCATGGATCGAGAAGCCAAACGATTAAAGCAAAGCCGTACTCCCATAGTGAAAGTTCGATGGAACTCTTTACGAGGACCTGAATTTACTTGGGAATATGAAGATCAAATGAAACAAAAATACCCCCAACTATTTAATAAAACCCCATCAAGAAGATAAATTTCGGGACGAAATTGTTCTAACGGGGGGAGAATGTAACACCAGTCAAAATAGGTCAACAACAATCACATGTGATTATGCCAATCATGTAATGTGATTTTGTTAAACTAGTAATTTGATAAACTTACTATGTAATTCATGTTAAAGTATGAACATTCATACATAATTTATGATACAACTCAAAGTATACGTCCATACGATTCTAAAAATATAGAGAACGTCTAAATCTGACTTCGCGTGAAGAAGTTATGATAAACCGAACACTATAAATCTCTATAATAAGATGAATTTAAAATAGACTTAGAATTATCTATTGGATTCTAAAAGAGAGTTGTAGTGCTCGTAAATACCTACGTGTGGATATAAAGAACGTCAAAAATGGAGTTCGTATGCAAACGTTATGGCCTTCCGAAGATGTCGCTGTCAGAAACCCTAATTTGACTGAACTCACGACGTGAGCATAAAAACTCACGATGTGAGGAGTCAAACCGCCACATTTTGAAGCTAGAAGTCTACGGAACGATAACCCAAAAGCTGACGACGTGAGCTAGGTTTTCTCACGACGTGAGGACGCTGCAGGACACAAATCGAGGCTAGAAAACACCTGGGAAGACTAAGGGATGACTCTTGCCATGGCTCACGACGTGAGTCTTGATTCTCACGACGTGAGAGGGCCAAAACCAGCCTATAAATAGCAATCGAGACCCATTCTTTCATTACACCTTCTACTTTCTTTCTCTCTCGTTTCCGAAGGCCGTTTTCCTTCCCGAGCCTGACTACGACGAGCCTCTGACCGTTTAGATTATATAGATCACGCTACTAGGGTGAGTTTCACGGCCCCACTTTCTAATATTTCGGGGGAAAACGCATGCTAAATATTATATATACGTTATTATTATGTCTATATTATAGTATATTAGTATCAACGTAGATAGTTATAATAACCGGGATATAGTTATTTCGTATCTGAAAGTATACAACTATCGTAAAGTTGTTAGCATGTTATTGTTATAGTAGTATACTAATGTAGATCTTGAGTTATACTTAGGATTCTATATATATTTTGTGTGCGATATAGTTCCAGAGTTATACTCGGAAGTTCTATATGTTAATTTATAAAGTATGTTGTTATTGTTGGTTTTAAGTCAAGATAAAACCAGGTATGTTATATGTTGTTGTTATTGGTTTTATGTTAAGATAAAACCTGGTTTTACCTCAAGTTATAGCTGTTATACTGCCTAAATGTTATGAAGTTAGGAGTAATGTTTAAAAGCATAGTCTAGTAATTTGGGGTTTTAGACATGAAAATGCTTTTGTTGTTAGAGAAGATGTAAAATCATTTATATATCAACTATTTTATATTCGTAAATGAATAATTGAGTAGAACATATACATTCATATTTTCTATTCACATATGAATATATATGTTATATTCATATGTGAATAGAACATATATAACTGAGTTTTGTTCTACTCATATTTGAAGAATGTATTGTTGGATTAATGTCTAAGTCCATAACTATAATTGGTAAGACTTGACCCGACCCGGCATGGTCCATTTGGGTTGCATGACATCATGCATTTGGATAGACTATAATGAGAGAAATAACACTTAAGGTTGGTTAATATATTATAAGTTCTAATATATTAATAAGGTTATTTAATTAGTATTGATCAAGAATTAATTTGGAATTAATTAAGTGATCAAAAGGAGACTAATTAAATATATGGGTTGATTGTGTAAATCATTCATTCTTATATATGTGGGCTTGTGATCCAAGATTCCTTATGTTGGACTAAGTCCATGGGGTGACCCATGGATACTCCATGGAGGTTAAAATCCATGGAGCATAAGGAATGGGTAAAGTTATGAGTTACATGGTGTAACCCAAATAGCCACCATATAAAAGAATCCCATGGCTCAAGAAATCGTGCACTAATGTGTGAGTGTGAGGGCTAGACGATTTCAAGGAGTGTTCAAGTTTCTCTCAAGTTATTCCAAGTGTATTTGGTGTTGTGTGAACCATTTGAGGTGTCACACTTGGGGCACTAGGCACTCAAGCTTCATGAAGACATTCTACATCAAAGAGGTATGTATTCTATCTTGTTATATTTATTATTTTGTATGCTAGATTAGGATAATACCTTGGATGTTCATAATTGTATGTATAATAGAGAAAACATAGATCCAAGGTATTTAGGGTTGCATGTACACTTAGGAGTGTTAGAATGCTCATAACCCAACATGTATATCACACGAAATTATGTTCTATTCATATGTGAATATAACATATATCACTTTGTTTTGTTTGTGTTCAGAAGTAAACAAAACATATCAAAACAAAATTATCTTCAGTATCTTCATTTTGTGTTGTATTTTTAAGTAAAATCGCATCTAAATGTTGGCAATCACATATGAATAAAGATAATCAGATTTAAATAAAATACCAATTTATTTACCTTTTTCATTTGTTTTTTTTCGTTTGTATATATTCTTGACTCTTGGTGTTGTTTCTGTAAGGGTAAGTAGTTAATATTAGGACATCATAAGCGAAATGTAAAGCAATATTTATATATTAACAGAAAAGTTGTGAATAAGTATGAAAAATAAGAGAAGATGTAAAATCATTTATATATCAACTAATAATGGACAGTTATTACAAAAACTTCAAGTAAATCAACTAATAATGTAGGAGGATTACGAAAATGAATGAGGATTACAAAATTTGAAGTAAACAACCTAGTTGGAAGAATGAACAGTGTGAATACAAAATTTTTAGTTCTAAATCAACTAATAATGAACGACGATTCCGAAAAATTTCAAGTAATCAAGTGATAAGTTTAGAAATGATTACAAATCGTTAAAAATCGAAGAAAAAAATGCCGATGATTACCTTTCATAGTCAATGTTAGGTGCATTTTGTGCACCTTTTTGCACACCTCTTAGTCCTTTTTTATGCATCTATTTAGCATAGTTATTCTTCATTTTTATTGCATTTCATCATATTCATGTTAGTCTCTAGAACAACCTTATTTGCACACTTTCATGTTCTTTTCAGGTAAACCGATGGTTAGAACGCGCTTTGGGAGGTGCCGGGAAGCATTGGTGAAGATTTCGGGATGATCGGGCGAAGAACGAAAAAGTTGGAAAAATCAAGTTTGGATTCGGAGTCAGAGGGGTACACGGGCCATGTTGATTTTACACTGCAAAATCAACACGAGCCGTGTTGACCAAAATGGGAGCTGTTGACCATGCTGAACACGGGCCGTGTCAGTTTAGTGCAAATCAACACGGGCCGTGTTGGCTGCTGAACACGGGCCGTGTCAGTTTAGCCTATTTTAACACGGGCCGTGTTCGACCCAAAAACCAACTTTTGACAGTTTTTCCTATCTTTCATATTATGGGTTGAGGGCCATTTGGGGACAGACAGAACATATCAGAGCACATTTTGAGAGGGAATTTCGAAGGTTTTTGCAAGGATTTGATCATTTATCATTTGGAAACATTATTTCTCTTATTTGTAAGTTGTAATTGCACATTATTTCCATATTTTATTCTTGTGATCTTGTTCTAGCCATGTGTGGCTAAGAAACCCTAGTTTCTAGTTCTTGTTCAAAACATGTTGATTGCTTGACTTGAAGCATATGATTTGATGTTTGATTTGTGATTGTATTCTAGTGATTATGTTCTTGTTTAAACTAGAATCCTTAAATTTGATTTGTGTTTGATTGGCCACTTTCATGAATTGAATTTTTGTGTAGTTAATTAACTTTTAGGGCACCTAATCGTTCTATAAGGTTAATGGTTGGTAACAAACAATAGGTTTTCTTATTGTAGAACATTTATCACATGTTTTCACACTTCCGAGCGTATGAGAAGAAATGAACATTGTTGGGAAGCTTGTACAAAACTTAATGCAGGTTTTCAATACAATCTAAGAGCGTGTTTAGGTTGAATTAGTAAAGCTAGGTCTAGTCAAAGAGCGTGTTTTGGTTAGATAATTTGGCAAGCGAGAGGTATTAGAGCGTGTTAATATCTTTCAGTACCAACTTAGAATAGTAATCACAAATTACATCAAGTCATAATCAGGTTAAATGACAACATTGAGAACTAGAACTGGAAGCACTTTTACAACTTGTTTACAAATCTATTTCATTTTCTGCATGTTTCAAAGTTGATTGTTATTTTCATTATTTGACTTTTGCAAACAAACCCCCCTTTGTGACCAAAGTACCTTGCACAAAGAGGTATAGACTTTTATCCCGTGTCGGTTCGACCCTGCTTGCCTTGTACTACCTTTTTAGTGCATTAAAGCAGTGTATTTGGAGTCTGTTGTACCCCTATTATTTGTTGGGTTTGACACACCTAACAAATTGGCGCCGTTGCCGGGGACACGGTGTTACTAATTGTCTATGTCAAGATTTTTGTGAGCAGGTACATCTCTATCAAAAAAAAAACAAAAACAAAAAGTGTGGCTCAGAAATGAACACTCCTTTCATTAAAGACCAACTTTCTGAGATAGCCCAGATAGTTATGATGATTGGAAATGACCAAAGTGTGCAGCCCACACCTATTCCTTATGCTTTTTGCTCTCAAAATGGATATCATACCAACATATGTCCATATTCACAAGGGGAATGGGAGGAAGTGCAGGAAAAGGGAAGCTACTACTGGCCAAACCAATGGAGTTATGATCAACCTCAACATGATCAATGGTGGGAAAACAACCAAGCTTGGGGAAACAACCAATTCCAAAACCCATACCAAGCTTGGGGAAATGACCAATACCAACCAACTCCACAGCTCCAACAACAATATCCTCCACCTCCCCAACAAATTGAAACTTCGAGCATGTCCTTGGAAGAAATTGTCAAAAGAATTGCCACTACTATCCAAATCTTCCAGGAAACAACCAAAGCTAGCCTCAAAAGCTTAGAGCAACAAATTGCACAACTTACTCAATCTATGATTATAATGGAAGCTCAAGGCAAATTACCATTGCAAACTGAAGAGGACCCAAGGCATATCGTTTCTACCGTTACCTTGAACGATAGGGAATTTTTTGATGATCCAAGATTGCAATTTGAAGATGAGGAAGAAGAGGAAGAAGTAGAAGTGGAGAAGGATGTCAAGGAAGCTATAGAGGAGGTGTTGGAGGTTGACAAAAAAGAGGCCGAGCCACCCACTACCAATGAGAAACTCCTTTCACCGGTAGACCAACCACAAGAGCCGAAAATGATAAATTTGTTGGACCCTTCAAAGGATATGTACCCCGAGAAGGAAGACATCCAACCGGTCATCAAATCGACCACCTTATCAAAGAAGGAAGATTTGACCACCTTACTGGATAAGTACAAGAAAGGGGTCGGCTGGATGATTGTTGTCATTAAGGGTCTAAGTCCAACATGGTTCTCACGCAAAAAGAAAGTCAAGTACAAGATAAGTGTTCCATTGAAGGAGGTGGCGAAAAGTTTACTAAGTTGGAGAGCCCCACATACTTAGAATGAAGCATATTCCGGGGCCAAGTCGAGCCAACGACTTAAAACAAGGGCGGCTAACCGGGAGGCAACCCGAGGGTATTTTTGTCTTTTCCTTCAAAACATTTTCGTTTCTTTGAAGTTTTTAGTTTTTAATGTTCCAAATGTGTTGCAACATGTTTTTATACCTAGAAAATGAATCTCGGGCTCCAAAAATATTTCACGGATAGCTTGAGGAAGACGAAGAGGAGGTTCTCACCGCAATTGCAAGGCTCCAAGAACGATTTGGTAAATTCTTTCCATATCTTTAATCGTTCATATTTTGCTTAAAAATCCAATTGGTGTGCATTTGTGACTATTTTTGACTCTTACCCGACCCAACTACCATCCCCCACCACCTTTCGGTGATTAGGTTATTCCACCCTCTCCGAGCATCGGAGACGATGTTTATCTTTAAGCTTGGGGAGGGGTAGAGTTGTACAATAGGTTCATCTATGCATTTAAAAAAAATTAACCTTCTTATTTTCATTATTTTTCTCTCTTGCATTTTGCATTTACAAAACTCAAAAATATTTTTAGTTCACGTTTTTGCATTCCATCATTTTCATGCATTATTTTAAAAAAAATTACGAGATGAAGACAAACTTTACATACGATGGCTCCATGAAGTGGGAAAACGAGAAATCAAATGAAAAACAAAATACCTAAAGCGACTGGATAGTTGCCGGAAGTGTAGAATCAGCTATCATAACCAGGGGACCCAAACACCGTAACTCGAGACCCCAGCCTTAGATAATAAATTTTTTTTTGCATACTGAAACGTTTTGTGGGCGGTAATAACAGCTTTAGGATGATTTGCTTCTGAATGTTTAAAAATAATCTTTATCGATAACTCTGGACCCACAGAACACGGACCTATTTGTTGACACGCGTTACCCTTGCGGTAACAGAGAGCTTAAGTATCAGATCCACACAGTCAAGAAAGAAGAACGGGTGCAACTGTCACATCTAGCACCCAAATCAGAATTTCAAGCACGCAAACGAAGAAATTATCAGAAATTCAAAAGTTGATTGAAGAATTCAAAGCTCAAAATGAAGATACAAATCCAAGTTCAATCAAAATCAAAAGCCATCTCAAAGTCAAATCTGTAGAATGAAGAACTGTGTGATATGATACTTGTGCCTCTCGAAAAAGTGAAAGCATAGGAGCTGGACCCCTTCAGGTGGGCTCACTGTTTCAGCGAAAGCTGATTACCCGTGACGGGTTCTTAAGGATGCGTCGATTCTGATTCTTGGTCATCTAGTCTTAAGGACATGAGATCCCAAACTGTGTTATTTTCGCCCATAAAGCTAATTAAGGTATAAAGTTTAAATAAAACTATGGTTGGACTAGTGGGTTACACTGTTTCGTGGTCTTCCTCACTTTGGGAGTTTGTGATATGTGGAAGGTAGCAGGATGGTCGCCTAGGTATTAATGATTGGAGCCCCATTGATGTAAAGTTTGATCATATTTATATATATATTTATAAAAAATAAATAAATTACTTGTCTTCTTAATTTTTATTTCTTTGGTTCATTTTGTTTCTTAAGTATCTTTTGTACATATGTTTCTTTTTCATAGTTTTCATTGCATGCATTCATTCTTAGCTTTTAGGATCTTTCTGTCCCCGTTTGTTCTATATTTCATTTTGCCATCTAGAAATTGTCATGTTTGTCCGATTCTTGTTCTTTCTTGAGGACAAGAAAGGTCTAAGCTTGGGGAGATTTGTTAGGTGCATTTTGTGCACCTTTTTGCACACCTTTTAGTCCTTTTTTATGCATCTATTTAGCATAGTTATTCTTCATTTTTATTGCATTTCATCATATTCATGTTAGTCTCTAGAACAACCTTATTTGCACACTTTCATGTTCTTTTCAGGTAAACCGATGGTTAGAACGCGCTTTGGGAGGTGCCGGGAAGCATTGGTGAAGATTTCGGGATGATCGGGCGAAGAACGAAAAAGTTGGAAAAATCAAGTTTGGATTCGAAGTCAGAGGGGTACACGGGCCATGTTGGATTTACACTGCAAAATCAACACGGGCCGTGTTGACCAAAATGGGAGCTGTTGACCATGCTGAACACGGGCCGTGTCAGTTTAGTGCAAATCAACACGGGCCGTGTTGGCTGCTGAACACGGGCTGTGTCAGTTTAGCCTATTTTAACACGGACCGTGTTCGACCCAAAAACCAACTTTTGGCAGTTTTTCCTATCTTTCATATTACGGGTTGAGGGCCATTTGGGGACAAACAGAACATATCAGAGCACATTTTGAGAGGGGATTTCGAAGGTTTTTGCAAGGATTTGATCATTTATCATTTGGAAACATTATTTCTCTTATTTATAAGTTGTAATTGCATATTATTTCCATCTTTTATTCTTGTGATCTTGTTCTAGCCATGTGTGGCTAAGAAACCCTAGTTTCTAGTTCTTGTTCAAAACATGTTGATTGCTTGACTTGAAGCATATGATTTGATGTTTGATTTGTGATTCTATTCTAGTGATTATGTTCTTGTTTAAACAAGAATCCTTAAATTTGATTTGTGTTTGATTGGCCACTTTCATGAATTGAATTTTTGTGTAGTTAATTAACTTTTAAGGCACCTAATAACCCTTCCCTATATATATATATATATATATATATATATATATATATATATATATATATATATAGGGTGAGGTTCAATAGAGAACCATAATTAACCAAGGAACGCATGAACTAATCATTTTTTCAACATTTAGAGCTTGTTTTTTTATAAAAAAAAACTAAAAACATAGAAATTCATAACTTTTTATCCTTTTTCCAATGATTTCAAATTCGATAAAAAAATCGTCAATTTCACAGTGTGAATCTTTGTGCAAATTCACAATGTGAATTTGAATTCACAATGTGAATTTGAATTCACACGATGAACTTGAAAAATATATAATTTATTTTTTAGCATTCACAATGTGAAGTTATTAATTTAGAAATTTTTAGTTTTTTTTTTTTCGATAAAGAATAAGCTCTAAAACTTGAGAAAAAATTGGTTCATTGGAGAACTAATAATTATGGTTCTCAATTGCATATATATATATATATATATATATATATATATATATATATATATAGAGAGAGAGAGAGAGAGAGAGAGAGAGAGAGAGAGAGAGAGAGAGAGAGAGAGAGAGAGAGAGAGAGAGAGAGAGAGAGGTGAAATTAAATAATTTGGCAGGGAGGGGATAATGAATGCAATCCACTTCATGAAGTTTCACATTCATCTCTAAATTTTGTCTCACTAACAAATTAAATGCTCCTTTTGTTTGAAATATAACACATTTAATTTAACATAGAATTTGAAAAACAGTATTAAATTAGAATGAGTCTTTATAAACGATATTATTTAATAGAAAAGAATTTTTTTCGAAAATAAAATTGAATTTTTTTCGAAAATAAAATTGAAAACGTTAAAATAAAATAATGTTTGTATTGTTATTTGAAAAGAGGATTTTAAATATGATAATGTTCTATTCTAAAAGGATGCACATTCAATGTTGAGATCATGAGATGTTACATGTCATATGTCTCGGCTATTTAAGAATATTTAAATTTTGAACGCATAGACAACCGTATTTAGTTATAGATATGCTTGCAATAAACTTTTACAAATTATTTGCAATTTCTACTCAAATTATTTTATATAGGCAATTTTATTTATTTATTATTATTTTTTTTAATCTTTGGCCAATCTCATCTAATTCAACGTCCTTGTAAATAATGTTAGAAATAGGAGTTGGGAAAATAAAATATTGGTAATCAAATCTGGATTGCTCACCGATCGTGTTAGATTGCTTCGAGCAGACCTAAAATCATTATGTTTTTTCAACTTTCTCTCATTTAGAAGAGGTTTTTTTTCCTGTTGTATTCAAAATCCAAATTTCTATAGAGCTTTTGAGGTTTTTTTTTAGGAGGCAATTTGCCCTTGACCTTGTATTCAAGATAAAAGTTGTATTATATACAAGATTTTAAATAATGTTAAGTGAGTCATGTCGTTTGTGAATATATAGGTTCCGTTGAGATTAAAGATAAAATAGAGATTTTGAGATTCAACCTCAGCCATGTATTTCAATTCTGTCGCTCTAACCCTCCGGCGTCCCGACGCGGCATACATGTTATAATCATAAATGAGTATATAGCGTCGTCCGTTCCTTTCTCCTCCGCCACCACTGTCACATCCGCCACTTATATCACTGTCACCTCTGTCACTACCACCTCTTTTATCACCAACTGTCATAATCATATATGATTACTCAGTCTGTGAACAGACATAGATGTATAATCATTTAACATTAGGCATATACTGCTGCTGCCGGTACGCTGGAACGTTAGAACGGCAAATGAGAAATATATGGCTCAGGTTGAATATCAAGATTCTATATTATTTTAATTATAAGTGAACCGTCCCATATATATATATATATATATATATATATATATATATATATATATATATATATATATATATATATATATATAAACAATTTTATATGTATTTTCTACTATTATTTATTTTTATATGTATATATGACTTAAGACGACATTTTGTTAAAATTTGGTGGCATATACAAGCCTTGGAGCCTTCACGCGGCATGACGAATTAGAACATAACGAACTTTTTAGAAACTTGATTATATATAAATTTACTCTATACCACTTAAATTATATTAGATAACATTTTAAATCTTTAATTGACACTCATGTTAATTCAAATTTAAGAAGATAGCATATAACACTAAAATTTGTCAACAAATACATCTCCATCTTCATCAAATGAGTTTACTTTGGTTATGGAGTTTTCAAAGATATTACATTTAAGGTTAAATGACTATGATGAATAACCATAGAGATACATAGCATATAACACTAAAATTTGTCAACAAATACATCTCCATCTTCATCAAATGAGTTTACTTTGGTTATGGAGTTTTCAAAGATATTACATTTAAGGTTAAATGACTATGATGAATAACCATAGAGATACATGAACCTGTATGTATAGATTTTTAAATAAATACTCAATTTGTGTTATGATTCAAATTTCTATAAAATGAAAAATTCTGAATAGCATAAATATATACCATCACAATATAAAAATGAAAATAATAGTATAACTTATGTGCATTTTCATAATGAGTTTTGTTTCGCATTTGCTATATAACGGAGGCTAGTTGTGAGACCCATATATTACATGGGTTAACTTAAAAAAAATTAAATATAAATGTCAAAATATTTGATAACCTTGAACTTATAAGAAAATAAGAAAAATAATGAATTATGATAATGAAAATGTTTTTTATCTTTTAAATTTAAACAAATAATTTAAATAAAGAAAATAAACTAATTAGCTTTAATTTTGAGAATTTTAAAATTAAAAGATAAGTTTATTAATGAAATTAATATCTATTTATTTCTACATTTATTGTAATTATTACATTAAATTATTATTTGAAATTTAATAAAATAAAAAAACTCATAATGACATATAGAAAAAAAATTAATTCAAAATAACCACAAAATGGTATTTAGCAAATTGATTGAGAGTGTGACAAGTAGTAAAAAAAATCTTCATTTATTAGAGAAGATTACGATCATTATTTTTTATACACTTAATTGGTAGGGAATTAGAAATCCGGCACGAAATTAGAAATTCAGCTAGACATGTAAGAGAAGTAGAATTCGAAGGGCTAAACTTTTATTTAATTCAACTTCAGATGAGCCAAAAGTGGATGCCGAAAAATGAAAGGGACCACTCATGTTATCAATTGAAATTTATTAGAAGGTATGAATTAAATAGTGGTAATAGATGCATGCATGCAAAACATACGAACTGATTCTGTGTGTCTCTTCCATGTTAGAAAAGGACCAAAATGCCTTTCGAAATATTTGTTTGTGTTTAATAATATAAGTTTATTTACATCAGGTTTGTACAAGAACATATATCTATAAATAAAAAATAACTTAAATACAAAAAGGAAGCAGTTTAGACTATTGACACTTTCTTTACTAAACTAGACCATGAACTTAGTATGTGGGGCTTCGTTTTAATTTATAACCAATACATACAAATACATTCGCTTTGAAAATAATAAAAAAGTTTCAGTTCTAATTTAGAACTTGACCACCTTGAGGACTGCTTTCTAGAATAAAGAACAAAGACACAAAGTCATATAGTTGATTCGGATCTAATTTTTTTCTAATCTTGCTGTTCCGTAGTGGTAAAAGTAAAACAACCGCGTATGATAGATGACTTTTGGCATGTGCAATTGATAACCAAGGGCGCCGGTGACGACTGCTTTAGCAAGTTCAAGACAGCGAGAACTCTAGAGAGAGGAGAAAGAGTATATATTCGGCATTTTAAATTAAAATCCCAATTTCCAAATTAAAATACAAAATATTAAAACCCTTGATTCAAATATTCAACACGTGAAAACTAATGTTACGCTTCACAAAACTAGCTTCTAAGTGAAACTGTAAATTAAAGCTTTTATTTATTTAGAATTATACAAAAAATAAAATGATAAATATTTTGATAGTTATAAAATGTAAAAGCTAAAAGACATACAAACTCTAAAGTTTGTACTTGAAATAGTTTGTGCATTAATATTTTTATTTAAGATTAAAACTTTAAGTTCATTCAAAAACTTTCGAACATAATTTTTCTATAATCCAATTTTTTTTTCCTAAAAAGTTAAAACTCAAGTTCTCAAAACTTGTTGTCGGAAAAAACATAAAAATATTAAATTGATGTGCATGTTATCATTTATAAAAAATAAACTAGTGTAAAAAAAATCAACATTATTAAATTGTGAATGATTTGGTTCATGTTTCTTAACCAGTTTTTGGTTCCTAGTAAAAGAAAGAAGATTGCAATGGATTGGACATGTTCGTAGGACACAACCAAATGTTTTTTCTAGAAAGGTGGAGATGATTATCATGGATAGTAAGAAAGTGAGAGAACACTCACGACGAAAGTGGATAGATATAGATCTAATGATAGTAGACCTGAAGGAGTTAGGTCTTTAATTACAAGGACATGACTCACATAGAAAGATGTGAAGACATATGATCAAAGTTGTTGGGTAGTATATGAATAATCGTACAAGTTTAACCTTTGTTTATACATGTAGTCCTTCATGTGGTTCTTTGGTTGCGCTAGATGTGAATATGACATTTGTTCGTTCTTACGGTCCTCTTGTATTTGCTATTACCCGCTTCAACTTTGTGGCAAGTGTTTGCTCCATGTTTTTTTAGAACAATAAAATATATTTTAAAAAAAACCATCAAAAAGCTAGAAAAATTACAAAGTAATTACATTGAGATTAACAACAACAATTCCAAAATAAACTATATTTTTTGTTTCTATAATAAATCCAAAAATAAGATTTAGAAACTATATCGTCAAAGAGAGTCTCTTTTAGTTTTTTTTGCTCCAAAAATTAGTTTGTTCATGTATTTCCACAAGATCTCAAAGGTGATGATCACAACCGATCAAACATCTGTCTATTTTCAGCACTCAAAGAAACTCCAACCGTCCAGAAAATCATACTATGCACTAACAACAAAGGTGGAAGATCAATCTCCCTAACACCTTGCAATGTGACTCCAAATAGGAATAAGAAGCGGGCAAGTAGTAAACAAATGGTATGAAGGGTTCCCAACTTCTGAACACACCCTACCAAACACATAGACAATATCCACACATTTATCCCTTAAATTAAGTCGAGTTGGAAGTTTATTCCAACTTATACGCAAAAGTTGAATATTTAACTTAATGGGGACTAAATTATTTCATATTGTATGAACGCCTATAGAAAGAAGAAAACACAAGTCCAAACAACGTATGACAGAAGCAACCACAAAAACTCGTGTAGTATCCAAATCCCACACCAAGTGATCCCTATTATTGGAATACAGAATATGATGCGGCTCACTTCAAAGCTCCTCCCACCGAACAAGTCTTAGACCAGATCACAGCTATGGTTAGCATTTTGCTTACATTGTTTATACACGTAGACCTTTCACCTTTCAAGGTAATGTTTATTTGTACTAGTATCGTCAGTTATTTCGTTCTTTCTAATTGTATGTTGAATTTTCTTGTATTTGCTCCTAATATTATGCTACATGCCTGATCAATGCATTATTTATACTATTTGCCTAAGTGTTATGTATTTATATAACTAACACATGTCTAACCCCTAACCCTCGATTATTTTTCTCATACTAATGTGTCATATGCAAAAGATCTTACTCAACGAGATATATTTTGATCATTTTTAATTATTTGCCGAATGACTTTTTTGGAAACTATTTTGGTTGCCACTATCTTACCCCTCTTACCCCATTTTTATGGGACTTAAGTTATGTTACGGTTTTTCTTTGTTACACACACATACATACACACACACACATATATATATATATATATATATATATATATATATATATATATATATATATATATATCAAAATAATTAGAAAGACATTTTTTAGTGAATAATAACAAAATCTTCGTAAAAATTAATTACCGAGACGATTTTCGGAATATATATATATATATATATATATATATATATATATATATATATTAACCTCTCTCTCTCTCTCTCTATATATATATATATATATATATATATATATATATATATATATAGGTTAATAACTTCACCAAAAAATAATCCGATTAAAAATTCTTGGCTTAATGGAAAAAAAATTCATTTTATATGTTTCTGTATTCTAACTATCTATTATGTGGATGTAGGGATGATTGTGAATCAATCAATTCAAATCCTATAACAAAGGTTTTGACTGTGATTATGCATGTAAAAATGGAATCTCGTTGGATTACCTTCTTCTATAAGAGTTTCATGATAGGTCAAACTTTTGTAATCTATGGGTAGCCATGGAATCCTTCAAATATAGAAAAAGCTAAATCTAGACTTACAAGGTCAAGGAATAGGGAAGGTACATTTATCTATTTTTTTTTCTTATTTTAATTATAAGGTACATATTCCTTTTTTATTCTTATTTTAATAATATTTAAATTGGATGTTTTAATAAGGCTACGTGTTTATGCAATAGATATTACCTTGTATGAAATCGAGACATACTGATAAAAAGAATTATGGGGTTTTTCATATATCTTACAAACAGAGGACCACCAATATTTATACACAATTACAATAATATAAAGAATGAAACCATCTAATTGTGTAGCTGTCATTTTGAACAATATATTGCCTCCTTGATTTATAGGATATGATGTGATTATCATTTAATCTTCATGATCCCATAAATCACTTCCTTTTAACATTCCCCCTCAAGTTGAATAGTGGGATTTCCAAAATTCAACTTGCCCAGACATTCATTCAGGGATCTTTCACCGACAACTTTTGTTAAAATGTCAGCAAGTTGATCTTTTGATCGAACAAACGGAAGTGTGATAATCTTAGCTTCCAACTCCTCTTTGATAAAGCGACGATCTACCTCTATATGTTTTGTTCGATCATGTTGTACTGGATTCTCTGAGATTTGAATAGCTGCTTTATTTTCACTTAAAACCTTACTAGGCTCTTGTGGAGAATATCATATACCAGTTAGAAGCTTTCGTACCTATAATACCTCAGTTATTCCTCTTGCAATTCCTCGGAACTCGCTTCTGCGCTCGATAGTGCCACCACTTTCTGTTTCTTGCTACGCCATGTGACGAGATTCCCACCGACTAGGGTAAAGTACCCTGAGGTGATCTTTGATTATTTTTATCTCCTGCCCAATTTGCATCCGTATACAACTTAATTTCTAGATGTCCATTTGGTTTGAATAAGATTCCATGCCCTTTTGTTCCCTTGAGATATCTTATAACTCTTAAGACGACTTCTATGTGAGATTTTTGGGGTTGATGCATTAACTGGCTTACTACTCCCACAACATATGCTATATCGGGTCGAGTGTGTGAAAGATATATTAGCTCTCCACCATTCGTTGGTATCTTTCTCTATCGACTAGGTCTATTTTTTCTTCATTAACGAACTTCTGATTCACAATCATCGGGGTATCTACTGGTTGACAATCAACCATACCAGTTTCTACTAATAGATCAAGGACATACTTTTTTTGGTACATGAAGATCCATTGTTTCGATCTTAGAACTTCAATCCCAAGGAAATATTTGAGATTCCCCAAGTATTTCATTTCAAAATCTGTAAACAAACTCTTCTTTAGTTTGGTTATTTCTTCTTTGTCATCACCTATAATAATCATATCATCAACGTAAATTATTAGGCAGGTTACGAGATTGCCTCTCTGTTTAATAAACAACGTGTGGTCTGAGTTGCTTTGTTTGAACCCATAATTTTTCATGGACAAATTGAATCTCCAAAACCATGATCTAGGGGATTGCTTTAATCCATAGAGAGATTTTTTTAGGAGACACACTTCTCTTTCTCCAAACCTATCTTTGAATCCATGTGGGGCTTCCATGTAAACCTCCTCCTGTAGTTCTCCATGTAAGAAAGCATTATTTACATCGAACTGATGTAAAGGCCATCCTTTATTTGCTGCTATGGAGCAAAGAACTCTGATTGTGTTGATCTTTTCAACTGGAGAAAAGGTTTCAGAGTAATCAATTCTGTATGTTTGTGTATAGCCTTTAGCTACCAATCTTTCCTTGAACCTTTGAATTGTACCGTCGGGTTTGAATTTGATTGTAAACACCTACCGATACCCGACAGTTTTCTTCCCTGGTGGCAAGACACATTTCTCCCACGTGTTGTTTTTTGTGAGATCTTTCATCTCTTCTTCCCTTGCATCTTTCCATTGTCTTGAATGTAAGGCTTGTTCTGTATTCGTTGATATTTCCTCAAAATACAAGGACAAGACAAAAGCCTTGGCTTGATTGGATATATCTCCTTTGGCTATGTTAGCCAAAGGGTATTTGCTCCTCTTGGTTTCCTTTTCTGGGGAATAACTTTTTGGTGGAACACCCCGGTTTGCTCTTGGAGCTAGGACATATTTCTCTGGCGTGTATTATTGTGGGGGAGATTCTTCATAATTCTCTTGCTCTTCCCTATGCCCATTTGTATCTTTATTATCTTGAGTTGTACACTCCTCTTGTTCCTGTACATTTCCATCTTGCCCTGACGGGTTATTAGTAGTATCAATAGGAGACGAGTGAGTATTACTTACCTCGGGTATCAGGTTAGGAGCAGTTTCTTGGGGGGCATTGACTTGTGGGTCTTCATTTCGTGAGTTGTGGCTTCCCTCTTCCTCATATGAAGCAGTTCTCAACCAAATCAGTGTGTCGCATTCTCTCTCCTCCTGACCACTGTGATAGGAGGCGTAATAGTACTTAGTTTCAAGAAAATCACAGTTCATAGTGGTGAACATGTGTCGAGTTTTTGGATTATAACACCGATAGCCCTTTTGAGTTATTCAGTATCCAATGAAGACACACTTCTCAGCATATGGGTCAATTTTAGATCTGTTAGATCTTGGTATGTGGACAAATACAGTGCACCCAAAAATTCATGGTTCTAGAGTAAGAGTGGATTGAGGTTTGGTATATTCAGTGAGGACTTGTAAAGGGGTTTGCCGATCGATGAGATAGACAGCCGTAACAAGAGCTTCTGGCCAAAAACGTTTTGGGACTTGTGATTCTATCAGGAGGGCCCGATTTATTTCCAATATGATCTGGTTTTTCCGTTCGACCACCATTATCAGTTCTAAACACCTGAATGTTTTTCTGGAATTGTGTTTGGATCATGATGTAGAAGATGGTAAATTTATCAAAAACTTCAAACTTATTTTTCAATAAATATACCCGGGTCATGCGGGTGCAATCATCCACAAACATAACAAAAAATCGATAGTTTTGTCCTCCGGTGATTGGAGCAGGACCCCACACATCCGAATAAATTAACGAAAAAGGTAAGTCAACTCTTGTGTTATTTGGTTTGAATGTTTTCCGGTGACTTTCGGCTAACACACATGTCTCACAATATGACTTATAATTTGAAGGAAAAAGTTTTGGAAATAAACATGTAAATAACCGGTAGATGGATGTCCAAGTCTCATATGCCACAAGCAGGCTTCCCGTTCCGTTGTTCCATGAGAAAGCATCACAGTTCCATGTCGAGCCACTTCATTTACATAGTATAACCCTTGTCTTTCAGTGCCACGCCCAATGATCGCTCCCGTCCTGATATCCTGTAAGATACAGAAAGTGGGTTGCATGAGAATCGAGTAATTTAATTCTTTTGTAACATGGCTTACCGACAAAAGTTTATGTGAAAAATCAGGGACATGGAGACATTTCGAGAGTTTAAGTGTTGGAGAGATTTCAATAGTCCCTCTAGTTTTTACATACAATTTCTCTCCATTTGTTGTATGTATATATGATTTTGTCGGTTTAGTTGTTGTGGCAAAATATGATAAATCATGAGTCATGGTGTCTGTAGCCCCACAATCAAATATCCATGATTTTTCACATATTATATTATCAATTTGAGCTATATTAACTAAACCATTCACACTAGATCTCTTTTTGCAATTTCTGAAACTTTCATTTATAAAATGAATGAAAGTAGTATTTTGTAAAAAATCAGATTCTTGAGGAGTTTTTGTGCAATTCACTGAAGAATAAAGTGGGGGTTTCAAGATTTTTATTCTCTCACCCCTTGTACCTATATTCATCGAGAAACGGTCTTCCCTTTCATGTGCTTCAGTCGCTGCTGTCATTCCCCCAAAACCATTAGGTTTTTTTCTATCAGTGTTGTTATCAACATTGGGAGCCTTGCCATTTTCCGATCCAAGGTTCATGGTACCCTTCTTATGGCCATCGGCCCACCAATCGGGATAACCCACGAGTCGGAAGCACTATTCCTTGGTGTTTTTCGTCATGCCATAATGGTCTCATTTCAGGCGACTTTTATCTTCTTTGATTGTTGGTCCACTCCTCTTTCCTTCTGACCGGCGGTGCCCTTTTGTGGCGAGTCCCACTCCTCCTGCTTCTGTGGCAACCAACTCGGCTGCTATGCCCTGCGTATCATCATTAGTTGCTCCCAGAATGGTCTGGTGAGCGGCTTGCTTACGAACGGTAGCATATGCCGCCTCCACAGTGGGAAGGGGTTCCAATCAAAGAATTTCTCTTTTTATCGATTCATATCTTCGGTCCAGTGCATTTAAAAACAGAAATAGTTTTTGTTCTGACCTGAGTTTTAAGTACCTTTTGATGTCTTTAGGACATTTCATTGGGTTTGGGTCGATTCTGTCTATCTCTCCCCAAATTCCTTGAAGTAATATCCAGAATTCTTCAAGGAAACTATCATTTTGCTTCATGTCGTTAGCCTTGACATGAAGATTAAAAGTTTGTAGCTTGTCTCTTTCACTGCTGTATGTGACCACCATAGCATCCCAGAAAGTTTTTGCAGTGGGATACTCGGTTAGGTTGCCAACTAACGTTGGTTCAATGTTCTGAATGAGCCATGAGAAAATAATTAAATCTTCTTGTTCCCATTGTTCGTAAGATTCACTTTTTTGTTCTGGAGGATCTGAGGTCAGATGAGATAATAGGACCTTGGATTTTCCGCCTATGGAGACTCGAATCATTCGAGTCCATAGATCATAGTTTGGTTGTTGAGTTTAAGGTTGATTTGAAGGTTATCAGAAAGTTTTGGGTTTTGAGGTTGGGAGTTGATACCATTCTTTAACAGATCGGCTAATTGCAGGGATAAATTGGTGTCCAAGTTGCCGTCTCCGGACATGGTGGCTTGGTTGGGATCGAGATTTTGAACAGGTTACACGGTATATGATGTGCAAACCTGCTCTGATACCATGATAAAAAGAATTATGGGGTTTTTCATATATCTTACAAACAGAGGACCACCAATATTTATACACAATTACAATATTATAAATAATGAAACCATCTAATTGTGTGGCTGTCATTTTGAACAATAGAAATTGTATATTGCCTCCTTGATTTACGGGATATGATGTGATTATCATTTAATCTTGTTGGTCCCATAAATCACTTCCTTTTAACACATACAAGCATCAAGTTTTTGACTGTGTTTATCAGAGATGAAATTTTATTAGTAACATAAACTTTATTGCACGATTTGTTTTTTACAAAATTCTAATTTATTTCTTATTGGTAGCATGTGTGATGTTATTGATTTGAAGTCGTTGATATATGAACTATTATCATCAACACAATGAAATTAAATACTATCAAACTAACTGATTGATGATTTTTTGGTTTATTTATAATTGTGATATAGTTTACATGCTCTCTCCAAGTTAATACATGAAATATTTTTATGTATGTGTGAAGAACTGTTCATGTGTGACCAATTTGCAAAAGGGTTATTATTATGACACAACCTTGACAATTAAGGCCAATTTTGTTAGATTCATTTAAAAAATATAACTTACCGCTCAACATTTTCATATATTGTCTAACCATGGTGTCATTTGGAGAAGGGTTTGTCTACATGGTTACTAAGGCAAGCCACATATACAACTGCAAGATTCTGAACATCCAGGTGAGTAATCATTAAGTCAAATATTAGTCATCGATTTCTTTGACTGTTAATATTTTATTATATTTTTCTCAAACAAAACCAGATCAAAGAAATGTTGGCAACCAATTCTTTGTATCATTCACATCAGATAGGATTACGTAGTGCCAACATGCGAGGAGTAACAACAATATTCGTTCAGAATGGATTAGCAATATATTCTCTTAGAATGGATTAACAATAATATTCTTTCAAAATGTATTAGTGTTTTATTTAAATTTCAATGTTTTTATTTTATTGTTAACCATTTTCAAATTTATTCTTTAAGAATAAATGTAATTATTAACCATTATAAGTCATATTCTTTCAGAATTAATGTAATTTATGTTCATAGTTGTATTCTTTAAAAATGAATGTAATTACTGATTATAAAATATTAAAATTCGTCTAATGTAAAATAAGTATTCATTAAAACTTATTAATCTTGATAATATATGTTTATAGTATTCTATCAGAATATAATGTTTTTTTTTCAATATAATCATTAACACATTCTTTTAGAATGTCCGAATCTATAGAACTATTATCCAGAAAAATCAGATTTTTGAAATTAAGAGAATTAATTATTCTCTAAAATCCGCATTTTTTCATTTTTAAATTTATGTTAATTGAGTAAAACACCATTACAATAAAATTAGATGGTATTTTTCAATTATCTTCAATTCAATAATATTTATTAATCACTTTTCTTAAAATAACTAAAATGATTAGTCCACAATCATCTTTATATCCACACAATAGATAGTTAGAACATAATAAACTAGTCTTATATATATATATATATATATATATATATATATATATATATATATATATATATATATATATATGAATATATATATATATATATATATATATATATATATATATATAGAGAGAGAGAGAGAGAGAGATAGAGAGAGTCATATTCCTTTGCAAACACATATTTACTCGCGAATTCTGTAAATACTATCGTGTGATTTAAAAAAAATGACTTAAGGCACTAAGTCAATCGTATAGAAGTGCAATCGCGATACAAATCTCAAAGTACAAAAAAATATGCACACATGAAAAATGCATATATGAAAAAAATACCGGAAGTGCAAATGTTTGTAAAAAATAACTTTCATATGAAAATTAATTTTTCGAGATTTTTTTGGCGAATGCATTTCTATAAAGCCGACTTGGTACCTTAAATCACTTTTTTACTGAAAATTCATACGAAAAAGTTCACAGAAAAAATATGGGTTCGTAAAAGATCATTACTCTCTCTCCATCTCTCTCTCTCTCTCTCTATATATATATATATATATATATATATATATATATATATATATATATATATATATAGTTGTCATGTATGTAATATTAGGTATAGAAACATCAAAACTGATTTCATTTTGATTAAAAACACACAATTTTCTTTCATTGTTTACTTCTTCCTATTGTTTTTGAACTCATATTACTTCTTATTTTGTGATTTATCCCTAATATCTATGTATTTCGAATGTGTTGTTGTTGTTTTTTTATTATTATTAAACCTCTAGTAGCCTTCATAACTTGATCCGACGCCTACCTATATAGACGTGCATGGTTCTTTTGTACGGGTTATGGGATAAAGTTTATTGGATTTGTTAATGAGCATTTTCAATCTTTCACTATAGTTATTAATATTAAATTTCAATATGGAGACCTACATGTAGTTAGTGAAATATTCTTATACACTGTTTGTGGTGCAAAATTAATGTTTTAAAACTCTATAAAAAACATATACAAAGTCTAGCATAAGCTCTGATAGAGGATGCAAGAAAGATGGAAAAGAGATTTGATGTTATTTTGTTAAAACTATGTAGTATTTGATTGTTCTATGCCTAATACTAGGTACATAACAACCACACATAAACACACACACACACACACACACACACATATATATATATATATATATATATATATATATATATATATATATATATATATATATATATATATAGAGAGAGAGAGAGAGAGAGAGGGATAGAGAGTGAGAGAGAGACAGAGGGGAGAGTTTAATTGAGACAAAAAGGTTGAGAACGAGGGATTAAATCTCGGCATTAATTTCGAATCTTCCGCTTAAACACTATATCGTACCGAGAGGATGGAATATATCATATTCATATATAAATACGTATACTCCAATATTAATCCATATATATTTATTCATATATGAATAAGTATATATATATATATATATATATATATATATATATATATATATATATATATATATATATATATATATATATATGGAGGAGCGTTCAATCGAGACCATTTCTTATTGCGAGAACTTTTGAGAACAAATTTAAACCACACAATTTTTTTAATTAAAATTATATAATCATATAAATCATGTGTGATTATATGTATATAATCATATAAATCATGTATGATTATGTGTATTTAATCACATAAATCACATGTGATTAAATACATATAATCACATGTGATTATTTATATCTAATCACATATGATTTATATAAACAATATTTGTTTTTATATTTCCATTCAATAATTTTTGTCATGTACTTAATCATATCTGATTATATGTATTTAATAACATATGATTAATGTGGGCAACGATTTGTTTTCACATTTTTTAATTCAATGGCTGTTCTCTTGTATATAATCACATGTGATTTTGTGTATCTTATCGCATATGATTTATATAGACAAGATTATTTTTTGTCCATATAAATCATATGTGATTAGATACATACAATCACATGTGATTAGATGTATTTAATCACATATAATTAAAGTTGATAAAGAACAATTATTGTACCAAGAGCGCGATAATGAATCTTCTCCACAAAAATTATATGTGATTGGATACATATAATCACATGTGATTATATATATATATTAAATAACATATGATTTGTATGGATAAGATCCTTTTTCGCGTCCTTTGATTTAATCTTTGTTCTCATGTATATAATCACATGTGATTATGTGTATCTAATCACATATAGTTTATATAGACAAGATCTGTTTTTTCCAAATAAAATTATATGTGATTATATATATATATATATATATATATATATATATATATATATATATATATAATGAAACTTGATTAAATGTATTTAATTACATATGATTAAAGTGAACAAAGAACAATTATTGAATCGAGCACGCGAAAATGAATATTGTTCATATAAATCATATGTGATTGGTTACATATAATCACATGTGATTTTATGTATTTAATCACATATGATTTATGTGGAAAATATTTAGTTTCACATTTTTTTATTTCTTAATTGGCATCGTGTACTTAATCAAATGTGATTATATGTATTCAATCACATATGATTTATGTGGGCAAGATTCGTTTTCACGTTTTTGATTCAATATTTGTGATCATATATTTAATCACATGTGGTTATTTGTTTTTAATATCATATGACTTATGTGAAAATATTTGTCTTCAACTTTTGATTCAATAGTTGGTATCGTATATATAGTTACATATAATTATTATGGACAATATCCATTTTCATGTTGCCGATTCAATAATTTTTAGCATGTATTTAATCAAATGTGATTATATGTATTTAGATACGTACAATTAATGTAGACAAAGGAAAACTATTGAATCGATAACCTAAAAATGAAACTTTTCCACATAAATTACATTTAATTAAATACATATAATCATATGTGATTCAATACACGAGAAAACTATTGAATCTAGAACATACAATTAAATCTTGTCTACATAAAACATATGTGATTAGATACATCTAAGCACATGTGATTATATGTATTTAATCACATATAATTAATGTGTACATGATTTATGTTCACGTTCTTAATTCAATAGTTGTTCTCGTGTATATAATCACATGTGATTCTATGTGTTTAATCACATATGATTTATATGAACAATATTTGATTTTGTCCATATAAATCATATGTGATTAGATACATATAATCACATATGATTAAATACACGAGAACAAATATTGAATCGAGAAAAATTGAAAATGAATTTGTCAGCATAAATCATATGTGATTAGATACATAGAATTACATGTGATTATCTGTATTTACTCACATATGATTAATATGATTATATGTATTTACTCACATATGATTAATGTGGACAAAGAACAACTATTGAATCGAAAACAAGAAAAGAATTTTGTGCACATTAATGATATTATTGTACACGTAAATCATATGTGATTAGATACATCTAATCACATTTGATTATAGGTATTTAATCAAATATGATTTATATGAACAAGATTTGATTTTGTCATATAAATCATATGTGATTAGTTACATATAATCACATATGAGTAATACATGAGAACAAGTATCGAATCGAGAAAATCGAAAATGAATTTGTCAACATAAATCATATGTGATTAGATACATATAATCAAATGTGATTATATGTATTTAATCACATATAATTAATGTGATTATATGTATTTTTCTTATTTATTTAATCACATATGATTATATATATATTTACTCACATATGATTAATGTGGACAAAGAGCAACGATTAGATGTATAATTTTGTCTGTATAATTTTTGCATATAATCATGTTCGTTTAAATACACGATGCAATTAAATACACGAGAAACAATTATTGCATCGAGAAAACGAAAATGAATTTGTTTTCAAATCATTACAAGTTTCATGGCAATAATTCGAATTTTGGATATTCCCTAATTTAATATATCGTTTTATCATTCACTTGTTCAAAAAATTAGTCTACTAATAATAAAATTAAGTCTCATGAAATAGAAATTTAACGTAATATTATATTATATTGTAATAGAAATCCAAACTAAATAATATACATTGTTTGATTTCAATAATCCAAACAAAAGGTATATATATTAGTCCTTTGGATTTACTATGAAAAATGAGAGAAGAAAAGCTATCAGTTTCAAAAAAAACATGGATTTGTGGAGCTCATGGACTAATCAGTCCAAATATCAAGACTCATTCATCGGGAACCTCATTTCAACAAAAATACAATAAAATAACTTAAATTTAGATATATATGGAAGTATCAGGATATCAAGCATCTTTCATCGATTTCCTTTTTTATTTAAAATCACAGATCGGAAACCAAACCAGTAAAACATGGTTTTTCTGGAAGGAAGCTGTGATCACCACCGCACGTTGAAACATGGCAGCAACATGGGCGAGGCTTCTTCTTAAATATCGCAAGTTATGCTCATACCTGCATCATCGACGACGTTTTTTTAGTCTTCGTCCTTCTTTACCTTATCTTCATCTTCCACCTTGTTCAGTTTCTTCTTCGTTGACACCTTTTTATAAGCTCCAAATCACATTTCGATAGTGGCTGGTGAAAGAATACTGCAAAACGCGAAGGAAGTGGCAGTGAAATAAGATCGAGAATTAGATCTGGTTTTTGTCTAATTCAGATCTGTAACTGATGAAACCAGATCCGGTGACGAAAATGAGATCGGAAATGAGACGAGAAAGATGTGATTTCCGGTGAGGTGCTTTTTCGATGGAGGAAGATGAGAAGCAGAGGGACCTATATCAGTACGAGAAGAGACGATTGGAGGTGCTTCGCGGCAGCGATTAAAAAAGAATCGACGGCTAGTGGCGCTCCGACGATGGTAGACGGCATTTCGGCGACACAGGCGGTGGTCCGACAGTCTAGGTTGAGCAATTTCAAATGAGATGTAATAGTAACATATGGGTGAGTATGGGGTAGGATTGGTGGGGTATTCTTTTTATTTTCTAAATAATATATAAATTATTGAAGAAATAAATAATAGTTATTATAAATAAGTGGTTGAAAATTGTTCTCGATTTAAAAATTGTTCTCGTTTGAACATGCTTATACACACACACACACACATATATATATATATATATATATATATATATATATATATATATATATATATGAAAGTTTGTATTGTCATCGGATATACTTCAAGTATGAACAAGAATGGTAAAACTAATCTAAACGAAATAATCAATAGAAAGTAAATAACACAGAAGTGCTCCAAATGTTCCTTTCACCAAGAAAAAAGGTTTTGTCTTCACCAAGAAGACGGCGTTTGCCACAAAGACAATTGACACAAAGCCACGAACTAGCACATGACCTCTTTACATTAGGGTTTGCCCTAATGTAGTATATATACTAATCTACACATGTGTATCCCTTGACTGACGGGATTGTATCTAATCTATACTATGAACCGATCTTATCATAAACATACGAGATTTGATCTATTATATATATATATATATATATATATATAATAACTGCCTAATATACAAAAGATTACAACAAAACAACTATAAGCTGACACTGTTGATCTTGTTAAGCTGGCGCTCGCACTGTCGACTAGTAGACGCTAACGCTAATGGATCAACATGTTATGTGTTTGACTCATCAGATCATAAGGTGTGACCTTACAATATCCCCCTATCTGATGATGTCAAAACTAATCTTCAATGAATTCTTTGGTTTGTGCCCCTTGAGAATAATAATGTATTTTTAACTCTTCAGCTTTAACGAATGCTCCTAACTCTTCAGCTTTAATGAATGCTCCCCCTGAGAAGATGAATGGCTTATCAAGCATTTATGAATTACCACAAATGGCAGAAGACGAATAAGCTTGAGCTGAGCTTGACTTTAGTTGAACTCGACTCCCCCTTAGAATATGCTTTTCCGTAGTTCTAGTAGCGAGATTTACCAAGATTCTCTCCCCCTTTTTGACACCAGTAACTATTTTCAAGCAGAATAAAATATCAACTTGTAGTTGAGTAAGATTGTGATGTCTCCTGATAGTGTGGGCTTAAACTACCATTCACTGACATAGTATTTCGAGATCTCATCAGCGTGTGGTTTCATATGCTGAATCATAAATCTCTTTTATTAGAATGACATACCCATCGGCATAGATTTGTCAAGCTCTCATCCGCGTATGGTACATTACGTTGAATCATAAAACTTTAAAGAAGAATATAAAGACAAGAATGGATTGTTTCAGTCACACTGAGGTGAAATCAGCGTGGATCATTAACAGTTTTAACTCATCAACAAGGAGTGTTTTAGACTTCCGTATCATAGAGTAAGTTACAATCTTGAATCAAAGATTCACCGTTAATTCATTATGGTACCATGTCTACCTCAAACTAGGAGGTCAAGGACATTAACAACTCTTTGTCATTTAAGGACCTGACAAGTATCTTTTACGCTGATGACTGTGCAATCAGGGTAATCCATTGGGTTATGCTCAATGTTTCAGCAGAACATGAGACTTGTTGCATACGTTAAGCATGCTTCCAGGGACAGGGTCAGGTAAAGATGATTAACTTAAAAGTAATAAACACCCTAGCCTTTTTATCAATATTTTTTATTTGGAGTAGGCTATCTCACTTCTGAGAGTTTAGATAATGCTAGACAATCTGCGTGAGAGGGTGAATCAATGTTCTCAGTAGATGGTCTCGCTGATGAGAGACTTAGAGAGATTTAGTCACATACAACAACATGCTTCTAGGGATGATGATGTGTCAAAAGATGCATACTAGGCTCAAATTGCCACCGTCAGATTCCTTTTATATAGAACGGTACAAGAAAATAATATAAGAATACAAACAAAAGAATTAGTCAAACAAGAAATAGTTTAAACAGAAAAATGTGCAACCTTTTCAGAAAAAGTGATAAAGACTTGATCCATCAAATCTTTAGAATTGAATGGTCATTAATGCCCTTCCATTTTCCGAGATATCTACCACTTGAAAGTTCAGCTATAAAAGATAACAAACAAGATCAAACATATCACACACAAATAACACAAATCATAGAAAACATGGGAGAGAATGCCTTTAGTCGTTGAGGTTCTGCAGATCAATTCCAAGCTTAATGTTCACCAAGAATAAACGAAAAACATGAACCGGTCTTTGTAACCAACGAGTTAGAGGGATCTAATCTTTGTAACCTTCGATTTATAAGAGTCACCAAGACTACACTCGAAGGTTCCATTCATTGTGATCCGTAAAAGAGGAGAAGGTAGGATGGATGTCTCCTTGAAGGTGTCTTTGGATCTTTGAGGAATGAAGTTGTAGTGGTAGCGTCTGTGGAAGTTAGTCGTGCCAAGTCATCTAACTACACTTCATCCCATTTCAATAGAAATAGGCGGTTCAAGACAGAGGAAATATGTGCCAAAAAGACCACTTGGTGTCACATTCATCCCTATCTGTTCTTAATAGCGTGCACATCAGTGATGGTGTGACAACTGTTGGTGCTGAAGAAAAGATGCAGAGTCAGCGTCAACGAGCTTTCATAAGGGGAGTGATGCATTCAGGAGATGACATGATAATTCCTTCAAAGTAGAACAGTCAGAAGAGGTCACTATTGAAGGAGAAGATCATGTATGAAATGTTTGTAGAAAAGGAAAGTGCATTCTCAATGTATACTTCTTTGGTAATATATAAAAAGGATTTTAAAATCAAGCAAACCAAAATATAAATAAAAAGTATAGAAACTTATGTTCAAAGCTTTAAAAATAGCAAAGCATGAAACAAAAGTAAAGTATCAACATCAAACTTAACAAATCAAACCATATAAATATCGTTATCCCTAAGAGCAGAAAGCACGATTTTGTTGGCAGCATCAAACACTTTTCCCTCATGATGGTTGAAAAGAACTTTGTAACCAGCTTCACAAAGTTGACTGATGGAGATGAAGCTGCCTTTCAGTCATTCTACATAGAATATATCTTTCAGCTGAAACGTACTGCACTCAAAAATTTCAACACCTGAAACAGATTTTCCGCTATTGTCACCAAACGTCACAATTGGACCGTCCTTATTTGCAAAATTTGTTAGGAGAGACTTGTAACCGGTCAGGTGTCTAGAGCTTCCACTATCTAGGTACCAAGTTTGACCTAGATTTGGACTTGATTCAGCGTCAACGTGAGAACTATCAGCGTCACATATGCCATCAGGGGAATCATCTACAAGTGCCATGAGACCCTTAACATTCAGCGCCTCATCTTCATATGTCTCTTCTTCATCCACCCATTCTTCGTGATCCTCCTATTTTGCAATGAAATCCTTTGGCAAAGAGATGTTTTCTTTCTTCATATGAGCCACCAGCTTCTTGTATAGGACTTCATAGTTCTCAGGACTTTGGGATTCTTTCTTCTCCTTGTAATCCATGGAAAAATGGTCAGTGCTTCCACAATTAAAGCAATTACCTGAGCCTTTCTTCTCTAAGGTGGATCTTTTCGTTGAGCCGCTTCCCTTGAATTGAGCTCTTCTAACCCCGTTTGCTCTGCTTTCTTCATAACGTTTAACGATAAGTGCAGCACTGGCAACAAGCTCATCAGTGAGATATTCATCACTTTGTTCACCCTGATCTGAATTTTCTGATTCGCTTATGTACTTTATTGTTTCCTTTCGAGACATCAGGGCAACTTACTTTTCCTTGTTCGAGTCCTTCATGATTTCCTTACGAAGCTTTGGTCTCATCATAATTTTGCATATTACTAAACAACGAATTCAGATCCATGGAATCGATCTTCTCACTATTCTTAAGAACATCAACGTGATTTTCCCAGCCCTTCCCAAGAGAATTGAAAAACTTTAGAACCATCTGTGATGAGTGCTTAACGATTCTCAGCCTGTACATATCATTAACCAGACAATTAAACCTATTGAAGGTTTGAGTAAGAGACTCACCTTGTTGATCAAAAAGTGCTAGTATCTTCGATTAAGGTTGTTAATGGCCATAGCCTCGACTTCCACAGTGCCTTCATAAGCCACAGTCAGCGTGTCCATCATCTCTTAGGCTGATTCACAATTCTGCACGAGATGATACACATGGTATGGAAGAGAATTTCTAATAGCGGCCTTGACTTTTACATCAAGATTGAGCAGTCTTTTGTGATCGTCATCATAACTTGCTGCTAGATTTTGCTTCAGAGGGCCAACGGGAGCGTTGTTTGCCATGGGTTGGTACATGGGAACATGGGGACCTTGTTCAACGATATTTTTTTATCTCATAGTCAATGGTTTGAAGAACCACCATTGCCTTGGTTTTCCACATGACGAAGTTGTGTTCATCGAAGGCAAGTATTTTGTTGAGGCCGAAGGATTTGGAGTTGCTTGAATTCGACATGATAACTTGAGTATATCACAAACCTGCTCTAATACCATTTGAAGGTTTGTATTGTGATCGAATATACTTCAAGTAAGATCAAGAAAGGTAAAACTAATCTAAACGAAATAATCAACAGAAAGTTAATAACACAGAAGTTCTCAAAATGTTCCTTTCACTAAGAAAAGAGGTTTTGTCTTCACCAAGAAGAAGGGTTTGCCACAAAGACAATTGACACAAAGCCACGAACTAGCACACGACTTCTCTACATTAGAGTTTACCCTAATATAGTATATATACTAATCTATACATGTATATCCTTTGATTGACGGGATTATATCTAATCTATACTAAGAACCGACGTTATCATAAAGATACGGGATCTGATCTATTATATATATATATATATATATATATATATATATATATATATATATATATATATATATATATATATATATATATATAATAACAGCCTAATATACAAAAGATTACAAACCAAACAACTATAAGTTGACGCTGTTGAACTTGTTAAGCTGGCGTTGACACTGTCGACTCGTAGACGCTGACGCTGATGGATAAGCATTTTATGTTTTTTACTCATCAGATCATAAGGTGTGACCTTACAATAACAATTAGTGGCGGAGGTGATTGCGGTAGTAGGGGTAGGGGTGGTGGTAGTGGTTGCGGTGGCGGGGGCGGTGGTGACAACGATAGCGAAGATAGTGGTTGTAGAGGTGGCGGGGTGGTGGTGGGGATGGCGGCGGTGGTGTCGGTAGGTGGCATTGGTGTTGGTGACGGTGACTGTGCGCGATAACGATAGCTGAGGTGGTGGTGGTATCGGAGGTGGCAGTGGTGGCGGTGATGGTGGTGGTTGGTGGCGGAGGGGAGGTGGTTGATTGATATATGAATATGTTTATATTTATAGAATATTATATACCGCCCGTCGTGCTGGTACGATGAATCGTTTTGCGGGAAAAATACATGATTAGCATAACATGATTCAATCATTTGCAATTTTTTTTCTCAATTCTCTCTCTCTCTCTCTCTCTCTCTCTCTATATATATATATATATATATATATATATATATATATATATATATATATATATATATATATATATATATATATATATATATATATATATAATAAGGGAATTTAAAGGTCTTGAAAATTGAGAAATGTAATTAATTAATGAGGAACATGAGGGAACAGGGAAGGCACGGAGATACCGTGGTCTGATGCGCATTGAACGCAGGAAGGTCCCTCCATCATTGAATTCAAAGACAGATGGCTGCTGAGGGCGGCAGACAAATTGCAGAGACTGGAGGGCAGCAATACGGACGCCCACCCTCTTCCTTCTCTTCCCCGGTAATTCCACCGGAAATTGCAGAGATGCGCTTGATCTCCGGCGGCCCTTTAACAAACTGAAATAGGCTGAAGATGTCGTCCGCCGTATATGCATGCATGGTACTCCGTGTCAACTCATGCATCATGAACCATTCCATGCATCGCTTACTTTCACCCGTTTTTTAATAACCATTTGAACTTTGGATTTTTACGTCCGGGCAATTACGCGTGTACAAAAAATTATCTTTTGATCATCTTTATTTTAAAAACATATTCAAAACCACCATTTAAAGCATATCTTATAATATTATAATCATATAAGCAACCTAATTATCTAGTTTAAAATTTGATTTATCATTTATTAATATTAGACCTTTATTTACTCATAAATTTATAGCATATTTGAGTTTTATACTATTAGATTTGAGATTTATTCTGAAATCATTAGGATACTGACAGGCTGACAAAACAATTAAACATTAAACTAATGTAGCTTTTCATTCTACCTTAACAATCTAGCTTGAGAAGTGATATGGGAAGCTAATTAAATTAAAATTGAAAGACTGCCAGATCGGAGGATCGACGGAAAGTAGGTGGGATGTTTATGGTATTTATAAGCTAACTAACAAAATATGAACGTAGAATCATCCATCCATTTCAGACGCCAATCATTTAATGTCATGTATCCATGTCTCATTTAGTATACACTGTTATGGTTTGATCATTTTAGTTCCTATAAGGCTATAACAATAATTCTCAGAACAGTTAAGGAAAATAGAGATTAATTAAACCAATAATCTGAAAGTTATGTAGCATTTGATCTTATAACTCTAATAAAACATAAATCTTGAGTTAATTTGTCGTAATTTATATTTTAACTTTTATGTGAAAGTATATGTAAACACATCGTTATTATGATAAGGATACAAAATAAATCAAAAGATAAAAGCTAAATTAGACTAATTTAATTTAGGGAAATCTTCAGAAAAGTCTTAATGTTTTACCATAATTTATGAAAAGTCCAAAACTAAAATTTATTTAAAAAAAAAACATGAATTACCGATAAAAATGACTATTTGACGATTTTTTTCCGGTTACCGGTTTCATTACTTACCCGTTTCCATTAAAGTCCTATTAGTTTACCATAATTTGCGAATAAGTCACAAATTAAAATTAAGTGATGATTTGATCATTTTCTCCATGTAACATACATTTTACCGATTTTATTGCTGGTTAGGATGTCTAGTCATTAAATGACCTAATAAGATGGATACGATGGGTTATATAGTGCTACGTTTATCGTAAAATTTGATATCCATCTCATCGACTCATTTATGATTATGTATTCAGGTCAGTAATTAAACGGGAAAATATATGTTTCCGGGAAAAAGGACAGGAAGTGAGCTGATGAGATGGATATACTGGGTTACATAAGATTAGATATATAATTTGAAATTTCTTATAAACTTAAAAAATGACAAAGTTGTTGCCAATTTATGTAATTATTGCAGTCTTCGGCGGATACATTTTATATTCCAAAAAATATACAATACATCAGGATATCAAGTTTTATGGTAAGCATAACATTATATAGCCCAACATTTCCATGTCATCAACTTATTTAATGATTAGACGTTCATGTCAACAATGAAACCGGTAATATGTATGTTATAGGGAGAAAAATGCCAAATCATCACTAAATTTTAGTTTATGACTTATTCGTAAATTATGGTAAAATAATGAGACTTTAATGGAACCGGGTAAGTAGTGAAACCGGTAAACCAAGAAAAATGGATCAAATCGTCATTTTTACCGGTAATTCATAGTTTTCGCAAACAAATTTTAGTTTGAGACTTTTACATAAATCATGGTAAAATATTAGGACTTTTCTAGAGCTTTCCCTTTAATTTACCAATTTCCAAAGATTAAGCAAAAATTAGAAATTTTACTGAAATAACAATCAATTTCATAGATGACATCTACAAAATTGACGGACCATCTACGAAATATGAGAAACTTTTTTTCTTCATATGATATTTGTGAAATTGCATGCACCATCTGAGGAAAGGATTCTCTCAGATTTTATTTTCTATTTGGCAAATATCATTTGCAAATTTGCAGCTTTTATGACATAAAAATGTATTTTCAGGTCATTCATTTTGTGAAATCCAACATCAATACAATGATTTTAAGAAGAAGTAATGGCTTTTTTTTACAAGTTCTACTTTTAGAAAATTAAAAAAATCAACAAAGATTCTCTAATATCATTTCTTTAATAAAAACACAACTACAAATTCAATTAATTATGTTGTTGCTTGTATTAATGGTTTTTGGTAGTCGGTAAATGATGAAACTTGATATGTTAGGCCCTTTTTTTGGAACTATGGTGTAGATTATCCGATAGATATAAGTTATCCAAATTTATTAAATTTGGGCAAATTAAAGACATGTTTGGAAGACTGGGCTAATATCAATTTGTATTTCAAACATCCTACATTGAAGTATGTTATAGAGATAGTCGATGAGAGTGACGTGAAACACTTGGAAGTGGTTATTTAGAAAGTCTCACCTTTTGTGTGTATATGGTAGATGTGCTCCGGTGAAAGAGGCTTTAAGTATTTAATATAGTACAAAAAATTGATCACTTGTTGGTGGGAACCGATCTAGTGGAAAAGGATCCAGTGAGAAACAATCTAGCAGATGAGGAAAAGGCTACAATAAGAATCGATCTAGATGAAGAGGTAGAAACAATCAAACATGTATGTTTAACTCTCAAAGTGTTCCTCAATGTCATTCTGGATACGTTATATATAAGAAACCATTATCTCCACTTTCATATCTGAGTACATAGAACAAAATATGTAATTTTTAAGACTCGTGAGTTACATGGGTTTTAACACAAACTTTAATACTTTAAAAGTACTTTTACTTCTTCTGTACATATAGACTGTAGCACATAAAGTCCTAGCACACACCATCCGAACATATGCGACCATGAAAGAACATTTCAAACATAGGCCAACAACAATGTCACTACTAGCAAATTTAGGGTTGAGATGGTATTTCATGTACAAAAATTTCCTCTATGTAACTTTACAACATCAAATTAGTTAAATTCAAACTACAATGTTATTTGAATTCGTACGAGCGTACATTTAGAATCAAGCTGAAGTAGCCTCATGCAAGTCCAAAACTCGATCAAATAGCTAAGCCTAATCAATTTTGGGCCTTAGCCCAAGAATTCTCGGCCCAACACCCTATTGGACCGAAAACTCTTCCTTGGGCCTTATTGGGTCGAAAACCTTTCTTTGGGCCTTATGGGGGCCGATAACCCTTTTATTGGACCCAATTAAACCCAAAGAGCCCATACATTATTCAAAACCGCAAACACTTTATGGAGTTAGGGTGTTTTCGGCCACCCTAAAACCAAAAACCCTTTTGAAGAGCCATAAGGGCCGAAAACCCTCTAGATTTTCAGTTGGGATTAGACAAAAAAAAGGAAAAAGAAATACCAAAAAGGCTTGCCACCTCATGTTTATCCCACAAACACCAAAGCTCTTACCCATCATGTATCCATGCATGTACTATGGACTCTCATCTTTCTAGACTAAATTCCCATCGAGCATCACAAAGTCAACCCATCCTTCCCCCCCTCCCCCTCTTATTACTTGTGGCCGATCACCACAACAAACACACACACCAAACACTTTCTTCCAACTCATTCTCAAGAAATTCCTCCCATTCCTCTCTCAAAAATTCATGTGTGTGTGCTATCTTCAAGGATTCTGCTTTAAAAACTCATAAACTTGGTAAGATCCTTGTAAAACTCTAGAGCTTATATACATGTAGTGTTAAGATCATTCCATTTACACACCCATTTTCGTGTGTATGCTTCTTAGAACATCATCCATCTCGAGTGGTCTTCAAGCTACACAAAGCTAGGCTCCACAACTTCTTTCTTCTTCTTCTTCCTACCATACGAAAATCAAGGTGAGCTTCATACCCCCATCTTTTCATGTTTTTCATACTTTTCGGGGGTAGAATACAAGTCAAGTCTCGTTTACCTTTTGGTTATTTGCATGCATCATAGTTATGGGTTGAAAATGGAACAAGTTCTTGAGTAAAAAGGTTCTTAACATGTGATAAATTCATAAAGTAAATGTTTATAACATCTTTGTGTTATAAAAGTTTTGTGGTTATGATTGTACACTCAAAAATGGTGAAAATATGGGTGTTATGCCCAAACATGTTTAACTCTTGGACATATGCATTTTTAACTCTTATATTTTACACAAATATTTGAAGATAATAGATCTCATGCTTATTATATGTGTTTTGTAAAAATCGTGACTTATTAGGGTTACAACCAAATAAAATATTTTGTATTACAAAACTTTCAAACTTATTATGGTGTGTTAGACAAACTACAAAGCTAGATTATTTTGCTAAAAATAATTTTTATTAGTAAAATAGTTGTAACTATGTTGTCACTATTTTGATGGCTTAAAACCTAAGGTATTATACTATTTGCACAACATATGTTACAATTATACATTTTCACTAACGATTATTTATAAAAAGGTATTATAAATAATTTAACAAACATGGTAAACAAAACAGAATTTATGACAGAAAAATTCGCGTGTCATAATCTGCCTATCATAAAGCTTTTAAAGCATGAGAAATGAACTGTATGTCATAAAAGCTGTAAAACGCGTGTCATAAAACTTCAGTCATAAATTTACACTAGTAATGTCATTTTCACTATTCAATAATGGGAGTCAAAGTTCGCGTAAATCCGTTAAGGCTCTAGTGAGAAACTGTCTTCATCGTACCTACCTAGCGTACACCTTAAGTCCTACATTATAACCAGAGTCTCCTTGAGGGAGAGCGAGACCGTTGTGTATAGATGTATACGAGATTTATAACCCCACACCTCAGCTGTGCGCTACAGTTAGACCGACAAGTCTTGGGTGACAAAAGTTTACGAATTCCGACGCCTGAAGAACGTCGTTCAGGCATACCAGTCATATCAAGCATGGTTATAAGACTGCATATCATTTTTACGGGAAGCTTACACTTCACCGGTTTTATTAAAATATAAAACTGCATATCATTTTTCAGTATACATTCACTTACACTTCTGGTCATAGGGTTAAAGACAACAGTTTACATATAAGAAAATATTGGATTTTCTGGGAACATACGCTTTACATTTACAAATAAAAGAAAACAAAGGACATGCATGTATATATTCACAGCTTTGGAACGAGACTTACAAACCATTTTCATAGAAAATATCGGATTTTTTGAAGTCATACAAACTATTACAAACAAGGATGTTACAAATCTTTTCATACAATTATGCTTATGAACTCACCAACATTCAATGTTGAAGATTTTCAAAATGACTTGTATTCTCAGGGAACCAGTAAGCAGGTACCTAAGAACCAGATTTGTTGCATTTTGAAATTTCATACTTTATGTCACTTTTGTGTAATTTCAAGAACAAATACAATATGTAAACAATGTATGTTGATATTTCTTAATGTATGCTGTTGGTTGCTATATTTCATTCATATTCAATTGTTATGATACTATACAATGACGTCATCCGCCCCCAGACGTTTCCGTTGTCCTGGTTCGGGGGTGTGACAAATTGGTATCAGAGCATTGTTTATAGTGAACTAGTATATCTAACCATAAAAGATATACAACTATAAATACAATAGGACTAAAACACTCTAACTAAAATTATACTTTAAAAATATAAGTATTTTATACAAGTGTACATACATACATGCATATTAGAAAATAACAAGAAGAGTTGGACATCGCGACTAAACCTAGACAGTTATGTAATCATATCTAGGATAAATATAGCCTGATCAACTATATTTATTCGAGATATGACCAACATGCGTCTAGGAGTGGTCAAGGTAGACAACAAACCTAAAACTCATTAACTGTAAATCAAAAGGGTCTGAGAACAAAACATAAAGACATAAAATACTATAAGAGTATTTAACTTTTTGTGAATCTTTCATATGTCCTCTTGTGCTTATATATTCTCGTACAGACGCCATGGCAGGCTTTCATCACCCAGGAGACCCTTACTTCCCCAACCAGGGGAACGCGTGGTGGATAGTAGAGGATCCTGAGGAGGATCCAGAAGAGATTCCGAAGGACGAATCCGAGGAGGATGTCGAGGAGGAGGAAATGGTCGACGAGGAGGAGGATGATTCAGACGCAGAGTCCAAAGTCATCGACCCTCCCTACATGGCGAGGGCACCAGCGTATTGATGGGGCTACAATGGCCCTACGCCCCCTGGGAATACGATCTAGAGCAATGGAGCTGGCACTAGGGACAGCGTCCACCTTTCGGCATAGGGCGAGGGTATTATGACCTTCGCCATGGAGGGCCCGCGGAACGAGCCCTTCCCACTATGATCCGGCGGATTACAGACATCGGAGACCAGGCTCAGACGACATCCCATCGAGTCATGGAGATGAGGGATGCTCTGGAGGTCACTACCACACGCACTCGAGATCTCCAGAGGGATTACTACCCCATGGATCAGATCGTCGAGGACCTTACTACCACGTAAGCGGAAGTGAGGGAATACTAGGAGAGGCATGCTGCCCTGGAAGAGAGGGTGCGGGTAGCCGAGCGCCGTTTGGCCAAGGTGCAGGGCGCCTCTACATCATCCCAGGCACCACAGGGGACGACTCGACGTAAGTAGGATCTATCCTACTCACCAGTTTATAGACTAGATGTTTGGGTATGCGTTAGTGCTACCCCTTTTCTTTTGTTTTGTAGGACCAACCCTACGTCTAAGTGATAACACTATTCGAAGGGTCGTTATGCTGTCAGATTATTGTCATGATGTATTGTAGACCTTATAAAGGTCAAATTTTCCAAAAATATATGTATCAAAACTTCATTGTTAATGAAACAAGCATGTGTTTTATTTATGGATGTTGTTATCTGCTATGTCTTATATATTCATTTTTATTTGGTAAAACAAGATTTCAAATTTTTGTACAAAATAACGATCGATAATCACTATACATGACATATCTAAACGCGATGTTTCATTACAATAGTATCCGCATCATAACTCTTATTAAAAACTTGTCAAATCCACTTGTGGCAGTAGAATGCCGCCCCAGAGATATATCCGACGAAGGAACAACGAGACAACACCACCGCCGCCGCCGCCTCCACCACCAATGGATTCGGCCGCATTCCAGGAAGCGGTTTTAGCTGCGGTCACTGCGGCTCTGCCACATATTAACAACAATGGTGCCAATGGAGGCGGAAGCGGGAATGATACAGGTAGCTCCAACCAGGGAGACAACCGAGGTCAACCAAAAGAATGCACCTACAAAGATTTTGTTAACTGCAAGCCTAATCCCTTCAACGGAAGTGAAGGTGTCATCGCCCTAACGCAGTGTTTTGAGAAAATTGAATCGATGTTTGAGATATGCGCTTGACCTGAAGAGATCAATGTGAAATTTGCAGTTTGCACCTTTGCGGATAGAGCCCTCACATGGTGGAACGGTCATGTCAAGGCCATGACCTTCCCAGTAGCCACACCAATCGCCAAATCGCCGTATAGAATAGCTCCTGCAGAAATGCAAGAGCTTTCCAGTCAATTGAGTGAATTGTTGGACAAGGGGTTTATAAGGCCAAGCTTCTCTTCTTGAGGAGCTCCAGTCTTGTTTGTCAAACAGAAGGATGGTTCGTTTCGCATGTGTATCAATTACCGTGAGCTCAACAAGCTCACCGTCAAGAATCAATACCCTCTTCCCCGGATCGAATGATCTATTTGACTAGCTACAATGAGCAAGTTACTTTTCCAAGATAGATTTAAGGTCCGGATATCACCAACTACGGGTCCGAGAAGAAGATATTCCCAAAACCGCCATCCAAACTCGTTACGGGCATTATGAATTCGTGGTAATGCCCTTTGGTCTGACAAATGCACCAGCGACATTTATGGACCTGATGAACCGAGTCTGCCGACCTTTCCGTGACAACTTTGTGATAGTATTTATCGACGACATACTGGTTTATTCTCGGAGCAAGGAAGATCACAGCCAACATCTGCGGCAGGTTTTGGAAACGCTCAGAGCGGAGAAACTGTACGCGAAATTATCAAAGTGCGAGTCTTGGATTCGCAGAGTGGATTTTCTGGGACACGTGGTCAGTGAAGAGGGGATACATGTGGACCCTTCCAAGATCAAAGCAATTGAAGGTTGGGCAACCCCAAGAACCCCATCAGAAATTAGGCAATTCTTAGGCCTCGCAGGTTACTACCGGAGGTTCATACAAAATTTCTCCAAGATTGCCAAGCCACTCACCACTTTAACCCAAAAGGGTGTACCCTTTATCTGAGAGAAGAAACAAGAAGCTGATTTCCAAACGTTGAAACAAGCTCTATGCAACGCTCTTGTCTTGTCTCTCCCAGAAGGGACAGGAGATTTCGTGGTATATTGCGAAACATCCAATCAAGGATTAGGCTGTGTACTTATGCAGTGCGGAAAGGTTATAGCTTATGTGTCAAGGCAACTGAAGACCCATGAGGTGAATTATACCACACATGACTTGGAGTTGGGAGCAGTCATGTTTGCGCTGAAGATTTGGAGGCACTACCTCTACGGTACAAAGTGCATAATTTTCGCAGACCACAAAAGCCTCCAACATATCTTGAACTAGAAAGATCTAAACATGAGGCAGTGGCTATGGGTTGAGCTGATGAATGATTACAAATGTGAGATCCGGTACCATCCGGGAAAAGCCAATGTGGTGGCTGATGCCCTAAGCCGGAAAGAGTACTCGGGTTGCCGAGTAAGAACACTAACAATGACCATCCATTCCCACTTGTCTTCGCAAATCAAGGAAGCTCAGCTGGAAGCCTTGAAGACGGAAAACATCACAACCAAAGCCTTGCGTGGGATGGACAAGAATCTTATGATCAAAGAGGATGGAGCTTACTACCTCATGGACCGAATCTGGACCCCAAAGTTTGGTGGGTTTAGAGAAGTGGTCATGAATGAAGCACACAAGACAAAGTACTCCGTCCATCTGGGTTCCGACAAAATGTATTTGGATCTTCAACAACAATATTGGTGGCCGAATATGAAAGCCGAAATTGCTACCTACGTGGGCAAGTTCCTGACTTGCGCTAAGGTTAAGGTAGAGTATCAAAAGCCCTCGGTACTCCTACAACAACTGGAGATACCCGAGTGGATATGGGAGCGAATAACAATGAATTTTATAACCAAATTGCCCAAGACGGCAGACAGACTGGATGCCATCTGGGTGATTGTCGACCGGTTGACCAAATCCGCCCATTTCCTGCCAATAAAGGAAACGTATAAAATAGAAAGGCTGACCCGGATCTACATAAAGGAGGTTGTGAGACTGCATGGCGTGCCAAAATCTATTATCTCAGATAGAGATAACAGATTTACATCGTGATTTTGGTAATCACTCCAGAAATCGTTGGGAACCCAGCTCGATATGAGCATCGCCTACCATCCCCAAACAGATGGACAGAGTGAGAGGACCATCCAAACCTTAGAAAATATGCTAAGGGCCTGTGTGATAGACTTCGGCAAGGCATGGGATTTCCACTTGCCACTGATTGAATTCTCGTACAACATAGCTATCACACGAGCATCAAGGTCGCTCTCTTCGAGGCCCTATATGGACGAAAATGCAGATCACCTCTCTGTTGGGCAGAGGTAGGAGACACACAATTGGCAAAGGGACTGGTACCCAACAACACTCTAACCGGTCCTGAAGTCATCATAGAAACAACTGAGAAGATCGTCCAGATTAGGGAACGACTAAAAGCGTCCAGGGACAGACAAAAGAGCTACATGGATAAAAGATGAAAGCCTCTGGAATTTCAAGTGGGTGATCGCGTACTGTTAAAAGTCTCTCCTTGGAAAGGGATGATACGCTTTGGGAAGTGAGGAAAGCTGAACCCAAGATACATCAGACCATTCGAAATCCTTGTTAGGATAGATCCGGTGGCTTACAAGCTATAGTTACCATCAGAACTCAGCAATGTACACCCCGTCTTTCATGTGTCAAATGTAACATTCCGTTTAAAAAAAACGGAAATAAAATAAATAAATAAATAAAATGAAATAAAATAAGTAGATACATAAATATTGGAAAAACTCGTGGTTGTGGTTGCTGTTCTCGATGGTGGACGCGGCCACTGCCTCTCCGCCGGAATCGTTCCCTTCTTCCTCTCTCATACTCTTCGCTCTTCTGTTGCCTCGCCATATTCCGTTACCGCCGCCGATTCGTGTTGCTGCTTGTTCACGGTCTCCGATTGTCGTCCTCCATCACGAGTGAGGTTCAACTGCGTTGGAGGTGTTTCACTTGTGGGTGTGTGTGTGTTTCTGTAAACGTCAATGGGTGTGTAGGTGTTTGTTGGCCGGATTGTGTGACAGACCACCATGGCAGCTAACCATGGTGGCTGCTGTCATGCTGTTTTCTTTTGCCGTCATGCGCCACCTCCGGCCACCACAAGGTGGCTGTGTGTGTGTGTGTGTGTGTTTTATTTAGATGTGTTATTTTTGGGTTAAGCATTGTAAAATGTAATTAGAGACTAGTATAATAAAGAAACTCAAAACCACCACCGTGAGGTGGTGGCTGCCGCCACCAGCCGCCGTGTTGGGTGGCGGTGTACTTGTCGTGCTTGGATTCGTTTGGGATGCTTGGAAATTTTCTAGTAAAAAATCATAATCACCTCCACCACCACGAGGTGGTGGCCGCCGCCGTGAGCCGCCGTTGACCACTACTACCGAAGGTGGTAGTGGGTGGTGCCCAACTAACGAAACCCTAATGGGCCTAGTGAAACCCTAATGGGCCCAATGAAGCCCTAATTGACCTAAAAGCCCAACCATTTGACTAATGGGCTAGTATGTGGGTTGGAAACCCGAATTAGCGTTTGGAAAACCCTAATGTCATGAAACCCTAATTTTGGGAATTTATCGGGACACGCACGAGAATTATTTAATAAACTTAAAATATTAATTGATAATCACTGACAATTTAACCTAAGGCAAAATTGGACTTAATGGATTAAGTCCTTAATGGGTTAAGTAAGAAACACTTAACCCTAATCGTCATTTCATGTGAAAACCCTAATTTCACTTGGGCCTTAGTTGGGCCTTTCTATTGGAGTTTGGTGATTGGGCTACTGATAGGATATCCAAGAACAAGTAAATGGACTAAAATATTTGGATGGGCATTAGGGTAAGACCAAGTAGATGTCTGGGCCCAATTTGGAAAATTGGGCCATATGATAGGCTTTGGTCCATTGGTTGACTATTGGGCCTATGGAGTGTGAGTTGGACCTTGGGCTTGGAACCCAATTATTAATTGGGTGTTGTTTTGATGTTGACAGCTCGGGAATTTGTCAACCAGCGGCTGGAGTTTTATCTGCGGGACGTCAGCAGTGTGAGGTGAGTTTCGCCTCACTATACCGTGGGTCTAAGGCACCAAGGCCGGCCCACTAATATTGATTATCTGCTAGTAGAAGGATGCCCTAGGGACCGTATATAGTCATGTAGGATAGACTGAGGACTCTTGATCTAAGCTCTCTTACCTGTTCCTTGTTTGGTTGTGGTTTTAGAGTAGGGTCACCTGTCCGGGTGACTATCTCACCTCTGAGTATATACGGTTATGCATTCTTTGGATTGATGATATTTAGTATGCTGTTATGCTGTAGTGATCTAGTGGATCTGTGTTCTGGTATCGAGTATACTGTTATGCTGTAGTGATTTGCTAGATCTATGCTCTGGTATTGAGTATGATGATATGTTGTAGTGATCAGTTAGATACGTCTGCTGGTATTGAGTATGTTGCTTTGTGGTAACAACCTGTAGAACTGTATGTTAGCTGGGCTTGCTGGTTATCATCTATGTTGTGCCCTTAGGGACTGTCGGTGGTTATGTAGGATAACCTGAGAACTCTTGGTCTAGGCTCTCTTGCCTGTTCCTTGTTTGGTTGTGGCTGTAGAGTAGGACTATCTGTTCGGGTGGCTATCTCACCTCTGGTTACTTATGGTTATGCATTCTATGGTGGTAGCTGGTGGCGGGACTGTATGTGGTGAGAGGATTAGTAGACAGTGGTGAGCTGTATGATTGTTGTTGCATGTATTATGTGCCTACTTGATCATGATTGTTTATATGTCGACATATTGTGTTTGGTTGGGTTGAGGCAGTCCTGCTCTGTGTGGAAGGCCAAGATACCCGGTGCGGGCTTGCTGTAAGCCGTAGGCACGGAGGCTCGGGAGGAGCGGTAGGGTTGAGGCGGTAGGCCAACAAACCCTGGGTATTCCAACCCGATGGTTGATTGGACCCGACATACTGGTATTCCCGCCCGAGGCTGATTGGGTAAGGCATGAGTATTTGTGTTTATGCTTGTTTTGTGTGGGGGTATTTTGGGGGAAACTCACTAAGCTTTGTGCTTACGGTTTTAGTTTATTGTTTCAGGTACTGTTGATGATTTTCGCAAGGCGAAGGTGTGACCGTACACATCCTCGTGATTTGGACTTATGGTTTCCGGGATACTCTGATATTAAACTATTTAAAAAAAACCTTTTGTAATAACTAATGGCTTTAGATGTTTGAAAAAGTTTTAAATTGGCTTGATTTCTATGGGTGTTACATCAAACCTGAAGAAATGCTTATCTGGCGAGACTCTCATTGTCCTGCTTGACGAAATTGAGGATAATGAAAATCTCCATTTCGTTGAGGAACCAGTTGAAATTATGGATAGAGAAGTGAAACGAACAAAACAAAGTCGCATCCCCATTGTGAAGGTCCGATGGAGTCCCAAACGAGGACCAGAGTTCACCTGGGAACGCGAAGACCAAATGATGCAAAAGTACCCACATCTCTTCCCTACTTCGTGAAAGCTGCTTTAGAACGAATTTCGGGACGAAATTCCCTTTAACGGGGGGATGATGTCACAACTAGCAAATTTAGGGTTGAGATGGTGTTTCATGTACAAAAATTTCCTCTATGTAACTTTACAACATCAAATTAGTGAAATTCAAACTACAATGTTATTTGAATTCGTATGAGCGTACATTTAGAATCAAGCTGAAGTAGCCTCATGCAAGCCCAAAACTCGATCCAATAGCTAAGCACAATCAATTTTGGGCCTTGGCCCAAGAACTCTCGGCCTAACACCTTATTGGACCGAAAACTCTTCCTTGGGTCTTATTGGGCCGAAAACCTTTCTTTGGGCCTTATGGGGGCCGATAACCCTTTTATTGGACCCAATTAATTCCAAAGAGCCCATACATTCTTCAAAACCGCATACTCTTTATGGAGTTAGGGTGTTTTCGGCCACCCTAAAACCGAAAACCCTTTTGAACAGCCATAAGGGCCGAAAACCCTCTATATTTTCGGTTGGGATTAGACAAAAAAAAGGAAAAAGAAATACCAAAAAAGCTTGCCACCTCATGTTTATCCCACAAACACCAAAGCTCTTACCCATCATGTATCCATGCATGTACTATGGACTCTCATGTTTCTAGACTAATTTCCCATCAAGCATCACAAAGTCAACCCATCCTTCCCCCCCCCCCCCCCCCTCTTATTACTTGCGGCCGATCACCACAACACACACACCAAACACTTTCTTCCAACTCATTCTCAAGAAATTCCTCCCATTCCTCTCTCAAAAATTCGTGTGTGTGTGCCATCTTCAAGTATTCTTCTTCAAAAACTCATAAACTTGGTAAGATCCTTGTAAAACTCTAGAGCTTATATACATGTAGTGTTAAGATCGTTCCATTTACACACCCACTTTCGTGTGTATGCTTCTTAGAACATCATCCATCTCGAGTGGTCTTCAAGCTACACAAAGCTAGGCTCAACAACTTCTTTCTTCTTCTCCCACCACACGAAAATCAAGGTGAGCTTCATACCCCCATCTTTTCGTGTTTTTCATACTTTTCGGGGGGAGAATACAAGTCAAGTCTCGTTTACCCTTTGGTTATTTGCATGCATCATAGTTATGGGTTGAAAATGGAACAAGTTCTTGAGTAAAAAGGTTCTTAACATGTGATAAATTCATAATGTAAATGTTTATAACATCTTTGTGTTATAAAAGTTTTGTGGTTATGATTTTACACTTAAAAATGGAAAAAATATGGGTGTTATGCCCAAACATGTTTAACTCTTGGACATATGCATTTTTAACTCTTATATTTTACACAAATATTTGAAGATAAAAGATCTCATCCTTATTATATGTGTTTTGTAAAAATCGTGACTTATTAGGGTTACAACCAAATAGAATATTTTGTATTACAAATTTTTCAAACTTATTATGGTGTGTTAAACAAACTACAAAGCTAGATTATTTTGCTAAAAATAATTTTTATTAGTAAAATAATCGTAACTATGTTGTCACTATTTTGATGGCTTAGAACCTAAGGTATTATACTATTTTCACAACATATGTTACAATTATACATGTTCACTAACGATTATTTATAAAAAGATATTATAAATAATTTAACCAACATGGTAAACAAAACAGAATTTATGACAGAAACATTTGCGTGTCATAATCTGCCTATCATAAAGCTTTTAAAGCATGAGAAATGAACTGTATGATATAAAAGCTGTAAAACGCGTGTCATAAAACTTCAGTCATTATTTTACACTAGTAATGTCATTTTCACTATTCAATAATAGGAGTCAAAGTTCGCGTAAATCCGTTAAGGGTCTAGTGAGACACTGTCTTCGCCGTACCTACCTAGCGTACACCTTAAATCCTGCATTATAACTAGAGTCTCCTGGAGGGAGAGCGAGACCGTTGTGTATAGATCTATATGGGATTGAGAACCCCACACCTCAGCTGTTTGCTACAGTTAGACCGGCAAGTCTAGGGTGACAAAAGTCTACCAATTCCGACGCCTTAAGAACGTCGTTCACACATAACAATCATCAAGCATGGTTATAAGAACTCACTCAGGGATTAACAAAACTATCTTGGTTTACGGGAAGCTTACACTTCACTAGTTTTATTAAAATATAAAATTGCATATCATTTTTCAGTATACAGTCACTTACACTTCTGGTCTTAGGGTTAAAGTCTACAGTTTACATATAAGAAAATATTGGATTTTTTGGGAACAAACGCTTTACATTTAAAAACAAAAGAAAACGAAGGACATGCATGCATATATTCACAACTTTGGAACGAGACTTACAAACCATTTTCATAAAAAATATCGGATTTTCTGGAGTCATACAAACTATTACAAACAAGGATGTTACAAATCTTTTCATACAATTATGCTTATGAACTCACCAACATTCAATGTTGACGATTTTCAGAATGACTTGTATTCTCAGGGAACCAGTAAGCAGGTACCTAAGAACCGGATTTGCTGCATTTTGAAATTTCATACTTTATGTCACTTTTGTGTAATTTCATGAACAAATACAATATGTAAACAATGTATGTTGATATTTCTTAATGTATGCTGTTGGTTGCTATGTTTCATTCATATTCAATTGTTATGATACTATACAATGATGTCATCCGACCCCGGACGTTTCCGCCGTCCTGGTTCGGGGGTGTGACAAACAACCCTTACAGGTCGCACTTGAGTTCCAGTCGCTTGGGAACCTGAGTCTCGAGAGATAGATCCATATTAGTTACCATCTATGTGAATTCCTACATGGTAACCCCATGAAGACCTGAGATCAAGGACCGTGACAATTGATGGGTTTTATAGGTTACAAAAATCTTATTTTGGCGGAAAAACTTAAACCCTAAGTTCAGATGCAACCTAATGGATCTATGTTTTCACTATGGATTGCAACAAACAATTGAATATCAAGAACCCTATTAGTATATTGCTATTTTTGAAATTAAGAAAAGTTTTATAGAAATTACATACCTTTTGTGTATTATAGCATATAAACAATATTCCTTCTTGATTGGTCTTCATAAGGCAAGCACCAGAAGTCTCGTGCCTCTAATGGCTCACACCCAAACCCTAGAAAATAGCAGTTTAGAGTAGAGAGGAGGAATAGGAAGAATTTCAGATCTAATCCTCTTAGAGAAGTGACTTCCAAAATTCCAAACCCTTAGGGTTTATATAGGTGTTAGGGAGGTTGTATATAAGACATGTTTCCTTTTAGATAACCCTAACCCTATTGCTTCCCCCCTAAGGCATTCTATTCTTCCTTAAGGTCCTCGAAAGCCTCTAGAACAACCCCCTCTTGGGAGGTTCTAGAATTGGTCAATGTTCAACTTTTGACCATTGTCACCTTTAGTCCTTCTACTTTTAATTAATCCAACTCATCCCAAAATTAATTCCAATTAATTTCTGATCAATTATTAATTAAACAATACTATTTCTAATTGTTGTGATACGTCGGAGAATGGATAGGTCGAGATTGTCGGTGAACCTTGCAGAAATGACTTCCCCTGATATCACAATACAAAACAAAATAGAGATCGTTAGCCGACGTCCGGGAGGGCATCCCGGGACGAAGCTCCGAAGATCTAGTTAGTATGAGATCTGAGAGAGATGGTAAGTGATTACAGAAAAGAGAAAATTCTGTCCCCTTCTTCGTGAGGAAGAAGGATCCTTTTATACCTGTCTCAGAGGCATGTCTCTCAACTGATTCTGTTGAGGATTCTCTCGTGAGGTGCGACGTGGCGGACCCATATTGGAGGGTCCTCCGTCATGTCTTTTGCCTCTTTCTCTCATTGGCTGGAATGAGATCTTCCAAATGTTCACGAAGATCGTGGCTATCATCCGATGAGTGCGTGGAACTCTCTGATTGGTCCCACGTTTTCCAGGGTATGATTTTTTGGAGAATGTGTTAAGGCACGGCTCTGCACCTTAACCGCATTATCAGCGCCCCTCGTGTTGGCGAAGGCCCGAACTTGGCTTTAGACTGGGTTCTAACCAAGCTAAGCCCGGTGTCAGTTTGATTTCTCTTTTGACATTTCCTGGAGGGATACGTTAACAAGTCCCTTAGGCTTGTAGGCGTATACGTCGGTATGATAGCATCGCCGTTCGAGCCTATATCTCGACACGTGTTTGCCTGGGATTAGTTCTATCGTTTGAAGGGCCTTAGGCAGCGCCGTTAATGTGTCAGATTCACCGTGAGACGGTTCGTGACACCAGTTTTTCTTTAAAATCCCCCCTTTTTCCAAGATCTTTCATCCTTACTTCCTTTCCTCACCCTCGTTGTATCTATCTGGGCGTTCTGAGAATTTTTCTTTCCGATCACTTATTTTTTCCTCGACGATGGAGCGTTACGGTAGATTCCCTTCTGCTGAGGAGTTCCAATCTCTGCAAGATCGCTTCAGTTTCTTACCGGAGCATGGTGTATTGATTCCGGCAAAAGGGATATCGATCTACGATCGCCCTCTAGGGAAAGTCGGGGTTCCCATCCCTTTGTTCGAAGCGTGGTTGCGCCTGCCGACATCAAATTTTTTCGATATGATCATGCAACATTACGGTTTTACTGTCAACAAGTTAACCCCGAGCGCTGTCAATAAGATCGTCGGTTTTGAACTGATCTGTCGCTCTTTGGGTCGCGTTCCTACCTTCTGGATTTTTAGTTACTTTTTCTGCTCGACTACGAACTCTGGCGTCTGTACCCTAGCTAAGCGACGAGGCATTCACCAACTGATCTCTAAGCTGGATACTTCGAAGAAGAACTGGAAAAGGCAATGGCTTTGGGTCGACTGGAACCTCATGGGGCATGGGTATCGTAGGAAACTAGATTATTCCGACCGTCTCCCCAAGCTGTTTGGGGGCAATCTGACTCTCAGCAAACGGCTGGGGAGAAAACTGGGAAGACTTTATTCTTGCCGCGGCCGGTGTGAGTGCCGCCTGGAGGGCTCGCAGGAAGACGACACAGATGTTCGTTGTGAGATGCAGTATTAACTCATCTCCTTCTCCCCCCCTTTTCTAAAACAAAGTGAGAATAATATATCTTGTTGGCTTGTGATATCTTACTTTTGTGTTTGCTTTCACAGGTGCGGAGGCTGAGATTTCTTTGGGGATGGCGCTGCGTGGTCACTATCAGGGCGAACTTTGCCATCGGTAGATTGATCTCGTAGAGGTTCTTCCTCCTCCTGTGTCTGAAAGACGCATGCGGGAGCTTGTTGGGCTGCTCTTGGTAGAAGGGGGAAATGTGGGTTCCAATGGGGCTGTGTCACCTTCTCAGCTGACCGTTGTGGTTGTTTCCCTAGTTCGTTCGCTAGTTTCTGTTCCTTCTGGTTTGCTTGCGGGTGTACAAGCAAGAAGAAGTAATGCGCCTACTTGGAAAAGGCGGAGCTTGCGTGTGGTGCCGTCGTTGGATGAAGACAAAGACTCCGACGATGCGAGTCTTCGTCCTCATAAAGCTCGTAGGACTGTGTTTGTGGCCAGGCTTCTTGGCGGTATCGGGGATATTCTCGGCGGTCAATTTGATGGGCCTGAGCAAAGAGAGGTGGTGGTGGTGCCCAGTTCTCCTGGGTCCTCACCCTTTCGATCTGTTGGTTCGCCCTTGGTTAATCCTGGTTCCGACTTAGTATCTGGGGGTGCACCGAGTTCGCCATGGGGTTCTATTCAACATGAAAAGCCTTCCCTGATCAATGAAACATGGACTTTATCTCACTCCCCGTCTTTTGAGGCCTACGCTCCGGGCTGGGCGATTACTAAGGATTCCTTACTATCGGAAGACACTACCGCCCAGGAATGGAGTAGGTACACTCATCCTCTGGCCATGATGAGTTCGCTTATGGGTCAATCAAGTACCCGCATGGCTGATGAATTCGCTTGTGGTTGATGCCGCCGATCGGGTTCTCCTAGCCGGTGTGAGTCAGGGGCAATTGAAAATAATGCAGGGCTCCTTGGCAGGCATGAGGGAGGAGGTTCGTGATTCAGAGGTGGAGGGTCAAGTTCTTGCTGAGCAGAACAACATTGTGGCTTGCGAGAAAACCACTTTAGAGGATCAAGTAAGTTCGCCAAAGGAGTCCAGGATGTTCGTGAGGCTTGTGAAGCCTTTGCTTTTTGAGAAGGGGAGTCAACTGAGTGGTTGCTCCATATCTTCTGGTAAATCTGAAGTTTTGGGCCCTGGACAACTGGCGAGCAGGGCCAAGGAGGTCAACACTACCTTTACATCTTTTGTCGAGACAGATTTTGCTGGCCTCTTCCGTTTAGGGGAGTTAGATTATGATGGCTTCCGTCAGTTTTGTGGCAAGCTGAGCCCGAGAGGTTCTTCCTTGGACTCTGAGGGCTGACTTGTATATGCCCCTTATTGCTCGTATTTATGTGTACTATGTGTATAATTTAAAACATTGGTTGCTAATAACCATGGACTGTGTTTTTTGTTTTGTATTTGGTATGGAAGTGTTCTCTTCCCTTATTTTTTGTATGTATGCACCTGCTTTGAGTTGTAATTCATTTTTGTACATTTCCTTGTTCTAGGGTTTGCGTTAATCTGGTAACCTGTGCTTCAGATGTTTCATATCTGCTACCACTGAGATATGTTCCTATCACTTGTATTTTTAATTAGGCTTATGATATTAAGCCGCGGAATAATATGTTGTTGACTATGTTGTATGGTGTAGTTACCAATACATTGGCTGAGATCATCATCTCAAGGCCTTTACTGTTTAATTTTTAGGGGGAAAGGTTATGAACCTTTTACGACCCCTCGTTTTGTGCCATTTACACAATCTCAGCTCTGAGATGTTATTTGGCATATTGTAGGTAAAGATTATGCCTCTTTTAATACCTACGGCTGCATTCTTGCATAGATTTTGCTAAAGTAGCACATGTGATTAGCCGTTGTTGCTAGTTGGAAAATATGCACAGCCTCTATATTTTTTGTTTTTGCAATATAGAATTCTGGAAAGTTTTTTCGAAATGAAAATTATATTATTTCTAAAAGGAAAAAAGAAAGACATGAGATAATAGACCCTGAATGTCTAAGTGTCAGGGCGTGTGCCCGGTCTTTGCTTTGGCGCCAGAAGTATGGCTATTCTGTGCGAAGTTGGGCCATACTTCTTATTTGGCAGTGACGTCTTTCTACGCCTGATGTAGGTTAGCCTTCATAGGTTGGGGCTTCCTCTTATTTTCCCCAGCGGGGCCTGGCGTAGGGGAGTTATGTTTCGTTTCTCGTTCCCTGGGGATGTTCTCGTCTGTCTTTCTTTGCGAACCAATGCGTGTTGCAAACGTGGGAAGCGTCTCCCCTTGGACGGGTGAAAGTGCCTCCTGTGCGTTTCTGCACACCCATCTTCCATGCTATCACTGTATATGTTGCTTTGCTTACCGAGGGCTCTTGCTGGTGCTCTCTTACGAGAAAACCTGCTCGTTAAAAAGAACGGCATTCCGCCTCCGCTGTTGTTGTTTCGTGCACTTGCGCCCTCTATTCTGAGGGGCTTTGGTTTATCGATGAAGATTTGCTCTGGAGCCCAAATTGTTATTTTGCTGGGCCTTGCCTAGTTTTCAATTATGATCCAGGCAGGCGCCTTTGCTCGTGGGATAACCTTTTCTCGCCGTGTGCTTGTCACTTTGTATTCTTGTTGAGCGTTCCTTGAATCGGCGTGAGTTCCCTTCTGTGGGAAAGATGTTGCGATTCGACTGAACACATCTCGTCATCATTTCCTGGTCTAGTGGGCTAGCACTTGTGCCACAACAGATTTCCTTTGTGGTTCTTCTCTTTTTTGGCGACCTTCATTTTGACGTGATTGGGTTTCTTGCCTTGCTCCTCGTGGGGCGTCGTGCCCAATTACCGGATTTGTCGCTACTACCGTTGCTGACCCATCACTCATGCTAAATTTAAGAACACCGTAGAGAGTAGATGGGATTGCTTGCAGCTGGAAAAAGCTCAGGCCGACCTAAGAGAATGTTGTGCTCTGCCGGGCGATCGACAACCGAAAATTCGAGCACCCTTGTTATTTCCTTTGCCCCGTCATGACTAGTCAATATGGATGGGAGTCTGACTGTTCCCGTTGGCCAAATGCGATGACCAGTGAAGCCAACTAGTGGGCCCTGCCGTGGTGGCTGGAGGTATTCTTTCCATTTGATTGGCAGTTGACGAAGGCAGTGCTCGTAGATCACGTTGACTGTGCTTCCATTGTCGATGTAAACTTGTTCTACACGGTGTTGATTAACAAAGCCTATGATGTGCAATGGGTCATTGGGGTCCCAATGTTCTGGCCTAGGGTCATTTACTGAGAATGCTATGTTGAGGATGTTTTGGCGGTATGGCCCTACATCGGGATATCGGCTTTGGCGGTTGGTGCATGGGCGGGGCCCCGTGATGGTGAGTATCCCCGCCCTTTTTTCGCGGTGTTTTCCTCCATCCTTTTGATTTTTGGGTTGGTGCTTATCCTCGTCGAATTTTGCCCTGAGGTCTTTTGCTATATAAACAAAGTTCCCCACTAGTTGTTTTTCATCAATCACCCTCTTTAGCACTGTACACTCGTTTGTATCGTGAGTTTTGCTTTTATGATACTCACAGAACTTGGGCTTGTCTTTGTTTTCCTTGGATGGGGCCTTGTTGATTGCATGAACATTGGTATGACCGCTTTTGCTATCGTCCCTGTGAAACGGTCTGTACCTTCTAGACATATGCCGGGGGTGACGACTGTGCCGCTGCTGGTCGCCATCTTGCCTTCCCTGTTGGGCCGAGATTGGCCGTGACACCGCCTCCTCCTACTTTGCATATGCATTGGCTATAGCTTTGATATTGGCCTCCTTTCGCTCTTCCCCTTCGATTTGCCTCATGTATTTTTCAACACGGAACTTGAGTTCGTCCTGGGATCTGGGGATAGTTCCCTGCATCTTCTTCGATAGGGGCCCCGGGAGTAAGCATTGGGAGAAAGCGCCTATTACCAGGAACTCTTCATGTCCTGGAACATTCAAGGTCGCCAGCGTGAACCGGTTATAATATTCACAGATCGATTCCCCCTCTTTCTGCTTGCATGCCATTACAGAATTAGCACCCCTTTTGCCTTTCCTCAACTACATGAAATTGTTGAGGAAAATGTATTTCAGTTGCTCAAAAATATAGATGCTGCCCGACCTCAGAGATTTGAACCACTTGCCAGCATTTCCGGTTAGGGTGCAAGGAAAATAAGTGCAGGTGAAGCGACGATCCATCTTGAGGGAAGTCATCGTCCATTCATAATTGTCAATGTGGTGATCTGGGTCTGTAGTACCGTCATATTTGGGCATGTGTGGGATCATCGTCATGTGTGGAATCTCATACTACAGCAGCTCGTGGCTGAAATTAGAGCTGGCGCTTCATATGGGATTGTTCATGTATGAGTACGACATCCCGCCGTAAGCCATGTGCTGCTGCATTTGGTACGGGCTTGCATACATCTGGTTATGCATGTCCGCTGGCGAGATGTACGGCTGATACTACGGTAGATTTGGTGCCAGCCCAAATTGTTGGATTCCGTACTGCCCTACCTGCGGAGCCATATGCAAGCTTGCTCCTGTATACTGCTGAGCGTATGGGCTAAACGGTTGAGCCGTTGTCATGTAGGGATTAAACTCGGATTGTAGTTGGAACTGGGTGCTAGGTCCATAATAGTCGGGTCCCTGGCTTGTCAAGATCTGGCCGCCTGTGGTTTGTGGTTGGGACAGTGCAGGGGTTGGATCTGGGGTGTGTTGCACCAACGCGTTGAGGATCGGTGGTTGTTGTATACATATCGGCATGTGGGGCAAACCTGTCATAGTGGCTTGCGGGTATACCATTGGGGAATATTGATGTTATGATTGAATGACGTGCGGGATCCACGTCCCAGTGCCGGAAGGTAAGTGGGAGAGACTGTTGTTGTGAAACAGGGGTCTCTGTTTGATGCGTTGTAATGATTTGTGGAGTTGTGGTTACGATCACCACTTGTGGAATTGTGTTGGCTGTTGGACGCTAGAGGCTGGCCGTGAGAATTGGTGCTATCTGTACTGTAGAACTAGATGGCATTTGTGAAACCGGAGTGTGATTTGATGCGTGCCTTTCCTGAACGAAAGTTTTCTCTCCTTCCAGTGACTGCATCGGATGCAACAAGCTTTTTTATAGTGCTCCACACACTATTGGGATATCACCTGCCATTGCTGCTCGTTGGATTTGTTGCGTGGATGTATCGTTCTAGAGATACGCCCGGATGGCGCCAAATGTTATGATATGTCGGAGAATGGATAGGTCGAGATTGCCGGTGAACCTTGCAGAATCAATTTCCCCTGATATCACAGTATAAAACAGAATAAAGATCATTAGCCGACATCTGAGAGGGGATCCCGGGACGAAGCTCCGACGATCTAGTTAGTATGAGATCTGAGAGAGATGGTAAGTAATTATAGAAAAGAGAGAATTCCGTCCCCTTCTTTGTGAGGAAGAAGGATCCTTTTATACCTGTCTGAGAGGCGTGTCTCTCAACTGATTCTGTTGAGGATTCTCTCGTGAGGTGCGACGTGGCGGACCCATATTGGAGGGTCCTCCGTCATGTCTTTTGCCTCGTTCTCTCATTGGTTGGAAGGAGATCTTCCAAATGCTCACGAAGATCATGGCTATCGTTTGATGAGCGCGCGAAACTCTCTGATTGGTCCCACGTTTGCCAAGGTATGATTTTCCGGAGAAGGTGTTAAGGTGCGGCTCTACACCTTAACCGCCTTATCAGCGCCCCTCGTGTTGGTGAAGGCCCGCACTTGGCTTTAGACTGGGTTCTAACCAGGCCAAACCCGACATCAGTTTGACTTCTCTTTTGACGTTTCTTGGAGGGATACATTAACAGTAATTAATATATTATTCTCATAATATATTAATAATCATTTATTTTGATTTCTAATTAATTTATTAATCATATAGTAAATTAATAGACCAGTCTCTCTCTCTCGAAAAAGCATTTTAGTCAATTACTAGGTTTAAGGGAAACTCAAAAGAACTTTGCTAATATTTCAAGATTATACTAATTTAGTTATTGGCTTAGACCCCTAATCCAACAGTCTCCCACTTGGATAAGTCTAAAACTAAATTATAGGTATAACTTCTAAATCAAACAACAAAGTGTGCTTTCCAAAGCAACTGGCGAACTCTGATCCGATCAGATATTGGTCCTTAGATAAGTGATCAAACATTCATCCATTCTTCAAGATATCATACGGACATGAGACATGTATCAGAATCAATCTCATTGTCCAAACTTTGTTTCCCGATTTCCGATTTGTGATGACATCATAAGACTTCTAATTGAACACATCAATTTAGTCATGGCTGAGCCCAACACCATAAGGCAACACCAAATCACCGAGGGGCCCAAAGATATTGTTTTTCCCGTCAGGGAAAAAGGGGCGAATAAACATTGACTCATATGCTTGTATCTTTTACTCACCAAATTGTACATGACACTATGCTTTATATGTAACATCCCGATGTTAAGGTACTTCTAATCTTGGGCTTTATAGTTTTGGTACATTGAATTTTGGTCCATAAGTTGAGAAATGGTGAAAAGGGGCCCAATGTAGCTTTTGGTGGATTTTGGGCCGGATGAGTACTCCATGTGTACGTGGGTGTACACTAAGCGGCATAAGGCGCGCCTTAGTACCCCGGGCATACACTTCGTACGTTGGGCGTACAAGGGTGGCGTGCAAAACACTAATTTTGGGGACTTGGCTCATATTTAAGCATCTTTATGGACATAAACCCTATTATTATCCACCCTCTTTTAGAGCTTTCAACCCTCAAGCAACCCTAGAGAAAAAAGAAGCCAAATTGTGAGACTTTAAGAGAGTTTGGAGTCATTATGAAGAAAGAAGAAGGTAGTGTGAAGACCTTGGAGTGGAGTGGATTGTAGATCTGGGAGTTCTAGCTTGTTTGCAACCTCAAAAAAGGTATAAAGCTTGCATCTTTTCCACTCCATCTTGTAGATCTAGTGTTTTGCTCTTTAAAGTCTTTTTTTCGTCCCAAAATGATGATTCTTGAACAAAGCATGTTCTTGACCCATTAAGTCGTCCTTTTAGACCTTTGGGAGGGTCTTGAGTCATAATAATGGGTCCCAAATGGTTAGTTTTGCTCCATGCATCATGTAGAAGGTCTTAATGGATTAAGACCTTGAGTTAAGCACTTTTTGGACATGCTAAGTCATAAAGTCAGAGACTTTATGACTCCTAAGAGTATTTGAGCCACGGATCTGCAGTCTGGAAGTAAGAGCTTTAGCTATTGAGCTCTTAATGGAAGTTTTGGGGTTTTGGGAGTACGCCTCATATTCTCAGAGTACACCCTGCGTATGAGGTCAACCACCCCGATGGTGGTCAACATGCGAGGACTCGAGTACGCCCACCGTACCTTCGGTGTACGCCCTACATACTCACTCTGAGTCGATTTGGCTGAGTTGACTCAGTTGGATGGACTCGACTGGGTTGACTCAGTTGACCTAGTTGGTTGACCATTTTGACTTTGACTTTGACCAAGTTTGACCTTAAGGGCATTTTGGGTATTTTGGGATTTTGGGATTTTGATTGAGATTGGTCATATGGTTGGAATAGGAGACGGTTGGAGCTGAGATTCAGAGTCGAGACCTCATCAGCTTTTGCCGAGTTTGCGAGGTGAGTTTTCCTCACTATATTTGCGGGTGAACACACCAAGGCCGGCCCGTTGGTTTGATATTCACTAATATGTTGAGTATAGAATAGATATGCATGATTATGCTAGTTATTAATATGCTAGTCTGGTACATCTGTAGGACTATTTGCGATTCTGTTTGCATGATTATCTGTATATGTTTATTATCTGGTATATATCGACACATTGTGTTGGGACGAGGTTGTACTGCTCCGTTCGGTAGACAACAAACCCTGGGGCATTCCAGATCTGAGCTGAGGGATGGGTAGGGTATGCCATACTCATACTGAGGGCTCATGAGCATTCCAGATACGAGCTGAGGACCGGGCGGTATGCTAGATCGTACTGAGGGCTTGATGGTATTTTAGCCCGAGGACTGATCTGGTTAGAGAGAAAGCCAGACATAGGATGTGGGTCCCGAGGGCAAGCCAGACTTATGCTGTGGGCTCAGGGGTAATCCAGTATTTTAGTTGTGGACCCATTGCATGTTGTTATTGTATATGTTATTTGGTTATGTGTTGGTACTTTGAGGGAACTCACTAAGCGTTGGCTTACAGTTTTGGGTTATTTTTCAGGTACTTCGTATGACCGTGGGAATACGATGGTGTGACCATACATATCCTCTTGTTATGATCTATGAACGTGGGACAACTCTGATGTCGGAAATGTTTTCAAAACTATTTTGTAAACACTTTATGGATTTGGGTTGTATTTAAAAAATGTAAAATTGTCATAATTTTTTTATGGATGTTACAAGTTGGTATGAGAGCCTTGGTTTGAGTGAATTGGAGGAACACTCATGTGAATCCAGTCTCAAGCTAAGGAAAGAGATTTTTTTAAAAGAAAATAAAAATTTTCAAATTGTTTTCAAAATAATCAAAGAGTATGTGATATGTACGATCAGCCGAAGCCAATAAGTAGAACCCAAATTACCACATAGTTATTTGATCTTATGATATGTTAGAACAACATGCTAGTGATAGGCTAGGGATCTTCAGGAATTGCATGATAGAATTGCCTAATTATATGAAGCCTGATATCCTAGGGTTTTCCTTATATGAAATTGACATCATTAGTGTAGTTGCTTAGTGTATGCATCATAGTTGTACATAAAGAAGATTGTATAGCCTGAGAATGTTTGGTTTGGCTTAATTCCTGTTCTTGTTTGATGAAATGCTTAGGGTAGAATTAGGTATTCGATTGTCTATAGGATCCAGTGTTATGTATGATTAGCATACATGCGTGCTGTAGTGTTATGTATGATTAGCATACACGCGTGCTGCAGGGTATGCGTATGCTAGTGTGTATTGTTAGAGTTGTTGTGATGATCACCTGAGACAAATACAGGTAGGTGTATAAGGTAGTATGGGCCCGTACTACTGGATGCACAGGACCCGTACGCGTAACAAGGAAGTCACAACCCCTAGGGCTTTGTTGGGAATTGGTTCCCCTGGTATGATATGCGTATTATCTGATATCTCCCTGGTTTATTTTCAGTATGGTGATGACGTGACGTTTCGAGGTAGGATCCGGATTAGGATCAGGGACAGGCGGCCAGAATGGGTCGGCCGTGTCCGAGGACAAGATTAGGGAGATCCTTTAGGAGGAGGTTGTTGCCCACTTTTGGGCACAGTTGCCAGAGATGTTTAGGTCTACTAAGACCGCCACAGTGGAGTACTTTGATGAGCGATACGCTTCCCTCTCTGAGGTTGCTGCTGCTGCTGCAGCCACAACAGCCGTTGCCGCTACTGGGGTTGGTGCTGGGAGGGTCTTCCAGTATCAGAACTTCGATAGTACGAATCCCCCGACTTTCGATGTAGTTCAGGATCCGATCATAGCCATGAGGTGGCTGTCTGACATTGAGGGGTGCTTCTTCACTTGCGATTGCCTAGCTGGCCAGAAGGTCAGGTGCGCTCTGAACCTTCTGAGGTTCGGAGCAAAGGATTGGTGGAGACTTGTTACTAGCTCGTGTTCTCCTGACCAGAGGACTGTAGTGACTTGGGAGCAGTTCTCGGAGATGTTCCGTTCTAGATATGTTCCGCTGGTGGAATGTGAGAGGTTGGCTCAGGAGTACTTAGATTTGAGACATGGGACGGAGTCGGTGACGAAGATCACTAAGATGTTCACAGAGAGGTCCATATTTTTTTTCTTGAGTTTGCTACTTCTGAGCAATATCAGACAGTTTGTATCCACTCAGCATTATGGTTCATTGTTAGAGTTGTAGGAGGACGCCAGGCGGCATGAGATTGAGATGGAGCTCCAGACGAGGGAGTAGAGACCGGCCCCGACACAGTCGCAGCCTGCGCCGAAGTGGTTCAAGGCCGATGATGTCAGATCTGGGGGTCGGAAGGGTCGTACTTGTGGGAAGTGTGGCAAGGTTCATGAGGGTGCTTGCCGATCATCTTCGGGGTGCCACAATGATGGTTGGCAGGGCCATATGGCGATGGATTGCCGTCAGCAGGCCCCAACACTCAACTCCAGGATTTGTTACCACTATGACTAGGTTGGCCATGTGAAGGCCAACTGTCCCTCGCTTGCTGCTAGGTTGGTGCAAGCTTCAACGCCAGCTACTCTGAGGATCACAGATGGGAGTCAGGGCAGGGCGGAGCCCCCGAGGGCTCAAGGTCACGCTTTCCAACTCACGACAGAGGAGGCCAGGTCGGCACCAGACGTCGAGACCGGTATATTTCTAATTATTATTCTATTGATTATCTTTTATGTTATGCTCATGTATATCCTCCTAACAGGTATGTTCTTTGTGATCTATTTTCCTCCTTTTGTGTTATTTCACTCGGGCGTGAGTCGGTCCTTTGTATCTCGATCATTCGGTAGGGAGTTTGATATGAATATTAGGGAGTTAGAGCGTCCATTACGAGTTTCCATCGCCAACGAACATGGGGTTTCTGCATCCGCAGTGTATCAGGGTTATATATTGGAGATCTTCGGGGTGCCTTATCCGATTGGTCTGATCCCTATCCCCAATGGGAGATGTATGCGTGATAGTAGACATGGACTGGTTGAGCAGGTTTGGTGCCATGATTTACTGTGAGGGCCAGCGAGTGGTAGTTCGAAAACCAAGTGGGGGAGAACTGGTTATCTATGGAGAGGGCACTAGGGTTGATTCTGGATTTTGTTCGGCAGTTAGGGGTCGTTAGTATATTCAGTACAGGTGTACATATTATTTGGCATATGTGGTTGATGCTTGAATTGGGGTCGGATTTCAGTTTCAGAGGTTTCAGTTACCAGAGAGTTTGCTGATGTGTTCTCGAAGGATTTGTTGGATAAGGTGTCTCAGTCCATAACTTATTTGGTATATACTTGACCCGATCCGGCATGGTCCATTTGGGTTGCACTTCACCCAAACTGTTTATGGATAATTTTATGAGAATTGTATACTTACGATTTATTAATATATTATAAGTTATAATATATTAATATAAAGTCATGTTATTTAATTAGTTTTAATCTTGAATTAATTATGAATTAATTTAGTGATTAAAAGGAAGACTAATTAAATCATGGGTTATTATATTTATATGGTGTGGGCTAATACTCATTTGTTAATGGGCTAAGCTTATATGGAAGTCCATGGATGATCCATGGAGCTTTTAACCCATGGATCCTTGGAAAGGAAAATACATGGGTTATTAGGGTTTCACCCTAACCATGCACACTATATAAACAAGCTCATGTTGCATGAAATAACACCCCAGTGTGTGTGTAATAGTGGTTGCCGATTTCTAAGTGTTAGTATACTCTCTCATACATTTTCCAAGTTTGTGGTGATTTATGATTTCCATTTGAGGCATTCACATTATTGGTGCTTGGCTCTCAAACTCCAAGGAATCAACAATCAACAAAAGGTATGTAATTCATCTAGTCCTTTTATGTTTAAAAGTACCCCATGCCATGCTAGATAGGTTATAAACCTTGGAAATTAATATTTTGCATGTACCTTAGACAAACATAGATCCAAGGTTTATTAGGGTTGCATGTACACTTGGGAAGTGTTAGAATGCTCAAAACCCAACAGTGGTATCAAAGCCTAGGCTTGTTTGTTTGATACTTGATGCAAAATAGTGATAAAAAGTCGATTTTTTGCTGTCTGACTGATGAACTCGCCGAGTCCATGGGGGGACTCGCCGAGTTCATGTGTAAACTCATCCTACTCGGCGAGTAGGTTCGTGCACTCGGCGAGTAGGAGCCTCAGAATGCAGATTTTCGACTTTTGCTGCTGGAAATGGACTGGAAACATTACCCTAAACTGTTTTGGTGTTTTAAAACTTGTTTTAGTTGGTGTAATGGTTGTTCTAATCCATTTACAATAGCTTATATCAAAATTTCATGCTTTGTATGTGTTCATATAATTCTTGAAACTTTGATGATCATGTTCATGTTCTTATGAATTTAGAAGATGATAGGAATTATTTGCTAAATTGTTTAGGATTAATTCTTGATCATTTATGTGTTTTAATGGAATCCATAATTTGTCCTCAAGTTATGGATATCCAAAGGTCACTTCTTTTAAACACACACTTAAAACACATAAGTTACATAAAATGAAGAGTCTTCATTTTTATGAACCTTTAATTCATAAGTTATGAAATGAAAAGTTTTGGATAGTTACAAAACTTGCCCTCAAGTTTTGGAATTTGTAAAGTTTCACACACTTTAATAAACTTTAATTCCAAACCCTTAGAGTTTTAAAAGTTAAAATTCAACCCTTATACTATTTATAACATTAATGGTTAATTATTATATATATATGTATAAGATCAAGTCGTTTTACCGTTAGTAGGCCTCATTCACGAAGCCGGTCTATAAGGGGGTATAAGGTTGTTGCCTATAAAATGGCAACTTAATGGGTGTCCATTCTCACCCACCGCTTCCTTGATCGGTGGAGGGTCGTTAGCCGAACGGGTAGGACAATGACTTTAACTTCTCATCAAAAGTATAATGAATATTATAAAGTAACTAAACCTTTTATAAATTCCCAATCTTAGTTACTTTAGGAAAATGTGAATATGGTGCTAATCCATGAAATTCACACTTTGTACCTTACCAAGTCGTTGGTGGAGCGTGTGTGGTTAACCGACACACTAACTTGGACTAGTAAGGATCACGAAGGGTGACTTAATGTTTATCATAGATCGGTGGAGCGTGTGTGGTTAACCGGCACATCGATTAGGTGATAATATTAAGGGTACCAAGTGAGTTTGCATGGTTATTCACACCTTGTTTTGTGATCCTCGGCATCCCAGTCACAAAACCTGAAGGGCACAATCGAGATTGAAACATGCCATTGAAAAGTTCAATGAATCTCAAAAGATCTAGGAGTTTCAAATCCAATTAAAACCTAATAAATTATTTCGTTTTTCATGGTGGAAATTGGTGAATCGTCATTCACCTACCTTCAAATATTTTATAGCTTGGATTACGGCATCCCTCTTCCAAGTTATAAAATATTGTGCTGGGTCCTAGCCTTAATATTTCATATTGGGTGTTATATTAAGGACTTGAATCAACTAACTTGATTTTCTCCCATTGTAGATGTCTGGTTCAGACAACTATGATCTTCCCAAATCGCTTGAAACAAGCTTTCCTCTTGAAGATGATGTCCCTCAACATCATGCTTCACTCCCCCCACCTCCTCCATTTATTCTCCCTGACCCACAAGCCCAAAGACTTGAAAGGTTCAAGATCACTCAAGCTCTACTAGAAATGAAACATAAAGATGGAAGCCCTGTGTGCACTCATGTCTTAGGAATGAAGTCACACATAGACAGGTTGAGAATGTTGGGTGTTGTTATTTCAAGGAAGTTCGCTGTTGACTGGGTTCTTCAGTCACTTCCTGAGTCATATAGTGAGTTTATTAAAGACTACCATATGACAGATCCTGACATAACCCTAATACATCTTTCTTATTTGCTTGTTGCTGCTGAATCAGCAATGATTTGGCGCAATGGTCAAGCAAATATTGATGGAAAATCTATTTCTCAAACTTCCATGGACATGGACAATGGTAACATTGGAAGTCCAGAAAAGCTTTCTCGTCCCAATGGAAGGGGATCGGCCTTGGTCAACCTGGTTGACCAAAAGGTAAAGGGAAAGGCTAAGTCTGTGATTGTCTCGTGTACCATTCCCAAAGAGTCTATATGTTTTTATTGTCATGAGAAGGGACATTGGAAGCGAAGCTGCCCTGAATACCTGAAATATTTGAAAGCAAGTAGAGACAAAATGTTTGACTCGGCTTCAGGTAAGTCCACTATCTAACTTTGTTAAAGTTCCTAATTGTTGATTCTTATTACATGATGTGACTAGGTTGCATCTTGATGTTTAGCAGGATCGAGCAAAAGGAAGGTTAAAAGAAGAGTGTGTTGAATCTGATCACGAAGATGGATTTCTATCGCATGGTTCGAGGATCGGATTTTTTAAGCCACTACTTAAAAGTTATGATAGATTGCTAAGAAATATGTAATAGCATAGTTTTCATTTAAAGTTGCATTGTAAGGAATATTTTTCCGCATTTTAATAAAGAAATAAAAGTTTTGTTTAGTTTATTTTATATTAAATCCCCTTACAATGGCATTTATGGAAAATTGATGTTTGTATGTTTCTAGCAATATTGGAAATATGAGTTTGATTCTCTCATATGTGGTAGTGTCTAAATTTACCAAATGAGGAAAGGTTCTCATCACCCAAGCTTCAGTTAGACAGAAACTTGGAATCATACAAGTTATATTGTATGATGAATGAGAATTTTCATCTTTGTAAAATTGAGACTAATTCATTGATCACATGCATATGTGAGTCAATTGAAGGACTAAGGAATTAGGTACACTGGGTGTGTGCTGGTCAAGGTCCACCACAAAGATCAATTCATCATGATTTACTAGAGATTAGTAAATATGGTTATACTTATAAGGTTAAGTATAATTCTGTAACATTGGAAAAGTTTCAATGTATGGCAGAACGGATGAGAAGAATCAAATTTGGCAGAAAGATAAAAGTTTCTCAAATCTGAAAAGATGGGAGAGTACTTTAGTATCATGTTTTTATGATCATCTTAATGATTATGAAACCATATCACAAATTCATACTCTAAGGACATCTTAGTGCATTGTTATGACTAAGATGAGGGGTCATGAATTGTTGGAATGGTTAAAATCAAAAAGATGGATCATACATGTTTTTATAATCATCTTAATGATTATGAAACCATATCACAAATTCATACTCTAAGGACATCTTAGTGCATTGTTATGACTAAGATGAGGGGTCATGAATTGTTGGAATGGTTAAAATCAAGAAGATGGATCATACTTCGTTCCAAAACAACTCTTAGAGTCATAATCCAAGATTGTAACATTGAGTGACATAAAGTAAGGTTTAAAACACTTATCAAATGTAGTGTAAAATGTTTTCTACTCTTGTACATTTGAAATTGGTAAGTTGTGATGTCTTGGATAAGACAAAGACCAACTAAGACCAATTATGTGAAGTGTTTATCTTGATAAGAATCTGCACTATCCCTTGAATATTTGTTTTGTCAAGGAATGGTTCTTGACTTGGGAAACTTATATGTCAAGAGGACAGTGGGAGTCTTAAAGATCCTGAAAGGATTTCAAGATTTAATCAAGAGTAAAACCTGAGTTTTATCACTAGCACACGACTTAAGGTTTGAAACCTATTAAGTTGACATAATTCTTGTTTCTGTGTCTGTTCCTATTAAGTTGTCTATGCATATGAGTTCTGTTAGTTCTAAACTGTGTGCATAACAGCTTGGAAGCATTGGTGGGCCTTGTGCTACCAGATGACAAGAAATTAAGATTGAACAAGTTCAATCCATGTAAGGCTGAATTTGTTACTAACCTTGTCTTGTGATTATGCTTTTGACAAATTCACATGGATAGGAACTCATACACCATAAAATCTAAGTGTCATAAGGTTTCTCTCCGATTCATGAAAATGATGGTGAGGAAATGCTTTCACTAAGAAGATTTTAAGTAGATAGCAATTGTGATGTTTGCATTCTCAAAGTCGTTAGTGGAGCGTGTGTGGTTAACCGGCACACTAACATGGACTTGTGAGAAATGGAAAAGGTCTAAACAATTAAGACTATGATTACGGCATCCCTTTTCATAGTTTTGGAAATTGTTTAGACACACATGTGAGCTATCTAAGAAAGGGTGTACGAATCTAAATTTCAGAAGTCCAGCTGATTTCTGGAAATATGTCAGAGCTAGTGGGAGCATAAGTGTTATGCTGATAATCATCATGTTAGTGGGAGCATGATTATTATGTTTAGTGTTGCAAGTTAGCAATGTTAATTATAGAAAAACAAAATTTTCAATTCGTAAAGTTGTAGGGGTTGAAAAAGTTGTTTTGCTATAATTAAGGGAGAGGAAATTATACTTTATTTCAATTCTAAAAGCTTAGATTGAGTTTTAATCATCTTTAGTCAATGATATATATATGAATTTTATGTTGGAATGGTTCAACATAAGGAAATTCTATATATATTGCGTTCTCAAATTCGATTATGATCACGACATCCCTCTTCATAGTCGATTTTTGAAAACATGGAAAATAAAAAAATATTGTAGCAAAAGACTGATCCAGTATCAGGTCTTTATGTGAGACATCGTGAATCGTGTCCCATATGCTTCGGGTATAGGATCGGTCACATGTGCTATAGTATTCATCCTTTCTCAATTTTCCAAATGCTCAGAGCATTAAGAAGGGAAAAGTCTAGAATTGGATAAGACTAAAATAATTAAGCAATTGTCGAGGACTATCTAAGGCTCACCAAAGATTGGTTGCTCAGGGACAGTTGGAAGTATAGTGTTAAATTTTGGAAGGACCATATGGATATATTCTGAAAAGAGGTAGCTCTTGTTCAGATATGATAATCAAAATAGGAATATGGAAATTTTCCATATTGGGAGTTGGATATTAAGAATCTATGAGAAAGTTAGAAACTTTTATGCAAGAAGGATGTTCAAAGCAATGTACTTTGAATATGAGAGTTCATTTCCATAGAGTTGATCTCCTTTGGAATACTCTGTAATGACTGATGACAAGGTTTTGGTGACCTTGTGCATAACCATTACGAGATGATCAGTGCATATAAGTTTAAAATCTAACAGTGTTTTTTTTTTGGTAAATGGTAGGAATTAGGAATTCTTACATTTACAATAAGGATTTGGGATTGTGAAATGAGCATCATTGGAATCATGTTCAATTGATCTATTTCACAAAGTAAAGATCATAGACAAACATAGTGTGCATACTTGGAGTATGGCATAACTATTGTTTAGAAAAACAAAGTGTACATGCTAGGAGCATGGGACGACTGTTGTTTTTGTTCAAGTATTAAGTTGATTATTTGAAACATTATACAATGAATAATGTGTAATCAATATGGTGATAAATAAAAGGTGGTTTTATTTATATTCAAAAGGGTTCTGAGACCATATTGGATTCGATTATTATTGTGTTTCACTTTGCATGTTTTGACTTCCAGAATAGCTAGGTTATTCTTTCCGAATGACTAAGTTATTTAAACACTCCACAGTCGTTCATATGTTGGAAGTAGGTATGAATTAAGACTGTCATGAATCGAGTTTGTAGATGGCTAAACGTGTTTAGACATAGCAATGGTTGCTACAACATTCATGAGTACTCATAAGTTATGAGTATTGAAATTAACCCATGCTCACTTGTATCACTTCATGGAATTTATCTCGAGTGATCGTGAGACGGTAATATCATATAAGTCTTCAAACCTAGAGATATGAGTTGTTACCTATGAGTTGGTTGTGCATTGATTGCACGTAAACGCATCAGTAACTTGATGTTATAAAACGTGCCTTTGTGTATAATTCAACAAGTAGTAGAAACAAGTATATGAGTCGAAGTTTATTTGTTCCTTCAAGTCCTTGGAGGATTAGAAGCGATATCTGGGCCCCTCGATGATTTTGTTTTGACCTATGTACCGGGACCGGTCAGAACCTAATTGATGTGTTCAATTTAGTTCTTTGTCAAACAAATCGGAAATCAGGAAACAAACTGCTGGACAATAAGTATGACGTTGTTCCATGTATTTGTCCGGCTGATATCGTGAGAACAGAGGATTATATGATCACTTATCTAAAATGGCGCTTCATAGTTCAACAGAGTTTTCGAGAGCTACGATTGCTGGTTGGTTCCTGAAGTAACATACGCAAACACAGTTATTAGACTTATCCAAGTGGGAGACTGTTAGATAAGGTGTCTAAGTCCATAACTTATTTGGTATATACTTGACCCGACCCGGCATGGTCCATTTGGGTTGCACTTCACCCAAACTGTTTATGGATAATTTTATGAGAATTGTATACTTACGATTTATTAATATATTATAAGTTATAATATATTAATATAAAGTCATGTTATTTAATTAGTTTTAATCTTGAATTAATTATGAATTAATTTAGTGATTAAAAGGAAGACTAATTAAATCATGGGCTATTATATTTATATGGTGTGGGCTAATACTCATTTGTTAATGGGCTAAGCTTATATGGAAGTCCATGGATGATCCATGGAGCTTTTAACCCATGGATCCTTGGAAAGGAAAAGACATAGGTTATTAGGGTTTCACCCTAACCATGCACACTATATAAACAAGCTCATGTTGCATGAAATAACACCCTAGTGTGTGTGTAATAGTGGTGGCCGATTTCTAAGTGTTAGAATACTCTCTCATACATTTTCCAAGTTTGTGGTGATTTGTGATTTCCATTTGAGGCATTCACATTATTGGTGCTTGGCTCTCAAACTCCAAGGAATCAACAATCAACAAAAAGTATGTAATTCATCTAGTCCTTTTATGTTTAAAAGTACCCCATGCCATGCTAGATAGGTTATAAACCTTGGAAATTAATATTTTGCATGTACCTTAGACAAACATAGATCCAAGGTTTATTAGGGTTGCATGTACACTTGGGAAGTGTTAGAATGCTCAAAACCCAACAGGATTTACTTGTTGTGCCTCTTGAGATGAAGTTTGAGTTCAAAATTGATCTTGTGCCAGGTGCGGCCCCGATGCTAAGGCACCGTACCGTTTGGCACTACCTGAGATGCAGGAGTTGTCATCTCGGCTTCAGGAGCTGCTAGGCAAGCAGTTCATCAGACCGAGCAGTTCTCCGTGGGGAGCGCTGATACTGTTCATCAAGAAGAAAGATGGTTCACACCGGATGTGCATTGATTACCGGGAGTTGAACAAGTTAACGATGAAGAACCGTTATTCCCTTCCACAGATTGATGACCTCTTTGATCAGTTGCAGGGTGCATTTTGGTTCTCCAAGATTGATCTGAGGTCTGGGTATCATTAGGTGAGAGTGAGAGAGGAGGACGTGGAGATGACCGTGTTCCGGACTTGTTATGGGCATTACGAGTTTGTGGTGATGCCCTTCGGGCCGACCAATGTGCTTGCTCTATTTATGGATCTCATGAATAGGGTATGCAGGTCGATGCTCGACCGATCTGTTATCGTGTTCATTGATAATATCTTTGTGTATTCCAAGACCAGAGAGCAGCATGATAAGCACCTTCGAGAGGTTCTTGGGGTTTTGAGGTGGGAACGGCTTTATGCCAAGTTCTCGAAGTATGAGTTTTGGTTGTGACAGGTCCAGTTCCTGGGGCATCTCATTAACCAGGATAGGATTTTGGTCGACCCGGCCAAGATCGAGGTTGTGATGCAGTGGGAGGTTCCGAAATCTCCCTCATAGATCAGGAGTTACTTAGGTTTGGCAGGGTACTATTAGAGATTTATTCGGGACTTCTCCAAGATTGAGGTACCCGTCACTCGTCTGACGAGGAAGGGGGTGGATTTACGATAGGGCCCTTAGCAACAGTCGGCGTTTGAGACTCTTCGGCAGAGGTTGTGCGAGGCCCCGGTATTGACCCTCCCGGAGGGAGTTGAAGATTTTGTGGTATTTTGTGATGCATCTATCATCGGGTTGGTGGCGGTCCTCATACAGAGAGAACGGGTGATTGCTTATGCTTCGCGGTAGCTGAAGCCACATGACACACTATATCCCATGCATGACCTAGAGTTGGGGGCAGTGGTTTTTACCTTCAAGATTTGGAGGCATTATCTTTATGGGGTCCATTGTACTGTCTACACGGATCACAAGAGTTTGATGAATATTATGGATCAGTCGAACTTGAACATGAGGCAACGCAGGTGGTTGGACGTATAAAAGAATTATGACTATGAGATCCTTTACCATCCGGGTAAAGCGAATATGGTAGCGGATGCTTTGAGTCGCATGTTGGCTGGGACTTCGGTTAGGGAGATGTGTTTGAGGATATCCATTGATTCTCTGCTTTTGGTTTGATTAGAGAGGCTCAGGTAAAGGGAGTCCGAAGGAGAACTGGAAACAGGAACGGATCAGGGGTGAGATAGACAGATTTGTCATGGATAGTCGAGGGTTATTGACCCGATGTGGTCGGGTTTGGGTTCCAGTTTATGGTGGGATTAGGAAGATTGTGTTGGAGGAGGCTCATATGTTTCGCTATTCTATACACCTGGGGGTTACCAAGATGTATCGGGATTTTAGATTGAGTTACTGGTGGCCGTGCATGAAGAGAGAGATAGCCTGGTATGTCGAGAGGTGCTTGACCTGCAGGATGGTCAAGGCCAAGCATCAGAGGACGCATGTCAAGTTGTAGCCTCTGGAGGTTCCCATGTGTAAATGGGAGCATATCACCATGGATTTTATCATCAAGTTACCGAAGACGTTAAAGGGTTTTGATGCTATATGGGTCATCGTGGATCGATTGACCAGGAGTGCCCACTTTTTGGCTATCCGGGAGAGTTCTTCGGCCAAAAAGTTGGCCGATGTTTATGTACGGGAGACGTTGCTCACCATGGGGTCCCAATACCCATTCTTTTTGGACCGAGATATTCGGTTCACTTCCTAATTATGGCAGAAGTTCCACGAGGAACTGGGGATGAGGTTACATTTCAGCACTTCATATCATCCGGAGACTGACGACCAGAGTGAGCGGACTATACCGACCCTTGATGATATGTTGTGAGCCTGTGTTATTGATTTTGGTAGGAGTTGGGATTCCTACCTACCTCTTGCAGAGTTCTCCTACAACAAGATTTATCACTCCAGCATTGGTGCTCCTCCATTTGAGCTCTTGTATGGTTGGAGGTGTCGTACCCCGATTTGTTGGGGAGAGGCTGGTCACAGGGTTGTGGGAAGGACCGAGGTAGTCCTTCAGACCACGAAGCTTATCTAACAGATCAGGCAGAAACTGTAGACCGCTTAGAGTTGGCAGAAGAGCTATGCCAACCGACGCCGATCAGAGCTGGAGTTTCAGGTCGGCGATATGGTGCTTCTGATGGTCTCACCCTTGAAGGGTGTGATACGCTTCAGGAAGAGGGGGAAATTTGGTCCCCGATTCATTGGACCTTTTCGGGTGATTTCTAGGGTTTGCAAGGTGGCATACAGGTTGGATTTGCCGAGCGAACTTAGTCAAATTCACAACACTTTCCATGTCTCTCAGTTGCGGAAGTGTGTGTTGGATAGCGAGGCAGTGGTTTTTTGGATGATATTCAGGTCGATGAGCACTTAAACTATGTTGAGAGGCCAGTAGCTATTCTAGAAAGGAAGATAAAGGTCCTACGCAACACAGAGATACCTTTGGCGGCATCGGAGAGGCTGCGAGTGGACCTGGGAGTCGGAGGCTGCGAGTGGACCTGGGAGCCGGAGGCTGAAATTCGGGAGCCTTTAAGAGAGTTTTGGAGTGGTTTTGAAGAAAGAAGAAGGTGATGTGAAGAACTTGGAGTGGAGTGCATTATAGATCTAAGAGTTCTAGCTTGTTTGCAACCTCAAAAGGTATAAAGCTTGCATCTTTTCCAATCCATCTTGTAGATCTAGAGTTTTGCTCTTTATAGTCTCTTTTTGGTCCCAAAATGATAATTCTTGAACAAAGCATGTTCTTGATCCATTAAGTCGTCCCTTCAGACTTTTGGGAGGGTCTTGAGTCATAAAAATGGGTCCCAAATGGTTAGTGTTTCTCCATGCATCATGTAGAAAGTCTTAATGGATTAAGACCTTGAGTTAAGCACTTTTTGGACATGCTAAGTCATAGAGTCGGAGAGTTTATGACTCCTAAGAGTATTTTAGCCATGGATCTGCAGTCTGGATGTAAGAGCTTTAGCCATTAAGCTCTTAATGTAAGTTTTGGGGTTCTGGGAGTACACCCCGCGTACTCGAAGTACGCCCTGCGTACGAGGTCAACCACCCCGATGGTGGTCAACATGAGAGGAATCGAGTACGCCCAACGTACCTTCGGTGTACGCCCAACGTACTCACTCTGAGTCGATTTGGCTGAGTTGACTCGGCTGGGTTGACTCAGTTGACTTAGTTGGTTGACTAGTTTGACTTGGACTTTGACCAAGTTTGACCTTAAGGGAATTTTGGTTATTTTGGGATTTTAGTTGAGATTGGTCGTATGGTTGGGATAGGAGACGGTTGGAGCTGAGATTCGTAGTCGGGACCTCATCAGCTTTTATCCAATTTGCGATGTGAGTTTTCATCACTATATTTGCGAGTCGAAGGCACTAAGGCCCACCCATTGGTTTGATATTCACTGATATGCTGAGTAAGGAATAGATATGCATGATTATGCTAGTTATTGATATGCTAGTCTGGTAGATCCGTAGGACTACCTGCGATTATGTTTGCAAGATTATCTGTATATCTTTATTATCTGATATATGTCAACATATTGTGTTGGGTTGAGGTTGTACTGCTCCGTGCGGTAGCCAACAAACCCTGGAGCATTCCAGATATGAGCTAAGGGTCGGGTAGGGTATGCCAGACTCATATTGAGGGCTTAATGGTATTTCAGTCTGAGGACTGATCTGGTCAGGGAGCAAGCCAGGCATAAGTTGTGGGCCTTGAGGGCAAGCCATAATTATGCTGTGGGCTCGGGGGTAATCCATTCTTTTAGCTGTGGACCCATTCCATGTTGTTATTGTATATTTTATTTGGTTACGTGTTGGTATCTACTATATTTATAAGAAAGTATCTACTATATTTATAAGAAAGTTACAACATATGTCCTCACATGTTTAAATATTGACATTATCAATCTTACCATGACTAGACCCACTCATTATGATGTAGGGGTTTAAGGAGGCCTCTATGATTCCTAATGAGGTCGGATTTTAATATGATTCGTGCTTACCACCCTTACCGCCCTATTGCATTTTGAGAATAGGGTTACCGAAAGGAGTTGATAGTGATAATGGTCAATCTAAAAGTATTCTAAATACAAGTATAAAACAAAATCCCATTTTATTAATAGAATGTGAGTCTCATATTATCCATGAAAATTGCACATTCTCTTTATATTCTGTTGGCGGAGCTCGTATGGTTAACCAACACATCAATCTAGAGTATAGTTGAGAATGATATGGAACTCGCGAATCTCAAGCGCAACTTGAGCCGGGGACCATGCATTTTTGCATGGTTAATTCACAATCTATTTAATATGAATATTATGTTATGCATAAAAGTTGCACATTCTCTTTATAACTTTTTAATGGAGCTCGTGTGGTTAACCGACACGTCAATTTGAGAGTATATGTAGAGAATGATGTGGAACTCGCGAATCTCAAGCATAACTTGAACCGAGGACCACATGATTTTGTATGGTCGATTCACCATCTGTTTAGTGATCTGCGGCGACCTCGTCATTGAATCTGAGATGAACATAATCTGAGATTAACATGCCGTTGATAGTCAATGAATCTCAAAGATCTAGGAATTTCATGGTGATCGAAATCGGCAAAGGGCTTTGCCTGCCTAAATAACTTTATGGTGTGTTTACGGCATCCATTTACACATCATGAAGCTAAATATGGATCATAGCCTTCTTAAATAATTTTATTTTGGGTAATTATTTTCTAAGGATAAGTAAAAAAAACTATAACGGAAATTGATATTGAATGATGTTTATAACCTTATCCACTAAAATCTACTACTTTAAAACCTCTTAAAGGATTAGCTATTAGGATGATCAATCTTGTCCAAATTCATAGTTTGGGAATAGTTCTCATAAACGAAAAGAAAAGATCATGCCTTTGACTAAGCTCTCTTAATGTTCATCACATTACTGCATTCTAATAAATCAGAAAGAGCGGTTATCAAATGTACGTTGTAAACTGACATATTGAAGTAAAATGGAATTTCTTTGAGTTAGGAGTTGATTTGGGTTAGTCAACTAGTTGACATGTACATATAATCAGTTCACTCTGATTTTGATAAACAAATTAGAATGCTCATGAGGGATTTGGGTAGCATTTTGAGGTTTCTTTTTGAATCTAACATGGACAATCATAGAAAATCTAACTTTAAAACACTCCCACAAATTTACTATCATGAATAGAAGTGTCAAGAAGAAGAAAGCCAATTACCAATGGGTTAAAAGGCGATTAGTGTTGGTATACCTAATCTAGGCCCAAATACTTAGCACAAAGGAATGGTTATTCTGAGACATGTTCTGATAGCCATTCGTTTCCATAACAAGAAAGGAATAAGAAAGCATACATGCCTAATAGATATATTTGAAGTGAAAGGACTAAAACATGGAGAAAGTAATTTGATCATGGATTACAAGCCCTTGCTACTTTCCATAGGATCAAAAGATACCTATTTCTCCTATGTTTGGTGTTTAATCAAATATATGGATTCATAATTCTATCAAAACATTACTTGTAAACATTGAGTATTTTAATAAGGATTAAGTACTGACATTTACAAGAATATACGGTGACTAAAATGAAGTAAGAAGACTGAAACATGGAGAAGATAATTTGATCATGAATGTCAAGCCCTTGATACTATTCATGGGATCAAAAGACAACTCTCCCAAATGTTTAGTCTATGGTATTATAATTGAAATTGTTTATACTATGATTCATGAGATAGTTCTGACTTATTTAAATGTAGAGCATTCTAACATGTTAAAAGAAAGTCATGAAATATATGAAACTAGTATCGTAACAATAGTTCAAAGTTGATTCAAATATTTGAATAAGATGTATTATTGTATGAATATATGTTGAAATTAGTTTAACTACTGGATCGTTCAGATTGACCATAATAAGTACTTATTCAACTACATCCAAAAGGTTTGGGTGAAGTGTATTTGTAGAATCATAGTCTTGGATACATAAATGAGAAATGCATTACCAAGTATCTAGTGGGATCGGATTTTGGATATCATTTGACCGCAAGTCTTATGATAAATGCAAATCTTGTTTATCAAGATAGACGATGAACACATCACTGGGTGATGAGAATATCGGTTGGAATTAGTTTACACTAATTGACCGTTCAGATTAACCACAATATATGCTAAGACCAAATTCGTATAAACGTGAGTTTGGAACCTTTCAGGTGTTCAGAGCTCTTGTAAAGAGAATCTAAGAATCAACTGGGAAATTTGGATGAGACGCTCATAGTGAGCTTCTCAATCCAAAACTTTATCGATCATCTATAAAATTTTGAAAGAGTCTCACAAGCTATCTACACCCAGAACACTGCCACTAGGGGTGTTAGTTGGATAGAGAAACAAATCACTCATTGATTTTGTACTAGATGAATCACACTATGCGTACTAACAATTCATGGATTGTACCATAAATGGTGTTACAAGAAGTCCTTTGGTCTTGTAGCAACTAATTAGGTTCATGAAACACTCTATGATATTTAAAGTGGGATTCACTTATCACTAGCACATATGGAAGTCTACGATTATAAGGATTACGCTCACCGTGAAGCGCTTAGAAATCTAGAACATAGAATAGAGATGTGTTATCTCACCAGAGAATCCATCAAGCATTTTGGATAATTGTTTAATAATCCTTTTGAGAAGAAAGTGTATGTTGATCGAAGGGCGGTTTTCCAAGAGAATGAGTTGATATCTAAAAGGGCTAGTGGGAGCTGTACTAATCTTGATAGGATTCAAAAGTCAACCAACAAAGAACCTAAAGTTGGAGCTAACATTCAATTCAGGATATAAAGAGCTATTGAGGAAACTGGCATACCTCCACCTATTCCTTATAGATCTAACAGAGGATGTCATACACCTAGTTTTATAGGAGTTTATATTACTAAGGTAAATGAGTCACTGGTACGGAGCAATCAGAGTATACTAGTTATCGAAAGCTATGGTAGGCCCTAAAGGCTACTACATGGAAGGAAGAGATTGAAAAGTAAGATTCAGTCCATGTATGTCGAAACTTGGTAGATCAAGCACTTGGCCTTAACTATAAATCATAAGTGGATGTTCAAGAGAAGGAAAGCATGGATAGGAATAGAAACATAATCAAACCAAGATAGGTTATGAAGGATGTGTAGGCTTGATAAGATCATTTATGGACCGGAATAAGCATCTTGCAAGTGGGATATTTGTTTCAATGAGAAAGTTCAAGGAGTTTGAACTTCGAGAAATAAAGATGAGCCATACATATATCAAAGCTAGTGGGAGTAATTGGAATCTTTGTTTCAATGAGAATGTTTAAGGAGTAGGAATTTCAATAAACATAGATGAGCCATATATATGTCAGTGCTAGTGGGAGCACTGCATTCACCCTTGTTTAGTAGATAGATGGTGTACAATTTATTGGAAACCATGTTCTAACTTAACAAGTGTAAAAGCTTCGCTTGATATGGGAATAGTTTTGCTCTAATACACATGGGAGATACAACCCACATACATAATAAGAATCTATGAAGAAAAATCAAAGTGATTCGTTGGATTAAGCCAGAGTACATGGAATGTTGAGGAAAGTCGAAACATTGAACTTGGAAAGGTTTGTGCTTAATATGGCATGAAAATGAGCGATGATAATGTCCTATTTCTACTATTGATCTAAAGGAAATGAGTCGTGTCCTACATGTTTCTTCTATGGGATCCATCATATATGCCATGACATGTACCAGATCTGATGACTCGTATACCTTGAGCATGACTAGTTGGATTATATCAATTTTGCGAGAATCAGCGAATCAAGATCAAGAAAATTATTAAGTGTCCTAAGAGGAAATACGAAATGAATTTGACACTATGGAAGAGATCATTGTAAAATTTAGATTGATGATAAGTTCCACACTAATAAAGACGATTTCGTTCGTAGTCGGAATTCGTGTTTTTACAGAATGGTGATGTATTAACTTGGAAGAGTAACAAGTAATACATCATAGTGAATTTAACAAAGTTAGAGTACATTGCAGTTGGTTAAATTGCAAAGAAGAAAATGTGACTAAAAGAGATTCATTAGTGTCATCTTTATTGAAATTCAATCATTGATGGTCCTTATGAAGGTTGTTGTAACTATAAGGGTGAACTTACCTCGAGTATGGATCCCAAGTCACACAAGATCACATGATACATACTCATTAAGTTCCAACACATGTGATAATGAGTCAAATGTGAAGACATCATGGTCAATAAGTCATAGTGAAAGATAATCTTTTCGATCCATTCCCTAAGCCAATAGCACTGACCAAGTCTGACAGTCAGACAAAGTCAAGATGCATTAGATTTGAAAATGAATTGGCTTAAACACTTTTAGTTTAGTTTGTTTTAAACTTGAGAACTTAAGTAGTATAAGTGTTAATTTGATATGCCGATTATTAAGTGGAGATCTTAATATATGATGGAGTCAGTCATTTCAATTAACTTATCAATGTGTTCTCCTTTTGCATGTTTGGAACCCACTTCGCGAGTATTAATTCACTCAAACGTCAATAGTCGGTCATACTCTTGGAAGTAAGTAGTGATTCAAGACGGTCATGAGTATTAGTGGATTCTCCATAGTGCATGCACATAGCATATAGATTGCGCTAACACTCATGAGTACTTAATAGAGATTTAAGTATTGGACCAACCTACGCTTAGAGATTACTTCATGGATACAGTCAGAAGTAATTCTAAGACGATAATATCTTCTATTCTTCAAACCTAGATACATATGGGGTTTTGCTCTATGATTTATGTTATACATTGGTCTACTCCAACGCTATGTGTAATTGGTAGTTATAAAGGGTATGTCTGTGTGTGACATGATGAAGTAGACAAAAACTATGTATTCAAAGTTTATTTGTTCCTTCTGCCTTAACAGGAGAAGTGATGTCTATGGGCGCCTCGATGATTTGGTGCTGACATCTAAGTGCTTGGCCGAGCCCTAACTGAATTGTTGTGTTCAATTTAGTAGTCAGATGCAGTCGTGACAAATCTATATAGGGAAACATAATATTGAATTCTAAGATTGACCATTATCCATGTCTTGAGTTCATAAAACTAGAACGAAGGGATAGTTGATCACTTATCTAAGGGTTGAATCTTGATTAGATCAAGAGTTAGGTAGTTGCATTGGATGGCTAACTCTCAGTTGATTATTGGAGAAATATTGGACCTCCTATAATTGATGACTTGTCCAAGTGAGAGACTGTTGGAAAGAGTGTCCAAGATCATTAACTATTGGTAATATTTCTAATAATAACAGGGTCCTTTTGGGTTGACCTCAAGACCCAAATTGAGTAGAATAAATAAAGGAGAAATTGGTTTATTAATTATTATGCTTAATAATTAATTAGAAACTAATTGGAAATATATTTTGAGAATTAATTAATAGTTTAGTTAATCAAAGGGTTGAATATTCAATTAATCAATAGATGGTTGATCAGGAATATTTCAGAACCCTTATGGAATTAGGGATGGACGAAAATCACTCCATCCCACATGGGAAATTGAGTGCATTTCGTGGTTGCCTCCTTGGCCTACATGGGAAGGAGTACAAAACCTAGGAAAGGATCCAAGGCTATAAATAGGGCCTTATGGATTTCATTCTTCCTTGCACCTTGTCTTGAAGTTTCGCCACCCTTCTTCCTCCCCCTTTTAGGGACGATTTTTAACCGTCTTTGGGTTTGTGAAATTGACCCTTCTCCTAGTTATTATATTCCAATCTTTGGTTTCATTGGGTGTGATACCATTAGAGGGATTGTGGTTTAGGTCCTCTCATCCAAGCAACTTCGTGGAGGACGGGATCTCAAGCATGGAGATCAAGGGCTACATAAGAGGTATGTTTTGCTTCCTTATGTTTTTGTTTTCTAGGGTAGATGTAATTAGCATGAAACCATAGATCCATAGGTTGCATGTACACTTAGGTATGTCGTAGTTTCGATTTTTCCGCTACCTAGTTTAGAGTGTATTTGATGCATAGAAAACCCAACAATTCTATGAGCATGGATTTATCCAATATTCAAATATGCATTTTCTAAGTACTCATGAACGTTGTAGCAAAACAATTGCTATGTCTAAACTCTTAAGACGATTTAGAATCCAGTTCATGACAGTCTTCATTCGCTACTTACTTCCTAAAGTATGAGTGACTGTGGAATTTTGAATAATCAGATTATTCAAGAAGTAAAACATGCAAAACGAAACACAAGAATAAATAATCTCTATTATTCAATCACCAAAATCAATTACATTATTCTGTTACAAGTTTCAAACTAATAATCTAACTACTAAAACTAGTGTCATCTCTCAAACCAATGCTCCTAGCATGCTGACTATGTTTAAACCTACTCGGAGCCTTTGTGAGAAGATCCGCAGGATTGTCTTCTGACAAATCTCTCTTTACTATGAGATGACCTTCTTCAACTCTATGTCTGGTACAATGGTACTTTCTGTCGATATGTCCATATTTACTAGGATCTCTTGATGCTGTGGTCAAAGAAACTGCTCCTTCATTATTGTAGAAAAGTTCTATTGGCTCCTGAATGGTCGGAACTACTCCAAGATCACCGATGAAATTATTTAGCCAAGCCGCTTCCTTTGATGCTTCATTCACTACTATGTACTCTGATTCAAAAGTGGAATCAACCACCGTGTACTGCTTAGAACTTTTCCAAGTGACTGCTCGTTAATTTACGAGAAACACACGTCCAGATTGAGAATGAAGATTGTCTCTATCTATTTGAACACTAGCGTCACTATACCCACTTACTCTTAATGTATCAATGCCACAAAGGGCTAGAATAAGATCCTTTTTCCTTCACAAATACTTGAGAATATTCTTTACTAATGTCCAATAAGCTCTGTCAGGATTTCGCTGAAAGCGACTCGCCATGCTTAAAGCAAATGACATATCAAGGCTAGTACATGTCATAACATATTGTTGGATTAGGTGTCTAAGCCAATGACTAAATTAGTATATACTTGAATTATTAGCAAAGTCCTTTTGGGTTGCCCTTAAACTTAGTAATTGAATAAGATGACTTTTAGAGAGAGAGAGAGAGACTGATTTATTGATTTATTATGTGATTAATAAATAGCAATAAATGAATTTATTAATATGTTATGAAAATAATATATTAATTAGAAATAGTATTATTTAATTAATAACTAATCAGAAATTAATTAGAATTAATTTTGGATTAATTGAATTAATTAAAAGTGCAAGGGTTAAAGTGTAAATTTTCAACAGCTGAACAAGAGAGGTTCCAGAACCTTCCTTGGAAGGGGTGGATGATTTTAGGGTATTCTAGGGCATGTGGAATATTCCTTACAAATAAATAGGAAGCTGGATAATTACCATTTTGAATTAATTTTATTTTAATCAAATTAGGGTTATCTAGGGTTTCCAAGTTACACTATAAAAGGACACATTGGACTTGGATTTTCGGCCACTCCTTCTTTACAAGAGATAGCCAAAAATCCTCCATCCCCTATCCTCTTTCTTCAAGGCTCCTTGTTTCTAGGGTTAGGTGTGAACCATCAGAGACACGAGATTTCTGGTGCTAGTTTCCAAGCAAATACAAGAATGATTGTTTTGATTGTTTACTACAATAATCAAGAGGTATGTAACACCATGGTTTCTATTTTTGGTTCTTTGGTCCAAATGCCAGGCGTTTGGCATAGAACGCTTGGCGTTCAAATGCCAAGCGTTTGCATGCAGAGACCAAACCCTAATTTTTAGGGTTTGCACCCTATTTAAAGAACATTATGGCCTCAAAACCCTTCACCACTCCAGCCTCCATCCTCATTTCGAAAACCCTAAGTGTGTATGAGATTTTTAAGCCTTGGTTCGCCTTTTTGTTATCATTTAGTATTCTTGATAAGAGAAGGAAGATATTTGGATTATTGTGGCTGCTATATAGCTTGTGGATCTGGACTCTTGACATCTTGTAACATCATTTTCAGGTATAAAGTTCAGATCTTGATGTCTCATTTGTTAGATCATGATTTAGGGATATTTTATGTTCTTTTTGGTCCCAAAAACTTGATATTTGTGAGTTTGGAATGCTCTATAGGTTTGTACTATTGTTTCAATCATAATAGTTAGTCTAGAATCATAAAAATGCAATCTTGGGTCTTCATAATCCTCCATGTAAGTTTTGAGGTGTCTTAATGGGTTAAGGAGTTGGAGTTTTAGCTTTTGGGTTCATTGTAACCATGCATGGCCATAAAGTTTGCAACTTTATGGCTTTAGACGTTCTATTATCTATGGATCTAAAGTTTGGACTTAATATCTTAAGCCATAATCGTTGGTTTGGAAGTTGGTGAGCAGCGAGCAAACGCCAGGTGTTTGTATGTGAATGCTCGGCGTTCGGATGCCAGGCGTCGTAGGGAGGAACGCCATGTGTTCTGTGCAGAGGCCCAATGGTTCGATTTGGGCCTAGGGCCATTAGGGTTTTGGGCTTTGGGCTAGCATGTTGGGCTTCCTTGGATTTTAGGCCCATGATGGGTTCGAGCTCAATTTGGAAGATTAGGCCACATAAATATTGGGCTATAGGATTTGGGCCTTTGTATGGTTGAGTTGGGCCTTGGTTTTGGGCCAAGTTAGATAAAGGGTAAATTAGTCTTTTACCCTAGCTTAGACTCTTAGATATGGGTCGGAATCCAATTATTAATTGGATGTGTTTTATGATGACATCGGTGGGATTTGTTGGACCAACAAACAGAGATTTATCTGAGTGATTCAGTAGTTAGAGGTGAGTTTCTTCACTGTGTTTAGCGGATCGCAGGCACCAATGCCGACCCATGGTTTATTATGTTAGGATGTTAGATGTATGTGTGACTCTTGCATGTCTTATGTGATGGTATGCTTACCAGGCAATGCCTGATGCTGGGTGGGGGGGGGGTCTCAATGACTGTATTGTATGCTATTGTCTTTGTGATTATCGCATGTGTTCTTATGATTATATGTTAAATGTTTATATTTATACCGGACGGGGGCCCGATGTCAGGCGGGGCCTAATGACTGATAGATCTGTATACCGAGCGGGGCTCGACGCCGGGCGGGGCCCAATAATGGGCGAGGCCCGATGAAGGGCGAGGGCCCAGTATATGTTGATATATATGGTATGTGGTATTTTGGGAAACTGACTAAGCTTCGTGCTTACGGTTTTTAGTTTTGATTTCAGGTATTTGCGGTTCGAAAGGGAAGGGCCTGGTTTGATCACAGGGCATCCATCCATGTTTTTGCAACATGTCGATTTTGGGATTGCACTCTGATAAGTGTTTTTACATTTATACATTTTTTAATGATTAGTATTACTAAATGGTGTTTTATGGTGGAATTAAAATCAAACTTTTACATTGAAATTCTGGGACGTTACAAGGTATGTTTTCTTCTATGAATTTCGAAATTACCTAAGGTTATAGAGGTCTTGTTGTTCAATAGAATGTTACACCAATAGTGTTATCACTAGATCTAAATAGGTTGCATGTACCCTTAAGTGTATATGGATTTATCCGCGTTATTTCATGTAAAGCCCATCAGTGGTATCAGAGTGTATGATTATCTAACAATTGAATGTACATTGCTTGAACTTGACCATAAACTAAATTGGAGGAAAGACAAAATCATCATTTTTTGCGACACCATGTCATGGTGTTCTTCCACCACGACGTGGTGATCTTCGAATCCGTGTCTTTTTCCGTTCTACCACGACTTGGCAATTTTCCACCACGACGTGGTGGACCCTCTGATCAGCGAAAATTGTATTTGCTTAATTAATAAATTGATTAGGATAATTACTTTAGATGATGTTTTTAATTGTATAAATCTGAATAATTATCTTTGTAATCGGATATCCTTATCTTGAATTTGTGAATTATCCTTATGTTTTAATTACATTTAATTATTTGATTAATTAAAAGATAAAGATTAAAAACATAATTGGTTTATTTTAAATTAAATTAATTCCTTAATTTTGAAATTTTAATTTAAACCTAGTATAAGGGGGTATAAGGAATCTGCCTATAAAATGGTGCTTGAATGGGTGTCCATTCTTACCCACCGCTTCCTTGTTTGGTGGAGGTTCAGTAGGAGAACGGATCTGATAGGACAATAACTTCATTAATAAGTATAACGATATAAAGTAACTAAACTCTTTTATAAAATCCCACTCTTAGTTACTTTCGGAAAGATGTGAAAAGTATGCTAATCTAGAAATTTGCACCTTATACTTTATAGTAGTTAGTGGAGCGTGTGTGGTTAACCGGCATACTAGTAGTGACTTTAAAGAGTAATAATGGGCATCTCGAAAATTATCATTGATAATGGAGTGCATGTGGTTAACCAGAACATTAATATGAGATGATAAGTGACATTGAGAATGCCAAACATATTTGTATGGTTATTCACATCTTGTTTGTGATCCTCGATATCCTAGTCACAAATAGTAGAGCATAATCTGAGATTAAACATGCCATTGATAGATTCAATGAATTTCAAAAGATCTAGGAATTTCATAGTTCGAAATTGGTAAATTTCTTTTACCTACCAATATAAATTCATGATAAGATTACGGCATCCGTCTTCTTAGTTGTTAATTGTTATCTTGGATCCTAACCTTAATTATTTATTATGGGTTAAAATATTAAGGATTTTTGTCATCTAACTAAAACTATTTTCTTTTTTCTCTATAGATGTCTATTCCCGGTGATGCTTTTGCTCCTTCGTAATCTACCCACTACTCAAGTTCCTCCTTACTCTCTATCATGTCCAAGGTGACGTTTGATGGCACCAACTACAATGATTGGATGCGTAACATCAAGACGGCTCTTCGATTCGAGGGAAAAGAATATGAAAAACTCATTGAAATCAATGAAGCCAAAGCTACTCCAGAACAACTAGCCTCCTACAAGAATCACTACGATGATGCAACAAAAGTTGCTTACATCATGGTCGCTACAATGGCTCTTGAGTTGCAGAGGTTCTATGAGGACTACTGGCCATATGAGATGAACAATGACCTTGTGGAAAAGTACCACAAGAGAGCTCGTCAAGAGAAATATGAAGTGGTCAAGTCCCTCATGGATTACAAGATGAAAGAGGGAGAGTCTGTGTGCAACCCCATATAGAGAATGCAAAGATACGTGGAACGCCTTGTTAGGCTCAATGTGAATTTTAACGAGGAGTTAGCCATTGACATGGTCTTGAACTCCTTGCCAAGTTGTTATGATCAGTTCATATTGGCTTATCATTTGAACAATACAGAAACCACATTGGCCCAACTTCACAAATTGCTACAGACTGCTGAGTCGAAAATAAAGGGAAAAAATCCAACCCCTTCTACTAATCCTCCTGTTCTCGCCATTGGTAAAAGCAAAGGGAAGAAAAGGAAGGCTTTTCCCAAATCTAACTGGAAGAACAAGGCCTAGGTTGGGTCATCTAGAAATGACCCAAAGGCAAGGCCCAACTCAGAAATTCTAGCTGTTAGTGACCCCAAAGAGGCCACCTGATACTATTGCACTGACAAGGGCCATTGGAAGAGGAGTTGCCCTAAGTATATGCAAGGCATTAAAGACGGCAAGGTGAAGCCATCGTCAGCAGGTATATACATTATTCAGACTAAGAACTTACAATCTACTCGTTCTTGGGTCCTTGATATAGGATGTGGTTTTTACATTTGTTCTGATTTGTAGGGGTTAAAAGAAGTGAAGAGGTGGAGCATGGGAGGATGAATTTTATCATGGGGAATAGGCGGTCTTCTCCTGTTACCATTATTGAGACTTATCATCTTATGCTTAGTAGTGATGTTAGTTTATATTTGATTAATTGTTGCTATTCATCATAAATGACATGAAACATTATTTCATTTCATGAGTTATTCTCCATCTTTTCTATCCACCTAGTCAAAGCAACTGCACCCTCGTTTCCATAGAAGGTTTTTGGTTTATAGTTTATAAAGTATTTATATGAACAGACCCTGGTTGGACCTCAGTTCTCTCCTTGCGAACTCTCACCTCTATTGCCTCCTGAACGTATGTTCCTATGGGTTTATAGGTTTGCTATTGCATCAGCGACTCGTTGGGCTACTAATGCCTCAATTGCAGCTGAGTTGATAGGTTAGGGACTGGGTTCAGGTTGTCCTGGGTTTCTCTTGGTGCGAGGCATGATTCTAAATTGATGGCATATGTTAGTTGTTATGATAATTTGTGTTTTGGTTCGATAATTTAGTTAAGAGAGTTACTATATCAAGAAAATAAATCAAACAAGTAACACAATATACAATAAGATCACATATTTTTCATTAACTTCCATAAATTTTCACATCAGATTTCCCAAAAAGTATACAATGATGTGGTTTGAATAGGAAAAACATCTATTATACAAGCAAAAGACATAGCAGTGTCCTATTATCTGCTATACTAGTTTTCTCTCTCTTCAACCCAAAAATCTTACTTCCTAGCTTTCTTGGCTAGAACTATCTACCACAAGCCAAAACTAACCACCATCTGAGCTACTATATGTGCTAACTGGTGTTGTAGGCAACTGGTCGTAATCTACATAGTGGGTACACCTATCTCCAACACCATCGATCTCAACTCCGACTCCCTCGCACGCTGCTTTAAACCCTCGATCACAATCTGTTGATACTACACTAGAGAATGGGTCTCATCCAGAAGATCTTATGCATGGAGGATCCTCATCTGGTCTATATCCCTCCCCTACTCCAAACCTCTAAGTCTACCATCCAGTAATATGATCTCACTCCTCAGAGAATCACGATCCTCCTCCACCTAGTGTATACGATCTCCTTGCCGTGCTACTTGGGGAACTAACACTGAGATCGCTTTATCCATGGGATCCTCTGGAATAAGATCGTGCCTAGGTGCATGGGAGGACTCTATGACCTCATAAAACCTAATACTCTCCTCCTTGATCCACTCGTCCACCTGTGGAGTCCATTTATGGGTGTGGTAAGGTTTCTTTTGATGATTTCAGTGATAATGTCTGTGAGGCTGCTCTCTTAGTGGATGGAATGGGAATGGACTTTCTATAGGTGGTTATAGTCTCGGGTCCTGAAGTATGAATACTAAGAGATCGGATTGAGGATGGGGTAGTGGAGTAACAATCTCTAGGGATGACTTTGACTCGATAGGTTCCGCTCTTGAGTCTCCACAAGGTCCTGGTGGGAAGATGAATCTGGGTAGGGTGAATTATATGTGGGTACACCACGGAAATCCGCGTCATGTGGCTCCTTTTCCTCGATGGTCTCTTCTTCATCTTTAAAAGACTCATCATCGGTTGATACTAGGGTAGGTGGTAGGGGCATTGTCGGATCGTAATCTCTCTCTTCCTCAGGCGTGTGTGGTACCACTTGGTCTTCTTCCGGGTAAGGATGTGACACCCAATCCCATATATCCTCCATATCGCTCTGATATCCTGCATAAGACATCAAACCAGAAGATGTTTATGAGAGATAATATATAATAAATATAATTTCCTATTATATATATATATATATATATATATATATATATATATATGTGTGTGTGTGTGTGTCTATATATATATATATATATATATATATATATATATATATATATATATATATATATATATATATATATATATTAGAGAGTACTGTATCTTTGGTAGCTTTCCATATAGGGGGTATGTCGGATACCAATCTCTAATCCGGATATCCTCAAGGTGTACCATTCCGCTATGTGTTGAATCCTCTTGCAATAGGTCTTGATCTAAGGCTTTTATCTTCAGGAAGTCGATCTATGCTGCTGATCCGAAGATCCTCAAGTTGTAGGCCTTGTCCTAATCTCTTAACTAACCGTACTAAAATACTGATCCATAAATCCTCAAGCGTTTAGATTGTCAACTATGGCATCCAGTTTTAGGCGTGCATCGGTCGGACCATAATAAAACTTGGGAGCAAATTTGTTAAGATGATCCTTGTTGTTGATCACGAAACATCTGCAACCAAAAATGTGGAAGAATCTGACATTTGGTTTTCGGTTGTTCAGGCCCTCATACGAAGTTTTGTTAAGACGCTTGCAAGTGATGCTTCGATTTTGAACAAAGCATGCAGTTGCCACTGCTTCGGCCTAGAAGTATAAAGGAAGATTGGCAAAATTTAACATTGATCTATCTACTTCAACAAATGTACGATTCCTTCGCTCTACAACTCCATTTTGCTGCGGTGTGTAGGGAGCTGCAAAGTTGTGACTAGTGCCTTTGGAAATCAAGAAACTATTCAAGAGCTGATTAGTGAATTCGGTTCCATTGTCACTTCTTATTCTTCTTACTGGTAGCTTGATTTGGAGTTCGATTTCTTTGATGAAGTTAATTAATACCTGCGGTGTATCTGATTTGAGTCTCAAGAAGAAGACCCAAGTGAAACGTGTACAGTCATCAACTATAACCAGCATGTATTTCTTATGATGAAGGTTGGGTACGGTAGATGGACCGCAGAGATCAATATGAAGTAACTCCAGTGGCTCAATAATTGAAGAATCGATAATCAGTGGATAGCTTCCCTTTGTTTTCTTTCCACACTCGCACGCTGGGCAGAGAGAATCATTGTTGTATTTTAGAATAGGAAGACCACAGTCAAGTTCTTTAGTGACCAAGTTGTTGATATACCGGAAGTTGAGATGAGCTAGCTTGCGGTGCCACAGCCAACTAACTTCGGATACGACTTTGGATAGAAAACACAACTGCAGTTTCCCAATGATCAATGAGACATCCAAAGGATACATTGTACCTTCGGATTTAGATTTAATCAAGCAGGTGCTTCTATCACTTGTTAAGATGTGGCAATACTCATTATCAAACTCAACTCTATGACCAGCTTTGCATAATTGACCCACACTGATCAGATTATGCTTGAGACCTTCAACATAAGCAACCTTTTGAATTGAGAAGTTTCCCGTAGTCAGAACACCATAGCCCCGGATGATTCCATTTGCATTGTTACCGAATGTAACATGTCCATCATTACATATTGGCCTGAAATCGCGAAGCTATTCTAACCTTCTAGTCATGTGCAAGGAGCAGGCACTATCAATTAACCACTCCTCTTCTTGTTCCTCCTTGCACATTGCCTGTTCGATGATGCTTAGAGTTTCATCTTTTCCCATGAAGCAGTAATTTTTCTTCAGCTTTGTTGATCCATCCTCATCAGCAGTTGCCACCATGCAGATTTTCCTTTTCCCTTGATGTTATGATCTTCATCTTTATCTCTAGAAGACCACACTTGATGATCCCTCTTTACTTGGGCCACGTATACCCTTGCCTTTTTCTTTCTCTTCCATCTCCTGAGCCATTCTCAGATAGAATGCTTTATCTTTCACAACATTAGCTTAGCAATCTTTAGCAAAGTGATTTTCTTTGTTGCATTTGTGATAGATAATAACATCATTTTTGTTTTCTGTTGAGGTACCTGAGTCAGTTGACTTGATGGACTGCGGTGCCTCTTTGGATTGATGGGTGTTTTGTGGTTGCAGAGACTGGTGAGGGTTTCTGGGATATCGAGAATGATTGTTTTGTGGATTGAAGTTACGGTTGAAGGGTGGTTTGGTAAACTTCTGATGTTTACGAAAAGAGGTTGGTGGTAGCCTATTGAATTGTTGGCTAACTAAGACGATGGGATTTTGAAATTCTTCTTCATCATCATATTATGTATCGGCTTTATAGGACTGCGGTGGGTTGTCATATGAGAGTGGGTATGATTCATATGATTGGGTGGTTTTGCTTTGAGGGGTTTGAGGTATGAGAGCATGTGGCCCTCCGAAGTCTGTACAATCTTTTAGCACTGTTGATTCTTGTGCCTGAAGTTCACCATACAACTTGAAGAGAGATAGTGTGTGAATTTTCATATCTCCTTGAACTATCATCTTTGCTGTAGTCCAATGCTTACCCAAACCATTGAGAAATTGATGGTTTGTTTCATGATTTCTTCGGACAGTGCCAGCGTTTGACAACTTTGTGATAATAAGATTGAATCTTTTGAATGAGTCTTCAAGACTTTCACCAGGATGAGCTTTGAAGTTATTGAACTCGTTGAGGGCAGTGGTGAGTTTCTTATCTTGAGCTTGCTCGGAACCTTCATATAATTTTTTAAGAACATCCCAGATTTCTTTGGCTGATTTGCAGTTGATGATGATGTCAAAGTTATTTGGGGCCACTCCACATGAGATTTCATAGATAGCAACATCATCACTTTCCATTTTATCAAGATCATCTTTAATGGGATGATTCATTACAACTTGACCTCCACCGAGTCTGGCCTGAGCACCATCAGCTTGAACAGGAATGAGAATAGGAACATGAGGACCTTTTTCTACAGATCTCCATACATCTCTACCAAGTCTTTTTAAATACCTCTCCATTCTTTTAGACCAGTGGTGATATTCACTTGCAACGAGTATTGGGGCTCGGTTAGAACCTCCAACACTATTGGAAACATTGAGTGATAAAGCTTGTTCCATTTCCTCTGTTTGTTTTTAATGATTTTTGTTTTTTTAAGAAATGAGCTTCACAGTGGTATAGAAGGCTTTTGAAAATCAGAGTTTTGTTTAAAAAGCAACCACTTTGGCTCTGATACCAATTGTTGAGCGAAGAACTTTGGGAAACACTTGAACAAATGTTAGTACAAGTTGACAATTGCCGAATGAGTTAATCTCAAAGGATCATGAAAGCTCAACAATAATAAGTTAGATTTGTTAGTTGCGGAAATGTAAAGTGCTGAAATGTAAAGGAAATGTAAATGAGAAGTTATATCAAGTAAACACCAAACTGATACGAAACACGGTTTGCATTCAAACACTAGTTAGTAAGTGAGATCAGTTTAAATTGAAGATCTTCGATGATGATCATTAAGTAAGATAAAGACATGAGAAGTGATAAGAAAGTAGAAGTAGAATTAGAAGTTAATTCAGAAATGAGATAAGAAGTTGCGATTGAAGTAGTGTTTAATACAAAGTAAGAGCACTCTATTTATAGAGCCTCGAATACTTACAGTCAAGATAAACTATTAATAAACTACTGACTAAAAAGACCATACAATGTATATTGGATAAACAGATACTATCACACGTCAATACAAAAGCTAAGTCTTTATTGTGGTTCACTTCGGTTCACTTCTAGAATGCGGTAGTAGCAGAGTGATTGCGGTAGAGACAAGAGTTGCGGTAGTGAAGGAACGGGTTGTGGTAGATAGAAAAGATTGCGGATGACTAAGTTTAAGAGGGTTACTTTTTTCTTTAACAGTTATAACCTGTAGCTCTGATACTAATCTGTCAGACCCCCGCTCGGAGACGGAAACGTCGGGCTGCACGACGCATGGATATTGGATCGAGGCACACATATATATTGAACATTACACAAAAATATATCGTAAACAATACTTTTATTTATTATAATTTATTTGGGATTGTATGTCTTCAAGTTACTCATCATGCAGATATGCAAATTAGTTATTACAACTTAACCATTTTACATCAACATACAATATCATTCACATATCACCATAATATCATTATAGCATATCACATCACTAACATGCTTTGTCCTAATCATAATAGGCAAGCATTTCCAAGAAATCATATCATGCATAAATCACACACAATAAAAACAAAACCCTCTTTCTATCATGGATCTAACACACATCTTACATCAAAAATAAGAATCCAGCATGTAATGCATCCTAAATTCTCATACACAGAAAGGAATCATCACTACAAACAATATATCATTCACAACATGGGTACATACAACCTATAAAACCTAGAGTCATTCAAATCCCTCTAAGATATGAAATTCCCTAACAAAGTACTTAAATTTCCACAAAGATTTACTCACCTTTTTCAAGAAAATGTTTTTTCCTCACTTTAAATCTCGTAAGCACTTGAGGTATCACGATCTCCCATCGAGTATCAGATTAAACCTCCAACTATATCCTGAAAACTTAATCACACTAATTCACCTTGCAACACTCCTATAATAGAAACAATATTAAAATGGCTATTCTATACCCTAAACATATAGACAAACTACTAGACACAATTTTCAGATTTCGAACTGAAATAGCAGCCTGATCAAAGCCACTCTATTACCACCAAAACTTGCCATAGTTATTATATTTTTCCATATTCCAGTAGCTAAGTCTTTTAGCTTTCGAAGGAATACTTGTACAGGTCCATGTGATTTTTTCTAAAATTTATTATGGATTTTACAAAATGAGATATCAATGTAGCTAATTTCTGACTAGTTAGTGAAAATGATGATTTTCACCATAGTTAGAATCAACATCAGGTCAAGGAAAATATCAGGGAAATACTGGAGTCAAATCCTAAACTTTGAAGACTAATAGATCCTGAATCCAACCTTTTTTGATTTTTATAGAATGTTTACAAAAGCGAGCAGAATATTTAATTCCATATTATTTCCTACCTTTAACTTTTAGGAGTTAATTGACATCTTAGCCCAATAAGTCATTATAAAAACGACCCCTAAGTTGGAAATTAATCTCTTAACAGTAGCAACACTTCATTGAGTAAAAAAGACAATCCCAACTTCAAACCATGACCCAAAGTACATTTCTAAAAAGGAAAAAAACGAAAGTATGATACTAATAAGAGAAAACACAATTAGAGTTTGGTTTTTTATCCAACATTAAGCCATAGAACAAGATACAGAGGGGATGTTTTAAGAACCTTTTGAATAGTTCAAACCATGATCTTTATGTAGAAAAATATGTCATATAAAATCAAAAGAATTAAAATAGAAAGAAGCATGAAATCTAGCAATAAAAGGAAGACATTGATTCCTTGACTGTAACATCCCGACTCCCATGTATGAAATTTTAAGGATTTTGTACATCACATAAGACCTACTCGACGAGTTGAATGCCCCAACTCGTCGTGTAGAACTAATCGGGCCGTGTGGTTTATGGAACCTACTAGACGAGTTAGAGGACCCCAACTCGACGAGTTGAGGCTGTGCATGAAAACCCTAATTTTTAGGGTTTGCACCCTATTTAGATGACCTTAAGTCCCCTCACCAGCCTCCCTTATCACCTTGTCACCCAGAGAAACCCTATTTTGTGCATCTTATCTCATTGTGTGTGTGTGAAAGCTTGGAAGGTGACTTTTGGTGCTCTTTTGGAAGGAAACTCGAAGATTGCAGATTTTGGAGTGAGGAGGAGGCTGTAGATCCGGCATCTACTTTGTTTTGGAAACCATCTTGAGGTATAAAGTTGATACCTTGACTTCCTATTGCTTATATCTCCTCTTATGAAAGTATATGGTCATTTTTGGTGCGAAATGGAGTCATTCTCGGATTTGAGGTTGTCCAGAGAATGGGGTTCAGATCTGGACACCTCTAGGCCTCCATGAATATAAAGTTGCCCACTTTATCTAGTCGTGGGCCTCCTCCATACCCTAAACCTCTTACTAAGCTTAGTTTTAGTGTTTTAATCCCCTTGATGCCTTGCATGCACGTCAAGTTAGCAACTTTACATGGTATCTCAGTCCTAAGAGGATAGATCTGTAGTTTGGGGCTTTGGATTCGAATGGAAAGGACTGAATATGAAAAGGCTGAAGGAACTCGACGAGTTGCTTAGCCAACTCGACGAGTTGAGTCGGGTTTTATCGCTTTCTGGATTCTGAATAAACTCGGCGAGTTGATGAAATAACTCGACGAGTTAGTTAGGGGTTTTCCCGATTTTCTGCGTTCTAAAGGAACTCGACGAATTACTAGCTGCACTCGACGAGTTGGGTCAACATGGACTGTTGACCTTGACTGTTGACTTTGACTTTGACTGGGGTTGACCAAGTTTGAATTCTGAGGGTATTTTGGTAATTTGGGACTTGATGGAATTGTTTCAATGGTGGTTGTAGGTGTTTGAGTTTGGAGCCGTGTTTCGGGAGCTTGATCTTTTTAGTTCAGGTCGACATTGTGAGGTGAGTTTTCCTCACTACACTTAGGGGTCGAAAGCACCAATTTCGGCCCATTGGATTGATATCCTAGTAGTTGTTGTTATGCTGAGTACGAGTTAGTTATGCATGCTAGTTTGATATGCTAGTCTGGTAGGTCTGTAGGACTACCTGTGTTACTGTCTGATTATCTGTATGCGCATGTAGCTGTTACATGTCGACATGTTGTATGGGTAGGGTTGAGTTTGTACTGCTTCGTGCGGTAACCAACACACCCTGGAGTATGCCAAATATGAGCTGAGGGTCAGGGAGAGCATGCCAAACTCATACTGAGGACTCCTAAGCATTCCAGATGCGAGCTGAGGGCCATGGGAGCATGCCAGCCTCGCACTGAGCGTTGATCATTTAGACTCCATTCTTAGGACTGAAGGGTCAAGACAGTCATAAGATGTGGGCTCGAGAGCAAGCCATAATTATGTTGTGGGCTCGGGAGCAAGCCAAATGTGAGTTGTGGGCCTATAAGGCAAGCCAGACTCATAGTGTGGGCTCGTGGGTAATCCAGTCTTTGAAGTTGTGGACCCATTACATGCTGTTATTATGTGTGCTATTTTTTATGTATCGGTATTTTGGGGGAACTCACTAAGCTTCGGGCTTACAGTTTTGGATTTTGTTTCAGGTACTTCGGATGATCGCGGGAAGGTGAAGGCTTGATCGTGCACCTCCTTACATTTTATGATTTTGATTTCTGGGATACTTTGATATGAAACTATTTTGAAAACATTTTGTAATTAGTAATGGTTTTCGGATGCTTGAAAAAGTTTAAAATTTTTATGAATTTTATGGATGTTACAAGTTGGTATCAGAGCCTTGGTTTGAGTGAATTGGAGGAACACTCATGTGAATCCAGTCTCAAACTAAGAAAAAGCTTTTTAAAATGATTTTCAAATGGTTTTCAAAATACTTTAGAGGATGTGAAGTGTACGATCAGCCGGAGCCGGTAAGTAGACCCCAAAATACCATACTGTTATTTGATATTGTGATATGTTAGAACAACATGCTACTGATAGGCTAGGGATCTTCAGGAATTGCATGATAGAATTGCTTGATTATATGATGCCTGATAGCCTAGGGTTTTTCTTTTATGGAATTGACATCATTTCTGTAGTTGCTTAGTGTATGAATTAGTTGTACATAACTAAGATCTTATAGCCTAAGAATGTTTGGTTTGGCCTTATTTCCTGTTCTTGTTTGATGAAGGGTTTAGGGTAGGATCGGATATTCGAATGTCTATATGGTCCAGTGTTATGTATGGCTAGCATACACGAGTGCTGCAGGGTTGCTGGAAGTTTCATGGATGAGTTGTGCGGGGTCAGTTGGACAGTTGTGAGATATTTAGCCTTCCTCTTGGAGTGAGGATTGAGCGTTCGCCTCTGCTTGTGTACACTGTTAGGGTGTTGTGACGATCCTTGAGACAAATATGGGTAGGTGTGGAAGGTAGTATGGGCTCGTGCTACTGATAGCACAGGACCCATATGTTGGGTTATGAGCATTCTAACACTCCTAAGTGTACATGCAACCCTAAATACCTTGGATCTATGTTTGTTCTATTATACATACAATTATGAACATCCAAGGTATTATCCTAATCTAGCATACAAAATAATAAATATAACAAGATAGAATACATACCTCTTTGATGTAGAATGTCTTCATGAAGCTTGAGTGCCTAGTGCCCCAAGTGTGACACCTCAAATGGTTCACACAACACCAAATACACTTGGAATAACTTGAGAGAAACTTGAACACTCCTTGAAATCGTCTAGCCCTCACACTCACACATTAGTGCACGATTTCTTGAGCCATGGGATTCTTTTATATGGTGGCTATTAGGGTTACACCATGTAACTCATAACTTTACCCATTCCTTATGCTCCATGGATTTTAACCTCCATGGAGTATCCATGGGTCACCCCATGGACTTAGTCCAACATAAGGAATCTTGGATCACAAGCCCACATATATAAGAATGAATGATTTACACAATCAACCCATATATTTAATTAGTCTCCTTTTGATCACTTAATTAATTCCAAATTAATTCTTGATCAATACTAATTAAATAACCTTATTAATATATTAGAACTTATAATATATTAACCAACCTTAAGTGTTATTTCTCTCATTATAGTCTATCCAAATGCGTGATGCCATGCAACCCAAATGGACCATGTCGGGTCAGGTCAAGTCTTACCAATTATAGTTATGGACTTAGACATTAATCCAACAGTCTCCCACTTGGATAAGTCTAAAACTATTATTGCGTATGACTTCAGGAACCGATCAGCAATCGTAGCTCTCAAAAGCTTTTGTCGAACTCTGACCTTGTCGATAAACTCTGACCTTTGTCAATGACTTGTCCATTAGATAAGGGATCATATATTCCTCCATTCCAGATATCATATGGACTGAGACATGGATTATCAATCATTTTCTCTGTCCATTTGTTGTTTCCCGATTTCCGATTCATGATGACTGACTGATTGAACAAATCAAATCAGTCATGGCTTGGCCAAGCGCTCACATGTATCATCTTTAAATCATCGAGGGGCCCACAGATATCGCTTTTATCCCAAAGGTAAAAGGAATGGATAAACTTCGACTCATATGGCTTGTTCTACTACTTGTTGAATCATACACAAAGGCACGTTTTATAACATCGAGTTACCAATGCGTTTTCGTGCAATCAATGTATAACCAACGCATAGTAACAACTCATATCTCTAGGTTTGAAGAATATAAGATATTATCGTCTCATGATCACTCGTGATAAAATCCATGAAGTGATTCAAATGAGCGCGGGTTGAATCCAATACTTAGAACTTATGAGCACTCATGAGTGTTGTAGCACCACTTTGTCCACCAACTTGGACCTCTACAAACCAACCCATGACAGTCTTGATTCATATTTACTTCCAACATATGACCGACTGTGGATGGTTTGAATAACTTAATCATTTAGGAAGAGCGACTTAGTTATTCTGGAAGTCAAAACATGCAAAGTGAAACACAAGAATAAATGAATCAAATATGGTATCAAACCCTATGAATATAAATAAACACTTTTATTTATCACCATACTGATTACTCATTATTCATTGTTTCGGTTTTATCAATTTTATACTTGAATTTAAAACAATAGTTGTCCCATGCTCCAAGCATGTACACTATGTTTTCTAAACACTAGTCATGCCATACACCAAGTATGCATACTATGTTTGTCTATGATCTTTACTTTGTAAAATAGATCAATTGAACATCACTCCAATGATCCTCTTTTCACAGTCCCAAATCCTTACTGCAAATGCAAGAATTCCAAATTCATGCCATTTACTGAAATCTGTTAGATTCTAAACTTATATGCATTGATCCTCTTAATGATTATGCACGAAGTCAGAAAGACTTGACAACAATCATTACAGAGCATTCCAAAGGAGATCAGCTCCTTGGAAACATCCTTCTTTCATTAAGTTTCCTAATCTTACACAGATTGAATAATTTCTAACTTTGAAACATTTCCATGTTCCATTTTGACTATCACTTCTGAACAAGAGTTGCCTCCTTACAGATTATGTCAATATGGTCCTTCCAGAATTAACATTATACTTCCAACTGTCCTTAAGCAACCAATCTTTGGTAAACCTTAGATTGTCCTCGACAATTGCTTAATCATTTTAGTCATATCCAATTCTAGACCTTTTCCCTTCATAATGCCCCAGGCATTTGGAAAATTTTAGAAAGGATGAATATAGCACATGTAATCGATCCTATATCCGAAGCATATGGGACACGATTCATGATGTCTCACATAAAGACTAAACCAGTCTTTTGCTATAATATTTCCATTTCAATTTGCCAAGTTCTCAAAATTCAGATTATGAAAAGGGATGCCGTAATCATAATCGAATTTTAGAACGCAAATAATGGACCCATATATAGAATTTCCTTATGTTGAGCCATTCCAACATGAAATTCATATATAAATATCCTTGATTAAATACGATTAAAATCTCAATCTAAGCTTTTAGAATTGAAATGAAGTATAATTTCCTCTCCCTTAATTATAGCAAAACAACTTTTTCAACCCCTGCAACCTCACGAATTGAAACTTTTGTTTTCTATAATTAACATTGCTAACTTGAAACCTTTGTCATAATTATCATGCTCCCACTAACATGATGATTATTAGCATAACACTTATGCTCCCACTAGCTTTGACATGTACTCAGAAATCAGCTGACTTTCTTACCAAAGTTCAGATTTCTGATACTAGATTGTTTTGATAAAACTTTATCAAAATCATACACCTCTCTTAGATAGCTCACATGTGTGTCTAAACAATTTTAGAACTATGAAAAGGGATGTCGTAATCATAGTCTCAATTGTTTAGACCTTTGCCACTTCTCACAAGTCCATGTTAGTGTGTCGGTAAACCACACACGCTCCACTAACGACTTTGAGAATGCAAATATCACAATTGCTATCTAGCTAAAATCTACTTAGTGAAAGTGTTTCCTCACCATCATTTTCATGAATCGGAGAGAAACCTTATGACACTTAGATTTAATAGTGTATGTGTTCTTATCCATGTGAATTTGTCAAAACCATAATCACAAGACAAGGTTAGTGACAAATCCAAACTCATATTGATTAACCTTGTGCAATCTTAAATTCTTGCCATTTGGCAGCTCAGGTGCTTGCCATTGCTTCCAAGTAGTTGTGCAACCAATTGAGAACTCTCAGAACTCCTATGCAAAGCCAACTTGAATAGGCACAAAAATTTCAACACGATAGGTTATAAACCTCAAGTCGTGTGCTAGTGAAGGACTTTAGGTTTTATTCTTAATTAAGTCTTGAAACTTTCAAGAGCTTTAAGACTCCCACTGTCCTCTTGACATATAAGACTCCCTTGTCAAATATTCAAGAGATAGTGCGGATTCTTTATCAAGACTAACACTTTACACAATTGGCCTAAGTTGGTCTCTGTTTTATCCAAAACATCACAACTTACCAATTTCAAATGTACAAGAGTAGATAACCTTTTACTCTTACATTTGACTAGTGTTAACAAACCCTCTTTAAGATATGTCACTCAAGTTACAATCTTGGAGTATGACTCTAAGAATTGTTTTGGAACGAAGTATGACTCATCTTTTTGATTTAACCATTTCAACAATTCATGACTCCTCTTCTTAGTCATAAGAATGCACTAAGATGACTTTAGAGGACCAATTCTGATATGGTATCTTAATCATTAAGATGATCATAAACATGATACTAAAGTACTCTCCCATCTTTTCAGATTTGAGAAACTTTTATCTTTCTGCCATACTTTGATTCTTCTTATTCGTTCTGGCTCACATTGAAACTTCTCCAATGCTACAGACTTATGCTTAAACTTATAAATATAACCATATTTACTGAACTTAAGTAAATCATGACGAATAGTCTTCTTGATCTTTTGTGGTGGACTTGACCAGTGCACAAGAATGTGTACTCGATCCCTTAGTCCTTTCCTTATTCACATAAGGAATTAGTCTTAATTTTCCAAGCTGAAAGTTCTCATTCATCATACTATACAACTTGCATGATTCCAAGTTTCGGTCCAATTGAACCTTGGGTGATGAGAATCTTTCCTTATTTGGTAATATTAGACACTACCACAACCGAAAGAATCAAATCCATTTTTCCAATATTGCTATCAATGGAATCTTATAAGCAACAACTTTTCACAAATACCATTGTAAGGATACTTAAAATAAATAAAATCAAAACCTTTTTCTTTTATTTTAAAACTTTGCGGAAAAACTTATCCTTACAATCCATATGAAAACCTTGTTGTTATCTATTCCTAAGCAATATAAATATCATAACTCTTAAGTAATAGCCCAAAATTCTGATCACCAAACCATGCGATTGAAATCCATCCTCGCGATCAGAATCAGCATGTACTTAATAGAGTTAGACAATGGACTTTACCTGAAGTAGAGCCAAACTTATTGACTTTAACATCCTTAGGTAAATTTGGCAGCTTCGTAACCAATGCCCCTTCCTTTGTCAATAGTTACCTATGGACCCTTGATAATGGGACTATCTCAGACTTCGCCTCTCTCTTTACCATTGGGTCAACCGAGTTGACTATGGCCGATCCCTTTCCATTGGGAAGAGAGAGCTTTACTGGATATCCAATGTCATCATTGTCAATGTCCATAGCGTTTTAGGAAGTTGATCTTAGCAAATAGATAAGATCATTAAGGGTCTTGTCTTAGTCTTTTTCATAGGATTCCCAAAAGAACTCACTATGTGACTTAGAAAGTAGTTGAGCCACCAACTTTCTCAAGACTTTGACACCCAACTCTCCCGGCTTGTCAATATGTGACTACATCTCCAAGATGTGATCACACCTAGACCTTGCCTTGCCAATAGGGCTTGAGTGACCTTAAACTTTTTAGGAACTTGTGGGTTAGGGAGAATAATTGGAGGAGGTGAAAGAAGTATGATATCCATGGGACATCATCTTCATTTAGGAAAGCTTGTTTCAAGAGATTTGGGAAGATCATAAATGTCTAGACCATACATCTTTTTGGGAGATATTCAAGATAGTTGATTTAAAGTCCTTAATATGACACCCAATATGAAATATTAAGGCTAGGACCCAACAAACTATTTTATAACTTAGAAGAGGGATGCCGTAATCCAAGCTATAAAATATTTGAAGGTAGGTGAATGACGATTCACCAATTTCCACCATGAAAAACGAAATAATTTATTAGGTTTTAATTGGATTTGAAAGTCCTAGATCTTTGAGATTCATTGAACTGTTCAAAGGCATGTTTCAATCTCGAGTGTGCCCTTAAGGTTTTGTGACTGGGATGCCGAGGATCACAAAACAAGGTGTGAATAACCATGCAAATATACTTGGTACCCTTAATATTTACCCCTTAATCAGTGTGCCGGTTAACCACACACGCTCCACCGATACTATGATAAATATTAAGTTACCCTTTGCCTACCTTGTTAAGTCCAGGTTAGTGTGCCGGTTAACCACACACGCTCCACTAACGACTTAAGCAATGTGCAAAGTGTAATTTCATGGGTTAGCACCAAATTCACATTTTCCTAAGTAACTAAGATTGGGTATTAATAAGAGTTTAGTTACTTAGTATTTATCATTAATACTTTTAATGAAAGGAGAATTATAGTCCTTGTCCTACCCGTTCGGCTAACGACCCTCCACCAGTCAAGGAAGCGGTGGGTGAGAGTGGACACCCATTAAACTGCCATTTTATAGGCAGTAACCTTATACCCCCCTTATAGACCGGCTTCGTGAATGAGGCCTACTAACGGTAAGACTGACTTTACTCTTATACATATATATAAATATTATTAACTTATAATATTATAAAGTATAAGGGTTGAATTTTAACTTTTAAAATTCTAAGGGCTAACTTGGAATTAAAGTATTCATAAGTGAAAACTTTTCAAATTCCAAAACTTGAGGGCAAGTTTTGAAACTATTCAAAACTAATTAATTCCATAACTTATGAGTTTAAAGTAGTTTTAATTAAAAAAAAAAAAAAAAAAAAAAAAAAAAAAAAAAAAAAACTCTTCAAGTTCCATAACTTGAAGACAAGTTATGGAAGACTTTAAACTAATTAATAAAAAAAAATAACTTTTTTTTATTGTAACTTATGGAACTAATTAAGGTTACACTTTTTTTTTTAATTTAATGAAGAGACTCTTGAACCTCCATAACTTGAGGACAAGTTATGGAGTCATAAAACCATTTAATTAGAACTAGACTCTTCAGTTTGTAACCTTTGCCAACTTTTATGAGTTTTATGATTCTTAAATGTGACTTTTCATATAACTTGAGGACAAGTTACAAAAACACACTTTGGAATCAACTCTTAGATTAAAATGGATTGAAAACAACTATTTCACACAACTTTTCTATTAATCTAAGAACCTCATAAGAACAAGATAATTCAAATCATCAATCTTCAAGAAATTAGCATGAACATACAAACTAATACAAATCTTGAAATTATGACAATTATCTTAGAAATTGGATTAGCATGAACATTACCACATCAAAAACAAGTTTATAAGTCCAAAAACATCTTAGGGTAATGTTCCTAGTCCAATTCCAGCCAAAACAATCGAATATATGCATCCAACTCGATTTTTCAGCTACTTTTGCAAGTATAACAAGAAAACAAGCCTAGGCTCTGATACCACTGTTGGGTTATGAGCATTCTAACACTCCTAAGTGTACATGCAACCCTAAATACCTTGGATCTATGTTTTCTCTATTATACATACAATTATGAACATCCAAGGTATTATCCTAATCTAGCATACAAAATAATAAATATAACAAGATAAAATACATACCTCTTTGATGTAGAATGTCTTCATGAAACTTGAGTGCCTAGTGCCCCAAGTGTGACACCTCAAATGGTTCACACAACACCAAATACACTTGGAATAACTAGAGAGAAACTTGAACACTCCTTGAAATCGTCTAGCCCTCACACTCACACATTAGTGCACGATTTCTTGAGCCATGGGATTCTTTTATATGGTGGCTATTAGGGTTACACCATGTAACTCATAACTTTACCCATTCCTTATGCTCCATGGAGTATCCATGGGTCACCCCCATGGACTTAGTCCAACATAAGGAATCTTGGATCACAAGCCCACATATATAGGAATGAATGATTTACACAATCAACCCATATATTTAATTAGTCTCCTTTTGATCACTTAATTAATTCCAAATTAATTCTTGATCAATACTAATTAAATAACCTTATTAATATATTAGAACTTATAATATATTAACCAACCTTAAGTGTTATTTCTCTCATTATAGTCTATCCAAATGCGTGATGCCATGCAACCCAAATGGACCATGCCGGGTCGGGTCAAGTCTTACCAATTATAGTTATGGACTTAGACATTAATCCAACAGTCTCCCACTTGGATAAGTCTAAAACTATTATTGCGTATGACTTCAGGAACCGATCAGCAATCGTAGCTCTTAAAAGCTTTTGTCGAACTCTGACCTTGTCGATAAACTCTGACCTTTGTCAATGACTTGTCCATTAGATAAGGGATCATATATTCCTCCATTCTAGATATCATATGGACTGAGACATGGATTATCAATCATTTTCTCTGTCCATTTGTTGTTTCCTGATTTCCGATTCATGATGACTGACTGATTGAACAAATCAAATCAGTCATGGCTTGAACAAATCAAATCAGTCATGGCCGTTGCAAGTTTCCATCGCCAACAAACATGGGATTTCTACTTCTTCATGTTGGATAAGGTGTCTAAGTCCATAACTATTTCTGGTATGTACTTGACCCGACCCGGCATGGTCCATTTGGGTTGCATGGCACCATGCAATTGGATAAACTAAAATGAGAGAAATAACACTTATGGTTTATTAATATATTATCAGTTCTAATATATTAATAATATTATTTAATTAGTTTGATCAAGAATTAATTTAGAATTAATTAAGTGATCAAAAGATAACTAATTAAATATATGGGTAGATTATGTAAATCTTCCATATCTTATATAGTGGGCTAAGAGGCTCCATGGATTATCAAGTTGGGTTCCACCCATAGGATGCTCCATGGATGCTCCATGGGAGTTACAAACACATGGGTCATGGAAATGAAGAGTCATGACACATTAGGGTTTACATGGTGTAACCCTAGATGTGTCAACACTATATAAGAAACCCATTCTCCACCAAAATCGACAACACCTAAGAAACAAGAGGGCTAGAGCCGATTTTGCAAGTGTAAGATTCTCTCAAAGTTTACTCCTTTGCATTTGGTGTTGTGTGAAGCATTTGAGGCATCACACTTGGGGTGCTAGGCTCACAAGGTTTCAAGGATCATAATCAACAACAAGGTATGTTATTCTATCTTTCATTCAAGTTAAAAATGTTCCCCATGTATGCTAGATAGGAATATAACCTTGGAATTCAACTTTGCATGATTATTAGACAAACATAGATCCAAGGTTATTAGGGTTGCATGTACACTTAGGAAGTGTTAGAATGCTCAAAACCCATCAGTGGTATCAGAGCGTGGTTCGTTTGTTGTTTTTTTTTTGTGCAAACAGCTTGAAAACAAACCGTTTTTCTGTTTTCTGCTCGTATGAAACTTTGCACATTTGTTGCTGGAAATGGACTAGAAACATTACCCTAAACTGTTTTGATGTTTTAAAGCTTGTTTTAGATGGTGTAATGTTTATGCTAATCCATTTACAATGGCAATTATTAAAATTACAAGTTTTTTTTAAGTGTAATTTTTGATTCTTGAAAGTGTTCATATTCATGTTCTTGAACTTATGAAGATTATATGATCATAGGAATTGTTTGTAACCTTCATGGTAGTTTAATTCATGATCATAATGTGTTTTAATGGAGTCCATAACTTGTCCTCAAGTTATGGAAAACCAAAAGTCTCACTTTTATTAAAGCGATTAAAAGAACACAAGAGTTATAAAAATGAAGAGTCTTCATTTTTATTACTCAATTAATTCATAAGTTATAAGAAATGAAAAGTTTTGGAAGTTTACAAAACTTGCCCTCAAGTTTTGGAACATGTAAAGTCTTGATTAAAACTTTAGTTCCAACCCTTAGAATTTTAAAAGTTAAAATTCAACCCTTATACTTTATAATATTATAAGTTACTAATATATATATGTATAACGTCAAGTCGTCTTACCGCTAGTGCGCCTCATTCACGAAGCCGGTCTATAAGGGGGGTATAAGGTTGTTGCCTATAAAATGGCAACTTAATGGGTGTCTACTCTCACCCACCGCTTCCTTGATCGGTGGAAGGTCGTTAGCCGAATGGGTAGGACAAGGACTTATAAATTCTCATTAAAAGTATGATGAATATTATAAAGTAACTAAATGCTTTTATTAAATTCCCAATCTTAGTTACTTTAGGAAAATGTGAATAAGGTGCTAATCCATGAAATTACACTTTACACTTTGTTTAAGTCGTTAGTGGAGCTCGTGTGGTTAACCGGCACACTAACTTGGACTTAACAAGGAAGGTAAAGGGTGACTTAAAGTTTATTATAGGTCGGTGGAGCTCGTGTGGTTAACCGGAACATCGATTGAGTAATAAACATTAAGTGTACCAAGTGATTTGCATGGTTACTTCACACCTCGTTTTGTGATCCTCGGTATCCCAGTCACAAAACTTGGAGGGCACACTTGAGATTGAAACATGCCTTTGAAAAGTTCATTGAATCTCAAAAGAATCTAGGAATTTCTAAGAACCAATTAAAAACCTAATATCTATATTTCGTTTTTCATGGTGGAAATTGGTGAATCGTCATTCACCTACCTTTCAAATATGTTATAGCTTGGATTACGGCATACCTCTTCTAAGTTATAATATATTGTGATTGGATCCTAGCCTTAATATTAAATTTGGGTGTTTTATTAAGGACTCTCTTAATATCTAAACTAATCTTGTTCTCTTCTTTCAGATGTCTTCAAACAATGCTGCTTCTGGCTCTAATCCTAATGGCTCCTTTACCCTTATGAACTTGTGTGGGAAAGTCACTTTTGATGGATCCAACTTCAATGAATGGATCAGAAACATTAGGATGATTACCCGCTACGAGGACAAAGAATATGTCCTTGACAAGGAGCTTAAGGAGATTGATGAGACCACTGCAACTCCCCAGGAGATCGCTGACTTCCGGGCACATGAAAAGGATGCTACAAAAGTGGCATGCATCATGTTGGCCACCATGACAGCGGAACTCCAAAAGTCCTATGAGGACTTCTACCCTTTTGAAATGCACCAAGATCTGATGGAAAGATACCATCAAAGTGCACGACAAGAGAGGTATGAAATCATATGCTCTATCATAACAACCATGATGAAGGACGGGGAATCCGTCACGAGCCACATGCAGAAAATGCAAAGGTATGTGGATCGGTTGCTGAAGCTTAATGTGAACTTCCCTGAGGAGCTTGCAATAGATATCATTTTGCACTCCTTACCATCGTGCTATGATCAATTCCGCATGACATATCACATGAATAAGGAAGAGGTCACACTCAGCAAACTTCAGGGACTCCTCAAGACCGCAGAAACAGGTCTTAAGGGTAAATCGGTTGTTAACACTCCTACTCCAAACTCTGCCCCGGTTTTGGCAATCGGGAAAGGTAGAGGGAAGAAGAGGAAGAGCTCTTCGAAGGGTACCAAGGCTAGGACCCTTGATGGCTCTTCTTCAAGTGGAACCAAGAAAGGTTTTGTCACTCCTTCTTCTGACCCTAAAGAGGCTGAATGCTTCTATTGCCATGAAAAGTCACATTGGAAGCGGAACTGCCCAAAGTACTAGCAAGATGTGAAGGATGGGAAAGTTAAACCCAACCATGCAGGTATTTACACTATCTTATCTAATAACTCACCCCATTCTAACTCTTGGGTCCTTGATACCGGTTGTGGTATTCATATCTGTTCTGATTTGCAGGGACTAAGAAGAAGTGAGAATGTGGAGCATGGAAGAATAAACTTAATCATGGGGAATAGGAAAGCTTTACCTGCCACCAAGATTGGAGTTTATACTTTATCGCTAAGTAGTGGGTTTAGTTTAGATTTGAATAAATGTTGTTATTCGCCAGAAATGGCAAGAAATATTATTTCCTTTCATGCATTGTATAAACAAGGTTTCACCTTTTCATTTGATAATGAAGTTGGTTCGATTAATGCTTTCTTTAATAATGTTCTTTATTTTAAAGCATTACCTTGTGATGGTGTGTATGAAACTGTATATGTGGTTGATAACTTAGGAAATAATGTATTGTGTATTGATTCTGTTAATGATAATAACTTGGATAAAGCATCATTATGGCATTGTCGTCTTGGACATATAAGCAAGAAACGCCTAGGCCAACTCCAAAAGGATGGAGTATTGGAGTCATTTGACCTAAAGTCAGATGATAGTTGCGAATCATGCTTACTTGGAAAAATGACAAAGTCACCCTTCACAGGTTCTTGTGAGAGGGGTGAAGGTTTGTTGGATCTTATACACACATATGTGTGTGGGCCCTTCAAACATGCCACAAGGGATGCTAATCGTTATTATTTGACTTTTACTGATGATTACAGTAGATATGGATATGTCTACTTAATCAAGCATAAGTCAGAGACTTTTGAGAGGTTTAAAGAGTTTAAACAGGAAGTCGAGAATCAATTGGGCAGGAACATTAAGATGCTTCGATCCGATCGAGGTGGTGAGTATCTTAGTTCAGAGTTCCTCGACTATCTTAGGGAATGTGGGATTGTCTCACAATTAACACCTCCCAGGACACCGCAGTTGAATGGTGTAGCTGAGAGGCGTAATCGAACCTTGTTGGATATGGTTCGTTCCATGATGAGTCGAGCTTCGCTACCAATCTCATTTTGGGGGTATGCCTTAGAGACTGCCGCCCATATCCTTAATCTAGTTCCCACAAAGAAAGTTGCCAAAACTCCTCATGAGATGTGGACTGGTAAAGTACCCAAACTAGACCACATTAAGATTTGGGGTTGCGAGGCTTTCGTGAGACGCGAGACTCATGATAATCTCGAACCTCGAAGTGAGAGGTGTATTTTCATCGGCTACCCACAGAAATCCTTTGGTTACCTCTTCTACAGACCTAGTAAGAATGTGGTCTTTGTAGCTAGGAGGGCTTTCCTTCGAGAGAGAGAGAGAGTTCATAAGCCAAGGAGACAGTGGGAGGCAAGTTGACCTTGAAGAAATTCAAGAGTCAAGTGGTGAAGGAACTTCAAACCCTAGCACTCAACTTAAGGAGGAAACTCCTGTTGAGCCAATTGACAAGTCTGTACCTCTGAGGCGTTCCACAAGGGTTAGGAATGCACCTGAGCATTACTATGGATTCCATATTACTGCGGAAGGTGATACACTTATCAGTGATGAGACACTGATAGGTCTGGATGAACCTAACAGTTACGCGGAAGCCATGGCAGGCCCTGAGTCAGCCAAGTGGAAAGAGGCAATGGACAGCGAGATACAGTCCATGTATGACAATCAAGTTTGGAACTTGGTTGAGAATGTACCAGGTCGTAAGACTATAGGGTGCAAATGGATCTTCAAGAAGAAGACCGACATGGATGGTAATGTACACACTTATAAGGCACGACTGGTTGCAAAGGGTTTCTCACAAACTCCGGGAGTTGATTATGATGAGACCTTTTCTCCAGTGGCCAAGATTAAGTCTATTAGGGTTCTGTTAGCCATAGCTGCATTTCATGACTATGAAATATGGAAAATGGATGTCAAAACCGCTTTCCTTAATGGAAAGTTGGCTGAGGATGATTACATGAGTCAGCCAGAGGGTTTTGTCAATACAGAGTACCCTAATAAAGTGTGTAAGCTTCAGAAATCCATTTATGGGTTAAAGCAAGCACCTCGCAGATCGAATCTTTGCTTTGATGAGAAAGTCAAAGAATTTGGCTTTTCTAGGAGTGAAGATGAATCTTGTGTATATGTCAAGGCTAGTGGGAGTATAGTTAGCTTTTTGGTATTGTATGTGGATGACATACTACTCATAGGAAATGACATCCCAACTCTGCAGGAAGTTAAGTCCTGGCTTGGGAAGTGTTTCTCTATGAAGGACCTAGGAGAAGCTGCCTATATTCTAGGGATAAGGATCTTGAGAGACCGGAGTAAAAGACTAATTGGACTTAGTCAGAGTACTTACTTGGATAAGGTGTTGAAGAGATTCGGCATGCAGGACTCCAAGAAAGGAGAGTTACCCATCCAGAGTAATGCTAGATTGAGTAAGACACAAAGCCCTAGTACTGAGGCTGAGATAGCAGAAATGAGTCGAATACCTTATGCTTCGGCTGTAGGATCGATCATGTATGATATGACGTGTACTCGACCTGATGTAGCCTTTGCTTTGAGCATGGTTAGCAGGTATCAGGGGAACCCTGGCAAGGCACACTGGACTGCGGTAAAGAATATCCTGAAGTACCTACGGAGGACTAAGGACTGGGTCCTTACCCTCGGTGGGAGTGAAGACTTGAGAGTTGTAGGGTATAGTGATGCTAGCTTTCAGACTGATAGGGATAATTTCCGCTCTCAGTCAGGCTGGGTCTTTACCTTAAATGGAGGAGCAATTTCTTGGAAGAGTTCCAAGCAAGAGACAGTGGCTGATTCAACTTGCGAATCAGAGTATATAGCAGCTAGCGAGGCAGCAAAGGAGGCGATATGGCTGAAGAACTTCATTGGAGACCTTGGAGTTGTACCAGCTATTAAAGAGCCAATGGAAATTTTCTGTGATAGTGAAAGTGCAGTTGCCTTAGCCAAGGAACCAAGGGATCACGGGAGATCCAGACACAACGACAGAAAATACCATTTCATCAGACATCGAATAGAAGAAGGACTCCTCGTGGCAAAGAGGGTATCATCGGATGAGAATCCAGCAGATCCCCTCACGAAGGGACTGACTCGGGTTAAGCATCTCCAGCATGCTCGGAGCATAGGGCTGAAGGATGATATTAGATTTAGTAGTTAGATAACCTTGAAATTTGTACAGTGTAATTTACATTAGATGATGAATAAAAGGTGTTTTATTTATGAGTAAAGTGTTGCTATCTCTTGTCGATCGTTTACTATATTTCTTTTGCATGTTTTGACTTCCAGAATAATTATGTTTGGTATATCATATTATTCGAACCTCCACAGTCGGTCATATGTCGGAAGTAGGTATGAATCAAGACTGTCATGATTGGTTGCAGAGGTCTAAGTTGTTGGACATGGCTACAACACTCATGAGTGCTCATAAGTTCTGAGCAATGGACTCAACCCACGCTCACTGGAATCACTTCATGGAATTTATCTCGAGTGATCGTGAGACGGTAATATCATATAAGTCTTCAAACCTAGAGATATGATTTGTTACTTATGAGTTGGTTATGCATTTATTGTACGTTAACGCATTGGTAACTCGATGTTATAAAACGTGCTTTTGTGTATAATTCAATGAGTGGTAGAACAAACATATGAGTCGAAGTTTATATGTTCCTTCTTGGATTAGAAGCTGATATCTGGGCCCCTCGATGATTTTGTTTTGACCTATGTATCGGGCCCGGTCAGAACTAAGTTGATGTGTTCAATTAAGTTCTTTGTCAAACAAATCGGAAATCGGGAAACAAACTGCTAGACAATAAGTAAGACATTGTTCCATGTATTTGTCCGGCTGATATCTAGAACAGAGGATTATATGATCACTTATCTTAAATGGCGTATCATCATCTTCTCAGTTCCGAGAGACCTTGAAAGAGCTACGATTGCCGATCGATTCCTGAAGTATTGCAGTTATAGTTATTAGACTTATCCAAGTGGGAGACTGTTGGATAAGGTGTCTAAGTCCATAAATATTTCTGGTATGTACTTGACCCGACCCGGCATGGTCCATTTGGGTTACATGGCACCATGCAATTGGATAAACTAAAATGAGAGAAATAACACTTATGGTTTATTAATATATTATAAGTTCTAATATATTAATAATATTATTTAATTAGTTTGATCAAGAATTAATTTAGAATTAATTAAGTGATCAAAAGATAACTAATTAAATATATGGGTAGATTATGTAAATCTTCCATATCTTATATAGTGGGCTAAGAGGCTCCATGGATTATCAAGTTGGGTTCCACCCATAGGATGCTCCATGGATGCTCCATGGGAGTTACAAACACATGGGTCATGGAAATGAAGAGTCATGACACATTAGGGTTTACATGGTGTAACCCTAGATGTGTCAACACTATATAAGAAACCCATTCTCCACCAAAATCGACAACACCTAAGAAACAAGAGGGCTAGAGCCGATTTTGCAAGTGTAAGCTTCTCTCAAAGTTTACTCCTTTGCATTTGGTGTTGTGTGAAGCATTTGAGGCATCACACTTGGGGTGCTAGGCTCACAAGGTTTCAAGGATCATAATCAACAACAAGGTAAGTTATTCTATCTTTCATTCAAGTTAAAAATGTTCCCCATGTATGCTAGATAGGAATATAACCTTGGAATTCAACTTTGCATGATTATTAGACAAACATAGATCCAAGGTTATTAGGGTTGCATGTACACTTAGGAAGTGTTAGAATGCTCAAAACCCATCACTTCAGTCTATCGGGGTTGCGTTTTGAAGATCTTCAGGGTATCCTTTCCGATTGACTTGATTCCGATTCCCATGGGGGATGTGTGTGTGTGATAGTAGGTATGGACTGGCTGATTCGTTTTGGTGCCATGATCGACGGTGAGGGTCGGCGTGTGGTAGTTCGAACCCCAAGTGGGGGAGAATTGGTTATCTACGGCGAGGGAACCAGGTTGGGTTGCGGGTTCTGTTCAGCCGCCAAGGCTCGGTAGTATATTCAGCATGGGTGTACGGGTTATTTGGCGTATGTGGTGGATACGCGGATCAGGGATCATGTCTCTATTTCAGAGGTTCCAGTTGTTAGAGAGTTTGTTGATGTGTTTCCGGAGGAGTTCCCCGGAGTGCCTCCTGAGAGGCAGGTCGAGTTCAGGATCGACCTTGTGCCAGGTGCGGCCCCTATTGCCATGGCGTTGTACCAATTGGAACCACCAGAGATGCAGGAGTTGTCATCTCAGCTACAGGAAATGCTAGGCAAGCAGTTCATCCGTCCGAGCAGTTCTTCGTAGGGAGCACCGATTCCCTTTGTCAAAAAGAAGGATGGTTCACAGCGGATGTGCATTGATTACCGGGAGTTAAACAAGTTGACGGTGAAGAACCGTTATCCACTCCCATGGATAGATTATCTCTTCGATCAGTTATAGGGAGCATCTTGGTTCTCCAAGATAGACTTGACGTCTGGGTACCATCAGGTCAGGGTGAGGGAGGAGGACGTGGAGAAGACCGCGTTCCGGACTCGTTACGGACATTACGAGTTTGTGGTGATGTCGTTTGGGCTCACTAACGCGCCAACAATATTCATGGATCTGATGAATCGAGTATGCAGGCCGATGCTCGATCACTCAGTCATCGTGTTCATAGATGATATCTTGGTATATTCCAAGACCATAGAGTAGCATGACGAGCATCTCTATAAGATATTGGGAGTCTTGAGGCGAGAACGGCTGTATATCAAGTTCTTGAAATGCGAGTTTTGGTTGCGAGAGGTTCAGTTCCTTGGACATCTCGTTAACCAGGATGGGATTTTGGTCGATCCGGCCAAGATCGAGGCGGTTATGCAGTGGGAGGTCCCGAAATCTCCCTCAGATATCAGGAGCTTCTTGGGATTGGCAGGGTACTAACAGAGATTCATACATGATTTCTACAAGATTAAAGTACCCCTCACTCGTCTGACGAGGAAGGGGGTGGATTTCCGGTGGGGGCTTGACCAACAGACAGCATTTGAGACTTTGCGTTAGCGACTTGGCGAGGCGCCAGTTTTGACACTTCCGGAGGGAGTTGAGGATTCGTGGTGTTCTATGATGCATCAATCACCGGATTGGGAGCAGTCCTCATGCAGAGAGGATGGGTGATAGCCTATGCTTCGCGGCAGCTTAAGCCGCATGAGACGAGATATCCCACACACGATCTGGAGTTGGGAACGGTAGTATTCACTCTCAAGATTTGGAGACATTATCTCTACGGGGTCCGATGTACCATATACACAGACCACAAGAGTTTGAGACACATCATGGATCATCCGAACCTGAACATGAGGTTGCGCAGGTTGTTGGACATAGTCAAGGATTATGACTGCGAGATCCTTTACCATCCGGGTAAAGAGAATGTTGTGGCGGACGCCTTAAGTCGTAAGTCGGTTGGATCTTCTGCTCCAGCGACATGTATGATGATATCAGTGGATTCTACACTTGTGAGCTTGAACAGGGAAGCTCAGGCTGAGGGTGTACGATAGGAGAACTGGAAGCTAGAGAGGATTAGGGGCGAGATCACCAGATTCGTGCAGGATAGTCGGGGATTGTTGATCGGTTGTGGTCGGGTATGGGTCCCGATGTCTGCCGTGTATAAGAGAGAGATCGACGGGTACGTCGAGAGGTGCTTGACCTGCAGGTTGGTCAAGGCCGAGCAATCAGAGGCCGCATGGAAAGCTGCAGCCTCTAGATATTACCATATGGAAATGAGAACAGATCATGATGGACTTTATCACCAAATTACCGAGAACGGAAAAGGGTTTCGACGCTATTTGGGTCATCGTGGATCGATTGACCAATAGTACCCATTTTCTGCCCATTCGGGAGAGCTCATTAGCCGAGAAGCTGGCCGATGTGTATGGTCGTGAGATCTTTTCTCGCCATGGGGTTCTAGTCTCTATCGTTTCAGACCGTGATGTTCGGTTCACCTCCCGTTTCTGGCAAAAGTTCCATGAGGAACTGGGCACGCGGCTGCATTTCAGTACAACTTATCATCTGCAGACAAACGACCAGAGTGAGCAGACCATGCAGACTCTCAAGGATATATTGCGGGCCTGCGTTATTGACTTTGGTGGGAGTTGGGACTCCTACCTACCCCTTGTAGATTTCTCCTACAACAACAACTTTCATTCCAGTATTGGTGCTCCACCATTTGAGTTGTTGTATGGACAGAGATGTCGTACCCTAGTCTGTTGGGGTGAGGTTGGTCATAGGGTCATGGGTTGGACCGAGGTAGTTCTGCAGACTACCGAGAGGATTCAATAGATCAGGCAGCGGTTGCAGACTGCTCAGAGTCGGCAGAAGAGTTACACCGACCGGCGCCGATTTGAGTTGGAGTTTCAGGTTGGCGACATGGTACTACTGAAGGTATCACCCTGGAAGGGTGTGATTCGCTTCAGGAAGAGGGGGAAGTTGGGTCCCTGATACATTTGGCCATTTCAGATTATTGCCAGGGTTGGCAAGGTAGCGTATAGACTAGATCTCTCGGAGGAGCTCTGTCAGTTCCATATCACATTCCATGTTTCGCAGTTGCAGAAGTGCTTATTGGATGAGGAGGCGGTTGTATCATTGGATGATATTCAGCTCGACGAGTGCCCGAACTACGTAGAGAGACCGGTGGCTGTTCTGGAGAGGAAGGTGAAAATTTTGCGTAACAATGAGGTACCTTTGGTAAAGGTACAATGGGAGCATCGGAGGGGATCCGAGTGGATTTGGGAGCCGGAGGCCGAGATGCGAGAGCATTATCCGGAGTTTTTGACCGCATGAGACTTCGAGGACGAAGTCTAGTTCAAGTGGAGGAGAATTGTAACATGCCGAATCCCAGGTATGAAATTTGAAGGATTTTGTACGTCACATAAGACCTACTCGACGAGTTGGAGGCCCCAACTCGTCTTGTAGAAACTAATCGGATCGCGTGGTTTATGGAACCCTCTCGACAAGTTGGAGGACCCCAATTTGACGAGTTAAGGCTGTGCATGAAAACCCTAATTTTTAGGGTTCGCATTAAAGGACCTTAAGTCCCCTCACCAGCCTCCCTTATCACCTTGTCACCCAGAGAAAACCTATTTTGCGTATCTTATCTCATTGTGTGTGTGTGTGTGAAAGCTTGGAAGGTGACTTTTGGTGCTCTTTTGGAAGGAAACTCGAAGATTGCAGATTTTGGAGTGAGGAGGAGGCTGTAGATCCGACATCTACTTTGTTTTGGAAACCATCTTGAGGTATAAAGTTGATACCTTGACTTCCTATTGCTTATATCTCCTCTTATGAAAGTATATGGTCATTTTTGGTGCGAAATGGAGTCATTCTCGGATTTGAGGTTGTCCAGAGAATGGGGTTCAGATCTGGACACCTCTAGGCCTCCATGAACCTAAAGTTGCCCACTTTATCTAGTCGTGGGCCTCCTCCATACCCTAAACCTCTTACTAAGCTTAGTTTTAGTGTTTTAATCCCCTTGATGCCTTGCATGCACGTCAAGTTAGCAACTTTACATGGTATCTCAGTCCTAAGAGGATAGATCTGTAGTTTGGGGCTTTGGATTCGACTGGAAAGGACTGAATCTGAAAAGGCTGAAGGAACTCGACGAGTTGCTTAGCCAACTTGACGAGTTGAGTCGGGTTTTCTCGCTTTCTGGATTCAGAATAAAATCGGCGATTTGATGAGATAACTCGACGAGTTAGTTAGGGTTTTTGTCGGTTTTCTGCGTTCTGAAGGAACTCGATGAGTTACTAGCTTCACTCGACGAGTTAGGTCAACATGGACTATTGACCTTGACTGTTGACTTTGACTTTGACCAGGGTTGACCAAGTTTGACTTCCGAGGATATTTTGGTAATTTAGGACTTGATGGAATTGGTTAAATGGTGGTTGTAGGTGTTTGAGTTTGAAGCCGTGTTTTGGGAGCTTGATCTTTTCAGTTCAGTTCGACATTGTGAGGTGAGTTTTCCTCACTATACTTAGGGATCGAAGGCACCAATGCCAGCCAATTGGATTGATATCATGGTAGTTGTTGTTATGATGAGTACGAGTTAGTTATGCATGCTAGTTTGATATGCTAGTCCGGTAGGTCAGTAGGACTACCAGGGAGAGCATGCCATACTCATACTGAGGACTCCTAAGCATTCCAGATGCGAGCTGAGAGCCAGGAGAACATGTCAGACTTACACCGAGGGCTGATCATTTAGATTCAAGTCTTAGGACTCAAAGGGAAAGCCAGTTATAAGTTGTGGGCTCGAGAGCAAGCCAGACTTATGTTGTGGGCTCAGGAGCAAGCCAGATATGAGTTATGGGCCTGTAAGGCAAACCAGACTCATACTGTGGGCTCGGGGGTAATCCAGTCTGTGAAGCTGTGGACTCATTACATGCTGTTATTATGTGTGCTATTTGTTATGTATCGGTATTTTGGGGGAACTCACTAAGCTTCAGGCTTACAGTATTGGATTTTGTTTCAGGTACTTCAGATGATCACGGGAAGGAAAAGGCTTGATCGTGCACCTCCTCACATTTTATGATTTTGATTTCTGGGATACTTTTATATGAAACTATTTTGAAAACATTTTGTAATAAGTAATGGTTTTTGGATGCTTGAAAAAGTTTTAAATTTTTATGAGTTTTATGGATGTTACATTGATTTTGTGTAATTCTTAAACACCATTAACCACATAACACACCTAAAGTGGTTGGAGTTTGATCACATATAAACACTAGGACTGATAATTGAAAGAAACATGATTAAAGGTATCAATTAGAAAGCAATTCACTCCTATTTTACACCAATTCTCAAGTGATTGAGATATGAACATGAGAGGAAGAAGAAGTAAAGAATTTTACCAAGGTTGGGATCGATTTCATAGCTTCAAAAAAGACCTTCAAGAGCCGAATATTGTTGCCCTCTCGCACCTCTTATTTATTCGTTCCTCCCCTATCCAACCCCAAATTACCGTTTTTTTCTTGCTTCTATCGAGCGACACACTCAAGAGGAATAGTCCAAAGTCGATGGGGGTAGCCTCTTAATCAAACATGATGAAAAAAAGTCGATACACATAGTAGTCGATCCAATATCTTGTAGGTTATAGCCTAAATTCTATAATTGGTCCCTCAAGTAATAGATTTATCCACCTTCCACCTCAACCCTAGACAACTTGACAATTTAAGTTTCTTTTTATGACACTTCAGTCCCTCAACATCATTTAAACCAGCAAAATAGATTAAATTTACCCTAACCCCATAAATCAACTTAATTGGATTATATCCCTTTTATTTAAGTTTCTTTTAGGTTCGTTACACCCTACTAGTCTAGCCAAGCATACAAACATATCATAACAACTATGTTATAAGTAATACGTTGATATAACTCACCATACTGAAAACCGGATATTTAAATCCCTACACAAATATCCATAAGGTCGAACTCACGAACAACCTAGACACAAATAGAGGTCAAAGGTCACTCAACAACCCCAAACCCAAAAGTTGGGCCTAAAGTCAAACTTGGTCAAAATTCAACATATTTTTTTATCAAAGTCGCCCAAAACCTCCAACTAGAGGCTCCACGTCCATTACGAATAACATAGTTGGCTTGCCAACATATATCAAGCGTTTATCTGAAAAACTTGGGTATGAGTCGTGCCCCCTACAAGATACACCGTGTCCAGACAGTTTTCCAAGTGATTTTTTGACTTAATCCATTAAGTCAAGGCTTCCAACTCTCAGATATGAATCTGTAAAATGTCTAAATGTTTAATGTTTCCAACTTTATCCCTAAACATGTCCCAATCAAATAAGATCTAAGGCCATAGATGTAACATCCTCATTTTCAGGTATGGAATTATTCCTATTTATGCATGTCCTTCCCTTGTCACACGACGTGGTGAAGCCTCATCACAGTGTGTTAAGAACTTTCGGGTTGTGTATATTCATGGACCAACACGACGTATTGGTGTAAACACGACGTGTTGGCGGCTAGTTGAGAAAACCCTAATTTTTAGAGTTTTGCACCCTATATAATCTCCTTAAGTCCAAAGTGTTGGCCTTTTATCAGCCTCCAATTCCCCCAATCGACCCTTGAAAACCCTAATCATCTTTCCCTCTCATTTGTGAGCTAGTGTGGTGCTTTTGGAGCCAAAGAAGGAAGAAGTTGGAAGTAGGAAGCAAGGATCCAGCAAGCAAGCCCTCATCTTTCAGTTTGGCACTTTTCTGGACCATTGTAAGTGTCCAAGATCGGATTTTTATTCTTCCATGTTGCTTGATCTTGAATGTCCCTTTAGCTTCTTGTTCTTGAAGGTTGGAATGGTTAGATCTCATAAAGGGTGCTACTTTATGAATCTCCAAGTCTAGGTGACCTAGTAGAGTCTTGGATCTGGCCTATAGTCGAGTTTTGATGCCATGCAAGGAGATTAGGTCATAAATCCCCGTTTTGACCTAATATGGGTTCAAGACATGAATGTCTATAAAGCACCGACCTTTGGCATGGTTTGGTGCTAGAATCTCTTCTGGAAGGGTTGGACTTCCGACTTTAAGAATTAAGTACTTATTGGTTAAGCGCTTGTATCTTCAAGCCTTATGGTTGGATTTTTGGACCTTTTGAGTAGTCCTAGTGGATAAAGTTGGAAAATTTATCCTCCTTAATAGCATTATGGGCTAGATCTGAGCTTTAGAGCCCTTGGAATCAAAGACAACAGTTGAATGTATTATGATGCTGGAACTCGGGAAAACATGGTGTGTTTGCAAGCCAACATGACGTGTTGGCTGAGGTTTTCCTGAACATTTGGATGTTGGTGGAACACGACGTGTTTGTTAGTAAACACGGCGTGTTGGGTCAACACGGACTGTTGACCGTTGACTTTGACTTTGACCAAGTTTGACCTTGAGGGTATTTTGGGTACTTTGGGATTTTTATGGAAATTGGTCATTGATGGAATTAGGAATCAAGCAGAGAGCTAAGATTCGGAGTTGGACCTCATCAGTTCTATTCAGTTTGCAAGGTAAGCTTTATTCAATGTACTTGTGGGTCGAAGGCACCAACGCCGACCCATTGTATTAATATCATGTTATGCATGTTGTTATGTTGTTGTGATCTGTTAGATCGGTATCCTGGTAGATAGGATGTTGCTATGCTTAGTGGTCTGTATATCTGTTTAACTGGCTGTAGACTGTTATATGATTATCTTTTATATGTGCACATGTTTGGACGGTGGCTGAGGCTTCACTGCTTTGTGCGTAAGCCAACAGGCCGGGCCATTCCAACTCGATGGTTGAGGGCCAGGGGTATTCTAACCCAATGGTTGACTGGACCCATAGTATGTTGGCATTCCAACCCACTGGTTGAGGGGCCTGGGGTATTCCAACACGATGGTTGATTGGGCCCATAGTATGTTGTTATTGTATATATATTATTTGATGTGTGTTGGTATTTTGGGGTAACTCACTAAGCTTTGGGCTTACAGTTGTGGGTTATATTTCAGGTACCTCAGATGATCGCGGAAAGGCAAAGGCGTGATCTTGCACCTCCTTGTGTTTTGCTTCATGATTTTGGGAAAACTCTTATGTTAAACTTGTTTTGAAAACTACATTTGTAAACAATTATGATTCCTGGTTGGTTTTAAAAAAGGTTAAATTTTTGATGAATTTTATGGATGTTACAAGTTGGTATCAGAGCCTTGGTTTTAGTGAATTTGAGGAACACTCGTGTGAATCCAATCTCAAGCTAAGGAAAAAGATTTTTAAATGTTTTTTCAAATGGTTTTCAAAAAAATCAAGGAGGATACAATGTGTGCGATTAGTCGGAGCCCAAAATACCATACTGTGATTTGATATTGTGATATGTTAGAACAACATGCGAGTGATAGGCTACGGATCTTCAGGAATTGCATGATAAGATTTGACTGATTACATGATGCCTGATAGCCTAGGGCTCTTCTTTTATGAAATTGACATCATTACTGTAGTTGCTTAGTGTATGCATCATGGTTATGCATAACTAAGATTCTATAGCCTGAGAATGTTTGGTTTGGCCTTATTTCCTGTTCTTGTTTGATGAAGGGCTTAGGGTAGGATCAGATATTCGACTGTCTATAGGGTCTAGTGTTATGTATGACTAGCATACATGAGTGCTGCAGGGTTGGTGGAAGTTTCAAGGATGAGTTGTGTGGAGTCAGCCGACCAGTTTCGAGATGTTTAGCCTTTCCTCTAAGGAGTGGGGATTGAGTGTTTGTCTATGCTAGTGTGTGTTTTTAGGGTGTTGTGATGATCCTCTAAGACAAATACGGGTAGGTGTGGAAGGTATTATGGGCCCGTACTACTGAAAGCACAGGACCCGTACGCTTAATAGGGAAGTCACGACCCCTAGGGATTTGTTGGAAGTTGGTTCCCCTGATATGATATGTGTATTATCTAATATCCCCTGGGTTATTTTCATTATGGTGACTACGAGGCGATTTGAGGTTGGGACCGAATCGGGATCAGGAGCTAGCAGTTAGGGTGGGTCAGCTGCGTTGGATGACAGGATTATGGATATTTTCTGAGAGGTGGTTGTGGCTATTGTCATGGATCAGATACCGGAGTTATTTGGGTCTATTAAGACCGCGATAATGGAGTTCTTTGATGACAGATACGCAACCGTCGCTGAGACTATTGGTGCTGCAGCCTCCGCAGCCGTTGCAGCTACTGGAGTTGGATCGGGTTGGGTTTTTCAGTATCGGGACTTCGACAATACGAAGCCCCCGACTTTCATTGGAGTGCAGGACCCGATCATAGCCATGAGGTGGCTGGTTGGTGTTGAGGGATGCTTTTTCACCTGTTCGTGCCCATCTGACCAGAAGGTCAGGTGCGCTCTGAACCTTCTAAGGTCCGGAGCGAAGGATTGGTGGAGACTTACTACTAGTTCGTTTTCTGCTGAGCAGAGAGCTGCTGTGTCGTGGAAGCATTTCTCGAAGATGTTCCTCTCTAGGTATGTGCCGCTGGTGAAGCGCAAGAGGTTGGCCCAGGAGTATCTGGATTTGAGAAAGGGGACAGATTTAGTGATGGAGATCACCGAGATGTTCACCGAGAGGGCCATGTTTTGTCCTGAGTTTGTCGCATCTGAGCAGGCTCAGATGACCCGTTACTTAAGCATGCTCAAGACGGAGATTTGCCAGTTTGTATCCACCTAGCGCTATGGTTCTATGTTGTATTTGCAGGAGGCCGCCAGGCGGCGTGAGATTGTGATTGAGTTACAGATGAGGGAGCAGAGACCAGCCCCGATCCAGTCGCAGCCTGTGTCGAAGTGGTTTAGGACTGCTGATTCTAGGTCAGGGACTCATAGGGACCGCACTTGTGGGAAGCGCGGTAAGGTACATGATGGAGCTTGTCGATCTTCTTCGGGATGCCACAAATATGGCAAGCAGGTCACATTGCGAGGGACTGCCGGCAGCAGGCCCCAGCTTCTGGCATCAGAATTTGTTACCATTGCGATCAGGTCGGCCATATGAAGGCCCATTGTCCTTTACTTGCATCAAGGCCGGCGCAGGATCCAACGCCGGCTACTTTGAGGATCACTGATGGGAGTCAGGGCAGGGTGGAGCCTCCGAGGGCTCAAGGTCGCGCTTTTCAGCTCACTGCCGAGGAGGCCAGAGCAGCTCCAGATGTTGTGACTGGTATGTTTCTATCCATTGTTCTGTTGATTATGTTTTATGTTGTTCTTATCTATGTATCTCTATTAGGTACGTTCCTAGTGAACTCTTTTCCTGCTCTAGTGTTGTTTGACTCAGATGCGAGTCAGTCTTTTGTGTCTCGATCGTTCAGTAGAGAGTTTGATATGCCCATTGGGGAGTTATAGTATCCATTGCGAGTTTCTATCGCCAACAAACACGGGGTTTCTGCATCATCAGTATATCAAGGTTGTATTCTAGAGATCTTCGGGGTTCCTTATCCGATAGATTTGATCCCTATCCCCATGGGAGATGTTTGCGTGATTGTAGGTATGGATTGGCTGAGCCGTTTCGGTGCTATGATTGATTGTGAGGGCCAGCGTGTGGTAGTTTATCTATGGAGAGGGCACCAGGTCGGGTGCAAGGTTTTGTTCTACAGCCAGAGCTCGGCAGTATATTCAGAATGGGTGTGCGAGTTATTTGGCTTATGTAGTGGATACGTGTGTTGGGGATCAGGTTTTAGTTTCAGAGGTCCCGGTTGTCAGGGAGTCTGTCGATGTGTTTCCGAAGGAGTTACCCAGTGTGCCTCCTGAGAGACAGGTCGAGTTCAGGATCAATCCGGTGCTAGGTGTAGCCCCGATTGCCAAGGCGCCGTACCACTTGGCACCGCCTGAGAGGCTGGAGTTGTCATCTCAGCTTTAGGGGCTTCTAGACAAGCAGTTCATCAAACCGAGCAGTTTTCCATGGGGAGCGCCGATTTTATTCGTCAAGAAGTAGGATGGGTCACACCGGATGTGCATTGATTCCCGGGAGTTGAACAAGTTAGCCGTGAAGAACCGTTATCCTCTTCCGTGGATTGATGACCTCTTTGATCAGTTGCAGGGTGCATCTTGGTTCTCTATGATAGATCTGAGGTTCGGGTATCATCAGGTCAGGGTGAGAGAGGAGGACGTGGAGAAGACCGCGTTCTAGACTCGTTATGGGCATTGCGAATTCGTGGTAATGCCATTTGGGCTCACCAATGTGCCTGCAATATTTATGGATTTGATGAATCGAGTATGCAGCCTGATGCTCGATCGTTCGGTTATTGTATTCATTGATGATATCTTGGTATATTCCAAGACTAGGGAGCAGCATGAGGAGCATCTTCGTGAGCTTCTGGGGGGGTTTTTGAGGCGAGAACGACTTTATTCTAAGTTCTCAAAGTGTGAGTTTTGGTTACGAGAGGTTCAGTTCCTTGGACAAATCATTAACCTGGATGGGATATTGGTCGATCTGGCCAAGATCGAGGCTGTGATGCAGTTGGAGGTTCCGAAATCTCCCTCAGATATCAGGAGTTTCTTGGATTTGGCAGGATATTATCAGAGATCCATTCGGGATTTCTCTAAGATTGTCGTACCCCTCACTCGTCTGACGAGGAAGGGGGTGGATTTCTGATGGGGTCCTGAGCAGCATTCGGCATTTGAGACCCTTCGGCAGAGATTACGCGCGACCCGGTATTGACCCTCCCGGAGGGAATTGAGGATTTCGTGGTATTTTGTGATGCTTCCATCACTGGTTTGGGGGCGGTCCTCATGCAGAGAGAATGGGTGATAGCCTATGCTTCGTGGTAGCTGAAGCCGCATGAGACGCGATATCCAATGCATAATCTGGAGTTGGGGGCTGTGGTTTTTGCTCTCAAGATTTGAAGGAACTATCTTTATGGGGTCCACTGTACTATCTACACGGATCACAAGAGTCTGACGCATATTATGGATCAGTCGAACCTGAAAATCAGGTAGCGCATGTGGTTGGAAGTAGTCAAGGATTATGACTGCGAGATCCTTTACCATCCGGGTAAAGCAAATATGGTGGCGGATACCTTGAGCCTCAAGTCGGTTGGGTCTTCAGATGGTGTATCGTGTATGAGGATATCAGTGGATTCCCCACTTTGGTATTGAGTAGGGAGGCTCAGGCTGAGGGTGTTCGGGAAGAGGATTGGAAGAAAGAAAGGATCAGGGGGTGAGATTACCAGATTTGTTCCGGATGGTCGTGGGTTGTTGAACCGATGTGGTCGGGTCTAGGTTCCGATGTCTGTTGGGGTCAGACAGATTGTATTGGAGGAGGCTCATATGTCTCCTTTTTCTATCCATCCGGGGGCCACCAAGATGTACCGGTATTTGAGATTGAACTATTGGTGGCCATGTATGAACAGGGAGATAGCCTGGTATGTGGTGAGATACCTGACCTACAGGATGGTCAAGGCTAAGCATCAGAGTCCGCATGGCAAGTTGTAGCCTCTGGAAGTTCCCATGTGGAAATGGGAGCAGATTTCGATGGACTTCATCACCAGGTTGTCGAAGACGGCAAAGGGTTTTGATGCTATTTGGGTTATCATGGATCTATTGACGAAAAGTGCCCACTTTCTAGCGATTCGGGAGAGTTCTTCGGCCTAGAAGTTGGTCGATGTGTATGTTCGCGAAATCGTTGCTCGCCATGGGGTTCCGGTCTCAATTGTTTCAGACTGTGATGTTCGGTTCATCTCCCGCTTTTGGCAGAAGTTCCATGGGGAACTGGGCATGAGGTTGCACTTCAACACCGCTTATCATCTGCAGACCGAAGGCCAGAGTGAGCGGATGATACAGAGCCTTGACGATATGTTGCGGGCCTGTGTTATCAATTTCGATGGGATTCGGGACTCCTACCTGCCTCTTGCGGAGTTCTCCTACAACAACAGTTATCACTCCAGCAGTGGTGCTCTGCTTTTCGAGCTCTTGTATGGGCGGAGATGTCTTACCCTGTTTATTGGGGCGAGGTTGGTCACAGGGTTATGGGGCAGACCGAGGTGGTCCTACAGACCACAGAGTTGATTCAGCAGATCAGGCAGAGATTGCATACTGCTCAGAGTCGGCAGAAGAGCTATGTCGATCGGCGCCGATCCGAATTGGAATTTCAGGTCAGCGACATGGTGTTACTGAAGGTCTCAACTTGGAAAGTTGTGGTTCGCTTCAGGAAGAGGGGGAAGTTGGGTCCCCGATATATTGGATTGTTTCGAGTGATCACCAGGGTTGGCAAGGTTGCGTACATATTAGATCTTCCTGAGGAGCTCAATCAGATTCACAACACTTTCCATGTTTTGCAGTTGCAGAAGTGCGTTTTGGATGAGGATGCGGTGCTTTCCTTGGATGATATATGGGTTGTTGAGCGTCTGAACTATGCTGAGAGGTCGGTGGCCATTCTGGAAAAAAAGATGAAGGTTTTGTGCAAAAAGGAGATACCTTTGGTAAAGGTACGGTGGCAGCACCGGAAGGGCTACGAATGGACCTGGGAGCCGGAGGCGGAGATGCGGGAGCATTATCCCGAGTTATTTACTATAGCAGACTTCGAGGACGAAGTCTAGTTCGAGTGGGGGAGAATTGTAACATCCCGATTTTCAGGTACAAAATTATTCCAATTTATGTATGTCCTTCCCTTGCAACACGACATTGTGAAGCCTCACCACGACATGTTCAGAACTTTTGGGCCGCGTATATTCATAGACCAACACGGCGTGTTAGTGTGTAAACACGACGTGTTGGCGACTGGTTGAGAAAACCTTAATTTTTAGGGTTTTGCACCCTATATAATCTCCTTAAGTCTAAAGAGTTGGCCTTTTATCGGCCTCCAATTCCGTCAATCGACCCTTGAAAACCCTATTCATCTTTCCCTCTCATTTGTGAGCTAGTGTGGTGCTTTTGGAGGCGAAGAAGGAAGAATTTGGAAGAAAGAAGAAAGGATCCAGCAAACAAGCCCTCATCTTTCAGTTTGGCACTTTTCTGGACCTTTGTAAGTGTCTAAGATTCGATTTTTATTCTTCCATGTTCCTAGATCTTGAGTTTTGTCCATTTAGCTTCTTTTTCTTGAAGGTTGAAATGGTTAGATCTCATAAAGGTTGCAACTTTACGAATCTCCAGGTCTAGGTGACCTAGTAGAGTCTTGAATCTGGCTTATAGTCGAGATTTGATGTCATGCATGGAGATTAGGTCATAAATCCCCATTTTGACCTAATTTGGGTTCAAGACATGCATTTGAAATGCATGTCTATAAAGCATCGACCTTTGGCATGGTTTTGGTGCTAAAATCTCTACTGCAAGGGTTGGGCTTCAGACTTTAAGAATTAAGTACTTATTGGTTAACCCCTTGTATCTTCAAGCCTTATGGTTGGATTTTTGGACATTTTGAGTAGTCCCGGTGGATAAAGTTGGAAAGTTTATCCTTCTTATTAGCATTATGGGCTAGATTTGAGCTTTAGATCCCTTGTAATTGAAGAAAACAACTGAATGTATTAAGCTGCTAGAACTCGTGCCAACACGGCGTGTTTTCAAGCCAACACGGCGTGTTATCTGAGTTTTTCCGATCGTTTGGATGTTGGCGGAACACGACATGTTTGTAAGTAAACACAGTGTGTTGGGTCAACACGTACTGTTGACCTTGACCATTGACTTTGACCAAGTTTGACCTTGAGGGTATTTTGGGTACTTTGGGATTTTTACGGAAATTGGTCATTGATGGAATTAGGAATCAAGCAGAGAGCTGAGATTCGGAGTTGGACCTCATCAGTTCTATTCAATTTGCAAGGTGAGCTTTCCTCACTGTACTTGCGGGTCGAAGGCACCAATACCGGCCCATTGGATTAATATCCTGTTATGCATGTTGTTATGCTGTAGCGATCTGTTAGATCGGTATCCTGGTAGATATGATGTTGCTATGCTTATTGGTCTGTAGATCGGTTTGTCTGGTTGTAGACTGTTATATGATTATTTGTTATATGTGCAAATGTTTGGACGGTGGATGAGGCTTCACTGCTTTATGTGTAAGCCAACAGGCAAGGGCATTCCAACCCGATGGTTGAGGGCCGAGGGTATTCCAACCCGATGGTTGATTGGACCCATAGTATGTTGGCATTCCAACCCGATGGTTGAGGGGCCTGGGGTATTCCAACCCGATGGTTGATTGGACCCATAGTATGCTGTTATTGTAGTTGTATTATTTTCTTTGTGCTGGTATTTTGGGCTAACTCACTAATCTTTTGGCTTATAGTTTTGGGTTATATTTCAGGTACCTTAGATGATCGCGAAAAGGCGAAGGCGTGATTGTGCACCTCCTCGTGTTCTGTTCATGATTTTGGGAAAACTCTGATGTTAAACCTGTTTTGAAAACTACATTTGTAAACAATTATGATTCATGGTTGGTTTTAAAAGTTTAAATTTTTCATGAATTTTATGGATGTTACACTAGATCATAAAATCTCCCAAAACTCATCTTTCTTCAAGCATGGAGTAGATAGAACTCTTGCATGCACTCTTTACTCCACCAAATGACCAGATCTAAACTAAAACATGAATCAAATCTCATAGAGTTCTTCAAAATCCATGGAACAAGTTACAAAGGGATCAAAATCCATCAAAATAGAACAAAAACACCACTAAGTCTTATATCTAGGGATGAAATGCAATAAAGCTTGAATCTTTATGACTAAACATGGTCTAAAAGTGGAAAGAGGGCTGAATAGTTCAAATGCAAAGCTTCCTTGAACAATCTTTCTTGTGTCATTCACTCTAGAGTACCAAAGGATCACCAAAAGAGCACCAAAATGGATTTAGGAGAGAGGATGAGCTCCAAACACTTCAATGGAGGCTAGGGTTTCATTAGAGATGTCTTGGGGAGGTAAATGTTGAAAATGACAAAACCCTAAGGTTGCATTCTCTTATATAGGCCTAAAATCCTGAGAAAACGACATCAACCCATGAGTTTGGCGCCCTGCATCCATACACAACAAATAAAAAGAGGCGCCCTACGCTCCTTTATGGGCGCTTCGCGCCTCCAGCCTAATTTCTGAAAATTTTACGATTAATTCCTTTTTGCCTCCTGATTCGTTCGTTCCATCCACCATTCCTTGGACTTTAAAATAAACAATCAAAGAATGAAAAAGATAATCAAAACTTGGGTGTTACATAATGACTCGTATAGAGTTCTTTTGCATGTCGATACAATAGTGATATTTTCAACGTTAGAAGACATAAATAGATGCACTAACACTGTTTAGTGAGTTATTCCATAAAATTAATTGAAATTAGCAGTGTTATTTCATATATTATGCAACAATAAAACCAACAAGACTTACCCTATAGTCTGATAAAAAGGATGGCAGAAGAACAAATAAAAGTAATAACTGAACGGTCTATTCCATTACCAATTCAACATTTTGAGGTCCTAGTTTCCATAATAACATGGTATTAGGTGTTTGTGGAAAGGTTCCCCCAATCAAAGTTTGAGGGTTCAAGTCTTGTTGATTTTGTGTTCTAGACTCACCACTGATTGTTCTGTGATGACCATCAAAGCCTATCATATAGATTGTTACCACCAGACATATGAGAAGTTAGTGAACCCTCTTCATGTCCCTTCTAAATGGAAGAAGTTTGATGGTATGGTGATTGTTAAAGGACCAATAATGTACAAAAATCAACTTGGCATACCCATAATTACTGACCGTATTCCATCGCAAGGATGGGTCCAATCATAAAATATTGTTCTTGATGCCACCAAAAAGTTCATACTAGAATCAAACGTCCATCTTTTTCCCTAACCTTTAGAGAAGAATCGTCGATATATATGTATCGAAAACTCATGTAAAAATTACTTTCTAAAGATGTCAACTGGCATAAGTTAGATCATTTTTTAATAGTTATTATTAAGTTTATATTGATATTTTTGAAAGCTATAATTAATATTATGAGTTCAATATGGGTGAGCATTTCGACCTCTGGACCGGAACAGATCAGTGAACTAGACCAGGCCGGACTGTTTTTTGGGACCCCGACCCGGTTCTCGGTTCTAGGATCTGAGAAAAACCGGTCCGGTCCGGCCGGTTCCGGGTAAAAACCGGTTTTGGAACGGCTTATTTTAAAAAAAATTATATTATGTGAAATTCTTTAAAGAGGCATATCTCGTTTGTTTGAAGTCGGTTTGACCTGCAGTTTTTTCCAACGTTTAATTTAGAATTTGTATATGATTTTAGAACATAATTTTGTTGTTTTTGGTGTTATATTCGATGTGTTACAATCCTTCAGAGATGAGATATGAAAGCTGAAATATTTCAGCTTTTCAGTAAATAAATTTAAACTTTTGTATTCTGTGAAATTCTTCAAACAATCATATCTCATTCGGTTTAAATCGTATTGACATGTAGTTATTTACAACATGTAATTTATAGTTTGTAGATGATTTTATACTATAATTTTGTTGTTTTGGTGTTATATTCGATGAGTTACAATCCTTCAAAGATGAGATATCAAAGCCGAAATATTTCAACTTTTCAGCAAAAAATTTAAACTTTTGTATTCTGTGAAATTCTTTAAACAAGAATATCTCATTCGTTTTAAGTCGGATTAACATGCGTTTTTTGCCATCGCGTAATTTAGATTTTGTAGATAATTTTAGACTATAATTATATTGTTTTTGGCATTATATTTGACGAGTTACAATCCTGCAATGATGAGATATCAAAGTTGGAATATTTTAGTTTTTCAGCAATAAATTTAAATTTTTGTATTCTGTAAAATTCTTTAAACAAACATATCTTATTTATTTGAAGTCGAATTGACATTAAGTTTTTTCCAAGGTGTAATTTAGAGTTTGTAGATGAGTTTAGAATATAATTTTAATGTTTTTGGTGTTATATTCAATGAGTTATAATCCTTCAAACAAATTATATAAAATATAAACAATCAAAGTTTGACCGGTTCAAAGGGCACAAGAAACAAAAACATATTTATTTTTACGAGTTGTACCGTATTAAACCTAAAAGAATATTCATTTTAACAAGTTGTAACGTATCTAACCCAACAAAATATTCGTTTTAAGGAGTTATATTAAACCAAAAAACACGTTTTAACAAGTTGTACCATATATATGTAAAGTTGTACTGATCCAAACAGGTTCAAGAACCGGAAAACCCGAACTTGGACCCAGACATGGATCTGGACCCGGTAAGTTTCATTCGGTCCGATCCATGATCCACAATATTCTCTGAAACGGTCTGGTCCAAGAGCCGGTCCGGTCCGATCCAAATGCATACCCCTAGAGTTTAATGAATATATACTATTTTTGTTATATGAGAAAAATAGATATAAAGATGTTAAATATAAATGAATAAGAGTTTGATTATTTTTCTTTAACTGCATATATTAATTTTGAGTTTAAAATAGACAAAATTGCAAGAATGGTCCCTGTGGTATGTCAAAACTCGCATGTTTGGGCCAAAAAGGTTTGGATTAGCTTCAGTTGTCCAAAAGTTTCATTTTCTTGCGAGTATGGTCCAATTTCGTTTGAAATTTTTTGTAAAGACTATTTGCCCTTATTATTTAATTTTCCATTTTTGTTTTATTACAACATTAAAAAAACAATTAAAAATAAGACTAAACTAAAATACCCCCCCGCTCTCTCTCTCTCTCTCTCTCTCTCTAAGGCTCGAACTATTCATCTTCTTCCCACACTTCCATTTTCTCTCAGTTGTGCTCAATCTTTATTCACCGGAAAATCGCACATCCACCGAAGACACTTCTCTTTCTCGACCTTCTTCCTTCGTCTTCTCAGTTGCGCACCAATCACTCATTACCCTCCAATCTGCCATTTCTGTCGGAGCTTTCCTAAATGATCAAGATGGAATCCAAATATGTTCATCTGACAAAGACGATGTTGATGTCCACCACTAGAGACGTCCCTCTGCCTTCTCCGACGAAGGGTTTTTCTGGCGGCCCCAGATCTGTTCGATCTACGTTTGTGAAGGGTTGTAGCTCTGATCTCTGATCTACGTTTTTGTTTCTTTTCGTCTCCAACGGTGTCTCTTCAACTCTCTCCTACCAGCTTCAGGTGGTGATGGTTGTGCTACAAGCGACGGTTTTTTAGAGCCATAACTCTCCTTTTGGGTTTCATTGCCTGTTCATCTCTCTCCTAATATTTCTCTCTCTAAGACGGCCAAAAATCCCCAACTTTGTTCGTCCGGTGGCTATTTTGATTAAATGTGCTGGAGAAAACGACTGAGATCGTGATCTAGGGTTAAGATTTGTTGTTGTTGCGTTTGTTATGTTTCATTCCTTCTTCTTCTCTCTCGATTGTTGTTGCTGGGTTTGTTTGAGGTATCTCAATTGTTGTTGATTCAGGTTGTGATGAAGGGAAATTCATAAGATCTGAAATATTGATTTATGGGTTTGTGAATGTGATGTTCTTGTTCTTGAACTCAGGAAACGTGAGATGGGTTTTTGAATCGAAATGTGAAATGGTTTGTTGAATCGAAACGTGAGATGAGTCTGAGACTTAGGGTTTTCAGATGGTCTTGTGGTGCCGATCTCTAGGTTCATCAGTGTGTGTATATGATAAAGGTTTGATTTTCAGACAATAATTCATCACTATCATTTCAGATCTCAATTTCTTGAAGATCTATGGAAAGGTTAAAACCACCGAGTTCTGAAACTTGCATCACCTTAACCCCTCGTGGCACTTGTTCTACATTTATTTTTGTTAATTTTGTAAACAGATTATTGAATTGAAGAAGTGAAAGATCTTATTTTTGAGATGGTTTTTTTCTTGTGTAGAGAGAGAGAGAGAGAGAGAGGATGTTTTATTTTTGTTTTATTTTTAATTGTTTTTAATTGATGGTAATAAAACAAAAATGGAAAAATTAAATCATAAGGGCAAAATCGTCTTTACAAAAAAGTTTACATCAAATTGGACCAAACTCGCAGGAAAATGAAACTTTTGGAGCACGGGTGTCGGGTGCTAGTCCACACGTTTTTGATCCAAACATACGAGTTTTGACATACTTGAGAGACCATTTTGTCTTTAAAAGACAAAATACAAGGGGACTTCATGGTACTACACAAGTGGTTGAAAGGTTAAGAATAAATAAAACATTCCCCAAGTGGAAATATATGAATTTAAATTCGCATAAATTCCCAAATCGCTTGAAGCGCGTGAATTTCATTTAATTTGCCCTCTCGCCTTAAAAAAGAAAAAATTCCGTCTGAATGCAAGACGGGTTATAATAAGTTAATAAAATATTAAATAAACATATATACCAGATTATAGCAGGTAAAGAAAAGAAAAAACAATCATTCTATTTAGGTTGATCTAATTTAGAGCTGTTAACCAATCGAACTTCACTTTATAGCAAATATGGAGAAGATTTTTTTATGTGTTTAATTAAGCAAATAAACATAAAAAATTGTCTGGTTCACTTATTTTGTGTTCGCATGTTATTAATTAAATTGTCTAATAATCTGTGACGAATTTGTATGACACGATTAAAGGTTCAATATCTACAAATTGAAATTTGAAGAAGATATATATAAGCAACAAAACTAAAATGTGAAAAAATTTAAATTTGTGTTTTTGGGACAAAATTTGGACTATCATATTAAAAGGGAGTCCCATAGATTTTGAAGACCATGTAAGAAAAATGAAAATAGGTCCCTAAATATAATTTATTTTATATAAACAAAATTCGTTAATAATATAATAATTCGGTAAATATTATAAAAACAATCAAGATAAAATAACAATAATTTAATATATAATCTTACATAGTTACATAAAAACGTAATGTTCTTCTAACACTATTAAAAACAAAGTTGTTTACTAACTCATCATAATCAATATTTTATAATATATATTTGTCAATAGCTACCATTTACAAATCAGTAAATATTTTTGTCATATTATGGTTAGTAAATAATACTTTAAAAGTATGGAAAAAAAATACTTCAAGAATATCGCAACCACATTGAATACAAAATTATAACACCCATTAATCAAGGTTAGAGGTTAGTAACTTTAAATATATTATAAGAGACTTATTTATATTTAAATTATGTACAAGGGTTTAATTAATATTTAAAAATCATGTTTTACATTTAAATGAGTGTTGAACTAAATTGTAAATGAAACTGATTAAAATGATTCAAAGCAAAGAAAATAAGAAACCGGTGTTGTATGAAAAATGAGTAATATTTGAGGGACTATTGATGTAACTTTCATTTTGAAAAGCAAGATAAATTAAATCCTTCTACTCTTATTCCTACAAATCCTCCTAACCATGTCATATTAGTATATTACACATGTCACTATTTAATTGGGTAGTAGGATTTGTAGGAACAAAAAGTAGGAGGATATTTAATTTCTCGAAAAACAAATATGGAATTGCCTTGTTGTAAATTAAAACACGGGATGAAAATCGAACACGGATCAAGTAGAAAGAAAAAGAGCTAAGGGCACACCGTACAGCCATACGCACTAGAAAGTATTTGTGTAATAATTTACATAAAATGATAATATATAATAACTAGATAATTTTGGTTATAAAATCAGGGCCCTACCTTTTTCGGGACCCTGAACGGTTGCATCTTCTGCACCTGCTTAAGGCCGCCCCTACATATTAATGAGCTAGATTAATACATGTAGAAACCACAACTGAAAAAGAAAAATAATATTGATAATTTCAAATCGTAATAACTAATCAAAGATTTGCAAAAATTTATTAGTTTACAAAGATAGAAGTTGTTGTTAAGTTTATAATGGTTAGTTAAAATTAATATATACATTGTTATAAATATATGAACTACATTCTATATGTGCAAATATTTGATAAAATCATTTTTTCTTCACAAAATAAAATTAGATAAAAGGTAATATGGTCATTTTACTTTAAACATGTACAAAAGTTGCTTAAAAACATTAAAGTAAGTATCATTTTTTGCAAGTATTTTGTTATTTTTCAACAAAACACCTTGATGTTATAATCAACAACTAAAAGAACGTACGTTGTTGTAATGACAAACATATGAAAATACAATGTTGTTTTTTTTAAAAGGACAAAATTCTAGCATTGTACTTTCATTTGTTTGTCATTTTTCCTTGTTTACAACCAATATATCTACATTTAGACACTTATAGTTAAACACACACACAAAACACACCTACACACAAACACGCAGGACACAATTGAAGATACAAGACAAACAATAACATACCTTGAATTGATTTTGAAGTTTTATACCTTCTAAAAATCAGAAGCAGGAGGTACATTGACTAATCATTTATAAATGTAAGAGAATATGTTAATTTGTTTATTACGAGAGAAAAAATCATACAAAAGTATTATTATCTTCTATTACTAAAAAAAAGTTAATTCATTTGTTTATTTGTTTAGGTAACTGCAATAATTATAGCTAAATTTTAGAATATTTAATTTTAATATGTTATAATTATTATATATATATTAAAGTTGTGAAGAAAAAGAACAGTAAACTGCCCATTTATTTGGCAGAATTGGTCCCTTAAGTTACATTCCCGGTCGCTGTATTTTTGTATATATTACAGTGAACTTAAGTGCTTTTAACAGTGTAAGGATAAAGATGAGCTTCGATGTCATTTCCACGTCTCCCCCCACCTGTTCTGCCTCGCTTCCTGTGCTTCCCACCATTTCTTTTCTAGATTCCTCCATTCCGTCTGGCCTGTTTTGCTCTAACTTTGCACATCGTTCTCCACAGCAGTCGATTCATCGAGAAGAGCTCCATCACCCATCTTCGTTCCAGATTTGGGGATTAGGTCTTCCGATTCCAGCTCTGTCCCCTATCCCCTTTGATTTCTTCGAAATTTCAGATGAGCATCAGACACCTTACATGCTGTGTGATATCCGTTAATCTTTCGCCTCAGTCTCTTTTCTAGCATCACCTGGTGTTGCGACTAACAAGCACCCCTAACCTTCATCGGGCATCTTCAGCAATCGGCGACGGCTTCGCAGTTTTGAGTTTTTGGGTGCCGGTTGGATGACGATGGCGGTTCTATCGGATGGTGTTGGTCTAATAATCCGTTAACGATGATGATGCACACACAAATTTGAGGTTATCTGAAACCCGTTGAAGCCACCATCTTCCTCCGTTGATTCATGTCTTTACACCGCCTCACTACCTTCTTCTACTCTACCACCGCCTCTTCCGCTCATATGTGTTGTAATTGTTCTTTTCATCCCAATTATGAACGAGGTTGAGGTTAGTTAATTTAATTCTATCCAAATCAAATTGATCTTTCTTTGTTATGAATTTGGTGGGTGTGAGCGGAAGTCACCGGTCCGAAGCGGAGGCTGCGGTGGTGGTCGACACAAATGAGTTTCTCCGCCTACCATCAGTTCTGATCTCCTACGCTCCTCCAAACCACTGCGCACTCCTCCATCGTCGATCACCTCCTGTCGACTGGAACCTATCCGATTCATCGTTTTTCAGAGGTGACACTTTGCATTCACTCTACTTTGTTTATTCCACAGAGTCATATACATCAGGGTACCAATTTTTTGATTTTCAATTTAGATATTTTGGTGAAGGTACGTTGAACGATCTCCGGCTGCAATCCTGAATATCATAGTGATCCATAGTCGGCCCGTCAACGGTCTTCTGCCATGGATTCCATCATCGCACTGAACAAACTACACGTTCCGATTCAATTTCAGAGTTCTCTCTCTGTAAGCCCTACACCGAAAAATGGTCCGTCTTCTCAAAATTAGGGCATTCATTTTTTTATTTGTCGTTGGTTTGTTCATAAGAAGGCACCATTTATGTTTTATAAAATGTTTACAAGTGGAATCTCTATTAATACAAATTTCGGATACAACCTCAATTGCAGAGTTTGAATTGAAAGTAAGTAGGTTTTTTTCCCCGGTTTCGTGAGTCAGTGAAAACGTCGCCTACGTTGTGTTTAGTGGTTGATGACGGGTATAAGGTGGTCTGGAGTGGGCATAAGGATGGGAAGATTTCGTGTTGGAAAATGTCTCAGACTTCTGATCAAATCGAGGTTCCTTTTAGAGAGTGTCTTTCATGGCAGGCTCATCATGGACCTGTTCTATCGATGGTCTTCTCCTCCTATGGTAATATTTCTTTTCTTGGGCAAAAGTTTGGAGTTTAGGGGCATATACATTGTGGTAACTGACTAATCTAGCAGCCATAACAGTACTCCATATATAATCACTATGTATTTGAAGTTCCATGACAGGCATGAACATGATCACCACAGATTTAAAAAGCAATATCAAATCTATTATTTAAGGCACTCTAAGTTCTTCATCTGAAGTTCCATAAGGAGAAGTCTAAAGGTGTGATACCATATGTATTATCAATAGTATACTGAAAGCATAGAACAATCTGTTATATTTATGAATCATAAATAGTGTAGTACTAAGGTAACTGCTAATCTATTTAACCAAACTTGATTGATAAATGGCTTAAATTTAAATTTTCCTCTTTCCTTTTTTGTTCTCTTATAAGATAAAATGGCTTTGTTGTTGGTTGGAGCACACACAAACCATTTAGTATGTTTTATGTAGATGATAGTGTTACTATTTGTAACATCCATATTCTGAGTACTTGGTGTTTAATATGGTTTGTGGATTCCTTTCTATTCATTTAATCAATATGGTTAGCATTGCAAGTATACAAGTTCAACAATGAGAAATATTATGAGTTGAGTATATAAATTATCTAAAAGAGTTATCTCTTCTCAATCTATATTGTAGGAAGAGATAGAGAGAGATACATAACATGGCGGTGGTTCATGATGAATATGCACCTGGAAAAATTGGGTATGACTTTTTATTTATTTATTTTTTGTTGATGTATATTTTATATTTTATACATGTTTTTTTTGTAATTTGTAGTGCGGATGCGATCAAGAAATTTGAACATGACAGAAGTAGATGGACGTGTGATGGCCCCACGACAACTCAAACTCGGTTCTTTACATGGTAAAACAATAGCAGCAACGATAGAATATGCAACAGCCGAAACTACCAAGAGAAGAATTTTCATTTATTTGCTGCAGGAATCATCTTTTCAAACTTACATAAGTTAAAAAAGTTTAGTACATTGTAGTTAACACTAACTTTTCTACTATTCTAATTTTCATTTGTTTGCTGCAGGAATCATCTTTTCAAACTGTTATGAAATATGCTATGTATACTTTGGAAATAAGGTAAACTATAAATTTATCAATTTATTTCTTCGGGTGTATAATCTTTTTACATCTGATGCTCGCAAATTACAATTTTCCTTTAATTGATTAGGTATACAATCAGAATAGTTGGTGATGGAAACATATCTTCTCAATTTTGATTTTTTGTGTTGTCTTAATTTTTTACCTTTATGACATATGGTGTTGATTTTTTCAGTTTATCATAATAAAAAAACCACCTTCTTATTTCTCTGTTTCTGCTTTTGTACATGAGAAACGTGAGCCACTAAGTATTGGTGTTGTGTAGACAGGTACTTATCCAAAGATGACAACCATCAGGAACATTGAACATTTCTCTACACATGTAATTATTCACTCTTTTATATAGGTTGTTTCATTGAGTTGAACATGTTCTCTCATATGATGTTTTAGAAGAAAGTCCAATTGCTTAACTCAGTATCACCTTTCCCACCATAGACACATACTCGCAACACCATAAGATGGGGTAAAAACTAATTTGTTGTTTTAAATTTATTTCATTTAACCATATATGGAAACAAAAGTTTGTAAGAAGTAACATTTTTGTATTTTTTTTCCTTTCATCAGATGTAGAAAGTATAACATGCACAAAATAAAATCAGATGTTGTCATATTCAATGCAAAGAGGGATGTGGGGGAGGTAAATGCCACTATATACTGTTCTTTTAGTAAAAAAAAATCGTCATTTTTACATTTTTTTTAGTCTAAAATGACCCTGCATACTGTTTTTTTGATAAAAAAAATTATTATAAGAGTTTTGACCATATGCCCCTACATACTGTTTTTTTGTTAAAAAAATAGTTATTTTAAGAGTTTTTGATGAAAATGCCCCTACATACTTTTATTTTTTTTTTATTAAAAAATGATGATTTTAACAGTTTTTGTCCAAAATGCCCCTATATACTGTTTTTTGGGTAAAAAATTAATGATTTTATAGTTTTTGACCAAATTGCCCATGCATACACTTTTTCTGGTAAAAGTTACTGATTTTAAGAGTTTTTGACGAAAATTTCCTGTGTATACTATTTAACTATGGTACCTATATCTAGAGTAAGAGAACCCAATGGAAATAGAACTACTGATGAAAAGCTGCCTGAAGAGATGAATGTCATTACAATTAGGGATGGTAGGGTTAGTGGCCTTCATAATTTGTGTCTTGCTTCCTTATAACACAAATTTCTATTTCCCAAATCTCGAATCTCAATTCTCACGATTAATTAGAAATGGAGCCTGCAATAGTTGATGGCATATAGTCGTCACAACCATTGGTGGTAGGAACGGCCAGCTAAAATAGGTAACTGTTATTTTTTTGGACCCTGTTCCCTTAGTACTTATTAAGAGGGTTTATCTTATGTACAAAACAAAAAGAAAACTAATATTATACACAAAATTAAACTACCTAAAACATTTATTCATTTCTTTACTTTTTTTCTTTATTACTTTCCCATCTTTCTGTTGGACTAGCAAAACCCCTAACAAAAGAAAAATCAACCTTCTTTTTGCATGAAAATCATCGCCGCCAGACCACCATGGTTACAGTTCATCATCTTCTACGGGTATTTATTATTATTTTTTAATTATTTATTTTTTCCATGTGTATAAATTTGTTGATAAACATGTTTATTGTTGTTTTAGATATCGGTATATGAAAAAAGGAAGAAGTGGAGGCACGAAAACTAATTGTGGATGTTGTCTATGTAAAAGATGAGATTTCAAAATATTATTGAAAAAAAACTTTTTATAGGATACTATCATATTTATGAATGATACTATCATGTTTGGAATGTTAGCTGTTAACTTATAGCAAGATATCAACTACAATACAATTTCCATTGCTACAATTTACATTCAACTTTTAATCACATATTACAACATATTCAACTATTATGCGTTTGTAAATGGGCGAATTGCAGTGAATAGCAACGTACTTTACTATGTCTACAATTCAGGCAATGTACTGTATTTCACACAAAAGCAACAGCTTCTGTTGTCTTCCATTAAATGAAACTATTTTTATTGCGTTTGCCTTCCTTACTACAATACCAGTTGCTATCGATAAAACCATACCTAATTAATTACATTTACTTACATCTTGATATATATACATATTACAAAATAAAATATTCCTTAAAAGACAAATAACATTTGGCACTACATAGTAACAAACATAACACTTGCTTTTTTACAAAATTTATACGACAACCAACAACACGCTACCTCTTGCTACACAAAATACATAAACAATGAAGAAAAGACCAAACCTATGATCAAAACCAAACTATAAACAAATAGTTGATCAAATGACATTTACAAATAACAAACAACGGAAAAAATTGTCGCATCCAACCCCCGCAACGCGGGGGTCCCCACCTATATATATATATATATATATATATATATATATATATATATATATATATATATATATATATATTAAAGTTGTGGAAGAAAGGAATAGTAAAGTTGGGATACTTTGTCCAGGTTTGGTCCCTTGATTTACATATCCGGTCCCTGTACTTCTTTAATTAATTTATTCATGTCCTTTTGTTTGTGTTCCATTCAACTTCCTATTTTTTTGGCAGAATTGGTCCCTGTATTATTGTTGGAAGTTAGGAATACTAAATTTGGATGTTTTTTGGCAACTTTGCTCATTATTCTTTACCCATTTTGACACTTTTGGTCCTTGCAATCAATATTTTTACACTTTTTTGGAACCTTTTAACGGTTTGACAACTTTGATCCCTTTTCTAAAAAGTTGCTAATTCCTACCCCTTTAATTCTTTAGCCATTTTCACACTTCTGGTCCTTGCAGTCAAAACTTTTACATTTTTTGTCCGGGGCAAAGCCCAGACTTTTCATCCTTGCACTTTCTATGTCTGTCATATTTATCAATTCGGAAACAAATTGAAAGCTTCTGGCCCCCGCGTAGCGGGGGTAACCTTTCTAGTTTAAATTAAATATGTAATTACGAATTTATTTTTAAAAAATGATTGGTTTAGATTCGTTCTCGCGTTTTCAATTTTTTCTGTTCTCGATATAACATCTCTCTCTCTCTCTCTATTATATATATACACCTGTAAGAAGGAAATGTTTGGTAGGAAGGCAAGAAGTTTTTTTTAAATGTTTTTGGCGAACCAAAAAAATTAATTATTAAGTGAATAAAAAATAACATTATTCACAAAAAACAATTCCTGAAAAAACATTTCGATGATTTCTTTTGCGATAATTTTGTTTTTATCACTAAAATTGTCATAAAAATGAATTGTTGCTTGATTTACTTAAAAATGAATCATGAAGGTGTTTTTTTGGTAATTTTTTCTTGTGAATCATCTTATTTTTAATTCATCTAATGCTTCATTTTGTTGTTTCGTCAAAAAAAATATGGATAAAAAAAAATTCTTAACTTCCCACTGCTTCTGATTTTTAGAAGGTATAAAACTTCAAAATCAATTCAAGGTATGTTATTGTTTGTCTTGTATCTTCGATTGTGCCCTGCGTGTTTGTTGTAGGTGTGTTTTGTGTGTCTGTGTGTGTTTAACTATAAGTGTCTAAATGTAGATATATTGGTTGTAAACAAGGAAAAGTGACAAACAAATGAAAGTACAATGCTAGAATTTTGTCCTTTTTAAAAGAAACAACATTGTATTAATTAGAAGAAATTAATACAACTAAAGAATGGAGATCTTACCAAAACAGGAGATTAAGCACGGATCAAGAAAAAGTTGAAGAAATACGACACAAAATCGAAGTGTGGGTCTGCTATGCGCGAGTGGAGTTTGAAAGTGATATTCAAAAGTGAAGTCATCCAAGTTTAACGGGTCCCCCCTCCCCTGGTGAATTTTTAATCCACATCGTGTAAATGAAACTTCACGTTGTGAATTTTAAAACGCTTGTACATTTATTGGGAATAATTATGGTGGGATCAGGCAGATTGTGTTGAAGGAGGCTCATAAGTCTCGCTATTCTATACACCTCGGGGCCACCAAGATGTATCGGGATTTGAGATTGAGTTATTGGTGGTCGTGCATGAAGAGAGAGATAGCTTGGTATGTTGAGAGGTGCTTGACCTGGATGGTCAATGCCAAGCATCAGAGGCTGTGTGGCAAGCTGCAACATCTGGAGGTTCCCATGTGGAAATGGGAGCAGATCATTATGGATTTTATCACCAAGTTTCCGAAGACAGCAAAGGGCTTTGATGCTATATGGGTGATCGTGGATTGATTGACCAAGAGTGCCCACTTTTTGGCTATTCGGGAGAGCTCTTCGGTTGAAAAATTGGCCGATGTGTATGTTCGGGAGATCGTTGTTCGTCAAAGGGTTCCAGTATCCATTGTTTCAGACCGTGATGTTCAGTTCACCTCCCGTTTATGGCAGAAGTTCCGCAAGGAACTGGGCACAAGGTTGCATTTTAGCACTGTATATCATCCGCAAACCGACGACCAGAGTGAGTGGACAATACAAACCCTTAAGGATATGTTGTGGGCCTATGTTATTTATTTTGGTGGGAGTCGGGATTCCTACCTAACTCTTGCTGAGTTCTCCTACAACAATAGTTATCACTCCAGCATTGGTGCTCCACCTTTTGAGCTCTTGTATGGTCGGAGATGTCGTACCCCGCTTTGTTGGAAGGAGGTTGGTCACAGGGTTATGGGAAGGACCGAAGTAGTCCTTCAGACCACGGATCTTATCCAACAGATCAGGCAGAGACTACAGATAGCTTAGAGTCGGCAGAAAAGCTATGCCGACCGGCGCCGATCCGAGTTGGATTTTCAGGTCGGTTATATGGTATTATTGAAGGTCTCACCTTGGAAAGGTGTGATACGCTTCAGGACGAAGGGGAAGTTGGGTCACCGGTACATTGGACCTTTTCGAGTGATTTCGAGGGTTGGAATGGTTTCTTACAGGTTCCATTTACCTGAGGAGCTCAGTCATATTCACAACACTTTCCATGTTTCGCAGTTGCGAAAGTGCATATTGGATGATGAGGCAGTGGTTTCCTTGGTCAATATTTAGGTCGATGAGCACTTGAACTATGTTGAGAGGCTAGTGGTTATTTTGGAGAGAAAGATGAAGGTCCTGTGCAACAAGGAGATACCTTTGCTAAAGATACAGTGGCAGCATCGGAGAGGCTCCGAGTGGACTCGGGAGCCGAAGGCTGAAATGCGGGAGTATTATCCTGAGTTGTTCTTTGCAACATACTTTGAGGACAGAGTCTAAACCAAGTAGGGGAGAATTGTAACATCTTGTTGTTAAGGTACTTCTAAATTCAATTCTATAATTTAACCATGTTGCATTTTGGTCCCTAAGTTCAAGAAAGTGTGAAAAGGAGCCTTAATGGCATTTTTGTAATTTTGGCCTTGGAGTACGCCATGCGGACGTGGTGCACGTCGAGCGTACTAGGGCGTGCCCTAGTACATTGGGCGTACATTAATATACGCTGGACGTACTTTCCAGATAAGGAAAATCCTAATTTTTAGGGTGTGACTCGTATTTAAGAACTCTTATGGCCTCATTTCATTCATCTTATCTGCCTCTATCCCTCTCATATGTTTGTGCAACCCTAGTTTCACCTTGAGGAGCTTTTTCAAGCTTAGAAGTTTGTTTTTGGTACCTTAGAAGAATAAGGAAGGAAGCCAAGCTCATCTTGAAGGTGTGGATCACTTGGATGTGGTATTTCTACATCATTTGCAACCATTCTAAGGTAAAAAAAACTTGTAACTTTATTCCTCTAGCATATAGATCTAGTTTTGGATGTCTTTATGGAGCTTTTTGGTCCCAAAATGCTAGATCTTGAATATGGCATGTTCTTGACATTTGAGTTGTCCTTTCAGACCCTAGGAGGGGTCTTAAGTCATAAAACTGAGTTCCAGATGGTTAGTATAGCTTCATGCATCATTTAGGAGGTCTTAATGGAATAAGACCTTGTGTTAAGCACTTATTGGACATGCTAGGTCATAAAGTTAGAGACTTTATGACTCCTAGGAGGATTTTAGTCATGGATCTGAATTATGGACATAAGATCTTAAGCCATTAAGCTCTTAATGGAGTTTGGGACTTGCGAGGGTACACCCGCGTACTCGGAGTATGCCCTGCGTACGAGGTCAACCACCCCGATGGTGGTCAACTGCAAGGCTGCATGTACGCCCAACGTGTTGGGTTTTGAGCATTCTAACACTCCTAAGTGTACATGCAACCCTAAATACCTTGGATCTATGTTTTCTCTATTATACATGCAAATATGAATATTCCAAGGTATTACCCTATCTAGCATACTTGGGTAATATAACAAGTTAGAATACATAGCTTTTAATGAAGCTTGAAGTTTTCAACTTTAAGAGCTTAGCCCCAATAGTGTGGAAGCCTCAAGTGGAATCACAAATCACCAAAACACCTTGGAAAACCTTTAGAGAATATGGATACTTGGCTCACACTTATGAAATCGGTTATTGCCCTCTTTAGTGTATCCACACTAGCCACTAGCCTAATTTCACGAACCATAAGACCCTTTATATAGTGTGGAGGATTAGGGTTAAACCCTAATACCCATGACCTTTCATTTCCTAGGATCCATGGGTTAAAGCTCCATGGACTATCCATGAAGACTTAGCCCAACCTAAATGAACTTGGCCCACTACACGTATATATCTAAGAGTCCATATTTAATTAGTTCCTTTTGATCACTTAATTAATTATAAATTAATTATTGATCAATACTAATTAAATAATATGATTATATATTAATATATTAGAACTTATAATATATTAATATAAATCATAAATATACTATTCTCAAAAGACTATCCATATAAATTGTGCCGGTGAAGTGCAACCCAAATGGACCATGCCGGGTCGGGTCAAGTACATACCAAATATAGTTATGGACTTAGACATTATCCAACAGTCTCCTACTTGGATAAGTCTAAAACTATTATTGAGTATGACTTCAAAAACCAACTGGCAATCGTAGCTCTTAAAGACGCTGTCGAACTCTGATCTTGTCAACGAACTCTGACCTTTGTCAATGACTTTTCCATTAGATAAGGGATCATATATTCCTCCATTCTAGATATCATATGGATTGAGACATGGATTATAATCATTCTCTCTGTCCATTTGTTGTTTCCCGATTTCCGATTTATGATGACTGACTGATTGAACAAATCAAATCAGTCCTGGCTTGGCCAAGCACTCACATGTGTCATCATTAAATCATCGAGGGGCCCACAGATATCGCTTTTATCCCGAAAGTAAAAGGAATAGATAAACTTCGACTCATATGGCTTGTTCTACTACTTGTTGAATCATACACAAAGGCACGTTTTATAACATCGAGTTACCAATGCGGTTTCGTGCAATCAATGTACAACCAACTCATAGTAACAACTCATATCTCTAGGTTTGAAGAATATAAGATATTATCGTCTCATGATCACTCGTGATAAAATCCATGAAGTGATTTAAATGAGCGCGGGTTGAATCCAATACTCAGAACTTATGAGCACTCATGAGTGTTGCAGCACAACTTTGTCCACCAACTTGGACCTCTACAAGCCAACCCATGACAGTCTTGATTCATATCTACTTCCAACATATGACCGACTGTGGATGGTTTGAATAACTTAGTCATTCCGGAAGAATAACCTAGTTATTATGGAAGTCAAAACATGTAAAGTGAAACACAAGAATAAATGAATCAAATATGGTATCAAACCCTATGAATATAAATAGACCACTTTTATTTATCACCATACTAATTACTCATTATTCATTGTTTCGGTTTTATCAACTTTATACTTGAATTAAAAACACTAGTTGTCCCATGCTCCAGGCATGTACACTATGTTTTTCTAAACAATAGCTTTGCCATACACCAAGTATGCACTCTATGTTTGTCTATGATCCTTTTCTTTGTGAACTAGATCAATTGAACATAATTTCAATGATTCTCTTTTCACACTCCCAAATCCTTGTCTTAAATGTAAGAATTCCGAATTCCTATCATTTATCGAAATCTGTTTAGATTTTAAACTTATATGCAATGTTCCTCTTGTAATGATTATGCATAAAGCCACAAAGAATTGGCAACATGTAATCGATCTTGTACCCAAAGTAAATGGGACACGATTCATGATGTTTCACATAAAGACATGGTTCTAGACCAGTCTTTTGCCATAATAATTTTTTGTTTGCCATATTCTCAAAATTTGACTATGAAAAGGGATGCCGTAATCATAATCGAATTTTGAGAACGCAATATATAGAATTTTCTTAAGTTGAACCAATCCAACATGAAATTCATATATAAATTCTTGACTAAAGGTGATTAAAATCTCAATATAAGCTCTTTAGAATGATTATAAACTCAATCTAAGCTTTTTAGAATTTAAATGAAGTATAATTTCATCTCCCTTAATTATAGCAAAACAACTTTTTCAACCCCTGCAACCTCACGAATTGAAACTTTTGTTTTCTATAATTAACATTGCTAACTTGCAATACTTATCATAATTATCATGCTCACACTAACATGATGATTATTAGCATAACACTTATGCTCCCACTAGCTTTGACATGTATCCAGAAAATAGCGGGACCTCTAGAAGTCAATACTTTATTGACATTCTTACTAAAGTTCAGATTTCTGATACTAGATTGCTTTGATAAGGCTTTATCAAAATTATACACCTTATCTTAGATAGCTCACAGGTGTGTCTAAACAATTTCAGAACTATGAAAAGCGATGTCGTAATCATAGTCTCAATTGGTTAGACCTTTTGCCATCTGCTTCAAATCTACTTGGTGGAAGTGTTTCCTCACCATCATTTTCATGAATCGGAGAGAAACCTTATGACCCTTAGATTTTATGGTGTATGTGTTCTTATCCATGTGAATCGTCAAAACCATAGTCACAAGACAAGGATAATGACAAATCCAAACACATATGGACTGAACTTATGCAATCTTAACTTCTTGCCACCTGGCAGTATAGGGCCTGCCATTGCTTCCAAGTTGTTATGCAACCAATTGAGAACTTTCAGAATTCCTATGCAAAGCCAACTTTAACTGGAATGGGCACAAAATATGTCAACACGATAGGTTATAAACCTCAAGTCGTGTGCTAGTGAAGAACCTCAGGTTTTATTCTTGATTAGTTCTTGAGACTTTCAAGACCTTTAAGACTCCCACTGTCCGCTTGACATATAAGACTATCTTGCCAAATATTTAAGAGATAGTTTGGATTCTTTATCAAGACAAACACTTCACACAATTGGCCTTATTTGGTCTTTGTTTTATCCAAAACATCACAACTTACCAATTTCAAATGTACAAGAGTAGGACACTTTTACTCTTACATTTGACAAGTGTTAATAATCCTTCTTTAAGATGTGTCACTCAAATTACAATCTTGGAGTATGACTCTAAGAACTGTTTTGGAACGAGGTATCACTCATCTTCTTGATTTAACCATTTCAACAATTCATGACTCCTCTTCTTAGCCATAAAAAAGCACTAAGATGTCCTTAAAAGACCAATTGTGATATGGTTCTTTAATCATTAAGATGATCACAAAACATGTTACTAAAGTACTCTCCCATCTTTTCAGATTTGAGAAACTTTTATCTTTCTGCCTAATTTGATTCTTCTCATTTGTTCTGCCATACATCGAGACTTTTCCAATGCTTTAGAATTATACTTAAACTTATAAGTATAACCATATTTACTAAACTTTAGTAAATCATGACGAATAGTCTTATCGATCTTTGTGGTGGACTTGACCAGTGCACAAGAATGTGTACTCGATCCCTTTAGTCCTTTACTTAACTCACATATACATGTGAACAAGGAATTAGTCTTAATTTTCCAAAGCTGAAAGTTCTCATTCATCATACCATACAACTTGCATGATTCCAAATTTCGGTCCAATTGAGAACTTGGGTGATGAGAATCTTTCCTTATTTGATAAATTTAGACACTACCACAAATGAAAGAATCAATTTCATATTCCGATGTTGCTATCAATGGAATCATATAAACAACAATTTTCCACAAATGCCACAGTAAGGATATATATAAAAATAAATAAAACAAAATTTTCTTTTATTTAAAACTTGCGGAAAAACTTATCCTTACAATGCGAATGCATATGAAAACTATGTTGTTATATATTCCTAAGCAATCTATCACAACTCTTAAGCAGTAGCTCAAAAATTCTGATCACCAAACCATGCGATCGAAATTTATCTTCGCGATCAGAATCAGTATATACTTCCTTTAAGTTTCTTCACATTTCTTTGATTCTTAAAACATCAACATGTGACCCAGTCACATCATGTAACAAGAATCTCAGAATAGAAACTTAACAGAGTTAGATAGTGGACTTTACTTGAAGTAGAGTCAAACTTCTTGACTTGATCAACCTTATGATCTTTCAGGTAAATAGGCAGCTTCGCAATCAATGCCCCTTCCTTTGGCAAGAGAAACATATGGACTCTTTGGGAATGGTGTACTGGACTATCACAGACTTGCCTTTCTCTTTACCATTTGGTCAACCGAGTTGACTATGGCCAATCCCTTTCCATTGGGAAGCGAAAGCTTTTCTGGATATCCAATGTTACCATTTTCAAAGTCCATGGAAGTTTGGGAAGTTGATCTTCTAATCAAATTTGCTTTACTAGTCCTCCAAATCATTGCTGATTCAGTAGCACCAAGCAAATAGATATGATCATTAAGGTTCATGTCATAGTCTGTTTCATAGTAGTCCCAAAGGAACTCACTATGTGACTTAGAAAGTGATTGAACATCCAACTTTCTCAAGACTTTGACACCCAACTCTCCCGGCTTGTCAATATGTGACTTCATCTCCAAGATGTGATCACACATAGACCTTGCTTGCCATTAGGGCTTGAGTGACCTTGAACTTGTGGGTTAGGGAGAATAATTGGAGGAGGTGGAGGAAGTAAAGTTCCAAGAGATTTGGGAAGATCATAGATGTCTGAGCTAGACATCTTTTGGGAGATATTCAAGATAGTTGATTTAAAGTCCTTAATATAACACCCAATATGAAATATTAAGGCTAGGACCCAACACAATATTTTATAACTTGGAAGAGGGATGCCATAATCCAGGCTATAAAATATTTGAAGGTAGGTGAATGACGATTCACCAATTTCCACCACGAAAAACGAAATGTATTATTAGGTTTTTGTTGGTTTTGAAACTCCTAGATCTTTTTGAGATTCATTGAACTTTTTCAATGGCATGTTTCAATCTCGAGTGTGCCCTTCAGGTTTTGTGACTGGGATGCCGAGGATCACAAAACAAGGTGTGAAGTAACCATGCAAATATACTTGGTACCCTTAATATTTACCCCTCAATCGATGTGCCAGTTAACCACACAAGCTCCACCGATACTATGATAAATATTAAGTTACCCTTTGCCTACCTTGTTAAATCCAGGTTAGTGTGCCGGTTAACCACACACGCTCCACTAACGGTTTAAACAAAGTGCAAAGTGTAATTTCATGGATTAGCACCTTATTCACATTTTCCTAAGTAACTAAGATTGGGAATTAATAAAAGGTTTAGTTACTTAGTATTTATCATTAATACTTTTAATGAAAGGAGAATTATAGTCCTTGTCCTACCTGTTCGGCTAACGACCCTCCACCAGTCAAGGAAGCGGTGGGTGAGAGTGGACACCCATTAAGCTGCCATTTTATAGGCAACAACCTTATCCCCCCTTGTAGACCGGCTTCGTGAATGAGGCCTACTAATGGTAAGACTGACTTGCTCTTATACATATATATATATATATATATATATATATATATATATATATATATATTATTAACTTATAATATTATAAAGTATAAGGGTTGAATGTTAACTTTTAAAATTCTAAGGGCTTAACTTGGAATTAAAGTATTCATCAGAGAAACTTTACAAATTCCAAAACTTGAGGGCAAGTTTTGAAAATATTCAAAACCATTTAATTCCATAACTTATGTGTTTAAAGTAGTTTTAATTAAACTCTTCAAGTTCCATAAATTGAGGACAAGTTATGGAAGACTTTAAACTATTAAAGAATGTAACTCTTATTCTTTTGTAACTTATGGAACTAATTAAGTTTACACATTTTTATTATTTGATGAAGTGACTCTTGAACCTCCATAACTTGAGGACAAGTTATGGAGTCATAAAACCATTTAATGAGGACAAGACTCTTCATTTTGTAACCTTTGCCAACTTTTATGAGTTTTAAGAAACTTAAATGTGACCTTTCATGTAACTTGAGGACAAGTTACACAAACACATTTTAGAATCAACTCTTAGATTAAAATGGATTAAAGACATATAATCAATTAACTTTTTCTATTAATCTAAGCAACTCATATGAGCAATAATTCACATCAAACTTTTTCATGTAACTAGCATAACTTTTAAACTAACACAAAACATGAATCTATTGACAATTATCTTTGAAATTGGATTAGCATGAACATTACCACATCAAAAACAAGTTTATAAGGTCAAAAACAGCTTAGGGTAATGTTCCTAGTCCAATTCCAGCCAAAACAGTCGAATATATGCTATCTGGGGGTCGAACTCGTTGAGTGCATGAACCAACTCGGCGAGTTGGATGCATTTTGCCTTGGACTCGTCGAGTCCCTTCATGGACTCGGCGAGTCTGCTGTTCAGACAGCCACAAAATTCGATTTTTCAGCCATTTTTGCAAGTATAACAAGAAAACAAGCCTAGGCTCTGATACCACTGTTGTGTTTTGAGCATTCTAACACTCCTAAGTGTACATGCAACCCTAAATACATTGGATCTATGTTTTCTCTATTATACATGCAAATATGAATATTCCAAGGTATTACCCTATCTAGCATACTTGGGTAATATAACAAGTTAGAATACATACCTTTTAATGAAGCTTGAAGTCTTCAACTTTAAGAGCTTAGCCCCAATAGTGTGGAAGCCTCAAGTGGAATCACAAATCACCAAAACACCTTGGAAAACCTTTAGAGAATATGGATACTTGGCTCACACTTATGAAATCGGTTATTGCCCTCTTTAGTGTATCCACACTAGCCACTAGCCTAATTTCATGAACCATAAGACCTTTTATATAGTGTGGAGGATTAGGGTTAAACCCGAATACTCATGACCTTTCATTTTCTAGGATCCATGGGTTAAAGCTCCATGGACTATCCATGAAGACTTAGCCCAACCTAAATGAACTTGGCCCACTACACGTATATATCTAAGAGTCCATATTTAATTAGTTCCTTTTGATCACTTAATTAATTATAAATTAATTATTGATCAATACTAATTAAATAATATGATTATATATTAATATATTAGAACTTATAATATATTAATATAAATCATAAATATACTATTCTCAAAAGACTATCCATATAAATTGTGCCGGTGAAGTGCAACCCAAATGGACCATGCCGGGTCGGGTCAAGTACATACCAAATATAGTTATGGACTTAGACATTAATCCAACACAACGTACCTCTGGAGTACGCCCCGCGTACGCACCCTGAGTTGACTCGGTCGAGTTGACTCGGTTGGGTTGACTCCGCTCGGTTGACTCAGTTGACCTAGTTGGTTTGACCTGTTGGCTTTGACTTTAACTAAGTTTGATATTGAGGGTATTTTGGGATTTTGATGGAAATTGGTCATTGGTGGGAATAGGTGTTAGTTAGAGAGCTTAGATTTGGAGTCGGGACCTCATCAGCTTCTGTTCAGTTTGTGAGGTGAGTTTTCCTCACTACACTTTCGGGTCGAAGGCACCAAGGCCTACCCATTGGATTGTTATCCTGGTTTATCGTATGTTGGTATGTTGTAGTGGTTTTTTAGATCTATATCCTGGTCTATAGGATGATGCTATGCTTAGTGATCTGTAAGATCTGTCTGATTGTCTGTTGACTAGTTATATGTATGCTTATCTGTTATGTATATATCGACATGGGTTATGTGTGGTTGGGTTGAGGCGGACCAGTGTAGACTGAAGGCTAAGAGACCCAAGGCGTCCCGGATAGATTGAGGCCCGAGAGGCATACCAGTCAGGCCGAAGGCCCGGAGAATGTTCCAGATAAGTTGAAGGCCCGGTGAGGCGTACCAGTCATGATGAAGGTTCTGTGAGCATACCAGATAGTCTGTAGGCCGGTGGGGGCGTACCAGTCAGGCTAAAGGCTCTGGATGCATGCTGTTTGTTATTATGATTATGTGTTGTGTTGGTACTTTGGGGGAAATAACTAAGCGTTGGCTTACAATTTTGGGTTATGTTTCAGGTACTTCGGATGTTCGCGGGAAGGCAAAGGTGTGACCGTACACATCCTCATGTTTTTGACTTATGATTTTGGGAGACTCTGATGTTGAACATGCTTTGAAAATTATGATTCTAAACAATTTATGGAATTAGTTGGTTTTTAAAAAGTTTAAATTTCTTGTGAATTTATGGGTGTTACACTCTTTGTCTCGCTTACCATTCTCGTATTGATAACAATAAAGATTATGACATAGTTAGCACGTAGAACCCTATGTCATGACTTCTCACCTTTCACCTTAGTCTCTTAGTGAGTACATGTGGGCTGCCAATCCATCGGTCCCAAATAAGAGATAGCTAGCCTATTGTACAAGTTGACATGTCTAGAATACCATTGACTTTGGAAGGACACACACAAGTTATTCCCATCTTACATGAATTCACATTTACGCATGTTAAAACTTAATTCAAAACAACATAATCTTTTATCTTTATAAAACACTTTTATGAAATTTTTTTCATGAAATGCACAAGTAAATGAGCACACAAGTAACACAAAACATGTATGTATGAAAACCCTTTAACCCAAACTCATTATAAAACATCAACATTTTTTTGTTATGGAACATGCATTCGATACTACCCACCTTTAATGAAATATGATCTATTCAACACTCTTAAAGCTTTGTATACCTCTTAAACACCACCTATTGTCATTACCAAGTATTTGATATAAAATAACCCACATACCTCTATATATTTTCTTAGTAATTTGAATCTAACTATAAGTTCCTTACACTTCAAATAGATTATCTATAATTTTTTTTGGGGGGTGGGGGTGAGGGGGGTGGAGGGGTGGGGGGTATAATCGGAGGTCAAAATCAAGCTGAAACGGATTCTACATTTTCAAAACCGATGACCCGACACAACCCACCCATGTATGAATGACACGCCACGTGCCAGTTTTTCCTATTGTGACAAGCCCCATGCCACTCTTTTTGTACATACATTCTATGTAGAACTAGACGAATATACGCGCTTTCCGCAAAATAAAAGAATATAATTGAAAAAAAACATTATATACATGTTGAAAATAATAAGACGTTAGCTATACAATACGAAGTCTTACACTAATATGGTATATAGATTTGTATTTATTTTGAACCACACTACAAAATAGACATATATCATAATCATATCATTCAATAACATTAACCCGTGATTTACATTTAAAGAAAAGTAAACTTGGTTTTCGATTTAGTATAAAAATTTAACGTTATGATTTTTTTAATTTAGAATTACTTATCTATTGACATTTTTTAAATTTCGATCATGATGGTTAATTGATATATGAACTATTGTTTGTAGGTTAACTCAATGTAATTTTTTTGTTAATTAATTAAAAACAACTTATTTGTAAATAAGAATTTTATTATAACACATAATATATAAATTAACAAAAATAAATGTAGTATAATAATTATTTAAATGTCTATCAATAATAAGATAATATTTTACACTTAATATAACATATTTTAAATTAACATATTAATTACAGTAAGTTGAAAATTGAAAAGTTATAGAGGTTTGAAATGCATGTAATAATTGGAAAAATGTTTTATTTATATTATAGCATGATATAATATGAAATGATAAATTGAATTAAAATAAAATTATTTTTTTATATTATTTATTTTATTTTTTGTCTTGTCATTGTACATTTATAATATTTAACATAATAAGTGTATTGAAATACATAATATTTAAATTAATTAAAATCAGTGTTACATAATAATTATTTTAAAAGTCTAGTAATAATAAGATAATATTTTACACTTAATAACATATTTTAAATTAATAGATTAATTACATTAAGTTGGAAATTAAAAGGTTATGAAGGTTTCAAATGCTTACAATGATTGGAAAAATATTTTGTTTATAATATAATATGATATGATATGACATGATAAATTGAATTAGAATAAAATTATTTTTGATATTATTTACTTAATTTGACTTGCGTTGTACATTTATAATATTTAACATAATAAGTGTATTACAATATATTATATTTAAATTAACAAAAGTAAATGTATTATAATAATAATTTTAAAAGTATACCAATAATAAGTTAATATTTTTTATTTAATCATATAAGTTAGTATTTTTTATTTAATAATATATTTTAAATTAATAGATTAATTATATTAAGCTGGAAAGTGAAATATCATGGCCGTGTCAAATACATATGTTACATATGTTGATAGAGAAAATATATCATTTGTAGTATAGTATGATTATCTATTTTAATTAACTATTGTTATTATTTATTAACTTTTAAATTTTTTTGACAATGTTTTAGATTCATCATGATGATTATTTACCATTCACTTTTGTATTGTAATATAATATAATTTATAAATTTATGTTATATTTAATTATTACTAAAACTAATTTTTTTTTAAAAAAACTTAATATAATTTTAGTTATTATAATAAAGTAGACTGTGGACATTTTTTTTAGTTAATTTGACTTTTAGATGTAGGCTTTTTTACATTTATCATATTTAATATTTTCATTTAACTATTTAAAATATATAAGTTTGAGTTTTATTTATTTATTTATTTGTTTTTTTGTTAATTTTATTTGATATTTTACTTTATGTTTTAAAAGTTTTTATTATATTTTTAATTTTATTTGATATATTAATTCAGGTAATGTATTGAACATTATATTGAAGTCAACAAATTAAGTATGTCATATTAGTAATTCAAGAAGTCTTCTAGTTATGATAATGTTATAACTACCAACATATTTAAGTAAATAAATGTAGGTTATTATAAAAAATAGTTTTTTTGAACATCTTTTAATTAATTTGACTTTTAGAATTAAGTTTTTACATTTATCGTATTTAATATTTTCCTTTTAACTATTTAAAAATATATGTTGAACTTTTTGAAAATTTGATGTGATATTTTACTTCAGGCTTTAAATTTTATATTGTATTATTAAGTTTATTTGATATACTAATTTAAGTATTGTATTTAACATTATATTAAAGTCAACAAATTAAATATATATCATATTGATAATTCAAGAAGCCTTCCAGTTATGATAATGTTATAACTACCAACATATTTAAGTAAATAAATTTAGGTATATTATATGAAAATATGAAGAGTTGTGAGTTTCAAATGGATGTGATGAAAGAAAAAATGGTTTCTTTATAATATAGTACTAGGCGATATTCTTCTCATTGAGAAGTTATAATTAAAATATTGATAAATATATGTTATTAAAATAAATATATATACTTGTTAGTAAGTTTGAATTAATAATTCTTAAACTAATTTATTATAAAATATTCTAAGTATTTTAAATAAATGATAAGCATTATAAAAAATAATTGTACGGAATTACTTTTGTAATGGATTTATGAGTATCAAATAATAGATCTCATATTATTCTATTTAAAATCGAATCATCTTTATAGCCGCTACTCGTGAAAATAAAAATAAACTCAATTTAGATAGACATATTTTATTTTAAAAATATTTTTTGATACATGTTTTATATTTAATATTTTATTTAAACTTTTAATATTTTTAATTTATTTTAGACTATCTATTTTGAGGAAAATATCATTATTATAAAAAGTAATTTTTAACTATTTTTTTTTATTAATTTGACATTTTAATTTAGATTTTACATTTAAACTTTTTGACTATTTAAAAAAAATAGGTTTTAAATATATTATAAAAATTATGTTTTAAATTTTATATCATATTTAGATTAACAAACTAAGTATATTATATTGAGAATAGAGAATTTAAGAAGAAGTTCAAAAGTTGGGTGTTTCAAATGAATGTGGTTGAAGAAAAAATGGGTATTTTATAAGTATATATAGATATAGATAGATAGATGATATAATATGATATGATGATTTGCTAAAAGCTTTTTAAAATGTTCCATTGACCAAATGGTTATTTGATATATATATATATATATATATATATATATATATATATATATATATATATATATATATATATATATATATATATATATATATATATATATATATATAGTTAAGTCATTTCTTTTTTGTGACTTCATCATTTATAGCTTTAAAAGTCACATATGCTTTAGAAAGCTTATATGGACATCATCTTTCGAACAACGGTCTTAATAGTTCCTAACGACCATCACCAACAATGATTCATATAAGCTCTTATTACATCCATAAATATTTCATTTGTCATTTGTAAACATTCAATTAAGTCATGGAGCTTGGTCATTGGATTCTATAGAATGGAATTGGGGACTCTATCCATGAAATCCCTTCTGAATCTAGATCTATTTGTCACACCCCCGAACCATGACGGCGGAAACGTCCGGAGGCGGATGACGTCATTGTTTAGTATTCATAACAATTGAATATGAATTAAACATAGCAACCAGACAACATACATTGAGACAACAAACTTACATTGTTTACATATTGTATTTGTTCATCAATTACACAAAAGTGACATAAAAGTAAGAAATTCAAAAATGTAGCAAATCCGAGTCTTAGGTACCTGCTTACTGGTTCCCTGAGAATACAAGTCATTTTGAAAATCGTCAACATTGAATGTTGGTGAGTTCATAAGAATATTTGTATGAAAATATTTGTAACAACTTTGTTTGTAATAATTTGTATGACTCTAAAAAATCCGATATTTTCTATGAAAATGGTTTGTAAGTCTCGTTCCAAAACTGTGAATATGTGAATGCATGTCCTTTGTTTTCTTTTGTTTGTAATTGTAAAGAGTAAGTTCCCAGAAAATCCAATATTTTATATTGTATGAAAACTGTAGTCTTAAACCCTAGACTAGTAGTGGAAACAATAGTGTACCGAGAGTAAAAATGCAGTTTTATATTTTATAAAACCGGTAAAGTATAAGCTTCCCGTAAATCAAGATAGTATTGTTAATCCCTAAGTGAGTTATTATAACCATGCTTAATGTGACTGTTATGCATGTACGACGTTCTTCAGGCATCAGAATAGCTAAGATGTTTGTCACCCTAGACTGGCTCGTCTAGCTGTAGCGAACAGCTCAGGTGTGGGGGTGTCAATCCCCGTATAGATCTATACACAACTATCTCGCTCTCCCTCCAGGAGACTCTAGTTATAATGCAGGACTTAGAATGTACACTAGGTAGGTACGGTGAAGACAGTGTCTCACTAGAGCCTTAACGGCTTTACGCGAACTTTGACTCCCATTATTGAATAATGAAAATGACAGTACTAGTGTGAATTTATGACTGAAGTTTTATGACACGCGTTTTACAGCTTTTATGACATTCAGCTTATTACTCATGCTTTAAAAGCTTCATGATAGGCAGATTATGACACGCGTATTTTTATGTCATGAATTCTGTTTCGTATACCATTTTGGTTAAATTATTTATAATAATTTTTATAAATAATCTTTAGTGAACATGTCTAACTGTAACATATTTTATGAAAATAGCATAATAGTTCCTGTTTTCAAGCCATCAAAATAGTAACAACGTAGTTACGACTATTTTACTAATAAATTATTTTTAGCAAAATATCAAGCTTTGTAGTTTGTTTAACACACCATAACCGGTTTGAAAGTTTTGTAACACAAAATATTTTATTTTGTTTTGACTCTAATAAGTCACGATTTATACAAAACGCATATAGTAACCTTGAGATCTATTATCTTCAAATATTTGTGTAAAGTATAAGGGTTACAAATGCACATGTCCAAGAGTTAAACATGTTTGAGCGTAACACTCATATTTTTGCCATTTTTGAGTGTACAATCATGACCACAAAACTTTTATAACACAAAGATGTTATCAACATTTACTTTATGATTTTAACACATGTTAAGAACCTTTTTATTCAAGAACTTGTTCCATTTTCAACCCATAACTATGATGCATGCAATTATCCAAAGGGTAAACGAGACTTGACTTGTATTCTCCCCCCGAAAAGTATGAAAAACACGAAAAGATGGGGGTATGAAGCTCACCTTGGTCTTTTTTGTGAGTTGTAGGAAGAAGAAGAAAGAAGAAATGTCGAGCTTAGCCTTGAGCTTGGAGAGATCCTCGAAAATGGGTGATGTTCTAAGAATCATACACACGAAAATGGGTGTGTAAATGGGATGATCTTAACACTAAGGTGTATAAAATCACCGGAGTTTTACCAGAAACTTACCTAGATTTCTTAGGACCACTTGAAGATGTATTTTCTCTTTAAGGTGGTTCACGAAAATTTGAGAGAAAAGAGAGGGATTCTTGAGAGTAAAAATGAGTGAAAGATGATCTTTGTGAGGATATGGCAGGGGGGGGTGTTTGTGGCCGAACACACTTAAATGGGGGAAAGGGGTTGACTTCTTGTGGCCTAGAAACATGATGGGTAATTAGTACATGCGCATGGATGTATGAGGGTTAATTACATTGAGGTTTGTGGGATAATAGTGAGGTGTCACCTCCCTTTTTCCATTTCTTTTTTTTTTGTCTAATCCCAACATAGGGTTTTCGGCCCCTATGGCTTTTTCATGGGAGTTTTCGGTTTTAGGGTGGCCAAAAACACCCTAACTCCTTAACAGGTTTGCAGTTTTGATGTCTGTATGGGTTTTTGGGTTTTAATTGATCCATTAGAATGGTTTTCGGTCCAATAAGGTCCAAAGAAATGGGTTTTCGGCCTATAGTGTTTGGGCCGAGAATTCATGGGCCAAGGCCCAAAATTAATTAGGTTTAGCTATTGGATCAAATTTTGGGCTTGTGAGAGGCTATTTCAATTTGATTTTAAATGTACGCTCATAAGTATGCAAATAACATTGTAGTTTGAAATTCACTAATTTGATGTTGCAAGATTACATAGAGGAAATTTTTGTACATGAATCACCATCTCAACCCTAAATTTGCTAGTTGTGACATCATCCCCCCGTTAGAGGGAATTTCATCCTGAAATTCCTTCTAAAGTAGCCTTCAAGAACTAGGGAAAATATTGGGGTACTTCTGTATCATTTGGTATTCGCGTTCCCAGCTGTACTCATGTCCTCGCTTGGCACTCCATCGAACCTTTACAATGGGAATGCGGGTTTGCTTTGTTTGTTTCACTTCTCTATCCATAATTTCAACTGGTTCCTCAAGGAAATGGATATTTTCATTCACCTCAATTTCTTCAAGCGAGACAACGAGAGTCTCTCGTCAAATAAGCATTTCTTCAGGTTTGACACATGAAAGACAGGGTGTACATTGCTGAGTTCTGGTGGTAACTGTAGCTTGTAAGCCACCGGACCAATCCTGGCAAGGATTTCGAATGGTCCGATGTATCTTGGGTTCAGCTTCCCACGCTTCCCAAAGAGTATCATCCCTTTACAAGGAGAGACCTTTGCGATCACCCACTTGAAATTCCAAAGGCTTTCGTCTTTTATCCGCGTAGCTCTTTTGTCTGTCCCTAGATGCTTTTAGTCGTTCCTTAATCTGGACGATCTTCTCAGTTGTTTCTATGATGATTTGAGGACCGGTTAGAGTGTTGTTGGGTACTAGTCCCTTTCCAATTGTGTGTCTCCTACCTCCGCCCAACAGAGAGGTGATCTGCATTTTCGTCCATATAGGGCCTCGAAGGGAGCGACCTTGATGCTCGTGTGATAACTATTGTTGTACGAGAATTCAATCAGTGGCAAGTGGACATCCAATGCCTTGCCGAAGTCTATCACACAGGCCCTTAGCATATCTTCTAAGGTTTGGATGGTCCTCTCCCTCTGCCCATCTGTTTGGGGATGATAGGTGGTGCTCATATCGAGCTGGGTTCCCAACGATCTCTGGAGTGATTGCCATAATCGCGATGTAAATCTGCTATCTCTGTCAGAGATAATAGATTTTGGAACGCCATGTAGTCTCACAACCTCCTTTATGTAGATCCGGGTCAGCTTTTCCATTTTATACGTTTCCTTTATTGGCAGGAAATGGGCGGATTTGGTCAACCGATCGACAATCACCGAGATGGCATTCAATCCGTCTGCCGTCTTGGGTAATTTGGTTATAAAATCTATTGTTATTCGCTCCCATTTCCACTCGGGCATCTCTGGTTGTTGTAGTAGACCCGAGGGCTACTGATACTCTACCTTAACTTTGGCACAAGTCAAGCACTTGCCCACATAGGTAGCAATTTCGGCATTCATATTCGACCACCAATAATGTTGTTTGAGATCCAAATACATTTTGTCGGAACCCGGATGGACGGAGTACTTTGTCTTGCGTGCTTCATTCATGACCACGTCTCTGAACCCACCAAATTTTTGGGTCCAGATCCGGTCCATAAGGTAGTAGGCTCCGTCCACTTTGACCGTAAGATTCTTGTCCATCCCACGCAAGGCTTCATTTGCAATGTTTTCCGGCTTCAAGGCTTCCAGTTGAGTGTGACAACCAAAATTTTTTTGCCTTGTAAGTCCAGCCAATCAATTGAGAGTCAGACTCATTTCGGCTATCTTTTAGCATTGTTAAGGATCGTTTTATGAGTTCTAAGCCTAGTACACTTAAGGATTGGGTGTAGGGATATGTTATCTTCAGTTCATCGAGTTGTATTCAAGCCATACACTCCTTCAAGAGGAGTGTACGACCGTACACATGGGTGTACGACCGTACACTCAATGTGGCCGTACACCACCTCCTATATATAATCCATCTCTTCATTTTTCATTAATTTATTCAACGTCCAAGTCAAGAACTCGAGTTCTCTCTCAACTATCATCAAACTTTCACCTAGATCTTCAAAGAAAGTAAGCATTCCTTCCATTATTTAGTTGATTCATTTCATTATCTAGTAAGGATCCATGATTTCATCCATGAAACATCATCAAAACTCACGAACATCAAAAGTGTACGGCCGTTCCAAACCCGGAATGATGTGTTATTACCTCGTGTTTGTTAACCCTGGTACGTTGTATTTGTACCGTTGTTAGTGCAAATCCGGATGATGTGTTATTACCTCGTGTTTGATAACTGGTACGTTGTATTTGTACCGTTGTTAGTGCAAACCCGAAATGATGTGTTATTACCTCGTGTTTGCTAACCCTGGTACGTTGTATTTGTACCGTTGTTAGTGCAAACCCAGAATGATGTGTTATTACCTTAATTTGTTATAAACAATGAGTTAAAGATACGATAACTTCCTAGGATACTAGGAATATATAGTATAAGTGTGTAATTCATGATTTGTTCTTTTGTTATAGTTATAGTATGCTCCTCCCTGTACTAGTTATAGTATATTCCTCCCTGTTCTAGTTATAGTATGCTCCTCCCTGTACTAGCTATAGTATGAACTGAACATCTAAACTATATCTATTATAGTTTACTAGTATGTTTACTTGAACTGTTACTGACTTGAAGAAAAGACTCATTTAACTACTGAGTTATGATTGTACTTCAAAACGGAGTTTTATAAACCATAAAGTAACATAACTTTAAAAGAGTTTTTGAAATGGTTTTGATCACTTATAAACACATAAGTAATCCTTTGAAATGATGTTTATCACAAAAGATTTACACAGTTATCATTGTGTTCAACTTGTATTCCCCCCTTAAAAGCATTTAAAACATTTAAAAGTAATTATAATAACTCACTCGTCTGAATAAGTCACAACATTCACAAGAGAACTAAAGATCCGTTCAAGGAAGCTATGATGGCTTAGTATGTACATCAGGGTTGTGCATAGCTATGATTTTGCAGACATAGAGTGAGTGATTCCGCCTTATCTCCAGTTCCTTGTCTGGTTGTGGACCTGGGGCAGAGTCGCACATCCGACCGTCTTACTAATCTTAATTATATACGAATTGTATACACGAGGTAATGATAGATGGGCCAAGTATAAATCCTATTATGGACATTAGGGCAAAGTTGCTCAGGTCTACGAGTGGATATTTTGCCAATCAGAGGAGCACAACACCAGTAGTACTGCTAAGAAAGCTAATTTCGGGACGAAATTCCATCTAACGGGGGGATAATGTGACAACCCAAAAAAAAGTTCCTTGTAAGTCCAGCCAATCAATTCAGAGTTAGACTCATTTCAACTATCTTTTAGCATTGTTAAGGATCGTTTTATGAGTTCTAAGTCTAGTACACTTAAGGATTGGGTGTAGGGATATGTTATCTTCAGTTCATCGAGTTGTATTCAAGCCATACACTCCTTCAAGAGGAGTGTACGGCCGTACACATGGGTGTACATCCGTACACTCAATGTGGCCGTACACCACCTCCTATATATAAGCCATCTCTTCATTTTTCATTCATTTCTTCAACTTCCAAGTCAAGAACTCGAGTTCTCTCTCAACTATCATCAAACTTTCACCTAGATCTTCAAAGAAAGTAAGCATTCCTTCCATTATTTAGTTGATTCATTTCATTATCTAGTAAGGATCCATGATTTCAACCATGAAACATCATCAAAACTCAAGAACATCAAGAGTGTACGGTCGTACACTCTATCTATGGTCGTACACCCTTGTTAAGTCCATAATCTAAGGCTTAAAACACTTCCTAGTCATTTGGTACCCCTTAGAACTCTAGAAACCTTGAACCCCTTTGACTTAAGACCCAAAAATGCATCCATCTTGGGGAGTGTACGGCCGTAAACACTTGGTGTGGCCGTACACACCTCAAAACCCTCCAAAATGAAAGCCGTGGTCATCCTTTGGTTGTGCATTTGTCACACTAGCTTCCCCATGGATCAAACACCCTTCCTTATGCATGTTTTCCATGAGTGTAGGCCGTACACTCCATGGCCGTACAGACCTTGGCCGTACACTCCATGTTGTGGCCTTAAACCCCCTTTGATCAATCATATGTGATTCTACACTTCATTTCAAGTGTTTCCTAGTCCCTAAGGTTGTTTTCTTGCATGTTAGTTGTGTAAAACATTAATTACATGCCTATATATGCCATTATATGTCATTTAGGACTCGTTTGTGTCTCAGAAATTCATTCGTGGAACTTCTCATCCTTACGCGAAGCTGCAATTGAATCACCCACATAAGGTGAGTTCATACCCCTATAATCAATCTTTTAAATGTTTTAAATGCTATTAAGGGGGGGGGGGTGGGGAATACAATTTGAACACAATGATAATTGTGTAAATGTTTTGTGATAAACATCATTTCAAAGGATTGCTTATGTGTTTATAAGTGATCAAAACCATTTCAAAAACTCTTTTAAAGTTATGTTACTTTATGGTTTATAAAACTCCGTTTTGAAGTACAATCATAACTCAGTAGTTAAATGAGTCTTTTCTTCAAGTCAGTAACAGTTCAAGTAAACATACTAGTAAACTATAATAGATATAGTTTAGATGTTCAGTTCATACTATAGCTAGTACAGGGAGGAGCATACTATAACTAGAACAGGGAGGAACATACTATAACTAGTACAGGGAGGAGCATACTATAACTAGTACAGGGAGGAGCATACTATAACTATAACAAAAGAACAAATCATGAATTACACACTTATACTATATATTCCTAGTATCCTAAGAAGTTATCGTATCTTTAACTCATTGTTTATAACAAATTAAGGTAATAACACATCATTCCGGGTTTGAACTAACAACGGTACAAATACAACGTACCAGGGTTAGCAAACACGAGGTAATAACACATCATTCCGGGTTTGCACTAACAACGGTAAAAATACAACGTACCAGGGTTAGAAAACATGAGGTAATAACACATCATTCCGGGTTTGCACTAACAACGGTACAAATACAATGTACCAGGTTTAGCAAACACAAGGTAATAACACATCATTCCAGGTGTGCACTAACAACGGTACAAATACAACGTACCAGGGTTAGCTAACACGAGGTAATAACACATCATTCCGGATTTGCAGTAAAAAAGGTACGAATACCACGTACCAAAGTTAGCAAACACGAGGTAATACATCATACCAGGTTTACACTAACAAAGGTACAAATACAACGTACCAGGGTTAGCAAACACGAGTATGATACTAGAATTATTTATAAAGGGTACATCTACAAAGTACCAGACTATAATAAATAAAACACATAAACATATACAAAACTCACAATAGTATCGAACATTCAGTTAGAAGGGGGCCTATAATGCTAACTTTATGATTCCTCGGTAGATATATTAGGAATATATATTAATCGAGTCCAGCAGATAGTAGGATGTGTGTCTTCCGCTTCATTTCCTGTTCCATGTTTGGTTGTGGGCTTAGAGCAGATACACCCAGTCTACTATCTATTCGATCTTAACTATATATATATATATATTCCGTATACACCAAGAAATCATAAGGAGTACCAGGTATAGGTCAGGACACAGTATACAAATTCAATACACTGTTTTCTAGTACAAAAACATACTTTCAGATAAAACATTGAGTAAACTAAACTAGAAACTTATTAGTGAAATGTTTAATCTATTTTATTAAACCAGTAAAACTTAAAGGACCTTAAGTGGTTAATTCTATAATACCTTAGTTTATACATCAGGGTTATATATAATTAATATCCAATAGGTAGTTGAATGTGTGACTTCCGCCTCATTCCCTGTTCCTTGTTTGGTTGTGGGCTTAGGACAGATTCACACAATTAACTATCCATTCGATATTAGATTATATATAGCTCGTATAAACTAAGTGATTATAGATGGAATTACTATGGTTACCATTTTTACTAAAGGAAATAAGGGTTAATCTTAAAGAATGTTTTCTTCATATATAAAGGAACTATTACAATTAACTTCGTGAGTACTAAATAAATACACTAGTGTTATATACAGTAAAGATCTAACAAACAATGAGATGTGTGACTTCCGCCTCATTCCCTGTTCCTTGTTTGGTTGTGGGCTTAGGGCAGATTCACACAATAGATTGTTTGTTTGATCTGGATTTTATATAATTTGTATCCATTTAACATTCATAGAAAGGATTGTAGAGTCATTTTTACTTATCTTTCATCATATCAGAAGATATAGGATCTTCTGAAGGAACAGGCGGACTTTTCTAAAAGAACTTTCAACTTACTAATACATCACTAAAATACTTATGAACTCACCAGCTTAAATGCTGATTTACTCTTTCAAAATAACTTGTATTCTCAGGTAACTAGTAGACAGGTACACGTGCTGGGATTCAGAAGATGGAGCATAGTAGCTTCATGTCTTGTTTTTTATTTACTTTTGGATTCAATCTTGTGTGAATCACTACTTTGTAAATACTTTAATAATAATACAATGGTTGTTTGTTACTTTGATTACTATGATACATGTCTTGTGATACTAAACATGACGTCCTCCGCCCCCGAACGTTTCCGCCGTTCCGGTTTGGGGGTGTGACATTGAGCCTCTTTGATTTACGAAGACAAGTAGGAATGGATGGTCATTGTTAGTGTTCTTGTTCGACGACCCGAGTACTCTTTCCGGATTAGGGCGTTAGCCACCACGTTGGCTTTGCCCAGATGGTAACGGATCTCACATTTGTAATCATTCAGCAGCTCAACCCATCGTCGTTGCCTCATGTTTAGCTCTTTCTTGTTCAAGATATGTTGGAGGCTTTTGTGGTCTGTGAAAATTGTGCACTTTGTACCATAGAGGTAGTGCCTCCAAATCTTTAGCGCAAACACGACTGCTCCCAACTCCAAGTCATGTGTGGTATAGTTCACCTCATGGGTCTTTAGTTGCCTTGACGCTTAGGCTATAACCTTTCCGCGCTGCATGAGTACACAACCTAGCCCCTGATTGGAAGCGTCACAGTATACCACGAAATCTCCTGTCCTTTCTGGGAGAGACAAAACAGGGGCGCTGCATAAAGCTTGTTTCAAATTTTGGAAAGCAGTCTCTTGTTTCTTCTCCCAGGAAAAGGGTACACCCTTTTAGGTTAAAACGGTGAGTGGCTTGGCAATCTTGGAGAAATTATGTATGAACCTCCAGTAGTAACCTTCGAGGCCTAAGAATTTCCTGATATCCATTGGGGTTCTTGGGGTTTCCCAACCTTCAATTTCTTTGATATTGGAAGGGTCCACATGTATCCCCTCTACATTGACCACGTGTCCCAGAAAATCCACTCTGTGAATCCAAAACTCGCACTTGGAGAATTTTGCGTACAGCTTCTCCGCTCTGAGTGTTTCCAAAACCTGCCGCAGATGTTAGCTGTGCTCTTCCTTGCTCGGTGAATAAACCAGTATGTCATCAATAAAAACTATCACGGAGTTGTCAAGGAAAGGTCGGCAGATGCGGTTCATCAAGTCCATAAATGCCGTGGGTGCATTTGTCAAACCAAAGGGCATTACCACGAATTCATAATGCATGTAACGAGTTCGGAAGGCGGTTTTAGGAATATCTTCTTCTCGGACCCATAGCTGGTGATATCCAGACCTTAAATCTATCTTAGAAAAGTAACTTGCTCCTTGCAGTTGGTCAAATAGGTCATACATCTAGGGAAGAGGGTATCGATTCTTGACGGTGAGTTTGTTGAGCTCACGGTAACCGATACACATGCGAAACGAACCATCCTTCTTTTTGACGAACAAGACTGGAGCTCCCCAAGGAGAGAAGCTTGGCCTTATAAACCCCTTGTCCAGTAATTCACTCAATTGATTGGAAAGCTCTTGCATTTCTGCAGGAGCTAGTCTATACGGCGATTTGGCGATTGGTGTGGCTCCTGGTATCAATTCGATCCGAAATTCGACTTGTTGATCGGGAGGTATTCCCGGAAGGTCTTCGGGAAACACGTCAGGATAATCACGCACCTCCGAAATGTCTTTGATACTCTTCTCTTCCTTCTTTTTATCCACTACGTGGGCTAGAAAGGCATGGTTCTTTTTGTGCAAGCACTTTTGTGACTTGATGCACGAGATGAGATGGAGGTTTGCACCGAGTTTATCACTGTAGATAATCAGGGTTTCGTCGTTGGGTAGGTGAAGGCGAACGACTTTCTCGTAACACATAATATCGGCACGGTGGGGGCTTAACCAATCCATACAGATGATCACATCAAAGCTTCTAATAGTAACCGACATTAAGTTGATTTGAAATGAGTGATTATTTAATGTTAACGTGCAACCTATGAATACGTCGTTGGTTGTTTCTGTTTTCCCATTAGCCATTTCCACTGTGAAAGTTTCGTTCGATTTTTGGGGATTTTGACTGAGTAAGTGTTTAAATTTATGACTCACGAAACTTCTTTCTGCCCTGCTATCAAATAAAATGCATGCATAGATGTTGTTGAGGAGGAACGTACCCGTGACTATCGTCGAATCCCTTACAGCCTCCTCATGTCATATCGCTAGGACTCTGCTTGTTCCCCCTACATTATGATTGTTGGCCTGGGACAGTTTCTTTTGAAGTGGCCAGTCTCTCGGCATCCATAACACACTTGACTTGCCCCAACGTTGTTGGGTTGGTTGTTCTGTTGTGCCGACCACTTGCAGTATCGGGCAGTGTGCTCTTTCTTGTTGCAAGTCGTGCATTGCATCTCCCTACAGGCTCCATGGTGGTGGAATGGTCAATTGTCGCACTTTAGCAGATTGCCGGCATATTGCTTCGTGGGAGCTGATGTGGCAGGAGTAATAGCGGCATGAATCGCCACTATTTGTTGCCTTTTGGATAGTTCCTGGGTTGGTTGTCCTTTCTTCTTGTTCCCAAACTTCCTCTTGTTCTCATTTCCCTTCTTCGGTTCTGTTGTAGGAGTCATCGTGCCCTTCTGTACCCCATGATCAATAAGTTTTTGGGCAAGGCGTTTGGCGTTGTCGAATGTTGTGGGGTTTGCCGCAATTACATTCCCTTGGATCAAGGGAGATAGTCCCCAAATGAATCGTTCTATCTTTTTGCCTTCTGATGTGATCATTCCGGGGCACAAGATCGCCAGGTCTCTAAATCTGGTTGTGTCTGCTTCGATTTCGGAACCTTCCATAGTAAGATTCCAAAGTTCCTGCTCTATCTTCTGGACTTCACCCCGGGGGCAGTACTCGGCGAGCATCAGAATCTTGAGGTCATCCCAACTCATTGAATTTGCTACTGGGAGGGTCAGAGCCTTGACATGGCCGTTCCACCATGTAAGGGCCCTATCCGAAAAGGTGCAAGCTGCAAATTTCACCTTGCTCTCTTCGGGTCAAGCACATATTTCAAACACCGATTCAATTTTCTCAAACCACCGCGTTAGGGCGATAACACCTTCGCTTCCGTTGAAAGGCTTAGGTTTGCAGTTGACAAAATATTTGTAGGTGCATTCTTTTGGTTGACCTCGGTTGTCTCCCTGATTGGAGCTACCTGTACCATTCCCGCTTCCGCCTCCATTGGCACCATTGTTGTTGATATGTGCTAGAGCCGCATTGACTGCAGCTGAAACTGCCGCCTGGAATGCGGCCGAATCCATTGGTGGTGGAGGCGGCGGCGGCGGTGGTGTTGTCTCGTTGTTCCTTCGTCGGATATATCTCCGGGGGGCATTCTACTGCCACAAGTGGAATTTGATAAGTTTTTGATAAGGGTTATGATGTGGATACTATTGTAATGAAGCATCGCGTTTAGATATGTCAGGTATAGTGATTATCGAACGTTATTTTGTACATACAATTGAAATCTTGTTTTACCAAATAAAATTGAATGGATAAGACATAGCAGATAACAACATCTATAAATAAAACACATGCTTGTTTCATTAATAATAAAGTTTTGGTACATATCTTTTTGGAAAATTGGACCTTTATAAGGTCTACAGTACATCATGATGATAATCTGACAGCATAACGACCCTCCGAATAGTGTAATCACTTAGACGAAGGGTCGGTCCTACATACAAAATAAAAGAAAGGGGTAGCACTAGCGCATACACAAACATCTAGTATATCAAAGACGGTGAGTAGGATAGATCCTACTCACGCCGAGTCTTCCCTTGCGGTGCCTGGGATGATTTAGAGGGACCTTGCAACTTGGCCAAACGGCGCTCGGCTACCCGCACCCTCTCCTCCAGGGCAGCGTGCCTCTCCTGATATTCCCTCACTTCTGCTCGCGCGGTAGGAAGGTCCTTGACGAGCTGCTCCACGGGGTAGTAATCCCTTTGGAGGTCTCGTGTGCGTGCGGATGGGACCTCCATAGTAGCCCTCATCTCCATGACTCGATGGGCTGTCGTCTGAGCCTAGTCTCCGATGTCCGTAATCCGCCGGACCATGACGGGAAGGGCTCGGTCCGCGGGCCCTCCATGGCGAAGGTCATAAAACCCTAGCTCGGTGAAGACAATGTCTCACTAGAGCCTTAACGGATTTACGCGAACTTTGACTCCCATTATTGAATAATGAAAATGACATTACTAGTGTGAATTTATGACTGAAGTTTTATGACACGCGTTTTACAGCTTTTACGACATTCAGCTTATTAGTCATGCTTTAAAAGCTTCATGATAGGCAGATTATGACACGCGAATTTTTCTGTCATGAATTCTGTTTTGTATAGCATTTTGGTTAAATTATTTATAATACTTTTTATAAATAATCTTTAGTGAACATGTGTATTTGTAACATATGTTGTGAAAGTGGCATAATAGTTCCTGTTTTCAAGCCATCAAATTAGTAACAACGTAGTTACGACTATTTTACTAATAAATTATTTTTAGCAAAATATCAAACTTTGTAGTTTGTTTAACACACCATAACCGGTTTGAAAGTTTTGTAGCACAAAATATTTTATATTTGTTTTGACTCTAATAAGTCACGATTTATACAAAACACATATAGTAACCTTGAGATTTATTATCTTCAAATATTTGTGTAAAGTATAAGGGTTACAAATGCACATGTCCAAGAGTTAAACATGTTTGAGCGTAACACTCATATTTTCGCCATTTTTGAGTGTACAATCATGAACACAAAACATTTATAACACAAAGATGTTATCAACATTTACTTTATGATTTTAACACATGTTAAGAACCTTTTTATTCAAGAACTTGTTCCATTTTCAACCCATAACTATGATCCATGAAATAATCCAACTGGTAAACGAGACTTGACTTGTATTCTCCCCTCGAAAAGTATGAAAAACACAAAAAGATGGGGGTATGAAGCACACCTTGGTCTTTTTCGTGAGTTGTAGGAAGAAGAAGAAAGAAGAAATGTCGAGCCTAGCCTTGAGCTTGGAGAGATCCTCCAAAATGGGTGATGTTCTAAGAATCATACACACGAAAATGGGTGTGTAAAAGGGATGATCTTAACACTAAGGTGTATAAAATCACTTGAGTTTTACCAGAAACTTACCTAGATTTCTTAGGACCACTTGAAAATGTATTTTCTCTTTAAGGTGGTTCACGAAAAATTGAGAGAAAAGAGAGGGATTCTTGAGAGTAAAAATGAGTGAAAGATGATCTTTGTGAGGATATGGGGGGGGGGGGGTGTTTGCGGCCGAATACACTTAAATGGGGGAAAGGGGTTGACTTCTTGTGGCCTAGAAACATGATGGGTAATTAGTACATGTGCATGGATGTATGAGGGTTAATTACAATGAGGCTTGTGGGATAATAGTGAGGTGACACATCCCTTTTTGCATGTCTTTTTCTTTTCATTTTTTTTGTCTAATCCCAACCGAAAACTATAGGGTTTTCGGCCCCTATGGCTTTTTCATGGGAGTTTTCTGTTTTACGGTGGCCGAAAACACCCTAACTCCTTAAAAGGTTTGCGGTTTTGATGTGTGTATGGGTTTTTGGGTTTTATTTGATCCAATAGAAGGGTTTTCGGTCCAATAAGGCCCAAAGAAATGGGTTTTCGGCTTATAGTGTTTGGGCCGAGAATTCTTGGGCCAAGTCCCAAAATTAATTGGGTTTAGGTATTGGATCAAATTTTGGGCTTGTAAGAGGCTATTTCTACTTGATTTTAAATGTACGCTCATAAGTATGCAAATAACATTGTAGTTTGAATTTCACTAATTTGATGTTGCAAGATTACATAGAGGAAATTTTTATACATGAATCACCATCTCAACCCTAAATTTGCTAGTTGTGACACTATTAAAAATTGTTTCATTCCATAACTACTAATGTACAAACAACATTCTAGATCACATGAGATTTTTTTTAATTATTGATTTTATAAATGTAATCATCTAAACAGATGATAATTACATATTTGACTCCAAATCTATGAATGAAGGGTAGAGTGCAATTCATCATAACCAAGGTACAAATCATACAAGAATTTAGAGTTTGAATCATCCATTTTCACCAGTAAATGATGCATTGAAATCTTTCAAGGTTGATTTAAAAATCTTATGCTATTCTAGAAGGTAATCCAACACTCCACAATTGATTTGAACTACTAGATAGAGAATTCCACCATTAATGGAGCTTGAAGCTCAACATCTTAACCAAACCTCCGTTAAAACCAAATTGTAATTGATTCAATGAAGGTTGAGAGTTCTAAAACTAATCCCTTACACATATTAACAATTAATCACCATTATAAGCACCAACATTGGATTTAGGGTTCAAACCCAAACCCTAGGTACAAACTCTTAGAGAATATGGGAAAAATTTATACCATGAAATGCTTTGACGGAATCCTTGCTTCATAATATCTTTAATTCTCTACAAATTAGCTATAGATCTTCATCAATCTATCAAGATCTTCATTAATCTATCAAAATCATCATGTGAGTGCTCTCCCCTTCTCTAAATTGTCTTATTCATCTAATGGGAAAAGACTCCATTATCTAGCTCCTAATTTCTAAAAAGTGGCATAAATGGTTCATCAATTTAATCTTTCTAACAAATCACACCATTTGACCAAAAAATTTAAATGAACTTCCATCTTTTATACTTCAACCATTAGTTTTTGTAACATCCTGTTTCCTGTCATTTCTTCTTTCAGGATCGTGGACCGGAAGTCGATTGTGTAAAGGATCTGGGCCTTAAGGAGGTAAAGTTTAGTCCTTATAGAAGAAGGTAATGATGGTTAATATATTTAACCCTTGAACTGCATATTGGTCCGAAGGGTTGAAAGGGAAAAGTCATAGGTCGGGTTCTTGCATGAAATATGGATTTTTGTTTGAGAAGTTTTTAGTCCAAGATATCTAGATAATATTGTAGGGCTCTTTAATACTATTATGTGGATATAAAGATCCTTGAAAACAGAGTTGGAACAAAGAAGTTATGACCGTTATAAGTTATGAAGGTTTTGGGTTAAGCTGAGTACGTTGGGCGTACTAGGCAATGATAGATCGTGGGGGATCAACTTGGTACCCTGGGCGTACCAGGAGTACGCTGGGTGTATGCGATTAGAACCCAAACCCTACTTTCGAAGTTTTAAGCCCTATTTATGCTCCTTAACTTCCCCATACCCTTATTTCTTTCAGCCTCCATCCTCTCTAACCCTAATATCGAAACCATAATCCCATTTGTGAGATCCTTCAGTTTTACATGCTTTGGAATGTTCTTGGCGCATCTTGGAGAAGAAGGAGCTCATTGGAGAAGTGTTGGTTGCTTTGGAGCTTGTAGATCCAGACCTTGTTCACCTTGATCTTTCTTGTGGAGGTATAAAGCTTGAATCTTGATGATGCATTTGTCAGATCTAGCTAGTTTTGGATATTATGAGCTTTTGGTCACTTTAGTGCATAAAGTTTAGATCTTAAAAGTTTGTGACCTTGTTATGGATAAAGTTGGAAACTTTATCCATCTAAACATCATTTTGATTTAGATCTAAAGGTTGGAAACATGGACTTAATGGATTAAGTAAGAAAGATGCACTTTTGTTCCCCTTTGAAACTTAAAAGACTAGATCTTTGTTTTTTGGACCATTCTAATGGATAAAGTTGGAAACTTTATCCATTATGGAGCTATTAGGAACCATAAAAATGTGATCTTGGTTCTTTTATCCCTTCCATGCAATAGTTAAGATGTCTTAATGGATAAATAAGTTAGGGTTTTAGCTTTTGGACGTTTTCTAGCCATGGAAATTCATAAAGATGGAAACTTTATGACTTAAGTCGATGTTTTGAGTCTAAATCTGAGCTCTGGACAAAAGGTCTTAAGGGATTAAGCACTAAAGGAAGGAATTGTCTTGGACATATGTACGTCGGGCGTACCTGAGAGTACACTGCGGGTACTGGCCCTAAATCATGTACGCTGGGCGTACGTGGAGGACGCTACATGTACTCAGCTGCCTTGGACTTTGACTTTTGTTGACTTCCGTTGACCGTTGACTTTTTGACCAAGTTTGACTTTGGGTCAAACTTGAGGATTTTGGACTATTGATTAAGATTTTATCTAGTTCTGGTGTTGGTAGATACGCAGGTGCAAGTAGTGCAAAAAAAGGATTGTATCACAGTGTTTCAGAGTTCTTCGATTTAGGTGAGTTTTCCTTATTGTACTCATGGGTCGAAGGCACTAATGCCGGCCCATTAGGTTGTGTTATGTATCCTGGTATATAGGATGTTGTTATGCTGTAGAGATCTGTTAGATTGGTAGATCTGTATGATTACCTGTACTTGCTAGTTATATGTTATATGTTACACATGTCGTCATAGTATGGTTGGGTTGAGGAAATCATGCTTTGTGCGGAAGCCAACAAACCTGGGAGCAAGCCATACATAAGTTGTGGGCCAGTAAGGCAAATCAGACTTATGTTGTGGGCTTGGGAGCAAGCCAAACATAAGTTGTGGGCCAGTAAGGCAAGCCAGATTTATGTTGTGGGATAGGGAGAAAGCCAGACATGAGCTGTGGGCCGGAAGGCAAGCTAGACTCATGTTGTGGGTTCAGGGGTAATCCAATCTGTTAGCTGTAGACCTAGTATGCATGTTGTTATATGTTTGTGTGGTGGTATTTTAAGTGAACTCACTAAGCTTTGTGTTACATTTTGATTGTTATGGTTTCAGGTACTTCAGATGATCAAGGGAAAGCAAAAGCGTGATCGTACACATCCTTTGATGACATGTTTCTAAAAGATTTTGTGTTACAATGATCTTGAGATATTTGTAGTTGATACTTGGTTTCAATATGAGTTTTGTTTGAAAAAAATGATTTCTCTTAATTTAAAAATGAAAATTTTTACCGTGATTTTGGAATGTTACAGTTTTAGTACTTTTAATCAAGAGGTCATTCAATAGTCAACACTTGGTCTTTAAGTTTATAAGTTGGCAAAACCAGTCATTTTACTTATTTTTTCTACTCATTTAATCCAAACATTTATTTTATTTAAAGTCTCAACATTTGTATTTTAAAAATCCATTAAATTTATCTTAATATTTATTTATTAAATAGATTATTATTTATTTTAATTTAATTTATTTCCTAAAATTTAATTTCTTAACAAAAAGGCAAAACTCATAAATCCGATTTTAAGATGTTACAATATGATCTCATAAACAGCTCTATACGAGCTCAAGAATTGTACAACTTCACCCTTATTTATTTATTTGCAAAGTGCACATTGGCTTTGAACGTTGATATAGTATGATAATAGTTATGATTGAAATCATAGGTTAGAAAATATGGTTAGATATTGAAACACTCATGAATATACAGATACACTCTCGCATATGTACAATTACATCTTTATGGTTATTTAAAACACTTGTGAGCATGTTCCTAATTCACGTACCAAACGAATGATAATACTCGTGACTAATTTCAAAATTTGCAATTAGTTTCAAGAGCTTGCGAGTGTGTTGATCATCATTAGATAATATGTCATGCCACACAGTCATGAGTCTATATAAAAACTTCCGAGCGTGTTCTTCGGTCACTGATATAAGGGCATCCCTAATGAGGTTTAATAGGAGTTGAATGGATGATGAATCAGAATTTAGGATTGAATAGAGGTTGAATAAAATGTGGGTGATGACATTGATGATGATTGAATGTAATAGGTGTATGAGCATTGAATGGTTGAATGAAATTAATTTTTTTCTTGTTCAATTAAATTTCAAATATTTGTTATCATACTTTCATATTATTTTATATTTTCAAATTTAATTTTTAATTAAACCACAAATAAAGTTAACCATATTTTTGATATTATATTATTTAGGTTTCTGTTTTTTAATTAATATATTTTTAAGTATTAAATGTTTAATTATTGTATTTTTTTTAGTATTATATCTTTTATTTTTGAATTTATAATTATATTTAAAAATATAATGATGTTGATATGAAAATCTATTAAATTTTATTAGGTTTAATGGAATGTGAATGTTAAACAATAAAATTAAATAAAAAATAAAATATGGATGTGAAAGTGATCAATCCATTGAACTAGTTCAATGAAATATGGATGCCTAATATACTATTGATACAAAATTACTTAAAATACCAAAGCCTTATTTTCTTTAACCATTTTTTATTGTTAAATGTACTCTAACAATAAGGATTGGGCCATTAGGATCTCTTAGTTTGCATCGATGCCGTTTAATTTCTCTTTGGCTAAAAATTTCCATGAGTTTAGAGCGTTGTTCACAGGGAGGGAAGAACAACATAATACGGATGAGAATAACCTTTTATATTTGGGGTTGTTTTGTTTCCCCATGGCTAATAGTCGCGGCATGATCACAGTGAACATGATCCTTGTTAATTATGAGATAAAGATATCATGTCTAATTATGTTTGTAAAACAACAATATCTATTCAAAGTTAATTAAGCTATAGTTACATGCACTACAAAAAACCGCATCTAGCTGTTAGGAAAATCATGCAAGAGAGAGAAGATGATGTCGATAGATAAGTCGCTATCCATAATCAGATGCCTATTAATATTTCCTGATTTTGGCATTTCTCGTTCCTCGATCTTGACAAACATCCAAACAAAACTATCTTTTCATGCTATCCCTGGGTGTTCTCCCATGAATCTAGCCTTCCTATTTGTTTAAATAAAGTTAACACCAACCGATTCTTTTTCTTTTTTGTTCTTTTCATCCTACTCAACGTTCAAAATGGTGGGTGAGTCTACTTCGTTACCTGAGTTCTTTGACACCTCCGCCGAACAGTTTGGCGAAACAAAATTCTTGTCAACTGGAGAAGAATCTCCTGACGACATCTTCAGTATTCTCGAGGCATTAGAGGGTGTTTCTGATGAGTTCACAGCCTTCACACCTCTACATGAGACTGATTGCGGCACCAAAGAGGGTGGTTTGCATCAGCTTGCGTCCCAGAAGTCAACTTCTTCGAGTGCTGTACAGGAACTCGAGGAAATGGAGCTTGAGGCCTTTTCACCAAGAAGCAAGAAACGGAAGGTGTCTTCAGCAGAAGAAGGCTGTGAAAACTCAGATGGACAGTTAAAGATTTCTCATGTCACCGTGGAGAGGAACAGGAGAAAGCAGATGAACGAGCACTTAACCGTTCTCCGGTCGTTAATGCCTTGCTTCTATGTCAAAAGGGTATCATACTCTACTCGTCACTTGCTATCTTTTTACAGTACCGGAAAAACATACTTTGAAGCTTTTTTTTTTTTTTTTCTTTCTGCTCATTGATGCACAATGATTCATGTAGATATTATTCTAACATATATGTGATTCTGTTGTGTTTGTGCAAACTGTAGGGTGATCAAGCATCAATAATTGGAGGAGTAATTAACTACATCACTGAATTGCAACAAGTGCTACAATCTCTAGAGGCAAAGAAGCAAAGAAAAGTTTACAGTGATGTGTTAAGCCCTAGGCTTATTTCAAGCCCTAGAACCCTACCTCTCAGCCCTCGGAAACCCCCTTTGAGTCCGAGGCCAAGCTTGCCAATAAGCCCCAGAACCCCACAGTCAGCGAGCCCTTACAGACACAGGTTACCATCCGCTACTTCTTACCTACTATCTCCATCATCCATGGCTAATACGACACCCGCTTCACCTTGTAATTCATCCTCAAATTCCGACACCATTAACGAGCTTGTTGCAAATTCAAAGTCATCTATCGCTGATGTTGAGGTGAAGTTCTCAGGCCCAAATCTTCTTCTAAAGACTTTATCACCTAGGTTACCAGGTCAAGCAACAAAGATAGTGTCGGTGCTTGAAGACCTATCTCTTGAAATCCTCCAAGCTACAATCAACACTGATAATGAAACAATGGTCAACTCCTTTACCATTAAGGTGAGCTAATCTTTAGAACTTATTTATTTTGGTGAAAAAGCTTTTTTATGTCATGGTTGCATGCATGCCCACATATATGCATCTTTCGATATACTTTTCTTTTTAATATGTTGATATTTCTTTTTCTTATAAATCTTTTCTAGGTAAATCTGAATTAAATACCTGCTATTATGGTTTTTTATAAATCGTTTCTTGGTAAATCTATATCGTAATCCAATTATCAAATGCGAGCTATTTCTAAACATAAAACATAGTAGTATATTTTAACTCTTCAAATTTTTTTTTTGCCCCAGTAATTTTTTTTGCCCATCTTCGAAAAATTCCTAGGTCCACACTTGTTGACAATAATATTTGAAAATGAGGAACTTATTAGCAAAGTGGAAGCTACTTTTAAATTCACCGGCATTTCTCATTTTTTTTTCCCAAATAATAAAAGAACAATACACAAAACGTGCAATTATAGATTAAATGTACCAACTACAATGTCTATTTTTAACATTTATTTGATTACCATCATTTCTTGATCTTTGAACATGTAAATAGTGTATTTTTGACATTTCTGTATAGTGGTACGTTGTTAAATTTCTAAAAAAAAAAACCAAATACAATGCCTTATCAATGTCAATTGCTCAACTTGAAACTTCAGCAAGGTGAATTTTTTTTAACAGCTAGAATTTTATTAAAAACAAGAAAAAGTGAATTACACACTGAAGTACAGTGGGTAATCAGCCCATAAATTCGAACTCAAACATTTTCCCCAACAATGTGAATTTCTTTAATGTAGCACGTGGACCCTGATCACTTGTTTGTTGTTTTGTCTATTATGTTTGTACAACATTATAGAACTTTTGCTCCGTTCGGTTCTTTGGTTCATTTTGCTTTTCATGGTCTCACACATAAATACATGCACAATTAACATAGGAAATAAAGAATATTCAGTAAGGTAGATTTGGGAGATTAATTAAAAAAGGCAACAACAAGGTAGCTAGCTAGCAGCTGTAGTACCGACATAACTCATGAATTTAAATTATATAATGGCTAACCTGATTAAATGCAATATGTACCAATGAAATGCTATAACTATTATCAAACAAAAAAAGTAGTTGGTTCATATTTCAAAAAGGTACCCGATCTTTGTTTGTAATCGAACATTCAATACAAGGCTATTAATTAGGTTTGTACTGCTTGTATCAGTCTTGGAACCAAAACCTGCTGCTCCAAAGTCCAAACTACCATGAATCTAAGTCTTAATGGAGTACTTTTTTATACCGTTGCAGCATTCAAATAACAAATATATTAGTTTATAATATACACAGTTTTCAAAATTCATCATTATTTACGCTTGTTTTAAGTATCTCTGTTATGAGAAAGTTCAGAAATATATGTACGTAAAAGATGAATCCGTTAATATATGGCCTTTTGTTTTGGTAGATTGGAATTGAATGCAAGCTAAGTGCAGAGGACCTCGCCGAACACATTCAGCTCACTTTTTGCTAGTACAGTTTCCGGTTCAAATTCTTGGCCTTCTCTTATTTGATGGTTTTGCTGCGTTGAGATCATACTCGATACATCTCGTATGATGTTGATGTGTAATATGCGTGATGTCGATTGGAGTAAAATACGATCATCTAACATTGCAGAGAAGATAAAAGATGATTTAGAACCCTAGCAACATCTACTTCGATCTATATATTTATAGTAATAAAAGATTCGAGGGAGATTTTCTATCGAGTAGTTAATTGATCAATGTAACTGTCACCTAGATAAGTTGTAAAATGTATTTTGCGTTTGATTAGTTTAACATCTGTATTAACTATTATCAAGTTATTTTTAAAAAATTTGTTCTCGATATATAAAATTTTGAGACTACATGCTATGCTTTGGGCTTTAGTCATGCTTATATTATTTAGGTCTTCCCAAAGGGTATATGTTCAATTTCAGACTTGATATTTAAACAATCCGATAACTAATATCATGAACTAATAACGAATTATTTAGTATTTGACAAACAATACAAGTATATATATAATATTTATAATTAGATATCCAAAACTTTTTCACAAAAGCAAACAAATATTTTTGGACAACAAGAAGAATTTATTTAAATAATTTATTTAAATGACAGCGACAACAAGAAGCTAGTTGAAAAAAACATTACAAATGATTTTTGGATCTAAGCACCAAAGTTCCTAAGACACATTCCTACCCAATTTAGATCTATTTCTAATCCAATTATAAGAGAACATTTGGATCTCATTAAAAAGGACGTGTGTTGCCTTCACCAAGCCATTGTACAACTTATTGTTTCTTGCCCGCCATAATACCTATACGAAAATGAGTATAATCATAGCCAACCCATTTGCGTCCTTGTTTTTCGAGTTCTGCCTAGATACCAGTCTTAACAAGTCCTCTAAAGTGTTCACTTGACCCACTTTTTGATCCCACCATCTAAATACCAGTAACATTGTTTCTTTACCAATAGTACATCCAAGAAAGACATGTATTTGAGACTCCCATTTGACCCTGCAGATAGGATACAAAGTTGGGGGTACATTAATACCTCTACTGATCAAATTAAGCCTCGTGGGCAACCACCCAACACTTGCCCACGAGGCTTAATTTGATCTTTAGAGTTCTATAATTTTTGCCCCAAACTATAGATGTCTATAATTTTTCTCATTGAAGAGACTAAATACCTACCATCTGGATCCGTATACCATCTCCAACAACCGTTGCAATTTTCAAACAACGAAGGCATGTCAATATTGTAACAGGTCAACCCCACTTGTAAATGAAATATCAGTCCCAAACTCCTCTTCTATTCACAACGGACCTTAACACCCTAATGCCACCATCAACACCATGAATATCGACGATAACCTCCTTCCAAGGAGATATACATGTGCTTCGTTTTCCTTTTAAAATGAAGTTAGGTTTTATAGATAATGAATACAGATAAAAACATAATGGTCATAAAAAAATTCAAAAAAAAGTTTTGTGATCTCTAAATATTTTTTTATGCATTTTTATGATTTTTAGGGTTTTTTTAGGGTTTTTTGTTTTCCATAGAACCTAAACCCTAAAAAATGGAAGAGTTATTTGGAAAACAAAAAACCCTAAAAATCATAAACATGTATAAAAAAAATACCTAGAGATCACAATACTTTTTTTTGACTTTTTTATGAAAAAATCGTAGGTTTTTAACGAAATTCGTTGAAAATTTTTTTGAAAAAAAAACATTTTTTTTATAAAAAAAAATTGATTTTTATTTTTTTTTCAGCGAATTTTAATAAAAAGCTGCGATTTTTTTAACAAAAAATTCAAAAAAAAGTTCTGTGATCTCTAAGTATTTTTTTATGTATTTTTATGATTTTTAGGGTTTTTTATTTTCCATAGAACCTAAACCTATATATATATATATATATATATATATATATATATATATATATATATATATATATATATATATATATATGAGAGCATTTAATCGAGAATAATTTTTTATTGCGAGAACATTTGAGAACATATTTGGACCATACAATTTTTTAAAATTAAAATCATCAATAATATTAATATAAATAAAAAATAAGAAAAAAATGAAAAAACCCACTAACAAACAACACTCGCCATCCAAACAACACCACCCACCACCACCACCCCCATCCACCACCCACGAAAGCCACCACCCACCAAGATCATCACCACCCGCCACCGCCAACCACGACCACCATCCACCACCATCACCACCGACCACCACCACTACCCATCACTACCACCCACCAACCACCCACCATTATGATCACCACCCGCCACTACCACCCACCACCCATCACCTGCCACAACCACCCACAACCACCACTCATCACCCCCACCTACCACCTACCAAGACCACCACCACCTATCACCGTCACCACCAACCACCACCACCACCACCACCCACCACTCATCACCACCACCACCACCCACCACTCATCACCACCACCCACCTCCACCACTCATCACCACCATCCCACCAAAACCACCATACATCACCACCGCCACCGCCACCACCACCCACGACCCAACACTAACCTACATCACTCACCACCTGCGACCACCAACAACACTCATAACTAGGGATGAAAGTGGGTCCAAACCCGGACTAGATGGACCCGGTTCCGGAAAACCCAGAACCGGTTAACGGGATTTTGTAGAACCGGATTTTGGAGGACTGTAACTCATTGAATATGAAACCAAAATTGACAAAATTATAATCTAAAATCATATACAAACTCTGAACTACACTCTGGAAAAAACTGCATGTCAATCCGACTTTAAAAGAATGAGATATGCATGTGTTAACATTTTTACAGAATACAAAGTACAAAAACAAATAGCTGAAAAGTTGAAAATTTTCAGTTTTGATAGCCCAACTTCGGAGGACTGTAAATCATTGAATATTAAACAAAAAATGACAAAATTATAGTCTAAACTCATGTACAAACTCTAAACTACAAGTTGGAAAAAACCACATGTCAATCCGACTTCAAACGAATTAGATATGTATGTTTTAAAACTTTCACAGAATACAAAAAAACTGAAAAAATCCCAATTGTTCACCTTCAATGTCTTTTTCTCGTATTCCCTATCATTTTTCTGATAAAATCCCAATTGCTTTTGGTTTGTCGATGTTTCATTCCTTCAATAGGTTATGAATATTCAATATCGACTCAATTTGATTATCCGATTTTGAATATTCAACATCGATTCCATCTGATTGTCCGATACAAGTGCATGCAAGGAGCATCAAAGTTTTGGCTTGGCCATATGATTTTGACGAATCTGGTGCCATGTTTGTGATACATTAGTCATTTAGGTATACATCTTAAATTGAATATGTTTTTATTAATTTTCATTATCTCCTTGGCGAGAAGATGCTAGAGTTGCTAAATTTTAACAGGGATCTGGTTCATCTGGAAGTTGCCTTTAAGGTATGTCGATATGCTAAAACTTGGATTTAAGACTTTTTTCATAATCAATCCAATGCTTAGCTGTTTTTTTATCCCCTGATATGGTATTAAAAAAATACAGTTAAAAACTTTGGCTAAAGAAATGTAATTAATGTTTACAGGAAGCAACTACAAAGGAGGAAGAACCGATCAGCAAAGAGAACAATTCACAATAAAATATTAAAGATGTGAAGATTTATAACCATATGTGATGTGTCGGAAACGTTTAATTTATTGTGATAGTTTCATTCTCTCTTTCTTCTCATTTAGAAGTCAATATTCTTTCTTTCTTCCCATTTAGAAGTCGATTGTAATGGTAAACCAATTCAAGATGCAAGCAATCAATTTGTTGGAACTTCTAGCTATGTTGTATTTCATTTTTTTGTATTTGTGAATACAAGAATCAATGCACAAGGATAAGGTTTAAAACTCAAACCTTGAGTTAATCTTTAAGATCAACATGTGCTCTTAATATAAGGTTCCAGTCGAATCTGGTAAACCAGTTAAGACCTGAAGGTAAATATTCAACAAAGTATTCAAGTAATAAATGAAGTAAACTTGAGTATAATCAATGCAAATATATTTAAGGAACAAAAAGAATGTAATGAAAGAACTTAGACTTGAAGGAAAGATGAAAGTGATGTGAAGATAATATTTGCTATTCTTAGATTAAGACTTTGAATCGTTCACATATATTGAAATGGTGAAACATTTAATCCTTGTATAGTGGAGGAGGAACATAGTACAATCTGAAAAACATTCTAAGGACTGGACAATAATCAGTGTTTGACCATTTCAATATCGTTCACATATATTGAAATGGTGAAACATTTACTCCATATATAGTGGAGGAGGAACATAGTACAAACTGAAAAACATTCTAAGGACTGGACAATAATCAGTGTTTGACAAACTAATATCTAAAAGATACACATAAATAAGTCCTATTAACTGTTACATCAAAGATAAGACAAAATGCATTAAATGCGTGAACAGACTTCGGATCTCGGAACATCTTGATCTCGGACTTGATCCCAATCTCTGAACTTCATTACATCTCAGATTCAGCTGACTTCTGAACTGTATTGCTTGTGATTGCTAGAGGTTCACTTTTCATGATTTAACAATCTCCCCCTAATTGAACTTAGTAATCATGTCAGCTTAGTTGGCTTCTTCATTATTGAACATATAAGCTCTGTAGAGCCAATTTCAGACTTCCAGGTACCGTTGGAGATGGTTGATGAATTTGTTCTTCACGTGCTCCAGAGCATCGGACATTGATGCATTGGCAATGAATTTTTTGAGGATCTTGGAGGGAACGAGGTGTTTGTGAAGAGCCCGAAAGAAATTTTTTCAGTTGGTCTTCTTTTGCAAGTAGACATATCCAAGCTCTGGTTCCTCAATAGGTACTTCTGCCAGAATTTGTGCTTTAAGTAGTTCATAGTTGATCTTGGCCAAAAAGCTTTTCAGTTCTGAACAGATGCGCAAATTCGAAATCACATCGGCAGAACTTAGCAACATAATCTTTGAGGAAGTTCATTGTGACACTGTAAGCAACGATGCTCATTTGATCATTTTGGCGACTTCGAAAGTGAACGACAATTGTGAGAACATCATTCAGAATGATGGAAGGGAAGTCTGCATTCGTGATGGTGATGGTGGTTTGTTTGTTCCGATTGATGTAGTACCTGTCCATCATGCAGTACATGTCAAACTTGCTCTGAACCTTTCGTCTAAACCCAATAACTTTTATGATTCTCTTCCGAGACCACACTTCCTTTTGAGGTCGTGCATTGACGGAGTAGAATTTCTTCAATCTCTCTCGTTCAGTTCTTATGATTGTTTAAGGATCATCATATGGATGGAATGGAGCGAACTTGATGTAATACTTTCCAAAGGGAGAGATTGGGAGATCGAAGTACATGAAGGGCACAATGTATAGGTCGTGAATTATCCCTTCTCAGAAGAATGAGTATATGCCCAACATCGGATTAGGGTTGTCTTTTAAACCTTGGATCCGAATGCCCTCTTCAAGTGCTTGATCGATTTGAGCTTGTGACCAGCCTTCGAACTTTCTGAATGTCCTGGGGGCTGTCAGGTTCCGAGGCAATGTTCTTCCTTTGTCTTGATGTGTCTTGCTTAAGTCAGAGATGAATTTTTGAATGTTTTCAATGATGGTAAACCCTGGAGTAGGAGGAATCAGAGGCTCTTCTGGAATGTCATCAGGTTTCCGAAGAGGAGAACCTTCATCAATGGGAGAAATTCTTGGAGAGGGAATAGGAGGCAGCATAGACTGGGTAGGTTGGAAAGCATTGATGGTGAGCTTAGTTTTGACTTTGGCCATTTCGTGGATTTTTTGAAGAGCTTCTGCCAAGGATGATAGCCAAGTAACAACGGTCCATATCATTTTCTCTTCCTCTGAAAGAACTTTAGCTGAAAATTTCCGATGAGCTTGAATTCCAATAACAACATTGGCGATATACTCGATTTCTTATTCTTCTTATTCTTCATCATCTTTGGATGGGGGGTCCATGGAAAAAACATGTATGTCATTGTCAATAGATTCATATCAGAGACTGAACTCCGAGGCAGGTTTCCATTGAATGGTACGACCCTTTCTGCTTGGTCCTTCTCCCCCTCTTGCATCGGATGACCCTGCTTCCGCGGCAAGTCGGGCTGTATCTTGGACTTCGGACAGCCTTTCGAATACCTTTTGGAAGATCATGTTAATTTTCTTAGTGAGAGCATCGTAGGCTTTGGCGGTGGTAGCATGGGCTTTTAGATGATCGAATAAGGTAGCCAAGATTGAAAGCATTTCGTCGAACTTGTTGTTCGGAATGTCGACGAAGTTCCAACAAGCTCGGATTAATTTGATGAGGACCTACTGCATGATGAGATTAAGTTCATCCTTATTTTTGATTTCCTTATCCAACCTCTAGATCTGCTTCTCATGTCGGACATGGGTTTGCTTGATCAGCTCATTGGTGGCACTGATCATATCTTCGTGGATTTTGAGCATGGTAGATGTGGTGTCGATGTGGTGATCCAGGCTGGAGTTGTATTTCTGCTCAAATTCTTCCAAAGTATGTTTGAAACACAGGGAGATGAGCCGATCAAGTTGATCTGCCCTTTCTGCTTCGGAGGGCCCAGGTTGCTACATCTCGAACAGGGACTTGAGAATAACGTCAAGCTTGGTATCGAGGCTGGAGACCTTGTCATCAATCTTAGAATCGAGCTTCGCCACAGATTTGTCAGAAAACAATGAATCGTTGTTTTATGGGATGATGTGTTTTCACGGTATTTTCTTGTGAATGTTTTTATGTTTCAATTAATTAAAAAGAAATTTTTGCACTCGAAAATTAGGACGTTACATGAATATTCCATCCGAACTTTGTCTTATATTTAAACCAAGGAAAAAGTTAATTGGACCCATAGAATCATTTCAAATTTAGTCTCCATTAATTTTCGAAATTCAGCAGTTAAGATGGGATTAGTGGATATGAAAATAATTACATCAACATAAATTTGAACTATCGTTAAATGGTCACCATCTTTCTTTCGAAAGAAGGTAGGATCAACAGAACCTTGTTTGAATGTAAATTGTTTTAGAAAACGAGTTAGACTTTCATCCCATGCCCGTGGAGCTTGTTTAAGACCATATACAGCTTTGTCTAGAATATAACAGTGATTCAGAAATTTATCATTCACAAAACCTGGTGGTTGTTCAACGTAGACTGTTTCTTCAAGTTCTCCATTCAGAAATGCACACTTCACATCCATTTGAAATACTTCAAAGTTTTTGTGAGCAGCATAAGCTAAAAAAATGTGAACGGATTCAAGTCTAACCATAGGAGCAAACGTCTCTTCGTACTCGATACCTTCTTCTTGACAATATCCTTTGACGACTAGACATGCTTTATTGCGAATAACATTCCATTCTTTGTCCATCTTGTTTTCGAATACCGATTTCAGAGCAACCACAGATGCATTTTCTGGAGTAGGAATCAATCTCCAAACTTTGTTCCGATCAATTCATTAAGTTCTCTTGCATTGCATGAGCCCAATCTGCATGATCAAGAGCAATTTTAATTCTTTTAGGTTCTATTTTTGAAATAAAAGAATTAAACATGCAAAATTCCAATTTATAAAATAAAGCAGTTTGCTTCTCTTTTTGTTGAGTACGTGTGAGAACCCCTGAAAAAGTATATCCGATCACTTGATATTGCGGATGATCTTTATTCCATTTTGTTAGTTGTGGGAAATTTTGATCGTAAACCATATCAATCTCAGCAACGACTTCTTCAAATTCCGATTGAGCATCTGATTCATTATTTTCATTATTCTCCCCCTGGAAATTTGCACTTGAACCATCATTCGGATTTGAACTCTCCCCCTGGAGTTGAGCACCTGAATCGATATTTGGAGTTGAACTCTCCCCTTGTATTGGAGCGACATGAGGTTTCGATTGAGTTGGTAATTCAGTTGTATTTGGAACAGGTTGCTCGTTACGAGTCTCTATCTCTTCAACAGCTTCATCAACAATCTTTAGTGATTCATCCTCATGATTATCCTTAGCGTTTGATAATGAAGAAATTGTCCTTTCAGTTTCATCAAACAAATTTAGAAAATCCTTATATAGATTCATAAGAGGAATAATCTTAGAATTTGTTAATGGAAAATTTTCTTCAATTTGACAATCTTCCTTTTGATATTTCTTTATGTAATTGTCATCAAACGTAACATAATAGCTTTCTTATATCTTCTTTGATTTCTTGTTCAAAACACGATACGCCTTGGATGTCAATGAGTATCCCAAAAAGATTCCTTCATCAGCTTTCACATCAAATTTGTTCCTATGTTTTTTGGAATTGAACAAGAAACACATGGATCCAAACACATAAAAGAATTTAACATTAGGCTTTCGATTGTTCAGAATTTCATAAGGAGTAATCAGAAAACGTGTGTTAATGTATGAACGATTCTGAGTAAAACAAGCAGTGGCAATAGCATCAGCCCAGAAATATAAAGGAAGATTCGCAAATGAGAGGATTGTCTTTCAACTACACCATTCTGCTGTGGAGTGTAAGGTGAAGAGAAATTGTGAGAAATTCCTTTGCTTGTCAAGAATTCTTCAAATGCATGCTTTTTGAATTATGAACCGTTATCACTTCAAATTTTCTGAATTGGCTTTCACAATTGTAGCTCAACTTGCTTGATGAAATCAATTAGCTTCTGAATCGCTTCAGATTTCTGCTTAAAAAAGAATACCCAAGTAAATCGAGAAAAATCATCAACAATAAGCAAAATGTATGTTACCGCCAATGCTTTCAATAGCTGATGGACCACAAAGATCAATATGCATTAATTCCAGTGGTTCAATGATCTTGGTATTAATTATGGAAGAATGACTCATCCTGCTTTGTTTTTTGAGTTTGAATGCAACACATAAGTGTTTCTTTTCAAATTTTAGAAGAGGAAGTCCCCGAACAAGATCACCAATTTCGAACTTGTTGATATCCTTGAAGTTCAGGTGAGAAAGCCTCATGTGCCACAACCAACTGTCATCCAAATACGCTTTCGTAAGCAAACAGACAGATGTTTTCCCTTGAATCAGATTTATATTGAGAGGATACATTTCTCGTTTCCTTTTTGACTTCAGAAGAACATTTTTAGATTCCTTTTGTATGATTTCTGAACCTTCTTCATCAAAAGACACTTTGAGACCTATACCTACAACCAATTGAGAAACGCGAATTAGATTGTGTTTTAAACCTTCAACATAAGCTACCTTCCAAATTGTGAATTCCCCATTAGTTATCATGCCATATCCCTCTATTTCTCCACTAGTATTGTTTCCATATTTCACTTTTCCTCCATCTTTCAAAGTCTGATACTCTCTTAATTCAGATTTCCTTCTTGTCATGTGAAGAGAACAACCACTATCAATACACCATTCCGACTTGGGTCCTTGTGAGAATTTCATTTGAACAGGAAAAATCTTTGTTTTGTCAACCCAAAATGATTTTCTGATCAAAGTATTGTTTATCGCTTTCTCTATTTTGAAAACTTTAATTTTGTTATCACAAAGATTTATTTCAACAAAATCAGATTTTCTGTGAATATTTTCTTTGTATTGTAAATCCATCTTTTCCAAAAACTCATTTTCTTCCTCTTTTAACTTTGCTTCATATTCTTTGAGAGTGACTTCTGGATTGGAAATGATTTTGTTTTCAACATTGACATCTTTTGATTTACCAATCCGTTTTGAAAATTGTGATTTAGGTGAGTAATTTGATTTTGGTTTTTGAATTTGAGATAAATCATTATTTTGATTAAAAGATCTTGGTGAATTGACAGGAATCTAATTTGAATTCATTCCATTTTCTTCCAAAATTGTTTTCTTTTCGCCAAATTCTTTTTGTATCTCGCATTCATTTGCCTTTTCTTTGCAATAATTTCCTCAACGGATTTCCAAACGTTTTGTTTCGAGTTTTTCTTTTCTGTTAGGTACTTCATTCTTTTCCAATGAAGATTCACTTGAAACTTCTTTTGTACCAATTGGTCCAGCCTCATCATAAATATAGCTCACGCGATTCAAAGGTTTAGAAACATATTTTCCTTTTGATTTCCAGGAAGTCATTTCTGAGAGACCTTTCGTTTCATCAGCATTGTCAATTGGATTTGACCAAAAATACTCATCACACCCTTTTGCATTATCAAGAGCAACCATGGACGTTAATTCAAAAGTGTCATTTTTGTCTAGTCCTTGTTTTACAAAAACTTGATTTGGAGTTTTCTGAATTCTTGGAAAAACTGTTGCTTCTTCTTTCAAAATTTTCGAACCTTGTTCTACATAGCGCTCATTTTGATTTCTTGTTTATCTTCTTCAGGTAAAATATATTTCAACGTGTTTTTATTTTCTTTGGACTTAATATATTCTTCAATATTCTCAAGTCCAATTCTGTAAGAGTCAGAAACATTATCGATAGAAGTTACAACTGATTCACATTTATAACATTCAACATCAATCTCATTTTCTTTCAGTTCAAGAAAAGGCAGAATCATCTTATGAAAACCCTTACCTATTTCACAATCTAAATGAAGTTGAGTTATGTTGAAGTACAAATGTTTACCAATCAAACATAAAATATTTCGTTGTTTCAAAAGTACTCTACTATCTCTCTTAAGCAAAATGACATCATCTCTAGATCTATTTAGCTCAACCTCCAAGGCTTCTATTCTTATTCGTCTCTCCTCATTCTTAAATGTTATCCTGCTAAGATTATCATTCAGATTAGAATTACTGATACGATTCCTTTTTAAGCTATTGCTAAAATCAGAAATTGTATAACGTAAATCATTCAATTCGGAATCATAACGTGATGTAGGAATATTAAGAGGTTTAAGAATAGAATGTACCTTGTCGACAACCCTCTTGCATTCACTCACTTGCTCTTTGATGGATTTCGTAGCAAAACAGATAGCTGAAGCTTTTCCACCATCAGTGACGTATCCTTTTCCTTCTGAACTTTGAACCATCAGACATTTTCCTAGATACCCTTGCTTTTTAGATTTCACCATGAGACAATCACCATTAGCAGGTTTCCTCACTTCATCATCTTCTGAGTCAGTGGACCACACTTTAACCTTTCCGTCGTCACTATCCTCTTGTACCATCAGCACTGGTTTTGCAGTTGTTGCAACATTCTTTCGGAGTTCTTCGATTTTCTGAGTATAGTAAGCTTCATCCTTATCTTTCTCCTTCTTCTCATGCTGTTTTCATAGGATGCACTTTTTGCGAAATGATTCTTTCCATGACAATAGTTGCAGTCATATCCATAATCACGTAGCAGCTTCTTCTCTTTCTTTTCATCTTCATTTTGGAAGTTCTTATAGCTCTCCTCTCTTGGCTTCTCATAATTAGAATTTCCTTGCTTATACATGCTTCGGAAACGAGAAAAAATCTTCTTGAAGAATTTCTTTGGGTTAGACACCATCAGTGCTTTATCTTCCTTAGAGAGATCATCATCAGAAATATCAGATTCAGAATCATCAGCAACTGAATTCTTTTGATTATCACCAATAGCAGCCAACGCCCACACACCAACACCAGAGATTAGCTTCACTTCTTTTGTGACTTGAACTTCATGTGATTTCAGAATTCCCACCAGTTTTTCTAGATAATAGTTTTTGAACTGTTCATGAGCCTTAACAAGTGAAACTATCGATTTCCATTCAGATCTGAGATTGTTCATGAATGTTACATTTTCTTTAATAACTTAGCGTTGAAGATAGTGTTTAAGCATTCTGTTCAACAAGTTATTAAAGCGATTGACAGTTTGATCTATATTCTCTTATGATTTCTGCACAAATGATCCAAACTCTGACAAAAGTGTCGTGTGCAGAGAATGTTTCAGGTCTTCATCAATAGAATACAATTCCTTCAGTCTGTCCCATATTTTCTTTGCAGTGTCGTATGAGTTGACAAGACGGAATGTGTCAGGAGGAAGAGCAAATCGAATGATTCTCATTTCCTTCAAATTACACATCAGCATGTCCTTCTCATCATTCAGAATTTCTGTATTTTCAGCAATGATTGCATCATATTGAGTTTGAGTTTTGACTTATTCTCTCGTACCAGAATACTTGTGCGTTTCAAACGTCATTGCGTGCCAAATGCTAGATCCATGTGTTTTTATTCCCAGCACATAATCTTCGAAATGAAGATCCCAAACTTCGTAATCTTCAGGAAAAAGGATAGGAATCCTTTTTGTTGATCCAATTCTGCTTGGAAGATTAAACGAGAGCGACTGAAGATCATCTTTAGACATTTTAGCAAGAAATTACTAAAATTAAATATAGAATCGGATGTGTAAGCTTGAATCGAGTCCAAGGGAAAATGAGGGATTTAGATCTGAGATCTATAGTCAATTTGCAACGAAGAGATTGCAAAATGCGGAAATGATTGAGAGAACAAAAAATAAATATGAGAAAACTGAAAAACCCTTAACTCGACAGAAGATTAGCGATTAGATTACACTATCTCTCGCTCTTATACCAATTGTTATAATAAAATGATCGTCAGATTCTATATTATAATATGAATTAATGATTTGGAATGATAATGATTGAAAAGAGACTGATCTTCATTCACTTAGCATTAGAACAATTCGTGTACAAGATCAGAACTATTCTTTCTATGCTAGGCGGAAGTCTCTTGAAAAAGACAATAATAGTACTCTATTTATAGACGCAAAAGATAACGATTCCGAAAACAGACATGCCCATTTCGGAATTGGAACAAGACTAAATTCCAAAAACAACCATTTTGACACAACACAAATAATGACTTAACACACACACACACACATATATATATATATATATATATATATATATATATATATATATATATATATATATATATATATATATATATATTGTATTATTAAACATTAAAAAAAATACAAGGTTTCATGTGATTAATTGATTTATGTTTTAAATTGTTAATATTCAAATAATTAAAACTAATAATATTTTATGAATTAAGATTATCTAAATTAAACTTTTAATTAAAAAAAATACTATTTCCATATTTATCTCCCTTGGTTTTTGATTTAGGATTTTATACATAATTAAAAGTTCAGAGTTTAAGTATTTAAGATAACTATTAATTGTTACGTAATTATCTTTAAAACAAAAAGGCAAGCAAATCTCAGATCTGGCAGAAATGGAAGATGCGTCACTCCAAGTAGAAGGGTGCAGTGCGCTTGACGAATAGAAGGGTTTTCGATTTTTTCATTCCAGTTTCAACTATGCATATATAATAGAAAGAACCGTAGGCTTTAATACCACTAATTGGTTTCCTAGATTACATTAAACTTAATTGCAGAACAGAAACATCATAAAATTTAATTATGGGTACATGCAACCTACAAATATGTGATTTTCTTATTATAGCAACATACTATTGAAACAATCACAAAACCTAGCCTAGATCGAAACTAGTAGATAGTATTACATACCTTTATTGTTATATTTGTATATAACACTCTTGAATCCTTAGATTTGCTTCAGAAAGCTAGCCCCAAAAATATGGTTGCCTCTAATGGCTCACACCCAAACCCTAAAAACCCTATAATGAGTTAGAGAAGACAGGAAGGAGGAGAACTTTTGGCTCTTGCTAGAAGTGTTACGTCGGTGTAGGGTCCTAATTATAGCTGCTAGGATACCAGAATAAACCCTAATTTTAATATCAAAATATTCAGATTTAATCAGATATCCCTATCAGACAAAGGAGGATTCCATAACCTTTCTGGAGGATCCCTAAAACCGTCCACTTAAGGAGGGTTCTAGAATCCTTCCTTTGCTCAACTATTAAATAACTGCAATCCAACCCTTACACCTCTTATTAATTCTAATTAATCCAAAATCAATTTCTAATTAATTTTGCTTAATTCTAAATTCATTTTAATCAATTTCAAAATAATTTATTAATCATATAATTAATATAATAAATCATTTACACTCGCTCCTAATATCATTCGTAGTTATTTTTGGTTATAATGGCAACCCAAAAGGACTTTGCTTTTATTTATAATATTATACCAACTTAGTTAAGACCTTAGACACCTTAATCCAACACTATGATTATTTGAGGTTTTAGTCCATTATTATGAGGTTTTGGTCCCTTTATAGATTAGTCTTTGGAGTATCGAGAATCTCATGATCTTTTAACCATATAAATGTTCCGATCTAGTCCTTTGATTTAGTAAGGGGTGCATGAAAGAGCTAATTTACTCCATGTATGAAGATAAATGAGTTTTGGGATATGTTATGATGTAGAGTTATACAACTTGGTTGTTTGGAGCCTTGAAATAAATAAAGTTGGAAAATTTACCCATTAAGACACTTGTGGGATCCAAACATGAAAGTTGGAAATTTTGACTTCATGAACTAATTCGTCTTAGAATTGTTGGATGAGGGAAACCATGACGTGGTTGTTCATAGGACACGGTGCGGTTTCTGAGTTTTTTCTAAGCATCTATTAGTGTGAATACCTGAATGTTTTGTCCTTTATGACCACGACATGGACAAGAAGTAGGCCGTAGCACGGTGGTTGGTTGATGGTTGACCGTTGACCGTTGACTTTTTAACCAATTTGGCTTTTAATGAAAGTTAGGTAGAATCGAATATTTGGTTAAGGATTGGCCTCGATTTGGCATTATATATTCGGTGATTAGTTGTTCTGTTGATGAGGTCTTTGTTGGGCTTCTTCTTTTTAGCTCATATGAGTCTCCTCACTATACTTTGTGATACACTACATACCCTTTGATGATAGGGTGTGGAGGAATAATGGCATGTTGTTAGGGAAAGGAAACTAATATTTTCTTTTGTGTACTGATATGTTGGTTAGAGTGTTGATAATATTGGTGAGCATTGAGTGAATATCATAGGGGTTGTATGTAGTCAAATATGATAGCCCGAGAACTCTTTATCTAGGCCTTATTGCTTGTTCCTTGTTTGGTTGTGGCTTTAGCTGGGATTGTTTGTTCCACTTTCTATCATCTCTCGTAATACATACAATTATGTATTCATTTGTTTGATGCCAATAATAGCATAGAGTGGTGTATGAACCATCAGTATGTTACGACATTATTATGTCGGCATATGTTGTGATGAGTTGATGGTGGCCCAGCTATGTGCTATAGCCCACTATACTTGAGACGGATTAACTTCATGCTAATGGCAAAAAGAGGGCGGAGCATCTTTATGTTGAAGGCCATGGTGAACCAGCTTTATGCTGAAGGCCGAGGGGAGGGGTGGAACAGCTTTATATTGAATGCCAATTTGAACAAATGGTTTTATGGATTAAACATTTTCCAGGTACTTCAAATGAATGTAGGAAGGCGAAGGCGTGACTATACAGTATATACACTCATCCGTAGCTATCATATTTTCAGATTCCGCGCTATGTTTACACTCTAATCTTATAATTTCACCTTTTTTGAACAAATGGTTCTATAGGTTGTGTTTCATGAAATTGGTATTTTATCTTAATTAAACATAAAAAATTATTGTGAAAATGGGACATTACACATCACGTCTAAAACGTGTTCTATCAAATCATAGCATAAGACTGTAAATATTGTCCTCGTACAAAGGATATCTAGGAAGTAACACTTCTTCTCGGTTAACATGGACACTATATTAACACTTAATGGATATAATCATTACATCCGAGTTACCCTACCAAAGGTAGACTCTTATTTCTATAATTTTTCAACAAGAAGTAACACCCTTATTAACTAACACTCGTTCCTCATTAGGTTCTATAACCTTTAGTACTTAGGAAATATGCACAATTTACTCTTACTGGTCATACTCCTCACTATCTTCTATACAAACTAGAGGAAATTACCTTTCCCCTTTCAATGTCATCACTTAGTCATATCACAGTAACTTTGGGTTAAACTATTCCATACCACATCAACAATGTTCTTAATATGACTAAGTATCATTAGGACACCTATTTTCTTGGCAACTTTTTATCTTTAACTCAACTGTAATACAAATATTTCATAGTCACTAAAAGTTATACATCTTTATGCTATAATACTATGATCATGATTTCACTAACTAACAAGGTGAGTTACAGCTTACATTCTCTCTCTAGATAACGTTTCTATGTTTTTATAATCTTATGTATGTATGTTTATGATTATATGTTAGATGGAGATATATTATGGTTATACGTCTAAAATCATGTATCTGAGCATGTACATATATCTAGAGTATGTATGAGACTATACTTCTAAAAAGATGTATATGAGCATGTACGTATATTTAGAGTATGTATGGGTTGTCAAAGATACAATATGTATGTATGTGTAGATGTTAATTGTATTGTGTAGAATACCTATGTGTATGACACGAATATTGTGAAAATTGCCAAAATTAGGTATTCTACACAATACAATTAACATACATACATATTGTGACAATTGCCAATAAAGTGTGTAGAATTATGTGTACTCTTACGATCAAGCATAATTTCGTTCAAATACATATGTGCTAGACTTAATTTTATCTACTTTATTCATTTTGATGCAAATAAAGTTATACACTTTGAGATACATCTGGATTATCATGGAAATCTTCAATTTGTATAGATTGTCGATAAACAAACATGTGTCATTATACATAAGTAATGATTAGATACATATGATTTGAATAGATGTATTTATTAAGTATTATTATGTATAAGTGATATGCTAAACAAAGAGTACACATAATTCCGAAACCATGGACATAAAGAACATCGAAAACGAAGTTCATATGCGAAAGTTACAATTATCCGTAGAAAGCAAGAAATAAGCATACAACACAAGACCCGTAATCGTAAAACTGAAACTTCAAACAGTTTGTTAGACTAGCTCCACTATGTTTCGCAATGACATTTTGATATTTTATAAAACATAAAATACAATAGTATCTGAATAGAAATATAATTTTTTTCACTAAAATCAGGTCTCGGCACTGTAACATGTGGGTCACAAACTAAAAACGTTGCAGTCGATCTCGTCGTTGAGTCAGGATTGTTTTCGTAACTGGGTTCAAATCTTCACATACTATAAAACAAACCCACCTCTAATCTCTCCAAACATACCAAAAATCTACTTATCTCATTGACCATCCATTCGCATGACTATCCCTACGAGGTAACAAACTCACGAAGGTAACAAACTAAAAACGTTGCAGTCGATCTCGTCGTTGAGTCAAGTCATTGACCATGACTATCCATTCGCATCTATCCGCACAAATTAAGGAGGCTCAACTCAAAGCTTTGAAACCTGAAAATGTAGCGGGAGAATCCCTGCGAGGGATGGATAAGAACTTGGAAGCCAAGGGTGACGGAGCCTTATATCTCATGGACCGGATCTGGACACCGAAACACGCTGGCTTCAGATACCTGGTCATGAAGGAAGCACACAACACTCGATATTCCGTCCACCCAGGTTCAGATAAGATGTATCTGCATCTCAAAAAGTCATACTGGTGGCCTAACATGAAAGCTGAGGTTGCTACCTTCGTGAGTAAATGCCTTACTTGCGTTAAGGTCAAGGTCGAATACCAGAAACCGTCAGGTTTACTCCAACAACAGGAGATACCTGAATGGAAGTGGGAGCGGATCACTATGGACTTCATAACCAAGCTACCCAAGACAACGGGTGGACTTGATACCATTTGGGTCATCGTCGACAGGTTGACCAAGTCCGCACACTTCCTACCCATCAAAGAAACCGACAAAATGGAGAAGCTCACGAGAACATACATTAGGGAGATCGTACGACTGCATGGTGTTCCTATATCCATTATCTCCGACAGAGATAGTAGATACACTTCGCGATTCTGGCAGTCACTGCAAAGCTCCCTAGGAACGAGGCTGGACATGAGTACAGCCTACCATCCTCAGACCGACGGACAAAGTGAGAGAACTATCCAAACCTTGGAAGATATGCTGCGAGCCTATGTGATCGACTTTGGGAAGGCGTGGGATACCCACTTACCTCTCGTCGAATTCTCTTACAACAACAGTTATCACACAAGCATCAAGGCTGCTCCATTTGAAGCCCTCTATGGCCGGAAGTGCAGATCCCCTCTGTGCTAGGCTGAGGTGGGTGACACCCAGTTAGCTAAAGGATAAATTCCTGACAGCACTCTCACGGGTCCGAAGATCATTCGGGAAACGACAGAGAAGATCGTTCAGATTCGTGAACGATTAAAAGCCTCTAGAGACCGACAGAAAAGCTACGCAGACAAACGAAGGAAACCTTTGGAGTTCCAGGTGGGAGACCGAGTCCTTTTGAAAGTCTCACCCTGGAAGGGCTTGATACGCTTCGGAAAGCGTGGAAAGCTAAATCCAAGATACATAGGGCCTTTTGAGATTCTCGCTAGAATCGGCCCCGTAGCTTACAAACTCAACTTACCCCGCGAACTCAGTAATGTACATCCTACCTTCCACGTCTCGAACTTGAAAAAGTGCCTATCCGACGAGACTCTTGTAATCCCACTCGACGAGATCGAGATCAACGAGAGCCTCAACTTCGTGGAAGAACCTGTAGAGATCATGGACCGAGAGGTCAAACGAACGAAACAAAGCCGCATCCCAATCGTGAAGGTTCGCTGGAACGCCAAGCGAGGACCGGAATTCACATGGGAGCGCGAGGATCAAATGCAACATAAATATCCTCATCTCTTTACTTGATTGTTTTGTAATAAGTTAGTTGCTTGAACTCTAATTTCGGGACGAAATTCCCTCTAACGGGGGGATAATGTGACAACCCGAAATTTTCACTTGTATAAACTCTACAGTCAAACACTACAAATAATAGTCAAATTCATTTTGGGAAATTTTTTAGCTAGTTTTAAGTCCGTTTGGGTGTTTTATTTTAGTTTTCGCCAAACGAATAAATAAAAGGAAGTATCATTATGAGTGATGTGTAACAAACAAATCAAACAGCACCTTAGCTAGGTGTTTACGGCCAAACATGAGGAGTTTGGGCCGTAAACTTCTTTTTACCAAGAACTCATGCATATAGCATGAGTTTACCCAATATTCCCTTACTTTACACTTCCAAGCTCAAGAACACCCAACTTTTCTCTCAAGTATCATATCACATTTCTTCAAATCTTCCAAAAATGTAAGTGTTTCTTCCCTAGATTTGTTGATATAACACCTTATCTAGTGTTTATACACGATTTCATCCATGAAATCTTGTCTTTTCATAGATCTTCAAGTGTTCTTCAAAACACCAAGAACACACACTAGTGTTCTTGGCCCTTAAACACTCTTACAAGCTTCCTATAAGTAAGTACACTTTTCCTAACTAGTTGCTTGCTTAGAATACTTGCTAAACCCTTGAAGAACATCAAAAACCCTCAAGAACACTTGTGTTTATGGTCAAGGGATATCCTTGAACCGTAAACCCCATCAAGTGGTGTTAAAATGCCCCTAACACCTTCTAAGGCTTGGATATTAGACTAGAACCTTGCATGCATGAACTAGAAACCACAAAACACGAAATGGTGGGAGTAACCATGAGTTTACGGCCGTAAACTCATGGGTTTACGACCGTAAACTCCCAAGGAGTGGTCTAAGGACCGTAAACTCCAAAGATGGGCCATTTTGTGCCTTAAACCTTTCCTAAGCCTTTGATTCAAACCTAGAACACTTCCTTGAGGGGTATAAGACCTTAAATCACACAATGGTACCATTTACCATGAGTTTACGGCCTTAAACTCATGGGGGTTTTGACCAAAAACCGTAAACTCATGTATTGGTGCCAAATGGGAGGTAAACTCCAATGTGAGTCCATACTCTCCTTAGATACAACCCTTTAGCACTCCTAACACTTGAAAGAAAGTGTTTCGATGTATTAGAGTGTCTTTACTTGCTTAATTAGTTATTAAATGACTAATTAGATACATTTATGTATCACTACATGTTACATAGGATCCGAGTGTGTGTTCAAGTCCTCACTTGACATCTAGCATCCTACCCGACACTTCCATCCAAACCACTCACTGCAGGTGAGTTCATACCCCTTAATTAACCTTTTAAATGATTTTAAATCCTTTTATGGGGGGAATACAAGTTGATCAATTCTAGTTATTGCTTTAATCACATGTGATTTATAACTAGAATAAACAGAAAGATTTACTACTACTTTCAAATTGCTATCAAACTTATGGATTTTCAAGCTTTCAAACCTTTTTATTAAACTCTTTTGATGCTAAAACCGTTTTCAAACTCTTTTATATTTGTAATACTTTCAAATCCATATCTACACTAGTATATTTATATAAGTAAGACTTGAAGGACTTAGGACTGATAGCTCACCTTACTTCCTGTTCCTTGTTTGGTTGTGGACTTAGGGTATCGTGTTATCTGTCCGAATGTCGTTAAATTCTTAGTTATATATCATATATATATATATATATATATATATGTGTTGGATATAAAGGCTTTCACTTCAGTTCAGTACCTTTGTGTAACAAAGGCATCCAAACAACCTTACTATTTTAACTATTATATGTATAGTTAAGGGATTACTACTCACTACTACTATTACAACGACCCATACAAGAGTCAATACATTTATGAGTCACTATATAAGTACTACATTGAGTAACAGAACATACTACACACTATACAAGAGAACATACTACACACTATACAAGAGAACATATTATACACTATACAAGAGAACATACTATGCACTATACAAACATTAAATACTAAAACAGAATGTGACATACTACTTCTCGATACGACACTTCATTGTGCTATCACCGTGTAACCAGAGTCTCCTGGAGGGAGAGCGGGCATTATGTGTATAGATCTATACGGGACAGACACTCCCACATCCCGACTGCTAGCTACAGTCCGAGCCGATAAGGCCCAGGGGTGACAAAATGTCACACTACTACATATGACCTGGAGGGTCATCAATTATTCATCCGTCGATCATCATGGTTACATACGAGTTCACATTCAAACCTTTAATTAACCTATTAAGAATTAAAGGTAAAACGGACTCCCCGAGGTGTATTGTACATTTAATACTACCTGGAGTCTTCATTTTCATTACTATTAGTTAGCAGTGATACTGCTAGGGTGAAACACTATTTCCCTATCACATATATTTTGTAATCATTATCTGAATGAAGTCTAGAACTATATTTGCATACTGATAGTTTTACTAAGGAAAAACTCTTACATTTTACAAAAGAACAATTATCCAAACAATTGCGTCTTGGTAGAAGACTACTTTTTACTGGAAAAACATAGGGTTTTCTAGGGAGTATACTATTCACAAAACATTAGAAATCAATTACTAAACTGCATTGTTACTAACATTTCTATACAACCAAAGACACTAAAATACTTATGAACTCACCAGTTTTATGCTAATACTCGCTTTCAAAATAACTTGTATTCTCAGGTCATCAGTAGACAGGTACAGATGAAGCTTTTGAGAAGATGGAGCACATACAAGACTCATCTTTTATTTTGATTATACTTTTGGTGTCTTACAAACTATACAAAACACGCTTGTATTACAATTATTATAGTAATGCAATGGATGTTATTGCTTGTCTTTACTATTATGCATTGTTGTGATACTGTACATGACGTCCTCCACCCCAGAACGTTTCTGCCGTTCTTGGTTTTGGGGTGTGACAGATTGGTATCAGAGCACTGTTTATAGTGAATCAAGTATATCAATCCATAAAAGATATACGAACTATAAACACATCGGGATTAAAACACTCTGACCAAGAATATATACTTTTAAATGATAAAATACTTAACTAAGTATATATATATACATCTATTCATACCAGGGTCAGTATCATACTAGAACAGAACAAAAGTATTACGATTGCTGGACATCACAATTAGGCTTAGAGACATATAGTCAAAACTAAGGGGATATAGCCTGATCAACTATATTTTCTGAGGAGTGACTAGCATGTGCCTAAGAATGATTGTAATGTTGCAACAAGTCTAAAAACTTACCAACACTACCACAATGAGAACATTAGAACATAATACCATAGGGGTATTCTGCACTACTATAAATTACATATGTGAGAACTAAAAAGGTCGTTACTAGTAGGGCAATAGTTGCTAAGTGGATACTCTAAGGTTACATGCGACTAAGGCGCTATAGACTCAGAATCTGTGATCTTTGCTTTATTTCCTGTTCCTTGTTTGGTTGTGGATTTAGAGTTAGGGTCACTTATTCGAAGGTCTATCCCGTTTTGGTTACATGTAATTGGTATGCAGTATGCAAGTGTCGAGTCGACTAATAGCGATCATCTTACAAGTATCCTAGGTTAGTACGTCTATTAACTATTCTTTCCCCATCTTCGCGTAAATACCATGGCTGACTTGAGGGTTAGCCCAAAGGGTGCCCGTCGCCAGTGGAAGATTATCTGCTCATCCTCTCTTTTCTTAAAAGAATAGCCTTCCTCTTCAGTATCTCTGTTTCACTTGTCTGTAAACATTCCTAACCCTGAAAGTACTCTAACTAGACTACTAAACTGCCAACATTTTCCTTTATGGTTTGATGTAAGACCTACTGTTAGGTCACTTTTCCTGAATTCATTTTACATCATTAATACCAGTAATATTGGCAGTTGTCTAATCTATGGGAAAGTGTGTGCTTTTGCATTTCCCTACTCTATTGTTATATCTATATCTGATGGCTGGACTATGGCGATCTAGTCCATGAGTCACACTCATCCTATTTACAATTGATTCTCACTATTGTCATCATCCCTATCAACTTTCAGTAAAAGATGCCGCCTCGTCCGCGTCCTACCTGGGGCAGACCTGCAACTCAAACTCCACCACCACCACCTCCTCCGCAGTTCGATGCGGTTATGTTCCAAGCAGCTGTGACCGCAGCTGTAAATGCGGCCATGGCTCAAGTGAATTTTGGTGGCGCCAGTGGAGGTGGAATGGGCACTATCTCTAGCCATGGTGAAACCCAACCACGTGCACGGGAGTGCACCTATAAGGATTTCATCAGCTGTAAACCTACATACTTCAATGGAACCGGAGGGATCCTTGCACTGTCCCAATGGATCGAGAGAACAGAAGCAATCTTCGAGATGTGCTCATGCCGTGAAGGAAGCAAGATATAGTTCGCTGCTTGCACCTTCCTCGAAAGGGCCCTGACGTGGTGGAATGGCCATGTCAAATCACTCTCACTGGTAACAGCCAACGCCATGGGCTGGGACACACTGAAGGACCTTATGACCAGGGAGTACTGTTCGAGGGGCGAAATTCAGAAACTCGAGGAGGAACTCTGGAACCTCAAAATGCAGGGTTCCGACATAGTGGCTTATACAGCCAGGTTCTGCGACCTGGTGGCTCTATGTCCTAACATGGTCCCCTCCGAAAACAAAAAGATCGAGAGATACATCTGGGGTTTGGTGCCCCTGTATCGTGGGAATGTTCTAGCATCCAACCCTACGACCTTTGATAGTGCCAAGGAATTGGCCCAAAGGCTCATCGACCATGAAACTCCTTCTACTCAAACAACAACCACAACTACTACCTCCACACCAACCAACGCGTCTGACAACAAGAAGAGGCGTTGGGAACAAAAGAAGGGCAAGCCCAATCCACACCCTTCCAAGAAACAACAAATGGTGGCTGTCCATGCTGCCACTACTCCCGCTGCCCCTGTACTAGCCAAAACATATGCAGGGAACCTACCCAAGTGCACTAAGTGCTCTTTCCATCACAACGGCCCCTGCCGGGAAATGCACTGCACTAACTGTGACCGGAAGGGCCATACCGCCCGGTTTTGCAGAGCACAACCCAAACCCATCACCCAGGTTCCCAGTACCGAAGTGAGTCAGGCCTGCTACGGTTGCGGCGAGGCAGGACACTTCAAAAGAAACTGCCCTAAAGGTGGGAATGCGGGAGGAGCGGGAAGACTACTTGCTATTAGCCACAATGAGCCCGTGGCAGACCCCACGGTAGTCACGGGTACGTTCCTTCTCGATAACTCTTATGCTTGTATCCTATTCGATAGTGGGGCAGAAAGAAGCTTCGTAAACCGAAAATTCAAACACCTACTTAAACAATCACCGCAAACACTAAAAGAAACCTTCGTCGTAGAAATGGCTAACGGCAAGACAGAGAGTTCTTACGAGATTTACTTAGGTTGTTCCCTCATGCTAGATAATCATTCGTTCCCAATCGACCTCATACCCGTAACTATCCAGAGTTTCGACGTCATCATAGGCATGGACTGGCTGAGTCTTTATCGTACCGACATTCTGTGTTTCGAAAAAGCAATCCGCCTGAATCTACCGAGTAACGAAACCTTGGTGGTCTACGGAGACAAACCCAGTACGAGTCTTCGTATCATCTCGAGTATTCAAGCCTAGAAGTACTTGCGTAAGGAATATCGTGCATTCCTGGCGCATGCTGTAGATACGAGCCAGAAAAAAAAAACCTAAAAGACCTCCCCGTAGTACGCGACTTCACCGACGTATTCCCCGAAGAACTCCCAGGATTACCCCCGCAACGTCAAGTCGAGTTCTGAATCGACTTAATTCTAGGAGCTGCCCCCGTAGCCAAATCGCCCTATCGTCTAGCACCTGCTGAGATGCAAGAACTGTCCGGTCAACTTAACAAACTGCTCAGCAAGGGCTTTATAAGACCAAGCTTCTCACCCTGGGGAGCACCGGTCTTGTTCGTAAAGAAGAAAGACGGATCGTTCCGTATGTGCATCGATTACAGGGAACTCAACAAGCTTACAGTCAAGAATCGTTACCCTCTTCCTCGCATAGACGATTTATTCGACCAACTGCAAGGGGCGGGCTACTTTTCCAAGATTGATCTAAGGTCCGGGTATCACCAGTTACGAGTGCTTGAGGAGGATGTTCCGAAGACAGCCTTCCGAACTCGTTACGGACACTACGAGTTCGTAGTGATGCCATTCGGATTGACCTATGCGCCCGCAGTATTCATGGATTTGATGAATAGAGTATGCCATCCTGACTTGGATCAGTTCGTCATCGTCTTCATTGATGATATACTTATTTACTCTCGAAGTGAGGATGAGCATAGCGATCATTTACGACGAGTCCTAGGAACCTTATGATCAGAGAAACTCTATGCGAAGTTCTCTAAATGCGAATTTTGGATCCGAAGAGTCGAATTCTTAGGACACGTGGTTAGCGAAGAGGGAATCCACGTGAACCCTTCCAAAATTAAAGCCATCGAGAACTGGTCAGCACCGAAGACGCCTACAGAAATTCGTCAATTTCTAGGCCTCGCTGGCTACTACCGCAGGTTCATTCAAAACTTCTCTCGAATTGCGAAACCCCTTACTACATTGAACCAGAAAGGCGTGGCCTTTAACTGGGAAGAGAAGCAAGAGAAGGCATTCCAAACCCTAAAGCGAGCCTTATTCACCGCACCGGTACTGTCCCTCCCCGAAGGGATAGAAGACTTTGTGGTATACTGCGATGCATCCAACCAGGGGCTCGGCTGTGTTCTGATGTAACGAGGTAAGGTCATCGCCTACGCCTAAAGACAACTGAAGACACACGAGGTCAACTACACCACACACGATCTCGAATTAGGAGCAGTTGTATTTGCCCTAAAGATCTGGAGACACTACCTGTATGGTACAAAGAGCACCATCTTTACAGACCACAAAAGCCTACAACACATATTCAACCAGAAGGAGCTCAATATGAGACAACGACGGTGAGTAGAGCTACTCAATGACTACGAATGTGAAATTCGTTATCATCCGGGTAAAGCCAACGTGGTAGCAGACGCCCTAAGTCGGAAAGAATATTCTGGTCGAAGAGTCAAGTCATTGACCATGACTATCCATTCCCATCTATCCGCACAAATTAAGGAGGCTCAGCTCGAAGCTTTGAAACCTGAAAATGTAGCGGGAGAATCCCTGCAAGGGATGGATAAGAACTTGGAAGCCAAGGGTGACAGAGCCTTATATCTCATGGACCGGATCTGGACACCGAAACACGCTGGATTTAGAGACCTGGTCATGAAGGAAGCACACAACACTCGATATTCCGTCCACCCAGGTTCAGATAAGATGTATCTGGATCTCAAAAAGTCATACTGGTGGCCTAACATGAAAGCTGAGGTTGCTACCTTCGTGAGTAAATGCCTTACTTGCGCTAAGGTCAAGTTCGAATACCAGAAACCGTCAGGTTTACTCCAACAACCAGAGATACCTGAATGGAAGTGGGAGCGGATCACTATGGACTTCATAACCAAGCTACCCAAGACAACGGGTGGACTTGATACCATTTGGGTCATCGTCGACAGGTTGACCAAGTCCGCACACTTCCTACCCATCAAAGAAACCGACAAAATAGAGAAGCTCACGAGAACATACATTAGGGAGATCGTACGACTGCATGGTGTTCCTATATCCATTATCTCCGACAGAGATAGTAGATTCACTTCGCGATTCTGGCAGTCACTACAAAGCTCCCTAGGAACGAGGCTGGACATGAGTACAGCCTACCATCCTCAGACCGACGGACAAAGTGAGAGAACTATCCAAACCTTGGAAGATATGCTGCGAGCCTGTGTGATCGACTTTGGGAAGGCGTGGGATACCCACTTATCTCTCGTCGAATTCTCTTACAACAACAGTTATCACACAAGCATCAAGGCTGCTCCATTTAAAGCCCTCTATGGCCGGAAATGCAGATCCCCTCTGTGCTGGGCTGAGGTTGGTGACACCCAGTTAGCTAAAGGACAAATTCCTGACAGCACTCTCATGGGTCTGGAGATCATTCGGGAAACAACAGAGAAGATCGTTCAGATTCGTGAACGATTAAAAGCCTCTAGAGACCGACAGAAAAGCTACGCATACAAACGAAGGAAACCTTGGGAGTTCCAGGTGGGAGACCGAGTCCTTTTGAAAGTCTCACCCTGGAAGGGCTTGATACGCTTCGGAAAGTGTGGAAAGCTAAATCCAAGATGCATCGGGCCTTTTGAGATTCTCGCTAGAATCGGCCCCGTAGCTTACAAACTCAACTTACCCCGCGAACTCAGTAATGTACATCCTACCTTCCACGTCTCGAACTTGAAAAAGTGCCTATTCGATGAGACTCTTGTAATCCCACTCGACGAGATCGAGATCAACGAGAGCCTCAACTTCGTGGAAGAACCTGTAGAGATCATGGACCGAGAGGTCAAACGAACGAAACAAAGCCGCATCCCAATCGTGAAGGTTCGTTGCAACGCCAAACGAGGACCGAAATTCACATGGGAGCGCGAGGATCAAATGAAACATAAATATCCTCATCTCTTTACTTAGTTGTTTTGTAATAACTTAGTTGCTTGAACTCTATTTTCGGGACGAAATTCCCTCTAACGGGGGGATGATGTGACAACCCGAAATTTTCACTTGTATAAACTCTACAGTCAAACACTACAAATAATAGTCAAATCCATTTTTGGAAATTTTTTAGCCGGTTTTAAGTCCGTTTGGGTGTTTTATTTTAATTTTCGCCAAACAAATAAATAAAAGGAAGTATCGTTATGAGTGATGTGTAACAAACAAATCAAACAACACCTTAGCTAGGTGTTTACGGCCAAACATGAGGAGTTTGGGCCGTAAACTCCTTTTTACCAAGAACTCATGCATATAGCATGAGTTTACCCACTATTCCCTCACTTTACACTTCCAAGCTCAAGAACACCCAACTTTTCTCTCAAGTATCATATCACATTTCTTCAAATCTTCCAAAAATGTAAGTGTTTCTTCCCTATATTTGTTGATATAACACCTTATCTAGTGTTTATACACGATTTCATCCATGAAATCTTGTCTTTTCATAGATCTTCAAGTGTTCTTCAAAACACCAAGAACACACACTAGTGTTCTTGGCCCTTAAACACTCTTACAAGCTTCCTATAAGTAAGTACACTCTTCCTAACTAGTTGTTTGCTTAGAATACTTGCTAAACCCTTGAAGAACATCAAAAACCCTCAAGAACACTTGTGTTTATGGTCAAGGGATATCCTTGAACCGTAAACACCATCAAGTGGTGTTAAAATGCCCCTAACACCTTCTAAGGCTTGGATATTAGACTAGAACCTTGCATGCATGAACTAGAAACCACAAAACACGAAACGGTGGGAGTAACCATGAGTTTACGGCCGTAAACTCATGGGTTTACGACCGTAAACTCCCAAGGAGTGGTCCAAGGACCGTAAACTCCAAAGATGGGCCATTTGGTGCCCTAAACCTTTCCTAAGCCTTTGATTCAAACCTAGAACACTTCCTTGAGGGGTATAAGACCTTAAATCACACAATGGTACCATTTACCATGAGTTTACGGCCTTAAACTCATGGGGGTTTTGACCAAAAACCGTAAACTCATGTATTGGTGCCAAATGGAAGGTAAACCCCAATGTGAGTCCATACTCTCCTTAGATACAACCCTTTAGCACTCCTAACACTTGAAAGAAAGTGTTTCGATGTATTATAGTGTCTTCACTTGCTTAATTAGTTATTAAATGACTAATTAGATACATTTATGTATCACTACATGTTACATAGGATCCGAGTGTGTGTTCAAGTCCTCATTTGACATCTAGCATCCTACCCGGCACTTCCATCCAAACCACTCACTGCAGGTGAGTTCATACCCCTTAATTAACCTTTTAAATGATTTTAAATGCTTTTATGAGGGGAGGAATACAAGTTGATCAATTCTAGTTATTGCTTTAATCACATGTGATTTATAACTAGAATAAACAGAAAGATTTACTACTACTTTCAAATTGCTATCAAACTTATGGATTTTCAAGCTTTCAAACCTTTTTATTAAACTCTTTTGATGCTAAAACCATTTTCAAACTCTTTTATATTTGTAATACTTTCAAATCCATATCTACACCAGTATATTTATATAAGTAAGACATGAAGGACTTATGACTGATAGCTCACCTTACTTCCTGTTCCTTGTTTGGTTGTGGACTTAGGGTATCCTGTTATCTGTCCGAATGTCGTTAAATTCTTAGTTATATATCATATATATATATATATATATATATATATATATATATATATATATATATATATATATATATATATATATATATATATGTGTGTGTGTGTTGGATATAAAGGCTTTCACTTCAGTTCAGTACCTTTGTGTAACAAAGGCATCCAAACAACCTTACTATTTTAACTATTATAGGTATAGTTAAGAGATTACTACTCACTACTACTATTACAACGACCCATACAATAGTCAATACATTTATGAGTCACTACATAAGTACTACATTGAGTAACAGAACATACTACACACTATACAAGAGAACATACTACACACTATACAAGAGAACATACTATACACTATACAAGAGAACATACTATGCACTATACAAACATTAAATACCAAAACAGAATGTGACATACTACTTCTCGATACGACACTTCATTGTGCTATCACCGTGTAACCAGAGTCTCCTGGAGGGAGAGCGGGCATTATGTATATAGATCTATACGGGACAGACACTCCCACATCCCGACTGCTAGCTACAGTCCGAGCCGATAAGGCCCAGGGGTGACAAAATGTCACACTACTACATATGACCTGGAGGGTCATCAATTATTCATCCGTCGATCATCATGGTTACATACGAGTTCACATTCAAACCTTTAATTAACCTATTAAGAATTAAAGGTAAAACGGACTCCCCGAGGTGTATTGTACATTTAATACTACCTGGAGTCTGCATTTTCATTACTATTAGTTAGCAGTGATACTGCTAGGGTGAAACACTATTTCCCTATCACATATATTTTGTAATCATTATCTGAATGAAGTCTAGAACTATATTTACATACTGATAGTTTTACTAAGGAAAAACGCTTACATTTTACAAAAGAACAATTATCCAAACAATTGGGTCTTGGTAGAAGACTACTTTTTACTGGAAAAACATAGGGTTTTCTAGGGAGTATACTATTCACAAAACATTAGAAATCAATTACTAAACTGCATTGTTACTAACATTTCTATACAAGCAAAGACACTAAAATACTTATGAACTCACCAGCTTTATGCTGATACTCGCTTTCAAAATAACTTGTATTCTCAGGTCATCAATAGACAGGTACAGATGAAGCTTTTGAGAAGATGGAGCACATACAAGACTCATCTTTTATTTTGATTATACTTTTGCTGTCTTACAAACTATACAGAACACGCTTGTATTACAATTATTATAGTAATGCAATGGATATTATTGCTTGTCTTTACTATTATGCATTGTTGTGATACTGTACATGACGTCCTCCACCCCAGAACGTTTCCGCCGTTCTTGGTTTTGGGGTGTGACATATTCCGATGCAAGTGTTTGTTACGAAAGGATTGGACAAGTCGTGTATGCCCTTGGACTACCTCTATCGTTACCGTTGATGCCACTTCCACCTCTAATTTGCTCAGAGGTTTTGTTCCTATTGGCTTCGTAGGTGGCTAAGGATTCGGGTACTCATTTCATAATCATTACCTCGAGTGCAACCGAGTTTAGGCGTGGTGCTGGTGTTGCTTCTTCTTGTCATGTCGGGCGACCTCGAGTGCCTATTCTTGGTGGCATGATTTTCTTCCTAATTTAAAATGTTAAAGAGAGCATAAGCTTTATGAAATATATTGTTTAAGTATTTTGTAAGTATCATATCGAATCATAAGTAGTGTATTATATTTAAGTAACTAGCGTCCTGAATTACAAAACTATTTGTTTAATCTTTGGAACCCTCAAAATTTTAGTTTATAAACTATTCTATACCGGTATAGTTGTACATTGGTCCGACCAAAATTAAAACTAGGTGTACAGTCTATGTTTAGTTGTGTTTGGACCCATGTATTTTACTAACCTTAGTCATGGTATTTGACCTAAATTCTTAAGTTTTTATGTTTATAGTTATATTTAAAATTTTCTGGAAGATTCGAGTTCTTGGTATGGTGAATTATATATTCCTATATACACTTTTTAATAGTTGTTGAATTTTAATTTAGTATTTCATGACTATCACGTAAGGATTGGCCAGTCGAGATAGTCAGAGGGCACAACCATTTCTGCATATAGCTTTTCTGAAATCCAACAACTAGACAACTTGTCCATCCTACGCACCGCTCCTGTAAGTAGATCGATCAGTAATATAATTAATAATACTTTTATACTTAGATTTAAGGGTAAACCTAATTTGAGTTTGTGAGCCTGCACTTATAGTTGTAATCTTCTACGAAGATACGAGTTCTCTATAACCAATGGACTTGATACCAATCTGTCTCATCCCTAGTCGGCGGCAGAAACGCCAAACGGTGGGACGACATCATGGATCACAATCATTGAATACATAGAACAAGCACAACAAATAAAATAACAATAGAAATATTATTCCTAAAAGGAATTATATTGATACTTGCCAAAATTTATAATAAATTGAGGTACAGAAGAATGCCTCAAACAGTAGGCTAATTAATAAAACTGCATTTCTAATCTATGGATGACTATGAAACCAAGACTTTATTCGATAGGATTCCTGCTCTTATTTCCATGAGATGACATGTGATTTGAAGAGTGTCAACATAATGGTGGTGAGTTCAAAGGTTTGAAATATTTTGAGTAATAGTATTTCCAAACAGAAGTAGTTTATCGATGTATATAAGTAGTTTCCCAGCTTTTATATTATTAGTGAATGATGTATATAAGTGGTTTCCTAATTTATATATTATTAGTGAATTAATAACACTCTTAGCTTTGCAATGAGTCCTTATAAACGAGCTCTGACTAGATCGGTATGCCCCTCCTAATGCTTCATTGGACGTCGTAAATAGTAGACAATTATAACCCATTGTGATTCAGACTTCAAGGTTGTATCTACCAAACATAGGTGGGCATGTCAACCCATATAGATGTATACATAATTCCATCCATGATTAAGATTAATGGTTATAAGTTAGGGGTCTTCTAAGTATTGCACTTAGGTAATGAATATGTATCATGTAACCATTGAGTGATAAGTTTTATAAGTTCGTAAGCATAAACTTCTATACTATAGTTTCCCAGGCACGAGCTTGTAAGTTTGTAAGCCCTAACTTATACATAAAAGTTTCCCAAGCATAAGTTTGTAAGATCTAACTTACACACAAAAGTTTTTAGGCAATAATTTAACAACATATATCCAATGCATAAGTTTTGTATGCATAAGTTCAACACCATATATCCAATGCACAAGTTTGTAAGTGTAAGCATAATCTTTGCAAGAAACAATAGTTTATAATCATTTTGACATGTATTCTCACATGAGAGATAAAAAAAATAAGAAAATGGGTCGTGAAACTCACTACGACGTTCACATAGCTTTAAAGATAGAGTATGAAGAGAAGCATGAAACGGTGTCGGAACGGTCGTCGAAAAATATCACTGAAACAGCGCTTCAACGAGAATGAATAGTTTTTCAATGGAATAATTGCCAGAAAAGGGCTGGAGAGTAAATAGTGATTCTCCAGAAATTGAATTGTGTTTGGTCATAAATTTGGTTGGTGTTCTGCCAGTATTTCACCAGAGGTTCGGCCAGAAAAGGTGGTGGCGATGTCGCTGGAGGCTGCTATCGGCACCGAAGGGTGGAAGCGGTGGTCAAAGGTTGGCAGCTATATATATATATATATATATATATATATATATATATATATATATATATATATATATATATATATATATATATATATATATATATATATATATATATATATATATATATATATCGAGGAGTCTCATACTCTACAAGCTCCCAGGTTTCATCGTAATTCTCCTCGACTCGAGTACAGATCGTCTACTTCTAGTAGTACGAGCCCATACTACCTTCCACATTTATCTATACTTTCCTCAAGGATCGTTTTGAATCCTCCAAGTCACTACCTATCAACATATACAACCCTCAACAAAACAAGGCTCCCAACACTAAATCTCTTCCTAGGTTTTCTGAAACATCCCAAAAATACGGTCCAAAATTTTCGTTTTAAAATCATTATTTAAACCATAAAACATCCATCATCATAATAAAACAAGAACCATGTATCTTAAAAACATCATGTCAAATACTGTATCAAATCATATAAGTAATCATCAGAGTCTAACAACAATCCCAAGCTGAAACTGTGGTGTGTGCCATGCGATCATCCTAAGCCCTTCCCCTTGCTAGTGGAAGTACCTGAAACCAAAACTGAAAAGTGTAAGCACGAAGCTTAGTGAGTTCCCCAAACTACCAGATACCATACAAATATCAAGCAACTAGGAGATACGGGCCCCGTATAATCTCATGGAGATTCGGGCCCCGCCCACACTCTACTGTCTAGGAGATTCGGGCCCCGCCCACACTCCGCTGTCTAAGAGATTCGGGCCCCACCCACACTCCGTTATCTAGGAGATTCGGGCCCCTCCCACACTCCGTTGTCTAGGAGATTCGGGCCCCGCCCACACTCTGCTGTCTAGGAGATTCGGGCCCACCCACACTCCGCTACTAACATGCATACCAGTATCACACAGACAACAAGTACATCTACCAATCAACCACATATCTATACTCAAATAATACTATAAGCATCAGACCCCGCCCACTCTAACTACTATGAGATTCGGGCCCCGCCCACACTCTGCTACTAACATAAAAGCACCAGGGCCCGCCCACTCTAAGTTACTACATATCACTTATACGGGCCGACCTTGGTGCCGTAGACCCGTTCCTACTGAAGGAAACTCACCTCGCAAGACTGACTGCTGAAAACTCGAGTGAGGTATCCCTTTCTGCTGCTCCGACTACTCTCCGGCTATCACTTCGATAATAACACTTAATCAGAATCTGCTAATCCTCTCTTAGGGTAAAATGGCCATTTTACCCCTGGTCAAAGTCAAAGTCAAAGTCAAGGTGAACTCCCAGTCAACCCAACTCGTCGAGTTATCTCCCAACTGGGCGAGTTCCTGGACGCTTAAACCCGTGGTCAACTGAGTTAACTCGTCGAGTCCCCTAACAGACTCGTCGAGTTCTTGCTGTCATAAAAATCGGGACAACACGATACGACTCGTCGAGTTCCCTTATGGACTCAACGAGTCCTTCTGTCTGTTTGGCCATCTTAACAGATTAAGCCCCTATTTTCTAGATCCAAGGTTCTTAGCTCGTTTGTCCACTGGAAAGGCCTTCCTAAGAGTAAAGTTTCCAACTTTACCCGTTCATAGCTCTTCTAAAAGGGTTTAGACAAAACCCTAATTCCTATAAGACATGAATCTTGTCCAGAAGGCCATAGAATCTCAAATCCACGCATACAAACCCAGGCCTAAGGTTTTAGCATCTATTGGGCACATAAAGCTCCGAACTTTCATTCCATGCATGGTCTTTTAGGGCTAAAAAGACCATAAACTTGCTTATATGCTTTCATGGGGCTTCCATGGCCATAAAGTTTGCACCTGGAGATACTACATCTAAGAGAAGAATGATCAAGTTGGAAGCTTGATTAATAGAAAATGTAGCAAAAGAAGTGTAGTTCGTGGATCTACTTCTTCCCTCTTGAGTCTTCAATCTTCTACTTCTTCTACAAGCTTCACAATGCACAAAAACACTCAAAAATGGCAAGAACTAGCTCAAGATCACTTATGGCGGATTAGGGTTTCGATAATAGGGTTTGGAGGTGATGGAGGCTGGGGTGGAGGCCAGATATGATGCTTAAATAGGGTGCAAACCCTGAAAATTAGGGTTTCCTCCTGATGGACCTACTCGCCGAGTCCAGGCTCGTACTCGTCGAGTAGACCATTTAAATCCCGCGGCCAAGCTGGCACCTACTCGACGAGTTAGGTCTACCAACTCGTCGAGTAGATCTTACAAAATGAATATTTTAATAAATTAAATACGTACCAGGAACGGGGCGTTACATTTTCCCTAGGGCAAATACCATACCACTCTCCGCCATCAGCTGCAGAAGGAACTCCTATGAGCACCCTCTAACTAGCTTACGAATACAATTACATATCACCAACACCAGATAATTCTTCGAATGAAAGGTCTCACACTACAACGGTTGGACTCAAACAAGAGATGCGCAATAGAGTTAAAACCTAACCTTCTAAAATTATTTAGTTTCTGAAATATGTAACTTAGGATATTCGCTTACTAGTTAGCTGATGTTAGTGAGAACTCCGAAAAATCACAAAGCAAGCAGCATTTGAGCATTGAGTAATCGGAATCAAGCATAACCTAATCAATGCATCTTATCACTGACTGATCAGTACTAGCATGTGATGCGAGTCTACAAGCTCATACAATAGGCATATAGAGGCGTCTCTCCTAGCATTCTATCATGCAAGTCCTAAGCAGATCCTTAGCCCTAACTAGCATGCGATTCACAGTTCATAAATCAAAGCATATCATAAATAATGTATGGGTATTTTGGGAAAACTTACTTGAGCTCGATCGATTACATGAACCACACCCTTTTCTTTTTAGAAAACCCTTTTTATAAAACATTTTTCCTTTTTGAAAAAAAATTCTACTAATTCCTCAGTTTGAGTTCAGACACACCCAAGAGTATGCCCGAATCCCTCAAACTAAGGCCCTGATACCAACTTGTAACGTCCCAAAAATTACAACCATTTTTTTAAATTAATAAAGTTGTAATCCAAACATCATCATAAAAATCAAGATAGAACAAAGTGTATCAAATACATCATGAAACATCAGAGTAATCATAAAATGCAGAACGAGGTGGTGTGTGCACTACAATCATCCCGGGTAGACCAGGCAAACGGGTCGTGTCGTGTCGGGTTCGTGCCGGGTTGGGACATTAAACGGGTTGAGGGTAGTTGACACGGACACGACAAGTTTAATAAACGGGTTGGAAAACCTGACACGGACACGACTCGGTTATAACTGTGTCAACCCGACACGATACGTGTAACCCGCTTAACCTAAAAAAATGTGAAACCCGCCAACCCGTGTAACCCGACACGACCCGTGAATTTGACATAAAATGGTAAACCAAATACAAAGTTAACATTGTCAATTTGTCATCAAATATCAAAAACAAAATAACAAAAAACTAAAGAAATTAAAAGTTCAAGTAATCATCCAAAATCCAAATGTCATAAAATACCAAAACAAAAGAAATTGAAAGTTCAAGACTTCAAGTAATCATCCAAATGACCAAAACATTAAACATATTACAATCCAACATTAAAAACAAGTTTAATACCAACAAAGACTAAAAGTTCAAAACAAATCAAGACTTTTTCAAGCTATTTTTTCTTCAGCCTTCTTCCTCAACATAATCCAGATTGTTGTGTTTGGGCACCAGATGTGTCACTTTCCTTTGCATCTTCATCAACATCAACCTTCAATGTTGTAACCTTTTTGCATATCGCTTTAATCTCAGGTTGCAATGATGCTACAAATAAAAAAATCGATATTAGCATACAAATGGAAAAAAGAAATAATAATGTTGTAGTTTCTATAAAAAACAGTAACAAAGCAGCTTTTTTTTAATGTGTAGTTTTTTAACAATAAAAATTGAAATTTTTAATGTGCAATTTTTTTTATCATTTTTTGCAGAAAAACAGAAAAACTGGAAAATAGGAAAAAAAATATATGAATTTTTTAGTTTCTTACATTCTTTGAAAGCCCAATCTCTAAGACAAACAAGTACTTCAGCGGTTTCTGCCTTTAATGAGCTCCGATAAGCATCAAGAACTCTTCCTCCTATACTAAAAACAGATTTGGAAGCAATGGTGGAGATTGGAATGGCCAAAATATCTCTAGCCATTTGAGAAACAATGGGAAACCGCCCTTGAAGGGGTTTCCAATACTCCAACACATTCAAATCACCAATTCGAGGTAGTTTTGGCTCTTCTAAATATGATTCCAATTCAGATTTACAATCGGTGGTAAACTCACAGCTAGAAAAATCATCAAAATCCTAATAGAAAGATTAAAGTTAGACAACAAAAATTAAAAAAAAACAATTAAAAGTTGAAACAAAAGAACTTTTTTTACCGTCATATACGTGTCAGACAAGTTTTCATCAACTTTAGAAGAGGGAGGTGAGCTTTCACTTGCCTTGGACTTGGTATTAATGGCTACATACTCATCAAACAAGGAAAATTACTTTTTTTTAAACAAATCCAACTCGAGATCGGAAGTTTCGCCATATACCTTTTTGAAAGCCCAATCAATAACTTGAAACTTGTAACGAGGATAAAAAATAACAGCAATACCCATGATAGTACCAAACTCGGACCAATATTTGTCAAATTTCAAGTTCATCCTAGTTGCCATGCTCTTTATAAAGTCATCGTTACTTACCACCTCCTCTTTCAAAAGCAATATTATCTTGAGAACATTAGGAAAATAAAGATTGGCTGTTGGATACTTGGAAGCCGAGAAGGCTAAAGTCACTTCATGAAAAACTTGCAAAAACTTACAAATGTTTTCAATCTTGGACCACTCTTGAGAACTAGGACAATGAACAAAATTAGCATCGGTCTTTGCCATTTGAAGAAGTGCTTTTTTGTAAAACAATGCATTATCTAGCATGAGAAATGTAGACTTCCAACGAGTAGAGACATCTTGTCTTAACCCTCTAGAGGACTCAAGACCAACATGTTGAACGGCACGTAAAAATGCATTTTTCCTGTTTTGAGAACCCTTGCAATACTTAACACATTCTCTCACTTTTTTGACAGCTTCATCTAATTCCTTTAAACCATCTTGTACTATCAAGTTTAGAATGTGAGCACAACAACGAACATGGAAATAATCACCATCACACAATAAATCCAAATCCAATTTCAAAGCATCAACCATAGAATCATTCGAAGATGCATTGTCTAAGGTTATAGATACTACTTTATTATGAACTCCTCATTCTTTTAACAACCCATAAACCTTTTCAGCTAATGAAACACCAGTATGGGGAGGAGGCATGAGAGTAAAGCAAGAACTTTTTTTTGCAAACACCAATTTTGATCAACAAAGTGAGCAGTTAATGAAATATACCCATCTGTGGTCACAGAAGTCCAACAATCAGAAGTTAATGCTACTCTACCAGGAATAGATTGCAAAACATCACAAAGCTTATTTTTTTCAACCAAATACATGTTTTTTATCTCACTTTTTACGGTGTTTCTACAAAAGGTTTTCACTTCCGGGTTCAAGTAAGAAAAACAGTTCCTAATACCTTCATATTCAACAAATTGAAGAGGAAGATTGTGTCTAGCAACTGCAATTGCAACTAATTCACGAAATTCATCATGCTTATACATGACAGATCGAGTTCCCAATGAACAATTCATGTTAGTTTTTATCAAAAGTTGACCAACATCAGCATAATTGTGTGTGTTACAGGTCCTAGCATGTCTAAGCATATTCCCTATCCCATAACTACTTTCAGCAATATATTTAGTCCCACATTTCTTGCATTTAGACTGAATATTTCCATTTTCATCTAATTCATCAATCATTTCAAAATGTTTCCAAACAGGGGAAGTTAGCTTACGTTGGCGTTTCACAGGGTTACTAGATAAGTTTGGTTTCAGTTTCTTTGCTTTCACCTTAGTAGCTTTAGAAGCTTTAGAACCCGATGGAACTTCTTCTTTATTTGGAACGCTTCCAACCTCCTCTTCATCTTCATAACCAGACAAGTTAATAGCTTCATCCATTGTAGTTAGCTGTAATAAAGACAAAGAACAGAAAAAGGGTGATCATCGGGTATAGTTTGGTACTTGGCTGTAAGTTTTAATAAAGATAAAGAACAAATTTGAACCTACCTGAGAGCTGAGATGGGGCGACAAAGTTGTGAAGGACAGCTGGAGAGGCTGAGATACGCCTGGTTAAGGAGAGGCTAGGAGGGGTGAAGTCGTGATTCCTGAACAATGAACGAAACAGAAGAAGTCATGTAATCGACTAATCGTGTTGCTGAAATCTGAATGGCGAATGTTGTTTGTTGAAGTCGAAGGTCGGAACTCGGAACTTTGATTCTTTGAACGACACAAACAGAAGGAGAGATCGAGGGAGGCGGAGCAGATAGGATAGAGTATACGAGACTTGTGAAATGTGAATATAAAATTAGATTAGGTTTTTTGAACCATCTTGTAAATCCTAAACCCTAATGGACCCGTCAGTTGGTTTTTAGCAGCCCAAATAATCAAATATTAACAAGCCCATAATTGTTTTTATTATAATTTTAACCATATATAATATATTTATAATATATAAAAATTTTAAAATATTATATATAATTAAACGGGTCATCATCGAGTCATCTTCGTGTTGAAAATCTTGACCATAACCCTACCCGTTTATTTTTCGTGTCGTGTCGTGTCAACCCGTGTACATAAACGGGTTGAAATCTCTGACCCTAACCCGCTAACTTCGTGTCGGGTTCGTGCCGGGTTATCGTGTCGTGCCAACTTTTGCCAGGTCTAATCCCGGGCTCTTCCATTTCGAACCAAAAGTACCTGAAACATAAACTGAAAACCGTAAGCACAAAGCTTAGTGACTTCCCCAAAATACCACATACCATACATAATAAACACATAATGGGCCACACCTGTCATCGGGCCCCACCCGTTATACATATAAACATATAATCATACAACCCATGCAATAATCACAAAGATAATAGAATACAGAATAGTCATCGGGCCCCGCCCGACATTGGTCCTTGCCTGGTAAACATACAATCACATAACACATGCAAGAGTCACACATACATCTAGCACCCTAACATAATAAATGATGGGTCAATATTGGTGCCTTCGACCCACTAAACACAGTGAGGAAACTCACCTCTAGCTGTTGAATCACACAACTGAATCTCTGACTGCTGGCCCGGAAAATCCCCGCGCTATCAAAATCAATAACATCCAATTAATAATTGGATTCTGACCCATAACCAAAAGCCTAAGCTATTTTGGCCCAATTTACCCTTTATCTAACTTGGCCCAAAGCCAAGGCCCAACTCAGCTAATCAAAAGCCCAAATCCGAAAGCCCAATTTATGTCCCAATCTTCCAAATTGGGCCGAACGCCCATCATGGGCCTAAAGTGCAAAAAAGCCCAACATGCTATCCCTAAGCCCAAAACAGAGGTCTAATGGCCCAACTGGGCCCAAACTTTCAAATCCACATAATGGCCCAATACCAAAAATGGCCAAGCCCAAAACGCCCCCTGTTGAGTACGCGGGGCGTACTCAACTCGTACGCCCAACGTACTCCCATGTCCACATGTCTTCTTCATTAAGCACTTAAATAGTTAAGCCCTTCCTCCAAACTCTCAGATTTGGTTCCTAAAGGTGACTTATCATGTAAAGTTGGCAACTTTACATACATATGGCTCAATAGGGCTCCAGAGCTCAAAAAGTGCTTAACAAAGGTCTTAATACATGCATGGGTCAAAATACTCCATAAAGTTGACATTTCTATGAACATAGGGACTAAATGGAGCTAAGATCTAGCATCCATTGCTTCTAGAGTAGATCAAAAGCTCACCTTTAACATAAAAGACTCAAAAGTGCACAAAATACCCCATTAAACTAGATCTAACATATATGATCATCAAGTTATGAGCTTTTTACCTCAAAAAGATTGAAAATGAGAAGGTAGTCCTGGATCTTCAAGCTCAATCCACTCCTCCAAGTGTTCAACTTCTTCTTCTTCTTCACCACAAAACACCAACAAATCACTCTTAAGCTCAAGAACCCACAAAATACTATTAGGGTTTCGAGATAAAGGAAAAGGGAGTGAAGGCTTGTCTAAAATGTCCAATAGATGAGTTTAAGACGTTTAAATAGGGCACAAACCCTAAAAAGTAGGGTTTGTCCCAGCCTTGCGTACGCCATGCGTACTCCACGTACCCACTACGTACGTGGGTGGAACCCGTGATCATCAGGATGACTAGTACGCTAAGCGTACTCATTGAGTACGCCCCATGTACAATCCAAGGGACCAAAATGTCAATAATTTAGGAAAAAGGGCTAGAAAAGAAAATTACCAAAACTTGGATGTTACACAAAGTCAAGTTGGATCCTAACATCAAAAGCCCTAAAAATGGTATCGGTAGGAAAAGTTCCAGCCGACTTCAGCACCTCGATGTCATCGTCGTTGAAGGTACAAGTTTCCTCGTAAGATAAAATTTTCTGGTCCTTGAAATCATCATCAGGAATAACGATGATGCTGGAGCGGGAACCAATAGATTTTTTTGCCATGACTAAAGACAAGAAGGAAAAAAGGGAACAAGATTATTACCTTCGATGGTATACAACTGACGACGGAAGGAAAGCTAGAAGAATAAGATAAAACTAAGGAGTTGGACGTCCTATTTATACAGGAATCACAGAGAAGTAGAAGGGTGATTCGACCTATTCCAACAGCTAGAAATTTATCCGTTGAAATTTAAATTACACTATCTGTTAAACTTCAAAATTTCATCTCTTTTTTATTTTGTTTTAAATTATACATTTAAATATTAGATAACTAACCTCAATATTTCACATGAATAATTTTGGGGCAATTGTTAGGGGCAGGATCCCAGAATCATATTCAGGATCCTTAATATTTCTGAAACCTCAGGATCCTTAAACATATTTCAGGATCCTGATTATTACTACTAATATTTCTTAACAGTTATAACGCCTATACTTTTCTTTATTTTTCTCACAAGTACATAACTAGTCAATAGAAGACCCATTCTCAATGTAGAGTCATCTCAACCAGGCAAAAGACTTGAAATACTAAGTCAAATAACGTTCATACGCTGATTCCGGAGGATCCCAGAATTATCAGATTTCTTGTTACTTACACTAGACTATAAATAACGCATGTATCTAGCGCACTATATACACGATTGGCCCTAACATTACTCTTGTACTCGTATTACTTTCATAATCTTTGTAATCCCAAATTAAAATCAATAAAACACATCAATGGAGATGATTATTTTCACCTTCCAAGGTTTTATGTCGGAGAACCTACAAAGGATCAAGGGTTTTCCATGTAACTCATTTGTCTCACTTTGATTACCATTTGATACTTATATTACACTAACACCACAATCTCTCATATAATTTGGTTGAATTACACTTGATCAGTTTATGACCAAATAAATATATTTTGAACTATTCCGAATTTGAAATTAAACATTACACCATCAAGTTTGTTATTCTTGGGCTCGTTACCGGTCCTAATCATTAGTCTTGGAAAAAATACAATAATTAAAACCTAAATTTGAGAAACAAATAGGTTTAGAAATTCGGTATCTAATTGCTATTTTAAGAAATAAGAAAAATTGATGCAAAATAGAATCTTAAAAAGAAAAGTGATGAAATATGGAATGTTAAAATAATCATGGGGAAGGGTGTGTGGGCACGAAAATCGCATCAGGTGTCTGGATTTACCATTTACGTTAGCCTAGCAACGTCACCTTCTCATTCACATGCATGTCACATGGTGCAAGTGTCTGAATCGTATTTCTATATAACTATTTTCACTAGATCTTTATTAGTTTGGTTTTTTAATATATGAAGCTTGTAGGTGTTAGAAAAATAATACTAAAGTGACATGAGACGACGTTAGCTAGTGTTTTTAACTTCTAGTTAAGATTAAACATCAAACCAATAACAAAATTAAAATATGCGGACTTTTGACTTGCTTTTGTAAACATGTTTCAAATGTAAAAATAGAAAAAGCCAATTAGGGGTTTGGGCGACAATATAATTGGATGAAAGACGCAGTCAACAAAAGCCTCTCTCGGTCTTTCTCCTACTTCCCCACTGGAATTCCGATATATGACCAAAGACTTCGACTTTCTTAATTTCAGAATTTAACTCGTCTTCTTTGGTCAACTTCCCCTCCCTATATTTCCCCCAAACCTTTCTTCATTCATGTTAAACTACAAATCTCTCTCTCTCTCTCTCTCTCTCTCTCTCTCTCTCTCTCTCTCTCTCTCTCAAAAAAAAAAAAAAAAAAAAGTTGACCTGCTCATATATGATTTAAGGTGAAAAGCCACCATGGATCACAAACGAGTTGTTTATGAGTTGACTCAAGGTAAGGAATTTGCGGAGCAACTCAAGATTCATCTGAATAACCCTTCGTCTTCCCAAGAAACCCAAGAAATCTTGATCCATAACATCCTCAATTCCTATGAAAATTCGCTATCTTTACTCACCAATCATGTACTTACTACAAATGGGAGCAATGATGAGCCACATTTTCATGGTAAAAAGGGAATCATCAGAAAAATGGAATCGCAAGCTCCATTCAGTGAAAGCCCATGTAGCGAAGATTCAGACCCTGAGTTTAAAGATCTTGATCCCAATGATTTTGGGGCCAAGAGGTAAGTCCAATGTCACTATACGTAAATGCATGAACATGTCATTACACATTTGATAGATCTAATTAGTAATTAGAGATTGAATTGATTTGAGGTATATATATGTATAGGAAGAGAAATGGGAGTATCGAAAAGTGGAAGAAACAAGTGAAAGTGAGGGGAGACATGGAGTTTGAAGAAGCTCTTGATGATGGGTATAGTTGGAAGAAGTATGGCCAAAAAGACATTCTTGGTGCCAAGCATCCCAGGTATGATATATACAGATCGACTTCACGTACTTGTTTGTTGGTTTAAGAACCAAGTAAAAAGAGCCATCATTGTCCAATGTTCCAAACTTCCAATGCATTCATTACTAATTAAGAGGTATAGTCGTGCTCACAAACTGAATAATGAATATGTAACTGGAAACTAATCATCTATTATATTTGTTAATTAAAACAGTATAGATAAGAATCACTAGAATATGTCATCATACTAATAATTTCCTTATTAAAAGTACTAAAAATGGTTATAACTTATAATCACTTTTTACGACATTCTTCGGTGCTTATTCAAACCAAAATTTTGATGATTAAAAAACTAATTGAATCGTAATTTGAAATATAAATTGCCATTTGTATATAATTATCTTGACACGAAACAATCAACATATATGTTGCGAGATGTGTGGGCCCAAGTCGTGTATGAATTGTGCCCAACATGGTGGATTAGAAATGGGGTTTTGATATTTATTTTGCATAAATCTTATCATGTGTGTTTTTTAGAAGAGAAATTAAATATCCTCCTACTTTTTGTTCCTATATATTCTCCTACCCAATGAAATGGTGATATGTGAAACATTTAATGCTCATTTAATGAGATTTAATGATATTTTAGGATACTAATATGACACATGTCATCATTTAAATGGATATGAGGATTAGTAGGATTAAAAGGTAGGAGGATATTTAATTTCTCTTTTTATAATAGCGTTTGTTAGAATCGCGTATGCACGTTTACTTACCCTAACGAATCTTTATATTCTTTTAGGAACTGGCAAAATTTTATTAAAAAAGAAGGAAAATGACACATACGCCCTACGAAGTTTCTAGGGTTTACCCTTTTAGTCATTTAACTTTTTAAGTGGCTTTTTAAGAGAACAAAGTTGGTTTTGTCAGGTCCAAGATGTCATTTTTGAGAAAATGAAAGGGTAAACCGGTTACCCTTATGGCAGCTCATTTATTTTTATATTTTAATAAATTAAAAAAATTGAAAGGGCTCACAACATCTGATTATCTCTCTCTCTCTCTCTCTCTCTCTCACACACACACACACACACACAAAATATCAAAATCCAAATTAAAATAGGAAGCACCAATCAGATATGATAACCACCATCGTCAACACCTACAGCAAATCAAAAGGAAACCAAAACCAAAGTCAAATCTATACTTCAGGTTCTTGATTTATAATGAAAATCCTAGAAAAAAAATCTTAAACAAATCTGAAGAAATATCAATCTATCCATCACACAATATGTTCTGATTTTAAGGAGAAGAAAGATTTTACACATAAGGTTTTAGATGGCCCTTTTTTTTAACAAAAAAAATGGAGCTCTGCGAGTGGGTATTGTAGAGGAAGCCATGGTGAAATTTGAAGATCCCAAATGGGTTTCGTGGACCGGAAGCAGATGAGGTTTATAAAAAAATCGATCTTGGCATATGAGGTTTGACGATATCCTTGCATATGGGTTAAAATCAGATGAACATAAAAGATGATCTTGATATTTAGAGTCTCTATCAACCAAAACGACGATAGACATTGTGAAATCGCATATGGTGAATCCAAAATGATAGGGGTTGAGTTGCAGGTTTCAAAATAGATGAGTGATCTCGGATCTCATCACTGAAAAGAGATGGTTTCCAGATCTGTTTGTGAAAAACAAGAACCATGGTAATCAAATGGTATTTGCTTCTTCTAATCTTGTATAAAGAAAGTGGTTTCCAGATCTGTTCGTCATGAACAAGAACAAGAACCGATGGTCGTTTTTGGAAATCAAGAAGTCGTACCTCCCATTCATTTTCATCTTCAGCGCGATGACTAAGCTTCTGTCCATGGAAGTCACCTTCGGTGCTATGTTCCTCACACACATTTTGTTCCTGTTATTTTTCTTGATTTTGTTCCAGATCTGGGTGTGATTTTCTTCTTCTGATCTTGGATAAAATATAATAATGGCTGGCAGAAGATGTTGGTGGTGAACAAAGGAAGATGCTGGTGGGGATTGGTTTCTGGGTAACAACTATTCAACTGAGAGAAAGAGAAAGAGAGAGAGAGAGAGAGAGAGAGAGAGAGATGGGTGGGCCCCAATTTTTGTTTATGTGTCCTCTAAACCGGCTAAAACAAGTAAAGGGGACTAAAAGGACAGGTTGCCCACAACTTGGTTCCCTCATAAAGCCACGAAAAAAGTTAAGTGACTAAAAGGGTAAACACTAGAAACTTAATAGGGCGTATGTGTCATTTTCTCACAAAAAGAAACCCAAACCCAACAAGGAGCTAAGGCAGGGGAAGGAACAAAACTACAATGTCACAAACAAAGGAAACCAGAAATACACCAATACACCAATTAAAAGCACACTAAACACCAACTCAATAATATGATCCACAGTTTTTGTGGCGTAATGATATTCTTTGTTGAAAGTCTTGCTGTTTCTAACCTTCCATATGCACCAGGTCGATCCATACACAATAGTAATGAATAATTTTCCTTTTTTATTCGAACAATGTCCGTTGCCGTAAAATTGATTATATGAAACTGCATATTTGCATATCATGTTAGAAAAGTGTGTGTTTTAACTATATAAGTCAACTCATAAGAAAAAACCACTAATTGTTAAAACTTAAAAGTACTATTTACTGTTCATAAACCAAATTAATAGTTCTATTTACTTTCTTTTTTTTTTTATTTTTTTTATATTAGTATCTGGGATAATATAAGAAGTTGCGTATTGGTAATTTTGTTAATTCATGATACTAAGTTACTACATTGTTTTTTCTTGGTTTTGAATTTAATTTTGCAGAGGTTATTATAGGTGTACATATCGACAACTACAAGGTTGTCTTGCAACTAAACAAGTTCAAAGAACCAACGAAGATCCAAATATTTTTAACATGACCTACCAAGGAACTCATACTTGTCACCCTGCAACTGCAACCGACACATCTCCAACATTACCATTACCATCATCATCATCACCGCCACCAGAGATCCAACATCCACCGCCACAAAACCAACTCCTTGGATCCCCCAAAATTCTTCAAACAGATGGTAAAGCCATAACAAAAAATCTAGAGACCCATTCAGTTCACTTCCCTTCAACATCTAATAATAACTTTGTTTTTCCAACCCTTAATAGCACTTATGATGGTAACGAAACACCTTCCTTGATCACTCCAACAACATTGGGGTCTACCTATTTCATGATGTCACAGCCTCAAGCGAGTATGTGTGAAAAAATCGAGAATATAGTGGGTGTAGAATCAAACGACATTGTTTCTGCTGCTACATCATCTACAAGGTTTTATAATGCTGACTTGCCCTTGCCATTTGGAGAACTCGAATTTGGTAGCACCTTCAATTTTGACAATTCAATATTTTTCGACTAATATAGACATATATAAACCTTCTATTGACAGGAAAAAGGAAACACTTAGAATCATTTTGATAGTCTGAGAAGATAATATATCAACCTTAGAAGATGATAAGAACGACTCTTGTAACTGATATCGTATCGATCTATTGGCTGTAGTATATTTGAGTTATGTATGTTTAGATCAATTTTGATTGTGTGTATCATAAGTTGTAACTCTCAAAGGATTTTCTTATATTATATTATAGTTGAAAACCCTTTAAGTATTCTAAACTAGTTGTGAGACTCATGTATTATATGAGTTAATTTTAAAAAAAAAGTTAAATATAAATGTTAAAATATTTAAGAACTTTGAATTTATAAAAAAAAATAAGAAAAATAATGAGTTACTATAATGAAAATGTTTTTTATCGTTTAAATTATTTAATAAATAAAAGAAACTAATGAGCTTGAAATTTGGGAATTTTGAAATTAAAAGGTAATTCATTAATGAAATTGATATCTATTAATTACTATATATAATTGTAATTATTACATTAAAATATTATGTAAAATTTAATAAAATAGAAAAACTAATAAAATGACATGTGGAAAAAATAATTCCAAATAACCACAAAATGACATTTGACAAATTGAATGAGAGTATGACAAGTGACAAAAAAAACCTTCATTTATTAGAGAGAATTTCTTTCCATAATTTTGTTTTTAAAAATATGTTACGACCATCACAGCCACCGTCGTACATACTATTATATTTTATAAAAAAATATCATACTTCTGTTATATCAATTGTATAAATTTTTATATAGAAAATAATTTATATTTTTTTGAGGTTAGATCAACAATAATTAAGATTTGGTTAGCATAATTAGAATATATACATATTAGAATGAGACATGAGCCTGACTAAACTAGGCTATGCAAATCTATACAAATGGGTGAAGTAATATACAAGTGGGAGGTTGCCTCTTGATGCTTTAATCAGATATGAAATCCATGAATAAAGACGTGGGAAAGCCCTTCGTAAAGATTTCGCTATATTTATGATTGGAAAGCAAATAAAGGATGAAGCTATGTCGATTCTCCGAATTAGCTTTAGAGCTTGAGGTTATTGGTCTTGATAATATTTGTTTATAGCTCTCAAGTTTTGGTCCATTATTAGATTTATGTTGGGGTACGAAGTCTTGTCTAACATTGAGCACTTAGATCACAATTGAGCACTTGGGGTTCGTGGAGCATGTGACAAAGGAATTAATCATCTGAGAAAGGAATGGATCGTCTGACAAAGGAACGGATCAAGTGCCAAAGTATCAGATCATACGAAAAGGGGTTTAAAGCACCTCGAAGAGGTTTGGAGCAACAAAGGGACCTTGTTGTGCCATCTGATAAAGGGATGGGCCAAGAAGGATGATGTTGTGCCATAAGCATTCCTTCTTGCGCCATGCTACTCCCTCTTGCACCATGAGGTATCCCTCTTGCGTCATGAGGTTTCCTGTTGCATCATGGAGTATGTTGTTACGCCAAGTATGTTCTTGTTGCGCCAAGGTGGTGATGTTGATCCAACATAGAATTTATTGTGCCACACTTGAAGCCTGTTGCGTCATCCTTACACGTGTGCCATCATGTTGCAAGATGGGTCATTTTGGTTCCTTGATGAGTCATGGTGTCCCTGATGAGCCAAGTATTCTATGAAGTCCTCTATGATGCTCAAGATCGTTCAAGGATACTCAGAAGTTAGTATTGCTCAAGGATTACACCATGTTGTGCCACCATGATAGATGTTGGACCATTAATGTTCATGATGCTCCACTATGTTCAAGGTGGTCCATTATGTGTGTTGCTGATGCTCATGAGTTGTATGACATGGACGAATGTTCCAGAAGATGCTGCATGGCAAAATATGATTGGTTGTCACCATTCATGGGCCTATAGGCCAATGGGCTTGGACCATTAGGGTTTTAAGTCTGATCCCTCAAGTATAAATAGGCACATACTCCCCATCATTGAAAATTGCTAGATTTTTGTAAGAGCTCAAAAAGAGATACAATTTTGAGTGCTTATAATAGTTCTAGAAAGTTAATTAAATCCTCTCTCTCGGTCTCTCTCTCTCTCTCTCGTTTCGCCCGTGGACGTAGGTCATCTTGACCGAACCACATTAAATACCGTGTTCTTTTGATTTATGTTTTTAGAAGTTTTGTGAGTTCACCAAAGTTTGTTTTTGATATTTTTCTGAAGTGCTTAACTTGTTTTGTTGTCACCCAACAAACTGGTATCAAAGCTATGGCTGAATACAGGATAGTTAAGATCGACAAGTACAATGGAAAAGATTTCGGTTTCTGGAAGATGTAAATTGAAGACTACCTCTACCAAAAGAATTTACATGAACCTTTGTCAGAAGATAATCCGTTCCTTATGAAGCAGGAGGATTGGGAGTTGTTAGATCAGCATGCATTTGGTGTGGTTCGTTTATCATTGGCAAAGAACGTTGCTTACAACATTGTCAATGAGAAGACAACTTATGGGTTGATAAAGGCGTTATCTAACATGTATTAGAAACCTTCATCAACGAATAAGGTTCACTTGATCCGATAATTGGTAAATCTGAAGATGAAGGAAGGTGGCTCAGTGACTGGTCATGTCAATGAATTTAATTCAATCATGTCAAGGTTGACATCAGTTGAGATTAAATTTGAAGATGAAGTCCAAGCACTGCTACTATTATCATCATTACTGAAATTTGGTCAGGAATAGTGACAACAGTCAACAAATCAGTAGAGGTGCCAAGCTGACATTCGAAGGCATAAGCGACTTAATCCTTGGTGAGGATGTACGCAGACGAAGTGCTGGAGAATCCTCTAACAATCTTCTTAGTATTGAGGATAGAGGAAGGAGTTCCAACAGAGGGAGTGGGGGTAAAGGAAGATCAAAGTTGAGGAAGAGAGGTGTATCGAAAACCATGAAGGACATCACCTGTTGGAACTGCAAAGAAAATAGCCATTTCAAGAATCAATGTCTGAAGCCACTTGCAAAACAAAGGCAAGAATGAGATGAACATTGCATCAGACTCTGAAGGAGATGCTCTTATCTATGCAATTGAAAAATCAATTGAATCTTGGATCATGGATTCTGGTGCGTCATTCAAAAGATGTAATGCATAATTTCAGGCAGTACCAAGTGAAGGTTAGACTAGCAGACAACAAGAGCCTTGATATTACAGGTATTGGGTATGTAGTCCTCGAGACTACTTTAGGTACGAAGTGGACTTTGAAGAATGTCAAGTGCATTCCAAACTTGAAAATAATGTTGATATCAGTGGGGAAACTTGATGATGAAGGTCACCATGTAACTTTTGGTGATCATCAGTAGAAAGGTGACAAAGGGAAACTTGGTGGTTGCTAGAGGTCAGAAGCGGCGTACACTTTACATTGTGGAAGTTTCTGATCATTAAGCACATATTGTTGAAGAAGTTGGGGAATACACTCTATGGTACCAAAGACTTGGACATATGAGTGAAAAAGGAATGAAGATGCTTGCCTCCAAAGGAAGAATTCTAGATCTGAAGAATGTGACAGTAGATTTCTATGAGCCATGTGTTCTTGGTAAACAGAAGAAAGTTACTTTCGCGAAGATAGGATATCCACGCAAGACAGGGAAGTTGGAGCTTGTTCTTTCATATGTTTATGGTCCCACTTCAGTTGCTTCAGTGGGAGGATCCCGGTATTATGTTACTTTCATCGATGATTGCAAATAGAAAATTTTGGTTCTATTTCTTGAAGCAGAAGTCTGAAGTTTTCAGTGCTTGCAAGAAATGGAAAGCGATGGTGGAAAATGAAACTAACTTGAAAATCAACTGTTACAGAACTAATAATGGGGGCAAATACAGTAGCAAATAATTCGTTGATTTATGTGCTGAACATGGAATCAGGATGCATAAGACCGTTCAAGATGCATGCAGGGCGAAGAGAATGAGACTACATGCAGGTTTGCCCAAGATGTTTTGGGCAGATATGGTCAACACGACTGCATACCTAATCAATAGAGGTCCCTCAGCTCCCATAGGGTTTAAGATTCCGGAGGAAGAATGGAAAATTCGTGAGGTTTCATTCAAACACGTGAAGGTGTTCAGTTGTGTATCATATGGAAAAGTCAAATACTTTGAGAGAGGCAAGCTAGAGGCAAAGTCAAGAAAGTGAACCTTTATAGGCTATGGGTTGGACGAAATGGGATACCGCTTCTGAGATAACGAGCACAAAAAGGTTATCAGAAGTCGGGATGTGGTGTTCAATGAGAATGTGTTATACAAGGATGAACTTGCTAGGGGATAAAGTAGTAACAAACAACCAGAAAAGGAACAACAAGTTGAGTTAGAAGAAACTTCAGAAGACGACATTATAAAACCTTTCACTACTCCCGAGATAGGTGAAAGTTCAGGAAGCAGTGGGAGCTCTGATGAAACTGGAGAGAGTGGGAGCATGGATGATAGTAGTTTAGAGAATGAAGGTGTAGAAACTGAGACTCATACTGTCCGTAGATCCACTAGAGTATGAAGGCCTCTAGTAAGGTATTCTCCTTCAGCAAACTTCTTGTTGTTGACAGATAATGGTCAACCTGAGTCTTATCCAGAATCGTTGAGGATGAAAGAATCCATACGGTGGAAGAAGGCTATGGAAGAAGAATTGAGCTCACTTCACAAGAATCACACTTGGTCCTTGGTCAAGCTCCCAACAGGGAAGAAAGCACTACAAAACAAGTGGGTGTTTCAGGTTAAGGATGAGATTGATGGCACCAAGAGATACACGGCAAGGTTGGTAGTCAAGGGGTTCCAGTAGAAGAGAGGGTTTGATTATAATGAGATCTTTTCTCCAGTTGTGAAAATGACTATAATCAAAATAGTTTTGGAAATTGTGGCCTCTGAAGATCTCCATCTAGAGCAATTAGATGTGAAAACAGCTTTTCTCCATGGCGACCTTGAAGAAAACATCTACATGGAACAACCAGAAGGTTTTCCCACAGTTGGCAAGGAAGATCTAGTCTGCAACTGAAGAAAAGTCTGTATGGTTTGAAGCAGGCTCCAAGGCGGTGGAACTTGAAGTTTGATAGCTTCATAGAGAGGAATGGGTACAACAGATGTGAGATGGATCACTACTGTTATTTGAAGAAATTCAAGTCCTCTTATATCATCCTATTGTTATATTTTGATGACATGTTGATTGCTGGATCCGACATGCAGGAGATCAACAAGCTAAAGAAGCAGTTGGCCAGTGAGTTCGAGATGGACTTATGGGCTGTTAAACAAATATTGGGCATGAGCATAGCTAGGGACAAAGTTATCGGTATAGTAAAACTTTCACAAGCCAAGTACATCAAGAAAGTTTTAGAAAAGTTCAGCATGGCAGATGCAAAAGCCAGAAGTACACCATTGGGGAGTCGTTTGAGACTTACTAAGAAGCAATCCCCAAAAACGGAAGAATACAAAGAATACATGGCTAAAGTTCCCTACGCATCTGCAGTTGGTAGTTTAATGTATTCAATGGTATGTACCATACCAGACATTGCTCATGCAGTTGGATTTGTGAGCAGATTCATGTCAAATCCACAAAGAAAACATTAGGAAGGAGTGAAATGGTTTCTACACTACCTAAAAGGAACAACTGTGTGTTCCTTATGTTTCAAAAGAAAAGGAATAGTTTTAGAAGGGTTCACTGATGCAAACATAGGTGGATGTGCATATTCAGGCAAGAGCACAACAGGTTATGTGTTCACAATTGGAGGTACAACAATCGGCTGGATGTCAAGGTTATAAAAGAGATTTTCTCTCTCAACCACAGAAGCAGAATACATAGCACTTGCAGAAGCTGCCAAAGAGCTCATATGGTTGAAGAGTTTCTTGTCAGAACTTGGAATGTAGCAGGTGGATTGTGTATTGCATTGTGACAACCAAAGTGCAGTTCACTTAGCAAAGAATCCAGTGTTTCACAGCAGAACGAAACACATTCAGATGAGGTACCATTTCACTCGAGAGTTAATCAATGAAGGAACTCTAAACTTAAAGAAAATCCTGGAATGAAGAATCCAACTGATATGTTCGCCAAGGTGGTTACAAATGAGAAGTTGAAGCTTTACATGGCCTCAACTGGCCTTTTAAAAGTTTGAAGATAAGGTATTGGCAGAGAGAGAGAGAGGGGGGGGGGGAAGTTCTTTGAGGAATGGTGAAATTTGAATGGTAGATGAAGTTGTTCAAGCCTTCAAGTGGATGATTGTTGGGGTATGAAGTCTTGTCCAACATGGAGCACTTAGATCACAATGGAGCACTTGGGGTTCATGGAGCATGTGAAAAAGGAATAGATCATCTGAGAAGGGAATGGATCGTCTGACAAAGGAACGGATCAAGTGCCAAAGGAACGGATCATACAAAAAGGGGTTTGGAGCACCTAGAAGAGGTTTGGAGCACTTGGGAGTGATATGGAGTAACAAGGGGACCTTTTTGTGCCATATCATAAAGGGATGGGCCAAGAAGGATGTTGTTGCACCATAAGTATTCCTTCTTGTGCCATGCTGCTCCCTCTTGCGCCATAAGGTATCCCTCTTGCGCTATGGGCTTTCCTCTTTTGCCATGGAGTATGTTGTTGCGCCAAGTATGTTCTTGTTGCGCCAAGGTGGTGACGTTGCTCCAACCTAGAAGTTCTTGCGCCACACTTGAAGCCTGTTGCGCCATCCTTCCACATGTTGCGCCATCATGGCGCAAGATGGGTCATTTGGTTCCATAATGAGCCATGGTATCCTCGATAAGCCAAGTATGCTATGAAGTCCTGTATTATGCTCAAGATCGTTCAAGGATGCTCATAAGTTGGTATCGCTCAAGGATTACACCATGTTGTGCCACCATGATGGATGTTAGTATTGGGTTTTCTATGCTACAACATCCTATGGTGCACATACAACCCTAAATACCTTGGATCTATGTTTTCACTAATTATACATGCAATGAGGTTTCCAAGGTATTAAGCCTATAACTAGCATGCAATTGACAAATACCATACAAGATACTAGGTAGAGTAACATACCTTTTATGTAGCTTGAAGTCTTGATGTATTTGGCCTTAAGAGCTTAGCACCAAAAGTATGAATGCCTCAAATGGCTCACAACTCACCTAGGACAAAGGTGGCTCTTGAGAGAGAATTCCTTCCACACCAAAATCAACTCCATAAGCTCCAAGAACTACTAGTCTTACCAGTTGGCGATTTTGGCTATGGAGTGACCTATTTATATATAGGATTCCAAGGGTCATGAGTATAACCCAAATCCATACCCACGGGTATTATGATCCATGGTTCATGTGGTCCAACTATTTACGTATCCATACATAAACTTTGTCCAACATGGATCATAAGCCCAACACATATAAATATACCTAATTACCATAATTAGTCCCCACAGATTTAATCAGTCTCTTTTTGTAACGCCCGTAGATCCGGGCTAGTCAATTTAGAGACGATAAGCATCAAAAATGAATTTTTGATGGAAGATTATTTAGAAGGATTAATCTTAACTAAGTTGTAGTATATGTTACAAGGATTCTGTACATATAAAGAACGCCGAAATCCGAGTTATAACGAAGAAGTTATGACCTGTCGTAGTTTCGCGACAGAACCGCACGACACAGCGTGACGTAAATAGTGAATTTACGATAGAGCGATATTTGGATTTAGCGATCTAAATGAGAGTCGTAGAATACGTTAAACCGAAAGCGTGCATGAAAAGAACGTCCAAATCTGACTTCGTATGAGGAAGTTATGATTTTTCGAAGTTTCGGCTTAGCAGTGTACAACCCGAAGTTCGAATATGAGATCGAGCGATATTTAGCCGAAACAATCTAAACGAGAATTGAATATCTCGTCGATAGTAGTGCAACGGTGAAAAGACAGACGAAAACGGACGTCAGACGAAGGAGTTATGATTTTCTAACGGAGTTTTCCTGTCCCGGCCTACTAAAAATAATATAATAAAAATATAATAAAAATAATCTCAATATTAGCCGACGAAGTCTAAACGAGAGTTGTAGAGCATAATCTAACCTTCGCGTCGATATAAAGAACGTCGAAAACGGAGTTCGTATGCGAAAGTTATGAATTTCTGAAGTTCGGGGCGCGAAACCCCAAAACTGTCAGAGACCACGACGTGAAATCGGTGTTCACGACGTGAAATGTCTTCTGACGCCTCCTGGAGTCTGCCAGACCCAACTTCCGATGACGCATGCAGTGACTATCAAGCCCACGACATGAAATAAGGTTCACGACGTGAAAATCGAAAAATCAGCCCTATAAATAGAAATCGAAGGCAGTCGGGTTTAGCTGCTAATTCCTTCACTTTCTCACTCCCGATACCCTATCTAGCCCTCTTAAAGTACCCCCGAAGCCCCGGTATCATCCCGACACCCGAAGCGAGTTCCGAAGCCCCGAAGATCCCGAGAAGAAAAGAGTTTCAAGCCGAAGCTCTGCCCACGAGAAGCCCGGTGTGTGAAGATATCCCGGTTTCATAGAAGAACTTCTATTTGAAGAGCCGTAGTGCTGTCCGACAATCATCTTAACAAGTGAGTGTGTAGTTACTTTCTTCTAACACATAGATATGAAGTATTTTCTATTAAATACGTGTTATGTGTTTATATATTGTTTGTTTATTTGAGATGCATGCTGGATGAATGTTTTATACAGGTTTGTATATGATTTAAACTATATATGTAATTTATATCTACAAATATGTTGGGTAGAACATGGGTAGATGAAATAGTTGGTGAGTGATGAAAGATTTGTTTGAGGATGAGACGAAAGATGATATAGATCATGAGATGAGGGTGACAGGTGAAAAATGAGTGAAACCTTTACCCAAACGATGGCCCCCGTCATTCAGCAGAGTAGTGATGACAACCACGGACTATTCTAGACAGTCGTGTGGAACACTAGCAAGCTCGCAACTTGTAGGTGTTGTGGACTTGATGTTCACCGGTGTACTCTAAAAACCATGGCAGCTATAGATTTAGTGCCTTATAATAATACGATGGTAGCTATGGATTTAGTACAGTATAGATGAACCTTGGTAGCTATGGATTTAGTACTGTATAGATGAACCTTGGTAGCTATGGATTTAGTACTGCGTAGATGAACCTCGGGCAACAATGGACTTTGTGCCAATTCCTTAGGTCAATCATTAGGAATGAATGAAGGAAGGATAGTTAATTCTTACGGTAAAACCTTAAAGAAATAGAGAAGATAATTGGGGATGGGTAATTGAGTTGATTGTTTGATGATTGAAATTAATATAATTATTTATTGTGGGTTGAAAACCCTATATGCTCACCAGGCTCCCAAGCCTGACCCACTCAGTTTTCTTTGTATCACAGGTAGTGGCACAAGAGCATAAGTTGGTTGACATGACGAGAGATTTTGGATTATAGATCAGTAGTTATAAATAACTGTTGTAAGGTCTATTTTATATTGTTTATGCTTTTGGTCTGTATCGGAACATGACATCCCGAGATTTTATTATTTAATGAAAAGTACATTCTCTTTGAGAAATGATTTGATAAAGTTTTATCATATCTTGTTTGGGAACAAATTCCGCAACCATTTTCTTTAAAAGATTACTCTGATTTATAAAACAAAGCATAAACAAATCGGTCTTTTCTGGCCGAGAAATTGGGGATGTCACACTTTTGATCACTAAATTAATTCCAAATTAATTCTTGATCAATACTAATTAAAACATATGATTTCATATTAATATATTAGAACTTATAATATATTAATAAATCATATATAACCTTCTCTCAAGAGTCCATCCTAACAAATTTTCCTGGTGTTATGAAACCCAAATGGACCATGCTACTCTCAGGTCGAATACATACCAATAATAGTTATGGGCTTAGACATCTAATCCAATAGTCTCCCACTTGGATAAGTCTAAAACTATTATTACAAGTAAGACTCCAAAACCCGACTAGCAATCGTAGCTCTTAAAGCTGATGTCGAACTTTGACCTAGTCAATAACGTGTCCATTAGATAAGGGATCATATATTCCTCCATTCTAGATACCATATGGACTGAGAGATGGATTATAATCATTCTCTGTGTCCATCTGTTGTTTCCCGATTTCTGATTTATGACGACTGACTAATTGAACAAATCAAATCAGTCCAGGGTCGGCCGAGCACTTACGTTTGTCATCACTAAATCATCGAGGGGCCCACATATATCGCTTTTATCCACTTGGGGTAAAAGGAACGGATAAACTTCGACCCAAATGCTCGCTTGTACTTACTCATCAAATTACACACAACAATATGTTTTATAACAAACAAGTTACTGGTTGCGTTTACATATGTCAATGTGCAACCGACACGCAACTACAACTCACACGTCTCCGTTTGAAGAATATAAGATATTATCGTCTCATGATCACTCGTGATAAAATACATGAAGTGATTCAAATGAGCGTGAGTTTAATCCAATACTCGAATCTTATTCCAGGAGCACTCATGAATACTACGGCTATGTCTAGGCCACCTAGACAAACTACATACCCATTCATGACAGTCTTGCCTCAATACCTACTTCCAAAGTATGATCGACTGTGGACGGTTTGAATAACCTAGTTATTCGGGAAGTCAAAACATGCAAAGTGAAACACAAGAATAAGACTAATCCTATATGGCCCCAAAACTTTTGAGAGTAAATAAAACACATTTTATTTAATCACCATATTGATTACTCATTATTCATTATATAATGTTTCGAATAATCAACTTCATACTTGAATCAAAACAATAGTTGTCCCATGCTCCAAGCATGGACACTATATTTACCTATGGTCCTTTCTTTGTGAAATAGATCAATTGACAACATTTCAAATGATACTCATTTCACAATTCCAAATCTTTATCGCAAATGTAAGAATACAAGATTCTTTGCCATTTACTGAAATTTGTTAGATTTTAAACTTATATGCATTGATCCTTTTGTAATAACTATGCACAAAAGCCACAAAGACTCGACAACAGACATTACAAAGTATTCCAATGGAGAGTAATTCCATGGAAATGAAGTCTCACATTCAAAGTACATTCCTTTGAACATACTTCTTGCATTAAGTTTTCTAATCTTACACATATTTGAAGAACAACTTCCACCTATGGAAACATTTTCATATTCCCATTTTTAATATCACTTCTGAACAAGAGTTACCTCTTTTCAGAATATGTCAATATGGTCCTTCCAAAATTAACACTATACTTCCAACTGTCCATGAGAAACCAATCTTTGGTAAACCTCAGATTGTCCTTGACGATTACTTAATCATTTTAGTCATACCCAGTTCTAGTACTTTTTCCCTCTTAATGCCCCAGGCATTTGGAAAAATTTACAACAGATGAATATTACAGCACATGTAATCGATCCTATATCTAAATTATATGGGACACGATCCATGATGTCTCATATAAAGACATGATACTAGACCAGTCTTTTGTTATAATATTTCTATTAATTTGCCATGTTCTCATAATTCGAATTATGAAAAGGGATGCCGTAATCATAATCGAATTTTAGAACGCAAATAATGTAATCATGACCAAATTTGATTAAAATCTCACAATCTAAGCTTTTAGATTTGAAATGAAGTATAATTTCCTCTCCCTTAATTATAGCAAAACAACTTTTCAAACCCTGCAAAGTACATTTTGCAAATTGAAACTTTTGTTTTCTATAATTAACATTGCTAACTTGCAACACCTAACATAATAATCATGCTCCCACTAACATGATAATTATTAGCATAACACTTATACTACCGCTAGCTTTGACATGTATCCAGAAATCAGCTGGACTTCTAGAAATCAATACTTTATTGACTTTTTTACCAAAGTTCATATTTCTGATACGATATGTTTTGATAAGACTTTATCAAAACTTTCCGATTTCATACACCTTTCCTTAGATAGCTCACATGTGTGTCTAAACAATTATGAATAGGGATTTCGTAATCATAATGTTTAGACCTTTTTCCATTCTCACTAGTCCATGTTAGTGTGCCGGTTAACCACACACGCTCCACTAACGACTTTGAAAAAGCAAATATCATAATTGCTATCTACTTAAAATCTACTCAGTGAAAGCGTTTCCTCACCATCATTTTCATGAATTGGAGAGAAACCTTATGACACTTAGATTTTTATGGTGTATGTGTTCCTATCCATGTAAATTTGTCATAACCACAAGAGGAAGTTAGTGACAAATCCAAACTCATATAGGCTGAACTTGTTCAATCTTAACTTCTTGCCACGTGGCAGCACAAGGGCCTACCATTGCTTCCAAGTAGTTATGCAAACAATTGAGAACTCATGGAACTCACATGCATAGTCAACTTTAACTGGAATGGGCACAGAAATAAGAATATATCAACACGATAGGTTACAAACCTCAAGCGTGTGCTAGTGATAAATAATAGGTTTTATTCTTGATTAGTTTTTGAAACTTTTTCAAGATCTTTAAGACTCCCACTGACCTCTTGACATATAAGATTCTCTTGTCAAGAACCATTCCTTGACAAACAAATATTCAAGAGTTAGTGCGGATTCTTATCAAGATAAAACTTCACTCAATTGGTCTTAGTTGGTCTTTGTTTTATCCAAAAACATCACAACTTACCAATTTCAAATGTACAAGAGTAGAAAACATTTTAATCTACATTTGACAAGTGTTATAAACATTCTAAGGATTATGTCACTCAAGTTACAATCATGGAGTATGACTCTAAGACTTGTTTTGGAACGAAGTATGATTCATCTTTTTGATTTTAACCATTTCAACAATCCATGATTCCTCTTCTTAGCCAAACAAATGCATTAAGATGACCTTAGAGAATCAATTGTGATATGGTTTCATAATCACTAAGATAATCATAAAACAAGATACTCAAGTACTCTCCCATCTTTTCAGATTGGAGAAACTTTTATCTTTCTACCTATTTTGATTCTTCTTATTCGTTCTGCCTTACATTGAAACTTTTCCAATGTTTCAGAATTACACTTAAACTTTTAAGTATAACCATATTTACTAAACTTTAGTAAATCATGACAAATAGCATTATCGTTCTTTGTGGTGGACCTGATCAGCGCACAACCAAGTGTACCCAATCTCCTAGTCCTTCACTTAACTCACATATACATGTGAACAAGGAATTAGTCTTAATTTCCCAAAGATGAAAAATTCTCATTCATCATACAATACAAGTTGCATGATTCCAAGTTTCTATCCAACCGAAACTTGGGTGATGAGAATCTTTCCTTGTTTGGTAAATTATGACACTACCACAAACGAAAGAATCAAATCTATTTTCCAATATTGCTATCAATGGAATCATATAAACAACAATTTTTCACAAATCCCATTGTAAAGAAATTTAAAATAAATAAAATCAAAACTTTTCTTTTATTTAAAACTTGCGGAAAAAACTTATCCTTACAATGAAAATGCATATGAAAAACATGTTGTTATATATTCCTAAGCAAAATATCATAACTCTTAAGTAGCAGCTCAAAATTCTGATCTTCAGATCATGCGATTGAAATCCATCTCTTCTTGATCAGAATTAGCTTACTCTTCCTTTAAGCTTCCTTTCTTCGATTCTACAAAACATCAAAATGTGACCTAGTCACATCATGTAATAAGAATCTCGAAATAGGAACTTAATAGAGTCAGATAATGGACTTTACCTGAAGTATAGTCAAATTTTTGACTTTTACCATCCTAGTGAACTTTCAGGCAAATAGGGCAACTTCACAACCATTGCCCCTTCTTTTGGCAATAGAAACATATGGACTCTTTAGTAATGGTACATGGGACTGTCACAAACTTAGCCTTTCTCTTTACCATTTGGTCAACCGGGTTGACTATGGCCGATCCCTTTCCATCGGGAAGAGAAGACTTTTCTAGACTTCCAATGTTTCCATTGTCAATGTCCATGAAAGTTTGGGAAGTGGATCTTCCAATCAAATTTGCTTTACCAGTGCTTTACCAGTGCTCCAAATCATTGTTGATTCAGCAGCAACAGGCAAATAGGTAAGATCGATAAGGGTCATGTCGTGGTCTGTCACATAGTAGTCCTTAATAAACTCACTATATGACTCGGAAAGTGATTGAAGAACCCAGCTAACAGTCAACTTCCTTGAGACTTCGACACCCAATTCTCCCAGCTTGTCAATATGAGACTTCATCTCCAAGATGTGAGTACATATAGACACTGCTTGCCAATAGGGATTGAGTGACCTTGAACTATTCAAGAACTTGTGGGTTAGGGAGAATAATTGGAGGATGTGGAGGAAGTGAAGAACGATTTCTAGTCCCATTAATGCACAACAAAGGGATTAATCTTTCACCTTGATCGCCATTTGGGATATCATCTTCATTAGGATAGCTTTATCCAAAAGGTTAAGGAAGACCATAGTTGTCATAACTACACATCTATGAGGGAGAAATTTAAGTTTATTTGATTTAAGTCCATAATATAACACTCAATATGAAATATTAAGGCTAGGACCCAACACAATATTTTATAACTTGGAAGAGGGATGCCGTAATCCAAGCTACAAAATATTTGAAGGAAGGTAAATGACGATTTACCAATTTCCACCATGAAAAACGAAATTTAACATTAGCTTTTAAATAAATTGAGACTCCTAGATCTTTTGAGATTCATTGAACTATTCAATGGCATGTTTAAATCTTGATTGTGCCCTTCAAGTTTGTGACGGGGATGCCGAGGATCACAAACAAGGAGTGAATAACCATGAAAATTAACTTGGTACACTTAATGATACAACCACCTAATCAATGTGCCGGTTAACCACACCCGCTCCATTGATCTATGATTAACATCAACCTACCATTTGCCACGCACTGTCAGTCCCAGATTAGTGTGCCGATTAACCACACACGCTCCACTAACGACTTAACATGGTGCAAAGTGTAATTTCATGGGTTAGCACCAAATTCACATTTTCCTAAGTAACTAAGATTGGGAATTTATAAGTGTTTAGTTACTTAGTATTTATCATTATACTTTTAATGAAGGGAGAATTAATGTCCTGTCCTACCCGTTCGGCTAACGACCCTCCACTAGTCAAGGAAGCGGTGGGTGAGAGTGGACACCCATTAAACTGCCATTTTATAGGCAGTAACCTTATACCCCCCTTATAGACCGGCTTCGTGAATGAGGCCTACTAACGGTAAGACTGACTTACTCTTATACATATATATAAATATTAAACCTATAATATTATAATTGTATATGGGTTGAACTTTAAACTATTTAAAATTCTAGGGTTTGGAACTAAAGTATACATGGGGGGGGGGGGGTAACTTTACAAATTCCAAAACTTGAGGGCAAGTTTTGAACAATTCAAAAACTTTTGATTTCCATAACCTATGAGTTTAAAGTAGTTTAATGAAAAACTCTTCAAGTTCCATAACTTGACAAGTTTTGGAAGACTTTAAAAACATTTAAAAAATGAGACTCTTCATTTTCATAACTTATGGAAATTTTATGAGTTTTAAAATTCATAAATGAGACTTTTCATATAACTTGAGGACAAGGTACAAAAACACATATTATGAACAACTTTTAGATCAATTTGGATCGAAAACAAATTATCACATAATTTTTCTATTAATCTAAACTAACTAATAAGAACAAGATAATTCATATCATCAATCTTCAAGAAATTAGCATAAACATATAAACTAATACAAATCTTGATGTTATGACAATTATCTTTTATTTAGATGAGAATAAACATTACCATAACATCAAAATCAAATTTTATGAACAAAAACACTTTGTGGTAATGATTCTAATCCAAAACAGGCCAAAAAAAAACTCGAATATATGTTGTCAGGGGCTCCAACTCGACGAGTTGGATGAGTTTACACATGGAATCGTCGAATCCCTCATTGGAATCGTTGAGTCCCCTGTCCAGACAGCAAAAAATTCGATTTTTTCAGCTTTTTTCAACAAGTAGCATCAAATATAATTTGAAAACAACCGATGGCACATACAACCCTAAATACCTTGGATCTATGTTTTCACTAATTATACATGCAATGAGGTTTCCAAGGTATTAAGCCTATAAGTAGCATGCAATTGAAAATACCATACAAGATACTAGTTAGAGTAACATACCTTTTATGTAGCTTGAAGTCTTGATGTATTTGGCCTTAAGAGCTTAGCACCAAAAGTATGAATGCCTTAAATGGCTCACAACTCACCTAGGACAAAGGTGGCTCTTGAGAGAGAATTCCTTCCACACCAAAATCAAATCCATAAGCTCCAAGAACTACTAGTCTTACCAGTTGGAGATTTTGGCTATGGAGTGACCTATTTATATGTAGGATTCCAAGGGTCATGGGTATAACCCAAATCCATACCCATGGGAATTATGATCCATGGTTCATGTGGCCCAACTCTTTATGAATCCATACATAAACTTGGTCCAACATGGATCATAAGCCCAACACATATAAATATGACTAATTACCATAATTAGTCCCCATAGATTTAATCAATTTCTTTTGATCACTAAATTAATTCCAAATTAATTCTTGATCAATACTAATTAAAACATATGATTTCATATTAATATATTAGAACTTATAATATATTAATAAATCATATATAACCTTCTCTTAAGAGTCCATCCTAACAAATTGTCCTGGTGTTATGCAACCCAAATGGACCATGCTACTCTCGGGTCGAATACATACCAATAATAGTTATGGGCTTAGACATCTAATCCAACAGTTAGACCATTAGTGTTCATGATGCGCCATTTATGCATCATGATGCTCCACTATGGTCAAGGTGGTCCATCATGTGTGTTGTTGATTCTTATGATTTGTATGACATGCAAGAATGTTCCAGAAGATGCTGCCTGGCGGAATATGATTGGTTGTCACCATTCATGGGCCTATGGGCCAATGGGCTTGGCCTATTAGGGTTTTAGGTATGATCCCTCAAGTATAAATAGGCTCATAACCCTCATCATTGTAAATTGCTAGATTTATTTAAAAGCTCAATGTGAGATACAATTTTTAGTGCTTGTAATAGTTCCAGAAAATTAATAAAATCATCTCTCTTTTTTTTCACTTTCTCTCTCTATCTCATTTTGCCTGTGGACGTAGGTGATCTTAACCGAACCACGTTAAATATTGTGTTCTTTTGATTTATGTTTTTCAGAAGTTTTGTGAGTTCAGCGAAGTTTGTTTTTGATATTTGTCTGGAGTGCTTAACTTGTTTTGTTGTCACCCAACAATTTATGGGATTTTGTTGGTATTGTTGAAATCTTCCACCGATTAGGTTTGTATAGACAGTAGATTGCCTAACATGGCACTTGTTTATGTTTGGGTCCTATCCGGATTGTGGTACCTGGTAAAGGATATCCGGGCATGCATATTATATTTTTGGGAATTTTAGGCGTGGGCCCTAGTAAGCCCCCAGTTCGAATACTAATATGGGTGACCGATGTTAAGTATTCGGTCTGAAGGTGACCGTGTCGTCCACGTGATCCCTGAAGGGATTATGGTCATTTATCTTCCTTTTGTCTACTTGTCTTTTCTATATCTTTAGCCTTCGGTAAGGTTTTCTATGTCATATTAACTTATATTGTGCATTTTCCTTCTTGATTTCATTTACCATCTATTATGTTTACCTTCACCCATCATCATTTACTTTGTTCGTTAACTTGTTTCATTCATTATTTTCTTTGTAGCAATGGAGAATAATATTGGGCCTACAATTTTCGACGTTATCTGAAGATCAATTTAGGTCTTTGTTCGACCATATTATTTGGTTCTAGAAGACGATGCACTAATTCAGAATTGATGGTTGGCATTGACAGTCCTCCCCTAGTTTTTTATACAAATTTCTTTGAGGTGGGTCTTCGTATTTATTTCTTCGTTCACTAGACGATTCATTAAACATTTCCTGACCCATATTTCACAATTAAAATCAAATGCTATCTCTAAAGTTATTTGCTATGAAGTTATGTAAACTATTGTTAGTGTCGAGCCTACCGTCAACCTATTTTGAAGCTACTATGACATTTATACCAACAGTATCCGGTTCACCATTTTCTCTCATGGTTCTAGTTCTGTAGATGGTTTTCCCAATTCAATAAATTATAAAAACCAATTTATTTTGGTTAACGAAGATCGTTTTCTTCACTAATTCGTTTCGAACCCTTGGAAATGTGTTTAATGATGAAATGTTTTATGATAGTGTGTTGGTCTCCTACCCGAATACCCAAACGTTTTTTTAAAAGCGACACATGTTGCGTTTTCTATAAATATCTACTCTAGTTATGGAAACATAAGCATTCAATAATAAAGCTAAGTGTACAAGCACCATAGGATTCTAAGTTTTACTATTGTAGAAATATGCTTTCAAAACTAGCAAATCAACCTATAAGGGAGGGATTCGAGTACATACCTTTAGACAAATCAATTTGCCTACTTGATTCCTTGATCTTTTTTTGCTTCTTGAAAAACTAGTACACAAAGGAGGGTACCTCTAATGTTTCAAACCCAAAAGCCAAGAACCCTAAAATAAGGAGAGATACTAAAAAGAGAGAAAGTAGAGGAACGTTTTCTTCAGCCTTCCAGGAGGAGTGGGTTGGACGAAAATTCAAGCTCCCCTAGGCCCCTTTATATAGCTGAGCAAGTGACAGAATAACCCCGATTTAAATCAATTTAATATTAGATTTAATCATGATTCAAATCATTTCCTTATCAGTCTTTGTACCTCAAATTAATCAATAATTAATTCCAAATTAATTATAATTAATTTCAAATAGTTTCTAAATAATTTATCAATCATATAATAAATTAATAAACCTTTTCCTCAAACTCCTAAAACCATTTCTAGCTATTATTGCTCTTGAAGGTAACACAAAAAGGACTCTACTATTATTCCCAAAGTTACACTAATTAGTTATGACATTGGACATCTATTTCGAATAGTCTCCCACTTGGACAATTTATCAACTGCTATTCATCATATAGACTTTGAACAACCAACAAAATATGCCTTCCACAACAACTACCAGACTCTAATTTTATAAACAATTTTCCCTTTGATAAGTGATCATTTATTCCTTTGTTTCTTTCAAGATATCATTGTGGACTGGGTCATGGATTATGAATCAAACTAACAGTCCATCGGATGTTTCTCGATATTCTGATTTAAACAATCTAATCAAACTACTAATCAACCACATCAATCAAGTCCGAGCTAGGCCTAGTACATGTATATAATGATCAAATCACCAAGGTGACCATGATATCACCTTTCCCATTATGGCGAAAGGGAACAAATAAACCTTGACTACACACCTTTTGTCTACAAGCCATATTATGCATATACTCGTTATGACTACCGGTTATAGATAGCGTTTGAGAAAGACTAAAACACAACTATCTTATATCCAAAGAACTCAAGTGTCTATTTTTTAAGAATAAAATATATTATCTTCTGAGAATTATTCGTGATTGAATCCATGAAGCAATCTCGCTAAGCATGGGTATCTCTAATTCTTAAGTGTCTATTAAGCACTCATGAATGTTATTTGTGACAACTGTCAAAATTCGATTCGGTTCTAGAATTGATAAACTTAGTTGCACATGTAGGCACGACATATTCTAGAAATTGTAACTAGAAGCTAAGTTATAACCTACTAGAAACTTGGAAACAATTAGAATTGAAAGAAAGTGTACTCAGATTTCACATTGATATGTGAATTCTACCACTACTTAACTGTAATGAATATCCGTATTCGGGTCATTCTTTGACTCGAACATAGTTGCATGAATCATGTAGACACATCATGTACTTGACCTAGTAGTAGAAATTAGGTCCGAGTCTCGTAGGAACTTAAGTCAAAGTTAAAAACTAGGACTAGTATACTTGATTCCTCAATTTCACTTGAATCTCGAAACCACTACATAGAATGCCAATAAATCAATAAAAATAAATTGCAAACATTATTTCTAACTTGAATATGAGTTAGGAAACACAAAAATAATTTGAAGTCTCAAACATTCAATTTATTTTGATATCCAAAGATTTATTAAACTCTAAAACCCTAAAAGCCATAAAAACTCATATTTATAAACCTTAACCTTAAAAATTCTATAAAAATAATTATGAAACTTGTAATATTATCTTATAATAATTAAAATTATGAAAATGCATTCAAGGAAAATAAAATTTAACTCATTAACATCTACTCTTAATTTATAAATCAAAAATCAAGGGTTTATGAATAAAAACTTGATTAGGGTACATATTTTATAAAAGAATTGAGTTTTATAAAATTTGAAGAGAGAGGGGGGGGGGGGGGGCTCTCACCTCAAAAATTCAGCCACCCTCTTGCCTCCTTCAAAAATTGTATTCCCAAAACAATTAATCACTTTACACAAACCTATACACTCCATCTTCTCTCATTTCTCTCTCACACATTTCCTCTCTTCCTCTCTCTATGAACCACGAATTTTTCCAGAAAATAGGTCCAAGAACACACCTTAAACTCTAAATCTTCATCATCTAGAAGTGTTCTTAAAGGTAAACCCGAAAATCCTTCCTTCTCCCTTCATTTTACCTTCATTTCACTAAGATTTTCTTGCATATCTTCTTCTTCTACCCCTTTCTAATGAAAAATCATGAACTCATTCACACACATACATTTTTGATGATGATGGTGGTAGGATTTCACCCAAAAACAACATGCATGTTGTAAATGGTGAAGTCCCATGACCAAAACCTAAGTCAAAATCAACATAATGCACTTTTCTACAAGTTTTGGTGGAAAATCACCACATACACCCTAAGTTTTCTTTTAAGAACGACTTTTGAACATTTCAAACTCATGAATGGTCTTCAAACCAACATGCATGTGATGATCTTCAAGCTCAGATACTAGATGATCAAAGTTTGTTGTTAAAAGCTTTCAAATATGTTCATAAAGGATTTATTCCCAAATAAATAACTAAAACTTATTTTCAGATCAAATCCGATTTTTTTCCAGAATCCCACCAATAAAATGAGAAGTTATGCAAATTTTCAGAATCTAACTTAATTTTCTCGAATTATTATAATTATTGCAAGAAAATATATCCAAATTCACATAAAATACTTTTTGTGATCAATAAATTCTGGAAATTTTCTGATATTACCCATACACTGATTAAAGAAGTTCCACGAAGTTTCATGCATTTATGTGACAGCCTTTTGTTGATTTCGAATTTATTTTTGTTGAAGAGAAATCAATCATAAAATTAAGTTATAAATGTCCAAATCCATATTTAATAATTTTAGAATCTTATGGACATCATAAAGACTACATGTACAAATTTTCAGACTTTTCCATGAGTATTTATTATTTTTCTCGATTTAATGAAGTTTTAAGGGGTTAAATTGGTAATAAATAGCTACACTTGTCCAAAAATTATAAAACTTTACCGGAATATCTTATAATACATATTAACCGTGAATTAAAAGCTTAATGAATTTATCTTATTGTTTACTAATTGTTCATGAATTAATGCTCATTTATGAGAATAAATCATAGAAAAATAGTTAAACTGTTCTAAAAATTCTAAAAAATTTCGGTAATATCGTGTATTATATTTGAACCATAAATAAAAAGTTTTTGCAGTTTTCTAAAACTCTAGTATTTATTTTCATTTTTAATAGAATAAATATACAAAATTAATAAAAAACAGGTTAAGTTGTTCAGAAACAAGTTTTGATATTTTTCCCACTTTTCATACATCAAATAAAAAGTTTAGAAAATTTTTGAAGAATTATAGAATCTTTTTGCTATTTATGTTATATTTCTTACATTAAATACACATAAATCCAAAGTTCGGATTCCAATATATGAAAATCAATTTTGGGTAATGTTCCCAACTTACTTACACTGTATATAAAGTTCACAAAAAGTTTAGTAATTTTTATTTACTGTTTAATAATTATTCACGAATTAATGCTTATTTAAGTGAATAAAACAAAGAAAATATCTACACTATTTGGAAACCAACTTTTATGTTTTTCCTAGCTTTTATAGGTCTAATAACACTAGCACAAAAAGTTTGGGAAATTTTAGAAACTCTTTTCTAATTATCGCTATTTTTATTAGAATAAACCCACACAAATCATAAAATTAGGTTAAACTTTTTGAAAAGCAATTTGAGTATTTTTCCCAGTTTATACATTGTATAACATTTTTACAAAAAGATTGGGAATTTTTATTAACTTTTTATTATTTTTCACGATTTTATGATTATTCAAGAAATTAAAATGGTGAAAAATAGTTAGACAAATCAAAAATGCAAGAAAACTTATCTTAAGGTCTTTCACTTCACTTAAAACTGAAATGCAAAGTTTGGGAAATTTTGGAACTAAATTGACTTCATTTTTAAATATTTAATCATTGGAACACCTCCTAAAATGTTAAATTTTAACATTTCAATAATGTGAAATTTCATTTGAATTAGTTATACAACAAATTGATTCATAGAAATCTAAATTTCACAGAAAAATGTTTGTAACTTATCAATATCACAATTTTGACAAAATATTGGCATAATTCTATTGTAGTAGTATGTATACTGGTATTAGATTTCGATAAGAGACTCATTAGTGTGTAACATCGTTGTAGGAGTCGATAGTGGTACAAGTGGAACGTAGTTCAAGGCATCATCTGCATCATCTCAATGCTTTGTGAGTATTCACGACTCCCCCTATTTTCGGTTTTTAAATGTTTTGGGGTGGAAAAGCATGTCCAAAAACTGTTTATTGTTCGTTATATTTAATTTGACTTGTATCAAACTTGGTTGCTATATTTTGTTGTGTATGTATATGCTATTGTTAATGCATGAGGCCTTTCGCGTTTAAGTCCTTGGAATCAGTTCACACAACTCATTAACTAATTTGATATCATGGTCATTATGGATAGCGCTATTAGGAGGTAGACAACTCCTCACTCGCATGATTCGCTTGATTTCATTTTACCATATTTATACACTATGTTTGCGATACACATAGTAGTCAATAGGGCACGATTCGGTCATTAGGCTTGAGTTGTGAACTCATGAATGGAATCTTTATGCACATACGAAACTTGTATACTCATGTTAGCAACGACACTTGTATACTCATTTTAGCAACGAAACTTATATACTCATTTTAGCAATGAAACTTGTATACTCATTTTAGCAACGGAACTTGTTTACTCGTTTTAGAAACAAACTTTATTTCCCATGAGAATATGAACTTTGCATCTCATTTTGGCAACATACTTTATTTCTCATGATGACAACGAACTTCTATTCATGAAAATTTATTTACTTATTTTAGCAATGTACTTTTATTTATGGAAACTTATATCAACACTTTGATTACGATTCATGAAACCAATATTATTATTTTTTTTAACTTGTGAACTCACCAACTATTTCGGTAGTTGACCGCTCATTTTACATGCTTTTCAGGAATCATCTAGTAAGAGGCACCTAGAGACACATCACTTGTAGGAGCATTTGCATATTTTATATTTCAAATACATTGTAATTTATTTTGACAAGTTGTTCAAACTCATTGTAAATTGTAATACTTTTTAATACTATGGTTGGTGTTATCTTTTAACTTTTGCTATGAGACCCTTTATACTGTTGCGTCCCGTGTTTTCGCTTTAGCGGGGTGTGACATTATTCGTAATCTCCATGCAATGTCTAATCTCCATAGACAATCTACTAACACTTCACGAAAATCTTAACTCAATACTTACTCCTATGATTATGAATAATTATGGAGTTTGAGTAAATTCATACTCGAGAAGTAAGGATGTAAACATGCAAAACGAAACACAATATAAATTAATTGTAAATGGTAACACACTTGAATACAGATAAAATCTCCATTATTTAATCACCATACCAATTACAAAATTTATTCTTTGTTCCAAATGTTTTTAATAACCAACTAACTATTAACCGGGCATGCTTACTATACTTCTCTTTGGTCATCCCTTTTGTGAATGGATCAGTTGAATTCTCCTCTAATGATACTCGCTTCATAGTTAGATCTCCATCCTCAACTATGTCTCGCATGTAGTGAAATTTCCTTAAAATGTGTCGTAACTTTCCATGATCTCTAAGTTCTTTAGTCAGAGTGACTGCACCTTCTTTATCACAAAACATCTGCAACAAATCTTTATTACTTGGAACAACTCCAAGGTCTCCTAGGACGTTCTTGATATAAATAACTTCCTTGGAGGCTTCACTTGCAACAATATATTCAGACTCATAGGTAGTGCATGCCACTGTCTTTTGTTTGGAACATTTCCAACTCAGTACACCACCATTCAAAACAAATACACATCCTGACTATGACTTCAAATCATCTCCATTATTCTGGAAAATGGCATCATTGTACACTTTTACTAGAAGCTCAGATTCTCAACCGTACACAAGCAACATGTCCTTCATATTTCTCAAATACTTAAGAATGTTCTTGATAGCCATCCAATGACTTGATCCTTGATTTGGCTAATATCGAATCACCATGATCAAATCATGTGTCATATCAGGATGAGTACAAATCATGACATACATGATCGATACTATAGCTGAAGCATATGGAAATCGACTCATCCTATCCAATTCATTACTTGAACTAGGACATTGTGTCTTCCTCAATTTGACGCTATGATGTATAAGGATAACCCCTTTCTTGGAATTTTATGTGTGGAATCTTTTCAACACTTTATCCAGATATGTATTCTGACTAAGTACTATTAAACTCTTTGATCTATCCATGTCAATCCTTATACCCAGTATGTATGCTGCTTCTCCCAAGTCTTTCATAGCAAAACACTTACCGAGCCACGCTTTTACACTTTCCATCTCAGGAACATTGTTTCCTATGAGTAGTATGCCATCTACATACAACACAACGAAGACAACAACACTCCAAATAACTCTGATATATAAGTGGGACTCATCTGGACTTCTAGTAAAGTCGAACACTTTGACTTTCTTATGGAAGCATATATTCTAGCTATGTGATGCTTGCTTAAGTCCATAGATTGACGTCTCAAGCTTAAACACATTATTTAGATACTTGGTATCTTTAAACTCTTTAGGTTGTGTCATGTACACATCCTTAGAAAGTTTCCCATCAAGGAAATCTTTTTTAACATCCATTTTCGATATTTCATAATCATGAAAAGCAACTATGGCAAGTAATATCAAAATAGACTTTATCTTAGCTACTGGTGAGAATAGTTCCTCATAAATAATTCCTTGAGTCTGAGTGTAACCTTTTGCCGCCAATCTAGTGTTGGGTCAAAATATTGGTTTATACTTTGCTTTTCTAGGCAATTGTATTTTTCTGTAATGTTTTTGTGAGTTTACTGTCAAGTTTACGGCCAGGTGGGTGTTTACGGCCGTAAACCCTGTTTATGGCCCGGCCGTAAACCCATTTATGGCCCATATTCCCCAAGTATATATATATATATATATATATATATATAGGTGTTAGGTGGTTGAGGAAGGATAGATGAACATAAAAGAAGTGTACGGCCAAGAGAGAAAGAAAGGAGCTTTAGTGTGTGTTAGTGTGTGTGAATCTTGTATCTGGATCTCCATTGTAATCAAATCATATAAGATTCATCATCTTCTTCTTCTCCTTCTCTTCTATTTGATCTGACATCATCCAATTGATTGGGATTCCGCACCATCAATTGGATCTGATTGATACACAAGAATATTTAGGGACTTACAATTGGTATCAGAGCTTGGATTGTATCCATCAATTTTGTCAGATCTGGAGCTTATTTGATCTTATTTTGGAAGGATTCTTGCGTTTTTGGATAGATCTTGGCAAATTAAGGGGGGTTTGTTCTTCGCGTTTTTCATAAAAACGGGTTTTTGATCGAGTTTTGGAGCAAAAAGGGGCAAAAAAAATTGTTTTGGTCGTAACCAGCGAGGGGGTGGCGGCGTGTACGACCAGCAGCTAGGGTTTCCGAGGAGTTTACGGCCGGAGTTTGCGGTCCGAGATTACGTCCCTCAGAGTTTACAGCTCGCATGTGTACGCCTCGGTTTATTGTCCTCGCACGTGTACGGTCCGAGTTTGCGGTCCTCGGAGTTTGCGGTCCAGCAGCATTTACGGTTCGCACCTCGCCTCGTTCAGCAGCCTCGGTCTCGCGCCTCGCACCTTGTCCTCGCAAGCAGAAGCTTCGTCCTCGCATCAGCTTCGCATTAAAAAATAAGGAAATCGCATTGGAGGTGCCGGGGATCGAACCCGGGTCTCCTACCAACTCAAGCAGCGGCTCTTCCAACTCCTCTAGGCTGCGAGTTTATATTCCACTTCTGATTTTAATTGAAAAACACACCTTTTCGAACCCAGTTTCGCAATTTTTGCATTTTTAGCCCAAATTTCAATTTCCTTTTAATTTTAAATTCCATTTTCAACCCAAAATTTTAGTTTTTAATTTTTGACTTTTAATTTTGACTTTTTTACTTAAAATTTTGACTTTGGCTTTAAACTTTGACTTTCTCGTTTAACCTTCAAATTTTCAAATTTAGCTTTTCGGTTTGACTTTTAAGTTTGACTCTTTAAATTTGACTTTTAAGGTTGACTTTTGAGTTTTTAGTCAAAGAATTAAAAAAAAACAAAAAAAAAAGAGTTCTGAATCCATTCCGGTAAATGAAGTTTCATGTACTCCAGCTTGTGAAACTACGATTAAATTTCTTCGGGAACAAATTGATTTATTAAAAAGAGAAGTTGAGGACCTGAGATATGAAGGATATCAACTCAGGAAAGGACAGAAACCCCTAAAGGCCTAGTTAGAAACAAAAATAAAGGACTTTAGGAGACTTCATGAAGACTACATTATCAAATGTGTACATTATGATTATATCAAGAGACAAAATGCTGAGTTAATTACTGAGCTTGATACATTAAAAGGGCAATTTGAAACTGCAAATTTTGATTTTAAAAAGTTTGATGTATCAAGAGAGGTAGTTGCCAACATGATTGACCATTGCCTGTAGTTCAAACGAAACCAGCAAAAGGGTTTAGGATACAATAATGTACCTCCTCCTTTTAATCATACATATCAGTATCACCCTTTGTCTAAAGAGGAGATTGCCAACGAACCATTCATGGTTTATGGCAAGACATCTGGTTTTGTTTCAGGAGGAATTATTAATGTTGAAATTACTAACCTTTCTACTTCCCCTACAGATCAATCCTTAGATCAGTCAAAGCACGAAGCTGAAGGATATGTTTCTGATAATAAAATTGTGTCTGAACGTGCTGTTTCTGTTTCAAATGATAACTCTTTTGTTTCCTATGTTAAAATCAATGATACATCTTGTGATGCTTCTGCTCCGGATCATGTTGAGTTAAATTTTTTTGACCTATTTGATGATTTGTTTGAAAATACTGATGTTCCTGTTTCTAGTACATCTACTTCATGTGCAGGTAAAGTAACAGAGGATGAGAACAAGGAGAACACCATTGAACAAACCAACATCTCCTTGAACTCTGAATCTGTTGCTTCGAACTCAACTGCTTCTGATCAACCTGCTGTTGAGAAATACAGGCCACCAATTCAAGTGAAACAGAGTGCCTGTTGTAATTGTGCTTGTGGGAACAATAAGAGACAAGGCAAGGAAACGCCACCAGGGGCAGGAAGAAACAACTTCACAGTGAAGAAAAAGAATTGTTTTCACTGTGGAACACCTGGTCACATTGCCAGAAATTGTCCTAATCGCGCATACGTTCCCTACTATGCACAAGGGTGGCAGAACGCGCCAAGAGGGAGATACTCCAAAAGAAACCCCTCAAGGTCATGTTCAGACAATGGTGACTGGAACGCGCACAAGGCCAAGAATCCGAATCCCAAGGGCAAGAAGGGAATGTCGGCCAAGAAGCCCAATCCAAGAGATGCTCCAGTGAAACAAAGACCTGTTAGGTCAAAGTCATCTCAACGGCCGACATCAAAATCAAAAGCAAGTACTGAGCCACCATCGGATCGAAAAAGAAATGGGTCAAACCCAACTACAAATGGGTTCTGAAAGCTCAATCTCCCAAATCAACTAATGACTCTAATATCTCTACATCTTCTGTTTGTGATAAACAGGACATGTCATGGGAGAATGTATCTTGCGTAGATGACAAAGGTCGACCCAGTTTCAAAATGGACTGGGTTCCAAAGACCAACTGATCTCACTCTGTGCTGGAGCAGCTATGGAGGCATATCATCAGACTTCGGTTTGTTGGTAGTGGTTGTTCCAGGCACATGATAGGAGGCATCTCTCAACTGTACAACACTCGGAATTTTGTTTGAGAGTATGTGTCCTTTGCGGGAAGGGAAGAAAGGAAGGAGTCACTCATGGGGTTTGTGCTTAACGACATGAAGAATTTTCGGATCTGTTCTGAGATTATGTGTGCTGTTCTCAGACCTTCTGGATGCAAATTCAATCGACGACTTATGGTTTGAGTTTTCTTCTCGATACTCCTGAGTTTTTCTTAAGTTGATTCACTTTAAAGACTAATTTTTGTTTTAGGATAGTTTAAATTTGTGCATTTACTTTCGTTTCTCTCCTATGCACAAATTTATGGGGAGAAATTAAAAACAAAACAGAAATTAGAAAATTTTAAAAAGTCCAAAAACATTAGAAAATCAGAAAATCCAAAAATATGTTGGTTATGGAATGTGCTTGTAGGTGATGTGATGGGAAGTGATATAATCATTTTATAACAGGCAATCTGAATCTGTGTAAGGGACTGAATCTGAATTGTCTAGGCTCTGTGTTCGATGCGCTGGTAGGCACGAGAGATTAAAATGGACTTGACTAGGCATTAATGAACTTAAGGAATCTAGAGACTTGAAAAATCTTGACCTAGATAGATCCATTTAGCCAGACAATACGACGCCCAGATAGGTTGAGCAGGGAGATATACATGATAATCCACCGGTCACACTAAAATAATCTGTATCTAGAACCGTGGTTTAACTCTTCCTCGATGTACGGACTTTGTCCTTAATTTCGGTATTGATGGGGCGACTGGGGAATTCCGATAAAGTAGGTCTGTAGGAAATTATTTTCTTGCTTTCTTTCTGTTAGTCATATGTTGCCTCCTCTGCGTGATTGAAATACATCCGACCTGGACTGCAACATATGCAATTCTATTTCTCTGCATCTTCTATCTATGTAATTCTTCCTGTCTCTTAGTCATATGATGTCTCCTTTGCGTGATTGAAATACATCCGACCTGGTACACAGCATATGCACCATTCTACTTCTCAATCCCTCTAAATCCGGTTAGTCATATGTTTCACCCTCTGCGATATTGGAAGAGATCCGACCTGGGTGTATGGCATATGCACTCTAAATCTGACTTCTCTCATAATAATTGTCTGCTCACCTAAAGTAAGGAGTACTTTGGAAGTTCCTGATTATTGGGGTATGTCAGGAAGCGGGAAACATGTTCTAGTACATTTAAAATTGAATAATCAGTAGGTTGTCTGTAGATCTCGCTGCTCAATTTAGGTGGACAACAATATCTTTGGTCGTCATCAGCTGAATGGTCCTTTAGGAATATTATCTAGGAACATAGGATCACATTGTCTTGTCACTTGTAGTATGTCCTAATTTTGTCACAATCTCTCGTGTTTAAGTGGACCACAATATCGGCGATTGACCAGATCTATTCCTGAAGGGAGAGGTACTGATAAACGGATAAAGACTGTTTAAAAACTTTGATCCCAAATCACTCTTAAAGCTAGATATCAGTTTTATTTTTTAAATTTGTTCATAGTTTTCTTCTAATTTAAATATCAGGGGAGAATTAAAAATTTTAAAAACCAAACAAAAATCAGAAAATTAAAAAAACTCCAAAAATAGTGTTATTTCTGTTTTATTTCTTTTTCAGAAAATATGAAAAACCCAAAAATATTGTGTGCTAAATTTTCTTTTAGTTTTGTTTTGTCTTGAAAAGTGAATTCAGGTGAAGATGAAATTCATGGAGTTTGTGTCGAAGATTTCAGAGCCAAGGCTTCATCCGTGAGCATCGAAGAATTCTCATTCGAAGGAGCAAGAACTGAAGATTATTCTTTCAACATTCAATCCTTCAACCCCGGTAGCAAGGTGAAGCTGTACTTGATGATTATGTGACAGATTGCATTGAAGCCTCCTTAATCAGTCTGCTGCTATCTTGAACCTGCTAAAGTGATCCAGAAGATTTGTTCTCTCTGACGTTCTCTCTGAAGATTCTCAAGCTGAAAGCGCTATCTTTCAAGAATCATTACAAGAAGCCTCCTCACCCAATGTGCGTTCAGAGTCAAATCTTGAAGAAATGCCCAACTGCTCAAGATGAAGTCAATTATTGAAGATTCATCATGTTCATCTTGAAGCTATGAAGAATTTGAAGATTAATGCTGAAGCCAAGCTCCCAATGAAGATTAACAAGAAAAGCCAGCTACTTTGTAGGGGGAGCTTGTTGGATCAATTAAGAAAAGAAAGCTATAAACCAAGGGGGAGATTGTTGGGTAAAAATATTGGTTTATACTTTGCTTTTCTAGGCAATTGTATTTTTCTGTAATGTTTTTGTGAGTTTACGGTCAAGTTTACGGCCAGGTGGGTGTTTACGGCTGTAAACCCTGTTTATGGCCCGGCCGTAAACCCATTTATGGCCCATATTCCTCAAGTATATATATAGGTGTTAGGTGGTTGAGGAAGGATAGATGAACAGAAAAGGAGTGTACGGCCAAGAGAGAAAGAAAGGAGCTTTATTGTGTGTGAATCTTGTATCTGGATCTTCATTGTAATCAAATCATACAAGATTCATCATCTTCTTTTTCTCCTTCTCTTCTATTTGGTCTGACATCATCCAATTGATTGGGATTCCGCACCATCAATTGGATCTGATTGATACACAAGCATATTTAGGGACTTACATCTAGCCTTGAATGTGTGTACATTCCCATTCATGTTGGTCTTTTTCTTGAAGATCCATTTACATCCTTGTGTCTTAAGACCAAGAGTAGGATCAACCAAATTCCAAACTTTGTTGTCCATCATGGACTGAATCTCGTTGTGCATTGCATCTTTCCATTTGGCTGCCTCAGGACTTGCCATTGCTTCCTCATAGTTGGTCGGTTTATTCAAATTAACTAATGTTCTATCACCGATTAACGTGTTCCTATCCACAGCTATGTGGAATCCATAGAACTTGGGTCACTGGCTAACCCTACCGGATTTGCGAAGAATTAATGGGATGTCATTTGGTTCAATTAGTTGCTCAAGCTCTGGTTGAGAGCTAGCGCCAACTTGTAGCGCCCAAGTTTTTCTCGGTACGTTTAGTTATTTTAATTTAATTATTCTTGTAACCTTGGGTTAATTTATTTAACCAATGTCTGATTTTCTTATCTTATTGGACTCTTTTGATCATCTTGTAAACTCCTTCTATTAAAGTCCATGGGCTATGGGCCTATTTGCAAGTCCATCTAGTAAATAGTACTTAATGTGTTAATTGAGTCATTTGGAACACACACAAGAAAAACACTCTAAACCCTCCATCTCTCTCTCAAATCGTCCTCTATCTCTTTGGGATCAAGAGCAGCCAAGGGGCTGTTGTTTGGAGCTTAATTCTTGTTCATTTCCAGCCTTGATTCGTATTGGTATGAACCTCCTTATCATTTCTTACAACTTGATTCATAACCTTGTTCTAGTTTTATGATTTCATCTTCACTTCTTCTCCTTCCTATTTGATTTGTAATTGTATGTTATACATAATCTCAAGATCCTATCTTCACCCCATATATGGTGGATGATGGATCTAGGAGATTACATGTGGCAAAAGATCATGGAAACCCTAAAAGGGAGAATGGTGATTTTATGTGCTTTATGTTCATTTTCATGTTGATTATTATTACAATCTTGTGGCAAAATGAAATCCTAATGATACCTAACCCTTTTTAGTACCACCATGATCATGGGGACTAAATTGGGATGATGAACACATCTTAAAATGTGTTTCAAAGGGAGAAGGATGGATAAGCCAAAAAGGAATCACGGGTGGCTACGATTCTGTTTTCCATCAGATCTGTAGTCATTTTGTAAAATTCATATCTTGAGCTCTAGAACTCAAACGGACCCCAAACCAGTTCCAAAAGTTCACCAATTGAGTTGGCTAACTTTCTTAAGCAGGCCAACCTCACTGATAAGGACTTTATCTATGGGAACGAATGGCATCTTTGCTGTTAGGTCTGATCCGGGTCTGTTCTGATATGTCATTTTGTTTTCATCACTTCTAAGCCTTGGAAAAGGATCCAGAGGGATTCCAAGTTTCTATATGTTCCTTATATTATGAATTTAAGATCTGGAGTATATGGGGTGTTATTTCCAATTATAAATTGGTTAGAATGGATCCACACTCCAGATCAGTGGGCAGTCACCAGCTTTTGCTAGTGCTGTGATTGTCCACAATGTGAATTTTATATCTGGAGTTTGGGAGATGCTTTTCATTAAATTCCAACTCTGAGACTTTCATTTGTATGTCCTTTACTTCTCTGAATTTTGGTTTGGACGAATTCTACTCACAAGTTGGGTATAATTAGCCAACATCACTTGACTGTATTGTTGGAGACAGAAGTGATACACCATTTTGTAAAATTCATATTTAATTCATCTTTTGGAGTTAGAAGGAGTTCTTTATAGTTCTGGAATCCGGAACAACCATAGTTTCCTATAAAAGTTTGTTAAAGCTATGTTTCTGTTTTATATTTTGGAGTAAATCCGTTTTGAACAGCAGGTCTGTTTTAGAGTCCTTGCTGTGATTACTCTTTTCTCAACTCATAGCTTCATTACTTCTCCTTTCTAACCTTTAGTCCTTCTTAGGTGAGGTTTTGAAGTTTGCTCAAGCTTGGTAGCATTATTTGATTGTTAGCTATCCTTACTACTCACTCAAGGTGAGTTCTCTCACACCATTGTATTGATGTTTGCGTTTGCTAGTTAGCTCGTGTGTGATTATTTGAATTTATTATAAAGGCATGCTATATAACCATTGTTTTAATTCGTACATGTGCACTGTATGTAACTAATTATGGATATGGGGACACCACCAAAGGATACGGATTTACCGGTGCGGTGGGTAGGTAATATCACCAACGTAATACTCATCATGAGGTGCGGTGATTAGGGCCAAATGATACGGGATCTTCCTGGTGCGGTTCAAACCTACAACTCCTTCTTGTAATATAGGCATTGATTCGTTCTTTGCCCTTATCATATAATTATAAATGGAAAATGGATTAGGGTTAGTAAATATGAATGTTAGTACAATGTCTGTGTTTGAATTCACTAAGCTTTGTGCTTACGGTTTCCCTTATAACTTTTTAGGTGTTAAGATTAAAGAGGCTAAGGCTTGACATGGAGCACCGGAACATCGCTACTAGTTATTTTTGTTGGGACCTTATTATTATTATTATTATTACTTCCGCACTTATTTTATATGATTATTAAGTTGATGGATTATGTTATGACTATTTCAGTTGTTTTAATTTAATTTAACATGCGTTTTAAAAGTTTAAAATTTTTGCAAAAAAAATTTGGGTGTCACAAGTTGGTATCAAAGCCACAGTTTGAGGGAACTAGGAATTCTTGTGGATGTTCTAGAATCAAATTTGAGGCTCTATAAGAGTTTATTTTCTTTTTAAAATATTTTTCAAACCTTCTGAAGACTAGTAGTGGAAGATGTCGCGGTGTGCCAGTCAGCCAGCCAAGTAAGCCTTATTTCTTATGTTAAATGTTTATGTGAAATTGTTGACTATGAATTGGATTCTACTAGTCTTAAAATGTTAGATTACACACTTATTTAGTGTTAACATGTGAGAGAGTTGTAAAATTAACGGTTAGAGCGAACTGGAAATTTTGAAACTAGACGCGAATGCGAAATTGGAACTTGTGTGGAAGGTAGTAGAAGGGCCCCTACTATTTGAAACATCGGTGCCGGTTTCGGGTCGGGGCAAGGTTGAAAAATTTTCGGCAAGCTGAGTGTTTTGTCTTCCTAGAAATATCTAGGCTGAATTGTTTCTAAGATTTTCCTTCTTCTGCGGATACCAATGGCTCCGCCTGCTCGACTTAATCAGCTCCAAATGGAGCAAGTTAGGGATATTGTCGCTGAGGAATTCAATAATGCCTTCAACGAACTAATCCCGGGTGTGACCAATGACATGAGCGCCTCGCAGCTATTCCCGGGGGAGCGTTACCGGCTCCGCCCGTTCGGGATTCGGCATACTACTTCGAGAAGTTCAGCAAGTGTAGTCCTCCTCTTTGGAACGGTGAATCCGACCCAGTTGCTGCTAAGCACTGGGTGTCAGATGTTGAGGGCGCCTTCATGACTGTTGGGTGTCCGGACCAGTACAAAGTTGTGATCGCCATGAATCAGCTGCGGAAAAGGGGAAAGACATGGTGGAACACCATCACCGCTCTATTAAGTGAAGAAGAAGTGAGGGCCATGTCTTGGGCCCAATTTGTGGAGAGGTTCGAGGCATAATATGTGCCTAAGGTGGAGCAGCAGCGGATGCAGCAAGAGTTCATGGCCTTACAGCAGACTACCGAGTCCGTTAGCGACCTGAACGCCAAGTTCTTGGAGATGCTATGTTTTTGTCCCTCGTTTGCTGGGAACGAGGCCTGGTTGGTCAGCCGATACACTGCCATTCTACGTACCGAGATTCGGGAATTCGGTAGCATGCAGGAGTTCCCGACTTTATCCGCGATCATGGATGCAGCAAGGAGGAGGGAAATCGAGTTGCAGACCCAGTCCAAGAGGAAGGCCAATGACACCTCCTCCAAGACATCCGGAGATGCCCAGAAAAAGCGAAAGCATGGTAGTAAGTCAAGGTATGAGTATAGGATATCTTCAGGGCGAGAAAAATCCGTTGATATGCTACAACTGCAAAAAGCCAGGGCATCATTGGAAGAATTGTAGGGATCCCCCTGCAAGTGCAGCAACTCATATTACTTCTACAGTTCCCGTCTGCTATCACTGCAACGAGACGGGACACAAGAAGCCCGAATGCCCGAAGTTAAAGACTGGTAAAGGAGACGGGGGTACAAATCCTGCAATTGCATCGTCCTCTAAGGGACCCACTATGGTGATACGAGGTCGTGCTCACCAAATGACTGCGGAGGAGCCGGTGATTACAGCGACAGTGGCAGCCACTGATTTGCTAGATTCCGAGCCCGATGTTGTTATATTTGATAGCGGTGCTACCCATTCTTTTGTATCTCGCATGTTTATTAATCGTTTGGGGCGTAGTATCGGAAAATTGGCTCACCCAATGGTTGTCGAAGTTGCCGACAACCGCACTATTTATGTCACCGATGTTTATCGGGGTTGCACTCTCGAGTTTTTTGGAGTTGAATTCCCCATTGATCTTATCCCTATTGCGATGCGAGAGCTCTACGTTATCGTAGGCATGGATTGGCTTGATGCGTGTGATGTGGAAATCCACTGTCGTAAGAAGCAAGTTCGTGTTTAAAACCCTAGAGGTGGAGAACTTATCATTCAGGGGGACATTCCCCGCGTGGCCATCGCTTCTTGCTCTTCTGCTATAGCACTAGACGACGTTCCTATCGTTTCCGACTTTAGTGATGTCTTTCCGGAGGAACTCCCTGGTTTGCCACCTATTCAGCAAGTGGAGTTTCGCATTGATTTGGTGTTGGGTGCGACTCCGGTAGCTAAATCTCCTTACCGCTTGGCACCACCTGAGATGAAAGAGCTCCAAGATCAACTTCAGGAACTAAGTGATAAAGGGTTTATACGGCCAAGCTGCTCGCCATGGGGTGCTCCTATTCTCTTTGTGAAGAAGAAAAATGGATCCCAGCGAATGTGTATTGATTATAGGGAGCTAAACAAGCGCACGATAAAGAATAGGTACCCATTTCCACGTATTGACGATCTTTTTGATCAGCTTCAGGGAGCGTCTTGGTTCTCCAAGATTGATTTACGTTGCGGTTACCATCAGATGCGGGTTCGTGAAGAAGACATTGAGAAAACAGCATTCCGTACTCGTTATGGGCATTTTGAGTTCGCGGTGATGCCTTTTGGGCTCACCAATGCACCCGCAGCGTTTATGGATCTCATGAACCGGGTGTGTAGCCCGATGCTTAACCGTTCGGTCATAGTGTTCATTGATGACATCTTGGTCTATTCTAAGACCAAAGAGGAGCATGAGCAACACCTTCGGGAGATTCTGGAAACTCTGGAAAGAGAAAGGCTTTATGCTAAATTCTCAAAATGTGAATTATGGTTAGAAGAAGTTCAGTTCTTGGGGCATGTGGTAAACAAACATGGTATTAAGGTCGATCAAGCCAAGGTTGATGCGGTTAAACAATGGGAGATTCCAAAAACACCTTCTGAAATTCGCAGTTTCTTGGGTTTATCCGGTTATTACCGTAGGTTCATTCAAAATTTCTCTAAAATCGCCTTGCCACTCACCTGATTGACCAAGAAATCAGTGAAATTCGTTTGGGGCCCGGAGCAACAATTTGCGTTTGATGAGCTGAGGAAGCGATTGTGTGATGCTCCGATTTTGGCCTTACCTGATAGGGTTGAGGATATGGTGGTTTACTGTGACGCATCGCTTCAGGGTCTTGGTGTCGTGTTAATGTAACGGGACAGGGTGATAGCCTATGCCTCCCGACAGCTGAAACCCCACGAACGAAACTACCCCACTCATGATTTAGAGCTTGGGGCTGTTGTTTTCGCTCTTAAGATTTGAAGACACTATCTCTATGGAGTGAAGTGTATCATATACACTGACCATAAGAGTCTGAAATACTTGTTCGAGTAGCGGGATTTGAACATGAGGCAGATTAGATGGTTGGATGTGGTAAAAGATTATGATTGTGAAATTCACTACCACCCCGGTAAATCTAATGTTGTAGCTGATGCTCTCAGTCGTAAACAATCTGCCGAACCGATTCGATCTAAGTGTCTCCGGATGACGATGGTGTCGTCTTTGTTAGATATGATTCGTGGCGCCCGTTTGTTGGGTTGAGGTTTGGCAGAGGGTACTTGGGAGTACCGATATCGTGCTTCGGACTACAGAGAAAATCCACGTGATTCGGGATCATTTGGGTTACAGCGAGGAGTCGTCAGAAAAGTTATGCCGACAAAAGATGCTCCGATCTTGAGTTCCAGGTGGGAGATTATGTGTTGCTCAAAGTCTCCCCCTGGAAAGGTGTGATTCGATTTCGAAAACAGGGAAAGCTCGGACCCCGATTCATTCGACCCTACAAGGTCATAGCCCGTGTGGGAAAGGTGGCTTACCGTTTAGAGCTGCCTGAAGAGCTTAGTCTAATTCATAATACGTTTCACGTGTATCAGTTACGAAAATGCCTTGTTGATGAGACCACTGTGATACCACTGGAGGACATACAGGTTGACAAGCGTCTCAATTATGTTGAGAAACCAATCGCTATTTTAGAACGAAAGACGAAAGCTCTCCGCAACAAGACTATAAAACTGGTTAAGGTGCAGTGGCAACATAGGAAGGGTTCGGAATGGACTTGGGAACCGGAAGGCGAGATGAGGGATCACTATCTGGATCTGTTTTTAGGTGTTGACTTCGAGGACGAAGTCCGTTCTTAGTGGGGGAGAGTTGTAACGCCCCGGTTTTTCTCGGTACGTTTAGTTATTTTAATTTAATTATTCTTGTAACCTTGGGTTAATTTATTTAACCAATGTCTGATTTTCTTATCTTATTGGACTCTTTTGATAATCTTGTAAACTCCTTTTATTGAAGTCCATGGGCTATGGGCCTATTTGCAAGTCCATCTAGTAAATAGTACTTAATGTGTTAATTGAGTCATTTGGAACACACACAAGAAAAACACTCTAAACCCTCCATCTCTCTCTCAAATCGTCCTCTCTCTCTCTTTGGGATCAAGAGCAGCCAAGGGGCTGTTGTTTGGAGCTTAATTCTTGTTCATTTCCAGCCTTGATTCGTATTGGTATGAACCTCCTTATCATTTCTTACAACTTGATTCATAACCTTGTTCTAGTTTTATGATTTCATCTTCACTTCTTCTCCTTCCTATTTGACTTGTAATTGTATGTTATACATCATCTCAAGATCCTATCTTCACCCCATATATGGTGGATGATGGATCTAGGGGATTACATGTGGCAAAAGATCATGGAAACCCTAAAAGGGAGAATGGTGATTTTATGTGCTTTATGTTCATTTTCATGTTGATTATTATTACAATCTTGTGGCAAAATGAAATCCTAATGATACCTAACCCTTTTTAGTACCACCATGATCATGGGGACTAAATTGGGATGATGAACACATCTTAAAATGTGTTTCAAAGGGAGAAGGATGGATAAGCCAAAAAGGAATCACGGGTGGCTACGATTCTGTTTTCCATCAGATCTGTAGTCATTTTGTAAAATTCATATCTTGCGCTCTAGAACTCAAACGGACCCCAAACTAGTTCCAAAAGTTCACAAATTGAGTTGGCTAACTTTCTTAAGCAGGCCAACCTCACTGATAAGGACTTTATCTAGGGGAACGAATGTCATCTTTGCTGTTAGGTCTGATCCGGGTCTGTTCTGATATGTCATTTTGTTTTCATCATTTCTAAGGCTTGGAAAAGGATCCAAAGTGATTCCAAGTTTCTATATGTTCCTTATATTATGAATTTACGATCTGGAGCAAATGGGGTGTTATTTTCAATTATAAATTGGTTAGAATGGATCCATACTCCAGATCAGTGGGCAGTCACCAGCTTTTGCTAGTGCTGTGATTGTCCACAATGTGAATTTTATAACTGGAGTTTGGGAGATGATTTTCATTAAATTCCAACTCTGAGACTTTCATTTGTATGTCCTTTACTTCTCTGAATTTTGGTTTGGACGAATTCTACTCAAAAGTTGGGTAGAATTAGCCAACATCACTTGACTGTATTGTTGGAGACCGAAGTGATACACCATTTTGTAAAATTCATATTTAATTCATCTTTTGGAGTTAGAATGAGTTATTTATAGTTCTGGAATCCTGAATAACCATAGTTTCCTATAAAATTTTGTTAAAGCTATGTTTCTGTTTTATATTTTGGAGTAAATCCGTTTTGAACAGCAGGTCTGTTTTAGAGACCTTGCTGTGATTACTCTTTTCTCAACTCATAGCTTCATTACTTCTCCTTTCTAACCTTTAGTCCTTCTTAGGTGAGGTTTTGAAGTTTGCTCAAGCTTGGTAGCATTATTTGATTGTTAGCTATCCTTACTACTCACTCAAGGTGAGTTCTTTCTCACTGTTGTATTGATGTTTGCGTTTGCTAGTTAGCTCGTGTGTGATTATTTGAATTTATTATAAAGGCATGCTATATAACCATTGTTTTAATTCGTACATGTGCACTGTTTGTAACTAATTATGGATATGGGGACACCACCAAAGGATACGGATTTACCGGTGCGGTGGGTAGGTAATATCACCAACGTAATACTCATCATGAGGTGCGGTGATTAGGGCCAAATGATACGGGATCTTCCCCGTGCGGTTCAAACCTACAACTCCTTCTTGTAATATAGGCATTGATTCGTTCTTTGCCCTTATCATATAATTATAAATGGAAAATGGATTAGGGTTAGTAAATATGAATGTTAGTACAATGTCTGTGTTTGAATTCACTAAGCTTTGTGCTTACGGTTTCCCTTATAACTTTTCAGGTGTTAAGATTAAAGAGGCTAAGGCTTGACATGGAGCACCGGGACATCGCTACTAGTTATTTTTGTTGGGACCTTATTATTATTATTATTATTATTACTTCCGCACTTATTTTATATGATTATTAAGTTGATGGATTATGTTATGACTATTTCAGTTGTTTTAATTTAATTTAACATGCGTTTTAAAAGTTTAAAATTTTTGCAAAAAAAATTTGGGTGTCACACAACTATAGGATCATTGTCGGTTAACTCTTGTAATTCCTCAAGGTCAATTTGACTCCCACTGAACTCTCATGAGATAAGTTCTCTCTCGAGGAACACCCCTCTTCGAGCTACAAATACCATGTTTTCATTGGGTCTGTAAAAACAAATATCCAAAAGATCTTTGTGGATAACCAAAAAAGTGACATCTCTCTAATCTGGTTTCAAGTTTGTCTTGTGTTTTGTGATGAACAAAAACCTCACAATCCCAGACCTTAATGTGTTCTAGTGAAAGAACTTTTCATGTCCACATTTGATGAGGTGTCTTTGCAACCTTCTTAGTTGGAATTAGTTTTTGTTATAAGCAGTCGTCTCAATTACATAGCCCCAAAACATGATTGGTAAAGAAGCACGAATCATCATAGATCCTACAATATCTAATAGGGTCGGATTTCTCTTTTCAGAAACACAATTCAATTATGGTGTTCTTCGAAGAGCCATATGTGAGACTATCCCATAATTCCTAAGATGCTCAAAGAACTAGATACTAACGTATTCTCCCCCTATCGAATCGAAGAAACTTTATCTTCCTTCCTAATTGATTCTTTACTTCATTCTGAAACTCTTTGAACTTTTCAAAAAAATTTGATTTATGTTTGATCAGATAAACATAACCATATCTATTGTAATTATCAGTAAATGTGACGTAGTAGTGCTTACCATCCGTTATGGTGGATCTGAAGGGTCTACACACATCTGTATGTATGATATCCAACAAACCTTGACCTCTTTTATAAGAACCCTTGACCCATGAATGGTGATTTTTCTATCTTTCCTAGTAAACAAGATTCACATACATCATCCGATTAGAGATATAATGACTCTAAGATTCATTCCGGATGGAGGTTGACAATACGTTTCTTATTTATGGCCTTAACGACAATTCCATAAGCATGATTTGTCTAGACAATTATAAGAATCAATATTAACGTTAATATTGTCATTATTAGAAACACTTACAACACTTTCAAATATTCCATTGCAAGGGGAAGCTTTAAACATAAAACAACCATCTTTATAAACTAGAATATCACCTTTTTCATTATCAAACTAAAATTGAAAACCTTTTCTATACAATGCATGAAAAAAATATTACTTGACATCTCAGAACTTTAATAAAAATTAACAAAGTTAATCCTAACTTCAATACTAAGTTTTAACTCAAACCCTCCAATCATCGTGACAGTCGACCTTCGTCTGTTTCCTATGATCAAATTGACGTCTCGATGACTGAGCTTCCATCTTGCTTTTAATACCGAGCGTATGTGAACACGACATCTAGTATCAAGAACCCATGAATTAAATGTAGTAGTACTGTGAAGTTTGATCATAAAAGTACCTGAACTAGATTCGGTCACTTGAACCTTGGCATCCTTGAGATCTGTCAAGTACTTGGGGGCAACTTTGTTTCCAATGCCCCTTGACGCCATAGTAAAAGCACAATGCCTCTTTGGGATCACTGGTGGGTATGTTCCATCCCCTTTAGTCTTATTCCCACTTTGGGAATGCGAAGACACTTTCTATTTTTTCCACTTGGGATTGGAACGCTTTCTCTTGAGTTTACCACCACTTTGGATGGAAAGCACTTGATTAGTTAGCATAATCTTCTTTATGCTGACTTCAGCTATTTGGAGGAGATTATACAGTTCCATGACTGTCTTATCCACACAGTTCAGGTGATAACTCATGATAAAATTATCATATGAACTTGGAAGAGACCCAAGCATGAGATCCACTACTAGGTTCTCGTCAAAGACAACCTTGAGGTTCTCAAGTTTTTCAATGTAACTCTTCACCAGTTGAAAATGAGTAGAAACATAACCACTTTGTTTGAGTTTGCATGATGTAAGGGACTTGAAAACTTCAAATCAATCATGTCTTGATCTTTGTTGAAACATTTTTTTGCTAATTGCAACTTCATCTCAAAAGCCCAACTGTTCTCAAATGTCTTTTGAAGATCTGAAGACATGGAGGCTATGATGATACATGAGACCTTAGAAGAGTCATCCACATGTTTGGGATGGGCAGATTTCTCTTCATCAGTTAAATCTGATGGGTTTTGAGCATTCTAACACTCCTAAGTGTACATACAACCCTAAATACCTTGGATCTATGTTTTCTCTATTATACATGCAAATATGATTATCCAAGGTATTATCCTAACTAGCATACCAAAACATTGATACTAGGATACTAAAATAGATAGAATACATACCTTGTTGTTGTTGCTTGACTCCATGAAGCTTGAGAGCCTAGTGCCCCAAGTGTGACACCTCAAATGGTTCACATAACATCATGAACTCTTGGAATAACCATGAGAAGAAGACATACATGTTCAAATCGGCTAGCCCTTAAAATATGTATCACTAGTCCAATTTCTTGAACTAAAGGGGTTCTTATATAGTGTGGCTATTAGGGTTACACCATGTAGCTCATGACTTTTCCCATTCCTTATGCTCCATGGGTTTTAACCTCCATGGAGTATCCATGGATCACCACATGGGTTAAACCCAACATAAAGGAATCTTGGATCATAAGCCCACATATATAAGAATGAATGATTTACACAATCAATCCCCATATATTTAATTAGTCTCTTTTTGATCACTAAATTAAGTCCAAATTAATTCTTGATCAATACTAATTAAATAACATGATTTCATATTAATATATTAGAACTTATAATATATTAATATGTCACAAAATGTCTTTTCCTCATAAACGGTCTATCCAAATGTTCCGATGCCATGCAACCCAAATGGACCATGCCGAGTCGGGTCAAGTACATACCAATTATAGTTATGGACTTAGACACTAATCCAACAGTCTCCCACTTGGATAAGTCTAAAACTATTATTGCGTATGACTTCAGGAACCAACTGGCAATCGTAGCTCTCAAAAGCCGCTGTCGAACTCTGACCTTGTAGATGAACTCTGACCTTTGTCAATGACTTGTCCATTAGATAAGGGATCATATATTCCTCCATTCTAGATATCATATGGACTGAGACATAGATTATAATCATTCTCTCTGTCTATTTGTTGTTTCCCGATTTCCGATTTATGACGATTGACTAATTGAACAAATCAAATCAGTCCAGGCCCGTCCGAGCACTTACATTTGTCGTCACCAAATCATCGAGGGCCCCACAGATATCGCTTTTATCCCGAAGGTAAAAGGAATGGATAAACTTCGACTCATATGGCTTGTTCTACTACTTGTTGAATCATACACAAAGGCACGTTTTATAACACCGAGTTACCGAATGCATTTTCGTGCAATCAATGTACAACCAACTCATAGTAACAACTCATATCTCTAGGTTTGAAGAATATAAGATATTATCGTCTCATGATCACTCGTGATAAAATCCATGAAGTGATTCCAATGAGCGCGGGTTGAACCCAATACTCAGAACTTATGAGCACTCATGAGTGTTGTAGCCCCTTGTCCAACATCTTAGACCTCTACAAGCCAACCCATGACAGTCTTGATTCATATCTACTTCCAACATATGACCGACTGTGGATAGTTTGAATAACTTAGTCAATCAGGAAGAACGACCTAGTTATTCTGGAAGTCAAAACATGCAAAATGAAACACAGTAATAATAGAATCTAATATGGTATCAAAACCTATGAACATAAATAAAACACCTTTTATTTATCACCATATGATTACACATTATTCATTGTATACTGTTTCAGCTATCAACTTTATTCTTGAATTTAAAACAATAGTTGTCCCATGCTCCAAGCATGTACACTATGTTTTCTAAACACTAGTCATGCCATACACCAAGTATGCATACTATGTTTGTCCATGATCTTCACTTTGTGAATTAGATCAATTGAACATAACTCCAATGATCCTCTTTCACAGTCCCAAATCCTTACTGCAAATGCAAGAATTCCAAATTCATGCCATTTACTGAAATCTGTTAGATTCTAAACTTATATGCATTGATCCTCCTGTAATGATTATGCACAGAGTCACAAGGACTTGACAACAAACATTACAGAGCATTCCAAGGAGATCAACTCCTTGGAAACATCCTTCTTGCATTAAGTTTCCTAATCTTACATAGATTGAATAATTTCCAACTTTGAAACATTTCCATATTCCATTTTGACTATCACTTCTGAACAAGAGTTGCCTCCTTACAGATTATGTCAATATGGTCCTTCCAGAATTAACATTATACTTCCAACTGTCCTTGAGCAACCAATCTTTGGTAAACCTTAGATTGTCCTCGACAATTGCTTAATCCTTTTAGTCATATCCAGTTCTAGACCTTTTCCCTTCTTAATGCCCCAGGCATTTGGAAAATTTTAGAAAGGATAAATATAGCACATGTAATCGATCCTATATCCGAAGCATATGGGACACGAGTCATGATGTCTCACATAAAGACTAAACCAGTCTTTTGCTATAACATTTCCATTTCTATTTGCCAAGTTCTCATAATTCAGATTATGAAAAGGGATGCCGTAATCATAATCGAATTTTAGAACGCAAATAATGGACCCATATATAGAATTTCCTTATGTTGAGTCATTCCAACATGAAATTCATATATATATATATATATATATATATATATATATATATATATATATATATATATATATATATATATATATATATATATCCTTGACTAAATACGACTTAAAACCTCAATCTAAGCTTTTAGAATTGAAATGAAGTATAATTTCCTCTCCCTTAATTATAGCAAAACAACTTTTTCAACCCCTGCAGCCTCACGAATTGAAACTTTTGTTTTCTATAATTAACATTGCTAACTTGCAATCTTTATCATAATTATCATGCTCCCACTAACATGATGATTATTAACATAACACTCATGCTCCCACTAACTTTGACATGTAATCAGAAATCAGCTGGACTTCTAGAAATCAATACTTTATTGACTTTCTTACCAAAGTTCAGATTTCTGATACTAGATTGCTTTGATAAAACTTTATCAATATCATACACCTTATCTTAGATAGCTCACAGGTGTGTCTAAACAATTTTAAGAACTATGAAAAGGGATGCCGTAATCATAGTCTCGATTGTTTAGACCTTTACCACTTCTCACAAGTCCATGTTAGTGTGTTGGTTAACCACACACGCTCCACTAACGACTTTGAGAATGCAAATATCACAATTGCTATCTAGGTAAAATCTACTTAGTGAAAGTGTTTCCTCACCATCATTTTCATGAATCGGAGAGAAACCTTATGACACTTAGATTTTATGGTGTATGAGTTCCTATCCATATGAATTTTGTCAAAACCATAATCACAAGACAAGGTTATTGACAAATCCACACTTATATGGATTAAACTTGTGCAATCTTAAATTCTTGCCATTTGGCAGCTCAAGGGCCTGCCATTGCTTCCAAGTAGCTGTGCAGCCAATTGAGAACTCTCAGAACTCCTATGCAAAGCCAACTTGAATAGGCACATACATGTCGACACGATAGGTTATAAACCTCAAGTCGTGTGCTAGTGAAAAACTTCAGGTTTTATTCTTGATTAGTTCTTGAGACTTTCAAGACCTTTAAGACTCCCACTGTCCTCTTGACATATAAGACTTTCTTGTCAGATATTCAAGAGATAGCGTGGATTCTAATCAAGACAAACACTTCACACAATTGGCCTTAGTTGGTCTTTGTTTTATCCAAAACATCACAACTTACCAATTTCAAATGTACAAGAGTAGAAAACTTTTACTCTTACATTTGACAAGTGTTTTAAACCTTCTTTAAGACATGTCACTCAAGTTACAATCTTAGAGTATAACTCTAAGAATTGTTTTTGGAACGAAGTATAAATCATCTTCTTGATTTAACCACTTCAACAATTCATAGCTCCTCTTCTTAGCTACCAGAATGCACTTAGAGGATGAATTGTGATAAAGTCTCTTAATCATTAAGATGATTATATAACATGATACTAAAGTACTCTCCCATCTTTTCAGATTTGAGAAACTTTTATCTTTCTGCCTAAGTTGATTCTTCTTATTCGCTCTGCCATACATTGAAACCTTTTCCAATGTCTCAGAATTACACTTAAGCTTGTAAGTATAACCATATTTACTGTATTTTAGTAAATAATGACGAATAGTCTTAACGATTATTTGTGGTGGGCTTGATCGGTGCACAAGAATGTGTACTCGATCCTTTACTTGACTCACACATCCATGTGAACAAGTACTTAGTCTTAATTTTTCCAATGCTTGAAAGTTCTTATTCATCATGCTATACAACTTGCATGATTCCAAGTTTCTATCCAACTGAAACTTAGGTGATGAGAATCTTTCCTTATTTGGTAAATTTAGACACTACCACAAATGAAAGAATCAAATTCATATTTCCACTCTTGCTCTTAATGGAATCTTATAAGCAACAAAAGTTTTCACAAATGCCATTGTAAGGATATTTTAAAATAAATAAAATCAAAAAAAAAAAATTCTTTTATTTTAAAACTTTGCGGAAAAACTATCCTTACAATGCAAAAGCACATGAAAACTTTGTTGTTATCTAATTGTATGCAATATATCATAACTCCTAAGATGTAGCTTAAGAATCCGATCTTTAAACTATGCGATAGAAATCCATCTACTCGATCAGATTCAACATAATCTTTCTTTAAGTTTCTTCACTTTTTTCTTTGATTCTTAAAACATCAACATGTGACCCAGTCACATCATGTATCAAGAATCTCAGAATAGAAACTTAGTAGAGTTAGATAGTGGACTTTACCTGAAGTAGAGTCAAACTTATTGACTTTAACATCCTTAGGTAAATTTGGCAGCTTCGCAACTAATGCCCCTTTCTTTGGCAATGGACCCTTGATAATGGGACTATCTCAGACTTAGCCTTTCTCTTTACCATTTGGTCAACCGAGTTGACTATGGCCGATCCCTTTCCATTGGGAAGAGAGAGCTTTACTGGATATCCAATGTCATCATTGTCAATGTCCATAAAGTTTTAGGAAGTTGATCTTAGCAAATAGATAAGATCATTAAGGGTCTTGTCATAGTCTGATTCATAGGAGTCCCAAAGGAACTCACTATGTGACTTAGAAAATAGTTGAGTCACCAACTTTCTCAAGACTTTGACACCCAACTCTCCCGGCTTGTCAATATCTGACTACATCTCCAAGATGTGGTCACATATAGACCTTTGCTTCCCAATAGGGCTTGAGTGACCTTAAACTTTTCAGGAACTTGTGGGTTAGGGAGAATAATTGTAGGAGGTGAAAGAAGTATGATTTCCATGGGACATCATCTTCATTTAGGAAAGCTTGTTTCAAGAGATTTGGGAAGATCATCTTTTGGGAGATATTCAAGATAGTTGATTTAAAGTCCTTAATATAACACCCAATATGAAATATTAAGGCTAGGACCCAACAACCTATTTATAACTGGAAGAGGGATGCCGTAATCCAAGTTATAAAATAGTTGAAGGTAGGTAAATGACGATTTACCAATTTCCACCATGAAAAACGAAATATAATTAAGTTTTAATTGGATTTGAAACTCCTAGATCTTTTGAGATACATTGAACTTTCAATGGCATGTTTGAATCTCGATTGTGCCCTCTCAAGTTTGTGACTGGGATGCCGAGGATCACAAACAAGGTGTGAATAACCATGCAAATTAACTTGGTACCCTTAACTTTATCACCTAATTGATGTGCCGGTTAACCACACACGCTCCACCGATCTATAATAGAGTCAAGTTACCCTTTGCCACTCTTACTAGTCCTTATTAGTGTGCCGGTTAACCACACACGCTCCACTAATGACTTGGTAAGGTACAAAGTGTAATTTCATGGGTTAGCACCTTTTCACATTTTCCTAAGTAACTAAGATTGGGAATGTTCAAGTGTTTAGTTACTTAGTATTTATCATTAATACTTTTAATGAAGGGAGAATTATAGTCCTTTCCTACCCGTTTGGCTAACGACCCTCCACTAGTCAAGGAAGCGGTGGGTGAGAGTGGACACCCATTCAACTGTAATTTTATAGGCAGTAACCTTATACCCCCCTTATAGACCGGCTTCGTGAATGAGGCCTACTAACGGTAAGATTGACTTTATCTTATACATATCTATATAATTAAAATTATAATAATAGTATAAGGGTTTGAATTTTAACTTTTAAAATTCTAAGGGCTAACTTGGAATTAAAGTATTCATAAGAGAAAACTTTTCAAATTCCAAAACTTGAGGGCAAGTTTTGAAACTATTCAAAACTAATTAATTCCATAACTTATATGTTTAAATTAGTTTTAATTAAAAAACTCTTGAAGTTCCATAACTTGAGGACAAGTTATGGAATACTTTAAACTAATAAAAGAATGTAACTTTTCTTTATTTTGTAACTTATGGAATTAATTAAGGTTACACATTTTATTACTTAATGAAGTGACTCTTGAACCTCCATAACTTGAGGACAAGACTCTTCATTTTTGTAACCATTACCAACTTTTATGAGTTTTATGAAACTTAAATGTGACTTTTCATATAACTTGAGGACAAGTTACAAAAACACATTTTAGAATCAACTCTTAGATTAAAATGGATTGAAAACACATAATCAATTAACTTTTCTATTAATCTAAGCAACTCATAAGAACAAGATAATTTAATCAAACTTTTTCATGTAATTAGCCTAACCACTAAACTAATACAAAACATGAATCTATTGACAATTATCTTTGAAATTGGATTAGTATGAATATTACCACATCAAAAACAGGATTATAGGTTCAAAAACAACTTATGGTAATGTTCCTAGTCCATTTCTAGCCAAAAAACTCGAAGATATGCTGTCAGGGGCTCCTACTCGTCGAGTGTATCAACCTACTCGTCGAGTAGGATGATTTTCTTCATGGACTCGGCGAGTTCATCAGTGGACTCGGCGAGTCCAGTGCCCAGAATGCCCGAAATTCGACTTTTTCAGCATTTTTCAGCAATTTGCATCAAGTATAATTGAAAACAAGCCTAGGCTCTGATACCACTGATGGGTTTTGAGCATTCTCACACTCCTAAGTGTACATGCAACCCTAAATACCTTGGATCTATGTTTTCTCTATTATACATGCAAATATGATTATCCAAGGTATTATCCTAACTAGCATACCAAAACATTGATACTAGGATACTAAAATAGATAGAATACATACCTTGTTGTTGTTGCTTGACTCCATGAAGCTTGAGAGCCTAGTGCCCCAAGTGTGACACCTCAAATGGTTCACACAACATCATGAACTCTTGGAATAACCATGAGAAGAAGACATACATGTTCAAATCGGCTAGCCCTCAAAATATGTATCACTAGTCCAATTTCTTGAACTAAAGGGGTTCTTATATAGTGTGGCTATTAGGGTTACACCATGTAACTCATGACTTTTCCCATTCCTTATGCTCCAAGGGTTTTAACCTCCATGGAGTATCCATGGATCACCACATGGGTTAAACCCAACATAAAGGAATCTTGGATCATAAGCCCACATATATAAGAATGAATGATTTACACAATCAATCCCCATATATTTAATTAGTCTCTTTTTGATCACTAAATTAAGTCCAAATTAATTCTTGATCAATACTAATTAAATAACATGATTTCATATTAATATATTAGAACTTATAATATATTAATATGTCACAAAATGTCTTTTCCTCATAAACGGTCTCTCCAAATGTTCCGATGCCATGCAACCCAAATGGACCATGCCGAGTCGGGTCAAGTACATACCAATTATAGTTATGGACTTAGACACTAATCCAACAAAATCATCATTGATTTCAGGAATTTGTTCATCGAGCACGTACTCATAATTGTTTGTAACACCTGGATTTTCAAATATAAGTTTGATCTAAACACATTTGTGGTTTGGGAATTTTCCCTACACCACGGCATGGTGGAGTGTACACTACAACGTGGTGTCCAATTTACAAACCACGACGTGTTAGGCCTTGTGCCACAACGTGGAGGCAGAAGGAATGCAAAACCCTAATTCTCAGCCTCATGGCCCTATTTAAAGGATGTGATGGCTAGGGTTTGTCTAACCTCAACCTCCATTACCCCCATAAGTTACTCTCTCAAACCCTAGCCACCTCTTTGATCATTTGAAGGTTGAGGGCCCTAAGTCATCATACATTCCAGATCTAGACTTTCATGTTGATTAGTGCCATGCATGGAGTTTTGACTCCATTTCTTACCATTTTAACCTAGTTTTAGGAGAGACATAAATTTGACACACATTTCCATAAAGAAAGGATTTTTATGGTTGATTTAAGGGCAAGGAAGCCTTGTGGAAGTTTGAGCAAAGGAGCAAAGGACTTAAAGGATTAAGCTCTTAACGAGAAAATGGCTTCTGGAAACAACTAAAATGTGGCCAAGGAGGGCCCACGACATGGTGGTGTTCTACATCGCGACTGTTTTGTCCTATCATGCCCACGTCATGGCCAAGAGCTCACCAAGACGTGGTGGTCATTGACTTAGTTGACTGTTGACTTTTTTTGTCCATTAACTGTTAAATTTTGACCAATTTAACCTTGAGTCAAACTTGAAGGATTTGAGTTATTGGATAAGGATTGATCACTTTTCGGTGTTAGCCGGTTTGTGGGATTGATTAGCACAAGGAGTGAGAGTTTTGTTGTGTTCTCTGGTTTTATGATTCAAGTGAGTTTTCCCAGTATGCCATGTATGCCACTGTATATCCTTTGCATGTTAGGATAATAGTATTGTTAGTGTCCGAGTATGCTAATTGACTAGGATAACTCAATGTTATACATGTGCAATGTAGGACACTTGGTTTCATGGTATGCTAGACCGGTAGGGTTTTTCCAGTTGATTGTGTGATATTATTAAGTGTCATAACTGGTTAGGGTAATAATGGTATTGGTTGGTCATTGAATAGATTCCCTAAGGGCTGTCTGTAGTTCAAGTTAGATAGCTTGAGAACTCTTGGTCTAAAGCCTTATTGCATGGTTCTTATTTGATTTATTGCTTTCAGGTAGGATCATATGTTTGACTTTTTATCTGACTCCCAACTATATATGGCTATGTGTTCACGAGGTGGTCATCAATATTATCATTGACTAGTTATGTACTTTGGGCTGGGTCCGTTATATGAGACAGGGTTGGGCTCATTACACTCTTTCGGTGGAGCCTGTTATATGAGCTAGGGATGGGTCGGTTATACTCTTTGGACTGGGCCCATTATATATATTTGGGCTAGGTCGTTATGTATGTTTTATGCCTATGATTAGGAGAGTAGGTATGGCGGTGTTAGAGATGAGGACTTTGTGTGGATACATTGTATATATGATGGAATATGTGGTAGACTGGGGGACTCACTAAGCTTTATGCTTACAGCTTTGGATAAAATATTTTGTAGGTTGTTCGTAAGAAGAGCTCGGCAGGACTGTACACACGAATCAAAGATGTTGATTTCTGTTGACTATGTAATTCGACTCTGATACCATTTTTGTTTCAAACAAATGAATGCCATTTATTGTTTTTAAGTTAAAGGTTCTATTTGGTTAATCTGTTTTTAAAATGAAAATTCTCTTTGTAATTTTTGGGACGTTTCATTGTCTTACCTCAATGTGATTGTATGATTCCTCCTCCATTCGAGGTAATTTGCATTAGCAATCAGTTTCTCTTTTTGGAGAATAGAAATGAGTGAGAAGTTTGGGTTGGTAAGAGGAGGAAGAGGAAGTCCACTTTGATCCAACATCTATAAGAAAAGATGGAGTTTAATTAGTTGATTTAGTCTTTAAATAATTGCTCAATTTTATTTCAAGGCTAGGATCCATATATTCAATTCGTTTTATGAAGAGGGATACCACTATCATTTAACATCTTTATTTTAGGTAGGTAATTCAATTTACCAATTTCAATCACTATGAAACTCCTAGATCTTTGAGATTCATTGAAGCTATTTAATGGCATGTTAATCTCGGATTTGCACATCCTATATTTGTGCCTAGGATGTCGAGGTATCACGAATATGATGGTGAATCAACCATGTAAGCATACGTGGCCCTTGATAATTTGTGGCTCATAAAATTGGCATACCGGTTAACCACACATGCTCCATCAATTAAGTCACGCATAGAAGTCCGCATCATCTTCCTTTTCCGTCTCAAAATTATGTGCCGGCTAACCACACATGCTCCATAAATAGACTTGTAACGAACAATGTCTGTTAATCATGGATTAGTAGCTTTTCATATTTTCCTAAAATAACTAAGAACAAGATTTCGTTTCTAGTACTTATATTTATATTTTTCACGAGACATTGTCCTATCGAACCATTTCGGCGAACGACAATCCACCACACAAAGAAGCAATAAGTGAAAATGACACTTGTTAGGACCAGGATCCCATAATTACATTCAGGATCCTCAATATTTTCAAAGCCTCAGGATCTTTAAACATACTTCAGGATCCTGATTATTATCATTTATTTTCCTAACATCTATAACGATTATATTCTTCTTTATTTTTCTCACATGTGCAGAAATAGTCAGCTAAAGAATTATTCTCAACGAAGAATCATCTCAACCAGGAAAAATACCTGGAATACCCAGTCAAACAACGTTCACATGCTGATTATCGGAGGATCCCAGAATTATCGGACTTCTTGTTATTAGCATTAGACTATAAATAACAATTGTATTACACATACAACTCATGATTAGATCATCCACGATACTTGTACTTACATTTACACATTCATCTCTGTAATCAACATTTTAGATCAATAAAATCATCAAGGCAAGTGATCATTATCACCTCCCAAGGTTTTATATCGGAGATCCTATCAAAGATCAAGGGCTTTCCTTGTAAACCACTTGTGTCACTTTGATCATCATCTTGTACTTGCTTTACCCTGAACATCACAGCCTCTCATACAATTTGGTTGAGTTTCACTTGTGTAATTTTTGACCAAAACAATTTGGTGTCCACCGTGGGGCCGTAGTGTTTAAAACCTTTCGGAAAATCATGTCTACTCAAAGGAACCTGTCTTCTTCCTCAATTCCTCCCATTTCCTCCAAAAACCTCCCACCACCTCCAACTGGAGGTCCTAAAAAGACTACTGATGTGCCGAAGAAAAACACTCCTCCAGTCACTACTCAAGGATCCCAGGATCCTCCGGTAATACTCTCCAACAACGATCTTTTTTCCATGACGAGGAGGCTGGAACAAAAGGTGACTAGGCATCAAGAGGATAACAGGACGGTGCTCAAGGAAGTGGAAAGAATGAGGGCAGAGATTTGCAAACCTCACAAAGCTACACCCTCAATCCTACAACCCAAGATCCTAAACTTCGACAGCGTGGGATCCTCCGGAAATCATCTGGAGATAGGATCCTCAGTACCAACATCCGCTCCTGTCTGGGGTGCATTTGACATCCCCATTTACTTGGCCAGAAAAGACCGATTTTGTTTATGCTTTATAAAAATCAGAGTACTTCTTTTAATAAAAATGTTGCAGAATTTGTTCCTAGAAAAACATGATAAATACATTATCAAAGCATTTCCAAAGAAATGTATTTTTATTCCTTTTAAAACCTTGGGATGTCATTGTCAATAGAGAAACATAAGCATAAACAAAACTTACATTTATTTACACTAGTGATCTACATCTCTTTTAAATCTCTCAGTGTAAAGTGGCTTCGTATCGACACCTGTGATACAAATAAGCTTGAGTGGGTCAGGTTGGGAAACCTGGTGAGTACATAGGGTTTTCAACCCACAATAATATAATCATTATGTTTAATCATCAAACAATCAATCAACCCAATTACCCATCCCCATTATCTTATTTACTCTTAAGGATCTACCCTAAGAATCAGTTATTCCTCGTTCATTCATTCCTAAGGATTGTCCTAAGGAATAGGCACAAAATCCATCGTTGCTAATGACACATCTGTCAAGCACAGCTGCTAATATTATCACTTTGGCGCAGCTACCAAAATTGTGACATTCTTTATGGGGCGCATCTACCGGTATAGTCCTTTAGGCGCATCTGTCGGGGTTATGAGGTTCTCTATTAGGGGCTTCTGTCAGTACAGTCCTTTAGGCGCATCTGCCAGGGTTATATCGTTTATTTACAGTATCGTTTTCGAGAGTCCACTCGTGATACTGGTCAATGGGTTTTTAGAGTACACCGGTGAACACATCGTTCACAACACCTATATGTTGAGAGCCTGCTAGTGTTCCACTGGACTGTCTAGAATAGTACGTGGTTGTCATCCATACTCTGCTAGATGACGGGGCCAACATTTGGAAAAAAAGATTCTCACATCGTCCACCTCTCACCCTTACCTCATGGTCTATATTACCTCTCAACTTATCATCCAACTCATATTTCATCTACCCATGTTTTACCCCAAAATTTTTGTAGATATAAAATACATATACAATTTAAATCATTTAAAACATGTATAAAAATCTTTCACCAGCATAGACAGCAAGTATTTAGACAATATGCACACATAGCACGTAGTTTATATTAAATACTTCATATCTATGTGTAAGATGAAAGTAACTATGCACTCACCTGGTAAGGTGGTGACTTGGTACTCGGACAACACTTCGTTTACTCAAAACAATTTTTCTTGGACAAAACCTAGTATCATTATCACTAGAGTTTAGTCTAATCTTCACCGAGACTAATTAATAGTCTAACTATTATTTCTATTATATAAGCGTTAAACAATACTCTTCAGCCACTATGTACAGACAGGGGCCAAACCTGAATCCAGCAACCCAAGCGGCCCTCCAAACCAGATTCCCTGTACCGCGAGTGGTTAAAAAAGATATTATAACAACAATTATATAACTCATATGTTGAGTCCATTTGTGTTGCGTCTTGGACCTTAAGTTTTGTATCCGAATTGGGCCTGTCCATCCATGATTATCTAGATTAGTTAATAGGGTTTTACTATAAATATGCATGCATATATGCGTATTAAAGTGTCGATAATTAAGTTTATTATTGTAACCCTAAACACCTCTACAGTCGAAGTTCTTCATCGAGCTCTTCTGAGGTGTTGAAGTGTTAATCATACGACATATTCAGTGCCATTCTTGTGTTCTTTATTACATTCTTAATCATTAGCTTGCATAGAATCATACGATCCTAAAAGAACTTAGTTCCAACAATTGGTATCAGAGCGGGAGACTGTGTGATCAATACACATTCCTTCTGTATTCAGAATACTTTAGGGTTTCCGCTTTTATCGTACAAATAGAAGTCGTCTTCTTCATATCGACGGCTACTCTGTTTTAGATAAAACCCTAATCTCTATTTTACAGGTTTGATTCTAGCAGCCCACCATGTCTCACGAAGATTCACAAACGAACCCAATCAACATCTCAAACAGCATTGGATCCACGACCAGAATACCCATTCTTTACACTCAAGACTACGAAGTATGGGCTCATCACTTCGAAGACTACGTAGTTAGATATGAAGATAATGGCTATCTTATCTGGGAAGCAATCACACTTGGGCCATTTGTTCATTCAGCAACAAACACAACTGTCAAGTCCTAAAAGGACTATAACAAGCTGGTAACGGATGTAGAGAAGATGCCACAGGATGAGAAAGATAAGCTGCTATGTAACGTGAAGGCTATGAGGATGATCAGATTCGCCTTGCAATCTGACACCTTTCGGTTGGTTGGTTCATGCACAACGACCAAAGAAATCTGGGATAGGTTGAAAGAACTCTATTCGACTGATGAAGATTTGGAACACTCCATTCAAACTCTGCTGCTGTCAGAATTTGGAGTCTTTGAACAGAAATTTGAAGAGAAGCTCATACAGACTTTTGATCGGTTCAATCATCTTCTGAGTAAGATGATCAAGCATGGTATAGAGAGGAAGTTAATTGAGCAGAAAGTAACTTTTATGAACGGGCTGAGACCAGAATGGATGGCTGTTGTATCAACTGTGAAAGCACATGAACAATTCAAATCCTACTCTCTGGCGAAACTGGTGGGACTACTCAAGTCCCATGAAAGTGTGGTAACCAAAGAAGCGAAAGTTGTTTCTGGCATGGGATCTCTGGCTCTTGTCTCAAAAGGCAAAAGTATCCCAGAAGATGAAGAAGAGACTGATATGTCTGAGTGTGATCTGACTAGCGAGGAATATGCTTTGATGATATCCAATCCGAAGAAGTTTGCAAGAAGAAAATTCCCCGTCAACAAGAACCAAAACTGGCAGGGAAGTTACAGCTCAGAGAAGGTGAAAGATGAAGCAAAGAACTCCTATCAAAAGGATGATGAAAAGAAGGAGAGCAAGCTTGCAGGAGACTCTGGATACGACTGCAATTACTGTCACGGCAAGAACCATTTTGCCAAAGATTGCATGTTAAAAAAAATGGCTGAGAAGAGAGAGGGTGAAGATGATGAGGCATACTATATGCGCAAGTTAGAAGAAGTCAAGAAGAAGAAGGCGACTAACAGCTCAATGAATGCCTTGATTGTACAGGAAAATGCTGGGGAAGATGAGTTCGGTGGCGTAGAAGTGTGGTCAACCGACTCTGAAGATGAAGAGGTTAGAAGGCCTACTCATGGAAAGGCTTTTGTGGCAAAAGAAGAAGGTTCGGCTGGAAGGTGTTTAATTGTCACTGCTGGGCCATCAACCGAAAGTGCAGATAAGGAACCGAACCTGACCGAGAACAAGTGTTTTGCAGCCAAACCAGTCAGTGAGAAGATCAACGACTGCGATCGGCTGATCAAAAAGGTACAATCTATTCTTGAATCTCTTAAAATTCCAAAAACAGATTATGTAGAAGAATTAAATGAATTAAACTTTAAATTTTCTAACCTAAGTAGCAGCCTCATGCAAACTCGCTTAGCGAATTCTAACCTAACTGACCAACTCAGCAGGGTGTCTTCAAAAAGTGAGGAAAGAAGAATGTGGATTAAGCTGAAGGAAGCAGAGTTAGTTAGAGCTAGGGACGAAAGTATTTATTTGCAAAGAGACAATTTAAAGTTTTTAAAACAAAGAAATATTTTTTGTTTAATAGCTAAGCGTTTATATACTAATATTGCTCAATTACATTTAAGTTGTGAAATTGGAAAGAAAATTCATAAAATGATATTTCCCTTTCTTGAATTTAAGGAAGATGAGATCATAGCAGAATGTGAATCAGAAGTGTCCTCCGAAGAGACATCCATGTCTTATAGGCTTGGTCTGGACAAGATAGAATCCTTCATTGATTCTAAGGAACACAAAAGTATGCTAAAAGATATCTTAGATGAAAATGATAGGCTAAAAATTAAATCTGAAACTATTCAAACATTTGATCGTTCAAACGCCAAACTTGTCGATGAAAATAAAATAGACTTAGGAAATACGTCTGAATTTGATGAGGGAAGCGAGATGAGTGTAATCTCAGTAGAGGACGAAGTTGACTGCTCTGAGTTTATGAGGAATGAAACCAAGAATGAAAAACCATTAATATCAGAAAACTCGGTTGAATTCGCTCGTCTGTCAAAAGATCAGAAACAGAAACTCAAAGAAAAGGCCATGGTCTATGAAAAGGTTCAGACTGTGCCAAATCAGGTATACGCAGTTACAGGTGTCACTCCAAAGCAAACTGCAGAGTTAAGGATCTTGGTCGATAAAGATAATGCTGAAGGGTGCGAAGACTACTTCTGGTCTGCCCCCATTGACAAAGCAGACGAAACCGTGGGGTTATCTGAGAAGACTACATGGAGGGTTAGAGGAAGATACATTGTTGAACCCATCAACACACCCTCCAATTTTGACAAACCAAGCACAAGTGGAACCAAAGAAATCCCTGAGGAACCAATGGAAGAACCGAAAGTTCTAACCAAGAAAGGTGAAGAATCAAAAATGTCCGACAAGACAACCGAAACTCAAAAGGAGAAGCCAAAGGCCAACTTCAATATCCACAAATCTCAGAGGGAGCATGCTGAGCAGAAACGCTTGAGAAACCAAAGATATGCTAAGAATCTAAATGAACGAAAAAGGCACTGGAATTCTCAAAACTCCAACTATGAGCCTCCCAAGAAAGGATCAATGGAAAAAGGAAAGGAGAAATTAAAAGAAAATTTCAGTCCAAACTCCTACTATTCCAAGTCCTGTTTCGGTCCTAAACCCAGTTTCAGTCCTAAACCCAGTTTCGGTCCTAAACCAAGTTTTGGTCATAAACCTAGTTTCGGTCCCTCCAAGTCCCAAAGCAAAACAAATTCATTGAAGGACATGAAAGGAAAGGGAAAGCTAGTACCAAACTCCGAGTTGGGTAATAAGAAATCATCAGCTAACCCTAGAAGTCAAAAGAAAAATCATAAACCATCTAATAACACACCAACCAATGCACCGAACATTAAAGAAGATAAAACTAAAATCAAGGTGTATACAATTAAAAGAAAAGATCAAACCACTTTAGTAAAAAGAACATATTTGGTTGATATTTCTGTTGTAATTCCTTTTTCTATGAAAGATTCACCAGGACCCAAGAAACTTTGGGCTCCTAAATCCGCTTGAATCTGCAGGTAATCAGTGACGAGCAGTTCGATGATGAATGGTACATAGATAGTGGCTGCTCGCGTCACATGACAGGGAGGAAGGAAGAGCTGAGGGAGTTTCGGTCCCTGAAACATGGTGGGTGTGTAAAGTATGGAAACAATTCCTATGGAACAATCAAAGGGTATGGCATGATAACCAATGTCGAATTCTCAATTAGGAAAGTAGCGTATGTAGAAGGATTGCAGCACAACCTCATCAGCGTGTCACAATTAGTTGTGGGCACAGGTTTGAAGGTATCATTTGATGATGAGGGGTCTGAGATAATTGAAAAACAATCCAAGAAGGTTCTGCTGAAATCTGAACGCAAGGGAGAAATGTACCCTCTGAATCTAAACCCAATTCGAGGTATACCAGCTATTTGTCTAATGTCAAAGGCAAATATCGATGAAAGCTGGTTATGGCATCAACGCCTCTCGCATCTAAACTTCAAAGACATCAACAAATTGGTGCTTGGTGATCACGTTCGAGGCCTTCCCCTTCTCAAATTCGATAAAGAGCATTTATGTGCTGCATGTGAAATGGGCAAACAGAGTAGAAAGAGCCACCCCACACGCATAAATACGAAGATAGTTGAAGCTCTTGAACTATTGCACATTGACTTGTGTGGACCTTCGGCTATTGAAAGCATTGGTGGTAGTAAGTGATGGGTTTTGATCATTCTAACACTTCCTAAGTGTACATGCAACCCTAATAACCTTGAATCTATGATTTCTCTATATACATGCAAATTTCTTTTCAAGGTTATTTCCTAACTAGCATGGCATGGGGATTACATAGAACATAAAACTAGTAGAAATACATACCTTGTTGTTGCTTGGATTCCTTCAAGACTTTGTGAGCCTAGCACCCCAAATGTTGTGCCTCAAATGCTTCACACAACACCACAAGACTTGGAATAACTTGAGAGAATACTTCTTACACTTGAAAATCGGTTATGCCCTCACTAGAAAAACTAGGTTACGATTTTGCTAGCCATAGGGTTCCTTTTATAGTGTTGTCACAATTAGGGTTTACATATGAATGCCCTTAATTGTCATGACTCTTGATTTCTCATGACCCATGGGTTTGTAACTCCCATGGACTATCCATGGAGCTCCATATGGTTATAACCAAACCCATAAACCATGGATCATTAATCCACCATAAAAGAATTGATGATTGTCATAATCAACCCTATATATTTAATTAGTCTCACTTTGATCACCAAATTAATACTAGATTAATACTTGATCAATACTAATTAAATAATACTATTATTAATATATCAGAACTTATAATATATTAATAATCATAAGTGCCTTATTCTCTCATCTAGTCTATCCAAGTATTGCAATGCCATGCAACCCAAATGGACCATGCCGGGTCGGGTCAAGTACATACCAAATAAAGTTATGGACTTAGACACTATATCCAACAGTCTCCCACTTGGATAAGTCTAATAACTATATTTGCAAATATGACTTCAAAATCCGACTAGCAATCGTAGCTCTTTCAAAGTCTCTCGGAACTGAGATAATGATGATACGCCATTTAAGATAAGTGATCATATAATCCTCTGTTCTCATGACATTAGTCGGACAAACACATGGAACATGGTCTTACTTATTGTCCAGCATTTGTTTCTCGATCTCTGATTTGTTTCGACATAGAACTAAATTGAACACATCAATTAGGTTCTGACCGGGCCCGGTACATAGGTCAAAACCAAATCATCGAGGGGCCCATATATCGCTTCTATTTCTGGAAGGAACAGATAAACTTCGACTGATATGCTTGTACTAACTACTTATTGAATTATTCACAAAGGCACGTTTTATGACATCGAGTTACCAATGCGTTTTCGTGCAATCAATGAATAACCAACTCATAGCCAACAACTCATATCTCTAGGTTTGAAGATTTATATGATATTACCGTCTCACGATCACTCGAGATAAATTCCATGAAGTGATGCAAGTGAGCGTGGGTTGGATCCAATACTCAGCCCTTATGAGTACTCATGAATGTTGTAGCAACCATTGCATTGTCCAAAGCACTTTTAGACAAATCATACAAGCCAAATTCATGACAGTCTTAAATCAATACTTACTTCCAAAGTTTGACTGACTGTGGATGGTTTGAATAATAACATAATTATTCTGGAAGTAAAAACATGCAAAATTGAAACATAGTAAACAATCAACACAAGATAGTAATGCCTTACTCATAAATAAATAACAACTTTTATTTATCATCAAATGTCAATTACATTTTACAAGTTTCAGGAATCTAATTATTGAAACTAATGTCATCCTTCAGCCCAATGCACCTCGCATGCTGTAAATGCTTAACCCTGCTCAGTCCCTTCGTGAGGGGATCTGTCGGGTTCTCATCTGATGATACCCTCTTAGCCACGAGGAGTCCTTCTTCTATTCGATGTCTGATGAAATGGTATTTTCTGTCAATGTGACTAGATCTCCCGTGATCTCTCGGTTCCTTAGCCAAAGCAACCGCACTTTCGCTGTCACAGAAAATTTCCATTGGCTCCTTTATAGCTGGTACAACTCCAAGGTCTTCGATGAAGTTCTTTAGCCATATCGCCTCCTTAGCTGCTTCACTTGCTGCTATGTACTCTGATTCACAAGTAGAATCAGCTATTGTCTCTTGCTTGGAACTTTTCCAAGTAATTGCCCCTCCATTTAGGATAAAGACCCAGCCTGACTGAGAGCGGAAATTATCCCTATCAGTCTGGAAGCCAGCATCGCTATATCCTTCCACTCTCAAGTCATCACTGCCTCCGAGAGTAAGGACCCAGTCCTTAGTCCTCCGCAGATACTTGAGAATGTTCTTTACCGCTGTCCAGTGTGCCTTGCCAGGGTTCCCTTGATATCTACTGACCATGCTCAAAGCAAAGGCCACATCAGGGCGAGTACAAGTCATAGCATACATGATCGAGCCCACAGCGGAAGCATATGGTATATGACTCATTTCAGCTATCTCAGCCTCTGTACTCGGACTCTGAGTCTTACTCAGCTTGGCATTACTCTGGCTTAGTAATTCTCCTTTCTTGGATTCTTGCATGCTGAACCTCTTCAGCACCTTATCCAAGTAAGTACTTTGACTAAGTCCAATTAGTCTCGTACTCCTATCTCTCAATATCCTTATCCCTAGGATATAGGCAGCTTCCCCAAGGTCCTTCATAGCGAAACACTTCCCAAGCCAGGACTTAACCTCCTGCAAGGTTGGGACGTCGTTTCCTATGAGAAGTATGTCATTCACATACAACACCAAGAAGCTAACTATGCTCCCACTAGCCCTGACATACACACAAGACTCATCCTCACTCCTAGAAAAGCCAAACTCTTTGACTTTCTCATCAAAGCAAAGATTCCATCTGCGAGATGCTTGTTTCAATCCATAAATGGATTTATCAAGCTTACACACTCTATTAGGGTATCTTGTATCGAAAAAACCCTCTGGTTGAGCCATGTAAACATCCTCAACCAACTTCCCATTAAGGAAAGCGGTTTTGACATCCATTTGCCATATTTCATAATCATGAAATGCAGCTATGGCTAACAATACTCTAATAGACTTAATCTTAGCTACTGGTGAGAAGGTCTCATCATAGTCAACTCCCGGAGTTTGAGTAAAGCCCTTCGCAACCAGTCGCGCTTTGTAAGTATGTACCTTCCCATCCATGTTGGTCTTCTTCTTGAAGATCCATTTGCACCTAACTGTCTTACGACCTGGTACATTGTCAACCAAGTTCCAAACTTGATTGTCATACATGGACTGAATCTCGCTGTCCATAGCCTCCTTCCATTTAGCAGACTCAGGGCCTTCCATGGCTTCCCTGTAATTATTAGGTTCATCCAAATCTATTAGTGTACTATCACTAATAAATGTATCACCTTCAGTGGTGATGTGATAACCATAATAAAAATCAGGTGTGTTCCTCACCCTAGTGGAACGTCTTGGAGGTACAGACTCATCTATCGGATCAACAGGAGTTTCCTCCTCAGGTTGGTCGATAGCATTTGAGGTTCCTTCACCACTTGACTCTTGAAGCTCTTCAAGGTCAATTTGCCTCCCACTGTCCCCTTGGCTTATGAATTCTCTCTCACGAAAGACTCCTCTTCTTGCTACAAAAACCACATTATCACTGGGTCTGTAGAAGAGGTAACCAAAGGATCTCTGTGGGTAGCCGATGAAAATACACCTCTCACTTCGAGGTTCAAGCTTATCATGAGTCTCACGCCTCACGAAAGCTTCACAACCCCAAATCTTGATGTGGTCCAAATTGGGAACTTTCCCAGTCCACATCTCGTGAGGTGTTTTGGCAACCTTTTTAGTAGGGACTAGATTAAGGATATGGGCGGCAGTCTCTAAGGCATACCCCCAGAAAGAGATTGGTAACGAAGCTCAACTCATCATGGAACGAACCATATCCATCAAGGTTCGATTGCGCCTCTCAGCTACACCATTCAACTGTGGTGTTCTGGGAGGTGTCAATTGTGAGACAATCCCACATTCCTTAAGATAGTCAAGGAACTCAATGCTAAGATACTCTCCTCCCCGATCGGATCGGAGCATCTTGATGTTCCTGCCCAATTGATTCTCCACTTCCTGCTTAAACTCTTTGAATTTTTCAAAGGTTTCTCACTTATGCTTGATTAAGTAAATATATCCATATCTACTGTAATCATCAGTAAAAGTCACATAATAGCGATTAGCATCCTTTGTAGCAACTCTGAAGGGCCCACACACATCCGTGTGTACAAGGTCCAACAAACCTTCACCCCTATCACAAGTACCTGTGAAGGGTGACTTTGTCATTTTTCCAAGTAAACAAGACTCGCAACTATCATCTGACTTGAGGTCAAATGATTCCAAGACTCCAGCCTTTTGGAGTTGGCCTATGCGCTTCTTGTTAACATGTCCAAGACGACAATGCCACAAGGATGCTTTATCCAAGCTATCTGAAGAATCAATATACAACACATTATTTCCTAGATTGTCTACAACATTCACGGCTTCATATATACCATCACAAGGTAATGCTTTAAAGTAAAATACATAATTGTAATAAACATTAATAGCACCATTTTTATTATCAAATGAAAATGAAAAACCTTGTTTGTACAAACCATGAAAAGAAATAATATTTCTCGCCATTTCGGGCGAGTAACAACACTTATTCAAATCTAACATTAACCCATTATTATGCAATAAAGAATAAACTCCTATCTTGGTAATAGGTGATGCTTTCCTGTTGCCCATGACTAAGTTTATCTTCCCGTGCTCCACTTGCTCACTTCTTCTTGGTGCCTGCAAATCAGTACAAATGTGAATACCACAACCTGTATCAAGCACCCAAGAATTAGCATTAGATGAGTTATTAGACAATATTGTGTAAATACCTGCATGGGTGGGTTTAACCTTCCCATCCTTTACATCTTGCAGATATTTAGGGCAGCTTCGCTTGAAGTGTCCCTTATCCTGGCAATAGAAGCACTGTGCTTCCTTTGGGTTTGAAGAAGGAGTAATGGGACCTTTCTTTGTCCCACTTGAAGAGGAACCATCAAGAGTCTTACCCTTGGTACCCTTCGAAGGGCTTTTCCTCTTCTTACCCTTTCCCTGCCCAATAGCCAGAACAGGGGCTGTTGAAGGAGTAGAAGTAGCAACCGCTTTACCCTTAAGGCCATTTTCAGATGTCCTTAAGAGTCCTTGAAGTTTGCTAAGTGTGACTTCCTCCTTGTTCATATGATAAGTCATACGAAACTAATCATAACTTGGAGGTAAGGAATGGAGAATGATGTCAATCGCCATTTCCTCAGGAAAGTCAACATTTAGCTTCAGCAACCGGTCAACGAACCTTTGCATCTTCTGCAAGTGACCGGTGATGGGTTCACCATCCTTCATCCTTGCGGTTATCATGGAGAAGATGATTTCATACCTCTCCTGCTCTGATGGTACCTTTCCATCAGATCCAGGTGCATCTCATAGGGGTAGAAATCTTCATAGGATTTTTGAAGTTCAGGAGTCATGGTGGCCATCATGATGCATGCTACTTTAGTAGCATCCTTTTCATGTGCAACAAACTCCGCAAACTCTTCAGGAGTAGCAGTGGCTTCATTCACAACCTTAAGCTCCCTATCGAGGACATATTCTTTGTCCTCATAGCGGGTAATCATTCTGATGTTTCTGATCCACTCATTGAAATTGGATCCATCAAAGATGACCTTACCACACAAGTTCATAAGGGAAAAGGAGCCTGTTCGGTTTGAGCCAGAAACATTGTTGGAAGACGTCTGAAAGGAAAGAAAGACAAGCTTCATTAGATTAGGAATCCTTAATAATTCACCCAAATGAAATATTAAGGCTAGGATCCAACAAACTATTTATAGTTGGAAGAGGGATGTCGTAATCCATACTATAAAATATTTGAAGGTAGGTAAATGACGATTTACCAATTTCCACCATAAGAACGAAATATTTTATTATTAGGTTTTATTGGTTTTGAAACTCCTAGATCTTTTGAGATACATTGAACTTTTCAATGGCATGTTTGAATCTCGATTGTGCCCTCTCAAGTTTGTGACTGGGATGCCGAGGATCACAAACAAGGTGTGAATAACCATACAAATTGACTTGGTACACTCAACAATATTACCTAATCGATGTGCCGGTTAACCACACACGCTCCACCGATCTATAATAAGGTCAAGTTACCCTTTGCCACTCTTACTAGTCCATGTTAGTGTGTCGGTTAACCACACACGCTCCACTAACGACTTGGTAAGGTACAAAGTGTAATTTTATGGGCTAGCACCAATTTCACATTTTCCTAAAGTAACTAAGATTGGGAATTTATAATGTATAGTTACTTTATAATTCATTATACTTTTAACGAGTATTTAAAGTCGTATCCTACCCGTTCGGCTAACAACCCTCCACCGATCAAGGAAGCGGTGGGTGAGAGTGGACACCCATTAAGTCACCATTTTATAGGCAACAACCTTATACCCCCCTTATAGACCGGCTTCGTGAATGAGGCCTACTTGCGGTAAGAATGACATATTCTTATACATATCTATATAATAAAATTATAATAATAGTATAAGTGTTGATTTTTAAACTTTTTAAAAATCTAAGGTTTAATTTGGAATTAAAGTATTAAAGTGTAAGACTTTTTCAAATTCCAAAACTTGAGGGCAAGATTTCAAACTATTCCAAGTCTCTTCAATTTGTAACTTATGAGTTTTAATGGTTCATAAAAATGAAGACTCTTCATTTTATGAAACCTCTTTAGTTCTTTAATCACAATTTAAAGAAGTGACTTTTGGTTATCCATAACTTGAGGACAAGTTATGGACACCATCATTGCCATTAAGATCATGAATTAAACACACATGGAGGTTACACATAATTCCTATGATCTTCTAAAACTCATAAGAACACAAATTCATGTCAAGCAATTTCAAGAAATCATATAAACATATACAATACTTGAAAATTGATAAAAGTCATGTAAAATGGGTTAACATAATCATTATCATTTTGAAACACAGATTTTACAAGTCCAAAACAGATTGGGATAATGATCTTAATCCATTTCCAAAAACTCGAAAACACTGCCCAGCACGGTCCTACTCGTCGAGCGCATTATTCTACTCGTCGAGTAGGATGAATTTGTTCATGGACTCAGCGAGTCCTCCCCATGGACTCGGCGAGTCCAGTCGTCAGAGTGCAGAATTTTCGATTTTTAAGCAGTTTTGCATCAAGTATATAGAAAACAATCCTAGGCTCTGATACCACTGATGGGTTTTGAGCATTCTAACACTTCCTAAGTGTACATGCAACCCTAATAACCTTGAATCTATGTTTTCTCTATATACATGCAAATTTCTTTTCAAGGTTATTTCCTAACTAGCATGGCATGGGGATTACATAGAACATAAAACTAGTAGAAATACATACCTTGTTGTTGCTTGGATTCCTTCAAGACTTTGTGAGCCTAGCACCCCAAATGTTGTGCCTCAAATGCTTCACACAACACCATAAGACTTGGAATAACTTGAGAGAATACTTCTTACACTTGAAAATCGGTTATGCCCTCACTAGAAAAACTAGGTTACGATTTTGCTAGCCATAGGGTTCCTTTTATAGTGTTGTCACAATTAGGGTTTACATATTAATGCCCTTAATTGTCATGACTCTTGATTTCTCATGACCCATGGGTTTGTAACTCCCATGGACTATCCATGGAGCTCCATATGGTTATAACCAAACCCATAAACCATGGATCATTAATCCACCATAAAAGAATTGATGATTGTCATAATCAACCCTATATATTTAATTAGTCTCACTTGGATCACCAAATTAATACTAGATTAATACTTGATCAATACTAATTAAATAATACTATTATTAATATATCAGAACTTATAATATATTAATAATCATAAGTGCCTTATTCTCTCATCTAGTCTATCCAAGTATTGCAATGCCATGCAACCCAAATGGACCATGCCGGGTCGGGTCAAGTACATACCAAATAAAGTTATGGACTTAGACACTATATCCAACAGTAAGTACATTCTAGATATTGTAGATGATTTTTCACGCTTCACTTGGGTTTTCTTTCTTAAGCAGAAATCAGATGCAACTCCCAAATTGAAGACATTCATCAAGCAAGTGGAAGTACAGCTGAGGAAGACGGTGAGGAACATCAGAAGTGACAATGGTCTGGAATTCAAGAACAAGGATTTTGAGGACTTTCTGGCTGATAAGGGGATAACTCACAATTTTTCGGCCCCGTATACACCACAGCAGAATGGGATTGTTGAAAGACGAAATCGTTCGTTATGCGAGGCAGCCAGAACCTTGCTCAGTTTCGCTTCCCTACCATTATACTTCTGGGCTGATGCAATTGCCACTGCCTGTTACACTCAGAATCGGTCCTTGCTCAATAAAAGATTCTCATTAACTCCATATGAGATCTTAAACAATAGGAAACCGAATGTTAAATTTTTCCACATTTTCGGTTCAAGATGCTTTATTTTCAATTCAAAGGAGAACCGCAACAAGTTCGATGTCAAAGCCGATGAAGGCATATTTCTGGGTTATTCTCTGTCATCAAAAGCATACAGAGTGCTGAATAAACGCTCCAAAAGGATTGAAGAGACTTATTATGTCACCTTTGATGATAATTATATGAAGAAGGTTCAGCAGACTGAAAGTGACCTAGGTGAAATATTCCCAGAATCTGGCCAAGTCTCGGTTCCAATATCCAACTTATTCGAGGCATACATTCGGCTATTTGATGAACCGGAGAAAGCAATTCACTCCGAGGCGAAAGCAGCAAATAACAAAATCGATAATCTCAAAAAGGTCATAGACGACGCTGCTAAAGAGATGGAAAGTGACCCTAAGGGTGCTACGTCATCAACTGACTCTCCAAACAATAATTCAATGTTCAAAGGGGAGAGCTCGACAGCACCAAAGACAACCCAAGTCTCGGTTGAGGGGGAGAATCCAATTCCCTCCCCAACACATAAAGGTCCGGGTGAAGGGGAAAGTACAGATCCAAAATCAACACGTAGTAGTTCAATTGAGGGGGAGAAAACAACTTCCACAGGAAATACTAACTCTGACACTGCCTCAGGTTACACTTCGCCTGTCGAGGGGGAGAAAGAAGATACACCTGTCGAAGGTGATGACGATCAATCAGAATTCGAAGTAGAAGTGGAGGCTGAACTGAATCCAGCATATGATCCAAACTATCCACCGTTAGCAAAATGGACCAAAGACCATCCCAAAGCACAGATCATTGGTGAAACTTCTGAGAAAGTTCTTACTCGTTCTCAACTCAAAGCAAAACAAACTGCATTATTCTCAAAAGTTGAATTTTGCATGTTTAATTCGTTCATTTCAAAGGTTGAACCGAAAACCGTAAGTGCTGCACTTAATCATTCCGATTGGGTCCAGGCAATGCAGGATGAGCTTCATGAGTTCGAACGCAACCGAGTTTGGAGGCTGATTCCCACCCCAAAGGATGCTTCTGTGGTAGGCTTGAAATGGGTCTTCAGAAACAAGTTAGATAAAGAGGGGAATGTCATTCGCAACAAGGCTCGGTTGGTGGTGAAAGGCTATTGTCAAGAGGAAGGGATAGATTATGAGGAAACCTTCGCTCCAGTAGCTAGGTTGGAATCAGTCAGAATCTTTTTGGCATGTGCTGCTCATAAAAACTTCGAAGTTTTCCAAATGGACGTCAAATGCGCTTTCTTGAATGGAGAATTAGAAGAAACAGTCTATGTTGAGCAACCGCCGGGTTTTGTGAACGAAAAATACCCTGATCATTGCTATGTGCTGGATAAAGCTGTCTATGGATTAAAGCAAGCACCGAGGGCCTGGTATGAAACACTAACTCGCTTCTTGAAAATGTCAAAATTTAAACAAGGTTCGGTTGACCCAACCTTCTTTCGTAAGAAGGAAGGCGAACATCTAATGATTGTTCAGATTTATGTTGATGATATCATCTTTAGCTCCACGAATCCTAGCTTAACAGCTGAATTCAGGAAGTTGATGGAGACTAAATTTGAAATGAGCGCAATGGGTCCAATTAATTTTTACCTTGGTTTGAATATTAGACAGGGACCAGAAGGCATATTTATCAACCAGGAGGCCTATACAAAGAACTTACTGACGAAATTCGGAATGCAGGGTGATTCAAAAGTGAAGGTTCCTATGGCATTTGGCACGAAGTTAACTCCATCTCTGGAAAAACCTGCTATGGACATAACACTATATCGTCAAATGATAGGGTCCCTTATGTATCTAACAGCTAGTAGACCGGATATTATGTTTTCTGTTTGTTATTGTGCCAGGTTTCAAGCCAATCCAAGAGAACCTCACATGGTGGCAGTTAAGAACATTTTTCGTTATCTAAGGCGAACCTCATCTCTCGGTCTCTGGTATCCTGCTAGATCTGGATTCTTCATTCAAGCCTTTTCTGATGCTGATCTAGGAGGATGTGGACTGGAGAGAAAGAGCACTACTGGTGGATGCCAATTTCTTGACGGGAAACTTGTTAGCTGGCAGTCCAAAAAGCAAACTTGTGTTTCACTATCCACAGCCGAAGCTGAGTATATTGCTGCAACATCTTGCACTTCTCAAGTGGTATGGATTCAAAGTCAACTGAGAGACTATGAGCTAAGTATGAAGAATATACCTCTCTATTGTGACTCAGAAAGTGCAATAAGGATTTGTCACAATCCAGTGCAACACTCAAAAACTAAGCACATTGCACTTAGATATCATTTCATCAAGGATCATGTAGAAGATGGGTACGTGGAAGTACACTTTGTTCGATCTACTGATCAACTGGCTGACATCTTCACTAGAGCCTTACCTGAAGCTACCTTTAACAAAATTTTACAAGGCTTGGGCATGATGGAAGGAGAGTCAGTACCGAATCCTCAAATCTCTCACTAAAAATTAGACAAGCGAAATGGAGCGAACGCTCGGTCTATTTCGGCTCCATAAAATTCAGGAACCGAAATGAACCGACCGCTCGGTCTATTTCGGCTCTAGAATTTTAAGGAACCGAAATGAACCGACCGCTCGGTCTATCTCGGCTCCATAATTTTCGGGAACCGAAATGAACCGATCGCTCGGTCTATTTCGGCTCTAGAATTTTAAGGAACCGAAATGAACCGATCGTTCGGTCTATTTCGCTTCACTCATTCAAGATAAGGTTTCGATTGTATATCTTGTACACTCTTTTCTCTCGTATTTTATCTTTATGTTTTTACTCTTTTTCAGAAAATTTCAAAAATCCAAAAATATTTTATCTTTGTGTTTTTATTCTTTTTCAGAAAATTTCAAAAATCCAAAAATATTTTACCTTTCTGTTTTTATTCTTTTTCAGAAAATTTCAAAAATTCAAAAATATTTTATGTTTCTGTTTTTATTACTTTTCAGAAAATTCTAAAAATTCTAAAATATTTTCTTTGTTGATTTCATTTGTCTGTTTGGTTGGTATGTGTGGTGTGTTTCTTATTTTTATTAGGTGACAAGAGTACCAGTACAACAGAATGTGAATCTAAGGCAGGTATATTTAATTTCAGTACGAACTAGTTAAGGGTCCCTAGAAGCATGCTGCTGCATGTTGACCAAAGCCTCTACGACTTTGAGCAGGCGTTAATGATTCGATCTATACCTATCGTTTGTTCCCAATTAGGCCATTAACTGCAACTCAGTCTAGAGCTACCTTACTGTTCTTATATGAGTTAAGAGTTTCTCTGCTTTGTCACGTCTATATAGCAGAAGGTACTTTCGGTTCTATAGCCACCTCCCTTATATTCTCCATCTCCTTTCAATTCACCATTGTAACCCTTGAGACTCTCGGTCCTTACCACTGAGGTTTATGGTTACACAACATCTGTGTTTGTGATCTTAGATACGTATACCACGTACTGAGTGAAACCCAATATCCAACACCAATAATGAATTGACGGTGAATTAATTATTCAAGAACTTACTGGTTACCTAATGAAATCTCTTTTTATTTTTGCGTGGTCTTTTATGATATTGTCTACTACCAAGGCGCTTCTTCCCAAAGAGATCTAGTTTATTTTTTTTTTGAGATTTCTGCTACCTCTTTAGTCACTATATAATATATCCAACCTACCTGTTCAACAGACCACATCGATCTCACAGGTACTTCTTCCAACGTTCGGTTTTATGTTAAGACTCGAAGTTCGGTTGAAGATAAGCTACCCTAAGCCTAATCTATAAAAGAAGCCTTTCAATGTTTATTAACAAACAGTTGATCGTATCATTCGGGAAACCACACAAGCACTTCAAGTCTCTCTTGACTTTGAAGGAAGCGATTCTTGCCCGGAATCCTCTGCTTTCTGTCTAGTAATGAGACATCACTCACATCCCATACACATTTGCTTTATTTCTTTATCTTTGTCACACTAATACACAAAAATTTTCAGTTTTCCCACATTCTGGTTACTGATTGGTTTGAATTTTGTTCTATCTATTGGAGCCAAACAGGGGGTTATCATGGAATTTCAAACGACGATTGAAGATAAGATTTAGGCGCGTGAATTTGAACGGTCTCTTTACCCATGCGTGCTGACGTATACCTGGGAGTAACCACACTGTCACTTCGCGCTTTTTCAGGCGACGTTTTAGTGCTCACGTCATTATCATCATGATTTTTCTCTCTCCTGGCAATGGTATATAAAGGGTTTCCAATTTTATTTGTCTTTTACTAGCAACATTTTTTCTCTGAAAAACCAACGAAGCGCAAACTGTTCATCTTCTTCCTTCTTCGATTAACAATGGCGACTTCTTCATCCATTCATGATCAGACGGCATCATCATCTTTACTCACCATTAAGCCAAACCAAAATATGATTATTGAACTTAACCCGTTCTTGTATGATGCATATATGCTACATGTGGTGGAATGTTTGAAGTATTCACCCCCGGTTTTAGCCCTAACCCAGGTTGAAGTTGTTCCAATGTCGTTATTATCGCAAGTCTATTCTAAAGCGTCTTATGACAAAAACAAAGAACGTTTTTACTTTGACATCCACGATAAGAAGGCATCTATTTCGAAGGTGAAGTTTTGTTCGATTTTGAATCTTTCTGTCGATTCTTCTGTCATCTCGCCGGACTTTATAACGACGACACAGTTATTTTCAATGCTCTATGAGATGGGGTATACTGATGTGCTCATCACGATTACCAAAGTGAAGAAGTCATGTTTACCGTCTCAATGGAATGGTCTGCTCACTCTACTGATTAAGGGATTAGCAGAACGATGTGGTGGTTCAGACGGTACCAGCAAGGGTTTCCTTACCCTTCTTTATGGCCTTTACAACGGGATCAATCTTGATTATGGGTCAATAATCTGGTCTCAGGTGGTGCAGAGCCTCAACACATCAACGAGGCATTCTGAAATCTCTTGTGGAAGATTTTGGACTCTGATTACGAGGAAAGCGAGTAATTCTTTGGAGATTCCGGTGATGAAGGATGCTCTACTTGCATCTATCGCTACCTTCCACACAAAGAAGATCATCATCTCGGATCCAATCAAGTTTCCTCATAATGGATCTATTCCTGAATCTATGTATCGAAGTGTTGCAGAAAAGAGCAATGTTATGGCTGACTATCGGAAACTCCCTCCCTCTGGACCGCGGGTCCTTTCTCCAGACCAGCAGGCTGCCCTGGATGCCTTGGACAAACCTACCAACCGAGGGAAGAGGATCTCAAAGAAAGAACCCACTGAGGAAAGAAAGTCTAAGTCCTCCAAGTCTTCAAAACGAAAGTCTACTGAAGGGGATTCTTCTCAACAAAAGAAGAAGAAGATAAAGAAGATGGCTCGAAGGTCTAAGAGTCCCACTCCTCCAAGCACAGATCATGCCGATGAGGACATTGAGGAAGAAAAGATTCACCATGACTCACCGAGAGGGAACACTCCTCCCCGTTCCCCTACTCCAACAGAATCTCCCAATCACAACAGAATTCCCGCACTACCTCAATCACCAAAACAGACCATTTCTCTTTCTGTTCCTATTAGTACTCCACCAGTCCCATCTCACGAAACGACTTTACCACCACCACCTCCCATTACATCTGTTCCTATTTCCACCATTCCTTTATCAGCTCCAATCATTACAGAATCCACAACCAATACCATTCCTAACCCCACAGTAGGCTTCACCGTATCTGATATGGGGGCTACTACTGCAACAGAAACTCCTATCATCCCTAAACCTCTTTCACCAACACACTCAACTGATTCTGCTGCTACTCTTGGAGGAGAGAATGAGGAATTTGACTCTACCTACTTCAGTCCTTACAGGCTTCCGACTGATGATGATAATAATGCTCCAGTCACAAGTCAAGATTTACAGAGCATTCATGACAAGCTGGACCGATTGCTTGACGATAGCAAAGCTTATGGTGGTGTGGTTCTTAAAGCCTTTTTAGAAACTGCCATCGACCAATACACAAATGCCATTGAGAAATCTACTAAGGCAGTTGATGCGTCCACCTCTTCCTGTAAAAAGGCAACAACAGAGGTTACTGAGGTTGTTCACACAACTCAGATCTTTCTTGACTCTTTGAAAGCTCATGCTGACACCAATGCAGCAAAGGTACAATCCTCTGTGGACTCCTATGCTAAGTCCCTTCAAGAAGAAAGCACTAAGTTTGAAGCTGTACGCTCCTCGCTCCAAACCGAGACCACTTCTTTTTTACAATCAGTGGATTCTCGTTTTGATGCTCTTCATGCTAATCTGGCAACCAAAAGTGCCTTGAAGGAGGATCTGGCCAAACACAAAGCCACCATTGAAGTCCAGAAGGTGCAGCTAGCCCATGCTGAGAAAGAAATCTCTTTATTGAAGACACAACGGGCTGTGTATAAGAGTTGTGCAGGTGAGGTGCAGGACATGTTGACAAATTTGCTTAGTGCTCATGATCCTATTCTTACTCTTACAATTCGCAATCATCTCACATTCAAACTCCTTCCTACCCTTGGAATACTGCATGAAATGAAGGGTGTTTCGGAGGGATTCGTACCTCCAAAACAAGGGGGAGAAAGTAGTGCTCGTGTTGTTCAACCAAGAGTTATTGTGAAAACAGAAGGTGCTCAACCGAAAGTAACAACCGAACTGAAGGATAATGTAGCTTCAGGTTCTGGTTCACAAGCAAAGCCAAAGGAGACCATTGATAAAAGTGATAGTGATGTAGAAGAAACCATTGCTGAAGCTCTCCAACGAAAGAAAAGAGACAGAGAGCTGGATGAAACTCTGAAAATTGCTAAAGAAGCAGAGGAGAGGGAAAGGAGAAACAAAGAAGAAGAAGATGCCTTGAACTGCAAGAAGGCTTTGTTTCCCTTGTGGACAAAAGAGACACTTGTCAATCAGGCGATTGAGTTTCCTTCTGTCTATTGGTTGGAACCGGTTGCTTCGTTTGATTGTGATAACTCCAAGGACTCGCAGTTCGACATGCCGATTACCAGAAAAGCTTTCACGTTTCATTGCTTTGATGCGACTGCTGAGGTTCCTTTTCCCCATCCTAAGGTTGACCGAGAGTTGATAGACTTCTACTTGAAGTATGGGCAACCGCAGTACCTGACTTGGAGCTCACAGAAGATCATTACAGTCAAGGTACTCAAACCCTCACCTGCTGGGAGATTTGTTAACGTTAATTTCAAAATCACTCGTGGTTCGGCGAACATGGTGTCAACTATCTCTCTAGCAGATCTTCCTAATCTCAATCCCCATGACTGGATTTTGCTGTTCAACATTCTGCTCACTAATCCTAAGGAATATGAGCCTATTTTAGAACATCTGAAGAGAATGTTGGCCTCCTACATCCATGAAGTTGCTACTATGGATCAGGAGATAGAAAGAGTTATGAACAAGAAGCCGACTGTCAAGCCTACACCAAAACCAGGGGATGTGAACAAGATGAAAATGGGATAGACAGATTCAACAAATCTTACTGTCATGTTCATGAAAGGTGAAGCTCACAGGTTTTTGTTTGCTCTGGTTGATAAGCATCTATTTTCAACAGACTGCTTGGAGCATATCATCAACATCATTCATAGATGCAAGCAGAATTCAGAGGTTGATAAGAAGAATTTTACAGACATGCTTCGGTGGTATATTACGTTTCGTTACCATCTTTTAGCCGTTATACCGAAGGTGTTTAGAACTGTGAAGAAGGCTTCTGTTATTAAACAGGATTGAGGTCTCGGTTCCAAAGACGCAAAGGGGGAGATTGTTGAGTCCATTTGTGTTGCGTCTTGGACCTTAAGTTTTGTATCCGGATTGGGCCTGTCCATCCGTGATTATCTAGATTAGTTAATAGGGTTTTACTATAAATATGCATGCATGTATGCGTATTAAAGTGTCGATAATTAAGTTTATTATTGTAACCCTAAACACCTCTACAGTCGAAGTTCTTCATCGAGCTCTTCTGAGGTGTTGAAGTGTTAATCATACGACATATTCAGTGTCATTCTTGTGTTCTTTATTACATTCTTAATCATTAGCTTGCATAGAATCATACGATCCTAAGAGAACTTAGTTCCAACATCATAATAATAGCCCAAATAATTATTATAAGGTCCTAATAACATTACTATATTTAAATAAAATCTATATTAAAAATAGTGTAGGCGTAGCTCACTTACAGCAGGTTTTTTTTATTAAAAACCGGGCTTCGCTGGAGCAGCGTTTCCGAGCCGAAAGCTTTTCTTCTCTGAGCCGTCGGGCGCTCCGGGGCTTCCTTCTCGTGCTAGGGAGGTTCCCTAGACTTGGGAGGTGTTTAGGGAGGCTAGAGTGAAGTTAGAGAGAGAAAGAAAGGTTTATGGTGTTAAGAAATTATGAAGAGTTCATCTCTTATTTATAGGAGTTTTATCGTAGAGTAGTCCCTAAGTTTCGTCCGTATCTTCCACGTAGCTCCGTTTTCTACGTTCTTTATATCCACGCGTTGGTATTTACGAGTACTACAACTTTCATTTAGACCCCGTCGGCTAATTCTCATTCTATCTCAGATTTACAAAAACTGTATCGTATTTATCGCGCACGAAGAGTAGAGACTAAGCTTCGTCCATATCTTTCGCATACGAGCTCCGTTTTTGACGTTATATATATCCACGCGTTGGTATATACGAGCACTATAACTTTCATTTAGACCTCATTGGCTAATTCTCAATCTATCTCGGATTTACATAACTGTATCGTATTTATCGCGCTCGAAGAGTAGAGACTAAGCTTCGTCCATATCTTTCGCATACAAGATCCGTTTTCGATGTTCTTTATATCCACACGTAGGTCAAAATAATATCTACAACTTTCCTTTTGAATCCGTCGGCAAATTCTCGACCGATCTTAAATTTAACAGTAGGAGGTGATTACACTGTTAAATGTCCACGTAAAATTCATAACTTTTACATACGGACTCCGTTTTTGTCTGTCTTTTTGTCATTGAATTCCTATTAATGAGATCTTCAATTCTCATTTAGGTCGCGTTGGCCAAAAACCACTCGATCTAAAATTCAAGTTTCGGGTCGTGCACTGCTGTGCCAAATCTTAGAAAAATCATAACTTCCTCATATGAAGTCAGATTTGGGCGTTCTTTTTATGTATGCTCTTGGTTTGACATATACTACGACTTTTGTTTAGATTTCTAAGGCTAAAAACTCTTCTATCGTAAATTCACTATTTACGTCGCGGTGTCGTGTCGGGTTTGCCGTAAAACTTCGACGAGCCATAACTTTTTCGTTATAACTCGGATTTTGACATTCTTTATATGAACGGAACCCTTGTAATATATACTATAACTTGGTTAAGACTAATCCTTCTAAATAATCTTCCATCAAAACTCATTTTTTGATGCTCATTGTCTCTAATGAGTAGCCCGGATCTGCGGGCGTTACAATTATCTCCCCCTTAGGATGATTACGTCCCGGAATCATCAACGAAACAGGGCTTGTTTAATGACTCCATACGTTATCTCTTCATCCTAGGTAATAATCGTAACTCTATGTTTCTTTGAATGAGTATCTAACTCCTGGTTTTCTTGACTGCATGTAGTAATCGATCTTGCACCTGCTCTCTATCTCATGTTAGATTTTAAATCATGACCTTCATGTCACAATCTCGATCATTATCAGAGACTCCTTCTTCTTAATAACAAACTTAAGATAAGTTGTTTGATTTCAACAATAGACCGATGGGTCACGTTCTAGTGACCTCTCATCGTATTTTGCAATGCCTAGACTTAGGTCTCTTAGAGTCAAATTCTAGAATGGAATATACTTTCCTTCATGTTATAATGTGATATAATTACATTGTAGCATGTAGCACTTCTAGCTACAAGCTTCTTACTTTAACGACGATCGACATCGCTTTGATTATCTTTCACTTCAATCTTCTGGTTTAAGTCGGATGCTACATCAAACTTGGTTCTCTGAACCACGTAACATAATAATCTTGGTCGGACTCGATATGATATGACCACTAGGGTCGGACTAACAACAATCTTCTTAGTCATTACCGAAATGATGGTAATGACATTCATGAACAAAATGGAATCAATTACTAGCTTCTTGGTAACCTTGTGACTTTCCCCGATCCAAGTGTGAGTCATGTCTTCCGGTAGTATAGGCCTCTACTACCATTCACACCTACTCATACTCGTCCATTCATTCCTAAGGATTATCCTAAGGAATAGGCACGAAATCCATCGTTGCTAATGACACATCTGTCAAGCACAGCTGCTAATATTATCACTTTGGCGCAGCTGCCAAAATTGTGACATTCTTTATGGGGCGCATCTACCGGTATAGTCCTTTAGGCGCATCTGTCGGGGTTATGAGGTTCTCTATTAGGCGCTTCTGTCGGTACAGTCCTTTAGGCGCATCTGCCAGGGTTATCTCGTTTATTGATAATATGGTTTTCGAGAGTCCACTCGCGATACAGGTCAATGGGTTTTTAGAGTACATCGGTGAATACATCGTTCACAACACCTACAGGTTGTGAGCCTGCTAGTGCTCCACTGGACTGTCTAGAATAGTCCGTGGTTGTCATCCATACTCTGCTAGATGACGGGGCCAGCATTTGGAAAAAAAGCTTCTCACATCGTCCACCTCTCACCCTTACCTCATGGTCTATATTACCTCTCAATTTATCGTCCAACTCATATTTCATCTACCCATGTTTTACCCCAACATTTTTGTTGATATAAAATACATATACAGTTTAAATCATTTAAAACATGTATAAAAATCTTTCACCAGCATAGACAACAAGTATTCAGACAATATACACACATAGCACGTAGTTTATATTAAATACTTCATATCTATGTGTAAGATGAAAGTAACTATGCACTCAACTGGTAAGGTGGTGACTTGTTACTCGGACAATACTTCGTTTACTCAAAACAATTTTTCTTGGACAAAACCTAGTATCATTATCACTAGAATTTAGTCTAATATTCACCGAGACTAATTAATAGTCTAACTATTATTACTATTATATAAGCGTTAAACAATACTCTTCACCCACTATGTACAGACAGGGGCCAAACCTGAATCCAGCAACCCAAGCGGCCCTCCAAACCAGATTCCCCGTACCGCGAGTGGTTAAAAAGATATTATAAAGACACTTATATAACTCATAAAACTAGCCCAAATAATTATTATAAGGTCCTAATAACATTACTATATTTAAATAAAAGCTATATTAGAAATAGTGTAGGCGTAGCTCACTTACAGCGGGTTATTTTATAAAAATCGGGCATCGCTGGAGCAGCGTTTCCGAGCCGAAAGCTTTTCTTCTCGGAGCCATCGGGCGCTCCGGGGCTTCCTTCTCATGCTAGGGAGCTTCCCTAGACTTGGGAGGGGTTTAGGGAGGCTAGAGTGAAGTTAGAGAGAGAAAGAAAGGCTTATGGTGTTAAGAAATTATGAAGAGTTCATCTCTTATTTATAGGAGTTTTATCGTAGAGTAGTCCCTAAGTTTTGTCCGTATCTTCCGCGTACGAGCTCCTTCTTCTATGTTCTTTATATCCACGCGTTGGTATTTACGAGTACTACAACTTTCATTTAGACCCCGTCGGCTAATTCTCATTCTATCTCAGATTTACAAAAACTGTATCGTATTTATCGCGCACGAAGAGTAGAGACTAAGCTTCGTCCATATCTTTCGCATACGAGCTCCGTTTTTGACGTTATATATATCCACGCGTTGGTATATACGAGTACTACAACTTTCATTTAGACCCCGTTGGCTAATTCTCAATCTATCTCGGAATTACAAAACTGTATTGTATTTATCGCGCACGAAGAGTAGAGACTAAGCTTCGTCCATATCTTTCGCATACAAGATCCGTTTTCGATGTTCTTTATATCCACGCGTAGGTCAAAATAATATCTACAACTTTCCTTTTGACTCCGTCGGCAAATTCTCGACCGATCTTAACTTTAACAGTAGGAGGTGATTACACTGTTAAATGTCCGCGTAAAATTCATAACTTTTACTTACGGACTCCGTTTTTGTCTGTCTGTATGTCATTGAATTCCTATTAATGAGATCTTCAATTCTCATTTAGGTCGCGTTGGCCAAAAACTGCTCGATCTAAAATTCGAGTTTCGGGCGTGCACTGCTGTGCCAAATCTTAGAAAAATCATAACTTCCTCATACGAAGTCAGATTTGGGCGTTCTTTTTATGTATGCTCTCGGTTTGACATATACTACGACTTTTGTTTAGATTTATAAGGCTAAAAAATCTTCTATCGTAAATTCACTATTTACGTCGCGCTGTGTGGTGCCGGTTTTGCCGTAAAACTTCGACGGATCATAACTTCTTCGTTATAACTCGGATTTTGACATTCTTTATATGAACGGAACCCTTGTAATATATACTATAACTTGGTTAAGACTAATCCTTCTAAATAATCTTCCATCAAAACTCATTTTTTATGTTGATTGTCTCTAATTACTAGCCCGGATCTGTGGGCGTTACAATTATCTCCCCCTTAGGATGATTACGTCCCGGAATTATCAACGAAACATGGCTTGTTTAATGACTCCATATGTTATCTCTTCATCCTATGTAATAATCGTAACTCTATGTTTCTTTGAATGAGTATCTAACTCCTGGTTTTCTTGACTGCAAGTAGTAATCGATCTTGCACCTGCTCTCTATCTCATGTTAGATTTTAAATCATGACTGTTGGAAAAAAGTTCTTATTCGGATCGATAGATTCTATGCAGGCAAAACAATTAAGAACGTAATTACGAACACAAGAATGGCTTTAAGTATGTCGTATGATTAAAACTTCAACACCTTAGAAGAGCTCGATTAAGAACTTCGACTGTAGAGGTGTTTAGGGTTACAAAACAATAATCAATAATAATCACGAATGTATCTAATCCATACATGCATGCACTATTTATAGTATAACCCTATTAGATAATCACGGATGGACAGGCCCAATCCGGATACAAAACACAAGCCCATGACGCAACACAATAAGACCCAACAATCTCCCCCTTTCCGTCAATGGAGCCGAAAGCTCACTTCGGTTGAGGTGCAGAAGACTTCTTGATTGTATTGAACACCTTCGGTATGATGGCCAATAAATGATGACGAAACGTAATGTACTATCGAAGCATGTCCGTGAAGTTCTTCTTGTCTGCTTCTGAGTTCTGCTTGCACCGATGGATAATGTTGATAATGTGCTCCAAGCAGTCTGTTGAGAACAGATGTTTATCAACAAGAGCGAACAGAAAACAATTGGCTTCGCCTCTTGTGAACATCATAGTAAGATGTGTAGAATCGATTTGGCCCATCTTCATTTTGTTCACATCTCCTGGTTTCGGTGTTGGCTTGACAGTCTGTTTCTTGTTCATTACTTTCGCTATCTCCTGATCCATAGCAGCAACCTCATGGATGTAAGAGGCCAACATCCTCTTCAAATGATCCAGTATCGGCTCATATTCTTTCGGATTGGTGAGCAGAATGTTAAACAATAGGATCCAGTCATGAGGATTTAAATTCAGAAGGTCTGCCAGGGAAATAATCGACACCGAGTTTGCTGATCCTCGTGTGATTTTGAAATTAACATTTATGAACTTCCCAGCAGGCGAAGGTTTGAGTACCTTGACAGTAACAATCTTCTTTGCACTCCATGTCAAGTACTGCGGTTGACCATACTTCAGATAAAAGTCGATAAGCTCACGATTAACTTTTGGATGAGGGAAAGGAACTTCAACAATCAAATCAAAACAATGAAACGTGAATGCCTTTCGTGTTGTCGGCATGTCGAACTGTGAGTCCTTAGAATTGTCACAATCAAACGAAGCAACAGGTTCCAACCAGTAAACGCTTGGAAACTCTATAGCCTCATTGATAAGTGTCTCTTTTGTCCAGAGAGGAAACAAGGCCTTCTTGCAGTTTAAGGCTTCTTCTTCTTCCTTGTTCCTCCTTTCCCCTTCCTCAGCCTCCTTCGCAACCCTTAAGGTTTCATCCAATTCTCTGTCCCTCTTCTTTCATTTAAGGGCCTCAGCCTCCTTTCCTCTTCTTTCGTCATCACTGTCATCATAAATCCCCTTCTTCTTAGTTTGAGAACCAGAACCCGAAGCTTCATTACCCTTCGGTTCGGTTGTAACTTTGACCTTCGGTTGAGCTGATTCTGTTTCGGTTTTCACAGTAACCTTTGGTTGAGCACCTTCTCCCCCTTGTTTCGGAGGTATGAATCTCTCCGAAACACCCTTCATCTCGTGTAACAATGCAAGGGCAGGAAGAAGTTTTGAAGTTAGATGATTCCTTATAGTTAAAGTAAGGATAGGATCATGAGCACCAAGAAGGTTGGTCAGCATATCATTGACATCCCCAGCACAGCTACGAAAGACAGCTCTCTCCGTCTTTAACAAAGAAATTTCCTTTTCAGCTTTAGCGAGCTTCACCTTCTGAACGTCAATTGTTGAGGCTTGGCGTGCAAGATCTTCCTTTAGAGCACTCTCCTTTGCTAAATCAGCGTGAAGAGATTCAAGCCGAGAACTCACAGAACTGATAAGTGAAGTGTTCTCTGCTTGTATTGAAGAACGAACAGCCTCAAACTTTGTTTGCTCCTCTTGAAGGGACTTGGATAAGGAATCCACAGAGGCATTCACCTTCGCTGCATTGGTATCAGCATGCCCTTTGAGTGACTCAAGAAAGATCTGAGTACTGTGAACAATTTCAGCAACGTCAATAGTGGCCTTCTTGCAAGAAGAAGTAGACTCATTAACAGCCTTTGTGGATTTGTCAATTGACTCAGTATATTGCTCAAGAGCAATATCCATGAACGCTTTGAGCACAACATCATTGTAGGACTTGTTGGCATCAAGAAATTTATCAAGTTTCTCATCAATGCTCTATAATTGTTGTCTCGTGACTGGAGCTTCATCATCATCATCTGTTGGAAGCCTATAGGGACTATAGTATGTTGAATCAAACTCATCATTAGCACCACCGAGAGTGGCACCGGAATCGGTTGAGGGCAAGGGTGAAAGTGGTTTGGAAGTAACTGGAGGTTCGGTTTCAGTAGTCGCCCCCGTATCAGATACGTTGACTCTTACTGTCGGTTCTGGGATAGTAGTGGAAGTTGATTGGGAAATAATAGGAGGTGGTAAGGGAGTTGTAGAAATAGGAATAAAAGTAACTGGTGGTGGTGGTGGAGAAGTTGTTGTTTGAGATGTGATAGGTGGGGGAACAGGAGCAACCGAAATTGGAACTGTCTGTTTCGGTGATGGAGGTGGTGTTGGAATTTTGTCATTAAAAGGTTCGGTTGGAGTTGGGGATCGGGGAGGAGTGTTACCTCTCGGTGATTCAAGATGAATTTCCTTTTCTTCATCCTCCTCATCGTTTTCTGAACTGGAAGGAGAAGGTCTCTTGGTTTTCTTCGCCATCTTCTTAATCTTCTTTGGCTTAGAAGAATCCCCTTTCTCAGACTTTCGCTTCCTTGACTTGGCAGACTTAGACTTATCATCCTCGGTTGCCCCTTTCTTGGTAGTAGCCCTTTTTCCGCGGTTTCCAGGCTTCTCCACAGCATCCAAGGCAGCCTGCTGTTCAGGAGATAAGACTCTCGGTTCTTTGGGAGGAATCTTGCGATAATCAGCCATGACCTTACTCTCGGTTGAGACACACCTGTACATTGTCTCAGGTATAGAGCCAGTGTGAGGGAACTTTGTAGGATCAGAAATGATGATTTTCTTGGTGTGAAACGTAGCCACAGACGTGACTAGGGCATCCTTCATTACCGGAATCTGCAAAGCATTAATCGCCCTTCGTGTAATGAGAGTCCAGAATCGACCACACAAAATTTCAGAATGCCTCATTGAAGTGTTGAGGCTTTACACCACTTGTGACCAGATAATCGACCCATAGTCGAGATTTATACCATTGTAAAGACCGTATAGAAGGGTCAGAAAACCCTTGCTGGTGCCATCAGACCCACCACTCCTCTCCGCCAAACTCTTGATGAGAAGAGTAAGCAATCCATTCCATTGGGGCGGTAAGCATGACTTCTTAACTTTCGTAACCGTGGTAAGCACATCAGTATAGCCCATCTCGTAGAGCATCGAGAACAGTTGAGTAGTGGTGATAAAATCCGGTGAGATTACAGACGAATCGACAGCAAGTTGCAACTGTGAACAAAATCTCACTTTTGAAATAGAAGCCTTGTGAGTAAAGATTTGGAAGTAGATCCTCTCCTTATTCTTGTCATATAAAGCAGTAGTGTAAACCTGTGATAGGAGTGACATAGGGACGGATTCCACCTGTGTTAGGGCTAGAACCAGAGGTGAATACTTCAAACACTCAACCACTTGTAGCATATACGAATCGTACAGAAAAGGATTGAGTTCAATGATCATGTTCTGATTTGGCTTGATCGAGAGCAATGTGGACGAAGCGGTTTGATCGTGAGCCGATGAAGAAGTCGCCATTTTTGATTGAAGGAAGAAGATGAACAGTTGTAAATCGGCTTGTATATAGAGAGGGTTTGTTGCAAATAAAAGAGACAAATGTAACTAGAAACCCTTTATATACCGTTGCCAGGAGAGAGAAAGAATCGTCATGATAATGATGAGATCACTGAAACGTCACCTGAAAAAGCACGATGTGACAGGGTGGTTTCTCCCTGGTATACGTCAGCACGCGTGGGTTTAGGGACCGTTCAAATTCACGCGCCCAAAAGCTTATCCATAATTCGTCGTTTGAAATTCAGCTTCGCTCCAAGATTTAGGATAACCCATGTTGCTCCAAAAGATAAACAAAAATCGAACCAATAGCAACCAGAATGTTGGAAAATAAAAATTTTCGTGCAATAGGGTGACAAAAGATAAAGAAATAAAGCAAAATGTGTATTGGATGTGAGTGATGTCCATTAGAAGACATAAAGCAGGTGATTCCGGGCAAGAATCGCTTCCTTCAAAGTCAAGAGAGACTTGAAGTGATTGTGTGGTTTCCCGAGAAAATACGATCAAGTGTTTGTTGAGAAACATTGAAAGGTTTCTTTAAATTTAAAGGCTAAGGGTAGCTTATCTTCAACCGAACATCGAGTCTTAACATAAGACCGAATGTTGGAAGAAGTACCTGTGAGACCGATGTGGTCTGTTGAACAAGTAGGTTGGATATAATTTATAGTGACTAAAGAAGTGATAGAAATCTCAAAAACAAAAACAAACTGGATCTTTTTGGGAAGAAAAGCCTTGGTGTTAGACAATTTCATAAAAGACCACTCAAAAATAAAAATGAGATTTCATTAGGTAACCAATAAGATCTTGAATATAATAATTCACCGTCAATTCATTGTTGGTGTTGGATTGTGGGTTTCACTCAGCACGTGGTGTACGTATCTAAGATCACAAACACAGATTTTATGCAACCATAAACCTCAGTGGTAAAGACCGAGAGTCTCAAGGGTTACAGTGGTGAACCGAAAGTTGATGGAGAATATAAGGAGGGTGGTTAAAGAACCGAAAGTACCTCTGCTATATAAACATGACAAAGTAGAAAACTCTTAACTCATTTGAGAAGAGTAAGGTTGCTCTTGACTTGAGTTGATTATAACAGCCTGATTAGGAAGAAACGATAGGTATAGATCGAATCATTAAGGCCTTGCTCTTAGTCATAAAGGCTTTGGTCAACATGCAGCAGCATGCTTCTAGGGACCCTTAACTAGTTCAGATGGAAATAATCGTACCTGCTTTAGCTTCAAATTATGTTGTACTGGTATACTTGGGACCTAATTAAAAGAATAAGCAAACAAACACACCACACAAACAAAACAAACAAACAAACCAAAAAAATAATGTTGAGAAAAATATTTTTGAAGTTTTGAGATTTTCTGAAAAATAAAAAAAATATTTTTGGATTTTTGAAGTTTTCTGAAAAATAAAATAAAAAAACAGAAAGACAGAAATAAAGTAACACAAAGAACTAAAAAAAATAGAGTTAAAAGTATAAACAAAATGTACAACCGAAACCTTATCTTAAAAGAATGAAGCGAAATAAGCCGAGCGTTCGGTTCATTTCGGTTCCTTAAAATTCCAGAGCCGAAATAGACCGAGCGTTCGGTTCATTTCGGTTCCCGAAAATTATGGAGCCGAAATAGACCGAGCGGTCGGTTCATTTCGGTTCCCGAAAAATCCGGAATCGAAATAGACCGAGCGTTCGCTCTATTTCGCTTGTCTAATTTTTAGTGAGAGATTTGAGGATTCGGTACCGACTCAGCTTCCATCATTCCCAGGCCTTGTAAAATTTTATTGAAGCTTGCTTCAGGTAAGGCTTTAGTGAATATGTCATCAAGTTGATCAGAGGATCGAACGAAATGTACTTCCACGTTCCCATCTTCTACATGGTCCTTGATGAAATGATATCTAAGTGCAATATGCTTAGTCTTTGAGTGTTGCACTGGATTGTGACATATTCTTATTGCACTTTATGAGTCACAATAGAGAGGAATCTTCTTCATACTCAACCCATAATCTCTTAGTTGACTTTGAATCCATATTACTTGAGAAGTACAAGATGCTGCAGCTATATACTCGGCTTCGGCTGTTGAAAGTGACACACAGGTTTGCTTCTTGGACTGCCACCTAACAAGTTTACCGTCAAGGAATTGGCATCCACCTGTAGTGCTCTTTCGGTCCAAACCACATCCTCCAAGATCAGCATCAGAAAAAGCTTGAATGAAGAATCCAGATCAAGTAGGGTACCAGAGACCAAGAGATGAGGTTCGCTTCAGGTAACGGAAAATATTTTTCACTGCCACCATGTGAGGTTCTCTTGGATTAGCTTGAAACCTGGCACAATAACAAACAGAAAACATAATGTCCGGTCTACTAGCTGTTAGATACATAAGGGACCCTATCATTTGTCGATATAGTGTTATGTCAACTGCAGGTTTTTCCAGAGAATGTGTTAACTTAGTGCCAAATGCCATAGGAACCTTCACTTTTAAATCTCCCGTCATACCAAATTTTGTCAGCAAGTTCTTTGTGTAGGCCTCCTGGTTGATGAAGATACCTTCTGGTCACTGTCTAATATTCAAACCAAGGAAAAAATTAATCGGGCCCATTGCGCTCATTTCAAATTTTGTCTCCATCAACTTCCTGAATTCAGCCGTTAAGCTAGGATTCGTGGAGCCGAAGATGATGTCATCGACATAAATTTGAACTATCATTAGATGTTCGCCTTCTTTCTTTCGGAAGAAGGTTGGGTCAACCGAACCTTGCTTAAATTTCGACATTTTCAGAAAGCGAGTTAAATTTTCATACCAGGCCCTCGGTGCTTGCTTTAAACCATATACAGCTTTATCCAGAACATAGCAATGATCAGGGAATTTCTCGTTCACGAACCCGGGAGGTTGCTCAACATACACTGTTTCTTCTAGTTCTCCATTCAAAAAAGCGCATTTTACATCCATTTGGAAAACTTTGAAGTTTTTATGAGCAGCATATGCCAGAAAAATTCTAACTGATTCCAACCTTGCTACTGGAGCGAAGGTTTCCTCATAATCTATCCCTTCCTCTTGGCAATATCCTTTTACTACCAATCGAGCCTTGTTTCTAATAACGTTCCCCTCTTTGTCCAATTTATTCCTAAAGACCCATTTCAAGACGACCACTGAAGCATCCTTTGGTGTGGGAATCAGCCTCCAAACTCGATTTCGTTCGAACTCATGGAGCTCATCTTGCATTGCTTGAACCCAATCAGAATGATCAAGTGCAGCATTAACTGTTTTTGGTTCGACTTTGGAGATAAACGAATTAAACATACAGAATTCAACTTTAGCGAATAATGCAGTTTGTTTCGCTTTCAATTGAGAACGAGTGAGAACTCTCTCAGATGATTCACCAATGATTTGTGCTTTAGGATGATTCTTGGTCCATTTCACTAAGGGAGGATACTTTGGGTCATAAGCTGGATCCAACTCTGCATTTACTTCCTCTTCAAGTTCTGATTGATCACCTTCGTCAGTTGTATTCTCTTTCTCCCCCTTGACTGGCGAAGTGTAACCTGTGTCAGGATCAGAGTTTTCATCCTCTGTAGAAGTCGGATTCTCCCCCTCGATTGGACTATTATTGGGTGGGTTTGGAGTTGTATGCTCCCCCTCGCCTGGACCTTTATGAGTTGGGGATGGAATTGGATTCTCCCCCTCGAAAGACATTTTGGTTGTCTTTGGTACTGATGAACTCTCCCCCTTTAACATTGAGCCGTTGTTTGGAGAGTGAGTGGAGGGTTGACCACCTGTCGGTTTAGGAGGTTCACTTTCCATTTCTTTAGCAGCTTCATCTATGATCTTTTTGAGATTGTCGATTTTGTTGTCTGCTGCTTTCGCTTCTGAGTGTGCTGCTTTATCTGGTTCATCAAATAGCCGAATGTACTCTTCAAACAAGTTGGATATTGGAACCGAGAGTTGTCCTGATTCAGGAAATATTTCCCTAAGGCACTTTCGCTCCTTTGAACTTTCTTCATGTAATTATTGTCAAAGGTTACGTAATATGTTTCTTCAATTCGTTTGGAGCGTTTGTTCAAAACTCTGTATGCTTTTGAAGTGAGTGAATAACCAAGAAAAATTCCCTCATCTGCTTTGACGTCAAACTTGTTTCGGTTCTCCTTTGAATTAAAGATGAAACACCTTGAACCGAACACGTGGAAAAATTTGACGTTGGGCTTTCGATTGTTTAAGATCTCATATGGAGTGATTGAGAATCTTTTGTTGAGCAAGGATCAGTTCTGAGTGTACACGCGGTTGCAACTGCATCAGCCCAAAAGTATAGTGGAAGAGAAGCGAAGCTTAGCATGGTTCTGGCTACTTCACATAAAGAACGGTTTCGTCTTTCAACAATCCCATTCTGTTGTGGAGTATAAGGGGCCGAAAAGTTGTGAGATATCCCCTTGTCAGCCAGAAAATCCTCAAAATCTTTATTTTTGAATTCCAGCCCATTATCGCTCCTGATATTCCTCACCAGCTTTCGCAGCTGTACTTCCACTTGCTTGATGAACGTTTTCAGCTTAGGAGTAGCATCTGATTTCTGTTTAAGAAAGAAAACCCAGGTGAAGCGTGAAAAATCATCTACTATGACAAGAATGAACTTACTACCACCGAAGCTTTCGATAGCCGAAGGTCCACATAAGTCAATGTGCAGAAGTTCAAGAGCTTCAACAATCTTTGTATTGATTCGTGTAGGATGGCTCTTTCTGCTTTGTTTGCCCATCTCACACGCTGCACACAGATGTTCCTTGTCAAACTTGAGAAGAGGAAGGCCTCGAACGTGATCACCAAGCACCAACTTATTAATGTCTTTGAAGTTCAGGTGCGATAGACGTCGATGCCACAACCAGCTTTCATCAGTGTTCGCCTTTGATAGCAGACATATAGCTGGTTTTCCTCGAATTGGGTTGAGATTTAAACGATACATCTCTCCCTTGCGTTCACACTTCAACAGAACCTTTTTGGATTGCTTCTAAATTATTTCAGAGCCCTCATCCTCAAATGAAACCTTCAAACCTGCTCCCACAACTAATTGTGACACACTGATGAGGTTATGCTGCAATCCTTCCACATACGCAACTTTTCGAATCGAGAAGTCTCCGTTGGTTATCATACCATATCCTTTGATTGTTCCATACGACTTATTGCCATACTTCACACATCCACCATCCTTTAGGGACCGAAACTCCCTCAGCTCTTCCTTCCTTCCTGTCATGTGACGCGAGCAGCCACTTTCTATATACTATTCATCATCGAACTGCTCGTCACGTATCACCTGCAAATTCAAGCAGATTTAGGAACCCAAAGTTTCTTGGGTCCTGGTGAGTCTTTCACAGAAAAAGGAATTGCAGTAGAAATATCAACCAAATAAGTTCTTTTTATTAGAGTTGATTGATCTTTTCTTTTGATGGTGTACACCTTGATTTTGGTTTTATCTTGTTTAATTTTTGGTGTTTTTGATGGTGTGTTGTTAGATGGTTTTGGTGTTTTCTTTTGAATCCTAGGGTCAGCTGACTTTTTCTTATCATTGAAATTAGAATCAGTATCAAGCTTTCCCTTTCCTTTGATTTCCTTCACTGAATTTGATTTGCTTTGGGAGTTGGAAGGACCAAAACTAGACTTGGGACCGAAACTTGACTTTCGGTTCTGAGTGCAGGTGTTGGCACCGAAAGTAGACGGTTGGTTGTTAGCCTTGACGTTTGGACCGAAACTAGACATTCGGTTCTGCGCGCTAGTTTTGGAACTGAAAGTAGATGTTCGGTTCTGAGATTTGGAATAGTAGGAATTTGGACTAAAATTTTCTTTTCCTTTTAGCTTTTCCTTTCCTTTGTCAATTGATTCTCTCTTAGGAGGAACGTAGTTGGGATTTTGAGATTGCCAATAACGTTTTCGCTCATTCAGATTTTTCATGTATCTTTGATTTCTTTGGCGCTTCTGTTTAGCTAACTCCTTCTGAGATTTGTGGATATTGAAGCTAGCCTTTGGCTTCTCTTTTTGAGTTTCTGTTGTCTTAGTTGGAACAATCAGTTCTTTCATTGGTTCTTCCGGGATTTCTTTTGTTCCGCTTGTGCTTGGTTTGTCGAAACTCGAGGGTTTGTTGATGGGTTCAGCAACGTATCTTCCTTTAACCCTCCATGAAGTTTCCTCAGATAAACCTATGGTTTCGTCTATGTTGTCAATAGGTGCTGACCAGAAGTAATCGTCACACCCTTCAGCATGGTCTTTGTCGACCAAGATTTTTAACTCTGCCATTTGTTTTGCAGTGACCCCTGTAACTGCATAGACCTGATTCGACACAGTTTGAACCTTTTGATAAACCATACCTTTTTCTTTGAGTTTCTGTGGCTTGTCTTTTGACAGGCGAGCGAATTCAACCGAATTTTCAGATATGAGGGGTTTCTCATTCTCGGTTTCTCTCTTTATAAACTCAGAGCAATCAACTACGTCTTCTACTGAGATTTCGCTCATCTCACTTTCCTCATCAAATTCAGACGTATTTTCTAAGTTCATTTTATTTTCTGAAATTAATTTGGCGTTAGACGAGTCAAATGATTGAATAGTTTCGGACTTAATTTTTAACCTATCATTTTCATCTAAAAGATTTTTGAGCATACATTTATGTTCCTAAGAGTCAATGAAGGTCTCTATCTTGTCCAGTCCAATTTTGTAAGAGATGGATGTCTCTTCTAAGGACACTATTGATTCACACTGAGCAATGACCTCATCCTCCTTAAATTCAAGGAAGGGTAAGATCATGTTATGAATCTTTTTCCCTATCTCACAACTTAAATGCAATTGAGCAATATTAGTATATAAGCGCTTAGCAATTAAACAAAAAACATTCCTTTGTTTTAAAAACTTTAAATTGTCTCGTTGCAAATAAATACTTTCATCCCTAGCCCTATTTAACTCCGCCTCCTTTAGCTCAATTCACATCCTTCTCTCCTCACTTTTTGAAGACACCCTGCTGAGTTGGTCAGTTAGGTTAGAACTCGCTAAGCGAGTTTGCATGAGACTACCACTTAAGTTAGAAAATTTAAATTTTAATTTATTTAATTCTTCTTCATAATCTGTTACTAGAACTTTAAGTGACTCAAGGATGGATTGTACCTTTTTGATCAGCCGATCACAGTCGTTGATCTTCTCGCTCACGGGCTTGGCTGCGAAGCACTTGTCCTCAATTAGGTTCGGTTCCTTACTGGCACTTTCGGTTGATCCACCTGCTGTGACCATCAAACATCTTCCATCCGAACTTGCTTCCTTTGCTACATAAGCTCTTCCATGAGTTGGCTTTCTCACTTCTTCATCCTCAGAATCGGTTGACCAAACTTCAACTCCACCGAACTCATCTTCATCTGCATTCTCCTGCACAATCAAGGCATTCATAGAACTGTTAGTTGCCTTCTTTTTCTTGATCTCTTCCAACTTGCGCATGTAGTACGCCTCATCGTCTTCACCATCTCTTTTCTCAGCCATTTTTCTCAGCATGCAATCTTTGGCAAAGTGGTTCTTGCCGTGACAGTAGTTACAGTCGAACCCAGAGTCTCCTGTAAGCTTGCTCTCCTTCTTGTCATCATCCTTTTGAGAAGTAATTTTCGGTTCATCTTTCACCTTCTCAGAACTGTAACTTCCCTGCCAGTTTCGGTTCTTGTTGACAGGAAATTTTCTTCGTGCAAACTTCTTTGGATTGGTGACCATCATAGCATACTCTTCTCTTGTAAGGTCACACTCAGACATATCCGACTCCTCTTCTTATTATGCAATACTCTTTCCTTTTGAGACAAGGGACAATGATCCCACACATGAAACTACCTTCGCTTCCTTGGTTACTACATTCTCATGGGACTTAAGTATTCCCATCAGTTTTGCTAGTGAGTAAGATTTAAACTGTTCATGTGCTTTCACTGTTGAAACCACAACCATCCATTCTGTTCTCAGACCGTTCATGAAGGTTACCTTCTGCTCGATCAACTTTCTTTCTATTACATGCTTGATCATCTTACTTAGGAGATGATTGAACCGATCGAAAGTTTGTATTAGTTTTTCTTCTGGTTTCTCGTTCGAAAACTCCAAATTCTGAGAGCAGCAAGGTTTGAATGGAGTGTTCTAGATCTTCATCGGTTGAGTAAAGTTCTTTCAACCTATCCCAGATTTCTTTGGCCGTCGTGCATGAACTAACTAACCGACAAGTGTCAGATTGCAAGGCGAATCTGATCATTCTCATGGCCTTCACATTACACAGCAACTTGTCCTTCTCATCCTGTGGCATCTTGTCTACATCCGCCACCAGCTTGTTATATTCTTTTTGGGTCTTAACTGTCGTGTTCGTTCCTGAGTGAACAAATGGCCCAAGCGTGATAGCTTCCCATATGAGATAGACATTATCTTCAGATCCAACCACATAATCTTCAAAGTGATGCGCCCATACTTCATAGTCTTGAGTGTAGAGAATGGGAATCCTGGTAGTGGATCCAATGCTGTTAGAGATGTTGATGGGATTTGTTTGAGAATCTTCGTGAGACATGGTGAGCTGCTAGAATCAGACCTGTAAACTTGAGATTAGGGTTTTATTAGAAACAGATTTATCGTCAACAGGAAGGAGACGGCTTCTTTTATATTCGATAAAAGCGGAAACCCTAAAGAATTCTTAACACAGAAGGAATGTGTATTGATCACACAGTCTCTTGCTCTGATACCAATTGTTAGAACAAAGTTCTATTAGGATCGATAGATTCTATGCAGGCAAACAATCAAGAACGTAATTACGAACACAAGAATGGCTTTAAATATGTCATATGATTAAAACTTCAACACCTCAAAAGAGCTCGATTAGGAACTTCGACTGTAGAGGTGCTTAGGTTTACAAAACAATAATCAATAATAATCACTAACATATCTAATGCATACATGCATGCACTATTTATAGTATAACCCTATTAGATAATCACGGATGGACAGGCCCAATCCGGATACAAAACACAAGCCCATGACGCAACACAATAAGACCCAACACTAGGATTTGAGTTATGCATTAGCCCGTGAGATATGTGTTGTTTTGGGACGAATTAGAGTTATCAGGTAGAGCTTTGGGGAAGGTACAGGTAGGTGTGGAAGGTAGTATTGGGCCCGTACTACTGAAAGCACAAGACCTATACACGCACTAATGTTAGATCTGGAAGCTCTAAAAAGAACCGGTGTGGGAGGATCCCCTTTATGGATATCGTGATCATTTTGCGTTATGGTATTTCAGATAAGGATGGTGGTGACACGACATGGAGTAGGGGGGTCAGGATCAGGATCAGGATCTGGATCTGGGTCGGGCGACGGTACCGAGCCCATTGATGAGCGGCTGCGCAAGCTGATTGCAGCCGAGGTTACGAGGGGCATCCTTGACTCTACCCTAGTGATTATTGGGACAGTCAAGGAAGGGATGATGGAGATCATGGAGGAGCGGCTCAGGTATTTCCGAGCCGAGATTGCTGCGGGCCAGGTCGGGGCCCGAACTCCCTCGTTCCGGGAGTTCAAGGCGTGCGGAGCGCCTGAGTTCTTCGGGGTCAGGGACCCCGTAGCTAGTCAACGCTGGGTGACAGACATGGAGAATGCCCAGCGCACGAGCTTTTTCCCTGATGCGGCAAAGGTGGGGTTTGCTTCTTGTATGTTGAGGGACCGAGCCAGGGATTGGTGGGAGGAGGTGACTAGCCAGGTGGGAGCAGCCGGTGTGGCTGAGATGACATGGGAAGAGTTTGTCAGACGCTTTGATCTGGATTTTGCACCATCTATTGAGGTGCAACGGTTAGTGAGGGAGTTTCAGGAGCTCCAACAGACCACCGAGACTGTGGTGGAGATCACCGCCAAATTTCGGGAACGAGCACTGTTGATCCCGCAGTATGCTACGGATGAGGATATGAAGAGTACGAGGTATCATTCCACGATGAGGGATGATATACGTGAGTTCGTGAGATTTACAGGGTGCAAAACCCTAAATGAGATGGTGGAGAAGGCCAGTGACCGGGAAATGGAGTTGGAGCTTCGCACCAAGCAGAAGCCAAAGCAGGTTGAGATAGCGGTAGGTCAAGCTAAAAAGCCTAAGACCTCGGATTCTTCTGGTAGGGGCTAGCAAGGGCGTGGCCGGTGTACCAAATGTGGGAGATCGCATGGTGGGATTTGAAGGGTGTCAAGCCCGGTGTGTTATACGTGTGGTCAGCCGGGCCAAGTAAGCATGTATTTCCCCAAGAAGGGCTTGATTTGTATCAACTGCAACCAGACTGACCATAAAAAGGACAATTTTACGAGGTTGCAGTGAGGAGTAGGAGCGGTGGCGGTGCCTGCGCCCGCCACAATGAGGATCACTGATGGCCGCCCTGCTAAGGTGGATGCTCCTACGGTGAAGAGCCACACATTTCAGTTGACTATCGAGGAGGCTCAGGCAGCGCTAGACGTCGTGGTTGGGACCTTTTTGGTCAATGGTATGTCGGCTCATGTTCTTTTCAATTCGGGAGCTACCCGATCGTTTGTATCTCTTGCGCTTAGCAAGAAGTTCTGGGATTATCCGGGAACTTTGTTTTCCCTGTTGAGGTTGAGATTGCCGACGACTGCACTGTGAGTGCTGTGAGCGTATATCGGGACTGTGTCCTGAATGTGTTTGGGGAGAGGTTTTGGGTTGAACTGGTACCGATACCGTTGCGAGGACTGAAGGTCATCATTGGTATGGACTTGTTGGGGGCTAAGGGGGCCATGATAGATTGCAAAGGCCAGCTGGTGAGAGTTCGAACCCCAAGTGAAGGAGAACTGGTTATACATGGAGAGAGGGCCATGCAGGGGCCAAACCTCTATTCGGCTGCGAGAGCTAAGAGACTTATCCATCAGGGATGTTTGGGATTTTTGGCATACATCTCGGACACGAGGGTTGAGACCTCGACGGATTTGGATAGTGTACCGATTGTATGGGATTTTCGGAATGTCTTTCCTGAGGAGTTGCCTAGAGTGCCTCCGGAGAGGCAAGTAGAGTTTCACATTGCTTTGGTGCCACGTGTCGCTCCGATAGCTAAGGCACCGTACCGGCTAGCTCCGCCCAAGATGTAGGAGCTGTCTACGCAGCTTCAGGAGCTACTAGACCGAGGATTTATTCGTCCGAACAGTTCCCCGTGGGGTGCGCCGATCCTGTTTGTGAAGAAGAAGGACGGATCACACAGGATATGCATTGATTATCTGGAGCTGAACAAGCTAACAGTGAAGAACCATTATCCGCTTCCGAGGATCGATGATTTGTTCGATCAGTTGCAGGGTGCATCTTGGTTTTCCAAGATTGATCTTCGGTCGGGGTACCATCAGATGAGGATTAGGGACGAGGATATACGGAAGACAACTTTCAGGACGCGATGCAGTCACTATGAGTTTGTGGTGATGCCATTCGGGCTCACCAATGCACCAGCAGCGTTCATGGATCTCATGAACAGGGTGTGTAGGACGATGTTGGATCGGTATGTGATCGTTTTAATCGATGATATCTTGGTCTATTCTAAGACCAAGGAGCAACATGAGCAGCATCTGAGGGAGGTGTTGGAGACACTAAGGACGGAGAGGCTTTATGCCAAGTTCTCCAAGTGTGATTTATGGTTGCGAGAGGTGCATTTTTTGGGGCACATCATCAACCAAGAGGGTATTTTGGTTGATCCAGCCAAGATTGAGGCAGTAATGAGGTGGGAAGTTCCAAAGATCGCATCTGAGATTCGTAGCTTCTTAGGTCTAGCAGGGTACTATCGAAGATTCATCCAGGATTTCTCCAAAATAGTCGTACCTTTGACTCGTTTGACCAAGAAGAATGTGACTTTTTGGTGGGGCCCAGACCAGCAGTTAGCTTTCGAGACCTTGAGACAAAGGTTATGTGAGGCCCCAATCTTAGCACTACCCGATGGGTTGGATGATTTGGTGGTGTATTGTGATGCGTCTATCACAGGGTTAGGCGTTGTTTTGGTGTAGAGGGGGCATGTGATCGCGTATGCCTCAAGGCAGCTGAAGCCTCATGAGGCGAACTACCCCACTCACGACCTAGAATTGGGGGCTGTGGTGTTTGCCCTCAAAATATGGAGGCATTACTTGTACGAAGTTCGGTGCACCATCTTTACTGACCACAAAAGTTTGAAGTATTTGATGGATCAGCAGAACCTGAACATGTGGCAGAGGAGGTGGTTGGATGTGCTGAAGGATTATGATTGCGAGATCTTGTACCACACTGGGAAGGCCAACGTGGTGGCCGATGGTTTGTGCCGCAAGGCGGCAGGTGCTACGATTCGGGATGCTTGTTTGAGGATGACGGTGATCTCTCCATTGTTAGATATGATCAAGGAGGCCCAGTGGAGGGTTTGAGGAAGGAGAACTGGAAGATAGAGTGGATTCGGGGTTAGTTCCCCTTGTTTGTTTGGGATAGTCGAGGTCTTCTGACACAGTGTAGCCGGGTGTGGGTACCGATAATCGGGGGTGTGAGGCAGAAGATCTTGGAGGCGGCCCACAAATCCAAGTTCTCTATTCACTTGGGGGCCACGAAGTTGTATATGGATTTGAGGCTGAGTTACTGGTGGCCCTGCATGAAGCGGGAGGTTGCATGGTTCGTGGAGCGGTGCTTGACCTACAGGAAGGTCAAGGCCGAACATCAAAGGCCTCACGGCAAGGTTCAACCGTTACCCATTCCTATGTGGAAATGGGAAGAGATCACTATGGACTTCATCACGAAGTTACCGAGGATGGCGACGGGTGTGGATGCCATATGGGTTATTGTGGATATATTGACAAAGAGTTCCCACTTTATTTGATCTTCGAGAGCACATCCGCTGAGAAATTAGTGGATATTTACGTGCAAGAGGTGGTGGTTAGGGACGGGGTGCCAGTATCAGTGGTCTCTGACCTGGATGTCCGGTTTACATACAGATTTTGGAGAAAGTTCCACGAGGAACTGGGCACTCAGTTACATTTCAGCACTGCTTACCACCCCTAGACAGATGGCCAAAGTAAGAGGATGATCCAGACACTTGAGGATATGCTTCATTCATGTGTGCTAGATTTCGGAGGTAGTTGGGATACATACCTCCCACTAGAAGAGTTTTCATATAACAATAGTTATCATGATAGTATCGACCGACCACCGGTTGAGATGTTGTATGGTCGGAGGTGTAGGACCCCTATTTTCTGGGGTGAGGTAGGGCATCGAGTCATGGGGAGCACCAAGGTGGTGCTCAAGACTACAGACTTGATTCAGCAGGTGCGCGACCGGCTGCGACTCACACAGAGCCATCAGAAACGTTATGCTGATCGGTGCCGATCGGACCTCGAGTTTCAGGTGGGAGATTTCATCTTGCTGAAAGTGTCACCATGGAAGGGTGTCATTAGGTCTCGGAAGAGGGTTAAGCTAGGGCCCCGATATATTGGACCATTCAGGATTTCTGCCCGAGTGGGCAAGGTGGCTTATCGTTTGGATCTGTCGGACGAGCTTAGCCAGATACACAACACCTTCCACGTGTCATAGCTACGGAAGTGTCATAGACGAGGCCGCAGTTATTTCTCTGTACGACATTCAGGTGGATGAGATCTTGAACTACATTGAGAGGCCCATTGCAGTTCTGGATAGGAAGACTAAGGTCCTTCGCAATAAGGAAGTGAAGCTAGTGAATGTGTAATGGTAGAATCGAAGAGGCTCCGAATGGACATGGGAGCCGGAAGATGAGATGCGAGACCACTACCCGGATTTGTTTGCATCAACATACTTCGACGATGAAGTCTAGTTCATGTGGGGGAGATTTGTAATGCTTGTTTCAGGTATCATTTATTTCTCAAAATTTTAGGGTTTTGCACTGGGACTCGACGAGTTGGGGAGCTCCAACTCGTCGAGTAGATATCTTTTTGGACGCGGGACTTAGGGTCTACTCGACGAATTGGAAGGCCCCAACTTGACGAGTAGACGCTGGAAAGGAAAACCCTAATTTTCTAGGTTTCGTACCCTATATAAAGAACTTATGGCTCATTTGTAGCCTCCCTCATCGTCCTTACAGCCCAGAGAAACCCTAGTTCGAACCTTATACCTTCTTGAGTGTGTGATAGAGCTTTGAAGAGTGATTTTGGTGTGGTTGTGAAGGAACTTGAAGCTTGAAGAGGTTGGAGTAAAGGGAGAAACAATAGATCTGACATCTACTATGTTTTGGCAACCATCTTGATGGATAAAGTTGCTACCTTGACCTTTATTTGCTTAGATCTCCTCTTATGAAAGTACATGGTCACTTTTGGTGCATAATGGTGTCATTCTCGGATTTGAACTTGTCATGAGGATATGCTTTCAGATCTTGACACCTCTAGGCCTCCATGGACATAAAGTTTCCCACTTTATCTAGTCTTGGCCCTTTTCCGTGCCCTAAACCTTGAATGAAACTTAGTTTTAGTGTTTTAGCCTCTTGAGGCCTTGCATGCACGTAAAGTTTTCAACTTTACATGGTATTTCAGTCCTAAGGGACTGGATCTGTGGTTTAGGGCTTTGGATTTGACTGGAAGGGGTTGAACATGTTAATACTTGGAAAACTTGACGAGTTGCCCTGGCAACTCGACGAGTTGGATCGGGTTTTCCCGTTTTCTGTATGTAGAGTGAACTCGGCGAGTTGATAAGATAACTCGAAGAGTTGGTTACGGTTTTTCCCCGGTTTTCTGAACACTGAAGGAACTCGACAAGTTTCTAGATGCACTCGACGAGTTGGGTCAACATGGACTGTTGACCTTGACTTTGACCATGGTTGACCAAGTTTGACGTTGAGGGTATTTTTGGTATTTCGGGATTTTGACAATGTCAATTACCTGATGGTTGTGGGCAGTTGAGTTGAAGTTGTGTGTTGGGACTTATCTTATCAGTTCAGCATTTCTTGAGAGGTGAGTCTTCTCACCATACCAATGGGTCTAAGGCACCAAGGCCGGCCCATTATATGATATGTGGATTGTTAGTGTATTATGTGATATGTTAGTATGACATTTGTATGGAAGACCCCGTGGGGTTCCCGTGGCAGTAGATTAAGACCATGTGGGGCTTCGCATGGCATATGGTATAAGTCATTGGTGGGTTTCCATGGCATCCTAGTATGTTTGCATGTTTAGCTTGTATGATATTTCTTTGGTTATCTAAGACCATGTGGTGGTTCCCATGGCAGGTAGTTAAGACCACATGGGAGCTCCAGTGGCAGTTAGTAAAGACCATGTGGGGGTTCCCATGGTAGGTAGTAAGACCATGTGGGGGTTCCCATCGTAGGTAGTCGAGACCATGTGGGGGTTCCCATGGCTGTGGGCTTAGACCACGTGGGGGTTCTAGTGGCACTCGGTGTAAGATCTTGGAGGGTTTCCATGGCTTCCTTATATGTCTGTATGCATGGATTATGTGGTTTATTTAGCTTCTATAGCTAATATGGATTATGTGATTATGTGGATTGTGTGGGGTATGCTCTGGGGAAGTCACTAAGCATTTGCTTACAGTGTGTTGATTGTTTCAGGTACTTCAGAGCCTAAGGGCAAGGGCAAGGTTTGATGGTGCGGCATGCACTCTCTGGCATTTTATATGGGGACACTCTGCTATTTGAAATAAAATGTTGATGTTATGGATTTTTAAAACCATTGTCACTGAGATTTCATATTTTATGGAAATGTTTTGATTATTTAAAAATGAAAATTTTATTTGGAAATTTGGGGTTGTTACAAGTTGGTATCAGAGACTTGGTTTCATGTGGTGATGCTTCGGATAATTTTGACATTATCATCAACTACAAGTCTGCCAAGGAGATTTGGGATGGGCTCAAGAATCTTTACCAGGGGTTAGAACAAGCTCAAGACAAGAAACTCACCACGGATCTCAACGAGTTTAACAACTTTAAAGCTTTTCCCGGTGAAAGTATTGATGATTCGTTCAAACAGTTCAATCTCATCATCACAAAGCTGTCAAATGCTGGTATAGTTCGAAGTAATCATGAAACAAACCTACAGTTCTTGAATGGTTTGGGAAGACATTGGTCTACGGCGAAAATGATTGTCCAGGGGGATAGAAAGATTCATACTCTATCTCTGTTTAATCTATATGGAGAACTTCAAGCACAAGAATCAAACGTGCTAAATGATTGTACAGACCTAGGAGGACCACTCGCCCTGATAGCTCAAACTCCATAAGTCAAAACTCCTCAGTACCCCTACACCATAGAGTCATCATACCAACACTCATATGACTGCCCACTGCAATCTTATGAAGCTGATGCTGAACAAGATGACGAAGAAGAGTTTCAAAATGCTATAGCCTTGGTCAACCAACAGTTCAACATGCTTCCACCACCATCATTTCGTAAAAACCAACAGTTTACCAATGAAACATCCAAAAATACAGACCAACAATTTCTTTTTAAAATCATTTATAATAAAACCATAAGTCTTCCATAATCATAAGAAAATCATAAATCATGTATCTCAAAACATCATGTCATATACTGTATCAAATCATATGAAAAAAATATTAGAGTCTAAACAATCCCAGGCTAAAGTTGTGGTGTGTGCCATGCGATCATCCCTGGCCCTTCCCCTTGCTAGTGGAAGTACCTAAAACCAAAACTGAAAACTGTAAGCACGAAGCTTAGTGAGTTCCCCAAATTACCACATACCATACAAATATCATGCAACTAGGAGATACGGGCCCCACCCACTCTCATGGAGATTCGGGCCCCGCCCACACTCCGCTGTCTAGGAGATTCGGGCCCCGCCCACACTCTGCTGTCTAGGAGATTCAGGCCCCGCCCACACTCAGCTACTAACATGCATACAAATATCACACAGACAACAAGTATATCTACCAAACAATCACATATCTATACTCAATAATACCATGAGAAACGGGCCCCACCCACTCTAGACTACAAGATTCGGGCCCCGCCCACACTCAACTACTAACATATCACATATATGGTCTAGTCTTAGTGCCTTAGACCCGTCCCTACTGAAAGGAAACTCACCTCGTAAGACTGACTGCTGAAAACTCGAGTGAGAAATCCCGGTTTGCTGCTCCGACGACTCTCCGACTATTAATTCCATAATAACACTTAATCAAAATCTGCTAATCCTCATCAGGGTAAAATGACCAATTTACCCCTCATCAAAGTCAAAGTCAAGGTCAACTCCTAGTCAACCCAACTCGTCGAGTTATCTCCCAACTCGGCGAGTCCATGAAATGCTTAAACTCGTGGTGAACTGAGTCAACTCGTCGAGTCCCTTAACAGACTCGTCGAGTTCTTTCTGTCATAATAATCGGGACAACCCGTTTCAACTCGTTGAGTTCTTCCCTGGACTCGCCGAGTTCCCCTGTCTGCTTCAGCCATCTCAATGGATTAAGCTCCTACCATTCAGATCTATGTTCCAAACTTCATCCACATACTAGGAATACACTCTTAAGAGTAAAGTTTCCAACTTTACCCGTCCTTAGTCCTTCCTAATGGATTTAACCCAAACCCTAACGTCTTTAAGACATAAATCTTGGTCAACAAGCCATAATACCCTTAACCAAGGCACAATATACTAGATCTAGGCTCTTATCATCTGTAGGACACGTAAAGTCCCGAGCTTTCCTCCCATGCATGGGCCTTTTAAGACTAAAAAGGCCATGTTCTTGCATATAAGCTTGCATGGGGCCTCCATGGTCATAAACTTTGCTCCTTTATGCCATGGAACCCTTCCTAGACCCCAGATCTAATATGTACATCACTTGGGACGTCCCAATCCCAAGGGATAAGGTTCTTGAACCAAATGCTTCATAAAATGAAAACAAATAGATCTAAGAGAAGAAGGATCAAGTTAGGGACTTGATTACCAGAAAATGTAGTGAATGGAGTGTAGTTCCTGGATCTACTTCTTCCCCTTTGAGCCTTCTATCTTCTTATTCTTCCACAAGCTTCAAAAGGCATAAATAACACTCAAAATGTTAAGAATAGCTCAAAATCACTCAAGGTGGATTAGGGTTTCAAGATTAGGGTTTGGAGGTGATAGAGGTTGGGGTGGAGGCCATATATGATGTTTAAATAGGGTGCAAACTCTAAAGATTAGGGTTTCCTCCTGATGGACCTACTCGTTGAGTCAAGGCTTCGACTCGTCGAGTAGACCACTTAAACCCCGCCTCCAAACTGGCATCTACTCGACGAGTTAGGGCTACCAACTCGTCGAGTAGCTCTTACAAAAGGAAGACTTTTATAGATTAAATGCGTACCAGAAATGGGGCGTTACAAATGACCCCCACTTGTTTTAGACTTCGTCCTCGAAGTCTGCTGCATTTGAAAACAACTCTGGGTAGTGCTCCCTCATTTCCTCCTCGAGCTCCCATGTCCACTCTGAACCCTTACGGTGCTGCCACTGCACCTTCACTAACTCTACCCTCTTGTTCCTTAGCTCCTTCGTCTTGCGATCTAGAATCGCCACTGGTCTCTCAATGTAGTTCAAGCTATCATCAACCTGAATATCCTCAAGAGGTACCACTGCTGAATCATCCACCAAGCACTTCTGTAGCTGGGAAACATGGAAAGTGATGTGGATCTGGCTGTGCTCGACGGGAAGATCCAGTCTGTATGCTACCTTGCCCACCAGGGCTATGACTTGGAAGGGGCCGATATACCTGGGGACTAGCTTGCCCCATTTTCCGGAATCATATGACACCCTTCCAGGGCGACACCTTCAGCAGAACCATGTCGCCCTCCCGAAACTCCAAGTCTGAACGCCACTTGTCGGCGTAACTCTTCTGCCGACTCTGAGCGGTCTGGAGCTTGCTCCGAACTTGTTGGATCTGCTCGATGGTCTTGAGTACTACCTCCGTACTCCCCATGACCCTCTGACCGATCTCACCCCAACAGATTGGGGTCCTACACTTCCTCCCGTAGAGCATCTCGAAGGGAGGCCGGTCTATATGGGCGTGGTAACTGTTGTTATATGAAAATTCCGCTAGCGAAAGATACGTATCCCAACTGCCACCGAAATCCAAAACACATGCGTGAAGCATGTCCTCGAGAGTCTGAATTGTCCTCTCGCTCTGTCCGTCCGTCTGGGGGTGGAAAGCGGTGCTGAAGTGGAGACGAGTACCCATCTCGTCATGAAACCGCTTCCAAATTCTGGAAGTAAAACAGACATCTCGGTCTGACACCACCGAGACAGGCGCTCCATGACGTGCCACTACCTCTCGAACATAAATCTCGACCAACTTCTCGGCCGAGATGCTCTCCTGGATCGGTATGAAGTGGGCGCTCTTGGTCAACCGATCCACGATGACCCAAATTGCATCAACCCCACGTGCGGTCCTGGGAAGCTTAGTGATAAAATCCATAGTAATGTCCTCCCATTTCCACACGGGGATGTCTAACGACTGCATCTTTCCGTGAGGCCTCTGGTGCTCTGCCTTGACTTCCTGCAGGTCAAGCATCTCTCTACATACCAGGCTACGTCCCGCTTCATGCAGGGCCACCAGTAATCGGGTCGAAGATCTCTGTACATCTTCGTCGCCCCAGGGTGGATAGAGAACCTGGACTTGTGGGCCTTGTCCGTCAGTATCTGTCGTACTCCGCCCCAGTACGGTATCCATACCCTCCCATTCAGGGTCAACAACCCATGACTGTCATAATCGAAGGAGACCACTTGGCCTATAATCCGCTCACACTTCTGGCGCTCCTCCTTTAGGCCCTCAACCTGCGCCACTCGGATCTGCTCCAGTAGTGGAGTAATTACTGTCATCCTCAGACAGATATCTCGGATCAGGGCCGCTACTTCCTTGCGGCTCAGGGCGCCGACCACTACATTGGCCTTGCCCAGGTGGTAAAGGATCTCACAATTGTAATCCTTAACCACATCTAACCACCGACGCTGCCTCATGTTCAGATTCGGCTGATCCATGAGGTATCTCAAACTCTTATGATCCGTGTAAATGGTACAACGGACCCCATAGAGCTAATGCTGCCAAATCTTGAGGGTGAACACCACAGCCCCCAACTCTAAATCGTGTGTCGGATAGTTAGCCTCGTGAGGCTTCAGCTGTCTCGAGGCATAAGCTATCACATGACCCCGATGCATCAATACCGCTCCCATGCCTGTGATCGAAGCATCACAGTAAACTACGAAGTTATCTACACCCTCTAGCAGAGTGAGAATCGAAGCCTCGCACAATCGTTGCCTGAGCGTCTCAAAGGTCGTCTGCTGCTCAGGTCCCCAACGAAAAACTACTGACTTCTTGGTCAATTGGGTCAACAGAAATTCAATCTTGGAGAAGTCCTGAATAAATCTCATATAATACCCTGCCAGACCCAGGAAACTCCGAATCTCAGTTGGAGACCTCGGAATCTCCGACTGCATCACGACCTCTATCTTGGCCGGATCGACCAGAATACCCTTCTGGTTGACAAGGTGCCCAAGGAACTGCACCTCGCGTAACCAGAACTCACGCTTGGAGAACTTCTCACAAAGTCTCTCCTTCCTTAGTGTCTCCAGCACCTCCCTCGGGTGCTCCTCATGCTGCTCCTGAGTCTTGGAGTAAACCAAGATGTCATCAATGAAGACTACTACAGACCGATCCAACATTGGTCTACACACGCGGTTCATGAGGTCCATGAACGCCGCTGGAGCATTGGTGAGCCCAAACGGCATCACCACAAACTCATAATGACCATAGCGAGTCCTAAAAGTTGTCTTCTGCACATCATCATCCCTGACTTGCATCTGGTGATATCCTGACCGTATATCAATCTTGGAGAACCAAGATGTTCCCTGAAGCTGGTCAAACAAATCATCTATCCTCGAAAGTGGGTAGTGGTTCTTCATTGTTACCATTTTTAGCTCCTGGTAGTCTATGCACATACGATATGACCCATCCTTCTTCTTCACAAACATGATCAGGGCTCCCCATGGTGAACTGCTCGACCTGATGAAACCCTTGTCTAGCAGCTCTTGCAGCTGCGTAGACAACTACTGCATCTCGGGAAGAGCCAAACGATATGGTGCCTTGGCTATCGAAGCCGCACCAGGGACCAGGTCAATCCTAAACTCAACCTGTCTCTCCGGAGGTACCCCAGGTAATTCCTCCGGGAATACGTCCGGGTACTCTCGCACTACCGGTACATCATCAACTGTCGCCTTACCCTTATCCCCGGTATCCATGACATAGGCGACGTATCCTGTGCAACCCTGCTGAAGGTGGCGCCTCACCCTCGCCGCTGAACATAAAATCGGTTCGCGCTGTCTCTCACCCTGAATCACTAGCTCTCCCCCACTAGGAGTACAAACCCTCACTTGCTGCTGCTCACAGTCAATCACTGCCCCATTGGGGCTCAACCAATCCATACCCACTATAACCTTATTCCCACGCATGGGAATAGGAACCAGATCCACTGAAAACTGCTGATTGAATAACTGTAGCGTACATCCTCTATGAACCCTCGCAACCTTGATGGTCCTATCATCGGCTATCTCTACATCAAGTGGGCAATCCAGCTCTCCCGGAGCTCTACTAAATCGCATGCTAAGTGCGAGCGACACAAACGATCGGGTAGCCCCCGAATCAAACAGTACCATAGCTGATATGTCGTTCACTTAGAACGATCCTATAGACAACACACAAACATGAGTAATAATCAAAATAATAAAGAGATAATGGAGAAGATACATACCCGTAACCACATCAGGGGCTGCACGTGCCTCCTCTGCTGTCAACTGATGATCTCATGCTAAACTCATCCTAGGCTTGCCCTAGGGTAATTACCAACCCACTCTCCGCCATCAGCTGCATAAGAAGTCCCTGCTATCTCCCCTAACTAGCTCGCAAATACTATTACATATCACTAAGACTAGATAATTCTTTGAATGAGAGGTTCTACCCTACAACAAATGAGAGCTATGAAATAAGGCTAAGCCTAACCTTCTGAAACTATTTAGTCCTCGCAATATGTAACTTAACATATTTGTTTACTAGTTACTAAAAGATAACTAGAACTCCTAAAAGCACAAAGCAAGCAGCATTCGAGCATTGAGTACACATAATCTAGCATATCACATTCAGGCCATCACTGACTAATCCGTACTAGCATGCAGTTGATAAAGCTGAGATACATATAACAGGCACATAAGGCATCCTTCCTAGATCCTTAGTCCTAAACTAGCATGCAATTCTCAAAAGTTGATACATATATAATAGGCACATAAGGCATCCTTCCTAGATCCTTAGTCCTAAACTAGCATGCAGTTCTCATAAGCATATCATAACATAAACATGTATGGGTAATTTGGGAGTACTTACTTGAGCTCGGCTGATTGCATGCACCACACCCTTTTCTCTTTTTCAAAGTTCTTTTCTCTTTTCAAAATTCTTTTCTCTTTGTCAAAGTTCTTTTTCTAAAAATGATTTTCATATAAAAATTTTCATCCCAATTCCTTAGTTTGAGTTCAGACACACCCGAGAGCGTGCCTGAATCCCTCAAACCAAGGCTCTGATACCAATTTGAAACATCCCAAAATTATGGACCAAAAATTTCTTTTTAAAATCATTTATAATAAAACCATAAGTCTTCCATCATCATAACAAAATCATAAATCATGTATCTCAAAACATCATGTCAAATACTGTATCAAATCATATGAGAAAAATATCAGATACTAAACAATCCCAGGCTAAAGCTGTGGTATGTGCCATGCTATCATCCCGAGCCCTTCCCCTTGCTAGTGGAAGTACCTAAAACCAAAATTGAAAACTGTAAGCACGAAGCTTAGTGAGTTCCCCAAACTACCACATACCATACAAATATCATGCAACTAGGAGATACGGGCCCCGCCCACACTCTGCTGCCTAGGAGATTCGGGCCCCGCTCACACTCTGCTGTCTAGGAGATTCGGCCCCTGCCCACACTCTGCTACTAACATGCATAGAAGTATCACACAGACAACAAGTATATCTACCAAACAATCACATATCTATACTCAATAATACCATGAGAATTGGGCCCCGCCACTCTAGACTACTACGATATTCGGGCCCCACCCACACTCAGCTACTAACATATCATATATACAGGCCAGCCTTGGTGCCTTAGACCCGTCCCTACTGAAAGGAAACTCACCTCGCAAGACTGACTGCTGAAAACTCGAGTGAGAAATCCCTGTCTGCTGCTCCGGCGACTCTCCAACTATCAATTCCATAATAACACTTAATCAAAATCTGCTAATCCTCATCTGGGTAAAATGACCAATTTACCCCTGGTCAAAGTCAAAGTCAAGGTCAATTCCTAGTCAACCCAACTCGTCGAGTTATCTCCCAACTCGGTGAGTCCATGAAATGCTTAAACTCGTGGTAAACTGATTCAACTCGTCCAGCCCCTTAACAGACTCGTCGAGTTCTTTCTGTCATAATAATCGGGACAACCCGCTTCAACTCGTCGAGTTCTTCCCTGGACTCGCCGAGTTCCCCTGTCTGATTGAGCCATCTCAATGGATTAAGCTCCTATCATTCAGATCTATGTTACAAACTTCATCCACATACTGGGAATACACTCTTAAGGATAAAGTTTCCAACTTTACCCATCCTTAGTCCTTCCTAATGGGTTTAACCCAAACCCTAACTTCTTTAAGACATAAATTTTGATCCACAAGCCATAATACCCTTAACCAAGGCACAAAAGACTAGATCTAGGATCTTATCATCTGTGGGACACGTAAAGTCCCGAATTTTCCTCCCATATATGGTCCTTTTAGGGCTAAAAAGGCCATGTTCTTGCATATAAGCTTGCATGGGGCCTCCATGGTCATAAAGTTTGCACCTTTATTCCATGGAACCCTTCCGAGACCCCAGATCTGAGATGTACATCACTTGGGACGTCCCAATCCCAAGGGCTAAGGTTCTTGAACCAAATGCTTCATAAAATGAAAACAAATAGATATAAGAGAAAAAGGATCAAGTTAGGGACTTGATTACAAGAAAATGTAGTGAATGGAGTGTAGTTCCTGGATCTACTTCTTCCCCTTTGATCCTTCTATCTTCTTCTTCTTCCAAAAGCTTCAAAAGGCACAAATAACACTTAAAATGGCAAGGAATAGCTCAAAATCACTCAAGGTGGATTGGGGTTTCGAGATTAGGGTTTTGAGGTGATAGAGGCTGGGGTGAAGGCCAGATATGATGTTTAAATAAGGTACAAACCCTAAAGATTAGGGTTTCCTCCTGATGGACCTACGCGTCGAGTCAAGGCTTCGACTCGTTGAGTAGACAACTTAAACCCCGCGTCCAAACTGGCATCTACTCGACGAGTGAGGGCTAGCAACTCGTCGAGTAGCTCTTACAAACTAAAAACTTTAATAGATTAAATACGTACCAGGAACAGGGCGTTACAACCAAACCACCTTTTAATCACAACTTCAATACACAAAATAACCACTCAAGATATCCCAGAAACCCTCACCATCCAACTCAGCCACAAAATGCACATCACACCAAAGAGACACCACAGACCAACAAACCTTCAAACTCCGGTACCACTACCGAAGATAAAGATGGAGTCATTATCTACCATAAGTGTCATAAGGAGAACCACTTTGCCAAAGACTGCAACGCAAACGTGGTAAAGGACAAGGCGTTCTACCTTAGAATGGCCCCAAGAAATGGAGGAAAAAAAAGAGGCAAGAGCTTATGTTGCTCAAGTAAGGAGGGATCATCAAGTGTGGTCATCAGGAGATGAAGATGAAGAGATTGAAAACAACAAGAAAAAAGGGAAGATTTGCATGATGGCAACCAACGAAGAGGACAGATCGACAAATTTACAGAGGAATTACTTCTACATGGCCAAAGATGGCACCCTCAGCATCGTTGAGCAGGTAAAAATTATGATCCATTCTAATAATTACGGCATGCATGATTGTAAACCATACTTAGAAACACTTAATGACTCATGTGTTGCCGTCCTTTCAGACTACAACAAGGTCCTAGACGAAAAGAACATAGCGTCCCAAGAGATTTTTCATGTGAGAGGAAGACGAGAAGATAAAAGGCTTAAGGTCGCCATGTTAGAAAAGGACTTATTGTTGGAAAAAGATGCTAGGATGTTAAGTGAAACTCAATTAGATATTTCTTTCAATCAACGGGATCTTGCCCTAAAAGAGATTGTACATTTAAATCTTATAATTGAAAAACTCTTTAATGAAAGTGAAGCTGTTGAGAATCTTGTTAACAATGGGACCGTAGACAATACTTATAATTGGGGATGGTCCAATGGGTACTCAACCAATGAGACCTCTTCTCCCCGATTCAATGCTAAACGTCCCTGTGTCCCACCGGATAGACCTTTCCAATATCCAGTCAACAACAAAACGTATCCCAAAGACATCCGGTGTCACTTAGGTAGACTTCATGAACTCGGCAACATTTGTGTCATTGAGGAAATTCTTCCTGAATCCTCGGGTAATTCGAATGAATTCATACCCACTATTGGCATAATCAGTCCTGGTTCTCAATCAAGTTCAGGTGTTGATGAAGAAATTGTCATGGAAGAACCTAAATTAGACACTGAATGTTTATTCTTGTCGTCCAAAACTTGTTCCATTCAAAAGTCATCTTTGACTTACTCTGCGGTAGTCCAAGCCTTTACACCATAGGCCCCAGTTGATTGCACAACCACACTTCAGCCTATCTTGCATGAATTGCCAATCAATAATTTTGAATTTGGCCAATGTTCTCAAATTCATGAAATTTCCAGTTCTGATGAGTCAAGTCCTCAAATTTTACCTCAAAATTCCAAAAAACCTCAATTGAATGTCACTGATGTGATCCCACCAAAAGTTCAAGCAAAATTGGTTTAACAAAAGAAACAATCAGTAACAAAACCTTTTCAAAATGTTTCTGCAAAACATCAAAAAGAGGTCAAGTCGTTTTCACAAAATACCTTAACAGATCCAAATTTTAAGGGTATTTTGCCAACTCCAAATCTTTCAAAATCACATCAGTCAGTCACCAAGTCTAAGTCTAAGTATAAGTTATGTGACACGTCTTTTTCAAATCCCAAGAATTCTCCAGCAAAACACCATTCAAGGACCGGGCACAAGAAAGTAGCTACACCTTCCGGACCTTTGACAAAATATGGTTTTTTGGTTAAATGAGAAGAATCTTACGTTTGGATTTTATCCACTTCAAGATTCACGTCCAATCCCAACCTGTGACCTTCCAAAAGGAGTAAAACATCCCGGACTTGGACTAAAGCAAGAAAAGAAGCATGTTCATAAAACTCATGTGCATGAATTTGTTAACGTTACCCAGGGCTCCAAAATTGTTTGGGTTCCTAAACTAACCCTCTGATTTTGCAGGCAATGTGCAAGGAGGAATAAGAAGAAGAATGGTTAATCGACAGTTGCTGCTCCTTGCACATGACTGGAAGGTTGGAATACCTTCGCGATTTCAGGCCAATGTGTAATGGTGGACACATCACCTTTGGTAACAATGCAAATGGAATTATCAGGGGTTTTTGGAGTATTAACTATGGGAAGCTTCTTAATTCAAAGAGTTGCTTACGTAGAGGGTCTTAAGCATAACTTTATCAATGTGGGTCAATTATGTAAATTCGGTCATTGGGTTGAATTTGATAGTGAATATTGCTATATAATGACAAATGACAAGAACACTTGCCTGATCAAATCTAAAGCTGAAGGCACAATGTATCCATTGGATGTCTCTTTGATCATTGGCAAATCGCAGTTGTGTTTTCTGTCAAAAGTAGTGTCTGAAGTAAGTTGGTTGTGGCACCACAAACTTGCTCACCTCAACTTCAGATACATCAACAACCTGGTAACCGAAGAGTTAGTACGTAGACTACCAATCTTGAAGTATAACAATGGTACCTTATGCCCAGCATGTGAGTGTGGAAAATAAACAAAGGGTAGTCATCCTCTGATTGTTGATTCTTCAATCGTTGAATCTTTAGAGCTACTTTACATTAATCTATGCGGTCCATCAACCGTAGCCAACATTCACCATAAGAAGCATATTCTGGTCATATTTGATGACTTTACTCGTTTCTCTTGGGTCTTTTTTTTGATACTCAAATCAGATACACCGCAAATCATGATCAACTTCATAAAGGAAATAGAGCTCCAAATCAAGATACCGGTCAGGAGGATAAGAATTGGCAATGGGACTGAATTCACTAATTAGCTCTTAAATAACTTTTTAGTTTCAAAGGGCATCGGTCACAACTTCTCGGCACCCTTCACAGCACAAAAAAACGGAGTAGTGGAGTGAATAAATAGAACATTGGTCGAAGCAGCTAGATCGATACTTAATTTTGCCAAACTTCGTCTCTACTTTTGGACAGAAGCAGTGGCAACTGCATGCATTGTTCATAATCAAAACATCATTTGTATAGCCTAAACAAGACTTGATATGAAGGTCTCAACAACCGCAAACCCAATGTCCGATTCTTTCATATTTTTCGGTGCAAGTGTTTTGTGATCAACAACGAGGATCATCTTAACAAGTTTGCACCAAAGTCAGATGAAGGCATTTTCCTGGGTTACTCAACAATCAACATGGCTTATAGGGTTCTCATAAGGCATACAAGACTAATAGTCGATAGCTTTGATGTCAAATTTGATGACTCTTACGTCCGCAACACTTCTCCCTCAACAAAAATGAAATTTATCCTGGAAAGTGATATCCCATCCTCTGCGGGTCCGTTGAACATAGTTGAAGTCAACTATCATGATTTTTTGATCCCGCAGAGACAACTCATCACTCAGAAATTCCGGTGTCTCCGGTAGCCCAACAACAAAACGATGAAGTATCTGGACCAACCCTGTCTGAAGACCTGTCACTCAATACTTCCACCTCGCCGGTTGAGGGGGAAAGTTCAACTCCGTTGGAAGTGACAACCATCGAGGTTCCACTACTAGAAGATGTTGCTCTGACACCTATCTGCAGAGTAACCAACCAATCAAATGTTTCTAAAGACTCTGAGGATGAAGAAGTTGAGAACATTGATACAAGAACAGATTTAAGGGTTATTAATCACTCATCAATCCAGAGGGAACCGACGTCATCGGTTCAGGGGGACTGAAAGAGGAAGTATATCTACAACAACATCCAGGCTTTGAAGATCTAGAACTTCCAAAACACTGCTACAAGCTGGAGAAGGCGGTATACGGTCTAAACCAGGCACCCAAAGCGTGGTATGAGACTCTCTCTGAGTTTCTTGTCACCTCTGGATACAAAATAGGTGTGATTGATCCCACTTTATTCAGACGAGCAAATGACAACTATTTGATGCATGTTCAAATATATGTGGATGATATCATTTTCGGATCAACAGATCAGGGTGTGGTGGATGAATTTGCAAAGCTCATGACAAGCAAGTTCCAATTGAGCATAACTAGAAAGATTAAATTATTTTTAGGTCTTCAAGTTAAACAAGTCCCTCAAGGGATATTCATTCATCAAGAAAAGTATACCACTGAATTGTTGAAGAAGTATTCAACGGACAATTGTTCTTCGGCAAAGGTCCCTATGGCCTTTGGATACAAAATCTTTGCAGACCCTACCGGAGAGTCAGTTGATCACAAGACCTACCGAGGAATGATTGGATCACTGATGTACCTCACTGCCAGTTGACCAACCATTTTATTTGTAACAAGTTTGTGTGATTGGTACCAAGCTGACCCTAAAGTATATCACTTGACCGCAGTCAAGCAGATTCTCAGATAACTAAAGGGAAGTAAAGCTATGGGCCTTTGGTACCCTGCGGGAAATGATTTCAGTCTTCAAGCTTTCACAGACACAGATCATGTCGGATGCCGACTAGATCGTAAAAGCACTTCGGGTGGATGTCAGTTCTTAGGAGGAAGACTAGTTAGCTGGTCTTCAAGGAAACAAAATTGTGTTTCTTTGTCTACCGCAGAGGCAGAGTATGTGGCCACAGCCAACTGTTGTTCCCAAGTCCTTTGGATGAAGACTTAACTTATGGACTACGGTTACAGGATGCTGCGGGTACCCATCTATTGTGATTCTGAGAGTGCAATAGCGATTTCTCATAATCCTATTCATCATTCAAAGACGAAACACATAGAAGTTTTGTACCACTTCATCAAATATCACATCCTCAAAGGTAACATCGAACTAATTTTTGTTCCTACTCATGAAGAAATTGCTGATGTTTTCACTAAGGCACTCGACTCCACAAAGTTAAATGGATTTTTGGAAATTTTAGGGATGATGAACTCTGACCCATAGTTTTTCTTGGAAGGATAGGTACCGCAGACCCCTCTAGGTCTCCGGTTGTGAATGAATGGCTTCTTTTCTTTTTAAAACAAACTCTTGAAGCACTTCATCTACTGTAGACTATTTCTAGAATAACTAAGGCAATATATACTACATATTTTCTCTTCAATACTTCTTGTACATTGAAGTAACATATTATTTCTTTTATTTCTAATCTCCATGATCTAGTTTTCATTTCAGCTACCGCAGACGCATTAGATGCTACCGCAAATACGAATCAATGAACCTGCAGTCATCACTTCATAAAATCGCCTTAAATGATATTGTGTGCTACTTAATGGAATTTAATAAAAATGTTCTTCAAACATTCATTTTGTCCCACATGATCTTTCAATCTTTTTCAAATGACTTAGTCAGGCCCATTTTTAGTTAAAATTCAAATGAACCGTTTTTCCATAAACACAACCTTTTTAAGAAATCTTTTTTCTCATCCAGTCATGTCTCACAGCCGTTTGGGGTCTAATCCATTCCACTTCCCTATTTTTACAATGGATAAATCACGTCACACCCCACGTTTACCCAACATGTCATCATGGGTCTATAACACATTTAATGCTCCACCTTTTCTGGAAGAAAACTTTTCTTTTTGATTTATTTAATTTCAACTGATAATGGTAAAAACCCAAGGGTTTTTAACTTTAATAGCTCTAATTAAAGTGATATCTTTCGATATCCGGCGGTATAAAAAACCCCAATTCTTCCCAAGATAGCTTTTACGCTATCTGAACTCTCTTGATGAACATCTTCTTCTTCTTCACCTTCTTGCTAAAAAGCTTTCTACAAGTTCTTCAAACCCTTTTTCTCTGCAACAATGGTGAAGTCTGTAATTTTAAAGAAGCAATCAAAAGCTTCAGGCTCTGCTCGTCCTACAAGGTCTGAATCCACAATCAAAGACCTCTCTCCCTCGATTTCTCCCAAAAATTACAGAGGAATCTTTGAAGATCATATGTCTTACAACGACGCCATTAAGCTGGTGATCAAGTTCCTTCCAACACACCCCTTGTTCAATGCTTTCGACTCCTTCACTGAAGCAGTTCCAATGACGATTCTTTTCAAATGTGCTTTCTCAGCTTTCAGAGCTAGCATCAATCCTTAAGAGGTTCATCTGAATCTTGTTGATGATTCTTTGGTGGTTCTGACCAAAGAAAAGTTCTGTAGCACCTGGTTCTTGGTACATATTTTTATTGAAGTATTTTACATTTTTGTCCTTGGACTCGGCGAGTTGAAGGACCAACTCGCCGAGTAGAAGCGGGATGAGACGCGGGACTTAAGTGATGGACTCGTCGAGTCGGGTCCCGGACTCGACGAGTAGGCTCTGTATGGACTAAACCCTAATCTGAGGGTTTGCACCCTATTTAAACAACCTTATACAGCCTCCATCGCCCCTTTATGCTCCCAAACACCCTCTATAGAAATCCCTAGCCATTGTTGAAGTAATCTAAGCCATTTTGGTGGATTTTGGTGTTGATAGTCTTAAGAAGGAAGGAGAAAGGCTTGAGGAAACAAGAAGAGACCAGAAGGGTTCGAGTTTGTGCTTCATCTTCAGTCCTCAGAAGGTATAAAGTTGCTAACTTGCTTGTTCATTTTCTAGATCCCATTTTGTGGAGATTTAGGGCTTTTATAAGCCATTTTAGGTAGCCAACCATGAATGAAAGCATGGTTGGGGACAAGGCTTCGGATCTAGGTCCTTTAAGGGGTCACAAGGCAGAAAGTGGGTGCTTTTACACCTAAGAAAGACTCCATGCAACCCAAGAGCTTGTTTTAGGACCTTTTGGACTCAAAGTCCCATGCATGCACGTAAAGTTTGTAACTTTACGTGCTAGGACGATTGTAGGAGCCTAGATCTATCTTTTGGTCAAGAGTTGTACATCAGAAATCGAGGATTTAGAGTGTGGACTTGACCAACTCGCCGGGTCCTCGACGAGTCCAAGGCTTTGAGTCCCATATCTGTTGAGGGTCAAAAGGACTCAGTGGGGTATTAGAGGGGTTGTAACAAGACAGAAAGAGTGACCCAACGCATTGGAATTAATTTTAGACCTGGAGTTCATGGGACTCGACGAGTGCTAGAACAGACTCGGCGAGTCCAAGGCAACCTTCTTTTGGATGAAGATGAACTCGACGAGTTGTTCATACAACTCGGCGAGTCGAAGTCAGAACTTGTTCATCTGTTGAAGATGAACTCGACGAGTGTTCATCAGACTCGGCAAGTCAGATGAAGGATCAATCGATGTTCATATCGGAGAGGAACTCGTCGAGTCGTCGCTATACTCGACGAGTAGAGTCGTAGATAAGGACGAGTAAAGGGAAGGGACTCGACGAGTTGACGGCCCAACTCGGCGAGTCCGGTCAACGATAAGTTGACTTTTGACTTGGACTTGGTTGGGGGTAAAATGGTCATTTTACCCTAAGAGTAGATATCAGTTCTAACTGTGTGTTTGTGGGGATTGTAGCCGGAGGATTTCCGGAGCAGCAGCGGACGGAGGTTTCCCGCACAGATTATCAGCAGCTACTCGTACGAGGTGAGTTACCTTCCAGTAGCGGTGGGTCTATGGCCACAATGCCGGCCCACCAGTAGGAGTTGTATGTTAGATGATTATCTTTGTGATATCATGTAGTTTTGCTAGTACCTGATGTGTTATATCCTGGCATGATATGTTATATGTGATAGTAGTAGAGTTCGGTTGTTAGGACCGAAGGGTAGGTCAGACACCCCAGATATGTCTGACAGTATGTGATGATATGTTTATATGCTGGCATGATATGTTATATGTGATAGTGGTAGTAGGAGGGGAATAGTCCCCAAGTTCGGTTGTTAGGACCGAAGGGTAGTTCGGACACCCCAGATATGTCTGATAGTATGTTTATGTTATGATATATGTGATAGTAGCAGTAAGGGGTGGAATAGTCCCCGAGGGTCGATTGTTAGGACCGATGGGTAGGTCAGCACCCCAGAATGGCTCGACACGGGTAGGTCTGCACCCCAGAATGGCTTGACACGGGTAGGTCGGCACCCCAGAATGGCCGTACCGGGTAGGTCAGCACCCCAGAATGGCCGTATCGGGTAGGTCGGGCACCCCAGAATTGCCCGGCAGTATGTATGCTATGTGATTATATGGTATGTGGTACGATGGGGGAACTCACTAAGCTTCGTGCTTACAGTTTACAGTTTTGGTTTCAGGTACCTCTTCAGCGAAGGGGAAGGAGCTGGCGCTGTAGCGGCACATCATACACATTCGCATTGATTTTCCGCACTTAAGATATTCTGGGATTGTACTCTGACATGATGCTATCTTATGACTTGGGTTTTCAGACATGATATATTTATGTGGTTTTCTTATGAATGCTTTTATAATCAGTTAATTAAAATGAAATTTTTGGACTCGAAATTTGGGATGTTACAAGTTCCTTTCTGCAATCAATATTAGGGTTCCTTCATCGATAAAATTCTACTCTCCAAGCCCATCAGATGTGTTCACTACTCTGTACCAAATGGGATATTACAAGAAGCTTAAAGGCATTGGGGAATTCAAGAAAAATCAATTGTCGGCTGTATTGCAGTTTGTTTGCCATTTCGTAATCCGATGTCTCTCAGGAAGAATAGGAGGGATAGACAACATGGGGATCAAGCTACTCGAGATCATTTGGAGTATTTTCACTGGAAACTCAATCAATTACGGGCAAATTATTTGGGACGATTTCTTGCAATACATTGCTAAGGATGAACCAAGAGAAGGGATGACAGAACTCACCTTTGCAAGGTTCTGGTCATTGTGCATATATGATCTATACAAGGATGCTAAAGTTAGCATGGGCAATGACACCAATCTGTTCTCAGCCCGCGATCTCGAAAGGTACACTGCTTCCAAAGATCAAACCATATTTGGACCCATTAGGCATTTGCCTATGTACATTCTTGATTCCATTAGACTCACTACCGTAGAGGTGGCTGACTATATAATGGATACGAGTGATATTGCCCCATATCACTCTTCCCCGCCAAGACCCAGTGAACTCACCACAGTACAGGTCCCATAGCCTACCGCAGGCCAAGATCCTCAACCAAAACCCAAAAGAGTTAAGTCTCTTGTTGTCTAAAGAAAAACCCCAAAGAACATTTTTGAAAAAGGGAGTTGTTCCCTCGAAGAAAAGGAAAGCTAAAACCGCAGAACATAGTTCTATGGCTTTGGTTCATTATATTCATGTTAATGTTCTTCATGAACACCAAAGTGAGCCTTCAGAATCCCAAAACGTGTTTCGAAGAAAGAAACTCAAGTTAACCCCAAGTCATGGCCACATGCGTACCACAACACATACCGGAGTCTCTCAACAGACTCCTGTAGCTATTCGAGTCACCGCAGACTCATCCTCAAAAACCCAAACTCACCTCTCAAATACAAAAAGTGTATATGTTTCATCACATGGTGGAGATAGACCCCCAATTGGAACCCAAGTGGATCCAATTGTTACGAGTCGCCCTAAGGTGTCCAGGGCATCAAGGTTGCACCTTTTTTAACCTGAGAAGTTGTGCTCCATTTTCTTTCGAGTCACACAAACACTTGATACACAAGTTGCACCGCAGGGCACTTCTTTCTCAGCCCTTGCCAGAACAAAGCAGAGGCCACACTTGACTTTAGGTTAAGGAGACCAAGGAAGCTCTGGAAATCCTACTCCACCACCATTACTTACAAGTGGTTTAGGCCTGGGGAGCACAAACGTGCAGGGAACCATGAACCTGAGGGACACCTCGGAGAATCAAGGATTTGACGGCTACACATCCGATGACACACGGTCTCAATATCGACCAACGAAGGGGTATGGCATCAGAAAATTTGAAGCCTTTAAAAGGGCCATGCAGGCACGAAAAGCTTAACAAGTGAAACAACAACAACGGCAGAAGGAGGAATCCGTTCAAACTGTGGCAACATATTGGGCTGATTCTATCAACAACGCCAAAACGGTTCACGACATTCTTTCCATTCAACAATGGATGTCTACCATGGAGGCAACTGTTCAAAATGCTCATCAAATGGAGAATGTAGTTGGCACTTCTAAACCTCCCCCCAATGAAGAAGAGTATGATTCCAACGATGATGGAACAACAATTAAAATCAGTTCAGCTCCCATGTTTGGACTTGATGATGATAACTTTGAATACGTTCAACAACCACTTCCATCAGACGATTTTATATTGGTGGTTGATGATGAGGAATCGAGTGGATCTCAACACTCCACCTCCAACCTAAATCAAAAGAAGAATAAAAAGATAGCGGTTTCAAGAAAAGAGTTCCTCAGTCTGCAGAGAAAAATAGACCAAATCTTGGCTGCAGTCACTACCAATCAACCGTAGAACACTGAATTTGCCACACCGCAGTCTCTCGTCGAACGAGTTGAACGACTGGAAACAAGGGAGAGAATGGCCGCAGAGCAGATGATCCTGAGAGTTGAAATGGGTATAAGAGAACTTGATAATAGAAGGACCGCAGACCACGAGGATTTTATGTCCAAAGTTGAAGCCTTCATTCAAGAGGAAACAAAGTTGAAAGATAATCTCCAACAGACATTGTAGATTCAAGAAAGCAACACCAAAAAGCTTATTAACGAAACCCATACTGCATATGAAGCAGGGTATGCCGTACTGCAAGATACCATCAAAGGCTTACGAAGATCATTCACAGCAACCCAAAGTGTTGACGAAAATCTTTGCCTCACTAAGGAAATTTACCAACTCCTCTTCAAGTCTCAGACCCCCAACAACCAAGATGGTTGTGATCTCATGAAAATCTGTGACAACTGTCAAAGTTGGAGTTGAGCAGAGTCAAAACTGTGTTGGATAAGTAAAACCACGTTGTAAACTTGTTACATTAAATCACCATTAGATATGAAGGCATGTTTATATATATATATATATATATATATATATATATATATATATATATATATATATATATATATATATATATATATATATATATATATGTATGTTGAAAACCCATGTTGAAATAAGTTAATACAAGTCAACACAAGACTAAAAACATGAAATTGTAAACTACTTTAAGGATTTCGGTTTTGGGAATCTTGGAACACTTTAGGACCGAAATCAATTGCTTTTAGGATGCTAGAACCGAAATCATCTTCCTAGAACACATGCCTAGGCCGAAAACACCCCTAGACCAAACCACTAAGGCCGAAAACCCATTAATGAGTGGAACCAAGACCGAAATCCCTTCTTTAAAGATACCAAAACCGAAATCAACATTGTGAGTGGGTATAAGATGATTTCGGTCATGCTTAGACCGAAATCCCCCTCTTTATGGCCGAAATCCTCCTTAAAATATCTAGATATTTAGCAACTTGATCAGCGCATACTCTTTCCAAGATGATAAGATACACTAACCTAGGTAAACATCACTTCATCTCATCTATTCCTTTCATACATAATCACGAAATTTAGACTCATTCAACACTTCCCAGTGAAACTTATTCATCTCATTTCTCTCAACATTATTACATTCCTAAAGAACATCTTCAAACTTTATCCCAGAAAGCAGTTCTTCAAAGTCTTCTTAAGGATATAAAGTAAGCATCCTTCATTAATCTAGTGTTTTATATACAACACTTTAATTGTTATTTCAACTAATTTACATACAATATTGTGTGTTAATACCATTAGGATACGAACACTATCGCGCTTTCTAACTCGAAGATCATCATGTTGAGAGAAGAACTTTGGGAAACACTTGAACAAACGTTAGTACAGGTTGATAATTTCGGAATAAGTTAATCTCAAAGGATCATGGAAGCTCAACAATAATAAGTTAGATGTTAGATTTGTTAGTTGCGGAAATGTAAGGTGCTGAAATGTAAAGGAAATATAAAAGACAAGTTATATCAAGTAAACACCAAACTGATACGAAACACGGGTTGCATTCAAACACGAGTTAGTAAGTGAGATCAGTTTAAGGTGAAGATCTTTGATGATGATTAGTAAGAAAGATATGAGAAGAGATAAGAGGTAACAAGTAGACTTGGAAAGATGAGAATTCAGAAGTGAGATTAGAAATTGTTGAAGTGGTTTTTTTTATACAAACAAGAGCACTCTGTTTATAGAGTCTTGAAGACTTAAACTAATAATAAACTACTGAATAGAAATACCATACAATGTCTATTAGATAAACTAATGCTATCAAGCGTCACTTACAAAAAGCTAAGTCTTTATTGCGGTTCACTTCTGGATTGCAGTAGCGGAGAAAAAGTAATTGCGGTAGAGAAGAACAGGTTGCGGTAGACACAAGAGTTCCGGTAGGAGATTATTGCGGATTGCCAAGTTTAAGAGGGTCACTTTTTGCTTCAATAGTTTCCCCCTAAGTGACCTCTTCAACTTGTCTTCATTTACTTGTCAAGCTTCAAAAATTTGATGAGGAGCAACCAAAACTTTCTAACTTCACCTAGCCACGTGATTCTTCTCGAAATCTAAAAACTTCACTTCTTCTGTGGTGTGCTTGGATCTCTGAACTGAAGTCATAGTAAATTCAAGTTGTCTGCGGGTCAGACGATGCATTGCGGTGATCGGTATGAAGTACTTGATGTCACTGTTGACTCTTTTAAACACAACTCCAAGTTCAGAGAAGTTGGTTGCTCCTAAGGATCTTTCTTGATATCCTTCGGTGAACACTGGTGCAGGTTCAAGAGCTGGGAGATTGAATCTTTGGGCAAGTAATGGATGAATATCCGTATTGATTTTAGCAAAATCACACACAGTTTCCTTGAGATATATACAGGCTTTCTCAAACGAATTTTTCATCTTTGGATGCTTCTCATACTTGAATTGAAAGACCCTTGCGATCAGGAACACTTCCTCAGGGTTCATACAAGGAAAGTCAGCTTGAGTCCTGATGTAATCATCACCTCTTCTTGTCAGCGTATACTAAAGGAAATCAGTCTTCATGAACTTCCTGATCTTGTAGCTTTTCACTGCGGATGGCGTGTCATTAGACCATATGCTTTTAAACTTAGATCCATGCTTGGCATGAAATTGGCTAAGCCTTTCGAATTCAATAGGAAGCCTTTGTTCATCAGGGAGGCTGCAGTCAAAAGGCTCAAACACAGTGAATAACTTGGCATTGGGCGAGATCGGGACATCCTAGTATCCATCAGAAGGCGGTTCAGCATAAGTAAGAACTGGCCTGTAGTCATCATCAAGAAGTCTCCGAGAGGGATTGACCCAGGAATGAATCAAGGTTTCATCAATTGTTGTGTCGAATCCATGATCTCTCCATATCTGTTCAGCAAATTTTGCACTTCTCCAGTCTTGTTTTCGTTGAAGAGTGGCAGGAGAATCCATGGAGTGAACTGATGACATTGAAGATTCCAAATTCTTGAGATGAGGGGGAGTTTCTTGATGTAGAGAATACTGGTGTTGACCTTCTTGTTGCGGAGAGTCTTGTTGAGGAGGAGGATACTTAGGTGAATGCGGTGAAGTGAGAACCAGAGTTGTTTGTTTGGGAGATGCTTGCGGTGTTGGTTGCGGTGGTGGTTGCTGAGTATCGATTCTTTGATGAGTTGGACCAAAATATGGGATTGGAATTGGAATTGGGATTGCTACAGTAGATTGATGGTGCTGAGGATCTGAGTGTTCACTTCCCCATTTTGAGGAAGAAACCATTTGTTGCTCCTCAAACCACTGTCTGAGGCCATCAATCTTCGAAAAGGTTTTGTCAAATTGAGACTTGATCAAGTCTGAGATTTAAGTATTGGAAGGGACTTTGGTATTGAACAGCAAATTGTAGATCTCTTTGGTTAACCGCAAAAGTTCGTCAACACTTGAGTTGGCCGTGAGAGAATGTCTCAGGCCATTAATGGTTGTTTGAAGTACCACAAGAGCTGACTCATACGCACTGTGTGTTTCTTGTACAAGGTTCTGAGAATTGGCAGCTTGACGATCAAGAGTGGATTTGATTTCCTCTTTGATTGCAGTCACTTCTTGAATGCGAGTTTCAGCAGTGGAAAGAAACTTATTGTGATCCGCAGTACGAGAGTTGTTAAGGGCTCAAATACCCATTTCAACCTTCAGTGAAATTCTCTTAGCAGCCAAACGTTCTCTGGCTTCTAATCTTTCTACTCGTTCTGCTAGAGACTGCGATCCAGCAATGTCTGACTGTTGCGGTTGAGAAATGGTGACTGCGGCCAGAATCTGGTCGACTTTTAATTGTAGGGAGAGAAATTCCTTCCGAGACACTGCCAACTTCTTCATTTTCCTCTTTTCCTTGGGCTTTGAAGTGAAGTGTTGGGATCCACATGATTCATCCTCTTCATCAAAAACCATCACAAAATCGTCTGAATGAGAATGTTGGTCAATTTCATCAATGTCCAGATCATCAAGTCCAAACATCAGACCTGAGCTGATCTCTATTGCGGTGCCATCAGCGTTTGATCATGTTTTTCAGCAGTTGGAGGAGGCTTACATGGACCAACACCATCTTGGAGATTCTGAGCTTGATGCACCGTATCTTCCATTCTGGCCATCCATTCTTGAATCTTTAGAAGATCATGGGCAGTCTTAGCGTTGTTGATTGCATCTGCCGAGTATTTGGCTATGGTCCAAACTTCTTGTACTTGTTGCTGTTGTTGGTTTTTCCGTTGAGCCTTGTGTGCCTGGAATGCCCTGCATAAAGCTTCATATTTCTTGATTTCGGACTCGGTGCTTGGTTGAAACCGAGTCCAGGAATCATCTGAATAGTAACCGTCAAATCCTTTTATTCGCACTGGGGTGTCCCCCAGGTTTGTGGATCCTTGCACGTTTGTGCTCACCACGCCTAAACCACTTGAGTGTAATGGTGGACGAGTAGGATTTCCCGAACTTCCTTGGTCTCATTGAACCATAGTCAAGTGTGGCATCGGTTCGGTTCTGGCATGGGCTGAAGAATTGTCGTGCAGTTGGTCTGGTGTATGAAGTGTTTGTGTAACAGAAAGGAGGATGAAGCGCAACTCCTCAGGCTTAAAGACGTGTAGGTGTGCTGCCCTGGAGACCTTAGGGCGTGTCTTACCACTAAGATCCTCTTGAGATCCCGATGGAGATGTGTCTCCATGTTCAAGTGAAACAGATGCACTTGCTGCATCTGAGTAGTTAGAAAGGGTAGAAGCGAATAAGCTTACGGGGGCTCCAAGGACTACCGGAGTCTTTCGAGAGACTGCGGTATGAGTCCGGTCACACATTTGGCTATGATTATGTGAAAGTTTGAGCTTCTTGCGTTTGAAAAGATCACTGGAGTCGTGATCAGAGCCTTCTTCAACTTTGAAAGGAATGTCATGAGATTCAGAGGGAGTGGGAGTGTCATCTGAGGATTCAATAATCATTGTCTTGCGTTTCCTAGAGGGATTGTCACCCTTGGTGACTATGTTGCGGAGGGGGGGGAGGGGGGGGGGGCTTTTTAGAGAAAACAATCTGTTTGCGGCGCTTGGTTTTGGGAGGGTTAGATTGTTATTCGGTAGGAAGGACTGAAGTTGAAGTGGGAACTGCGGTACTAGAGGGACCTTGGGATTTGGTAGGAACTACAACAGCCTGACTGGGATGAGGTGGGGAGGAATGGTATGGGTCAATACCATCCATAGCCTCAATATGTTCAATGAATTCAAGAGAATTGATTCCAATAGACTCAATGATGTGTCCATGTAGTCTCCTAAGTGGTCCAAAAAACAGATTGATCTTTTGAGGGGGTGTACCTTTTCAAGTCGCGAGTGATGAAGAGTGTGGAATCATCACCCATATCCAACTTCACTTCCTTGTGTAGATTTGAGACGTAGAGAGACCAAAAACGAGCAAAAGTAAGCTCGGTAGCATCAAGTCGTGGAGCCTCCTTAGGGATGTACTGTAGGAAGTCATCCCACAGAATTTGACTAAAATTGATTGCATTGCCGGTGAAGATGCTCCACACAAGCTCGAGCAGCTTTATCCCCATGTTTTCTGTGCTGTCGGTTCTTCCGGACAAGCTTCGAATCACAAAGTGACAAATGAATTGCCATACCGCCGGTAACTGGTTTTTCTTGAATTTGCCAATTCCCTTAAGCATCTTTTGGTACCCCATCTGGTACAGAGTAGTGATGATATCTTGTGTGATTGGAGAGAAGACCTTGGTATTGGGCGGAACTCTGAGATTAATGGCTTCCAGAAACTTTTTATTCGTGAGCACGACCAGTGAGTCATTGATTAAGTTCAGATGAACTTCTTGAAGATTATGGAGTGGTCGAAATGCAGAAAAAGCACACTTAAATAGTGTGGGGAGAGGAACAACATCAGTGAAAGCATCAAATGCACCAAACAGTAGATGGGAGGGAATGAATTTGATCAAGAGACGGATTTCATCATTGTAGTAGGGTTGATCTTCAAATACATCCATAAAGTTGCTTGAAGCAATGGCTAGGGATTGAGCCTTGATCGTCGAGTCTGAACTAGTGGGTTTCGCTGGTCCTGAGGCCTTTGATTGATTCTTGGAAATACCGGATTTCACCATTGTTAAAAAGGTTTGGATGAACTTGCAGGAAAACAGTTTGTGCAAGAGGGAAGAAGATGAAGATTGTTCATCGATTAGGGATTCAGAAAGCGTAAAGCTTTGTTGGGGGGGGGGGGAAGGGTTTTATACCACCAGATTCCAAATATTATTTAAATTAACTTTTACATCTGCTAATGGTAAGAAAACCTTTGGGTGTAATCCATTATCAGCCATAGAAAAAGAATAATTTTAATCAAAATAAAAACAAACTTTGCTTGGAAATCAGGGCATTAAATGGGTTGTCAGGCCCATGATCACACGAAATAGGATATGTGATGCTGGGTTTTATCCGTTGTAAAAAAACATAGAAGTTGAAACGGATTTGACAGTTTGGGGGCTATGAGAAGTGACACATTACACGAAAATATTTTCTCAAAAGATTTCTTTTATGGAAAAAAGATTTATTTGTTTTATTGCCCAAAATAGGTCTGGCAGAGAAAAATGATTTTTGAAAGAAACTGAAACGTTGTATGCTGCAAAACGAATGTTTCACTTTTATGAGGAAATTTTATTTAATAAGAAACATTAAATATCACATAATGTGATTGGAAAGAATTATGAAGTAATTGTGGAATCCTTTAATGCGACTGCGGTGAAGGATGATGACAACGGTAGAGATATGGTATGACTGCGGTAGCTTCAGCTGAGGAAACATTTTATCAAACAGTTAGAAATAAAAGGAGTTAAGGACCCGAAGAATATATAGATTATATGTGATTGCGGTATACAAGATATACCAAAAACACATATAGTGAGTATATTGTTCTAGAACCGCAGTGAGGAGAATGCTTCTAGAATTATGTTTTGAAAAGAAAGGAAGCAAGTTCTTCACAAGAAGATGACGGCGGTATCTATCAATTCAAAAAGAATTGCGGGTTAAGATTCATCATTCCTAACATTTCTAGAAAGCTATTCAATTTTGTGGCATCACGTGATTTTGTGAAAACATCAACAATTTCCTTGTGTGTAGGAACAAAAATCAGTTCAATGTTACCTTTAAGTATGTGGTCTTTTATAAAATGATACCGCAATTCAATGTGCTTCGTCTTTGAGTGGTGAATTGGATTGTGAGAAATCGCAATGGCACTCTCTGAGTCATAATAAATTGGTACCCATAACATTTTGTACCCGTAGTCCATCAGGTGAGTCTTCATCCAAAGAACTTGAGAACAGCAATTGGTTGCGACCACATATTCTGCCTCTGCGGTAGACAACGAGACACAATTTTGTTTTCTTGAAGACCAGCTGACTAATCTTCCTCCTAGAAATTGGCAGCCACCTGAAGTACTCTTTCGATCTAATCTACAACCAGAATGATCCACATCGTTGCAGGCTTGTAGGCTGAAGTCGTTTCCTGCAGGGTACTAGAGGCCTAGATCTTTGCTTCCCTTAAGGTATCTGAAGATTTTTTGACTGCGGTCAGATGTGATACTTTAGGGTCGGCTTGGTATCGAGCACATAGGCCTGTGGAAAAAACAATGTATGGTCTGCTTGCAGTTAGGTACATCAATGACCCAATCATTCCTCTATAAGTTTTGTGATCCACTGACTCTCCGATAGGATCAGCAGAGATCTTATATCCAAAAGCCATCGTGACTTTGGTTGAGGAAAATTTGTCCAATGAGTATTTCTTCAGCAGATCTGAGGTGTATTTTTCCTTATGGATGAAAATCCCTTGAGGAGTTTGTTTTACTTGAAGACCTAGAAAGAAATTAATCTCTCTATTCATGCTCATTTGAAAATTACTGGTTATGAGCTTGGCAAAATCATCCACCATACTTTCGTATGTTGAGCCAAAGATGATATCATCCACATATATTTGGATGAGCATTAAGTGGTTACCATTTGCCCTTCTAAATAAAGTAGGATCAATCACACCTCGTTTGTATCCGGACACAACAAGAAACTCTGAAAGAGTCTCATACCATGCCCTTGGAGCTTGTTTGAGACCGTAGACTGCCTTTTCAAGCTTGTATCAATAGTTTGGAAACTCATGAATTTCGAAGCCTGGAGGTTGTTGCAAGTATACCTCCTCCTTCAGTTCACCATTGAGAAAGGCACTTTTTACATCCATTTGGTGAAGCTTGATGTTCTTATGTGATGTATACGCCAAGAAGATGCGTATGGCTTCCATTCGGGCTATAGGGGCATAGGTTTCATCGTAGTCAACACCTTCCAGTTGACTGTACCCCTTAGCAACAAGTCTTGCATTGTTTCTTATCATCGCACCGGATTCGTCAAGTTTGTTCTTGTAAACCCATCTAGTACCGACGATTGAGTGACCTTTTGGCTTCGGTACCAGCTTCCATACGTTGTTCCTTTCAAACTCAGCAAGTTCTTCTTGCATTGATGTGATCCAGTCGAGCTCCATAAGTGCTTTTTTAATTGTCTGTGGCTCGACTGCGGACATGAAGGCTGAGTAATGACAGTGGTCCGTTAGATCACTAGAAGAACGAGTTTGTACGCCTGCGGATGGGTTACCAATGATTTGTCCTAGTGGTTGATCTTTCATCCAAATGTGAAGACGAGTTTGAAGGTGATCAGCGGCTTCGGTAGAGAAAATATCTTCAACATCAGAGCATTCTGCAGTTGGAGATGGATGTTCCCCCTCGACTTGAGAGCAACCCGCTGAAGAATCTTGGATTGTAGGAGCTTGAACTGCAGCTGTAGAAGGAGGTTCCCCCAGAACTACGGATGGGAGTTCCCCCTGGACTGAAGATGGTTCCCCCTGTAAAGATGACTGCGTGATAATCCTTGAGTCTGATCTTGTATCAATGGTTTCAATATCTTCATCCTAAGAGTCTGAAGGAGCTTGGATTGGGACTCTGTTAATAGATACCGGAGCTGGATCTGATAGAAATGGAACCTCTACGGTTCTCATTTGAACTGGAGTGAACTTTCCCCCTCAACCGGCGAGGTGGAAGTGTTTAGTGACAAGTCATCAGAGAGAGATGGACCAGATACTTCAGCGTGTTGTTGCTGAGCTACCGGAGACACAAGAATTTAAAAGAGATGTGTCGTTTCAACGGGATCAAATAAATCATCATAGTTAACTTCAACTATGTTAAGGGGACCCGAAGAAGCTGGGATATCACTTTCTAGGATGAATTTGGTTTCAGTGGAAGGAGCAGTGTTGCGGACGTAATAGTCATCGAATTTAACATTAAAGCTTTCGACTATCAGTCTCGTTCGTATGATGAGAACCCGATATGCCACTTTGTTGGTAGAGTAACCAAGAAAAATGCTTTCATCTGATTTGGGTGCCAATTTGTTAAGATGATCCATGTTGTTGATCACAAAACATCTACATCCGAAGATGTGAAAGAATCTGACATTTGGTTTGCGGTTGTTCAGGCCCTCATATGGAGTTTTGTTTAGACGCTTGCAAGTGATGCTTAGGTTTTTTACAAAGCATGGAGTTTCCACTGCTTCGGCCCAGAAGTATTGAGGAAGGTTGGCAAAATTTAACATTTATCTAGCTGCTTCAACCAATGTACGATTTCTTCGCTCTACAACTCCATTTTGCTGCGGTGTGCAGGGAGCTGAGAAGTTGTAACTGATACCTTTGGAAACCAAGTAGTTGTTCAAGAGATGATTAGTTAACTTGGTTCCATTGTCACTTCTGATTCTTCGGACTGGTAACTTGATTTGGAGCTCGATCTCTTTGATGAAGTTATTCAGGACCTGCGGTGTCTCTGATTTGAGTCTTAAGAAGAAGACTCAAGTGAAACGAGTATAGTCATCAACTATAACCAGTATGTACTTGTAATGATGAAGACTGACTACGGTAGAAGGACCGCAGAGGTCAATATGGAGCAGCTCTAATGGTTCAGAAATCGAAGAATCAATAATCAGTGGATGGATTCCCTTTGATTTCTTTCCACACTCACAAGCTGGGCAAAGATAATCATTATTTTACTTTAGAATGGGAAGACCTCAGACAGGTTCTTCGGTGACCAGGTTGTTGATATACCGAAAGTTAAGATGAGCTAGCTTGCGGTGCCATAACCAGCTAACTTCGGATACTGCTTTGGACAGAAAGCACAGTAGCAATTTTCCAATTATCAAAGAGACATCCAAAGGGTACATTGTTCCTTCGGACTTTGATTTGATCAAGCAGGTGCTTCTATCACTTGTCCTGATGTAGCAGTATTCATTATCAAATTCAACCGTGTGACCTGCTTTGCACAGTTGTCCTACACTGATGAGATTATGCTTGAGGCCTTCCACGTAAGCAACCTTTTGGATTGAGAAACTTCTTGTTGTCAGCACACCGTAACCCCTGATGAAACCATTCGCATTGTTGCCGAATGTGACATGTTCACCGTTACATATAGGCCTGAAGTCCTGAAGGTATTCTAACCTTCCGGTCATGTGCAAGGAGCAGGAACTATCAATTAACCACTCCTCTTCTTATTCCTCCTTGCACATTGCCTACAAGATCAAAGGATTAGTTTGGGCACCCAAACAAGTTTGGAGCCCGAGGACAAACTAGAAAGTTTCTGACTCGATGCATGCACATGAGTTACAGGGACAGGTTTCGTGTTAGAGGTTAAACCTAGTCCTGGATACTTGGTAAAGTTACGAGGATGAGTTGGACGTGATGTTTTCAAAAGAAAAAGTCCAGAGGAAAAAGGCTTTATCCAGACACCGGGTTTGCTCATCGGTCCGGAGGGTGTGTTCTGATTCTTTTGTCCGGTCCATGAATGACTTTTGACTGCAGAAACCTTGGGACTTGAAAAAGTGTTTACACGTGAATTTCTCCAAGGTTTTGACTTAAGAAGTGACTGAGATGACTTTGTAGACTTAGGAGTTGGCAAAAGACCTTTCCATTTTGGATCTTTTAAGGAATAATTTTGAAAAATATACATTTGAAAAGATGCGACTCTCTTTTAGGATTTAGCAGGAGAGTTTGAAAAAATTATGTTACTGTACACTCCATTTTGTCTAAGTCTTTGACTTCAGTGATTTTCGAAAGTTTTTTTCTTTGTCATTGGTGGGTTTTTTGAAATTATTTTGTTTTGAAACCTTGGGATGTTTGAAATTATTTTTGAGTTTCTCATCCCGCATTTTGTTTCGAGACTTGATATGTTCAACTAGATGAGTTTCTGGAGAATCGCAGTCAGAAATGTTCAACTGCAGTTTCTTGACAGATTTCGACTGTTTAGAAAACTGAGGACTAGAAACATCTGAACTAGAGAGATAAGGATTTTGTGAACATTGACCATACTCAAAATTTTCAATTGATAATTCATGATTAATGGGCTGAATGGTCACAGTACTCTTGACTGCGGTCTGCGGTAAGGATGTCTGGACTACCGCAGAGTACGTCAATGATGGATTTTTGTTGGGACACCCTATGGAAGGTAAAGATGTACAATCATCGACTAAGTATGGTCCTTCTAATACAACTTCTTCATCTACATTCGAAGATGATTGAGAGTTGGGACAATTTGCGTTAGTGATTGGGATAGGATCTGAGGATTCTGGGAGAATCTCCTCAATAACACATGTGTTACTCAGTTCATGAAGTTTACCGAAGTGACATCTTATGTCTTCGGGGAATGTTTGGTCATTGACCAGGAAGTGAAACTCTCGATCTGGAGGGATATATGGACGGTTTTTGTTAAATCGAGGTGATGAGTCCTCTATGGTTGCAAACCCATTGGACCAACCCTAATTATATGTGTTATCCATAGTCCCATTATTCACGAGATTTTCAATAGGCTCACTTTCATTGAACAATTTTTCGATTAAAAGATTTAAGTGTACATTTTCCTTTTGGTCTAGATCCCTTTGATTCAAAGTAATTCCTAACTGAGTTTCACATAGCATTCTAGCATCTTTTTCTAACACTAAGTCCTTTTCTAACATGGAAACTTTAAGTTTCTTATCTTCTATTCGTCCTCTCACATGAAACATTTCTTGGGGCGCTATGTTCTTCTCATCTAAAGCTTTGTTATAGTCTGAAAGGACGGCAACACAAGTGTCATTAATTTTGTCCAAGAAAGGTTGACAATCATGCATGCTATAGTTGTTAGATTGGATCATGAGTTTTACCTGTTCGATGATGCTTAGAGTTCCATCTTTCGCCATGAAGCAATAGTTTTTCTCCAGCTTTGTTGATCCATCCTCATCAGCAGTTGCCACCATGCATATTTTTCCTTTGCCCTTGATGTTATGGTCTTCACCTTCATCTCCGGATGACCATACTTGATGATTCCTTTTAACATGGGCCACGTATGCCCTTTCCTTCTCTTTCTCTTCCATCTCCTGAGCCATTTTAAGATATAATGTTTTATCTTTCACAATATTGGCTTTGCAATCTTTAGCGAAGTGATTTTCTTTATTGCATTTGTGACAGATAATAACATCATTTTTTGTAGGGTTTCAAAGTACTCCATGGATTATGGCAATGGGCCCCCTTGATGAAGTGTAGGTTAAAAGCCCAAGACTTGTCTTTTCCCTATAAATAGTCATGTATTATACATAATTAGGGTTAAGAGTGAGGCAAAATGTAGCCACCACGTTGTGAGGTTTCTTATGTAGAGTTAGATTATTTGGTCTATTCTGAAAGTGTAATCTATTCCTCATGTTTTGAATAAATCGAGTAATCATTCGGCATATCTTCTTTATTTGTGTTTGTTCTTATTTTCCGTATCTTGTTCATCAAATCACAATTTGGGTTTTAATCCCAACAAGTGGTATCAGAGCGGGCCTTTGAAGATCAATTGATTTTTGAAGTATCGGTTCTTGGTTTGATGATTTTATGCACAAGTTATTGAAGATTATTGGTGTTTTGGAAATTTGGAATCAAGATTTTTGTTCAAGCTACTGTTCATGAAAATTTATGGTATTTTCTACTGCTCATATGATGTTATTTCAACCCAATTCGTTTTTCTGTTCATATTTTTTGGTGTGGTCATTAGTTTGATGTCGACAGTTCTATTCCATTGTTTCAGCCCATTGAGTCGTTCCTTGAACTGTTATTGAGCCAATTTTTTTACTATTTATTCGTTCCATCATTTGGGCTCATTGTGTTTGTTTACTATTCATCGTTTAGCCTACTTAATTTTTTAAATCGTAAGATCCGTAAGTCAAAATCTTTGTTTGCTGATCGTTCCTTTATGGCGTTTGAAATCTCAAATCACGCTCTCGACATATCTCTAGATTGGGAACATTTCATATCGAAAATCCTCTAGTTAATCTAAACGATTTATTTGATTTACTTAATCATTTGTTCCAATTTGATTTATCACCCGTTTTCTGTCATTGAGTCGAGATGTAAGAATCGTATCATTCACAAAATCGATTTTGATTTTGTTATCTGATTGTGTCGTTTGATTTGATTTGCTTAATCTGCTCCTCATCTCGATTGTATGATTGTTGAATGCAATTTTTGGAGTCCTGAGATGTACAATTGACGAACAGTTGGTCAAAGTATGAAAAGTCAAAAATCGACTTATGTAACCGAAGGACATTTGATGAGTGTTTGATCTGAAAATCAATTTGGCGATTGTCGAGAATTGATTTTCGATGGTCTCAGTGATTGCCGAAGCAAAAGTCAAAATTGAAAGTAAAAATCAGATCAAAAGGTTTAAAGTTGAAATCGGAACTATAAAATCACTTCGTTGGAACAAAAATCGGAACTAAGGAGATAAGAGGTCAAACTCGGATCTTGAATCGTGTTTGGTGTTGATCGGAATGAATGAAATCGTCACAGGGGCTCAATTGGGATGAACAATGGTCAAAACAAAAAGTCAAAATTGCCTTGAAAGTCCTTCCTGTGAACGATTCGTGATTGAAAATCTGGGCTCCCATTCTTTGTCCTTACGAACGTCATAATAATGATTGGATTCGGGGAGTAGCTTTGATTCGCATATGCACGACTCGTTGCGAACCCTTTGCGACTGGAACTACGAATGTCTCAGATTCGCACTATCGGACTCGGATTCGGAGTCCCAGTTAGCACGAATTTCGGAAAGCGAACCTTGTGTTCGGAACTAATGGTGAACTGGTTTGAAATTGAGACTGTGAATAGCTTGGATTTGCATGTTTAAGCTCGGAACGAAAGTAGATGGAATTGATTGGAATCGTATTCGTGGTTTCGCTTGTGATTGGAATCACGTTCCAGTTGCAATGTTTTAATCGGACGTTAAAATGGGGAAGAATATATTCAAGTTACATTTTTAGTCCCTACAACTTCAGTGATTTGATGGTTCTGATCCCTGTATTTTTTGTGACTTGGCACTTTTAGATTATATTCAGAAATTGTTACAAATGAAGGGAAAATTGATGCAGAATTACCTTTTCAGTCCTAGAATTTCAGCAAAGTGACAGTTTCAGCCCATTTTTCGAAAAGTTTGCAAATTTGAGGGCTGGTGAACAGTTTTGGATTTTTTAATGCACATACTTTTTCGTGAACATAAAAATAAGGATTCCATCAAGTGTTGGCTGTTCGGAAAGTCGTTTTTTGTGATAACGTCAAATTTTTTCGATTATTTTGGATTTTATACTTCATCGTTTATATCATTTTGTCGTGGGGGAGCATAGTAATTTTTTTTTATCCATTCAAGATCATTCTCATGACCATTTGAAGGCTTTATAATCACATTTTTATTATAAATCGGGGGAGAATTTGGTATGACCATTCGAAATTGGATTTGTGACTTTTCAAATTTGAAGATTTTTTATAAAGCTTGTGGTAGAATTATGAAGGTAGCTTTTACAGTAGCAGCTCTTCATCGACCTCTTCTAAAGCTTTTATAGAGAAGTATCCTTTTCAGTAGCAGTTCTTCATTGAGCTCTTCTAAGGACTTGTTATATCTCCGACTTCTAGTATTTTCTCGATCAAGTGGCGTTACAAATCTTAAAATTTGGGTTATTACATGATATTTTTTGGTGGCTTATATCATTAGCTTATTTGAAGATCATTGTGACTTGGAGGGGGAGTTCTTCAAAGACAAGAAGTGATTTGGTTTCTTAATTCTGAAATGGGTTTTTATGGCAGGTTTGGCTTTCCTGAAGATCTTTGGGATTATATTAGAAAATGAAGTTTAAAGACATTACTTCAGTGCTTGGTTTATCTATCCTAGAACCCGTTTTTGAAGACTATTGAAGAATCAAGATTCGTGGATTGCTTCAAATATTCCTCGTTGCGAGATCATTTCTTATTTGCTAGATGCCTGTTTTGGAAGTTGAAGCCTTGTCATCCATTCCATACTTTGAGGGGGAGATTGTAGGGTTTCAAAGTACTCCATGGATTATGGCAATGGGCCCCCATGATGAAGTGTAGGTTAAAAGCCCAAGACTTGTCTTTTCCCTATAAATATTCATGTATTATTCATAATTAGGGTTAAGAGTGAGGCAAAATGTAGCCGCCACATTGTGAGGTTTTTTATGTAGAGTTAGATTATTTGGTCTATTCTTAAAGTGTAATCTATTCCTCATGTTTTGAATAAATCGATTGATCATTCGACATATCTTCTTTATTTGTGTTTGTTCTTATTTTTCGTATCTTGTTCATCAAATCACAATTAGGGTTTTAATCCCAACAATTTTTGTCTTCAGTTGAGGTACCGGAGTCAGTTGACTTGATGGTCTGCGGTGTCTCTTTAGGTTGATGAGTGTTTTGTGGTTGCGGAGACTGATGATGGTTTCTGGGATATCGAGAAAGATTGTTCTGCGGTTAGAAGTTACGGTTAAAGGGTGGTTTAGTGAACTGCTAATTTTTCCAAAAAGAAGTTGGTGGTAGCCTGTTGAATTGTTGGCTAACTAGAGCAATGGCATTTTGAAATTCTTCTTCATCATCATATTTTGTATCGGCTTCATAGGATTGCGGTGGGTTGTCATATGAGAGTGGATATGGTTCATATGAATGAGTGGTTTTGTTTTGAGGAGTTTGGGCTATCAGAGCAAGTGGACCTCCGAAGTCTACACAATCTTTTAGCACTGTTGATTCTTGTGCCTGAAGTTCACCATACAGCTTGAAGAGAGACAGTGTGTGAATCTTTCTATCTCCTTGGACTATCATTTTTGTCGTTGTCCAATATTTACCGAAACCATTGAGAAAATGAAGATTTGTTTCATGATTGCTTCGGACGGTGCCAACGTTTGACAACTTGGTGACAATAAGATTGAATCTTTTGAATGAGTCTTCTATACTTTCACCAGGATGAGCTTTAAAGTTATTGAACTCGTTGAGGGCAGTGGTGAGTTTCTTGTCTTGAGCTTGTTCGGAACCATCATGCAGGTTTTTAAGAACGTCCCAGATTTCTTTGGCTGATTTGCAGTTGATGATGATGTCAAAGTTATCTGGGGACACTCCAAACGAGATTTCATAGAAAGCCACAACATCATTTTCCATTTTATCAAGATCATCTTTTGTGGGACGATTCATCACAGCTTGACCTCCACCTAGTCTAGCCTGAGCACCATCAGCTTGAATTGGAGTAAGGACTGGAACATGAGGTCCTTCTCCCACAGATCTCCACACGTCTCTACCAAGTCTTTTCAGATACCTCTCCGTTCACTGAGACCAGTGATGATATTCGCTTGCAACAAGTATTGGGGCTCGGTTAGAACCTCCAACACTTTTGGAAACGTTGAGTGATAAATCTTGTGCCATTTTCCTTTTTTTTTAAAGATTTTTTGTTTTTTTTTATAAAGAAATGAGCTTCAGTGATGTAGAAGGCTTTTCAAAATCAGAGTTTTGTTTAAAAAGCAATCACTTTGGCTCTGATACCAATTGTTGAGAGAAGAATTTTAGGAAACACTTGAACAAACGTTAGTACAAGTTGATAATTGCGGAATAAGTTAATCTCAAAGGAGCATGAAAGCTCAATAGTAATAAGTTAGATGTTAGATTTGTTAGTTGCGGAAATGTAAAGGAAATATAAAAGACAAGTTATATCAAGTAAACACCAAACTGATACGAAACACGGTTTGCATTCAAACACGAGTTAGTAAGTGAGATCGGTTTAAGGTGAAGATCTTCGATGATGATCAATAAGCAAGATATGAGAAGAGATAAGAGGTAAGAAGTATACTTGGAAAGAAGAGAATTCAGAAGTGAGATTAGAAATTGTGGAAGTGGTTTTTTGATACAAACAAGAGCACTCTATTTATAGAGTCTCGAAGACTTAAACTAATAATAAACTACTGACTAGAAAGACCATACAATGTCTATTGGATAAACTAATGCTATCACTCGTTAGTTACAAAAAGCTAAGTCTTGTAGTGAGAGCGAGATATTTGTGTATAGATCTATACGGGACTGACAATCCCGCACCTAAACTGTTAGCTACAGTTAGGCCGGCAGGCCTGGGGTCACAAATGTCGTTAATGTTTCCGACGCCTGTAGAACGTCGTGTTCAGGCCATCTTAGGTCTTAGTATCGTTATAAGAACTCACATAGAGAAAACAACGATACTTTTATGGAGTAATATATTTTCAAACAGACTTATTAGGGTATTAACTTTACATTTGGTTTACGAGGAAAACATACCTTCAACTGGTTTTACTCAATAATAAAACTACATTACAGGATTTTCCCGTATAACACAAGTTACATTCCTAGAAACATACTTTTAAAGGGGTTACATGCAAATACAACTACAGTACACTATTTTCTAGTACAATGCAACTTACAATTCTGAAAGTACCATTATTGTTAAGTCAATGATTACTTAGCGTATACGTTAGGGTTATATATAATGAAGATCCTGTAGGAATTAGAATGCGTGACTCCGCCTTAGATCCTGTTGCTTGTCTGGTTGTGGGTTTAGGGCGGAGTTACTCATTCGACTGTCCGTTAAATCTTGATTATATATTACTTGTATACACTAAGTGATCATATGAGGAACCAGTATGGGTCAATCCATTTAAATAAGTTATAACTTTGTATTATAAATTTTAAGCATAAGAAACTTATATATTTTGGTCTTAAGGTACTAAGACTATTAGACTTATACAAAGAAAATATTGGATTTTCTGGAAGAACACACTAACGTTTTCTAGGAACAAAGAACATAATTTTTGATACAAAATGCTTATGAACTCGCCAACTTAAATGCTGACACTTTTTGAAACTAATTGTCTTCTCAGGAAATTAGTAGACAAGTACCCACACAGGTCTTCAAGAAGACGGAGCATAGTAGCGTCAAGTCTTAGTTTTTGCTATAGTTTTGGTGTCAAATAAACAATGATTTGAACACAATGTAAATTATATATTTTCAATATGATGGTTGTGTTCCTTTGATTACTATTATTCAATTGTTATGATACTGTACATGACGTCATCCGCCCCCGAACGTTTCCACCGTTCCGGTTTGGGGGCGTGACAGATTGGTATCAGAACATTGTTTATACTGAACTAAGTGTATCAAACCATATAAGATATACAACTATAAATACAATGGGGCTAAAACACTCTGACCAAGAGTTATACTTTTAAATATAATAATATTTTATAGAAGTATACATATATACATACATACTAGGAACAGTGTCATAATGAGTACCATATAAAAAGTATTTAGATAAGTTGAACACTGCGGTTAAGCCTAGACAGTTATGTAATCATATTTGGGATAAATATAGCCTGATCAACTATATTTATTCAAGATACGAACGACATGTGTTTGGGAATAATCGTGGTGTTATAACAAGTCTAAAAGTTACCAACTCTATATACCAAGAAATTCTAGAACCAAACATAAAAGTTAAAATACTATAGGAGTATTTTATGATACAATAAATAATTCATGTGAAAACTAAAGACCCTTACTGGTAGGCCTATAATTGCTTAGTGTATACGTTAAGGTTGTATATAATTAATATTTTATAGACTTAGAATTTGTGATTTCACTATACTTCCTGTTCCTTGTTTGGTTGTGATCTTAAAGTAGGATCACTTATTCGAAGGTCTATTCGATCTTAGTTATATACAACTAGTATACACTACGTGATTATAGGAGGACTCGATAAGGATCACACCATAAAATATTTCGTTAGAAATGCTTCTATTCATCTCATAAGATTCTTTATATACCCCTATTCTCGCACAAACGACATATCTAGACATCACCCCCACGAAGAACAAAGAACACCATATGGATGCCATGCCTACAAGTAGATCAGGAAAACAATACGGACCACCTACACTTTCTAGAGGAAGAAATAGCCGCCATGATACAAAAAATCTTTGTAGCTGAAACTAGGGTAGTCATAACAAATCGAAGAATGGAAGGGGCCACTCACAAGATGAGTAAGATGGTGAAACACCCTGCGTGTCGTTTTAATAACTAATGTAACCTAGTGAGTTAGTGTCTACACTACTTGCGCTATGTGTTAGGATTATGGCATCTTTCATAGCAACAAGTAATAATAAATCAAGTGAGATACGCCATTCCAAAACCTATGAAACCCGACCAACCTAAGATTTTAACATCTATATTCTATTTTGTTAAACTCAACATTTATACAATACCTACTTCAACTCACTACCATAAATACATCACAAGGATGCTGATCGAAACATTGAAAATCATACAGCAAAACGTGAAATTTATATGTGTATATAAATAGATAGAATACAACTAGCAACGACCATAGTTATTTACGAACTCGTTTCACATCATGCAACAGAATCATGCCTTCACATGGAAGTAACCAGAATACCGGCGCAACACCGGTTCTACAAATAGACCCCGCTACATTCCAAGCCGCTGTAACAACTGCCGTGACAGATGTCATGGCACAACTCAGCAGTAACAACACAAACGGAAATGGAAACGGTGTCGACCATTCCAATCATAGTGACAACCAAGGGCACCAAAGAGTGTATGTCTACAAGGACACCCCAAACTACAAACCTAAGAATAGAAACGGAAGTTCTGGAACAAGAAAAGGGGCAGTTCAACTCAAGGACCTACCAAAAGACAACAAATTGTATACAGTCCATACCACCACTGACCCTACTACCTCAGTGTCGAACATACCATATGCTGGGAATCTCCCAAAGTGAAACAAATGCAGCTTCCATCACTATGGAGTCTTCCGCGAAATGCACTGCAGAAATTGCAATAGGAAGGGGCACATCACCCGTTTCTGTAGGACTCCGGCCCAACACACTACTTAGGCCGCTAATGTTGGAGCAAGTCAAGCATGCCATAAATGCAGTGAAACGGGGCATTTCAAGAGAGATTGTCCAACAGAAAGGAATGACGGAGAAGCGGAAAGAGTTTTAATAGCAAGACGTGAGGAAGCAACGAGGGACCCTACTAGAATTTTCAGTATGTTTTTACCTACGTAACTCATGCACATGCATTCTTTTTGATAGTGGTGCGGAGAAAATTTTTGTGAACCACAAATTTAATTATTTCCTTAAAAAGCCTCAAACGCTTAATGAAATATTTACAGTAGAAATGGTTAACGGTAAGACTGAAACCACAACAAGAAAAATACGTAGGATATACAATAACACTAAAACAACAAATTAATCCAAATCGTCCTGATAATGGTTACAATAGGAAATTTCAACGCGATTAATGGCATGTATTGATTAAGTCATAACCATACCAATAACTCTTGTTACGGAAAGGTCCGTTTGCCTTAACCTACCGACTAACAGAATCTTCGTCACTTACGATGACCAACCCGACTTAAACCCCTAAAAGTGTCCCTTGCGTCAAGACCCAGAAGTATCTATACAAGAAGTACCCACATATTTTCCCCCAACCCTCGAAGTCCCACTCAAAATGTTAATTTCGGGACGAAATTCGCTCTAACGGGGGGATAATGTGACAACTGGCAAAGTTGGAGTCGAGCAGAGTCAAAAGATGTGTTGGATAAGTAAAACCACATTGTAACCTTGTTACATTAAATCACCATTAGATTTGAAGGCATGTTTATATATGTTTATATATATATATATATATATATATATATATATATATATATATATATATATATATATATATATATATATATATATATATATATATATATATATAAATTAAAAACCATGCTTATACAAGTTATATATATATATATATATATATATATATATATATATATGTGTGTGTGTGTGTGTGTGTATTGAAAACCCATGTTGAAATAAGTTAATACAAGTCGACACAAGTCAAAATAACAAGTCTAAAAGCATGAAATTGTAAATTACTTTAAGGATTTCGGTTTTGGGAATCTTGGAACACCTTAGGACCGAAATCAATTGCTTTTAGGATGCTAGAACCTAAATCGTCTTCCTAGAACACATGCCTAGGCCGAAAATACCCCTAGACCAAACCACTAAGGCCGAAAACCCCTTAATGAGTGGAACCAAGACAGAAATTCCTTCTTTAAAGATACCAAAACCGGAATCAACATTGTGAGTGGGTATAAGATGATTTCGGTCATTCCTAGACCGAAATCCCCCTCTTTATGGCCGAAATCCTACCTAAAATATCTAGATATTTAGCCAGTTGATCGGTGCATACTCTTTCCAAGATGATAAGATACACTAACCTAGGTAAACATCACTTCCTCTTATCTATTCCTTTAATACATAATCATGAAATTTAGACTCATTCAACACTTCCGAGTGAAACTTATTCATGTCATTTCTCTCAACCTTCATACATTCCCAAAGAACATCTTCAAACTTTATCCCAGAAAGCAGATCTTCAAAGTGTTCTTAAGGATTTAAAGTAAGCATCTTCATTAATCTAGTGTTTTATATACAACACTTTAATTGTTATTTCAACTAATTTACACACAATATTGTGCGTTAATACAATTAGGATACGAACACTATTGCGCTTTCTAACTCGAAGATCATCATTCTTACCTCTTTATCTATCCAAAACACAGTCAAGGTGAGTTCATAATCCCACAATTTTTCAAAGCTTTTTTCTACGTTTTAGGGGGGGGGGGGGGATACAAGTAAAACACAAGAAAGCTTGTGTTTAAAAATATATAAATCACTTGTTATGTTTTCTAAATACTTTATGTACACTTTACGCAAAAATACTAAGTAAAATTACTACCAAACTTATAAACTCTTACATACAAAGTTGTTAAAATACAAAGGTTTTAATTGTAGCAGAACATACATTATGAACTATAATAGGTATAGTTTATGAGTCGTTTTACAATATTTATACACTTAGAAATTTCTATGGAAAAGTTACATTTTTACTTACCAAAGGGTATTACATTTTCACTTACTAAAGAGTATTAAATTTTCATTTACCAAAGGTTATTACATTTTCACTTACTAAAGAGTATTACATTTTCATTTATTAAAGGGTTTTTCATTTGTTACTCGTAAACTTGTTGAAGCAATAAATTTGTGAGACCGTCTTCAAGTACTTACCTAAGTACCAGCGAAAGTCCTCACTACTAACCAAAGTCTCTTGTAGGGAGAGCAAGATATTTGTGTATAGATCTATACGGGACTGAAAATCCCACACCTAAACTGTTAGCAAATGTAACATCCCAACCGTCAGGTATTATTATTTTTTTCCATTTAGACTTCATGTCTAAGGTCTACTCGATGAGTTGGCATTATGACTCGTCGAGTACCAGTGGGCCAGGACACGTCAATTAATGAGTGACTCGTCGAGTAGGCATGAGAGACTCGACGAGTAGGAGCTGGCAGTGGAAACCCTAATTTTCAGGGTTTTGCACCCTATATATTGGACCATTAGCGCCTCCCACTGTCCTCTATCACCCTCTTGAGACCCAGAAACCCTAATTTCCGTGAGTGGGAGCTTGGAGAGTGTTTTGGAGCTTTGGGAAGTGACTTTTGTGAAGGAAATTGGTAGATGAAGAGGCTAGCATCAAGATTTCTGTGTGGATCCAAAGTCTACTTCAGTTTGGGCACGTTTTGGAGGTAACCAGCTGTTACCTTGACCTCTTTTTCTTCTAGAATCATTCATATGTGAAAACTAGGGCTTTCTTTAGTTATTCATGAAGGGATTTTGGTATGAGAGCTAGATCTGAAGTTGAAACTTCAGATCTGAACCTCTTTTGAGTCCTAAGTCCATAAAGCTTTCAGCTCTTGCAAGGATGAGACTCTCCCAAGGTGTAAAGCTCCATTAGAAGCTTCGATTGGTCATTTAGAGCCTTTAGGGCCTTGCATGTGTGTAAAGTTTGCAACTTTACGTGATAAACATGCCTTAGAAGCTTGGATCTGTAATCTGGAACCTTGGCATGGTTTAAAAAGGGTCTGCATGGATGAAGGTCTGTAAGGACTCGACGAGTTGCATAGTCAACTCGGCGAGTCATATGAAGATGGTCGTGAACTCGTCGAGTTGATGAACAAACTCGGCGAGTCCGTTGAAGATTGCCTTGAACTCGACGAGTCGTTCGAAGGCTCGGCGAGTCGGCTAGGGTTTCTCCCAATTCTTGGACACGTATGAACTCGACGAGTTAAAGGGAACTCGATGAGCCAATCAAGGATTTCACGACTTCTCGAGTTCGGGAAGGACTCGATGAGTCGGTGAACAAACTCGACGAGTCGAGTCAACATGGACTGTTGACTTTGACTGTGGACTTTGACTTTGACCAAGAGTGGAACAGTTGACATCTTAGGGTATTCTGGTAATTTGGAGATTTATGAAAAGGGTGTTATGGTAACTATAGGTGGAGGACTTCGTGTTGGTGATCCGGGAGTTGAGCTTCTAGTTTCAGACGACAGTTGCGAGGTGAGTTATCCTCACTATACTAAGGGGTCTAAGGCGCCAAGGCCGGCCCATTGGTTATGTTATTTTAGTAGTATTAGATGTTGAATATGAGTTAGTGTTGCATGCTAGTGGTTATGTCAGTTAGGTAGATCTGTAGGACTACCTGTGTTGTTATATGAATATTTGCATGCTCAGTGATTATGTTATATGTTGATATGTTATGTAGGATGGGTTGAGGTGATACTGCTCCGTGCGGTAACCAACAAACCCGGGAGTATTCCAGATATGAGCTGAGGGCCCGGTAGGCATTCCAGACTCATACTGGGGACTCGGGAGTATTCCAGATATGAGCTGAGGGCCCAGTAGGTATTCTAGACTCATACTGAGGACTCGGGAGCATTCCAGATACGAGCTGAGGGCCTAGTAGGCATTCCAGACTCGTACTGAGGGCTCGATGGTATTCCAGATACGAGTTGAGGGCCCGGTAGGTATTCCACACTCGTACTGAGGGCCCAGGGGTAATCCAGCTTGTAAAGCTGTGGACCCATTGTATGCTGTTCCGTTTGTTATGATATGTTTATGTGGACTGTATGTGTATCGGTATTGTGGGGGAAATCACTAAGCTCTCGGGCTTATAGTTTTAGTTTATTGTTTCAGGTACATCAGGGGATCGCGGCAAGGCAAAGGCGTGATCGTACAACTCCTCATGTTTTTTCTATGTTTCTGGGAAAACTCTGATATTATACATTTTGGAAACAAAGTTGTAATGATTTTTAATGGTTTGAAATGTTTTTAAAGGTTTAAATTGGTTTGAAATTTTGGGTGTTACAAGTTGGTATCAGAGCCTTTGTTTGAGTGAATTGGAGGAACATGCGTGTAACTCCAGTCTCAAATCAAGGAAAGGATTTTCAAAATGATTTTTTTCAAAAGGTTTTCAAAATAAGTAAAGGAGGATGCAGGATGTACGATCAGCCGGAGCCAGTAAGTGGACCCCAAAATACCATACAAGTTATTTGATTATGAGATATGTTAGAATAGCATGTTAGTACTAGGCTAGGGATCTTCAGGAAATGTATGATAGAATTGTCTGATTACATGATGCCTACTAGCCTAGGGTTTCCTTTATATGAGATTGACATCATTACTGTAGTTGCTTAGGGTATGCATCATGGTTATACATAACCAAGATCTTATAGCCTGAGAATGTTTGATTTGGCCTTATGTTCTGTTCTTGTTTGATTGGGAGCTTAGGGTAGGATTGGATATTCGAAAGTCTATAGGGTCCAGCGTTATGTATGGCTAGCATACACTAGTGCTGCAGGGTTGGTGGAAGTTTCATGGATAGGTGGGTTGTGTGAGGCCGAGAGGCTAGTTAGGAGATATTTAGCATTCCTCTAGGAGTGAGGACTGAGCGCTCGCTATGTTGTGTATTCAGTTAGGGAATTGTGGTGATGCTTGAGACAAATATGGGTAGGTGTGGAAGGTAGTAGGGGCCCATACTACTGAAAGCACAGGACCCATACGCGTGTCAAGTGAGTCACAATCCCTAGGGTTAGTGGGGAGTTGGCTCCCAGTTATTTATATGGATTATCTGATATCTTGTGGTATGTTTCAGAATGGTGATGACGAGACGCTTTGTGGCTGGATCCGGTTCGGGATCAGGATCAGGGGACAGAGGCCAGGAGGGGCCAACAGAACCCGAGCTAATGGTGCAGATGGGTACAGAGGAGTTGGATGTCAAGATCCGAGAGATCCTGCATGATGAGGTTGCTGCTGCGTTCCGGACACAGTTACCAGAGATGTTTGGGTCGATTAAGACCGCCATGGTGGAGTACTTTGATGAGCGCTATGCAGCCCTTGCAGAGACAGCCGCCGCAGCAGCTGCATCAGCTGTATCAGCGGAAGGGGGAGGAGTTGGTAGGGGCTTCCAGTACAGGGACTTCGATAACACGAAGCCCCCTACTTTTGATGGGACGCAGGATCCCATCAAGGCCATGAGATGGATTTTAGATATGGAGGGGTGTTTCTTCACCTGCTCGTGTCCTGCTGATCAGAAGGTCAGGTGCGCTCTGAACCTGCTTAGGTCTGGGGCCAAGGATTGGTGAAGACTTGTGACTAGGTCGTACACTGATGATCAGAGAGCTGCTGTTACTTGGGAGCAGTTCAGGGACATGTTCCGCGCCCGTTACATTCCGCGGGTTGAGCGGGAACGTTTGGCACAGGAGTTTCTGAGTTTGAGACAGGATGGGGAGTCAGTGACGAAGATCACCCGTATGTTCACTGAGAGGGCGATGTTTTGCCCGGAGTTTGCTTCCGAGCAGGCTCAGATGACTCGTTATCTGAGCATGCTCAAGACGGATATCCGTCAGTTTGTGTCTACCCAGCGATGTGATACTCTTCTAGAGTTGCAGGAGGCCGCCAGACGGCGTGAGCTAGAGATTGAGCTGCAGTTGAGGGAGCAGCAGCAGGCCCCGACATAGTCTCAGTCGGCGTCGAAGCGGTCTAAGACCGCTGATACTAGGACAGGGGGTCAGCAGAGCCGTACTTGTGGGAACTGCGGCAAGAGTCATTCTGGTGTGTGTCGAGCTGATAGTGGGTGCCACAGGTGTGGCAAGACGGGGCATTACACGAAGGACTGCCGCCAGGCAGTCCCGATTTAGGGTATGAGGTTATGTTATCACTGCGATCAAGTTGGCCACATGAGGGCCAACTGCCCACTACTTGCCGCCAAGCCGACACAGGCTCCTGCGCCGGCTACGATGAGGATTACTAATGGGAGGCAAGGTAGAGCAGAGCCTCCGAAGGCTTAGGGATGCACATTTCAGCTCACGGCCGAGGAGGCCAAGGCAGCACCGGATGTAGTTGCTAGTATGTTTCTATCCTTTATCTCGTTTACTATATCTGCTGTATGCTTATCTGTTGTACCTGTGATTAGGTACGTTTTTAGTGAACTCTTTGCCTGCTTTAGTTTTATTCGACTCGGGGGCGAGTCGGTCTTTCGTATCTCAGTCATTTAGTAGGGAGTTCAGGGTGCCAGTGGGCGAGTTAGAGTGTCATTTCCGATAGATTTGATTCTGATCCCCATGGGGGAGGTGTGCGTGATTGTAGGCATGGATTGGCTCAGTCGGCTCGGTGCTATGATTGATTGCGAGGGCCAGCGAGTGGTAGTTTGAACCCCAAGTGGGGGAGAACTGACTGTATATGGTGAGGGTACCAGAGTGGGATCATGGTTTTGTTCAGCTGCCAGGGCTCGACAGTACATTCAGCACGGGTGTGCGGGTTATCTAGCGTATGTGGTAGATACGCGGGTCAGGGATCAGATTTCGGTTTCTGATGTACCGGTGGTCAGGGAGTTTGCATATGTGTTTCCGGAGGAGTTGCCAGGGATACCTCCGGAAACGCAGGTCGAGTTCAGGATCGACCTGGTGCCAGGTGCGGCCCCTATCGCTAAGGCGCCGTACCGATTGGCACCGCCAGAGATGCAGGAGTTGTCGTCACAGCTGCAGGAACTGCTAGGCAAGCAGTTCATCCGTCCGAGCAGTTCTCCATGGGGAGCACCGATTCTTTTTGTCCGGAAGAAGGACGGTTCACACCGGATGTGCATTGACTACCGGGAGATGAATAAGTTAACGGTGAAGAACCGTTACCCACTCCCGAGGATAGACGATCTCTTCGATCAGTTGCAGGGTGCATCTTGGTTTTCCAAGATAGACTTGAGGTCTGGGTATCATCAGGTCAGGGTCAGAGAGGAGGACGTGGAGAAGACCGCGTTCCGAACTCGTTATGGACATTACGAGTTCGTGGTGATGCCGTTTGGGCTCACCAACGCGCCAGCAGTGTTCATGGACCTGATGAACCGGGTCTGTAGACCGATGCTCGATCGCTCGGTCATAGTGTTTATAGATGATATCTTGGTATATTCCAAGACCTGAGAGCAGCATGAGGAGCATCTGCAGGAGTTGTTGGGAGTTCTGAGACGACAATGGCTGTACGCCAAGTTCTCGAAGTGTGACTTTTGGCTACGAGAGGTCCAGTTCCTCGGACATATCGTTAACCAAGAGGGGATTTTGGTCGATCTGGGCAAAATCCAGGTGGTTATGCAGTGGGAGGTTCCAAAATCTCCCTCAGACATCAGGAGCTTTTTGGGATTGGCAGGGTACTACCGGAGATTCATACAGGACTTCTCCAAGATTGCGGTGCCCCTCACTCGTCTGATGAGGAAGGGGGTGGATTTCTGGTGGGGCCCTGAGCAGCAGAGGGCGTTTGAGACCCTCCACCAGCGGTTGTGCGAGGCCCCAGTCTTGACACTCTCGGAGGGAATTGAGGATCTTGTGGTGTTCTGTGATGCATCCATCACAGGTTTAGGGGTGGTCCTCATGCAGAGAGGGCGAGTGATAGCTTATGCGTCGCGGCAGTTGAAGCCGCATGAGACGAGATACCCTATGCATGACTTGGAGCTGGGGGCGGTGGTGTTCGCCCTCAAGATATGGAGACATTACCTTTACGGGGTTCGTTGCACCATATATACAGACCACAAGAGCTTGAGACATATCATGGATAAGCCAAACCTGAACATGAGGCAGCGCTGATGGCTAGATGTAGTCAAGGACTACGACTGCGAGATCCTTTACCACCCTGGTAAAGAAAATGTGGTTGCGGATGCTCTGAGCCGCAAGTCAGCTGGGCCTTCCGCCCCAGCGGTATGTATGAGGATAGCAGTAGACTCTCCGCTTGCGAGTTTGATCAGAGATGCCCATGTTGAGGGCATGTGATCGAAGAATTGGAAGTTGGAGAGGATCAAGGGTGAGAATGCCCGATTTGTGCAGGATAGTCGGGGATTATTGACCCAATGCGGTCGGGTTTGGGTCCCGATGTCTGGTGGGGTCAAGCAGACCGTCATGGAGGAGGCTCATAAGTCTCATTTTTCTATTCACCCGGGGGCCACCAAGATGTACCGAGATTTGAGTTTGAGATATTGGTGGCCGTGCATGAAGCGAGAAATCGATTGGTACGTCGAGAGGTTCTTGACCTGGAGGATGGTCAAGGCCGAGCATCAGAAGCCGCATGGAAAGCTGCAGCCCCTGGAGATTCACATGTGGAAATGGGAACAGATCACGATGGATTTTATTACCAAGTTGCCGAGGATGGCGAAGGGGTTTGATGCTATATGGGTCATCGTGGATCGATTGACCAAGAGTGCCCATTTCTTGGCCATACGGGAGAGCTCATTGGCCGAGAAATTGGCCGACGTGTATGTTCGCGAGATCGTGTCTCGCCATGGGTTTCCCGTTTCTATTGCCTATGATTGGGATGTCAGGTTTTCCTCCCGCTTCTGGCAGAAGTTTCACGAGGAGCTGGGCACACGGTTGCACTTCAGCACAACATTCCATCCGCAGACTGATGGTCAGAGCGAGCGGACCATTCAGACCCTCGAGGATATGTTGAGGGCGTGTGTCATTGATTTCAGTGGGAGCTGGGATTCCCACCTACCGCTTGCAGAGTTCGCCTACAACAACAGCTATCATTCCAGCATTGGCGCCCCGCCATTCGAGCTGTTGTATGAGCGGAAATGTCGCACCCCGGTTTGTTGGGGTGAGGTTGGTCACATGGTGATGGGACGGATGGATGTGGTCTTGCAGACTACCGAGAAGATTCAGCAGGTTAGACAGCGGCTGCAAACCGCTCAGAGTCGGCAGAAGAGTTACGCTAACCGACGCCGATCCGAGTTAGAGTTTCAGGTCGGTGACATGGTACTCCTGAAGGTCTCGCCCTGGAAGAGCGTGATCCTCTTCAGGAGGAGGGGAAAATTGGGTCCCCGATATATTGGGCCGTTCAGGATCATTGCCAGGGTTGGCAAGGTGGCTTACAGACTAGAGCTGCCGAAGGAGCTTAGTCGGATCCACAGTACTTTCCACATTTCGCAGTTGCGAAAGTGCATTGTGGACCCGGAGGCAGTGGTGCCACTGGATGATATTCAGGTTGATGAGCGCCTGAATTATATTGAGAGGTCGATTGCCGTTTTGGAAAGGAAAGTGAAAGTCTTGCGCAACAAGGAGGTTCCATTGGTAAAGATACAATGGGAGCATCGGAGGGGATCCGAGTGGATATGGGAGTCGGAGGCTGAGATGCGGGAGCATTACCCGGAGTTATTCGCTACAGCAGACTTCGAGGACGAAGTCTAAGTCAAGTGGGGGAGAATTATAACATCTTAACCGTCAGGTATTATTTTTTTTCCATTTAGACTTCATGTCTAAGGTCTACTCGACGAGTTGGCACTATGACTCGTCGAGTAGCAGCGGGCCAGGACACGTCAAATAATGAGTGACTCGTCGAGTCGGCATGAGGTACTCGTCGAGTCGGCATGAGGTACTCGACGAGTAGGAGCTGGCAATGGAAACCCTAATTTTCAGGGTTTTGCACCCTATATATTGGACCATTAACGCCTCCCACTGTCCTCTATCACCCTTTTGAGACCCAGAAACCCTAATTTCCGTGAGTGGGAGCTTGGAGAGTGTTTTGGAGCTTTGGGAAGTGACTTTTGTGAAGGAAATTGGTAGATCAAGAGGCTAGCATCAAGATTTTTGTGTGGATCCAGAGTCTACTTTAGTTTGGGCACGTTTTGGAGGTAACCTGCTGTTACCTTAACCTCTTTTTCTTCTAGAATCATTCATATGTGAAAACTAGGGCTTTCTTTAGTTATTCATGAAGGGATTTTGGTATGAGAGCTAGATCTGAAGTTGAAACTTCAGATCTGAACCTCTTTTGAGTCCTAAGTCCATAAAGCTTTCAGCTCTTGCAAGGATGAGACTCTCCCAAGGTGTAAAGCTCCATTAGAAGCTTAGATTGGTCATTTAGAGCCTTTAGGGCCTTGCATGTGTGTAAAGTTTGCAACTTTACGTGATAAACATGCCTTAGAAGCTTGGATCTGTAATCTGGAACCTTAGCATGGTTTAAAAAGGGTCTGCATGGATGAAGGTCTGCAAGGACTCGGCGAGTTGCATAGTCAACTCGGCGAGTCATATGAAGATGGTCGTGAACTCATCGAGTTGATGAACAAACTCGGCGAGTCCGTTGAAGATTGCCTTGAACTCGACGAGTCGTTCGATGGCTCGGCGAGTCGGCTAGGGTTTCTCCCAATTCTTGGACACGTATGAACTCGACGAGTTAAAAGGGAACTCGACGAGCCAATCAAGGATTTCACGACTTCTCGAGTTCAGGAAGGACTCGTCGAGTCGGTGAACAAACTCGACGAGTCGAGTCAACATGGACTGTTGACTTTGACTGTGGACTTTGACTTTGACCAAGAGTTGACGAGTTGACTTCTGAGGGTATTCTGGTAATTTGAAGATTTATGAAAATGGTGTTATGGTAACTATAGGTGGAGGAGTTCGTGTTGGTGATCCGAGAGTTGAGCTTCTAGTTTCAGACGATAGTTGCGAGGTGAGTTATCCTCACTATACTAAGGGGTCTAAGGCACCAAGGTCGGCCCATTGGTTATGTTATTTTAGCAGTATTAGATGTTGAATATGAGTTAGTGTTGCATGCTAGTGGGTATGTCAGTTAGGTAGATCTGTAGGACTACCTGTGTTGTTATATGAATATTTGCATGCTCAGTAATTATGTTATATGTTGATATGTTATGTGGGATGGGTTAGGTGATACGGCTCCGTGCGGTAAACAACAAACCTGGGAGTATTCCAGATATGAGCTGAGGGCCCGGTAGGCATTCCAGACTCATACTGAGGACTCGGGAGTATTCCAGATATGAGCTGAGGGCCTAGTAGGTATTCCAGACTCATACTGAGGACTTGGAAGCATTCCAGATACGAGCTGAGGTCCCAGTAGGCATTCCAGACTCGTACTGAGGGCTCGATGGTATTCCAGATACGAGCTGAGGGCCCAGTAGGCATTCCAGACTCGCACTGAGGGCCCAGGGGTAATCTATCTTGTAGAGCTGTGGACCCATTGCATGCTGTTCCGTTTGTTATGATATGTTTATGTGGACTGTATGGGTATCGGTGTTTTGGGGGAAATCACTAAGCTCTCAGGCTTACAGTTTTAGTTTATTGTTTCAGGTACATCAGGGGATCGCGGCAAGACGAAGGCGTGATCGTACAGCTCCTCATGTTTTGTCTATGTTTATGGGAAAACTCTGATATTATACATTTTGGAAACAAAGTTGTAATGATTTTTAATGGTTTGAAATGTTTTTAAAGGTTTAAATTGGTTTGAAATTTTTGGGTGTTACAGCTACAGTTAGGCCGGCAGTCCTGGGGGGACAAATGTCGTTAACGTTTTCGATGTCGGAAGAACGTCGTGTTCAGGCCATCTTAGGTCATAGTATGGTTATAAGAACTTACATAGAGAGAACAACGATACATTTACGGAGTAATATATTTTCAAACAGACTTATTGGGGTATTAACTTTACATTTGGTTTATGAGGAAAACATACCTTCAACTGGTTTTACTCAATAATAAAACTACATTACACGATTTTCCAGTATAACATGGGTTACATTCCTAGAAACATACTTTTAAAGGGGTTACATGCAAATACAACTACAGTACACTATTTTCTAGTACAGTGCAACTTACAATTCTGAAAGTAACATTATTTTTACCTCAATGATTACTTAGCGTATACGTTAGGGTTATATATAATGAAGATCCTATATGCATTAGAATGCGTGATTCTGCCTTAGATCCTGTTCTTTGTTTGGTTGTGGGTTTAGGGCAAAGTCACTCATTCGACTGTCTGTTAAATCTTGATTATATATAACTTGTATACACTAAGTGATCATAGGAGGCACAAGTATGGGTCACACCATTTACATAAATTAAAACTTCGTATTACAAATTTTAAGCATAAGAAACTTATATATTTTGGTCTTAAGGTACTAAGACTACAAGAGTTATACAAAGAAAATATTGGATTTTCTGGAAGAACACACTAACGTTTTCAAGGAACAAAGAACATACTTTTTCATACAAATTGCTTATGAACTCACCAACTTTAATGTTGAAACTTTTTCAAACTACATGTATTCTCAGGAAATTAGTAGACAGGTACCCACACATGTTTTCAAGAAGACGGAGCATAGTAGCGTCAAGTCTTAGTTTTTGCTATATTTTTGGTGTCAAATAAATGATGATTTGAACACAATGTAAATTAGATATTTTCAATGTGATGGTTGTGTCGCTTTGATTACTATTATTCAATTGTTATGATACTGTACATGACGTCATCCGCCCCGGAACGTTTCCGCCGTTCCGGTTTGGGGGTGTGAGAAAATCCAGTTCCATGATACCTTTGAGAAGATTGAAGGTTGAAATAATGCTTTGATGAGCAGTAGGTGCATGCTTCCTCAAAAGGGGGAAGTGAAAGTAATCCAAATCAAGAACACAAAAACAGAAACGAAGAAACTTCTAAGTCCAAAACTCCATCTTTTCATCAAACTCCTCCCAGAGATCAATCTGCTAACGCAGAGCATAACAAACTTCCAACTCCCCGGTCTTCTCCAAAGAATCCAACTCCACGGTATTCACCTCAAAATTTTCCAAAACAAACTCATCCTCATTTCAAAAATCTAGCACCGCAAATGTCTTCTGATCATTCTAACGACTCCCTAGCCACTCTTCAAAAGAAACGTGACTGGAGGGCCGCCAAGTTTGTAGAACAAATTTTGAGAGCTCATGGATTCGACACATCGATGAATGAGTCGTTAATCAACTCTTGGGTAAATCCTAACCGCAGACTTCTGGATGATGACTATTGACCAATTCTCACCTATGCTGAACCACCATCAGATGGTTACTGGGACATACCCATCTCCCCAAACTCCAAGTTTTTCCCAATATTCGAACCATTTGATCTCATCCTTCCGAATGATCAAAGACTCCCACTGGAATTTGAATGCTTGAATCTTTTTCATGCTAAGCATGGTTCTAATTTTGAGAAAATCTGGTCCAATGATAGACCAGACGGGGTAAAGAACTACAAAGTGAGAAAATTCATGAAAACTAAATTTTATCAATATACCCTGACCAGAAGAGGAGATGAATACATCAGAACTCAGGCTGATTTTGTGTGCATCAACCCCGAAGAGATATTCATGACATCCAGGGTGTTTCAAGTTAAGGCTGATAAATATCCAAAGATAAAGGTGGCTTGTGAAAGAGCTTGAGAATTCCTCAATGCATTGGTATGCGACTTTGGAAAGATAGATGCTGAAATACATCCAGTCCTTGCCAAGAAGTTCGATTTCCATGACTTCAAGACCGTGCCAAACTTTACTGAAGGATTCCAAGACATGTCACTTGGTGCAGCAAATGACCTTGAGCTAGGGGTCGTATACAAGAAAGCTCAAGATGGTCCTAAGTATTTCATTCCGGTAACCGCAATCCATCGACTGACCAAGAAACAACTGGATGTCACTCAGGCTTCAGTGCAAAGAGCGAAGCACACTACTGATGAAGTCAAGTTCGAGATCACACGAAGAATCCATTGGTTGTTCGAAGTAAGAAAGTTTTGGTGGATCATAATCCGGTTCCTTAAATTGCAAAAATGAAGAAAATAGCTAAGAGGTCACTTTGGGGGAAATTGTTGAAACAAAAAGTGACCCTCTTTAGGTAAGGAACCGTAGATCTGGATTGCTGTTCATATCGAAGAATTAATCTTATCGTTTGTGAACCGAAGCCCAGAAGACCTACCGCAGAGTTGAACGATTTCATGAAGATTTCTTTGTTACTTTACTGACTTAGCGTGCTTACTTTTTTTTTGTCCAGTGAACCTTGTATTGTCACTAAAGTCAGTAGTTTAGTATTTGTTTATTTCCAATGTAACTTTTCGGGACTCTATAAATAGAGACTCCCTCTTCATGTAACACTTACCCACTTTCAGAACTATTATTGTAATACAAAGATCATTCATATCTATCTTAATTAATAATCCGAGTTCCTCTTCACTTTAAGTTGATCACATTGACAAACTTGTGTTTGAATGCAAACCTTGTTATGAATCAACTTGGTGTCTACTTGATATAACTTTTTGTCATTTATATTTCCTTTATATTTCCGCAATCTAACACTTCTAACTTATTATTGTTGAGCTAACAAGATCCTTGAGATTAACTTTCATTCTGCAACTTATTTTCTTGTACTAACGTTTGTTCAAAGTGTTTCACTCAACAGGTGGGTTATGAGTTATATATATATATATATATATATATATATATATATATATATATATATATATATATATATATGGTGAAAAGGAAATTTTTGGTAGGAAGGTTGTTATTTTGGCGAACCAAAAAGTTGAACCATTAGTTGAATAAAAAATAACATGATTCAGAAAAAACAATTCCAGAAATAACATCTTGATCTTGATGATTCATTTTAGCAATGATTTTGTTGTTATTCACTAAAATTGTCATAAAATTGAATTTTTGCTTGATTTACCAATAAATGAAGCATAAATGTATTTTTTGGGAATTTTTCTTATGAATCATCTTACTTTTGATTCATCAAATGATTCATTATGTTGGTTTTGTAAAACAAATATGGATATAAAAAATTTGTTACCTTCCTACCAAAAATTTCCTTCTTATATGATTCGGATATATATATATATATATATATATATATATATATATATATATATATATATATATATGTAGGTAAGTATCTATGTATGTATGTATGTGTTATAATATGAATATATGGAAATGTAATACATTGAGTAAATGATGATGGAGTGAATCAAATTGCAAACTTGCTTAAGGGTCATAGTGGACGAAGGCGAGGCCATCTTCTGGTTGTCGTAGTTTATTGGCAAGGCCATAATCTGGTTGCCATAGTTATATGTCGGGACTGTTTGTCAGATATCATAGTTATATGTTGGGACTGTTTATCAGTCGTTGTATTTATATATCGAGATTATTTGTCATTAGTCATAGTTTTTTTTACTGAATTGTTTATGAGATTTCGTGGTTATTTGACGGGATTGTTGGATAGTTGTCGTAGTCTAGTCAATGGGATTTTTTATTTGTGGTTGTAGTCTAGTTTCAAGATAATACTCCGGTTGTTGTAGTTGAATTGAGTGATGACATTCATAGAATAGTCTCCATTATGTTTATAAATGCATGTCAAGAACAATTTTATCAAATGGTTTTGATAACAGTTGGTGTTTACACCCTCGTAACTCATAATAAAATTTTGTCGTATGCATTATGTTTAAATGTCATGTATTTCTAGTTTTAAGATAATAATTAGGAACTGATGTTGAGGTAGGTGGTGGAGAGCCAATCGATAGAATCTGGGTTTAGTTTCCTCGATGTAAGCAACCTTGTAGCTTTACTATGGTTTATTTGTATCAGTTCTAATACCCAAAAGAATAGTATTACAAATGTAATTGTAAGGGAAATGAGAAAAAAATTAGGACCATATTTTATAAATGAGTCCTTTTAACATAAAATGTTTTATAAATTATAGTATTTCAATGTGTAAAATCTGGGGGTGTTACATTTATCTAGTGCGTGACTTCTTGGGATGACATATTAAATGGGAACAGGTGGGGTGTTTAATAGCGATGAGCATGACGGATGTTTGTGACCTGTGGGGATGTGAATTAAGAGCTATACTTATTTCCTTGGATATTTAAAATACTTGAGCACAATGGATGAATTGTGCCAATGGAAAGGGAAACGAGCCTTTAGTTCTTTCTCTGGATAATTAATCGTTCTCCAAAATTGTGTCATTGGGTGATATCTTCTATCGTCTGAATTATTGAAAATATATGATAAAATTATTTGTTTCTTTAAGTGATAGACATATATGTGCAACACGAATTCATTAGGCACTAAGCTTACCTATTATGGGCAAGATCCTTTAATCATATCCAGGATCCTTAAATATTTCTGAAGCCTCGAGATCCTTAAACGTATCCCAGGATTCTGCTTATTACTACTAATATTTATTAACACTTATAACGTCTATACTTTTCTTTATTTTTCTCACATGTGCAGAACTGGTCAACACATGACGCATTCTCAACGGAGAGTCATCTCACCGAGGCAAAAGACCCGGAATACCAAGTCAAAATAACGTTCATATGCTGATTCGGGAGGATCCCGAAATTATCAAACTTCTTGTTACTTACACTAGACTATAAATAAAACATGTATCTAGCACACTATATACACGATTGACCATAACATTACTTTGTACTCGTATTAACTTCATAATCTTTGTAATCTCATATTAAAATCAATAAAACACATCAAAGCATGTAATTATTATCACCCCCCACGGATTTATCCCAGAGATCCTACAAAGGATCAAGGGCTTTCCTCGTAACTAATTTGTCTCACTTTGATTACCATTTGATACTTACATTACACTAACACCACAACCTCTCATACAATTTGGTTGAATTACACTTGATCAGTTTTTGACCAAAACAATTTGGCGCCCACCGTGGGGCCATGGTGTTCATAATCGTTCAAGAATCATGTCTACCCAACCAACCTTATCCTCTTCCTCAACTCCTCTCATTTCCTCTAAAAATATTCCTCCACCCTCAGGTGGAGCTCCCAAGAAAACCTCCGAGGCACCAAAGAAAAACATCTCTCTGGTTGCTACCCAAGGATTTCAGGATCCTCCTGTACTGATTTCTAATAATGAAATATTTGCTATGATGAAAAGATTGAAATGAAAAGTCACTCAATAGCAGGAGGACAAAAGAACGATACTCAAGGAAGTGGAGAGAATGAGGGCAGAGATCTGCAAGCCTCAAGAAGCCGCACCCTCGATCTTCTAGCCCAAGATCTTGAACTTCGACAACACGGGATCCTCAATACCGGCCTCCGTTCCTTCCTAGGACATGGCTCCAAGAGAGCAAGCCCATACGCTCCGGTATCCCGGTGAAACCTTTGTCAATCCCAATAATAAGGATCCCGGTAACTTCGTCAATAATAATACCTTTACCACTGCAACAGCTACGACAGATGATCTCAAGCGTACCTAGAGTAGTTTAACCTATACATAAAGTCTCCCCAACAAGCAATAGGATCTCGAGATTCGCTCCTGCAATCACTGACATCGAGGTCCCTACGTGCTTCCAAAATCCCAGTATGAAGCCATGTGACGGGACCACAGATCTTGAAGAACATATGGCACAATGCAGTGAAAGAATGGAGATCATCCCCATACCCACACACTTGAAAGAAGCTTGTATGTGCAAGGGTTTTGGATCAACCTTCACATGATCAACTTTGAAATTGATACTATACGTTCCTCCTTATTCTGTCACTTCATTTGCACATTTAGTTAATATTTTTAACAACCAATTTTCTTGTAGCAGAATATTCGAGAAGATCACTAGTGATCTTTATCGAGTGGTTTAAGATCCCAAGGAATCCCTTGGGGAGTTCATGAATAGATTTAGCAGGGAAGCCCTGAGTATCCCCAACATTGACGTGGCAACTATCGTATAAGCCTTCAAAATGGGCTTGAAGAAAGACTCCCCTTTCTACGAAGACCTTGTAATAACTCCATGCAAAAGAATAGACGAAGTAAGGAGCAGAGCCCTAACGTTCACAAGGCTCGAAGAAGACAAGGAGATCCAAAAGAGGAGCAAACCACCAAACTCATATGATAACCCAAATAGAAAGTTCGGCTCCTTGGCCCAGAGAGGATATAAGTCTAAACCTTATTCCAGACCCGATCATCACATGGTTAATGTCGTTGAAGATGAAGGGGAAGAAGAAGAATTTCCCGAAATTACTGACTACTGTTTCTCTGTGGATATTTCACGTTTAATATTTGCTATGCAAGATCTTGGCGACAGAGCAAGATGACTAAGGAATGGGGAAAAATCCACCACCTGGAAAGACAAGTCCAAACGGTGTGCATACCATGAGGACTTTGGTCACATTACGAAAGAGTGCATATCCCTAACAAAGAGATTAGTTACTTACTCAGCAAATGATACCTCAAGGAGATCCTTTGAAGAAGAAAGGAAGGGTCCAAAGAAAAGGATCAGGATCCTCATATGATCCTAGAAAAACCAGGATCCCCTCCTGCGGATGCTAAGGTAATCAATGTAATTTTTGGAGGATCTGACATTTGTGGCACCTCTTATTTTGTAGCAAAAAGACATGCTAAAATGTCGAAGATAGAGAAAGAATAAAGGCCACGGAAAAAGACATCGATCACAGACGAGAAGGAAATCACCTTCGACGAAACAGATAGAATAGACTCCCAGGATCCTCATCATGATGGCTTGGTGATCACTCTTTACATTGCCAACCATTTTGTCAGAAGGATACTTGTTGATGGAGGATCCTCAGCCAACATCATACTCCTGGACGCTCTGAAAAGGATGAACATCCCCGAAGCCGATTAGTCAAAATATCCTCAGTGCTAATCAGATTCAGTGGTGAAACAAAACATACTGTCGGCGAAATAAAACTACATATTTACATTGAGGGGTTAAAATCTATACAACGCTTTTGTGTAATCGATACATTTTCCTCCTATAATGTTATACTAGGTAGACCATGGATCCACGATATGAAGGCTGTCCCCTCAACATACCATCAATGTGTCAAAATGTCCACTCCATGGGGGAGAACAAAGATCACATGTGATTAATAAGAATCCAGGAATGCTACAAGACTTCGATGAAATCTTCAACAACACCACAACAAGTTTAGCAGTTAAATCAAGGTACACAAGGTGTGTTGGAGACAAGAGAACAGGATGTAAAGGAAGTGCCCATGAACCTTGAGGATCCTGAAGCCAAACACCTGATAGGATCCTCACTGCTAGAACGAATCGAACAGGAAATAATAATGTTCCTGAAAGATAGAAGCAAAACATTCTCCTCGAAGCATGAGGATATGACAAGTATAGACAAGAATATCATAACTCATAAACTTAACATTGATCCTTCTTTCAAACCAATACACCAAAAGAGAAGAAAGTTTGCACCCGAAAGAAACCAGATCATCCAAGAAGAAGTAGAAAAGCTCCTCAAAATAGGGATGATCAAGGAAGTCAAGTTCCCAAAATGGCTAGCCAACATGGTCAGCGTCCAGAAGAAGAATGGAAAATGAAGAACATTTGTGGACTATACGGATCTGAATAAGGCTTGCCGTAAGTATCCTTTCCCCTACCACACATAGAATCCATAATAGATTCTACAGCTGGCCATGAACTGCTAACGTTTATGGATGCATCAGCGAGATTCCAACAAATCCAAATGGAACAATCTGACTAAGAGGATACCGCATTCATTACCCCAACAGATATATACTGCTATACTACTATGCCCTTTTGTCTTAAAAATACAGGTGCAACATACCAAAGGTTAGTCAACCGGATGTTCAAGGATACACTGGGGGACACCATGGAAGTCTACATTGATGACATGGTGGTAAAATCAAAGAAATTTGCGGATCACCTCAAGGATCTTAAAAACGTTATCAATAGACTAGACAAATATAACATGAAGTTAAACCCTTCCAAGTACCACTTTGGAATGAGGTCAAGAAAGTTCCTTGGATACATGGTGACTAAAAGAGGAATAGAAGCAAGTCTGGAGCAAATAAAATCCATCATCGATTTAAGATCCCCATCCTCGACGAAGGATATTCAGAGACTAACAGGAAGAATAGCAGCACTTAACAGGTTCATCTCAAGATCCTCAGAAAGGTGCAAGCCTTTCTATGATATCTTGAAAAAGAACAAAAGATTTGAGTGGACTAAAAAGCTCAAAGATGCTTTTCAGGAACTCAATAATTATCTAAGTTATGCACCCTTGCTAGTGAAACCACTAGATAGGGAACCACTCCTCCTATGCCTTTCAGTATCCTCTAACTCTGTAATGGGGATCAACATCTCATATACTACGTAAGTAAAAGTCTCCTGGGTCCTGAGAATAGGTATTCCTATCTTGAAAAACTAATACTTGAATTAGTAACTGCTTCCACAAAATTAAGACACTATTTTGAAACACATACTATACATGTTAGAAATAATTAACCCATCAAGAATGTTATGCGAAAACCAGAGATTTTAGGTAGGATGGAAAAGTGGTCTATAAAGCTAATCACATATGACATCAAGTATGAACCAAGATCAGTAATAAGGTCACAAGCACTAGCAGACATTGTGGCTGATTTTAGTGATGATCTACAACCTGAAGCGGAGTTAGAAAGCAAGGAACTCCATAAAGAAGAAAGAATGGGAAGATGGACACTCTTCACTGACAAATCCTCAAACTTTAGAGGAACAAACTTATGGATCATACTAAAATTGCCACAGGGGGACATCATACCCCAGGCATTCAGCTGTGAATTCGATGCAACCAACAACGAAGCTGAATACGAAGAATTGATCATGGGATTACAGTTAGCCAAGGTTCTTCAAATCAAGGATCTTCAGGTATTTTTTGACTCTTTATTATTAACTAATCATTTTAATGGATCATATGCAGTAAAAGGCGAAAGACTCGCACTATACCTTCAAATCCTCAAAAAGTTGGCCTCTGAATTCGAAGCTTTCAGCCTAAGCCAAGTTCCCAGAGAAGAAAATGATGAGGCTGACACACTACCCAACCTAGGGACTTTCCTTAAGATCCTGTCAGAAATCAAGATCCCTATAACTCGTATATTGATCCCTGCCATAGAAGAACCCTCCAATAAACTAGATGATCCCAATCACCATGACCAAACAACTAACGTGGCAATAATAGAGGAACATGACCCTCAACCTCTTCCTCAGGATCCTAACTACCATGATACAAACATTTAGGATCATCCACAACACTCCAAATATTGGATCCATCCCATTGTGGAATATCTCCAAAATGACACAATCCCAAGTGAAGAAAAAAGTGAGAGAGAATTCAAGATGAGGGTCTCACGATTTGTGATGATCCAAGGAAGACTGTACAAGAAATCCATGGCAGGTCCATACCTTAGATGCTTAGAAGATCACGAAGCTGCAGAAGCCCAAAAAGATATACACGAAGGAGATTGTGGCAACCACACTCGTGGTAGATGCTTATGCTCTAAGCATTAAGGACGGGATACTACTAGCCAACAATGAAAAAGGATGCTTTTGTTGCATACCCAAAAATGTGATGCTTGTGAAAGACATAACAACTTCCTACATCAACCAACAGAACCGTTACATGTTATTGTTTCCCCTTGGCCATTCATGAAATGGGGAATGGACATAGTTGGCAAGTTACCAAAGGCCCATGGGGGAAAGATATTCATGTTAGTGATGACAGATTACTTCTCGAAATGGATAGAGGTAGAAGCCTTTGTTTAAGTACGAGAAAAGGAAGTGGTCTCATTCATCAAACGAAATATCATGACCAGGTTCGGGATCCCTGCTGAAATCATATGCAATAATGGGTCCCAATTCATAAGCAAAAGGACTAGAGACTTTTATATGAGTTGCGGGATTAAAATGATAATGTCCACTCCTGTCCACCCTCAAGCCAATGGTAAAGTTGAATCCAACAATAATATCATAGTCAACAATCTAAATAACATGTTATATGAGAAGAAAGGAAGATGGGCAAAAGAACTTCCTCTTGTCCTATGGGCAGATAGGACCACTTCAAAGGCAGCCATTGGCCAAACTCCATACTCCTTGGTGTTTGGAACAGAAGCTGTGATCCCTACTGAACTAGTAATCCCAACAGCAAGGTATCAGTTGCAGAATCAAGAGAACAACGATATGATCTTGACACTATTGATGAACTCAGTGATCTTGCTAGGATCTGCATTGCTGCTCATCAACAAAGGACCACCAAAGCATATAACAAGAACACTAAAGTCAGTAAGTTATAGGTAGGTGACTTGGTACTTAGGAAAACATTCCAAAATACCAAGGATCCCAATAAAGGCAAATTGGCACCTAAATGGGAAGTACCATATCTCATAGATGTTGAAGCAGAAAATGGGACATATTGGCTAGCTACCCTCGATGGAAGTGTCTTGTCAAGAGCCTGGAATGCTATACATCTTAAAGCTTATTTAATGTAAGTGAAATTAGTCATTTTCCAACAAACTCAAGTTACACATACTCTTTACCTTTTACCCTTTATTTTCATTATTATTATTATTTGGTCTTTTCAAATACCATTACTAGCTTAAGAAACGGAGGGGCGTTAGCTAGAGTAACGCCCACCCCTAGCTAATATTTGTTGAGCACATGAATTCAAGGATCTTGACATTCGAACATCCTAACGTTCAAGGATCTTGATATCCCAATATTCAAGGACCTTGACATCTGAAGATCCTGATCACCACGGATCCTAATGTTCAAGGATCCTAACGATCAAAGACCTTAATGTTCAAGGGTACTTAATCCCCTCTAAGGTTTAAAGAGTTAATTACCTCTTTCATATGAGTTAAGGTTTCTACACGTTGCTTGGATGCACGAAATCTTATTATGGGATGTGAATAAGGGGATCATTTCATGCTTCAGTGACTTGGCAACCCTCTTATTTTTTAACATAAGTTAAGATCCTAAAGTTTGACTCTAAGGTTAATAACATTGACATGTTATCTCAAGTTGTGATCTTCCGAAGAAAATACCTAATGTTTATAACATTTTCATGTTATCATACGATTTGGGATCTTCCCCATAAAATACATAAGGTTTATAACATTTTCATGTTATCATACGATTGGGGATCTTCCCCAGAAAATACCTAAGGTTTATAAGATTTTCATGTTATCATACGGTTTGGGATTTTCCCCGGTAATTTACTAAGGTTTGTAACACTAACGTATTACCTTGAATTTGGATTTTCGCTAGTGAGTTACTAAGAACTACAACATTAATATGTTATCTGAAGATTGAGACACTCCCCCAAAAATATGCAAGACTTGTGACATTACCATATCATAAACAAGAGTTTTCTTAGTTATTTACCAAGTTGGAGTTATCTCCAATTGATTTCTAAGACACAATCCTCCCCACAGCTCACTAAGTTGAAGCCAATCCAGGATCCTTCCTGATGAACTCCTAAAGCAAGGATCCTTCCATATGAAAATTTCAGGATCATACGAAACTAAGGGAATCATAACATCAGATTTCTCCTAAGTCAAAAAATTGTAAGGATGACCAGGTTCAATCTATCCTTTAACATTATTTTTCCTACATAAAAAATGTTTATTATCCTAAAAGATCTTAACTATTTTAGATCCCAGTTTAATGACTAATCATTTTAGGCTAATCAAATCTTACAGATTTTTTGTAAGGTTTGAACTCTTTAGGATCCTGATTATGTATGAACCCCCAGAACTCCTATTGCTACAACCACACAACTCAAACATGCAAAGTAAGAAGAAATATAAAAAAACCATAGCATAAAAGGGGTTGCCCGCCAACCCCACAAAAGAAAGAGTGAAATATTGTTTTACAACCCAAATTTATTCAAACTGTTTTTAAAAACTAAGTCAATCTCAAGCTACAAACTTTTCACCACCATTCAAAGCCACCTCCGACTTTTCACCGACAGGCTCGCCAGTCAATTTGCTCAGGGATTCACGCTTAATTTTTGCCTCCCAAATAGCAATAGCAATACTCATCCTCACTTCAGCAATCACGTCATTCATCGCAAAGCATGATCTATTTGAGAAAGCTTGGCCTTGAGATCCTCATCGGAGCGAGAAACATGATCAACAACTGAAAATGAACAATGGTAAATAGGTAATAAAACTAAATGGAAAAGAACACATGAATACTCACAGATGGGAGAAGGAAATCAACTTCTTTAGTGCATCCTCTGTTCCAAGATTCTAGAGATCCCAAGCATCATATGGTTTCCTCTTGCGAGATGTCGAGGTCTTCACAGTGTGGTCGAGCTAAGTCTTCTTATAAGGAAGAGAAGGAGGGACCTTTTCCTTCTACACCATGAGCAAACCGCTAGACATGTCGTCTTCAAGCTCGGACAAGACGAATCGAGCACCAGAACGAGTGTTTTTGGATCCTATACAATATGAGGGATCCTCATAAGATCAGGATCCTAAATAGATAATAACACTAAGAAGGATCCTTACCAGTGGCCATCGAAGCTGTTGTAGATGAACCATCTTGAAGACTAGGAGACTCAAGCTTGAATGATCTGACGTCTGCAGATAAAGCAAGAAAACACCTCACCTTATCATCGGTATCCTCAACAATAGGGAAAGCTTCACCAAACTTGTAACCTGCATCAAAATAAACAAAATAAGAAAGATTAAACCCTTGGACCCTCAAGATCAATAAATAAGATCCTACCCTTTTCAACCCAAGCTTTAGGCAAGAGATCGCAACCATCGATAGAGTCACGCCTCACAAAAAAGAACATTTTCTTCCAGGCCTCATCGTTGTGTTTGGTTTTCAAGATAAGAGGGGATTTGTTGGTTTTAACCCTAAACAGAAAACGAGAACTCCCAAAAGTAGAGAGATAATAAACAAAATCCAACTCAGTAAGACAAGTGTCTAGATTTTGGGAATGATTCACTCGCTCGACCAAGTAAAAAATCCTCCAAATAAATTGCATCGTTTGGATATAGGAAAGCTTGGTGGCTTTAAAGAAATCAGAAACAATACCCGAAAAGGATATTTGAAGCCCAAAGAAAAGGGATATTTAGGGAAGCATACCCAAGAAGGAGAAGCAAAATCAGGTTAAATAGAAGGATCAAAGGACCTGAAGATCGTATCGGAGGGAAAAGCTTCGTTGGTCTTAAGAAACTACATGTCCTTGTCACTGAAGGAGCATACTTCATCATAGGCCAAAATCCCCTGATCAACAAAATTATTCTCTGGAGGAGCAGTAATGTTGGCACGAGAACGAGTTGCCTTCTTGCCCATGATCAACGAAAAGAAGAGAACAAAACAAAAACAAGAGAAAGAAGTTACTTGTGAAGGTGGGCGGAGACGATCATAGGAAGTATTGGGGAAGGAAAAAGGAGTTATGGAGATTAGCCCTATTTAACCGAAGTAGTAGAAGAGAGAGAACATGATTTGACTATGTAATGATGCTTATGGAAAGGATAAAACCTATCCGAATAGGGTTTGAAATTCAAATTGTATTACCTCTTTTATTTTTTAAATTTAATTATACCTCCAAATATTTACAAACTAAAATTTATATTTCGCAGGTATAATTTGGGGGCAATTGTTATGGGCATGATCCTTGAATCATATCCGGGATCCTTAAATATTTCAGAAGCCTCGTGATCCTTAAACATATCCCAGGATGCTAATTATTACTACTAATATTTCTTAACACTTATAACAACTATACTTTTTTTTTATTTTTCTTACATGTGCAAAACTAGTCAACACAAGACCAATTCTCAACGGAGAGTCATCTCAACTAGGCAAAAGACCCGGAATAGCAAGTAAAATAACGTTCATATGCTGATTCTGGAGGATCACTGAATTATCGGACTTCTTGTTACTTACACTAGACTATAAATAACACATGTATCTAAAACACTATATACACGATTGGCCCTAGCATTACTCTTGTACTCGTATTACTTTCATAATCTTTGTAATCTTAGATTAAAATCAATAAAACACATCAAGGCAGGTAGTTATTATCACCTCTCAAGGTTTTATGTCGGAGATCCTACAATGGATCAAGGGATTTGCTTGTAACTCAGTTGTCTCACTTTAATTACCATTCGATACTTACATTACACTAACACCACAACTTCTCATGCAATTTGGTCGAATTACACTTGCTCAATTTTTGAACAAAACATAAGGCCAAGAGGCAGGCTTAATCAGAAATATGATAGAGGAGTTTTGCAAAGATGTAACATCCGAAACTGTTCAGTTGAAGACTTTATTTTATTTTATTTGTAGTTTAGACACTAAATAAGTGTTAGAAATGATCTTGGAAGTTATTGGAATAATTATTTTTTAATAAATATATATTTGAAAATTAGGATGTTATATTTATAGCTCTTTACAAGGTCTCATGAATAAATGTAAAGTGAAAATTGCATAAAAAGATATATGATGAAATCGATTAAAGTTCAACATCATCAGATTCCTTTATGTTTTATAGATTTTTAGAAAACATACTTAAACTTCAAGTTTCTTCAAAAATTCTTTTTGGATCGATATTTCTTGTTTAAGTTCACTCTTTGTATTTTTTGAACAGGTTATATCATATGTTCAAGACCCTTGAAAATAGATACATCGTATTCGAATACTATATCCTTTACCTTTTTATGTGGTTATCAAAAGGATTAATGATAGACAAGTTTTCAAGAATGGAATTATGTTTGGTTATGCAAGAGTAGTGTAGCTTTAAATTTGATGTTAAAAGGTTTATCGAAGAAAAATTCCGAGGGATTGAAACAGAGAATATATTCCGTGTAAACCTATTTCTGTAAATAATAATAATAATAATAATAATAATAATATACCAAGTGAATGGTTTATATCAATTTTAATTTTAAGAATAAATTCTATTCAGTTTTGTTTGCAAAATACTTGTATGACTTAAATATGAAAGATTTGATATATTTGTATGATGGTCAAATTATTTGTTTATACCAAAGGGCTCTAGCCTAGCGGTATCCAATGTTGTTCTCCCTCTTTGAGGTTGAAGGTTCAAGTCTTACAGTGTGCATAGGTGGAATAATTTACGAATAGTTTAATAGTTTATTTTGCCGTTTCAAAAAAAATTATTTGTTTATTCAACTATGTTTTATATTTTTTCTGATCTTACAACCATTTTATGCAAGAATGTTAAATACATATTTATAAAATATTAGTTCATTTTATTACTAATTTATGCAATAAAGTTTAGATTTTTGTTAGATTATATTATATTGTTTATGTATTATATCGGCGCTCTTTGTAAATATGTTATATTATATATTGATATCAATACATGCAACCCTAATTAATGGGATTTCCACATAATCTATCATGGTATCAAGTCAGTAAACCCTACCTCTCTCTTTAACCGAGCGGAAAGCCTTCCCTTTTTTCCGGTTGCCGCTCTTTCTTTCCTGTTGGTCGACGTCTCTCACAATCTATCGTGCCCCGTTCATGCTTCATGATTGTCTCCACTGCACGGTAGATCTATTACAGCTCGCTGATGTACCTTGTTGCGCCACCACATACATCGTCGCCTGCCTTGACGCTACCATGGATCACCACCAAACTCTCTCTGTCGATGCTTGCCTGCTTTCGAGAAGAGCATTACTAGTTCACTAGTTTCCGCCTACCATGGTAAAGCTTCCAACATTTCCTTTTTGTCTCACTTAGATTTATTTTTGGGTTTTTTCACTGGTTTACCATGTCCACTCTTGTTAATTCTTCTATTGTCATGGGTTCGACCTCTACTGCAAATCAATTGGTTTTTCCGCTCACTAATGTTTACTCACCGTTCGGTTTAAGAGTTTCTATGGATGACTCCAAACATAATCTGTGGCGCAAGATTGTTTTGGACATGTGTAAAGGTGCTAAAGTCCATGGGCATATCAGTGGTAAATCAAAACCTAAAGATGATGATGATGAAGATTGGAATGTTATTGATTCTAGAAATAAATTATGGTTCTATACCACATGTGATGCAATCCTTTTGTAAATAATATCAGGTAACGAATGCACCGTTAAGGATCTAGGGAACAAGCTTGACAAGTTCTTCCTCAACAACAAAATAGCACGAACGCTACAACTTCTTGAGCAGTTCTGCTACACCAAGAAAGGCTCCTTGATGAAGGCACTAGTGTGGAAGATCTGGCCCTTGTGTTATTAGAGGCCCATGATCGTGTGACTAAAGTGGATTCACAGAAGTAAGCATAACTTTGGCTACGGGGCTCCATTTTGGACCCACGACTAGACAATTCGATTTTTAGAATGAGGAATACGTCATGTTAAGTACGTGAAGGGTACTTACCTATATTTAAGTCTGGACATTGGTTTCTAAATGGAGTTATAGATGTTTTTGTGTTTTTCTCATAATTTTTGGGATTTTTTAGGTTTTTTTTGGCCCATGGTTGTTTTGAGGCCCTTTTCAATTTTTTGTTCTTATTTATGTGTTACTGATGTAATTTGGATGGTTATTCATCATTTTTAAGAACTTTCAATTTTCTCCCAAAATTTTGTGTGTTGAACCATATTTTGAAGTCAATCCTATGGTATTTGTAGAATCAACGTGGTTTAAAAAGAGATTATCCTGGGCATTCTATAAGAATCAACAGGTTCAATCTTGTTTATCTTTCTTTGTTTTTTTACGTTGCATCACTCCTCCTTTATTACTGAATTTTTTCATTCATTGGAGAATTTTGCGGAAGCTCTAGCTGATTGTAACTCAATAATTGACGAGGTTGAGTTGTTGATGCAAATCTTACGACAACTTCCTCCCTCGTACCACAAGATTGTTGATTTTATCACTAATACTAAACCATTTATGTCTTTCCTTGAAGCAAAACACATGCTATTGATACATGAGTCTCGTGAAAAGGCAACCGACTTAATTCTACACACTAGCTCACCTCCTTGGCCGCTCTTTATTCTTCATCGAACCATGTAAAATCTTGAAATAAATTTAATAAGGGCAAGAATAATGGATGGGTCGCTTCTAGGGGTAATAGTAATACTAATGGGTCACTTTCAAGCTTTTTATGGAGCTCAAAATGTGTCGTCTTCCCCACATCAGCAGGGTGACAACCATTTCGGACCTCCTATTGCTACCTTTGGATCCACTACACAACTCCTTATTGTTGTCATTGCTTATCAGTAACCTTTGTTGTGTCTCGATGCTCACCAGCAGCCTCTTATTCCTATATCATCATTCCAGCAACCTCCATAGGTCACTCCTGTCTTCGGTCAACAACAAATTTACCTGATGCCAGCATTCGTCACTCTACAAGAAACCCTTGTGGCCTCCTATCCGCTGCTCTACGGCTCTGCAACTCCATCACAACACCCTTCCACCAATGCCTTTGGTGGCCATGCCTCGTATCAATAATTCGCTAACCTATCCTCAATCTTTCAAGCAATGTCTGTGTAACCACCTTGCAAAAACAACTACTACATGGAGTATGGAGCAAGTTCTGATAAGTCTTTTTACCAAGGTAAAATGCATTCTATAACTTCGTGTAGTTCTAAATTCGTTATAGTTGGAAATGGTGTTGTACTTCATGTTATTTATATAGGTCAATCTTTTTTCCTTTTTCTAATAATCATTTTTCCTTAGAAGATGTTCCCGTCTCTGATAAAATGGTCAAAATGTCATTTATGTTCACCGATTAACTATTGATAATTTTGTTTCTGTTGAATTTTACCCTTTTGGTTTCACTATAAAGGATCTTAGCACAGTTACCTTTCTCCAACGCAACAACAGTAATCACTCTGATCTCTATCTTTTCCTTCCATATATTGCTGGATGTGACTCCCCCACTGCTCTCTTATTATTGTTTCTCACAAAATTTGGCATGGAAGGCTGGGTCACCCAAGCAGTTTTATTTATGAATTTCTTCAGCCGCGTAACTTTATTAATTTCCTAGTAAAAACACATCTTTGTGTCACGCTTGTCAACTAGGAAAATATTGTTGTTTACCTTTTCCTTATCTCAAACTAAAACTAGTTGTGTGTTCGAATCAATACATTCTGATTTATGGACTTCTCTAGTTTCTAGTCTAAGTGGTTTAAATACTACATTCTTTTCTTGGATGATTTTGTACATTTACTATGGATTTTTCCCTTATGTGCATAGTATGAAGTTTTCTCTGTCTTGAAATATTTTCATGCTTATGTGGTAAATCAATTTAAACTTAACATTCAACTCTTTCAATGCGACAAGTTAACAACAAACCACACTTGATTTTTTTTAAAGATCATGGAATACAAATCTGGTTCTCTTTTCCCTACACCTCACAGTAAAATGGGAAAGTTGAGTGCACCATACAAACTATAAACAACATCATATGCACTTCTTTTATTCAGGCATCACTACCTCCTCGGTTTTGGGTTGAAGATCTTCTCTCCGTTTCTCACACATTCAATCTTCTACCCACTACTACTACGAATCTCAAAACCCCATTTGAGATCCTTTTTGGATTCATTACCTCTTACAATCATCTTCGCATTTTTGGGTGACTTTGCTACCCCAACCTATCCTCTATTGTGTCTCACAAGCTATCTACTCATTCCTCCATGTGTGTCTATCTTGGCCCATCTACTAATCATTAGTTATTTGATGAAACTCACTTTCCATACTCTAATTTTCAATCCCCCTCCTTATCTAACGATTATAAAAATCTTTTTCTAGATAATGATCCATCTCTTTGATCACCGCATATTTGCCTCCTTGAGCCTCGGTTACCATCTCCTTTGGGTCTACCATGGATACATCCTTTCTTAACCCTACCATCTCCTACCGAGCAATATCCATCAGCTCCATTCACCTCCTCCCCTTCCCCGTCCCTCTCAAATCCAGTCATCTGATGGTTACCATATCGTTTACTAGTTCCCTCAAGCCTCGCCAAATATTCTATCTATCTCTCTCTTTCTTTCTCTTTCTTTCTCTCTCTCTTTCTCTCTCTCTCTCTCTCTCTCCCTCTCTCTCTTATTCCTCGCTTCACTTCTCAGACCATGTGTGATCCTAAATGGCATGCAACCATGGGATCTAAAATATCTACTCTTCTAACCAATCAAACATGAAATCTTGTCCCAAAACCTATGCAAGCCAAGATTGTTGGCTTCCATTGGTTGCATTGCCACAAGCTTGACAGCCACGGTCACATGGATCGCTACAAAGATCGTCTTGTTAAGGAAAGTTATTCTCAACAACCTAATTGTTTAGGTTAAAAACTGATAACCTAGTTTCGTAACTAAATTAGTATGTGGGGTTTGATGTTTAAAATAAAATATTTAGAAATGAAGTGTTTAAGATTGTTGACGTATCTCTCAGGGAGAACGTCAAAAAAGGATAAGTCAAACTAACGCCGGGCTTGGCCTGGTCAGAACCCAGTTGGATCTAGTCCAAACCCAAGATCGGGCCTTCGCCAACGCGAAGATCGCTGGTGTGGCGGTTAAGGTACAGAACCGTGCCTTAACCTCTTCCCCAAGGAATTATACCCCGACAAACGTAGGACCAATCAGAGAGTCCCGCTTTCCCTTCAGAAGATAGCCATGATCCTCTAAATAATTAAAAGAAACCCCTCTAGACAATGAGGGGATGAGGCAAAAAGGCGTGACAGAAGATCCTTCAGTATGGGTATGCCATGTCGCACCTCACGAGGGAATGCTCAACAGAATCAATTGAGGGGCACATGCCCCTCAAACAGGTATAAAAGGATCCTTCTTCATCACGAGGAAGGGGAAGGAACTCTTTTTCCTGTAATCTATTCTTACCTCTCCAAAACCTCATACTAACTTGATCGTTGGAGCTTCGTCCCGGGAATTCCTCCCGGACGTCGACTAACGATCCTTTCTCTCTTTTGTATTGTGATATCATGTGAAGACACCGACACATATCTCATCTATAATCCTGACTCAACCCTCTCCAACATATCACAACATTTGGCGCCACCCGGCGTATCTCTAGAACGATACATCCAAGAAGCAAACCCAGAAAGTAACGATGGCGGGGGACGTTCCAGTGACATCAGGAACAGCAGAGAAAAGTCCGCTGCGTCGAATGCAGTCACTAGATGGCGGGAAAACTTTCATTCAGGAAGAACACGCTTCAAACCACACACCGGTGTCACACACACCACCCAGTTCTGCAGCTGAAACGGCGGCGACTTACATAGCCGGTCTATGGCGCCCAACAGCTAGCTCAACTCCACAACTGGCAATCATAACCACAACTCCAAAAATCATTGCAACACAAGAAACAAAGATCCCCGTTTTGCAACAACAATCATTCCTGCACACTTCAGGCGCCGGAACCTGGATCCCTCACACTAGTCAGCCACAGCCACAATATCCCCCGATGGTCCACCCACACGCCACCATGGCAGGGATTCCTCATGTGCCGCTATTTGTACAAAAACCGCCGATATTCAACCACCATGTACAATAGCTCCTAGGTTCAATCCCGGTACTGTCTCAGCCGCAAGTAACAAGCGTGCAGACCTCGGCCAGTCAGGGATCCGGCTCTTATGGATCCGGTGTTCAGTTCTCAGCAACATCTGAATTCAACCCCTTCATGGCAGCCGCTCAACCGTTCAGCCCATACATACAATAGTACACAGGAGCAAACCCATACATCGCTCCCTCGGCAGGGCCATACGCAATGCAACATTTTGGATTACAACCAAACCTACCGCACTATCAACCGTAGATCTTGTAGGCGACCATTACGTGAGCCCCTACCAGATGCAGCTACACATGGCTTATGGTGGCATGTCTTACTCATACATGGACAACCCCATACGCAGCGCAAGCTCCGATTTTAGCCACGAACTGCTGCAGTACGAGATCCTGCACACTGTGATGATACCAAACATGACAAAGTACGACGGTATTACAGACCCAGATGACCACATCGACAACTACGAGTAGACGATGACATCTCTTAATCGATTCGTGACTATTACGATCGATTCACGCTAGCTACCTTGAACGTACCAGGACATGAAGAGTTCCTGGTGACAGGGGCCTGTGCCCAAGGTCTGCTTCCTGGACCCCTATCGAGGAAGATGCAAGGAACAGTTCCTAGATGCAGGGATGAACTCAAGTTCCGGGTGGAAAAATACATGCGTCAAATCGAGGGGGAAGAACGAAAAGAGGCCAATCTCAAAGATGTGGCCAATGCATACATCAAACATGAGGAGGCAGCGTCCCGACCAAGCTCAACCCAACAAGAAAAGCAACATGGAAACGAACAGAGACACAACCGCCACTCCAGGCACATGTCACGGAGGTATCGGCCGTTCAGCACAGACGATAACATGAACGGTCATAACGACGTCCATGCAATCAACAAAACTCTAGCAAAGGAGAACAAGGACAAGACCAAGTTCTGTGAATATCATAGAACCAAAACTTATGATACCAGCGAGTGCACAGTATTGAAGCGGGAGATCGATGACAAACAACTAGTTGGAAACATAGTCGACATAACTAAAGAGCTCAGGGAAAAATTCGACGAGGATAAACACCAGCCTAGAAACCAAAAGGATGGCGTAAAGGACCATGACTGGAGGGCAGAGATACTTACCATCACAGGGAACCGCTCATGTAGTAACCCCCAACGCCGACAAGTGGGCGCGCAGGTATACCATCAAAACATTCTCAACATAGCATTTTTGATGAACGACCCCCGACCAGAGCACTGGGATCCAAATGACCCTTTGCACATCATCGGTTTCATTAGCCAAAACCGTGTTAAACAAGTGTACATCGATACCGAAAGCAGTGTCAACGTGATTTACGAAACTTTGCCTCCGCCAGTTACCAATTGAATGGGAAAAGCACCTCCAGCTACCACGCCAAGGCCTGCTAGTCGGGTTCACCGATCATACCATATGGCCAACAGGAACAGTCACACTCCCATTTACATTGATCAGTCATGATGGTACCAAACAGATAACAAGGGCACTCGAATTTTCGGTTGTCGACCGCCCGGCCGACCACAATATTCTACTAGGTCGGCCAGCGCTGTTCTAGCTGCAAGCGATTCCGTCTACTTTTCACGGTGTTCTCAAATTCAGAACGAGTGACGGATCGGCGACGGTAGTGGCAACCAAGCCATACAACGGACGCGGTGCCCAACGAGAAGCAAATAAACTAACCCAATTGCATCGAAGTGAAAGTTGCCAGAAGATGGAAAACCCACAGCGGAGAACCGCAACAGCACAAGTGCTGACCCACGAGTCCATAAAAAGGAATAGAGATGTGTTCAGTCGGCTCACAACATATCTCCCACAGAAAGGAACAAGTGTTGGCCTAAGGATGGATCAGCCGGAACCTGAAGCAAAGACCGCAAAGCAAAGGAGTGCCTACTCGCAGGCTAGGGCACCAATCTGGCCAACAATCGATGATCGGGCCAGGCTTAGCTACAGAGCAATTCAGGATTCAAAGCATATTTTTACCAATGTCGAACATGAACCAATATATAGTTGAATGAAGGAGATAAACACGAGGAGCACCAAAGCTAGTGGTAGAGGGCCACTTATTCTATCACGTAAGCCTTCCTATAGAAGAAAACCAACAACAGCCTCTGGTGCGCTAAACGACATCCAAAGCAATAATGGGAAATGGACGGTTGATAGGCGCACGGGAAAGCGCAGGTGGTACCCTCACCCGGCTAAGGGCAGACACTTCCGACAGTCTCAACACACACTAGGTCAAGAAGAAAGGAAGGAAGGAACGCCTCCAGAGCAAGAAAGGCGAAATTTAGCTCTCTCACACCAGGAACTGATGATGGAAACAATAAGAAATCCCAACCTGTCATGAAGCACTGGCAACGAATGCACAGACGCGATGAGGTAGTCATAGCCAAATACTCAATGAAAAATAAAGCGGAAGCCGAGAAAAAGGAGTATTGTCAAACTCCACACAGGATAACCATAATCCAGATGCTAACGTAAAAACCGGGCATACGCCTCAATAATTAGACATTCAGAGTCTATTGTCTCATGGTTTACTTCTTTTGTTTTTCTTAAGAGTTGTATAATTTGCATTTCGAAAGAGCTTTCTAGAATTCAGTTTAACAAATTGCAAAAACGCAAAGTAAAGAGGTTGTGCATATTTTCCAAGTAGCAACAATGGCTGATCATCTACGCTACTTGAGCAAAATCTATGCAAGAATGCAACCATAGGTCTTAAAATAGTCATAATCCTTACCTACCATGTGCCAATAGCATCTCAGAGCTGAGAATATACAAATCCAAACTAATGGCACAGAAAAAGGGGTTCTAAAAGATTCATAACCTTTCCCCTGATAATACAACGGTAAAAGGTCTTGAGGTGACGATCTTGGCCTATGTATTGGCAGCTAAACCATAGAATACAGTCAACCGCATTGACTAACATTTCACGGCTTAACATAATAAGCCTAACTAAACATACGAGCCAACAGAACATAGCTCAATAAGCAGCAGCTACACGACGTCTGAAGCACACATTAACTGATTAACGAAAACCCTAGAACAAGGGAGTGTGCAGAAAAGAATTACAGTAGAGACGTCGAACAACCCGTCCTCAAAGATACCATAGGACAATTCAAAATATGTATATACATACAAAAAAAACGGAAGAGAACACTTCCATGCCAAACACAAAACAACAGGCGTAGTTTATGGTTCTCAACAACTAGTGTGTTTTACTATACACATAGTACATAGAAAGGTTACTACATTACAGAACGAACAAAAGGGCGTAACACAAATCAGCCATCGGGGTCTGAGGAAGAACCTCCTGGACTTGGCCTGCGACAAAACTGGTGGAAGCCGTCATAATCCAGCTTCCCCAAGCGAAAGAGGCCCGCGAAATCCGTCTCAACAAGGGATGATAGAGAAGCATCCACCTCTTTAGCCCTTCTCGCAACACGGCTAGGATCTGGGACATCAGGTTCTCCGACACTTGTGGAACAACCACCTAGTTGCTTCCCCTTTCAAACCCAAGGGCCTCACATGCCTCACAAACACCCTGGACCCCGCTGGTAAATTCCACGCTCTCGATAACTTTATCAATTACATTAACCACCCCCTTCTCCAGCATCCATTGCAAACCACCTCTAGCGACAGCACCATCAACACGAGCACAGGCCAATTGACGTTGGCACTTGGCCAACTCACACGCTGATACACCCTTCTCCCGAGTAAGGGAACTCACTCGGCTTTCGAGTCGCTCTGTTTAGTCCTCCAAAGTGGCCACATGATCCTCCAAAGCGGCCTTCTCGCAGGCCACAATACAGTTCTGCTCAGAAAGGACTTGGCGCTCAGCCTGTGAATCACAGACGTCCTCCCTCATGCTTGCAACGGCACCTTGCAATGCTTTCAACTACCTCTCATTCACGCCGGCACAGCGAACCTGGTCGGCGGCAACAACCATAAGGGCAGAAGTCTGAGCCGCGACATAACAAAGGTCACTGGCCATACGGGCGCTTGATTAACCCAGAAGCGAACTCATTGTAGCCAGGGGGATGAGCACATCTACTCCACTCCTGGGCGGCGGTGTCTTCTGATAGTAAGGAATCCCTAGTAATCGCCTAGCCCGGAGCATAGACCTCGAAAGACAAGGAGTGAGACGAAGTCCCTATTTCGTCAATCAGGGAAGGCTTCTCACGCTGGAACGAACTTCCAGGTAAGCTCGGCACACCCCCAAACACAGAGCCAGAACCAAGATTAACCAAGGGTGAACCAGCAAACGTTGAGGGTGACGCCTCAGGAGAACTAGGCACCACCACTACCTCTTTCTACTCGGGCACATAAAACTTATCATCGAGAACACCCCCGATACCGCCAAGAAGCCTGGTCACAGACACAGTCGTACGCGCCTTACGAGGATGAAGAACCGCATCATTGGATTCCGTCTCCTCGTCTGACGACGGCACCATGCGCAAACTTTGCCTTTTCCGAATAGGGATGCTACCTTTTTCTGCTTGTACTCCCGCAGGCAAAACTGAAGGAGCAGGAAACGGTGAACGAACTAGGGAAACGTCCCCAACGGCTGGACGGGAAGGCGAAGCAGGTCCACTAGAACTAGCATTTTCCCCCTTCCACCAAGGGCAATCCTGTAAACTCTCACATACGTCTTCTAGACACAGGAGGGGGAAGAGCCTCTTTAAGACTGATCTACCGGTGATAAATCTTACCCTGATAGTGACCACGCAGGGCCATCTCCAAAGAAATCCCGGCTTCATCTCCTGCACGAATAAATGCCAAAAATAAGAACTCATGAGCCAACAAGATACCCTTTTCTTACACCCTTTTTCTTTCTTTTTTAAAGGGGGGGGGGAGAAGGAGATGAGTGGATACCGCATCTCACGACGTATAATTGCGCCATCTTCCCGCGAGCTCTCCAGGCGGTACTCATACCGGCCGCAGCAAGAACGGAATCCTCCCAGTTCTCCCCAACAACAGTGATGTTTCCTAGTCATTTGCCGAGAGTCAGGTTACTCCCGAACAGTTTGGGAAGGCGGTCAGGAATGTCTCGTGTCTTGCAAAATCCATGCCCCATAAGGTTCCGGTTAACCCAGAGCCATTGCCTCTGCCAATTTTTCTTCGGGGCATTATGTTCAGATATTAACTGATAAATGCCCCGCCTTTTTGCCAAAGTACGAACACCAGAATTTGTAGTTGAACAAAAAAAAGTAACTGAAGACCCAAAAGGTGGGTATACAACCCAAAGATCGACAAATCAGTTCAAAACCTATGATCTTATTAACAGCGCTCGCGGTCAACTCGTCGACGGAAAAGCCATAGTGGTCCACAATCATGTTGAAGAAATTGGATGTCGGCAGGCGCAACCCCGCTTCTAACAAAGGGATCGGAACTCCCACCTTCTCTTGAGGGCAATCATAGATCGACACCCCCTCTTTTGGAATCATTACACCATGTTCTGGTAAGAAATCGAAATGATCTTGCAGAAATTAGAACTCCTCTGCAGTAGGGACTTTACCGTAACGGTCCATTATCAAGAAAAAATGAGCAATCAAAAAGAAAAATTCTCAGAATGCCCGGGTTGATGCAACGGAAGTAAAGAAAGGAGGTGAGGATGAAAAGTCTTGGAAATGGGGGATTTTAAAGGAAAAACCAGTGTCACGAACCATCTCACGATGGATCTAACACACATTGACAGCACTGCCTAAGGCCTGTCAAATGCTAGAGATAATCCCAGACATACAAGTGTTGAGATATAGACTCGAACGACGACGCTGTCAAGTTGACGCATACACCTACGAGTGTAAGAGACTTTTTAACGTATCTCCCAGGGAGAACGTCAAAAAAGGAGAAGTCAAACAAACGTCGGGCTTGGCCTGGTCAGAACCCAGTCGGACCTAGTCCAAAGCCAAGACTGGGCCTTCACCAACACGAAGATCGCTGGTGTGGCGGTTAAGGTGCAGAATCGTGCCTTAACCTCTTCCCCAAGGAATTATACCCCATCAAACGTGGGACCAATCAGAGAGTCCCGCTTGCCCTTCAGACGATATCCATGGTCCTCTAAATAATTAAAAGATCCCTTCTAGCCAATGAGGGGATGAGGCAAAAAGGCGTGACAGAAGATCCTCCAGTATGGGTCTGCCACGTCGCACCTCACGAGGGAATGCTCAACAAAATCAGTTGAGGGGCACATGCCCCTCAAACAGGTATAAAAGGATCATTCTTCCACACGAGGAAGGGGACGGAACTCTTTTTCCTGTAATCTATTCTTACCTCTCCAAAACCTCATACTAACTTGATCGTCGGAGCTTCGTCCCGGGAATTCCTCTCGAACGTCGACTAACGATATTTTCTCTCTTTTGTACTGTGATATCAGGAGAAGACACCGGCACAGATCTCATCTATAATCCCGACTCAACTCTCTCCAACATATCACAACAAAGATCTTGAAGTATGTTGAAAATCTTGGTTGTGCTCAAGATCCCAGGAATAAAACAATAACATTCAGAAAATTGTTTGATATGGTTAACTCGTTTTAAAGTGAAAACTAGTGTATTTAATATATTTGGGACAAAAATAGTGTAAAATTTATACATGAATGAATTTAGATAATTGATCTTAAGGTACTAAAAAAGATACCAAATACCACCGAATTTCATGGTGATTTTAACTATAAATGAAGATAAACAATCAAGTAAATATGAGAAACTATTGTAATCAATAAAACAATGGTAAATAAGTAAATGCAAGTGCAAGAACACAGTGATGTACAAGGAAATCCCTTAATGAAATCGCCTTCCTTAAAACTTATATGAATAAAAATAAAATTACAAGCATGCGAGTGTGAGAGAGCTTAATTGTCAAGAGAATGAAAGTGAAAGTAGAAGTAAGAATGTGTCTGTATATGATGATCAACTAGGCTTTTATACATAGTGATAATAACAAATACCGTGATATTCTAGGGATCATCCTTGACGCATGATTGACCCGACTTTTTTTAAGGTCCTCAACATTCTTCTGGCTTTGAACACGTCCTATTGACCTGGTCTTATTATTTTCTAGTCAATCTCATGATATCTGCATAAAATATTATATAAAAACAAAGGCGACCCAAGATATTGACTAAATCAAAGAACTTAGGCTTACCCGGGATGTTAGCATAAATCAAGATATTAAGAATTAAAAGTAAATTTTGTACCCATAACAATTTCCCCGGAAATTTTTTATCCAGGATCCATGGAGCTAAAGAATTCTAGAATTCGTAGGTGTGTTTGAATGTTGACGTGACGTGGCCTGTTTATCAAGGATTAATTTTATCCGTCCATTGTTCTAGAAATTTTAAATTTTTAATGCACGAGATTCATGTATCTAAAACCTCTTACAAACCTAGAGAATTTCTTCTTCATCATCCAACTTGCGATCACAATGGTTTCTTCTAGGTAATCAACTATTTCTTGTCTCTTATTTTCTTTTACTCTTCATGTTTGATCATGGGTAAAAAACTTGTCCATGCTAGGGCTAGATTGGAGAAACTCATTGTTTAGGATTTCTTAGATTTATGGTTGTTACCTGGTAGTGAGACTAAGGTCAAAAACTTTTCCAATATTGATATCGATTTGCTTCGATGATCATGAAAGTTTCCACAACACACCATTTTCAGGGTTCAAAGGTTAACAATGGGAGTAGATTATCTTTCTTTATCCTAGGTTTTCTTTTATGAGTTTCGATTCATTATTGGTTTGTCATTTCCTTTTCCTCTGCTGATTTTGGAATTCTTCCAAGTTACCAAACTTGTTTATTCCCAGGTTATACCAGTCACTTGGCGTATCTTGTTCTGGATTCATCATTTGAATAAATATGAAGGTATGGATATTAGATTATCTGAGATAACAAGTGTTTATAATCTTCAGAACGTTGGTTATTCTCGTGTTGTGCTCAAGATAAAGACTGGGAAACCTTATCTAGTCTTGAAAAGTTCTCATACTTATCATAAATGGAAAAAGAGATATTTCTTTCTTAAAACTTGTTCTCTCGGGCAGGATCTTCCTTCTCAAGATTGGGTGACTGAGGGTAGGAGTTTTGTATCTAGGCCACTTTTCGTTGTATTTTCCTCCTATGCTAATTTTAACCTTCTATTTGGGCAGTTCAAAAGGTCGAAGAGCTCTATCCTCACCAAGAAGATACAGAAGAAAATATCCTAGAATTCCTGAGTCTTTTAGTAGAAAAGAGAAGCTTCGGAGATGTAGTAGATTGTCCTTCTAAGGATCGTAGTACCTCTGTGGCGGTCAAAGATTCATAATCAATCATTATGTCTACAAGTATATTATTACTTCTTCAATTGCTTGATGATCTCCATACCGATTGATATAACTTTTCTTATTTAGGTTCGAGATTGACTCAATCAAGTGTCCTCCTTAGCTTTTCTTTTAATGTTAATGATATCTTGTCTTCGGATCCTGTTGTCTAAATTGAAACGCCTTCCACTTCAAGTGCAAGGAAGATGGAAAACAAACGAAAAAGTCTCAAATCTAACAAAAGGAAGGTTAATTTGAGATGGACCAAGAAGCATTTGAGGGGTTGAGTTATTTCAAGATTAAGTAGAAAGTGATTATGTTGGTTTAATCTGTAAGTCTCTATATATTCCTTTTCCTTCTGAATCTTTAGTACTCTTTTATTCATATTAGTATTTGCATGCAAGCTACTACCTTAATGTTGAAGGGTATAAAGGAATTAAAGAGGGATTTGGAGATCACAAGCAAGTAGTCTAATCAAGAGTTGAAGAAGAACGATAAATAGTTCCATCTAAGTTGAAGGAGCTGAAAGCTAAGGATGCTGCTGGGAAGGAAGAACTGGAAGGGTGATGGAGGAGATAGATGAATTGAAAGAACAATCGGACGATATTGATAATAAAGTAAAGATGTTTACTGTTATTTCTGTTTTGCAGGCCAGACTAAAGATGGTGGAGGATATTCAAGGAAATAAGTTCGATTCTTGGAACAAGACCAAGTTGAAGCACACATTAAAGAACTTGAGAGGTAAATGAGAGGTTGATGAGCAATCCCTGGTATCTTGGTACCTGATCTTGTAGAAAGATGTTAATATTCAAACCGTAGAATGTATCTTGGTACCTTAGATCTTAGGAGGGACGACCGGTCCCTGAGATCTTGGTCAAGATCTTCTAATTTCTACAAAACAATGATCTTCAATAAAGGTTGGGTGTTAGCATAGTTAACACCCCTCCGATTTTTAAGTCAGTATCAAGGATGAATATATATATATATATATATATATATATATATATATATATATATATATATATATATATATAAAGATAATTGAAATTGGAAAAGAAAACATACCTGAGTATCTTGGGCCAAGATCTTGGCTCTATGCAAAATACGTTTTAAGATGTATAGAGTTCCAGGATTATGGTAATACTTTACCATATAAGTTAGATAGCCAGTATACCCCCTTTTCAGCTTCTGAATATATAACGTTAAGACCTTCCCATTTTGGGGCGAGTTTACTTGCACTAACTTTCATTGTATTTCGGAATAATTTTCAAAGGACAAGTTCTCCTAACTCGAATCTTCTTATTCTGATATTCTTGTTGTAAGATTTAGCAATACTTTGTTGGTAGGCCGTTATCCTTATTTTGTCAAGATCGCTAAGTTCGTCCACTGTGTCAAGATCTTCAACTAGGATTTTGTCATTTTCTTGTTGATTGCGGAATCTTGTCATGGATGTAAGGATCATGACTTCTAGGGGAATCACAACCTCAGTTCCGAATACCGAAGAATATGATGTTTGTCCTGTAGAATTCTTGGTTGTAGTCCTTGTTGGATATAGTGTCTAAGTCCATAACTATATTTGGTATGTACTTGACCCGACCCGGCATGGTCCATTTGGGTTGCATGGCATTGCAATGCTTGGATAGACCAAAATGAGAGAAAGGACACTTAAGGTTTATTAATATATTATAAGTTCTAATATATTAATAATATTATTTAATTAGTATTGATCAAAGAATTAATTAAGTGATCAAAGAGAGACTAATTAAATATACGGGGTTGATTGTGTAAATCATTCATTCTTATATAGTGGGCTAATGATCCAAGGTTTATGGACTTTGGCTAAAACCCATAAGGTGCTCCATGGATAGTCCATGAAGGTTACAAACCCATGGATCATGGAATATGGAAAGCCATGACAATTAGGGTTTACATGGTGTAACCCTACTTGTTCCACAACTATATAAAGACCCCTAGACTAGCAAAATCGGCACTTGTACAAGCAAGGAAGAGGGCTAGCCGATTTTGAGGTGTTAGTGAACTTTTCTCATGGTTATTCCAAGTATTGTGGTGTTGTGTGAGACATTTGAGGCATCACACTTGAGGTGCTAGGCTCACAAGGTTTTCAAGGAATCCAAACAACATAAGGTATGTTCTACAACTAGCATTTATGTTTAAAAGTTCCCCATGCTATGCTAGATAGGTTATGAACCTTGGAAATCAAATTTGCATGTATCATAGTAAAACATATATCCAAGGTTTCTAGGGTTGCATGTACACCATAGGAGTGTTAGAATGCTCAAAACCTATCAGTGGTATCAGAGCCAAGGCTTGTTTGTTTGATACTTGATGCAAACTTGTTGAAAAAACTCAGTTTTCTGTATTCTGCAGCATGAACTCGCCGAGTCCATGAGTTAATTCATCCTACTCATCGAGTAGGTTCTTGCACTCGACGAGTAGGAGCCCCTGAATGCAGATTTTCGAGTTTTGTTGTTGGAAATGGACTAGAAACATTACCCTATACTGTTTTGGTATTTTAAAAACTTGTTTTAGATGGTGTAATGCTTATGCTAATCCATTTACAGTGGCTAATATCAAAATTCCATGTTTTATATGTTTTAATATGATTCTTGAAATTTTGATATGAATGTTCATGTTCTTATGAGTTTTAGAAGATCATAGGAATTATGTGTAACTTGCTTGTTAATATGATTCTTGATCTTAATGCCTAATGATGGAGTCCATAACTTGTCCTCAAGTTATGGATAACCAAAAGTCACTTCTTTAAAAGTGTCATTAAAGAATAAGAGGTTACATAAAATAAAGAGTCTTCATTTTAATGGACCATTAAACTCATAAGTTATGAAATGAAAAGTCTTGAATAGTTTCAATACTTTCCCTCAAGTTTTGGAATTTGTAAAGTCTTACACCCTAATACTTTAATTTCCAAATTGAACCATAGAGTTTTAAAAGTTTAAAATTCAACCCTTATACAATTATTATTTTAAAAGTTTAAATATATAGATATGTATAAGAATAAGTCAGTCTTACCGTTAGTAGGCCTCATTCACGAAGTCGGTCTATAAGGGGGGTATAAGGTTGTTGCCTATAAAATGGCAGCTTAATGGGTGCCCACTCTCACCCACCGCTTCCTTGACTGGTGGAGGGTCATTAGCCGAATGGGTAGGATAGGACCTTAATGCTCATTAAAAGTATAATGAAATTATAGAGTAACTATACCTTAATAATTCCCAATCTTAGTTACTTTAGGAAAATGTGAAATAGGTGCTAACCCATGAAATTACACTTTGTACCTTACCATGTCGTTAGTGGAGCGCGTGTGGTTAACCGACACACTAACAAGGACTAGTAAGAGTGGCAAAGGGTAACTTAATTTTATTATAGATCGGTGGAGTGCGTGTGGTTAACCGGCACATCGATTAAGGGTACCAAGTCAATTTGCATGGTTATTCACACCATGTTTGTGATCCTCGGCATCCCAGTCACAAACTTGAGAGGGCACAATCGAGATTCAAACATGCCATTGAAAGTTCAACGTATCTCAAAAGATCTAGGAATTTCAAATCCAATAAAACTTAATAATCTATTTCGTTTTTGTGGTGGAAATTGGTAAATCGTCATTTACCTACCTTCAAATATTTTATAGCTTGGATTATGGTATCCCTCTTCCAACTATAAACAGTTTGTTGGGTCCTAGCCTTAATATTTCATTTTGGGTGACTTATTAAGGACTCTTTATCTAATATAACTTGTCTTTCTTTCTTTCAGATGTCTTCCAACACTGCTACTAGCTCAAACCCTACAGGTTCCTTTTCCCTAATGAACTTGTGTGGGAAAGTCACTTTTGATGGTTCCAATTTCAATGAATGGATTAGGAACATCAAAATGATTACTTGCTATGAGGGCAAAGAGTATGTCCTCGATAAGGAGCTAAAGGTTATCGATGTGTCAACTGCTACTCCTGAGGAGATTGCTGAGTACACTACCCATGAGAAAGATGCCACTAAGGTGTCTTGCATCATGTTGGCCACAATGACAGCAGAACTCCAGAAATCCTATGAAGATTTCTACCCTTTTGAGATGAACCAGGATCTGATGGATAGGTACCATCAGAGTGCTCGTCAGGAAAGGTATGAAATCATTTCCTCCATGATAACAGCTAGGATGAAGGAGGGAGAATCCCTGACCGGTCACTTGCAGAAAATGCAAAGGTTCGTGGACCGATTATTGAAGCTTAATGTGGACTTCCCTGAGGACATGGCGATTGACATCATTCTCCATTCCATACCTCCAAGTTATGATCAGTTTCGTATGACTTATCATATGAACAAGGAGGAAGTCACACTGAGTAAGCTTCAAGGACTTTTAAGGACCGCTGAAAGTGGTCTTAAAAGTAAATTCGTTGTTACTCCTACTCCTACTACTTCTCCTGTCCTGGCAATTGGGAAAGGAAAGGGGAAAAAGAGGAAGACCCTTCTAAGGGTACCAAGGGAAAGTCTCTTGATGGCTCCTCTTCAAGTGGAACTGTAACATCCCAAATTTCGAGTCCAAAAAAATTCAGTTTTAATTAACAGATTATAAAACATTCATAAGAAAATTGCGTAACAATATATCATTTTTTGAATCAATGTATCATGTCTGAAAACCCAAAACATATAATAGCAACATGTCAGAGTACAATCCCAGAATATCTCAAGTGCGGAAAATCAATGCGTGTGTGTATGATGTGCCGCTACCGCGCCATCTCTTTCCCCTTCGCTGAAGAGGTACCTGAAACCAAAACTGTAAACCGTAAGCACGAAGCTTAGTGAGTTCCCCCATCGTACCACACACCATACAATAACATACTGTCAGGCAATTCTGGGGTGCCTGACTACCCAGGTCAAGCCATTCTGGGGTGCTTGACGAACCCAGGTCAAGCCATTCTGGGGTGCTTGACGAACCCATATCAAGCCATTCTGGGGTGCTTGACTTACCCGTCGGTCTATTTCACCCGACTACCGGGGACTATTTCACCCATACCACTACCATATAACACACATATACTGCCAGGCAATTCTGGGGTGCCTGACTACCCAGGTCAAGCCATTCTGGGGTACTTGACTTACCCGTCGGTCTATTTCACCCGACATCCGAGGACTATTTCACCTCCTACTACTACCACATAATATCATAGCATGAACATACTGTCAGGCAATTCTGGGGTGTCCGACCTACCCGTCGGTCCTAACGACCGAACTTGGGGACTAATCTCCCCCTACTACCACTATCACATATAACATATCATGCTAGCACATAAACATATCAGGTAGTAGCAAACATAGCAAACATAGACAATTATCACAAAGACAATCATCTACACCAACTCCTATTGGTGGGTCGGCATTGTGGTCGTAGACCCACCGCTACTGGAAGGTAACTCACCTCAATGTCGTGCATTATTTGAATTATCCTCGGCGCACAAGTCGACTCCCTTCGACTCCTCGATCCCTACACGACGACCTTCAAGTCAACACACAGCAAGTACAACCCTAAATAGGGTCAGTCCAAGTCTAGTCAAAATCAACTTCAAGTTGACCCGAATCGCCGAGTTGGGCCGTCAACTCGCCGAGTCCCTCGCCCTTTACTCGTCCTTATCCATGACCCGAATCGTCGAGTTGGGCCGTCAACTCGACGAGTTCCTCCCTCACATGAACATCGCATGAAACTCATCTGACTCGCCGAGTTGATGAACAACTCGTCGAGTTCACCTTCATCTGATGAACAAGTTCTATCCTCGACTCGCCGAGTTGATGAACAACTCCTCGAGTTCATCTTCATCCTTAAGAAGATTGCCTTGGACTGGCCGAGTCTGTTCTAGCACTCGTCGAGTCCCATGAACTCCAGGTCTAAAATCACGTCCAATACATTGGGTAACTCTTCTTGTCCGATTACAACCCTTCTAACACTCAACTGGGTTCCTTTGACTCTCAACAGATATGGGGCTCAAAGCCTCGGACTCGTCGAGTCCCAAGAACGGACTCGTCGAGTCAGTCATGTCCACACTCTAAATCCTTGATTTTTGATGTACAACCTTTGATTAAAAGATAGATCCAAGCTTCTATAATCGATCTAGCACGTAAAGTTACAAACTTTACGTGCTTGCATGGGACTTTGAGCTCAAAAAGACATAAAACAAGCTGTTAAGATGCATGGGGCCTTTCATGGGTGCAAAAGTAGTCCCCAACTGCCTTGTGACTCCTTTAATGACGTGATTCAGAAGCTCTAACCCCCAACCATGTTTGCAATCATGGTTGGCCATCAAAAGTGGCTTATAAAAGCCCTAAATCTCCCCAAAAAGGGATCTAACAAATGAAAGAGATGGGTTACAACTTTTTACCTTCAATAAACTGTAGAAGGTGCACAAACTCGGGTTCCCTTGGTCTTTACTTGCTTCCTCAAGCCTTTCTCCTTCCTTCTTAAGACCACAAACACCAAAATCCACCAACAAGGCTTAGATTGCTTCAATAACGGCTAGGGTTTCAATGAGAGGTGTTTTGGGAGCATAAGGGATGTTGTGGCCGACATAACATTGTTTAAATAGGGTGCAAACCCTCGGATTAGGGTTTTTGTCCAGTCAGAGCCTACTCGGCGAGTCCGGGACCCGAATCGACGAGTCCATCACTTAAATCCCGCGCCTCATCCCGCTTCTACTTGGCGAGTTGGTCCTTCAACTCGCCGAGTCCAAGGCCAAAATTGCAAAAATACTTAAATAAAAATACATACCAAGAACCAGGTGCTACAGGAACCAAAAAAGGTTACATTCCTCCTTCTTCAAACCCAAAGGAAGCACAATGCTTCTACTGCCAGGAAAAGGGGCACTAGAAGCGAAGCTGCCCCAAATACTTGCAGGAGGTAAAGGATGGGAAAGTTAAACCCACCCATGCAGGTATTTACACCATATTGTCTAATAACTCATTGCATACTAACTCTTGGGTGCTTGTTACAGGTTGTGGTATTCACATTTGTACTGATTTGCAGGGCCTAAGAAGAAGTGAGAAAGTGGAGCACGGGAAGATAAACTTAATCATGGGGAATAGGAAAGCATCACCTGTTACCAAGATAGGAGTTTATTCTTTATTGCTTAATAATGGGTTATGTTATATTTGAATAAATGTTGTTACTCGTCTGAAAGGGCGAGCAATATTATTTCCTTTCATGGCTTGTACAAACAAGGGTTTACTTTTTCATTTGATAATGATAATGCTGCTATCAATGTTTATTACAATGATGTATTTTACTTTAAAGCATTACCTTGTGATGGTGTATATAAAGCTGTGAATGTTGTAGATAATCTAGGAAATAATGTGTTGTGTATTGATTCTTCAAATAGTTTAGACAAAGCATACTTGTGGCATTGTCGTCTTGGACATGTTAACAAGAAGCGCATGGGCCAACTCATACACACTGATGTGTGTGGACCCTTCAAAACCGCCACAAGAGATGCTAATCGCTATTATGTGACTTTTACTGATGATTATAGTAGATATGGATATATCTACTTAATCAAGCATAAGTCAGAAACCTTTGAAAAGTTCAAAGAGTTTAAGCAGGAAGTGGAGAATCAACTGGGCAGGAACATCAAGATGCTCTGATCCGATTGGGGAGGAGAGTATCTTAGTATCGAGTTCCTTGACTATCTTAAGGAATGTGGGATTGTCTCACGATTGACACCTCCGAGGACACCTCAGCTGAATGGTGTGGCTGAGAGGCGCAATCGAACCTTGTTGGACATGGTTCGTTCCATGATGAGTCGAGCTTCGTTACCAATCTCATTCTGGGGGTATGCCTTAGAGACTGCCACCCATATCCTGAATCTAGTCCCTACTAAAAAGGTTTCCAAAACACCTCATGAGATGTGGACTGGAAAAGTTCCCAATCTAGATCACATCAAGATTTGGGGCTGTGAGGCTTTCGTGAGGCGCGAGACTCACGATAAGCTCGAACCTCGAAGTTAGAGGTGTATTTTCATCGGCTACCCACAGAGATCCTTTGGTTCCTCTTCTACAGACCCAGTGATAATGTGGTCTTTGTAGCAAGGAGAGGAGTCTTTGGTGAGAGAGAGTTCATAAGCCAAGGAAACAGTGGGAGGAAAATTGATCTTGAAGAAATTCAAGAGTCAAGTGGTGAAGGAACCTCAAACCCGAGCAATCAACCTGAGGAGGAAACTCATGTTGATCCTACTTACGAGCCCATACCTCTGAGGCGTTCCACGAGAGTTAGGAATGCACCTGAGCATTACTATAGTTTCCATATTACTATGGAAGGTGATACGCTTCTCAGTGATAGTACACTGGTAAGTCTGGATGAACCTAACAGCTACACGGAAGCCATGGCAGGCCTTGAGGCTGCTAAATGGAAAGAGGCTATGGACATCGAGATACAGTCCATGTATGACAATCAAGTTTGGAACTTGGTTGACAATGTGCCAGGTCACAAGACAATCGGGTGCAAATGGATCTTCAAGAAGAAGACCGACATGGATGGTAATGTACACACTTGTAAGGCGCGACTGGTTGCAAAGGGTTTTTCACAAACTCCAGGAGTTGATTATGATGAGACCTTTTCACCAGTAGCAAAGATTAAGTCTATTTGGGTTATGCTAGCCAATGTTGCATTTCATAACTATGAAATATGGCAAATGGATGTCAAAACTGCTTTCCTTAATGGAAAGTATGCTGAGGATGTTTACATGAGTCATCCAGAGGGTTTTGTCAGTGCAGAGTACTCCAATAGAGTGTGTAAGCTTGAAAAATCCATCTATGGATTAAAGCAAGCACCTCGCAGATGGAATCTTTGCTTCGATGAGAAAGTCAAAGAGTTTGGCTTTTCGAGGAGCGAGGATGAGTCATGTGTATATGTTAGGGCTAGTGGGAGTATAGTTAGCTTTCTGGTGTTGTATGTGGATGACATACTACTCATAGGAAATGACATCCCAACCTTGAAGGAGGTTAAGTCCTGGCTTGGGAAGTGTTTCGCTATGAAGGACCTTGGAGAAGCTGCCTATATCCTAGGGATAAGGATATTGAGAGACAGGAGTAAGAGACTAATTGGACTTAGTCAGAGTACTTACTTGGATAAGGTGCTGAAGAGGTTCAGTATGCAGGATTCCAAGAAAGGGGAATTATCGATCCAGAGTAACGCCAAACTGAGTAAGACTCAGAGTCCGAGTACAGAGGCTGAGATAGCTGAGATGAGTCATGTACCATATGCTTCCGTTGTGGGCTCAATCATGTATGCTATGACTTGTACTCGCCCTGATGTGGCCTTTGCCTTGAGCATGGTCAGTATATATCAAGGGAACCCTGGCAAGGCTCACTGGACTGCAGTAAAGAACATTCTCAAGTATCCGCGAAGGACTAAGGACTGGGTCCTTACCCTTGGTGGCAGTGAGGACTTGAGAGTGGCAGGGTATAGCGATGCTAGCTTTCAGACTGATAGGGATAATTTCCACTCTCAGTCATGTTGGGTCTTTATCCTAAATGGAGGGGCAATTACTTGGAAAAGTTCCAAGCAGGAGACGGTAGCTGATTCAACTTGCGAATCAGAGTATATAGCAGCAAGCGAGGCAGCAAAAGAGGCGATATGGCTAAAGAACTTCATTGGAGACCTTGGAGTTGTACCAGCTATAAAAGAGCCAATGGAAATTATCTGTGACAGCGAAAGTGCGGTTGCTTTAGCTAAGGAACCAAGGGATCACGGGAGATCCAGACACATTGACAGAAAATACAATTTCATTAGACATCGAATAGAAGAAGGACTCCTCGTGGAAAACAGGGTATCATCAGATGAGAACCCAGCAGATCCCCTCACGAAGGGACTGAGTAGGGTTAAGCATTTACAGCATGCGAGGCGCATCGGGCTGAAGGATGATATTAGTTTTAATAATTAGATAGTTTTAAAACTTGTAAAATGTAATTGACATTTCATGATTAAATAAAATTTGTTGTTTATTTATGAGTAAAGTGTTACTATCTTATGATTAATCGTTTACTATTGTTTCAACTTTGCATATTTTGACTTCCAGAATAATTATATTATTCAAACTCTCCACAGTCAGTCATACTTTGGAAGTAGGTTTTGAATTAAGACTGTCATGAATTGGGTTTGTAGATTGTATAAGGTGTATTAGACATAGCAATGGTTGCTGCAACATTCATGAGTGCTCATAAGGCCTGAGTATTAGACCTCAACCCACGCCCACTTGTATCACTTCATGGAATTTATCTCGAGTGATCGTGAGACGGTAATATCATATAAATCTTCAAACATAGAGATATGAGTTTTTGACTATGAGTTGGTTATACATTGATTGTACGAAAACACATTGGTAACTCGATGCTATAAAACGTGCTTTTGTGCATAATTCAACAAGTTGTCAGTACAAGCATATGAGTCGAAGTTTATCTGTTCCTTCTAGGTTTAGAAGCGATATATGGGCCCCTCGATGATTTTGTTTTGACCTATATACCGGGCCCGGTCAGAACCTAATTGATGTGTTCAATTTAGTTCTATGTCAAACAGATCAGAGATCGAGAAACAAATGCTGGACAATAAGTAAGACCATGTTCCATGTATTTGTCCGGCTGATATCTTGAGAACAGAGGATTATATGATCACTTATCTTAAATGGCGTATCATCATCATCTCAGTTCTGCGAGACCTTGAAAGAGCTACGATTGCTTATCGGTTCCTGAAGTCATACTTGCAGTTTTAGTTATTAGACTTATCCAAGTGGGAGATTGTTGGATATAATGTCTAAGTCCATAACTATATTTGGTATGTACTTGACCCGACCCGGCATGGTCCATTTGGGTTGCATGGCAATGCAATGCTTGGATAGACCAAAATGAGAGAAAGGACACTTAAGGTTTATTAATATATTATAAGTTCTAATATATTAATAATATTATTTAATTAGTATTGATCAAAGAATTAATTTGGAATTAATTAAGTGATCAAAGAGAGACTAATTAAATATATGGGGTTGATTGTGTAAATCATCCATTCTTATATAGTGGGCTAATGATCCATGGTTTATGGAGTTTGGCTAAAACTCATAAGGTGCTCCATGGATAGTCCATGGAGGTTACAAACCCATGGATCATGGAATATGGAAAGCCATGACAATTAGGGTTTACATGGTGTAACCCTACTTATGCCACAACTATATAAAGACCCCTAGACTAGCAAAATCGACACTTGTACAAGCAAGGAAGAGGGCTAGCCGATTTTGAGGTGTTAGTGAACTTCTCTCAAGGTTATTCCAAGTATTGTGGTGTTGTGTGAGACATTTGAGGCATCACACTTGAGGTGCTAGGCTCACAAGGTTTTCAAGGAATCCAAACAACATAAGGTATGTTATACAACTAGCATTTATGTTTAGAAGTTCGCCATGCTATGCTAGATAGGTTATGAACCTTGGAAATCAAATTTGCATGTATCATAGTAAAACATAGATCCAAGGTTTCTAGGGTTGTATGTACACCATAGGAGTGTTAGAATGCTCAAAACCCATCAGTCCTATCTGCCTAAATAACTAAGGGTAATTCTTCAACCTACCGTTCTCTTCCTTTCTTGACTCTTTTCTTTATGTTGTTGACAAGGACCTTATTGCTAAACTCGGTTTAACCATTAGCTTGAGGAGCAACAGGCGTGGAAGTGATCCTCTTGATTCCCCAACTTGCACAAAATTTTTGTGTCCTTTTACCTATAAATTGAGAACCATTATCACATATAATTTTAGATGTAATGCCAAAATTGGTTTGGATGTTGTGCTTCATAAAGGATATCACTTCTTTTTTTCTAACTTGGACAAAGGCATCAGATTATAAACATTTGGAGAAGTAGTCATTCATTGCTAGCATGAAAACTTTACCACCTAGTGCTATGGGATTTTTCCAACAATATTCATTCCCCATATCATTAATGGCAATGGAGATATAACTAAGTGAAGAGGTTCAGTTAGTTGGTGAAAGATATTGTTATGTAGTAACCTGCCCTTAGGTTCTTGTGTCACACCCCTGAACCGATTAAATGGCGGAAACGTCCGAGGGTGGATGACGTCATGTACAGTATCATAACAATTACATAATAGAGATCAAAACATCACAAACATTGTATTGATAATTTAACATTTACATTGTATTTGAATCATTATTTTACTCCAAAAGCATACAACAAAAATATAAGACGTAACAATACTAAGCTACATCTTCACCAAAACCTGGGTGGGTACCTGTCTACTGATTTCCTGAGAATACAAGTGGTTTTGAATAAGAGTGTCAACAATTAAGTTGGTGAATTCATAAGTATTTTGTATGAGAAATATATGTCTTTGTTCCTTGAAAATGATAGTGTGTTCTTCCTAGAAAATCCAATATTTTCTTTTAAATGTATAGTAGTCTTTAAATGTTCCAAGACCGAAATGTGCAACTATTTTCCATACTTAGAATAGTAATATGTAGTTTTATACATATATAAAACCATTTGAATGCATGTTTCCAGAAATGTAAACTGTATTGTAGTGTAGTTTTATCTAAATAAAACCATTTGAATGTATGTATCTGAATCTACCAGTTGTAAGGTGGTTTTATTATTAAATAAAACCATTTTGAAGATATGTAAGTATTCGTAAACCAAACGTATTGTTAATATCCATTGTGAGTTATTATAACCATACTTAGCGAATGTTGGCCTGTTACGACGTTCTTCAGGTGTCGGAATGTTACGACATTTGTCACCCCAGACCTTCCGGTCCAACTGTAGCTAACAGTTTAGGTGCGGGATTGTCAGTCCTGTATAGATCTATACACAATTGTCACGCTCTCCCTCCAGGAGACTCTGGTTATAAAAACAGGACTTTTGTTGGTACTTAGGTAAGTACTTGAAGACGTGTCTCACAAATCCATATTGATTGTTTACGTGTAGTATAATGAAAGTTCCTGTTTCTTGTAATTGTTTGTATCACTCGTTTACATGTTATAAAATAATTATGTTTTTAAATAATTATTTTTCGTATTGTATCCCGACTTGGTAAAATAGAGTGTATGTCTCATAAACTATACCTATTATAGATTATAAAAATGTTTCACTGAAATGATTATTCTTTGTATGCTATTATCAATTTACCATGATAATAATATGAAATGAAATAATAATTATACCCTTATTGTTCAACCTGTTACAATAGGGTTAAAGTTTATTGTAATCAAATTTGTACCCGTAAGTAATAAATATATTTTGTGAAAATATAAATGCAACGGTTTGTATAATAACACAAGTTTTCTTGTGTTTTACTTGTATTCCCCCCCCCCCCTCCCCCCCCCTAAAACATAGAAAATTGTGGTAAAATATAGGGGTATGAACTCACCTCGAGTGTGCGTGCTTGGTTGAATACTAAGTGATAACGATGATCCACGGGTTAGAACACGTGTGTATGGTTGTAATCCTAATATTTTTTATCACATAATATATATATATATATATATATATATATATATATATATATATATATATATATATATATATATATATATATATATATATATATATATATATGTGTGTGTGTGTGTGTGTGTGTGTGTAAATTTCATGAACTAGTAATTAAAGTATTAAACAACACTTATTTATGTAAGAAAACATACAAATTAATTCCTAAGAATTAACTGAAGTACATGTTCTTCCTGGGAAAAATGTTGAACATATGAAGTGTTCTTGAGGATGTTCGTGGAAGGCTTGAAGATTTGAAGATATATATGTGGGTTTTGAGAGAAAAAGTAACGAAATATTGACGTGAAAATGGGATTATGAATGTTGATTTTGGTTTATGTATATATATATATATATATATATATATATATATATATATATATATATATATATATGAGGTAAAAATTGATGTGATAGATGCATAGGGAAGTGTATTTCATCATCTTAATTAGTGTGTCATCGCCTAAAAATGGAGTTCTCGGCTTATCCTCCAAACCAAAGTCCTTGATTTCGGTCTAAATGTCCAACCGAGAACCAAGGGTTCTCGGTTTAGCGGGTCTTCCGCCAAGGGAGTTCTCGGTCACAAGGTTCTCGGTCCCATGGGTTCTCGGTTCCAAGCTTGTTCTCGGTGGGTGGGTTTTTTATTCCAAAAACCGAAAACCTCAAAAGCATATATTAATTTTCCTTTTTTAATTTAAACTATTAAATTATTTGACTTATATTTAACATATTTGACTTGCCTTTACTTTGGTTTGACTTGTTTGACATTTATTGACCTGAAATAACCGGTTGTTACATTATCCCCCTGTTAGAGGGAATTTCATCCCGAAATTATTTCTAAAGTGAGTACTCATGAACTAGGGAAGAGATGCGGGTACTTTTGTTTCAACTGGTCTTCTCGTTCCCAGATGAATTCAGGCCCTAGTTTGGCGTTCCAGCGGACCTTCACTATTGGTATATGACTTTGTTTAGTTCTTTTGATTTCCCTGTCCATGATTTCAACAGGTTCTTCCACGAAGTGCAGACTCTCGTTTATCTCGATTTCATCGAGTGGTATTATAAGAGTCTCGTCGGACAGACACTTCTTTAGATTAGACACGTGGAATGTGGGGTGTATGTTACTGAGTTCTTGCGGTAGTTGAAGTTTGCAAGCTATCGGGCCGATTCTAGCAAGAATCTCGAATGGTCCGATATACCTTGGATTTAGTTTTCCACGTTTTCCGAAATGTATCATTCTTTTCCAGGATGAGACCTTTAACAAGACGCGGTCACCAACCTGAAACTCCAAGGGCTTTCGTCGTTTATCCGCATAACTCTTTTGTCGGTCTCTAGATGCTTTTAGTAGTTCCTGAATTTGGACGATCTTTTCTGTTGTCTCTCTTATAATCTCAGGGCTGGTGAGAGTACTGTCAGTAACTTGTTTCTTTGCTAGTTGTGTGTCACCCACTTCAGCCCAGCACAGAGGGGATCTGCACTTACGGCCATACAGGCTTCGAATGGAGCAACCTTGATGCTAGTATGATAATTATTGTTATACGAGAATTCGACGAGTGGTAAATGGGTATCCCAAGCTTTACCAAAGTCTATCACACAAGCTCTCAACATCTCTTCCAGCGTCTGAATTGTTCTCTCGCTTTGCCCATCAGTTTGGCGATGGTATGTTGTACTCATGTCGAGTTTGGTTCCCAAGGATTTTTGCAGTGATTGCCAAAACCGAGAGGTAAATCTACTATCTCTGTCAGAGATAATGGATATTGGCACACCATGAAATCGTACTATCTCTTTAATGTACGTCCTTGTTAGCTTCTCCATCTTGTCGGTTTCTTTTATTGGCAGGAAGTGCGCAAATTTGGTCAACCTGTCAACGATTACCCAAATGGTGTCATGACCACCCATTGTCTTGGGCAACTTGGTTATGAAATCCATGGTTATCCGCTCCCACTTCCATTCGAGTATTTCTGGTTGTTGTAGTAAACCCGAAGGCTTCTGGTATTCTACCTTGACTTTGGCGCAAGTCAGGCACTTTCCCACATAGGTAGCAATTTCTGCTTTCATGTTTGGCCACCAATAAATTTTCTTGAGGTCCAGGTACATCTTATCTAAACCGGGATGAACAGAGCATTTAGTCTTGTGAGCTTCGTTCATGACTACGTCTCTGTACCCACCAAACTTCGGTGTCCATATCTGATTCATGAGGTAACAAACTCCGTCATCCTTAACTTCCAGTTTTTTATCTATTCCTCTTAAGACTTCACCTGCCACATTCTCGAGTTTCAAAGCTTCCAACTGAGCCTCTTTAATCTGCGTGGGCAGATGTGAATGGATAGTCATGGTTCATGACTTTACTCGGTGGCCCGAGTATTCTTTTTTACTAAGGGCATCCGCTACTACATTGTCCTTGCCTGGATGATAGCGAATCTCGAACTTGTAATCATTTAGTAGTTCTACCCATCGTCGTTTCCTCATGTTGAGCTCCTTCTGATTGAAGATGTGTTGGAGGCTCTTATGATCCGTGAAGATTGTGCATTTTGTACCGTAGAGATAGTGCCTCCAGATCTTCAGAGCAAATACTACTACTCCTAGCTCAAGGTCATGTGTGGTATAGTTAACTTCGTGGTTCTTAAGTTGTCTCGATGCATAGGAAATAACTTTTCCTTGTTGCATAAGTACACAGTCTAGCCCTTTGCTTGGGCGCATCGCAGTAAACTAAGAAATCTTCCGTCCCTTCTAGGAGGGACAAATTTGGAGCGCTGCATAGGGCTTGCTTTAGTGTTTGAAAAGCAGTTTCTTGCTTCTCCTTCCAGTTGAAAGTTACACCCTTATGGGTCAACGTGGTGAGTGGCTTCGCGATCTTGGAGAAGTTTTGTATGAACCTCCTGTAGTAGCCATCGAGGAATAAGAATTGACGAATTTCAGTTAGAGTTCTTGGTGTCGCCCAGTTTTCGATTGCTTTGATTTTGGACGGATCCACGTGTATCCCTTCCTCGCTGACCACGTTGCCTAGGAAATCCACCTTTTGAATCCAGAATTCACATTTCGAGAACTTCGCATACAATTTCTCTGCTCCTAATGTTTCCAAGACTTGTCGTAGGTGCTAACTATGTTCTTCCTTACTTCGTGAATAGACTAATATGTCGTCGATGAAAACTATTACAAATTTATCTATGTAAGGTCGGCACACACGGTTCATCAGGTCCATGAATACCGCGGGTTCATTTGTTAATCCGAAGGGCATCACTACAAACTCATAGTGGCCATAGCGAATTCTGAATGCAGTCTTTGGAATATTTTCCTCCTGGACTCGCAGCTAATGGTATCCTGATCTTAGGTCTATTTTGAGAAGTAACTTGCTCCTTGAAATTGGTCAAAGAGTTCGTCGATTCGAGGTAAAGGATATCGATTTTTGATGGTGATTTTATTTAATTCCCGGTAGTCTATGCACATACAAAATGATCCATCTTTCTTCTTTACGAACAAGACCGGTGCTCCCCAAGGAGAGAAGCTTGGTATGATGAATCCTTTGCTTAGAAGTTCGTTCAGTTGACTGGATAGTTCCTGCATTTCTGTTGGTGCTAAACGGTATGGGGATTTAGCTACGGGAGTCTCTCCGGGAATCAAGTCGATTATGAACTCGACTTGGCGTTCGGGTGGTACTCCTGGGAGATCTTCGGGGAATATGTCAGGGAAGTTACAAACTTCGGGGATATCTTTGATGTCTTTCACTTCTTGTTTCTTATCCACTACGTGGGCTAAAAGGCATTGTATTCTTTGCGAATATACTTTTGAGCCTTGACGCAAGAAATGATCTGAAGGTTCGTGCCGGGTTTGTCGCCATAAATGACGAGGGTTTCGATACTTGGTAGATTAAGGCGAATGGATTTTTTATAACACAGGATATCGGCATGGTGAGGATTTAACCAATCCATGCCAATGATGAAGTCGAAACTTTTTATTGTGGCCGGTATTAGGTCGATTTGGAAAGAATGGTTATTTAGAGTGACGGTTGATCCTATGTATATATCGTTAGTGCTCTCTGCCTTTCCATTTGCCATTTCTACGGTGAATGTGTCGTTCAGTGATTGGGGATTTTGTTTAAGTAAGTGTTTAAATTTATGGCTTACGAAACTTTTCTCCACACCACTATCGAAAAGAATGCATGCATATGAATTGTCGAGGAGGAACGTACCGGTAACCACGGTAGGATCATTCACTTATTCCTCTTGTCCCATCGTTAAAACTCTTCCCACACCTCCGACATTCCTCGCTTTTGAGCAGTCCCTCTTGAAATGCCCTGTTTCACCACAACCATAACAGGCCTGGCTCATTCCCGCATTGGCGGTTTGGGTGGTTTGTTGGGTCGGCGTCCTATAGAAACGGGCGGTGTGCCCCTTTCTGTTGCAATTATTGCAATGCATCTCTCGACAGGCTCCGGTGTGATGAAAGCTACACTTGTTACACTGTGGGAGGGTTCCAACATATGGTTTGGCGGGTGTTGGAGCGGCAGGAACAGTAGCAACGTGAACTACCACTATTTGTTGTTTCTTCGTGGGCCCTTGCGATGACTGGCCCTTCATTTTATTCCAGGACTTCTTTTTGTTGTCACTTCCTTTGGGTTGCTCGGGAGTGGCTGTCATAAAGCCCTGACGGACTCCATGATCCACCAGTGTTTGTGCCAGGCGCTTGGCACTGTCAAAAGTAAGTGGGTTTGTAGATATTACGTTTCCTTGAATCTGGGGAGATAGTCCCCATATGTATCGCTCCACCTTTTTACTCTTCGGGATGACCATCCCGGGACATAGTACTGCTAGATCGCTAAATCTGGCAGTGTAAGCTGCAATGTCAGGGTCCTTCATAGTCAGGTTCCAAAGCTCCTGCTCTAGCTTTTTCACCTCGCCCCTCGGGCAATATTCTGCTAGCATCAGAATTTTTAAGTCTTCCCAGCTCATGGCGTTGGCTACTGGCAGAGTCAATGATTTGACATAACCGTTCTACCATGAGAGGACTCTATCCATGAATGTGCATGCTGCGAATTTGACTTTGCTTCCCTCTGGGCACGCACAGATTTTGAACACTGATTCTGTCTTTTCGAACCAGCGTGTTAGAGCAATTACACCTTCGGTGTCGTCGAAAGACTTTGGTTTGCAATTGGTGAAGTCTTTGTAAGAACATTCCCTCGGGTGTCCCTGACTATCAACTTGGTTGGTATTGTTGGTACCGCCTCCAGTACCACTGCCACTATTTGTGCTGATATGTGCCATGGCGACTGCCACAGCTGCTGTTACTGCAGCTTGGAAAACTGCAGTGTCCATCTGTGGGGGTGGTGGCGGTGGTGGAGTTGATGGTGTGTTGTTGGCACGCCTGATAGATTTACGTGGTTTCCTCTTTCTGCCATAAGGTTTAAGAGTGGAATAATGATAAGGATTTGATAATGGCTATGGATCGAGCATTATCGAAACAGAGTGTCTTAACTATTTGTTTTGATTGTTAAAATTAGTTTTCACATGCAAATAATATTTTGAACATAAAAGAAAAATCACAAAAAGTTTGGTTTGAATGAGATTTACTTTTAACATAAGATGGTAAAAATAGTTTTTAAAGTAAAATGAGTTTTATCGTTAAAACTAGCAAACGGTAAATTTCACGTTAAAATTAAATACTTTTATAATTGAGATTTTATAAACTTATCAAACTCCAAACCTTATTTTATAAAAGAAAGTTTTATTAAAAAGTTTATAAATGTTCTAAAGCGCTCAAACGGTAAAACTTAATACTAGTTATTAATTTTAAAATTTGTAAGCATCGATAATATAAAATTTGGATTTTATAAGAACATTGTTAAAATTATGATTTTAAATAAAAGTATATCGTGTTTATGAGATGCATGCAATAGTCATGATATAATATATTTTTTAAACTAGAAATATAAAAACATCAAAAACCCCTTATAAACAACAAATATATGCAATCTATTTTGAAAGCACTCGCATGTCTCTAGATACGCTAGTGGGATAAATGTCACCTAACCACTTAATGTAGTTTTTTGATAACCGAGGTAGTTTCAGACTTCCTAGTGGGATAAAGGATACCTAACCACTAGTTATGTGTCACTTCTACATGTCGTTCAAATTGGATGATTTGATAAGAAATCGTTTGTGATAAATGTCACCTAACAAAGTGAGATCTGAGCGATAGATGGGATCAAACATGTCTATTAAACTTTGTTATTAACGATCCTATAAATCTAGGAATTATATACTAGTATGTATTTGATAATAGATATCTACCGAGTGGGATTCAAATAAATGGGATAAAGGTCACCTAACCATTTATTTGTTTTACAACTTGGATCCTAGACTTTGATAATTAATGTTTTTGGAAACTAAAAGGGTGTTAATTATTAAAGATTAAATATTAAAAATACTAAATGAATTTTTTTAAATTGTGTAAATGAAAAAACCAATATCATTACCATGTTTTATATTTCATTTAATGATCTATAAAAAATAATAACATTCGTAAAGGTTCTATTCCTAAAACATCTACTTTCAGCATAAAACATGTACATGATACCTGGTGCCAGCACTGTGATGTTAAAGATGTCTATGACATCATACTAGGAACAGTTATTCCTAACTTCTAGGAATTCTTTCATAATGTAAACACCTGCACATCTCTTGTATACACTAGTGGGATAAAAGTTACTAAACTGCTTAATGTTATCCTTTGATAGTCGGGGTGTAATCGCGATTTCTATAACCAAGTTATAGGTCGATTACACAAGCTCTTCAAACTAGATGTATATCTAATGTCCTGATAGGTTATGGGATGGACACCTTTAAGCCCAAGAAATACAAAAAGGCACATATTGATGAATCATGTTTCGGTGGAAATTATCTTCTTTATACTTTTGGGATTATTTCTTAATCACTATCACTTGTACTTTGAATACAAAAACCAACTAATAAGTAGATAAAACACTTTACAAGATTTAGTATGGAAGGCTCCATCCTTATCTCACTTAATGTGTTGAGAATTTTAAGCCTATGTTAGACTAAAACTTCTAAACCCAAAATCTACTAATTACATATTTGTAGAATATTCTAAAAGTTGCTTAGATTATTTACAGAAACCAACCAAGAATAAGTTATCTTATTCCATTGAAAGTTGAGTTATAAGAAAGCAAGGTTCTAATGACAAAGCAAGTAGGAGACACATAGAACTTGAAGCAACTCAAGAACCATAGCATGTTATAGCAGCATTTGGCACTAGTTTCAACAAAGAATTGTTGAACATGAACAACACCTCTTCATAAATAAAAACTATTCGCATTAATGGTAAAAATAATCTATGACTTGAGAAATGTGGAATCTCTCATTGATGAGTTCTTCTTGAAGGTTTATGGAAAATCTATCAGCTATCAAAATGCTATATCAAATCTTCAATCTGGTTAATGACTAAGAGTCATGAACAATGAGATGTAATCCATGTCTAGTAATTAAGTATGGGTTTGATTAATCTTCTACTCTATAACAGGCTAGAAGGAGTAATTAATTCTTTAGAAAAAATACAAACATGGATATCTATACACATTTAGCAAGACTTGTTATAAATGGATTTTCTCATAGACATGTCATTGCCTATGATCTCTATCATACTCATGTCATTGACTATGATCAAAAAATTTCACAAGTAGCTATGATTAGATCAATAAGGATATTATTTACCATATCTACATATTCTTAATATGATATATGGAAAATAGATTTCAAGGAAAACTGCTTTTCTTAATAGACATCTATTAGATGATATCTATATAGCTTAGCCTGGATGCTTTCTTAATCCATGTTACCCTAACATAATGTGTAAGATTTTAGATCCGTATGTGGATATAAACCAAACATCTCAAGGTTGGAATCGTCATTTTAATATGAAAACACAAGGTATGATTTTATATATCAAAATGAAGATAACATATGTGTTTACCAATAACTAGTGGGAGTCAAAGTGATATTCCTAATATTGTTCATGAGACATACTTAGTCTTGAGAAACTAAATTCCGGCTATGCAAGGCTCTTTCACCTTGACTCAGAACATGATTCTAAGATGAAAGACTTAGGAAAGACAAGATCTTGAAGGATATGAATGTTAAAGTTTTAAAATCTTTTGCATATATTGACAATATCTTGAAGGAGATCAAGATAAAAGATTCCTCCAAAGGAATCTTAACCCACGTCTTGCCAATTTGAGTTAGGCTCAAAAGGACCTAGCCTATAGGTTTGAGCTAGATGGATTTATTTGTATTCTATTCTCTTGGAAAATGAATTCATCATTTATGTCATATTATGCACAAGACCATGTATATTATTATGTTGTGAACATGTCATAAGATACTAATTGGATACATGGGTAAGTCACTGGATCACTATAAGAACATTCTAATAGTAATTAAGAAAAACTAGGAGAATGTATATGAGATAATCAATTTTGAATAAGATATTTATGTAAAGGAGCTACACAAGATGCTAACTTCAAAACATATAGCTATAATTATGAATTATAATTAGATTATGATTTCATTACAGAATAAAGAATAAGTTTTGTTGGAATGAGGTTCAAGGAAAACATAATAGCACATTCTACTACAAAATCGGAATACACTACAATGTTAGAAGGTGAAATCAAATATGATTAGATGAATGAGTTAATTGAAAAACTATGTTGAGTACTACCATTCAAGGATCATATAGAACTATTTTGTGACTTCAAGAGTGTACTTAATAAATCTAAGAGACTCTAAAACACATAAGAACACCAATCATATTCTCCATGATATTTAACTATACATAAAATACAGTTAAAATGGAGACGATAATATTCATAGAATTCACAGAAATTAAATTTGGTCAAACCCATAATAAATTTTATCCTTTACGCTAAGTATAAATGGTCACACTTCATCTATAAAAATTTGTTATTCTATAAATGGGATTTTATTTGTATATAGTAATTAGATATTAGAACATTGTAACAACAACTATTATATATTGTTTTGATATATCGGGATATGATCTTCACAATAATACTTGTTGTGTTTTATATAAACATGTTTAATCCATGAATAATCTTATTATTCAAAAAGTTCATGGTTGGTCATAATTGTGGGAGCAATCATGAATAAAGACTAATATGAATTGTATTGGTTGACTTTCACCAGATGAAAGTATGCAAGGTTTTGTAACCAAGATTCATAGGTACTTGTCAGAGAACTGGTATTGAACGGACCCGTATCCAGATCATCTCATAGATCGCCGTTATAAGTGATACATGATTAAAACGTATTATCTTTGTTTCATTTGCACCTGAGATACATAGTGGGACTTAAGTGTAGGGAATGTTGTGCTTTGATATTGAAACCTCCCCAAAAATACAGTCCAAAAATTTCGTTTTAAATCAGTAAATAAAACCATCAATATCATCCATCACATAAAAGTCATAATCATGTATCTCAAAAATATCATAATATCTGTCAATGTATCAAAATCATATATCATAAATCAAAGTAAATCCTCCAAGGCAAAAAACAGTGGTGTGTGCCATGCAGTCATCCCGAGCTCTTCCCCTTACTAGCGGAAGTACCTGAAACCAAAACTAAAAACTGTAAGCACGAAGCTTAGTGAGTCTCCCCAACTACCACATACCATACACATATCACATAAACATATATTGGGCCCCTCCCCTGCTACATCGAGTCAAGCTCGGCATCGGCTTTCCCGGCATCGGGCCCCGCCAGGCATCAAGCCTCGCCCGACATCGAGCACATCTCGGAATACATGTAAGCATACTCAATAATACACATAAACCTAAGCGTATAACATTAACACTTAAACATTCCTCGGGCCCCGCCCGGCATCGGACCGTAATCCGGTAACATACTAACATTTCCTCGGGACCGCCCCGTCATCAGACCGAAGTCCGGCAACATACAATACAAACACATGCAAGAATCACAAAGACATCAAGCATACAAGCATTCCTCGGGACCGCCCCGACATCGGATCGAAATCCGGAAAACCATATAAATCTACATCGGGCCCCGCCCGACATCAGACTGTAGTCCGGAACTACTACTAAATAAACGGGTCAGCCTTGGTGCCTTAGACCCATTCCTACTAGAGGAAACTCACCTCGAATACTAGCTGTGAAGTCTCATGTGAGGAATCTCTAACGGCTGTTCCAACGAATCCCCGACTATCAATTTCACAATAACACTTAATCAATATCTGATAATCCATCTTAGGGTAAAATGATCATTTTACCCCTGGTCAAAGTCAACATCCTGGTCAAAGTCGAAGTCAAGGTCAACTTCCAGCCGCCTCAACTCGTCAAGTTACCTCCTAACTTAACGAGTTCCTATACTATTCAGACTCGTGATCAACCGAGTCAACTCATCGAGTCCCTTCACAGACTCGTCGAGTTCCACTTGGCATAGAATCGGGACAACCCGACTTCAACTCGTCGAGTCCCTTTCTGGACTCGCCGAGTTCCCCTATCTGTTTGGGATATCTTAATGGATTAAGCCCCTACACTTCATATCCAAGTTTCATACTTCACATAAACCCTGAAAATGTCCTTTTAAGGGTAAAGTTTATGACTTTACCCATTAATACCTCTTCCTAAAGGGTTTAGCTCAAACCCTAATTCCTTGGGACCTAGAACTTGATCCTTAAGCCATCCATACACCAAACTAAAGCTTACAACTGCAGATCTAAACCCCTAACATTACTTGGACACGTAAAGTTCTCACCTTTCCCCACATGCATGGCCTTTTGGGGCTAAAAAGGCCAATATGACACTCTATGGCTTGCATGGGGGCTCTAATGGCATAAAGTTTGCACCTTTATGTCATAACAACCCCTCTAGATCCTAGATCTGGATAAATACCCACGTGGGTCGATCATTCTCCAAAAGCTATCATTCTTGGACCAAAAACCCACATAAAGAGGACATAAAGAGATCTAATGAACTAATAGCCAAGATAGAAACTTGATTACCAGAAAATGTAGAAAATGGAGTGTAGTTTCTTGATCTACTCTTTCCCTCTTCAGCCCTATATCTTCTTCTTCTTCCACAAGCTTCAAAAGTACAAAAACATCACTCAAAATGGCTCACACTCTCAAAGAAAGCTCTAGGGTTTCGTATATTAGGTTTTGGGACATGGAGGCTGGAAATGAGGCCAAGGGTGGGGGTTAAGGAGCTTAAATAGGGTGCAAACCCCCGAAATTAGGGTTTCACTGTGGCCGATCTACTCGCCGAGTCGATGGCTCTTGAATCGTCAAGTAGATAGCTTAAACCCCACGCATATTCTTCCCTCTACTCGACGAGTTAGGGCCACCAAATCGTCGAGTTACCCTTCCAAAATAAATAAATTAATGAGTTAAAAGCATACCAAGAACCAGGTGTTACAATTCTCCCCCACTTGTCTTAGACTTCGTCCTCGAAGTCTATTACGTCTGAAAACTGTTGGATTAATGTCTAAGTTCATAACTATATTTGGTATGTACTTGACCCGACCCGGCATGGTCCATTTGGGTTGCACTTCACCGGCACAATTTATATGGGTAGTCTTTTGGGAATAGTATATTTATGATTTATATTAATATATTATAAGTTCTAATATATTAATATGGAATCATATTATTTAATTAGTATTGATCAAGAATTAATTTAGAATTAATTAAGTGATAAAAAAGAACTAATTAAATATGGACTCTTATATATATGGAATGGGCCAAGTTCATTTAGGTTGGGCTAAGCTTTCATGCATGGTCCATGGAGCTTTTAACCCATGCATCCTATGTAAATGAAAGGTCATGGGTATTAGGGTTTACATGGATGTAACCCTAATCCTCCATAATATATAAAGGGGTCCTTGGCTCACAAAATTGGCACAAGTGTGTGAAAATAAGAGTGGGCCGATTTTAGTGTGCATACATATTCTCTAAAGGTTTTCCAAGGTGTTTTGGTGATTTGTGATTCCACTTGAGGCTTCCACACTATTGGGGCTAAGCTCTTAAAGCTTGAAGACATCAAGCTACATCAAAAGGTATGTCATCTAACTAGAACTTTGTAGTATAGGTGCTTCATAATATGCTAGTTAGGATGAAACCTTGGAATAGTTAATATTTGCATGTATAATAGAGAAAACATAGATCCAAGGTTTATAGGGTTGCATGTACACCATAGGAGTGTTAGAATGCTCAAAACCCAACAGTGGTGTCAGAGCCATGGGTTGTTTTTTGTTATATTGATGCAAATGTTTTATTTTCAAGTTGAAAAAAAAGGAAAAAAAAACATGACGTTTGTCAAATTTTAAGATAATTACTTGTTTTTGTGAAAAACTAATTATTTGTAAAATTTGAATCATTTGCTATATGAGTTGAATTAGGTCAAATTTAGTAAAAGATAAAATGATATGATTATTTTATTAGTTTTAAAAGTTTGATCTAAAGAGTTTTTTGAAACCTCCATAAGTTATGGATATGAAAGTTTTTTTTAAAAAAATAAATTTAATTCAAAGTTTTTATGAAGTTACAAAATTTGGTGTTAATGTTTTAAAGAATTCCATAACTTGTTCTTAAGTTATGGAACATGGAAAGTTTCATCATAAAACATCATTAATTCCATAAGTTATGGAATCCAAAGGTTTTCAAGAATTACAAAACTTGCCCTCAAGTTTTGGAATTTGAGAAAAGTTTTTTTATGAAAAAAAGAATTGAATTCTAAAACTCTTGGGTTCATAACTTAAACAATTAATTAAATGGTTTTAATTTTGAGTTTAATAATTGGAATTTTGATGTTTTGTTGAATAGTTCAAATTAACTCTTATGGACTTTATTAATAGTTAATTAAAGCGTTTAATTAAAAGAGTATTATTAATCCATAAATATATAGTTTGAGTTTAATTAAATTAAAAGTCTAGTTTAATTAATAGATTAAACCACCAAGTATTTTAAATGTCTAAAATACACCCTTATACTATTATAATATTAAAAGTTTAATATATTATATGTATAAGAGCAAGTCGTCTTACCATTAGTAGGCCTCATTCACGAAGCCGGTCTATAAGGGGGGTATAAGGTTACTGCCTATAAAATGGCAGTTTAATGGGTGTCCACTCTCACCCACCGATTCCTTGACCGGTGGAGGGTCGTTAGCCGAACAGGTAGGACAAGGACTATAATTCTCCCTTCATTATAAGTATAATGATAAATACTAAGTAACTAAACACTTATAAATTCCCAATCTTAGTTACTTAGGAAAATGTGAATAAGGTGCTAATCCATGAAATTACACTTTGCACTTTGTTTAAGCTGTTAGTGGAGCGTGTGTGGTTTACCGGCACACTAACCTGGACTTAACAAGGGAGGCAAAGGGTAACTTAATGTTTATCATAGTATCGTTGGAGCGTGTGTGGTTAACCGGCACATCGATTGAGGGGTAAATATTAAGGGTACCAAGTATATTTGCATGGTTACTTCACACCTTGTTTTGTGATCCTCGGCATCCCAATCACAAAACCTGAAGGGCACACTCGAGATTGAAACATGCCATTGAAAAGTTCAATGAATCTCAAAAGAATCTAGGAGTTTCAAAACCAATTAAAACCTAATAATACATTTCGTTTATCTTGGTGGAAATTGGTGAATCGTCATTCACCTACCTTCAAATATTTTATAGCTTGGATTACGGCATCCCTCTTCCAAGTTATAAAATAGTTTGTTGGGTCCTAGCCTTAATATATCATATTGGGTGTTATATTAAGGACTTAAATCAACTTTACGTGAATTTATCCCATTGTTGATGTCTGGTTTAGACAACAATGATCTTCCCAAACCAAGCTTTCCTAATGAATATGACTTCCCGAGTTTGGCTCATGGAAGTCATACTTCTCTTCCTCCACCTCCTCCAATTATTCTCCCTAACCCACAAGTTCAAGGTCACTCAAGCCCTAATGGCAAGCAAGGTCTATGTGTGATCACATCTTAGAGATGAAGTCACATATTGACAAGTCGGGAGAGTTGGGTGTCAAAGTCTTGAGAAAGTTGGATGTTCAATCACTTTCTAAGTCACATAGTGAGTTCCTTTGGGACTACTATGAAACAGACTATGACATGAACCTTAATGATCATATCTATTTGCTTGGTGCTGCTGAATCAGCAATGATTTGGAACGATAGTAAAGCAAATTTGATTAGAAGATCAACTTCCCAAAAACTTTATGGACAGTGACAATGGTGACACTGGAAATCCAGAAAAAGCATTCTCTTCCCAATGGAAATGGATTGGCCATAGTCAACCCGGTTGACCAAATGGTAAAGAGAAAGGCTAAGTCTGAGATAGTCCCATTACCAAAGGGTCCATATGTTTATTTTGCCAAAGGAAGGGGCGTTGATTGCAAAGCTGCCAAATTTACCTAAGGATGTTAAAGTCAATAAGTTTGACTCTACATCAGGTAGAGCCCATTATCTAACTCTGTTAAGTTCTATTCTGAGATCCTCATTACATGATGTGGCTGGGTCACATGTTGATGTTTTAAGAATCAAAGAATAGAGAGAAATCTTAAAGGAAGTATATGCTGATTCTGATCGCGAAGGTGGATTTCGATCGCATCAGAATTTTGAGCAGTTGCTTAAGAAGTTATGATATATTGCTAAGGAATAGATAACAACAATTTTCCATGTGGATTGTAAGGATAAGTTTTTCCGCAAAGTTTTAAAATAAAAGAAAACTGTTTAATTTTATTTCTTTGAAGTATCCTTACAATGGCATTTGTGGAAAATTGTTGCTTATATGATTCCACTGACAGCAATATTGGAAAATTGATTTGATTCTTTCATTTGTGGTAGTGTCTAAATTTACCAAATCAGAAAAGTTCCTCATCACCCAAGTTTCAATTGGACCGAAACTTGGAATCATGCAAGTTGAATAGTATGATGAATGAGAACTTTCAAGCATTGGAAAATCAAGACTAATTACTTGTTCACATGGATGTGTGAGTCAAGTGAAGGACTAAAGGGATCGAGTACACATTCTTGTGCACAGGTCATGTCCACCACAAAGCACGTTAAGACTATTTGATTTACTAAAGTTTAGTAAATATGGTTATACTCACAAGTTTAAGTATAATTCTGAAACATTGGAAAAGTCTCAATGTATGGCAGAACGAATGGGAAGAATCAAATTAGGCAGAAAGATAAAAGTTTCTCAAATCTGAAAAGATGGGAGAGCACTTTAGTATAATGTTTTGTGATCATCTTAATGATTAAAGAACCACATCACAATTGGTCTTCTAAGGACATCTTAGTGCATTCTTATGACTAAGAAGGGGAGTCATGAATTGTTGAAATGGTTAAATCAAGAAGATGAGTCATACTTCGTTTCAAAACAAGTCTTAGATTCATACTCCAAGACTGTAAGTTGAGTGACATATCTTAAAGAAAGGTTCAAAATACTTGTCAAATGTAAGAGTAAAAGTGTCCTACTCTTGTACATTTGAAATTGGTAAGTTGTGATGTTTTGGGTTAAACAAAGACCAACTTAGGCCAAGTGTGTGAAGTGTTTGTCTTGATAAAGAATCCGCACTATCTCTTGTATATTTGGCAAGTGAGTCTTATATGTCAAGAGGATAGTGGGAGTCTTAAAGATCCTAAAAAGAATTTCAAGAACTAATGAAGAATAAAACTTGAGGTTCTTCACTAGCACACGACTTGAGGTTTATAACCTATCGTGTTGACATATTCTGTGCCCATTCCAGTTAAAGTTGGCTTTGCATAGGAGTTCTGAAAGTTCTCAATTGGTTGCATAACAACTTGGAAGCAATGGTAGGCCCTGTACTGCCAGGTGGCAAGAAGTTAAGATTGCATAAGTTCAGTCCATATGAGTTTGGATTTGTCATTATCCTTGTCTTGTGACTATGGTTTTGATGATTCACATGCATAAGAACACATACACCATAAAATCTAAGGGTCATAAGGTTTCTCTCCGATTCATGAAAATGATGGTGAGGAAACACTTCCACCAAGTAGATTTGAAGCAGATGGCAAAAGGTCTAAACAATTGAGACTATGATTACGGCATCCCTTTTCATAGTTCTGAAATTGTTTAGACACACATGCATGCTATCTAAGGAAAGGTGTATGATTTTGATAAAGTTTTATCAAAGCATCTCATATCAGAAATCTGAACTTTGGTAAGAAAGTCAATAAAGTATTGATTTCTAGAAGCCCAGCTGATTTCTGAGTACATGTCAAAGCTAGTGGGAGCATAAGTGTTATGCTAATAATCATCATGTTAGTGGGAGCATGATAATTATTGTTAGTGTTTCAAGTTAGCAATGTTAATTATAGAAAACAAAAGTTTCAATTCGTGAGGCTGCAGGGATTGAAAAAGTTGTTTTGCTATAATTAAGGGAGAGGATATACTTCATTTCAGTTCTTAAGGCTTGGATTGAGACCTTAATCATCTTTAGTCAAGAATATATATATAAATTTCATGTTGGATTGGTTCAACTTAAGGAAATTTTATATATTGTGTTCTCAAAATTCGATTATGATTACGACATCCCTCTTCATAGTCAAATTTTGAAAACATGGCAAATAAAAATATTGTAGCAAAAGACTGGTCTACAATCATGTCTTTATGTGAGACATCATGAATCATGTACCATTTGCTTTGGGTACAGGATCGATTGCATGTGCTATAATATTTGTCATTTCTAAATTTTTCCAAATGCCCAGAGGCATTAAGAAGGGAAAAGTTCTAGAATTGGATACGACTAAAATGATTAAGCAATTGTCGAGGACAATCTGAGGTCTACCAAAGATTGGTTGCTCAGGGACAGTTGGAAGTATAGTGCTAATTTTGGAAGGACCATATTGACATATTCTGAAAAGAGGCATCTCTTATTCAGAAGTGATAGTCAAAATGAGAATATGGAGTTGTCTCCATAGGTGGAAGTTATCTGTGTAAGATTAGAAAACTTAATGCAAGAAGCATGTCCAAAGCAATATACTTTGAATATGAGACTTAGTTTCCATGGAGTTGATCTCCATTGGAATACCTTATAATGACTGTTGACAAGTCTTTGTGACTTCGTACATATTCATTACAGGAGGGTCAGTGCATATAAGTTTAAAATCTAAACAGATTTCGATAAATGATAGGAATTTGAAATTCTCACATTTTTTGATAAGGATTTGGGAGTGTGAAATTAGAATCATTGAAATTATGTTCAATTGGTTTATTTCACAAAGTAAGGATCATAGACAAACATAGAGTGCATACTTGGTGTATGGCAAAGCTATTGTTTAAGAAAAACATAGTGTACATGCTTGGAGCATGGGACAACTAGTGTTTTTAATTCAAGTATAAAGTTGATAAAACTGAAACAATGAATAATGAGTAATCAGTATGGTGATAAATAAAAGTGTTTATTTATATTCATAGGGTTTGATACCATATTTGATTCATTTATTCTTGTGTTTCACTTTGCATGTTTTGACTTCCAGAATAACTAAGTCGCTCTTCCTGAATGATTAAGTTATTCAAACCATCCACAGTCGGTCATATGTTGGAAGTGGATATGAATCAAGACTGTCATGGGTTGGTTTGTAGAGGTCCAAGTTGGTGGACAAAGTGGTGCTACAACACTCATGAGTGCTCATAAGTTCTGAGTATTGGATTCAACCCGCGCTCATTTGAATCACTTCATGGATTTTATCACGAGTGATCATGAGACGATAATATCTTATATTCTTCAAACCTAGAGATATGAGTTGTTACTATGAGTTGGTTATATATTGATTGCACGAAAACGCATTTGGTAACTCGATGTTATAAAACGTGCCTTTGTGTATGATTCAACAAGTAGTAGAACAAGCCATATGAGTCGAATTTTATCCATTCCTTTTACCTTCGGGATAAAAGCGATATCTGTGGGCCCCTCGATGATTTAGCGATGACACATGTAAGTGCTTGGCCAAGCGAGGACTGATTTGATTTGTTCAATCAGTCAGTCATCATAAATCGAAAATCGGGAAACAACAAATGGACAGAGAGAATGATTATAATCCATGTCTCAGTCCATATGATATCTAGAATGGAGGAATATATGGTCCCTTATCTAATGGACAAGTCATTGACAAGGTTAGAGTTCGACAGCGGCTTTAAGAGCTACGATTGCCAGTTAGGTTTTGAAGTCATACTCAATAATAGTTTTAGACTTATCCAAGTGGGAGACTGTTGGATTAATGTCTAAGTTCATAACTATATTTGGTATGTACTTGACCCGACCCGACATGGTCCATTTGGGTTGCACTTCACCGACACAATTTATATGGATAGTCTTTTGAGAATAGTATATTTATGATTTATATTAATATATTATAAGTTCTAATATATTAATATGGAATCATATTATTTAATTAGTATTGATCAAGAATTAATTTAGAATTAATTAAGTGATCAAAAAGAACTAATTAAATATGGACTCTTATATATATGGAATGGGCCAAGTTCATTTAGGTTGGGCTAAGCTTTCATGCATGGTCCATGGAGCTTTTAACCCATGCATCCTATGTAAATGAAAGGTCATGGGTATTAGGGTTTACATGGATGTAACCCTAATCCTCCATAATATATAAAGGGGTCATTGGCTCACAAAATTGGCACAAGTGTGTGAAAATAAGAGTGGGCCGATTTTAGTGTGCATACATATTCTCTAAAGGTTTTCCAAGGTGTTTTGGTGATTTGTGATTCCACTTGAGGCTTCCACACTATTGGGGCTAAGCTCTTAAAGCTTGAAGACATCAAGCTACATCAAAAGGTATGTCATCTAACTAGAACTTTGTAGTATAGGTGCTTCATAATATGCTAGTTAGGATGAAACCTTGGAATAGTTAATATTTGCATGTATAATAGAGAAAACATAGATCCAAGGTTTATAGGGTTGCATGTACACCATAGGAGTGTTAGAATGCTCAAAACCCAACAAAAACAACTCTGGGTAGTGCTCCCTCATCTCCTCCTCGGGCTCCCAAGTTCACTCAGAACCCTTGCGGTGCTGCCACTACACCTTCAGTAACTGAACAACCTTGTTCCTCAAGATTTTCATCTTGCGATCCAGAGTCCCCACCGGCCTCTCAATGTAGTTCAGGTTGTCATCAACCTAAATATCCTCCAAGGGCACTATCACTGAATCATCCATTAAGCACTTCTGCAACTGAGAAACATGGAATGTGTTGTAGATCTGATTGCGCTCTGCTGGTAGATCCAACTGATACGCCACCTTGCCCACCCGGGCTATAACCCTGAAAGGACTAATGTACCTGGGGCACAGCTTGCCCCGTTTCTGGAACCGGATGACACCCTTCCAAGGTGACACCTTCAGGAGGACCATATCGACCACCAGAAACTCCAAGTCTGAACGCCGCTTGTCGGCGTAGCTCTTCTGCCGACTCTGAACAGTCTGGAGCCTGCTCCGGACCTGCTGGATCCACTCTGTAGTCTTGAGTACTACCTCAGTACTCCCCATGACTCTCTGACCGACCTCGCCCCAACATATTGGGATCCTACACTTCCTCCCGTAGAGCATCTCGAAGGGAGGTTGGTCTATGCTGGTGTGGTCACTGTTGTTATATGAAAATTCCGCTAACGGAAAATACGTATCCCAACTGCCACCGAAATCCAAAACACATGCGTGTAGCATGTCCTCGAGAGTCTGTATCGTCCTCTTGCTATATCCATCTGTCTGAGGGTGGAAAGTAGTGCTAAAGTGGAGACGAGTACCCATCTCCTCGTGAAACCGCTTCCAAAATTTGGAAGTGAAACGGACATCTCGGTATGACACCACCGAGACAGGCACTCCATGTCGTGCCACTATCTCGTGCACGTATATCTCGGCCAGCTTCTCGGCCGAGATACTCTCCTGGATCAGAATAAAATGAGCACTCTTGGTCAATAGATCGATGATAACCCATATCGAATCTACTCCACGTACGGTCCTGGGAAACTTGGTAATGAAATCCATAGTGATATCTTCCCATTTCCACACGGGAATGTCCAACAGCTGCATCTTACCGTGGGGGCGTTGATGTTCGGCCTTGACCTTCCTGCATTTCAAGCACCACTCCACATACCAAGCGACGTCTCGCTTCATGCAGGGCCACTAGTAATTAGGGTGAATATCCCGATACATCTTCGTCGCCCCGGGATGGATAGAGAACCTCGACTTGTGGGCCTCATCCATCAGAACCTGTCGTACTCCGCCCCAGTACGGAACCCATACCCTCCCATGCAGGGTCAACAACCCTCGGCCGTCATAATCAAATGAGGCCACCCATCCTACGATCCTCTCGCACTTCTAGTGCTCCTCCTTCAGGCCCTCGAACTACGCCTCTCTAATATGCTCCAGTAGTGGAATAATCACCGTCATCCTCAGGCATATATCTCGAATCGGAGCCGCAACCGCCTTGCGGCTCAGGGCATCAGCCACCACATTGGCCTTGCCTGAGTGGTAAAGGATCTCACAGTCATAATCCTTCACCACATATAACCATTGACGCTGCCTCATGTTCAGATTCGGCTGATCCATGAGGTACCTCAAACTCTTGTGGTCCGTGTCAATGGTACAACGAACTCCATAGAGGTAATGCCGTCAAATCTTGAGGGCGAAAACCATATCCCCCAGCTCTAAATCATGTGTCGAGTAGTTAGCCTCGTGAGGATTCAGCTGCCTCGAAGCATAAGCTATCACATGACCCCGCTGCATCAAAACTGCACCCATGCCCGTAATCGACGTGTCACAATAAACCACGAAGTCATCAACTCCCTCGGGCAGAGTCAAAATCAGTGCCTCGCATAACCGCTGTCTAAGAGTCTCGAAGGCTGCCTGCTGCTCAGGCCCCCAGCGGAATGTCACCGACTTCTTGGTCAGTCGGGTCAAAGGAACAACGATCTTGGAGAAATCTTGGATGAATCTCCGGTAATAACCCGCTAGACCAAGAAAACTCTGAATCTCAGTTGGAGACCTCGGAACCTCCCACTGCATCACGGCCTCTATCTTGACTGGATCGACCAAAATACCTTTCTGGTTGACAAGATGCCCAATAAACTGCACCTCGCGCAACCAGAACTCACACTTGGAGAACTTTGCAAAAAGTTTCTCCCTCCTCAGTGTCTCCAGCACCTCCCTCAGGTGCTCCTCATGCTGCTCCTGAGTCTTAGATTAGACCAAGATATCATCAATGAAGACGATCACAGACCGATCCAGCATCGGTCTGCACACTCGGTTCATGAGATCCATGAATGCGGGTGGAGCATTGGTGAGCCCAAACAGCATCACCACAAACTCATAATGTCCATAGAGAGTCCTAAAAGCTGTCTTCTGGACATCCTCGTCTTTGACTGGCATCTGGTGATAACCTAATCGCAGATCAATCTTGGAGAACCAAGACGCACCCTGTAGCTGGTCAACAAATCATCGATCCTCGGGAGGGGATAACGGTTCTTCACCGTTACCTTATTCAGCTCCCGGTAGTCTATGCACATCCGATGCAACCCATCCTTCTTCTTCACAAATAGGATCGGGGCTCCCCATGGCAAACTACTCGGCCTGATAAATCCCTTGTCTAGCAGCTCTTGAAGCTGCGTAGACAACTCCTACATCTCAGGAGGAGCCAGCCGATATGGTGCCTTGGCTATCGGAGCTGCACTAGGGACTAGGTCAATCCTGAACTCAACCTGTCTCTTTGGAGGTATCCTGGGCAAATCCTCTGGGAATACATCCGGATACTCTCTCACGAACGGTACATCATCCACCGTGGTCTTACCCTTATCACGGGTATCCATAACATAAATGACATAACCTGAGCAACCCTACTGAAGGTAACGCCTCGCCCTCGCTGCTGAACATAAAACTAGTCTGCGTTGTGGCCTCTCGCCCTGGATCACTAACCTCATCCACTAGGAGTCCGGACCCTCACTAGCTGTTGTTCACAGTCGATCACTGCCCCATTAGGGCTCAACCAATCCATACCCACTATGACCTTATTCCATCGCAAGGGAATAGGAACCAAATCCACTGAAAACTGCTCATCGAATAACTGTAGTGTACAACCTCTGTGAACCCTCACAACCCTAACGGTCCTGTCATCTGCTATCTCCACATCCGGTGGGCAATCCAGCTCCCCCGGAGCTCCTACAAATCGCTTGTTGAGCGCGAGCGACACAAAAGATCGGGTTGCACTCGAATCAAACAGTACCAAGGCTGATATACCGTTCACTAAGAATGATCCTATAACAAACACATAAACATAAGCAATAATCAAAACAAATAAATAGATGATGAGAGAATACATACTCGTCACAACATCGGGAGCCACATGTGCCTCCTCTACAGTCAGCTGGAAAGCCCTACTCCTTATCGTAGGCGCCTCGGCCCGGCCCTGACGGCCATCTGTAATCCTCAACGTGGCAGAAGCGGGTGCCACCACCTGTCCTGCTGCTGCTAGACTCGAACACTGGGCCTTATTGTGGCCCCTCTGATTGCACTGAAAGCAAATCAGATCTGAAACTGTTGTAGTGGTGGTGGTAGCTATACAATCCCTGCTCATGTGCCCAGTTCGGCCGCACTTGCCACACCGGCTGCGGTCGTGCTGGCTCCTCGATCTGTGGTTTGATAACTTAGGCTTCTTGTCCGAACTGCCTGTCTGAACCCCATCTGGTTTCCTCTTCCTCTCCATCTCCAAATCCAACTCCCTCTCTCGAGCCCTAGCAATCATATCTTCCAACATCTTGCAGCTCGAGCGGCTCACAACTGGCGGATATCACTCCGCATCATCTCATGATATCGGGCCTTCTTCATCTCCTCGTCCGCCACGTACTATAGAACGAGAAGGGCCCTCTCCCTAAACTTGGCGGTGATCTCCGCCACAGTCTCTGTCGTCTGCTCAAGATCCTAGAACTCTCTCGCAAGCTGTTGCACCTCAATCACAGGTGCAAACTCGGCCCTAAAACTGGCCGAGAAATCACTCTAGGACATAGCATCTAGAACTGTATCATCCCCAATGGCTCGTCCGACCTCCTCCCACCAATCTCGTGCCCTGTTCTTCAGAAGACAGGATGCAAGTCGGACCTTGTCCCCCTCAGGACATCTGCTCGTACGGAACACGTTGGCGACATCAGCCAACCATCTGTTGCTAGTAATGGGGTCCCGAGCCCCATGATAGTCGGGAGCTCCACAAGCCCGGAACTCCCTGAAAGTCAATGTGCGCGACCCCATCATGGCCGCCACCTCGGTGCGGAAAGCGCTCAGCTTCTCATCTAGAAGCTCCAAAATACCCTCCTTCACTGAACCAAATATCACAGGAGTCTGGTCTAAAATGATGCGTGTGATCTCAGAAGAGATGAACTCCCTCGTCTGCTCATCCAGCTGCCCGACTCCAGAGCCCGAACCTGATCCTTCACCAGTGCTTGAAGTGCCAACCGGTCTAGTGCGTAGCGTCACCATACTGAAAATACACCATAACAAACATCAATATACTCATCGTAACTCGAGGGATCTCACATTCTACAAGTTTCATGGGTTCATCTCAGCCTTCCTTGATTCGAGTACGGATCCTCTACTTTCAGTAGTACGGGCCCATACTACCTTCCACATTTATCCGTACTTTCCTCAAGAACTACCTCGACTCCACCAAGTCCCTTCTACTACTACTGCTGATCTCATGCTAAACTCATCCTAGGCTTGCCCTAGGGTAATCACCAACCCACTCTCCGCTATCAGCTGCATAAGAATTCCCTGCTATCTCCCCCTAACTAGCTCGTGAATACTATTACATATCACTAAGACTAGATAATTCTTCGAATGAGAGATCCTACCCTACAATGGTTGGACTCAAACAAGAGCTGCACAATAGAGCTAGACCTAACCTTCTGAAATTATTTAGTCCTTGCAATATGTAACTTAACATATTTATTTACCAGTTAGTAAAAGATAACTAGAACTCCTATAAGCACAAAGCAAACAACATTCGAGCATCGAGTAAACATAATCAAGCATATCTCATTCAGGCCATCACTGAATAATCTGTACTAGCATGCGGTTCATAAAGCTGAGATACATATAATAGGCATATAAGGTATCCTTCCTAGATCCTTAGTCCTAATCTAGCATGTAATTCTCATAAAGCTGATACATATATAATAGGCACATAAGGCATCCTTCCTAGATCCTTAGTCCTAATCTAGCATGCAGTTCTCATAAACATATCATAACATAAACTTGTATGGGTAATTTGGGAGTACTTACTTGAGCTCGGCTGATTGCATGCACTACAAACTTTTTTTCTTTTCAAAGTTCTTTTCTCTTTTCAAAATTCTTTTTGTAAAAATGATTTTCTTTTGAAAATTTTCATACCATGTCCTTAGTTTGAGTTCAGACACACCCGAGAATGTGCCCGAATCGCTCAAACCAAGTCTCTGATACCAACTTCAAACATCCCCAAAAATACAGTCCAAAAATTTCGTTTTAATTCAGTAAATAAAACCATTAATATCATCCATCACATAAAAGTCATAATCATGTATCTCACAAATATCATAATATCTGTCAATGTATCAAAATCATATATCATAAATCAAAGTAAATCCTCCCATGCTAAAAACAGTGGTGTGTGCCATGCAGTCATCCCGAGCTCTTCCCCTTACTAGCGGATGTACCTGAAACAAAAACTAAAAATTGTAAGCACGAAGCTTAGTGAGTCTCCCCAACTACCACATACCATACACATATCACATAAACATATATTGGGCCCCGTCTCTGCTACATCGAGTCAAGCTCGACATCGGCTTTCCCGGCATCGGGCCCCGCCCCGCATGGAAACCTATTTGGCATCGGGCCCCGCCCGGCATCGAGCCTCGCCCGACATCGAGCACATCTCGGAATACATGTAAGCATAATCAATAGTACACATAAACCTAAGCGTATAACATTAACACTCAAACATTCCTCGGGCCCCGCCCGGCATCGAACCGTAATCCGGTAACATACTAACATTCCTCGGGACCGCCCCGGCATCAGACCGAAGTCCGGTACCATACAATACAAACACATGCAAGAATCACAAAGACATCAAGCATACAAGCATTCCTCGGGACCGCCCCGACATCGGATCGAAATCCGGAAAAGCATATAAATCTACATCGGGCCCCGCCCGACATCGGACCGTAGTCCGGAACTACTACTAACTAAACGGGTCGGCCTTGGTGCCTTAGACCCGTTCCTACTGGAGGAAACTCACCTCGAATACTAGCTGTGAAATCTCGTCTGAGGAATCCCTGACGGCTGCTCCAACGACTCCCCGGATATCAAGTTCACAATAACACTTAATCAATATCTTATAATCCTTCTTAGGGTAAAATGACCATTTTACCCCTGGTCAGATTCAACATCCTGGTCAAAGTCAAAGTCAAAGTCAAGGTCAACTTCCAACCGCCTCAACTCGTCAAGTTACCTCCTAACTCAACGAGTTCCTATACTATTCAGACTCGTGATCAACCGAGTCAACTCATCGAGTCCCTTCACAGACTCGTCGAGTTCCACTTGGCATAGAATCGGGACAATCCGACTTCAACTCGTCGAGTCCCTTTCTGGACTCGCCGAGTTCCCCTATCTGTTTGGGATATCTTAATGGATTAAGCCCCTACACTTCATATCCAAGTTTCATACTTCACATAAACCCTGAAAATGTCCTTTTAAGGGTAAAGTTTATGACTTTACCCATTAATACCTCTTCCTAAAGGGTTTAGCTCAAACCCTAATTCCTTGGGACCTAGAACTTGATCCTTAAGCCATCCATACACCAAACTAAAGCTTACAACTGCAGATCTAAACCCCTAACATTACTTGGACACGTAAAGTTCTCACCTTTCCCCACATGCATGGCCTTTTGGGGCTAAAAAGGCCAATATGACACTCTATGGCTTGCATGGGGGCTCTAATGGCATAAAGTTTGCACCTTTATGTCATAACAACCCCTCTAGATCCTAGATCTGGATAAATACCCACGTGGGTCGATCATTCTCCAAAAGCTATCATTCTTGGACCAAAAACCCACATAAAGAGGACATAAAGAGATCTAATGAACTAATAGCCAAGATAGAAACTTGATTACCAGAAAATGTAGAAAATGGAGTGTAGTTTCTTGATCTACTCTTTTCCTCTTGAGCCCTATATCTTCTTCTTCTTCCACAAGCTTCAAAAGCACACAAAGATCACTCAAAATGGCTCACACTCTCAAAGAAAGCTCTAGGGTTTCGTGGATTAAGGTTTGGAACATGGAGGCTGGAAATGAGGCCAAGGGGTGGGGGTTAAGGAGCTTAAATAGGGTGCAAAACCCCGAAATTAGGGTTTCACTCTGGCCGATCTACTCACCGATTCGAGGGCTCTTGACTCGTCGAGTAGATAGCTTAAACCCCGCGCATATTCTGCCCTCTACTCGACGAGTTAGGGCCACCAACTCGTCGAGTTACCCTTCCAAAATAAATAAATTAATGAGTTAAAAGCATACCAAGAACCATGCGTTACGGATATGGTCAAATGTTGCTCACTAACCGGAGAGTTATAAAAGTCATTTTCATGTATGGGGTGAACGATGCAAGAGGCTTATGTGGTCACGATGGGATTTGTTCCTCTTATGCGTAGAGAGTTAGACATCTACCGCGGTACCCAAAGTTGAAGAGCAAATTTGATTGATTCTGATCTAGGTCTCATGTTCAACAGGATGTTTGTAAAAAAGGGATAACTGATAAACTTACCTTATACATCAATTATAGTTTTGAGCTTTTGCGAATTGAATGTTGATGAATGACATTTTTCATTATATTTATTGGGACAGTGAAATGTTGATAGACGATCATCATTGTCTATATCAATCTATGATGAGTCTTGTGCAAATAGGAGATTGAAATATCTTATATGCCCAATAATCGTTATAGAGTGATGGTGTAAATGACATATGATCATATAAAGGCACACCTTATAGCAAATTACTACCAATTGATTATTTATTAGTATGATTTGATTATTAATAAATATAACCAACACTTGTATTTTAATTGGAAAATTATTACTTTACGAAAGTAATATTTTACTAAATGGAAATTTATTATTTGTGGAAATAATAATTAATGGAGAAATAACAACTTATTAAATATGTCTTACAGTATGATTATTCATAAGTTTTACTTATACCTCATTAAACTAGCTAGAGTTTATTTATATAAAAAGTGATTATATATATATATATATATATATATATATATATATATATATATATATATTGTTTCATAGAATATCACTCCATAAATAAAACATTAATTAATAGATTAGCTAGAATAAGGTGATATCCATTGTTATTCCAAATACATAAGTAAAGAATTTATTCAATATTAAGTAAAAGGAGTTTTACTTCATGTCATATTTACTTGGTGGGTTGTATAATTCAATGGACTTAAAAGGCTTTGGAAACATTATCAATTGGTGCATATATCATCATATCATCATACTATATTATAAAGAAATCATTTTTCCTTTCACCACATTCATTTGAAACTCCCATGACTTTTCAATATCTTTCTAATAATAGTTATAAGTTGGTTAATAAGGTTAAAAAAATATCAAATCTAAAGTGTGATTATATATAAATTAAATTTTAATATTAAAATAATATATTTACTTCTACTTATAAAGTTATGTTTTTTAACTTTTAATATCTTATACATAATTTATTATTTTAATATATTGTTGGATGTAAACCATTATCATTTTAAAGATACAATTTTTGAACAATTTGTATACAATATTTAAATTATTAATTTGAATATAACATTACAAGGTCAACTTAAATATAAATTTTAGTTTAACTTAAACAACTCAAAGAATATTTTGTAAATAATTAAAAGTGATTAATTGTGGTGTCTTTCTAATAATGATTATAAGTTGGTTAATAAGGTTAAATAAATATCAAACCTAAAGTGCAATCATAAATATACTAAATTTCAATTTTAAAATAATATTTTTACTACTACTTATAAAGTTATGTCTTTAACTTTTAACATATTATACTTAATTTATTAGATTTAGTATGTTGTTGTATGTAAACCATTATCAATTTAAAGGTACAACTTTTGAACCGTTTAGACAAAATACTTAAATTGTTAATTTAAATATAATATTACAGTGTCAACTTAAATATAAATTTCAGTTCCACTTAAAAAACCAAAGAATGTTTTGTAAATTGTTAAAAGTGATAAATTATAGTGATAAATGAAAAAACTAAATTGTGATCTCAATTTAAGTAAAATATTTCCTAAATATATTTTATAATCAATAAAAGTTTTCAAATAAGTAACTTAAAATAACTTACAATAACAATAGTTAAAAATAACTTTATATAAATGATTATATTGTTACATTTACAATCAAAAAACAATGTTTGATTTTTTAAATAATTATAATGATTGAAATTAAAACATTAAGCAAATAAATTTAAAAAAATTAATGAACAATAACAACAACTATAAATAACATTAAACTGTATATTATATTTAGTTTTATTCATATGTAACTCGCGGATAGAAGTCATTCAACCGATTGAGATTATGCAGTTACAATATATATATATATATATATATATATATATATATATATATATATATATATATATATATATATATATATATATTCATTTAATTCAAAATAATCAATATATTATATCAATTTAGTATACGAATTATTATATCAAATTTAACAACAAAGTTATTGTTATCTTTAAAAAAACATATATTTGTAAAGACTTCAACTATATAGATGTTTATGCGCAACGCATGGCATTCGTCTAGATTAATTATAAAATTAGGATCGTTATGGAAATAAGCGAGAACTCTCTCTCTCTCTCTCTCTCTCTCTCTCTCTCTCTCTCTCTCTCTCTCTCTCTCTCTCTCTCTCTCTCTCTCTCTCTCTCTCTCTCTCTCTCTCTCTCTACGCCAAAAGAAAGAAACTAGGAAGATAGTTTGATCACTTTTATCTGGTTAAAAGTTTGACATCCATTTGTATTACGCTTGAGAGGTCTCAAGTTCATGCGTTCTTTTCACAATAAATGTGTAAATTAAGTCAGCAAGTTACATAAAAATATGAGGTAAAATGAAAGAAAAAAAAAATACATTAGAGTAAATTCATAATTTTTTTTCGCAAACTTGAGGGTTTTTCTTTAAAAGTTGAAACACCGATGAAAAATATAAAAACGGTAAACTACAAAAGCTGATTGAAACTTATGAGATAAAACGAGGAAAAAAAATGAAAAAGTAAATTTGTAAAAACTAAAAAACTCAACGGTGTTCTTTGGTGATGTCTCAAACTTTAATGTTGGAGATTTTGATGTACTTGTCATGCCTAATTTTCCCAACATGGCAATTCTATAGATTTTAAGTTTATAAATATATTAAAAATGTATATAATTATCAAGTTTCTTGTATTCATGTATCTTAAAACAACATTTCTTTTTCTTCTAAAACACCTTGCTTTGTTTCAATTATCGTTGATTTAATTAACGCATCATGAACTTATTGTTAACTAGTATGTTTTTTATTTGATCCTTTTAAATATTGATTCACCACTCATATATATAATAGGCTTAGAGTTATTCGGTTATTAACGTGTTGGAAGTGTCGCGATTAAACTTTTGGGGTTTGGGATAAATACAAGCTCATAAACATTCGTTACAAAAACATGTAATTTTGTGTACTTTTTGTCTGCTGATTCTGACGTAAATCTGCTTCTTCGGTGTTTGCTGGAACCTGTGGGTCAGTAATTTTGAGAAAAATAAATAAATAAGGAATAGAGTTATGGATATGAAAAAGAAATGGTAATCCTAATCAGAGATGACAAAGAGTACAATCAAAAGGGTTGCAAACTAAAGACATCTTACATAATGGAATGCTCCATTTCACACTTTCCTCCAATCCTTGCTCTCGAACAACAATTCATCGTCGTCTTTTTTAATAATGCAAATTATTGATTAATTAATGTTTAATGGTGTGTCAATCTTAAAAGAAACTAATTGTTTTTTAGAAAAACTGTAGACAAATTACGTACAAAAGATACACAATTTCATTCCATTTTTATTTAAAATCATATTTTCAAAATCAATATATAAGATTGGTAGGTATAGGTCGTTATAACACAAAAAATTGTCCGAGTTATTTTCCGAGGTCGTTATAACATTCCTTACCATAACACCGGGGCGGACTATGTTTTTATGTTACCACGGCGTTAAGGTCATCCATGTAGGCAATAACGACGTTAAGAGTGCCCATACGCACAGTGGCGGATGCAGAAAGTTAGGATAGTGATGACACAAAAAAAATTCCGAACAAATGTAACAACATAATTTTTTTTAAGTATTAGTACATTAAACCGATCTATTAAATCTTAATATTTAAATTTGACATCTATAGGTACATATTTTTTTAAACTGACCCATTACATCTTCTCTCTTCACTTTCATAAGGGATTCTTTTTCAACATAAAAAATGACATCGTTCAAAAAATCATCACCTATTTTGTTACGCAAGTCCGTCTTCAAAAGCTTCATAGTAGAAAAACATCTTGCCACTGTTGTTGTCGTGACGGGTAAAACCAAAACCAACTTTAGCAACCTATAAACCATACGATAAGACCGATGTTTCTCCATTTCTACCATCAAAGCCTCCATGTATTCTAGTGATTGGGTGCTAAGCTCACTAAATCGGTCCTCGAATGAAATTGATTAGTGACTTTAATTGTACGGCCTCTGATGTGATATAATTTTCCGTCATATCCACAATATTAATATTATGTTTTTAACAAAAGGAGAATATCTTCGATAAAAGTTTAGCAAACCCCATGTCTCTTGAAGACTTCAATGCACCCATTGTCCCTCTAACCAAATAAGTCGCTACTAAAATGACTTGATCCTTTTTTTGAAGATGCTTTGACAAAACGTTCATGAGGTGTAAAATTTCAGTTACTTAAAGTGGATCCTTGCTCTTCGACATAAGCAAGAACATTAACAACCTCCGGAAATAAGCTCATTAAACTCGTGATTGTTTTGAAATGTGAAACTCATCTTGTATCTCCCACTCGAATAAGAGAACTCTATTGATTTAACCCTCTTCCGGTTTCAAGTTCACCATTTGCAATTGCCTTTTGCACCATTTCTCTTTGACTTTCCCGTAACATGTCTTGTCTTTTACATGAACCACCAACCACATGAACCACCAAAGAAAGTTGCTTAATGAAGTATTCAATACCATCATGCTTCTTTGCTACACCCACAATAATTAACTGAAGTTGGTGTGCAAAGCAATGCACATAATGCGTTGAATCATTATCTTGTAAAATCAAAGCTTTTAGACCGTTGAATGCACCTCGCATATTGTTTTCTCCATCGTAACCTTGTCCTCTTACCTATTAAAAAAAGATATGAAACATTAAAACGAATAATATTTGATTAAATTTCATAATAAGGGAAAAATATTTTAATTACCTAAGACATACTCAACTTGTTCCGAGTAAAAACTTCATCCATGGTCGCTTTAAGAGTCAAAGAGGATGTCTCGTTCACGTGCACAAAAATCCAATGAATATTTCCTTCACCATTCGAAGGTTGTTGACATATCTCAAAATTATGGTCATTTATTTCTGTTTTGATACATCACTAGATTCATCAACCAATAAAGCAAACACATCTTTACCAATTTCTTTGCAAATACTTAAGATTATCTATGTTGAAAAACATTCAACAATTTGCTTTTGAGTCTTCGGGCATGTCACTTGATTATTTTGAGGATCATTTTCTAAGGTAACTTTGTGAATGCCTTCATTATGATCTCTCATGAAAGATAATAACTCAAGGAAAAGCTCTCTATTAAGGGGCCAATCGACTCATCATGACCCTGAAATGGTAAACCATTTTTCAATAAAAATTTACTACACCAAATTAAAGCACCTAAATGAAGTTTATAGTTACTCTCCTCAATTTTGGTTTGCTTCTTGAAGGCTGCACTAATAGAGGTCTTTTCTTTCATTAGAAATTCACAATTTTCTCTTGCTTTGTGATGAAAACTATCAATATCATCGATATGATCTCTCATTGCTTTTTTTATTCCAAATATCAAAACCTTGTGAAAAAAAATGCATATCTCCCTCTTTGATGTCCTATCATGTCTCCACATACATAGAAAAATAAACAAAATGCTTTGTTTTCTTTTATGTTATACCCTAACCAATCAAAGTCATCAAACCACTTAACAACAATATGTATTTCTTTTGTACCTATTTTCTTTGAAGGGAACGTATGACCCCTTGGTTGACAAGGTCCTTGAAGAAAATATGCCTTCCTAATTTCATCTCTTTGATTTGGATTGTAAGTTGTAATCTTTGGTCTATCTCTCGAGTCTTTTGGAATATCTTTCTATTCAACACTTGTAATTGGAGTGGAAGTAGGTTGTGGTCCTTATGGATTTACATTAGAAACCGAAGGAAATGAATTATTAGAGGAACATGGTCTTTTAAAGGATCCTCCAATACTTAAATCATTGGAAGATTGTCTTTTAGAGGATCCTCCACCTCCAACACTTGATTCATTGATGCTTGTTCTTCCAAAAAAAGACCTACTTTTATCCTAACAATTCAATATCAAACAAGTAATCCATCCAATTATCCAACAACTCAATGGATACCAAGTCTAACAATCTAAGTATCTAACAACAAGTTACAAGTAAACAACTAATTTCAAGGTAAAATATTACTAATTTCACCTTAACAATAAGAAATTACAACAACAAAAACATCTAATTTGAATAATTTCATTAAACATTTGTTAAAATTGTCGTATTTTAAAATTGCTATATATATATATATATATATATATATATATATATATATATATATATATATATATATATATATAGAGAGAGAGAGAGAGAGAGAGAGAGGAAGAATTATTTGAGAACTCAAAGTTTCCTGAGAACCGAAAAACTAAAGGTGGAGCGTTAGATCAAAATTTTTAATGGCTTTGATAAAAAATGGCATAATTGTAATTATAAGTGAATATAGTGGCATTTTAGGTTTTTATCAATGAACATTAGGGGTAAATTTGGTATACAAAATATCCTTTCAGAAATCAATAAAACGTAAATTACCAATTAAATTTAAAATCCATAAATTACTCTCTCTCTCTCTATATCTATATATATATATATATATATATATATATATATATATATATATATATCTTTTTCTCTCTCTTTCTCTCATCTTTCCCATTTTCTGTACACGACCGCCTCCCTCCTCCCTCCTTATACCGCCTCCACCCTCCCTCCATCAACCACTGTTACCTCTGTCGCCGATCAACTCAGATTTCCGATCCACACTCGTTAATCTCTATATCATCGACGGAGATGATTCATGCGTTAACTTTACCGTCAACGATCTATTGATTCAGTACATCGGAAGAGAACTGATCCGACGTCTGATTTGCATCTCCTTCTCATCTCTGATGATCAATTAACATCTCCGATGACCGGTCCGTGTCTCTACCTCATCTCCATTCACCGATTGACATCTCCGCCTCATTTAATCTCATCAACGGCGACGAACGCTCTATTTTAGTGGATTTTTTATGACTTTTAGGGAGAAGACCATCGTGTGTGTAAAAGGAGGAAGAGGTTTAGATATCAAATCCATAAACGCCACAAGTGCTTCAAAGTAGATCGAAGCTGAAGTCGACAAGTCTTTAGGCCTCACTTTGGGTACTAAACCTGGTGCTGGTGGTGGCGTTGTTATCATTGTACGTCGGTTTCATTTCCAAATGTCTCAATCTCTCCATAATTTTGTTAACGCTTTTACTTCGATTCTGAGCGTAGGGAGAGAATACGCCCAGCGTACGCGCTGGGTAGTTGACTTTTGCTGACTTTTGACCTTTGGTCAAGCTTTAGGGTTTTGGACCAAATCATTGTACGTCGGTTTCATTTCCAAATGGTTACGGATGCAATTTGGTATCTGTATTGTAAGTGTAAGTAGACGGGTTGTAGAAATACACATGATTTAGCTTATGAAGTTTGTGCAATCATACATTCTCCATCTCTTATAAACGAATCTGAATTTGACCTCTTTCTGGTAATTTAGCTTTTTGAATTATAAAACTCACCTGATTTTCGTGTACACCTCGCATAGGAAGAGAATACGCCCAGCATACGCGTTGGGCAATTGACTTTGCTGACTTTTGACCTTTAGTCAAGATTTAGGGTTTTGGACCATGGGAGGGGAAAAATGGTTTTTTTGCCCTTAAGGGGCTTAGTTGTGGGATTTGGACTTGCGAGTTAAGTTGTGGACCTCGATTATTAGTTACAGGTAATTATTGTGTTATTAGGCGTAGTCTAGTTCCGGCAGTTCAGGTGTAATATTTATCTGTCATCAATATCATGTGAGTCTCCTCACTTATTCTTACCTTTGTGGTAGAATAGTTGTATTTGTGATGACTAGTTGGGTCTAACTGTTATTTTGTATTATGTTGTTTATGTGTGACTAATACTGCGGATAGTCTCCAGGGTTGCTGATAACCCATAGGGTGTGCTGTTGCCCGTTGGGACTGCTGATAGTCCCCAGGGTTGCGGATAACCCATAGCTATTTATTTATGTTGTGATGTATGCGGTATCATGGGGAACTCACTAAGCTTCATGCTTACAGCTGTTGATATATGTGTTTCAGGTACTTCTGAGGATCACGGGAAGACGAATGTCTGATTGTACACACTCGTTGGGAGATTTGTTCCTGGGGCATTCTGTGATACTCTGATATTTTGTGATGATGATTTGTATTTGACACTTATGTTTTTGATGACTTGGTTTATGAACCATATTTTGGAAAATTAAAAATGAAAAATTTTGGTTTAAAATTTGAGGTGTTAGACAAAGGATCCAGCTATTTATTCAGGAATTATGATAGGTAACTTTAACATGAAACTTTCTCATTTTTTTTATGCAGATGATGTTATCGGTATCGGTGACTAGGATAGGAAAAACTTAGTAAATATGGTTTCTATTTTGCATTGCTTTTACTTGGTTTCGGGGTTGAAAATTAACTTGTAAAAGTCTAATTTATTTGGCGTTGGAGTTCAATGGGAGGAGGTGGTTGATTTTGCAAAAGTGGTGGGATGTAAACCTTATTAACTACCTTTTATTTTTCTTGGGTTACCAGTACGACAAAATATGTCCAGGATTTCCAGTTGGAATATTCTGAAGGATAAGATGGACCAGAAAATATCAAAATGGAAAGCATTTATGTTGTCTATTGGTGGTCGAGCTATTATGCTAAAATCATTTCTTGGGTCTATTACAACATACTTTATGTCTATTTTTCTTCTTCCACTGGAAGTTACTAAACATTTAGAATCTAGAAGAGCCATATTCTTTTGGGGTGGTAATACAGAGGATGCTAAAATGTCGTGGGTGAAGTGAGATATTGTTTTGGATGATAAACATAATGGTGGTTTCGGTATTAGAAGCTTTGTTGCCCAAATTTTTGCTTCGCTTCTAAAATGGAAATGGTGTGTTGCTAATGGTAATTCTCAAATTTGGATAAAAGTCATAAAAGCTTTGTACGGGAATAATGGTAGCTTTGATTTGGAGTCAAACAAACTTCGTGGGAATGTTACTTGGGTTCGGATTCTCAAAGTTATAAACCGATTGCATGAGAAAAACATTATCCCTTGTTCGGTTTTGAAAAGAAGACTTCGTAATGGCACTCGAACTATGTTTTGGAAGGATCTTTGGTTGGGAAATCAGACGTTAAGAGAGTTTTCCCTCATTTGTTTGAACTTGAAACACAGCGAAATTGTTTTATTTTGGATAGAAGGCGTGAGTATCAATGGATTTGGCAATGGCGTCGTTTAATAAGGGGTGGAGAGAAAGATTTGCAATCTCAAAGGTTAATGGAGGCTCTTAAAAGTGTTACTTTTTTCAATTCTGATGATAAATGGTGGTGGGATATAGGTGATGCAGAGATTTTTACAGTTGCGGAAAATAAAAAATGGATTGATAATAATATACTTCCGTCTAGTGGTACACCTACTCGATGGAATCGATTTGTGCCTTGTAAGGTTAACATATTTGTTTGACGTATGTGTTTGGATAGACTTCCTACTAGATTTAGTCTAGATAATCAGGGTATTGCAATTCCTTCTACTCTTTGTCCGGTGTGTGAGTTAGAGGTAGAACAACTAGATCACTTGTTCTTGAAGTGTGAGGTAACTGCCAGAACTTGGGACGCAATCTTCAGTTGGATAGATGTTTCCTTTATATGCTAAGAATCCCCTTTATCTTTATTCCATTCGATTGATGATATCCCTATTCCTGCGAAAAAGAGAAGTATCAGTGAGGTGGTCATCGCTACTATGCTTTGGTTTCTTTGGAGATAAGGAAATGATTAGGTGTTTCGAAGCAAGAAGATAAAGAAAGACATTATTGTTGATTCAATCAAGGAGTTTTCATTTTGTAATTTGATTTTTTTTCTAGCTCAAGTTTTTTTTTATAATATTTGGCTGTTTCTACAAAAAATAAAAAATAATAATATTGTCAAACATTTATAATTAAAAAAAGGGTCGGTATTTTTAAAAAAAATTGACAAACAATATCATACGTGTAATGAATTTTATGGTGGCATAAACTTTAGTAGGACCAATTTTACTTGGAAAACTTAAAAATGGAAACTAATTTTAAGTGTTGATAATGAAAAAAAATATATTGAACTTTTATGCTCTATATTATTAAAAAGTAATCAATATTTATGATAGGAAAAATGAAAATTTTATGTTATATACTTATATTCCAAGCAGAAACTACTCTACCTTATATATGTATTCCGAATAACTTGCTAAGTTAATCCATTTTTTTATAATTTTTTTACAATGTGGAAATAAAATAAAACTAACAATGATATACAAAACAAGCATTCCAAAAGAATACAAGCCAAAGCTATGTTTAAAGCTAAGTAATCCAATTAAAGCTCAAGGTCTTAGAATATGTTATTTTTTCTTTTGGTGATAGATGCTTAGAGCGCATGTGAGTTAAGAGAATATAAGACTACATATTAATAACCGGCTTCATTAATGAAATAAAAAAAAATATGTCAAATTTGAGTTTATTTTTGGAAAAAAAATATGTCAACAACGAAAAAAATAATAATAATGCAAAATGTAGGGTCTTTTATAAGAAAAAAAACTCAATTTGTCGTGTAATATGTAAAAATTTGGTCTATTTTGGAGAAAGAAAAAAAATGGGAAAGGTTTTTTTTCTTATGAAAACCCTTATTTTAAATAAAAAAAAATTAGCAACTCAAAATTTGGATGCATCTTTTCTATTATAATGATCATGAGGCTCAATGTGGCAATATATTGCAATTTAAATTGCAAAATATAATAACTTGGATGAATGACTATTTAAACTTTATTCTTTTTCAACAACATATCGATATATGAATCTTTTACTATTAGATAGGGGTGAGCAAACCCGAATCAAAAAACCGGGAAACCGATCAAAACCGACAAAACCGAAACCGAAAAAACTGAAACTGAAGCAAAACCAACGGTTAGGGTTTTAAATTTTTAAAAACCGAAAAATCGGGTTCGGTTTCGGTTTTTGCCCAGAAATCGACCCATCCAACCCTAGAAACCGAAACCCTCTTGGCGCTAATTAGATATACAAACACCCTCTTGGCCAGCGGTTGGGCGTCTTCCCTTTGAACCTGATGTCAAGGGTTTGAATCTCTCTGCTTGCCAAAATTTTCCCCAAGTTTTCTATTTTAATTTGCAACTTGTTCTATCCCACATCGAAGGTTGTATGAAAGTTACGCATGTTTCACCCTTAATATAAGGAATCGTTACCTCTATCATTCCTCATATCAGTTTAATTGGGATTAACATTGGGTTTGAGTTTAAACCCGGAACCGACTCATATCATTCCTTATATATGTATTCCAAATAACTTGATAAGTTAATCCATTTTTTTATAATTTTTTTACAATGTGGAAATAAAATAAAACTAACAATGATATACAAAACAAGCATTCCAAAAGAATACAAGCCAAAGCTATGTTTAAAGCTAAGTAATCCAATTAAAGCTCAAGGTCTTAGAATATGTTATTTTTTCTTTTGGTGATAGATGCTTAGAGCGCATGTGAGTTAAGAGAATATAAGACTACATATTAATAACCGGCTTCATTAATGAAATAAAAAAAAATATGTCAAATTTGAGTTTATTTTTGGAAAAAAAATATGTCAACAACGAAAAAAATAATAATAATGCAAAATGTAGGGTCTTTTATAAGAAAAAAAACTCAATTTGTCGTGTAATATGTAAAAGTTTGGTCTATTTTGGAGAAAGAAAAAAAATGGGAAAGGTTTTTTTTCTTATGAAAACCCTTATTTTAAATAAAAAAAAATTAGCAACTCAAAATTTGGATGCATCTTTTCTATTATAATGATCATGAGGCTCAATGTGGCAATATATTGCAATTTAAATTGCAAAATATAATAACTTGGATGAATGACTATTTAAACTTTATTCTTTTTCAACAACATATCGATATATGAATCTTTTACTATTAGATAGGGGTGAGCAAACCCGAATCAAAAAACCGGGAAACCGATCAAAACCGACAAAACCGAAACCGAAAAAACTGAAACTGAAGCAAAACCAACGGTTAGGGTTTTAAATTTTTAAAAACCGAAAAATCGGGTTCGGTTTCGGTTTTTGCCCAGAAATCGACCCATCCAACCCTAGAAACCGAAACCCTCTTGGCGCGAATTAGATATACAAACACCCTCTTGGCCAGCGGTTGGGCGTCTTCCCTTTGAACCTGATGTCAAGGGTTTGAATCTCTCTGCTTGCCAAAATTTTCCCCAAGTTTTCTATTTTAATTTGCAACTTGTTCTATCCCACATCGAAGGTTGTATGAAAGTTACGCATGTTTCACCCTTAATATAAGGAATCGTTACCTCTATCATTCCTCATATCAGTTTAATTGGGATTAACATTGGGTTTGAGTTTAAACCCGGAACCGACCCATGAAGAAACTGAAAACCGAGAAACTGAACCGACGGTTTGGTTTCTTGGTTTGGTTTTTATTTTTTTGAAAACCGATTTTATTTGGTTGGGTTCATTTTTAGGTCAAAACCGACCCAAACCGACCCATGCTCACCCCTACTATTAGATACGAAGCCCCTCGATGATAGATGAACAATTATGGCTATAATTTTATGATATTTACCCGATAAAATATCGAGCCACATAGCTTATGTGGGTCCAAGTCTTCATATTTATATTGGGCTAATGTTGATTTGGTAAGTATATTTTCATATTGATGAAAACTAAATTTAATGATAATTTAGATATCTTAATTTAATGTTCATATCTTTATACATGTATTGGTTCTATTAATTATAGGGTGCTGATTCTTCCACGACTGCTTTTACTTCTTCCACTGAAAATTTAATTCAAATGACAAATATACCCTTCGTTAAATATAATAACTTTGAGATAATGATATTGAAGAGAGAGAAATATCCCATTAAATTGTTTCCAAAACTACGTCCCCGTTCTTCCTCGTTTCGCTCTGCAAGGGCATCTTCTTCCTTCGGTGTTGCAATCTTCACTAGTGCAGACACTTCAAAAGCTTGTCTCGCATCTTTTACTAGTTCAACGTAAACTCCATTTTTCGATGTAAAAAGAAGAAAGAAATTTGAACTATGAAATGCAAAATTGAGCATAAATCAATAATTTATAATGATGACAAGAAATAATGAGCAAATATGTAAGGAAGTTACCTAGTTTACAAACTGGGGGAAGTTTTTCCCTTTTATTCTCAACTCATCGGGTTCTTCTTTAGTCAAACATTCAGGTGCTTTTTATATAAGTTTAGGGTAAAGTGGGGTTATAGGTTTCCACAACATCACAGGGTATTGTAGACGAGTATTATGGTCATAATGTCTACCACATAAAAGATAAAGCACACCACCAGTTTTGGGAATAATTTTACTATTCTCCTATTGTTTGAACTAATATTTAGCACTAGGCACTAGCTGTCACACCCCGCTAAAGCGGAAACGCAAGGTATGACAGCGACAAAGGTTTCATTGCAAAAGATAAAGATACATCACCATAGCAATATTTAAAAGTTTACAACCCATAGCTTAAACAAAACAAAGTACAAGTTTTCCAAAATGACATTGTTCAAAATATATAACTTCATAAAATAACTTCTACACGATGCAGCATGCTCTATGATGATGAATCTTTATATCCACTTACTAATTATTTCCTGAAAAAGCATGTAAAACGAGCGTCAACTATGAAAATAGTTGGTGAGTTCACAAGTTTATAAAATCAAGATTTGGAATAAGACTTTTCATAAATACAAGTACATTGCTTTAATGAGAAACAAAGTTGATTGCCATTATTGATAACAAGTTTATTGCTATAACGAGAAACGAGTTTGTATGTATATGAGCAAACAATGAGTCTCAACCAAACCTATGACTGAAGCCCTATCAAGATCTATGCTTATCGTTCCATAGATGAATATGGTATCATGCACTCCAGCAATAGGGCGAGTGAGGAGTTGTCAATTCCTAATAGCGCTATTCATAATGACCATTGGCTCAAAGAGTTAATGGTTAGAGATAAGGGAAGGGCCTTAGTACGATAAGTTCTCATGTTCCGTGTTGCATAGACATACATAGAGAGACATAGCAATACAATAGCAATCATGTTTGATATAAATCGATTTAAATACAACATGCAAATAATAGTTTTTCGGGACATGCTTTTCCACCCCAAAACATAAAAACTGAAAATAGGGGAGTGCGTGAATACTCACAATGTTTCGAGTAGGTACAAGTAGTGCCTCGGAATACACCAACGCCTTACTACCGGGATCCTACGACATCAAACACACACTAGTGAGTTTCCATGTCGAAATCTAATGCTAATATACTAAACTCTACATATAGAGAAATGCCGAATTTATGTTCTAATATCGGTTTTATATTAATTGGTTACGATTTTTCTGAAATGGTGAAATTCTATAAGTCATGTGATTAAGAAAATTTTGGATATTAATTTTCCAGATTTAGTAATATAATTTGAGGGTATTTCAACACATTTAAAGGTGTTTTAAATTCCTAAAAACGCAAAATATTATCAAATAGTTTCCAAAAATTGTCAAACCTTGTATTTTTATTCTAAATACAATAGAGGTTTTCCAGAAAATTTCCCTTGAATTTTTTTGATATGATTAACTATTTTTCCAAGTTTTTAAGCCTTCATAACCAAATAAATTCACGAAAAATAGCATTCCAAGGATGAAAATTCTCAAACTTTTTATTTTACTGTTATTACACATTACTAAGCTAGGAAAAATATAAAAATGGATTTCCAAGCTGTTTAATTATATTTTATGATTTTTGAGCATTTATTCTAATAAAAATTGAAATAAATAGAAAACAGTTTCCAAAATTACTCAAACTTTTTATTTAATTGTTATTATACATTACTAAGTTAGGAAAAATATAAAAATGGATTTCCAAGCTGTTTAATTATATTTTACGATTTTTGAGCATTTATTCCAATAAAAATTGAAATAAATAGAAACCAGTTTCCAAAATTACTCAACCTTTTTATTTAACTGTTATTATACATTACTAAGCTAGGAAAAATATAAAAATGGATTTCCAAGCTGTTTAATTATATTTTACGATTTTTGAGCATTTATTCCAATAAAAATTGAAATAAATAGAAAACAGTTTCCAAAATTACCCAAACTTTTTATTTAACTGTTATTATACATAACTAGGCTGGGAAAAATATAAAAGATATTTTTCAGTGGGTATTTCTATTTTCCTTGTTTTATCCCTTTAAATAATCATTAATCGAAGAATAAATAATAAACAGTTAAAATAAATTACCAAAAACTTTTGTAACATCATTTACAGTGTAAGTAATCTGGGAAAAATACAAAAAGTGGTTTTCATGTTGTATAATCCGGTTTTGGGTGTTTATGTGTATTTAAGTGTATTTAAGTGTATTTAACCTTAGAAAATAGGAGAAAAATAGTATAAAGTAGAGGAAAATCATCACAATTTTTATGTAACTGCCTAATGTACAACATGATGTTCTGGTAAATTTTCATGAATTTTGGATAATCAGAACTATTTTTCCTATTTTTAGGCCATTATAACTACCAAAAATTGGGAAAAATAGAAAGGCATGATGAAAAATTCTGAAATTATTGTTCTGAGTCTCCCACCACAGGTAAGAGCTGCGAAAATTGTTAGATACAATTTTCACACTCTTTAAAGTGCTTTTGTGATTTATTGCACCCAAACAAAAAGAAAATCGAAAATCATACTAAACAGCAACATAAATCGATGAAATTTAATGAGAGGTCATTATTCACCATAGGGGTCATCCACGAATTTATTCCGGATTTATAGACCTCTGGAAGTATTTTATGTGATTTATGCCCTTGTTTTCTTGCAACAATTTTACTAAATCAAGGAAACGCTAAAAACTCTTGGGATTTTCCAGATATTCATATTACCTTAATGGGAATCTGGAAAAATTTTGATTTGAGCAGAAAAGAACTTTTAGATATTTTTCTAGACAAAATCATTTACATGCACTATTAACAATGTACTTTGATCATCAAGCTCTTTAGCTTGGTGTTCTTCACATGCATCACGGTTTGAAGACCATGCATGGACATATGTTTGTTATAGTGATGTTTTTAAAGGAAATACTTGAATGCATAAGGTGTATGAGCCTTTAAAACTTGTAAAAATCTGAACCTTAGTGTTTCACATAGGTTTTGGTCCTTGGATTTCACCATTAAACAACATGCATGTTGTTCTTGGGTGAAACCCTACCACCATCATCATCAAACACGACATTCATGAACATGTTCATGAATGTTCATAAAGAATGGTGTAGAAGGAGGAGAAGTACAAGAAAACCCTTTAAAAACAAGAAGGAAAAGTAAGGAAAAATGAAGGATTTTCGTGAATACCTTGAAGAACAACCTTAGAAGATGAAGATTTGAGTGTGGAGAGGTGTTCTTGGCTGATGATTTTCGTGGGTTTGGAGAGAGGAAGAGAGAGTTTGAGTGTTGTAAAGAGTGGAGTGTGAGAGAGAGTGAAGAGAGAAGTGGAAGAGTGGGGATTGTGTTTTAATGATTGAAGTTTTGGGAAGAGAGAGGGCATGGGGGAGAGGATGCACGAATTTTATGAGTGAGAGAGGCTCCCTCTCTCCTAAAATTCAAATTATATAATTCTCCCTTCAATTTTTATAAAACGTAAATTTTTATAAAAATGTCTCTTTAAGCAATTTTTGATTTATTTAAAAATCTTGTTTTTTTAACTAATAAATTATGATTAATGTATGATAATTTAAATTTCTATTTCATTGATTATAATCTATAATTTGATTAATAAAAAATTTATATTACGAAGTTTATAGAAATTTTATAAAGTTTTTAAGCTTTAAAGTTTATAAATTTGGATTTTTGGGCTCTTTAGAGTTTTTGGAACATTGTTTGATATTCACCATCATATTGGAATGTAATTAGAATATTTTAATTTATTTTTAGGGTTTTATAGCCTTTTTCAATTGTAACAAAGTTTGAAGTTTCATTCTAATTATGGTATTGGCATTTCCTATTGTAGTTAAGCAACTTACTAGAATCGTAAGAGTCAAGTATATTAGTCCTAGATCTTAGTTGGATCCTAGTTTATGCAAGATTTTGACCTAATTTATACTACTAGGCCATGGCATGTTGTGCATGAATGGTTTTTATAAAGATGCATGAGTCCGAGAATGACCTGAATTGACAGTTGTCACAGTAGCACATGATGAAAAATGAAAATCCCAAAATGGTTTACTTAGATTGAATCAAAGAACCTGAAGAATGCGACACATGTTTCTCATGTCGACAATGGGAACTCTAGGCATCGGACTTTACAGACAGGATCTTCCAGTGGGAATGTATTAGTTCTAACATATTATGTGTCAATTCATCCCTTCCTACATGTTACACATCCAATTTATGAGTTAATAAAACCATTTTCGTTTCACTAGTGAATTGTAATCGTGATTATATGCAATTTGCAGGTTGTTTCTTACCAAGACTGACTTGCCGATTACTAGAAATGTGAGGTTTAACAAGCTCTACTCTCTCTGTTCTACTTAGTGGCTTCCCAAGCTGTAACGACCCAAAAATAAGACCCGGAAATTTTTCATTTTTTAAATTAATAAAACAACAACCATATCATTGTCATAAAAACTAAGGTAATCAAATCGTATCAATACATCATCAATATCAGAGTAAATCACAGAATGCGTAAAAATGTGGTGTGTGCTCTGCAATCATTCCGGGCTCTTCCCTGTCGATCCTAAGGTACCTGAAAACATAAACTAAAACTATAAGCACAAAGCTTAGTGAGTTCCCCAAAATACCCCGTAAAATATATATATATATATATATATATATATATATATATATATATATATATATATATATATATATATATATATATATATATATATAAACATAATGGGTCCCACCCGGCATCGAGCCCCGCTCGGTATACAGATCTGTCAGTCATCAGGCCCCGCCTGGCATCGGGCCCCACCCGGTATACATATAAACATATAAACATACAAACATATGCGATAATGACAAAGATAATAGCAAACAGTACAGTCATCGGGCCCCGCCCGATATACACACAACACATGCAAGAGTCACGCAGACAACTAGCATACTAAAACATCAAACCATGGGTTGGCATTGGTGCCTTCGACCCGCTAAACACAATAAGGAAGCTCACCTCGCACTACTGAATCTCACAGAAAATCTCTGGCTGTTAGCGCGCTAAAATCCCCACGCTATCACAAAATAACATCCAATTAATAATTTGATTCCAATTCATAATCGTCAGTCTAAAATAGGGTAAAAGACCATTTTACCCTCTTACCTAAATTGGCCCATGTCCAAAGCCCAAACCAACTATCCAAAAGGCCCAAATTCCAAAATAATCATCCAAGGCCCAATATGGCCCAAACTAACTAGGCCAATTAAGGCCCAAACTCACTAGGCCCAACAAGCACCAAACTAATGGGCCCTAAGGCCCAAAATCTCCAAGGGCAACCCTAAAGTAGTCAAATGACCAAAATTCCCTTCCTTAGTCAAAATAGTTGACCAAGGTCCACTTGGTCAAAAAGTCAACGGTTAAAATTGGGTCAAAGTCAAAATCGGTCAACAAGATAAGTACGCCATGCGTACTCAGTAGTACGCCCGGCGTAAAACCAAAACAGGATCGGGGTCCCATATTGTAACATCCCGTTATTTTTCTATATGTAAAGTCAACCCTTCTCAACCAAAGTCTAACTTGGGTCAACTAAAGTCAATTTAAATCTTATTCTATCTTAAATGAATTAGATTCATGTTTTATAAGTGTTATATGTTTGTGAGGTAAAAGCTAGAAGTCCGAAAACCATTCCTTCTTTTCTTTCTTGTTCCTGCGGACATCAGCCTCGCAACCGTGAACAGGACCGAGAACCTCGAACCGTAAACGAGGCCGTGAACGGCTTCGGGTAGTGAATGACTTCAGACCGCAATCTCGCAAACCGCCATAAGGCCGCAAACGAGGTTCATGGCCGTGAACCCCTCGGACCGTGAACCCTCGCATACATATACTTTTCAGCCGCATTTTCTTCACTTTTTACACTTTCAAACACCATTTCAAGTCTTTTTCTCTCAAGTATCATTAGTAAAGAACACAAAGAACAACCTATCTCCTCAAGAACATGCTATATTCATCCTTTCTCAGCATATTGAAGTGTTAAATCACTAGTTCTTCACAATATCTAACAGGTATCACTTCTTGATCTTGTTATCATTTCAAGAACATCATTCAATCATCTTATAAACTCGGTAATTTCACTAGTTTACACGAAGAACAACCACCTGAACACATTTGAATCTTCTTAGAAACTGGCTTACGATCATCAAGTGTTCTTCAATCATTCAAGAACATTGGGTCGTGAAACCTTCAAGCTAAGGCCGTGAACCCTTCAAGCTAGGGTCGTGAACACCACTTTCCTGGCCGTGAACACCATTCAGCTTCCATTCAAGCTTCTAACACTCCTATTTGTAAGTTATACTTACATATTAGTCCAGTTTCTAATCATTCCTATGATTATATTAGCTAATTGGTTGCATATATGCTATATAAATCACTATATATGACTTGTTTTGCTACAGGATTTCTTGTGGAACTAAACATCCTATATCAAATCATCAATTGAATCACCCTCCAAAAGGTGAGTTCATACCCCCCGTATTTTCATAGTTTTTACTGTTTTAAGGGGGGGGGGGGGGGAATACAAGTCTAACACAAGGATTTTGTGTTACAAGCAAATGATTTCAAAATATCTTACCAAAATGGATTTCAATTGTTATTAAATCAAATGATTATAAATTGTGTTTAAAGTGACATCATGTCACCAAAAGTATTTCAAAATGTTAAATTCTTTAAATGATTTTATAAACTTATGTTTTCGCCAAAAATCATATATATATATATATATATATATATATATATATATATATATATATACATATATATATATATATATATATATATATATATATATATATATATATATATATATATATATATATATATATATATATATATTGGGATTGACAACCCCACACTCAGACTGCTAGCTACAGCCAGGCATACACGCCTACGAGTGACAGTTGTTATCAACAGTTTAAACGCCTTCAAAGCGTTGTTTTAGGCCATCTAGTCTCAGTATGGTTATAATAACTCATTAAAAAGATATTAACAATATGGTTAGTGTATAATTAACTAAAACATGAGTACATTTTCAAAGTACCAGTTTTACAAACATATAGTTTACATTAGTATATTACAGTTTACAATAACAGCTGGTGGAGCCAGGCACACTCACTTTTACAGGTTATACAAAAGAGTACAAAAACAGAACACTGGTTTACAAATGGAACAGTTTTATGTGATTAAAACTACTTTTCATATACAGTAGAAAATATAGGATTTCTTGGAATAATTTACATATTCAAGAAAAAGAAAACATTCTTTCACACATAATTACTTATGCACCCACTCAACTTTATGTTGATACTATCTTTTCAAATTACTTGTATTCTCAGGGAATCAGTAGACAGGTACTCCCCGAGCTTTTGAGAAGATGGAGCTATTTTTAAGTCATGTCTTCTTCTTTTGTATAACAATTTTGGTGTCAATATACAGTGATTGAACACATGTAAATACTTATACTTTTTAAATACAATGGTTGTTTGTACTTTGATTACTATGATGCATGTGTTGTGATACTACAAATGAAGTCATCCACCCCCGGACGTTTCCGCCGTCTGGTTTGGGGGTGTGACAGATTGGTATCAGAGCATTATTTATAGTGAACTCAGTATATCAATCAATAAAAGATATACAAACTATAAATACATTGGGGCTAAGAGCTCTGACTACAAGTATACTTTTAAAATTTAAGTATTTTACAAGAAGTATACTAACACTCATACCTACGAGTACAATATCACAATCTTAACAACGTAAAAGTATTTGGATGTTGGACACTGCAGTCAAACCTGGGCAGTTATGTAATCATATATGGGATTAATATAGCCTGATCAACTATATTGGTTTGAGATATGACCAACATGTGTTTGGGAGTGATGATATTGTTGCGGCATGTCTAAAACTTACCAACTATACATATACAGAAGAACTCTAGAACATAACATAAAGTTAAAATACTATAGGAGTATTTTAGGCACTATATACTAATAACAAACATGTGAAAACAAAAGAACTATTGTGGGTAAAGCTATAAATATTAAGGGTATATTATAGTTATATATAATTAAAGTTTTATATACTTAGAATATGTGATCTAGCTTCATTTCATGTTCCTTGTTTGGTTGTGGATTTAGAGCAGGATCATTTAATCGAATGTCGATTATACCCAAGTTATATATAATTAGTATACAATTTGTAGTTATAGTAGTACCCAAAACAAGTCATACAGAATTCATTATCTGTTAACTGTAAGTTTCTCTCGTAGAAACTCGTATTTGCAATCTATCGTTACTAATTATATTCTATATCTCTTATCCCTATTCTCGCTTAGATATCAATGGCTGGATTTCATCTACCCGGAGACCCGTACTTCCCCAATCAGGAAAATGGAGGATGGCTCGATGAAGAGCCAGAAGAGAATCATGAAATCCCCTTAGATGATGATTTTGCAGAAAATTTTCCTGAAGACACTGATTCGGAATCAGAAGCCTATAATCCACCACCGGTTGCCCAGAATCCCAATCCACGACAAAACTTCCAAGGTCCGACGCCTCTGTGGGCGATAAACTTAGAAAGGTGGAGTAACGAACAGGGTCAGAACCATCCTTACCAAGGAGACCGAAGCTTCTACAGTTTGGACATAGGAGGCTCAGCAGACAGAGTCCTCCCGGTGTTAGTTCTTCGTGTGGCGCGTAATGATGAACAAGGAAGAGCTGCTATCGACCGAGTCATGCAGGTTGATGTTGCCACAGGAGTCAACACCGTTCACATTCGTAACTTAGAGGACAGTTATAATGCGACAAGAGATCGTACTAATTACTTAATGAGAAAACTAGCGGCATCCCAGGCCGAAGTTAGGGAACTGCGAGAACGACAAATATCACAAGACATGCGTATGTACGAAATAGAATGCCAGTTAGCCAAGTCCAAGGCCGGATCCAGTAGGAAGTAGATTATACTCTACTCGCCCTCTGTTTACTCTTTTGGTTATAGTCCAAGTCTTCGGATATGTTCTAGGGTTATTTTTCATGTTTTTCAGTACGACCGCGAAAATTTCATTTTCGGTAGGTCGGTTTAATGTCGATATCTGTCCTAGTATTGTGGTGTATTGTAGACCTATGTAGGGTCAATTTTTACAGACTCTATGTATTCAATATGCCAATACAATCGACATGCATTTTCATACTCTTTGAAAAATAACCACTCAAATTTCATATTATCATGTTACAAGTTGTACTTGTAAAAGACTTCTATTTCCAATTCCTTATAAGATTCATACTGAACTAAGTGTTTTAGTTCAGAGATATCATATTCATGTTCATTCTTTATATCTGACTGTCTCTTTATCTTTTATTTATTAAAGTGAAAGATGCCTCCATGGAGAAACCCAAGGCGTGTCAATGTTAATGAAACGCAACACCACCTCCGCCACCACCTCCTCAATTTGACGCTTCCATGTTTCAGGCGGCGGTCACAGCAGCGGTCGCAACTGCTATGTCTCATATAAACACCACTGGCGCTAGTGGATCAGGAGTTGGTGCGCATCCCTCCAACCACGGTGAGAGTCACGGACACTCACGAGTAGGGATGAGATTTAGAACCGGAATCAGAATCGGACCGGAACCGGAACCGTTAGAATCGAAATATATAGAACCGGTTCCGGTTCCGGGTTTAAAAAATTGGCTTTATCCGGGTTCCGGTTAATCCGGGTTTGGGTCCATCGGGTCCGGGTAAACCGGGTCTACAAACCAGAACCAGTGTTAGGAATCAGAACCACTTTTAGGGTCGGAACCGGTTTTTGTGAAACGTTTAAAAGATGCATATCTCATTCGTTTCAACTCTGATTGACATGCGGTTTTTCCAACGTGTAATTTAGACTTTGTACATGATTTTAGACCATAAATTTGACATTTTTAGTTTTATATTCATTGACTTACAGACCTCCAAAGTCGTGATATCAAAGCTGAAAGTTTTTAGTTTTTCAGTTTTTTTATATTCTGTGAAAGTTTTAAAACATGCATATCTAATTCGTTTGAAGTCGGATTGATATGTGGTTTTTTTCTAACTTGTAGTTTAGAGTTTTTACATGAGTTTAGACTATAATTTTGTCATTTTTGGTTTAATATTAAATGATTTACGGTCCCCCGAAGTCAGGATATCAAAACTGAAAATTTTCAACTTTTCAGCTATTTGTTTTTGTACTTTGTATTCTGTGAAAATGTTAACACATGCATATCTCATTCGTTTAAAGTCGGAGTGACATGTGGTTTTTCCAGAGTGTAGTTTAGAGTTTCTACATGATTTTAGACTATAATTGTGTCAATTTTGGTTTCATATTCATTGACTTACAGTCCCCCAAAGTCGGAATATCAATATGAAAATTTTCAAAGTTCAACCCACTAAGTAGTAAGTATTTACCAAAAAAATTCGGTTTTTCCGGGTTTTCCGGTTCTAAACCCACTTTATCCGGTTCCAACCTACCCATTTTGATGTTTCCGGGTTTTCCGGTTTTAGACCCACTTTACCCGGTACCGTACCCGGAACCGAACTGGAACCGGTTCCTATATACCGGTCCGGTTTCCGGTTCTACAAAATCCCGTTAACCGATTCCGGGTCCATCCGGTCCGGTTTTTGACCCACTTTCATCCCTACTCACGAGAGTGTACCTACAAAGACTTTTCAAACGCTAAACCCAGGACCATTAACGGGATTGGGGGAGTTATGGCGTTAAGGCAATAGATAGAGAAAACAGAGGCAATCTTCGAGATCTGCTCCTGTCCAGAGAGTAGCAAGGTCAAAATTCGTTGTTTATACCTTTGCTGATAGAGCCCTAACATGGTGGAACGGCCATGTTAAGTCACTGACCTTGGTAGTGGCTAACTCTATAAGTTGGGAGAACTTGAAAACCATGCTGATGCGGGAGTACTGCCCATGGGGTGAAATTCAGAAGCTCGAACAAGAGCTCTGGGGTCTTACTATGGTTGGTTCAGACATAACAACCTACACAAATCGATTCTGCGACTTAGAAATCCTATGTCCAGAAATGGTTGCTCTGGAGAGCAAAAAGATTGAGAGGTACATCTGGGGGCTATCGTCCCAGATTCAGGCAAGTGTCATTGCTTCCAGGCATGTTACCTTTGACAGTGCCAAAGAGCTGGTACAGTCGCTCATTGACCATGGAGCTCGTCAAAACTCTGTTGTTGCTGCTCCAGAACAGCCCAAGGGACACAACACCAACAACAATAACAACAACAACAGCAAGAAGAAAGCCTCGAATAAGAGAAAGAGCAAATCTTCTCAGGAACCCTCAAAGAAGCAATAATTAGTGGCGGTCCATGCTGCTACTGTACCTGCTGCTATTCCTGCGAACCCTGCACCAGCTAAGCCTTATGCTGGTAATCTCCCCAAATGCAACAAGTGTAATTTTCACCCCAATGGAAATTGTTGGGAAATGCAGTGTCGTAACTACAACAGAAAAGGGCATACTGCTCGATTCTGTAAATCACCACCCCAACCGATTAACCAAGTACCTGCCGCTGGAGTAGGTCAAGCATGTTATGAATGCGGTGATGTTGGGCATTTCAAAAGAGATTGTCCGAAAGCTGGAAATGTCGGTGGAGTTGGGAGGATTTTGGCATTGGGTCACAAAGAAGCGGTGGCAGACCCTGCGGTGGTCATGGGTACGTTTCTTCTCAACAGTACTTATGCATGCATTCTATTTGATTGTGGTGCTGAGAAGAGCTTCGTGAGCCATAATTTCAAACACCTGCTAAATCAAAACTCCCAACCACTAAATGAAACCTTCACAGTAGAAATGGATAACGGGAAATCCGAATACACTAACGATATATTCATAAGATGTACCCTTACCTTGAATAACTTTTCGTTCCCAATAGACCTTATGTTGGTCTCTATCAAATGTTTGACGTCATAATAGGTATGGATTGGTTGTGCTCTAACCATGCCGACATCCTATGTTATGAAAGAGCCATTCGCCTGAACTTGCCAACTAACGAAACTCTTATCATCTACGACGACAAACCCGGAACGAACCTTCAGATCATTTATTGCATCAAGGCATAGAGGTACCTTCGCAAGGAGTACTGTGCTTTCTTGGCTCATTTGGTAGACAAAAAGCAAGAAGTGAAATACATCGCGAGCATTCCTGAGGTCTGCAACTTTCCCGACATTTTTCCCGACGATCTTCTAGGAGTGCCTCCCGAACGACAAGTCGAATTCAGAATCGACTTAATCCTTGCGGCTACCCCTGTAGCCAAATCCCCCTATCGTCTAGCACCTTCTGAAATGCAGGAATTATCCAGCCATCTGAACAAACTCCTTAGCTAAGGTTTTATAAGACCAAGTTTCTCACCGTGGGGAGCACCAGTCTTGTTCGTGAAGAAGAATGATGGATCATTCCGTATGTGCATAGACTACCGCGAGCTGAATAAACTTACTATAAAGAACCGATATCCTCTGCCTCGCATTGACGATCTGTTCGACCAACTTCAAGGTGCGCGCTTACGAATTTTGGAGGAGGATATTCCCAAAACAGCGTTTAGAACTCGTTATGGTCATTACGAGTTTGTTGTGATGTCATTCGGATTGACGAATGCACCTGTTGTGTTCATGGACTTGATGAACAGAGTGTATCGTCCATTCCTGGACAATTTCGGCATAGTCTTCATTGACTACATCCTTATCTACTCAAGAAGTGAAGAGGAGCATGGCCAATATCTTCGTCAAGTATTGCAAACTCTCAAAACAGAGAAACTCTATGCGAAGTTCTCAAAATGTGAATTTTGGATCAGGAAGGTAGATTTCCTGGGTCACGTGGTTAGTCACGAGGGAATACACATGGGCCCTTCCATAATAAAGGCAATTGAGAACTGGTCAGCACCTAAAACACCTACAAAAATCCGTCAATTCTTAGGCATTTCTGGCTACTATCGCAGATTCATCCAGAATTTTTCCCGAGTTGGTAAACCTCTTACCACACTGACGCAAAAGGGTGTAACTTTTAACTGGGGAGAGAAACAAGAAACAACGTTCCAAACGCTGAAGCGAGCTCTGTGCATCGCACCGATCCTGTCTCTTCCTGAAGGGACAGAGGATTTCGTAGTGTACTGTGATGCTTCTAATCAAGGGCTTGGATGTGTTCTTATGCAAAGATGAAACGTTATATCCTACGCCTCAAGACAACTAAAGACACATGAGGTGAACTATACAACACATGACCTTGAACTAGGAGCAGTAGTATTTGCTCTGTAGATCTGGAGACATTATTTATATGGCACGAAATGCCCAATATTCACGGACCATAAAAGTCTTCAGCATATCTTCGACCAGAAAGAGCTGAACATGAGACAACGACGGTGGGTGGAGCTACAGAACGACTACGAATGTGAGATTCTTTATCACCCTGGTAAAGCCAATGTAGTAGCTGACGCCCTTAGCAAAAAAGAATACTCGGTACGCCGAGTAAAGTCATTGACCATGACAATCCATTCACATCTGTCTACATAGATCAAAGAGGCTCAAGTCGAGGCCTTGAAACCCGAAAACGTGGCAGGTGAAACCCTGAGAGGAATGGATAAGAACTTCGAAGTCAGGTATGATGGAGTCTATTGTTTCATGAACCGGATCTGGACACCAAAGTTCAGTGGTTACAGAGACGTGGTTATGAATGAAGCACACGAAACCCGATACTTCATTCATCCAGGTTCAGACAAGATGTATTTGGACCTCAAGAAACTTTACTGGTGGCCTAACATGAAGGCCGAAATTGCTACCTTTGTGGTCAAGTGCCTTACCTGTGCCAAAGTCAAGGTAGAGTACCAGAAACCTTCAGGTTTATTGCAACAACCTGAAATCCCTGAATGGAAGTGGGAGCGGATTATAATGGATTTCATAACTAAGTTACCCAAGACATCGGGTGGTTATGATACTATTTGGGTAATCGTCGATAGATTAACCAAATCCGCACACTTCTTACTAATAAAAGAAACTGACAAGATGGAGAAGCTAACAAGAACTTAGCTCAAAGAGATTGTTAGACTGCATGGTGTGCCAATATCTATTATTTCTGACAGAGATAGCAGATTCACCTCTCGTTTCTGGTAGTCTTTACAAAACTCTATGCGAACTAGGCTGTACATGAGTACAACCTACCCTCCACAAACTCGCGGACAGAGTGAGAGGACGATTCAAACTCTAGAAGATATGTTGCGAGCTTGCGTGATAGACTTTGGAAAGGCATGGGATACTCATTTACCCCTTGTCGAATTCTCTTACAACAACACTTATCACAATAGCATAAAGGTTGCTCCTTTCGAAGCCCTCTATGGACGCAAGTGCAAATCACCTCTGTGTTGGACTGAAGTGGGTGACACGCAACTAGCTAGAGGTCAAGTTCCTGACAGTACCCTCACTGGTCCGGAAATTATTCGTGAAACTACAGAGAAAATCGTACAAATTCGGGAGTGACTTAAAGCTTCCAGAAATAGACAGAAAGCTACGCTGACAAAAGAAGAAAACCTTTAGAATTCCAGGTTGGTGACCGCGTCTTGTTGAAGGTCTCACCCTGGAAGGGCATGATACGCTTTGTAAAGCGTGACAAGCTGAACCCAAGGTACACACGACCATTCGAGATTCTTGCTAGAATCGGTCCAGTAGCTTACAAACTCTTACTACCCCAAGAACTAAGTAACATACATCCTACCTTCCATGTCTCTAACTTGAAAAAGTGCTTATCCAACGAGACTCTTGTGATCCCACTCGACGAGATCGAGGTTAAAGAGATTCTCAACTTTGTGGAAGAACCCATAGAGATCTTAGATAGGGAAATAAAGAGAACTAAACAAGCCGTATCCCGATAGTGAAGGTTCGCTGGAATGCAAAACGGGGACCAGAATTCACTTGGGAGAAGGAGGATCAAATGCAACAGAAGTACCCACATCTTTTTCTCTAGTCTTTCTGTATCTCTTTAATCCAAATTTCGTGACGAAATTTTCTCTAACAGGGGGATAATGTAACATCCCGATATTTTTTATATGTAAAGTCAACCCTAGTCAACCAAAGTCAAACTTGGGTCAACTAAAGTCAATTTAAATCTTATTCTATCTTAAATGAATTAGATTCATGTTTTATAAGTGTTATATGTTTGTGAGGTAAAAACTAGAAGTCTGAAAACCATTCCTTTTTTTCTTTCTTGTTCCTTCGGACATCAGCCTCGCAACCATGAACGGGACCGAGAACCTCGGACCGTGAACGAGGCTGTGAACGGATTCGGGCCGTGAATGCCTTCTGTAACAACGTAAATTTCCAAAACAATTTTTCCTTTTCAATCATAATAAATTTCATAAGAACAATTTCAAAACCCATTGTATCGCATATTTTCTCAACAAACAACCCCAGAATCTCAAGAAGATAAATCTTCATCAGTGTGTACAGATCATGCCGGCGCCTTCCCGCGATCCTCGCTAGTACCTGAAACACATATCACATAACACGGTAAGCATAAATGCTTAGTGAGTTCTCCAAAATACCACATACGCACATACGCCACTCAAGGCTATAGCTCTACAAGACCTTCCGGTCCATGTGTCACAGGGGACTTCCATCCCAACCCTGGTAGACTTTCCGGCTCTACCCGTAATGACCTTCCGGTCCGCATCATCTTGACCTTCCGGTCCATACACTGTTGACCTTCCGGTCCATATCATAATGACCTTTCGGTCTGTACCATACCACTCATAACATAACATAGCACATACATATCATATAACAACATACATCACATTCTACTCATAGCACATAAGACCTTCCGGTTACACGTAATTACCACTCTAGGTAAAGTATAGTGAGAAGACTCACCTCGTACGATGTCGGATAACCTCTCGTGCTTGATAACCCGACCTAGCCTCCTCCTATCAACATAATAACATCTCTAATCAATACTTTCTCTTGTCCTCATTTCTAAGGAGTGGGTAGAAGACCATTCTACCCCCTCCCAGATCTCTCTCTAGAACCAGCTTGACCAAAACCCTAAGGTCAACTGAAGTCAACTCAAGTCAACGGTCAAACTTTGACCAGACTCGTCGAGTGCACTCGAGTGACTCAGCTTGTCCATGCGTGTCCTCAGAATCCTCAAAAAGCCTCACTCGACTTGTCGAGTTATCCTTTTACTCGATGGGTTACCACTGGTCACAAATCGCGGGGCAACCCGACTCGACTCGTCGAGTCCCCATATGGACTCGGCGAGTTCCCTCCATGGCAACACTCAAATGACCTTCTGAGGTCAGATATGTTTCTCTAACTTATAGATTTGACCTTCTTACACCCAATAATCACGAAAAGGTTCAATATTTAAGCTCACGCAACACTCTTATGCCCTTATATGAAGAAATAGCTCCTAAAATGGCAACCTAGATCCATAACCCCAAAGAGACTGCATAAAGCTGGAAGATTGGGACTCTCTGGACCTCTTAAGGTCCAGATCTAAAGCTTATTCCACATTGGGACCTCATATACTCCATATTCTCTAAAAGAAAAGGGGTCAAGAAACCCTAGTTTCATGCAATCAACACCATACAGAAGGAAAGGTCCGATTTATTACGTCAAAGTGAAGCTCCTTGCTTCAAAGTCTCAGAATGTCAACCTCCTCTGGTCCCTCATGCTAGAACCCTCCTTCTCCTTTGCAATGTCACACCAAAAAGGCTCAAGATGGCTCTTATTCACACTCTAAGCTCTCTGGTTCGAAAGGAGTCTCTCAAGGGTGTAGGTGGCCGCCACTACAGGCCATAAGGACCTTTAAATAGGTCCCAAACCCGGACAATTAGGGTTTTCCTTAACAGCACTGACTCGGCGAGTCAGATACCCGACTCGTCGAGACCCTTCATTAAACTGGTCACCGAGTCACGATTCTACTCGACGAGTTGAGGCGTCAACTCGTCGAGTCACTCCTCATAACTCAAGAAGAAATACTCAAATTGTCATGCCTGGAAATCCGGATGTTACAATTCTCCCCCACTTGAAATAGATTTTGCCCTCGAAATCGCTCCTCAAACCACATCGATAGAAACCAAACACTCGAAAAGCACCACTGAGAGGTTCTCACACCAAAACGATATCTTCCTCCATGAATACCTGGATCCGACCAGGAACTCCGAATTTGGAACAAAACCGGCCCCTCTGTCACTAAAATACCCATTTCTGACCTTCCCAGAATCGGGAAACTCTAGTGCCCTGGCCCGCCGCCAGACCGCCCACTCACGCTATCACCATGATATTCGCTCCTCGAACATCAAACCCTGATAACTCACTGCTCCTCTGATTCTCACAAGACAAAATCTGACAATCGGTTACCAATCACTCATACCAACGTACCAAATCAGTCTGAATCACGCCCCAAGGAACGAAAGGGTTCACATTCCACCAGGGCTCATCCACTGAAACTACTATCAGAATCCATCCGAACAATAAACTTTCAACATCCTATTCTCTGACACAAGAAAATCATGCTCGCTCAGAAGTCCTCAGACATCTAAAATCATAAGTCTCAGCTGCATTCCTCGTATCCCTTTTTAACACTGAGTACCAGGTCTGATCTCGACCCAACAGTTAAACCTCCAGGGTCATCCGTTGCATTATCCCAACCGTCTCCATGGTTTCCTTCTTACTATAACCACATCGGCCCAATGTGACACACAAGTAACGAAGTTCGCTTAACCCTAAGCGAATGCTACATTCCCAACTGGAGATCGACTCAACCCCGACCTCTGTCATCTATTACTCATCGTCCCATGCAACTTGCGGTACCTTCCGTACCCGAGTACTGACCCACACAGGTCTAAGACATCAGATGACAAACAATACTCCTCAACATGGAACCCACCTCAGAATCCAGAATCTCATCTCGCCTATCCAACGCACCACCAGAGCCAAACTCAAACTCGAGAGTTTGGTCCGACCTAGAGTTGGAACCACTCCTCCCAACGAAGCACTCAACTCAGAACTCATTTCCCGCAACCCATGCGTACCTCACTTATCTCATTCTTTTGGATTGCGATGACCACACCTTACTCAGAACATAATGACTCCCTATCATTGAGGAGACCCCGGTCTCACCCCTGGTCCGACCACCAGGTTCCCAAAAACTCATAAATTAGGGCCACCCCATGCCTAAAACTCTTCTGCGCCCTGCTTTGATCAAAGAGTACTTTACCATAACAACTTCTCGCTGACCAGTGTGTGCTACGTCTTCCCGTAGCATCACATCAACCTCTCACTGACTGGTGAGTACTACGGCTTCCCGCAGTATCACCACAACCTCTCACTAACTGGTGAGTACTACGGCTTCCGGTAATATCACCACACCTCTGACTAGTGAGTACTACGGCTTCCTGTAGCATCACAACAATCCTCTGACTAGTGAGTACTACGGCTTCCCGTAGCATCACAACATCCTCTGACTAGTGAGTACTACGACTTCTCGTAGCATCACAACAACCTCTCACTGACTGGTGAGTACTACGGCTTCCCGCAGTATCACCACAACCTCTCACTAACTGGTGAGTACTACAGCTTCCCGCAATATCACTACACCTCTGACTAGTGAGTACTACGGCTTCCCGTAGCATCACAACAATCCTCTGACTAGTGAGTACTACGGCTTCCCGTAGCATCACAACATCCTCTGACTAGTGAGTACTACGGCTTCCTGTAGCATCACAACAACCTCTGACTAGTGAGTACTACGGCTTCCCGTAGCATCACAACAACCTCTGACTAACTCATAATCCGCGGATCAATCATAGATAGGTGCATGCACTTACCCAAATTATGCATCCCTATATCTGGCGACAATCGTCATAACAGAACACCCTTCCCTGCTACGATCCATATCCTTGGTCAATCTCACTTGCTGTCATTAATCGAAAGGGCTCCCACTGGAATCATCGATTCTTGCCCCACCACTTGCCGTCTCCACTCAAGACTCAAAATTATTCGAAATCCAATGTATTAAATTCGGATACCTCGATACACCACATAGGACCTTACGACGTCTCGTCTCATCCACTGATCTTCCTGTTCCACAACCTGAAATTGGTTGTCTAATCAACTTCTGCCCTTTCCAAGCTGAATAACATCCCCATCATTGAACCAGAATTTCTCATCCGCCGAACTCACCCTACAAGCCAACCATCTCGAATTCACCATTATGACCTTGAAGAATTCCCGTTCACCCCAAGGTCTCCGATCAACGGCCACTTGCCGTGGAGGCACTCATCCTTTTCAAACATAACACATGCATTATCTCGCTCTACACCTCGTCTCAATCACCAACAACCTTGGGCTCAATGAATTCGCACCGCCGGTCTCTATATCCAGATCTCTAACCATTCTCGATCGAATCTCTGATCCCCTCAATACAATACCCAGTTCTCCCCCACTTCGGGTTCAAACCATCCCCAATCGGCGCACCAGCAATCTATCACACAGACAGTTTCCACCAGTAATCATCGCACCTACTCTTGGAAGGTGCTACACAACGCTCGATGATCTCCCGACAGAGATCGAGCAACTCCAAATGCCCTGAAACTTAGATGAAATCCTCAGAACTTCCCACCATGACTGCCTCTAGTTATTCAGGATCTCACACCATTCCATCACGTCACTTATCATAAGAGCAGAAACCATATTTCCACTCTTAATACCCATCAAAGTCAATAAGGGCCACCGCCCTGATATACTCCTCTTGATCGTCCGACGCTGCAGCTAACACATGCCCTACTATACTCAATTAGGTTGTATCCTGGTCCTTGACCATCTCAGTCCCCACTGACGACCTGTTCAAGCTATATCTTTACCTCGTGGCAGACCTACTGCCATATACTCTGGTTGAAGATCACCATCTGTGCAATCCCACAGGGCTCACCCCCAAACTCAAAAACCAAAATCTCAACACCTGTTATGTCTCCCACAGGAAACGGAACTAGCACCACTCGGGTCACCGAAAGTGACCTCTCCACTATCGGCCGGTCACCCAACCCAGAATGTATTCTCCCATAACGCACCATCCCTACTCATCCCTGAGTCTTGCGATTCCAACTGGCATATCACCCACAATCCCTCGGATCTCACTCGATTTCCCTTTTCAAGAGATGCTCCACTAAAACTTGTTCATCATGGCCTTCTGGCCCCATACTCATTCACCTCTGATCTCAGTCTAGACAATCCCTACAGAATAACCAGTAAAAACCAGAAACACTAACCGCCACATGTCATGATACTCAAACCGTGTGGCCACCTCTCGATCTACTATGGATCATGGTACCTGTACCATGTTATCTCCTCTTAACCTTCTACGAATCATGGTACTCGAACCATGTTCCCTCTTCTCAATCCACCTCACATCATGGCACTCGAACCATGACATCACCTCTCGACCTGATACAACTCATGGTACCCGAACCATGACGTCACTTCTCCATCCGCTACTTATCATGGTACTCGAACCATGACATCACTTCTCAATCCGCTACTTATCATGGTACTCGAACCATGACATCACTTCTCAATCCGCTACTTATCATGGTACTCGGACCATGTATTCACTTCTCAATCTGCCACCAATCATGGTACTCGTACCATGATATCGCCTCTCGCAGCTATCGGATCCTGTCCCATCAAACCCTGGTGACTTCGTGTTGCTGAGCTCCCGGTACAGCAACGAGTCACCCCCTCGTGGCCTAGCAGTTGCGACAGCTTCGGTGGCTGCAGCAACAACTTCCGAAACAGCAGCGTATTGCTCATCGAACGTCTCAATCAACGTGGTCTCGATAGACCCAAACATCTCGCGTATGACCTCACGTATGGTCGCGGCCACCTCATCACGAATCATCCTGCGAATCTCGCCATCGCTAACTCCGTTGCTCTCTGGTGTGTGACGTGTACCCACCATGATGTCTCTGAAACACAACTCAAAGATACCAGAGACTCGATCGAGTATACTCGCACTCGATCACCCAACCCTACTTGTTCCTTGGTACCCTAAGGATTCTTACTTGGACTGCTCACTGATCCGGTGTTTCCAGTAGTACGGGCCCTATACTACCTTTCACACCGCATCAGTATTGGTCCCAAGTCCTCCTCCTAGGATCCCAGATCACAAGTACTCTACACCTCGCTAAGCATAGGCTACCCTTTGGTAGACCTCTCATAAGCTCCTCACTGCTACCTACTCACACTCGAAGCATCACATAGTAGCAGTAATCCCCTAGGCTAAAGCATCACAAATCAGGCCACTCTAGTCCTAATATGAATACCTAGCCTACCCTAGCATGCATACCATATCAGATAATATCTCATAACATATAATCTAAGGGTATTTTGGGAAATCACCGTTCGGGCGCTGACTGATCGAACACACTGTTCCTCCTGTTTTTCTCAAAATCTTTTACTCTTTTAAAAAAAATTCTTTTATGAAAAACTTCCTCAAATCCTCAGTTTGAGTTCAGTTACACCTGAAGGTGCATCCGAATCCCTCAAACCAAGGCTCTGATACAACTTTTAACAACGTAAATTTCCAAAACAATTTTTCCTTTTCAATCATAATAAATTTCATAAGAACAATTTCAAAACCCATTGTATCGCATATTTTCTCAATAAACAACCCCAGAATCTCAAGTACATAAATCTTCATCAGTGTGTACAGATCATGCCGGCGCCTTCCCGCGATCCTCGCTAGTACCTGAAACACATATCACATAACACGGTAAGCATAAATGCTTAGTGAGTTCCCCAAAATACCACATACGCACATACGCCACTCAAGGCTATAGCTCTACAAGACCTTCCGGTCCATGTGTCACAGGGGACTTCCGTCCCAACCCTGGTAGACCTTCCGGCTCTACCCGTAATGACCTTCCGGTCCGCATCATCTTGACCTTCCGGTCCATACACTGTTAACCTTCTGGTCCATATCATAATGACCTTTCGGTCCGTACCATACCACTCATAACATAACATAGCACATACATATCATATAACAGCATACATCACATTCTACTCATAGCACATAAGACCTTCCGGTCACATGTAATTACCACTCTAGGTAAAGTATAGTGAGAAGACTCACCTCGTACGATGTCGGATAACCTCTCGTGCTTGATAACCCGACCTAGCCTCCTCCTATCAACATAATAACATCTCTAATCAATACTTTCTCTTGTCCTCATTTCTAAGGAGTGGGTAGAAGACCATTCTACCCCTCCCAGATCTCTCTCTAGAACCAGCTTGACCAAAACCCTAAGGTCAACTGAAATCAACTCAAGTCAACGGTCAAACTTTGACCAGACTCGTCGAGTGCACTCGAGTGACTCGGCGAGTCCATGTGTGTCCTCAGAATCCTCAAAAAGCCTCACTCGACTCGTCGAGTTATCCTTTCACTCGACGGGTTACCACTGGTCACGAATCGCGGGGCTACCCGACTTGACTCGTCGAGTCCCTATATGGACTCGGCGAGTTCCCTCCATGGCAACACTCAAATGACCTTCTGAGGTCAGATCTGTTTCTGTAACTTATTGATCTGACCTTCTTACACCCAATAATCATGAAAAGGTTCAATCTTTAAGCTCATGCAACACTCTTATACCCTTATATGAAGAAATAGCTCCTAAAATGGCAACCTAGATCCATAACCCCAAAGAGACTGCATAAAGCTGGAAGATTGGGACTCTCTGGACCTCTTAAGGTCCAGATCTAAAGCTTATTCCACATTGGGACCTCATATACTCCATATACTCTAAAAGAAAAGGGGTCAAGAAACCCTAGATTCATGCGATCAACACCATACAGAAGGAAAGGTCTGATTTATTACCTCAAAGTGAAGCTCCTTGCTTCAAAGTCTCAGAATGTCAACCTCCTCTGGTCCCTTATGCTAGAACCTTCCTTCTCCTTTGCAATGTCACACCAAAAAGGCTCAAGATGGCTCTTCTTCACTCTCTAAGCTCTCTGGTTCGAAAGGAGTCTCTCAAGGGTGTAGGTGGTCGCCAATACAGGCCATAAGGACCTTTAAATAGGTCCCAAACCCGGACAATTAGGGTTTTCCTTAACAGCGCTGACTCGGCGAGTCAGATACCCTACTCGTCGAGTCCCTTCATTAAACTTGTCACCGAGTCATGATTCTACTCGACGAGTTGAGGCGTCAACTCATCGAGTCACTCCTCATAACTCAAGAAGAAATACTCAAATTGTCATGCTTGGAAATCCGGATGTTACAACTTCGGACCGCAATCTCGCAAACCGCCATAAGGCCACAAACGAGGTTCACGGGCGTGAACCCCTCGGACCGTGAACCCTCGCATACATATACTTTTGAGCCACATTTTCTTCACTTTTTACACTTTCAAACACCATTTCAAGTCTTTTTCTCTTAAGTATCATCAGTCAAGAACACAAAGAACAACCTATCTCCTCAAGAACATGCTATATTCATCCTTTCTCATCATATTCAAGTGTTAAATCACTAGTTCTTCACAATATCTAACAGGTATCACTTCTTGATCTTGTTATCATTTCAAGAACATCATTCAATCATCTTATAAACCCGGTAATTTCACTAGTTTACAGGAAGAACACGCGAAGAACACGCAGAACAACCACTTGAACACCTTGGAATCTTCTTAGAAACTGGCCTAGGATCATCAAGTGTTCTTCAATCATTCAAGAATATTGTGTCGTGAACCCTTCAAGCTAACGCCGTGAACCCTTCAAGCTAGGGCCGTAACACCCCTCTCCTGGCCGTGTACACCATTCAGCTTCTATTTTAGCTTCTAACACTCCTATTTGTAAGTTATACTTACAAATTAGTCCAATTTCTAATCATTCCTATGATTATATTAGCTAATTGGTTGCATATATGCTATATAAATCACTATATAGGACTTGTTTTGCTACAGGATTTCTTGTGGAACTAAACATCCTATATCAAATCATCAATTGAATCACCCTCCAAAAGGTGAGTTCATACCCCCCGTATTTTCATAGTTTTTTCTGTTTTAAGGGGGGGAATACAAGTCTAACACAAGGATTTTGTGTTACAAGCAAATGATTTCTAAATATCTTACCAAAATGGATTTCAATTGTTATTAAATCAAATGATTATAAATTGTGTTTAAAGTGACATAAAGTCACCAAAAGTATTTCAAAATGTTAAATTCTTTAAATGATTTTATAAACTTATGTTTTCCCCAAAAATCATATATATATATATATATATATATATATATATATATATATATATATATATATATATATAAGATTTAAAAGGATTTAGGACTGATAACTCACTTTGGTTCCTTTTCCTTGTTTGGAAGTGGGCTTATAAGAATCGGTTATTTGTCCGAATGTCATTTAAATTTTACTTATATATATTTGTATATGTATATAAATATAAAAGTTATTTCATTCAGTTCAAATACCCTTTGTAACAAGTTGAGCAAGGGGTTGCATTCATGAACAGTTACTATCAAATCACAAAGTACATATAAATTATAATAGGTATAATTTATAATTGAAGAACAGTAATTCACGTGTCAAGTATACTAGATCACACCGTTTTACAAGAATAAGGGTTAGATTCAAAACTAAACAAGAGTATACAACTTACAAATACATTCCAAGTATACTGAATAAGGAACATACTATCAATCATTTATTTCAGAATGATTGGGTTTTCAGTATTATTATACACATTCTTTCAAACGTAATTACTTATGCACTCACTCAACTTTATGTTGATAGTCTCTTTTCAAATTACTTGTATTCTCAGGGAATCAGTAGACAGGTACTCCCCGAGCTTTTGAGAAGATGGAGCTATTTTTGAGTACAATGGTCTTCTTCTTTTGTATAACTATTTTGGTGTCAATATACAGTGATTGAACACATGTAAATACATATACATTTTAAATACAATGGTTGTTTGTACTTTGATTACTATGATGCATGTGTTGTGATACTACAAATGAAGTCATCCACCCCCGGACGTTTCCGCCGTCTGGTTTGGGGGTGTGACACATATGAGTACACGTTGCGTACTCAGGAGTGCGCCCTGCGTACTCTATCTGTACCAAAACTCTTAACCAAGGGCTTAATATTTTAAGCCTTCACGTCCAAATCCAGATCTAGGTCTTAAATAGCATCCTTAACCATAAAGTTTCGAACTTTATGGTTGTGCATGGCAATTAAGAGCTTTACACCAAAAATCCCAACTTCTTAATCCATGAAGTCATTATGACTCATTCATAGAGGAAAACTAACATCCAAGGTCCCATTTTTATGATTCTGACCCATCAAGACGTCTGAAAAGACAGCTCAAAGGGTCTGGAGTAACCCATACTCACCAAGACCAAAGTTTGGTGACAAAAGAAGAATATGAACATAACATTAAGAGATCTAAGAATACAAAGATCAAGATTGAGACTTTATACCTTCTTGCAACTGAGAAAGGTGCCTAGTCTCTGGATCCACAAGCTCAAGCTCTAACAAAGCTTCTTCACCAACTCCTTCTTCTACCAAAGGCACCAACTAAGCAAAGACACACCCCAAAAAGGTCAAGAACACTCAAAGATGCAATTAGGGTTCGAGATTAGGGTTTTAGGACAATGGAGGCAGATAAAGAGGCTAGCTCTTGGGACTTAAGGAGATTATATAGGGCTTGAACTCTAAAAAATAAGGTTTTGGCTCTGAGCATGTACGTCGTACGTACATACTTGTACGCCATGCGTACGTGCATGGCTCCATGTCCCACTTAACCCATCTACGCCACATGTACACAAGGTTGTACGCCCTGCGTACAACCTTTTCTTAGCCCAAAATGACAAAGTCCAATCCTCCAAAAGCCCAAAACAAAATTAAATAAATAACCAAATAAATAAATAATACCTCATAAATTTCCAGGTGTTAAAAATCTCCTCCACTTGAATTAGATTTCGTCCTCGAAGTCTGTTGGTGCAAACAGCTCTAGGTAATTCTCCCGCATCTCGCTCTTAGGCTCCCATGTCCACTCAGAACCCTCCCGGTGCAGCCACTGCACCTTCACCAATCCCACAACCTTGTTCCTCAAGGTTTTCGTCTTCCGATCAAGAATCGCTACCAGTGTCTCGATGTAATTCAGGCGATCATCCACCTGAATATCCTCCAAAGGAACCACTATGGAGTCATCAACCAAACACTTCCACAGCTGATTTACGAGAAAAGTACTATGAATCTGACTGAGCTCCTCTGGTAGCTCTAGACAGTTCACAACCCTACCCACCCAGGTCAAAACCCTGAAAGGACCAATATACGCGGGGACCAGCTTGCCCTCTTCTTGAATCGGATCACAACTTTCCAAGGTGAAACCTTCATGAGAACCATATCCTTCACCTGGAACTCTAAGTCTGATCGGCGCCTTTCGGCATAACTCTTCTGCCGAATCTGAGCTGTCTGGAGCCTACTCCGAACCTGTTGAATCAGCTTAGTGGTCTTGAGTACCACCTCGGTACTCCCCATAACCCTGATGGGTTTTGAGCATTCTAACACTCCTAAGGTGTACATGCAACCCTAGAAACCTTGCATTTATGTTTTCTCTAATATTCATGCAAATAAGAATTTTCCAAGGTTTACATCCTAACCAGCATGTCATGGGGTACTTGTAATATAAAAACTAGTAGAACGACATACCTTTGTAGTTGCTTGGATTCCTTAAGACTTTGTGAGACTAGCACCTCAAATGTGATGCCTCAAATGTTTCACACAACACCCACAACTCTTGGAATAACTTGAGAGAAGAACACTTTAATCACCAAATCGGCTAGCCCTCCTTGTCTTATATTAGTGGCCGATTTTGCTAGCTATGGAGCTCTTTATATAGTGTGTCACATCAAGGGTTACACCATATAAACCCTAATGTGCATGGCTTTTCATTCCCCCCATGATCCATGGGTTATAACCTCCATGGAGCATCCATGGAGCACCCAATGGGTCCTAGCCCAATTTAGTGAATCATGAACCATAAGCCCACTATATAAGAATGAATGATTTACAAATCAATCCCGATATATTTAATTAGTCTCTTTTTTATCACAAAATCAATTCCAAATTAATTCTTGATCAATACTAATTAAATAATATGATTTCATATTAATATATTAGAACTTATAATATATTAATCGTAAGTGTCCTTTTTCTCATTTTGTCTATCCAACAGTTGAGATGAAGATGCAACCCAAATGGACCATGCAAAGTCGAGTCAAGTACATACTAAATATAGTTATGGACTTAGACACCTTATCCAACAGTCTCCCACTTGGATAAGTCTAATAACTATAGTTACAGGTCTCACTTCAGGAACCGACCAGCAATCGTAGCTCTTTCAAAGTCTCGCGGAACTGAGATGATTATGCGTCATTTAAGATAAGTGATCATATAATCCTCTGTTCTAGATATCAGCCGGACAAATACATGAAACAATGTCGTACTTATTGTCTAGCAGTTTGTTTCCTGATTTCCGATTTGTTTGACATAGAACTAAACTGAACACATCAATTTGGTTCTGTCGGGCCCGGTACATGGGTCAAAACAAAATCATCAAGGGGCCCAGATAAACTTTGACTCGTATGCTTGTTCTACTACTTGTTGAATCATACACAAAGGCACGTTTTATAACATCGAGTTACCAATGCATTTTCGTACAATCAATGTATAACCAACTCATAGTCAACAACTCATATCTCTAGGTTTGAAGATTTATATGATATTACCATCTCACGATCCCTCGAGATAAATTCCATGAACTGATACAAGTGAGTGTGGGTTGAATCCAATACTCAGAACTTATGAGCACTCATTAATGTTGTAGCAACCATTTGCTATGTCTAGCACCTTATACATCTACAAACCCAATTCATGACAGTCTTCATTCATATCTACTTCCAAGTTTGAATAAATTAATTATTCTGGAAGTCAAAACATGCAAATTTGAAACAATAGTAAATAATTGACACAAGATAGCAACACCTTACTTATAAATAAACAACAACTTTTATTTAATCATCAAATGTCAATTTACATTTTACAAGTTTCAGAAATAACTATCTAATCTGTAAAACTAATATCATCCTTCAGCCCGATGCGCCTCGCATGCTGCAAATGCTTAACCCTACACAGTCCCTTCATGAGGGGATCTGCTGGATTCTCATCTGATGATACCCTCTTTACCACGAGGATTCCTTCTTCTATCCGATGTCTAATAAAATGGTATTTTCTGTTGATGTTCCTGGATCTACCGTGATCCCTTGGTTCCTTAGCTAAGGCAACTGCACCCTCATTGTCACAGAAAATCTCCATAGGCTCCTTAATAGCTGGTACAACTCCAAGGTCTCCAATGAAATTCTTTTGCCATATAGCCTCCTTTGTCGCCTCTCTTGCTGCTATGTACTCTGATTCGCAAGTTGAATCAGCCACTGTTTCCAGCTTGGAACTTTTCCAAGTAATTGCTCCTCCATTTAGGGTAAAGACCCAACCCGACTGAGAGCGGAAATTATCCCTATCAGTCTGGAAGCCAGCATCACTATACCCCATTACCCTCAAGTCATCACTCCCACGAAGGGTAAGGACCCAGTCCCTAGTCCTTCGTAGGTACTTGAGAATATTCTTCACCGCAGTCCAGTGAGCCTTTCCCGGATTCCCTTGATATCTGCTTACCATGCTCAAAGCAAAGGCCACATCAGGGCAAGTACAAGTCATAGCATACATGATTGAGCCCACAGCGGAAGCATATGGTACATGACTCATCTCAGCTGTCTCAGCCTATGTACTCGGACTCTGAGTCTTACTCAGTTTGGCGTTTCTCTGGATTGGTATGTCACCTTTCTTGGAATTCTGCATGCTGAACTTATTCATCACCTTATCCAAGTAGGTACTTTGACTAAGTCCAATTAGTCTCTTACTCCTGTCTCTTAAAATCCTTATCCCTAGGATATAGGCAGCTTCTCCAAGGTCCTTTATAGCGAAACACTTCCCAAGCCAGGACTTTACTTCCTGTAGAGTTAAGATGTCATTTCCTATGTGTAGTATGTCATCCACATACAGTACCAAAAAGCTAACTATAATCCCACTAGCCTTAACATATACACATGACTCATCTTCGCTCCTCGAAAAACCAAACTCTTTGACTTTCTCATTGAAACAAAGATTCCATCTGCGAGGTGCTTGCTTCAATCCATAGATGGATTTCTCAAGCTTACACACTCTATTAGGGTACTATATACTGACAAAACCCTCTGGCTGACTCATGTAAACATCCTCAGCCAACTTTTCATTAAGGAAAGCAGTTTTGACATCCATTTTCCATATTTCATAGTCATGAAATGCAGCAATGGCTAGCATAACCCTAATAGACTTAATCTTCGCTACTGGTGAAAAGGTCTCATCATAGTCAACTCCTAGAGTTTGAGAAAAGCCCTTTGCAACCAGTCGTGCCTTATAAGTGTGTACATTACCATCCATGTCGGTCTTCTTCTTGAAGATCCATTTGCACCTGACTGTCTTACGACCTCGTACATTGTCAACCAAGTTCCAAACTTGATTGTTATACATGGATTGTATCTCGCTATCCATGGCCTCTTTCCATTTGGCAGATTCAGGGCCTGCCATGGCTTCCTTAAAGCTGTTAGGTTCATCCAGATTTACCAGTGTCCTATCACTGATAAATTCATCACCTTCCGCAGTAATATGAAAACCATAATAATGCTCGGGTGGATTCCTAACTCTTATGGAACGCCTCAGAGGTACGGACTCATCAACAGGAGTTTCCTCCTCAGGTTGATCGCTAGGGTTTGAGGTTCCTTCACCGCTTGACTCTTGAATTTCTTCAAGATCAATTTGCCTCCCACTGTTTTCTTGGCTTATGAATTCTCTCTCACAAATGACCCCTCTTCTTGCCACAAAGACCACATTCTCACTGGGTCTGTAGAAGAGATAGCCAAAGGAATTATGTGGGTAGCCGATGAAAATACATCACTTACTTCGAGATTCGAGCTTATCCTGAGTCTCACGTCTCACGAAAGCCTCGCAACCCCAAATCTTGATGTGGTCTAAATTGGGAACTTTCCCAGTCCACATCTCGTGAGGTGTTTTGGCAACCTTCTTGGTAGGGACTAGATTTAGGATATGGGCGACAGTCTCTAAGGCATATCCCCATAATGAGATTGGTAACGAAGTTCGACTCATCATGGAACGAACCATGTCCAACAAGGTTCGATTACGTCTCTCAGCCACACCATTAAGTTGTGATGTTCTAGGAGGTGTCAATTGTGAAACAATTCCACATTCCTTAAGATAGTCAAGGAACTCTGTACTAAGATACTCTCCTCCTCGATTGGATCGGAGCATCTTAATGTTCCTGCCCAACTGATTCTCCACTTCCTGTTTAAACTCTTTGAACTTTTCAAAGGTTTCTGACTTATGCTTGATTAAATAGACATAACCATATCTACTATAATCATCAGTAAAAGTCACATAGAAGCGGTTTGCATCCCTTGTGGCGGTTCTGAAGGGTCCAGACACATCTGTGTGTATGAGGTCCAACAAACCTTCACCCCTAGCACAAGTACCAGTGAAGGGTGACTTTGTCATTTTTCCAAGCAAACAAGACTCGCAGCTATCATTTGACTTTAAGTCAAACAACTCCAAAACTCCAGCCTTTTGGAGTTGGCCTATGTGCTTCTTGTTAACATGTCTAAGACGACAATGCCACAAGGATTCTTTATACAAACTAGTGGAAGAATCGATATGTAATACATTATTTCCTAGGTTGTCTACAACCGACATAGTTTCATATACACCATCACAAGGTAATGCTTTAAAATAAAGAACATTATTATAAAATGCATTAATACCACCAACTTCATTATCAAATGAAAAAGTAAATCCTTGTTTGTACAAGCCATGAAAGGAAATAATATTTTTCGCCATTTCAGACGAGTAACAACACTTATTCAAATCTAACACTAACCCACTACTTAGCAACAAAGAATAAACTCCAATCTTGGTGACAGGTGTAACTTTTCTATTCCCCATGATCAAGTTTATCTTTCCGTGCTCCACATCCTCACTTCTTCTTAGGCCCTGCAAATCAGAACATATATGAATACCACAACCTGTATCAAGAACCCAAGAAGTAGAATGTGATGAGTTATTAGACAATATAGTATAAATACCTGCATGGGTAGGTTTGACCTGTTGGGTTTTGAGCATTCTAACACTTCCTAAGTGTACATGCAACCCTATTAAACCTTGGATCTATGTTTGTCTAAGATACATGCAAAATATTATTTTCCAAGGTTTATAACCTATCTAGCATGGCATGGGGTACTTTTAAACATAAAAGAACTAGATGAGTTACATACCTTTTGTTGATTGTTGATTCCTTGGAGTTTGAGAGCCAAGCACCAATAATGTGAATGCCTCAAATAGAAATCACAAATCACCACAAACTTGAAAAATGTATGAGAGAGTATACTAACTCTTGATTTTGGCCACCACACTTACACACACATTAGTGTCTTTTTCATGCAACATAAGCTTGTTTATATAGTGTGCATGGTTAGGGTGAAACCCTAATAACCCATGTCTTTTCCTCTTCCAAGGATCCATGGGTAAAAGCTCCATGGATCATCCATGGACTTCCATATAAGCTTAGCCCATTAACAAATGAGCATTAGCCTACACCATACAAATACAATAGCCCATGATTTAATTAGTCTTCCTTTTAATCACTAAATCAATTCATAATTAATTCAAGATTAAAACTAATTAAATAACATGACTTTATATTAATATATTATAACTTATAATATATTAATAAATCGTAAGTATACAATTCTCATAAAATTATCCATAAACAGTTTGGGTGAAGTGCAACCCAAATGGACCATGCCGGGTCGGGTCAAGTATATACCAAATAAGTTATGGACTTAGACACCTTATCCAACAGTCTCCCACTTGGATAAGTCTAATAACTGTATTTGCGTATGTTACTTCAGGAACCAACCAGCAATCGTAGCTCTCGAAAACTCTGTTGAACTATGAAGCGTCATTTTAGATAAGTGATCATATAATCCTCTGTTCTCATGATATCAGCCGGACAAATACATGGAACAACGTCGTACTTATTGTCCAGCAGTTTGTTTCCCGATTTCCGATTTGATTGACAAAGAACTTAATCGAACACATCAATTTAGTTCTGACCGGGCCCGGTACATAGGTCAAAACAAAATCATCGAGGGGCCCAGATATCGCTTCTAATCCTCCAAGGACTAGAAGGAACAGATAAGCTTCGACTCATATACTTGTTTCTACTACTTGTTGAATTATACACAAAGGCACGTTTTATAACATCAAGTTACTGATGCGTTTACATGCAATCAATGCACAACCAACTCATAGGTAACAACTCATATCTCTAGGTTTGAAGACTTATACGATATTACCGTCTCACGATCACTCGAGATAAATTCCATGAAGTGATACAAGTGAGCGTGGGTTGAATCCAATACTCATAACTTATGAGCACTCATGAGTGTTGTAGCCATGTCCAACATCTTAGACCTCTATAGCCAACTCATGACAGTCTTGATTCATATCTACTTCCAACATATGACCGACTGTGGTTGGTTTGAATAACTTAATCATTCGGAAAGAATAACCTAGTTATTATGGAAGTCAAAACATGCAAAGTGAAACACAATAATAATCGAATCCAATATGGTCTCAGAACCCTTTTGAATATAAATAAAACCACCTTTTATTTATCACCATATTGATTACACATTATTCATTGTATAATGTTTCAAATAATCAACTTAATACTTGAACAAAAACAACAGTCGTCCCATGCTCCTAGCATGTACACTTTGTTTTTCTAAACAATAGTTATGCCATACTCCAAGTATGCACACTATGTTTGTCTATGATCTTTACTTTGTGAAAAAGATCAATTGAACATGATTCCAATGATGCTCATTTCACAATCCCAAATCCTTATTGTAAATGTAAGAATTCCTAATTCCTACCATTTACCAAAAAACTGTTAGATTTTAAACTTATATGCACTGATCCTCTCGTAATGATTATGCACAACGTCACCAAAACCTTGTCATCAGTCATTACAGAGGATTCCAAAGGAGATCAACTCTATGGAAACGAACTCTCATATTCAAAGTACATTGCTTTGAACATCCTTCTTGCATAAAAGTTTCTAATCTTACACAGATTGAACAACTTCCACCTATGGAGACATTTCCATAGTCCCATTTCGACTATCACTTCCGAACAAGAGTTACCTCTTTTTAGAATATGTCAATATGGTCCTTTCCAACAATTTACATCATACTTCCAACTGTCCCTGAGCAACCAATCTTTGGTGAACCTTAGATTGTCCTCGACAATTGCTTAATCACTTTAGTCATATCCAATTCTAGACTTTTCCCTTCTTAATGCTCTGAGCATTTGGAAAATTTAGAAAGGATAAATATTATAGCACATGTGACCGATCCTATATCCGAAGCATATGGGACACGATTCATGATGTCTCACATAAAGACCTGATACTAGATCAGTCTTTTGCTACAATATTTTTTTATTTGCCATGTTTTCAAAAAACGACTATGAAGAGGGATGCCGTAATCATAATCGAATTTGAGAACGCAATATATATAGAATTTCCTTATGTTGAACCATTCCAACATAAAATTCATATATATATCCTTGACTAAAGATTATTAAAAACTCAATCTAAGCTTTTAGAATTGAAATGAAGTATAATTTCCTCTCCCTTAATTATAGCAAAACAACTTTTTCAACCCCTACAACATTACGAATTGAAACTTTTGTTTTTCTATAATTAACATTGCTAACTTGCAACACTAAACATAATAATCATGCTCCCACTGACATGATGATTATCAGCATAACACTTATGCTCCCACTAGCTCTGACATATTTCCAGAAATCAGCTGGACTTCTGAAATTTAGATTCGTACACCCTTTCTTAGATAGCTCACATGTGTGTCTAAACAATTTCCAGAACTATGAAAAGGGATGCCGTAATCATAGTCTTAATTGTTTAGACCTTTGCCATTTCTCACAAGTCCATGTTAGTGTTCCGGTTAACCACACACGCTCCACTAACGACTTTGAGAATGCAAACATCATAATTGCTATCTACTTAAAATCTTCTTAGTGAAAGCATTTCCTCACCATTATTTTCATGAATCGGAGAGAAACCTTATGACACTTAGATTTTATAGTGTATGAGTTTCTATCCATGTGAATTTGTCAAAACCATAATCACAAGACAAGGTTAGTGACAAATTACCCTTACATGGATTGAACTTGTTCAATCTTAATTTCTTGTCACCTGGTAGCACAAGGCCCACCAATGCTTCCAAGCTGTTATGCACACAGTTTAGAACTAACAAAACTCATATGCATAGTCAACTTAATAGGAACAGACACAGAAACAAGAATTATGTCAACTTAATAGGTTGCAAACCTTAAGTCGTGTGCTAGTGATAAAACTCAGGTTTTACTCTTGATTAAATCTTGAAATCCTTTCAGGATCTGTAAGACTCCCACTGTCCTCTTGACATATAAGTTTCCCTAGTCAAGAACCATTCCTTGACAAAACAAATATTCAAGGGATAGTGCGGACTCTTATCAAGATAAACACTTCACACAATTGGTCTTAGTTGGCCTTTGTTTTATCCAAGACATCACAACTTACCAATTTCAAATGTACAGGAGTAGAAAACATTTTACACTACATTTGATAAGTGTTTTAAACCTTACTTTATGTCACTCAATGTTACAATCTTGGAGTATGACTCTAAGAGTTGTTTTTGGAACGAAGTATGATCCATCTTCTTGATTTTAACCATTCCAACAATTCACGACCCCTCATCTTAGTCATAACAATGCACTAAGATGTCCTTAGAGTATGAATTTGTGATATGGTTTCATAATCATTAAGATGATCATAAAACATGATACTAAAGTACTCTCCCATCTTTTCAGATTTGAGAAACTTTTTATCTCTCTGCCAAATTTGATTCTTCTCATCCGTTCTGCCATACATTGAAACTTTTCCAATGTTACAGAATTATACTTAACCTTATAAGTATAACCATATTTACTAATCTCTAGTAAATCATGACGAATTGATCTTTGTGGTGGACCTTGACCAGCACACACCCAGTGTACCTAATTCCTTAGTCCTTCATTTGACTCACATATGCATGTGATCAATGAATTAGTCTCAATTTTATAAAGATGAAAATTCTCATTCATCATACAATACAACTTGTATGATTCCAAGTTTCTGTCTAACTGAAGCTTGGGTGATGTGAACCTTTCCTTACTTGGTAAATTCAGACACTACCACATATGAGAGAATCAAACCAATATTGCTAGAAACATACAAACATCAATTTTCCATAAATGCCATTGTAAGGGGATATAATATAAAATAAACTAAACAAAACTTTTATTTCTTTATTAAAATGCGGAAAAATATTCCTTACAATGAATCTTCAAATGAAAACTATGATATTACATATTTCCTAGCAATCTATCATAACTTTTAAGTAGTAGCTCAAAAATCCGATCCTCGAACCATGCGATAGAAATCCATCCTCGTAATCAGATTCAGCACACTCTTATTTTAACCTTCCTTTTGCTCGATCCTGCTAAACATCAAGATGCAACCTAGTCACATCATGTAATAAGAATCAACAATTAGGAATTTTAACAAAGTTAGATAATGGACTTACCTGAAGCCGAGTCAAACATTTTGTCTCTACTTGCTTTCAAATATTTCAGGTATTCAGGGCAGCTTCGCTTCCAATGTCCCTTCTCATGACAATAAAAACATATAGACTCTTTGGGAATGGTACACGAGACAATCACAGACTTAGCCTTTCCCTTTACCTTTTGGTCAACCGGGTTGACCAAGGCCGATCCCTTTTCATTAGGAAGAGAAAGCTTTTCTGGACTTCCAATGTTACCATTGTCCATGTCCATGGAAGTTTGAGAATTAGACCTTCCATCAATATTTGCTTGACCATTGCGCCAAATCATTGATGATTCAGCAGCAACAAGCAAATAAGAAAGATCTATTAGGGTTATGTCAGGATCTGTCATATGGTAGTCTTTAATAAACTCACTATATGACTCAGGAAGTGACTGAAGAACCCAGTCAACAGCGAACTTCCTTGAAATAACAGCACCCAACATTCTCAACCTGTCTATGTGTGACTTCATTCCTAAGACATGAGTGCACACAGGTCTTCCATCTTTATGTTTCATTTCTAGTAGAGCTTGAGTGATCTTGAACCTTTCAAGTCTTCGGGCTTGTGGGTCAGGGAGAATAAATGGAGGAGGTGGGGGGAGTGAAGCACGATGTTGAGGGACATCATCTTCAGGCGGAAAGCTTGTTTCAAGCGATTTGGGAAGATCATAGTTGTCTGAACCAGACATCTACAATGGGAGAAAATCAAGTTAGTTGATTCAAGTCCTTAATATAACACCCAATATGAAATATTAAGGCTAGGACCCAACACAATATTTTTATAACTTGGAAGAGGGATGTCGTAATCCAAGCTATAAAATATTTGAAGGTAGGTGAATGACGATTCACCAATTTCCACCATGAAAAACGAAATAATTTATTAGGTTTTAATTGGATTTGAAACTCCTAGATCTTTTGAGATTCATTGAACTTTTCAATGGCATGTTTCAATCTCGATTGTGCCCTTCAGGTTTTGTGACTGGGATGCCGAGGATCACAAAACAATGTGTGAATAACCATGCAAACTCACTTGGTACCCTTAATATTATCACCTAATCGATGTGTCGGTTAACCACACACGCTCCACCGATCTATGATAAACATTAAGTCACCCTTCGTGATCCTTACTAGTCCAAGTTAGTGTGCCGGTTAACCACACACGCTCCACCAACGACTTGGTAAGGTACAAAGTGTGAATTTCATGGGTTAGCACCATATTCACATTTTCCTAAAGTAACTAAGATTGGGAATTTATAAAAGGTTTAGTTACTTTATAATATTCATTATACTTTTAATGAGAATTTAAAGTCATTGTCCTACCCGTTCGGCTAACGACCCTCCACCGATCAAGGAAGCGGTGGGTGAGAATGGACACCCATTAAGTTGCCATTTTATAGGCAACAACCTTATACCCCCCTTATAGACCGGCTTCGTGAATGAGGCCTACTAACGGTAAAACGACTTGATCTTATACATATATATAATAATTAACCATTAATGTTATAAATAGTATAAGGGTTGAATTTTAACTTTTAAAACTCTAAGGGTTTGGAATTAAAGTTTATTAAAGTGTGTGAAACTTTACAAATTCCAAAACTTGAGGGCAAGTTTTGTAACTATCCAAAACCTTTCATTTCATAACTTATGAATTAAAGGTTCATAAAAATGAAGACTCTTCATTTTATGTAACTTATGTGTTTTAAGTGTGTGTTTAAAAGAAGTGACCTTTGGATATCCATAACTTGAGGATAAATTATGGACTCCATTAAAACACATAAATGATCAAGAATTAATCCTAAACAATTCAGCAAATAATTCCTATCATCTTCTAAATTCATAAGAACATGAACATGATCATCAAAGTTTCAAGAATTATATGAACACATACAAAGCATGAAATTTTGATATAAGCTATTGTAAATGGATTAGAACTACCATTACACCAACTCAAACAAGTTTTAAAACACCAAAACAGTTTAGGGTAATGTTTCTAGTCCATTTCCAGCAGCAAAAGTCGAAAAACTGCATTCTGAGGCTCCTACTCGCCGAGTGCACGAACCTACTCGGCGAGTAGGATGAGTTTACACATGAACTCGGCGAGTCCCCCCATGGACTCGGCGAGTTCATCAGTCAGACAGCAAAAAATCGACTTTTTATCACTATTTTGCATCAAGTATCAAACAAACAAGCCTAGGCTCTGACACCACTGTTGGGTTTTGAGCATTCTAACACTTCCTAAGTGTACATGCAACCCTATTAAACCTTGGATCTATGTTTGTCTAAGATACATGCAAAATATTATTTTCCAAGGTTTATAACCTATCTAGCATGGCATGGGGTACTTTTAAACATAAAAGAACTAGATGAGTTACATACCTTTTGTTGATTGTTGATTCCTTGGAGTTTGAGAGCCAAGCACCAATAATGTGAATGCCTCAAATGGAAATCACAAATCACCACAAACTTGGAAAATGTATGAGAGAGTATACTAACTCTTGATTTTGGCCACCACACTTACACACACATTAGTGTCTTTTTCATGCAACATAAGCTTGTTTATATAGTGTGCATGGTTAGGGTGAAACCCTAATAACCCATGTCTTTTCCTCTTCCAAGGATCCATGGGTAAAAGCTCCATGGATCATCCATGGACTTCCATATAAGCTTAGCCCATTAACAAATGAGCATTAGCCCACACCATACAAATACAATAGCCCATGATTTAATTAGTCTTCCTTTTAATCACTAAATCAATTCATAATTAGTCTTCCAACATGACCTTCCCATCCTTAACATCTTGCAGGTACTTGGGGCAGTTTCGTTTCGAGTGCCCCTTTTCCTGACAATAGAAGCATTGAGCTTCTTTTGGGTTGGAAGAAGGAGTGACAGAACCACCTTTGGTTCCACTTGAAGAGGAGCCATCAAGAGACTTTCCCTTAAAAAAAGGTAATGGAATTACTTCTTATTCTCGTGTTTGATCTCTTCCATCGCGACCTCGCTCACCTTAATTCTTTTGTTGAGGTTCTGGCACTTCTTCCTCCGGCCCTCTATTTACCCTTCGAAGGGTTTTTCCTCTTCTTCCCTCTACTTTGCCCGATTGCCAGAACAGAGGCGGCGGTAGGAGTAGGAGTAGTAACAACCGATTTGCCCTTAAGACCAGTTTCAGCGGTCTTCAAGAGTCCTTCAAGTTTGCTAAGTGTGACCTCCTCCTGTTTTATGTGATATGTCATTCGGAATTGATCAAAACAAGTAGGTAAGGAGTACGGTATGATATCAATAGCCAACTCCTTGGGAAAGTTCACATTCAACTTCATCAGACGGTCCACAAACCTTTACATTTTATGCATGTGGCCTGTAATGGGTTCACCATCCTTCATTCGGGTTGTTATCATGGAAGAGATGATTTCATACCTCTCTTGACGAGCACCTTGATGGTAGCAGTCCATCAGGTCCATGTGCATCTCAAAAGGGTAAAAGTCCTCATAGGACTTCTAGAGTTCAGCTTTCATTGTGGACAACATGATACCTGTCACCTTGGTAGCATCTCTCTCATGAGCCCTAAAGTCAGCGATCTCCTCTGGAGTAGCAGTCGACTCATCAATTTCCTTCAGCTCCTTGTCGAGGACATATTCCTTGTCCTCGTAACGAGTGACCATCCTGATTTTCCTGATCCAATCATTAAAGTTTGAACCATCAAAGATGACTCTCCCACAAAGGTTCATGAGAGAGAAGGAGCCGGTAGGGATTGAGCCAGAAGAAGCATTGTTGGAAGACATCTCAAAAGAAGAAAGACAAGTTTAGATTAGATACAGAATCCTTAATAATACACCCAAATGTAATATTAAGGCTAGGACCCAACACAATACTTTATAACTTGGAAGAGGGATGCCGTAATCCAATCTATGAAATATTTGAAGGTAGGTGAATGACGATTCACCAATTTCCACCATGAAAACGAAATAAATTATTAGGTTTTAATTGGATTGAAACTCCTAGATTCTTTTTGAGATTCATTGAACTTTTCAATGGCATGTTTAAATATCGATTGTGCCCTCTCAAGTTTGTGACTGGGATGTCGAGGATCACAAACAAGGTGTGAATAACCATGCAAACTTACTTGGTACCCTTAATCTTTATCACCTAATCAATGTGTCGGTTACCCACACGCGCTCCACCGATCTATGATAAATATTAAGTCACCCTTTGCCACTCTTACTAGTCCATGTTAGTGTGCCGGTTACCCACACACGCTCCACCAACGACTTGGTAAGGTACAAAGTGTAATTTCATGGGATAGCACCAATTTCACATTTTCCTAAAGTAACTAAGATTGGGAATTTATAAAAGGCTTAGTTACTTTATATATTTCATTATACTTTTAATGAGAATTATAGTCCTTGTCCTACCCGTTCGGCTAACGACCCTCCACCAGTCAAGGAAGCGGTGGGTGAGAGTGGACACCCATTAAGCTGTCATTTTATAGGCAACAACCTTATACCCCCTTATAGACCGGCTTCATGAATGAGGCCTACTAACGGTAAGACTGACTTGCTCTTATACATACACACATATATATATATATATATATATATATATATATATATATATATATATTATCAACTTATAATATTATAAAGTATAAGGGTTGAATTTTAACTTTTAAAACTCTAGGGTTTGGAATTAAAGTTTTCTAAAGGACTTTACAAATTCCAAAACTTGAGGGCAAGTTTTTGAAACTATTCAAAACCTTTCATGTTCATAACTTATGGGTTTAATGGTTTATTAAAATGAAGACTCTTCATATTATGTAACCTATGGCTCTTTAATGACAATTTTAAAGAAGTGACTTTTGGTAATCCATAACTTGAGGACAAATTATGGACTCTATCAATAGCCATTAAGATCAAGTATTACACTAACAAACAATTTGCAAATAATTCATATGATCTACTAAAACTCATAAGTATGAACATTCATATCAATAATTTCAAGAATCATATAAACACATATAAAACTTGAAATTTTGATAATAACCATTGTAAATGGATTAGCATAATCATTACCACATCAAAAACAGGTTTTACAAGTCCAAAGCAGTTTAGGGTAATGATTCTAGTCCATTTCCAGCAGCAAAACTCGAAAATCTGCACACAGGGCCTTCTACTCGTCGAGTGCATGAACCTACTCGACGAGTAGGATGAATATATGCATGGACTCGTCGAGTCCCCCCATGGACTCGGCGAGTTCAATCAGCAGAACGCAGAAATTTCGACTTTCTTCAACAATTTGCATCAAGAATCAAGAAAACAAGCCTAGGCTCTGATACCACTGATGGGTTTTGAGCATTCTAACACTCCTAAGGTGTACATGCAACCCTAGAAACCTTGGATCTATGTTTTCTCTAATATTCATGCAAATAAGAATTTTCCAAGGTTTACATCCTAACTAGCGTGGCATGGGGTACTTGTAATATAAAAACTAGTAGAATGACATACCTTTGTAGTTGCTTGGATTCCTTAAGACTTTGTAAGCCTAGCACCTCAAATGTGATGCCTCAAATGGTTCACACAACACCCACAACTCTTGGAATAACTTGAGAGAAGAACACTTTGATCACAAAATCGGCTAGCCCTCCTTGTCTTATATTAGTGGCCGATTTTGCTAGCCATGGAGCTCTTTATATAGTGTGCCACATCTAGGGTTACACCATGTAAACCCTAATGTGCATGGCTTTTCATTTCCCCCATGATCCATGGGTTATAACCTCCATGGAGCACCCAATGGGTCCTAGCCCAATCTTGTGAATCACGAACCATAAGCCCACTATATAAGAATGAATGATTTACAAATCAGTCCCCATATATTTAATTAGTCTCTTTTTTATCACAAAATTAATTCCAAATTAATTCTTGATCAATACTAATTAAATAATATGATTTCATATTAATATATTAGAACTTATAATATATTAACAAATCGTAAGTGTCCTTTTTCTCATTTTGTCTATCCAACAGTTGAGATGAAGATGCAACCCAAATGGCCCATGCAAAGCCCGGTCAAGTACATACTAAATATAGTTATGGACTTAGACACCTTATCCAACAAACCCGCTGACCGACCTTGCCCCCAACAAATTGGGGTTCTGCATATCCTCCCGTAGAGCATCTCGAAGGGAAGTTGATCAATGATGGTGTGATAATTGTTGTTATATGAAAATTACGTTAATGGAAGATACATATCCTAACTCCCACCAAAGTCCAAAACACACGCCCAGAGCATATCCTCAAATGTCTGAATAGTCCGCTCACTCTGACCATCGGTCTATGGATGGAAAGTTGTAATGAAATGGAGATGAGTACCCAACTCTTCATGAAATCTCTTCCAAAATCTGGAGATAAACCTGACATCCCTGTCAGAAACCACGGAAACTGGCACCCCATGCGGTGCCACAACCTCCCTGATATAAACCTCAGCCAATTTCTCTGCATAAATACTCTCCTGGATCGGAATAAAATGCGTGCTCTTGGTCAAACGATCCACAATGACCAAAATCGAATCCACTCCACACGCGGTCTGAGGTAACTTTATGATTAAATCCATGGTAATATCCTCCCATTTCCACACGGGAATCTTCAACAGCTGCATCTTGTTGTGAGGTCGTTGTAAGGGTCGAAGACCTGTTGTAATATGTCGAAGACATAAGTTTATTTTACAAGGCATATATGTAACGAAGCTTAGATTTTTAGTCCTTGTAATTTTTTGTGTGCTTTTATGTTTCCTATAAATAGGGACATTACTCAGAGTTACATAAGAGTCTTTGTATGAACTTGTCTACATACTCTCTATAACAGTTGAAAGCATAATAGAGCTGAAACCAGATCATATTTACATCGTGTGTTCAACCTGCATTCGTTTAACTCTGATTTGATTGATACTTGATTCTACAATTCATCAATTGGTATCAGAGCAGGAATAATAATCTGTGATCTGATTTTCACTCTGATTCAAAATGTTTTTAAATCAAATTTCTGGTTCAAAATGTTCCGCACATTTTGACGTGAAAAAGCGTTCTAGATCTTCAGTTGTGATTTGATTCTGCAACTGATTTGTTTAATCGAGTACTCTACTTGATATTTCTGTTCAATTCAACAATTTGCTTTCAAATTCTCTTTGATTTCTCAAAAATTCTCAAAAATTTTCTTCCGTACATCAATGGCGAACTTCAATCTCAACTCGATGACTTCATACCCTCATCTGCTAGGATCTTCAACTAAGATTCCTATGCTCATTCCGGAATATTATGATCAGTGGTCTGATCGTATGCAAGATTACTTGAATGGACTCGATGAAGAGCTTTGGTCTTGCATCTCAGGGAATGTTACTCTTCCGAAGAATCTTCAACCAATTGGATCGTCGTCTGGTACTACGAGTGTGGAGGCTCAAACTGATCGAATGAAGAAACTTGAAAAACGATGCATAAGAGAGTTACGTGGTGCATTGCCTCCAGCTGTATATAACTATGTCAGAAGTTGTACAACTGCAAAAGATATCTGGAATAATCTCAAAGAAAAGTTTCAAGGTAGAGAGAAGACGAAAATCAATTCAGTTAAGCACTGTTTGATTGAATTGAAGGATTTCAAGCAAAAAGATGGTGAAACGATTGAAGGTTACTATGATAGGCTGAATGAGCTGATTTACAAATGCAATCATTATGGAATCACGAGGTCTGCCATGGAATTCAATCTCACCTTTCTTATGGGACTCCGTAAAGAATGGAGGAGTGTTACAATGATGGTGAAAAATCAACAAAGTTTCGACACATCTTCTTTGAATGATCTGTACAATCGACTGAAAACTCATGAAAGTGAAGTGAACGAAATGGAAGAAGAGTCGAAGCTTAGTCTGGGAGGTCCATTAGCACTTGTCTCTAAAGTGTCTGAAAAGGAAGCAGTCGAAAAAGATGATTCTGATGATGAAGAGGGGTTTATCATGAATTCTGATGATGAGGCAATAGCTTTTTACTCAAACAATCGAGTCAAAAAGTTTTTCAAGAAACCGTTTAATCCAAAGGTGAAGCAAAGTGAGGGAAAAGGAAGTTTCGTGAACAAGGCTGCAAGAGAGGAGAAGAAGAAGTATGAGAAGAATGATGGGAAGGGTGCTGAGGAGAAGAAAAAGAAGAAATTGAAAGGAGATTCTGGTATGGATTGTCATTATTGCAATGGAGAAAATCATCTAGCAAATGATTGCATGCTTTGAAAGAAGGATGAGAAAAACAATAGAGTAAAGGACGAAGCGTATTATGTGGAGAGATTGGAAGAGGTGCGTACGAAGGCGAAAAATTTGTCTTTGGTGGCTCAAGGTGAACAGGAGAATGATGGCACATATCAAATTTGGTCTTCGGGCTCTGATGATGAAGAAATGCGTAATCCTACGCATGGAGCCATGTATGCGAAGCTGGAGGAAGATTCAGACGAAGAGGTGACGGGTCGATGCTTTGTGTCAAAGTCTGCTGATAAATCTCCAATGACTACGAAGGTACGTACTATTCTTCAGTCTTTCAATATTCCTTTAAGTGCATATGATTCTGATCTAATTGCTTTTGATGATATTGTTGCTTATTTCGATGCTTTGGTTGTATCTGGTAGCAATGAGGCTAAGAAATCAACTTCTTAGTTGATAGAAGTTCAGAAGAAGTTAGATGCCAAGAAAATAAAAATAGAGAGTTTAGAATTGCAAATTACGAACCTTATGTGTGATAGAGATTCGTTGTCTAGTGATGTAAACTCTTATTAGCCCAACGAAACATATATTGTAACTCTGCTAAACGACTCTATGTCAAATTAACTGCATTGAATCATTCGTGTGAAATTAGCAAGGAGCAACATAGGAAATTATTACCTTTTTTAGCATATGAGAGATCTAAGGTTGATAATATTTCGTATGATTGTGAGAAAAATATTGCTGAGTTTGACAAAATTCCTGATGATAGATATGCTTATGGAATTGTCAAAATTGACGAATGTCTTGATTCAAGTGAATTAGTTAACATTGTGAATGATACTTTGACAAAATCAGAACAAATCAAAATTTTGAAAAAGACTGAGAATTCAACATCTGATTCTCAATCTAATTTTGCCGATATTGAAGATAAATCTGACAATATTAGCGAAATTAGTGATATTGAGGATGCTGATTGTTCTTAGTTGTCTGTCATTAATGTTGCATCAAAATCTAAAGGAAAAGAAAAACTTAAGGATTTGATGGTTAAGATTGACACTGACAAACCTTCAACTTCGAAAGTTTGTGATCCCGACTTTGTGGATATCCGAGACAGTTACACGGATAGCAGTGATGATGAAAATGATGAAGACGATTCGCACAAAAAGGTCTCATCAAACAAAGATTCGAAAGAAACTGAAATTCCACGTGTTGTTGTTGATCAAGTGATCGATGACACTAAAAATTTCGACAAAGTTCTGTCTGAAAAAGGAGCACATTATTTTGAAACAAATCAAGTGGTGTAATCAAATTTTAAGTGTACAGATGATGTTGTATTTCCAAATCAAGTGTTTGTCACAACTGGAAATGTTGAGAACATTAAACCAGAATTCACCAAAATGGTCAAAGATGACAACAAGAAAACAACATACGAAGGATTCTTTTCAAATCAAAGCATTGTCGAAAATAATCTAACAAAGAATTCATATGTTTTTCAAAGACAAAAACCACAACGCAAATAGGTTGAAAAATCGAAAATTGTGAAAGAAGTTACAAAAGAGGTTGTTGTGGAAAATGAAATTGTTGTCAAATTAAATTCCAAAGAATTTAAAGAACAAATTGACAAGTTTTCAAAAGAAAATTCAATTTCAAAAAGACAAGCTCGTAAGAAAATATTCTGGCAAACTGTTGAGTCTCGAAAGAAACAAAATGGTTTGACATTGAAAACGACTGAAAACACAAAGACTAAATTTGTTGAGAACAAGTCTTCGCATTCAGCACTTCATTCAGATCAAAAGAAAAATTCCACTCAAACAAATAAAACTAAATCTGAATTCTATCCAAAAACAAATTCTTCGAAAGTTCCAAAAACAACGTTTTCGAAAGATAACAAAAATACCTCAAAGAGTGTTCAAAATCAACCCTCAACACAAAGATTTTCTTCTAATCAACAAACAAGGTTTTCTCAAAAACAAAAATTTCAAAATCGATTTTCTCAAAATATAAGCGTTGGAAACAAAGATGGAAGTCGATACGCCATGGCATTTCGACCTAAATCAAATGTTGATTTTGTTCCACAAAAACCAAATTTTCCAAATCCATCTGGAAAGAAACATTCGAAAGTATCATACACAAAGGGTTTGACAAGTGTGAAGAATATAGATCATTGGCTTGAAGGACAAGGGAAAATGTTTCAATCTCGAAAATATTCCCAACAACAGATTCACAAAGCATATGAGCAATATTTGAATGATTCTTCAAATAGTAGTTCTTCTTCCAAAGAATCAAATGTTCCTGTGAAAGCATGGAAACCAGTTTCGAAAGATAAACAAGTTGGAAAACAAACTGAGAACAAAAAGGCGAATGTCAGTGAAAAATCTAAACCTTCGAAAACATATATTTCTGCTCCTTTACCGAGTGATGTGTACTTAATTGATAGTCTCAAAACTAAAGTTTGTGATTGGGTTAAAAGTTCTGCATTTCATTCTGTTTTTAATGCTAATTTCCAAGGACCCAAACAGCCTTGGGTACCTAAATTCTTTCATTGATTGCAGGTGCTATGTGATGAGTAATATGATGAGAAATGGTATATCAATAGTGGTTTCTCACGTCACATGACTGGACGAAAGGAAAATCTGAGAGATTTTCGAAGCTTGGAAAATGCAGGTGTTGTGAAGTTCGGAAACAATCACAAGTGCCAGGTGAAAGGATATGGCAAAGTCACGAATGGAAAGTTCACTGTTAATCGTGTTGCTTATGTAGAAGGTCTTCAACATAACTTGATAAGTGTTTCACAACTTGTTGTGGGCACTGGCAATCAAGTGGTGTTTAACGAAGAAGGCAGCATCATTTCGAATGTTGAAACTAACGAAGTTTTGCTCAAGTCTAAACGACATGGTGACATGTTTACTCTTGATATCAAACCGATCATCGGCAAACCCTCAGTGTGCTTACTTTCGAAAGCTTCCTCAGACATCAGCTGGCTATGGCATCGATGTTTATCACATTTAAACTTTTGAAATTTGAATAAATTGGTTGTTGATGATCTTGTTCGAGGTTTACCTGTACTAAAGTTTGACAATGATACCTTATGTGCAGCTTGTGAACAAGGGAAACAGCATAGGAAAGGACATCCAATTGTGATAGATTCGAAAATTGTGGAACCGTTGGAACTTCTTCATATTGACCTTTGTGGACCATCAACTGTTGAAACTCTCAACAAGAAATGGTACATTTTGGTTATTGTTGATGATTTTTCACGATTTACTTGGGTATATTTTCTCAGGTTAAAATTTGTGGTTGCTCAAACAATGATCGAGTTTATAAAGAAAATTGAGATAAGTTTGAAGAAAAATGTTCGAAAGATCAAAAGCGATAATGGGTCTGAGTTTAAGAACAAAGTGTTGGATTCGTACTTAATCGAAAAAAGAATTTCGCATAACTTCTCTTCGCCCTATACACCTCAGCAAAATGGTGTGGTTGAAAGAATAAATAGGTCACTTTGCGAAGAAGCAAGAACTATGTTGACATATGCGAATCTTCCTCAATATCTATGGGCTGAAGCAGTTTCGACAGCATGTTTCCCTCAAAATCGATCTTTCATTCATCGTCGATTCAATATCACTCCGTATGAAATCATTAATAACCGAAAACCTAATGTCAAATTCTTTCATGTTTTTGGTTGCAGGTGTTTTGTAATGAATCTTAAAGATAGCCTTTCCAAATTTCAAGCTAAGGCTGACGAAGGCATATTTTTGGGATATTCGCACAATTCGGTTGCATAAAGAAGTGTTACATAAGCGCACACGCAAAGTCGAAGAGACATTCAATCTTACTTTTGATGATTATTATGTCAAACAAATTGAAAAGAAATTTGAACAAAAACCAATTATTAATGAATCATCTGATGAAACTGAAGAATCAAATTCATCTGACTTTGATTATGATTTAATTTTTGGTATTCCTGATAGGGCTGTGGATGCTAAAGTTCATGTGAATGATAATCATCACTCTGAATCTTCGAAGCATACTGATGACTTGGAAATCCCTCAAACAATTGTAGATGTTAATTCAACAACGAATTCTCCAGGAGTTGGCGAAAGTATGCATAATAATCCAGTGGAGGGGGAGCACTTGGATTCCAATACTCTAGTTGAGAGGGAGCATTCTTTCGAGGGGGAGAATGGGAGAATGGATGAAGTTGTTGAGGGGGAGCATCTAGTTGAGGGGGAGCATCAAAATGATAATCTTGTTGAGGAGGAGCATGAAGAAACTAATACAATAAATCTTAATCAAAATGATGAGTTTCATGATCTAAATGATAATGTTTATGTGGCAGGATCTGAAAATGAAGAGATGTACGAAGATGCACCTTTGGAATTTGATCCGGCATATCCACCGTTAGAGAAATGGACAACGACTCATCCGAAAGATCAAGTCATTGGAAATCCTCAGGATGGAGTATTAACAAGAGCTCAAATTCGTGCAAAGAATGAGGTATTAAATACTCATCAAGAATTTTGCATGTTCAATGTTTTCATCTCGAAAATTGAACCAAAAACAGTTAAGGTTGCAATGGAACACTTAGATTGGGTTGTTGTAATGCAATCTGAACTGGCTGAATTCGATAGAAACAAGTATGGAGATTAATTCCTAAACCTGAAAATGTTTCAATTTTCGGGTTAAAATAGATTTTCAAAAACAAAACCGACAAGGATGGAAATATTGTACGAAATAAAGCACGACTAGTCGTAAAAGGATATTCGCAACAAGAAGGGATTGATTATGAAGAAACCTTTTCCCCTGTCGCAAGACTCGAGGCTGTTCGAATATTTTTAGCTTATGCAGCTCATAAGGATTTCGATGTCTATCAAATGGATGTGAAATGTGCTTTTCTCAATGGTGAACTTGAAGAAACTGTTTACGTTGAACAACCTCCAGGTTTCGTAAATGAAATGCATCCTGATCATGTATACATTTTAGATAAAGTTGTATATGGGTTAAAACAAGCACCAAGAGCATGGTATGCAACTCTTACCAGTTTCTTAAAACAGTCGAAATTTAAACAACGATCAGTTGACTCCACATTATTTCGAAAGAAAGTTGGGAATCATCTTGCTTGTCAAATTTATGTCGACGATATTATTTTTGGCTCTACTGACCCTACTTTGTCTAGTGAATTCGAAAATCTGATGAAAAGCCAATTAGAAATGAGCATGATGGGAAAAATCAATAATTTTCTTGGCTTAAACATTTATCAAAGCAGAGAAGGCATTTTCATCAATCAGGAAAAATATACAAGGAATTTGCTCGAAAAATTTGGAATGACAAATAGCACGAAGTTAAGAGTACCAATGGCGGTTGGCATAAGTCTATTACCTTCGTTAGAAACGCATGCGGTTGATCTTACCATATACAGGAGCATGATAGGTTCATTGCTTTATCTTACTGCAAGTAGACCTGATATCATGTTTTCCGTGTCTAATTGTGCTAGGTATCAAGCAAATCCACGAGAACCACATTTAACTGCTGTGAAGAATATCTTTCGTTATCTCAAGCGAACAATTTCATTAGGATTGTGGTATCCTTCGAAATCAGGATTCTTCATTCAGGCATTTTTAGATGCAGATCTTGGAGGGTGTACTTTGGATCGAAAAAGCACAAGTGGTGGTTGTCAATTTCTGGATGGGAAGTTAGTTAGTTGGCAGTCGAAGAAGCAGACGTGTGTTCCGATTTCTACTGTTGAAGCTGAATATGTTGCAGCTGCTGCTTGTACATCACAAATTATTTGGATCCAGAGTCAGTTGCGAGATTATGCCATTAATATGAAAAAGATTCCATTGTACTGTGATTCACAAAGTGTTATACGCATTTGTCATAATCCAGTACAACATTCGAAAACAAAACATATTGCTCTTCGTTATCATTTTATCAAAGATCATGTGGAAGATGGCAACATTGAAGTCCATTTTGTAAAAACAACTGATCAGCTTGCTGATATTTTTACAAAAGCTTTGGATGAAAAATCATTTGTTCGAATTTTGACAGGATTGGGAATGATCGAAACATGTTCAGTTCGAGGAATGATTTCGAATGTATAACAACGAAGTGTTATACAAATGTGTCGATTTAGAGGTCATCATGATTCATTCAGAGGCAGATAGTATTAACCATTCAGAGGTTACTGTTCATAGTCAACGTTTCGACATGCTTCGTCTTCGTTACATTGAGAAGTTTGGTTCTTGGGATACACATTTTCGTTAGTTTGTCAATTTTTTGTCTGGTTGTCAAAGTTTCGTTTGTTTAACAAATTTTTGATAAGTTTTTCAAATATTCGTTAGATTTCCAAATTTTCGTTAGTATCTTAGTTTTATTTTCGAAAAATCAAAAACTACAAAAAGATTTTGTTTTGTTTTGTCATTTTATTTTCGAAAAATCAAAAACTACAAAAAGATTTTATTTTTGTTTTGTCATTTTATTTTCGACAAATCACAAAATCCAAAAAGATTTTCTTTTATTAATTGTCTTCTTTTTCGAAAAACTTACAAAAACACAAAAATATATTTTTTCTTTTCGAAAAATCAAAAATATCAAAAAGATTTTTGATATTTTGATCTTTGTCTTTTATGTGTACAGATTTCACAAAAGTTATACAAGGGTCATGCTTGTGTTTCTCTGGGAAGGTACAATTTCGACAACTTTGTACTAGTTAGACTGTCCCTAGAAGCATGCTGCAGCATGTCGACCCAAGCCTCCATAGACTCAATGTGTGTTTATGAAAGCCTTAATGAAATCTTTCATACGAAAATTTCTTCCCAAGTCAGGCTTATATTCACATTAGTCACTAACTACACTGGTCAAACAGGTAATTTCGGTTACAATTACTCACCTTATGTTTAGGTTGATATGTAACGAAATTGTAAACTACCCATGAAGCCTTATAAAAGAAGCCATTCGATACTTCTCTATAAGTATTCGATTGTAATTCACGGGAACATACACAAGCAGTTGATTATCTCTCTTGATAATTAACGAAGTAACCTTTGCCTGGGGTTTATCTGCTTTTGTGTCGAAATTTATTTGTTTGACATCACATATCCAAATTTTCGTTAATTTGCTTCTTATCTTCTCTTTGGCACACTGCACTCACGAAATCCTTGAGGTTCTGAGTAATACCAACTCAGGCTGATGATTTCGAACATCTGGCACATGACTTCGCTTTTCATCCCAAAAATGAAAGAGCCTTACCTCCATCCGAAGGTTGGTGACGATTACAATTCAATTGGGATAAACGATCAGACTGTTTGAAAAGACGTTTTGTATTCAGTCCGGGTTTCAAGGTGATGTGACAGCTCCTTTTTGACGCATGGCTACTTTATCGGCAGAGTGGTGCGAGATTCAAGGTGCCACGTCGGATCTCATTTAATGTCAGTCCTGCTTCAAATTCAAACACTAGGGTTACATATAAAAGGGGAATCAAAGGGTTTTATCAGTTTACGCTTTCAAACGTAAAATTCCCAAATTCTCTCTGAAAATTTCCGATTGTTCTTCAAAGCTTCAACAAACCCTAATCATGGCCAATTCTGCTTATGTTATTGTTCACTCACAAAACACTGAAGATGTTACTTCACAACCGATAATGAAGATTCAAGGCACGAACTATCAAGTCGAAGAGGATGTTTCTCTTTATCCAGATGAATTGAAGATGTTGGTAGTTGCCCTAAAAAGCTTTGTTCTTTCAACTGCCATGTTCAATTCCTTTGTTGTTCCACTTTCATGGCTTTCACAAGTAGGATCCACTGCTACTTACAACAAAGTAATGGATATCATCACTTTCCAACTGGTGAATGAAAAGAAGATCCGATTGTCCAAGAAGATTTTTTGTCAGATTCTTGATATCCCTAATTCTCCAATATATACTGATCTTTCTTCTGCTCAAGTCATCCACATGTTTAATGAGATGGGTCATCAACCCCCACTCACCAAGATCAGTGATTTCAAAAAGTCTGGACTTCCGACTGTTTGGAATTTTCTCTTCGGAATTTTTCTACGCTGCTTGACTGGTCGCAGTGTTGGCTTGGATAAAGGTCGAATGGAGGTTTATGCGATGGTAGCTGGTGTGTACTATGATATCACAGTGGATTATTCTACACACTTGTGGAAGGACTTTCAGAAGAGTGTAGAAAACACGAATGTTGTTCAAGGAATTTCGTGTGCAAGGTATTGGAGTTTAATTCTTCGTTATTTCTATGCTAAAGAAGGAATTGAGGTGCCTGCTGGTGAGGAGACTGCTGAATTTTTAAATTATCAATTTCTGAAGGAGGTTATTGATGATGCAGAAATCTTTACGCACATTGCAAGGATTCCTGATGCAATGTTACAACGTGTTGATCCAACAAACTTAGTTCTTATGGAGTATTTGGAAACAATCAATCATGATGATGACACTGGAAAGTTGTTGCCAAAAGAAGCAGCTGATCCTTCAAAGAAGTCACGAAAATCGAAGAAGGATGCAACAACTACTCCTGAAAAACCTGTTCAGGAGCCAAAGAAAAAGAAATCACCACCGAAACAGACAAAGCCAGAAACCCAAGTTTCGACTGTTGTGGTTGAGCCGGTCGAGCCTGTTATTGATGACCAAGCAAAGGAAACCATCCCATCAAAATTAGGTATTTTTTGAAGAATTAAGAAAAAGACTCCTGGATCACGAAAGCTTTCAGATGGTTCGTTTAAGTCTTCTTCTATTATGGTTCGTAAACCATATCTGAATCACCAAGGAATTCTTATTCGTGAGGTTCCAGCTCCTGTTTCTCCTTCGTCAAAGAAACGAAGAGCTGAAGATGTGGCTACCCTTTATTTCCAAGAAGAAGTTAAAGAAAAGAAAGATGGTTCTTCAAGAGGAATCATCCGAAGGAGAGAAAGTTCCTGAAACTCCTGAAGCCACTATTCTCCAATCCACATCTACTCCTGAGAAGACTGAGGTCATACCACCCGAAGTTTCGTTAACTAAATCAGTTACTGAGGAGGTTCGAACTTCAGACATCTCTACACACGTATCCGATACTGTTGTAAATGTCAACATGGGTGAAGGAGAATCCAATAAAGAAATTTTTGTTACAACTCAAGGTATTCCTGCACCTTCTGATACTTTCGTTTCCTTACCTCCGTTTATTGTTCCTGTTTCGAACACTACCAATTCACCCACCTTTGAAACCATTCTTACTCAACCAATCACTACGTTGTTCGCATCACAAACCACTTATCCACTTCAATCTACTGAGGACACTGATGTTGACGAATGGGGATTTGGAGGAACATTGGACGAGATGGAGTTTGATGAAGAAGAAGAAACTTTCCCCGACAATATGTTAATGACGATGAAGCAGTTTAAGATTCTGAATAAGAAGATGAATTCGATTATTCAGTCTCAAGCTGACATGGGGGGAAATCAATCTTTTTCAAGTTTGGAACTTGATGTTATGTTCAAAGCATTCGAAGCCAGGCTGGTTGGTAAAGTTTCTGGAATGATTCAAGATTCTGAATCTAGAATTTTGGAGAAGGTGGACCAAAATGATAAGTGTAATGAATTATGAGTGAAGTCTCAATCTTCGAATTTTGTGGGTGAAGTTCAAGATTTACGAAGGATGGCTAAAGAACGACATGTCTTGTTTATTAAAGATGTGAAGCAAGTTTGTGAAGATGTCAACTTCAAGCTTCAAGAACTTCGTGAAGATATGCTCAAAGAGATTGCTGGTGCTCAGCAAGACTATGCATCTCTCAATCAAAAGGTGGATATTATTTGTGATGCTGTAACAAAGTATGCCAAGCTGTATGAAAGCTTGAGTCCTCAAGTAACTCAACTTTCTACGGATAATAGTCGAAGATTTGTGGAGCTTACTTATTTGATAAAGGAGTTGAAAGACTTATCTACCACACATGTTTCCTCTTCGATCATTACCCCAGAATTCTTATCACAAAAGTTTTCTCACCTTATGTTTAGGTTGATATGTAACGAAATTGTAAACTACCCATGAAGCCTTATAAAAGAAGCCATTCGATACTTCTCTATAAGTATTCGATTGTAATTCACGGGAACATACACAAGCAGTTGATTATCTCTCTTGATAATTAACGAAGTAACCTTTGCCTGGGGTTTATCTGCTTTTGTGTCGAAATTTATTTGTTTGACATCACATATCCAAATTTTCGTTAATTTGCTTCTTATCTTCTCTTTGGCACACTGCACTCACGAAATCCTTGAGGTTCTGAGTAATACCAACTCAGGCTGATGATTTCGAACATCTGGCACATGACTTCGCTTTTCATCCCAAAAATGAAAGAGCCTTACCTCCATCCGAAGGTTGGTGACGATTACAATTCAATTGGGATAAACGATCAGACTGTTTGAAAAGACGTTTTGTATTCAGTCCGGGTTTCAAGGTGATGTGACAGCTCCTTTTTGACGCATGGCTACTTTATCGGCAGAGTGGTGCAAGATTCAAGGTGCCACGTCGGATCTCATTTAATGCCAGTCCTGCTTCAAATTCAAACACTAGGGTTACATATAAAAGGGGAATCAAAGGGTTTTATCAGTTTACGCTTTCAAACGTAAAATTCCCAAATTCTCTCTGAAATTTTCCGATTGTTCTTCAAAGCTTCAACAAACCCTAATCATGGCCAATTCTGCTTATGTTATTGTTCACTCACAAAACACTGAAGATGTTACTTCACAACCGATAATGAAGATTCAAGGCACGAACTATCAAGTCGAAGAGGATGTTTCTCTTTATCCAGATGAATTGAAGATGTTGGTAGTTGCCCTAAAAAGCTTTGTTCTTTCAACTGCCATGTTCAATTCCTTTGTTGTTCCACTTTCATGGCTTTCACAAGTAGGATCCACTGCTACTTACAACAAAGTAATGGATATCATCACTTTCCAACTGGTGAATGAAAAGAAGATCCGATTGTCCAAGAAGATTTTTTGTCAGATTCTTGATATCCCTAATTCTCCAATATATACTGATCTTTCTTCTGCTCAAGTCATCCACATGTTTAATGAGATGGGTCATCAACCCCCACTCACCAAGATCAGTGATTTCAAAAAGTCTGGACTTCCGACTGTTTGGAATTTTCTCTTCGGAATTTTTCTACGCTGCTTGACTGGTCGCAGTGTTGGCTTGGATAAAGGTCGAATGGAGGTTTATGCGATGGTAGCTGGTGTGTACTATGATATCACAGTGGATTATTCTACACACTTGTGGAAGGACTTTCAGAAGAGTGTAGAAAACACGAATGTTGTTCAAGGAATTTCGTGTGCAAGGTATTGGAGTTTAATTCTTCGTTATTTCTATGCTAAAGAAGGAATTGAGGTGCCTGCTGGTGAGGAGACTGCTGAATTTTTAAATTATCAATTTCTGAAGGAGGTTATTGATGATGCAGAAATCTTTACGCACATTGCAAGGATTCCTGATGCAATGTTACAACGTGTTGATCCAACAAACTTAGTTCTTATGGAGTATTTGGAAACAATCAATCATGATGATGACACTGGAAAGTTGTTGCCAAAAGAAGCAGCTGATCCTTCAAAGAAGTCACGAAAATCGAAGAAGGATGCAACAACTACTCCTGAAAAACCTGTTCAGGAGCCAAAGAAAAAGAAATCACCACCGAAACAGACAAAGCCAGAAACCCAAGTTTCGACTGTTGTGGTTGAGCCGGTCGAGCCTGTTATTGATGACCAAGCAAAGGAAACCATCCCATCAAAATTAGGTATTTTTTGAAGAATTAAGAAAAAGACTCCTGGATCACGAAAGCTTTCAGATGGTTCGTTTAAGTCTTCTTCTATTATGGTTCGTAAACCATATCTGAATCACCAAGGAATTCTTATTCGTGAGGTTCCAGCTCCTGTTTCTCCTTCGTCAAAGAAACGAAGAGCTGAAGATGTGGCTACCCTTTATTTCCAAGAAGAAGTTAAAGAAAAGAAAGATGGTTCTTCAAGAGGAATCATCCGAAGGAGAGAAAGTTCCTGAAACTCCTGAAGCCACTATTCTCCAATCCACATCTACTCCTGAGAAGACTGAGGTCATACCACCCGAAGTTTCGTTAACTAAATCAGTTACTGAGGAGGTTCGAACTTCAGACATCTCTACACACGTATCCGATACTGTTGTAAATGTCAACATGGGTGAAGGAGAATCCAATAAAGAAATTTTTGTTACAACTCAAGGTATTCCTGCACCTTCTGATACTTTCGTTTCCTTACCTCCGTTTATTGTTCCTGTTTCGAACACTACCAATTCACCCACCTTTGAAACCATTCTTACTCAACCAATCACTACGTTGTTCGCATCACAAACCACTTATCCACTTCAATCTACTGAGGACACTGATGTTGACGAATGGGGATTTGGAGGAACATTGGACGAGATGGAGTTTGATGAAGAAGAAGAAACTTTCCCCGACAATATGTTAATGACGATGAAGCAGTTTAAGATTCTGAATAAGAAGATGAATTCGATTATTCAGTCTCAAGCTGACATGGGGGGAAATCAATCTTTTTCAAGTTTGGAACTTGATGTTATGTTCAAAGCATTCGAAGCCAGGCTGGTTGGTAAAGTTTCTGGAATGATTCAAGATTCTGAATCTAGAATTTTGGAGAAGGTGGACCAAAATGATAAGTGTAATGAATTATGAGTGAAGTCTCAATCTTCGAATTTTGTGGGTGAAGTTCAAGATTTACGAAGGATGGCTAAAGAACGACATGTCTTGTTTATTAAAGATGTGAAGCAAGTTTGTGAAGATGTCAACTTCAAGCTTCAAGAACTTCGTGAAGATATGCTCAAAGAGATTGCTGGTGCTCAGCAAGACTATGCATCTCTCAATCAAAAGGTGGATATTATTTGTGATGCTGTAACAAAGTATGTCAAGCTGTATGAAAGCTTGAGTCCTCAAGTAACTCAACTTTCTACGGATAATAGTCGAAGATTTGTGGAGCTTACTTATTTGATAAAGGAGTTGAAAGACTTATCTACCACACATGTTTCCTCTTCGATCATTACCCCAGAATTCTTATCACAAAAGTTTTCTCAATTCGAGGCTGTGTTGCATAAACAGTTGGCTCCGTTATCAAAATTTTCCAGTCTTCTACCAACAGATGCCCCACCTGTTGTCACAGGGGTGCAAGGGGAGAAAAGAAGGTTGGTAATGCAAAAGAAGGTGAGGTTTCGCATGAAGCTGTTAAGATTGTTGGGAAAAATTTTCATACGAAGATTCCATCATCAAAGCCAATAGTCTCAACTGTTGGGCCTGTTACTTCAACAGTTGTTACCACGATGCCAATTTCCATGATGCCAATTCCCAGGCCAATTTCTAAAGGAATTATGATTGGGGAAGGTGGTAGTAGTTTGAAGCCCAAAGAAGTTGTTGATAGTTCTTCGATCAAAAACAAAGGAAAAACAATTTTGGTCGAAAAGTCGAAAGAGGAGAAGAAAGCTGAAACTGAAGCTGAGTTGGAGAAGTTAAGAGTCGTTCAAAGTATTTTGAGTATTCGTGCAAATGATCCGCCTGGAATGAACAAGGGTGATCCTGCGAAGCATTACAACTACGAAACAATCAAAGCAAGAGTTCCATATAATCATATGTATGCTTTTGAGAAGAAGCCAAAGCAAAGCTATGCTGTTGTTAATTCTGATATGAAACAACTGGATTTCCTGGTGAATGAAATGATGTTCATCATGGCTCAGTACAAGATTGCTGAGAAATTTGATAATGATGATGATTATACATACATGAAGCTCAGGTTTCATGTTGTTCTAGGGAAACTTCCAGAGGAAATATGGTCACTTGTGAAGATAAAGAAGGTGATCAGCATTAAGAAGGATGTTATGTTCGAGAACATGATGCAGAACCTTCATTTTTATGTTGCAAGGGAGAATGGTCAGGAATGTAATTTCTCTACAGCTGATTTTCCATTAATGAACTTGTATGATCTTATACAAGTTGCATTAGTTTTGAAAGATAAAGATGCATCGTATCTTCGAGAGACTGATCCAGAAGATTTTCGACTTGGTCTTGCCCACATAAAAATATTCATAGATAACTACTATGAGTGTTTGGCCCTAACTGATGTGGAGTTGGCTACTGCGAAGGGATTGGAAGTAAAGGTACCCATGGAACCAACGAAGTATGCAGATGGGGAGATTTGCTTGAAGCCTTTCGGTTTGGTCTTCGCAGGGAAGGATAAAAATGGGAAGGCCAAGAGATTCTTATTCCAAGCTTGCGAAGTGGAAAGATATACAACGTCCCAGTATATACGAACTTTATTGTTCGTATGAATAGCTGCAAGAAGAATAACGAAGGGGACAAGAAATAGTTGAAGAAGATTATTTCTTGGTACTCTGAAATCCGAAGGGTGATGATGTATGCTATACAGATTCTTTTGAACTGAAGATGTTCGACATTATTACAAAGGGGGAGAATGTAAGGGTCGAAGACCTATTGTAATATGTCGAAGACATAAGTTTATTTTACAAGGCATATATGTAACGAAGCTTAGATGTTTAGTCCTTGTAATTTTTTTTGTGCTTTCATGTTTCCTATAAATAGGGACATTACTTAGAGTTAGATAAGAGTCTTTGTATGAACTTGTCTACATACTCTCTGTAACAGTTGAAAGCATAATAGAGCTGAAACCATATCATATTTACATCGTGTGTTCAACCTGCATTCGTTTAACTCTTATTTGATTCATACTTGATTCTACAATTCATCAGTCGCTGATGTCCGGGCTTGAATTTCCTGCAAGTCAAGCACCGCTCCACGAACCAAGCCACATCTCACTTCATATAGGGCCACCAATATTCAGGATGAAGATCCCTATACATCTTCATCGTCGCGGAATGAATGGAAAAACTAGACTTGTGCGTCTCCTCCATCAAAACCTGACGTACATTGCCCCGGTACGGAACCCAAACCCTCCGATGAAGAGTCAACAACCCACGACTATCATAATCGAAGGAAGCCACCTGACCCACAATACACTCACTCTTCTGGTGCTCTTCCTTCATAGCCTCGATCTGAGCCTCACGAATCTGATCCAAAATTGGAGTAATGACGGTCATCCTCAAACATATACCCCTAATCGGAGCCGCGACCGCCTTGCGGCGGAGAGCATCGGCCACCACATTGGCCTCCCCCGGGTGATAAAGGATCTCACAATCATAATCCTTCACCACATCCAACCATCAGCGTCGTATCATGTTCAGATTTGGATGATCCATCAGATACCTCAGGCTCTTGTGATACGTGTAAATAGTAGAACGGACCCCATAGAGGTAATGCCACCAAATCTTGAGGGCGAAAACCACAGCCCCCAGCTCCAAGTCATGAGTCGAATAATTTGCCTTATGAGGCTTCAACTGCCTCAAAGCGTAAGCGATCATGCGACACCTCTGCATTGATACTGCTCCCAAACCCGTGATCGACGCATCACAATAAACTACAAAATCCTCAACACCCTTCGGCAGGGTCAGAATTGGTGCCTCACTCAACCGCTATCTCAAGGTCTCTAAAACAGCCTGTTGCTCAGGCCCCCAACGAAATGTAACCGTCTTATTCGTCAATCGAGTCAAAGGAACAACTATCTTGGAGCAATCCTGGATGAATCTCCGATAGTAACCTGCTAAACCAAGGAAACTCTGAATCTCAGATGGAGACCTCGGAACCTCCCACTGCATCACGGCCTCAACCTTGGCTGGATCGACCAGAATACCATTCTGGTTGACAAGGTGCCCTAGAAACTGCACCTCGCGCAACCAGAACTCACACTTAGAGAACTTTGTGAAAATTCTCTCCCTCCTTAAAGTCTCCAGCACTTCCCTCAGGTGCTCCTGTCTTGCTCCTGAGTCTTGGAATAGACCAATATATCATCGATAAATACAATCATAGACCGATCCAGCATCGTCCTGCACACGCGTTTCATGAGATCCATGAATGCGGTTGGAGCAATGATAAGCCCAAAAGGCATCACCACGAACTCGTAATGACCATAACGAGTCCAGAAAGCTATCTTCTGCACATCCTCACCCCTAACCCTCATTTGATGATAACCCGATCGCAAATCAATCTTGGAGAACCAAGATGCACCCTGAAGCTGATCAAATAGATCATCAATCCTCGGGAGCGGATAAAGGTTCTTCACCATTACCTTATTCAGCTCCCGGTAGTCAATTCACATACGATGAGACCCATCCTTCTTCTTCACAAACAGGATAGGGCCTCCCCATGGTGAACTGCTCGGCTGAATGAATCCCTTGTCTAACCACACCTGCAGCTATGTAGAAAACTCCTGCATCTCGGGAGGAGCCAACCGATACAGTGCTTTGGCTATCGGATCTGCACCTAGAACTAGGTCAATCTTGAACTCAACTTGCCTCCCCGTAGGCACCCCATGCAATTCCTCCAGAAACACATCCGGGTAATCCTGCACAATAGGCACATCATCCACGGTCGCCTTACCCTTTTCCCGGGTATCCATAACATAGACGACAAATCCGGAACAACCCTGTTGAATATAGCGTCTGGCCCTCATTACTGAACACAAAATCGCCCCCCTTAGAGCTCTCTCTCCAAGAACCACTAGCTCTCCCCCACTTGGGGTTCGAATCCTCAAAACATAATCTCTAGTTGGTGTGTACAATCATGTCGGCGCCTTCCCGCCATCCTGAGATGTACCCGAGACACATTTCACACAACAATGTAAGCACAAAGCTTAGTGAGTTCCCCAAAATACCACATACACAAATAATTAGCCTCTCATGGCTATAGCTTGATAAGGACTCTCCGGTCATGTGTCTCAGTGAAGACCCTTCAGTCTCACGGCTCGATTAGAACCCTATGGTCCCATCTCAATAAAATCACAGAATAATATACATCATAAATCACAAAGACAAAATGCATAATATCTTATATTTCAGTATAAGCATATAAGACTATTTGGTCTATAACACAAAAAAGACCCTCCGGTCGCACAGTGAATACCACTCAGGTAAGTATGGTGAGAACACTCACCTCGTCGGTAAAGCAAGTATGTCTCGTACTCAACGGTCGGTCTAAACTTCGCCTACATATATCATAATCATCTCTAATTAATAATTTATAACAACTCTAAAGATGTTAAGCTACCCCCCCCCCTTTTACTAATTCTCGAAAAGGGTAAAAAAAACCATTTTACCCCTCTATGGTCTCCAAATCGATAACTTAACCAAACCCTAAAAGTCCACGGAAGTCAACACTCAAGTCAACAGTCCATGTTGACCCAACTCGTCGAGTGCATCTATGCGACTCGTCGAGTTTCTCCTGTTCTCAGAAGAATCGGGAAAAATCCAACTCAACTCGCCGAGTTGTCTCGCCAACTCGTCGAGTTTGCACACCGTCCAGGATAATGGGCAAAAACCCTAACCAACTCGTCGAGTTGGCTAACCAACTCGTCGAGTTCCTTTAACCCAAACACTCATTCAGACGTATTTAAGTGAGACTAAAGCCCCAAACTCTAGATCCAGCCTTCTAAGGCTGAAATACCACGTAAAGCTGCAAGCTTTACGTCCATGCATGGCATATAGGGCTAAGTTTGCCAAAACAAAGCTTCAACAAAGGGTTTAAGGCATGGAACTTGGCCAAAGTTTGATAAAGCTTGAATCTTTAGTCCTAAGGGACCTAGTATTGTCCAGATCTGAGGTCTCATCTTCAGAGCATGCTCAAACCAGTAAATGACTCAAAAAGAAGGTAGAAATGGCCATAAACTCTCTAATGGAGAGATCTAACAACCAAGTGATCAAGGTAATGGCTTTTTACCTCCAAATGGTCGATAACACTAAATGAATCCTGGATCTAAAGACTCCTCCTTATTCCAAGCCTTTTACTCCTCAAGTTCCTTCAAAGAATGCACCAAAACACACACTCTTAGCCTCTATCTCTATCACAGTGGAAGATAGCTCGATTAGGGTTTCTCTCAGGGTGATAAGGTGATGAGGGAGGCAGGGTAAAGGACTTAAGGTCCTTTAAATAGGGTACAAACCCTGAAAATTAGAGTTTTCACACTCAGCTCCTACCCGTCGAGTTGGGTCCTCCAACTCGTCGAGTTGACTCTAAAATCCACGCGGCTATCTCAATTTCTACTCGGCGAGTTGTGGCCTCCAACTCGTCGAGTTGCCCTGCCAAAATGAATATAAAACAATTCAAATTTATACCTGGGATTCGGGATGTTACACGACATCTAACAGAGAATCCAGCTCCCCTGGAGCTCCAACAAACCTCTTGCTAAGCGCAAGTGATACAAAGGATCGGGTAGCCCTCGAATCAAACAATACCAAGGCAGAAATACCGTTCACGAGGAACGATCCAAAAATAAAATATAAAATCATAAAGATACATACTCGTCACCACGTAGGGAGCTGCACGAGCCTCCTCAGCTATCAGCTGAAAAGCCCTGCTCTTCACCACAGGTGCACCCGCCTTGCCTTGGCGGCCGTCAGTAATCCGAAGAGTTGCAGGAGCGGGTGTTGACACCGGTCCTGCTGCAGCCAAACTCGGACAATGGTCCTTCTTGTGTCCCCTCTGATTGCAATGAAAGCAAATCAGATCGTATATCGGGGTGGTGGTGGTAGTATCAGTGCAAAGTCTGCTAATATGACCTATCCGACCGCACTTGAAGCAGCCAGAACCCCCCACCCTACACGCTCCCTCGTGCATCTTGTCGCACTTGCCACAGCGGCTTCGGCCCTGCTGGCCTCTCGTCCTTGAACCAGATACCTTGGGCCTCTTGTCAGAACCCTCCACACTCGACACATAATCTGGATTCCTCTTTTTCTCCATCTCCAAATCGATCTCTCTCTCCTTAGCCCTCGCTATCATATCTTCCAGCGTCCAGCAACTGGATCGGCTCACAAACTTCCGAATATCGCTCCTCAACATCTCGTGATACCTTGCCTTCTTCATCTCCTCGTCTGCCACATACTGCGGAAACAAAACTGCCCTCTCCCGAAACATTACAGTGATCTCAGCCACCGTCTCAGTAGTCTGGCGGAGATCCTGAAACTCTCGCGCCAACTGCTGCACCTCAATCAACGGTGCAAACTCAGCCCTGAACCTGGTCACAAAATCATCCCATGTCATAGAATCAATAGCAGCATCACCAACAGAGCGCCCAACCTCCTCCCACCAGTCTCATTCCTTGTCCGTCAGAAGACAGGAAGCGAGTCTGACCTTTTCCCCCTCGGGGCATGGTGCGGAAGGCGTTAGCAACATCCGTTAACCACCTTCTGCTCTCTATCCGGTCCTTCGCCCCGTGATATTCTGTAGCTCTACACGCCCGGAACTCCGTGAAGTTCAAAGAACGTGCTCCTACCAAGGCCACCATCTCAAAACGGAAGGAGCTCAAACTCCCATCCAAAATCTGCAAAATGCCCTCCTTGACCGTACCGAAGATCACATGAGTCTGATCAAGAATGTAACGGGTAATCTCAGACGAAATAAACTCCCTCGTCTGATCATCCAACATGCCCGGATCCAGAACTTAAGCCCGAGCCCTCTCCAGCACCAGAACTGCCAACAGGTCTGCTCCACAGAGTCAACATACTGAAAATAGACCATACAAACCATCAGAATAAGCATCAGAATATACTGAGGGATCATAACTCTACAAGCTTCCTGGTTTCATCGCAGCTCTCCTTGACTCGAGTACGGATCCTCTGCTTCCAGTAATACGGGCCTACACTACCTTCCACATTTATCCGTACTTTCCTCAAGTATTGCGTTGAATCCGCCAAGTCACTTCATATCCATACAATAAATCCCTCATCCAGATAAGGCTCCCAACACTAAATCTCATCCTAGGTTTTCCTAGGGCAAACTCCACACCACTCTCCGCCATCAGCTGCAGAAGGAACTCCCACTGACTTCCTCTAACTAGCTCATGAATACAATTACATATCACCAAAACCAGATAATTCTTCGAATGAGAGGTCTCACACTACAACGGTTGGACTCAAATAAGAGATGCGCAATAGGGTTAAAACCTAACCTTCTAAAATTATTTATTTCCTAAAATCTGTAACTTAGCATATTCGATTACTAGTTAGCTGAAGCTAGTGAGAACTGGTAAAAAGCGTAAAGCAAGCAGCATTCGAGCATCAAGCAATCAGAACCAAGCATCACCTAATCAGGCCATCCTATCACTGACTGATCAGTACTAGCATGCAAGTCTACAAGCTCATATAATAGGCACACAAAGGCATCTCTCCTATCATTATGTCTTGCAAATATTGAGCAGATCCTTAGCGCTAAGTAGCATGTGATTCATAGATTCACAGATCAGATCATATCAGATAACAAGTATGGGTATTTTGGGAAAACTTACTTGAGCTCGGTCGATTGCATGCACCACACTCTTTCTTGTCTTATAAAACTCTTTCTTAAAAATACATTTCTTTTCGAAACACTTTACCAAATCCTCGGTTTGATTTCAAACACACCCGAGAGTATGTCCGAATCCCTCAAACCAAGGCTCTGATACCAACTTGTAACGAACCAAAAATAAGACCCGAAAATTTTTCATTTTTAAAGTAATAAAACAACAAACATATCATTTTCATAAAAACCAAGATAATCAAATCATATCAATACAACATCAATATCAGTGTAAATCCCAGAATGCGGAAAAAGGTGGTGTGTGTTCTGCAATCATTCCAGACTCTTCCCTTTCGATCCTAAAGTACCTGAAACTGTAAGCACAAAGCTTAGTGAGTTCCCCAAAATACCCCATCCCATACATACATAAATATATATATATATATATATATATATATATATATATATATATATACATATATAAACACATAATGGGCCACGCCCCTCATCGGGCCCCGCCCTACATCGACCCCACTTGGTATACAGATCTGTCAGTCATCAGGCCCCGCCTGGCTTTGGGCCCCGCCCGGTATACATATAAACATATAAACATATAAACATACAAACATACAAATACATGGGATAATCACAAAGATAATAGCATACAGTATAGTCATCGGTCCCAGCCCGACATCGAGCCTCGCCCGGTATACACACAACACATGCAAGAGTCATGCAGACAACTAGCATACTGAAACATCAAACCATGGGTTGGCATTGGTGCCTTCGAACCACTAAACACAGTGAGGAAACTCACCTCACACTGCTGAATCTCACAGAAATTTTCTGGCTATTGGTCCGCTAAAATCCCCGCCCTATCACAAAATAACAACCAATTAATAATTAGATTCCAATCCATAACCGTCAGTCTAAAATAGGGTAAAAGACCATTTTACCCCCTTACCTCACTTGGCCCATGGCCAAATCCCAAACCAACTATCCAAAAGGCCCAAATTCCAAAATAATCATCCAAGGCCCAATATGGCCCAAACTAACTAGGCCAACTAAGGCCCAAACTCACTAGGCCCACTAAGGCCCAACAAACACCAAAATAATGGGCCATAAGTCCCAAAAGCTCCAAGTGCAACCCTAAAGTGGTCAAATAACCAAAACGCCTTTCCTGAGTCAAAACAGTTGACCAAGGTCCACTTGGTCAAAAAGTCAACGGTCGAAATTGGATCAAAGGTCAAAATCAGTCAACAAGTTGAGGACTCCTTGCGTACTCAGCAGTACGCCAGGTGTACAACCAAAACAGGATCGGGGACCTATATGAGTACGCACTGCGTACTCAGGAGTACACCCTGCATACTCTGTCTGAAACAAAACTCTTAACCAAGGGATTAATCTTTTAATCCTTCACGTCCAAATCCAGATCTAGGTCTAAAATAGCGTCCTTAACCATAAAGTTTCCAACTTTATGGTTTTTCATGGATATTAAGAGCTTTACACCAAAAACCCCAACTTCTTAATCCATAAAGACACTATAACTCATGCATGGAGGAAAACTAACGTCCAAGGTCCCATTTTTATGATTCTAGACCCATCAAGACGTCTTAAAGGACAGCTCAAAGGTTCTGGAGTAACCCATACTCACCAAGACCAAAGTTTAGGGACAAAAGAAGCATAATACCATAACATGAAGAGATCTAAGCATACAAAGATCAAGGTTGAGACTTTATACCTTCTTGCAATTGAGAAAGGTGCCTAGTCTCTGGATCCACAAGCTCAAGCTCCAACAAAGCTTCTTCACCAACTCCTTCTTCTACCAAAGGCACCAACTAACCAAAGATACACCCCAAAAATGTCAAGAACACTCAAAGATGATATTAGGGTTCGAGATTAGGGTTTTAGGACAATGGAGGTTGATAAAAAGGCTAGCTCGTGGGACTTAAGGTGATTATATAGGGCTTGAACCCTAAAAATTAGGTTTTTAGTTATGAGCACGTATGTCGTGCGTACATCCTTGTATGTCATGTGTACATGTATGGCTCCATGTCCCACTTAACCCATCTATATCGTGCGTATACAACGATGTACGCCCTGCGTACGGCTTTATCTTAATCCACAATGACAAACTCCAATCCTCCAAAAGCCCAAAACAAAATTACATAAATAACCAACTAAATAAATAATACCTTATAAATTTCCAGGTGTTACACAAAGACTTCCTCCCTCAGCTTCACTTCAAAATTTCCAAGCTCATATCATTTCAACATCTCTAGTTGCTTGGAATTGGAATAGTTACCTAAATCCAATTACTCGAAAAGCTTAATCTTCTTCGTTGATTTCTTCAATGGAGCCTTGCCGGTCCAAGGCCTTGGCATAGTGGGTTGCACGAATGGCATAAAAGTCGGCTCTCGAATGGCAATTGGCTTGGCTAAGTGAACTTCAGAATAATGATGTTACTCCAATTCATCTCCATTTTAGTGAAGCGCTTCCTCAAGTAAGGTAGCCATCGGAGGATTCAAATGGGTGGGTGATGGTCCTTTTCATTTTTGAGTTGTACACCAACATAGAACGACAAGTGTTGGGATGTGAGCTTATGATAGCAATTATTATCCTGATGTGCATTTTGAGAAACTAAAATCGGTTGCTTTATTTTAAGTAAATAGGGGTACAATTTTCAATTCATATATATTCAGTGAAACTATTAAAACTTACCGTGGCAATATCCCCTCCCATTTTACCAATAGTTATTGGATGACTGCTGCATTGGACATGAAGCCATTTACTTTTAAATATTTATGATAATATGGTTTCAGAAGTCCGTAACAAGAAAATATTTGAAGTTTTATGTAATGTCTGCATTTCTTGTTAGGCATAGTTATGAAACTATTTCCATGTCGTTCGACATTTGAAATCTTTTGTGAATAAACGAAAGGGAGTTATATATATATATATATATATATATATATATATATATATATATATATATATATATACTAAAGTTCTAATGAGATCAGTATCTATTTTGTATATCTGAGCATGTATCCAGACACGTCACCAGTATCGCTGATATCTGGCGTTATTGATCGGAGGTTAGGATACAATCCATTGATTCATTTTTGTTTTCTGTTCTCGATAAGATGTTTAACTTCTTTTCATGGCTATCAGATTTTGCATCTGATGATACACAATATCAACAACAAATCCACCATTTTGTGTTTTGAATTCTCTTTATGATTCTGTTAGATGGTACATTCATTGATTTTTTAACTCCATAAGATGCCATATCTCTCTTTTAGCATATGCATTGTGAAGAGTCTTGATTCTAAAATCAAGATCGTATGTTTTTAGTTGTATCTTTGCAATGATGTTCATCTTTATATCTTAATTTGTTACTAATTTCTACAAGATTCATTCTAAATTCATATCAAAATTTTATCCTTTTTGTATGTTGTAAAAGATTTAAAACATAGCAGACTCCAATTGTCATTGATAACATATCCAACAAATTTATCTCTTTCCTCATTCTATATGTTGCCTTATACCAGTTCAAGGAATGAATGGATTTCAAAAGTTTAATGAAAAAAATTAAAGTTTTGAGATATGCATACAAGGTGTTCGTGGAAATGTCACAAAGAGATTTATTGGATAAAAGTTCATGTTTGAACAATAACATTTACATTCTTTAAACTACTAAATGCTAAGACATTAAATATGTGAATGAAGATTCTCAATAGTGGGAATGAGATGAGAGAGACAACTAAAACAAAAACCAACTTTTGCATCAACAGAGCAACAAAATAACAATAAACATAAACGAAAATGTGTGTGTGCACAAACAGAAATATGCATCTGTGCACAAACAAAAATGTCCATGTGTGTGTGTGCGCGTTCGTGCAAAAACAGAAATGTTCATATATGTACAAACATAAATGTGTGTGCACAAACAGAAATATACGTAAGTGCACATACAGAATTGTGAATGTGTGCATAAACAAAAATATGCATGTATGCACAAACATAAATGTGCATATGTGATCTTTGCCGAGGCTGTGGCCTCTTTCCCAAAAAAATGTGCATATGTGTAAATCACCACTATAGACATGTAAAATGACATAAATATGCATATGTGCATATTTTACAGATAAATAATACATGTGTGCACAAACAAAAATATGCATGTATGCACAAATAGAAATATGTATATGTGCACATAACAAATACGCACAATTGTGAAAAAATTTCAATTTAAAAAACATCCTAATAGGCTAGGATGCTGCTATAGAAGGTGATTTGTAGTAAAAAATTCAGAAAGAAAACATTTCTTCGAGTGATGTGTATTTGTACACATTTTACATGTACAAATACATATATGCATAGTGCACATCACCAATATAGACACGTAGAAAAACATAAAAATTTTATATATCAATATGCATGTCTATTTATAGAGGACAAAGCATATGAATTTTGGTATTTTCACTTTTTTTCGATAAAAAATAAAGTCTAAAAATTGAAAAAACGAAAAAAAATAAGTGGGTTTTTTTATCTGGTACATATGCTTCGAATTTAGTATGGTACAACCCTCTAATTTTGATGGTTGATTGTGATCCTAATGATCTCAAAAGAGTTAGTGATCTCAATGGAGCTCCCATATATATATATATATATATATATATATATATATATATATATATATATATATATATATATATATATATATATATATATATATATATGTGTGTGTGTGTGTGTGTGTGTGTGTGTGTGTGTGTGTGTGTGTGTGTGTGATCTATATAGATATTATGTGTATATAATATTGATATAAAAACTTACGTCAAAACTTAACAAATAAGGCTAAAATAGATATTAAAATTAAAAGATTATTTAGAATAAATAATCCAAACAAAAATTTTAGTAATCGAAAAAGTGGGACCGTGCATATAAAGAATGCCTAAATTTGACTTCGTATGAGGAAGTTATGATTTTTCGAAGTTTAGATGCAACATAGTACAGTAGTGTGCGACATAAGAATCGAAATTAAAGCGGGTTGATTGTTAGTCGAAACAATGCAAACGAGAGTTGAAGATCTCGTAAATACCTATCCGACGATACAAATACAGTCGAGAGCGGATATCATCCGGCTCCAGCCCGGCTGATGGCTTTCCCTTTGACTATGTCTTCAAGGGATTTGGCAACCTAGATGGCTGCTTCCATGGTAGTTGCTAATTTTACCATTGGACCGAAATCCGCTTGTAATCCATTAGCAAATCTTTCTACCTTGGAGAGTTCATTAGGAACTAGGTAAGGAACTAATTCCATTTTGCAACAAAAACTGCAACGTACTGGCTGACGCTCATTTCTCCTTTCTTCAGGTTCTGGAATTAATTGCTTATCTCCAGAAGGTCTCTCTCCAAGCAGTATTCTCTTTTCAATTGCACAAGGACATCCTCCCATGATATCTTCCTTGTTTCTCCTTTTGGCATGGTATTAGCCAACCGTTTCCACCAGCTCAATACTCTAGTCTTTATTTGTCTAGCTGCGAAGATTGTTTTCCATTTGTTGCTACAGTCGCAACATTCAAACACCATTTCAATATCATAGATACAACCCATAACCATCGTCGGAGTTGGTTCTCCAGAAAGAATTGGCATTTGGGATACCATAAAGTCCTCATACTTGCATCCATTTCTGTCAACCTCATCTCCGGTGTTTTTTCTACAAACCCTTCGTGGTTCGGTTTGATTTATAGCTTTACTACAGCTTCCTTCATCAGGCTGAACTTCATTCACTATTCTTTCAATAATCGGTGTTGTGACTTTTCTCTTAATCCCATGGACTAGTTGCCTAGTCTCCTCCATATGCTTAGGTATCATTTCTTGCATCATTTCATGCACTCCTGCCATTGTGATAGGTACGAGTGTAGGTGTGACGACTGGTGCACAACCAATCACATGCTTAGGCTATCGGTTTCCTTTATCATTTCCCCGCCCGCTACGAGTTCTCACCTTGACGTTCTATTCATTGAATCAGACGCTTAGTGTACCGAGAGGCGAGTATATTATGATAGGGAAGGTTTACTTATGTTAGACGCATAATCCTCTTTATCACCCTGTAAAATTACATGTCATTTCTAATACATTAATTTAGAACCCGAACATATAAGTTTTTATCCTTCAAACCAAGGTAAGAATTAGACCTCAAGTTATTTCAGTTATTAGCATTCTAGATAAGAAACCTCAAGCATATAACATTTAGCACATATTAGTACATAAGGTATTAATCCTCAGGTATGCTAGTGCTCCTAAGAGCAAGTAAGGTATATAACCTAAGGCATTCTATAACTTGATTTTTATTAGCACAAACTATTAGTTAAGGCTCATACCCTAAAATATTCTAGTGCTTGTGTCTTTATTATTAATTTAGGTATATTACCTAAAATATTCTAGACACGACCCTCACCATTATTGCTTAAGCTCTAAGTTTAAATCTATAAATCCTCACAATTCCTAGTTCGCTTAAACTAATGCTCTAATACCAGCTGTGATATCCTCTAATTTTCAGAACCAAAAAATGTTTCTTTACGCTATAAAAATCATCATACTTTATTTGCGGAAAATCCTAGTATTTAAAAATCCTTTGAGTACAAGATTATATCAAATAAAACATAAGGATGTCATACTCAATATAGATACACAAGTTACAGCATAAAGACATAATGGTCCTGAAACCCCATTGTAGGTTTTCTCTTAATCACTTAGTTTCCTAATCAAGTTCCAGTGGCTTAAGTCTTGATATATGTGATGCATACAAATTGAGTGATTCGGGTTGGGAAACCTGGTGAGAGATGATATGTGCATAATTAACTACATATTTAATGCATATTTTTAATATTTCTAGCTATAATTATGTTTAATATGGAACAAAAGATACTTATTATGTTTAAAATATGTTTTGTAGCGGCAAAGGCTTGATCGGGACAAAAAGGAAGCATACGAGGAGTTAGAAGTAGGAAACGGAAGCTAAAACAAAAGAAGAAGAAATTACACGAAGACCATGTCGTGGAGCTACCCAACACGACGTGGCGAATGGAATATTCGCGACCGATCACACTAACTTGGCAAACACGGGATTTACTCGAAGACCACGTCGTGGTGGCGGTCAACCACGACATGGTGATAAGATTTTAACAATTATAAAACCCGGACATTATGTCGAAATTAAGGGGATGCATTCGGTTTCTTGAGGTTTATTACGACTAACAACCATTAGAAACTCATAAGAAGATCGAAATTCAATTGAAGCTCAAGGATTGAAGAAGATTTAGAAGAATTCAACATCGATCTAGTTGGTTTTCTTATTATACTCATGTCTATTGTGTTTTTCTGCTACAATGAGAGGCTAAATATCTTTTACTTCTGTTTGGTGAAGATGAACTTGATCCATATGTGTTGATTTCAATATTTGGATGATTATATTTGATTTTACTTGTGTTTGATATTTATAAACCCTAGCATGTTTAGTTCTAGTTTATATTACTTATAAATCAGATTTTGTGTGTTAACTGATCATATTAATTGCATGAATCTATCGCCTATTTGTTTATGATCATTAGATAATTCGAGCTAGGATTAATCATATCTTAGTTTAAGTAATTAAAGTTAATAACTTTAACTATGTTAGAGAACATAATTAGTCTTAGTTACTGCTTGGTTGCCTAACTTGATCATAGGAGAGTAACTAATATCATTCATAGTCTAATTGTGCTATTATCAATTTGGTGTTTAACTTGTGCATGATCATTGCATTATCATACATAAACTGGTAAGCCTAGATACTTGATCATAATAGCTAGATAATTGGTAATCAATATAAATTATCCATTACAAATCAACCATAGAAGAATGTGTGTAACGACCCAATTTTCAAAAGAAATTTTTTGAAATTTTTAATTAACCAAAACACATTCCACCAATCATGTAGTCACAAATACAATTGTTTTCAATTTCATAACAACAACAATTTTTATTTTAAAACATCAGTGTCCCATGATAACGACTGAGAGAGAGAGTGCACGTCGCGCCATCAAACCTTGCCCTTGCCCTTTGGCTCAGATGTACCTGAAACAAATCCACAAATTATAAGCTAACTCTTAGTGAGTTCCCCAAAGAATACCCCATACACAATCTATATAACACATACCATATTAGCTATGGAAGCTACATATATATCACATAAGCCATGCATACAACAAATAGGGATGTCATGGGCTCGTCCCCAGGGTCTTACTCCAGGATGCCATGGGCTGCCCACATGGTCTTACACCTAAGTGCCATGGGCTCTCCCATGGTCTTCAATAGGAAAGACATGGGCTCTCCACATGGTCTTACATCCAAGTGCCATGGGCTCTCCCATGGTCTTCCATACAACATACCACATATACCACTAGCATACTTCCTAACTCATACCAACTAACATGTAACATAATACAACTTCAACTAGGATACCACCTATCATATATGGGCCGGCCTTGGTGCCTTAGACCTATTGGTATGGTGAGGAGACTCACATCTCGAGTGTTGAGCTGAATAGCTAATATCAGATGTATCCCACACATTGCTCCTCCTCAAATGCCTACAACCAACATGTTATTAACTTGTCATAATCCCATAACTACCCTCAAAGTCCACCCTGGTCAACCGTGGTCAAAGTCAAGGTCAACAGTCCATGTTGACCTCAACTCGTCGAGTGCATCCAGCAACTCGTCGAGTTCCTTCCGAGTTCATTCCACTGAATCCCGCATCAACTCGTCGAGTCACCCTAGTGACTCGTCGAGTTCATCATATGTCCAGAAAACTAATGTCTGTTCAGACCAAAACCCTAATCCTTCACTGCACTTATCCAGAAACTCTGAAACGGGCAAACCCTACCCCGACTCGTCGAGTCAGCCAAGGGACTCGACGAGTTCCTTCAGACCTTTCCTAGTTCAGCCCTTTTCAATGGGATCTAAGGTCCCAAACTCCAGATCCAAACTCCCTTAGTGCAGATACCACGTAAAGTTGCAAACTTTACATGCATGCAAGGCCCTCCAAGGCTATGACATCAAAACTAGGCTTCTTACAAGGTTTTTGTGCATGGAAAAGGGCTAGGTTGCATAAAGTGAGCAACTTTATGTCATTGTGGCCCTAGAGAGGTCCAGATCTAGAACCATATCCTTGTGACAAGTCCAGATCCGAGTTTGACTCCATTTTGCACCAAAAATGGCCATTTACTTCCAAGAAAAGGGATCTAATCAACTAGAGATCAAGGTGACGAATTTATACCTCAAGATGATGGCCAATACAGAGTAGATGTCAGATCTACTATTTCTCTCCATGCTCATTACTCTTCAAGCTCTAGAATCCTTCACAAATACCCTAAAAAATCACTCACAAAAGCTCTTACTCTCACTCAAGAAGGTGCAAGGTCGAACTAGGGTTTTCTCTGGCTGATAGGGTGATAAGGGAGGCCACAAGAGGCGGATTATGTTCCTTAAATAGGGTGCAAACCCTAAAATTAGGGTTTCTCTTTACAGCTCCTACTCGTCGAGTCGGGGCCTTCCGACTCGTCGAGTAGAACCCAAACCTCGCGTCCTCATAACAGTCTCTACTCGACGAGTTGGAGCACCCCAACTCGCCGAGTCCATGCACAAAACCCTAAATATTATAATCCACACCTGGAACAGGTGTTACAATGTGAAATCGGATCTAAATAGAAGTATTCTTTTAGTTTTTGAAGTCAATATGTTTTCTTTGCTTGTTTAATTGCTAATTGATAGTTTAAGTTCTTCTGATCTTGAAAAATCAGTAAAAACCCCCCAAATCAAATCTCGTTTCTTAGTTTAATTGAAAATAGTTAATTTATTTGATTAAATTTTGTTCCGTATGATCGACACCCGACTTACCAGAACAACACTATACTCTGACTAGGTACACTACCTATAGGTGCATAGTTAGTAAGAGTTTGTTAGGTTATAAATTGAAGACAAGTATGTACTTTTTTCACATCAAAGTTATTGGCGTCATTGCCGGAGAACGGCTTATTTCATTTATAGTTAATTGCTTTTAGTTATTCGACATTTTTTGTGGGGTAAAACCGCAAAATTTTACTTTAGTTGCATTATTTTAGCTTTTTTCTTTGAGAAGCAACCACGTCGTGGTCATCTCCACCACGTCGTGGTCACGTCTCAGTTAATTTTTAGTTTAATGATTTTATTCCTTTTGTGTGTTTTTGTTCTGTTTCTATTTTGTTACAATGATTTATGATCCGAGGATCTAAAAATCCTATTGTTCCTCCACTAAAAGATCCAGAATCAGCTTTCCACAAGAAGAAAGACAAGAAGGGCGAATCGAGAAATACTTTCAAATCCGAAAAATTTGAACTTTTTGAGAAAACTCCAAGCAAAAAAGAAGTAGGATACGATCTAGAATCATCTACCGAAGGAAGTTCAGACAAAGAGATAAAAAGCGAGGTTGAAGAGATGGCGGATATCACGAGAACGACAATGGGTGACTATAAGAAGAGGATACGTGAAGAACATGGACTAGGTCTAGTTCCACCCTAGATACCAGTCGAGAGAAGTTTCGAGCTCAAATGGCACATTCTATCCATGCTCAAGGACATACCTTTCACCGGGAAAGAGTATGAAGATGATTTCAATCACATTGATGAGGTCTTGCAAACTACTTTCATGTTCCTAATGTGCCAAGAGAATCTATGCTACTAAGGATGCTTCTGGTGACTTTTACCTGTGAAGCCAAGGTTTGGTTGAAGTCTCTTGCGCCCAGATCCATTAACATATGGTCAAACCTTCGTGATGATTTTACTTAATAATTTAGTCCACCTTCGAAGATCTCAAAGCTCAAGAAGAAGATTGCTAACTTTCAACAAGAGGTTGGAGATTCATTGTATGAAGCATGGGAGAGGTACAATGGTTTGCTTAGAAGTTTCCCTCAACATGATTTGAATGTCCAACAAGAAGTTTCCATCTTCTATGATGGAGTGAATGTCACAGCTAGAAAATTTCTTGACTCGCAAGGGCCAATGACGAAGAAGGAGTTGACAACTATCAAAGAGTTTATTGAAGAATTTACTAAGCACTCACGTGAGTACCACAAAACTCGAGATGATGTTACTAGAAGAAAAGTAGGAAATGAGAACTTGGCTGCAATCATAGCTAAACTAGATAATATGGATAGGCGAATGACAAAATTGGATCAATCCTTTCATGTCATAAGGGTTGGTGTGATAATTATAATTGTCCGCATTTGACCAAGGATTCTGACTTAGATGAAAATGGAAACAAGAAGGCACAAGTGTTTTACACGATTGGTGACAAGTATGATGAAGATTGGAGAAAACCCAAGAAGGAATAATTGTCATATGAAGAGTATAAGAAGCAAAAAAGATGAGAAGCATAGACAAACCGGTAGAGGCTTCTATCAAAAAGAGCAACCACCACCGTAAAAGAATATGAATTTCAATTCAGTACTTCATAGATTTATGGAAGCATCTGAAAAGAGACATGATACTACTGATGTCAATGTGAGGAATCATCAAGCTTCCATCAAAAACATAGAGACTCAACTTGGGCAACTTACTACACTTGTCAATGAGAGATTACCACCTAAAAATCAAGACACAAAGTCACGACCCCATGTCATGGTGATCTACACCGAAGAAGAGGTTCATTCTAAGCCAATAATGACCCATGAAGTAGCTACAATACAACCTAATTCATGCTTGGAAGAAGAGAAGCCCGAAGCAAAAAGATCAAAAAGTGAATTATTCTCTGATGATTCACCACGTCGTGGCGGTATCACCACGTCGTGGTCTCGAGAGGATGAAAATTTTTGTATCTTCATTCATATCAACCTCCTTTTCCATTCCCATCTCGAGCAAGCAAGCATTCTCTGAAGCACGAACAAAGGAAATTTATGGAACAAGTGCTTTCACTCTCAATTAATGCCCCATTTCTCAAATCAATGGCGAAACTTCCAAAGTTTGAAAAATATGATATGATCAATAGAAAGGAGTTGGAAAAGGCCTCAACAATAGTTCTTAATGAATTGTGCTCAGCTGCGATTATCAAAGGATTACCAATTAAGATGGGAGATCCAGGTCAACTCACATTTCCTTGTGAATTTGGCAATTCCACTTCTATCAATGCTTTAGCCGATTTAGGGGCAAGCATTAACTTTATGTCATACTCTTTCTACCAAAAGCTTGGATTACCAAAGCTCCAAGATACAAGGATGAAAATTCGCATGGCGGATCACTCAACCACATATCCTAGGGGACTAATTGAAGACTTATTAGTAAAGGTGGGAAATTTTGTTTTTCCGGTCAACTTTGTGGTTCTCAACATGAAGGAGGATGAAGAACTTCCTATTATTTTAGGAAGACCATTTTTGAGTACCGCAAGAGCTCTAGTTAACATCCAGGACTCAAAGCTCACACTTCGTGTGGAAGATGATGCAATACCTTTGAGATGAGTCCAAAAGTGAGTCATGAAGCACCAAAAGATGAAGTGTCAAATATGGATGTTCTAGAAAAAGATTTTGATTAGTTAGTTGCAACTAAAAAGATGAAGGAAGAAGAGTTAAAAGTGTGGGAGGAGCCCCATGGTGAAAAAGTCAACCGTTCGAAACCAAGAGCCTCGATTCCCATGACATTTGAGGTGATCGCTTTTACTACACTTAAGGTTCTAGAGGAAGAATAAATTGATGAAGTGGAAGAGGATTTGTATCAAGAAGTGGAGATAGTTGATGAAGACATGGGTGGGGAATTAGAGGAGCCAACTTTGGTCAAGATGGAGTTAGTCAAGGAAGATCCTAAGGAAGATGAAAAAAAGACGAACAAAGCCAAGAAACAAGGAAAAGGGGTAAAGCGTAAGCATGAGGAAAGTGCCAACAAGAAGAAGAAGGAGAATTTGAAAAAGGCATACAAGAGAAGGTTTCAGGCTTACAAACGCAAATGGAAGGAGCAAAAGGATAAAAGGGAGATCCCACTCCCAACCACAACAGCGTAGAGTGGGACAAATTCCGGCTCACGACTCCTAAAAAAAGAAGCGCTTTTTGGGAGGCAACCCGATGTTTCATAGTTTGCATTTTATTTTCCTTTTGATTTCTTTTTAAGTTTGTAGTTTTATTATGGTTTTAGTTTTTATTGTTAGTTTAACCAATTGATCATTTGTTTCTCTATTCTTCTGATTTTATTTTGTAGTGTTTAGGAAAAAATACGGGAAGCGGTGAAGGAGCTTAATGGATGAAGAAACCATGCAAATTTTGAAGATCATAGTTAAAGACCATGTTTTTAGATAAGTGTGGGGTTCCCACATGAAGAAGAGAAGAATTTTTGAAGAATTTTACAGAAAGAAAGATCAGGAATGGTCCTAACCATTATGAAGAGTCGACACCTTACTTTGGATCTTACAAGGTTCACTAAGAAGACATCACGACATGGACATCATCACCACGTCGTGGCAATTGCTTTTATCGCGACCGCATCCGACTGACACCACGACGTGGCATCTCTTGAACACGTCTTGGTGATCTTATTTTGCTTGACCATTACGACTTCCAGCACTACACCACGTCGTGGCGTTGCTTTCCCACGACGTGTTTGAGGTTCAGCACACTTCTGAAGAATGTTTCTTTGATTTAATTCGATCTGGCACATTTTCATTCAAGAGAAAAAGGCTCATAATTACTATTTCCAGCCATTATACAAGAAGTCCAAGCTTTACCACACAAGTTTCAGAATTCGATCTCACCACTACTACCCCAGGGGAGTCTGTTCCAATTCTTCCTTTTTTATTTTATGTTCTTTAATTTGTTTAGCATGGAATGGGGACATTGCATCATTTAAGTGTGGGGTAGGGGTTGAATTTAGGAAAACAAGCCTTCTGATTAAAAAAATTGAAAAAAATGACTAGGATTGAAAAATTATTAGAAAGATTTGCAATAATAATCTAAAATTGAATCTAGTTAAAAACTTGTTATGTTGAGATCTAGGTTGCTAGTGCTGTGTGGGGCGATCCGATGCGAGTTTCAATGTTTATTTGAGCCAATAGATGTTATAGTGTATTTTTGGCTTCCCTATCCTAGTGAAATCATGGAAAACACAACCTTGCTTAGTTGCCACAATAAGTTTAGCATAGTGTGCCATAAATGTATCCAAGATAGCTTATGTAGTCATTGAACTTAGACTAATCCCTCTAACCAATAAGGGTTGAAATTAAGTTCTCTTGCTTAAGCATATGTTTTTATAGGATTTTTAGTTTTGAGTGAAAAAAAAGTAAGAAAAAAAAAGAGAAAAAAAATAGAAAAAAAGGAGTTGCAAACGTTTGAGAAATAAGAGTCTATAAATCTATGAAGATCAAGAAATATCATGAAGAAAAGCTCCAAATTATTGAAGACTCAAGAATAATGCAAATTTTGCCAAGTTATTTCTTGTATTTTTTATTTTCTAGGTTATTTTTCCATATGTATGCTTGGAGGCTAAACCAAAAATTACCTTGACGTTAAGAAAGATTTCTAAGGATATATTCGTAGGGATGCATAAAATGAGTGTTGTTCAAAAGAAGTAGGGAAGTGTTTATAAAGATTGTGAGTATTTAGAATTGGGGAAGTTCATAGGAAAAATATAGACATAAATACATTCATTGCGGTCTTGGAGTAATGGAGAGGCTCAAAATAGATTTTCTTGAAAGATGTTGGTAACTAAAGTCTTGATATGATGATAATAAAATCAGTTTTGTTTGCCAGCAAAAGACAAGTGTGGGGTAATTTAATATGTGCATAATTAACTACACATTTAATGCATATTTTTAATATTTTTAGCTACAATTATGCTTAATATCAAACAAAAGATACTTATTATGTTTAAAATATGCTTTGTACTACACATTTAATGCATATTTTTAATATATTTAGCTACATTTATGCTTAATATCAAACAAAAGATACTTATTATGTTTAAAATATGCTTTGTAGTGACAAATACTTGCTCGGGACAAAAAGGAAGCATATGAGGAGCTAGAAGCTATGAAACGGGAGCTAAAACAAAAGAAGAAGAAAATTACACTAAGACCACATCGTGGAGCTGACCAACATGACGTGGAGAATGAAATATCCGTGACCCATCAAGCTAACTTGGCAGAAACGGGATTTACTCGAAGACCACGTCGTAGTGGCGGTCAACCACGACGTAGTGATCAAATTTTCAAAATTATATAACCCAGACATTAGGTTGAAATTAGGGGGATGCATTCGGTTTCGTGAGGTTTATTATGACCAAGAACCTTTAGAAACCCAGAAGAATATCGAAATTCAATTGAAGCTCAAGGATTGAAGAAGATTTAGAAGAATTCAACATTGATCTAGTTGGTTTGCTTATTATACTCATTTCTACCTTAATTTACTTAGATTTATTGTGTTTTTTGGTACAATGAGAGGCTAAATAACTTTTACTTCTATTTGGTGAAGATAAATTTGATCCATATGTGTTGATTTCAATATTTGGATGATTATATTTGATTTTACTTGTGTTTGATATTTATAAACTCTATCATGTTTAGTTCTAGTTTATATTACTTATAAATCAATTTTTTTTGTGTTAATTGATCATATTAATTGCATGAATCTATCTCCTAATTTTTTATGATCATTAGATAATTAGAGCTAGGATTAATCATATCTTAGTTTAAGTAATTAAAGCTACTAACTTTAACTGTGTTAGAGAGCATAATTAGTCTTAATTAGTGCTTGGTTGCTTAACTTGATCATAGGAGAGTAACTAATATTATTTATAGTCCAATTGTGCTATTATCAGTTTGGTGTTTAACTTGTGCATGATCATTGCTTTGTCATACATAAACCGGTAGGCATAGATATTTGATCATAATAGCTAGATAATTGGTAATCAATATTATCTATCCATTAGAAATCAACCATAGGAGAAAGTGAAATCGGATCTAAGTAGAAGTATTCTTTCAATTCTTGAAGTTAATTTGTTTTATTTGCTTGTTTAATTGGTAATTGATAGTTTAAGTTCTTCTGGTCTTGAAAAATCAGTAAAAACCCCCAAATCAAAGTTTGTTTCTTAGTTTAATTAAAACTAGTTAATTGATTTGATTAAATTCTATTACCTGTGATCGACACCCAACTTACATGAACTACACTATAATCTGACTAGGTACACTGCCTACAGGTGCATAGTTAAGAGTTTGTTAGGTTATAAATTTAAGAATAGTAGGTACTATTGTGCACATCAAGATACATAGGGATTATAATCCCACAATGTTATTATATATATATATATATATATATATATATATATTAACCTGCAAAACCAACTATTACGAAACACCATATAGATATAATTCCGATTTGGATATATATAAACCTCGTACCTATACATACCTACCCCCAGTCAATCCTCACATACCCTAGTCCATGATTATCAGGAAAATAAACTGTTTAGAAGAAAGGGCTTGACTACACTGTTAGGGGCTTCCTTGCCTGGTGAGTAACACCCTGTTTCAGATCGATTCCATTTCGGGGTGGTGATCAAGGATTGGGGTATTAGCAGGCTTAGAATACTTGAAGAAGTTTGTTTTGGGCTCAATTGGAGGTGGATGAGGTGTATTGGATAATTGGGTATTCGGTTTGTGTTTTGGAGTTAAAGGGTAGTTCAGTATTTTGTCAGCTCGGGCTTCTATGGAAAATGGATATTAGTTAGGGACATGGTAAGGCCAGTACGGGTTGATTAAATCATAGAGCTTCTCATTATCTTTTCATGGATATATGGATCGTCGTAATCGGATGTATATCGAAGATGTTATGGCCTTCAAAATGTGTAGGGTTTGAGGGAAAACCCTAGTACGCAGGGCGTACTGCTGCAGAGGAAGGTACGCGAGGCATAGTATGGATTACGCTGAACGTAGTGCGAGGACTGATCGGGAATGCGAAGCCTCATACGTTGGGCGTATGAGGGGTATGCAAGGCGTACGAGGGGAATTAAGAAACCCTAATATTTGGTATTGGACCCTATATAAACACATTTAGTCATTAGGGTTGGCCTCTTTACCAACCTCCAAGTCCCCACAACCCTAGAAATCGTCTCTAAGCCTCCATGGTTGTGATTTTGAGCTCATGATGTGCATTTTGGTGTTTTTGGGTCATTTCCAAGAAGATGGAGCTTGATGCAAGGTTTTGAATCAAGGATGAGCTTATGGATCTGGATTATGTGCTTCATTTCCAGCTTGTGTGAGGTAAAAAAGCTTTGATCTTGTTCATTGTTATCTTAGATCTCCTTTGTTTGAGTTTCGGACCCATTTTGGTCTCATAAATGAGATCTTGTGGTTTATTATCATTTCTGAAGCTTAGAGTTGCTACTCTTGGTGTTCTTTTGATCCTAGAGTCGTAAGGTTGTCGTATTTGAGGCTTAGAACCATCCATGCATGAGTTAGGGCCATTGTTATGGAAGTAGAAGGTTATACTTCGATATTGGGTTCATTTGGGTCATGCAAAGTCACCAAGTCAGTGACTTTATGGTTCTAGACATTGTTTATGACTTAGATCTATGGTCTGGACTTCTGGACTTAAGCACTAAGAGCTTAATGTCGAATATGGCTTAAAGGAGGAGTACGTTGGGGGTACAAGTCTGTACGCCAACTTACAATCCAGATTTCATGTACGCTTAGCGTACAGCTGAGTACGCCCCACGTACTCAGTGAGGAGGGTTTTGGCCTTTTAGGCTTCATGTTGGGCTTCCTCTTTGGGCTTGTTTGTTTGAGTTCTCAATGGGCCAACTGGGTATATATGTTTTGGGCTAGGAAATTGGTTGGGCCTTAGTGTATGGCCTATGTAAGGGGTTTGGGCCCAATTTGGAAAATTGGGCCATAATTGGGCCTTGGTTGGTTATTTGACTTTTGGGCCTATTAGATTATGAGTATGGGCCTTGGTCTTGGTCCAAGAAATGTTAGGGGTAAAATGTTCTTTTTTCCCCGAGTATGGATTTATGGTGATGGTTTGGAACCCAACTGTTAATTGGGTGATGTTTTGATATCGACAGTCAGGGAATCTGTCAGCCAATAGTCAGGGATCGTCTGTGTGATTCAACAGCTAGGGATCGTCTGTGTGATTCAGCCAGTAGCCCATGATTTTTTATGCTTAGTATGCTTGTTGTCTGTGTGACTCTTGCATGTGTTATGTGTTTTATGATTACCAGGTAGACCCGATGTCGGGCGGGGCCCGAAGGCTAGTATGTATGCTATTTATCTCTGTGATTATGGCATGTGTTGTGTGTTTATATGTTCATATTCTTATATGTTTATATGATTATACCGGGCGGGGCCCGATGCCAGGCGGGATCTGATGATTGACAGATCTGTTTGCTGAGTGGGACTCGATGTCGGGCGGGGCCCGATGGCGGACGGGGTCCGATGCCGGGCGGGGCCCATTACGTGATTTGTGTATGTGTGGTATGAGGTATCTTGGGGAACTCACTAAGCTTTGTGCTTACTGTTTTCAGTTTATGTTTCACGTACTCTGGTTTTCAAATAGAAGAGCTCGAGATGATTGCAGAGCACACACCACATGTTTTCGCATTCTGTGATTTACTCTGATTCGAGGATGTTTTGCTAAATCTTGATTACCTTGGTTTTATGGAAATGATATGTAGTAACGATTTATTAATCTAAAAACGAAAATTTTATTTCATTATTTTTGGGACGTTGCATGGTGAAAGGCATAAAGGCACTCATGTCATCAAAGTATTTGATGAATATGGTATCCCTTTTCATCTACTTATGTGGGTTATGAACCCACACTTGCAACGTAATTCACAAGACGGACTAGAATGATCAAGTGTTTTCTTCTTACTCTAGGAGATGACCATACATATTGTTATAGTTGTCTGATCTGGACCATCCATTTCTGGTCATCCAAAAGGAATACGATTTGTACTCCGGTACGTATTTTCGTACCATCAACTCCTGAAAGTGTCAAGGAACATAACTCTACTATTTGTTCCTAACTTACACACACATATCCTGAATGAGACTACCCAATATCAAACTTAATTGGACTAGTTATCTATAATAAGTCTTATCTCATTAACGAACAAAACTAAAACTCCCAATACCAACTCTGTTTAGAAAACACTATCCTAATCTAGTGTATATTTTTAACACAAAGTATTTAGGTATTAATATACTTTTATTATTATCTCAAATAATACTTTTACTATCACTATCATGTAATAATAGATCTGTTAACATATATAGAACCATATTTGGTCCGCATATAGTATATCCTTAAATACATTTCTAACAGATAAACCAGACAATAATCATATAGCTCACATATAAACTTTCTAATATATATTTAATACTTTAATTAATACTTGTATTCAAATCATGTTCATTAAAGGGACTATGAACTCACCTGACTTAGGTTGATGACTGGTGATTTGGGCAGAACTTCGCCTAACACCTTAGCTTTTCCCCTGATGTGATCTAAGTATGATTTATACTAAGTCTTAGTCTAATATTCCTGGTGACTAATGATAGTCTAGATTCCTCACTGATCCCAATGTCTACATCAAGATTTATCAAGTAAGGAATATCCAGGTAGGATCATATCCTAGGTAGGGTTCATTTTGTATACAGAGTATATTGTTTGGAAATCCCACTTTAAACACCTCACTAAACCCATCCCAGAATCATTCCCGTAAGTAGATCAATCAGTATAATGACTTAGAATCACTGATAAATCGTATATATAGGTTCATAATAACAACTGTGAACATAAATATAAGTTACAATTTAAATAAAATAAGTGTAGCTTAACTTACAGAGATTTTTAGTGAAAACCGGAAAATTGCACGGGCAGAATCCTGACCTAAATACTTCTTTTCGTCGGGCTTCTAACTACTACAAAGCCTCGCTAAAAAGTTCAAAAGCTCGGAAAATTCGGACTCAAGAGTAGAAGAAAGTTTAGAGAGATTTGGGAGTGATTTGTGAAAGAAATGAGTTGATATTTGAAGTAATTTATAGGGTATGGGGAGGCGCACCACGCTCCTCTATAGGCGCGTCGCGCCCTCAAGTATTGATGGCTCCTCAAGTTAATTGACACGGGTCGTGTGCAGGAAAGGGCCACGTCGTCTCCTTCTAGTAGGTATCACGTGTTGCATTTTTATGGAGCCACATGTCATGCCCTCGTGGTGCCACATCGCTCGGTCTCGCGAAAGGGTTGGCTAACCGACATGGCCATGTGGCGCACTCCAGTGCTGCCACGTCGTCAATGTGGTATAATTCTTACGAATCTTCGGACGGCCATAACTTTCGCACACGAGCTCCATTTTTGACGTTCTTTATATCCCCGAAATCCTCTCGACGAGCTCTATAACTTTCATTAACGTCTCGACCGCTAATCCTCACTCTAACAAAAAATCATATTTAGACTGGTTTAGATTATTAAAGTCTGTGCGAAATTCATAACTTATTCATACGAACTCCGTTCTTGACTGTATTTATATTGACGGGTTTATATTAACGAGATATTCAATTCTCGTTTAGATTGTTTCGGCTAACAATCAATCGATTTGAAATTTGATTTTTGTGCCCGCATTGTTGCGCTAAAACTTCGAAAAATCATAACTTCCTCTCACAAAGTCAGATTTACATGTTTTCTATATGCACACTCTCGGTTTTACGACTACTACGACTTTCGTTTAGATTTCTTAGGCTTTTTAGCAATGTATCAACAATTCATTTTTTTTATGATACATAGGGTTGTTTCGGTTAATCGCGAAACTTGGAAGAAACATAACTTCTTCATACGAAATCGGATTTTAGAGTTATTTATATGTACGGAATCTTTGTCACATATACTATAACTTAGGTTAAGATTATTTATCTTATCTAATCTTATATAAAAATGTTGTTTTTATAGCTCATTATGTTTTAATTGTTTACCCCGAATCTACGGGCGTTACAGTAAACACAAACAGTGATACTAGGTTGGAAATGTTAAAGTCATTAATATGACAATCAGGAGTTTCTTACAGTAAGAAAAGAAGCTATGATTCACATAAGTCGAGCCAATTAGGCTTTAATCAATTGTGAGTAGCATTAGGTAAGGGTTCAAACCCAAGAAGGGGAGAACAAACCCTTAAGGAAAAAGTGTGAAAGGCAACTTGACTTCGGATTTGACATCAAACTCTAGAAGAGTTGCAGCACAAGAAGCTAGGAGAAGAGTTATCAGCTTCGGTTGTTATTAGGTAGATGATAAAATGAATGTTTCTGGTAGAAAGTAAGGAAATGACATCAAATATCATAAGGGAACTTGAGACCTTTACCTATTCCTATGGGTAAATGGCACGATCTTATCTTAGATCGTATCATCAAGTGTCCCAGGAGTGTGAAGAAACACGATATGTCGTGGGTTAAAATAATAACAAGAAATAAGAATATACCTTTCTAGGTATCACCTATGTAGAGAATTAGTCTGTAGAGAATGTTTTCATAGACTCGTTATCAGGAATAAGTAAAGATTTTTTTATCTAAGACCATCCTGTGATCTTCTTAAGAGCACTTATAATGGTGATAATGTGAAAACTATTATAGTCCAACAAAGTCGAAACTCGAAAGAGGAACAAAACAGTTAAGTTCGTGAATTTTTTCATTTATGGATAAGGAGAAATGGTTGTGTGAATAATTCGATGTAACAAGGTCGCTTAAATATAACCTTAATCAATGGAGTTAATGTTATGGAATTAAGTCGTCATGTCGTAAACCTGTCATAAAGGAACCTAAAACATTATTTCGTGTATAACACGATAGGATAGGTTGAGATAGTAATGTGTGGAAACAAGTGCCGAGATAAATCCATATTGGATGATCGAGAGGCGATTTGGGAATCATTATTCAGAGTTGTTTTGTTGATGCATAATTTAGGGACGGAATCATCCTGAGGAGGAGATAATTTTAACGTCTGTGTTCGCGTTAGGCATTAACTATAAAGATCTGTAATTATGTCAGTTGAAAATGTAAACCTTTATGAATGAATAAAAGAGAATTATTTGAATATATGTGTTTATATATTATGGAATTGGATAGATATTACGTAAATATAATATTTGTATAAAAACCTATGTTAAAACTTAATAAATAAGGATAAAATAAACATAAAAAATAAAAGCGTAATTAGGATAAATGATTTAAACAAAAGTTGAATTAATCTTCAATACCTACGCGTCAATATAAAGAACGCCAAAATCTAACATCGTATGAATAAGTTATGATTTTTCGAAGTTTCGAGTGTGACACGTTACAGCAGTGTGCAAAACAGAAATCGAATGAAAATTGGTTGATTGTTAGCTGAAACAATCTAAACAAAAGTTATAGTACTCGTGAATACCTACGTGTGGAAATAAAGAACGTCGAAAATGGAGTTCGTATGAAGAAGTTATGAATTTCGCAACGTTATTTACAGTCTGAGCCTCCTCAAACCGAATCACGAAAAATAAAGTGAAAATTAGCAGACAAAGTCTAAATTAAACTTGTACTACTCGTCGATAGCTACGCGTAAATATAAAAACCATCTAAAATTGAGCCCGTGTGCGAAAATTATGAATTTTAGAAAAATAATAAATTTGGGTCGTTGGATGAGCAACACGTGGCACCACCAGAGGGCGACACTTGTCACATTCCTACTGCACCCTTCCTCCCCACGAAAATGAATTAGATGGCAACACGTGGTAGGGACACAACGCGCCCTATAAAAATCCATATATATAGAAGCGTTTTCATGCATGTTTAGGTGCTCAATACTTCACAAACTCTCCCAAACTCTTCTGATTTGTCAAGGCCCTACTCTAGTATTTCTTAGGTGTTAGTAGCGAAGCTTTAGAGCACTAGAGAGCCTAGATAAATAGAGTTTTCGGTTTCAAAGTTCTACCCGCGTATTTTTCGATTTTCCGCTAAACAACATGTAAGTTGAGTTATGTTTTCTATGCTTCAAGTATAACTTATATTTATGTTTATAATCATTATTATGAACTTATAAATAAGAATTATCAATAATATTAGTCGGTATACTGATCGATCTACTTACGGGAATGATGACAACGTAAGATCAATGAGGTGTTTAAAGTGGATTTTCCAAACAGTGTATCTTTATATGCCAAACAGATCCTACCTCCGATATGATCTTACTTGTTTGTGTCTTATCAGCTATAAGTCAGTGTTTCATTTGAGATTATTGATACATCTAAGAAACTATAATTACACCCGCGAATAATATAAACGATGATTGGATGTAGTGATATTTATATCTAGGTCCTTTTAAAAGAAAAGGTTGAAGCGTATTTGGAGCGCAAACTTAACGAAAAGTCATTTATCTTTAATAGATGAGTGCATATTTACTTTCATCTTAAAAGTCACCCACCATTAATAGATGAGTGCATATTTACTTTCATCTTATATATAACTACAAAGTATCTTACTGCTTAAATGTTATACGTGCTTATTATATGTATTTATGATACTTGTGCTAGAGATGATTATACTTGATTTAAATCATATTTTGTTAAAGTATTGATTACTTATTTTATCGTACTTAATTTATATTGGGTAGAAAAAGGGATGTGAAAGATGAAATAATGATATGAGGCCGTGACTATTATAGTACTATGGTACTGATAAAAAAAAGTTATCTAACAGAGTATAGATGACGACTACGAACTATTCTAGACAGTCCAATAGAACATTGACAAACTCGCAATCTGTATGTGTTAATGAATTATACGTTCATTTGATGTGCTCTATCCCCCATGATTGCCTTATTGACATTTATTGCTACGGTACCCCCGAAGTAGTATTGTTTACTCGTTTCTTACAATAATCCTTAAGATAGGTCCCTTGAGATCATCATATTAGTATCATGGAGTGAGAATAACAGGAATGAGTAATCGGGTTAATTACTTTGATGGAATATATATATATATATATATATATATATATATATATATATATATATATATATATATATATATATATATATATATATATATATATATATATATATGATGTTAATTATATTATTATAGGTTGAAAATCATATGTGTTCACTAGGCTCTCAAGCCTAACTCACTCAGTGTATTTGTATCACATGTAGCGGTAAGAAGTAGGGATGAGATTTAGAACCGGAAAACCGAACTAGAACCGGAACCGTTAGAACCGGAATATGTAGAACCGGTCCGGGTCCCGGGGTTAAAGAATGGCTTTATCTGGGTTCCGGGTAATTCGGGTTTTGGGTCCTTCGGGTCCGGGTAAACCGCGTTTAAGAACCGGAACCGTGTTAGGAACCGGAACCGGTTTTTATGAAAAGTTTAAAACATGAATATCTTATTCGTTTGAAGTCGGATTGACATGAGGTTTTTTCCAGAGTGTAGCTTATAGTTTGTACATAGTTTTAGACTATAATTTTGTCATTTTGAGTTAATATTCATTGACTTACAGTCCCCCAAAGTCGGGATATCAAAGCTGTGAATTTTCTGTTTTTCAGCCTTATTTTAATATTTTGTGAAATTTTAAAAATGCATATCTAATTCTTTTGAAGTTTTTTGCAACGTGTAGTTTAGAGTTTGTACATGATTTTAGACTATAATTTTGTCATTTTCGGTTTCTTACAGTCCTATAAAGGCGAGATATCAATGCTGTGAATTTTCTGTTTTTCAGCTTTATTTTTATGTTTTGTGAAATTTTAAAAATGCATATCTAATTCGTTTGAAGTCGGATTATCATGAGGTTTTTTGCGACGTGTAGTTTAGAGTTTGTACATGATTTTAGACTATAATTTAGTCATTTTCAGTTTCTTACAGTCCTATAAAGGCAAGATATCAATGTTGTGAATTTTCTGTTTTTCAGCTTTATTTTTATGTTTTGTGAAATTTTAAAAATGCATATCTAATTTGTTTGAAGTCGGATTATCATGAGGTTTTTTGCAACATGTAGTTTAGAGTTTGTACATGATTTTAGACTATAATTTTGTCATTTTTGGTTTCATATTCATTGACTTACAGTCCCGCAAAGTTGGGAATTAATGTTGGGAATTTTCTATTTTTCAGCTTTATTTTTATATTTTGTGAAATTTTAAAAATGTATATCTAATTCGTTTGAAGTCGGATTATCATGAGGTTTTTTGCAACGTGTAGTTTAGAGTTTTTACATGATTTTAGACTATAATTTTGTCATTTTTGGTTTAATATTCAATGACTTACAGTCCCCTGAAGTTGGGATATCAAAGTTGAAAATTTTCGAAGTTCAACCACTAAGTAATTACCAAAAAAATTCCGATTTCCCGGGTTTTCCGGTTCTTGACCCACTTCACCCGGTTCGACCCGACCCACTTTAATGTTTTTGGGTTTTCCGGTTCTAGACCCACTTTACACAGTACCTTATCCAGAACCGAACTGGAACCGGTTCCTATATACCGGTCCGGTTTACGGTCCGACAAAATCCCTTTAACCGGTTCCCGGTTTGACATCCCCTAAATTCTCGGCCAGAAAAGACAGATTTATTTTATGCTTTTCAAAACAAAATCAGAGAAATCTTTTTAAAAGATGTTGCGGAATTGGTCCCCAAAACAACATATGATAAAAGTTTATCAAAACCCTTCTTTAAGAAGGTATATATTTTCCATATATATATCAAAACCTCGGGATGTCATGTTTCGATACAGATCAAAGGCATAAACAAGACATTATAAGCCTTTCAACAGTTATTACAACTACTGGCATATAATCCAAATATCTCTCATCGTCCTCCGACTATGCTCGGGGTCCACTACCTGTAATCATAAAAAGCTGAGTGGGTCGGGCTTGGGAGCCTGGTGAGCATATAGGGTTTTCAACCCACAATAATAATAACTTATTAAGTTCACCAATCAACAATAACCTTGATTACACATTCCCATTGTCCTCACTTTACGTCCCTAAACACCTAACACAAGGGACTTAGCCTAAGGAATATCATCGGGTTGGACATTACTGCTAAGGGGACTCCTCAGCCATACATGTCCTAAAGGCAACCATGAGGGGGATTGGCGTACACCAATGAACATTTAGTTCATCAACACCTACAAGTTGCGAACTTGCTAGTGTACCACTGGACTGTCTAGAAAGGTCCGTGATCGTCATCTATACTCCGTTAGACAACTTCACCAATAACACCAACAACAACACCAACACCGAGGCCTCTCATCATTTTAACACCCACCGACTATTTTGTCTACCCATGTTCTACCCAACATATTTGTAGATAAAATACATATACAGTTTAAAACTTGTATAAAACATCTATTCAACAGTCACCTCAAATAAACAATTAACATATTTACACATAGCACGTATTTTAAGCTAAATACTTCATATCTATGTGTAAAGTGAAAGTAACTACACACTCACATGATTTGATGATAATCGGGCAGCAATTTGTTTCCTAAAACGTTCGTTTCTAATAAAACCGGGAGTTTTATTGAGAAACCGGGCTCTACAAAGGTCGGGCTTCGAAACCGAAAAGATAAATTTTTCGGGCTTCACGGGCACTTCGTGGCGTATTCCGGGGGTTATAATCGATACCGGGGCTTCGGGGGCTGTTAATATGAAAGAAATATGAGTTTAGGGGCTAAAATTGACACTTTTCCAAAATATACCCGGGAGGTCTCGCACCCTCCTATTTATAGGGGCGAGCCTCCTGATCCAATGGCTGAGAAGCCTCCAGGTGGCGAAGATCCGAAGCTCGCAGGGAGATGGCTCGCACGAGGGATGCATGTGCGAAGGGGCTGCTGGCCTCTTGTGATTGGACCGAAGTCCGGATCCGAGGAGGGGGTGTACGTGGCACCTTGCGAGGGCTCGGTCACGTGAAGGAGGGTACATGTCGCACCGCTACTGGACCACTTCAGATCAGCTCCCCGGTTCGGATGACTTAGCAACCTTCTTGGACACGCGTCGGATGCGAGGCGAGGACACGTGTCCGGAGTCCACCTTGCGAAATTTCTCGGTTTTAGCAATTTTTCTCGTTTTTCGTGCCAAAACTTCTAAAATCCATAACTTTCGCATACGAGCTCCGTTTTTGACGTTCTTTATATGCACGCGTAGGTAAAATTACGCTCTACAACTTCCGTTTAGACTTCGTCGGCTAATTTTGATTTTAATTTTATATTATTATTTTTAACAGATCGGGACAGGAAATCCGTTAAAAATTCATAACTTCTTCATCCGACATCCGTTTTCATCAGACTTTTTACCGTTGTGCTACTATTTACGAGACCTTCGATTCTCGTTTAGGTTGTGTCGGCTAAAAATCACTCGATCTAAAATTCGAGTGATTTTGAGCTGTCTACTGCTAAGCTGAAACTTCGAAAAATCATAACTTCCTCATACGAAGTCAGATTTGGGTGTTCTTTTTATACCTACTCTCGGTTTAACGAACACTACGAGTTTCGTTTAGATCACTAAGGCTAAAAAGTAGTTTATCGAAAACTCACTTTTTACGACATTCAGCACCGAGCCAGATTTGTCGTGAAACTTCGACAGGGCATAACTTCTTCGTTATAACTCGGATTTCGGCATTCTTTATATATCCGTAATCCTTGTCACGACCACTACAACTTTCTTAATAGATATCGGCTTTATGTCAAATTTATTTTCAACACTCATTTTTATTCTTAATTAATTAACTCCTAGTAATTAAGCATAAAACACAAAAAATACATAGAATTCACATAATTCCTTTTTCATTTCATCAAAATGAGTTACAAGGGTTAACCTAGACTATCATATCAAGATTAATGCTTAGGCTAGAAACACGAGTGTTACAATTCTCTCCCCCTTAGGATGATTTCGTCCCCGAAATCACACACCAACAAACAACTGCGGGTAGCGACTCATCATGTCACTCTCCGTTTCGCAGGTGAGATTTGGCCCATTCGTATGTTTCCAGCGCACAAGCACTAAATCAACCATCTTGCGTCGCAACTTCATAGTCTTACGGTCAACGATTGCCTCAGATTCTTCAATCAACCTCTTGTTTTCATCCAACCTTAACTCAGAAATCGGAATTATGTCGGGCACATCTCCCGTAAACTTCCTCAAATAACACACATAAAATGTGTTATGAATACCCTCCAGTTCTTCCGGTAATTCTAGCTTGTAAGCTTGATTCCCGATCTTCTGAAGAACTTTAAATGGTCCAATAAACCTTGGACTCAACTTTCCCCTTTTACCAAATCTTATAAGTCCCTTCCACGGCGAGACTTTAAGTAAAACCGAATCTCCAACTTCGAAGGATATCAGTTGTCTTTTCTTGTCAGCATAGCTCTTTTGTCGATCTTGAGCAGCTAACATCCTTTCTCTTATCACCTTCAACTTTTCAGCAGTCTGATGGACTATTTCAGGTCCCATAAACTGCTTTTCCCCAGCTTCCAGCCAACATGATGGCGTTCGACACTTTTCCCCATACAAAGCGTGATAAGGTGCCATCTTAATGCTTTAGTGGAAACTATTATTATAGGAAAATTATACTAGAGGTAAGTGTTCATCCCAGTTACCTTAGAATTCTAGGGTACATGCTCTCAGCATATCCTCCAACGTTTGAATTGTTCGTTCGCTTTGACCATCGGTTTGAGGATGGTAAGCTGTACTCAAACACAACTTGGTACCCAATTCCTCTTGTAGACTCCTCCAAAACCTTGAGGTAAAACGGTTGTCACGATCGGATATAATCGTTAACAGAACACCGTGTAGCCTCACAATTTCCTTCACATAAGAATTCGCAAGTTTATCCATAGACCATTTCTCGTTAGCGGCTATGAAATGAGCACTCTTAGTGAAGCGATCAACGACCACCCAAATCATGTCGTGACCGTTCCTTGTTCTGGGTAGTTTAGTCACAAAATCCATGGTAATGTCCTCCCATTTACACATGGGTACAGGTAAAGGTTCTAAACTCCCATACGGTTTCTGATGTTGTGCCTTAACCCTAGCACAAGTTACACACTCAGCCACATACTTAGCAACATCGAGCTTCATCGTCGGCCACCAGTAATATGGTTTTAGATCCCTATACATTTTCGTACTGTCGGGATGAATCGAGTACATGGTTTTGTGAGCTTCTTCCATCAGAAGACCGCTTACTCCTCCCGTCTTAGGTACTCAAATCCTATCTTTCAATACCTTCAATCCTTGACCGTTTGTATCAAACACCAACGTTTTACCCAAATGTTCCTCCTTCCGGTCATTTTTCTCCAAAGCTTCCTCCTGAGCTTTCTTTATACTTTCCACGATTGTCGAGACGACTTCAATTTTCAGCGCTCTTGGCCTTCTCTTTTCAAGATTTACCTTCCGACTGAGAGCATCAACAACAACATTTGCTTTACCAGGGTGGTAAAGTATCTCACAGTCGTAGTCCTTGAGTAGTTCCAGCCAGCGCCACTGCCTCATGTTCAATTCCTTCTGATTAAAGAGATATTGAAGACTCTTATGATCAGTGAAAAGTTTACACTTAGTACCATAAAGATAATGCCTCCATATCTTTAAGGCGAACATTACCGCTGCCAACTCCAGATCATGAGTGGGGTAGTTCTTTTCATGTTCTTTCAACTGCCTCGATGCATACGCTATCACTTTATCCCTTTGGGTCAGAACACATCCTAACCCAACTCCAGAGGCATCACTATAGACTGTGAAGTCATCAACTCCTTCAGGTAACGAAAGAATCGGTGCTTCACACAATCTTTTCTTTAACTTTTCAAAGGCTTCCTTATGCTTCTCATTCCAAGCATAAGTAGCTCCTTTGTGGGTCAAAGCTGTTAATGGAGTAGCAATCGAAGAAAAGCCTTGGATAAATCGGCGATAATATCCGGCTAATCCTAAAAAGCTTCGAATCTCCGTAGGACTTTTTGGTTGTTCCCACTTCATCACAGCTTCAATCTTTGCTGGGTCAACCATTATTCCTTCTTGGTTAACCACATGACCTAAAAATTGGACTTCTTGAATCCAAAATTCACATTTGGAGAACTTTGCATACAACTTCTCCTCTTTCAGAACTTCTAGCACTTCACGCAGATGATTTTCATGCTCCTGCTTGCTTTTCGAATAGATCAAGATATCGTCTATGAATACTATCACGGATTTATCAAAGTATGGTTTACAAACCCTTTTCATCAAATCCATGAAAGTTGTTGGGGCATTGGTTAATCCAAATGACATAACCAAAAATTCATAGTGTCCATATCTTGTTCTGAACGCGGTCTTCTCGATATCCTGCTCCATCACCTTTAGTTGATGGTATCCGGACCTAAGATCAATCTTCGAGAAATAGCTCGAACCTTGCACTGGTCGAATAGGTCATCGATCCTCGGCAACGGATACTTGTTCTTTATGGTCGCTTTATTCAGCTCTCTGTAATCGATGCACATTCTCATGCTCCCGTATTTCTTCTTTACAGATAACACAGGGGCTCCCTAGGGTGATGAACTAGGTCGAATGAAACCTTTGTCCAATAACTCCTGAAGTTGTGTCATAAGTTCTTTCATTTCGGTTGGTGCTAATCGATAAGGTGCTTTGGCTATTGGCGTCGTTCCTGGTAACAAGTCGATACGAAACTCCACTTGTCGATCAGGGGGCAATCCGGGAAGATCTTCGGGAAAGACTTCCGGATAATCACACACCACCGGAATATCCTGCACCTCCTTCTTTTCCTTCTTAGCATCGATCACGAATGCTAAATATGATGTACACCCCTTGGCCAAACACTTTCTGGCTTTGATTAGGGAAATGATTCTAGAATTACTCTGTGTTTGTCTCCATACACCATAAACGACTCTTTCCCTGGCGGGTTTACTTTTACTATCTTCTTCCTACACATTATTTCGGCATCATTGGCGCTAGGCCAATCCATTCCTAAAACTATGTCAAAACCATTTAACTCGATAGGCAATAATTCCTCGTGGAACTTATTCTCATCCAAATCAATGATGATGTTTTTCATACGATGGCTAACAGGTACAAACTTGCCACTAGCAATTTCGACTAATAAAGCATTAACTAGTCTATCAACAGGCAAAGCTAGTTTTCTACCAAATTCATCCAATATAAAGGAGTAATTGGCTCCAGAATCAAACAAAATTTGGACAGGCAATTCGTTTACGAGAAAGGTACCTGAAGCGACATCGGCTTCTTCTTTCGCAGCTTCGAGTGTCATCTGAAAGGCTCTCGCCTTCGGCTTTGGTGGCAGATTGGGTTTTGCTGCGTCCTTCTTCTTCGGGCAATCCCTCAAAATATGCCCTTCTTCATGGCACCCATGACAGACGCTATTAGTGAAGGTGCAATTATTGGCATAATGCCCTGGCTTTCCACACTTGTAACAAATGAGTTCCACTATGCACTTCCCAGCATGTTTCTTCTTGCACCTGTCACACCACTTGGCTTCTGCTCCTCCTCCGAATTTTCTCGAACCAGACTTCGAGAATTTGTTCTTTTTGTTGGAACCTGACGTTCCTTCAAACTTTCTCTTTTCGCCAACTTCAACCTTGCTTGCGACTCTCCCCTTGATCATATCTTCAACAGACTTGGCAGCCCAGATAGTTGCCTCCAAAGTAAGTGCCTGACGTACTGGCACCGCATACTCCCATGGAAGTCCCTTTGCGTACCTGTCAATTTTCGCCAGCTCATCTGGGACAATACGCAAAGCAAACTCCATTTTGTCTGTGAAGTTATTCGTATACTCGTCAACGATCATAATCTCCTTCTTCAACGTTAGAAATTGGTTTTCCAACTCAAGTACGTTTTGGGCCGAGTAGTACTTGCGCTTAAAGTGCACCAAGAACTCTGCCCAATTCATTTGCAGTGGCTCATTAGGGCTTAGGGTTTTCCCCAATGTATTCCACCAACGAGCAGCACTACCCCTGAACTGACGTACTGCAAAGGTAGTTTGTAACTTGCCTTGGCAATCACAAGTCATGAAAGCCAACTCCATTTCCGAGATCCAGTCCATTACTCCGATAGGATCTTCTTTTCCAGTGAAGGTCGATGCAAGTCATAAAGTCCTTATACTTGCACCCATTTCTCTCCACTCTATCCTCGTGGTTATTCCTCCCAACCACGAGCGGTTCACTATGACCAACCGATCTGCTGTTGTTCCCTTCTTCAGATCGATCGTCATTTATTTCACGTCGTTCAACAGGAACTGAAGGTTCATCCCTATTGTTCAGCAACATTTGCCTCAACTCCTCCCTCTGTTCAGCCATCATGGTCTAAATCACAGCTCGTACTCCAGCCATGGTGATGGGTTCGGGTGCAGCTCCTACTATAGGCACCTGTTCCACCACTTGAGGTTGAGGTTGTTGGTTTCTGTTTGCGTTTCCCACTCCACTTCGAGTTCTTGCCATTAAAATCTATATACCGAATAAGGCGAATTTAGGTTTTTATCCTTGTTAGACATGTCAATTCCCTTATCACTCCGAAACGTTTACATGTTAGTTCTAATCTCGTAATCATACGCTTAGAATCCTACACACATAAGGTTTCCAGATCCGGTCGGCAACAGACCATAGATCCGAACAAATAATGGCATATATGGCAACATATAGCATTTAGCACATAAAGGCATTTTAGGCACCTTTCCTAAAATAAACTAGTGCTCAGGTCTAAATTATGGTAGACACTCATCTCACAATCATCACTTAGCATTCTAAGCTTAAGTCTAGAAATTCTACAATTTCTTAGTTCGCTTAAACTAATGCTCTGATACCAACTATGACATCCCCTAAATTCTCGGCCAGAAAAGACCGATTTATTTTATGTTTTTCAAAACAAAATCAGAGAAATCTTTTTAAAAGAAGTTGCGTAATTGGTCCCCAAAACAACATATGATAAAAGTTTATCAAAACTCTTCTTTAAGAAGGTATATATTTCCCATATATATATCAAAACCTTGGGATGTCATGTTCCGATACAGATCAAAAGCATAAACAAGACATTATAAGCCTTTCAACAGTTATTTACAACTACTGGCCTATAATCCAAAAATCTCTCATCGTCCTCCGACTATGCTCGGGGTCCACTACCTGTAATCATAAAAAGCTGAGTGGGTCAGACTTGGGAGCCTAGTGAGCATATAGGGTTTTCAACCCACAATAATAATAACTTATTAAGTTCACCAATCAACAATAACCCTGATTACTCATTCCCATTGTCCTCACTTTACGTCCCTAAACACCTAACACAAGGGACTTAGCCTAAGGAATATCATCGGGTTGGACACTACTGCTAAGGGGACTCCTCAGCCATACATGTCCTAAAGGCAACCATGAGGGGGATTGGAGTACACCAATGAACATTTAGTTCATCAACACCTACAAGTTGCGAACTTGCTAGTGTACCACTAGACTGTCTAGAAAGGTCTGTGATCGTCATCTATACTCCGTTAGACAACTTCACCAATAACACCAACAACAACACCAACACCGAGGCCTCTCATCATTTTAACACCCACCAACTATTTTGTCTACCCATGTTCTACCCAACATATTTGTAGATAAAATACATATACAGTTTAAAACTTGTATAAAACATCTATTCAACAGTCACCTCAAATAAACAATTAACATATTTACACATAGCACGTATTTTAAGCTAAATACTTCATATCTATGTGTAAAGTGAAAGTAACTACACACTCACATGATTTGATGATAATCGGGCAGCAATTTGTTTCCTAAAACGTTCGTTTCTAATAAAACCGGGAGTTTTATTGAGAAACCGGACTCTATAAAGGTCGGGCTTCGAAACCGAAAAGATAAATTTTTCGGGCTTCACGGGCACTTCGTGGCGTATTCCGGGGGTTATAATCGATACCGGGGCTTCGGGGGATGTTAATATGAAAGAAATATGAGTTTAGGGGCTAAAATTGACACTTTTCCAAAATATACCCGGGAGGTCTCGCACCCTCCTATTTATAGGGGCGAGCCTCCTGATCCAATGGCTGAGAAGTCTCCAGGTGGCGAAGATCCGAAGCTCGCAGGGGGATGGCTCGCACGAGGGATGCATGTGCGAAGGGGCTGCTGGCCTCTTGTGATTGGACCGAAGTTCGGATCCGAGGAGGGGGTGTACGTGGCACCTTGCGAGGCTCGGTCACGTGAAGGAGGGTACGTGTCGCACCGCTACTGGACCACTTCAGATCAGCTCCCCGGTTCGGATGACTCAGCAACCTTCTTGGACACGCGTCGGATGCGAGGCGAGGACACGTGTCCGGAGTCCACCTTGCGAAATTTCTCGGTTTTAGCAATTTTTCTCGTTTTTCGTGCCAAAACTTCTAAAATCCATAACTTTCGCATACGAGCTCCGTTTTTGACGTTCTTTATATGCACGCGTAGGTAAAATTACGCTCTACAACTTCTGTTTAGACTTCGTCGGCTAATTTTGACTTTAGTTTTATATTATTATTTTTAACAGATCGGGACAGGAAATCCGTTAAAAATTCATAACTTCTTCATCCGACGTCCGTTTTCGTCAGACTTTTTACCGTTGTGCTACTATTTACGAGACCTTCGATTCTCGTTTAGGTTGTGTTGGCTAAAAATCACTCGATCTAAAATTCGAGTTTTTAGCTGTCTACTGCTAAGCTGAAACTTCGAAAAATCATAACTTCCTCATACGAAGTCAGATTTGGGTGTTCTTTTTATACCTACTCTCGGTTTAACGAACACTACGAGTTTCGTTTAGATCACTAAGGCTAAAAAGTAGTTTATCGAAAACTCACTTTTTACGACATTCAGCACCGAGCCGGATTTGTCGTGAAACTTCGACAGGGCATAACTTCTTCGTTATAACTCGGATTTCGGCATTTTTTATATATCCGTAATCCTTGTCACGACCACTACAACTTTCTTAATAGATATCGGCTTTATCTAAAATTTATTTTCGACGCTCATTTTTATTCTTAATTAATTAACTCCTAGTAATTAAGCATAAAACACAAAAAACACATAGAATTCACATAATTCCTTTTTCATTTCTTCAAAATGAGTTACAAGGGTTAACCTAGACTATCATATCAAGATTAATGCCTAGGCTAGAAACACGAGTGTTACACCCGAGTTTTCCGGGTTTGGGTCTACCGGTCCGGGTTTGGACCCACTCTCATCCCTAGTAAGAAGGTTATGAAATAAGTGATTGTATCTGTCAAGTGTTAAAGGAGATTTAGGCCATTATTATAATAAAGAGTTGTAATGTCTTGTAATGACTAGTTTATGCTTATACTTTATGTATCATTTATGACATCCGAGGTTTTTAAATTTTAATGAAAGACGTTTCTTCAAAAATGTTTGATGTTGATTTTATCTTACAATAAAAATATTTTGGGTCAATTCCGCACTATTATATTCTTCAAAATGATACTCTGTTTTAAATAAACATTAAAAAAAAGTTTTCAAAATGATACACTGTTTTAAATAAATGTTAAAAAAAAGTTTTATTTAACTCTAAAAAAAAAAATTAGAGATGTCACACTAATCTACATTTATCATAATTTAGATATAAAGCGAGTGAACTTCCAACGGGTATTCCTAAATCTATGTTAATGGCTACTGCGGATTGTTTAATATGTATTACCCAAGTGGAGCAGTTGCAGATTTGAAGCCAAATGAGTATGTTTCTATGTTTGCAAAAATTAATGAATATTTTTATGTATTAAATTGTTATATATAGTCCTAACAATGTGGCACCAAGTATAAGAAAAGATTGTTCATTTTCTGTTTGTCATCTGGGTCATCAAGTTCGAGTGAGAAAATGTTATTTTTGACTCTTGATTCTTATTTTTCTAAATAACAACTAATATTATTATATTTTGTTTCACGGGAAATCTTCAGAAAAGTCCTAATATTTCACTCTAATTTACGAAAAAGTCTCAAACTAAAATTGGTTAATGAAAAAGTCTCGATTACCGGAAAAAATGACGATTTGACTCTTTTTTTCGGTTTATCGGTTTCAATACTTATCCGGTTTCATTAAAGTCTCATTATTTTACCATAATTTTCATTAAAGTCCCATTATTTTACCATAATTTGGGACTTATTCATAAATTATGGTAAAATAATGGGACTTTATTAAAACCGGGAAAATAGGGCCAAATCGTCGTTTTTACCGGTAATTGGGACTTTTTCGTAAACAAATTTTAGTTTGGGACTTTTTCGTAAATTATGGTAAAATATTGTGACTTTTCCGGAGATTTCCCTTGTTTCACAGACCTAAGATACTCGAGAGAGAGCGGGGGAATGTAATTTTGTGGGTGAATATAAATATCCAATAATTTCTCTTGCAATCTTGATCATTATTTGAGGTTTCTGTAACATCTGTTTCATGTATATTATCGGTATTTTTCCTGAGTATTTAATCATTTAGATTACTGATACGAACAATACAATCTGCATTCAACATGCACGAATTCTAATTCATTGAGGGCTAATCATGAAATTGTGTATGCATCGTTTCCCCTTTATTCCATCAGATAAACTTCCGTTTAAAATAATACCCATGAGAATTGGGTTTTTCCCCCTTATCTTCCTTTCATAATTGCAACATTTGACTTCATGTTATTACAGGCACATCACTAAATATATATTTCTTCCTATGCATTATCTACTAAAACATAAACAATTTTATTTGAATGCTATGACTCGATAGATTTGTCATAGTAAATTACTGAACAAATAAATGTCTAATGCTACAAAATAAAGTAAATTTGATTTATTATTTTTATATATATATTTCAAGTCAGTATTAATTATTTGACAACATGTAATACATCATTAATCGTATTGTACAAACAATAACTATTAATTATTCATATATCGCCAAATACGTTCACCAAACCAAACGGATATTAAACTAGTTAGGCTAAGGGGAGTGGTAACACTCTTAACACCTTGCCACATCAGTTTTTTGAATACCACCTCATTTTTTTCTATTTAACACATACTCTTAGCATTTGATAGGGAGTGATAACACTCATTAAAAAAAACATTTTTTGTTTTTTATTTAAATAAAAATGCAAATTACAATCCACTAAAATAAACTTCCACCAATCACACTGCACAAAGTTTTTCTCTCTCATCTCGTCAAATGCTTAACGAGGGTAAGATAGCAAACTCTCTAGCGAGTGCTAGAGGTGGTGTTCAAGTAATAATAGCGAGGGGCTGTAACACCCCCCACTCCTCTTGGCCTTATAAAAGCTTAAAAAAAACAAATTGTGTGTCAATGAGGAAAAGTTTAATATTCCTCCCCTATATTAACGAAAATTCCAAATATACAACCACATTGTGGATATTGTCATTTTTCCACCAATGGGTATCAACATTACATTTATAATAACCATTGGAAACGTCATTTTTATCCCATTATTGAAGAATAAATGCCAATCATTAGCAATTAAAGAGACTAAATAAAAAAACCTAAAGACTATCCATAAAATTCGAATCTATGATTACATTTTATCTTTCTAATCTTAACAGTAGGTTACTTCGGATGTCGTACATAATCCACAAATTATTATTTTTTTATGATATTTTATAGAGTAAATTACATGAATGGTCCCTATGGTTTGGGGTAATTTACGCGTTTGGTCCCTAACTTATTTTTTTAACTCGGAAGGTCCCTAATGTTTGTTTTTGTTACGCACTTGGTCCCTACGGTTTGTTTTTGTTACGCATTTCGTCCCTATCTTACCTAAAAAGACTATTATTTAAATAGGGAAAATGGTGGGATAGATAAGATAAGGTGAGGAGGGTGAGGTTAGGGGTATGTTTATTTAAATAAATTAAAAAAATGAAGGGTAAAATAGTATTTTTAGGTAAGATAGGAACCAAGCGCGTAACAAAAACAAACAGTAGGGACCTTCCGAGTTAAAAAAATAAGTTAGTGACCAAACGCGCAAATTACCCTAAACCATAGGGTACATTCGTGTAATTTACTCTATTTTATATAGTGGACTCGATGCATGGCATCAGGCCAGTCCTGAGTACATGTGGGGAGTGTGCAACTATACATGGCTTCTTGTCGTCAGAGGGCCTGGAATTTTAATTCGTTACGATTATGTCATTAATTTGTTGTTAATCCATCAGTAAATGCGTCGCAGTTTCATCAGTAATCCATTGTTACTCTGTCATTATCCATCACTAATATGTCACTATCCATTGCTAATTTGTCCCTATCTGTTGCTAATCCAAAATTTTAAGGATCCATTTTTAATTTTCACACATGACTTTCAAAATCAACGGACCTGCTCTGCATGACAATGCTTCGCAATCTCATTAATATGGAATTTATTTAAGAATATTGTAATATACCAAGTTAACATATAATTAGAAAATATCCAAGAAACAACGAGTGATATCAGTAAATTATAGTTTATTTACTTAGGTATCAGTAAATTATAGTTTATTTACTTAGGTATATGAAAGCTTGTTTGAAACATGACAATTGTAAGAAGATGATAAATAAAATAGACGAAAAATAGGGGAGCAAAAAGCAAAATGGCCATCACATATTCACATGGAAGTGGATATGTTAATTTTAAAAGAATTTGAAAAGATTAAAAAAAATCGGGTTTAGACAACGTAGTTAGGGATGGTTGGTTTAAAGAAAAGGTATTTGGTCATTGTTGGATCCTTTGTTTTGTCATGTTTGATGAAATTAAATTAAATTTTTGTCAGAAAATGAAACTATAAATAGGAAGATTCATCGAAATAAAGAAGGAAACAAGCAACATCATATATATGTATTCATACATAAAATATAGTCAAGAAGCAATATTAAATGTATGTTAGGAAAATGTGTATTCATACATAGCTGTTAATGGTTCAGTTAACTTAAATCATAATTTAGAAAATTGATAATAATAAAATAAAATAAAAATGTGTGTAGATCTAGCTTATGGTTGCGTCCCTTGACTTGGTTGAACGAGAATGCTTAATGTTGGTCATGTCTGCACGAGACAACATGAACCATCGATTGGTCAATGGTTTGCGAACCTCTTTAGTTTGTTTTCTACTTTATTCTCTTTTTATTTCCTAAAAAGGATATATTTCTAAAGAGAACACGTCACATGATTTCAGAAGCATTTGATCCATTGTTTTCTCCTGTGTTAGGTTGTGATATTAATTTCCTTTGGAGAAACAAGGACATACTTTCCATATGTGCTATTATTTCCAAAAAAATTAAGTCTGCTCTTAAATCAGTTACACATAATTACTTGTAAGAACAAATTATGGACACAAATTAAAAGAATTCAAATAGGAAATCAACTTAAGATTTCTCAAAAACCTACATACATTGAATATGTAAATATCCTCAATTTTGGATGGACAGATAACACGTTTAAGATTTCTCAAAGTCCTCCATACATTAAACACGTAGATATCTTCAGTTTTGGATAGATCAGTAACCCAAATGAGGCTTGTATATGGGACAACGTTTGTTTCGAGTCTATCGTGGAATATTGCCAATATTTTAGACGTGTCAGAGTTAAAACTCTAGACCTCATGTTTGAAATTATACAACTCGACCATTAGGTTCTAATTGAGTTAAAACTCTAGACCTCATGTTAATTGGTAAATCTAATTTGTAAGGGTGTTCATCGCGAGGTAAATATATTTAGATAATATAATCTAATGAAATATGTTAATTGGTAAATCTAATTTGTAAGGGTGTTTATGGGTGGTTTGTTTCGGTTATGGGTTAAAACCAAATCATAACCATTACAATTAGTTAATGAATTTTGATAGCTATTGGATATCGGTTAGTATTGATTTTGATTAACGATGTTAGTCGGTTAATGGTTAATATCAGTTAACCGTAATATACTTTGCTATAAAAAGTGAAAAGCGGAAATGAACAATAGAAGATTATGTATCTTATATAATTTCAAATAATTACCCTTTAAAATTTCATTTCCTAACATAATTACATATGCTATATTTAATAATATATTATATCAAAATACATTTATTATTATTTGTTCCATTCGGTTTGTAATGGTTCGGTTAAATATAATTGAAGTATATATGTATTAGGTTAATCAAAATAATATATATATATATATATATATATATATATATATCACAACCTCCTTTAGTAATAGTGGTTATATCGGTTAATATAGTTTTAATTTGATATTTTTGTTAATATGTTCATCCCTATTTATTTGTCCTTGATAGCATATTCGATGAAAGTTTTTTTATAGGTTTTTCCATAGGATAATAAGATATAAAAAGTTTACCAAATGGTTTTAACCCAACGGCATTAAGAGATTATTTTGAGATCGAGTGTTCAAATCGTGTTTAAAACATAGAAGAAATTATAAGTAAATTATATTTTTTTTTTCCAAAAACAAATACTATATCATTTTCTAAGGATTTTTATTATGCACTTAATTTTCTCCCACCATTTAATCATCTATATAACTAACCTCTATAGTTATGCTATAAATTAAATAATTTATTATTTTTTAACCAATTAATTGCTTATTTAAATGTGTAAAGTAAACTAAAATATTTGTATAAAGAAAATACCATTAGGAATTTTCAACCAAACTATCAACATTACACAAATACATAAGATTAAAAAAAATATAACAATCGCTTTGTAATTTTAGATTATTATTTTATTTTATAACCACATATTAGATCAAAATGGCACCATTGTAGTATATGTTTAAAACAACCACCAATTATTTGATGGTTCTTTATGCAATATTTTAAATATATATTAGAATGTATATAGATATTTAATTGTTGAAAAAAACTATTGTAAAAGATCTTTTACGTTCAATATTTTAAATCTTTTTTGTACAAAATACTATTTTGGAGATACAATTAAAAAAAATTGTACTCGTATATTAAATAATAATTTTTTAACAGAAGGCAATATATCAAAATGAATTTATCGTTTTATCAAGTACCTTATGAACAGCTTATTAAAGACATCAAGGACATGACAAACACAATGACATTGAAGACGTAGCTGTGTATAGAACTAGCTAGTTTCATGCAGCGATGTAATTGTACATAGTACAAACAATCACATGACTAACTTTTTATTGCACTGGGTGGGATCTCCTCTCATATTTTTTCATCTAACCATTGTATTTTTACCTCACTTTCCTTTTTCCTTTTCCCTTTTCCCTTTTCCTTTCTTACTTGCTAATAACTTTTAAATTTAACTTTTAAATATATAAAATTTAATTTACTAAAAAAAATATGAGATTACCCTAATAAATAACATACACAACAAATGGCGATAATTAAAATCTATATCGTAGAAAATTAAGAAAATTATATACAATCATATTATAATCTTTGAAGTGGTTTATAGATAAAAATGTAGATCACAAAAATTAAGTATCTAAAATAATTTTGACGCATCAAACTATATATATATATATATATAGGGTTAGGTTCATGTGAGACGGCCTAATTTTGTGAGACCATGAGACGCAATCCTAGCCACTCATTTGGTAAATAAAAAAAATATTTTTAAAATGCAAAATAATTGAAAATTTTCGAAAAAAAAATTTCAAATATTATTTTCAGAATTTATATTTTCCAAAAAAAAAATAAAAAAATACCAAAAAAAATAAAAAAATAATAATAAATAAATACTTTTTTTACATATTCTAATAGAATATTCGAATATTCTACATATCTGACAAATCTAGTAGAATATTCTAACATTCTAAAATAATATTAGAATATTTACAGTGTAATATTCTATTAAAATATTTCACGTATTTTTCAAAAAAAACGGTAATTTTTTATTTTATTTTTATTTTTTTTAGGTAATTAAAGTGACGAAAATAATAATTAAAAAAAGATATTTCAGATTTTTCCTTTTATTTTGCATTTTAAAATTATTTTTAGATTTAGTCTCACGGTTTCACAAAATTAGCATGGTCTTAAATGAACCTGAACATATATATTTGTTCTAACAAAATAATAGGTTTATTGTTCTTTTGTTATGTGTCACTATTAGCGTCTTATTTAATGTAATGTCATTTTTCAAACAATTGATTCTCTATTTCAAATTCAAATTTTAAATTTCCCATTTTAATTACATTAAATTAATAACATTAGAATAAAAATTAAAACAAAATTAATTCAAATTATAAGGTCACGTATTTATTTAAATCAACTATTATAATTTTATATGACTAAAAAATATCTCTTAATTAATAATTTTTTTAAAATAATTGATTAATAACTTTGAGTTTTTTACTATAAACGTTTAATTAATTTTGTAATCTTGGTTCTCACGGGTTTTATATATATATATATATATATATATATATATATATATATATATATATATATATATATATATATATATATATATATAAAGTAAATGAGAGAATAGAAAATAAACTTGGTGGCTGTGGCCTCTTGATTTTTCACCATCTAGAAACCAAGCGAGCACCTTCAAGAATTTAAAATCATTGGATAGTGGAAATCTTGATGCATCTTCCACTCAACATGAAAACCCTAAAAAATTAGTGAGGAATTTCAAAACAAAATCTCCATATTTAAAGTTAACAGATAATCAAATTGGGAGAGCATTCCCAAATTTAAAAATAAAAACTAAATGCTCAAACATAATGACTCATTAAAGCTCTCGTCTATCGATTTAGGTTCACTGGGTGACACTTGGCATCTTTTATGTCTCAACTTTAAACCTCTTAGGTTTAAATCAAGGGTTGGTCAAAATGAGAGGGTCTCTGACACAGTTTCGAAATAGACTGTTTAGTATCATCGCCGAAAGACGAGTCATCTTCTCCAAACTTCACAATATAAGGGAGCAAGAGTGAGCGGTAGGGGTGGGAATTAGTTCGGTTTTTTTGTTTTTCGGTTTCCTCGAATCGGTTTCTTCGGATTGAAATATTTTTTTTGTCCAATTCGAAAACCGAACCAAATCGAATTCAAATTCTCTAGACCAAACCGAAAACCAATTCTAATTCGGTTTGGTTCAGTTTGAAAACCGAGAAAACCAAATATTAACTTAAAAAAAATTGAAACATAAATTAAAATATTTTTAACATAGAAACCTAAAGTTGCAAACAGAAAGATCTAAAGTTTCATACGAAATCAAGAGAGTAAATGGGTTAAAACGATTTCTAGTTTATAATTAATACTTTTATAAATATAAAATATAAAATATATTTTTTAATTAATTAATTTATAAAATTCGGTTTTTCCGTTCGGTTTGGTTTAAACTTCATGAGACCGAAACTCGAACCAAAAACCAAATTTACAATTCGGTTTGGTCTCAAACCAAACCAAAAACCGAATTTGAATATGGTTTGGTCTGAAATCGATTTCGGTTCGATTTGGTTTTCGGGTTTTTTGGTTTCGGACCAAATAATTTCCACCCCTAGTGAGCGGTGAGGAACTGTTTTTTTTTTAAATTAAAAAGAAAATCTATCGTTTTCCAATACTTAAATAATCAAAATCCCTTCTATTATCATTTTATAAGGATTCTTAGTTTCGAATTCCTTTAGCTTTATAACTTGGACTATATTTGATCATTTAACAATGTTAGAAAAATAACTATAACAAGTAATCGGCAATAAAAACACAAAACCGAATGACAGTCACTCAAAAAAACCATTATAGAATAGGTGTACCGTGTACCACACAATTTAAAAAGAGCCTTACGATGTGTATATTAGGTCTTGCAATTGACAATGACTGTTTATCATACTTTCCCATAAGATAACAACCTCTAAAAATTAAAAACTCAAAAATGGTACCAAAATAAAGTAAGCTTCTCATGGCTAGTATATATAGCCCTCCAAACGAATGCTACATCATCCAAGCTAAAGTCCTTAAATACCTTTAGTCATCTCTTCTTGACCATCACCAGAAAAATCCAACAAGAAAACATGATTGTCATTTTGCATTTGGCTGTAGGATTAATGGGTATTTTTTTTATACTTCTAGAAATTTTCGTTGTTTTCTTTCTCATTTTGATGAACATGTGAGTTTTAAATACCATTTTTTATAGCAATCTTGTGTTCTTATTGCAGGAAATGCTGCTTCATTTCTACTTTATGTTGCTCCCATGTAAGATATAATATCAATGTTTTAAATAAGACTAGTTAACATATTTTTCTAAATATATTCAACTAACATGAAAATTATGTTTTTTGCCAATAGATGGACTTTTGCTAGGGTCATAAAGAAAAGAAGCACAGAAGAGTTCTCATCTGTACCTTACATCATTTCCTTGTTGAATTGTCTTTTGTATACTTGGTACGGTTTGCCTGTTGTAAGCAATCAATGGGAGAACTTCCCTATGATCACCATTAATGGCCTCGGTATCCTATTTGAGCTCTCCTTCATCATTATCTTCATATGGTTCACTTCACCAAAACAAAAGGTACATGCATATATACGTCACATCATTCATCAACCACGAAGGTTGCAAGTTCAATGCATGCCAAACATTTTTCTTTTCGGTTTTGTTCTGTCTTGTTTTGTTCTGACATGCATGCAATTGCAGTTGAAGACTGGGATCATGACGACTATAGTTATACTCATCTTCTCCATGACTGCACTGGTCTCAGCTTACTTGCTCCATGATCACCATACACGAAAAAGATTGGTTGGAAGCGTGGGACTTCTAGTCGCAGTAGCCATGTATGCTTCTCCTCTTGTTGTCATGGTGAGTACTTGTTAAGGCGTTTTAAAATTTTGTCTTTTAGTGTTTTAATTGTGTTGTGCACTCCATTAATGTATCTTATTTCTGAATATGTATTGCAGAAAAAAGTGATCGAGACAAAGAGCGTGGAGTATATGCCATTTAGCTTATCTTTTTTCTCATTTCTAGCAAGTGCACTATGGTTGGCTTATGGACTTATAGGCCAAGATCTTCTCATTGCGGTTAGTACCATGCAAACCCGTATTTTTGTATTTTTTTTTTTTAACTTAAAAATGATTAATTTGGAGAATTACAATGGAATTTCAGGCTCCAAATATTGTGGGATGCCCTCTAGGGGCATTACAACTGGTGGTGTATTGCAAATACAGAAACAGAGTAATGGAGGAGCCAAAAGAAGAATGGGATGTAGAAAAACTTGATCAAGAAGACAATATTAAACAGCATTTGCAAATTGCAGTGGTTACAACAGATGATAACATCAATGGAAAGATGTCTCAAAACGTGAACTCTTGATCGATTAGGTTAAGCATAGATCATGATTCATAAACAGATTAAATTCAACTTAAGATGATAAGTTTTTAGTTTTATGTATCAATTTCCAAAAAAATATGACTATATCAATCATTTTTCGGATGTTATTACAAGGTTTTGATTTAGTGTCATTATAAGTTACTAGGCTACATTCAGTGATAATGTTATTACACTTTCATTAATCAGGATGTTATTAAAAACACAAAAACAATATTGCCTTCCTCATCATGTTGATTAAACCATGAAACTGTATGATCAAGTAAAAAAGAGCCATATATCCATACTCAATGAGTGTGTTCTATATAGGATGTTAATTTGGGGGGAAATGACTTACGAGCCCAACGAAGTTTCCAAACCGTTCAAAAAACTCCAATCATTTTTTGTTTGTTCAAAAAAACCCAACGAACTTAACATTTTGTCTAAAAAGCCTAACTAAGTTACACTTTCCTGAAAGTCAAATAAGAGAAACAGATGACATGGTTTATTACTGTATCGGGAAAATGACTTGTTAGACCAACGAAGTTTCCAAAACGTTTAAAAAACTCCAATCATGTTTTGACTGTTCAAAAAAAACCCAACGAACTTAAACAAAACAAAATTGGGATTTTTTGAACGGTTTGGAACTTTGTTGGACTTTTTAGACAAAATGTTAAGTTCGTTGAGTTTTTTTGAACAGACAAAACATGATTGATGTATTTTGAATGGTTTGGAAACTTAGTTGGGCTTTTAAGTCATTTTCCCTTAATTTGGTGGAACAAAGACAACTTTGAAAACCTTTGAATTGTCTAGCAAACTGAACGTAATGCATTTTAGTACAAAAGTAGGTTCTTTTTTCAAGATCCATCTACTTGGAAAAACAAGTGCTCAAACAGAGAAAACACGCCGATCTTTGAAATTAAAGCAACATGCAACGTTAATTAAAATGTCTGAAAGGAATCCTAGTACTATTAATGGACCACAGAACAAAACATATAATATATCAGAGAAGAATACTTGAAAAGCATAAGGTGCTATGCTTGCATCTCATGTCACCTCCAAACATATGCACCATTAACTCAAATATTTTATGTTCAGTTTATCAAGATTAAAGATTAAACGTGACATGACTGTAGCATTGTTTATTTATAAAGGTAGACCCTTGAACAATTTGTGTAATATCCACTAGGGTGAGAATTATTTGGTCCGGAACCAAAAAACCCAAAAACCGAAATCGATTTCAGACCAAACCATATCAAAATTCGGTTTTTGGTTTGGTCCGAGACCAAACCAAATTTTAAATTTGGTTTTTGGTTTGAGTTTTGGTCTCATAAACTTTAGGCCAAATCGAACTAAAAATTTAAATTGCATTAGTTAATTAATTAAAAATTATATTTTATATTTTATATATTAAATAATCAGTATAAAGTTAAAGACATTTTAGCCCTTTTACCAATTAAGAGTTTTCACTATTCAGTATTCACGGCTCTTAACTCTCACGAATTCACGATTCATACGCACACTTCACTTTTCGTTTTCAATTTCATCTCCTAATCATAGATACTTTAGATTTTTATGTTTGGAACTTTAGCTTTTTATGTTTGAACATTTGTAATTTATATTAGGAAAATTGCAACATTATATTTTTTTTAAGAAAATATTTGGTTTCCTCGGGTTCCAAACCGATTCGAATTCGGTTTTAAGTTTGGTCTAGAGGGATTTGAATTCGAATTGGTTCCTTTTTCGAATTAGACCAGAAAATTTTCAAACTGAGGAAACCACTTTAAAGAAACCAAAGAACTCATAAATTGAACCGATTCCCAACCCTTATCCACTTCTAGAGAAACCCCACGAAATTAATGGAAAAAGGGATCAATTTATTCAACTAAACACAAGATAAAGGGAAGCCCCACTTAAAGTCTTGTCAAATGTCACGAATCACAAAATTTTATGCTAGTGCATCAATATAAGATTATGTTTTGAGGCAGAATAAGACAGAAAATAAATGGAGGCGAAAGCATAGCAACAAATGAAGTAATGGACAGGATTGAAAAAGATAATGAGAATTCAACCAAAAAGCAAATAGTGAGTCATAAGAGATGACTTTGATAGCTCACCTCACATGACAGCATGGAATTCGAATCATAGATGGGCTGAACTTTTTAACTTTTCATACATATCAATCAGCTGTTGTTATAGATACAGGAAACACTATACCTTTGCATGATATTTGATCTTTCATCATCAAATTATATGTAATTGAATCTTTTTTCAACTTGCCTGTTAAAAGGTTAAATACCCACTTTGCTTCTTGAATTCTACCGAGTCCTATTGACCCTTGGATGAAAGAATTTAAATGAGATATGATGGGGAATTTCATCAAACAGCTTGTGTGCAATGTCAAGTTGGCCGTTTTTTTTAATGTCTTATTTGCCCAGATAATTTAAAGCGATAGATAGGGCATCGGATAGATAAAAGAATCGATATCTTAGCATTAACATAGAACAATACTTATGGTTGTAAGTCACAAGTAGTGGAAAATTGTTCAAATATTTGTAGGTAATATTAGAATGCGGACTATAAGCACACACTAATATTCCAACATACCAAAAGTCGAAAAGCATATGGCATATGGATTAAGCCATTTCACGTAGCAAAACATAACATCGGTGTTTTAGGTTTTCAAGCAAAGAAAAAAAAAAGTTTCATGTTATTTTCGAAAAATGAATTGTAAAACATAGAGACATACATACATAAGGCTACTCTATGGGAGTCTTATTACGCGTGAACTCCAACTCCGACGTGGCAAGCAATATTCGCGCGTCAACACCGCCGCAAGGGGGCGTAAGTGTCTTGTTGTTTGGCTCTTTTCACGGATGACAAAAGAGGTTTTTATTGGTGGAGCCATTTTACCGTTTGAAAAGGGAACGATTGGAATCTTTTATTACTTTGTTTTTTATTTGAAGTTACATTAATGGTCCCTTATTAAAACTTTTTACTATGCATGCACCCCCAACTCAATACTTTCTTTTCATATTTTTTTTTATTCTTTTTTTTTTGGTTCAATATTGATTTTCATTGTTGAAAATGTAGTACATTTTAGTTATCATCGTGCAACGAATGAGAAGGCAAACGGGCAACAAGTTGTGCCGCTAAGCCCTTTCGTATGGAAAAGTCAATTCTTTTGAAGACTACATTCATAGATCTAGAGGATATAACATTGTTATGCATGATCCGTTGTATTCTACTAAGAAGCTCCACCGCATCCGGCGCAAGGAAATCAAACGTATCAAATGCAAATGGTATGAATGAGTGTTGATTTTACATGCATGGTTTCTCATGTTTGGTGACCTTACATGTAACAGCTTTGAATGCAGTATGTCCCGTCGTGAAACCCCTGGCCCTCAAGCTTACGAGAGGGGATACCTCTGTAAGGTCCACACATGTGTGTTTCCCTCCAACCCATCCAAAAATCAAAACGTCAGACAGTCTAAGGGTTGACCTTCAGTCTGTCGGGCCAGTCAGGAAATTCACAGGAGCCTCTTTCTTGGCGGAAACCCCGGCACGCTTACATATGTCGACCAAAACATCCCTAACCATATTGTGCATGTATCTGAACCCCGGGAGTTCTTTGCAATGAAGTGCATGCTCACCGAAAGAGTCCAAACATGGCTTGCGGCACACCGGACATATCCCATCGACTGGGATTATTGGAATCATTAGTCGATATTTAAGGATGGTACGATACTCCACAGGAGACATATGTTGGCCAAGCCCATCTATGGGGATAGCTAGAATAAAATCTTGAGCATGTGGTGCACGTAAACACTGGAAAACTGTTTTATACAATTTTCACTTTACCACCCTTAAGCTTCATTAAAATTGCATTTATAATGTTTCAATAAATTAGTTAACAATTTTAGTTTTCTTTTTAAACGTCAAACAAACCTCTTGGATATCGATTACCCCTTAAAACGAATTTTTAATATAAATAAACTCTTTTAATAATTTTTAAATGAAATTTTTTATTATTAAGATGCTTATTTATGTTTAAAAATTATGTTTTTCATATTTAATCTATTGTCGAAAAAAATAAAAATAAAAGTATAAATGATGTGGAGTAGTAACCATTTTCAATGGTTACTACTGTGGTAGTAAAGATGTGGTAAAGATAATGTGACGTCATTTTTCTAATGAGAATGTATTGATCGTATACTTTAATCTTATGCAACGAACTTCTTATAAATCATGTAACATCTGGATATATATATATATATATATATATATATATATATATATATATATATATATATATATCAAAAATGACAACCAATTTAAACTTTTCAAATTAACCCATTTACAAATAAAAGTGTTTACAAAACCATTATTTTCAAAACATTGTTAAAAACAGAATTTCCCAAGATCATTAACATAAAATCAGGATGTGTACGGTCACGTAAGTACAGTGATCATACAGATCTATCCTATACTCAGTATATCAATGTATAGCAGCATATCAATCCAATGGACTGGCCTTGGTGCCTTCGACCCGTAAGTACAGTGAGGAAAACTCACCTCACAGTCTGAAGAAAAGTAAAACAAGCAACTACTCCAAATACCGACTCTACATGTCACTTATTCAACAGATAGAGACCAAGGCTCAACTATGACTCAAAATACCCAAAATATCCTTAAGTCAAACTTGGTCAACCTTGGTCAAATTCAAATTCAACGGTCAAGAAAAGTCAACCCAGACCGAGTACCCCCCGTGTACTCGCGATCCAGATCGGGCTCCCTTACGCGTACGCCCGACCTACGACAAGCTACGCCCAGCGTATACAATGGCTTAATAACTTCATTTTAAGGGGTTAATTCCTTAAGTCACTACGTCAAACTTTCAGTCTTAGCCCCAAATGGCATCCCAAACCATAAAGTTTCCAACTTTATGGTTCTACATGTATAGATCAAGCCCAAAAACAAAACCCTAACTTATCTTAACCACTAAAGTTCTTAATGGCTTGCATGAAGAAATCTCAGGGGTCGAGATCATATTTTTATGACTCAAGACATGGAAACACGTCCAAAAGGACAGCTCAAACGCTCTATAACATGCCATGCACAAGAAGGACATATTTGGGGATAAAAAGCTCATATTATCATCATGCAAGCTAGATCTAGTATCTTAATCATCAAGGTGAGAACTTTTTTCCTTCTGGAGATGGAGAATGATGAAAAACTTCCAGATCCAAGCTTGCTTCTAGCTTCTAAGGTTCACCACCACCTTTTTCCTCCTTTGGAACACACAAAAACCCACTCAAAGGTATCAAAATGCAATAAAAGGGGCTAAGGTTTGCAAGGGAACGTCTCAAATGATGGAGGTTGAGAATGGGGTGAAGAAATGGGACTTAAGGATCAATAAATAGGGTCCAAACCCTCAAGATTAGGGTTTTTGTCCAGACAGAGTACGTCCATCGTACTCAAAATGGCGTCGTTTCCATTAAGAGGCATCATGCCCAGCGTACCATGCTGGTACGCCCAACGTACGTGTGTTTCGCCCAAAAATTACAACAATGCCACTATTGGCCATTTGTCAAACAAAACTCATTCCAAGGGACAAAATGAAATATTTCCTCATACTAGGGTTAAATGTAGGAATACCTCATCGTTGGGATGTTACAATATATATATATATATATATATATATATATATATATATATATATATATATATATATATATATATATATATAAAATACTAAATTTATAAATTTGGTAAAGTGAATATACCCTTATAGGTACCTAAGTTTGTGTACCCTTTTCCTTTTTTTAATTACATCGATTGCTTTTTTTTCTGTAACATTGCTCATCCCTCATCCGACCGGCGTTCCCATTCGCCACAGCCACCCACCCATTTTTCATCCTCTTTTCTCACTCTTCACCGAAAATCTACATCACATCGCATCTCTTCTTTACCTACACCAAGAGAATAACAGAAACTTGCGTCGATTTACATATTCAGACATCATTGACTCATTCTTTCTCTATCGCTGACTCATTCTTTCCTCCTCCCGTGTCACCCTTCACCAGAAATCTCCATCTCTAAATTGGAACTGGGTCTAGGGTCCTTGGCTCATCAATCCTCCTTGATTTGAAAAAGATCGTGATTTAAGGTAATACCTTTTGTTCCTTTTTGTTCTCTGAAATATGGAGTCTGTTGGTTTTGTGAGAATTCTAGGGGAAATTTTTCTCATATAATTCCAGCTGCAACATTAATTTACATTACGAATTTTCCAACATCCATCTCATCACAGGGCATTGACAATGTTATTGGTGTTTTGATATAGGGGAATTACGAAAGTTTATCTTCCACCCACCAGCTGTTCGATATGATGCCAACATGTTCTTCAAATTTGGTTGATTTGTTAACCAGGTAACAATTGCACATAGTTTCATTTTTTTATTTTAATGGCTCTTGGCAATGTTGATTTTCATGGGTCTTGGTGGATATGTGAAACCTATTCCGTCTTTTCTCTTGCCATCATTGTTGGATAACTAGCTTTAGGAAAGCCCCATGTTATATAATCAAAATTCTGCAAATTACCGGTAATTGCTTCTTTTTTAAGTGTTTAGTAGTAAGTGACCCATATTTAATGTAAGATTGCTCTTCAATGTCCTCATTAGGAATGCCCCATGTTATATAATTGTAGCATAGTTTCTAAAAAGAATGATTTTCCCTCACACCTTATAAAGCATTCACGTGTTGAAAGATGCTACTGAGTTGTCCCCTTTCCATGGATCCCCACTATCAATCCCATTAGAAGCTTGATTAGAGACTCGCATGTTACCCAAATCCCTATCAATTATTTCTACCAAAAGAAACAACATACATTGTTTTTTTACATAATCTATTGCTCTTTTTTGTGACAATGTATTGATCAATGGATGAGAAGGAAAACATTACGTCTTTTTAGCAAATCATTAGTTACATAAATTGTTGGATTAAGGTGTCTAACGTCCTATCTGATGAACCAGGGTCTTTCTAAAATGTTCCTTAAGAAAGCTAAGGTTTGAGCTTACAAAATGAACCAGGGTCTTTCTAAAATGTTCCTCAAGAAAGCTAGACAAGAGCTTTATAAAGTCGTCAAGGCCCTTATAGCGTGCAAGTTGAAAGATGGGGAATTTGTGTGTGCTCATGTGCGAGAAATTCAGAGACACGTGGAGATATTGGAGAAGCTCAATATGAACTTCGACAAGGAGCTTTCCATTGACATGGTGCTCAACTCCTTGTCCGATAGTTATAATCAATTCATTCGACAAGGAGCTTGCTATTGATTGAGCTTCACAATCTATTTCAAATAGATGAAGCAGGAATGAAGAAGTCTCATTCCAACAGTTTTGCATCTGCCCCTATCATGGCTATCCAACAAGGCAAGGGAAAGAAGAGAGAGGTTCATTCCCAACCCAAGTGGAAAAGGAAAGCCCACATTATAGAGTCCAGCAGGTCAAAGGGAAAGCCCAACTTTGATGTTCCTGCTATTGCGGATCCGAAAGAAGTCATGTGCATTGTGACCAGAAAGGCCATTGGAAAAGAAGCTTCCCCAAGTACCTACAAGAAGTGAGAGTGGCTAAGGGAAAGGTGTATGGCTCTTCATATGGTATGTACTTTATCCAAATCAATAACACTTGTGTTTCAAATTATTGGGTCCTTGATATGGGATGTGGTTTCCATATTTGTCCTGATATGCATGGACTAAGTGAATGTGAAGAGGTCGAGCATGGGAAGCTAAACATGATCATGGGGAATAGGCAAAAGTCGGCTGTTACCAGGATTGGGACTTATGAGCTTATGTTTGATAGTGTTAGGGTTGATTTAAACAATTGTTGTTATTCGTAAAAAATGACAAGGAACATAATTTCATTTCATGCTTTATTTAGACAAGGATATCGTTATGGTTTTGATAATAATGATGGTACAATTTATGTTTATCGTAATGGTGCATTTATTTTTGAAGCTTATCCTTGTGATGGTGTTTATGAAACTATTGTTTGTGTGAATGAACTTGGAAATAATTTTTATAGTATTGATTATTCCAATGGTTTAGACAAGGCATGCTTATGGCATTGTCGTCTTGGGCAAATCAACAAGAAACACATCACCCAACTCCAAAAGGATGGAGTATTGAAATTGTTTGACCTAAAATCTGACGATGAATGTGAATCTTGTTTGTTGGGCAAGATGATTAAGTCCCCTTTCATATGAACTTGTGAAAGAGGTGAATATTTGTTAGACCTCATCCATACTGATGTATGTGGTCCTTTCAGATCTACCACAAGTGATGCTAATCGCTTCTACGTGACGTTTACTGATGATTATAATAGATATGGGTATATCTACGTAATCAAGCATAAATCAGAAACTTTTGAAATTTTCAAAGAGGTTAAGCACAAGGTAAAGAATCAAATGGACAAGAAGATAAAGATGCTCTAATCTGATAGAGGTGGAGAATATCTTAGTATCGAGTTCAGCGACTATCTAAAAGAATGTAGAATTGTTTCACAATTGACATCTCGTATGACACCACAACTTAATGGTGTGGATGAGAGGCATAATTGAACCTTGATAGACATGGTTTGTTCCATGATGAGTCGAGCTTCCCTCCCTATATCGTTCTGGGGATATGATTTAGAGACAGCGACCCATATTCTAAATCCTGTTCCCACCAAGAAGGTTGCCAAAACACCTCATGAAATATGGACGGGGAAACCTCCCTCGCTTGCATATATCAAGGTATGGGGTTGTGAGGCTCTCGTTAGGCGTGAGACCCAAGATAAACAAGAACCCAAAGCTGAGATACATATTTTCATTGGCTATCTACAAAAGTCCTTTAAATACTTGTTCTACGGACCTAGTGAGAACGTGGTCTTCGTAGCTCGAATGGAAGTCTTTCGTGAGAGAGAGAGCTCCTATCCAAAGAGGATAGCGGGAGTATGATTGATCTTGAAGAAATTCAAGAGTCGTTCAATGATGGAACCTTTGATGACACTAGCTCTTAACCTAAGGTCGAACCTGTTGAGCCTATTGACAATTCGTTACCTCTTCGTCGATCCACTAGAGTTAGCACACCACCTGAGTTGTATGGTTTCCATATAACGAAAGATGGGGATATGTTTATCAATGATAACACACTGGTAAATTTGGATGAGATGGCTAACTACAAGGAATCGATGGCAGGCCCTAAGGATGTAAAATGGAAAGTGAGATCCAATCAATGTATGATAACCAAGTATGAACTTTGGTTGATGAAGCACCTGGTCGGAAGACTGTAGGTTGCAAATGGATCTTCAAGAAGAAGACCGGAATGGATGGTAATATATAGACCTTCAATGCATGGTTGGTTGTAAAGGGCTTTACTCAAACCCAAGGGATTGACTATGATGAGACCTTTTCACCAATTTCTAAGATTAAGTCAATTAGGGTAACGCTTGTCATAGTTACTCATTATGACTATGAAGTGTGGCAAATGGATGTTAAAAATGTTTTCCTTAATGGGGAACTGGTTGAGGATGTTTACATAGCTCAACTAGAAGGTTTTGAACATGAAAAATTCCCTAATAAGGTGTGCAGGCTTGAGAAGTTCATATATGAACGGAAGCCAGTATCTCGTAGCTGGAATCTTTGCTTCCATGAAAAAGTCAAAGAGTTTGGATTTTCTAGAAGTAAATATGATTCTTGCATGTATGTAAAAGCTAGTGGGAGTATAGTGATTTTCCTAGTCTTATATGTGGATGATATACTCCTAATAAGAAACGATGTTCCAACTTTGCAAGAAGGTAAGTCTTGGCTTGAGAAATGTTTCGCTATGAAGGATCTCAGAGAGGCTACTTATATTCTTGGAATAAGGATTTACAGAAACAACTAGAAACGGTTGCTAGGACTTAGCCAGAGTGCATACTTGGATAATATATTGAAATGGTTTAGTATGGAGAATTTTAAGAAAAGGGACTTACCCATGCATCATACTATCAAGTTGAGCAAGGCTCAATGTCCTAATAGTGATAAGGAAATAGATATGATGAGTCGATTCCCATATGCTTCTGCTATAGGATCGCTCATGTATGCTATGACATGTAATCGACCTTATGTGGCTTATGCTTTGAGCATGGATAGAAGATATCAGGGGAAATCCTGGTTTAGCACATTGGACTGTAGTGAAAAACATTCTTAAGTATTTATGTGATGTGTGTGGAATGCACTAGTTTTAATCCTACTATTTTAAACACAAATTAAACACACGAAAGGCAGTGTACCTATCGATTAGCATATAGTTCAAGTAAGCAGGGTATCGAACACAGGGAACGGTAACAATTAAACTAACTACTACAATTATCTTGAATAAAAACAAGTAATAAATAGAAGGGTTTTCTCTATTTTTACAAGACTAGAAACTTAGACAATTAACTAACACTCGACCAAAGACAATTAACAACTAAAGCAGATAGAAAGTAACTAAATTCAATAATAAAAGAGACTTCTGTTCAGGTTCGACTCACTTATTCCTATGGTTGATTTCATGGCAAGTGCAATGGATTAATTTATCCTTGGCTACCGATTAATGTGATTAGATTCATGTTCACTATTACTAATCCTTAGCAAACAAATTAATTCAAACAATGGCCAATTGGTTAAACTAACGAGTTTCCTAGTATTTTGATTCGGATCAAGTAAGAATTGTAAAATTAGCTAATTAAATCTGGCAATTCAATCAACTCATGTATGGTTATTCATCATACATGCTTACGCATTAATGTACTTCTTTTCTAGTTAATCCTAGGTTCATGTTCACTAATACTAGGCATACAATATTGTGTTCACAAAAGTATATGATTCAAGTAATTAAGAAGATGTTCATGCAATCTCAACAACTTGATTAATAACAGAAAATAATTATTATCAACACATAAGGTTCTTTAACAAGCTTGACAAGACAATTCACCAAATCAAAATAATCCAAAACATAAAATCAAACCATATTCACAAGTTTATCTAGCCTAAACAGAAGTAATGAGTTTTAGCTCATATCTACAGAAATTAACATCTCAAAAATGAAATCTAATGATAGCAACATAGTTTATGCAAAAGATTAAGAAAAGAGTATGTGTATTGCCTTTGATCTCTTCCAAATTGGTCTCTAGGTTGAGTTCTCGAAATCCAGAGCTCCAAGAATACTTCTAATCGCCAATGAGTCACCAAAAAGATCCAGAACCCATCACCATAGCTGGAGTGCAAGCCATGATTCAGGCAATGATGGCTGAACAAAGGGAGGAAATGAGGCAGATATTGCTGAACAACAGGAGTGAACCCTCAATACCTGTTGAACAGCCTGAATTAAATGACAGTCAGTCTAGGGAAGGAAATTACAGTAGATCTGTTGGTCAAAGTGAACCGCTTGTGGTTAGGAGAAATAACCACGAGGATGGAGTGGAGAGAAATAGATGCAAGTATAAAGAATTTATGACTTGAAAGCCATCAACTTTCACTGGAAAAGTAGATCTTGTCGGAGTAATGGATTGGATCTCGGAAATGGAATTGGCTTTCATGACATGTGGTTGTCAAGGCAAGTTACAAACCATATTTGCAGTGCGTCAGTTCAGAGGTGGCGTTGTTCGCTAGTGGAACACTATGGGGAAGACCCTAAGCCCTAATGAGCCACTGCAATTGAATTGGGCAGAATTCTTGGTGCAATTCAAGCACAAGTACTGCTCGGCCCAAAATGTGCTTGAGCTGGAAAACCAATTTCTGACACTGAAAAAGGGAAGTATGACCATTGATGAATACACAAATAACTTCACAGACAGAATGGAGTTTGTCTTGCGTATTGTCCCATATGAGCTGACGAAAATAGACAGGTACGCAAAGGGACTTCCATGGGAGTATGTAGTGCCAGTGCGTCAGGCACTTACTTTAGAGGCAACTATCTGGGCTGCCAAGTCTGTTGAAGATATGATTAAAGGGAGAGCCACCAGCTAGGTTGAAGTTGGCGAAAAGAGAAAGTTTGAAGGAACTTCAGGTTCCAATAAAAAGAACAAATTCTCGAAGTCTGGTTCGAGGAAATTCGGAGGAAGAGCCGAAGCGAAGTGGTGTGACAAGTGTAAGAAGAAACATGTTGGGAAGTGTAGTGAGGAAGTCACTTGTTACAAATGTGGAAAACCTGGGCATTATGCCAATGAATGCACCTTCAATAAGAAAGTTTTTTATGGGTTCAATGAAGAGGGGCACATTTTGAAGGACTGCCCGAAGAAGAAAGAGGCAGCGAAGCCCAATCTTCCACCAAAGTAAAAAGCCAGAGCTTTCCAAATGACACTGGAAGCTGCAAAGGATGCAGTGGATGTCGCATCAGGTACCTTTCTAGTAAATGGATTGCCTGCAAATTTATTGTTTGATTCTGGATCCAACTACTCCTTTATTTCGCATGAATTTGGTAGAAAACTAGCTTTGCCTGTTGATAGACTAGTTAATGCTTTAATAGTCGAGATTGCTAGTGGTAAGTTCGTACCTGTTAGCCATCGTATGGAAAACATCTTCATTGACTTGAATGGGAATAAGTTCCACGAGGAATTATTGCCTATTGAGTTAAATGGTTTCGACATCGTGCTGGGAATGGATTGGCTTAGCGCCAATGATGCCGAAATATTGTGCAGGAAGAAGATAGTAAAAGTAAACCCGCCTGGAAAAGAGTCATTAATGTTGTACGGAGACAAGCGTAGAGTGAATTCTGGAATCATTACCCTGATGAAAGCCAGAAAATGTTTGTCTAAAGGATGTACACCATACTTGGCGTTCGTGATCGATGCCAAAAAGGAGAAGAAGGAAATGCACAGCATACCAGTGGTGTGTGACTATCCGGAAGTTTTTCCCGAAAATCTTCATGGATTGCCCCCTAATAGACAAGTGGAGTTTAGAATAGACTTGTTACCATGAACAACACCAATAGCAAAAGCACCATATCGATTAGCACCGACAGAGATGAAGGAGCTTATGACGCAACTTCAGGAGTTGTTGGACAACGGTTTCATTAGACCTAGTTCAACGCCCTGAGGAGCTCCGGTGTTATTCGTAAAGAAGAAAGATGGGAGCATGAGAATGTGCATAGATTACAGAGAGCTGAATAAGGCAACAATAAAGAACAAGTATATGTTGCCAAGGATTGATGACCTGTTCGATCAGTTGCAAGGTTCAAGCTATTTCTCGAAGATCGATCTTAGGTCAGGATATCATCAGCTAAAGGTAAGAGAGCAGGATATTGAGAAAACTGCATTCAGAACAAGATATGGACATTATGAGTTTTTGGTTATGTCGTTTGGACTAACCAATACTCCAGCAACATTCATGGATTTGATGAATAGGGTTTGTAAACCATTCCTCGATAAATCAGTGATAATGTTCATAGATGATATTTTGATTTATTCAAAAAGCAAGCAGGAGCATGACAAGCATCTGCGTGAAGTGCTAGAAGTTCTGAAAAAGGAGAAGTTGTATGCAAAGTTCTCCAAATGTGAATTTTGGATTCAAGAAGTCCAATTTTTGGGTCATGTGGTTAACCAGGAAGGGATTATGGTTGACCCAGTGAAAATTGAAGTTGTAATGAAGTGGGAACAACCGAAAAGTCCCACGGAGATCCGAAGCTTTCTAGGATTAGCTGGATATTATCGAAGATTTATCCAAGGCTTTTCTTCAATAGCCGCTCCATTGACAGCTTTGACCCACAAAGGAGCTACTTATACTTGGAATGAGAAGCATGAAGAAGCATTCGAGAAGCTAAAGAAGAAGTTGTGTGAAGCACCGATTCTTTCTTTACCTGAAGGAGTTGAAGACTTCGCAGTTTATAGCGATGCATCTAGAGTTGGGTTAGGTTGTGTTCTGACCCAAAGGGATAACGTGATAGCATATGAATCGAGACAATTGAAAGAACATGAAAAGAACTACCCCACTCATGATCTGGAGTTGGCAGCGGTAGTATTCGCCCTAAAGATATGGAGGCATTATCTTTATGGCACAAGGTGCAAACTTTTCACTGATCATAAGAGTCTTCAGTATCTCTTTAATCAGAAGGAATTGAATATGAGGCAACGACGCTGGCTAGAGTTACTCAAGGATTACGACTGTGAGATACTTTACCACCCTGGTAAAGCAAATGTTGTCGCTGATGCTCTCAGTCGGAAGGTAAACCATGAAAAGAAAAGGCCAAAAGCGTTGAGAATTGAAGTTGTCTCGACAATTTTGGAAAGTATAAAGAAAGCTCAGGGAGAAGCTTCAGAGAAAAATGACCGAAAGGAAGAACGTTTAGGCAAAACGTTAGTGTTCGATACAAACGGTCAAGGACTGAAGGTATTCCAAGATAGGATTTTGGTACCTAAGACAGGAGGAATAAGAGATCTTCTGATGGAGGAAGCTCACATAACCATGTACTCGATTCATCCCGGCAGCACAAAAATGTATAGGGATCTGAAACCCTACTACTGGTGGCCGACGATGAAGCTCGATGTTGAAAAGTATGTGGCCGAATGTGTGACATGTGCAAGGGTTAAGGCACAACATCAGAAATCGTATGGGAGTTTAGAACCTTTACCTGTACCCATGGGTAAATGGGAAGACACCACCATGGATTTTGTAACTAAACTGCCCAGAACTAAAAGCGGTCACGACATGATTTTGGTGGTCGTTGATCGATTCACAAAAAGTGCACATTTCATAGCCGCCAATGAGAAGTGGTCTATTGAAAAGCTTGCACAAGTTTACATGAAAGAAATAGTGAAAGCTCATGGTGTTCCCCTGACGATTGTGTCAGATCGCGATAGTCGTTTCACGTCGAGGTTTTGGAGAAGTCTACAAGAGGAATTGGGTACGAAATTGTGTTTAAGCACAGCTTACCATCCGCAAACCGATGGTCAGAGCGAACGAACGATTCAACCATTAGAGGATATGCTACAAGCATGTACCCTAGAATTCCAAGGTAACTGGGATGAACATTTACCTCTGGTAGAATTTTCCTATAATAATAGTTTCCACTCAAGCATCAAGATGGCACCTTACCAAGCTTTGTATGGAGAAAAGTGTCGAAAGCCGCCGTGTTTGCTTGAAGCTAGGGAAAAGCAGTTTATGGGACCCGAGATAGTCCATCAGACTGCTGAAAAGCTGAAAGTGATTAGGGAAAGGATGTTAGCAGCTCAAGATCGTCAAAAGAGCTATGCTGACAAGAAAAGACAACCGATAATATTCGAAGTTGGAGATTCGGTTTTACTTAAAGTCTCGCCGTGGAAGGGACTTATAAGATTTGGTAAAAGGGGAAATTTGAGTCCAAGGTTTATTGGACCGTTTAAAGTTCTTCAGAGGATTGGGAACCAAGCTTACAAGCTAGAACTACCAGAAGAAGTAGATGGTATTCATAACACTTTCCATGTGTGTTATTTGAGGAAGTTCATGGGAGATGTTCCCGATATAATTCCAATTTCTGAATTAAGGTTGGATGAAAGAAAGAGGTTAATCGAAGAACCAGAAGTAATCGTTGACCGTAAGACTAAGAAGTTACGACGCAAGATGGTCGATTTAGTGCTTGTGCGATGGAAACATACGAATGGGCCAATTCTCACCTGGGAAACGGAGAGTGACATGATGAGTCGATATCCACATATGTTTGCTGATGTGTGATTCGGGGACGGAATCATCCTAAGGGGAGAGAATTGTAACGCCCGTGTTTCTAGGATAGGCATTAAACGTCGAAAATAAAGATGAATTATGTGATTATTATGTGAATTATGTGTTTTATGCTTAATTATTATGATTTAATTAATTTAGGATAAAAATAAATGTCAAAAATAAATATTAGATAAAGCTGATATCTATTAAGATAGTTGTAGTGGCCGAAACAAGGATTCCAGAGATATAAAGAATACCGAAATCCGAGTTATAACGAAGAAGTTATGACTTGTCGAAGTTTCGCGACAGAACCGACATGACGTTGTGTGACGTAAAAAGTGAATTTACGGTAAAGTGCTTTTTAGCCTTAGCGATATAAATAAAAGTCGTAGTATTCGTTAAACCGAGAATTTTCATAAAAAGAAACGTCCAAATCTGACTTCGTATGAGGAAGTTATGATTTTTCTAAGTTTCAGCTTAGCAGTAGACAGCTAAAAAATCAAATTTTAGATTGAGTGATATTTAGCCAACACAACCTAAATGAGAATCGAAGGTCTCGTCAATAGTAGTACAACGGTAAAAAGACAGACGAAAACGGACGTCGGATGAAGAAGTCATGAATTTTTAACGGATTTTCCTGTCCCAGTCTGTTAAAAATAATAATATTAAAAATAAGTTCAAAATTACCCGATAGAGTCAAAACAAAAGTTGTAGAGTATAATCTTGCCTACGCATGCATATAAAGAACGTCGAAAACGGAGCTCGTATGAGAAAGTTATGGATTTTTGAAGTTCGAGACACAAAATCCAAGAAATCACGAGAACCGAGAAATTTCGCATGGCCAGGGTTCGGCCACGCCACCCTCGCACGCGAGTCTGCCCCATGTCCGATTTGATGAGTCATCCGAAGCCAGATGTCCGACGCGTGTCACCTGCTCCTCGCATCCGAAACGCGGCCCAGTCCGGATCCGACGCGTGTCATTGATGTGGCGCTTCCAAGTTCGGACCTGTGTCCGCCTGCGAACCGAGTCGCGTAGCCCCTCCCCCTCCAATGGAATCTGCCATGTGTCCCATTCCTCTCGCTTCGGATCCGAGCCTCGCAGCTATATATTGAGGGTGCGAACCCTCCCGGCTAATGTCACAAATTTTCACATTTTTCACCCCTAAACCCTCTTTTAAGCTATTTTACAACCCCCAAAGCCCCGAGATCACACCTAACACCCGAAAAACGTTCTGAAGTGCCCGAAGACCCCGAGAAATTTATCTTTTCGATTTGAAGCTCAACCTTCGCAAGGCCCGGTTTTTCATTAAAGCTCCCGGTTTCATCAGAAACGATCGTTTTAGGAAACGAAGTGCTGCCCGATTATCGTTAAATCATGTGAGTGTGTAGTCACTTTCATCTTACACATAGATATGAAGTATTTTCTATAAAATACGTGCTATGTGTAATTATATTATTTGTTTATTTGAGATGGATGTTGAATAGATGTTTTATACAAGTTTTAAACTGTATATATAGTTTTATCTACAAATATGTTGGGTAAAACATGGGTAGATGAAATAGTTGATGTGTGTTAAAATGATGAGAGGCCTCGATGTTGTTGTTGTTGTTGTTGTCGTCATCTAACGGAGTATAGATGACGACCACAGACCTTTCTAGACAGTCCAGTGGAACACTAGCAGGTTCGCAGCCTGTAGGTGTTAGTGAACTATATGTTCATTGGTGTACTCCATCCCCCTCATGGTTGCCTTATTTGACATAAATTGCTGAGGAATCCCTAAAGCAGTGTTGTTACCCTGATGAAAATCCTTAGACTAGGTCTCTTATGATAGGTGTTTAAGGACGTAAAATGAGGATAACGGGAACGGGTAATCAGGGTTATTGTTGTGTGATGAAGTTAATAAATTTATTTTTTTGTTGATGAATTTAATAAATTTATTATTATTTGTGGGTTGAAAACCCTATATGCTCACCAGGCTCTCAAGCCTGACCCACTCAGCTTTTTATATTACAGGTAGTGGACCCAGCATAGTTGGATGACAACGAGGGATTTTTGGATTATAGGCCAGTAGTTGTAAATAATTGTTGTAAGGCTTATAATGTATTGTTTATGCTTTTGGTCCGATAACTTAGGATATCGGGCAATAATGTCCTTTATATAGATTTCTGAAAACAGGGGCAACTCATCGAGTCCCTTTGACCGACTCGTCGAGTCCATCACTTAAAAACTGTGCACGGCTTGTACGGTAAGGCACCTGATGTTTCACGAATATTCTCATCAACTCGTCAATTTGATGGCCAACTCGCCGAGTTCTTCACATTTTAAGCTCTATTTCTTCAAACTTTAATTCCCGAACTTCCGATCGCTAATCCCGCTTCCTTTTTCAATCGAGCATGTCTTTTAGGCTGAAAATATAATTTTAACATAATGAAGTACCTTTTGTTCAATAATTGAGACAAAATATCCAAAAAGTGTTAATATATTATACGGAATATATGACTAAATATGCACATATCATTATGAAAAACGAAAGATATGATCTTAGTTTTTTGTGGCAAAGATGAACTTAAGGTGAGTAGATATAGTGACACCATTTTTCAAACAGATCAAAATAATAGTTATTCACAATTTTGTTGGGTATTTCTATTAAGTGGTGAAGCGGTGACTTAGAAGAGTTTCAAGCATCAGACGGTGGCTAGTTCTACTTGTGAATTAGAGTACATCGCAACAAGCAAGGTAGAAAAGGAAGCAATGTGGTTGAAGAATTTTATTGGAGATGTTGGAGTTTTTCCATCAATACAAGAACCAATTGAGATATCCTGCGATGACGAGGGTGTGGTGGCTCTAACTAAAGAACAAAAGGATCATGGTAGATTCAGACACATCAAAAGGAAATACCACCACATCAGACATAAAGTAGAAGAACGCGTACTCATGGTAAAATTTGTATCATTGGAGGATAATCCTGCTGATCCTCTTACAAAGGGATTAGGCAAGATCAAGCACTTAGAGCATTCTAGGTGCATGGGGATAAAAGATGATGTTAGATTCTAGATTTTAGTAGTTAGTTAATATTTTGAAACGATGTAACAATAATAAATTGTAATTTAATGGTGATAATTAGATAGAGATTTATTTATATTCACAGTATGTGATACCATTTGTTAATTAGTTTATTCTTGTGTTTCACTTTGTATATTGTACTTCCAGAATATTAATTTATTCAAATTGCCACTGTCGGTCATACTCTGAGAGTAAGTATTGATTTAAGATTGTCATGAATTGTTCGAAGATTGTCCATAGAGATTGGACATTGCATATGGAAAGTTGCGATATTCATGAGTACTTAGAAAATGGGGACTTTGAGTATTTGTTAAACTCAGGCTTAAAGATTACTTCATGGATTCAATCACGAGTAATTCTAAGACGATAATATCTACTATTCATAAAACATAGATATATAAGTCATATTTTGCAAATCAGTTGTGCATTGGTTTACTCCAATGCATCTCGTATCTGAGTATTTAAAATGTAATTCCATGCATGATTTGGTGAGTAAAATGTATGATTATATAGTCAAAGTTTATTCGTTCCTTTTGTCTTAACATGAAAAGCGATATCTTTGGGCCCTCAGTTATTTGATGTTGACATTATAGTGTTGGGCCCAGCCGGGACTAAACTGATGTGTTCAATTAGTAGTCTGATGACATCATCATAAATCGGGAAACAAGACTTGGACAATGAAATTGATTCTAATCTATATCGCTTATCTTAGGAACAACGTCTAATCAGAGCTTAGAAGTATATTTGGAAAACACTCTTAACTGGTTATTCGGAGTTATACTTGCAATTGTAGTCAGCGACTTATCCAAGTGGGGGACTGTTGGATTAAGGTGTCTAAGGTCCTAACTAAATTGGTATAAGGTTGAAGAATAAAAGTAAAGTCATTTTTGGGTTGCCCTCATAACCAGGAAATGGATTGGATTGATCAAATGAAAGAGATAAATGATTTATTAATATATTATATGATTAATATATTAATTTGAAATAGTAATAATTAGTTAAGAATTAATCAGAATTAATTTGGAATTAATTATGGGTTAATTAGAATTAATTAAAGATGCAAGGGATGAGTTGCAATTGTTCAATAGTTGAACAAAAGAGAGGATCTAGAATCCTCATATGCATGGACGGTTTTAGAGGCTCTTGATAGAGCTTCTGGAAGCCTCCAACTGATAAAAGGAAACTAATTAATTACTTATTTGAAAAATTATTATTTTAAGTTCAAATCTAAGGTTTCTAGGATTATTAAGCAGTTATATAAAGGGGTTTAATCCTTGTATTTTCGGCCTAACGCATACACAAGAGTAAATCCGACTTCCTCTACCCTTTCTCCTTCAATCCTAGGGTTTCTTGAGTTTTTAGTTGTGACGCATTAGAGGCAGGCATGCTTTTGGAGCTAGTTTTCAAGGAGACTATAAAGGGTTTTTTTATTAGCTTGTTTCGAATCAAATAAATATATGTGGTTCTATCCATTAATTTAATTCATAGGGTTTATAGTTTTTGTTTCATAAGTATGTTGCTATTAATTAAGAAAATATATAGATCTAATTAATTTGCATGTACCCTCAAGAGTTAAGTGGTATTTCGCATGTACAAATTAATTTTAACCTAAAAATCCCCCAATAATATTAGCATGAAGCAAAAAAATGTGTTGATTGTAGATTAAGCAGCCATTATTACGTTATACCATAACATCTTAATAAGACAGCATATGTATGTGATCTTTCAAAGTGATTATTGCAAAATCAACTTAAAACTCAAAATCAAGAGGTAATCTCAGTAATCAGTTGTCTTATAACTCTTTAAAACTCCAACTCTTATTAGTTTGACATTACATAACCAAAAACTAAATCAGGTTTTGCAAACTGATTATTGTGAATTCACTTTAAGTAAAACAAACTTTTATTGACTAAAAATCGAATGCGTTAAAATGAAAGAGTAAAAACCCAATTAGCAAGCACTAAACAAAACAATTAGGGAAATTGAAATCTATTTAACTAAAACTATCAAACATATCTAACATAATAATAAAAAGTAAAGATAGGCATACTATATACATAGATGGAGATGTAGAATGCATAGCCTAATTTGAATCTTTAATCTTCATAGCCTCTTGAATCCATATCCAATCCTAAAACCCCTTTCCTGCATGGACATTAGACTGGTGAAATCAACCTAAAAATTTCATGGAAAATTTCTAAACAACCAAAACCACCCTCGAACTATATAAAAATGATAGGAAAGAAAAAAAGAAAGCAATATAATAATTTATAAAGTCGATTTTATCAAACCTGATAACTAATTTCCTCATAAATATAATAACACATACAAGAACATATAAGATTCGGATCTTAAACAGTAGATCAACCACTCGTTTGATCTGGGATGAAACAGGACCAATCCTTCTTCGATTAATATGTTGCAACCTCTCAGTGTCATTGGATAATTTAATTGGAAAATAAAGTAATTTGGTGGAGGTGTTTGCATGACGCACAACTAAAGGCATACAAGGGTGTATGTCTATTTTTTTCCATTCATATAACCATCTTCACTTTTTCTGCTTACTTCCTAACTTTATGTATTAAGTCATTTCTACATTAAGTCAAAAGGAAACACTGGATTGAAAATTTCCCCAATGTGCATATGATGTGTAGTCTGTATCATCTTACTAAAATCTAATATGTCAATAATGCGTTTAGAATTTAAGAACTTGAACTACAGTTGACAACTGAAAAAATAAATTAGCTTTAAACAAAGGCAAACATTTTACTGACCTATGGGCTACCAGTGATTCCTTCAATTTGGCCAAGTGTCTTGAGTCAACTAATTGTTATGGTTTATTGGCTCCAACAATAAAGAAGGTGTCAAAATCTGATAGAATGTGTTGAGAAACAGTGGTAAGTTAAGAAATTGACAATTATCTTACTTTTAAAACACATAACTCTGAAGGTTTACTACTTGGTTCATCTTGTTCATTCACAGGCCTTAGATGCAGAAATGATGATTTAATAAGTCCCTGAAACTCTTCTCAAGCCAAGTGTAATCAGCTTTTTTACTCCTAACCCATTTCTTTTCTTTTGAAGGCCACTAACTTACATCATCCATCACTTTGATTAGCGGAATCAAATAATTTATTTGTGTTCCATCATTTTTCTAGAAATCACGTTGAAGGTTAATAGAGATACACAGAAAAAAGATTGATTTTTCAAAAGTAAAATGGAAGTTAAATCGATAAATTAGCTAAAAATGACCAAACATAAGTGGATACTACCAAAATTGTATAAGGAAACGGGAAAGCGAGGGTCCGAGGGTCCGAGGATTCAATTGTGGTTTAGACTGGTGGTGGCGATAAGCTATTGTGGTGGCAGCAGCTGACACTGGTTGATTTCAAATTCCACCAAAATTGTATAAGGAAACGGGAAAGCGAGGGTCCGAGGATTCAATTTTGGAGGCGACGAAAGGTTTCCGAACTTTGAGAATCAAATCACCGTTTTCTCCAAATCATCAGAAATTATGTAGGTCGAAGTGATAACATTTAAGACTGGCCTTTCTTTAGTTGGGGTTTATGAATTTGACTGTAGGAGGAGAAGATAGATGTGGGTTCAATATGAATGGGGATTTATGGTTTTGGATGATGTACTCTCACAGTTTCTCCTACTCATCTTCCATCAACTTCCTTCCACAACTCAATCGTCAGATGCCTCCGATAATCTTCGGCTGGACAATATCACTGTATTCTCCGGTGGTCGGCACCGTCACCATCGGCAACTGCCCTCCTCTTTTTTGTTCTTGTGACCACACAACAAGACAGAGAAATCAATGGAAATGACAGTGAGGACGAAACCGGTGTAGACTCAAAAAGTGGAGGGAGCAATACATGCGGCGGAGGCAAGAGTGAAAAATCAGGAAGTTTTTCATTGAGGGCAGAGATAAGAGTGAATTGGGAGCGATAAAGATAGATAAAGATAAGAATAAGGCGGTGAGCAGCAGAAGAACGATTTTATTGGAGGACGAAGGCGGTGAGTGTGGAGCAACTACGGCTCCAAACAGGCTGTATTGGATCCAACAGCTAAAACGATAAGCCATGGCTTTAAACCACATATTGTTCATAAGCATGTTTGTAATTAATTGTATGTATAATTTCCCATTTCGTTTTCTGGCATATGGATGATTAATAACTTGATTAAAAAAATTGTATTTTTATCATATCAAATAAATAGTCTGTATTTTTATCTTATTAATAAGCTTGTAGTTATCAAAAGGCTTTTAATCCAACGGTATCAGATGTTGTCATTCCTCCTTAAGGTTGAGGGTTCAAATCTTGTTTGAAACATAGATGAATTTAAAAGTAGTTTAAGATTATATTATATTTGTTGTTCAAAGAAATATTAAAAAAAAAAGCTAATAGTCTTATAAATTTAGAGCCCAAAAGATAAAAGAAAATGTTCCTCATTTGGTTGCCTTTTGCATTTGTTATAATTGATTTCCATTAGGCATACGTTGACACTTCATAGTGACTGTTGGGCACTTCATAGTGACGACACTTATAGCATAATTTTTTATGTGATCGGATAATAGTATTTTTATTGTAGTTTTGTTTAACTGGATTTGAAATAAAAGCCTGTATTTTTTGTAATTAGAAGATTTTCCATTATTTGATTTGGATACGGTCATAATTGAAATATGACACTTCTATGGAATATTTCTAAAATGAATGGTAAAAGGTGTGGTAGTTGTTTTGTCAATGGTAAAAATATGACACACTGATCACGTAAGATTTTATAATTTTTGTCACAATTTGCTTATGATTAGGGTGATTATATTTTTATCCTTGAAATAATAATTAATAAAACTTAAAATTGCAATAACCAATCAATAGTTATTAGAATGGAAACAAAACCTCCAAACATTAACAATTTACCATTGAGAATTGTCAAAAAAAAAAAAAAAGTTAGGGCGGTGTTACCGCCGGTATGATATGCCACATAGCATACCGACATCAAATAAGGCATGACACAGTATAACCTTATAGTCATTTAGAGGCTTTGACCAAACAAACTTATAGTTACCTTTGTTGCTTACCATATCGTTTTAAATATTTTATCAAATGAGTATCCACTGTATTTAATAGATGAACACGAGACACACACATAGGCCTGTCGAAAAAACCCGAAACCCATTCTACCCACCCGACCCGTTCCGAATTCGGGTAGAATGAGTCGGGTAGAACGAGTAACGGGTATGAACATTCGGGTAATAGGTTAACCCGATAATAATATAGGTCGGGTTTTAGGTATGAATATTTATTTTCGGGTATACCCGAATACCCGAATTCGTCTTTTAAATAATACCAAATATACAATGCAGTCACGTACGCACACTTCAAATAAAACAAAACCTTTCGTTTCCTTCTTATGAACGACGGCTCGACAGTCGACGCAAAATTTCAAAGGGAATACGACGTTGAAGCTGAAGTCCTGAACCGTCATTACAATTCTCAATTTCTCACTATCGCACGGAATGGAATTAAAAAAGTACATAACATATTATAATGATTTGTATTGTTATTATATATGTACTTGTTAATTGTATGGAGTATTTTCCTATCCGATTCTTTATTAAACCAACCAACATGTAAAAATAAAAAAATAAAAATAAAAAAAATTATCAGTAACTGTCATTTAAGAAATTTTCGGGTATACCCGATAATTACCCGACCGGACCTCAAACCCGAATACCCGAAAACCCGAATTACAATATAGGTCGGGTATCGGGTATTATTTTCTTAAGGAAATACTCGTTCTACCCGAAACCCGAAAATTTTACCCGTTCGACATCCCTACACAAAAAAAAAAAAAAAAAAAAAAAAAACTGTAACAAAGCGAATCTTGGGCCAATAGCCCAAGATCTATATCTTTACGATTTATACACTTCCATTATAGAATCATGTGGGCCAGACTCTGATTAATTTTTTTTATACATTTTAAGCATTTATGTGGGCCGAACCCCATCGAGAACGATCAATCAACGCATAGAATTTGAACATTTTATAAATAATATAATATCTGAAAAGTTTTATTGTTATGATTAGAGCCATGACATAAACATAAGTCTTATAATTGTTTATTTTTATTTCCGACTTTAATGATTGATGTATGAAATTCCACACAAAAGATTTGATATTCAAATACTAACACCTTCAAATATCGTTAATGTTCCGCTTAGATGATATGGTTAATTATTTTTATAGTTACAAACTTACAATTATGACTATTTAGATTGTGTGATTTATTATTTTGCTCTTGTTATAAAAGTCTAATGGTTGAGGCGTGAATTTCATTCAGAATATCTATATTGAAACCCTAACATATCTAATATTCTACGATTAGTTTTCCACGTGGGTCCTTAGCCAGTTATTATGAACCGTTTAGATGTTACGATTTATATTTTTTAGAGTTGTAATTATGATATAATTATTTTATGTAAAAGATTTGGAAACTTTTATTGAGTTTTTTACGTAACGATTTCATTTATTTACCAAGAAGTTCTCAATTACATGAATAGTATTTAAAGTTTATTTTTGGCATTGTTTAATAAACAATTATGAAATTTATTAGTTTTGTCGATTAAGACAATATTAGCTATTCTAATAAAAGAATTTAAATCGCAAAAACTTAACATTTATCTGGAACATGGTGAAAAGAAAATAAAATGAGAATATTTTTACACGTTTTTCGGAAAATAAGGTGGCCGTTTGGTTCGCATAATGTTTACGAAGGAATAGAATATGTCAAGGAATTGGAATATGTTGGGAATTGTAATCAAATTTCATAGTTTGTTTGGTTGGTAGGAAATGAAATTGAAATCCAATTTCATATTATGTTTGACCGGAAGGAAATGGAATTGGAATAACATAAAATGACATAATTGTCCTTATTTTTTACTTAAAATTACTTTGTTTTATAAGTTATATGTGGTGGTGGTTGTGGTGGCGTTCACAAACTTTTATAGTTTTATACAACAAGGGCTCATGACACATATTCTACGCTCATAAACTTTTATAGTTTTATATAACAAGGGCTCACGACTCTTATGTCGTTCTGTAATCAACACAGACTCACTACTCTCTTGTCGTTCCACCATCAACCCCTTAATAATGAGTATTATACGCTTACAGCTCTTGTACCCTTCCACCATTAACCCCTCAACATAACATATCAACATATCAACCAATCGACAATCCACATTCATAAACTATTCTAGACTACCCGAATAATCACCTTCTACCCGTACATCTACCTCTTATCATACAAATTATATATACCATAACATGTAGTATAGTGAAAAAAATTCACCTAAAATTCGTAATTCACTCCATCTCGCATGGGATGGAAGGTGAAATCGAAATTCACTCCATCCCACATGGGATGGAAGATGAAACTTAGATGAGGATTTAAGGCTATAAATGGGGTGTTAAGGATTTCATTCTTCCTTGTTCATTGGCTTGATTTTTCGCTAATTCCCTTATTTATCTCACTGGAATGAAAATCTTAACCCACATTAGGGTTTGTAGAATTTTTATCGTCTTCCTATTTATCTTTTGATTCTCTCTTTGGTGTCTTGGGTGTGATACTATTAGAGGGATTCTGGTTTGGGTTCTCTAATCCAAGCAATATTGAGAAGGATAAGATCTCAGGCATGGAGATTAATAGCTACATAAGAGGTATGTAACTCTTTCTTTATTATGTTTTAGTATGGTAGCAGTGATATCATGAAACTTAGATGTTTAGGGTGCATGAACACATAGGATTATTGGTTTATTTTGGTTGTGCTTGATCGTGTGTTTAGATGCATTGAAAACTCAATAGTGGTGTAAGAGCCTTAGTTTATGATTACTTGCACTCTAATCCAATATGATTTAAGTAAAAATTGTTTGTAATTGTAATAAGAAAAACGAAAAAATAAAACTTGTTAATTGCAGGTGCGGTGCGTTTGTTTCTGGGAGTGATGTGTCCAGCCGCATCTAGGGTTTCTTGATTGCTTTCCTTATTAATTTCAAACTTGAAGGTTTTTTTTAATTTTTGATAATTGTCTTTTATAAGATAAATATTATTTAAAAGTGTTTTAAATCTGGATATTTATCTTGGCTAAATATTATTTAAACAAGAAGCATGTTCATGATTCGCATGTGGTGGAAGTGATCTGGGTCTTTTGTTAAAGCTCTTGCAATCCATATTTATTTTAGATAGTTAATAGTTGAATTATATTATATATGTTGACGGTTACAGTTTACAGAAATAATAATCTGAAAAGTATTGTTTGACTCAAGAAAAATACATCATTAACTTGTAAACATACATCAAAAACACATTTCTAAGCCACAATTCTTTAAGCATCTAATGGTGGCAGTTGAACCAAACATTTTTTATTGAAACCAACATATAAAGTCTTGGTTGTGTTTAAGAAAATAATCTAATTATAACTTACCTAGTCATATAATTGCATCCTTTCTATTTCCATCTTCCATGACCACACAAACCTTACATCATTTCACCTGAATGTGAAAAGCAACAAATGAGTACTTATTAAGAAAAAAAAATTCCGTCCTTGATGTTAAGCTTTGGGTTTATTCAAAATAGAAATTAATGTAATCTAAAAAATGGAAAACCACATTATATAGGCATTTTAGCAATTGTAATAAAAATGCATAATAGTTTAAGTCCAATATGAAATTAGTAAACCATTTTAGTCAGTTAATGGAAAGAATTAGGCATAATGAAAAGCTTACTATGTAGTCTACAGGAATTGAAACGTACGGTCTCAAGTGATTCCGACAAACTCATCACTTCCCATTCATCACCCATCCAATAATAAATAAATTTAATAATACATAGAGATATATATTTTTTCCAACAGTACAATCTACAAAGACTAAATGAGTCAAGATTTGACGTTTAAAAAAGACGACACAGAAGTATAAAAAGAAGAAGATTAGAGTTTTATCTTAGAAAACCACAAACATGGTTACAAAATCATGATTAAACCTAATGATGTCTAATCTAATGGAATGCTTTCAACTTCAACAACTTCAGTAGCTGTTGCAGTGATTGCACAAGTTAAGGCTTGTGTAGTCTTGAATATCAGGAAACTTATTGTTAGTTTGTTGAAAAGGACACCACCGATCCTTGTTCCAACACATCTAATAAAATAACATGTCAAAACTATAACTAGAGTCATGATGATGTATTAAAATCATATGTGATAATTTATAGTTGATATTTACCTCCACTTTGAACTTCTCCAAATTTAGAGAGTCGTTGATCACATGTAGAACAAACGAAAGGTCAAGTGAACACATGCTAAGATCAAGTGTTCTCAAGTGAGTTAGTGAAATGGGGACCTTATGTGGCGTACTACCTGCAGTTAAGTGTTTTAACCAAATACTAAATATAAGATTAAAAGTTTAAAATATGATGACATAAAACAATCAAGTTAAGTATTACTTTGATACACAACTACGAGATTTCCAAAACCTAAACTGAAGGTAATCACATAAAAAGATCAGGTATTCACACCCGATAACTGGAACCCATCCCCCCCCCCCCCCCAAAAAAAAAAAAAATGGCAAAATCGTTCCTACTTTTGTTGACATACCATGTCAGAAATTTCACATTTTCAGGAAAAAAATCCTACCAATGTCAATTTTTTTGGCATTGAGAGCAACACTAATAACCTTTAAGCCCTTGCAAGTCTTGCACCTTCAACAACATGATGACAAACAAACATCATTCAGTTGAACTATAACCTTGAACCAATAAAAACCCAACAAAATAAATAGGGAATAAATAATCTTGATAAATATAAGGGCATGCTTGGTTAAACGACCTCCAAATTCCTTTCTCATATTGGAATTATGGCATGGATTTAACGTTATCTGGTGTGTTTCCCATGACATCGACACAGTTGGAGAAGAAGACCAGGAAAGCATTGTCTTTTTTCAGCCTTTAGAGGATATATGTGGAAAGAGGATATCAATTGTCAAACAATAAGACATAAGATGTTAGATTTAAGAAGGCAAAATTTAACTTTTATTCTATCATCCAAAATCATAGATAAATTAATATTTCAAATTCCGATAATAGTTCCCAGATAATAATATAAATGAAAAAAATAAAATAAAATCGATGAAGAGAAAATGAAGAATCAGATATGTGAACGAACCTTTGCGAATTGCCCCCAAATTAGGTATTCGTTCTCTTTTTGTTTCTTCTCTGATTCCGATTCCGAATTTGATGTGAACGTCAGCGGTGAACTCGTTGGCATTAGAGAAAGGAAGTGTTTGGAGGCGGTGACGGGTTTTCCTTGTATTTACTCTTGTTCTACATCGGTTTCTTTGCGTCACTGATTTACCCATCACCCTTTGCTCTGTTGTATCAAAAACAAAAAAAAAATCATAATCCCAATGTCGCAGTAAGGAAAAACAAAGGGATCCTAAAATTGTTGTGTGAATCCATTCCTCATGTAGTCGTCCCTTTGCTCTGTACCTGAAATACTGATGGCCAAAATCCCTCACGTCGACGATGGGAAATCGAGGTCTTCCTCTCCAATACATGTATGTCAGTCAAAGGCGGTGGAGTCGGAATAATTGGATTGATTCGAAGCAGATGAAGCACAAGAGTGATGTAAGGGGCGAAAAGAGTAGGTAGCCGGTGGAGTGGTGGGAGTTATATCCAAGGAGGATTCGGCCCGGAGTTATGTAAGGGGGTTTCTTAATATATATATATATATATATATATATATATATATATATATATATATATATATATATATATATATATATATATATATATATATATATATATATATATATATATATATATATATATATATATATATCATACTATACTTATAAAGGAGACATTTTTCCTATCACCTCTTGCATTTGAAACCCTCACACAAATTTTCAATCACCTCATGTATTTGAAACCCCCACACATTTTCACCTTTAAAGTAATTAATCACACATCATGAAAGGTTTTATAACTTATATAATGTGTTTAATAAACAATTAATGGATAGTCTACTATAAAAATGTCATTCTCTTTGAGTAAACACACAAATACAAATCACATACATAATTCACAAAGAAAACAAGTTTAAAGGTTTTGTGTTGGTTTGAGGGCTTTGGACCATTTTTCGAGCCATGTTATTATGTTAAAGTTTTTAATTTATGAGTTTCTTATATACTAATTCTTTTTTTATATTTTTCTTGGTTTAAGTATTCTTTTAAGACAATCATTGTATGTTGTGGTTGAAATTTTAATGTAAATTAGATTAGATTAATGTTATGGATCATATGTTATGGAAAGTGATAGAGATAATATTTAATTAAATATTGTATATATGTTTGTATGTTTGTGTTGCTTCAAAGTAATAATTAATTAAAAATCATGGATATGCAATATTATCCATAGTATCCATATAAGTCTCTTTTAAAATGCAAATTGCTTATCTTATCATTTCATATTTTAGTATAAGTTTAACATTTTAATTATAATAATAAGTGTCTTTTAAAAGTTTTCTTTCGTTTATTAATAATAATAAGTGGTTTTAAAACTAATGAACCATAATTATAAATAATAAAATCAAATTATAAAAATCATGGATATTTCATATTATCCATGCAAGTCTCTTTTGAAATACAAATTGTCTATATTATCAGTTTATTATTTAATGTATGTTTCACATTTTTATAGTAATATTAACTGTTTCTTAAAAGTCTTTTTTAACTTATAAATAATAACAAGTGGTTTAAAACTAAATAACAATAATTTTAAATGATAATAACATCAAATTATAAATTATATAACGTTAACAACAAATAAATTATATTTTAAATGAACATCATTACTGAAATTAGAAAATAATCGCATAAGTAAAAATTTAAATTAATCAATCATAACAATTGTTAAAAATAATATTAAATAGATAATTATATTTAATTTTATTAATGAGGAAGGTGGGTTGATGTCAACGAATAATATTGTTCAAACATTATGTCAAAGTTAATGTCAATAACATAACCATTTTAAACATATATTTTTTAACATTTTAACGATATATTTTTAACCTACGTTGTGCAACGCACGGGAATTCGTCTAGTATATATATAAAGCAAGTATTTTTCCTTGAACCTCATGCATTTGAAACTTTCAAGACCATTCAACTTATACAAATTAGTTTATGCAAACTTCCAAGACCATTCAAGTGTAACACTCCTCCCCCACTAACCTACTATTAACATATTTCTTTAAGATTGGTCGCAGTACATAACAATTACTATAGTTTTGAAATTCAAATCACCATTTTATTTTAACCGTTCATTATTTTCCAATATTTCATAGCTTTAACGACAAAAATGAAAGTACAATACAAAAGTATGATAATTTTTTTAAAATACAATAATGAATTTTTTTTCAAATAAGTAGTTTTTAATTAACTAAAATAATCATTGTTTAACATAACGTAAAACTAAAGATTAAATTATATTATATTAAAAAACTATTGTTATTTGAAATAATAATAATAATAATAATAATTTAGGAAATAAAAAATATTCAAATAAATTATTTATAAATTAATTAAAAAATACCTATAGTTTAAAATAATTTTAAATCAAAAAACTTAATTCAATTTGATTCAAACACAACTTTTTATCTTTTTTTTTATCGTATACTTAAAATTATTATAATATTAATTACAACTTAGTATAAAAATTATTATTTCAATGATAAATACTTATAATATTGTTTTTATAACATATAACTGTTAATATTTATATTACATTAGTAGGCACAACTAAAGAGTTTAAAACTCTCACTACAACTCAATAGTTTTTTAATTTAATGTAATTAAAATTTCAAATTTAATGTAATTAACCATGCCTTTATATTTTCCACTACATTCAAAAGTTTTTTAAACTTATGATTATTAATGTGCAATGTTTTTTTATTTTTCACTTATTTATTATACATATTGTAACTATATTAGTAGTATATAAGTAAGTTTTGATTAAAAAAATCATATGTTTAAAAAGATTTGTGATTTAAAATAAAAGAGTTGAAAAAAATAAGTTTTGTCGCAACAATGGTTATTTCAACATGGATTTTTTATAACAATGTTTCTATATATCAAATGTATGTTGATTTCTAAAAATTTATTTTGAATGATTTATAAGTGTTTAATAAGTTTTGTTTGATGTAAATGTTATAGTAGATGTTGTAGTGTTTTTATTTTATTAAAAACTATAGTGTTTTTCCATACTATTTGTTATTTGTTTTATATACAAATCGGCATACGTTTTATATATAATTTTCACAACTTAAAACATTCTATAAATTCATCAAAAGTTGTATTATTTATTTTTTCATACTATATATTTGTTATACATATAAATTAATATATTTTTGATATATAATTTACACAACATAAAACGGTTTATAAAATCATGAATTAATAGTGGAAATAACTAATGATATAAATTTATTATAATTAATAAAACTAATATGTTAACTATAGAGTTTGTTTTGCTACTGACATTGGTTTTTCATGTATAAATATTAAATCACTGTTAAATGTTATTTTTATAATTAAATAACTATTTTCACGCGCAACGCGCGGAGATTCGACTAGTATATATATATATATATATATATATATATATATATATATATATATATAATATATATATATATATATATAGAGAGAGAGAGAGAGAGAGAGAGAAAGAAAGAGAAACAAAGAGAGAGATAGAGAGAGAGATTTTAAAATTGAATACTTATAATTGTATTAATTTAATATTATTAAAATAAAATTTAAATTTGAATATTTGAATTGGTTTTAATATTGTTTATAATAATGATTTATGAATTGAATATTAAACTAATATTAATTGTTAATATTGTGTCCTCACAATTTAATTATAATTAATAATAGAAAATCATATGTAAAGAATTTAAGTTTATCTAAAAATGTATTAGAATGGTATATATATATATATATATATATATATATATATATATATATATATATATATATATATATATATATATATATATGAAGACATTTACAACATGTGTTCTGGCATGTTTAAATATTGACATTATGAGTCTTATCATGACTAGGCTCGCACGCTCTAATGTTATAAGAGAGGTTTCTTTGATTCCGAATGAGGTCGGTTTTTAAAAGCTCTAGCTTACCACCCTCATTGTCTCTTTGCATTTTGAGAATGGAGTTACCGAAAGGGTTTGCTTGGATAATATTCAAGATAAAAGTATTAAGTTAAAAGTATAAAACAAAATCTTGTTTTATTAAAAAAAAACGTGAATCTTATGTTACCCATGAAATATGCACACTTCCTTTATAACCGACACATCAATCTGATAATATAGTTGAGAATGATGTGGAACTCATGAATCTTAACCGTAACTTGAGCCAAGGACCATGTATTTTTGCATGGTTGGTTCACCATTTATTCTATAATCCATGACGACCCGTCATAGAACTGAGATGATCATAATATTAACATGACATTGACAGTGAATGAATCTTAAAGATCTAGGAATCTCATAGTGAGTGAAATTCGAAAATAGTATTGCCTACCAAAATAACTTTATGGTGTGTTTACGACGACCCTTTATACATCATAGCGCCAAATATGAATCCTAGCCTAGTTAAATAATTTTATTTAGGGTAATTATTTTCTAAGTATTAATAAAACAAATTATAATCGAAATTGATATTGTATGATGTCTATAATCCTATCCGCTAAAATCTACTGCTACAAACCTCTAAAACGATAAACTACTAGGACGATCAATCTTATCCAAATTTGTAGTTTGTTAATAGTTCTCATAAATGAAAAGAAAGAGCGTGCCTTTGATAAAGCTCTTCATGAGCTTCCTCCAACCACTACGTTATAAAATATTAGAAAGAGAGCGGTTATCAAGTGTAAGTTGCATACAAGTAAAAACTGAATTCCATTGAGTTAGGAGTTGACTAGCATTAGTCAACTAGCTAACATGTATATATGATCAGTTCACTCTTATTTTGATATGAACAACTTTGAAATGTACATGGAGGCGTTGTATGGCATGTTGAGGTTTCCTTTTGGAACTAACATTTCTAATGATAGAAACTCCAACTTCAAATACTCTCGTATATTTAATATCATGAATAAAAGTGTCAAGAAGAAGAAAGCTAGTTGCCCATGGTTAAAAAGGTGATTAGTGTTGGTATACCTAATTTGAACCTAATCATCAAGGACAAAGAAAGGTTTTATTATGAGACATGGTATGATAATCTATTTGTTTCCATAACAAGAAAGGGACGAAGAAAGCATTAGTCAACTGAGTAGGTGAAATAAAGCTTTGAGTTGCTTTAAATTGAGAAAATCAGGGTTGGAAGTGTTCTGTTTAGTTTGGTATTCAATGTGAGATTGGCATGGTAATGGTTCAGTGTGGGCGGTCTGTCTGGGGGGTCTTACCAACTTGAGAGTTCAGGCTTCAGAAAAGTAGTAGTGGTTTTATGCATGGGTTTATGGGTTCGTCTTCGTCGGGTCGAAGAGTTCTGCCAGTGTGACAACCCGAAACTTTCATCTCGCACACTTAGTCAATTCAATCAAAGTTAAACTTGTTTTGTTGATTTCTGGTGCTATTTAAGGGTTCATTTAAGTGTTATAAGCTTGAGTACAACCAAGGTTGAGGTTAGGAATGAGTCAACAAGTCGTATACTGTCAAAACAAGGCCATACACACCTTTAGAGGGAGTGTACGGCCGTACACATGGGTGTGCGGCCGCACACAGACCTCCTAGCAGCACACTCCCTTCTTGACAGCACACCCACCCTATATAAAGGATGGACCCCTTTCCTTTCATTCCTTTAACACCTTGGCAGCACACAACACCATTTCTCTCAAGCTTCTTCAACCACAAACCTTCCAAGGCTGCAAAAAAAGTGAGTAATCTATCCCTTAGCTTGTTGTACTTGAAGGACCACTTCATCTAAGCCTTGATTCATTAAAGATTCATCATGTTCTTCATCATATGAAGGAGTACGGCCGCACACCTTCATAAGGGTGGCCGTACACACTTAAAACACCCTCCAAAGTGAGAGTTGGACCTCCATATTCGAGTTGGACATGAACCTAGCCTTGCTACACCCTAGATTTGGCATTTTGGACATCTTTGTGTGGAGTGTACGACCGTACACACTTGTGTACGGCCGCACACACACTTTTTAGGCAGCACACTCCAAGTGTGCGGTAGCACACCCAAGTGTGCGACCACACACCCAAGTGTGCAACCACACACTCATCTTAGGGCCACAAACACACTTCTAGGACCCCTATCTTGCACTACAATTGAGTATAGACCTAGGACACTTCATGGATTGCAGGTATGGACCTTGAAACACCCCAAGAACACCTTCCATCATGAGTGTATGGCCGCACACCCCTTGGGCCGCACACCCATGGCCGCACACACCTTAAAGGTGGCCATACACTCCCCTCATGCAATCCTTTAAGGTCCTAACACTTAGTGCAAGTAGCCTCAAGTTCCTAGAGTAGTTCTCCATCACATCTAGTGGTGAAATACCATCATTTGACTCCTTTATGTGTCATTACTTGTTAATTAGGATCAAATCGTGTTCAAGGTTTCACTTGAACATCCAACATTCCGTATCGATCCTTCATTCAAACCACTTGCCCGAGGTGAGTTCATACCCCTACGTTTTTCCGAGTTTTTCATGTTTTCAGGGGGGGAATACAAGCAAAAGTACAAGGAAACTTGTACTCAAAATATATTATTTTGTTTAAGATAATTAAACTTTCAGCATGCTTTTAACACGGAAAACAGTTTTACCAAACGATTAAGAAATCAACTCGTAGAAACAGCTTTCAAAACTAGAGCAATGAACTTGTGAACCACATATCATTTTATAAAGGATTCATGTTAATCATAAAAGGATTTTATGTATTATTACTTGTAAATTTGTTAGGCTAAGTTTGAGACACGTCCTTGGTAACACTCCCACAGAATCAGAGTGTAGGACTAGCACTTGTGACCAGAGTCTCTTGTAGGGAGAGCGTGACTGTTGTGTATAGATCTATACGGGACTGACAATCCCGCACCTCACTGCTAGCTATAGTTGGACCGGCAGGTCTGCGGATGACAAAGTCATTAAGGATATCAGCCGTTGCGGGCCATATCCAGTCAGTTATGGTCATGAAACTCACAACCTAGATAGCAGAGATTTACTTTTGTAATAATGAATCAAATGAACTAACCTCAAAGTAATAATCGATAGATTACTGGAGGGTATTACTAATAATACCTTCAGGACTTAGTTCATCACGATTTTCTTTTATTTATTTATGTAATAAGACTAATATTCCTCTCTGGGTGTAACCAGAGTTTTTAAAAGAAAACTGTTTTTCGAGTATGGTAGATACTTGCACACCTCAGTTTAGAACGGATAATCAATCATCAACCTTTAGGGAAAATATAGGATTTTCCCGGGATAACCCGGCTATTCAAAAACAGATTGTTTAATATGTAATCAATGGATATTCATATTCCTTCCACGACTCTTGGATTGTACATATCTTATATGAATCTGGAAGTCATGGAAGGAATGGGTTTTTCAAACACGTGTTTCATAAGAAAATGTAGGATTTTCTTGAGGAAACACTTTTCAAAAGGATTCCAGAAACACTTTTCCACAAGAACTAAATGCTTATGAACTCACCAGCTTTATGCTGATATTCTTCAAAACTGCTTGTATTCTCAGGGAATTAGTAGACAGGTACTCCCACGAGTTTTGCAGAAGTCGGAGCGTTAGAGTCACGTCTTTCTATTTTGCTTTTGATATGAACAAAACTATGTATTAAACAATGTAAACCTTTTTCATATATGTATTCAATGTCTGGTTGTATTTACTATGCTTGCTATGATACAATTGTTGTGATACTACGCATGACGTCCTCCACCCCCGAACGTTTCCGCCGTTCCGGTTTGGGGGTGTGACAGCCAGGGTTGGGTTTGGTTACTTTGGGAAGGTCGTTGTATGCGCAGGGTTTTCGGTTGCATTCCTCGGGTTGTTTGGTATGATCTGAGTGTTAGTAAGGAGCGATTTCGAGGACAAAATCTAATTTAATTGGGGGAGAGTTGTAACCATCGGTTTCAGATTTCTTCATTATTTGGGGTTATGGCCCAATCGTCAGTTATCATGAGGCTTAGGGCCTTGGGGAAGAAAGGATTTGACCCTTTTCGGATGTGGGTGTTATGGTTTAAGTGATCCAAGTGTACGATGGTGTTTTCGGAGCCCAAGGGTATAATTGTAATTTGTTAACTCAGTCCTTTATGAATTTTGGGTTTTTGTTCGAGAAGTTTTAAGGCGAGAGTGAGTTAACAGAAGCGTAGGGCTTCTCGTCACCTTTCCGAGGATATAGAGTTTGTTGGAAACGAACTTAGGACGAATGAGCTAGGGTCGAGTGAAGTTCTAAGTGTTGGAAGGTCATCTAGTACGCAGGGTGTACTAGATGTGTACGCGAGGCGTGGTGGGTAAAGTGGTCACGGGTAGTTCATGAGTACGCCGAGCGTACTAATGGGTACGCGTGGCATACTCCGTTCAGAGCCAGACCCTAATTTTGGGGTTCTTACCCTATATAAGCATCATTATGACCTTCCTTTGGGTCTTTTAAGTCAGCCTCCATCCCCTTTCATCTACCTTGAAACCCTAGAGTGCCTTAAGTGAGTCTTGGAGCTTGGAAGAGTGTTTGTGGTGGCTTGTGCAAGAGAAGGAGAAGGTTGAAGCCTCACTATTTTGAAAGGAGCTTAGAGATCCAAAAGCTGCATCATCATTTCGTGATCATGAAGGTATAAAGTCTCTATGTTGCTCACTCTTTGGTTAGATCTTATTTTTGGGTTTGTTCATAGTCCTTTTAGCCTATTTTGGTGGTTCTAGTGAGCTATGGTTGTTTCAGAGGTTTGATCTAGTGGATCTTGACGTTTTAGGTGTCCCAAAGGCATAAAAATGTGACTTTTATGGTTTATTTGGACTCATGCATGTGACCTTTCATTAAGCTCTTTTGAGCTCTAGAGTCCCATTAAGCCATGTATGCAAGTAAAGTTGTCAACTTTACGTGATAAGTCATCTATGGGAATCAGATATGAGAGTTTAGAGCAAGGGCTTAAGTGATTAAGTGCTTTTTGGAGTTGGTTGGGGTTCAGAGGAGTATGTTGGGCGTAGCCATCTGGTACGATGCGCGTACTGGCCCCAAAGGGTGCACGCTGGGATACCAGCTGAGTATGCAGGGCGTACTCGGCCAAATTGGGTTTTCTCGAATTATTGACTTTTTTGGGCATTTGACCATTGAACAGAGTGGACTAGGGTGGACTATTGGATCTTTTGGGCCTTTAGGATATTGGGCCTTCTCGGGATAGGTCCATGATGGATTTGGGCCCAATTGGGATATTTGGGCCTTATTGGGCCTTGTGATGTCATTTCGGATTTGGACTATCGTTTGGGCTTGAATTGCTTGGGGTTTTGTTGGACCAGTTGTGATCATGTGTTTTGGTTCAGGAAAAGTTATTGGGCTTTAGGGTAAGGCCCATGTAAGGGTCGGGCCTAATTTGGAAAATTGGGCCATAAGTGGGCTTTCGATGACTTTTGGTTTGTGGGCCTTTATGATGGGGAGTTTGGGCCTTAGTCTTGGACCAAACTAGGTGAAGGATAAAATGGTCTTTTACCCCATTTATGGATTATTGGATTTTGGTTTGGAACCCAATTGTTAATTGGGTGTTATTTATTTGATAGCGCGGGGATTCTAGCGAATATGCAGTCATAGATATTTTCGTGGGTTCAACTGTTGAGGTGAGTCTCCTCACTGTACTATGGGTCGAAGGCACCAATGCCGACCCATTTGGTTTATGTATTATAGGAAGACCCGGGGGTGGCCCTTGGCAATCTGTATGCAACACCAGAGTCTGAACTCTGGTAGTTAATTGGTTAAGTAGTTGTAGATTGTATGTTAATTGTCTTTGTGATGCTTGCATGGAAGCCAAGAGGTGGCTCCTGGCACTTGTCTGTAAGACCTAGGGTTTTGGACCCCGACTTGGCAAGAAAGACCATCATACGGCTCGTAGCATAATGGCAAGACTATGGTTAGCACATAGCACCTCCTATCGTATGTTTGATATGTATGGCTCGTATGATATGTATGGTATGTGGTGTTTGGGGAACTCACTAAGCTTTGTGCTTACAGTTTGTGGTTTATGGTTTCAGGTACTTTCGGTTCGAAAGGGAAGGGCCCGGCTTGATCGCAGCGCATACACTCGTGTTTTTCCGCAATTCGTGATTTTGGGATTTTACTCTGATAATTGTTTTACTCTGGAATACCTTTAAATGTTTGAATAAAGATAAATGAATGTTTGAGTATATATATATATTAAAAATGAAATTTTTACCATACGGTTTTCGGGATGTTACATTTTTGGTGGCCGCCACGACGTAACAAGAGGTAAGCCATGACGTGGCAGCTGCTGCAGTCCAAGCCCACGATTTTTAGGGTTTTCTTCATATTTAAAGGCATTAACTCTAGGGCTAGGTCATTTCCCTCAACCTCCACCCTCCTATCTCGAAACCCTATCCTATCATCTTGTATCTTCAGTTCCTTGTTGGTGTTTTGGCCATTTGAATGTTTAAAGAAGGATTTGTTGAGCAAAGGAGCAACATCTTGTCTCGATCTCTTGGTGCGTCTTCTAAACTTGGGTAAGTCTCCAAGTTCCTACCTTTATGGTTTATCCTTATAGATCTAGAACTTTGAGCTCATTTCCTTCATGATATGTGTATATAAATGATTGGTTTTGATAAAGTTGGCAACATTGTCACTTTTTGAGGTCCCTAGGTCATCATATATGTCATATATAAACTTTCACGTTGTTTGGTGCAATACATGGAGTGTTTTTACTCCATTTCTTCCCTTTTTTTTACCTAGTTTTAGGAGTGACATGCATTGGAAATGCATGTCCATAAATTAAGGATTTTTATGGTTTATTTGAGGGAAAGGAAGCCCTCTGTAAAGTCGAAGCAAAGGACTTAATGGATTAAGTCCTTAATGAGAGAAAAATGATTTATGGCAGTGGCCACGACGTGGCCAAAGAATGATCACGACGTGGTTGAGTCTTGCTTTGTGATTGTTTTGGTCATGGCATTCCTACGACGTGGCCAAGGAAGGCCCACGACGTGACAATGTCCTGCATGTCGACTGTTTTGTATCGACGTGCCCACGAAGTGGCCAAGAGATCAACACGTCGTGATGGTTGTTGACAAGGTTGACCATTGACTTTTGTTGACCGTTGACCGTTGAATTTTGACCAGTTTGACTTGGGGTCAAACTTGGAGGATTTGGATTGTTGATTGAGGATTTATTTCTTTTGGTGCTAGTCGGTTCATGGGTTTGAGCAGTGCAAGTTGTAAGAGTGTTGATGTGCTTCTCCCGTTCTTCAGTTTAGGTTAGTTTCTCACTATGCCACCATTGTATATTCGTTGCATGGTAGGATAGAGGTACTGTTAAGGTACATGTATGCTAGTTGAACATAATAATTCCTTGTTATGCATATACAGTTTACGACACTTGGTGTTTTGGTATGCTACACTGGTAGGGTCTTTCCAGATGATCGTAAGATGCTTTTAGGAGTTATGCTTGGTTTGGGTAACTAGGGTAGGCCAGTTATCGGGATTATGTATGTTGGACCAGCGAAGGACTTAATTGAGAAGTGATCGATGGCAGGGTATCTAGGGAAAGCTAGTTGCCAGGGAAATGTTTTATACAAGCTTATGTTACATATGTTATATGATTATGTGGTAATGATAGATTTGGTTTTATGTTGTCTAAGTTGGATATATTGAGAAATCTTGGTCTAATGCCTGATTGCGATGTTATTGTCTGATTATTCGCTCTCGGATGGGTCATCTGTTCGGCTGTCTATCTAATCACTGACTACATATGACTCTATGTATTGCATGAAAGACCAGGATCTAGTCCCTGTAAAATGTATGAAAGACCAAGATTTGGCCCCTGGCAGTTGTATGGAAGAGCATGATCTAGCCCTTAGAAATTGTATGGAAGACCAGGATCTATCCCCTGCCACTTGTACAAGTAAAGACCATGATTTGGCCCTTGGCATAGCAAGGAAAGACCATGATTTGTCCCATGGCAAGAAGTGACTGTAAGACCACGATTTGGCATATAACATTCACTTAGGGTTGGAGTGGACCCGTTATTTTATTTATGATTGTTATGTTTTCATGTTGATAGGAGATTTGGCAGTTCGACGCTAGAGCCGAGAACTTTGTGTGGATGCATTATATATATGATGGAATATGTGCTATACTGGAGAACTCACTCAGCTTTATGCTTACAGTTGTGGATAAAATGTTTTGCAAGTTGTGTATGTGAAGATCTCGGTGAGACTGTACACATGCAACAAAGATATTCATTTCCATGGTTTTTGTAATTTAAATCTGATAATGTATGGTTTTATCAAACGAACATTACTTAATGATTTTTGAGATAAAGGTTTTAATTGGTTAACCTATTTTGGAGACGAAAATTCTCTTTGGAATTTTCGGGACGTTACACTCATCCAGACACGTGTAAACCAGAGAGCAACACGTGGCAATATGATCACCACGACGTGGTATGAGGCAAGTCACCGGGACACTAGGGGGAGAGCGTGACACGTGGAGAAACCGGTGTTCACTTGATCTCCACGATGTAGCACATAGATGGCCACTAAATGGCAACTACAGAGTAAAAATGTGACAACCGTCAATTTTTGGTCAATCAAAGTCAATAAAAGTCAACTAGGTCAACTCAACTCGTGTTAGAATTTTAGGAAAAATGTGATATTCCCGAATGATTCTAATGTACTATTGACAAGTTATAATACAAAGTACATATCTTGTTATCCATTATTGAATATAAACCCTAATTAGGGTTAGTAACATAAAAATTCGATAATTCAATTGTGTATTATTTAGGTATAAATAATACCTGTAACACAATGCAGTTGAGTTCATAAACCTTACACTATATGACAAATTCATAACAAAGGTTACATATACGAATTTTTGGTGAATTCGTCACCAAATGTGATAAATTTTATACCCGCCTTAAACACTCAAACGTTAATAAAATGAATTAAGATTTATCCTAACTCTCATGCAATGTGTCATTATTTTTGATGAAAATAGTTTTTATAATAATTTGAATTTAAATGATTCAAATTAAGTAAATATACATCATTTTTACCATACTTTTTATAAAAATTACCAACTTTTATAAAATTTCCCAATCCTTTTAAAAAGAAAAAGAAAAAAAGGGAGACAACTTTGTCCCATAAGGTGTTGACACCTATTAAAAAGAAATAATATTTTAATAAAAAAAAGTCAACCCCTACCCTACCCTACCCCCTATCCACCCCACCCCACCTCACTCCTCGCCCTCCCTCCTTAAAGTTACCCTCCCCTTTTTTCTTCACTTCATCTTCTTCACCATCTTCATCTCTTCATTTTCTCTCAAGAACACTTCATTTCTCTCAAGGTTAATTCTCCATAAGTTGGTTCATCATCTTTTGGTAAGTTTTTTCTTACTAATTTAGTGATTCTACACACATATATACTAGTTTTGTTACAATTACACACATTAATATGTGTTAATATCCATATGGTAATTCAATCTTCAAGTGTTCTTCAAGTGACTTCAAGTGTTCTAAGCTTGAAAACCTTCATCTTCATCTCTTTATCCACCAAGAAACACACTCAAGGTGAGTTCATACCCCTCATTTTCATTTTATCCAAGTTTTTAGGAGGGGGGGGGGATACAAATAAACTTGTATAACAACACAAGTTGTTATGCATGCTTCTTCTTTATGTTGGATAAAAGGATTATTTGCATGAAATAATGTTATTACCTAGTTTTATGAGCATTTATGTGTGGTATGTTTGTTTAAAATGCAAAACTATGAAAAATGATTATAAATATGCCATATGAAAAGGGTCATAAAAACAAAACTATAAAAACTATGGTTTTATGAACACTATGTGGGTTTTCTAGCAAAAATGGTCATGACTAGGTTATGACACCATTTTTGTGAGATTTGACCAAAAATATATTGTTTTAAACATATAAGGTTAGCTTGACTTAACTTCCATAAAAAGGTAAAAATAAACTTTACACAGTTAATAACTCGATATTTACCGTTTGGTGACGTAAAAAGCCAAAAACCGGAAAACTGATTTTATCATACAAATAGTTCATATACTTGTGTTAGATGTATAATATATTTTTTACACAGTTAATAACTCGATATTTACCGTTTGGTGACGTAAAAAGCCAAAAACCGGAAAAATGATTTTATCATACAAATAGTTCATATACTTGTGTTAGATGTATAATATATTTTTTATGAACATCTAAACATGTTATCTTATATATATATATATATATATATATATGTGTGTGTGTGTGTGTATGTATGTGTGTGTATGGACACAACAAAACATTTAAGATAAACTGTAGTAGGTATAGTTTATGGGTCATTAGCACTATTTTAACGTTTTGAGACAAAACAAATAATTATATAAAAGTATAATTATCTTACACTATGTAAATACTATGGAACGACGATATTTTCACTTACAAAGGGTTTTCATTACACTATTCGTAAACTTGTTGATACAATTATGTGAGACATAGTCTTCACCGTACCTACCAGAGTACACATTAAAGTTCTGAATTATAACCAAAATCTCGGTAAGAGAGCGTGACACTTGTGTATAGATCTATACCGGACTGACAATCCCACACCTAAGTTGCTAGCTATAGCTAGACCGACAGGTCTAGGGTGACAGTTGTCTAACATTCTGACGCCTGAAGAACGTCATAGCATGCCACTATGGTTTTAGCATGGTTGTAATAACTCACATGGGAAATCAACAATACATTTGGTTTACGGGGTAACATGAGTTCAAATGATTTTATATAAGAATAAAACTACATAAAACTATTTTTAAGTATAGAAATACTTATACATTTTTGGTCTTAGAGTTTTAAGACTACAACTCATTTTTAAGAAAATATTGGATTTTCTGGAATCATACACTATCATTTTACAAGGAAAAAGTTACAGATTTTTCACATACAAAAGTGTTATGAACTCACCAATTTAATTGTTAACACTTTTTTAAAACTACTTGTATTCTCAGGAAACCGTTAAACGGGTAACCACAAGGCTTTTGAGGATGGGGCGTTACGACGTCATATTTTTCATTTTTTTCATCATAATGTAATTGGATTGAAACATACAATACATGGTAACCTTGTAACAATTTCAATTATATTTATGATGGTTGTGTTTGCTTTGATCACTATTATTCAATATGTTGTGATACTGTACATGAAAGTCATTCACCCCCAGACGTTTCCGCCATCCTGGTTTGGAGGTGTGGTGAATAAATATGTGAGTCTCGTGTCATTTGAGAGATTTTTGGGACACGTGATCCGAGATGTTGCTCGGGAATCGTTCTCTGGAGATTATAACGAAAAAGTTATACCATTATATGGGAGATACGGAGTTGAGTACGGGATGCGTTGAGTTATATTTTACCTTGTTAATTTATGATTTCGATATGTAATATTTATCAAGATATATTGGACCCGAGTATGGGATATAGGTATTCGTGATATAGAGTTATTACGAACCTGTTGGTAAGATTGTGAATAAATCTTACGATTAAAGATTTAGACGAGACTGAGACGATTATAAACCCTGATATTTGAGAAATACCCGTTATGAGATAATTAGCTAACGATTTACAGTTTAAGCCAATTATGATCTTATTATTAAATTTGATTAGTTTGGTGACAAGAGGTCCCATAGAGTAGCTAGTAATGAATTACGACAAGTTTTGAGGAACTTTTAAATTAATGATTAGGTACTATTGATATGGTCTTATTTAACTATATATTTTAGGCCATTATCTTAATATATTTGATTAAAATGTTATATTTTTAGATATATGATACTTAATATACTTTGAAATGTTCAATTACAGTTAAAATGGGAGTTGGGATGCCAAAGGAAGATAACGAAGCTGAAAAAGACACAAAAAGGATGTTGTTGGACCGCTTGACCTCTCTTCGGTGTTTTGACCATATCTAATAAATTGTAACTCCGATTGAGGAGATTCTGTAACATCTCAAAAATCACAACAAATTTCAACTTTTCAAAACAATCCATTTACAAAAAAAAAAGTGTTTACAAAACCATTGTTTCTAAAACATTGTTAAAATCAGAGTCTCCTAAGATCCAATCAACATAAAACCAAGGATGTGTGCGGTTACGCCTTCGCCTTGCCACAGTCCTTAGAAGTACCTGAAACAAAACTAAAAGTGTAAGCCAACGCTTAGTGACTTTCCCCCAAAGTACCACCACATAAACATAACAAACAACAGCATGCATACAGAGCCTTCAACATGACTGAACCGCCTCACTGGGCCTTCAACCTATCTGGACCACTCTACGGGCCATCGGCCTGACTGGTCCGCCTCGTAGGCCTTCAGTCTATCTAGACCGCACTTGGTATCTTGTCCTTCAACACAAAGCAGGACCGCCTCGACCCAATATACCATCACATATCAACATATATAACATATACCATAACAATCAATAGCTAGCATATACAGGTAGTCATACAGATCTAACAGATCGCCACAACATAGTAACATCCTATATATCAGGATACAGATCTAACAAATCACTACAACATAGCAACATACGGTAAACCAAGATATCAATCCAATGGGTTAGCCTTGGTACCTTCGACCCGTAAGTACAGTGAGGAAAACTCACCTCATAGTCTGAATGTAGTTTGAATAACTCCCAACTTCGACAACCGGCTCAATTAAAATCCTAAATATCCAAACATTTCCCATTAATAATATCTTTTTAAAAATACCCTTGGTCAAAATTGGTCAACGGTCAAAAGTCAAGTCAACACCTAGCCGAGTCAACCCAGCCGAGTACACTGGGTGTACTCCAAAGTTCCACGTCCAAAGTCAGATCCAAGTCTCAAATAACGTTTTTGACCATAAAGTTTCCAACTTTATGGTCTTGCATGGCCAATAAGGTCTTAACATCAAAAACCTCAACCACCTAACCCATTAAGACCTCAAAACACATGCATGGAAAGAAAGGTGTGACATCCCCAAATTCACGGTCATTTTAAAAAATTTATTTATGCTTATTTTAAAATCAGAGTATCATTTTTTTAAGAATAATATTGCGGAATTTGTTCCCAGAAAACATGATAATGATATTATCAAAGAATTTCCGAAGAAATGCATTTTTGTTTATATTAAAACATTGGGATGTCATCGTCAATACAAAAACATAAGCATAAACATACCTTACATTCATTTACACTAATGATTTACATCTCCGTTAATCTCTCAGTGTAATGTAGCTTCGTATCGACACCTGTGATACAAATAAACTGAGTGGTCAGGTTGGGAAACCTGGTGAGTACATAGGGTTTTCAACCCACAATAATATAGTTAATTTGTTTCTTCACATACTTCATGTAAAATAATTAACCTGATTACCCATCCCCATTATCTTTATTTATTCTTCCCTGAAGATTTACCCTAAGGGTCATCTCCTACATCGTATTTACCTCTCATCGCATTTCCTTATATGTTTTTTCCTAAGGACTTTTCCTAAGGATCATCGCATACATCGCATAGACATTATTGATTCGGGGATTGCTCCTACAATACGTGTCCAGTAAGGGTTAGATTATCATCGCATGAATACGTAGTTACTACATCGCCTGAACTCGAAATTCATCACCTACAGGTTATGAGCCTGCCGGTGTTTCCACATGACTTGTTAGATTAGTCAGTGGTCACCATCTATACTCTGGTATATGACTACATCGCAACATTGCAGGTTAAGGTTATGGCATTTCATACTAATCTTTTTATCTCACCTCAATTACTCATCATCGCATATCTATCATCACCTTTCTATCATCACCTATCTCTCATCACCCGTCTACTCATCGTTACCCAATATATTTATAGGTATAAAAATACATATACAATTTAAATATCATAAAACATGTACAAATCGTTCATCTAACATAGATATCAGGAACACAGATAATAAGCACATATAACATGTATTAATATTGAATAATTCATATCAATGTGTAAGATGAAAGTAACTATGCACTCACTTGTTAAAGTGATGACTCCAAACTCGGGCAGTGCTTCGCTTCTAACAATTTTATTTTCCTTCGACGAAACCTAGTATCATTATCACTAGATTTTAGTCTAATATTTATTGCGACTAATTATTAGTCTAGATTTATTATTAACTCAAGGTCTACGAGCAATATTGTTTTTCTTGTATTATAAAAGTGTTAAACAATACTTTTTAACTACTATGTACAGACATGGGCCACACATGAAACACCGGAGGGCAGAACCATTTTGGCATTTAAGTTGTTCTGAAATCCAACAACCCTATGCGGACCTTCAAACCAGATTCCTCGTACCGTAATCAGTTAAAAGGTATTATAATAACACTTTGTATAATTTATAATACTTAGCACATATATTGTTTATAGGTTCATAATAACGATAATGAACTTGAACATAAGTTCTACTTAAAGTAGGATAAGCATAACTTACTTACAAGGGGATTTTAGCTAGAGTCGGGCTCTACAGGGGCAGAACTTCGTATCTGAATCTTTCTAAAAGATTCTTGTAGCGCTTCAGCGCTCACCTTACTATACTAAAACTACATAAAGATAAGTCGAATCACGAGAGACCGAAATGCTCGGGGGCTAAGAAGAGAAAGACTCTTGAATCAAGAGAATGGTGCAAGAAATATGAAATCCTAGAACCTCTTATTTATAGTAATTGAATTTTCAAAAAAACCACCCTCTATAGTTACTTAAATGACTAAACACCCCTTTATAATACTATTTTAAATAGATTTAATGATATTTGTACTAAACTAATGTCAAAAGTACTCAACACTAGTCTTATACGACCTCATCGTCGATACATTTCTAATGATATATACATATGTGTATATATATATATATATATATATATATATATATATATATATATATGTACATATATATGATTTATACTTTATTTTAATATGTAAATATGCTTTATAAATTATAACTCGTTCATACGAACTCCGTCGGCTGATTTTGATTTTATTTTTCGTCCATATTTTTATAAAATTAAATGATTTTGCTAAAATCACAACTCTCTAGTACGGACTCCGTTTTTGGCATTCTTTTTCTCAAAATACTTATTTTAAAGAGTACTACGATTTTCTTTTTGGTGACTTTAGCTAAAAGTCAATCATTCTCTTCGTAGCTTTTTACTTCATACATTCGTTGTGCGCGGCTGACTTTTATATCTTATAAAAATCATATATATATATATATATATATATATATATATGTGTGTGTGTGTGTGTGTGTGTGTGTGTTTGCGCACTTATTTTTACGATTTACGGACGATTCGAGTGATTTTTCATATTTTATTATATTATAATAATCATGAAACACATAACATTCACATAATTCTTCTTTATTAAATCAAATAGGTTATAATTGTTGACCATAACTATTACTTTGATTAAGGTTATTTATCCGAGATAATCTTTTATAATAATAAAAAAAATCATTTTTAACGCTTATTATATCTTAATTGAGTAGTCCGAATTTGCGGATGTTACAAAAGGTACGACCAAGACTTCACTTTTATGCTTTTAGACACCTCAAAGTGACTGAAAGGATAACTTAAATGAATTGGGGTAGCTTATGCTCAAAATACCCAAATGATGGGACCAAAAGGACACAAATTCAATGACTAACTTAGATCTATGCATAGAATCATCAAGTTCGTAACTTTATACCTCAAAATGGATCTTGAAGGTGAAGTGTTCCTGGATCTAAAAGGTCTTGATCTTCTAAGATGATGCTTCTTTCTTCACTTAGCTTCAAAGGCACCACAAACACACACTTTTGAGCTTAAAGGATCACACACAACGGTTTAGGGTTGCAAATGACGAAATGAAGGTTGGAGGCTGGATAGGGAATGAGGAAGGAGAGATAATGATGCTTATATATGAGCAAAACCCTAAAATTAGGGTTTGGAGTTTCTCCACTTACGCCATGCGTACGCGGTGTACACCCAGTGTACTAGGGTCCGCCCCAGTACACCTAACATACACAACGTACGCTCAACGTACTAACTTCCTTGCCGAAATTACCATAATGCCACTATAGGCCATTCTTGCAACCTTCCTCAACCCAAGGGTCAAAACCCAACATTCTTTCATACTTAGGGCTGAAATTGAAAATACCTCATCATCAGGATGTTACAGATTCAAGATGTTAAAAAAACTAGACAAAATTTCGGTCGACTTTCGTGTTCAAGCCAAATTTAGATTCTAGTTTCCACATTGTGGAAAAGGCACTTCCACGCCGTGGAAGCTCAAAATATCCTGAAAATACCCCGTGTTAGTCTAGGAGTTCGTGCACGACAAGGAACCCCACTTCCATGCCGTGGAAAGCCATTTCCACACCGTGGAGACATACAAATCTATAAATTACAGGTTTTGTATACCTAATTCGAATTCCAACTTCCACCAACTTGGGGAACAAGTTATTAGTCGATTTCAAAAGTATTTTAGAGCCTAAGAACGCCATTGAATAGTGAATTTGAAGATCAAGCAAGAATTCCATCAATTTTATCGTTTCGGTTTGTTTTATATCATGTATTTCAATTCCGAATTCGTTAAATTTTGTTTTCTTGTCATGATGCAAGGCTAAAAACATTAGATTTCGTTTAGGGTAAAGAAGTTTTGAACTTATGTGTTTATTCTATGATTTCAGATTTTAATTTAGTTGATTATTTGTTATGCTAGCTTATTAAAGATCCTTATGTGTTAAAGATTCAATCTTTTCTCTTTAGTGTTAAGTATTATTAGGATTAGATGATCATTCTATCTTGATGTGCTTGAATCATATGAATCTATGATCATTAGGTTTGTATGACTGAGACTTTGATCATAAGCCTAAGGTTAAATAGAAAAGTTGGTAACTTTAATGTGTGAGCTTATATGTGATGATCGTTCATGTATATAACTGATATCATGATCATTAATGTCAGTTTATAATTCAGTTCTTGCATAATTCAAACTTAATACTAATTTATTTGATTATTCGTTCACCTGATCACCGAGTCGATAATTTTGTTAAATCAAAGGATTGGTAATATGATCATTATTACTTGTCATAATAGTAATCAGTAATCACTAAAATTATATCCATTGCATTATAATTAGAATCATATATTACAAATTAGTTAACCGACCCTAAACATACGAGATATCTGTATACAAGGGCATATTTTAAGGAAATCATTTAACATGTGTCCCACACATTTTTTATTTACGTATTATTTGTTGTGTTTTATGTACTTTAGTTCCAATGTATTGCTTCTTTCAGACATACTATATTAGTATATTATTTCTTTTATTTTGTATATGTACCATTGAAGACAAATTATTGATAAATTATGTAATAAAAACAAGATAGTACATAAGCATAGTATTTAAAAAAATGAGTTTTTTAGTTGAACCGATCTGTTGACCGGTTTCCAGTTCAACCTTTTCGACCACCGGGTTAATTCAGTTTTAGGAATCTCATGTTTATATTTTTTAATTTTCTATTTATAGAGAAAAACTTATCCAATATCCAATATAAATGAGTTCTTTGTCATTTTGAGGGTTTACAAAGTTGGCCAATATGAGTATTAAAAATCAAGTCAAATGTTATCTAATTACAAAGAATGAATATGAAACTGGTTATCAAATAAAAGATAGAGGATGGTTCCTTTGACATTCTGAAAAAATAGAGATCTTCTGATTCAATCTCAGCCATATATTTATCATTTGACACTCTATTGTTCCAGCGTATCAGTGCGGCATGATAATGTCTAATCATAAATGATTATAATTATATGACGGAGAAGTATAATTATAAATTATTAGACATATATGTTTGTTCACAAAGGGATTAATCATATATGATTATGGTGGTTGGTAGCGGAGGAAGTGATGGTGGTATAGGTTTATGGAGATGACAGTGGTAGGGTCGGTTGGGGGCAGATGTGATGGTGGCGGTTGTGGTGGAAGGGGAAAATGAACGAGTGACGATGCATAATCATTTATGAATATAACTTTTCCGCCGCACTGATACGCTAGAATGTTAGAGCAGCAAATGAGAAATATATATATATATATATATATATATATATATATATATATATATATATATATATATATATTCAGAATCTCAATGAAACTTACTTGATACAAGATATCTATAAAATACCTTATTTATATGTATTTTTGTTTAATTTAACATGTTGGAACCAATTTTTAAACACCGGATAAGAATAAGTATGTAATACAAATGATTAATTATTTTTAAGGTTTTATGTAGAAAGTCTCATTATTTGAGGATTTTTGATAAAATCGTAATTTTTTTAAACATAAAAGTGTAATTTTACATGATAATCTTAAAACTAGTTAAAACTAAAATAAAACGTTTAAACTTTACTAAAAATTTCCGAAAAAATAACGAATAAAACTTTTTTTTTTTTTTAATATAACGGAGGTGAAGATAGTTGTGATTTGTGTAGCCCCGTTACTTTTACAATCTATCCTTGCCCTACTCATTATCGCTGTGGTTTGCTCTCTATCTGCCGACTCTAAATCGCGATTTCTTTTTTGTTTATTACATTCCTACTAGTTTCAAACCCTAATTTCCGAAGCCAACAACAGCTTCATCGTCTACATCAGGTAACCCCGTAATATATCATGCCCTAGTTTATTGTTTTTATATCCGAAACGTATGTGGATCTCACTGGAGATGTTTATCTAATCTTTGCTTGCTCATTCTGTCAAATTGATTTCGGTGTCTTGAAATACACTGAACGCCATCGATTGTTGGTTTTTCACCTCACATGAAGGTGTTTTCGTATCACATATATCCTTTTTGGTTAGCGTTCGAATTGGATTTCCAGATTTACTACGAGAGTAATAATCTTGTTGACATTTTTTTTGGGTGTTTTGGGTGAATAGTAGCATGTGAAACAGACTAAAATTTTTCATAATCATATTTAATGCTGTTCTCTTCACATGCTGATGAAGAAACAATCTATTAATCAATCTGTGTTGTTTGTGCACATATAGGTTTATAGTGCGAGATGGCATCCGTCTCCAGTCAGCCTCAGTTCCGATACACACAGACCCCATCCAAGGTTCTCCATTTGAGAAACTTGCCATGGGAGTGCACTGAAGAGGAACTAATTGAGCTTGGGAAGCCTTTTGGTAAAGTTGTGAACACAAAGTGTAATGTTGGAGCAAACAGGAATCAAGCCTTCATTGAATTTGTAAGTGTTAATGGTCAATCGGAATGAATGAAAGGTACATTACTATGATTCTTGAGTCTCCCTAATCCCTTCTTCTGTCATATTCTTTATAGGCTGAACAAAATCAAGCTATAGCAATGATATCATATTATGCTTCATCATCAGAACCAGCTCAGGTGCGAGGGAAAACTGTCTACCTACAGTATTCCAACAGGCAAGAAATTGTGAACAACAAAACCTCTGCAGATGTTGCTGGAAATGTACTTCTGGTAACCATAGAGGGCAATGATGCTCGCCTTGTCAGCATTGATGTCTTACACCTGGTAAGTAATTTCACCTTTTCATGTACAACATGATTAAAGAAGGTAAGTTATACAATAAAAGTAGATAGATGTTGCCAATATATATATATAGCATTTGGTACTTGTTAGGTTGTAGCTTAAGCTTCATTGTTTGACGTCAAATGTAAATGGATCAGCAGGCCCATATCAAGGATTTATCTTCAATGGAAGAAGCTTATTGCTTGGGGAGAAAGAGCGCATGTGTGTTTGTCTCCTTTTCTCCTTTCCCCTTCCTTAACACTGCCTCTTTCTTCCTCCTCATCTCTTCCTATCCCTACACTTATTAGAGTTTAGGATACTCATACTTTTTTATTTTGCTTTTCAGATTTTCCCTATCACATACTCTAAAAATTAATGTTCTTCTAACCATCATTACTTTGTGTATGCATTCTTTACTATATGAACTAGATAAAGTAGACATGAAACTTACCACTATAGAAGTAGTGTCAAGAATTGGGTTTAATGTCTATATATACATAGACACATAGTCTAGGTGTGTGTGTGTTTTTTTGTATGATGCCTTGTGCTAATTTCTTTTAATGTATATGATAGAAGCTTGGGAAGTGGAACCTGTGCTGACAGAAGTCGATTAAAACTATTGATTGGTCACCTTCTCACTAAATTGGAGATGTTCTAAAATGAAGTATTCTAATTCTTGTGCCCTATATGTTTCTTTTTGTTATCCAGACATATTTTTATAAGCTGCCTTACTAACCCTATCAATGTTTTGCAATATTACATTATGCCTTTGTGTGTAGACAAAAAGATTCTTTGGTTAATATATCTGAATTCTTTTGTCTGTCATATTCCACTGTATGTCTTGGATAATTTTACTTATATAGCTTTTTACTCCACAATTTATAAATCTTTCTGTTGTATAGGTGTTTTCTGCGTTTGGTTTTGTGCATAAAATCACAACTTTTGAGAAGACAGCTGGATTTCAGGTTTGTAATTTTCTTTTCTTTTATATGTTTTAAGTATGACATGATAGGGAAGTGGGTTTATATTATATTATATTTTGTTTTCAGGCTCTTGTGCAGTTTACAGATTCAGAAACTGCTACTTCTGCAAAGGATGCTCTTGATGGAAGAAGTATTCCCAGGTAAGATTATATATATATATATATATATATATATATATATATATATATGGGTTTATGGTTATTGTGTTGTATCAGAGCCCTTTAATGTTTAAATTGACGTTTTTACCCCTATGGATTTGCAGGTATTTGATTCCAGAGCTTGGACCATGTTCTCTTAAGATAACATATTCTGCACATACAGATTTGAGTGTAAAATTCCAGAGTCATCGTAGCAGGTATAAGACAGTAGTATTATATCTTTCCGACTTGAATTCTTTTTATGACAGTTTTGCCCCTAACCTAATATATTTATTTATTAAGGGACTATACAAATCCTATGCTTCCTGTTGCATCTTCAGCAATAGATGCTACTGGTCAGGTAAAGTCATTATTGTTTATAACAACTTGAAGGATTGTTTTGTAAAATTACTCAACTTTTATATTTTTATATTATGCTTACTAGTTTGTTACTTTTGCAGTTCAGTTTAGGTTTAGATGGAAAGAAGATTGAATCAGAGAGTAATGTTCTTCTTGCTTCTATTGAAAACATGCAGTATGCAGTCACCTTGGATGTTTTACACATGGTATATATACAAATATTTGTTTTTTCATATGTTTTTCATTTTTAATCTCACTTTGTTGTAAACAGGTATTTTCTGCTTTTGGGCCTGTTTTAAAGATAGCCATGTTTGACAAAAATGGTGGAGTTCAAGCTCTAATTCAATACCCTGGTGAGAGTTGATTAGTTTTTTTGATAACAAGTGTTGAAAAGCTTATTATATATAATATAATTTTGTAAAATGTTAAAAAAAAAAATTATAAATTTCAGATGTTCAGACAGCTATTGTAGCCAAGGAAGCATTGGAAGGACACTGTATATATGATGGAGGGTTTTGCAAGCTTCACATCTCTTATTCTCGACACACTGATCTAAGCATCAAGGTATTATTGTAAAATGACCATTTTACCCTTACATCCCAAAAAGAACAAATTTCACAATATTTTCATTAAACATTCATCTCTATTTACAGGTGAACAATGACCGCAGTAGAGATTACACAGTGCCAGCTGGCGCACAGATGATGAATTCACAACCGTCCATCTTGGGGCAACAACCACCATCAGGGCCGCCACAATACAGTGGTGGTGGTGCACAGTACATCCCTGCACCAGAAGGGTACGCAGCAGCACCAACAGCATCTCAGTCGTCAGGAGGGTGGGCCCCGGGTGCGCCAGCTGGGCCCCAGTCCATGCCAATGCATATGCAGCAGCAACATCAACATCCGCAACAGCAACAGCAACAGCAACAGCAACAGCAACAGCAGCAGCAGATGCATAATCATCCTTACATGCCACATCATCATCAGCAGCAGCAAGGCATGCCATCTGAAATGGGTCATGGGCCGGGTCACTATAACGGGCAGAATGGGTACCCACCACCACCACGTTATCATCAATAGAATCTTTAATTTCCTTGTTTTTTTTTTTTTAATGTTGTTTTGTGCTGTGAAGATTGTTTTTCTAATTAGTGGAAGCGGTTTGCAACTGGTTTTCAGATTCTTGCATTTTGCCCGCCAAATTATGTGTGAAATTCCGAATTTGTTGGGAATTCTTCTTGTGTCATTTATTGAAAAATACAAGCTATTTTATGGTATTTTAATTAGAAAAAAAATTAAAAAAATCCTACATTCATTTTCTGACTGTTAAAAGATACACATCAGTATTCTTCTATTCATTTTGTCCAATTAGCCTGTAAAAGTAGGTTGCAAGTCCTATGTAGATTATTTCTTATATTGGCAAAATATTGAAAAATTCATAATATTATGTGATCATATAAAAAAAATTGTACATTAAATTCTTCAATGTTGAAAGACATCAAACTTTTCCAATTAAATTTGTCCAAATAGCCGGTAAATTTTATGTTTTTTTTCAAGCACAAAAATATCGGAGAGTTGACTAGCTCAAGCAAATAAAACTATGAGAAAAATTTTGGTTTACTGTTTTTTGTCTTTTTGGTCCGTTTGAGTCCAAAATAGCAAACTGTCATTTGTGTTTTTGGTCCATAGAATAATTCATACCCACCCCATGTATCCCTCATGTGAGGGTAAAATTGTCTTTTAACTTTTCCCTTCAGGCCCCGTTTGATACGCATCTTTCCAGGTCCAAACAGATCTTTTTGGCTGAATAGACCGGAAAAACTGTTTGATTTGCACAAAAAAATGGGTCTTTCCCCGTAAGATATGTCTTTCCCAGAAAGCCCCAAAATCATATATTTCTGGCTGAATGAGTTGGAAAGACAATTATGCACAAAACCTCACATCTTTCTTTCTTTCTTAGATTATTAATTTTTTTAAATAACTTTTTTAAAATTTATTTTTTATTGAAATATTATTTTTTTAATGTATTATTTTATATTAAGAAATATTATTTTATATATAATATTTATGTATTAATAAATATTATTTTATTGGATTATTAATTTCTTTTAAATAATTCTTTTTTGGATTAATTCTTTTTATTGGATTATTATATATTCATAAATATTATTTATAATATATATAATATTTATATATTAATAAATACTACCTTATTGGATTATTAATTTCTTTTAGTTAATTTTTTAATTCATTTTTATTGGATTAATACTTTTTTTTTGGACAACACCACCACCATCCTAATTTATTTTAAAAAATCTCATCCATCCCACCACTATCGAACATAAACCGGGTCATTTTTCATCATTCAACACAGTCAATCAGATGTACAAACAAACAATATGATTTCTTTCCCAGTTAGAAAACTTTCCCAGACAGCACTTTACCATACAACACTTTCCCAGACAGAAACTATCAAACGGAACCTTAGCTTCATGTCGTCCTTTATAATTTGAACGACTCATTTTATTTCACCAAATGTCTCTTCTTCTATACACTTAAGGTAAAAAAATCAAGCAACATGGTCGTGTGCTTTTGTGGAAGAGTCGTTATTCTGAAAATTTCATGGACATCGCTCAACCCTTGTCGATGTTTTTTCACATGCCCTAAATTGGTAGGTCAATCTCTAAAACATTGTGGGTTTTTCTTACAAAAAAAATCATACCCGTGTTTTCTTATTTGTGCACTAGAGGTTGTTCTTTTTGGGAATCACATGAGTCAAGGTGTGGATTTCATGGATGGGTTGACCCACCCATGCGTGCAAGGTCAACTTCAATTAACCTTGGTTTGCTGATGAACATTAATAGGATGGAAGCATCGATCCAATTCTTTAATGTTAAAACAATGCAACTAAAGATTTATTTGTTATGCAGTTGGGTTTTGCTTGTTTATTGCATTGGTGTATACATATAGGTGGTAGGGATAAGTTTGGGGTTTTTTTTTTTTTTGGGAAATTATGAAATTTGATTTTTGTGAATGCGACCTATGATCATATGTAGGTCACGTTAGTTGAAAATATAAGGTTTATAGCAATGCTAAAGGTAATGCAAAATCTGCTTTCTAGATAATGTATTACATATGGTAATGGTACAAGTTTAAATCCAATAACATGCATACGAATATTACTCTTACATACAACATTAATGCTTAAACATGACAAATACTTAACCATAAAAATTGCCACAAAGTGCTACCCCAAAAGAAACCATTATTTTTAAACCACATTTACCACCATGACAAAAGCATAAACATTGTTCAAAGTAACATGTAATAGCCTAAATGAAACCAAACTAAAACATAAAATTAGTTCTCACCTTGGCTATGTTATTGACTACCACATTGACCATGTGTATGATTACCACCTTGACCACCCGCTTCACTACCCCTACCTTGACATCCATATGTCTTGGAGTTATCCCCTTGTTCTTGACAACCTCCATCTCTACTGATTTGTTTTTGAGTCCCATATTGGTTTGATTTTTGAATTTGGGTCAATGTGTTATCCTTACTCTGCTTCCTCTTCTTTTTAGGCCTACCAACTTTCTTGTGATGTGGGGGACGGTTAATTTGGCTAGACACTAACTCATTGGCCACATACTTCTTCCTTTTATGGGTTCAACCTTAAAATCACACGCTTTCTTCCATATATCTAACCACTCCACTTTATTGACCCACTTGTAACAATCTATTGTGTGCTCAGTATTCTTGTTCATTTCGTCTAGAGTTGATATTGCATGTTCACAAGGGATCCCAATAATTTCCCACCTCCTACAACTGCAAAATATGTTTTTTATGTCCACAACATGCAGATCCTACCATGGACCATTGACACATGTTGTTTAGTACCACATATGATATAGATCTACTTTTCTATAAATGGTTGAACATGTAAATATATTGCTAAGCTAAAATATACTAGCATATAGTTATATGGTGTACCTTTGAAGTGACTCATAGCCCAATGATGAGAGTGAATTTGCTTAAGCCAACTACAAGCTTCCTTATCATAATAATTGATCTCTTTCTAGAACTGTTCCAATTCTAGGATAGTGGTTCTTGTAGCATACTTCCATAGGTGTTCCTTGTACTCTTTTCATTTCCATATTTTATTAATATGTATGAGGAAAAACTTGTGTTGAACACAATGAAACATTTGTACTAAGGAATGAATAAGACCCTAAACACATTGACATACTAGTTATTTAATATTTAGCAACAAATCTATAAGTAACTACATTAAGGATGTACTAATCTTTTATATGTCAGTCACAAATGTGAAATTAGAGTGTGCATTCAAGTCCAAGTCATCACCAAGGCATTCCAAAAATCACTTTCTAGGAGGATGTGTTTTCAGTTTTAACAATGGCATATACAAGGGGGTATATGTCATTGTTTGAGTCCATACCTACTACTATAAAAATTTGACCATGGAATGACCCTTTCATAAAGGCACCAACTAAACCTTACAAATATCTAATACATGCCTTAAATTCTTCCTTTAAAGGACACAAACAAACATATATTCTTTTGAAATGTCTAGTAACAGATGTTGGATTGGGTGTTGTATAAAAATCTACCTTAACGATTGTACCTTCATTTGAGGAATGCAACTCTAAAACATAGTTTCTTAACAACTTATATGTAACGCATGCATATTCGGGCTAGACAATTGAAATATAAAAAGCAATAAAAACAAATTTTTAATAGAAGATTATTTAGGATAAATAATCTTAACCAAAGTTATAGTATATGTGACAAGGATTCCGTACATATAAAGAACTCTAAAACCTGACTTCGTATGAAGAAGTTATGCTTCTTCGAAGTTTCACAATTAAACCGGAACGACTCTTCGTATCATAAAAACCGAATTTTAGATAGGTTGCTTATTAGCCTTAACAATCTAAACGAAATTCTTAGTAATCATAAAACCGAGAGCGCACATATAGAGAACGTTCAAATCTGACTTCATATAAGGAAGTTATGATTTTTCAAAGTTTTCAGCGTGACTGTGTTAGCATAGAAACCGAAATTGAAATCAGACGATTGTTAGGAAAAAAAAATATAAATGAGAATTGAAGATCTCGTCATTACCTATCCGTCTATATAAATACAGTCGGGAATGGATATCGTATGAGAAAGTTATGATTTTTATACGTACTTTAACAGTCTAAGTCTGTTAAAAATATAACTTTAATAAGTTTATTCAAAATTAGTTGACGTAGCCTAAATAAAATTTATAGATCTCATTGATAACTACGCATGGATATAAAATACATCGAAAACGGAGCTCTTATGAAGAAGATATGAATTTTTAAAGAAAATAGAATTTTTCGCGCGCAACCGCGCGCACACACAGCAAGCGCAACACGCTTCTAAGCAACCATAAGATTGCGACACGTGTCAGGTCAGAAGAAGCCCACTTCACCTGATCCAACCATTTGTGCGGCGTGCTCCAACCATCCGCGCGACGCGCTCTTCGAGTTTGGATATATATATATATATATATATATATATATATATATATATATATATATATATATATATATATATATATAGTTGCGCGTTTCAGCCTATTTCTCACACACTTTTCTCTGATTCTTTCTGGAATACTTTCTCGCTTTTAGCTCTTTACTCCCGAGTTTCCGACCACTTCGGTGAAGCCCTGCGGTGTCAAATAGTCAGTGAATAGAAGCTCTCGGATTGGAGTTCTGCCTGCATAATTCCCACTTTTCACTAAAAGCTCTATAAGTTAAGCTACACTTATTTTATTCAAGTGTAACTTTTAATTATAGTCATAGTCATTATTATGAACCTATAACTAAGATTTATTAGTGATTCCAAGTCATTATACTGATTGATCTACTTACGTGGATGATGTCTAGGATGGATTTAGTGAGGTGTTTAAAGTGAGATTTCCAAACAGTATATGCTGTATACCAAACAGACCCACCTCCGATATGACTATACCTGGTTGTTCCATACTTGATAGATCTTGATGTAGACATTGGGATTAGTGAGGAATCTAGACTATCATTAGTCATCAGGAATATAAGACTATGACTTAGTGATATGAACCTTGGAAAAGCTAGTAGAAGGAAAAGCTAAGTACTGAAGCGAAGTGTTTCCCGACTTTTCAGTTCTCCACTTTAACAAGTGAGTGCATAGTTACTTTCATCTTACACACAGATATGAAGTATTTAAATAATTAAATGCTATATGTGCTTAGTCCAACGCGAACTCACATCCCTGGCAGTCCTTCCACTAACTGGCTCACCACCGGAGCCGGGACCAAACCCTGGTCCTTCCCCATGTGTGCTCATCTTCATCTGGCAAAGCAGCTATCCCCACGATTAGAGCATAACCAAGAATTCTCCTTCCCATAAGCTTCCAAGATTCTCCAAGACTCTCACCGATTCGAGTATGGGTCCTGTGCTTTCAGTAGTACGAGCCCAATACTACCTTCCACACCTATCCATCCTTTCCTCAGCAATCCTCCCGAATCCTCTAAGTCACCCACTCCACTGTTGCACCAAATATCCGCTAAACATCAGCACGATACCCACCGAAGCAACTCCTAGGCTCCCCCTAGGTTCCCAACTTCACCGAACCGCCCCACTAACTCACTGGAGTATATCATAGGCTTTCCTAGGTTCACAACCTCGCCGAACCGCCCCACTAACTCACTGGAGCATATCCTAGGCTTTCCTAGGTTCCCAACCTCGCCCTGCCATCAGCTACTGAAGAACTCCTCATAATGCCAACCATCCACCTCCTGAATATCGTTATATTCACTTAGTGGCTGACTCTCATCATTCAAGAGTTCCACAAAGCACAAAGCAAGCAGCATTCATGCAGTAGCACTCCGATCCAAAGAACTATCATAGGGTATTCAACCCACATACCACAACTCATGCTATCCACATCCACCCTCGCTGCCAGCTGCCTTATGCATGCAAATTATACACATAACATGATCTAATAGACTGTCGAATAATAGACTCTACCCTAGGACCACAACCATACAAGGAACAAGAAATAAGGCCAAATTAGTTATTCTAAGGCTATAAGATCCTAACTGTATACAATTTTCAAAGCATACACTTAGCAGTTACTAATACCAATAGTCATTCTCATTCCAGCATGGCATCCAGTATCCCCAAGGCTATAAGCATCATATATCAGGCCAATCTATCGCTGACTACTCAGTACTAGCATGCAAGTCTACCAACTCATACAACATATAAATGCATCTCTCCTAGCCCTAACTAGCATGTGATTCACAGATTCATAAATCAAGTCATAAGAGATAACATGCATGGTTATTCTGGGGAAAATTACTTGACTTCGGCCGATTGCATGCACCGCACCATTTCTTGTCTTAGAAAACTCTTTCCTTGAAAACATTTTCTTTTGAAAACTTTACCAAATCCTCAGTTTGAGTTCAAACACACTCAAGAGTATGTCTGAATCCCTCAAACCAAGGCTCTGATACCAGCTTGTAACGACCCAAAAATCAAGGGTAAAAATTTCATTTTTCATTATAGTCAAAACACAGATATCTTTTAAATCCAATCTTTCCAAAAACATTGCTAATTAAAAACATTTATCAGAGTTCATCCCAAAATCAAATATTGCGGAAAACATGGGTGTGTGCGCTGCGATCAAGTCGGGCCCTTCCTTTCCAAACCGATGATACCTGAAACCATAAACAAAACTGTAAGCACGAAGCTTAGTGAGCTCCCCAGAGCATACCCCACATAATCCACATAATCACATAAACCATATCAATCACATAAGCCATGCATATAAACTTGTAAGGAAGCCGTAGAAACCCTCTAAGGTCTTACTCCGGGTGCGATAGGAACTCCTTCATGGTCTTAGCCCATTGCCATGGGAACCCCCACATGGTATTCACTAACTACCATATAAACCATACATACAAACATATAAGGATGCCCTACAAACCCTCCATGGTCTTACACCGGGTGCCATGGGAACCCCCACATGGTCTTAGCTCACTGCCATGGGAACCCCTATACGGTCTTAGCCTGGAATTCCATGGGAACCCCCACATGGTCTTATATCCAACTGCCTCGAGAACCCCCAGGGTCTTCCATGCAAGTATCACAAAGACAACTAGCATACCACATACCACATAATCAACTAACATACCACATATAACTAATTGCCATGGGAACCCCCACATGGTCCTCACATAAATACGTAGTGTATCGATAGCACATCCGCAATAATCATCACATAAAGATAGATAGGCCGGCCTTGGTGCCTTCCACCCATTGGTATGGTGATGAGACTCACCTCACACTGCTGAAATCCCGCGAATAAATTTCTGGGTTTCAATCATCAAGACAAAACCCAATTAACCATTTGGGTTTCAATGCATAACCATAAATCCACACTTGGGGTAAATGGACCATTTTACCCCTAACCTAGTTTGATTCAAAACCAAGGCCCAACTCACACTCTAAAGGCTCAAAAGCCAAATAATCAACCAAGGCCCAACATATGGCCCAATTTTCCAAATTGGGGCCAAACCTCTACATGGTCTTACCTTAAGGCCCAACCATTCATTCTAGTCCAAACAGTTGGCATTCCGATGGTCTAATATCTCATAATCATTAAGGCCCAATTATGGTCCAATTTTCCAAATTGGGCCCAAGTCTTTCCAATGGGCCTTATCCTAAAGCCCACTAATTTCCTTAGTCCATAAACCTGTTCCTAATTGGCCCACAAAGGCCCACAACAACTTAGTCCAAGATATGGCCCGACCCGAGGCCCACAAATGCGAAGTCCAATCTGACTGAGTACGCAGGGCGTACTCAGCTGTACGCTAAGCGTACAGGTTGTTTGGCTTGTATGCTGCGCGTACAGACTTGTACGCCCAACGTACTACTCCATTAAGCCAAATCCTCATTAAGCTCTTAATGATTGGTCCAACAAGTCCAAACCACAGATCCGAGTCCCAACTAACGTCTAAACCCATAAAGTTACTGACTTGGTGACTTTGCATGCCCCAAAAAGACCAAATAGCATTCTACTTTCATGGAAATGACTCAAACTCCAACATAGATCGTCTTAAACTCTAAAGGTTCCAACTTTATGGACCTTGAATCTCAGAAACACTAGGAGGGGCAACTCAAAGCTCCTGGAATGAAATCAAGACCACTAGATCTCATACTTAGGACCAAAATGAACAAAAATCCATAAATAGTAGATCTAAGACATCAATGATCAAGTTCAAAGCTTTATACCTTCATCAAGCTAAAAATAAGTCACAAAAGCCAGATCCATAAGCTTCTCCTTGAACCTCATCTTTGTATCAAACTCCACCTTCCTACAAATGGACCAAACACTCCAAAAATGGACTCCATAAGCTCAAAATATCACCATGAATGATTAAGGACGAGTTCTAGGGTTTTAGAGGGTGGGGGATGTCTTAGAATGAAGAAGGAGGCTTAACATTATGCTTATATAGGGTACAACTCTAAGATTAGGGTTTTCAATCTGACCCTCGTACACCCCGTGTACGAGGCCGCGCACCCCGATCCAATCCTCGCATATACGCTACGCGTTTCTCCAGCTACGCCCCGCGTAGTTCCTTCTCTTTGGTACGCCCCACATACTAGGGCTTTTCCCAAAACCCTAATTCTTCCGAAGACCCTAACTCACTCGATACAACTCTAATTCCAACCATTCATATATCCATAGAAAGGTATCGAGACACTCAACACTATTAACAATTCCTGCCTGCCATAAAATATCCCGAACTAAAATCCACTTCCCTTAAAAACCCGAGCTGATAAATTACCGAAATACCCTTTGATCCAAAAACTCAAATGGGATACCCGAGCAATCCAAGATACATTATCCAACTCCAACTGGGTCCGAAACCCAACCCCTCAGGTATCCGTAGCTTGATAGCACTTAATCCTTTTATCACCAATTCAAAATGGGAACAATTCGAAACAGGATGTTACACTTTTTTGCAACTTCCTTTGCCTTAAAAACCTTTTCCAATGAGGTTCATATCTTGTACTTCTTAGCAGTACAAAGACTCGGTTTTATAATTTACATACATGAGCGGTTGTTATTAAATTTCTTCACTAACAAGTCAAAATCTTTATTTTTTTCAAAGTTACTTCTTTACCCTTTATCTTCACGCCTTTGTTACACCAACTTGTCTCATCAACATTTATTACAAATACAACTCCTTTGCAAACAACCCTTAGGTGGAGTTTGGTTCGCAAAATGTTTACGAAGGAACTGGAATCTGTCAGGGAATTAGAAACTATCAGGAATTATAATCCAATTCCATAGTCTGTTTGGGTGACAGGAAATAGAATTAGAATCTAATTTCATATTTTGTTTGGTTGGAAAGAAATACAATTAGAATAATGTAAAATGACATAATTGGCCTTCTTGTTTTTTTGGCTTAATTTTACTTTGTTTTATAAGTTATATGTGATGGTTAGTGATGGTGGCAGGTGGTAGTGGTGGCGGGTGTTTGGTAGCATATGGCGGTGGTAGTGGCAGAGGCGGTGATGGTTGTCGTGGTGGGTGATGGTGGCGATGGTTGTAGCAGCGATGAATGATACCGGTAGCATTCTGGCGGTGGCGGCGGCAACGGGTGGTGATTGTAATGGTGGTGGTGACGGGTGGTAATCGTAGTGATGGTGATGGTGGTGGCGGCGACGACGATGATTGGTGGCAGTGATTTGGGCGATGATGGTGGTAAAGGGTAATATGAGAATGTTATACTTTCCCTCATGAATTGGAATTAATTTCATCCAAACTTTGAATGAATTTACTTCCATTCATTTGGTGGAAATTTTTTTCATTTAGGAATCCAATTTCATCTCAAAATTTTGAACCAAACACTGGAATGTGATGGAAATATATTCCAATTCTCTCTCTCTCTCTCTCTCTCTCTCTCTCTCTCTCTCCCCTCCCCCTCCCCCAATTTCATTACATTCAATCAAACCAAACAGCCTCTTAACCTTATTTTTTCATTCTTTTTCCGGACCAAGCCACTCATTGTTTCCACTGCATGAAGCTCAATCTTTTCTTTCATGTCCTTATTTGTCTGAAATATTTGACCAATAGAAAAGCTTTGAATGTGACTTTGACTTAAACTACACGTCTTATCTTTTCCCAGTTGCTTCAGTATGTCCCTTCATTTCTCTCCTAACCCGAGTCTTCCTCCAAAGAGTCTCATTTATCATTATCAATAACTTTTAAGTCTTCAAGTTCTTCATATGCATGGTTGTCAAACTCATAGGAGTCACAAATCGACTCGTACGAGTTGAGTCATTTGAAACCTAAAATAAGGTGACTCGTAGATGGAAAATGACAACTCAATTCTTCTAACATGTTCTTGGTGAAATCATTGAGGCCTTAGATTGAAAAGGAACCTAATTTTGGATGCACATGCAATCCATATGAGGTAAATAGAATAGTCGGGTACCAAATTAGAGTAAATATTTTGGGTTTGAAAAAATCGGTTGGGGAAGCTTCCCATGATGGCGAATATCATCAACAAAATGTTTACATATCACCTTTTTGGTGTGTCAAATTTGCAACATTGTGATTGAAAATGAGGCTCGTGTTTTTCGTTTCATGTGTTTTTGCTTTGGAAGTTTAGAGTTTGAATTTTTAACGATGTTTTCATAATTTTTCTTCTTTGTAGCCTCTTGTGTCTAGCTTCTTGCTAGATGTTTTAATATTTCTTATATCTTCTTATAAAAAATATAGTTTCTGTTTGTTGGTCATAGGGTCTCGATGTTGATTGCCAAAAATGTTGTACCTAAATAAAAATGTAGCATGGCCTCAAATGTTGTGACTCCAACCATGATTCTAGTTTATATGGAATGCTAGATATTGGTTTATTTTTCGTAATTGCTTGATATCGGTCCCTAAGCTAATTATGACATGCAAATGCATATGTTTCCTTGGGTTAAATATAGATCGGAAATGTCTAGCCTTAATTGGATTGTTTGGTGGTGTAACCACTTGTTTGCCGGTCTGATTTTGATGTAGCATTTTGGGTCTTTTGTCTAGGATTTGCTGGTCGTTTTTTTTAATAAAGTTGTCACCATTCTAAAATAATCAATGTTAAAGTACGTCTCCACATTTAAAGCTTAATATTTACATATCATTAAGGTGTTGCTTTGTTATTTTGCAAATTGCAGGCGGTTAAACTTCTAAAAGATGCTTATGAGTGAGATCCTTGTTGAAAAAAGTTTTGTAAAATAACGATTTAAGAAAATCAGACTTTTTTTTTTTGAAAAACATTGTGGGTCATGAGAGTTTCTTATTTATATATAAACGCCTTTTAATTTGTTTGTAAACATAGGCTTCATACATATAAATTTTAATATTATTTTATTCTTTTTTTTTTATCTTATTAGTTACAAGTTTAATATAAAATAATATGAAATATATATGTAAAATACTCCAATATATTATCCAATATCGGTGCCCTTTTATGTTTATATATATATGATGGAATCTATTTTCTCCATAAAGATTCTTTTAAAGAAAAAATCTTGGACTCTACTAATATCTTACATAACACTTATAAAACATTTTATTTTAGTTTATAGAAGATAAGAAAAATAGAAATTTATAATAATAAAATTTATGTCATTTCATAACAATAATAGCATCATGATTTTTTTTAATTATTTAAAAGAAAACAATTTAAGTTGTTTGATTCAATTTTCTATTTTAACTTTTATTACAAAGTTCATTTATTACCATCTCATTTATATGTACATAATAATATAAATCTGTGTCAATATGATATAATTAAGATATTGAATATCGTTATAAAATATGTGTTTTATATCATTATAAATATACGTTTTACGTAAATCATACTTCAATATATATAAAACTCTACAGACGTTCAAGTCCATAAGAAAATAATACGTGTGAATTGAGCATAATAATGTACGATTTCAAAACTAGATACGATTTCGAAACTAGATACAACTCATCATGAATCACCAACTTTAACTATAACTTATTTGTAATTTATCTTAATACAAAATCTTACCATATTACCAAAATGTGAAATTCAACCAACTTCTTATTTACAAATAATGTAAATAATGTCAGGCAAACAATTATGACTCTCATCAATGTTTTAACCTAGTTCCATATATCATGTCGATTCAAACATACGGCGCTATTTTTTTTTGTGCAAGATCTTATTTTTAACCATGGCTGATTGGTTATTAGGAGTATATTAAATAATACGTTATAACCCATGAGAACCACGGTTATAAAATATATTAAATATTTATAAAAAAAACTTATAATTACTAATCAATTATTATAAATAAATTATTAATTAAGATATATATTTTTCTAGTTATATAAAATTATAATCGTTGTTTTAAATGAAAATGTAAAATATATTTTGAAGATATATTTTTCTAGTTCATCTGTGTTCCAGTAACATTTCATTGTCCATAATCTGATTACACGAAGTTTCATGGTGAAATTATCCTTCAAGACATCAAGATCACTTATGAGGGTAACATTTCCAGCAGCCATAATCTGTAACAGGGGCAAATACGGAAATAAATACATGGTTTCACTTTGAAAATGAAAGTACAATGTTTAAGTTTCATTGTCCATAATCAGTGTTCATGTTTAAGTTATCAAGAAAGTTCGTAATACAACTATTATCCTGTATAACATGTGTAGTTTTTTTGATAACCTTGAATTGTAATGAAACAGGAAAAGCAATGGAAACTGATCAGAACATGGTTCAACGTGTAACAGAGAGTATTACCTTTGTATTATGAATAACCGGAGGAAAACGTATGCAGAGGAAGAACAACAAAGGTATTAAATTGTTATAGTTTTTGTATTTATATACCACTGCTGAGAAATGAATAGATTTCGTTAGTCAAATTAAAAAATGGAAACGTAATTAATATTAATATTAATGCTTCCTAATATAAACTGATTTTGAAATAGAAATGCCAATCAATTCATAATACCATTACCAACTATCATATCAAATGCTAATTTTAGATTTAGATTACTAAAAAATCGTTTGAATTTATTATATTTATATATTTAGATTTTTCAATTAGTCAATTTAGTCAATTTGTTATTTTAATAAAAAAATCTTCTAGCATATACACATAAAACGTTATATATATATATATATATATATATATATATATATATATATATATATATATATATATATATATATATATATATATATATATATATATCTTTGACCTTTTTAAAACCGTGAATATTGTTTCCTAATATAAGCTGATTTTGAAATCGAAAGGATAATATTATGCTTAATTTAGATCAAGCTGATTTTCAGTCAATCAATTTAGTAGATTAGTACATTTTATTTTTGACTTTTTTAAATTCGTGAATATGCACTGCAGATGAGGTATATATATATATATATATATATATATATATATATATATATATATATATATATATATATATATATATATATATATATATTGAGTATATTGTACAATTGTTTACATTGTTTTATTTGAAAATTTGAAAATTACATTGTAGAAATGAATAGGTGTTATGCAGGGATTTAGTATATTGATGGGATTGCATAAAGGTGGCGTGATTGTTTGAAATTACATTTATTGATTAAGGTTTATTGTAATAAATTAGGCAACAGATATTACAAATCAATTTTTTGCTGACGTGTTTCATCTGTGTAAAAGGGATGAGTGAATTAGTGGAAAAATGTAATTAATGAGAAAAAACCAAAGACTGACAAGTGGCAAATAATTAAGTTTAAGCTCTAATTGATTGACACGTGGCAAATTTGCTACTCTTTTACTAGGTAGGAAGATTTATTATCATTATTATTTGCTTGTTATATATTTGAATATTAATTTATTATTTAAATTAGAAATACTTATAATATATTCATGTTAATGTGTTACTGGGGACTACTTTATTAATTATAAAATCTGACTTGACATGATTGAGATTTCAATGGTATGAATGGTCTTGGAAAACTACGAGTTTGGTGTAATATCACCCAGAACATAATTTACGATTCTATTGTGTTCGTTTCCTTAACAAATTAAAGAAATGGTGGCATGCATGCATATAATATATATGTTCAAACACATAAGAAGATATAATTAAGTCTATAACAGATTAAAAAGAGTAAAGAGATTGGAAGAGATTGGAAATTAAGAGATGGAGACATGTATAATAATATATAATTTATATAAAAACCAAAGCCATTACAAAAGGCTGTAGTTATATAGTCGGAGGATTAACATATATTATTCATTAAAAGAAAACAACTCGACCTAAATAAAGGAAAAAAACAGCACACAAGCCAAGACCATAAAAAGAGTGTCCTGCTGGTGCTTCAGCCACTAACATTAACATATCTTCTTTCTCTTGGGTGGGACTTAATTATATACATATATACTTTGATTATATATATATATATATATATATATATATATATATATATATATATATATATGTGTATATATATTAATTAGCTAGGTGGGTAGTGGTCATGATTGTTGGTGGTGGCATTGTTAAATCCCCATCGACCTAAACGCATCAGGAAGGATTGTACCTCCGATGGGTTACGAAGTGAGTGCAAAGCCATTGTCTCTTTTGGTGTGGATGATACTATTATTGGGTACCCTTCCATACCTCCTTCCCTCAAAACCTGAATTAATTAATTAATTAATTAATGCATGCTAGCTTCACAATTTCAATTTCAATTTCAATTTCACATATATAATATAATATATATAAATACCTTGAAAGCATCCTCATCTGTAGTATCGTCTCCGATGTAAAGGGGGAAGACATGATTACTACTACTAGTGGAATTGTGAAACCCCAAAGTGTCGAGAAGATACTTAAGAGCATCGCCTTTGTTCCAGCCGATACACGGCCGGATTTCCAACACCTTGTTGCCTTTCGTCACGTGGAACCCTGGATTCTTTGCAAGCACCGACTCCACTTCCGACTCCACTCTTCCGTAATCCTGCACCCACAGCCCACATGTATGTTAATTTCTATGGACTACTATTTTTAAAAAGAATAATTTACACTTTTAGTCCTCATCAATAGCTGCTTTTTGCAATTTTGGTCTATGCTTGTGTGATTTTGGTCCTTATTTGAATTCTTGTCCCAAAAAATATATTCTACCAATTTTGGTTCTTAGTTCATATTTTTAATAACGTTTTCTTGTTCCATGTTATAAGTAAAATGACTATAAGTATTTTTTTTTCAAATACATAGTTATTTTATTTTTAGACTTTCAAAAAAAACATGGCATAATTATAAATCTCAAACGGAGACCTTATTTGCCATAATTTTTTTAAAACAAAATTGAAAAAATCACCTATGCATACGACCCAGAAAATGTAATTTTACTCAAAACTATATTCATATATAATAAATTACATTTTTAGTCCCTTAGCAAGTTAGTATGGCTGTTTTTTACAATTGCGCTCCCAAAGATTTTTTTTGTAATTTTGGAGTTTCCAATTTGAAATTATTGTAACGTTTTTTATCTATTACTTAAGAAAAAATGATTATTTTTAGTCCTTAGGTATAATGATTTTTTGTAATTTTAGTCCTAAAAATACAATCAATTTTTTTGGAACAGGACAAAAACGTTAAATAAAAAACCCATCTCTAAAATTACAGTAGAAAACTTGTCGGACTAATTGCTAAGAACTAAAAATGTAATTTACTCGAAAAAATATATTGATTTTATAAATGATGATTTTTGCATACCTCATCCTTCACATGTCTGTAGTGAACAGAAAGACAAAATCTATTGTCCTCAATAGTCACCCCTTTTATGTTTCGTGTTCTCTCCTTGACCTCGATTAGCATCTATGCCACGTGTCAGTCGATTAAACCAATAAAAATGTTGAAGAATGAAGCGAAGCAATTTTGCAAATACATGTTAATTGTACCTTCTCGATTATCGATAGAAAATCCTGAGCTGGTTGGAAGACGACGAAATCATTCCCCTAAAAAATATTATACGTACGTACATCGTATTATATGTCAGTATACATATAACTATTGTTATTATATATTATATAGAAGAAAAATTAGAGATACGTTAATTAATAGTTAATAACAATTAATAATTACCTCGTTATCTGATATTTTATGTAGATACTTGTTATCATAAGACACATTCTTGGGAGCAGGTCCCATCGTATCCATCCCATGACTCCCTGAGTAGTACACCTTTTTTAACTTAACAAAATCAAAAACCTTTTCGCGACTTCTCCCACTGATTATAGCTGTTGGGAAGTGATTCGATACATCTCCAACAGCTGTACGCATCTGGATATTATACGTTCAAATTGATTATTATTTATTTATAATTTATAATATAATATATAAGACAATGAATTTAAAAAGTGGGTTTAATTAAATTAATTAATTAATTAATTAATAAGTTGAAGTACCTGATCAGTCATGAAGGCACGCTCTGGGTCACTGACGATGGGTGACAATGTGCCATCATAATCTAAGAAGACGACTATTTGTTTCCCCTTTGATGCATTGATCATTCGTTGGAATGAGGTAAGAGCAGAAGGGTGTTCTTTCTATATATATAAAGAGAACAAATATATATGTGCCCAAAATCTTTAATTAATAATGAAATACCAAAATAAGATTAACTAAGATATGAATTATGAAGTGACTTACCAACCAAGAAATGTAATTTTGGTCGATTGTGATTGGTTCATTAGGCATATTATAGCCACCATCGACATGATCATGTCTGGATTTGGACATGAATTCAGATTGTGGTTTTGTGGGTAGCCATCTTTGCATTCCTGTTGCCTCATAAAGCTTTGTTGCCACATTCTATTATATTGAAAATAATAGGGAGAAATTAAGCAAGCAGAAATAATTAAATAAACAAAAGAGTAAGGACTTAAAAGTGTTATAATTAAAAAGGGTAAGAAAAATAAGAAGAAATCAATAGGTACCATGAACTTGGACCCAACCATTGTCCCTTTCTTCGCTTGTGTTATTTTCTTTTCACTTTTATTTTACCACAACATGGATCAAAAAGAAACATTCGTTAAAATGATTATTAAAATGACAAAACACGCATGCGAAAGTAACAAGAACAAGCTGACTAAGTCAAAAATTATTACTGTATTATGTAAAAGTTATAAACATCGGTTAATGGTATCTGAAAATAAATTTTAAAGATTGTTTAGTGTTAATAATAATGATAATGATTTCCATGTTTAATACTAAAAAAGGTAAAATTAAATAACAAAATTAGGTAAAGGGAGATGGATGTCAACATATGTTCCATGCTACACCCACAGATCCATCGAATCCATCAGACTCTTAGCACCCAGGAAAATAAAAGTAATAAAAAACCAATACGTTATTCAGATACCAAATGATATAAATTTTTGTCATGTAGAGACAAAATATTTTCGAAATGGAATGTGGAGTGTGCACTACGTTGATTAAAATATCCTTCATTTAGGAGTGTAAAATATGATGATAAAATGATATATTTTTTGAACTGAATAACGTATAAATAAATAATACTATTAATTTTAGTTTTACACAAACATGATTAAGTTATGAATTGAATAATAAAAAATGTTTCTTAGATTGCACCACAAAATCACTTTTAATGAAAGATCTGCATTTTCTTGTATATGGGATTCTGATTGGAATACGTGTAAATTAGTAGAGGAGAGTATGTGCACGCGCATTCAGAGACGCGTGAAAAGTGGGATGCAAGTCTCTGGCCTATAAACTGACACAGATGAAGAAAAATGAAAAAAGGTCCATTTGAACTCTATTTTTATAATCCAAACATCAAATCCTAAAAGTCGGTGTTCAGATCCTTTATAGTTTAAAATAAAATTTAAAATTTGCAATATACCAAGTCACCACAAGAACAAGTGTTTCTTTTCTTTCAACCTCCGATAGGGGAGGAGGGAGTCATTTCCTCCCAATCTACTGAACTCACTGCCACATTTTTTTTTTTCTTTAATTTTTCTTCATCTTTTCGAATCCACAACACACGGAAACCTTATCTTTTTGAACCCACTCAACCCACTCAATTAAAATCTTAATTAGCAATAGAGTTATCGGCGGTACCACTCTCGCTTCAACCAGTGGGTTGATTGGTTTCACTAACCCACTTCATCATCTCTCTCTACTTTCTCTTTCTTATTTTCTCTAGTACCATGTGTTTTAAAACTTGTACCTTAGTTGTTTTGTATTTTTTTCAATTGAGTGGGTTCAAAAAAATAAGATTTCCGTGTGTTGTGGGTTGGGAAAAATGAAGAAAAAAAAGAGACAAAAATTGATGTGACAGTGGGTTCGGTGGGTTGGGAGGGAACGACTCCCTCCTTCCTAAGGAGATAGTACAAGTGAAATTATTTATGATAAACAAACATAACTTCACTTTTTAATATCATATAAAATGAAACAATAGTATTGTATTTCTTCAGAATATACAATATATTACTGTTCAATTATTCAACCCTAATAACATAGATCTGTCAACTGCAACATGGAGGGGTTTCCTCTTTATTTTAATACACTATCTTTACGAATTTATATTATTTTCCCCCAATTATTAACCCTATGTATTTTATTGGTTGTGTTCTAATTGTCGAACCAAATTAAATTAATTTATTATATTCAATAGCTTATTTTAAAGTGATATTTTTTAAACTGAAATGAAATTATTGTCTACCTACATTCGTGTATGTTAAGAATTCATTGTGTAATAAATAGCCTAAGGATCAAACACAAACAAAGCATATAAATAATTTAAAGCAAATTCTACTAATTGAAACAGGTAAGAAAAATAGTGTAAAGATACAAGTGCATATGGCAAAAAAAGAAGAAGGTAAAAGTGGAGCTATAATTATGTTAAGCCAACTTTGTCAAAAGATAAACAATAAATATAATTATAATAGAAAATAATAGGGTCAGAAGCATCTATTAAATAAGCTAAAAAACCCCTCACACAAACTTCGGAGTTACCACGTATTTATTGGGATGCTACCAAAATTAATTAAAAAAATTAAAATAAATATCTTGAGTAGTAAACAATTATTTGTTATACGAGGAACAATGGACGTAAACTCGATAATTATATTAAATTATTACATATTTTATGTATATATATGTGGCCATTAATTGTCCAAGTTTTTCACAACAAAAATTAAATTTCTAATGATCCTTAACCTATAATATTAGATTAAAAATAAATAAAAGTATCACAAGATTCTAATGTAAATAAATATATATAAGAAAATAACAGTGTAAACCAATGAATTTTATTCTAGCAAAACCTTTTTACCTTCAAATCATTAAAGTAAACAAATCTTGGAAACCTAGTCACATTCTAAAAAAGTAAGCAAACAAACAAACAAAGTAGAGATAAAAAGAACATAATATCTTATCCTATATGTAGTGTGATTGTGAATTATAAACCTTAATTCATGAGTTATGAGCAACTTTTAATTAGAATCTCTCAAGCTTGAAGTGCAAATAACGTAGAACTTATTCTTTGAAATAAATCGTAATATTATGTATTATTATTACATGAATTATATTCATAAATTACATAACAACAATATCTTTCAAAGTATATGGTAATAACAATATATTATCGTGTGTGCTTTAAATGATACTATCTAGATCTATATTTCTATATTATACTATAAAAAAATATTTGTTTTATTTCATTATATTCATTTGAATCTCACAAACTTTTCAAATTTCATTATAATACACATTTATTAATTTAAATATGTTATTAAATATGAAATATTATCATATCAATGTTGTATTTTTTAAATTATCAATATAATATACTTAAAATATTATGTCAGAACCAAAATATAAATGTAAATATCAAACAAACTTAAAAATATTCAAAAGCAATTTATTTTAAATTAGTTTATACCATTTAAATGTTTTAAAAATAAAACTAATTAGATATGTTAAGTTAACTAAATAACTATTTTTTTATAATAATTAAAAATTTTCCAAATAAATTTTTTAAATTAATTTAATAATAATAATAATTAAAATAATATAACCTTATACATTACATTACATTGACTTACAAAAAAACAGCAAATAAATAATTTATAAATTATTAATCATAACGTTAAATGTAATATTAAATCGAAATATGTATTTAGTTTGTTCATACCTAAGTTTCAAGTAGCAATCATTAAATAATATGATATTAATAGATGATATAATATGATTTAAAATTATTACAATTTTATATAAATAATTAGCGTAAGAGAACTAATATTTCATATTTAATAACATGATTATTTTAACCTGGTTTTCAATATATCGAGTGCAATTGATGTGGAGGTGAAGTGCACGCGCTGGATTTAAATGGAGCTATGTGACTATCGCATGGAATAATAGAAAACGAACAACGAACTGCTTCGTTTGGTATGTTCATGAATCATAACCTACTGATTTGTCGCTAAGAAAAAGGCGAGAAGTAATCGGAAAAACTAGCGCCACCGATTTTCTCTCTGTTTTTAGATTTTCCGGCGAATGCCTGGAAACACGCCGTAGAAATTCGTGCACACAACGGCCATCACAGCCGATAAAAAAAATCTATCTTATATGCGACAAAAAATAAAAACGATGAAACAGAGAGTGAAATCGAAGTCAATAAAGCGTCATTGATGATTGAATGCTATGAGAAACACAATGATAAAAAGATTCATAAGCAAGGTGAACGCAAAAATTCGTTAACGATTGAACAAAAGACGAAGAATGTATGAGAGATACTTACCAGTTGTACAGGATCTTGGAAAGGATTTACGGAGAACTTGAGAGGAAATATGAAAAGAGAACAGTTTTGGGAAGGAGAAGAAAAGGGTGAGCGGAATGGGTATTTATAGATATTAGATAGCATGGGCTCTTACGGAAATTATTAATGATTCTTTTACTTTTAATTATTATTATATTTTCAGTTTTTAATTTGGTTTTTACCGAAATTATATTTTCAATTGGTTATAGTTTATACATAAATTTAAAAATAAGCTATAGGTTATTTTGCTCTATTAGATTTAAATTTGATTATTATAAGATGACTTGAATTTCTTGATAGTAACATTTGGTTGAAACAAATATTCATTGGATCAAACTTAACTTCTTATTAGACCTGATAAAAAGTATATCAGACTTTATGGCGCAACATCTTAGATTGTTAACATAGAAGTTCCTATAACTTTAGACAATTTATTTGAACAAAAAAACAAAAAAGTTAGTAAAGACAAGTCAACTATTACAATATTTACCAATTTTATGAAATGTGCAAAGTGTGATATTAAAATGGACGCTTGTACATTTAAATGTAAGTTTGAATATAGACTATATATGTTGCTCATGACACTATTGACTACATATGTTAATGATGGTATATTATTATTTTTAAAGTCATGTACATATCCGTGAAATTTGGCATAAGGCTTAGAAATTTGCTTCATAAGTGTAAGTAAATTATGTCACTGATTTTTGAGTGTGGTGCTCTTCATTTATAAATCGTCAAGTTAACTATATCACACGTCAAAGTTAAAACAAAACCAAATAAAATAGCATAATGATAAGTCCGTGAGTTGCATACATTTCATATGTTACTCATTATATCTTTTAATATTAGTGTTTTTTTTCTTCTTTATGAGTTCGACGATATTTGGCATCATGCTTATTAGGTTGTGCATGAATCATTGAATCCAGTACTCGTGTCACTTAAAGTGCCAAAACTTTATAAAGTAATGTTATTTATTTACTTTGGTTATTTTCGATCATTTTTGTCAAGATTGAACATCTTAGTTTTTATTCTGTCTGATGCTTTGGTTTATTTTCTAACAATGAAAGCATAACACCATGTTAAAGGGAAAAGAGCTACAAGTTGATTAACTTTATAGAAAGATAGCAACACAAAGGAAAGTGGAAGAGTGCACACTGTGTCACAATATCAAACTTATTGATAACTTCATAACTTAGAGTATGGGAATTTTACGGAGAACTTAAATAATTTTTCAAACTATAAGGGTCTAATTTGTCATAAGAAAATTCTTAATGTTCTGTTGTATTAAATAGAATAATTTACAGAAAAGATCCCTCAACTATCTTTCTTTTTACCCTCAACTAGGTGAAGGGCTGATGGGATCTCAACTAACGTACTAATCCTTCAATCAACAAAAAACACAATTCATTGAATTGTCATTGTCATGAATTATTCCATTAAAGATTGTAATATTTTTAGTGTAAATGTATTAAGGTGTGCGTTGATTTGTCAAGGTTGTTTTTTTTTTGGAAACGGCTAAACAGTTTTATAAATGAGCATCACCTAGCAAGAAGCTAGATGAGCCAACAGCAAAGAAACTACAAAAAAAGAAAAATGGAAGTATATTAGTTACAGACAAGCAAAAGGGGACATCCCCCAATCGCACCACCTAATAACACCCATAGAACCCCTATGTTTCAGCCAAAGGAACACCAATGATTGTATGTCACAAGCTATTTTTGTTGGAGTTGGTTTCATCTGTTTAAAAATACGATCATTCCGAGCCTTCCATAAACCCCATAACATTCCATAACAGATAAGGTTGTTAAGTTGAGATTGTCTACCGGTTGGGCATTAATTTGTCAAGATTTCGGTTTGTTGACTACCATTGACTGATAGAAGTTTATATGAATTACTACAACTTTAAAGTTAAAAGACACGCCGACAACACATAATTGACGATATAGTAAATTACAGTTTTGGTCCCTGTGGTTTAGGTAGATTCGTACTTTTAGTCCAATCTTTGGAAAATGGACAAAACGCATCCATGTAGTTTCCCAATCTTGCAGTTTTGGTCCTTGATCTGTATAAATAGACTATATTGCCCTTTCTAATTTCTTTTTCTATTTTCTTTTACTCTTTTTAAAAATATAAAATATATTTTGGGCCTACCTCCCCTAACCCTCCAGCCCAACCTCACCGTCTCTCTCCCTTCTTCTTCCTTTTTCGTTCTTCTTTCACCACGTTCAAGAGTACCGCTCTACCCTATATTTCTTATTCCCATTTCTTTCTTCCTTTTTCCTAATCAACATAGAATCATAGTATTGGTAGATGTTTGAGATTGACGATGGTAGAGCAGATTAGGGATGTCAAAAAGTCTCGTGGAACCCTGTTCCCGTGGGGGCCCCGTCCCGTTTGGGGGAAATTTTTAAAAAAAATCGGGGGCAGGGGCAAGGTTAACTCCCGTTTTAATTTCGGGGCCGGGGCGGGGGTAGACAATCTCGTCCCGAAACACCCATGGGGACCCCGTTAATAAATTACACATATATTTACATATATTAATTATATAAATATAATAAACAATAACGTGATTTTGAGCTTCCAAAATTCATCAAAAAAACATATTTTTAAGTTGTTAGTATATTGATTTTAAGATGTCATAACTTTTTTATTTTTAACATGTAAAATTCTGCTATAAATAATTATTTGCTACCTAAAAAATAGATTCTTTTAACCTAAATAACAACTTCTTTTAGCCCAAAAAATACAGTCCAAAATCAATCGGGGGCCGGGGAACGGGGGCGGGGGTAATAAAGGGGATTCGGGGGCGGGGGCGGGGGTAGGAAGGCTGAACATTTCGGGGGCGGGGGCAGGGACGGGGGTACGGGGAAATTTTGGGGCGGGGGCGGGGAATGCACTCCCCGCCTCGTTTGCCCCCGTTGACATCCCTAGAGCAGATGGGGGGTTGTTACTATAGGAAGCAGCAGGTTACCAAGATGGGGGAAAACGACGATGAAGAATATGATGCCGACAATGGAGAAGATGGTTGATACAATATCGAGGATATGATAGTTTCGGAGTTCGGACAATGTGACTTTGATTCGATGAGCCATTTGTCATAATTTGTATGTTAGTAGGGTTATATATAGAAATTGGCGATAGAGATGAGATACCTACAAGTCACTGAAGGGAGAGAGAAAGTCTGAGACATTGAAGGGGGAGATGGAGGATTTATGAGATATGAAGGTGACGAATCAAAAGGAGCAGCAGGATATGTCAGATTTGCTGATGACGAATCAAAGGCAAATGGATGGTGATAAGTGGTTTCAAAAGGAGATAGGGAAATGAGTCGATGGGAAGGGAGGTACTTACTGGCAAGAAATCATGTGTGCTCGTCTTCTTGCGTTCTTGGAGAAAATCACCACCCATGATCACCACTATTGAATCTCCTTATGTTCAGATCGAGATAAAGGAGACGCACTGAAATAGATGTGTTTTTATTTTCTTGTGTTGGTGTTGATTGATGATGGTGGGAGATGAAGTAGCGGTGACGACTGAACTTCGGGGATGTTTCCGATGGTGAATGAGAGAGATGAACATGATGGGTTGTGGTGGGGTGGGGGTAGGGGTGGGTGGGTGTGGTGGATATTTTTTATTTTTTATATTATCGAATTTTATAAGTGAGTAAAAGAAAATAGAAAAAGAAATTAGAAAGGGCAATATAATCTATTTATATGGATCAAGGACCAAATTTGCAAGATTAGGAAACCACAGGGATGCGTCTTGTCCATTTACGAAAGGTTGGATCAAAAGTACGGATCTACCTAAACCACACTGTAACGACCCCATTTTTCAAAAGAAAATTTTTCATTTTTAATTAGCCAAAATATGTTTCATCATTCATGTAATCCCAAATACAATTGTTTTCAAATTCATAACATCAACAATTTTTATTTTAAAACATTAGAGTGTCCCATGATAACGACTGAAAGAGAGTGCACGCCGCGCCATCAGACCTTGCCCTTGCCCTTGGGCTGGGATGTACCTGAAACAAATCCACAAACTGTAAGTTAATGCTTAGTGAGTTCCCCAGAGCATACCCCACACACAATCCACATAACACATAACATATTAGCTATAAAAGCTACATATATACTACATAAGCCATGCATACAACATACAAGGATGTCGTGGGCTCGTCCCCAGGGTCTTACTCTAGGATGCCATGGGCTCCCCACATGGTCTTACACCTAAGTGTCATGGGCTCCCCCATGGTCTTCAATAGGAAAGCCATGGGCTCTCCACATGGTCTTACATCCAAGTGTCATGATCTCTCTCATGGTCTTCCACACATACATACCATATATACCACTAGCATGCTTCCTAGCTCAACAAACTATCATACCACATAATACAACTACAGCTAGGATGCCACATATCATAAAATGGGTCAGCCTTGGTGCCTTAGACCCATTGGTATGGTGATGAGACTCTCCTCTCACGAACGCTGTGCTGACAAGCTAGAATCAGATATGTCCCTCGTGCTGCTCCAACTCAACTGCCTATAATCATTAAGTGATTAACTTGTCATAATCCCATAATTACACTCAAAGTCAACCCTGGTCAAAGTCAAGGTCAACAGTCCATGTTGACCTCAACTCGTCGAGTGCATCTAGCAACTCGTCGAGTTCCTGCAGAGTCCAGAACACCTGAACAAACCCTAGCCAACTCGTCGAGTAGGTTCATCAACTTGACGAGTTCACTTGATATCCAATCGACGGGGAAACCCGATCCGACTCGTCGAGTTGCCAGGGCTACTCGTCAAGTCCCCCTCCCTGTTTGCTTATTATTATAATCCATCGAATGCAGGGACTCCAGGGCTTAGATCTGAAACCCTAAGGTGTCTAGAAGGATAAAGTTTCCAACTTTACCTTCCAGAACCACTCCGAATGCTCTAAGGCCCTTATTAAAGGTTGGAAAGCTCCAAAGCTTAGCCATTTGGTCTAAGACTTTAGGGATCTGGAATCCCCCCTTTCTAGAAGAGTTTCTAGTCCTCAAAACGTTCCAAAGATGGAGGCTTTATTGACATACATGTCCAATGCATGTCCTTAAATAAAAATGGCCAAAAAGGGGAAGAATACACTTAAAACCCTTGCATTGTATCCTTGCTTGACCAAAAACCAGATCTAGCCCACCTTGGGACTATTTTGCCCTGGAGATTCATAAAGTTGCAAACTTTATGAACCCCATGCATGCAATCAACAAGAATAATGGGAAATGAAGAGTAAACTCAAGATCTAGCCATTTTCTAAGATAAAAATCAAGTCTTGAAGACTTACAATAGTCCACAAGATGATCAAGTTCAAGAGTGAAGGCTTGGCTTGCTGGATCTCCTCTTTCTTCTCACTATCTCCTTTTTCTTAAGCTCCACAAATCACTCTGCTCACAAAATGGAAGAGAATGGGGATTAGGGTTTAGCACAGACGTTTTAGGGTTTGGAGGCTGATGGAAGGTCAGCCTCAAGGTCCTTAAGGATATTATATAGACTGCAAACCCTAAAATTTAGGGTTTCTCTTTACAGCTCCTACTCGTCGAGTCGGACCTTCCGACTCGTCGAGTAGGACCTAACTTCCGCGTCCTCTTGATAGCCTCCACTCGACGAGTCGGGGCTCCCAACTCGTCGAGTCCCAGCGCCAAAACCCTAAAATTTTGAAAATTACCTTAATGCCTGGAACAGGTGTTACACACACATACCAAAACTGTAATTTACTCTTGATGGTATGAAATATAAACATCAAAGTTTATATATTATCAATCATCCATACCATCCATATTTTTTTTGGAACTTCTACCATCCTTAAAAATAAGAAAAAAAAAATGCACTGCCAAGCATCTTTTTATTCTAATAAATGAATCAAATTTGTCATATGACATCTCCTTTTGTCAATTTACTATCAAAGTTAAATTACTATTTTATCCTTCGTCCTTATTAATGTAAATCCTATAAAATATATTCATCTAAATTTCGTCATGTTTGTTTTGGAAACCGACTAACTCATGGAATGCACAAAGCCAGACCAGTCTTCCAAAATTACCCTCAATATATTCACTTCAGATTATTTTTGTAATATCCATAAAAATCACAATAAATTTGAACTTGTAAAATCAATCCAAAATCATAAAATGTTTACAAATCATAGTTTTCAAAACATTTTTCAAACATCAGAGTCTCCCAAAAATCATAAGTCATAAATAAGAGGATGTGTACGGTCACGCCTTAGCCTTCCCGCGGTCACACAAAATACCTGAAAACATAACCCAAAATTGTAAGTCAACGCTTAGTGAGTTCCCCCAAAGTACCATCACATAAACACAACAACAAACAACTTGCATACAGAGCCTTCAGCCTGACTGGAACGCTCACAGAACCTTCAGCATGACCGGAACGCCTCACCGGGCCTTCAGCCTATCTGGACCGTTATATGGGCCTTCGGCCTGACTAGTACGCCTCTCAAGCCTACAGTCTATCCGGGACGCCCTGGGTCTCTTGTCCTTCAGTCTACATTGGTTCGCCTCAACCCAACCACACACAACATGTTGACATATACATAAGAGATAAACATACATATAACCAGTCAACAGACAATCAGACAGATCTTACAGATCACTAAGCATATCATCATCCTATATACCAAGATACAGATCTAACAGATCACTACATCATGATAACATACTATCACATAACAAGATATCTAATCTAATGGTCGGCCTTGGTGCCTTCGACCCGCAAGTACAATGAGGAAAACTCACCTCACAAACTGGACAAAAGATGATGAGGTCTCGACTCCGAATCTCATATCTAATCGATACCTATTCCAACCAAATGACCGATCTCAATCAAAATCCCAAAATACCCTTAAGGTCAAACTTGGTCAAAGTCAAAGTCAAATTGGTCAAACCAACCGAGTCAACTGAGTCAACCCAGTCGAGTCACCACTGAATAAGTACGTGGGGCGTACTCCCTATGTACGTTGGGCATACTCGCATGTTGACCACCATCGAGGTGGTTGACCTCGTACGCAGGGCGTACTCTAGGTACGCGAGGCGTGCTCCCAGAAGTCCAAAACTCTTATTAAGTGCTTAATGGCTTAAGCACTCACATCCATTTTTCAGATCCATGGCTAAAATACCCTCAAGAGTCATAAAGTTTCCAACTTTATGACTTTGCATGTCCATTAAGTGCTTAACTCAACTTCTTAATCCATTAATACCTTTTAGATGATGCATGAAGCAAAATTAACCATTTGGAACCCATTTTCATGGATGAAGACCCTTCCAAGGGTATGAAAGGACAACTCAATGGGTCAAGAACACTAAACACCCCAAATGGCCTAGAGATTCATAAAGTTGCAATGTGACAACCCGAAAGTTTTAGATCAAGCAAGGTCTAAATTGTAAGAATGTGCAAGTGAATTCACAATGTAACCTTGTTGCAATAAACTCTTGAAAGCCATAAGGGCATTAGTTGTATAGGTATGTATGTAAGTATATATATATATATATATATATATATATATATATATATATATATATATATATATATATATATATATATATATATATATATATATGGGAAAAGGGAATATATGGCTGTTAGGTATGTAATCTTAGACGTAGAACCACATGAAACCACCTAATTTTAAGTAAAAGCCTATAATTTTTAACTTGTTGCTCATTTTGCTTTCTTAAAAAATTACATAAACTAAATCGAATAGTACATTATAATACAAATCGAATTTTGTTTTCTAGAAAAAAAAACCGCCGAACAAAGTTTTAAGATAAGTGAAAACTCATATTTTTTTTCCTTAAAAAATGACAAGAATTCAATTCAATTCAAAACTAATGAAGCTACAAAACCATTTTATTACTGGTGGAACAAAGCATCAGGTACAACATGAACTAATTTTTTTTTTTACTTCAATTCAATCAGTTTTTCTTATGTACTAAAAACAATAGCTAGCAAGTTTTTGTAATTGCTTTTATTATATTTTATCTTGGCATTCAGATATTTTTATTTTTTCGTGACTTAAGGAAGAAGATTAACAAACTTGGGATGATGGATTATGTTTTTAAGCTTAAAACTATATAAATTTGAAAGTTCTATATCTAATCTTAGGTACATGACAGCCACATATTTATAACAAGCTTTTGAAAGTAAACAAACTAGAACAAGTCAAGACAAATCAAATAGTTGAAACATAAACCATGAATTAATACCTTGCCTTATAATCTTAAGCATAGGACCCCACTCATTTAATGTTTAGGAAGTACTAGACCGAAATCACCCCCTTAGTGGGTGATTCAAATCCGAAATCACCATGAGGGAATGAGGTATGACCGAAATCCTAATGCCTAGAAAACACTAAGGCCGAAAACTCCAAAGATAAGTCCATTAAGGCCGAAAACTATAAGGATGAGTCCACTAAGGCCGAAATCACATTAGTGGGGGAAGTTAGGACCGAAATCACAAAGGAAATGAGGTGATTTCGGTCATGCATAGCCGAAAACACTACCTTCCTAAGGTGATTTCAGTAGGGTTAAAGAGGATAAGGTAGTTGACTTTTATGATAAGATGCTTCATCATTTTCCCATGCAAAGTATTAACCACCAGTATCCCAAGCATTACACAACAGATTTCCGAGTAAACATCCTATCCTAGTACTTCTTACATTAAAGTCGAATTCACCCTCCCCAAACTCCACCATTTCCATCCTCACTTACTGATTAATATCATTTGCTCTCAAACAACCAAGTCCAACCTCCAAGTTCAAAGATCTTCAAGTGTATTCTTAGATTTGGTAAGTATTCCTTCAAATCTAGTGTATTTATACACTTTTATGTTAGTTTCATTATATTTACCCCCATATTATTATGTGTTAAATTCTTAGGATAGCATTCTTGCCAAGAAAGTTCAACCACCACATTCAAGTGTTAGGCTTGGAAACCTTCACACCATCTTCTGAAATTACCCACAAAACCACTCAATGTGAGTTCATACCCCCACATTTTCAAGCTTTTTTCATGTTTTTAGGGGGGGAATACAAGTAAAACTTTGTTCATCACGCAAATACTTACATGTCTTCATCTTTATGTTAAAAATAAGATATTATTTGCATAAGATATGATTATTGCTACTTTTTATACAATATTTGTGATGTATTAGTTTTGATATGCAAAGTTAACAAAAACATAACTCTATATATGCTACAAATATCATAAGGAAAAGTATGATTTGGAAAACTACAAGGTTTTTGGAAACTTTTACTAAAAGATAGCTTTTCTAGCAAAAATGGTTACATTAGTCATCTACTATTTTGGGGGGTTACAACCCAAAGATATCATGTTTTGATTACATATTTTGACATTAGACAAAATTACAACTTTATATTTATATAAAAGAATATATAAATAGTCTCAACAAACATACGAGATAACTATAATTGAAATAGTTTGGGAGTCACAAAATTTCACTTTCATTTCAGACGAACCATATAATTTTTCAAAAGTATAATTATTTCATTTTACAAGAAAAGGGAGTCATAATTCATGTAAATATGTTGATGCTCTTGTGAGACGTTCTCTTCACCGTACCTACCTAGTGTACACCTTAAGTCCTGCATTATAACCAGAGTCTCCTTGAGGGAGAGCGATATAGTTGTGTATAGATCTATATGGGATTGACAATCCCACATCTCAGTTGTTAGCTATAGTTAGACCGGCAAGTCTAGGGTGACAAATGTCTACCAGCTCCGACGCCTGAAGAATGTCGTTCAGGCATATCAGTCATATTAGCATGGTTATAATAGCTCACATAGGGATTAACAAAATGACTTGGTTTACGGAGAAACTTACACTTCCTTAGTTTTATAAAGAAATGAAACGACATACTATTTTCAATACAACACTACTTACATTTTGGTCTTAGGGTTTAAGACTACAATTCATATTTAAGAAAATATTGGATTTTCTGGAAACATACATTATCATTTTACAAGGAAAAGATACAAAGGAAATACATACATTTACAGTTCATATTTAAGAAAATATTGGTTTTTCTGGAAACATACATTATCATTTTACAAGGAAAATATACAAAGGAAATACGTACATTTACAGTTCATATTAAAGAAAATATCGGATCTTCTAGAAGTATACAAAATCATTTTACACGAAAACGCTACAAATCCTTCTCATGCAAAATGCTTATGAACTCACCAACTTAATTGTTGACACTTTTCAAAATCACTTGTATTCTCAGGAAATCAGTAAACAGGTATTCAAATCATTTTGAGGGTCGGCGTCGTTGTTCCATGTTTTCTACTTTTCAGTTATTTGTATTCAACTTTTGAACAAACAGAGTTTTGTAAACAATGTAATACTTGAAATCTCAATGTATGAATGTTTGTGCTACTATGTTTCATTTATATTCAATTGTTATGATACTGTACATGAAGTCACTCCATCCGCCCACAGAAGTTTCCGCCGTTCTGGTTTGGGGGTGTGACATGCAAACTTTATGAGATCTTACCACCCACAATCATCAAGACACGAAGAATAATGGACAAAACTAGAGATCTAGCAACTTATCAAGGAAAAGGTTGAGTCTTGGACACTCACCAAGGTCCAGAAGATATGCTAGAAGATGTAGATGATATTTCCAAGGTGAATCTTCACACTAAAGGCTTCCTTCTCCTTCAAAGACCACCACAAGTACCAAAAATGAGTTCACAAAAGCAATGGAGGCTAGGGTTAGGGTTTTTGATATTGGGAGGGTGATGGAGGCTGAATGATCACGAAACCCTAGCTATAATGTCCTTTAAATAGGGCCCAAAGCCTAAGGATTAGGGTTTCCTCCAAAAACAGTTGTGACGTCGTGGCACCTATGGTCAGGTCGTGGCACCTATGGTCACATCGTGGCGAGTCATGTAATTCATCCGATCATAAGAATATTGCCACGTTTTGGCCACCCAAAAATGAAGGTTTAACATTTAGAAATTAACTCATACATGGGACATGCGTTACAAATTAAATTTCACATAGATTGTAACCAATTTCTAAAATATTATAATTTTATGAATCCTTTGGTTTAGTAAAAATTCCAATTGATGATTCCCAATTTTTTTTTCATGTGATTAGTAATGGAATTTATAATTTTATGGGTTGTTATAATAAGTCTAACTATAGTCATGATCTTCCATGTAAATTTTTTTAATTTTTGGGCAACTGTAGCTATTTTTCCACCACTTGATTCATTAAATCATGGAAAAATAGCAAATGTTCATGAAAAAAATCTAAAAAATAGTTATTTATCTGCTTTATAGTGTCATGAAGTTGCGAAAATATATTAAAATGTCATCTGAAATAGCATAATCTGGTTTTAAAAATAACCCGTGTTTAATTCTAAGAAAATCAAAATAATTACTAAAGAGTGTCGAAACGAAATTTTATTTTACATGGAGTATTTATTCTCAGTATAGATCATCTAGGGATTTTTCCCATAATTTATTGACCATTGGAAGTATTTATTTGGAATTTATGGCTCTAAAATACTCATTTTTGTAAAAAAAAAAAAAATAAGAAGAAAATAGTTTTAGCACTTGAAACTTTACAACAACTTGATAATATCATAATGTCTTTGAAAAAAATTCAATTTGTATTTTATTTGGTGCTTAATGGTATATTTACATCCCATGAAATATAAGAATAAGTGTTTATTAGTGTTTGAACTAGAAAATTGACCTCAAAATTTGAGATTTTGTACCAACATTTCAACAATGTTTTTACCCACAATATTTGAGGTTATCTTAGCTTAACATGTTAGGAGTTCAAAATAACTTTTCAATGATTTTTAGTGATGATTAACTCTCTTGCACATGCAACACAAAACTAATACTCACAAAAGAAGTGTTGTTGGAGCAACAATATTGTAAAAATTGTTTGAATGTCGAAATCTTAATGTTTTTCAGTGAGACCACTTTGATTCGAAATATAACTCAGATTACCATATCTAAGAAAAGATCTCGGTTTTTTTGTTAAGAAATGAGTAAGATATGGCAGTTCAAAGTCAAGTGAAGAAATCTAGCAGATTGCATGTATGCTAATGGGTTGGAAAAGTGAGTTTTAATCATTACTTTGAGAAAATCCTTTTAAATATTTTAATGAAATCATGATCCAGTCATGTTATGGTCATGTTCCAAAGGTCAAGTAGATTTTAAATCATTATATATATATATAGATATATATATATGCATCCAAGTACAAAATCTTATTTCTCAAGCACTCTTAAAATGAGTTTTATGTTCTTAACTTGAGAACCGATTTGTGTACTAAGATCATGAACATGCAACAATGTTTTTCCACATGCATGGTGTAACGCCCTATTTCGAATCGTTTCCCATTTTGGGATGGTGATCAAGTAGTGTGTATTAGCACACTTAGGACCCTTGAAGAATTGATATTTGGACTCATTTGGAGGTGGATGATGTAATTTGGATGATCTGGGTGTCCGGTTTGTGTTTTGGAGCCAAAGGGTATTTTGGTAATATGACAGGTCGGGCTTTTATGGAAATAAGATGTTTGTTCGTTAAATTTTAAGGCGGGTATGAGTTGATTAAAGCATAGAGCTTCTTTTTACCTTTTCATGGATATAAGGATCGTCGGAATCAGATTTATAAGGAAGAAGTTATGGCATTCGGAGTGCTTTAGGGTTTAAGAGGAAACCCTAGTACGCGGGGTGTACCTAGGGAGTACGCGGGGGGTATTGGTGTGAAGGGTAGTACACGAGGCGTAATGTGGTGTACGCTTAGCGTACTACAAAGGAAGGATCGGGAGTGCGGGGCCTCGTACGTTGGGCGTACGAGGAGTACGCGAGGCATACAAGGAGTAAATGAAAACCCTAATTTAGGGTCTTGTACCCTATATAAGCACTTTAAGTCTTTAGGGTTGGCCTCTTTACCAACCTCCAAGCCCCCAAAACCCTATAAATTGTCCCTTAGCCTCTATGGTGGTGTTTTTGAGCTCATTGTGTACATCTTGGTGTGTTTTGGTTCATATTCAAGAAGATGGAGTTTGGTGCAAGGTTGTGGATCAAGGAAGAGCTTGTGGATCCTGATTCTCTACTTCATTTCCAGCTTGTTTAAGGAAAAAATCTATGAACTTGTGCATTAATGGCTTAGATCTATTATATATGAGTTTTGGTTCCTTTTTGGCCCCAAGAATGAGATCTAGTTGCCACTTTTGGTGTTTCTAAGATCTAGTTGCCACTCTTGGTGTTTCTGAGATTCTAGATTCATAAAGTTGTCTCCTTTAGGGTTTAGAATCCCCTATGCATGAGATTGTGTCCATTTGGTGAAAGTATAATGCTATATCTTGAAGTTGGGTTCTTTTGGGGCATGCAAAGTCACCAAGTTAGTGACTTTATGGTTCCAGACTCTTATTAGGACTCAGATCTGTGGTATGGACTTCTGGACTTAAGCATTAAGAGCTTAATGAAGAGTTTGGCTTAATCGATGAGTACGTTGGGCATACAAGTATGTACGCACAGTGTACAAGCCAAATAGGGTGTATGCTTAGCGTACAGCTGAGTACGCCCCGCGTACTCAGTCAGGTAGGATTTTGCATATTGGGCTTCAAGTTTGGGCTTTCTTTTGGGCTTGGGTGTTTGAGTTCTTAATGGGCCATCTGAGTACAAGTGTTTTGGACTAGGAAAAATGGTTGGGCTTTAGGGTAAGGCCTATGTAAGGGATTTGGGCCCAATTTGGAAAATTGGTCCATAATTGGGCCTTGGTTGTTTAAATGGCTTTTAGGCCTTTTAGATTGTGAGTTTGGGCCTTAGTCTTGGACCAAGCTAGGTTAGGGGTAAAATTGTCCTTTTACCCCAAGTATGGATTTATTGTTATGGTTTGGAACCCAAATATTAATTGGGTGTTGTTTTGGTATTGTTAAGCTCAGGGATTCGTTGGACCAGCAGCCATGGATTTTCAGTGAGATTCAGCAGTCGAGGTGAGTTTCCTCACTGGGTTTAGCGGGTCGAAGGCACCAATGTCGGCCCATGGTTTATATGTTAGGATGTTAGATGTATGTGTGACTCTTGCATGTGTTGTGTGATGGTATGCTTACCGGGCAAGGCCCGATGCCAGGCGGGGCCTGATGAGTATATTGTATGCTACTTATCAGTATGTGTTTTTATGCTTACCGGGCGAGGCCCGATGCCGGGCGGGGCTCGATGACTATATGGTATGCTATAGTATTTGTGATTATTTCATGTCCTAGTAAGGTTATATGTTTATATGATTATATGGTTATATGATTATGTGTGTATTGGGCGGGCCCAATGTCAGGCGGGGCCTGGTGATTGACAGATCTGTAATCCGAGCGGGGCTCGATGTCGTGTGGGGCCCGAGGTCGAGTGGGGCACGATGTCAGGCGGGGCCCGAGGCCGAGTGGGACTCGAGACCGAGCGAGGCCCGATGGAGGGCGTGAGCCCGGTATGTGATTTATATATGTGTGGTATGTGGTATCTTGGGGAACTCACTAAGCTTTGTGCTTACGGTTTTCAGTTTATGTTTCAGGTACTTTGGTTTTCAAATGGAAGAGCTCGGGATGATTTCATAGCACACACCACATGTTCTACATTTTGTGATTTACTCTCATTTGATGATGTTTTGATAAATCTTGATTACATTGGTTTAATGGAAATTATACGTATTAACGAATTATTAATCTAAAAACGAAAATTTTATGTCATTATTTTAGGGACGTTACACATGGTGTTAAAACACATCCATGATGTTCTCAAAACCATTTTAACTATAAGAAAACAAGTTTGAAGAAGATAAAGGAGTAGAAGCCGATTTTTGAAGTTATATGCACATGAATGACTTAAATCAAGATCTTAAACATAGGTTTGATCATGGATTTTTGCTATTTTTAACACATGAAACATATGATGGTGAAAATATATAAACATTAAGATAGAAGAAAAGATTATATCCATGGGAGGGGCATAGAATCCGAAAATGAAGAGAAAACATATTAGAACTTGCATCTAAATGGAGAGGATAAAGGATAGAATGAAGTGCCTTACCTAGATTCAATTTTGGGCTTCAAGAACACCCAAGAATCTTTAAAATTTTGTGGGTTTAATGTCAGAAAAGGGGATAATTTATAGAGAGGGTGTGTGTGGTGTTTTTAGAGAAAAGAAACAGAGAAAGTGAAATTTTTGTTGGGTTTTGTATACTACAACATCCTATGGTGCACATACAACCCTAAATGCCTTGGATCTATGTTTTCTCTGATTATACATGTAATGGTGTTTCCAAAGCATTAAGCCTATAACTAACATGCAATTGACATAAACAATATGAAATACTAGTTGGGATGACATACCTTTTATGTAGCTTGAAACCTTGTTGTATTTGGCTTAAAGAGCTTAGCACCAATAGTGTGGATGCCTCAAATGGAATCACAACACACCATGGACATAAGGTGGCTCTTGAGAGAGAATCTCCATGCACCAAAAACACCTCCAAGAACTCCAAGAACTTGTGTAGGCGTTTTTTTAGCTATAGAGCACATATTTATATGTAGGATTCCAAGGGTCATGGGTATAACCCAAATCCATACCCATGGGTTTTATGATCCATGGTTCATGTGGCCCAACTCTTTATGTATCCATACATAAACTTAGTCCAATATGAATCATAAGCCCAACACATATAAATATAACCAATTACCATAATTAGTCCCCATATATTTAATTAGTCTCTTTTGATCACTAAATTAATTCCAAACTAATTCTTGATCAATACTAATTAAATCATATGATTTCATATTAATATATTAAAACTTATAATATATTACTAAATCATATTTAACCTCTTCTCAAAAGTCCATCCTAACAAATTGTCCTGATGCTATGCAACCCAAATGGACCATGCTACTCTCGGGTCGAGTACATACCTATAATAATTATGGGCTTAGACATCTAATCCAACAATTTTGCCTCTATCTCTCTCGTCATCTCTTTGGGGTTATACTTCACCAAAATGGGTCACAAAACTCCAGAAATGTAACTAAATGTATGAAAAATGGAATGGCTAAGTCTCTCTTTTAGAGTTTGCTTCTAAGGTCATCTTTTCTCTCATATTGACATGTAAAATCTGACCTCGAGATTTTACATAAAGGAGCAAGGTATAATGAGTGAGAAAGAGTATGAGGGTTGTGTATGGCCGAATTTTTTAGGGAGAGAGAGGGTTTTAAGAGGCTTTGAAATTTATATCTTTAATAAATACGGTCTCTTAACTATTTTTAGAACGGAGGGTATCGTCACCTTTCACCTTTCACTTTTTAAGTGTCACGTCAGTTTTCCCCTCACTCGTTTTTCACTCACCAAAAGGCAGGAAATGGTCACCTTTCACTACCTTTATTTTTTATTTTAAAAAATATGTATATGTTTTATACAAATATTATACTCATTTTGTAGGGAATTAAAAACCATGAATTTTAAAATATGCTTTTTATAATTTTTTAGTATATATATAATTTAATAAATAGTAAAGAAACTGAAATAGAAAATATAAAAAATGTTGACCAATCACACGAGGAGAGAGAGAGAGAGAGAGAGAGAGAGAGAGAGAGAGAGGGCAGAGTATCCTCCCCTCACCCTTTCCCTGCACCCCCTAAACACACCCACGGTATTGTGTTCCGGGGTGCAGTTCCTCTTCCCGCACCATCTTCCCGCTCTATACCTTTTGGTTATTTGTGTTGGTTTTTAGGTATGTATTTTTGTTTTTAGAAATAAGTCCACAGATTCTTGTCATTTTGATAAATAATTTAGCTTATAGTTTACATTTTATAAACATAAATATTATATTATTTCATATGATGAAATAAGAGTTTATAAAATGAGAATGTTTGATTAGATGAATGTTTGAATTATGTTTTTGGTAATAATTCGAATTGTGATGTGTAGACAATATTTCCAACTTGTAATTAAATCATATCATGATTTAATTAATTTGAGTTTGTTAAATACTTAAATTAGTTAAGCATTTCATAAGTTCCAATTAGGAAGTTAGGTAATTTAATCTATCCTTGAGCTTTGATCTATCGAACTTGATTTTTGTGTTAAAGTTTTGAGATTGAGCTTTGGCATTTTATAAGTAATTGGACGATTCCGAAGCTATATAAAAATTGAGTATACTAGCTTTTGTTTCTAATTGACTCCAAGTTTCAAGAAGTTTCTGACCTAATTTCTACTATTAGGTCTAGTATATGATATGTCTACATGCTACATATGAGATGTTCGAGTCTAGGAATGACCTGATTTTACAATAGTCACACTTTGGGTCTAAATGAGAAAAGAATGTTGAGGCTTTAGAGTTTAGAATAAAGAGAGAGGGGGGATAAAGAGAGAGATGAAGAGTAAGCAGAGTATGTGAAAGCATACTAAGAGTAGAGAAGGGATAAAGCAGAGAACATAGTAAGAGTTAGAGCAGAGAAGAGACATAGTTAGAGATAAAGTTAAAATATAGATAGATCATCAGAAGAGCCTAAGAAGTGACTAACAGAAGAGTAAGAGAAATAGATTAGATGGCAGAGAAAGAGATAGATGAGATGAGAAAGAATAGAGAGGAATATTAGAGAAGAGTAGAAGAGATAGATGGAAGAAGAGAAAAGAATAGCAGTGTATGCTATTAGAAAAAGAGTTAGATGATAGAGCATGCGATAGAAAAGAAAGATGAAAGATAAGAAAGGATAGAAGAATAACTTACCAGACACGTTGTGTCTGATGCTGCAGATGTTTATGTTTTGCAGGTTCAGGTTGTAGCAACCGTGGTAGCAGAAGAGAATACATGAGCACAAGGAAGACTTAGTTAGTAGGTTGATATTTAATGTATTTTCTTTGTTGTTCTAAATTGTATGTAGATTTTTATTGTAAACTTGTGATGTGTCCTGGGAAGTAAGCTTTTAATTTGTTTAGAATTCTGCATTGTAGATAAAACTCTGATAATTCTCATAGAATAGATGACAGAAAGTTCGGTTCGTTGCAGTTTCTTTATATCATTCATAGGCAATTTGTATAAATGAGAGGCAGAGAAATAGCATTAGACATATACTTAAGGAAAAACAATAAAATTATCTAAAAAGTTGAATTATTATGGAAAGCCAACTACAAAGAGAGTAATTAGTTACAAGGTAGGGTATGTATTGTTCATGGGTGAGAGTTCATTTACCCGACTTTATGGGAATCTATTTAGCTAAGGGTATATATGCTACGAATCTCCTCTTTATTGAAAGCACATTTCATTTTGAAGTTGTCATTGTTTTCCAAAAACACAAATATACTAAAACTCAAATTAAACTACATGAAAATGTTTTTTAGATACTACAAATATGTGTGGAACATTTTCTATCTTTTTGTAATATATAAATAAGTATTTGAAAATATTATATTACTATGTATAACAAATTGTTAGTAAGTAAGGTTAACAATATTTTATTATAGACTTACCAACATAACATTCATTATTATATGCAAAAAAAAAATTTGCAAATTTATAATTAAATATTATATTTGTCTAATATTGGAAACCAGACTTTTATTCCAAAAATGTCTTTAACTCTGTCTGCAAAAAAAAAATCTTTCAAATTTCAAAGACAATTTCCAATGTTCGTATGTTTTGTAATAACAATTAATAAGAGTCAATGACAATTCTTATAGAAAGTTGGTTTGTTTCTTAGCGAATATGTTTTCATACATGGACATTTATATGTTTTCTTATCTAGAGTTCAAAGTGGGAAGAATTAAAATTGTTAATTTTTAGATAAGGATCGTAGATTTGCAAATGAATTGTTAGTAAGTAAGTTTAATAATATTTCATTATAGACTTACCAGCATAGCATCCATTATTATATATAAAGAAGTGTTTGTAAATTTATGATTAAAGACTATTTGTATAATATTGAAAACCAAACCTTTATTCAAAGAATGTTTTTAACTCTGTCTGGAACAAAATCCTTTCAAATTTCAAAAGACAATTTCTTGTCTGTATGTTTTGTAATGCCACTAACAAGAGTCAATGACAGTTCTCATCGGAAGTTGGTTTGTTTCTTAGAGAATATGTTTTCATATATGGACAATTGTATGTATGTTGCTTTAAAGTGTCAGGTCTGCCAAATCATAAGTTGATTTTAAAAGTTGGGGTTCCAGTTATGTTATTGAGAAACATTGATCAGAAAAATGGCTTATGTAACGACACTAGACTACAAGTTATATATTTGGGCAAACGTGTTCTTGTGGCAGTTATCATATCTAAAAGTAATATTGGAAACCTAATATTTTTTCCAAGAATGTCTTTTAAGTCCTAAAATTCTTCAAATTCCAAAAAAGATAATTTACATTGGTTGTATGTTTTGCAATGAAATATTATAAACATTGGTTGTATGTTTTGCAATGACATATTATAAGAGTCAAGGGCAACCGTTATTGAATGTTGGTTTGTTTTCTCAAAGATCTTGTTTTACACATGGGCAATTGTATGTTGTCTTATTTAGAGTTCAAAGTAGAGAATGATTAAAATTGTTTTAGATACAGATGGTAGACTTACAAACATAACGTCCAATGTTGTGTATAAAAAAGTTTTTAGAAATTTATAAACAATTTGTAGATTTTAATTTTTTATATCATTTTTTTACTTAATTTCAGTAAATCACACTTCATTCATCATTTTAATTTGTAACTTATTGTGTTGTGTTTATGTATATTATTACATTAGCGTTACTTTTAATTTGTCAATAACAATGTCATTTCCATAATTTATTGTATTTTTTTCTTACTCTATTCAAATTTATATTGCATGGTATAAAATCATAATTTTAACAAATGTCTACATATATAGAACGTAGATAAGATATTCATAACAATATATACTAATTTTAACTAATCGTTATAAACTTATAGACAAAGTTTCTATCTTTGTAATTTAATAAATTTTTATAAATCTTTGATTTGTCATTACCATTTTAAAATATCAATAGTGTTTTTCTTTTCTTAACCATAGGGATGTTAGAAACCCACTTTGGACCTCGTTTTTGTACAAGAGTACTTTTATATTCCCGCCGTCCCAAAATAATTGTCCACCGACAAAAAACATACATTAAGAAAACATTAATTAACATTAATTTTATTAAATGAAATGACAATTTTACCTTTTTATTGCATTTAATTTTGGTAGTTACATTTAATTTCATGGTAATTTAACTAGTAATGAGGGTTATTATGGTAAAAGACATATTTATTATTAGAAATAGACTATTATTTTGGGACAAAAAAAACATGGACTATTAATATGGAATAATATTTTCGGGTTCAAGGGAGGGATTTACCCCCGTTTAGTTTTTGGGAACGATGAGTTTTGTCCTGAATACCACGTGGGGTCTCCGACGTAATTACCTTATTTATAAAAAATAAATATTAGACAGAATAGTCATTGTGTAATATATGTTGTGTATTTGAGTAATTTGTGTAATATTAAAGCTAAACGAAATAAACAAGTTAAAAATACGGTAAATAAGGTTAAACAAAATAAACGGGTTAATAAAGGATTCTCAAGGGAAACGGGGGCGGGGAAACAAGAGAATTCCGGGCCAGGATTGGGGTCGGGGGTAGCTATTTCCACCCCGTTTTGGTCCTGTTGACATCCCTACAGTTAACTGTGGTTTCTATGGGTTTTAACCTACTAAAATGTAAATGTATGCAATTTTTTTGTAAAACCTACAAAATGAGATTAGACAACATAACAAATAACACAATCTAACCACATAACCAGCGACTAGGTTCCTAAATCTGTTGCTTCGTAATCGTGAGATTAGATTGTAACCATAAGGGTATGATGGTTAAAAAAAACCCTAAAACATTAAATATTCATAACTTAACAACCAAAAATCAAATCCCAAAAATATTGGAGGATCGCATAAATTTTACGTGATTGAAAATATTGAATAAAGCCACTATCAAATATAGGGGATCGTTATCCAACTTAGAGAAACATAGCAAAACAATTTCCATTCGGTTTCCAAAAATTGGATGAACATCAGTCAAACAAAAACCCTGATAAATTAATTTCATAATACATATAGCAAAAAACAAGTTATAATCTTATATTTATTCATCATAACATCATTATCGATTCATCTGTGATTGAAGTTGCTGCCTCTTTAGTGGTGTTTAGTATAATAGTGGATACAAAGATCGATTAATCAGTAAAAGCTGCTACTTCTCACAACTAAACAGAGTAATTCATGGTATATGCTCATAAATAAAGAACATATGTTCATCCGTATCAGAAGTTGCTACCTCTCACAAATAAGTAGAAGTAATAATGGAATATATTTCCCTACACAGAGAAATATTTCAAATAATTTACCAAAAGATCAAGACTCAACTTTTAACGATCTAAATAAGTTCCAATATCTTATCTATAAAAAAGTAAAGCTGTTGGTGGAGTAAAAAGTAAATACTAAATAGTTTTGGAACAGAACTGAAGTTAGTCCTGATTTAGGAATAAATCATGATCCATACAAATCTTTTCAACAGATTATATTCTATTCTGTTCTGTTCTGTTCTATACCATGAATGTAAAACCTTTTTGCACAAAAAGACCTCACAGATAGTCAGCCCATGTCATGAACAAAATGTGAGTCATTATCATTATCCTCCATACAAAATCAAACTACTACCCAAAAAAAAAAAAAAAAAAAACTTACCTCCACTGTAGCTATATCTTCTTCTCTTCACCATTTCCAATCTTGCCCTTCACACCATCATTCTCAATGGTGTCCTCTTGAATAAGGTCAGAAGGCGTAGCAGCTGGATCCAGCTCAAGGCAACCTTTTGGACAATTTTGCCCCTCTGTCCCATTCAAGACATATTTCGGGACTTGATGTGAGAATCGAAACATTTCTTCTTTTGGAATGACTGTCACTTCACTTTCGTCTGTAACAGGATGAAAAACAGTTCTGAATCCAGCATGCTTCAAAAGACGGCTGACCGGAACACCTTTTTCTTCATTGTAATCTTCTAGAACCTCCACCATGTCATACTTATGTATCACATCATCCGGAACATTCTCGTCCCAATCAGGCGACCAGTTTCTGTACAGGGCCCACACTTGGTTCTTCCTAGGTAAAATCAAAACACTCCCACGTTGGGATTTTGTCCACTCAACCTTCTGGGAGAATGAATTTAGGGTTTTGTAGAGTTCATGTCTCCCGATTCTAAACTCCCCACAAACCTTCCGGAAACCCGAACCCAACCATTCTAGGCTTCCGAATTCGGCTGTGGTTTTTGAATTTAGCCAACTGATTTTCATCTTCAGTGGTTTTCTTGAAAGAACTTTATGAATCAAAGCATAGAATCTTGGCATTCCATCATCATCATCATAAGCAGCCCACACTTGGTTATCTTCAAATGAATTTTCAGTGCGTTCAAGGTCAAAATCATGGAAGTCGGGATCCGGAACATTCATTGCAAGTTCTTCTTCTTCTTCTTCTTCTTCTTCTTCTTCTCCATTTTCTTGTTCATAAACTTGTTTGCTATTTTGATTTTGATTTTGAGATGATGGGTTGTTTTTGTTTAAGTTTTCTTTCGATTTCTCCTCGGATTCCCATTGGATTAGTTTTTTTTTAATCTCTGTTTGGGCTTTTTTCATTAACATGTTTCGGCTTTCTAATGGAGTCAACTCCCTAGTTCTATTTAACCTATTATTTAAATTAGCTGTCTCAAAACCGGTCATTTTTACCCCTGTTGTTGACATCTGAAACGGGATCTTAACACCAGAGCCTTGACTATCATCATCTGCTTTTCTCTTTTTTGAAGGCCAATTAGCATAGAATTCTTCACGTTCTCTTTTCAACCTGTCAGCAACTACTTGCTGAATAACACTTGCTGCTTTTGTTGCAACCGAGGGGTCTGCAGGCACATTTGGTTTTGTGAAAGGGCCTCCCTGGACTTTTGTGGTTTTTACATGGTTAGTTGGATTCTGATGGTGGTGAGCAGATGAAGAAGATGGTTTCGGGAGGTTGACAGGTGGCGGCATTTCCTTGGCTAGAAACGGCTCGTGACAATTGGGACACAAAAGAGTATGATTGAGATATAGTTTTAGATACTCGTAATGCATCTTGCATCGATGGCAAATTGTCCAAAAAGTATCGGTACGAAGCGGAGGTGGAGGTGGAGGTGGGCGGGAAGGTGGTGGAGGAGCTGGCGGCCTAGTGGCGGTGGTTGTAGTCCGGTTGTTTGGCTTTGAAGGTGGTTGCTTTGTGTGGGCTCCATTGGCACCAGGAGCTGAAGGAGGTGGAACTTGAACTGAAACTTTCTGTTGGAATGCTCTCATACTTCTCCTTTGGTTATAGGATGATCTTTTAGCTTTGTCAGATAACAAACTCCATGCTTCTGAAAGAAGTTTAAAAGCACCATCTGCACCTACTGATTTGTTTTTATCAGGGTGTAACAAAAGAGCCAACTTTCTGTAGTGTTTTCTGATTGTTTCTTCATCATCATTAGGGTTTGCACCGAGTATCCCATACCAATCAACTTCTCCACTTATCTTGTTCTCTGAGGCGATATACACATCAAGAGTGGTCAACATCTGAGAGATGCCATCAAGACTAGGATATAGGTTTTGGGCTTTTAAGATGAACTTCTTAGCACCAGGAAAATCTTTATCAGATAATTTCTTTTCAGCGATTGTTTTTGCCCTAATTGCTTCATCTTTATTGCATTCCATGAGTTTTGAAGGTGACTCTCAATGCTTCCTTGTCAGTTTCTCTTCCTATAGATAATTCAGAACAGAGTGAAAGAGAAAGCACGGGTATTCAAGGCTAAAAATCAAGGTCTTTCCCTTTGTGATAGAAATGGTGGAAGAATCAAGACAAGATACCTGAAATGACAGAATAGACATGTTAATTAAAAGACATCATGTCATGTTGTAGTATAATCGTAAATGACTTTCTTTTTCTAGAGGGTATTATGATGGAATGGGTATCTTTTCTATTAGGTATGTGAGATTCAAATTATGCCAAAAGTAAGCAGTTACATTGCAACTCTGTGAAACATATGCATTAAAATTACATTACTCTAATTCAACCTTAATAATGTAATCACTAACCACTAACATGCTTCTACCCATCTTCATGCACAAAGACAAGATACACATACCAATTTATGAGATGAGAATCATAAGATGATTAGGTTATCTAAAGATTTCAAACGATACCGCATAATTACATCAATCAACATTACTGAAATTTGAATTACTGAGACATCCAAATCTAAAACCTAAACCAACACCACTTGTGTTGCTAGTTGCTATATGTATCTCACTACCTCATTCATTTATAATAATTGAAGTGCTGCAGTGAAACATCAGGTGCACAAACTAATGAATGATCAGAGTCAATTATGAGATAGACATTTTATAACAATTCAGATTCAAATTTTCGACCGAGACGGAAGAAAAAAAATATATCATGGATTATTACGTAACTACAAAGATAGTCGCAAAAGCAACTAATAATCAGACCTAAAATCCGAAACTTATAAAGTTGCTTATGAAGTTAAACAAGTGTCACAGCGACAACAAACATGAGATTCAAATTACAAACGCTGAACGCAAATCTGAAAAACTTAAGTAATCTGACAATTGACAATGAAGTCGAAATTGAAGCAAATCAACACTAAAATCCCAAAACAGAGTAAACGAAAGTCAAACCCTAGATTCGAATTACGTGAAATGCAAGTGAAATTGAAAGAAACGAGAGTAATTTACCAATTGATGTTCGAAGGAATTTGAATCCGCATAGGATTTGATTATTGTTTGACCTTTGCAATTTCCCACCAAATTGTTGTGTAAGGGAGAGGAAAAGACCGAAGAGAAAGTTTGGTAAAAACCCCTCGGAGAATGGCTGAAGAACAATCAGCCCTCGATATGCCACTACAATAAGAAATACTATCTCTTAAAAAATTAGGAATTTACACTAATATAAAAGATGGGTAGACTCAGATGGGCTCGATCTAGTTTTTTTTTTTCTTTGGAGTGAACCCTAACCAGTTAACTTAACCAGGGTTAACTTTTTACCATGGTTGAGTAGAGTTGTTATGCCACTAAAATTTATACAATGCACCTTTAGGCTAATTACTATACTACCCTTTTATATACATTAATAAGTGATGTTTCTCATTTTGAATGTAAATGTCCTGGAATATAAATTACACCATTAATCTTTACGTGTTTAGCATACATGATTAATCTTATTTCAGTCATACATAACTAGCACTCTTAACTATTTCCTGTTTCTCGTGAACTCGGTTACGCCGTTCATCCTATAGAAGGGCATTATGGTAAATCGAAGAACGAAACACCGAAAAGTTGGTACCTGATCATATTCAATGTGTTTGTACACTTATGGCTATGTGTATGTTCTAAAATAGTCCATTCCAATTCCAAAGCAATTGACCATGAATTCTACCCTTTTTTCTGTTTTTTTTACTAGTATGTGACGAATGTATGGAGCACAAATTCAAACATTTTTTCCATATGGATAGCATAATGATATAGATGCGTTTAAATTTTTGACAATAAAAGTCCATTAGATGCAACAGTGGAACTCAAGCTAACATGCCATACATTGATACATGGAACTAACAAAGTCTATTAGAGCTCTGATTTTTGGTTTAACATATAAGAATTAAGAAACACCGTTATAAGTTTGCAAGATCCATTCCATGTAGCAAATAAAAAGATTCTTGAATAATTAATTAATGTCGCATTATTGTTGATAAAAAAACCATAAGATAAAAAAAATAAAAAAAAAATAAAAAAGACACAATTTACACCGGGTAGGTAGGTGGACGGGTAAGATAAGCGTTCAAGAGACAGACAGATAAACAAACAAACAGACAGTCGTTTTTGGGGTTCACTTAAGATGACAAGATGATAAACACATGTATCAACAGCTACGAACAATATGCACGCACAAACGCACCCTTGGAGCTTCAGACCCTACTTCAGTCATCATCATACAACACCAACCAAATCAATCATTCAGCCATCTATTGGTCCAGTCTTGGTTTCATTCTCATTCTCATTTTGGGTTTGGATTTCAGTTTCAGTTTGGGTTTGGGTTTGGGTTTGGGTATCATCAGTTTGGATTTGAGGGGGGTCTATTGTAGGTGGTGGAGATTGATGATGATAAAGCCTGACTACAATGCAAGTGATATTATCAGCACTTCCTCGGCTAAAAGCAGTTTCTATCAACTTTCTAGCAGCTAACTCAGGCTCTTCTTCTGACAATGCCAGTGTCACAGCATCCTGGAAAATATGAGAAATATAGAATTATTCATTTGTTTATATAATATTAATATTAAATATTGGAGAATCAATGAGATCTATAACTTTGTATACCTCATTTGGTACAACATCCCAGAGACCATCACTTGCAAGAACAAGTAATTCAAATTCCTCATCCAGTTCTTGTTCCTGATGAAAAAAACAAACCAACAATCAGTAAAAATCAAGAGAATATGTTTATGCAAAGGTCATGATTTTCAACAGTAAGGAATTTTCTAACAGCATACAATTGACATATCATTATTCATTAATGCATCATCACCAGAAAAGGAAATTATGTTCTGACCTAATGAACACATTCGAGTTGAAGTATATTATTTATAATAATAATAAAAAAAAAAACCCTAAAAATTACGCGATAATTACCTGGATTTCGGGTTCTGCAACAACAAATTGCTTCAGCATACGGTTTCCAAAAGCACGTGACATTGCTAAAACACCTCCAACCCTCCAAGTACCTGAAAAAGAAAAACATTAAACCAGAACATATACCGAAACATGTCACTTAAGTAAATAAATAAATAAATAATAAAATTACCATTACCTGCCCACATCACAACTCCACCAGCATTTTCAATTCTCTTCCTCTCATCGCTTCTATTTGGTTTGTGATCCTCGGAAAGAGGAATAGCTATCAATTGAGTAATACAAATTATGAATCCGTTTAAAGAGGAAAATATTTATAAGTTATAAGAAAGAAAATAGAAAAGGCAATTTTTCTAAAAATTACCTTTTCCTGCCTTTGATATGACAGTTCGAGAATCTCCAACATTAGCAACATACAAATGATTGCCTACTAAAACTGCTGTTGAAGCAGTAGAACCATCATCACGAAACGTATCTTTTCCAGACTCCAAGAAGTCTGAGTCAGTCTGCTGATAAGTCTCACCTGTTAATTCATTCATTCAAGTTTATAAATTTCTCTTCTTTTTTCATTTTTATATATAAGTCATAGCCATAGGTACTCACTTATGGCCACTTTGGTGTTTGTCAAAAATTCTGGATGATTCATGAGATTCTTGAAAAGATTTTCCTTTAAATACTCGGCTGCACGTGATCCACCATGACCTACACAAAGCTAACCATCTTCAAGTAAGAAGTAGAACAGACATGTCTGAAAAGTCTAAAAGATAACATCAATGTATTTCACATGTTAAGCATCAATGTATGTGTGCACAAGCACAACACATGCATGCTAGTTTTGTGGAAGCACTGAAAGCCCAAAAAGTAAACTTTTCTTTCTCAAGGAACCCAGAATCATCTTCATTTAATCCCAAACTGCTTTATAAGTAATAAATCACTTGATCAACCATCTTCAGGCATTAGTCAACATATTAATTAATAATAATAATAATAAGTTTCTCCTAAAAAAAAAGATTCTATCATAAAGATTGCTGAGAAAGAATATAACCATCAAATATCCCGAATAGACAGACAGTCTGCCCATTAATCTTGCAAGTCTTGACATCAAAGAAGTCCTCCATGCTAGCTCTTTTACCTCTGAAGCTTGAATAGCCACATCCCAATTTTCCATCTTCACTGTCAATACAAGACATAATAAAGACATGTCAGCAAAGAGAATAAACAGCAACATAGCAAAGTGTTCTTAAAAAAGGACAATCACCTCTTCCATCCTCCACTTGCACAGCCACCATTATCATCCTTCTCTGGTGAACTTTTGTTAGTAGTTGGACCCTGGTTTCCCGTTGCACTGGTATCCACCATCATTCTTCTACCAGAAGGAAATATTCGATCAGACAAAAAGGTTGCTGTAGAAACAGTCTTCAGACCTTTTCTAAAATTTGGAAACTGCAACAACCCCTCTGCGACTTTCTGAATATTCACAGCTTGCACAATTACTGTCCTGAGATAGCTGCTGCATACCATTTAAGAGTCCACAAGCTCGTTTGTCCTTATCATCCAAATTTTAACCTTAAGAAACAAAAGAGAAAGGACCCAAAACATCACAAATCCATCATATTCCTTGTGACAAGAGGAACTTTTGTGTGCACCAATAAGTTCGCGAAAAGTTTCCAACCACTTTATAATGTAATCTGTTACCATACATGGTAATGCAATACTGCAGTACCATGCATGGTAATTTCCTACAAATAGATATGATTTCACCTTCCAAATGATTCCGTAGTAATAAAATCAACTTTTTATGTATGGAAACTTCTTGTGAGTTGCTATCATACATAGAATTTCTTAAACAACAATGTCACACTCAAGCCAATTACCTATACTGAATTTGCTAAATATGTAATTTGCAAACGCCAACCCCCAAACATTAAGAGCATTCAGGATAAAGAAGCTACAAGTTGAGTTAAAAATGAATTATAATTGCATTCCAGAACCTATATCCTTGAATACATGATAAAGTTTCAACTGTGTCCAATTTATTTAGGATATCAAGCCTCATGTGTAAGATGGACTTGATTTGATCAGCTAAAACTGGAAATGACACAAGTTTTTCAACATTTACCCAAATAGTAAATAGGGATCAACTTGCAGTTATAATCTTAAAGAACAATCATTGCTACATCCTTTTGAGGCTTTGACAACCAATCTTCTTCTTTTTTTCATATTAACATGCTTAATAGCTTAAACCGGAATCGGGACAAACTAGCCACATGTGTTAATAATAGATAATTCAAAAGTAACGAAATAAACATAATCTGAAAAATTGAGCTATATCCTCAAAAAGTACGAATCTTACTAAAATCGAGTCAAATGTAACACATTTCGTTAACGGAATCCACAAACTGAATCGTAAACCCTTGAATCTAAGCAACAATAAACAAGTGATCTAAATCTGCAAATCTTACTTTTCAGAGTGATTTGCTCCAGAAACTGCAAAGGAACAACAGATCTAGCAACATGTTATATCAATTATCGAAGAAGAAAAGGCAGGATCGGAATCTGAGATGCAGATGCGAGATCAGAAAGAAGGACAAAAGAAAAGTATAGTGAGAAATTGTTGTATTTAAGAAAAACTGAAAAGAGAATCTGAAACCCTAGAAATCGAAAAGAAAAAAAAAAGATTGAATCCAAAGAATATGTGATTGGAATCAATGAATAGGGGATGCGAAAGAAAGAGGGCGTTTTTGGGTGTTTTATTTTATGGGTAGTGGTGTAGCTGCAGTGGCAGTGAGCTCTGTCACCGAATAGGTCTGCCATGTGGCACGCTGACGCGTCCACTACGAACAGGGTGACCATCGGGTCCCTAGCTTCTACTACATTTGTTTTAGTTTTTAAACGGATCACTTTAATAAAAAAAATTTATTTTATCATGTCAATTAGTTTCATTAAAATAAATAATATTTATATATCAATTTTTAGATTTTTCAATTTTTAAAATTAAAAAACCATATAATATTTTATATTTATACTTATATATGTAAAATATTAAATATAATAGCAAATTGTTGTTAATACTTTTCTTCATTCCTTATTTTAAAAAATACTTAGTTGTTTACATTTTGATATTTATTTTTTTTCTTAATCAACTCGTGTATTACACGAGTTTTACACCTAGTTATTTAATAAAAGAGATACACAAATACCTATAATTTTTAAATAGGATAATGACTTAAAAAAATAATTTATTTTTTGATTTATACATATTTACTCACTGAGTATTTTTTTTTTTATATTTTCCCGTTGAACTTGATGAAATGTTCAAAATACGTCTTTATGACCTGCAATAGTATGTTTAGCCGGTTTTCGGCGTATTTGACAGTTCCACAAGGGTTCAGAGTGAACTTGGGAGCCCGATGAGGAGATGAGGGAGCACTATCCAGTGTTGTTTTCAGATGCAGCAGACTTCGAGGACGAAGTATAAGACAAATGGGGGAGAATTGTAACGCTCAGATCCCTGGTATGCATTAAATACTTATTTATTCATTTTATGAGAATGACTCGACGAGTTTGTGGCCCTAACTCGTCGAGTAGAAGGCAGATTATGCGCGGGGTTTAAGTTGTCTACTCGACGAGTAGATCAGCAAGAATGAAACCCTAATTTCTGGGTTTTGCACCCTATTTAAGCATCTTAATCCCCACCCCTTGGCCTCATTTACAGCCTCCTTGTCCCAAACCCTAATCCACAAAACCCTAGAGCATCTTGTGAGTGTGTGAGCCACTTGTAAGCAATCTTTTGTGTTCTTGAAGCTTGGAGAAGAAGAAGGAGTTAGAAGGCTCAAGAGGAAGAGTGTAGATCCAGAAACTACACTTCTTTGGCTATATTTTCTGGTAATCAAGTTTCTATCTTGACCTCTAGTTCATAGATCTCTTCCTTTTTCTCTTTTATGAAGATTGTGGCCCAAGAATGATAACTTTTGGTGAATGGACAACCAAAGTGGATAATCTTCCAGATCTAGGACTTAGAGGGGTTTTTATGACATAAAGGTGCAAACTTTATGCCATTGGAGCCCCCATGCAAGACATAGAGTGTTATATTGGCCTTTTTTAGCCCCAAAAGGCCATGCATGTGGAGAAAGGTTGGAACTTTACGTGTCTAAGTAGTGTTAGAAGAGTAGATCTGAAGTGGTAAGCCTTAGTTTGGTGGATAGATGGCTCAATGACCAAGTTCTAGGTCCCAAGGAATTAGAGTTTGAGCTAAACCCTTTAAGAAGGGGTATTAAGGGGGTAAAGTTAGAAACTTTACCGTTAAAAGGACATTTTCAGGGTTATTATAAAATATGAAGCTTGGATCTGAAGTGTAGGGGCTTAATCCTCTAAGATAGCCCAAACAGACAGGGGAACCCGGCGAGTCCAGTAAGGGACTCGCCGAGTTGAAGCTGGGTGTCCCGATTTTATGACAGGTAGAACTCGACGAGTCTGGGAAGGGACTCGACTAGTTGACTCGGTTGACCACGAGTCTGAGTTGTTCAGGAACTCGTCGAGTTGGGAGATAACTCAACGAGTTGGGTTGACTGGGAGTTGACCTTGACTTTGACTTTGACCAGGACGTTGACTTTGACCAGGGGTAAAATGGTCATTTTACCCTAAGAAGGATTAGCAGATTCTGATTAAATGTTATTGTGAAATTGATAGTCGGGGAGTCGTTGGAGCAGCCGTCAGGGATTCCTCACAAGAGATTTCACAGCTAGCACTCGAGGTGAGTTTCCTCCAGTAGGAACGGGTCTAAGGCACCAAGGCCGGCCCATTTAGTTAGTAGTAGTTCCGGACTATGGTCTGATGTCAGGCTGGGCCCGATGTAGGATTATATGCTTTTCTGGATTTCGATTCGATGTCGGGGCGGTCCCGAGGAATGCATGTATGCTTGATGTCTTTGTGACTCTTGCATGTGTTTGTATTGAATGTTTCTGGACTTCGGTTCGATGTCGGGGCGGTCCCGAGGAATGTTAGTATGTTACCGGATTACGGTCCGATGCAGGGCGGGGCCTGAGGAACGTTTAAGTGTTAATGTTATGTGATTAGGTTTATGTGTATTGTTGTTATGCTCTTATGTATTCTGAGATTTGCTTGATGTCGAGCGGGGCCCGATGCCAAATAGGGTTCGATGTCGGGCGGGGCCCGATGCCGGGAAAGCCGATGCCGAGCTTGACTCAATGTAGCAGGGGCGGGGCCCAAGATATGTTTATGTGTTATGTGTATGGTATGTGGTAGTAGGAGAGACTCACTAAGCTTCGTGCTTACAGTTTTCAGTTTTGATTTCAGGTACTTCCACTAGCAAGGGGAAGGGATCGGGATGATCGCATGGCACACACCACAGTTTTAGCCTGGGATGTTTAGACTCTTATATTTTTCCCATATGATTTTGATACAGTATTTGATATGATGTTTTGAGATACATGATTCTTGATTTTCTTTATGATGATGGATGATTTATGGTTTTGTTATAAGTTTTAAAACGAAATTTTTGGACTGTATTTTTGGGATGTGTCAGTGTGTGTATGCATTCATTTGATAAAAAAAACCCAGAAGTTCATGTGTGTATGTATTCATCTGCAAAAACTTAAAAATTCATGGATCTGGGTTTGTTTATCCAAGCAACCCTCCATCGCCACCTGCTACAACATGTTCATCAAATATCAAATTAACACAAACCAACGACAGAAAATATCATATCCAAGCCACCATTTTCTCCCTTTTAAATCATTCTTCATCTGCAACTTTTTTTTAAGTTGTTTATTCAAATCAGATGAACACAAAATCAAATTTGATGAACACATAAACTCAAGAACCCGAGATCAGATGAACACACACATACATACGATCTTCAACTCACACATAAAAGCATACCTATTGCTATGTGTGTTTTCCAGAAACACATAAAGACCAAAAATCGAACTCAAGAATAACCCTTAGTCGAGTTAGGGTTTTCAAGCCCATAAATTGATTTCCAAGAACAAAGAAGAATTTGATTGTGTATTTTGGGTTACTTGAAGATGAACACACTCACATGTGAAGGTTTTCCCAAAATCGAGCTTGAAGGTCTGACGAGTTCTTGAAGGTCTGACTGAGTTAGGGTTTTCAAACCCATAAATCAAGCTTGAAGATGAGCTTAAATCTGGAATATATATATATATATATATATATATATATATATATATATATATATATATATATATATATATATATATAGTGACATCCCCATTTTCACGATCATAATAGACCTTTTTATTTATGCTTATTTTAAAACATAGTTTATTTATAAATACGAAATTTGTCTCATAAAAGTATTTCTGAATAAATGTTTTTCATTGATTATTAAAACTTGAGATGTCATAACTGATACAAGAAACATAAGCATAAACAAAATCATTACAGGCCTTACAACATTCTTTAAAACATGTCCTATATTTCCTTGAATCTCTCATCAGATCATACATAATTATCTTTGTACTACTACTTGTGATACAAAGAATCTGAGTGGATCAGGTTGGGAAAATTGGTGAGTACATAGGGTTTTCAACCCACAATATTATAATCTTTAGTTATATATTTCACAACAAACAAATAACCCAGTTACCCATTCCCATTATCCTTACTTTATAATCCTTAGATAATTATCTCGAGGGATCTCTCCTAAAGGATCTTTTATCAGTAGCGGTCGTCATTTATTCTTCCTTAAACATCCAGGCATAGCAGTACAATAATACTTTGGGCACAACACAACAGTACGGTAGTACTTTGTGTAAACATAGCAGTACAATAGTATTTTGGTCACAACACAGGAAGTCACAGCTTATTATTTCGCACAACTTTTTACTAACTAATATTTTCCTAGATGACTAGGCGCAGTAGTACAATAGTACTTTGGGTGAGCACAGTAGTACGATTGTACTTTGGTAAGTATAGTAGGCCATAACCTATTATTTCTCATAACCCTTTGCTAACCTATCACAACCTCTCATCTATTATTTTACACAACCCTTCACTACCCAATCATATTTTAAGTTGATAAAATATATATAGTTTATTCAAGTAATAACTATATCATGTTGCACATATATATTAGACACACCTAATCAGCACACATAGCGTTTAAAGCAATTAGAATACATGTATCTATGTGTATGTTTGAAAGTAACTATGCACTCACTTGTTAAAAGCGGATGACTGGTGAATTTGGCAGCGCTTCGCCTAACACGTTGTCTTTTCCTTTGATGTGACCTAGGTACGGATGTTACTAAGTCTTAGTCTTATATTCTTGGTGACTAATGACAGTCTAGATTCCTCACTAATCCCAATGTTTACATCAAGATCTGTCAAGTAATAGTAGGATCATATCGGAGATAGGGTCCATTTGGTATATAAAGTCTACTGTTTGGAAATTTCACTTTAAACACTGCACTAAATCCAGCCTACACATCATTCCCGTAAGTAGATCAATCAGTATAATAAATTGGAATCACCAATAAATCTTATTTATAGGTTTGTAATAACGACTATTAACATAAACATAAGTTACACTTGAAATAATATAAGCGCAGCTTAACATACAAGAATTTTAGCGAAAACCAGAATATTACGCGAGCAGAACTCCGATCCGAACACTTATTTTTGTCGGGCTCCTAGAGCTCCATAGTTGTTACTAAACTATTCTAAAAGTTAGGAAGAATCAAACTCAAAGACTAGAGAGATTTCAGAGAGATTGTGAATATATTTGTGAGGGAAATGAGTGAATCCGAAAGATATATATATATATATATATATATATATATATATATATATATATATATATATATATATATATATATATATATATATATATATATATATATATATATATATATATATATATATATATAGGGTCCAGGGGGCGCGCCGCACAAATCTCATGGTGCCACATCACCTTGTCTCTTGGAAGATGCCGTCTCCCGACATGCCACGTGACACACTCCGGTGTTGCCACGTCACCCCGGCGGGTATTTTTGCGAATCTTCGAACGACCATAACTTTCGCATATGAGCTCCGTCTTCAACGTTCTTTTATCCCCGGAATCCTCTCGACGAGATCTACAACTTTTCTTTAGGTCTCAACAGCTAATTATCAATCTAACTCAAATTCATATTTGGACTGGTTTAGACTGTTAAAGTTCTTGCGAAATTCGTAACTCCATTCTTGATTGTCTTTATCACGATGGGTGCATATTTACGAGATCTTTAATTCTCGTTTAGATTGTTTTGGCTAACAATCAAACGATTTGAATTTCGATTTCAATGTTCGTACTGTTGCGTTGAAACTTTGAAAAATCATAACTTCCTCATATGAATTCAGATTTGGACGTTCTCTATATGCACACTCTCGGTTTTATGATTACTACGACTTTAATTTAGATTTATTAGGCTAATAAGCCATCTATCTAAAATTCACTTTTTACAACGTGCATAGCCATGTCGGTTTAATCGTGTTCTTCATACGAAGTCGGATTTCAAAGTTCTTTATATGTACGGAATCCTTGTCACATATACTATAACTTTAATTAAGATTATTCATCATAAATAAACTTCTATCAAAATGTCGTTTTATTGCTTATTATTTCTTATTTGTCTAGCCCGAATTTGCGGGCGTTACAATTCCCCCGCCCCCCTTAGGATGAGTACGTCCCAAAATCATCAGCAAAACATGGATGGATGATGACTCGCAAATCACTTTTTCATCCTAAGGTATAACCGTAATTCTTATGCCTTCCTTGTCAAGCTCTTGGAGTTTCTTAGCTACTAGTTTCCGGTAGTATAGGCCTCTACTGTTGGATTAGGTGTCTAGGCTCATAATTATAATTGGTATATACTTAAATTGATAGTAGCACCGTCTTTTTGGGTTGCCCTCAAGATTAGCAACTGGAAAGGATGATTTTGGAGAAAGAGATTGATTTATTATTTGATTAGTAAATTGAAATAAATAATTTGTTAATATATTATGAGAATAATATATTAATTATAAATAGTAATATCTGATTAATATTTAATCATAAATTAATTTGAATTAATTTTGGGATTAAAATAATCAATTAAAAGTGCAAGGATTGAATTGTAATTGTTTAATAGTTGCGTAAGAGGCAATCTAGAACCATCCTTAGGACTTGGTAGGTTTCTTAAGGGTTAAGGGATTCTATAATAATTCTTAATGGATAATCAGGAGAGTGGATAATTACCCGGTTTAAGATAATCTTGAATTTGGGTTATCTAGGGTTTCCTATCTGCACTATAAATAGGGTCATAACCCTACAATTTTCAGCCACTTGTTTTCCAAGAGATCCAACCGAAAAATTGAAGCCTCCCTCCTCCTTCTCAATCATCTTTCATTGCTGCTGTTGGGTGTGAATCACTAGAGGCGTGACAATTGTGACGCTTGCTCTCAAAGCTTCAACAACACTAAGGATTTTCATTTGTTATTGCTATATAACAATCAAGGTATGTTTTAATAAACCTAATTGTGTATTTTGATTATATACTAGTATTCTAGGGTTTCTACATTGTTGTTCATATTGTATGTTCAATTAGAGAAAACATAGATAAAAAAATTTTAGGGTTGCATGCACACATAGGGTTATATGTTTTGCATAATACCCATCATCTACTACCTTTCACACCTACTCATACTCGTACCAAGAATTTCCTCACATTTTTTCCAAATCACCACACAAGAAAATCATTTAGCAACTTAACACATCGGATGATATAATATAACTAAGGATTATATTACTTCTTAAAAACGATTACACTGTTATTCAAGTTCACACTATATTATGTCTCTTTCCCCAGGCTACATAATACTATATTATATAGGATGGCTACTTCATATTTTGGTCTTCGGATAGGCAGCTCCATAATCTTAATCTCCTATAGTGTCATCTGTTTCATCAAAGATCATTTGAAATGCTCTTTCCCTTGGTTTTGGCAGTGCATTCGGTTTTGTAGATTTTTTCTTCTTTGGACAGTCCTTCATCAAGTGCCCTTATTCTCTGTATTCAAAATATACCCTCCCATTGTAAGTGCACTCATCAGCATAGCAACCAAGCCTTCCACATTTGTAGCAGGTCACTTCTTCTTTGCATTGTCCGAAATGCTTCTTTTTTGCACTTCTCACACCATTTGGCTTCATTGTTACCCCCAAATCTCTTATCGTTGGGGTCAGACTTCTAGAATTTATTTTTCTTATCGGATCTTGAAGATCCATCAAGCTTCCTTTTTCTCTCCTTTCGCAACTTTTTCCATACCCTTCTCCTTTATCTGGGTCTCTACATTCTTAGTCGCGCAGATGGATGCTTTCAGAGTAGTTTCTAGCTTTACTCTTTGCCCATAATCTGCTGGTAGTCCAATACAAAACTTGTTTACTTTGGATAGTTTGGTAGGAACCTAGTTAGGAACTAGCTTCATCTTCTTAGTGAAAGTTGCAACATACTTGCTAACACTCTTCTTTCCTTTCTCCAGGTTTTGGAATTCATTATTGTTGCATACCCAATTTCAAGGCCAGAAAAGACCAAATTGTTTATGCTTTATTTGAAAATCAGAGTATACTTTTAAAGAAAAATGTTGCGGAATTTGTTCCTATAAAAATAAAGATAGGAGCATTTCCAAAGAACTGTATTTTCATTACATTACAAAACTCGGGATGTCATCGTCAATACAGATCAAAAGCATAAACCAAAAACAACATAGGCCTTACGACTATCTATTTATTTCTACTGGCCTATAATCCATAATCTCTTATCGGATCATCACATCTATGCTCTTGTGTCACTACATGTAATACAAAAAACTGAGTGGGTCGGGTTGGGGAGTCTGATGAGCACATAAGGTTTTCAAACCATAATAAATAGGTTTATTATTTTCAACAATCATTCAACCCGATTACCTGTTCCCGTTATCCTCACTTTGCGTCCTTAAATCATTTATCATAAGGGACCTATCCTAAGGAATTTCATCGGGATGGACACTACTGCTAAGGGGATTCCTCAGCCATATATGTTCGTAAGGCAACCATGAGGGGGATGGAGTTCACCGGTTAACACATCGTTCACAAACACCTACAGGTTGCGAGCCTTCTAGCGTTCCACTGGACTGTCTAGAAAAGTTTGTGGTCGTCATCCATACTCCACTAGATGACTGGATCATCGTCAACACCGAGGCTTCTCATCATTTTATTTCATCACATCAACTATTTCATATACAGTTTAAATCATTAAAAACATATACAGTTTAACCTAACATATTTGTAGATATAAAATACATATACAGTTTAAATCATTAAAAACATGCACAAAATTGTTCGTCCAGCATAGATCTTAAGATATAAAATAAATATACAATTTAGATCTGAAAAAAGAAGTTTAAATCTTTCATTCAGCATAGATCTCAAGTAAACAGATAATATGAACACATAGCACGTAATTTGTATAAAATACTTCATATCTATGTGTAAGATGAAAGTAACTATACACTCACTTGATAAGGTGGTGATTCCAACTTGGACAACGCTTCGCTTCGACGAAACCGGGAGGTTTGCTTGAAAACCGGGCTCTACGGGGCAGAGTTTCCGAACCGAAAAACTCTTTTTCTCGGAGCCTTCTGGTGCTCCGGGGCTTTCTTCTAGTGCTAGGGAAGTTTCCTACTTTTGGCGGTGTTTTGGGAGGTTTAGAGAATGTATAGAGAGAGAACGAAGTGGGGAAGGAGTGAAGGATGAAGGTTGGCCTCGGTTGGTATTTATAGGCTGAAAAAGTGATGAACTCGTCGAGTTCTGGCCCAAATCATCGAGTTTCTGGCCCCCAAACTCGTCGAGTTGGTGCCACGTTTCGTCATCTAGTGGAGAGAAAGCAATGGCTCAGATTGCGTCACGTCACCCACTTCGCAGCAGCACCCTTCCGAATTCTAAACCCCGTAACTTTCGCATACGAGCTCCGTTTTAACGTTATTTATATCCACGTGTAGGTATTGACAAGATATACAACTCTCCTTTTGACTCCATCGGCTATTTCTCGACCGATTTTATATTTAACAGTATGAGAAGATTACACTGTTTAAGGACCGTGTAAAATTCATAACTTCTACATACAGACTCCGTTTTCGACTGTATTTTTATCGTTGAACTCCTATTAATGAGATATTCAATTATCATTTTGGTCGTGTCGGCTAAAAGTTGATCGATCTAAAATTCGAACTTCAGGCTACACACTGTTATGTAAAATTTTAGAAAATTCATAACTTCCTCATACGAAGTCAGATTTGAACGTTCTTTTTATGCATGCTCTCGGTTTAACGTATACTACGACTTTCGTTTAGATCGCTAAGGCTAAAAAGCTCTTTATCGTAAACTCACTTTTTACGTCACACAGCGTCGCGCTGGTTTTGTCGCGAAACTTCGACAAGTCATAACTTCTTCGTTATAACTCGGATTTCGACGTTCTTTATATCTCCGGAATCCTTGTCATGACCACTACAACTTTCTTCATAGATATCGGGTTTATCTAACATTCTATTTTTTATGCTTATTTTCATTTTTACTTTATTATATCATTATAAACAAGTATAAAGAACATAAATTCCCATAATTCACATAATACTCAAATAATTCATTTTTATTATTTCAAATTGAGTTACATTTGTTGACCCTAACTATTACATCGTCGCATCAATGCTTAGCCTCGAAACATGGGCGCTACAATTATTGATCTCCAGAAGATCTTGTTGAGAGAAATATTACATTTTTAACTCCTCAAGGAAGTTCTCCCAATACATCTTCCTTGCTTCTCCCTTCGGCATGGAGTCATCCAACATTTTCCAATAGCTCAATACTCTAGTCTTTAGTTGTATGACAGCTAAAATGGTTTTATGTTGGTTATTGTAATCACAACTTTTAAACACCATCTCCATCTTGGTGATCCAATCAATAACTTCCATTGGTGTTGAGCTACCAGAAATACTTGGTAGTTTGGAAGCCATGAAGTCCTTGTACTCGCATCCATTCCTCTCAACCTCTTAGTCACAATTGTTCTTTTTAACCCTTCGTGGTTCAGGTTGGTCCACGGTCCGACTGTAGCTTCTTTCTTTGGACTGACCCTCATTCAATAATGGATCATCAGTTGGTGTTGTGACTTCTCTCCTAGTTATCTCGTATGCTCCATTTGCTCAACTAGCATAACCCGAATAAGTGCTTGGACTCCTGCCATCGTGACTGCTTCAACTACCGGCACAACCTCTACTACTTATGGGTTGGAAGCTTTTGGGTTTTCAGTAGTATTTTATTTATTATTCAAAAGACTACTAAAAAAATTATTTTATTTATGAAAAATTGGGTATTTTTAAAGAAATTTTATCATCGACAAATAAAATGCTCAAAACTTCTTTTATAGGTTCTTACTTGAAGATTAGTAGCGGTGAAGTGAAGAGAGATTTGGGGAAGCTAGGAAGGAACAAAGTGGTTGGTTTGAATCAAATTCTTATTAGGGTTTGGCAATGTCTTAAAAAAAAGAATGCGTTAAGTGGCTTACTAACTTATTTAACATTATCTTTAAGACTGCGGAGATGTTAGGAGACTAGAGATCACGTAATTTGATCCCCCTATATAATAAGAAAGGCGATACTCAAAACTATGGGAACTATATAGGTATTATGCTTCTTAGTCATGACATAAAATAATTAGAGAGAATTTTAGATACTAGGTTGTATAGCATCACGACTATTATAGGAAACCAATTCAGTTGGGGAAAGCTTCAATTATCTAGGGTCTATGATCCATAAAGGAGATGGAGCTCTTATCTTGAAGGAAAGCTTCAAGTATCTACGGTCTATGATCCATAAGGGAGATGGTGTGGAGGTAGACATCACATGTCACATAAAAAAATTGGTTAAAGTGGAGGGCGGCATTGGGGTCTTGGGCGATAAAAAGATATTGTTGAAATTAAAAGGAAAATTGTATGGGGTAGTTGTCAGCCTACCATGATGTATGTATTTGAATGTTGGCCAAGTAAGAAAGACCACGATCAGAGGATAGAAGTAGTAGAAGGATAGAAGTGGTAGAAATGAGGATGTTGAGGTAGATAAGCACTAGAACTTTGTTGGATAGGATATCAAATTCTAAGATATGAAATTCGTTGGGAGTGTCGCAGATAAAAAAAAAAAAAAAAAAAAAAAAAAAAAAAATCTGGAGAATGTCGATTAAGTTGATTTGGAGAAGAGGACATCCAAAAAGGAAGTGGGAGAATAGTATGAGGTTAGACATAGATAAGTTTTCTCTTTCCAAAGACATGACCTCAGATAGGATGGTGTGGAGACTAAAATCAAGGTAGATAAGTAGCCTAGCCCTCATGTATGTTTTGTTTCCTGATCTTTATTGTCGGTACCTATTCATGTTCATATACTTATATGTTGCACTATTTCATGAATTGGTACATCACACTATGAATGATCCCACCTTTTTTTGCTAAATCTCATATACCGTTACTTGTCGATCTATCAATATTTCCATCTTACTATTATCACCGCCTAACTCTTCTCTTGCTACTTGGTTGTTTGTTTTCCCATTTATAAGTTCTTGATTTTCACATGTTGGAGGTCATATGTGACACAATCAATCAATCTTCCCCATATGATGACATGAATGTCGACATCTATCTCCCCATATACCATTGTAATGAGATTCGTAAGGTATGTTGAGGTTATTGTTGTTGCTGCTGCAACTGCTCTGTAGTATATTAGTGGATACGATTTTCTTTGAAGACTTGTGTAAATATATAAATCAATATGTGATGGGTTTTGTTCAACATATATAAGAAATTATACCAACGTATAAACTATTACATCTTCTGAAAACTCAAACTAAAAAGTGTTATACTTATCATATAAGTAAATGTTAGTTTTTAACGGTCAAAATGTATTAGGTTGCAACTAACTTTCAAAATGGATGAAACACATGTTATCTTTGTAAAATAATTTTAGTAGTTTGCTATAAGTGAGAATGGGAGCAAACCGTGCTTCTTTCATTTTGTCATTTCTAAACTTGTAAAATAATATATATTTAAATATTCTTGTTACGCAAGCAATCAAGGGAAAACAATAAAACGACATAGAGAATTAATATGGTTCAATCGGTGTGACCTACAATCATACATGCATGGACAGAAACCAGAAAACACTTATATCATCCATTGTTTTCAAAGTGAGACATTGGAATTTCTAATTACGAATATTATTAAATCGAATACATATACAACTAAACAGGTCCATACCTCATCCCTTTGAAATCGTCGTGCAAGTTTCTTCACTTTGTTTCGAGTCAGGTCACTTGTTCGGGTCAATAGAATCCACGTCACACTTTAATAATTATTTTAAAAGGATGTTTTGTTTTGTAAGAAGAAAGAAAAAACACAAATGCATAATGACAAACACATCATTTTATAGGATGTGTGTTCACTTTTAAAAACGACTATTACATTTTGTCTTGGAAGTTAAGAACTTGGTAAAAAGTTGGTTCTAATTTCCATCAAACCAATTAGATTTCAGATAGCCATGTAAAGGGCTAAAGGCTATAAAACGTTAGTTATCCCTAACTTCAAACTGGGAATTTGAGGCCAATTGGAGGGGATTTTATGATTTCTTCACTGCCATCAATATCATCATAACTCAAAAACATGATGTTAGAATTTAGATTTCAGCATTCCATATCTATGTTATCATTGCCTCTCAACAAATCCTAGTGTGGCATGATATCATGTCATAGCATCTAAACACATACAAAGAACAAAGAACATAGATCTATATCCATGGAAAAAAACATCAACGATCAACCAGCCATGAATCATTTATCATAGGATCATCAAACATTTATTTCTAACCATAACCAAATGATTCAAGAAAAATCTCATTGTAAATTGGATTCACATACAATAGACAACGAAATCTTTTCCAAATCCCACCAATTATTTTAATTCCAATATGTCATAAGTCTACACCCAAAAGAGTATCACTAACACAAGACAAGACATAATAAGAAAACAATCAAAGAGATTTCACCTCTTTCCTAACAAATGATGGCAAGGCAAATGCAGCTCTATGCATCTGTCATATAAAGTAAAAACAATTTATATCAAATTCCAAGATTAATTAAAAAAAAAAAAAAAAAAAGTATATAACATATCAAGTGATAAAAAAACTCAAACACACCTGTGAGTTGTAGAATTTGAGTTCTCTTTGATGCTCGAGTGCTCCCTGTAGCTTCTCAATAGGGTTTACAGGGTTCCTAAAATCAACAGGCGGGCCCTCCGTTGAGCACAAAATGAATCCAATAACACCACTGCAAAACCAAAGAACTTGCATTAAAATATCTTTTCTTTCTTTTTTTTCTGTAAAAAAAAAAACAAAAAATCGTACCTTGGATATGTGGGGACACTGGCCCATGCATAATGAACAGAGCCTTTAAATATTTTTTGGCAAACAGAAATCATATCATCAATGAGATGAGTGTGGAGCCACATGCTTTCAGCCATGTTACAAAGAACACCACCAGGCCTTAAAGCTTTTGCTAACATCTCAAAGAAAGGCCTTTCCACAAGCTCTTGAGCGGGACCCACAGGATCAGAAGAATCAACGATAATAGCATCATACTTTCCTTCTGGTATGTTCCTTATAAACTCAACAGCTATTGTAAAAAATTATATATAAAAATTAGATACCAAAGAAAGACTTATTATAATAAAATAGCAATATAAACATTCTTGAAATATTTACCATCACCAACATGAAGATGAACACGAGGATCCTCAAATCCAACAGCTAACTCAGGGAAAAACTTCTTGCTAACCTACAATCAAGAAAAATAAAATTCACAATGAGAATCTGTAAAATCAAACAATAACCAAAAATTTTTAATTTTTTTCATAACATACATCTATAACCATCTTATCTATTTCACATATATCAATCAACTCTATGGAGCTGTGGCGAGAAATTTCCCTAAGTACCCCTCCATCACCACCACCCACAACCAGAACCTGTAGATAGACAACACAACACCACAATATACATTTAGTTTCTTTATAAATTAGAGAAATATCAGTGTCACAAGAAAAGAAATAAACAAGAACTTGCATTTTTGGGTGATTTGATGGAACAAAGGGGAAGATGAGCTATCATCTCCTGATATGCACATTCATCTTTCTCAGACAGCTGAAGAATCCCATCAAGAACAAGCACTTTTCCATATGTTGCAGACTGCAATCCAAATCAAATAAATAATTAACATATAACACGGAAATTCAAATACAGGATTTGTTAATGTTGAAATGTGTTATGTGAATACCTCAAAAACCAGGACCTCTTGATATTCTGACCTTTCCTTGAACAAAATCTTTTCTACAGCCAATGAATGTGCTTCCCCTGGCCACATGGGGTTGTGGAAGTACATTCTTTTAGCCTTATTATCTGAAAAGGAGAATGGAAAAAGGGTCAAAATGGAATGCAAATGACAAAATGTATGCAAATAAGTGAAGAAAGAAAGGGAATGAGTGAATGACCAGAAGAAGATTGATGTTCAGAAAACCATCCAGAAACAACTGTTGCATGGCAGTTGGCTTGAAGCTCAGGGTCAGGGGTGTATGCCTGAGCTTTCAGGCAACAAGAAGGGATAACAGTGTGACACCTGTCCTCATTCACCTTCCCATCCATAGTCTTCTGGCATCCCAAATCTCTTCCTGCGTCTCCCTCCATATATTCGCCTTTTCTTGTCCAGCTCCAGCCTCTAACCAAAAGAATTTCAACTTATTACATGAATAATGCTTTAAAAAATGATAATATATAACATGAACATGAAAGAAATGAATCAAACAACCAAAAACAGATAAAACACACCAATGGCATTCTTATACTATTGAATTCATATTAATTAGGACAGATTACTAGTGTAAGTTGTATGAAAAACAGATACAACATCTGATATTTATGTAAGGTAATTCCATTAAAAGTAAGACCAAAAAATTCTGCAATGAATGTATAAGTATTTACGTAAAGTAACTCTCCACTTTTAACAAGAAGGCACATGTAAACAGCGTGTCATTGAAGCTATAGATCAAGAACCGTGTCAAAGAGAGAAAACTATACCAAAATTTTAGATGCATAAGCAATTTATCCATAATAAAACAAAGTACTTAAACTTTACTCTTGACCACTACCAGACTGTTGAAAAAATAGCTAGGGATTAAACGATTAAAGGGGAAAAGCGACTGCAACGACTGAAATTATGACTATGAGGATAAAACAAGGCGCTGGATACTTAAATTTCCCCATCAATCGATCAAACAGAGACGGAGACAGAACCATAAGCATTCGATTAAAAGAGATGAAAACGGCAAACGATACAAGAAAAACGTCCATTTGAAGCGAAATCATAGATGAAATCGTATATACCTGTGATGGCGTCAGTTCTGATTATCTAAATGTGTACGTATATGTGTAATCTATACAAAATTTCAGGAAAGGGGAGAACCAAAAAAAAAAGAACCGAAAGAGTGCAGAAAAGCGCACAGTCGCGCACTTTCTGGTCGAGCGTCTTGGGGTTTCTTTTTCGTAGTTGGAATGGAGACGATGAAAATGGTGCAACGGGATGGACACATGTATATAAATATGGTTGGAGAGGTTAGTGAAATGACTGTTTTGTCCTGGTATTGTGACGTGGAAGCAATATAAAACAAGTATCTTTTTCTTTTTCTATCGTCTTTTTTTATGGAAAAGAAATATTCTTTGACCAAAAGAAAATTATAAGGTTACTATACATATTACATGCATACCATTATTATTGTAAAAAATAATAAAATAATAAATTATGTTTCGATCTTTGATATATATACTAAATATATTTTCTCCAATGCAATTATTAATTAGTAGCATGTCTAAATAACAATGTTATATTTGTTTGTTACTATAGAAATTAAACAATGTATCTATCATTTTATTCATAAAATTATTGGAAATTCCAAGTTTTGTTTGTAATAAAGAATAGATTGTTTTTATTAATAATGAGGGTTAAACCTTATATAAATAAAGATATATAAGGAGCTATTGGGCCGATCTAAACCCTAAAGGTCTTGAGCCTAAACCTTAAATGCTAACATATGTACTAACATCTCCTTACAGTTTGATCAGGATATCTCGATTAAACTGGAAAAACAAAAAAAAAACATAAAACATATTCATAGATGCAGATAAAAGGCAGAAGAGGGATGCCAGCGGAGATCAAGAACTGAATGTATATGCGGTAGCGACGACGATAACTAGATTAATAGGTTTTCTCGGTTACAATGGTTTTTAAAAACAAAAATAAACATTTGCCACCTTCTAACAATAATACAATATTTATAGTTAATTGGTATTTTTGAAACCCTTTAAATAGTTTGTTACAAATATATGTCAGTATCCCCAAATTATTATTACTTTGAAGGGTAGCACTTCAACAACTTAAGATTGACATATAATCGCTTTTTGAGATGTGGCCATTTTGAGAAATTGAGTATGTCTATTTAACTTGAACAAATGAATTAGTATTTCATTAGTAGGCATTTACAGAATTGAGTATGTCGCCTTCAAATGGATTAGTATTTCATTAATCGCCTTTGAGATGTGACCATTTAGAGAATTTGAGTATATCTAACAAATGGATTAATATTTTATTAGTAGTCATTTAGAGAAATTAAGTATGTCTCTTCTAAATGAATTAGTATTTTATAAATCGTTTTTGAAATGTGACCATTCAGATAAATTAAGTATGTCTTTTAATTTTAACAAATTGGGTAGTATTTTATTAGTAGGCATTTACCAAAATTAATTATCTCTTTCATTTGAAAATATGTCTGAATATAGAAAGATGCGACTTATTTCTTATATGTGCATGTGTGCCTGTGTATGTTTTGTGTAACACGATGTTGTGGTGATTTCGGATCCAACACATTCCATTGGTGGAGATCAATGGAGTAGAGAAATTTTGGATCCTTCCTAGCATTTTTAGTGAGATTCTATTGATGTTAGTTTATATTTGGCTATGTCATTTGTCACATGGCTAACTGTATTACAATCCTACAATCAATAGTCTAGATACGAAGAACTTTAAGAAGTATGATGATGCAACCATAGATCACTCAAGAGAGATATTAATTAAGGACAAATGATAAAGAAATCAACCCGTTGAAAATGCTAGATGAACCTAGAACAATGAATAGTATTATTGGAACACTTTGAGTTTTTCTTTAGTAAAACCTAAAAAATCAACTAGATTTATTGAAATGGATGCAAAGAACTTTGAGAAACATGATGACAATTTGGATTAATTTATACAACACGGCAGTCAGTGTAGGAAAGCAAAAGACATTGTGTAGGTGTTGTGGAAGAAATCCATTGGAGCATAAAGACGATGAAGCTACACAAAGTACGCGTGTGTCTAGGTCCTACAAAAGAGACCAAATGTGTGCAACTTCAAAACGAAGACGACTCACAAAGTTTACTGTTCATGAGCCTCATGGAAATTAATATTATATACTATAATTTAGGATAAATAAAAAAATAAAAGTGGGTACATGCGGAACTTTAAGTTGTCGATGGGCTAATTTTCAAGGTAATAATAAATCAATGATAAACAAGCTAACCAAAACGTTTAAAATATACAGTTGAGCTATAAATGTTATCACAAGGTAACAAATTTTTGTTTTTGTTTTGTTTTTAAAGTATCATTGTAACAGCGAAAACATGATATTCCCGATCACGATGATCTTTTTAAAATAAAAATAAAAATAAAAATAAAAATATGCTACCTTTTGACAACATTTATTTAGTTCAAAAGCATTTTTGTGATAAACCTATGAAAGAAAGTGTGTTTGCATATAGAGGCAATCCATGTAGTTGTAAGCTTGATGAACAACTAAACTTGTGTACAAGTGCATGACATGCGGCCATAATTCCATCACCGGGCCAGAAAAATTGCGGATACATTTTGCAAAGAGAAATTTCATGAAATAACCAAATCTTAAGGGGTGTTTTAAGTAGACAAAATTGCAAAAATGGTCCCTGTGGTATGCAAAATTTTGGGGTTTTAGTCCAAACCACGAGTTTTTTGGATCCATGGTCCTTTTGGAGTGGTTTCTATGTGGTTTTGGTCCCTGGACTTAACTCCCGTTAAGTTGGATCAGTTAAGCCCCCTCACGTGTCTCACACGTGAGGGTAATTTCGTCATTTCATATGTTAGGGACCATTTTTGCATGAACGTTTTTTGGATTTATTCCTTTTAAATACCCCCACTTCCTGCGATCTTCTTCCCCAACGTTCCCCAACGTCTCTTTTCTTCTACCCTTCTTCTTCTTGAGCTCTGTTACAACAAAAATGGTGCTATGTTTTTGTGGAAAAGTTGCTATGGTGAAAACGTCTTGGACCCCTCTGAATCCAGGAAGGAGATTTTTTGCATGCCCTATGAATGATTCCGTTTGTGGGTTTATTGGGTGGCTTGATCCCCCAATGTGTGTTAGGGCGAAAGCCATCATACCTGGTCTGCTAAGAAATTTGAATTCAGTGCAGGAACGGTGCAATGAGTTGGTTAGAAGTATGAACATGCTACAGGATCAATGCAATGGACTGATATGCAGGAACAACATGTTGGTGGAAAATGTCAAAGCATTGAAGGATGACAATTTGAAGCTGAAAATGTACATGTTTGGAAGTTGGTTTTTCTTTGTGATTGTATTCTTCTGTAATTGGTTTGTATAGGGGTATACTCTGAAGGGTGTTTTGGTCATTTTGTTGTAATTTTATGTGATCATGTTTGTAGTGACTTATGATGATAATGATATATGTACAATTTTATGATGCAAGTGTAATGAATGTTTTACCAAAATGGTATGAATGTATCAGAATTAACATATGAATAGAAATGGTATGAATGTATTACCAAAATGTATATATTAGAACCAATTGTACATAACCAAAATGCACATTTCATTAAGATTTGTAATATAACAACCAAAGTTTCTAAACATAACAACCAAAGATTCTAAACATTACCAAAAGGGACACATTACCATACCTAAGATAACAACCAAGTTTTCATAACAACCAACCAAAAGTTTTCAACAAAATATTGTAAACATAACAACCAAGTTTTCATAACCAATCAAAATCATAGAAAACTTCATGCATGCATGACACATTACTTCTTGGACTAATTCCCACCTTGCCCTTTACAGGTCCTAGAGTTGTGTCCCTTGTTCTTGCATTTGCTACAAGTAACACTGATATGCTTCCTTGATAGCTTCTGCACTCCATCATGTGTTGGTTTTTGGGAACCTCCTTCTTGTGTAGCATTCACTCCATCACCTTAACCTTTCACCCTCACTTTGTCTTCTCTTTTTCTTAGGCCTTCCCACCTAAGTGCGATGTGGAGTAGGGATTAGCTTTGTGGGACATTCACTTTTGGGCCACATGGATCTACCCTTAATTGGCTCCACCTTAAAAGAATAAACCTTTTTCCATGTCTCTAGAAAATACACCTTGTGAACCCATTTGTAAATGTCAAGCTCAGCCTCTGGGTCTTTACTCATCTCATTCAGAGTTGCAATTGCATGTCTGCATGGAATTCCAATTAATTCCCATTTTCTGCAAGTGCATGTTTTGTTCCTAACATCAACCACATGTTGACCTGCAAAGCTCCTGTGACTTGATACTTGTCTCCCCCATTCCACCTAGCAATGTATTGTGAAGCAACTGTTTTTCTTGCAGCTAGGATGTTTGTTGCTGTGGGTGTTAGTGGACCTTTAGCCTTTTTCATTTCCTTCATGACATTGCATATCCTCTTCATTAGATACTCCCTTATGTATTCTAAACATCCAATGACAGGTTTATCCCTTCCTTTCTCTATCTTCCCATTAAACACTTCACACATGTTTGATATCAACACATCAGAAACTGCTCTTCCTGTTTGTACATTACTATTAAAAAACATTTAATACAATTCACATACAAGTAAAACAGTTCACTAAGTGAAAGACATAAGGACCAAATTGGAATATATAGATTTACCTGAAAAATGACTCCTTGCCTAATGTGCAGGAGGAATTTGCTTCAACCATTCACATGCCTCTTTATCATACTGACTAAACTCCTTCATCAAATGTTCAAACTCAGGAATGGTGGTAGCTGATGCACACCTCCACAAGTGGTCCCTGTACTCTGTTTGCCTCCATCTTTTCCTCATATTGTCATGAATATGTCTGATACAATATCTATGCTCAGCATTGGGAAACAATTGCTCAACTGCAATATGTAAACCCTGCAAGAATCAATTGTCAATCATTAGAATTAACTTAAAACCACACTTTAAATGACCAAATGTATAAAAACCACTTCCAGCTTTACCTTTTGCCTGTCATTTATGAAAGTAAAATTTGAGTTTCTTCCAAGGTCAAAGTCATCCCCAAGGTTATCTAAAAACCATTTCCAGCTTTCTGTGTTTTCAGACTCAACAATCCCATATGCTAATGGGTAAATTCCATTATTGGAATCAAGACCAACTGCTGAAAGGACCTGCCCAGGGAATGGTCCTTTCATGAAGGCACCATCAAAACCTAATAAGTCCCTAAGGCATTCCTTGAACCCTTTTTTCAGTGGACCCAAACACACATAAATTCTTCTAAACTGCCTGGTTGGGGAATCAGGGTTAGGCTCAGAACATACATCTATTTTCACTGTGGTGTCTGGGTTGGTGGCTTGAAGTTCGAGAACATAGTCCCTCAACAGTTCATACTGCTTTGTGTAGTCCCCAGTTATATGCTTTCTTGCCTTATCCTTTGCCCTGAACACCTTGTCCATAGTAACACCCACTTGGTAGGTCTTTTGAAAGTGATCTTGTATGGCTCTCAAAGATATATCTGGATTCGCCTCAACTTGATCAAAGATTTTCTTGCTGATTAAAGAAGCAGTACAAGCCCTGAGTTTCCTTGTTTGCAAACATGTGTGAGTTTGGTTTAAGGTCCTTATAAACCAGTCGGATTCAGGATTTGACCTAGATGCATGAATGTACCAACCACATGTTACTTTTTGTGTCTTTAATTCTTTACCCTTTCTTTTTGAAGTGGTAGCTTGACTACCCACTTGGCCTTTATTGGTGACAGGTACAACTCCTCTACACTGTGCCCTAAGCCTTACATTGTCATTTTTTTAAAGAAAAGATTCCTTCTTGATTCTAGTGCATGCAGATCAATTGCCTCCTTTAATTCTTTTTTACTATTAAATTTATCTCCAACTGAAAATGATTGTTTATGTACTGCCCCAAGACTGCACCTTTTTTCTTTTCTCAAATTCCTGATAAGAGCTCTTCTCTCTCTGTCTTGGTCAGATCCTTCATCCAAAGATTCAAATTCCTCATTGTTGATCACTTCCATATCTTCAGGTTCATGCCCATGAACAACATTTATACAAGAACCTTCCACATCACTTTCAACATTGAGAGTGAAGTCTCCCATGTCCACATTCACATCCTGTATATTTTATCAACATCCATTATGTCATCCACATGATCTTCATCTTCTATTTGTCTCTCATCTTCTTCATACCCTGGATCACTATTTTCAGATTCATCATACTCTTCAAAATTTGGATCACTTTCTTGAGATTCATCATCCTCTTCATACTCTTGATTACCCTCTTCAGATTCTCCATCCCCTTCATACTCTGCATTATCATCATCACTCCCAATCAAATTTTCCATAAGGTTATCAAATAACTCATTCAATTGTTCATCAGCATTATTAACAGGGGGGTGTTGTAGCATCCTTCATCAACAGTTGATGCCTCTTGAACAACAGTTGCAGCCTCCCTAACACCATCCATCTCATCAATATGAACACAAGTTGCTGCCTCCTGAACATCAGTTGAACCATCCTGATCATCATTCTTTTCCTTTGAAATGTGAACACCCTCATCAATATAATCTAAATTAAGCCTCTTGCTACAAGAACTTTCACCTATATTGGAACTCCCAACCCTACCCCTTCTATACTCTGGTGAGAAACTATCATTCTTACTCCCAAAAAGAATCAGAGACATGAACTCACCAATAGGCTCACCATTACCATGGTTCACATTTTTCATTGGAGAATCTGCATGAACTTGACCCTCAACTTCAGCCCCTTGATCATCATTTTCTGGTAATTCCTCAATGACAACTTTACCCTTTGCATTTGGTGACATGAAGTAAGTCAGTAAATTTGTCTTTCCATGCTCTGTGTACACCTCAATCAGCTTGTTATGTGCAATGTATTTAGAAAGGTTGATCACATCCTGATCATTCCCTAAAGCTCTAAGACCAAATTGAAAGTCACCATTGGGTATCCTAAAATGGTAGTATATAACTGGGGATTCATCAGCGAATTCAGGATTCCGTGGGTCTGGGTAACCTAGGTCAAGCATTATGGAATCAAGTTCATGCACAGAAAACTCATCAATGTCCACATAATCAACATAACGCACTTCACCTCCAATGTACTTTATATCAGGTAACTTAGTAAATTTCCCACCGTGATGAAGCTTAATACTAAACCATGTGGGTGCACCAGCTAAAAATCAAAATTGTACATATTAACAAAGTCAAAATTTTGCATTTTTTTGTTCTAAATCAATAAGAAAATGCAAAGTATAAAAGTTAAAGAAAACAGAGCAACTTACCATATACAGTTGATACATCAACAACTTCGTGTTTTGGTCTGATATGCCACATTACGAACACCATTTCGTATTAAACGTATGCCCTTGTATGTGTAGTGTCGATTATCTTGTTTGGATAAGCAACGAGGGTTTTTTGCAGGTTCAATGGAGCAGAAGCAAGAATGAGGGAGTTGGGGAGTTGACGAGTGTTGGGGAAAGTAAATGAGGGGAAAAAGGAATTAATCCAAAAAACGTTCATGCAAAAATGGTCCCTAACATATGAAATGACGAAATTACCCTCACGTGTGAGGCACGTAAGGGGGCTTAACAGATCCAACTTAACGGGAGTTAAGTCCAGGGACCAAAACCACATAGAAACCACTCCAAAAGGACCATGGATCCAAAAAACTCATGGTTTGGACTAAAACCCCAAAATTTTGCATACCACAGGGACCATTTTTGCAATTTTGTCTTTTAAGTATTTAGCCATAAAATTTCGAGTTTTGTAAAATGACCACCAGATCTGCAGAGGGGGCTCTGCGGATCGCTTAATGTCTCTGAGGAACTTAACACACCTCCGCGGAAATGATGTGGCAGCACTAAAAGATAGTTTTTTTTGGGGGTTTTAAGATTCCGCAGAGGTGTCTCTGATCTTGTGAACACCTCTGCAGATCGCTTTATATCTTTGAGTGTTGTCACCTCATTTCCGCAGAGGTGTGTTAAGTTCCTTAGAGACATTAAGCGATCCGCAGAGCCCCCTCTGCGGATCTGATGGTCATTTTACAAAACTCAAACTTTTGTGGCTAAATACTTAAAACACCCCTTAAGTTTTGGTTATTTCATGAAATTTCTATTTTGCAAACAGTTTTTTTCTTCTCGTAACATATGTGTAAAAATTGTAATTAAATGTTTTCGGTTTTATAGTTAAGAATCTAAAATTGAATTAAATCATCATAGTTAATTTTTAGTTTTGATTATAATTATGGTTATTTTTGAAAGTTTTTGATATATAAAAAGGGCATTCATACACAAAAAAAAACACCATAAAAATTTGCTTGTTTCATATTGTCATCCGTACTACTACAACAACATCGAAACTCTCTCACAACAGTAAAATAAGGTCTAGTTATATTCAGAGGTCTCAGATATTGTATTTTGTTGTGTATCCTGAGAAACAAACGATGGCTAGTGGGGAATTTTTATTTCCATATGAGAAATTAAATTACCTCCTACCTTTTATGCCTATAATTATTCCTACCCACTAAAATTATGACAAATCACCATTCAATTTAATTTTATTTGATATATTCCTAATATAGCCTTAATGAGTTAGTTAAAAAAATATAGAATTATCATAATTTTATCCATAATTTTATTGGATAGGAATATTTTTACACATACAAAAATAGGAAGCAATTTAAATTCTTATCGGAAACTACGCGACATCCAACTGAAACAAAATCCACCAATGCATAAATTATTAGGAAAGATAAATCTACCAATAATACAACCTAATTAGATATTTAGCTCACACGATCATATGATTACCTTGATATGGCTAAACTGAGTTGAAGACTAGGCTTTCTAAAACGGATTCGATGTAGACACCAATCTATTGTTGTTCTTCCGATTTTGAAGTTAAAGTCTTCATCTTCGAAGATCTAGAGACTGTTTGACCTCATTAGCTCTCTCTTAGGAGTCTTGAAGTGGCGCCTCTTCTGAAATATGAACAAATTTGGAAACAAAAATCAACACAGAATTCGTGAAATATTGAGATACATTGTTGCTGCTGTTGGGTTGCAAAGTTCACATTTTTAAACAGGAATCAAAAATCGGAAGACACACAATTGAATTCGTGAAATATGAACACTAGAAACAGAAATAAAAATTCGGAAGACACAATCGAAAGCCAGAATTAAAAGAAAGAACTTACCTAATTCGATGGTCCGACGATGGTGGGGCTGGGCAGCTGCGATAGTCCGATTAGGGCTCTGAATCGCCGATCGCGTCTGCTCTCTGTGATAGAGGAGAAGCCGACAAGAGAAATGAGGCGTAGACCGGAGAAAAATTAGGTCATAACGTAAAGAATAAAAAGTAATTACTTTGGATTTTTATTTTATTTTTTTATTTTATTTTATTTTTATTTTTTTTACGTTTGTCATGGTAAAATCAAATTGAGATCAAACGATATAGGGATTGAAAGATACAACAAGGTCTTGTTTATTGGTATAAGTTAAAGTTAATGTTTTGGTTAAGATATTGACCATGGAATAAACTAAATTAGTTAAACATGCACAATAAATCTAGATGCCATAAATCCAAGAACTTAAGAAAGTAACATATAAGCAGGAATAAAAAAAAACAATGTTATTGTGATCACTAAAGGTATAAAATTACAAAGAGAATACTATAAGTGTCACAATGTTTTATCTGATTCAAGATTAATGATTAAAACGGTGATTGCTCCACGAGTGTCACAATACGCCTTCGAGATTAATTGATAAACTGGTGGGATAGGATCGACTTATGATCTTAAGATCCTAAGACAAAATCCTAAAATCTCAGTATGTCGTACATGTTCGACACATAATTTATAATTTTTGAGAGCTTTTAGTTTGAAAAAAAAAATCATTCAACAGTAAGAGTTTTTAACTTTTAGTTTAAACAAAAAACTTATAATCCAAAAATACGTCGGTTAAAAAAAATAAAAAAATGAAATCGAAATTTTACTATGAAATAGGGATAAAACTCAATAAGTTGAGCTTTGATAATTTAGACGTTAGATCAACATGCTAATCGATATACACTATCAAAACTAACAAATCACAGCATTTTCTACTTAAATCTTATATATGTGTGAGTTTCGCCAACAGAGACATATTTTCACAAAAATGGTGTGACATTATTTGCAAGATGTGCTTTAATTATTTCTTAAGTATTTCATTTTGCATTTCTTTAAGTGTAAGTAAAGGCTTAATCATTAATTCCTTGACATCATGTTTAAAATCCATGTAGTAGTTCCTTAAGCATATACATGATTATCATCCAGATATTTTACTTGGAATAATTTATCATCGTCTATGGAATATTCTTTATTAATCCTCAAACCTCCTCATATACATCCGATTGATGAATGCAACTCAAATCATCACCTTTCACTATCAATATACTTGCTCTTGTTACTCCCAAAATTACATACCTCTTTACTAAAAGGTGACATTATACATTTAGATCACATATATACATAACAACACAAGTACTTTTAGTTCTAGTCTAATTTGTAAAGAGAATATCAAGAACTAGTTGGGGTTTAACATTTGGGATATACAAGAAACTAATCTAATAACAACATACAATTAAATTAAAATAGAACCTTATTTAACAAAACCTGCTTTGACTTTGACCAGGCTGGCTACATCTCCTTCTTTACATTTTCTACATTAAAACTTTCTCAAGATTTCAGTTTCTTCTGTCTTGGCAAACCTTCCCCTGATCCTTGGTTGACTGTCTGCCAATGCCTTTCTGCATGCATACTGAAACCACTTTCACTATGTTATACCCTGCACCATGGCTAATATATAACATTATAAAAAGAAAAAGTATACCTTGATTTTTCTACCGAAATTCCTCTTTGTTTTCTTGTTTCTGTATCTTGAGAGCTTCTGCCAACGGTCTCCCATGGTGTGTTCACTCATGAGATGTGGCTGTCTATGGCTTCCATTGCCATTATCAAGAGTCTGTCATGGAAAACTCGACTAATTGAGATTCATGTATCATGGTTTTTCCAACTAAATTCAGAAACATAAACAACAAAACAAAACCTTTATGTCTCCTTCACTAAACGCCCTTCGCATCCCATAAACATTTGCAAAGTTCACTTCCATAGTGTTCAAAACACCAGGGTGAATCCATTCCATCGAGCTTAAACAATCTGAGCTCACACTTTTCACGATCTGTCCAGGTGGATGCACGTTTTCTTTCACAATCGGGATTTCGTCTGTTCTAACTGGGAATTTATAGTTCAAGACCTCTGAAAGCGGTGAAGTTTCGGTTGCTTCTTTTGCCAATATTTCTTTGAATTCATGGAAAATTTCATTCAGAGATGCATCGTTTTGAAACGACTGGATATCTGTTACACTGAGTTCTTGTGAAGAAAGGTCGTCTTCTCCACAAGTGATCGCCGACATAGAGTCAACAGTAACCAATGGTTGCTCGATCATCGGTTCTTGTGCTTTGAAAAGATCCCCTTCACCCCCAAAATCGAAATCTGATATAACGGAGCTCTGAACCACACTCCCCTGTATTAGAAACAGAAAATGGACCGATAATTATTAGGAAAAACCCTATCAATTACGATGAGTTTCAATTCAAGATTGCGAAAACCCTAATTCTGAAAAAGCCCAAAGCGTCACCATTGAAATCAACAAGATGAACCAATTGATCGATACAATCAAATAGAAGAATTAAATGTGAATAGAAGTAGTAAAAGTGAAATTAGTCAATTACCAAGCACGAGTTGGATTTGTGGGAGTAACAGAGATCATCGAATTGTTGAACATCAGGTGAGAAACTTTGAAAATAAGGGAAAGTTACGCCAGTCTCTGCAGACATTTCTTTGTTTGAACAAGAAATTCCCTTTTCGTATTTTGCTCTCCTGTAAAGAAAGGTCGACTCTTTGAAGTAAAAAGAACACACCGAAATGGCTTTTAGTGGAGAAAAAGACAAGTCCTTTTCACATTGAGCAAAGCAAAACCCTAGAACAAGACTAGTAAAAGAGTACAACTACAACGCCACTATACAACAAAAAGACATCAAGAGAAAAGAAAAAGAGGGAAAGATTCACACCCATAAAACCAGATTAGTATTCTGATGGTATCGGTGCCCTTTTTCATTCATTTATATGACATCTTATCATCGTTTCTATTCTTGTCAGATGTTTTATTAAGTTTTTACTTTCAAAAACATGTATAAAAGTACCTTTTATTATACGAAATCAATGATACTCTTTAGCAATATATGAGGGAAAGAAAATTGACAAAATTGCAAAAACGGTCCCTGTGGTTGGCATAATTATGTGTTTTTGGTCCAAAATGAAACGTTGGTGCATCACTGGTCCAAAATTGAATATTTCTATCGTTTTTGGTCCCTATCTACTTAAAAAGATCATTATGCCCTTAGAGTTTGTTTTTCCATTTTTTATTATCTATTTTTATTCAAAAAAAAAACCTCACCACCGCTTAAACCTAAAAGTGATTTCAGCAATTTGTTTTCAGCCGCCACACCGGGAAGTCACTATCGCCGCCCGCCGCCAGATGCTGCCACCTCCCCTTTCATAGTCGGCCACCATAATCGCCGGAAAAACGTGCTCGATGGGCGGTATCCGGTTCTCCACCGCCACCACTTCTCTGCTACAAATCTGGTCTTCCACAACCTCCATTCTCGCCGTCAACATTCAACATCGCCACCTACCGCAGTTCATCCAAATCAAGATACAAATCTGGATTGAGAAGTTATCCGACTCTCATTTCAGTCCTGAGTCTTTCTGCATATTCAAAGCTATCTAAAAAGCAACGTGTTCGGACCACTTTACAGCTTTTGTCTGTTTGTTTAAATATTTACCAGCGATCAAGTTCACACATAGCTTTGAATATGCAGAAAGACTCAGGACTGAAATGATTTTTATTCTAAGAACCAATATACGTGGAGCCAGATACTGTCGACTCTAAAAAGCAACGTGTTCGGACCACTTTACAGCTGTTTGTCTGTTTGTTTAAATTATTATCCTACTTTGCCTGGTTTGTCAAATTTTCTCTAGAAACCTGCCCCACCTCACAGCAGTCCTGAGAATTATTGAAGCCAGCTGTGAATAAGTTTGAATAATAGGTGGACCAGCTACCTTATCGTGGGTTTTCTCTATAATTGAGTTGTCCACTTAAAATCTTGTATAAATAAGTGTGTTTATTTTCCGATAGAGAGGCATCGAAAAGCATATACACTTCTCTCTCTATCTCCCTTGTAAGAATCATATTGTGTGAAATATAAGTTGGAAGTTCTTAAACCTTTTTTTAAAGTAAGTTTTAATAAATATGTTTGAATATTCTAAGATTTAGTCTTTGTTCTTAGAATAAAAATACTTTCCTGGTAAATATTTTTATTATATTTTTATTTGGTATCAGAGCTTATGAACAAAGCGTTTATAAGCATGGTAGCTTAAAAGCCCATTCAAGGTTTGCAGGAAAAGGATATTTGTACCTTTCTTCTAGTTTTGTTTAAAAATCTTTGGTTATTTAAAGTAATATCGTCTGTATTATCCTAAACGGTTGTTATTGGATTTCTTATTTATGTGGGTCCTGTTTTCAAAAACTAATGTAAAAGCCAAAGTACACGCGATCAAGTACCCAGAAGGGGGAATTATGTGTGGAAACGTGAACATTTTTCAAAGAATTTTAGCATCCACAAGTCCAATAAGAATAGTAACTCCCTTAGTATAAATACAGAAGTTATTATTTTCTATGACTGATCGTTTTGAACAAGATATAGCAGATTGGTATAAACATTCCCGAACTGCTAACCTTGAATATCTCAACCTTGAAGAAACTCAAAAGGTCAAGCTGCCAGTTTTAAGTAATAATATTTCCTGTATTCATGATAAACTACTTTTACACGCAAAAGTTTGCATCAAACGTTTTCATCAGATACTTGAAAATCAAAAGGAATTACAACTTCGTTTAGAAACCTGTGAGGAATTGATAAGAAAAACCCAGAGTGAAACCAGAAAAAGCCTACAGCAAATCTCGTTTGAAGTACATCAATATCAACCCCTCACTAAAAGTCAAGTTCTCGATCTAGTTCAAAGAATAGTCGAGCAACCAAAATTGGTTGAGAAATAAGCACTCAAACTCACGGAAGACCTTAATCAGAAGATCCAGAAGGTTGAACGCCTTCTGCATGAAGTAAGAGCCTTCTTAACCTCATGAGCCTAGCTAGTGTCAGAGCTAGTTCGGACTATCAGGAAGCCGTCGGTGCAACAGAAGACTTTGATTCACCTGCAGTTGGATTTGCAAAACCATTTGATTACAAAAGTGGTGTAGCAGCGCAAAACGCAACCATAATTAAACAAAACAACACCCTATTATATCTAGTAATAAAGCAAAACTAGAAGCTTTCAGAAATAGAAGAAAAGGTTGAAAGACTACAAAAGGAAGTCAGTCGTGGAAAAGAAGCAACACCCGCAGACCTTGAAGAATCCATCATCAGCTTATCCAAACGGTTAGACAAAGTTTCAATTACGGAAAAAACAGTTACTTCAAGAAAACAAGGTCCTATATACTTTTACCAAGATCCCAACATAATATTTAAAGAAGAATACAAGAAAGACTCGAGAAAATGAGCCACAGGGCAGCCGTTCTTAACAGAGAATCTGTAACCCAGACTCAACCACCAACACAAGAAGATCAGATACGAGGATATCAACAGATTCAACGACTTCAGTACAACACAAGAAGAAGTCTTCAGAGGACGTTTGGAACAAGGTACAACAGAACCTTAGAATCCATGGTTAACCCAGAAAGACAACTAGAACTTTCAAGAAGCAGAAGGGCAAGTCTCGTTCCGGCAGAAGTCCTGTACTCCAACAACAGAACCACAGTTCGTCACAGAGTGTATCAACACTATTCAGAAAGAAGGATACTGGTAACAGAAGGGCAACAGACAAATATAAGGCTCTGTAATGATCAAAGTTACAGACAACTTCAAGAATCAGGGTTGCAACATGTACACATGGGATTAATTATGATCCGCATACATGCACTCCATAGGAGAGGAGGAGGGACTATGGCACTAGCAGTACTCTGTGATACTAGATGGGAAAACAGTACAGCCATCATAGGGACAATGGAAATAGACTTATCTGCAGGAACGCAGTTAATCTATATGGTGCCAAATATGATGATAAGCACAGAAGATTTCCATAACCACATTGAAGTTGCAATCCAAACTCATGGCTATGAAGCATGGCAAGGAGGAGAAAGCAACCTCCTGGTAACCATTAATCTCACCGGATGATTATCAAACACCAGCTACATGGGCTTTGAATATGAAGTCCAAAATGCAGTAGACCACCTGGAAACAAGCGGAATCATAGCAATTCCAGGCGAGAATCTAAGCATATCAGACCTTGAGGGAAGAAGTTGGCACCTTCAACCATCAACTCAAGCAACAGTCAGAGTTCCAATCGGAGTAGCTGTCAATAACAGGCTTGACAGATCACAAAGCTTAAAGTTCACAAGATACTCACGAAGGCCAGAACCTAGAAGATACTCTGTTGACAATAATGATAGAGAAGTCCTTGAGCAAGATGAGCCTGAAGAAGAATTTATTGGGGCATTTATTCAACAAAACAATTGGGATACTCTAGGAGAGCCATCTGGAAAATTTGACTATCTGGTCAAATATGATCCCCCTTCTGAAACAATTGCAATAGAGGACATCATACCTTCCGGCTGGGAGACGGATGATGAACAAGACGAAGATGAACATGATCAGAAAGACCCCTTTGGTGCGATAAACACAGAAAAAACAGTTGCCGTCACAACCGAAGAAGACGCTATGGAATATCCAAAAATTCAACTTTATTAGCCCGTATTGAGTATGTTCCAAAACGTGCTCCATACCATTCCCATCTTCCGCTATCGTCATGGGTTTCTGCTTCATACCATTGGGTTTTACAATTTTTCTCCTTTTTATGGGCTTCATGAAATTGGGCCAGATTCATGTTTGCCATGCTTTGTGGTTTTAAGGTTGAAGGACTTTCTTGAGTAAATCTTTGGGCTAAAGGGTAAGTAACTTCCTGCGGTTGGTCCTTGGTTTTGATTATGGGTTTTGGTAGTAACTTCAATTCTTCCAAAAGGCTTTGCATTTGCTTGAGTTCTTCCATCCTTTGGTCTTTACTAATTCTCTTATCCTGGATTGCTTCTTCGGCTACTTTCATTATCATCTTGGCCTCTGGCTGCTTCTCGTGATCCTGCAAACAAAAGGTTACCATTCGTGATAAGGAGTCTGCTAAAACATTTTGTTTCCCATCAATATGTTCGATATTGATTTGGACTCCAGTTCCTGTAACTGCATCTGTAAACTTTAACCACCGGACTCTTGAGGCTTTGTTGGAATTAGTTTTGTTGTAAAAACTAATTATTGCCTGGCAATCAGTTCTGAGGGTTATTTCCTTCTTGTCTAAGTAATGGATCTTCAATTTCTCCAGTGTGTTTATGCAGGCATTGATTTCAGCGTCAATGGTGGATTGTATAGTTTTAAACCTCCCGCTGGTATAGGCGCAAACTTGTTCTTGAGACTTTGGGTCTCCTTTCTTGTTCTTCCACTTGCAAATTCCTCCCCATCCTTCCATGCATCCATCCGTTTCTAGGATTAAATAGGCTTCTTTTGGTGGGATTTGAAGGTCTGGTAACTCTTGAACCTGCCTCTTTATCTTCTTTATCAGTTCGTAATCTGAAGGTTTGAGCCTTTTGTCTCCATGCAGGCTTGTTTTTTCATATAGGGGTCCAAGTAAGATACCAAGCTTTGGGATATATCCTCTTGCGTAATTAAGAATTCCTAAGAATGATCGTAGGCCTGCTTTTGTCTTCATATTTTCTTCATTGAAATCAGCAATTTTCTTAATTATGTGTGGTTGGAGTTTAAGCTTCTGCCTTCCAACGACTGCTCCGAGGAAATCTGTTTCTGTTACTGCAATCTTCATTTTTGTTGGAGAGAGGACGAGGCCAAATTCTTTGCACTTTTGAACCAATATCCTTAAATGGTGTTTATGTTGCTCTTCGTTTTCTGAGAAGACCAAAATGTCGTCAATGTAAACTGCGATAAAATTTTATGTTCCTCTAAAACATCGATCCATTTTTCGTTGGAAGATTGCTGGGGCATTTTTTAGCCCAAATGGCATAACTAGCCATTCATATAATCCTCCTGGTACCAGAAAAGCAGTCCATGGTATGGATGCTTCTTCCATTGCTACTTGATGGAATCCTGATTTTAAATCAAATTTGGAATAAATCTTGGATCTCCCGATTCTGTGTAGCAACGTGTTAATACCTGGCAGAGAGTATTGATCTTTGTACGTATTGTCATTCAATGTTCGATAATTGAAGACCATACGTTCCTTTCCTTTTATCTCTTCACCAGTTTTGGTGTCGATTGTTGTGCCTGAGTTGACTAACATGGCCATGGTCCTGTGTCTACTTGAACTGTGTCTTATAACTCCTAATTGTAGTAGAGCATCAATGTGCCTTTTGAAGGCGTCTTCCATGGCCGGTGTCACGTGCTTGAGAGGCTTGTCTTGTATTGTGATATCAGGGTTGATGATATCAATTTTGCACAACTCTCCATTCTTTCGCCAGTGTTTCAACGGTTCTTCACCAATATAGCCTTGTTTCTTAAGCTCTTGGATGACTGGGTTGAAATCTTTTGAGAGATTTAGACTAATCTCTGGTATAGCAGGTGAAGTTGCATATGCTTCCTGTAACATTTGATGAGCTTCATCGTCGTACCAGTCCCATCCTTGAACTTCTTCGACTGCAGCAACCTCTGCCTGGGGGAAAGATCTTATTTTTGTAACCCTTTTGTACAAGGTTATTTCGTCCCCTTCAATTCGAATTCCTCCATTCATGGCTCTTGTGAAATTCGTTCCGATGAGCATTTGTATCCCATCACTTATGCTCATATCAAGAACATAGATCAGAGGCATTCTGAATTTATTACCTTCAATCACAAAGTAGCCAGGTTTAATTTTGTGATCTGCAGGTTGCCGTGAGTTAACACCATTGAAATAAACAGTTCGTTCAAGTGGTTCTAAGGCTTCTTGTGGTATGACTGCCTTGCTTACACAGCAAGCGGTTGCACCAGTATCTAAAATAGCATTTACTTTGAACATCTGGACGCCTTGGATTTCGAATTCAACGGTGACATTGTATAGTTTGTTTGTCACCTTTCGTACTTTGGGTTCTTCAACTGTATTCATTGAATGGTGGACTTCTGTTTCGATGAACACTTTGGCTGACTTCTGGGTTTCTAAGGGTGGGAATTGTTCATTCGAGTAAGGATTTTGAGAGTCTTGGTATGGGGTTTCTGGTTCGGGCGTGTTTATTTCTTGGAAACATCTTATCTCTTCCTCTAGTTATCTTTTCTCTTGCCATTCTAAGCTGATCTTTAAGAATATGAACATCCATAATTCTATTATGCAGCTGATGTTCATAGTCTTTCTGCATGTTTGCTATTTCAACTCTTTGCTCCATTAGAGTTTCCTTTAAGCTTTGTATTTCATTTTGCAGTTTTAGAGTGTCAATGTCTCTATTTAAGAGCGCATGCCCTTCAGTCCTGAGTCTTTCTGCATATTCCTTGGCTTGATCTTGGAGGGCTTGTTTGAAATTCTTGTCTTTTTCTTGCAAAAGTTCTTTTAGCAACTGAACCTCTCGTTGGGTACTTTCAGCAATTCTTTCTTCTCTTTTGATTGTTATCCTTTTGCCAAGGTAATTGAAGGCACAAAGAGCACATGTTGTGAGCTTACAGTGTGAGCAATGTAACTTGGACCTATGTGTTGTAGCTATCCCACAATAATAGCACATCACATGGTTTGTCAGACCATTTTCTTCCCAATTATGCTGACAATTTTTGCTATTTTGAGGAAGTTGTTTGTCTGGCCTCCATGAGCCCACTTCCTGTGTTTGCTTTTGAATTTGTGAAGAACTTCCTGGATGGAACATAAAACATGTTTCTTCAAGTGGTGATTCATTGATTAATGTCCCAATGTTCTGATTTGTTTTTCCTTGCTCTCCTTCGGAAAAACTATAAACACTAGAATCATCATTGTCGGCTGAAATGACATCCCATTCATCACCAAGTTCCATATTTTGAAATACGGCGGCTCTAGCCATATTCCCTTTTTCACTTCTGCAGTCTCGTGCAAAGTGTCCTTCCTTTCCACAGATGTAGCACTTGCATTTGGAAATCCTGCTCCTATCATCTTTATATTTCCTCTTGAAGACCTTGATGTGGGTTTTGTGGGGTTTACCTTTGTATGTTGTTGATCTTCTGAGGCCGTATTTCTTTGTTGCTTTATAATATCCGGGGATTGGGATGTTAGAACAGAAGTCAAGTGCTCTTAATTCTTTTTGTAGGGCAGCTTCTTTGCACATTTCTGCAACAAAGCTATGTGTGAACTTGATCGCTGGTAGGACTCCTGATCCAAGACCAGGATATTTGGCTCTAAATAATTCTTCAATTTTCTTTGATAATATTGGTGGAAGTTTGGTGAAGAATTTCTCTGTTGTGGATGGGAAGAACATCCTGCCTGATTTTGAAGCCAAAATCCTGAATTCATCAAGGAATTTCCATAGGTCTTTTGTGTGTTCACAGGTGAGTCGTTCAAGATCTCTGTAGGCTGCATCTTGTTCTTCAGTAGATCCTCGGTAGGGGTCTTCCAGAAGAATAATTTGGCGAACTTGTGAAGTAATGTTTTGTGGGTCGTCCGCTATAGCCTCTAGTGTGGTGTAGGCATCAGGGTACATGGTTCGCCATTGTTGCCACATTCTTTTTTCATTTTCTCCAAATAGATTTTCAACAAATGCAAGTTTTGCTTTGTTGTCAGGCCAATCTTGGTCGTTGAGTCTATTAATTGTTATAGACTCCCATCTGGAGATTACGTCTGCCCATAAGCCTGGATCTGCTGGTAGGATTAGTAAAACTCCTGTGCCGAGGTGGGCTGGTGGTAATGTCCACCGCTGATTATAGTATTCACCATATCCTCCTTTAAACACTCTATTGGTTCTTGGATAGTTGAACCCTGTGGGTTGCTGCTGTTGTTGCTGTCTAGCAGGTGGGTAGGTTGGGAGACCCATATTATGATCACTTGGAGGATCATATTGTCCGCTTTCTTCTGTATTTGGGAAGGCTAACTGCTCTAGGTCTCTTCTGAGCTTTCGGATTCTTGGATATTCCATAGCGTCTTCTTCGGTTGTGACGGCAACTGTTTTTTCTGTGTTTATCGCACCAAAGGGGTCTTTCTGATCATGTTCATCTTCGTCTTGTTCATCATCCGTCTCCCAGCCGGAAGGTATGATGTCCTCTATTGCAATTGTTTCAGAAGGGGGATCATATTTGACCAGATAGTCAAATTTTCCAGATGGCTCTCCTAGAGTATCCCAATTGTTTTGTTGAATAAATGCCCCAATAAATTCTTCTTCAGGCTCATCTTGCTCAAGGACTTCTCTATCATTATTGTCAACAGAGTATCTTCTAGGTTCTGGCCTTCGTGAGTATCTTGTGAACTTTAAGCTTTGTGATCTGTCAAGCCTGTTATTGACAGCTACTCCGATTGGAACTCTGACTGTTGCTTGAGTTGATGGTTGAAGGTGCCAACTTCTTCCCTCAAGGTCTGATATGCTTAGATTCTCGCCTGGAATTGCTATGATTCCGCTTGTTTCCAGGTGGTCTACTGCATTTTGGACTTCATATCAAAGCCCATGTAGCTGGTGTTTGATAATCTTCCGGTGAGATTAATGGTTACCAGGAGGTTGCTTTCTCCTCCTTGCCATGCTTCATAGCCATGAGTTTGGATTGCAACTTCAATGTGGTTATGGAAATCTTCTGTGCTTATCATCATATTTGGCACCATATAGATTAACTGCGTTCCTGCATATAAGTCTATTTCCATTGTCCCTATGATGGCTGTACTGTTTTCCCATCTAGTATCACGGAGTATTGCTAGTGCCATAGTCCCTGCTCCTCTCCTATGGAGTGCATGTATGCGGATCATAATTAATCCCATGTGTACATGTTGCAACCCTGATTCTTGAAGTTGTCTGTAACTTTGATCATTACAGAGCCTTATATTTGTCTGTTGCCCTTCTGTTACCAGTATCCTTCTTTCTGAATAGTGTTGATACACTCTGTGACGAACTGTGGTTCTGTTGTTGGAGTACAGGACTTCTGCCGGAACGAGACTTGCCCTTCTGCTTCTTGAAAGTTCTAGTTGTCTTTCTGGGCTAACCATGGATTCTAAGGTTCTGTTGTACCTTGTTCCAAACGTCCTCTGAAGACTTCTTCTTGTGTTGTACTGAAGTCGTTGAATCTGTTGATATCCTCGTATCTGATCTTCTTGTGTTGGTGGTTGAGTCTGGGTTACAGATTCTCTGTTAAGAACGGCTGCCCTGTGGCTCATTTTCTCGAGTCTTTCTTGTATTCTTCTTTAAATATTATGTTGGGATCTTGGTAAAAGTATATAGGACCTTGTTTTCTTGAAGTAACTGTTTTTTCCGTAATTGAAACTTTGTCTAACCGTTTGGATAAGCTGATGATGGATTCTTCAAGGTCTGCGGGTGTTGCTTCTTTTCCACGACTGATTTCCTTTTGTAGTCTTTCAACCTTTTCTTCTATTTCTGAAAGCTTCTGGTTTTGCTTTATTACTAGATATAATAGGGTGTTGTTTTGTTTAATTATGGCTGTGTTTTGCGCTGCTACACCACTTTTGTAATCAGATGGTTTTGCAAATCCAACTGCAGGTGAATCAAAGTCTTCTGTTGCACCGACGGCTTCCTGATAGTCCGAACTAGCTCTGACACTAGCTAGGCTCATGAGGTTAAGAAGGCTCTTACTTCATGCAGAAGGCGTTCAACCTTCTGGATCTTCTGATTAAGGTCTTCCGTGAGTTTGAGTGCTTCTTTCTCAACCAATTTTGGTTGCTCGGCTATTCTTTGAACTAGATCGAGAACTTGACTTTTAGTGAGGGGTTGATATTGATGTACTTCAAACAAGATTTGCTGTAGGCTTTTTCTGGTTTCACTCTGGGTTTTTCTTATCAATTCCTCACAGGTTTCTAAACGAAGTTGTAATTCCTTTTGATTTTCAAGTATCTGATGAAAACGTTTGATGCAAACTTTTGCGTGTAAAAGTAGTTTATCATGAATACAGGAAATATTATTACTTAAAACTGGCAGCTTGACCTTTTGAGTTTCTTCAAGGTTGAGATATTCAAGGTTAGCAGTTCGGGAATGTTTATACCAATCTGCTATATCTTGTTCAAAACGATCAGTCATAGAAAATAATAACTTCTGTATTTATACTAAGGGAGTTACTATTCTTATTGGACTTGTGGATGCTAAAATTCTTTGAAAAATGTTCACGTTTCCACACATAATTCCCCCTTCTGGGTACTTGATCGCGTGTACTTTGGCTTTTACATTAGTTTTTGAAAACAGGACCCACATAAATAAGAAATCCAATAACAACCGTTTAGGATAATACAGACGATATTACTTTAAATAACCAAAGATTTTTAAACAAAACTAGAAGAAATGTACAAATATCCTTTTCCTGCAAACCTTGAATGGGCTTTTAAGCTACCATGCTTATAAACACTTTGTTCATAAGCTCTGATACCAAATAAAAATATAATAAAAATATTTACCAGGAAAGTATTTTTATTCTAAGAACAAAGACTAAATCTTAGAATATTCAAATATATTTATTAAAACTTACTTGAAAAAAAGGTTTAAGAACTTCCAACTTATATTTCACACAATATGATTCTTACAAGGGAGATAGAGAGAGAAGTGTATATGCTTTTCGATGCCTCTCTATCGGAAAATAAACACACTTATTTATACAAGATTTTAAGTGGACAACTCAATTATAGAGAAAACCCACGATAAGGTAGCTGGTCCACCTATTATTCAAACTTATTCACAGCTGGCTTCAATAATTCTCAGGACTGCTGTGAGGTGGGGCAGGTTTCTAGAGAAAATTTGACAAACCAGGCAAAGTAGGATAATAATTTAAACAAACAGACAAACAGCTGTAAAGTGGTCCGAACACGTTGCTTTTTAGAGTCGACAGTATCTGGCTCCACGTATATTGGTTCTCTTCGAAAGAAGGCCTAGTGAACAAGAAAGGAGACCCAAAGTCTCAAGAACAAGTTTGCGCCTATACCAGCGGGAGGTTTAAAACTATACAATCCACCATTGACGCTGAAATCAATGCCTGCATAAACACACTGGAGAAATTGAAGATCCATTACTTAGACAAGAAGGAAATAACCCTCAGAACTGATTGCCAGGCAATAATTAGTTTTTACAACAAAACTAATTCCAACAAAGCCTCAAGAGTCCGGTGGTTAAAGTTTACAGATGCAGTTACAGGAACTGGAGTCCAAATCAATATCGAACATATTGATGGGAAACAAAATGTTTTAGCAGACTCCTTATCACGAATGGTAACCTTTTGTTTGCAGGATCACGAGAAGCAGCCAGAGGCCAAGATGATAATGAAAGTAGCCGAAGAAGCAATCCAGGATAAGAGAATTAGTAAAGACCAAAGGATGGAAGAACTCAAGCAAATGCAAAGCCTTTTGGAAGAATTGAAGTTACTACCAAAACCCATAATCAAAACCAAGGACCAACCGCAGGAAGTTACTTACCCTTTAGCCCAAAGATTTACTCAAGAAAGTCCTTCAACCTTAAAACCACAAAGCATGGCAAACATGAATCTGGCCCAATTTCATGAAGCCCATAAAAAGGAGAAAAATTGTAAAACCCAATGGTATGAAGCAGAAACCCATGACGATAGCGGAAGATGGGAATGGTATGGAGCACGTTTTGGAACATACTCAATACGGGCTAATAAAGTTGAAGCCCAAAGCCAAACCAAAGCCCAAGGAAAAGAAATCATAGATAAGGCAAAAAGAGCCCAACGGCCTAACAATTCCCTGTCAATCAACTGCATAACTGAAGAAGAGGAAAAACCCATTTTCAGAAACAACCCGGTCCATGCATACAAGCCTAAAGGAGACTGGACTGGTGAATCACAAGACACGAATAAAAAACTAGGCCCATATGAAACTCACAAATATTATCGTACGGGCCTCGGATACGTAAGGGATGACGATTCCACAGGAGACAATAACAAAGAGGAAGAATGTAACTGTACCAGTTACATTCTTGAAGATGACGGATGGGATGACGCTATACTCCATACACTAGGCCTTCTTTTGAAGAGAACCAATATACGTGGAGCCAGATACTGTCGACTCTAAAAAGCAACGTGTTCGGACCACTTTACAGCTGTTTGTCTGTTTGTTTAAATTATTATCCTACTTTGCCTGGTTTGTCAAATTTTCTCTAGAAACCTGCCCCACCTCACAGCAGTCCTGAGAATTATTGAAGCCAGCTGTGAATAAGTTTGAATAATAGGTGGACCAGCTACCTTATCGTGGGTTTTCTCTATAATTGAGTTGTCCACTTAAAATCTTGTATAAATAAGTGTGTTTATTTTCCGATAGAGAGGCATCGAAAAGCATATACACTTCTCTCTCTATCTCCCTTGTAAGAATCATATTGTGTGAAATATAAGTTGGAAGTTCTTAAACCTTTTTTTCAAGTAAGTTTTAATAAATATGTTTGAATATCTTCAGTAGATCCTCGGTAGGGGTCTTCCAGAAGAATAATTTGGCGAACTTGTGAAGTAATGTTTTGTGGGTCGTCCGCTATAGCCTCTAGTGTGGTGTAGGCATCAGGGTACATGGTTCGCCATTGTTGCCACATTCTTTTTTCATTTTCTCCAAATAGATTTTCAACAAATGCAAGTTTTGCTTTGTTGTCAGGCCAATCTTGGTCGTTGAGTCTATTAATTGTTATAGACTCCCATCTGGAGATTACGTCTGCCCATAAGCCTGGATCTGCTGGTAGGATTAGTAAAACTCCTGTGCCGAGGTGGGCTGGTGGTAATGTCCGCTGCTGATTATAGTATTCACCATATCCTCCTTTAAACACTCTATTGGTTCTTGGATAGTTGAACCTTGTGGGTTGCTGCTGTTGTTGCTGTCTAGCAGGTGGGTAGGTTGGGAGACCCATATTATGATCACTTGGAGGATCATATTGTCCGCTTTCTTCTGTATTTGGGAAGGCTAACTGCTCTAGGTCTCTTCTGAGCTTTCAGATTCTTGGATATTCCATAGCGTCTTCTTCGGTTGTGACGGCAACTGTTTTTTCTGTGTTTATCGCACCAAAGGGGTCTTTCTGATCATGTTCATCTTCGTCTTGTTCATCATCCGTCTCCCAGCCGGAAGGTATGATGTCCTCTATTGCAATTGTTTCAGAAGGGGGATCATATTTGACCAGATAGTCAAATTTTCCAGATGGCTCTCCTAGAGTATCCCAATTGTTTTGTTGAATAAATGCCCCAATAAATTCTTCTTCAGGCTCATCTTGCTCAAGGACTTCTCTATCATTATTGTCAACAGATTATCTTCTAGGTTCTGGCCTTCGTGAGTATCTTGTGAACTTTAAGCTTTGTGATCTGTCAAGCCTGTTATTGACAGCTACTCCGATTAGAACTCTGACTGTTGCTTGAGTTGATGGTTGAAGGTGCCAACTTCTTCCCTCAAGGTCTGATATGCTTAGATTCTCGCCTGGAATTGCTATGATTCCGCTTGTTTCCAGGTGGTCTACTGCATTTTGGACTTCATATTCAAAGCCCATGTAGCTGGTGTTTGATAATCTTCCGGTGAGATTAATGGTTACCAGGAGGTTGCTTTCTCCTCCTTGCCATGCTTCATAGCCATGAGTTTGGATTGCAACTTCAATGTGGTTATGGAAATCTTCTGTGCTTATCATCATATTTGGCACCATATAGATTAACTGCGTTCCTGCAGATAAGTCTATTTCCATTGTCCCTATGATGGCTGTACTGTTTTCCCATCTAGTATCACGGAGTACTGCTAGTGCCATAGTCCCTGCTCCTCTCCTATGGAGTGCATGTATGCGGATCATAATTAATCCAAGGTGTACATGTTGCAACCCTGATTCTTTAAGTTGTCTGTAACTTTGATCATTACAGAGCCTTATATTTGTCTGTTGCCCTTCTGTTACGAGTATCCTTCTTTTTGAATAGTGTTGATACACTCTGTGACGAACTGTGGTTCTGTTGTTGGAGTACAGGACTTCTGCCGGAACGAGACTTGCCCTTCTGCTTCTTGAAAGTTCTAGTTGTCTTTCTGGGCTAACCACGGATTCTAAGGTGAGCAACAACAGCAGCAACCCACAGGGTTCAACTATCCAAGAACCAATAGAGTGTTTAAAGGAGGATATGGTGAATACTATAATCAGCAGTGGACATTACCACCAGCCCACCTCGGCACAGGAGTTTTACTAATCCTACCAGCAGATCCAGGCTTATGGGCAGACGTAATCTCCAGATGGGAGTCTATAACAATTAATAGACTCAACGACCAAGATTGGCCTGACAACAAAGCAAAACTTGCATTTGTTGAAAATCTATTTGGAGAAAATGAAAAAAGAATGTGGCAACAATGGCGAACCATGTACCCTGATGCCTACACCACACTAGAGGCTATAGCGGACGACCCACAAAACATTACTTCACAAGTTCGCCAAATTATTCTTCTAGAAGACCCCTACCGAGGATCTACTAAAGAACAAGATGCAGCCTACAGAGATCTTGAACGACTCACCTGTGAACACACAAAAGACCTATGGAAATTCCTTGATGAATTCAGGATTTTGGCTTCAAAATCAGGCAGGATGTTCTTCCCATCCACAACAGAGAAATTCTTCACCAAACTTCCACCAATATTATCAAAGAAAATTGAAGAATTATTTAGAGCCAAATATCCTGGTCTTGGATCAGGAGTCCTACCAGCGATCAAGTTCACACATAGCTTTGTTGCAGAAATGTGCAAAGAAGCTGCCCTACAAAAAGAATTAAGAGCACTTGACTTCTGTTCTAACATCCCAATCCCCGGATATTATAAAGCAACAAAGAAATACGGCCTCAGAAGATCAACAACATACAAAGGTAAACCCCACAAAACCCACATCAAGGTCTTCAAGAGGAAATATAAAGATGATAGGAGCAGGATTTCCAAATGCAAGTGCTACATCTGTGGAAAGGAAGGACACTTTGCACGAGACTGCAGAAGTGAAAAAGGGAATATGGCTAGAGCCGCCGTATCTCAAAACATGGAACTTGGTGATGAATGGGATGTCATTTCAGCCGACAATGATGATTCTAGTGTTTATAGTTTTTCCGAAGGAGAGCAAGGAAAAACAAATTAGAACATTGGGACATTAATCAATGAATCACCACTTGAAGAAACATGTTTTATGTTCCATCCAGGAAGTTCTTCACAAATTCAAAAGCAAACACAGGAAGTGGGCTCATGGAGGCCAAACAAACAACTTCCTCAAAATAGCAAAAATTGTCAGCATAATTGGAAAGAAAATGGTCTGACAAACCATGTGATGTGCTATTATTGTGGGATAGCTACAACACATAGGTCCAGGTTACATTGCTCACACTGTAAGCTCACAACATGTGCTCTTTGTGCCTTCAATTACCTTGGCAAAAGGATAACAATCAAAAGAGAAGAAAGAATTGCTGAAAGTACCCAACGAGAGGTTCAGTTGCTAAAAGAACTTTTGCAAGAAAAAGACAAGAATTTCAAACAAGCCCTCCAAGATCAAGCCAAGGAATATGCAGAAAGACTCAGGACTGAAGGGCATGCGCTCTTAAATAGAGACATTGACACTCTAAAACTGCAAAATGAAATACGAAGCTTAAAGGAAACTCTAATGGAGCAAAGAGTTGAAATAGCAAACATGCAGAAAGACTATGAACATCAGCTGCATAATAGAATTATGGATGTTCATATTCTTAAAGATCAGCTTAGAATGGCAAGAGAAAAGATAAAAGATTTAGAGGAAGAGATAAGATGCTTCCAAGAAATAAACACGCCCGAACCAGAAACCCCATACCAAGACTCTCAAAATCCTTACTCGAATGAACAATTCCCACCCTTAGAAACCCAGAAGTCAGCCAAATTGTTCATCGAAACAGAAGTCCACCATTCAATGAATACAATTGAAGAACCCAAAGTACGAAAGGTGACAAACAAACTATACAATGTCACCGTTGAATTCGAAATCCAAGGCGTCCAGATGTTCAAAGTAAATGCTATTTTAGATACTGGTGCAACCGCTTGCTGTGTAAGCAAGGCAGTCATACCACAAGAAGCCTTAGAACCACTTGAACGAACTGTTTATTTCAATGGTGTTAACTCACGGCAACCTGCAGATCACAAAATTAAACTGGCTACTTTGTGATTGAAGGTAATAAATTCAGAATGCCTCTGATCTATGTTCTTGATATGAGCATAAGTGATGGGATACAAATGCTCATCGGAACGAATTTCACAAGAGCCATGAATGGAGGAATTCGAATTGAAGGGGACGAAATAACCTTGTACAAAAGGGTTACAAAAATAAGATCTTTCCCCCAGGCAGAGGTTGCTGCAGTCGAAGAAGTTCAAGGATGGGACTGGTACGACGATGAAGCTCATCAAATGTTACAGGAAGCATATGTAACTTCAGCTGCTATACCAGAGATTAGTCTAAATCTCTCAAAAGATTTCAACCCAGTCATCCAAGAGCTTAAGCAACAAGGCTATATTGGTGAAGAACCGTTGAAACACTGGCGAAAGAATGGAGAGTTGTGCAAAATTGATATCATCAACCCTGATATCACAATACAAGACAAGCCTCTCAAGCACGTGACACCGGCCATGGAAGACGCCTTCAAAAGGCACATTGATGCTCTACTACAATTAGGAGTTATAAGACACAGTTCAAGTAGACACAGGACCATGGCCATGTTAGTCAACTCAGGCACAACAATCGACACCAAAACTGGTGAAGAGATAAAAGGAAAGGAACGTATGGTCTTCAATTATCGAACATTGAATGACAATACGTACAAAAATCAATACTCTCTGCCAGGTATTAACACGTTGCTACACAGAATCGGGAGATCCAAGATTTATTCCAAATTTGATTTAAAATCAGGATTCCATCAAGTAGCAATGGAAGAAGCATCCATACCATGGACTGCTTTTCTGGTACCAGGAGGATTATATGAATGGCTAGTTATGCCATTTGGGCTAAAAAATGCCCCAGCAATCTTCCAACGAAAAATGGATCGATGTTTTAGAGGAACATAAAATTTTATCGCAGTTTACATTGACGACATTTTGGTCTTCTCAGAAAACGAAGAGCAACATAAACACCATTTAAGGATATTGGTTCAAAAGTGCAAAGAATTTGGCCTCGTCCTCTCTCCAACAAAAATGAAGATTGCAGTAACAGAAACAGATTTCCTCGGAGCAGTCGTTGGAAGGCAGAAGCTTAAACTCCAACCACACATAATTAAGAAAATTGTTGATTTCAATGAAGAAAATATGAAGACAAAAGCAGGCCTACGATCATTCTTAGGAATTCTTAATTACGCAAGAGGATATATCCCAAAGCTTGGTATCTTACTTGGACCCCTATATGAAAAAACAAGCCTGCATGGAGACAAAAGGCTCAAACCTTCAGATTACGAACTGATAAAGAAGATAAAGAGGCAGGTTCAAGAGTTACCAGACCTTTAAATCCCACCAAAAGAAGCCTATTTAATCCTAGAAACGGATGGATGCATGGAAGGATGGGGAGGAATTTGCAAGTGGAAGAACAAGAAAGGAGACCCAAAGTCTCAAGAACAAGTTTGCGCCTATACCAGCGGGAGGTTTAAAACTATACAATCCACCATTGACGCTGAAATCAATGCCTGCATAAACACACTGGAGAAATTGAAGATCCATTACTTAGACAAGAAGGAAATAACCCTCAGAACTGATTGCCAGGCAATAATTAGTTTTTACAACAAAACTAATTCCAACAAAGCCTCAAGAGTCCGGTGGTTAAAGTTTACAGATGCAGTTACAGGAACTGGAGTCCAAATCAATATCGAACATATTGATGGGAAACAAAATGTTTTAGCAGACTCCTTATCACGAATGGTAACCTTTTGTTTGCAGGAACACGAGAAGCAGCCAGAGGCCAAGATGATAATGAAAGTAGCCGAAGAAGCAATCCAGGATAAGAGAATTAGTAAAGACCAAAGGATGGAAGAACTCAAGCAAATGCAAAGCCTTTTGGAAGAATTGAAGTTACTACCAAAACCCATAATCAAAACCAAGGACCAACCGCAGGAAGTTACTTACCCTTTAGCCCAAAGATTTACTCAAGAAAGTCCTTCAACCTTAAAACCACAAAGCATGGCAAACATGAATCTGGCCCAATTTCATGAAGCCCATAAAAAGGAGAAAAATTGTAAAACCCAATGGTATGAAGCAAAAACCCATGACGATAGCGGAAGATGGGAATGGTATGGAGCACGTTTTGGAACATACTCAATACGGGCTAATAAAGTTGAAGCCCAAAGCCAAACCAAAGCCCAAGGAAAAGAAATCATAGATCAGGCAAAAAGAGCCCAACGGCCTAACAATTCCCTGTCAATCAACTGGATAACTGAAGAAGAGGAAAAGCCCATTTTCAGAAACAACCCGGTCCATGCATACAAGCCTAAAGGAGACTGGACTGGTGAATCACAAGACACGAATAAAAAACTAGGCCCATATGAAACTCACAAATATTATCGTACGGGCCTCGGATACGTAAGGGATGACGATTCCACAGGAGACAATAACAAAGAGGAAGAATGTAACTGTACCACTTACATTCTTGAAGATGACGGATGGGATGACGCTATACTCCATACACTAGGCCTTCTTTCGAAGAGAACCAATATACGTGGAGCCAGATACTGTCGACTCTAAAAAGCAACGTGTTCGGACCACTTTACAGCTGTTTGTCTGTTTGTTTAAATTATTATCCTACTTTGCCTGGTTTGTCAAATTTTCTCTAGAAACCTGCCCCACCTCACAACAGTCCTGAGAATTATTGAAGCCAGCTGTGAATAAGTTTGAATAATAGGTGGACCAGCTACCTTATCGTGGGTTTTCTCTATAATTGAGTTGTCCACTTAAAATCTTGTATAAATAAGTGTGTTTATTTTCCGATAGAGAGGCATCGAAAAGCATATACACTTCTCTCTCTATCTCCCTTGTAAGAATCATATTGTGTGAAATATAAGTTGGAAGTTCTTAAACCTTTTTTTCAAGTAAGTTTTAATAAATATGTTTGAATATTCTAAGATTTAGTCTTTGTTCTTAGAATAAAAATACTTTCCTGGTAAATATTTTTATTATATTTTTATATAATAAAAAGCACTCAAACTGAAATGATTCTTAGAATATTGGTTCTCTTCTTTCGAAGTAGGCCTAGTGTATGGAGTATAGCGTCATCCCATCCGTCATCTTCAAGAATGTAACTGGTACAGTTACATTCTTCCTCTTTGTTATTGTCTCCTGTGGAATCGTCATCCCTTACGTATCCGAGGCCGTACGATAAAAAAATATAATAAAAATATTTACCAGGAAAGTATTTTTATTCTAAGAACAAAGACTAAATCTTAGAATATTCAAACATATTTATTAAAACTTACTTGAAAAAAAGGTTTAAGAACTTCCAACTTATATTTCACACAATATGATTCTTACAAGGGAGATAAAGAGAGAAGTGTATATGCTTTTCGATGCCTCTCTATCGGAAAATAAACACACTTATTTATACAAGATTTTAAGTGGACAACTCAATTATAGAGAAAACCCACGATAAGGTAGCTGGTCCACCTATTATTCAAACTTATTCACAGCTGGCTTCAATAATTCTCAGGACTGCTGTGAGGTGGGGCAGGTTTCTAGAGAAAATTTGACAAACCAGGCAAAGTAGGATAATAATTTAAACAAACAGACAAACAGCTGTAAAGTGGTCAGAACACGTTGCTTTTTAGAGTCGACAGTATCTGGCTCCACGTATATTGGTTCTCTTCGAAAGAAGGCCTAGTGTATGGAGTATAGCGTCATCCCATCCGTCATCTTCAAGAATGTAACTGGTACAGTTACATTCTTCCTCTTTGTTATTGTCTCCTGTGGAATCGTCATCCCTTACGTATCCGAGGCCCGTACGATAATATTTGTGAGTTTCATATGGGCCTAGTTTTTTATTCGTGTCTTGTGATTCACCAGTCCAGTCTCCTTTAGGCTTGTATGCATGGACCGGGTTGTTTCTGAAAATGGGCTTTTCCTCTTCTTCAGTTATGCAGTTGATTGACAGGGAATTGTTAGGCCGTTGGGCTCTTTTTGCCTTATCTATGATTTCTTTTCCTTGGGCTTTGGTTTGGCTTTGGGCTTCAACTTTATTAGCCCGTATTGAGTATGTTCCAAAACGTGCTCCATACCATTCCCATCTTCCGCTATCGTCATGGGTTTCTGCTTCATACCATTGGGTTTTACAATTTTTCTCCTTTTTATGGGCTTCATGAAATTGGGCCAGATTCATGTTTGCCATGCTTTGTGGTTTTAAGGTTGAAGGACTTTCTTGAGTAAATCTTTGGGCTAAAGGGTAAGTAACTTCCTGCGGTTGGTCCTTGGTTTTGATTATAGGTTTTGGTAGTAACTTCAATTCTTCCAAAAGGCTTTGCATTTGCTTGAGTTCTTCCATCCTTTGGTCTTTACTAATTCTCTTATCCTGGATTGCTTCTTCGCCTACTTTCATTATCATCTTGGCCTTTGGGTGCTTCTCGTGATCCTGCAAACAAAAGGTTACCATTCGTGATAAGGAGTCTGCTAAAACATTTTGTTTCCCATCAATATGTTCGATATTGATTTGGACTCCAGTTCCTGTAACTGCATCTGTAAACTTTAACCACCGGACTCTTGAGGCTTTGTTGGAATTAGTTTTGTTGTAAAAACTAATTATTGCCTGGCAATCAGTTCTGAGGGTTATTTCCTTCTTGTCTAAGTAATGGATCTTCAATTTCTCCAGTGTGTTTATGCAGGCATTGATTTCAGCGTCAATGGTGGATTGTATAGTTTTAAACCTCCCGCTGGTATAGGCGCAAACTTGTTCTTGAGACTTTGGGTCTCCTTTCTTGTTCTTCCACTTGCAAATTCCTCCCCATCCTTCCATGCATCCATCCGTTTCTAGGATTAAATAGGCTTCTTTTGGTGGGATTTGAAGGTCTGGTAACTCTTGAACCTGCCTCTTTATCTTCTTTATTAGTTCGTAATCTGAAGGTTTGAGCCTTTTGTCTCCATGCAGGCTTGTTTTTTCATATAGGGGTCCAAGTAAGATACCAAGCTTTGGGATATATCCTCTTGCGTAATTAAGAATTCCTAAGAATGATCGTAGGCCTGCTTTTGTCTTCATATTTTCTTCATTGAAATCAGCAATTTTCTTAATTATGTGTGGTTGGAGTTTAAGCTTCTGCCTTCCAACGACTGCTCCGAGGAAATCTATTTCTGTTACTGTAATCTTCATTTTTGTTGGAGAGAGGATGAGGCCAAATTCTTTGCACTTTTGAACCAATATCCTTAAATGGTGTTTATGTTGCTCTTCGTTTTCTGAGAAGACCAAAATGTCGTCAATGTAAACTGCGATAAAATTTTCTGTTCCTCTAAAACATCGATCCATTTTTCGTTGGAAGATTGCTGGGGCATTTTTTAGCCCAAATGGCATAACTAGCCATTCATATAATCCTCCTGGTACCAGAAAAGCAGTCCATGGTATGGATGCTTCTTCCATTGCTACTTGATGGAATCCTGATTTTAAATCAAATTTGGAATAAATCTTGGATCTCCCGATTTTGTGTAGCAACGTGTTAATACCTGGCAGAGAGTATTGATCTTTGTACGTATTGTCATTCAATGTTCGATAATTGAAGACCATACGTTCCTTTCCTTTTATCTCTTCACCAGTTTTGGTGTCGATTGTTGTGCCTGAGTTGACTAACATGGCCATGGTCCTGTGTCTACTTGAACTGTGTCTTATAACTCCTAATTGTAGTAGAGCATCAATGTGCCTTTTGAAGGCGTCTTCCATGGCCGGTGTCACGTGCTTGAGAGGCTTGTCTTGTATTGTGATATCAGGGTTGATGATAACAATTTTGCACAACTCTCCATTCTTTCGCCAGTGTTTTAACGGTTCTTCACCAATATAGCCTTGTTGCTTAAGCTCTTGGATGACTGGGTTGAAATCTTTTGAGAGATTTAGACTAATCTCTGGTATAGCAGGTGAAGTTACATATGCTTCCTGTAACATTTGATGAGCTTCATCGTCGTACCAGTCCCATCCTTGAACTTCTTCGACTGCAGCAACCTCTGCCTGGGGGAAAGATCTTATTTTTGTAACCCTTTTGTACAAGGTTATTTCGTCCCCTTCAATTCGAATTCCTCCATTCATGGCTCTTGTGAAATTCGTTCCGATGAGCATTTGTATCCCATCACTTATGCTCATATCAAGAACATAGATCAGAGGCATTCTGAATTTATTACCTTCAATCACAAAGTAGCCAGGTTTAATTTTGTGATCTGCAGGTTGCCGTGAGTTAACACCATTGAAATAAACAGTTCGTTCAAGTGGTTCTACGACTTCTTGTGGTATGACTGCCTTGCTTACACAGCAAGCGGTTGCACCAGTATCTAAAATAGCATTTACTTTGAACATCTGGACGCCTTGGATTTCGAATTCAACGGTGACATTGTATAGTTTGTTTGTCACCTTTCGTACTTTGGGTTCTTCAACTGTATTCATTGAATGGTGGACTTCTGTTTCGATGAACACTTTGGCTGACTTCTGGGTTTCTAAGGGTGGGAATTGTTCATTCGAGTAAGGATTTTGAGAGTCTTGGTATGGGGTTTCTGGTTCGGGCGTGTTTATTTCTTGGAAGCATCTTATCTCTTCCTCTAAATCTTTTATCTTTTCTCTTGCCATTCTAAGCTGATCTTTAAGAATATGAACATCCATAATTCTATTATGCAGCTGATGTTCATAGTCTTTCTGCATGTTTGCTATTTCAACTCTTTGCTCCATTAGAGTTTCCTTTAAGCTTCGTATTTCATTTTGCAGTTTTAGAGTGTCAATGTCTCTATTTAAGAGCGCATGCCCTTCAGTCCTGAGTCTTTCTGCATATTCCTTGGCTTGATCTTGGAGGGCTTGTTTGAAATTCTTGTCTTTTTCTTGCAAAAGTTCTTTTAGCAACTGAACCTCTCGTTGGGTACTTTCAGCAATTCTTTCTTCTCTTTTGATTGTTATCCTTTTGCCAAGGTAATTGAAGGCACAAAGAGCACATGTTGTGAGCTTACAGTGTGAGCAATGTAACCTGGACCTATGTGTTGTAGCTATCCCACAATAATAGCACATCACATGGTTTGTCAGACCATTTTCTTCCCAATTATGCTGACAATTTTTGCTATTTTGAGGAAGTTGTTTGTCTGGCCTCCATGAGCCCACTTCCTGTGTTTGCTTTTGAATTTGTGAAGAACTTCCTGGATGGAACATAAAACATGTTTCTTCAAGTGGTGATTCATTGATTAATGTCCCAATGTTCTGATTTGTTTTTCCTTGCTCTCCTTCGGAAAAACTATAAACACTAGAATCATCATTGTCGGCTGAAATGACATCCCATTCATCACCAAGTTCCATATTTTGAAATACGGCGGCTCTAGCCATATTCCCTTTTTCACTTCTGCAGTCTCGTGCAAAGTGTCCTTCCTTTCCACAGATGTAGCACTTGCATTTGGAAATCCTGCTCCTATCATCTTTATATTTCCTCTTGAAGACCTTGATGTGGGTTTTGTGGGGTTTACCTTTGTATGTTGTTGATCTTTTGAGGTCGTATTTCTTTGTTGCTTTATAATATCCGGGGATTGGGATGTTAGAACAGAAGTCAAGTGCTCTTAATTCTTTTTGTAGGGCAGCTTCTTTGCACATTTCTGCAACAAAGCTATGTGTGAACTTGATCGCTGGTAGGACTCCTGATCCAAGACCAGGATATTTGGCTCTAAATAATTCTTCAATTTTCTTTGATAATATTGGTGGAAGTTTGGTGAAGAATTTCTCTGTTGTGGATGGGAAGAATATCCTGCCTGATTTTGAAGCCAAAATCCTGAATTCATCAAGGAATTTCCATAGGTCTTTTGTGTGTTCACAGGTGAGTCGTTCAAGATCTCTGTAGGCTGCATCTTGTTCTTCAGTAGATCCTCGGTAGGGGTCTTCCAGAAGAATAATTTGGCGAACTTGTGAAGTAATGTTTTGTGGGTCGTCCGTTATAGCCTCTAGTGTGGTGTAGGCATCAGGGTACATGGTTCGCCATTGTTGCCACATTCTTTTTTCATTTTCTCCAAATAGATTTTCAACAAATGCAAGTTTTGCTTTGTTGTCAGGCTAATCTTGGTCGTTGAGTCTATTAATTGTTATAGACTCCCATCTGGAGATTACGTCTGCCCATAAGCCTGGATCTGCTGGTAGGATTAGTAAAACTCCTGTGCCGAGGTGGGCTGGTGGTAATGTCCACTGCTGATTATAGTATTCACCATATCCTCCTTTAAACACTCTATTGGTTCTTGGATAGTTGAACCCTGTGGGTTGCTGCTGTTGTTGCTGTCTAGCAGGTGGGTAGGTTGGGAGACCCATATTATGATCACTTGGAGGATCATATTGTCCTCTTTCTTCTGTATTTGGGAAGGCTAACTGCTCTAGGTCTCTTATGAGCTTTCGGATTCTTGGATATTCCATAGCGTCTTCTTCGGTTGTGACGGCAACTGTTTTTTCTGTGTTTATCGCACCAAAGGGGTCTTTCTGATCATGTTCATCTTCGTCTTGTTCATCATCCGTCTCCCAGCCGGAAGGTATGATGTCCTCTATTGCAATTGTTTCAGAAGGGGGATCATATTTGACCAGATAGTCAAATTTTCCAGATGGCTCTCCTAGAGTATCCCAATTGTTTTGTTGAATAAATGCCCCAATAAATTCTTCTTCAGGCTCATCTTGCTCAAGGACTTCTCTATCATTATTGTCAACAGAGTATCTTCTAGGTTCTGGCCTTCGTGAGTATCTTGTGAACTTTAAGCTTTGTGATCTGTCAAGCCTGTTATTGACAGCTACTCCGATTAGAACTCTGACTGTTGCTTGAGTTGATGGTTGAAGGTGCCAACTTCTTCCCTCAAGGTCTGATATGCTTAGATTCTCGCCTGGAATTGCTATGATTCCGCTTGTTTCCAGGTGGTCTACTGCATTTTGGACTTCATATTCAAAGCCCATGTAGCTGGTGTTTGATAATCTTCCGGTGAGATTAATGGTTACCAGGAGGTTGCTTTCTCCTCCTTGCCATGCTTCATAGCCATGAGTTTGGATTGCAACTTCAATGTGGTTATGGAAATCTTCTGTGCTTATCATCATATTTGGCACCATATAGATTAACTGCGTTCCTGCAGATAAGTCTATTTCCATTGTCCCTATGATGGCTGTACTGTTTTCCCATCTAGTATCACGGAAAACTGCTAGTGCCATAGTCCCTGCTCCTCTCCTATGGAGTGCATGTATGCGGATCATAATTAATCCCATGTGTACATGTTGCAACCCTGATTCTTGAAGTTGTCTGTAACTTTGATCATTACAGAGCCTTATATTTGTCTGTTGCCCTTCTGTTACCAGTATCCTTCTTTCTGAATAGTGTTGATACACTCTGTGACGAACTGTGGTTCTGTTGTTGGAGTACAGGACTTCTGCCGGAACGAGACTTGCCCTTCTGCTTCTTGAAAGTTCTAGTTGTCTTTCTGGGCTAACCATGGATTCTAAGGTTCTGTTGTACCTTGTTCCAAACGTCCTCTGAAGACTTCTTCTTGTGTTGTACTGAAGTCGTTGAATCTGTTGATATCCTCGTATCTGATCTTCTTGTGTTGGTGGTTGAGTCTGGGTTACAGATTCTCTGTTAAGAACGACTGCCCTGTGGCTCATTTTCTCGAGTCTTTCTTGTATTCTTCTTTAAATATTATGTTGGGATCTTGGTAAAAGTATATAGGACCTTGTTTTCTTGAAGTGACTGTTTTTTCCGTAATTGAAACTTTGTCTAACCGTTTGGATAAGCTGATGATGGATTCTTCAAGGTCTGCGGGTGTTGCTTCTTTTCCACGACTGACTTCCTTTTGTAGTCTTTCAACCTTTTCTTCTATTTCTGAAAGCTTCTGGTTTTGCTTTATTACTAGATATAATAGGGTGTTGTTTTGTTTAATTATGGCTGCGTTTTGCGCTGCTACACCACTTTTGTAATCAAATGGTTTTGCAAATCCAACTGCAGGTGAATCAAAGTCTTCTGTTGCACCGACGGCTTCCTGATAGTCCGAACTAGCTCTGACACTAGCTAGGCTCATGAGGTTAAGAAGGCTCTTACTTCATGCAGAAGGCGTTCAACCTTCTGGATCTTCTGATTAAGGTCTTCCGTGAGTTTGAGTGCTTCTTTCTCAACCAATTTTGGTTGCTCGGCTATTCTTTGAACTAGATCGAGAACTTGACTTTTAGTGAGGGGTTGATATTGATGTACTTCAAACGAGATTTGCTGTAGGCTTTTTCTGGTTTCACTCTGGGTTTTTCTTATCAATTCCTCACAGGTTTCTAAACGAAGTTGTAATTCCTTTTGATTTTCAGAAGAGACCTAGAGCAGTTAGCCTTCCCAAATACAGAAGAAAGCGGACAATATGATCCTCCAAGTGATCATAATATGGGTCTCCCAACCTACCCACCTGCTAGACAGCAACAACAGCAGCAACCCACAGGGTTCAACTATCCAAGAACCAATAGAGTGTTTAAAGGAGGATATGGTGAATACTATAATCAGCAGTGGACATTACCACCAGCCCACCTCGGCACAGGAGTTTTACTAATCCTACCAGCAGATCCAGGCTTATGGGCAGACGTAATCTCCAGATGGGAGTCTATAACAATTAATAGACTCAACGACCAAGATTGGCCTGACAACAAAGCAAAACTTGCATTTGTTGAAAATCTATTTGGAGAAAATGAAAAAAGAATGTGGCAACAATGGCGAACCATGTACCCTGATGCCTACACCACACTAGAGGCTATAGCGGACGACCCACAAAACATTACTTCACAAGTTCGCCAAATTATTCTTCTGGAAGACCCCTACCGAGGATCTACTGAAGAACAAGATGCAGCCTACAGAGATCTTGAACGACTCACCTGTGAACACACAAAAGACCTATGGAAATTCCTTGATGAATTCAGGATTTTGGCTTCAAAATCAGGCAGGATGTTCTTCCCATCCACAACAGAGAAATTCTTCACCAAACTTCCACCAATATTATCAAAGAAAATTGAAGAATTATTTAGAGCCAAATATCCTGGTCTTGGATCAGGAGTCCTACCAGCGATCAAGTTCACACATAGCTTTGTTGCAGAAATGTGCAAAGAAGCTGCCCTACAAAAAGAATTAAGAGCACTTGACTTCTGTTCTAACATCCCAATCCCCGGATATTATAAAGCAACAAAGAAATACGGCCTCAGAAGATCAACAACATACAAAGGTAAACCCCACAAAACCCACATCAAGGTCTTCAAGAGGAAATATAAAGATGATAGGAGCAGGATTTCCAAATGCAAGTGCTACATCTGTGGAAAGGAAGGACACTTTGCACGAGACTGCAGAAGTGAAAAAGGGAATATGGCTAGAGCCGCCGTATTTCAAAATATGGAACTTGGTGATGAATGGGATGTCATTTCAGCCGACAATGATGATTCTAGTGTTTATAGTTTTTCCGAAGGAGAGCAAGGAAAAACAAATCAGAACATTGGGACATTAATCAATGAATCACCACTTGAAGAAACATGTTTTATGTTCCATCCAGGAAGTTCTTCACAAATTCAAAAGCAAACACAGGAAGTGGGCTCATGGAGGCCAGACAAACAACTTCCTCAAAATAGCAAAAATTGTCAGCATAATTGGGAAGAAAATGGTCTGACAAACCATGTGATGTGCTATTATTGTGGGATAGCTACAACACATAGGTCCAGGTTACATTGCTCACACTGTAAGCTCACAACATGTGCTCTTTGTGCCTTCAATTACCTTGGCAAAAGGATAACAATCAAAAGAGAAGAAAGAATTGCTGAAAGTACCCAACGAGAGGTTCAGTTGCTAAAAGAACTTTTGCAAGAAAAAGACAAGAATTTCAAACAAGCCCTCCAAGATCAAGCCAAGGAATATGCAGAAAGACTCAGGACTGAAGGGCATGCGCTCTTAAATAGAGACATTGACACTCTAAAACTGCAAAATGAAATACGAAGCTTAAAGGAAACTCTAATGGAGCAAAGAGTTGAAATAGCAAACATGCAGAAAGACTATGAACATCAGCTACATAATAGAATTATGGATGTTCATATTCTTAAAGATCAGCTTAGAATGGCAAGAGAAAAGATAAAAGATTTAGAGGAAGAGATAAGATGCTTCCAAGAAATAAACACGCCCGAACCAGAAACCCCATACCAAGACTCTCAAAATCCTTACTCGAATGAACAATTCCCACCCTTAGAAACCCAGAAGTCAGCCAAAGTGTTCATCGAAACAGAAGTCCACCATTCAATGAATACAGTTGAAGAACCCAAAGTACGAAAGGTGACAAACAAACTATACAATGTCACCGTTGAATTCGAAATCCAAGGCGTCCAGATGTTCAAAGTAAATGCTATTTTAGATACTGGTGCAACCGCTTGCTGTGTAAGCAAGGCAGTCATACCACAAGAAGCCGTAGAACCACTTGAACGAACTGTTTATTTCAATGCTGTTAACTCACGGCAACCTGCAGATCACAAAATTAAACCTGGCTACTTTGTGATTGAAGGTAATAAATTCAGAATGCCTCTGATCTATGTTCTTGATATGAGCATAAGTGATGGGATACAAATGCTCATCGGAACGAATTTCACAAGAGCCATGAATGGAGGAATTCGAATTGAAGGGGACGAAATAACCTTGTACAAAAGGGTTACAAAAATAAGATCTTTCCCCCAGGCAGAGGTTGCTGCAGTCGAAGAAGTTCAAGGATGGGACTGGTACGACGATGAAGCTCATCAAATGTTACAGGAAGCATATGTAACTTCACCTGCTATACCAGAGATTAGTCTAAATCTCTCAAAAGATTTCAACCCAGTCATCCAAGAGCTTAAGAAACAAGGCTATATTGGTGAAGAACCGTTGAAACACTGGCGAAAGAATGGAGAGTTGTGCAAAATTGATATCATCAACCCTGATATCACAATACAAGACAAGCCTCTCAAGCACGTGACACCGGCCATGGAAGACGCCTTCAAAAGGCACATTGATGCTCTACTACAATTAGGAGTTATAAGACACAGTTCAAGTAGACACAGGACCATGGCCATGTTAGTCAACTCAGGCACAACAATCGACACCAAAACTGGTGAAGAGATAAAAGGAAAGGAACGTATGGTCTTCAATTATCGAACATTGAATGACAATACGTACAAAGATCAATACTCTCTGCCAGGTATTAACACGTTGCTACACAGAATCGGGAGATCCAAGATTTATTCCAAATTTGATTTAAAATCAGGATTCCATCAAGTAGCAATGGAAGAAGCATCCATACCATGGACTGCTTTTCTGGTACCAGGAGGATTATATGAATGGCTAGTTATGCCATTTGGGCTAAAAAATGCCCCAGCAATCTTCCAACGAAAAATGGATCGATGTTTTAGAGGAACAGAAAATTTTATCGCAGTTTACATTGACGACATTTTGGTCTTCTCAGAAAACGAAGAGCAACATAAACACCATTTAAGGATATTGGTTCAAAAGTGCAAAGAATTTGGCCTCGTCCTCTCTCCAACAAAAATGAAGATTGCAGTAACAGAAACAGATTTCCTCGGAGCAGTCGTTGGAAGGCAGAAGCTTAAACTCCAACCACACATAATTAAGAAAATTGCTGATTTCAATGAAGAAAATATGAAGACAAAAGCAGGCCTACGATCATTCTTAGGAATTCTTAATTACGCAAGAGGATATATCCCAAAGCTTGGTATCTTACTTGGACCCCTATATGAAAAAACAAGCCTGCATGGAGACAAAAGGCTCAAACCTTCAGATTACGAACTGATAAAGAAGATAAAGAGGCAGGTTCAAGAGTTACCAGACCTTCAAATCCCACCAAAAGAAGCCTATTTAATCCTAGAAACGGATGGATGCATGGAAGGATGGGGAGGAATTTGCAAGTGGAAGAACAAGAAAGGAGACCCAAAGTCTCAAGAACAAGTTTGCGCCTATACCAGCGGGAGGTTTAAAACTATACAATCCACCATTGATGCTGAAATCAATGCCTGCATAAACACACTGGAGAAATTGAAGATCCATTACTTAGACAAGAAGGAAATAACCCTCAGAACTGATTGCCAGGCAATAATTAGTTTTTACAACAAAACTAATTCCAACAAAGCCTCAAGAGTCCGGTGGTTAAAGTTTACAGATGCAGTTACAGGAACTGGAGTCCAAATCAATATCGAACATATTGATGGGAAACAAAATGTTTTAGCAGACTCCTTATCACGAATGGTAACCTTTTGTTTGCAGGATCACGAGAAGCAGCCAGAGGCCAAGATGATAATGAAAGTAGCCGAAGAAGCAATCCAGGATAAGAGAATTAGTAAAGACCAAAGGATGGAGGAACTCAAGCAAATGCAAAGCCTTTTGGAAGAATTGAAGTTACTACCAAAACCCATAATCAAAACCAAGGACCAACCGCAGGAAGTTACTTACCCTTTAGCCCAAAGATTTACTCAAGAAAGTCCTTCAACCTTAAAACCACAAAGCATGGCAAACATGAATCTGGCCCAATTTCATGAAGCCCATAAAAAGGAGAAAAATTGTAAAACCCAATGGTATGAAGCAGAAACCCATGACGATAGCGGAAGATGGGAATGGTATGGAGCACGTTTTGGAACATACTCAATATGGGCTAATAAAGTTGAAGCCCAAAGCCAAACCAAAGCCCAAGGAAAAGAAATCATAGATAAGGCAAAAAGAGCCCAACGGCCTAACAATTCCCTGTCAATCAACTGCATAACTGAAGAAGAGGAAAAACCCATTTTCAGAAACAACCCGGTCCATGCATACAAGCCTAAAGGAGACTGGACTGGTGAATCACAAGACACGAATAAAAAACTAGGCCCATATGAAACTCACAAATATTATCGTACGGGCCTCGGATACGTAAGGGATGACGATTCCACAGGAGACAATAACAAAGAGGAAGAATGTAACTGTACCAGTTACATTCTTGAAGATGACGGATGGGATGACGCTATACTCCATACACTAGGCCTTCTTTCGAAGAGAACCAATATACGTGGAGCCAGATACTGTCGACTCTAAAAAGCAACGTGTTCGGACCACTTTACAACTGTTTGTCTGTTTGTTTAAATTATTATCCTACTTTGCCTGGTTTGTCAAATTTTCTCTAGAAACCTGCCCCACCTCACAGCAGTCATGAGAATTATTGAAGCCAGCTGTGAATAAGTTTGAATAATAGGTGGACCAGCTACCTTATCGTGGGTTTTCTCTATAATTGAGTTGTCCACTTAAAATCTTGTATAAATAAGTGTGTTTATTTTCCGATAGAGAGGCATCGAAAAGCATATACACTTCTCTCTCTATCTCCCTTGTAAGAATCATATTGTGTGAAATATAAGTTGGAAGTTCTTAAACCTTTTTTTCAAGTAAGTTTTAATAAATATGTTTGAATATTCTAAGATTTAGTCTTTGTTCTTAGAATAAAAATACTTTCCTGGTAAATATTTTTATTATATTTTTAAGAATTTGGCCTCGTCCTCTCTCCAACAAAAATGAAGATTGCAGTAACAGAAATAGATTTCCTCGGAGCAGTCGTTGGAAGGCAGAAGCTTAAACTCCAACCACACATAATTAAGAAAATTGCTGATTTCAATGAAGAAAATAAGGTGTATAAATAAGTGTGTTTATTCTAAGCGGTTGCACCAGTATCTAAAATAGCATTTACTTTGAACATCTGGACGCCTTGGATTTCGAATTCAACGGTGACATTGTATAGTTTGTTTGTCACCTTTCGTACTTTGGGTTCTTCAACTGTATTCATTGAATGGTGGACTTCTGTTTCGATGAACACTTTGGCTGACTTCTGGGTTTCTAAGGGTGGGAATTGTTCATTCGAGTAAGGATTTTGAGAGTCTTGGTATGGGGTTTCTGGTTCGGGCTTGTTTATTTCTTGGAAGCATCTTATCTCTTCCTCTAAATCTTTTATCTTATCTTTTATCTTGGAAGCATCTTATCTCTTCCTCTAAACAAAGTTAATGGAGATGAACGTCGGTGGTGCAGAAGGGTGACAACTATCATCAACTACCACCACCTGTATTGCGATAAAAGACCATCACCGCTCATTTAGTTATCCATTCGAAAATTATGTTCATCCAAACGTTGATTGACCCACCTACAGTCCCTCCATACTTCTCCCTTCCTCTGATTTTGACAGGTGATATGATTTCTATAACAATTTTCGATTTCAGTCCCTATAATTTTTTTCTTTTTTGGTCCTTACTTACTTGGCAATTTTTCTTTTTTTCTTTTTTGTCCCTACCTTACATTATTTGGCAATTTCAACAATTTTTCTATTTTTTAACTAAAAACTTTCGTTTTTATCATTGTCCGCATATATATAATTTGATTTTCCTTAATAACTTTCGTTCGTTAACTTATATGTAATAAAAAAAATTACGTGCTTATTTTTATATATGTATTGATATCAATTCAAAGTGGTCAACATTTCGACGTAAATTTAGAACTTTCCTTACTTTTTTTTATGTACGTGTCAGTATAAAATCGAGTTTCTTTACATTTAGACGTAAATTTTGGGTGCATTTTCATTCTTATATTATGTAAGTTTTCTACGTATAAGTTTCTTCACATATAAAAATTTGCATGCAACTATATAAATTAGAGTTAGTAAGTGGTACCGACCCTTGGTGGATGTTTCCATCAAAACTTGTCACCCTTCAAATTTGTGAGATGACACTTTCCAACCTTTATTTTGTAAAATGTCATTTCCGGTTCCTCGCCTTAGAAATTTCTAAAATGTAGATTTCACCCTACCATTTTCTAAAGTTTCATTTTCGACCTATGTAACTTATATAATATGTTTTCCTATAGTTACCACCCCTCAGACTCTGTCAAATGTCATTTTGACCCACTCGACTTTGAACTTTGTAAAATATCATTTTCATCCTCTTGACTTTCTAAACTTTCGTATTTACCATATCCACCAACAATTTTGTCAGCGATATCGACATTGTATATTTATCTATCAACAAATGTAATGTACCTAACTTTTATCAATAAAATCATCAAAATTCAATTTACTAAACTGGTGGTTGCCGAGGTAAACAAATAAATAACCCTAGAAATTGCACACCAGATATTGTATAATGGCAAGGGGATCGAATCTACAAAGATTGGTTCAATTTGTAATTCGATAAAATCTGTTTGTAAAAGTAATCGTAAAATAACAATAAAAATAAAAATAGGGGTGTTAGTCTTTTGATTCTTTTAAGAAACCTAAATTATACTAAAACTTGGAAATTACAATTAAAATAGAAAAAGAGCTTGATATAAATTAATGAGATAAAGATGGTTGATTTTGGCTTTCATCAAATAGAGGCTTAGTTAATTATCATTAGACATTATCGCGAAAGACTTATGGTTTAATATACTTTGGCTGTAATGATCTAAAAGCTTAAATCATCTAGACTTTCTTAGTTGGCAAAATAGCTAGAGAAGCTCATAGCATATTCCCTTAGTTAAAGTCAAAATTCCCATAAAGCATGTAATTATGTAACACTTGAATTTGGTATGTTCATATTTAACCCTTCTTATTTAAAGCATTGCAATTTTGGTCCTTTTTGGCTAGTATGCGGGGCGTACTATAGAGTACGCTTGGCGTACTAGCTGAAGTCTGATCGTGGGCATCGACCACGTACGTTGGGCGTACGTGGGTTACGCTGGGCGTACGATGACCAGGGGCAAACCCTAATTTTTAGGGTTTATGCCCTATTTAATCAACATTAACCCACATCTTGGACATTTTAGACCAGCCTCCACATCCTCAAACTCTAATTTCGTCCCTTAGCCTTTGTGTGGTGCTTTTGAGCTCTTGGGAAGCATTTTTTTAGTGTGTTTTGTGCATCTTGAAGAGAAAGGAGAATATTGAAGACTCATCCTTTGGAGAGGAGCTTAGAGATCCAGCTTTAGCAGCTCCATTTCATGGCTTTTGAGGTATAAAGTCCATAGGTTGTCAACTCATTTCTATTCATTGGCTTGTTTTTGGCTATTTTGGTCCATTTTGGTTGGTTCTTGTGAGCTAAGATCGTTTACGGAGTTTAGCCTTTTAGATCTGGACATATTAAGGGTTCCTCAAGCATAAAGATGCAAATTTTATGGTGTTTGTGGACTCATGCATGTGTTAAGTAATTTTTTAAGCTCTTTTGAGCTCTAGAGCCCCATTAAGCCATGCATGAACGTAAAGTTGCCAACTTTACGTGATAAGTCATCTTTTGGGTCAAGATCTGAGAGTATGGGGTAGGGGCTGAATGGATTAAGCACTTTTGATGAGGATTGGCCAACTGGGGAGTACGTTGGGAATACAAGCTAGTACGATGTGCATACTAGCCCTAGAGCATGTACGCTAAGCGTACGAGCTAAGTACACCCAACGTACTCAGCAGATGGGCTTCAGAAGTTTGGGCTTCTCGGCTTTGGGCCATGTTTGGACTCTAGGTGATTAGGGCCTTGTTGGGCCATCAGGTCTATTTTGGGTTGATGCTTTTATTTTGGGTTCACTTGGTTGAAGGCCCACGAAAGGACTTGGGCCATATTTGTGCTTTGGGTGATTATTTTGGAATTTGGACCTTTTGGGCAGTTGGATTGGGCCTTGGCTTTGGGCCAACAAAACCAAAAACTAAATTAGATGAAAAAAAGACTAAATCAACAATTTTATGTCATTGAAATGTACTAAAAGTAATAGGAAACATTGTGGACCAAAACTTAAATTTTCTATTAAAAATATATGTTAGTGTGCATTCGTATAATTTGTATAATTTTTTGTTAAACGATGAAATGTATTATTATTTCTTTTGATTTGGAATTAAAATTTGTCTTTTACCTTTATTTGAATACTCATATACCATGGAAGCTGAACACAATTTTATTTTTTGCATGCTACCGATGAGAGTCGTTTGAGGGAGTAGCGACAGACGTTGTATCGTGATTGTGTGTGTTTGTGTGTGTGTGAGAGAGAGAGGAAAGATGGGGTGGAGTTGAGTTATTTTCTTAATTTTAAATACCTAAAATAATTAAAAAAAATAAAATAGTTCTTTTTGAAGTTTGATGTGAACAAATCGATATCTAATTAGAAAAAAAAAATACACAATTTTAAAAGCAATTAAACTGTAGCATCGAAAGAAATCGCCAACCATGGGGAGGAAATTTGCAACTTTATATGTGCTAGTGTGCATTTGTACAATGTTTGATAGATTTTTTTATTCTTGGAATTGGAATCACATTTTTGTATTAATTGGCAAATGGGACCATGATATTTACCGTTTTTGGAATTGGGCCCTCGAAGTTGTCAAGTCCCTTTTTGTATCATTGCACTTATAAAATAAAATATAGAGCACCAATTTAGCTAAATAACTAATCTTCTTAAGTACGTCATTGATACAACAAACTTATATCTCAGTGTGAATGTATAGTAGTCCCATGTGTTTAAACACATATGAAAGTTACAAAATAAGTCATAAATCGATGACAACACTTACATAGGAACCAATACAAAGCATGTATGAATATAAAATGTAGGCAGAGAGTTTTTAAAAGATTTAATTTTTTTTACCTTTTACTTTTTTAGGAAAAACTTATAAAAAAAAACTTTGTTTGTCAAAACAACTTTTAGTTTTTATTTTAAACAAAAAAACTCATAAAACTCATAAGATAAAAGATTTTAGAAACTTTTAGTTTTTTTTCCATTTTTATATATTTAAAAGTTAGAAACTAATTTTACCGAACACTTCTATATAATTAAATGTTTCGACAATTAGTTAGTTTGTCGAGCACTTTCAATGATAAAAATGAACTAGTATTACTAAATATTATTGTCTAGCCAAAACATAATCAACAGTAAGACGAATCTACAAAAATAAATTAAGACGAATCTACAAAAATAAATCACATGCGTCCTTCCCAATTATCACGAGGATTACCATATTATCTAATAAACTCATTCATTGTTCAAGTTGGCTTGCCTTTGTTGCATCTCTTCTTGTGTTCTTCATTGTAATTCTCTTTTCTTTTGTATGTTTTTCATTTGTGTCCACAACGCTTTTATCTAAAAAAAATGTTAAAACAAATATATATAATTACTAAACAAACTATATATATTATCATTTTATCCATAATAACAACTTTTTTTATCCAATAATAGCAATGTACTTTATTTTTTATACATAATAGCTTCATATTTTTTTATTTATAATAGCAACATTTTTTTTTCTTTTTACAAATATACATTATATAAATACATGTTTGTCTATAATAACATCATACATTAATTTTTATTGATAATAACAATATACTTTTCTTTTTTATCCATAATAGCAACATACTTGATTTTTTTAATCCATAATAGCATCATACTTTAATTCTTATATTACCAATATAGAACATGTATTTTTATACTTACCCTTATTAGCAACATACTTTAAGTATGATCTATAATGGCAATATACTTTACTTTTTTGTGTGTACATAATAGCAACATATTTTATTTTCTTATATAAAAACATAATACATCTATAAAATAAGTATGTTTACTATTATCATCACGCATACTCAGCAAAGGACGGGGTAGACCATCACTGGGAGTCTAGGATGTCTCATACTTTATAGTTGTCTTGGTTTATAGGTGTGCCAAGTCACATGTAAGGCCGTTACCTTTGAATAAAACAATCTATGAAGTCTCACTCCAGTCAGCATGTAGGTTATGACCAAATGAGGTATCTTATTCCCTCTTTTCTTTTATATATTTTCATTACATACTAGTCAAGGATTCCTATTAAGGAATTTTCCAATGAATAACATGTAATGGTTTTTACATACATGAATATGTTTTGACAAAATCTTTAGTGGCTTCATCATTTTTTGGTCTCATAAAAAGATTTTAAGTGCCTTACCATATTAAGTATATTTTTTGAATATCGAAGTAGTTTATCATATGTCAAGTCGGAAACATTGGAATCTGATTTATAGTTTGATAATCTAATGGTGGTGGAGAGCGTGGAAGCTTTTTAATACTCGATCAAAAAAAGGTCACCAACTTGCATTAACAAGGTATTAAAAGTCTTGGTTCTTTGATTTGGGTCTTGTGGTCCTTGTTGATAATAAGGTTGATGATTCTAATGCATGCTTTGTATTGAGGATTATGACTTGCTTAAAACTCTCCGAATTTGCATGTTTTTTCAGTTTCATGTTTACACCTATGCATGCATTTCTTTTTAATCGTTTATAGTCATAATTAATAGGAATTGAAGGGTTGGGTTCAATGGAAGTTGGTGGTCTTTTCCATGAAGGAGAAATATAAGGACAAGCTGAACATCGAAGATTCTTGTTTGTTGTAATTCTTATTTGTTACAGACAAAATGAAATGAGAGAGCAGAGGTCTTGCATTCTTCTTTTCTTGTGTTTGTATGTATATGTAGTTGTGTAGACAGTTAATATGTTGACAATAGTTCCCCTCCACATATCTTTGACATTTACATTTCTTTTGTTTAATGATGTTGGTAAATGCATCCGAGTAAACTTCCATGCTTCTTAACATTTGTGACCACACATAATGACACCCTTGAGCCTTGGTTTATTGCATTTGTTTTTTCAATTTATATTTGGAATTTAAATGTTTTTTTATCAAATTCCAAATAATATTAGAGTATGAGTCTTGAAAATGACGTTTTTCTCAAGTCTTAACTTCGTATTTCGATTTTTACCCGTAACTTTTATAAATTTACATTTTGTTATCTTTTCATCGTTTTTTTGCACCTACACAAATTTTAAAAAAAGCACATCAATATAGAGCTATTCTTAAGAATACTTGGGCATTTTGTAGTTAATTTAGTACTAATAAGTATTAAATGTGATACAAAAACAACCAATCAATCCTACCTATAGTCTTGAGAAAGAATCGACAAAATAAAAAACTTCCATAGTTATTCTCAACATAGTATGTGGTCAAATTAAAGTTCAAAATAAAAAGAAATGTATGCTTTTGTGTTAAAAAGTGCTTACCTGAAAAATATTTCAAAATTAAACATTGTTATAGATAATTTACTTTGACAACAAAAATAATCCCTTTTCAAACCTGTTTCTAAAATTCCCCTTTAAGTAGTCGGTTGGGCTCATTCCTCCAACACTAGTTCCAAAGTTTACAAACAAATATTGGTACAATCGGTTAACATTAACGAACCAACTCATGCACTTTGGTCGAGGGTTTCCTTTATTAGTTTATATTCCTTAAGACTATGTTCATTGTTGATCTAACTCTCATTTTTTCTTATTTTTTTGGTAATCGGTCTTCGTCTTCCTGTCGATAATGGTAACCGGTTGCTCTATATAATTCAGGCGTTCATCAACCTGAATGTCATCCAAGGGTACCGTTATGGAATCATCAGCTAAACACTTCTGCAACTGAGAAACATGAAAGGTGTTGTCGATATGACTAAGCTCCGCAAGAAGATCCAACCGAAAATCAACCTTGACCACCCGTGCAATAACCCTGAAAGGACCGATGTATCTCGAGTCCAACTTGCATCGCTTTTGGAACCATATAACACCTTTCCATGGTGATACCTTTACAAGCATGAAATCCCCAACCTGAAACTCGAGATCGAAATGGTGTCGGTCAACATAACTCTTTTGTCTGCTCTGATAGGTCTGCAGTCTACCATGTACATTTTGTATCAAATCCGTAGTCTTGAGCACTACCTCAGTGCTTCCTATCACTCACTGACAAAACTCACCCAAAATAATCGGGGTCCTGCACTTTTTCCCATAAAGCAACTCAATCAAAGTCTCAAGAACTTCCCTCAAATGATGTGTGTGTTGCTCTTTGGTCCTAGTATAGACCAAGATATCATCAACAAACACAATCACCGATCAATTCAACATCATTCTGCAAACCCGGTTCATGAGGTCCATGAACATTATCGGTGTGTTGTTGAACCCAAAAGGCATCACCATAATCTCATAATGCCCATAGCAAGTCCTAAAGGCCGTCCTCTGAACATCCTCATCTCTGACCCTCATCTGGTGATATCCGATCACAAATCAATCTTGGAAAACCAAGATGTGCTCTGAATCTGATCAAATAAATCATTGATCTGTGGAGTGGATGAAGGTTCTTCATCGTCGGCTTATTCAGGTCCCTATAGTCGATACACAACCGATGAGACCTGTCCTTTTTCTTCACAAGAAAAATAGGAGCTCCCCATGGAGAACTACTCGACCTGATGAATCCCTTGTCCAACAGCTCCGGATTTTGTGTGGATAACTCTTCCATCTCAGGAGGTGCAAGACAATATGGTGCCTTAGCTATCAGAGCTGCACCTGGGACTAGGTCAATCCAAAACTCCACCTGCTTCTCATGAGGCACTCCTAGAAATCCTCGGGAAATACATCAGGAAAATCCCGAACAATAGGTACGTCCTCGATAGACTTCCTCTCCTCGGTCCGAGTATCAACAACATAAGACAAAAATCCTAAACATTCGTGCTGCAAGTATCTCCTAGCTCAATTCAATAAACCATGGATCATTAGCCCACTATACAATAATGGATGATTTACACAATCAACCCCATATATTTAATTAGTCTATTTTTGATCACTTAATTAATTCCAAATTAATTCTTTGATCAATACTTATAATATATTAATAATCCTTAAGTGTCCTTTTCTCTCATTTAGTCTATCCAAGTGTTGCAATGCCATGCAACCCAAATGGACCATGCCAACCGGGTCAAGTACATACCAGAAATAGTTATGGACTTAGACACCTTATCCAACAGTCTCCCACTTGGATAAGTCTAATAACTATAACTGCAAATATGACTCCAAGAACCGATCAACAATCGTAGCTCTTTCAAGGTCTCGCGGAACTGAGATGATGATGATACGCCATTTAAGATAAGTGATCATATAATCCTCTGTTCTAGATATTAGCTGGACAAATACATGGATCAGTGTCTTACTTATTGTCCAGCAGTTTGTTTCCCGATTTCCGATTTGTTTGACATAGAACTTAATCGCACACATCAATTTAGTTCTGACCGGGCCCGGTACATGGGTCAACACAAAATCATCGATGGGCCCAGATATCGCTTCTAATCCAAGAAGGAACAAATAAACTTCGACTCATATGCTTGTTCTACTACTTGTTGAATTATACACAAAGGCACGTTTTATAACATCGATTTACCAATGCGTTTTCGTACAATCAATGTATAACCAACTCATAGTCAACAACTCATATCTCTAGGTTTGAAGACTTATATGATATTACCGTCTCACGATCACTCGATATAAATTACATTAAGTGATACAAGTGAGCGTGGGTTGAATCCGATACTCAGAACTTATGAGCATTCATGAGTGTTGTAGCAACTCTTGCTATGTCCAACATCTTAGACATCTACAAGCCAACTCATGACAGTATTGATTCATATCTACTTCCAACATATGACCGACTGTGGAGAGTTTGAATAATATGATATACCATTTCATAATTATTCTGGAAGTCAAAACATGCAAAATGAAATGATAGTAAACGATTGACAGAAGATAGCAACACTTTACTTATAAATAAACAACAACTTTTATTTATCATCAAATGTCAATTACACTTTACAAATTTCAAAGCTATCTAATTTCCAAAACTAATATCATCATTTAGCCCTATGCGCCTCGCATGCTGAAGATGCTTAACCCTACTCAGTCCCTTTGTGAGGGGATCTGATGGGTTCTCATCCGATGATACCCTCTTTGCCACAAGGAGTCCTTCTTCTATTCGATGTCTGATGAAATGGTATTTTCTGTCGATGTGTCTGGATCTTCCGTGATCCCTTGGTTCTTTGGCTAAGGCAACTGCACTTTCACTGTCACAGAAAATCTCCATAGGCTCCTTTATAGCTGGTACAACTCCAAGGTCTCCAATGAAGTTCTTTAGCCATATTGCCTCCTTTGTTGCCTCGCTTGCTGCTATATACTCTGATTCGCAAGTTGAATCAGCCACCGTCTCCTGCTTGGAACTTTTCCAAGTAATTGCTCCTCCGTTTAAGGAAAAGACCCAGCCTGACTGAGAGCGGAAATTATCCCTATCAGTCTGAAAGCTAGCATCACTATACCCTACTACTCTCAATTCATCACTCACACCGAGGGTAAGGACCCAGTCCTTAGTCCTCCGCAGGTACTTGAGAATGTTCTTTACCACAGTTCAGTGAGCCTTGCCAGGGTTCCCCTGATATCTGCTGACCATGCTCAATGCAAAGGCAACATCAGGACGAGTACAAGTCATAGCATACATGATCGAGCCTACAGCGAAAGCATATGGTACTCGACTCATCTCAGCTATCTCAGCCTCTGTACTCGGGCTCTGAGTCTTACTCAATCTGGCGTTACTCTGGATCGGTAACTCTAATTTCTTGGAATTCTGCATGTTGAACCTATTCAACACCTTATCCAAGTAGGTACTCTGACTAAGTCCAATTTGTCTCTTACTCCTGTCTCTCAAAATCCTTATCCCTAGGATATAGGCAGCTTCTCCAAAGTCCTTCATAGCGAAACACTTCCCAAGCCAGGACTTCACCTCCTGCAGAGTTGGGATGTCATTTCCTATGAGTAGTATGTCATCCACATACAATACCAAAAAGCTAACTATATTCCCACTAGCCTTGACATATACACATGACTCATCTTCGCTCCTCGAGAAGCCAAACTCTTTGACTTTCTCATCGAAACAAAGATTCCATTTGCGAGGTGCTTGTTTCAATCCATAGATGGATTTCTCAAGCTTACACACTCTATTAGGGTACTCTGCGCTAACAAAACCCTCTGGCTGACTCATGTAAACATCTTCAGCCAACTTTCCATTAAGGAAGGCGGTTTTGACATCCATTTGCCATATTTCATAGTCATGAAATGCAGCAATGGCTAGCATAACCCTAATAGACTTAATCTACGCTACTGGTGAAAAGGTCTCATCATAATCAACTCCCGGAGTTTGAGAAAAGCCCTTTGCAACCAATCGCGCCTTATAAGTGTGTACATTACCATCATGTCGGTCTTCTTCTTGAAGATCCATTTGCACCCGACTGTCTTACGACCTGGTACATTGTCAACCAAGTTCCAAACTTGATTGTCATACATGGACTGTATCTCGCTGTCCATAGCCTCTTTCCATTTAGCATCCTCAGGGCCTGCCATGGCTTCCGTGTAGCTGTTAGGTTCATCCAGACTTACCAGTGTGTTGTCACTGATAAGTGTATCACCTTCCTTAGTAATATGGAAACCCTAGTAATGCTCAGGTGCATTCCTAACTCTCGTGGAATGCCTCATAGGTAGAGATTCATCAGTCGGATCAACAGGAGTTTCCTCCTCAGGTTGATTGCTAGGGTTTGAGGTTCCTTCACCACTTGACTCTTAAATTTCTTCAAGGTCAATTTGCCTCCCACTGTTTCCTTGGCTTATGAACTCTCTCTAACGAAAGACTCCCCTCCTTGCTACAAAGACCACATTATCACTGGGTCTATAGAAGAGGTAACCAAAGGATTTCTGTGGGTAGCCGATGAAAATACACCTCTCACTTCGAGGTTCGAGCTTATCGTGAGTCTCGCGCCTCACGAAAGCCTCGCAACCCCATATCATGATGTGGTCTAGATTGGGAACTTTTCCAGTCCACATCTCATTAGGTGTTTTGGCAACCTTTTTGGTAGGGAATAGATTAAGGATATGGGCGGCTGTCTCTAAGGAATACCCCCAAAATGAGATTGGTAGCGAAGCTCGACTCATCATGGAACGAACCATATCCAACAAGGTCCGATTACGCCTGCCAACCACACCATTCAACTGCGGTGTCCTGGGAGATGTCAATTGTGAGTCAATCCCACATTCCTTAAGATAGTCAAGAAACTATGTACTAAGATACTCACCACCTCGATCGGATCGAAGCATCTTAATGTTCCTGCCCAACTGATTCTCCACTTCCTGTTTAAACTCCTTGACCTTTTCAAAGGTTTCTGACTTATGATTGATTAAGTAGACATATCCATATCTACTATAATCATCAGTAAAAGTCACATAGAAGCGGTTAACATCCCTTGTGGTGGTTCTGAAGGGTCCACACACATCTGTATGTACAAGATCCAACAAACCTTCACCCCTAGCACAAGTACCAGTGAAGGGTGACTTTGTCATTTTCCCAAGTAAACAAGATTCACAACTATCATCTGACTTTAGGTCAAATGACTCCAAGACTCCATCCTTGTGGAGTTGGCCTATGCGTTTCTTGCTTACATGTCCAAGACAACAATGCCATAATGATGCTTTATCCAAGCTAGAGGAAGAATCGATACACAACACATTATTTCCTAGGTTATCTACAACCGACACAGTTTCATACACACCATCACAAGGTAATGCTTTAAAATAAAGAACATTATTAAAGAAAGCATTAATACCACCACATTCATTATCAAACGAAAAGGTAAAACCTTGTTTGTACAAACCATGAAAGGAAATAATATTTCTCGCCATTTCAGACGAGCAACAACATTTATTCAAATCTAATGTTAACCCACTACTTAGCAACAAAGAATAAACTCCAATCTTGGTGACAGTTGTAACTTTCCTATTCCCCATGATCAAGTTTATCTTCCCATGCTCCACATTCTCACTTCTTCTTAGTCCCTGCAAATCAGAACATATGTGAATACCACAACCTGTATCAAGGACCCAAGAATTAGAATAGGGTGAGTTATTAGACAACATAGTGTATATACCTGCATGGTTGGGTTTTACTTTCCCATCCTTAACATCTTGCACGTACTTCGGGCAGTTTCGCTTCCAGTGCGACTTTTCATGGCAATAGAAGCATTCAGCCTCTTTAGGGTTGGCAGAAGGAGTGACAAAACCTTTCTTCGTTCCACTTGAAGAGGAGCCATCTAGGGACTTTCCCTTGGTACCCTTCGAAGGGCTCTTCCTCTTCTTTCCTTTGTCTTGTCCGATTGCCAAGACAGGGGCCGCGGTAGGAGTAGGAGTGGTAACAACTGATTTACCCTTAAGACCACTTTCGGCGGTCTTCAAGAGTCCTTGAAGTTTGTTAACTGTAACTTCCTCCTTGTTCATGTGGTATGTCATTCGGAATTGATCATAACACGAAGGTAAGGAGTGCAAAATGATGTCAATTGCCAACTCCTCGGGGAAGTTCACATTCAGTTTCAGCAAACGATCCACATACCTTTGCATTTTCTGCATGTGGCCCGCGATGGGTTCACCATCCTTCATCCGGGTTGTTATCATGGAGGAGATGATTTCATACCGCTCTTGACGAGTACTCTAATTGTATAGAGGTCCATCAAGTCATGGTGCATCTTAAAAGGGTAATAGTCCTCATAGGACTTTTGGAGCTCGGCTATCATTGTGGCCAACATGATACATGCCACTTTGGTGGCATCTCTCTCATGAGTCCAGTATTCAGCGATCTCCTCAGGAGTAGCAGACGACTCATCAAGTTCTTTAAGCTCCTTGTTGAGGACATATTCCTTGTCCTCGTAACGAGTGACCATCCTGATGTTCCGGATCCAATCCATAAAGTTGGAACCATCGAAGATGACTCTTCCACAGAGGTTCATGAGAGAGAAGGAGCCGGTAGGGTTTGATCCAGAAGCAGCATTGTTGGAAGACATCTGAAAAAGAAGAAAGACAGGTTTAGATTAGATATAAAGATAGTCATTAATAAGACACCCAAATGTAATATTAAGGCTAGGACCCAACACAATATTTTATAACTTAGAATAGGGATGTCGTAATCCAAGCTATAAAATATTTGAAGGTAGGTGAATGACGATTCACAAATTTCCACCATGTAAAACGAAATAAATTATTAGGTTTTAATTGGTTTTGAAACTCGTAGATTGTTTGAGATTTATTGAACTTTTCAATGGCATGTTTCAATCTCGAGTGTGCCCTTCAAGTTTTGTGACTGGGATGCCAAGGATCACAAAACAAGGTGTGAAGTAACCATGCAAATTACTTGGTACTCTTAATGTTTATCACTCAATCGATGTGCCAGTTAACCACACACGCTCCACCGATCTATGATAAACCTTAAGCCACCCTTTGCCTACCTTGTTAAGTCCAGGTTAGTGTGCCGGTTAACCACGCACGCTCCACTAACGACTTAAGAAAAGTGCAAAGTGTAATTTCATGGGTTAGCACCTTATTCACATTTTCCTAAAGTAACTAAGATTGGGAATTTATAAAAACATTTAGTTACTTTACATTCATCATACTTTTAATGAGGATTAAAGTCATTGTCGTACACGTTCGGCTAACGACCCTCCACCAGTCAAGGAAGCGGTGGGTGAGAGTGGACACCCATTAAGCTGCCATTTTATAGGCAACAACCTTATACCCCCCATATAGACCGACTTCGTGAATGAGGCCTACTAACGGTAAAACGACTTGTTCTTATATATATATATATATATATATATATATATATATATATATTATTAACTTATAATATTATAAAGTATAAGGGTTGAATTTTAACTTTTAAAATTCTAGGGGTTGGAACAAAAGTTTACTAAAATGTGTGAGACTTTACATGTTCCAAAACTTGAGGGCAAGTTTTGTAACTTTCAAAACTTTTCAACTTCATAACTTATGAGTTAATGATCTATTAAAATGAAGTGTCTTCATTTTCATGTAACTTATGTGTTTCTTTAATGGACCTTTAAAAGAGTGACTTTTGGTAATCCATAACTTGATGACAAATTATGGATTCCATTAAAACACATCAAGATCAAAAATTAAACTAACAAACTATTTGCAAATAATTCCTATGATCTTCTAAACTCATAAGTTACAATTTCAAGAATCATAAATAAACCATACAAAACTTGAAATTTTGATAATAGCCATTGAAAATGGATTAGCATAAACATTACACCATCTAAAACAAGTTCTATAAGACCAAAACAGTTTAGGGTAATGTTTCTAGTCCATTTCCAGCAGCCAAACTCGAAAAACTGCAAACTGGAAGGAAAACTCGTTGAGTTCTATAAGGAACTCGTCGAGTTTATGTATTGACTCATGAACTCGGCGAGTTTTTGGCCAGTACTCATCGAGTTTTCCAGTCTAGGCATATTTTGGTTTTAAAAAACAAGTTTGCATCAATTATCAAGAAAACAAGTCTAGGCTTTGATACCACTGATGGGTTATGAGCATTCTAACACTCCTATGGTGTACATACAACCCTAGAAACCTTGGATCTATGTTTTCTCTAAGATACATGCAAATAATAATTTTCCAAGGTTTACTTCCTAACTAGCATGTTATGATGTACTTGAATCATAAATCACTAGTAAAAGAACATACCTTTTGTTGCTTGAATTCCTTGAGAACCTTGTGAGCCTAGCACCTCAAGTGTGATGCCTCAAATGTCTCACACAACACCACAAATCTTGGAATAACCTTGAGAGAAGTTCACTAACACTCAAAATCAGCTATCCCTCTAGTTCTTCACTTAGTAACCGATTTTGCTAACCATGGGGCTTCTTATATAGTGTGCCACATGTAGGGTTACTCCATGTAAACCCTAATGTGCATGGGTTTTCATATTCCATGATCCATGGGTTTATAACCTCCGTGGACTATCCATGGAGCACCTTTTGGGTTTTAGCCCAGTTCAATAAACCATGGATCATTAGCCCACTATACAAGAATGGATGATTTACACAATCAACCCCATATATTTAATTAGTCTCTTTTTGATCACTTAATTAATTCCAAATTAATTCTTTGATCAATACTTATAATATATTAATAATCCTTAAGTGTCATTTTCTCTCATTTAGTCTATCCAAGTGTTGCAATGCCATGCAACCCAAATGGACCATGCCAACCGGGTCAAGTACATACCAGAAATAGTTATGGACTTAGACACCTTATCCAACAATACTCTGGCCGGGTGGCTCAGCCACCACCCGTCACCGTCAGCCACCATGCACCACCACTAGCACCAATATGGTTCTCTCTAGCTAAAGAGAACCATCTCAGATCTACCAGATGATCTAACTTGACCGTCGGAGCCCGCTCCCGGGGTACAGTCCTTGGGGCGGCTCTAACGACCTTGTCTGTTGTGACCTCGCAGATCCGTCTCAGGCATAGAAGCACATCCTCAGAGCAGGTGGTCGGAGCCGATGTCACATCAATATCAATTCTCCACGAGTGAATTACCTACTCACATCCCTGCTTGGTCTGTAACGTCCCAAAAATAAGACCCAAAAATTTCATTTTAAATTAATAAAACCAGTATTCCAGAAACATCATCATAAGAATCCAGATAAAAAAATGTGTCAATCATTACATTATATCAGAGTAAGTTAAGAAAATGTGGAACAAGGTGATGTGTGCCCTACAATTATCTCGATCTCTTCCTTTTTAAAACAGTAGTACCTGAAACATAAACTGAAAACCGTAAGCACAAAGCTTAGTGAGTGAGTTCCCCAACATACCACATACCAATCATACAATTGGGCCCAACCATGGGGTTCATTCCAATCCAAAAAAGCAAGTATGGGCCCCGCCCTGGGGTATATTTCAACCTAGACATATCACAGTAGGCCCCACCCTGGGGTATATTTCAACCCGAACATTTCACAGTGGGCCCTGCCCTGAGGTATATTTCAACCCGTCGTGCCATATTGGGCCCCGCCCTGGGGTGTTTTTCAACCAGATCACAACATGTATCACACAGCAACTAGCATACTACAATATCCAGATAATGGGCCGACCTTGGTGCCTTCGACCCGTAATACCGGGAAGAGACTTACCCTGTACTGTTGAATCACACTGATAACTCCCTGGCTGCTGATCCGACAAATCCCTTAGCTATCAATATCAAATAACATCCAATTAACAATTGGATTCCAATCCATAACCATCAGACCATAATTAGGGTAAATGACCAATTTACCGCTTACCTAGTTTGGACCAAAACTTAAGCCCAAACCTAGTAATCCAAAAGGCCCAAATACCAAATAATCATACAAGGAAAATTGGGCCCAAACCCTTCCATGGGCCTTAATCTAAGGTTCAACAACATTCTTAGCCCAAAAAACTTAAATTTTGATGACCAAACAAGGCCCTAAACATCTAAGCCCAAGCTATGGCCCAAACCGAAGACCAAAAGATCTGAGGTCCACTCTACTGAGTATGCGGGGCGTAATCAACTCGTACATGCAGTGTACTTGTGTTAGGGCTTGTACGCTAAGCGCACCTGCTTGTACACCCAACGTACGCTCGCATACAACCAACTTCCATATTAAACTCTTATTCCATAAAGACTTTACTCTACAACCTAGATCTGACTTCCTTGGACTAATTTATCACGTAAAGTTGCTAACTTTACGTTCATGCATGGCTAAATGAAGCTCTTAAGCTTGAAAAGGACTTAATATGCGACTTAGTGCATGCATGAGACCCAATACCCCATAAAGTTGGCACCTTTATGCATAAGGAACTCCCAATAAGCTCAGATTTAAAAGGATAAATCATTCAATCATCTTAACTCAACAACCAACCCAAAAAGGGATAAAAAAAACATAACAAATCAAGCCATAAATAGATCTAAACATCTACAATCCAAGGTATGAACTTGATACCTCAAGAGTATTGCAAAAAGGGTGATGATTCTGGATCTATAGGCTCCTCACCAAGCAAAGCACATTCAATCTTCTTTACTTCCATCACAATGGGCAAATTAACCACCAAAATCTTCTCAAGAGCTCACGAACACCATAAAGAAGGCTTAAGGGTCGATTTAGGGTTTTAGGAGGTTTGGGGGATGGTAAATAGGTCAGCCCTAAAGACTTAAGGTGATTAAATAGGGTACAACACACTCAAAATTAGGGTTTCTTGCACTCCTCGTACTCCCAACGTACTCCTCGTACGCCCAGCGTACGAGGCCGAGGCTTCATGACCATTCCTTCTTGGTATGCTAAGAGTAAACTAGTGTACGCCCCGCGTACTTCACTTCGCACTAGTACGCCCATGTATGCCCCACGTACTAGGGTTACCCTTAAACCCTAAAGTACTCCGAAGGCCATAACTTCTTCATTATAAATCCGATTTCGATGATCCTTATATCCACGAAAAGGTAACGAGAAGATCTATGATTTTATCAACTCATATGAGCCTTAAGATTTCCCTAACAGAAATCCAATTTCCATAAAAGCTTGAGATGACACTTTACCAAAATACCCCTTGGCTCCAAAACACAAACCGAACACCCAAATCATCTAAATTACGTCAGTCACACCCAAATAGGAAACAATTCGGGACAGGGTGTTACATGGTCTCAACTTGTAGCGGCCAAAACTACCTTCACGACATCCCCCCCCTCCGTGCGACTTTTCGCACCTTCCATAATGGCTCCTGATCGAACATCAGAAGTCATGAACTTCTTTGCTGCAACAACTTCTGTTTGAACTTGTGTTGGATTCTGCTTCTTTCGAAGCTCCAACTCAATATACTGATCTCGGGCTCGGTTAATCATCTACTCCGCTATCAAGCAACTCGATACACTGAAAAACTCCTTGATGTCATCCCTCAATATGTCGTGGTACCTAGTTTTCTTCATTTCCTCATCTATAACGTATTTTAGTACCAGCAAAGCCCTCAACATGTCGTGGTACCTTGTTTTCTTCGTCGTCTGATGGAGATCCTAAAACTCCCTGGCCAACTGTTGTACCTCGATGGCTGGCACAAACTCTGATTTGAATCTGGTAACAAAATATGCCCAAGTCATATTCTCAACAACCTTCGCTCCCATAGCATGGTCTACCTCCTCTCACAAGTCACGAGCTCCATCTCTCAAAAAACATGACGCAAATCTGGTCTTCAACCCCTCAAGGCAGAAGCTCGTCTGAAAAGTACACTTGATACCTGCAATCCAACACATGCTGGAAATGGGGTCCTTTTCCCAAAGCACTCATGAGCTCCACAGGCACAAAAATACTTAAAAGTGAGAGTATGTGCCCCAAACTAACCAGCGACTAGCTCCGTACGAAGGTCTCGCATGCACTCATCCATCAACTTGATAATCCCCTCCTTGATCGTACCGAACATAACAAGTGTCTCACACTACAAGCTCTTTAGAATCTTTGTGAGTTTCTTTGATTCGAGTACGGATCCTGTGCTTTTAGTAGTACGGGCCCATACTGATAGGTTTTATAGGTTGTAATTAAAAATTATGGTGGAAAAACTTAACAATTAAGTTCACATGCTACCTATTTGGATCTAAGTTTTCTATATCGATAGCTATAATCTATGAACATCAAAGAACCCTAGGAAAACCCTATTATAGCAGAAATTCACAAACGGATTAGGGTTTACAAACCTTTTTTATTATTATTGTAAATAATCAATCAAACCCTTCTTCCAAAAGCTCTTAAAAAACGAGCACCAGAAATCTCGTGCCTCTGATGATTTGTACCCAAACACTAGCAATTAGAACACTTAAGGAGAGAGGATTTTCGGTAATTCCTTCGTGGAATAATAGTGGCAAAAAATTGTATGCTAAAGGCCCTATTTATAGCTGATAGGAAATCCCTAGATAACCTAATTTGAAATAAAATAATATCATTTCAAATCTTGACTTTATCTAATTTCCTTATTATCCATATTATCTATATGGAATAATCTAGAAACCCTAAGGAGCCTTCAAATTTTTGACCAACCCTAGAACATTCCAGAATCCTTCTCTTGTTTAACTATTGAACAATTACAACTTAGGTCCTTTCATTTTTAATTAATCAAATTAATCTCGAAATTAATTCGAATTAATTAATGTTTAATTATTAATTAAATAATACTATATCTAATTAATATATTAATCTTATAATATATTAATAAATTATTTATTGATGTTTATTAATCATATAATAAACCAATACATCAACCTCTCTCTCTTCAAAAGTCATTATAGTCAATTACTAAATTTGAGGGCAACCCAAAAGGACTTTGCTTTTAATTCAAGTATATCAATTTAGGTATTGGATTAGACACCTAATCCAACAGTCTCCCACTTGGATGAGTCTATAGCTACAATTGAAAGTATAACTTATAAATCAAACAACAATGTGTGCTTTCCAAAGCAACGACCAGACTCTGATCTGATCAGACATCGGTCCTAAGATAAGTGATCAAATATTTCTCCATTCTACAAGATATCGTATGGACATGAGACATGGATTATAATCAATCTCTTATCCAAAATTTTGTTTCCTAATTTCCTGATTTGTAATGACCTCATAAGACTACCAATTAAACACATCAACTCAGTCCTCGCTGGGCCCAACAGTATAATGTCAACACCAAATCACCAAGGGGTCCAAATATATCGCTTTTTCCTATTAGGGAAAAAGGAACGAATAAATTTTGACTCATATGCTTGTGTCTTTTACTCACCAAATTATGCATGATGCTACATTTTATAACATCACGTTACTGATGCATTTTTGTAACACCAATGCACAATCGACTTGTAAATTACAACTCATATATCTCCATTTCAAGAATATAAGATATTATCGTCTCAAAATTACTCGTGATATAATCCATGAAGTAATTCTCTAAGCGTGAGTTTTATCCAATACTCAAAATCTCCATTTTCTAAGTACTCATGAGTATTGTAGCAACCATTGCAATTTCTAATCTCCATAGACAATCTACAATTTATTCATGACAGTCTTAATTCACTACTTACTTCCAAAAGTATGAGTGACTATGGAATTTAGAATAATCACATCATTTAGGAAGTAAAACATGCAAAACGAAACACAAGAATAAACAATTGAAAAAGGCAGTAACCATACTCATAAATAATCTCTATTATTTAATCACCAAAGTCAATTACATTTATTTTGTTACAAGTTTCAAAATATCAACTAACTACTAAAACTAATATCATCTCTCAAACCTATGCTCCTAGCATGATGGTTATGCTTAACCCTACTCGGCGCCTTCATGAAAGGATCTGCAAGATTATCTTCTGAGGATACTCTCTTCACCATAAGATGACCTTCTTCAACCCTATGTCTGATGTAATGGTACTTTCTATCAATATGCTTAGATCTACCATGATCTTTGGGTTATTTGGTCAAAGCAACCACGACTTCATTATCACAGAAAAGTTCCAATGGCTCTTATATAGTCGAGACTACTCCGAGATCGCCGATGAAGTTCTTCACCCAAGCTGCCTCCTTTGATGCCTCACTCGCTGTGATGTACTCTGATTCACAAATAAAATCAGCCACCGTATCCTGCTTGGAATTTTTCCAATTCACTGCTCCACTATTTAACACAAACACCCAAACCGACTGAGAACAAAATTTGTCTCAATCTATCTGAAAGTCGACATCACTATATCTAGTTACTCTTAACATATCACTGCCACCAAGGACTAGAATCATATCATTTGTCCTTCGCATATGATCGTGTTGGATTAGTGTCTAAGTCCATAACTATATTTGGTATGTACTTGACCCGGTTGTGCATGGTCCTTTTGGGTTGCCTTCACCAAAGCAACTTGACTGGAGGAATAATATAGAAAGAGGTGATTATGGTTTGTTAATATATTATAAGACTAATATATTAAAAGAGAAATCATATTTTTTTAATTAACATTGGTCAATAATTAATTAAGAGTTAGTTTTGTGATCAAAAGAAGTTAATTGAACTTAAGGGGCTAAACTGTAATTATGTGATAGTTACAATGTTGGGCAAGGAAACCCTAATAGATAGGGTGGACGAATTCTAGGGATGAAGCCTTAAGAATTCGTCCATGATAGGGATTCTAGAATTATCCTTGGGTTGCTTGGTGGCTAAGTAATCAGATAAAGATAACCATTGAAACCCTAATTCCTACACCTATATAAAAGACCCCTAGGCATGGGAATTTCGGCCACTTGAACCCTAGAAGTCCTAGAGCCGAAATTCTCCTCTCCCATCTCTCTCTTGTTTCCTCCAATTGCTATTGATGTTTGTGATTCATTAGAGGCACAACACTTGAGGTGCTAAAGTTCTCAAGGATTCAAGATCTTCAATCTACAACAAGGTAAACATCTAGATCTGATTTGTTATGTTAATTTCGATTATATACACTAGATCTAGGGTTAGAAAGTCTTGGATGAATTGCATGTACAATAGAAAAACCTAGATCCAAGCATTAGGGTTTGCATGAGCACATAGGATGTTCTTTTAGCTCAAACCCATCAGTGGTATCAGAGCTTTGTTTGGTTTTTATTGTATTGGTGCCTTGTATGTTCATCTTGCTGAAAAAACGTTTTTTGGCCCTCTGCTCGACCTGACTCGGCGAGTCACTAGCTGCACTCGGCGAGTCAGCCCAACTCGGCGAGTCCAGTTAGTGACTCGGCGAGTCGGGGCGTCAAACAGAGGGATTTTCGGGATTTCTTGTTGTTTTGCTTAAGGATAATTGCCTAAATCGTTTTTGACTAATAAAATCCGTATGTTATTACTGTTTTATGATTATCGTTTCCAAACCAAAAGATAATTACCAATTGTTTAAATAATAAATTCTTTATTTGATAATATTTGATTATTTGAATTAATTGTTGAATTATCTTGTAGTTAAAATTGATTAGGTTAAATTTAGATAATCATTAAATTAATTGTTTAATTTAAATTATTTGCTATTTGATCCTTTGTGTTTTGAAAAGTTCAAAACTTGTCCTCAAGTTTTGAAATTTAAATTTTATGATTAAAAGTTTAATTTGAACTATTTAAATTTCAAACCCTAGAATTTTACAAGTTTAAAATTCAACCTTATACTTTATAATATTATTAATATATATATATATATATATATATATATATATATATATATATATATATATATATATAACTTAAATGCAAGTCTTACCGTTAGTAGACCTCATTCACGAAGCCGATCTAAAAGGGGGGTATAAGGTTATGGCCTATAAAATGGCCGTTTAATGGGTGTCCTTTCTCACCCACGGCTTCCTTGATTAGTGGAGGGTCGTTAGCCGAACGGGTAGGATAGGCAACCCTTTCCTCATTAATAAGTATAATGAATTATAAAAGTAACTAAATGTTTTTCCAAAATTCCCAATCTTAGTTACTTTAGGCAAAAGTGAATTGATGCAATTCCATGAAATTACACTTTGTACCCTTGCTAAGACGTTAGTGGAGCGTGTGTGGTTAACTGGCACACTAATTGGGTTCTAAGTAAAGGTGACAAAGGGTGACTCATTGTTTGTCATAGTTCGATGGAGCGTGTGTGGTTAACCGGCACATCGAATAGGTGACTGTAACAATGAGGGCACCATGTATATTTGCACGGTTATTCACACCCGCTTTGTGATCCTCGGTATCCCAGTCACAAACTAGAGGGGCATATCGAGATTTAAACATGTCATTGAAAAGTTCAATGAATCTCAAAAGATCTAGGAGTTTTCAATACATTTAAAACTTAATCTCTTTTTCATCATGGTGGAGAATTAGTAAATCGTCATTCACTTACCTTCAAATTATTTACTTGTTAGATTACGGCATCCCTTTTCTAATTTGTAGATAATGTTGTTGGATCCTAGCCCTAATTTCTCATTTGGGCGTTTAATTGGGGATTCATTTCTAATCAAACTTTGTTCTTTGTTCTTTTCAGATGTCGAACGTCAACAACAACACTTCTGGTTCATTTTCCTCTGGTTCGTTCTCACTCATGAACTTGTGTGGGAGAGTGATCTTTGACGAGTCCAATTTCAATGATTGGATCCGCAACATTCGAATGGTCACTCATTACGAGGACAAAGAGTATGTCCTCGATGAGAAGCTAAAGGAGATTGACATCAACACTGCCTCTGCTGAAGAGATCGCGGCTTTTTAGGCCCACGAACGTGATGCCACGAAAGTCGATTGCATCATGCTAGCGACTATGAATGCAGAACTCCAGAAGTCCTATGAGGACATGTACCCCTATGAAATGCATCAGGATCTGCTGAACCGGTTCCACCAAAGTGCTAGGCAAGAAAGGTACGATATCATCACTTCGATGATCACTACCAAAATGGGTAATGGAGAGTCCCTTACTGCTCATCTGCAAAAGACGCAGAGATATGTCGATAGCCTGCTAAAGTTGAATGTGAACTTTGATGAAGAGCTGGCAATTGATATCATCCTTCACTCCTTGCCTCCCTGCTATAGCGAGTTCCGCATGACCTACCACATGAACAAGGAGGAGGTATCTTTAAGCAAGCTTCAGGGCTTATTGAGGACTGCTGAGAGCAACCTCAAAGATAAACCTGTTGCACCATCTCCAACTCGTACTGCTGCCCCAGTCTTGGCAATTGGGCAAGGGAAGGGTAAGAAGAGGAAGGCTCCCTCTAAGAGCCACCACAAGGGAAAGTCCCAAGATGGTACCTCTTCTAGTGGAACCAAAGTTGGTTCTACTAAACCCAGCTCAAACCCAAAGGAGGCAGAGTGCCATCACTGCCAGAAGATAGGGCATTGGAAAAGAAGTTGCCCAGAATGTCTGCAAGCTATCAAGGATGGGAAGATCAAGCCGTCCTTCGCAGGTATTTACACTATTAAATCTAATGATTCATCGCATGCTATTTCTTGGGTTCTTGATACAGGATGTGGTTTTCACATATGTTATGATTTGCAGGGACTAAGAAGAAATAGGGATGTGGAGCGTGGAAGGATAAATCTAATCATGGGAAACAGAAGATCGTCACCTGTCACCAAGATTGGAGTATATTCTTTAGTGCTTAGTAATGGATTAGGTTTAGATTTAAATAATTGTTGTTATTATCCAGATATGGAAAGAAACATCATTTCATTTCATGGTTTATATAGACAAGGATTTAGATATTCATTTGATAATGAAAAGGGTTCTATTTATGCTTATCTTAATAGTGTTTTATATTTTGAAGCATTGCCTTGTAATGGAATATATGAGACTGTGATGGTTGTAGATAACTTAGGAAATGATGTTTTGTGTGTTGATTCTTCCAATAGTATGGATAAGGCATGATTGTGGCATTGTCGTCTTGGACATGTCAACAAGAAACACATAGCCCAACTCCAAAAGGATGGAGTGTTGGAGTCATTCGACCTTAGGGACGATGACGTGTGCGAGTCTTGTTTACTTGGAAAGATGACCAAGTCACCCTTCACTGGCACTTGTGCGAGGGGTGAGGGTTTATTGGATCTCATACATACAGATGTATGTGGACCCTTTAGATCCACCACAAAGGATGCAAACCGCTTCTATGTGACTTTCACTGATGATTATAGCAGATATGGGTATATCTACTTAATCAAGCACAAGTCAGAAACCTTTGAAAAGTACAAAGAGTTTAAACAAGAAGTGGAGAATCAGTTGGGCAGGAAAATCAAGATGCTTCGATCTGATCGAGGTGGAGAGTACCTAAGTCTTGAATTCCACGACTACCTTAAGGAATGCAGAATTGTTTCGCAATTGACGCCACCTAGGACACCGCAGTTGAATGGTGTAGCTGAGAGGCGTAATCGAACCTTGCTAGACATGGTTCGTTCCATGATGAGTCGTGCTTCACTACCTATCTCATTCTGGGGGTATGCCTTAGAGACTGCCGCCCATATCCTTAACTTAGTCCCTACAAAGAAGGTTGCCAAAACACCTCACGAGATGTGGACATGGAAAGATCCCTTGTTGGCACATATCAAGGTTTGGGGTTGCGAGGCTTTCGTAAGACGAGAGACTCACGACAAGCTCGAACCTCGTAGTGAGCGATGTATTTTCATCGGCTACCCGCAGAAGTCCTTTGGATATCTCTTCTATAGATCGAGTGACAATGTTGTCTTCATTGCTAGGAGAGGGGTTTTCCAAGAGCAAGAACTCATAGGCCAAGGGGACAGTGGGAGGCAAATCAACCTTGAAGAGCTTCAAGAGTCGAGCGATGAAGGAACCTCTAACACTGGCGTTCAACCCGAGGAGGAAACTCCGGTTGAACCAATTGACGAGTCATTACCTCTTAGATGTTCCGAAAGAGTTAGGGTTCAACCCCAGTTATATGGTTTTCATATTACTACATAAGGGGATACGTATATTAGTGATAGTACACTAATAAATTTGGACGAACCTAACAACTATAAGGAAGCCATGGCAGGCCCGGAGTCTACAAAGTGGAAAGAGGCGATGGACAGCGAGATTCAGTTCATGTATGACAACCAAGTTTGGAATTTGGTTGACAATGTACCAGGTCGTAAGACAGTCGGGTGCAAATGGATCTTCAAGAAGAAGACCGACATGGATGGGAATGTACACACCTATAAAGCGCGTTTGGTCGCAAAGGGTTTCACTCAAACTCCTGGAGTTGATTATGATGAAACCTTCTCACCATTTGCGAAGATAAAGTCTATCAGGGTGATGCTAGCCATTGCTGCATTTCATGACTATGAAATATGGCAAATGGATGTCAAAACTGCCTTCCTTAACGGGAAGTTGGCTGAGGATGTTTACATGGCTCAGCCAGAGGGTTTTGTCAATACGAAGCATCCCAATAGAGTGTGTAAGCTTGAGAAGTCCATTTATGGACTTAAGCAAGCGTCTCGCAGATGGAATCTTTGTTTTGATGAGAAAGTCAAAGAGTTTGGTTTTCTGCGAAGCAAAGATGAATCATGTGTATATGTTAAAGCCAGTGGGAGTATAGTAAGCTTCCTCGTATTGTATGTCGATGACATACTACTCATAGGAAACGACATCCCGACGCTGCAGGAAGTAAAGTCCTGGCTAGGGAAGTGCTTCGCTATGAAGGACCTCGGAGAGGCTACCTATATTTTGGGAATAAGGATAGTGAGAAATAGAAGTAAGAGACTAATAGGACTTAATCAGAATACTTACTTGGACAAGGTACTAAAACGTTTTAGTATGGAGAATTCAAAGAAGGGAGAGTTACCAATCCAAAGTTATGACAAGTTGAGTAAGACTCAAAGTCCGAGTACCGAAGTCGAGATAGCAGAGATGAGCCGAGTACCTTACGCTTCCGCAGTTGGCTCAATCATGTACGCTATGACTTGTACTCGCCCTGATGTGGCCTTCGCTTTGAGCATGGTCAGCAGATATCAAGGAACCTTGGCAGATCACATTGGACCGCAGTCAAGAACATTCTTAAGTACCTTCGGAGGACCAAGGAATGGTTTCTAGTCCTCGGTGGGAGTGATGACTTAAGATTGCGAGGGTATAGTGATGCCAGTTTTCAAACCGACAGGGACAGCTACCGTTCGCAGTCGGGCTGGGTGTTTACCTTGAATGGAGGAGCAGTGACTTGGAAAAGTTCCAAGCAGGAGACCGTAGCTGATTCAACGTGCGAATCAGAGTATATAGCAGCGAGCAAAGCGTCAAAGGAGGCAATATGGTTGAAGAACTTCATTGGAGACCTTGGAGTTGTGCCAACCATACAAGATCCTATGGAAATTTTTTGTGATAATGAAGGAGCGGTTTCCTTGACCAAGGAACCAAGGGATCATGGCAGATCTCGACACATCGACATAAAATATCACTTTATTCAACATCGGGTGGAAGAAGGACTCCTCGTAGTGAAGAGGGTATCGTCAGAGGATAACCCAGCAGATCTGCTTATGAAGGGACTGAGCAGGGTTAAGCACTTGCAGCACTCTAGGAGCATCGGGCTGAAGGAAGATATTAGTTTAGATTAGATAGTTTAGAAATGTGTAATAGATAAATTGTAATTAACATTCGATGATTAAACAAAAGAGTATTATTTATTAGTAATGTTATTGTCTTATGTTAATTGTTTACCTACTGTTTCATTTTTGCATGTTTTGACTTCCTGAATAACAAGATTATTCGAACGGTCCACAGTCGTTCATATGTTGGAAGTAGGTATGAATGAAGACTGTCATGAATTGGTGTGTAGATTGTCTAAAGAGTATTAGACATAGCAAAAGCTTGCTACAACATTCATGAGTGCTTATGAACTTGATTTGAGCATTGGAATAAACCCACGCTTGCTGGAATCACTTCATGGAATTTATCACGAGTGATCGCAAGACGATAATATCATATGGTCTTAAAACCTAGATATATGGTTTATTGTTTGCTAATTAGTTGTGCATTGATAATGCGTAAACACATCAGTAACTTGATGTTATAAAACGCATTGTTGTGTATGATTTGATTAGTGGACAGTAAATGCATATAAGTCGAAGTTTATCTGTTCCTTTTATCCTAAGAGGGTAAAAGCGATATCCGGGCCCCTCGATGATTTGATTTGACTTATGTGTCGGGCCCGGTCAGGACTGAATTGATGTGTTCAATTAAGTTTTATGTCAAATGAATCAGAAATCGAGAAACAAACTGCTGGACAATAAGTATGACTATGTTCCATGTAATTGTCCACACGATATCTAGAACAGAGGATTATATGATCCCTTATCTTAAGGACATGTTATTGATAAGATCAAGAGTTTTGAGAATTGCGATTGCTAATCGGATTCAGAAGGTGCATTTGCATTTATAGTTATTAGACTTATCCAAGTGGGAGATTGTTGGATTAGTGTCTAAGTCCATAACTATATTTGGTATGTACTTGACCCGGTTGTGCATGGTCCTTTTGGGTTGCCCTCACCAAAGCAACTTGACTGGAGGAATAATATAGAAAGAGGTGATTATGGTTTGTTAATAGATAGGGTGGACGAATTCTAGGGATGAAGCCTTAAGAATTCGTCCATGATAGGGATTCTAGAATTATCCTTGGGCTGCTTGGTGGCTAAGTAATCAGATAAGGATAACCATTGAAACCCTAATTCCTACACCTATATAAAGCACCTCTGGGCATGGGAATTTCGGCCACTTGAACCCTAGAAGTCCTAGAGCCGAAATTCTCCTCTCCCATCTCTCTCTTGTTTCCTCCAATTGCTATTGGTGTTTATGATTCATTAGAGGCACAACACTTGAGGTGCTAAAGTTCTCAAGGCTTCAAGATCTTCAATCTACAACAAGGTAAACATCTAGATCTGATTTGTGATGTTAATTTCGATTATATACACTAGATCTAGGGTTAGAAAGTCTTGGATGAATTACATGTACAATAGAGAAACCTAGATCCAAGCATTAGGTTTTGCATGAGCACATAAGATGTTCGTTTGGCTCAAACCCATCAGATCGAACTTACAGTCAAAGCATATGGGACTCGACTCATCTCAGCCATCTCTTCATCTATATTAAGGCTTTGAGTCTTACTCAACTTGGCATTACTCTGAATAGGCAGTTCCTTTTTCTTGGAATTTTCTATACTAAAACGCTTTAGTATTTTATCCAAGTATGTAATCTGACTAAGACCAATAAGTCTTTCCTTTCTATCCCTCAGAATCCTTATCCCAATAATATAGGTTGCTTGCCCTAGATCCTTCATGGCAAAACACTTCCCACGCCAAGATTTCACTTCTTGCAAGGTTGGAATGTTGTTTCCCATAAGAAGTATGTCATCAACATACAAAACCAGGAAAGTTACTATACTCCCACTAGCTTTGACATACACACATGACACATCCTCACTCCAAAAGAAACCAAATTCTTTGACTTTCTCATGGAAGCAAAGATTCCAACTATGAGACGCTTGTTTCAATCCATAAATGGATTTTTCAAGCTTACACACTTTATTAGGAAGCTTTGCATGTACAAAACCCTCTGGTTGGTTCATGTAAATATCCTCAGCCAACTTCCCATTAAGGAAAACAGTTTTGACATCCATCGGCCATATTTCATAATCATGAAATGCAGCAACGTCAAGCATTATCCTGATAGACTTTATCTTAGCCACTGGTGAAAATTTCTCATCATAGTCAACCTCGAAGGTTTGAGTAAAGACCTTCGCAACCAGTCATGCTTTGAACATTTATACTTTCCCATCCATGGCGATCTTCTTCTTGAAGATCCATTTACAACCTATTGTCTTTCGACCAAGTTCATGATCAATGAAATTCCAAAACTAGGTTGTCATACATGGAATGCATCTCGCTTTCCATTGCCTCTTTCCATTTGGCAGCCTCAGGGCTTGCCATCGCTTCCTTGTAGTTAGCTGGATCATCCAAATTTACCAGTTTACAATCACTGATAAACATGTCACCATCTGACGTTATATGGAAACCATAGAACATAGGTGGAATGCTAACCCTACTCGATTGAAGAACTGGTAACAAATTGTCAATGGTTGAGAGCTAGTGTCTTCTAAGGTTCCTTCCTTGTTTGATTCTGGAATTTCTTCCAGATTAATAGCACTCCCACTGCCCTCTTTTAATATGAGTTCTCTCTCGCGAAAGACTCCTCTTCGAGCTACAAAGACCACGTTCTCACTAGGTATGTAGAACAAGTATGCAAAATACTTTTGTGGGTAAGGTTCTAGCTTTTCATGAGTCTTTCGTCTTGCGAAAGCTTCACAACCCAAAATCTTAATGTGAGCTAGCGAGGGAACTTTCCCTATCCACATATCATGAGGTGTTTCGACAACCTTCTTGGTAGGGACACGATTAAGGATATGGGCGACTGTCTCTAAGGCATACCCCCAAAAAGAAATAGGAAGGGAAGCTTGACTCAACATGGAACGAACCATGTCCAACAAGTTTCAATTTCTCCTCTCAGCTACACCATCAAGTTGTGGTGTCCTAGGAGGAGTCAATTGTGAAACTATTCCACATTCCTTGAAATAGTCGTGGAACTCAATACTAAGATGCTCCCCACCTCTATTAGATGATCAGATTTATTCTTCCATGCTCCACCTCTTAACTTTCTCTTAGCCCCTGCAAATTAAAAAATGTGAAATCCACATCCTGTATCAAGGACCCAAGAATGAGTAAGTTGTGAGTTGTTGACTTGAATAATGTATATACCTGCAGACGATGACTTTACATTGCCATTCTTGATGTCTTGCAAGTATTTAGGGCATCTTCTTTTGCAATGAACCTTTTCATTACAATAGTAGCAAGTGGCCTCTTTGGGGGTCACTAACAGTTGGAATGTTCGAACTGGGATTTGCCTTCGACCCACTGCTAGACGATCCAGCTTGGGCCTTGCCCTTCCAGTTTAATTTTGGATTAGCCTTCCTCTTATTTCCTCTATTTTTCCAAATGGAAAGGATGGGATAACTTGTCGCAGAAGGGACTTGATTCTTCTTCATCCTAGATTCAGTTGTCTGCAACACGTTGTGGAGTTGGGCCAATATGGTCTCTGTGTTGTTCAAATGATAAGCCAAGATAAACTGATCATAACAAGGTGGCAAGGAGTTAAGGACCATGTCAATGACCAACTCCTCATCAAAAGTCACATGATTACAGATAGACTCTCCCTCATTTTAAGATGCTCCACGTATCTGTGCATTCTCTACACATGATTACAGATAGACTCTCCCTCCTTCAACTTGCAGGCCATTAACGCTTTGATGGCATGATAATTTTCTTGACGTGCTCTGTTGTGGAAATTTTCCGCAAGATCCAAGCCTATCTCGTATGGACAATAATCCTCATAGAACTTTTTCAATTCAGTTACCATGGTTGAAACCATGATGTAAGTGACCTTTGTTGCGTCTTCATAGTGTTTCTTGTAGGTAGCAAGCTCTTCTGGAGTAGCAGTTGACTCATCGACTTCGATTAGAGGTTTCTTGAGGACATATTCTTTGTCCTTGTATCGAAGAGTCATTTTGAGATTTCGCATCCAGTCCATGTAGTTTGGACCAACTAATTTCTCTTTAGAGAGGATCGATAGTAGAGAAAAGTTGTTGTTGGAATATTGAGCTGTAGTAGCATCTCCTGAAGTAGACATCTATATAAGAGAGATAGTTTTAGTTAGTCGATATAAATCCTTAATATTTTAAACCATAATAAATATTCAAGGCTAAGATCCAATATAACAATTTACAACTAAGAAGATGGATGTCGTAATCTTATTGAGAATTTATGAAGGTAGGTTAAAGAATTCACCAATTCCAATCTATGAAATTTTGAGATCTTTTGAGATTTATTGAATCTTATCAATGACATGTGTAATCTCTGATTATGCTCTTCTATTTGTGATTGGGATGCCAGGATCACAAACAAGATGTGAATAACCATGCAAATATGCTTGGCAACCTCGATGTCATTTATCATCTCTAATTAACGTGTTGGTTAACCACACACACTCCATTGACAATGATAACTTTCTAGATGCCCATCATTTCTACTTAAAGTCCCTATTAGTGTGCCGGTCAACCACACACACTCCACTAACAACATATTAAAGTATGATGTGGGTTTTCAAGGATTAGCACACTTTTCATATTTTTCCTAAAGTAACTAGAGTGAGATTTTTTAAATAAGGTTCTAGTACTTTTATATCATTATACTTTTAATGAGATTATGTCTTATCAAATCCGTTCGGTTAACGACCCTCCACCACACAGGAGAGCGGTGAGTGAGAGTGGAGACCCATTCAACGACCATTTTATAGGTCGTTTCCTTATACCCTCTTTATAGCATGGTTTTGTGAATGAGGCGTACTAGCGATTTTACTAACTAGTCTTATACATATAATATATTAAACTTTTAATAGTATATATATAAGGTGTATTTTAAAACTATTCAAAATGCAAGGTTTAAATATTAATTATTTAAATTAAATCTTTTAATTAATTAATATTAAACCAATTATGATTTATCTTTATCTTTTAATTAAACAATTAATTAAATTAATTAAATTATTTAGGGATTAAATAATTATTTAAATTAAACAACTAATAAAATAATTCAAATTTAATCCTAATCCAAACCCTCCTAATTTTCGAAAATACAGTTGGGTTTATCAGGTTTAATTATTCAAAATTTAAGGCTTTTAAAATAATAATTAAGGAAAAAAGATAAAACCCTAAAAAGGCTCCCCCATTTTCGAAAATAGGGTTAGGGAGGCTAGGGTTTCAAGAAACCCTAACCAAGTAGAAAATCATGGCCATTAGGATTTAATTTGTACAAACCCTAATTTTCATCTATTCATTATTATGCACAATCAAATAGAAAACTATGACTCTAATACCACTGATAGATATTCTAGGTTGTAATTAAAAAGTGTGGTGGAAAACTTAAACCCTTCAGTTCACATGCAACCTATTTGGATCTAAGTTTTCTCTATTAATAACTATAATCTATGAACATCAAATAACCCTAGGAAAACCCTATTATAATAGAATTCACAAAGGGATTATGGTTTGCATACCTTTTAATTATTATTATAATTAATCAATCAAATCCTTCTTCCAAAAGCTCTTAGAAAGCAAGCACTAGAAATCTCGTGCCTCAGATGGTTTGTACCCGAACCCTAGCAATTAGAACACTTGAGGAGAGAGGAGAGGGGAGAGGATTTTTGGTAATTCCTTCTTGGAATAATAGTGGTCAAAAATTGTATGCTAAAGGCCCTATTTATAGCTAATAGGAAAACCCTAGATAACCCTAATTTGAAATAAAATAATATTATTTCAAATCTTGACTTTATTTAGTTTTCTTATTATTATCTATATGGAATAATCTTTCAGCCAACCCTAGAATATTCCAAAATTCTTCTGTCATTCAACTATTGAACAATTACAACTTAGGTCCTTGCACTTTTAATTAATCTAATTAATCCCAAAATTAATTTCAATTAATTTATGATTAATTATTAATTAAACAATACTATTTCTAATTAATATATTAATCTCATAATATATTAATAAATTATTTATTGCTATTTATTAATCATATAATAAACCCATAAATCAGTCTCTCTCTCCAAAAGTTATTCTAGTCAAGTACTAGATTTGAGGGCAACCCAAAAAGTGTTTGCTTTCAATTCAAGTATGTACCAATTTAGTTAGAGTAAATTACACAGATGGTCCCTATGATTTGGGGTAATTTGCGAGTTTGGTCACTATTTTTTTTAACTCAGACGGTCCCTTAAACTTTATTTTGTTGCGTACTTGGCCCCTAATAACATAAAAACACAGTTTTACCCTTATAATTTGATATTAATATAATTTATTATTTAAAAAATATATTTATTAAAATAATGCATGTGGTCTCACCACCCCAAACCCATTTCCCTTACTTCCATCTCTTCAACTTGCACGTTCTAATCTGTAACCCTCCTCCATCTACACCTTCTCACCGCCGACTCTGCCTCCCTCACCCTCCTCAACGTAGAATTCAATCTCCTCCTTACCATATATCCACCTCTCACTTTATCAGCGATAGAATCCTACAATAACCCCTTTGTGACCTAAATAGCGCTACAAGTTTGCGACTCACGTCATCGTTGCCGCCGCCTGCCCCATCGTCAACGTCAAACAATGTCTGCCAACCTCCATTGTCAAGCGATCATTTGACGATTTCCATCGTCAAGCAATCGTTTGTCGATCTTTCTCTATATCGTCGGTGTAATCTGCCTCTCTCTATTTCACCAGTTAACAAACATCGATGTTTAATTTGCAAGAATCGAGTGATGATTATAGGTTGTTCGTTGATCTGGGTATTTACAAACCAATTGTCAATGCTTGCTCACCGATCTGGTTTCAGGTTCTGGGGATAGCCCGATATAAGTTCCTTTTAGTTACAAATCATCCTCGTCTATGTTGTATCTCCGGTCAAAAATTAATCTCCAGTGTTGTATCTGGGGAATTAGAAATCATAAAGGGTTTGTGTGTGAATTAGGAATCGGAACCACGATGGAGCTTCATTGGGTTTGAAGACGTTGGAGAAAATGGAGGAGGTGGTGAGGTGAATCATGTCTAAGTTATCGGAGAAGACGAGAAAGGCGGTGAGGGGAAAACAACTATTGGTCAGATATGACAGAAGAGAGGGGGAGTGGTCGTGCTTTAGTTAACTATCAGTAATTTTATTGTTTAAATAGTTAATAAATTAAGAAATAAATAACAAATTAATTAAAAAAATATATTTGGGGTAAAATACTTTTTTTATGTATGGCAAGGACCAAACACGCAAGACAAATGTATAATAGGGACCAAACGCGCAACAAATTTATATCTTAAGGACCATCCGAGTTAAAAATAAAGAGTTGGGGACCAAACGTGCAAATTACCCCAAATCACATGGACTATCCGTGTAATTTATTCATTTAGTTATTGGCTTAGACACCTAATCCAACACATACCTCCTTCACCTATCCGTAGTTTCCTTAAGGATCTTCCTAAGTTTCCTAAGTCACTTCCCTAAAATCACATACTCAGATTTTCTGATAATAGTACACCAACATACTAATAAACTTCCAAGACTTCCTAGGATTTCACTTCCACACATGCCGAAAGATCTCTGTCGACGCCAATAAATCATCCCATGAATGCATGTCATACATAATCAAACTAAAATAGACATTCGAATAGGTGTCCCTACCCTAAGGCATTCTTCAAACAAGAACAGACAATAAGGATTAATCAAACATTCTAAGGCAATCTAGTCTTAATTATGTACCACCATAATGCATTCATCAAATAATTTACTAGAATCAACATAAATCCTAAAGCATTTCTCTATCAACACATACTAACATACAAGACATCTCTCTTAAACAGACATTCTAGCATGCAACCCTAAGCAGATCCGTAACCTAACACTAACATATAACTTATATCATATCAAGCTAAAATATAACATTCATGTATGGATATTCTGGTAATCACTTACTTGCGCTCGACTGATTGCATGCATCACACCCCTTTCTTTATAAAAACCCTTTTTAGAAAATCGTTTTGTTTTTTTATTTATTATTATTATACCACAGTTTGAGTCCAGACATACTATGCAGTGTGCCTAAATCCCTCGAACCAAGTCTCTGACACCAACTTGAAACATCCTAAAAATACCAATTTTCATTTTTAAGTAATAAAACCATCGGTGGATGCAATGTAATCAAGCTGGGTCCTTTCCCTTACCCCTGAAAGTACTCGAAACATTTAAAACTTAAACCGTAAGCACAAAACTTTGTGAGTTTCCCAAAATACCACATACCAGACATAACCAAAAACATGAAATATGGTCTATTTTAGTCAGCGGACCAATTTCATCTTAAGTGATATCTTATGGGCTAAATCGTAGTCTTACAATCCCTCCTTCAAAATATCACAACCTCGGTTGGTGGCAGAAACGTCGAGCTGCATGACGTTAGTTGAATATCATAACCATAAGACATAAAGCCAACAATACATAATATTTATTTAAGCAATGATGACTTTGAATATTTTACGCACCATAAGCTATCTATTTCCTTGCGTCTTGTATTCCCTTGGAATGATCTTCTCTTCTTCGGCTTCCTAGGAATACATGTGATTTTGAAAACGGTCAACATAATGTTGGTGAGTTCACAGATTTTTATAGTTTATTGAAAATACTCATTGTAAAAGTTATCAATATAGGATATTTGTTTATGAAAATATATGCTTTCGTAACTCCTCTTACAATCTAAGTCTCCAAGGAGTGTTTTCTTTCACTATATTTGATTCATAATTTGTTATCTTTTCTTCGTTATTCCCTTTTTATTTCACTTCTTCCTTCTTTCAGGAATATTCGGATTTGTAAACTCGATTAATTTCGAGTAGATATTTGATAAGATACTTAGCAAAGTACTTATCATTATTCTTGTATTTGTTTACTTGGGTATATATATTAATATCTATTCTAGTAATAGTATATCTTTGTCTTTTAAGATGATTCACCCTTTGCGTTCTATTAACACGTACTATTACTATTTCAAGGCGTTTCCCTCTAGGTAGTTTTTTATTAAGGTTAGTCGAACATTTGTTACAATGAGTTCCTATAATCGAGCTTTTGACTAGATATTTGCCCCGCACAACGCTTCATCAGACGTTGTAATGTAGTTTAAAAAGTTATGCATGTTGTGACTTTACTGTCAGGGTTATATCTAGCAACCGTATGTGGGGTGTCAACCCCGTATAGATCTATACATATCTTCCCGCTCACTTAAGATTTAATGATTACAGGTCGGAGTTAGCTGAAAACTAATTACCTAAATGATGAATTGTCATTCTCAATTAACAACTGCTTTGTTTAACCTTATAGTATGTTTATTGATCTTGTTATCTTTAGTTCTCCTTTGATGTGATTCTCTTACATAAGTATACTAATATATACTTACTTATATATATATATATATATATATATATATATATATATATATATATATATATATATATATATATATCGTAGTTTTTGATATTATTGATAGAATATTAGGGCTGAATAACAACTAAGTACTATGCTTATCCTTAGGTTTGGCCAACATAACAACTAGGTACTATGTTACCCTAGAGCATCTGCCAGTATAACGACTAGGTATAATATTATCATATAGTTTTAGGCAGAGGTTCAACCTGTTATAATATCATCATATGGTTTGTGTAGCATAACAACTAGGCATAATATTATTCCTAATACTTTGACAGGGTAACTACCAGGGACATTATTATCCTAACGTTTTATGTATTTTGTAAACTATTGATATATTAAAAATTATAATATTTTTTAAATCAACAATGTAGTATTATAATATGTATTCCCCCAGTAAAACTTTTAAAAACTTGTAAATGTGGGACCGTGAACTCATCCTTTTAGCGAGATTTGACTGATCTTGGACTTCGCATCGGGAGGCTCGAGCCATTCGGTAGAAGGGACAATCTATAGGTAGAATGGGAGAAAGTAGATAGTGATGTGAGGTGTGAAAGAAAGAGGGTAAGGGTCTCTAGTTATAGTGGTCGGTCTTGAAGTGCACTCGACACACCTTCATATGCGCGACTCATATGCACGTTGGCTCCATCTAACATTGGACACGTGTCACTCTCTCGTTCGCCCACGTTTCACGTATCTCAGCAAATTCGATCGTCAAAAGTGCGTGCCACGCATGTCGAGGGTGGCGCATGCACGTAAATGTTTTTTATGAATTCATATCACTTTCATATGTATTTCTTTTTCGACGTTCTTTATATATATATATATATATATATATATATATATATATATATATGTGTGTGTGTGTGTGTGTGTGTGTAGCTATCATCGAGTACTATAACTTTCCTTTAGGTTGTATTCGCTAATCTCAACTTCATTTTAAGCCCTTATTTTTATAATTCTAAATGATTTTGAAAAATCCTATTTCTCTCGTAAGAACTTTGTTTTTGGCCTTATTTGTCTCAGAATTATTATTTCAAGAGGTACTACGATTCTCTTTTTGTTACTTTACCCAAAGACCAACCATTCTTTCCGTAACCTTTTGTCGTTGCAACTTTTTATGCGCGACTGATTTTTATATTTTATAAAAAACATATCTAATTCATACGGAGTTGGTTTTTTTTACGAAATTTATATTTTTTGAAACATGTTGATGCACACTCTTGGGATATATTATTCTTTATACAAATTGATGCAGTTTTTTTGCGCACTTATTTTTTAAGTATTTATCTGTTTGCTCTGGTTTTTCTTACGTGTTGGAGCTCGAAATCTTGTGTTTTGGTAACTATCACTTTCTAAGTCTTTTATACTTGTTGCGTTTAGCGATTTGTGGTCAATTTCTGCGATTGCCACATTCTCCCCCGTGTATCGAATTTTGTCTTGAAATTCGGATTGTAGTGCTTAATACTTAGATGTTGTCTAGGGGAGGGTGATTCTTTAACCCGTGCTTGATTCTCTCATATTGTTTCCTCTAGGTTAGACCAACTAATTCTTTACTGGCCGCATCCCTTTTTGATGTTTAGTTTCATTGATTCTACTTCTAATTCTTCAACTTTATTGAAATACAGGAAGTAAGTGGTATCTGCTTTTGTTATTTCTTTGGATTATACCGGTCGATTTGAACTATTATAGTTTTCCTTTTTTTCATATTTTACACCAAGAGGAAACCTAAGCTTTGTTTTCATCTTGTGCCATTTTTCTTGAGAGAATTTATATGATTTGATTTTTGATTGCAAGTATTGATTCCTCATTGTTGTTCCCACTTTTGGGATTTTCATTTATGGAGAAATTACTTGTAGATATATTTAAAATGAAGATAGAAGGGTACATCGATCATCCTATCGATTCTATGAGTATTAAAACTTCAAGGATTACAAGTCCTTTTATTAAATAACGTACTTTGTACATGTATGTTTTTCATAGAATATTCTAGTCTTCTTAGAACCTTCTAGTCTAAACACATCCGACCGTTTCTGAATGCTTTGCTTCAAGTATTTCCTTACATGCCTTACCTGCCTTTAGGTAGTCTTTTTCTTGCTTTTCATCCTTATCTATTCTTATCCTAGTGTTCGCCCCTCTTCGGCATTCATGATCCTTATATACTATTCGGTTATAGTGGTGACAAAATTTCTCTCTGCATATGCCATGATGGCGATAATTGCATTGATTACACTTGGGAAGACTCCATAAGTATCCCTTGGTGGGGAGACTGATCTATCTCAGGATTTCTTGATGTCTCGTCTCTCCCACCAGGATTGAATAGACCTTCCCTTGGAATATCCTTCCTATTTCTTCTTGGAACTTTTGACTTTCTCTTTATTAGCCTATATGCTTGATGACTGTTTCCTGGTAGCCTGTTCTGTTAGGATGAAGGCTATTTGTTTGACACTTTTGTGGCTTCAATCTTCTTGCTCTCTGAGCTGATCAATGATAGACATATGATAGGTACGTCTTCAAAGCGAAGGGTATATGTTGTCAAGTGTGATTTCCTTGTAGTCATGTAACTGAGGTCTTGATTCATTCTCACTATGTTCTCTCTAGAACATAATCCTTTTATTAATAACTTTTTCAGTTCTTCCCATGAAATTACGTAGGATGCATCTACGCCTAAGGTCTTGACCTGAATATTCCACCAGATAAGAGTGACCCATAAACGTACAAGCAGTAAATTTAACCCAATGGTCTTTAGTACATTTGTGGGTTTCTAGGACGATTCCAACTATCTTATCCAGTTGGATAGGCCATTTATTCCTTAATCTCCATAGAATGATCTTGGATTGTTGCACATGAACTCCTCATAGGTGCTTGATTTCTGATTATTGTTTTCATTTCCTTCTTTCCCGTTAGCTCCGTAGATATCTAAGGCGTCGGAGATTTGTTGATCTATCAGTGCTTTGATAATAGCAAAATCTACTAGTTCCAGCCTTTGCGTTGACATGGCTTCTTCCTATAATGGTAGGTATGTGATTATTACTTTTTAATTGAATTGACATAATCTATTGAAAATATTGTGGGACCTTTTCTAATTCCCAGTGTTTTGATAACTGGAGTTATGCTACATTACTTATTGTAACGTTCTTGGTTCTCTCCTGCTTTGGAGGTAGATTGATTTTATCTGACTAATTTCCTAGCAACCTGCCTTCTTGTCGGGTTTTCTATTCTTTGAGATATTAGATGATTTTCTTATATGTCTTCTATGTTTTCTCTTAAATGAGGTTTTTAGCTATTTAGGGGAATCCTTTATTCGAGCTAAGTTGCATTATTCTTTTCGTGCCTCATGACTTTTGATATGTCGAGGTTCTATCTACAAAGTTTTGCTCTTCAAGGGGAAAAAGGAAATAGGTGAAATTAATCAAGGATGAAAAATTGCAAATTATCAAAAATAGGGTACTGCGCGTCGCGCATGAAGGATGTGACGCACACATTCTTGACATATTGATAAAACACATGTTTGTCTTCATTTGACGCCACGTGATTCAGTGTCTTCTTCTTCCTAACTGGTCCCCACTCTCGACTGGTCCCCACACGCAACGAGCACGCCACACGTTTTGGCATTTCTAACTTTGTTTCTCGATTTCTCCTAGTTCTAAGGTACACATTACTGCTACTTTTATGTTATAATGATCGACAAATTTGAGTTCTTGAGATTTTTAGGGTTTTATCAACTTTGTTTGTAATAAATGAAATCTAAATATTTACTATAATGACCGATTAGCAAACCCCTATGATTACATTTCTGTTAATCATTTTATCTAACTTCAATTTGAGGTTTTCAAATTTCTAGGGTTTCACTCAAATCTGCCATTTTGTTGTGTTTTTGGATGAACTGGAGGTGTATTACGTTTGTCTAATCCCTCATTAACAAACCCATATAGTTTTTGTGTTGAAATTTGGAAGAAATTAGTGATTTAGAGTCAACTGTTCGTCGTGTTCTTAGCGCACGCCGCACAAATGCATGTGCACGAGGCGCACCTTCAATTTTCGTGCAACACACTTCTTGAACACTTTTTTTGACTATTTGAAGTCTGTTATTTATCTTAACATTAATAGTAATAGTTTTGTCTTGTTTTTCTTAGGTTTTACGATGGCTCGAGGAGATAGATAGTGTCAATTGCCACATAACTGGCTGGCACACCCCTATCTACAGTTTCTGGATACCCTTCCGGTTGCGGACCATCTCACGGATGTATGCTCTGCTATCCAGGCATATTTGTACACCCAGTCACTTCAATGGGGGATTGTAGATAGGTTAGGTTTGACAGCTCGTCTTGATCCGTACCTTACTCGAGTACTTCGTGATGATAACGGTCTCAAGTTTTTTACTTGCCAGGGGTGGCGCCACATTTTGGGGATACGAGAGGTCATTTATCAGATGCTTTTCTAGGAGTTCTTCTCTACTGTCTAGTTCAAAGATCGATTGGTTTTTACTTTTCGTTTGGGCGGGGTATCCAGCTCTTGCAGTATCGTGGAGATGGGACGACGTTTGGGGATCTATATAGACGAAGAGATTGCCAACCCTTATTTCTTATCCTATCTTGATAGTTGCATCACTTCACCACCACAGGAGTATGCTCAGATGTATTTCTGGGCTCACGCCAGGGGTATTTATGTGGTTAGGTTAGCCAAGGAGAGTACATTCATATCTCCTACTATGAGGTTGATTCGTCGATTGGTCTTTGCTACCATTTGTCACCGCGGGGAGCGTAACAAGGTACCTGCAGGCGATTTATTCTATATGTGGTTCCTGATTCTCATTGAGGTTTGCCTCAACCTTCCTTTTGCTCTTGCTTTATATCTATCTAGTCTAGCTGTGGGTTCATTGCCGAGGAGCAAGATTTGTGGGGAGGGGGGCATATTTTTAGTTGCCTTGCTAGTTCTTATGGATTAGATACTGGTAGGATGATTTCATATCCTATCCGGGACCTTGATGATAAGGCTCTAATAAAGATATGATCGATCGTGCATAGAGATGATGGGATAACGAGGATTCCTCATCATGACATAGTAGCACCTCTTCGCCAGGTGGAGCCTGAGCCTGATCCTACATTCCATAGGCGGTAGAGGGACAATCGTCCACCACCGGATGCTCAGCAGGGCCTGAGCTTGAGATTGATTTACGCTACTTGGCTTAGCGTATACACACATTGAGTAGGGAGCATCAAATTATCCTGCGGGGTCAGCTGTGGATTATGACGTCTCTTACTAATCTGATGTATCATCATAGGATCGATCATCCACCTTTCCCACAGTCGGGCGATGGTGCTGGTACATATGGGACAAATCATGATGATGAAGAGGATGATGGTGATGAGGACAATGGTTGTGAGGAGGAGGAGGATGAGGAGAGTGATGATGATGATGATTTCAAGGGGGGTTTGAAGATGATGTATGTGTTTGTATTTTTGGATATACTAAATGGTCTTTTGTTTGTATGATACTTATTGCTACTTTTGGATATTATTATGGTTTATCTTATGTCTTTTGTATGTCTTATCTATGTTATCCTATTAATTTTTGGTTGTAGCTGTACAGTGGGCTAACCCAAAACATGGTCATAGCTAATTAATCTATGTCTAGTTGTGGCTTGACCCATGTATAATATTTTAATAAAAGTAATTGGCTTTATTCTTTCGCTTTTTTTTGTATGCTCAAGATTGGCGTTTTTAAATTCCTGTTTTGAACTTCTAGACTATCAAATAAGGATCGGCCAGATAGGAAGTGTCGAAGGGCATGGCCATTTTAGCATATATCTGTTATGAAATCCAACAACTCAAAGCGACAATTCCAGTCTAGTCACCTTTCCCGTAAATAGACTATCAGTAGTGTAATTAGTAATAATACTTTTATTTATAGGTTTGAGGACAAACCTTATCGGAGTGTATGCCCTAGTCTATAGTCATAATTTTTCCTAAGGAAATACTAGTTCACTATAACCTATGGCTCTAATACTAGTGTGTCACACCCTTGGCTGGCGGCGGAAACGTCGAGCTGCGTGAGATGAGTTAAATATCGTAACCATAAGACATAAAGCCAACAATACATAATAGATCTATACATATCTTTCCTGCTCACTTAAGATTTAACGATTATAGGCCGGAGTTAGCTGAAAACTAATTAGCCAAAGGATGAATTTCCGTTCTCAATTAACAACTACTTTGTTTAACCTTATAGTATGTTTATTGATCTTGTTATCTTTAGTTCTCATTTGATGTGATTCTGTTACATAATTATACTTTTATATATATATATATATATATATATATATATATATATATATATATATATATATATATATAAAATATGTTTATTGATCTTGTTATCTTTAGTTCTCTTTTGATGTGATTCTGTTACATAATTATACTTATAGTATGTTTATTGATCTTGTTATCTTTATTTCTCCTTTGATGTGATTCTGTTACATAATTATACTTACTTATATATATATATATATATATATATATATATATATATATATATATATATATGTGTGTGTGTGTGCATATATATATATATATATATATATATATATATATATATATTATTGTAGTTTTTGATATTCTTGATAGAATATTAGGGCAAAGTAACAACTAAATACGATGCTTATGATTAGGTTTGGCCAACATAACAACTAGGTACTATGTTACACTAGAGCATCTGACAGTATAACGACTTGCTATAATATTATCATATAGTTTTAGGCAGAGTTTCTACCAGGTATAATATCATCCTATGGTTTGTGCAGCATAACGACTAGGCATAATATTATTACTAAAATTTTGGCAGGGTAACTACCAGACAAAATATCATCTTAACGATTCATGCATTTTATAAACTATTGATATATTACAAATAATAATATTTGTGAAATCGATAATGTAGTATTATAAGATGTATCCCCCCCCCCCCCCCCGGTAAAACTTTTAAAAGTTTGTAAAAGTGGGGCCGTGAACTCACCCTTGTAGCGTGAGAGACTTCGCATCGGGAGGCTCGAGCCATTCGAGAGAAGGGAAAATCTATAGGTTGAATGGGATAGAGTAAAGAGTGATGTGAGGTGTCAAAAGAGAGAGGGTAAGGGTCTCTATTTATAGTGGCCGGTTTTGATGTGTGTGCAACGCATCTTCATATGTGCGTCGCACATACGCATGTTGGCTCCATTCGACATTGGACACGTGTCACTCTGTCGTTCACCCATGTTTCCCATATCTCAGTGAATTCGGTCGTTAGAAGTGCGTGTCGCGCATAGTGCGGGTCACGCGCGCATGAAATTTTTTTCTAGAAATTCATCAGAAATTCATATCTCTTTTGTATGAATTTCTTTTTCGGCGTTCTTTATATATATATATATATATATATATATATATATATATATATATATATATATGCGTAGTTATCGTCGAGTACTATAACTTTACTTTAGGTTGTATTGGCTAGTTTCAACTTTATTTTTAGCCCTATTTTATAATCCAAAATGATTTTGCAAAAATCATGTTTCTCTCGTTCTGTCTCTGTTTTGGCCGTCTTTGTCTTATAATTCTTATTTCGAGAAGTACTACGATTCTCTTTTTGGTGACTTTCTCAAAGGTTAACCGTTCTTTCCGTAGCTTTTTGTCGCTACAACTTTTATGCGCGACTGATTTATAAAAATCATATCTAATTTCTACGGAGTTAGATTTTTACAAAATTTATATTTTTGGAAACGTGTTGACGCGCACTCTCGGAATATATTATTCTTTATACGAATCAACGTAATTTTTTTGCGGATTTTTTTTTTAAAAGTTTTTATCTATGTGGTCTGGTTTTTCTTACGTGTTGGAGCTCAACATCTTGTGTTTTGGTAACTATCGCTTTCTAAGTCTTTTTATATTTGTTCATGTTAATGATTTGGGGTCAATTTCTACGATTGTCACACACGTCCTATTTCATACAACGGGGCTATTTCATCCCAAGTGAATGCTACAACCTAGTTACAGTCTTACAACACCCCTGTAGTTATCATGGTCTTTTCCATGTACTTTCATGCAAACATAATAACAAGATTCACGAAGACAACAAACACATACCACAGCTAGTATACTACATAGTATATTGAGAAAACTCACCTCACAAACGCAGTCACAATTACCACAACTCTCACAGACGATTAACTGGTACTACACACCACCTAATGAGACATTCAAGGTCAAAACTTAGATCACCCTCTAAAACTACTCAGTTGACCAAAACTCAACCATGTCAAAAAGTTAATGATCAATGACCACCACACCGTGGTAAGGGGTTTGCCACGTCGTGGCTATATAACAAATTCACAAACAACTTTTCCACCAATTTGTGGCAACCATGCTACCACGTCGTGGAAGCAACCCAACAAAACAGTCGCGAGACCCTCCTTCACCACGTCATGGCGAGCATCTTGTCACGTCATGGTTTATGGATGAAGACAACTTAATTGATTAAGCTCTTAATCTGATATGCCCTTTGCTTAAACTTTCCATAAGGATTTTAGAGACCCTAAAGGTTCATAAAAATCAAAACTTTATGGACATGCATGACCCATGCATGTCCTTCATTCAAACTAGGTCAAAAAGGTAAGAAATAGAGCCTAAACTCCATGCATGGCACTCAAACTTCACAAGAGTTTAGATCTGGAACATATAAGGAATTTAGGACTTCCAAGACCCATAAAGTTGCAACCTTTAAGGTAACTAGCCATTCAAACTTCATGAAAGGAATAAAAGCTCATAAAATGACATAACAGTATATCTAGTGGAGTAATGACCAAGATAGCAACTTTATACATCCAAATGATCAGAAATGTGATGAAGGTTATGGATCTAAGATGGAACCAAGCACATAAGAAACAAGAGAGACTCCTTCTCCCTTTTAACCTTCACAAAATGAGCTCACCCACTCAAAACACACACAAGAAGGCTAGGGTTTGATTTGTAGACTTGGAGGGGGGTGGATGTTGAGGATGAACGAAACCCTAGCCATCACATCCTTTAAAGATGACCTTAAGCCTGGAAAATTAGGGTTTGAGCTTGGGACGACGCCACGTCGTGGCTACTTTAATGATCACGGACAAAAATTGATTGGCACGTCATCGTGATCTTCCCCACCACCAAAACTCCACAAGATTTAAGCATCAAAATTTATTTATGGAAACCGGATATTACAATTAACATGTTCATTTGTGCGTTATTTTGTAAAGACTAAAATGTCATAAAATTGTGTTTTTCAGATTTTAAAAAGCAATCACTATGCATATAGTTATTAAAAAAGATTATGAAAATATTTTTAAAATCTGTCAAAAAATGTACGAAGTTATTATTATTATTATTATTATTATTATTATTTATTATATACTTTTAATTTCTATATTTTCATCTAGACCTTCAAACATTTTAAATTTTATAATATATATATATATATATATATATATATATATATATATATATATATATATATATATATATTAGAAATTTAGTTTACTTAAAAAAATTGTTCTTCACTATTTCTAGAAATTAATAATTTCTATTAACGGACTCCGATCTGACTCTGAACTATGCATTGTCCCCTATGTAAAAAAAATACAAACACACAAAAAATCTAACTAATCCAAAATTTCGTTTGCGATTGCACATTGTACTTTTAGACCCATATGTTATCCCAGTCGATGAATGAAGTCTCGTGAGAGATTATGTTGAACACAACCATAAAGTTCACAGAGTGCCTCATATAATGAAGTATCGTGAGAGATTACCTTGATGTAGCTTGAGATCTTGTAAAGAGTCAATGCGGTCAACTTTTACTTCATGTTGTGTCGCAGATGTAATGTAAGACTTTAAATAGTGCCCTTTTGCTTAAAAAGAGTCACCATTTTTTCATATTGTATTTTGATGGCTTCGTGTAGTGCAAAATTTTTGATTAGGTATGGTCTAACCCTATAACATTCGTAATTTGGTATGTTTCCCTTTTAGCCCCTTAATGCAAAATCCTTATCTTTTTTGTCACTAGCTAGTATGCGGGGCGTACTCTATGAGTACGCTTAACGTACTAGCTCTTATCTTTTTGGTTCTGTAGCCGAACAGTTGGATGATTAGACAGGGGAGTTCATTTCGTCTGAGATTACCCGCAGCATACTTGAGCAGACTCTTGTGATCTTTGGTACGGTCAAGGAGGGCATCCTAGAGATTTTGGATGATCGTTTGAGAGCTTTTCGGTCTGAGATGGTGGCATTTATGGGGGCTTTCATGTTGAGCTTCCGGGAGTTCCGAGCATGTGGGGCTCCGGAGTACTTCGAGGAGAAGGATCCGATCGCGAGCATACGATTGTTAGTGGATGCCGCTAAAGCCTTCCGCACTAGCAGTTGTCCCGATGGGGAAAAGGTTAGACTTGCTTCGTGTCTTCTGAAAGACAGAGCTCAAGATTGGTGGGAGGAGGTTGGACACTCCGTGGGTGATGTAGCAGTTGATTCGATGACACAGGATAAGTTTGTGACTAGATTTCAAGCTGAGTTTGCACCGGTAATCGAGGTACAACAGTTGGCGAGGGAGTTTTAGGACCTTCACCAGACTACTGAGACGGTGGCTGAGATCATCGCTATGTTCTGCGAGAGGGCATTGTTGGCTCTGCAGTATGTGGTGGATTAGGAGATGAAGAATGCGAGATACCATGAGATGTTAAGGAGTGATATTTGACAGTTCATGAGCCGATCCAGTTGAAAGACACTGGAGGATATGATTGCGAGAGCCAAAGAGAGGGAGATTGATCTAGAGATGAGAGGAAGGGGAAGCCGGATCAGGCTAAGGTTTCAGGGGGTTCGGGAAAGAGTCCCAAGGTATTTAATTCGAGATCGAGAGGCCAACAGGGCCGGAGCCGCTGTGGCAAGTGCGGAAAGACGCACGATGGGGCATACGGGGTGGGTGGTTTTGGCTGCTTCAAGTGCGGTCGGATGGGTCATATTAGTAGGGATTGCACTGCTACTACTATGACCACCATGGTATCTGATCTGATTTGCTTCCATTGCAATCAGAGGGGCCACAAGAAGGCCCATTATCCAAGTTTGGAAACAGCAGGACCAGTGGTAGCAACCACTCCAGCGACTCTACGGATTACTGATGGCCGCGAGGTCAAGGCGGATGCGCCTGTGGTGAGGAGCAGGGCTTTTCAACTGACAGCCAAGGAGGCTCGTGCAGCACCTGATGTGGTGATGGGTATGTATCTTCTCCTTATCTCTTTATTTATGTTGATTTCTCTTCTTATATCTATGTGTTTTATTTTAGGATCGTTCCTTGTGAATGGTATCTCCGCATTGGTATTGTTTGATTCGGGGGCTACCAGATATTTTGTATCGGTTGCGCTTAGCAAGAGGTTTGTTGGATCTCCGGGGGAGCTGGATTGTCCCTTAGAGGTCGAGATTGCTGATGATCGATCTGTCTGAGTATCTAGGGTTCATCAAGTTTGTGTTCTTGAGATGTTCAGCGAGCAGTACCCGATTGATTTGGTTCCCATTCCTTTGCACGGAAACAAGGTTATTATGGGGATGAACTGGTTGAGCCCCAATGGGGGCGGTAATTGATTGTGAGCATCAGTTGGTACATATTCGGACCCCAAGTGGGGGACAATTGGTGGTTCAGGGAGAGAGAGCATAGCGTGGGCCGATTCTAGGTTCAACAGCTAGGGTCAGACACTATCTTCATCAGGGTTGTTCCGGATATGTCGCCTATGTTATGGATACCCTAGATAAGGGTAAGGTGACTGTGGATGATGTGCCGATTGTACGAGAGTACCCATATGTGTTTCTGGAGGATTTACCTGGGGCACCATCGGAGAGACATGTGGAGTTTAGGATTGATTTGGTCCCGGGTGCGGTTCCGATAGCCAAAGCACAAGAGTTGTGTACACAGCTGCAGGAGCTGTTAGACAATGGGTTCATTCGACCAAGCAGTTCACCACGGGAGCATCGATCCTGTTTGTGAAGAAGAAGGATGGGTCTCATCGGATGTGTATTGACTACCGGGAGCTGAATAGGCTAACGGTGAAGAACCGTTATCTACTTCCAAGGATTGATGATTTGTTTGACCAACTTCGAGGTGCATCTTGGTTTTCCAAGATTGATCAGCATTCGGGTTATCATCAGATGAGGGTTAGAGAGGAGGATGTGCAGAAGACGGCCTTCCGTACTTGTTATGGTTATTTCGAGTTCGTGGTGATGCCCTTCGGGCTTACTAATGCTCCAGCCGCGTTCATGGACCTCATGAATCGCTTATGCAGGTCAATGCTGGATCGGTATGTGATTGTATTCATTGATGATATCCTGGTCTATTCCAAGACACCAGAGCTGCATGAGGAGCACTTGGGGGAGGTATCAGAGACTTTGAAGAGGGATAAATTTTATGCGAAGTTCTCCAAGTGCGAGTTCTGGTTGCGCGAGGTGCAGTTTCTGGGGAACCTTGTCAACCAGAACGGTATTCTGGTCGATCCGGCCAAGGTCGAAGCCGTGATGAGATGGGAGGTTCCGAGGTCTCCGTCTGAGATTCAAAGTTTCCTAGGTTTGGCAGGTTACTATCGGAGGTTCATTCGGGATTTCTCCAACATAGCGGTTCCTCTGACTCGGTTGACAAAGAAGACGGTCACTTTTCACTGGGGGGCTGAGCAATAGGCAACTTCTGAGACCTTGAGACAGAGATTGTGTGAGGCGCCGATTTTGACCATGTAGGAGGGTGTCGAGGATTTCGTGGTTTATTGTGATGCGTCAATCACGAGTTTGGGTGTAGTTCTGATGCATATGGGTCGCGTGATTGCTTACGCTTCGAGGCAACTGAAGCCTCATAAAGCGAATTATCTGACGCATGATTTTAGAGCTAGGGGCAGTTGGTTTCCCCTTCAATATTTGGCGATATTACCTCTAGGGGGTCCGCTGTACTATTTACACGGATCACAAGAGCCTCAGGTATCTGATGGGTCAGTTGAATCTGAACATGAGGCAGCGCCGGTGGTTGAAAGTGGTGAAGGATTATGATTGTGAGATCCTTTACCATCCGGGGAAGGCCAATGTGGTGGCCGATGCTCTCAGCCGCAAGGCGGTCGCAGCTCCGATCATGGATATTTGTATGAGGATGACTGTGATTACTCCACATTTGGAGCAGATTCGAGGGGCTCAGGTTGAGGCTATGAAGGAAGAGCACCAGAAGAGTGAGCGCATAGTGGGTCAGGTGGCTTCCTTTGATTATGATAGCCAAGGGTTATTGACTCTCCATCAGAGAGTGTGGGTTCCGTATTGGGATGTTGGACGTCAGGTTCTGATGGAGGAGGCGCACAAGTCGATATTCTCCATTCATCTCTGGGCGACGAAGATGTATAGAGATCTTCGTCCTAATTATTGGTGGCCCTGTATGAAGCGATATGTAGCTTGGTACATGGAGTGGTGCTTGACTTGCAGGAAAGTCAAGGTCGAACATCAGAGGCCTCACAACAAGATGCAGCCATTAGACATCCCCGTTTGGAAATAGGAGGATATTACCATGGATTTTATTACGAAGTTTCCTCGGACTGCGCGCAGAGTGGATTTGATTTGGGTCATCATGGATCGATTGACCAAGAAGTTCGCCGAGATATAGATCAGGGTGGTCGTGGCACGACATGGGGTGCCAGTTTTTGTGGTTCAAACAGGGAAATCCGGTTTACTTCCAAATTTTGGAAGAGGTTCCACGACGAGTTGGGTACGTCTACATTTCAGCACGGATTTTTACGTGCAAACTGACGGTCAAAGTGATCGGACTATCCAGACGTTGGAGGATATGCTTCAGGCGTGTGTTTTGGATTTTGGTGGAAGTTGGGATACGTATCTCCCTTTGGCGGAGTTTACGTATAACAACAGTTACCACGCCAGAATTGATCGACCTCCTTTTGAGATGCTCTATGGGAGGAAATGCAGGACCCCGATATGTTGGGGTGAGGTCGTTCAGCGAGTCTTGGGGAGTACCGAGGTGGTACTCAAGACTACTGAGTTGATTCAGCAGGTTCAGAGTAGACTCCAGACAACTCAGAGAAGGCAGAAGAGCTATGCTGACAAGCGCCGATCAAATCTAGGGTTCTAGGTTGGGGATATGATTCTCCTGAAGGTGTCACCTTGGAAAGGTGTCATCAGATTTAGGAAGAGAGGAATTTAGGCCCCAGGTACATCGGTCCTTTCAGGGTTTTGGCTCGGGTGGGCCGGGTTGCTTATCGCTTGGATCTTCTCGAGGAGCTTAGTTAGATCCATAGCACGTTCCACATCTTTCAATTGTGGAAATGTTTAGTCGATGATTCCGCGGTGGTTCTATTGTAGTATATTCAGGCAGATGATCGCTTGAACTATATGGAGAGATCGGTGGAGATTCTTGACAGGAACACGAAAACCTTGAGGAACAAGGTTATTGAGCTGGTGAAAGTTCAATGGCAACATCGCAAGGGTTCGGATTGGACGTGGGAGCTGAAGGACAAGATGAGGGAGCACTACCCAGAGTTGTTTGGGGCAGCGGACTTCGAGGACAAAGACTGATTCAATTGGGAGGGGGGATTGTAACATTCATAATTTGGTATGTTTCCCTTTTAGCCCCTTAATACAAAATCCTTATCTTTTTCGTCCCTAGCTAGTACGCGGGGCGTAGTCTATGAGTACGCTTAGCGTACTAGCTCTTTTCTGGACGCGGGATTGACCCACGTATGCAGGGCGTACGTGGAGTACGCATGGCGGCAGGGGCAAACCCTAATTTTTAGGGTTTGCACCTTATTTAAGCAACTTATACCACCTTTGGACATTCTATTGATCAGCCTCCATCACCGTATACCCTAAGAACGAAACCCTAAGGGCCTTTTGTGAGTTTTGAGCTTGAATGTGAGATTTGGTGATGTTTTAGTGAAAGAAGAAGAATAAGAACACTTGGAGGTTGCTTGGGAGTAGCTTGAGCTTGTAGATCTAGATTCATATTCATCTTAGCAAGTCATTTGAGGTAAAAATCTCCCATCTTGATGATTCTGTGTGCTAGATCCAACTTAGGGTGTTATTTATGCATTTTGGGTCTTTTGAGCTAAAGATGAGTTTATGGTCTCCTCCATAAGCCATAAATGTTAGATCTTAGCTCCATTAAGGTACCTTGTCCATAAAAATGCAAACTTTATGTAAGATATTGGTCCATGCAAGTGCTAAGATTCTTATCAAGCTTCTTTTTGAGTGTTGGGTCTCATTAAGACATGGATGAGAGTAAAGTTGACAAGTTTACTTGTTAAGTCACCATTTAGGATCATATCTGGAAGTTTGGCTTATTGGCTTAAACGATTAAGTGCTTAATAAGCTGGGTTGGTAATCTGGGGAGTACGCGGGGCGTACCTAGCTGGTACGTTGTGTGTATTGGCCCCAGAAGGAGTATGTTAAGCGTACGAGCTGAGTACACAACGCGTACTCAGCAGATTGACTTTCGGTTTGACTATCACAGGTTTGAGCCATATGTTGGGATTTTTAGGGTTTGGGCCTTGTTGGGCCATTGGACTTCTGACTTTTTGCCATGGATAGACTATGGACTTTCATGGGATTAGGTCCATAATGATTTTTGGGCCCAATTTGGAATTTAGGCCTTATTGGGCCTTGGGATGCCATTTAGGAATCTGGGCCTTTCGAGCAAATGGGTTGGGCCTTGGTTTTGGGCCAAGTAAGAAAAAGGGTAAAATGGTCTTTTACCCTGGATATTGGACAAGTAGCTTAGATTATTGATTATGGGTTGAGATCCAATTATTAATTGGATATTAATATAGGATGTTAGCGCAGAGAATTTCTGGACCAGCAGACCGAGATTTATTTGTGAGATTCAACAACTAGAGGTGAGTTTCCTTACTGTGTTTAGCGGGTCGAAGGCATCAATGTCATCCCATGGTTTATTATGATTAGGATGCTAATTGTCTACGTGACTCTTGCATATGTTATGTGTTTATATGTATACCGGGCTGGGCCAGATGACTATCATGTATGCTTTTTATCTTTGTGATTATTGCATGTGTTTATATTATTATATGTTTATTTGTTTATATTTATACTGGGCGAGACCCGATGCCAGGCGGGGCCTGATGACTGACAGATCTGTTCCGAGCAGGGGTCGATGTCGGGCGGGGTCCGATGGCTGGTAAAGCCTATTATATGTTTGATATGTATGATATGTGGTATTTTGGGGAACTCACTAAGATTTGTGCTTACGACTTTCATTTTATGTTTCAGGTACTTCTGGTTACAAGGGTAAGAGCTCGGGATGACTGCATTGCACACACCATATTGTTCCGTGTTTTCTACGACTCTGATGTACTTGGATATTATTTGACACACTCTGATTTTCACTATGGTTTTATGATATTGATTGGGTTGATGGTTTATTTAATATAAAAATCAAAATTTTTGGTCTTAATTTTTTGGGACGTTTCAAACCCTTTTATTTTATTTTACTTGCAAAAAAAAAAATAATCACGAGTTAGTGCCATACCGTCTGCCCCTTTTGAAGGTATTGATTTTAAACTCTGGATCATGGAATGCTTTCATCTTAGACTTTTAGGTAACTATACAATTATACATTACATTTTGAATAATTCGTTTAAGTGAAATTTATGTCCATCCAAGTTCACTTAGGTACCGTTTGGCAGAGGAATTGGGTGGAACAGAACTGGACTGAACAGGACTGGACTGGACATGACAAATAATTTGTATAGCGTTTGGTAAGACTGGACAGAACTGAATAAGTTTTCTGAAACTGTTTGGTAACAATAGAACTGGACAGGACAAGATGCAAAAATGACCATACTACCCTTATGCAAAAAATATTTATAATAACTTTATTTAACATACATAACTTCAAAATAAACATTTTTAGTAAAAAAATTATTTAAAATTCTCATTAAAACAAGCTCTAATACCAAATAATCAAATTTGCTTCAAAATTAACAAACTTCTAAACCAAAATGGTTTCCGAAATCCTTATTTTTATATAAAAAATAAAAAACTTCAATTGTCATCTTCCAATATAGTCTTCGCAAAAAGTGGTTTGGTAGTTGCGTCCAAGCTATTCCACATCGGTAACAATTCAGGCTTTTTGTAAACTTCAAACAAACTCGCATGATTTCTGAAGAAGACAACTCCATGGTCTTCAACTCTTCATGTATAGTTTTTAACTCTGTGAGGTCATTTGTTGAAGACGTAATAGCCCTAGTCATTTTCTGGATTTCCTCGGATACGGTAGCTAACCCCATTTAAATTACATGTGTTACTTCTTCTGATGCCGCTTTTCTTTTTCTATTTTGCGCCGAGTCTTTGGGATTTGGATTGGAGGAAGTTGCAGTGTTTTGAGGATTAGAATTAGACGATGGAAAATTTTCTCCTTATTCGTTATCAACATTTTGATTTTCTGTCACATCAGCCGCCGATTCAGCCATATCGCCTGTAGCTCGATCTTTACCAAAAACATTTTCTAGTTGCTCGTATGCAGGGAATGGTTTGTTCGCGACATAGTTTTTGTTTGGATGTTTCTAGTAAAACAAACAAAGTTACATGTAAAACCATATATTTAATACTTAGTTATGCATACAAATATATATATATATATATATATATATATATATATATATATATATATATATATATATATAATCACTAACCTTTAGGCATTTCTCTAATATCTCAGTAGAATCAACTACTACACATTTACGAGCATCATCCCAACCAAACCCACTTGTATTTTGCATATCATATGCAACCGAAATTTACCCTTTAAACGTTTGATTTTGTTTTGTACGTGCTTTGCTGTTACATTAATACCAACGACTTTTTCCCGCAACTTTAGAACGACTTGATCATAGGTTCCAAGCCTAAAGCTTACATTATCACCTCTACCACCGATAACAACATTGTCTTGAAGGATGGTAATCAATGCATCCTCTTCTTCTTGAGTCCATTGACGTCTGTCTGTCATGATTTGTTATCTGCTTTTGTCATATTATACATAACAAAGGTAAATATATAAAAAATGGAAAATATAAAAACAAATCATCCACTAAGAAAGTTAAAATTAATAAAAACATACACAAAAATCAAAGTTGTTCACATCAATAACAATTACAAATAACAAGCTTAAAAATAAAAGTTCTAAAATTAAAAAAACAATCTACTAAGACCTAGTTGACATCCAAGACTCAAACATTTCTTGTGCTAAATCATCTCTCCATTGAGTCCATTCATTACTTGATTCAACAACATCCACAATTTGAAAATGATTTGGTTGTTCTTCCCCGATAGGCATATCTTCAAAAATGCTAGACGTGTTTTCCTCCGGATCAAGAGCCATGTGTGTCCTAATAAAATTATGCAACAAAGCACATGCCATGACTATTCTCCCTTGAATTCTTATCGGATAAAATGAAGGACTTCTTAATATAGCCCAACGACTCTTTAGTAGACCAAAACACCTCTCAATAACATTCCTTGCTTGAGAGTGTTTCATGTTAAAGTATTCCTCCTTATTTGTAGGTGCACGTGTACTACCTTCCCATTCCCGTAAATGGTACCTAATACCTCTATATGGTGCCAAAAAACCTTCACCATTGATATATCCTCCATCAGCCAAATAATAGTTACCTATAATAAATAAAATAATCTATATGAATATGTAATTATGTTTACTTCAAATATTTAGTAATTATTGTTTTAGCTTACCAATTGGAATCTTCAAACCATTATGTCTAGTAATTGCATCCTGCAAAACCCTTGAATCAGTAGTCGAACCTTCCCAACCAGCTAAGACGTAGACAAAACTCATGTCACGATTGCAGACACCTAACATTTTCATTGCTATATTACCCTTTCTTGTTCGGTACCTTGGTTTATCTGAGTTAAGGACATTAACTTCAATATATGTTCCATCAATACCCTATAAATAAAATACTAACTCGTTCTTAGTTCAAACCTTATATTAATTTGTAATATATCATAATAATATTATAATGATTACCTGGAACCATTTCCATCGGTTGTCTGTACAATCATTTGCAACAGGCATTGGGTTAACAAACAATATGTCTTGCAAATGTATCAAAGCACCTAAAACTCGATGAACATAACGACTTACTGTTTCCCCTGACTGATAGAATCTAACTTGAATACATATGTTTTTTTTGTGGTGTGCTAATATGTTTAAGAATATAGCAACTTGCTCCACGATGGTCACTAAACCATCCTTTAATAATCCACCACGAGTTTGTAGTAATTCACATAAACGTGCAAATGCATTTCTGTCCATACGTAACTCATTTATATAATTTTCATCACTTTCATGTGTGATACGTTGTATTTCTATTGACCTTTTCGAAATTGTGTCTAACCTACTTTCTAATGTACTTTCACTTAGATCTCTCCTTTGAGCTTCTTTTTCCTCACATTCAATTAACCAAAGTCTAATTGTAGCTAGGCACATCAACAAGTGAATATAACTCTCAAATAATTTCACAAATAGGAGCAAATGATTACGATCCATATCTACAAAGTTTATAAAAAAACAAGTAAAAAAACAGCATATGCTTGACTATAATGACAAGCATACACATAAGGGGGTTGGTACAATCAATTAACAGGTATTAAAAACTTTGTGACAACTACAAACACACAACTACAAGCACTCATGGGCATTTTCGTCCATAATCAAGTATCTAAAACATGCATCTGACATAAACAATATAAACTCGATATGAACAAACTTATAGAACAAAATGTTTCTAAATTCAATAACTATTAATAAAAAACAAAGAATTTCAAAATTATTGGGTAAATATGTACACCGGGAGGCAACAAAACTATATTAGGCTTACAGGCTATCAAGATGTATTAGGCTGAGCATTGACTGTGGCAAATCTACACGGGTATACCGGTCATTTATCAGAAATGAGTTGAGGATGAAAAAAATGATGCCTACAACTGTGTTCATGCAGGGGTATAATGATCAATGTAAATTCAAGGGGTATAATTGTCAATGTAAGGTAATTTTTATTTTAAATCTTTGAAGAACGATGATGGAAATGATATTATGGCACTAGATTTTTTTATTCATTAATCATTTTGTAGTTTGGAGATTAAAAACTATTTCTATGGGTTCAAGCTGTAACACCCCATTTAATTATTAGATAAATAAATAAATTAGTGAACGAATAGTAGCCCTAAGATAAATAATGATATATCAAATGATGGTCTCGAAGGGCTAATTGTCATAATTTTATAAGTTGGGGGTTAAAAGTGTGAATTCCAGACTCAGTTTGTAAATATTTATGAAGACAGGGGCTCCGTGGTAATTATTTGGATTTAATTTGAAAGGAAAAGAGGTGGAAGGGCTGAATATGTCATAATTAAGATATTGGGGACTAAAGGGGTAACATAGGGAGTTGAATTGTAAAGATTTTAGAAGATGGGGGTTGTTTGGTAAAATATGGGACTTAATCTGAAAGGGATTTTCGAGGTCAGGGTTTAAATGGTAATTATGGGGGTTTATTTTGAAATAATTTCATGAGGGAGGGGCCGATACTGCCGTTATGGATGGATGTTTCAAAGGTGCCGGGTATTTAATCTAACCCTTAACCCTAAGCTCAGTGGTAGAGCGGTAGGCTGGTAACTGACTAGTCGGGCGTAGGTTCGAATCCTACTTGAAAAGCTTCCCTGGACTTTTTTGACTCTCTGCTTACTCCAGCCGTAAGTAAACTCGTACTAAGGCTTTACTTTTCATTGCGTTGGGAGTTACACATTTCATGTCATAGCCTGCTAGAGGTGACTTGTCCCCCTTGATGTTGTGGCATTGGATTAGTCTAGATCCCCAGTAGCTTCAGTGACATTGGCGGCTTTAAGGTATGCCTTAACTTCGTTCCAATTGATAAGATTTTCATCTAGATGACATAAGTTCAGTCATTCAGAATTGGCAAGCACCCGGAAGCACTAGACCAATAAGCTAGATCTCCCTACGGGGCATTGCACGTTCAATTCTTTCGAAGTTATTGGATCCTTTTCCGCGTTCGAGAAGGACTCTGTCTCATCTTTTTTTATTAACTATATTCATGCTTCATGAAAAAAAAATGAAGCAATCCGCTTCGCACCTTTATCCCTTTCTTTTTTGGGGGAAAATGCATCCATTTCAGTAGGCAGGAAGGGCACGGAAGCTACCGTTTCTAATTCTTTCTTTTTTTATTTTTTTTCTTTGAAAGGCAAAGCCTTAAATTAATAGGATCTAAAATGAAAGTAATTGGAGGGGGATTTAAGCCAGACCTCTAAAGAAAAGGCCCATAGGCTACATAATCATCAGATCAGGCATAATCAACAGGAGAGAGCCAAGCAAGGTTGACGAGAGCAGCGGATTATTTCACAATTACCCATACTCAAAGTGGAGTTCAATCGTCGAAAGTGAGATCTCTTTTAGGCCGGTCTTCTTTTCTCCGCCTTGTCGTCTTGGGTTGGGAAGGATACGACAGGCTCAATTCAAGAACACTCAATTTCAAGCTCAATTGTCGGGGAGGCCTCCGTTGATTGTGTACGAACAAAATACCATATCCCTCTAATAGTAGCAGACTGCGAAGTAGTCAAGGAGATAACTCTCGAGGAGAGTGATTGGGCCCAAACAAAGAAGGGAGGATCTGGAAGAGCACGAAAGCTACCGTTTCTAGAATGCGAGCAAGCTAGCTTGCTGACTCTCCTAGTGGTTTGGCGGCAAGGTGATGGAACAGCCGTACCTTCCCTCTTTCTTCATGTCCAGTAGCCGCTGCTACCTTTGGAACACCTCCAGCCGTCGCTGCTTCACTGAGGAACTCCGCCATCACAGCTCCGCCACCGGAAACATCGTGTTCGACCGGTTTGGCCGCCAAGACCGACAACTGAGTGCGTATTGTTGCTGCGAGAGTCGGGAGCGATCGGAAAACCGCTGGTAAGCCCATCTGCCACCTTCCCCTCTCCTATCCTTTGCTATTTCCGGTGAGCCGGCGTCGCATATATCGATTGCTGTCGGCGGCGGCCTTGTGGTCGTCGCCGCCGTTTGTCGCCACCTCTGTGGCATTCCGGCGATGTTCTGCCACCGTATAGGTGGCTGATTGTGCGTGTGTTCGCCTTTATGGGCTGATTGCGGAGCTAACAGTGGAATGTGTGTGTTATTTTGGGCAGGGAAGCAAGGTAAACCGCCGCCACCACCACGTGAGGTGGTGGTTGTCATCACAACTGCCGATGCTATCGCCTCGAGATGTCCGATGGGGTGTGTTTTTCATGTCCAGCACATGTTGTGTGTGTTGTAGGTGGTTCGTTTGGTCGGAAAAACCGAGAACAGCCACCACCACCACCGTGAGGTGGTGGCTGCCGCCACGTGCCACCGCCGACCACCACAAGGGTGGTTGCGTGCGTGTGTTTATTTTAGTGTAGTGTGTGTGATTATTTTGGGAGTTCATTGTAAAATTGTAATAGAAAATGGAATAATGAAATAAAGGAACCCTAACCACCACCGTGAGGTGGTGGCTGCCGCCACCGGCCGCCGTGTCGGGTGGCGGTGTGCTTGCATGATTGTGTTTGCTTCGTTTGGATGCTGAAACCCTAATGGGCTTAAGGATTTGGCTTTGGGACTATTGGGCTAAGATGGGTTGGAAACCCTAATTAGGGTTTGGAAAACCCTAATGTCATGAAACCCTAATTTGAGACTTATCGGGACCGCATCGAGATTAGTTAATGAATTTAAAATATTAATTAATAATCATTGGTAAATGAACTTAAGGCAATAATGGACTTAATGGATTAAGTCCTTAATGGGTTAAGTAGGAACACTTAACCCTAATCGATATTTTATGTGAGAAACCCTAAATTGGATTTGGGTTCTTATTGGGCCAATTGGGAACATGTTATGGACTAAAGAAATCATTAGGCCTTAGGATAGGACCCATTAGAGAGGCTTGGGCCTAATTTGGAAAGTTGGGCCATAAGTGGGCCATAATTAGGCCTTGAGGACTGGAATAAGTGGTTGGGCCTTAAGATAAGCCTATATAGAGGTTTGGGCCCAATTTGGAAAATTGGGCCATGTGTTGGGCTTTGGTCCATGGTTTGGCTTTTGGGCTTTTAATTGGGCCTTGAATTGAATAAAGCTGAGTTAGGGTAAAGTAGTCTTTTACCCCAAGTATAGAGTTGTGGTTATGTGTTGGAACCCAATTATTAATTGGGTATTGTTTGATGTTGACAGTTCGAGAATCTGTCAACCAGCAAGGGGAGTTTTATCTGCGGGGCTTCAGCAGTGCCAGGTGAGTCTTCTCACCATACCAATGGGTCTAAGGCACCAAGGCCGACCCATTTTATGATAGTTGGTATACTTGCTATGTAGAGGTGTGTGATATGTATGTATGCGTGATATGCGGTAGAGATAGCCTTTGTGGCTAATGGTAGAGACAACCTTTATGGATGATGCTAGAGATAGCCTTGTGGCTAATGGTAGAGACAGCCTTTATGGATGATGGTAGAGATAGCCTTGTGGCTAATGGTAGAGATAGCCTTTGTGGCTAACGGTAGAGATAGCTTGTATAGCTAATTGATATGTGCCAATGGTAGAGATAGCTTTTAGAGTTATTTGATATGTGATATGTAGCAGAAGTATCTATTATAGCTAATTGATATGTGCTAATGGTAGAGAGAGCTTTTATAGCTATTTGATGTGTGATACGTGGTAGAGTTGCTTTTATAGTTGATTGATATGTGATAACGGTAGAGATAGCTTTTTACAGCTAATACGATATGTGTTATGTGGATTGTGTGTGGGGTATGCGCTGGGGGACTCACTAAGCTTTGTGCTTACGGTTTACAGTTTTGGTTTCAGGCTGCATCGATTTGGAAATGAAGGGCTTGGATTGATCGCAGTGCACACACCTATGATTTCCGCAATGAATGGTTTTGGGACGAACTCTTATAATTATTTTACTTAATGATGATTTGGAATGTTTGAAATAAATGGTATCAATGTTTTAGCCATATTAAAAATGAAATTTTTACCCTTGATTTTTGGGTCGTTACACAAGCAATATTAGAAAGGTAATCAAGTAAAACAGATTATTGGAATGTGGCATTGAAGATATGTTTCTATGGATATACATGGGTGTATTTGATAGCATATTTTATTTCCTTATTTCTATTAATTTATTTTAGTATTTTTAGCTCTTTTTATTAGTATTGCATTGTATATTCTTTATTTCTTTATCATGGATTGTATCGGGGACTTTTTATTTTGCATGAGGAATTTTGCAGGATTTTGGAGCTCATTGCGGTTGCGGTTTGACTGGAGTTGGGCTTAGTGGGCTTTCGATGCATTATTGGGATTGGCGGATCCACCAAAGAAGATTTGCGCTTAAAAAGATAAAAGCTTGGATGAAGTGGGCTTGTGAAGATGGATCATGGAATGTTAATTTGGGCTTGGAGCATCCATTTTTGAAGCTAAAAGATGATTGGCTACTTTGAATCACGTGGGATATGGAGGGGACCAAGAGAATCTTTGGTAATGGGATGATTAGTGGAGGAAAAATGAGGCAATAGCATTCCAGCAGCACTTGCGCGGGTGGAATTTCCGTCGCACGGGTACCCGCGCAACTGCCCAGTTTTGGGCATTTTGGTCATTTGGCTTGCCATTACCTTGGGGGGATCAGATCTAGCAGTAATAACTTCGATTTTACACCATTGGAGACCAGAAGAAGGCGATTTTGAAGCTCAAGACTCATTTCTTTTCATCTTTCCAAGTTATTGGTAGTTTCTTTATGCAATTAGACTTTTGTGATTGTTGTTCTATTGCCATGAGTGGCTAAACTCTCTATATTGGTTAACTTTGGTTAAAACCTTTGAATGTTTGTGGGTTTTTGAAGGATTCATGCTAGATTATCAATTATCTTATGTTTATGGTTCTAGATCATATTTCTTATGCTTGTTTAATGCTTTTATCATGAGCTTGGCACTTGAATGAGCTATTGTTAGTTTATTTCTTTGGTTTTGCATTGAATCATTGAATTAACTTAGAACAAGGGCTTTATGATGGTAAAAATCATCTCTAGTTTATGAATCATAGCTCCTTTATGGATGTGTAAGCATTGACATCCTCTAGGAATTGGGGATTCCTTCTTTCTTAAGGCTAATTAACTTCTTGGGTTCAATTGCTTCAATTAAACCCTTGATCTTGATTAAGAAGGTGTGTTGTGGGCTTCCCCAACCTCCATACTACCTAAGAGGAATCTTGGCATATCATGCTTCATGATTGCTATAACCAATTTGGGATGAATGATAAGCTTCATGTTGAATCCTAATGATAAACACACAAATGTTCATTGTGTTGAATTGCCTTGGTTAACCAATTGTTCCCAACATTTGAGTATCTCACCATCTTGCTTAATTGCAAGCTTTTTAGTTATTCAAGTATTTTAGTTTTCAAGCAATCACAACACCCCCCCCTTTTAGTTTAATTGTAGTTAGTTAGTTTATTTACACTAGTTCTATTAGATTGCATACGTGATTGAATACAACCATTTCCCCGAGGATCGATACCCCTTTTTACCATTATATTACGTTTTATTTGCAAACAAAGGGTGTAATTTGCTTGGTGGACTTGACATCCCAACAATATTGGTCATTTATAAAAAATGAGTCAAGTATTACAACCAAATGACGCCTGCAAATGTTTTCATTCAAGGGGTACAATGGTCAATGGTCACTATAACATTAAATTAAAGTTTTTCCTATGGACGTTCATGTGACCTCCTAAGGCTTGAGCGTTTGTGAACCCTCTTTTGCAGTAGGTACACTCATAAGAACGGACCAGACCATCTTTGGCTCTATCAGGTGACAACGAGCAACCACTAGTTTCCTGATCGCTCGAAGTTTTTGAATTCTGGTGCTTCTCAGAATCCATAACTTTTAAAAGGGATGTCGATTAACACTTTACTGGATTTAAGGGTATATCAAGATCAAAAAATCCCTTTATTATAAGATTTAGGGTTGATGAAACTAGATAAAAAATACAAAGCAACTGATAACTAATAACATATCGATGCAGGTGAATAAAAAGAGAAATAAACTTGAAATCAATCAGGTAAGGTAAGTAGAGAAAGAAACATCGCACCTTTGAAATCGAATTCCTTGCAGATGAGATATCGTGAAATTGATTAGACTCAGAATTACCTGGTTGATTATGCGGAGAAGATAATCGACTACCAACGTATGTATAGCAAGAAAGACGAGATGATGCTACGAGAAAGATGGAGACGAGGCTACAGAAGCATTCCTAATAAGGGTATTTCCGTCCAGGGAATAGAAAATAAAAACGTGTTCCACCTATTTGGGTGGGACTATTTTTTATATGAATAGTCCCATTGGACTTGGTCAAAAAAAATTTGTTCCAGTTCTACTTGTGTCAAACACCTTCTGAAAAATAATAGTTATGTTCTGTTCCACTTAGTTCCCCCTACCAAATAGGGCTTATTGAATGGGCATAATACATGTAACCGTCATATTTGGGGTTAAAATGTTTGTTCTTTTTAGTAAAACTAAATTCTCAAAAATTAAAATAAATAAAAAACAAATCATTAAATTAAATATTGAAAAAAATAATTATTAATACGTTTTAAGGTGTTCTAAGTTATTAGTGGTGTTAAAGTGAAAAATTAACTTTTAGGGACTAAATATGTCAATTTCAAGAAAATTATTTTGACATTTACTTGACTGAGGATAAAAGATGTTAAGAATTTAGTTATGTGACATTAGTTTAGTAAAATGAAAAAGTTGGATAACAATTGGAATTGTTTGTGGTCAATTGGAGAAAAGATGAACATAAGGGACTAAATGTGACTAGTTATAAAAAAATAGAACTTAAACATTCTTTACCTCCATACTTAGTCATTCAAATGAACCTTTAACATTTTGAAGGATGTAGAATGGAATGACGATTTAGAGCTTAAAGGACGAGTTGATATCATTAAGAAGTGCTTTGGAAGGTGTAACACTCATAAAAATTCATGAAAATTTTTGAACTTTTAATTAAACCAAAAACCATTGTTGTATACAATTTTTTTCAAAATAAGTTCAACATCAGAGAAATCTCAGAAATCATGAAATAAAAATATGAGGAGGTACACGATCACGTCTTCGCCTTCCCGCGATCCTCTAAGGTACCTGAAACATAATCCATAACTGTAAGCCCAAAGCTTAGTTAGTTCCTCCAAAATACCAACACAATACAAAACCAGAATAATATCATAAACAACATGTACTCAAAGCCTTCAGTCTGACTGGAACGCCCCACCGGCCTACAGTCTATCTGGTACGCTCACAGAACCTATGAAACATCCCAAAAATACCGGCTAAAAATTTCATTTTTAAATTAGGTTAATACATAAAAACATCGTTACAAAACATTCATAATATTAATTTATGTCTGAAAACCGGTAACATCATAGTAAAATATTCAGAGTACATCCCAGAAAATCCATAATGCGGAAACAAGAGTGTGTGTGATATGCCGCTACCGCGCCGGCTCCTTTCCCCTAGCTGAAGAGATACCTGAAAACAAAACTATAAAACGTAAGCACGAAGCTTAGTGAGTTCCCCCATAATGCCACATACCATGCAATCATATAATGAGTAACTAAGGGATACGGGCCTCGCCCACACCCATAGAGATACGGGCCTCGCCCACACTCTGCTATCCATGGAGATACGGGCCTCGCCCACACTTCACTACTAAACCATAACATACAAGTATCACACAGACAACAAGTATAAGCAATTCTATCATACTGGCATATAACACAATCAAACTCAGCTATGAGATACGGGCTCCGCCCACACTCTGATACTAACATATCGTCTATACGGGCCGGCCTTGGTGCCTTAGACCCGTCCCTACTGGAAGGAAACTCACCTCGAGAGTAGCTGCCGAAAACCTGCTCAGACTACGCCTGGCTGCCGCACCGGTAATCCATCCGGCTATAAATCCGTAAACATGGATTAGGTACTCATAAATACCCCTAAGGTCAAATGACTAGTCAAAGTCAACTCCTTGGTCCAAGTCAACCTTCTGATTGACTGGACTCGCCGAGTCCATATGGCGACTCGCCGAGTCCTTCTATGTCTAGCCCGACTCTGACTCATCGGGTCCCTGTTCCCACTCACTGAGTCAGCCTGACTCGCTTGACAGGGACAACTGACAAACCCGCGACTGGACTCGCCGAGTCCAAGGGGGTGACTCGCCGAGTCCGACGAACAGATCTCACAATTCGCTCCAATCCTCCATCAGAACATCAACCTTGTAGATTTGGAGATTCTGGGACTATAGCTACACGTTAAATTGCTAATTCCACGTGCGACTACGGAGGGTTGGACCTCCTACACTTAAACCCTTCTTATCCTAGTGACTAATCATATGACTCGCCGAGTTGGAAGAACAACTCGTCGAGTTCAAGGCTATATTCAAGGGACTCGCCGAGTTTGAAGAATCGACTCGCCGAGTACCAGACAATCTTCATAGGACTCGCCGAGTTGTTTATCCAACTCGCCGAGTCTAAGGCCATCTTCATGGAACTCGCCGAGTGCACTTTGGCACTCGCCGAGTACCCTTCGACTCTTCACCCATTCTGGCCAATTCTGAGACATGCAATGGTCCCAAACCATAAATCTAAGCTCCTAGGGCATAAACACACGGAGTTTGGGAGGTTTAAGGTCTTGCAATCCACATATAAGGGACAAAAAGGGAATCTATTATACTAAAGATCAAGAAGGAGCTTTCTTACCTGGTTAGGAGCTTCTCCCAGGGTAGATTTCGGGTCTATCACACTTCCTTGCACCCTCCAACTTCCTCCTTCTTCTTCTAAGCTTCAAACTTCCTTCACCAAGCCAAAATCACTCACAAGGATCAAAATGGGCTAGGGTTTCGCTCTACAGTTCTTCTGGAAGAGAATGGGACGAAATGGGTGTTTTAGAATGGGTAAAATAGGATGCAATGTCTGGAAATAGAGTTTCATTCAGACAGGTGGACTCGCCGAGTCCATGCATCGACTCGCCGAGTTCACCGCTCAAATCCCGTGTCTACCCTGCTGCTACTCGGCGAGTCGGGACGCAGACTCGCCGAGTTCGTGGCAAAATTAGGATAAAAACTTAAATAAAATCATACCATGAACCCGGTGTTACAAATCTCCCCCACTTATTTTAGACTTCGTCCTCGAAGTCTGTCGCTCCCTTTCAGAACAACTCCGGATAATGCTCCATCATCTCATTCGCGGGCTCCCAAGTCCATTCCGAGCCCTTCCGATGCTGCCATTGCACCTTCACCAGCTCCACCCTTTTGTTCCTCAGTTCCTTCGACTTCCGGTCTAGGATAGCCACAGGCCGCTCGATATAATTCAGGCTGTCATCGATCTGGATGTCCTCCAAAGGTACCACTGCTGAATCGTCCACCAGGCACTTCCGCAGCTGGGAGACGTGGAAAGTGCTGTGGATCTGACTGAGTTCGGCTGGCAGGTCCAGCCGATATGCCACCTTGCCCACTCGGGCTGCAACCCTAAACGGTCCAATATACCTGGGACCCAACTTGCCCTGTTTCCTGAATCGGATGACGCCCTTCCACGGCGACACTTTCAGGAGAACCATATCCCCGACCTGGAACTCCAGGTCTGATCGGCGCTTATCGGCATAACTCTTCTGCCGACTCTGAGCAGTCTGAAGCCTGCTCCGGACCTGCTGAATCTTGTCTGTCGTCTTGAGCACTACTTCGGTGCTCCCCATGACTCTCTGTCCAACCTCGCCCCAACATATCGGGGTCCTGCACTTCCTCCCGTACAACATCTCGAAGGGAGAGCGGGCAATACTCGCGTGATAGCTGTTGTTATATGAAAACTCGGCTAAAGGAAGATAGGTATCCCAGCTACCACCGAAGTCTAAAACACACGCCCGCAGCATATCCTCCAGAGTCTGGATGGTCCGCTCGCTCTGGCCATCCGTCTGCGGGTGAAAGGCTGTACTAAAATGCAGACGAGTACCCAGCTCGTCATGAAACTTCTTCCAGAACCTGGAAGTGAACCGCACATCCCTATCCGAAATCACTGAAACTGGCACCCCGTGCCGTGCCACCACCTCTCTGACGTAGATATCGGCCAATTTCTCGGCCGAGATGCTCTCCTGAATTGGGATAAAGTGGGCGCTCTTGGTCAATCGATCGACGATGACCCATATCGAATCCACTCCCCGCGCGGTCCTGGGAAGCTTGGTGATGAAATCCATCGCGATGTCTTCCCATTTCCACAGCGGGATATCCAACGGCTGCATCTTGCCGTGCGGGCTTTGGTGTTCGGCCTTGACCTTCCTACAGGTCAGACACCGCTCAACGTACCATGCTACATCCCGCTTCATGCAGGGCCACCAATAGTCCAGACGAAGATCCCTATACATCTTCGTTGCCCCTGGATGAATGGAGAATCGGGATTTGTGCGCCTCCTCCATCAGAACCTGGCGCACGCCTCCGAGGTATGGAACCCACACCCTGCAGTGTAATGTCAATAATCCCCTACTGTCATGGTCGAAGGAGGAAACCTGTCCCACAATTCGCTCACTCTTCCGATGTTCCTCCTTTATAGCCTCCTGCTGAGCCTCCCGGATTTTCTCCAAAAGCGGAGTCACCACTGTCATCCGCATGCAAATATCCCTGATCGGCGCCGCCTTGCTGCTAAGCGCATCGGCCACCACGTTGGCCTTCCCCGGGTGATAAAGGATTTCACAATCATAATCCTTTACCACATCAAGCCACCGACGCTGCCTCATATTCAGATTTGGCTGGTCCATGAGGTACCTCAAACTCTTGTGGTCCGTGTAAATCGTACAGCGAACCCCATAGAGGTAATGACGCCAAATCTTGAGGGCGAACACAACAGCCCCCAACTCCAAATCATGCGTCGGGTAGTTCGCCTCGTGAGGCTTCAGCTGCCTCGACGCGTAGGCGATGACATGCCCTCTTTGCATCAATACCGCGCCCAAACCTGAGATGGACGCGTCGCAGTATACAACAAAATCCTCCATGCCCTCTGGCAAGGCTAAGATTGGCGCCTCGCACAATCTCTGTCTCAGTGTCTCGAATGCTGCCTGCTGCTCAGGCCCCCAACGAAAGACCACAACCTTCCTCGTTAACCTGGTCAGGGGTAATGCTATCTTGGAGAAATCCTAGATGAATCTTCGATAGTAGCCAACTAATCCTAGAAAACTCTGAATCTCAGATGGAGACTTCGGAACCTCCCATCTCATCACGGCCTCCACCTTGGCCGGATCCACCGAAATCCCGTTCTGGTTGACAAGGTGCCCAAGAAACTGCACCTCGCGCAACCAGAACTCACACTTGGAGAACTTAGCATACAAGTTCTCCCTTCTCAAGGTCTCCAAAACCTCCCGCAAATGCTCCTCATGCTGCTCTCGCGTCTTGGAGTAAACCAAGATATCATCAATAAATACTATCACCGACCGGTCTAACATCGGTCTACACACGCGGTTCATGAGGTCCATGAACGCGGCAGGAGCATTGGTGAGCCCGAAAGGCATCACCACGAACTCATAGTGGCCATAACGTGTCCGAAATGCCGTCTTCTGCACATCCTCCTCTCTGACCCTCACCTGGTGATACCCTGAACGCAAGTCTATCTTGGAGAACCAAGATGCTCCCTGAAGCTGGTCAAAGAGGTCGTCAATCCTCGGGAGTGGGTAGCGATTCTTCACCGTTACCTTATTCAGCTCCCTATAATCGATACACATCCGATGCGACCCGTCCTTCTTCTTCACAAACAGAATCGGGGCTCCCCAGGGTGAACTGCTCGGTCTAATGAAACCCTTGTCTAACAGCTCCTGAAGCTGTGTAGACAACTCCTGCATCTCAGGAGGAGCCAACCGATACGGTGCCTTGGCTATCGGAGCCGCACCAGGGACTAGGTCGATCCTGAACTCCACCTGTCGCTCTGGAGGTACCCCAGGCAGCTCCTCGGGGAATACATCCGCGAACTCTCGTACTACGGGCACAACGCCCACCGTCGCCTTACCCGCCTCCCAGGTGTCCATGACATATGCGACATATCCTGCGCAACCCTGCTGAAGGTAACGCCTTGCCCTCGCTGCCGAACAGAAAGCTGGCCCTCGCTGTGATCTCTCACCCTGAATTACTAACTCTCCCCCACTTGGGGCTTTGACTCGTACTAACTGTTGCGCGCAATCTATCACTGCCCCATTGGGACTCAGCCAATCCATACCAATAATGACCTTGTTTCCCCGCAATGGAATGGGAACTAGGTCAACCAAATACCGCTGTTCGAACAACCTTAACACACAATCTCGGAAGACCTCTGATGCTCGCACCGACCGGTCGTCCGCAATCTCGACCTCTAAAGGGCAATCCAACATGCCCGAGGACTCAGGAAACTTCTTGCTAAGTGCAAGAGAAACAAAGGATCGGGTAGCCCCCGAATCAAACAACACCTAGACTGGAATACCGTTCACATGGAACGATCCTAAACGTATATACACAGAGCACATATCAATATCATAAATCTCATATAAATAGGTCAGAGGGAAAGAATCATACCCGTCACCACATCGGGTGCAGCGCGTGCCTCCTCGGCTGTCAGCTGAAATGCCCGGCTCCTCACCACCGGAGCCTCTGCCTTGCCCTGCCGGCCATCTGTAATCCGCAGGGTCGCTGGAGCTGGCGCCTGTACTGGCGCTGCTGCTGTCAACTGGGGGCAGTTGGCCCTCTTGTGGCCCCTCTGGTTGCAGTGGAAACACAGCAACTCAGATGTCTGAATAACCGGAGCAGGGGCAGTACAATCCCTGTTGAAGTGTCCCGTCTTGCCGCACCTGTAGCAGCCTGTCGCTCCTAACCTACACGCTCCCTCGTGCGACCTGCCGCACTTCCTGCAGCGGCCCGGTCCTGAATGGCCTTTCGGCCTACCATCTGATCCCTTGGGCTTCTTTCCCGAAGCCCCTATCGTCTGTCCCTCCTCTGCCTTCCTCTTCCGGATGTGCTCCAGATCTATCTCCCTCTCCCTCGCCCTAGCAATCATAGAATCCAGGGTAGGGCAAGCTGAAAAACTGACATGCTCCCGAATGTCGGCTCGCAGCATGTCATGGTAGCGGGTCCTCCTCATATCCTCATCACCTGCATACTGGGGCACCAGTAATGCCCTCTCCCGGAACTTGGCAGTGATCTCCGCCACTGTCTCTGTCGTCTGCCTCATATCCAAGAACTCCCGTGCCAACTGCTGGAGCTCCACCGCAGGCGCGAACTCCGCCCTGAATCGTGTCACAAAGTTCGGCCATGTCATAACCTCAATGGCCGCGGCTCCCAAAGAGTCACAAACCGACTCCCACCAGTCTCTAGATCTGTCACGTAGACACCCTGCTGCAAATCGTACCTTCGACCCCTCGGGGCAGAAGCTGATCAGCTGTGCAGACTCAAGGTCTGCAATCCATCGTCTGGCAGCAATGAGGTCCTTCGCCCCGTGGAAATCTGATGCACCACTGCCCCTGAAGTCCTTAAAGGACAGTGTGCGTGGTCCTGACTGGCTAGCCGCCATATCACTCCTGAACGCCCTGAGACGATCCTCCATCAACTCTACAATACCCTCCTTGATCGACCCGAAGATGATGGGAGTCGACTCGAGGATGCCCCTGGTAATCTCTGACGCAATGAACTCGCGTAGACCCTCATCAACTGGTTCGGACCCTGAACCCGAACCCGATCCTGATCCTGAGCCTCCCGCTCCCTGTCGTGTGGTCACCATACTGCAAAACATAGCATAACCACCATCATACTATATTCCACTAACGAGGCTCACATTCATATCACAAGTCCCCGGTCTCGTCTCGGCCCTTTTTGAATCGAGTACGGATCCTCCGCTTTCAGTAGTACGGGCCCATACTACCTTCCACGTCTATCCGTACCTTCCTCAAGAATTGCCTCAACTCAACCAAGCCCTTTTTACTAATACTGCGGTTCTCGTGCTACTCTCGCCCTAGGCTTGCCCTAAGTAATCGCCATCCCACTCTCTGCCATCAGCTGCACAAGAAGTCCCTGCTTTCTTTCCATAACTAGCTTGCGAATACTATTACATATTACTCAGACTAGATAATTCTTCGAATGAGAGGTCCTACCCTACAACGGTTGGACTCAAACAAGAGCTGCGAAATAGGGCTAGACCCAACCTTCTGAAATTATTTAATCCTTGCAATATGTAACTTAGCATATTCGTTCACTAGTTAGTGAAAGACGACTAGAACTCCTAATAGCACAAAGCAAGCAGCATTCGGGCATTGAGTACACATAATCAAGTATATACTACTCTGGCTATCATACTGACTGATCTGTACTAGCATGCAATTCTTAAAAAGCCGAAACACATAAAGCAGGCACATAAGGCATCATTCCTAGATCCTTAGTCCTATTCTAGCATGCTGTTCTACTGAAACTGAAATTGATAATCATAACGTAAACTTGTATGGGTACTTTGGGGAAAACTTACTTGAGCTCGGCCGGTCGCGCAGATCACACACCTTTTTCTTTTTAGAAACCCCTTTTTACTTAGTCTTTAGAAAATCATTTCTTATAAAAATCTTTTAATCCCTCGATTTGAGTCCAGACACCCCCGAAGGTGTGTCCGAATCCCTCAAACCAGGGCTCTGATACCAACTTGAAACATCCCAAAAATACCGGCTAAAAATTTCATTTTTAAATTAGGTTAATACATAAAAACATCGTTACAAAACATTCATAATATTAATTTATGTCTGAAAACCGGTAACATCATAGTAAAATATTCAGAGTACATCCCAGAAAATCCATAGTGCGGAAACAAGAGTGTGTGTGATATGCCGCTACCGCGCCGGCTCCTTTCCCCTAGCTGAAGAGATACCTGAAAACAAAACTATAAAACGTAAGCACGAAGCTTAGTGAGTTCCCCCATAATGCCACATACCATGCAATCATATAATGAGTAACTAAGGGATACGGGCCTCGCCCACACCCATAGAGATACGGGCCTCGCCCACACTCTGCTATCCATGGAGATACGGGCCTCGCCCACACTTCACTACTAAACCATAACATACAAGTATCACACAGACAACAAGTATAAGCAATTCTATCATACTGGCATATAACACAATCAAACTCAGCTATGAGATACGGGCTCCGCCCACACTCTGATACTAACATATCGTCTATACGGGCCGGCCTTGGTGCCTTAGACCCGTCCCTACTGGAAGGAAACTCACCTCAAGAGTAGCTGCCGAAAACCTGCTCAGACTACGCCTGGCTGCCGCACCGGTAATCCATCCGGCTATAAATCCGTAAACATGGATTAGGTACTCATAAATACCCCTAAGGTCAAATGACTGGTCAAAGTCAACTCTTTGGTCCAAGTCAACCTTCTGATTGACTGGACTCGCCGAGTCCATATGGCGACTCGCCGAGTCCTTCTATGTCTAGCCCGACTCTGACTCATCGGGTCCCTGTTCCCACTCACTGAGTCAGCCTGACTCGCTTGACGGGGACAACTGACAAACCCGCGACTGGACTCGCCGAGTCCAAGGGGGTGACTCGCCGAGTCCGACGAACAGATCTCACAATTCGCTCCAATCTTCCATCAGAACATCAACCTTGTAGATTTGGAGATTCTGGGACTATAGCTACACGTTAAATTGCTAATTCCACGTGCGACTACGGAGGGTTGGACCTCCTACACTTAAACCCTTCTTATCCTAGTGACTAATCATATGACTCGCCGAGTTGGAAGAATAACTCATCGAGTTCAAGGCTATATTCAAGGGACTCGCCGAGTTTGAAGAATCGACTCGCCGAGTACCAGACAATCTTCATAGGACTCGCCGAGTTGTTTATCCAACTCGCCGAGTCTAAGGCCATCTTCATGGAACTCGCCGAGTGCACTTTGGCACTCGTCGAGTACCCTTCGACTCTTCACCCATTCTGGCCAATTCTGAGACATGCAATGGTCCCAAACCATAAATCTAAGCTCCTAGGGCATAAACACACAGAGTTTGGGAGGTTTAAGGTCTTGCAATCCACATATAAGAGACAAAAAGGGAATCTATTATACTAAAGATCAAGAAGGAGCTTTCTTACCTGGTTAGGAGCTTCTCCCAGGGTAGATTTCGGGTCTATCACACTTCCTTGCACCCTCCAACTTCCTCCTTCTTCTTCTAAGCTTCAAACTTCCTTCACCAAGCCAAAATCACTCACAAGGATCAAAATGGGCTAGGGTTTCGCTCTACAGTTCTTTTGGAAGAGAATGGGACGAAATGGGTGTTTTAGAATGGGTAAAATAGGATGCAATGTCTGGAAATAGAGTTTCATTCAGACAGGTGGACTCGCCGAGTCCATGCATCGACTCGCCGAGTTCACTGCTCAAATCCCGTGTCTACCCTGCTGCTACTCGGCGAGTCGGGATGCAGACTCGCCGAGTTCGTGGCAAAATTAGGATAAAAACTTAAATAAAATCATACCATGAACCCGGTGTTACAACCTACATCATGATTGGTACGCTACCTTGGGCCTTCAGCATATCTGGAATGTTCTACGGGCCTTCGGCCTGACTGGTATGCCCCACTGGCCTTCAGTCTATCCGGGACGCCCTGGGTATGTTGGCCTTTAGCACAAAGCAGGACCACCTCAACCTAACCACACATAACATGTCGACATATACATTACACATAAACATATAACGAGGCAATAGAAAAACAGGCAGATCTTACAGATCACTAAGCATATTATCATCCTATCTGCCAGGATACAGATCTAATAGATCACAACAGTACTCAGTCATGAAATAACCAAGATAACAATCCAAAAGGGGTCGACCTTGGTTCCTTCCACCCAACAAGTATAATGAGGAACACTCACCTCACAAGTAGTGCTGGACTGATAAGATCTAACTCCAATCTCAGCTCCCGACTCAAATGCCTACAACCACCATGTGACCAATTCCATCAAAACCCCGAAATACCCAAAATGCCCTCAAAAGTCAAACTTGGTCAACCATGGTCAAATTTAAAAGTCAACGATCAAGGTCAACAGTCCATGTTGACCCAACTCGCCTTCAACTCGCTGTGTTTCTCCATTGATTCTGAATCGGGACAAAACAAACCAACACGCCGAGTTTGACCAACAACTAGCCGTGTTTGTCAAAATTTCTAGCAACTTAATACATTAAGCCCTTTTATCGAATTTAAGGCTTCAAAATGAAGATCTGAAGCCCTGGAGCTGGAAAACAATGTAAAGTTGCCAACTTTACGTTCATGCATGCCAATAAGAAGCTCTAGAACTCAATAGGGCTTAATAAAGGACTTAATACATGAAAGAGGCCTCGAACCTAATAAATCTTGCAACTTTAAGCCAAATAAGGCTACACAATGGCCAGTTCTAAAGTGACAACCCATGAAATACTCAACTCCTTGAACAATCCGCCAATGAGCCAATAATCACAATAAAACTTCAAGGAAGAGATCTAAGCAATAATGAAGCAAGGTATAGACTTTATACCTCAAAGAGACTGCAAAAAGTGGGGAGGTTCTGGATCTATAGCCTTCCTTCCAAACTAGACACCTCAAACTTCAAGGCTCCTTCAAAAGAGTACTAAAAATCAACACTCAAAGCCCTCCACAAGCTCACACACTCAACTATGGAAGATGATACACGAAATTAGGGTTTCTGGACAGAGGAGGCTGGTAAGGAGGCCAACCAAGGGACTTAAGGCCTTTAAATAGGGTGCAACACCCTAAAAACTAGGGTTTCCTTCTCACCCGCCAACACGCCGAGTTGAGGAACCTTGACTCGCCGTGTTGGTTCATTAATATCCGCGGCCAAAAGTCACCTCAACATGTCGAGTTGAGGCTTCCAACTTGCCGAGTTTCCAAGGAAAAACATGCTTATAAGAATTAAATCTCATACCTGGGGACCAAGATGTTACAGAAGGATTAAAGTTTGTATCATCCATATGAGCCTTTGAAACTATTAGTTATAGTGATCTTTTTAGAGAGGTGATCTTATTTATTTTTGTTAGCTTAGAGTTTGGATTTTGCTTTAAATCCATAAATAGATGTTGTTTACAATCTATATTGAGTTTCTAGTTTGATTTCTATCATTAGTTCACTATTCTATCAACAAAAACTTATTGTTTTGCTTGATCTCTACTTTACAAGTTGTTTTAGGTATATGTGAAGCCAAGAATGATAAAATGATTATTTGAATCCTACATCATGATTTAATGTTAAATTAACCTAGAATATGTTTCCAAATCTTCATTGCAGTTTACAAACTCATTAGGACGGATTCAAGCTTATTGTGAAGTTTACAAGTTCATTTGGGGATTTGAATCTAGATTTGGGTTGTATTTGGTTAATGAAATATTAATGTGGAACTTATAAACTCATTTGGCGAATTATGGAAAACAAAACTTTTGATGTTTATATTTAGCTGTTTAATCATGACTTATTTATGAAATATATTGCTTAGTTTATAAATCATATTATTGACCGGAATTTGATAATGTTATGTCATTTGAACTCACTAGATTAAAGTTAAGAATGATTTAGACTTTGACTTTGTGTTTGGACTAACTTAAAAAATGTTTTTCTTCACTAGACCTACTGACCCGACCTAGACAAATTGAGTTGAGCTCCTATACTTTCATATGACCTTAAATATGATTTGAGAATAATAAAATTTCAAGTTTGATATTAAAAACTTAATTGGGGAGTTAATACTTATATAAAGGATAATTAACCCAACTATTCTTAACCTTATATTACCACTAAGTTCCTAAACAACCTTAAAAGTAAAGTGAGCTTGTTCTATCTCTCTTTCTCTCTCTTTCTCTCCCCCTCTCTCTCTCTCTCTCTCTCTCTATATATATATATATATATATATATATATATATATATATATATATATATATATATATATATATATATATATATATATATAGGTTCATACGTGGATGAACAATTATTGTGTGGGCGTAGATATTAATATGGACCAATCATTTTAATTACTAATATTTATTAATTAATTAAATATATAAGGGTAGTTTGGTAAATTAATCATGAAATTAATTATTTAAATTCAAGATAAATCCTATTATTATGGTAAGTGTTTTAATTGAGGCTATATTTATGGCATGAGGAAATTAATCGTCGGCATAAAGAAAAGGGTTGTGGTTTTTCTTTGCTTCTTGTCGATGGCTGCAACATACTTCACCATTGACGCCTCTTGTATCACCACGATTGTTACAAGTTCCATTTTTTCTTCTCAATTTTCAAATCCAATTACTTTATACAACCATTTGCCACATGTGTACTAGGGTTCAAGTTACAAAAAGACTCCATATATATATGGCCTATATAATGGGAGCGTGGTTGTTAATTTAAAGGCCATTGAACTAAATCATATTTATTTATTATTGATGAAAATCTGCTACATGATATTTACAGTAGCAAAAATCAAATTTTAAAAATCATACGTATAATTAATTTGCAACGCACTTTTGGAGGAGGTTGGTTGCCACTATATAGGATAAATAATAATAGTGATCAAATTGATTTACAAAAGCGTTTAAAAATTTTGATTTGAGGTAATCTTGCTTTGAGGTGTATAATTGTGTATGTAATAGAAGAATTAGGGTTAGCTTTTGGTTTTTAAAAGGTCATTGATGTATATATTTAATTTGATGCATTTGATTTCATTATATAATTAATTTTTGTTTCTTTATTCTTGAAGAGTGTTAACAAGCATTCTTTAAGAATTCGATGTATTTAATTACTAAGGTTTGGTTTATTATTTTTCATATAAAAACATTTTTACAAAATGTTATTATTATATAATTCGATTTCATGAAAGTTATTCTCATACAATGCTTGATTTCATAACAGTTATTATCATAGAATGCGTGAATGAAACATGATAATCAACGACCTAAAGGGTGGATGATGGTGTGTGGGAAGAAGATAAACAATGGTCACCAAAGATAACACTATTCATGGTTATATTCTGGCAGAAAAATCTACAATAAAATGATAATGCTATATTTAATAGTATATTCTTGTAGAATAATCTACAAATTGTGTTTTTTTTTTGTTATTTGTGAATGTTTAATTATCATAGAATAGTATATAAAGTATTGTATTTTTTAAAATTGTGATGAAAAAATTGAACTTGTATCTAAAACCTCAAGTTTTCAATATTCAAGACTCTTTATTAGTTTATGCGTATCATTCTCATAGAATTTGATTATAACAAAATGTCATTCTGACATAATAAAATCGAAAAGGATTCAAAATTACATTATAATTAAAACTTAATTAATTAAAAAAATCAGAATTTAAAATTAAGATAATTAAATATCCCATAAAATCAAAAAATTTCCTTTTTTAAACTGATGTTTCTTAATTTTAAGGTAAAACAAATGTACAATCTTACCATTCTTTTAGTTAAATAATATTATTTTCCTTTTCCTTAATTTTTATAATATGGGTAAATCATGTTCTTAAAATAAGTAAAATGATTGGTCCATATTCATCCCTACATCCACACAATATATATCATCTGCATTATAACCTAACCATATATATATATATATATATATATATATATATATATATATATATATATATATATATATATATATATATATATGTTTGCGCGTGTTAATGTATCCAACATTGGTGCAACATAATCTTATAAGTGACTGTATATGTGTAAGTCCTTCTCTCTCTCTCTCTCTCTATATATATATATATATATATATATATATATATATATATATATATATATATATATATATATATATATATATGTACATACATATGTATGTATGTACATATATATATATATATATATATATATATATATATATATATATATATATAGATCTTTCTATTTACAAATACTCTTTTGGAGAAACAATTTTCGAGTCCACATATATCTTATATGGTATCAAAGTCGATGTTTTCACCCCCGTGGCTTAACATATCTTTTTTTATCCTCATCGAGCCTCTTTTATTTCTGACGGGGAGTGCTAGTGTACTTACTGCATATTGGTGTGACACGATCTTATTAGTGACTATATATTTTGGAGTCTACCATCTCTCTTTTATAAGCGCTTTGTTTTGTAAGGAGTTTATTGTTGTCATGTACATACATCTAACCCAAATAATATTTTCTTCGCAAGAGACATTATAGAACATCACAAACAAAGTTTGAACTTGTAAGTTTATGTTTGTTGACTTCTTATAGGAATTTGTTTTGTTAAACTATGTATCTTTCCAAGATAAATCGACACATTTGAAAAAAAAAGGAAACATACAATGATAACTGTAACGAATCTAAAAAAATCTAAATAAAAGTTGAACCCAAAAACGAGAATGAAAGTAACCAAGATAGGCAAAGTGAACCAATTTCTTTTCTATTTGTTAAATTAGTTGATACAAGTTAGGGAAGTCTGCAGAAAAGCCCAAATATTTTGGTCCACTTTAGGCAAAAGTCCCAAATTTTATTTTGTTAACAAAAAAGTCCCGATTACCGGATAAAAAATTTAAATCAACCCTTTTTTATGTTGGTGAATTGTTTCAATATTTGCATTTAAGTGTAATATATTGACTTGTTGACCAAAATAAATCTTGATGAATATTAAACAAGTAAGGAAGGTGCGGAGTGCACACTTGTTTAAGTTTATTCAAGATTCAAAGTAGACTGTTATTTAGGGGTAAAATTCCTGGACAAACGAGAGTCTGGGGGTAGCGCCCCTGGGAGCGGGGTCCAAGGGGTGGCATCCCCTGGTGGGATCCAAGGAGCAGAGCCCATGGCTGGCCGGGTGACAACTTTATTAAAAATACATTAGAAATTTGTTTTTCTGAAAATTGACCCGATTTTGATTCTCTTTAAAAAAATCAGAATTTATGACAATTTTGTTGGTTGCTAAAACTATTTGAGGACAGTTTTGATAGTTTTCATACATAGAAAACTATTTGGTGACAATTTTTGGACATAGATGGTTTTAACAAATTTTGGTCATAATATTTATGGTTCAAGATACAAATTCATAACTTCTCATTCTCTTTTTCTGTTTTCTCTCATTTTTCTGAGTCTTATCCAATTGAGGATTTCGAGAGTACCACCGAAATTCTTCGATTTGAAAGTGTTCAACACGATTCTCAGAATTCCAAGTGCTTTAATACCCCATATTTTTAACATTTTACCGCTAAACTATTTTTTACCCGGTTACATCCAGAAAATCTCATTATTTGACACTGTTTTATAAAAAAGTCCCAATTTTTTTTTATTTCAACTATTTTTCCCTTTCATTAAAAATCTATAAATTTCTTGTTTGGAGCTATGAATATGAATAAATGTTATTAAGCTCCATATAACTAATTATTAAACTGAACTCATCCTCGTACATATAATTTATTTATCAAACAAATTTATGTTATTAGCATTATAAAATATTCAAATTATGCGTTGAACACCTTAGTACAATCAACCTAAAAGTAGGTTAAATGAAAATCAACTGATATGTTACTGTAAGAAACCATTGAGTGGTGATAAACCAATCAATACAATAGTAGATTATACTAAGGTGTTCAACATATAATCTGAATATATTATAATACTTGTAACATAAATTTGTATGGTAAATTTATTATATAGACGACGATGAGCTCACAATAGTGTTAACGTCATTGTTTTGTGGAAAATAATTGGTTATAAAGGTCTTTAATCCCTAGTTTTATGAAGCTTAATGATGTTTATTCCTATTCATATTCAACCAAGAAATTTCTAGAATTTTAATGAAAAGGTAAGAGTTGAAAAAAAAATTAGGACTTTATCATAAACTGAGCCAAATAATGTGATTTTTTCTAGAAGTAACCAGGCAAAACATAGTTTACCGGTAAAAAATGGTTGCTTTGAATTTTTTTTATCCACTATTCGAGACTTTTTTGTTAACTAAATAAAATTTTGGATTTTTTTCTAAGTTGAACCAAAATATTAAGACTTTTTTAGAGATTTCCTTATAAATTATTACTTATCATCTTCATGTTTTCTCTGTAAAATATTTATTTTTATGTTTGTTAACTTTAAATTGGTAACTCTATTAGGAAAATGTATAATGTCAGATACAATTAATTCATATTAATATTATCGTTTTCATTGTTATTAAGATTATTGTAAATAAAACTGTTATTGGTATTAAGGGAAATTGAGTAATTCAACCCTTATAAACGACTATTTTAACAAAAATAACCATCATTTTTTTAGTCAAATGACCACTTGCTCCGGAACATAGCATTATGAAGTTGTGGTATTTGTTCCGGAGTACCGGAGTTCCTACACCGGATTATAACCTTGGTCTTTTTTTTCGTCTCCTATATATATATATATATATATATATATATATATATATATATATATATGTGTGTGTGTGTGTGTGTGTGTGTGTGTGTGTGTGCGCGCGCGCGCTTAGAACCTTACCTTCAATCAAGTAATTCGTAATTATCTCTTATAAAACTGCTTCAAAATGAGTTTATCAGAGAGTCAGCACGAAGAAAACTTTAACAACCTGCTTGTTTACCTTCACAACCTTAGGCAAACTAACATGCATACTTACACTCACATCAAAATTGATTTGATGGATCGTTTCGAAGCTTTTTTTGGCTACTGGATGGGTGGTATATTTGGTTTTTGCACTTTTCTATTGTTTCTTTAAAATATATAATGATTCTACATCTAAATTAATTCATTTTTGTTCCCCAAAAAATACAGGCTCATGCATTCATAGGCTGCTTCTTTCATGTCATCTTCATAGGTAATGTCCCTCTTAGAGGGGAGTACCTAAAAACAGTGTTTGTAGCGTTTGCTATCGACGAGAACAACCAGACCCTCCCTATAGCATTTGGTCTGGCTGTGAGAAATAATCTCTACTGTTGTACCTGGGTCCTTATGAGGTTAATGGAAGCTCTGAGACAGGGTAGGGAATTATCGTTCATAGCAAATATGGACGATGTCGTTAGTTCTTGCATTGAGCATGTATTCCCTGATTCTTATCATGGGTATACTTCTAAAAGTGTGTTCAAGTATATGCGCACAAGAGGCGTCTCTGACAGAACATTACAACCTTTGTTCTGGATGACATTCAGCTCATATACAGTGTCTGATTTTGAAGAAAACTTCCATCGGCTGACCCCTGATGCTCGTGAAATGCTTTCCAACATCGGTCATGCGAAATGGGAATGATCCTATTTCCCTAACATCCGTTGGAATATAGTCAACATTGATTTTCCCCAATTTTTTTGTGTTATCTGTGACATCCCCATTTTCACGGCCAGAAAAGACCGATTTGTTTATGCTCTGTTTAAAAATCAGAGTAATAATTTAAATAAAAGAGTTACGGAATTTGTTCCCAGAAAAACATGATAAATGTGTTATCAAAGCATTTCCGAAGAAATGTATTTTATTCATTTAAAAAAATATTGGGATGTCATCGTCAATACAGAAACATAAGCATAAACAGAACTTACATTCATTATCACTAGTGATTTATATCTCCTTAATCTCTCAGTGTAATGTAACTTCATATTGACACCTGTGATAGAAATAAGCTAGAGTGGGTCAGGTTGGGAAACCTGGTGAGTATATAAGGTTTTCAACCCACAATAATATAATTATTATGTTTAAACATCAAACAATCAACCCAGTTACCCATCCCCATTATCTTCTTTACTCTTAAGGATCTACCCTAAGAATCAACTATTCCTCGTTCATTCATTCCTAAGGATCATCCTAAGGAATCGGCACGAAGTCCATCGTCACCGGGGTTTAGGCACTAAGTCTGCATAGTCGCCAGGATTTATACCACAGGCACTAAGTCCGCATAGTCACCAGGGTTTAGGCACTAAGTCTGCATAGTCGCGAGGGTTTATATAACAGACACTGAGTCCACATAGTCGCCAGGGTTTTGGCACCAAGTCTGCATGATCGCCAAGGTTTAGGCACCAAGTCTGCATGATCGCCAGGGTTTAGAGTACACCGGATGAACACATCGTTCACAACACCTACAGGTTGCGAGGCTGCTAGTGTTCCGCTGGACTGTCTATAATAGTCCGTGGTTGTCATCCATACTCTGCTAGATGACGGGGCCAGCATTTGGGAACAAGGCTTCTCACATCGTCCACCTCTCACCCTTACCTCATGGTCTATATCAACTCTCAACTCATCATCCAACTCATATTTCATCTACTCATGTTTTACCCAACATATTATGTAGATATAAATACATATACAGTTTAAATCATATAAAACTTGTATAAAATCGTTCATCCAGCATAGATAGCAAGTATACAGATAGTATGCACACATAGCATGTAGTTTATATAAAATACTTCATATCTATGTGTAAGATGAAAGTAACTATGCACTTACCTGGTAAGGTGGTGACTCGGTACTCGGACATCACTTCGTTATCTAAGGTTTAGTCTAACGTTAACCACGACTAATTAATAGTCTAGCTATTATTACTATTATATAAGCGTTAAGTAACACTCTTATATAACTCATAATAATATCCCAAATAATTATTTTAAGGTCCTAATAATGTTACTATAATTAATTAGAAGCTATATTAAAAATAGCGTAGGCGTAGCTCACTTACAACGGGTTTTCTTGAAAACTGGGCTTTGCTTGGAGCAGCGTTTCCGAACCGAAAGACCCTTTTTCTCGGGACTCCGGGAGCCTCGGGGCTTCCTTCGGGTGCTAGGGGGTTTACCTGTCGCGAAACTTCGACAGGTCATAACTCCTTCGTTATAAATCGGATTTCGGCGTTCTTTATATGTACGGAACCCTTGTGACATATTCTAAAACTTGGTTAAGATTAGTCCTTCTAAATAATCTTCCATCAAAAACTCATTTTTTTATGCTCATTGTCTCTAAATTGACTAGCCCAGATCTACGGGCGTTACAATTATCTCCCCCTTAGGATGATTACGTCCCGGAATCATCAAAGAAACAGGACGGTATAATGACTCCATACATTATCTCTTCATCCTAAGTAATAATCGTATCTTTTATGTTGCTTCAAACGAGTATCTAACTCTTGGACTCCATAACTGCAGGCGGTTCTCGATCTTGCACCTGCTCCCTATTTCACGTTGGACTCCAAATTATGGCCTTCAAGTCACAATCTCGATCCTTACTGGAGACTTTTTCCTCTTCTTAAGATAAGTTCTTTTATTACTACAATGGATCGATGTGTCATATTCTAATGACCTATCATCGTAGGTTGCAACGCTTAGACTCAGGTCTCTTAGAGTCAAATTCCAGAACATACTATACCTTCCTTCATGTTCTAATGTGATATAATCACATCTTAAAAGGTAGTATTCCTAGCTACAAGCAACTATCGCGATACCTCTACTGATCGCTTTGATTTTCTTTCACTTTAATCTTCTAGCTTAAGTCAGATGCTACATCGGACTTGGTTCTCTAAACCATGTAACATACTCGTCTTAGTCGGACTCAGTTTGATATGACCACTAGGGTCGGAATAAGAACAATCTTCTTAGTCATTACCAAAACAATGGTAACGACATACTTGAATAAAATGGTATCTGTTGGGTATTATTGTGTTGCGTCATGGGCTTGTTTTGTATATCCGGATTGGGCCTGTCCATCCGTGATTATCTAGTAGGGTTATAGTATAAATAGTGCATGCATGTATGCATTAATCACCATCTTAATTATCATTATTATTGTTTGTAACCCTAAACACCTCTACAGTCGAAGTTCTTAATCGAGCTCTTCTGAGGTGTTAAAGTTTTAATCATACAACATCTTTAAAGCCATTCTTGTGTTCATAATTACGTCCTTAATTGTTTGCCTGCATAGAATCTATCGATCCTAACAGAACTTTGTTCTAACAATTGGTATCAGAGCAGGAGACTGTATGATCAATACACATTCCTTATGTGTTAAGAATTCTTTAGGGTTTCCGCTTTTATCAAATATAAAGAAGCCGTCTTCTTCCTGTCGACGGTAACTCTTGTTTCTGATAAAACCCTAATCTCAAGTTTACAGGTCTGATTCTAGCGGCTCACCATGTCTCACGAAGATTCTCAAACAAATCCCATCAACATCTCTAACAGCATTGGATCCACTACCAGGATTCCCATTCTTTACACTCAAGACTATGAAGTATGGGCGCATCACTTTGAAGATTATGTGGTCGGATCTGAAGACAATGGTTATCTCATCTGGGAAGCCATCACGCTTGGGCCGTTTGTTCATTCTGGAACGAACACGACTGTCAAGACCCAAAAAGAATATAACAAGCTGGTGGCGGACGTAGACAAGATGCCACATGATCATAAGGATAAGTTGTTGTGTAATGTGAAGGCCATGAGAATGATCAGATTCGCCTTGTAATCTGACACTTTTCGGTTAGTTGGTTCATGCACGACGACCAAAGAAATCTGGGATAGGTTGAAAGAACTTTACTCAACCGATGAAGATTTAGAACACTCTATTCAAACCTTGCTGCTCTCAGAATTTGGAGTTTTCGAACAGAAACCTGAAGAAAAACTGATACAAACTTTCGATCGGTTCAATCATCTCCTAAGTAAGATGATCAAGCATGGAATAGAAAGAAAGTTGATCGAGCAAAAGGTAACCTTCATGAATGGTTTGAGACCAGAATGGATGGCAGTGGTTTCAACAGTGAAAGCTCATGAACAGTTTAAATCTTACTCACTAGCGAAACTTGTGGGAATACTTAAGTCCCATGAAAGTGTGATAACCAAGGAGGCGAAGGTTGTTTCAGGTGTGGGATCGTTGGCCCTTGTTTCAAAAGGAAAAAGTGTTGCAGAAGAAGAAGAGGAGTCAGATATGTCTGAATGTGACCTTACAAGCGAAGAATACGCTATGATGGTCACCAATCCAAAGAAGTTTGCCAGAAGGAAATTTCCTGTCAATAAGAACCGAAACTGGCAGGGAAGTTACAGTTCTGAGAAGGTGAAAGATGAAGCGAAAATTACTTCACAAAAGCATGACGACAAGAAGGAGAGCAAGCTTGCAGTAGACTCTGGATTCGACTGCAATTACTGTCACGACAAGAACCACTTTGCCAAGGATTGCATGCTGAGGAAGATGGCTGAGAAAAGAGATGGTGAAGACGATGAGGCGTACTACATGCGAAATTTAGAAGAGATCAAGAAAAAGAAGGCATCTAACAGTTCTATGAATGCCTTGATTGTGCAGGAAAATGCAGATGTAGATAAATTCGGTGGCATTGAAGTCTGGTCAACCGAATCTGAGGATGAAGAGGTGAGAAAGACCACTCATGGAAGAGCTTATGTGGCAAAGGAAGCAGGTTCGACTGGAAGATGTTTGATGGTCACAGCTGGTGGATCAACCGGAAGTGCAAGTAAGGAGCCGAACCTAACTCAGGACAAGTGCTTTGCAGCCAAGCCCGTGAGCGAGAAGATCGACGACTGTGATCGGCTGATCAAAAAGGTACAATCCATCCTTGAATCACTTAAAGTTCCAGTAACAAATTATAAGAAGAATCAAACGAATTAAAATTTAAATTTTCTAACTTAAGTGGAAGTCTCATGCAAACTCGCTTAGCAAATTGTAACCTAACTGACCAACTCAGCAGGGTGTCTTTAAAGAGTGAGGAGAGAAGGATGTGGATTGAGCTGAAGGAGTCGGAGTTAAATAGGGCTAGGGATGAAAGTATTAATTTGCAACGAGACAATTTAAAATTTTTGAAACAAAGGAATGTTTTTTGTTTAATTGCAAAGCGCTTATATACTAATATTACTCAATTGCATTTAAATTGTGAAATAGGGAAAAAGATTCATAAAATGATTTTACCCTTCCTTGAATTTAAGGAGGATGAAATCATAGCTGAATGTGAATCAATTGTGTCCTCAGAAGAGACATCCATCCATTACAAAATCGGACTGGACAAAATAGAAACCTTCATCGACTCTAAGGAACATAAATGTATGCTCAAAGATCTTTTAGATGAAAATGACAGGTTAAAAATTAAGTCCGAAACTATTCAATCGTTTGATTCGTCTAACGCCAAATTAATTTCAGAAAATAAAATGAACATAGAAAATGCGTCTGAATTTGATGAGGAAAGTGAGATGAGCGAAATCTCAGTAGAAGACGTGGTTGATTGCTCAGAGTTTATGAAGAGTGAAACCGAGAATGAGAAACCCCTCATTTCTGAAAATTCGGTTGAATACGCTCGCCTGTCAAAGGACAAGCCACAGAAACTCAAAGAGAAAGCAATGGTTTATCATAAGGTTCAAACTGTGTCGAATCAGGTATATGCAGTTACAGGGGTCACTGCAAAAAAAACAGCAGAATTGAAAATCTTGGTTGACAAAGACAATGCTGAAGGGTGCGACGATTATTTCTGGTCAGCCCCTATTGATAACGCAGACGAAACCATCGGCTTATCTGAGCAAACCTCCTGGAGGGTAAAAGGAAGATATGTTGCTGAACCTATCAACAAACCCTCGAGTTTCGACAAACCAAGCACAAGTGGAACAAAAGAGATCCCTGAAGAACCAAAGAGAACACCGATTGTTCCTACTAAGACAACCGAAAATCAAAAGGAAAAGCCAAAGGCTAGCTTCAATATCCACAAATCTCAGAAGGAGTTAGCTGAACAGAAACGCCAAAGAAATCAAAGATACATGAAAAATATGAATGAGCGAAAACATTATTGGCATTCTCAAAACCCCAACTACGTTCCTTCCAAGAGAGAGCCAATTTCCAAAGAAAAGGAAAAGCTAAAAGGAAAAGAAAATTTCAGTCCAAATTCCTACTATTCCAAAGCTCAGAACCGAATGTCTACTTTCGGTTCCAAAACTAGCGCACAGAACCGAACGTCTAGTTTTTGTCCAAACGTCAAGGCTAACAACCAAACGTCTACTTTCGGTTCCAACACCGGCGCTCAGAACCGAAAGTCAAGTTTCGGTCCCAAGTCTAGTTTCAGTCCTTCCAACTCCCAAAGAAAATCGAATTCAGTAAAGGATGTCAAAGGAAAGGGAAAGCTTGATTCTGATTCTAATTTCAATAATAAGAAAAAGTCAGCTAACCCTAGGATTCAAAAGAAAACACCAAAACCATCTAACAAAACACCATTGATTACACCAAAAATTAAACAAAATAAAACCAAAATCAAGGTGTATACCATCAAAAGAAAAGATCAATCCACTCTAATAAAAAGAACTTATTTGATTGATATTTCTACTGCAATTCCTTTTTCTTTGAAAGACTCACCAGGGCCCAAGAAACTTTGGGTTCCTAAATCTGCTTGAATTTGCAGGTGATTAGTGACGAGCAGTTCGATGACGAATGGTACATAGACAGTGGCTGCTCGCGTCACATGACAGGAAGGAAGGAAGAGCTGAGGGAGTTTCGGTCCCTAAAAGATGGTGGATGTGTGAAGTATGGCAATAACTCTTATGGTACAATCAAAGGATATGGAATGATAACCAACGGAGACTTCTCGATTCGAAAAGTAGCTTATGTGGAAGGGTTGCAGCATAACCTCATCAGCGTATCACAATTAGTTGTGGGAACAGGTTTGAAGGTTTCATTCGATGATAAGGGATCAAAAATTATTGAGAAGCAATCCAAAAAGGTTCTGTTGAAGTCTGAACGCAAGGGAGAGATGTATCCTTTAAATCTCAATCCAATTCGAGGAAAACCAGCAATATGCCTGCTGTCAAAGGCGAACACTGATGAAAGCTGGTTATGGCATCGACGCCTATCGCACCTGAACTTCAAAGACATTAATAAGTTGGTGCTTGGTGATCACGTTCGAGGCCTTCCTCTTCTCAAGTTTGATAAGGAACATCTGTATGCAGCGTGTGAGATGGGCAAACAAAGCAGAAAGAGTCATCCTACACGAATCAATACAAAGATTGTTGAAGCTCTTGAACTTCTGCACATTGACTTATGTGGACCTTCGGCTATCAAAAGCTTCGGTGGTAGTAAGTTCATTCTTGTCATAGTAGATGATTTTTCACGCTTCACCTGGGTTTTCTTTCTTAAACAGAAATCAGATGCAACTCCCAAGTTGAAGACGTTCATCAAGCAAGTGGAAGTGCAGCTGCGAAAGCTGGTGAGAAACATTAGAAGCGACAATGGGATGGAATTCAAGAATAAAGAATTTGAAGATTTTCTGGCTGACAAGGGGATATCTCACAACTTTTCGGCCCCTTATACACCACAACAGAATGAGATTGTTGAAAGACGAAACCATTCTTTATGTGAGGCAGCCAGAACGATGCTAAGCTTCGCTTCTCTACCGCTATACTTCTGGGCTGATGCAGTTGCAACAACGTGCTACACTCAGAACTGATCCTTGCTCAACAAAAGATTCTCAATCACTCCATATGAGATTCTGAACAATCGAAAGCCCAACGTCAAAATTTTCCACGTGTTCGGTTCAAGGTGTTTCATCTTTAATTCAAAAGAGAACCGAAACAAGTTTGACGTCAAAGCAGATGAGGGAATTTTTCTTGGTTATTCACTCACTTCAAAGGCATACAGAGTTTTGAACAAACGCTCCAAACGAATTGACGAAACATATTATGTAACCTTTGACAATAATTACCTGAAGAAAGTTCAAAGGAGCGAAAGTGCCTTGGGGAAATATTTCCTGAATCAGGAAAAGTCTCGGTTCCTATATCCAACTTGTTTGAAGAGTACATTCGCCTATTTGATGAACCAGAGAAAGCTGCACACTCAGAGGCGAAAGCAGCAGACAACAAAATCGACAATCTCAAAAAGATCATAGATGAAGCTGCAAAAGAGATGGCAAATGAACCTCCTAAACCGACTGGTGGTCAACCCTCAAATGACTCTCCAAACAACAGCTCAATATTCAAGGGGGAGAGTTCATCTGCACCAAAGACAACCGAAATGTCTTTCGAGGGGGAGAATCCAACACCACCAATGATAGTCCAATCGAGGGGGAGAATCCAACTCCCACAGAAGAGGAAAACTCTGAACCTGACAAGGGATACACTTCGCCATTTGAGGGGGAGAAAGAGAACACAACTGACGAAGGTGATCAATCAGAGCTTGAAGAAGAAGTAAACGCAGAGTTGGATCCAGCTTATGATCCTAATTACCCTCCTTTAATGAAATAGACTAAGGACCATCCAAAAACACAAATAATTGGTGAATCATCTGAGAAAGTTCTAACACGTTCTCAATTGAAAGTGAAACAAACTGCATTATTCTCTAATGTTGAATTCTGTATGTTTAATTCGTTTGTCTCCAAAGTCGAACCGAAAACAGTTAATGTTGCACTTGATCATTCTGATTGGGTTAAAGCAATGCAAGATGAGCTCCATGAGTTCGAATGAAATCGAGTTTGGAGGCTGATTCCCACACCAAAGGATGCTTTAGTGGTCGGCTTGAAATGGGTCTTCAGGAATAAATTGGACAAAGAGGGGAACGTTATTCGAAACAAGGCTCGGTTGGTGGTGAAAGGATATTGCCAAGAGGAAGGGATAAATTATGAGGAAACCTTCGCTCCTGTAGCAAGGTTGGAATCAGTTAGGATTTTTCTGGCATATGCTGCACATAAAAACTTCGAAGTTTTCCAAATGGATGTAAAATGCGCTTTCTTGAATGGAGAACTAGAAGAAACGGTGTATGTTGAGCAACCACCTGGGTTCGTGAACGAGAAATTCCTTGATCATTGCTATGTGCTGGATAAAGCTGTATATGGTTTGAAGCAAGCACCGAGGGCCTGGTATGAAACTTTAACTCGCTTTCTGAAAATGTTGAAATTTAAGCAAGGTTCGGTTGACCCAACCTTCTTCCAAAAGAAAGAAGGCGAACATCTAATGATAGTTCAGATTTATGTCGATGATATCATCTTCGGCTCCACGAATCCTAGCATAACAGCTGAACTCAGGAAGTTGATGGAGACTAAATTTGAAATGAGCGCAATGGGTCCGATTAATTTTTTCCTTGGTTTGAATATTAGACAGGGACCAGAAGGTATATTTATCAATCAGGAGGCCTACACAAAGAACTTGCTGGTAAAATTCGGTATGATGGGAGATTCGAAAGTGAAGGTTCCTATGGCATTTGGCACTAAGTTAACACCATCTTTGGAAAAACCTGCTGTTGACATAACACTATATCGTCAAATGATAGGGTCCCTTATGTATCTAACAGCTAGTAGACCGGATATTATGTTTTATGTTTGTTATTGTGCCAGGTTTCAAGCTAATCCAAGAGAACCTCACATGGTGGCAGTGAAAAATATTTTCCGTTACCTGAAGCGAACCTTGTCTCTCGGTCTTTGGTACCCTGCTAGATCTGGATTCTTTATTCAAGCTTTTTCTGATGCTGATCTTGGAGGATGTGGTCTGGACCGAAAGAGCACAACTGGTGGATGCCAATTCCTTGACGGTAAACTTGTTAGCTGGCAGTTCAAGAAGCAAACCTGTGTGTCACTTTCCACAGCCGAAGCTGAGTACATAGCTGCAGCATCCTGTACCTCTCAAGTAATATGGATACAAAGCCAACTAAGAGACTATGGGCTAAGTATGAAGAAGATTCCACTCTATTGTGACTCTGAAAGTGCGATAAGAATATGTCACAATCCAGTGCAACACTCTAAGACTAAGCATATTGCACTTAGATATCATTTCATCAAGGACCATGTAGAAGATGGGAACGTGGAAGTACATTTCGTTCGGTCCTCTGATCAACTGGCTGACATATTCACTAAATCCTTACCGGAAGCAAGCTTCAATAAAATTTTACAAGGTTTGGGAATGATGGAAGCAGAGTCGGTACCGAATCCTCAAATCTCTCTCTAAAAAATTAGACAAGCGAAATAGAGCGAACGCTCGGTCTATTTCGGTTCCGGATTTTTCGGGAACCGAAATGAACCGAACGTTCGGTCTATTTCGGCTCCATAATTTTTGGGAACCGAAATGAACCGAACGCTCGGTCTATTTCGGCTCCGGAATTTTAAGGAACCGAAATGAACCGAACGCTCGACTTATTTCGCTTCATTCTTTTAAGATTTGGTTTCGGTTGTACACTTTGTTTATTCTTTTAAGTGTTTTTCTTACTCTATTTTATTTTTTTTAAAGAGTGTTTTGTGTTAATTTATTTTTCTGTTTTTATTATTTTTTAGAAAATTTCAAAAATCCAAAAATATTTTCTTTTTCTGTTTTTATTATTTTTCAGAAAACTTCTCAAAACTCCAAAAATATTTTTCTACACGTTTTTGTTTCTTTTGTTTGCGTGGTGTGTTTGTTTGCTTGTTATTTTGATCAGGTCTCAAGTATATCAGGGCAACAAAATTTGGAGCTAAGATAGGTATGATTCTTTTCACATGAACTAGTTAAGAGTCCCTAGAAGCATGCTGTTGCATGTCGAACAAAGCCTCCACGACTCAGAGAAAGGCCTTAATGACTCGATCTATACCTATCGGGTCTTCCCAATCAGGCTGTTCCAATCAACTCAAGTCAAGAGCTACCTCACTCTTCTCAAATAATTAAGAGTTTTCTGCTTTGTCACGTTTATATAGCAGAGGTACTTTCGGTTCTTTAACTACCCTTCTTACTTTCTCCATCAACTTTCGGTTCACCACTGCAACCCTTGAGGCTCTCGGTCTTTACCACTGAGGTTTATGGTTGCATAATGTCTGTGTTTGTGATCTTAGATACGTACACCACGTGCTAAGTGAAACCCACAATCCAACACCAACAATGAATTGACGGTGAATCATTATATTCAAGATCTTACTTGTTACCTAATGAAATCTCATTTTATTTTTGCGTGGTCTTTTATGAAATTGTCTAACACCAAGGCGTTTCTTCCCAAAAAGATGCAGTTTGTTTTTGTTTTTGAGATTTATATACCATCTTTAGGCACAGCAAATCATCTCCAACCTACTTGTTCAACAGATCACATTGGTGTCACAAGTACTTCTTCCAACGTTCGGTCTTATGTTGAGAATCGACGTTCGGTTGAAGCTAAGCCACCCTTAGCCTATTAATTAAAAGAAGCCTTTCGGTGTTTCTTAACAAGCATTCGATCGTATTTTCACGGGAAACCAAGAAAGCACTTCAAGTCTCTCTTGACTTTGAAGGAAGCGATTCTTGCCCGGAATCATCTGCTTTATGTCTTCTAATAGACATCACTCACATCCTATACACATTTTGCTTTATTTCTTTATCTTTTGTCACACCATTGCACGAAAATCCTTTGTGATTTTCCAACATTCTGGTTGCTGTTGGTTCGTTTACATTTTGAAGCAACAGGGGTTATCCTAATCTTTGGAGCGAAGCTGAATTTCAAACGACGAATTGAGGATAAGCTTTTGGGCGCGTGAATTTGAACGGTTCCGATTCCCACGCGTGCTGACGTATACCTGGGAGAAACCAACCTGTCACATCGCGCTTTTTCAGGCGACGTTTCAATGACCGCATCATTATCATGATGATTTTTTCTCTCTCCTGGCAACGGTATATAAAGGGTTTCTAATTACATTTGTCTCTTTTACCAGCAACAAAACTCTCTCAATATACAAGGCGATTTGCAACTGTTCATCTTCTTCCTTCACTCAACAATGGCGGCTTCTTCATCGGCTCATGATCAAACTGCTTCGTCCACATTGCTCTCGATCAAGCCAAACCAGAACATGATCATTCAACTAAACCCTTTTCTGTACAATTCGTATATGCTACAAGTGGTTGAGTGTTTGAAGTATTCACCTCTCGTTCTAGCCCTAACACAGGTGGAATCCGTCCCAATGTCACTCCTATCGCAGGTTTACACTACTGCTTCATATGACAAGAACAAGGAGAGGATCTACTTCCAAATCTTCTCTCACAAGGCTTCGATTTCAAAAGGGATATTTTGTTCACTGTTACAACTTGCTGTGGATTCGTCTGTGATCTCACCGGACTTCATCACCACTACTCAATTGTTGTCGATGCTCTACGAGATGGGATACACTGATGTGCTTACCATGGTTACGAAGGTTAAGAAGTCATGCTTACCGCCCCAATGGAATGGATTGCTTACTCTTCTCATCAAGAGTTTGGCGGAGAGGAGTGGTGGGTCTGATGGTACCAGCAAGGGTTTTCTGACCCTTCTATACGGTCTTTACAATGGTATAAATCTCGACTATGGGTCGATTATCTGGTCACAAGTGGTGCAAAGCCTCAACACTTCAACGAGGCACTCTGAAATTTCATGTGGTCGATTCTGGACTCTCATTACACGAAGGGCGATTGATACTTTGCAGATTCCGGTAATGAAGGATGCCCTAGTAGCGTCTGTGGCTACTTTTCACACAAAGAAGATTTTCTTCTCCGATCCTACAAAGTTCCCTCACAATGGCTCTATACCGGAGACAATGTACAGGTGTGTCTCAGCCGAGAGTAAGGTCATGGCTGATTATCGCAAGATTCCTCCCAAGGAACCGAGAGTACTATCTCCTGAATAGCAGGCTGCCTTGGATGCTGTGGAGAAACCTGCAAACAGAGGAAAAAGGGCAACTACAAAGAAAGGAACAACCGAGGATGATTCCTCCAAGCCTTCCAAGTCTAGGAAGCGAAAGTCTGCAAAAGGAGATTCTTCTAAGCCCAAGAAGATCAAGAAGATGGCGAAGAAATCCAAGAGTCCTTCTCCTTCCAGTTCAGACAATGATGAGGAGGATGAAGAAGAGCATCATGAATCACCGAGAGGTAACACACCTCCTCGATCACCAACTCCAACAGAACCTCTTAATGATAAGGTTCCAACACCTCCTCCATCTCCACCTAAAACAACTGTTCCAATTTCGGTTGCTCCTGTTCCCCCTACCATATCTCAAACAACAACTTCTATTCCACAACCACCACCACCAGTTAGTACTATCCCAATTTCTACCACTCCTATACCCACTCCTATTATTTCCCAATCAACTACCACCACTATTCCAGAACCGACAGTCAACGTCAACGTATCTAATGCGGGGGTGACTACTGAAACCGAACCCCCTATCACTTCTAAACCACTTTCACCCTCACCTTCAACCGATTCTGGAGCAACTCTTGGTGGCGATAATGCTGAGTTTGACTCAACTTACTACACTCCCTATCGGCTTCCTACTGATGATGATGATGAAGCTCCAGTCACACGCCAACAACGGCAGAGCATTGATGAGAAACTTGATAAATTGCTTGATGCCAACAAGTCATACAATGATGTTGTGCTCAAAGCTTTTATGGATACTGCTCTTGAGCAATATACTGAGGCTATTGACAAATCAACGAAGGCTGTTAACGCTTCTACTTCTTCTTGCAAGAAGGCTACTGCTGATGTTACAGAAATTGTTCACAATACTCAGATCTTTCTCGAATCACTCAAAGGGCATGCGGATTCCAATGCAGCCAAAGTGACCACCTCCGTGGATTCCTTATCCAAGTCCCTTCAAGAGGAACAAACTAAGTTTGAGGCTGTTCGTTCTTCAATGCAAGCAGAGAACACTTCACTTATCAGTTCTGTGAATTCTCGGCTTGAATCTCTCCAAGCTGATTTAGCAAAGGAGAGTGCTCTAAAGGAAGATCTTGCCCGCCAAGCCTCAACAATTGAAGTTCAGAAGGTGCAGTCGGCTCAGGCTGAAAAGGGGATCTTATTATTGAAGACTGAGCGTGCAGTGTTCAGAAGCTGTGCTGGGGATGTCAAGGATATGCTTACCAATCTTCTTGGTGCTCATGATCCTATCCTTACTCTCACTATACGAAATCATCTGACTACAAAACTTCTTCCTGACCTTGCAATGTTACATGAGATGAAGGGTGTTTCGGAGAGATTCATACCTCCAAAACAAGGGGGAGAAGGTGCTCACCAGAAGGCAACTATGAAACCTGAAACCGAATCTGCTCAACCGAAAGTCAAAGTTACAACCGAACCGAAGGGTAATGAAGCTTCGGGTTCTGGTTCTCAAGCTAAGAAGAATGGGATTGATGATGACAGTGATGACGAAGAAGAAGAGACTATTGCTGAGGCCCTTAAAAGAAAGAAGAGGGACAGAGAATTGGATGAAACCTTAAGGGTTGCGAAGGAGGCTGAGGAAAGGGAGAGAAGGAACAAGGAAGAACAAGATGCCTTGGACTGCAAAAAGGCCTTGTTTCCTCTCTGGACAAGGGAAATACTCATCAAAGAGGCAATAGAGTTTCCGAGTGTCTACTGGCTGGAACCTGTCGCTTCTTTTGATTGTGAAAATTCAAAGGATTCACAGTTCGATATGCCTATAACACGAAAGGCATTCACTTTTCATTGTTTTGATTTGACTGTTGAAGTTCCTTTCCCTCATCCAAAAGTTGATCGTGAGCTCATCGACTTTTATCTGAAGTTTGGTCAACCGCAGTACTTGACATGGAGTGCACAGAAGATTGTTACTGTGAAGGTACTAAAACCTTCGCCTGCCGGGAAATTCATAAATGTTAATTTCAAAATCACCCGAGGATCAGCAAACTCGGTTTCGGTCATTTCCCTGGAAGATCTTCCAACTTTGAATCCTCATGACTGGATTCTGTTGTTTAACATTCTGCTCACCAATCCGAAAGAATATGAGCCGATACTGGATCATTTGAAGAGGATGTTGGCCTCTTACATCCATGAGGTTGTTGCTATGGATCAGGAGATAGCAAAAGTGATGAATAAGAAACCGACTGTCAAGCCAACAGCGAAACCAGGAGATGTGAACAAAATGAGGATGGGTCAAATCGACTCTACACATCTAACTGTAATGTTCACAAGAGGCGAAGCCAATCGTTTTCTGTTCGCTCTTGTTGATAAACATTTGTTCTCAACAGACTGCTTAGAGCACATTATCAGTATCATTCATCGGTGCAAGCAGAATTCTGATGCAGACAAGAAGAACTTCACGGACATGCTTCTATGGTACATTACTTTTCGTCATCATCTATTGGCCATCATACCGAAGGTGTTCAAGACAGTCAAGAAGGCTTCAGTAGCTCAACCGAACTGAGCTTTCGGTACCATTGACGCAAAGGGGGAGATTGTTGGGGATTATTGTGTTGCGTCATGGGCTTGTTTTGTATATCCAGATTGGGCCTGTCCATCCGTGATTATCTAGTAGGGTTATAGTATAAATAGTGCATGCATGTATGCATTAATCACCATCTTGATTATCATTATTATTGTTTGTAACCCTAAACACCTCTACAGTCGAAGTTCTTAATCGAGCTCTTCTGAGGTGTTAAAGTTTTAATCATACGACATCTTTAAAGCCATTCTTGTGTTCATAATTACGTACTTAATTGTTTGCCTGCATAGAATCTATCGATCCTAACAGAACTTTGTTCTGACAGTATCAATTACTAGCTTCTTGGTAACCTTGTGACTTTCCCTGATCCAAGTGTGAGTCCTGTGCTTCCGGTAGTATAGGCCTCTACTACCATTCACACCTACTCATACTCGTCCCAAGTATTGTCTCGCAGTTCTCCAAGTTATTATCACAAAAACAATTTTAACACATACAAATGTGTCCAAACAATCATAAAAGTTTCCCTTAGACTCTACTAGGACTTCTTCCACGCGTATCTTCATTCATTAATTCTGCTTCAACTCGGTTGGTGGTGGAAATGTCATACGATAGGACAACTTCAGGAATTACGCCAATCGTTCCATCATCCCGTTAATCGAAGGTGTACTTCGAACGTACCGTACTCCTCAAAACGTACTGTCTGATATATTCTAAAGGCAAGATACCTCTCTTACGATATCTTCTGATAGGTGTCATTCACTATCATAAACCTTTTCATTTCCTCTATTTACTCAATTCTCTATGAGTGTTCACCATGACGTTATTTTCACGGAAGTATGCATTTATTGCATCAAGACGAGAATATAGATAGAGAAGATTTAGACGTGTAATCCTCCTTATTACTCCGAAAAGTTACATGCCAGTTCTAATACCGTAATTAAACGTTTAGAAATCTGAACACATAAAGTTTCTACATTCGGTCGACAATAGACCATAGATCCGATCAAATAATAACATCATAAAGCATTATAAATCAGTTAGCACATAAAAGCATTTTAGGCATCTTCCCTAAACAAGCTAGTGTTTGTGTCTATTAAGGTGTATTATCTAAATATACTAGACACACTCCTCACGATTATCACTTAGCATTCTAAGTTTAAGTCTAGAAATAAATCCTTATTCCTAGTCCGCTTAAACTAATGCTCTGATACCAATTGTGTCATCCCCATTTTCACGGCCAGAAAAGACCGATTTGTTTATGCTTTGTTTAAAAATCAGAGTAATAATTTAAATAAAAGAGTTGTGGAATTTATTCCCAGAAAAACATGATAAATGTGTTATCAAAGCATTTCCGAAGAAATGTATTTTACTCATTTAAAAAAATATTGGGATGTCATCCTCAATACAGAAACATAAGCATAAACAAAACTTACATTTATTATCACTAGTGATTTATATCTCCTTAATCTCTCAGTGTAATGTAACTTCATATCGACACATGTGATAGAAATAAGTTGGAGTGGGTCAGGTTGGGAAACCTGGTGAGTACATAGGGTTTTCAACCCACAATAATATAATTATTATGTTTAAACATCAAACAATCAACCCAATTACCCATCCCCATTATCTTCTTTACTCTTAAGGATCTACCCTAAGAATCAACTATTCCTCGTTCATTCATTCCTAAGGATCATCCTAAGGAATCGGCATGAAGTCCATCGTCACCGGGGTTTAGGCACTAAGTCTGCATAGTCGCCAGGATTTATACAACAGGCACTAAGTCCGCATAGTCACCAGGGTTTAGGCACTAAGTGTGCATAGTCGCGAGGGTTTATATAACAGACACTAAGTCCTTATAGTCGCCAGGGTTTTGGCACCAAGTCTGCATGATCGCCAAGGTTTAGGCACCAAGTCTGCATGATCGCCAGGGTTTAGAGTACACCGGGTGAACACATCGTTCACAACACCTACATGTTGCGAGCCTTCTAGTGTTCCACTGGACTATCTATAATAGTCTGTGGTTGTCATCCATACTCGGGTAGATGACGGGGCCAACATTTGGGATCAAGGCTTCTCACATCGTCCACCTCTCACCCTTACCTCATGGTCTATATCACATCTCAACTCATCATCCAACTCATATTTCATCTACCCATGTTTTACCCAACATATTATGTAGATATAAATACATATACAGTTTAAATCATATAAAACTTGTATAAAATCGTTCATCCAGCATAGATAGCAAGTATACAGATACTATGCACACATAGCACGTAGTTTATATAAAATACTTCATATTGTTGGGTTTTGAGCATTCTAACACTCTTATGGTGTACATGCCACCCTATAAACCTTGGATCTCTGTTTTCTCTATTATACATGCAAATATTAACTATTCCAAGGTTTCATCCTAACTAGCATATTATGAAGCACCTATACTACAAAGTTCTAGTTAGATGACATACCTTTTGATGTAGCTTGATGTCTTCAAGCTTTAAGAGCTTAGCCCCAATAGTGTGGTAGCCTCAAATGGAATCACAAATCACCAAAACACCTTGGAAGAACTTGAGAGAATATGTGTGCACACTAAAATCGGCCCACACTTTTTTTCACACACTTGTTCCAATTTTGTGAGCCAAGGACCCCTTTATATATTATGGAGGATTAGGGTTACATCCATGTAAACCCTAATACCCATGACCTTTCATTTACATAGGATCCATGGGTTAAAAGCTCCATGGACCATCCATGAAAGCTTAGCCCAACCTAAATGAACTTGGCCCATTCCATATATATAAGAGTCCATATTTAATTAGTTCTTTTTGATCACTTAATTAATTCTAAATTAATTCTTGATCAATACTAATTAAATAATATGATTCCATATTAATATATTAGAACTTATAATATATTAATATAAATCATAAATATACTATTCTCAAAAGACTATCCATATAAATTGTGCCGGTGAAGTGCAACCCAAATGGACCATGCCGGGTCGGGTCAAGTACATACCAAATATAGTTTTGGACTTAGACATTAATCCAACAGCCTCCTACTTGGATAAGTCTAAAACTATTATTAAGTATGACTTCAAAACCTAACTGGCAATCATAGCTCTTAAAGCCGCTGTCGAACTCTGACCTTGTCAATGACTTGTCCATTAGATAAGGGATCATATATTCCTCCATTCTAGATATTATATGGACTGAGACATGGATTATAATCATTCTCTCTGTCCATTTGTTGTTTCCCGATTTTCGATTTATGATGACTGACTGATTGAACAAATCAAATCAGTCCTGGCTTGGCCAAGCACTCCCATGTGTCATCGCTAAATCATCGAGGGGCCCACAGATATCGCTTTTATCCCGAAGGTAAAAGGAATGGATAAACTTTGACTCATATGGACCCTTTGGTAATGAGACTATCTGAGACTTAGCATTTCTCTTTACCATTTGGTCAACCGGGTTGACTATGGTCAATCCCTTTCCATTGGGAAGAGAATGCTTTTTCTGGATTTCCAGTGTCACCATTGTCACTGTCCATAAAGTTTTTTGGAAGTTGATATTCTAATCAAATTTGCTTTACTATCGTTCCAAATCATTGCTGATTCAGCAGCACCAAGCAAATAGATATGATCATTAAGGTTCATGTCATAGTCTGTTTCATAGTAGTCCCAAAGGAACTCACTATGTGACTTAGAAAGTGATTGAACATCCAACTTTCTCAAGACTTTGACACCCAACTCTCCCGGCTTGTCAATATGTGACTTCATCTCTAAGATGTGATCACACATAGACCTTGCTTGCCATTAGGGCTTGAGTGACCTTGAACTTGTGGGTTAGGGAGAATAATTGGAAGAGGTGGAGGAAGAGAAGTATGACTTCCATGAGCCAAACTCGGGAAGTCATATTCATTAGGAAAGCTTGGTTTGGGAAGATCATTTTTGTCTAAACCAGACATCAACAATGGGAGAAATTCTCGTAAAGTTGATTTAAGTCCTTAATCTAACACCCAATATGATATATTAAGGCTAGGACCCAACAAACTATTTTATAACTTGGAAGAAGGATGCCGTAATCCAAGCTATAAAATATTTGAAGGTAGGTGAATGACGATTCACCAATTTGCACCAAGATAAACGAAATGTATTATTAGGTTTTAATTGGTTTTGAAACTCCTAGATTCTTTTGAGATTCATTGAACTTTTCAATGGCATGTTTCAATCTCGAGTGTGCCCTTCAGGTTTTGTGACTGGGATGCCGAGGATCACAAAACAAGGTGTGAAGTAACCATGCAAATATACTTGGTACCCTTAATATTTACCCTTCAATCGATGTGCCGGTTAACCACACACGCTCCAACGATACTATGATAAACATTAAGTTACCCTTTGCCTACCTTGTTAAGTCCAGGTTAGTGTGCCGGTTAACCACACACGCTCCACTAACAGCTTAAACAAAGTGCAAAGTGTAATTTCATGGATTAACACCTTATTCACATTTTCCTAAGTAACTAAGATTGTGAATTTATAAGTGTTTAGTTACTTAGTATTTATCATTATACTTATAATGAAGGGAGAATTATAGTCCTTGTCCTACCTGTTCGGTTAACGACCCTCCACCGGTCAAGGAAGCGGTGAGTGAGAGTGGACACCCATTAAACTGCCATTTTATAGGCAGTAACCTTATACCCCCCTTATAGACCGGCTTCGTGAATGAGGCCTACAAATGGTAAGACGACTTTATCTTATACATATAATATATTAAACTTTTAATATTATAATAGTATAAGGGTGTATTTTAGACATTTAAAATACTTGGTGGTTTAATCTATTAATTAAACTATACTCTTAATTTAATTAAATTTAAACCATGTCATTATGGAATTATTAATTCTCTTTTAATAAAACACTTTAATTATCTATTAATAAAGTCCATAAGAGTTAATTGAATTATTCAATAAAAACATCATAATTCCAATTATTAAATTCAAAATTAAAACCATTTAGTTAATTGTTTAAGTTATGAACCCAAGAGTTTTAGAATTCAATTATTTTTTTTTCTTTTTTTTTTATCATAAAAAAACTTTTTCCAAATTCCAAAACTTGAGGGCAAGTTTTGTAACTCTTGAAAACTTTTGGATTCCATAACTTATGGAGTTAAATACTTGTTTTATGATGAAACTTTTCATGTTCCATAACTTAAGAACAAGTTATGGAATTCTTTAAAACATTAAGACCAAGTTTTGTAACTCCATAAAAAACTTTGAATCAATTTTTTTTAAAAACCTTTTCATATCCATAACTAATGGAGGTTTCAAAAAACTCTTTAGATCAAACTTTTAAAACTAATAAAATAATCATATCATTTTATATTTTACTAAATTTGACCTAATTCAACTCATATAGCAAAATGATTCAAATTTTACAAATAATTAGTTTTTCACAAAAACAAGTAATTATCTTAAAATTTGACAAACGTCATGTTTTTTTCTTTTTTTTTCCAACTTGAAAATAAAACATTTGCATCAATATAACAGAAAACAACTCATGGCTCTGATACCACTGTTGGGTTTTGAGCATTCTAACACTCTTATGGTGTACATGCAACCCTATAAACCTTGGATCTCTGTTTTCTCTATTATACATGCAAATATTAACTATTCCAAGGTTTCATCCTAACTAGCATATTATGAAGCACCTATACTACAAAGTTCTAGTTAGATGACATACCTTTTGATGTAGCTTGATGTCTTCAAGCTTTAAGAGCTTAGCCCCAATAGTGTGGAAGCCTCAAATGGAATCACAAATCACCAAAACACCTTGGAAGAACTTGAGAGAATATGTATGCACACTAAAATCGGCCCACACTTTTTTTCACACACTTGTTCCAATTTTGTGAGCCAAGGACCCCTTTATACATTATGGAGGATTAGGGTTACATCCATGTAAACCCTAATACCCATGACCTTTCATTTACATAGGATCCATGGGTTAAAAGCTCCATGGACCATCCATGAAAGCTTAGCCCAACCTAAATGAACTTGGCCCATTCCATATATATTAGAGTCCATATTTAATTAGTTCTTTTTGATAACTTAATTAATTCTAAATTAATTCTTGATCAATACTAATTAAATAATATGATTCCATATTAATATATTAGAACTTATAATATATTAATATAAATCATAAATATACTATTCTCAAAAGACTATCCATATAAATTGTGCCGGTGAAGTGCAACCCAAATGGACCATGCCGGGTCGGGTCAAGTACATACCAAATATAGTTATGGACTTAGACATTAATCCAACACATATGTATGTGTAAGATGAAAGTAACTATGCACCACCTGGTAAGGTGGTGACTCGGTACTCGGACAGCACTTCTGATGGGAATATAGCGCTATAGATCGATAGATTCTAAACAAAAAAACAATATTAATCGAGTAAAGAACACGAGAATGGATCAAATGGTGTCGAATGATTAATATCTCACACCTCAGAAGAGCTCGATGAAGAACTTCAACTGTAGAGGTTTGCTAGGGTTACAATGCCAAAGCTATTAATGAGAACGATAACCTTAAAGCTATACATGCATGCATAATATATAATCTAACCCTCATGAAAGTCCACGGTTGGACAGGCCCAAACCAGGTAAACAAAATGGACTATTAAACGAGCCCAAAGACGCAACACTTAAACCATACAATCTCCCCCTTTGCGTCAATATAGGCGAGAGACTACTTCGGTTGAGTAACTTTAGTCTTCCTCACAATCTTGAACGGCCTGGGGATGATGGCAAGAAGAGTTTGACGAAACAAAATATACCACCGAAGCATATCAGTAAACATCTTTTTATCGGCTTCGCTGTTCTGATTACACCCATGTATAATATCCAAAATATGCTCCAAGCAGGCGGTGAAGAACCGGTGTTTGTCAATAAGAGCGAACATGCATTTTTGACCTTCGCCCCTAATTAACATAACAATATGAAACTTGGGGTCAATTTTTCCCTTAATCATTCCTTTGACGTCGCTTTCCCTCCCTATCGGCTTCATAGTGGTCTTCTTATGTATGGCAGAAGCGATTTCCTGATCCATCTTTGCGACTTCATGAATATAGCACACGAGCATTCGCTTGATGTGATCGATAATAGGCTGATACTCCTTTTGATTGGTCAGCAAAATGTTGTTCTGGAGTATCCAAGCATGAGGATTCAGTTTCGGCAGATCAGCCAGGGAAATCATATGAACCGAGCTATCAGAGCCTCGGGTCACTTTGAATTTGATGTTAATAAATTTCCCTGCTGAAGTGGGTTTCAACACCTTGAACGTTGTGATTTTCTGATTACTCCAGGTCAGGTATTGTGCTAAGCAAACTCAAGATAAAACTCAAGCAGATCCCGATCAACCTTCGGGTCTGGGGAAGGAATGCCAGCCGTTGACTCAAACAGTGAAAAATGAATGCCTTTCGGGTGATTGGCATGTCAAATTGTGAGTCCTTGGAGTTCTCAAGCCCGAAAGAAAGAACCGGTTCGAGCCAATGAGTGCTCGGTGCATCGATTACCTTTCTCTGAAGCGATTCCATAGACCATTCAGGAAACATAGACTTCTTTTGTTCTAGCATTTCGTTCGCTTTCATCTCCTTATCAATAAGTTCCTTCTCTTTTTGAATCTTCGCCCGAATCTCTTGATCACTAGGCTTGACTTTCAGACTTTCAGTTTTAGAAGCATTTCCTTCTGTATCAGCGAAATCGTCGTTTTCATCCACATCATCATCACCAATTTTCTTCTTTCGCTTGTCCTTCATACTGCCTGAAGCTTCATTACCCTTCGGCTCAGTAGTGACTTTCGGTTTTGGAGGTGGATGAGGTTGGCCCTTGCCCCGAGTAACATTATCTCCCCCTTGTTTCGGAGGGACAACAGACTCCGGAACACCCTCAATTCTGCTCAAAACATCCAGAGCAGGTCTCAACTTCTCAGCCAAGTGGCGTCGAATTGAGATGGTAAGAATGGAGTCATGGGCTTCTAAGAGGTGTAGGAGAATGGAGTGTACATCACCAACCAAACTTTTAATTGTTTCACGCTCAGTTTTTAAGTCTTCAATCTCCTTGTTTGCAGTCTTGAGCTTGAGATTCTGAACTTTAAGCTGAGAAGTGCGCTTATCCAGCTAATCCATAATCTTGTTTTCCACAGCAAGCTCAGCTTCAAGTTGAGTGAGACGAGCATCAACCGAAGTGTGAAGCTCTTTATTAGCAGCCTGAATTACTTGTCGAGCTTCCTCAAAATGTTTCTTTTCGGCCTCCAGTGAACGCGTAAGATTATCAACCGAAGCGTTCACTGTGTGAGCATTCTTTTGGGCGGCAGCTTGAAGAGAATCAAGAAATAGTTGTGCATTCGAAACTATTTTTTCGACATTTGCGGTCGCCTGCTTGCAATCCTTGGTGGAGGCTTCAACTGCAAGTGAAGCTTTCTGACAGGTGGAGGTTGAGGCTTCAATGGCTTTAACAACACTGGAGATGGAAGTGTCATGCTTTTTGACAACGGTTGCGAACAGAGCCTTGAGTGAGGCTTCCGAATATGCACTGGCAAAAGAGGAAGAGAGCAGTTGGTCAAGTTTGTCATTCATGGCCTTGAGATGATTTTTGGTCACATGAGCGTCAGCATCGTCATCACTCTGTACTCGATAAGGACTGAAGTAAATAGAGTCGAATTCCATGTCTTCCCCGCCAAGAACAGTTTCAGATTCATGTGATGGAAGTGGGGATAAAGGTACTGAGGTAATAGGAGGATCAGAACCGAAAGTAGATGCCTCTGTATCAGATACGTTGACACGAACATTAGGTTCGGTTGGATGAGTAGTAGTGGTAGTAACTGTAGTGAACAGTGGGGTTGGAATTGGGATGGAGGTAGCAGTTGTAGATGAGATAGGTGGAGGAAAGGGAGCGATAGTAATAGGAACCGAATGTGGAATAAAACGAGGAGGTGAGTTTCGGTTACTGTCATTAGTTGGTGAGGGTGGAGGCGAATTACCTCTAGGTGGACTTTCGTTTTTAGTAGCTTCGTCGTCAGTTGACTCGGGTTCAGGCTGTGGGTCAGAAGGAACATTCTCAGAGTCACTGGAAGATGGGGAAGGAGACTTCGGTCTGTGAGCGGTCATCTTGGTCTTTTGTTTCTTTGGAGCAGTAGGCGCTGCTTGCTCAGACTTGCGTTTCTTGGGAGTAGAAACTTTGGAGGATTGACCGTCCTTTTCCCCTTTTTTATCCGGCTTCTTCCCTCCTTTTACTGGTTTGTCTGCAGCGTCTAGCGAGCTTTGCATCTCTGGAGTAAGCTGTCGTGGCCCTGAAGGGGTTAGCTTCTTGTAATCATTGATAACCTTGCTTTCAGGGGAAACACATCTGTACATTGAATCCGGAATTGAACCAATGAATAGAAACTTGGAGGGATATGAGACAAGGATCCTCATCGTATGGAAGGTAGCAATCGATGACTTGACTGAATCCGCCATTGTTGAAACATTAAACTTTTCCATCGCCCAATGAGTGACGATAGTCCAAAATCGAGCACATGAAATTTCAGAGTACCTTGAAGAAGAGCTTATACTCTGAACTAGTTGAGACCATATGATTGACCCATAATCCATATTAACCCCATTATACAGACCATATAAAAGGGTCATGAATTCCCTGCTCGTTCCATCTGAACCTGCAACCCTCTCCGATAAGCCCTTGGAGAGGAGAGTAAAGAGTCTGTTCCACTGAGGAGGAAGACAAGATTTCTTGAACTTGGTGACAGTGGTGAGAATCTCTGTGTAACCCATATCATAGAACATCGAGAACAGCTGAGTTGTTGTAATGGAATCTGGGTTAATCATGGAATCGGCGACAGCAAGGCGTAGCAACAAACAAAACCTAGCTTTTGAAATCGACGTCTTTTGATTGACGATCTCGAAGAAGATACGCTCCTTAGCTTTATCGTAAACAGCAGTGGAGTAGACGTGAGAGAGCATCGACATTGGAACACTTTCCACCTGTGTGAGAGCAACCACCAGTGGTGAATACTTGAGCCATTCAACCACATGTAGCATGTACGAATCATAGACAAAGGGGTTTAGTTCGATGATCAGATTCTGATTGGGTTTGATGGTCAGAAGAGAGAACTGATCCGATTGTTTGTAAACCGATGAAGATTCAGCCATTGTTGCAGGTGGGAAGAAGAAGATGAACAGTAGAAAATCGCCGATTTGTTCTTGAGAGAGTTGAGATTTGGTAAAGTAACCCAAGAGGTGTGAGAAAACCTTTTATACTGTCGCTAGGAGAGAGAAAAATCCACAGTAATGATTTGACTATCTTCTGAATCGACGCCTGAAAAAGCGTGATTTGACAGCTGGGTTTTCCGAAGAAGACGTCATCATGCGTGATATTAGGTGTCGTTTCAAATTCACGCGCCTTTCCATCCTTATCTCATGTTCAAATTTTGAACTGTTTCAAATTCATGCTGACTCACCCTTATTTTATTTTTATTATTAAAATAAATCAACACCACCATAAACGAGACTCGTCCATTCTCTTCATACTAAGGAAACTTAGCTCCATATAAAAGTGAACAACCATTTCTGTTAGAGCCGAAAGCACAAATCTGGAAAAGTGCCATAAGTACCACAAACAAGAATTTGGAAAATCATAACGACCTTCGTGCTAGAGTGTGCCAATGAAAAAGAAATAAAGCAAAATATTTGTGGGATTTAAGTGATGTCTATTTAGACACGAAACTGTGGATCCCGGGCACGAATCTATTCCTTCAAAGTCAAAAGAGACTGAGAAGTGTCTGTGTGGTTTCCCGTAAAATACGATCAAATGTTTGTAAAGAAACATTGAAAGACATCTTTTCAATTATAGGCTTTAGTGGGTAGTTTATCTTCAACCTAACATCGATACTTAAAATAAGACCGAAAGTTGGATGAAGTACTTGTGAGACCGATGTGGTTTGTTGAACAAGTAGGTTGGAGAATATATACAGTGACTTGATAATAATAAGAAATCTCAAAAACAAAAAAGAAACTGGATCTTTTGGGAAGAAACTTCTTGGTGTTAGACAGTTTCATAAAGATCACGCAAAAAGAAAAAGAGATTTCGTGAGGTAACAAGTAACAGCTTGAACATTTTAGCGTTCACCGTCAATTCATTCATGGTGATGGATTTTGGGTCTCACTTAGCACGTGGTAAACGAAACTAAGATCATCAACACAGAGATTGTGTAACCATAAACCTCAGTGGTAATTGCTGAGAGTCTCAAGGGTTACTTTTATGAAGCGAAACTTAATGGAGAAATGTGAGAAGATAGTGAAGGAACCGAGAGTACCTCTGCTACATAAGAATGACAAAGCAGAAAACTCTTAACTCACTATGAGAAGAGGTAGCTTGTGACTTGAGTGATTTTAGCAGACTGATTGGGAAGAAACGATTGGTGTTTATCGAATCATTAAGGCTTCACTCAGAGTCATGGAGACTTCGGTCTACATGCAACAGCATGCTTCTAGGGACACTTAACTAGTACATAGATACGAATGTTATACCTGCCCCAACGTCATTGTGTTTCGCATCTGTGAACTTGAATCAATTTTGGGAATTGAGAGATAAAACTTAAAAACACATAAAAATATTTTTGTAGTTTTTGGATTTTTCTGAAAAATAATAAAAACAGAAAAGAAAATATTTTTGGATTTTTGGAATTTCTAAAAAATAATAAAAACAGAAAAGAAAATATTTTTGGATTTTTGGAATTTCTGAAAAATAATAAAAACAGAAAAGAAAATAAATACTAAATATAAACACGCGAAAGAATGAGAAAGCTTTACAAAAATATACAACCGAAACCATACCTTAGAAAAGATGAAGCGAAATGGGCCGAGCGATCGGTTCAATTTGGTTTAAAAAAAAATCCAGAGCCGAAATAGACCAAGCGTTCGGTTCATTTTGGTTCCCGAAAAATTCTAGAGCCGAAATAGACCGAGCGTTCGGTTCATTTCGGTTCCCGAAAAATTCTAGAGCCGAAATAGACCGAGCGTTCGGTTCATTTCGGTTCCCGAAAAATTCTAGAACCGAAATAGACCGAGCGTTCGCTCTATTTCGCTTGTTCAATTTTAGTGAGAAGAAAGGGGTTTCGGTAGTGACTCAGCTTCCGTCATTCCCAAGCCTTGGAGTATCTTGTTAAAGCTTGCTTCTGGTAAGGCCTTAGTGAAGATGTCAGCCAGTTGATCTGAGGACCGAACGAAGTGAACTTCAACATTTCCATCTTCAACATGGTCCTTGATGAAGTGGTATCTCAGTGCAATATGCTTAGTCTTGGAATGTTGCACTGGATTGTGACATATTCGAATCGCACTTTCAGAGTCACAGTAGAGAGGGATCTTCTTCATGCTTAAGCCATAATCTCTAAGTTGACTTTGTATCCCATATGACCTGTGATGTACAAGATGCTGCAGCGATGTACTCAGCTTCGGCTGTGGAAAGAGACACGCAAGTTTGTTTCTTTGACTGTCAGCTGACAAGTTTGCCATCAAGGAACTGGCATCCGCCGGTTGTGCTCTTTCGGTCCAATCCACATCCACCAAGATCAGTGTCAGAGAAAGCTTGAACAAAGAAGCCGGATTTTGCAAGATACCAAAGACCGAGAGACGAGGTTCGCTTCAAATACCGGAAGATAGTTTTCACTGCAACCATATGAGGTTCTCTTGGATTTGCTTGAAACATGGCACAATAGCAGACAGAAAACATTATGTCCGGTCTACTAGTTGTTAGATACATTAGAGATCCTATCATCTGACGATAGAGAGTCACATCAACAGCCGGTTTCTCAAGAGATGGAGTCAGCTTCGAGCCAAATACCATTGGAACCTTTACTTTGGAATCTCCCGTCATGCCGAACTTTGCCAACAGAGTCTTCGTGTATGCTTCCTGATTAATGAAGATGCCTTCTGGTCCCTGTCTTATATTCAGTCCAAGGAAAAGGTTAATCGGACCCATTGCGCTCATTTCAAACTTAGTCTCCATCAACTTCCCGAATTCAGCTGTTAAGCTAGGATTCGTGGAGCCGAAGATGATGTCATCGACGTAAATTTGAACTATCATTAAGTGTTCGCCTTCTTTCTTGTGAAAGAAGGTTGGGTCGACCGAACCTTGTTTGAATTTTGACATTTTGAGAAAGCGTGTTAGAGTTTCATACCAGGCTCTCGGGGCTTGCTTCAATCCATAGACTGCTTTATCCAGTATGTAGCAGTGATCTACATACTTCTCGTTCACAAATCCGGGTGGTTGCTCAACGTATACCGTTTCTTCTAATTCTCCATTCAAGAAAGCACATTTTGCATCCATTTGGAAAACTTCGAAGTTTTTATGTGCAGCATATGCCAAAAAGATTCTCACTGATTCCAACCTTGCTACTGGAGCGAAGGTCTCTTCATAGTCTATTCCTTCTTCCTGGCAATATCCTTTCACCACCAGCCTCGCTTTGTTGCGAATGACGTTACCCTCTTTATCTAACTTATTTCTAAAAACCCATTTTAAACCGACTATAGATGCATCCTTTGGTGTGGGAATCAGCCTTCAAACACGATTTTGTTCAAACTCATGGAGTTCGTCTTGCATAGCTTACACCCAATCAGAGTGACCAAGAGGAGCATTTACCATCTTCGGTTCAACTTTAGAGACAAACGAATTAAACATGAAGAATTCTACTTGAGAGAATAAAGCAGTTTGCTTCCCTTTCATTTGAGAGCGTGTGAGAACACCCTCAGATGATTCACCAATTATTTGAGTTTTAGGATGACCCTTTGTCTATTTTATTAGAGGAGGGTAATTTGGATCATAGGCAGGATGCAGCTCAGCATTGACTTCTTCTTCCAGTTCTGACAGATCGCCTTCGTCATTTGCATTTTCATTCACCCCCTCAAATGGCGAACTGAATCCCATGTCAGGTTCAGTACTCTCCCTCTCAAATGGATCTTCATGGGTTGGGGTTTTTGATGGATTCTCCCCCTGGAAAGGCATGTCGGTTGTTTTTGGTGTAGACGAACCCTCCCCCTGGAGTATAGTGCTTTTTCTTGGAGGGTCATTAGTAGCTGGATGATCACTTGATGCAGTAGGTTCACTTTGAGTCTGCTTCTCGGTTGGTTGTTGAGGTTCGCTTTGAGTCTGCTTCTCGGTTGGTTGTTGAGGTTCGCTTTCCATGTCTTTAATAGCTTCATCGATGATTTTCTTCAAGGTATCGATTTTGATATCTGCTGCTTTCGCTTCTGAGTGGATCGCCTTTTCTGGTTCATCAAAGAGCAGCATGTACTCTTCAAACAGATTGGAAATGGGAATTGAGACTTGACCTGACTCTGGAAAGATTTATTCCGTTGAACGTTCGCTTGCTTGAATCTTCTTCATGTAATAATCATCAAAAGTTACATAGTAGGTTTCTTCAATTTTCCTTGAGCGTTTATTCAGAACCCTATATGCTTTTGAAGCAAGCGAATAGCCAAGAAGGATCCCTTCATCTGACTTTACATCAAACTTGTTTCGGTTTTCTTTGGAGTTGAAAATAAAGCACCTTTAACCGAACACATGGAAAAACTTTACATTGGGCTTGCGATTATTCAAAATCTCGTAAGGAGTGATGGAAAATCGCTTGTTGAGGAAGGACCGGTTCTGTGTGTAACATGCAGCAGCTATAGCATCTGCCCAAAAGTATAATGGAAGAGAAGCGAAACTCAGCATGGTTCAGGCGGCTTCACACAATGAACGGTTTCGCCTTTCAACGATCCCATTATGTTGTGGAGTATAGGGAGCAAAGAAGTTGTGAGTTACTCCCTTTTCAGCCAGAAACTCTTCAAAGTCTTTATTTTTAAACTCTAGACCATTATCGCTTCTTATGTTTCTTACCACCTTTCGCAACTGCAATTCCACTTGCTTGATAAAAACCTTCAGCTTGGGAGTCGCCTCTGATTTCTGTTTAAGAAAGAAAACCCAGGTGAAGCGTGAAAAATCATCTACAATTACAAGTATAAACTTACTACCACCGATGCTTTCGATAGCCGAAGGGCCACATAGGTCGATGTGCAGTAGTTCAAGAGGTTCGATGATCTTTGTATTGATACGAGAATGGTGACTCTTTCGGCTTTGCTTGCCCATCTCGCATGCTGCGCACAGATGTTCTTTGTCAAATTTGAGAATAAGAAGTCCACGCACGTGATCACCAAGCACTAGTTTATTAATATCTTTGAAGTTCGGATGCGATAGTCTTCGGTGCTCAGATTTCAAAAGAACTTTCTTTGTTTGCTTTTCAATTATTTCTGATCCCTCAACATCGAACGAGACTTTCATACCGGTTCCCACGACTAGTTGAGAAACACTGATGAAGTTTTGCTGCAATCCTTCCACGTAGGCTACTTTTCGTATTGAGAATTCTCCGTTGGTGATTATCCCATACCCTTTGATCGTTCTGTGTGAGTTGTTTCCATATTTAACACATCCACCATCCTTAAGGGACCGAAACTCCCTGAGTTCTTCCCTCCTTCCTGTCATGTGACGAGAGCAGCCACTGTCAATATACCATTCGTCGTCAAACTGCTCGTCACTGATAACCTGCAAAATTAAGCAGATTTAGGAACCCAAAGTCTCTTGGGCCCTGGTGAGTCTTTTACAGAATAGGGAATTGCAACCGAAAAATCAACCATATATGTTCTTTTTATTAAAGTGGTTTCATCTTTTCGTTTGATGGTGTAAACTTTAATTTTATTTTCATCTTGTTTTAACTGGTGTGTGTTATTGTTAGTTGGTTTCACAGTTGAGGTTTTCTTTGGAGTCCTAGGGTTAGCTGACTTTTTGGTATTTTGGACTTCAGAATCTGAGACGAGCTTTCCCTTTCCTTTGATATCCTTTACAGAGTTAGGTTTTGGTTGGGAGTTAGGATGATGGGTTTTAGGACTGAAACTTGACTTTCGGTTCTGAGCACTTGTGTTGGGACCGAAACTGGACTTTCGATTCTTGGCGTAGTAAGAGTTGGGACCGAAACTTGACTTTTGGTTCTTGTGACCACTAGTATTAGGACCGAAACGGGTCGTTCGGTTCACCTGACTGCATGACTGGCAGTGATTGACCTGTGCTTCCTTTTTCATCTTGAGATTAGAAGCCTTTTCAGAGCGAACATAAGTGGGGTTTTGGGATTGCCAAAACTGTTTTCTCTCATTGAGGTTCTTCATGTATCTTTTGTTCCTCTGGCGTTTCTGTTCAGCAAGTTGCTCTTGAGTCAAGTGAATGTTGGCCTTAGGTTTCATTTTCTTCTCATGAGCTTTGGTTGTTGTTGTTGATACGCTGGAAGCTTTCAGTGGTTCGTTTGGTATTTCTTTTGTACCACTTGAACTGGGTTTATCAAAGCTTCAGGGCTTGTTGAGGGGTTCGGGAATGTATCGTCCCTTAACTCTCCATGAGGTTTTCTCTGACAGACCAACTGTTTTGTCTGCATTGTCGATAGGAGCGGACCAGAAGTGGTTATCGCAACCTTCAACATTGTCTTTGTCAACCATGGACGTCAACTCCGCCGTTTGTTTCTTAGTTACTCCAGTGACTACATACACTTGGTTTGGTGTAGTTTGCACCTTATGATAAACAACAACCTTTTCTTTGAGTTTCTTGGATTTGTCCTTTGACACCCGAGCATACTCAACCGAATTTTCAGATATGAGTGGTTTTGCTGCATCGGGTTCGCTCTTAAGAAATTCTGAACAATCGACCTCGTCTTCTACGGAGATTTCGCTCATCTCACTGTCCTCATCAAATTCAGAAGTGGTTTCTAAATTTATTTTATTTTCTGAACTTAATTTGGCGTTGGATGAGTCAAACTTCTGTATAGTCTCGGTCTTGATTTTTAATTTATCGTTTTCATCCAGTAAATTCTTAAGCATGCATTTATGTTCTTTGGACTCAATGAAAGATTCAATTTTGCCCAGTCCATATTTGTAGGTTACTGAAATCTCATCTGAAGACATTATAGATTCACATTCAGAAATGACTTCGTCTTCCTTAAATTCAAGGAAGGGCAAAATCATTTTATGAATCTTTTTACCTATCTCACAATCTAGATGCAACTGGGTGATATTTGTATATAAGCGTTTAGCAATCAAACAGAAAACATTTCTTTGTTTTAAAAACTTTAAATTGTCACGTTGCAAATAAATAAGTTCATCCCTAGACCTAGCTAACTCTGACTCCTTCAGCTGAATCCACATCCTTCTCTCCTCACTCTTGGAAGATTCCCTGCTGAGTTGGTCAGTTAGGTTAGAATTTGCTAAGCGAGTTTGCATAAGACTTCCACTTAAGTTAGAAAACTTGAATTTTAATTCATTTAATTCTTTTTCGTAGTTTGTTACTGGTATTTTAAGAGATTCAAGTATGGATTGTACCTTCTTGATCAACTGATCGCAATCGTTGATCCTTTCACTCGCACGCTTAGCAGCGAAACAAGTGTCATCCTTTAGTTTCGCTTCCTCATGCTCACCTTCGGTTGAATATCCCCTCATCTGCGATACCCCAGCTGACACCATTAAGTACCTCCCTGCTGAATCAGTAACTCCTTCTTTTGCCACATAAGCTCTTCCATGCGAGGGTTTGCGTACCTCTTCATCTTCAGAGTCTATAGACCAGACTTCTACTCCTCCAAACTCATCATCAATAACATTTTCCTGCACAATCAAAGCATTCATTGAAACATTAGTTGCTTTCTTCTTCTTTATCTCCTCCAGCTTTCTCATGTAGTAAGCTTCGTCATCTTCACCATCTTTCTTCTCAACCATCTTCCTTAACATGCAATCCTTGGCAAAATGGTTCTTGCCATGACAGTAGTTGCAATCGTACCCAGAGTCTCCCACAATCTTACTCTCCTGCTTTTCGTCGTCCTTTTGAGAGGTGTTATTGGTTTCTTCTTTCACCTTTTCTGAGCTGTAGCTTCCCTGCCAGTTTCGATTCTTGTTGACCGGGAACTTTCTGCGAGCAAACTTTTTTGGGTTTGTAACCATCATTGCATATTCTTCACTGGACAGATCACACTCTGACATATCAGATTCCTCCTCTTCGTCTGCTACATTCTTGCTCTTAGAAACAAGGGCCAGTGAACCCACACCCGAAACTATCTTCGTTTCCTTTGTCACCACACTTTCATGAGATTTGAGTATACCCATCAGTTTCGCCAGCAAATATGATTTAAAATGCTCATGAGCCTTCACGGTCAAGACCACTGCCATCCATTCGGGCCTTAAGCCATTCATGAAGGTAACCTTTTATTCGATCACCTTCCTTTCAATACCGTGCTTCATCATCTTGCTGAGCAGATGGTTGAAACGATCGAATGTCTGAATGAGTTTCTCTTCAGGTTTTTGTTCGAAAGCACCGAATTCAGAGAGCAATAGGGTTTGGATCGAGGGATCTAGATCCTCATCAGTTGAATATAATTCTTTCAACCTATCCCATATTTCTTTAGCTGTTGTGCATGAACTTACCAGACGAAAAGTGTCGGATTGCAAAGCGAATCTGATCATCCTCATGGCTTTAACGTTGCATAACACCTTGTCTTTTTTGTCTTGAGGGATCTTATCTACGTCCGCCAAGAGTTGGTTATACTCTTTTTGAGTCTTGATCGTTCTGTTCGTTCCAGAGTGAACAAACGGACCCAATGTTATTGCTTCCCAGATAAGATAGCCATTGTCTTCGGATCCAACGACGTAGTCTTCAAAGTGATGCGCCCATACTTCATAATCTTGAGTATAAAGAATGGGAACCCTCGTAGTGGATCCTATACTATTGAAGATGTTGATCGGATTTATTTGAGAGTCATCGTGAGACATGATGAACTTTTTCTTTTAATCTGCTAGAATCAGACTTGTAAAGTTGAACTTAGGGTTTTATCAAACACAAGAGATACCGTCGACAAAAAGAAGACAACTTCTATATATTGATAAAAGCGGAAACCCTAAAGGATTCTTCAAACAGAAGAGATGCGTATGTATTACACAGTCTCCTGCTCTGATACCAATTGATGGGAATATAGCACTATAGATCGATAGATTCTAAACAGAAAAACAATATTAATCGAGTAAAGAACACAAGAATGTATCAGATGGTGTCGAATGATTAATATCTCATACCTCAGAAGAGCTCGATGAAGAACTTCGACTGTAGATGTCTGCTAGGGTTACAATGCCAAAGCTATTAATGAGAACGATAACCTTAAAGCTATACATGCATGCATAATATATAATCTAACCCTAATGAAAGTCCACGGTTGGACAGGCCCAAACCGGGTAAACAAAATGGACTATTAAACGAGCCCAAAGACGCAACACTTAAACCCAACAACTTCGTTATCTCAAAACAATTTTCCCTTGACAAAACCTAGTATCAATACCACTAGGGTTTAGTCTAACGTTAACCACGACTAATTAATAGTCTAGCTATTATTACTATTATATAAGCGTTAAGTAACACTCTTATATAACTCATAATAATAGCCCAAATAATTATTTTAAGGTCCTAATAATGTTACTATAATTAATTAGAAGCTATATTAAAAATAGCGTAGGCGTAGCTCATTTACAGCGGGTTTTCTTGAAAACCGGGCTTCGCTTGGAGCAGCGTTTCCGAACTGAAAGACCCTTTTTCTCGGGACTCCAGGAGCCTCGGGGCTTCCTTCGGGTGCTAGGGGGTTTACCTAGGCTTAGGGGGGGGGTTTAGGGGGTAGAGAGAGGAAGTAAAGAGAGAAAGTTGTGGTGAATTTGTGAGAAAATATGGCAGCCCTCGCAGCCCTTTTTATAGCCTGGTCCTCGGACGTACGCTGGGCGTACAGGTCCTCGGACGCGGGGCGTAGTCGTGGATAAGGCCGACAGGTGGCGCTCTTCGGACGTGGCTTGGTTTCGGACCAAGTAAACGAGTTCGTGCAGCGTAGAGCCCTCGTATGTGGGGCGTTCTTCCGAACGCGAGGCGTCCGCGGGGCGTAACCTTCGCATGCAGCTTCGCAAATCCGAGTCTCGATTTCAAAAATTCGTATCTTTCACATACGAGCTCCGTTTTCGACGTTCTTTATATCCACGCGTAGGCGGGAACGTACTCTACAACTTTCGTCTAGACTCCGTCGGCTAATTTTGACTTTATTTTAAAGTTATATTTTTAACAAGCCGGGACAGGGTTGGTCCGTTAAAAAACCATAACTTCTTCATCCGACGTCCGTTTTCGTCTGTCTTTTTATCGTTACACTACTATTAACGAGATCTTCGATTCTCGTTTGGGTTGTGTTGGTTAAAAACCGCTCGATCTAATATTCGAATTTCGGGCTGTACACTGCTAAGCTGAAACTTCGAAAAATCATAACTTCCTCATACGAAGTCAGATTTGGGCGCTCTTTTCATGCACGCTCTCGGTTTAACGTATTCTACGACTTTCATTTAGATCACTAAGGCTAAAAGTCGCTCTATCATAAATTCACTATTTACATCTCCCGGTGTCGTGCCGGTTCTGTCGCGAAACTTCGACAGGTCATAACTCCTTCGTTATAACTCGGATTTCGGCGTTCTTTATATGTACGGAACCCTTGTGACATATTATACAACTTGGTTAAGATTACTCCTTCTAAATAATCTTCCATCAAAAACTTATTTTTTTGATGCTCATTGTCTCTAAATTGACTAGCCCGGATCTACGGGCGTTACAGTTATCGGTAAATCAGTGCAATGTACCGATAATAATGCTTACCGAGGCAATTCGTGACTACATTCAACGGAATTTCGATGAATGCAGATTAATGGCAGGTAAAATACCAGGTGAAATATTAAATTTATTTAAATACTTGTACAAGAACCTTATTTGATCATATTTACTTTTCAGCGAGTTTGACTACCGTACTCACCCCGTATTCTGAAATGGTGCTTCATAAAAGGATGTAACAGTCTGTTCGGTGGCAAGCAACAAAGATCCCGCCAGAGATCCCGTCTCCGCTACCGTCTGAAATTTATCGAGTTTTTAATTTTAAAAAAACTTGTGTTGTTGATCTGAACCGTCATACATGTTCATGTGGGAAATGGTGTAGTTTGGGTATAGCTTGTGGTTATGCTATTGCGGCATCACGCCATTCGAACATCCATGAATTACTTGATATGGTTCATATATATTATTGGACTGATGTGTTTTAGACTGCCTAGCAGACACAAACCGTGCACCTTGTTCCCCCTCCATCAAAATGGAAAATACCAGACCCTTTGATTGTCGTTTTATTGCCAATGTAATTGTAATTAATTATGTTTGTAATTGATTTGCAGTGTGTAATAAAAAATATTATTATTGCCCTAATATTTGTTACATATTACAAATATAGAAAAGAACATAATTTACAATTACCATAGTAATACTAAAACAAGAAAACATTACATATTAAAAAGATTAATAAGCGTTACAGAAGGGAAACTTAGTTGATGAACATAAAGCTTACAACTTGTACATAATGATTCCAATAAAGAAAATCAAACTACAAATTAACGCTATCTTCAAGTGCATATTTTGGGTTTCAAGTTTCTTCTTCGATCGAAATAAGTTACTGATTATCACCGAATTATTGTCGTTTGGTTTTTCAACCCAACAGATAAACTCAGGCTGTCGTCCCTGAAATTTTAAGATCAAACACATGACGTATATTGTGTAAATTAATATTAATTCAAAGAAAAATAATAAAAGTATAACCCACATACCTCTTTAGGATAAGCGTAAAAAAGCCGTCCATGGTTATTTCTAGTCGTTGATGTCCTTATAATACCCTCAGAGCCATAATCGCAGTATGTCATTTCTTTGGATTATTTGAGATGAACTTTTAGTATTAATTTAACAAGGTAAAGAGTTTTGATGCTTGAATTCCTTTATATAATGGCATTTACTAGGGTTATGGTTCCTGAAACTATTCCGGAAACACATTTCGGAATTGATATTTCGGACCCTAATTTCTTAACAATAATTGTCCAAGATTCCGGACACATGAGTAGTCATTCCGAACAGTAAAAGTCATACATTCCTGACATATGTATAGTTATTTGGAACATGTCCTAGATTCCTGATAGTATTTCGGACCATTGTTTCGGAGTCACGTTCCGGACCAGCTATTTTAGAACCAGGTTCCGAACCAGCTATTTTGGACCATTGTTCCGGACAGGGCCGGTCCTGAGGATTCAAATGCCCAGGACGAGTCGGAAAAAAAGGGCCCTTAGGTCTTAACGTGTAACGAATTTAATTTTTTTTTTAAAATGACGATAAACTTTATAGCAATAAACATAGCAAAATCATAGTAGTTTAATCAGTAATGACATATTGTAACAGCTAACCATATTGTAACAGCTAACCGACGACCCGTAAAATAATATTTACCTTTGCTTTATGTTGTCACCATTCAAAGTTCCAAGATTCAGAGGTTTATATGGGCCTCCAAAAAAATTCATGATTTTGTCATTAGTAGTGGAGTGATTACATTTATATAGTTTTTTTTATACGGGAAAGGAACACGAGAAATAATTTTTCTGAAAAGATGCATAAATAGTTATGTCGTCACTCATTCAAAAGTATGAATAACGATTGATTAAGTGGTGAATCCATGATTTAAACATACGAGATTCCAACCTGAATTAGGTATAAAATAAACGGGTCAAAAAATATAGTTTCTTATGTTTTAATAAAACTATCTAAGACAAATATAATATGAAATTATTAACTTTAGCAATGAGAAATAATAAATAAACATCATAAAAAGACAAGAAACAAAAAGATATAAAACTTAATAAACAAATGAATTATTAAGACTATTCTAAATTCTATGATTCAAGCTATAGTATATAACTATAACCTAAAGAATTCCCAATAATTAAAAAAAAATTAGGAAAAGATTGAAAACAAAAAAGAATACCAAGCCAAAATGACTAAAATTGATTACATTATATACACTCAATATATAAAAATACTTTGTTCACTGTAATATCCAAAAGACCAAAAGACCAAAACTAATTACCAAAAGACCAAAACTAATGCTGAGTACATCTATTCTACTTTATAGTTTCTAAAGTAGACTACTAGACATTGACTTATTTCTTTATACTTATTTGGTTATCTTTGCATACAAAATAACTTCACCCGTTAGTCTAGAAGACAAAGTAGAAAGTCAAACCTGATAACCTTGGAGTTAAAGGAGACTAGTTACCGGAGAAAGTGGAGAAGCAGGCCTCCGGTTGATCACAGATCGGCAGAGTTGGACAAAGAATCGACGGAGATGGGTGAAGGTGGACGGAACCGCGCGTTGAAGCAATCGGAGACAACAAAGAATCGGTGGAAATAGGCGGAGATGGGCCTACCTAAGTGAGCCTACCGGAGACAAAGATTAGCACCGAGATACAAAAGTTGAGGACAACGAATGTCTTCGTGACCTAAAGTTTTTTTGTAAATTTTGATTTTGGGGATTTTTCACTTTTCAATCTTCTTCTATTCTTTCCTATATGTGATATTATTTTGTTTTATGTTTAGTAATTTCCCAACAGTAAAAGTAATAGATTCCTGAAAGTATGTGTAGTCATTCCGAACAGTAAATGTCATAGATTCTTGATAGTATTTCGGACCCTTATTCCGGAACCCCATTCCAGATCCGGAGCCACTTTATGGAATGGCTATTTCGGACACTTGCTTTTCGACCTTAAAATGCACCTAGCATGAATCCTCAACGTTGAAATAAAATTGGAATGAGTTCATCTCACGATGTTGTTTAGCATTGTGAAGAAGAAGATTGTTATGTTTGTTCAGATAATAACCCGTTTCCGGAAGGCCCATATTTTCCACTCCCAGATAAAATGTCTGATGACGTTTTCCAAGCTATGAAGGCTGCTAAAGAAGCAAACGAAAGGGACTCTGAAAGAAGTCGCACACTAAATCAGCGTGCAGACAATCTAGCGGAACAAGTAAATGAATAAAGAAAAATGGGTTGTTGAAGCGATGAAATAAGTGAAACAAGCTAAGAAGTGGATTGAAAATGCAAATAAGGAGATCAATAAGGTGCGTGCAGAACGGGACCGTTTAACAGATGTTGCTAGAACTAGAGGAGATTTTATTGACCGGGAACAAAATATGTATCCCTTACAATTTTCTAATTTGTGGAAACCAATCTAAGTATGTATCAAGTTTTATAACGCTCTTTACAATAATATTAATGAAAAAGGATAATGTCATTTTAGATAATCATATCGTTTCTTTATAAAATTTAGTTTGAAAAGACATTACAATATACATATTTAAAATTAGATTACATTTTTTGTCGATAACTAGGAACTTGCATCCGATGCAAACTAGCCGTGTCTACATGATTTTCAAACAATTCCATGTAGGTCTCAGTTAGTTCGAAATCATTATCAGTTAATTCGACTCGATCTTCTATTGTTGGAGTTGTCCTACGTGTTTCTTCGATGATGTCAATTGTGTTCACAAATTATCGTATATCTTAAGACATGGTAATGAGGAGCATTTGCATGTTATACAATGCTACTTTTCTCCGCTCCTCAGTCAGTGAAGGCGGTAATGAGATTTCCAATATTACCATTCGTTGTTTAGCATGTTGATAATCACGAATCACTTCTAATGCAGACGTATCAACAAGATGTCGTTGCTCGTCTTCAAGACGTGGTATAACATACTCTATGGGCAACTCATCATCATCGTTCGAGTCATTGGATGTTGGAGACTGAAAATAGAATATACCTAAATTATATTAATATACTATTTAAAAACCAATGTCCATAAAAGTATTTAATAATAATAATAAACACTTCCTGAAACATATTCATAACAAAAAAACATAATTGCAACTAGTCTATCATAATAGGTTTCTCAGCATTTGCTCCGGTGCCATCTTTAGGAGTCATATCTGCTTTCAGTTTAAGTTTTAACACCATTTCTGATTTCTTTCTTAATTTTATGGGTGCCTTTGCTGGTTTGTTTTTTTTTTTTATCTTAATTTGAAACTCAGCATCGTCGTTTTTTATCTGTAAAAACAAAATTTCAAGAACATTTTATTACATTACTGTAAAAATAAATTATAATTATAAAATTATTGTTTTCCGATTTTACCTTTATCGAACGCAATTTCGAAAGCTCCTGTAAATGACATACAACTTCATCGTCTGTAAAACCCATTTTTAGATTATCCACGCTAACTCGTCTTTGGACTAATATGAGTTATTAAACAATACTTAAAAAAAATTATATATTGTTGTTATTCCGGATCATCATTCCGGACCATGTTCATCGTGTTCCGGACCTACATTATCATTCTGGAACCCCTATAATACCTTATTCCGGACTAAAACAATCGATCATAAACACAATACAAAATACTTACATAACATTCATACACGTACAACGAGAAAAATATAAAAAAAAGGATCATCTGAATATTCTGAAGTTGTTCCGGACTTGTTCTTCGTGTTCCGGACCATTCCATACAATTCTGGAATACGTAAATCGTTTCAGAAAATCAAATGCAAAGTAACTTAAAGTGTAAAATTTACTTGGTGTGACGAATCCATGCTCAAAATTTGGTCCGGAATGTGGGTAGATCGTGCTTCGGTTTTGCTAATTCCGGAACGCGTATTCCGAATTTTTTGTGTGTGGGACTCATATATATACCATTGGGCTACAATATTGGGCTTGGGTCGGTTTTCGGGTCCGAAATGACCCATTCCGGACCAAAATTTTTGTTTAAAAAAAAACAAAAAATTTGGTTATATTTAAAAAAAACCCAAACAAATGGTTAGATTACTCAATTTCCCTATTATTAATCGTATTTTTTATAGTTTCGTTATTTTTTCAATTTTTAAAACAATCCAATTTTTAGCTATATTTTCATTTTATTTATTTATTTATTTATAAAAATGACCATTTTTATTACATTTTTTTTGGTTCTGTTCTTCGGTTGCATATTAATATGTTCTTCAGATAATTTGATTTTTCAGTTATTCCTAATGTTTTTTTTTCGAACAACTGAATGATTTTATTGAGAAGTAGCGCAAAACTAACACAAAATTACAAATAAATGGAAAAAATTGGATTTAACTGTCAAGCCACATCATGACAATTAAAGTTATTCTTGATGTTTTGATTTTGGTTGTTTATTTTTAAAAGCAATTGTCCAGATACTTGAACTATTCAGTGTACATTTTTCAGTTTACCGTCGATTGTTTTTTTCCTTTTCATACATGACATGTTAACTGATTCATCAAAGTAACTAAATATCATGTCATTAATGCATACTACTAGTAAACAAAGACATCTATAATGAATATATCATATGTTTTGTTTAGTATTTTACATGTTATGTTTTAGTAGTAGAGAAATTCAACACTTTTATTTTAATGTTTTTATTTGAAGGTTTTTTGACATTTGTCTTAAATATGATTAATATTTTTCACATATCTATAATAAAACATGTTGTAAAAAACTAATTACATAGTGAAGATTGTAAGAAGAGGAATGATTAATGAAAAGAAAAAGATCAAAAGGGGTTGAGGTGGGGACTTTGATTAAAGCCCAAACCCAGTGGGTTAAGTCAACCACTTGGTAGTTGGTACTTGCTAGTTGCTACACAGCGTAAGCAACATCCACTTTCTTTTTACTAAACTTGTAGTCTTGTAGTCTTGTACTACCACTTTGAAGTTTGTACTAGCAACAAAATAAATGCAAATATATGTATACACCAATATGATCATCATTTTTATTGTTTTACAAAAAAAGGAATGAAGAGTATAATTCATAATGACATAGGTGTTTTCTATAAATTTTGTAGACTAAAAAACTAAACTTTCAATACTTCACTCAAAAAGTGTATGTCAATTTCAGTTTAAGCTCGAACACAAATTGGGGCTCTTCCATGAGACTTTGTCAACTGTGAATGATATTTTCCTTATGTGATGAAGTTAGATCTTAGCTTCAAGTGTTGTTTTTTCATTTATCTAATGAAGACATGAGATAATCAAATATCACATATGAGTGTTTTTTTACTTAATATAAAAAAACCAACTTAATAGAGAATGACTTATGTGCTTCACGGTGTATTTTGGTATTTTCGACTAATATTTTCAGATTTAGTCAGGAATATGTTTAGACTTTAGTAAAGTCATTTTGAGCCCATTAAAATCTTTAATTAAATTGGGTAACGTTTTTAAATAGAGGCAAAGTGTAAGTGCTAAAAAACAAAGTACAAATTAAAAGGCTGAGGACTGAGGAAGGTGCAGCGTACCCGGCTTACAAGACTTAAATGATGATGGTTGTGACCTTGGACTCTTTTGCGGGTCCTTCTAGAGATGTTATGTATCGTACATGCACTCATCAAACATTATGCGCGTCTTCTTATGCCTTATTTTAATTATGTTATTCACACATAATTCTAAAACTATTTTATTTAAACTGAAAGCCATATTTGACAACAATCTGTTCTTTTTAAAAAAAAAATAATAATAATAACAATAATAAATAAAGGGTCAGTAACTTTGTAAAGCAACTTACCGTTTATCATGAACACAACAGGTTACTTTTCTTTATACATCGTTAAGTCCTAATTTTTTTTATAACGCATCATTGTTACCGACTATTGCAATTCTCCAACCGTTTTTGGGTCTAACTTGGCACCTTTGGCAGCACCGCACCTCTAAGCGAGTATCCATCATCTTTTCCAATCAACATACATTTTTTTTTTGTCATTTTTATTTATTTAAAAAAAACCATGTTTAGAGGACACCATTTTTTGTTGAACTTCAAGTGTATCAATAATGGCCGGTCACGAGGAATTAAATATATTCAAAGGTTCAGGACGAACCAGAAAAAATGTCTCTTATCATTATTATAAAAGTTTTATTTTAAATATATATATATATATATATATATATATATATATATATATATATATATATATAATTTGGGACCTATACAACTACCAACTTTGTCCACCCTCAATGCCCCTCATTGATGTATCTCTACTCGCATTCCCTCACTTCAACTCTCACATAAACAACTATTAGGTTCAAGGTCGAAAAATGGCTTCTCCCTCTCCATGATTTTGTCTCAAATGACAAACAAGAGAGCTATTCGTAGGAAATCCTTATTCAGTGGAGGGCTGGAGGCATGTGTTATCAGAAAACATTTGGAAGTTGCAATAGAGAAAGCCTAAAACAAAAATCTATAGGTCATCAACCATGGCAGATTTGGGGTAAAAAACCAACCACCATTTTTTAAGCATCTTATTTTTGTTAAAAAAAAAAAAAGAACCAAAAATCTTACAACGATGACATATTCGGGTTGAAAAACCCGATTTTGCTTCAAACTGTTAAGGTAAATATTCTCATTGCCTCAACGTTTACAATACAAGAATAATACACAATATACATGGGCCTTAGGCCTAATACAATACATGAGGACATGAGCTCTACAAACTAATATACATGTATATACTAACATCCCCCCATAGTTTTATCGGGAGGACTATTCCGAACATTCAAACTGGACTTGAAGTCATTGAAAAGTTGTGTCGGAAGTCCTTTGGTGAAGATATCTGCGTACTGAGCGAAGGATGGAACATGAAAAACGTGAACTAATCTGTGAGCAACCTGACTGCGCACAAAATAAATGTCAATCTCTATGTGTTTCGTGCGTTGGTGCTGAACTGGCCCATCATGTCTCGACAACAGCGTTGGCCACGCCATAATACTCGACCTCCGCATTGTAACGAGAAATAACCCTTTTCGTTTAAAGGACCATGAAATAAGGTTATCTCCAAGAAATACATAATAGCCAAAAGTCAAACGTGCAAGACGCCGGACACACGCCCCAATAGGCATCAGAATATGCAACCAGGTCCGAAGAGGGAGAGACATGAAGTTGGAGACCGTGATCCGGTATCCCTCTAATATAGCGAAGAATGCACTTGAGAGCGTGAAGGTGGGGCTCTCTAGGATCATGCATGAAGAGACAAATTTGTTGAACCGCGAATGCAATATCTGGTCGAGTGAATGTGAGGTACTGAAGATTGCCAACAAGACTGAGATATAAGGATGGGTCCGAAACAGGAGAGCCAGTTGCATCCAGCTTATGGGTGGTCTCAACTAGAGTACGATTTGGAGTACACTGGAGCATGTGTGCCCGTTGAAGTATCTCCGATGCATATTTCTTCTGGGTAAGGAAGAGACCTTGTGGGGTCCGGGTGGCAAAGATACCCAAAAAGTAGTTAAGAGCCCCTAGATCACACATGTCGAACTCTCGACTAAGCTAAGAGATAATCGAATGTAGAAGAGTCGAGGAGGAGGCGGTGAGCAAAATGCCATCGACGTACAGAAGAAGATAGGCAGTATCGGTGCCGTGATGATAGGTGAAGAGGGACGAATCTGTCATGATGTGCTGAAATCCCATATGAATAACGTGTTGAGAAAATCGTTGGTACCAGGACCGAGGGGCCTAATTAAGGCCATATAGCGACCTTTGAAGGCGACAAACATGATTTGGATGTTATGGGTCTCGGAAGCCAGGTCGAACCTTATAATTTGCTAAGTCAAACACTATTACACGTTGACCTCCAGTACCAGCGCCAACGCGTACATATGAAGTCCAGCGTCAGCGTGTAACCCTTATACAATTTACCATAGTTTGTAATCGTATTTTTAGTAACTACAACTGTTAAATAATTGATCTGATATCTTTGTGATTAGGATCAGTGTAACATCCCAACCGTCAGGTATCCTTATTATTCCATTTAGATTTCATGTTTTAAGGTCTACTCGACGAGTTGACGCTATGACTCGTCGAGTAGCAGCGGGCCAGGACACGTCAATTAATGAGTGACTCATCGAGTCGGCATGGGGGACTCGACGAGTAGGAGCTGGCAGTGGAATCCCTAATTATCAGGGTTTTTTCACCCTATATATTGGACCATTAGCGCCTCCCACTGTCCTCTATCACCCCTTGAGAGCCAGAAACCCTAATTTCCGTGAGTGTGAGCTTGGAGAGTGTTTTGGAGCTTTGAGAAGTGATTTTGTGAAGGGAACTTGTAGATCAAGAGGCTAGCATCAAGGGTTTTGTGTGGATCCAGAGTCTACTTCAGCTTGGGCACGTTTTAGAGGTAACCAGCTGTCACCTTAACCTATTTTCTCCTAGAATCATTTATAGGTGAAGACTAGGGTTTTCTTTAGCTATTTATGAAGGGATTATGGTCTGGGAGTTAGATCTGAAGTTGAAACTTCAGATCTGAACCTCTTTTGAGTCCTAAGTCCATAAAGTTTCCAGCTCTTGCAAGGATGAGACTCTCCTAAGGTGTAAAGTTCCATTAGAAGCTTAGATTGGTCATTTAGAGCCTTTAGGGCCTTGCATGTGTGTAAAGTTTGCAACTTTACGTGTTAATCATGCCTTAGAAGCTTGGATCTGTAATCTGGAACCTTGGCATGGCTTAATAAGTGTCTGCATGGATGAAGGTCTGCAAGGACTCGGCGAGTTGCATAGTCAACTCGGCGAGTCTTATGAAGATGGTCATGAACTCGTCGAGTTGATGAACAAACTCGGCGAGTCCGTTGAAGATTGCCTTGAACTCGGCGAGTCGTTCGAAGACTCGGCGAGTCGGCTAGGGTTTCTCCCAATTCCTGGACACGTATGAACTCGGCGAGTAAAAGGGGAACTCGACGAGCCAATCAAGGATTTCACGACTTCTCGAGTTCAGGAAGGACTCGACGAGTCGGTAAACTACACTCGACGAGTCGAGTCAACATGGACTGTTTACTTTGACTGTGGACTTTGACTTTGACCAAGAATTGACCAATTGACTTCTGAGGGTATTCTGGTAATTTGGAAATTTATGAAAAAGGGTTTTATGGTAACTATCGGTGGTGGAGTTCGTGTTGGTGATCCGAGAGTTGAGCTTTCTAGTTTCGGACGTCAGTTGTGAGGTGAATTATCCTCACTATATCAACAGGGTCTAAGGCACCAAGGCTGGCCCTTATGGATTTGTATTTGGATTATTACATGATATGTGCATTGTTTCGCATCCTGTTAGTTAGGATGGTGATATGCTTACGCTTAGTGACCGGGTTCGGTCGATATCCTAGTTACAGGGTTATGCTATGATATGACCTGGGTAGGTCGGTGTCCTGGTTTTAGGACGTTGCTATGCTATTTGGTCTGTTAGATCGGTTTGTCTGTTATTATGATAGCCTATGAATGTATATGCACATGTTGTTTGATTTGGGTGTTGGGTTGAGGCGGTCCTGCTTTGTGCTGAAGGCCAACATACCCAGGGCGGTCCGGATAGACTACAAAACCCAAGAGGGTATGATAGTCAGACCGAAGGCCCGGCGAGCGGTCCGGATAGGCTGAAGGACCTGCGAGGCGGTCCAGACGTGCCGAAGGCTCGGAGAGCGGTCCAGATAGACTGAAGGCCTGCGAGGCGGTCCAGTCAGGCTGAAGGCTCATTATGCTTGCTGTTTGGTTATATGTTTATATGACATGGTTATGTGGTTGGTATTTTGGCGGATAGCTCACTAAGCTTTCAGGCTTACAGTTTCAGTTGTTGTTTCAGGTACCTCTGGCGATCGCGGGAAGGCGAAGGCATGATCGTAGCGCTCCTCTCGCTGTTATGACTTTTATGATTTGATACTGGGATACTCTGATAACTGTATTTTGTATGTAATGACATAACGGATTAAAATGTTTTTAAAAGTTTAAATTGGTTTGAATTTTTGGGTGTTACAATCAGTCCATATTATAGATTAAATACAATCCCATTAATGTAGGGATTTTTGTAATTGTCTTTCTATATATTCTTGTAATGGGGTTCAACCCAAACAGTCGCTTTGTGCACCTTATTCTCTTTGTGAGAACCATTCTTAGTGAAAATATATTTGTGATAATCATATTTGTAACGCCCTGTTCCGAATCGTTTCTCTTTTGGAGGTGGGTGAGGCAATGTAGATGTCAGCTCGGGTTTTATGGAAATTGGGTTCGAGAAATTTTACGGCAAGTATGAGTTGATAATAGTGTAGAGTTTCTTGTTACATTTTCATGGATATAAGGATTGTCGGAATCAGAATTGTATCAAAAAATTTATGGCCTTCAGAGTGCTTAAGGGCTTAAGAGAAAACCCTAGTATGCGGGGCGTACTGATGCGAAGGCTGGTATGCGAGGCGTAGTGTGGAGTACGCTAAGCGTACTACAAGGATTGGATTGGGGTGCGATACATCGTAAGATGGGCGTACGAGGAGTACGCGGGGCGGACGAGGGTGAAGTGTTAAACCCTAATTTTTCTAGTGTACCCTATATAAGCTTTATGTTAGCCTCTTTTGTTCATTTCCTAGCCAGCCTCCATACCCTAAAAACCCTAACTCGACCCCCTTAGCATATTGATGGTGTCCTTGAGCTATTAAGAAGTCTTGGTGCTCATTTTTTTTTATCTTGGTGAAGGAAGAGGTGAATCTTGAAGTTGTCTTGGTTGGTGGAAAGGCTTTGGATCGATAATCATCATCTTGTAGGAAAGCTTTATGAGGTATCAAGTTTGCATCTTGGGTTGTATATATTTAGATATCTTCTTAGTTAGTTTGTTGTGCTTTTGGTTCCTTTTTTGGGTTAATGGAAGGGTTAATTCATTTAAGGGTTTGTTCTTTTATATTCGAGGTTGTTTTGGTCTCCTTGAGCTTAAAGGTGCAAGATTTATGAGGTTTTTGGTGTCATGCATGCATTAAGTCACTTCCCTTTTTAAGCTTAAGAGCTTCTTTTAGCCATGCATGAACGTAAAGTTGTCAACTTTACGTGATAATCCAGCTCAAGGAAGTCAAATATGTGTTTTGGAGCGTTGTCTAAATGGATTAAGTGATTGCATCAAGTTTGGGTTGAATAGGGTGAGTACACTGGGTGTACAAGACTCCAAGCGAGTACGATGTGCGTATATGATGAGTACGCCCCACGTACTCGGTCTGTTGGGCCTCACATGTTTGGGCTTCGGTTTGGGCTATCTTTTGGGGATTGGTTGCGTGGGGCTTTTTGGGCCATCTGAGAACAAGTGTTTTGGATTAAGGCAAAGTTAATGAGCTGTAGGGTAAGGCCCATGTAAGGGTTTGGGCCCAATTTGGAAAATTGGGCCATAAGTGGGCTTTGGTTGATTATTTGGTTTGTGGGCCTTGTGATTGGGAGTTTTGGCCTCGGTCTTGGACCAAACTAGGTGAGGGGTAAAATGGTATTTTTACCCTATATATGGATTATTGGATTTGATTTTGAACCCAAATGTTAATTGAATGTTATTCATGTTGATAGCGCAAGGATTCTAGTGGATCTTCAGTCAGAAATTTATTCGTGGGTTCAGCTGTTGAGGTGAGTCATCTCCCGGTGCTCGTGAGTCGAAGGCCCCAATATCGACTCACTAAATTATGTATGTAGTATGCTAGCTGTCTTTGTGACTCTCGCATGTGTGTATGTGCCTGTGTGGTAGAATAGTTGTATTTGTGATGACTAGCTGGGTTTAGCTATTATTACTGTGTTACATTGTTTATATGTGATTGCGACTGCTGATAGTCTCCAGGGTTGCTGATAACCCATCGGATGTGTTGTTAGCCACTTGGACTACTGATAGTCTATAGGGTTGTTGATAACCTACAGGGTGTGCTATTAGCCACTGGGACTGCTGATGGTCCCCAGGGTTGCTGATAATCCATAATTGTCTAGTTGTGTTGTGCTGTAGGTGGTATTTTTGGGGAACTCACTAAGCCTTGTGCTTATAATTTGTGGTTTATGGTTTCAGGTACTTCCGGTTCAAAAGGGGAGGGCCTGGCTTGATCGCAGCGCATACAGCCATGTTTTTCGCAACTTGTGATTTTGGGAGTGTACTCTGATAATTGTTTTATTTTGAAATACTTCTAAATGTTTGAATAAAGGATAAATGAGTGTTTTGATTGTTTTAAAAATGAAATTTTTACCTTCGTATTTTGGGATGTTACAATATTGTTCTTACTTGTTTGTATCTGATCATCGAACCTATAAGCGGTATCATTGCAGGTTTTCTGATACATTCAAGTTATTATGGCCTCCTCATCTCAATATACTCCAAAATCCTCTACCTTGAACAAAATTCCCTTGTTCGATGTAAACAATTTTGCTGTGTGGAAGATAAAGGCCATGATTGTTCTTAAAGCCATGGACTATGACATGCCACACATCATGGAACATGGTCCATACTTAAAGCAAAAGTCAAAGTTATGACATAATGAAGGAGACAAGAAACTCATAAGTCTATACATAAAGGCAAGAGCGGCTATAGGAAATTCTCTTCCATATCATGTCTATCGTCAAGTTCAAAAATGTGAAACTTCACAAAAGATAATGGAGACTCTATTAGTTGCATTCAAAGGCACTAAAGAAAAGAACCCACAATAATGGATACATGATGTATCGTCTAAAAGTAAATCAAAAGTGAAGTGTCTAATGGATCACACCAATGAGTGTCACACTGTGGAATCAGGTAGCAACTCTAGCACATTCGAACTGATCTATCACAAGCTGCAAAGGACTCTAAGATGCAGGACTGAGACTCCTCCACGATGTATCAGGGTCAGGAACATATATGGTACTTAGACATCAGATGTTCTATGTATATAACAGGATTTAAGTCTCTCTTGGATGATTATGTAAATGAGGATGACCATACAGTTACTTACGGAGAGAACATCAAAGGAGAAACAAAAGGTTATGACACCATCAAGTGTAAGCCTGTCGAGTTCAAGAATGTGTTATGTCAAAGGACTTGAACAAAATCTTATTTCAATTAGTCAATTGTGTGATGTTGACTACGAAGTTCACTTTAACATGAAGGAAGGAAAGGTGATTGATCAAAAGAAATTCACTGTTCTTACAGCTAATCGTCAAGGTGATATCTACACTTTGGACATGTTTTCCGCTGATAACTCTCTTAGACGCTGTTTTTTCTCTCGATCACTGTCTCATCTGAACTGGTTATGGTACAAAGTCTCTCTCACCTAAACTTCAAAAACATTTCCAAGATCTCTAGAAATCAGCTTGTGAGATGGATTCCTAAGATGAAGTTTGTAAAAGATAAGCTATGTTCAACATGTGAAAAAGGTAAGCAAACAAAATCTTCCTTCAAATCGAAGTCATGTTCTTTTATTTCTGAACCCCTTCACCTTCTTCATATGGATTTGTTTGGTCTTGTTCCTATCAGATCCAGGTCTGGAAAAAAGTTCACGCTGCTCATTGTCGATGAGTACTCAAGATTTACTTGGGTTATCTTTTTGAGAAAGAAAAATCATGTTGATAAAACTTCGATACTCTGTGCCGATGGGTACATTTAAAAACCAAAATGTATTATACACATCATTCCCTTCGTGTCCTTATTCTTCTTATAATAGAAGTTCATGATTCAATGTCTCAAGCTAAACGTTGATGATATTTCGCAATACTATGTCCATGATTTATAGTAAAATAACATGCTATCAGGAGACATCATCATCCCTCTTATCCTTCCGATGCAACACATGATTCTTTGATAGTTGCTGTCAAAAGGAGTGTTTATTGATGTTGTCAAAAGGGGATACATGTTTAGTTCTGTTATGATGTTATTTGATCATTCATAGAATAACAAACACCCTTGAAAGAAGAAAGTTATACATCTAAGGGGGAGTAAAACTCACATGTTGTTTATCTAAGGGGAAGCATATATCAACATTCTACTTCAGATGCAGTTGGTTCTTTTATTATTTTATTATTTATTAGTTAGTTTTGACATCATCAGATTGGGGATATTGTAAGGTCGAACCTTATAATTTGATGAATCAAACACTATCACATGCTAACCTCCAGCGCTAACGGAAGCGGCAGCGCCAACGCGTACCTATGAAGTCCAGCATCAACATATAACCTTTGTACAGTTTACCATAGTTTGTAATTGTATTTATAGTAACTACAATTGTTACATAACTGATCTGATATCTTTGTGATTAGGATCATTCCATATTATAGATTTGATACAATCACGTTAATGTAGGGATTTATGTAATTGTTATATATTTTTTGTAATAGGTTTCAACCCTAACAGTCGCTTTGTGCACCTCGTTCTCTTTGTTAGAACCATTCTTAGTGAAAACATCTTTGTGATAATCATATTACACTTGTTTGTATATGATCATCAAACCTACACTTGATGATATTGCTATATTTATGCATATATTTGGGCATTATTTTAATACATTTTAAGTTATAATTTGGTTAAAAGCAAAGATATTTTGTACTTATTGAGTTGAATTATATTTTGCATCCAAATAGGACATTCTTGAAGGAAAAGGACCAAAACTGACAAATATTGGAACCTGGAAAGACTGGAGCTGAGCTGGGAGCTAAATGGAGCTTAAAAGGAAAAAACCCATGAAAATACGAGTCCCACAACGTGTCTTCAGATTCCCATGGCACGGCGAGAGGAAAATCTCGACGATATGCACAATAACTGAGCTCACGACATGAACATTATAATCTCACGTTGTGAAGAGGATTCTTCTAGAAGATAACTATGTGGAATGCAGTTTCCTTGGTAGACACGAATTGATCTAAGCTCACAGCGTGAGGCCTTTATTCTCACGACGTCAGACACGATTTTATGGAAACTATGAACTACTATAATACAATCGACTTTAAGGAGGTTGGATATGATTTTCTAGAGAGATAGTCGATTTTAAAGGCCAGATATCTACAAAAACAAACCTTTGTGTAACATCCCCAAAAATCAAGGCAAAATTTTCATTTTTAAATCAAGTAAAATCATTGTATTCAAATACCATCCAAATCAAAACCATTCATTTATAAAACATTGTTCTCAAAAATAGAAATCATATATCATAGTGTCCCCAAATGAATATTATCAAAACCAAGAGGATGTGCACGATCACGCCTTCACCTTGTCCCGATCATCTGAAATACCTGAAACATAAAACTGAAACTGTAGGCACGAAGCTTAGTGAGTTCCTCCAAAGCACCACAACACAAACAGATAACATATAGAATCATGCATGTTGGGTCCACAAGCTCCCGGTTAGATTACCCTGGCCCATAACCTGCCGGTTGGATTTCCCTTGCCCATAACCTCCTGGTTGGATTACCCTATATATCGCATACTGGGTCCACAACCTCCTAGTTGGATTACCCTGGCTCACAACCTCCCGGTTGGATTGCCATACATATCGCATACTGGGTCCACAACCTCCCGGTTGGATTACCCTGGCCCATAACCTCCCGATTGGATTGCCCCACGTTTGTTGACTGGTAGCATAAAGCAGTACAATCTCAACCCAACCACACTATGTCCACATATGCATCAGATAAACATATAACCAGTCAACAAACAAACAGGCAGATCTACAGATTACTACCGCATAACAACATCCTATATACCAGGATACAAATCTAACAGATGACTACAACATAACAACATCCTATATGCCAGGACACATAACCAAGTGGGTCGGCATTGGTGCCTTCGAACCACAGTACAGTGAAGAAAACTCACCTCTCAGTCTGAAAAGATCGCTGAACAGGACACTGCATTGGAACATGACCAAACTTAACTTATAATCAAAATACCCCTAAGTCAAACCTGTTAAAAAATAGTTCAATATCAAATAGTCAAAAGTCAATCCGAGTCAACTCAGCTGAGTACGCCCAACATACTCAGCTTGTACGCTTAGCGTACTCGAGCCTTGACCAGAAACAGGGTCTTTAACCTTGTACATACAGCGTACCTAAGGTATGTCTAGCGTACTTAGCTGCTTCCTTCCCTTTTATTAAGAGCTTAATTCCTTAAGCTCTTTCATCCAAATTTTAGATCTAGTCCTCAAATGTTGTTCTTAACCATAACGTTTCCAACTTTATGGTCTTGCATGGCTATTAAGTGTTCAATACCAAAACCCAAACTTCTAGACTCATTAAGATATCTTAGCTCATGCATGGAAGGGAACTAATGACCAAGTTTATATTTTTATGGTTCCTGTTAGCCCCATAATGGATAAAGTTTCCAACTTTATCCATTGAAATGGTCCCAACAACCAATATAAAGTCTTTAAATCTCAAAGGGACCAAAAGTGCATCTTTTCCAACTTAATCCATTAAGTCTAAGTCTCCAACCTTCAGATCTGAATCAATATGATGTTTAGATGGATAAAGTTTCCAACTTTATCCATAACAAGATCATAAACTTTCAAGATCTAAACTTTATGTACTAAAATGACGAAAAACTCATAACACCCAAAACTAACTAGATCTAACAAATGCATCATCAAGATTCAAGCTTTATACTCCAAAAGAAAGATCAAGGTGAACAAGTGTGACATCCCCATTTTCACGGCCAGAAAAGACAGATTTTGTTTGTGCTTTGTTTAAAAATCAGAGTAACATTTTAAATAAAAGTGTTGCGGAATTTGTTCCCAAAATAAAATATGATAAAGATTTATCAAAGCATTTCCGTAGAAATGTATTTCAACTAAAACCTCGGGATGTCATGTTCGATACAGATCAAAAGCATAAACAGTACGATATAAGCCTTACTACATTTATTCATAACTACAGGCCTATATCCGTAATCTCTCATCCCAAACATCATATCTATGCTCGTGCACCACTACCTGTAATACAAGAAACTGAGTGGGTCAGGCTTGGGAGCCTGGTGAGCACATAGGGTTTTCAACCCACAATAAATAAGTTTATTAATTTCATCAACCAACAATAACCCGATTACCCGTTCCCGTTATCCTCACTTTACATCCCTAAACACCTATCATAAGGGACCTAGCCTAAGGATCATCATCGGGATGGATACTACTGCTAAGGGGGTTCCTCAGCAATAAATGGCCTAAAGGCAACCATGAGGGGATGGAGTACACCGGTGAACACATCGTTCACAAACACCTACAGGTTGCTAGCCTGCTAGCGTTCCACTGGACTGTGTAGAAGAGTCAGTGGTTGTCATCCATACTCCGCTAGATGACAGAATCAACAACAACAACATCGAGGCCTCTCATCATTTTATCACACATCGTCTATTACATCTATCCATGTTTTACCCCAACATTTTTGTAGATATAAAATACATATACAGTTTAAATCATTTAAAACATGTATAAAAATATTTCATCAGCATAGACAGCAAGTATTCAGACAATATGCACACATAGCACGTAGTTTATATTAAATACTTCATATCTATGTGTAAGATGAAAGTGACTATGCACTCACCTGAAAAGATGGTGACTTTGCACTCGTACAACGCTTCGTTACTCTTAAAATAATTTTCCTCGACAAAACAACGAGTTTTTATTAAAAACCGGGCTTCGCTGGAGCAGCGTTTCCGAGCCGAAAGCTTTTCTTCTCGGAGCCGTCGGGTGCTCCGGGGATTCCTTCTCGTGCTAGGGAGGTTCCCTAGACTTGGGGGGGGGGGGGTTTAGGGAGGCTAGAGAGAAGTTAGAGAGAGAAAGAAAGGCCTATGGTGTGAAGAAAATATGAAGAGTTCACCCTTTATTTATAGGGATTTTATAGTAAAGTAGCCCCTAAGTTTCGTCCGTATCTTCCGCGTACGAGCTCTGTTTTCTACGTTCTTTATATCCACGCGTTGGTATTTACGAGTACTACAACTTTCATTTAGACCCCGTCGGCTAATTCTCCTTCTATCTCAGGTTTACAAAAACTGTATCGTATTTCTCGCGCACGAAGAGTAGCGACTAAGCTTCGTCCATATCTTTCGCATACGAGCTCCGTTTCCGACGTTATTTATATCCACGCGTTGGTATTTACGCGTAATACAACTTTCATTTAGACCCCGTTGGCTAATTCTCATTCTATCTCGGATTTTACAAAACTGTATCGAATTCGCCGCGCTCGAAAAGTAGAGACTAAGCTTCGTCCATAACTTTCGCATACGAGCTCCGTTTTTTACGTTATTTATATCCACGTGTTGGTATTTACGAGTACTACAACTTTCATTTAGACCCTGTTGGCTAATTCTCATTCTATCTCGGATTTACAAAACTGTATCGAATTCGTCGCGCTCGAAAAGTAGAGACTAAGCTTCGTCCATAACTTTCGCATACGAGCTCCGTTTTTGACGTTATTTATATCCACGCGTTGGTAAAAATAAAATCTACAACTTTCCTTTTCATTCCACCGGCTAATTCTCGACCGATCTTAAATTTAACAGTAGAAGGTGATTACACTATCAAATATCCGCGTAAAATTCATAACTTTTACATACGGACTCCGTTTTCGTCTGTCTTTTTGTCGTTGAGTTCCTATTAATGAGATCTTCAACTCTCATTTAGGTCGCGTAAGCCAAAAACCGCTCGAACTAAAATTCGAGTTTCGGGCCGTGCACTGCTATGCCAAATCTTAGAAAAATCATAACTTCCTCATACGAAGTCAGATTTGGGCGTTCTTTATATCCCCGGAATCCTTGTTTCGACCACCACCACTTTATGTAAAGATATCGGGTTTATCTCACACTTTAATTTTGACGCTTATTTTTATTCTTTATTAATTATACCTTTATAATTAAGTATAAAGCACATAAATTCACATAATTCACATAATACTCAAATAATTCATTTTTATTACTTCAAAAAGAGTTACAATAGTTGACCTAGACTATTACATCATCTATTAATGCTTAGCCCCGAAACCCGGGCGTTACAACAAGGTCGGGATCTTCAAGCTCCAATGCAACCAACACTTCTCCAATGAGCTCCTTCTTCTACAAGATGCACCAGGAACACTCCAAAACACTTAAAAACACCTTTTTTTCTCATAAGGCTCAAACTAGGGTTAGGGTTTCAAGGAAGGACGTTGAAAGGGTGGAGGCTGATAATGGAAAGGGTTTGGGGAGTTAAGGAGCTTAAATAGGGCTCAAAACCCTCAAAGTAGGGTTTGGAATCTGATCGCGTACGCCCAATGTACTAGGTTGGGCCTCTGTGATTGGTCTTGTCTAGTACGCCCAACGTGCACAGTTTAACCCAAAACCATCCTAACTTTAAATGGTCATAACTTCTTTGTTCCAACTTCAATTTTGACGATCTTTATATCCACAGAAAGGTGTTGAGGAGCCCCACAATATTATCTAAATATCTTGGAATGAAAACTTCTCGCACAAAAATCCATATTTCATGCAAGAACCCGGCCTATGAGTTTACCCTTTTTACCCTTCGGCCCAAAACAAAATTCAAGGGTTAAATCTCTTAACTGTTATTACTTCCTTCCACAAGGACTAAACTTTGCCTCTTTAAAGTCCAAAGCCTTACACAATCGACTTCCAGCCCACGGCCCAGAAATAGCAGGAAACAAGATGTTCCACTTTGGAAGAGAGAACGTTTGAAGATTGAAGATTTGAATATTACACATCACATTCGGTTTGCATTAGAATAGCTATGTTGAATTCTTATGTTGTTGTGTGCTTATTTTCCGCTATGAGTAACTAATCATTAGGCTTTTGTTTAGTGTAGATGAACCCGAATAGTATGTGCTAGTTTCTTATATTTGGATTTTATGAAGTTTGTTAATGCACGTGTTTGATTATCATTACCTAGCGTGTTAAAGTTTGCATCTTCGTTGCTTTGATTCAAGTTAAGTGTAGTTTAATGACCAATTGATTTGCATGAACTTGTTTACCTAGTAGTTTATGATCATTAAATTGCTAGAGCTAGGATTAATCACATCTTAGATTGAGTAATAAAGGTAACAACTTTAACTGTGTTGGAGAACATAAATTTGATCATAATTGTGTTTGGTAATTCTTGATCATATATGATTATCCAGATATATCTTACATAGACCAATTATCATTAAAAATCAATTTTGTGTTTGCTTGTGTATGATCATTACATAAGTATTTCATGAATTGGTTAAAATATTAGGAGATTGGATTAAGAATGCTAATTATATTTAAATTTGCAACCAAATGAATAAATCCATACTTAGAAACTACACATAGGAAAAAGGGGGATTTGAAGCTAAACGGAAGTGTCTTCTTAATCTTGTTTACAATCATTTATTTTAGTTGAGTGTTGATTTTTAAGTTAATCTGAACTTACAAAATCAGATAAAACTCCTTCTTTACTTATTGCTTTTAGATTAATTTTTAGTAATTATTTTATTAGCTAAATCCGTTCCCTGAGTTCGATACCCAGCTTACCTAAACTATTCTAAAAATTTGACCAGGTACACTGCCTAAGTGCAATTCGTTAGTTAAGTAGGTTAGGATTATAAATTTCAAACTATGTAGTATATAAATTTCACACATCAAGTTTTTTGGTATCGTTGCCGGGGTACAGTTATTTTAGTTGTTAATATAATTTCTTTAGGTTAATCGATCTTTTTTGTGGGGTAAAAACCACAGAAAGTTAATTTTCTGCAATTTTTTTTCTGTTTGTTCAGTTCTCACGACGTGAGGGATACCTCTCACGAGTTGAGTTTAGTGTTTTCCAGTTTTTCGTTCATTTTCTTTCTAGTTTGTTTTTACACATTTTTATTTTGTTTTATTTTAGTGATTTATGACCTAAGGATCCAGAACTCCAATAATTCCACCACTCAAAAATCTAGAATCGGCTTTCCACAAGAAGAAGGACAAGAAGGTCGACGAGTCAAGTAGCACTTTTCAGTCCAAAAAATTTGAGTTTTTTGAGAAGACTCCAAGCACGAAAAAAGTAAGATACGAACCAGAAACTTCTACCAATGAATATTCACAAGAAGAAATAATAAGCGAGGTCGAATAAATGGCGAACATAGCAGATATGACGGTGGAGGAGTACAAGAAGAGGTTGCGTAACAACAACAGGCCGGGTCTTGTACCACCCAACATTCCAACAACTGCCAACTTTGAACTCAAGGGGAATATTTTAGCCATTCTTAAAGATATCCCCTTCTTTGGGAAGGACCACGGAGATGCGTCCAAGCACATCGATGAAGTCTTGGATATTGATAAGTACTTCAATGTCTCAAATGTCAATAGAGATGAGCTTTTGCTAAGGATGCTTCTAGTAACGCTTACCGGAGATTCCAAAGTTTGGTTGAAGTCACTCGCACTTGGAGCTATTCGAACATGGGAAAATCGTAAAGAGGAATGTATTGAACAATTTAGTCATCCTTCAAAGATCTCAAAGCTCGAGAAGAAGATAGTCAAGTTCCAACAAGAAATGACAGAGTCATTATACGAAGCTTGGGAGAGGTACATGGGCCTTCTAATAAATTGTCCTCAACATGACTTGAACGTGCAACAAGAAGTCTCTATTTACTATGATGGGGTGAATGTTACAATAAGACAACTTCTTGATTCTCAAGGGCCAATAACTAAGAAGAATCCGTCCACGATTAAAGAATTGATTGAAGAATTCGCGAAACATTCAAGAGAATATCATAACCCGCACGAAGATGTTGCAAGAGGTAAAGGAGATGGAGGGAACGAGAACATGGTTGCAATCATGGCTAAAGAAGAGAAGTATCAAAAAACCAAATGAGGCTACTACCAAAAAGAGTTGGTTGTGAAAATTGCAATGATCCACACTTAACTAAAGATTGCGATTTGGATGAATACGGAAATAGAAAAGCTCAAGTGTGCTACTCAAGTGGTGAAAAATATGACGAAGATTGGAGAAAACCGAAAAAGGAGTGGTTTTCTTACAATGAATACAAGAAACAAAAAGAAGAGAAGTATCGACAAACCAAACGAGACTACTACCAAAAAGAACAACCACCGCCAAGAAGAAGATGGACTTTGAGTCAATGCTTAATAGGTTTATGGATGCCTCTAAAAAAGACATGATGTTACTGATGTTACATTAGAACTCATCAAGCTTCCATAAAAAATATAGAGACTCAACCCGGGCAATTGACTACACTTGTTAACAAAAGGTTACCACCCAAAAATCCTGATTAAAAACCACAACCACATGTCATGGCCATATCCACTGAAGAAGACTATTATTCAGAGCCGATCGTGATCCATGATAAAGCCTCGGAGCAGCCCGATCCACAGCCAAAAAGAATGAAGCGCAAAGAAAAAGAAAGGGTTGATGCCTAGTTCTCGCGATGTGAGGATAGAATGCTCACATCGTGGGCTCGGTCTGGATAGAAAGATTTGTCTCCTGTTAAACTTTACTAGCCTCCGTTACCTTTTCCTTCTTGGGCAAGGGAACATCCGATGGAGAAAGAACACAATAGATTCATCAAGCAAGTCAAGGGTATTCCAATCATTAGCAAAAATGCCCAAATACGTGAAATTTCTTCTAGACCTTCTTGACACTCGCCAATAATTAGAGAAGACTTCCAAGGTGGTTCTTAATGAACAATGTTCAACGGTAATCATGGAAGGCATACCAACAAATATGGGAGATCCAGGATGCCTTACACTACCATGCGAATTTAGAAATTCCACAAAAAACATTTGCCTTAGCTGATTCTGGAGCTAGCATTAATTTGATGCCTTACTCATTTTATCAATAGCTCAACCTTCCATAATTGAAGACTATAAGGATGGAGATCCACATGGCAAATCGTTCGGTAACTTATGCTCGAGGAATAGTAGAAGATTTATTGGTCAAAATTGGAAAATTTATTTTTCCAATTGATTTTGTAGTAATAGACATGAAAGAGGATGAGGATGTACCTATTATACTTGGACTCCCATTACTTAACACCGCTAGAGCCTTGGTAGATGTTCGTGAATCAAAGCTTACTTTGCAAGTGGGAAAAGAAGAGATGACATTCGGAGTTGAAGAAGGATTCGATAAGTCTAAGAATCAAAATGAAGTGTTCTTTATGGATGAAGACAACAAACTTGAATAATTAGAGAAATTAATGGAATAAGAGGTCCAAACACAAGAAAAGCCTAAAGTAGAAGAAGTCAAACACACCAAGCCAAGAGCCTCGATTCCAATGATATTTGACGTATTTGCCTTTACTACACCAAAAATTCAAGATGAAGAAGTTTTTTAAAGCAAAGAGATAAGTTCAAGCGATGAAGAAGATGCTCAAGAAGGCAATGAAGTAATGCTTAACGGAATGGAGTTAGACAAAAAGGGACCAAATGAAGATCAAGGGAAGAACTCGAATGATGAAAGATCCCAAGGAGTTAAAAGAAAACTTGAAGCTTGAGATCATCAAACGAAAAAGGAAAATTCAAAGAAAGCATACATACGGAGAGTTCAAGCGTACACGAGGAGGTGGAAAGAGAAAACGGAGAAGAGGGAGATTCCACTCCCAAATAACATAACATAGAGAGGGAAGGAGTTCGACTCACGACTCCTCAAAAAGAAGCGCTTCTCGGGAGGCAAACCGAGATTGGTTTGCATTTTCTTTCATTTTTATTAGCTTTGCATTTTCATTTAATTTTTAGGATAGTCATCTTAGTCATCTTAGCCAGTTTCCATTTTAAAAATCAAGTGTGAGATTAAATTCATGAGTGTTAACAAATTTAAAAGAAAAAAAATGTTTTTGGTAAAATTTACAACCCACGACGTGGGGAATAAAGGAAAACTCGATTGTGTGTTGAGTTCAAAATTCATGACGTGAGAGTTAAACCTCACGACATGAGCTTCAAAGTGGGGGATCATCACTTATACGGTCACAATTATTTTGACTTTCACTTTTATTAAACAACCACTCAAGATGTATACATCAGCCGAGGTCCCCACACTTCGTTTTTCCTTCGATTTTCTTCAAAATTTTCTCCATTTCGTGTTCTAGCCTCCATTACGGTAAGATTCCTATACCATAATCTTTTTAATTTTACTATTTTTTTTAGCATTTAGAGTTAGGGTTCTAGGATGCATATGTCGAAATTGGTCCTATTTATAGAAAAATTGTTGTTGCATGTTGGTTTAATGGACTTAGAATCACTACTTAAGCAAACCCCCATGGTTATTTTGATTCGATTTTGCATGGATTGGTGCCCGATGAAACTGCTGTCGCCGAACTGACATCACGACGTGATGATTGATCCTCACGACGTGAAAACTAGGCTACCAGATCATTAGTTTTCTGTTTTGTCTAATCTGCTGTGTTTTTTTCCTTGTTTTTTGTTTCTTCATTTTTGCAGAATCTATGGGACCAAGAAGGGCAATACCCCAAGAACAAGAGAGTGTGGATGTCTCAATTCTCCGCCCACTATATCGTTTCCTGTAAAATGTTTCACAAGCAATGTTGCATAACTACACAAACCGTTTGGGTTGGTTGTACAATCAGGAGTTTGCTCTAGCTCTTATCGTTGATTGGTCTTGGTTACACGAGGTTGAACTTGTAGCAAAAATGGAATGGAATTGGCAAAAGAGATACATTGGAAATGGGTTTGATTTCACATGCAATGGGTGGCTCAATCTTTTTACAATACAAGATCCGGTCTATCGTGAACTTTCTGTTGAGTTCTTTTCCACAATTAGCTTTAAAGAATGAATAGTGGAGTTTATAGAGAATGTAGATTGGTTGAATGTTTATGGTGCATGGGGTTATAAATGGAAGATGAAACACGCTCGCCAAATTTCGTCTTGTTTTTACAAGCTTGTGTTCGAGATTTTACTTCCGGAACGATTGATGTGGAATTTTGGAGGACAATAGAAAATTACGAATATAGTTCACAGGATTTTTAAGAAGGCCACATGAAATCATCCATTCACCGTTTTTTGCATCGCTTAGTCACTATCACCATAAATCACAAGCATCATGGCGATGAAGTGCCCTATTAAAATATCTTTTACCTTTGGAGCCTTGTTACATCGGGGGTATTTTGTGATCTTTAATATATTTTGACGAGATTTTTGGGAGCAAAAGCGGTTAATTCTAGAGCCAGAAGTCCAATTACGGGGGGGGGGGGGGATTTGGTTACATGCTTGGCACGTTCCTATTGAATTTTGAGTCCGGGTTTTGTTCATAATTTAACACGTTTTAAAGATTCTAATTTCACTACTAAACTTTTTGGGACTCATGTGTGTTGTAGTGAACTTGGGTGGCGGATACGACATACCCCCAGAAGGTGAAGTAGTGTCATTGGAGCAACTCGAAGAGCAGCCGAGACCACGAGGACGCCAAAAATTTAGAGGACAGGGAGAGTGGGGTCAACCTCAACAACAATTTCAGGATGTTCCTATTGGGGGTGTACCCACTAACCCTTTCCAAAATCGGGTCAGGTACTATCTGGACAACATAGAGGGGCGATACACTATCAAAACTGGGCTATTGATGAGATTTATACGCACTTTTAGATTGAGTGAAGGCCAGGCATGCCACCACATGGTCCCTACATTCCGACTTTAGAGGAAATATGGGGCGTAGGCGATTCTGGGGCTGGGTCGAGTTTAGCACATGGAGGCGATGATGATGATGCATGATGACTTATCTATCCTTTTATTTGATTTTTTAATTTTATTTTAGTTTATTTTTGGTGTGTTTTAATGTGTGTTTTTATTTTTATTTGTTTTTTAAATGATGTAACCGAATGATGAATGTTTATTTTCTTTTTGCAACCTAGGAGTTTGTTTTGTTTGCAGAATTGATAATTTATCAAGAAAAAAAATGAGAAAAAGGAGAAGTCGTTAGCGTTAGAATTTTAAAACCGAAGACTACACTTTTTAGTATGTGTGGGGTGACAATCACGTACAAAAAGAGATAAGAAGAGAGAGAGAGAGAGAGAGAGAGAGAGAGAGATACAGACAAAATATGGGTCTTAAAATGAGTCTTAACGACTTAAGAGGTTTCTTGCATAGAAGAATTAGAATATATGCAATCTGTCACGCCCCAATTCTCACGATGTGGAATTTATCCCTCACGTCGTGAGCTTGACACAATCACGATTCAGAAGTTTTTTAATCCATACTCACGTCGTGGCTCTCTATACTCACGACGCGAGATATAAAAATCGTGTTTTTGCTCTTTCTTTCGACCATAAAACGTGTCGTGTGGTTTCCCACGTTTTGGCTAAAGTACAAGTTTACTTTGAATATTTTATGCACCACACTTTTTGAATATGTAAGTCTTTGGTTTATATTTTATTCGACACATTCATGACTAGCTGCTCAAGTCCAGTTTCAGTACAAATTCAAGATGTTCAAGCTTTCCACATACTTTCAAGAATTCGATCCGCCACTACTATCACAGGGGAGTCTGTTTCAATTTCTCCTTTTTACTTTTATGTTCTTTAATTGTTTAAGTATACAATGGGGACATTGCATCAATTAAGTGTGGGGTAGGGGTTGAATTTTAGGAATAAAAGCTTACTAATAAAAATTTTAAAAAATGACTAGGATTTAAAAAGTTATTAAAAAGATTTGAAATTATGATCTAAAATTGAATCTAGTTAAAAAAGTGTTGTGTTGAGACGTAGGTTGCTAGTGTTGTGTGGGACGATCCGATGCGAGTTTCGATGTTTATTTGAGCCAATATATGTTATAGTGTATTTGTGGCTTCCCTATCCTAGTGAAATCACGGAACAAAAACACGACTTTGCTTAGTTTGAGGGGCATAGTATGTTTAACATCGTGTACCAGAAATGTACACAGGAGAGCTTATGTAGTCATTGCACTTTAGACTAATACATTTGACCAATAAGGGTTGAAGATAAGTTCCCTTTCTTAAGCATATGTTTTTTTAGGTTTTTTTTAGTTTTGAGTGAAAAAAAGTGAGAAAATAAAAAGAAAAAAAATTTGCAAAAGTTTGAGAGAATAAGAGTCTACAAATATATGAAGATCAAGAATTATCATGAAGAAAAGCTCAAGAAATCCAAAAATCAAAGACTCAAGAATAAGGCAATTTGCCAAGTTATGATTTATTATAATTATTTTTAGGCTATTTTTCCATATGTATGCTTGGGGGCTTAATCAAAATTACCTTGAGGTTAAGAAAGATTTCTGAGGATATATTCAGAGGGATGCATAAAATTAATGTTGTTCAAAAGAAGTGGGGAAGTGTTTATGAAGATTGTGAGTATTTAGGATTGGGAAAGTTTTTAGGAAAATTAGACACAAACACATGTGTTGCGGTCTTGATGTAATGGAGAAGATCAAAATGGCTTGTCTTGTACGATGTTGGGTAGCTAGGGTTTTAATATGATGGTATGATAATAAAAATTAGTTATGCTTGAGGGAAAACAAAAAGCAAGTGTGAGGTATTTTGATATTGTTATATTTATACATATATTTGGGCATTATTTTAATACATTTCAAGCTATAATTTGGTTAAAAGCAAAGATATTTTGTACTTATTGAGTTGAATTATATTTTACAACCAAATAGGACATTCTTTAAGGAAAAGGACCAAAACTGACAAATACTAGAACCTGGAAAGACTGGAGCTGAGCTGGGAGCTAAATGGAGCTTAAAAGGAAGAAAAATCATGAAAATACGAGTCCCACGACGTGGCTTCAGAGTCCCATGGCGTGGCGAGAGGAAAAATCTCGACGATATGCACAATAATTGAGCTCACGATGTGAGCATTATAATCTCACGTTGTGAGGAGGATTCTTCCAGAAGATAACTACGTGGAATGCAGTTTCCTTACCATACACGAATTGATCTAAGCTCACGACGTGAGACCTTTATTCTCACGACGTGAGAAACTATTTTATGGAAACTATAAACACTATACTACAATCGACTTTGAGGAGGTTGGATCTGATTTTTTGGGGAGATGGTCGATTTTTGAGGCCAGAGATCTGTGCAAAACTACCCTTTGGGAGAGAGAACGTTTGAAGATTGAAGATTACACATCACATTCAGTTTGCATTAGATTAATTTTGTCGAATTCTTATGTTGTTGTGTGCTTATTTTCTGTTATGAGTAGCTAATCATTAGGCTTTCGTTTAGTGTAGATGAACCCTAAAATATGTGCTAGTTTCTTATATTTGGATTTTATGAAGTTTGTTAATGCACGTGTTTGATTATCATTACCTAGCATGTTAAAGTTTGCATCTTCGTTGCTTTGATTCAAGTTAAGTATTGTTTAATGACCAATTGATTTTCATGAACTTGTTTACCTAGTAGTTTATGATCATTAAATTGCTAGAGCTAGGATTAATCAAATCTTAGATTGATTAATAAAGGTAACAACTTAAACTGTGTTGGCGAACATAAATTTGATCATAATTGTGTTTGGTAAATCTTGATCATATATGATTATCTAGATATATCTTAGATAGCCCAATTATTATTGAAAATCAATTTTGTGTTTGCTTGTGTATGATCATTACATAAGTATTTCATGAATTGATTAAAATATTAGGAGATCGGATCAAGAAAGCTAATTATATTTAAATTGGCAACCAAATGAATAAATCCATACTTAGAAACTACACATAGGAAAAATGGGGATTCGAAGCTAAACGGAAGTGTCTTCTTAATCTTGTTTACAATCGTTTATTTTAGTTGAGTGTTGATTTTTAAGTTAATATGAACTTACAAAATCAGATAAAAATCGTTCTTTACTTATTGCTTTTAGATTAATTTTTAGTAATTATTTTATTAGCTAAATCCGTTTCCTGAGTTCGATACCCAACTTACCTAAACTATTCTATAAATTTGACCAGGTACACTACCTAAGTGCAATTAGTTAGTTAAGTAGGTTAAGATTATAAATTTCAAACTAGGTAGTATATAAATTGCACACATCACTTGTCAATACCTTCATGTGGATATAAAGATCAGTGACATCTCGAAATTTAGGTCTAAAACTGTAGACAATCAGTTCAACCGTGGACCTCTTTGTAATATAACCTATTGAGCTTAAATGCATATTTCGAAAAATATATAGTTTCATTACAACTATTATAAGATACCATATGGTATCTTACTTCCAATTATGGAAAATATCAAACGAATCAAACAAATCAAACTGCAACCCTAATTAATACGTCTGAAAAGCTGAAAATTCGTATTAAGTAGTTGTGAGCAAAACAAGCATTCTAGTCTCATAGTATATGTTCCCCTATTTCCAAAAATATAAATAATTTCAAAAACAGACTTCATATGTAAAAGATACGAACGTTATAAGAAACCAAACAAGTATAATACTGATTTTCTTAAAACTGTTAAAACCGTTTCTATCCGTTGAGGCTCTTGTACACCTCATATAGGAATTCCGAGAGTGTTTTTGGACTTAGACTATGGTCTAATATTCAATTTCATATTCGAAATATTTTTAGTAAAAATATTTGCATAAGTCGAAAAATCGGACATTTCGGGTCATTTAATCGCAAATCTTTAAACGCGATTTCCCAGAGTTCTACAAATTGAAAAATTAATCCATTTAGGTTTTTGGAATCCTTGAACTCTACTCTATCATACGACACTTTCGAAAAATATTAGGTGTCGGGATTTGGGCACATAAATCTAGGTGTGTTTTTTGGACTTTTTGGAGCTCATGCCTTCACCGTGACCCACATAACTTACAAAAGATGAAAGAAATCAGCTCTTACCCCTCTTGGATGCCTTACCCACGTGACTCCCTACCCCCATCACCCTCCATCTACCTTTGTGTGCACTCTTTCTCATAGTACAAGTATGGCGATGTTATGTGTTTGACTAGTTTTCAAAGAATGGTGCTAACATGGCCATGATAGGTATTCAAGGGCTATAAATAGAACCATTGTCTTCTCATTTTGATCACACAAATTCAGCAATCACTTCTCTTTCCCGCTCCCGCACTCCCTCTCTCTCTCTCTCTCTCTCTCTCTCTCTCTCTTGGTTTAGAAATACCACCAAAAAACCACCACATCACCATCGAAAAATCACCACCAGCCACCCCATTTTCCCTATTGTTTTGGCAATCAAACACCACCTCCAAACCCCCTTCCACATGATGCCCCTTTCCCCCTCCTCCCCTTCATCGTTAACCACCGGTAAACGCCAAGAAAGGGCTGCCGGAAACAGCCCCGGTTTAAGTCGTTGCTAGTTCATGTTTTTCTCGAGGTGCTTCCCGGAAACAAAGACATTCTCGAGTCTAAACCAAGGTCACGCATCAAAGGTGAGTCCTTTTGGCCCTATTTCATTTTTTATACATTTCAGGGGGATACATGTGCTCACATATTTCGTTCATGCAAAAACTGTTGGGTATTAGATGTTGCGTCATTGGGCCTTTTATTTAGTCTTTTTGTATTACCGAGTTGGGCCTGTCCGCTCGTTATTAATTCTAGGGTTAGAGTATTTAAGATGTATGCATGCATCGTATTTTAGTTAACTTTGATTATCACTCTGTAACCCTAATCACGCCTCTACACTAGCAATTCCTTATCGAGTTCTTCTGAGGCGTGACATTTAATCATTCGACATTCTTGAATCATTACTGCGTTCTTGATTTACCCGTTCTTGAATCTAATTGATAATTAAGGATTTTAATCCTAACAATTGGTATCTGAGCAGGAGACTGTGTAATCTATACACATATCTTCTGTTTACAGAGTTTTAGGGTTTCCGTTAATATAGGATCTAGTTCAGTCATCTTCATTGTCATATTGACGGCTTAAAGTGATTTTGATAATACCCAACAAACAATCTCAGTTTACACGTATGATTCTTTACAGGTATTAAAGAAAACCTCATCATGCAGCACGATGATTCCAACATCAACTCCATTAATATCTCAAGCAGTATTGGATCAACAACAAGGATCCCGATTCTCTTCCCTCATGAATATTAAGTTTGGGCGCTCCAATTTGAAGATTATGCTCTCGGCTCAGACGACAATGGTTATTTTATATGGGAAGCCATTACTCTAGGTCCATTTGTTCACACAGAGACCAAAAGAACCATCAAAACTCAGAAGGAATACAACCAGCTGCTCCTTGATGTGAAGGATGTTCCTCAAGAAGAGAAAGATAAACTGATCAGCAACGTCAAAGCAATGAGGATCATTAGATTCGATTTGCAGGCAGACACTTTTCATCTTGTTAGTTCGTGTGATACTGCGAAAACCATCTGGGAAAGGCTCAAAGAACTCTACTCGACTGACGTTGATCTTGAGCATTCAACTCAAACACTCCTGCTTTCGGAGTTTGGTGCTTTCACGCAGAAGCCAGAAGAAAATCGGAGCCAGACATTCAATCGCTACAATCATCTTCTTAACAAGATGATGAAGCATGGTATTAGATGCGAGGTGATCGAGCAAAAGGTTACTCTCATGAATGGGCTTAGATATGAGTGGATGGCAGTGGTTTCTATAGTCAAAGCGCACGAGCAGTTCAAAAGTTACACTTTAGCCAAGCTTGTTGGAATTCTTAAGGCAGATGAAAGTGAAGTGTCTAAAGAAGTGAAAGTTGTTTCTAGTATGGGGTCTCTGGCTCTTGTTGCGAAGGGCAAGACTGTTGCAAATGAAGATCCTGAGTATGATCACTCTGAATGTGATCTCACAAACGAGGAGTGTGCTTTAATGATCTCAAATCCCAAGCGGATCGCAAGAAAGAAATTTGCATCAAACAAGAACCGAAACTGGCAGGGCAGCTACAGCTCTGAAAAGGTGAAAGAGGTGAAGAAAAGCGCTTCTCAAAGGGAGGAAGAAAAAAAGGAGAAAAAGCTCATGGGTGACTCCGGCTATGACTGCAACTATTGTCATGGCAAAAATCATTTGGCTAAGGATTGCATGCTAAGAAGGCTGAATGAGAAAAGAGAAGGAGAAGATAATGAGTCCTACCACATATGAAAGCTGGAGGAGATCAATAAGAAAAAGGTTACTGATAACTCTATGCCTGCTTTGCTTGTGCAGGAAAATATAGCTGAGAATGAGTTTGGAGCAGTTGAAGTTTGGTCAACTGACTCGGAAGACGATGAGGTTCGCAAGCCCACACATGGCAGGGCATTCGTTGCGAAGAAGGAGAGCTCGGAGTTTGAAGGAAGATGCTTGATGGTGACAAGTGAAGGGTCACAAACACAGGAGAATGCTACCGGGGTGAGAAGAGGGATGATAGCTGTTTCACAGCAAGGCCAGTTCCTGAACAAATCAACGAATGTGTACAGCTGATCAACAAGGTAAACCTGATTCTCGAATCACTCAACATACCTGTGTCTAGATATGAAACTGAATTAAATGATCTAAAATTCACCTTTTCAAACATTAGCAATAGTTTAAAAAGAACTCGTTTGACAAACTCTAACCTAACTGATCAAATCAGCATGGTTTCATCGAAAAGCGATGAGAGGCGAATGTGGATTGAGAAGATCGAGTCGGATTTGTCTAAGTCTAGGGATCAGTTAATTTACTTGCAACGAGACAATTTGATGCTTTTAAAACAACGTAACATTTTTTGTTTGATTGCTAAAAGGCTTTACTTTAACATTACTCAGTTTCACCTTGATTGTGAGATTGGTAAGAAAATTCACAAGATGATCTTACCATTTCTCGAATTAAAGGAAGACAAAATTGACGCCGACTGTTATAAATGCGAATCCATAGTCTCATCTGATGAGACTTCTGATGCTTACAGGGTAGGACTGGAACGAATTGAATCATACATTAAGTCCAAAGACCACAAATATATGTTAAAATAGCTTTTGGACGAAAACGATAAAAAGCAAATCAAATCTGATACTATACAGAAATTCGATTCATTGAGTACCAAATTGACTTTAGAAAATAAGATAAATGTTGAAAGCACATCTGAATTCGATGAGGACAGTGATATGAGCGAAATCTTTGTAGAGGATGAGGTAGATTGCTCAGATTTGTTAAAAACAAAAATGAAACTGTGAAACCTTTGATTTCTGAAAATTCAGGTGAGTTCACACGTATCTCTCAAAACAAACCTGAAATTCTAAAACCCAAAGCAACGGTTTTTCCCAAAGTGCAAACTGTCCCTAATCAAGTGTTTGCCACTAAAGGACTTGACAAAAATCAAACTGTTGAACTAACGTCCATCGTCAACGAAGACAACAAAGATGGTTGTGACGAATTATTTTGGTCCGCCCCTATTGAAAATGCAGATGAAACGAAGGGTCTGTCTGAACGAACCTCATGGAGAGTGAAAGGAAGATACGTGGCTGAACCACTGAACAATCGTTCAGGTTATGAGAAAGGAAGTTCAAGTGGAACAAAAGGAAAGTCCTAACGAACCTCAGTCAGTTGAGAAAGAATCTCATGCAAGAAAACCGAAACTCAAGGTGAATGTTCACAAGTCCACTGAGCAACTTGCATAGCAAAAACAACAAAGAAATCGGAGATATTAGAGAAATCTCAATGAAAGGAAGCAATTTTGGCAATCCCAAAATTCCAACTATGTTCGCAGAGAAAAATCTTCAAATCAAAATGTGAAAGCTAGTTCGCATGTGAATCCTAGTCAATGTTCGCACTGTCATTCCTGCAATCCACAGAAACCAACTAGGAACTTTGCTCCAAAACCCTCTTTTTCAAAGAAGCCAAATGAGAAACCAAAATCTCATCAATCTTAACCCATGAAGACTTCACTCAAAGATGTCAAGGGAAAGGGAAAGTTAGTCTCGGATTCTGACATTCAAACCAAGAAATCGACTGCTAACCCAAAGAAAGTTGAGAAAGAATTCGTCAAGAATCAAATCAAAAATAAACGAAAGCAATCTGATTCAAAAGAAACAAAAATGAAAGATAATAAAGTAAACGTTTTCACCATAACTAAGAAAGATAAAACCACCTTAGTTAAACGAACTTATATGGTTGATATTGCAATTACTTTTCCTCGTTCTGTAAAAGGCTCACAAGGACCCAAGCAACTTTGGGTTCCTAAATCTGCTTAATTTTTGCAGGTCATTAATGACGAGTAGTTTAACACCGAATGGTACATCGACACTGGTTGCTCGCGTCACATGACAGGGATGTAAAGTATGGAAACAATTCATTTGGAAAGATCAAAGGCTATGGGATGATAACGAACGAAGATTTTTCGATTCGTAAGGTGGCGTACGTGGAAGGCTTACAACACAACCTAATCAGTGTTTCACAATTGGTTGTAGGGACGGGTTTGAAAGTATCCTTTAACGATGAATGATCTGAAATAATTGAAAAGAAAACGAAAGCAGTTCTCTTAAAGTCGTAGCTAAAAGGTGAAATGTATCCTTTGAATCTGAACCCGATACAAGGGAAGCCTGCCATATGCTTGCTTACAAAAGCCTACTCTGATGATAGCTGGCTATGGCATAGAAGACTTTCGCACCTCAACTTCAAAGACATCAACAAGCTTGTTCTTGGTGATCATGTGCGAGGGCTTCCTCTCTTGAAGTTTGATAACGATCATTTGTGTTCAGCCTGTGAAATGGGGAAGCAAAGCAGAAAAATTCATCCAACACTAGTAAACACGAAAATCATTGAACATTTGGAACTTGTACACATAGACCTTTGTGGATCTTCTGCAATCGAAAATGTCGGTGGTAGTAAGTATATTCTTATTATTGTTGATGATTTTTCTCGCTTTACTTGGGTGTTCTTTCTTATACAGAAGTCTGAAGCTACTCCTAAACTCAAGTATTTTATAAAGCAAATAGAGCTTCAACTACGAAAGCTGGTTCACAACGTTCACAGCGACAATGGGCTAGAATTCAAAAACCAAGCGTTTGAAGAATTTCTTGCTGAAAAGGGAGTCTCACACAACTTCTCTGCTCCCTACACTCCACAACAGAACGTCTTAGTCGAAAGATGCTACCGCTCTTTATGCGAAGCTGCACGAACCATGCTCACATTCGCATGTCTGCCTCTGTACTTCTGGGCGGATACAATTGCGACTGCTTGTTTCACACAAAACAGATCCATTCTGAATAAGTGATTCTCTGTTACTCCTTATGAAATCCTAAACAATCGCAAACCTAATGTTAAGTTTTTCCATGTATTTGGTTCCAGGTGTTTCATTTTCAATTCTAAGGAACAACGAAACAAATTCGATGTGAAAGCTGACGAGGGTATATTTTTGGGATATTCGCTGACCTCCAAGGCATATAGGGTTCTCAACAAACGTTCAAAGAAGATGGAAGAAACCTATTATGTTATGTTCGATGACAACTACTCGAAGAGTATTCAGTCGAAAAAGAATCAATCGGAGGAAATCTTTCCTAAGCCAAGTCCAACCACTGTTCCAATCTCCAATCTGTATGACGAATTCATGCTTCTTTTTGATGAACCAGAAAAGGCTGTCACATCCGAAGCAAAAGCAGCTGGCAACAAAGTGGATGAATTGAAGAAGATAATTGATGACGCTGAGAAAGACATGCACAATCCAGTCATCAACTACGGACATAGAACTCCATTCCAGGGGGAGAATTTTGGCTCCAATGCACATCCTCAGGGGGAGCAACTAACTCCACAAGATACGAACATTCCATCATAGGGGGAGGGTTACACTTCGTCTCTTTCATCTGACCCATCCTCTGATTCAAATGGCTCACCTCCCACAGTGTCTCTCGAACCTCCATTCACAGGAGCTACTTTAATTCCTGATGTAGAGGACCACTCGTCATTCGAGGGGGAGAATAAGGATGTGAATGACGATTCGGACGTCCAATATGAATTCAAAGAAGTAAACGATGAACTGGATCCCTCCTATGATCCAAACTATCCTCCACTAGCCAAATGGACCAGAAATGACCCCAAAACCCAAGTAATTGGTGAATATTCTACAGGTGTCCTTACGAGATCTCAGCAAAAATAGAAATAAACTGCATTATTCTCTCAAGTAGAATATTGTATGTTTAACTCATTCATTTACAAGGTAGAACCCAAAACCGTCAATACTGCTCTTGATCATTCTGATTGGGTGCAAGGAATGCAACACGAACTCAATGAGTTTGAACGAAACAAAGTTTGGAGGCTAATTCCAACTCCACCAGATGCATCGGTTGTAGGTTTAAAGTGGGTGTTTTGCAACAAAATGGATAAAGAAGGAAATGTCATAAGAAACATGGCGAGACTCGTGGTTAAAGGATATTGTCAGGAAGAAGGCATCGACTACGAAGAAACCTTCGCACCTGTTGCAAGGTTGGAATCTGTTCGCATCTTCCTGGCATACGCAGCACACAAGAACTTTGATGTGTTTCAAATGGATGTTAGATGTGCGTTCTTAAACGGAGAATTAGAAGAGACTGTATAGGTGGAACAACCACCTGGGTTCGTTAATGAGAGGTATCCCAATCACTGCTACATCTTGGATAAGGCAGTCTATGGTCTGAAGCATGCTCCGAGAGCTTGGTATGAAACTCTCACTCGTTTTCTTAAAATGTCTAAATTTAAACAAGGTTCGGTTGACCCAACCTTCTTTCACAAGAAATAGGGTGACCACTTAATGATCGTCCAAATTTATGTTGATGACATCATCTTCGGCTCTACGAATCCTAGCTTAACAGCTGAATTCCGAAAGTTGATGGAAACTAAATTTGAGATGAGTTATATGGGTCCAATTAACTTTTTCCTTGGATTGAATATAAGACACAGACCAGAAGGTATTTTCATAAATCAGGAAGCATATACGAAGACCTTACTGTCTAAGTTTGGCATGGTGGGAGACTCCAAAGTGAAGGTTCCAATGACATTCAGAATGAAACTGATACTATCTCTGGAAAAAACCAGCTGCTGATATGACTCTTTATCGTCAAATGATAGGATCATTGATGTATCTAACAGCTAGTAGACAAGATATTATGTTTTCCGTTTGTTATTGTGCTAGGTTCCAAGCGAATCCACGCGAACCTCATATGGTGGCTGTCAAGAATATCTTTAGATACTTGAAACGAACCTCTTCTCTTGGCATATGGTACCCTGTGAAATCAGGCTTCTTCGTACAAGCGTTTTCGGATGCTATAATCTCTTTCTTATTTCTTTCTAGACTCAATCTCTATCAAGTTGGAGTTGGATTGAATCGACGGGTTTCATAAGTACTCTCGGTCAATCATATCATTCTCCAGACGTGATGGGGTGTAGGAATGTTTATTGGAGCAGTTGGGATAGGGTCCCTTCTTCGAGGTTGATTCCCCCAGATCAAATGACATACCCCTTCTCCCGAAGTTACAGGGTCATTTTGTCGAGTTCCTTCGACATGGTTCTCTATCTTGGAGGATGTGGGTTAGATAGAAAAAGCACAACTGGAGGATGTCAATTTCTCGATGGCAAACTTGTAAGTTGGCAATCCAAGAAGCAAATGTGTGTGTCCTTGTCAACAGTTGAAGCTGAATATATAGCGGCTGCTTCATGTACATCTCAAGTAATCTGGATTCAAAGTCAGCTTCGTGACTATGACTTAAGCATGAAATGAATCCCACTATATTGTGACTCTGAAAGTGCTATTCTCATTTGTCACAACCCAGTGCAACACTCAAAGACGAAACACATAGCACTGAGATATCATTTCATCAAGGATCACGTAGAAGACGGCAACGTTGAAATTCATTTCGTGAGATTCGCTGATCAATTGGCTGACATATTCACAAATGCCTTACCTGAAAAACAACCTTCAATAGAATTCTTCAAGGCCTTGGAATGATGGAAGCTGAATCTGTTCCAAAACCACTTTCGCATACATAATGATTATCCTGCGAATCGGTGCGAACGTTCACAGTAGTTCGTAGTCCACTGTTCATTCGCAGTCTACTTTGTCACTGTGAATTGGTGCGAACGCTCGCAGTAGTTCGCAGTCAACTGTTCATTGGTGGTTCAGATTTTCCAATATCCTTTTGTATTTTATGTATATTATATCCTCTCCTTTTTTTTTGTCTTTAAATCTTTTCTGTTTTTATATCTTTTTCAGAAAATCTTCAAATACAAAAAAAAATATTTTGGGTGTGTTTATTTTTATTTCTTTTATTTTCACAAATCTCAAAAATACCAAAAATATCTTAAGAAGATCATGGAGGCTCAGATTTGTGTGATAGGGCAGGTATAATATTCTTCATCTATGTATCAGCTAAGTGTCCCTAGAAGCATGCTGTTGCATGTTGTCCAAAGCCTCGATTGACTTAATGTGAAGCCTTAATGAATCAAATCTACCATTCGTTTCTTCCCAACCAGGCTGTTAAATTCACATTCGTCATGAGCTACCTCACTCTTCTCACTTTGAGATAAGAGTTATCTGCTTAGTCTCTTTCGTATAGCAGAGGTACATTCGCTTCTCTGGAACCACCTTCACACTTCTCCATTGACTTCGTACTCATAAATGTAACCCTTGAGACTCTCAGCTATACCACTGAGGTTTATGGTTACACAACTTCTGTGTTAATGATCTTAGCTTCGTTCACCACGAACTGAGTGAAACCCAAAATCCAAATCACTTAATTGAATTGACGGTGAACAATTAAATGTTCTAGATTTTCACCATGGAATTAACGAAAGCCATCTTCGTGGTTTGTATCAAGGAAACTCTTTTTCTTTTGCGAGATCTTTATGAAGTGTTCTGGTTCCAAGATACTTCTTCCCATAAGATCCAGTTTTTTTTTTTTTTTTTTTTTTTTTTTTTTTTTTTTTTTTTTGAGATTTCAAAAGCTTAATCTTGTCACCTAAATAATTCCAAACTTACTCGTTCAACTGACTACACTGGTCACACGAGTACTTCATCCAACATTCGCACTTATATCAAGTTCGTTGTTTGGTTGGAGAAATAGCCACCCATTTAGCCTTATTTAAAGATGCCTTTCAATGTTTCTTCTCAAACACTTGGTCGTATTTCAACGGGAAACCACACAGACACTTCTTAGAGTCTCTTGACTTCGAAGGAAGAGATCTTTGTCTGGGATCCACAGTTTTATGTCTTTATTGAGACATCACAAAATCCCACATAACAGAATTTTATTTCTTTATATTTGACACTCTTGCACGGAGATCCTTGTGATTTTCAAAAAGCTTGGTTCGTGGCACTTATGTTTGTTTCAGGTTCGCAGTTTAATCAATGACGTTCGTTTCCAAGCAAGACGAATGTAATCTCTCTCAACTGCGAAAGGGCAAAGCTGACGCGGCATTTCCGATTGATAAGAATTCAAATGGGCGCGTGAATTTGAATCGACAACTACTTTATCGCCGCATGACGTATGGGACTGACACCAACAGTTGTCAAATCGCACTTTTTCAGGCGACGTTCCAGTAACCGATGCTTTCTCTCACCGAATTTCTCTCACAAATCAAACAGTATAAAAAGGTTTTGATGACTCATTCTTCATTACCACTCTCAAAATACTCTCAAAATCTCTGGCGATCAAAGCAATAATGTTCATCTTCTTCCTCAAAGGTTCATCAATGGCGGGTTCATCTAAAAACTTCTCTGATCAAGATCAAACAACACATTCTTCTCTTCTGACTGTCAAACAACATCAAAACCTAGTGATTGATCTTGATCCAGTCACGTATGATAGCCTTATGCTACCCATGATCAAGTGCCTCAAGTATTCTCCTCTCACAATCGCTCTTTCAAGAATGGAGAACGTTCCTCTCTAACTGCTGTCAAAGGCCTACTCATCAGCTAACTACATCAAGGAAGAGCAAAGAATCACGTTCGAGATCCACGACCGCAAGACCTCAATCACAAAATCTCGATTTTGTTCTCTCCTCCAACTTCCTCAATATGATGACATGATCAACCCAAACTCGGTGACAAGTGCCACTCTTCTCGAGATGTTCAACCAAATGGGTTACAAAGAAACCCTAACTGCCGTCTCGAAGTTCAGAAAACCCAATTTGCCTCCACAATGGAATGGGCTCTTCACCTTATTGTTTAAGGGGTTCTCTGAACGGGTCACTGGATCAGACTGTGCTAGCAAGCTTTTCAGGGCCATTCTCTACAGTCTCTACACAGGTTCAAACATCGATTACGGCTCAGTTCTATGGGCTCAAGTTGTTCAGAGCACTCTTTCCCCCACACGTCACAGTGAGATCTCATGTGCACGTTTCTAGACTCTCATCGTAAATCGTTCTATTGAAAAGCACCAGATCTCGGTGATGCAAAACACTATAATGGCCTCAATCTCTACTTTTCACACTACTGGAATTATCGTTTCAGATTCTTCCAAGTTTTCCTTTATTGGCTCAATCCTAGAAGCCATGTTTAGAGATGTGCCTCCTTCCAGCAAAATCTTGGAGGGATACAGGAAGTTGAATCTATCTGGGTCTCGTGAGTTAACAAACGAAATGCAAGCTACTATTGCTGAGGCGGATAAACCCAAAAAAGGAGGGCAAAAAGGTTCGAAGAAGGGAGAGAAGAAATCTACTGACAAGGAAGGACCATCTGTCACTACGAAACCACCTTCTAAACGAAAGGCACAAACGACCACTTCTACTGCTGCTCCTAAAAGGCGAAAGCAGCCGGCTTGCAAGCGAAAGGCTCCCACACTAAGTGAAAGCGAAGGTTCGGAGTCTGACACTCCGTCAGACATTCGCAACGAGGAGGACGATACCGCTCGCAACGAAGATGAAATCGTTCACAATACAGAGGAGACGTCCAATCCTAAGGTAACTCCAACTTTCAATGATTCTGTTCCTTCTCCACCTCCTTACCCTAAAACCACCTCTATCCCAATTACCATTGCTCCATGCCCTCCTCCAGTCTCTTCACAACAACAAACCAGCATTCCTCTCTCCATCCCACTGTTCACTGATTCAACAGTTCCTCCTACTACCTCAACCCCACCTTTCGTTTCAGTCAATGTATTTGATACAGGGGCTCAAACTTCAGGTTTCCCCACCCAAATTTCACCTCCTGTTTCTCCTATTAACCGCAATGACCCAGATATGGTCTTTGGTGATGATGAAGACGAAGATCATGGGGGGTTTACTTACAGTCCCTTTCAAATCCAGACTGAGAGTGAAGATGAGGTGTAGGTTACGAAAGGGCAACTTCAGTCCCTTCATGAAAAGATTGACAAATTAATTCTCTCTGCCAATGCTTCCTCTTCTGATGCATATGCTAAAGACGCTGTTGCTGATTCTGCTGAAGTATGCAAGTCTACGACCGAAAAAGTCGATAAACTAATTGCTAACACCACTGCTTTCATGGAAAACTTCCAAACCACTTTCAACTCCAACACCACAGAAGCCAATGAAGCTTTGAAGAGTCTGGGCTCTCTCTTTAAAACCGAGAAGACAAAGTTGCAAGAGATTCGCAATGGTCTGAAAACTGACCATGAAGCGTTTCAAACATCCATCTCGTCTCAAATCTCAAAGCTTCAGGAAGAACTGGAAAAGGAGAGTAACCTCAAGGACTCCCTTGCCATCAAGTAAGAAGAAGTTAAGGAGTTAAGTGTCAAGCTGAACACTTTGGATAAACAGGTCAATGATCTGTTATCTGAGAGGGCGGTCATGTGAAGCTGTATCACTGATGTTACTGGCATGCTCTCGGATATCATTGAGACCAGGGACTCCATGATCACCATCACAATGCGTAAGCATCTGGCAGAAAAGTTAAGGCCAGTCTTCGCAATGCTTCACCGCCTTGAAGGTGTTTCTAATCAATCCTTTCATCCGAAACAAGGGGAAGAAGGTGTGTCTGGTGGATCACGAAAAGAAGAACCCAAATATCTAGTCAAGCCTGTTGTCAAGAAAGAGCCTAAGGGCAAGAACAAATTGTTTAATGAAGAACCCATTGTTGATAACAGTGCAGACGAAGGGGAGTTAGACGAACACGAGCTTAAAAGGCGAAAAGATCGTGAAGCTGAACTGGATGAGCACCAGCGAATCATCCGTGAGGCTGAAGAAAAGGAAATGGCTGAGAAAGAGGCACATGCTACTCTTCAGAGCAAAAAGCTCATGTTCCCCAACGGACCTTCAGGCGAATCCAGCGTGATGTTGTTGATCTTCCAAGCCAGTATTGGTTAGAGCTAGTAGTTTCGTTTGATCTTCAAAACACACGAGACTCGCAACTAGATCTGCCAATCACTCCAAAAGCCTTCAGGTTCCGTTCTTTTGTTAAAGTGGCGAATATTCCACTCACTGACAACGGGGCTGATCATATGATATTCTCGTTTTATCTGAAGCATATGAAGTCACAATATGAAACCTGGTCATTAAGCAAGATAATCTCTGTGAAAGTTACAGGGCCGATCGATACTGATAGCTTTCTAAACGCAAAGTTCAAGGTTACAAGAGGTTCATCCAGCCAGTGCTACGAGTTCACTCTCGCAGACTTACCATGCCTTAAACCCAATGACTGATTCGTTTTTTACAACATGTTGCTGAAGGACAAAGAAAAATACGAACCTGTCATGTTTCATCTCAAGCAAATGATAAAGTCATATATTCAGGAGATTGGGGAGATGGATGTTGAGGTTGCTACTGTGCTGCGAAAGAAGCCTTCTGCTGTTCGCAAGGAAACTCCTAAGGATTTTGAAAAGTTGAATCCAGGGAAGATTTATAGTGGAGAATGGTTTGTGGTCTATTTTTCTAGGGAACGAACTGGTGCAGACTTTCGCAAAGGATGCTTCTTTTTTTCTGATAAGCATTTATATACCACATCCTTCCTCGAGTTTATTTTGGATCTGGTGGGAAAATACAATGTCAACAGGAAGGATGATATCAAGTGTTTCTCAGATATGGTCTTGTGGTACATTGAGATTCGCCAGGCAATTTTTGGCATCATTCCGAAGGTGTATGAAGTGCAGAAGCGAATCCAAGGCTAATGGTTTTGTGCCTCAATTAGCGCAAAGGGGGAGATTGTTGGGTATTAGATGTTGCGTCATTGGGCATTTTATTTAGTCTTTTGTATTATCGAGTTGGGCCTGTCCATTCGTTATTAATTCTAGGGTTAGAGTATTTAAGATGCATGCATGCATCGTATTTTAGTTAACTTTGATTATCACTCTGTAACCCTAATCACGCCTCTACAGTAGCAATTCCTTATCGAGTTCTTCTGAGGCGTGAAATTTAATCATTCGACATTCTTGAATCATTACTGCGTTCTTGATTTACCTTTTCTTGAATCTAATCGATCATTAAGGATTTTAATCCTAACAAAAACACTCTTGAAAAACATACTACAAAATGCTATGATTTTTTGTGAAAATTATGGTCCGTTCAAGACCTGTTTTGCCCATCTTAACCCCAATGGTTTGCAAAAATGTTTTGTATGCAAATTTTTCAGATTGATACCTTTTCAAGGACTACTCACCTACATTCATACGATATTTATATAATTTATTATGATTTTTTCAAAACTGCATATCATTGCAGTTCTTTTTCGGACCAGAAAGTAGAAATGGTCATTTTCATCTTAGTTAGGTTTCATATCAGGCTAGGGAAAAAATTAGGAATAAAGTAGAATCAATTTCTAAACCTTGAGGGTTTACGGATCCTAATTCTGACTCCCGATGATTTTTCTAAAAATTTTATAAAACAGGGACAGAATCAACATTCTAGATTAATTTTCCTGTTTTGTCTTTCAAATATATATATATATATATATATATATATATATATATATATATATATATATATATATATATGACATTGCCACCTTTGTAGTATTTCAAAGATCAAACTTATACCATGCATGTATGTGTGTGTGTGTCTATATATATATATATATATATATATATATATATATATATATATATATATATATATATATATATATATATATATATATATATATATATGTGTGTGTGTGTGTGTGTGTGTGTGTGTGTGTGTGTTTAAATACATATTTATACAACTTATATTTATTATAACTTAGAACATGTACATGTACTTATGATCACTACTTTGAAACGTACCTCTTTATAAAAACGAGTACATTACATTTTTACATATATACAAAACATACTCGGGTTTTATAAACTTTATACAAATCATTATGCCTAGTAACATATCCAAATATAAGTTAGGGTTAAGAGTTGTTCACATACCTTAGTTAAGGGTTTTATAGTGAGATACTATTCATTAGCTAAGTCTAAACACTTAGCATTCTCACACTACTATAACCGTTAATCCTCAGAGCAAGATACGTATGTATAGATATATACGGGGTTGACATCCCCACCTGTGGTTGCTAGTTACAACCTCGACCAATCAATCAAAGCGGTTGATAAGTATCTACTATCGTTACAACGACGTATAATGAAGTGTTGTAGGGGGTAGATTCAGTCACATAACTCGTTTATAGGACTCATTATAAACATTAACTAGAATCTCTCTCTCTGTCTCTCTCACTATAAAACCATGGATTTGGTTTCTCTCAAAACAATTTTAAGTATGGATTTACTTATGGAAAGACATATTTTGGTTTTCAATGGTTATTTAAAGACTCTTTACAAAAACAGTTCTAAGTATGGGTTTACTTATGCAAATACATATTTTGGTTTTCAATGGTTATTCAAAGACTCATTACAAACAGAATTTTAAGTATGGTTTTACTTACAAAGAAAATATTTTTTAGACTTTTTAAAAGTATCACAGTTGTTAGCAGAAAACTTGTAACTCTCACCAACCTTGTGTTGACCCTTAAAACTACATGTATTCTCAGGGAATCAGTAACCAAGCAATTCAGACAATAGATTAGTCATGGATTTCAGGTCATCTAGTTTATTAGTTTTTGTTATGTTTGCCTACATGTTTAAGGAAATTAATGTATTGTAGTATTATCCATAAGAACCATGTATTCAAACATTAAGATGGAATATAAATGTTGTTTTATTTATTGTTGTACTTGTGCTATATATTCAGTTTACCTATGATCCATGAACTAACTCGCACAACCTGACATGTTCCGTCGTCATGGCTGGGGGTGTGACAAGATCACAAAAAACGGAGTTGAAACGAAGAAGTTATGACTGTTTGAAGTTGAAATGGAAATTTTGAATTTTGCCCTACGCCAAACGTAGGAAAACACTTATGTTGAGTGTAAGTGACGAATACTGGATGCAAATTTAATGACCTGCGCTAAGTGTAGGTTATGCTACACTGAGCGTAGCTGTAGACCAAAACCCTAACCCTAAGATTTTGAGCCAAATTTAAGGGCTCTAAATTCTTGGGATCCTTCCCATGACCAACCATCACGTCATATCATTCCTTAAGAAACCTTACCCTTATTTTGCTTGTTTTGAGCCTTGACATCTTTTATGAGCTTATCTTCTTCATTTTATGGTTGAATCTTAAAGAACAAGGTGTTTGTAAAGTGCATGAAAGAAGGGTTCAGTATAGATCCAATAAGGTTGCTTCATTCCTGGACCATTCTGAGTAAAAAGCTTCTAACTTGCTTATTAGTTTCATGGATCTTGTTATTTATCATATTTTTCACTTTTTTGGTCCGTTGAGCTTGTGTTTTGGGAGTTGAGACAAATCCAACACCTTTTGAGCTATATGAAACACTCCTGGGACTTGTTGGACTTGGAAAGTTGTGCTTTGGTGCTTGTTCTATAAGCCATGCAAGTTGTGTTAGAATTTTTGGTCATTTTAGTGCATAAACTTTAAATCTTACTTGATGGGAGTGTCTTAATGGGTAAATTTGGAAACTTTATCCATTAAGAAATTGTAAAGGTCCATATTTGAAAGTATGAGGGATTGGCTTTCTGTATTAAGAGCTTAATAGAGTTTTTGGACTTCTGAGGCTACGCTGAGCGTAGCATCCTATATGTTGAGCGTAGGAGGGTCATCTACGTTGAGCGTAGAGCAGTATGCTACGCTGAGCGTTAGGTCAGCTGAGGGTTGACTGTTGACTTTTTGACCTATTTGACTTCTGGTCAATTGTGTTGGGATTTAGTCTTGGATGGGCAAAATAGTATTTTGACCCAATGAGGATTAACTATGAACCAAAACTCGTTGGGAGTTAGTTATTACCTTAATTGTTAATTAGGGGTTTGTTATGTGTATGTTTAGCATGAAGAGACTTGATATCGTCAACTCGAGTGGGTGGTTCATCTTGTCTTCTGATTGAGCTAAGTTTTCTCACTATACTTTGTACTACAGTATGTGTCCTTGTGTGTAGGATGTTGTTATGCTGTAGTGATCTGTTATAGTGGTAGATATGTTATGATTACATGTGTCTGCTTGTTATTGTTATGTGCATATGTCGACATAGTATGGTTGGGTTGAGGCGATACTGCTTTGTGTTGTAGTCCAACATACCCAGGAGCGGTTCAACTATATGATGCAGGCTCAGGAGCGGTCCAACTTTTTGATGTAGGATTAGGATAATGTGGTTGGGTTGAGGCAATACTGTTTTGTGTTGTAGACCAACATACCCGGGAGCAGTCCAACTATATGTTGCAGGCTCAGGAGCGGTCCAGCTTTGTGTTGTAGGCTCAGGAGGCGGTCCAGCCCTCTGCTGAAGGCCTGGTATGCATGCATTATATGTGTATTGTTGTGTGAGGTATTTTGGGGGAACTCACTAAGCTTTGTGTTTACGGTTTGTGGTTTAAATATTTTTAAGTTTTCTTATATTAAAGGAGGGGTACGACTCGATTGCATTGCATCCATTGGAGATTTCCACACATAATAACTTTTGACGATACTTTGATAAATGTTTTTGAATCTGATGTTTTTATCTAGATCTTTGAAGTTGTAATTTGAATAAATACTTTTATTTTTAAATGAAAATTTTCGTTTGAAGTTTGGGACGTTACAAAACTAGTTGGTAGCTGGTAGCAGAAAACTATATATTTTATTTGTTATATGAATATTTGGCAAAAGCAGTTGAAAAACTTTTGAAATATGTAAAATATGAAACTTATATAAAATGACAAATTGTTTAAAAAGAATAAATATATAAATATATTTAAGGACAATTCTAGAAGTCGATTAAAAAATCTCGATAATTTTTTCTTAAACACTACATGAAGTAGCTTTTAGATTTGAAGTTTTTTGTTTAAGCTAATAGTTAAACGCTTGTACTCCGAGACGAAACATTCTGTTTAAATCGAGTTTATTATTATTATTATTAAAAATTAAAAGCTAGTAGCTCCCAACACATTTCAAGTCTATATTTGTTGTCTGTCTTTTCTTCCTTTGCACCACTTTTTAGTGAATAACTAAGTATAATTTATATCTATACTTTTTTTTAAAATAAATATTAGAATCAACTTAAGTAACATATTCAATAAGGAACACATTTTAAAGATCCTAGTCTCCTAGCTCGTTTTTTCAAAGATACCATGGTGAGATATATAATTATGAGGGATTGAGGGTGACAATCAACACTCGGACACTTATTTATGATGCATGATCATGTCATTGTGCATTTTGGAAACGACAATTCTTGTGGGGTGCTTGGCTTTTTCGGGAAAAGTACGTATGAAATCGACCAATCTGGATGCTTTCCTACACGTGTCTTCCTGTTAAACGACCAATTATTTCCATACAGTATCTGGTAGTCCTTTCCATTATTGTTATGCCATCCTTCAAAGTTCTCTATGACTGCACATATGCTTTAATAAGTTTGAATAAAAACTAGTAAAAATTGATATCCTATAAATGATAAAGTGAAAGTGATCTATTTTGATTACTCAATTTCCTTGGGCCTACAATCAATAGTACGCATGCATAAACCATAAAGTGAGTCAATTTGACGAATGAATCAAATGTAGATCAACTTACAAGGGTGGTTAAATATGTAGCTAATTAAACAAATTAATACCAGAATTACTAGTTCGTGGCCTAATGTTACAACTGATTAACTAGTGTAGCATAATGTTAATGTTAATGTTAATGTCCTCGAGGGTTATTACTGGTGTGAATGTACTTAATAAACTAGTGAAGTAGAATTACTTGTTCTAATGTTATTGATTATCTAGTGTAGCATCTTGAAAAAGCTTTTACCTCCTTTTATTTTTTTCAATTTGGCCATTACAAATTTATATTTTCGATTTAGCCCCAACATTTTTCCTATTTTTTTGGCTTAAATCTTAACGTCTCTCTCTCTCTCTCTCTCTCTCTCTCTCTCTCTCTCTCTCTCTCTCTCTCTCTCTCTCTCTCTCTCTCTCCTCCTCTTTTTTTTTAAATTCTTACATCTTTGTTAACTTTGAAGATTTCTTGCATTCGGTTCCATAATTTCATGACATATGCTCCTAGCTTCGTGATGACTTTAAGTAAATAAAGAGAGATTGTGTTATAAATCCATTGTTTGACGATTGCATAAATTCCTCTTTCACGTGGCATCATCAATGTGGCGAAGAATGTTATAGGCGCATGTAATGATCTAGAAAAGTTCAACGCAATATACGTAATGATCATCCGTTTGATCAAGGGTTATTGACATTGAGTTTTTGATGTTGGTTATGGAGAAGAAACGATGAAAGTTATTATTGTTGGCTTTGTCATTCTCATTAGGAGTCATATGGTTCGATGATGGAAGAAGAACAACCCCTCCCATCTTCTTCTCGCCAACAACTAATATCCCTCTACTTTTCTTTTTTTTATCATCTTCCATCATAGAATTCTATGAATCCATAATGAGATTAAAAAAAAAAGCCAACAAGAACAACTTTCACTATTCCTTCATCATAACCAACATAAAAACACTTAATGTCGATAACCATTGATCAAACTGTACGAGCGTTACACATATTTGCTTGAACTTTTCCATATCGTTACACGCGTCTACAATGTTCTTGACAAATCGTCAAGCAATGGATTTGCATGACCATCTCGTTAGATTACTTTAAACCATCATGAAATTGGGAGCAGTTGCCATGAAAATGCTAGAAATCTTAGAAGATAACAAATTAAGGTTTAATCCAAAAAAATCCAATATATAATATATTTTATAGTCTTTTATTAGATTAACTCTTTATTATATAATAAGAACATAAAATGATAACAAGTTAATAACACAATTCATAAAATGATGACAAGTTAATAACACAATTTCTTTCGGATCTGCAGACAAGGCCTACTAGATTTGTCTTAAAAATGACCCAGCCCAGCATCTTTAAGGGTAAGTATTAAAGAAGCCTAAACATTGAACATTACTAAAGTAGTCCAGTGTTTCGATGTCTATAAAAGTATAAAGTAATAAAAATGAACAATCGACTCGAGTCGAGCCTCCAATTTCGGCCCAAAATTATTATAATGCTTCTCATGTCAACTTTTAATAAGGTATGGGTTTAACGTCAATAACTAGTAACAATGTTTCACATTTATCCAATTTAAATATCTCTGACATTTTTTTTTAAATAGTAACAGGTTAAGTTTTATTTTTCTTATGTTAAGTTTTATTTTTCTTCTATTTAAATACATTAAACTTACATAGTTACATATTATTTCCATTTTATGCAAACTATAGTTGTTTTTGACCGATTATTTAGTAGATAAAAAAAGATATAAAAACTTCTATTTTCTTTATTTTTCATTTATAATTAGTTGGGAAAATCAACTCACGAAAGACCTTTCCTTGATTTGAAGCCTCGTATTCAATTGAGCTGATTCGTACACTATAGATCTTTTTCGTAATATATATATATATATATATATATATATATATATATATATATATATGGAAAATCAATAGAAAATGCATAAATCTAAAAAGAAAAAAACCTTAAAATGTCTTAAAATTATACTATACCCAAAGGGATTCATGACACCCTGGCTGAGATGTTATATATATATATATATATATATATATATATATATATATATATATATATATATATATATATATAATACCGAAAGGGATTCATGACACCCTGGCTGAGATGTGTGGACAAGGCTAGCGGTAAGAAAGCGCTCCAAGAGACGCATGTTGGGCTAGCCGGCGCACACGAAGGGCCAAGGGCCCTCACATGAAAAATACTCAGAATGGGGATATACTGGCCCGGCATTCATCAAGACACAACAATACTAACGCGAACATACGTAGAATGCCAAACGTACTCGCCAGTACAAGGGGTTCCCCCGGCTCCGCTAACAAGCATTACCACCCCATGGCCATTTTCTTAGTGGGGATCGACATTGTGGGACCATTCCCAGAGGCCCCCAGAAAGTAGCGGTGGATTACTTCACCAAGTGGATTGAAGCATAACCCTTAGCATGCATAGCGGTGTGACAACCGTCAAATTTCGGTCAAGTCAAAGTCAACAAGTCAAACCGGTCAACTCCAATAACCCTTGTATGTTAGGGTTTACGTTATGTAATCACTATACAATTCGCTATTTTAATGAGAAATCATCATTTGGAAAGTTCATGTGTTTGATTTTCCTTAGCCTTAACAGTGCTAAACAACGAACCAAAGCGATAAAACACTATTGCACAATCATCGGGATTGTGTACGACACTAAAACACGGTTTAACGGGGTTTACGAACCTTGCGTTGTGAAGCCGGACACTCAAATTAATCACAAACGAAACCTCTCTAAATCGTTTTCACTCTATCTCTTTCTATTTGAAATCTCTCCCAAATCTCTCCCAAATCTCTCCCGAATCTCTCTCAAAAGTTACTTTAACTTTTTGTAATCATTTGGGTCATCTCGACCCTTAACCGGGTCAAAAACCGCTTGAAACGGGGTAAAAACGAGTAAAATAGCTTTAAGGACCCGAAACCGAAGCTTCAGGACCGAAGCCTCCCATCCGAGGCCTCTGATCCGAAGCCGAGGCTTCTCACGAGACTAGGACCGAAGCCAGCAGACCGAAGCCTCGCATGCAAGGGTCCGAAGCCTCGCATCTTCGGCCCCCATGCGAGGGGTCTCGCAGACGGCCCCTTTTTATCGGTTTTTCGACTACGACTTCGTTTTAACTCCGTTTTTCATTATTTTAACGTGGGATTTTCACCCAAAACTTTATTTTATAAACTAAGGCCCCAAAATATATAAATCTCCAGGGTTTTTATAAAAATATATTAAAAGAATTAGTGGTTGAACTAATTATTGAGGGAATATTTGCTTTTCCCTAATTTATGGCAAAAACAAACCACCACCACCTCACTCTATGATTAGCCACTCTTTCCCACTACCCCTTGTCTCCATAGTGGACCTTTACACCCAATCTCCAGCTCTTCCCACGTTCTAAGAGCTGGAGGATTGATCCTCTCTCCTCATTCTCCATAAAGTTCTTTCATTCTACACTTAGCAACCAAAGGACACTCTCCAAAATTCTCTCATCTTTTCTCTCAACTTCAAGAACTTCAAGGCTTTCTTCAGGGATTTCTTTCTTCAATTAGTAAGTATCTTCATCATTCATATAATTATTACACTCCATCCACCCGAATCATTGATATCTTACACAAATTCCATCTTATTCGGTGTTAGATTCTCGAATCATCAAGACATCTTCTTAGTGTTCTTGGGTTGAACACTTCCTCTCTCTCACTTTCATCTACTGAAACCACATAAGGTGAGTTCATACCCCTACATTTACATTTTTTTCTTAAGTTTTAAGGGGGGAATACAAGTAAAATCATCAAGAACACAATTAAACTTTTTCTATCAGATTACATCAGAAAAGATGAACTTCGATCACAGACTGTTTTGGTCAACTTAAATATTTTAGTTTTCAAAACTGTTCCAGGTGCAAGTAGTTCAAACTCTTAGCTTTAAAATGGCTACTTGCACATCTCCATATGATTTTTCTACAATTTATGGTGAGTTTTACAAAACTGCCTGTCATTTCAGAGGCAAACCCGGACCAGTCTGTGATTATGAATATTTTCACCTCTGTTAGAGATCACTAAAAATCATGATAAAATTTACGAACAAACTAGACTCATATTCCAAACTCTCAGAATTTGCGGATTTGGATTTAGAGCCTTGATGATTTTTCTATTAATTTTCTAAGAACAGTAACAGAAACTGTATTCAACGAAAAGTTGCTGTGAATTTCATTTCACCTTGTAACATGTTGAGCAAGGTGTATATCTTTATGTGATTATATGTTATTGCAATATATGACATTTTATCTTAATATTTAGACACACATCAGTTTACAAATGGATTTGGACATATAAAATATAAAGAATAACAAGTGATTATAATCAAAGTACAACCGATACATTCAAACATTTAATAAACTATTTTGAATATAGTTTGCATACATTACTACGTACTACCCTTGGTTGATAAACTATAATAGGTATAGTTTATGATACATTACATAACACATACATTTAAAAAGGGTACATTTATACAAAGGATATTTTCATTAAGCAAGGTACGGCCATACGGTACCAAGTTTTCATAACACGTAATTCCGTTAATGACTTTGTGAGACATTTACTTCAAATTACCACTAAGTCCTGTATTGTAACCAGAGTCTCCTTGAGGGAGAGCGTGATAGTTGTGTATAGATCTATATTGGGTTTGACAAACCCACACCTAAACTGCATGCAACAGTTAGACCGATAGGTCTGGGGTGACAAATGTCATAACATTTCCGACGCCTGAAGAACGTCGTTTTAGGCAACCTTGGTCATAGTATGGTTATAATAAACTCACATAAAGTATTAATAAACATTGGAATTTACGGGAACTTCATTAAAATTTAACGAGTTTATGTCGATTTAAACTTGCATTGTTTTACTATAAATATGACAAATTACTTGTACATTTCGGTCTTTGGGTTTTAAGACTACATTTACACATTAAGGAAAATATTGGATTTTCTAACACAAATACTACTTTTACAAACGAAAGGCTTTTAATAATACCAAACAAAAGCTTATGAACTCACCAACCTTTGTGTTGACACTTTTTCAAACAACTTGTATTCTCAGGAAATCATTAAACAGGTAACCAAGTGCTTTTGAGGATGGGGCGCTAAGGCGTCTACTATTTCATATTTTGTCAACATATTGTAATTGATTCGTAAACATGTAATTCATACAATGATGTCACTTTTTCAATTATATATATGTTGGTTGTGTTTGCTTCAATTACTATTACAATTGTTGTTATGATACTATACATGAAGTCCTCCACCCCCGGACGTTTCCGCCATCCTTGGTTTGGGGGCGTGACAGATTGGTATCAGAGCACGGTTTATAGTGAATTAAGTATATCAAACCACATAAGATATACAAACTATAAACATAATTGGGACTAATAGTCTCTGATTTGTGCATTTTTCAAATAAATATACTCTTAGAAAATAAATGATTTTCTTGATTAAAGTATACATACATACATTACATGCTCGCATGGTATCATAACTAGCGAAAACATAAAGCAAAAGAAGAAGAGTTGAACATTTTGAGTATGCCTTAGTATATGTGGATTAAATCTGGGAAGGATATAGCCTGATCAACTATATCTGTCCGGGAATTGACTTGCATATACCGGGGGATGGTCAGGATGGGCAACAAATCTAACAAACCTAATAACACACTACAAAGGATACTTTAAGAACTCAAAACTAAACATTTACAAATACTATAGGAGTATTTTGTGTTACTATAATAAATTATCTGAGAATTAAATAGGTCTTTATTTATAGATCAATAGCTGCTAAGTGGATGCGCTAAGGTCATATGTAACTAAGATGCTATAGACTTAGAATTTATGTATCTTTGTTTCACTTCCTGTCCTTGTTTGGTTGTGGTCTTGGAGTTAGGGTCATCTATTCGAAGGACTATTATATCTTAATCACATATGACTGGTATGCACTTTGCAACTAATTAGGTAACCGATAAAGATCATTTTAAAATATAATATATTAATTATGACCCGACTAAATTAGTATATGTGAAACTTTTACAAACAGTCATATACTTGGAAACAAGGAAACTCAAATAAAATATTTTATACTTTCATTTTACCTCATAACCCAATGTATTGGGTCAGTTAAAAGTATAAAATCGTATGTATCGTAAACATACCGGAAAACAACGTAATAATATACTTTATGTATAAAAGATTTCTCTTCCTATAAATATACTTTTACTAAAAGTACATTGGTTTACGACTTATGACAGAACCATGCCGCCAAGGAGAATACCAAGACCTTCCGGCAACACAGCAACACCTCCTCCGCCGCTGCCTCCACAGTTTGATCCTGCGATGTTCCAGGCTGCAGTAACAGCAGCCGTAGCGGCCGCAATATCGCGGATAGGGACAAACGGAGCTGGTGGTTCTGGATCGGGTGCTACAAACTCTAACCACGGAGACAGTACGTGGCGTACAAGAGAGTGTTCCTACAAAGACTTCACCAATGGCAAACCCGACAACTTCAATGGGAGCGGGGGAGTCATCACTTTAATGCAATGGTTTGAAAAGACCGAAGTAGTCTTTCAGGTGTGCTCTTGCCCTGAAGCGAGCAAAGTTAAGTTCGCAGCCTTCACTTTCACCGGCCGGGCCCTTACTTGGTGGAACTGCCGGATTACTTCACTTACTCTCGAAGTGGCTAGCTCCATAACCTGGGCAGAACTAAAAACGTTGATGATGAAGGAGTACTGCCCGAGAGGTGAGATTCAAAAGCTGGAACAAGAACTTTGGAACCTCAGGATGACGGGCTCCGACCTTGAAACCTACACCACCCGATTCAATGAATTGGCTCTCCTCTGCCCAACAATGGTTACTCCGGAGGAGAAAAAGGTGGAGCGATACCTTTGGGGACTGTCTCCCCAAGTGCAAAGTAGTGTCCTGGCTTCAAGGCCAACTACTTTTGACAGTGCCAGGGAGCTAGCACAACAACTTGTTGACCACCGAGCCGGTCATAATACTACAACCACCACCAATGATCAATCAAAAGGGGGAAACAACAAAAGGAAGTTCTGGAACCAAAAGAAGAGCCAACCAGCACAAGACCCCGCTAAGAAGCAACAAACTGTTGCTGTCCATGCTGCCACTACTGCACCACCGAAGCCATATGCTGGAACCCTACCCAAGTGCAACAAGTGCAACTTTCACCACAATGGTGCTTGTAGGGAGATGCACTGTAACAACTGCGACAGGAAGGGGCACACTGCTCGTTTCTGTAAAGCGCCGGCTCGACCAATCAACCAAGTCGCCAGTACGGGGGCAACCCGAACCTGCTACAACTGTGGAGACGCAGGTCACTTCAAAAGAAACTGCCCCAAAGCACAAGCCCCTAATGATGGTGGAGTAGGAAGAGTCCTGGCAATAGGACATGGGGAAGCAGTCGAGGATCCCACGGTGGTTACCGGTACGTTTCTCCTCAATAACTCTTATGCATGCGTACTATTCGATAGTGGAGCGGAGAGGAGTTTCGTGAGCCACCAATATAAACAATTACTTGAACAAAATCCCCAATCACTAAAGGATACTTATGTAGTAGAAATGGCAAATGGGAAAGTAGAACGCACTAGCGATATATACTCAGAGTGTACTCTCACTCTAGACAACCATACATTTAAAATTGACCTGATGCCGGTCACCATAAAAAGCTTCGACGTAATCATCGGGATGGATTGGTTAGTTCCTCACCGTGCCGACATTCTATGTTACAAAAGGGCCGTTCGCCTCAATCTACCAAATGACGAAACCCTTCTCATCTATGGTGACAAACCTAGTGTGAATTTACAAATCATCTCATGCATCAAAGCCCAAAAGTATCTCCGGAAGGAGTACCACGCCTTCTTGGCCCACGTAGTAGACAAGAAACAAGACGTGAAAGACATCAAAGACATCCCCGAAGTGTGTAACTTCCCGGATGTGTTCCCAGAAGATCTTCCTGGTGTACCACTCGCACGACAAGTCGATTTCAGAATTGACTTAATACCCGGAGCTACCCCCGTAGCCAGAGCTCCATACCGCCTCGCACCAACAGAAATGCAAGAGTTGTCCAGTCAGTTGAACGAGCTTTTGAGCAAAGGGTTCATCAGACCAAGCTTCTCACCTTGGGGAGCACCAGTCCTTTTTGTAAAGAAGAAGGACGGATCCTTTCGCATGTGCATCGACTATCGGGAACTAAACAAACTCACCATCAAGAACCGATATCCTCTACCCCGAATCGACGACCTTTTCGACCAACTCCAAGGAGCAAATTTCTTCTCAAAGATCGACCGAAGGTCAGGTTACCATCAGCTACGAGTTCAAGAAGAAGATATTCCCAAAAAGTGCATTCAGAACTCGCTATGGGCACTACGAGTTTGTGGTGATGTCCTTCGGTTTAACAAACGCACCTGCGGTATTCATGGACCTAATGAATAGAGTGTGTCGACCCTACCTAGACAAGTTTGTAATCGTATTCATCGACGATATCTTGATCTACTCGCGAAGCGAAGAAGAGCATCGCCTACATCTACGCCAAGTGCTAGAGACACTAAGAGCGGAGAAGCTTTATGCTAAGTTCTCTAAGTGTGAATTCTGGATTAGAGAAGTGGATTTCCTTGGACATGTGGTAAGTGAGAAAGGCATACATGTGGATCCCTCCAAGATCAAGGCAATCGAGAATTGGTCAGCACCCAAGACGCCAACCGAAATTCGACAATTCCTTGGGCTTGCTGGCTACTACCGAAGATTTATACAAAACTTCTCCAAGATTGCGAAACCACTCACCACCTTGACGCAGAAAGGTGTGATATTCAAGTGGGAAAATAAACAAGAAACTGCTTTCCAAACGTTAAAACAAGCCCTATGCAGCGCACCGATCTTGTCTCTCCCAGAGGGAACCGAGGACTTCGTAGTGTACTGTGATGCTTCGAATCAAGGCCTCGGATGTGTGCTCATGCAGAGAGGGAAGGTTATCGCGTATGCATCAAGACAGCTTAAGACGCACGAGGTTAATTATACTACGCACGACCTGGAATTAGGAGCAGTGGTATTCGCTTTGAAGATCTGGAGACACTACCTCTACGGCACGAAATACACTATCTTCACTGATCACAAAAGTCTTCAGCATATCCTCAATCAGAAAGAGCTCAACATGCGACAGAGGAGATGGGTAAAGTTGCTGAATGACTACGAGTGCGAAATTCGTTATCATCCGGGCAAGGCCAATGTAGTGGCTGATGCTCTAAGCAGGAAGGAGTACTCGGGCCGCCGAGTAAAATCCTTAACAATGACGATCCATTCTCACACGACCATACAAATCAAGGAAGCTCAACTAGAAGCTTTGAAACCAGAAAAGGTGGCAGGAGAGACATTAAGGGGAATGGATAAAAACTTAGAAGTCAAGGATGATGGAGTACGTTATCTCATGAATCGAATCTGGACACCGAAGTTCGGTGGACTCCGAGACGTCATCATGAATGAAGCACACAAGACTCGATATTCCATCCATCCCGGGTCAGATAAGATGTATCTGGACCTCAAGAAATTATACTGGTGGCCGAACATGAAAGCTGAGATTGCTACCTATGTGAGCAAGTGTCTGACTTGCGCCAAGGTCAAAATCGAATACCAGAAACCATCTGGGCTATTACAACAGCCGGATATACCTGAGTGGAAGTGGGAACGAATAACCATGGACTTCATAACCAAGCTGCCTAAGACATCGGGCGGGCTTGACACCATATGGGTAATCGTAGACAGATTGACCAAATCGGCACACTTCCTACCGATAAAAGAAACCGACAAGATGGAGAAGCTGACTAGAACGTACATCAGAGAGATTGTACGACTCCATGGTGTGCCGATATCCATTATCTCCGATAGAGATAGTAGATTTACCTCACGGTTTTGGCAGTCTCTACAAAAATCATTGGGAACTAGGCTTGACATGAGTACGGCCTACCACCCACAAACCGACGGACAGAGCGAACGAACCATTCAAACGTTGGAAGACATGTTAAGAGCTTGTGTGATAGACTTCAGTAAAGCATGGGATACCCATCTACCGCTTATTGAATTCTCCTACAATAACAACTATCATACTAGCATCAAAGTCGCTCCATTCGAAGCTCTTTACGGTCGCAAATGCAGATCACCCCTGTGTTGGGCTGAGGTGGGGGATACACAGCTAGCTAGAGGGCAAGTCTCTAATAGCACCCTCACTGGCCCTGAAATCATAAGGGAAACCACAAAAAAGATCGTTCAAATTCGAGAAAGACTGAAAGCGTCTCGCGATCGGCAAAAGAGTTACGCAGACAAACGACGCAAACCCTTGGAATTCCAGTTGGGTGATCGTGTACTACTAAAAGTTTCCCCTTGGAAAGGAATGATACGATTCGGCAAACGCGGGAAACTAAATCCAAGGTACATCGGGCCATTCGAAATCCTTGCTAGGATTGGGCCAGTAGCATACAAACTTCGATTACCTCAGGAACTCGACAAAGTACATCCCACATTTCACGTGTCGAACCTAAAGAAGTGTTTGTCTGATGAGACACTCGTAATACCACTCGACGAAATCGAAGTTAACGAAAATCTCCACTTCGTGGAGGAACCAGTCGAAATCATGGATCGGGAAATCAAACGAACGAAACAAAGTCGTATTCCCATCGTGAAGGTCCGTTGGAACGCTAAACGAGGACCCGAATTCACCTGGGAACGCGAGGATCAGATGAAACAAAAGTATCCACATCTCTTCCCAAACTCTTGAAATCCCAGTCAAAATGAAAATTTCGGGACGAAATTCCATCTAACGGGGGGATGATATGACAACCGTCAAATTTCGGTCAAGTCAAAGTCAAACAAAGTCAACAAGTCAAACCGGTCAACTCCAATAACCCTTGTATGTTAGGGTTTACGTTATGTAATCACTATACAATTCGCTATTTTAATGAGAAATCATCATTTGGAAAGTTCATGTGTTTGATTTTCCTTAGCCTTAACAGTGCTAAACAACGAACCAAAGCGATAAAACACTATTGCATAATCATCGGGATTGTGTACGACACTAAAACACGGTTTAACGGGGTTTACGAACCTTGCGTTGTGAAGCCGGACACTCAAATTAATCACAAACGAAACCTCTCTAAATCGTTTTCACTCTATCTCTTTCTATTTGAAATCTCTCCCAAATCTCTCCCAAATCTCTCCCGAATCTCTCTCAAAAGTTACTTTAACTTTTTGTAATCATTTGGGTCATCTCGACCCTTAACCGGGTCAAAAACCGCTTGAAACGGGGTAAAAACGAGTAAAATAGCTTTAAGGACCCGAAACCGAAGCTTCAGGACCGAAGCCTCCCATCCGAGGCCTCTGATCCGAAGCCGAGGCTTCTCACGAGACTAGGACCGAAGCCAGCAGACCGAAGCCTCGCATGCAAGGGTCCGAAGCCTCGCATCTTCGGCCCCCATGCGAGGGGTCTCGCAGACGGCCCCTTTTTATCGGTTTTTCGACTACGACTTCGTTTTAACTCCGTTTTTCATTATTTTAACGTGGGATTTTCACCCAAAACTTTATTTTATAAACTAAGGCCCCAAAATATATAAATCTCCAGGGTTTTTATAAAAATATATTAAAAGAATTAGTGGTTGAACTAATTATTGAGGGAATATTTGTTTTTCCCTAATTTATGGCAAAAGCAAACCACCACCACCTCACTCTATGATTAGCCACTCTTTCCCACTACCCCTTGTCTCCTTAGTGGACCTTTACACCCAATCTCCAGCTCTTCCCACGTTCTAAGAGCTGGAGGATTGATCCTCTCTCCTCATTCTCCATAAAGTTCTTTCATTCTACACTTAGCAACCAAAGGACACTCTCCAAAATTCTCTCATCTTTTCTCTCAACTTCAAGAACTTCAAGGCTTTCTTCAGGGATTTCTTTCTTCAATTAGTAAGTATCTTCATCATTCATATAATTATTACACTCCATCCACCCGAATCATTGATATCTTACACAAATTCCATCTTATTCGGTGTTAGATTCTCGAATCATCAAGACATCTTCTTAGTGTTCTTGGGTTGAACACTTCCTCTCTCTCACTTTCATCTACTGAAACCACATAAGGTGAGTTCATACCCCTACATTTACATTTTTTTTCTTAAGTTTTAAGGGGGGAATACAAGTAAAATCATCAAGAACACAATTAAACTTTTTCTATCAGATTACATCAGAAAAGATGAACTTCGATCACGGACTGTTTTGGTCAACTTAAATATTTTAGTTTTCAAAACTGTTCCAGGTGCAAGTAGTTCAAACTCTTAGCTTTAAAATGGCTACTTGCACATCTCCATATGATTTTTCTACAATTTATGGTGAGTTTTACAAAACTGCCTGTCATTTCAGAGGCAAACCCGGACCAGTCTGTGATTATGAATATTTTCACCTCTGTTAGAGATCACTAAAAATCATGATGAAATTTACGAACAAACTAGACTCATATTCCAAACTCTCAGAATTTGCGGATTTGGATTTAGAGCCTTGATGATTTTTCTATTAATTTTCTAAGAACAATAACAGAAACTCTATTCAACGAAAAGTTGCTGTGAATTTCATTTCACCTTGTAACATGTTGAGCAAGGTGTATATCTTTATGTGATTATATGTTATTGCAATATATGACATTTTATCTTAATATTTAGACACACATCAGTTTACAAATAGATTTGGACATATAAAATATAAAGAATAACAAGTGATTATAATCAAAGTACAACCGATACATTCAAACATTTAATAAACTATTTTGAATATAGTTTGCATACATTACTACGTACTACCCTTGGTTGATAAAGTATAATAGGTATAGTTTATGATACATTACATAACACATACATTTAAAAAGGGTACATTTATACAAAGGATATTTTCATTAAGCAAGGTACGGCCATACGGTACCAAGTTTTCATAACACGTAATTCCGTTAATGACTTTGTGAGACATTTACTTCAAATTACCATTAAGTCCTGTATTGTAACCAGAGTCTCCTTGAGGGAGAGCGTGATAGTTGTGTATAGATCTATATTGGGTTTGACAAACCCACACCTAAACTGCATGCAACAGTTAGACCGATAGGTCTGGGGTGACAAATGTCATAACATTTCCGACGCCTGAAGAACGTCGTTTTAGGCAACCTTGGTCATAGTATGGTTATAATAAACTCACATAAAGTATTAATAAACATTGGAATTTACGGGAACTTCATTAAAATTTAACGAGTTTATGTCGATTTAAACTTGCATTGTTTTACTATAAATATGACAAATTACTTGTACATTTCGGTCTTTGGGTTTTAAGACTACATTTACACATTAAGGAAAATATTGGATTTTCTAACACAAATACTACTTTTACAAACAAAAGGCTTTTAATAATACCAAACAAAAGCTTATGAACTCACCAACCTTTGTGTTGACACTTTTTCAAACAACTTGTATTCTCAGGAAATCATTAAACAGGTAACCAAGTGCTTTTGAGGATGGGGCGCTAAGGCGTCTACTATTTCATATTTTGTCAACATATTGTAATTGATTCGTAAACATGTAATTCATACAATGATGTCACTTTTTCAATTATATATATGTTGGTTGTGTTTGCTTCAATTACTATTACAATTGTTGTTATGATACTATACATGAAGTCCTCCACCCCCGGACGTTTCCGCCATCCTTGGTTTGGGGGTGTGACAAGCGGGGAGGCAAATGGTCAAATTCTTATTGAAGAACATCATCATAAGATTCGGGACACCCAAGGTGTTGATTAGTGATAACGGGTTATAGTTTGCGGAGAACCCGTTCAGAAGTTGGTGCACAGAGAAAGGGATAGAGCAATGATTTACGTCAGTAGCACACCCCCAGGCCAACGGGCAGCTAGAAGTATCTAACAGAACACTTGTAAATGGAATCAAAAAGTGCTTGGGGAAAGCGAAAGGCAATTGGGTGGATGAAAGATCCTTTTTCTAAAAGACCCAAACGTTCATACTTCACAATATTGTTACTCCAAAACATGCTACATGCATATTCATAAAACAATATTTTACATTGATAGTTTATTTACATAGACTGGATACAAACCGACTATTAAGATTTTTACAAAGTTTTATATGTTACATATTATCCCAGGAATACAACACAAAAGTTATAATATTATCTATTCTACATCTCCTACCAGTACAAAACTATACTGGATGCTTATCACCTGCAATAATTTCAGAATATCATTTTTGCTAGAATACACAGGCTTTCAGCCCTGTCCTTGTATTCTGCTAATGCCAAAGTGATGCTTATGTCATACACTTCATGGCCAAAGGCTACATACCAGTACCTAAGTGATGCTTATGCCATACACTTCATGGTCAAAGGTATAGCTCATTATCATAATAACATGGGAAAGCACATTGAACATATAACACATAACATACAATTGTCCCTATATTGAACTCACCGTGAAATAACCGGGGATTAAATGATAATTTGGGCAGCACTTCGGCTCTAAATATGACTTTCTGTGACGAAACTGAGGATTTTAGTTGAAAACCGGCCTTACTTGGGCAGAGTTTCAGCTAGAAAATATGATTTTCTCAGTAACTTCGGAGTGTCAGGACTTGCTTCGGGTGTCGGGGATGATACCGAGACTTTAGGGGTGTTAGAGGGGCTTGAGAGAGGCTAAAGAGTGAAAGAGAGTGAGAATTTGTAACATAAACACGGCAACCTTCGCTTCCCTTTTATAGCTGGCCGAAGCCTCGGAGTATGCTGGGTGTACTTCGGTACGCTGGGCGTACGCGGCGTGGCAGCTGCTCGTTTCCCGGGTCTCGGATGTGTCGTCTTGCGCGATACGTGGCATCTGATGCGAAGAAGGGGCGACGTGGTCGACTCTGGGTCGCATACGTGCAAAGTACGTTGGGCGTACGAAGCGAAGTACGTTGGGCGTACCCTTCGGATAATTCTCGAATTTTCATTTATTTTTATTTAAAAACTTCAAAAATTCATATCTTTTGCATACGAGCTCCATTTTTTACGTTCTTTATATCCACGCCTATGTGAGATTATATTCTACAACTTTCGTTTAGACTCCGTCGGCTAATTTTGATTTATTTTTAAAGTGATATTTTTAACGGGCTGGGACAGGAAAAGTCCGTTAACAATTCATAACTTCTTCATCTGAGATCCGTTTTCGTCTGTATTTTTACCGTTGTGCTACTATTAACGAGATCTTCGATTCTCGTTTAAGTCGTATCGGCTAAAAATCGTTCGATTTTTATTTCGAGTTTTTAGCTGTCTACTGCTATACCGAATCTTGGAAAAATCATAACTTCCTCATACGAAGTCAGATTTAGACGTTCTTTTTATGAAAATTCTCGGTTTAACGAATGCTACGACTTTCATTTAGATCATAAGGCCTAAAAAGTAGTTATCAAAAACTCACTTTTTACGTCATACGGTGCCGTGCCGATTCTGTCGCGAAACTTCAAATAGTCATAACTTCTTCGTTATAACTCGGATTTCGATGAGGTTTTCACCTAAATGTTTCTAACGAGATTCTTTCCAACTTTCAATAATATAATTTTTACTTATTTTAAATTTTATATTTTCGTTAATTTCAATATTTGACTTTTGATTGGAATCTCATAACATTTCAATATTTTCCGAGTGATTCTAAAGATAGTTTTACTTCAATTATAGTAAAAACTATCTGTTAGAACTCAACGCTCAAAATCACATAATATTTCATAATATTATTCACTTTTAAATTACAAAACACGATAACTAAACGTGTGTGTTACAGTGGAGGAACTCCCAGGAGTCCTCTGGTCGTACAGGACGACCCCAAGAACAAGCACGAAAGAAACACCGTTCAGCTTAGCCTACGAAACAGAGACGATGCTACCAACAGAGTTAACAATTAGATCACTCCGTATAATTCACTTCCAGGAAACAAGTAACGATGAAGATTTGAGGTAGAACCTAGACCTCATCGAGGAAAGAAAGGGCGGTCGTACATCCGCCAGGAGGCCTACAAGAGCGTCGTGGAAATTTTTTACAACCAGAGGGTTAAATAGAAAGCCTTAAAGGTAAGAGACTAAGTCCTGAGGAAGAATGAGGCAAGCCACGCACATACACGAGGGAAACTAGGCCCCACGTGGGAAGGACCATACTAAATAGTTGTAACACTTGAATCCTGGTAAGTTTCTCTTTTGACCTTGTACTATTTAATTAGTCCATTTTAGTCCTGGTGTTGTACGTGGGGCGTACCACATGGTACGCTTGTCGTACAAGCTGTAAAGAGAGTACGCGGGGCATACCACATGGTACGCTTAGCGTACTCATGCGAGGCGGGATCGGGACTCTGGACATGTACGATGGGCGTATGTGTATGTACGCGGGGCATACGAGGGTCATTTAGAAACCGTAATTCTCGGGGTTGAACACTATATAAACATCATTATGGACCATGAAACCCTCATTTCTCAGCATCCTTTGTCCTCCTAGCCCTATACTCAAAACCCTAAGCCTCTCTCTTGCATTTTGAGCTTATAGTATCCATTTTGATGTATTTTGATACATTTTCAAGAAGTAGAAGATTTGTGCAAGGTGGTGGATCAAGGAAGAGCTTGTGGGTCTGGATTATCTGCTCCATTTCTAGCTTGTTTAAGGTATAAAGCTTTGATCTTGTTCTTTAGAAGCTTAGATCTTCCTTATTTAAGTTTTGGGCCCTTCTTGGTCCCATGGATGAGATCTAGTGGTTTGATACCACTCCAGGAGCTTAGAGTTGCCACTATTGGTGTTTATATGGTCCTAGATTCATAAAGTTGACACCTTTAGGGCTTATAATCCCCCATGCATGAGTTTGAGCTCATTTAATGGAAGTAGAATGCTAAATTTTGATGTTGGGACCTTTTAGGGCAGGAAAAGTCACCAAGTCAGTGACTTTATGGTTCTAGACACTCTTTGGGACTCAGATCTGTGGTTTGGACCTTTGGACTTAAGCATTAAGAGCATAATGGAAAAGTTGGCTTAATGGATGAGTACGTTGGGTGTAGAAGTTTGTACGTGCAGCGTACAAGCCAAACAGCGAGTACGCTTAGAGAACAACTGAGTACGCCCCGCGTACTCAGTCTGTTAGGCTTTGCAGTTTTTGGGACCTGTTGGGTCATTCCTTTGGACCTTGTTGCTTTGGACCTTAGTGGGCAATCTGAAATCAAGCATTGGGCTAAGAGTTTGGACTAGAGAAAATTATTGGGCCTTAGGGTGAGGTCCATATAGAGTGCGGCCCAATTTGGAAAACTGGGCCATAAGTGGGCCTTGGAGGATCATCTGGTTTTGGGCCTTTTTGGTTTGTGAGTTTGGGCCTCAGTCTTGGTTCAAACTAGGCCAGGGGTAAAATGGTCATTTTACCCTAAGTAAGGACTATTGGATATAGGTTGGAACCCAAGTGTTAATTGGGTGTTATTTTTGTATTGATAGCTCGGGGATTCGTTAGGACAGCAACTAGGGATTTTCAGTGAGATTTAGCAGTGCGATGTGAGTCTCCTCACAATGTATAGCGGGTCGAAGGCACCAATGCCGACCCATGATATGATATGTTAGAATACTCATTGTCTGTGTGACACTAGTATGTGTATGTGATGGGTTTTATACAAACAATCCTATGTGTGCATGCAACCCTAGTATGGATCTATGTTTTACTATTAGTCATACAACATTATGAACACAAAAGGAAGACTAGCATGCTCCTAGTAATTTCGAAATCTATATGGAAGAATGAATTACATACCTCTTGTTGTTATATTGTAATAACAACTTGTTTCTTGGATCTTCTTATCTTTGAAAGCAAGTACCACAAGTGTAGTACCTCTAATGGCTCACAAACACCAAGAGCAATTGAAGAAGCAAGAGAGAGAGAGGGGGGAGAGGTAAAATTCGACTCTAGGAACTCTAGGGATCAAGTGGCCGAATTTCTTATGCCAAGGGTCCTTTATATAGGTGTAGGAATTAGGGTTTCAGTCCTTATCCTTATCTGGTTGCTTAGCCACCAATCAGCCCCCAAAGGATAATTCTAGAACCCTTATCTTGGACGAATTCTAAGGCCTTATTCCCTTGAATTCATCCACCCTATCATATAGGGCTTCCTTGCCCAACTTTGTAACTATCACATAATTACAGTTCAGTCCCTCTAGTTCACTTAACTTCTTTTGATCACAAAATTAATTCTTAATTAATTTTTGACCAATGTTAATTAAACAAATATGATTTCTCTTTTAATATATTATTCTTATAATATATTAATAAAACATAATAACCTCTTTCTCTATTATTTCTCCAGTCAAGTTGCTTTGGTGAAGGAAACCCAAAAGGACCATGCACAACCGGCTCAAGTACTTACCAAATATGATTACGGGCTTAGACACTAATCCAACAGTCTCCCACTTGGATAAGTCTAGTAACCATAAAAGCGAGTACAACCTGATTAGCAATCGTAGCACTCAAAGACGCTGTCGAACTCTGATCTTATCAGTAACCTGTCCTTTAGATAAGGGATCGTATAATCCTCTGTTCTAGCTATCGTGTGGACAATTCCATGGAACATAGTCATACTCATTGCCCAACAGTTTGTTTCTCGATCTCAGATTCGTTTGACATAAAACTTAATTGAACACATCAATTCAGTCCTGACCGGGCCCGACACATAAGTCAAACCAAATCATCGAGGGGCCCTGATATCGCTTTTATCCTCTTAGGATAAAAGGAACAGATAAACTTCGACTTATATGCATTTACTATTCACCAATTAAATTATACACAACAATGCGTTTTATAACATCAAGCTACTGATGCGTTTACGCATTATCAATGCACAACCAATTAGCAAACAATAAACCATATATCTAGGTTTTAAGACCATATGATATTATCATCTTGCGATCACTCGTGACAGATTCCATGAAGTGATTCCAGCAAGCGTGGCTTTATTCCAATGCTCAAAACTTGTTCCTAAGCACTCATGAACGTTGCAGCAAACTTTTGCTATGTCTAATACTCTTTAAACAATCTACACACCAATTCATGACAGTCTTCATTCATACCTACTTCCAGCATATGAACGACTGTGGACCGTTCGAATAATCTTGTTATTCAGGAAGTCAAAACATGCAAAAATGAAACAATAGGTAAACAATTAATATAAGACAGTAACATTACTAATAAATAATACTCTTTTATTTAATCATCTAATGTTAATTATAATTTATCTATTACACATTTCTAAAGTATCTAATCTAAAATAATATCGTCCTTCAGCCCAATGCTCCTAGCGTGCTGCAAGTGCTTAACCCTACTCAGTCCCTTCGTAAGGGGATCTGCTAGGTTATCCTCCGACGATACCCTCTTTACTACGAGGAGTCCTTCTTCCACCCGATGTCGAATAAAATGATATTTTCTGTCGATATGTCGAGATCTGCCATGATCCATCGGTTCCTTGGTTAAGGCAACCACTCCTTCATTATCACAGAAAATTTCCATAGGCTCTTGTATGGCCGACACAACTCCAAGGTCTCCGATGAAGTTCTTCAACCATATCACCTCCTTTGACGCTTCGCTCGCCGCTATATACTCTGATTCGCACGTTGAATCAGCTACGGTCTCTTGTTTGGAACTTTTCCAAGTCACTGCTCCTCCATTAAGGGTAAAGACCCAGCCCGACTGTGAACGGTAGTTGTCCCTATCGGTCTGAAAACTGGCGTCACTATACCCTTGCACCCTTAATTCATCACTCCCACCAAGGACTAGAAACCATTCCTTGGTCCTCCGAAGGTACTTAAGAATATTCTTGACTGCGGTCCAATACGCTTTGCCATGGTTCCCTTGATATCTGCTGACCATGCTCAAAGCGAAGGCCACATCAGGGCAAGTACAAGTCGTAGCGTACATGATTGAGCCAACTGCGGAAGCGTATGGTACTCGGCTCATTTCTGCTATCTCGACTTCAGTACTCAGGCTTTGAGTCTTACTCAATTTGGCATTACTTTGGATTGGTAACTCTCCCTTCTTTGAATTCTCCATACTAAAACGTTTTAGTACCTTGTCCAAGTAAGTATTCTGACTAAGTCCTATTAGTCTCTTACTCCTGTTTCTCACTATCCTTATTCCCAAAATATAGGGAGCCTCTCCGAGGTCCTTCATAGCGAAGCACTTCCCAAGCCAGGACTTAACTTCCTGCAGCGTCGGGATGTCGTTTCCTATGAGCAGTATGTCATCGACATACAATACGAGGAAGCTTACTATACTCCCATTGGCTTTGACATATACACATGATTCATCCTCGCTTCGCAGAAAACCAAACTCTTTGACATTCTCATCAAAACAAAGATTTCATCTGCGAGACGCTTGCTTAAGTCCATAAATGGACTTCTCAAGCATACACACTCTATTGGGATGCTTCGCATTGACAAAACCCTCTGGCTGAGCTATGTAAACATCCTCAGCTAACTTCCCATTAAGGAAAGCGGTTTTGACATCCATTTGCCATGTTTCGTAATCATGAAATGCAGCAATGGTCAGCATCACCCTAATAGATTTTATCTTTGCAATTGATGAGAAGGTCTCATCATAGTCAACTCCAGGAGTTTGAGTAAAGCCCTTCGCAACCAATCGCGCCTTATAAGTGTGCACATTCCCATCCATGTTGTTCTTCTTCTTGAAGATCCATTTGCACCCGACCGTCTTACGACTTGGTACATGATCAACCAAGTTCCAAACTTGGTTGTCATACATGGACTGAATCTCGCTGTCCATAGCCTCTTTCCACTTTCCAGACTCCGGGCCTGCCATGGCTTCCTTATAGTTGTTAGGTTCGTCTAGATTCACTAGTATACTATCACTAATGAACGTATCCCCTTCTGTAGTAATATGAAAACCATAAAACTGGGGTGGAACACTAACCCTTTCGGAACGTCTAAGAGTTAAGGACTCGTCAATCGGTTCAACCGGAGTTTCCTCCTCGGGTTGAGTGCTAGTGTTAGAGGTTCCTTCATCGCTCGACTCTTGAAGCTATTCAAGATCGATTTGCCTCCCACTGTCTCCTTGGCTTATGAGTTCTTGCTCTCGGAAAACCCCTCTCCTCGCAACGAAGACAACATTGTCACTCAGTCTATAAAAGAGATATCCAAAGGATTTCTGTGGGTAGCCGATGAAAATACATCGCTCACTACGAGGTTCGATCTTGTCGTGAGTATCTCGTCTTACAAAAGCCTCGCAACCCCAAACCTTGATATGTGATAACGAGGGAGCCTTCCCTGTCCACATTTCGTGAGGTGTTTTGGAAACCTTCTTCGTAGGGACTAAGTTAAGGATATGGGCGGCAGTCTCTAAGGCATACCCCCAGAATGAGATAGGTAGCGAAGCACGACTCATCATGGAACGAACCATGTCTAGCAAGGTTTGATTACGCCTCTCAGCCATACCATTCAACTATGGTGTCTTAGGTGGCGTTAATTGCGAAACTATTCCGCATTCCTTGAGGTAATCGTGGAATTCAAGACTTAGGTACTCTCCACCTCGATCGGATCGAAGCATCTTGATTTTCCCGCCCAACTGATTCTCCACTTCTTCTTTAAACTCTTTGAACTTTTCAAAGGTTTCTGACTTGTGCTTGATTAAGTAGATATACCCATATCTTCTATAATCGTCGGTGAAAGTCACATAGAAGCGGTTCACATCCCTTGTGGTGGATCTAAAGGGTCCACATACATCTGTATGTATGAGGTCCAATAAACCCTCACCCCTCGCACAAGTGCCAATGAAGGGTGACTTGGTCATCTTTCCAAGTAAACAAGACTCGCACACGTCATCGTCCCTAAGGTCGAATGACTCCAATACTCCATCCTTTTGGAGTTGGGCTATGCGTTTCTTGTTGACATGTCCAAGACGACAATGCCACAAGCATGCTTTATCCATACTATTGGAAGAATCGACACACAACACATCATTTCCTAAGTTATCTACAACCATCACAGTCTCATATATTCCATTACAAGGAAATGCTTCAAAATATAAAACACTATTAAGATAAGCATAAATAGAACCCTTTTCATTATCAAATGAATATCTAAAACCTTGTCTATATAAACCATGAAATGAAATGATGTTTCTTGCCATATCTGGAGAATAGCAATAATTATTTAAATCTAAACCTAATCCATTACTAAGCACTAAGGAATATACTCCAATCTTGGTGACAGACGACGATCTTCTGTTTCCCATGATTAGGTTTATCCTTCCACGCTCCACATCCCTATTTCTTCTTATTCCATGCAAATCAGAACATATGTGAAAACCACATCCTGTATCAAGAACCCAAGAAATAGCATGTGATGAATCATTAGATTTAATAGTGTAAATACCTGAAAAGGAAGGCTTGATCTTCCCATCCTTGATAGCTTGCAGATATTCTGGGCAGCTTCTTTTCCAATGCCATATCTTGTGGTAGTGGTGGCACTCTGCCTCCTTAGGGTTAGAGTTGGGTTTAGCAGAACCAACTTTGATTCCACTAGAAGAGGTACCATCTTGGGACTTTCCCTTGTGGTGGCTCTTTGAGGGAGCCTTCCTCTTCTTACCCTTCCCTTGTCCTATTGCCAAGACAGGGGCAGCAGCGGGAGTTGAAGTTGATGCAACAGATTTGTCCTTGAGGTTGCTCTCAGCAGTCCTCAACAAGCCCTGAAGCTTGCTCAAAGAGACCTCCTCCTTGTTCATGTGGTAAGTCATGTGGAACTGGCTATAGCAGGGAGGCAAGGAGTGAAGGATGATATCAATTGCCAGCTCTTCATCAAAGTTCACATTCAACTTCAGCAGGCGATCGACATATCTCTGCATCTTTTGCAGATGAGCGGTAAGGGACTCTCCATTACCCATTTTGGTAGTGATCATCGAAGTGATGATCTTGTACCTTTCTTGCCTAGCGCTCTGGTGGTAGCGGTCCAGCAGATCTTGATGCATCTCATAGGGGTACATGTCCTCATAGGACTTCTGGAGTTCTGCAGTCATAGTCGCCAGCATGATGCAATGGACTTTCGTGGCATCACGCCCGTGGGCCTCAAAGGCCGCGATCTCTTCAACAGAGGCAGTGTTGATGTCAATCTCCTTCAGCTTCTCATCGAGGACATACTCTTTGTCCTCGTAACGAGTGACCATTCGAATGTTACGGATCCAATCATATAAATTTGACCCGTCAAAGACCACTCTCCCACACAAGTTCATGAGTGAGAACGAGCCAGAGGAATTTGAACCGGAAGCGTTGTTGTTGACGTTCGACATCTGAAAAGGAAAAAGAACAAAGTTCGATAAGAAATGAATCCCCAATTAAACACCCAAATGAAAAATTAGGGCTAGGATCCAACAACATTATTTACAAATTAGAAGAGGGATGTCGTAATCTAACAAGTAAATAATTTGAAGGTAAGTGAATGACGATTCACTAATTTCTTCCATGAAAAACAAATTAAAGCTAAGTTTTAAATGTATTGAAAACTCCTAGATCTTTTGAGATTCATTGAACCTTTCAATAGCATGTTTAAATCTCGATATGCCCCTCTAGCTTGTGAATAAGATGTAGAGGATCACAAAGCGGGTGTGAATAACCATGCAAATGTACATGGTGCCCTCATTGTTACAGTCACCTATTCGATGTGCCGGTTAACCACACACGCTCCATCGAACTATGACAAACAATGAGTCACCCTTTGCCACCTTTTCTTAGAACCCAATTAATGTGCCGGTTAACCACACACGCTCCATTAACGTCTTAGTAAGGGTACAAAGTGTAATTTCATGGAATTGCATCAAATTCACTTTTGCCTAAAGTAACTAAGATTGGGAATTTTGTAAAAACATTTAGTTACTTTTATAGTTCATTATACTTATTAATGAGGAAGGGTTTGCCCTATCCTACCCGTTCGGCTAACGACCCTCCACCAATCAAGGAAGCGGTGGGTGAGAGTGGACACCCATTAAACGACCATTTTATAGGCCATAACCTTATACCCCCCTTATAGATCGGCTTCGTGAATGAGGCCTACTAACAGTAAGACTATCTTAATCTTATACATATATAATTATTAATCTTATAATATTATAATAGTATAAGGGTGTATTTTTAAACATTTCAAAATACTAGGTTTTAATCATATTTAAAATTTTCGAAAATTATAACCTTCTAGTTTTAAAATCTTAAATATTAAAACTTTGATTTAATAATTATCCCAAAATTAAACAATTAATGTAAATTATTAAATCTTGAAGGATTATCTTATTAATTTAAACAATTAATTTAACATAATCCCTTAAATCCCCTAAAATTCGAAAAATGGATGGGATAATTCAAAAAATCTTTAATTACCATATTTAAACAATTAAGGGATAATTACAAGATATGGCATTATCCAAATAACTTTAGGGATCTTATCTTGGGGAGTAGGCAAATTTCGAAACCCTAGGGTTGGATAACCCTAAAATTCGAAATATTGGAGGCTAAGGAAAGGGTTTGGGAAACCCTATCAAATTTCGAAATCTAGGGTTTATGAACCCTAATTTCGAAAATCATGCCTTTAGGGTTTATTGGCTATAAACCCTAATATGTTAAATTCATACCTTTGTATAAAACTAATTGAAAAAAAAACCGAACGCTCTGATACCACTGATGGGTTTTATACAAACAATCCTATGTGTGCATGCAACCCTAGTATAGATCTATGTTTTACTATTAGTCATACAACATTATGAACACAAAAGGAAGACTAGCATGCTCCTAGTAATTTTGAAATCTATATGGAAGAATGAATTACATACCTCTTGTTGTTATATTGTAATAACAACTTGTTTCTTGGATCTTCTTATCTTTGAAAGCAAGTACCACAAGTGTAGTACCTCTAATGGCTCACAAACACCAAGAGCAATTGAAGAAGCAAGAGAGAGAGAGGGGGGAGAGGTAAAATTCGACTCTAGGAACTCTAGGGATCAAGTGGCCGAATTTCTTATGCCAAGGGTCCTTTATATAGGTGTAGGAATTAGGGTTTCAGTCCTTATCCTTATCTGGTTGCTTAGCCACCAAGCAGCCCAAAGGATAATTCTAGAACCCTTATCTTGGACGAATTCTAAGGTCTTATTCCCTTGAATTTGTCCACCCTGTCATATAGGTCTTCCTTGCCCAACTTTGTAACTATCACATAATTACAGTTCAATCCCTCTAGTTCATTTAACTTCTTTTGATCACAAATTTAATTCTTAATTAATTTTTGACCAATGTTAATTAAATAAATATGATTTCTCTTTTAATATATTATTCTTATAATATATTAATAAACCATAATAACCTCTTTCTCTATTATTTCTCCAGTCAAGTTGCTTTGGTGAAGGCAACCCAAAAGGACCATGCACAACCGGGTCAAGTACTTACCAAATATGGTTACGGGCTTAGACACTAATCCAACAGTATGTGCTTGTATGCTTTCTGGACGGGGCCCGATGATTATCATGTATGCTATTATTTGTTAAGTGATATGAATTGTATGTGGGCGGGGCCCATTATGCGAGTTAGGGTGTGGACCGTTATACTCATTGGGCGAGGACATTGCGAGGCAGACCTGTTGGTAGTTCTGATGCTGGGGAGAACTCAGGCTCAGGTTCTGGAGCATGGCATAACTATTGTTTCAATTCAAGTATTAAGTTGATTAATCGAATCATTATACAATAAATAATGTGTAATCAATATGTGATATGAATTTCTTTCTTATGTTTGTGTGTTTTATTTTAGGATCGTCCCTTGTGAACGATATTTTTGCATTGGTATCGTTTGATTCGGGGGCTACCCGATCGTTTGTATCGCTTGCGCTTAGCAAGAGATTTGCTGGAGCTCCGGGGGAGCTGGATTGTCCTCTAGATATCGAGATTGCTGATGATAGGTCTGTTCATGTTACGAGGGTACATCGGGGTTGTACTCTCCAGTTATTCAGCGAGCAGTATCCGGTTGAATCCTGGTAAGTTTCTCTTTTGCCCTTATATTATTTAATTAGTCCAATTTAGTCCTTGTGTTGTACGTGGGGTGTACCACATGGTACGCTTGGCGTACAAGCTGTAAAGCGAGTACGCGGGGCGTACCACATGGTATGCTTAGCGTACTCATGCGAGGTGGGTTCGGGACTCCGGACACGTATGTTGGGCGTATGTGTATGTACGCGGGGCGTACGAGGGTCATTTACAAACTCTAATTCTCGGGGTTGGACACTATATAAACATCATTATGGACCATGAAACCCTCATTTCTCATCCTCCTCTATCCTCCTAGCCCTATACTCGAAACCCTAAGCCTCTCTCTTGCATTTTGATCTTATAGTGTCCATTTTGGTGTATTTTGATCCATTTTCAAGAAGTAGAAGATTTGTGCAAGGTAGTGGATCAAGGAAGTGCTTGTGGATCTAGATTATCTGCTCTATTTCTAGCTTGTTTAACGTATAAAGCTTTGATATTGTTCTTTATAAGCTTAGATCTTCCTTGTTTAAGTTTTGGTCCCTTCTTGGTCCCATGGATGAGATCTAGTGGTTTGATACCACTCCAGGAACTTAAAGTTGCCACTCTCGGTGTTTTAATGGTCCTAGATTCATAAAGTTGACACCTTTAGGGCTTATAATCCCCCATGCATGAGTTTGAGCTCATTTAATGGAAGTAGAATGCTAAAATTTAAAGTTGGGACCTTTTGGGGCATGCAAAGTCACCAAGTCAGTAACTTTATGGTTCTAGACACTTTTTGGGACTTAGATCTGTGGTTTAGACCTTTGGATTTAAGCATTACGAGCTTAATGGAAAATTTAGCTTAATGGATGAGTACGTTGGGCGTACAAGTTTGTACGCACAACGTACAAGCCAAACAGTGAGTACACTCAACGTACAGGTGAGTACGCCCCGCATACTCAGTCTGTTGGGTTTCGTAGTTTTTGGGGTTCGTTTGGGTCATTCCTTTGGACCTTAGTGGGCCATCTTGAAACATCCATAACAATCGTGCCAAATTTGCACTTTTAAAAACATTCCAAACCAGTGATTATTACAAAACTTGTTTTCAAAATAGTTCAGTGTCAAAATATCCCAGACTCAAATCATAAACAATAGGAGGTGTACGATCACGCCTTCGCCTTCCCGCGATCATCAGAAGTACCTGAAACAAAATCAACAACTGTAAGCACGAAGCTTAGTGAGTTTCCCCAAAATACCCGTACACACATCAACATATACATAACACAAACAACATACTATGGGTCCACTCAACCATCTGGTTGGAATACCATCTTTCTCAACCATCGGGTTGGAATGCCAACATACTATGGGTCCGGTCATCCTTGGTATGGAATACCCCAGGCCCACAACCATCGGGTTTGAATGCCCTCATACTACGAGTCTAATCATCCTCGGGATGGAGTACTCACGGCCCACAACCATCGGGTTGGGATGCCCAGGTCTATTGGCTCTCACACAAAGCAGATGAGCCTCAACCACCATTCAAACGTGTGCATATATATCAGATAATCACATAACAGTCTACAGACAGACAAACCGATCTAACAGATCATACTAGCATAACATCATCTTATCTATCAGGATACTGATCTAACCGATCATAGCAACATAATACCATCCTATCTACCAGGATACTGATCTAACAGATCATAGCAAAACAATACCATCCTATCCACTAGGATACTGATCTAACACTCATACTAGCATAACATATCAGGATAACAATCCAAAAGGGTCGGCCTTGGTGCCTTAGACCCTTGAGTATAGTGAGGAAAACTCACCTCACAGATGTCGAACTGTAGTGATAATGTAAAACTCTCGAATCGCAGCCACGAACTCAACCACTTATCACCACCATAGGAACAAGTCCATCAGAATCCCAATTATTAACATACCCTCAAAGTCCAACTGGTCAGCCCTTGGTCAAAGTCAACGGTCCATGTTGACCCGACTCGTCGAGTGCAGCCAGCAACTCGTCGAGTTCCTTAAGAACCCAGGAAGTCATGAAACCCTAACTGACTCGCCGAGTTTCCAACCAACTCGTCGAGTCCATGTGTGTCCAAAAGTCAGAGAAAACACTTACTGACTCGTCACGTCCCCTTACGGACTTGCCGAGTCCATGCAGAACCCAACCACGGTAAACCTTCATCGGACTCGTCGAGTCGTCTATGCAGCTCGTCGAGTTCATGCAGTACATTTCTTATACAGATGTTTTTAAGCCATCCCAAAGCTCCATATTGCAGATCTAACCTCCTAGGGCATGTTTTCCACGTAAAGTTGCAAACTTTATGTGCATGCATGGTCCTAAATGCCAAAACTAGACTAAGGGAAAGGTTAACTCAAAGGGAAAGACCCAATATTGCCAAATCTCATAACTTTATGGCTAAAGGGACCAAGGGGAGTCCAGATCTGAAGTTGCAACTTCAAATCTTGCCCCAATACTCGAAATGACGCCCAAAAGTGCCAAAGATGGCCCTAAACCCAAACATGAAGGGATTTAGCTAAAGATAAGCCAAGGTAACGACTTGTTACCTTCAAAATGATGCCAAGAAGAAGTAGAGTCAGATCCATAAGCTCCTCTTTGCTCCAAGCTTCTTATACTTCACACTTTCTTCACAAAATGCACCAAGAATCACTCTTTAGCCTCACAACACTCAAGAACAAGGTTAATAGCGATTAGGGTTTCTTCTAGCCGTCAAGGGGGTGATAAGGGACTGGAGGAAAGGAATTAAGGTCCTTTAAATAGGGTGAAAACCCTAAAATTTACGGTTTCATTTCCCATCTCCTACTCGTCGAGTCCAGGTCCTCCGACTCGTCGAGTAGATTTACTAATCCACGCGGGTTAACCAGCCTCTACACGACGAGTTGGGGGCAACCAACTCGTCGAGTAGGTCCATAAATATGTATATAATTCTTTAAAAATTGTACCTGGGAGTCGGGGTGTTATACATCTGAAATCAAGAATTGGGCTAAGAGTTTGGACTAGAGAAAATTATTGAGCCTTAGGGTAAGGTCCATATAGTGTGGGGCCTAATTTGGAAAATTGGGCCATAAGTGGGCCTTGGAGGATCATCTGGTTTTGGGCCTTTTTGGTTTGTGAGTTTGTTCCTCAGTCTTGGTTCAAACTAGGCCAGGGGTAAAATGACCATTTTACCCCAAGTATGGATTATTGGATATAGGTTGGAACCCAAGTGATAATTGGGTGTTATTTTTGTATTGATAGCTCGGGGATTCGTTAGGACAGCAGCTAGGGATTTTCAGTGAGATTTAGCAGTGCGAGGTGAGTTTCCTCACCATGTATAGCGGGTCGAAGGCACCAATGCCGACCCATGATATGATATGCTAGAATACTCATTGTCTGTGTGACACTAGTATGTGTATGTGCTTGTATGCTTTCTGGGCGGGGGCCGATGATTATCATGTATGCTATGATTTGTTATGTGAGATGAATTGTATGTGGGCGGGGCCCGTTATACTCATTGGTCGGGGCCTGTTATGCGAATTAGGGCAGTGACCGTTATAATCTTTGGGTGGGGCCCGTTATGTGTTTTATGTTGGTATGAGGTATCTTAGGGAACTCACTAAGCTTTGTGCTTACGGTTTTCAGTTTATGTTACAGGTACTTCCGGTTCCAAAGGGAAGAGCTCGGGATGACTGCATCGCACACACCACATGGTTTCCGCTTTTGAGATATCACTCTGATTGGTATGATGTTTGATACACTTATTTTCATTTGGGTTGTATGAATAATGTTTTGGAATACTGATTTAGTAAATTAAAAATGAAATTTTTGGATCGTATTTTCGGGATGTTACAATAGTTGAAGCATATCGGAATGGGTCCTACACGCTCGAGACGATGGAAGGAAGGCCAATCCCTAGAACGTGTAATTCTAGAAACCTTAAGAAATTCCACTTCTAGAAGGGAAGCCCACAGGAAGAATGTTTGAAAACATCTCCATCTCAAGAGGAGAAGTGCAGTGAGATCCCCACTCAAGAGGGACATCTACAACCTTGCAACAACTTACCAACCGAACTGATCACCTAGAATGGCAATCAATACTCAATGTATTTCGAGTCTTAGGCATTCCTCGTACATTCAAATACTCAGTGTATTCCTTAGACTCAGAATAGATCTTATATGCTTAAATACTCAGTGTATCCTACTTTAATAGGCTCAAAATCGCCATTACCTGCTTAATACTCAGTGTATTTCATTTTAAAGGAAAAATTAGTCCTTTCAATATTCAAATACTCAATATATTTCATTATAAGGCTAAAAAATAACCCTTGTGTGTTTAAATACTTAGTGTATTTCATCTTGAGAGGCTCGGAATAGCCTACACACGTCGGAATATGTGACAACCCGAAAATTCTTGCCTTGTAAGTCCAGCCATTCAATTCAACCGTGTGTCAGACTCGTTTCTTCTATCAATTAGCATTGTTAAGGATTATTTTAAGGGTTCTAAGCTCAGTACATTCAAGGATTTGATATAGGATTGAGTTGCTTAAGTTCTTCGCGTTGAAATCAAGTCGAACACTCCATCAAAGAGAGTGTACGGCCATACACATGGGTGTACGGCCGTACACACATGTTGGCCGTAAACCCACCCCCATATGTAGAGTATCCCTTCATTATTCTTCATTTTTACAACTTCCAAGTCTAGAAAATCGATTCTCTCTCATGTATCATCGAGTTCTTCATCCTAGATCTTCAAAAACGTAAGTGTTTCTTCCATCTTTGAGTTGTTATCCTTCTTAATCATGTATCACCCTTTGATTTCATCCATGAAAATCATCTTTTTGGGTAGATCTTCAAGATCTTCATCTTTCACCAAGAACACCAAGAACACATACTTGTTCTTGGTGGCCGTGAACCCCCTTCAAGCCTCAAAACGTAAGTATCCTTTCCTTATGCTTAGTATACATTAGGAACTCTTGTTAAACACCCTAGAATCGACCATTTTACAAGAACAAAAGGAGTGTATGGTCGTACACCCTTGCATGGCCGTACACACCTCAAAACACCCCAAAAGGCCCGCTAAAATGAAAACCTAGTTCATATTCTTGATGAGCAATATACCCACTAACTTCCCCATGGTTCAAACACCCTCTTGTGCATGTTTTACCATGAGTGTATGGCCGTACACTCCATGGCCGTACACCCCTGGCCGTACACTCCATGTTGTGGCCTTAAACCCCCTTTGATGAATCACATGTGATTCTAACACTTAGTTCAAGTGTTTCCTAGTCCCTAAGGTAGTTTCCTTGCATGTTAGTTGCTTTTAAACACTAAATTCATGCCAATATATGCCATTATATGTCATTTAGGACTCGTTTGTGTCTCGGGACTTCATTCGTGGAACTTCTCATCCTTACACGAATCTGCAATTGAATCACCCAGATAAGGTGAGTTTATACCCCTATAATCAATCTTTTAACTGTTTTAAATGCTTTTAAGGGGGGGAATACAAGTTGAACACAATGATAATTATGTAAATGTTTCGTTATAAACATCATTTTAAAGGATTGCTTATGTATTTATAAGTGATCAAAACATTTCAAAAACTCTTTTAAAGTTATGTTACTTTATAGTTTATAAAACTTCATTTTTAAAGTACAATCATAACTTAGTAGATAAATGAGTCTTTTATTCAAGTCAGTAACAGTTCAAGTAAACATACTAGTAAACTATAATAGGTATAGTTTAGGGGTCCAGTTTACACTAGAACAAAGAGAACATACTAGACACTAGAACAGAGAGAACATACTATAAAGAGAAACAGGGAGGAAGATACAATACACTCGAACATAGAGAACATACTATAAAGAGAAACAGGGAGGAAGATACAATACAGTAGAACATGGAGAACATACTATAAAGAGAAACAGGGAGGAAGATACAATACACTATAACAGAGAGAACATACTATACACTATAACAGAAGAACAAATCATGATTAACAAAATTGTACCAATGATCACTAACTCGTTGTTCTAAACGAAAGGTGATAATAAAAGTGGTATACAAGATCAAGATAACTTTAATGTGAGACTATTTCACGGCTTAGCAATTCGTTTGTTGAAGTCGTGTTTTGTAACCAGAGTCTCTTGCAGGGAGAGTGTATAGTATGGTTACAACCACATCACATTATGACCTTAATAAAACAAACTGGTTTTAAGGTAGTCAGTACTTCAGTATGTCAATTTAAAAGACAAATGTGTACTTACATTTTTCCCATTACTTTTATATTGAGAAATTCTCACTTGAAAGATAATGCAAACTATTTTCGAGTTAAGATAGTTATAAACTAGGGAAAACTTACATCATTACAAGCGACAAACAAAACAGTCGAGTCTAGTACATTCAGTAGGAAGGGGCCTGTAATGCTAACTTTATGATTCCTTAGTTTATACAAGCGACAAACTAAGTGACTATAGAAGGAACTATTGTGGTTACCATTTTTACTAAAAGAAATAAGGGTTTTCTTAAAGAATCTTTTCATCAAATATAAAGGAACTATTACAGTTAACTCCGCGAGTACCAAGTGAATACGCCAGGGTTATATACAACGATGATCTAACAAACAATGGGATGTGTGCCTTCTGCCTCATTCCCTGTTCCTTGTTTATTTGTAGGCTTAGGGCAGATACACACAATCGACTGTTTGTTTACTTTGGGTTTTATATAACTTGTATCCATTTAGTACTCATAGAAAGGATTGTAGAGTCATTTTACTTATCTTTCATCAAAGCAGGAAATATAGGATTTTCTGGAGGAATAGGCAAACTTTTCTAAAAGAACTTACAACTTACATCACATCACTAAAATCTTATGAACTCACCAGCTTAAATGCTGATCTATGCTTTCAAAATAACTTGTATTCTCAGGAGACCAGTAGACAGATACGCACACTGGGATTCAGAAGATGGAGCATAATAGCTTCTTGTCTCGTTTTGTTATTTACCTTGTAGTCTATGTTATGTGAACCACATACTTTGTAAACACTTTCTTTCTAATGAAATGGTTGTTTGTTACTTTGATTACTATGATGCATGACTTGTGATACTAAACATGACGTCCTCCGCCCCCGAAAGTTTCCGTCGTTCCGGTTTTGGGGTGTGATAGATTGGTATCAGAGCATTGTTTATAGTGAACTAAGTATATCAACCGATAAAAGATATACAACTATAAATACAATGAGGCCGAAGTGCTCTGGATAATATTATATTTTAAAAATATAACAATACCTTATAAAAGTATACATACATGCTTATACATATATACATACTAGAACAAGTATCACAAGAAGAACAGAACAGATGTATTTAAAGGTTGAACACTGCGGTCAAACCTGGACAGTTATGTAATCATAGCTAGAATCAATATAGTATGATCAACTATATTCATTCGAGATGTGACCGACATGTGTTTGGGAGTGATGTGGTGTTGCAACAGTCTTAAAACTTACCTAACTCTATTCAAGGGAATTCTAGGTTAGAACATAAGGTTAAGATATTATAGGAGTATTTTATGATAGTATAACAAACAACAAGTTTAAAACATACCAAGTACATTACATTAAAATACTATAGGAGTATTTTAGGCACTATATAAATAACTTATGTGATAATTTAAAAGACCCTTACGGATAGGTCTATAATTTTGGAGTGTATGCTTCCAAGGTTTTATATAATTGAGATTTTATAGACTTAGAATTTGTGATTTATGCTTCACTACCTGTTCCTTGTTTGGTTGTGGTTTTGGAGTAGGATCACTTATTCGAAGGTCTATTTAATCTTAAATTATATACAACTTGTATACATTGTGCAATTATAGGAGGACTCTGTAAGGATCACCCCATAATGTTTCACTTAATCTCATAGATTCTTTAGACACTTCCATTCTCGCACGACAAACCCAGATAGATGTAACCACTACCTCATAGCAGTCAAGAATAGTCAAAGAGGAACAAGAGCAGGTTCATGAGAAGTTTTCAAAGAAGGATCAGCCGAAGTAACCAACACGTCTTATGCGTCACATTAATAAATAATAATCTTGTTTAACTTAATGAGCTAGTGGAGACACTGCTCACACTATGTGTTAAGATTATTTTTTTTTCGTGCAACTGGTAACAGTTATTCAACTCATAGATATTCATTCGAGGATAGCCACTTCTGATTCATAAAGTTTATTTTACATAGACTCTTTTATGAATTGTTTCCAGAGCCATATGAACGTCAGAACCAGATACACTCAGAACTAGGATAACCTTGTCTTTCAGCTTTTGGCTTATAAACCACTGCTATAGACTTATTCCATCTCATCTTTGTATTCTTTTAGCAAAGATGCCTCCTCGTAGGTCAAACAGGCGCACTACTCCGATAACCCCAGCTCAAACTCCACAGTTCGATCCTGCTGCTCTTCAAGCAGCAATATCAGCCGCAGTGGCAGCTGCTCTAGCTCACATCGGCGAAAGTGGTACCTACGGATCTGGTAGCGGTACCCACTTAACCAACCCCGGAGTTACTCACGGACACCCAAGGGAGTGTTCGTATAAGGACTTCATGAGCTACAAACCCAAATCCTTTAATGGAAATGGTGGAGTCATTGCTCTGATGCGATGGTTCGAGAAAACAGATCCGGTCTTCGCAATCTGTTCGTGCCCAGAAGGGAGCAAAGTAAAATTTGCTGCCTGCACTTTCTCCGACAGAGCCCTAACATGGTGGAATAGCCATGTTAAGTCACTGACCCTGTCAGTGGCTAACTCAATAGGTTGGGAGAACCTAAAAGAAATGATGTTGGAAGAATACTGCCCGATAGGCGAAGTTCAAAAGCTGGAACAAGAACTATGGGAGCACACTATGGTCGGCTCAGACATAGTGGCCTACACTGACAGGTTTAGCGACCTGGCAGCACTATGCCCCGGGATGGTTACTCCTGAGAGCAAGAAGATAGAAAGATACATCAGGGGTTTATAACCCAACCACATTCGATAGTGCCAAACGCCTGGCTCAGCGACTCATTGAACATGGAGTCCGCCATGGCATGGAAGTCCCCGTTCCCGAGCCATCAAGGGGAGAGGGCTATAAACATAAGTCGGGAAACAAGAGGAAGAAGAAGCGAACAACACAGGAAACCCCGCAGGAGCAACAAACGGGTACTATATACGCCGCCACAACTGTGACAACCCGAAATTTCTATCTTGTACAACATTTCAAATCAATCAAAGTTAGACTTATTTCTGCTATCTGTTAGCATTGTTTAGGGTCTGTTTGAGTGTTCTAAGCATAGTACATTCAAGGATCGGGTGTTAGGAAGTATCTGCTTGAGTCCATTGTGCACTATCCAAGCCTTAAACTTCATCATGTGGAGTTTACGGCCACATCACCAAGAGTTTACGGCCGTAAACTCAAGGTGGCCGTAAACTCATGCCATAAACATGATATTCCTTCCTTATTCCTAATTATTCACCATTTCAACCTCAAGAACTTGATTTATCTCTCAAGTATCATAAGGATCTTCATTTTTATCTTAAAAAATGTAAGTGTTTCATCCGTTGTTTTGTTGATACATCTCATTATCTAGTATCACCCTTTGATTTCATCCATTAACTTCATCTTTTGGGTTTGATCTTCAAGATCACCAAGAACACCAAGAACACACACTAGTGTTTTGGGCCGAAATCAACTCTTTTTGCTTCCATATTGTAAGTATCCTTTTCCTATTCTTGTTATCTAGTAGAAACCCTTGATTTGCACCTTGAAAAAATTCATTTCCCAAGAACAATAGGAGTTTACAGCCAAGAGCATCTCCCTTGGCCGTAAACCCTTGTTAAAGGTGCATTTATTGGCCATAAACTCCCTAAAGCTAAGCATTGAACCTAGAACACTTCCTTGATTCTTGTAAGACCTTAAATCACCTTTTTGGCACAAGACTTCATGAGTTTACGGTCGTAAACTCATAGGGCCGTAAACCCTAAGGCCGTGAACACAAGGGCCGTGAACACCTTGGCCGTAAACACCATAGTGTGGCCGTAAACCCATTAGATGCAACCCTTTGTACTTCTAACACTTCAATCTAAGTGTTTCCTAAGTCCTAGGTTGTTTTCCTTACATGATTAGTTCTATAAACACTAATTATATACATATATGTGTCATTATATGCTTATTAGGATCCGTTGTGCTCAAGTCTTCACTTGACACTTAGCATCCTACAAACTGATCTTTCATTCGTATCACTCACTGCAGGTGAGTTCATACCCCTTAACTTATCTTTTAAATGATTTTAAATGCTTTTATGGGGGGGGGGGGGGAATACAAGTAGAAAGATTATAGTTATTATATCAATCACATGTGATTAATAACTATCAAACAAGTGGATTTCTTACATTTCAAACTGTGTTATCAAACAAACTGCTTCAAATCGTTTTATAAACTCTTTTACATGTTAAATACTTTCTATTAAACTCTTCTAAAACTTATACTTTGTCAAAATCATGTCTATATAGATATAGTTATATAAGTAGGATTGAAAGGACTTAGGACTGATAACTCTCCTTATTTCCCGTTCCTTGTTTGGTTGTGGACTTAGGGTACTAGTTATTTGTCCGAAGGTCGTTTTAACCTTAGTTATATATTATGTGTATGTATATAGATATAAAAGTTCTTCTATTAGTTCAATACCTTTGGGTAGCAAAGGTATACAAACATGTTCATTCATACAAACAACATTGCTAGTAAACTATAATAGGTATAGTTTAGGAAGTCACTAATACTATTGCTAGAACAATGAAACATACATGAGTCAGTTCAAACATACTATAAAGAGAAACAGATAGAGCATACTATAACGAGAGACAATACTCACTATAAAGAGAAACAGTACATACTATAAAGAGAAACAGATAGATCATACTATAACGAGAGACAATACTCACTATAAAGAGAAATAGTACATACTATAACGAGAAACAATACATACTACACACTATACACTAGAGAACATACTACATACTAGACAGAGAGAACATACACTACACTAGAACATACTATACAAATACAAGAATACTATAACAATAATGTGAGATACTACTTCATGGCTCGACAATATACTGCTGCGTCACGTTTTGTACCTAGAGTCTCCTGGATGGAGAGCGCGAATTTGTGTATAGATCTATACGGGACTGACCCTCCTACACCTTGCTACTAGCTACAATGGGACCTGCAGGTCTACGGGTGACGAATGCCATATCATTTCGACGTCTCGAACGTCGTGTTATACTAGTCGATCAAGTATGGTTACAATCATATCACATTTTACCTTAATTAAACTAACAAGTTTAAGGTAGTTAGTACATTGGTAGTTACTTAGATAAAACTACAGTACATCTTTATTTTTCCCATTTCATTCATATTGTGATCTTCTCACATAAACGGTAATGAAAACTATATTTTGTTAATGATAGTCATACTTTGGGAAAATACTCACTTTTATAAAAGAACAAACATAAAGAACAGTTGGGTCTTGGTAGAAGACTACTTTAGTAGAAAATATAGGATTTTCTCGGAAGTTTCCAAACATTTACATCAAATACTTACAAACTTTTACATCAAACTTTTACAAGCACATTCTTCAAACTTATACAAACAATGACACTAAAATACTTATGAACTCACCAGCTTTAATGCTGATCTATGCTTTCAAAATAACTTGTATTCTCAGGTCGCAAGTAAACAGGTACCGATGACCAGGTTTTGAGAAGACGGAGCTTTCAGGACTCGTCTTTATTTTGATTATTCATTTTTGGTGTCTTATAAACTACATAACACAGTTGTATTAAAATTATACTATTAATGCAATGGATGATGTTGTTGCTTGTTTACTACTATGCATGTTGTGATACTGTACATGACGTCCTCCGCCCCCGAACGTTTCCGTCGTTCTGGTTTGGGGGTGTGACAGATTGGTATCAGAGCATTGTTTATAGTGAATTGAGTATATCAACCCATAAAAGATATACAACTATAAACACAACAGGATTAAAATACTCTGACCAAGAGTTTATACTTTTAAATAATAAAATATTTAACCAAAGTATACATACCTGCATTCATACTAAAATCAGTGTCACTAGGACAGAACAAAAGTATTACGATTGGTGGACAACACAATTAGGCTTGGAGACATATGATCAGATCAGGGAGTGATATAACCTGATCAACTATATCTTTCCGAGAAGTGATTGCATGTGCCTAGGAATGGTTGTAATGTTGCAGCAAGTCTAAAAACTTACCAACACTACTACATTGAAAACATTAGAACAGAACATAAACTTAATATACTGTAGGAGTATTTTGTTTTACTATAATTACTTATGTGCAAACTAAAAAGGTCTTTATTAGTATGTCAATAGTTGTTGAGTGGATACGCTAAGGTTATATGTGACTATGGTGTTATAGACTTAGAATCTGTGATCTTTGCTTTACTTCCTGTTCCTTGTTTGGTTGTGGGCTTAGAGTTAGGTTCACTTATTCGAAAGTCTATCCTGTTTTGGTGACATATGACTGGTATGCACTATGCAAATGTTGGAGTAACTGGTAAGGATCATCTTATAATTATCTTAATTTAGTACGTCTATTAATTATTTCTTTTACCCCTATTCTCGCGTAGATAACATGGTTGGATTCCATATCCTCGACGACCCGTATTTTCCCAACCAAGGAAACGGAGGATGGCTCGATGTTGAGCCAGAAGAGGAACTTGCAATTCCATTGGACGATGACTTTGCTGAGAACTTCCCGGAGGATTCTGACTCCGAGCCAGAAGTCAATGACCTACCACTGGTGGCTCAAAACCCAAATCCAAACCCTCGTCCGGCTTTTCAAGACCCGACGCCTCTGTGGGTGGAAAGTCTGGAGACATGGAGTCAGGAACAGGGCCAAACCATCCCATTCAATGGAGACAAAAGCTTCTACAATGTGAGCGAAGGAGGCTCAGCGGACAGAGTCCTGCCTATTCTGGTCCGCAGAGTTGCTCGTAATGAGATTCAGGGTAAGACAGCCCTCAACCGAATTGCGGAAGTTGACGCCAATGCAGGAATTAATACTGTCCGCATTGGTCGGCTGGAAGATGCTCGTGAGAGAGCTGAAAGAGACAATGAGTCTCTACTTCAGGCACTAGCTGAGACTAGGGATGAAGTCATAGAGCATCGCGTGCGCCAACGAGTGTACGAGCGACACCTTCTTGAATTGGAGCGTCAGATGGATGACTTAAGGGTTCGCCCAAGGGGTTCCCGTCGCCAGTAGGGAATGCTCTGCTTAAATTTCCTTTTGTCTAAGGATTAGCCTTCTTATCTGTGCTATAATTAACACTTTCTCTTTGTAATTTCCTGTTATTTTAAGACCTTGAACTTTCGGTCGATAGGTCTTTATTCTATCAAAATTTTCTTATCTTGGTTTGATGTAAGACCTACTCCTAGGTCATTTTTCCCGAACTTGTTACATCTGTAATACTAGTATTATTGACAGATATCTAATCTCATGGAAATTAATATCCAAATGCTTTCATCTTTCTAGTTCTAGATCTCTATTCAATCATACTTCCATCTGTGTTGTTGGACTATGGAGAGTTAGTCCATGAGTCACTCTCATCATACTCACTAGTAAATTCTTATCAATGTCTTCATCTTTGTGATCTTATAGCTACAAGATACCTCCACGTCGATCAGTGAGGCGCACTGCTCCGAATCAAACTCCACCTCCTCCTCCTCAATACAACCCAGCAGCTATCCAAGCTGCTGTGAATGCGGCTGTTACAGCAGCTCTAGCACAATTCACCACTACTGGTACTAGTGGGAGTGGGACTAATGTACCTCCCACTATTGTCGAAGCTCCAGTGCGCTCTAGAGAGTGCCCGTACAAGGACTTCACCAGCTGCAAACCTAGGGCCTTCAATGGAACGGGAGGAACCATTGCCCTCTCGCAATGGTTCATGAAGACGGGGTCGATCTTTGAGATCTGCTCCTGTTCGGAAGGGAGCAAGGTAAAATTTGTCATCTGCACCTTCGCGTACCGAGCCCTGACGTGGTGGAATAGCCATGTCAAGTCACTATCTCTTATAGTGGCAAATGCTATCAGCTGGGAAGCTCTGAAGGAGCTCATGATCGAAGAGTACTGCCCTAGGGGCGAAGTTCAGAAGTTGGAGCAGGAGCTCTGGAGCCTAACCATGAAGGGCTCCGACATAGTCTCCTACACTGCCAGATTCAGCGATCTGGTAGCACTATGTCCGGGAATGATCCCTTCTGAAGCAAAAAGGTGGAAAGGTATATCTGGGGGCTGGTGCCTCCATTTCAGGGGAATGTACTAGCTTCAAACCCCGCTACCTTCGATAGTGCCAAGCGATTGGCACAAAGGCTTATTGACCATGGGGTTCGTACCCCGTCAACAAAAACAACCCTAGCCATCTCAGAACCCTCTAAAGCCGCTGATAACAAGCGGAAGTTCTGGGATGACAAGAAGAAGAAAGCTGCCAAAAAGCAGCAGGTCATAGCGGTTCATCCTGCGATAGCACCTGCCGCTGCTGCACTGGTAAAGCAGTACGCTGGAAACTTGCCGAAGTGCAACAAATGCAACTTCCACCACAATGGACCCTGCCGGGAAATGCAGTGCTCTAACTGCAACAGGAAGGGGCACACAACCCGTTTCTGCAAAGCTCCGGCAAGGCCAATCACCCAGGTCCCCGACGCTGGTGTGGGCCAGGTTTGCTACGGTTGTGGCGAGGTGGGCCACTACAAAAGGAACTGCCCGAAGGTAGGGAATGATGGCTGAGTGGGAAGGGTTTCGTCTATAGGCCACGAGGAAGCGGTTGTCGACCCTACAGTGGTTACTGGTACGTTTCTCCTCGATAACTCTTATGCATGCATTCTATTTGATAGTGGAGCGGAGAGGAGTTTCGTGAACCAGAAATTTGCTCACTTGCTTAAGCATAAATCGCATGCACTTAAAGAACCGTTCACTATAGAAATGTCTAACGGGAAGACAAAGAGTACTAGCTGCATATACATAGGATGTACACTAACACTAGATAGCCATTCATTTCCAATCGACCTCATGCCGGTCTCAATTAAAAGTTTCAACGTCATAATCGGCATGGATTGGTTGAGTTCTCGTCGTGCCGACATTATGTGTTACGAAAAGGTTGTTCACCTTAATCTGCCATCTAGAGAAACTCTAGTTATCTACGGCGACAAACCCGACACGAACATTCGCATCATCTCGAGCATTCAAGCCCAGAAATTCTTCCGAAAGGAATGTCGCGCATTCTTTGCTCATGTTGTCGATGTGAGCCAAGAGACGAAAGACATAAAGAACATTCCAGTAGTACGCGACTTTCCTGACATCTTTCCAGAAGAACTCCCAGGATTACCTCCGCAACGTCAAGTCGAGTTCAGAATCGACTTAGTTCTAGGGGCTACCCCAGTAGCCAAATCGCCCTATCGTCTAGCACCAGCCGAGATGCAGGAACTATCTAGTCAACTTAACGAACTGCTCATCAAGGACTTTATTTGGCCAAGCTTCTCACCCTGGGGAGCACCGGTCTTGTTCGTCAAGAAGAAAGATGGATCGTTCCGTATGTGCATCGACTATAGAGAACTTAACAAGCTAACCGTCAAAAATCGTTACCCCCTGCCGCGCATTGATGATTTGTTTGACCAACTTCATGGGGCGAACTTCTTTTCAAAGATAGACCTGAGATTCGGGTATCACCAGTTACGAGTGCTTGGGGAGGATGTTCCGAAGACAGCCTTCCGAACTCGTTATGGGCACTAGGAGTTTTAGTGATGTCGTTCAGATTGACCAATGCGCCCGCAGTATTCATGGACTTGATGAATCGGGTGTGCTGTCCTTACTTGGATCAGTTTAGCATTGTATTCATCGATCACATACTTATCTACTCTCGTAGTAAGGAGGAGCATAGTCAACATCTGTGTCAGGTCTTAGAAACGCTGCGATCAGAGAAGCTTTATGCGAAGTTCTCGAAGTGAGAATTTTGGATCCGAATAGTCAAATTCTTGGGGCACGTGGTTAGCAAAGTGGGAATACACGTGGACCCTTCCAAAATCAAAGCCATTGAGAACTGGTCAGCACCGAAGACGCCTACGGAAATTCGTCAATTTCTAGGCCTCGCTGGCTACTATCGCAGGTTCATTCAGAACTTCTCTCGGATTGCGAAACCTCTTACAACACTGACCCAGAAGGGCGTGGCCTTTGACTGGGAAGAGAAGCAAGAGAAAGCGTTCCAAACGCTGAAGCGAGCCTTATGCACCGCACCGATACTATCCCTCCCAGAAGGGATAGAAGACTTCGTAGTCTATTGCGATGCGTCCAATCAAGTGCTCGGCTGTGTTCTGATGCAACGAGGTACGGTCATCGCCTATGCCTCGAGATAGCTGAAGACGCACGAGGTCAACTACACCACACATGATATTGAGTTAGGAGCAGTAGTGTTTGCTCTGAAGATCTGGAGACACTACCTGTACGGTACGAAAAGTACTATCTTTACAGACCACAAAAGCCTACAACACATATTCGACCAGAAGGAGCTCAACATGAGACAACGACGGTGGGTCGAGCTACTCAATGATTACGAATGTGAAATTCGTTATCATCCCGACAAGGCCAACATAGTAGCTGACGCCCTGAGTCGGAAAGAATACTCTGGTCGTAGAGTCAAATCATTGACTATGACTATCCATTCACACTTATCCACACAAATTAAGGAGGCTCAGCTCGAAGCCTTGAAACCTGAACATGTGGCGGGTGAATCCATAAGAGGGATGGATAAGAACTTGGAAGTCAAGGGTGGCGGAGCCTTATATCTCATGGATCGGATCTGGACACCGAAACACGGTGGTTTCATAGACTTGGTCATGACAGAAGCGCACAACACTCGATATTCCGTCCACCAAGGTTCAGATAAGATGTATCTGGATCTTAAAAAGTTATAATGGTGGCCTAACATGAAAGCAGAGATTGCTACCTTCGTGAGTAAATGCCTTACTTGCGCAAAGGTTAAGGTCGAATACCAGAAACCATCAGGTTTACTTCAGCAACCGGAGATACCTGAATGGAAGTGGGATCAGATCACGATGGAATTCATAACCAAGTTGCCCAAGACAACGGGTGGTCTCGATACCATTTGGGTGATCGTAGACAGGTTAACAAAGTCCTCACACTTCCTACTTATCAAAGAAACTGACAAGATGGAGAAACTAACCAGAACATACATTATGGAGATCGTACGACTGCACGGTGTTCCCATATCCATTATCTCTAATAGAGATAGTAGATTCACTTTGAGGTTCTGGCAGTCGCTACAAAGTTCCCTAGGAACTAGGCTGGACATGAGTACAGCCTACCATCCGCAAACCGACGGACAAAGTGAGAGGACTATTCAAACTTTAGAAGATATGTTGCGAGCCTGCGTGATTGACTTTGGGAAAGCATGGGATACTCATTTACCCCTTGTCGAGTTCTCCTACAACAATAGTTATCACACGAGCATAAAGGCTGCTCCATTTGAAGCCCTCTATGGTCGTAAGTGCAGATCCCCTCTGTGCTGGGCTGAGGTGGGCGACACTCAGTTAGCTAAAGGACGAATTCCTGACAGCACTCTCACAGGTCCGGAAATCATTCGGGAAACGACAGAGAAGATCGTTCAGATTCATGAACGATTGAAAGCCTGTAGAGACCGACAGAAAAGCTACGCAGACAAGAGAAGGAAACCGTTGGAATTCCAGGTGGGCGACCGTGTTCTATTGAAGGTCTCACCCTGGAAGGGCTTGATACTCTTCGGAAGGCGTGGAAAGCTAAATCCAAGATACGTAGGGCCTTTCTAGATTCTCGCTAGAATCGACCCTGTAGCTTACAAACTCAAACTACCTCGCGAACTCAGTAACGTACATTCTACTTTCCACGTCTCGAACTTGAAAAAGTGTCTGTCCGACGAGACTCTTGTAATCCCACTCGACGAGATCGAGACCAATGAGAGCCTCAACTTCGTGGAAGAACCTGTAGAGATCATGGACCGAGAGGTCAAGCAAATGAAGCAAAGTCGTATCCCGATAATGAAGGTTCGCTGGAATACCAAGCGAGGACCTGAATTCACTTGGGAGCACGAGGATCAAATGAAACTGAAATATCCTCATCTTTTCGCTTAATTATTTGTAATTGCTTAAACTCTAACTTCGGGACGAAATTCTCTCTTACGGGGGGATGATGTGACAACCCGAAATTTCTATCTTGTACAACATTTCAAATCAATCAAAGTCAGACTTATTTCTGCTATCTGTTAGCATTGTTTAGGGTCTGTTTGAGTGTTCCAAGCATAGTACATTCAAGGATCGGGTGTTAGGAAGTGTCTGCTTGAGTCCATTGTGCACTAGCCAAGCCTTAAACTTCATCATGTGGAGTTTACGGCCACATCACCATGAGTTTACGGCCGTAAACTCAAGGTGGTTGTAAACTCATGCCATAAACATGATATTCCTTCCGTATTCCTCATTATTCACCATTTCAACCTCAAGAACTTGATTTCTCTCTCAAGTATCATAAGGATCTTCATTGTTATCTTCAAAAACGTAAGTGTTTCATCCGTTGTTTTGTTGATACATCTCATTATCTAGTATCACCCTTTGATTTCATCCATTAACTTCATCTTTTGGGTTTGATCTTCAAGATCACCAAGAACACCAATAACACACACTAGTGTTTTGGGCCGAAATCAACTCTTTTTGCTTCCATATTGTAAGTATCCTTTTCCTATTCTTGTTATCTAGTAGAAACCCTTGATTTGCACCTTAAAAACATTCAATTCCCAAGAACAATAGGAGTTTACAGCCAAGAGCGTCTCCCTTGGCCGTAAACCCTTCTTAAAGGTGCATTTATTGGCCATAAACTCCCTAAAGCTAAGCATTGAACCTAGAACACTTCCTTGATTCTTGTAAGACCTTAAATCACCTTTTTGGCACAAGACTTCATGAGTTTACGGTCGTAAACTCATAGGGCCGTAAACCCTAAGGCCGTGAACACAAGGGCCGTGAACACCTTGGCCGTAAACACCATAGTGTGGCCGTAAACCCATTAGATGCAACCCTTTGTACTTCTAACACTTCAATCTAAGTGTTTCCTAAGTCCTAGGTTGTTTTCCTTACATGATTAGTTCTATAAACACTAATTATATACATATATGTGTCATTATATGCTTATTAGGATCCGTTGTGCTCAAGTCTTCACTTGACACTTAGCATCCTACAAACTGATCTTTCATTCGTATCACTCACTGCAGGTGAGTTCATACCCCTTAACTTATCTTTTAAATGATTTTAAATGCTTTTATGGGGGGGGGGGGAATACAAGTAGAAAGATTATAGTTATTATATCAATCACATGTGATTAATAACTATCAAACAAGTGGATTTCTTACATTTCAAACCGTGTTATCAAACAAACTGCTTCAAATCGTTTTATAAACTCTTTTACATGTTAAATACTTTCTATTAAACTCTTCTAAAACTTCTACGTTGTTAAAATCATGTCTATATAGATATAGTTATATAAGTAGGATTGAAAGGACTTAGGGCTGATAACTCGCCTTATTTCCTGTTCCTTGTTTGGTTGTGGACTTAGGGTATCAGTTATTTGTCTGAAGGTCGTTTTAACCTTAGTTATATATTATGTGTATGTATATAGATATAAAAGTTCTTCTATTAGTTCAATACCTTTGGGTAGCAAAGGTATACAAACATGTTCATTCATACAAACAACATTGCTAGTAAACTATAATAGGTATAGTTTAGGAAGTCACTAATACTATTGCTAGAATAATGAAACATACAAGAGTCAGTTCATACATGAGTCAGTTCAAACATACTATAAAGAGAAACAGATAGAGCATACTATAACGAGAGATAATACTCACTATAAAGAGAAACAATACATACTATAAAGAGAAACAGATAGAGCATACTATAACGAGAGACAATACTCACTATAAAGAGAAACAATACATACTATAACGAGAAACAATACATACTACACACTATACACTAGAGAACATACTACATACTAGACAGAGAGAACATACACTACACTGGAACATACTATACAAATACAAGAATACTATAACAATAATGTGAGATACTACTTCATGGCTCGGCAATATACTGCTGCATCACGTTTTGTACCCAAAGTCTCCTGGATGGAGAGCATGAATTTGTGTATAGATCTATACGGGACTGACCCTCCTACCCCTTGTTGCTAGCTACAGTGGGACCTGCAGGTCTACGGATGACGAATGTCATATCATTTCGACGTCTCGAACGTCGTGTTATACTAGTCGATCAAGTATGGTTACAATCATATCACATTTTACCTTAATTAAACTAACAAGTTTAAGGTAGTTAGTACATTGGTAGTTACTTAGATAAAACTACAGTACATCTTTATTTTTCCCATTTCATTCACATTGTGATCTTCTCACATAATCGGTAATGAAAACTATATTTTGGTAATGATAGTCATACTTTGGGAAAATACTCACTTTTACAAAAGAACAAACATAAAGAACAGTTGGGTCTTGGTAAAAGACTACTTTAGTAGAAAATATAGGATTTTCTAGGAAGTTTACAAACATTTACATCAAATACTTACAAACTTTTACATCAAACTTTTACAAGCACATTCTTCAAACTTATACAAACAATGACACTAAAATACTTATGAACTCACCAGCTTTAATGATGATCTATGCTTTCAAAATAACTTGTATTCTCAGGTCGCCAGTAGACAGGTACCGATGACCAGGTTTTGAGAAGACGGAGCTTTCAGGACTCGTCTTTATTTTGATTATTCATTTTTGGTGTCTTATAAACTACAGAACACATTTGTGTTAAAATTATACTATTAATGCAATGGATGATGTTGTTGCTTGTTTACTATTATGCATGTTGTGATATTGTACATGACGTCCTCCGCCCCCGAACGTTTCCGCCGTTCTGATTTGGGGGTGTGACAACAACACCTGCGACTCTAGCATCTTCCAGTCGATATGCTGGAACTCTCCCGAAGTGTGGAAAGTGCAACTATCACCACACCAGAGTATGTCGGGAAACGCAGTGCCTGAACTGCCACAGAAAGGGACACACAGTCCATTTCTGCAGGGCACCGGCTCAACCGATCTCCCAAATCCCCAGTGTTGAAGAAAACCAAGCCTGCTATGTTGTGGTGAGATTGGACACTATAGGAGGGACTGCCCGATAACAAAGAAATCAGGAGCGGATGGACGAATTCTGATGATCACCGCAGGAGAATCTACCCCGGAGTCGCCAGCGAGCAGCGGTACGTCTTCGAAATAATAATTACTTTAAAAATTAATTTATATTTATATAAGATTAAAACTTGGGGAAAACACTTAAAAGTGATTATAATAACTCACTTATCGGAACAAGTCACAGTATTCAATAGAACTAAAAGATCCGTTCAGAGAAGCTATGATGGCTTAGTATGTACATCAGGGTTGTGCATAACTAAGATTTTGCAGACTTAGAGTGAGTGATTCCGCCTTAATTCATGTTCGTTGTTTGGTTGTGGATTTGGGGAAGAGTTACTCAGTCGACTGTCTTATTCATCTTAATTATTCATAACTTATATATGCTAGGCGATCATAGTGGTATCGAGGAGGATCGTAGTATAAAATATCGACACTAGTTATCAAAGCACTTTTACAGTATGTACTCACTCATCGCGGTACGATACGTGGAAGTGTTAACATCAAAGAGAAAACAGAAAGCACTAGAAAGTATACACAGAGTACATTGTCGAGCACACTAGGGATACACCATCGTATAACATACGTTTCTTTCAAATCGGACAAACTTTTGTTCAGTAAAGAGTCCGTTGCTGTCATTCGTCATGAATTGGCGTGGTCCTCACCATACTAAGTTCATATGTTTTTATCGCCTTGACCCTCAAATTCACGAAACCTTCGTCATTCGTAACGACAGTCCGACCCAGACTTCGGAATCGTCTACCTCGTATTCTAAACCCCGAAGTGCTCATGCGAAGAGTACTTTGCCCTCCGAAACCTTGTCGCCGTATGTTCAGCAGACCTTCCCGAAATACCACTCATTCAACAGACCAAGTTCAAGCACAGAGGCTAAGGACAAATACAACCCACCTATCACTAATAAGTGTATACGTGAGGATGGTATATAATTATGATTATGCAGATTTAGCATGTGTGTTTCTGCCCTATCTCCTGTTCCTTGTTTGGTTGTGGACCTAGGGCAGAGTCGCACATCCGACCGTCTTACTAATCTTAATTATATACGACTTGTATATACGAGGTAATGATAGATGGACCAGATATGAATCCTATCATGGATAGTAGGGCAAAGTTGCCCGGGTCTACGAGTGGGTATTCTGCCAATCAGAGGAGCACAACCCCAGTAGTACTGCTAAGAAAGCTAATTTCGGGATGAAATTCCATCTAACGGGGGGATGATGTGACAACCCGAAAATTCTTGCCTTGTAAATCCAGCCATTCAATTCAACCGTGTGTCAGACTCGTTTCGGCTATCAATTAGCATTGTTAAGGATCATTTTAAGGGTTCTAAGCTCAGTACATTCAAGGATTGGATATAGGATTGAGTTGCTTAAGTTCTTCGCGTTGAAATCAAGCCGAACACTTCATCAAAGGGAGTGTACGGACGTACACATGGGTGTACGGCCGTACACCCATGTTGGCCGTAAACCCACCCCCATATGTAGAGGATCCCTTAATTATTCTTCATTCTTACAACTTCTAAGTCTAGAAAATCAATTCTCTCTCAAGTATCATCGAGTTCTTCATCCTAGATCTTCAAAAACATAAGTGTTTCTTCCATCTTTGAGTTGTTATCCTTCTTAATCATGTATCACCCTTTGATTTCATCCATGAAAATCATATTTTTGGGTAGATCTTCATCTTTCACCAAGAACACCAAGAACACACACTTGTTCTTAGTGGCCGTGAACCCCCTTCAAGCCTCAAAACGTAAGTATCCTGTCCTTATGCTTAGTATACGTTAGGAACTCTTGTTAAACACCCTAGAATCGACCATTTTACAAGAACAAAAGGAGTGTACTGCCGTACACCCTTGCATGGCCGTACACACCTCAAAACACCCCAAAAGGCCCTCCAAAATGAGAACCTAGTTCATATTCTTGATGAGCAATAGACCCACTAACTTCCCCATGGTTCAAACACCCTCTTATGCATGTTTTACCATGAGTGTACGGCCGTACACTCCATGGCCGTACACCCCTGGCCGTACACTTCATGTTGTGGCCTTAAACCCCCTTTGATGAATCACATGTGATTCTAACACTTAGTTCAAGTGTTTCCTAGTCCCTAAGGTAGTTTCCTTGCATGTTAGTTGCTTTTAAACACTAAATTCATGCCATTATATGTCATTTAGGACTCGTTTGTGTCTCGGGACTTCATTCGTGGAACTTCTCATCCTTACAAGAATCTGCAATTGAATCACCTACATAAGGTGAGTTCATACCCCTATAATCAATCTTTTAACTGTTTTAAATGCTTTTAAGGGGGGGAATACAAGTTGAACACAATGATAATTGTGTAAATGTTTTGTTATAAACATCATTTTAAAGGATTGCTTATGTATTTATAAGTGATCAAAACATTACAAAAACTCTTTTAAAGTTATGTTACTTTATAGTTTATAAAACTCCGTTTTTAAAGTACAATCATAACTTAGTAGATAAATGAGTCTTTTATTCAAGTCAGTAACAGTTCAAGTAAACATACTAGTAAACTATAATAGGTATAGTTTAGGGGTTCAGTTTACACTAGAACAAAGAGAACATACTAAACACTAGAACAGAGAGAACATACTATAAAGAGAAACAGGGAGGAAGATACAATACACTAGAACATAGAGAACATACTATAAAGAGAAACAGAGAGGAAGATACAATACACTAGAACATAGAGAACATACTATAAAGAGAAACAGGGAGGAAGATACAATACACTATAACAAAGAGAACATACTATACACTATAACAGAGAGAACATACTATACACTATATAACAGAATAACAAATCATGATTAACAAAATTATACCAATGATCACTAACTCATTGTTCTAAACAAAAGGTGATAATAAAAGTGGTATACAAGATCAAGATAACTTTAATGTGAGACTATTTCACGGTTTAGCAATTCGTTTGTTGAAGTCGCATTTTATAACCAGAGTCTCTTGCAGGGAGAGCGTATAGTATGGTTACAACCACATCACATTATGACCTTAATAAAACAAACTGGTTTTAAGGTAGTCAGTACTTCAGTATGTCAATCTAAAAGACAACTGTATACTTACATTTTTCCCATTACTTTCATATTGTGAAATTCTCACTTGAAAGATAATGCAAACTATTTTTGAGTTAAGATAGTTATAAACTAGGGAAAACTTACATCATTACAAGCGACAAACAGAACAGTCGAGTCTAGTACATTTAGTAGGAAGGGTCCTGTAATGCTAACTTTATGATTCCTTAGTTTATACATCAGGAATATATATTAATCGGATCTGACAGGTAGTAGGATGTGTGCTTTCCGCTTCATTTCCTATTCCTTGTTTGGTTGTGGGCTTAGAGCAGATTCACCCAGCCTACTATCTATTCGATCTTAGCTATATATATATTCCGTATACACCAAGTAATCATAAGGAGTACCAGGTATGGGTCAGGTCATAGTACACTAATTCAATGCACCGTTTTCTAGTACAAAACATACTTTTCAAATAGAACATTTGGTAGACAAAACTAGAAACTTACCAGTAAAGGTTTAATCTTTTTATTTAAACCAGTATAACTTAAAGGACCTTAGGTGGTTAATTCTATAATACCTTAGTTTATACACCAGGGTTATATATAATTAATACCCGATAGGTAGTTGGATGTGTGCTTTCCGCCTTACTTCCTGTTCCTTGTTTGGTTGTGGGCTTAGGGAAGATTCACACAATTAACTATCCGTTCGATATTAGATTATATATAGCTAGTATAAACTAAGTGATTATAGAAGGAACTATTGTGGTTACCATTTTTACTAAAAGAAATAAGGGTTTTCTTAAAGAATCTTTTCATCAAATATAAAGGAACTATTACAGTTAACTCCGTGAGTACCAAGTGAATACGCCAGGGTTATATACAACGATGATCTAACAAACAATGGGATGTGTGCCTTCCGCCTCATTCCTTGTTCCTTGTTTGATTGTGGGCTTAGGGCAGATACACACAATCGATTGTTTGTTTTCTCTGGGTTTTATATAACTTGTATCCATTTAGTACTCATAGAAAGGATTGTAGAGTCATTTTACTTATCTTTCATCAAAGCAGGAAATATAGGATTTTATGGAGGAACAGGCGAACTTTTCTAAAAGAACTTACAACTTACATTACATCACTAAAATCTTATGAACTCACCAGCTTAAATGCTGATCTACGCTTTCAAAATAACTTGTATTCTCAGGAGACTAGTAGACAGGTACGCGCACTGGGATTCAGAAGATGGAGCATAATAGCTTCATGTCTCGTTTTGTTATTTACCTTGTAGTCTATGTTATGTGAACCACATACTTTGTAAACACTTTCTTTCTAATGAAATGGTTGTTTGTTACTTTGATTACTATGATGCATGACTTGTGATACTAAACATGACGTCCTCCGCCCCCGAACGTTTCCGCCGTTCCGGTTTTGGGGTGTGACAGAATAACACATCCTTGGTTATCTAACATAGGGATGAAAGTGGGTCCAAACCCGGACCGGATGGACCCAGACCCGGAAAACCCGGAACCGGTTAACAGGATTTTGTTGAACCGGAAACCGGGCCGGTATATAGGAATTGGTTTCGGTTCAGTTTCGGGTACGGTACCAGGTAAAGTGGGTCTAGAACCGGAAAACCCGGAAATATCAAAGTGGGTAGGTTGGAACCAGATAAAGTGGGTTTAGAACCGGAAAACCGGAATTTTTTGGTAATTACTTACTACTTAGTGGGTTGAACTTTGAAAATTTTCATATTGATATCCCGACTTTGGGGGAATGTAACTCGTTGAATATGAAACCAAAATTGACAAAATTATAGTCTAAAATCATGTACAAACTCTAAACTACACTCTTAAAAAAACCGCATGCCAATCCGACTTTAAACGAATGAGATATGCATGTGTTAACATTTTCACAGAATACAAAGTACAAAAACAAATAGCTGAAAAGTTGAAAATTTTCAGTTTTGATATCCCGACTTCGGGGGACTGTAAATCATTGAATATTAAACCAAAAATGACAAAATCATAGTCTAAACTCATGTACAAACTGTAAACTACAAGTTGGAAAAAACCACATGTCAATCCGATTTCAAACGAATTAGATATGCATGTTTTAAAACTTTCACAGAATACAAAAAAATTGAAAAACTAAAAACTTTCAGCTTTGATATCTCGACTTTGGGGGACTGTAAATCAATGAATATAAAACTAAAAATGGCTCTAAAATCATGTACAAACTCTAAAAAACATTTTGGAAAAAACCACATGTCAATTGGAGTTGAAACGAATGAGATATGCATCTTTTAAACGTTTCACAAAAACCGGTTCCGATCCAAAAAGTGGTTCCGGTTCCTAACACCGATTCCGGTTTTTAGACCCGGTTTACCCGGACCCGATGGACCCAAACCCGGATTACCCGGAACCCGGATAAAGCCAATTCTTAAACCCGGAACCGGAACCAGTTTTATATATTCCGGTTCTAACGGTTCCGGTTCCGGTCCGGTTTTCCGGTTCTAAATCTCATCCCTAATCTAACATACATCTCCCGAAGAACCAAAAGTGTCTCACATAACAAAAGACACCCAGTTAGCCAAGGGAAACACCTAATAAGCAAAAGTAGAAGCAAATAGATAAGCAAGAGCAATAGGAACACGCATAAAGAAATATGCAAGGCCTAAAGTAACACATATCATAGATTGTCAAAATACACAAACCATTACAACTAGAGCCACGCAGGGCCACAAAAAGTCCTTGCCACAAAGGGCCCATTATTACAACAAAAAAGAAAAACAAAACGACAAGCTTCATCAAAATTTTCACAACTTGAAGGGAAGCACACGGGTACAAGGTACCTCAAGATTCACCAACGTCTTCACCATAATCACCTGCTCCACCACCGCCAGCACCCCTAACATTCCCACCAGCACCACTTGCTTCATCGCCACCACCAACACCTGCTCCATTGCCACCACCACCACCCGCTCCGCCATCAACAACGCCAATCCAAAGGCTCATCTACATCATCAAACACACAAAACTGCCTTATTCCATCCATGTCCAGTTGGCCCAGGCCAAGCAGAGCAGCGTAGTCAAATGTGGCGAACATAAGCAAAGCATCCTCCAACCTTGTAGTGTGGCTGAACTGAGAATCGTTGGCCTTAGGTTCATAAGCTTCAGAGTCTATCTCAGCTTTCAGTCGGACATGGCCAGATTCTTCCCTAGCAACAAAGGTGACATGACGAATCCGACTGACTCCTCTAGTAAAATCCATATGCTTAATAAGTTTGTCCATAATGCGTACAACCCCCACCTAAAAAAGTCAATCACGATCCTGGCGCAAGGTCTCCACCTCAGCACGAGCTTCCTCAAGAAGCTTATCCCGATCAACAATATCCCGCTCAAGACTCTCGTTCTGCATCATCGTCCCTTCATTGCCCTGCACCAGGGAGTCTACCTTGGATTCCAACGACGCTCGAACCTCCTCCGCTGCAACTTTATCTGACACAAGGAGCTCATACCTCTGGTCAAATTTGCGGGCCTCCTCTTCAAGCTCAATGATGAAAATCTTGTACTCTGACACACAAGCAACAAAGTTGGCATGGACCTGCTCTAACTCATCCAGGCGCTGAATCCGCCGAGATCCAGCAACCAAGTAGAACATGGCCTGAGCTGCAACATATGGCATGTTGTGATAGAGAGCGACATTACCAAGGGTGTCCATGTCGGAGACAACTGTTCGGGGAAAGGCATGACGAGCAAACTCCATAGAATTGGCACGAACAGACAACCTAGAATCGTTGCGAAGATTCCAACCAGGCACAAAGGGACCCACATCAGATCCTATGGGACCCTGAGAATCCTCCATAGGAGGAGTCTGATAGCGCGAAGCCCCCGTAAAACCACCCAAAGAAGTGGGACTGGGGGTAGATTTTGAGGCACCTTTCACTTGATCAATGGGCTGATTAAAAGATTTTTGATTCCCTTCGGATTATTGTGTGTCATCATTGGGGATCAACACGACCTACTCCGGGTTGGAGGAGAGTGAATTCAGAATACGAGTGAAAATTTTCCATTGAAGAACACGCCATCCAATGTTGGTAGTACCAGCATCGGAAGAAGCTTTTCCCATGGCTAGCATTACCTTACGTTTGGCGAAGTTTCTCTGACACAAGGAGCTTATCCGCTGCTACTTTCTCTGACACAAGGAGCTCGTACCTCTGGTCAAATTTGTGGGCCTCCTCTTCAAGCTCAGAGATGTAAATCTTGTACTCTAACACACAAGCAATGAAGTTGGCATGGACCTGCTCTAACTCATCCAAGCGCTGAATCTGTCGAGATCCAGCAACCAAGTAGAACATGGCCTGAGTTGCAGCATAGGGCATGTTGTGATAGAGAGCGACATTACCAAGGGTGTCCATATCGGAGACAGCTGCTGGGGGAAAGGCATGACGATAAAACTCCATAGAATTGACACAAACAGACAACCTAGAATCGTTGCGAAGATTCCAACCAGGCACAAAGGGACCCACGTCAGAGCCCATGGGACCCTGAGAATCCTCTAGAGGAGGAGTCTAATGGCGCGAAGCACCCGCGAAACCACCCGAAGAAGTGGGATGGGGGGTAGATTTTGAGGCACCTTTCACTTGATCAATGGGCTGATCAAACGATTTTTGATTCCCTTCGGACTGTTGCGTGTCATCATCGAGGATCAACACGACCTCCTCCGAGTTGGAGGAGAGTGAATTCAAAAGACGAGTGAAACTTCGACATAGAAGAACAAGCCGCCCAATATTGGTAGTACCAACATCGGAAGAAGCTTATCCTATGGCTAGCATTACCTTACGTTTGGCCATGGCTCGCCGGACACTGGAGATTACCCCATCCTTGTTATCCTCTACCACTTCAGCAGGCGAAGGCGGTACGACCACAGTGAGTGATTGAGCATCCAGGGGACGATCACCATCGGTTGTAGACGAGCCCTCTAGGGCTTGCGTCACCGGAAGAGGATTCAAGACCAGACGATCATCACGACAAGGCGGCATGAGAATCTCGAAGAGATCAACCTCTCGATGCTCCAACTTCCCCTGATACCATTTCCACAGAATGGAGTCCATTGACACTGGGGATTTAACACCTGGAAAAATAACATGCCAAACATTGGTTACTTTTCCAATAGAAAAGGAGGGGGGATAGAAGGAGAATAGAGCAGAATTGCCTACCATCAATGACAGTGTAAAAGATTGACATCTTTCCCCGAGCACGCCAAGAGGGATCAATCCAACACCGGCAAGCAAAACCTCTAAGTACTCATCCGGGACGACCTGGACGGTCTTTAGAAGATCAATGGTAGCCTGATTTTGCAGAAACAATTTAGGGATAACATCAGAGATGTTGTTCGCCCGATAATACCCCTGGCCGACTCATTCCCTGTTGACCCACAACAATTTGTCCTGCTAGTTCTTGGGGGTCTTACCATCAGGGACCAAGATGTTGCCGCCACGACGAGCGGAAAATGTGTACTTATCGTCGGTGGCACTAAATCGGAAAAAGAACTTGAAGACAAAGAAGTCAAGGGAACACTGTTAGCCCGACAAAACATCTCAAACGCCGCCATTTTGTTAACAACATTTGGAATAAGCATTTGAATGATGCATCCATTCTTTCGTAGGAGCTCGTCCTAGAAATCAGTAAGGGGAAGGCGCAAACCGGCATCGAACGACTTTAGATAATCGCCGACTTTGCCAGGAGGAGGTGAAAGCATCACAGAGTCAGCCGCCAGAAACTTCGCTCCATCGGAGAAAAACCATAAGTATCCTGCAAAAGTTTGAATTATGCAGCAGTGGGAAGAAGGCCAGACCGAGCAGCCATGAAAACAAGGAAAACGATGAGATACTAAAGACGAAAGAAGGAAAGAGTTAGATGGAAAGCGTGAGAGAAAAGGGAAGAGATCGTTTCCTTATAAGGAGATAAGGAAAGCGTGACATTCAAAATCCCTAACAAATGACGTAACCGACTGCCAAAATGGGCGGTCACATCGTCGGAAAAATCGAAGCGTCTATCAAACGTGGCTTGACACGTGTACAAGCAGTGAAGTCTAGATCATCATAGCTAGCCTAGTAAATGCTACGACTAATGGACTGGGGGACTTGATAACACGCCCTCCAACACGGGCCTGGATCAGCGCTCGGCCACGCCAAAGACGCCACAGAACATGCCACCTGGGCCAAACTACTCCCAGCAGAGCTGGGTGCCCGCGCGGAACGCTGAGCCCCAAAACAGTCGCCTTCCATTCCGCGACAAACGTAACTGCTCCAAGCAACAAGGAGTATGCTCAGAGCATTACCACCTGAACCAATCGCAAGCTCTGACACTACGAGGAGCACGGTTGGCCTATCAGCATGCTCAATCCTGTCGGGTCTAACGCCTTTGTCCTCAGTACAAACTGGCAGGAGGTTTTAGTATAAAAGGCCTCCTCCACCACCTTGAAGAGTAAGTAATATCCATTCAGTTCATACACTTACACTCTCGTACTCACTACTGAGTTCAGTCATTGACTTAACCGTCGGAGCGTTTTCTCAGGACCTCCTCCCGGAGAACGGTTGACGTATTTTCCCTGTTGTGACCTTGCAGGTCTCACCAGAGTAATCAGTATCACCTAAGAGCAGTGTCGGAGGACCATGTTGCATCACTATGATATTATGCTTAAATGTTATGATGTCTAATAGTCTAGAAAATGATTTTACCTAGATGTTATGTTGGCCAAATTTCCTAAGGTAACAGTTGTGATATGTCGTTGGGGCTTAACATCATTACTGGATGCCTTGTTTGGGTTAAGCATGAGAATCACAGCAAAGAAAGAATAGACGTCAATCATCGTCCGGGAGGGGATCCCAGAACGAAGCTCTGACGGTCTAGTCAGTATCTAGATGAGAGAATTAGAGTTTTAACTTAAGATAGATAATAAGGCGATCCCTTCTCTTGAAGGAGAAGGGTTTTTTTATACTTGTTGTCGTGGGAACATGCCCCCGAAAATTCCTTTGTCCCTTCTGAGCCGACAGGACATGGAGACGTCCTATTGGCGGATCGTGCTCCACTAGCGGTTGTTCGCTATTGGTGCAAAACTGCCAGAGGGCAGGGCTTTGAGCACTACACTTGTCGCTTTGGGAGACATCTGGTACTATTTTGTCTTGCTATAGACCATAGTTTCTTATTGTAGGCGTAGCCTTGGCGCTATAGCGCCAAGGCATAAGTGCGAGGCCGCGAGGGTGAGGGCCCAGGCTTAGCACTTGTCGAGCAATGACCATCGGCAAGGTCGTCCTTGGATAACGACCTCGTTATCTTTGACTTATTCCTAATGGGATACATTAATAATTTCCCTAGGCTAGTAAACCTTTGCGTTGGGTGACGTAGCCAGGTTTTTCAAGCCTTGACATGGATACGTGTTTGGTGGAGACTGTAGAAACCATTCGATTCTCCTGCTTTGTATTTTGAACTCCCCCTATTTTGGGATGGTTGTATTCTTCGTGTTTTCCACACTTTTATTGTCTTAGTTTTCTTCTTTGCTTATCTTCTCCTACCGTTTTCTATTATTGATTTGCAATGGCATCCACTCGTTCTGGAAATGACCCGACATCGGAAGAGTTTGAGTCCCTTCAGTTCTTGTTTGGGTTTATGCCTGAACATGGAGTGCAGTTCCCAAGGGAAGGGGCTATTACTATCAGCCGCCAGTAGGGAAGCTCGGGGTCCCCGTGTCGATCTTCAAGGCGGGACTTCGTCTTCCGATATCGAATTTCTTTGATAAAGTCATGCGAGAGTACGGTTTTTCTGTTCACGACCTTACACCCAACGCTGTTAATAAGATCGTTGGATTCGAGCTACCTTGCTGACCCCTGGTGTGCTTCCCCAATTTCGGGCCTTCCAAGCTTCTTTTAATTCGTCCACCAAATCTGGCGTTCATACTTTTTCTCAGTGTCATAATACTCACCTGTTTATTATTAATTAGATGGAACCTCGTAAGAATTGGCAATACCTATGGTTTTAGGTCAATAGCGGCCTGATTGGTTCTGGATATCCCCGCTTGCCTATCCCTTCATATCAGACGCCTTAATTTTCGGGCACCAGTTTGTCTGTGGCTCGAGCGTTGAGGGGGATCTGCTTCAATGGGGAATATTATGAGGACTGCATTCTGGTGGCAACAGGTATGAGTGCTGCTTGGCGAGCACGAGGAATGATGATTCATTTTTTCTTAGAGAAGGACGGTAAGCATCGCTTCCCTGCCCCCCCCCCCCCCCCCTTTTCAGAGGCTTCCCTCGAGGAGGAGAGTCCCCCTTTTCAGAGGCTTCCCTCGAGGAGGAGAGTAGTTGATTGGTTTTTGTTGTTTCAATTGAAGGTGCTGAGAGGGTTTTGTCCCTCGAGAAGGTGTTGCATGGGAAATTTAAGGGTGACCTATAGTATCGCGAAGTCCCCTTGGTGGACACTCTTCCACCTCCTACCGACGTTGCTCGGGTGGCAGCATCCACCGTCCCTTCCGTTGTCATAAGAGAGGGATGTGCCACTCCTATCGGTCCTGGTTTACTACCTCGCTTTTTTGGGGGTCCTGCGACCAAACGGTCATCTGCCGATGGTGGTCAGGTGGCCCTCAAGGGGTGGATGGCGTCGGTGGATTATGCGCTCTCATACGGCGTTGGTGCCGATACGATTGGTAAACTCCTGCGCAAGAAGCGCAACATCGACTCTTTGCTTATGGAATCCCTATTGGTGAACGACATTGCTGATGACGACATTCCTCATCCGTTGGAGTGAGTGAGACAGGGGGCAACCGAATTGCCCTATCAGCCAAAAGGAGGGGCGAGGAGCGCTACTTTAGGTTCTGGTTCATCCCCCATCCAGGGCGACATTTTCTTTAGTGCTGGTCCTTCATCGTTAGGTGCTCCCAGTGTATATCTACCTGAGTGGAATCTTACCCATGAGTATCTTTTGACAGAACATGCTAGTACCTGCGGGTAGTGTCGTCATGCATTTCCTCCGCCCACTTTGGAGTCACTGAACCTCCTTTCTCATTCCTACATGGCGAGCGACCTCCAATATGCCGCGGATCAGGTTGCTCCCTACTTGGTGGCTGCAGCTGGTCATCTTCGTTACATTGGAGCCGACGTGGCGGTGTTGGCCACTGTTAAGGTTGAACGTAACTAACTTAGGGAGAAATTGTGGTTCTTTGAATAGGAAAGATGCAAATTTGATGAGCGTTACATCGTGTTAGCTGGGGAGAAGTCTGTCATCGAGGATCAAGTGGCGACCCTGGACGGGGAAGTAGATCGCCTATCTCAACAGGTGCAGAGCTTGGAGGCGGAGAAGGAGGCGCTGGAAGGGCGCTTGAGTCAACAGAGCGAACAACTGGCGTCTGAGGCATTGAAAAGGAAAGCTTTAAAAGAGGACTTGGCTTGGGTCCTCTAGAAGGGGGTGGTCCGCGTTGTGGATCATGTTGTTGAAAGTGACGAGTTTGCTCTTGGGATTCGGCGTGTGAAGGTTGCATGTGTGGCCGCTGGTATAGAGAGCGGTAAGCAGGCGGTACAGAAGCAGTTGGCTTTCGACAAATTTAATCCGCCAGAGCCAAGCGTTGTGACCCAATCCGCCCACGCGATGTTTGCTTCTATAAAGGCTTTTGCTGAAACGGACTTCGCCTCATACCTTTGCTTGGGTGAACTAGACCTTACCGGCCTTCAGTTGTGTTGCTACTCTGACTTCGAAGAACCTGTCCTGTATAGCGGGCCAGGGGGTGTTGGTTCGTCTTCTTCACCTTATGGTAATTGAATCTTCCTTGTCTCCGAACGATGTTGTTTGTTGTTTTTTTTTCAAGTTTGTTAATGGCCCTGCATGGCTTTTAAGTCCGGGGAATGTCCGACATACACTATGTATTTATTGTTTATTTTGGTTATCATAGAATTTGATTGTGCTTAAAGCTTGCTCGCCTTGGTCTCCAGTGGTTTGTGTCTGTCACTGGGGTATGTGTTTCCCCAAGGTTTTAGCCATTTTACTAGGTTTGTTGGGCTTATGTTTTTGGTGCTCATGCTTGTTTGAGGTCCCTTAGTCATGTCCCTGGAGCTTGCGCTTAAAGTTTGGAACTAGTCTCCTCTTTAAGTCATGGTTCTACGCTCTTTAGGCCAAGGCCTTTTGGGTAACCTTTGGTTATGAACTCTAGCTGATTCATTCCATTATGGTGTCCTTTTTAGCTAACGTTTTTATTACTTTTCTGGGACTTTGTTCCGAGTCCCGGGCTGGGTAGTGTCATACTCCGGCCTTAGTCATCTAAGTCGGGTCGAGGTCATCACCTCGAGGCTTTTTGGACTTAGGTGTTATATTTTGTATGTCAAGGGAAAGGTTATGAGCCTTTAAAGCCTTTATTCATGTCATGGTCAAAAGTTGTGGCCCTTTTGTGCTGAATTGATATGTTTAGGGAAAGGTTATGAGCCTTTGAAGCCTATGGTTGCATTCTTGCAACGGTTTCGCTCAAATGACGTGGATGATCATTCATTGTTATCATTTGGTAAATGTACACAACCTCTTTTTTGAGTGATATCGAGCTCGAATAAAAAACATCTTAATAGTTTTTTTTTTTTGAAAAATAGTCAACTACTATCACTTTATTGATAATATTCTAAAAGATATCAACATTGTTTAGTGAGAACTGAGAAGTGAATATGCTATGGCATTTGTTGAAGCCTAGCCCTTAGTCCTATTGTTAGGATGTGACTATCTGTTCGGAGCTTTGCCACATTTCCGAGGGTCCTTGGTCTATAAGTAGAATTGGCGCATGTTATGCGCGTTCCAAGTCTGGGGGATCGACCTTTCTTCTTGTGCTTCCAGGGCGTAGGCTCCATTCCGGTGTACTCCTATAACCTTGTATGGTCCCTCCCAGACAACGCTCAACTTTCCTTGTGGCTCCGAGTGACTAGACTCTTTTTTCCTTAGCACCCACTCTCCAACCTTGAAGTTTTTCACTTTTACTTGCCGATTGTAAAAAATTTTGGTGCGAGCTTTATAGGCTGCTTGACAGAGTTGGGTGGCTTCGCGTTTTTCGTCAATCATGTCCAAATCCTGACGTCGTTCCGCCTCGTTGGCGTTTGCGTTAAAGCACGTTATTCGCAACGATTTGCTCAAGATTTCGAGTGGTAGCACCGCCTCTGTTCCATACGTCATACTGAAAGGTGTTTCCCCTGTACTAGACCTCGAGGTGGTACGGTACGACCAGAGCACCGTCGGTAGCTCCTCGACCCAGGCTCTTTTTGATTTCATCAGGCGCTTCTTGAGCCCATTAACAATGATCTTGTTTGATATCTCGGTCTAGCTATTGGCCTAATGATGTGCGACTGAGGTGAAGCGGCGGTGGATTTATTTTTCCTCACACCATTCTTTAAAGGGGTTGCCTTCGAATTGGGTGCCATTGTCTCTTATTAGGACTTTGAGGGTTCCAAATCATGTCATGATGTTCTTCCACATAAATTTTATCATTTGTTTGCTCGTGATTGTGGCCAGTGGTTTGGCTTCGATGCATTTGGTGAAATAGTCGAAGGCGACCAGTAAGAACTTGAGTCCTCCTGGGGCAGTTGGGAACAGTCCCACAATGTCTGCCCCACTCATGGAAATGCCAAAGACTGCTGATGCTGGTCAGGGTCGTGGCGAGCTGATTTTGGAAGGGGGCGAAGGCCTGGCATTCCGGACACCTATTTTTGAGTTTGTTTGAGTCTTTGTACACATTAGGCCAGTATACTCCTAGACGGAGTATTTTCCCAGTAAGTGCTTGTGCGCCTTCGTGTGCCCCGACTTCGCCTGCATGATTTTCTTCCAGGAGTGTCTGTCCTTCCACGTGGGCGACACATCTGAGCCATGGTGCCAAGTATCCTCTTTCGTATAGTTGTTTCCCCTTTACTACAAACTGTGGGGTCTTGGTTTTGACCTTCCTTGCCTCTTCGGGGTCATTTAGGATAACCCTATACTGGAGATAGTCTAAGTATGGTTTGGTCTAATCCAGGGTTTCTGTGATAGTATCAACCTTCTTGTTGTCGATACTCCTCTCTCCGAGGACCTCTACCAACACTTTCTTGGTCAGATGGTCAAAGGACGTCGATGCTAACTTGCTGATTTATACAAGAGAAAAGACTCTAGAGAGTCTATTATTGAATTATTATACATAATTGCAAGACTATAAACAGTACTGGACAACTAGACTATAATAATTTGATCACATGATTACAAAACGAAAAAATCAAGACTTTAACTCTCATAATATCTTCAGACGGCATTGCTTACATTGATGCTTCAGTATTGTGTTGGAACGTCATTGCTTACGTTAATTCTTCGTATTTGCTTGATTATTCCTCTATTTCTTCCATAAAGGGTGTTTCTTTCGTATTTTCATTACAATGGCTGCAATTATGTCTTGGTGCATGCATGATATGTTTACATAGCTGCTTTTTTAATTCAGTTGGTAACTCGGCTAAGTGATGAGCGAACTTTTCAAAGGGTTGTTCAATAGTTTCTAATGCTTCTGATGTAATTTCTATGTCATTTAACGAATAAATGATAATTGTTTTGCTTGCATAGTTAATTCTGAATTTTGATCTTTGATCTCCTCCATTGCTTATCCTTGATGATGCCAAATAAACTCCTGCAAGAGCAAAGATTAGATGGTCTTGAGTTGGTGTTTCATGAGGAAGTTCATCCTTTGTTGGTTTAGATCCGTTACTTATTCCCATATTTGCGAATGTAATGCTTGGAACTAGGAGCTGAGAGTCTTCATCAAAGATTGGATAACTGGAGTACATTTTTATGAATAGACATCAGTCTTGTTTAGCAAATCTTGTCTTGTAATTTCGGATTATTTGTTGGACGGTGGATGGAAATTCACTAATGCAATGAAGATTTCTTCCTTCTAGATATATGGTATCTATAAAACTATGAATAAAATATTCCCATAATGTCATTGGATCTGTGAGGTCAGCTAGGAAGACTGCTTTTGGGCCTGGTCGCCTGGCTACTGGGTAAAAGCCCATTAAATAATGGACTTCAGTCTATGAAATTAAACTATCCCATAGTTTTGCAAATTTTTGGGTTGTAGGTTTTTTCATTGCTTCTTTTTCTTTAATAGATGATATTGCGTCCAAGGCTACCTTTGCATTTAATTTGTTTAGCGATTGTGGTATAGTTACCGGTTTTTGTGGTGTAAAAGGTTTTGTGGTGACGGTTGTTGGTTTTTGTGGTGTAAGAATGATTGTTTTTGAGGAGTATTGAACTTGATCCATGGTTACTACTTTATATGATTCTCTAAAGGTTGTTTCTGCTTCGGTCTTGGTTTTATAGCTTTTGTGTGTTACATTGTCCCATAATATAGGAATTTGTCATTCCCCAATCATCATATATTCCTTTGTTTAGACCGTTGAATATATATATATATATATATATATATATATATATATATATATATATATATATATATATATATATATTGTTGTAAATAATTGGTGGATGACATAATAATTGGTGCATGGTAAATTTGTAAACATTTCTAACTAGTTACAATTATATGCTATTAAAATTTGTAGTATAAATACCCCTCCATTGTAAAGAATGAGACACACCAAAAGTTATAAGAGATATAACTTTCATATTATCTCTAAATATTCTTTCTTCTCAATTAAAGTTCTTATCAAAGTTTACTAGTTTGGTTTGGTTTAAAGTTATATTAATTACGCTTAATTCATAACATGTTATCAGCACGAAAGCTCTAATCAAGGTTATTCAACAAGTGGAAATCACATCTATCTTAATCAAGGTATGTATTACTTAATAAAAACACTATTAATTATAAAAACCTCCATCATATTAAAATAATAATAATACTAATGAATTGATGAAACTTATACATTATGGACATTATGGACTACTAACAATTTTTATTTTTTATACTAACATTTCTTTATGTATTCTAATTTTATACTAACATTTACATTATGCAACTAATTTTTATTTATGCAACTAACTTTTATTTATGCATACTAACATTTATATTATGCTACTAACTTTTATTTGTGCATACTAACATTTAAATAATATTTATTTATACATGTCAATGTTTATTTATATTTTAGATACTCTTCATAATTTTATTTAAACATTTACTAATATTTATTTATGTTTCTAATTAGTAAAGTTATGTATTAGTTATAAGTCTTATTACATGATTTATAAAATACATATACATATATACACAACGGATATATATATGCAACGGTTATAAACAGCAAAAACAACGGCTATATTTTTTTTTACCATAAATAAACATCTTTACCCTGCTTATTTTACCCACAACAAATATTTCTCTCTTCTATCATACAAATCAATTTCAAGAAATCAAGCTTCAAGATGATTCATCCTTTTGTGATAATCATGACTATAATAGTCATGTTACTTTTCATCCCAATCATTAACATCGAAGATAATATGGAATTTCAGCTATTTTTAGGCTTGTATGCAATATTAGCTTTACCGCTTCTTTTTTGTGTAATATTTATTGAAATAAATGGACTTTAATTTTAATTTTTCTTTTGTTTAAAATTTATAGATACATTATGTCCAACATTGCAAAGCTCGAGTTTGCAGCACTTGAAGTTAGTGGGAAAAACTATGTGTCATGGATGATAGATGTAAAAATGCATCTTGAATCCATGAGAATCTCAAATACTATATATGAATTTAATAATTGCTTGGCACAAGACAAAGCAAAAGCACAAGTTTTCATTCGTAAGCATATTAATGAAATGCTGAGATTTGAATATCTTGATGTTATTGATCCAAGTATTCTCTGGAATCTTTTGAAAGAAAGATTTGATCATCAAAAGGAAGTTAAACTTCCAAATGCTAGAGATGAATGTGATGATATTACCTTCATAAAGCTTCTGGCTGGAACTGAGAGGAAATCTTTGATGCCAACTCCCACACTCCTTGCGAAACCCATAGGATTTCCTATTACACCAGGCGACCCAAAAACCTGAAGAAGAAGAAAAATATGTAAAAAACTAAAATTTAACTTCACATATATAAAATATCTTCTATCTAACGGACCCTGTACATTTCATGAAGAAGTTGGCGTGTGTAATGTATGATCATGATCTCTCGTATGGATTCCAAGCTAGCCAACTGATGAGAAATTGTTAACCGCCTCAGATGAATCCTTGCTCCCTCCACGTGAGCAAGAGCCATTAGACCTCTCTGCATGTAACTAAAAGTATTAAGTAATTAACTTTATTCTGAAAAATATCCCAATACTCATACATACATGGATAAAAAATTCTCTTGATGTAAGTATTCCATTCCTTAGCATCCACGGACTGCTCGAAAAGCTGCAAAACAAAAACACAAACAAAAAGAACATATTTACACATATGCCCTTCCTTCTCAGTAGTCAGTAGGGAGTGAAATGAATGAATCACCTTAGGGTCAAAGTGATGGGGGCCACTTCAAGCAGTTCAACGTATATTTTCTTCTGTTTTCTTGCAAGGAGATATATTTTCTGCCAAGGTGCACCAATTGGCACTATTGATGGTAATAAAGGAAAGCTTTCATTATCAACAAGATCCCCACCTTCTACCTTTTCAGTCTCTGAAAATTTACTCTTCTTATCATTAACACTCATGTTTGAGGAAAGAGGCAGCAGGACTGAATCCATATGTGGCATTCCTCTGCTATGGAACCTTGAGGATACTGCCTTAAACAGATCAAACAGACTTAAAATCACATCTTGCTCAAGCTCAAAATGAAAATCTGTCATTCTAAAACAAAGGAAATTGTTAGTAATTCATAAACATTTAAGGGTGGGTATTTATTTACATGTTATAAACAGAATAATAAATACTTTAAGTTTATATGCTCAAACGAAAGCAAAGCTCTATCTTTATTCCTCCATTTTGCTGCAGCCAATGAGAACACAGGCTCACATGAAGCATCTTTACTTTTGATCTGACTCTAAGAGGTCGCCATTTGTTTATACTCATGATCAAAAGATAAAATAACAGGGTAAGGTGTGGTTGGTAGTTGGTTATCAATCTGCAAATCGAAAATTTTCAAGGAAAACTTTTGCTGATCCAAACTTTGAACTAGATCAATGCTTGTGTTCCTTGCACATGCAAAAACTAACTCCTACAAATGGGGAAACTTTATAAGAATGGTGAAAATGACATCTTAAATTTGTTTATAGAGTAATGGTACCTGTGGTTGAGAACTCATAACAGAAATTCCAATGAAGGGTATGAAAACCGATAATCTTTCACAACTTTCTTGCTTTTGGTCATCTTCTCTTTTATCAATTAACCTAAGAGAACGCAAGATTTTTATATTATCAAAGATATGATAACTGGAATCAATGATGCTAAGAACCTGTATGATATGGAAAAAAAATGTAGCACTTAGAAATGGAATAAAGTGATAAATAGGAATGTTTGCATCTGAAATACAACAATTACACCGTCAATGCTCCTTCGGCATGGACAGATATTAACAACCTTCTCTCAACTTTTTGCCAAAAGGAATATCATGAAAGGATTTAACACAATGTACACATTTTTGTATAAGTTAGAAAATTTACCTCAGAAGTTGAAGGTAAAACCACAGGTTTGTACTCTTTGGCATCATCAAGAGTATAAGATCCTACTACCCTCTCAGCAAACACCTTGGAGATTAAAATATTATGAGTACTTAATCAATAATTACAAGATATGATTTGTAAATGGAATGCATACCATACCTCAATAGTTAGACGATGTGGGTAAGAAGGTTCATCCCATGCATAAGGGCAAGATGTGTAGGAATGTATAACAGTCTCAAAAGCTTCACATTTTTGTTGATAAATACGTAGTCTCTGCAACATGTCAACAAAATTGAATCATTAATCAAAACATAGGGAAATTAAGAAATGAAGAATATGCAGGAAGTAAGTAACCTCCTTTGAGAAATTATCAGTCCTGTAAGGCATAAATCCCGTATCATCATCAGATAAAAGAATCAAATTGGTCCCAGAATCTCCATGTGGATTCCCAACAATCTTGTCATCTCTGATTGCATCGTCAGCATTTTGAACCTCTACACGAACCATACTTACAACACCAGTAACATAGTTTCGCATTTTCAATTGTGTATCACCTAAATGTTCTGGAAAGAAACACCTTGACCACTGCCATCCAGGCTCATCAAAACGAGCAGAAACCAGTAATTCCCTGTTTTATGTAACTACTACTTATTATTATTATATAAGCACAGCATGTGAACGAACTGTGGTAAGAAAAAGTTACACCTTGTTATGTCTGTCCAATGAATATGGGCGTGTTGTCCCACCTTCAAATGGTATATAAAGTCGGACCCTTTCTGCCTATAACACAACTCCTTACTGCATGCATTGCTAATAACATATCTAGGCTGAAAATTGATAATCCTTGTTCTTCTAGAATATGGCCCAGAAATAGCACTAGATGCAACAGATATTACATATGAAGAATTGGCTGATGATCGGGGGATAAGAACTGTAGTTGAACCGGTTGGTGGGACAAGGAAGAATTGACTAGACCATGTGTAGTTTGAGGCATCAGATTCAAAGCGGGACCGACTAACTCTAACCATGATCTCACTCGAAGCAATATTAGGGTCAGGAGAATACATGCGAAAGTTGACTTTTTTGCGACTTGTTTCATCCAAGTCAATCTGTTGGTTGTTTGAAACTAAGCTTTTTTCCTCATCATAGTGTGTGCTAATATTCTTCTTAGATGAACTGAAAGATTCCTTTCTAGTGGAAACAAGGTTATTGTTTAGGGGAAACCTCCTCATAGTCACACCCTCATTGTTTAAGATTTGGTTTGAAGACAAAAGGCTCAGACCATCTTTTTTGCCCAAAAACAGGTCCTCTTCATCTAAATCATAACAGGAAAGCAAAGTGTCGCGCATTGTCAGATCATTAGTTGAGTTTGCAATCGTGAGGGGAAAGCCACAACAGTTGTACAATAAGAAGGGAACAAATATGCAGATTTCACGAGCCCCATAGAATGCATCCATCACCTTTTCCATTGTCACATATAATGGACCTACACAAAAAACACATCAGCTTTTGTGAGAGAGAGAGAGAGAGAGAGAGAGAGAGAGAGAGAGAGAGAGAGAGAGAGAGGAAGATGAGGAAAAAAGTGTACGTCACCTTTAGAAATGTCAGCAGTGAAGTTAATGGATTCTGAAGAAGAAAACTTTGTTCCACTAAATTTAGCAATTTCACTGAACTTTTTTGCACGTGGGAACTTGAGAACAGAAGGTCTAAACCCGCGTATATCAAAAGTTAACGAAAGATCATGTGAAGAATCAATATGATAAAAAGAAGTTTCAACCTGCAGATGTTAGAAAACTATAAGTCATGATGAAATTATATGGACATAAAGAAAATGTGGAAGATAGATACCAACCTCTGAAAGCAGCATGCTACGTGAAACTCCACCACTCTCAATCATGACAGATACTTCAACTGGTAAATAGTTTTTCAGTATTAAAGGATTACTTAATGTAATCAAGTGAATACACCTTTTATTTGACTGATCCTGGTTCTCTATCTTGTCAGCAATAGCATCATGAATATATATAAATTTGATCCCTTGTTTACCCTCCCAGTCCCAGCAAAAGGCAAACACACATCATGCACAGACACACATCAACGAAATGGATGACTACTTGGAAGAGAAGGGTAGCAGACAAATGACCTCAAATGTCCAATCTTAGTTTCATTAGAAAGAATATTGGAAATGCTATAAGCTTCACTCCATAGGTAAGTGTTCCCTAATGGACGCCATCTTATCCGACCTGATTCTGCTAAATGTAGAGGAAGAGGAAACTCGTGTCCTGGATATACAGGGTCTAGAATCTTGGGAGATACACCAAATGGGATATCGAATCTGACTTCAAATGGCATTGTTGTTGCATTTGTGAGGATGACCTGGCATTTTATGAATCTTTTTAGAGAAAATAGAAACCATTAGAAGTAGAACTAAACATGGGTAAACAGTAGACTTACTGTTGAGTACAAGCGGACTAACTTTGTGTATCGTTGAACTGAAACATCAATCACCACAGGAACAACATACACACTATTGACACCTTTAGAAATATCCCTGGAATTATTGTCAACTGAATTGGAAAAATCCACCTCAAAGAAGCTAACACCAACAAGATAGATAGAAACAGGAGTTGACAAAGTGGAAGTTCCTTCAAGCTGAATAACTATATAATGATGTTGTGCATCAGCGTATTTTTTGTCTCCTAGATTGTCAGTTGAATGGCTAGGTTTAAAGCCAAAGGTTTGTTCATCTGTATTATCATCAATGTACACTGGATATGAAGAACCAGGCTGCACGTATTTTCCATCTTTCAATATATTGAAACCATCAGCTTTGGAAATGTAAAACACTAGAGGGAGTGAAGTTAAGTTTTCGAATGTGTAAGGGGCGTATCTGCTGGCTAGTGTATTTGTATTTTCATTGGTGTGAGCTGCTGCTGTTAATCTTGAGTTTTCAGGAAAAACATTCAGACTCATGAGATCCCAAGCATCCGTAATCATATCAAATGTTCTGAAAGCAACCTCAATGAAGGATTCTGTAACATTGATATTGAGATTCATTGTTCACTCGAGATGAACATCTGTCATGACTGGGCTGTTTTGAAGGGCGCTTTTTCCTTGCTCTCTTCTTAAGCTTGCTTGGAACTTCCAGGGTTCAAGGAAAGGCTCCCATAATACCTGGAGAGTATAATCCAAAATAAGTTATCATCAAATCAATTCATTCATAATTTGCTAGAAAAATTACTTCACCTTATGAATGTTATTGTAGTTCACTTGAAGCTCACTATCAACCCATCCTTCCATCACATTTGCAGTTATGATACCATGAAACAACAAGCTTCCCATAAGAATCTCTAGTAGAGGACCATTGGAGCTCCACTAGATAATCAAAATCACAACAGATTAAATAAACATGAGTTATAGTTTTGAAAATGAGAAAACAGTTTTACATACCTTTTCATCTGTCAAAAGAATGGAAACCTTTCGTAAGTGAAATCTGAAATTTACACTGCCAACTGAAAGCTGAGAAGATCCGGAATCTTCTGACGTTGTTTGCCACAAGTAAAATGTGTGATGTGAAAGCCAAACATCTAGATTATCACAGTGAACCTCTGTCTTCAAATGCATGAGATCCATATCATCATTTACCAACTTCGGCTTCTATATCAATTTCCAATAACTGAAAAAGGGGCCAAGAATGGACACTCTTGTTCTGAAATAGTTCAACTGTTCCCATTGCTTTGCCCAGATTGGACTTCAAATTTACTTTTTTGCCATTGATGTTCGCCTCAGTGCACCTACTTTGCAAATAAATATATATAGAAAACTGTTAAGATTTATGGAGTCTTGAATAAATTGACAAGTTCCTAAGAGTTCAAGGGCCATAAATGAAACTTGTAAATTAAAACAATTGAATATTGAATTGGACGCACTATCAATTGTTTAATAATATTGAAGTGGACGGCAGCTCTATTTTGGACGGCTAAAGAAATCAACGCATTCTTTTTTCAAACTTTGCGGCATATATATATTCTAGTCAAATATAGCGGCAATTTGTGTAAACAAAAGAAAAAGACTTACGGCTCTCTCCTATATATATATATATATATATATATATATATATATATATATATATATATATATATATATATATATATATATATATATATATATATATATATATATATATATATATATATATGAATTGTAAGAAGAGCGATGTAGCGTAGCGTAGAACAACAAAAGTGCTGAGTGATATTACCATTTGTAATCTTATAGTGAGTTAATATAAAATCTAGTTGCGCCCGTGGACGTAGGATTTACACCGAATCCGAACCACGTAAAATCCTTGTGTTCCTTCTTGCTTTATTTCCTTCGTGTGTTTGTGTGTGTGATAGTGTGTTTCCGCTGTGTGTACCCGGTCCGATTCCTAACAACTGGTATCAGAGCCTGGTTAGCGAGGTTTTGGAGGGTACGATCGTTTTTTTTATCACACACGAGTGTACCTAATTTTTTTTTTGTTTGCCGTAATGGCTGAAGACAAGATTATAATCGAAAGGTTCAATGGTTCTGATTTTAGCTGGTGGAAAATGCAATTAGAAGCATTGCTATGTCAGAAAGACTTGGACATGGTACTCGGAGACAAACCGGAGAAAATGGAAAAAGCTTTTGAAGATGCGTGGAACTCAAAGGACAAGAAAGCCAAGGCGGTTATTACATTGTCATTGACGAAGAGCGTTGCTTTCAACATCATGAATGAAGCCACAACACGTGGTATGATGGAGGCTCTGTCAAATATGTATGAGAAACCATCGGCGGCTAACAAGGTGTTCTTGATGAAGGAGTTGTTCACTACAAGGATGAATGAGGAAGGCTCAGTTACGGTTCACATTAACAATCTAAATTCAATTCTGTCCAGATTATCATCTGTGGGAATTAAATTTGATAACGAGACTCAAGCATCACTGCTACTAGCTTCTCTACCTGATAGCTGGTCCGGAACAGTTACCGCTGTTACGAGTTCCGTGGGGACCAGTGGTATGACTTTTGAAGGGGTTAGAGATTTGGTTCTAGGCGAGGATATCAGACGCAAGAATCAAGGTGGATCTTCCTCTTCTGATTTATTAAATGTCGGAAGAGGTAGAGGGAATAGCAGGAATAGTGGAAGCAGTGGGAGTCGGGGAAGAAGTTCATCTAGAACTAAGAAGAATGTGAAGTGCTGGAACTGCCAGGAGGTGGGACATGTTAAGAGTCAATGTCCAAAGAAAGAATTGAACATTACCGGTGCTGAGAGTGTGTCTGAGGATGATGCATTGATACTCAGTATGGAAAGTTCTGTAGACTCTTGGGTCATGGATTCAGGGGCTTCGTTTCACGCCATGGACAACGGGGAAACGATGGTGAATCTAAAAGAAGGAGATTTTGGAAAGGTACGGTTAGCAAATGACGAGATGCTTCAAGTAACGGGCATGGGAGATATTGATCTGGTTACTTCATTGGGAACTACATGGAACCTGAAAAATGTCAAGGTGATTTCGGAGCTGAAAAAGAAATTGATTTCTGTTGGTCAGCTGGATAAACAAGGACTGGAAGTAAGGTTTGGTGGTGGTAAATGGATGGTGGTCAATGGTAATTCGGTGATTGCTCAAGGTTTGAAGCGTGGGTCATTGTATATGGTTGAGGTACCTGCTGAGGGAAGTATGACCGTCCCTGTTAAACAAGACAAAATCTGGTTCGCTAAATCTACGGCTAAGAGAGTTCATTTTGCAAACATAAATTCTGGAGCCAAAGAGATGTTAGCTGAACGAGTTCGAAAGTCTAAACCATTCAGGGGATTCTGTGACAGTGGGAGCACGGGACGTGTTTCGGGTACAGTTACAAAGAGTCGTTGGGTTTTGAAGACTAAGACTGAAAAATTCTCTCCTGTTGGATGTTTGCTATGTTTGGAGAGTGTTAGTGGCCCTCGGTGTATCTCTGGATCCGGTGGAGTGTCCAAACTAGTTGAGACAGAGGATGAGTCGGTGGTGGGATTAGCCACGACTGAGTTGGAGCTAGTGGGAGCTTCAACTGGCCCTTCTAGTAATTGATGATGAGGGGCAGCTGCAACTAGAGAAATCAGACTAAGTTTTAGCTTGTTCTTTGGAACTGGAAGCCTAAAAGGACTTGGTTGTTTTTAAGATTACTGGAGTAATTGAGAGTTGAATGGCGGAGAAAAGCTAAAGTTGTTCAAGCCTCCAAGTGGGAGATTGTTAAGATTTATGGAGTCTTGAATAAATTGACAAGTTCCTAAGAGTTCAAGGGCCATAAATGAAACTTGTAAATTAAAACAATTGAATATTGAATTGGACGCACTATCAATTGTTTAATAATATTGAAGTGGACGGCAGCTCTATTTTGGACGGCTAAAGAAATCAACGCATTCTTTTTTTCAAACTTTGCGGCATATATATATTCTAGTCAAATATAGCGGCAATTTGTGTAAACAAAAGAAAAAGGCTTACGGCTCTCTCCTATATATATATATATATATATATATATATATATATATATGACTTGTAAGAAGAGCGATGTAGTGTAGCGTAGAACAACAAAAGTGCTGAGTGATATTACCATTTGTAATCTTATAGTGAGTTAATATAAAATCTAGTTGCGCCCGTGGACGTAGGATTTACACCGAATCCGAACCACGTAAAATCCTTGTGTTCTTTCTTGCTTTATTTCCTTCGTGTGTTTGTGTGTGTGATAGTGTGTTTCCGCTGCGTGTACCCGGTCCGATTCCTAACAAGTGAATGATACATCAAGAGAAAGAGGCTTTTCGTTTTTTAATGATACTGAACATGTGAATTTCATGTCAGTTTTGGCGATATGTTCGTTAGCATTCGATTGTATCTTGTCAGAGTAGAGTTCTACTGACATGGATTCAACAGAGCATCTGATTTCTGTAAAGCTGACACTTAAAGATTCAATAGGAACTTGAAGCACATGATTTTCTTTAAAACTGTCTTTTGAATTAAGAAACTCTGAAACATCAGAAGTGAAACACATGGATAGATTTTCAACAGATGTGAGCTGGTCAATGACATCTAGCAATGCATCAAAGCAGCCAAGTATTTCACTTCCTGAAAAAAGAAAGACCATTGCATTAATCAAATATCAAGTATGTACAGAATAAATAACACAGTGACATAAAAGATGATATTCTACCTTCGACGATAAACTGACATTTATTAACCTTTGACATCATACATGTTGCAGAAGGAGAATCAGATCCATATGGTATTGTGATCCATATATCGCCACTACAAGGAGCAATTATGCTGATACTTGTCACTTCAGAAGCATTGTCTTTCCAAAGAATATGATGTAGAGATAAATCCCTCCCAAATACATTTAGACAATAATTTTGATCTCCAATATATCCAGGTGGAACAGAACACTCCAAAGAGATTTCTTTTAATAGAATGTCTGAATCACTATTCTCAATAAAAGTGAAGTACATCTGTGGAATATTAAGCTTTAGAAACTGGTAATCAGCATTAACCACAGGTGTAAACAAAACGGAGTCCAATATCTCAAACTTGTAATTGTAAGTGAAAGGAAAGCTATCTGTGTCCTTGGAACAATCGATACCAGATGACTCTTTTGCATTGGAGTTCCAATCAGGCATTGAGAAGTAACCAATGAGTACAGCTAGAAATTCAGTTGGCAATATGCATGAAACATTCTGAATACTAAAATCTAGTTCCATTCCATGATTCCCTTTTCTCACTCGAATGTTGATAACGAGAGAAAGATTGAGTAAAGCAGGGCCCCACAGAGAGTCTTGTAGAGTCTGAGGAAACCATTGTGATGAAAGGCTCAATCCCTCAGTTGAACACAACACATCCAGACAGCTTTCATGGATAGAAATAGAAGATTTAGCAGTAGGAAGTGTAAAATATGCAACAATGGATGAAGAGTCATGCAGGTGTAGTCTAATGCTTCTGAGATCAAGATTGATTACAACCAGATGAGGATCAGATACAGATAGTTTCTGGAATTCCTTTTTTGAACAATTTATCTTACCCTCTCTTATGTTGAGAACCTTCTTCCAGTCTGGATTGATGTTAATAAGTGAACTCTCGAGGCTAAGAAGAGATCTGTCATTGTGTATTGTAACAAAAGGGTAATGATCAACTGAAATGCTTTCCCAATCTGAAGAACAGGTGTCATAAAAATTGGAACAACCAAAATAAGAACCTGAGAGGACATTGTTACTATTACTTACCACAAATTCTTGATTTTTGTCATCATGTAAATGTGAAGAGCTATATTCTGGTAGCTTATCGAAAAATTCAATCAGCAATCCAATAATATGTGGATAGCAATGAAGATCAAGATCTGTCAACCATATGCTCAGATCACCATCATAATGTAACATGAGGCACCCATTATTAAGTTGGCTTAACCCATTAGGTGAAACATTTATAAGGTCCATGTCATCACTATTTTTCAACAAACGAGACGTTACTTTAAAAGCCCGTGTACATATCCAGAAAGATTGTGTGTGTTTCATAGTAATCAATCTCATATCCAAGTCCTGAAGAGAAACAGTTAATGTGCAACTTTCCTCTAACCCATTTTCAAGGTCAACAATGAAGCTACCAGACTCCAAATTGGCAACAACAGAGACACTGCTAAAGTTGTTTGATTTATTTGAGTCTGACGTGGTGCCCAAGTGTGAAGCATGATGGAGCATGTTAATGGTTTCAACTAGTTTCAAAACTGAACCAATTATTGATGGTGGCACGTGTCCCAAAAATGGTGCCACCACTACATAAACCTGAAACCAATTATTATTAATGGTGACAAGTGTGCGAAATTTTTAACTTTTAGTAGGATAATGTAAATACCTACCTCCATTGCTTTCAGTAATGATTCATCCTGAGCAATGCACAATGCTAAAGCAGAAGAAGCATTGAGCTTCTCCAGAATAGGAAAATAATAAGGATAGAATGGCACAAACAAGTTTATCTGCAGGAAGTCACCCATCAGTTATGTGATATGTGAGATGTTGAGTGAAAATGAGAGAAGATGCTGACAGCTGACCTGGAAGTCGACTAATTTAATTTCCAAGTGAAGGGTCCAGTTAGTGGTTTGGTCTAGGCTTTCTATTTTAATTGTTCTTTTGAGTCTTTATGATGTAATAGTAGGTTATTTTGGTGTTTACGGCTTTGTAGTGTGTTTACGACCTTAAACCCCTTTACGGCCGTAAACCCTGTTTCCGGCCCAAGTCTCCTATAAATAGAGGTTGTGTAGGTCATTATCGGTTGTTGATCCTAGAGAGTTCACGGTCGCTGTAAACAAGTTGTACCCGGTGTTTTTCAGTTATAAAGCGTGTGCAAGCTTGTTTCTATTCTACTTCTACTCCAATTCTTGTTCTATTTGATTGTTTGATTGTTTGATCACTAGTAAGATCCGTTTTCAGGACCTTACAATTGGTATCAGAGTAAAACCGGTGTCAAAGCATCATTCAATCGAGTTTTCGGACCGTTTAAACTAATATTCATCATTTTTCGAGATTGGGTTTGGTACTTTCACTGCTAAAAGGGATCGAATCTGATAAAAATTCGTGTTTACGTAAATTTCTGGGAGTTTACTGCCAAGTGATTACGACCGTAAACTCAGTTTACAGCCGTAAACTCAAGAATCTTCAAAGACAGTAAACTTTGTTCTTGGACCGTAAACAGAGCATCTTCAATAACCGAAAACTCATCTTCAAAGACCATAATCAGTGCATCTTTATTGACCGTAAACTCTTGGACCGGAAATCCGACCGTAAACTCAGTTTACGGCCGTAAACTATCTGACCGGAAACTCATTTTTGACATTCTTCTTGTTTTAGTTTTTGATTTAAAATTTAATAATCAATGGATTCTCAAAGTCAAACACATCATCATGAACTGGATTCTGTCATGGGCACAACCACACGTATTCCAAGACTGCTGTCTGCAGATGGGTTTCCTGAATGGAAATACCGGATTGAGAAGTATATTAAAATGAAAGACTTCAAAATTTGGAGAAGCATCATCAAGGGTCCTGTCCGAATTACCATCACTGTTGCAGGACAAGTGATTGACAAACTAGTTGAGAACTATACAGATGAAGATTTTGAGAAACTTGAAGAACAGGAAAGGGCTTTGGCCACTCTGACCATGGCTTTATCTCCTGATATAGCTCAAGGTTTCAGAGAGTATACTTCAGCTAAAGCTTTGTGGGAAGCCTTGATTGAGGTGTATGAAGGAAATGAAGACATGAAGGAAAGCCGCCAGGATATGTTGCGACATAAATTCAACATGTTTAACTACATTTCTGGAGAAACCCTGGAGGCACATCTGCTGCGATTCACAACCCTCACTACTGAGATGAACATATCTGGGATCTTCTTGACCAAGTCCGAGATAAATAAAAAGCTACTGAATGCTCTTCCAAAGTCATGGGACATGAATGTAGCTGTTATTAAGAAGACCAAGGATCTGAATCGCCTCACTCTTGCTGAAACAATGACGATCATCAAAGCTTGTGATATTGATGATAAACAGTGAGAGATTAACCATGTGAACTCGTATTCGACTGCAAATCTCGGAATTTCGTCTAACAATGCCCTTTCATCAATCAGTTCTTCCTCAGGTCAAGCATTTGCTGTTCAACAACCTCAGATTCAAACCTTTGTTACTGCGTCATCCATGCCTCATTCTCAAAGCCAGTCGTTTGTCACTCCACAAGCTGTTCCCTCCTCCAATGTGCCAGTTGTAGCCTCTTCCTCAAACACAAAGGAAAGTGATGACAATCTTGCTCTCGCCACAAGACTTGTTAACTGCTATAATGTTTTTGTAGCTGGAGAGCTTCCACCTCAGTTGTCATTTGCTGATCTGGATCAGATTCATCCAGAAGATGTGGAAGAGATGGATATTACGTGGCAAATTGCTATGGCAGTATTCAGGGCGAAGCAGTTTGCTAAAAAAAACAGGGAAGAATAACTGGGGGATGAATGCTGATAAAAAGGTAGGGTTCAACAAGGGAAAGCTGCGATGTTTCAACTGTCACAAGCCAGGTTATTTTGCTCGTGAGTGCCCGAAACCGGATCGAAGGTTGAACAATGACAGGATGATGGTTGCGGTGGGAAACAATCGTGGAGCTGATGTGGTCAACGGTGAGACTGTTATGGTTGCTCAGTCATTTGAATGGGAGGACCAGATTCAGGCTCTGAATATTTCAAGACCTGAAAATGCTCACCTAGTCCAAATCAATGATGATGCTCCCGTGAAGAATGTTGCAGCTGATCCTGAAGAAAAGATGATGGAGCTGCAGTTTGCACTGATGGTATCTTCTACTTCCGAACCCAAGAAAAGTGAGGTAAGTTTACCTTCTTGTTCTCAGGCATGTATTGATTATGTTAAAATTCTTCGTGATGAAATAGAATCATTGCGTAGAGAAGTAGAGGATTTTAGATATGAGGGCTATCAACTTAGAAAATGACAAAAACCCCTAAAGGCCCAGTTAGAAACAAAAATAAAGGACTTTAGGAGACTTCAGGAAGACTACAGTAACAAATGTGAAAATTATGATTATATCAAGAGACAGAATGCTGAGTTAACTATTGAGCTTGATACATTAAAAGGGCAATTTGAAACTGCAAATTTTGATTTTAAAAGGTTTGATGTATCAAGCGAGGTAGTTGCCAACATGATTGACCATTGCCTGCAGTTCAAACGAAACCAGCAAAAGGGTTTAGGATACGATAATGCACCTCCTCCTTTTAATCATACATATCAGTATCACCCTTTGACTAAAGAGGAGATTGCCAACGAACCATTCATGGTTTATGGCAAGCCATCTGGTTTTGTTTCAGGAGGATTTATTAATGTTGAAAGTACTAACCTTTCTACTTCCCCTGCAGATCAATCCTTAGATCAGTCAAAGCACGAAGTTGAAGGATCTGTTTCTCATAACAAAACTGAGTCTGAACCTCATGTTTTTGTTTCCAATGAAAAACCTTTTGTTTCTGATGTTGAAAATGACAATATTTTTTGTGATACTTCCGCATCTGCTCCTGCTGAATTAAACTTTTTTGAAGTGTTTGATGAATTATTTGATAATCCTGATGTTTGTGATGCTTCTAATGAAAACACACCAATTCCACAAGTCACACCATCTGATGCACCCTTACTTATCTCACAACCTATTTCTTAGACATGTTCTTGTGGGAAAAGTAAGGGTGTCAGTAAAGAAAATAAATCTGAGAAAGGCAATACCAGTTTTAATAATAATAAACAGATTTGTTTTAATTGTGGTAGTGGTGGTCATATAGCTCGAAATTGTCAAAATAGGATTTTTGTACATTATATGTCACCAAGAGGAGAGAACGAATCTAGAGGAAGGTCTTCAACTAGAAAGTCCTCAAGAACTCGTTCTCAAGATGATGACTGGAAGGATGATCGAAGTAGAAAAAGGGCGGTTTTTCAAAAGAATAAAAGGGTTTTTCATAACAAAGTCCCAAACAGTTTGCCAAAACCGAACAAGGCTCCGCCAAGATCGGTTTCGTCAAAGAGCAGTTCTGGATCTTCAACCACTTCTGGTAGAACTTCCCGATGCTCAATGCAAACTGATAAGAAACATATTTCAAACCACCTGTGACTGTTAGGAAACCTAAATATCATTATATGCCCAAATTAACTTCCAATCAATCATCAACATCCTCTGAAAAGATTACAAATGATGATTCAGAATTGAAGATTTTGAAAGATCAATCAGAGAAAGTGAAGAGCCAACCCAGGACAGTGATGACCTGGGTTCCCAAATCTAAATGATCCCGCTCATTTTGTAGGGACAGTTGCGGAGGAATGTCGTCAGACCTTGGTACGTCGACAGCGGCTGCTCCCGACATATGACAGGAGACATCTCCCAACTGAGCGACATTCAATCCTTTAATGGGGGGTATGTTTCCTTTGCGGGCGGAGAAGGTGGCAAGATCACTCAGAGAGGAACCGTAACAAACGGAGTGCTGAGTTTTGAGAACGTCAACTTTGCTCCCGAGTTAAAACACAGTTTGTTGAGTGTGTCTCAGATTTGTGACAAAGGTTACTCTACACATTTCACCGATAAAGAGTGCATGATTCTCAAGCCAGGCATTGTCATCCCAGAATAGTGGATTCTTGTCAAATCAAAGCGGGATGGAAATGCATATATTATTTATATGAACAGCAACATTCCTGAACAAGTCACTTGCCTCTTTTCGAAGGACTCAGAACAGAACGCAATGATGTGACACCGAAGACTCGGTCATGCTAACGCTAAAAACCTAAATCGTCTTGCAAAGAATGAGATGGTCTGAGGCTTACCTGTCAGAGACTTTATAACTTTTGAGAAGTGTGTGTCATGTGCCCAGGGAAAACATCATAGAAAACCACACCTACCAAAACAAGTTAACTCAGTCACTCAGGTGCTCTAGTTATTGCATATGGACTTATTTGGTCCGGTCAACGTCCTAAGCATCAACAAAAGTTCGTACTTTCTGGTTGTGATCGATGATTTCTCTCGTTTTACGTGGGTCTTCTTCTTATCCAACAAAGCTGGGGTTGCTGATCTGATAAAAAAGTTCATCGTGATGATTGAGAACCAAACCAACAACCGGGTGAAGGCGCTTCGTACTGATAATGGAACAGAATTCAAGAATGCAGTTCTTGATCATTTTTGCACAGATAAGGGAATTGTGCGTCAATACAGCTCTGCTCACACGCCTCAACAAAATGGTGTTGCTGAGAGGAGAAATAGAACATTAAAAGACATTGCAAGAACAATAAGAAGACGAAACAGATTGTAGAATCCTTCGACGTGCGTTGGTTGGAGGAGAATGAGACGGATGCTCGAGTGGGCCCTGATTGGTTATTTGATTACACATCGCTCTTCAAGTCCATTAATGTGTCTTCAGATGGTTCATCTGGGTCTTCCTCTAGTTCGAAGATTGTTTCTGAAGACGAAGACGAAGAAGTTGTTTACAGACCTCCAACGATATCCTCTTCACCACCTGAGGGGGAGTCATCTGCTCCACCTGAGGGGGAGTCATCTGTTCCACTTGGTAGTCCAGAGTCTCCAGTTCAAAATGATACTCCAGATGCTGATGCTACACCTCTTACCCCTATTGAAAGAGAGTTCATGTCTAGAGATGCTTCCGTTGTCACTCCAACTTTTATGGAACTACTCTTTCCTGAAGAAATTGCTAATCAGTTTGTAGCAGATTCATCTAATGTGGAACAATCAACAAATGATGGAGGTTTCAACATTCACAGTCTTCCCGTTTCACTCAATGATATCAGCCAAGAGATACCTTCAAGAATTCAACGCGATCATCCGATCGAAAACATCATTCGTCAGCTGGGTGATGGAGTTAGAACTAGAAGTCAGAGTGGAGATGTCAATACATGTCTCTATTCTTGCTTTATCTCTCAAATAGAGCCCAATAATGTTGAAATGGCTTTGAATGAGCCCAGTTGGGTAGATGCTATGCATGAAGAGCTAAATCAATTTGAAAAGCTCGGGGTTTGGAAATTGGTTGAGTTGCCAAAGGGAAAAAAGTCTCTTGATATACGATGGGTCTATCGAAACAAGCAGGATGATTCTGGCGTTATAGTGCGCAATAAAGCAAGATTTGTGGTTCGCGGGTTTCGACAAGTCGAGGGTCTTGATTATACTGAGGTTTATGCTCCAGTGGCTCGCTTGGAGGCTATTCGTATCTTCCTTGCATATGCTTCCTACATGAACTTCACGGTTTACCAAATGGATGTCAAGACAGCTTTCTTGTATGGCAAGGTGAAGGAAGAAATCTACGTTGATCAGCCCCCTGGGTTCGTTAACTCGAAGTTTCCTAATCATGTCTACAAGTTGGACAAGGCGTGGTATGGGTTACATCAAGCTCCTCGAGCGTGGTATGCGACTCTCACAAAGCACTTGCTCGATCATGGATACTCTCGTGGCACTATCGATCAAACTTTATTCATCAAGCATGTTGTTGATGATCAGATTCTAGTCCAGATCTACGTTGACGACATTATCTTCGGGTCTACCAGTCCACAGCTATGCAAAGAGTTTGAAGGCGTTATGAAAAAAAGGTTTGAGATGAGTTCGTTGGGTGAAATGACCATGTTTCTAGGGCTTCAGGTCAAACAAAATTCAACCGGAATCCTTGAGAAGTTCGGGTTTCAAGACGCAAAACCTGCATCGATGCCGATGGCCGAAAGACCCCTGCTAAATCCAGATACTGATGGCGAATCCGTAGATCAGACACACTACATATCTATGATCGGATCGTTGATGTATCTTACTGCAAGCCGTCCAGACATCATGTTTGCAGTTTGTCAATGCGCACGTTATCAGGCTAATCCTAAACTTTCACATCTTATTGCTGTCAAAAGAAATTTTCGGTATATTAAAGGCAGCCCAAAATTGGGTCTTTGGTATCCGAAAAATTCCGAATTTGATTTATATGCATTTGCTGATAGTAATTATGGAGGCTGTGAGCTTGACAGGAAATATACATCAGGATGGTGTCAATTCCTTGGAGACAGGTTGGTGTCATGGCAGTGCAAGAAACAGCATACCGTCTCAACCTCAACAGCAGAAGCGGAATACGTTGCTGCATCTGCTTGTTGCTCTCAAGTTATCTGGATCCAACATCAGCTGTTGGATTACAGTTTGAATTATCTAGAAACCCCCATCTACTGTGATAATGAGGCTGCGATTCAAATTGCTAAAAATCCTGTCCAACATTCCAAAACCAAGCACATTGATATCAAAATTCATTTTATCAGAAACTGTTATGAGCGCTCGCTCATCCGGCTGGAACAGGTTCCCTCTGCTAATAATGTGGCGCATCTGTTCACCAAGTCTTTTAACAAAGCTCGATTCGATGTGCTTGTGGGATTTTTAAAAATGATTCGTTTTGAGGATTAAATTTTTGTTTTAGGTTAGGTTAGTTTAAATTTGTGCATTTTAGTGATTTCATTCTCACCCATGCACAAATTTAGGGGGAGAAATAAACAAAAACCAAACAAAAATTGAAAATTTCAAAAATCCAAAAACATTAATAAAAAAAATCAGAAAATCAAAAATATGTTGCTAATAGTTTTATTTGTAGGTGATGTGACGGGAAGTGATATTATCAAGTGATAACAGGCAATCTGAATCTGCGTAACGTACCAAAACTAAATCGTCTAGGCTCTGTGATTCGATGCGCTGGTAGGCACGAAAGATTCTAAATGGACTTGACTAGGCAGAGTTGAACTTAAGGAATTCAAAGACTTGACAAATTTTGACCTAGTTAAATCCGTTTAGCCTGACAATACGACGCTTGGATAGGTTGAGTAGGGAGATATACATGAGAATCTACTGGTCACATTAAAAGAACTCGTATCTAGAATTGTGGATTAACTTTTCCTCGATGTGCGGATTCTGTCCTTAATTCCGGTAATTATATCCCTAATCAAGATGCCCCCGATGTTCTAGTACCTGCTCAAACTCCTCGAGTTGTGGATCGATTTGATAAGGAACCAGCTCAAGCTCCAAATGTGGTAGCTCTGAAACGTGCCAAATTGGCCAAAGCAGCTGAGAAAGGTCAATTTTTGTTTAAAAGGAGTTTGAGCAGATACATTTGGATCAGTAATTTGCTTTGTCTTTAACACCTTGTCTTCTTCAAGATCAGCAACTTGAATCTTGAGCTTGGAGTTTTCAGTTAAAAGATCAGCCACCTGAATGTCAAGCTCAATATTCTTCTGATTAAGCACATTTATTTCCTTTTGAAGACCAAGAAGTGTGGGATTATCTCCTCCTGAGTGACCTTCTCCAATAGAAATTCCCTTGGCTCGGGAGGAAGGCATTGAGCTTTGTTCTTGAGCCAAATGCATGGCAAGCCTCACAGAGGCAATGTCATGATCAGGCCTGGGAGGAAAGAATCCAGCGGGAGTTGAAGAATCACCAGCTTCATAGGTGGTGCTAGGTCCTTCATTGATAGGTCCTGATGAAACAATAGGAGTAATAGTTGATGGTTGTGTTGGGAGGCCTTGAAGTATATCAGAAACAAGAATTCCCTGTCTGGGATCACGTCTTCTTCTTTTTAGAAGAGGTTGAGAGGTCTGGGTTGTTGTATGATCACTCTGAAGTGGTTATGTGGTAGGAGAAACAATATCAAGGGGAGGAATCCCTGACACTGTCTCCATAGGAGTTGCTGTGTCAACCACTTGTTTGTTAGTAGGAGGCGTTGATTCGAGAACATCTTCCGTTTCCCGTATCTCCGTTGCTGGATGAGCAACATCATGGATATTGTCAAAAAACACGTCGAGGTTTTCATTGGACAAAAGATTTTCATTGCTTCCAAAATTCAAGGAAATATCATCCTTGTCATAGCCAGTAAGATCGAGATCCTCGAATGAATCATGAGCATCTTCAGTGTTTGCAGATGCAGTTTCCTTAGTTCCTTCACTATAGTCACTTTGAACAGGCACTGACGTCATATCATGATCTTCTGCCACAAATGCATTAGGAACTGTTGTATCTTCTTCTTCATCGTGATCTGACACCGTGATAACGTCATCTTCTGAAATCACCCTCTCTGAAGACGTAGGCTCAGAAGATAACTTGTCAGAAGATCCATGAGACTCGGATGCTTCGTTCAACTCAGCAAATTTTCCAAACTTCACAAGCAGATACTTTCCTTGGAATACAACCTTTCCCTTGCGATTCTGCTTGATTAGCCCAACAGTATGTGGACCTAGAGACTTCATGTCTAAGGTGTCTCCCTCCTTGACCATCTCGGGGAATTGTATGTCAATGAACATTTGGATGAATCTAGGATACATTAAGAAAGTATCCCGGGTTATTGCGTTGATGTTCACCACGAATTCGTCTAAGATAAACTTCGAGAAATTGAAGTCTATCCCTACAGCAAGTGAAGCAATGGCTCCCATATTCCTCAGTGAGATCTCGTCAGCACCAGACCTTCTGCCAGAAATGCAGATCACAAAGACATGAGCCAAAAATCTCCAGTACGGTGGCAGAAGCTTCTTCACAATAGGAGGAAGGATGCCTTCATAACCCATCTTTTTAAGAATCTTTTGGACGTCTTTGATCCCAATCTCAGTAGGAAAACCAGGTTGATCATCAATTAGCAAAGCTTCTCTGATGAATTGTTCAGTTATCTCAATCTTGCATCCCTTCACGACTGCTTCAACAGTAACTGCTCCATCATTATCCCTTTTTATCTTGGCAGTCTTCCAGAATTCCCTGATGATGTTCTGATAAACGATAGGATTCACCGTGATAGCAGAAGCCAAACAACATTCCCTCAGCCTGTGGATCATCGACTTGAAATCTCCATGTGCAACAGGAGGATCCGCCAGTATAATAGCCAAATTGTGCATGTCAGCGAATTTCAAGTTTGTCATTTGATCTGCACTAAAACTGGCCACGAAAGAAAACAAAGATATTTGAACAATTAAGATTTAAGTTTTTCTTATTTAATCAATTTAATTTTGGCCCCAAAAATAATTTTGACCAAATGGAGTTTACGGTCAAATTAGGGTTTACGGTCGTAAACCCATGGTCGTAAGCTCATGGCCGGAAACGGAGTTTACGGCCGTAAGCTCCTTCGCCGTATGTTATGGCCGTAAGCTCCGAAAAACGATTTTCTTCGATTAAAGCCCTAAAATCCGTCGATTTGATGAACAAAACACATATTCACGGTCGGTTTTCACATGCCTTTGAGATTCACCGAACAATTTAACAAAAACGAGGAAATTTTTTTCGAGATGAGAGAGAGAGAGGGAGAGAGTTTACGGCCGAAAATTGGAAAATGAGGAGTGGGACTTGATTTTGGCTGTAAACCCTCCTTATATACCTTGTTCGATTTTAGCAGTTATCCACACAGTGTAAGGCACAGTCCAAATCCCAAAAATTTTCAAAAATAAAACCTTTTGAGAATTAAAAATTAAAATTAACATAAACTAAAAAATAAAATAAAAATAAAAAATAATTTCTAAAATTTAAAATTTAAAATTTTGACAATTATAAAAATAAAATAAAAATAAAAAATAAAAATAAAAGTAAAAATAAAAATACAAGAAGACTAGATTATCTCAACAAAAACTGAATATAATTTTGTGACACTGGTATCAAAGTTGTTAGACAGCCTTAATCAACTTGTCGGTACCTTTACCTTCATGTCTATGTCTGGTCGATCGCCGGTATTGTGATCCACTTAAACACGAAAAATTTGAGATAAATTTGGACAAGCTAAGAAAGACAAGACATTTTTTATCCTTTATTCTTAGATAAATTTCCTAGGGACCATTTAGCTGACGACGACCAGGGATATTGTTGTCCACCTAAATTGAGCAGCGAGATCTACAGACAATCTGTAAGTGTTCAATTTTAATTGTACTAGAACATGTTTCTCGCTTCCTGATATGCTCCAGTAATCAAGGACTTCCAGAATACTCCTTACATCGGGTGAGCAGACAATTATTAAGAGAGAAGATAGATTTAGAATGCATATGTTATACACCCAGGTCGGATCTCTTCCAATCACGCAGATGGTGAAACATATGACTAACTGAAGTTTTAGAGGGATTGAGAAGAAGAATGATGCATATACTGTGTACCAGGTCGGATTGAAAGTCACGCAAAGGAGACATTATATGGCTAACAGATAGAAAGAATTGCATAGATAGAAGATGCAGAGAAATAGAGTTGCATATGTTACAGTCTAGGTCGGATCTCTCGATCACGCAGAGGAGGCAACATATGACTAACAGACAGAAAGAAAGAAAATAATCTTCTACAGACCTAATTTATCGGAATTCCCCAGTCACCCCAATACCGGAATTAAGGACAGAATCCGCACATCGAGGAAAAGTTAATCCGCAATTCTAGATACGAGTTCTTTTAATGTGACCAGTAGATTCTCATGTATATCTCCCTACTCAACCTATCCAAGCGTCATATTGTCAGGCTAAACGGATTTAACTAGGTCAAGATTTTTCAAGTCTTTGAATTCCTTAAGTTTAACTCTGCCTAGTCAAGTCCATTTAGAATCTTTCGTGCCTACCAGCGCATCGAATCACAGAGCGTAGACGATTTAGTTTTGGTACGTTACGCAGATGTTAGATCCAGATAACTTGAGAGCAACAAGCAGATGCAACAACGTATTCCGCTTCTGTTGTTGAGGTTGAGACGGTATGTTGTTTCTTGCACTGCCATGACACCAGCCTGTCTCCAAGGAATTGACACCCTCCTGATGTAGATTTCCTGTCAAGCTCACAGCCTCCATAATTACTGTCAGCAAATGTATATAAATCAAATTTGGAATTTTTCGGATACCAAAGACCCAATTTTGGGCTGCCTTTAATATACCGAAAATTTCTTTTGACAGCAATAAGATGTGAAAGTTTAGGATTAGCTTGATAATGTGCGCATTAACAAACTCCAAAGATGATGTTTGGACGGCTTGCAGTAAGATACATCAACGATCCGATCATCGATCTGTAGTGTGTCTGATCTACAGATTCACCATCAGTATCTGGATTCAGCAGGGGTCTTTCGGCCATCGGCGTCGATGCAGGTTTTGCGTCTTGAAACCCGAACTTCTCAAGAATATCCTCCACATACTTAGCTTGATGGAGCAGGATTCCAATTGAATTTTGTTTGACCTGAAGCCCCAGAAACATGGTCATTTCACCCAACGAACTCATCTCAAACCTCTTTTTCATAACGCCTTCAAACTCTTTGCATAGCTGTGGACTGGTAGACCCGAAGATAATGTCGTCAACATAGATCTGTACTAGAATCTGATCATCACCAACATGCTTGATGAATAAAGTTTGATCGATAGTGCCACGAGAATATCCATGATCGAGCAAGTGCTTTGTGAGAGTCGCATACCACGCTCGAGGAGCTTGATGTAACCCATACAACGCCTTGTCCAACTTGTAGACATGATTAGGAAACTTCGAGTTAACGAACCCAGGGGGCTGATCAACGTAGATTTCTTCCTTCACCTTGCCATACAAGAAAGCTGTCTTAACATCCATTTGGTAAACCGTGAAGTTCATGTAGGAAGCATATGCAAGGAAGATACGAATAGCCTCCAAGCGAGCCAGTGGAGCATAAACCTCAGTATAATCAAGACCCTCGACTTGTCGAAACCCGCGAACCACCAATCTTGCTTTATTGCGCACTATAACGCCAGAATCATCCTGCTTGTTTCGATAGACCCATCGTATATCAAGAGACTTTTTTCCCTTTGGTAACTCAACCAATTTCCAAACCCCGAGCTTTTCAAATTGATTTAGCTCTTCATGCATAACATCTACCCAACTGGGCTCATTCAAAGCCATTTCAACATTCTTGGGCTCTATTTGAGAGATAAAGCAAGAATAGAGACATGTATTGACATCTCCACTCTGACTTCTGGTTCAAACTCCATCACCCAGCTGACCAATGATGTTTTCGATCGGATGATCGCGTTGAATTATTGAAGGTATCTCTTGGCTGATATCATTGAGTGAAACGGGAAGACTGTGAATGTTGAAACCTCCATTATTTGCTGACTGTTCCACATTAGATGAATCTGCTACAAACTCATTAGCAATTTCTTCAGGAAAGAGTAGTTACATAAAAGTTGGAGTGACAGCAGAAGCATTTCTAGACATGAACTCTCTTTCAATAGGGGTAAGAGGTGTAGCATCAGCATCTGGAGTATCATTTTGAACTGGAGACTCTGGACTACCAAGTGGAACAGATGACTCCCCCTCAGGTGGAGCAGATGACTCCCCCTCAGGTGGTGAAGAGGATATCGTTGGAGGTCTGTAAACAACTTCTTCGTCTTCGTCTTCAGAAACAATCTTCGAACCAGAGGAAGACCCAGATGAACCATCTGAAGACACATTAATGGACTTGAAGAGCGATGTGTAATCAAATAACCAATCAGGGCCCACTCGAGCATCCGTCTTATTCTCCTCCAACCAACGCACGTCGAAGGATTCTACAATCTGTTTCGTCTTCTTATTGTTCTTGCAGCGTCTTTTAATGTTCTATTTCTCCTCTCAGCAACACCATTTTGTTGAGGCGTGTGAGCAGAGCTGTATTGACGCACAATTCCCTTATCTGCGCAAAAATGATCAAGAACTGCATTCTTGAATTCTGTTCCATTATCAGTACGAAGCGCCTTCACCCGGTTGTTGGTTTGGTTCTCAATCATCACGATGAACGTTTTTATCAGATCAGCAACCCCAGCTTTGTTGGATAAGAAGAAGACCCACGTAAAATGAGAGAAATCATCGATCACAACCAGACAGCACGAACTTATGTTGATGCTTAGGACGTTGACCGGACCAAATAAGTCTGTATGCAATAACTAGAGCACCTGACTGATTGAGTTAACTTGTTTTGGCAGGTGTGGTTTTCTATGATGTTTTCCCTGGGCACATGACACACACTTCTCAAAAGTTATAAAGTCTCTGACAGGTAAGCCTCAGACCATCTCATTCTTTGCAAGACGATTTAGGTTCTTAGCGTTAGCATGACCGAGTCTTCGGTGCCACAGCATTGCGTTCTGTTCTGATACCTTCGAAAAGAGGCAAGTGACTTGTTCAGAAATGTTGCTTTTCATATCAATAATATACGCATTTCCATCCCGCTTTGATTTGACAAGAATCCATTATTCTGGGATGACAATGTCTGGCTTGAGAATCATGCACTCTTTTTCGGTGAAATGTGTAGAGTAACCTTTGTCACAAATCTGAGACACACTCAACAAACTGTGTTTTAACTCGGGAGCAAAGTTGACGTTCTCAAAACTCAGCACTCCATTTTTTACAGTTCCTCTCTGAGTGATCTTGCCACCTTCTCCGCCCGCAAAGAAAACATATCCCCCATTAAAGGATTGAATGTCGCTCAGTTGGGAGATGTCTCCTGTCATATGCCGGGAGCAGCCGTTGTCGACGTACCAAGGTCTGACGACATTCCTCCGCAACTGTCCCTGCAAAATGAGCGGGATCATTTAGATTTGGGAACCCAGGTCATCACTGTCCTGGGTTGGCTCTTCACTTTCTCTTATTGATCTTTCAAAATCTTCAATTATGAATCATCATTTCTAACCTTTTCAGAGGATGTTGATGATTGATTGGAAGTTAATTTGGGTATCCAATGATATTTAGGTTTCCTAACAGTCACCGGTGGTTTTGAAATATGTTTCTTATCAGTTTGTATTGAGCATCTGGAAGTTATACCAGAAGTGGTTGAAGATCCAGAACTGCTCTTTGACGAAACCGATCTTGGCGGAGCCTTGTTCGGTTTTGACAAACTGTTTGGGACTTTGTTATGAAAAACCCTTTTATTCTTTTGAAAAACCCCCCTTTTTCTACTTCGATCATCCTTCCAATCATCATCCCGAGAACGAGTTCTTGAGGACTTTCTAGTTAAAGACCTTCCTCTAGATTCGTTCTCTCCTCTTGGTGACATATAATGTACAAAAATCTTTTTTTCTTGGTGACATATAATGTACAAAAATCCTATTTTGACAATTTCAAGTTGTCTGTTGATGAGCCTAGAATTTATATCCCTAATCAAGATGCCCCCGTTATTCCAGTATATGCTCAAACTCCTCGAGTTGTGGATCGATTTGATAAGGAACCAGCTCAAGCTCCAAATGTGGTAGCTCTGAAACGTGCCAAATTGGCCAAAGTAGCTGAGAAAGGTCAATTTTTATTTAAAAGGAGCTCGGATCAAAATGCTCCTGGGAATCAACCTAACATCACTGTTATAGATCTTGGAGAGAAACGCTTTAGAGATGTATATGGTGATAGGTCAGGGATCGTTTCATGGGGTTTTCACGACACTTTAAATATGTGGATCGTGAGACGGAAAAGTGGCAACACAGAACTATATAAAGATGCTCATGATTTCCACTCCTAGACCAGGGTTGATCTTACAGAACTATCAAAAGTTCCTTTTGCAAATCCTTCAAATGATCCCAATGCAGAACAATTCAAGCATTTTTTGGAAGATCAAGTGGCAAAGGGTTTTCCTTCAATGAAGACTGCAGAGTCGATCATTAAACTATACCCAAGTATACTTGATCCCAAAACCAATCGTCCTGTTCGATCTGTGATGTGGCCAGCTACCAAACAAGTAAAACAGATTCCTGTACTTCAGAATCATCCAGATGGATCTTTAAAGTCCATGCTTTACTGGGTGTTTGATGAAACTACAACCTCTGTTGTCATAAAGCTTGAAAATGGATGCATTCGTTTATATGACAAAAGAGATTTGCTTCAGTTTGGGAAATGGGATATTCATCAGCTGAACCTTCATTAGATCAAGGTTGCAGAAGATATTTTTGAGCCAGCTGCTAAAGAATATGCGTCTATGGTTGCCGATATCATTAACAAAAGGATGTGGAACGGGGCAATGGGGAAGTCAGACGTGATGGTGGTCGACTAAGATTGAGTCCAAGCTAGCACCAAACCAAGGGGGAGATTGAAGGGTCCAGTTAGTGGTTTGGTCTAGGCTTTCTATTTTAATTGTTCTTTTGAGTCTTTATGATGTAATAGTAGGTTATTTTGGTGTTTACGGTTTTGTAGTGTGTTTATGGCCGTAAACCCTTTTACGGCTGTAAACCCTGTTTCCGGCCCAAGTCTCCTATAAATAGAGGTTGTGTAGGTCATTATCGGTTGTTGATCCTAGAGAGTTCACGGTCGCTGTAAACAAGTTGTACCCGACGTTTTTCAGTTATAAAGCGTGTGCAAGCTTGTTTCTATTCTACTTCTACTCCAATTCTTGTTCTATTTGATTGTTTGATTGTTTGATCACTGGTAAGATCCGTTTTCAGGACCTTACACCAAGAGATCATACATATATTGAATCTGAGTTCCTTCTAGAAGCTCACTTGAAGAATTGTCATCTATTAAATTCCTCATGAATTGAGATGGTACGTTGATATCTGGTGCAAAACAGCTAACATCATGCTTGGATGAAAAGGTGACAGCTGTTAATCCAAGTATCTGTATGTTAAGGTTTGAAGTTAATACAAATAATAATGTGAACCATTTAAAAAGAAATCAATACCAATTTATGTATCTCTGACTTCCCATTCTCCCAGGGAATAATTATCTTGATGTTTATTAAACTAATATCCCACATCATTCTCTTCCGACTTGACAACATGTATCTGCAAAACAAAACAAGAGAAAATACATAGTTGAAGAGATGTTTAGTTTAAATACAATCCCATTTCTAGACCCTAAAGGAAATAATATTATTCCAGTAAGATCATAGGAGAAGACATACTCGGCTTTCGATATTAGACGTGACTTCATGTCTTCTATCCCATTAAGCGAGTTTAGGACCTGTAACATGAAACCAGTGAAAGTTGTTTCTCAAAAACCTCATAAGGAAAAGTAAGTTAATCTTTCATAATAAGCTTCATGTTAGTTGTATCAAAAATTTATGTACCACTTTCCAGTCTTTCTCATCTAATCATATAGAATCTATTAGTTGCGTATTAATGGAATAATGAATTCACTATCTACAGATATAGAATGCATCTACTTTGAGACATGTAATCATGCAAGTACTTCAAAACATGTAAACTAGAATAACACTCACCCTTCCTTCATGACATTGAAAGGAAGCCAACACAGTATATAACTCCACAAAATTAACAAGATATGTTGAATCACATGTCATTTCAATCGGCTCAAGCAAAACCTAAAAACAAAGTTAAGGTTCATTGTCATTATCAGAAGTTTATAGCACAAGATATTTATTTAAAAAAAATGGAAGTTGGGTACCTTCAATGTCAAGTCACCCTCACGATTTGCTTGTGGTATGTAAGCTTGGATATTTAGAGACGGCTTCTCCTCTTGAATAAAATTCTCCTAAGAGATGGCCTGAAAGAAAATGGAAAATAGTCAAAAACTCAAATAACTCAAGACTTCCCTCCCTATAACAAGGCATGCAATAATACACATGAAGACACAAACCCTTTTCACACGTAAAACAACTTGCTTGTTTAATGAATTAATCATCTCAACACCATTGATTGATGCAGTAACAACAGCAGATTCCTCCCAAATCATGCATTCCACAAGATTCTCCTCAAAAACCAGTTCACCAATAGCACAGTCCAGATCCCTAGAAAAAAGAATAAAGTCTTAGAAACTACATTACGTAAAGATAGTTAAATAATTAGATAGATTATACTTATTGCGCAGAGTTGCAGAAATTCGATGTATAGAGCATTTAATGAAGGACAAAAGAAGTCTATCACTTCTAGCAGCATCAAGAACAGGGGAAGGTGTAGGATGAAACTTTGTTGCCTCATAAATGTCCTGTATCATATTATATATAAAGATGAGTTAAAGTGAAATCATTTTGGATGAATAAAAATAAGCTTAACAGTTTACACACATACATACCTTAATTACTTCATCTGAAACAACACCAGAAAACTGGCTGGAATCATCTGTACCTCCAGCCCCCAACATACCACGGGAAAGCCACTTCAACCATCCTTGTGGTTTGCCAGATGTTTGGTCATCATCCATGGTAGTATTTGCTTCACTATTTCCAAAACCAGAAGCTGAATCCACCAAGAACTCCTACATGTTCATAGTCTTTAATAAAATGTATAAGTAAAAAGCACATGCAATAGATATTAACAACAATGATCATAATCATACCTGAAGCTCATGTTCAGCAGCAGACCTGTAACTCAAGATATCTTCTATATCAGATACTTTCTCCATTTGGTCTAACTCCAAAACAATTTCATCATCCAGAGGCTGATCATAATTCATATACACCAAATAATGTTTGAATCATTTACACCATATAAATATAATGTTTAAATCAAGAAAACTGTATATGTGTAATGACCTCACCTGCTCTTTTCGAAGACATTCCAGTTTCAACTTGTACAACTTAACATATCGTCTTTTTCTGCCTCTGTAAAGTAAAAGGTTTTTAAGGGTTTAAGATTTCAAGCATTCCATGCACACAGCAAATGGTAGATCATAGATGAATAAAGAACAACTTGCAGACGTTCTCCTAGGTATTTCCATGAAGTTTTATTCATTCTTTTACGAACATCAGACATCACAGAGTTTTGAGCATAATGCCACCATTTTATCTGCCACCCCAAAGGTCTATCTGATATAGGTATCCCCCAAGGGCGATATCGTCCATATCTAAAAGACCAATGTCCCATCTTTCACAATCTTAAAGTGTAATTAAACAAGGATAACACCAACATTCCACTTACTTCTCTCTTAGCCGACAGGTGCATAGATAATCATACAGATGCAGTATTTGCTGCAATTAATCTTCATCAAGGGACAAAACCTAAAAGTCGGACATGTCAGTTGAATGTTGTTATGTATGAAATCTGACATAATACAAGTTAAGAAACTAACCAAGCCAGATAACTCGATATCAACCGAGTATTGTGCAGCATTATTCTCGAGCCTTCCAGACCTGTTCACCTGCAAAGTACAACAGTAAAAATCTAACTAATGTGCACTAGAAAATTGTTATGAGATGATGCAATTAGAGCATGACTTTTATACCGAAAGAGAAGCAGATACATCGACTGGGGACAACAAGTGAACATGTTCATCATTTTGAAAGCTTGCAGTAACCATTGACATGGAGTCTTCACCATTGTTGGTATACAGATCTTCAGCAGATCCATGAAAGGTTTTACAGTAGATTTCCAAACCTTGTATCTCAACAAGTTTGTTTACTTGGCCAGCTCTCACCTTTCCACTTACCCTGAAATTATATTAGAGTAATTCAGAGTTTTAAGTAGTCGATAAACTGAGAAAAGATCAATTGGACAGATGGTTTTTTGAAACAAAGTGTGCAATTGATAACTTTTTAGGTTAAGGTATTTGAAAAAAACATATATTTATCTTTGGAAATGCTACATACAACAATATGATTGTAGAGAAAAAAAGAGATACCCAACAAGATTTTGCTTCCTTGCAGTCAAACTAGCCAACTTCAAACCAAATACAGTCTGTGCCTTGTCATTTGAAATATCTCTATATACAACATGGACATTCCTGATGGTGACTTGAATGCCATCAATAATATGGAGAACATGATGGAAATAAAAAAAAACCTGAAGTTTACTGAAAACTTATTACAGGATAAGTAACCCTAACAAGCAACAGAAACACAGACGTAAGTGTTTATGATTTTATCATTATTAACAAGTTAAAGCAACATGGAATCTCACTACCTTCGCAGTAATGTATGAAATAAATGATTTCCCAGTTTGATTATCATTATCTGCAAAACAACAGAATATATTAGCACCAAAAATGTGAAAAATATTTGCTGTTTTTATAAAAAAAAAAAGAAAAGAAAAAAAAAGGTTGTGTCCCAGAATGTCACCAATCCCATATCTCCATATACGACAAACAACATTTCTTTACCTGTTTTTCCCATTAATTATCATCACTCAATATCTGCAAACTTGATTTTTTCTTTATTTTGCCCTCGTTAGGGAACATTTTAGATATTTGACCAATACCCAACGTTTTTATTATATATTGTCAAATCAAACTTTACGTCTTCTTGGGATGAAAGAAGTAGATAAATTAACAGTGAATAACTAACACTCACTTTTACCTACAACTACTAAAAAGTATAGTAAAAGGGTGATCTTAAACAACTCTGGAAGATCTAAGAAATTTTAAAACCGACAACAGTGAAGAAAAAGCTGCCTAATTTATATACAGGACAGACAAAACATGGTTGCATTTTCACTAAACTACAAAGATTGGACTTCTCTAGATACATGGATGCATATCATCCTAATGCACAATGAAAAACAGGAGTTATAACAATGTAACCTATAGCTATAGGTGGATAGCAGTCACTCACCACACACACGTTGCGATAACTTTGCCAATTCTGCTGTAGCAAGTTTGGCCTTTTTTCCAGCAAATTCTCATCTTTCAACATCATCAACACTCCACTACAAAAAGAATAGTTGTTTACATTAGATTTTTTGTGTTAAGCTGACCTGGCAGGGAAACCCTGGGCCCAAGCAATGTAAAGTTATCTAATATGATGGAGATGCACAATACTCATATCTTGATATGAGATATCACTTACCTCTTCATCCTCACGTTGAGAGGCACAAACTAATATATCCTACAAAATTATTATAATAGGGTCCCACCCAAGCTTTTTCCAAGGAATTCTAATGCTTAGCCTCCCAACCCGACCTATCAAGCACTCACAGATGTCAAATCATCACAGCCATAGCTCAAACATGAAAAACCACATCCCAGAAATAACAAAGTAAAATAAGTATTGCAAGGTGGTGTTTCAAATAAGGGGATCCGGAAGGAATGATGGCCAACATATTGTCCGGAAGTCGTCTGACCGGACCAAAAGATGATTGGTCCGGAATTCTGTAAGACTTAACAAGTTTAAAGGATGCACATACCTCCGGAGGAATGGTGCTCACCGGAATGGGAATGTTAAGTTCCTTGAAGATTTGCTCAATCGTCAGGGCCCAAAATCCAGGGCTCGAAATTTCATTCGGCTTCCTCTTGATGGGAAATTTGCAAAAGTCTTGCCATAGCACTTCCGGAAGATCGACTGCGTTGTTGCGTCCGGAATAGATGCTGAATACCACGTTCAGTCAGTCCCTGCTAAGAGTATCAGTGCCGCCATGCTTGCCTGATAGACCACGAATGATTAAGTGCATGAGAACGGTCTTGAGCCCGGAAACTGCAGTCTTCTTGAAATCCTTTGCACGATAGTCTTGATTGTACCCAATGAAATTAAGAAACGTCTGAAACTCTTCAGCAATTGGTTCCACTACTTTGAAACCAGCAGGGTTGGGAGAAATTCCAATGGCTTTGAGGAAGGTCGCTTTATAAACAGGAATGGGGCGATCATCGATGATGGAAGCCATCAGAACATCATCTTCAAGTTTGATGCTTGTGAAAGCACGATGAAGATGAGAAAGAGGAAGTGGAGGATCTGGGATTTTGGTAAGTGGAATGGAGAGAGGATGATAAGCAAGGAACTCAATCATGATCCTGATTGATTCATCGTAGTCAAGGGGATTTAGTGAAAACAGTTGAGTGGTGTCACGAAGAAAAGGTTCTTGATTAGCCGACGACGATGAACCCTTCGATCCTTTCAAAGATTTCTTCCTGGCAATGGACTTCTTTGGGGTTTGAGCAGTAGAGGCTTGGTTCTTGGAGGACTCCATTGTTGAAGAGGATGAGAGCTTGAAGAACACGAAGAACTGTGAGGGTTTTAGAGAGGTTTGAGAATTGAGAGATCGTAAAGTGGTAAAGGTAATTTGTGAAAAGGTATTTATAGGTAGGAAAAGTCGGGTCGGGTTGGAAAAGGTAATGATGAGGATCCGAAATCCATCGGGTCGCATTTAATGTTGGGAAGATGAGATTAGACACTTGAAATGAAAGGGCAAAGCAATTGGTCTAAAAGTGGGAAGTGTAACCGTCAATTCGTTTTCCATTTTAGAGGGCGTGCAATCGTGTCACACAAACGAGGAAGATTGGATAAGGATCTTCCTGAAAAGTAACCGTTAAAAAAACGTTTCACCTCATTTCCTCTTGGTATTCCGGATGAATTGTTTCGGACAGTGGATGATCCGGAAGATAAGAGAGATGTTCCGGAATAAGTATGATAAAAAAGGTTTTCCGGAACAATTTTGAAAATTATTGGAGCATTTATGAAAATTCCGGAGCACTGTGGAATTCCGGAGCAAATTAAGATTCCGGAGCAAGTTTTGAAATTCCGGAGCAGATTTGAAATTCCGGAGCATGTTTTGAAATTCCGGAGCAGATTTGAAATTCCGGAGCATGTTTTGAAATTCCGGAGCAGATTTGAAATTCGGAGCATGTTTTGAAATTCCGGAGCAGATTTGAAATTCCGGAGCATGTTTTGAAATTCCGGAGCATGTTTTGAAATTTCGGAGCAGATTTGAAATTCCGGAGCATGTTTTGAAATTCCGGAGCATGTTTTGAAATTCCATAGCAGATTTGAAATTCTGGAGCATGTTGTGATGATGGTCGATCCAGATCGTCGTGAAGAAGAGAATGAACTGTACAACTTAAGAAACTCAAGGGATAATTAGTAAAAGAGATAAGTAAAAGGATCCTATGTATTTAGAGGAAAAATAGTTCTGAAGCAAAATAAATGAGTTCGGAGCATATTTTTCTTCTGAATACTTCGATGAAAGAGAACATGTCTCCTGAAAGAATTGAGGATCAGGCATCATCATACCCATTTTGTTCAGAAAACCATTAAATTTGGTTTCGTGCCTTAGTAAAGACATCAGCAATTTCATCGTCATATGGAACAAAAATAAGTTCGATGTTACCATTTAGATCATGATCTTTAATAAAGTGGTACCGAATGTCAATGTGCTTCGTCATGGAGTGCTGAATTGGATTGTGTGAGATGGCAATGGCACTTTGAGAATCACAGTAGATAGGAATGCGTTGAAATCGGTAACCATAATCCAAGAGTTGAGATTTCATCCAGAGAACTTGAGAAGTACAGCTGGCAGCAGCAATGTATTCAGCTGCGGCTGTAGAGAGAGCAATGCAGTTCTGTTTCTTGGATGACCAGCTGACTAAACGACCACCTAGGAATTGACATCCTCCTGATGTACTTTTCCTATCGAGTTGAAGACCGCCATAGTTCGAATCAGAGTAAGCTTGCAGAAGGAAACTTTCATTTGCTGGATACCAGATTCCGAGGTTCTTTGTACCTTTGAGGTATCGGAAAATTTGTTTCACAGCCAAAAGATGAGACATCTTCGGATTGACTTGAAATCTGGCACACAAGCATGTTAAGAACATTATGTCCGGACGACTTGCAGTGAGATAGAGTAAGGATCCAATCATTCCACGGTACTTCTTTTCATCTACTGAAACACCCGAAGGGTCGGCAAAGATTTTGTGACCGAAGCCCATAGGTACCTTGGCTGAGGCACGGGTGTCCATAGAGTATTTCTTAAGAAGCTCAGAAATGTACTTCTCTTGGTGAATGAAAATACCTTTGTTAGTCTGTTTGACTTGAAGGCCAAGAAAGAAGCTTAATTCTCGATTCATGCTCATTTAAAAACGACTGATCATAAGTTTGGCAAAATCAGCAACCATAGATGAATCGGTAGATCCAAAAATGATGTCGTCCACATAAATTTGTACCAGCATGAGATGTTTCCCATTTGATCTTCGAAATAAAGTGGGATCCAGTATACCTCTTTGAAAACCTGAGCGCTTGAGAAAATCAGTGAGAGTCTCGTACCAAGCCCGAGGAGCTTGCTTGAGTCCGTAGACAGCCTTTCGGAGTTTGTAACAGTAGTTCGGAAAGGAGAGATTAACAAATTCGTGGGACTGTTGAAGATATACTTCAGTGTCAAGCTCACCATTAAGAAAAGGACTCTTAACATCCATTTGATAAACTTTGAAACCTTTGTGGGCTGCATAAGCAAGAAAGATTCTGATAGCTTCAAGACGTGCAACAGGAGCAAATGTCTCGTCGTAATCAAGACCTTCAATTTGAGTGAAACCTTTAGCTACCAATCTTGCCTTATTTCGTATGATAACTCCTGCATCGTCTAGCTTGTTGCGAAATACCCATCTTGTACCAACAATAGGGTGATGTTGAGGAGGAGGTACGAGAGTCCAGACTTCATTTCGGTTAAATTCTGCCAGTTCGTCTTGCATGGCTGTAATCCAATCAGCATGCTCTAATGCTTCCTTGATGAATTTGGGTTCAACCATGGAAATGAATGCTGAAAAGTGGCATTCATTTTAAATGTTGGTAGCTGAGTGAGTTTGAATACCAACATTCGGGTTGCCAATCACTTGGTTTGGAGGATGATCCTTCGTCCAAACATGCAATCGAGGGAGTTCTTGTGCAGCGGAGGATCCTATATCAACAGTAGAATTGATTTGCTCCCCCTAAATGATTTGAATATTGGGATGATGTTCCCCCTGAACTTCTGAACCAGAACCAGAGAGGTTTACATCATCATCAGAAGGAAACTCAAAGAAATTTTCGTTTTCATCAATGTTGAGAGGATTTGAGTCATCGAAATCAGCAGTTGTATCTTGGAAGCCATCCACATTTGATTCAGGAGAAGGATTTGCATTATTCTCCCCCTCAACCTGTGAAGGTTGAAACGGTTCGGAATCAAATGAAGGTAGGCTCGGAAGAGGACCAGAGAGGTTGTGAGAAATTGGGGCTTCTGAGGGAGGAATTGGAATCAGAGATGGTCGTGATCATGATTCGGAATCGAGAGCTGTTTCGGAAGGACCAGAGAGGGTTTCAAAGTCAACCTCAAAAATGGTGTGAGGGTTCGGACATCCTGGCGGAGGAGCATCAGACTCCATGATGTGAGTTGTGATGTGAGAGGGGCCAGAATTCCGAACAAAGTTGTCATCAAAGGTAATATCGAAGCTTTCTTCTAGAACACGAGTTCTTTGGTTGAGAACTCTGTAAGCCTTGGATTTTGAAGAGTATCCTAAAAAGATAGCTTCATCAGCTTTAGGTTGGAACTTTGTAAGCTGATCACGGTTGTTTTTTGATGAAGCATCTACATCCGAAGATATGTAGGAATGAGATCGTTGGCTTTCGACCATTCATTGCTTCGTATAGTGTCATGTTGATCCGTCGATTGATGATGCTTCGGTTTTGAGTGAAGCAAGCAGTGGATACAGCTTCAGCCCAAATATAGAGTGGAAGGTTTGCATAATTCAGCATGGATCGAGCAGCTTCAACGAGTGTTCTATTACGTCTTTCAACTACACCATTTTGTTGTGGAGTGTACGAAGCTGAGAAATTGTGATCGATTCCTTTTTCTGTGAGGAACTTCTCAATGGTGGAATTGACAAATTCCGAGCCATTATCACTCCGGATTCTCCTGACCGGGAGTTTGATAAGAACTTCTATTCCTTTGATAAAATTGACGAGCTCAGAGGCTGTTTCGGATTTCAGCCTTAGGAAGAAGACCCAAGTGAACCTTGTAAAGTCGTCAACAATCACAAGAATGTATTTCTTATGATGAAGACTTTCTACAGAGGATGGTCCACAAAGATCAATGTGTAGGAGTTCTAAGGGATCCGAAATGGATTTTTTGATGATAACAGGATGACCCTTCTTTGATTGCTTACCACACTCGCATGCAACACATAAATGATCATTTTCAAACTTGAGAAGAGGTAAACCTCTTACCATTTCACCTGAGACGAGATCATTCATGTACCGAAAGTTTAGATGTGCGAGCCTTCGGTGCCATAACCAACTAACGTCAGGAACAGCTTTGGAGAGAAGGCAGAGTTGTGGTTTGCCAATGATCATATTGATATCGAGTGGGTACATGTTTTTGTTGCGAAGAGACTTTATCAAACATTCTTTGCGGTCTTCTGTCATCACATAGCTATATTTCTTGCAAAATTCCACACGTCGGCTTGAGTCGGTGAGCTGAGCAACACTTATCAAATTATGTTTCAAGTCAGCTACATAAGCAACATGTGAAATGGAGAAGTTTCCATTGGTGAGAGTTCCATAACCACGAATTTGAGAATTTGAGTTGTTGCCATATGTCACGTAACCAGCATTTGGAGAGAGCTTTAAATCTCGCAGAAAATCCTTCTGCCCCGTCATGTGCATGGAACAAGCACTATCAATATACCATATTGTTTCTTGCTCCGAAGCACAAAGTGCCTGCAAAATTAATGAGCAATGGAGCTTTTAGGCTCCGAGTTAGACTTTGGGATGTAGGCATGGACTTTGGACTATGATTGTGACTTTGGTACAACTACGTGTTTCTTGGTGAGATTACTTGAGTTCTTTGGAAACAGACAGAATGCTAAAGTCTTTTCATCTATCCAGTAGTCATATTCAACTACTTGTGGGTTCGGAGCTAACTTCTTCAGTCCGGAGGTATCTGAAGGATTGACACTTTTTGTTATCTCCGAGTTTATTGTTTTGTTAACAGATGATTTGATTTTCCACACAAGATTTTTGTTTGAAGATTTTGAAACAGTAGTTTTTGAGCTGGTGGAGTTGTTTGATGACACATTGTTCTTAGAGATTTTTGGTTTAAAAATTATGCCATCAGATTTTGCAATAAAGACAGATGAAACATTTTGAGGCACTGATGAAGTGTTTCAGATGGTTTTGAAATTAACATGAGCTTGAGGAGATTTGGAGCTAAGGACTTCCTTTGGTTCCGAACAAACAGGAGGTTCGGAAGGTCTCTTTAGAATTATTGATGGAACAAACGAATTTTGACTATGATGTTGACACAAGGACTTCCTTGTGTTGTTTCGAGACGAGTTTGGTTTATAGTTGGCAAGGAACCTGGAATTTTGTCTATCCTTAACTTCCTTTTTGTAAGCATTCTTAGCTTCTACCTTGGGATCTACAACATCTTTTCTATTCAACATTAGTTTTCTCTTAGGATGAGGAGAGGATCCAGAGGACTGTCCTTTGGATGGATTTGAAAACTTAGGAGTAATCGGAACCAATTTGGTTTTTGAAAGAACTACAAAGTCCGATTCACATGAATCAGAGGACACATTGCTTGATACTTCAACTTTATCATCTAGAGATGCCTATGCGAATTCCGAGGCATTGACTTCAGTTGTTTCCGGAATAATTTCCTCAATCACACAGTTATTGACATGATTGCTTATAGGAACATGGTCTACATAATTTGTAAGACTATGATGATATTTCGTGGTCCGATTCAAGTCCAGGTTTATCAGAGGCGGAAGAGGCGTGGAATCAGGACATTTAACAACTATCGGTTGAAACTCAGGAATTAGGGACTCAAAAGATCTTTTAGTCTCCGGAAGGGGTGACAATGGAGAAACAGGAGTGTTCGAATGTTTAATGTTCGGAACCTCTCCCATAAATGTCAGATTTTGCAAATCCTTCAGGGGACTAACAATTGGTTTTGGAAACTCGCTTCTGAGACCAGGAGCTTTGGACCATGGATGACGAAAATCATGAGTCATCCGAATGTCAGCTTCAAGCATGTCAACAGAGTTATGCAAAGCATCTATTTTGGCATTGAGACGTTTGTTATCAGAAATCAAAATATTTCGTTCGGAATAAGTGATTACATTTATCTTTCAAAATGATACACTCATCTTTTGACATTACAAGTTCATGCTCTAAAGACTCGATTTTCAATTTCTTATCCTCAAAACGTAATCTAAGACGACTTAGTTCACAGTCTTTCTTCTCACTGGCTTATATGGCTGACTCATAAGCTTTATAGATGGTGTTCATATATGTTTGAATCTGGGTCAGATAAGGTTCACATAAAGTCAAATCAAAATTATTATCAGAGATCATAGATTTTACCTGCTGAATGATGCTTCGACCTGGTGGATCGTTAGTGGCCATGTAGCAGTAGTTAGGTTCAGCAACATCTTCTTCATCTTCGGATCCAGAAGACCAATAACCTTCATCACATACAACTGTTTGTCTAGCCATCAAACACATGTTTCTTCCAGTTACTACATCATCATCATCATCTCCGGATGACCAATATCCTTCGACATCTCTTGAAACAGTAGTAACAAATGCTTTCTCACTTTCAGCCATTTCTTGTGCTTTTCGGACATAATAAGCTGAGTCCTTGATTTTTGGTTTTTGTGGAGCATCAGCTAGACAATCTTTGGCAAAGTGGTTTGCATGACCACATTTATTACACAAGATCTTTGGTTTTTCTGAGTTGGAATTTTTTGAAGATTCCGGGGCTGAGTTTGGTTTAGTGAGGTTAGGCTTGTATGCAGGAGGATTTTCGGAGGTTTGTTTCGGTTCCGAAGCAGTATATGGTTGAGGATGGTTTTGGTGAGGAGCACTGAATCTGTTTTGGTATGGTTTGTAAGAAGAATTAAAAGGTCGTTTGTATTTCATGGAGAGTAAGGCAAATTCTTGTTGGAAACGGAGTTCAGAATCCAAGGTTTCGGAATCATCGTCAGGATAGATGTGGGTGGGAAAAGAAGTCAAGGATGGCTGAGGTAATTGAACTGAGGGTTTGTAAGGTTCCGAAGCAAGTGGGTTCGGAATGGTTGACTCAGAAGAACTGACTAGAGCAAGTGGTCCTCCGGAAAGTTCTCTAATGGTTTGAGCAACGTTTGATTCATGTCCTTGAAGCTCATCAAAAAGTTGATAGAGTTTCAATTTTTTTAAAGAACCATTACTTTGAAGACAAGACTTTACATTTCCCCATCCCTTACCAAGACTGTTAATGAACTTGAGATTGTACTCGAGAGGAGTTCGAACAATCCCGTGAGCAGTCATGTTGTTGACAACGATTCGATATCGGTTGGAGGCTGAGGCTACAGATTCACCTTGAGTGGTAGTGAAGGTGTCAAAGTCATTGACAACTGAGGTGAGACGTTTTTCCTTCATATTTTCTGAACCTTCAATCAGATCCTGAAGAGTGTCCCAAATTTCTTTGGCCGATTTGCATAACTTGCTGTGCTCAAAGAGTGATGGAGGAACACCAAACACCATTTCAGAGAAGGCGACTTGATCAGCATGCAGTTTCTCAATATCATCAGCAGTTAGAGGGGCTGGACGAACTTCATCTTCTCGCATGAGTTGAGCAACTGCATCTCTTACAACTGTTCTTACAGGAACATGAGGACCTTCTGTGACGGATCTCCAGATTTGTTCACCTTTCTCTTTGGCTAGTAAAAACCTTTCCATTCTAACTTTCCAATGATCATATTCTTCCACAACTAGCAGTGGGGCACGTGTAGGGCCACCCACGCTATTTACGATTTGCATTGAAATCATTTGTTGAGGATTAGAAGGAGCCATTGAAGTCAAGATATCTTCGAGCTTAAGTGGTATATAGAAGAACTTTTATCCTTAACACAGAAATGGTTGAACTACCAAGGTAAATTCAAACCAACTATAATCTGATCTTATGGATTCAAAGGACAACCACTCGAACTCTGATACCAATTGTGAGAACAAAACCTTTGCGCAGGGACAAGGTTAGAGAACTCAAACCTTGAGTGAATGCTTGAGATCAATGTCTGCTTAATAATGGATGTTCAAGTCGAGACTGGAAAGACCAGTCAAGTCTTAGATAATTAATTCAACAAAATGATCAAGACATTAATTAAGGACAAGTGAATAGTGATCAAGGTAAAGTTAATAAATGAGGAACAAGAGGAATGTTTTTAAATGTAATAAGAGTAAATGCCAAAATTGAGAGAAAAGATCCGTAGTTGACTTGTATTGAATGCTCCTATATAAAGGAGAGAATGTTACAGCGAATTAACCCAAGTGTTTACATAGGACCGGACAAAAGATACAAGTCTGACATTCTGATTGTCCTAAATCAACTTTAGACTAAGTCCTATGAAACGTTACATCAAAATACAAGACAAAAGTAATAAATGCATAGAGACAAAATAACTTCATTCCGGACAAGTGATGTTCCGGAGATGAAAGTTTGTTTCCGGATCAGCATGCATTCCGGACTTCAGGATTAGCTCTGGAATGCGTTCCTATTCAAAATACTTTACTCCTTTTCTTCAGCTCCGGACAGGTTCCGGATCACATCTTCCTTCGGAACCAACAACCTTCGGAATATGTACTTAGGATTGCTAGAGGTTCACTTTCAGGTTCCAACAGTTCCCTACTTCATAGGCTGTTTCCTTTGTACCTTAGATGTTAAATGCACTAACTGTATACATATACATGTCTTAATATGTTAAATAGGACTCGTTTGTGCTTCGGTACTTCACTCGTGAAACTTATCATCCTATATCGAATCTTCAGTTGAATCACCCCCATAAGGTAAGTTCATAACCCTATAATCTACCTTTTTATGGTTTTAAATGCTCTTAAGGGAGGGGGGAATACAAGTTGAACACGATTAAATTGTGTTAATATTTACCTGTGATAACAATCACACAAAAGAAATTCTTATGCTTTTATAAGTACCAAAAATCAATTCAAAAACTCTTTTAAAAGACTTTAGGTTGTTGTTTATTATCAAAATCATATTCATTCATATATTCATGTATAAGTATGCTTTAACGAACTTAGTACTAATACTAATGTTAGATACCTTGACTCCTGTTCCTTGTTTGGTTGTGGGCTTAGGGTAGAATCACTAGTCCGACAGTCGGCTAAATCATAGTTATACTTGCTAAATATATTCATGAATATTAAACCCCATATTTAAAGTACATGCTTAACTCAGTTTTAAATACTGTCAAACTCTTTTAAATGTTTTATAAACTCTTTAAACTTATATTTGTCCAAAATCATGTTTATATATGTATAGGTATATAAATAAGACTTAAAGGACTTAGGACTAATGAATTGCCTTATTTCCTTTTCCTTGTTTGGATGTGGGCTTAAGGTGGAGTTATTTGTCCGAAGGTCGTTTCCTTCTTAATTATATATATATTATACATATAGGAATATAAAAGGTTACTTTAGTCAATATCATTACCTTTGTATCACGTTGAGCAAAGGGGTACATTCATGAGAGATCATGCTAATCAGATAGAACATATAAATTATAATAGGTATAATTTATGAAACAAACGAGAAATCCATTTTTACTAGATAAGTATACCAGGTTTAAACTACTTTGTTAAGAAAATGATATATTTTGATCTTTACTTAAACCAGATAAACAAGAAATGTGAGCCACTACTTCACGGCATAGCAATATACTTATTATGTCACGTTTTGTAACCAGAGTCTCCTGGAGGGAGAGCGGGCATTGTGTGTATAGATCTATACGGGACTGACAATCCCACACATCGCTGCTGGCTACAGTAGGACCTACTGGTCTACGGGTGACAAATGTCACATTAGTTTCGACGCCAGCAGGTCGTCGTGTTAAACACTAGTCAATCAGTATGGTTATAACCTTATCACATTTTAACCCTAATTAACCAGTTTAATAATAGGGTAGTTATTACACCAGTAGTTTATTTTTAAGAAATATTACTGTATTAATCATTTTCCGCAAACAAAACAGAACGGTTTTATGGGATTAAAACTACTTTACAGAACGGTTTTATAGGATTAAAACTACTTTACAGAATGATTTTATGGGATTAAAACTACTTTTCACAAACAAAACGGAAAACATTCTTCTTATAATCTTATGGATAGTTTAAATTATGTTAAAATTTATTATAAGTACAATAATACTTAAACAGAACGGTTTTATGGGATTAAAACTACTTTTCAGTTGTAAAGCAGAAAATATAGGATTTTCTGGAACTTAATCAATCATTTTCTTAAAACTAAAGCAACCATAACCAATACTTATGAACTCTCTAACTTAAATGTTGATCCTCTCTTTCAAAATAACTTGTATTCTCAAGAATCCAGTAGACAGGTACACTCCCGGAGCTTCTGAGAAGGCAGCCTAGTATCGTGCTGTGTCTTTTGTCTTTAACTATATCTACTTTTGATGTTGAATATCTAATGTTTGAACACTCATGTAAAAACTTATACATTATTAATGCAATGGTTGTTTGTACTTTGATTACTATAATGCATGTGGCGGAATTTTCGTATAACAACAGTTATCACGCCAACATCGATCGACCTCCTTTTGAAATGCTCTACGGGAGGAAGTGCAGGACCCAAATTTGTTGGGGGCGAGGTCAGTCAGCGGGTCATGGGGAGTACTGAGGTGGTGCTCAAGACCACTGAGTTGATTCAGTAGGTTCGGAGCAGGATCCAGACAGCTCAGAGTCGGAAGAAGAGTTATGATGACAGGCGCCAATCAGACTTGGAGTTCCAGGTGGGAGATATGGTTCTCCTGAAGGTGTCGCCTGGGAAAGGTGTCATCCGGTTCAGGAAGCGGGGCAAGCTGGGCGACAGCTATATTGGTCCCTTCAGGGTTTTGGCTCGGGTGAGCCGGGTTGGTTATCGTCTAAACCTTCCAGCCTAGCTCAGTCAGATTCATAGTATATTTCATGTCTCTCAGTTGCGGAAGTGTTTAGTGGATGATTCCGCAGTTGTACCATTGAAGGATATTCAGGTGGATGACCGTCTGAATTATATCGAGAGACCGGTGGAAAATTTGGATCGGAAGATGAAGACCTTAAGGAACAAGGTTGAAGAGCTGGTAAAGGTGCAGTGACAGCACCACAAGGGGTCGGAGTGGACTTGGGAGCCCTAAGAGGAGATGAGAGAGCATTATCCAGAGTTGTTCGGGGCAGCGGACTTCGAGGACGAAGTCTGATTCAAGTTGGGGAGATTTGTAACGCTTGAATCTCGGTAAGTTTCTCTTTTGACCTTGCATTATTAATTTGTCCCATTTTGACCCTTGAGTTGTATGCAGGGCGTACAACAAGTTACACTTAGCGTACAAGTGGAGAAGCGAGTACACGGGGCGTACCAAGTGGTACGCTTAGCGTACTCATACGAGGGTGTTGATCGGGGTCCCGGATACGTACGCGGGGCATACGCAAGGTTTAATGAAAACCCTAATTTCCGGGGTTGGCCAGTATTTAAGCATCCTTATGGACTTGAAACCCTCATATTATCAACCTCTTTGTCCTCCTTACCCTAAATTCGAACCCTAATTCCATCTTGTGTGTTTTTGAGCTTAGAAGGCCATTTTGAGGTGTATTTTGGTGCTTTGAAGGAAGGTGTCCATCCTTGAAGCTTCATTAGAGGAGTGAAGGCTTATAGATCCAGAACCTCATCATCATTTGGCACTCATTTCAGGTATAAAGTTTTGAACTTGATGCTTATTAGCTTAGATCTCTTTTGGTTTGGGTTTATGGACCCTTTTGGTCCCATTGATGAGATCTTATGAGTTCATATCGTTTTTGAAGCTTAGAGTTGCCACTCTTGGTGTTATTTGGGTCCTTGAGTCATAAAGTTGCCATTTTTGAGGTTGAGATCCATCCATGCATGAGTTAGGGCCATTTTCATGAAAGTAGAATGTTAAAATTTGAGTTTGGATTTATTTGGGGCATGCAAAGTCACCAAGTCATTGGCTTTATGGGTCTAGACATTGATTAGGACTCAAATATGTGGTTTGAACCTTTGGGCTAAGCATTAAGTGCTTAATGGCAAAAGTTGGCTTAATAGAGGAGTACGTTGGGCGTACAAGTCTGTACGCGCAGCGTATAAGCCAGTAAGCGTGTACGCGCAACGTATAGCTGAGTATGCCCTGCGTACTCAGTCAGAGTCCGCTTTGAATATTTGGGCCTCGGTTTGGGCCATTTCATGGACTTAGTTGCTTTAGGCCTTAGTGGGCCATCTGGAAACAAGCTTTTGGCCTAAGGAAATTATTGGGCTTTAGGGTAAGGCCCATTAGAGGGATTTGGGCCCAATTTGGAAAATTGGGCCATAAGAGGGCCTCAAGTGGGCTTTGGAAGAGTTATTAGTGTTGGGCCTTTTATATTGTGGATTTAGGCCTTAGTCATGGATTAAAATAGGCTAGGGGTAAAATGGTCATTTTACCCCAAGTATGGAGTATTCGATATTGATTGGAACCCAAGTATTGATTGGGTGTTATTTTGTAATGATAGCTCGGGGAGTCGTCAGGGCGGCAACTAGGGACTTCTTTTTGTGAGATTCAGCATTTGAGGTTAGTTTCCTCTTTGGGTTTAGCATGTCTAAAGCACCAATGCCGACCCTTATTGATTATGTTAGGATGCTAGGAGTCTGCGTGACCCTTGCATGTGTTAGGTGCTGCTATGTATACCGGGCGGGGCTTGATACCAGGCGAGGCCTGAGGACTGGAACATATGCTGGTGTTTATGATCATTATGTGTGTTAGCATGATTATGTAATATTGATTATATGTGTATAGCGGGCGAGGACCAGTGACAGGCAAGGCCTGAGAATAACAAATTTGTATGATTTAGTATGTATGGTATGGGGTAGTTTGGGGAACTCACCAAACTTTGTGCTTACGGTTTTCAATTTATGTTTTAGGTACTTCCAGTTCCAAGGGGAAGAGCTCGGGTTGACTGCATCGCACACACCATTGGGATTCCGCATATGATATTTTACTCTGATTTATATGACATTTGATACATTGCTTTTATTGGAATGTATGGATGATATTTGAAAATACTATTTTATCTATTTTAAAAATGAAATTTTTGGGACCATATTTTGGGATGTTACATAATCACTTATTGGGCATGCAAAGTCATAAAGTTGGAAAACTTATGACTCTCAGTGGTATTTTGGCCTTGGATCCGCATTTGGATGTAAAAAGTCGAAGTATTAAGCTCTTAAGGGGTTAAGAAGAAAACATGTGCATACGTTGGGCGTACCAAATGGTACGCTGCGCGTACGCAGGTTGATCCCCGATGCCTCGGACACGAGTACGCCCCGCATACGAGGGCTGAGTTGACTCAGCTGGGTTGACTCGGTGGATTTTGCTGATTTTGACCAGTTGGACCAAGGGTATTTTAGGTATTTTGAACTCTTAATTGAGATTAGGTCCTTGGTTTTGGTTAGGTGATCGTTGAGCCGATTTTTCGGGACCGAGATTTATTCAACTTGCATTTAGACTAAAAGGTGAGTTTTCTTCACTGTACCGTGGGTCGAAGGCACCAATATCGGCCTACTAGATTATTTATCTTGGTTAGGATAGTATTATGCTAGATTTTGGCTGATTAGTAGATCTGTATGATTATCTGTATTTGTTGGTTATGTGTTTATGTTTATCTGTTACATATGTCGACATATTGCGTTGGGTTGAGGTTGTACTGCTTTGTGTTGTAGCCAACAAACCCGGGAGCATTCCATATATGAGATGAGGGCCCGATTGGCATGCCAGACTCATACTGAGGGCTCAGGAGCAATCCAGATATGAGTTGAGGGCCCGAATGGCATGCGAGACTCATATTGTGGGCTCAGGGGTAATCAAGTCTTTTTAGCTGTGGACCCATTATATGATGTTATATGCATGTGTGTGTTGGTACTTTGGGGGAACTCACTAAGCTTTGGCTTACAGTTTTTAGTTTATTGTTTCAGGTACTTCAATGGATCGTGGGAAGGCAAAGGCATGATCGTACACAACTTCTTGTTTTTTGTCAATGGGTCTTGGGAAAACTCTGATTTGAAATAGTGACTTGAAAACAATGACTCTTTTTGTAAACAATATTGATTAGTGGTTGGTTTTGAAAATTTTATATTTATTGTGATTCTTGGAGCGTTACATCCTATAAAGATTAGAATATTCTATGAAAAACATCCTTGTAAAATTATGTTGCTAAATAAAAGGACTTGAAGTCCTTGAAGTTTGAATACTCATAGAATGGTTATGATACATAATGTACCCATCCATATTCATCATTAAATATATATCTAGAAGAAATTTCTCCATGAAATGAAAGTCCTCAAAATGGAGGCAACAATAAGGCACTAATATTTAAAATAAGAGATCAAATCATAAGAAACTCCCCGGAAAAATGACTTAAAATGAAAATGAAATAAAAACAAAGCCTAGGTTTCCTCATGGTGTAAAATATGAATAAAATGAAGACTATAATAGTTCGACTCGACCAACGTAGCACAACGAAATAACAAAGGCTAATACCATGTATTTCTAATCTCTTACGAAGTTTATGAATTAGAAGTAGAACCAATGAAACCAAGCGTCAAATGAGAATGCGACCAATAAATATATAGTTGGTCTAATCTAAAGGAAACAGCACGAGAGAATCAAGGACGGTTCAAGAATCACATTTCCCCTAGCCAACATCATAGTGATAAACACTACGATCTGAAATTCGGTATGAAATTCCTTAAACGGGGGGAGAACGTGACAATCTCAAAAATAGACCCTAGATAATTAGTTGCATCAAGTATAAAGGACATGGAAAACAATAGTTAGCAAAACACAAGATTACCAAAGGGCTTCTAGCCCAGTAGTATCCGGTGTTGTCCTTCCTCCTTGAGGTTGAGGGTTCAAGTCCCTTCGTGGACATAGGTGGATTTAAGAAGTAATTTAAGAGTAGGGTTACATTTTCTGTTTCAAAAAAAATCAAAACACAATATTTTGAGCTCTAACGCGTAAGAAAAATTGGTGAAAATATATGCAAAGTCTAAAACTAGGTGCACGAAAAAATTGTCGAGTAGTAAAAATAATAGTGTACTCCGGAAATACATGTCAACACGTTTCAAATATAAATTTCGTAAAAATCTGACTCCATATGAATTAAATATGATTATGGTATAAAATAAAACTGTGCAACGTGTAAAAAGATACGACACTAAAAAGTTATGAAAAGAATGGTTGACCTTTGGATAAAGTCACCAAAAGGAAAATTGTAGTACATCTTGAGATAAGAAGTTTAAGACAAAGAATGCCAAAAGCGAATTCCTTACAGGAAAGATACAATTTTTTGGCAAAAATAATTAAAATTATAGAAATAAGGGCTAAAAATAAAGTCAGAATTGACCAACGCAACCTAAAGGAAAGTTGAAGTACCAACGATAGCTACACATATACATAAGGAACACCGAAAACAAAATTCATAACAAAGAGATATGATTTTCTGAAAAAAGTTTTCGTGTATGCATAACATTCGCCATACGCAACGCGCACTCTGAAAACCAGATTCATCGGTATTGGAGAAGACGTGGAAAAACAACATGGTAACATGTGTCAAATATTGGGTGGAGCTAACATGAACGTGCGTGCCGTGCACATAAAGGTGCGCCACGCGCACACCAAAATCGGGCACTATAAAAAGAGACCCTCACTCACTCTCTTTTCACACCTCACACCACTCTCTATTCTCTCTCAATCAATCCATATAATTTGCTTTCTTCCGAATGGATCGAATGTGACATCCTTATTTTTATGGCCATTTTAAAAAAATTTATTTATGCTTATTTAACACCAGAGTTTATTTATTAATGCATAATTTTATCCCGTAAAAGTATTTCCGAATAAATTTTTTTTTATTGATTTATAAAAAGCTTGGGATGTCATAACTTATACAAATATAATCATAAACAAGCCTTATAGTATCTTAGACTAATAGTCTACTTCTCCTTGAATCTCTCATCATGCATGTAACTTTGTACCGCTACCTGTTATACAAAGAAGTTGAGTAGGTCAGGTTGGGAAACATCGTGAGTATTTAGAGTTTTCAACCCACAATAATATAGTTAATATGTTAAATTATCAAATAGTTAACCCAGTTACTCATCCCCATTTTCTTTATATTTATTTCTAAAGATGATCGCCTACATCGCATTTTTGTATAATTTCATTGCTAAGGGCTTCTCCTAATTATTATTGCCTAATCATCGCCTACATTCATCGCTGAGAAATTCTCCTGATGTTCATCGCCTAATCATCACATTTTATATTTTCATCGCTAAGGGCTTCTGCTAATGTTCATCGCCTATCATCGCATTGATAGTTTCCTCCATAGTGCATGTTGGTAGAGTACATCGCATGAGTGAACGGTTGTTACATTGCCTGAACTCGTAATTCATCACCTAGACGTTGCAATCCTACCAGTGTTCCACTAGACCATTTAGATTAGTATGTGGTCATCATTTATACTCTGGTAGATGACTACATCACAATCATCGCAAACATCACAAGTAAGGTTCATGGCATCCCCTAATCATTTTTCATCTCTCATCTCCCATCTCTCATCATCCATCACTACCCTATATATATATATATATATATATGTATATGTATATGTATATGTGTGTGTGTGTGTATATATATATATATATATATATATATATATATATATATATATATATATATATTTGTATATGAAAATACTTATATAATAAAATTGAGTAAAGTCATATCATATAAGTTCATCCAACACATATTGTAGATAATAGCCGCACATAGCATTTAATTATCTAAATAATTCATATCTATGTGTAAGATGAAAATAACTATGCACTGACTTGATCAAACTGGATGGCTCGAAATTTAGGCAGAAATTCATCTTGGTACTTTAGCTTTTCCGCTAACGTAACCTAGGTTCACATTACTAAGTCTTAGTCTTATATTCCTGGTGACTAATGATAGTCTAGATTCCTTACTAATCTCAATGTCTACATTAATATCTATCAAGTAAGGAACAACCATCGCAGGTAATGTCTGTTTGGTATACATAGTACATTGTTTGGAAATCCCACTTTAAACACCTCACTAAATCTAGTCTGGACATCATCCCAATACATAGATCAATCAGTATAATGACCTGGAATCACTGATCAATCTTAATTATAGGTTCATAATAACGACTATGACTATAATTAAAAGTTACACTTGAATAAAATAAGTGTAGCTTAACTTACAAAGCTTTCTGATGAAAAATCGGGAATTATGCGGGCAAAACTCTAATCTGTGTGCTTCTATTCACCGGTGATCTAACACCATAGAGCTTCTACGGATCTCAGGTCTTCGCCGAAGACTAAAACTAAGGGAAATCTAGAGCTAATGCAAAGAGAACTCGAGAGAGAAACGTAAGGAAGGTGTGAAATTTGAATGAGACAATGTAGGGTATTTGTATCCAAAATCGGAGTGCACACCGCGTGTATGGTCATTGCGTGTCACACATTTGGTCGGTTCGGGTAACGTGGATCTAGTAGTCTTGTGACACGTGGCGGGTAACGGGTGGAGTGTGAGTGCACGCCGCACACTCTGTCATTGCGCGCGAGGATTTTCAGTATCTTCAAAAAATCATATCTTCTTCACACGAGCTTCGTTTTCGATGCATTTTATATCCGCACGTAGCTATCGACGTGATATACAACTTTCGTTTAGGCTCCGTCGACTAATTTTGAATTTATTTTTAAAGTTATATTTTTAACAGGCTTAGATTGTTAAAGTCGGTTAAAAATTTATAACTCTGTAACGCTCGATATTCTCCCAGGTATTATTTATATATATGTTGAGTTAATTAATTGAATTGGTTTGGGCTTGGACCCATTGGGTCCTTATGATTGGGCTGAGGAGTGTCGTACGCAGGGCATACCACTCTAAGTAGGCGTAGCGTACTCACGAGATATGGACGCGGATGCCATGCGCGTACGCGCAGCGTACCAAAGGGTACGCACAGCGTACGCATGCAGTCCCCAAAACCCTAAAATTTAGGGATGATACCTATATAAAGAACATTATGCCCTTAAGCCCAACCACCCTCTCATCCTTAAGCTACTCTCACGAAACCCTAATCCATATTTTGTGTGTTCTTGATCTTGGAAGGCCTTTTGAGAGCATTTTGGTGTTTTGGATCCATTCTCCAAGGAAGTGAAGAGCGAAGCAAGGTGGTGGTTCAAAGGAGAAGTTGTAGATTTGGGATTGTTGCTTCATTTCAGACCTTTTCAAGGTATAAAGTCCTGAACTTGATCCTTGAGTGCTTAGATCTCTTATGTTGAGTTTTTGGACCTTTTGGTCCGAAGAATGGAGCTTTATGGTCACAAATCCGTTTCTAGGCTTAGAGTTGCCACCCTTGGTGCCATTTGCGTCCCTAAGACAGAAAGTTGCCATCTTGAAGGTCTTAATGGGTTCATGCAAGAGTTATGGCCATTTTCATGGAAATAGATTGCTATACTTTGAGTTTGGGTTCATGTGGGCCACTAGTGGGCTTAGGAAGGCTATCTAGATTTGGACCTTTCATGTTATGGTTTTGGGCCTTAGGCATGGGCTAAACTAGATCAGGGGTAAAATGGTCATTTTTACCCTAAGAAGGATTATTAGTTTTTTTGACTAAGTGTTATTGTGGTAATGATAACTCAGGGAGTCGTCAGAGCAGCCATTAGAGATTCCTTACCGTGAGATTCTGCATTCAGCTTTGCGAGGTGAGTTTCCTCCTGGTTTGAGCGGGTCTAAGGCACCAATGTCGGCCCGTATATAGTATGTGTGATGATTAGTAGCTAAGTGTGGGCAGGGCCCGTATCTTAGAATTATTTGAGTATGGATATGGAATGGTAGGTTTTGGTTATACTTGTTGTCTGTATGATACTTGTATGGATGTCTTAGTTAGCGGAGTGTGGGTAAGGCCCGTATCTCCTAGTCAGCGGAGTGTGGGCGGGGCCCGTACCTCCTAGTTAGCAGAGTGTGGGCGAGGCCCGTATCTCATAGACAACGGAGTGTGGGCGGGGCCCGTACCTCCTAGTTAGCAGAGTGTGGGCGAGGCCCGTATCTCATAGATAGCTGAGTGTAGGCGAGGCCCGTATCTCACAGTTAGTTGAGTGTGGGCGAGGCCCGTATCTCATAGTTATCCGAGTGTGGGCGGGGCCCGTATCTCCTTGAGTGTGGGCGGGGGCCCTATCTCCTAGCTGCATGTTATATGTGTTGTATATGGTAGTTTGGCGGAAATTCAGTAAGCTTCGTGCTTACGGTTTTCAGTTTTGGTTTCAGGTACTTCCGGTAGCAAAGGGAAGAGCTCGGGATGACTGCATTGCACACACCATGATGTTTAGCCTGGGATGTTTTACTCTGATATATTTACATGTGTTTTTGATATGATGATTTGAGATACTATGACTTATATTTTGATGAGATGATTTTGATAACTATGGTTTTATTTAATGATTAAAAATGAACTTTTTGGACCGTATTTTATGGGTGTTTCAAACTCCCTCGTCCGATGTTTGTTCTTGACTGTCTTTATATCGACAAACTCCTATTAATGAGGTATTCAATTCTTGTTGAGATTGTTTCAGCTAACAATCAACCGTTCTAAATTCCGATACCAGTGTTGCGCTGAAACTTTGAAAAATCATAACTTCCTCTCATGAAGTCAAATTTGGGCGTTCTTTATATGTACGGAATTGTTAATGTATCCCTCAGCGAGAACATCAAAAAAGGAGAATTAACACTAACATCGGGCTTAGCCAGGTCAGATCCCAGTCAGACCTAGTCTGAGGCAAAGACCGGGCCTTCGCCAACGCGAAGATCACTGGTGTGGCAGTCAAGGTGCAGAACCGCGCCTTAACCTCTTCTCCAAGGAATTACACCCCGACAAATGTGGGACCAATCAGAGAGTTCCACTTGCCCATCTGACGATAGCCACGATCCTCATAATAATTAAAAGATCCCCCTCTAGCCAATGAGGGGACGAGGCAAAAAGACGTGACGGAGGATCCTCCAATATAGGTCTGCCACGTCGCACCCCACGAGGGAACGAACAACATCGGTTGAGGGGCACACGTCTCTCAAACAGGTATAAAAGGATCCTTCTTCCTCATGAAGAGGGGGAAAAAAACTCTTTTTCCTGTGATTTCACTCTTATCTCTCTCAGGTCTCATACTAACTTGATCGTCGGAGCTTCGTCCCGGGAATTCCTCCCGGACGTCGACTAACGATCATCCTTCTCTTTTGCACTGTGATATCAGGAAAAAAAACCTGCACAGATCCCATCTACTATCCCAACTTAACCATATCCAATATATCACAACATTTGGCGCCATTCGGGCGTATCTCTAGAACGATACATCCACGAAGCAAACCCAGAAAGCAACAATGGCAGGTGACATCCCCGTGACATCAGGACCAACGGAGAGAAGTCTGTTGCGTCCAATGCAACCACTAGATGGCGGGAAAACTTCCGTTCAGGAATAATACGCTTCAAACCGCACACCAGTCTCACAGACACCATCCAGTTCTGCAGCTGAAACGACGACGACTTGCATAGCCAGTCTATGGTGCCCAACAGCCAGCACAACTCCACAAGTAGAAATCGTAACCACAACTCCACAGATTATCACAACGCAACAAACAGAGATCCTTATTTCGCAACAACAATCCTTCCTGCACACTTCCAACACCGGAACCTGGATCCCTCACAACATTCAGCCACATCCACAAAATCCCCCGATGGTCCACCCACACGCCACCATGGAAGGTTTGCCTCATGTGCTGCTATTCGTACAACAACCATCGATCTTCAACCAGCTTGTACAACAGACCCCAGGTTCAATCCCTGCACTGTTTCAGCCGCAAGTGACAAGTGTGCAGACCTCGACCAACCAGGGATCCAGTTCTTATGGATCCGGAGTTCAATTCTCAGTAACACCTGAATTCCACCCCCTCATGGCAGCCGCTCAACCATTCAACCCGTACACACAACGGTACGTAGGGGCAAGCCCATATATGGCTCCCTCGGCAGCGCAATACGCAATCCAGCACCTTGGATTACCGCCAAACCTACAACAGTATCAACCGTACATCTCGCCGACGGCCATGCATAACCAGATGTACGTGAGCCCCTACCAGATGCAGCAACACATGGCTTATGGTGGTATGTCGTACTTATATATGGAGTGACATCCCTAATTTCACGGCCAGAAAAGACTGATTTAATTTATGCTTTTAAAATAATTTCAGAGTAATCCTTTGATTAAAAGAGTTGCGGAATTTGTTCCCAAAACAAAATATGATAAAATAAAATTTATCAAAGCATTTCTTAAAGAAATGGAATTTCATATATAACAAAACTCAGGATGTCATGTTCCGATACAGACCAAAAGCATAAACGACACATTATATGCCTTACAACAGTTATATACAACTACTGGCCTATAAACAAAATATCTTCACAAGTTGACCAACTTATGCTCTCGCGCCACTACCTGTAATACAAAGAAACCGAGTGGGTCAGGCTTGGGAGCCTGGTGAGCATATAGGGTTTTCAACCTACAATAAGGTAGTTATTACATTAAATCATAAACCAATCAACCCAATTACCCATCCCATTAGTTCGTTTAATTCTTAAGAATTTACCCTAAAAATCAATTATCCTTCACTTAATTATTCTAAGGGTTGACCTAAGGAATTGGCACAAAGTCCATCGTTGCCAATAGCACAGCTACCAACGTTCTCTATTAGACACAGCTATCAATATTATATTTTAGGCGCAGCTGCTAGGATTGTGTTGTTCTCAACCAGGCGCAACTGCCAATATCATCTACTAGGTGCAGCTGCCAATATTATCCTTTAGGCGCAACTGCCAAGATTATGTTGTATCTATTAGGTACAGCTGCCAATATTATTCATTAGGTGCAGCTGCCAAGATTATGTTGTATCTATTAGGTACAGCTGCCAATATTATCCATTAGGCGCAACTGCCGGGATATTTAGATTACAACTGGTGAACACGTAAATCAAAAACACCTAAGGGTTATGGCGCAGCTGCCAATATTCATCTATATTATATTTCATCCCTAATTATTTATCTACCCATGTTCTTCCTAACATATTCGTAGATATAAAAATCCATATACAGTTTAAATCATTTAAAACATGTATAAATTATTCATTCAACATCCATCTCAAATAAACAAACAATATAAGTATACACATAACACGTATTTTATACAAGATACTTCATATCTATGTGTAAAATGAAAGTGACTACACACTCACATGATAAGACGATTATCGGACAGCACTACGGCCCTTCAAGTAGTATTCTTTGATGAAACCGGGATATCTTCACAAACCGGGCTTCTCGTGGGCAGAGTTTCGGCTTAAAACTCTTTTCTTCTCGGGATCTTTGGTGCTTCGGGACTTGCTTCGGGTGTCGGGATGATACCGGGGCTTCGGGGGTACTTCAAGACAGCTAGAGAGGGTATCGGGAGTGAGAAAGTGAAGGAATTAGCAACTATGGCCGGCTGCCCTTCGGTTTCTAGTTATAGGGCCATTTTTCTGGATTCACGTCGTGAATCTCAAAATTCACGTCGTGAGTTCAGTCAGGTCATTGCGTTCGTCAGCAGTCCACTTGCTCTGGAAGGCGTCACTTCTGAATTCACGTCGTGAACACTGTGTTCACGTCGTGAATTCTGACACAGTGTCGGGGTTTGTTCCCCAAACTTCAGAAATTGATATCTTTCGCATACGAGCTCCGTTTTTGACGTTCTTTATATGCACACGTAGGTGAGATTATGCTCTACAACTCTCGTTTAGACTCCGTCGGCTAATTTTCACTTTAACTTGTATTATATTATTTTTAGTAGGCCGGGACAGGAAAACTCCTTTAGGAATTCACAACTCCTTCATCTGACGTCCGTTTTCGTCTGTCTTTTTACCGTTGGACTACTATCGACGAGATCTTCGATTCTCGTTTAGATTGTTTCGGCTAGAAACCACTCGATCTCATATTCGAACTTTGGGCTGCATACTACTAAGTCGAAACTTCGAAAAATCATAACACCCTCATACGAAGTTAGATTTAGACGTTCTTTTTATGCACGCTCTCGGTTTGACGTATTCTACGACTTTCGTTTAGATCACTAAGGCTAAATATCGCTCTATCGTAAATTCACTATTTACGTCACGCAATGTCGTACCGGTTCTTGTAGGCTCCCATTTTGTCGATTGGATCGGTGAGGAAGATATTACCAAAAAGATAATCGTGTATGAACATGAAGAACATAATATGTGAGTAAGATTATAGTAGATAAATAGAGAGACATCAAATATTACAAGAACACTCATGGTTGGGAGAGATAACTCTCCCATGGTGGGAGAGATCCCACCACACTCTCTCTAAACTACAAAGTCTACATAGTGCACTCTTACAAATAAAATGACCATCACCTCCACTTTATATACTAGTGGAGTGAATATGCTTTTCATACAAGGGAATATTCTAACCTAATAAACACTCAACATTGTAGAGCATTTTCATGCTCCAATAATCTCCCCCTAAATGCTCGGAAATGGTGAGGGTAAAACTGTGATAAAAGGCAGAACATCCGACAGGCAGGTCCGGTAGGTCTGGTGCTGAAGTGTCTCTGAAGAGCTGAAGTTGTCGTGATCTCGGAATCTGGCAATGAAATCTCTAGCATCAACGAACAAACAGAGAAACCCCAATCTCTGAATAAAAGTATGAAATCTCAATCTTCGAATGTGATCAGTCCCCAAAAACTAATCATGTTCACAGTCTCCCCCTCGACTGTAGAACCGAAGAGCACAATCTCGAATCACACAACGTCTTCAATATTCCGAAATCGAATGATAATGCACCAAATAATCTATGAAGAATAACCTGCTGAAAATGTGAAGCATCCAAAAATAAAGCCTGAATGATAAATAATGTGAATCTGAAGACATGGTCTAGCAATGCCAAAAAATTGATCCAAAGATCAAAAATAAGTGTCACGCCGCATTGTCAAAATAATCATCGTCTTCAAAATATCGAAAATCAAAACTCGAGCAATCATAATATCTGAACCGGATGCAAACACAAATGAGACATCCCAAAGTGTAGAGTCTGAAGATAAATAATCATAATCCGAAGAACATCTAATAGTGCCAAAAATTCGATCTGTGAAAACCAAAAATCAGTGTCACATTGCACTACTAAATGAATCTTCGTCTTCAAATGTCTCGAACGTCAAAACTCCAATAATAAACCAGAATGGATGCTCATGATTCTCCCCCTATTTTTGATCGACCGTGCAATAAAGATCAAAAATAATCATGAAACCGGGCAAGAGAACATGTCGGATATGATGGAGCATCGCACGCTCCCCCTTGATGTGAGCATCTACCCGTAAAAACGAGGATATTATTTTTCGGTCATGGGTAGACATGATGATGTATCGCTGAACTGAACAAACACCGTAGAATATATCATAAAACCCACTGCTGAAAAATCATAATGCTGAGCCGAAGTAATGCCGAAAACCGAAATGCAAACCCGAACTCCCAAATAATGGTCCGAGACCATATGTAAATACTCTGAAGGGAGTAAAAATGCGAGTAGCTCGGTAGAAGTGAGACACAAAAATAATAATTTCTGAACCAATTGTGTCGTCACATAATCAGCAAAAAGAATGAAGTCTTGAAACATGGGGCTAAAATTGGTGTTAAAAAAAATAATTGGTTTTTAAAAAAAAAGGTTTTAATAAAAATAATTGGTATAAAATAAAAATAATTGGTATTAAAAAAATAATGGGTTTTAAAAAATAATGGGCGTTAAACAAAATTAATTGGTTTTTAAAAAATAAATTGGTGTTAAAAAAAATAAATTGGTTATAATAAAAAAATGAAATAAAATGAAAAGAGTGGATGAGTTTCGGAATCAAAAAGGAAAATGGGTTAGGAGGTGGATCCATTATGAGAATGGATTCACATAGGAAAATGGGTTAAGGTGAAAAATGTAAGGACTTGAAAAGGTTAGGAGTAAAAAAGTTTAGGAGTGAAAAGGTTATGAGTGGAAATTCCGGAGTGAAAAAATAGGGTCAGGAATGAAAAAGTGGTAAAGGTCCGAAATTGGTGGGTTCCAGAAACTTTTTTTTTTTTTGGTCCGGAATTTTTGGTTCCGGAATTGGGTTTAAAAATAAAAAATCCGGAATGGGTGTTGGTCCGGAACTAAAAAAGGTTATAAGTTCCTAAACAAAAAAGTAGTTCCGGAGGAGGGTTTAGAAGTGGAAAAAAAAAGGTTTCAAAAGAAAAGGGTCTTGATTCCGGATGAGTGAAAATGGTTCCGGAGTGGTATTTGGAAGAAAAGGTCCGCCTTCTGATTTCCGAAGCAAAAAAATAGCTCCGGAAGGTGGGTTCCATGCGGAGTCCGGAACAGGTGGTCTTGAAAATAAATGTCACATGCGACAAAAGGGTTGAAAACCTTTGATGTGGGACAGGTGCATGGACTTGTCAGCTGATAGGAACGAGGAGTGTACCTGGAATTAACATTTTGCACACTCAACCATTAATTGCTGGGAATTCTTGTTTGACTTTCAAAAAAAAGGCTGCAAGTATTAAAGCATGTGGGACCGGCAGTCGCTGATGTGGCGCTGTATGATTTGAGCGTGAGGCACACTTGCTGAATGTGAGAGTGGTCTTGAGTGATGCACCTTTAATGTATGTGGGACCCGGCTAGGAGGTGGCGTGAGATGGCTGAAGGTCAACTAATAAGACAAAAACGTTTCCAACTGCCATTTGATGTGGGGCCCATACTGTTAACGTGTCGAGTGATGAGTGGAGTGTGAGATACACTCGCTGAAACTGTGAGCCTCAATTGCTGAATTGTTTCACCACTCATTCACGTTCAATTTAAAAAAAAATGGGACCCGGTGCAATTAATGCTTTAAAACACCCAATTGTAGCAATTGCTTGAGCATGTGTGTTTGAAGTTGATTGGATGCGTGTAATTCACGTGCATGACAAGAGATTGGTGCCAAAAGTTAGACATGCTTTTTCTCACAATGTGCTTCTGACCAAAAAGAATTTGCAGCTGATTATATAATTCTCGAATACACATACAATTGTGTATCAGGATATTGTACATTCTGCAACATTATCTTGTACTCTCCGAAAAATATTTACCAAGTTACTCCAAAATCCATAGCATCTCGGAAAATCTTATCCACAACTCATTTTCATCTCTAAAAACACATCACATTCTGGACTTATGAGATTTTGCTCAATCTCTTACCCTATAACCATGTTTTTGTCTTTTTCTAAACATCTTTTTTTCATGGGATAATAAGATCAAACACCACCTTTTTAAAGAGAACTTCATCTTCTCAGCAAACATATTTTTCTTTTCATCAACTCAAATTCAATAGCAGCAAAAATGTATGAACAGTAGCAGCATAATTTTTATTTTTCTAGCAACATCACCAATAAAACAGTAAATAACTCACAGAAGATTTTTCAGTTGCGAAGGCTAAGACAATCTTCATAAATGAGGAAAATCTTCAAGATAATAAACCAACCGGGATCGTTCCCTTGAAATAATCGTGAGATCTTCAAGGTCTCGCTCTGATACCACTTGTAGGCTCCCATTTTGTCGATTGGATCGGTGCGGAAGATATTACCAAAAAGATAATCGTGTATGAACATGAAGAACATAATATGTGAGTAAAACTGTAGTAGATAAATAGAGAGACATCAAATATTACAAGAACACTCATGGTTGGGAGAGATAACTCTCCCATGGTGGGAGAGATCCCACCACACTCTCTCTAAACTACAAAGTCTACATAGTGCACTCTTACAAATAAAATGACCATCATCTCCACTTTATATACTAGTGGAGCGAATATGCTTTTCATACAAGGGAATATTCTAACCTAATAAACACTCAACATTGTAGAGCATTTTCATGCTCCAACAGTTCTGTCGCGTAACTTCAACAGGTCATAACTTCTTCGTTATAACTCGGATTTCAGCGTTCTTTATATGTACGAAAACCTTGTGACATATACGACAACTTGGTTAAGATTATTTATTTTAAACACTCTTCTATCAAAAAGTCATTTTTGACGTTTATCATCTCTAAATTGACTAGCCCGGATCTACGGGCGTTACAATTATCTCCCCTTAGGATGATTACGTCCCAGAATCATCAACGAAAATAGGGCTTGTATAATGATTCCATACATTATCTTTCCATCCTAAGTAATAACCATAATATATATGTTTCTTCGAACGAGTATCTAACTCTTGGGCTTCTTGACCGCAGGCGATGCTCAATCTTGCACCTGCTCTTCGTACTATGTTGGACTTTCAATCGTAACCTACGAGTTACAAAATAAATCCTTATTGAGGACTCCTTCTTCTTCTTAGGATAAGTACTTTCCTTTATCTATTGTAACAGATCGATGGGTCATGTTCTAATGACCTTTCATCGGATGATGCAACGCCTAGACTCAAGTCTCTGAGAGTCATATTCCAGAATGGAATATACCTTCCTTCATATTCTAATGTGATATAATCACATTTTAGCATGTAGCATTTCTAGCTGCAAGCTTCTTTAACAACGAGCGCGATACTATTGATTGCATTGATTTCAATCTTCTGACTTAAGTCAGATGTTACATCGAACTTGGTTCTCTGAACCACGTAACAAACTCATCGTAGTCGGACTCAATTTGATATGATCACTAGGGTCGGAATAACAATCATCTCATTAGTCATTACCGAAACAATGGTAACGACATACTTGAATAAAACGAGACCAATCACTAGCTTCTTGGTAACCTTGTGACTTTCCCTTATCCAAGCGTGAGTCCTGTGCTTCGAATAGTATAAGCCTCTACTATCATTCACACCTACTCATACTCGTCCCAAGTATTGTCTCTCAGTCTAACCAAGTCACCATACAAAAATCACACAATCATCCAACACATCAGATAACAAAACCAGTGTTTATATTATTTCTTGAAACTATTACACAAAAGTTCAAGTTCACCCTATACTATGCCTTTTATATTAGGCTACATCATACGAAACTATTCACATTGCTACTTCATAACTCGATCTTTGGATATAAAATCCTTATTCCTGATCCCTTGCATCGTCACCTGCTTCATTAAGGATCATTGGGAATGCTCTTGCCTTTGGCTTTGGCGGCGCATTTTGCTTTGTAGCTCCTTTCCTCTTTGGGCAGTCTTGCTTGAAGTGTCCTTCCTCACTACATTCGTAACATACCCTTTTGTTGAATGTACATTCATTGGCGTAATGCCCATGCTTTCCACACTTGAAACATGTAACCTCCTCGCCACATTTTCCCAAGTGTTTCTTCTTGCACTTATCACACCATCTTGCTTCATCTCCTCCTCCTTATCCAAACTTTGAAAATTTTCTTTCCTTATTGGAACCTGAAGTTCCTTCAAACTTCCTTTTCTCACCAACTTCAACCTTGCTGGCGGCTCTTCCCTTGATCATATCTTCGACAGACTTGGCAGCCCAGATAGCTGCCTCTAGAGTAAGTGCCTGAAGCACTGGCACTGCATACTCCCATGGAAGTCCCTTTGCGTATCTGTCGATTTTTGTCAACTCGTCTGGGACAATACGCAAAGTAAACTCCATTTTATCTGTGAAGTTATTGGTGTATTCATCAATGGACATGCTTCCCTTTTTCAATGTCAAAAATTGGTTCTCTAGCTCAAGCAGATTTTGGGCCGAGCAGTACTTGCGCTTGAAATGCACCAAGAACTCTGCCCAAGTCAGTTGCAGTGGCTCATTAGGGCTTAGAGTCTTCCCCAAAGTGTTCCACCAGCGAACGACGCCACCTCTGAACTGACGCACTGCAAATATGGTTTGTAACTTGCCTTGACAACCACATGTCATGAAAGCCAATTCCATTTCCGAGATCCAATCCATTACTCTGACGGGATCTTCTTTTCCAGTGAAAGTTGATGGCTTGCAAGTCATAAAGTCTTTATACTTGCTTCTATTTCTCTCCACTCCATCCTCGTGGTTATTCCTCCTAACCACAAGCGGTTCAGTTTGACCAACAAATCTACTGTAATTTCCTTCCTTAGACTTATCATCATTGAGTTCAGGTTGTTCAACAGGCATTGAAGGTTCACTCCTGTTGTTCAACAATAGCTGCCTCATTTCTTCCCTTTGTTCAACCATCATTGCCTGAATCATGGCTTGTACTCCAGCCATGGTGATGGGTTCTGGTGCAGCTGCTACAACAGGTGCTTGATTCTTGTTTTTGTTTGCGTTTCCAACCCCAATTCTAGTTCTTGCCATTCTTGATCTATACACCAAATAAGGTGAATTTAGACCCTCGTTCACGATAGATATTTAAATCATCCATATCACTCCGAAACGTTTACATGTTAGTTCTAATATCGTAGTCATACGCTTAGAATCCTAAACACATAAGGTTTCCAGATCCGGTCGGCAACAGACCATAGATCCGAACAAACAATATTATATATGGCAAACATATAGCATTTAGCACATAAAAGCATTTTAGGCATCTTTCCTAAAATATACTAGTGCTCGTGTCTAAAATATGGTAGACACTCATCTCACAGTCATCGCTTAGCATTCTAAGTTTAAGTCTAGAAATCCTACAAATTCCTAGTTCGCTTAAACTAATGCTCTGATACCAACTATGACATCCCCAATTTCACGGCCAGAAAAGACCGATTTAATTTATGCTTTTAAAATACTTTCAAAGTAATCCTTTGATTAAAAGAGTTGCGGAATTTGTTTCCAAAACAAAATATGATAAAATAAAATTTATCAAAGCATTTCTTAAATAAATGAAATTTCATATATAACAAAACTCGAGATGTTATGTTCCGATACAGACCAAAAGCATAAACGACACATTATAAGCCTTACAACAGTTATATACAACTACTGGCCTATAAACAAAATATCTTCATAAGTTGACCAACTTATGCTCTCGCGCCACTACCTGTAATACAAAGAAACCGAGTGGGTCAGGCTTGGGAGCCTGGTGAGCATATAGGGTTTTCAACCTACAATAAGGTAGTTATTACATTAAATCATAAACCAATCAACCCAATTACCCATCCCATTAGTTCGTTTAATTCTTAAGAATTTACCCTAAAAATCAATTATCCTTCACTTAATTATTCTAAGGGTTGACCTAAGGAATTGGCACAAAGTCCATCATTGCCAATAGCACAGCTACCAACGTTCTCTATTAGACACAACTATCAATATTATATTTTAGGCGCAGCTGCTAGGATTGTGTTGTTCTCAACCAGGCGCAACTGCCAATATCATCTACTAGGTGCAGCTGCCAATATTATCCTTTAGGCGCAACTGCCAAGATTATGTTGTATCTATTAGGTACAGCTGCCAATATTATTCATTAGGTGCAGCTGCCAAGATTATGTTGTATCTATTAGGTACAGCTGCCAATATTATCCATTAGGCGCAACTGCCGGGATATTTAGATTACAACTGGTGAACACGTAAATCAAAAACACCTAAGGGTTATGGCGCAGCTGCCAATATTCATCTATATTATATTTCATCCCTAATTATTTATCTACCCATGTTCTTCCTAACATATTCGTAGATATAAAAATCCATATACAGTTTAAATCATTTAAAACATGTATAAATTATTCATTCAACATCCATCTCAAATAAACAAACAATATAAGTATACACATAACACGTATTTTATACAAGATACTTCATATCTATGTGTAAAATGAAAGTGACTACACACTCACATGATAAGACGATTATCGGACAGCACTACGGCCCTTCAAGTAGTATTCTTTGATGAAACCGGGATATCTTCACAAACCGGGCTTCTCGTGGGCAGAGTTTCGGCTTAAAACTCTTTTCTTCTCGGGATCTTCGGTGCTTCGGGACTTGCTTCGGGTGTCGGGATGATACCGGGGCTTCGGGGGTACTTCAAGACAGCTAGAGAGGGTATCGGGAGTGAGAGAGTGAAGGAATTAGAAACTATGGTCGGCTGCCCTTCGGTTTCTATTTATAGGGCCATTTTTCTGGATTCACGTCATGAATCTCAAAATTCACATCGTGAGTTCAGTCAGGCATAGGTCATTGCGTTCTTCAGCAGTCCACTTGCTCTGGAAGGCGTCACTTCTGAGTTCACGTCGTGAACACTGTGTTCACGTCGTGAATTCTGACATAGTGTTGGGGTTTGTGCCCTAAACTTCAGAAATTCATATCTTTCGCATACGAGCTCCGTTTTCAACATTCTTTATATGCACACATAGGTGAGATTATGCTCTACAACTCTCGTTTAGACTCCATCGGCTAATTTTGATTTTAACTTTTATTATATTATTTTTAGTAGGCCGTGACAGGAAAACTCCGTTAGGAATTCACAACTCCTTCATCTGACATCCGTTTTCGTCTGTCTTTTTACCGTTGGACTACTATCGACGAGATCTTCGATTCTCGTTTAGATTGTTCGGCTAGAAACCACTCGATCTCATATTCGAACTTTGGGTTGCATACTGCTAAGTCGAAACTTCGAAAAATCATAACTCCCTCATACGAAGTCAGATTTAGACGTTCTTTTTATGCACGCTCTCGGTTTGACGTAGTATACGACTTTCATTTAGATCAAAAAGGCTAAATATCGCTCTATCATAAATTCACTATTTACGTCACGCAGTGTCGTACCGGTTCTGTCGCGTAACTTCAACAGGTCATAACTTCTTCGTTATAACTCGGATTTCAGCGTTCTTTGTATGTACGGAAACATTGTGACATATACGACAACTTGGTTAAGATTATTTATTCTAAACACTCTTCTATCAAAAAGTATTTTTTGACGCTTATCGTCTCTAAATTGACTAGCCCGGATCTACAGGCGTTACACATAGACAACCTCATGCACAACTCAAGCTCCAGTTTCAGCCATGAACTGCTGCAGTACGAGATCCCAAACACTGCAATGATACCAAACATGCCAAAGTACGACGACACTACAGACCTAGATGACCACATCGACAACTACGAGTGGACGATGACATCTCTTAAGATGGATCGTCGCTTCACCTGCACATATTTCCCTTGCACCTTAACAGGAAACGCAGGCAAGTGGTTCAAGTCTCTAAGGGTGGGCAGTATCTCAAGTTTTGAGCAACTGAAATACCTTTTCCTCAACAACTTCATGCAGTCGAGGAAAGGAAAATCGGACGCCAACTCTGTGATGGCATGCAAGCAAAAAAAGGAGAATCGAGCCGTGACTATTACGACCGGTTCATGCTAGCTACCTTGAATGTCCCATGACATGAAGAGTTTCTGGTGACAGGCGCCTTCGCCCAAGGTCTGTTTCCTGGACCCTTATCGAGGAAGATGCAAGGAACAGTTCCTAGATCCAGGGACGAACTCAAGTTCCGTGTGGAAAAATACCTAAGACAAATCGAGGGGGAAGAGCGAAAGGAGGCTAATATCAAAATTGTGGCCAATGCGTACATAAAACAGGAGGAAGCGGCGTCCCGACCAAGCTCAGCCCAGCAAGAGAGGCAAGATGGAAACCAATAGAGGCACAATCGCCACTCCAGGCACATGTTACGGAGGTATCGACCTTTCAACAGAGATGACAATAGGAGCGGTCATAACTGTTGGATTAGGTGTCTAAGCCCATAACTATAATTGGTATGTACTTGACCCGATAGTAGCATGGTCCTTTTGGGTTTCCTTCACCAGAGCAATTTGATAGGATGGACTTTTGAGAAAGAGGTTATTTGTGATTTATTAATATATTAAAAGTATAATATATTAATTGAGAAATCATATTATTTAATTAGTATTGATCAAGAATTAATTTGGAATTAATTTAGTGATCAAAAGAGACTGATTAAATTTACGGGGAATGATTAAGTAAATCAATGATACTTATAGTATGTGATAATGATTCATGGTTGATTAGGATGGGCTAAACCTATATGATAGTCCATGAAGGTTTAAACCATCGAGCCTAAGAAATATGAAGGGTCATGGTGTATTAGGGTTTGCATGGATAAAACCCTAGTCTTTGCCACACTATAAAAGCAACCCCTTAACCCCTAAAATCGGCCCCCATGCATTCTAAGAAGAGTCATAACCGATTTTGAGCCATCTAGCCTCTTCTCATAAGCCTCCTCTTGCATTTGGTGTTTGTGACACATTAGAGGCATCACATTTGAGGTGCTAAAGCTTTTGAAGGCCAAGAACTACAAGCTACATATAAGAGGTATTCATCTAACTTGTTTTTTATGTTGTATATCCTCAATCATATGCTAGTTAGGATGTATGCTTTGGAAAAATTGAAATTGCTATGTATATTAGAGGTAACTTAGATCCAAAGCATATAGGGTTGTATGTGCACCATAGGAGTGTTATAGTGCTTAAAACCCATCAGTGGTATTAGAGACTAGGATTGTTTTTTGTTATATTGATGCTTGGTTATTTTTCAAAGCTGAAAAAAATCGATTTTCTGACCTCTGACTGATGAACTCGACGAGGCCAATGATCTGACTCGACGAGTTCACTCACCAAAAGGGCAACTCGATGAGTCCAGTTCATGCACTCGTCGAGTAGAACATTCTGCTTGCAGATTTTCAAGACTTTTGGCCATAATTGGATTAGGATCATTACCACAAACTGTTTTGTATCATAAAATTCGTGTTTTCTGATATGGTAATGATTATCCTCATCTGATTGAGGGACAATTGTCAAATTTTAAGATAATAAGATGATTATTTGTATTATTTGATATGAATTGCCTTGCTATATGAGTTAGATTAGATCAATGGTAAATTATATGATAATGTTGTTAATTAAAATTGATCTAAATGTTTTTAATGAACTCCATAACTTGTCCTCAAGTTATGGAACATCAAGAGTCTCATTCATTAAAATACATTAACTCATAATTTATGGAAACCCAAGAGTTTTGAAGAGTTTCAAAACTTGCCCTCAAGTTTTGGAATTTGTAAAGTCTCACTTATGAAACATTTAATTCCAAACCTTAGAATTTTAAAAGTTTAAAATTCAACCCTTATACTATTATAATATTATAAGTTTAATAATTATATATATATATATATATATATATATGTATAAGACAAGTCAGTCTTACCGTTAGTAGGCCTCATTCACGAAGCCGGTCTATAAGGGGGGTATAAGGTTACTGCCTATAAAATGGTGGTTTAATGAGTGTCCACTCTTACCCACCGCTTCCTTGACTGGTGGAGGGTCGTTAGCCGAACGGGTAGGATAGGACATTAATTCTCGTTATAAGTATAATGATAATTATAAAAGTAACTAAATGTTTTATTAAATTCCTAATCTTAGTTACTTTAGGAAAAATGTGAAAATGGTGCTATTCCATGAAATTGCACTTTGCACCTTGCCAAGTCGTTAGTGGAGCGTGTGTGGTTAACCGGCAGACTAATTTGGGACTAACAAGGGTGGAAAATGGTAGCTTGATGTTTGTCATAGATCAATGGAGCGTGTGTGGTTAACCGGCACATTGATTAGGTGATAAGTGACACCAAGATTACCAAGCAATTTTCATGGTTATTCACACCTTGTTTGTGATCCTCGGTATCCCAGTTACAAACTTGAAGGGCATAATCGAGATTTAAACATGCCATTGAAAAGTTCAATGAATCTTAAAAGAATTTAGGAATTTCAATCCAATTTAAAACTTAATAATCAATTTTGTTTTTCATTGTGGAAATTGGTAAATCGTCATATACCTACCTTCAAATATTTTGCAGTTGGATTATGACATCCCTCTTCCAAATTTTAAAATATCGTGTTGGGTCCTAGCCTTAATATTTCATTTGGGTATTATATTAAGGATTGTTATCTAATCTAAACTTGTTCTTTTTCTTTTTCAGATGTCTATCCCAAACATTGCTTCAGGCTCCAACCCTTCTAGCTCATTCTCCCTCATGAACTTGGTTGGGAGAACTATATTCGATGGGTCAAACTTTAACGATTGGATTCGAAACATTCGTATGGCCCTTCGCTACGAGGACAAAGAATATGTACTCGATAAAGAGCTGAAGGAGATTGATGAACAAACTGCTACTCCCGAGCAAATCTAGGAATACAGGGTTCATGAGAGGGATGCGACAGAGGTGCCGTGCATTATGATTGCTACCATGACTGATGAGCTTCAAAAGTCCTATGAGGATTTCTGGCCCTTCGAGATGCACCAAGATTTGATGGAAAGGTACCATCAAAGTGCTCGGCAGGAAAGGTATGAGATCATTGCCTCCATGATCACAACCAAAATGAAGGATGGAGAGTCCATCACGAACCACTTGCAAAAGATGCAGAGGTTTGTGGACCGCTTGCTGAAGTTGAATGTGAACTTTGATGAAGAGTTGGCTATTGACATCATCCTACATTCTTTGCCTCCTTGTTATGATCAGTTCAGAATGACTTATCATATGAACAAGGAGGAAGTCACCCTGAGCAAGCTTCAAGGCCTACTAAGAACTGCAGAAAGCAATTTGAAAGGCAAGGCTGTTGTACCTACTCCTACTGCTGCTGCCCCTGTTCTGGAAATTGGACATAGGAAAGGAAAGAAGAGGAAAGCTGCTTCTAAGAGCCACGAGGGAAAGTCCCATGATGGATCCTCTTCTAGTGGAACCAAAGGTGGTCCTGCTAAACCCTCTACCAATCCAAAGGAAGCAGAGTGCTTCCATTGTCATGAAAAAGGGAACTGGAAATGAAGTTGCCCCAAATACTTGCAGGACATTAAGGATGGGAAGATAAAGCCCACCTTCGCAGGTATTTACACTATTCTATCTAATAACTCATCACATGCTAATTCTTGGGTCCTTGATACAGGTTGTGGATTTCACATTTGTTCTGATTTGCAGGGACTAAAAGGAAGTAGGGATGAGGAGCACGGGAAGATAAACTTAATCATGGGGAATACGAAAGTGTCGCTTGTGACCAAGATTGGATTTTATTCTTTATTGCTTAGTAATGGGTTAAATTTAGAGTTGAATAATTGTTTTTACTCGTCGGATATGGCGAGAAACATTATTTCTTTTCATGGTTTGTATAAACAAGGTTTTAGATTTTCATTTGATAATGAAATTGGTTCTATAAATGCTTTTTATAATGGTGTATTTTATTTTAAAGCATTGCCATGTAATGGTATATATGAAACTGTGATGGTTGTAGATAACTTAGGAAATAATGTGTTGAATATTGATTCGTCCAATTGTTTGGACAAGGCAGGCTTGTGGCATTGTCGTCTTGGACATGTCAACAAGAAGCGCATAGGCCAACTCCAAAAGGCTGGTGTGTTGGAGTCATTCGACTTAAAGTCGGATGACACTTGCGAATCTTGTTTTCTTGGAAAGATGACCAAGTCACCCTTCACTAGTACTTGTGAAAGGGGTGAGGGTTTGTTGGATCTCATACACACCGATGTGTGTGGACCCTTCAGATCCGCTACAAGGGATGCTAACCGCTTCTATGTGACTTTTACTGATGATTACTGCAGATATGGCTATATCTACTTAACCAAGCATAAGTCAGAAACCTTTGAAAAGTTCAAAGAGTTTAAGCAGGAAGTGGAGAATCAATTGGGCAGGAAGATAAAGAAGCTCTGATCCGATCGAGGTGGTGAGTATCTTAGTATCGAGTTTCATGACTATCTTAAGGAATGTGGAATTGTTTCACAGTTGACGCCACCTAGGATGTGACAACCCGTTATTTCGTGTAACCAAAAAGTCAAACAAGGGCCAAAATATTAGAAACCATTTGATTTAATAATAGTTATAAATATTTAATTATATGTTTTGTTAAAGAAATCAAATAGCCCAATGTCAAAAATGTCTTTCCTTTGAAATCCGAGAAGTCTCGCAAGCCACTAGCCTCGGACCGAAAACTAGATTTCGGTTAAAGCAGCAAACCGTCGCACCGAAAATGAGTTCTAGGCTGTAAACGTGCGAGGCAGCGTCTTCGGACCGCAAACCTGTTCTCGGCCGAAAACTCTTTTCTCGGATAGAGTTCCTGATCAAAAACTCCTAAGTTCTATCATTTGGCACACATTCCAGAGTTATTTTACGCATTCCAATGCATACATCACATCACATTTCATCCCTATTTATAAGCAAAACCGAAAACATATCCTCATTCTCACACTTTCTAATCAAAATCTCGCATATCCCTCCCAAAAACTAGACCGAAAACACCATCTTTTCTCTCAATTATCATCCAAAAACTCTTGGATCTTCATAAGATCTTACCGAAATCACCATTCAATCTTCTTATTTCCAACCGAAAACACCCCTATCTCCTTGTTTCCACCAAGAACACTTCACATCTTCAAGTGACCGAAATCGTCTTTTATGCTCTCGTTTCCTTTCTAAGACTTCTAGTTGTAAGTAATTCTTGCATAAATACGCTATTCCATAACATGTTCATCACTATTTCACTAATTATACACATATTATGCGTGAAATACTAATAGGATACGAATAATTGTTACGGGTTCTAACTTGTGGAAATATCACTACTACTCTGTATCCCCCACGAACACTCACATAAGGTGAGTTCATACCCCTATGTTTTACCATTTTCAAATGCTTTTAGGAGGATAATAAAATCCAAACACAAAGTATTTGTGTTAACACTTAAATACGTGTACAAATCATTACAAGATATTAATGCTATTATAAACTTTGACAAACCATTTTAAACTGTATTCATATATATATATATATATATATATATATATATATATATATATATATATATATATATATATATATATAATTATGATTTAACAGGCTTAGTACCAATGTTTCTGTCTTAACTCCTGTTCCTTGTTTGGTTGTGGGCTTATGATAGGAATGCTGGTCCGACTGTCTTTTAAATTACAATAATACATGAAACATATATATATATATATATATATATATATATATATATATATAAGTATAAAACTTATTTCAACAACTATTTCTAACCCTTTTGTAACATGTCGAGCAAAAAGGGGTATATTTTCCTTAAATCATTTTCTGTACAAACATAACAACTTATAAACTATAATAGGTATAGTTTAGGGATCGATTCACACTATTTTCTAGGTCAAGAATACATCACCTGAATAATTACATAAGTATAAACTACTTTTCACTACAAGTACACCATTCATTTACAAAAACAAGAAACAAATACACACTATACGTAACAAGTTAATTCTAACATGTGAGCTACTACTTCATGGTACCTACTAGAGTACATGCTAAAAGTCCTAAATTATAACTAGTGTGTCCTGGAGGGGGAGCATGAATTTGTGTATAGATCTATACAGGACTGACAATCCCGCACCTAAGCTGTTAGCTACAGTTAGACCTACAGGTATGGGGTGACAAATGTCATAACATTCCGACGCCTGAAGAACGTCGTGTAGGCCACTAGTCAGTTCAGTATGGTTATAATCTCACTCACACTAAACATTAACCAAAAACTTTGGTTTACCAAAGAAACACCACTTCAGTGGTTTTATTTTCAGTAATAAGACTACACATCATTATTTTCCAGTACATGCATACAACAGAGTTCATACAAGTACAATACACTATTTTTCTAGCAAAGAAAGCATACATTGATGGAAAATATACACTTACACTATTTCAGAGTACAATAACATACAAACATTTTGGCCTTAAGGCCTAAGACTACATTTCATTCATTATAGAAAATACTGGATTTTCTGGAGAAACACACTAACATTTTCATGAAACAAAGTCAGATTTCTAATACTAAATGCTTATGAACTCACCAACTTAAATGTTGATACTCTCTTTTCAAAATACCTTGTATTCTCATGAAACCAGTAGACAGGTACACTCACACAGGTTTTTGAGAAGACGGAGCATATTCAAGACTCGTCTTTTATTTTTGCTATACATTTTGGTGTCATACAATCAATACTAAGAACACAAATGTAATATCTATATTTTCAATGATATGGATGTTGTTGCTGGTTTTACTATTACTCATTGTTATGATACTGTACATGACGTCATCCGCCCCCGAACGTTTCCAGCGTTCCGGTTTGGGGGTGTGATATAGGACACCGTAGTTGAATGGTGTGGCTGAGAGGCGCAATCGAACCTGGTTGGACATGGTTCGTTCCATGATGAGTCGAGCTTCGTTACCTATCTCATTCTGGGGGTATGCCTTTGAGACTTCCGCCTATATCCTTAATCTAGTCCTAACTAAGAATGTTGCCAAAACACCTCACGAAATGTGGACAGGGAAGGTTCCCTCGTTAGCACATATAAATGTTTGGGGTTGCGAGGCTTTCGTAAGACGAGAGACTCACGACAAGCTCGAACCTCGTAGTGAGCGATGTATTTTCATCGGCTACCCGCAGAAGTCCTTTGGGTATCTCTTCTACAAACTGAGTGACAATGTTGTATTCATTGCGAGGAGAGGGGTTTTCCGAGAGAGAGAACTCATATGCCAAGAGGATAATGGGAGGCAAATTGACCTTAAAGAGCTTCAAGAGTTAAGTGATGAAGGAACCTCAAACACTAGCACTCAACCCGAGGAGGAAACTCCTGTTGAACCTATTGACGAGTCATTACCTCTTCGACGTTCCTCTCGAGTTAGGATGACACCTGAGTTTTATGGCTTCCATATTACTACTGAAGGTGATACGTTTACCAGTGATAGCACACTGGTAAATTTGGATGAGACATCTAACTACAAGGAAGCCATGGCAGGCCCCGAGTCTGCTAAATGGAAAGAGGCGATGGACAGCGAGATTCAGTCCATGTATGACAATCAAGTTTGGAACTTGGTTGAAAATGTACCAGGTTGCAAGACAGTCGGGTGCAAATGGATCTTCAAGAAGAAGACCGACATGGATGGGAAAGTACACACATATAAGGCGCGACTGGTTGTGAAGGGCTTTACTCAAACTTATGGAGTTGACTATGATGAGATCTTCTCACCAGTAGCGAAGATTAAATCTATAAGGGTTATGTTAGCCGTAGCTGCATTTCATGATTATGAAATATGACAAATGGATGTCAAAACCGCTTTCCTTAATGGAAAGTTGGCTGAAGATGTTTACATGTGTCAGCCAGAAGGTTTTGTCAATGCAAATTACCCTAATAGAGTGTGTAAGCTTGAGAAATCCATCTATGGATTGAAACAAGCACCTCGCAGATGGAATCTTTGTTTTGATGAGAAATTCAAAGAGTTTGGTTTTTCGAGAAGCGAATATGAGTCCTGCGTATAAGTCAAAGCTAGTGGGTGTATAGTTAGCGTTCTGGTGTTGTATGTGGATGACATACTGCTCATAGGAAACGACATCCCAGCCTTGCACGAGGTTAAGTCCTGGCTTGGGAAGTATTTTGCTATGAAGAACCTTGGGGAAGCTGCTTACATTCTAGGGATAAGGATATTGTGAAACAGGAGTAAAAGACTAATAGGACTTAGTCAAAGTACCTACTTGGATAAGATGTTGAAACGTTTCAACATGGAGAATTATAAGAAAGGTGACTTACCTATCCAGAGCAATCCCAAACTGAGCAAGGCTCAGAGTCCGAGAACTGATGAGAAGATAGTGGATATGAGTCAAGTACCATATGCCTCCATTTTTGGCTCAATCATGTACGCTATGACATGTACTCGTCCTGATGTGGTTTTTGCTTTGAGCATGGTTAGTCGATATCAAGGGAACCCCGGTAGAGCTTACTGGACTGCAGTAAAGAGCATTCTTAAGTACCTGCGGAGAACTAAGGATTGGGTCCTTACCCTCGGTGGGAGTGATGACTTGAGAGTGACAGGGTATTGTGACGCCGGTTTTCAGACCGACAGAGATAATGTGCGCTCTCAATCGGGCTGGGTGTTTACCCTAAATGGAGGAGCAGTAACATGGAAAAGTTCCAAGCAGGAGACTATAGTTGATTCAACGTGTGAATCATAATACATAGCAGCGAGCAAAGCATCGAAAGAGGCGATATGGTTGAAAAACTTCATCGGAGACCTTGGAGTTGTACCATCCAAGAAGCCTGTGGAGATTTTCTGCGATAATGAAGGGGCGGTTGCCTTAACCAAGGAACCGAGAGATCATGGAAGATCCAGGAATATTGACAGAAAGTACCACTTCATAAAACATCGAGTAGAAGAAGGACTCCTCGTAGTTAAGAGGGTATCGTCAGAGGATAAACCAGCAGATCCCCTTACGAAGTGACTGAGTAGGGTTAAGCACTTGCAACATGCTAAGAGTATCGGGCTGAAGGACGATATTAGTTTTAGTGATTAGATAAATATTTAGAAACTTGTAATAGCTAAAATGTAATTGACATTTGATTATTGAATAAAAGGAGTTTTATTTATAAGTAAAGTTACTATCTTGTGTCAATTGTTTACTATTGTTTCACTTTGCATGTTTTGACTTCCGGAATAATAAGACTATTCAAACCATCCTCAATAGATCATACTTTGGAAGTAGGTTATGAGGCTAGACTATCATGAATTGGCTTGTAGATTGTCTAAGGTGTTAGACATAGCAAAATTATGCTACAACGTTCATGAGTGCTTTTGAAATAAGATTTGAGTATTGGATTAAACCCACGCTCACATGAATCACTTCATGGAATTTATCACGAGTGATTGTGAGACGATAATATCATATAGTCTTCAAACCAAGATATATGAGTTGTTGACTACGAGTTGGTTGTGCATTGATGGTATGAAAACACATCAGTAACTTGATGTTATAAAACATATTGTTGTGCATGATTTAACGAGTAGTTAGTACAAGCATATAAGTCGAAGTTTATCTGTTGCTTTTATCCTAAGAGGATTAAAAGCGACATCTTGGGCCCCTCGATGATTTTGTTTTGGATTATGTGTCGGGCCCGGTCAGGACTAAATTGATGTGTTCAATTATGTTCTATGTCAGAAAAATCAGACTTCGGGAAACAAATTGCAGGACAATAAGTATGACTATGTTCCATGTATTTGTCCGCATGATATCTTGAAGAACAGAGGATTATATGATCCTTATCTAAAGGACGCGTCACTGACTAGGTCAGAGTTCGACAGCGGCTTTTGAGAGCTACGATTGCTAATCGGATTTTGAAGTTGCATTGGCAATTATAGTTATTAGACTTATCCAAGTGGAAGACTGTTGGATTAGGTGTCTAAGCCCATAACTATAACCGGTATGTACTTGACCCGATAGTAGCATGGTCCTTTTGGGTTGCCTTCACCAGAGCAATTTGATAGGATGGACTTTTGAGAAAGAGGTTATTTGTGATTTATTAATATATTATAAGTATAATATATTAATTGAGAAATCATATTATTTAATTAGTATTGATAAAGAATTAATTTGGAATTAATTTAGTGATCAAAAAGAGACTGATTAAATTTACGGGGAATGATTAAGTAAATCAATGATACTTATAGTATGGGCTAATGATCCAGGGTTGATTAGGATGGGCTAAACCTATATGATAGTCCATGAAGGTTTAACCCATGGAGCCTAAGAAATATTCTAGTTAGGATGTATGCTTTGGAAAAATTGAAATTGCTATGTATAATTAGAGAAAACTTAGATCCAAAGCATCTAGGGTTGCATGTGCACCATAGGAGTGTTATAATGCTTAAAACCCATCAATAATGATGTTCATGCAATCAACAGAACTCCAACAAAGGAGAGCAAGGACAAGACCAAGTTCAATGAATATCATAAAAGCAAAACTCATGATACCAGTGAGTGCACGGTATTGAAGTGGGAGATCGATGAAAAACAACTAGTTGGAAACATAGTCGACATAGCCAAAGAGCTCAGGGCAAAATTTGACCAGGATAAACACCAGCCTAAAAACCAAAAGGATGGCGGAAAGGACCATGACCGGAGGGCAGAGATACTTACCATCACTACACCCCACCCATGCAGCAATCGCCAGAGCCAACACATGGGCGCGAAGGTATACCATCAAAACATACTCAACATAGCATTTTCAATGAATGACCCCAGGCCAGAACACTGGGATCCAAATAATCCATTGCACATCACCGACTTCATTAGCCAAAACTGTGTTGAACAAGTGTACATCGATAACAGAAGTAGGGTCAACGTGATCTACGAACACTGCCTTCGATGGTTACCAATTGAATGGAAAGAGCACCTACAGCCACCACGACAGGGCCTGCTAGTTGGGTTCACCGGTCACGACATCTGGCCAACAGGAACAGTCAAGCTCCCGTTTACGTTGATCGGTCGTGATGAGGTGACACAGATAACAAGGGTGCTCGAATTATCGGTCGTTGATCGACCGGCTGAACATAATATTTTACTAGGCCGGCCAGCACTTTTCCAGCTACAAGCGATTCCGTCTACTCTCCACAGTATTCTCAAATTCAGTACAAGTTATGGGTCGGCAACGGTACTGGCAACCAAGCCAGATAACGAATGCGGGGCCCAACGAGAAACAAAGCAACAAACCCAATTGTGTTGAAGTGAAAGTTTCCAGGAGGTGGAAGATCCACAGCAAAGAACTGCAACAGCACGAGCGCTGACCCACGAGTCCAGGAAAAGTCCAAAAGATGTATCCAGTCGGCTCACATCACCTCTCCCACAAAAGAAAACAAGCGCTGGCCTAAGGATGGATAAGCCAGAGAATGAAACGAAAGTAGCAAAGCAGAGAAGTGCATACTCGCAGTCAAGGGCACCGGCTTGGCCCACAATCGATGGTCGAGCCATGCCCAGCCAAAGAGCGATTCAGGATTCAAAGCAGATTTTGGCCGATGTCGAACATGAACCAAAATCTCGTGGAATGAAGGAGATAAGCACTAGGAGCACCAAAACTAAAGGCAGAGTGCCATTCTTTCTTCCACACAAGCCTTCCTATAGAAGAAAACCAACAAGAGCCCTTGATGCGCTAAACGACACCCCAAGTGATAGTGTGAAATGCAAGGTAGATAGGCACACATGAGAACACGGGTGGTACTCTCATCAGGTCGTGGGGAGGCGCTTACCATGGTTGCATCTAGCATTGGGTCGAGAAAAAGGGAAAGTTCAAGCACCTCCAGAGCATGAGCAGCAAAATTCAGATCTCTCACGCATGGCGCCGATGGTGGCAACGAGAGGAAACCCCAACCTATCGAGAAACACTTGCAGTAGATGAGGAAAAGAGACACAGTCACAACGTGGTAGCCATATCAGAGCACCCAATCAAAAATGAAGTGGAGGCTTAGAAAAAGGAGTATGGTCAAACTCCACACAGGATAACCATACTCTAGGTATCGAAGCGAAGACCGGGCGTACGCCCTGATACATAGACATTCAGGGTCTATTGTTTCATGTCTTTCTTTTTCTTTATAGAAATACTATAACTTGCATTTTGAAAGAGCCTTCCAAAATTCTTATTAACCAATTGCAAAAACACAAAATATAGAGGTTGTGCATATTTTCCAAGTAGCAACAACGGCTGATCACCTACGCTACTTGAGCAAAATCTATACAAGGATGCAACCGTAGGTCTTAAAAGAGTCATAATCTTTACCTACAATGTGCCAATAACATATTAGAGCTAAGAATGTATAAATCCTAATTAATGGCACATATAAAGGGGTTCTAAAAGATTCATAACCTTTCCCCTGACAATTGAACAGTAAGAGGCCTTGAGGTGACGATCTCGGCCAACATACAGGTAGCTAAACCTCAAAGTATGGTCCAGAAAATTGACCAACGTTTCCTGACTTAACATAAAAAAGCGTGATTACAACATACAAATCGGTGCAACATAAGGCAGTAGTAGCGGTTATACGACATTTAATATGAACCATAGAACAAATGGGCGTACAAAAAATAGTTACAGTAGAAGCATCGAATAGCCCGTCCTTAAAGATACCATAAGACAATTCAAAATATATGTATGCATATAAAACAAAAAAAATAGGAAGAGAACACTTCCATGCCAAATACAAAGCAAAACGCACAGTTCATGGTTATTAACAACCAGTGTTTTTCACTATACACATAATACACAGAAAGGCAACTACATTACAGAACGAACTGAAGGGACAAACACAAATCAGTCCTCGGAGTCTGAGGAAGAACCTCCCGGACACTTCCTGCGACAAAATTGGCGAAATCCGTCATCATCTAGCTTCCCCAAGCGAAAGAGGCCCGCAAAATCCGTCTCAGCAAGGGACGATGGAGCAGCATCCACCTCTTCGGTCCTTCTCGCGACACGCCCAGGATCCGGGACTTCGGGTTCACTGGCAATTGTGGAACAACCACCTAGTTACTTCCCTTTTTCAAACTTAAGGGTCTCACACGCCTCATGAACACCCTGGATCTCGCTGGCAAATTCCGCGCTCTCGATAACTTTATCAATTACGCGGACCACCCCTTCTCCAGCATCCATTGCAAACCACCTCGGGCGACAGTACCATCAACACGAGCACGGGCCAGTTGACGTTGGCACCTGGACAACTCACTCGCTAGCACACCCTTCTCCCGAGTAAGAGAACTCACTTGTCTTTCGATTCGCTTTGTTTGGTTCTCTAATGTAACATCATGTTCCGAATCGATTCCTAGTCTGAGGCTGTGGTATGAAGATCGATCATCATAAAGATTATGGCTTTTGAAAAGGTAAGATCTAGGCCCATTTGGGTACTGGTGATGTATTAGAAGTGATCCGGGTGTTCGGTTCGTGTTTTGGAGCCTAGGGGTATTTCGGTAAAGTGTCAGTTTGGGTTTTTGTGGAAAATGAAATTTTGTTCGGAAGGTCTTAAGAAAGGTATGATTTGATATAAGTGTAGGTCTTCTCGTTACCTTTCCATGGATATAAGGATCGTCGGAATCGGGCTTATAACGAAGAAGTTATGGCCTTCGGAAGTTTCATGGTTTTTAGGCTTAGCCGAGTACGCGGGGCGTACACAAAGCGTACGCGGGGAGTACTAGTGAAGAAGGCATTACGTGGGGCATACCTTGGAGTACGTTGGGCGTACTAACCAGGATGGTCGCGAATGTTCTTCTGAGTACGTTGGGCGTACCATATGTACGTTGGACGTACGCCTGACAGATTAGAACCCTATTTTAGGGTCTTGGACCCTATTTAAGCTCCTTATCTCATAACCTAACCCTAGTATCTTCAGCCTCCATCTCTCTAAACCCTAGAAATCGTCCCTTAGGCCTCATTTGAGTGATTTTGGAGCTCGGATTGCCATTAGAGGAGTATTTTGGTGCTTTTGAAGAAGGTGTCCATTCTTGAAGACCTATTGAAGAAGATAAAGCTTTTAGATCTAGAACTACAACAACTTTTGGCTCTCATTTGAGGTATAAAGTCTTAAGGATGAAGCTTTATGGTTCAAATCCGATTCTTAGGCTTAGGGTTGCCACCCTTGGTGCTATGTGAGTCCCTAAGACAGAAAGTTGCAATCTTGAAGTTCTTAATGGGTTCATGCAAGAGTTAAGACCATTTTTATGGAAGTAGAATGTTATTTGGTCTTTTTGGGGCATGCAAAGGCATAAAGTTGCCAACTTTATGCCTTAGGACTCATCAAACGACCTAGATATGAGTTTGGGACGTAAAGTCTTCAAGTATTAAGCACTTAATGGATTTTGTGCATAAGCTGGTTGTACGCTGGGCGTATTATGTAGTACGCTACGCGTACAACCTTTCGTCTAGTACGCTAAGCGTACAGAAGAGGTACGTCGGGCGTACACTCTCAGGAGGACTTGGGCCTTAGTGGACTTCAGACCTTTGGGCCCTAATGGTTTTAGGCCTGGATTTGCTGATAGTTGGACCTATTGGGCCTTGTGGCCCAATATAGAAATGGAGTTCGCATTTGTGGACCTCGTTTTGTGATAATTCTTGGACTAGGTTGCTGTGGGCCTTCGTGGGCCAATTGAAAACAGGATTATGGACAAGAGAAGCATTATTGGGCCTTAGGTTGAGGCCCATGTGAATGGATTGGGTCCAATTGGAAATTGGGCCATATATTGGGCCTTGTAGGAGTGTTTATCTTTAGTGGGCCCAATGGGCTTGGTCCTTGGGCCATCGGAGAATTATTATTGGACCATTGGAATGCTAAGTGTGTTGGACTGAAAAGAATGATTGGGCCTCATGGCAAGACCCATATAGAGGTTTCGGACCAATTTGGAAAATTGGGCCATTGATGGATTTATGGACATTATAGTGTTGGGCTTTTGTTTTGGGTTTGGGCCTTAGTTTTGGATCATACTGGGCCAGGGGTGGAATGGTCATTTTACCCCATGCATGGATTAAGAATTATGGTATGACATCCAATTCCTAACTAGGTATATTGATCGGTATTAATAGCTCGGGAAGTGGACAGGGCAGTAGCTAAGGATTTCTTTCAGGAAACTTCTGCATTCGAGGTGAGTATCCTCACCATACCAATGGGTCTAAGGTACCAAGGCCGGCCCATTTTGTAATATGTTATACACTAGTTAGTTATATGCTAAGTGGTATTATAGTTGTTTTGTGATACTTGCATGAAAGACCTCGGGGGGTTCCCGATGCACTTGGGTGTAAGACCTTGGAGGGTTTCTAAGGCATCCTTAGTAAAGACATCGGGGAGTTCCCGAGGCACTTGGGTGTAAGACCTTGGAGGGTTTCTAAGGTATCCTTAGTAAAGACCTCGGGAAGGGGGGATCCAGGGGCACTTGGGTGTAAGACCTTGGAGGGTTTCCAGGGCATCCTTGGGCTAAGACCTCGGGGGTTTCCCGAGACAACTAGAGTAAGACCCTGGAGGGTTTCCAGGGCATCCTTAGATGTTTGTATGTATGGTTTATTTGGCATCATGTATGTTGTATGTATGGTTTATATGGTAGTGGGCTAAGACCATGTGGGGGTTCCCATGGCACCCGGTGTAAGACCTTGGAGGGTTTCCATGGCATCCTTATATGTAGCTTATATAGCTCATGTGATCAATATGGTATATGTAGCTGATATAGCTAATATGGATTATGTGGTTATGTGGATTGTGTGGGGTATGATCTGGGGAACACACTAAGCTTCATGCTTACAGTTTTGTTTATGGTTTCAGGTATCATCGGTTTGTACACACCCATGTTTTCCACAATAAGTGATTTTGAGATGAACTCTGATAAATGTTTTAATTAACTATGTTTTTGGAATGTCTGGATTAAATGATATCTATGTTTTGACTATAATAAATATGAAATTTTTACCCTTGATTTTTGGGTCGTTACATCCAAAGTGGCCACATGGTCTTCTAAAGTGGCCTTCTCGCAGGCCACAATACAATTCTGCTCAGAAAGGACTCGACGCTCAGCCTCTGAATCACGGAGTTCCTCCCTTATGCTTGCCATGACACCTTGTAAAGTTTTCAACTGTTTTTCATTCACGCCGGTGCGGAAAACCCGGTCGGTGGCAACAACCGTAAGGGTAGAAGCCTGAGCCGGGGTATAACAAAGGTCACTGGCCATACGAGCGCTTGATTTGCCCGCAATAAAATTCATTGTAGTCGGGGGGTAAGCATAGCTACTCCACTCCTGGCGACAATGTCTTCCGATAGCAAGGAATCCCTAGTAATCGCCCAGCCCGGGGAATAAGCCTCGAAAGACAAGGAGTGAGATGAAGTTCCTATTTTGCCAACCGGGGAAGGCTTCCCCGACTGGAAAGAACCTCCAGGTGAGCTCGGTGTACCCCCAAACACGAAGCTGGAATCAGGATCAACTGAGAGTGAACCAGCAAACGACAAAGGTGGTGTCATTGAAGAACTAGGCACCACCACCCTCTCTTTTTGCTTAGGCTCAGAAAACTTATCACCAAGAGCATCCCCGATACCACCAAGAAGCTTGGTCACGGATACAGTCTTGCGCACCTTACGAGGACAGAGACTCGCATCATCAGATTCAGTCTCCTCGTCTGACGATGGCACCACGCGTAAACTTCGTCTTTCCTGAATAGGGGCATTACCTTCTTCTGCCTGTACTCCCACAGGCAAACCAGAAGAAGCCGGAACCGGTGAACGAATTGGGGAAACGACTCAAACGACCGGCTGGGAAGGAGAAGCATGTCTGCTAGAACCAACATTTCCCCCTTCTACCGAGGGCAATCCAGCGAACTCTCGCATTCGTCTTTCAGAGACAGGAGGAGGAAGAGCCTCTACAAGATCGGTGGCAAAGTTTTCCCCCGATAGTGACCACGCAGGGCCATCTTTAAGGAAATCTCGGCTTCAGCACCTGTAAAAATAAACGCCAAGAATAAGATCTCACAGGCCGATAGGATACCCTATTCTCATTCCTTTTTTTTAAAAAAAGGGGGGGGAGAAGGAGATGAGTTAATACCGCATCTCACGACGAACAACTGTGCCATCTTCCCACGTGCCCTCCAGGCGGCGCTCATATCGGCCGCTGCAAGAATGAAATCTTCCCAGCTCTCCCCAACGATAGTGATGTTTCGCAGTCGTTTACCAAGAGCTAGGTTGCTCCCAAACAGTTTGGGAAGACGGTCAGGAAAATCTCGGGTTTTACGAAACCCACGTCCCACTAGGTTGCGGTTAACCCAAAGCCATTGCGGCTGCCAATTCTTCTTGGGAGTATCCTGTTCAGAGATCAAATGACGAATGCCCCGCCTTTTCGCTAGAGTGCGAACGCCAGAGTTTGTAGTTGAACAGAAAAAGTAGCTGAAAACCCAAAAAGTGGGTATACAACCCAGGGATCGGAAAATCAATTCAAAACCCACAATCTTATTAACGGAACTCAGGGTTAACTCGTCAACGGAAAAGCCATAATGATGCACAATCATGTCAAAAAAATCAGAGGTTAGCAGGCACAACCCCGCTTCGAACATAGGGATCGGAACCCCCACTTTCCCTTGAGCACAATTGTAGATCGATAACCCTTTTGTCGGAATCATCACACCGTGCTCCGGTAAGAAACCGAAACGATCTTGCAGAAATTGGAATTCCTCTACGGTAGGGACTCTACCATAACGGTCCATTGTCGAAAACAAATGAATAATAGAAAAGAAAAATTTGTAATATGTTTTTGTTGATACAACAAAAGTAAAGAAAGGAGGTGAGGATGAAAGGTCGTGGAAAAAGGGGGATTTTAAATAAAAAACTGGGGTCACGAACCGTCTCACGATGGATCTGACACAGATTGACGGCGCCGTCTAAGGCCTGTCAAAAGCTAGAGATGATCCCAGACATACATGTGTTGAAATATAGGCTCGAACGGCGACGCTGTTAAGCTGGCGCATACACTTACAAGCCTAAGGGACTTGTTGAAGTATCCCTCAGGGAGAACGTCAAAAAAGGAGAAGTCAAACTAACGCCGGGCTTGGCCAGGTCAGAACCCAGTCGGACCCAGTCCGAGGCCAAGGCCAGGCCTTCGCCAACGCGAAGATCACTGGTATGGAGGTTAAGGTGCAGAACCGCACCTTAACCTCTTCTCCAAGGAATTACACCCCGGAAAACGTGGGACCAATCAGAGAGTTACACTTGCCCATCTGACGATAGCCATGATCCTCATAATAATTAGAAGATCCTAGGGGTGAGCATTTGGACCGGTGGACCGAACCGGACCGATGAACCGGACCGGACCGTTTTTTTGGACCCCCGGGCCGGTTCTCGATTCTAGGAATCCATCAAAACCGGTCCGGTTTTTTTCCCGGTCCGGTCCAGTTTTTACCGGGTTTAGAACCGGTTGGACCCGATTTAAAAAAAATTGTAATCTGTAAAAATTTTTAAACAACCATAACTCATTCGTTTTAAGTCGGATTGACACGCGGTTTTTTCCAACGTTTAATTTACAGTTTGTAGATGAATTTAGACTATAATTTTGTTGATTTTGGTATTATATTCAATGAGTTACAGTCTTTCAAAGTTGAGCTATTAAAGTTGAAAATTTTCAGCTTTTCAGCAACATTTTTAAAATTTTGTAATCTGTGAAAACTTTTAAACAACCATAACTCATTCGTTTTAAGTCGGATTGACGCGGGGGTTTTCTAACGTTTAATTTACAGTTTGTAGATGAATTTAGACTGTAATTTTGTTGATTTTGGTATTATATTCCATGAGTTACAGTCTTTCAAAGTTGAGCTATCAAAGCTGAAAAATTTCAGCTTTTCAGCAAGATTTTTAAAATTTTGTAATCTGTGAAATTTTTTAAACAACCATAACTCATTCGTTTTAAGTCGGATTGACCTGCGGTGTTTTCCAACCTTTATTTTACAGTTTGTAGATGAATTTAGACTATAATTTTGTTTATTTTGGTATTATATTCAATGAGTTACAATCCTTTAAAGTTGAGCTATCAAAACTGAAATATTTCAGCTTTTTAACTATTATTTTAAACTATAATTCTGAATTTTATGTATCTTTGACAGATAAATCATATGAAAGAGATCTTGGTGAACTTGATTTATATATTAGTTGCTTTTATTTGGAAAATTAATTTTGCAAGTTATAATATTATAACATCAAGGTAGATTAGTTATGCATGAAACGGAAACGTAATCATTTTTACAAGTTGTATTGTATCAAACCCAATAATATATTTGTTTTTAATGAGTTCTATCAAACCCAAAAACTTGTTTTAACGACTTGTATTCTATGCAATTAAAGTTGTACCGGTCCAAACAGGTCCAAGAACCGGAAAACCCGGACCTGGACCCGGACCCGGACACGGACACGACTCATCCGGTCCGGTCCAGGGTCCACAATATTCTCCATAACCGGTCCGGTCCGGTCCGGTCCGGTCCGGTTCGGTCCCAATGCTCACCCCTAGAAGATCCCCCTCTAGCCAATGAGGGGACGAGGCATAAGACGTGACGGAGGATCCTCCAATATGGGTCTGCCACATCGCACCCCACGAGGGAATGCTCAACAAAATCGGTTGAGGGGCACACGCCTCTCAAACAGGTATAAAAGGATCCTTCTTCCTCACGAAGAGGGGGACGAAACTCTTTTTCCTTTGATTTCACTCTTATCTCTCTCAGATCTCATACTAACTTGATCGTCGGAGCTTCGTCCCGCGAATTCCTCCCAGACGTCGACTAACGATCATCCTTCTCTTTTGCACGGTGATATCAGGAGAAGAAACCTGCACAAATCCCATATACTATCCCAACTTAACCACCTCCAATATATCACAACAGGAATCCTTGTCACATACACTATAACTTTGGTTAAGATTATTTATCCTAAATAATCTTCTATCAAAAAGTCATTTTTAGCACTTATAATATCTTAATTGACTAGCTTGAATCTGTAGGTGTTACATCGAGTCTCCCAATGCGAAGTTCTAGAGCAGCCGAATCACGCTACTAGGGTGAGTTCATGGCCCCACTTTTACGATTTTCAAATGTTTTACCGTGGGGTGGGGGGGGGGAATACATGTTATAATACTACACTATTGATTTTACAAAATATTATTAATTGTAATATATCAGTAGTTTACAAAATACATGAAACTTTAGTATGATATTATGCCTGGTAGTTACCCTGCTAAAATTTTAGGAATGATATTATACCTAGTCGTTATGCTGCTCAAAACTATAGGATAATATCATATTTGGTAGAAACTCTGCCCAAAACTATATGATAATATAATACCTAGTTGTTATACTAGCATATACTCTAGAGTGACATAATACCTAGTTGTTATGTTGGTCAAGCCATAAGAATAAGCAAAGTAACTTATTTGCTACTCTGCCCTAATATCCTATCAAAAATATCAAAAACTACGATAATTATATATATATATATATATATATATATATTAGTATAATTATGGAAGAAACTCATATCCAAGGAAAACTAAAGATAACAAGAACGATGAACCATACTATAAGGTTAAACAAAGCAGTTGTTAAATGAGGAACGACAATTCCTCCTTTAGTTGATTAGTTTTCAGCTAACTCCTGGCTTGTTGAAGATATTAGTATTGCGTCATTGGGCCTGTTTTGTCTAGTCCATTTTATATAAACGAGTTGGGCCTGTCCACTCGTATTTAATGCTAGGGTTATAGTATATAAGGTGCATGCATGTTACGTATTTAAGTTAAGTTTTGGATATATCTTTGTAACCCTAATCTACGCCTCTACAGAAGCAATTCTTCATCGAGTTCTTCTGAGGCGTGACTATTAATCATTCAGCACCAGTTTGATCATATTGAGTTCTTTACCTATTTTAATCTATTCGATCTTTAAGGTTTTATTCCTATCAATTGGTATCAGAGCAGGAGACTCTGTTCTTAATACGCATCTCTTCTGTTTGAAGAAATTATTAGGGTTTCTGCAAATATTGGATTTATCAAGAGCTGTCACTGATTTATTGACGTTACTTTGTGATCTCAATATTAACCTAATAAGTGTTTACAGTCTGATTAGTTATAGGTATTAAAATATCATTCACCATGCAGAACGAAGACTCAAATATCAACTCCTTGAATATCTCAAGCAGCATCGGATCAACCACCAAGATTCCAATTCTCTTTCCTCAAGAATATAAAGTTTGGGCGATGCACTTTGAAGATTATGTTTTGGGTTCAGAAGACAATGGTTATCTGATCTGGGAAGAAATCACTCTAGGTCTGTTTGTTCACACAGAGACCAAAAGAACCATCAAAACCGAGAAAGAATACAACCAGCTACTTCTTGATATGAAGGACGTGCCTCAAGATGAAAAAGACAAACTCATGAGCAACATTAAAGGAATGAGGATGATCAGATTCGCATTGCAAGCAAATACTTTTCGTCTTGTAAGTTCGTATGATACAGCGAAAGGTATATGGGATAGGTTGAGAGAACTCTATTCTACAGACGCAGATCTAGAACACTCAACTCAAACGCTTTTGCTATTTTAGTTTGGCGAATTCCTCCAAAAGCCTGAAGAAACTCTAAGTGCTACTTTCAATCGATACAATCATATTCTCAGCAAGATGATGAAGCACGGGATTGGACGTGAACTGATTGAGCAAAAGGTCACGTTCATGAACGGACTTCGATCAGAGTGGCAAGCTGTAGTGTCAACTGTTAAGGCACACGAACAGTTCAAGAACTATACTCTTGTGAAACTTGTGGGAATTCTGAAGGCGCGAGAGAGTGAGATAATGAAAGAAGCAAAGGTGATGTCTGGGATGGGGTCTCTAGCCTTAGTTACAAAAGGTAAGGCTGTTGCTGATGACAGATCTGATTCAGATCATTCTGAGTACGAGCTCTCAAACGAAGATTTCGCTTTAATGGTGTCTAACCCTAAGCAATTTGCTAGGAAGAAGTTTCCCTCAAGCAAAAATAGAAACTGGCAGGGAAGCTACAGCTCAGAGAAAGTGAAAGAAGAAAACAAAAGTGGTTCTCCTAAAGAGGAAAAGAAGAAGGAGAAAAAGTTAGTTGGAGACTCCAGATACGATTGCAATTATTGTCATGGTAAAAACCATCTTGCTAAGGAGTGTATGTTGCGAAGGAAGAATGAAAAGAATGAAGAAGCAGGATGAGGAGGCCTATCACAAACGAAAGTTGGAAGAGATTAAGAAGAAGAAATCTAACGATAATTCTATGCCTGCTTTTGTTGTACAGGAAAAGTTGGCTCAAGGAGAGTTCGGAGAAGTGGAAGTTTGGTCAACAAACTCAGAAGATGAAGAAGTACGCAACCCCTCACATGGAAGAGCATTCACTGCGAAACAACAAAATTCACATTTCTCAGGAAGGTGCTTGATGGTGTCTGAAGAAAGATCGCGGATGCAGGAGAATGCAGGTGAGAGTGGAAGAAGTGAAGATAACTGTTTCGCGACAAAAACTGTTCCAGAACAGATCAATGAATGCGAACAGCTGATCAATAAGGTAAATTCCATTCTTGAATCACTTAATATTCCTACATCTAGATACGAAACAGAATTTAATGATCTAAAATTCACCTTTTCAAGTATAAGCAATAGTTTAAAGCAAACTCGGCTATCAAACTCTAACCTAACTGATCAATTGAGCAGGGCAACATCCAAAAGTGAGGAGAGACGTATGTGGATCTAGAAGGTTGAGTCGGATTTATCTAAGTCTAGGGATGAATCCATTTATTTACAGAGAGATAATTTAATGCTTTTGAAATAGCGAAACATTTTTTGTTTAATTGCAAAAAGGCTTTATTTTAATATCACTCAACTGCACCTTGATTGTGAAATCGGTAAGAAAATCCATAAAATGATCTTGCCATTTCTCGAATTAAAGGAAGACGAAATAGACGCAGATTGTTAAAAATGCGAATCTATTGTTTCGTCTGAAGAAACTTCTGATGCATACAAAGTCGGTCTTGAACGTATTGAAAATTACATTAAGTCCAAAGACCACAAAAACATGTTGAAACAAATTTTGGATGAGAATGATAAAAAGCAGATCAAGTCTGATAATGTGCATAAATTTAATTCATTGAATGCCAAATTAAGTTCAAAAAGCAAAATAAATGTTGATAGTACTTCTGAATTTGATGAGGATAGTGATATGAGTGTAATTTCTGTAGAGGATGAGGTTGACTGTTCAGAGTTTCTTATAAGTGAATCTAAACCTACGAAACTTCTTATTTCTGAAAATTCTGTTGAATTCGCAAGAGTTGTTCAAAACAAACCTGAAATTTTGAAAGAAAAAGCAATTGTTTTCCCAAAGGTTCAAATAACGCCAAATCAAGTTTTTAAAGTCAATGGGGTAACAGAAACTCAAACCGTCGAGCTGAAAACTATTGTCGACGAAGACAACAAAGACGGATGTGATGAATTCTTCTGGTCAGCTCCCATAGATAATACTGACGAAACTGTTGGTTTATCTGAAAGAACTTCCTAGAAAGTCAAAGGAAGATATGTGGCTGAACCTTTAAATAATCGCTCAGCATTTGAAAAATGTAGTCCTAGTGGTACCAAAGAGGTTCGCATCGAACCCAACTCCGTGAAGAAAAGCGAACCTGAAATGAGAAAAGTGAATCCTAAGGTGAACATCCATAAGTCGTCCAAGCAACTTGCTGATCAAAAACGACAAAGAAATGACAGATATAGAAGAAATCTCAGTGAAAGAAAGCAGTTTTGGCAATCCCAAAATTCGGATTATGTTCGCCACGAAAGAAGGAAGAATCCTAAAGCGAAAGCCCATTCGCAAGTAAACTCCAATCAGCGTGTGAATTGTAGTTCTCATAGTCCAAGGGACTCTCGGCAAAAAGGGACTCTACAACCCTTTTTCGCAAAGCAACCAATGGAGAAACCAAAGCTTTGTCTCTCTAAATCCAAGCAGTCAGCACATAATAACATCAAAGGCAAGGGAAAGCTGTTTTCAGAACCGAAAGCTCTAACTAAGAAAACTAACGCGAATCCCACGGAAGCTGAAAAGAAGCCTGTCAAGAATCAAGTTCATAACAAGAATAAAACTTTTGATTCCATAGAAACTAACTCCAAAGATAACAAAATCAATTTTTCACCTTCAAACGCAAAGATGAAACCACTCTTATAAAACGAACATATATGGTTAATCTTGATATTACTTTTCCTAGTTGTGTGAAAGGCTCACAAGGACCCAAAAAACTTTGGGTTCCTAGATCTGCTTAATTGTTGCAGGTTATTTGTGACGAACAGTACGACATTGAATGGTACATCGACAGTGGCTGTTCTCATCACATGACAGGAAGGAAGGAGGAGCTGCGAGAGTTCAGGTCTCTCAAGGATGGAGGCAATATAAAATACGGAAATAATTCATATGGCAGAATAAAAGGCTACGACATGATAACAAATGGGGAATTTTCTATTCGTAAAGTAGCTTATGTTGAAGGCTTGCAGCACAACCATATCAGTGTCTCGCAGTTGGTAGTGAGAACAGGATTGAAAGTGTCATTTGATGACGAAGGTTCAGAAATTATTGAAAATAAATCCAAAAACGTTCTTCTAAAATCAGAACGAAAGGGTGAAATGTTTCCACTAAATCTGAACCCGATACAAGGAAAGCCAACCATTTGCCTGTTTACAAAATCTCACTCAGACGAAAGCTGGTTATGGCATAGGCGTCTTTCGCACTTAAACTTCAAAGACATCAACAAGCTCGTTCTTGGTGATCATGTGCGAGGACTTCCTCTATTGAAATTCGATAAGGATCATTTGTGTGCTGCTTGTGAGATGGGAAAGCAAAGTAGAAAAAGTCACCCAACTATCGTGAACACGAAAGTTATCGAACCTTTGGAACTTCTACACATCGACCTTTGCGGTCCTTCTGCTATTGAAAGCGTTGGTGGTAGTAAGTATATGCTAGTAATTGTTGATGACTTTTCTCGTTTCACTTGGGTGTTCTTTCTTAGACAGAAATCTGATGCAACTCCAAAGCTCAAGGATTTTATCAAGCAAATTGAAGTTCAACTGCGAAAGCTGGTTCGCAACGTTCGCAGTGACAATGGGCTTGAATTTAAAAACCGCGCGTTTGAAGAATTTCTTGCTGAAAAGGGAGTCACACACAATTTCTCTGCTCCCTACACTCCATAACAGAACGGCGTAGTTAAAAGACACAACCGTTCCTTGTGTGAAGCTGCTCGATCCATGTTATCGTTCGCATGTCTGCCACTCTACTTCTGGGCTGATGCGATAGTTGCCGCTTGTTGTACTCAAAATCGATCCATCCTACATAAGTGATTCTCAATCACTCCTTATGAAATCATAAATAATCGCAAACCTAACGTTAAGTTTTTCCATGTTTTTGGCTCTAGATGTTTCATCTTCAACTCCAAAGAACAACGGAACAAGTTCGATGTGAAAGCTGACGAAGGTATATTTTTGGGATATTCACTAACATCAAAGGCATATAGGGTTGTCAAAAAACGCTCAAAGAAAATGGAAGAAACCTACTATGTTATGTTTGATGACAGGTACTTAAAGCACATTCAGTCGACCAAAAGTCAAATCCACGAAATCTTTCCTAAACCAAGTCCAGCCATTATTCCTGTGTCCAACCTTTATGAAGAATTCATGTTACTCTTCGATGAACCTGCGAAAGCCATCTCATCGGAAGCGAAAGCATTGGATAATAAAGTCGATGAACTTAAGAAGATTATCGATGATGCTGCGAAAGACTTGCCTCAAAAGCCTTCTACCACGAATGACCTCAAGACACGAGCACACATTTGCAGGGGGAGAATTCTGGGTCTCACACTCAATTCCAGGGGGAGGGTTTCGCATCACCCATTTCTACTGAGTCTCCTTCTGATGGAGATAAATCCCCACACACTTTAACCCATGAATCTCCATTCGCAGGTGATGATTCAATTCCTGAAGTCAACGAGTTCGCTCCATTCGAGGGGGAGAATAAAGAAGCGAATGACGACTTAGACGCTCAATCTGTTCAATCTGAATTCGAAGAAGTTAATGCTGAGCTGAATCCATCCCTAGATCCAGATTATCCTCCTATGACCAAATGGACAAAAGTTCACCTAAAAGTTCAAGTTCTTGGTGAAACCTCTGCAGGCATCCTTACCCGTTCTCAACTGAAAGCGAAACAAACTGTATTATTCTCCAAAGTAGAATTTTGTATGTTTAATTCGTTCGTATCCAAGATTGAACCCAAAACCTACAATATTGCTCTCGATCACTCCGATTGGGTGCAAGCAATGCAAGATGAACTCAATGATTTTGAGCGAAACAAAGTTTGGAGATTGATTCCAACTCCTCCAGATGCATCGGTTGTTGGTTTAAAATGGGTGTTTCGGAATAAAATGGATAAAGAAGGAAACGTGATCTGAAACAAAGCTAGACTGGTGGTCAAAGGTTACAGCCAGGAAGAAGGGATTGACTACGAAGAGACTTTCGTACCCGTTGCAAGATTGGAATCCGTTCGCATCTTCTTGGCATATGCAGCACACAAAAACTTTGAAGTTTTTCAAATGGATGTGAAGTGTTCATTCTTAAATGGTGAATTGGAAGAGACCGTTTATGTGGAGCAACTGCCTGGGTTTATAAATGAAAAGTATCCCAACCACTGTTACATTCTTGACAAAGCGGTTTACGGTTTAAAGCAAGCTCCAAGAGCCTGGTATGAAACACTTACTCGTTTTATTAAAATGTCCAAATTCAAGCAAGGTTCGGTTGACACAACCTTCTTTCGCAAGAAAGAGGGTGACCATTTGATGATCGTACAAATTTATGTTGATGACATCATCTTCGGATCTACTAATCCCAGTCTAAGAGTTGAGTTCCGAAAGCTGATGGAGACTAAATTTGAAATGAGCTCAATGGGTCCAATTAACTTTTTTCTTGGATTAAACATTAGACAAGGACCGGAAGGAATTTTCATCAATCAGGAGGCTTACACGAAAACCCTACTCGCTAAGTTTGGAATGTTGGGAGATTCTAAGACGAAGGTTCCAATGGCATTCGGAACGAAACTGACTCCTTCACTGGATAAACCAGCTGCTGATATGACCCTTTATCGTCAGATGATTGGTTCACTCATGTATCTAACATCGAGTAGCCCAGATATCATGTTTTCAGTTTGTTATTGTGCTAGGTTCCAAGCAAATCCATGCGAACCTCATATGGTGGCTGTCAAGAATATATTCCGTTTTCTAAAACGAACTTCATCTCTTGGAATTTGGTATCCTGCAAACTCAGGTTTCTTTGTACAAGCATTTTCAGATGCTGATTTAGGGGGTTGCGGTTTAGATAGAAAAAGCACAACTGGTGGATGCCAATTTCTCGATGGCAAGCTGGTGAGTTGGCAATCAAAGAAACAAACATGTGTTTCGTTGTCAACAGTTGAGGCTGAATACACACCTGCAGCTTCGTACACATCTCAGGTCATTTGGATTCAAAGCCAACTTCGCGACTATGGATTGAATATGAAAAGAATTCCTCTCTACTATGACTCCGAAAGTGCCATTCGCATATGTCACAACCCAGTGAAACACTCAAAAACGAAACACATAGCACTGAGGTATCACTTTATCAAGGATCATGTGGAAGATGGTAATGTTGAGATTCATTTCATAAGATCCGCTGATCAATTGGCTGACATATTCACCAAGGCTCTACCTGAAGCAACATTTAATAGAATCCTTCAAGGGCTGGGAATGATGGAAGCTGATTCAGTACCATATCCACTATCGCATTCATAAATTCTTCACTACGAATCGGTGCGAACGTTCGCAGGCTTTCGCAGTCTACTGTTCATTAACAGTCTGTTTTATCAATGCGAATCAATGTGAACGTTCGCAGTAGTTCGCAGGGCACTGTTAATTCGTGGTTTGCTATTTCACATATCCTTTTGTATATTTTGTGTATCTTTTCTTGTCTCTATGTTTAAATTACTTATCTTATCTCTGGTTTCAAAAATGCTTATCACTACGAATCGGTGCGAACGTTCGCAGCCTTTCGCAGTCCACTGTTCATTAAGAGTCTACTTTTACCTTATTTTTCTTATTTTCAGAAACACTCCAAAAACCAAAATTTAATTGCTTTGTTTTACTGCTTTTCAGAAAAATCAAAATCACAAAAATATTTTTACTTTTTGTTTATTTTCTTTGCACACCAAGATCATCAACGAAGACGTTCGCAACGTGTATCTACTTGTGTGATGGGGCAGGTATGACTCTCGTTACTTGTGTATTAGCTAAGTGTCCCCAGAAGCATGCTGCTGTATGTTGACCTAAGCCTCAACAACTCGACTGTGAAGCCTTAATGAATTGATATCACCAATCAATTCTTCCCAATCAGGTTGCAAATTCACATTAGTCATGAGTTACCTTACTCTTCTCGCATTGAGTTAAGAGTTATTTGCATGGTCACATTCGCATTGCAAAGGTACTTTCGCTCTCTTGTAACCATCTACTCTCTTCTCCATCACTTTCGCATTCATTCATGTAACCCTTGAGACTCTCAGAAATTACCACTGAGGTTTATGGTTATGCAAACATCTGTGTTAATGATCTTAGTTTCGTTCTACCACGAACTGAGTGAAACCCAAAATTCAATACCCATAATGAATTGACGGTGAACAATCAAATGTTCTAGTTTTCACCCAAGGATTAACGAAACCACTTTCGTGGGAGGTACCATGAAATCTCTTTTTATCTTTTGAGTTATCTTTATGAAATTGTCTAACACCAAGACTTTTCTACCCAAAAGATCCAGTTTATTTTTTTGTTTTGAGATTTCAATTTTTTGTTCCAAGTCAATGACAATAAATTCCCAACCTACTTGTTCAACTGACTACATTGGTCACATGAGTACCTTTTCCAACTTTTGCACTTATGTCAAGTTCGTAGTTTGGTTAACGGATTGTGACAACTGTCAAATTTCGGTCAAGTCAAAGTCAAACAAAGTCAACAAGTCAAACCGGTCAACTCCAATAACCCTTGTATGTTAGGGTTTACGTTATGTAATCACTGTACAATTCGCTATTTTAATGAGAAAACATCATTTGGAAAATTCATGTGTTTGATTTTCCTTAGCCTTAACAGTGCTAAACAACGAACCAAAGCGATAAAACACTATTGCATAATCATCGGGATTGTGTAGGACACTAAATCATGGCTTAACGGGGTTTACGGACCTTGCGTTTCAAAGCCAAACACTCAAAAAGGTCTCAAAAGAACTCTCTCTCAATCTCTTTCACTCAATCTCTCTCTATTAGAAATCTCTCCCAAATCTCTCTCAAAAGTTCCTTTAACTTTTTGTAATCATTCGGGTCATCACGACCCTTAACCGGGTCAAAAACCACTTGAAACGGGGTAAAAACGGGTAAAATAGCCTTAAGGACCCAAAACCGAAGCTTCAGGATCGAAGCCTCGCATCCGAAGTGCTCAGGACCGAAGCCTCGGACTGGAGTGCTCAGGACCGAAGCCTCGGACCGAAGCCTCAGGACCGAAGCCTCAGGTCCGAAGCCTCAGGTCCGAACCTCGGCCCAGGACCGAGCAACTTCGCAGATTCAGCCTTTTTTCCCGGTTTTCAACTACGACTTCGTTTTAACTCCGTTTTTCATTATTTTAACGTGGGATTTTCACCCAAAACTTTATTTTATAAACTAAGGCCCCAAAATATATAAATCTCCAGGGTTTTTATAAAATATATTAAAAGAATTAGTGGTTGAACTAATTATTGAGAGAATATTTGCTTTTCCTTAATTTATGGCAAAAGCAAACCACCACCACCTCACTCTATGATTAGCCACTCTTTCCCACTACCCCTTGTCTCCTTAGTGGACCTTTACACCCAATCTCCAGCTCTTCTCACGTTCTAAGAGCTGTAGGATTGATCCTCTCTCCTCATTCTCCATAAAATTCTTTCATTCTACACTTAGCAACCAAGAACACTCTCCAAAATTCTCTCATCTTTTCTCTCAACTTCAAGAACTTCAAGGCTTTCTCCAGGGATTTCTTTCTTCAATTAGTAAGTATCTTCATCATTCACATAATTATTAAACTCCATTCTACTCAAATCATTGATATCTTACACAAGTTCCATCTTGTTCGGTGTTAGATTCTCGAATCATCAAGACATCTTCTTAGTGTTCTTGGGTTGAACACTTCCTCTCTCTCACTTTCATCTACTGAAACCACATAAGGTGAGTTCATACCCCTACATTTACATGTTTTTCTTAAGTTTTAAGGGGGGAATACAAGTAAAATCATCAAGAACACAATTAAACTTTTTCTAACAGATTACATCAGAAAAGATGGACTTTAATCACGGACTGTTTTGGTCAACTTAAATATTTTAGTTTTCAAAACTGTTCCAGGTGCAAGTCGTTCAAACTCTTAGCTTTAAAATGGCTACTTGCACATCTCCATATGATTTTTCTACAATTTATGGTGATTTTTACAAAACTGCCTGTCATTTCAGAGGCAAACCCGGACCAGTCTGTGATTTTGAACATTTTCACCTCTGTTAGAGATCATTAAAAATCATGATAAAATTTACGAACAAACTAGACTCATATTCCAAACTCTCAAAATTTGCGGATTTGGATTTAGAGCTTTGATGATTTTTCTATAAATTTTCTAAGAACAGTAACAGAAACTGTATTCAACGAAAAGTTGCTGTTAATTTCATTTCACCTTGTAACATGTTGAGCAAGGTGTATATCTTTATGTGATTATATGTTATTGCAATATATGACATTTTATCTTAATATTTAGACACACATCAGTTTACAAATGGATTTGGACATATAAAATATAAAGAATAACAAGTGATTATAATCAAAGTACAACCGATACATTCAAACATTTAATAAACTATTTTGAATATAGTTTGCATACATTACTACGTACTACCCTTGGTTGATAAACTATAATAGGTATAGTTTATGATACATTACATAACACATACATTTAAAAAGGGTACATTTATACAAAGGATATTTTCATTAAGCAAGGTACGGCCATACGGTATCAAGTTTTCATAACACGTAATTCCGTTAATGATTTTGTGAGACATTTACTTCAAATTACCATTAAGTCCTGTATTGTAACCAGAGTCTCCTTGAGGGAGAGCGTGATACTTGTGTATAGATCTATATTGGGTTTGACAAACCCACACCTAAACTGCATGCAACAGTTAGACCGATAGGTCTGGGGTGACAAATGTCATAACATTTCCGACGGCTGAAGAACGTCGTTTTAGGCAACCTTGGTCATAGTATGGTTATAATAAACTCACATAAAGTATTAATAAACATTGGAATTTACGGGAACTTCATTAAAATTTAACGAGTTTATGTCGATTTAAACTTGCATTGTTTTACTATAAATATGACAAATTACTTGTACATTTCGGTCTTTGGATTTTAAGACTACATTTACACATTAAGGAAAATATTGGATTTTCTAACACAAATACTACTTTTACAAACGAAAGGCTTTTAATAATACCAAACAAAAGCTTATGAACTCACCAACCTTTGTGTTGACACTTTTTCAAACAACTTGTATTCTCAGGAAATCATTAAACAGGTAATCAAGTGCTTTTGAGGATGGGACGCTAAGGCGTCTACTATTTCATATTTTGTCAACATATTGTAATTGATTCGTAAACATGTAATTCATACAATGATGTAACTTTTTCAATTATATATATGTTGGTTGTGTTTGCTTGAATTACTATTACAATTGTTGTTATGATACTATACATGAAGTCATCCACCCCCGGACGTTTCCGCCATCCTTGGTTTGGGGGTGTGACACGGATAAACCACCTTTACAAGCCTTACACAAACGATGCCTTTCAGTGTTTCTCATCAAACAACTGATCGTATTCAACCGGGAACCACACAGACACTTCTTAGTCTCTCTTGACTATGAAGAAAGAGATCTTTGCCTGAGATCAATAGTTTTATGTCACATGGATGACATCACAACATCCCAAAGATAAACTTTGTTTTATTTCTTTTTCTTTGACACTCTTGCACGGAGATCCTTGTGATTTTCAAAAGTATTGTTCGTGGTTACATTTAACTTTCAGGTTTGCAGTCGTATGCATTCAACGTGATTTCCTTACTGCGAAAGAAGATAGGCTGAAGCAGCAAATTTTCAAAAGATCAGAATTCAAACGGACGCGTGAAAAGTTGAACGGACAACTATTCTTACACCAAGTGACGCACGCCTCTGACTTGTCATAGCTGTCAAATCGTGCTTTTCTAGGCGACGGTTTAGTACTCAAGACTCTCTCTCCGGTTTTCTCTCACCAATTCAAATCGTATAAAAGTATTTTGACGGTTCATTATTTCATTACCACCTTCAAAATTCTCTCAAAGATTTCTGGCGATTAAAAGGCTCTCTACTGTTCATCTTCTTCAAAGCTTCATCAATGACGGCTTCATCTGAGAATCAGTCTGTTCAAGATCAAACTTCTCATTCAACACTTCTTTCAGTGAAGCAACATCAAAATCTCATCATCGATTTGGATCCGGTAAAATATGATGCCTTTCTTCTACCTCTGATTGAGTGCTTGAAATATTCTCCTCTTGCCATTGCTATGTCTCAAGTTAAGAATGTTCCTCTCTCGATTCTCTCCAAAGCATATACCACTGCCAACTATGTCAAGGACGAGCAACGGATTTACTTCGATATCCATAATCACACAACCTCGATTTCCAAGACCGGTTTCTGCAATCTGCTAGGGCTCCCACAATCTGACAATCTGATCAATCCGGAAACCATCCCCAACGCAGCCATCTTGGAAATGTTCTATCAAATGGGGTACAAGGAAACACTTACTGTTGTGTCCAAGTTCAAGAAACCCAATCTTCCACCAACTTAGAACGCTCTTTTCACCATCTTGTTCAAATCCTTTTCTGAAAGGGTCACAGACAACGACTGTGCAAGCAGGCTCTTCATGGGTCTGATGTATAGCCTCTACACTAGTGAAAACATAGACTATGGTTCTATCCTCTGGGCTCAATTCATCCATAGCACTCACTCTGTTACTCGTCACAGTGAGATCTCCTGTGCGAGATTTTGGACCGTTGTTGTCGACAGGGCTATTAAGCAGCTCAAAATTACAGTGATGACTGATGCACTGATGGCTCCCATTGCGACATTCCATACAACAGGTATTATTATGGCAGATAAGTCCAAGTTCTCTTTCATTGGCTCAATTCCGAAAGCAATGTTTCGTGATGTTCCTCCCTCAAGTAAAATTCTAGAAGGATATCGTGCTCTTACTCCTTCAGGACCTCGTCCTTTAACTGATGAGTTCCAACCCATTTTGGCTGAGGCTGATAAACCCAAGAAAGGGGGCAAAGGGTCCAAGAGAACTACCAATAAAGATTCTAAGAAAGAAGGAACTTCTGAGGCTCCAAAACCTCCATCTACGAAGTGAAAGGCTCCTACTACTTCTACTGCTACACTAAAGTGAAGGAAGCAACCCGCTAGAAGGAGAAAGTCTCCCAATCCTACTCCATCTTAGAGTGAAGGCGGAAATTTAGATTCCGATACCGAGTCGGAGATTCGCATTGAGGAGGATCCCCCTGTTCGCAATGAGGAAGATGAAACCATTCGCACTGAAGAACAAGAACACGTTCGCAATGAGGAAGAAGCACAAGTTCGCACTAAGACCTCGCTTCCTAATCGTGAGGTAACTCCACCCCTTCATGATTCTGTTCTTTCACCACCCCCCTCACCAAAAACAACTACTTCTATACCAATCACCATTGCTCCTCTCCCACCACCTATATCAACTCAAACACCCACAACTATTCCAGTTTCCATACCTATTTTCACGGATTCCACAGTTCCACCTCAAACCTCTACTGCACCTGAAAGTTCAGTCAACGTATCTGATACGCGGGCTAACACTTTAGGTTTTTCAACTCATGTCACACCACCCATCTCTCCCATTCGCAAAGATGACCCGCAAATGATTTTCGGAGATGTTGACGCTGATGATTTGGAAGGATTCACTTATAGTCCTTTTTAAATAAGGATTGACAATGAAGATGATGTCTCTACTCCGAAAGCGGAATTCAAATCTCTTCATGAGAAGCTTGATCAGCTGCTTCTCGCATCCAGCGTTTCCACTTTTGAAGCTTACTCCAAAGCTGCAGTTAAGTCAATCCATGAGAGAGTCACAAAGGAACATACTGCCAACACTTCTACTTTATCCAAGGCAGTTTCTGACTCTGCTGTTGTTTGCAAGGAAACGACAGAAAAAGTTGATAAACTAATTGCTGACACAAGGGAATTCATGGAAGCCTACCAGGTTACCTACAACGCCAATACCATAACAACAAAAAAGGCAATTCAGAATGTTGGTGCCATGTTCCAAGCAGAAAAGGCGAACTTTACTGAACTTTGCACCGTGTTCAAGTCCGATCATGAAGCATTCCAGACTTCTATTGATGCGAAACTCACAAAGCTTCAAGCAGACTTGGCGATGGAGAACAAGATCATGGATGCCCTCGCAGTCAAAGAGGAAAAATGTAAGGTGTTGGAAACCAAGCTTCAATACACTGAAAAGAGGGTCGATGATTTGCTAGCAGAGAAAGAAGTCATGCGAAGTTCTATTTCTGATGTTAATGGACTGCTCTCTGATATCATTGAGACCCGTGATCCCATGATTTCCATCACAGTACGAAAGCATTTGGCTGAAAAGCTACGACCGGTGTTCGCAATGTTGCACCGTTTGGAGGGTGTTTCAACGCCGATGTCTTTTCCGAAACAAGGGGGAGAAGGTAGTTCTAAAGTTCAAACAGATGATGACAACCCCAAAGTTTCAGTTAAACCTCCTGTCATCAAGTCAGATCCAAAGGAAAAGGAAACGTTATTTAGTAATGAACCCATTATTGACAATGACGAAGACGAAGAACCTGAGCTTAAAAGGCGGAAGGTTCGTGAAGCAGAGTTGGATGAAAATGCTCGTATCGTCAAGGAGGCTGAGGAAAAATAAAGAGCCGAAAAGGAAGCTCAGGCCACTCTTAAAAACAAAATGCTATTATTTCCAAAGTGGACTCTGAAGCGCATGCAAAACCAAGCTGTGGATATGCCAAGTCAGTATTGGTTGGATCCTATTGCTTCCTTTGATGTCCAAAATACACAAGATTTGTAGTTAGACCTTCCTATCACACCAAAGGCGTTCAGGTTTCGTGTCTTTATAAAGGTTTCTAATGTACCTTTCTCAGACATCACTGGGGATCAACTGTTGTTTGCCTTCTATTAAGAAACATATGAAGCCCCAGTACGAAACCTGGAGTGCGAGCAAAATTGTAGTTGTGAAGGTTACTGGGCCAATCGAGACTGAAAGCTTCCCTAATGCGAAGTTTAAAGTTGCGAGAGGATCTGCATGTCAATCCTGCGAATTCACTCTCGCAGATCTGTCTTGATTGAACCCCCATGATTGGATGGTGATATTCAATATTTTGTTGCAAGAGAAGGAGAAGTACGAACCTGTGTTTGCTCATCTTCAAATTTTGATCAAGTCTTACATTCAGGAAGTTGGAATCATGGATGTGGAAATTGCCACGGTTCTGAGGCAAAAACCAAGTGTTGTTCCAAAAGAAGCTCCGAAAGACTTCCAGAAGCTCAAGCCAGGAAAGATTTACAAGGAAGGATGGTTTGTGGTATACACGGCTAGAGATCCTCCAGGAACAGATCGACACAAGTTATTCTTTCATCTTGAAGACAAACACTTGTTTACTACTTCTTGTCTGGAGTTTATTTTGGAGCTTGTTGTGAAGTTTAAGGGCAACAACAAAGATGATGTGAAGTGTTTCACTGATGTGATCACTTGGTACATTCATGTTCGCAAGCTGCTGTTGAGTTTTATTCCCAAAGTCTATGAAGTGCAGAAGCAAATCACAAACTAAAATGGCTATGGTTTCAATTGACACAAAGGGGGATATTATTGAAGACATTAGTATTGCGTCATTGGGCCTGTTTTGTCTAGTCCATTTTGTATAAACCAGTTGGGCCTGTCCACTCGTATTTAATGTTAGGGTTATAGTATATAAGGTGCATGCATGCTACGTATTTAAGTTAAGTTTTGGATATATCTTTGTAACCCTAATCTACACCTCTACAGAAGCAATTCTTCATCGAGTTCTTCTGAGGCGTGACTATTAATCATTCAGCACCAGTTTGATCATATTGAGCTCTTTACCTGTTTTAATCTATTCGATCTTTAAGGTTTTATTCCTATCATGGCTATAATCGTTAAATCTTAAGTGAGAGAGAAAGATATGTATAGATCTATATGGGATTGACACTCCCACCTGTGGTTGCTAGCTACAACCCCTGATGGTAAAGTCACAACAGACATAACTTTCTAAACTATAGTACAATGTCCGATGACGCGTTTTGCGGGGCAAATATCTAGTCAAAAACTCGATTACAGGAACTCATTATAAAATATGCTCGGCCAACCTTAATAAAATAAACTATATAAATGGGAACACCTTAAAATAGTAATAGTATGTATCAACAAAGTAAAATGAGTAAAAAACCCCTAAGATAAACGAAACAAAATAATTTATCTTAAAAATAAATAATATACACCCAAATAAACGACTACAAAAGTAAATGATAGATACTTTCCTGAGTATGCTATCAAATACCTACTCGAAACTAATCGAGTGTACAAATCCAAACCTTTATGAAGAAATGAAGAGACGAGATAAAGAGAGAATGTCATCATAAAGATAAATCCAAGATGCGAAAAGTAGCACTCCTTATTGTCTTAAAGCATAAAAAGGAAATAACGAAATCCTATATTCAAAAACAAAGAATCTATGTTTTTGCAATCGAGTATTTTCAAGCATACTATAAAAACCTATGAACTCACCAACATTATTCCTATGAAGCCGAAAAAGAGAAGATCATTCCAAAGGGAGTACAAGACGCAAGAAAGTAGATAGTTCAGGACATGTAAAACATTCAATGTAATCTTTGTTTAAACAAATATTACATATTGTTGGCTTTATGTCTTATGGTTTCGATAATCAATCAAACGTTGCACAACTCGGTGTTTCCGCCGCCGACCGAGGGTGTGATAATGTTGTGATGTCCATGGGTGCCCATATGAAAATTTTTAAATAATTTATAATAGAAATTCCAAACTCAGGGGTTTCTATGGATACACTTGAGACTAACGTAGTCTCGCCTATAGCCTACAACGTCTAATCCAAGCATAATTTAAAGCCTTAAAACAAACATAGAACCTTTTAAAGTAATTCCTACCATCTAGATTTATAGTGATCCTAACTTTACATATACTTATTGGGTTTAATCTCAGTACTTCACTTGTATAATCCTAGACCTTGGCATAATGTTCTTCAAGCTTACCCTCAATCATCTCTCTAGACCTTACCCTTGCCATGTGGCATTGACCCTTTGACACATTGATAGAAAACTTGACAAGGGTATCTTCTTTCATTTAGGGAAATGTCATGTTAGGCTTCCTTACTATATCTTTTAGATAGTGTTGTGCTAACCAATTGTGACTAACTAGATACCCATAGTTGTAATTTCTAGCACAAAGGTGTGTTTCAATCATGGATTTAATATTTAATGATCTTTCAATATACATCCATGTACCATACACTCTAAAGGGACATGGTATCTTATCCTCTTTTCTAACACATGTGGTAATAACCCTAACTCTATCAGATTTCACAAACCTTGGTCGGTAGCCATTTGCTACAACGTAGTTAGTAAGTGCAAAACTTGACTGTAATGGGGATTATATATCTCTCTAACATGTGGCTCCATTTTGTTCCATTTGATAGTGGGATCATGAACTCTATATTCGACACCCACTTAAACTCCTTTTTTATCTTCAAAATGACATTGCTCATTAGCATCATTGTGGTCATCAGTGCCTTCATCTCCCATGCCCCACCCATTGTAGTTATCATCACATAATAAGTTGAGAAACAAATCATTCGACTCATTAGATGTTGGTTTGAAGGTCTCTAGTTCGAAGTCCAACAAGATTAAATTAAGCATGTCGTCATCAGATTCTTCATCTTGAATGTATGACTTATCAGGTGCTTTCTCCTTCCTTTTCTTTGATGTAGATGCCATTTCAATGCTTAAACCGTTTCAACGTCTTCAACTGCTTCATTAGTTATGACATTTTTATGAAAAAAAACCCTAACCTTATCAGGTAAAACCCTCTGCAATCCTCTTTCTTGGTGTGACGTTTTGAAAAAGGTGAAGTAAGTATGTGGGATGTTCGTCTCTTTTCAAGAAGGTGACACTCGAATGTAATGGTAACTGGAAAGAGGGTTTGACCTATTGGTGATCGGATGTCATTAATAATATGGTAAGTTTTCTCATTAAGTGTGGCATTATAGGAGAAAAACAAAAGTTGTGGCAAATTAGAAATATGGCCTTAAGTTATGGGACTTTGGTAGCATTAGCCCTATATATAGATAGGATCATTTGAATATATATATATATATATATATATATATATATATATATATATATATATATATATATATATATGCACGTTGTCCCTCGTATAGTGGCATTGACCAAGTCTCAAGAACAGAAGGTCAAATGGAACAATGTTGGAACGGTGAACAAATATATTAGCACAAAAAAACAGAGACTCAAGCGAGGAGATCAACCCATACTACAAGATAAAGTTCGAAATAAGGGACATACACCAAACGGACCAGTCAATCTTGAAAATCTTAGATTTATTCTTAATGCAACTGAGTGTGTTAATCCTAATATCATCTTCCATAAGCATTACCGCTCGCCTTTCATTCCTGAAAACAATGGCATTACGTGCCTTCAATTTCATCCATAAAGTGGAGTAAACAAGAGACAACTTCAACTTTTGAATCCTTTTACCACCATCTCTTGAGTTTACCATCTCCAATAATTTAGAACATGAAGGTTGTTCCTTAAAGATAGCCGACCGGTCAACCAACGACTTTCACGAAGCTAAGACAAAACAACATTAAAAGAAATACATGATCAAGGCTCTCTTATGTGGATCGATAAAAAGGACATTAGCTTGAATAAACAACAATCCCATATTTAATCAAGTTTGGAAAGTGGGAATTTTGTTTTTGATCATATGCCACACAATACAATTAATCTTTAACATTATCCACCTTACCCTATTAAACAAGTTCACATCATCATTACCCTACTTGCTAATAAGATACCTTAAAGATTTGACTGAGAATGCTCCATCATCATCACCGCCCCTTCTCTGCCATTTGTCACACCCCTTTGTAAACTCAAAGTTAACTAATAAGTTTACCAGAACCGAGTCTTGAGTAGCCTCCCATCCCATTCTCAACCGCCTTGACCATTCCATGACTAGTCGGTCCTTATTTATCTCTAACACATACAAATCTCTTTAAAATCTAAATCACCACACCAAATGTCCTTCAAAAAATACGTTTTGTTATCAATGCCAACCACCCTTTTAATGAAAGTGAAATGCACTTATCCCCTAACTCCATATCAACTTGAGAAATATCAAACCAAACACCGTTTATAGAACTTTTAGCTAAATGTTTTTAATAAATAAGCTTGAGATTATGAATATTTAAGAGAACCAAAAGACTCATACCACTTTTTAACCGCCTCCACCATTTGGCAAGAAGGGCTAATTAGTCGAATAAGACATCTAATACCCAGACAAACCATATTTTTTGGTTTATTGACCACTTACCAAGCTACCCAATTTATCTTATATTTGTCCTCATCACCTCCCCATAAGAAACCCTTCTAATACCTTAAAATAAATTAATAATCTTTCTTGGAGCATGAAATAGAGAAATGATAAAGAAAAAGACTATTAAGAACTGAATTAACAAGTGTGTCACAACTAGCATTTTGGCTAGGAAATTCTGTCTCTATGTAATCAATTCTCGATGTATCTTGTAACTTCAAGTTTAAGGATATACATGTTATTCATTTCAAAAACAAAAATTCAAATAAAAACTCACTCGTGAAGCCCAAAACCTAATTTGATACTTTTCATACACTCTACTTTGGGGGTTGTTGTAACAACCGGATTTCCAGGGACATTATTGTGTATGTTAATCTTGAGATTTGAGGAGGGACTCGACGAGTTGAGGGACCAACTCGCCGAGTCGAGTCGAGATTGTCGCGTGGACCTAATGAGCGGACTCGACGAGTCCAAGGATGAACTCGCCGAGTAGGTACTGGGCAGAGAAAACCCTAAGTTTCGGGGTTGGAGCCTATTTAAAGGAACTTATGACCTTAGGTGCGCCTCATATCTCCTGTGAGAAACCCTAAATCGCCATTGGAGCCAAGGAAGAGTTCTTGTGATGAAATCAAGTAATTTTGGTGTGGTTTTTCAAATGAAGTGAAGGGATTCAGCTTGAGGGACCAAATGAGGTTGTTATCCTGAGACATCTAAGCAAGGATCTGCATTTTGAGGTAGTATTTCGCCCCTTCCTTCTGTTTTTGTGTAAAATCCTTGAATCTAGGGTTTTCTTTACCCTTTCTTGGATAGTATATGATGCATATGAGGTCCCAATGTGGAATAAGCTTTAGATCTGGACCTTAAGAGGTCCAGAGAGTCCCAATCTTCCAGCTTTATGCAGTCCCTTTGGGGTTATGGATCTAGGTTGCCATTTTAGGAGCTATTTCTTCATATAAGGGCATAAGAGGGTTGCATGAGCTTAAAGGTTGAACCTTTACGTGATTGTTGGGTGTAAGAAGGTCAGATCTATAAGTTAGAGAAACAGATCTGACCTCAAAAGGTCTTTTGAGTGTTGCCATGGAGGGAACTCGCCGAGTCCATATGGGGACTCGATGAGTCGAGTCGGGTTGCCCCGCGATTCGTGACCAGTGGTAACCCGTCGAGTGAAAGGTTAACTCGATGAGTCGAGTGAGGCTTTTTGAGGATTCATAGGACACGCATAGACTCGCCGAGTCACTCGAGTGCACTCGACGAGTCTGGTCAAAGTCTGACCGTTGACTAGAGTTGACTTCAGTTGACCTTGGGGTTTTGATCAAGCTGATTCAAGAGAGGTCAGAGAGGGGTAGAATGGTCTTCTACCCATTATTAGGGATGAGAACATGAGAGGATTTTTATTAGAGATGTTATCATTTTGATAGGAGGAGGCTAGGTCGGGTTATCGAGCACGAGAGGGTATCCGACATCATGCGAGGTGAGTCTTCTCACTATACTTTACCTTGAGTGGTAAGTAGAGTTATGTGACAGAGTATCTTATATGCTATGTATGTGATATGTTGCACTGCATTATTTCTATGTGATTTATGTTGTGTGTATTCCAGAGTTTACAGAGTTAGGACCGGAAGGTCCACAGAGCTAGGACCAGAGGGTCGACAGAGTTAGGGCCAGTAGGCCCACAGAGTTATAGCCTCGAGTGGCTAATACGTGTTATATGTGGTATTTTGGGGAACTCACTAAGCTTTGTGCTTACCGTGTTATGTGTTATGTGTTTCGGGTTTTCTCGGGATCGCGGGACGGCACCGGCTTGATTGTACACACCAGAGAAAGAGTTATATTTTGAGGATCTTGGATTATTAATGGAGTTGTGCTTTGTAATTTGAATAAACGAGATTTCTATACAATATGTTATGAAAAGTATGCGATTTTAAAATGAAAAATCTGTTTGAAAAATTATGGTGTTACAAGTTGGTATCAGAGCCTTGGTTTGAGGGATTCGGATGCGCCTTCGGGTAAATTTGGACTCAAACTGAGGATTTGAGAAAAATTTTCAAAGAAATGATTTTTCTAAAGCGAGCAAGAGTTTCTAAAAGAATACGAGTTGGAGTAGTGTGTACAATCAGCCAGAGCCCGAACGGTGATTTCCCAAAATACCCTTACGTTTGTATTATGAGATATTTATGAGATATGCTATGAGATATTATGCATGCTAGAGATAGGCTATGTATTTCATATGTTAGGACTAGAGTGGCCTGATTTGTGATGCCTTAGCCTAGGAGTTACTGTTATCTGTGATGTGCTTTCGAGCATGTGCTGAGTAAGAGTATCCAGCAGGAATCCTCTAGAGAGGGATTTGAGTAGAGGAGTAATCTAGGAGAGATACCTAGATGAGCATTTGAGGAGTCTACTGAGGGAGTAGTCAGATGCCCGCGTGGGGTATAGTTGCTTGGGTTCGGTGGTATCCTTTGAGTATGAGGAGAGCAAGTGGGTAATGACCTAGAGTGGTTTTACATGTTGGTATAGATTATTCGATGCCCGAATGCTGCTTGCTTCGTGCTTTGTGGAACTCTTGATGATGAGAGTCAGCTACTAAGTGAATATGACGATATTCAGGAGGTAGATGGCTGGCATCATAAGGAGTTCTTCGGCAGCTGATGGCGGAGAAGTGTGAGAACCTAGGAAGAGCCTAGGAAAGGGTGACCCTAGTCAGATGAGTACGCTGACAGAGTAGGATATTTCGCAGAGGAGCGAACACGCATGACGGGGTTGGTGATTGAGAAGGTCGAGCAGCTACTTAGGAACTCGGGGATGGTCCGTGTGGAAAGTATGGGTAGATGTGGCAGGTAGTATGGGCCCGTACTACTGAAAGCAGAGGACCCATACTCGATACAGGGAACATTCCGGAGGTTTTAAGTAGCAGATCGAGAGGTGATTTCATGGTTCGTGTACCATGATTTGTAGCAGATCGAGAGGTGATTCCATGGTTCGAGTACCATGATTTGCAGCAGATCGAGAGGTGATTTCATGGTTCGTGTACCATGATTTGTAGCAGATCGAGAGGTGATTCCATGGTTCGAGTACCATGATTTGTAGCAGATCGAGAGGTGATGTCATGGTACGAGTACATTGATTCGTAGCGGATTGAGAAGAGATAGCATGGTTCGGGTACCATGATTCATAGCAGATCGAGAGGTGGCCACATGGTTCGAGTACCATGACCCGTGGCAGTTAGTGTTATTGGTTCTACCAGTTATTCTGTGGTGATTGGTTAGACCGAGATCAGATGTGAAAGAGTATGGGGCCAGAGGGCCATGATGAACGAGTTTTAGTGGAGCATCCCTTAAAAGGGAAATCAAGTTAGCTCCGAGGGATTGTTGGTGAGATGCCAATTGGAGTCGCAAGACTCAGGAATGAGTAGAGATGGCGGTTATGGAGGATTATGGCATGAGTTGAGCAATCAGCCGATGGTGGAGATGTCATTTTCTGTGACCTGAGCGGTGCTATTTCTGTTCCTATGGGAAACAAGAGAGGTATTGAGATTTTCGGTTTCCAAGGTTGGGGGTGAGCCCTGTGGGGTAGCTTTGGTTACGATCTTTCATCAAAGTATTTGGGCAGTATGTCTACCGAGAGGTAATGTTAGAGCATGAGCAGGTTGTCAGCGGGGACTGAGATGGTTAAGGACAAGGATACACCCTATTTGAGCATAGTAGGGCATGTATTAGCTGCAGCGGCAGACAATCAAGAAGAGCATATTGGGGCGGTGGCTCTTATTGTCTATGATGAGTATCGAGTGTGGTAATGAGGACTCCACTCTTATTACAACCTACGTGATGGAACGTTGGTTGAAGAGTCGAGGATGAGGAATATGTTAGTTCGTTATTTTCAGACTGAGAGTCAGGGTTATGACTGGACAGTTGAGATGTCCGGTAGTGGGATGGTACGAGATTCTGAATGACTAGAGGTAGTCATGATGAGAAGTTTCTGAGGATTTCATCAGAGATTCGGGGTATTTGGAATTGCTTGACCTCCATCGGGGAGATCATCGAGTATTGCATATCACCTTCCAAGAGTAGGTGCGATGTTATTGGTAAAAACAGTATGTGGGTCAGATTGTTGGCGAACCAATTGGTGATGGTTCGAACCCTGAGTGGGGGAGAACCGGGTACTTTTGAGGAGATCAGAGATTTGTTCAAGAGCGGTTAGAGGACTGGATAGAGAGGCATGCGGTGCGGATTCCTGAGACCAGGGTTATTAGCGGTCAAGGAGAGGGGCAGAGCGAGATAGTGCATGTGGTATGTGAGTGTCTCCACGGCAAGTGGCCGTTGGTCGGAGACCTTGTGATGGTTAGGAATCCTTCAAGGTGAAAATGGTGAATTCGAGGTGGTTGGCTTGTGAGGTTAGTTCAACGGTTGAGAATTTTTGGTTCAGAGTATGGGCTATTATATGCAGTATGGGAAAGGAAGAAGTTGATTGGGGCAACCAACTTCAGGGTCGTTATGAGTATTCTTGCATGAGTTTTGAGCAATAAAGGAGGAAGTTTCGGATTGTCATCTTCGTGTTCTGAGTCGTTGGCAATTTCTCCGTGTTTTAATTTGGGAGATGGAGTATTCCGGGGTTACAAGTGGCACGAGAGAAAGATCGGTTGTGAGATTCCGAGGAAGCAATGCGGTATCAGGGTATGATGCCATGAGTATGAGATCAGTGGTAGAGTCAAGACGTTGCGAGGCGTTGTGATGGTATTTCGGGGTATCCGAGTTTAATGTCCTAAATCTCGGATTATTTTGAGTTTTGAGTTTCAGATGACGAGTGGAGTAGCAAGTGTCTATGGTTCCGGTGGGGGCCCTTCAGCTAATTGACATCAAATGGATTTATTTGAGAACGCGAATCGCAGCGAGAAAAAGAGGTTTTGTCACGACGGTGGTCGTCCGAAGTAGTGATGCTTAGCCCGGATGGGTGTGTGTGTACCTCTCTATGCTGGGCCACGAAGCATGAGTTAATGATCGCAGCATGGTGTCAACCTGAGGATGAGATTGTGGAGTGGTAAGAGTAAGTGCGGTAAGGCTGCGGGGAGCTGCAATTTCAATGAGTTAGTGTGAGAGGGTGTTGTGATACTGCGGGGAGCCGTAGTACTCACTAGTCAGCGAGAGGGTGTTGTGATACTGCGGGGAGCCGTAGTAATCACCAGTCAGCGAGAGGGTGTTGTGATACTGCGGGGAGCCGTAGTACTCACCAGTCAGCGAGAGGGTGTTGTGATACTGCGGGGAGCCGTAGTACTCACCAGTCAGCGAGAGGGTGTTGTGATACTGCGGGGAGCCGTAGTACTCACCAGTCAGCGAGAGGGTGTTGTGATACTGCGGGGAGCCGTAGTACTCACCAGTCAGCGAGAGGGTGTTGTGATACTGCGGGAAGCCGTAGTACTCACTAGTCAGCGAGAGGGTGTTGTGATACTGCAGGGAGTCGTAGTACTCACGAGTCAGCGAGAGGGTGTTGTGATACTGCGGAGAGCCGTAGTACTCACCAGTCAGCGAGAGGGTGTTGTGATACTGCGGAGAGCCGTAGTACTCACCAGTCAGCGAGAGGGTGTTGTGATACTGCGGGGAGCCGGAGTACTCACTAGTCAGCGAGAGGGTGTTGTGATACTGCGGGGAGCCGTAGTACTCACCAGTCAGCGAGAGGGTGTTGTGATACTGCGGGGAGCCGTAGTACTCACCAGTCAGCGAGAGGGTGTTGTGATACTGCGGGGAGCCGTAGTACTCACCAATCAGCGAGAGGGTGTTGTGATACTACGGGGAGCCGTAGTACTCACTAGTCAGCGAGAGGGTGTTGTGATACCGCGGGGAGACGTAGTACCCACTAGTCAGTAAGAGGGTGTCACGGTGCGGCAGGGAGCCACGTTATTTGTTGATCAGAGCATGACGCAGGAGAGTTCTTAGGCTTGAGTAGCCTTATTTGGGTTGAGTATTCGGGAGCCTGGGGGCTAGACCAGGAAAGAGATGGAGGTCTCTATATTTGTCAGGAAACGTTATACTCTGAATTGAGTTGTGGTTGTCGCAACCCAAGGGAATTGGAGAAGCGGTTTACGTACGGGTTGCGGGTCATGAGTCATGAGTTGAGTGCTTCATCGAGTTGATTGGTTCCGACTCTGGGTCAGACCAAACTCTCGAGTCTGAGTTTGACTCTGGTGGTGCGTTGGGTAGAAAAAAATGAGATTCCGGATTCATAAATGAATTTCCGTTGGAAGGGGGTATTGGTTCCAGCTGGTGTCTTAGACCAAGTGGGTCAATTCGTGGGTATGAGAAAACCGCGAAACGTATGGAACTAATGAGTATTAGACGACAGAGGTCGAGGGTGAATGAATTCCGTATTCGCTTGAGGAAAAGCGAACTTCGTGACTTGTGTGTGTCACACCGGGCCGAGATAGCTAGTGTGGGAAGGAAGTCAGTGAGACATGTTGAGATATGCAATGGGTAACCCTTTGAGGTTTAATTGCTGGGTCGGGAGATGACCTGGTGCTTAGTCTTGAAAAGGGATATTGAGAAGGGAGTTGAGGTTTATGTTTGTCAGATGTCGGGGGACGCTTCTGGACAAGCATGGTTATTGTTCGTGTCTGAGGACAGGGTGTTGAGGGTTCGTTGTTCAGAAGGGTTGTGATTGCAGTACAGTGGATGAGTCCCTGGTGTGATGTGATCCTTCCATTCCTTGGTATATGATCTGGATTGTTTATCATGTCTGGGACGAGTGATCGGTAGCCAGTTTTGGGCATGGACTTGTTTTATCGGTTCCCACTAGAGAATCAGAGGGGCAGTGAGCTATCGGGGTTTGTTATTCGCAGAGCGAATAACGTGGTGACATCTAGAGAGGGCGGTCTGGCTGTGTGTCAGGCTACTAGAGTTCCAGATTCTTGAGAGTCAGAAGGGGTAGCATAGTGGCAGATGGGTCTGTCCTTTTCAAGGGAGGAGTTCCTGTTTGGATTTAGGTGTCCAGAGAGGAAGATAGTTGTGTGGTATGAGACCCTTTCGATGGTGCTGTTTGGTTATTGGATTAGATCTATATGTTGTGGAAGAGCGATTTCGAGGGTGAAATCTAGTTCAAGTGGGGGAGAATTGTAACAACCGGATTTCCAGGGACATTATTGTGTATGTTAATCTTGAGATTTGAGGAGGGACTCGACGAGTTGAGGGACCAACTCGCCAAGTCGAGTCGAGATTGCCGCGTGGACTTAATGAGCGGACTCGACGAGTCCAAGGATGGACTCGCCGAGTAGGTACTAGGCAGAGAAAACCCTAAGTTTCGGGGTTGGAGCCTATTTAAAGGAACTTATGACCTTGGGTGCGCCTCATATCTCCTGTGAGAAACCCTAAATCGCCATTGGAGCCAATGAAGAGTTCTTGTGATGAAATCAAGTAATTTTGGTGTGGTTTTTCAAATGAAGTGAAGGGATTCAGCTTGAGGGACCAAAGGAGGTTGTTATCCTGAGACATCTAAGCAAGGATCTCCATTTTGAGGTAGTATTTCGCCCCTTCCTTCTGTTTTTGTGTAAAATCCTTGAATCTAGGGTTTTCTTTACCCTTTCTTGGATAGTATATGATGCATATGAGGTCCCAATGTGGAATAAGCTTTAGATCTGGACCTTAAGAGGTCCAGAGAGTCCCAATCTTCCAGCTTTATGCAGTCCCTTTGGGGTTATGGATCTAGGTTGCCATTTTAGGAGCTATTTCTTCATATAAGGGCATAAGAGGGTTGCATGAGCTTAAAGGTTGAACCTTTACGTGATTGTTGGGTGTAAGAAGGTCAGATCTATAAGTTAGAGAAACAGATCTGACCTCAGAAGGTCTTTTGAGTGTTGCCATGGAGGGAACTCGCCGAGTCCATATGGGGACTCGACGAGTCGAGTCGGGTTGCCCCGCGATTCGTGACCAGTGGTAACCCGTCGAGTGAAAGGTTAACTCGACGAGTCGAGTGAGGCTTTTAGAGGATTCAGAGGACACGCATGGACTAGCCGAGTTACTCGAGTGCACTCGACGAGTCTGGTCAAAGTCTGACCGTTGACTAGAGTTGACTTTAGTTGACCTTGGGGTTTTGGTCAAGCTGATTCAAGAGAGGTCAGAGAGGGGTAGAATGGTCTTCTACCCATTATTAGGGATGAGAACATGAGAGGATTTTTATTAGAGATGTTATCATTTTGATAGGAGGAGGCTAGGTCGGGTTATCGAGCACGAGAGGGTATCCGACATCATGCGAGGTGAGTCTTCTCACTATACTTTACCTTGAGTGGTAAGTAGAGTTATGTGACAAAGTATCTTGTATGCTATGTATGTGATATGTTGCACTGCATTATTTCTATGTGATTTATGTTGTGTGTATTCCAGAGTTTACAGAGTTAGGACCGGAAGGTCCACAGAGCTAGGACCAGAGGGTCGACAGAGTTAGGGCCAGTAGGCCCACAAAGTTATAGCCTCGAGTGGCTAATACGTGTTATATGTGGTATTCTGGGGAACTCACTAAGCTTTGTGCTTACCGTGTTATGTGTTATGTGTTTCGGGTTTTCTCGGGATCGCGGGACGGCACCGGCTTGATTGTACACACCAAAGAAAGAGTTATATTTTGAGGATCCTGGATTATTAATGGAGTTGTGCTTTGTAATTTGAATAAACGAGATTTCTATACAATATGTTATGAAAAGTATGCGATTTTAAAATGAAAAATCTGTTTGAAAAATTACGGTGTTACAGTTGTAACCCTAATTTTCGGTTCAAACTCAGATTGGACCAGGGTTCTTTTAGTGGGCCTGTTGGGCTAATAAACTCTCAATTTGAATTATTTTGGGCTAAGAAACCTCATTTGGGCCCTAATTGGACCCGCATTCATTAAACTATAGCATTTTGGGCCATAAGACTTTTTATGGGCCTTAATGGGCCTAAAATATCTCACTTCGTTTTTATGGGCCTTATTGGTCCAAAACCCACATAAATAATTGTAGTGGGCCGAAAACCCATTGTTTTTACCCCTTTTGGGCCGTGAAATCATAAGAGGGCCCAATGGGCCGAAAAATTCTTATTAGGCTACATGTTTTCGATGGCTATCAAGTTCAAGCCCAATGTTTAATCTTTACTCCTACCCCTCTCCCATTCTCGGTTTTAAAACAAAAAAAAAAAAAGAAAAAAAGAAAAATGAGAGGATAATTAGGGTGTTGCCACCTCACTAATGTTTAGTGGTAATCCAAGCACCAAATCCCATATTTCTAGAGCTTAAACCCTTCATGTACTAACCACTCCATTCTCTCTCTTTCTCTCTTCTTAACTCTCGGCCAAGGTGCATCCCACCACCCTCATCTTCTTTCATTACAACTACATCAAAGACTCTCTCTAGAACTCCAAGGATTCACCCATCCTTTCTCTTAAATTTCGTGTGTGCTTGTGTGAGATCAAGAACTCTTCATCAAAGATCACCACTCTTAGTAAGCTACTCTCTCGTCAAGGTATTTAACTTCATGTTCATGCTAAACTTACTTCTCTTAACACTCCATTTCATGATCAATGTTACTTAGAATCCCATAAGTTCAAGATCTACTCAAAGGAGTTTGCTAGGTCCGAAATCTCTCTCATCTCTTCATCAAAACCGATCCAAACCCCATAGTGAGTTCATACCCCTTTGGTTTTGGTTTTTACTACGTTTTAGGGGAGGATACAAGTTTCTTTGCGTTAGATCTATGTGTTTATGCATGATTATGTGTGCTTTCCATGTTATATGTTGTGTTTATATGTTAAAACTTCTTAAATTTCGAAAGATCTACAAAAATATGGTGATGTTTGTAAATCAAAACACTTTATGCAACTTATCATGAAGATGAAAGGATTAAACATGTTAAGGATGTTTGAAAAACTAATAAAATATTGAAAAGGGTCACTTTTGACAAAATAAACAAAAAATGAGGTTCTTATGTAAATCACGGTTTTAAGAGGACCAAAATGGGTTATTTTTAAATAAAAATGGATTTTTATGAAGTTCATAGTTTTAAAAGGGCAAAAAGTGCAAATGTTTACAAAATGGGCCTCAAATTGGGCCTTCATGTATTCATGGGCTAGATTTGTAAAATTTTGACTTTTGTGGATTTAATTGTCATTTTAAACAAATTTGAGCCAAAAATGTAAATTTCGGTTAAAAAGGGGCTGAAAATGTCAATCTTTTAAATTTGGGCCAAAAAGGTAAATTTCTCAACTTTTGGGCCATAAATGTTAAGTTTCATCAAAGTGGGCCGAAAATGTAATTTTAACAAAAAGTGGGCTAAAAATGTTATTTTATTTAAAGTAAGCCCTTTAATGTAAATTTTTGGTCTTAATGGACCTAAAGTGTCATTTTTACCAAAAATGGGCCTAAAATATAAATTTTCGGCTTAATGGGCCAAAAATGCCATCATTACAAAAAGTGGGTCTTTTATGTCGTTTTGGTATATAATTGAGCTAAAACAAACAATGTAATAACAAAAGGACTAAATACGTCATTTTCACTTTAATTGGGCCTGGAATATACATTACATGTTTATTCGGCCTTAGTGGTCCATTTACATGCTTATTGGGCCTGGAATATATATTACATGTTTATTGGGCCTTAGTGGTTTAATTACATGCTTATTGGGTCTGGAATATACAATACATGTTTATTGGGCCTTAGTGGTCCACTTTACATGCTTATTAGGCCTGGAATATACATTACATGTTTATTGGGCCTTTGTAGTCCATTTACATGCTTATTGGTCCTTGTAAACTTAAAACATACACGGAAACATTATTTAGTGCGTTACATAGTGTGATACAATATTCGCGTAAACATAGTTAAGGTTCTTGTGAGACATGTTCTTTCATTCGTACCTACCTAGTGTACAACCTTTAGTCATGTAGTTATAACCAGAGTCTCCTGGAGGGAGAGTGAAAGTTTGTGTATAGATCTATACGGGGTTGACAGCCCCGCACCTGAGCTGTTCGCTACAGCTAAACTAGGCCATTCTAGGGTGACAAATGTCTTACCTTAAATAAGTCGACGTCTGAAAAACGTCATGACAAGCAATTCCGTCATATCAAGCATGGTTATAACGACTCACATAGAAATTAACTTCACTGTAAAATTTACGGAACACATAAACAATTATACAATTGCAATACTATACAAACACCATTTTACGGTCTTTGGGTTTTAAGACCACAAAACTTCTACAGGCAGAAAATATCGGATTTTCTGGGAAAACTTACAATTATACATTACCTTCTACTTAAAACAGAAAACATGGGAATTATGGAATACACTCTTTATACATTTTCAAAACAGAAACACACATGCTTTAATACAAGATCTGATACAAAGCGTTCAAACCATTTATTTCTTTTTACAGAAAATATCGGATTTTCTGGTGTTTACAAAATGATACAAACTTTTCATACAAATATGCTTATGAACTCACCAATATTATATATGTTAACCATTTTTAAAATAACTTGTATTCTTAGGAAATCGTTAAGCTGGTTGGCCTTCAAGAACTCATGGATTTTGATGTATTTTTGCTATCATCGTACACTTATATTTTGGGAATGTAATATTGTAAACCAAAACACTGATGTAAACAATGATGGTTGTATTATTGTATGTGTGATGACGATGTTGTCGTGATTCAATTATATACACTGTGATGGTGTTACAAGATGAAGTCACCCTAACCCCCGGACGTTTCCGCCGTTTCTTCGGTTCGGGGGTGTGACAAAGTGTAAGACGACCACCGAATGATAGAGACTTTGCCTTCCATTTTGATATTTTGCCTTAAATATATAAACAATTGGAGTCCAACGATTAGCAAGTTTCATGTTGGCTCCCACCGGGAGGCCAAGATAGTTGAAAGGAAAAGAAGCATTATCGTATTTAAAATACTAACGAGTCTTTCAACCTCAAAATTATTAACACCAACATCGTAAACTTTTATTTTGTACAAATTCACCTTCAAACACAAAACAAGGAAAAGACAACAAAACAATTTTTTAAGGTTGACAAAATTCATTTACGAAAGTCATTCTCTAAAATTGGAATCAAAGGTGATGTTTGGTGTTGTAGGAATGATAAGGTGTTGGGCCTTAAGGCCTTTACTTTTAAGTTCTTGAAGCATTATTGAGAGATGATTAAGTTGGATGGTTTTATGTTTGTGATAATTTTTGAAAATTTGGTATCTTGGCTAGAGGGTGCAACTCCTCCTTCACTTCTTTAATTCTAAAATCTCAAGATCCGCTCTCTTGAAAAGATTATAGGTTGGTTTACCTTGTTGTACAAGATGATTTCAAAAGTTCTTGTTGATTGTCTTAAGAAAGTGTTGGAAAAGATTATTAGTCCCGAGCAAACAACTTATGTGGAAGGTATGGATGATGCATTTTTAGTTAATGATGTCTTCTCTTGGATTAAAATGTTCAAGTAGAAAACGTTCATTTTCAAGGTTGACTTTGACAAGATCTTTGATTCTTTGAGTTGGGATTTCTTGAACTTGGTTATAGAGCAAATGAAGTTCCAATGGAAGTGGAGAAGATGGATTAGGGGTGATCTTTCCTCTAGCAGAGCTTCCGTTTTGGTCAATGGTTCGCCTACTAAGGAATTTTACATTAAAGAGAAGTTAGGCAAGGTGACTTTTGTCCATCTTTTTCTTATCATTGCTATGGAAAGTCTTCATATTTTCTTGCAGACGGCATGTGATTTTCACTATTTTCGTTGTATATCCGTCCGGCATAATGCTATATATTTATAGCTATTAGTTTTCCAAAATTGCCATCAAATCATATCACCCAGTAAAAAAAATTGCCTTCAGAAATCAAAAGAAGAATGGGCACATTATGTTGGTTACATCTTTCACGGGGTTGTGTTGGAATGTCGGTGCTATATTGAATTTGCACATGCCATTATTAATGCACAAAACATATTTTTCTTTGTATATATATGTGAATAACCAAATACGTTTAGAGTAATATTAAATTACAAATCATCAAAATATTATTAATGCACAAAACATATTTTTCTTTCTATATAAATGCGAATAACCAAATACGTTTAGAGTAATATTAAATTACAAATCATCATAATATTATAAAATTATTGTTAGGGATAATAGTTTATTTATATAACAAAGTTCTATCTATATAACGAGATGTAACTTTTACTGTAATCATATGTAAAATGCTTTACTATTTTACGTAATAAAATAGATATTTTTATTTTTACCAAAACATGGTTTTAGTACTAAGATAATTAAAAACTAAGACAATAACATGAATTAATGGTCATTTTTCCAGAAAAGGAATTTCAATCGAATAATGGATGGGACTTTTGAGATTGTAAATCGTTAGGGATCGTATCAAATTCGAATACTTTCTTATCATCATATGCACTTTCCCAACTTAGTGGCTCCAAAAGGTGGAACCTAAGTTGTGTTCTTTTGTGTTACCTTCCAAGTGGGTTGTAACGACATCTACCTTTTTTTTCCTTATATATATTCATCTTGACAAACCAATAATGTATAATTGTATATGATTAAATCTGATTCTATTATAATTATGTCTATTTATTGAACATACATAATCATAAAAACACAAAGGACGCTACACTTACACTACAAGAAAAATCCTAAATAGCTACGAAAAGTTGTTACGGAATCAAAATCCGTAGCTATTATACTAAAAAATATGTTACATAATGGTTTATCGTAGCTATTTTGCTATGAAAATCGGTACAAAATTGCGTTCCATAGTTAAATCCTCATTAGCTACGGAAAGTGGCTATGAAATGAAAATTGTAGCTAATTATACTACGGAATATGCTATACAATGGTTGAATGTAGTTATTTTGCTATGGATTTTCATTTTCATAGCTAAATCCTTAATTGCTACGAAATCAAAATCCATAGTTATTTTACTACGAAATATTTTAAAAGATCATCGGTTGCAGCAAGTTCACTATGAAACTTATTACAAAATCCATATTCATGGCTACTTGGCTATAAAATTGATTACGTAATCAAAATCCATAGCTAGTTGGCTATGGAATTAAATTCCATAGTTATTTTCCTATGCAATTTGCTACACAATAAAATTTTATAGATAATCTGCTATGAAACTTGTTACAAAAAAATTTACCGTAGTTATTTATACAACTTGTTTTTGAATTTATAAAATAATTACGGAATCATAATCGATAACTACTTGGCTACGGAACATTCCGTAGTCAACTAGCTACGGAAACATTTTCCATAGTAAATATAAAAAATTATTTTACCAACAAAAGTTCAACTAGCTATGGAAATATTTTCCTTAGTAAATATAAAAATATTTTACCAACAAAAGTAAATTATTGTTTTCTATTGTATCACATACAAATTAATTACCCTGTGTTTCCCTCTTTTAGAAAATAAATTGACCTAACTTAGTTTCCCTAAAAGTGATCGCTTATTCCCCCGTGTCTCCACTTTACGTCTCCACTTTACGCCATAATTGACCGGACTTTACTCTGAGTGCACCGACCCCAAATCACCGAACTCAATCCTCTTGTGCTCCGGTATCCTCCGCCGTGCAGGGAGATCCTCTCACTCATCTTGTCTGGTTTGCCTTGTGCCGCCTGCTCTTTCAATAGCTAGGTATGTTCCATCCTTTTTTCTCTATTCTATAATAGATAAAAATTTGATTGTAGTAGGCATGATTTGTGTTATCAACTCTAGATGTAGTTTCCATTTAGACCGTGAATTATGTGTACTTTGAATCACTAAACTCTACCGATTTGAACGAATCCGATTCTTGTAGGTGTACTCCAGTGTAGTTCACTGTCAGCTAATCGATAAGGCACATCCTGGAATGGAATCGATGCACAAGGTCAGTTTTGACGCCAAGACATAGTACGATATGATTCAGAACTATAAGGTTCTTCGGTTTGTATTCAACAAACTGGAAATTACAAAGGTTCTCCCACTTTATGCTTCCACCACTTGTGTTTATGATTCTCGAATTAAATACAATGATGAACACTTTGTTCTTGAAAGTTGTAGTGTATATTTTAATATTTTTAATTATGTGAAAGAATCTACTAGTTTTTTTATGTATATGGAATGTTGTTAGTAACTAATTTATGCTACAAAGCATTAAAGTGAGCAAGCTAGTAAAAGGAAGGATGCTAGATAATCTTGAATTCATGCCATGGATGTAGAGATACTGTAATTCTATTAGGGGGTAGCCATCCCAAGTAAGTTCTTACTGACTCCTAGTCCTACCATTAACTATATACGAGTCCTTTTTAAATTCGAGTAACACATGAATCAAAATCGGATAACTAGTTGATGTTGTTAATTACCTGCTTCCGTTTCCTGCTATAGTTACATCCCTACTGAAAGAAGAGAGTCTTGCAAAGGTGGGAAAAATGTAAGCTAGATGCCAAGAAATCATTGCCAACACAATGAAGCATTAATCCTCCGAAAGATGTGATCCACCTTTTGCACACTCAACAGCTCCACCTATCAAGACCTCTAAACCCTCTTCAGCTCCAAGTGTCTCCGTATATGATCAACACATACCATGTTCACACTCATATAAATATTAATCCAAATTATCCAACACTTGCAGGCTCACATAGTTACATTCTATCATTATTCATTATGAAGATCATAGAGTTAACGATAACAATGGATAGTCTTGAAAAAGAAAGTGATTTCTACTTTGCAAAGCTGAGGGATATCGAAATCCTGTGGCAATATTCTAATATCTCAAACTTACCTGTATTGTCTATTTTTCTCCCACCTCAATAAACTCAAGTTTGTTTTATCTCAACTCACTTATTTATTTATTTATTTTGCAGATTATCGATGCGATACAGAGGAACTTGCACGCTGCTGAAAAGGATGCATCAATACTTATCTATCTAGTTTTTACTATGTTGGATTGTATCTTAGTAAGTAAAACCGTAAAACTATCTTCTTTATTTTGTTGATTAGTTTTTTTTATTATATACAACGTATCTTAGTTGGTAAAACCATAAAACTATCTACTTTCTCCTTTTGTTGCCTAATGGATGTCCTTGTTGCTTTTATTGTAATCTACTAAAATTTTACTATAATGACTAGCAGCGAGAAAATCATCTACAGTTTGGGCTTTATCTTTTAACATCACTGGAGACAAAATGGTTACATGTAGGTATGGTGGTTCTCACTTCTTGTTAGATATGTAACAATGGGTAAAATTATAGGCTATATTTTTTCCTTAGTATGTGTGTCTTGATAAATGATATTTAAATTATTTGTGAAAATGGAAGGGCCAAAACTAGGACTTAATGAGAAAATGCTCATTTCCATTGATTTGATCTATTAAGTTGTTCTTTCTTACTAAGTCAAAAGGAAGCAAACACTCATATATAACTTAAGGGGTTAAGTCATGTTCTCATTGAGTCCATTAACTAAAAAAGAAACAACATTTTACATAATAGATGTTAACTAAAAAGAATTTGGGGAATGTATTTCTAAACAGTCTAAAATAGTTATTTGGGTCATGACATACCTCGTAAACCCTTGATTCTTATGAATTCATAGAACTCATGCTTTGAAGTCAATTTAAAGGTATAAAATTGTTGCAAGTGAATTTAGAAGATTCAATCTTTGTTGGTTTCTTGTAAAATCTGATTTTTTCAGGTATTTTCGATTGAGCCCTTAGCCTATTCAAAGTTTGCATATATGGTCCCTTGTGGTTAAAGGCTTAATTTCAACCTATACGTCGGGCGTACGTGAGGTACGTGCAACGTACTTGTGAGAAACCTGGATCACGGAAGCCATGCTAGTACGCTGGGCGTACCTGTGTTACGTGGGGCATACTAGCTCAGTTTTAAAACCCTAATTTTAAGGGTTTGCTTTCTATTTAATCCTCCTTATGCCTCCCTTGGACATTTCTTATCAGCTACCATTCCCTCATAAAACCCTAATCTCGAGTCTAAGCTCTGTGTGTGAGAGTTTGGAGCTTATTAGTGTTTTTGGTGCTCATTTGTTGAAGAAGAAGGCTAGTGAAGAAGAAGGTGTTGCTTGTAAGCTTGTAGATCCAGAGACTACTTCACCTTGTGCATCTTTTGAATGTATAAATCTTATACATTTATGTGTTTCCTTTTAGATCTCCATAGATAAGTTTTATGAGCTTCATGTCTCAAATATTGGACCTCTGTGAGTATGGAGCACTCCAAAGCATTATAGTTATCCTTTCATATGTTCTAGGTCTTGTGGATTCATAAAAATGGTTGTTGTAACGACGTAAATTTCCAAAACAATTTTTCATTTTAAAAACATACTTTCATTCATAAAATATCATAGTAATCCAATGTATCATATGTTATCACAATAAACAAATCCCAAGATCCTCAAATACATAAATCCTCTCAGTGTGTACGGATGATGCCGGTGCCTTCCCGCGATCCTCGCTAGTACCTGAAACACATAACACAACAACTGTAAGCATAAATGCTTAGTGAGTTCCCCAAAATACCACATGCAACACATACGCCACTCGAGGCTACAATACGACCCTCCGGTCGATGTGTCTCAGCGGGAACCTCCAGTCCTGTAGCTCGTTGGACCCTCTGGTCCGGTCATAGCTCGTTGGACCCTTCGGTCCGATCTATATCGTTGGACCCTTCGGTCCGGTATATATCGTTGGACCTTCCGGTCCGGTCTATACAACACATGGCATACATATAACCCAATGCACATAACTCATATATATACACATAGCATACATGACCCTCTGGTCTACACATAAATACCACTCTAGGTAATGTATAGTGAGAAGACTCACCTCAATGAAGTCGGATAAACTCTCGTGCTCAACGTCCCGACTTAGCCTCCTCCTATTATTCAGATAACATCCCCGATCAATATTCACTCATGATCTCATCTCTACAGATTGGGTAGAAGGCCATTCTACCCTTCCCTGAATTCTCCTGAATCAGTCTTGACCAGAACCCTAAAGTCAACGAAAGTCAACGGTCAACTTTGACCCGACTCGTCGAGTGCACAAGGGCGACTCGACGAGTCCATGCGGGTCCTCTGAATCCTTTCAGCCTCTCTTGGCTCGTCGAGTCATCCTTCCACTCGACGGGTTACACCTGTCACGAATCGCGGGGCAACCCCGACTCGACTCGTCGAGTCCACTTATGGACTCGGCGAGTTGCCTCCATGTTCATCCTCAAATGACCTCCTAAGGTCAGATCTGCTTCCCTAACTATCAGATCTACCCTTCAAATGTTCAAATGTCACGTAAAGGTGCAACCTTTACGTGCATGCAACCCACAACAAGTCATAAATGGAGAAATAACTCTAAAAATGGCAACATAGTCCCCAATCTTTCATTTGCTTGCATAAAGCTGAGGGATAGTGACTCTATGGACCTCTCATGGTCTAGATCTGATGCTATTAACACAAAGGGGACCTCATACTCACTAGATCTTACATAAAATGGAAGTAAAAACCCTAAAATCATGAAATCTATCATATCAACACGAAATAGAAGGGATTATACCTCCAGAGATGAACTCTCAAGATGATTAGCCCAGATCCAAGCTCCCTTCACGCTCTAGATGGTTGTTTCCTTCTTCCTTCTAGCAAAACTACACCAAAAGTGATGTATTAGCCTCTTCTTGCTCTCAACTCTCTTACTGCTCTCTCTAGGGTTTCTCTGGGGTGCATTGGCCGCAAATGGAGGCCATAAAGGCCTTTAAGTAGGGCACAGGCCCCGAGAATTAGGGTTTCACTTAACAGCGCGGACTCGCCGAGTCCACGCATCGACTCGTCGAGTCCTTCATTAAATCAGATAAGAAATGCGCGTTCCTACTCGGCGAGTCTGAGCGCCTACTCGCCGAGTCCCTCCTTAAAACTCAAGATAAATACTTAAAATAAGATACCTAGGAATCCGGATGTTACAATTCTCCCCCACTAGAATCAGACTTCGCCCTCGAAGTCTTGCTCCGCAAACAACTCTGGATGCTGCTCCCGCATCTCCAACTCCGGCTCCCAAGTCAGCTCGGACCCTCTCCGATGTTGCCACTGGACCTGAACCAGGGGCACGTCCTTGTTCCTCAGAACCTTGATCTTCCGATCCAAAATCGCGATCGGTTTCTCAACATAGTTCAACCTCGCATCTACCTGAATGTCCTCCAGCGGCACTACCGCTGACTCATCGGCTATACACTTCCTCAACTGAGACACGTGGAAGGTATCATGAATATGGCTCAACTCCGCATGTAGCTCCAAACGATACGCTACCCTGCGCACTCTCGCGGTCACTCTGAACGGACCGATGTACCGGGGCCCCAGCTTGCCCCTCTTCCTGAACCGAATCACTCCTTTCTAAGGAGACACCTTCAGGAGTACGAAATCTCTCACCTGAAACTCGAGCTCGGGTCGTCGCCTATCCGCACAACTCTTCTGATGACTCTGAGCCGTCAATAACCTCTGTCTAACCTGTTGTATCTGCTCTGTCGTCTGAAGCACTATCTCGGTGCTACCCATCACACGTTGCCCTACCTCTCCCCAGCAAATGGGAGTCCGGCACCTCCTCCCATACAACAACTCGAAGGGAGGCATACCAATACTCGAATGGTAGCTGTTGTTGTAGGAAAACTCAGCCAACGGCAAGTACGTGTCCCAACTTCCCCCGAAGTCCAACACACATGCTCGAAGCATGTCCTCGAGTGTCTGAATCGTCCGCTCACTCTGTCCGTCCGTCTGGGGGTGGTAGGCGGTACTGAAATGCAACCTCGTACCCAACTCCTCGTGGAACTTCTTCCAGAACCTGGAAGTGAAACGTACATCTCGATCTGACACAATCGAGATCGGCACCCCATGCCGCGATACCACCTCCCTCACATACAATTCTGCCAGCCTCTCAGCAAAAGAGCTCTCACTGATAGCAAGAAAATGCGCGCTCTTCGTCAGCCGGTCGACGATCACCCAAATTGAATCGACACCCCGCACGGTCCTCGACAATTTGGTGATGAAATCCATAAAAATATGTTCCCACTTCCACTGGGGAACCTCAAGTGGCTGCAATTTGCCATGCGGACGCTGGTGCTTGGCCTTAACCCTGCGACAGGTCAAACACCTCTCAACAAAGCATGCTACATCCCTCTTCATACAGGGCCACCAATAGTCCCTCTTCAGGTCCAAATACATCTTAGTGGCCCCGGGATGGATCGAGAACCTCGATCGGTGCGCCTCCTCCATCAAAGTGGTGCACGTCCCGCCTGCATACGGCACCCAAATCCGACCCTGAAAGGTCATCAGCCCACGACTATTAGTAACAAACTCAGGTACCTGCCCAATCACCCGCTCTCTCTTGCGGTTCTCCGGTCTCACGGCCTCTGCCTGGGCCTCCCGAATGGTGTCCAACACCGGAGTCATCACTGTCAATCGCATACAAGTGTCTCGAATTGGGGCACTCTCCGCCCTACGACTCAGCGCATCAGCTACAACATTAGCTTTGCCCAGGTGGTACATGATCTCACAATCGTAATCCTTTACCACATCCAACCATCTCCTCTGGCGCATATTCAGGTTGGGCTGATCCATCAGATACTTCAAACTCTTGGGGTCCGTGTATATGGTACACCGAACCCCATACAGGTAATGGCGCCAGATCTTGAGGGCGAACACCACTGCCCCCAACTCCAGATCGTGGGTGGGATACCTCGTCTCATGAGGCTTCAGCTCCCTCGATGCATACGCTATCACATGCCCTCTCTGCATAAGCACCGCACCCAACCCTGATATCGATGCGTCGCAGTACACCACAAAATCCTCCATTCCCTCTGGAAGGGATAACACCGGGGCTTCGCACAACCTCTGGCGAAGAGTCTCAAACGAGGCCTGCTGCTCAGGACCCCACAAAAAAGTAACGCCCTTTCGGGTCAACTTGGTGAGAGGCACGACAATCTTGGAGAAATCTTTAATAAATCTCTTATAATAGCCGGCCAACCCCAGAAAACTCCTGATCTCGGTGGGGGATCTCGGCACCTCCCAACTCATTACCGCCTCAATCTTGGCCGGATCGACCAATATCCCATTTTGATTAACGAGATGTCCCAGGAACTGGACCTCTCGTAACCAGAAATCACACTTGGAGAATTTGGCGTAAAGCCTCTCCGATCTCAGAACTCCGAGGATCTCCCTCAAATGCTCCTCATGCTGCTCTCTGGATCTCGAATACACCAATATGTCATCGATGAACACGATCACCGATCGATCCAACATCGGCCTACACACCCTGTTCATGAGATCCATGAACGCTGCCGGTGCATTGGTGAGCCCGAAAAGCATCACCACGAACTCGTAATGCCCGTAACGAGTCCTGAACGCCGTCTTCTGGACATCCTCATCACGCACTCTCATCTGATGATATCCAGACCTCAGATCAATCTTGGAGAACCAAGACGCTCCCTGCAACTGATCAAACAGATCATCAATCCTTGGCAGTGGGTAACGGTTCTTGACCGTTAACTTGTTCAACTCCCGGTAATCAATGCACATCCGGTGTGAACCATCCTTTTTCTTGACAAAAAGGATCGGCGCTCCCCACGGTGAGCTACTCGGTCTGATAAATCCCTTCCCCAACAACTCCTGAAGCTGTGAGGATAACTCCTGCATCTCTGGTGGCGCAAGGCGACAGGGCACCTTGGCGATAGGCGCCGCTCCCGGAACCAAATCGATGCGAAACTCCACCTGCCTCTCGGGAGGCACACCCGACAACTCCTTGGGGAAAACGTCCGGGAACTCACGCACTATCGGCACATCATCAACAGAACTAGGTCTTTCCGCTGCTACTCGTGTGTCCATCACATAGGCCACAAACCCACTACAGCCCTGCTGTAGACTCTGCCTCGCTCTAGCAGCCGAACAAAATGCTGACCCTGAACGGGTACCCTCGCCGTACACCGTAAGAACTCCCCCACTAGGGTCTCGTATGGTCACCAACTGTCGCTCGCAGTCGATAACCGCTCCAAACCTGCTCAACCAGTCCATGCCCACGATGACACAGACATCTCCCATCGCAATCGGGACCAACTCAATCGGAAACTCAACGCCGAAGATCTCGAGTACACATCCTCGGATCACATCAGTAGCATACACCGCTCGCTCGTCGGCTATAGAAACTCGTAGAGGTCGGCTCAACGCCTCTCGCTGAACACTGATGTGCTGACTAAATGCTAATGACACGAAAGATCGACTCGCACCCGAGTCGAATAACACCAACGCAGGTACAGAACTCACAAGAAAAGTACCTAAGCATAACACAATATAAGCACAAAATCTCAAACTCAAAATAGGTAAGTAAAAGAATACATACAGGCCACGACATCGGGCGCTGCGCGGACCTCCTCCGCTGTTAACTGGAAGGCTCTCCCGCGAGCCTTCGGTGCCCCGACCTTCGCTGGCCGGACCTCGATAGCTCTAGCAGCAGGTGTAGACCCCTGTGCTGAGCCCTGTAGTAGCTGAGGGGACTCGGCCTTCCGATGGCCGGTCTGGTTGCAATGAAAGCAAACCGAGAATCCCTTGGGGCAATCCCTAGCGAAATGCCCCTCCTTCCCACACTTGTAACACACCCCAGCTCTGCACACCCCCTCGTGACTCTTGCCGCACTTCCCACAAGTGCGGCCCTTCGGACCCCCAGATCTCGAATCAGCGGGCTTTGCCCGCTTGGCTGCCGGCTGCGCCTGTACCGGTCGCCTGTCCCTCCTCTGAGACTCGGCCTCCTCTCTGACCTGAGTCTCCAGCTTAATCTCTCTCTTCCGGGCATTTGCCTGAAGCTCGGCAAATGTCCGGTAGGACGAGTTCGCCACGAACTCACAGATATCCCTCCTCAGTATGCTCAAGTACTGGCTCATACGTGCCTGCTCAGTCGACACGTGCTCAGGGCAAAACAACGCCCTCTCGTGAAACATCCTCGTAATCACCGTCACAGACTCAGTTCCCTGCTTGAGGGATAAGAACTCCTGGGCTAGACGTTCCCTTTCCACAGGGGGAACATACTCATCTCGAAACATCGTGGTGAACCTCTCCCAGGTCACCACAGTAAGCTCTGTCGTAGTGAAGTCTGCCGTCACAAACTTCCACCAGTCCTTCGCTCCCAAGCGAAGCTAGTTCAGCGCAAACCGAACCCTCAGATGCTCCGGACACGAGCAGGTGTAGAAGCATCCCTCGATATCCGAAATCCACCTCATCGCAGCAATCGGGTCCTGCGTCCCATCAAACTCTGGTGGCTTCGTGTTGCTGAACTCTCGGTACAGCAACGAGTCACCCCCCTGTGGCCTGGCAGCAGCGACGGCTGCGGTGGCCGCAGCAACAACAGCCTCAGTAAGAGCAGCGTACCGCTCATCAAAAGTCTCGATCAGCGTGGTCTTGATAGACCCAAACATCTCTGGTATCTCAGCTCGAATGGCCGCTGCTACCTCCTCGTGAATCAACCTACGAATCTCCTCATCGCTGGTACCACTGGTACCACTGCCTCCTGGGTGGTGGCGCGTCCCAACCATGATGTCTCTGAAATACAACACAAAAGAATCAGAGACTCGTTCGAGTATACTCGCACTCGATACTCAACCCTACTTGTTCATCAGTACCCTGAGGATTCTTACTTAGACTGCTCACCGATCCGGTGTTTCCAGTAGTACGGGCCCTTATACTACCTTCCACAGCGCATCAGTATTCACCCCAAGTCCTCCTCCTAGGATCCCAGATCACAAGTACTCTATATCTCACTAAACTCAGGCTACTCTCTAGTAGACCACTCATAAGTTCCTCGCTGCTACCTACTTACTCTCGAAGTATCTCATAGTAGCAGTAACTCCTAGGCTAAGCCATCACAAATCAGGCCACTCTAGTCCTAATATGAATACCTAGCCTACTCTAGCATGCATATCATATCATAACATATCTCATAACACATAATGTAAGGGTATTTTGGGAAATCATCGTTCAGGCGCTGGCTGATCGTACACACTGCTTTCTTCTGCCTTTCTCAAAATCTTTTACTCTCTTAGAAAAATTGTTTATTTTATGAAAACTTTCTCAATTCCTCAATTTGAGTTCAGATTCATCCGAAGATGCACCCGAATCCCTCAAACCAAGGCTCTGATACCAACTTGTAACGACGTAAATTTCCAAAACAATTTTTCATTTTAAAAACATACTTTCATTCATAAAATATCATAGTAATCCAATGTATCACATGTTATCACAATAAACAAATCCCAAGATCCTCAAATACATAAATCCTCTCAGTGTGTACGGATCATGCCGGCGCCTTCCCGCGATCCTCGCTAGTACCTGAAACACATAACACAACAACTGTAAGCATAAATGCTTAGTGAGTTCCCCAAAATACCACATGCAACACATACGCCACTCGAGGCTACAATACGACCCTCCGGTCGATGTGTCTCAGCGGGACCCTCCAGTCCCGTAGCTCGTTGGACCCTCTGGTCCGGTCATAGCTCGTTGGACCCTTCGGTCCGGTCTATATCGTTGGACCCTTCGGTCCGGTCTATATCGTTGGACCCTCCGGTCCGGTCTATACAACACATGGCATACATATAAACCAATGCACATAACTCATATATATACACATAGCATACATGACCCTCTGGTCTTCACATAAATACCACTCTAGGTAATGTATAGTGAGAAGACTCACCTCAATGAAGTCGGATAAACTCTCGTGCTCAACGTCCCGACTTAGCCTCCTCCTATTATTCAGATAACATCCCCGATCAATATTCACTCATGATCTCATCTCTACAGATTGGGTAGAAGGTCATTCTACCCTTCCCTGAATTCTCCTGAATCAGTCTTGACCAAAACCCTAAAGTCAACGAAAGTCAAGGGTCAACTTTGACCCGACTCGTCGAGTGCACAAGGGCGACTCGACGAGTCCATGCGGGTCCTCTGAATCCTTTCAGCCTCTTTTGGCTCGTCGAGTCATCCTTCCACTCGATGGGTTACACCTGTCACGAATCGCGGGGCAACCCCGACTCGACTCGTCGAGTCTACTTATGGACTCGGCGAGTTGCCTCCATGTTCATCCTCAAATGACCTCCTAAGGTCAGATCTGCTTCCCTAACTATCAGATCTACCCTTCAAATGTTCAAATATCACGTAAAGGTGCAACCTTTACGTGCATGCAACCCACAACAAGTCATAAATGGAGAAATAACTTTAAAACTGGCAACCTAGTCCCCAATCTTTCATTTGCTTGCATAAAGCTGAGGGATAGTGACTCTATGGACCTCTCATGGTCCAGATCTGATGCTATTAACACAAAGGGGACCTCATACTCACTAGATCTTACATAAAATGGAAGTAAAAACCCTAAAATCATGAAATCTATCATATCAACACGAAATAGAAGGGATTATACCTCCAGAGATGAACTCTCAAGATGATTAGCCCAGATCCAAGCTCCCTTCACGCTCTAGATGGGTGTTTCCTTCTTCCTTCTAGCAAAACTACACCAAAAGTGATGTATTAGCCTCTTCTTGCTCTCAACTCTCTTACTGCTCTCTCTAGGGTTTCTCTGGGGTGCATTGGCCGCAAATGGAGGCCATAAAGGCCTTTAAATAGGGCACATGCCCCGAGAATTAGGGTTTCACTTAACAGCGCGGACTCGCCGAGTCCACGCATCGACTCGTCGAGTCCTTCATTAAATCAGACAAGAAATGCGCGTTCCTACTCGGCGAGTCTGAGCGCCTACTCGCCGAGTCCTTCCTTAAAACTCAAGATAAATACTTAAAATAAGATACCTGGGAATCCAGATGTTACAGTTGCTTGATCATTTCCCATGGCCCATTCATGAGTTAAGTGACTTCGAGTGTGATAAAAGTTAGAGTTTTGTTTATTGGGTCCTTTCTATCCATGCAAAGGCTTAAATTCGGTGACTTTTTGGGTCAAGACATGCTATTATGGTCAGATATGAAGTTGGGATATGTGTCTTAATGGATTAAGACATAAAAGATGATAAATGTGGATCAGGCAGAGTATGTCGGGCGTACTCCTGGCTACACCCCGCATAGCCAGACCCGTTCCCGATTGGCCGCTGATCGAGTTGTACACCCCGCATAAGAAGGAGTACGCCCAGCGTACGCGTTGGGTAGTTGACTTTTGCTGACTTTTGACTTTTTGGTCAAATTTAGGGTTTTGGACCATTGAAGGGGGCAAAATGGTCTTTTCCCTTAAGGGGATTAGTTGTGCAATTTGGACTTATGAGTTGAGTTGATGACCTTAATTATTAATTAGGTTTAATTGTTGTGTTATTAGGCGGAGTCTAGTTCCGACAGTTCGGGTGTGAGATTTATATGTCATCAGTATCAGGTGAGTTTCCTCACTTATTCTGACATGTGTGGTAGAGTACCTGTATTAGTGATGACCAACTGGGTCTAACTGTTATTTTGTATTATGTTGTTTATGTGTGAGTGAGACTTCGAATAGTCTCCAGGGTTGCTAATAACCCATAAGGCATGTTGTTGCCCACTGGGACTGCCAGATAGTCTCTAGGGTTGCTGATAACCCATAGTTGTTTATTTAAATTGTGTTGTATGTGGTATCTTGGGTAACTCACTAAGCTTCGTGCTTACAGTTGTTGATAATGTGTTTCAGGTACTTCTGATGATCGCGGGAAGGCGAAGGTCTGATTGTACACACTTGCTGGAGATTTGTTACTGGGGCAGTCTGTAATACTCTAATATTTTATGATGATAATTTGTAATTGACACTTATGTTTTTTGATGACTTGGTTCATGAACAATATTTTGGTAATTTAAAAATGAAAAAATTGGTTTAAAATTTGAGGCGTTACAATTTAGTATCAGAGCCCTGGTTTGAGGGATTTGGATGAACTCTAGGGTAATTCCAAACTCAAACTAAGGATCTGAAGATTTTCATAAACACTTTTCAAGGAAATGAAGATTTTTACAGGAGAAAAATCCAGTGAAGCAATGTGTACAATCAACCAGAGCTCGAGCGGTAGTTACCTAAAATACCTCAATTTATATTATAAGTAGTGTAGAGCTGATATTTTATGACCTAATAGAATTGCATGCTAGTTAGTGGTAGGCTAAGGATCCTGCAGGAATGGTGTAATAGTGTTGCCTGATTTGTGATGCCTTTTAGCCTAGGAGTTCGTTCTTTCGAGATTGAATATGCCATTGCTATTTGCTTTGTGTATGTTGTGTAATTATACACAGTTAGGATTTTATAGCCTTAGAATGCCTGATTTATCCTTTCTTCCTGTTCCTTGTCTGGTTGTGGATTTGAGGTAGAATTATTTATTCGAATTTTTATCGAGACTCGTATCATGTATAACTAGCATGCGCAAGTGGCGAGGACAATGGGGATCTTGTGAGACGGTGCAATGCTGGGGAGCAGTCTAGAGTTAGTGTCTAGATGCTTAGTCGTGGTTCTAAGGAAGCAGCAGGGCGAGTGTATAGCTGATCTGGGGAAATAGAGTCCTTGTGACTTAGAGTCTTATGAGGATGACTCGAGACAAATACAGGTTGGTGTGGAAGGTAGTATTGGGCCCATACTAGTAAAAGCACCGGATCCGTACGCGACTCAAGAAGTAATCATAAGGAACTTGTAGGAGTGTGTGGGTGTTTGTGTATGCGCTTAAGCGTGATTCTGATGGTTTTCTTGTGTGTTTCAGTATGGTGGTTACCCGAGGTTCAAGCTCTAGCAATCCCGAGAGGCCGAGTGCCAATGATGATGAGATCCGCAGGATTGTTGCTGCCGAGGTGGCCGTAGCAATCAGAGGGGCTATTCCAGAGATGTTTGGGTCTATCAAGACCACACTAATTGAGACTTTTGACGAGATCTATGACACCGACATGAGGTTGCTGCTGCCGCAGCCACTGCAGTTGTTGCTGTTGCGGGACCGCAGGGGGGTGATTCGTTGTGGTACCGAGAGTTCAACAACACGAAGCCAACCGAGTTTCATGGGACCCAGGATCCGATTGCTTCCATGAGATGGATTTTTGATGTTGAGGAATGTTTTTACACTTGCTCATGTATAGAGAATCATAGGGTTCGTTTCGCGCTGAACCTGATTTGCTTGGGAGCGAAGGATTGGTGGAAGTCTGTGACAATTGATTACACCCTTGCAGAGTGTTCTGCACTGGCCTAGGAGAGATTTACTGAGATGTTCAGGTATGATTTTGTACCCGTGGTTAAGAGAGAGACGGTGAATAAGATCACCAGGATGTTTCATGAGAGGGCCTTAATTTGTCCTGAGCACGTGTCTACTGAGAAGGCATGTGTGAGTCGGTATCTGAGTATTCTAAGGTGGGATATCCGTGAGTTCGTGGAGAACACTTCATATCAGACATTGACTGATTTGTAGACCAATGACAGGAGGAGAGAGATTGAGCTGGAGACCCAAGCTAGGGAGGCGAGGGAGACCCATGTAAGAGATAGGAGGTTAGTGCAGTCGCATCCGACAACTAAGAGGCCCAAGCCAGCTGACTCAAGAGCTGGAGGCCAGAAGGGCCGCACTTGCGGTAAGTGCGGGAAGGGGCATGAGGGACCTTGTCGGTTAGGGACGATTTGCTACCTGTGTGCCAAGGAGGGGCATTTGGCTAGGAATTCCCCAAGGGATTTCGGTTATGCTTCAATTGCAATCAAACAGGAAATATGAGGACCGAGTGTCCTTAGCTTGCATCTAGGGCGGTTCAGGCTTCGGCCCCTACGACCCTGCGTATTACTGATGGTCGGCATGGGAAGGCCGAGACACTGAGGGATCGAGGGAAAGCATTTCAATTGACAACAGAAGAGGCCCGAGTAGCTCCATATGCCATCGCTGGTATGTGTTCTTTATTTTTCTACTGATTTATTTATATTGCTTATGTTATTGATCGTGTAGGTACTTTTCTTGTGAATTACGTACATGTGATTGTGCTGTTTGACTCGGGTGTGATTCGGTCTTTTGTATCGTCATCTTTTTGTTATGCATTTAGTATTGCGTGGGAGGCCTTGAGCAAGCCCTTGATAGAGTCTAACCATGTGAGTGTCCGGTCTCCGCTATTGACATCTACCGGGGTTGTGTTTTAGAGATTTTTGGTGTTGGTTATTCGATAGATCTTATCCCTATCGCGATGGGAGATGTATGTGTGATTGTGTATATGGATTGGTTGACCCGGTTAGGGGATCTGATTGACTGTGAGCGTCAGATGGTGATAGTTTGAGACCCTAGTGGGGGAGTGTTGACCATCTATGGTGATGGCACTAGGTCAGGATCAACCTTCTGTTCTGCCGCCAGGGTGAGGCAGAGTTTGCAACATGGGTGTATGGGTTATCTGGCATATGTAGTGGATACTTAGATTGAGAAAAAGGGATCGATTTCAATTTCTGATGTTCCTGTTGTACATGATTTTCCTGATGTTTTTCCCGAGGAGTTACCGGGTGTGCATCCTGTGAGGTAAGTGGAGTTTCGGATTGATCTGATCCCGGGTGCGGTGTCGATTGCTAAGGCACGGTACCGTCTTGCACCTCTTGAGATGCAGGAGTTACCCTCACAACTACAGGAGCTGTTAGGAAAAGGGTTTATTCGTTTGAGCAGTTCTCCTTGGGGAGCACCGATCCTCTTTGTCAGGAAGAAGGATGGTTCACACCGGATGTGTATTGATTACCGTGAGTTAAACAAGCTGATGGTGAAGAACCGTTATCCATTGCCGAGGATTGATGATCTCTTCGATTAGTTGTAGGGGCATCTTGGTTTTCCAAGATCGCTTTGAGGCCTGGCTATCATCAAATGAGGGTACGAGAGGAGGATATTCAAAAGACTGCCTTCCGAACTCGTTACGGACATTATCAGTTCGTGGTGATGCCTTTTGGGCTCACCAACACGCCTGCGACATTCATGGATCTCATGAACTGGGTGTGCAGGCCCATGTTGGATTGATTGGTGATCATCTTCATCGATGACATTCAGGTTTATCTGAAGAGAAGAGAGCAGCACGATGAGCATTTGCGCTAGATTTTTGGAGTTTTGAGGATGTAGAGGCTCTATGCCAAGTTCTCCAAGTGTGAATTCTGGTTGCGCGAGGTGCAGTTTCTGAGACACATCGTCTACCAGAACGGTATCTTGGTCAGTACAACCAAGATAGAGGCGGTGATGCAGTGGGGAGTGCCGAGATCTCCATCTGAGATTCGGAGCTTCCTTGGTTTGGCGGGATATTACCATAGATTCATTCGAGACTTTTCCTAGATTGTTGTTCCTCTCACTAAGTTGACAGGGAAAGATGTTGTGTTCAGTTAGGGGCCTAAGCAGCAGGCATAATTCGAGACTCTTCGTTAGAGACTATATGTGGCACCGGTACTTGCCCTTCCCGAGGGAGTTGATGATTTCGTGGTCTACTATGATGCATCCATTGCACGGATGGGTGTTCTGTTGATGCAGAGGGGGCATGTGATTGCATACGCTTCGAGGCAGCTGAAGCCTCACGAAGCAAGGTATCCCACTCATGATTTGGAGTTGGGGGCGGTGGGTTTCACTCTCAAGATTTGGTGCCACTATCTTTATGGTGTTCGGTGTACCATCTACACAGACCATAAGAGCCTGAGATATCTTATGGACCAGCTTAACTTGAACAAGAGGCAGAGAAGGTGGTTGGATGTAGTGAAAGATTATGACTGTGAGATTCTGTATCATCCAGGCAAGGTGAAACGTCCCAAAAATCAAGACCAAAAATTTCATTTTAATTATAATAAAACCATCAATCAAAACATGTTTATAAAAACCATACAAGAAAATCAAAGTATGTCAATCAAACATCCCAATACATCAGAGTCATATAAAGCGGAAATCGTGGTGTGTGCGATGAAATCACCCAGAGCTCTTCCCCTTGGATCTGGAAGTACCTGAAACATAAACTGAAAATCGTAAGCACGAAGCTTAGTGAGTTCCCCAAAACACCACATACCATACATATCCAACATATAACGAGCCCCTCTCGGAATAGATCTGTCAGAAATATGAGATGGTCCCCGACTCATCACATTCATCAGGCCCCACCTAATATACATATAAACATATAAACACATGCAAGAATCACAAAGATAAATAACATACAATATACTCATCAGGCCCCGCCTGGCATCGGGCCCCACCCAGTATACATATCAAATATCATACTTGCAAGAGTCACGCAGACAACTAGCATCCTCATCATAATATACCATTAGCCGGTATTGGTGCCTCCAACCCGCCAAGCACAGTGAGGAAACTCACCTCAAGCTGCTGAATATCTCAGATAAAGTTCGGACTGCCGATCTAGAAAAATCCACGCGCTTGAAACATAAAATAATACTCGATTAATAATTGGTCCACATCCCGTAGCTAGAATCCTAGTCCGATTGTCCAACACTCAGGGTAAAAGTCCAATTTACCCTTTCCTCGCTTGGCCCAAAATCTGAGGCCCAATCCAATAGCACTAAAAAGCCCAATATTGCCCAACTTCCTAATTGGGCCTAAAAATCATCATGGGCCTAATTCCAAGAAGGCCCAAGACCTAGCAATGTCCCAAAAATTAGAAGGTTAATGGCCCAATAGGGCCTAAAACTCTTCTAGCCCAAAAGTGGCCCAAATCGAGAAATTCAACCGAAGTCAACGGCAGCTGATGCGTACTCAAGAGTCACTAGTATGCATTGCGTACGAGCTGGGTACGCCCAACGTTCTACAAAGCATGCAAGATCGGGGACCGAGCAGCTTACGCCCAACGTACGTTCCCATTAATCACTTTTCCCATTAAGTGCTTAATACTTGCAACCAAAAGCCCAAACTTTGACCCAAGTATTATTAAACGTCTTAATCCATAAAGTGATGAACTTGGAGCCGTTGCATGGCGCAAAAAGACCCACACCTCACTTTTAGCATTCTACTTTCACTATAATGAGCTAAACACATGCATGGTTGATCCAAAACCATCAAGATGTTAACTTTATGGACTAAAAACCGCAGAAACATCAAGAGAAGCAACTCTTAGCTTCTAGAGTGGAAGGAATCCACTAGATCTCATCATATGACCAAAATGGGACAAAAACTTCATAAAGACTAGATCTAAGCAAACAAGGAGCAAGTTCAAGGCTTGATACCTCAATGAAGCTGGAAATGATGAGAGGAATCTGGATATACAAATCTCATTTGGACAAAGCTACTTCTTTCAAGATTTCTTCTTGAAATCCCACCAACACACACTAGAAACACACACAAGAAGGTCAAATCTCTTCAAGAAGGGCTAGGGTTTCGAAATAGGACCAAAAGGTCAATGGAGGTCGCTGAATGAGAGGATCATGGGTCATAATGTTGTTTAAATCAGGTCCAAACCATAAAATTTAGGGTTTGCCCTCTGAGTGCGTACGACAGCATACGAGGAGTACGCCCATCTTACCCTAACTTTTCTGGAATTGGCAAAACTGCCCCTAGGGACCAAATCTGCAAAATATTTACACACCAAGGGTCAAAAGGAAAAGTACCTTGAATCGAATGTTATAATTCTCCCCCGCTTTAATCAGACTTTGTCCTTGAATTTCGCTTTCACAAATAATTACGGGTGATGCTCTCTCACCTCGTCCGCAGGCTCCCACGTCCATTTTGAACCTCTGCGGTGCTGCCACTGCACCTTCTCCAACACAACAACCTTGTTCCTTAAGGTTTTCATCTTCCGATCGAGAATTGCCACCGGTCTCTCGATATAAATCAGGCGATCATCCACTTGAATATCCTCCAATAAAACCACTGTGGAATCATCAACCAAACATTTCCGTGGCTAAGAGACGTGAAACGTGATAAAGATCTGACTAAATTCCTCAGGAAGATCCAAGCAATAAGTAACCTGACCCACCCGGGCCAAAACCAAGAAAGGACCATTGTACCTGGGGCCCAACTTGGCCCTCTTCCTGAATCGGATGAAACCTTTCCAAGGTGACACCTTCAGGAGAACCATATCCCCAACCTGAAACTCTAGGTCTGATTGGCGCTTGTAGGCATAGCTCTTCTGCCGACTCTGTGTTGTCTGAAGTCTACTCCGAACCTGCTGAATCAACTCGGTAGTCTTGAGTACCACTTTGTAACTCCCCATGACTCGTTGTCCGACCTCACCCCAACATATCGGGGTCCTGCATTTCATCCCATATGGCATCTCAAAAGGAGGTCGATCAATGCTGGCATGATAACTGTTGTTATACGAAAACTCCGCCAAAGGGAGATACGTATCCCAACTCCCATCGAAATCCAATACACATGCCCGCAACATATCCTCTAAGGTCTGGATAGTCCACTCACTTTGTCCGTTAGTCTGCGGGTGGAAATCCATGCTGAAGTGCAGACGAGTACCCAACTCCTCGTGAAATCTCTTTCAAAACCTGAAAGTAAACCGGACATCCCTTTCTAAATCCATTAAAACCGGCACCCCATTTCGTGCCACAACCTACCTGATGTAAATGTCGACCAACTTCTCCGCACAAATAATCTCCTGAATCGAAATGAAATGCGCGCTCTTGTTCAATCGATCCACGATGACCCATATCGAATCCACTATGCGCGTTGTCCGAGGAAGCTTCGTAATGAAATCCATGGTAATCTCTTCCCATTTCCAAACAGGAATGTCTAACGGCTGCATCTTGCTGTGAGGTTGCTAATGTTCAGCCTTGACCTTACTTCAAGTCAAGTACCTCTCCACATACCAAGCAACATCCCGCTTCATACAGGGCGACCAAGAATCAGGACGGAGATCTCTATACATCTTTGTCGCCCCGGGATGAATTGAGAATCTCGACTTATGCGCCTCTTCCATCAGAAACTAACTTGCACCGCCCTAATACGGAACCCACACCCTCTGATGAAGAGTCAATAACCCCCGTCTATCATAATCGTAGGAAACCACCTGACCCACTATGCGCTCACTCTTCCGGTGCTCTTCCTTCATAGCCTCAACCCGAGCCTCTTGAATATGCTCTAAGAGTGGAGTAATCACTGTCATCCTCATATAGATATCCCTGATCGGAGTTGCGACCGCCTTGCGGTTGAGAGCATTGGCCACCACATTGGCCTTCCCCAGATGGTAAAGGATCTCACAATCATAATCATTATCCACGTCTAACCACTAGCGCTGCTTCATGTTCAAATTCGACTGATCCATCAAATACCTCTACCTCTTATGATATGTGTAAATAGTACAACAGACCCCATAGAGGTAATGTCGCCAAATATTGAGGGTGAATACCACAACCCCCAGTTCCAAATCATGCGTAGGGTAATTCTCCTCATTAGGCTTCAGCTGCCTTGAAGCGTAAGCAATAACACGACCCCTCTGCATCAGAACTGCACCTATAGCCGTGATCGACGCATCACAAAAAACTACAAAATCCTCAACACCCTCTGTCAGGGTCAAAATCAGCGCCTCACATAGTGTCTGTCTCCGGGTTTCAAAATCGAGTCAAAGGAACCACTATCTTGGAGAAATCCTGAATGAATCTCCGGTAGTAACCTGCCAACCCAAGGAAACTACGAATCTCAGATGAATACGTCGGAACCTCCTATCTCATCATGGCCTCGACCTTGGTCGAATCGACCAGAATACCATTCTGGTTGAGAAGGTGCCCCATAAACTGCACCTTGAGCAACCAGAACTCACACTTAGAGAACTTCGCATACAATCTCTCCCTCCTCAGAGTCTCCAATACCTCCCTCAGATGCTCCTCATGCTCATCCTCGGTATTGGAATAGACCAGGATATCATCAATAAACATAATTACAGACCGATTCAACATGGGTCTGCATACGCGATTCATGAGATCCATGAATGCATGTAACATCCATAGAATTCATGAAAAAATTAAACTTTTAAACAGCCCAAAAACCATCATTGTTTACATAATGTTTTCAAAATACGTTCAATATCAGAGAAATCCCAAAATCATAAGTAAAACATGATGAGGTGCACGATCACGCCTTTTCCTTCCCACGATCCTCTAGGGTACCTGAAACATAATCCAAAACTTTAAGCCCAAAGCCTAGTGAGTTCCCCAAAAACACCGATACATAACAAATAGCACAAATACAAAACAACATACTATGGGCCCAATCAACCATCGGGTGGGAATACCCCAGGCCCCTCAACCATCGGGTTGGAATGACAACATACTATGGGTCCAATCAACCATTGTGGTTGGAATACCCCAGGGCCCTTAACCATCGAGTTGGAATGCCAACATACTATGGGTCCAATCATCCTCGGGATGCAATAACCTAGGCCCTCAACCATCGGGTCGGAATGCCCCGACATGTTGGCTTACGCATAAAGCAGTAAAGCCTTAACCACTAACCAATCATGTTCACATAATACAGATAAACATACTATTAACCAACCAGTAAACATAAAGACATATCTTACAGATCACTAAGCATAGCAACATCCTAAATACCAGGATACCGATCTGACAGATCACTACAACACTATAGCATACATAACAGGATATCAAATCCCAAAGGGTCGGCCTTGGTGCCTTCGACCTGCAAGTACAGTGAGGAAGACTCACCTCACAAGACGCACATAACTGACAAGGTCTGACTCCGAATCGCAACTCTCAACTCAAATGCCTACAACCATCAAATGACCAGTTCTATCAAAACCCATAATACCTAACCCTCAAGGTCAAACTTGGTCAAACTCAAAGTCAAATGGTCAAGGTCAACATTCCATGTTGACCCAACACGTCGTGTGTACTAGCAAACACGTCGTGTTTTGTTAGCAATCAGATGGTCGGGAAAACCCCAGTCAACATATTGTGTTGGCTTGCAAACACGCAGTCTTTTTCCGAACTTAATACATTCAGTCGATCCTTCGATACCAGGGACTCCAAGGCCCAAATCTAGACTCCAATGCTATAAAAAAGGACAAAGTTTCCAAATTTATCCATCTGGACCACTCCAAGGGTTCAAAAACCCATCCACAAGGCTTGAAGATTCAAGGGCTTAACCATAAAGTCCTTAATCCTCAAGATCCAAAGTCCTTTCCTTCCAGAAGTGGTTCAACCACCTAAACCCTTCCAAAGATTGGTGCTTTTTAATACATGCATGTCTTGAATAGGTCAAAAGGGGATTCATGACCTACTTTCCATGCATGACATTAAAACTTTGGTTGAAACCAGATCCAAGCCACTACAAGGTCTCCTTGACTTGGAGATTCATAATGTTGAAAACTTTATGAGATCCCTCCATGCATCAACCCATTACAAAGAGAAAAAGGGGGAATAACTCAAGATCTAGTGAATAAGAATGATAAAAATCAGGACTTTGACCCTTACAATAGTCCAGGAGAGTGCTACACTGAAGTATGATGCTAGCTAGTTGAATCCTTGCTTTATTCTTTCACCTTTTTCCTTCCAAACACCAACTATCTTCACAAATGGGAGAGGAAAAGATTAGGGTTTCTTTCTGAGCTTGAGAGGGTAGATGGGGGCTGAGGGTGGACAAACCCTAGCCCCCATAATCCTTAAATAGGAGACTAAACCCCGGAATATTAGGGTTTCACACACAACGGTTAACATGTCATGCCCAGAGGGAAAACACGTTGTGTTGCTCAGCCAAAACACGTGTCTTTTAATGTCTAGACACGCCGTATTGGTGCGTCCAACATGCCGTGTCTAAACCCCAAGATTGCAACCACTAGACCAATTATCATGACATGAAAGAGTTAAAAGTACCTGAACATCGGGATGTTACAATGCGGCTGGAGCGTTGGTGAGCCCAAAGGGCATCACCAGTAACTCGTAATGACCATAACGAGTCTAGAAGGTCGTTTTCTGCACATCGTCCTCTCTAAACCTCATCTGATGATAACCCGAACGTAGATCAATCTTGGAAAACGAAGATGCACCCTGAATCTAGTCAAACAAATCATCAATCCTTAGAAGTGGATAACGATTCTTCACCGTTAGTTTATTCAGCTCCCGGTAGTCAATACACATCCGATGCGACCCATCCTTCTTCTTCACAAACAGGATCGGTGCTCCTCATGGCGAACTGCTCGGTCGAATGAATCCCTTGTCTAACAGCTCCTGCATTTGTGTAGACAACTCCTGCATCTACGAAGGAGCTAACTGATACAATGCCTTGGCTAATGGAGCCGCACCAGGAACCAAGTCAATCCTAAACTCCACCTGCCTCTATGGAGTTACTCTAGGCAAGTCCTCCGAAAATTCATTTGGGTATTCCCGAACGACTGGCACATCATCCACAATCGCATTACCTTTTTCCCGGGTATCCATAACATAGGCAACATATCCGGAACAACCCTGTTGAAGATAACGTATGGCCCTAGCTGTTGAACATAGAATCGACCCACGCTGAGCATCCTGTCCCTGAACCACTAACTCTCCCCTACTCGGGGTCCGAATGCATACCATCTGATGCTCACAATCAATCATGGCCCCATTGGGGCTCAAACAGTCCATCCCTATAATAACCTTGTTCCCACACAAAGGGATAGGAACCAAATCATTCGGATACTGCTCGTTGAAAATCTCTAGAATACAACCCCAATGAACCCTTGATACATGAACATATCAACCATCCGCAATCTCAACCTCTAATGGACAATCAAGATCCCCTGGAGCACCAACATACCTCTTGCTGAGCACAAGAGATACAAAAGATCGGGTAGCCCACGAATCAAACAATACCAAGGTAGAGATACCATTCACGAAGAACGATCCTAAAACAAAAAACACAAATATAAGAAGAAAAATCAACATAAATAAAGAAATAAGGAGAAGATACATACCCGTCACCACATCAGGTGATGTGCGAGCCTCCTCGACTGTCAGCTAAAAAGCCCTGCTCCTCACAACAGGCGTATTCGTTTTGCCCTGATGGCCATCAGTAATCCGTAGAGTCGCTTGAGCGGGTACTACCACTAGTCCCTATGCTTCCAAACTCGGGCAATTGGCCTTCTTATGGCGCCTCTAATTGCAATGGAAGCAAATCAGGTCAGATGGCTCGGTGGTGGTGGTGGTAGCAGTGCAATTCCTGCTAATATGACCCGTCCTGCCACACTTGAAGCAACCGGAACCACCCACCCTGCACGCCCCATCGTGCACCTTGCCGCACTCGCCACAGCGGCCCCGACCATGCTGGCCTCTCGATCTCGAGTCAAAAACCTTGGGCCTCTTGTCTGAACCCTCTGAACCCTGAACCTGATCCGGTTTCCTCTTCTATCTACAAGTCCATCTATCTCTCTCTGGCCCTCGCTATCATATCATCTAGTGTCTTGCAACCGGATCGGCTCACAAACTGTCGGATATCACTCCTCAACATCTCATGGTATCTCGCCTTCTTCATCTCCTCATCCGCCACATACTGCGGAACCATAAATGCCCTCTCGCAGAACATAGCAGTGATCTCAGCCACCGTCTCAGTAGTCTGGCGAAGGTCCTAGAACTCCCTAGCTAACTGCTGTACCTCAATCACAGGCGTAAAATTGGCCAGAAATCTTATCACAAAATCCTCCCAAGTCATGGACTCAATCGCCTCGCCTCCCAAGGCATGTCCTACCTCCTCCCATCGGGACAACTGCTGGTGTGGAAGGCATTAGCGACATCCGCTAACCAACGTCTGCTCGCGATCGGGTCCTTATTCCCGAAGAACTCTGGGGCTCCACATGTCCAGAACTCACGGAAAGACAAAGTGCGAGCTCCCATCATCGTTACCATCTCAGAACGGAATGAGCCCAAGCGCTCCTCTAAAATCTCGATGATACCCTCCTTGATCGTACCAAAGATCATAGGAGTTTGCTCGAGAATACTACGGGTAATCTTTAACGAAATGAACTCCCTCATCTGATCATCCAACTGTCCAACTCCAACACCCGAACCTGAACCCTCACCAGTACCAGAACCGCTACCAGGTCTTCCTCGAGTGATCACCATACTGAAATTAGACCAACCATCAGAACACACGAAAATATATACACCGAGGAATCCCATACTCTACAAGCTTCCTGGAATCATCGCAACTTTCCTTGACTCAAGTACGGATCCTCTGCTTTCGATAGTACGGGCCTATACTACCTTCCACATCTACCCATACTTTCCTCAAGGATCGCTTCGAAACCTCCAAGTCACCCTATTATCCATACATACAACCCTTAACAAGACAAGGCTCTCATCACTAGATCTCTTCCTAAGTTTTCTTAGGGCAATCACCATACCACTCTCCGCCATCAGATGCAGAAGAAAATCCCTCCAACACCCTCTAACTAGCTCACAAATACAATTACATACCACCGACACCAGATAATTATTCGAATGAAAGGTCTCACACTACAATGGTTGGACTCAAACAAGAGTTGTGCAATAGAACTAAAACCTAACATTCTAAAATTATCTAGTCTCAATAATATGTAACTTAGCATATTCACTTACTAGTTATCAACAGTTAGTGAGAACTCCTAAAAAGCACACAGCAAACAACATTCGATCATTAAGTAACCGAAATCAAGCATACCCTAAACATGGCATCCTATCACTGAATAATCAATACTAGCATGCAAGTCTACAAGCTCATACAATAGGCATATAAATGCATCTCTCCTAGCACTCTATCATGCAAATCCTAAGCAGATCCTTAGACCTAAACTAGCATGCGATTCACAGATTCACAAATCAAAGCATCTCATAAAACATGTATGGGTACTTTGGGAAAACTTACTTGAGCTCGGTTGATTGCATGCACCACAACCCTTTATTTTGTTAGAAAATTCTTGTTATAAAACATTCTTTTTATGAAAAATCTACCAAATCCTCAGTTTGAGTTCAGACACACGCAAGAGTATGGCTGAATCCCTCAAACCAAGGCTCTGATACCAACTTGTAACGTCCCAAAAATTAAGACCAAAAATTTCAATTTAATTATAATAAAACCATCAATCAAAATGTGTTTATAAAAACCATACAAGAAAATCAAAATATGTCAATCAAACATCCCAATACATCAAAGTCATATAAAGCGGAAATCATGGTGTGCGCAATGCGATCACCCCGAGCTCTTCCCCTTGGATTCGGAGGTACGTGAAATATAAACTGAAAACCGTAAGCATGAAACTTAGTGAGTTCCCCAAAACACCACATACCATACATATCAAACATATAACGGGCCCCACTCGGCATCGGGCTCCGCCCGGCATCGAGCCCCACTCAGAACAAATATGTCAGAAATATGAGATGGGCCCCGCCTCATCACATTCATCAGGCCTCGCCTGGCATCGGGCCCTGCCCGATATACATATAAACATATAAACACATGCAAGAATCACAAAGATAAATAACATATAATATACTCATCAGGCCCCACCTGGCATCGAGCCCCTCCTGGTATACATATCAAATATCATACATGCAAGAGTCACACAGACAACTAGCATCCTAATCATAATAAACCATGGGTCGAAATTGGTGCCTTTGACCCGCCAAGCACGGTGAGGAAACTCACCTCAAGCTGTTGAATATCTCAGATAAAGTTCAGACTGCCGATCAGGAAAAATCCCCGTGCTAGCATCATCAAATAATACCCAATTAATAATTGGTCCACATCCCATAGCTGGAATCCTAGTCCGATTGTCCAACATTCAGGGTAAAAGTCCATTTTACACTTTCCTCACTTGACCCAAAATCCGAGGCCCAATCCAATAGCACCAAAAAGCCTAGTATGGCCTAAGTTCCTAATTGAGCCCAAAAACCCATCATGGGCCTAATTCCAAGAAGGCCCAAGGGCTAGAAATGGCCCAAAAATCAGAAGGACAATGGCAAATAGGTCCCAAAACTCTTTTAGCCCAAAAGTGCCCCAAACCGAGAAAGTCAACCGAAGTCAACGGCAGCTGAGTACACCCTGCGTACTCAGGCTTATGCCCTGCATACTCATGAGTCACTAGTATGCGTTACGTACGAGCCGGGTACACCCAACGTTCTACTAAGAATGTAAGATCGAGGACCATGCATCGTACACGCAACGTACGTTCCCATTAAGAACTTTTCTCGTTAAGTGCTTAATACTTACAACCAAAAGCCCAAACTTCATATCTAAGTCTTATTAGACGTTTTAATCCATAAAGTCATGAACTTGGAGCCTTTACAAGGCTCAAAAGGACCCAAACCTCACTTTTAGCATTCTACTTTCACCATAATGACATAAACACATGCATGGTTGATCCACAACCATCAAGATGACAACTTTATGGACTAAGGACATCAGAAAAATCAAGAGAAACAATTTCTAACTTATGGAGTGGAAGGAATCTACTAGATCTCATCATATGACCAAAATGGTACCAAAACTTCATAAAGACTAGATCTAAGCAATCAAGGAGGATTTTCAAAGCTTTATACCTCAATGAAGCTGTAAATGATGAGAGGAATCTGGATCTACAACTCTCCTTTGGACAAAGCTCCTTCTTCCAAGCTCTTCTTCTTTAAATCCCACCAACACACACAAGAAGGTCAAATCTCTTCAATAAGGGATATGGTTTCGAAATAGGATCAAAAAGGCAATGGAGGCTGAGGAATGAGAGGATCATGGGTCATAATGTCGTTTAAATAGGGTCCAAACCCTAAAATTTAGGGTTTGACCTCTGATTGTGTACGCCCAATGTACGAGGAGTACGCCCACCGTACCCTAACTTTTCCGGAATTGGAAAAACTGCCCCATAGGGACCAAATCTGCAAAACATTTACAAACCTAGGGTCAAAATGAAAAGTGCCTTGAATTGAGTGTTACATAAGGCCAATGTGGTGGCCGACACCTTGAACCGGAGGGCGGTTAGTGCCCCGATTCGGGATCTGTGTATGAGGATGACTGTGATGACCCCAGTTTTGAAGATTATCAAAGAAGTGCAGGCGGAGGCCATAAAGGAAGAAAATCGGAAAAGTGAGTGGGTGATGAGTCAGATTTCAGCTTTTGGTATCGACAACCGTGGGCTTTTGACTCTTCATGGGCGGGTTTGGGTGCCTTATGCTGGTGGGGCTTGGAAAGTATTGATGGAGGAGGCCCACAAATCGAGATTTTTCGTATGAAGAGAGATGTGGCCTGGTTTGTAGAGAGATGTTTGACCTGACGGAAGGTCAACGACGAGCACCAGCGCCCTCATGGCAAGTTTCAGCCCTTAGAGGTTCTACTATGGAAGTGGGAGCAAATCACCATGGATTTTATTACAAAATTACCGTAGACTGCGAGGGGTTTTGATGCTATCTGGGTGACAGTGGACCGTTTGACGAAAAGTGCTTATTTTCTAGCCATAAGAGATGACTCTTCTGCAGGGAAGCTCAATGAGATTTATGTCCGAGAGGTGGTGGCTCGGCATGGGGTGCCCACTTCCATTGTGTCGGACCGGGATGTTCGTTTCACTTCCAGGTTTTGGAAGAAGTTTCAAGAGGAGTTGGGTACTCGGTTACATTTCAGTACTACATATTATCCGCAAACAGACGGGCAGAGCGAGCGAACTATTCAGACGCTCGAGGAAATGTTGTGTACCTGCATCATTGACTTTGGTGGGAGCTGGTACTTCTATCTCCTGTCGGCTAAGTTTTCTTATAACAACAACCATCATGTCAGTATTGGCATGCCTCCCTTTGAGCTTCTATATGGGATGAGGTGGTGGACTCCTATTTGTTGGGGCAAGGTCAGCCAGAGAGTCATTGGGAGCATAGAGATAGTGCTCAAGACGACCGAGCTTGTACAACAAGTTATACAGAGATTGCTGACGGCCCAGAGCCGCAAGAAGAGTTATGTGGATCGGTGACGCTCTGAGCTCGAGTTCCAGGTGGGATATTTGGTGCTTCTGAAGGTGTCACCCTGGAATGGTGTAATCCGCTTCAGGAAGCAGGGCAAGCTGGGCCCTAGGTTTATCGGCCCGTTCAGAGTGTTGGCCTGTGTGGGCAAGGTGGCTTATCGGTTGGAGCTACCGGAGGAGTTCAACAAGGAACCATTTTAAACCTTAGAACCAAGGAACCAATCTTTTCTCAACTTTTAGAGCAAATTTGTCATAAAAAAAAACTAAAAATATAGATATTCATAGCTTTTTATCCTCCATCTATTGATATCAAATTTGATAAAAAAATAATAAAAATAAAAAATAAAAAAATTGATATGTTCAGATTCACACTGTGAATTTGTTCAGATTCACATTGTGAATCTGTACAGATTCACCCTGTGAAATCTGTGCAGATTCACACTATGAATCTGTGCAGATTCATACCGTGAATTTATACAAAATTAATGATTTATAGTGTGGATTCACAATGTGAATCTGAACAGATAAAAAAAGAAAAAAAATTTATCAAATTTGATATCAATGGAAAGAAGATAAAAAGGTATGAATTTCTATATTTTAATTTTTTTTTCGATAAATAATAAGATCTAAAACTTGAAAAAATAATGGTTCCTTGGTTCTATGGTTTAAAATAGTTCATTGTTGAATTTTTGCCAAAGTTTCTATTTTTATAAGTGATTAATCATTTTTTGGTTGTCTACTAGAATGTTAAAATGAAAATAAACTAGGTTAGATGGTTATAAAATCTTAAAATAGCTATTGCTTTAATATAAATTCTATTTCTTGATCCTCCCAGTTTTTAATGTTAACTAGAAAAGGACGTGCGGCTCCGCCGCTTTTGGACTATGTCATAGAAGTTAAATATCGGCAAACTTTAAAATATTTATTGAAAGTGTAAATCGCCACAAATAAGGGAGAAAACCGACACCCCCTAAAATTAGATTTCAAAAGTGTACAACAAAAATAAAGAACATTGATGGAGAAAAACCAAAAATGTTGTGGCTATAATGTAAAAGTTGTCAAAGTTGGAAAAATATGGTGGCAAAAGTCTAAAGGAGGTTTTTTGTGTTTTTTTATGTCAAAATGTAAAAGTTTTGACTGCAAGGTTGAAAAGTGTCAAAGTCACTAAAAATTTATGGCAAAAACATCAAAATATAAAAGATTGGACTGCAAGGACGAAAAGTGTCAAAGTCACTAAAGATTTGTGGCAAAAATTTAAAGGCACAAAAACTTAATCAAAACTTAAAAATGTAAAAGTTTTCACTTCGAGGACTAAAAATGTCAAATTCATCAAACATTTGTGGCAAAAACCTAAAGCAAAAAAGATTACTATTCATAAGGTCCCTTGGATTTAATATATATATAACGAGAGGTAATGACACGTTTGTCGGGAAAGGTTTATTGATATTATATTTTTTATTAAATAACATAATACAAATTGTTGGTATGTAATATTTCTTGTGAAATTTATATATTTAACACACATATATACTGAATAATTAAAAAAAAAAGTTAAGAGAGTACTTATTTATTAAAACATATAATATGTAACTATATAATAAAAATTAAGATGAGAAAAAAAAGTTGGAATAAAATGGTCATTTTAGAGACATTAATCTATATATGAGTTTTTTTAACCGGATAACTAAACTGGAATCAAAACTCAATCAGAACCGGAATCAGTTAGTGGTATTCGGTCAAATTTCGGTTCTTAGTTTACGGTTTATTTGGTTTCAGTTTTCATACCGGAGTGGTTTTGATTCCATACACTTTCTTAGATAGCACATTTTTAGTGGAACCGAGCTCTATTTAGTCTGGTTTTTGGTTCTCAGTATACAACTTATTTGGTTTTTGGTTTATTGGTTCCGACCCGGTACGGTCCGATTTCCGGACTGGTTTATATGCTACATTCAATAGGCATTTGAAACCAAATGGATCAAAATTGTAATTTAGTCTTTTCCATGTGGTATGCATTTTTTCTAGGTTTCGTCCACACCTCGACTTTTTTGGATTTGTGGTCCCTTTCAGCTAGTTTCATTGTGAAATTGGTCCATGTTGAACTTAAAAAGACTAATCTACCCTTTTAATTTGTTTGTTCCATTTAATTAAACATTTTTCTCTTTTATTTAAATATAAACACTAAATCAAATAAAGAAGGGGAACTACCTCTCTCTCTCTCTCTCTCTCCTGGTCGTCTTCTTCCTAAAAAGAACACATACAGTGTAACACCCGGTCCATGTATTATTTACATTTTGGTCCCTTACATATTGAATTAATGCTTTTGGACCTTATTATAATGGAATTTGGAGGAAGGAGGGACCATTTCTGCCAACCTTGGATTTTGGAGACGAAGCCCGAACGCGGGGCGTTCCCCTGAGGAATGCGTTGCGTTCCCGCGCTGAATGCAAACCCTAATTTTTAGGGTTTGGGACCGATATAAACAACATTATAACTCAACGCCCTGGCCTCCTTACAAGCCTCTCAACCTCAGAAAACCCTACATAGCCTCCTTTTCTCATTCGTGTGTGTGTGTGGCCTTGTGAAGCTTTTTTTTGGAGCTTAGAAGCTTGGAAGAAGGAAGAAGAAGCTAGTGAAGAGGAACTTGAGTATCTTGAGCTCATAGATCCGGGATAGCATCATCATTTGGAACTCTTTGAAGGTATAAAGTTCACAACTTTCCTCAAGTATGCTTAGATCTAGTGTGATGATGTTTTGGACCTTTTTAGTCCCAAGAATGGATCTTTATGACTAAAATTTGTATATAGGCCTAGGGTTGCCACCCTTGATGCTAATGGTGTCCCTACATCAGTAAATTTTTGATCTTTGAGGTCTTAATGGGTTCATGCAAGAGTAAGGACCACATTTATGGAAGTTGATTGCTATTCCTTGAGATTTGGACTTAAAGGGGACATGCAAAGTCACCAAGTTTGTGACTTTATGATTCTAGAGGTCCTAGATAGCTTGGATCTGTGTTTGGATAGCATGACTTAAGCATTAAGTGCTTAATGGCCGTTTTTGAAAACTAGACGCAAACGTCCTGCGTAGGTCTTGGGAACGCGTTGCGTTCCCACTGGGGCTCGCGATCTGAACCAAGGAGGAACGCCCAACGTTCCACAAGGGAACGCCCTGCGTTCGTTGTGACAGTGGCCCTTTTTAGGCCATTTCCTTGGACTAGTTGATTATGGGCCTTAGTGGATTATTCTATTGGGCTAATAATGGATTTTTTTGCATATTGGACTTGAGGGAAGGCCCATCTGAGAAGTTAGGCCCAATTTAGAAAATTAGGCCATAAGTGGGCCATTAGTGGGCTTGGTGAGAATATATGGATTTGGGCCTTCATGTTATGGATTTGGGCTTAGGTCATGGGTCCATTTAGATTAGGGGTAAAATGGTCATTTTACCCTAAGAAGGATTGTTTGGAATTTGACTAAGTGTTACTTGGTAATGATAGCTCGGGGAGTCGTGGGAGCAGCCGATAGAGATTCCTTACCGAGAGATTCAACAGTCAGCTTTGTGAGGTGAGTTTTCCTCCTAGGAACGGGTCTAAGGCACCAATGTCGGCCCGGTTATGTATGTTAGCGATGTCGGGGTTACCCCATGTAGTTATATGTTTCCGGACTTTGGTCCGATGCCAGGGCAAGCCCAAGGAATGTTTGTATGCTTGATATCTTCGTTATTCTTGCATGTGTTTGTTTATGTGTTCCGGACTTCGGTCCGATGCCGGGGCAAGCCCGATGAATGTTTAGCTTATATGTTATGTATATGTATTTCGGGCTTCGGTCCGATGTCGGGGCAAGCCCTAGGAATGTTTATAGGTTTATGATATGTGTTTATGTTATATGCTTGTTGATATGTGATATGTATACTGGACTTCGGTCCGATGCCGGGCGGGGCCCGATGCCGGACTTCGGTCTGATGTCGAGCGGAAAAGGCCCAATGTATGTTATTATGTGATCATGTGTATGGTATGAGGTAGTTTGGGGAGACTCACTAAGCTTCGTGCTTACAGTTTTCAGTTTTGGTTTCAGGCACTTCCGCTAGTAAGGGGAAGAGCTTGGGATGACTGCATGGCACACACCACAGTTTTTAGCCTGGGATGATTCACTCTGATGTTTTGACATATGGTTTTGATACATTAACATATGTTATTATATTCTCGGGATACATGATTTATGACTTTTTATATGATTGATGATACTTATGGTTTTATTAATGATTTTTAAAACGAAATTTTTGGGTTGTATTTTTGGGATGTTTCAAGTTGGTATCAGAGCCTTGGTTTGAGGGATTCGGGCACACTCTCGGGTGTGTCTGGACTCAAACTGAGGACTTGGTATGAAAATTTTCAATAGAAAATCATCTTTATAAAAAGAATTTTGAAAAGCATTTTTAAAAGAGAAAAGAACTTTGAAAAGAGAAAAAGGGTGTAGTGCATGCAATTAGCCGAGCTCAAGTAAGTACCCCCAAATTACCCATACAAGTTTATGTTATGATATGTTTATGAAAGCTGCATGCTAGATTAGGACTAAGGATCTAGGAAGGATGCCTTATGTTCCTGTTATATATGTATCAGCTTTATGAACTGCATGCTAGTACAAATTAGTCAGTGATATGATGGCCTGATTAGGATATGCTTGATTATGTTTACTCGATGCTCGAATGCTGCGTGCTTTGTGCTTTTAGGAGTCTTAGTTATCTTTTACTAACTAGTAAACGAATATGTTAAGTTACATATTGCAAGGACTAAATAATTTCAGAAGGTTAGGTCTAACTCTATTTTTTGAGTCCAACCGTTGTAGGGTAGGATTTCTCATTCGAAAAGTTATCTAATCTTAGTGATATGTAATGGTATTCACGAGCTAGTTAGGGGGAGATATGAGGGACTTCTTATGCAGCTGATAGTGGAGAGTGGGTTGGTGATTGTCACACCCCCAAACCAGAACGGCGGAAACGTCCGGGGGTGGGTGACTTCATGTCAAGTATCACAACACATGCATTATAGTAATCAAAGTACAACAACCATTACGTTAATAATGTATAAGTTTTTACATGAGTGTTCCAAACATTAGATATTTGACATCAAAAGTAGGTACAGTAAAAGACAAAAGACGCAGCACGGTACTAAGTTGTCTTCTCAAAAGCTCTGGGAGTGTACCTGTCTACTGGATTCCCTGAGAATACAAGTTATTTTGAAAGAGAGGATCAGCATTTAAGCTGGTGAGTTCATAAGTATTAGTTTATAACTAAAATTTTTTTTCTCGTTATTTGATAAGGTAAACACGTTTTTCCCAGAAAATCCTATATTTTCTGATGTATTATACGGTAAGCAAAATAGTGAAAGTTTCTGTGTTCTTAAGTGGTATATTGTGTTATAGTTTACATAAAACCATAAAGAAAAGGCGTTTTCCAATAAGAAAAGTCCATATGTTGCTTTGGGTAACTTGATTATGAAGCCCATTTCAATCCGCTACCACTTCCACTCAGGTATCTCCGGTTGTTGTAGTAAGCCTGCGGGCTTTTGCTTTGATGTTCATGATAAGACTCATACTTGGCTCATCCACCATTACCTCGTGTATACAAGTCGTATATAATTAAGATTGACAAAACGTTCGGATGGGTGGCTCTGCCCCAAGTCCACAACCATACAAGGAGCATGAGATAGGGCGGAATCACACATCCTAAATCTTGTTGAGTATAAATTATATACCACTCTTGCGTATACACTTAGTAGTGATAGGTTAACCCATGAGTTCTTAATCTCTATTCTCGATCTTGACTTGTGGCACAAGTGATCTCCCTATGAGATCTATTGGGGATACTTCTGGTGGTTACCGACTTCTGAGAATTCTCTGGTGCTATTCACATCAAGTTTCCTATCTACTGAGTAGGCTAGGAGGGTGTGGTACCACTCGCATGGGTACTTATGAAGTTTTGAAGCGAGAGATGATATAAGGGTTCGTATTAGGTTTGCCGTTATAGATTAAAAGAATTTCATCTGACGGTTGATTAAGGGAAAAGTTCTTTTACACAGCATATGAATTTTGCATGGTGAGGACCAAGCCAAACCATGTCGGATGATGATGTCGAAACTTCTCGACGTAATACATATTAAGTCGATTTGGAAGAAAAGATTATCATGACGATGTGTTATTTTATGCACATATGTTTTCAGTGCTTTCGATTTTGTCCGTGGTATTATTACCGCGAACTTTTTGCTCCGAAATTAACAAGCACTAACAATACGAGGGTTCTGATAATTTGAAATAATGAACTTTCATGAAATGATCCCTACTAGATCTCTATATAACCGCTTGGTGTACACAAGTCATGTATAATTAAGATTGGAAAGACAGTTGATTGAGTGACCCTGCCCTAAATCCACAACCAAACAAGGAACAGGAAATGAGGCGAAATCACTCACTCTAAGTCTACAAATCTTAATTATAAATGACCCTAATGTATACACTAAGCCATCACAGCTTTACCTGTTAGGGTTCCTAGTTTTATATGAGTGCTGTGATTTAGTTCGAACGAGAGAGTAAGTATAATTATGATTAATTATTAGGGTTTGGAAGCGTACCAAAAATATAGCAGGGTTTCTTGATGCCTCCCCATGCTTTGGGGTCAAACTCCTCCTGCTCCCCCATTATTCTTCTATGTTGGACAGTCCCTCTTGAAATGTCCTATTTCACCACAAAGGTGGCATATTGGACTGATTCCAACATTGGTGGTTGAAGTAAGGTACTCATTCGGAATCCTACAGGAGCGGGCGGTGTGCCCCCTCATGTTGCATATATTGCAATGCGGCACTCGGCAGACTCCATAATGATGGTAGTTGCACTTGCTGCAGTATGGGAGGTTTCCTAGGTACGGTGTGGTCGGTGTTGGGATAGCAGGGCTGATGGGGATATTGACTGCCCCAGTTTGTTGCCCTTCGGTAGGTCCTTGAGTTGAACAACTCCCTTTCTCGTTCTCGAACTTTCGTTTCAGGATATTAAGTTTGAGGTCCGGAGTGTCTTTACAAGTAGGCGCTCGTTGCTGAAATTGGTTATCACCACGATCGGGATTGCCGATGACATTTCCACTAACATTTGTGGTGTTAGCATTAAGATGAGCCATGACAGGTGCTACGGCTGCTGTGACCGCAACTTGAAACGTAGCCGAATCTATTTGAAGGATTGGTGTTTTGCCGGTGGGTTGGTTACGTTTCTTCGGAGGCATGATTCCGTTACAAGATGAGAAAACGAGCTCGTGAGCAACGATGGTTGTTTCTAGTTTCATTCTACTTATTTATATATACATATAAATTTTTTGTTTTGTTATATGGTTCCCAATGTTTCGACCTACATCCCTATGATGCAGTCCTGGTAAAGAGTAGAAGTAAGTTTTTAGAATGGTTATAAATCGAGTGTCGTCCGAACTAAGTTTTGCTGGGTGGATATCATGTTCCAACTTTCGAAAAGATTTGAAAACAATTCATAACAGAGTCTACATAAAACAGACTCATGAATTTATATAAATAATCACTCTCAATTGAGATTTCATGATCCGATTTACTGTTATTAGTTCTGACGGGAAAAGGCGATAAGCTTAATACCTAACGTGAGTAGTATAATCACTAACTCACTAGGTTGTATTAATTTATTAGCTATTAGAGTGACGCAAAAGGTACTCAAACACTTCGCATGCATCACGCGTGGTTTTCCTCTATTCTCTGTTCTACTCATGGCGGTAAAGATGTTGTTCTCTCCAGGTATCTATATGGTGTTCTTCTCGTTCGTAGGTATATTGAATTTTCGTACCGTCATACGTCATGTTTTGGCACTGACCCCACATTACTTCATAATGGAGAGTTTGAATCCCGGAAGTTTATGCGAACTTTTTTATCGGTGCCCTTAATAAGGTAAAGGTACTTGGTGGTTTCTATAGTTTCTTTACTCCTCAATTTTTTCTATCTCGGAATCCTCCTAATGAAACTCTATTGGATCCTCGTTGATTCCTCCGTTGGTTGTTGTGATGGAGTGGTTACATCTATCTAAGTGGTTTACACGATAATAGAAAGCTCTAAAGAATCTACGAGATTAATAAAACATTTTCGCTACAAATACATTCTTACGAAGATGTTCCATTCTGGTCTTTCTATAATCACATAGTGTGTACCGATTATATATAATCCATATCAAATAGACCTTCGAATAAGTGATCATACTCTAAAACCACAACCAAACAAGGAACAGGAAGTAGAGTGAAAATCACCTATTCTAAGTCTATAAAATCTCAACTATATATAACTTTAACGTAAACACTTAGTAATTATAGACTCACCAGTAAGGATCTTTTAGTTTTCATCGAAGTTATTTATGGTACCTAAAATACTCCTATAGTATTTTAATTATATGTTTGATTCTAAAACTTCTAGATATACGAAGTTGATAAGTTTTCAGTTTTGTTGCTATAGCATCATAAAATACTCCTATATTTTACGGTAAGCAAAAGAGTGAAAGCTTTTGTGTTCTTAAGTGGTATACTTTGTTATAGTTTACATAAAACCATAAAGAAAAGGCGTTTTCCAATACGAAAATAGTATTCCGTATATATATTGATAAAATACTATGTGATAGTTTTATAAAAATAAAACTATGTGAAGTTTTACTTATTCATACACTAATCATTTTATTCAATATCAAAGTGTGAGTTATTATAACCATACTTGGTGACCTAGGATCGCCTGAACACGACGTTCTTCAGGCGTCGCAATTGGTAGGACATTTGTCACCACAGGTCTGCCGACCTAGCTGTTGCAAGCAGCTCTGGTGCGGGATTATCAGTCCCGTATAGATCTATACACAAGTGTCGCGCTCTCCCTCCAGGAGACTCTGGTTATAATTTCAGGACTTGGGGGTACTTATAAAAGTACATGAAGGTTGCCTCACAAATGATATATTGATGATTATGTATAGAATATTGACAAGTTACTATGTAATAAATACTCAGTAGGTCAGTTTCATAAACTATATAAGATATAGTTTATATGGTTGTCTTCTGATTAATGTTTTCTACTCATTTTCCGTTAAGTACCAATGAATGAGTTCTCTAAACTATACCTATTATAGTTTAACTGTTGGTAAGAATCGGTAATACTGTTATTCCATGAAGTTCACTGTTTGTACCAAATAGTACCAAACAGTTTGAAAACCCTTTTATATTTATATAAATGTAATATTTATATAACTGTGATTAATTAGACCTTCGATTATATAACTTTACTCCAAGCCGACAACCAAACAAGGAACAAGAAATGGGGTCAAATTATATATTCTAAATCTTTTAAATCCAAATTATATAATTTACACATATATAAATATGTAATTTTTGATAATTATAAAAATTTAAAAACTTTAAAAACATTTAAAAGCATTTTAGATATTAACACAATTTTAATTGTGTTCAAATGGTATTCCCCCCTAAAACAGTTAAAAATCATAAAAATGAAGGCGCATGAACTCACCTTATGGTGGGGATTCGATTGAAGATTTGGTATAGGACGTTAGCTCCACAAGTGAAGTCCTTCTAACAAAATGAGTCCTAAACACGATTCATATAATATATAGGTATACTATTAATGAATATACTCATAAGAATGCTAGGGAATCGAACTAATTTGCAAGTTTAACTTACAAATAAGGGTGTTAGAAGCAAAGATGGAGGGCTTCCTGTTGTTCACAGCCAGGCTGTGTGTTCACAGCCTAAGTACACTTAGTGTTCTTGAGTTCACGGCCCATCTAGGTGTTCACGGCCCAAGAACAGTTGATGTTCTTGACAAATGATGATGAATCAAGGTTGAAATCAAGAGAGATCCATATGAACTACAAGAAGGAAGGCGTTTCTTATGATCTTGAGGAGAGAGGAGGGTTTTTGGCTGATGATACTTGAGAGAGAATGGATGAGTTCACGGCTAGAATGAAGAAGTGAGGTAAAAGTCAGTCATATTTGTATGTATACTTAAGAGTCTTCGGTAGTAAACACATCCTGAGGAGATAAGATCCTCGGGTTCACGGCCGAGAAGGGTTCACGGTCATGCGAGGGTTCACGGCCGAAGCATGATCACGGCCCGAAGGCGGTTTGTGGCCGAGAACGAAACCCAAAACGATAAGATGCGAGATTACGGTCGTACACCCTTCCCAAGGAGATAGAATCCGAAGGTTTGCGGTCCGAGGAAAGAAAGAAAAAGATGTGAGGGTTCTTGGTTCTAAAAGTTTTCCTTCTTAAACATCCAACACCTTTGGTACAAGGTTTATACACTTAAAACCCATTAATCTAGCCATATAAAATAAGAAATGAGTTTGACCTTTACACGATATGTTTGACGTTTATTGACTTTTACAAGAATAAAATTTTCGGGTTGTCACAGTGATTACCCTAGGGCAAGCCTAGGATGATATTAGCATGAGAATAATAGTAGTAGTAGTAGTAGTAGTAGTAGAAGGGACTTGGTGGAGTCAAGGCAGTTCTTGAGGAAAGTACGGATAGATGTGGAAGGTAGTATGGGCCCGTACTACTGAAAGCAGAGGATCCGTACTCGATTCAAGGAAGGCTGAGATGAACCCAGGAAAATTGTAGTGTGTAAGATCCCTCGAGTTATGATGAGTATACTGATGTTTGTTATGGTGTATTTTCAGTATGGTGACGCTACGCACTAGACCAGTCGCCAGTTCAGGCGCCGGTGAGGGATCATGCTCGGGTTCTGGTGCCGATCGGCTAGACGATCAGACTAGGGAGTTCATCTCGTCTGAGATTATGCGCAATATTCTGGATCAGACTCCTGTGATCTTCGGCACGATCAAGGAGGGTATTATGGAGCTTTTGGATGAGAAGTTGAGTGCCTTCCGTACTGAGATGGCGGCCATGATAGGGTCGCGCATACTGACATTCAGGGAGTTCAGAGCTTGTGGAGCTCCTGATTACCACGGGGCTCGGGACCCCATTGTGAGTACCAGATGGTTGGCAGATGTCGCCAACGCATTCCGCACCAGCAGATGTCCCGAGGGGGACAAGGTTCGACTTGCGTCCTGTCTTCTGAAGGATAGGGCACGTGACTGGTGGGAGGATGTACACTACAGTTATTTGATGAGCAGTTTTCAGTGGATCTAGTTCCTATTCCCCTACGCGGGAATAAGGTTATAGTGGGTATGGATTGGTTGAGCCCCAATGGGGCAGTGATCGACTGGGAGCAGCAGCTAGTGAGGGTTTGGACTCCTAGTGGGGGAGGGTTAATGATTCAGGGTGAGAGGCCGCAGTGTGGATTGACTCTATGCTTAACAGGGAGAGGGAGGCACTACCTTCAGCAAGGTTGTGCGGGTTATGTCGCCTATGTCATGGATACTCGGGATAAGGGTAAGCCGACAGTCGATGACGTACCGGTTGTACGAGAGTACTCGGACGTATTCTTGGAGGATTTACCTGGGATACCTTCGGAGAGATAGGTTGAGTTTAGGATTGACCTAGTCCCTGGTGCAGCTCCGATAGCCAAGGAACCATATCGGTTGGCTCATCCCGAGATGCAGGAGTTGTCTACGTAGCTGCAGGAGCTTCTAGACAAGGGATTTATCAGGCCGAGCAGTTCACCATGGGGAGCCCCGATCCTGTTTGTGAAGAAAAAGGACGGGTCACATCGTATGTGCATAGACTACCGGGAGCTAAATAAGGTAACGGTGAAGAACCGTTATCCCCTCCCGAGGATCGATGATTTGGTTGACCAGCTACAGGGTGCATCTTGGTTCTCCAAGATTGATCTGCGGTCGGGATATCACCAGATGCGAGTCAGAGACGAGGATGTCCAGAAGACAGCTTTTAGGACTCGTTATGGACACTATGAGTTTGTGGTGATGCCATTTGGGCTCACCAATGCTCCAGCCGCGTTCATGGACCTCATGAGCTGCGTGTGCAGACCGATGATGGACCGGTCTGTGATAGTTTTCATTGATGACATCTTGGTTTATTCAAAGACTCAGGAGCAGCATGAGGAGCACCTGAGGGAGGTGCTGGAGACTCTGAGGAGGGAGAGACTATTCGCAAAGTTCTCCAAGTGTGAGTTCTGGTTGCGCGAGGTGCAGTTTCTGGGGCACCTTGTCAACCAGAAGGGTATTCTAGTCGATTCGGCCAAGATAGAGGCCGTGATGCAGTGGGAGGTTCTGAGGTCTCCAACTGAGATTCTATAACATCCGGATTCCCATGTATTCTATGTTATTCATTTATTTTGAGTTATGAGGAGGGACTCGACGAGTTGACGCCTAGACTCGTCGAGTAGGATCGCGTTTTGCTGACTGGATTAATGAAGGGACTCGACGAGTCGATAGGTGGACTTGACGAGTCCGCGCTGTGGACAGAAACCTTAAATCTTTGGGCCTGTGCCCTATTTAAGGGTCCTTATAGCCCTCATTTGTGGCTACCAATCCAGAGAGAGAAACCCTAGAGAGCTTGGGCGAGTTGTGTGTGAGAGCAAGCCATTTTAATCTTTTTTGGTGTTGATTTGCAAAGAAGAAGGTGTTTCCAGCTAGAGGAGGTCAAGAGGATTGCCAATCCGTGGTTTTCAAGCTTGGATCTGCAGTATTGAGGTAGCAAATCGAACTCTCCTTCTGTTTTGGTTAAGATCTATGAATTTAGGGTTTTCTATAACCTTTTTATGGCTTGAATTGATGAGTTTATGGTCCCTTTATGTGTTAGACTTCAGATCTGGACCCATAGAGGTCCAGAGAGCATTATCCATCTTGCTTTATGAAGTGTTATGGAAGGAGTGAACTTAGGTTGCCATTTTTGAGGCTATTTCTTCAAAAGGAACCATATATGTGTTGCATGAGTGTAAAGGTTTCACCTCAACGTGATTAGTGGGTTTGGAAAGGTCAGATCTATAGGTTAGAGAAGCGGATCTGACCTCAGAAGGTCATTTGAGTGTTGTCATGGACGCTACTCGCCGAGTTCATAAGTGGACTCGACGAGTCGAGTCGGGGTTGCCCCGCGATTCATGACAGGTGTAACCCGTCGAGTGAAGGGATGACTCGACGTGCCAAGTGAGGCTAGAAGGATTCAGAGGACCCGCATGGACTCGCCGAGTCGCCCATGTGCACTTGACGAGTCGGGTCAAAGTTTGACCGTTGACTTCAGTTGACCTTAGGGTTTTGGTCAAGCTGATTCAGGAGAGTTCAGGGAGGGGTAGAATGGCCTTCTACCCAATCTTTAGAGATGAGACTATGAGAGGGTATTGATCAGGAATGTTATTCGGATGATAGGAGGAGGCTAGGTCGGGACGTCAAGCACGAGAGTTTATCCGACTTCGTACGAGGTGAGTCTTCTCACTATACTGTACCTAGAGTGGTACCTATGTGTCACCGGAAGGTCTTATATGCTATGAGATGTATGTGATGTATGTTGTTATATGATATGAATGTGTTATGTATGTTATGAATGCTAAGGACCGGAAGGTCATTATGATATGGGCCGGAAGGTCAAGATGATATTGACCGGAAGGTCATTACGGGTAGGACCGGAAGGTCTACCAGGGTTGTGGGACGGAAGTCCTCTGAGACACAGTGACCGGAAGGTCTTATAGCCTTGGGTGGCGTATGTGCGTATGTGGTATTTTGGGGAACTCACTAAGCATTTATGCTTACAGTTGTTGTGTTATGTGTTTCAGGTACTAGCGAGGATCGCGGGAAGGCGCCGGCATGATCCGTACACACTTATGGAGTTTATGTCTTGAGATTCTGGGATATGTTTTGTTATGATAACATTGGATACATTATGTTTGATATTACCTTATGAATAAAAGTATGTTCTAAAAATGAAAATTGTTTTGGAAATTTACGTTGTTACAAGTTGGTATCAGAGCCTTGGTTTGAGGGATTCGGATGCACCTTCGGACGTATCTGAACTCAAACTGAGGATTTCAGAAAGTTTTTCATAAAAAGGAACAATTTTTTTAAAAGAGTAAAAGACTTTGAGAAAAGCAGAAAGGAACAGTGTGTACGATCAGCCAGCGCCTGAACGGTGATTTCCCAAAATACCCTTACATTATATGCTATGAGATATATTATGATATGTTATGCATGCTAGAGTAGGCTAGGTATTCATATTAGGACTAGATTGGCCTGATTTGTGATGCCTTAGCCTAGGAAGATTTCTGCTGCTATGTGATGCTTGAGAGTGAGTAGGTAGCAGTGAGGAGCTTATGAGAGGTCTACCGAAGGGTAGCCTATGCCAGCGAGATGTAGAGTACTTGTGATCTGGGATCCTAGGAGGAGGACTTGGGGTGAATACTGATGTGGTGTGGACGGTAGTATAGGGCCCGTACTACTGAAGACACCGGATCAGTGCGCAGTCCAAGTAAGAATCCTTAGGGTACTAGGGAACAAGTAGGGTTGAGTGATTGAGTGCGAGTATACTCGAGCGAGTCTCTAATATTTTATGTTTGTATTTCAGAGACATCATGGTTGGGACACGCCACAGACCTGAGACGAGTGGCGTGAGTGCGAGGAGCTTCGTCAGATGATCCACGATGAGGTGGCTGCGGCGATCCGAGTCGAGATTCCGGAGATGTTTGGGTCTATCAAGACCACATTGATTGAGACCTTTGATGAGCGGTACGCAGCGGTTACTGAGGCTGTTGCTGCTGCAGCTACTGCAGCTGTTGCTGCTGCTAGACCTCAAGGGGGTGTCTCGTTGCTGTTCCGGGAGTTCAGCAACACGAAGCCACTAGAGTTTGATGGGACGCAGGATCCGATTACTGTGATGAGATGGATTTCTGATATCGAGGGATGCTTCTACACCTGCTCGTGTCTGGAGCATCTGAGGGTTCGGTTTACACTGAACCAGCTTCGCATGGGGGCGAAGGACTGGTGGAAGTTTGTGACGGCAGACTTCACTACGGCGGAGCTTGCTGCGGTGACCTGGGAAAGGTTCACCACGATGTTTCGAGATGAGTATGTTCCCCCTGTGGAGAGGGAACGTTTAGCCCAGGAGTTCTTGTCCCTCAAGCAGGGAACTGAGTCTGTGACGGTGATTACGAGGATGTTTCATGAGAGGGCATTGTTTTGCCCTGAGCACGTGTCGTCTGAGTAGGCACGTATGAGCCGGTACTTGAGCATTTTGAGGAGGGATATCAGGGAGTTCGTGGCGAACTCGTCATACCAGACATTTGCTGAGCTCTAGGCAAATTCCTAGAAGAGGGAGATCGAGCTGGAGACTCAGGCCCGGGAGGAGGCCGAGTCTCAGGGGAGGGACCGGCGACCGACACAGTCTCAACCGGCAGCCAAGCGGGCAAAGCCCACCGATTCGAGATCTGGAGGCCAGAAGGGCCGCACTTGTGGGAAGTGCGGCAAGGGACATGATGGGGTTTGTCGATCAAGTGCTTGCTACAAATGTGGCAAGGAGGGGCACAATCGGCACATAGCCAAGGATTGCCCCAAGGGGTTCATGGTTTGCTTTCATTGCAACCAAACCGGACACCGGAAGGCCGAGTGTCCGCAGATGCGGGGGACAGCACAGGGAGCACCGCAGGGATCTGCCCCTGCTGCCGTGAGAGCTACTGAGGTTCGGCCAATGAAATCCGAGGCACCGAAGGCTCACGGGAGAGCCTTCCAGTTGACAGCGGAGGAGGTCCGTGCAGCGCCCGATGTTGTGGCTGGTATGTATTCTTTCATTTATTTATGCTAAGTTTGAGATATTGTGCTTATATTATGATATGCGTAGGTACTTTTCTTGTGAGTTATGTACCTGCTTTGGTGTTATTTGACTCGGGTGCGAGTCAGTCATTTGTGTCTTTAGCGTTTAGTCAGCACATCAGTATCCAGCGGGAGGCGTTGAGTCGACCTTTACGAGTTTCCATAGCTGACGAGCGAGCGGTGTATGCTACGGATGTGATTCGAGCATGTGTACTCGAGATCTTCGGTGTTGAGTTCTCGATAGATCTAGTCCCGATTGTGATGGGGGACGTGTGTATCATAGTGGGCATGGATTGGTTGAGCCGATTTGGGGCTGTTATAGACTGCGAGCGACAGTTGGTGACGATACGAGACCCTAGTGGGGGAGTACTTACGGTGTACGGCGATGGTACCCGCTCTGGGTCAGCATTTTGTTCGGCTGCTAGAGCAAGGCGGAGCCTACAGCAGGGTTGTAGCGGGTTTGTGGCTTATGTGATGGATTCATGGGTGGCCGCAGAAGGGTCGGGTTCGGTTAGTGATGTGCCGATAGTGCGTGAGTTCCCGGATGTTTTCCCCGAGGAGTTGTCGGGTGTGCCTCCCAAGAGGCAAGTGGAGTTTCGCATCGATTTGGTTCCGGGAGCGGCACCTATCGCCAAGGCGCCCTATCGCCTTGCGCCACCAGAGATGCAGGAGTTATCCTCACAGCTTCAGGAGCTATTGGGGAAAGGATTTATCAGACCGAGTAGCTCACCTTGGGGAGCGCCGATCCTTTTTGTCAAGAAAAAGGATGGTTCACACCGGATGTGCATTGATTACCAGGAGTTGAACAAGTTGACAGTCAAGAACCGTTACCCACTACCGAGGATTGATGATCTATTCGATCAGTTGCAGGGAGCATTTTGGTTCTCCAAGATAGACTTGAGGTCTGGATATCACCAGATGAGTATATCCAGAAGACGGCGTTGAGGACTCGTTATGGGCACTACGAGTTTGTTGTGATGCCTTTTGGGCTCACCAATGCACCAGCAGCGTTCATGGATCTCATGAACAGGGTATGCAGACCGATGTTGGACAGATCGGTAATTGTATTCATCGACGATACGTTGGTGTATTCGAGATCTAGAGAGCAGCATGGGGAGCACCTGAGAGAGATTCTCGGAGTTTTGAGATCGGAGAGGCTCTATGCCAAATTCTCCAAGTGCGACTTCTGGTTACGGGAGGTCCAGTTCTTGGGGCATCTCGTCAACCAGAATGGGATATTGGTCGATCCGGCCAAGATTGAGGTTGTGATGAGTTGGGAGGTGCCGAGATCACCCACCGAGATCAGGAGTTTTCTGGGGTTGGCCGGCTACTATCGGAGATTTATCAAGGATTTCTCCAAGATCGCCGTGCCTCTCACCAAGTTGACCTGCAAGGGCGTTGCTTTTTCGTGGGCTTCGGAGCAGCAGACCTTGTTTGACACTCTTCGCCAGAGATTGTGCGAATCCCCAGTGTTATCCCTTCCAGAGGGAATGGAGGATTTTGTGGTGTACTGCGACGCATCGATATCGGGGTTGGGTGCGGTGCTTATGCAGATAGGGCATGTGATAGCGTATGCATCGAGGCAGCTGAAGCCTCATGAGACGAGGTATCCCACGCACGATTTGGAGTTGGGGGCAGTGGTGCTCGCCCTCAAGATCTGGTGTCACTATCTGTATAGGGTTCGGTGTACCATATACACGGACCACAAGAGTTTGAAGTATTTGATGAATCAGCCCAACCTGAATATGCGCTAGAGGAGATGGTTGGATGTGGTGAAGGATTACGATTGTGAGATCCTGTACCACCCGGGCAAAGCTAATGTTGTAGCTGATGCTCTGAGCCGTAGGGCAGAGAGTGCCCCGATTCGAGACACTTGTATGCGATTGACGGTGATGACTCCGGTGTTGGACACCATTCGGGAGGCCCAGGCAGAGGTCGTAATACCAGAGAACCGTAAGAGGGAGCGGGTGATCGGGCAGGTGTCTGAGTTCGTTACCGATAGCCGAGGGCTTATGACCTTTCAAGGTTGGATTTGGGTGCCATATGCAGGCGGGGCACGTACCATTCTGATGGAGGAGGCGCATAGATCGAGGTCCTCGATCCATCCCGTAGCCACTAAGATGTATTTGGATTTGAAGAAAGACTATTGGTAGCCCTGTATGAAGAGGGATGTTGCGTGGTTCGTTGAGAGGTGCTTGACCTGTCGCCGGATTAAGGCCGAGCACCAGCGTCCGTATGGCAAGTTGCAGCCACTTGAGGTTCCCAGTGGAAGTGGGAACAGATTTCCATGGATTTTATCACCAAATTGCCAAGGACCGCGAGGGGTGTCGATGCAATTTGGGTGATTGTTGACCGACTGACGAAGAGCGCTCACTTCCTTGCTATCAGTGAGAGCTCTTCCGCAGAGAGGCTGGCCGAGTTGTATGTGAGAGAGGTGGTATCGCGTCATGGAGTACTGATCTCGATTGTGTCAGATCGAGATGTACGTTTCACTTCCAGGTTCTGGACGAAGTTCCATGAGGAGTTGGGTACGAGGTTGCATTTCAGTACCGCCTACCACCCACAGACGGATGGACAAAGTGAGCAGACGATCCAGACGCTCGAGGATGTGCTTCGAGCATGTGTGTTGGACTTCGGAGGAAGTTGGGACACGTACTTGCCGTTGGCTATGTTTTCCTATAACAACAGCCACCATTCGAGTATTGGTATGCCTCCCTTCGAGTTGTTGTACGGGAGGAGATGGCGGACTCCCATTTGCTGGGGAGAGGTAGGGCAGCGCGTGATGGGTAGCACTGAGATAGTGCTTCAGACGACTGAGCAGATACAGCGGGTCAGGTAGAGGTTGTTGACAGCTCAGAGCCTCCAGAAGAGTTATGCGGATAGGCGACGATCCGAGCTTGAGTTGCAGGTGGGAGACTTCGTACTCCTGAAGGTGTTTCCTTTGAAAGGAGTGATCCGATTCAGGAAAAGGGGCAAGCTGGGGCCCCGGTACATTGGTTCGTTCAGGGTGACCGCGAGGGTGGGAAGGGTAGCGTATCGTTTGGAGCTACCTGCAGAGTTGAGCCAGTTTCATGATACTTTCCACGTGTCTCAGTTGAGGAAGTGTATAGCCGACGAGTCGGCGGTGGTGCCGCTGGAGGATATTCAGGTGGATGCGAGCCTGAATTATGTTGAGAGACCGATCGCAATCCTGGATCGGAAGATCAAGGTTCTGAGGAACAAGGAGGTGCCCCTGGTTCAGGTCCAGTGGCAACATCGGAGAGGGTCCGAGCTGACTTGTGAGCCGGAGTTAGAGATGCGGGAGGAGCATCCAGAGTTGTTTGCCGAGCGAGACTTCGAGGGCGAAGTCTGATTCTAGTGGGGGAGAATTGTAACATCCGGATTCCCAGGTATTTTATGTTATTCATTTATTTTGAGTTATGAGGAGGGACTCGACGAGTTGACGCCTAGACTCGTCGAGTAGGATCGCATTTTGCTGACTGGATTAATGAAGGGACTCGACGAGTCGATGGGTGGACTCGACGAGTCCGCGCTGTGTACAGAAACCCTAAATCTTTGGGCTTGTGCCCTATTTAAGGGTCCTTATAGCCCTCATTTGCCGCTACCAGTCCAGAGAGAGAAACCCTAGAGAGCTTGGGCGAGTTGTGTGTGAGAGCAAGCCATTTTAATCCTTTTTGGTGTTGATTTGCAAAGAAGAAGGTGTTTCCAGCTAAAGGAGGTCAAGAGGATTGCCAATCCGTGGTTTTCAAGCTTGGATCTGCACTATTGAGGTAGCAAATCGAACTCTCCTTCTGTTTTGGTTAAGATCTATGAATCTAGGGTTTTCTATAACTTTTTTATGGCTTGAATTGATGAGTTTATGGTCCCTTTATGTGTTAGACTTCAGATCTGGACCCATAGAGGTCCAGAGAGCATTATCCATCTTACGCTTCAATCACGGGCATGGGGGCAGTTTTGATGCAGTGGGGTCATGTGATAGCTTACGCTTCGAGGAAGCTGAAGCCTCACGAGGCTAAATATCCGACGCATGATTTAGAATTGGGGGCGGTGGTGTTCGCCCTCAAGATTTGGCGGCATTACCTCTATGGGGTCCATTATACCATTTAAACAGACTACAAGAGTTTGAGGTACCTCATGGATCAGCCGAATCTGAACATGAGGCAGCGTCGGTGGTTAGATGTGGTGAAGGATTATGATTGTGAGATCCTTTACCACCCGGGCAATGCCAATGTGGTGGTCGATGCCCTGAGTCGCAAAGCAGTGACGGCTCCGATTCGAGATATATGCCTGAGGATGACAGTGATTACTCCATTGCTGGATCGGATTAGAGAGGCGCAGGTTGAGGGCCTGAAGGAAGAGCGCCAAAAGTACGAGCAGATCGTAGGCCGGGTGGCCTCATTTGATTATAACAGCCGAGGGTTGTTGACCCTGCATGGGAGGGTTCGGGTTCCGTACTGGGGCGGAGTACGACAGGTTCTGATGGATGAGGCCCACAAGTCGAGGTTCTCCATCCATCGCGGGGTGACGAAGATGTACTGGGATCTTCGCCTTGATTACTGGTGGCCCTGCATGAAGCGAGACGTAGCATGGTATGTAGAGCGGTGCTTGACCTGCAGGAAGGTCAAGGTCGAGCACTAGAGACCACACGGCAAGATGCAGCCGCTAGACATTCTCATGTGGAAATGGGAAGATATCACTATGGATTTCATCACCAAGCTTCCTAGGACCACACGTGGAGTAGATTCGATATGGGTCATAGTAGACCGGTTGACCAAGAGTGCTCAATTTATCCCGATCCAGGAGAGTATATCGGCTGAGAAGCTGGACGAGATCTACTTGCTTGGATAGTTGCATGACATGGAGTGCCTGTCTCGGTGGTGTCAGACCGAGATGTCTGTTTCACTTCCAGGTTTTGGAAGCGATTTCACGAGGAGATGGGTACTCGTCTCCACTTCAGCACCGCTTTCCACCCTCAAACGGATGGACAGAGCAAGATGACGATTCAGACTCTCGAGGACATGTTGCGCGCATGTGTTTTGGATTTCGGTGGTAGTTGGGATACGTATCTTCCGTTAGTGGAATTTTCGTATAACAACAGTTACCATGCCAGCATAGACCGACCTCCCTTTGAGATGCTCTACGGGAGGAAATGTAGGACCCCAATTTGTTGGGTCGAGGTCGGTCAGAGAGTCATGGGGAGTACTGAAGTAGTACTCAAAACTACTGAGATGATCCAGCAGGTCCGGTGCAGGCTCGAGACTGCTCAAATTCGGCAAAAGAGCTATGCCGACAAGCGGCGTTCAGACTTAGAGTTTCAAGTGGGCGACATGGTCCTCCTGAAGGTGTCACCTTGGAAAGGTGACATCCGGTTCAGGAAGCGGGGAAAGCTGGGCCCAGATACATCGGTCCGTTCAGGGTGTTGGCCCGGGTAGGTCGGGTTGCTTACCATTTGGATCTTCCAGCAGAGCTCAGCCAGATCCACAGCACTTTCCATGTTTCTCAGTTACGGAAGTGCTTAGTGGATGACTCGGCAGTTGTGCCCTTAGAGGACATTCAGGTTGATGACAACCTGAATTACATCAAGAGACCGGTAACTATTCTCGATAAGAAGACGAAGGAGCTAAGGAACAAAAGGGTTGAGTTGGTGAAGGTACAGTGGCCATACGCAAGGGCTCGGAATGGACTTGGGAGCCCGAGGAGGAGATGAAGGAGCATTACCCGGAGTTATTTCCAAACGCAACGGACTTCGAGGACGAAGTCTGAATCAAGTGGGGGAGAAATGTAACACCCAGTCCAGGTATTATTTAGATTTTGTTCATTTACATATTGAAATACTGCTTTTGGACCTTATTATTATGGAATTTGGAGGAAGGAGGGACCATTTCTGCCAACCTTGGATTTTGGAGGCGGAGCCCGAACGTGGAGCGTTCCCCTGAGGAACGCGATGCGTTCCTACGCTGAATGCAAACCCTAATTTTTAGGGTTTGGGACCTATATAAACAACATTATGACTCAAGCCATGGCCTCCTGACCAGCCTCTCAACCTCAGAAAACCCTAGATAGCCTCCTTTTCTCATTCTTGTGTGTGTAGCCTTGTGAAGTTTGTTTTGGAGCTTAGAAGCTTGGAAGAAGGAAGAAGAAGCTAGTGAAGAGGAACTTGAGTATCTTGAGCTCATAGATCCGGGATGGCATCATCATTTGTGACTCTTTGAAGGTATAAAGTTCACAACTTTCCTTAAGTATGCTTAGATCTAGTATGATGATGTTTTGGACATTTTTAGTCCCAAAAATGGATCTTTATGACTCAAATTCATGTATATGCCTAGGGTTTCCACCCTTGATGCTAATGGTGTCCCTACATCTGTAAAGTTTCGATCTTTGAGGTCTTAATGGGTTTATGCAAGAGTTATGACCACATTTATGGAAGTTGATTGCTATTCCTTCAGATTTGGACTTAAGGGGGACATGTAAAGTCACCAAGTCCGTGACTTTATGATTCTAGAGGTCCTAGATAGCTTGGATCTGTGTTAGGATAGCATGACTTAAGCAGTAAGTGCTTAATGGCCATTTTTGAAAACTGGATGCGAACGCCCTGCGTAGGTCTTGGGAACGCGCTGCGTTCCCACTGGGCTCGCGATCAAAACCAAAGAGGAACGCCATGCGTTCATTGCGATAGTGGGCCTTTTCGGGCCATTTCCTTGGACTAGTTGATTATGGGCCTTAGTGGATTATTCTTTTGGGCTGATAATGGATTTTATTGCATATTGGACTTGAGGGAAGGCCTATTTGAGAAGTTGGGCCCAATTTAGAAAACTGGGCCATAAGTAGGCCATTAGTGGGCTTAGTGAGAATATATGGATTTGGGCCTTCATGTTATGGATTTGGGCTTAGGTCATGGGTCCATTTAGATCAGGGGTAAAATGGTCATTTTACCCTAAGAAGGATTGTTTGGATTTTGACTAAGTGTTATTTGGTAATGATAGCTCGGGGAGTCGTGGGAGCAGCCAATAGAGATTCCTTACCGAGAGATTCAACAATCAGCTTTGTGAGGTGAGTCTTCCTCCTAGGAACGGGTCTAAGGCACCAATGCCGGCTCATTTATGTATGTTAGTGATGCCAGGGTTAGCCCGATGTAGTTATATGTTTCCAGACCTCGGTCCGATGTCGGGGCAAGCCCGAGGAATTTTTGTATGCTTGATGTCTTCGTGATTCTCGCATGTATTTGTTTATGTGTTCCGGACTTCGGTCCGATGCCGAGGCAAGCCCGATGAATGTTTAGCTTATATGTTATGTATATGTATTCCGGGCTTCAGTCCGATGTCAGGGCAAGCCCGAGGAATGTTTATAGGTTTATGATATGTGTTTATGTTATATGCTTGTTGATATGTGATATATATACCGGACTTCAGTTTGATGCCGGGCGGGGCCCGATGCCGGAGTTCGGTCTGATGCCGGGCGGGGCCGATGTCGGACTTCGGTCCGATGTCGGGCGGGTCCCGATGTAGAGGGCAAGGCCCAATGTATGTTATTATGTGATCATGTGTATGGTATGTGGTAGTTTAGGGAGACTCACTAAGCTTCGTGCTTACAGTTTTCAGTTTTGGTTTCAGGTACTTCCGCTAGTAAGGGGAAGAGCTCGGGATGACTGCATGGCACACACCACAGTTTTTAGCCTGGGATGATTCACTCTGATGTTTTGACATATGGTTTTGATACATTGACAGATGTTATTATATTCGCGGGATACATGATTTATGACTTTTTATATGATTGATGATACTTATGGCTTTATTAATGATTTTTAAAACGAAATTTTTCGGTTGTATTTTTAGGATGTTTCATACACCATTAATGCTTGGACCCCAAAAACTTCTTTCTTGTTGTTGTAACACTTGGGTTTGGGTATGTTCATTTTATCCCCTTTGTATTTAATTATTGCAATTTGGTCCTTGGGGTTAGTACGCGGGGCGTACAATTGGGTACGCTTAGCGTACTAGCTGAGAAGCTAGTACGCGGGCATATCACATGGTAATTTGATCGCAGGACCGATGCCTCGTATGCTGGGCATATGAGGGTTTAATGAAACCCTAATTTTAGGGTGTTGCACCCTATATAAACTCCTCAAGTCCCTAGGGTTGGGCTCTTTACCAACCCCCATACCTCATAAACCCTAAATTTCGACCCTTAGCCATCATTTTGTGTCTTTGAGCTCTTGAGATGAAGTTGGTGCTTATTTTGCTCATTTTGAAGGGATAGAAGAAGATTGAAGGTGCATTCCTTAGTGTGAAGTTTATAGATCCAGAATCATCACTCCTTTTGCAAGTCTTTTAAGGTATAAAGTTCATTCATTGTCAACTCTTTGATTAGATATTTTCATGTTATGATTTTATGCTTCTTTGTCCCTTTTTGGTTGGTCTTGATGGGTTAAGGCCGTATTAAAAGCCAAATCTTGTAGATCTGGATATTTGGAGGGTTCTTTATGCATAAAGGTGCAAACTTTATGGTGTTTATGGGATCATGAATGTATTAAGTCATTTATTAAGTTCTTTTGAGCTCTAAGATCCTCATTAAGCCATGAATGCACGTAAAGTTGGCAAATTTACATGATAAACCATCTTATTGAAGTCAGATCTAAGTTTGGATGGAGGTCTTAATCGATTAAGAGCTGGAAAAATGGAAGTTGGCCAAATGGGTGAGTATGTTGGGCATACAAGAAGGTATGCTTAACGTATAAGCCCTAAAGCGAGTACGCTGCGCGCACGTGTTGAGTACGCCCCATGTACTCAACAGATTGGGCTTCGGATGATTGGGCTTCGGTTTGGGCCATTTTCGGATTTAGATGCTTAGGGCCTTGTTGGGCCATCACGTTTTGGGCTGATACTTGTTTGGGTTTGCTTGGAAAAGGCTCTATTTTAGACTCTTTGTGTGAGTTGGGATCCAATTATTGATTGAATGATTACTTTGTAATTTATAGCGCGGGGATTTTAGCAGGCCAACAGCCAGAGGTTATTTCTGTGATATTCGATAGTGCGAGGTGAGTTTCGTCACTGTGTTTGGCGGGTCGAAGGCACCAATTCCGGGCCATAATTTTGTGATGTTAGGATGCTATATGTTCGCGTGACTCTTGCATGTGTTATGTACTCTTATCCTTACGGGGCGGGGCCCAATGACCATGTTGTATGCTATGTATCATTGTGATTATTGCATATGTATGTGTTTATATGTTATATGCTTATATGTATACCGGGCAGGGCCCGATCTGTATACCGAGTGGGGCTCGATGCTGGGCAGAGCCCATTATGTGTCTATTATGTATGGTATGTGGTATCTTGGGGAACTTACTATGCTTTGTGCTTACAGTTTTCAGTTTATGTTTCTGGTACTTTTGGTTCCAAAGGGAAGAGTTCAGGATGATTGCAGAGCACACACCACTCGATTCCGCATTTTGTGTTTTACTCTGATATCGATGATGTATCGATACATTTTGATAACTTGGTTTTATGATAATGATATGGTTTGATGTTTATTAATCTAAAAACAAAACATTTTATGGTCTTATTTTTGGGACGTTACAAGTTGGTATCAGAGCCTTGGTTTGAGAGATCCAGACATACTCTCGGGTGTGTTTGAACTCAAACTGAGGATTTGGTAAGTTTTTTTTTCAAAAAAGAGATGTTTTAAAGAAAGGAATTTTCTAAGACAAGGAAGGGTGTGGTGCATGCAATCGACCGGGCTCAAGTAAGTTTTCCCAAAATACTCATACATGTTATCTGATGTGATTTGATCTGTGAATCTGTGAATTGCATGCTAGTTAGGGCTAAGGATCTGCTCAATTTTTGCATGATAGAATGCTAAGAGAGTTGCCTTTCTATGCCTATTATATGATCTTGTAGACTTGCATGCTAGTAGGAACGCTTAGCGTATAAGCCCTAAATGAAGGAGTATGCTGGGCGTATAAGTAGGTACGCGTACGTACAAGCCCTAAAGCGAGTACGCTACGCATACGTGCTGAGTACGCCCCGCATACTCAACAGATTGGGCTTCGGTTTGGGTCATTTTTGGAGTTAGATGCTTAGCTCCTTGTTGGGCCATCAGGTTTTGGGTTGATACTTGTTTGGGTTTTCTTGGAAAAGGCCCATGAAAGAGATTTGGGTCCAATTTGGAAAATTGGGCCCCAATTGGGCTTGGAATGATTATTGTGGAATTTTGGGTTTTTGGACATTTTGGATTGGGATTGCGCCTTGGGCCAAACATAGGGAAGGGTAAAAAGGTCTTTTACCCTAGTTTAGACTCTTTTTGTGAGTTGGGATCCAATTATTGATTGGATGATTATTTTGTAATTGATAGCACGAGGATTTTAGCGGGCCAGCAACCAGAGATTCTTTCTGTGAGATTCAACAGTGCGATGTGAGTTTCCTCACTGTGTTTGGCGGGTCGAAGGCACCAATACCGACCCATGATTTTGTTATGTTAAGATGCTAGATGTTTGTGTGACTCTTGCAGGTGTTATGTACTCTTATGCTTACCGGGTGGGGCCCGATGACCATTTTGTATGTTATGTATCTTTGTGATTATTGCATGTATATGTGTTTATATGTTATATGTTTATATGTATGTCGGGCGGGGCCCAATCTGTATACCGAGTGGGGCTCTATGCTGGGCAGGGCCCATTATGTGTCTATTATGTATAGTATGTGGTATCTTGGTGAACTCACTAAGCTTTGTGCTTACAATTTTCAGTTTATGTATCTGGTACTTTTGGTTCCAAAGGGAAGAGCTCGGGATGATTGTAGAGCACACACCACTCGATTCCGCATTTTGTGTTTTACTCTGATATCAATGATGTATCGATACATTTTGACAACTTGGTTTTATGATAATGATATGGTTTGATATTTATTAATCTAAAAACAAAAAAATTTATGGTCTTATTTTTGGGACGTTTCAAGTTGGTATCATAGCCTTGGTTTGAGGGATTCAAACATAATCTCGGGTGTGTTTGAACTCAAACTGGGGATTTGGTAAAGTTTTTTTCAAAAAAGAAATGTTTTAAAGAAATGAATTTTCTAAGACAAGCAAGGGTGTGGTGCATGCAATCGACCGAGCTCAAATAAGTTTTCCCAAAATACTCCTACATGTTATCTGATATGATTTGATCTGTGAATCCGTGAATTGCATGCTAGTTAGGGCTAAGAATCTGGTCAGTTTTTGCATGATAGAATGCAAGGAGAGTTGCCATTGCATGCCTATTATATGAGCTTATAGACTTGCATGCTACTAGGAAGTCTTAGCGTACAAGCCCTAAATGGGGGAGTACGTTGGGCGTACAAGTAGGTACGCATAGCGTACAAGCCCTGAAGCGAGTACTCTGCGCATACATGCTGAGTACGCCCAGCGTACTCAGCATATTGGGCTTCGGTTTGGGCAATTTTTTGACTTAGATGCTTAGGGCCTTGTTGGGCCATCAGGTTTTGGGTTGATACTTGTTTGGGTTTGCTTGGAAAAGGCCCATGAAAGAGATTTGGGCCCAATTTGGAAAATTGGGCCATAATTGGGCTTGGAATGATTGTTGAGGAATGTTGGGCTTTTGGACATTTTAGATTGGGATTGGGCCTTGGGTCAAACATAAGGAAGGGTAAAAAGGTCTTTTACCCAAGTTTAGACTCTTTTTGTGAGTTGGGATCCAATTATTTATTGGATGATTATTTTGTAATTGATAGCGCGTGGATTTTAGCGGGCCAACAGCCAGAGATTCTTTCTATGAGATTCAACAGTGCGATGTGAGTTTCCTCACCGTGTTTGGCAGGTCGAAGACACCAATGCCGACCCGTGATTTTGTTATGTTAATATGCTAGATGTTTGTGTGACTCGTGCATGTGTTATCTACTCTTATGCTTACCGGGCGGGGCCCGATGACCATTTTGTATGTTATGTATCTTTATCATTATTGCATGTGTATGTGTTTATATGTTATATGTTATATGTTTATATGTATGTCGGGCGGGGCCCGATCTGTATACTGAGCGGGGCTCAATGCTGGGCATGGCCCATTATGTGTCTATTATGTATGGTATGTGGTATCTTGGGTAACTCACTATGCTTTGTGCTTACAGTTTTCAGTTTATGTATCTGGTACTTTTGGTTCCAAAGGGAAGAGCTCGGGATGATTGTAGAGCACACACCACTCGATTCCGCATTTTGTGTTTTACTCTAATATCAATGATGTATCGATACATTTTGATAACTTGGTTTTATGATAATAATATGGTTTGATGTTTATTAATCTAAAAACAAAAATTTTTATGGTCTTATTTTTTGGACGTTACAAGTTGGTATCATAGCCTTGGTTTGAGGGATTCAGACATACTCTCGGGTGTGTTTGAACTCAAACTGGGGATTTGGTAAAGTTTTTTTCAAAAAAGAAATGTTTTAAAGAAATGAATTTTCTAAGACAAGCAAGGGTGTGGTGCATGCAATCGACCGAGCTCAAGTAAGTTTTCCCAAAATACTCATACATGTTATCTGATATGATTTGATCTGTGAATCTGTGAATTGCATGCTAGTTAGGGCTAAGGATCTGGTCAGTTTTTGCATGATAGAATGCTAGGAGAGTTGCCTTTGTATGCCTATTATATGACCTTATAGACTTGCATGCTAGTAGGAACGCTTAGCGTACAAGCCCTAAATGGGGGAGTACGCTGGGCGTACAAGTAGGTATGCATAGCGTACAAGCCCTAAAGCAAGTACGCTGCGCATACGTGCTGAGTACGCCCCGCATACTCAGCATATTGGGTTTCGAATGCTTGGGCTTCGGTTTGGGCAATTTTTGGACTTAGATGCTTAGGGCGTTGTTGGGCCATCAGGTTTTGGGTTGATACTTGTTTAGGTTTGCTTGGAAAAGGACCATGAAAGAGATTTGGGCCCAATTTGGAAAATTGGGCCATAATTGGGCTTGGAATGATTATTATGGAATTTTGGGCTTTTGGACATTTTGGATTGGGAGTGGGCCTTGGGCCAAACATAAGGAAGGGTAAAAAGGTCTTTTACCCAAGTTTAGACTCTTTTTGTGAGTTGGGATCCAATTATTTATTGGATGATTATTTTGTAATTGATAGCGCGTGGATTTTAGCGGGCCAGCAGCGAGAGATTCTTTCTGTGAGATTCAACAGTGCGATGTGAGTTTCCTCACCGTGTTTGGCAGGTAGAAGACACCAATGCCGACCCGTGATTTTATTATGTTAAGATGCTAGATGTGTGTGTGACTCTTGCATGTGTTATGTACTCTTATGCTTACCGGGCGGGGTCCGATGACCATTTTGTATGTTATGTATCTTTGTGATTATTGCATGTGTATGTGTTTATATGTTATATGTTTATATGTATGTCGGGCGGGGCCCGATCTGTATACTGAGCGGGGCTCGATGCTGGGCATGGCCCATTATGTGACTATTATGTATGGTATGTGGTATCTTGGGTAACTCACTATGCTTTGTGCTTACAGTTTTCAGTTTATGTATCTGGTACTTTTGGTTCCAAAGGGAAGAGCTCGGGATGATTGTAGAGCACACACCACTCGATTCTGCATTTTGTGTTTTACTCTGATATCAATGATGTATCGATACATTTTGATAACTTGGTTTTATGATAATGATATGGTTTGATGTTTATTAATCTAAAAACAAAAAAATTTATGGTCTTATTTTTGGGACGTTACAAGTTGGTATCATAGCCTTGGTTGGAGGGATTCAGACATACTCTCGGGTGTGTTTGAACTCAAACTGGGGATTTGGTAAAGTTTTTTTCAAAAAAGAAATGTTTTAAAGAAATAAATTTTCTAAGACAAGCAAGGGTTGATGGGTTTTGAGCATTTTAACACTCCTAAGTGTACATGCAACCGTAGAAAACCTTGGATCTATGTTTGTCTATAATACATGCAAAATATGATTTCCAAGGTTCATAATCCTATCTAGCATACATGGGGAACTTTTAACATGAAAGATGGCTAGAATTACATACCTTGTAGTTGTTATGATTCCTTGAAAACGTTGAGAGCCTAGCACCCCAAGTGTGATGCCTCAAATGTTTCACACAACACCAAATGCTTTGGAATAACTTTAGAGAATGTATAACACTTGTAAAAATCGGCTTGCCCTCTCTTGTTCTTAGTGTAGCCGATTTTGGTGAGTATCATGTTCCTTATATAGTGTGTCACATCTACGGTTACACCATGTAAACCCTAATGTGACATGACTCTTCATTTCCATGACCCATGGGTTTGTAACTCCCATGGAGCATCCAATGGGTTTAACCCAACTTGATAACGCATGGAGCCTTTTAGCCCACTATACAAGTTATGGATGATTTACATAATCAACCCATATATTTAATTAGTCATCTTTTGATCATTTAATTAATTCCAAATTAATTCTTGATCAACGCTAATTAAATAATACTATTAATATATTAGAACTTATAATATATTAATAAACCACAAGTGTTATTTCTCTCATTTAGTCTATCCAAATGCATGATGCCATGCAACCCAAATGGACCATGTCGGGTCGGGTCAAGTACATACCAGAAATAGTTATGGACTTAGACACCTTATCCAACAGTCTCCCACTTGGATAAGTCTAATAACTATAACTGCAAGTATGACTTCAGGAACCAATCAGCAATCGTAGCTCTTTTCAAGGTCTTTCGGAACTGAGAAGTTGATGATACGCCTTTTCAGATAAGTGATCATATAATCCTCTGTTCTAGATATGAGCCGGACAAATACATGGAACAATGTCTTACTTTTGTCCAGCAGTTTGTTTCTCGATTTCCGATTTGTTTGACATAGAACTTAATTGAACACATCAACTTAGTTCTGACCAGGCCCGATACATAGGTCAAAACAAAATCATCGAGGGGCCCAGATATCGCTTCTAATCCAAGAAGGAACAGATAAACTTCGACTCATATGCTTGTTCTACTACTTGTTAAATCACACACAATCGCACGTTTTATAACATCGAGTTACCAATGCGTTTTTGCACGATCAATGCATAACCAACTCATAGTCAACAAGTCATATCTCTAGGTTTGAAGACTTATATGATATTACCGTCTCGCGATCACTCGAGATAAATTCCATGAAGTGATACCAGCGAGCGTGGGTTGAATCCAATACTCAGAACTTATGAGCACTCATGAGTGTTGAGGCCATGTCCAACATCTTAAACCTCTACAACCAACTCATGACAGTCTTAATTTATATTTACTTCCAACATATGACTGACTGTGGATAATTTGAATAATATGTAGAACACAACATAAATATTCAGGAAGTCAAAAACATGCAAAAGAAATAATAGTAAACGATTGACAAAAGATAGCAACACTTTACTCATAAATAAACACAACTTTTATTCATCATCAAATGTCAATTACACTTTACAAATTTCAAAAATTATCTAACTATTAAAACTAATATCATCCTTCAGCCCTATGCTCCTTGCGTGCTGGAGATGCTTAGCCCTACCCAGTCCCTTCGTGAGGGGATCTGTCGGGTTCTCATCCGATGATACCCTCTTTGCCGCGAGGATTCCTTCTTCTATTCGATGTCTGATGAAATGGTATTTTCTGTCAATGTGTCTGGATCTCCCGTGATCCCTTGGTTCCTTTGCTAAGGCAACAACACTTTCACTATCACAGAAAATCTCTATGGGCTCCTTTATAGCTGGTACAACTCCAAGGTCTCCAATGAAGTTCTTTAGCCATATCGCCTCCTTTGCTGCCTCGCTTGCCGCTATATACTCTGATTTGCAAGTTGAATCAGCCACTGTCTCCTGCTTGGAAATTTTCCAAGAAATTGCTCCTCCCTTTAAGGTAAAGACCCAGCCCGACTGAGAGCGAAATTATCCCTATCAGTCTGGAAGCTAGCATCACTATACCCTACAACTCTCAAGTCATCACTCCCACCAAGGGTAAGGACCCAGTCCTTAGTCCTCCGCAGGTACTTGAGAATGTTCTTTACCACCGTCTAGTGAGCCTTACCAGGGTTCCCCTGATACCTGCTAACCATGCTCAAAGCAAAGGCTACATTAGGACGAGTGCAGGTCATAGCATACATGATCGAGCCTACTACAGAAGCATAAGGTACTCGACTCATTTCTGCTATCTCAACCTCGGTACTCGGGATCTGAGTTTTACTCAATCTAGCGTTACTCTGGATGGGTAACTCTCCTTTCTTGGAATCTTGCATGCGGAATCTCTTCAGCACTTTATTCAAGTATGTACTTTGACTAAGTCCAATTAGTCTTTTACTCCGGTCTCTCAGAATCCTTATCCCTAGAATATAGGCAACTTCTCCTAGGTCCTTCATAGCAAAACACTTCCCAAGCCAGGACTTCACTTCCTGCAAGGTTGGGATGTCATTTCCTATGAGTAGTATGTCATCCACATACAATACCAAAAAGCTTACTATACTCCCACTAGCCTTGACATATACACAAGATTCATCTTCACTTCTCGAAAAGCCAAACTCTTTGACTTTCTCATCAAAGCAAAGATTCCATCTGCGAGGTGCTTGCTTTAATCCATAAATGGATTTCTCAAGCTTACACACTCTATTAGGGTTCTCTGTACTGACAAAACCCTCTGGCTGATTCATGTAAACATCCTCAGCCAACTTCCCATTGAGGAAAGCGGTTTTGACATCCATTTGCCATATTTCATAGTCATGAAATGCAGCAATGGCTAACAACACCCTAATAGACTTAATCTTGGCTACTGGTGAAAAGGTCTCATCATAATCAACTCCTGGAGTTTGAGAAAAGCCCTTTGCCACCAGTCGTGCCTTATAAGTGTGTACATTACCATCTATGTCGTTCTTCTTCTTGAAGATCCATTTGCACCCTACTGTCTTACGACCTGGTACATTGTCAACCAAGTTCCAAACTTGATTGGCATACATGGATTGTATCTCGCTGTCCATTGCCTCTTTCCATTTAGCAGACTCGGGGCCTGCCATGGCTTCTGCATAGCTGTTAGGTTCATCCAGACTTACCAGTGTCTCATCACTGATAAGTGTCTCATCTTCCGCAGTAATATGGAAACCATAGTAGTGCTCAGGTGCATTCCTAACCCTTGTGGAACGCCTCAGATGTACATACTTGTCAATTGGATCAACATGAGTTTCCTCCTCAAGTTGACTGCTAGGCTTTGAGGTTCCTTCACCACTTGACTCTTGAAGTTCTTCAAGGTTAATTTGCCTCCCACTGTTTCCTTGTATTAAGAACTCTCTTTCTCGAAAGACACCCCTCCTTGCTACAAAGACCACATTCTCACTGGGTCTGTAGAAGAGGTAACCAAAGGATTTTTGTGGGTAGCCGATGAAAATACACCTCTCACTTCGAGGTTCGAGCTTGTCGTGAGTCTCGTGTCTCACGAAAGCTTCGCAACCCCAAATCTTGATGTGGGCTAGACTAGGAACTTTTCCAGTCCACATCTCGTGAGGTGTTTTGGAAACCTTCTTTGTAGGGACCAGATTAAGGATATGGGCGGCAGTCTCTAAGGCATACCCCCAGAATGAGATTGGTAGCGAAGCTCGAATCATCATGGAATGAACCATGTCCAACAAGGTTCGATTACGCCTCTCAGCTACACCATTCAATTGTGGTGTCCTGGGAGGTGTCAATTGTGAGACAACCCCACATTCCCTAAGATAGTCGAGGAACTCTGTACTAAGATACTCACCACCGCAATCGGATCGAAGCATTTTAATGTTCCTGCCCAATTGATTCTCGACTTCCTGTTTAAACTCTTTAAACCTTTCGAAAGTCTCTGACTTATTCTTGATTAATTAGACATATCCATATCTACTATAATCATCTATAAAAGTCACATAATAACGATTAGCATCCCTTGTGGCAGTTTTGAAGGGTCCACGCACATCTGTGTGCACTAGATCCAACAAAACTTCACCCCTAGCACAAGAACCTGTGAAGGGTGACTTTGTCATTTTTCCAAGTAAACATGATTCACAACTACCATCTGACTTTAAGTCAAATGACTCCAAGACTCCATCCTTTTGGAGTTGGCCTATGCGTTTCTTGCTTACATGTCCAAGACGACAGTGCCATAATGATGCTTTATCCAAGTTATTATCATTAGTAGAATCAATACACAACACATTATTTCCTAAATTATCTACAACAGACACAGCTTCATACACACCATCACAAGGTAATGCTTTAAAAAAAACACATTATTAAAGAAAGCATTTATTCCACCAACTTCATTATCAAAAGAAAAGGTAAAACCTTGTTTGTACAAAGCATGAAAGGAAATAACATTTCTTGCCATTTCAGGCGAATAACAACATTTATTCAAATCTAAAGTAAACCCACTACTTAGCAACAAAGTATAAACTCCAATCTTGGTGATAGGTGAAACTTTCCTATTCCCCATGATCAAGTTTATCTTTCCATGCTCCACATTCTCACTTCTTCTCAGTCCCTGCAAATCAGAACAAATATGAATACCACAACCGGTATCAAGGAACCAAGAGTTAGAATAAGGTGAGTTATTAGATAATATAGTGTAAATACCTGCATGGTTGGGTTTCACTTTCCCATCCTTCAAATCTTGCTGGTACTTCGGGCAGTTCCGCTTCCAGTGTGCATTTTCATGGCAATAGAAGCATTCAGCCTCTTTTGGGTCAACAGAAGGAGTGACAAAACCTTTCTTGGTTCCGCTTGAAGAGGAGCCATCAAGGGTCTTACCCTTGGTACCCTTCGAAGGGTTCTTCCTCTTCTTCCCTCTACCTTTCCGGATTGCCAGGACAGGTGCGGAGTTTGGAGTAGGAGTAGGAGTGGTAACAACCGACTTACCTTTAAGACCTGATTCTGCGGTCTTTAGGAGTCCTTGAAGTTTGCTGAGGGTGACTTCTTCCTTGTTCATGTGGTATGTCATGCGGAACTGATCATAACACGATGGTAAGGAGTGCAAAATGATATCTATTGCTAACTCCTCTGGAAATTTCACATTCAGCTTCATCAAACGGTCCACATACCTCTGCATTTTCTGCATGTGGCCCGTGATGGGTTCACCATCTTTCATTCGGGTTGTTATCATGGAGGAGATGATTTCATATCGCTCTTGACGAGCACTCTGATGGTAGCGGTCCATCAAATCCTGGTGCATCTCAAAAGGATAGTAGTCCTCATAGGACTTTTGGAGCTCGGCTGTCATAGTGGCCATCATGATGCATGCCACTTTGGTAGCATCTCTTTCATGTGCCTCATATTCAGCAAACTCCTCAGGAGTAGCAGTCGGCTCGGGTACCTTAAGCTCCTTGTCGAGAACATATTATTTGTTCTCGTATCGAGTGACCATCCTGATGTTTCTGATCCAATCAGTAAAGTTGGATCCATCAATGATGACTCTCCCACAAAGGTTCATGAGAGAGAAGGAGCCGGTAGGGTTTGAGCCAGGAGCAGCATTGTTGGTAGACATCTGAAAAGAAGAAAAGACAAGTTTAGTTTAGATATAAAGATAGTCCTTAATAAAACACCCAAATGTAATATTAAGGCTAGGATCCAATCACAATATATTATAACTTAGAAGAGGGATGCCGTAATCTAAGCTAAAACATATTTGAAAGGTAGGTGAATGACGATTCACCAATTTCCACCATGAAAACGAAATATATAAATTATTAGGTTTTATTTGGTTTTAGAAACTCCTAGATTCTTTTGAGATTCATTGAACTTTTCAATGGCATGTTTCAATCTCGAGTGTGCCCTTCATGTTTTGTGACTGGGATATCGAGGATCACAAAACAAGGTGTGAAGTAACCATGAAAATTACATGGTACCCTTAATGTTTTTCACTTGATCGATGTGCCGGTAAACCACACGCGCTCCACCGACCTATGAAAAACCTTAAGTCACCCTTTGCCTACCTTGTTAAGTCCAAGTTAGTGTGCCGGTTAACCACACACGCTCCACTAACGACTTAATCAAAGTGCAAAGTGTAATTTCATAGGTTAGCACCTTATTCACATTTTCCTAAAGTAACTAAGATTGGGAATTTATAAAACATTTAGTTACTTTATAATAATCATTATACTTTTAATGAGAATTTTAAGTCATTGTCCTACCCGTTCGGCTAACGACCCTCCACCAGTCAAGGAAGCGGTGGGTGAGAGTGGACACCCATTAAGCTGCCATTTTATAGGCAACAACCTTATACCCCCCTTATAGACTGGCTTCGTGAATGAGGCCTACTAACGGTAAAACGATTTGATCTTATACATATATATATATATATATATATATATATATATATATATATATATTATTAAACTTATAATATTATAAAGTATAAGGGTTGAATTTTAACATTTAAAATTCTAGGGGTTGGAACTAAAGTTTATTAAGATGGCTTTACATGTTCCAAAACTTGAGGGCAAGTTTTGTAACTTTACAAAACCTTTCAATTCATAACTTGTGAGTTATTAAAATGAAGACTCTTCATTTTTGTAACTTATGTGTTCTTTTAATGGCTTTAATACAAAGAGGCTTTTGGTTATCCATAACTTGAGGACAAGTTATGGACTCCATTAAAACACATAAAGATCATGAATTCAACATTAATCAAGTAATTCCTATGATCTATCAAGAACTCATAAGAACATGAACATAAATGGATTAGAACAATCATTACACCATCTAAAACAAGTTTAATAACACCAAAACAGTTTAGGGTAATGTTTCTAGTCCATTTCCAGCAGCAAAAGTCGAAAATCTGCATTTTGAGGCTCTTACTCGTCAAGTGCACGAACCTACTCGACGAGTAGGATGAGTTTAGTCATGGACTCGATGAGTCCCGCCCATGGACTCGGCGAGTTCATCATGCAGACAGCAAGAAAATCGACTTTTTTTTCACTATTTTGCATCAAGTATCAACAAACAAGTCTAGGCTCTGATTCCACTGATGGGTTTTGAGCATTCTAACACTCCTAAGTGTACATGCAACCCTAGAAAACCTTGGATCTATGTTTGTCTATAATACATGCAAAATATGATTTCCAAGGTTCATAATCCTATCTAGCATACATGGGGAACTTTTAACATAAAAGATGGCTAGAATTACATACCTTGTAGTTGTTATGATTCCTTGAAAACCTTGACAGCCTAGCACCCCAAGTGTGATGCCTCAAATGTTTCACACAACACCAAATGCTTTGGAATAACTTTAGAGAATGTATAACACTTGTAAAAATCGGCTTGCCCTCTCTTGTTCTTAGTGTAGCCGATTTTGGTGAGTATCATGTTCCTTATATAGTGTGTCACATCTAGGGTTACACCATGTAAACCCTAATGTGACATGAATCTTCATTTCCATGACCCATGGGTTTGTAACTCCCATGGAGCCTCCATGGAGCATCCAATGGGTTTAACCCAACTTGATAACCTATGGAGCCTTTTAGCCCACTATACAAGTTATGGATGATTTACATAATCAACCCATATATTTAATTATTCATCTTTTGATCATTTAATTAATTCCAAATTAATTCTTGATCAATACTAATTAAATAATACTGATAATATATTAGAACTTATAATATATTAATAAACCACAAGTGTTATTTCTCTCATTTAGTCTATCCAAATGCATGATGCCAAGCAACCCAAATGGACCATGTCGGGTCGGGTCAAGTACATACCAGAAATAGTTATGGACTTAGACACCTTTGTTGGGTTTTAGTATACTACAACATCCTATGGTGCACATACAACCCTAAATACCTTGGATCTATGTTTTCTCTATTATACATGCAAATATGAAGTTTCCAAGATATTACCCTATACTAGCATGTAAATATCATATACTTGGGTAATAAAATAGATAGAATAGATACCTTTTTTTTTATGTAACTTGTCTTCATCAAGCCTGAGTGTCTAGTGCCTCAAGTGTGACACCTCAAATGGTTCACACAACACCATGAACACTTGGAATAACCTTGAGAATAAGGATACTTTGGTTCTCTCTAGTGAAATCGGCCTTGCCCTTTTGTGTACACACACTAGTTCCAATTTCACCAACCAAGGACATCTTTATATAGTGTGGAGATTAGGGTTAAACCCTAATACCCATGACCTTTCATTTCATATGATCCATGGGTTAAACACTCCATGGACTATCCATGAAAGCTTAGCCCAACCTAAATGAACTTGGCCCATCACACACATATATCTTAGAGTCCATATTTAATTAGTTCCTTTTGATCACTTAATTAATTATAAATTAATTCTTGATCAATACTAATTAAATAATATGATTATATATTAATATATTAGAACTTATAATATATTAATATAAATCACTAGTATCCTTTTTCCTCATCTTGTCTATCCAATTGTCCCGATGCCATGCAACCCAAATGGACCATGCCGGGTCGGGTCAAGTCTTACCAATTATAGTTATCGACTTAGACATTAATGATGGGTTTTGAGCATTCTAACACTCCTATGGTGTACATGCAACCCTAGAAACCTTGGATCTATGTTTGACTATGATACATGCAAATAATTATTTTTCCAAGGTTCTTATCCTATCTAGCATGGCATGGGGAACTTGAATCAAATCAAGTTAGTATAATTACTTACCTTGTAGTTGTAGTTGATTGCTTGGAGTTTTAGAGCCTAGCACCAATAGTGTGGATGCCTCAAATGGAAATCACAAATCACCACAAACTTGGAACTTTGAGAGAATAGTAATCACCTTCTTGAAATCGGCCCTCTTACTTTACTCACCACAACTCATGTGATTTCAAGAACCAAAGCCTCCTTTATATAGTGTGGTGGATTAGGGTTACATTCATGTAAACCCTAATACCCATGTCTTTTCATTTCCATGAGATCCATGGGTTAAAGCTCCATGGAGTATCCATGGACTTTTCATGCAAGCCTAGCCCATTCCAAATAAGCATTAGTCCACACTATATAAATACAAGAGCCCATATTTAATTAGTCATACTTTTGATCTCTAAATTAATTCTAGATTAATTATAGATCAGTACTAATTAAATAATATGATTTTATATTAATATATTAGGACTTATAATATATTAATAAATCATAACTTATACTATTCTCAAACGATTATCCATAAATTGTTCGGGTGAAGTGCAACCCAAATGGACCATGCCGGGTCGGGTCAAGTACATACCAAATATAGTTATGGACTTAGACACTATATCCAACAGTCTCCCACTTGGATAAGTCTAATAACTATAGTTGCAAGTATGGCTTCAGGAACCGATCAGCAATCGTAGCTCTGTAAACTCTGTTGAACTATGAAGCGCCATTTTAGATAAGTGATCATATAATCATCTGTTCTAGATATCAGCCGGACAAATACATGGAACATGGTCTTGTTTATTATCCAGCATTTGTTTCCCGATTTTCGATTTGTTTGACATAGAACTTAACTGAACACATCAATTTAGTTCTGACCGGGCCCGGTACATAGGTCAAAACAAAATCATCGAGTGGCCTAGATATCGCTTCTAATCCTAGAAGGAACAGATAAACTTCGACTCATATGTTTGCTCTACTACTTGTTGAATTACACACAAAAGCATGGCTTATAACATCGAGTTACCAATGCGTTTTCGTGCAATCAATGCATAACCAACTCATAGGCAACAAATCATATCTCTAGGTTTGAAGACTTATATGATATTACCGTCTCACGATCACTCGAGATAAATTCCATGAAGTGATACAAGTGAGCGTTGGTTGAATCCAATACTCAGAACTTATGAGCACTCATGAGTGTTGTAGCCCCGCTTTGTCTAACATCTTAGACCTCTACAAGCCAACCCATGACAGTCTTGATTCATATCTACTTCCAACATATGACCGACTGTGGAGAGTTTGAATAATATGATATAAACCATAACATAATTATTCTGGAAGTCAAAACATGCAAAAAGAAATAATAGTAAACGATTGACAAGAGATAGCAACACTTTACTCATAAATAACAGCTTTTATTTATCATCAAATATCAATTACATTTTACAAATTTCAAGATTATATAACTACTAAAACTAATATCATCCTTCAGCCCTATGCTCCGAGCATGCTGGAGATGCTTAGCCCGAGTCAGTCCCTTCGTGAGGGGATCTGCTGGGTTCTCATCCGATGATACCCTCTTTGCCACGAGGATTCCTTCTTCTATTCGATGTCTGATGAAGTGATATTTTCTGTCAATGTGTCTGGATCTCCCATGATCTCTTGGTTCCATGGCTAAGGCAACCGCACTATTGCTGTCACAGAAAATCTCCATTGGCTCCTTTATAGCTGGTACAACTCCAAGGTCTCCGATGAAGTTCTTTAGCCATATAGCCTCCTTTGCTACCTCGCTTGCTGCTATATACTCTGATTCACAAGTGGAATCAGCCACTGTCTCCTGCTTGGAACTTTTCCAAGTAATTTCCCCTCCGTTTAGAGTAAAGACCCAGCCCGAATGAGAGTGGAAATTATCCCTGTCAGTCTGAAAGCTAGCATCACTGTACCCTACAACTCTCAAGTCCTCACTGCCACCGAGGGTAAGGACCCAGTCCTTAGTCCTCCGTAGGTACTTGAGGATATTCTTTACCGCAGTCCAGTGTGCCTTGCCAGGGTTCCCCTGATACCTGCTAACCATGCTCAAAGCAAAGGCTACATCAGGTCGAGTACACGTCATAGCATACATGATCGATCCTACAGCTGAAGCATAAGGTATTCGACTCATTTCTGCTATCTCAGCCTCAGTACTAGGGCTTTGTGTCTTACTCAATCTGGCGTTACTCTATATGGGTAACTCTCCTTTCTTGGAGTTATGCATGTTGAACCTTTTCAACACTTTGTCCACATAGGTGCTTTGACTAAGTCCAATTAGTCTTTTACTCCTGTTTCTCAAAATCCTTATCCCTAGGATATAGGCAGCTTCTCCAAGGTCCTTCATAGCGAAACACTTCCCAAGCCAGGACTTTACTTCCTGCAGGGTTGGGATGTCATTTCCTATGAGTAGTATGTCATCCACATATAGTACCAAAAAGCTGACTATACTCCCACTAGCCTTGATATAGACACAAGATTCATCTTCACTCCTTGAAAAGCCAAATTCTTTGACTTTCTCATCAAAGCAAAGATTCCATCTGTGAGGTGCCTGTTTTAATCCATAAATGGATTTCTCGAGCTTACACACTCTACTGGGGTACTCTGTACTGACAAAACCCTCTGGCTGAACCATGTAAACATCTTCAGCCAACTTTCCATTAAGGAAAGCGGTTTTGACATCCATTTGCCATATTTCATAATCATGAAATGCAGCAATGGCTAACAGAACCCTAATAGACTTAATCTTGGCCACTGGTGAAAAGGTCTCATCATAATCAACTCCCGGAGTTTGAGAATAACCCTTTGCAACTAGTCGTGCCTTATAAGTGTGTACATTACCATCCATGTCGGTCTTCTTCTTGAAGATCCATTTGCACCCAACTATCTTACGATCAGGTACATTGTCAACCAAGTTCCAAACTTGATTGTCATACATGGACTGTATCTCGCTATCCATAGCCTCTTTCCATTTAGCAGCCTCAGGGCCTGCCATGGCTTCCGTGTAGCTGTTAGGCTCATCCAGTTTTACCAGTGTGTTATCACTGATAAGTGTCTCACCTTCTGCAGTAATATGAAAACCATAATAATGCTCAGGTGCATTCCTAACTCTGGTGGAACGCCTCAGAGGTATAGATTCTTCAGTCGGCTCAACATGAGTTTTCTCCTCAGGCTGAGGGCTAGGGTTTGAGGTACCTTCACCACTTGACTCTTGAATTTCCTCAAGGTCAATTTGCCTCCCACTGTCTCCTTGGCTCATGAATTCTCTCTCTCGAAAGAATCCTCTTCTTGCTACAAAGACCACATTATCACTGGGTCTGTAGAAGATGTAACCAAAGGATTTCTGTGGGTAGCCGATGAAAATACACCTTTCGCTTCGGGGTTCGAGCTTATCGTGAGTCTCGCGTCTCACGAAAGCCTCGCAACCCCAAATCTTGATGTGGTATAGATTGGGAACTTTTCCAGTCCACACCTCGTGAGGTGTTTTGTCAACCTTCTTTGTAGGGACTAGATTAAGGATATGGGCGGCAGTCTCTAAGGCATACCCCCAAAATGAGATTGGTAGCGAAGCTCGACTCATCGTGGAACGAACCATGTCCAACAAGGTCTGATTGCGCCTCTCAGCTACACCATTCAACTGTGGTGTCCTAGGAGGTGTCAATTGTGAGACAATCCCACATTCCTTAAGATGGTCAAGGAACTCAGTACTAAGATACTCACCACCACGATCGGATCGAAGCATCTTAATGTTCCTGCCCAACTGATTCTCCACTTCTTGCTTAAACTCTTTGAATTTCTCGAAGGTTTCTGACTTAGGCTTGATTAGGTAGACATATCCATATCTACTAAAATCATCAGTAAAAGTCACATAGAACCGATTAGCATCTCTTGTGGTGGTTCTGAAGGGTCCACACACATCCGTGTGTATGAGGTCCAACAAACCTTCACCCCTAGCACAAGTGCCAGTAAAAGGTGACTTTGTCATTTTACCAAGCAAACAAGATTCACAACTATCATCTGACTTTAGGTCAAATGACTCCAGGACTCCATCCTTTTGGAGTTGGCCTATGCGTTTCTTGCTTACATGTCCAAGACGACAATGCCATAAGGATGCTTTATCTAAGCTAGTGGAAGAGTTAATACACAATACATTATTTCCTAGATTATCTACAACAGATACAGTTTCATACACGCCATCACAAGGTAATGCTTTAAAATAAAGAAGTTTATTAAAGAAAGCATCAATACTACCATTATTATTATCAAAATAAAAGGTAAAACCTTGTTGATACAATGCATGAAAGGAAATAACATTTCTTGCCATTTCTGGCGAATAATAACATTTATTCAAATCTAATGTAAACCCACTATTTAGCACTAAGGAATAAATTCCTATCTTGGTGACAGGTGAAGCTTTCCTGTTTCCCATGATCAAGTTTATCTTTCCCTGCTCCACATTCTCACTTCTTTTTAGTCCCCGCAAATCACAACATATGTGAATACCACAACCTGTATCAAGGACCCAAGACTTAGAATGAGGTGAGTTATTAGACAATATAGTGTATATACCTGCATGGTTGGGTTTTACTTTCCCATCCTTCAAATCTTGCTAGTACTTTGGGCAGTTTCGCTTCCAGTGCGACTTTTCATGGCAATAGAAGCATTAAGCCTCATTAGGGTTAGCAGAAGGAGTGACAAAACCTTTCTTGGTTTTGCTTGAAGAGGAGCCTTCAAGGGTCTTACCCTTGGTACCCTTAGAAGGGTTCTTTCTCTTCTTCCCTTTGCCATGCCCGATTGCCAAGACATTGGTCGCAGTTGGAGTAGGAGTAGGAGTAGTAACAATCGACTTACCCTTTGGACCACTTTCGGCGGTCTTCAAGAGTCCTTGAAGTTTGCTGAGGGTGACTTCTTCCATGTTCATGTGATATGTCATGCGGAATTGATCATAACACGATGGCAAGGAGTGCAAAATGATGTCTATTGCTAACTCCTCAGGGAAGTTCACATTCAGCTTCAGTAAATGGTCCACATACCTTTTCATTTTCTGCATGTGGCCCGTGATGGGTTCACCATCCTTCATTCGGGTTGTTATCATGGAGGAGATTATTTCATATCGCTCTTGACGAGCACTTTTATGGTAGCGGTCCATCAAGTCCTGGTGCATCTCAAAAGGATAATAGTCCTCTTAGGACTTTTGGAGCTCGGCTGTCATGGTGGCCATCATGATGCATGCCACTTTTGTAGCATCTCTTTCATGTACCTCATATTCAGCAAGCTCTTCAGGAGTAGCAGTTGGCTCGGGTACCTTCAGCTCCTTGTCAAGAACATATTCTTTGTTCTCATACCGAGTGACCATCCTGATGTTTCTGATCCAATCTATAAAGTTGGACCCATCAAAGATGACTCTCCCAAAAAGATTCATGAGAGAGAAGGAGCTAGTATGGTTTGAGCCAGAAGCATTGTTATTGGAAGACATCTGAAAAGAAGAGGGAATAGATTAGATTAGATATAGAGATAGTCCTTAACAAAACACCCAAATGTAATATTAAGGCTAGGACCCAACACAATATTTTATAACTTAGAAGAGGGATGCCGTAATCTAAGCTATAAGATATTTGAAGGTAGGTGAATGACGATTCACCAATTTCCACCATGAAAAACGAAATATTTAATTAGGTTTTAATTGGCTTAGAAACTCCTAGATTCTTTGAGATTCATTGAACTTTCTTCAATGGCATGTTTCAATCTCGAGTGTGCCCTTCAAGTTTTGTGACTGGGATGCCGAGGATCACAAAACAAGGTGTGAAGTAACCATGCAAATTACTTGGTACCCTTAATGTATTACCCCTCAATCGATGTGCCGGTTAACCACACACGCTCCATCGATACTATGATAAACATTAAGTCACCCTTTACCTACCTTGTTAAGTTCAAGTTAGTGTGCCGGTTAACCACACACGCTCCACTAACGACTTAAACAAAGTGTAAAGTGTAATTTCATGGATTAGCACCTTATTCACATTTTCCTAAAATAACTAAGATTGGGAATTCAATAAAGTTTAGTTACTTTAGTATTATCATTATACTTTTAATGAGAATTTATAAGTCCTTGTCCTACCCGTTCGGCTAACAACCCTCCACCGATCAAGGAAGCGGTGGGTGAGAGTGGACACCAATTAAGTTGCCATTTTATAGGCAACAACCTTATACCCCCCTTATAGACCGGCTTCGTGAATGAGGCGTACTAGCGGTAAGACGACTTGATCTTATAAATATTATTAAACTTATAATATTATAAAGTATAAGGGTTGAATTTTAACTTTTAAAATTCTAGGGGTTGGAACTAAAGTTTTTAATATGACTTTACATGTTCCAAAACTTGAGGGCAAGTTTTGTAAACTTTCAAAACTTTTCATTTCTCATAACTTATGAGTTAATGGTTATTAAAAATGAAGACTCTTCATTTTTTGTAACCTATGTGTTCTTTTAATGGTTATTTATAAATGTGACTTTTGGTTATCCATAACTTAAGAACTAGTTATGGACTCCATTACAACACATAAAGATCAAGAATTAATCTAATCAATTATTAGCACATAATATCTATGATCTTCTAAACTCATATGTTTATGAATGTTCATATCAAAAATTTCAAGAATCGTAAGTACATATACAAAACTTGAAATTTTGATACGAGCTTTTGAACAAAACTTCGATTTTCAAGGTTTTTTTTTTGCATCAAGTATCAAATAAACAAACCAAGCTCTGATACCACTGATGGGTTTTGAGCATTCTAACACTCCTATGGTGTACATGCAACCCTAGAAACCTTGGATCTATGTTTGACTATGATACATGCAAATAATTATTTTTCCAAGGTTCTTATCCTATCTAGCATGGCATGGGGAACTTGAATCAAATCAAGCTAGTAGAATTACTTACCTTGTAGTTGTAGTTGATTGCTTGGAGTTTTAGAGCCTAACACCAATAGTGTGGATGCCTCAAATGGAAATCACAAATCACCACAAACTTGGAACTTTGAGAGAATAGTAATCACCTTCTTGAAATCGGTCCTCTTACTTTACTCACCACAACTCATGTGATTTCAAGAACCAAAGCCTCCTTTATATAGTGTGGTGGATTAGGGTTACATTCATGTAAACCCTAATACCCATGTCTTTTCATTTCCATGAGATCCATGGGTTAAAGCTCCATGGAGTATCCATGGACTTTCCATGCAAGCCTAGCCCATTCCAAATAAGCATTAGCCCACACTATATAAATACAAGAGCCCATATTTAATTAGTCATACTTTTGATCTCTAAATTAATTCTAGATTAATTATAGATCAATACTAATTAAATAATATGATTTTATATTAATATATTAGGACTTATAATATATTAATAAATCATAACGTATACTATTCTCAAACGATTATCCATAAATTGCTCGGGTGAAGTGCAACCCAAATGGACCATGCCGGGTCGGGTCAAGTACATACCAAATATAGTTATGGACTTAGACACTATATCCAACAATTAATCCAACAACCTTATCCAACAAGGGTGTGGTGCATGCAATCGACCGAGCTCAAGTAAGTTTTCCCAAAATACTCATACACGTTATCTGATATGATTTGATCAGTGAATCTGTGAATTGCATGCTAGTTAGGGCTAAGGATCTGGTCAGTTTTTGCATGATAGAATGCTAGGAGAGTTGCCTTTGTATGCCTATTATATGACCTTATAGACTTGCATGCTAGTAGGAACGCTTAGCGTACAAGCCCTAAATGGGGGAGTACGTTGGGGGTACAAGTAGGTATGCTTAGCGTACAAGCCCTAAAGCAAGTACGTTGCACATACGTGCTGAGTACGCCCCGCATACTCAGCATATTGGGCTTCGAATGCTTGGGCTTCGGTTTGGGCAATTTTTGGACTTAGATGCTTAGGGCCTTGTTGGGCCATCAGGTTTTGGGTTGATACTTGTTTGGGTTTGCTTGGAAAAGGACCATGAAAGAGATTTGGGACAATTTGGAAAATTGGGCCATAATTGGGCTTGGAATGATTATTGTGGAATTTTGGGCTTTTGGACATTTTGGATTGGGAATGGGCCTTGGGCCAAACATAAGGAAGGGTAAAAAGGTCTTTTACCCAAGTTTAGAATCTTTTTGTGAATTGGGATCCAATTATTGATTGGATGATTATTTTGTAATTGAGAGCGCGTGGATTTTAGCGGGCCAGCAGCCAGAGATTCTTTCTGTGAGATTCAACAGTGCGATGTGAGTTTCCTCACCGTCTTTGGTGGGTCGAAGGCACCAATGCCAACCCATGATTTTGTTATTTTAAGATGCTAGATGTTTGTGTGACTCTTGCATGTGTTATGTACTCTTATGCTTACCGGACGAGACCCGATGACCGTTTTGTATACTATGTATCTTTGTGATTATTGCATGTGTATGTGTTTATATGTTATATGTTTATATGTATGCCGTACGGGGCCCAATCTGTATACCGAGCGGGGCTCGATGCTGGGTGGGGCCCATTATGTGTCTATTATGTATGGTATGTGGTATCTTGGGGAACTCACTAAGCTTTGTGCTTACGATTTTCAGTTTATGTTTCATGTACTTCTGGTTCCAAAGGGAAGAGCTCGGGATGATTGCAGAACACACACCACTTGATTCCACATTTTGTGTTTTACTCTGATATTGATGATGTATCGATACATTTTGATAACTTTGGTTTGATGATAATGATATGGTTTGATGTTTATCAATCTAAAAACGAAAAATTTTATGGTCTTATTTTTGGGACGTTACAGTTATGTTCATGCTTTGATGAAGAAATCAATCTCACCACCATCATCAGACCCACAACCCAACTGGGTACCCAAGAAAAAAACCTCTATCCTTCAACAATGTCTATACAATCAGAAGCAAATTAGGACAAGTGCAGTTTGATACAACCCATCTGTGCTTACAGAAATCCACATGCATTCCTTATCCCTACAAATCGATACCCACGCAAAACCTCATCTACAAAATTTCAAGCTTATTTATCTCCAAACCTGTGTTCTTTACATTTTTAGAGGAGAACAAATCATAAGAAGATTAAACCTTATTTGGATCAGGGTCTTCTTCGATATGGTGAAACTAGTAAAACCAAGTCGGAGCTTGGCATCTTGCGATTCCATCTCCACTGACCCAAACACCAACATCAACACTCCAACCCTAACCCTCAGTTACGTTCCCTGCGATTCCCCCCACCTACCGTCGCTGGCAATCCGTAGCCACCATTTACTCTGACATGTAAAAGATCTACATCAGGAGGAGAAATTTGTAGAAACCCAATTTGATTTTAGTTTTGGAGCGAAGGTATTGAAGTAGACCAAATCGTCATGGATGGAACCCAGAATGTGTGAGCTTAGGAGTTAAAAACTGGCGACAGAACCATAGTGAGGTGCACAGGTAACGACGAACCATGAAAAGGGGGTGACATCAACATGGTTCCAGTTTTGGAGAAGTGTAGATCGGTGAGAGAGAGAAGAGAGTCTTTGAAAGAAATGAGGATGGTTCCATCGGAGTTAAGGATGTGTGTGGGCACCTTTCTATTGTTTTAATTATTAAAATATTAAAATAAATATTAAAAAATATAAATTAAAAATAAAAGGGTATAATAGTCATTTTAATTTTCGGACGGACCAATTCCACGTAGAAACATGGCCAAAAGGACCACGAAGATAAAAAAAAAAATCAAGGTTTGGACGGAAACCCAAAAAAAAAATACATACCATATGGACCATTTTTACAGTTGTCTTTTTTCAAATAATTAAAAAGTATAGGAACCAAAAATATAATTAACTCACATTAGGACCAAAAACATAATTTACTAATGTCCTATAAATAGTTAAAAATTATAGAGAATAAAAATATAATCCACTGAGAACTAAAAATATAATTTACTCTTTTTGACAATTAAAATGATCAATAGTAATTAGGCACTTCAAAAGAAAGGAAAGACACGACATAAGGTCGTAGACTATATATGGAAAGATATTTTATTTTTTGAATGTCACTTCAGTTTTTTCTTTATTCTCATTTCATTCCCCAAAACATAGAAAATTGTCACCTTTTACTATATTTCACTACCTTTTATTTTTCTATTTTTCTAAATATATTTTATACAAATATTATACTCATTTTGTAAAGAATTAAAAAAAAGAATTTTGATAAATTTTTTATAATTTTTAATAAATATATAATTTAATAAATAATACAAAACTAAGAAAAAGACTGACCAATCACACGATGAGAGAAAGTGAGGGATAGACTCCCCTCATATTTTCCCCGCACCCTCTAAAGCGCAACAACGGTATGGTATGTCAATGTAAGTGAAATCATCTTTCGGCCATTCTCCTCTCCATACCCTCCGGCCTAAAAGGCAAAATCAAAGAGATGAAAAGTAAAGGGAAACAAGAAAATGGGAGAAGTGTAGAGTGTATTACACATTTACAAGGTAATTTTGATCAATTTATGCAACAAAGATATATGATAGTTTGGATTTTATTTTTATTGATATACAATAAAATGAAATAACTTAAAAAAATCTACGCTTGAAAAATCGTTAAAATATATAGAAATACACAAGCTTCTAAATTCTATTTGAGTATTAATATATATCAATTAGTTATAAATTTAAGAAAAGTTGTAGTTACATGACCTTTACATAAAGAAGGAAAAAAAAAAAGCAAAGGAATAACTTTAAATCTGTTAAGAGGGTGGGCACGAAGCAAACTAGCAAAGACCGACGAGAACCTTGATGGGCTTTACAAGATCAAAAAGACCATCATCATTAAAGATAAAAAGTCAACACCAGAAATATTTTTCTTTTACTTAAATAATTAAGTTCATCGTGTATTTTCTACTTCCCTTTAATTAACATTTACATTTTTTTTCTTTACTTTTAATCAAATAATGCCCATCTGTATTTTTTGAGTTATTCATTGAAAAGCCCATCTAAACTAATAGAGTAATATCATAAAACTATTTTTTTCAAACTTTAACAAAATAACCACAATTATCTTGAAATAATAAGCTATTTTTCATCATAAAACTCTATAAAACCATTAATTGGGGAAAAAAACTTGTATTTTAAACTCAAAGACAGCAGCACTACTCAAATTCAACTCATATAAATAGTGCAATATAAAAGATGAGATGAGTGATATGAACACTTGTGCCAAATTCTCAAGTTGTTTTTTTTTTTTCGTTTCTTTAATTATCTTATGGGTTCCATTGCTCTTTCCAAGGAACGATGATTAGAAGAAACATGTTATAAGATCATGATCAATGCAAGAATCCTAGTCAGTATAGTCGGAGGATTCAAAACGTACTATGCTACATAACATACGTACCACACGATGCGTTTGCAATACAAACATGTCGTGAAGATGTTCTAAAATTCCAACACATTCTTCCATATAATATGTATAAATTAATGAATGCTATAAGATCATGGTTTATGCAACACCTTACGTCTTTTGAAAATGATTAAACATTATATAAGACAACCCCTTCCTAAAACTATTTTCTTCTTTAAATCCTTTTACTTGTAAGTTATATAAATAGTATATACACTAAAAAGTAATACATTATATATATATATATATATATATATATATATATATATATATATATATAAAAGGAAAACAAGACATGTTGTGGGGCATGTGCACAATATATTATGTACTCACCATAGTTGCTTTTTAGTGGGCACTCTTTGTCTATATAGAGTGTTCCCTGATCACCTATAAGCCATGACAATTACCAATACGTAGGGATGTAGAAGAACCGAACGAATACGAACGAGAGCTTGTTCATGTTCGTTCGTTTAAGTTAGTCGAACAAATAAACGAACACGAACGGATAAACGAACGAGTTTTTTTGTTCATGTTCATTCGTTTAACAAATTACATTGTTTATGTTCGTTCATTTATGTTCGTGAACATACTAAACGAACATAAACAAACGAAGATAAACAAACATAATTGAACCTATATGAACATAAATGAACATATACTATAATAATGTAATCAAACACAATTAAACATATATGAACATAAAAGGAACTTATATAAACGAACATAAATGAACGTAAACAAATAACATAAACGAACACTCACGAACATAATTGAACGAACGAGACCATTATTCATGTTCATTCGTTTAACTAAACGAACAAGAATTTGTGTTCATGTTCGTTCATTTATTAAATAAACGAACGTAAACGAACTTCCCGCAGTTCGATGAACGTTCACGAACAGTTCGATGAACGTTCAGTTCGTTTACAGCCCTACCAATAAGACTTATGAAACCCTACAAGTAAAACTACTTAAAAATCACTCACTTATGGGCTTGTGCGACCTTGCAAATACACCTTATGGGGTCAGAACCCATGCGCAAACCAACTCGCAATAAGAAACCCTAAAAAGCACCCTGCGTTTTGGCTAGTTTTTCAATGACTTTTGCTTTAATTTGTTAAGACAGGGCTCCAACCTCTAGATTTGAACTCCCACAATGTCCTAATTGATAAAGCTTCCAACTTTATCTATTTATATGAACCCAAATGCACAAGATCTAAAGTTGAACATCAAAAAGGGGACAAAAGACAACCTACTTTGCATGGCCAAGAGAACAAGCTCTAAGATGCCAACTTTCTTAATAAGAATGGTCCAAATAACAACTCTATGTGCTTATAAAGAAATGGATTCATCACTACTCCAAGCTCACCACCAAAATGGGAAAGTTGAGAGCTTTATACTCATAAAGGTCTAGAAGATAAGCAAGCTTTCTGGATCTACATCACCCCTTGCTTCCACACACCAAAATCGAGTCTTCTTCTTCAAGTCTTGACCACAAAGATGATAAGCTCTCAAGAGGATTTTAAGCTAAACTATGATATGAGAGGGCTATGGTTTGCTAAGACACTCTCTAGGGTTGATGGAGGTTGAGAATGATCCAACCCTAGAGGCTTAAGTGTCTTTAAATAACTCTTAAACCTTAAAAATCCAGGCATCCCAAGGAACTAGGCGCCCCACGCTTTACAAGAGCGCTCCGCTCTTTCTCGGCTGGACAAGCCCAATAGCGAATTTCAAGTCCAACAAGGTCCATTCATGATGAATTCTAAACAATTTAATTACACGTACCGAAAATAGGATATTACACATGTCCTTCCACCTAAATTTCAAGGGGATATATTCTCTTGCACAAACTCACAAAAATCATGTATGAGGAGGTGTAATTTTGCGACGTAGCTCGCACTTTAAGAATAATGTGTATGTAACGTCCCAAAAATAAGACCCAAAAATAAGACCCAAAAATTTCATTTTAGAATTTATAAAACGGTAATCTAAAACATTGTCATACAACCAGGATGGATCAAAGTGTATCACTACATCATAAAATATCAGAGTAATCATATGAATGCGGAACAAAATAGTGTGTGTACTGCAATCACCCGGAGTTCATCCCCTTTGCACCAGAAGTACCTGAAACATAAACTGAAAACCGTAAGCACGAAGCTTAGTGAGTTTCCCCCAAATACCACATACCACACATATCAAGCCATAATGGGCCCCGCCCGATGAGTGTAATAGGCCCCCGCCCTAACTCGCATAACGGGCCCCGTCCACTGAGTATAACCGGTCTCGCCCAAACTCGCATAACGGGCCCCGTACACTGAGTATAACGGGCCTTGCCCTAACTCGCATAACGGGCCCCGCCTACTGAGTATAACGAGCCTCACCCTAACTCATACAATGGACCCCGCCCACTAAGCATACAAACACATACATATGCAAGAGTCACACAGAAATCTAGAACCCTAACATAATAAACCATGGTTCGACATTGGTGCCTTCGACCCGCTAAACATGGTGAGGAAGACTCACCTCAAACTGCTGAATCACACTGATAATTCTCTGGCTGCTAGTCCGACAATCCCCGCGTTATCAATACCAATAACATCCAATTAATAATTGGGTCTCGATTCATATCTAAGAGTCCAACTAGGGTAAAAGACCATTTTACCATTTACCTAACTTGACCCAAGGCCAAGGCCCAAACCAACTACTCAAAAAGGCCCAATTCCAAAAATGGACACCTAAGGCTCAATTCTGGCCCAATCTTCCAAATTGGGCCCAAACCCCTTCGTGGGCCTTCAACCAAAAGAACCTAACATAATGGCATCAACCCAAAAATAGAAATTTGATGGCCCAACAAGGCCCTAATCTCCTAATGTCCAAATATGGGCCCAAAAACGAGAAGCCCAAAATCCGAAGCCCATCTGCTGAGTATGCGGGGCATACTAAGCTCGTACGCTTAGCGTGCTCCCTTTGGGGCTAGTACGCACAGCGTACCATCTTGGTACGGGTTATGTGCTTTTAATAGTACGGGCCCATACTACTTTCCACACCTACCCGTATTTGTCTCAAGGATCATTACGACCACGCAAAACTAATACAACAAAGAAAATACACATACATACTATTCTTACTCTCTCGAGAGTGGGTAAAACATTCCTCCTCAGGTCGACCGCTCACACACATACTCATCCACAATGATACTCCAAACACTTGCTAAAATCACATCATGAGTACTACGTACCCCTAGGCTATCCTAGGTTCCATACCTCACCCTTCCATCAATTGCCAAACGACCCCCATTGGTGCCAGTTAACTACTGCATGAATACAATCACATGCAACATAACTTAAATAATCTTAGATTAAAAGATTCAACCCTACCACGGTTGGACATAGACAAGAGTTGTACAATATGACCAAATCCTTTACCCTAAAATTATTTAACCCATGCAGTATGTGACTTAACGTATTCAATTAGTAGTTAGTTCACACCCGAAAGAGTCATACAATAATCAATAAGAAACTCTATAGGAAGTAAGGCATCATATATCAGACAATTCTATCATGAAATTCCTGAAGATCCCTATCCCACAACTAGCATGATGTTCTAACATAACATACCATCAAATAACAGTGTGGTAACTTGGGGTCTACTTACTGGCTCCGGCTGATCGTACACATCACACCCTTTCTTGATTATTTTTTAAAACAATTTGAAAATCATTTTTAAAGCCTTTGCAGTTCCTTAGTTTGAGACTGGATTCACACAGATGTTCCTCCAATTCGCTCAAACCAAGGCTCTGATACCAACTTGTAACATCTCAAAATCACAATAAATTTAAACTTTTTTAAAAACGACCATTTTACTAATAAAAGTGCTTACAAAACCATTGTTTCCAAAATATTATTTAAAATCAGAGTCTCCTAAGATCAACAACATAAAAATCCAGGATGTGTATGGTCACGCCTTTTCCTTCCCGCGATCATCAGAAGTACCTGAAACAATACACTAAACCGTAAGACAAAGCTTAGTGATTTTCCCCCAAAGTACCACCACATAAAACATATCAAACAACAAAATGCATAACCGAGCCTTCAGCCTAACTGGACCGCCTCGCAGGGCCTACATCCTATCTGGACTTCTCCCGAGCCTTCAGCATGACTGGACCTCCTCGTAGGGCCTACAACCTATCCGGACCACTCGCCAGGCCTTTGGCCTGACTGGACCGCCTCGCGGGGTACAGTCTATCCGGACCGCCCTGGGTATATTGGCCTTCAACACAAAGCAGGACCGCTTCAACCCAACCACACATAACATGTCGACATATACATAACATATAAACATATAACCAGTCAACAGACAACATGCAGATCTACAAATCACTACCGCATGCTAACATCCCAAATACCAGGATATCGATCTAATAGATCTCTACAACATAGCAACATCCTATATACCAGGATACAGATCTAACATATCATCACAGCATAACAACGTATGGTAAACCAGGATATCAATCCAAAGTGTTGGCCTTGGTGCCTTCGACCCGTAAGTACAGTGAGGAAGACTCACCTCTCAATCTAAACAATAGTTGATGAGGTCCCGACTCCGAATCTCATCTTTCACCGACGCCTATCCATCCAAATGACCAATTCACAAACATAATCCAAAATACCCAAAATACCCTCAAGTCAAACTTGGTCACCCTTGGTCAAAGTCAAACTGGTCAAAATCAATAAGTCAACTGAGTCAACCTAGCCGAGTCAACTCAGGGCGCGTACGTGGGGCGTACTCCAGAAGTATGCGGGACGTACTCGAGCATTGACCGCAAATGGGAGAGTTGACCTCGTACGCACTGCGTACTCAAGTTACGCAGAGGGTACGCCCAGACTTCCCAAACTTCATTAAGAGCTTAATGCCTTAAGTTCTTATGTCCAACTTTCAAATCCAAGGCTAAATCATCCTCAAGAGTCATAAAGTTTCCAACTTTATGACTTTGCATGTCCATTAAGTTCCCAATACTCCAAAGTACTACATATTAATGCATTAAGACCCTCTAAAGAATGCATGGAGCAAAACTAACCAACAAAACTACATTTTTATGACTCAAGACCCTCCCTAAGGTCTGAAAGGATGACTTATTGGGTCAAAAACATGCCATGCTCAATAATCACCACCTTGGGGCCAAAAAGTGTCTCAAAAGAGCAAAAGTCTAGATCTACAAGATGGAGTGATCAAGAGGCTATCTTTCTACCTTCTGGAGGTTACTATCAAGGAAGAAATCAAAATCCAAGGCGCTTCCCAATTCCAAACTTTTCACATCACACTCTTCTCCTTCAAGAACACTTCTAAACACTCAAATAGGCTTCAAAAAGGCACTCTTTCACTTAGGGTTTTGGGGTCGATCTCACAGAGGGAAGCTGAAGAAGGAAGGGGACATGAGGTTATGATGACATTTATATAGGGCCAAAACCCTAAAAATTAGTGCTTGGACAACCTGTGCGTACGCCCTGCGTACGAGGTGTACGCCCATCATACTAAGGTCCGCCCTGGTATGCTCAGCGTACGCTTCGTACGCCTAGCGTACTAACCCAAAGCCCAAATTACTATAGTGCCACTAAGTGCCATTCATGCAATCTTTTCCAATTCCAAGGGCTAAAATATAACATTATTCAAACATAGGGTTGAGATTGAAATTACTTTGACATCAAGATGTTACACCAAAATCATATAATTACAACTTTTTTTTCTCATTTTCAACACCTAACATCTCTAAACATCTTAGAGTCAAGTTCAAAGGATGATAATAATTAAGATTTATTCAAAGAATTTCACACTCTAATCCCAAATTACCATTTGAAATAAATGAGATTCGTTATTTTCAACTTAAACACTCGAATGCAAGTCAAATAGGGAGGTGTTCATACCTTCGAGAATTAATTTCTAGGCATGGATTCTTCTCCAATGCATAAATATGTGTATTCGTTTAAAACCCCCATTTGGTTTGATTATTCTTTCAAGAACACACATTCTACTCATTCCCTTGATCGACTAACTCAAAACGCTAAGAAGGCTTCCATATCTACTTTCCCCTTTCACAAATTTAGCTACCAAACTTGTTATATTTAAAGTATTACCCTTACGACCAACATTCGGTTTCCTTACTTCCTAGAGCTAAATTGGATGTTAAAAAATATTATCAATATTTCACTTTCATTAAATTAAGGTATTAAACCCAATATAGCTATGTTTCGTTACTCCCATGGGATTTGGTTAACCACTAATTCTTTCAATATTACGATAAATATTTGTTCTTATAATTCTCACCGATTTTTAAGTAATCATCCGATCTATATATTAACACTGTGTGAAAGAGGAGTAGAGAGAGATTTAAACGAGTTAGATAGCCTGTGACTTCTCCCGATCAGTGGTAACGCGTTGTTCGGATCCATTTCACAAACGATACCACCACCGACCCACAGATAAAAAGTCGACTAAAAGGTGTCGACTCATCCCAACCTAAAATCATATCATAAAATTTTATAAATCAAAACAAACTAAATTTCTCGTGGTCCAAGTAAACAGTCATCACTAAACAGTGTCGACTATGCCCACCCTTTTGTATGTATGTATGTGTATATTTATATTCATTCTTTCTCCGATTTGACCCTCTCGATCATCATCCCCAAATTGATCCTCTCTCTTCTGCAACCAATCGTTCAGAATCTAAGAATAATCATGAATTACGGCAGGCTTGAAGCAAAATCACAATCCGATGCTGAATTGACGCAGGATCATTACGCCACTAGTTCATCAGAACCCCTTGAACCAACCCCCAAAAGAAGGTCGAGGCTAAAGCTCCTTCTTCTCATAGTCGGATTCACACTCATTATCGCGTCGGCGGTATCTGTGACACTAGTGGTGGTCCTCCGAAGTAAAGACTCCGGTGGTGGATCCGGTTCAATGACCCACCGGCAGCCGACGAAAGCCATATCACGAGTCTGTAGCCGTACACTTTACCAGAACCTGTGCGTCAATTCCCTTGTCGATTTCCCGGGTTCACTCATCGCATCGGATAAGGAACTGGTTCACATTTCAGTCAACATGACGCTTCATCATGTCGGGAAGGCGTTGTATACGTCTACCGATCTCAGCAATCTGGAAATGGACGGACGTGCACGGTCGGCATACAACGATTGCCTCGAGCTTCTGGAGGATTCCGTTGACCAGCTCACACGCTCTCTAACTTCCGTCGCCCCTTCCGGTGACGGTGACCCGCAGCGCCTAGGATCACCTGAAGACGTGATGACGTGGCTCAGCGCGTCGCTCACGAATCAAGACACGTGTACGGACGGTTTGTCGGAGACGGAGGAAGGAGAAGTGAGGAATCAGATGCGAGAGAAGCTTAAGGACTTATCGGAGCTCGTGAGCAATAGCTTGGCGATATACTCATCATCTGATGACGACGAGGACGAGGATGCAGATGGAATTCCGATACAGAACCGGCGGAGGAGGAGGTTAATGTCAGCAGCAGAAGAAACCAGTAAATTATCACCGCTACCCGAATTTCCAGTGTGGGTGAGGAAGAAAGAGAGAAGATTGATACAGACGCCGGCGTCCCTAATTCAAGCCGACATAGTGGTGTCCCAAGACGGCAATGGCACGTGCAAGACGATCAAGGAGGCGATCAAAAAAGCACCTGAGAATAGTAATCGCCGATTCATCATCTACGTGAAGGCTGGAAGGTAAAAAACACACGCACTTTCTTTTCTTTTCAATGTCACTTTTCAAAAGGGCATTTTAGTTTGGTCCAGTTACAGTAATACCACTGTCAGTTTTCTCGTAGTCAACGGTAAAAATCCCGTACGTTTTTAAATATTAAATAATACTATAAAAGAGAGACAAGTAATTAATATAGAAGTGGATGATTGGATATTTGGCATGTAGTTATATTATATTATTTTAATTTTAATTTCATTTTTTCAAATAATATTCACATATATAATTTAATAAATAATAAATAGGATTTGACGCATGGTATATAAAAACAATTAAGTTTGGTGCGGGTTAATTATAACGTAAGCAATGATTCCGACATTGAAGTCGTAATGCAAATTATTATTATTTTCATAACCTTTTTTGTTTGTTTGTTATTTTGAAGGTACGAAGAGAAAGAATTAAAGGTAGGAAGGAAGAAAACGAATTTGATGTTCATAGGCGATGGTATGGGCAAAACGGTCATTACAGGAGGAGTGAGCATTGCTGATAACGTGACCACATTCCACACTGCTTCTTTTGGTAAATATAAAACCCGATAACCCATGTCCTGAATTGTCATTTTCAACTTTTGCCTCCTTTCCATGTGCGTTGTTCCATCATTTCACTAATCATTTGTACCCCTTGCATGTAAAGTTGTACATTAAATAAACATTTGACTTGCAGCTGCCACCGGAGCAGGGTTCATGGCACGTGACATTACGTTCGAGAACTACGCCGGTGCCGCAAAACACCAAGCTGTGGCACTCCGAGTGGGTGCAGATAAGTCGGTGATTTACCGATGTAACATAATTGGATACCAAGACTCGTTATACGTACACTCACAACGACAATTCTATCGTGAATGTGACATTTATGGAACGGTGGATTTCATTTTCGGCAACGCCGCCGTCGTCATCCAAAACTGCAATATCATTGCCCGGAAGCCGATGGATCAACAGAAGGTGACAATCACGGCCCAAAACCGGAAAGACCCAAATCAAAACACCGGGATCTCGATCCATTCATGTAAGCTTTTAGCCCAACCGGATCTTTTGGCGTCAAAGGGAAGTATCCAAACGTTCCTTGGTCGGCCATGGAAGATGTATGCCCGGACAGTGTACCTGTTAAGCTACATGGGTGATCATATTGACCCGAAAGGTTGGCTGGAATGGGACGGGTCGTTTGCACTGGATACATTATACTACGGGGAATATATGAATTACGGGCCGGGTGGTGCTATCGGGCAACGGGTCAAATGGCCGGGTTATCGGGTGATTACATCGGCTATTGAGGCAAACCGGTTCACTGTCGGGAAGTTTATATATGGATCGTCATGGCTGCCGGCCACCGGAGTTGCTTTCTTGGCAGGTTTATCGGAGTAATTGATTGATATGTATTTGTTCGATTTATATTATATGATTTAATTATACAGAGCATAATTATAGTGATGACTTATGAGATCTGCTAATTCTTTTGAAAATTAGAATAACCCAGAAGTCTCACATACGGTATAAAATGTAAAAGGGTAAATTTGGTTGGTTGCGTGTGGGGTGTGTGATAATGAAATTTGTACCATTTATGAATTACTATTGTCGGTGGCTTTATTTTCTATACTGATTGTGATTTCCTAAAGGCTCTTTGTAGTTATGTCTATCATGCAGATGTTCATGATGAGCTAACAAAGGTTTTCTTTTTGAAATTTGTAACTATAAAGTTGTTAGGAGATAAAGGAAAAAATATCTAGAAGAGTAAAGTTAATTTTAGTCGTATTTTTATAAGATGATACAATAACTAGAAGAGTAAAATTTTAGGCGTATGTTTATAAGATGATATATAAGGTTTCAATTAACATGAAATGTTTAACATGAAACACAAGTATATTAACATAAAGCTTTTAACGAAGTGTTATTTATACAATTTTGAGTGAATATAGTATCACTCTCAAATTGCAAAGCATAGTCAAAATATTACAAAGTAATAAACAATTAAAAATTTAAAACATAACAAAACACAAGAAGGGAGAGGGGGACAATTCCCAAACAACTTAGGTAGCAGTACTGTACACAATTGACAATGTACACAATTGACAATACCACTCCAGCACCAGGCAATATCACCCGAACTCCAGAGCCTAACAACTATATAATGTGTCCGAAGCCGGAACATAATAAAGGCATCAAATCACCTCACCACACGCCACAACTCTTCCATCAAGATTGCGTGCCTTCCAAAAAAATTTTGCACCTAACAAACGTCTCAAAAGGAGACAGTACCATGTATGAATAAAGTAGACAATCTCTCCTAACCAACATTATAAATACGTTCTCCATAGGAGGTATCAATAAGCAAGAGCTCGCTCTCAAATTCTCTGTATCACTCTTATACACTCTCTTGACTCTTGAGTGTACATCTCTACCTTGGGCGTCAAAACGTAATCACGGGTCACAACCCTGAATTACAACTAATTATGACGGACCATACTACTATTTATGATCAACATGTATTGGATTCACCAACCTACCTCAAAAAGATTCTATGTTATCTAACCTTCCATCCCTAACTCTTTCCCTCCACGACTTGGTTGCATCATTAGGAAAATGATCAAGCTTATTTATACGCATTTTGGGATTGTTCCCAAACCCCTAGAACATTAAGATACTACATAAATAACTTATAAACTTAGAAACTTTCATTAGAGATATATAGGTATCTTAAAAGACTAGTGCAACTCAAAATATTGGTCACATTAAAATGACCTCAACCACTAGATTGTTTTTATGAAAAATGACAACTTATAAAAAACGAGCATAACATCTTTTAGAAATCTTCGAACAATTCATCATTTCTTGCGTTGGAAACTAGATTTTCAGGTCTCTCCAACCATATACTACACATAATTTTTGGCATTTTAAATCGTTCTAGATTTCTCGTTGAACTTTGTAACATCCCATTTGGATAACCAAATTATTTCATTTTTAATTTAGCTAAAAACGTCGTTTCCATAAAAACCAAGTCAAGAAAAATCCATAAGTATCATATGCAATCATCCTAAAAATTAGAGTATCGTAATAATGCGGAATCACAAAAGCTGCCGATGAGTGTGTATAATCAAGCATTCGCCTTTCTATGATCATCTGAAGTACCTGAAACACATTAAATCCACAAATGTAAGCATGATACATAGTGAGTTCTCCAAAATATCACATACATCACAACATAATAAACAACTATGAGTTATCAACAACCATGGGACTACAGCACTCCTGAGGACTATCAGCAGTTCTATGGGCTCACATCAACCCTATGAGTTATCAGCAACCCTATGAGTTATCAGCAACCCTGCAGACTATCAATAGTCATGAAGTTATTATCAAATCAATAATACACATAACAACAATCAGCAAACAAAACTCGGCTAGTCTAGCATACACACATAGGTAATATAGTGAGAAGACTCACCTCACAAATAGCAGACAAACACAACAGCTCTCAGACAGCGAAGACTGGTACTACGAATCACTTAATCATCAATTAAAAGTATTGATAGATGCCACTTTCCGCATCTTTTTGGGTAGTTTTTATTAGAATTTTGCATAATATTTCATGCTTATGTTCAACTCATGTATTTTGTAAGAATTCTCATATTGCTCATGTTTTTGTGTCTATTTCATGTAATTTGAAGTGGAGCGGTAGTTTGAAAGTCTTTGGAGCATTTCTGGAGCAAACTGGAGCATATCTGGAGCTTATCTGCAGCCAAATCGCTAAAAAAAGTCCAAATAGGGGCTATGTCTCACCAAGGTCGTACTTCACTTACGAAACTTAACCGAAAGATTTTTGATTGTTTTGAGGCATTTTAAAGCTTCAGTCCAGAAGCACGGGCTGTGCCTAACTCCTGATGTAACGCCCCGATTCCAGGTATGGATTTAAATAAAAGGTTATTTGGTTTTAAGTCCTACTCGACGAGTTGGTTGCCATACTCGTCGAGTAGCAGCGGGTTTGATACGCGTGTTTAGTGACCTACTCGCCGAGTCCATTAAGGGACTCGACGAGTAGGAGCTGGCAGATGAAACCCTAATCCCGGGGTTTTGCACCCTATTTAAAGAATCATAAGCCTCCTTTGGCCTCTTTGCAGTCCATTGAGAGTCCAGAAGAACCCTAACTTGAGTGTGTGTGTATTCTTTTGAAGTTTAAGCTTGGAGGAAGATCTTTGGTGAGGGAATCTCTTGGGAAGCAAGCTATTTGAAGCAAGAGTTTGTGGGTTTCAAGTTCTGCATCAGAAAGGGCTCTCTTGAAGGTATTAAATCGTTTTTCCCTTGGCTCTTTCTCTTCTAAACCCTTTTATGCATAAGTTTAGAAAAGGATTCTTGTGTTTAAGCCAAGATCTGAAGTTGTAACTTCAGATATGGACCCCCTGGCTTCTGGATTCATAAAGCCATCAGTCTTGTCTAGTATGAGCCTTCTCTCAAGGATGTGACTTCATTGCAAGCTTAGTTGTGCCATTTTAGGGTCTTAAAGCCTTGTATGCACGTAAAGTTTGCAACTTTACGTGATAAGCATGCCTAAGGAAGTTGGATCTGCAATTTGGGGCCTTGGCATGGCTTAGAAAGTGTCTGCATGGTTAAAGGGCTGAAGAGACTCGGCGAGTCGCATAGTCGACTCGGCGAGTCATGTGAAGATAGGCATTGAACTCGACGAGTTGGATGAACAACTCGGCGAGTCCGATGAAGATTGCCATAGACTCGGCGAGTTGTATGAACAACTCGGCGAGTCGGATGAGTTTTCTCCAGGATATGTATGCGTGTGTATCCGTCGAGTTGCAAGAAGGACACTCAACGGGTGGCCTTAAAGTTTGATCGAGAATCGGAGGAACTCGACGAGTCACCTCGATGACTCGGCGAGTTGGAAAGTGTTTCAAGGAACTCGGCGAGTAGCCAAGGGTACTCGGCGAGTTAAGGTCAACATGGACTGTTGACCTTGACTGAGGACTTTGACTTTGATCAGGGGTTGACTAGTGGGTTATGGAGTACCTTATAAGGTTAAGGACTTATGAGTATATTGTGCTATGGTAATAGGTGGTGGAGCCTGTGTCAAGTGATTCGAGAGTTGGGATTTATCTACCGAGTCGACATCTGCGAGGTGAGTTATCCTCACTATATCGATAGGGTCTAAGGCACCAAGGCCGACCCTTTTTAGTTGTTATCGTGATGGTATGCTACATGTGGATATGATCTGTTAGATCGGAATCAGGATAGACAGTATGTTATGCTCTTATGATCCGTAGGGATTAATATGTTAGTGACCTGCTAGGTCAGTGCTATAGTTATGAGTGATTGCTATGTTTGGTGATCAGTGAGATAGATATGTTTGATAGTAGTATATGCCAGTATATGTTAGTTATGTACACATGATTATTTGATTGTTGCTTGGGTTGAGGCGGTCCTGCTCTGTGCTGAAGGCCAACACACCCTATGAGCGGTCCGGGGAGACTGTAGGCCCACGTGGCGGTCCATTCATGCCGAAGGCTCGGTATAGATTCAATTGGACTGTAGGCCCGGTAGGGCGGTCCAGTCAGGCCGATGGCCCAGTATGCATGTTGATTGATTGATTATTATGGATATGGTATTATCAGTGTGGTATTGGAATTTTGGGGGTAGCTCACTAAGCCCTCGGGCTTACAGTTTTTAGTTTATTGTTTCAGGTACTTTAGGAGTTCATGGCAAGGCGAAGGCGTGACCGTACCGCTCCTCATCCTTATGATCTGGCTTTTGGGACACTCTGATTGAATAATGAATTGAAAACACTTTTGTAACCAAATACTATTTAGTTTTATTTATGCTTGAAAAGTTTAAATTTGGCGTAAAATTTATGGATGTTACAAGTTGGTATCAGAGCCTTGGTTTGAGTGAATTGGAGGAACACTCGTGTGAATCCAGTCTCAAATCAAGGAGGTTTTCGGAAAGTAAAAATTTTAAAATGGTTTTCAAAATAAAGGATGGAGGATGCAGAGGGTACGATCAGCCGGAGCCTGTAAGTAAACCCTAAAATTGATGGGTTTTAGGTGAAACAAATAAACTAGAAAACAATTCCTAAGTTCACATGCAACCTACTTTGGATCTATGTTTTAACTATTGAACATATAACTTTGAATTGCAAAACAAGAACCCTAGAGGAAATTTCGAAATTAACAAACTAGAGTTTAAGAGTTACATACCTTTCAATTGTTATAGCAAACAATTGAAAATCCTCTTGATCTTGATCTTGATCTTCTTGGAAGCTTGACACCACAAATGTAATGCCTCTAATGGAATCACACCCAAGAGCTAGCAAGAAGGAAATTAGAAGGAGAGAGAGAGGGGGAGTAAGCAATTTTCAGCCCTAGGGTTTCACCAATGAAGGAGTGAGTGAATTCAGGAGCTGGGAGGCTCCTTATATAGCTGAGGGATCTAGGGTTTAGGGAAAACCCTAATACTCCTTTGCTTGGGGCCTAAGCTAATCCAAAGGCCTTATCCAAATCCCCTTGGACGAAATCCTTAGGGTTTCCCCTATAGATTTCGTCCACCTCCTTCCAAGGAGGTTCTGGAGCCTTCCACTCAACTATCTGACAATTGCAAACTAGTCCCTGCAGTTTATAATTAATACTTTTAACCCCAAAATTAATTCTGATTAATTTCTGGCTAACTATTAATTAAACATAATGATTTCTAATTAATATATTAATCTTTTAACATATTAATAAATCATTTATATTAATTTATTAATCTTATAAATTAATATCTCTCCTTTCATAATTTCCTTGTCCAGTTGCTAGGTTTGAGGGCAACCCAAAAGGACCGTGCTGCTATCAATTCAAGTATATACCAATTATAGTTATGGGCTTAGACACCTAATCCAACAGTCTCCTACTTGGATAAGTCTGTAACTATAATTGCTCGTATGACTTCTAAATTTGACCAGCAAATTGTAGCTTCCAAAAGCTGCTGCTGAACTCTGACCCAGTCAGTTACGTGTCCTTAGATAAGTGATCATATAATCCTTCGTTCTGCAAGATATCCCCAGACATAAGACATGGAACGTAATCAATCTCTTTGTCCAGAATCTATGTTTCCCGATTTCTGATTTGTGATGATGTAGGACTTCTAATTGAACACATCAATTTAGTCCTGGCTGGGCCCAGCACATAAGTCAACACCAAATCATCAAGGGGCCCACAGATATCGCTTTTCCGGTTAGGGCAAAAGGAACGAATAAACGTTGACTCATATGCTTGTATCTTTTACTCATCAAATTATACATGACAATACGTTTTATAACACCAAGTTACTGATGCGTTTTCGTATCACCAATGTATAACTGACTTTGTAAATTACAACTCATATATCTTCGTTTCAAGATTATAAGATATTGTCGTCTCAGTTAATTATAGCAAAACAACTTTTCAACCATTGCAACTTTGCAAAGTGAATCTTTGTTTTCTATAATTAATATTGCTAACTTGCAATACTTACCATAATAATCATGCTCCCACTAACATGATGATTATTTTCTTACCAGCATAACACTTATGCTCCCACTAGCTTTGACATGTATTCAGAAAACAATTTAACTTCTAGAAAACAATGCTTATTGAATTCCTTAAGTTCATATTTCTAATACCTAATGCTTTGATAAGCCTTTATCTAAGCTTCTTAAACTCATACACCTTTGCCTTAGAAAGCTCATATGTGTGTCTAGACAAATTCAGAACTTATGTTACTAAGTCCCAAATGTTCAGACTAATTGCGAAATCTCACAATTCGAGCTATGAAGAGGGATGCCGTAATCATAATCGAATTTGAGAATACAATTTTCACAATTGTTGTCTTCTTAAAATCTCTCTTAGTGAAAGCATTTCCTCACAATCATTTTCATGAAGGAGGGAAACCTTATGCCACTTAGATTTTATGGTGTATGTGTTCCTATCTATGTGAATTTGCCAAAACCAAAGTTTGCGACAAATCCAAACTCATATGGACCGAACGTGCTCAATCTCGATTTCTTGCCTCATGGTAACACGAGTGCCCACCATGTCTTCCAAGTGGTTTAGCAACTCATCCTTACTTATCAATGTACTTTCCATTGATCAAGGTGCTTTGTCTTTATGCATTCACATGAGAACTCATAGAACTCACATACATAATTAACTCAATTGGAATGGCACAGAAAAGGAGTATGTCATCCACGATAGGCTTTAAACCTCAAGTCGTGTGCTAGTGATGATCAACTAGGTTTAACTCTTGATTTGTTCCTAAAACCTTTCAAGACCATTAAGACTCCCACTGACTCCTTGACATATAAGATTCTCTTGTCAAGAAACATTCCTTGACAAAACAAATATTCAAGAGTTAGTGTAGTTTTTATCAAGACTATCACTTCACATAATTGGTTCTAGTTGATCTTTGTCTTATCCAAGACATCACAACTTACCAATCTCAAATGTGCAGGAATAAGAAGACTTTTTCCAATTCCATATTTGTTGAGTGTTATAAACCTACTAAAGACGTGTCACTCAAGTCACAATCTTGGAGTATGACTCTTAAGACTTGATATTGGAACGAATTACGATTGACTTATTGATTTAACTATGTCCATAATTCTCGATTCCTCTTCTTAGACATGCAAATGCACTAAGACTCACTTAGAGGACCAATTGAGAAATAGTTCTTAATCATTAAGACCTATCATAAAACATAATAAAAGGTACTCTCCCTTCTTCTTAGAATAGAGAAACTTTTATCTTTCTGCCTACTTGATTCTTCTTATTCGTTCTGCTATTGATTGAAACTCTTTCGATCAACTCAGAATTATACTTAATCTTATAAGTATAACCATATTTACTAAACTTTAGTAAATCATGATGAATATCTTTATCACTCTTGTGGTGGACTTGATCAACGCACAACCTAGTGTACTCGATCTCCTAGTCCTTCTCTTGACACTTTGCCAAAGAATTAGTCTAATTTCCAAATATGAAGTTTCTCATTCATCACGCAACCTAGTTGTATGATTCCAAGTTTCTGTCCAATCGAAACTTGGGCGATGAGAATCTTCCCTTATTTGGAAAATTCTCGACATTTCCACAAATAACATAATTAAGAATCAAATCCATTCATTGTAGTAATACACAAACATCAATTTTTCATAACGATTTCATTGCAAGGATATATAAAATTATTCAAACCAAAATTTATTTTATTAATAAAAGCAGCGGAAAACATGTCCTTACAATGCAAAATCAACTGAAAAACTATGTAATCAAATATTCCTAACAAATCTATTATAACTTTCTAAGCTCAAAATCTGATCTTCGAATCCATGCGATCGTGATCCAATTCTTCGTGATCAGACTCATCTTGCTTTTCCATCAAGCTTCCTCTCTTTTCTATGATCCTGCAAAACATTCAAATGTAATCTTATCACATTATGTATTAAGAATCAATGAATAGGAACTTAATGGAGTTAGATAGTGGATTTTACCTGAAGTAGAGCCATACTTCTTGACTCTCCCATCTCTTAGATCTCTCAGGTAGACTGGGCAGCTTCGTCTCCAATGCCCCTTCTCTTGGCAATAAAAACAAATTGACTCTTTTGGAACAGTACACGGAACTACTTCAGACTTTGCCTTTTTCTTATGATCAAACTTTTCGACCATGGCATGCCTTTCGTTGCCATAGCCTATATCCATAGAGGTCTGGAAGGCAGATCCACCAATCAACTTTGCTTTTCTAGTGCGCCAAATCATCGTTGATTCAGCAGCAATAAGCAAATAGGTAAGATCGATGAGGGTCACGTCGTGGTCTAACATATAGTGCTCTCTTACGAACTCACTATATGAGTCAGGAAGCGACTGAAGAACCTAGTCAACAGCCAGCTCCTCACAGACAACGACTCCCAACATTCTTAACCTATCAATGTGTGACTTCATCTCTAAGACGTGTGCACACACTGACTTTCCTTCTTCATGTTTACTTGCCAAAAGGGCTTGAGTGAGTTTGAACTTTTCAAGCCTTTGAACTTGTGGGTTAGGGAGAACAATAGGAGGAGGTGGAGGAAGTGAAATCAAGCTAGTCCACATGGCAGGAATTGATCTTTCACCTTCATTGTGGAACAGACTTTCACTTTGAGCAGGAATACCTTTTCCTTTGGATTTGGGAAGGCCATGGTTAGATTCAGACATCTATAAAACGGGAGAAATCAAGTTAGTCGATTGAATCCTTAATAAAACACCCAAAAGAGATATTAAGGCTAGGATCCAACTATGAAGATTCACAACTTAGAAATGGGATGCCGAGATCCAAGTGTAAATTTCATAAAGGTAGGTGAATGACGATTCACCAATTCCACCATTAGACGAAATAAACGAAGTGAAATTCCTAATTCTTTTGAGATACATTGAAACTATTCAATGGCATGTTTTAATCTCGGATTATGCTCTTCTATTTGTGCCTGGGATGCCGAGGATCACAAACAAGATGTGAATAACCATGCAAATGTGCTTGGTAACCTCATTGTCTTTATCATTAACTATTGACGTGCTGGTAAACCACACACGCTCCATCAAAATGACAATTATGAGATACCCATTACTACTCTTTATTAGTGCCTTTTAGTGTGCTGGTTAACCACACACGCTCCACTAACGACCAATAAAGCATAATGTGCAATTTCATGGATTAGCATACTTTTCAGATTTTTCCTAAAGTAACTAGAGTTGGGATTTTGTAAAATAATGTTCTAGTACTTTCTTTAATAACATTATACTTTTAATGAGATGTAGTTGTCCTATCAAATCCGTTCTGCTAACGACCCTCCACTAATCAAGGAAGCGGTGGGTGAGAGTGGACACCCATTCAACTACCATTTTATAGGTAGTTTCCTTATACCCCCCTTATAGACTAGCTTCGTGAATGACGCATACTAGCGATTTGACTGACCATATTCTTATACATATATAATATTAACCTTTTAATTATAATACATATATAAGGTGTGTTTTAAACTTTTTAAAAATGTAAGGTTTATATATAAATTTCGAAAAATTAAACTATTAATTTAAATTTAAAATAAACCAAATAACTAGATTTAATAATTATATATTAATTAACTTTTAATTAATCTATTAAATCTTGTAAGGATTATCTAATCAAATTAAACAATTAATTTAATCCTAATCCTTATCCCTCTAGATTTCGAAAATTAGGGTAAAGGATAATTTCCTTATTTTTCTCAATTATCCAATTAGCAATAATTATCCAATCAAGTAATAATTATCCAAAATAAGATAAAACCCTAAAATAACAAGCAAATTTCGAAATTTAAGGGAGGAGGCTAGGGTTTTCCAAAACCCTAACCCTAATTTCGATTAGGGTTCATGGAGGCTAGGTTTTTTCGAAAAACCCTTTGAACCAAAAACCCTAAAAACGAAAATTTTGGCCTTTAGGGTTTAATGGCTATAAACCCTAATTTGGAATTCAACTATTATAGCAATTCAATTTAAAACAAATAATGGCTCTGATACCACTGATGGGTTTTAGGTGAAACAAATAAACTAGAAAACAATTCCTAAGTTCACATGCAACCTACTTTGGATCTATGTTTTAACTATTGAACATATAACTTTGAATTGCAAAACAAGAACCCTAGAGGAAATTTCGAAATTAACAAACTAGAGTTTAAGAGTTACATACCTTTCAATTGTTATAGCAAACAATTGACAATCCTCTTGATCTTGATCTTGATCTTCTTGGAAGCTTGACACCACAAATGTAATGCCTCTAATGGAATCACACCCAAGAGCTAGCAAGAAGGAAATTAGAAGGAGAGAGAGAGAGAGAGAGGGAGTATGCAATTTTCATCCCTAGGGTTTCACCAATGAAGGAGTGAGTGAATTCAGGAGCTGGGAGGCTCCTTATATAGCTGAGGGATCTAGGGTTTAGGGAAAACCCTAATACTCCTTTGCTTGGGGCCTAAGCTAATCCAAAGGCCTTATCCAAAGCCCCTTGGACTAAATCCTTAGGGTTTCCCCTATAGATTTCGTCCACCTCCTTCCAAGGAGGTTCTGGAGCCTTCCACTCAACTATCTGACAATTGCAAACTAGTCCCTGCAGTTTATAATTAATACTTTTAACCCCAAAATTAATTCTGATTAATTTCTGGCTAACTATTAATTAAACATAATGATTTCTAATTATTATATTAATCTTTTAACATATTAATAAATCATTTATATTAATTTATTAATCTTATAAATTAATATCTCTCCTTTCATAATTTCCTTGTCCAGTTGCTAGGTTTGAGGGCAACCCAAAAGGACTGTGCTGCTATCAATTCAAGTACATACCAATTATAGTTATGGGCTTAGACACCTAATCCAACAAAAATACCATACAGTTATTTGATATTTTGATATGTTAGAACATCATGCTAGTGCTAGGCTAGGGATCTTCAGGAATCGTATGATAGATTTGCCTGATTATATGATGCCTATTAGCCTAGGGTTTCTTGTATATGGAATTGACATCATAACTATAGATGGTTAGTGTATGCATCACGGCTATGCATAATAAAGACCTCATAGACTGAGAATGTTGATTCGGCCTTCGAGTAGGATTGGACATTCGAAAGTCTATTGGGTCCAGCGTTATGTGCAGCTAGTATACACTAGCGCTGCAGGGGATGATGAAAGTTTCATGGATGTGTGTGTTGTGAGAAGCGGTAAGACCAGTTGCAAGAGAGTTGATATTCCTCTAGGGATGAGGGTTGAGCGCATTTTATGTTGATGCTAGTGTTAGGGTGTTGTGGTGATACTTGAGACAAATATGGGTGGGTGTGGAAGGTAGTATGGGCCCGTACTACTGAAAGCACAGGACCCATACGCGTAGCAAGGAAGTCACAACCCCTAGGGTTTGTGGGTTTTGGTTTCCCGATATTATGTTATCTATCTGATGATTGACTATATTTTTCAGTATGGTGGTGACGAGACGTTTGCTGCTGGGCCCGGATCAGGATCAGGGTCCGGATCGGGGTCAGGGTCGGGAGACGGAGGGTCGGAGGTGCCGGTAGCACCTGAGCCCGTGGTACAGATAGGGACCGAGGAGTTGGATGCCAGGATCCGGGAGATTATGCACGGTGAAATTGTTGCAGCGTTCCGAGCGCAGCTGCCAGAGATGTTTGGGTCGATTAAGACCGCGATGGTCGAGTACTTTGATGAGCGATATGCAGCTCTAGCAGAGACAGCTGCCGCTGCAGCCACTTCGGCTGTAACTGCGGCAGGGGTTGGAGGGGGAGCCAGCAGGGCTTTCCAGTACCGGGACTTCGATAATACGAAGCCCCCGACATTTGATGGTACACAGGATGCGATCAGAGCTATGAGGTGGTTATCTGACGTGGAGGGATGTTTCTTCACGTGTTCATGTCCTGCTGACCAGAAGGTCAGGTGTGCCCTGAACCTGCTGAGGCTTGGGGAAAAGGACTGGTGAAGATTGACGACAGGGTCGTATACGGATGATCAGCGAGCTGCTGTTACTTGGGAGCAGTTCCAAGATATGTTCCGCAGCCGCTATGTTCCACGTGTTGAGCGGGAGCGGCTTACTCAGGAGTTTTTGACATTGAGACAGGATGGGGATTCAGTGATGGAGATTACCCGTATGTTCACGGAGAGGGCTATGTTTTGCCCGGAGTTTGCTTCAGAGCAGTATCAGATGACTCGTTATCTGAGTATGCTCAAGACTGATATTCGATAGTTTGTGTCTACCCAGCGATGTGATACCCTCCTGGATCTTCAGGAAGCCGCGAGGCGGCGTGAGTTGGAGATAGAGCTGTAGTTGAAGGAGCAGCGTCAGGCACCGACACAGTCTCAGCCGACGCCTAAGCGGTCTAAGACCGCTGATACTCGGACTGGGAGTCAGCAGAGCCGCACTTGTGGAAAGTGTGGCAGGGGACATTCGGGGGTATGTCGAGCAGGAGGTGGGTGCCACAAATGTGGCAAGGAGGGGCACTATGCCAGAGACTTCCATCTGTCCGCCCCTACAACAGATATAAGGATTTGTTACCATTGTCATCAGGTTGGTCATGTGAAGACCAACTGTCCGCAGCTCGCCGCCAAGCCGGCGCAGGGTCCCGCGCCAGCTACTGTGGGGATTGGAGATGGGAGGCCAGTCAAGGTGGAGCCTTCGAAGGCTCAGGGTCGCGCCTTCCAGTCATGGCCGAGGAGGCCAAGGTAGCACCGGATGTGGTTGCTGGTACGTTTCTATTCTCTGTCTCAGTTATTGTATTTATGTTATGCTTATTGGTCGTACCTGTGATTAAGTACGTTTTTAGTGAATTCTTTGCCTGCTTTGGTTTTATTTGACTCGGGGGCGAGTCGGTCGTTCGTATCTCAGAATTTCAGTAGAGGGTTTAGTGTGCCGGTAGATGAGCTTGAGTGTCCGTTGCGAGTTTCGATCGCCAACGAGCACGGGGTTTCTGCTTCTACGGTCTACCGGGGATGCGAGTTGGAGATTTTCGGGGTGCCTTTCCCGATAGATTTGATTCCTATTCCCATGGGGGAAGTGTGCGTGATTGTAGGGATGGATTGGCTCAGTCGATTTGGCGCCATGATCGGCTGTGAGGGACAGCGAGTGGTAGTTCGAACCCCAAGTGGGGGAGAACTGGTGGTATATGGCGAGGGCACCAGGATGGGATCAGGGTTTTGTTCGGCGGCCAGGGCTTGACAGTATATTCAGCACGGGTGTGCCGGTTATTTAGCGTGTGTGGTGGACACGCGGGTCAGGGATCAAACTTTAGTTTCAGAGGTCCCGGTGGTTAGAGAGTTTGCGGACGTGTTTCCAGAGGAGTTACCTGGAGTGCCTCCGGAGAGGCAGGTGGATTTCAGGATTGATTTGGTGTCGGGTGCAGCCCCTATCGCTAAGGCGCCGTACCGTCTGGCACCGCCTGAGATGCAGGAACTGCTGGGTAAGCAGTTTATCCATCCGAGTAGTTCACCTTGGGGAGCACTGATCCTTTTCGTCAGGGAGAAGGACGGTTCGCACAGGATGTGTATTGACTATAGGGAGTTGAATAAGTTAACGGTGAAGAACCGTTATCCACTCCCGAGGATAGATGATCTTTTCGATCAACTACAAGGTGCATCTTGGTTTTCCAAGATCGATTTGAGGTCCGGATATCACCAGGTCAGGGTGAGGGAGGAAGACATGGAGAAGACCGCGTTTCGGACTCGTTACGGTCATTAAGAGTTCGCGGTGATGCCGTTTGGGCTCACCAACGCGCCGGCAGTGTTCATGGATTTGATGAATCGGGTCTGCAGACCGATGCTCGATCGTTCGGTCATTGTGTTCATAGACGATATATTGGTGTATTCCAAGACCCGAGAGCAGCACGAGGAGCACCTTAGGGAGCTGCTGGAGGTTCTGCGACGAGAACGATTGTATGCCAAGTTCTCGAAGTGTGAGTTTTGGTTACGAGAGGTCCAGTTCCTCGGGCATCTCGTTAACCAGGAGGGGATTTTGGTCGACCCGGCCAAAGGCGAGGCCGTTATGCAGTGGGAGATTCCGAAATCTCCCTCCGACATCAGGAGTTTCTTGGGATTAGCAGGGTACTACCGAAGATTTATTCGAGATTTTTCCAAGGTTGCAGTACCCCTCACTCGTCTAACGAGGAAGGGGGTGGATTTCCGGTGGGGCCCTGAGCAGCAGAGGGCGTTTGAGACCCTCCGAAGATGTTTGTGTGAGGCGCCAGTGTTGACACTCCCCGAGGGAGTCGAGGATTTTGTGGTATTTTGTGATGAATCCATCACAGGTCTGGGGGCGGTCCTCATGCAGAGGGGACGGGTGGTAGCCTATGCATCACGGCAGCTGAAGCCGCATGAGACGAGATACCCTACACACGATCTTGAGTTGGGAGCGGTGGTTTTCGCTCTCAAGATTTGGAGGCATTATCTGTACGGGATCCGATGTACTATATACACGGATCACAAGAGATTGAGGCACATCATGGATCAGCCGAACCTGAATATGAGGCAGCGCAGGTGGCTGGATGTGGTCAAGGACTATGATTGTGAGATCCTTTACCATCCTGGTAAAGCGAATGTGGTTGCGGACGCTTTGAGCCGCAAGTCAGCTGGGTCTTCTACCCCGGCAAGGTGTATGAGGATAGCGGTGGATTCCCCGCTTGTGAGCTTGATTAGGGATGCTCAGGTCGAGGGCATGAGATCAGAGAACTGGAAGATGGAGCGGATTAAGGGCGAGAACGCCCGGTTTGTTCAGGATAGCCGCGGATTATTGACCCGACACGGTCGGGTTTGGGTTCCGATGACCGGAGGGATCCGACAGACAGTGATGGAGGAGGCTCATAAGTCTCACTTTTCTAGACACCCGGGGGCCACCAAGATGTATCGGGATTTGAGTTTGAGCTACTGGTGGCCGTGCATGAAGCGATAAATCGCTGGGTATGTTGAGAGGTGCTTGACCTGTAGGATGGTCAAGGGCGAGCATCAGAGGCCGCACGGCAAGCTGCAACCTCTAGAGATTCCCATGTGGAAATGGGAGCAAATCACGATGGATTTCATTACAAAGTTGCCAAGGACGGCGAAGGGGTTTGATGCTATATGGGTCATCGTGGATCGGTTGACCAAGAGTGCCCATTTCTTGGCCATACGGGAGAGTTCGTCAACGGAGAAATTGGCCGACATGTATGTCAGCGAGATTGTCGCTTGCCATGGGGTTCCAGTTTCTATCGTTTCCGATAGGGATGTCAGGTTTACTTCCCGTTTTTGGCAGAAGTTCCATGAGCAACTGGGTATGCGACTGCATTTTAGTACAACTTTCCATCCGCAGACAGATGGGCAGAGTGAACGGACCATCCAGACCCTCGAGGATATGTTGAGGGCGTGCGTTATTGATTTTGGTGGGAGTTGGGATTCCCACCTACCGCTTGCAGAGTTCGCCTACAACAACATCTATCATTCCAGTATTGGCGCCTCGCCTTTCGAGTTATTGTATGGTCGGAGGTGTAGAACCCCAGTCTGCTGGGGTGAGATTGGGCACAGGGTGATGGGGCGGACAGAGGTAGTTCTGCAGACTACCGAAAAGATACAGCAGGTTAGACAGCGTTTGCAGACCGCTCAAAGTCGGCAGAAGAGTTATGCCGACAGACGCCGATCTGAGTTGGAATTTCAGGTGGGTGACATGATACTTCTGAAAGTCTCACCCTGGAAGGGTGTGATCCGTTTCAGGAAGAGGGGAAAATTGGGTCCCCGTTTCATTGGGCCATTCAGGATCATTGCCAGGGTTGGCAAGGTGGATTACAGGTTGGAGCTCCTGGAGGAGCTTAGCCGGATCCATAGCACGTTCCATGTTTCGCAATTGCGAAAGTGTATTATGGACCAGGAGGCAGTGGTATCACTGGATGATATTCAGGTCGATGAGCGCCTAAACTATGTGGAGAGGCCTGTGGCCATCTTGGAGAAGAAGAAGAAGATTTTGCGGAACAAAGTGATACCTTTGGTAAAAGTGCAGTGGGAGCATCGGAGAGGATCTGTGTGGACGTGGGAGCCGGAGGCGGAAATGCGGGAGCATTACCCGACATTGTTTAGTCCAGCAGACTTCGAGGGCGAAGTCTAGTTCAAGCGGGGGAGAATTGTAACGCCCCGATTCCAGGTATGGATTTAAATAAAAGGTTATTTGGTTTTAAGTCCTACTCGACGAGTTGGTTGCCCTACTCGTCGAGTAGCAGCGGGTTTGATACGCGTGTTTAGTTACCTACTCACCGAGTCCATTAAGGGACTCGACGAGTAGGATCTGGCAGATGAAACCCTAATCCCGGGTTTTTGCACCCTATTTAAAGAATCATAAGCCTCCTTTGGCCTCTTTGCAGTCCATTGAGAGTCCAGAAGAACCCTAACTTGAGAGTGTGTGTATTCTTTGGAAGTTTAAGCTTGGAGGAAGATCTTTGGTTAGGGAATCTCTTGGGAAGCAAGCTAGTTGAAGCAAGAGTTTGTGGGTTTCAAGTTCTGCATCAGAAAGGGCTCTCTTGAAGGTATTAAATCGTTTTTCCCTTGGCTCATTCTCTTCTAAACCCTTTTGTGCATAAGTTTAGAAAAGGATTCTTGTCTTTAAGCCAAGATCTGAAGTTGTAACTTCAGATCTGGACCCCCCTTGGCTTCTGGATTCATAAAGCCATCAGCCTTGTCTAGTGTTAGCCTTCTCTCAAGGATGTAACTTCATTGCAAGCTTATTTGTGCCATTTTAGGGTCTTAAAGCCTTGCATGCACGTAAAGTTTGCAACTTTACGTGATAAGCATGCCTAAGGAAGTTGGATCTGCAATTTGGGGCCTTGGCATGGCTTAGAAAGTGTCTGCATGGTTAAAGGGTTGAAGAGACTCGGCGAGTCGCATAGTCGACTCGACGAGTCATATGAAGATAGGCATTGAACTCGATGAGTTGGATGAACAAATCGGCGAGTCCGATGAAGATTGCCATAGACTCGGCGAGTTGTATGAACAACTCGGCGAGTCGGATGAGTTTTCTCCAGGATATGTATGTGTGTGTATCCGTCGAGTTGCAAGAAGGACACTCGGCGGGTGACCTTAAAGTTTGATCGAGAATCAGAGGAACTCGACGAGTCACCTCGATGTCTCGGCGAGTTGGAAAGTGTTTCAAGGAACTCGGCGAGTAGCCGAGGGTACTCGGCGAGTTAAGGTCAACATGGACTGTTGACCTTGACGGAGGACTTTGACTTTGATCAGGGGTTGACTAGTGGGTTATGGAGTACCTTATAAGGTTAAGGACTTATGAGTATATTGTGCTATGGTAATAGGTGGTGGAGCCTGTGTCAAGTGATTCGAGAGTTGGGATTTATCTACCGACTCGACATCTGCGAGGTGAGTTATCCTCACTATATCGATAGCGTCTAAGGCACCAAGGCCGACCCTTTTTAGTTGTTATCGTGATGGTATGCTACATGTGGATATGATCTGTTAGATCGGAATCAGGATAGACAGTATGTTATGCTCTTATGATCCGTAAGGATTAATATGTTAGTGACCTGCTAGGTCAGTGCTATAGTTATGAGTGATTGCTATGTTTGGTGATCAGTGAGATAGATATGTTTGATAGTACTATATGCCAGTATATGTTAGTTATGCGCACATGATTATTTGCCTGTTGCTTGGGTTGAGGCGGTCCTGCTCTGTGCTGAAGGCCAACACACCCTATGAGCGGTCCGGGGAGACTGTAGGCCCACGTAGCGGTCCAGTCATGCCGAAGGCTCGATATAGATTCAGTTGGACTGTAGGCCCGGTAGGGCGGTCCAGTCAGGCCGATGGCCTAGTATGCATGTTGATTGATTGATTATTATGGATATGGTATTATCAGTGTGGTATTGGTATTTTGGGGGTAGCTCACTAAGCCCTAGGGCTTACAGTTTTCAGTTTATTGTTTCAGGTACTTCAGGAGTTCATGGCAAGGCGAAGGCGTGACCGTACCGCTCCTCATCCTTATGATCTGGCTTTTGGGACACTCTGATTGAATAATGAATTGAAAACACTTTTGTAACCAAATACTATTTGGTTTTATTTATGCTTGAAAAGATTAAATTTGGCGTAAAATTTATGGATGTTACACCTGATACCATTATTTTGAATATTTTAACCTGAAAATCCCAAGCATGGGTCGTGCTTCCCCATCGAAGCCCAGTTTTTTGGTTTTTTCTGATTTTTTCCGGATTCTCAATTTGTGATGACCTGACACGGTCTGTGCTTATTGCCAAACTCCTTATTCGATACCAAGTCTTTTATATAAATACCAGATGTTGTCTCAGTTGAACCCAAGACGTTCTCAGACGACGAAAAACCATTCTGAAGGTGATTTTATACATTTTTCATCACTTTTTGAAGATCTGAAGGTTGTGGATCATCTCCTACATTTAGTGTAGTAAAATTTAGTAGTTCAATGTTTCTTTTTATTGTTCTAGATCAGATTTTAGCCATGTCTGTCTAAAACTCTATTTTTCGGTTCTACAAAAGACTAATACTTTTCATGTGATCAGTCATCAGATTTGATTTTCATTGTGTGATTCTATTTAGTAATTTCAGCTTTGTACTTAATGATTGTTTGATTTTGATATTTGTTAGTCTGATCATCTAGTTAAGTTTTAATCATTCCAGTTGATCAGTTGTTGAAATCCGTATTTTTTTGACAATATGGTAATAAGAAACAAGTAATAAATCAGTTCTTTGTTTGGATTTGACTTTATTATAAACAGAAATTTCATATCTTTACGCTTCCGAACTTGTGAGAAATATTGGATATTGCTGGGAATTTTACATAGATCTTAATGCAACTTTTCCAGAATTTAATTAAGAGCTTGTTTAGTAAAAATTTAGAGTTAATTGAAGAGCTTGTTTTGGTTAACTAATTAGGTAAAAGAGAATGTACTAGAGCTTATTAGTTGTTCTTAGTATCAGCTTGGATAGAACATATTTTGAATAACCAGGTCAGGATTGATCGCATGATTAGGAAAGTCATAGCATAAATGAATTCGTTTTTATTATTGAAATTAAGTTGAAAGTAACGATGCACTCACTTGTTAAAAGTGGATGCCTCAAAATTTAGGAAACATTTCACCTTAGCACTTTGGCGTTTCCCTTGATATGACCTATGTATAATTATTACTAAGTTTTAGCATGATATTCCTTATGACTAATGATAGTCGAGATTCCTCAACAAACCCAATGTCTACATCAAGATTTATCAAGTAAGGAATAATCAGGTGGGATCATATTGGAGCTAGGGTCTGTTTGGTATATATAGTATACTGTTTGGAAATCTCATTTTAAACACCTCACTTAATCCAACCCATACATTATCCCCGTAAGTAGATCAATCAGTATAATGACTTGGAATAACTGATAAATCTTATTTATAGGTTTATAATAACGACTATGAACATAAATATATATATTACACTTGAAATAAAATAAGTGTAGCTTAACTTATAGAGATTTTAGTGAAAACCAATAAATTACAGGGGCAGAACCCCGACCCGAAAGCTTCTATTAACCGACCGCATATGCCTAGGGTGCCACTAAACTAAAATATTCTTGAAATCCCGAAGGAAGACATCAAAAACCGATCTTAGAAGTTGAGAGAGTAATTGGAAAACATGTGAGGAGTGAATGAGCTGAAGAAAGCAATTTATTAGAAAAACTTGGGATGTGTTCTGTGCACATGGTCAGTGCGTTTCGCAAACTTGGTTGAGGGTTCTGAAGTGGCTCCTCTTAGGTGCTGACATGAGGCAGATTCTTGTGGTATGCCAAAGTTGCGCCACGCCTCATATCGGAGCGCGTCGCACGCACATATTTTTAGTTTTTTCAAAAGATCATATATTCTTCATACGAGCTCCGTTTTCGACGTTCTTTATATCCAATCGTAGCTATCGATGGGATCTACAACTTTAGTTTAGGCTCTATCGGATAATTTTCACTTTATTTTTAAAGTTATATTTTTAATAGGTTTAGACTGTTAAAGCTGATGAGTTTTATAGGTTATAAATCTATGACTGAGGCGGAAAATTACTTAATATTAAGTTCACATGCAACCTATTTAGATCTATATTTCCTCTATTTATAGCAATAAACTATGAACATCAAGAACCCTAATGGTAACCTATTATAATCGAAATATACATAGGATTAGGGTTACATACCTCTTGATTATTGTAGCAAATAATCACACCAATATCCTTCTTAAAACCTTGGAAAGCAAACACCAAAAGTTTAGTGCCTCTAATGGATTGTACCCAAAACCCTAGAAATCCTATAATGAAGAGGAGAGAGAGAGAGAGAGAGAGAGAAAGGAGAGGGATAGAAATTTCGTTCTTGAGCTTGTAGGTAAAGGTATGAACGAAAATAATGAGCCAAGGGGTCTTATTTATAGTTTAGGTAAATTGCAGACCAAACAATATTTGAATTGATTAATCAACATATTTAATCCTAATTCAAATCATTTTCCATATCTGCAACCAGGAGGCTTCCACAAACCCTAAGAACCCCTCCAAAACCGTTCATGCTACTATGGAGGGTTCTAGAATTGTTTCTTTTTTTTTCAACTATTGAATAATTACAGTGCATCCCTTGCACCTTTAACTAATATCAATTAATCCCAAATTAATTTAGATTAATTATGATTAATAATTAATCAATTCTAATTGATTTCTTATTAATTTATTAACCATATAAATTAACAAATCAATTATTTAACTAATTATATCATGTTAATTTATTAATCACATAACAAATTAACATATCAATTATCTATTCCCAATTAATATATTAATCACATAATATATTAACAAATCATTTCTCTCTCTCTCTCTCTCTCTCTCCCCTAATATCATTTCTAGTTACATCTGGTTTGTAAGGGAAACCTAAAAAGGACTTTGCTTCTATTTGCAAGTTTATACTATGAGCTTAGACACCTTAATCCAACATTCCCCCACTTGGATAAGTCTACAACTACAATTACAAGTATAACCAAACAACAAAGAGTGTTTTCCAAAGCAATTGTCGAAATCTGATCTAATCAGATATTGGCCCTTAGATAAGTGATCAACTATTCATTCGTTCTACAAAATATCGTATGGAAATGAGACATGGATTGGAATCAATATCATAGTCCAAGATTATGTTTCTCGATTTCCCTGATTTATGACGGATGAATTCAAACTACTAATTGAACACATCAATTTATTTTAGGCTTGGCCAAGCACTTTAGATGTCGGCAATAAATCATAGAGGGTCCCTAAGATATCACTTTTCCTGTTAAAGCAAAAGGAACAAATAAACTTCGACTTATATACTTGTATCTTTTACTCACCTCATCATACATGGCACTATGTTTTATGACATAATGTTACTGATGCATTTTCGCAATACCAATGCATAAGTGACATGTAAATTACAACTTATATATCTCCATTTGAAGAATAAAAGATATTTTTGTCTCAGAATTACTCATGATAGAATCCATGAAGTAATTCTCTAAGCATGAGTTTATCCAATACTCAAAATCCCCATTTTTCTAAGTACTCATGAAAATTGTAGCAATCTTAGTGCAATGTCTAATCCCCATAGACAATCTACAATTCAATTCATGACAGTTAATGAGATAGATCTATTATCATACTTTTTACTGGGAACATGCAAACATGATTCAGTTAAATATGGCTCTACACTTCTACCAAATTGGTTTGGTCCAATCTTCTATTGATGGTTTGGTTCGGTTTTCTGCAGGTGCTTCGGTTCGGTCTTTTGTTGATGGTTCGGTTCGGTCTTCTACAGACGGTTCGGTTCTGTAGTTCGACCAAGCATGGTTCAGTAGTTCGGTTCGGTCAAGATGCTCGCTCCTTCCCAAGACAAAGTACCTTTGTGTTCCTTCTCAATGAAAAACGTATGCTTCATCCCAAGATAAAGGTACCAGAAGCTATACCTTCTTCCCCAAGGTAAAAATACTTCCATCTATATATATATATATATATATATATATATATATATATATATATATATATATATATATATATATAGATCAATTGACACATAACTTGGGTATGCTTTAACTCTCTCTACGTACTCATCACACTTGCGTACCAAAAGTTTTATTGTCGGTTGACTCTTGAAACTCTCAAGATCAATATGACTCCCACTGAATTCTTAACATATGAGTTTTCTCTCGAGGAACATTACTTGACGAGCTAAAACAAATATTCAAAAGTTTGTGTGGATTCCCGACAAGAAAACACTTCATATAATATGTCTCGGTTTATCTTTTGTTTCTCGATTAACGAAAACATTACAAATCCAATTCAATATGTGCTAGAGTAAGAAAACATTTTTACTCTACATATTTCAAGGTGTTTTCAGCCTTATTAGTTTGAAAAGAGTTTCAAGATATGATTCGTAATTAGTAGAGCATGGCTCTACAACTTTATTTGGAATGAAGTATGACTCGTCTTTTGATCAAACTATTTCCAACAATATTCGATTCCTCTTCTTAGTCGCACAGTTTCACTAAGATGTTCTACGAGGATCAATTGGGATATAAATCCACAATCACTAAGATGATCATAAAACATGATAGTAAAGTACTCTCCTTTCCTTTCAGATTGGAGAAACTTTTATCTTTCTAATTAATTGATTCTTCTTATTCGTTTTCTACTCTTTGAATCTTTTCGAAGTATAAGAGTTACGTTTAATCTTATAAACACAACCATATTTATTGAAACATCATAAATCCATGACGAATAGAATTATCATCCTTTGTGGTTGATCTGAAGAGTCCATATCAACATGTACTAGATCCATTAGTCCTTCAATTGAACCACATAAATATGTGTACCATAAATTAGTCATAATTTTCCAATAAACAAGATTCTCATGCAACATGCAATTCGAATTGTATGACTCCAAGTTTCTATCCAATTGAAACTTGGTGATGAGATTTCTTTTCAATTAGTCAATTATGACATTACCACAAGCGATATCATAAGAATCAAATCTTCAATTAATATTTCTAATATTAGAAACATAACCAACACTTCCATAAATGTCATTGCAAGAAAATATAAAACAAGGAAACCAAACAAACCAAAACTTCACTTTTATTAAAAATAAACGAAAAATTGGAGCTTGTCCATAAAATGCATAAAATGAAAACTATGTTTCTAGACATCTCTGAAGAGTAATAACATTCTATTAAATTATCCTAAATCCTTAGCAGTGGCTCCAAATTATGACCATCGAACCACGTGACTAAAGTCTGCAGTTCCAACGATCAGATTTAGCTCACTCTGCTTAAGCTTCCTTACTTCTCTTAGATCCTTCAATACCATCAAAATGTGTTTATCACATCATGTATTAAGAATTTATGAATGGGAAATTGTTAAAATAATGGAGTTAGATAATGGATGTACCTGAAGTAGATTTATACGAATTGACTTTACTATCTATGAGATCCTTCAGGTACTTTGGGCTGCTTCGCAACCAATGTCCCTTCAATTGGATCTAGAAATAAATGGACTCTGTGGGGTCAACACATGGAATGATCCCAGAACTAGCCTTTCTATTTACCATACGATCAAACAGTTTGATCTTGGACGACCCCTTTCCATTGGGAAGAGAAATCTTTTCTTGATCACCATTGTCACCATTGTCAATGTCCATGGAAACCATGGAATTAGACCCTATAAGCATCTCTACTTTAGATGTTCTCTTAAGCATTTCTACTTTAGCAACCATCAACATTTGGGTTTTTATTATGTAACACCCCATCTTTCAAGTAACTTCAAATTCATCCCTTGGGTTTTTATTATGTCATTTTTCGTCCTTAGATTGGTAAGAAGTGGCCATGGGAAGCCCTAGCGGCAAGATGGTAATTTTCGAGCATGAGTAGTACGTAGGGCGTACATGTGAGTACGCTAAGAGTACTAGGGCACGCCCTAGTACGCTAGGCATACATATATGTACGCTGGGCGTACGTGTGTCCGGGTGAGACCCAAACTTTTAGGGTTTATGGAGTATTTAAGCACCATTATGGGTCATTTTAACTCACCCTTTCATCCCCCAAGTTCTTTAGCCATTTTGAGAGAACCCTAACCCCCATGAGTGAGCATCTTGAGCTTATAGTGTGATTTTGTATGCCAAAAGGAGAAAATAGTGCAGCAAAGGAGTCAAGGAAGGAAGTAGGCAATCTTGTAGATCTGGGATTATCATCTTCTTGGGAAGCTCCAGAGGGTATAAAGCTTCTATATTTATGCTTGGATTGTTTAGATCTTCTTTTGGTTGCTTTTTAATATTCTTCTTGTCCCAAAAGTTCCAATATTGTGCATGCTTTGTTTTGGACGTGTTGGGCTGTCCTTTCAGACCCTAGGATGGGTCCTAAGGAATAAAAATGAGATCCCTTAAGCTAGTTTGGTCCCTTGTTCCTTGTACGAGGTCTTAATGGATTAAGACCATGTATTAAGCCCTTTTTGGACGTCTAAAGTATTAAAGTTTGAGACTATATGATTTGGGAGTACTTTTGAGTCATGGATCTGAAGTTTGAGATTAGGTGCTGTAATGCCTGTGTTTCTAGCTAGGCATTAATGATGATGTAATAGTCTAGGACAACCTTTGTAACTTGTTTTGAAATAATAAGATGTATTATTTGATTATTATGTGTTTTATACTTAATTATTATGATTTAATAAGTTAAGGATAAAAATAAGTGTCGAAAATAAATGTTAGATGAAGTAGATATCTAAGAAGAAAGTTGTAGTGGTTGAAACAAGGATTCCGAAGATATAAAGAATACCGAAATCCGAGTTATAACGAAGAAGTTATGACCTGTCGAAGTTTCGTGACAGAACCGGCACGACGCTGTGTGACGTAAAAAGTGAATTTGCGATAGCCTTAGTGATCTAAACGAAATCCATAGTGTTCGTTAAACCGAGAGCGTGCATAAAAGGAACGCCCAAATCTGACTTCGTATGAGGAAGTTATGATTTTTCTAAGTTTCGGCTTAGAAGTATGCAGCCCGAAACTTGAATTTTAGATCAAGTGATTTTTAGCCGAAACAACCTAAACGAGAGTCGAAGATCTTATTGACAGTAGTTCAATGGTAAAAAGACAGACGAAAACGGACGTCGAATGAAGAAGTTATGAATTTTTAACGGACTTTTCATGTCCCGGCTTGTTAAAAATATAACTTTAAAAATTAAGTCAAAATTAGCCGACAGACTCTAAACGAAAGTTGTAGAGCAAAATTTCACCTATGCGTGGATATAAAGAACGTCAAAAACAGAGTTCTTATCCGAAAGTTACGAATTTTTGAAGTTTTGGACACAAACTTCGAGGCTGGTCCGAAGGAGTACGCCCAGCGTACAGAAGTACGCCCAACGTACTCGTGTAAGTGTTACGGAGTCCGTCACCTCCCCTACTCCTTCGCATCAGAGACACGTATCATAGCCTTAACGCGTCCGATATGATCCCTTCGTACGCGCAACGTACTAGTTGAAGTAGCAGTACGCCCCACGTACTGTATAGTTACGCCCATTGTAACTCGAGTGTTCAGCCCCTATAAATAGTGATCGAAGCCAGCCGTATTTATGTTACAAAATTTACTTCCTCTTACCCTCTACTTTCCTTTTTGTTACAATAAATACCCCAAGAGTATTATATTATCCTAGCATCGTAAGCAAGCCCTAGAGAGCCCGAAGATCCCGAGAAAAGAGTTTTTCGAGACAAAACTCTTCCCGCGTGAAGCTTGGTTTTTGGAAAAACATCCCGGTTTTATCGGAACCGATCGTTTTAAGAAACGAAGTGCTACCCGATTACCGTTAAATAAGGTGAGTGTATAGTCACTTTCATCTTACACATAGATATGAAGTATTTTCTATAAAGTACGTGTTATGTGTAATTATATTGTTTGTTTATTTGAGATGGGTGTTGAATAGATGTTTTATACAAATTTTAAACTGTATATGTATTTTTATCTACAAATATGTTGGGTAAAACATGAGTAGATGAAATAGTTGATGTGTGTTAAACTGATGAGAGGCCTCGATGTTGTTGTTGTTGTTGTAGTCATCTTGCGGAGTATAGATGACGACCACAGACCTTTATAGACAGTCCAGTGGAACGCTACCAGGTTCGTAACCTGTAGGTGTTGGTGAACTATATGTTCGCTGGTGTACTCCATCCCCCTCATGGTTTCCTTATTTGACATAAATTGTTGAGGAATCCCTAAAGCAGTGTTGTCACCTCGATGAAAATCCTTAGACTAGGTCCCTTATGATAGGTGTTTTAGGGACGCAAAGTGAGGATAACGGGAATAGGTAACCAGGGTTATTGTTGGTTGATGAAATTAATAAATTTATTTTTGATTGATGAATTTAATAAATTTATTATTATTGTGGTTTGAAAACCCTATATGCTCACCAGGCTTCCAAGCCTGACCCACTCAGCTTTTTATATTACAGGTAGTGGACCCATAGCATAGTTGGATGATGATGAGGGTTTTTTGGATTATAGGCTAGTAAATGTAAATATCTATTGTAAGGCTTATAATGTACTGTTTATGCTTTTGGTCTGTATCGGAATATGACATCCCGAGGTTTTGATATATAATGAAAATATATATTTCTTTAAGAAATGTTTTGATAAATTTTTATCATGTTTTGTTTTGGGGACAAATTTCGCAACATCTTTTAAAAGATTACTCTGATTTTATTTTAAAAGCATAAATTAAATCGGTCTTTTCTGGCCGAGAAATTTGGGGATGTCACAGTTAGTATCAGAGCATTAGTTTAAGCGAACTAGGAATTTGTAGGATTTCTAGACTTAAACTTATAATGCTAAGTGATGATCATGAGATGAGTGTCTACCATATTTTAGACACGAGCACTGCTATATTTTAGGAAAGATGCCTAAAATGCTATTATGTGCTAAATGTTATATGTTTGCCATATATGATGTTGTTTGTTCGGATCTTTGGTCTGTTGCCAACCGGATCTGGAAACCTTATGTGTTTAGGATTCTAAGCGTACTACTACGATATTAGAACTAGCATGTAACGTTTCGGAGTGATAAGGATAATTTAAACGTCTATCATGAATAAAGATCTAATTCGCCTAATTTGGTGTATAGATCAAAATGTCAAGAACCCGAAGTGGAGCTGGAAATGCAAATAGAAATCAACAACCTCAAGCCCAAGTGATGGAACAAGTGCCAATAGTAGAAGCTGCACCAGAACTGATCACAATGGCTGGAGTACAAGCCATGATTCAGACAATGATGGCTGAACAAAGGGAGGAAATGAGGCAACTATTGCTGAACAACAGGAATAAACCTTCAATACCTGTTGAACAACCTGAATTAAATGACAGTCAGTCAGGGGAAGGGAATTACAGTAGATCTGTTGGTCAAACTGAACCGCTTATTGTTAAGAGGAATAACCACGAGAACGGAGTGGAGAGAAATGAATGCAAGTACAAAGAATTTATGACTTGCAAGCCGTCAACTTTCACTGGAAAAGAAGATCCCTTCGGAGTAATGAATTGGATCTCGGAAATGGAATTGGCTTTCATGACATATGGTTGCCAAGGCAAGTTAGAAACCATATTTGCAGTGTGTCAGTTCAGAGGCGTCGTTGTTCGCTAGTGGAACACTATGGGGAAGACCCTAAGTCCTAATGAGCCACTGAAACTGGCTTGGGCATAGTTCTTGGTTCAATTCAAGCGCAAGTACTGCTCGGCCCAAAATGTGCTTGAGCTAGAAAACCAATTTCTGACATTGAATAAGGGAAGTATGTCCATCGATGAATACACCAATAACTTCATAGACAAAATGGAGTTTGCTTTGCGTATTGTCCCAGATGAGCTGCAAAAATTGACAGGTACGCAAAGGGACTTCCATGGGAGTATGCGGTGCCAGTGCGTCAGGCACTTACTTTGGAGGCAGTTATATGGGCTGCCAAGTCTGTTGAAGATATGATTAAGGGGAGAGCCGCCAGCAAGGTTGAAGTTGGAAAAAGAGAAAGTTTGAAGGAACTTCAGGTTCCAACAAGAGGAACAAGTTCTCGAAGTCTGGTTCGAGGAAATTCGGAGGAGGAGCCGAAGCGAAGTGGTGTGAAAAATGTAAAAAGAAACATGTTGGGAAATGTAGCGTGGAAGTCATTTGTTACAAATGTGGAAAGCCTAGGCATTATGCCAATGAATGCACCTTCAATAAGAAAGTCTGTTATGGGTGGACACATTTTGAAGGACTGCCCGAAGAAGAAGGAGGTAGCAAGGCCCAATCTCCCACCAAAGGCAAAAGCCAGAGCTTTCCAGATGACATTGGAAGCCGCAAAGGATGCAACAGATGTCGCTTCAAGTACCTCTCTTGTAAATGGATTGCCTGCCAATTTATTGTTTGATTCCGGAGTGAATTACTCCTTTATATCACATAAATTTGGTGAAAGACTAGAATTGCCTATAGAAAAACTTGATGATGCCCTAACTGTAGAAGTTGCTAGTGGCAAATTCATACATGTTAGCGATTGTATTAAGAATATCGTTATCGACTTGAATGGAAACGAATTCCACGAGGAGCTGTTACCCATTGAGTTGAATGGTTTCGACATCGTTATAGGAATGGATTGGCTTAGCGCCAATGATGCTGAGATATTGTGCAAGAAAAAGATAGTGAGGGTAAACCCGCCTGGAAAAGAGTCATTTATGGTATACGGAGACAAGCGCAGAGTAAGTTCTGGAATCATTTCCCTAATGAAAGCCAGAAAATGTTTGTCTAAAGGATGCACCTCATACTTGGCATTCGTGATCGATGCTAAGAAGGAGAAAAAGGATGTATAAAGTATACCAGTGGTGTGTGAATATCCGAAAGTTTTTCCAAAAAATCTTCCTGGATTTCCCCCTGATAGACAGGTGGAGTTTAGAATAGACGTGTTACCAGGAACAACACCAATAGCAAAAGCACCATATCGATTAGCACCGACGGAGATGAAGGAGCTTATGACGCAACTTCAGGAGTTATTGGACAACGGTTTCATTAGACCTAGTTCATCACCCTGGGGAGATCCGATGTTATTCGTAAAGAAAAAAGATGGGAGCATGAGAATGTGCATAGATTACAGAGAGCTGAATAAGGCAACAATAAATAACAAGTACCCATTGCCAAGGATTGATGACCTGTTCGATCAGCTGCAAGGTTCGAGCTATTTCTCGACGATCGATCTTAGGTCAGGATATCATCAGCTAAAGGTAAGAGAGCAGGATATTGAGAAAACTGCATTCAGAACAAGATATGGACACTATGAGTTCTTGGTTATGTTGTTTGGACTAACCAATGCTCCAGCCGCATTCATGGATTTGATGAACAGGGTTTGTAAACCATTCCTCTATAAATCTGTGATAGTGTTCATAGATGATATTTTGATTTATTCAAAAAGCAAACAGGAGCATGACAAGCATCTGCGAGAAGTGTTAGAAGTTCTGAAAAAGGAGAAGTTGTATGCAAAGTTCTCCAAATGTGATTTTTGGATTCAAGAAGTCTAATTTTTGGGTCATGTGGTTAACCAAGAAGGAATAATGGTTGAACCAATGAAGATTGAAGCTGTGATGAAGTGGGAACAACCGAAAAGTTCCACGGAGATCCGAAGCTTTCTGGGATTAGCTGGATATTACCGAAGATTTATCCAAGGCTTTTCTTCGATAGTTGCTCCATTGACAGCTTTGACCCACAAGGGAGCTACTTATACTTAGAGTGAGAAGCATAAGGAAGTTTTTGAGAAGTTAAAAGAAGAAATTTTGTGAAGCCCCGATTCTTTCTTTACCTGAAGGAGTCGAACACTTCGCAGTTTATAGCGATGCATCTGGAGTTGGGTTAGGTTGTGTTCTGACCCAAAGGGATAAGGTGATAGCATATGCATCGAGGCAATTGAAAGAACATGAAAAGAACTACCCCACTCATGATTTGGAGTTGGCAGCGGTAGTATTCGCCCTAAAGATATGGAGACATTATCTTTATAGCACAAAGTGTAAACTTTTCACTGATCATAAGAGTCTCCAGTATCTCTTTAATCAGAAGGAATTGAATATGAGACAACGATGCTGGCTAGAGTTGATTAAGGATTACGATTGTGAAATCCTTTACCACCCTGGTAAAGCAAATGTTGTAGCCGATGCTTTAAGCAAAAAAGTGAGCCTTGAAAAGAAAAGGGCGAGAGAATTAAGAATCGAAGTTGTCTCAATGATTGTAGAAAGTATCAAGAAAGCTCAGGAAGAAGCTTTAGAGAAAAATGACCGAAAGGAAGAACATTTGGGCAAAACGTTAGTGTTCGATACAAACAGTCAAGGATTGAAGGTATTCGAAGATAGAATTTGGGTACCTAATACGGGAGGAATAAGAGATCTTCTAATGGAAGAAACTCACAAGACCATGTACTCGATTCATCCTGGCAGCACGAAAATGTATAGGGATCTGAAACCCTACTACTGGTGGCTGAAGATGAAGCTCGATGTTGCTAAGTATGTGGCTGAGTGTGTGACATGTGCGAGGGTTAAGGCACAACATCAGAAACCATATGGGAGTTTAGAACCTTTACCTGTACCCATGGGTAAATGGGAAGACATCACCATGGATTTTGTGACTAAACTGCTCAGAACGAAGAGTGGTCACGACATGATTTGGGTGGTCGTTGATTGATTTACTAAAAGTGCTCATTTCATAGCAGCCAATGAAAAATGGTCTATGGATAAACTTGCAAATTCCTACGTGAAGGAGATAGTGAGACTTCACGGTGTTCCTTTAACGATTGTATCAGATCGTGATAGTCATTTCATGTCGAGGTTTTGGAGAAGTATACAAGAGGAATTGGGTACGAAATTGTGTTTAAGTACAGCTTACCATCCGCAAACCGATGGTCAGAGCAAATGAACGATTCAAACATTGGAGGATATGCTATGAGAATGTACCCTGGAATTTCAAGGTAACTGGGATGAACATTTACCTCTGGTAGAATTTTCCTACATAAATAGTTTCCACTCGAGCATCAAGATGGCACCTTATCACGCTTTGTATGGATAAAAGTGTCGAACACCGTCATGTTGGCTTGAAGATGGGGAAAAGCAGTTTATGGGACCTGAGATATTCCATCAGACTGCTGAAAAGCTGAAAGTGATTAGGGAAAGGATGTTAGCAGCTCAGGATCGTCAAAAGAGCTATGTTGACAAGAAAAGACAACCGATAACATTCGAAGTTGGAGATTCGGTTTTACTTAAAGTCTCGCCGTGGAAGGGACTTATAAGATTTGGTAAAAGAGGAAAGTTGAGTCCAAGGTTTATTGGACCGTTTAAAGTTCTTCAGAGGATTGGGAACCAAGCTTACAAGCTAGAACTACCAGAAGAACTAGATGGTATTCATAACACTTTCCATGTGTGTTATTTGAGGAAGTTCACGGGAGAAGTTCCCGACATAATTCCAATTTCTGAATTAAGGTTGGATGAAAGCAAAAGGTTAATCGAAGAACCAGAGGCAATCCTTGACCGTAAGACTAAGAAGTTACGATGCAAGATGGTCGATTTAGTGCTTGTGCGATGGAAACATACGAATGTGCCAAATCTCACCTGGGAAACGGAGAGTGACATGATGAGTCGCTATCGGCATTTGTTTGCTGATGTGTGATTATGGGGACGGAATCATCCTAAGGAAGAGAGCATTGTAACGCCCGTGTTTGTAGGCTAGGAATTAATGATGATGTAATAGTCTAGGCTAACCTTTCTAACTTGTTTCAAAATAATAAGATGTATTATTTGATTATTATGTGTTTTATACTTAATTATTATGATTTAATAAGTTAAGGATAAAAATAAGCGTCAAAAATAAATGTTAGATGAAGCCGATATCTAAGAAGAAGGTTGTAGTGGTTGAAACAAGGATTCCGCAGATATAAAGAATACTGAAATCCGAGTTATAACGAAGAAGTTACGACCTGTCGAAGTTTCGCGACAGAACCGGCATGACGCTATGTGGCATAAAAAGTGTATTTGCGATAGCCTTAGTGATCTAAACGAAAGTCGTAGTGTTCGTTAAACTGAGAGCGTGCATAAAAAGAACGCTTAAATCTGACTTCGTATGAGGAAGTTATGATTTTTCTAAGTTTCGGCTTAGCAGTATGCCGCCCGAAACTCGAATTTTAGATCGACTGATTTTTAGCCGAAACAATCTAAACGACAATCGAAGATCTTGTTGATATTATTTCAATGGTAAAAAGACAGACGAAAATGGACGTCGGATGAAGAAGTTATGAATTTTTACCTGTCCCGCCCTGTTAAAAATATAACTTTAAAAATTAAATCAAAATTAGCCGACGGAGTCTAAACGAAAGTTGTAGAGAATAATTTCACCTATGCGTGGATATAAAGAACGTCAAAAACAGAGTTTTATGCGAAAGTTACGAATTTTTGAAGTTTTGGACACAAACTTCGAGGGTGGTCCGAAGGAGTACGCCCAGCGTACAGAAGTACGCCCAACGTACTCGTGTAAGTGTTCCGGAGTCCGTCACCTCCCCTACCCCTTCGCATCAGAGACACGTGTCATAGCCTTAACGCGTGCGATATGATCCCTTCGTACGCGTAACGAACTAGTTGAAGTAGCAGTACGCCCCACGTACTGTATAGTTACGCCCAGTGTAACTCGAGTGTTCAGCCCCTATAATAGTGATCAAAGCCAGCCGTATTTATGTTACAAAATTTACTTCCTCTTACCCTCTACTTTCCTTTTTGTTACAATAAATACCCCCAAGCCTATTATATTATCCTAGCATCGTAAGAAAGACCTAGAGAGCCCGAAGATCCCGAGAAAATAGTTTTTCGAGACGAAACTCTGCCCGCGTGAAGCCCGGTTTTATCGGAAACGATCGTTTTCAGAAACGAAGTGCTGCCCGATTACCGTTAAATAAGGTGAGTGTATAGTCACTTACATCTTACACATAGATATGAAGTATTTTCTATAAAATATGTGTTATGTGTAATTATATTGTTTGTTTATTTGAGATGTGTGTTGAATAGATGTTTTATACAAATTTTAAACTGTATATGTATTTTTATCTACAAATATGTTGGGTAAAACATGAGTAGATGAAATAGTTGATGTGTGTTAAAATGATGAGAGGCCTCAATGTTGTTGTTGTTGTTGTAGTAGTCATCTAGCGGAGTATAGATGACGACCACGGACCTTTCTAGACAGTCCAGTGGAACGCTAGCAGGTTCGCAACCTGTAGGTGTTGGTGAACTATATGTTCGCTGGTGTACTCCATCCCCCTCATGGTTCCCTTATTTGACATAAATTGCTGAGGAATCCCTAAAGCAGTGTTGTCACCCTGATGAAAATCCTTAGACTAGGTCCCTTATGATAGGTGTTTTAGGGACGTAAAGTGAGGATAACGGGAATAGGTAATCAGGGTTATTGTTGGTTGATGAAATTAATAAATTTATTTTTGATTGATGAATTTAATAAATTTATTATTATTGTGGGTTGAAAATCCTATGTGATCACCAGGCTCCCAAGCCTGACCCACTCAGCTTTTTATATTACAGGTAGTGGACCCAGAGCATAGTTGGATGATGATGAGGGATTTTTGGATTATAGGTCACTAGATGTAAATATCTGTTGTAAGGCTTAATGTGCTGTTTATGCTTTTGGTCTGTATCGGAACATGAAATCCTGAGTTTTGATATATAATGAAAATATATATTTATTTAAGAAATGTTTTGATAATTTTTTATCATGTTTTGTTTTGGGAACTAATTTCACAACATCTTTTAAAAGATTACTCTAATTTTATTTTAAAAGCATAAATTAAATCGGTCTTTTCTGACTGAGAAATTTGGGGATGTCACAGGTGCTTAATCCATTAAGAACTTATAAGGATGTTAAGACATGTGAGGGTACACTGTGACAACCCGAAACTTCTATCTTGTACAACTATTCAATTCAATCAATGCTAGACTTGTTTCTGTCATCTTTTAGCACTTTTTAAGGGTTCGTTTAAGTGTTTTAAGCTTAAGTACAACCAAGGTTGAGATTAGAAATGGGTTATCAAAGTCGTAAGGAAGCATTTTGGGCCATACACTCCTTTAGGAGGAGTGTACGGCCGTACACATGGGTGGGCGACCGTACACCCCCCCCCCCTCATGGCCGCACACTCAAGGTGGTGGGTCACCCACCCCTATATATATGAGTGAACCTCATTTCCTTCATTCCTTTCTTCCCTTGGCTGCACACTACTCCATACTCTCTCAAGTTTCTTCAACCGTGAACCCTCCAAGGCTTCAAAAACATAAGTATTCCACCCTTAAGTTTGCTAGACTTGAAAGACCTCTTGATTTAGTCCTTGATTCATCAAATTTCAAAAATTTTCTTCATCCTTTGAAGGAGTACGGCTGCACACCTTCAAAAGGTTGTCCGTACACACCTTAAAGGCCCTCCAAAGTGAGAGTTTGACCCCTATCTTCTAGTTGGACATGATCCTAGCCTTTATTCACCTTAAAATCGACAAATTTGGCATAAACATGAAGGGTGTATGGCCGCACACCCCTATGTACGGCCGTACACACCTCTTAGGGCCGTAAACCCACTTTGATGATCATTATAGGCCTCAAACTTGCATTACAACCAAGCATGGGACCTAGAACACTTCCTTGATGCTTCTTACGGCCTTAAAACACCTCAACATGCACACCTCTTCATGAGTGTACGGCCGTACACTCATGGGCTGCACACCCATGGCCGTACACACCCTTAGGGTGGCCGTACACCTCCCTCACTCAATCACATATGGTTTTGACACTTAGTTCAAGTGTTTCCTAGTCCTTAGGGTGATTCCCTATCATGTCTAGTAGTGAAATACCCTAATTTTACTCCTATATGTGCTATTACATGTTAAATAGGATCCAATTGTGTTCAAGGTTTCACTTGACATTCGGCATCTCATATCGATCTTTCGTACAAACCACTCACTCGAGGTGAGTTCATACCCCTAAATTTTTCCGAGTTTTTAATGTTTTCAGGAGGGAATACAAGCCAAACATAAATGATTTTATGAAAGTTATACAAAAGGATTTCAGTAAACTTAAAACAGATGCAATCAGTACAAACACATAGTTTCTACAATTTTACAAAATATTTAGATATTTTATCCCTTCTGTATTATGCTGAGCATAAGGGACGTTTTCAACTTACAAGCTTAACCAAATAGTTTTCAGATCAATACATTATTTTACACATACAGGGTTATACATATACATACACACAAACTATATTAAGTATAGTTTGGGGATACATACAAGGTTATACACATACAAACACATAAACTATATTAAGTATAGTTTGGGGAAACATACAACGTTATACATATACAAACACACAAACTATATTAAGTATAGTTTGGGGATGCATACAAGGTTATACATATACATACACACAAACTATATTAAGTATAGTTTGGGGATACATACAAGGTTATACATATACATACACACAAACTATATTAAGTATAGTTTAGGAATACATACAAGGTTATACATATACATACACACAAACCATATTAAGTATAGTTTGGGAGATCATTAAACAGTTTACAAACTTATACTTAATAAACCTTTCGTTTATTTATAAAAAGGGTTTTCTGCATTATTACTTGTAAAGTCGTTAATCTAATTGGAGACACGTCCTTGGGCGCATACAAACTTAACTAAGTGGAGGACTACCTCTTATGAACCGGAGTCTCCTCGAGGGAGAGCGTGATTTTTGTGTATAGATCTATACGGGACTGACTATCCCGCACCTTGCTTCTAGCTATAGTAGGACCGGTAGGTCTACGGGTGACAAAAGTCATAAAGGATATTGGTGCCCGATTCGCGCCATATCAAGTTAATGCATGGTCATAAAACTCGCAAATAGATAACAACGATTTACTTATGTAGTAATATACTATACATACTGACAATAACCAGGGTTTTCAAACAGAACATTTCATACAGAGATTTTTCATACAAAATTCATCATATAATACATTTGGTAGTAATCCAATCATACAAACATTTTTACTAATAGAAAATATTGGATTTTCTTGGAATCATGCAAACATTTTTACAGATTCAACAACAGGTTTTCAATACACAAACATCACTTATGAACTCACCAGCTTTATGCTGATACTCTTTCAAAACTGCTTGTATTCTCAGGAAATCAGTAGACAGGTACTTCCTGGAGTTTTGAGAAGTCGGAGCAATTAAAGTCATGCCTTCATATTTTATCTACACTTTTGATGTATTCAAACAAGACTTGAACAGATGTAAACCTTTTTCATATATGTATTCAATGTAATGGTTATGTTTACTATGATTACTATGATACAATTGTTGTGATACTACACATGACGTCCTCCACCCCCGAACGTTTCCGCCGTTCCGGTTTGGGGGTGTCACAGATTGGTATCAGAGCTCTTATTTATAGTGAACTAAGTATATCGAACCTTACATGGTATACAACTATAAACACTAAGGGGACAAAGTGCTCTGAACTAAAAGTATACTTTTAAAATATAAATATTTTATAAGAAGTATACAAGTATGCATACATAACAGAACCAGAGCCATAGAAGGAATAAAACAAAAGTATTTGGATGTTGGGCACTGCGGTTAAACCTGGGCAGTTATGTAATCATGTCTAGGGTCAATATAGCCTGATCAACTATATTTACTCGAGACATGACCAACATGTGCTTGGGAGTGAATGTGGTGTTGCAGCAAGCCTAAAACTTACCAAGTATATATACATCAGATACCGATTGAATCAAACATACAACTTAAAATACTACAGGAGTATTTTAGCTAGAGTCGAATACAGTATAGAGATTCATTCCAAGTGTTGCTACATATTCCTTCTTAGCGATAGTTACTTGAAATAGTAACCCTCCTCCATATATCGCTTCGTAGAACACTTTAACTTTCAGAATGAGATATATCTTGTTTCATATATCTTGATTTAAATTAGGGGACTTATCATCCTCTTCTTCCTGATTGTTCTAGAACAAGATGCCTCCCCGAAGAAGACCCATCAGAAGGAACAACGACACCCCGCCACCACCACCCCTTCAGTTCGATCCTGTTATGTTCCAGGCAGCAGTTACAGCCGTCGTGACTGCTACAATGGCATAAGTAAACTCTGGGGGATCCGGAAGTGGTACTCATTCCCAGAACCTCGGTGACCAGGGACATCAAAAGGAGTGTTCCTATAAAGACTTCATGAACGCAAAACCCAAATACTTCGACGACAATGGAGGTGTTATTGCCCTGACTCGATGGTTCGAGAAGATCGAATCCATCTTCGAAATTTGCGCCTGTTCCGAAGAAAACAAGGTGAAGTTCGCCGCCTGCACCTTCACCGACAGAGCATTGACCTGGTGGAATGGTCAAGTTAAATCCCTAACCCTGCCAGTGGCTAATTCCATGGGTTGGGAAAGTCTGAAGGAACTTATGCTCGCCGAATACTGCCCAAGAGGCGAGGTGCAAAAGTTAGAGCACGAACTCTGGAACCTGAAGATGAGGGGTTCCGACATTGCTGCCTACACAGCTAGATTCTGCGATCTGACTCTTCTCTGCCCGGGAATGGTCACCCCGGAACGCAAGAATATTGAGAGGTACATCTGGGGACTGACGCCCCCAACCAAATGAAATGTTTTGGATGCTAGGCCCACTACATTTGATAGCACCAAGTGTCTGGCGCAGACTCTGATAGATCATGGGTCCAATCTTGATGAGGTAACAGCCGCTCCCGAACCACAAAAGGAGAGTGGAGGGAAGAAGAAGAAATTCTGGAACAAGCGAAAGGGCCAGTCTTTGCAGGAGCCCTCTAAGAAACAGCAAACAGTGGCAGTCCACGCTGCTACTACTCCTGCTGCAGTTCCCGTTACTCCAATAACCCCCAACCGTTATGCTGGAAACCTACCTTTGTGCAACAAGTGCAACTACCATCATCATGGGCAGTTCCGGGAGATGTTGTGCAACAGCTGTGGTAAGAAAGGACTCACAGCTCGATTCTGCAAGGCACCAGCCCAACCAACCAATCAGGCTCCTGGAGCGGGCGCCGGTCAAGCCTGTTATGGCTGTGGAGAGGTTGGGCAATTCAAAAGAAATTTCCCCAAGGCAACAACAGCTGGCAACACAGGAAGGGTGCTAGCTATGGGCCAGGTGGAAGCAGTCGTTGATCCTACCGTTGTTACGAGTACGTTTCTCCTTGACAACTCTTATGCATGCATTCTTTTCGATTCTGGTGCGGAGAGGAGCTTTGTTAGTCATGCATTCAAACATCTACTCAAACGTAAATCCCAACCTTTAACTGAAACATTTACCGTCGAGATGGATAACGGAAAGAAAGAGAGCACTAACGACATATTCATAGGTTGTACTCTTACCCTAGACGATCATTCCTTCCCTATCGATCTTATGCCAGTTTCCATAAAGAGCTTCGATATCATAATCGGCATGGATTGGTTGAGCCCCAATCGTGTTGATATCCTTTGCTACGAGAAAGCTATCCATATCAATCTTCCCTCTGGCGAAGCCCTCACTATTTACGGTGATAAACTCAGTTCGAACCTTCGTATCATTTCATGCATCAAAGCCCAGAAGTATCTCCGGAAGGAGTGCTATGCATTCCTAGCTCATGTTGTTGACGAAAAGCAAAAAGTTAAAGACCTCGAGAGCATCCCCGAAGTATGCAACTTTCCTAATGTCTTCCCCGAAGATCTTCCAAGAATTCCTCCCGAGCGCCAAGTCGAGTTTCGTATCGACTTAATCCCCAGAGCTACTCCTGTAGCTAAATCTCCATATCATCTAGCGCCGGTAGAAATGCAAGAGTTATCCAGCCAGCTCAACGAGCTGATCACCAAAGGATTCATAAGACCGAGTTCCTCACCCTGGGGAACCCCGATTTTATTTGTGAAAAAGAAAGATGGATCCTTTCGGATGTGCATCGATTACCGAGAACTGAACAAGCTTACCATCAAGAACCGTTATCCCTTACCCAGAATCGACGACCTCTTCGACCAACTTCAGGGGGCCAGTTATTTCTCAAAGATAGACCTTAGATCAGGGTATCATCAGTTACGAGTTCATGAGGATGATGTTCCCAAAACAACATTTCGAACTCGTTACGGACACTACGAGTTTGTTGTAGTGCCCTTCAGTCTAACTAACGCACCGACAGTATTCATGGACCTGATGAATCGGGTGTGCCGCCCTTTCCTAGACAAGTTCGTGATTGTGTTCATTGACGATATACTTGTCTATTCGCGAAGCGAAGATGATCATAAACATCACTTGAGACTAGTGCTAGAAACATTAAGGGTGGAAAAACTATATGCAAAATTCTCAAAGTGTGAGTTCTGGATCCGGAATGTAACTTTCCTTGGTCACGTGGTTAGCAAGGAAGGCATACATGTGGACCCTTCCAAAATCAAAGCGATTGAGAATTGGTCAGCACCAAAGACACCCACAGAAATTCGCCAATTCTTGGGTCTCGCTGGCTATTATCGCAGGTTTATCCAAAACTTCTCAAAAATCGCTAAGCCTTTAACCACCCTGACACAAAAAGGTGTAACGTCTAGTTGGGGAGAAAAGCAAGACACCGCGTTTCAAACATTGAAGCAGGCCCTATGCAGCGCACCTATCTTGTCCCTGCCTGAAGGGATGGAAGACTTCGTTGTCTACTGTGATGCATCCAATCAGGGCCTAGGCTATGTGCTCATGCAGCGAGGAAAGGTTATCGCCTATGCCTCGAGGCAGCTGAAAACACACGAAGTCAATTACACAACTCACGATCTAGAGTTGGGAGCAGTGGTCTTCGCATTAAAGATCTATAGACATTATCTCTACGGAACCAAGTGCACAGTGTTCACCGATCATAAGAGCCTACGACATATCCTTGATCAGAAAGAGCTGAACATGAGACAACGGCGATGGGTAGATCTACTCAGTGACTACGAGTGTGAAATACGCTACCATCCCGACAAGGCCAATGTGGTAGCAGATGCCCTCAGCCGAAAGGAATATTCAGGTCGTAGGGTGAAGGCATTGACAACGACCATTCATTCCGAATTATCCACACAAATCAGAGAGGCTCAGCTGGAAGCCTTAAAACCAGAGAACATGTCGGATGAAGCCTTGTGGCGAATGGAAAAGAACTTAGAGGTGAAGTGAGACATAGTTTACTATTTCATGAACCAGATCTGGACCCCAAAGTACGGCGGGTACAGGGAGGTTGTCATGAACAAGGCTCACAAGACTAAATACTCCGTTCACCCAGGTTCAAATAAAATGTATCTGGATCTCAAACAACTCTATTAGTGGCCGAACTGTTGGATAATGTGTCTAAATCCATAACTATTTCTGGTATGTACTTGACCTGACCCGGCATGGTCCATTTGGGTTGCATGGCATCATGCATTTGGATAGACTAAATGAGAGAAATAACACTTGTGATTTATTAATATATTATAAGTTCTAATATATTAATAATATTATTTAATTAGTATTGATCAAGAATTAATCTAGGATTAATTAAGTGATCAAAAGGAGACTAATTAAATATATGGGTTGATTATGTAAATCATCCATAACTTCTATAGTGGGGTAAAGGGTCCATGGGTTATCAAGTTGGGCTAAGGTCCATAGGATGCTCCATGGATGCTCCATGGGAGTTACAAACCCATGGGTCATGGAAATGAAGAGCCATGTCACATTAGGGTTTACATGGTGTAACCCTAGTGCAACATACTATATAAGCATGCTTCTAGCAACCAAAATCGGCTACACCAGTGAGACAAGAGGGAAAGCCGAATTAGAAGTGTTCTACATTCTCTCAAAGTTTATTCCAAGAGCATTTGGTGTTATGTGAAACATTTGAGGCATCACACTTGGGGTGCTAGGTTCTCAAGGTTTTCAAGGAATCAAAAACAACTACAAGGTATGTAATTCTAGCCATCTTTTATGTTTAAAGTTCCCAATGTATGCTAGATAGGATTATGAACCTTGGAAAAAGTATTTTGCATGTATTTTAGATAAACATAGATCCAAGGTTTTCTGGGGTTGCATGTACACTTAGGAGTGTTAGAATGCTCAAAACCCATCACGAACATGAAAGCAGAGATCGCTACTTTCGTGGGCAAGTGCCTGACTTGCGCCAAGGTGAAGGTAGAATACCAAAAGCCCTCAGGTTTACTTCAGCAGCCAGAAATACCTGAGTGGAAGTGGGAAAGGATCACAATGGATTTCATCACTAAGTTACCCAGATCTCCGAGTGGGCACGACGCTATCTGGGTAATTGTCGATCGACTGACTAAATCCGCCCACTTTCTGCCAATCAAAGAAAACTTCAAAATGGAGAGACTCACACGAATCTACATTCAAGAAGTAGTTCGCCTTCATGGTGTGCCTGCATCCATTATCTCCGATCGAGATAGCAGCTTTACCTCGAGATTTTGGCAATCACTACAGAGGGCTCTCGGAACTAAGCTGGATATAAGCACAGCTTACCATCTACAGACAGATGGGTAGAGTGAGAGAACCATTCAAACATTGGAAGATATGTTGAGAGCCTATGTCATTGACTTCGGCATGTCATAGGACACTCATTTGCCATTGGTTGAGTTTTCCTACAACAATAGCTATCATACCAGCATCAAGGCTGCGCCGTTTGAAGCCCTCTATGGCCGTAAGTGCAGATCCCCTCTGTGCTGGGAAGAAGTGGGTGACATGCTTCTAGTCAAATGTCAAGTCCCCGATAGCAATCTCACATGCCCAGAAATCATCCGAGAGACTACTGAAAAGATTATACAAATCCGGGAACGACTAAAAGCTTCAAGAGATAGACAAAACAGCTACACCGATAAGAGACTAAAACCCTTGGAGTTCCAGGTTGGTGACCGTGTTCTTTTGAAGGTCTCACCATGGAAAGACATGATACGCTTCGGAAAGTGTGGAAAGCTGAATCCAAGATACATTGGACCATTCGAGATCATCGCTAGGATCGGTCCCGTAGCATACAAACTCCAGTTACCTCGAGAACTTAGCAACGTACATCCCGTCTTCCACGTGTCGAACCTAAAGAAGTTTTTGTCCGATGAGACAATTTTGATTCCCCTCGATGAGATCGAACTAGACAAGAACTTCCACTTCGTGGAAGAACCAGTTGAAATCATGGACCGGGAAGTCAAACGAACGAAACAAAGTTGCATCCCGATAGTGAAGGTTCGCTGAAATGCCAAGCGGGGACCTGAATTCACTTCGGAGGGTGAGGATTCAATGAAACATAAGTACCCTCATATTTTTCCAAGTCCATGATTTGTATCTCTATTCTTGAATTTCAGGACGAAATTCCCTCTAACGGGGGGATGATGTGACAACCCAAAACTTCTATCTTGTACAACTATTCAATTCAATCAATGATGGACTCGTTTCTGTCAACTTTTAGCACTGTTTAAGGGTTCGTTTAAGTGTTCTAAGGTTAAGTACAACCAAGGTTGATATTAGGAATGGGTTATCAAAGTCGTAAGGAAGCATTTAGGGCCATACACTCCGTTAGGCGGAGTGTACGGTCGTATACATGGGTGTGCGGCCGTACACCCCCCCCCCCTATGGCCGCACACTCAAGATGGTGGGTCACCCAACCTTATATATATATATATATATATATATATATATATATATATATATATATATATATATATATATGAGTGGACCTCATTTCCTTCATTCCTTTCCTCCCTTGGCTGTACACTACTCCATAATCTCTCAAGTTTGTGGATACATACAAGGTTATACATATACATACACACAAACTATATTAAGTATAGTTTGGGAATTCATACAAGGATATACATATACATACACACAAACCATATTAAGTATAGTTTGGGAGATCATTAAACAGTTTACAAACTTATACTTAATAAACCTTTCGGTTATTTATAAAAAGGGTTTTCTGCATTATTACTTGTAAAGTCGTTAATCTAATTGGAGACACGTCCTTGGGCGCATACAAACTTAACTAAGTGGAGGACTACCTCTTATGAACTAGAGTCTCCTCGATGAAGAGCGTGATTTTTGTGTATAGATCTATACGGGAATGACTATCCCGCACCTTACTGCTAGCTACAGTAGGACCGGCAAGTCTACGGGTGACAAAAGTCATAAAGGATACTGGTGCCCGATTCACGCCATATCAAGTTAATGCATGGTCATAAAACTCGCAAATAGATAACAACGATTTACTTATGTAGTAATATACTATACATACTGACAATAAACATGGTTTTCAAACAGAACATTTCATACATAGATTTTTTCATACAAAATTCATCATACAATACATTTGGTAGTAATCCAATCATACAAACATTTTTTCTAATGGAAAATATTGGATTTTCTTGGAATCATGCAAACATTTTTACAGATTCAACAACAGGTTTTCAACACATAAACATCGCTTGTGAACTCACCAGCTTTATGCTGATACTCTTTAAAAACTGCTTGTATTCTCAGTAAATCAGTAGACAGGTACTTCCTAGAGTTTTGAGAAGTCGAAGTGATTAAAGTCTAGATTGTTTTCTTGAATACTTGATGCAAACTGTTGAAAAATCGAAAAAATTGAGCTGTCTGGGCAGTGGACTCACCGAGTCCATGGGGGGACTCGACGAGTCCAAGTGAAAATTCATCCTACTCGTCGAGTAGGTTCCTGCACTCGATGAGTAGGAGGCCCTGACTGCATTTTTCGACTTTTGCTGCTGGAAATGGAATAGAAACTTTACTCTAAACTTTTTTGGTGTTTTAAAACTTGTTTTAGATGGTGTACTGGTTATGCTAATCCATTTACAATGGCTAATATCAAAATTCCATGTTTTATATGTGTTCATATGATTCTTGAAGTTTTGATATGATATTCATGTTCTTATGAGTTATTGTTAGATCATAGGAATTACTTGCTAAATTGTTTAATGATTAATTCTTGATCAATTATGTGTTTTAATGGAATCCATAATTTGTCCTCAAGTTATGGATTTCCAAAGGTCACTTTCTTTAATGCATTTAAAACACATAAGTTACATAAAAAATGAAGAGTCTTCACTTTTATGAACCATTAACTCATAAGTTATGAAATGAAAAGTTTTGAATAGTTTCAAAACTTGCCCTCAAGTTTTGGAATTTGTGAAGACACACACACTTTAATTCCAACCCTTAGGATTTTAAAAGTTAAAATTCAACCCTTATACTATTATAAGATTAATGGTTAATATTTATATATATATATATATATATATATATATATATATATATATGTATGTATAAGATCAAGTCGTTTTACCGTTAGTAGGTCTCATTCACGAAGCCGGTCTATAAGGGGGGTATAAGGTTGTTGCCTATAAAATGGCAGCTTGATGGGTGTCTACTCTCACCCACCACCTCCTTGACTAGTGGAGGGTCGTTAGCCGAACGGGTAGGACAATGACTTTAATTCTCATTAAAACTATAATGATTATTATAAAGTAACTAAATGTTTTTATAAATTCCCAATCTTAGTTACTTTAGGAAAATGTGAAAATGGTGCTAACCCATGAAATTCACACTTTGTACCTTACCAAGTCGTTGGTGGAGCGTGTGTGGTTAACCGGCACACTAACTTGGACTAGTAAGGATAACAAAGGGTGACTTAATTTTTATCATAGATCGGCGGAGCGCGTGTGGTTAACTGGCACATTGATTAGGTGATAATATTAAGGGTACCAAGTGAATTTGCATGGTTATTCACACCTTGTTTTGTGATCCTCGGCATCCCAGTCACAAAACTTGAAGGGCACAATCGAGATTAAAACATGCCATTGAAAAGTTCAATGAATCTCAAAAGAATCTAGGAATTTCAAAACCAATTAAAACCTAATAATTTATTTCATTTTCATGGTGGAAATTGGTGAATCGTCATTCACCTACCTTCATATATGTTATAGCTTAGATTACGGCATCCCTCTTCTAAGTTATAATATATTGTGTTGGGTCCTAGCCTTAATTTTACATTTGGGTGTCTTATTAAAGACTATATATATCTAATCTAAACTTGTCTTTCTTCTTTTCAGATGTCTTCCAACAATGCTTCGGGTTCTAACCCTACCGGTTCCTTCTCTCTCATGAAACTTTGTGGGAGAGTCATCTTTGATGGTTCCAACTTTATGGATTGGATCCGGAACATCAGGATGGTCACTCGTTACGAGGACAAGGAATATGTCCTCGACAAGGAGCTTAAGGAAGTCGATGAGCTACTGCTACTCCTGAGGAGATCGCTGAATACAGGACACATAAGAGAGATACCACCAAAGTGGCATGCATCATGATGGCCACGATGACAGCCGAGCTCCAAAAGTCCTATGATGACTATTAACCTTTTTAGATTCACCGGGACTTGATGGAAAGGTACCATCAGAGTGCTCGTCAAGAGCGGTATGAAATAATCTCCTCCATGATATAACCCGCATGAAGGACGGTGAACCCATCACAGGCCACATGCAGAAAATGAAAAGGTATGTGGACCGTTTGCTAAAATTGAATGTGAACTTCCCAGAGGAGTTGGCAATTGATATCATTTTGCACTCCTTACCCTCGTGCTATAACCAATTCCGTATTACATACCACATGAACAAGGAGGAAGTCACACTCAATAAGCTTTAAGGACTTCTGAAGACCGCCGAAAGTGGTCTTAACGGTAAGTCGGTTGTTACTCCTACTCCTACAGCAACCCCTATTTTGGCTATCGGGCAAGGCAAAGGGAAGAAGATGAAGAAACCTTCGAAGGGTACCAAGGTAAAGTCTCTTGATGGCTCCTCATTAAGTGGAACCAAAGGTGGTTCTGCTACTCCTTCTGCCATCCCTAAGGATGTTGATTGCTTCTATTGCCAGAATAAGGGGCACTAGAAGCGAAACTGCCCAAAGTACTTGCAGGATGTCAAGGATGGGAAAATGAAACCATCTCATGCAGGTATTTACACTATATTGTCTAATAACTCACCATATTCTAACTCTTGGGTCCTTGATACAGGTTGTGGTATTCATATATGTTCTGATTTGTAGGGCCTAAGAAGAAGTGAGGATGTGGAGCACGGGAAGATAAACTTAATCATGTGGAATAGGAAGGTTTCACCTGTTACCAAGATTGGAGTTTATACTTTGTTGCTAAGTAGTGGGTTAAAGTTAGATTTGAATAAATGTGTTTACTCGTCTGAAATCGCGAGGAATATTATTTCCTTTCATGGTTTGTACAAACAAGGGTTTACATTTTCTTTTGATAATGTATGTGGTAGTATTAATGCTTTCTTTAATAATGTTCTTTATTTTAAAGCATTACCTTCTGATGGTGTGTACGAAACTGTGTCGATTGTAGATAACCTAGGAAATAATGTGTTGTGTATGGATTCCTCTACTAGCTTGGATAAATCATCATTGTGGCAATGTCGTCTTGGACATGTAAGCAAGAAACTCATAGGACAACTCCAAAAGGATGGAGTCCTGGAATCATTTGTCCTAAATTCAGATGATAGTTGTGAATCTTGTTTGCTTGGGAAAATGATAAAATCACCCTTCACTAGTACTTGTGAAAGCGGTGAGGGTTTGTTGGACCTTACACATACTGATGTATGTGGACCCTTCAAAATGGCCACAAGGGATGCTAATCGCTATTATCTAACTTTTACTGATGATTATAGTAGATATGGTTATGTCTACTTAATCAAGCATAAGTCAGAGACTTTGGAAAGGTTTAAAGAGTTTAAACAGGAAGTAGAAAATCAATTGGGCAGGAACATTAAGATGCTTCAATCCGAGCGAGGTGGTGAGTATCTTAGTACAGAGTTCATCGACTATCTTAAGGAGTGTGGGATTGTCTCACAACTGACACCTCCCAGGACACCACAGCTGAATGGTGTGGCTGAGAGGCGTAATCGGACCTTGTTGGACATGGTTTGTTCCATGATGAGTCAAGCTTCACTCCCAATCTCTTTTTGGGGGTATGCCTTAGAGACTGTCGCCCATATCCTTAATCTAGTCCCTACAAAGAAGGTTGTCAAAACACCTCATGAGATGTGGATTGGGAAAGTTCCCAACTTGGACCACATCAAGATTTGGGGTTGCGAGGCATTTGTGAGGCGCGAGACTCACGATAAGCTCGTACCTTGAAGTGAGAGGTGTATTTTTATCGGCTACCCACAAAAATCCTTTGCTTGCCTCTTCTACAGACCCATTGAGAATGTGGTCTTTGTGGAAAGGAGAGGGGTCTTTCGTTAAAGAAAGTTCATGAGCCAAGGAAACAGTGGGAGGAAAATTGACCTTGAAGAAATTCAAGAGTCAAGTGGTGAAGGAACCTCAAACCCTAGCAATCAACATGAGGAGGAAACTCTTGTTGATCCGACTGACGAGTCTGTACCTCTGAGGCATTCCACGAGAGTTAGGAATGCATCTGAGCATTACTATGGTTTCCATATTACTGCGGAAGGTGATACACTTATCAGTGATAGTACATTGGTAAATCTGGATGAACCTAACAGCTACACGGAAGCCATGGCAGGCCCTGAGGCTGCTAAATGGAAAGAGGCTATGGACAGCGAGATACAATCCATGTATGACAATCAAGTTTGGAACTTGGTTGACAATGTACCAGGTCGTAAGACAGTTGGGTGCAAATGCATCTTCAAGAAGAAGACCGACATGGATGGTAATGTACACACTTATAAGGTGCGACTGGTTGCAAAGGGATTTTCTCAAACTCCGGGAGTTGATTATTTTGAGGAATTTTCACCAGTAGCAAAGATTAAGTCTATTAGGGTTATGTTAGCCATTTCTGCATTTCATGACTATGAAATATGGCAAATGGATGTCAAAACTGCTTTCCTTAATGGGAAGTTGGCTGAGGATGTTTACATGAGTCAGCCAGAGGGTTTTGTCAGCACAGAGTACCCTAATCGATGTCAAAACCGTGCAAGGGTTTTGTCAGCCAAAGGGTTTTGTCAGCAAATGGATGTCAAAATCGCTTTCCTTAATGGAAGGTTGGCTGAGAATGATTACATGAATCAGCCAGAGGGTTTTGTCAGTACAGAGTACCCTAATCGAGTGTGTAAGCTTGAAAAATCCATCTATGGATTGAAACAAGCACCTTGCAGATGGAATCTTTATTTTGATGAGAAAGTCAAAGAGTTTGGCTTTTTGAGAAGTGAAGGTGAGTCCTGTGTATATGTCAGAGCTAGTGGGAGTATAGTTAGCTTCTTGGTGCTGTATGTGGATGACATATTGCTCATAGGAAATGACATCCCAACCTTGCAGGAGGTGAAGTCCTGGCTTGGGAAGTGTTTTGCTATGAAGGACCTTGGAGAGGCTGCCTATATCCTAGGGACAAGGATATTAAGAGACAGGAGTAAAAGACTAATTGGACTTAGTCAGAGTACCTACTTGGACAAGGTATTGAAAAGGTTCAACATGCAGAATTCCAAGAAAGGAGAATTACCGATCCAAAGCAATGCCAAACTGAGCAAGGCTCGGAGCCCGAGTATAGAGGCTGAGATAGCTGAGATGAGTCGATTTCCATATGCTTCCGATGTTGGCTCGATTATGTATGCTATGACTTGTACCCGCCCTGATCTGGCCTTCACTTTGAGCATTGTCAGCAGATATCAGGGGACCCCTGGCAAGGCTCACTGGACTGCGGTAAATAATATTCTCAAGTACCTACGGAGGACCAAGGATTGCATCCTTGCCCTTGGTGGGAGTGATGACTTGAGAGTATTAGGGTATAGTGATGCTAGCTTTCAGACTGATAGGGATAACTTCCGCTCTTAGTCAGGCTGGGTCTTTACTCTAAATGGAGGGGCAATCACTTGGAAGAGTTCTAAAAAGGAGACGGTAGCTAATTCGACCTGTGAATCAGAGTACATAGCAGCGAGTGAAGCGGCAAAGGAGGCGAGATGGTTGAAGAACTTCATCAGATACCTTGGAGTTGTACCAGCTATTAAGGATCCTATGGAGATTTTCTGTGACAGCAATAGTGCGCTTACCTTAGCCAAGGAACCGAGAGATCATGGCAGATCTAGACACATTGACAGAAAATATCACTTCATAAGACATAAGATAGAAGAAGGACTTTTCATGGCAAAGAGGGTATCATCAGAAGAGAATCCTGCAGATCCCCTCACGAAGGGACTGACGAGGGTTAGGCATTTACAGCATGCGAGGGGCATCGGGCTGAAGGATGATATTAGTTTTACAGATTAGATAACTATTTCTGAAACTTGTAAAATGTAATCGACATTTGATGATGAATAAAAGGTGTGTTTATTTATGAGTAAGGTGTTACTGTCTTTTGTCAATTATTTACTATTGTTTCAGCTTTGCATGTTTTGACTTCCAGAATAAATTACTTTATTCAAACTTCCACAGTCGGTCATACGTCGGAAGTAGGTATGAATTAAGACTTTCATGAATTGGGATTGTAAACGACTAAAGGTGTTTAGACATAGCAATGGTTGCTACAACATTCATGAGTGCTAATAAGTTTTGAGTATTGGAATAAACCCACGCTCACTTACATCACTTCATGGAATTTATCTCGAGTGATCGTGAGACGGTAATATCATATAAGTCTTCAAACCTAGAGATATGAGTTGTTGCCTATGAGTTGGTTGTGCATTGATTGCACGAAAACGCATCAGTAACTTGATGTTATAAAACGTGCCTTTGTGTATAATTCAACAAGTAGTAGAACAAGTATATGAGTCAAAGTTTATCTGTTCCTTCTAGTCCTTGGAGGATTATAAGCGATATCTGGGCCCCTCGATGATTTTGTTTTGACCTATGTATCGGGCCCGGTCAGAACCTAATTGATGTGTTCAATTTAGTTCTATGTCAAACAAATCGGAAATCGGGAAACAAACTACTGGAAAATAAGTATGACGCTGTTCCATGTATTTTTCCGGCTGATATCTTGAGAACAAAGGATTATATGATCACTTATCTAAAATGGCGCTTCATAGTTCAACAAAGTTTTAAGAGCTACGATTGTCGGTTGGTTCCTGAAGTAATATAGGAAAATATAGTTATTAGACTTATCCGAGTGGGAGACTGTTGGATAAGGTGTCTAAGTCCACAACTTTATTTGGTATATACTTGACCCGACCCGGCATGGTCCATTTGGGTTGCACTTCACCCGAACTATTTGTTTGGTTAAACCTTTGAGAATTGTATGTTTATGATTTGTTAATATATTATAAGTTATAATATGTTAATATGGAATCATATTATTTAATTAGTATTTGATTATAAATTAATTTAGAATTAATTTGGTGATAAAAAAAGGTGACTAATTAAATATGGGCTCTTGTATTTATATAAGTGTGGGCTAATACTCATTTAGAATGGGCTTGGCATGCATGGGAGTCCATGGATAGTCCATGGAGCTTTTAACCCATGAATCCTTGGAAAGGAAGAGTCATGGGTATTAGGGTTTTCATGGATGTAACCCTAATTCCCCACACTATATAAAGGAGCTTATGATGCTTGAAATGGCACTACTAAGTGTGTGTAAGAAGGTGGCCGATTTCTACAAGCAAACATACACTCTAATAGTTTTTCCAAAGTTTGTGGTGATTTGTGACTTCCATTTGAGGCATCCACATTATTGGTGCTTGGCTCTCAAACTCCAAGGAATCAACTCACTATTGAAAGGTATGTAATTCTTCTAGCATTTATGTTTAAAGTTCCCCATGCCATGCTAGATAGGTTATGAACCATGGAAAAATAAATTTGCATGTATTCATAGTAAAACATAGATCCAAGGTTTCTAGGGTTGCATGTACACCATAGGAGTGTTAGGATGCTCAAAACCCATCAAAAATGACTAAGTCGCGCTTTACTGGTTCTTGTGAAGGGGGCGAGGGTTTGTTGGATCTCATACACACCGATGTGTGTGGGCCCTTCAGAACCGCCACAAGGGATTCTAACCGCTTCTATGTGACTTTTACTGATGATTACAGCGGATATGGCTATATCTACTTAATCAAGCATAATTCAGAAACCTTTGAGAAATTCAAAGAGTTTAAGCAAGAAGTGGAGAATCAACTGGGCAGGAAGATAAAGATGCTCCGATCCGATCAGGGTGGTGAGTATCTTAGTATCGAATTCTTGGACTATCTTAAGGAGTGTGGAATTGTTTCACAGTTGACGCCACCTAGGACACCACAAATTAATGGTGTGGCTGAGAGGCGCAACCTAACCTTGTTAGACATGGTTCGTTCCATGATGAGTCGAGGTTCGTTACCAATGTCATTCTGGGGGTATGCCTTGGAGACTGCCGCCCATATCCTTAATCGAGTTCCAACTAAAAAGGTTGCCAAAAGACCTCACAAGATGTGGACAGGGAAGGCTCCCTCGTTAGCACACATCAAGGTTTGGGGTTGCAAGGCTTTCTTGAGGCACGAGACTCACGACAAGCTCGAACCTCGGAGTAAGCGGTGTATTTTCATCGGCTACACGCAAAAGTCCTTTGGTTCTCTCTTCTACAGACCAAGTGACAATGTTGTCTTCGTTTCAAGGAGAGGGGTTTTCCGAGAGGGGGAACTTATATTCCAAGGGGACAGTGGGAGGAAAATTGACATTGAAGAACTTTAAGAGTTGAGCGATGATGGAACCTCAAACACTAGTGGTCAACCTGAGAAGGAAACTCCTGTTTAGCTAATTGACGAGTCCTTACCTCTGAGGCGTTCCAGTAGAGTTAGAAATACACCTAAGTTTTATCGTTTCCATATTACTACTGAAGGTGATACATTTATCAGTGATAGCACACTGGTAAATTTGGATGAACCTAACAACTACAAGGAAGCCATGGCAGGCCCCGAGTCTGCTAAATGGAAAGAGGCAATGGACAGCGAGATTCAGTCCATGTATGACAATCAATTTTGGAACTTGGTTGACAATGTACCAGGTCGTAAGACAATCGGGTGTAAATGGATCTTCAAGAAGAAGACCGACATGGATGGAAAGGTACACACTTATAAGGCGCGGAGGGTTGCGAAGGGCTTTACTCAAACTCCGGGAGTTGACTATGATGAGACCTTCTCACCAGTAGTGAAGATTAAGTCTATTAGGGTTATGCTAGCCATTGTTGCATTTCATGACTATGAAATATGGAAAATGGATGACAAAACCGCTTTACTTAATGGGAAGTTGGCTGATGATGTTGTTGGGTTTTGAGCATTCTAACACTCCTATGGTGTACATGCAACCCTATAAACCTTGGATCTATGTTTTCTCTATTATACATGCAAATATTAACTATTCCAAGGTTTCATCCTAACTAGCATATTATGAAGCACCTATACTACAAAGTTCTAGTTAGATGACATACCTTTTGATGTAGCTTGATGTATTCAAGCTTTAAGAGCTTAGCCCCAATAGTATGGAAGCCTCAAATGGAATCACAAATCACCAAAACACCTTGGAAGAACTTGAGAGAATATGTATGCACACTAAAATCGGCCCACTCTTATTTTCACACACTTGTGCCAATTTTGTGAGCCAAGGACCCCTTTATATATTATGGAGGATTAGGGTTACATCCATGTAAACCCTAATACCCATGACCTTTCATTTACATAGGATCCATGGGTTAAAAGCTCCATGGACCATCCATGAAAGCTTAGCCCAACCTAAATGAACTTGGCCCATTCCATATATATAAGAGTCCATATTTAATTAGTTCTTTTTGATCACTTAATTAATTCTAAATTAATTCTTGATCAATACTAATTAAATAATATGATTCCATATTAATATATTAGAACTTATAACATATTAATATAAATCACAAATATACTATTCTCAAAAGACTATCCATATAAATTGTGCCGGTGAAGTGCAACCCAAATGGACCATGCTGGGTCGGGTCAAGTACATACCAAATATAGTTATGGACTTAGACCTTAATCCAACAGTCTCCCACTTGGATAAGTCTAAAACTATTATTGAGTATGACTTCAAAACCTAACTGGCAATCGTAGCTCTTAAAGCCGCTGTCGAACTCTGACCTTGTCAATGACTTGTCCATTAGATAAGGGATCATATATTCCTCCATTCTAGATATCATATGGACTGAGACATGGATTATAATCATTCTCTCTGTCCATTTGTTGTTTCTCGATTTTCGATTTATGATGACTGACTGATTGAACAAATCAAATCAGTCCTGGCTTGGCCAAGCACTCACATGTGTCATCGCTAAATCATCGAGGGGCCCACAGATATCGCTTTTATCCCGAAGGTAAAAGGAATGGATAAAGTTCGACTCATATGGCTTGTTCTACTACTTGTTGAATCATACACAAAGGCACGTTTTATAACATCGAGTTACCAAATGCGTTTTCGTGCAATCAATGTATAACCAACTCATAGTAACAACTCATATCTCTAGGTTTGAAGAATATAAGATATTATCGTCTCATGATCACTCGTGATAAAATCCATGAAGTGATTCAAATGAGCGCGGGTTGAATCCAATACTCAGAACTTATAAGCACTCATGAGTGTTGTAGCACCACTTTGTCCACCAACTTGGACCTCTACAAACCAACCCATGACAGTCTTGATTCATATCTACTTCCAACATATGACCGACTGTGGATGGTTTGAATAACTTAATCATTCAAGAAGAGCGACTTAGTTATTTTGGAAGTCAAGACATGCAAAGTGAAACACAAGAATAAATGAATCAAATATGGTATCAAACCCTATGAATATAAATAAACACTTTTATTTATCACCATACTGATTACTCATTATTCATTGTTTCGATTTTATCAACTTTATACTTGAATTAAAAACACTAGTTGTCCCATGCTCCAAGCATGTACACTATGTTTTTATTAAACAATAGCTTTGCCATACACCAAGTATGCACTCTATGTTTGTCTATGATCCTTACTTTGTGAAATAAACCAATTGAACATAATTTCAATGATTCTAATTTCACACTCCCAAATCCTTATCGAAAAATGTGAGAATTTCAAATTCCTATCATTTATCGAAATCTGTTTAGATTTTAAACTTATATGCATTGACCCTCCTGTAATGAATATGTACAAAGTCACAAAGACTTGTCAACAGTCATTATAAGGTATTCCAATGGAGATCAACTCCATGGAAACTAAGTCTCATATTCAAAGTACATTGCTTTGGACATGCTTCTTGCATTAAGTTTTCTAATCTTACACAGATAACTTCCACCTATGGAGACAACTCCATATTCTCATTTTGACTATCACTTCTGAACAGGAGATGCCTCTTTTCAGAATATGTCAATATGGTCCTTCCAAAATTAGCACTATACTTCCAACTGTCCCTGAGCAACCAATCTTTGGTAAACCTCAGATTGTCCTCGACAATTGCTTAATCATTTTAGTCATATCCAATTCTAGACCTTTTCCCTTCTTAATGCCTCTGGGCATTTGGAAAAATTTAGAAATGAAAAATATTATAGCACATGCAATCGATCCTGTACCCAAAGCAAATGGTACACGATTCATGATGTCTCACATAAAGACATGATTCTAGACCAGTCTTTTGCTACAATATTTTTATTTGCCATGTTTTCAAAATTTGACTATGAAGAGGGATGCCGTAATCATAATCGAATTTTGAGAACGCAATATATAGAATTTCCTTAAGTTGAACCAATTCAACATGAAATTCATATATATATTATTGACTAAAGATGATTAAGGTCTCAATCTAAGCCTTTAGAACTGAAATGATGTATATCCTCTCCCTTAATTATAGCAAAACAACTTTTTCAATCCCTGCAGCCTCACGAATTGAAACTTTTATTTTCTATAATTAACATTGCTAACTTGCAACACTAACAATAATTATCATGCTCCCACTAACATGATGATTATTAGCATAACACTTATGCTCCCACTAGCTTTGACATGTACTCAGAAATCAGCTGGACTTCTAGAAATCAATACTTTATTGACTTTCTTACCAAAGTTCAGATTTCTGATACGAGATGCTTTGATAAAACTTTATCAAAATCATACACCTTTCCTTAGATAGCATGCATGTGTGTCTAAACAATTTCAGAACTATGAAAAGGGATGCCGTAATCATAGTCTCAATTGTTTAGACCTTTTGCCATCTGCTTCAAATCTACTTGGTGGAAGTGCTTCCTCACCATCATTTTCATGAATCGGAGAGAAACCTTATGACCCTTCAATTTTATGGTGTATGTGTTCTTATCCATGTGAATCGTCAAAACCATAGTCACAAGACAAGGATAATGACAAATCCAAACTCATATGGACTGAACTTATGCAATCTTAACTTCTTGCCACCTGGTAGTACAGGGCCTGCCATTGCTTCCAAGTTGTTATGCAACCAATTGAGAACTTTCAGAACTCCTATGCAAAGCCAACTTTAACTGGAATGGGCACAGAATATGTCAACACAATAGGTTATAAACCTCAAGTCGTGTGTTAGTGAAGAACCTTAGGTTTTATTCTTGATTAGTTCTTGAAATTCTTTTTAGGATCTTTAAGACTCCCACTATCCTCTTGACATATAAGACTATCTTGCCAAATATTCAAGAGATAGTGCGGATTCTTTATCAAGACAAACACTTCACACAATTGGCCTTAGTTGGTCTTTGTTTTATCCAAAACATCACAACTTACCAATTTCAAATGTACAAGAGTAGGACACTTTTACTCTTACATTTGACAAGTGATTTAAACCTTTCTTTAAGATATGTCACTCAAGTTACAATCTTGGAGTATGACTCTAAGAATTTTTTTGGAATGAAGTATGACTCATCTTCCTGATCTAACCATTTCAACAATTCATGACTCCTCTTCTTAGTCATAAGAATGCACTAAGATGACCTTTAGAGGACTAATTGTGATATGATTTCAAAATCATTAAGATGATCACAAACATGATACTAAAGTACTCTCCCATCTTTTCAGATTTGAGAAACTTTTATCTTTCTGCCTAATTTGATTCCTCCCATTCGTTCTGCCATACATTGAGACTTTTCCAATGTTTCAGAATTATACTTAAACTTGTAAGTATAACCATATTTACTAAACTTTAGTAAATCAAATAGTCTTAACGAGCTTTGTGGTGGACATGAACAGTGCACAAGAATGTGTACTCGATCCCTTTAGTCCTTCACTTGACTCACACATCCATGTGAACAAGTAATTAGTCATGATTTTCCAATGCTTGAAAGTTCTCATTCATCATACTATTCAACTTGCATGATTCCAAGTTTCGGTCCAATTGAAACTTGGGTGATGAGGAACTTTCCTGATTTGGTAAATTTAGACACTACACAAATGAAAGAATCAAATCCATTTTCCAATATTGCTGTCAGTGGAATCATATAAGCAACAATTTTCCACAAATGCCATTGTAAGGATACTTCAAATAAACAAAATTAAACAATTTTCTTTTATTTTAAAACTTTGTGGAAAAACTTATCCTTACAATCCACATGGAAAATTGTTGTTATCTATTCTTTAGCAATATATCATAACTTCTTAAGCAACTGCTCAAAATTCTGATGCGATCGAAATCCACCTTCGCGATCAGAATCAGCATATACTTCCTTTAAGATTTCTCTCTATTCTTTGATTCTTAAAACATCAACATGTGACCCAGTCACATCATGTAATGAGGATCTCAGAATAGAACTTAACAGAGTTAGATAATGGGCTCTACCTGATGTAGAGTCAAACTTATTGACTTTAACATCCTTAGGTAAATTTGGCAGCTTTGCAATCAACGCCCCTTCCTTTGGCAAAATAAACATATGGACCCTTTGGTAATGGGACTATCTCAAACTTAGCCTTTCTCTTTACCATTTGGTCAACCGGGTTGACTATGGCCAATCCCTTTCCATTGGGAAGAGAATGCTTTTTCTGGATTTCCAGTGTCACCATTGTCACTGTCCATAAAGTTTTTGGGAAGTTGATCTTCTAATCAAATTTGCTTTACTATCGTTCCAAATCATTGTTCATTCAGCAGCACCAAGCAAATAGATATGATCATTAAGGTTCATGTCATAGTCTGTTTCATGGTAGTCCCAAAGGAACTCACTATGTGACTTAGAAAGTGATTGAACATCCAACTTTCTCAAGACTTTGACACCCAACTCTCCCGGCTTGTCAATATGTGACTTCATCTCTAAGATGTGATCACACATAGACCTTGCTTGCCATTAGGGCTTGAGTGACCTTGAACTTGTGGGTTAGGGAGAATAATTGGAGGAGGTGGAGGAAGAGAAGTATGACTTCCATGAGCCAAACTCGGGAAGTCATATTCATTAGGAAAGCTTGGTTTGGGAAGATCATTGTTGTCTAAACCAGACATCAACAATGGGAGAAATTCACGTAAAGTTGATTTAAGTCCTTAATATAACACCCAATATGATATATTAAGGCTAGGACCCAACAAACTATTTTATAACTTGGAAGAGGGATGCCGTAATCCAAGCTATAAAATATTTGAAGGTAGGTGAATGACGATTCACCAATTTCCACCAAGATAAACGAAATGTATTATTAGGTTTTAATTGGTTTTGAAACTCCTAGATTATTTTGAGATTCATTGAACTTTTCAATGGCATGTTTCAATCTCGAGTGTGCCCTTCAGGTTTTGTGACTGGGATGCCGAGGATCACAAAACAAGGTGTGAAGTAACCATGCAAATATACTTGGTACCCTTAATATTTACCCCTCAATCGATGTGTCGGTTAACCACACACGCTCCAACGATACTATGATAAACATTAAGTTACCCTTTGCCTACCTTGTTAAGTCCAGGTTAGTGTGCCGGTTAACCACACACGCTCCACTAACAGCTTAAACAAAGTGTGTAATTTCATGGATTAGCACCTTATTCACATTTTGCTAGGAAACTAAGATTGGGAATTTATAAAAGGTTTAGTTACTTAGTATTTATCATTAATACTTTTAATGAAGGGAGAATTATAGTCCTTGTCCTACCTGTTCGGTTAACGACCCTCCACCGGTCAAGGAAACGGTGGGTGAGAGTGGGCACCCATTAAACTGTCATTTTATAGGCAGTAACCTTATACCCCCCTTATAGACCGGCTTCGTGAATGAGGCCTACTAATGGTAAGACGACTTGGTCTTATACATATAATATATTAAACTTTTAATATTATAATAGTATAAGGGTGTATTTTAGACATTTAAAATACTTGGTGGTTTAATCTATTAATTAAACTATACTCTTAATTTAATTAAATTTAAACCATCTCATTATGGAATTATTAATTCTCTTTTAATTAAACACTTTAATTATCTATTAATAAAGTCCATAAGAGTTAATTGAATTATTCAATAAAAACATCATAATTCCAGTTATTAAATTCAAAATTAAAACCATTTAATTAATTGTTTAAGTTATGAACCCAAGAGTTTTAGAATTCAATTCTTTTTTTTATCATAAAAAACTTTTTCCAAATTCCAAAACTTGAGGGCAAGTTTTGTAACTCTTGAAAACTTTTGGATTTCATAACTTATGGAGTTAAATACTTGTTTTATGATGAAACTTTTCATGTTCCATAACTTAAGAACAAGTTATGGAATTCTTTAAAACATTAAGACTAAGTTTTGTAACTCCATAAAAAACTTTGAATCAATTTTTTTAAAAACCTTTTCATATCCATAACTTATGGAGGTTTCAAAAAACTCTTTAGATCAAACTTTTAAAACTAATAAAATAATCATATCATTTTATCTTTTACTAAATTTGACCTAATTCAACTCATATAGCAAATGATTCAAATTTTACAAATAATTAGTTTTTCACAAAAACAAGTAATTATCGTAAAATTTGACAAACGTCATGTTTTTTTCCTTTTTTTTTCCAACTTTGAAAATAAAAAATTTGCATCAATATAACAGAAAACAACCCATGGCTCTGATACCATTGTTGGGTTTTGAGCATTCTAACGCTCCTATGGTGTACATGCAACCCTATAAACCTTGGATCTATGTTTTCTCTATTATACATGCAAATATTAACTATTCCAAGGTTTCATCCTAACTAGCATATTATGAAGCACCTATACTACAAAGTTCTAGTTAGATGACACACCTTTTGATGTAGCTTGATGTCTTCAAGCTTTAAGAGCTTAGCCCCAATAGTGTGGAAGCCTCAAATGGAATCACAAGTCACCAAAACACCTTGGAAGAACTTGAGAGAATATGTATGCACACTAAAATCGGCCCACTCTTATTTTCACACACTTGTGCTAATTTTGTGAGCCAAGGACCCCTTTATATATTATGGAGGATTAGGGTTACATCCATGTAAACCCTAATACCCATGACCTTTCATTTACATAGGATCCATGGGTTAAAAGCTCCATGGACCATCCATGAAAGCTTAGCCCAACCTAAATGAACTTGGCCCATTCCATATATATAAGAGTCCATATTTAATTAGTTCTTTTTGATCACTTAATTAATTCTAAATTAATTCTTGATCAATACTAATTAAATAATATGATTCCATATTAATATATTAGAACTTATAATATATTAATATAAATCATAAATATACTATTCTCAAAAGACTATCCATATAAATTGTGCCAGTGAAGTGCAACCCAAATGGACCATGCCGGGTCGGGTCAAGTACATACCAAATATAGTTATGGACTTAGACATTAATCCAACAGATGTTACATGAGTCAGCCAGAGGGTTTTGTCGATGCTAAGTATCCTAATAGAGTGTGTAAGCTTGAGAAATCCATTTATGGATTGAAACAAGCATCTCGCAGATGGAATCTTTGTTTCGATGAGAAAATCAAAGAGTTTGGCTTTTCGAGAAGTGAGGATGAGTCTTGTGTATATGTCAGAGCTAGTGGGAGTATAGTTAGCTCTTTGGTACTGTATGTGGATGACATACTACTCATAGGAAATGACATCCCAACCTTGCAGGAGGTGAAATCCTGGCTTGGGAAGTGTTTCGCTATGAAGGACCTTGGAGAAGCTACCTATATCCTAGGGATATGGATTTTGAGATACAGGAGTAAGAGACTAATTGGACTTAGTCAAAGTACCTACTTGGACAAAGTGTTGAAGAGGTTCAACATGCATAATTCCAAGAAAGGTGACTTACTGATCCAGAGCAATGCCAAACTGAGCAAGGCTCAGAGTCCGAGTACAGAGACTGAGATAGCTAAGATGAGTCGATTACCATATGCTTCCGCTGTTGGCTCGATCATGTATGATATGACTTGTACTCGCCCTGATGTGGCCTTTGCTTTGAGCAAGGTCAGCAGATATCAAGGGAATTCGAGCAAGGCTCACTGGACTGTGGTAAAGAACATTCTCATGTACCTACGAAGGACTAAGGAGTGGGTCCTTACACTTGGTGGGAGTGATGACTTGAGAGTGGTGGGGTATAGTGACGCCAGCTTTCAGACCGACAGGGATAATTTCCGCTCTTAGTCGGGCAGGGTCTTTACCCTGAAAGGAGGATCAATAACTTGGAAAAGTTCCAAGCAGGAGACTGTAGCTGATTCAACGAGCGAATCAGAGTACATGGCAGCAAGCGAAGCGACGAAGGAGGCGATATGGCTGAAGAACTTCATCGGAGACCTTGGAGTTGTACCAGCTATAAAGGAGCCTGTGGAGATTTTCTGTGACAGCGATAGTGCGGTTGCCTTAGACAAGGAACAAAGGGATCATGGCAGATCCAGACACATCGATAGGAAATATCACTTAATAAGACACAAGATAGAATAAGGACACCTCGTGGCAAAGTGGGTATCATCAGATGACAACCTGACAGATCCCCTCACGAAGGGACTGAGTAGGGTTAAGCATTTAGAGCATGCGAGGCGCATTGGGCTGAGGGGTGATATTAGTTTTAATGATTAGATAGCTATTTCGAAACTTGTAATAGATAAACTATAATTAACATTTGATGCTTTAATAAAAGGTGTTTTTTATTTACTAGTATGGTACTGTCTCATGTCAATTTTTTTACTATTGTTTCATTTTTGCATGTTTTGACTTCCAGAATAATTGGATTATTCAAACCATCAACAGTTGATCATACTTTGGAAGTAGGTATTGAAGCAAGACTATCATGAATTTGGCTTGTAGATTGTCAGAAATGGTTAGACATTGCTATGACGTTCATGAGTGCTCATAAGGTCTGAGTATTGGATTTAACCCACGCTTACTTGTATCACTTCATGGAATTTATCTCGAGTGATCGTGAGACGATAATATAATATAATCTTCAAACCTAGATATATGAGTTGTTGACTATGATTTGGTCGTACATTGATAGTACGAAAGCGCATCGGTAACTCGATGTTATAAAACGTGTTGTTGTGTATGATTCAATGAATAGTTGGTACAAGCATATACTGTCAAACTTTATCTATTCCTTTTAGTCCTTGGAGGATTAAAAGCGATATCTTGGGCCCCTCGATGGTTTTGTTTTGACTTATGTGTCAGGCCCGGTCAGAGCTAAATTGATGTGTTCGATTAAGTTCTATGTCAAACGAATCAGAAATCAGGAAACAAACTGTTGGACAATAAGATTGACTGTGTTCCATGTGTTTGTCCGACTGATATCTTGAGAACAGAGGATTCTATGATCACTTGTCTAAAATGGTACGTCTAAGTTTGACAAAGGCATTTAAGAGCCACGATTGCTAGTCGGATCGTGAAGTTACACTTACAACTATAGTTATTAGACTTATCCAAGTCGGAGAGTGTTGGATAAGGTGTCTAAGTCCATAACTATATTTGGTATGTACTTGACCCGAGAGTAGCATGGTCCATTTGGGTTGCACTTCACCGAGACAATTTGAAGGATGGACTTTTGAGAGGAGGATAATTATGATTTATTAATATATTATAAGTTCTAATATATTAATATGAAATCATATTATTTAATTAGTATGGATCAAGAATTAATTTGGAATTAATTTTGTGATCAAAAGAGACTAATTAAATATATGGGGATTGATTGTGTAAATCATTCATTCTTATGAAGTGGCCTAATGATCCATGATTCCTTATGTTGGGCTAAACTCATGTGGTGACCCATGGATACTCCATGGAGGTTTAAACCCATGGAGCATGAGTAATGTGGAAATTCATGCACATTAAGGTTTGCATGGTGTAACCCTAATCTACCCACACTATATAAGGACCCCTCTAGCTAGCAAAATCAGCCACTAAGCATACACACAAGAGTGCTAGCCGAAATTTAAGTGCAAGTAACCTCTCTCTAGTTCTTCCATTTGTTGGTGGTGATTTGTGATTCCACTTGAGGAATTCACATTATTGGTGCTAGGCTCTTAAAGGTTCAAGGCTTCCAACTACACTAAAATATATGTCATCTAACTAGAATTTTGTAGTATAGATACTCCATTGTATGATAGTTAGGATGACGCTTTGGAATTTTGAAAGTTTGCATGTATATTAGAGAAAACATAGATCCAAAGCATCTAGGGTTGCATGTACACCATAGGAGTGTTAGAATGCTCAAAACCCATCAATTTTAAGGTTCTGGTTCATCATATGGGTTTGGATTGGGAGAGGTTCGCGATTGTTGTTATTTGAGGATCTTTTCTGTATGTTTTATGGTGTCTCCAGTCAGGGACTCGGGGTATAATTCATGAATGGACGCTCATCATCCTTAGGGAAGATCTTATGGGAAATTTTATGGATGTCCATTTCGGGATGACTTTTAGTGGGAACTCGTGTATCCGTGCAAGGGCTATAAGTCAGGGAGGTGTAAGTTAAGGAATTGGTATGTCAAGGGCATCAACTGGAGGGTCAAGAGTTATTTCATGTGTTTTTGCTCTAGGATGGTTCTATCGGTACGAAGGTCGGGCAGGTCATAGGGTTGTTAGGATTATAACAGTTGTGTATCGTTCCGATAGTTAAGGAAATCCGTATCATGTATCTCTTTGTGTTCATAGATTTGCTTTCATCATGAGTTGAATAAATAATTGATGGATAAGTGACATGGATTTAGCATTGGTTCAGTACAGGTGATCTGTCAGGGAGTTAGACCCATTTCGAGTCTTGAGGTATAAGATAAAGTAGGGTTGGTTTGCTGCATGGGATTATGGATCCGTCTTCTTCGGGTTGAAAGATTTCTTTTGGGTTTAGTCTCCTTGAGAAGGTCGATGTATGTTCATGGTTGTGGGTGTGCCCCTGAGGATGTCGGGCTTGCCGAGGATGGTAAGAAATGATTTCGAGGACGAAATCGAATGTAAGTGGGGGAGAGTTGTAACACTCCATCTTTCAAGTACCTTCAAATTCATCCCTTGGGTTTTAATTATGTAATTTTTGTTCCTTCGATTGGTAAAAACTGGCCATGGGAAGCCCTATTGGCAAGATGGTAATTTTGGAGCATGAGTAGTACGCAGGGCGTACATGTGAGTACGCTAAGCGTACTAGGGTGCTCCCTAGTACGCTGGGCGTACGTGTGTCCGAGTGAGACCCTACTTTTTAAGGTTTGTGGAGTATTTATGCACCATTATGGGTCATTTTGACTCACTCTTTCAACCCCCAAGTTCTTTAGTCGTTTTAAGAGAACCCTAACCCCCTATGAGTGAGCATCTTGAGCTTATAGTGTGATTTTGTGTGCCAAAAGGAGAAGATAGTGCACCAAAGGAGTCAAGGAAGGAAGCAAGCTTGTAGATCTGGGATTATCATCTTCTTGGGAAGCTCCAGAGTTTATAAAGCTTCTATCTTTATGCTTGGATTGTTTAGATCTTCTTTTGGTTGCTTTTTGGTATTCTTCTTATCCTAAAAGTCCCAATACTGTGCATGCTTTGTTTTGGACGTGTTCGGCTGTCCTTTCAGACCCTAGGATGGGTCCTAAGGCATAAAAATGAGGTCCCTTAAGCTAGTTTGGTCCCTTGTTCCTTGTAGGAGGTCTTAATGGATTAAGACCATGTATTAAGCCATTTTTGGACGTCTAAAGTATCAAAGTTTGAGACTTTATGATTTGGGAGTACTTTTGAGTCATGGATCTGAAGTTTGAGCTTAGGTGCTTAATCCATTAAGCACTTATAAGGATTTTAAGACATGTAAGGGTACGCCCCGCGTAAGTTGATGTACGCTCCGCGTACCTGGGCAACGTCCCCGTATGCAGTCAATGTGAGGCTCGCGTACGCCCTACGTACCTTCGGGGTACGCCCAACGTACGCCATCTGGTGGGTTTTCGCTTTTGGGCTTTATGCTTTGGGCCACCTTTAGGGATTTGATTCTTGGTCCCTAATGGGTTATCTGAGTAGTGTGTTCTGGACTAATTGGAGGATTGGACCTTAGGATAAGGCCCAATAAGGAGTTGGGCCCAATTTGGAAAATTAGGCTAATTATGGGCCTTGAGGTAATTTGGGCCTTTTGGATCAAGAATTGGGCTTAGGTCTTGGCCCAATTAGGGAATGGGTGAACTGGACATTTACCCTATGTATGGATCATTGGTCAAGGATGGTAATAAAATTGTTAATTAGATGTTTGTTTTGTTGTGTTAGTTTGGGAGTTTCGTGAGCCAGCAGTCGGAGGTTTTCAGTATGTTTTGGCATTGTGAGGTGAGTTTTCCTCACGGTACTTTTGCGTCGAAGGCATCAAGGCCGGCCCATTGGTTTGATATCCTGCTATTTGCTGATATGCCGCGTATGGAATAGATATGCATGAGTATTCTAGTTTTTGGTATGCTTGTCTGGTAGATCTGTAGGACTACCTATGATTTTGTCTGCATGATTATATGTGCATGTGGTTATCTGTCAACATATTGTGTTGGGTTGAGGTTGTACTGCTTTGTGTTGTAGCCTAAAAACCCTAGGGCATTCCAGATATGAGCTGAGGGTCGGGTAGGGATTTCCAAACTCATACTGAGGGCTCAATAGCATTCCAGATACGAGCTGAGGACCCGGTTGGTATGCCAGACTCGTATTGAGGGCTTGAGGGTATTGGAGCAATCCAGATATGAGCTGAGGGCCGGGTAGGGCATGCCAGACTCTTACTGAGGGCTCAATAGTATTCTAGATACGAGCTGAGGACCCACTTGGTATGCCAAACTCGTACTGAGGGCTGAACATTGACATTTCAGTTCGATGACTAATCGGTACAGGGAGCAAGCCAGACATAAGTTGTGGGGCCCGAGGGCAAGCCATACTTATGTTGTGGGCTCGGGAGCAAGCCATATATGAGCTGTGGGCCCGATAGGCAAGCCAGAATCATATTGTCGGATCAGGGGTAATCCAGTCTTTTTGCTATGGACCCATTGCATACTGTTATTTTATATATGTAATCAGTTGTGTGATTGGTATTTTGGGGGAACTCACCAAGCTTCGTGCTTACAATTTTGGTTTTTGGTTTCAGGTACTTCAGTGGATCGTGTCGAGGTGAAGGCGTGACCGTGCACATCCTCGTGTTTTGGACTTATGACTTCTGGGAAACTTTGATAACGTGAATGTTTGGAAAACTATGTCACAAACGATTCTGATTTTAAATAATGTTTTGGGAACAATGGTTTTTGTAAACACTTATGTAGAAAAAGGGCTGTTTTGAAAAGTTTAAATTTTATGGATGTTACATAGAAGTTCTCAATGAACTAATCATATGAATTTGGAATCAAGAGAAGAACCAAATCAATGGCTTGCTCACTTGGGAAAATGACACCCATCCTATCTAACTTGTCAATGTACGATTTCATTTTTAGAACATGTGCACACACAGAGTTTCCATCTTCATGTTCACATTCCCATAGGGATTAAGTAGCCTCATATCTTTCAAGTTGATGGAAACGTGATTTTAGGAGCGTCACAGGAGGAGGAGGAGGTGGAAGAGTTGAAGAAGCATGACGTCCAATTCCACAATTTCCTAAGGAAGAGAAAACAATATCACCTTGATTTGAAATTGGAAGACCATCTCCAGAAGATCGAGGAAACCATTTCCATAAGAATGAGGAATAGCATTTCTATCTTCATAAGACATATAAAAGTGGGAAAAGAAAGAATTCAAGTTAGTTGATTTTAATCCATAATTATTAGCCCAAAATTTAAATTAAAGTTAGGATCCATATTTTCGGTTCAAACTTTGAAGAGGGATGTCGTAATCAAATTCAAATCTATCTTAGGTGGGTAAAGCTTTTACTAATTTCAAATCTTATGAAACTCCTAGATCTTTTGAGATTCATTGAATCTTATCAATGACATGTTTAATCTTGGATTATGCTCTCACTTTTGTGACTGGGATGCCGAGGACCACAAACGAGATGTGAATAACCATGCAAACCCGCTTAACAACCTCGATGTCATTTATCATCTTATATTAATGGTCCAGTTAACCACACACACTCCATCAACAACAATAATTTTTGAGTTATGCCATCAACTAAACTTTATAGTCTCACATTATTGTGTCGGTTAACCACAGACGCTCCACTAACAACTCACAAAGAATGATGTGTGTTTTTATGGATTAGCATACTTTTCATATTTTATTAAAGTAACTAGAATGAGACTTTATAAGAAGTTCTAGCACTTAATATCATTATACTTTTAATGAGACAATGTCCTATCGAACCCATTCGGCTAACGACCCTCCATCACACAGGAGAGCGGTGGGTGAAAAAGACACCCATTCAACGGTCATTTTATAGGTCGTTTCCTTATACCCTATTTATAACATGGTTTCGTGAATGAGGCCTACTATTGATTCGACTAACTTTTCTTATACATATAGTAATTACACTTTTAATAATATAGAAGATGTATTTTAAACTTTTCAAAATGCAAGGTTTAAAGTTTTAATTATCTAAATTAAACTTTTAGTTAATTAAATTTAAACAAATTATGATTTAATCTTTAACTTTTGATTAACTTTTAATTAAATTACTTAAATCATTTAGGGATTAAATAATTATTTTCTATTAAACATTAATAAAACAATTCAAATTAATACTAATCCAAAAACCCTTCTAGTTTTCGAAATTAGGGTTTGGGGCTATCCAATTTTAATTATTCAAAATTTAAGGTTTTTAAGACAATATATAAGGAAACTAGAAAAACCTAAGGTAACCCTAGTATTTTCGAAAATTAGGAGTGGAGGCTAGGGTTTCAAGAAACCCTAGCCAAGTCGAAATTTCAAGGCTATATCGTTTAATTCTATAAAGCCTAAATTTGATCCATCAACTATTATGTACAATCAATAGAAAACAACTACTAATGTGTTTTATAGGTTATAAATCTATGCATGAGGTGGAAAATTACTTAATCTTACGTTCACATGCAACCTATTTAGATCTATGTTTTCTCTATTGATAGAAATAAACTATGAACATCAAGAACCCTAATGGTAACCTATTAAAATTGAAATATACATAGGATTAAGGTTACATACCTCTTGATTATTGTAGCAAATAATCACACCAACATCCTTCTTGAAAAACTTGGAAAGCAAACACCAAAAGTTTAGTCCCTCTAATGGTTTGTACCCAAAACCCTAGAAACCCTAAAATGGAGAGGAGAAAGAGGAGAGGGATAAAAATTTCATTCCTAAGCTTGTAGGTAAAGTTATGAACGGAAATAATGAGCCAAGGGGTCATACTTATAGTTTAGATAACTTGCAGACCAAGAAAGATTTGAATTGATTAAATAATAGATTCAATCTCAATAGAAATCTTTTCCTTAGCTGCAACCAGGAGGCTTCCAGAAACCCTAAGAACCCCTCCAAAACCGTCCATGTTGCAATGGAGGATTTTAGAATTGCTTCTTTTGTTCAACTATTAAACAATTACAATTCACCCCTTGCATATTTAACTAATTCCAATTAATCTCGAATTAATTTTATATTAATTCTTATTAATAATTAATTAATTCTAATTGATTTTTTTATTAATTTATTAACCATATAAATTGAAAAATCAATTCTTTAACTATTGATCTCATGTTAATTTATTTATCACATAACAAATTAACATATCAATTATCTATTCCCAATTAATATATTAATCACATAATATATTAACAAATCATTTCTCTCTCTCTCTCTCTCTCTCTCTCTATATATATATATATATATATATATATATATATATATGTATATATATATATATATCCTAATATCATTTCCAGCTATTTCTGGTTATAAGGGAAACCCAAAAATGAATTTGCTTCTATTTTGCAAGTTTATATCAATTTAGTTATGAGATTAGACACCTTAATTCAACAAAAGCCCGTATAAAAATCATGACCCTCTCATACGACATTCGTTCTTAGATGTATTTATATTGATGGACTCTTGTTAACGAGATCTTCAACTTTCATTTAGATTGTTTTTCCTAACAATCGACCGATCTTGATTTCGGTTTATGTGTCGCATAATGTTACGCTGGAACTTCTAAAAATCATAACTTCCTCTCACGAAGTCAGATTTGGAGGTTCTCTATATGCACTTTCTATGTTTTAATACTACTATGACTTTCATTTAGATCACTTAGGCTAATAAGCAATCTATCAAAAATTCACTTTTTACGATACGCAAAGCTGTATCGGTTTAATCTCGAAACCTCGAAGAAGCATAACTTCTTCATACGAAGTCGGGTTTTAGAGTTATTTATATGTGTAGAATCCTTGTCAAATATACTATAACTTTGGTTAATATTATTTATCCTAAATAATATTTTATAAAAGTGTCATTTTATATCTTATTATATTTTAATTGTCTAGCCCGAATCTGTGGGCGTTACAGTTTTTATTATTCAAACTCTTTTTGTCTCAAATATATCAATTCATAAAAATTCTCTATATTTATCATCTTTCCTTAACAATTAAATGGCCTCTTCACATCAAACTCAATTATCTTTTATGAGTATATATATATCTTATATCTTCATTTGATAATCTCATGAGGAAACTCATCCACAATATATGATTTATTTATCCCCCATAGATCCATCATGCAACTCATTATAATCTCAATTACCATATTTATCCCAATAATATCATACATAATATAATCCAATCATCTCTTGTGGATATATCATGTATACTTCTCATACTCAATCAATTCTCATTTACACAATCTTATAATATATAAATTGTATAGTTCATATCTAACTACTCAATAAATTATAAATATCAAATTCATTTTTATATCAACAATATCATAAGTGAGTCAAAGTTACTCATCTTTGTTTTAGGCATGTGTGGGTGGTACTCCAAGCTTCTAACTTCATTCTCCAAATTTTTCCCTTGATTCCCTGATCAATTAAATTTATATACATCAACGATTAAGTTAATTATATGACTTAGCTCATAACAATCATCTCTTACTCATACAATCATAGCATCTTCTCAATTTTTACATATAGCATTCACATTCAATAGAATAGACTGTAACTATACTTTACAACATAATTTAGTATCTCAATTTCATCAATTAGGTTCGTACCCTTCATTTAGGGTTTCATCAATTACTTCAAAATCTTGCCCTAAATTCGTATTTAAAGGGTTAGAAGAAGAATTTTTTACCTTAATTCACTTAATTGAAGTTCGAATCAGTAAATCTTACCAAGAACTTAGCTCCCAGGGCTTGGATAGGTAAAATCACACCTTAGTGTATGTTTTTGGGAGTAATTGATGAACTGGTCTGTTTACAGGTCGGCCTTTTTTAACTTGATTTTGTCGTCACGTCGTGGCATAATACTCGCCACGTCGTGACGTGTCTTTTATGACGCCTTTCCTTCGCGACATACCTCCACCCAACTCTAAAAATAGAAGGCAATCTACTTTTACACTTCGTGGCTAAACTCCTTCACGTTGTGGTATTTTCAAAGTACGTTACTTTCACTGTTCATTTTAAGTAACTCAATCACCGTTGTGAGTTCATGTCGTGGCCTCATCCTCGCCACGTCGTGACTAACATATAATGTGTCATTTTTTTATATTTGATTATTTAGGCTTAAACCACTTGTACTTTTAATCTATAAAAGTCATTTTAACTAATAAAATACATAATACTCATACTAAGATCATTTATACATAATACTGTTGGGTTTTGATACGAAATATAAGTTTGTTTTTCACAAAAACCGGCAACGGAAGACTTTAAAAATAGCAAGTTTATTTTTAGTTCATAACAAAACCAAACCATCATGGATCCATTTATAGAGGTTAGAATGAAATAAAAAACAACCATAGGATGTTTTAGAGATAACCTTTAAAGCCTTTGAACCCACTTGGTTTTGGGGTGTTGATGAAGATGTAAAGATCAAAAAACATGATCTTCTTTACAAGTATCCACCATCAAGAGTAAGGCACTTGGAATGCTAGTTCCTTCTTGTATTCTTGAGTGTCTTAACCCTTTAAGTTCTTAACTCAAATAAGCACTAAAGGGAACACCTCAAGAAGGCTTCTAAACCACCAAAGTAAAGCACCAAACTTCAAAAGAAGAGATCTCTTCATACTCACGATTTTTAGAGAGAAAGGAGGGAAGAAGAGAGTGTTTTCACTTGCAAAAATGCAAGCCTCATGCATCTCTTATATAGTCCATGCAAAGTAAGGCCTTTTGATTAAAATACTCTAAAGTATTTCTAGCCTTTAGAAGCATGGGAGACAAAGCATGGAGGTTGAAAAGCAACCTCCATATTTTTTTATTAATTTCGGCCATACCTATCAAAAGAGGATGGATTCTTTAAATTTTATAAACTCTAAGTTTATAAAATATAAACTTTGTCTTTAGGTAAAAGACAAAAGAATCCAACTAGTCCAAAATGTTGTGCATGACTTATTAATTCATACCATATGAAATAATAACTAGTTATACTCTCTTATAATTACTATTTTCACAAAACAACAATTATTCTCTAATTATAATACAAGAATCGATATTATTTATTAATAGTCATATTAATAATAAATATACAAAATGTGCCAACTTAATAAAGGTGTGACCCTATAGGATCATATATTATTAGCAATATCACTCCATAATGATTATTGGGCATATAGATTCAACAAATACAACAAAAATATATAAGACGAGTATTACAATGGTAAGCTTATGGGCCTTTAAAAACTGACCACATTTGGAATCGAAGAGACCACCTTAAACTTCTCTTATACCATTAGATTGAGTAAGCCTAGTCATGGTTCAATGATAACGTTTTTGCTAAACTTGTGAGAAAACATGTTTATTATAATTTCTTATACATATAATAATAATCTTATTATAATATGTAGGTAAATTTAAACATTTTAAATTTGATCTTAATCCTTTTAAATATTAAAATTTAATTCTTTTATTAAATAATATTTAAGAATTAAATATTCAAGAATTAAATATTAAAATTTAATTCTTTTATTAAATAATATTTAAGAATTAAATATTCATATTTAAATTCTAATTTAAACAATATTTAAAAATTAGTTAATTAAATATTCAGATTTAAATTCTTATATAAATAATATTTTCGAACTAATCTTAGATTCACTATTCAATTTAAATAATTTGAATAATATTTATATTTATTCATTAAATATTCATATTTAAATCCTTTTGAATAATATTTAAACTAAGAAGCTTTATCCTAAAAATTCGAAAAAAGCCAAAAATATGGAAATATGGTAAAACTCGATTACGTGCAACATAGAAAGGAACGCGCTGCGTAATGTCCATTTTCTAGAATTTAGATTTTGATTTTTGCAGCGATGCTCATAATTAAAACCTAGAGGCACTGATACCACTGTTAGATATTTAATACATCAATGCATACTAAATTAGCGCAACGAAATAATCATAACAATCCTTATGTGTATAGGCATGCTAGGATCTAGGTTTTACTAGTTATAGCAACCTACTTTAAAACTGTAAATCTACTAAAGAAAGACAAAATTACTAACCTCTTGTGTAGCTCGATCTTGATCTTACTAAACCCTTCTTGAACATTCTTGATCCAACCATGTTGCTTAGATGAGAGGGCCCAATTGTCACACCCCCAAACCGAAACGGCGGAAACGTTCGGGGGCGGAGGACGTCATGTACAGTATCACAACAATTGAATAATAGTAATCAAAGCAACAAAAACCATTGTATTAATAGTATAGTGTTTACATTACATTTGAATCATACATGATTGACTCCAAAAGTAAATACAAGTAAAGACTCGAAGCTACTATGCCCCGTCTTCTTGAATCCGTGCGTGTACCTGTCTACTAATGTCCTCAGAATACAAGTAGGTTTTGAAAGAGTATCAGCATAAAGCTGGTGAGTTAATAAGGATTTTGTTTTGGAAAAACTGTTCTTTGTTCTTTTGAAAAGTGCGTTATGTTTCTCCAGAAAACCTTATATTTTCTGATGTAATGAATGTATAAACCTTAAGTAAAAATGATTCTTACAAGTTCCTCCTGCGAGTACTTAGTGTATACAAATCATATACAAACCAGATCGAACAAACAATCGATTGTGTGGTTTTGCCCCAAGCCCACAACCAAACAAGGAACAGGAAATGAGGCGGAGGTCACACATTCCACTGGTTGTCGGATCCTCATGTACATAATCCTGAAGTATTCACTAAATACTTACAATGTTAACTGTATTGATCCTTTGATATCTGTTGAAAGTGTTCCTCAAGAAAATCCATTATTTTCTGATTGAATGCATGATTAACCAATTCCTTTTATAACTACTTAGCTCATACTGGCTATGTATAAACCAATATCGAACAGACGATTGATTGTGTGGATCTGCCCTAAGTCCACAACCAAAGAAGGAACAGGAAATGAGACGGAAACCACACATTCCATGGTCTATCGGATATTCTTCATACATAGCCTGGATGCATAAACTAAGAAATTACAGAATTTAACAATGAATGTTCATGAATGAAATGATAAACCGATTGTTTATAGAATACTGATGTTTACCCTGGAAATCCCATATTTTCCTTAAATGTAAGTTATTGAATTATATGTTCCATATCATAGAGTACAAGTATCTACCATACTTATGTTGTTTAAACCTTGTTCTGTTTTGAAAACCCTGGCAACCCCAGTAATGTATAGTAGTCTTATTACATAAATAAAACTAGTTGAAAACGTGTTGTTCTGTATACCGAAAGTGTTGTTAATACCCTCCTGTGATCACTTAGTACATATGAGTTATAGAAATCTAGATCGAACAGACAGTCGATTGGGTGATCCCGCCCTAAGCCCACAACCAAACAAGGAACAGGAAATGAGGCGGAGATTACACATCCCACTCCAAGTCGGATGTTAATTTCATATTACCCTAGTGTATATACTAAGTTATCACATAGTTACTAACCCTAATGTTTGTTCGATAGGTATATTATTACATGGACGAGTCGTTGTTTCACCTGTGGATTCTTATAACTATACTGATGGACGAATACCAATACGACGTACTTCGGACGTAGAAAACTGAACAAACGTTTGTCACCCCCGGTTGACTGTAGCTAATAGTCAGGGTGCGGAATTGTCAGTCCCGTATAGATCTATACACGAACTCACACTCTCCCTCCAGGAGACTCTAGTTACAAGTTGTCTCACACTGTAGTTCTCTCAATGAATCCACGAATAATGCCTTGAAAACCCTTTTGTTAACATGAATCCTCAGAATACAAGTAGGTTTTGAAAGAGTATCAGCATAAAGCTGGTGAGTTAATAAGGATTTTGTTTTGGAAAAACTGTTCTTTGTTCTTTTGAAAAGTGTGTTATGTTTCTCCAGAAAACCTTATATTTTCTGATGTAATGAATGTATAAACCTTAAGTAAAAATGATTCTTACAAGTTCCTCCTGCGAGTACTTAGTGTATACAAATCATATACAAACCAGATCGAACAAACAATCGATTGTGTGGTTTTGCCCCAAGCCCACAACCAAACAAGGAACAGGAAATGAGGCGGAGGTCACACATTCCACTGGTTGTCGGATCCTCATGTACATAATCCTGAAGTATTCACTAAATACTTACAATGTTAACTGTATTGATCCTTTGATATCTGTTGAAAGTGTTCCTCAAGAAAATCCATTATTTTCTGATTGAATGCATGATTAACCAATTCCTTTTATAACTACTTAGCTCATACTGGCTATGTATAAACCAATATCGAACAGACGATTGATTGTGTGGATCTGCCCTAAGTCCACAACCAAAGAAGGAACAAGAAATGAGGCGGAAACCACACATTCCATGGTCTATCGGATATTCTTCATACATAGCCTGGATGCATAAACTAAGAAAGTACAGAATTTAACAATGAATGTTCATGAATGAAATGATAAACCGATTGTTTATAGAATACTGATGTTTACCCTGGAAATCCCATATTTTCCTTAAATGTAAGTTATTGAATTATATGTTCCATATCGTAGAGTACAAGTATCTACCATACTTATGTTGTTTAAACCTTGTTCTGTTTTGAAAACCCTGGCAACCCCAGTAATGTATAGTAGTCTAATTACATAAATAAAACTAGTTGAAAACGTGTTGTTCTGTATACCGAAAGTGTTGTTACTACCTTCCTGTGATCACTTAGTACATATGAGTTATAGAAATCTAGATCGAACAGACAGTCGATTGGGTGATCCCGCCCTAAGCCCACAACCAAACAAGGAACAGGAAATGAGGCGGAGATTACACATCCCACTCCAAGTCAGATGTTAATTTCATATTACCCTAGTGTATATACTAAGTTATCACATAGTTACTAACCCTAATGTTTGTTCGATAGGTATATTATTACATGGACGAGTCGTTGTTTCACCTGTGGATTCTTATAACTATACTGATGGACGAATACCAATACGACGTACTTCGGACGTAGAAAACTAAACAAACGTTTGTCACTCCCGGTTGACTGTAGCTAATAGTTAGGGTGCGGAATTGTCATTCCCGTATAGATCTATACACGAACTCACACTCTCCCTCCAGGAGACTCTAGTTACAAGTTGTCTCACACTGTAGTTCTCTCAATGAATCCACGAATAATGCCTTGAAAACCCTTTTGTTAACATGAATCCTTATAAAATAATATCTTTTATTTCATAATTCATAAGTTTGTTTCCTTTGTTCTAAAAAATGTATTTCCAACGTTTGTATCTTAACATGTTTATAAAACTGTTCGCAAATCTAGTAGTAACTATGTTCATCATGGTTAGTAAGTTCTATGTTCAATGTATACTAATGATAGGAAAATATAATAAACCAAATTATATTTTTAAACATAAGATTACTTGTGCTTTTACTTGTATCCCCCTCCCCCCCCCCCCCGAAAACATTAAAAACTCGGAAAAGTATAGGGGTATGAACTCACCTTAGGTGGGTAATTCGATTGAAGGTTCGCGTAAGGATGAGAAGTTCCACGAATGAATTCCCGAGACACAAACGAGTCCTAAATGACACATAATGGCATATATATGCATGTAATTGGTGTTTTTAACAACTAACATGCAAGGAAATACCCTTATGGACTAGGAAACACTTTCTAGGAAGTGTTACAATCACATGTGATTTACTGAAAGGGGTTTACGGCCATACAAGAGAGTGTACGGCCAGGGGTGTACGGTCAAATGAGTGTACGACCATGAGTGTATGGCCATACACCCATGAAAGAAACATGCAAAAAGGGTGATTCGATTCATGGGGAAACTAGTGGGTCTAATGTTCAACAATGAGATGGGTAAAACACTCAATTTGGACACCTTTTAGGATGTGTACGGCCACCCTATTGTTAGGGTGCAAAGTTTTCCATGTATGACTTTGTAATGTGTTGACTTTTGTAAAACCCACTTACATGTGGTGTATTAGCCGTTAGACTCATGAGATAGAGAGTAAGAGAGAGACATGTAAACACCTCTATATAAGGTGGGTGTATTCCACTTGTAGAGGTGTGCTTGAGAGGTGTAAAAGTTGAGTGTGTAAGTGTGTGTTATTTATGTAGACTAGATCTAGATCTCTTTTTGTAACACCATACATATTCGAATACATCTCTTAAACACCGAAATCACGATGTTCATTGTGCAATCTTTAATTCCGCATGACAAACCATGTTCTTTAATCACTACGATTGGTATCAGAGCGGGTCTTCAAGATCAACGTGATTTTTGAAGAACGATTCTCGGTTTGGCAACATTTGTCATAATTGGAACATTTTTGGTGAGTCTCTCTCTATGATCTCTCTTAATTTCATTAAATTTGTGCGTTGCATTTTTGATTTGTAATCATTTGACTCGTTGGATCAAATTTTTCTTGAAAAACCCACTTGTTGTGATCCACTAATTTTTTCATAGATCAAGCCGGATCCAATCCTATTGTTTTGATTGATTCAATTTTAAATTTGAATTTGTTGTTTTGAATCAAAATTGAGTCCAAAAAGCATCTTGTATTTGATTCGAATCTAAGGGTATGTTACTGTTCATCATGTTTGATCACGTTTTCTATTCGTTCAGTCCAGATTAAGCCCAAGTTCAATTTGTGTACTATTCATCTAAGCCCAATTCAAATGTTTTGATACCTGTTTAGTCGATCCAATTATCAAAATAGAATATCATTCATTCATTCTCACAGGTTTCAAATACTCGTACTTTTCAAATGTTCTTGAATGTTCTTACGAACATGATTTCGTCTTGATTTTCTTAGCAATCGTTGCTTATATAATTTGACTTGTGAATTGATTTTATTCTTCTTGTCTTCAATCTCTAAATTGATGAGGATCAAGTTTTGGCTAAGAAATTGAACATTGAATCTTTGATTTTGATGAAATTGTTCAAGATCTGTCAAATTTTTTTGAAGAACATGTGAAGAATAGTTGAATAATCATGTTTTGATCTAATTTTCTGGGTTAGATTTATCAATATCATGTTTGCTGACTTCCAATTTCAAAAAGTCAAACTCAGAAAAGATAAGTCAAACTCAATATGAAAATCGATGAATCAATGAATTGAAGATGGAAATCGAAAGATACATGTTATTTTGAGGATTCAGGTGTTGAAATCGGGTTTAATTTGATCAGTTAATATCGAAATCATTTGGATTGAAGTTCTTGATGACGAACTGTACATGTTTGCATCTTTTTAAAATCGAAGGTTATTGTGGTTGGATTTGGTGTTAATTTTTGGTTTTCGAAGACCTAAGATTTGAAGTTTTTGGAGTCGATTGGCGAACAACGTGATGCTTTGGTTTGAATGAAAACGCAAATATCTGTGATTTGAAATTTGATTAACGAAACCTTGATTTTGGTTTGATGTTACTGTTGTGATAACGAAGAGTCGATGTTGTTATATTCCTTGGAATTGACTTTCTATGGTTGGTAATTTTAGAAGTCGATTGAATGAAAGATGTGAAATCGATTTGGGTTTGATTTCAAATAGCTATACTTATACTTGATGTGTTAACGAAAACATGAAATCATAATGACGAAGGGTCCCTGTGATGGTCAATGTTTCATTTGCGAATGGCTATTGATTTTGGTCCTGTATTGATAAGCGAAGGTTTTGGGTTGATGAATGAAAAGATAAGAACGAATGGACGAGAAGTCGACTGTTGATGGTCAATGATCGATAAATGGGTTTGCTTTATTAACGAAAATTTGATACCGACTAACGAAGGTTTTGTAGCAATTTTCGTTCTCTGACTAACAAAGTGAAGAATGAAAAATTTCGTTAATTTGGTGCTTTGATTGAATCTAACGAAGGGGAGAGAGAAAATTTTGGTGCTGTGTAATTTCGTATGTTTTGAAGAAGGGTGAAGAAGTTTCAAATTTGGCCCCTGAAATTTCGACAATTTGACACTTTTTCCAAATTTTCGTATGAAGGGTAAAGTTGATTTGTACAAAGGATGAAGACAAATTCATACGAAGGGTGTGACAAAAGTTTCGAATATGGCCCTTATAGTTTCGACTGTTTGACAAATTTTAAAACTCTTCGTATGATTGACAAAATGTTTCGTATGTTTTGAAAAGAAAAGAAAAAGTTTCGTAAGCAGTCCCTAATATTTCGAATGTTTGGCACAACATAACCAACTTCGAAAATTGGCTGAAGTTTCGTATGTTTGGGGTCTTCTTCGTATATTTGGAGCACAAAGAGCAGAATTGTCGAAATTAGTCCCTGCAACTTTCGTAAGTTTCGCAGTTTTTGCCCAAATTCAAAAATGGACTGATTTTGCTGAAAAATTGAAGAAAATGCATTTTAGGCCCCCGCAGTTTATGCAAATTGACACTTTCTACCCAGCTTCGGAAAAGGGGGAGAGTTTTGCATTTTTGGCTGTTTTGGGCGCACCGGGTCACTGCAGAATTTTGAAATTGACAATTTCTACCCATTTTTGAGAAATTTTGTCAAAGGCGGTCCGTGAACGAAATTAAAAATTGAAGATTTTTTGGGTTTTCCGGATTGAAGCACAAAGTTTATGCCACATGTTAAGGGGAGTTTTGACACGAAAAATTCCGAATAGAGCACGTTCTTTCCTTGAAGGTTTTATAATCAAGTTTCGATTATAAAAAGGGGGAGAAATTTATATGGAAATTCGAACTTAAATTTTTCATATTACGCGGATTTGACAACCGAAGTGACCTTGAATTTTTGAAGCTTACAAAATGATGCAATGGGAAATTCGGAAGTGATTTATTTTCGAAATGGGTTTGGTTTTATTGAAGATTTTTGCAGTGTGCTTTTGTGCTCAACTTTTGGTGATCAATTTAGAGTTTGAGAAGCTCGTGATCATTCGTTGATGCTCGGTTTGTATGGTCTCACATCCTAGAGCCCAAATTGAAGAATCATGGAAGAATTGAAGATTGAAGTTCATTTCGACATGTGTCACCCTTGAGGCTCGAATCGTGTAGTTGCTCGATTTTGGAAGATTTGAAGTGGGTCATCTATTCCTAACTTTGAGGGGGGAGAATGTTGGGGTGCAAAGTTTTCCATGTATGACTTTGTAATGTGTTGACTTTTGTAAAACCCACTTACATGTGGTGTATTAGCCTTTAGACTCATGAGATAGAGAGAAAGAGAGAGACATGTAAACACCTCTATATAAGGTGGGTTTATTCCACTTCTAGAGGAGTGCTTGAGAGGTGTAAAAGTTGAGTGTGTAAGTGTGTGTTATTTATGTAGACTAGATCTAGATCCCTTTTTGTAACACCATACATATTCGAATACATCGTAGCTCTTCAAGGTCTCTCGGAACTGAGATGATGATGATACGCCATTTAAGATAAGTGATCATATAATCCTCTGTTCTAGATATCAGCTGGACAAATACATGGAATAATGCCTTACTTATTGTCCAGCAGTTTGTTTCCCGATTTCCGATTTGTTTGACATAGAACTTATTTGAACACATCAACTTAGTTCTGACCGGGCCCGGTACATGGGTCAACACAAAATCATCGAGGGGCCCAGATATTACTTCTAATCCAAGAAGGAACTGATAAACTTCGACTCATAGGCTTGTTCTACTACTTGTTGAATCATACACAAAGGCACATTTTATAACATCGAGTTACCAATGCGTTTTCGTACAATCAATGTATAACCAACTCATAGGAAACAATTCATATCTCTAGGTTTGAATACTTATATGATATTACCATCTAACGATCACTCGAGATAAATTCCATGAAGTGATACCAGTCAGCGTGGGTTCAATCCAATACTTAGAACTTATGAGCACTCATGAATGTTCCATACCCTGGACATCTACAATCCAGCTTCATGACAGTCTTGATTCATATCAACATATGACCAACTGTGGATGGTTTGAATAACTTAGTCGTTCAGGAAGAGCGACTTAGTTATTTTGGAAGTCAAAACATGCAAAGTGAAACATAAGAATAATCGAATCCAATATGGCCTCAGAACTTATGAATATAAATAAAACATCTTTTATTTATCACCATATTGATTACACATTATTCATTGCATACTGTTTCAAACTATCAACTTTATACTTGAATTTAAAAACAATAGTTGTCCCATGCTCCAAGCATGTACACTATGTTTTTCTAAACACTAGTCATGCCATACACCAAGTATGCACACTATGTTTTTCCAAACATTAGTTATGCCATACACCAAGTATGCACACTAAGTTTGTCTATGATGTTTACTCTGTGAAATAGATCGATTGAACATAATAATACAATGATACTCATTTCACAATCTCAAATCCTTACCGGAAATGCAAGAATTCCAAATTCCTGCCATTTACCTAAATCTGTTAGATTCTAAACTTATATGCATTGGTCCTCTTGTAATGATTATGCACAGAATCACAAAGACTTGTCAACATACATTACAGAGTATTCCACTAGAGATCAATTCCATGGAAACGAAGTCTCATATTCAAAGTTCATTGCCTTTGAACATTCTTCTTGCATTAAGTTTCCTAATCTTACACAGATTTAATGAATAAATTCCACATATGGGAACATTTCCGTATTCCCCTTTTGACTATTACTCCTGAACAAGAGTTGCCTCTTTTCAGAATATGTCAATATGGTCCTTCCAAATTAACATTGTACTTCCAACTGTCCATCGGCAACCAATCCTTGGTAAACCTTAGATTGTCTTCGACAACTGCTTAATCAAATTAGTCATATCTAGTTCTAGTACTTTTTCCCTCTTAATGCTTTGGGCATTTGGAAAAATTTAGAACAGGTGAATATTATAGCACATGCAATCGATCCTATATCCGAAGCATATGGGACACGATTCATGAAGACATGATACTAGACCATTCTTTTGTTATAATATTTCTATTTCTATTTGCCAAGTTCTCATAATTCAGATTATAAAAAGGGATTTCGTAATCATAATCGAATTTTAGAATGCAAATAATGGACCCAAATATAGAATTTCTTTATGTTGAGCCATTCTAACATAAAATTCATATATATATCCTTGACTAAAGATGATTAAAACCTCAATCTAAGCTTTTAGAATTGAAATGAAGTATAGTTTCCTCACCCTTAATTATAGAAAAACAACTTTTTCCCAAATTGAAACATTTTGTTTTCTATAATTAACATTGCTAACTTGCAACACTTATTATAATTATCATGCTCCCACTTGCATGATGATTATTAGCATAACACTTATGCTCCCACTAGCTTTGACATGTACTCAGGAATCAGTTGGACTTCTAGAAGTCAATATTTTATTGACCTTCTTACCAAAGTTCATATTTCTGACACAAGATGCTTTGATAAAACTTTATCAAAATCATACACCTTTTCTTAGATAGCACACATGTGTGTCTAAACAATTTCAGAACTATGAAAAGGGATGCCGTAATCATAGTCTCAATTATTTAGACATTTTCCATTTCTCACAAGTCCATGTTAGTGTGCCGGTTAACCACACACGCTCCACTAATGACTTTGAGAATGCAGATGTCACAATTGCTATCTACTTAAAATCTACTTAGTGAAAGCATTTCCTCACCATTATTTTCATGAATCGGAGAGAAACCTTATGACATTTATATTTTATGGTGTATGTGTTTCTATCTATGTGAATTTGTCAAAACCATAATCACAAGACAAGGTTAGTGACAAATCCAAGCTCATATGGATTGAACTTGTGCAGTCTTAATTTCTTGCCACCTGGCAGCACAAGGGTCTGCCATTGCTTCCAAGTTGTTATGCAACCAATTGAGAACTCTCAAAACTCATATGCAAAGCCAACTTTAACTGGAATGGGCACAAAAATAGGAATATGTCAACACGATAGGTTATAAACCTCAAGTCGTGTGCTAGTGATAAACTATAGGTTTTTCTTCTTGATTAGATCTATAAGCCTTTTCAAGATCTATAAGACTCCCACTGTCCTATTGACATATAAGACTCACTTACCAAATATTCAAGAGATAGTGCGGATTCTTTATCAAGACAAACACTTCACACAATTGGCCTTATTGGTCTTTGTTTTATCTAAAACATCACAACTTACCAATTTCAAATGTACAACAGTAGGACACATTTTACTCTTACATTTGACAAGTGTTATAAACCTTTCTTTAAGATATGTCACTCAAGTTACAATCTTGGAGTTTGACTCTAAGATTTGTTTTGGAACGAAGTATGACTCATCTTCTTGATTTAACCATTTCAACAATTCACGATTCCTCTTCTAGCCATAGGAATGCACTAAGATGTCCTTAGAGGACTAATTGTGATATGATTTCTAAACCATTAAGATGATCACAAAACATGATACTAAAGTACTCTCCCACCTTTTCAGATTTGAGAAACTTTTATCTTTTTGCCTAATTTGATTCTTCTCATTCGTCCTGCAATACATCAAAACTTTTTCAATGTTTCAGAATTATACTTAAACTGGTAAGTATAACCATATTTACTAAAATTTAGTAAATCATGGCGAATAGTCTTATCGATCTTTTTGTGGTGGACTTAACCAGTGCACAAGAATGTGTACTCGATCCCTTAGTCCTTCACTTGACTCACATATATATGTGAACAAGGAACTAGTCTTAATTTTCCAAAGATGAAAATTCTCATTCATCATACAATACAACTTGCATGATTCCAAGTTTCTTTCCAACTGAAACTTGGTCGATGAGAATCTTTCCTTATTTGGTAAATAATGACACTACCACAAACGACAGAATCAATTCCATTTTCCAATGTTGCTATCAATGGAATCATATAATCAACAATTTTCCACAAATGTCATTGTAAGGATACTTAAAATAAATAAAATCAAACATTTTCTTTTATTTTAAAACTTGCAGAAAAACTTACCCTTACAATGCAAATGCATATAAAAACTATGTTGTTATCTATTCCTAAGCAATCTATCAAAACTCTTAAGCAGTAGCTCCATAATTCTGATCACTGAACCATGCGATCGAAATCCATTTTCGCGATCAGAATCATCTTACTCTTCTTTAAGCTTCCTCTATTTTCTTTGATTCTTAAAACTTCAACATGTGACCCGGTCACATCATGTAATAAGAATCTCCAAATAGGAACTTAATAGAGTTAGATAATGGATTTCCCTGAAACAGAGTCAGACTTTTGACTTGACCTTCTCTCAGATCTTTCAGGTAGTTAAGGCAGCTTCGCAGCCAATGCCCCTTCCTTTGGCAACAGAAACATATGGACCCTTTGGAAATGGAACACAGGACTATCTCAGACTTAGCCTTTCTCTTTACCATTTGGTCAACCGAGTTGACTATGGCCGATCCCTTTCCATTGGGAAGAAAAAGATTTTCTAGATATCTAATGTTACCAATTGTCAATGTCCATGGTAGTTTGGGGAGTTGATCTACTAATCAAATTTGCTTTACCAGAGCTCCAAATCATTGTTGATTCAGCAGCACCAAGCAAATAGATAACATCATTAGGGTCATGTCATAGTCTGTTACATAGTAGTCCCAAAGGAACTCACTGTGTGACTTAGAAAGTGATTGAACAACCAACTTTCTCAAGACTTTGACACCCAACTCTCCCGGCTTGTCAATATGTGACTTTATCTCCAAGATGTGAGCATATATAGACCTTGCTTACCAATAGGGCTTGAGTGACTTTGAACTATTCAAGAACTTGTGGATTAGGGAGAATAATTAGAGGAAGTGGAGGGAGGGAAGAATGATTTTCAGGACATCATCTTCAAGAGTTTTTGGGAAGATCATAATTGTCTGAACCAGACATCTTTTGGGAGATATTCAAGATAGTTGATTTAAAGTCCTTAATATAACACCCAATATGAAATATTAAGGCTAGGACCCAACACAATATTTTATAACTTAGAAGAGGGATGCAGTAATCCAAGCTATAAAATATTTGAAGGTAGGTGAATGACGATTCACCAATTTCCACCATGAAAAACGAAATAAATTATTAGGTTTTAATTGGTTTTGAAACTCCTAGATCCTTTGAGATTCATTGAACTTTTCAATGGCATGTTTCAATCTTGAGTATGCCCTTCGGGTTTTGTGACTGGGATGCCGAGGATCACAAAACAAGGTGTGAATAACCATGCAAATATACTTGGTACCCTTAATATTTACCCCTCAATCGATGTGCCGGTTAACCACACGCGCTCCATCGATACTATGATAAACATTAAGTTACCCTTTGCCTACCTTGTTAAGTCCAGGTTAGTGTGCCGGTTAACCACACACGCTCCACTAACGACTTAATCAAAGTGCGAAGTGTAATTTCATGGGTTAGCACCTTATTCACATTTTCCTAAAGTAACTAAGATTGGGAATTTTATAAAACATTTAGTTACTTTATATTCATCATTATACTTTTAATGAGAATTATAGTCCTTGTCCTACCCGTTCGACTAACGACCCTCCACCAGTCAAGGAAGCGGTGGGTGAGAGTGGACACCCATTAAGCTGCCATTTTATAGGCATCGACCTTATACCCCCTTATAGACCGACTTCGTGAATGAGGCCTACTAACGGTAAGACAGACTTACTCTTATACATATATATATTATTAACTTATAATATTATAAAGTATAAGGGTTGAATTTTAACTTTTTAAAATTCTAGGGGTTGGAACTAAAGTTTTTAAAGAGACTTTACATGTTCCAATACTTGAGGGCAAGTTTTGTAACTTTCAAAACTTTTCATCTTTCATAACTTATGAGTTAATGGACAAATAAAATGAGAGACTTTTCATTTTATGTAACCTATGTGTTTAATAATGGACTTTAAAAGAATGACTTTTGGTAATCCATAACTTGAGGGCAAATTATGGATTCCATTAAAACACATCAAGATCAAGAATTAAACTAACAAGCAAGTTACAAATAATTCCTATGATCTTCTAAACTCATAAGTTCATGAATGGTCATATCAACAATTTCAAGAATCATAAATAAACCATATAAAACTTGAAATTTTGATAATAGCCATTGAAAATGGATTAGCATAACCATTATACCATCTAAAACAAGTTTTATAACATCAAAACAGTTTAGGGTAATGTTTCTAGTCCATTTCCAGCAGCAAAACTCGAAAATCTGCATTCAGACTGGCCAACTCGTCGAGTGCATGAACTGACTCGGCGAGTTGGTTGAAGATATGCATGGACTCGTCGAGTCCCCCCATGGACTCGGCGAGTCCACTGTCCAGACAGCAAGAATTTTCGATTTTTTCAACTATTTTGCATCAAATATCAAGCAAACAAGCCTAGGCTCTGATATTACTGTTGGGTTTTGAGCATTCTAACACTCCTAAGGTGTTCATGCAACCCTAGAAACCTTGGATCTATGTTTTACTATGATACATGCAAAATTGATTTTCCAAGGTTCTTCAACTATCTAGCATGGCATGGGGAACTTTTAAACATAAATGATAGTAAGAAATACATACCTTTAGTTGCTTGGATTCCTTTATAACCTTGTGAGCCTAGCACCTCAGTGTGATGCCTCAAATGTCTCACACAACACCAAATACACTTGGAATAACCTTGAGAGAAATAGAACACTTCTAAAATCGGCTATTCCCTCTTGTTCTCATAGTAGTCACCAATTTTGGTTGCTCACAAGTAGGGTTACACCATGTAAACCCTAACTTGACATGGCTCTTCATTTCCATGATCCATGGGTTCAAAGACACCATGGAGCATCTATGGAGCATCCTATGGGTTTTAGCCCAACTTGATAATCCATGGAACATTAGCCCTTATTGGTGATTTACACAATCAACCCATATATTTAATTAGTCTTCTTTAGCCCAACTTGATAATCCATGGATCCTTGGGGTGTTCACGACCGATGATAGTTGAGAGAGAATGGGAGTGATCATGGTTGGGAGGAGGAGAAAATGAGAAAGGAAAGAGCACCATATATATATATATATATATATATATATATATATATATACATATATATATATATATATATATATATATATATATATATATATATATATATACATATATATATATATATATATATATATATAGGGTTAGGTTATTTTGTTTTTACTAACTATTGTGTGCCAGAATGCACAGATCTGGACCATCGGATGGAATATAATCAAAGGTCATGATCTGAGGGTCTATGATAGTATAATATGATAACATGTACCATATAATCACACAAATTTTAACATAAGGGCATTTTAGTCAATTAACCTATATTAAAAAAGGAAATTTTCAGATTTTTAGGGATGATTAATTCCTTTATTTTTTAAAAATCTGAATATTTTAAATTAATTGAAATTTAAAAATCCGATTTTATTCTGTCAGAATGATAGAATGCCAACCATAAACTAGTAAATATATTTTTCGATTTTATTCTGTCAGAATGGCAGAATGCCAACCATAAACTAGTAAATACATTCTGAAAGATTACACAAATCAATTCTTGAACTAATAATATAACAATAATTACATTGTATGATTGTGATTCATTGAATAATAACAACATTCTGAAAGAAAAAAAAAACATCAAAATCTAACAAAGACACTAATCTATTCTGAAAGAATATTATTTTTAATCAACACTTTATACATTGTAGCATAACACATTCTGGTATAATACACTCTCGTTCTATATGTTTTCTTCCTTCTCCACATCAATGTTAGCCTCTTCAAAACCTAAATCCACAAAGAAAAGATAATCATTTTTCAGAAATTAAACAATTCAATGCATTATAATAGAATACAACAATAAATATTCTTACAGAATAAACTATTCTTGCAGAATGGTTTTGAATATTCTTAAAGAATTTGTAACATATTCTATCGGAAACGATATAATAGAGAATGGTAATTACCGGATTTAATTTGAAGAAGAATTCCAAAGCCAGGGTAGAGAGGGTAAATATTGGATTCGAGTTGGAAAGGCTTGGTGGGGGAGGGACTAAACTTGTTAAAAAGGATGAAAGTTTGATATGGAGCACGGGACTTGAACCCGATGATCTTCCCTCCCGTTTTAAGGTAACAACTCCCATACCCTAATCCTAACTCGTCTTCTCTCTAGCCGCCACCATCCATTCAGAGTTTACCCAGCCGCCATCTTCACCCCTCTTACTTCCTCCGCCGCTGCCAGCCTTTTGCCTCGACCACCGGTGTTGCGAAGCTGCTGTTGAAGACGTGAACTGCCACCCCCTTCACACTCGTGTTTCGACCGGCAAGGCCACCGATGGCCTCTTGAGGCTCTGACGATGAATAAGACCGATATCGCGGCCGTTGCTGCTGCTCTGAGTCGCTACTCTCCTTCTACTTATTCTTCCACCGTTCTTAGCCGCGTAAGGCAGCTGTAGACGCTGTTTCGGTTTTCCTTCTTCTCCTGTTTCCTCTCCGCAGCAAGAAACCGACATCCGCTGCCTGCCGCCTCGGAGGTTGATGAGCTCGTGGTGTTTCCGTTATCACCGGAGCACGGTGACGAGTTCAAGGCTTGTATTCCGACAGGCGTGCACTGTGTGGTTCATTTCACGAATAGAAGCGTGTTTCAGATCATGTTTGTGTGTGGATGCTTGACTAGAAATCATGGGGTTTGGAGTTGTGTTTAATCGGTGGTGGTGTTATATGAAACAAATAACCTAAATTAGTGGGATATTGATTGATTTTGTTTTCTTTTACCATAATTAATTGTAGTGTACATTACTCTTATACCCTTTTATTATTTATTAGTGATTTAATTATTTCTTGAATTCTCATTGGTGCATTTAGACGCACAATACTTGCTAAAAACATTTGAACCTAGCTCTCTCTCTCTCTCTCTCTATATATATATATATATATATATATATATATATATATATATATATAGGGTGGTGTATGGCCGTAGACCCTGTGTACGGCCGTACACAACCTTGTGAATGGTTTTCCAGACTTAGCCAATATTTCCAACCTCAATTAAACACATTCTAACACCCATTTTTACATTACACCAAGTTTAGAAGCTCTCAAACGGTCCTTTAATATGGCTAAAAGGTAGTCGAAACAAGTTGGCCCTTGGATTAAATTGATTGACTTTTCAATGCATAATTTTGGGTTGTCACATTTTCTCCCCGTTAGAGAGAATTTAGTCCCGAAATTCAAGCATAGAATACAAATCATGGACTTGGAAAAAGGTGAGGGGTATCACAAGTGTCTCATCGGATAGACACTTCATTAGGATCGGTAGGGTACTTGGGTTCCATAAAACCCTCGCGTTCTCCAGTGAATTCCAGATCCTCTCTGGGTGTTCAGCGGATCACCACTATTGTATCTGCTGTTTTGGTCTGTGGAGGGTGTGTAGGTTTAGCTTGCTCAACTATGTTCATCCAACTGGTAGAATGCCCATTCGTAGATCCGAGTAGCTTTTTCCCTGAAGTGCATGGTAGGACTCATACATGGTTCATCTATCATTGTCTCGTGCATACAAGACGTATATAATTAAGATTGATAAGACGGTCGGATGGGTGGCTCTGCCCCAGGTCCACAACCAGACAAAGAACAGGAGATAGGGCGGAAACACACATCCTAAGTCAGTAGAATCTTAATCATATACCACTCTCACGTATAAGTTTAACATTGATAGGCTAACTGTATCCGTCCTTAGCCTCTGTGCTTGAACTGGACTTGCTGCGCAAGTGGTATTTCCAAAATGGTCTGCTGGGAATACTTAAGGAAGGTTACAGGAGGATATCGTACTCCTCGCATGAGTACTTCGGAAGTTTGAAGTGAGAGATGATCCCGAGGTCCGCGTCTAGTTTGTCGTTATGAGTGACGAGAGTTTTTGTTATTCGGTCAGTTTTAAGGCAAAGGGTCTCCTTGGTGCCACATAGGTTCGTCATTGCATGGACTCAATTAGACTAGGTGGGATGACATCGTCGGATCGCGTGTTAAGTTAGTTCAGAAGGAGTGCTTTGTTAGGATATCGGTGCATCTGAGTGTATGTTTCTGGTGCTTTCTATTTTGATCCTGATATTACTACTACGATAGTTTTGCGTTGCCTTACGTTTGTATTAACTGAAAAATTGTTCTAGTGATTGATACTTGATATTATTGTCCCTTTCTAGTCCTTCTATAATCGCTTGGTGTCTACATGTCATATATAATTAAGATTGACAATACGAACGACTGAATGACTCTGCCCTAAATCCACAACCAGACAAGGAACAGGAAATAAGGCGAAATCACGCACTCTAAGTCTATTGGTTCTTAATTATATATGGGCCTAATGTTTACACCAATTCATTATAGCTTGCCATAAAGAGTATTTAGTTTCTATAAAAACTATGTACTTAGTTTAGACAAGGAAGAAACTATTATAGTTAGGATTTGGTTGGGAAACGTACCGCTGTTGTCATGTGGTTCCGGGGTAGACTCTCCTGCAGTGATCATTAGCACCCTTCCTTCTTCATCAGGGTTTCTGGCCAGTGGACAAACTCTCCTGTAGTGTCCAGTTTCACCACACTCGTAGCAGGTTTGGCTTGCTTCCTTAAATGGGACCTGAGAGATTGGTCGTGCCGGTGCCCTACAGAAACGGATGGTGTGTCCTCTTCTGAGGCAGTTCTTGCAAAACAGCTTTTGCCACCTTCTGGTATGATGGAAATTGCACTTATTGCATTTAGGGAGGGTTCCAGCATAACGACTGCCTGGTGTTTAAGTGATTGGTGTCGTGGCAGCATAGGCTGTACCCGTCTGTTGTCCCTCGGAGGGTCCTTGTGTTGATTGTCTCTTCTTCCCACTCTCGGACCTTGGTTTATCATCGCCTCCTTTAGTTGACCCACGAACGGGGTCCATTATGCCTTGGTGGATCCCATAGTCCACCAAGGTTCCAGCCATGCGTTTGGCACTGTCAAACGTAAGAGGTTTCGTTGCTATTACATTTCCTTAGATTGGAGAAGGTAGTCCCCAAATGTATCTTTCTACCTTCTTGCTCTCCGGGGTAACCATCCCAGGGCATAGTGCACTAAGTCACTGAATTTATCTATGTAGGCTTCTATGTCTGAGCCTGCCATGGTGAGATTCCATAGCTCATGCTCTAGTTTTTGCACTTCGCCCCTCGGGCAGTACTCTTCCAACATCATCTGTTTTAGATTCTCCTAGCCCATTGCGTTTGCTATCTGAAGAGTCAATGACTTGACATGGCTATTCCACCATGTAAGGGCCCTGTCAGAGAAGGTGCAGGTAGAAAACTTCACTTTGCTCCCTTCTGGGCACGCGCATAGCTCAAAAATCGATTATGTCTTTTCTAACCATCGCATTAGAGCGATAACTCCCCCACTTCCATCGAAGGATTTGGGTCCGCAAATCATGAAGTCCTTGTATGAACACTCCCTTGTGTTTCTGTGGTTAGAGTCGTTGGTCCCACTACCCGATCCACTAGTACCACTTGCATTGATTTGTGTCATGACAGCTGTCACTGCGGCTGTTACTGCCGCCTGAAAGACAATTGGGTCATACTGAGGAGGTGGCAGTGGTAGTGCGTTGTTTTTGTTTCTGTTCTACTTCTTCAGTGACATCTTTCTACCATAAGGTTTAAAAGAGGATACAAGGGTAAGTCCTTAGTGATTACAAGTCGGGTGTTATCTAAATCAAAATTGTCTCAGTTATGAATGTATCATGTTCTGAATTTCGAAGAAATTCATAACAGAGGTCTATGCAACATAGACTTATGAATTTGATAGTGACTACCCTCTTAATGAAGTGATCGGATCTGGTTTACTGTTACTAGCTGATATGATAAGGGCGATAAGCCTAACATGTAGGTTGAGTAGTGTAATCACTAAGACACTAACTCACTAGATCATATTAGTTAGTTAATTATTAGTATGACGTATATGGTGTTCTAACACCTTGCGCGCCTCGGTAGGGTTTCCTGTCCTAGTTTTGATGGTCCTAAATTCAGTCGTGTGGATTTGTTGTCTCTGAACTTTCCTATAGTTTTTCATGTTCGATGTAGCTCATGCTTCGGGTTCTTTCACAGATGTCCAGTACCTCCTGATGAGAGATTTGCCTCTACGTATGATTCCTTCTCGGAATCCACTTTATGAACCCTCTCTTATTCCTCATTGACTTTTCTATTATGGTTGGAGTGGCTATCTATTTCTAGGTGGTTCACGCAAGAATGGGGATGTCTAAAGAATCTTATGAGATTAAGTAGAACATTTCTTCTGTAGTTATTGATGATCCAAACTGGGTCCTCCTATAATCAAGCAGTGCATGCAAGCTGTATATAACCAAGATCCAATAGACCTTCGAATAGGTGATCCTACTCCAAAACCACAACCAAACAAGGAACAGGTAGTGGAGCGAAGATCACCAATTTCTAAGTCTATAAGATCCCAATTTATATAACCCTGGAAGCATGCATTTCGCAACTATAGACTTGTCAGTAGGGGTCTTTTAGTTCTCATATAAGTTTGTTATAGTGCCTAAAATACTCCTATAGTATTTTATCTTTATGTTTTGTTCTAGGGATACTTTGTACATACAGTTAGGTAAGTTTTAGACTCGTTGCGACACCACTATCACTCTCAAACACATGTTGGTCGTATCTCGAATAAATATAGTTGATCAGGTTATATTTATTCCAGATATGATTACATAACTGCTTAGGTTTGACTGTAGCGTCCAACATCCAAATACTTTTGTTTGTTTTGTTTCTGTATGTTCTTATTGTAATACTTGTCCTTAGTATGTATGCTTATCAGTATACTTCTTGTAAAATACTTATATTTTAAAAGTATACTTTTAGTCAGAGCACTCCGGCCCCATTGTATTTATAGTTGTATATCCTTTTACTGGTTGATATACTAAGTTCACTATAAACAATGCTCTGATACCAATCTGTCACACCCCCGAACCGAAACGGCGGAAACGTTCGGGGGCGGAGGACGTCATGTACAGTATCACAACAATTGAATAATAGTAATCAAAGCAACAACAACCATTGTATTAATAGTATAGTGTTTACATTACATTTGAATCATACATGATTGACTCCAAAAGTAAATACAAGTAAAGACTCGAAGCTACTATGCTCCGTCTTCTTGAATCTGTGTGTGTACCTGTCTACTAATGTCCTGAGAATACAAGTAGGTTTTGAAAGAGTATCAGCATAAAGCTGGTGAGTTCATAAGCATTTTGTTTTGGAAAAACTGTTCTTTGTTCTTTTGAAAAGTGTGTTATTTTTCCCCAGAAAACCTTATATTTTCTGATGTAATGAATGTATAAACCTTAAGTAAAAAATGATTCTTACAAATTCCTCCTGCGAGTACTTAGTGTATACAAATCATATACAAACCAGATCGAACAAACAATCGATTGTGTGGTTCTGCCCCAAGCCCACAACCAAACAAGGAACAGGAAATGAGGCGGAGGCCACACATTCCACTGGTTGTCGGATCCTCATGTACATAATCCTGAAGTATTCACTAAATACTTACAATGTTAACTGTATTGATCCTTTGATATATTTTGAAAGTGTTCCTCAAGAAAATCCATTATTTTCTTATTGAATGCATGATTAACCAATTCCTTTTATAACTACTTAGCTCATACTAGTTATGTATAAACCAATATCGAACAAACGATTGATTGTGTGGATCTGCCCTAAGTCCACAACCAAAGAAGGAACAGGAAATGAGGCGTAAACCACACGTTCCATGGTCTACTGGAAATTACAGAATTTAACAATGAATGTTCATGAATGAAATGATAAACCGATTGTTGATAGAATACTGATGTTTACCCTGGAAAATCCCATATTTTCCTTAAATGTAAGTTATTGAATTATCTGTTCCATATTGTAGAGTACAAGTATCTACCATACTTATGTTGTTTAAACCTTGTTCTATTTTGAAAACCCTGGCAACCCCAGTAATGTATAGTAGTCTTATTACATAAATAAAACTAGTTGAAAACGTGTTGCTCTGTATACCGAAAGTGTTGTTAATACCCTCCTGTGATCACTTAGTACATACGAGTTATAGAAATCTAGATCGAACAGACAGTCGATTGGGTGATCCCGCCCTAAGCCCACAACCAAACAAGGAACAGGAAATGAGGCGGAGATTACACATCCCACTGCAAGTCAGATGTTAATTTCATATTACCCTAGTGTATATACTAAGTTATCACATAGTTACTAACCCTAATGTTTGTTCGATAGGTATATTATTACGTGGACGAGTCGTTGTTTCACCTATGGATTCTTATAACTATAATGATGGACGAATACCAATATGACGTACTTCGGACGTCAAAAACTGAACAGACGTTTGTCACCCCCGGTTGACTGTAGCTAATAGTCAGGGTGCGGGATTGTCAGTCCCGTATAGATCTATACACAAACTCACGCTCTCCCTCCGGGAGACTCTAGTTACAAGGCGTCTCACACTGTAGTTCTCTCAACGAAATCCACGAATAATACTATGAAAACCCTTTTGTTAACATGAATCCTTATAAAATAATATCTTTTATTTCATAATTCATAAGTTTGTTTCCTTTGTTCTAAAAATTGTATTTGCAACGTTTGTATCTTAACATGTGTAACGACCCAAAATCATGACTAAAAATTTCGTTTTAAAAACATTACTTAAACCACAACTGTCAATTCATAACATAAATCATAACATAAAATCATAATGTTAATTCAAAACATAATCTTCTTATCAGAGTAAAACATCCCAGGGTGACTAACTATGGTGTGTGCCATGCGATCATCCCGAGCTCTTCCCTCCGCTATCGGAAGTACCTGAAACCAAAATTGAAAACTATAAGCACGAAGCTTAGTGAGCTCCCCCAAACTAGCACATACCATACAATAACATATAAAGCACATACTGGGCCTTGCCCACTGCATCGGACCGAAGTCCGGACTAACTGGGGCCTTGCCCCCTGCATCGGACCGAAATCCGGACTAACTGGGGCCTTGCCCCCTGCATCGGACCGAAGTCCGGACTAACTGGGGCCTTGCCCCTACATCGGACCGAAATCCGGACTAACTGGGGCCTTCCCCCCAGCATCGGACCGAAGTCCGGACTAACTGGGGCCTTGCCCCCTGCATCGGACCGAAGTCCGGACTAACTGAACATATCATAACATGATCATAGCATATAAGCACATATACTGCATACTGCATCGGACCGAGTTCCAGACTAACTAACACATAAACATGCCTGAATCACAAAGACATCAAGCATACTGAACTACTGCATCGGACCAAAGTCTGGAACTACTGCTAACTAAACGGGCTGGCATTGTGGCCGTAGACCCGTTCCTACTGGGATGAAAATGTTGGGTTATGAGCATTCTAACACTCCTAAGTGTACATGCAACCCTAAATACCTTGGATCTATGTTTTCTCTATTATACATACAATTATGAACATCCAAGGTATTATCCTAATCTAGCATACAAAATAATAAATATAACAAGATAGAATACATACCTCTTTGATGTAGAATGTCTTCATGAAACTTGAGTGCCTAGTGCCCCAAGTGTGACACCTCAAATGGTTCACACAACACCAAATACACTTGGAATAACTTGAGAGAAACTTGAACACTCCTTGAAATCGTCTAGCCCTCAGACTCACACATTAGTGCACGATTTCTTGAGCCATGGGATTCTTTTATATGGTGGCTATTAGGGTTACACCATGTAACTCATAACTTTACCCATTCCTTATGCTCCATGGATTTTAACCTCCATGGAGTATCCATGGGTCACCCCATGGACTTAGTCCAACATAAGGAATCTTGGATCACAAGCCCACATATATAAGAATGAATGATTTACACAATCAACCCATATATTTAATTAGTCTCCTTTTGATCACTTAATTAATTCCAAATTAATTCTTGATCAATACTAATTAAATAACCTTATTAATATACTAGAACTTATAATATATTAACCAACCTTAAGTGTTATTTCTCTCATTATAGTCTATCCAAATGCATGATGCCATGCAACCCAAATGGACCATGCCGGGTCGGGTCAACTCTTACCAATTATAGTTATGGACTTAGACATGAATCCAACAGTCTCCCACTTGGATAAGTCTAAAACTATTATTGCGTATGACTTCAGGAACCGATCAGCAATCGTAGCTCTCAAAAGCTTCTGTCGAACTCTGACCTTGTCGATGAACTCTGACCTTTGTCAATGACTTTTCCATTAGATAAGGGATCATATATTCCTCCATTCTAGATATCATATGGACTGAGACATGGATTATCAATCATTCTCTCTGTCCATTTGTTGTTTCCCGATTTCCGATTCATGATGACTGACTGATTGAACAAATCAAATCAGTCCTGGCTTGGCCAAGCACTCACATGTATCATCTTTAAATCATCGAGGGGCCCACAGATATCGCTTTTATCCCGAAGGTAAAAGGAATGGATAAACTTCGACTCATATGGCTTGTTCTACTACTTGTTGAATCATACACAAAGGCACGTTTTATAACATCGAGTTACCGAATGCGTTTTCGTGCAATCAATATACAACCAACTCATAGTAACAACTCATATCTCTAGGTTTAAAGAATATAAGATATTATCGTCTCATGATCACTCGTGATAAAATCCATGAAGTGATTCAAATGAGCGTGGGTTGAATCCAATACTCAGAACTTATGAGCACTCATGAGTGTTGTAGCACCACTTTGTCCACCAACTTGGACCTCTACAAACCAACCCATGACAGTCTTGATTCATATCTACTTCCAACATATGACCGACTGTGGATGGTTTGAATAACTTAATCATTCAGGAAGAGCGACTTAGTTATTCTGGAAGTCAAAACATGCAAAGTGAAACACAAGAATAAATGAATCAAATATGGTATCAAACCCTATGAATATGAATAAACACTTTTATTTATCACCATACTGATTACTCATTATTCATTGTTTCGGTTTTATCAACTTTATACTTGAATTAAAAACACTAGTTGTCCCATGCTCCAAGCATGTACACTATGTTTTTCTTAAACAATAGCTTTGCCATACACCAAGTATGCACTCTATGTTTGTCTATGATCCTTACTTTGTGAAATAAACCAATTGAACATAATTTCAATGATTCTAATTTCACACTCCCAAATCCTTATCGAAAAATGTGAGAATTTCAAATTCCTATCATTTATCGAAATCTGTTTAGATTTTAAACTTATATGCACTGACCGTCCTGTAATGAATATGTACAAAGTCACAAAGACTTGTCAACAGTCATTATAAGGTATTCCAATGGAGATCAACTCCATGGAAACTAAGTCTCATATTCAAAGTACATTGCTTTGGACATGCTTCTTGCATTAAGTTTTCTAATCTTACACAGATAACTTCCACCTATGGAGACAACTCCATATTCTCATTTTGACTATCACTTCTGAACAGGAGATGCCTCTTTTCAGAATATGTCAATATGGTCCTTCCAAAATTAGCACTATACTTCCAACTGTCCCTGAGCAACCAATCTTTGGTAAACCTCAGATTGTCCTCGACAATTGCTTAATCATTTTAGTCATATCCAATTCTAGACCTTTTCCCTTCTTAATGCCTCTGGGCATTTGGAAAAATTTAGAAATGAAAAATATTATAGCACATGCAATCGATCCTGTACCCAAAGCAAATGGTACACGATTCATGATGTCTCACATAAAGACATGATTCTAGACCAGTCTTTTGCTACAATATTTTTATTTGCCATGTTTTCAAAATTTGACTATGAAGAGGGATGCCGTAATCATAATCGAGTTTTGAGAACGCAATATATAGAATTTCCTTAAGTTGAACCAATCCAACATGAAATTCATATATATATTCTTGACTAAAATGATTAAAATCTCAATCTAAGCCTTTTAGAATTGAAATGAAGTATAATTTCCTCTCCCTTAATTATATCTCAATCGAGTTTTTCAACCCCTGCAACCTCACGAATTGAAACTTTTGTTTTCTATAATTAACATTGCTAACTTGCAACCTTTGTCATAATTATCATGCTCCCACTAACACGATGATTATTAGCATAACACTTATGCTCCCACTACCTTTGACATGTACTCAGAAATCAGCTGACTTTCTTAACAAAGTTCAGATTTCTGATACTAGATTGTTTTGATAAAACTTTATCAAAATCATACACCTCTCTTAGATAGCTCACATGTGTGTCTAAACAATTTTAGAACTATGAAAAGGGATGCCGTAATCATAGTCTCAATTGTTTAGACCTTTGCCACTTCTCACAAGTCCATGTTAGTGTGCCGGTAAACCACACACGCTCCACTAACGACTTTGAGAATGCAAATGTCACAATTGCTATCTAGCTAAAATCTACTTAGTGAAAGTGTTTCCTCACCATCATTTTCATGAATCGGAGAGAAACCTTATGACACTTAGATTTAATAGTGTATGTGTTCTTATCCATGTGAATTTGTCAAAACCATAATCACAAGACAAGGTTAGTGACAAATCCAAACTCATATTGATTAAACTTGTGCAATCTTAAATTCTTGCCATTTGGCAGCTCAGGTGCCTGCCATTGCTTCCAAGTAGTTGTGAAACCAATTGAGAACTCTCAGAACTCCTATGCAAAGCCAACTTGAATAGGCACTAAAATTTCAACACGATAGGTTATAAACCTCAAGTCGTGTGCTAGTGAAGGACTTTAGGTTTTATTCTTGATTAAGTCTTGAAACTTTCAAGAGCTTTAAGACTCCCACTGTCCTCTTGACATATAAGACTCCCTTGTCAAATATTCAAGAGATAGTGCGGATTCTTTATCAAGACTAACACTTTACACAATTGGCCTAAGTTGGTCTCTGTTTTATCCAAACATCACAACTTACCAATTTCAAATGTACAAGAGTAGATAACCTTTTACTCTTACATTTGACTAGTGTTAACAAACCCTCTTTAAGATATGTCACTCAAGTTACAATCTTGGAGTATGACTCTAAGAATTGTTTTGGAACGAAGTATGACTCATCTTTTTGATTTAACCATTTCAACAATTCATGACTCCTCTTCTTAGTCATAAGAATGCACTAAGATGACTTTAGAGGACCAATTGTGATATGGTATCTTAATCATTAAGATGATCATAAACATGATACTAAAGTACTCTCCCATCTTTTCAGATTTGAGAAACTTTTATCTTTCTGCCATACTTTGATTCTTCTTATTCGTTCTGTCTCACATTGAAACTTCTCCAATGCTACAGACTTATACTTAAACTTATAAGTATAACCATATTTACTGAACTTAAGTAAATCATGACGAATAGTCTTCTTGATCTTTTGTGGTGGACTTGACCAGTGCACAAGAATGTGTACTCGATCCCTTAGTCCTTTCCTTATTCACATAAGGAATTAGTCTTAATTTTCCAAGCTGAAAGTTCTCATTCATCATACTATACAACTTGCATGATTCCAAGTTTCGGTCCAATTGAACCTTGGGTGATGAGAATCTTTCCTTATTTGGTAATATTAGACACTACCACAACCGAAAGAATCAAATCCATTTTTCCAATATTGCTATCAATGGAATCTTATAAGCAACAACTTTTCACAAATGCCATTGTAAGGATACTTAAAATAAATAAAATCAAAACCTTTTTCTTTTATTTTAAAACGTTGCGGAAAAACTTATCCTTACAATCCATATGAAAACCTTGTTGTTATCTATTCCTAAGCAATATAAATATCATAACTCTTAAGTAATAGCCCAAAATTCTGATCACCGAACCATGCGATTGAAATCCATCTTCGCGATCAGAATCAGCATATACTTAATAGAGTTAGACAATGGACTTTACCTGAAGTAGAGCCAAACTTATTGACTTTAACATCCTTAGGTAAATTTGGCAGCTTCGTAACCAATGCCCCTTCCTTTGGCAATAGTTACCTATGGACCCTTGATAATGGAACTATCTCAGACTTCGCATCTCTCTTTACCATTGGGTCAACCGAGTTGACTATGGACGATCCCTTTCCATTGGGAAGAGAGAGCTTTACTGGATATCCAATGTCATCATTGTCAATGTCCATAGCGTTTTAGGAAGTTGATCTTAGCAAATAGATAAGATCATTAAGGGTCTTGTCTTAGTCTGTTTCATAGGATTCCCAAAAGAACTCACTATGTGACTTAGAAAGTAGTTGAGCCACCAACTTTCTCAAGACTTTGACACCCAACTCTCCCGGCTTGTTAATATGTGACTATATCTCCAAGATGTGATCACACCTAGACCTTGCCTTGCCAATAGGGCTTGAGTGACCTTAAACTTTTTAGGAACTTGTGGGTTAGGGAGAATAATTGGAGGAGGTGAAAGAAGTATGATATCCATGGGACATCATCTTCATTTAGGAAAGCTTGTTTCAAGAGATTTGGGAAGATCATAAATGTCTAGACCCGACATCTTTTTGGGAGATATTCAAGATAGTTGATTTAAAGTCCTTAATATGACACCCAATATGAAATATTAAGGCTAGGACCCAACAAACTATTTTATAACTTAGAAGAGGGATGCCGTAATCCAAGCTATATAATATTTGAAGGTAGGTGAATGACGATTCACCAATTTCCACCATGAAAAACGAAATAATTTATTAGGTTTTAATTGGATTTGAAAGTCCTAGATCTTTGAGATTCATTGAACTGTTCAAAGGCATGTTTCAATCTCGAGTGTGCCATTCAGGTTTTGTGACTGGGATGCCGAGGATCACAAAACAAGGTGTGAATAACCATGCAATTATACTTGGTACCCTTAATATTTACCCCTTAATCAGTGTGCCGGTTAACCACACACGCTCCACCGATACTATGATAAATATGAAGTTACCCTTTGCCTACCTTATTAAGTCCAGGTTAGTGTGCCGGTTAACCACACACGCTCCACTAACGACTTAAGCAAAGTGCAAAGTGTAATTTCATGGGTTAGCACCAAATTCACATTTTCCTAAGTAACTAAGATTGGGTATTAATAAGAGTTTAGTTACTTAGTATTTATCATTAATACTTTTAATGAAAGGAGAATTATAGTCCTTGTCCTACCCGTTCGGCTAACGACCCTCCACCAGTCAAGGAAGCGGTGGGTGAGAGTGGACACCCATTAAACTGCCATTTTATAGGCAGTAACCTTATACCCCCCTTATAGACCGGCTTCGTGAATGAGGCCTACTAACGGTAAGACTGACTTTACTCTTATACATATATATAAATATTATTAACTTATAATATTATAAAGTATAAGGGTTGAATTTTAACTTTTAAAATTCTAAGGGCTAATTTGGAATTAAAGTATTCATAAGTGAAAACTTTTCAAATTCCAAAACTTGAGGGCAAGTTTTGAAACTATTCAAAACTAATTAATTCCATAACTTATGAGTTTAAAGTAGTTTTAATTAAAAAAAAAAAAAAAAAAAAAAAAAAAAAAAAAAACTCTTCAAGTTCCATAACTTGAGGACAAGTTATGGAAGACTTTAAACTAATTAATAAAAAAAAATAACTTTTTTTTATTGTAACTTATGGAACTAATTAAGGTTACATTTTTTTTTAATTTAATGAAGAGACTCTTGAACCTCCATAACTTGAGGACAAGTTATGGAGTCATAAAACCATTTAATTAGAACTAGACTCTTCATTTTGTAACCTTTGCCAACTTTTATGAGTTTTATGATTCTTAAATGTGACTTTTCATATAACTTGAGGACAAGTTACAAAAACACACTTTGGAATCAACTCTTAGATTAAAATGGATTGAAAACAACTATTTCACACAACTTTTCTATTAATCTAAGAACCTCATAAGAACAAGATAATTCAAATCATCAATCTTCAAGAAATTAGCATGAACATACAAACTAATACAAATCTTGAAATTATGACAATTATCTTAGAAATTGGATTAGCATGAACATTACCACATCAAAAACAAGTTTATAAGTCCAAAAACATCTTAGGGTAATGTTCCTAGTCCAATTCCAGCCAAAACAATCGAATATATGCATCCAACTCGATTTTTCAGCTACTTTTGCAAGTATAACAAGAAAACAAGCCTAGCCTCTGATACCACTGTTGGGTTATGAGCATTCTAACACTCCTAAGTGTACATGCAACCCTAAATACCTTGGATCTATGTTTTCTCTATTATACATACAATTATGAACATCCAAGGTATTATCCTAATCTAGCATACAAAATAATAAATATAACAAGATAGAATACATACCTCTTTGATGTAGAATGTCTTCATGAAACTTGAGTGCCTAGTGCCCCAAGTGTGACACCTCAAATGGTTCACACAACACCAAAAACACTTGGAATAACTTGAGAGAAACTTGAACACTCCTTGAAATCGTCTAGCCCTCAGACTCACACATTAGTGCACGATTTCTTGAGCCATGGGATTCTTTTATATGGTGGCTATTAGGGTTACACCATGTAACTCATAACTTTACCCATTCCTTATGCTCCATGGATTTTAACCTCCATGGAGTATCCATGGGTCACCCCATGGACTTAGTCCAACATAAGGAATCTTGGATCACAAGCCCACATATATAAGAATGAATGATTTACACAATCAACCCATATATTTAATTAGTCTCCTTTTGATCACTTAATTAATTCCAAATTAATTCTTGATCAATACTAATTAAATAACCTTATTAATATACTAGAACTTATAATATATTAACCAACCTTAAGTGTTATTTCTCTCATTATAGTCTATCCAAATGCATGATGCCATGCAACCCAAATGGACCATGCCGGGTCGGGTCAACTCTTACCAATTATAGTTATGGACTTAGACATTAATCCAACAGAAAACTCACCTGAACTTCTGAACTCTGCTGATAATGCTCTGGCTGCTAATCGACTATTCTCTGAAGCGATGCTCTCCTAGCTCACCGAGCTACCAACACCAAATAATAGAACTTAGCCTAACTGTCCTCCAGAGTTCAACTAAGTCAACTCTGGTCAAGGTCCTGGTCAAAGTCAACCTTCCAGTTGACTAGACTCGCCGAGTTGTTCTACCAACTCGTCGAGTACATGCTCCTCAAATCCCAAACAACCCCGACTCCACTCGTCGAGTCTAGCGAGAACTCGACGATTTTTCCTTCATCTAACACATCGGGACTATCTTCAACTGACTCGCCGAGTTGTTCTACAACTCGTCGAGTCCATCTTCATCAGCTAAGAAGATTGCCTTGGACTCGCCGAGTTCCTCCTTGAACTCGTCGAGTACCATGATTTTCATGTCCATCATGGACACAGACTGGCTGAGTCCTTCTCTAACCCCACTCACTGATCCGACTCATAAACAGAAGGGTTTGGGTTTTGCGACCCGACTCGCCGAGTCCATGAGCTGACTCGCCGAGTCCTCCTTGTGACAACTCTATTCTGTCGATTTCAGTCTATTCCAACACTTCCAACTCATAGATCTGGACTCCTTATGCTAGCATTGCACGTAAAGTTGCTAACTTTACGTGCATGCAAGGTGTTACGAGGCTAAAACACTTAATCCAAGCTTCAAAGAAGACCTAGGTCATGAAATGGGACCTTAGCTGAATAAAGCCAACTACTTTGAGCTTCTAGAGCTCAAGAGTGTCCAGATCTGTCGTCCAAACCATCCTTAAGGGTTTAATACCCGGTTTAACCTTGGAAATGATCCAAATGTGACCAAAAGCAAGCTAGAAAGGGGATTTATCAATTGAAAGCTCAAGGTCCAGACTTTTTACCTTCTAACAGTTGCCAAATCGATGTGAAGGTTGGATCTACACTTCCTTCCTTGCTCCTTTCTCCCAAGCCTTCAAAATCCACTCCAATGGACCTTAATCTTCACCAAAAGCTCCAAAAATGAAGTTGGGTGGCTAGGGTTTTGGGGTTCTGGACGAGAGAGGCTGTAATGAACCCTAGGGAAGAGAATAAGATGCTTAAATAGGGCACCAAGTCCCGGAATTAGGGCTTCCTAACCCAGACCTGACTCGTCGAGTCCACTCTCCGACTCGTCGAGTCGGACACTTAATCTTGCACCCGGATCCCGCTCCGACTCGTCGAGTTCTTCCTTGGACTCGATGAGTTGACCCCCATTTGACTTAGGGTTTTACTTTCCTTTCTTGGCTTTTCTGATACCGGGTATTACAACATGTTTATAAAATTGTTCGCAAATCTATTAGTAACTATGTTCATCATGGTTAGTAAGTTCTATGTTCAATGTATACTAATGATAGGAAAATATAATAAACCAAATTATATTTTTAAACACAAGATTACTTGTGTTTTTACTTGTATTCCCCCCCCCCCCTGAAAACATTAAAAACTTGGAAAAGTATAGGGGTATGAACTCACCTTAGGTAGGTAATTCGATTGAAGGTTCGCGTAAGGATGAGAAGTTCCACGAATGAATTCCCGAGACACAAACGAGTCCTAAATGACACATAATGGCATATATAGGCATGTAATTAGTGTTTTTAACAACTAACATGCAAGGAAACACCCTTAGGAACTAGGAAACACTTGCTAGGAAGTGTTACAATCACATGTGATTGACTCAAAGGGGTTTACAGCCATACAAGAGAGTGTACGGCCAGGAGTGTACGGTCAATTGAGTGTACGGCCATGAGTGTACGGTCATGGAGTGTACGGTCGTACACCCATGAAAGAAACATGCAAAAAGGGTGATTCGATTCATGGGGAAACTAGTGGGTCTAATGTTCAACAATGAGATGGGCAAAACACTCAATTTGGACCCCTTTTAGGGTGTGTACGGCCACCCTATGAAGGGTTTACGGTCGTACACCCTTCAAGATCATGAAGGTGATGCCGAAATGTGAAGAATCGAGGCTTAGATCTAAGGGTCTTTCAAGTATAACAAGTTTAAGGTTGGAATACTTACGTTTTTGGAGCCTTGGGGTGTTCACGGACGATGATAGTTGAGAGAGAATGGGAGTGATCACGGTTGGGAGGAGGAGAAAATGAGAAAGGAATGGGCACCATATATATATATATATATATATATATATATATATATATATATATATATATATATATATATATATATATATATAGGGTGGTGTACGGTCGTACACACCTTGTTAATGGTTTTCCGGACTTAGCCAATCTTTCCAACCTCAAGTAAACACATTCTAACACCCATTCGTACATTACACTAAGGTTAGAAGCTCTCAAACGGTCCTTTAATATGGCTAAAAGGTAGTCGAAACAAGTTGGACATTGGATTTAATTGATTGACTTTTCAATGCAAAATTCGGGTTGTCACACCAATAGAGAATCCCTCTAATGGAATCACACCCAAAAGACTCCAAAGAGAGAACCAAAAGAAAAATGTGAGAGGGTTAGGAAGGGTTAAGAAATTCGTCCCATAAAAATGGAGGAAAAAGTTTTTTCAAGCCAATGTGTACGGACGAATGAAACCTTTAGCACCCTATTTATAGTCTGAACCTCTTGTCAGGTTTCATCTCCGATTTCAAATTTCCCTTATTCCTTAAAGGTCCTGGAATATTCTATCCAATCAATCTTTTAACTAATTAATATTTAACCATTGAATTAATTAATTCTTAATTAATTCCAAAATAGTTTCTCATTAATTTATTAAACATAATAAATTAATAAACTAATTTTCTCCTTAACTATATTTCTTTTAATTTCTTATTTGTGTCATAAGGGCAACCCAAAATCATTTTGTTACTATTTAAAAATATTACCAATAGTTAATGATATTAAACACTATTTTTAAATATTACTATTTAAAAATATTACCAATAGTTAATGATTATATTAAAAAAATACAACAATATTGCACTAGATATACAATAATATTGTAGAAGTTAGTTTTGCAAAATATCATTTGATTTTGTTTTGATTAAGCCCTTGTTTTTTGTTTTTTGGCAAAAATCCATTGATATCGATTTACCTCTTATTTTAGTTCAAAATCCAAATGATAAATTTTCCTATAGGTTATGTCATTTTTATATTAAAAAAAATCAGTTTTCTCATAAATAAAGCCAAATTTTAAAGATTACGTGAAGATTTCTCTAATATATAATGATATAGTAATTATATAAACTCAAAACTGAAACAAATTTAAATAATCCACAAACACTATCTTGAAGGATCAAATATAACAATTGAAACTTAAATTTTATTTATGTATACATGAATAATGTTAGTTTAATTTTTTTTAAACATTATTTATACCTATATTTTAATGTAAAAGATACATATACTTTGAAAATGCTAAATCTCCTTTTTACAACAAAAGTAAATTTAATTTATAAATATAAATGGGTTGCAAATCGCCTGGTAGGAGATACACAAGTCTCTCTCTATATATATTCTTTTTAAACTGACACGATTTGCTGAAAATAGTTAGTAAAATCGATAGGTTTTTAAAAAGTCATGTAATGCATACTGATGTGGGTCTCAATATCATTTTGTTATAGTATATATGAATTAGTTTATTTAATTACTTTACTTAAGAAATTACTTAAACTTGACTAAATTAAATTATAAATTATAAATTATATATCAATAATTTAACAATGACATTTGATTATTAAAGTACAACTCTTTATTTTCATTTCTAAATATAATAAACTTGTACTATAATTTACTTTTATGTAACGGTAAATCATAAAATTATACAACTGGGATATACATATTAATAGAAATATATATAACCCTACGAAAATTAATAACAATACAAGTCAGTGATGCAACACACATTACTATATATCTTTATTTATAAATTAGTTGTGAGACCGGCGTATTATACGGATTGATTAAAACAAAATGTTAAACATGAAGGAATAAACGGAAAGTTTATTTTTTATTTGAAAATTGAAATAAGTGAAAATTATGAGAAACAAATTATAAAAAAAAACGTGCAAAAAATAAATTAAATAAAATTACGTGTTTAGTTGTCAGACCCGTGTACTAAACGAGTTAATATGAAGGTTTAAATTGTATTTATTAGAATCTGAAATTATAACAAAATGTTAAATACGAAGGTTTAAATTGTATTTATTAGAATTTGAAATTTGAAAATTGAAATTAATATAGTTATTATGGTATATTTAATTTATAGAAACTAAATTAATGATATAATGGAAAATAAAAAAAAATGAAGTAATGACAAGTGGAAAACAAATATCTCTAAATTACTACAAATTGACATTTGACAAATTGAAGGAGAAAATGACATATATCAATAGGATTCTTATTTATTAAGGAGGATGTAAACACTCATTAGTATAAATACATCAATAGTTATTATATAATTAAATAAATGCTAATATTTAGTGAGAAAAATATGTACCAAATATAAACCATTTCTAAAATATGTTTGTAGCTTGATACAAATAAAAGAGGTAAAAATTTTCTATTGGAACTAGGGGCGTCAATTAATGACACGACACAACAAAAATACAAGACACGGAACGAAATTGAGACAAAATTGAAATTCGAATTCATGTTTGTGTTCGTGTTCAAAATTCGACATGAAACCGACACGATTTAGTATTTATCTATCATATTTTTCGTGTTTGTCGTGTTATGTATAATTAAGTATTAATTAAATAAACTAATTGTTATTTTATGTTATCTTTGTCGCGTCGTGTCGTGTTTTTCATTTTTTAATCGTTTCGTTTTCGTGTTAGTTAAAAAAACACGACATCGTATCGTGTCATGTTCGTGTTACACAAAACTTTCTCGTGTCAGACAAAAACACGACACGATGACCCGATTTGTCACCCCTAATTGGAACACTGATTTGATGGTCGGTTTTTCTCTTTTTTAAAAGAGGTAAAACCATTTCCACAGTTACTTGATCAGCAAAATAAGCTTCTTTTGCTTCAAGCTTGTATGGGCATTGTCAAACTTTTTTTTGGGCCTGAGGACATGTCAACATGTTCATATGGAGGAAGCGGATTTGTTCTTTGATAAAGAGTTATGTGAGTCGATTTAAGACATTAAGGTTTGTGGGGGTGCTTTCTTTGGGGACATTCAATGACGACTTGCTTCATTACCAATTAGGTTTTGTGGTTTGGGGTTGTACTCAGCGGTAGAAGCTTCCTCCCAAGCTTTTGTGGCCTCAGATCTTAATCGAGGGTATTACAAAACCACATCTTACGAGATAATGGAATATGTAGTATAGATTCTGATTAAGTTTGTGTTTTAGCTTGTCTTCGTGATATGAGTTCGATCTTTGACTTCAACGGTTTCACTAATAAGGACATCGCCCCTCCAAGAGCCCAACATTCATTGGCGAGTGCCCTATTTTTTTGCAAAATTGTCTAAGACATGAAAGTTCACTTCGACATGACTATTAGACATAAATCAGTTTTTGATTGTCTAAGGGTACCACATGCTCTTGATTTTCTTATGACTATCCTTACTAATGGTCTTGATCGACATATGTCGTCAGTGGAGTATCGTGTTATCCTCAAGTAGAGAGCTCCCATGTTTCAAATACTGACACGATCTGGGTATGGATGTTCTTTTCGACATATTTAGGCGCGTTGGGGTTTCTGTCAAGAAATAGACACCTGTAAACTTTCTGACTAACCTGTTGGAAGGAAGATCAACACTTAGACCATCTGATGTTTTAGTTTTTGAATGGGCTGGAGGGAAGCATGCATATGTGGATCTAATAGGGGTTTTCCCTCTCGTGGGCTTGGGGAGTGGGGTTTTCACTGTGGGGCAAACTGTTTTAAAAGTTGTCTTACGCAAAGTAGCAAAACATAAAAAAACGTGATTAGAAAATCAACACGTGTTTGTGTCTTTTGCATTTGATACTTCCGGTTTCCTTGCGCTAGATATTGTAGAACTTCTCAATAGAGTTCTACGAGTCATATATTGTAATGTACCCCAAGATATATGGATGTTGTTTTTAAAAGAATTAGTTTTGTCATCCAAAAAGGAGTTACGGCGCAGCTTGTTGCTCGTTTACCCGTTACGTCTATATAAAATTTTTATGAAGTTTGTGATAATATTCATGGGCGGACGTAGAATTTCATACTAGGTGTGACACGAAAAAAAATCACTTATAGTGGCACATTTTTTTACGTAGTTGCATATTTTTTTAGGTAGTGTCACAATAGTAGAAAAAAAAATTATTCATTATGTAGACGAAAGTCACGTGTTACTGGTGTTACTGTGAGACACCATATAGAACTGTCCCTGATACTATCACAATAATTTTTTAACATACTTTTATATTTTGATGCTTGCATATTGTATTCTGTTGTAAAGAATTTTAACGGCTTTCGTATATATTCTCTCTCCCCCTCCACCCCTTCGTTTTTTGAAGTTTTGAAATAATGATGTATATATATCAATTTAAAATTGTTGAATACATAAAAGATATAAGTTTAATTGATATGGTGAAGTAATGTTAATGTGACGGTGGAACACAACATACTTTATAAAGTCATCACCCACATCGAGTATGCGAAAGTAACTTCGCTCTGAAGCTAAAGTGAGAAGGATGGGTAGTGCTTTGTGCATTTAGAGTTGTACACAAGTGCTTACTAACGTGTCATATTCATATTGGGGAAAAAGACATGTACCCACTTAGCAAACTATTGGTAAAAGCGATCAGTCTATTTCTATATGTGATTATGTACCACTTTTCTTGTTTACCAAGATATCAAAATTATTTATTATATATGAAAAATATTTAGATTAACCTAGGATACGAAAAAAATAATAATAATAAGCGACAACATCAATCTTACAAACCATTGCCACTTAGGCCGGACGGTGTCATAGCGGGAAAGAAGTGAGGGAAGCTTCCCTCACTCTCGAACACCATCCATTGGGTTAGGGCGGAAAAGAGGAGGGGGAGGGGGGTGTCGCACTCCCTCTCTTCATGTTATTGGACATTTTTTTTTAATTATCTTTTTTAATATTTATGAAATTATATACATACTAAAAAAATATAAAAAATATATCAAAATTCATGCTTTTTAATTCCCTATAAAATAAGTATAATATATGTATGAAATATATTTTATAAAAAAATAAAAAAATAGTGAGGGGAGCTTTCCACTCATTCTTTGGGTTTTAGGTGAAAGAAATGGTGGTGTGACCCACAAAAAGTGAGGGAAACATCCCTCCCATACCCTCCGGTCTTAGATGACCATAAGTAATTATTTTTTCTCTATTTGGCTTGGGCAAATCTAAGATTTATGTCTAGACGATCTAATTGAATGACAAATTACAAGCAACAGAAACACAAAGAACAAAGATATCTCAAAAGTTGGATTCTTTATTAATTAATAATCGAATAATGTTCCCAATAATAAAAAAAACGAGATACTATAGGGATGATAAGATAAGCATAAGTTCTTAACCCTAAGTGATGAGTTTTCTTAATCGGCCGTTTTACATGTCGTATGCGAATTTCGTCCAATTCCGAACTGTTGGATCACTTCGACATATTTGGTGTTGATGACATCATACTTCCATTCCTACCTAGTGTTGACATCATCAAGCCATGCATCAGCACTTGATCCATCAACACCAAATATGCCGAAGTAATATGGAAGTATGATGTCATCATACTTCCATTTCTACTAGTGTTGATGTATGGCTTAATGATGTCAGCACTAGTAGGAATGGAAGTATGATGACATCAGCACAAAATCTGTCGAAGTGATCCAACAGCTCGGAATAAGACGAAATTCGCACGAAACATATAATACAGGCTGATTAAGAAAATTCATCGCTTTGCCATGATGTGCAGTGTTTTTCGGCCATTTAGGATCGTTTAGGGCCTCAAAACGCATTTTTTCTGATTTTTTATTGGGGCAACTTTTTATTGTGAGTTTTAATTTAGATATATGATTGTGGATTTTTTCCTAATAAATTATGATCTCTTAGGGTTAAGAACTTATGTTTATCTTATCCTCCCTATAAATATCTCATTTTTATATTATTGGGAACATTATTCGATTATAAATTAATAAACAAACCAGCTTTGTAGTTATCTTTGTTCTTTGTGTTCTTGTTGCTTGTAATTTGTCATTCAATCCGATCGTTTGGGCATCATTTGATATATGTATTGTGATTGACCGTTTCTTTTGTAAGTGTTGCCATTTAACAGATGTATAATTTTATTTGGAAAACTATTAGGCAGCTGGGAGGGGGGTTGCCAAGACCCTCTCTAAACACCTCCCCTTGGCTTGTGCCAAGGGGGAACCAAAAAGTCCTCGTCATGGTTGTAGAATGAGGAGAGAGGAAAAAGAAAGTTGATATGTATGTTGTGATTGGCCGTTTCTTTTATATTTTTTTTTCAAAATAAACTCTATTAAAAAACACACTAACACTCACAATTTTTTTTTACTAGACATGCTAAATTTATGTGGCTTCAAAAAAACTATTAAAAAAAACAAACTATGTGACAATATGCTAAAAATGTTACTACTTCCTCCAACTTTAAACAGATCAATATATATATATATATATATATATATATATATGGAATCAGGTTGTAAATGACACAATCTAAGTAAAATATAATATTAACTTTCACAGTAGAGATCAAATGTAATTTAAAATCAGTTTAAACACTATAACACCTAGTGACTTTCTCTCCCATTTTGCAACATTTCTCACTTAAAAACAACCCACACTGTTTTTGAAGATAAAAAAAACAACTGTTTTTGAAGATAAAAAAACAACTTAATTGCTTTTGAAGAACAAAGATCACCCACCACAGGGGCAAAAAAGGGTGGAGAATAAGCTGTCGATGGGCGACGGAGACTCAAGAGAGGCAAATATCTATGGAGGTGGACAAAAAACGAGGTAGATCTGGCAAAAAGGGAATCGACAGAATGTAGCGGCGACTACCAGAAAGCCCGATAACAGCAGAGTTGTGGAGGTTAGCGATAGCGACCGATAACAATTTATATCAAAAATCAGTGATTTTGTGAAATTATTAGGGTTTTTTGTTTATCATTTCTATTTATCTTCGCTCTCAAATTTACATGTTATAATTTATTATAATATCTTTCAGTTGTTTATGGATTATTAATTTATTGATTTGGTTAAAAAATTTAAGAGTGTTTATCTTAACAATTCAAAAGTGTCATTTGAAAAAAAATCATATACTCTTTTAAAAAAAAAATTAAAGTAAGGGGTGTTTATGGACACATTATATATATATATATATATATATATATATATATATATATATATATATATATATATATATATATATATAAATTTTGTATAAGGATTATTTTTGTAATTATTTTACGTATGCATGTTTCTGCAAAAAAAGAATATATTCAATGAGTTTTTCTGTAAATTACGAAGACCATTTTTGTAATTTATTTTATCTACGGCGGCCAAATTTGTCAACATACGAAAATATTACACATAGAGACTATTTTAGTGAATAAAAACACCAAACAAAAACATTTTCTGTAAATTGCAAAATTATAAAAACTAAATATGCCAATATTGAAAAGTTTTTTGGCAAAAAACTAAAATGTAAAACTAGCCACTTGTATTTAATATATAGCATAATATATTTCTTTAAAAAATATTATTATCATTATAAATTTTAGAGTAAATTACACGAATGGTCCATGTGGTTTGGTATAATTTGCACGTTTTGGTCCATAGTTTATTTTTTTTAACTCAGACAATTCTTATTGTATGTTTTTGTTGCGTTATTGGTTCCTAACCGACTTAAAAGGGCTATTTTTTCCTTAATAAATTTTTAATTAATTATTTGTTTATTTATTATTTATAATTGTGTTTAATAATATCGAAATAATATTAAAAGAAAAAACCCCTCTCCCATTCTTTTTACCCCACCATGATTTCCTTTATGTGCCTTCGTACTTAGGGCTTCAATGTTCCGATGACAACTGCCACTTCTCCGGTGAGAGACCCATCCTACCAGTGAGGTGAGCTTCCTTCTCATCCTCTCTTCCATCTTCCACGTTCGAGAAACCCATCTGAAACCAAAAAAAAAACTCATTCATCCTATTTTCCCTTAGACAACCCAAAAACCCCAAATTGAACAATGAAAACCTATCAGTGTAGTGAAATCATAATCCAACATTGAAACTGAAAACCATATTCATCGTGTCTCTCATCAACATTGCAATTAAATAGAAAGGGGATGCTTGATGGGTTTGCAAGTTTGGCAATGGATGAATGTTGATCACTTCTGGAAAACTGTTGGCGACTTATGGAAAACCCAAATCGCAAATGGACAGAACGTCGGTGACTTCTGGAACCCAAATCCAAAATGTTAATGGAACACTCTAATTTTCCTTCTTCTGTCATATCTCTGGTTGTTTTTGACGGGTTTTGAGCATTCTAACACTCCTAAGGTGTACATGCAACCGTAGAAACCTTGGATCTATGTTTGTCTAAAATACATGCAAAATATGATTTCCAAGGTTCTTAATCCTATCTAGCATACATGGGGAACTTTTAACACAAAAGTTAGGTAGAATTACATACCTTGTAGTTGATTTGATTCCTTGAAAACCTTGAGAGACTAGCACCCCAAGTGTGATGCCTCAAATGTTTCACACAACACCAAATGCTTTTGGAATAAACTTTGAGAGAAATATGACACACTTAGAAATCGGCTTGCCCTCTCTATTCTTTCTAGTGGCCGATTTTGGTGAGCTTCATGTCCTTTATATAGTGTGTTACAATTAGGGTTACACAATGTAAACCCTAATGTAACATGGCTCTTCATTTCCATGACCCATGGGTTTGTAACTCCCATGGAGCATCCTATGGGTCTTAGCCCAACTTGATAATCCATGGAGCATTTAGCCCACTATACAAGTATGGATAATTTACACAATCAACCCATATATTTAATTAGTCACCTTTTTGATCACTTAATTAATTCTAAATTAATTCGTGATCAATACTAATCAAATAATATTATTAATATATTAGAACTTATAATATATTAATAAACCATAAGTTTTATTTCTCTCATTTTAGTCTATCCAAATGCATGATGTCATGCAACCAAAATGGACCATGCCAAACCGGGTCAAGTACATACCAGAAATAGTTATGGACTTAGACACCTTATCTAACAGTCTCCCACTTGGATAAGTCTAATAACTATAGCTGCAAGTATGACTTCAGGAACCGATCAGCGATCGTAGCTCTTTCAAGGTCTCTCGGAACTGAGATGATGATGATACGCCATTTAAGATAAGTGATCATATAATCCTCCATTCTAGATATCAACTGGACAAATACATGGAACAATGCCTTACTTATTGTCCAACAGTTTGTTTCCTGATTTCCGATTTGTTAGACATAGAACTTAATTGAACACATCAACTTAGTTCTGACCGGGCCCGGTACATGGGTCAACACAAAATCATCGAGGGGCCCAGATATCGCTTCTAATCCAAGAAGGAATAGATAAAATTCGACTCATATGATTGTTCTACTACTTGTTGAATCACACACAAAAGCACGTTTTATAATATCGAGTTACCAATGCGTTTTCGTACAATCAATGCATAACCAACTCATAGGCAACAAGCCATATCTCTAGGTTTGAAGACTTATATGATATTACCGTCTCGCGATCACTCGAGATAAATTCCATGAAGTGATACCATCGAGCGTGGGTTGAATCCAATACTCAGGACTTATGAGCACTCATGAGTGTTGTAGCACCACTTATGTCCAACATCTTAGACCTCTACAAGCCAACCCATGACAGTCTTGATTCATATCTACTTCCAACATATGACCGACTGTGGATAATTTGAATAACATTAAATTACAATAACATAATTATTCTGGAAGTCAAAACATGCAAAATGAAACGATAGTAAACGATTGACAAAAGATAGCAACACTTTACTCATAAATAAATACAACTTTTATTCATCATCAAACGTCAATTACACTTTACACATTTCAAAGCTATCTAACTACTAAAACTAATATCATCCTTCAGCCCTATGCTCCTTGCATGCTGGAGATGCTTAACCCTACCCAGTCCCTTCGTGAGGGGATCTGATGGGTTCTCATCCGATGATACCCTCTTTGCCACGAGGAGTCCTTCTTCTATTCGATGTCTGATGAAATGGTATTTTTTGTCGATGTGTCTGGATCTTCCGTGATCCCTTGGCTCCTTGGCTAAGGCAACTGCACTTTCACTATCACAGAAAATCTCGATAGGCTCCTTTATAGCTGGTACAACTCCAAGGTCTCCAATGAAGTTCTTTAGCCATATAGCCTCCTTTGCTGCCTCGCTTGTAGCTATATACTCTGATTCGCAAGTTGAATCAGCCACTGTCTCCTGCTTGGAACTTTTCCAAGAAATTGCTCCTCCGTTTAAGGTATAGACCCAGCCTGACTGAGAGCGGAAATTATCCCTATCAGTCTGAAAGCTAGCATCGCTATACCCTAATACTCTTAAGTCATCACTCCCACCGAGGGTAAGGACCCAGTCCTTAGTCCTCTGCAGGTACTTGGGAATGTTATTTACCGTAGTCTAGTGAGCCTTGCCAGGGTTCCCCTGATATCTGCTAACCATGCTCAAAGAAAAAGCTACATCAGGACGAGTACAGGTCATAGATTACATGATCGAGCCTACAGCAGAAGCATAAGGTACTCGACTCATCTCAGCTATCTCAGCCTCTGTACTCGGGCTCTGAGTCTTACTCAGTCTGGCGTTACTCTGGATGGGCAACTCTCTTGTCTTGGAATCCTGCATGCTGAACCTCTTCAACACCTTATCCAAGTAGGTACTCTGACTGAGTCCAATCAGTCTTTTACTCCGGTCTCTCAGAATCCTTATCCCTAGGATATAGGAAGCTTCTCCAAGGTCCTTCATAGCGAAACACTTCCCAAGCCAGGACTTAACTTCCTGCAGAGTTGGGATGTTATTTCCTATGAGTAGTATGTCATCCACATACAATACCAAAAAGCTGACTACACTCCCCCTATCCTTGACATATACGCAAGATTCATCTTCACTCCTTGAAAGCTAAACTCTTTGACTTTCTCATCGAAGCAAAGATTCCATCTGCAAGGTTCTTGCTTTAATCCATAAATGGATTTCTCAAGCTTACACACTCTATTAGGGTACTCTGTACTGAAAAAACCCTCTGGCTGACTCATGTAAACATCCTCAGCCAAGTTTCCATTAAGGAAAGCGGTTTTGACATCCATTTTCCAGATTTCATAATCATGAAATGCAGCAATGGCTAACATACCCCTAATAGATTTAATCTTGGCTACTGGTGAAAAGGTCTCATCATAATCAACTCCCGGAGTTTGAGAAAAGCCCTTTGCAACCAGTCGTGCCTTATAAGTGTGTACATTACCATCCATGTCGGTCTTTTTCTTGAAGATCCACTTGCACCCAACTATCTTGCGACCTGGTACATTGTCAACCAAGTTCCAAACTTGATTGTCATACATGGACTGTATCTCGCTGTCCATAGCCTCTTTCCATTTAGCAGCCTCAGGGCCTGCCATGGCTTCCGTGTAACTGTTAGGTTCATCCAGACTTACCAGTGTGCTAAAACTGATAAGTGTATCACCTTCCGCAGTAATATGGAAACCATAGTAATGCTCAGGTTCATTCCTAACTCTTGTGGAACGCCTCAGAGGTACATACTCTTCTTTCGGATCAACAGGATTTTCATCCTCAGGTTGATTGCTAGGTTTTGAGGTTCCTTCACCACTTGACTCTTGAATTTCTTCAAGGTCAATTTTCCTCCCACTGTTTCCTTGGCTTATGAATTCTCTCTCGCGAAAGACTCCTCTCCTTGCTACAAAGACCACATTTTCACTAGGTCTGTAGAAGATGTAACCAAAGGATCTCTGTGGGTAGCCGATGAAAATACACCTCTCACTTCGAGGTTCGAGCTTATCGTGAGACTCACGCCTCACAAAAGCCTCGCAACCCCAAATCTTGATGTGGTCTAGATTGGGAACTTTTCTGGTCCACATCTCATGAGGTGTTTTGGCAACCTTCTTTGTAGGGACTAGATTAAGTATATGGGCGGCAGTCTCTAAGGCATACCCCTAGAATGAGATTGGTAGCTAAGCTCGACTCATCATGGAACGAACCATGTCCAACAAGGTCCGATTACGCCTCTCAGCCACACCATTCAACTGCGGTGTCCTTGGAGGTGTCAATTGTGAGATAATCCCACATTCCTTAAGATAGTCGAGGAACTCTGTACTAAGATACTCACCACCACGATCAGATCGAAGCATCTTAATGTTCCTGCCCAATTGATTCTCTACTTCCTGTTTAAACTCTTTAAACCTTTCAAAAGTCTCTGACTTATGCTTGATTAAGTAGACATAACTATATCTACTATAATCATTAGTAAAAGTCACATAATAACGATTAGCATCCCTTGTGGCAGTTTTGAAGGGTCCACACACATCAGTGTGTACAAGATCCAACAAACCTTCACTCTTAGCACATGTACCGGTGAAGGGTGACTTTGTCATTTTTCCAAGTAAGCATGATTCACAACTATCATCTGAATTTTGGTCAAATGACTCCAAGACTCCATCCTTTTGGAGTTGGCCTATGCGTTTCTTGCTTACATGTCCAAGACGACAATGCCATAATGATGCTTTATCCAAGTTATTATTAGAAGTAGAATCGATACACAACACATTATTTCCTAAGTTATCTACAACAGACACAACTTCATACACACCATCACAAGGTAGTGCTTTAAAATAAAACACATTATTAAAGAAAGCATTTATACCACCAACTTCATTATCAAAAGAAAAGGTAAAACCTTGTTTGTACAAAGCATAAAAGGAAATAATATTTCTTGCCATTTCAGGCGAGTAACAACATTTATTCAAATCTAATGTAAACCCACTACTTAGCAACAAATAATAAACTCCAATCTTGGTGACAGGTGAAGCTTTCCTATTCTCCATGATCAAGTTTATCTTTCCATGCTCCACATTCTCACTTCTTCTTAGTCCCTACAAATCAGAACAAATATGAATACCATAACCGGTATCAAGGACCCAAGAGTTAGAATAGGGTGAGTTATTAGACAATATAGTGTAAATACCTGAATGTTTGGGTTTTACTTTCCCATCCTTAAGATCTTGCTGGTACTTTGGGCATTTTCGCTTCCAGTGCGACTTTTCATGGCAATAGAAGCATTCAGCCTCTTTTGGGTCAGAAGAAGGAGTGACGAAACCTTTCTTGGTTCCACTTGATGAGGAGCCATCAAGGGACTTTCCCTTGGTACCCTTCGAAGGGTTCTTCCTCTTCTTACCTCTACCTTTCCCGATTGCCAAGACAGGGGCCGCGGTAGGAGTAGGAGTAGTAACAACCGAATTACCTTTAAGACCACTTTCCGCGGTCTTCAAGAGTCCTTGAAGCTTGCTGAGGGTAACTTCCTCCTTGTTCATGTGGTATGTCATGCGGAATTGATCATAACACGAAGGTAAGGAGTGCAAAATGATATCTATTGCCAACTCCAGGGGAAGTTCACATTCAGTTTCAGCAAATGGTCCACATACCTTTGCATTTTCTGCATGTGGCCCGTGATGGGTTCACCATCCTTCATCCTGGTCGTTATCATGGAGGAGATGATTTCATATCGCTCTTGACGAGCACTCTGATGGTAGCGGTCCATCAAATCCTGGTGCATCTCAAAAGGATAGTAGTCCTCATAGGAGTTTTGGAGCTCGGCTATCATAGTGGCCAACATGATGCATGCCACTTTGGTAGCATCTATTTCATGGGCCTGATATTCAGCGACCTCCTCAGGAATAGCAGTCGGCTCGAGTTCCTTAAGCTCCTTTTCAAGGACATATTCCTTGTCCTCATACCGAGTGACCATCCTGATGTTCCTGATCCAATCCATAAAGTTGGATCCATCAAAGATGACTCTCCCACAAAGGTTCATGAGAGAGAAGGAGCCGGTAGGGTTTGAGCCAGAAGCAGCATTGTTGGAAGACATCTGAAAAAGAAGAAAAACAAGTTTAAATTAGATATAAAGATAGTCCTTAATAAAACACCCAAATGTAATATTAAGGCTAGGACCCAACACAATATTTTATAACTTAGAAGAGGGATGTCGTAATCCAAGCTATAAAATATTTGAAGGTAGGTGAATGACGATTCACCAATTTCCACCATGAAAAACAGAAAAAGAATTAGGTTTTAATTGGTTTTTGAAACTCCTAGATTCTTTGAGATTCGTTGAACTTTTCAATGGCATGTTTCAATCTCGAGTGTGCCCTTCAGGTTTTGTGACTGGGATGCCGAGGATCACAAAACAAGGTGTGAAGTAACCATGCAAATTATTTGGTACCCTTAATATTTACCCCTCAATCGATGTGTCGGTTAACCACACGCGCTCCATCGATACTATGATAAATATTAAGTTACCCTTTACCTACCTTGTTAAGTCCAGGTTAGTGTGCCGGTTAACCACACACGCTCCACTAACGACTTAGTCAAAGTGCAAAGTGTAATTTCATGGGATAACACCTTATTCACATTTTCCTAAAGTAACTAAGATTGGGAATTTAATAAAACATTTAGTTACTTTATTTTTCATCATACTTTTAATGAAGATTTAGAAGTCCTTGTCTTACCCGTTCGGCTAACGACCCTCCACTAGTCAAGAAATCGATGGGTGAGAGTGGACACCCATTAAGTTTCCATTTTATAGGCAACAACCTTATCCCCCCTTATAGACCAGCTTCGTGAATGAGACATACTAACGGTAAAACGACTTTGTTCTTATACATATATAATTATTATTAAACTTATAATATTATCAAGTATAAGGGTTGAATTTTAACTTTTAAAATTCTAGGGGTTGGAACTAAAGTTTACTGGATGACTTTACATGTTCCAAAACTTGAGGGCAAGTTTTGTAACTTTACAAAACTTTTCAATTCATAACTTATGAGTTATTGTTTATTAAAAATGAAGACTCTTCATTTTTCGTAACTTATGTGTTCTTTTAATGGATTTATTACAAAGTGACTTTTGGTTATCCATAACTTGAGGACAAGTTATGGACTCCATCAAAACACATCATGATCATGAATTAACTATCAATCAATAGCACATAATTCCTATGATCTTGCAAGAACTCATAAGAACATGGATATTCATATCAAAATTTCAAGAACATATGAACAACATATAAACATGGAATTTTGATATTAGCCATTGTAAATGGATTAGAACAACCATTACACCATCTAAAACTAGTTTTATAACACCAAAACAGTTTAAGGTAACGTTTATAGTCCATTTCCAGCAGCAAAACTCGAAAATCTGCATTCAGGGGATCCTACTCGTCGAGTAGGATGAGTTTGGTCATGGACTCGTCGAGTCCCCCCATGGACTCGGCGAGTTCATGCTTCAGAATGCAGAAAAACTGAGGTTTTTCACAATTTTGCATCAAGTATCAAAACAAACAAGCCTAGGCTCTGATACCACTGATGGGTTTTGAGCATTCTAACACTCCTAAGGTGTACATGCAACCCTAGAAACCTTGGATCTATGTTTGTCTAAAATACATACAAAATATGATTTCCAAGGTTCTAAATCCTATCTAGCATACATGGGGAACTTTTAATATAAAAGTTAGCTAGAATTACATACCTTGTAGTTGATTTGATTCCTTGAAAACCTTGAGAGCCTAGCACCCCAAGTGTGATGCTTCAAATGTTTCATGCAACACCAAATGCTTTTGGAATAAACTTTTAGAGAAATATGACACATTTAGAAATCGGCTTGCCCTCTCTATTCTTTCTAGTGGCCGATTTTGGTGAGCTTCATGTCCTTTATATAGTGTGTTACAATTAGGGTTACACCATGTAAACCCTAATGTAACATGGCTCTTTATTTCCATGACCCATGGGTTTGTAACTCCCATGGAGCATCCATGGAGCATCATATGGGTCTTAGCCCAACTTGATAATCCATGGAGCATTTAGCCCACTATACAAGTATGGATGATTTACACAATCAACCCATATATTTAATTAGTCACCTTTTGATCACTTAATTAATTCTAAATTAATTCTTGATCAATACTAATCAAATAATATTATTAATATATTAGAACTTATAATATATTAATAAACCATAAGTGTTATTTCTCTCATTTTAGTCTATCCAAATGCATGATGCCATGCAACCCAAATGGACCATGCCAAACCGGGTCAAGTACATACCAGAAATAGTTATGGACTTAGAAACCTTATCCAACAGTTTTTTGTAAGTGGATTTTCTAAGAGACCTTTCTGTTTAATCTCATGTGTAGATTTTCCAGTAGCTCCCTGATTTGTAGGTATTATTAAATTTTCATGAATAAAATATGATTTTTGGCATAGGAAATAGTTGATTCTTGATGATTTTCGGATTTAGATCTCTAACGATTGGTGGAACATGGAATAGTAAGTCGCCAGAGAAAATGGTGCAGACTGCCTTGGCTGGAACCTAGAGGAGGAGGTGATCGGATAAGACATTTTTAAATTTTTTTCTTGTCAAAAATCAAGAGTTTAAGACCCAGCTGTAACTTTTTCAGGTCGAAACGCTCGTTGGAAATCAGGTCTACCATACACACACATAACTAGAGTTTTGGAGATCCACCTCCACCTACATCTGCAACTTTTTATGTGGATACCAAATGGTCGTCAATTGTGGTGGGTAAGAAGGTGGTCACCTGTAGTGTAACACCCGGTTTCCAGATGCATTTCTTTATATTTAAAGTTTATTTATTTATAAATGTTGGTTGTACGTAGGGAGTAGTTAGCCGAGTTACGCAGCGCGTAACTCATTAACTTGGACGTGGGACTTAATGTAGTACGCATGGCGTACCCAAACCCTAGTTTTGGGGTCTTGGACCCTATTTAAGGACCTTAATCTCTTTGAGGCCTTTCTTACAACCAGCCTCCACCCTCTCCATCAGTCCTCTCGAAATCCTATCCCTATTTGTGAGAGTTCAAGGCCTTGGTGTGATTTTTTTTCTGTTTTGTGAGGAAGGGAGTTCTTTAGAGAAGCATTGGAAGGCCTCAAGCTTGAAGATCCAAAATTTGTGCTTCATCATTCACCTCCGGGAGGTATAAATCTTGAACCTTTATGTTTCATTTTGTTAGATCTTAAGTTGGTTCATAGTTTTTTATGCTTTTGGTCCCCAAGACTTTGGTTTTATAGAGTATGAGCTACTCCATACCTTGTGAGCACCATATTTTATTATATTTGAGTTTGGGAGTCATAAAAATGGGAACTTGGGCACTCTCATCCATTCATGCAAGACATCTTGAGCTTTTGAGTGGTCTTTGGACTTAGGGTTAGGTTTTATAACCTCTTGAGCCATGCAAAGGCATAAAGTTTGTGACTTTATCAGTTAAGACGTCTATTAGGTCCAAATATGAAAATTAGACGTATGGTCTTAAGGTATTAAGACCTTAAAGTAGAAGTTGACAAACAACCTAGTTACGTAGGGCGTAATCTGGGTTATGCAGCTCCTAGCCTGTTTGACACCTGTTTTATGGAGTAAGACTCTATGCCCAACATAGAGCTTGAGTGCCCTACGGGTAGGTCAAAAAGGTTGACTGTTGAATTTTTTACCAGTTGACTTTTGGTCAACTGGGAGGGTTTAGGACTTCGAAGGGCAAAATGGTCTTTTACCCGAATAAGGATTTGCCATGGTATTATGGACTTGTTAAGTTGGGACAATTAACTTAATTATTAATTAGGATTTGGTTTTGATATGTATAGTGTGAGGAGATTCTCGTACCAGCAGCTCGTGTTTGAGTTTTACATGTTATAGATTGAGGTGAGTCTTCTCAATATACTGTAAGACACTCGGTGTCGTATGTGCATGTTGTCTTTGTGATTTGTTTTATGCATGTATGCTTGTATGCTATATGTATGTGGGGTGAAATAGACCTGTAAGGTTGAAAAATACTGACAGACTCAGTGGGGACTCAAGGGTGAAATAGACACGTTCAAACACTGATTCAGTTGAAATAGACTGGGGGGGTGAAATAGACCCAGGGGAAAATAGACATGTTATAGCTTGAAGCTGATATATATATATATATATATATATATATATATATATATATATATATATATGGTATGCGATAGTTTGGGGAAACTCACTAAGCTTTGTGCTTACGGTTTATGTTTAAAATATTTTTCAGGTACTTCAGGTTCCAAGGGGAAGAGCTCGATGTGATTGCATTGCATCCACCGCTGTTCCACAGTTTGTGATATGATTTGTACTCTGATAGCTATTTTATACATTATCCCTTTTTGATGGTTTTGGAATGAATGATTGATGGTTTTGGTTAATTTAAAACAAAAAAATTTACTTAGTATTTTTGGAACGTTACAAGTTGGTATCAGAGCCTTGGTTTGAGGGATTCGGACACACTCTTGGGTGTGTCTGAACTCAAACTGAGGAATTGGTAAAACGTTTTCAAAAGAAAATGATTTTTTAAAAGGATTCTTATAAGAAAAAGGGGTGTGATTCATTCAATCAGCCGAGCTCAAGTAAGTATTTCCCAAAATACCCATACACGTGTTATGATTATTTGGAATGAGTATATGAGAATTGTATGCTAGTTTAGGGCTAAGGATCTGCTCAGGATTTCATGTTATAATGTTAGGAGACATGCCTTATTTTCCTGTTGTTGAGCTTTTAGAACTACATGCTGGTGTCGATGTGATAAAATGGCTTGAATAGGTGATGAGCTGGTTTACATAACTTAATGCTCGAATGTTGCTTGATTTGTGATTTTATAGACCTCCATTAATATCATTTAACTATTAAATGAATATATTAGGTTACATGTTATAGGGATTAGATAATTTTAGAAGGTTAGGTTTAACTCTATTGTGTAACTCTTGTTTTAGTCCAACTGCAGTAGTGTGAGACCTTACAGTCAAAGAATTATCTAGTGCCTTTTGCATGTAATTATGTTCGTAAGTTAGTTAGTGGGTATTAGTGGGAGTTTCTTCTGCAGCTAATGGCAGATAGAGGTGTGAAAAGAATGCTAGGAGAGCCTAGGAAGTATGTTAGCATGCCAGATACATTGTTAGCAGGACTGTTGAGTGTTTTGGTAGTAAGAAAGTAACTTAGAGGAATCAGGGTGATCCTTGAGGAAAGTACGGATAGGTGTGGAAGGTAGTATTGGTTCCGTACTACTGAAAGCACATGATCTGTACTCGAGTCAAGGGAAGTCACGACTCACGAGGATACTAAGGAACGCACAAGGTATGGGATTATTTGAGTTTTTTATGATAATCTGCATTGTTTATTTTTCAATATGGTGGTCACTCGAGGAGGTTACGGTTCTGGTGATAGATCGAGTTTGGGCTTTGGGGCCGACCCGAATGCTGAGCGGATGCGAGAGTTCATCTCGTCTGAGATTACCCGCAGTATTCTGGAGTAGACTCCTGTGATATTTGGTACGATCAAGGAGGGCATAATGGATATTCTAGATGAGCGTCTAGGCGCATTCCGTACTGAGATGGTGGCTATGGTGGGTGCACGCTCTCTCTAAGCTCGGATTTGCATCTTGTCTACTTAAGGACAGAGCTCGTAACTGGTGGGAGGAGGTAGACTACGTCTTGGGAGGCGAGGTTGTCGAGAAGATGACTTGGGATGATTTTGTGACGAGATTCAGGGTTGAGTTTGCACCAGTACTAGAGGTTCAACAGTTGGCGAGAGAGTTTTAGGACCTTGGTCAGACTAATGATGTTGTGGCGGGGATCACCACCATGTTCTGTGAGAGGGCTTTTCTGGTTCCGCATTATGTAGCGGACGAGGAGATGAAGAAGGCGATGTACCATGTAACAACCCATTTTCGCATTCCAATAGAATTCAATATAAACCATCATTTATTAAAACTGAAATGGAGATATATTACTTTTTAGCCAATGTAATCGACATAATCATGTAGAAAAATTCAATATGATTCCTGTAGATATATAGATCACCTAAATTTGACTTTGAATGAAGAAGTTATGCTTCTTCGAAGTTTCGCGATTAAACCGACACGACTATGCACGTCGTAAAATATGAATTAAAGATAGATTACTTATTAGCCTAAGTGATCTAAACAAAATTCATATTAATCATAACACCGAAAGCATGCATATGGAGAACGTATAAATCTGACGTCAATTGAAAAAGTTATGATTTTTAGCAGATTCAACGTAACACTATGCAACACAGAACCCGAATTTAAGATTGGTTTGTGTAACGCCCGTGTTTCTAGGCTAGGCATTAATATTGATGTAATAGTCTAGGTTACCTTTGTAACTCATTTTGAAGAAATGAAAAGGAATTATGTGAATATTATGTGTATTATGTGTTTTATGCTTAATTACTAGGATTTAATTAATTAAGAATAAAAATGAGCGTCGAAAATAAATATGAGATAAAGCCGATATCTATTAAGAAACTTGTAGTGGGCGTGACAAGGATTACGGATATATAAATAATACAGAAATCCGAGTTATAACGAAGTAGTTATGACATGTCGAAGTTTCGCGACAAAACCGGCACGGTGCCGAATGTCGTAAAAAGTGAGTTTTTGATAAACTACTTTTTAGCCTTAGTAATCTAAACGAAAGTCGTAGTGTTCGTTAAACCGAGAGTGTGTATAAAAAGAACGCCCAAATCTGACTTCATATGAGGAAGTTATGATTTTTCTAAGTTTTCAGCTTAGCAGTAGACAGCTAAAAACTCGAATATTAGATCGAGTGATTTTTAGCCGACACAACCTAAACGATAATCGAAGGTCTCATCAATAGCAGTACAACGGTAAAAAGACAGACGAAAACGGACGTCGGATGAAGAAGTTATGAATTTTTAACGGATTTTCCTGTCCCCGTCTGTTAAAAATAATAATATTAAAAATAAAGTCAAAATTAGCCGACGGAGTCTAAACAAAAGTTGTAGAGCATAATTTCACTTACGCGTGCATATAAAGAACGTCAAAAACGGAGCCCGTATGCGAAAGTTATGGAATTTAGAAATTTGAGACACAAAATTCGAGAAAAAAAATGCTAAAACCGAGGAATTTCGCATGGCTGGGGTTCGGCCACGTCACCCACGCATGCGAGCCTACGTGGTGTCTAATGCTAATGACGAGTCCGAAGCGTTGCCCAGTCCGAGAGTGACGCGTGTCCGCCTCGTGTCAGCTGCTGATACGACCGAAGGGAGGTCCAACCGAAATCAGACACGCCTCGCACCGGTGGCAATTCTGAAGCGAGCCACGTGCCTCGCCCTCGCATCCGACGCGCCTTCGCATCTGAGCCTCGTAGATGTCACGTGGAGTCTTCTCAGCCCTCGGATCCGAGCCCTCTCACACTATAAATAGCATACGAACCCTCCCGGCTAGATTTGGATTTTTGCCACTTTTTACCCCTAAACTCATATTTTCACTATTTTGACTTCCCCCGAAGCCCCGAGATCATTTCCAACACCCAAAACACGCCCCGAAGCGCCCGAAGACCCGGAAAATTTTATATTTTCGGTTTTGAAGCCCAACCCTCGCAGAGCCCGGTTTCTCAATAAAACTCCCGGTTTTATTAGAAACAATTGTTTTAGGAAACGAAGTGCTGCCCGATTATCGTTATATAATGTGAGTGTGTAGTCACTTTCATCTTACACATAGATATGAAGTATTTTCTATAAAATACGTGCTATGTGTATACATATTGATTGTTTATTTGAGTTGGGTGTTGAATGAATGTTTTATACAGGTGTTAAAATGATTTAAACTGTATATGTATTTTTATCTACAAATATGTTGGGTATAACATGGGTAGATGAAATAGTTGATGTGTGTTAAAATGATGAGAGGCCTCGATGTTATTGTGATCCAGTCATCTAGCGGAGTACAGATGACAACCACAGACTTTTCTAGACAGTCCAGTGGAACGCTGGCATGCTCGCAACCTGTAGGTGTTAATGAACTTGGGTGTTCATTTGCTGTACTCCATCCCCCACATGGTTGCCTTATTTGACATAAATTGCTGGGAAACCCCCAAAGCAGTGTTGTCGCCCCGATGAAAATCCTTAGGCTAGGTCCCTTGTGATAGGTGTTTAGGGACGTAAAGTGAGGATAACGGGAATGGGTAATCAGGGTCATTGTTGATTGATGAACTTAATAAGTTTATTATTATTGTGGGTTGAAAACCCTATATGCTCACCAGGCTCTCAAGCCTGACCCACTCAACTTTTTATGTTACAGGTAGTGGACCCCGAGCATAGTCGGAGGATGATGAGAGATTTTTGGATTATAGGCCAGTAGTTGTAAATAACTGTTGAAAGGCTTATAATGTCTTGTTTATGCTTTTGATCTATATCAGAACATGACATCTCGAGGTTTTTATATGAAATGAAATTATATATTTCTTAAAGAAAGGTTTTGACAAACTTTTATCATGTTTTGTTTTGGGGACCAATTCCGCAACATCTTTTAAAAGGATTTCTCTGACTTTATTTTAAAAAGCATAAATTAAACCGGTCTTTTCTGGCCGAGAAATTAGGGGATGCCACAGTTGGTATCAGAGCATTAGTTTAAGCGAACTAAGAAATTGTAGGATTTCTAGACTTAAATTTAGAATGCTAAGTGATGATTGTGAGATGAGTGTCTACCATATTTTAAACACGAGCACTAGTTTATTTTAGGAAAGATGCCTAAAATGCTTTTATGTGCTAAATGTTATATGTTTGCCATATATGCCATTATTTGTTCGGATCTATGGTCTGTTGCCGACCGGATCTGGAAACCTTATGTGTGTAGGATTCTAAGCGTACGATTACGATATTAGAACTAAAATGTAAACGTTTCAGAGTGATAAGGGAATTTAAATACCTATCGAGGATAAAGACCTAAATTCGCCTTATTCGGTATATAGATTATAGTGGCAAGAACCTGAAGTGGAGCGGGAAATGCAAACGGAAACAGGAATCAACATCCTCAACCCCAAGTACTTGAGCAAGTACCTGTTGTAGGAGCTGCACCTGAGCCAATGACGATGGTTGGGGTACAAGCAATGATACAGATAATGTTGGATCGCCAAATGGAGGAGACAAGGCGATTACTACAACAGAATAGGGAAGAAACTACGATACCTATTGAACAAACCGAATTAAATGAAGGGCAATCAGTAGGAGGGAACTACAGTGGGACTCTTGGTCAAGCCAACCCACCGATGGTTAGACAAAACAACCAGGATGGAGGAGTTGATGGACGTGGATGCAAATACAAAGATTTCATGGCATCCAAACCACCGTGTCTATCTGGAAGCCCGACACCGGTGGAAGTCATGAATTGGATCTCCGAAATGGAGACAATGTTTGAAAGTTGTGAGTGCAGCAACAAACAGAAGACCGCACTTGCAATTCCTCTGTTAAAATCTGGTGTATTGAGCTGGTGGAAGTTACTAGCTGATTCGATGCCTAAGGGAGAAGCTAGCAAGTTGTCTTGGGAAGACTTTGTGGTACAACTGAAATTGCAATACTGCTCTGAGCAGGATCTTCTGGAAATCAATAATGAGTTCCAGAATTTGAAGAAGGGAAAGATGAGCGTTACTGAATACGCTGCTAGTTTTACGGAAAAGATGAAGCTTGTTCCTTACCTAGTTCCAACTGAACTCTCCAAGGTCAACAAGTTTGCCCTCAGATTACCAGCGGACTTTGGTCCGATGGTCAAGCAAGCAACCACTTTGAAAGCCGCCATCTGGGCTGCTAAGAATGTTGAGACTCAGATCAGAGAGACGGGTATGGAGAGGGCAGAAGTTGGCGAAAAGAGAAAGTTTGAAGGAACTTCAGGTTCCAACAAGAAAAGCAAATTTTCAAAGTCTAAGAAGTTTGGAGGAGGAGGCGAAGTGAAATGGTGTGAGAAGTGAAAGAAAAAGCACTCTGGGAAATGTAGTGAGGGGGTGACTTGCTACAAATGTGGAAAGACTAGGCGTTTTGCCAACGAGTGTCTGTCCAAAAAGAGGGTATGCTTTGGATGTAACGAAGAAGGGCACGTTTTGAAAGACTGTCCGAAGAAGAAGGATGCAGCAAAGCCCAATCTTTCACCAAAGCCGAAGGCGAGAGCTTTTCAGATGACACTTGAAGCTGCAAAAGAAGAAGCTGATGTCGCTCCAGGTACCTTTCTCGTAAACGAATTGCCTGCCCAAATTTTGTTTGATTCTGGAGGCAATTACTCCTTTATTTCGCATGAATTTGGTAGAAAACTAGCTTTGCCTGTTGACAGACTAGTTAATGTGTTATTAGTCGAGATTGCTAGTGGCAAGTTTGTACCTGTTAGCCATCGTATGAAAAACATCCTCATTGACTTGAATGGGAATAAGTTCCACGAGGAATTATTACCTATGGAGTTAAATGGTTTCGACATAGTATTAGGAATGGATTGGCTTAGCGCCAATGATTCCGAAATATTGGGTAGGAAGAAGATAGTAAAAGTAAACCCGCCAGGGAAAGAGTCGTTTATGGTGTATGGAGACAAACATAGAGTAAACTCTCGAATTATTTCCCTAATGAAAGCCAGAAAGTGTTTGGCCAAGGGATGTACATCATATCTAGCGTTCGTGATCGATGCTAAGAAGGAAAAGAAGGAGATGCAGAATATTACGGTGGTGTGTGATTATCCGGAAGTCTTTCCCGAAGATCTTCCTGGATTGCCCCCTGATCGACAAGTAGAATTCCGTATCGACTTGTTACCAGGAACGATGCCGATAGCAAAAGCACTGTATCGATTAGCACCAACAGAGATGAAAGAACTTATGACACAACTTCAGGAGTTATTGGACAAAGGTTTCATTCGACCTAGTTCATCACCCTAGGAGCCCCTGTGTTGTTTGTAAAGAAGAAAGACGGGAGCATGAGAATGTGCATCGATTACAGAGAGCTGAATAAAGCAACAATAAAGAAGAAGTACCCGTTGCCGAGGATCGATGACCTGTTCGATCAGTTGCAAGGATCGAGCTATTTTTCGAAGATCGATCTTAGGTCAGGATACCATCAACTAAAGGTGAGAGAGCAGGTTATCGAAAAGACTGCGTTCAGAACAAGATATGGACACTATGAATTTTTTGTTATGTCGTTCGGACTAACCAATGCCCCAACAGCTTTCATGGATTTGATGAACAGGGTTTGTAAACCATACCTTGATAAATCTGTGATAGTATTCATATACGATATCTTGATTTATTTGAAAAGCAAGCAGGAGCATGAAAAGCATCTGCGTGAAGTGCTAGAAGTTCTGAAAAAGGAGAAGCTGTATGCAAAGTTCTCCAAATGTGAATTTTGGATTCAAGAAGTCCAATTTTTAGGTGATGTGGTTAACCAAGAAGGAATAATGGTTGACCCAGCAAAGATTGAAGCTGTGATGAAGTGGGAACAAACAAAAAGTCCTACGGAGATTCGAAGCTTTTTAGGATTAGCTGTATATTATCGCTGATTTATCCAAGGCTTTTCTTTGATTGCTACTCCATTAAAAACTTTGACCCACAAAGGAGCTACTTATACTTGGAATGAGAAGCATAAGGAAGCCTTTGAAAAGTTAAAGAAGTGATTGTGTGAAGCACCGATTCTTTCGTTACCTGAAGGAGTTGATGACTTCGCAGTTTATAGTGATGCCTCTGGAGTTGGGTTTGGTTGTGTTCTAACCCAAAGGGATAAAGTGATAGCATATGCATCGAGGCAATTGAAAGAGCATGAAAAGAACTACCCCACTCATGATCTGGAGTTGGCAGCGGTAGTATTCGCCTTAAAGATATGGAGGCACTATCTTTATGGTACTAAATGCAAACTTTTCACTGATCATAAGAGTCTTCAATATCTCTTTAATCAGAAGGAATTGAACATGAGGCAACGGCGCTGGCTAGAGTTACTCAAGGACTACGACTGTGAGATACTTTACCACCCTGGTAAAGCAAATGTTGTTGTTGATGCTCTCAGTCGGAAGGTAAATCTTGAAAAGAAAAGGCCAAGAGCGTTGAGAATCGAAGTTGTCTCGACAATTGTGGAAAGTATAAAGAAAGATCAGGAGGAAGCTTTAGAGAAAAATGACCGAAAGGAAGAACGTTTGGGTAAAACGTTGGTGTTTGATACAAACGGTCAAGGACTGAAGGTATTCAAAGATAGGATTTGGGTACCTAAGACGGGAGGAGTAAGAGATCTTCTGATGGAAGAAGCTCACAAGACCATGTACTCGATTCATCCCGACAGTACAAAAATGTATAGGGATCTAAAACCCTATTACTGGTGGCCGACGATGAAGCTCGATGTTGCTAAGTATGTGGCCGTGTGTGTAACATGTGATAGGGTTAAGGCACAACATCAGAAACCGTATGGGAGTTTAGAACCTTTACCTGTACCCATGGGTAAATGGGAAGACATCACCATGGATTTTGTGACTAAACTGCCCAGAACAAGGAACGGTCACGACATGATTTGGGTGGTCGTTGATCGCTTTACTAAGAGTGCTCATTTCATAGAAGCCAACGAGAAATGGTCTATGGATAAACTTGCAAATTCTTACGTGAAGGAAATTGTGAGGCTTCACGGTGTTCCGTTAACGATTGTATCCGATCGTGACAGCCGTTTTACCTAAAGGTTTTGGAGGAGTCTACAAGAGGAATTGGGTACCAAGTTGTGTTTGAGTACAACTTACCATCCGCAAACCGATGGTCAGAGCGAACGAACGATTCAAACACTGGAGGATATGTTGAGAGCATGTACCCTGGAATTCCAAGGTAACTGGGATGAACATTTACCTTTGGTAGAATTTTCCTACAATAACAGTTTCCACTCGAGCATCAAGATGGCACCTTATCACGTTTTGTATGGACAGAAGTGTCGAACGTCATCATGTTGGCTTGAAGCTGGAGAAAAGCAGTTTATGGGACCTGAAATAGTCCATCAGACTGCTGAAAAGTTAAAAGTGATTAGAGAAAGGATGTTAGCAGCTCAAGATCGATAAAAGAGTTATGCTGACAAGAAAAGACAACCGATATCCTTCGAAGTTGGAGATTCGATTTTACTTAAAGTCTCGCCGTGGAAGCGACTTATAAGATTTGGTAAAATGGGAAAGTTGAGTCCAAGGTTTATTGGACCATTTAAAGTTCTTCAGAGGATCGGGAATCAAGCTTACAAGCTAGAATTACCGGAAGAACTGGAGGGTATTCATAACACCTTTCATGTGTGTTATTTGAGAAAGTTCACGGGAGATGTGCCCGACATAATTCCCATTTCTGAATTAAGGTTGGATGAAAACAAGAGGTTGATTAAAGAACCTGAGGCAATCGTTGACCGTAAGACTAAGAAGTTGCTCCGCAAGATGGTCGATTTAGTGCTTGTGCGTTGGAAACATACGAATGGGCCAAATCTCACCTGGGAAATGGAGAGTGACATGATGAGTCGCTACCCGCATTTGTTTGCTGATGTGTGATTCCGATGACAGAATCATCCTAAGGGGGAGAGAATTGTAACGCCCGTGTTTCTAGGCTAGGCATTAATATTGATGTAATAGTGTAGGTTAACCTTTGTAACTCATTTTGAAGAAATGAAAAGGAATTATGTGAATATTATGTGTATTATGTGTTTTATGCTTAATTACTAGGATTTAATTAATTAAGAATAAAAATGAGCGTCGAAAATAAATATTAGATAAAGCCGATATCTATTAAGAAACTTGTAGTGAGCGTGACAAGGATTACGGATATATAAAGAATACCGAAATCCGAGTTATAACGAAGAAGTTATGACCTGTCGAAGTTTCGCGACAAAACCGGCACGGTGCCGAATGTCGTAAAAAGTGAGTTTTTGATAAACTACTTTTTAGCCTTAGTAATCTAAACGAAATTCGTAGTGTTCGTTAAACCGAGAGTGTGTATAAAAAGAACGTCCAAATCTGACTTCATATGAGGAAGTTATGATTTTTCTAAGTTTCAGCTTAGCAGTAGACAGCTAAAAACTCGAATATTAGATCGAGTGAATTTTAGCCGACACAACCTAAACGATAATCGAAGGTCTCATCAACAGCGGTAAAAAGACAGACGAAAACGGACGTCGGATGAAGAAGTTATGAATTTTTAACGGATTTTCCTGTCCCCGTCTGTTAAAAATAATAATATTAAAAATAAAGTCAAAATTAGCCGACGGAGTCTAAACGAAAGTTGTAGAGCATAATTTCACCTACGCGTGCATATAAAGAACGTCAAAAACGAAGCCCGTATACGAAAGTTAAGGATTTTAGAAATTTGAGACACAAAATTCGAGAAAAAAATGCTAAAACCGAGGAATTTTGCATGGCTGGGGTTCGGCCACCTCACCCTCGCATGCGAGCCTTCGTGGTGTCCAATGCTGATGACAAGTCCGAAGCGTGGCCCAGTCCGAGAGTGACGTGTGTCCGCCTCGTGTCAGCTGCTAATACGACCGAAGGGAGGTCCAACCGAAATCAGACACGCCTCGCACCGGTGGCAATTCCGAAGCGAGCCACGTGCCTCGCCCTCGCATCCGACGCGCCTTCGCATCCGAGCCTCGTAGATGTCACGTGGAGTCTTCTCAGCCCTCGAATCCAAGCCCTCTCACACTATAAATAGCATGCGAACCCTCCCGACTAGATTTGGATTTTTGCCACTTTTTACCCCTAAACTCATATTTTCACTATTTTGACTTCCCCCGAAGCCCTGAGATCATTTCCAACACCGGAAACACGCCCCGAAGTGCCCGAAGACCCGGAAATTTTTATCTTTTCGGTTTTGAAGCCCAACCCTCGCAGAGCCCGGTTTCTCAATAAAACTCCCGGTTTTATTAGAAACAATTGTTTTAGGAAACGAAGTGCTGCCCGATTATCGTTATATAATGTGAGTGTGTAGTCACTTTCATCTTACACATAGATATGAAGTATTTTCTATAAAATACGTGCTATGTGTATACATATTGATTGTTTATTTGAGTTGGGTGTTGAATGAATGTTTTATACAGGTTTTAAAATGATTTAAACGGTATATGTATTTTTATCTACAAATATGTTGGGTATAACATGGGTAGATGAAATAGTTGATGTGTGTTAAAATGATGAGAGACCTCGATGTTATTGTGATCCAGTCATCTAGCGGAGTACGGATGACGACCACAGACTTTTCTAGACAGTCCAGTGGAACGCTGGCAGGCTCGCAACCTGTAGGTGTTAATGAACTTGGGTGTTTATTTGTTGTACTCCATCCCCCACATGGTTGCCTTATTTGACATAAATTGCTGGGAAACCCCCAAAGCAGTGTTGTCGCCCCGATGAAAATCCTTAGGCTAGGTCCCTTGTGATAGGTGTTTAGGGACGTAAAGTAAGGATAACGGGAATGGGTAATCAGGGTTATTGTTGATTGATGAACTTAATAAGTTTATTATTATTGTGGATTGAAAACCCTATATGCTCACCAGGCTCCCAAGCCTGACCCACTCAGCTTTTTATGTTACAGGTAGTGGACCCCGAGCATAGTCGGAGGATGATGAGAGATTTTTGGATTATAGGCCAGTAGTTGTAAATAACTGTTGAAAGGCTTATAATGTCTTGCTTATGCTTTTGATCTGTATCAGAACATGACATCCCAAGGTTTTGATATGAAATGAAATTATATATTTCTTAAAGAAAGGTTTTGACAAACTTTTATCATGTTTTGTTTTGGGGACCAATTCCGCAACATCTTTTAAAAGGATTTCTCTGACTTTATTTTAAAAAGCATAAATTAAACCGGTCTTTTCTGGCCGAGAAATTAGGGGATGTCACAGTTTGTTGTTAGGAAAAAAACAATCTAAACAAGAGTCAAAGATCTTGTCCATACCTATCCGTCAAAATAAAGACAATCGAGAACAGATATCGTATGAGAGAGTTATGATTTTTCCACGGACTTTAACAGTCTAAGCCCGTGAAAATATAACTATAAAAATAAAGTCAAAATTAGCCGATAGAGTCTAAACAAAAGTTGTGGATCTCGTAAATAGCTATGTATGGATATAAAATGTGTCGAAAACAAAGCTCGTACATAGAAGTTATGCAATTTTTACGAAATCCGAAATCCTCGCGAAAGCCGCTTGCAAAGACCAGATGCGCGACGCGCCTGACACCCCTACCCGCATCGCAACATGTGTCACCACCCGTTGTTCGCCATGTTATCACTTCTGACCAAGTGAGTGGTACACACCCGCCTATGTGCGCAACGCGCACCCTTTCCCAGCCTATAAATACCTTTGTTTCAGCTTATTTTTATATACACCCTTCCTCCGATTCTCTCTAGAATACTTTCTAGTTTTTAGCCCTTTACTCCCTAGTTCCCATCTACTTTAGCGAGGCCCTATAGATAGGGGTGAGCATTTGGATCAGACCGAACCGAACCGATTCTTGGGCCGGACCAATTTCAAAGAATATTGTGGACCGTTGACTGGACTGGATGAAACATACCGGGTCCAGGTCCATATCCGGTTCCATGTCCAGGTTTTCCGATTCTTGGATCCGTTTGGACTGATAAAACTTTACATGCATATGTTATAACTTGTTAAAACGCGTTTTTGGTTTTGATACAACTCGTTAAAATGAATATTTTTTTGGGTTTGATATTTTACAACTCGTTAAAATAAATACTTTTTTGGCTTTGATACGGTGCAACTCGTAAAAATGAATATGTTTCCATTTCTTGTGTCATTTGGACCATAAAACTTTGATTTTTTATACTTTATACCATTTCTTTGAAGGATTGTAACTCATTGAGTATAACACCAAAAACAACAAAATTATAGTCTAAAATTATCTACAAACTCTAAATTACACGTTGGAAAAAACCACATGTCAATCCGACTTGAAACGAATGATATATGCTTGTTTAAAGAGTTTCATAGAATACAAAAGTTTACTTTTTTTGCTGAAAAGCTGAAATATTTCAGCTTTGATATCTCATCTTTGAAGGATTGTAACTCATCGAATATAATACCAAAAACAACAAAATTATAGTCTAAAATCATCTACAAACTCTAAGTACACGTTAGAAAAAACCGCATGTCACTCTGTATTAAAACGAATGAGATATGATTGTTTAAAGAATTTCATAGAATACAAAACTTTAAATTTCTTGCTGAAAAACTGAAATATTTCAGCTTTGATATCTCATCTTTGAAGGATTGTAAGTCATCGAATATAAAACCAAAAAGAACAAAATTATAGTCTAAAATTATCTACAAACTCTAAATTACACGTTAGAGAAAACTGCATGTCAATCCAACTTAAAACGAATGAGATATGTTTATTTATAGAATTTCACAGAATACAAAACTTTAAATTCTTGCTGAAAAGCTGAAATATTTCAGCTTTGATATCTCATATTTGAAGGATTTTAACTCATTGAATATAATACCAAAAACAACAAAATTATAGTCTAAAATCATCTACAAACTCTAAATTACACGTTGGAAAAAACCGCACGCCAATCCGACTAAAAACGAATGAGATATGCTTGCTTAAAAAACTTCACAGAATACAATTTTTTTTTAAATAAGCCGGTCCAAAACCGGTTTTCACCAGGAACCGGCCGGATCAGACTGGTAAAAAAACCGGACTGGTTTCGCTCAAATTGTAGTACCAAAACCGTCCTGAGGGTCCAAAAAAACGGTCTGGCACGGTTCACAGGTTCTGTCCGGTCCACAGGTCCAAATGCTCACCCCTACCTACGGCATCGAAGAGACGACAATTAGAAGCTCTCGGGTTAGAGTTCTGTCCGTATAATTCCCAGTTTTCGCTATAAACTCTCTGTAAGTTAGGCTACACTTGATATGCTTTAAGTTTAACTTATATTTATATTCATAGTCATTGTTATGGATATATAATATAAGATTTATCAGTAATTCTAGGTACAATGCTGATTGATTTACTTACATGAGAGGTTTCTAGAATGGTCACGTTGGCTTGGTTGTTGGATTTCAGAAAAGTTATATGCCGAAATGATCCTACCTCCCAACTGTCCTGCCTGGTTGTTCCTTAACTGATAGAACTCTCTGTATTCATTGGGATTAGTGATGGATCTAACTTTCTTTATCAAATTGTCATATGAGCTGATAAGTTATGGTATTCTAGCTTAATATTTGTTAGACGCATTACCCATTACGCCAGAGGGATATCTGTCAATCGTCGAAGTAATTATCCAGGTGAGTTATCTCACTATACTATGTGTTACAATATATATTCATGTATGTTAGGACATATGTGCTAATAGAGTAGAGCCGATAATATAGCTTCTATGTGCCTGTATTACTAGAACTTTATGTATAGTATCTATGTATGGTTATGTAGGTCGGGCGGGGCTCGTCGTGTAGTTTGGACGGGGCCCATTAGGTAGTTTAGGTGGGGCCCTTTACATAGCTTGGGCGGGGCCATTTAAATATTTTATAGGTACTCATGCGAAGGGCAATGCTTACCCTGTTGAATGCTTACCCTGTTGAATATAAATATTTTATAGGTACTCATGTGAAGGGCAAGGTTTGACTGTACACACGCGCATTCGCTACATGTTTCCGCACAATGTAATCACACTCTGATATATTTGGATAAATAAAAATGAAATATATGGGTTGAAAATAAGGACGTTGCATACCATGCCATGCTGAATGATGGGATATGGGAGTTTGTGAGCATGTCCAACTGCAAGACCTTGGAGGACATGATAACGAGGGCTCGAGAATAGGAGATTGATTTGGAGACCATGAGGAAGAGGAAGTCGGTTCATGTTCAGGTATCAGAGGGCTCAGTGAAGAAGCCCAACGTTCTTGATTCTTGTTCGAGGGGCTAGAAGGGCCAAATCCGTTATGGCAAGTGGATCAAGATGCACGAGGGGGTTTACAGGGTGGGTGGTTCTGGACACTACAAGTGTGGAATGACCGGCCACTTTAGCAGGGATTGCACTGCCACCACCTAGGTATCTAATCTGATTTGCTTCCATTGTAATCAGAAGGGCCACAAAAGGCTAGTTGTCCGAGTTTGGTAGGAGGAGCGGTTACAGCACCCGCTCCAGTTACATTGTGGATCACTGATGGCCACCACGGCAAGATGGATGAGCCAATTGTGCAGAGTCGAGCTTTTCAGTTGATATCCGAGGAGGCTCGTGCAGCCCCAGACGTGGTTACTGGTATGTATCTTCTCCTTATCTCATTTATTGTTTTGATTTTATACTTATTGTATATGTTGTTGTATAGGGATATTCCTAGTGAACGATGTCCCACCTCTAATTCTTTTCGAATCAGGCACCACTCGATCATTCGTATCTCTCGCACTTAGCAATAGATTTGGTGATGCTCCTGAGGATCTTGATTATTCATTAGAGGTACAGATCGACGATGATTTTCCAGTATGAGTATTGAGGGTTCATCGAGGTTGTGTGCTGGAGTTAGTTCGCGAGCGGTATCCGATTGATTTGGTTCCTATCCCTTTGCATGAGAGCAAGGTTATCGTGGGTATCGATTGGTTAAACCCTAATGGGGCGATGATTGACTACGAGCACCAGTTAGTATGGGTTCAAACCCCATGTAAGGGAGAACTTGTTATTCATGGCGAGGGTGCTCAGCGTGGACCAGCTCTATGTTAAACTGCGAGATCTAGGAGGTATCTTCTGCAGGGTTATTCAGGTTTTTTGGATTATATGTTGGATACCCAATATGATGGAAATAATATGGTAGATGATTTATCGGTCATTCGGGAATATCTCGATGTGTTCCTAAAGGATTTGCCTGGAGTGCCTCCGGAGGGCAGGTCGAGTTCCAAATTGACTTGGTTTCGGGAGCGGCTCCGATAGCTAGGACACCCTATCGGTTGCTATCTCCTGAAATATAGGTGTTGTCTACACAGCTTCCATACCTGTTAGGAAAAGGATTCATTAGACCGACTAATTCACCCTGGGGAGCATCGATCATGTTCATGAAAAATAAGGACAGTTCACACAGGATGTGCATTGACTACCGGGAGTTGAAAAAATTAACGATGAAGAACCGTTATCCACTCTCGAGGATTGATGATTTGTTCGACAAGTTGTAGGGTGCGTATTGATTCTCCAAGATCAACTTACGTTCAGGGTATCATCAGATGAGCGTTCGAGATGAGGATGTCCAAGACACATCTTTCAGTACTCGTTATGGTCATTATGAGTTCCTGGTGATGCCTTTTGGGCTCATCAATGCAACGACGACATTCATGGATCTCATGAACAAGGTTTGTAGGCCGATGATGGATTGGGCAGTGATAGTCTTCATTGATGATATTTTGGTCTATTCTAAGACCAAAGAGCAGCATGAGGAGAACTTGAGGGAAATTTTGTGTAACACCAGGTTTAGAATCGTTTCCCTTTTGGAGTAGTGATTGAGGAATGAGTATTAGCAGGCTTGGGACCCTTGAGGAATTGAGATTTAGACTCATTTGGGGTTGGACAATGTAAATTGGATGATTCGGGTATTTGGTTTGTGTTTTGGAGTCAAAGGGTATTTCAGTAATTTCTCAGCTTGGGCCTATATGGAAAATGGATGTTTGTTCGGGAATTGGTAAGGAAGGTACTATTTGATGTAAGTGTAGAGCTTCTGATTACCTTTTTATGAATACAAGGATCGTCAGAATCAGAATTATAACGAAGAAGTTATGGTCTTCGGAATATGTTTGGGTTTATAGGGAAACCCTAGTATACGGGGCGTACTCATGTGAAGGGCATTATGCTACGTGTAATGTTGAGTACGCTTAGCATAATGTGAGGGTCAGATCGGGTTTGCGAGACCTCGTACGCTGGGTGTACGAGGAGTACGCGGGGCGTATGAAGGAAAGGTGAAAACCCTAATTCTTGGAGTTGTACCCTATATAATCTCATTAAGTCTTTTTGGGTTGGTCCCTATACCAGCCTCCAAGTTCCCAAAACCCTAGAAATCGTCTCTAAACCTCCATGGTTGTAATTTTGAGCTTTATGATGTGCAGGTTGTTATATGGTTATCTATTATATGTGCTCATGTTTGATTGGTGGCTGAGGATTCTCTGCTTTGTGCGTAAGCCAACAGGGTGGGGCATTCCAAATCGATGGTTGAGGGCCCGGGGTATTCCAACCCGATGGTTGATTGGACCCATAGTATGTTGTTTATTTTTTATGTTATCTGTTGTGTGTTGGTACTTTGGGGGAAACTCACTAAGCTTCGTGCTTACAGTTTTTGGTTTATGGTTTCAGGTGTTTCAGAGATTCGTGGAAAGGAGAAGGTATAACCGTACACATCCTGATTATATGCCATTGATCTTGGGAGGCACTGATTTTCAAATAATATTTCGAGAATACTATTTTTGTAAACATTTTATTAGTAAAAGGATCATTTTGAAAAGTTTAAAATTGTTGAAATTTGTGGAGATGTTACAAGTTGGTATCAGAGCCTTGGTTTGAGTGAATTGGAGGAACAATCATGTGAATCCAGTCTGAAACTAAGTAAAAATATTTTTAAAACGATTTTTAAAATGTTTTCAAAATAATCAAGAAGGATGTGATGTGTACGATCAGCCAGAGTCAGTAAGTAGACCCCAAAATACCACACTGTTATTTGATATTGCAATATGTTAGAACAACATGTTAGTTATAGGATAGGGATCTTCAAGAATTTTCATGATAGAGTTACATGATTATAAGATGCCTGATAGCCTAAGGCTCTTCTTATATGGAATTGACATTATTATTGTAGTTGCTTAGTGTATGCGTCATGGTTATACATAACTAAGATTCTATAGCCTCAGAATGTTTAGTTTAGCCTTATTTCCCGTTCTTGTTTGATGAAGGGCTTAGGGTAGGATAATATATTTGAGTGTCTATAGGGTCCAATGTTATGTATGATTAGTATACACGAGTGCTGCAAGGTTGGTGGAAGGTTCATGGATGAGTTGTGTGGGGTCTGCCGGCCAGTTGCATCATGTTTAGTGTTCCTCTAGGAAGTGAGGATGGTAAGCATGAGTTTTGGTATGTGGGAAGGGGTGTTCTTGGTTATTCTTTGGATGGGAATGTTACTGCACAAATGCTTCTTGATTTGTGCCTTGTGGAACTTTTAAGTGATGTGAGTTAGCTACTAAGTGAATATGTTAGGTCATATGTGACGAGGGTTGAATAATCTTAGAGTGACGGATTCGACCCGATGTTGCAGCTCTTGTCTGAGTCTAACCATTGTAGGGATGAGTCTACTACTCGAAGGATTATCCAAGCTTTGTTGCATGTGATTGTATTAATGATATAGTTAATTGACATTAATGAGGGCTCTTCAGGAACTGATGGTAGGGTGAGGTCGGGAACCTAGGAAAGCCTAGGGATTGCTTTAGTAGGATTTGTTGCGCTAGTTAGAGAGTATTGGTGTAGGGATTTGAGAAGGTAACTTAAAGGATTCGGGAGGATTCTTGAGGAAAGTATGGATATGTGTAGAATGTAGTATTGGGCCTGTACTACTGAAAGCACATGATTCATACTCGAATCGGGGAGAATCTAGGAAGCCTGTGGGATGAGGATTCATGGGTATATTCGGATCTTGTGCATGTTGTCTTAGTATGGTGTCGAGCACTCAGGAATAGGGTTCAGATTCTGATTTCTGGCTCAGGAGCAGGTACTGATCCAATCGACGCGCGGTCATGGGAGTTTATCTCATCGGAGATTACTCGCGGTGTTTCGGATTTAGGAGCTCTTGGACGGTCATCTCGGGACCTTTTGGGCCGAGGTTGTATTAGGGCAGTTGGGGGATCATCTGGAACCCAAAGCTTGTGAATCTCTAGAACCCTTCAGGAAGGAGGATCATGTTGTTAGTTCTTGTCATCTTCTGTATTCTTCTGGGCTGTATCGGGAATTTGTATTGCGTTGGATTTTTGCTGGTTGGGATAAGTTATATCTCAAATTGGTTCTCTACTAGTTTCTCGATTGTCTTATCAAGGATTATGATATGTCATTCTGCATGCCGAGAGTTTTCGATGAATCATCAGAGGGTCGTATCTTGTTGAGTGGGCTCAACGTGTCCCGTTGTTGTTCCGGATCTTTGTCAGGATCAATTCAGGAGTATTGCTTGGAGGATCTTTGGTTAGGGTTAACAAGTTAGTTCTCCAGTGAAGTCAGAGTTCATTGGTTCTATCATCTGTTTGGGTATGATCGGTGGTTGCCCATGTAAAGAACTTTTGAGTTCCATTAATCCCGTTGCTTGGAGAGGAGCGGTAGTAGGAAGATGGTGGTGTAAGTTGAATGAGTTGTTCGCTCATTAGATATGTCAGGGGTGTTGTATTTTCACATGGATTGTAGTCAGTTAGAGTCCAGTAACTCTTTGAGAATGGAATTTGGAGTGGATGTTCGTCAGTACATGGTTAGGGTTGTGGTTTCTACATAAGAACTTAAGGAATTGGTATGGTATCACGTGAGGTGATTTGGATTATCTGATGGGTTAATACTTCAAGGGTATTCATCGGAATTTTAGGAACTGGGCGATCATTGAGTTTGGCTAACAATGGAACGTTAGTATTGTTGAGAACATGTCATAGGCGGTTCATGCTATATAAGGTTGATCGGTTGGGAATCCATCGGATTTAAAGGATGAGAGAACTTCGTCGAATCCAAGTGGGGGAGAATCGATCAAGTTTTTCCGGAAGGCAGGAAGGGTGTGAACTAGGGAAAGTTTCACATCTTGGCCAAGGGGAGAGATGGCCCAAGTGGCCGTTTATATTGGGGTGGTGTAAGCGGGAGTTCATGAAACTTCCAACCGCTGTTCGGTGTCTTCCTTATTATGCATAACAGGCTTGTGGTTGAGCCTAGGTGGAGGGCTTCAGAATTCGAAGTGTGACCTGAACACCTGATCAGATGTAGTGGATGCAGGTTTCAGCTCAGGATGAGAGGGGTTGTGATTGCTTGGGTGTGGTAAGGCCATAGATAGTAACCATAGTTGGTTAGGAATGTTATAAGAATGTGATGGATCGTAGCATTCACCAGTTTGAGGTAGACAATCATTGGAGGTGGTCATGGGTGTAAAGGGGGAATCAGTTCATGCCTTGGGCATGCCGACCAGGATTGTCGAGGAGTATCTCTTTGCTTGGGGTTAGGGACCATTAGGGTCCGAGGCGGAGTCGGGCCTATGTAGCTCTAGGTGGGTAGGACCCGTGGGCTAGGCCCGTGTGATTATGGAAATACAAGTGAGATTGGTAGAGAATGTTGGGTCAAGGTATTGGGATCTTGAGTTGCAGAATTAAGTGGGTTGTCGGTATGTGACACAGAGGGGTTTTAGGTGGGGTGACCTTGTTAATCGGACTCTCGGGAACCTGGTGGTTGGACCAGGTGCGAGACTGGTATCTCGGTCTATCAAGGGGTTGTTGTTATCAGAAGGTCTTGGGTGAAGTGCAAGTGCAGGTCCGTGGATCTCGGGTTATGAGTTGAGTATCAGGTTGGTTTTTGGGAAAGATATCGAGTCAGGTATTGCGAGTCTTTTGTGCGGGATTTTCATTTCAATGGAATAAGGATTGGGGTATCCATATGTTGAGGGCATCAATCGAAGGGTTCAAGTGTTATGAATGAATTCATTTTTGATGATAGATCAAGCTGTTGTGATTATGTTGCTAGGGATTCGTGTGACATCCCCATTTTCACGGCCAGAAAAGACCGATTATTTTATGCTTTGTTTTGAAAAACAGAGTATCCTTTTAAAGAAAAATGTTGCGGAATTTGTTCCCAGAAAAACATGATAAATACGTTATCAAAGCATTTTCGAAGAAATGTGTTTTATTCATTTTAAAACTTTGGGATGTCATCTTCAATATAGAAACATAAGCATAAACAGAACTTACATTCATTAAGACTAGTGATTTACATCTCCTTAATCTCTCAGTGTATTGTAACTTCATATCGATACCTGTGATACAATAAACTTGAGTGGGTCAGGTTAGGAAACCTGGTGAGTACATAGGGTTTTCAACCCATAATAATATAATTATGTTTAATCATTAAACAATCAACTCAATTACTCATCCCTATTATCTTCTTTATTTCTTAAGGATTTCCCCTAAGAATCATTTATCATTCATTCGTTTAGTCCTAAGGAGTAAGCACGAAGTTCATCGTTGCCAATTGCACAGTTGTCAATATTATCTATTAAGCACAGATGCCAAGATTATCATTTAGGCGCAGCTTCCAGAATTATGACATTCTCTATTAGGCGCATCTGTCAAGGTTATGATGTTCTCTATTAGGCACAGCCGCCGATACTATCCTTAGAGTGCAACTTCTAGGATGTTTAGAGTAGATCAAAAACATCTACAGGTTGTGGCGCAACTGCCAATGCTCATCTATAGTGTACTAGGTCCATTGCTGCCAACGTTCACCTATAGGGCACTATGTCCATACTGCCAATGTTCCTCTATATCAGCTTTCATCCCTCATCATTCATCTACCCATGTTTTACCCAACATATTTTGTAGATATAAAATACATATACAGTTTAAATCATTTAAAATATGTATCAAATCATTCATCCAACATAGATGTACAGATAATATGCACACATAGCACATAATTTATATAAAATACTTCATATCTATGTGTAAGATGAAAGTGACTATGCACTCACTTGTTAAAGTGATGATTCCAAACTCGGGCAGCGCTTCGCTTCTAACGATTCTATTTTCCTTCGAAGAAACCTAGCGTTATCAAGTATACGGCCGTGAACACTATACGACCATGAACTCATTTGGTCATTGAATTCTTTCCGTTTTCTTTTATCAATTTAGAAAAACCAAAAACAAAATGGATTCTCAAAACCTTTGTTCTCAATCCTCTATTAAAACAGTCAAATTTTTGCGTGATCAAATCGAGTTGATAAAGAGAGAGAATGAGGACGTAAAATATGAGAAGTATACTCTTAAGAAAGACCAGAGACCATTAAAATAGAAATTAGAGTCCAAGAATAAGGATTTTAGGAAATTGCAGGAGGACTATAGCAACAAGTGTGAGAATTATAATGACATAAAGAAACAACTTGCTGCTGTCACTAAAGAACTTGACACATTGAAGATACGTTTTGAAAATGCTGATTTTAACTTTAAAAATTCGATGTGTCAAGTGAAAAAGTGACAACAATAATTGAAAAGCAAATGAAGTGGAAGGACCAGAAACAAGTAGGTATAGGATATGAGCATGTCCCTCCTCCATTTAATCACACGTATACTGTTACTTCTTTAACTCAGGAGGAGATAGACCGAGAACCATTTATGGTTTATGGTAAACCAGCTGCATATGTCACAGAAAGTAGTGCTAAGGAAATAGATACTAACATTTCTACTTCCCATGCAGATTTATCTATAAATCAAGGAAAGCAGGAGTCTGGAGAGAAGAGTGCTAATAATAATTTTGTTTTGAAAAATGATATTTCTGTTTCAGATAATATTGTTGTTTCTAAATTGATGATTTGATTGGTGATGATTCTGTGTCTAATTCTGATGCTTCAGATATTGCTTGTGGTGATGTGTCTAATAATTATGATGTTTCTGTTACTAGCACACACACTACACCTACACCTGTCACTCAACCTGAATCATGCACTTATTCATGTGGAAGGAGTAAGAGAGTTTATAGGAAAAAATAAAACAGAAAAGAGCGGTACTAGTTTTCATGATAAAAAACAAATTTGTTTTAATTGTGGAACGACTGGTCATATAGCTCGTAATTGTCCTAATCGGGCATTTGTTCATTTTTCTGTACCGAGAAGAGAAAATGAGTCTCAAGGAAGGTCTCTCACAAGAAAGTCCTCGAGATCTCGTCTTCGTGATGGTGATTGGAATGTTCATAAGGACAAGAAAAGAGCTGATCTTAAAAAGAATAAACAGGTTTTAATCAAAAAGGCACAGGTGTTTTGACAAGATCGAATGCGGCTAAGCCAAGATTGATTTCATCAAAGGCAGCGTCTTGATCTTCGGCTAATCCTAGCCGAAAATTTAAACGTTCAAAACAAAAGAAAAACATTTCAAAAACACCTGTGAATATTTCAAAACCTAATTACCAGTGGGTGCCCAAATCTTTAATTGTCCAATCACCTTCGTCTTCTGGAAGTGCATATGATAGTGAATTAAAATCAAAAATTGAAAAAGGAAAATCCCCTACTAACAAAGGAAAACCTAGTGTTGTTATGACATGGGTTCCTAAATCTCATTAATCACGCGCATTGTGCAGGAACAACTACGGGGGAATGTCGTCAGACCTTGGTACGTCGACAGCGGTTGTTCCAGGCACTTGACAGGAGACATCTCCCAATTGCACGACATTCAGATTTTTAATGGGGGTTATGTTTACTTCACGGGAGGAGATGGAGGGAAGATCACAAAGAGAGGAACTGTCACAAATGGAGTGTTGAGTTTTGAGAACGTCATCTATGCTCCCGAGTTAAAGTATAGCTTGTTGAGTGTCTCACAGATCAGCTTATGGACTTCGGTTTGAATTTTCTTAAAATCCCTATTTTCTAAAAATGATTTGTTTTGAGGAGTGATTTTTGTTTTTAGGTAGTTTAAATTTGCGCATTTCATTTTCATTCTCTCCCATGCACAAATTTAGGGGGAGAAATAAAACAAAACAAAAAAATTAGAAAATTTTCAAAAATCCTAAAACATGAGAAAATCAAAAACAAAAAAAACCGAAAATCAGAAAAACCAAAAATATGTTGTGCAGGTGATGTGCTGGGAAGTGATATCAATATGTGATAACAGGCAATTCGAATTCTTGTAAGGTATCAAAATTGAATTGTCTAGGCTCTGTGTTCAATGCGCTGGTATGCACGAAAGGTTTAATTGGACTTGACTAGGCATAAATGAACTTAAGGAATCTAGAGACTTAACAAATCTTGACTTAGATAGTTCTGTTTAGCCTGACAAAACGACGCTTGGGTAGGTTGAGCAGGGAGATATACATGGGAATCTGCAGATTACACTAAATAATCTGTATCTAGAACCGTGGTTTAACTTTTCCTCGATGTGCGTACTCTGTCCTTAATTCCGGTATTGACGGGGCGACTGGGGAATTCCGATAAATTAGGTCTGTAGAAGGTTATTTTCTTGCTTTCTTTCTGTCAGTCATATGTTGCCTCCTCTGTGTGATCGAAAGATCTGACCTGGACTGCATCATATGCAATTCTATCTCTCTGCATTTCCTCTCTATGCAATTCTTTCTGTCCGTTAGCCATATGTTGTCTCCTTTGCGTGATTAACTTATCCGACCTGGTACACAACATATGCACCATTCTAATTCTCAATCCCTCTAAATCTAGCCAGTCATATGTTTCACCCTCTGCGTGATTGGAAGAGATCCGACCTGGGTGTACAACATATGCATTCTATATCTGACTTCTCCCTTAATAATTGTCTGTTCACCTAAAGTAAAAAGTATTTTGGAAGTCCCTGATTATTGGGGTATATCAGGAAGTGGGAAACATGTTCTAGTACATTTAAAATTAAACAATTAATAGGGTGTCTGTAGATCTCGTTGCTCAATATAGGTGGACAACAATATCCTTGGTCTTCATCAGCTGAATGGTCCTTAGGAATTTTATCTAGGAACATAGGGTCACAATGTATTGTCACTTGTAGTATGTCTTAAATTTGTCACAATCTTTCGTGTTTAAGTGGACCACAATACCGGCGATTGATCAGAGCTATTCATGAAGAGGGAGGTACCGATAAACGGATTGAGGCTGTCTAGAAACTTTGATCCCAAAAATCACAAAAAGGTTATCTGCAATGGTGAAAAAGGAAATTTGTGTTAATTCATTTTATTTTTATTTTTATTTTATTTTTCTAAAAAATCAAAAATTAAAAATATATATTTTAGTTAAAATTTTTATATTTTATTTTATTTTTATTTTATTTTATTTTATTTTAATGTTTAGTCTTCAAAAGGTTTTTATTTTTGAAAATTAGAAGTATTGGGTTTGGATTTAAAGCATCGTGGGTTTGTAGCCCATGGGTGATGGACCGGGTATGGTCCAGGTATAAAAGGAGGAGTACACGGCTGTTTCACCTTTTTACCCTCATTTTCAGTTTGCGGCCGTGAAACCTCATCAACATTCTCTCTCATTCGATTTTTGATTCGTTAATTTTTTGTGAAATTGTCTGTTTACTCACACAGGTATGATCTAGGCGAACTCCATGAAGCTGTTTTTCATGCAAAACAACTGTGTTTAATGGGTTTATTGAAGGAAATTGAGTTTTTCGGCGTTCACGGCTCCGGTGAAGCATTCACGGCCGATGGACGGTTCACAGCCCTTGAAGCGTTCACGGCCGTGAACTTTCTTCGACCGTGAATACCTATTTTGACCGTGAACCCCAATTTTGGAATTGAACTCAATTTTTCCAATTGTTTAATTTAATATAAAGCCTATTAAATTTTTTAGTGATAAAACCTAAACTTAATTCTTTAAATAAATTGTTTTCTTACCTGGGTTGGTTGGTGCAGAATGGCTGCTTTGAAGATCTCTGACAACCATAATGTTGTTGCTTTTCTGATGGATCCACCAGCTACTCACAACGATTTCAAGTCCATGATCCATGGACTAAAGAAATGTTGTTTGGCGTATGCTCTCATAGCTAGTCCTATAATCTACCAAGAGCTGGTGAAGCAGTTTTGGAACACTGCTGTAGTGCTTAAAGAAGATTGTGAAGTTGTCTCCGTGGATGCTACTGTAAATGGAAGGAAAGTCTCAGTAACCGAGCAAGTCATTCGTGAAGTTCTCCAGATCGATGACCAGCCGGGTTTTCGAATTGAAATCACAATGGACCAGACCAATGAAATTGTCGTTCGCATGGGCTATGAGGGTGTATTTACTCCAACTATCAAGAAATTATTGCCACCCTACTGGAGGTTCTTGGTCCACGTCTTTGTAAGTTGCATTTCGGAAAGAAGAGTCGGGGCTAACGAGGTCTCGTTGCACAACACATGAGCAATTACTGCTTTGGCTGCCGGTCTAGACTTCAATTTTTCAAAGTTCATCCTGAATGACATGGTAGGCAACATTGAAGGCAAAGGAAACGACAAATTCCTCATGTTTCCGAGGTTCCTTCAGATGATCTTTAACAAGAAATACCCAGAACTTGAGAAGAGAGGAGAAACAATCGATCTGAAGTCCCTCAGCTCTAGCACATTTGGGCTTATGAAGCAGAATAGAAAGGGGAAGTTTATGTTTGAAGGGAAATATCCTCTTGTGAAATTCGGCAAATTCGCAGAAGTCAGTGATTCGTCTGCTACTGAAAGCTCATCAACATATGAAGAATCTGAAGATGAAGTGATCACTGCTTCTGAAAAGGAAGCTTCTGAGAAAGAAGAACGAGTTCCTCTTATTGCAATCGTGGCAGAGGAACATGATCAAATGACAAATGTTGAGGTTCAGAGTGATTACAATGAGTATGATGATGTGAATGCCGATGATAATGATGAAGAGGGTGACGATGAAGAAGATGACTTGTATCAAGGAATTGATCTATCCGGTTTTGATGATGACGAGATTCCGTTCGATTTTGAGAATAACGATTTTGACCCAAGTCTTGAGGATCTTAACTCTTTCTTTGAGAATGTCAATGAAGTTGCACAACCGGCAACTGAGACAGAGAGAGTTGTTGATGTGAACAAAGCAATGCCTCCAACTTCAGTTCAGATGGCCGACACCTCATTGAACATGGATACGACTTCAAGGATTCCTCCCCTTCTAGTTTTCACTCCAACTCCAGTGCTGTCTGAAAGTGATCTTGAATTGACCCTTTCCTCCCAGCCTCCGCTGAAAAGAAGACGAGCTGACCCGAGGCCGGGAGTGCTTGTTAGAGAACATGCCCCGCCAACACAGCCAGCCACAACAACAGCTGCTACACCAACCATGCCAACCCAAGAAGGACCATGTGATGTCAGATCTTCGTTTGAAGCCAGGAGCTCTTCAGCTCCTGGGGGTTCTCCTCCAAGACCTGTGCACGATGCTGATTCTGAAAGGCTTGCCAGGTTTCTTGCACAACATGATACAGACCCTTCACCTCATGGCAAAGGAATATCAATAGGTAAAGAAAGTTCAGGAGATGCAGACCCATATGTGACAGAGCTAAAAGAAGAAATTGGTGTGATGAATCAAAGACTTATAGAAAAAGATGTTTTGATTAAGAACCTTGAAACCCAAGTCTCGGAGCTTAAAGCAAATAATACTCTGAAGACAACACAAATCTCTGATCTACAGACTCACCTAGGAGCCTTAACTACCTGTTACTTCAACTTAAAGAACAAACTTGCTGAAGAATTTGGTGACAAATTCAAATCATCAATCAGAGTATCCAGATCAGCTTGAAAATCCACCACTTGTAAACACCACAAGGGTTGTTGATCGATTCGAACATGAACCAGATCAAGCTCCTCTAAGGGTAACACTGAAAAGAGCTCAGAAATCATCTACTCTTAAGAAGAAAAAGAAATGGCTCATCATGAAGAATTCCGACGAGAATCGTCCTGCGGACCAGCCAAAATTGACGGTGACTGATCTTGAAAAGAGGAGGTTCGGTGACAAATTTGGCAACACATCAGGAATCCTGATGTGGGGATTTCACGACAAACTAAATCTCAGGGTGGTGAAAAGAAAAATTGGTGAGCCGGAGTACTATAAAGACAAACATGATTTTTTGTTCTTGGACAAAATTCGACCTTACTGAACTCTCCAAAGCTCCATTTCATAATCCGTCTCAAGACCCTCAGGCTACTGATTTTCAACTATTCTTGGAAAATCAAGTCAAGAGGAATTTTGACAAAATGAAGACTACAGAATCCTTTATAAGGAGCAGCAAAGATGTGATTGATCCTAATACCAACGAGCCGATGAAGTTTGTGATGTGGCTTCCCACGAAGAAACTGAAAGAGATTCCTATTGTCCAACACTTTCATGATGGATCACTGGACAATATGGAATTCTGGGTGTTCGATGAAGTCACGACCACTGTCGTGATCAAATTTCCAACGGGTACTCATCGCCTTGTTACGGTAAGAGATTTTATGAAGTTCGGGGAACGGGACATTCACACTTTGTCTTGACATCAAATTGTCTGTAAGACGGAGCTTATGGAGTAGGCTGCCAAAGAATTTACAAGTATGATCATCACAATCATTGAGAAGAAAATGTGGCTTGGGGCTATGGGAAGATCTGATGTGATGCTGATTGAGAAGGACTGAAGATATGCTATCTCAAACCAAGGGGTAGAATGTTAGGTCATAATTTAGTGGTTTGGGCTAGAAATCAATATGTATAGGTCTGAATAGGGTTTTGGTCGTGTTTGGTGTTTGCAGTCAGTTTATTCACGGCTGTTTGGTGTTCACAGACGTGAACATGTTCACTACCGTGAACCCTTTTGCGGTTGGTCGTGTGTCCTATATATAGTGTCAGAGCGTTTCAGATGTAACAGTAGTAGTAAGACGTATGTGTGTGTTCTTCAAGGTGTACCTGACGTTTTCGGTTATAAACGTGTGCATTGCTTGAGTAATTCCTTCTTCTTTTCCATTCTTGTTATTGTTTGATTATTCATTGTTTGATCACTGGTTTGCTTCGTGGATTTGGGACTTTACACTCAGGTTGTTTAGCGTTTCGATAAAGGTAAGGAATGATTTCGAGGACGAAATCTAATTTAAGTAGGGGAGAGTTGTAACACTCTGTTTTGAATCATTTCCTATTTTGGAGTAGTGATCAGGGATTGGGTATTAGCGGGCTTAGGACCCTTGAATAATTGAGATTTTGACTCATTTGGGGTTGGATAATGTAAATTGGATGATTCGGGTATTCGGTTTGTGTTTTGGAGTCAAAGGGTATTTCAGTCATTTGTTAGCTCGGGCTTCTATGGAAAATGGATGTTCGTTCAAGATATGGTAAGGAAAGTACGAGTTGAAGGAAATATAGAGCTTCTTGTTACATTTTTATGGATATAAGGATCATCAAAATCAGAATTATAACGAAGAAGTTATGATCTTCGGAATATGTTTGGATTTTTAGGGAAACCCTAATACGCGGGGCGTACCTAGGGAGTACGCGGGGCGTACTCATGCGAAGGGAATTACGCTGCGCGTAATCTTGAGGACGCTTAGTGTATCGCGAGGGTCAGATCGGGTTTGCGTGACCTCATACGCTGGGCGTACGAAGGAAAGGTGAAAACCCTAATTCTTGGAGTTGTACCCTATATAATCTCATTAAGTATTTTTGGGTTGGTCCCTATTGATGGGTTTTGAGCATTCTAACACTCCTAAGTGTACATGCAACCCTAAATACCTTGGATCTATGTTTTCTCTATTATACATGCAAATATGATTATCCAAGGTATTATCCTAACTAGCATATCAAAACATTGATACTAGGATACTAAAATAGATAGAATACATACCTTGTTATTGTTGCTTGACTCCATGAAGCTTGAGAGCCTAGTGCCCCAAGTGTGACACCTCAAATGGTTCACACAACATCATGAACTCTTGGAATAACCATGAGAAGAAGACATACATGTTCAAATTGGCTATCCCTCTTACATATGTATCATTAGTGCCCATTTCTTGAACTAAAGGGGTTCTTATATAGTGTGGCTATTAGGGTTACACCATGTAACTCATGACTTTACCCATTCCTTATGCTCCATGGGTTTTAACCTCCATGGAGTATCCATGGATCACCACATGGGTTAAACCCAACATAAAGGAATCTTGGATCATTAGCCCACATATATAAGAATGAATGATTTACACAATCAATCCCCATATATTTAATTAGTCTCTTTTTGATCACTAAATTAAGTCCAAATTAATTATTGATCAATACTAATTAAATAACATGATTTCATATTAATATATTAGAACTTATAATATATTAATATGTCACAAAATGTCTTTTCCTCATAAACGGTCTATCCAAATGTTCCGATGCCATGCAACCCAAATGGACCATGCCGAGTCGGGTCAAGTACATACCAATTATAGTTATGGACTTAGACACTAATCCAACAGTCTCCCACTTGGATAAGTCTAAAACTATTATTGCGTATGACTTCAGGAACCAACTGGCAATCGTAGCTCTCAAAAGCCGCTGTCGAACTCTGACCTTGTAGATGAACTCTGACCTTTGTCAATGACTTGTCCATTAGATAAGGGATCATATATTCCTCCATTATAGATATCATATGGACTGAGACATGGATTATAATCATTCTCTCTGTCCATTTGTTGTTTCCCGATTTCCGATTTATGACGATTGACTAATTGAACAAATCAAATCAGTCCAGGCCCGGCCGAGCACTTACATTTGTCATCACCAAATCATCGAGGGGCCCACAAATATCGCTTTTATCCCGAAGGTAAAAGGAATGGATAAACTTCGACTCATATGGCTTGTTCTACTACTTGTTGAATCATACACAAAGGCATGTTTTATAACACTGAGTTACCGAATGTGTTTTCGTGCAATCAATGTACAACCAACTCATAGTAACAACTCATATCTCTAGGTTTGAAGAATATAAGATATTATCGTCTCATGATCACTCGTGATAAAATCCATGAAGTGATTCTAATGAGCGCGGGTTGAATCCAATACTCAGAACTTATGAGCACTCATGAGTGTTGTAGCCCCTTGTCCAACATCTTAGACCTCTACAAGCCAACCCATGACAGTCTTGATTCATATCTACTTCCAACATATGACCGACTGTGGATAGTTTGAATAACTTAGTCAATCAGGAAGAACGACCTAGTTATTCTGGAAGTCAAAACATGCAAAATGAAACACAATAATAATAGAATCTAATATGGTATCAAAACCTATGAACATAAATAAAACACCTTTTATTTATCACCATATGATTACACATTATTCATTGTATACTGTTTCAGCTATCAACTTTATTCTTGAATTTAAAACAATAGTTGTCCCATGCTCCAAGCATGTACACTATGTTTTCTAAACACTAGTCATGCCATACACCAAGTATGCATACTATGTTTGTCTATGATCTTCACTTTGTGAATTAGATCAATTGAACATAACTCCAATGATCCTCTTTCACAGTCCCAAATCCTTACTGCAAATGCAAGAATTCCAAATTCATGCTATTTACTGAAATCTATTAGATTCTAAACTTATATGCATTGATCCTCCTATAATGATTATGCACAGAGTCAGAAAGACTTGACAACAACCATTACAGAGCATTCCAAAGGAGACCAGCTCCTTGGAAATATCCTTCTTGCATTAAGTTTCCTAATATTACACAGATTGAATAATCTCCAGATTCCATTTTGACTATCACTTCTGAACAAGAGTTGCCTCCTTACAGATTATGTCAATATGGTCCTTCCAGAATTATCACTATACTTCCAACTATCCTTGAGCAACCAATCTTTGGTAAACCTTAGATTGTCCTCAATAATTGCTTAATCCTTTTAGTCATATCCAGTTCTAGACCTTTTCCCTTCTTAATGCCCCAGGCATTTGGAAAATTTTAGAAAGGATGAATATAGCACATGCAATCGATCCTATATCCGAAGCATATGGGACACGAGTCATGATGTCTCACATAAAGACTAAACCAGTCTTTTGCTATAACATTTCCATTTCTATTTGCCAAGTTCTCATAATTCAGATTATGAAAAGGGATGTCGTAATCATAATCGAATTTTAGAACACAAATAATGGACCCATATATAGAATTTCCTTATGTTGAGTCATTCCAACATGAAATTCATATATATATCCTTGACTAAATACGACTTAAAACCTCAATCTAAGCTTTTAGAATTGAAATGAAGTATAATTTTCTCTCTTTTAATTATAGCAAAACAACTTTTTCAACCCCTGCAGCCTCACGAATTGAAACTTTTGTTTTCTATAATTAACATTGCTAACTTGCAACCTTTATCATAATTATCATGCTCCCACTAACATGATGATTATTAGCATAAAACTTATGCTCCCACTAGCTTTGACATGTAATCAGAAATTAGCTGGACTTCTAGAAATCAATACTTTATTGACTTTCTTACCAAAGTTCAGATTTCTGATACTAGATTGCTTTGATAAAACTTTATCAATATCATACACCTTATCTTAGATAGCTCACAGGTGTGTCTAAACAATTTTAAGAACTATGAAAAGGGATGTCGTAATCATAGTCTCGATTGTTTAGACCTTTACCACTTCTCACAAGTCCATGTTAGTGTGCTGGTTAACCACACACGCTCCACTAACGACTTTGAGAATGCAAATATCACAATTGCTATCTAGCTAAAATCTACTTAGTGAAAGTGTTTCCTCACCATCATTTTCATGAATCGGAGAGAAACCTTATGACACTTAGATTTAATGGTGTATGTGATCTTATCCATGTGAATTGTCAAAACCATAGTCACAAGACAAGGATAATGACAAATTCAAACTCATATGGACTGAACTCAATCTTAATTTCTTGCCATGTGGCAGCTCAAGGGTCTGCCATTGCTTCCAAGTTGCTGTGCAACCAATTGAGAACTCTAAGAACTCATATGCAAAGCCAACTATAATTGGAATGGACACAGAAATAGTCAACACGATAGGTTATAAACCTCAAGTCGTGTGCTAGTGAAGAACTTTAGGTTTTACTCTTGATTAGTTCTTGAGACTTTCAAGACCTTTTAAGACTCCCACTGTCCTCTTGACATATAAGACTTTCTTGTCAGATATTCAAGAGATAGTGTGGATTCTAATCAAGACAAACACTTCACACAATTGGCCTTAATTGGTCTTTGTTTTATCCAAAACATCACAACTTACCAATTTCAAATGTACAAGAGTAGAAAACTTTTACTCTTACATTTGACAAGTGTTTTAAACCTTCTTTAAGACATGTCACTCAAGTTACAATCTTAGAGTATAACTCTAAGAATTGTTTTTGGAACGAAGTATAAATCATCTTCTTGATTTAACCACTTCAACAATTCATAGCTCCTCTTCTTAGCTACCAGAATGCACTTAGAGGATGAATTGTGATAAGGTCTCTTAATCATTAAGATGATTATCTAACATGATACTAAAGTACTCTCCCATCTTTTCAGATTTGAGAAACTTTTATCTTTCTGCCTAAGTTGATTCTTCTTATTCGCTCTGCCATACATTGAAACCTTTTCCAATGTCTCAGAATTACACTTAAGCTTGTAAGTATAACCATATTTACTGAATTTTAGTAAATAATGACGAATAGTCTTAACGATTATTTGTGGTGGGCTTGATCAGTGCACAAGAATGTGTACTCGATCCTTTACTTGACTCACACATCCATGTGAACAAGTACTTAGTCTTAATTTTTCCAATGCTTGAAATTTCTTATTCATCATGCTATACAACTTGCATGATTCCAAGTTTCTATCCAACTGAAACTTAGGTGATGAGAATCTTTCCTTATTTGGTAAATTTAGACACTACCACAAATGAAAGAATCAAATTCATATTTCCACTCTTGCTCTTAATGGAATCTTATAAGCAACAAATTTTTCCTCAAATGCCATTGTAAGGATATTTTAAAATAAATAAATAAAATCATCATTTTTCCTTTTATTTTAAAAAACTTTGCGGAAAAACTATCCTTACAATGCAAAAGCACATGAAAACTTTGTTTTTATCTAATCCTATGCAATATATCATAACTCCTAAGATGTAGCTTAAGAATCCGATCTTCAAACTATGCGATAGAAATCCATCTACGCGATCAGATTCATCATAATCTTTCTTTAAGTTTCTTCACTTTTTTCTTTGATTCTTAAAACATCAACATGTGACCCAGTCACATCATGTATCAAGAATCTCGGAATAGAAACTTAGTAGAGTTAGATAGTGGACTTTACCTGAAGTAGAGTCAAACTTATTGACTTTAACATCCTTAGGTAAATTTGGCAGCTTCGCAACTAATGCCCCTTTCTTTGGCAATGGACCCTTGATAATGGGACTATCTCAGACTTAGCCTCTCTCTTTACCATTTGGTCAACCGAGTTGACTATGGGCGATCCCTTTCCATTGGGAAGAGAGAGCTTTACTGGATATCCAACGTCATCATTGTCAATGTCCATAAAGTTTTAGGAAGTTGATCTTAGCAAATAGATAAGATCATTAAGGGTCTTGTCATAGTCTGTTTCATAGGAGTCCCAAAGGAACTCACTATGTGACTTAGAAAGTGATTGATCATCAGCTTCCTCTAGACTTTGACACCCAACTCTCCCGACTTGTCAATATGTGACTACATCTCCAAGATGTGATCACACATAGACCTTTGCTTGCCAATAGGGCTTGAGTGACCTTAAACTTTTCAGGAACTTGTGGGTTAGGGAGAATAATTGGAGGAGGTGAAAGAGGTATGATTTCCATGGGACATCATCTTCATTTAGGAAAGTTTGTTTCAAGAGATTTGGGAAGATCATAGATGTCTGAACTTAGACATCTTTTGGGAGATATTCAAGTTAGTTGATTTAGAGTCCTTAATATAACACCCAATATGAAATATTAAGGCTAGGACCCAATAACCTATTTATAACTGGAAGAGGGATGCCGTAATCCAAGTTATAAAATAGTTAAAGGTAGGTAAATGACGATTTACCAATTTCCACCATAGAAAAACGAAATATAATTAAGTTTTAATTGGATTTGAAACTCCTAGATCTTTTGAGATACATTGAACTTTCAATGGCATGTTTGAATCTCGATTGTGCCCTCTCAAGTTTGTGACTGGGATGCCGAGGATCACAAACAAGGTGTGAATAACCATACAAATTGACTTGGTACCCTCAACAATATTACCTAATCGATGTGCCGGTTAACCACACACGCTCCACCGATCTATAATAAAGTCAAGTTACCCTTTGCCACTCTTACTAGTCCATGTTAGTGTGCCGGTTAACCACACACGCTCCACTAACGACTTGGTAAGGTACAAAGTGTAATTTTATGGGCTAGCACCAATTTCACATTTTCCTAAGTAACTAATATTGGGAATTTATAAGCGTTTAGTTACTTAGTATTTATCATTAATACTTTTAATGAAGGGAGAATTATAGTCCTTGTCCTACCCGTTCGGCTAACGACCCTCCACCAGTCAAGGAAGCGGTGGGTGAGAGTGGACACCCATTAAACTGCCATTTTATAGGGAGTAACCTTATACCTCCCTTATAGACGGGCTTCGTGAATGAGGCCTACTAACGGTAAGATTGACTTTTCTTATACATATCTATATAATTAAAATTATAATAATGGTATAAGGGTTGAATTTTAACTTTTAAAATTCTAAGGGCTAACTTGGAATTAAAGTATTCATAAGTGAAAACATTTCTAATTCCAAAACTTGAGGGCAAGTTTTGAAACTATTCAAAACTAATTAATTCCATGACTTATATGTTTAAAGTAGTTTTAATTAAAAGACTCTTCAAGTTCCATAACTTGAGGACAAGTTATGGAAGACTTTAAACTAATAAAAGAATGTAACTTTTCTTTATTTTATAACTTATGGAATTAATTAAGGTTACACATTTTATTACTTAATGAAGTGACTCTTGAACCTCCATAACTTGAGGACAAGACTCTTCATTTTTGTAACCATTGCCAACTTTTATGAGTTTTATGAAACTTAAATGTGACTTTTCATATAACTTGAGGACAAGTTACAAAAACACATTTTAGAATCAAATCTTAGATTAAAATGGATTGAAAACACAAAATCAATTAACTTTTCTATTAATCTAAGCAACTCATAAGAACAAGATAATTCAAATCAAACTTTTTCATGTAATTAGCCTAATTACTAAACTAATACAAAACATGAATCTATTGACAATTATCTTTGAAATTGGATTAGTACGAACATTACCACATCAAAAACAAGTTTATAAGTTCAAAAACATCTTAGGGTAATGTTTCTAGTCCATTTCTAGCCAAAAAACTCGAAAATATGCTGTCTGGGGCTCCTACTCGTCGAGTGTATCAACCTACTCGCCGAGTAGGATGATTTTCTTCATGGACTCGGCGAGTTCATCAGTGGACTCGGCGAGTCCAGTGCCCAGAATGCCCGAAATTCAACTTTTTCAGCATTTTTCAGCAATTTGCATCAAGTATAATTGAAAACAAGCCTAGGCTCTGACACCACTGATGGGTTTTGAGCATTCTAACACTCCTAAGTGTACATGCAACCCTAAATACCTTGGATCTATGTTTTCTCTATTATACATGCAAATATGATTATCCAAGGTATTATCCTAACTAGCATATCAAAACATTGATACTAGGATACTAAAATAGATAGAATACATACCTTGTTATTGTTGCTTGACTCCATGAAGCTTGAGAGCCTAGTGCCCCAAGTGTGACACCTCAAATGGTTCACACAACATCATGAACTCTTGGAATAACCATGAGAAGAAGACATACATGTTCAAATTGGCTAGCCCTCTTACATATGTATCACTAGTGCCCATTTCTTGAACTAAAGGGGTTCTTATATAGTGTGGCTATTAGGGTTACACCATGTAACTCATGACTTTACCCATTCCTTATGCTCCATGGGTTTTAACCTCCATGGATTATCCATGGATCACCACATGGTTTAAACCCAACATAAAGGAATCTTGGATCATTAGCCCACATATATAAGAATGAATGATTTACACAATCAATTCCCATATATTTAATTAGTCTCTTTTTGATCACTAAATTAAGTCCAAATTAATTATTGATCAATTCTAATTAAATAACATGATTTCATATTAATATATTAGAACTTATAATATATTAATATGTCACAAAATGTCTTTTCCTCATAAACGGTCTATTGAAATGTTCTGATGCCATGCAACCCAAATGGACCATGCCGAGTCGGGTCAAGTACATACCAATTATAGTTATGGACTTAGACACTAATCCAACACCTATACCAGCCTCCAAGTTCCCAAAACCATAGAAATCGTCTCTAAGCCTCCATGGTTGTAAGTTTGAGCTTATGATGTGCATTTTGGTGTTTTTGGGTCATTTCCAAGAAGATGGAGTTTGATGCAAGGTTGTGAATCAAGGATGAACTCATGAATCTGGACTATGTGCTTAATTTCCATCTTGTTTGAGGTAAAAAGCTTTGATCTTGTTCATTGTTGGCTTAGAGCTAGTTTGTATGAGTTTTTGGTTTATTTTGGTCCCAATAATGAAATCTAGTGGTTTGGTACCACTCCAGGAGCTATGAGTTGCCACTCTTGGTGTTTTTGAGGTTCTAGATGCTTAAAGTTGTCTCCTTTGGGGTTTGGAAACCCCCATGCATGAGATGGTGTCCATTTGGTGAAAGTATAATGTTTTATTCTGATGTTGGGCTCTTTTAGGGCATGCAAAGTCATCAAGTCAATGAATTTATGGTTCTAGACGTTCTTTAAGAATTAGATATGTGGTTATGACTCCTGATCTTGAGCATTAAGTGCTTAATGGAGGTTTAGCTAAATGGATGAGTACGCTGGGCATAAAAGTCTGTACGTGCAGCGTACAAGCCAAATTGCATGTACGCTTAGCGTACAGCTGAGTACGCCCTGCGTACTCAGTCAGGAGGATTTTGGCTTTTGGGCTTCGTGTTTGGCTTCCTTTTTGGGCTTGGGTGTTGAGTTCTTGATGGGCCATCATAGTATAAGTGTCTTGGACTAGGAATTTTGGTTGGGATTTAGGGTAAAGCTCATGTAAGGGAGTTTGGCCCCAATTTGGAAAATTGGGCCATAGTTGGGCCTTTGTTGGTTATTTGGCTTTTGGGCCTTTCAGGTTGTGAGTTGGGAATTGGTCTTGGACCAAGCTATGTTAGGGGTAAAATGGTCTTTTTACCATGAGTATGCATATGTGGTTATGGTTTGGAACCCAATTGGTAATTGGGTGTTGTTTTGATATTGACAGTTTGGGGAATCTGTCAGCCATCAGCTAGGGATCGTCTGTATGTTTCGCCAGTACGAGGTGAGTTGTCCTTAATGTACTTGCAGGTCGAAGGCACCAATGCCGGCCCATTGGATTGATATCCTGTTATTCATGTTGCTGTACTGTTATGATCTGTTAGATCAGTATCCTGGTAGATAGGATGTTGCTATGTTGTTATGATCTGTTAGATTGGTATCCTTGTAGATAGGATGTTGTTATGATGTTATGATTTGTTAGATCGGTATCCTGGTAGATAGGATGTTTCTAAGTTGTTATGATCTTTTAGATCGGTATCCTGGTAGATAGGATGTTGCTATGTTGTTATGATCTGTTAGATCGGTATCCTGGTAGATAGGATGTTGTTGTGCTGTTATCATCTGTTAGATCGATATCCTGGTAGATAGGATGTTGCTATGATATTATGATATGTTAGATTGGTATTCTGGTAGATAGGATGTTGCTACGCTTAGTGATCTATAGATCTGTCTGACTGGCTGTAGACTGTTATATGGTTATCTGTTATATGTGCTCATGTTTGATTGGTGGCTGAGGCTTCTCTGCTTTTTGCGTAAGCCAACAGGCCGGGGCATTCCAACCCGATGGTTGAGGCCTGGGGTATTCCAACCCGATGGTTGACTGGACCCATAGTATGTTGGCATTCCAACCCGATGGTTGACTGGACACATAGTATGTTGGCATTCCAACCCGATGGTTAAGGGGCCTGGAGTATTCCAACCCGATGGTTGATTGGACCCATAATATGTTGTTTGTTGTTCATGTTATCTGTTGTGTGTTGGTACTTTGGGGGATACTCACTAAGCGTCGTGCTTAGAGTTTTTGGTTTATCGTTTCAGGTGTTTCAGATATTCATGGCAAGGCGAAGGCGTGACTGTATGAATCCTGACTATATGTCATTGATCTTGGGAGGCACTGATTTCAAATAATGTTTCGAGAACACTATTTTTGTAAATATTTTATTAGTAAAATGATCGTTTTGAAAAGTTTAAAATTGTTGAAATTTATAGGGATGTTACATTTTGGAGACTTTGAGGAGGTAGAGGCTATATACCAAATTCTCTGAATACGAGTTCTGGTTCTGCGAGATGCAGTTTCTGGGGCACCTTTATCACAAAAGATTTCCAATCAAATCATCCAATTTGAAAAACATGTGTAATCGGTCTATAACTTGGTTATAGAAATCGCGAAGACATCCCGACCATCAAAAGATAACATTAAGCGATTAGGTGACCTTTGTCCCACTAGTTCATACAAGAGATGTGCGAGTGTTCTTCAAGATGCATTGCATAGATTTGAGGGTTTGAAAGGATCTTTTATATGTTTTATAATTCTAGTTTTAAAAACATATGATATCATGGTTATTACATGCATATAATAAACCATGGTACCAATTTTTAAAAGAAAATCACTTTTAAAGGTTCTATATAAAAAACTAGTTTTTATATAATTTTAACACGATTAAATTTTAATAGCCGGTATTTAGTTTGAGTGCATTTGGACCTTTTATATCTTTAATAAAACATCCTTTTATTAGTTATATATTTGGAGTTTGTATAAGTTACAAAAATCACCATTTTAAAACATATAATTGAGTTTCAAAATTTGTCGTTAGTAACGTTTTTATAAAACCGGATTACAATTTAAAACAATAACTTGCTGCATCTTATGTCCATATTATAAATTTTGAAAACCAAAGTCCATGTGATGTTTATTTTATGCAAAATTATTTTAGCATGTGAAAAACTAATTTATCAACCACACATATCATAAAATAAACAACACAAACATGCATAAAAATAATTGTGAATAAACATAACCAACTAATGACATTTTTTGTGAGTCAACACAAAAAGTGTCAACTCCATTCCTAAAGCAACATTTTAAGGGACCAAAAAATATTCTTGTAATGTTGTTGTAGAAGGTCTCACTTTACAAAACACTCATTGCTTGAAGCTCCCACTTGACAAAACACTCATTGCTTGCAAAAGATTGGAAAAGCTTCTTGAAAACAATATTTCAGCAACTGTCGCTAAAAGTCTAATAACCCTTAAGAAACAGCATTAGTGACACTTTTTAGAAACGGTCGCTAATTTTCAACATGCTTCTTAATCTCGAAAATTGCTCTTTGGTCTTCAAAAAATGGCTCCAGCTTCATTTCTTGTTATATTATGTACAAATAAATTATTTCTAACAACTAATCTATTACTTACAAAAATAAACCAAGAAAACTAATCTATTTAATTTATTACATACCATATGAATAAATAAATTATTACAACAATTTTTATAATAAAAACGACAAACACAACAACACAACAAGCATAATGGTCGTTGGCTAGTTTATGCACATCATACATATCAACATACACATTAAACAACTTTTGTTTTTCTAAGATAACTTTAAATGACAAAAGATACATGAAACTTTTGCCACATAAAAAAATATAACAATTATAAAGTTATCGTAGAAATATGTATGAACTTATTTTTTATACAAAACCAAGTTATCCATATTCTTAAAAAACTAAGATTTCCAAAAATCTAACCAAACTTGGAGGTGGTTCTCTGATACTAATTGTTGGGTTTTTATTCAAAATTAGTTTAAAAAAACATGATTTTAGCAACGGGAGACTTAGAAATATTGAATAACATAAAACAAGTTTATACCCACAAAGGATCATCTTGCAAGTTGTAGAAAGATTAAAAAACCAACCAAAGAAGAGATGAAGAAATAACAACCTTTGTAGTTCTTTGGGTCCTCTTGGGAGGCTTGGAAACTGATGAAGAATGATGAAATTCGAAGACACCAATAATGAATCAACTTGATGTAGAATGCTAGTTCTTTTGTATAAAACTATTAAGACTATTAAGCTTTATGTTCTTATCAAAATAAGAACATAAAGAGAGCATAAGCAAGTATGAAAGACTTAAAGTCTTCAAGAAAAGTGGATAGAGTAACATGCAAGGAGCATGTTACAGTTTTGACATAGGTAAGTAAAAAGGAATGAAAGCGTCACTACATAAAGCTCATCTTTGGACCATAAGTCCTTAACACTTTAAGAACCCATGCACCTAAAGCCTAACTGTTCCCCATGCTTAAAGTCATACCTTTATTTTTGATTAAACTAGTTAAAACACCATGCTTTAGGTCATACATTTCTTCCATTATTTCGAAAATAAGAAAGCAAAACAAGACAAAATTTTTATATTTTATAAACCAAGTTTATAAAATATAAACTTTAACTTTTTGGTAAAAGGAAAAATAATTTATCTAGTCCTAATAATTGTGCACGACTTAGTAATTCATACCATATGAATTACGTAATGTTACTTGCTAATGAAAATTATTATTTGCTAGAAATTAAATAATTTCCAATTCAATTATAAGATGTTAGTGAATATTTATTAAAATCAATTTCTAATAAATAATCAATTATAATCAATTATGTCCGACAGAAGAGCTATGCAGATAGACGCCACTCAGACCTTAAGTTTCAAGTCGGAGATTTTATGCTCCTGAAGGTGTCGTCGTGGAAAGACTTCATCCGTTTTAGGAAGTGGGGAAAGTTGGGCCATAGATTCAATGGTCCTTTCAGGATCCTTTCCCGGGTGGGAAAGGTTGCATATCGGTTAGATTTATCAACCGAGTTGTGCCAGGTCCATATCACGGTTCATGTCTCTCAACTGCGGAAGTGCTTGGCTGATGATTCTACAGTGGTACCGTTGGATGATATTCAGGTGGACGAGCGCCTGAACTATATGAAGAGACAGTGGTACCAGAAGGGTTCCGAATGGACATGGGAACCCAAGGAGGAGATGAGAGAGCATTACCCCGAGTTATTTACAACAGTGAACTTCGAGGACGAAGTCTGATTCAAGTGGGGGAGAATTATAACACCCGGTTTCTAGGTGCATTTCTTTATATTTAAAGTTTATTTATTATATAAATGTTGGATGTAAGAAGGACTTAGTAAGTCGAGTTACGCAGGGTGTAACTCATTAACTTGGACGTGGGACTTATTGCAGTACACAAGGCGTAACCACGCAGGGTGCAAACCCTAATTTTGAGGTCTTGAACCATATTTAAGTACCATAATCTCTTTGAGTCCCTTCTTACCACCAGCCTCCACCCTCTCCATCAGCCCTCTTAAAAACCTAGCCCCATTTGTGAGAGTTCAAGGCCTTAGTGTGATTTTTGTGTGTTTTTTGAAGAAGGGAGTTCTTTGGAGAAGCATTGGAAGGCCTTAATCTTGAAGATCCAGACTTTGTGCTTCATTATTCACCTCAAGGAGGTATAAATCTTGAACCTTTATGTTTTATTTTGTTAGATCATGAGTTGGTTCATGGTTTGTTATGCTTTTAGTCCCAAGACTTTGGTTGTATCGAGTATGAGAAACTCCATACCTTGCGAGCACCATATTCTATTGTATTTGAGTTGGGGGAGTCATAAAAATGGGAACTCGGGCACTCCCATCCATTCATGCAAGATATCTTAAGCTTTTGAGTGGTCTTTTGAAATACCTGTTTTCTAAAACAGGCTATACCCTACGAATTATAAATCGTTACGAGAAGAACATATGAGATAAATTCTTGAGTTGCTTTAATCTGGGAAATGTTATTCAATAAAATATAGTTGAGAAATGTTGTAGTTCGTGTGATGAGGATTCCGTGGATAAAAAGTTTTCTAAAAACGGAGTCCGTATGAGAAAGTTATGGCAATTTGAAGTTGAGATGAAACTAGGTTGTTATTTTAGGAAAGTTAAAGTTAATAGTCAACTTTTGACCATGACAAGAAATTATGTTTGTCACGATGTGACAATAAGTGTGTCACAACGTGAAATGTGATAAGTCGACGAGGCACGTAGCTGGAGAGTGCGACATGTGGCGAAACCAGGGTTTAACAGGTTGTCATGACATGACACCTATATGGTCACGACGTGACCAACACATATTATAAATATGTGAATTTTTTGTGTCATTTGGATTATTTTGACACATTTGAGCGGAGATGCTGCCCGAGAGTCATTTATGTGACATTATACTTGTGGAGTTATACCGATATGCATGAGATACGGGCTAAGTTACGTGATAGTGGAGGAATATTTTACCCCATTATTTAGTAATTATTATATGTAATAGTTGTCGAAAATTGTTAGAACCAAGTATATGTGACGAGTGTTCGTGATATGGTGCCATTATGGACCTATTGGTAAGCTTTGTGAATAAATCTTACAGTGAGATAGTTAGTCGGGATTGTAAGGGTTGTAAACCCTAATTTTTTAAAGTTGCCCGATGTGGTAGATTTAGTTAACGGCTTACGGGTTAAACCTACTATGGTTATATTATTGTGTTAATGGGTTTGGTGACAAATAGTCACGGAGTATAGTTAATTGTGAGTTATGGCAAGTTCTGAAGAACATGATAATTGTTGGTTAGGTATTGGCAAGTTCTGAAGAACTTGATATGTTTGCCAACAAATTAGGTGAGTAACACTACTCTAACACTTGTTGTTTTGTGATAACTGTGTTTCACAATATGTGAGTTATATTGTTGTGTGAATGATTAAATATCATATTTTTGACATTGTGATGTTATAGAAATATACATGTACCACAGGATGGTATATTTATACGTGCAGGTGAATCAAATGAGAAAGTGATGTTGTTGATGTGTCACAGGTTGACACTGTGTCATTCTTTGATGTGTCATGGGCTGAAACGATGTTATTCATTGATGTGTCACGATCTGACACTATTACTATTCGTTGATGTGTCACGGGCTGACACCGTTGTTATTCGTTGATGTATCACGAGATGACACTGTTGATATTCGTTGATATGTTACGAGCTGATGAGACAATCTTTATATTTATCGATGGGTAACAATTTATAGTTTACATGTGAAGTTATTGTTGATATTTTGTTTGATCTCTTAAAAGAGATTCATGATTTGTTATAGATGAGATCACGCTGTTTATGTTGAATTGTGTGTTATTTGTGTGGTTATGTAATTTAAGTTATTGTAGTTGTTATTCACTAAGCCGTATGACTTACGGTGTTTGTTTTGCAGGTTAGAGATAGTAGTGCCCAACTCGGATCCTGTACTTGTGCCCAATATGAACAATGTTGATAGCTTCTTGTGAACCAGTGTGCCAGTGTACACCAAATATTTTAAAAGTTATTCTTATATAGTAGTTGATCCTAGGGTGTACCTGGTATGAAACATGGGTGTTACAAGTTGGTATTAGAGCTGTGGTTTAAATGAATTAGGTTCATGTAGTGAATGCCTAAACTTAAACCGTTAGTTGGAAAATGTTATTTGATTGTGCCTGGTAGATGTAAGTTATCCAACCGTTGAACAATTAGGGATTTGTGATATATATATATATATATATATATATATATATATATATATATATATATATATATATATATTTCCTTATAAATAATGTTGTAACGCGCGTTGCGGAGAGAGTTATAGCGCCAGGTGTGATACATGTGATGTGCACGTTGTAGTGGGTGTTGCGATACATGACATGGTGTGAGTTATAGTGTATTCTATGATGTATAACGTAATGGATGTTACAATAAATGCTATAACAAGCAGTATTGAAATGGATGTTACGGTGTACGTGGTGCAGAAAGTTATTGTAGTGTGTGATGCAGTGGCAGTTTGGTGTTTGTTGTGAAATTTAAGTGGCATAGATAAGTTTAAAATTTCAGCAAAATAAGCGACATGATAATTAGAGGTTTGTTATATAGCTGAAAAATAAATAGCAATGTTCTTTGTTAATTACGACGTGAAAGAGGAGAGACCACACCATGATCATAAAGTAGAATGCCATAATTGAGTTATAGAGATCATGACGTTATGAGATTGAAATCACGTTGTGATGAAAATAATACCACGACGTGATTAGGTGAAGCGAGTAAATTAGATAATGTGTTTTTAGCTACTACGATGTGACGTAACATAGAAGTGACCCATGGCACGGTTCAGATAGTACCACGACCCTTCTGGTGTTAGAATGGGTTGTTATTGTTGATATATGTGTTTAGTGAAACTCCTGAATTGCAGCGTGGTATTCTAGGATATTCTGGGGACGGAATCTCTTGAAGGAAGGAAGAACTTGTAATACTTGTTTTCTAAAACAGACTATACCCTAAGAATTATAAATCGTTATGAGAAGAACAGATGAGATAAAGCCTTTAGTTGCTTTAATATGAGAAATGTTATTAAACAAAAGGTAGTTGATAAATATTGTAGTTTGTGTGATGAGGATTCCGTGGATATAAAGTTTGCTGAAAACGGAGTCCGTGTGAGAAAGTTATGGCTATTTGATGTTGAGATGAAAGTAGGTTGTTATTTTGGGAAAGTCAAAGTCACCAGTCAACTTGTAACATCTGTTATCTTGGATAAATCGAATTAGGGTTTCGGAGGGTCAAAAGTTTGGATTTTGGAGAATAAGGGGTCCTCAAGACGTGAGGCATGGAGGCTCACGACATGAGGAGGGTCGGATGAATATTCTATCCGCGACTGAGCTCGGGATGTGAGCAATAAGAACACACAACGTGAGGATCGCTGCAGCCCAAGCCCACAGAGTTTTAGGATTTCCCATGTATTTAAGACCCCATAACTCGGTTTTAGTGTTCATTTCTTAGCCTCCACCTTCCCCTAACTCAGAAAAACCCTAACCCTAATCCATCTTGGTGATTTTGGATCTATTTTAGTGTTTTTGTGGCTAGAAAAAGAAGAAGAAGAGGTTCTAGAGTGTTGGTTCAACAAGGAGGCTTCCTCATCATTGTAACATCCGGATTCCCAGGTATAATATTTTAAGTATTTATTTTTGAGGATCATTGATCTACTCGACGAGTTGGTGCGATAACTCGCCGAGTAGGGGCGGGGTGACCACGCGGGTTTAATGATCTATTCGACGAGTCCGGAAGTAGACTCGCCGAGTAGGCGCTGGGAGTGGAAACCCTCAATCCCCGGGTTTGAGACCTATTTAAAGACACTTATGTCCTTCATTTGCAGCCACCTTTCTAGAGAGTGAACTCTAACAAGCTGTGAGTGTGTAGAGTGTGTGTGTGTGTGTGAGAGAGAGAGAGAGAGAGAGAGAGAGAGCTATCTTGAGAAAGTTGGTGTGATCTTGCAAAGAGAAAGAAGATTCTAGCAAAAAGGAACCAGGGGAAGTTGTTGATCTGAGTTATTCAAGCAGGGAGCTTCATTCTGAGGTACCAAATCGAACCCCTTTCTTCCCTATTGTGTAGATTCCATTTGAAGCTAGGAAGCATTAATGGGGTTTCTATGGTATGTTATGCAAGATACACCATGCATGGACGCCAAGTTCAGACCTTTACGTGATCTTTGGGTGTTAGAAGGACAGATCTATAAGTTAGAGAAACAGACCTGCGCCCGAGCGGTGATTTCCCAAGCGGTGATTTCCCAAAATACCCTTACATTATGTGTTATGAGATATTATGTGATATGCTATGCATGCTAGAGTAGGCTAGGTATTCATATCTATGACTAGAGTTGCCTGATTTGTGATGCCTTAGCCTAGGAGATTACTGCTGCTATGAGATAATTCTAGAGTGAGTAGGTAGCAACGAGGAGCTTATGAGTGGCCTACTGGAGGGTAGCCTGATTTTAGTGAGATATAGAGTACTTGTGATCTGGGATCCTAGGAGGAGGACTTGGGGTGAATACCGATGCGTTGTGGAAGGTAGTATAGGGCCCGTACTACTGGAAACACCGGATCGGTGAGCAGTCCAAGTAAGAATCCTTAGGGTACTAAAGAACAAGTAGGGTTGAGTATCGAGTGCGGGTATACTCGAGCGAGTCTCTGATTCCTTTTGTGTTGTGTTTCAGAGACATCATGGTTGGAACGCGCCACAACCCAGGAGCCAGTGGTACTAGTGATGGGGAGATCCGTAGGCTGATTCATGAGGAGGTGGTTACAGCCATTCGAGCTGAGATTCCTGAGATGTTTGGGTCTATCAAGACCACATTGATTGAGATGTTTGACGAGCGGTACGCCTCTCTTACCGAGGCTGCTGTTGCTGCAGCCACCGTAGCCGTCGCCGCTGCCAGGCCACAAGGGGGTGACTCGTTGCTGTACCGAGAGTTCAGCAACACGAAGCCACCAGAGTTTGATGGGACTCAGGATCCGATAGTCGCGATGAGGTGGATCTCTGACATTGAGGGATGGTTCTACACCTGTTCTTGTCCGGAGCATCTGAGAGTATGGTTCGCGCTGAACCAGCTTCGCTTGGGGGCGAAGGACTGGTGGAAGTTTGTGACGGCTGACTTCACTCCTGTAGAGATTACCGCGGTGACCTGGGAGAGGTTCACCACCATGTTCCAAGATGATTATGTTCCCCCGGTGGAGAGGGAACGTCTAACACAGGAGTTCTTTTCCCTCAAGCAGGGGGCGGAGTCCGTGACTGTGATTACACGGATGTTTCATGAGAGGTCGTTGTTTTGCCCTGAGCATGTGTCTACCGAGCAGGTACATATGAGTCGATATCTGAGCATACTGAGGAGAGACATTCGTGAGTTCGTGGCGAACTCGACATACCGGACATTTTCCGAGCTCCAGGCAAATGCTCGGAAGAGGGAGATTGAGCTGGAGACTCAAGCCAGGGAGGAGGCTGAGTCTCAAAGGAGGGATAGGCGGCCGGTTCAGTCTCAACCGACATCCAAGCGGGAAAAGCCCGCTGATTTGAGGTCTGGAGGCCAGAAGGGCCGCACTTGTAGGAAGTGCGGCAAGACTCATGATGGGACGTGCAGAGCGGGTGTGTGCTACAAGTGTGGGAAAGAGGGGCACATCGCGAGGGATTAACCCAATGGATTTTCGGTTTGCTTTCACTGCAACCAGATGGGCCATCAGAAAGCCAAGTGCCCACAGCTACTTCAGGGATCCGCACAGGGATCTGCACCTGCTGCTAGAGCTACCGAGGCCCGGCCAGCGAAGGCCGAGGCACCGAAGGCTCGCAGGAGAGCCTTTCAGTTGACAGCGGAGGAGGTCCGCTCAGCGCCCGATGTCGTGGCTGGTATGTATTCATTTAATTACTTTTTCTTAGTTTGAGATATTGTTCTTTTATTGTGGTATGCATAGGTACTTTTCTTGTGAGTTCTGTACCTACTTTTGTGTTATTTGACTCGAGTGCGAGTCGATCTTTCGTGTCCTTAGCATTTTTCCAGCACATCAGTACCCGACGAGAGGTGTTGAGTTGGCCTCTGCGAGTTTCTATAACCGACGAGCGAGCGGTGTATGCTACTGATGTGATTCGAGGATGTGTACTCGAGATTTTCGGTGTTGAGTTCCCGATAGATCTGGTGCCGATTGTGATGGGGGATGTCTGTGTCATCGTGGGCATGGACTGGTTGAGCCAATTTGGAGTTGTTATCGACTGCGAGCGTTAGTTGGTGGCCATACGAGACCCTAGTGGGGAGTACTTACGGTGTACGACGAGGGTACCCGATCTGGGTCAGCATTTTGCTCGGCTGCCAGAGCGAGGCAGAGTCTACAGCAGGGCTGTAGAGGGTTTGTAGCCTATGTGATGGATACGCAAGTTACCGCGGAGAGGCCGAGTTCTGTCGGTGAGGTACCAATAGTGCGAGAGTTTCCGGATGTTTTCCCCGAGGAGTTGCCGGGTGTGCCTCCCGAGAGGCAGGTGGAGTTTCACATCGATTTGATTCTGGGGGCGGCGCCTATTGACAAGGCACCCTATTGCCTTGCGCCACCGGAGATGCAGGAGTTATCCTCACAGCTTCAGGAGCTATTGGGGAAGGGATTCATCCAACCGAGTAGCTCGCCGTGGGGAGCGCCGATCCTTGTTGTCAAGAAAAAGGATGGTTCACACCGGATGTGCATTGATTACCGGGAGTTGAACAAGTTAACGGTCAAGAACCGTTATCCATTGCCGAGGATCGACGATCTGTTCGATCAATTTCAGGGTGCGTCCTGGTTTTCCAATATAGATTTGAGGTCTGGATATCACCAGATGAGGGTGCATGATGAGTATATCCAGAAGACGGCGTGCAGGACTCGTTATGGGCATTACGAGGTCGTGGTGATGCCTTTTGGGCTCACCAATGCACCAGCGGCGTTCATGGACCTCATGAACCGAGTGTGTAGGCCGATGTTGGATCGATCGGTAATTGTGTTCATCGAAGACAATCTAGTGTATTCGAGGTCCAGAGAGCAGCATGAAGAGCACCTGAGGGAGATCCTTGGAGTATTGAGATCGGAGAGGCTTTATGCCAAATTCTCCAAGTGTGATTTCAGGTTATGAGAGGTCCAGTTCTTGGGACATCTCCTTAATCAGAATGGGATATTGGTCGATCTGGCCAAGATTGAGGCTGTGATGAGTTGGGAGGTGCCGAGATCCCCCACCGAGATCAGAAGTTTTCTAGGGTTGGCTGGCTATTACCGGAGATTTATCAAGGATTTCTCCAAGATTGTCGTTCCCTTTACTACATTGACCCGGAAGGGCGTTGCTTTTTCTTGGGGTCTAGAGCAGCAGACCCTGTTTGAGACCCTTCGCCAGAGATTATGCGAAGCCCCAGTGTTAGCCCTTCCGGAGGGAATAGAGGATTTCGTGGTGTATTGTGATGCGTCTATATCGGGGTTGGGTGCGGTCCTTATGCACAGGGGGCACGTGATAGCATACACATCAAGGTAGCTGAAGCCTCATGAGACGAGGTATCCCACCCACGATTTGGAGTTGGGGGGCAGTGGTGTTCGCCCTCAAGATATGGCGCCATTATTTGTATGGGGTTCGGTGTACTGTATACACGGACCACAAGAGTTTGAAGTATCTGATGGATCAGCCCAACCTGAACATGCACCAGAGGAGATGGTTGGATGTGGTAAAGGATTATGACTGTGAGATCCTGTACCACCCGGGCAAGGCTAACATGGTAGCCGATGCTCTGAGCCGCAGGGCGGAGAGAGCCCCGATTCGAGACATATGCATGAGGATGACGGTGATGACTCCGATATTAGATACCATTCGAGAGGCCCAGGCAGAGGCTGTGAGACCGGAGAACCTCAAGAGAGAGCGGGTGGTTGGACAGGTATCCGATTTTGTGACGGATAGCCGAGGGCTGAGGACCTTTCGAGGTCGGATTTAGGTGCCTTATACGGGCGGGGCATGTAGCACTCTGATGGAGGAGGCGTATAGATCGAGATTCTCGATCCATCCCGAGGCCACTAAGATGTATTTGGACCTGAAGAGAGACTACTGGTGGCCCTGTATGAAGAAGGATGTTGCATGGGTAGTAGAGAGGTGCTTGACCTGTCGTCGGGTTAAGGCCGAGCACCAGTGTCCGCATGGCAAGTTGCAGCCGCTAGAGATTCCCCAGTAGAAGTGGGAACAGATTTCTATGGATTTCATCACCAAATTGCCGAGGACCGCGAGGGGTGTTGATGCAATTTGGGTGATTGTGGACTGAATGACGAAGAGTACTCACTTCCTGCTATCAGTGAGAGCTCTTCTACAGAGAGGCTGACAGAGATATACGTGAGGGATGTGGTGTCGTGGCATGGAGTACCGATCTCGATTGTGTCAGACCGAGATGTACGTTTTACTTCCAGGTTCTGGAGGAAGTTCCATGAGGAGTTGGGTACGAGACTACACTTCAATACAACTTACCACCCACATACGGAAGGACAGAGTGAGCGGAAGATACAGACGCTCGAGGACATGCTTCGAGAATGTGTCATGGACTTCGGTGGAAGTTGGGACACATACCTACCTTTGGCTTAGTTTTCTTACAACAACAACCATCACTCGAGCATTGGTATGCCTCCCTTTGAGCTTCTATATGGGAGGAGGTGTCGCACTCCCATCTGTTGGGGTAAGGTGGGGCAGAGAGTTATGGGCAGCACTGAGATAGTGCTGAAGACGACCGAGCAGGTTTAGCAGGTCAAACAGAGGTTACTGACAGCGCAGAGTCGTTAGAAGAGTTACGCGGATAGACGACGATCCGAGCTTGAGTTCCAGGCCGGAGACTTTGTGCTTCTGAAAGTTTCCCCATGGAAAGGAGTGATCCGGTTTAGGAAGCGGGGCAAGTTGGGGCCTCGATACATTGGACCTTTCAGGGTGATTGCCAGGGTAGGCAAGGTAGCATATCAGGTAGAGCTACCTGAGGAGTTTAGTCAAATCCATAGCACCTTCCACGTGTCCGAGCTGCGGAAGTGTGTGGCCGATGAGACGGAGGTAGTTCCATTAGAGGACATTCAGGTGGATGCGAGCCTGAATTACATCGAGAGGCCGGTCGCGATCCTAGATCGGAAGGTGAAGGTTCTGAGGAACAAGGAAGTGCCCCTAGTTCAGGTCCAGTGGCAGCATCGGAGAGGGTCCGAGCTAACTTGGGAGCCGAAATTGGAGATGTGGGAGTAGCATCCAGAGTTATTTGCGGAGCACGACTTCGAGGGCGAAGTCTGATTCTAGTGGGGGAGAATTGTAACATCCGGATTCCCAAGTATAATATTTTAAGTATTTATTTTTTAGGATGATAACGTCTATTTTATGCATATATTTATGATGTTTTCTTATTATTTTATACTATGTTTTTATGTTATTAAGAACTAAAAGATACTTAATATGTTTTGAAATATTCAATTACAGTTAAAATGGGAGCTGGAATACAAAAGGAAGAGAATGGAGCTGAAAAGATGCAAAAAGGATATTGCTGGCAGATTGACCCCTCTTCAGTGTTTCGGGTATATCTGATGACTCTTAGGTCCAATTGACGAGATTCAAAATCTTTTGAAAACTAGACGAAATTTCCTACGACTTATGTGAGAAGGCCTTTTTGCTAATTCGACATTTATCTTATCCAAAATCGGCCTTGAAGATAAAGCATAAACGCTGGACGAAAATTCCATCCAAGTTACTTATTCCCCAAGCACCACTTACCTTATTTTTATTTGCTTAATCCCTAAGCCAACATTAGTTTCCTTATTCCTATCCAACTCTAATATTCCATATTAATTCCATCTCCATTCAACTATAAATACCCCATATCATTCACCCATTTTGATAATCTAGGATATTCCACTTCGACTTGTGCAACAAGAAAACTTCATAGCTGCCATTTTGAGGGTCTAGAAGGCGGCCGGATGGCCGTTAAGCTGATAAGCAAAGATCTAAGGGATTGGAGAGCGGATCGTGACGGTAATCATGTGGTTTGTTATCGTGACCATGTTTAGCATTCCATTGTGATGCCACTATGTGTTTACTTTCTGATTTTGGTGTTAAAACCATTTGCTTTGTGTTTATGATTAGATGAAACCTTAATTTATGGATTAATTGCTATTTGGATTTTTTTTATTCGTGTTTAATTTATCTTGTTAAGCTTGTTAAAGATCCTTATGTATTGATGATAATTATTTTCTGTTAAATATCAAGTTATTGAGTTGCATGAACATCTTCTTAATTGCTTGAATCATATAGTTTTGTGAACATAAGATTACATGCCTAGGAATAGTGAACATGAAACTAGGGTTAACTAGAAAATAAGTAAATTAATGTGTGAGTATATGTGACGACCAATCACATATAAGTTGATTGAACTGACAAATTTAATTAACTATTATTACAAGTCTTGCTTGATACGAACTGAACATTAGGAAACATGTTAGTTTAATCAATTGATCACTGCTTGAATTGACTTGTTTGCTAAAGGATTAGTAATAGTGAACATGAACCTAATCATTTTAGAAATCGGTGAACATGAATAAATAAATCTGTGTGTGCAATTATCTATGATTTTAAGATGTAATTTGGCTAAACCAAAGTACCTAAAAAGATTTGTCTTCCTGTCAGTTTATCGAGATTTACTATTTAGTTGTTCGTTTGAGATTTAATAAACCCTTTCTTTACTGCTTTTGTGTGTTTTGTGTAACCTATAATCAAACATTTTAAATTAATTCACTACTGTTCCCCTTGAGTTCGACACCCTTGCTTATCAAAGCTATACTATACTCGATCGGGTTCACTGCCTGTAATGTGAGGTTTAGATGCGATAAATTAGGAATTATAAATAAAAAACTAGTGCATTAAATATTGACATCAACTTTTTTGCGCCGTTGCCAGGGAACGATTTTCAATTAATTTAATTTGTTTGATTATTCCTTATTTGTTTTTAATTATTCGTTTTATTTTATTTTTATTTTATTTACGTTGATATTATGTCACTTGTCAGGAAGGTTTTTGTTGGTATGTGCAGGAATTCGTGATCATACGCATTGTTTGGTTTTACTTTTTGCATGGGTTTCGAGATTGGAAGCGATTAGAGAATTTTTGACTTGTTTAGTCTACTACTTTGGTGATTTGTCCAACTCAATCCACGAGGCGTAGTATAGCGAGGCGTATCGTGGTGGTTAAGTGGAAGACCAAACTCTTACTACTCTTGACTAGTTGGGTCAACTCTTGTTCTGCTTTTTAGTTAATGGTGCAAAGAAAACAAAGGAAATAGTCTGGCAGGTCCCGAAAGTTTTTGTTTTCACAAACCACCTCTTGCATGTAAGGGATTTAATCAACAATTGTTGCTTGATTTCAACGAAGACGAGTGATCGTGATATCCTTTTTAGTTATTTTGGTTTGCTATTTTTTTTTGTTATTTTAGTGAGTTTTTATTTTTATTTTTATTTTTAGTTTGTTTAAATTTTGTTTTCCATGTTGATGCTCTTGATGTTTCAGATCTTTGCAGAATTTTTTCCCTTTAGATGCTTTCGGAAATTTCAACAATTGGGGTCGAATGCTGATTTGTCACGAGAGAAAAAGTCGTGTGAGAGTTTGAAGTTTACAATCGAGAGCCATGACTTTTAATAAGTGTGGGGTGCGTGTCGATATTGTGAGAGTTTATTATATAAAAGAGTGGCATTTCTACCATACATTGATTCCTATGGCATGGATGAGCTGTTCCCACACCATGGAGTTTTATTTTGACGCAAAGAAGAATTATTGTCCCGACTGCCACGACATGGTTGACACTTTCCTATGTCGTGGGGGAGTTTTTCATTGCGAAAGGAGACTGCCATTCTCGATACCACAACGTGGCCACCAATTACCACGCATGGCCATGCTATTATTCTTAATATAGATTTTACTTCACTCGACGACACGACGTGGTCGACACTTTCCCACGTCATGGTTACTATACATTGCATTTATTTGCAATCTTTTGCACCACATTTTAGAAGTCGGCGTTCTTGATTTTATTTACCGGCAAATTCAGAACCAGCAGTTCCAGTTTCCAGTCTTCCAGCAAATTTATGGAGCAACTTTTAGCAGCCCCATTCGCTCTCGTCATTCCTACCCCAGGGGAGTCTGTTCCTTTTTCTCCTTTTTACTATTTTTATGTGCTTAATTAGTTTTAGCAGACAATGAGGGCATTGTATGAAATAAGTGTGGGGTAGGGGTCGAAAAAGTAATTAAAATTGAAAATTTAAAAATTGATAGATTAGGTAAATTTAAAAATTTAAAAACTTGAAATAATAGTTTAATTTTGGAAAATCTAGTGATAATTTTAGTTTTTGCTAATATTGTATGAGATGATTCGATGAGAACCCAAATGTTTACTTGAGCCTACACATGTTATAGTGTATTTGTGGCTTCCCATTTCCTAGTGAAAAGTCATGAGATATGAAAGGTAATCTGGTAGTTTATATGGCATAATATGTCTCGCAGCCTAAAGCTGAAATCCATCCAGGAAAGCTTATGTAGTCATTGCACATAGACTAATACCATTAGCCAATAAGGGTTGAAGTTAAGCGTCCCTGCTTAAGCATGTAGGTTTTGAGTGAAAAATAAAGTGAGATACATGTAAAAAAAAAGAGAGAGAAATTACAAGTAAAATTTGTAAAGAATTTTTGGAGCAGTCAAAATATGAAGATCAAAGATCAAAAAAAAATCTAAAGAAATCAAAAAGTTGAAGATACCAAAGATCAAACAAAAAAGTGGTGAATTCAAAGAAACGAAAGCAAATATCAAATATTCAAAGAAGTAAAGAATTCAAAGAGCTCCATTGTGGTATCAAAAGTTGTAATTTCTAGATTATGTATGCTTGGGTAGCTTTACAAAAATACCTTGAGGTTAAGAAAGATTTCTGAGGATTGATTCGGATGGTTGCAAAAATGAATGTCGTATAAGCTAAGGGGTGAAGGTTCATAAAGATTGTGAGTATTTAGGAGTGGGAAGTTCTTAGGAATTGTAGACACAAATACATGCATTGCGGTCTTGGGATAATGGATGGGTTTGAAATGGATTATTCTATGCAATATTGGTGAGATAATAAAATAAGTTTTGCTTGAGGGCAAGCAAAAGGCTAGTGTGGGGTAGTTTGATAACGTCTATTTTATGCATATATTTATGATGTTTTCTTATTATTTTATACTATGTTTTTATGTTATTAAGAACTAAAAGATACTTAATATGTTTTGAAATATTCAATTACAGTTAAAATGGGAGCTGGAATACATAAGGAAGAGAATGGAGCTGAAAAGATGCAAAAAGGATATTGCTGGCAGATTGACCCCTCTTCAGTGTTTCGGGTATATCTGATGCCTCGTAAGTCCAATTGACGAGATTCAAAATGTTCTGAAAACGAGACGAAATTTCCTACGACTTATGTGAGAAGGCCTTTTTGCTAATTCGACATTTATCTTATCCAAAATCGGCCTTGAAGATAAAGCATAAACGCTGCACGGAAATTCCATCCAAGTTACTTATTCCCCAAGCACCACTTACCTTATTTTTATTTGCTTAATCCCTAAGCCAACATTAGTTTCCTTACTCCTATCCAACTCTAATATTCCATATTAATTCCATCTCCATTCAACTATAAATACCCCATATCATTCACCCATTTTGATAATCTAGGATATTCCACTTCGACTTGTGCAACAAGAAAACTTCATAGCTGCCGTTTTGAGGGTCTAGAAGGCGGCCGGATGGCCGTTAAGCTGATATGCAGCAAAGATCTAAGGGATTGGAGAGCAGATTAGTGACGGTAATCATGTGGTTTGTTATCGTGACCATGTTTAGCATTCCATTGTGATGCCACTATGTGTTTACTTTTTGATTTTGGTGTTAAAACCATTTGCTTTGTGTTTATGATTGGATGAAACCTTGATTTATGGATTAATTGCTATTTGGATTTTTTTTATTCGTGTTTAGTTTATCTTGTTAAGCTTGTTAAAGATCCTTATGTATTGATGATAATTATTTTCTGTTAAATATCAAGTTATTGAGTTGCATGAACATCTTCTTAATTGCTTGAATCATATAGTTTTGTGAACATAAGATTACATGCCTAGGAATAGTGAACATGAAACTAGGGTTAACTAGAAAATAAGTAAAGTAATGTGTGAGTATATGTGACGACCAATCACATATAAGTTGATTTAATTGACAAATTTAATTAACTATTATTACAAGTCTTGCTTGATACGAACTGAACACTAGGAAACATGTTAGTTTAATCAATTGATCACTGGTTGAATTGACTTGTTTGCTAAAGGATTAGTAATAGTGAACATGAAACTAATCATTTTAGAAATCGGTGAACATGAATAAATAAATCTGTGTGTGCAATTATCTATGATTTTAAGATGTAATCTGGCTAAACCAAAGTACCTAAAGAGATTTGTCTTCCTGTCAGTTTATCGAGATTTACTATTTAGTTGTTCGTTTGAGATTTAATAAACCCTTTCTTTACTGCTTTTGTGTGTTTTGTGTAACCTATAATCAAACATTTTAAATTAATTCACTACCGTTCCCCTTGAGTTCGACACCCTTGCTTATCAAAGCTATACTATACTCGATCGGGTTCACTGCCTGTAAGGTGTGGTTTAGATGCGATAAATTAGGAATTATAAATAAAAAACTAATGAATTAAAAATACACATCAGAGGATCATTGATCTACTCGACGAGTTGGTGCGATAACTCGTCGAGTAGGGACGGGGTGACCACGCGGGTTTAATGATCTACTCGACGAGTCCGGAAGTAGACTCGCCGAGTAGGTGCTGGGAGTGGAAACCCTAAATGCCCGGGTTTGAGACCTATTTAAAGACACTTAGGCCACCTTTCCAGAGAGTGAACCCTAACAAGTTGTGAGTGTGTAGAGTGAGAGAGAGAGAGCTATATTGAGCTAGTTGGTGTGATCTTGCAAAGAGAAAGAAGATTCTATAAAAAGGAACCAGGGGAAGTTGTTGATCTGAGTTATTTAAGCAGGGAGCTTCATTCTGAGGTACCAAATCGAACCCCTTTCTTCCCTATTGTGTAGATTCCATTTATTGAGGATTAGGGCTTGAATCACCTCCTTATTGGGGTCTTGATTGCATCAAACCCCTCTTGTCAACGTGTATTATAGATCTGGACCTTCCTAGGTCCAGAGAGCCAGAAAGTATGAAGCTTTACTGCTTTAGTAGAGAAATCATAGGGTTTTGAAGCTAGGAAGAATTAATGGGGTTTCTATGGTATATTATGCAAGATACACCACGAATGGATGCCAAGTTCAGACCTTTACGTGATCTTTGGGTGTTAGGAGGCCAGATCTATAAGTTAGAGAAACAGACCTGACCTCAGAAGGTCGTTTGAACATTGTCATGGAGGAAACTCGCCGAGTCCATGAAGGGACTCGACGAGTCGGATGGTGTTGCTCCACGATTCGTGATAAGTAGTAACTCATCGAGTGAGAGGTTAACTCGACGAGTCGAGTGAGGCCTTAGGAGGATTCAGAGGACACGCATGGACTCCCCGAGTCTGGTCAAAGTTGGACCGTTGACTGGAGTTGACTTTCGGTAACTTTTAGGGTTTGGTCAACATTTGGACATTGGACCATTGGAGGGGTAAAATGGTATTTTTCCCTTCTGAGAGATTATAGGAAGGGATTTATCTAGCCTATGAGAATCATTGTTAGTTAGAGGTAAATTACTTTATGTGATTAGGCGGAGGCTAGATCAGTATTCCGAGTTCGAGACTTTCTGAGGTTATCCGAGGTGAGTCTTCTCACTATACATTACCTAGAGTGGTATATATGTGCAGACCGGAGGGTCTTATGTGTACGTGTATGTTGTGATTTATGTGCTTTGTGTTATATGTATGCTATGTGTTATATAGAACAGACCGGAGGGTCCAGCGACTTATGAGGCCAGAGGGTCCTCGATCAGACTGGACCGGAGGGTCCAACGATTTAGACCGGAATGGAGGGTACAACGAGCTAGACCGGACCGGAGGGTCCAATGAGCTACGGGACTGGAGGGTCCCGCTGAGACACAGTGACCAGAGGGTCATACCGAGTTGTAGCCTCGAGTGGCTTATGTGCTGTATGTGGTATTTTGGGGAACTCACTAAGCATTTATGCTTACCGTGTTATGTGAATTGTGTTTCAGGTACTAGCGAGGATCGCGGGAAGGCGCCGACATGATTTGTACACACTGGATGAGGATTATGTTTTGAGATTCTGGGATATGTTTTATTGTGATGATTTGATACACATGAGATTTTGAGATTATTATATGAGTTTTATTGTGTAGGAAAAATTAAAAATTGTTTTAAAATTTACGTCATTATAATCATCATCTTGTGCACATCTTGGACCATTGTAAGTGTCTAAGATCCAATCTTTATTAGCTCAAATTGCTAGATCTAAGTTCTAAGCTCCTCTTTGCCATTTTATATGAGATTTCATGCTTGGGTCCATAAAATTGACAACTTTATGGATCAATGAGTCATTCTCTATAATTTATTCATATGGATCAGCAGTATGGTTATAATTTATGAATCTTGTTTGATTTTGGGGCCATTTCTTGTCATTTTGACCTAAGATGGGTTTAGGACATGCGTGGGGAATGCATTCCCATAAAGTAATCGTTTTTATTGGCCTTTGGAGTCCTTGTTAGCTTCAGGATGAAGTAGGATTTAAGGATTAATGGATTAAGGACTTAAAGGTTGGGTTTTTAGCCTCATACTGTTCTCACGACGTGAGAACAAGGTCTCACGACGTGAGAAGCGTTTGGTCCCCGTTTCTTGTCATCTGCTTAGGGCTCACGACGTGAGATAGGATTCTCACGATGTGAGGGCATCCCCATTGATTTTCCCTTGACTGAGTTGGCTACGTTGAGTCGTGAGGAGTTGGGATCTGATTGAGTGAGTTCTCACAACGTGACCAAGGCTAGTCACGACGTGAGATGTGGTTTTTGGGCTTTTAGTCCTTGTTAGGCCCTAGTTTTCTATTTGTGGGCCTTTTTGGTACTTGGGCCCATTTGGAACTTTAGGTATCTTTTAGAAAGTTGGGCTATAATGGGCTTTTGATGCTATTGATGGGCCTCGGATTGTGGGACAAGTGAGGAAATGCTAAAATGGACTTTTACCCTGAGTGTTGAACAATCGGACTTGGATCCTAGCTATGGGTTGTGGACCAATTATTAATTTGGTATTATTTGTTGGTGCTAGCGCGGGGGATTCTCTTGATCGACAGATCGAGTTTTTTCTGAGATATTCGGCAGTTTGAGGCGAGTTTCCTCAGTGTGTTTAGCGGGTCGTAGGCACTAATGTTGTCCCATGATTATTATGTTAGGATGCTAGATATTTGCGTGACTCTTGCATATGTTATGTGTTGGTATGTATACCGAGCGGGGCTCGATGTCAGGCGAGGCCCGTGACTGTATTGTATGTTATTGACTTTGTGGTTATCATACATGTTAGCATGATCATATGTTTATATGTATATATCTGTACTGGACGGGGCCCGATGTCAGGGGGCCCTAATGAATGATAGATCTGTAACCCGAGCTAGGCTCGATGTCGGGCAGGGCCCGAGGCCGAGTGTGACTCAATGTTAGGCGAGGCCCGATGAAGGGTGGGGGCCCAGTATGTGGCTACTATGTGTGGAATGCGGTATTTTGAGGAACTCACAAAAGGGAAGGGCCAAGTATGTGGTTACTATGGTTATGTTTTCAGGTACTTCCGGTTACTATGGTTACTATGGCCTAGTATGTGGTTACTATGGTTATGTTTTCAAAAGGGAAGGGCCCGACTTAATCGCAGTACATCCACCCATGTTTCCACATTACGATGATTTTGGGATTGTACTCTGATAACCGTTTTCTTATACATTACTTTTGAAATATTTAGAAAAGGGTATTGAATGTTGACTTAAAGATAATTAATGATTTGGTTGAATTAAAAATGAAATTTTTACCTCATAAATTTTGGGTCGTTTCACAACTTTTGACCATCATGACGTGACAATAAGTGTGTCATGATGTGAAATGTGATGAGTCAACGAGACACATGGCTGGAGAGTGCGACACGTGGAAAAACCGGTGGGTTTAAAATGTTGTCACGACGTGACACCTATATGGTCACGATGTGACCAAAACAGATTATAAATATGTGCATTTTTGGTGTCATTTGGAGGATTTTGACACATTTGAACGGAGATGCTTCCCCAGAGTCATTTATGAGATATTATACCGGTGGAGTTATACAAATATGCATGAGATATGGGCCGAGTTACGTGACCGTGGAGGTATCTTTTACCCCATTATTGAGTAAATATTATATGTGATAGTTGTCGTTAATTGTTAGATCTGAGTATATGTTAAAAGTGTTCGTGATATGGTGCTATTACGGACCTGTTGGTAAGATTTGTGAATAAATCTTACAGTGAGATAGTTAGTCGGGATTGTGAGGGTTGTAACCCCTAATTTATTAAAGTTGCCTGATATCGTAGATTTAGTTCACAGCTTACGAGTTAAGCATATTATGGTTATATTATTGTGTTAATGGGTTTGGAGACAAACAATCATAGAGTATAGTTAATAGTGAGTTATGGAAAGTTTTGCAGAACTTGATAATTGTTGGTTAGGCATTGGCATGTGATGAACTGGATAGCAGAGTAGGTCAAGGACCAAAGTTGATATGCCTGCCAACTAATCAGGTGAGTAACATTACTCTAACACATGTTGTTTGTGATAATTATGTGTCACAATATGCGAGTTATATTGTTGTGTGAATGATGGAATATCATATTGTTGATATTGTGATGTTATAGAAATATACATGTACCACAAGATGGTATATTTATATGTGCAGGTGAATCAAATGAGAAAGTGATGTTGTTGATGTGTGACGGGTTGACAATGTGTTATTCGTTGATGTGTCACAGGCTGACACGATGTTATTCATTGATGTGTCACGGGCTGACACTATTACTATCCGTTGATGTGTCATAGGTTGACACCATTGTTATTCGCTGATGTGTCACACAATGACACTGTTGATATGTTACGAGCTGACGAGACGATCTTTATGGTTATCGATGGGTAACAATTTATAGTTTACCTGTGGCCAGTACGATCCCTGGTGATAGCTTCTTGTACTCCAGTATGCCAGTGTACACCAAATGTTTTAAAAGTTATTATTATATAGTAGTTGATCCTAGGGTTTACTTGGTATGAAAACATGGGTATTACATCTTTGGACTTAGGGTTTGGCTTTATAACCTATTGAGCCATGAAAATGCATAAAGTTTGTGACTTTATCAGTTAAGACATCTATTAGGTGCAGATTTGAGAATTACACGTTTGGTCTTAAACAGTCGGGTTACGTAGGGTGTAATCCGGGTTATGCAGCGCGTAACCTGTTTGCCACCCGTTTTCTGGAGTAAGACTCTATACCCAACGTAGAGCTTGATTACATAGCGTATGGGTCAACAAGTTTGACCATTGAACTTTTGACGGGTTGGGTTTTGGTCAAATGTGATGGTTTAGGACTTAGAAGGGAAATATGGCCTTTTGCCCAAATAAGGATTTGTGATGGTATTATGGACTTGCTATGTTGGGTCAATTACCTTAATTATTAATTATGGTTTGGTTTTGATATGTATAATGTGAGGAGATTCTCGTACCAGCAGCTTGGGTGTGAGATTTACCTGTTATTGATTGAGGTGAGTCTTCTCACTATACTGTAAGACACTATGTGTAATATGTGCATGTTATCTTTGTGACTCTTGTTGTATGCCTGTATGTTATATATATGTGGGATGAAATAGACCCGAGGGTAAAGTAGACCTGTACAGTTTAAAAATATGGACAAAGTCAGTAGAGACTCGGGGGTGAAATAGACTCGTTCGGTTGAAAAACACTAATTGAGTTGAAATAGACTTGGGGGTGAAATAGACTTGGGGACGAGATAGACATGTCATAGCTTGAAGCTGATATGTATGTATGGTATGCGGTATTTTAGGGAAACTCACTAAGCTTTGTGTTTACGGTTTATATTTAAAGTGTTTTTCAGGTACTTTCGGTTCCAAGGGGAAGAGCTTGACGTGATTGCATCGCATCCATCGGTGTTCCGCAGTTTATGATATGATTTGTATTCTGATAACTATTTCATACATTATCCCACTTTGATTGTTTTAGAATGACTGATTGATGGTTTTGGTTGATTTAAAACAAAAAAATTTTACTTAGTATTTTTGGGACGTTACATGTAGGAGGCGGTTGTCAGCGTAATGGGCTAGAAGGTAGACATAAAAAATGGGTTTTCACTTTTTTGGTTCAATAGGGATTAATCTGATTTTCATTTGCATTTGATCACCGAAAGGGAGGACAAGGAAGGTAATTGGATCTTGGTGAAGAGGAAGAATGGATCAGGGGGTACGTGATAGAGGTGTGGCTGGGAGATAACGATAGGGCTCATTTTAGTTTGTTACATATTATTAATGAATATATAACAAATAAATTAAAAAATGGACAATAACAATATAGTCATTTTAGGTGTGGTATGGACTGTACGCTAAACAAAACTGAAATACAATGATGTTCCAAATTAAAAAAATAAGTTAAAGACCAAACGTACAAGTTACCTTAAACCACAAAGATCATTCATGCAATTTACTCTAGATTTTAATTAACCTTTAGAAGAAAACCCCAGTAGTATAATGTATATAATATAGGTGGGGATCACATAAATGGGTCCTTGTCCCTTTTCGTGGAGTCTATAACAACTCATTCCGAGCTAGTTGGTTTGTACTTAGTTTATAAATATTCGAAAGTGAATGTCATTTTTATTTAAACTATATAAAAAATGATAAGTTTAATCAATATTAACTACATTTAACTATTAACTTTTATATTTGTATTGATGTTTTAGTGTGTATATATATATATATATATATATATATATATATATATATATATATATATATATATATATATCTTTTACTAAAAAAAGAAATTAGCATAAATACAATTAAATATATCAAAACTCAGATCATATAATATATTTAGATGAAAATACTGATTTTCACTATTATATACTATTATATACGGTGTACGATATCAAATCTTGAAAATTAGTAATTAAAATTAGTAATTTATGTAAAGTTTCATGACGACAAAAAAATTAGCATTCTGATATACCGAAAATACAAAAAATGTATTTGAACACAAGATGAAAGGGAGGTGAAGATCTATCAGTGACATCAACGAAAATATTTTATAATGTGACACCTATAACAGACGATTATACATGTTAGGATGAACTCTATGTTAGAAATTTGGGTATAGAAAGGCTTGAAAATTCTGAGAATCGTGATTATCACTTTCAAATCGAAGTATTTGGGTGGTACTCTCAAATCCTCAATTGGATAAGACTCAGAGAGACAAGAACAGAGAGTGTTTGATGATATTTTCGTATGCACCAGAAATGAGACCAAAACCAACTTTAAGATCTTGTCTGAAAATTGTCATATGACAGTTTTAAACTGTCATAAAACCATAAAAACTGACGTAAAAAGATATTTGGATAAGGGTCAAATAAATGGTCAATTATCTGAAAAACCAATTTTCAGCTCGACCCCAGCCAGGGGCTGCCGCCCCTTGGACCTCGCTCCCAAGGGCGCTTCCCCCGGATCCTCGTTCGTTCAGGGGCTTCGCCCCTAAATGACAGTGTACTTTGAAACTTGATCAAACTTAAACAAGTGTGTACTCCACACATTCCTTACTTGTTTAATATTTATCAAGATCACGTTTGGTCACCAAAATAATCTCATTACACTTAAATAACATTGATGATAACAAATCACCAACACTCTATTGCATAATTGTTGGATAAAAAGTATTACTTTATTAACAAATGTTGTTTTAATCCTTGTATAATTTATAATGCATAACTCAATGAAAGAGTTGAATGATATGATATGATTAATTGACATTCAGTTGATTAAACTTTGTCATTATAAAATGTTATGTTGGCGTTCAATCAGTATAAAGTTCAATGACCATATTGAATTTTTGAGTGGAAAAAATCTTTTTAATTATTAAATGTCATAAATTAGATTTTATAAATATGGTTGATTGAACTTTGTGGAAGTCAATATATATATATATATATATATATATATATATATATATATATATATATATATATATATATATATATATATAAAGAGTCTTGTATAATCATTTGATTTTTCTTGCGGATATGTCAATATATGGATGGATCGACATTCATCTATTAGTGTTTTAAATTAACAAAATTATTTGTTATTTTCTAATTTATCTCTAATATATTGGTTGCTTGTAACGCGATAGAAAATTGATGAAATTAACTATCCCTAACAATCACTAACAATGTAAATATTCTTAGTCTCTAAGACTAGAGGGAGTGGGTGCGGCCTAGACCGCACTCCCATTGCCATATAAACACAAACACTGCCCCTGGGTGCGGTAGAGAGTGCGGTGCGGGCTTCCAAGGGAGTACTCCTTCAAACAATGTGATTGGTTCTTTTTTCTTACCTCCCTCTAATTGGTCACTTTTATTTATTAAAAAAAATAAAAAAATACCCAAGTGTGGCACCACTCCTTGGGCGTGGTATGAAACCACACTTTTGTGGTAACGGGTGAGATTACGCCTACGTGTCACTGTGGTTTCATGAAGGAGTGCGACACCACTCCCTCCAACCTAATCACACATGTTTCATTTTTGGTCTACAACGACAATTTGTGTACCACTACATTAGGCGCATATTTAATAATCTATTAAATTATAATAAATTCAATACGTTGCGAATGTCAAGACAAAACTATAAGCATTTAAACTCTAATAAATTTAATATACTGTAAATTTCAAAACCAAAATATATGATGCCTCTGTCCATTCCTTGATCCCAAACATGTTTTCACGTTTTGTGGGTTACTGGGTTTTGTACTCGATGTTATTATTGTCGTTTTTGACAAAACTAGTGGGGTAGCTTGGTAGGGTTCTGTTAAATATTATCTGAGATAACTTTTAGATTTGAAGCGTAAACATTAAAATATTGTAATACCAAATGAAGCTTTTTGTTCAAAAGAAGTATTTTGTCAAACACTAAAAACTAAAAGCTGTCAAAATACTCTATTCTAAAAACGTCCGTATATTGATTAAGAGGCACTCATACAAATTTTGGTAGATATCTTTTATAAACATTTGGTGCCGTGTCATGGGCGCTTGTTCCATAAAGTTTATTATTTATAGTATTTAACTTAATAGAAAAACTAAATTTGAAAATCTAATAGCTTCATTTTATTTACTTCTTTTTATAGTTTATTTTAGCATATTTCATTCGCATTTTAGTTAATTTCCATGCATATTTTCCTTTTTGTTATTTTATGACCACTTTCGGGTTCTTTCGAGTTTTGTGAGCTTAATTACAGATTTTAAGGAGACTAGCGGAGCGGGATCTTTTGGAAAGCAATTGGACTTGGAGGACAACGAGGATTTTAGGCTTGATGGCTATAGAGGTGATGCATGGAGTGGGATTGTCAATTATTTGAAGGGTTGGAAGAATTAAACTTTAAATTTGAAAGCCACGGGAGAATTCTTGAGTGTGCAAGATCGATGTTTAGGAATTTGCGGAAGTTTTGAGTGATGTGGAGAGACAAATTGGGCTCAAATTAAAGAAATATTGAAGAGAAATGGGCTAGAAGCAGATTGGATTCGAACTGGGCCAATGGATTAGCTGTGGGGGCCCAAGACTTGAAGAAGCCCAAAAACTCCGTCATAGTCACGCGGCCCGCGTAAGATTCCCCGCGGCCCGCGTGGATTCCTGACAAGGGCAATTTCGAGATTTTACTTAGAGCTCTATATTGGGAAGGTTGGTGTGCCTCTTTAGCATAATCTTGGAGGTCCGATTTTGATACTTTCTCTCTGGAGTTTGGAGCATTTTTGAAGGCCAAGAACCCTCAAGAACTTCACCATTTCATCTCTTAATTCTTGCTAAATGTTTGGTACAATCTTAACTAACTTTGTTTCCTTGAGTTTAGTCATGCTTGGTTAAACTAATCTTGGTTGACTTTTGTTGAATCCTTTGAACTTTTGTTGAATATTGAAGAATCCATGAATTTGTGTTTGAATCTTTATGAAAATGTTTTGTGTTTTAACATCTTATCATTACTTGCATGTTTTTATTCATGAGTTTAAATGTGTTTGTGGTGATTAGTTGGCAAATTTCTTGATTAAGTAAATGATCTTCAAATTAGCAAGCAACAAGTGATTCTTGTGTTAGTTTTACTTCACACAATCATAAAAACATTTCCTCCAACATGGTGGTGAAAGCATTTGACCCCTCTTGGATTTGGTGACTTTTTGGTTCTTAATGCTAGTTGACTTTCACTAATTACATGCTTAATGGAAATTGTGACTTTGACTAAGGAAATTGTTATGAGCTTCTCTAACCATTTCAACAATTAAGAAAAGTCTAGGTAATCTCAAGCTCCTTGGATTACTATAGCCAAATTAAGGGTTTAAAACAAGTATTGCACCATTTGATTCTAATGATATGTTCATCAAAAGTCAAAGTGAGGAACCTTAAGTCAACCATCTTTCTCTTATTGATTTCACATCAAATTCTTATTTTTGCCAAATTATTCATTTAAGTTCTAGTTTAATTCTAGTTTTAGTTTAAGTATTTCAAAAATATCAAAACCCCCATTTTTATTTTATTGTCATTTTCCAAGTATTTTTACAAAGAGATTTTTCATAGAGTTATTAAATTGAACCAATCCCCGTGGATTCGATCCCTTTACCACTATACACTATTTTAGTGTAAAAGATTTAGGGTTATTTATTTTTGTTGGCCTCGACAACCACCAAATTTTGGCGCCGTTGCCGGGGATTGGTTTATATTTAATCAGTTTGTTTCTCTATGCCTAGATCTCATTGTGCAGGTACTCTAGTTTAAAACTAAAAAAAATTGAAAAAAAATTATGGTTCAGAAATGAACACTCCTTGCATTGAAGATAAACTTTCTGAGCTAGTTCAGTTAGTTATGATGATTGAAAGTGACCAAAGTGTGCAACCCTCGCCTCTTCTTTGCGATAATTACGCCCAAAATGGACATCATTCCGATATGTGTCCATATTCACAAGGAGAATGGGAAGAAGTGCAAGAGAAGGGAAGCTACTACTGGTCAAACCAATGGATTTATGATCAACCTCAACATGATCAATGGTGGGACAAGAACCAAGCTTGGGGATACAACCAATACCAAAGCCCATATCAAGCTTGGAGAAATGAAAAATACCAACCAACTCCACAATTCCAACATCCATATCCTCCACCTCCTCAACAACCTGAAATTCCAAGCATGTTCTTAGAGGACATTGTGAAGAGCATTGCCACATCTACCCAAATTTTCCAAGAAACAACCCAAGCTAGCCTCAAAAGCTTAGAAACAAATAACACAACTTGCTCAATCAATAAGTATAATGGAAGCTCAAGAGAAACTACCATCTGAAGAGAGCCCATGGCATAGCACATGTTCCATTCCTTTGAAAGATGAGAAAAGTTTTGATGGCCTAAGAGTGTTATATGAAGAAGTGGAAGAAGGAGTAGAAATGGAAGAGGCTATCAAGGAGGAAGAAGAAATTGAGAAAGATGTCAATGAAACTATAGAGGAAGTGTTGGGTGTTAACAAAAGAGAGGTTGAGCCACCCACTACCATTGAGAAACTAACTCCAGTGGTAGACGAACCACAAGAGCTGAAAACGATAAATCTGTCGGACCCTTTAAATGATACATATCCCGAGAAGGAAGACACCCAATCGGTCACCAACTCGACCACTATGTTGAATATGGAAGAGTTGGTCACCTTACTAAACAAGTACAAGAAAGAATATGGTTGGATTCTTTCTATTATCAAAGGTCTAAGTCTGGTATGGTTTTTCCGTAAAAAGAAAGTCAAATACAAGAAAAGAGTCCCAATGGAGATGTGGAAATTAAAAAATGTTGACACGGGGCAAGTTTTCAAGGTTAATGGACATTGGTTGAAGCCATTCTATGAAGGTTTTGATTCAAATGTTCAATTTGTCGTCCATTTGGACGCCCCAAAGTGTTAAAGTGAAGTTTGGAGGCGTCTCGCCGAAGACGTTAAAGAAGGGCATTTTTGGGAAGCATTGTGCTTTCGTCTTTTATAAAGAGAATAAAATGATTTTGAAAATGTTAATTTTTGAAAGGTTTCACCTTTCACTCCCCGTTTTGTTCCCAATTTTGTCAAAATTTTGAAACCGGGCCTTATGGGGATCGTTTTGGCTTAAAAAAAAAAAAAAAAAAAAAAAAAAAAAATCATTTTTGAAGTGCAGGAAGTCACGCAGCTCGCGTGAAATTCCACGCGGCCCGCGTAAGGTCTTGTGCGGCTTATGTGCGGCCCATTCCTTGCCCGCGTAGAAGAATCACCTCCAACCCTGTTTAGCACACGCGACCAGCGTGCGGGTTTCATGCGGCCCGCGTAAGACTTTGTGCGGCCATCGTGCAGGTTCCACGCGGCCCGCGCAGATTTCCGATTCTTTGCCATTTTCAAGCTTCAGGTCCCGCGGCCTCCGTGCGACCAGCACGCGGCCCGCATGAAAGGTCAGAAGAATCAGTGAGATTTCGAGAAAACTAGACGCGGCCAACACGCGGCCCGCGCCTTACCCGCGCTCCGTACAAAAACTCAATTTCCCAGAGATCTACCGGTCAGAATCCCGCGAGACCACCGCCATTCTTCACCATTTTTCCTCCTCTACAAACCCCTATGCTCCGCCCGACCCTCCGATTTAGGTCATTTCTGCTCTTTCCTTAAGCATTGAGGACAATGCTTGTTCTTAAGCTTGGGGTGGGGCATTTCCCTTTTCTTTTACTTTTTCATGCATTTTTTAACTAGGTTGCATAACATTTTAGTTTTAAGCTAATTTGCATTCATTTTTCTTTTATTTTTTATAAAATTCCAAAAAGATTTTATTTTCTTCTTTTCTACTTTCTATTTTTGCATAACATTTAGCTTAGGGCATTAGCATTCATGCATTTTTGTTGTCTGTTTATTCTCACCCCCCTTGGATGCCATGGAACAGGTTCATAGTTATTGTATCATTATTGGTCCAGGATCTTGTTGCTATCTCACCCATCGAACCGGGACCACTAGCTGCAGTTTGGGATTTCATACTTGGGATCAGATGCTGGAAGCTTAAAGGGGTAAGTGATCATGGCCAGGTAGTTTTCATGAAGAATTATGCATGCAATACTAACAACTGTAGGATATACTATAGCAATGGATGTTCTTAGCCTTGCGGTCACTACCGCTGAGAGGATCACACTTGATCATGTTTGAACCGTTAAGATGAAGCACTGGTGCTTGTCCCCGAGTAGAATCCATATCCGGTCTCTTTACATCACCATATCTTTTTGCGATTTTCTTAGGATCTTAGAGAGTCTTTTAGTCCGCATATGGACATTTTCATTATTTTTGAAAAATTGCAAGTTTGAAAAGGAGCTTACATTACATCTTTACGCTCCACACATGGTCATTTTCACACTTAGACCATTCAGATTATATTATTACCCTCTCGGTTCCACTTACATACTCTTGGGAACCAAATTTTGAGTCAAAAATTGTGTTTGAAAAAAAAATAAAAAAAAAGAGAAAAAAAAATAAATAAGAAAAAAAAATAATAATAAAAAAATAAAAAAAAAAAAAAAAATTCAAGCTGCAATAATCGTAGATAGGTGACCGGTTCAATTATTGAACAAATTTTCCTACATTTTGGTCACCCGGCGTTTGATATTCATTTATTTAGGATTGTCTTATTGTATATAAATCGAGTTGTTGTTTTTTCGCAAATTGATGATGTTAGAGAGACTGTTGAGTCGAATACTACGGGAGGTTTGGGCCAACACTAAGTGAACTGATTCCTACAACGGTGCCCGAGCGATGAAACCCAATTACACATGAGAGTAGCCGGCAGACGTGAGATCAGAGTGTACACTTAAAAGAAGAGCTCCACACGAGCCCATCCAGCTGCTTTCTCCCTACTACAGATGTTCTTCATTGTATGCATGTTCCATTGGGCTGCGACTGCTCATCCCTCCTTACTCACCTAAAGGAGTTGTCCTGGCTGTGGTTTATGGTCCCATTGTCATCGGATGAAAAATTCGTGAGGTAATAGCAAGATCAATTCTGACCATGTTGACTAACGGTGATCAGGTTCCGCGGTTCTATCCATTCTTTTTATTTTCCCTAGGATAGTTCATCCCGAGTTCATTTTAGTCTTGTCTTACTTGAGGACAAGTAAGGTTTAAGCTTGGGGTGATTTGATAGCTTCATTTTATTTACTTCTTTTTATAGTTTATTTTAGCATATTTCATTCACATTTTAGTTAATTTCCATGCATATTTTCCTTTTTGTTATTTTATGACCACTTTCGGGTTCTTTCGAGTTTTGTGAGCTTAATTACAGATTTTAAGGAGACTAGCGGAGCGCGATCTTTTGGAAAGCAATTGGACTTGGAGGACAACAAGGATTTTAGGCTTGATGGCTATAGAGGTGATGCATGGAGTGGGATTGTCAATTATTTGAAGGGTTGGAAGAATTAAACTTTAAATTTGAAAGCCACGGGAGAATTCTTGAGTGTGCAAGATCGATGTTTAGGAATTTGCGGAAGTTTTGAGTGATGTGGAGAGACAAATTGGGCTCAAATTGAAGAAATATTGAAGAGTAATGGGCTAGAAGCAGATTGGATTCGAACTGAGCGAATGGATTAGCTGTGGGGGTCCAAGACTTGAAGAAGCCCAAAAACTCCGTCATAGTCACGCGGCCCGCGTAAGATTCCCCGCGGCCCGCGTGGATTCCTGACAAGGGCAATTTCGAGATTTTACTTAGAGCTCTATATTGGGAAGGTTGGTGTGCCTCTTTAGCATAATCTTGGAGGTCCGATTTTGATACTTTCTCTCTGGAGTTTGGAGCATTTTTGAAGGCCAAGAACCCTCAAGAACTTCACCATTTCATCTCTTAATTCTTGCTAAATGTTTGGTACAATCTTAACTAACTTTGTTTCCTTGAGTTTAGTCATGCTTGGCTAAACTAATCTTGGTTGACTTTTGTTGAATCCTTTGAACTTTTGTTGAATATTGAAGAATCCATGAATTTGTGTTTGAATCTTTATGAAAATGTTTTGTGTTTTAACATCTTATCATTACTTGCATGTTTTTATTCATGAGTTTAAATGTGTTTGTGGTGATTAGTTGGCAAATTTCTTGATTAAGTAAAGGATCTTCAAATTAGCAAGCAACAAGTGATTCTTGTGTTAGTTTTACTTCACACAATCATAAAAACATTTCCTCCAACATGGTGGTGAAAGCATTTGACCCCTCTTGGATTTGGTGACTTTTTGGTTCTTAATGCTAGTTGACTTTCACTAATTACATGCTTAATGGAAATTGTGACTTTGACTAAGGAAATTGTTATGAGCTTCTCTAACCATTTCAACAATTAAGAAAAGTCTAGGTAATCTCAAGCTCCTTGGATTACTATAGCCAAATTAAGGGTTTAAAACAAGTATTGCACCATTTGATTCTAATGATATGTTCATCAAAAGTCAAAGTGAGGAACCTTAAGTCAACCATCTTTCTCTTATTGATTTCACATCAAATTCTTATTTTTGCCAAATTATTCATTTAAGTTCTAGTTTAATTCTAGTTTTAGTTTAAGTATTTCAAAAATATCAAAACCCCCATTTTTATTTTATTGTCATTTTCCAAGTATTTTTACAAAGAGATTTTTCATAGAGTTATTAAATTGAACCAATCCCCGTGGATTCGATCCCTTTACCACTATACACTATTTTAGTGTAAAAGATTTAGGGTTATTTATTTTTGTTGGCCTCGACAACCACCAGCCGTGTCATGGGCGCTTGTTCCATAAAGTTTATTATTTATAGTATTTAACTTAATAGAAAAACTAAATTTGAAAATCTAATCTATTCCTAAGTTAACAACACCTATTCTTTCTATGTCCACGACCGGACTTGAACCCTCGACCTCAAAGAGGAAGGGCACCACCTGAAACCGCTAGGCTACAATACATATTTTTTTGGATTTATTTTATAATTAAACATTTATCATCATATACTTAAAATGTTTTATTAAATCCTCCTGTAAATTTGTTTTTTAAACATACATGTTTTATATTGGTGTTATTTTATCAAATTATTAAGTTAAAAAAATAAAACACAATGAAAATATCATAATTTTAGTTTTGCATATTTAACGAATTAAACTAATTAGTAAAAAATAATAAAGTTATGAACGTAAAGGCATAGGAAATAACATTACAATATACTATGTTAACTTGATGATTATAATAAATGAGGAATTAGGGGTGTAAACGAGTCAAGTCTAGTCGAATAGTATCAAACTCAAAGCTCAACTCATCTAAAATACTCGAACTCGTCTCGAGCCAAAATTTGAAGCTCAGAGTCGACTTGTGCAATAACGTATACTATCGAGCTCGGCATGGCTCGGCTAAAATTAAAAAAAAAAAGATAAAATCATCAAAAATTAAAAACATTCTACATGCTTTTATATTGTTCAAAATAACAAAAAAAAATCACAATAAACCATCTTATGCAAATATAGCATCAACCATCTACGTCATTGCATTTTACATACTTTCAAAATACAAAAAAAATATTCTCAAAAGTTTTGAAATGCAACTTAAGTCCTTACTACTCCTTGACCGACGCTTAAAAGCTATAATTTTTGAAATGTTTTAATAATTTAAAAATATATAAAGAGTAAAAATGTAATTCTATATATGTTCGATTAAGCTCGCGAGCTTTATGAGCCATGTATTTTACTACTCAAGCTCGGCTCGATAATGTACTCGAGTAGCTCGAGCTCGAGCTCGAACTCGACTCAATTAAAGTCGAGTCGATTTTGAGTACTTTTAGAATTGGGCTCTGAGTTTTTCATAAATTATATCGTCTCATTTACACTTCTAGATGAAATAGTATAATAAATAAATAACTTATGCACTCTAGTAGTGCTAGTAGTGCTAAGTGGTTAATTGAAAACGAATAAGTTATAAATAAGTTGTCAGGGAGATACTCTAGATACACATTTTGGTACATTTATATGCCAATAAATTACCAGAAGCTTCTTTTTATTGTCTAGTGGTAAGTTGTCTACAACGCGTCATGACAACACTGGCTAGTAGACCATAGTTTTTTGCCCAACATAAAGATATTGCAGTTACATGACGCTTGTTAAAGAGCTCCTTGGGTTGTTGCCATGGTGGCATCGTAGTGATGCTATGGAATAAGACTCTATTTGTTAAGTGTCATAATCACATGCTGAGGTCATAAGTAACAATGTTGAGGTTGCATCATGAGGACACTAAGATGACATTAGTGTCTCGTCACCTTAGAAAAATTTGGGGGAGTTAGCAAACAAAAATCAAAGTTTTAAGAACAATATGAGACATGTTATAACTCGTTGACAATTTGAAAGCTACAAATAGCTTAATTATTTATTTCACTATGGATTAGACTTGGAATGATTGAGATAGAAGAAAAAATATGTTGTGAATAAATAAAGAAAAATGAGTTTATGCATGCATTTTAGAAACGAAGAGTACATGCGTCAATTTGACATAAGAATTACATGTGTTTTAAATGTTTCATGCATAATAACTATAAGGATGTTTACAATGTTTATATAGAGTCAAGATTAAATAAGAAGGAAATTTTTGGTAGGAAAGTAAAAAGTTTTTTTTCTACATATTTTTTTCGTGAACAAACAAAATGAATCATTAGATGATTCATTTGTAAGATGATTCACAAGAAAAAATTCTCAAAAAAACATCTTGATGATTCATTTATACAATGATTTTGTTGTTATTCACTAAAATTATCATAAAAGTGAATTTTTTTCTTAATTTACTTAAAAATGAATCATAAAGATGTTTTTTTGGGAATTTTTTCTTATGAATCATCTTACAAATGAATCATCTAATGATTCATTTTATTTGTTCGCGAAAAAAATATGTAGAAAAAAAACTTCTTACCTTCCTACCAAAAATTTTCTTCTTATTTGATCTTGACTATATATATATATATATATATATATATATATATATATATATATATATATATATATATATATATATATATATATATATATATATATATATATATAGAGAGAGAGAGAGAGAGAGAGAGAGAGAGAGAGTTGGGTTGAACAAGGAACCATTTTAAAGCTTACAACCAAAGAACCAATCTTTTCTCAACTTTTAGAGCAAATTTTTCATCAGAAAAAAAAAATAAAAAAATAAAAAATAAACACTAAAAGTATAGTTATTCATAACTTTTCATCATCTATCCATTGATATCAAATTTGATAAAAGAATAAAAAAAACAAATTTGATCTGTTCAAATTCACACATGAATTTGTTCAGATTCACATTGTGAATCTGTATAGATTCACCCTCTGAAATCTATGCAGATTCACACTGTGAATCTGTACAGATTCACACTATGAACTTCTATAGATTCATACAGTGAATTTATACAAAATTAATGATTTATAGTGCAAATTCACAATCTGAATCTGAACATACAAAAAAAGTCACAATGTGAATCTGAACATATAAAAAAAGTAAAAAAAAAAATTCATAAAATTTAATATCAATGGAAAGAAGATAAAAAGTTATGGATTTTTATATTTTTAGAATACTTTTTCGATAAATAATAAAATCTAAAACATAAAAAATAATGGTTGAAAGGTTCTATGGTTTAAAATGGTTCCTTGTTGAACTTATATATATATATATATATATATATATATATATATATATATATATATATATATATATATATATATGTATTTTAGAAACGAATAGTACATGCATGAATTTGACATAAGAATTATATCTGTTTTAAATGTTTCATGCATCATAACTACAAGGATGTTTGCAATGTTTATATATATATATATATATATATATATATATATATATATATATATATATATATATATATAATGTTGACACAATGTTTATTGAGTCGTATTCTGTAAGAATGAAAATGTGTGAAAAACAATGCGTGAGAACAAAAATAAATAAGAATTGGTGAGAATGCATGAAAATAACAATAGTTGTGTGAGGTTGAATGTATTCACATTACTAAACGACCTATTCTCTTAGTAATTCTCATAGAATAGCACTGTCCACACGTCTGTACAATAGTTGTCCATCCACATTATAACCTAACCCTATATATATATATATATATATATATATATATATATATATATATATATATATATATATATATATATATATATATATATCTTTTACTTTCTATGTAACTGTGACAACCCAAAAATTTCTATCCAGTAAAGTCAATCAATCCAATCCAATGTCAGACTTGGTTCTGCTATCTTTTAGCATTGTTAGGGGTCTGTTCGAGGGTTCTAAGCCTAGTATACTTAAGGATTGGGGGCAGGGTTGTGTCAGCTTAAGTTCATGGGTTTGCAATCGAGCCGAAGAGTCCATTACAAGGAGTTTACAGCCGCAAACTAGGAGTTTACGGCCGTAAACTCTTGGTGGTCGTGAACTATCCTCATTATATGAGAATTTGCTTCATTTTTCTTCATTTCTTCAAGTCCTAGCCGAAAAATACCCTTTCTCTCTCAAGTATCATCAAGTGAAAGCTCTCATTTCACTCCCAAAACGTAAACATCTCATCATTTACTTGTTCATGCTTAACAACCCCTTTGTTCTAGCCTTGAATTCATCACTTCTACTTCAAGATCTTCAAATCTTCATCCTTTCACCAAGAACACCAAGAACACCTACTTGTTCTTGGGCCGTGAATATCCCCTTCAAGCTTCCAAATCGTAAGTATCCTTTCTATGTACTTGATATTCATTAGCAGCTCTTGAAGTACGTCCAAGAATCAACCCTTTTAGCTTAAACATCAAGAGTTTACGACCATAACTTCTACCTTGGCCGTAAACCCTTTTCAAGAACATCTTTGGCCGTAAACTCAATCCATTTCATGTGTTGGCCGTAAACTTCTTTGGCCGTAAACACCCATGGCCGTGAACACCTTGGCCGTGAACTCCTTTTAGCCAATCACATGTGATTGTAACACTTCCTTACAAGTGTTTCCTAGTCCCTAAGGTTGTTTCCATGCATGTTAGTTGTTTTAAACACTAATTACATGCCTATATATATGCCATTATATGTCATTTAGGACACATTTGTATCTCGGGAATTCATTCGTGGAACTTCTCATCCTTACGCGAATCATCAATTGAATCACCCACATAAGGTGAGTTCATACCCCTATAATCAATCTTTTAAATGTTTTAAATGCTTTGGGGGGAGGGGGTACAAGTTGAGCATAATGATAATTGTGTAAATGTTATCTGCGATAAACATCATTCTAAAGGATTTCTTATGCTTTTATAAGTGATCAAATCATTTCAAAAACTCTTTTAAAGTTATGTTACTTTGTTGTTTATAAAACTCTATTTTTAAAGTACAATCATAACTCAATAGATAATCGAGTCTTTTCTACAAATCAGAGACAGTACAAAACAAGCATACTAGTAAACTATAATAGGTATAGTTTAGGGGTTCAGAACGTACAATAACAAGAACAGAAGGAACATACTATACACTACAACAGAGAAAACATACTATACAAATACAAGAATACTATAACATTAATGTGAGCCACTACTTCATGGCACGGCAATATACTGCTGTGTCAGTTTTGTAACCAGAGTCTCCTGGAGGGAGAGCGTGAATTTGTGTATAGATCTATACGGGATTGACCATCCTACACCTTGTTGCTAGCTATAGTGGGACCTGCAGGTCTACAGGTGACGAATGTCATACCATTTCAATGTCTTTGATCGTCGTGTTTACTAGTCAATCAAGTATGGTTATAATCTCATCACATTTTAACCTTAATTAACAAACTGGTTTTTAAGGTAGTTAGTGTTTCCGTAGTTACTTTATACAGTATTACTGAACAATTTCATTTTTCCCATTACATTCATATAGTGATATTCTCACATAAAAGGTAATGCAAACCATTTTCTAGTAAAGATAGTCTTAAACTTGGGAAAACTTACATCATTACAAAAGACAAACAGAACAGTCAAGTTTTAGTACATTCAGATAGAAGGGGGCCTATAATGCTAACTTTATGATTCCTCGGTAGATACATCAGGGATATATATTAATCGAGTCCAGCAGACAGTACGATGTGTGCTTTCCGCTTCATTTCTTGTTCCTTGTTTGGTTGTGGGCTTAGAGCAGATTCACCCAGTCTACTATCTAATCGACCTTAGCTATATATATTTCGTATACACCAAGTAATCATAAGTAGTATGTTAACACGTTGTCGCGCACGTATTAAACAAATAAATTTATCACTGCTTGGAATGCACTAAAAATATAGCACATGGAAGCAGGGTCGAATCCTCAGGGACACAGCCTAATGGTCAATGCCTTTTTGCATCAGGCACATCTAGTCAAAACAGAAATTATAAAAGGGGGGTTTTTGATTAAACTAAAAACTAAAAATGCAGTGATATTAAATAAAACGAAAATCGATAATAAAAATAATTCCAGTTCTTCTATGACTTTCCTTATCATGCAATTGATCCAGATCTGATCATTTGAGATGCGTTCTATCTAAGCTGGTACTGAGAAAAACTAACAAGCTCTAGTAATTTCTCTTTTACCTAAATTAGTTAATCAAAACAAGCTCTTCAATTAACCCTAACGTTTTACTGTCTAATCAAACAAGCTCTTAATTTAGATCAGAAAAGTTGCATTAAGTTCTTTGTAAAATTCCCAGCAATACCCAATACTTCTCACAAGCTCGGAAGCGTAAACATATGATTTTTACAGTTTATACCAGAGTTAAATCCCAAAACGGAACCAATCTGATACTTGTTACTTTTACCAATTAATTTGAACAATTACGGATTCTATTAACTAATTAACTGGAATGATAAAACCCTAGCTAGGCGATCAGACTAACAAGAATCAAAATCAAACATTCATTAAGAACAAAACTGAAAAATCTAGATAGAAACACAAATAAAAAACCAGATCTAATGATCAATCACATGAAAAGTACTTGTCTTTGCAGAACTGAAAACTGGGGTTTTAGCCAGACATGGCTAAAATCTGATAAAAACAAATGAAAAGAGACATCAAACAACTAATCTTACTAATCTACTCGAAGGAGATGATCCACAGTCTTCAGATCTTCAGAAATCGTTAAAATCGGAGAAGAAACGCCTCTAAAATCGTATTTTCGTCGTCTGGTACCTCTGGAATCGCTAACTTAGGTTACTGGAAGGTTATCAGGGTCTATTTATATGTCCAGGAGCAAAAACGATGCACATGCGATCACATGTCGACAACCTGCGATCGCAGGTTTTGAAGAAAACGCGTCACAGACCTTTTTAATGAAGTAGGATGCTATTTTGACACTTTTTGGCCAACCCGCGATCGCATGAACACAACCTGCGATCACAGGTTTTCATTTTTCACTTCCAGATGAATTTTTGGCACAAAAGAACCTCGAAGACAAGTTGCGACCTACCCTGCGATCGGAAAAGGTCCCCATGCGATCGCATGAAGTCAACCTGCGATAGCAGGTTATGCCTAAGACGTCCGAAATTTTGTCTACTTTTCAGATCATTTTGAATCGTCTCATTCGGAGTTACGGTTCATGAGATATGTTCAAAATACTGACAGGGTGTCAAAGCTGCAAGCAACATCCTTTAACTTTAGATTGCAAATTCTGTCTTCGTGTGATCAATTCGATCGAATGTTTCTTGACCAAATCATCTTACAATCATGCCACAACATACTCCATAAGTTCCAAGCTCCATTTTAAGCTCCAAACGCGCATCCAACTGCTCCCAAAGCACTGCTCCACTCAAACTATCTGAAATTGACATAAAAACATGAGTAGTACGAGAATTCTAACGAAAGACATGAGCTGAACATTATTTAAATAAATGACATGCAAATGTACAAAATATGATACTAAATAATAATGAAAACTACCCTAAAAGATGCATAAAATGACATCTAACAAATCTCCCCAAACTTAAACCTTACTTGTCCTCAAGTAAGAAAAAGAATAAAACATTATAAACAAATGGAAAGATGTAGATAACCAAAAAAAGAAACTTAGAATTAAAAACTAAAACAAAATTAAGGAAACTAAAAATTTAAACTTTATCAAAACACTTCACTCTTTTTTTGTTGTTCACATGATCAGATTTCACAACGAGTAAGCTCAAATGAAATCACTACCTAGACAACAGTCTCAATACTTTATATTAAGGATTCAGATTATATATTTAATAAATTAAACCAAGCTTGAGCAAATAATTTTTACGCCGAATTAAATTTGTGAAAACAGTGTATTTTTAAAAATAATTTCACGAAAATTCGTTTATAAAAACTTATCTTGACCAACCCCTCCTTTTTTTCCAAACTCGTCCAGTAAACGCGGTAAGCTCCATTATGGACAGAAAATCCAAGCTTACCCCTATGATTCCACTATCGAGGGATCAATCTCATTATACCACACATCTTCTTCGTCTTGATCAACTCTTCAGATTTAACTTGCTTGCTTCTTGATTTCGACTTGAACTTGACTTGATTTTAACTTTGAATTGCATATTTCTTCAAGTTGCTTAATGTACCATTTCTAACATATATATATTGACTAGGCGCGAATTTTACTTTGAGACCTACCATATCTTCAATACTTCAAAAATGATAATAAATTGTGGGTATAACAAGAGTTCCCTCCCAACCTCAAAAGGCGCAGAAACTATAGGGTTCAGTACTTCAAGGAATGACAAAGATTATCCAATCTAGGTTCTTTTTAAGGCATTCAAGGACATTATTTTCAAAACATTGTTCGTTTTTCCATCCCACACTTCCATTGTAAAAATTATCTAACTCATATGTTGGTTTATATTGAAAACATTTAAAGCACTATATGATACTAATTATAATTGATTGTAATGAGACGGTTATTTTTGGTAACTATCACACTTCATCTTAACAGAGCTATCGAATGTAAAAAGAATCCTCATCTCATGTAAATTTGTTTTTTTATGTTATGCAGAAAATAAAAAAAATAACTAGAAATTAAAATATTTTTGGATTTTTTCTTCTCTTATTTATGAATGCAAAAAAAGAAAATATTTTTTAGACTTTTTTTAAATTTTTTACATGCAAATGCAATGCTATAAAAAAAATTGCAAAAAGAAATTTTGAAAAATTTAACTAAAAAAAACTGAAAAATTAAAATTTTAAACAAAAATCCAAAATTTTACACTAACCCCCTCCCCAAGCTTAAAATGATGCATTGTCCTCAATGCTTAGAGAGGAATGAACAGCTCAATAAAGAATATAAGGGCAAAAAGGTGCAACTAGGAATGAATGTACGTGATAAGTTGGTAGAAATATGATTTTGACGACAATGTGGCGAAAAATCTGAATTTCAGCGACTTTGAAGATCCTCTGATTTCCCCAAGCTTGCTTAGAACTGCGACCATGTCTTTATTGAAAGCATAAAAACTAAAAACTACTCATCGGGTTGCCTCCCGGAAAGCCGCCCTTATTTAAGGTCGTTGGCTCGACCATGCCTGAAGACTAGATTACCTGTACGTAAAGAGCACAAAACAATTAGCAGTATCGTGTCCCCGACAACGGCGCCAATTTGTTAACTCGATGTCGCGCACGTATTAAACAAATAAATTTATCACTGCTTGGAATGCACTAAAAATATAGCACATGGAAGCAGGGTCGAATCCTCAGGGACACAGCCTAATGGTCAATGCCTTTTTGCATCAGGCACATCTAGTCAAAACAGAAATTATAAAAGGGGGGGTTTTTGATTAAACTAAAAACTAAAAATACAGTGATATTAAATGAAACGAAAATCGATAATAAAAATAATTCCAGTTCTTCTGTGACTTTCCTAATCATGCAATTGATCCAGATCTGATTATTTGAGATGCGTTCTATCTAAGCTGGTATTGAGAAAAACTAACAAGCTCTAGTAATTTCTCTTTTACCTAAATTAGTTAATCAAAACAAGCTCTTCAATTAACCCTAACTTTTTACTGTCTAATCAAACAAGCTCTTAATTTAGATAAAAAAAAGTTGCATTAAGTTATTTGTAAAATTCCCAGCAATACCCAATACTTCTCACAAGCTCGGAAGCGTAAACATATGATTTTTACAGTTTATACCAGAGTTAAATCCCAAAACGGAACCAATCTGATACTTGTTACTTTTACCAATTAATTTGAACAATTACGGATTCTATTAACTGATTAACTGGAATGATAAAACCCTAGCTAGGCGATCAGACTAACAAGAATCAAAATCAAACATTCATTAAGAACAAAACTGAAAAATCTAGATAGAAACACAAATAAAAAACCAGATCTAATGATCAATCACATGAAAAGTACTTGTCTTTGCAGAACTGAAAACTGGGGTTTTAGCCAGACATGGCTAAAATCTGATAAAAACAAATGAAAAGAGACATCAAACAACTAATCTTACTAATCTACTCGAAGGAGATGATCCACAGTCTTCAGATCTTCAAAAATCGTTAAAATCGGAGAAGAAACGCCTCTAAAATCGTATTTTCGTCGTCTGGTACCTCTGGAATCGCCAACGTAGGTTACTGGAAGGTTATCAGGGTCTATTTATATGTCCAGGAGCAAAAACGATGCGCATGCGATCACATGTCGACAACCTGCGATTGCAGGTTTTGAAGAAAACGCGTCACGAGCCTTTTTAATGAAGTAGGATGCTATTTTGACACTTTTTGGCCAACCCGCGATCGCATGTACACAACCTGCGATCACAGGTTTTCATTTTTCACTTCCAGATGAATTTTTGGCACAAAAGAACCACGAAGACAAGTTGCGACCTAACCTACGATCGGAAAAGGTCCCCATGCGATCGCATGAAGTCAACCTGTGATAGCAGGTTATGCCTAAGACGTCCGAAATTTTGTCTACTTTTCAGATCATTTTGAATCGTGTCATTCGGAGTTACGGTTCACGAGATATGTTCAAAATACTGACAGGGTGTCAAAGTTGCCAGCAACATCCTTTAACTTTAGATTGCAAATTCTGTCTTCGTGTGATCAATTCGATCGAATGTTTCTTGACCAAATCATCTTACAATCATGCCACAACATACTCCATAAGTTCCAAGCTCCATTTTAAGCTCCAAACGCGCATCCAACTGCTCCCAAAGCACTGCTCCACTCAAACTATCTGAAATTGACATAAAAACATGAGTAGTACGAGAATTCTAACGAAAGACATGAGCTGAACATTATTTAAATAAATGACATGCAAATGTACAAAATATGATACTAAATAATAATGAAAACTACCCTAAAAGATGCATAAAATGACATCTAACAAATCTCCCCAAACTTAAACCTTACTTGTCCTCAAGTAAGAAAAAGAATAAAACATTATAAACAAATGGAAAGATGTAGATAACCAAAAAAAGAAACTTAGAATTAAAAACTAAAACAAAATTAAGGAAACTAAAAATTTAAACTTTATCAAAACACTTCACTCTTTTTTTGTTGTTCACATGATCAGATTTCACAACGAGTAAGCTCAAATGAAATCACTACCTAGACAACAGTCTCAATACTTGATATTAAGGATTCAGATTATATATTTAATAAATTAAACCAAGCTTGAGCAAATAATTTTTACGCCGAATTAAATTTGTGAAAACAGTGTATTTTTAAAAATAATTTCACGAAAATTCGTTTATAAAAACTTATCTTGACCAACCCCTCCTTTTTTTCCAAACTCGTCCAGTAAACGCGGTAAGCTCCATTATGGACAGAAAATCCAAGCTTACCCCTATGATTCCACTATCGAGGGATCAATCTCATTATACCACACATCTTCTTCGTCTTGATCAACTCTTCAGATTTAACTTGCTTGCTTCTTGATTTCGACTTGAACTTGACTTGATTTTAACTTTGAATTGCATATTTCTTCAAGTTGCTTAATGTACCATTTCTAACATATATATATTGACTAGACGTGAATTTTACTTTGAGACCTACCATATCTTCAATACTTCAAAAATGATAATAAATTGTGGGTATAACAAGAGTTCCCTCCCAACCTCAAAAGGCGCAGAAACTATAGGGTTCAGTACTTCAAGGAATGACAAAGATTATCCAATCTAGGTTCTTTTTAAGGCATTCAAAGACATTATTTTCAAAACATTGTTCGTTTTTCCATCCCACACTTCCATTGTAAAAATTATCTAACTCATATGTTGGTTTATATTGAAAACATTTAAAGCACTATATGATACTAATTATATTTGATTGTAATGAGACGGTTATTTTTGGTAACTATCACACTTCATCTTAACAGAGCTATCGAATGTAAAAAGAATCCTCATCTCATGTAAATTTGTTTTTTTTTTGTTATCCAGAAAATAAAAAAAATAACTAGAAATTAAAATATTTTTGGATTTTTTCTTCTCTTATTTATGAATGCAGAAAAATAAAATATTTTTTAGACTTTTTTTAAATTTTTTATATGCAAATGCAATGCTATAAAAAAATTGCAAAAAGAAATTTTGAAAAATTTAACTAAAAAAAACGGAAAAATTAAAATTTTAAACAAAAATCCAAAATTTTACACTAACCCCCTCCCCAAGCTTAAAATGATGCATTGTCCTCAATGCTTAGAGAGGAATGAATAGCTCAATAAAGAATATAAGGGCAAAAAGGTGCAACTAGGAATGAATGTACCTGATAAGTTGGTAGAAATCTGATTTTGACGACAATGTGGCGAAAAATCTAAATTTCAGCGACTTTGAAGATCCTCTGATTTCCCCAAGCTTGCTTGGAACTGCGACCATGTCTTTATTGAAAGCATAAAAACTAAAAACTACTCATCGGGTTGCCTCCCGGAAAGCCGCCCTTTTTTTAAGGTCGTTGGCTCGACCATGCCTGAAGACTAGATTACCTGTACGTAAAGAGCACAAAACAATTAGCAGTACCGTGTCCCCGACAAAGGCGCCAATTTGTTAACTCGATGTCGCGCACGTATTAAACAAATAAATTTATCACTGCTTGGAATGCACTAAAAATATAGCACATGGAAGCAGGGTCGAATCCTCAGGGACACAGCCTAATGGTCAATGCCTTTTTGCATCAGGCACATCTAGTCAAAACAGAAATTATAAAAGGGGGGGTTTTTGATTAAACTAAAAACTAAAAATGCAGTGATATTAAATGAAACGAAAATCGATAATAAAAATAATTCCAGTTCTTCTGTGACTTTCCTAATCATGCAATTGATCCAGATCTGATTATTTGAGATGCGTTCTATCTAAGCTGGTACTGAGAAAAACTAACAAGCTCTAGTAATTTCTCTTTTACCTAAATTAGTTAATCAAAACAAGCTCTTCAATTAACCCTAACTTTTTACTGTCTAATCAAACAAGCTCTTAATTTAGATAAAAAAAAGTTGCATTAAGTTCTTTGTAAAATTCCCAGCAATACCCAATACTTCTCACAAGCTCGGAAGCGTAAACATATGATTTTTACAGTTTATACCAGAGTTAAATCCCAAAACGGAACCAATCTGATACTTGTTACTTTTACCAATTAATTTGAACAATTACGGATTCTATTAACTGATTAACTGGAATGATAAAACCCTAGCTAGGCGATCAGACTAACAAGAATCAAAATCAAACATTCATTAAGAACAAAACTGAAAAATCTAGATAGAAACACAAATAAAAAACCAGATCTAATGATCAATCACATGAAAAGTACTTGTCTTTGCAGAACTGAAAACTGGGGTTTTAGCCGGACATGGCTAAAATCTGATAAAAACAAATGAAAAGATACATCAAACAACTAATCTTACTAATCTACTCGAAGGAGATGATCCACAGTCTTTAGATCTTCAGAAATCGTTAAAATCGGAGAAGAAACGCCTCTAAAATCGTATTTTCGTCGTCTGGTACCTCTAGAATCGCCAACTTAGGTTACTGGAAGGTTATCAGGGTCTATTTATATGTCCAGGAGCAAAAACGATGCGCATGCGATCGCATGTCGACAACCTGCGATCGCAGGTTTTGAAGAAAACGCGTCACAGGCCTTTTTAATGAAGTAGGATGCTATTTTGACACTTTTTGGCCAACCCGCGATCGCATGTACACAACCTGCGATCACAGGTTTTCATTTTTCACTTCCAGATGAACTTTTGGCACAAAAGAACCTCGAAGACAAGTTGCGACCTACCCTGCGATCGGAAAAGGTCCCCATGCGATCGCATGAAGTCAACCTGCGATAGTACGTTATGCCTAAGACGTCCGAAATTTTGTCTACTTTTCAGATCATTTTGAATCGTGTCATTCGGAGTTACGGTTCATGAGATATGTTCAAAATACTGACAGGGTGTCAAAGCTGCCAACAACATCCTTTAACTTTAGATTGCAAATTCTGTCATCGTGTGATCAATTCGATCGAATGTTTCTTGACCAAATCATCTTACAATCATGCCACAACATACTCCATAAGTTCCAAGCTCCATTTTAAGCTCCAAACGCGCATCCAACTGCTCCCAAAGCACTGCTCCACTCAAACTATCTGAAATTGACATAAAAACATGAGTAGTACGAGAATTCTAACGAAAGACATGAGCTGAACATTATTTAAATAAATGACATACAAATGTACAAAATATGATACTAAATAATAATGAAAACTACCCTAAAAGATGCATAAAATGACATCTAACAAATCTCCCCAAGCTTAAACCTTACTTGTCCTCAAGTAAGAAAAAGAATAAAACATTATAAACAAATGGAAAGATGTAGATAACCAAAAAAAAGAAACTTAGAATTAAAAACTAAAACAAAATTAAGGAAACTAAAAATTTAAACTTTATCAAAACACTTCACTCTTTTTTTGTTGTTCACATGATCAGATTTCACAACGAGGAAGCTCAAATGAAATCACTACCTAGACAACAGTCTCAATACTTTATATTAAGGATTCAGATTATATATTTAATAAATTAAACCAAGCTTGAGCAAATAATTTTTATGCTGAATTAAATTTGTGAAAACAGTGTATTTTTAAAAATAATTTCACGAAAATTCGTTTATAAAAACTTATCTTGACCAACCCCTCCTTTTTTTCCAAACTCGTCCAGTAAACGCGGTAAGCTCCATTATGGACAGAAAATCCAAGCTTACCCCTATGATTCCACTATCGAGGGATCAATCTCATTATACCACACATCTTCTTCATCTTGATCAACTCTTCAGATTTAACTTGCTTGCTTCTTGATTTCGACTTGAACTTGACTTGATTTTAACTTTGAATTGCATATTTCTTCAAGTTGCTTAATGTACCATTTCTAACATATATATAGACTAGGCGCGAATTTTACTTTGAGACCTACCATATCTTCAATACTTCAAAAATGATAATAAATTGTGGGTATAACAACAGTTCCCTCCCAACCTCAAAAGGCGCAGAAACTATAGGGTTCAGTACTTCAAGGAATGACAAAGATTATCCAATCTAGGTTCTTTTTAAGGCATTCAAGGACATTATTTTCAAAACATTGTTCGTTTTTCCATCCCACACTTCCATTGTGAAAATTATCTAACTCATATGTTGGTTTATATTGAAAACATTTAAAGCACTATATGATACTAATTATAATTGATTGGAATGAGACGCTTATTTTTGGTAACTATCACACTTCATCTTAACAGAGCTATCGAATGTAAAAAGAATCCTCATCTCATGTAAATTTGTTTTTTTTTTGTTATGCAGAAAATAAAAAAAATAACTAGAAATTAAAATATTTTTGGATTTTTTCTTCTCTTATTTATGAATGCAGAAAAATAAAATATTTTTTAGACTTTTTTTAAATTTTTTATATGCAAATGCAATGCTATAAAAAAATTGCAAAAAGAAATTTTGAAAAATTTAACTAAAAAAAACTGAAAAATTAAAATTTTAAACAAAAATCCAAAATTTTACACTAACCCCCTCCCCAAGCTTAAAATGATGCATTGTCCTCAATGCTTAGAGAGGAATGAACAGCTCAATAAAGAATATAAGGGCAAAAAGGTGCAACTAGGAATGAATGTACGTGATAAGTTGGTAGAAATATGATTTTGACGACAATGTGGCGAAAAATCTGAATTTCAGCGACTTTGAAGATCCTCTGATTTCCCCAAGCTTGCTTGGAACTACGACCATGTCTTTATTGAAAGCATAAAAACTAAAAACTACTCATCAGGTTGCCTCCCGGAAAGCCGCCCTTTTTTTAAGGTCGTTGGCTCGACCATGCATGAAGACTAGATTACCTATACGTAAAGAGCACAAAACAATTAGCAGTACCGTGTCCCCGACAACGACGCCAATTTGTTAACTCGATGTCGCGCACGTATTAAACAAATAAATTTATCACTGCTTGGAATGCACTAAAAATATAGCACATGGAAGCAGGGTCGAATCCTCAGGGACACAGCCTAATGGTCAATGCCTTTTTGCATCAGGCACATCTAGTCAAAACAGAAATTATAAAAGGGGGGGTTTTTGATTAAACTAAAAACTAAAAATGCAGTGATATTAAATGAAACGAAAATCGATAATAAAAATAATTTCAGTTCTTCTGTGACTTTCCTAATCATGCAATTGATCCAGATCTGATTATTTGAGATGCGTTCTATCTAAGCTGGTATTGAGAAAAACTAACAAGCTCTAGTAATTTCTCTTTTACCTAAATTAGTTAATCAAAACAAGCTCTTCAATTAACCCTAACTTTTTAATGTCTAATCAAACAAGCTCTTAATTTAGATAAAAAAAAGTTGCATTAAGTTCTTTGTAAAATTCCCAGCAATTCCCAGCAATACCCAATACTTCTAACAAGCTCGGAAAAGGTCCCCATGCGATCGCATGAAGGCAACCTGCGATCGCAGGTTGTGTCTAAGGCGTCCGAAATTTCGTCTACTTTTCAGATCATTTTGAATCGTGTCATTCGGAGTTACGGTTCACGGGATATGTTCAAAATACTAACAGGGGGTCAAAGCTGCCAGCAACATCCTTTAACTTTAGATTGCAAATTTTGTCTTCGTGTGATCAATTCGATCGAATGTTTCTTGACCAAATCATCTTCCAATCATGCCACAACATACTCCATAAGTTCCAAGCTCCATTTTAAGCTCCAAACACGCATCCACTGCTCCCAAAGCACTGCTCCAGTCAAACTATCTGAAATTGACATAAAAACATGAGTAGTACGAGAATTCTAACGAAAGACATGAGCTGAACATTATTTAAATAAATGACATGCAAATGTACAAAATATGATACTAAATAATAATTAAAACTACCCTAAAAGATGCATAAAATGACATCTAACAGAGTACCAGGTATGGGTCAGGTCATAGTATACAAATTCAATATACCGTTTTCTAGTACAAAAACATACTTTTCAGATAGAACATTTAGTAGACTAAACTAGAAACTTATCAGTAAAATGTTTATTTCATTTTATTAAACCAGTATAACTTAAAGGACCTTTAGTGGTTAATTCTATAATACCTTAGTTTATACATCAGGGTTATATATAATTAATATTCGATAGGTAGTTGGATGTGTGCTTTTCGCTTTACTTCCTGTTCCTTGTTTGGTTGTGGGCTTAGGGCAGATTCACACAATTAACTATCCATTCGATGTTAGATTATATATAGCTAGTATAAACTAAGTGATTATGGAAGGAACTATTGTGGTTACCATTTTTACTAAAGGAAATATATGATTTTCTTAAAGAATGTTTTCATCAAATATAAAGAACTATTTCAGTTAACTCCGTAAGTACCAAATGAATATGCCAGGGTTATATACAATGAAGATCTAACAAACAATGGGATGTGTGACTCCGCCTCATTTCCTGTTCCTTGTTTGGTTGTGGGCTTAGGTCAGATTCACACAATCGATTGTCTGTTTGATCTGGATTCTATATAACTTGTATCCATTTAGTACTCATAGAAGGGATTGTAGAGTCATTTTACTTTCATTCATCATATCAGAAAATATAGGATTTTCTGGAGGAACAGGAGAACTTTTCTAAATGAACTTACAACTTACCTTACATAACTAAAGTACTTATGAACTCACCAGATTAAATGCTGATCTACTCTTTCAAAATAACTTGTATTCTCAGGAAACTAGTAGACAGGTACGCGCACTGGAATTCAGAAGATGGAGCATAGTAGCTTCATGTCTTGTTTTGTAATTTACTTGAAGTCAATCTTTTGTGAATCACATACTTTGTAAAACACTTTAATATTAATGCAATGGTTGTTTGTTACTTTGATTACTATGATGCATATGTTGTGATACTAAACATGACGTCCTCCGCCCTCGAACGTTTCCGTCGTTCCGGTTTGGGGGTGTGATAGTAACGCCCAAAAATCCAAGGTAAAAATTTCATTTTTAATATAGTAACAACACTTTAATAACTTTGTTCCAGACATTGAAAACCATTTCAAATAAACGATTATCAGAGTCTTATCCCATGGATCACATTTGCGGAAATTACGGGTGTATGCGCTGCGATCGTCCCGAGCCTCTTTCATTTGAAAACTGGAGTACCTGAAACCAAAACTAAAACCATAAGCACAAAGCTTAGTGAGTTCCTCAAATACCACATATCATACATATCAAACGATCCATACATGCCATACATAACAGCGAGCCATACGTATCAATCATATATCATAAACAATAAAGGTGTTATGTGTCGCACATAGTCTTGCCATTATGCCATGAGCCATATCGTGGTCTTTCTTGCCAGGCCGGGGGCTACAACCATGGGCCTTACAGACAAGTGCCAAGAGCCACCTCCTGGTCTTCCATGCAAGGATCACAAAGACAACTAGCATACAAACAATACAACTTAACTAATTACTTGCTAGAGTTCAGACTCCGGTCTTGCATACAATGTGCCAGGAGCCGCCTCCAGGTCTTTCTTACATAATGCCAAGGGCTAACCCCCGGTTCTTCCTACAATACATAAGCCAAATGGGCTGGCATTGGTGCCTTCGACCCATACAATAGTGAGGAAACTCACCTCGATTCCTGAAGCTCACTGCACCAAATCCCTAGCTGCTGCCCTGACGATTTCCCAGACTAACAACTACCAAAACATCATTCAATTAGCAACAGAATTCCAAACCATGATCCTTAAACCAAACATGGGGTAAAATGACCATTTTACCCCTAGCCTATCAAGACTCATAACCAGGGCCCAAGCCCAAACCAACCAGGCCCAAAACTATAAGATCTATAAAAGCCCATTAATGGCCCAATTTTCCAAATTGGGCCCAACCCCTATGGGCTTTACCTAAAAGCCCAACAACTCCTAGTCTAATAATAATTCTCCGATGACCCAAAGGTCCAAGCCCATTGGGCCCCCTAAAGTCTAAAACCATTGGGCCCACCAAGCCTCAGTACAAAATCTTGGCCCAACTAGACATGACCAAACAAAAGTCCAAACTCTAAGAACCCTCTGACCAAAAAGCACAACACGCGAAAACTCTAATCCAAGTCCGAAGCCCAACATGAACAAGCCCAAGAAGCCCGCTGTTGGTTCGAACGCTAGACGTTCCCCTGTGGAACATTGGGCGTTCGTTTCCTGACCGCCAATCGTGACTCTACGCCAGAACGAACGACGTTCCCAAGATGAACGTGCTGCGTTCCCAACCAGGGACCAAAAATTACATTTATATCTTAACACCTTAAGTCCAAAGTTCAAATCTTCAAAATAGCTTCCCATCAGTGTCTTAACCAATAAATTCAACAACTTGGCACCTTTTCATTGCCCAAAAGGACCCAAACATCCATTAAAGTTTCCAATCTATAAATCAAGACCCAAAACCTTTGCATGGATGGTCCTCAACCATCAAGTTACCATTTTTATGACTCTAACAACTCAGAAATGCGTGGATATGCAATCCTAGGCTTTCGGAGTGGCTCAAACTCCCAAAGAGCTTCAACATGATCATAAGAAGCACAAAACAAGCCCTAATCTAGATCTTAAGCTATAAGATGGCAAGATAGAAACTTTATACCTTCTGAGACTTGCAAATGAGCTGGAGAACCTGGATCCAAAAGCTCTTCATTGATCAATGAGACTCCAATGTGATCACTCTCCTTCAAGAACACCAAAATACACTCAAAGATGGTCTTCCAAGCTCACACACTCACAATTAGGGTTAGGGTTTCGAAATGAGGCTTAAGGTACAGTGGAAGCTGAAAGAATGAAGAGTCTTGGGTCTTAAGTTGTTTAAATAGTGCACACTTAGGGTTTTTGAGTGCAGACGGCGAACGCCCTGCGTTCCTTCCTGGAACGCCCCGCATTCGACTTGGCCTCCGCATCTAACTTCATGCACTGAACGTTGAATGTTCAAGATATGAACACCCCGCGTTCGAGCCTTGCCTCCAACACCAACTTAGCAATTAAAGGTTCTAGGTTTGAGAAACCTCCACACTTAATTAGATCAAGCCCATGCATGCAATATGAACCTTATAATTCTCGAGATGTTACAAGTGTCCCTCACTTAAACTGGACTTCGTCCTCGAAGTCTGCTGCAGCAACCACTCCAGATACTGCTCACATGCCACTTCCACAGGCTCCCACGACAACCCTACACGATACATAATCTTGCCCACCCGGGTCGAACCCTGAAAGGACCGACATACCTGGGCCCACAGCCCCGCTTCCTGAATCTGATGTCACCCTTACAAGGTGAAGTCTTGGGAGCACTATGACCTCGATAAAACTTGGGTATATAACTCCTACCCACAACCAACAACCCATTATGGACTCAACGAATACTGTCACCCGACAGCCTAAGGGACACAACCATCACACAGAGCACTCAGTGGCCTTCCTAAGGCAACTGAACCCCACCAAGCAAGACTATCCAAACCTGATGAATCATAAATCCTTACTTCCATACAGAGAACTAGGGGTGAGCGCAGTGCGGTTCGGTGCGGTTATTAGCCAAAACCTCACCACTAACCGCAAATGCGGTTAATCCATTTTCAAAACCGCTTGGTGCGGTTATTTTTACGGTGCAGTTAGACGGTTATTTTTGCGGTGCGGTTTTGTTTTTTCTGTGTTGCGGTTATTAACCGCATGGATTTGGTGCAGTTATTTTGTGTGGTTTTTAACCACAGTTTAGAGCTCAAACGGTTTTAAGAGTTCAAACATATTACTTATAATAATAATAAACCATAAGCCATAAGACAATTAACATAAATCACAATACAACTAATATCTTAATAACGTCAAATCAATAGTAATTAACAATAAATATATTTAAATTGTCTAATTTCACCATTTTTCAAAGTTAATCATAACAAAAAAGCAACACTTTTGTTTTCTAGTATTTTATTCATCTATCATCTATGAAACTTATCTTATTTTTAATATTTAGTATATTAATAATTAATAAAAAAATTGTATATAATTTATGCGGTGCGGTGCGGTTTTTTGGCGGTTTTTGAAACTTAATAACCGCACCGCACCGCAAATTTGCGGTTTTTGAAAAACAGAAAACCTCACCACCGGTTTTTATTGCGGTTGTGGTTTATCGGTTGCCGTTTATGCGGTTTTTACGGTTAATTTTAGTTGCGGTGCCGTTTTTGCTCACCCCTACAGAGAACCACTTCTGTCGTTCCGAGATCTGAAATTTATAATGATCTGTCTCCCCGACTATGCTGAAAATTACCATGCCAAAACCTCATCAAATAACTAACCAACCATAATACTTCCATCCCTGATTATCTTGATGCAACCTACGAAAACAAAGACAGTAACCATAACCAGCTGTAGAATGTCTATACTTGACAGAAGGCTCAGATAATCCTTCGAGTAAAAGATTCATCCCTGCAACGGTTAAACTCAAACGAGAGTTAGGCAGCAGGGTCAAATCAATTACTTTGAGATTATTTAATCCAACTACAAGTGACTTAGCACTTTCAAACAACAAGCTACTCCCCACACACGAATCCTCAAATCACTACTTTTTCCCGAAACATCATGTTGCCTCTTATCCACTTTCCAAATGAACCGAGACCTCCCTGGTCCCAACTTATCTGCCAACCATCTAGAATACCAGATTCCTGCCCGATTGCTGAGCTAAAGAACACCCTTATAGTCGCCCCACATGACTTCCGAGAGAAAACTTCAACTGACAAAGCTATCCGAACCATCTCAACACCAAAGCCGGTGCTAAGCTGAACACCACAAGACCAACCGTGGTCTTGCCTCATACCCGGTCTCCCACGACCTACCAAATCCTGATTCCAAACATGTTGTGGCCCTCCCACAACCCGACGAACTGGCATGCCCTGGCCTAAGCCATCCAAAGAAAATCGCGAACAAACCATCATTTGCCACACCCTCACCGCTGCACAAGGACTAGTGAATGCTACGGGCCACCTCGCAGTCTTACGACACTTTCCACGCTATATGACCGCTAGTGAATGCTACGGGCCACCCCGCAGTCTTACAACACGCCTAACTATCTGCAAACTAGTGAATGCTATGGGCCACCCCGCAGTCTTACAACACTCCCACTAATAGCTAACTAGTGAATGCTATGGGCTACCCCGCAGTCTTACAACACCTCCGCTAACCATATTTGCAGCCCAAAGCCTTACTGTTAATCTAACAATCCAAACACCACCCGGATTCAAACACACTCATAACCAAACTCCCCAACTGAACTCTAATCATGACTGGAACCCCACCTTGGGTTCCCCTCCCGAAGCCTACTAGATGACACCGAGAAGACGCGAACCCAATGTTAGGAAGTTTCTCGAACTCCCAACTCTCACAATCCTAAATCCGGACAACCACTTGGGCCTCCCTCCTTCCCAACGGGGATGCGAAACCCATCCTAGTTTCCAACCTGCTTCTGATCCTGAATACCTGAACAATTATCATCCACTTTGGTTCAACTAAGTCCTTGCAGTGCACGAGAATTGAAGGATCCCAATCCTTCTTACCTTCAAATGATCGATCTGCTGAAAATCGGCACTTACCAATGCTAATGCTCCATCACTAGCCAAACCCCAAATGACCGCACAACCTCTAAAGACCAGATGAAAACTTCTCGAGTCCTAACAGAACTGATAACCCCAGATGCCTTGAAATGATACCATACTCAAATCTTGAATTCCAAATAACTGACGCTCCGACCAAAACCTCAGCAATAGACCACTTCCCTTGGCGCTTCCAAAGGCCAACCCAAGCACAAAGACTGAACTCACCGAACCCCGACGATGCTGGATAACCACCCCACTGGACCCTGACCGTAGACCTTCCACATAATACCCTTGAACCAGTCCTCGACCACAACCCAAGATAACGTTGAACACTCCAAACCCACAAAAAGGAAAACAACCTTTTGCTAACCACTAATAATTCACGGCATGCAAATGGCATATGACATTACTTGAAGATATAACCCGGACATAATAAAAGAATTAAGCCAGAGATACACTTACCCAAACCGATGCAAGATAACAACCACAAAGTACAGATAGAACCGAAAAGAGCAAAAGATACATACCCGCAACATTGCCTGCTGGAATCCTGATCTCCCATGTATGTCACTGCAAAGTCGGACTCATCTCCGATGGGGCTCCTACCCTACCCTCTTGTCCATCGGTGGTCCTCAAAGTAGCCGGAGCGGGCGCACTCACTGCTCCTCCCCTCAACCTCGGACAGTCGGACTTCTTGTGGCCTACCTGATGGCAGTGAAAACATAACGGGCTTGCCCCCTAAGGACAATCCCTGCTGACATGACCAACCCTGCCACACTTGTAGCAACCCAAACCCCTGGAACGACAAACTCCATCGTACAGTTTCCCATACGTGTTGCATTGAACCTGGCCCTGCTGGCCTCTCGAAAATTGATCAAAAGTATTAGGTCTCATCCCGGGACCCTCAAATGCATGCAACTGATCTGACCCCCTCTTCCCAATATGCTCCAGATCAATCTCCCGCTCTCGGGCTCTAGAAATCATATCATTTAGGGTATTGCACCCTGAAATACTCACAAAATCCCTGATATCATCCCGCACCATATCATGATACCTCACTTTCTTCATCTCCTCATCTGCTACATACTGCGGTACCAACAAACCCCTTTCCCGAAACCTGGCAGTGATCTCTGCCACAGTCTTAGTCGTCTGGCGGAGATCCAGAAACTCTCGCGCTAACTGTTGCACCTCAATCGTTGGTGCAAAGTCAGCGTGGAACCTGGTCGAGAAGTCATCCCATGAAATAACATCAATAACATCATCTTCCAACTCACTACCAACCTCTTCCCGCCAATCACGTGCCCGGTCCTTTAACAGGCAGGAAGCATATCTGACCTTCGCCTCCTCAGGGCAGAAACTCGACCTGAATGCGTTAGCCATATCCGCTAACCACCTCCTACTGACAATGGGGTCCCACTCCCCATGGAATGCAGGAGCTCCAAAAGCACGGAACTCCCAGAAGGACAGAGTGCGAGCTCCAATGATATCCATAACCTCCACACGGAACACGCCCAAGCGCTCATCCACTATCTCCGAAACACAGCGAGAAATCTCCGATGAGATGAACTCCTGCAACTGCTCGCTAATCGTCTCAGCATCCGCACCTGAGCCAGAACCCGAACCAGGACCAAAACCAGAGCCAGAACTGCCTCCCTGAGAGCTCATCTCCAAACTGAAATACCACAAACCAACGATCAAAACATACTCAACAATCTCCCCCCCTAAGTTTCTTAGATTCTCCAAGACTCTCACTGATTCTAGTAAGGATCATGTGCTTTCAGTACTACGGGCCCAATACTAATTTCCACACCTATCCATACTTTTCTTAGCAATCCTCCTGAATCCTCTAAGTTACTTCCTCAAGCCAAAGCACCCAAAACTCATTAAACCACATCACTAACCCCAATAAAGCATATCCTAGGCTTTCCTAGGTTCCCGACCCCGCCCAGTCCTCAGCTGCTGAAGTACTCCCACCAATGTCAATTAGTTTCCTCATGAATACAGCCACATGCAACAGAGATCAGATAATCCTTCGAGTAAAAGACTCAACCCTAGAACGGTTGGACTCAAAAAAGAGTTGCGCAATAGGATCAAATCCATCACTCTAAGATTATTTAACATGTGCGACATGTGTCTTAACATATTCACTTAGCAGTCAATTCACATCACTAAGAGTCCCACAAAGCGCAAAGCAAGAAACATTCAGACAAATGGAAGGAAAATAACCTAACCAACATATTCTATTCAAGCCATTCAATCCACTAATCTGGAATCCATAGTAGCATGCAATTCTAAAGCTCATACAATTAGGCATATATATATATATATATATATATATATATATATATATATATATATGTGTGTGTGTGTGTGTGTGTGTGTATATATATATATATATATATATATATAGCTAGGTTCAAATGTTGATTGACATCTATTGTGCGGACGTGTGGACAATGCAATTCTGTGAGAATGATAAAGAAAATATGTTATTTGATAATGTAAATACGTTCAATCTTACATAAATATTGTCATATTACGCATTATTGCTAATTAAATTGTCTATAAAGTTATTATAGACACTTTTTTTTATTATTCTCATTCTCCCAGAATGTTGTCACAATGTTTATTGAGTCGTATTGTGTAAGAATGAAAATGTGTGAAAAACGATGCGTGAGAACAAAAATAATAAGAATTGGTGAGAATTCATGAAAATGACAATAGTTGTGTGAGGTTGAACGTATTCACACGTCCTATTCTCTTAGTAATTCTCATAGAATAGTACTGTCCACATGTCCGCATAATAGTTCTCCATCCACATTATAACGTAGCCATATATATATATATATATATATATATATATATATATATATATATATATATATATATATATATATATATATATATAGCTTTTACTTTCTATATAATGACCCAAAAATCCAAGGTAAAAATATCGTTTTTAATATAGTAAAAACAATTTAATAACTTTGTTCCAGACATGGAAAAACATTTCAAATAAACGATTATCAGAGTCTTATCCCATGGATCATATTTGCGGAAATTATAGGTGTATGTGTTGTGATGGTCCCGGGACCCTTTCATTTGAATATTGGAGTACCTGAAACCAAAACTAAAAACCATAAGCACAAAGATTAGTGAGTTCCCCAAATACCACATACCATACAAATCAAACGATCCATACATGCCATACATAACCACGAGCCATACGTATCAATCATATACCATAAACAATAAAGGTGCTATGTGTCGCACATAGTCTTCCCATTATGCCAAGAGGCCACCTCGTGGTCTTTCTTTCCAGGCCAGGGGCCACAACCCTGGGTCTTACAGACAAGTGCCAAGAGCCACCTCTTGGTCTTCCATGAAAGCATCACAAAAACAACTAGCATACAAACAATACTACTTAACTAATTACTTGCCAGAGTTCAGACTCCGGTCTTGTATACAATGTGCCAGGAGCCGCCTCCTGGTCTTTCATACATAATGCCAAGGGCTAACCCCCAGGTCTTCCTACAATACATAAGCCAAATGGGTCGGCATTAGTGCCTTCGACCCATACAACAGTGAGGAAACTCACTTCGATTGTTGAAGCTCACTGCACGAAATCCTTAGCTGCTGCCCTGACGATTTCCCAGACTAACAATTACCAAAACAACATTCAATTAGCAACAGAATTCCAAACCATGATCCTTAAACCAAACTTGGGGTATAATGACCATTTTACCCCTGGCCCATCAAGACTCATAACCAGGACCCAAGCCCAAACCAACGAGGCCCAAAACTATAAGATCCATAAAAGCCCATTAATGGCCCAATTTTCTAAATTGGGCCCAACCCCATATGTGCCTTACCCACAAGCCTAACAATTCCTGGTCTAATAATAATTCTCCGATGGCCCAAAGGTCCAAGCCCATTAGGCCCCCTAAAGTCCAAAACCATTAGGCCCACCAAGGCCCAATACAAAATCTTGGCCCAACTAGACATGACCAAATGAAAGTCCAAACTCTAAGAAACCTCTGACCAAAAAGCCCAACACGCGAAAACTCCAATCCAAGTCTGAAGCCCAACATGAACAAGCCGAAGAAGCCCACTATTGGTCCGAACGATGGGCGTTCCCCTGTGGAACATTGGACATTCGTTGCCTGACCGCTGATCGTGACTCTATGTCGGAACGCACGGAGTTCCCAAGATGAACATGTTGCGTTCCCGACTAGGGACAAAAATTACGTATATGTCTTAACACCTTAAGTCCAAAGTTCAAATCTTCAAAATAGCTTCCTATCAGTGTCTTAAGCCATAAATTCATCAACTTGGCACGTTTGCATGGCCCAAAAGGACCCAAACATCCATTAAAGCTTCCAATCCATAAATCAAGACCCAAAACCTTTGCATGGCTGGTCCTTAACCATCAAGTTACCATTTTTATGACTCTAACAACTCATAAATGTGTGGATCTGTAATCCTAGGCTTTTGGAGTGGATCAAACTCCCAAAGAGCTTCCACATGATCATAAGAAGCACACAACAAGCCCTAATCTAGATCTTAAGCTATAAGATCGAGAACTTGGATCCAAAAGCTCTTTCTTGATCAATGAGACTCCAAGGTGATCATTCTCCTTAAAGAACACCAAAATACACTCAAAGATGGTCTTCCAAGCTCACACACTCACAATTAGGGTTAGGGTTTCGAAATGAGGCTTAAGGTACAGTGGAGGCTGAAAGAATGAAGAGCCTTCGGTCTTAAGTTGTTTAAATAGTGCACACTTAGGGTTTTTTAGTGCAAACGGCGAACGCCCTGCATTCCTTCATGGAATGCCCCGCGTTCGACTTTGCCTCCGCGTCCAACTTCATGCACTGAGCGTTGAGCGTTCAAGATATGAACGCCCCGCGTTCGAGCGTTGCCTCCAACACCAAGCTAGCAATTAAAGGTTCTAGGTTTGAAAAACCTCCACACTTAATTAGATCAAGACCATGCATGCAATATAAGCCTTATATTCTCGATATGTTACATTCTAGGAGTATGAAGTCCAATTTAAAAGGTTACTACTTACTAATTTGAAAATGAAGGGGTCACCCGGTAAATCCTTCCCGGTCAGCAAGTATCATTTGTCACGTCAATTAAAACATGCCAACTCACTTGCCACCTAATGCTTCAATAATTGACCTAAATAATGTTTTTTGCTTTCTTTGTACCTTTTCTTCTATTGTTTCTCTTTAAAATTATTCAAGTGTAATCTTGTTATGGCAATTAATTATTGAGTATTTGAGATATTGAAACTGATTTGACATCTTTGGTTATTTAAGGAAGCCTTTTTAGGGTTTTATATTTTTGGTAAATATTTTATGTTCCCTATAAATAATCGTTAGGTTAGATTTTGATGTAATCTTTTTCCTGATTTGGGTTTTCTTTGTTCGTTCATATCAAGATCAATATATACAAAACCTTTAACAGATTACTTGCTTATTATGGTGATTGATTCATGATTATTCTTCAGATTCCGCATTCGTCATCTCGTCATTATTCATAACAAGTGGTATCATAGAAGGTTCTTGTAGATCTCAACGATTATTGCAAGAATTGATCTTGTTTATGGCAATATTTTATCATGAATCTCACTTTTCAAGTTTTGTAAGTTTTCTGAAAAGAAAAAGTGAAATATCTCAACGATTATTGCAAGAATTGATCTTGTTTATGGCAATATTTTATCATGAATCTCACTTTTCAAGTTTTGTAAGTTTTCTGAAAAGAAAAAGTGAAATATCTCGATTTATTGCAAAAACCATCTCAGGTCTGTTATTTTACTTAATTTGTTCTTGATTCGTGTTTTGGAAGAGAAAGAGAAGAAAATTATCATTTTTATTCGCATATTTGTGTTCAGATCTACTTTATCTCTCTAAAAATCGTCTCAGATCTGTTTTCTCTCTTTAGAAACCATCTCAGATACGTTTTTTCTCTCTAGAATTCTTATCATATCTACTTTCTTTCTCTTCAAGTTCAGTTTCTTGTTGAGGATCTAATGGATTCTTTATTCTTTGACTCCATTTTAGAACTTGGATTAAAGGTTACTAAAACAATCTATGGTGTTAACAAAGTGACTATGTGGCATATTCTTGGTCAATCTACATTGAAGGATGTTACTGAATTGTATAATCCTTTTGTTGATCAGAAAATATCTGAATACTCATGTATTGATATGAGTGAGTTACAAAAGAATGAGAGAATAGTTAAACAATTTCGTATTATCAAAAATCATTTGGAACGAGAAAAAGAACAATTGGAAAACGAAAGAAAAAGAAAAGAAGATGTTGTTCAAAAGATGTTCTTGGTGAAGTTCATAATGTTCTTCATTTTTCTGAAGAAAAATTGTGTAACAACCGGTTTTGAAAGTGTTTCGGTGCTCGGGGCCGCGGAACAATCATTAGTTATCATAAGGTTTAGGGCCTCAAGAGAGGAAGGATTTGGCCCAGCTCGGATGTGGGTGTCACGATATAAGTGGTCCAGGTATTTGATTGTGTCTTCGGAGGCCAGGGTATAATTGTAATTGGGTATCTCGGTCTTGTATGGGTTTTGGGTTTTGTTCGGAAGAATTTAAGGATTGGGAGAGCTATTAGGAGCATAGGGATTCTCACCACCTTTTCGTGGATATAAGGTTCGTTGGAAACGGACCTAAGAAGAGGAAGTTATGGTACTTTGTGTGACAATCCGAAACTTTTTCCGTTATCTATACCCGATTTCCGTTAATAAAATTTGGGGTTTATTAAATTCCGTCAACGTTCTTGGTTTGGGAAAAGACCTTACTCTATTAAATCAATAATGTGTATTTTATACAAAGTGGAATTAACTGGAAATTACGCGAAAACTTGAAACTTCACTCGTCAGCCTCGAGTTCACGGTCAGGAGTTTACGGCCGTAAACTCGTGACCGTAAACTCGAGACCGTAAACTCGTTTACGGTCAGTGCCAACTCACTATTGAACGCAAACTCACCCCCTATATAAGGGATGAGTGGCCTTCATTTCGAACTCTAGGCACTCAAAGGTCTTTCTCTCTCTATTTTCTCTCTCTCTCTCTCTTCAACCATCAATTTTAGCTCAAGAATCCCCAAGAATGTAAGTGATTCTTCATTTCTATGATGTTTCAATCCCTTTCCTGGTGATGAATCCATGTTTCATCTCATAAAGTTCATCTTTTTCTAGATTTTCTCTCACACCAAGAACACCAAGAACACACACTAGTTCTTGGAGGTTAAAAATCGCATTTCAATCCTTCTTATAGTAAGTAACTACTCTCTATGCTTGATATCTGCTTCAAACTTTGGATTTCCACCTAAAAATCGACCCAAAAGACATGAACACGAAGAGTTTACGGCCGTATATCCCGCCTTGGCTGTAAACTCTAGTAAATGAGCAAGGATTGACCTTAACCACCCCTTTTTACTATGCACGAGACTCGGAACACTTCCGAGAGGCTAGAAAGGACCTTGAATCACCAAAAATCCTACCTTTCACCAAGTGTTTACGACCGTAAACCATGGGCCGTAAACCCATGGATCGTAAACACTTGGGCCGCAAACTTGGACCGTAAGCTCATGGGCCGTAAACCCCATTGGACCGCAAACCCTGACCGTACACTCCTGATTACGTGGTTTCCTAGTCCCTAAGGTGGTTTCCTTCCATAACAGATAGGGTTGTGTCCTTATCTAATACATATATGTGATACCATATGTTAATAGGATCCACTTGCGTACGAAACATCAGTTTGCACTCAGCATCCACACCGACCTTATACTCGGGTCTTACGCCAAACTGTGAGTTCATACCCCTACATTTTTCTGGTTTTCAAACGTTTTCAGGGGGAATACAAGTTAAACCATAAATGCTTTTGTTAATACAAAGAGCTTTTGACAAGTATAAAACTCATGCAATTCTCATACATTAACCCTTTTGTACGGTGCTGAGCATAAGGGACGTTTTCACTAAAATTGCATAGTTTTCCGGATACTATATTCACTACAATATACATGCAAACTATAATCGGTATAGTTTGGGATTTTCTAAAACATAACAAGTACAACAACTTTCACTACTAAATGTATGCACTAATACAGAAAAGGTTTACAGTTTACATCCCTGCATTATCATGATATCCATAACTGTAATAGTCACTACATACGGTATGCATACGGATTTTCACTACGATAAAACGCTACGACACTACATGTAAACTAGATTGTACGATATTGTGAGGCGCTACTTCACTACTGTACCCTTAGGTGTACAAGGATAAATCCTATCATAGTATAACCAGAGTCTCCTGGAGGGAGAGCGTGAGATTTGTGAATAGATCTATTCGGGACTGACAATCCCACACCCGAACTGCTAGCTACAGTTAGACAGGCATGCCTGGGGTGACAAATGTCATTTAACTCAACGCCTGAAGAACGTTGGAAAGGTCACTAGTCTTATCAAGCATGGTTATACGACTCACATTATGTATAAATCACCTTTAGTTTACAATCTGGCACTCTTCAACGGTTTTATTTATACTAAATAGAACTAACACACACTACGTATACTGGTTAAAGCCAGGGTTTTCAACCAGAACCGATTATATAGTGGTTTCACATACAAAATACGTATACTTCATGATTAGATTTAGCTAGTCACATGAGGTAGTATCTTCACATATCACTACAATATTCAGTAACGAACATTTATGGTTTTATACGGAATTGACAACGCTACATTTTCACTAAAGAAAATATCGGATTTTCTTGGAAACATACAGATATTCATGGTTTATTACAGAACTGATAACACCACATTTTCACTAAGGAAAATATCGGATTTTCTTGAAACTATACAAACGCTTTTACAAACTCATCGATAAGTTTCACTACAAACTACTGCTTATGAACTCACCAGCTTTATGTTGATATTTCAAACTGCTTGTATTCTCAGGAAATCAGTAGACAGGTACCTGCTGGATTTGTGAGGAGTTGGAGCAATAAGAGTTTAATGTTTATATTCATACAAACTATACGATGTAATTCAAACAAGTTTCAGACGATTTCCAAATTGATGTAAACATTTTTATTTAAGTATTCATTGTAATGGTTGCGTTGCTATGATTGCTATTATTCATTGGTTGTGATGCTATACATGACGTCCTCCACCCCAGAACGTTTCTGCCATTTCGGTTTTGGGGTGAGACACTTTGAAGGTTTTGGAAAAATTAGTCCCTAGTGGAAGTATTTGGCAGATCATTCCTACACATGCAAGGAACGCATGCGCGTGTTTGGCTGGGTACGCCCAACGTAAGCTGGGTTACGCCCAGCGTATAAGGTCATTTGGTCGCGGGTGGTTTGTGAGTACGCCGGGCGTACTAAGAGGTACGCGGGGCGTACTCCCTTCAGACCAAAACCCTAGATTTTAAGGTTTGGCACTATATAAGGAACATTATGCATTAAAGATCAGCCACCCTCTCACCCTCAAACAGCTACCACGAAACCCTAATCCATATTTTGTTTGTTCTTATGCTTGGAAGGCCTTTTGAGAGTATTCTTAGTGTTTTGATCCATTCCCCAAGGAAGTGAAGGTTGAAGCAAGGTGGTGGTTCAAAGGAGAAGGTGTAGATCCGAGATTGTTGCTCCATTTCAGATCTTTTTGAGGTATAAAGTCTTAAACTTGGTGGTTATTTCCTTAGATCTCTTGTGTTGGGGTTTTAGACCTTTTTGGTCCCAAGGAGGAAGCTTTATGGTTCAAATCCGTTTCCTAGGCTTAGGGTTGCCACCCTTGGTGCTATTTGAGTCCCTAAGACAGAAAGTTGCCATCTTGAAGGTCTTGATGTGTTCATTCATGAGTTAAGGTCACTCTCATGGAAGTAGAATGTCATTTTTGTAGTTTGGGCTTATGTGCACATGCAAAGTCACCAAGTCAGTGACTTTATGGGTGTAGATGTTAAGTAGAGCTCAAATCTGTGATTTAGTCCCTTGGTTTGAAGTATTAAGTGCTTAATGGCAAAAAGGACTTAAAAGAGGAGTATGTTGGGCATACAAGCTGGTATGCGCAACGTACATGTCACGAACCCAGTACGCGCTGCGTACAGCTGAGTACGCCCTGCATACTCAGTCGGAGTGGGTTTCGCGCAAGTGGGCCTCGGTTTGGGCCATTCATTGGACTTTGCTACTTTGGGCCTTTGTGGGCCATCAGAAATCAGATATTTTGGGCTAATAATATGTTTGGGCTTTAGGGTAAGTCCCATTTGAGGAGTTGGTCCCAATTTGGAAATTGGGCCATTAGTGGGCTTTTATGGATTTTACCGTTTTGGGCCTTGTCAGTTTTGGGCTTGGGACTTAGTTATGAATCTTGTTGGGCCAGGGGTAAAATGGTCAATTTACCCTCAAGTATGGATTATGGATCATAGTTTGGGACCCAATTCCTAATTGGGTGATACTTTGGTATTGATAGCTCCAGGAGTTGTCAGGGCAGCAGCTAAGGAATTTTTGCAGGAAGTTTCAGCATTCGAGGCGAGTCTCCTCACTGTTTGTATGGGTCGAAGGCACCAATACCGACCTATTTGGTTTATGTATTGTAGGAAGACCCGGGGTTAGCCCTAGGCATTATGTATGAAAGACCAGTAGGTGGCTCCTGGCACACTGTATGCTAATTAGCTAAGTAGAGTAGTATGTATGCTAGTTTTCTTTGTGATGCTTGCATGGAAGACCAGGAGGTGGCTCTTGGCAATTGTCTGTAAGACCCAGGGGGTGCCCCCGGCTTGGCAAGAAATGTTGGATTAGTGTCTAAGCCCGTAACTATATTTGGTAAGTACTTGACCCGGTTGTACATGGTCCTTTTGGGTTGCCTTCACCATAGCAACTTGACAGGGTGATTTATGAAGAGAGAGAAGATATTATGATTTATTAATATATTATGAGAATAATGTATTAAAGGAATAATCATATTATTTAATTAATATTAGTCATAGATTAATTAAGAATTAATTTGGTGCCTAAAAGAGATTAATTGAATATAGGGGACTGAACTGCAATTATTGGATAATTGAGTTATTGGGATGGGAAACCCAATGGAGCAAGGAGTGAACGAAATTATGATGAGAGTCCATCATAATTTTCGTCCATGGCCTTAATCCAGAAGGTTCCATGGGATGCTTGGTGATTAAGTTGTCCATTAGGGTTTTGGCTGAAACCCTAGAAGCTCACAGTATAAATAGACCCCTTGGGTTGTGGAAATCGGCTAAACTTGTTTCCTTGGAACCCTAGGGTCGATTTCATACCTCTCTCCTCTCTCCAAATCATCCTCTTTCTAGTTGGTGTTTGTAAGCCATTAGAGGAGTGACAATTGTGACTCTAAGCTCCAAGACAAGAAGAATCAAGTAAGCTACAAAAGGTAATCATCTAGATCTGAGTTTCTTATGTTAAATTCGAATTGTATACACTAGATCTAGGGTTTGCAAGACTTGGATAAATTGCATGTTCAATAGAGAAACCTAGATCCAAGCATTAGGGTTTGCATGTGCACATAGGAAAGTTCTTATGGCTCAAACCCAACAGTGGTATCAGAGCTTTGATTGATTTCTATTGAATTGATGCCTTGTTTATTTGTTCAAGCCTTGAAAAATCATTTTTTTCTGCCCCCTGACTGACAGACTCGGCGAGTCCCATTGTGGAATCGACGAGTAGGATGAACTCGACGAGTCCATAAAGGGACTCGGCGAGTCGGAGCGTCTATCAGAATGATTTTCGAGATTTCTTGCTGTTTTGCTTAAGGATTCTTACCTAAATCGTTTTGGTTTAATAAAATCCTAATTTTATTACCTGTTTGACAATATCCTTAACAAAACAAAAGATAATTACCAATTGTTTAAATAATAAATTCCTTATTTGATAATAATTGATTATTTGAATTAATTGTTGAATTATCTTGCAAGTAATATTGACTAGGTCAAATTTAGATAATCATTAAATTAATTGGTTAATTTATATTATTTGCTATTTGATCCTTTGTGTTTTGAAAAGTTCAAAACTAGTCCTCAAGTTTTAAAATTTAAATTTTATGATTAAAAGTTTAATTTGAACTATTAAATTTCAAACCTTAGAATTTTACAAGTTTTAAAATTCAACCTTATACTTTATAGTATTATAAGATTAATATATATGTATAACTTAAATGCTAGTCTTACCGTTAGTAGGCCTCATTCACGAAGCCGATCTATAAGGGGGGTATAAGGTTATGGCCTATAAAATGGCCGTTTAATGGGTGTCCATTCTCACCCACCGCTTCCTTGATTGGTGAAGGGTCGTTAGCCGAACGGGTAGGATAGGGCAAACCTTTCCTCATTAAAAGTATAATGAATCTAAATAACGTAACTAAATGTTCTTACAAAATTCCCAATCTTAGTTACTTTAGGAAAAAGTGAATTTGATGCAATTCCATGAAATTACACTTTGTACTCTTACTAAGACGTTAATGGAGCGCGTGTGGTTAACCGGCACATTAATTGGTTTCTAAGCAAAGGTGGCAAAGGGTGACTCATTGTTTGTCATAGTTCGATGGAGCGTGTGTGGATAACCGGCACATCGAATAGGTGACTGTAACAATGAGAGCACCACGTACATTTGCATGGTTATTCACACCCACTTTGTGATCCTCGGCATCCCAGTCACAAACTAGAGGGGCATATCGAGATTTAAACATGCCATTGAAAAGTTCAATGTATCTCAAAGGATCTAGGAGTTTTTCAATACATTTAAAACTTAATCTCTTTTTCGTTTTTCATGGTGGAGAATTAGTGAATCGACATTTACTTGCCTTCAAATTATTTACTTGTTAGATTACGGCATCCCTTTTCTAATTTGTGGATAATGTTGTTGGTTTCTAGCCCTAATTTCTCATTTGGGTGATTAATTGGGGAAATTCGTTGCTAATCAACTTTGTTCTTTTTCCTTTTTAGATGTCGAACGCAAACAACAACGCTTCTGGTTCAAACTCCTCTGGTTCATTCTCACTCATGAATTTGTGTGGGAAGGTGATCTTTGATGGGACCAATTTCAGTAATTGGATCCGCAACATTCGCATGGTCACTCACTACAAGGACAAAGAATATGTCCTCGATGAGAAGCTAAAGGAGATTGACATTGACACTGCTACTGCTGAAGAGATCGCGGCCTATGAGGCCCACGAGCGTGATGCCACGAAAGTCCATTGCATCATGCTAGCGACTATGACTGCAGAACTCCACAAGTCCTATGAGGACAAGTAGATGAATCAGGATCTGATGGAACGCTACCACCATAGCGCTAGGCAAGAAAGGTACGAGATCATCACTTTGATGATCACTACCAAAATGGGTAATGGAGAATCCCTTACCGCTCATCTACAAAAGATACAGAGATAAGTCGATTGCCTGCTGAAGTTAAATGTGAACTTCGATGAAGATCTGGAAATTGATATCATCCTTCATTCCTTGCCTTCCTGCTATAGCCAGTTCCGCATGACCTACCACATGAATAAGGAAGAGGTCTCTTCGAGCAAGCTTCACGGCTTGTTGAGGACTGCTGAGAGCAACCTCAAAGACAATTCTGTTGCATCAACTCCAACTCCCGCTGCTGCCCCTGTCTTGGCAATAGGGCAAGGGAAGGGTAAGAAGAGGAAGGCTCCCTCAAGGGGCCACCACAAGGGAAAGTCCCAAGATGGCACCTCTTCTAGTGGAACCAAAGTTGGTTCTGCTAAACCCAACTCAAACCCTAAGGAGGCAGAGTGCCACTACTGCCACAAGATAGGGCATTGGAAAAGAAGCTGCCCAGAATATCTGCAAGCCATCAAGGATGGGAAGATCAAGTTGTCTTATGCAGGTATTTACACAATTAAATCTAATGATTCATCGCATTCTAATTCTTGGGTAGTTGATACAGGATGTGGTTTTCACATTTGTTCTGATTTGCAGGGCCTAAGAAGAGATAGGGATGTGGAGCATGGGAAGATTAATTTGATCATGGGAAACAGAAGATCGTCGCCTGTTACCAAGATCGGAGTTTACTCTTTAATGCTCAGTAGTGGATTATGATTAGATTTAAACAATTATTGCTATTCGCCAGATATGGCAAGAAACATCATTTCATTTCATGGTTTATATAAACAAGGTTTTAGATATTCATTTGATAATGAAAAGGGTTCTATTTATGCTTATCTTAATAATGTTTTATATTTTGAAGCATTGCCTTGTAATGGAATATATGAAACTGTGATGGTTGTAGATAACTTAGGAAATGATGTATTGTGTTGGATTCTTCCAATAGTATGGATAAAGCATGCTTGTGGCATTGTCGTCTTGGACATGTCAACAAGAAACGCATAGCCCAACTCCAAAACGATGGAGTTTTGGAGTCATTCGACCTTAGGGACGATGACGTGTGCGAGTCTTGTTTACTTGGAAAGAAGACCAAGTCACCCTTCACTGGAACCTGTGCGAGGGGTGAGGGTTTATTGGATCTCATACATCTAGATGTATGTGGACCCTTTAGATCCACCACAAGGGATGCGAATCGCTTCTATGTGACTTTCACATATGATTATAGCAGATATGGGTATATCTACTTAATCAAGCACAAGTCAGAAACCTTTGAAAAGCTCAAAGAGTTTAAGCAAGAAGTGGAGAATCAGTTGGGTTGGAAAATCAAGATGCTTCGATCTGATCGAGGTGGAGAGTACCTAAGTCTTGAATTCCATGACTACCTCAAGGAATGCGGAATAGTTTCGCAATTGACGCCACCTAGGACACCACAATTGAATGGTGTAGCTGAGAGGCGTAATCGAACCTTGCTAGACATGGTTCGTTCCATGATGAGTCGTGCTTCACTACCTATCTCATTCTGGGGGTATGCCTTAGAGACTGTCGCCCATATCCTTAACTTAGTCCCTACGAAGAAGGTTGCCAAAACACCTCACGAGACATGGACACGGAAAGCTCCCTCATTGGCACATATCAAGGTTTGGGGTTGCGAGGTTTTCGTAAGACGAGAGACTCACGACAAGCTCAAACCTCGTAGTGAGCGATGTATTTTCATCGGCTACCCACAGAAATCCTTTGGATATCTCTTCTACAGACCGAGTGACAATGTTGTTTTCGTTGCGAGGAGAGGGGTTTTCCAAGAGGGATAACTCATAAGCCAAGGAGACAGTGGGAGGCAAATCGATCTTGAAGAGCTTCAAGAGTCGAGCGATGAAGGAACCTCTAACACTGGCGCTCAACCCGAGGAGGAAACTCCGGTTGAATCAATTGATGAGCCCTTACCTCTTAGACGTTCCGAAAGGGTTAGTGTTCCACCCATGTTTTATAGTTTTCATATTACTACGGAAGGGGATACGTTCATTAGTGATAGTACACTAGTGAATCTGGAAGAACCTAACAGCTATAAGGAAGCCATAGCAAGCCTGAAGTCTGCAAAATGGAAATAGGCTATGGACAATGAGATTCAGTCCATGTATGACAACCAAGTTTGGAATTTGGTTGAGAATGTACCAGGTCGTAAGACGGTCGGGTGCATGTGAATCTTCAAGAAGAAGACCGACATGGATGGAAATGTGCACACTTACAAGGCACGATTGGTTGGAAAGGGTTTCACTCAAACTCCTGGAGTTGACTACGATGAAACCTTCTCACCAGTTGCGAAGATAAAGTCTATCAGGGTGATGCTGGCCATTGCTGCGTTTCATGACTATGAAATATGGAGAATGGATGTCAAAACCGCTTTCCTTAATGGGAAGTTGGCTAAGGATGTTTACATGGCTCAGCCATAGGGTTTTGTCAATGCGAAGCATCCCAATAGAGTGTGTAAGCTTGAGAAGTCCATTTATGGACTTAAGCAAGCGTCTCGCAGATGGAATCTTTGTTTTGATGAGAAGGTCAAAGAGTTCGGTTTTCTACAAAGCGAGGATGAATCATGTGTGTATGTCAAAGCCGGTGGGAGTATAGTTAGCTTCCTCGTATTGTATGTCGACGACATATTACTCATAGGAAACGACATCCCGACACTGCAGGAAGTTAAGTCCTGGCTCGGGAAGTGCTTCGCTATGAAGGACCTCGGAGAGGCTTCCTATATTCTGGGAATAAGGATAGTGAGAAACAGAAGTAAGAGACTGATAGGACTTAGTCAGAATACTTATTTGGACAAGGTACTAAAACGTTTTAGTATAGAGAGCTCAAAGAAAGGGGAATTACCAATCCAAAGTAATGCCAAGTTGAGTAAAACTCAGAGTCCGAGTAATGAAGTGTCAAAGGAGGCAATATGGTTGAAGAACTTCATTGGAGACCTTGGAGTCATGCCAGCCATAAAGGAGCCCATGGAAATTTTCTGTGATAATGAAAGAGCGGTTGCCTTGACCAAGGAACCCAGGGATCATGGCAGATCTCGACATATCGATAGAAAATATCACTTTATTCGACATCGGGTGGAAGAAGGACTCCTCGTAGTAAAGAAGGTATCGTCAGAGGATAACCCAGCAGATCCGTTTACGAAGGGACTGAGCAGGGTTAAGCATTTGCAGCACGCTAGGAGCATTGGGCTGAACGACGATATTAGTTTAGATTAGATAGTTTAGAAACGTGTAATAGATAAATTGTAATTACCATTTGATGATTAAATAAAAGAGTATTATTTATTAGTAATGTTACTGTCTTATGTTAATCATTTACCTATTGTTTCATTTTTGCATGTTTTGACTTCCTGAATAATTGAATTTTATTTGATAATAATCGAATTATTCGAACGGTCCACAGTCTTACATATGTTGGAAGTAGGTATGAATGAAGACTGTCATGAATTGGTGTGTAGATTGTCTAAAGTGTATTAGACATAGAAAAAGTTTGCTGCAACGTTCATGAGTGCTTATGAACAAGATTTGAGCATTCGAATAAACCCACGCTTGCTGGAATAACTTCATGGAATTCATCACGAGTGATCGCAAGACGGTAATATCATATGGTCTTAAAACCTAGATATATGATTTATTGTTTGCTAGTTGGTTGTGCATTGATAATGCGTAAACGCATCAGTAACTTGATGTTATAAAACGCATTGTTGTGTATGATTTGATTAGTGGATAGTAAATGCATATAAGTCGAAGTTTATCTATTCCTTTTATCCTAAGAGAGTAAAAGCGATATCAGGGCCCCTCGATGATTTAATTTGACTTATGTGTCAGGCCCGGTCAGGACTGAATTGATGTGTTCAATTAAGTTCTATGTCAAATGAATCTGAGATCGAGAAACTAATTGCTGGACAATGAGTTTGACAATGTTCCATGTAATTGTCTGCACGATATCAAGAACAGAGGATTATACAATCCCTTATCTAAAGGAAAGATTATTGATAAGATCAGAGTTCGACAACGTCTTTGAGAGCTACGATTGCTAATCGGATTAGGTTTGAATTTGTAGTTACTAGACTTATCCAAGTGGGAGACTGTTGGATTAGTGTCTAAGCCCGTAACTATATTTGGTAAGTACTTGACCCGGTTGTGCATGGTCCTTTTGGGTTTCCTTCACCATAGCAACTTGACAGGGTGATTTAGGAAGAGAGAGAGAAGATATTATGATTTATTAATATATTATGAGAATAATATATTAAAGGAATAATCATATTATTTAATAAATATTAGTCATAGATTAATTAAGGATTAATTTGGTGAGCAAAAGAGATTAATTGAATATAGGGGACTGAACTGCAATTATTGGATAATTGAGTTATTGGGCTGGGTAACCCAATGGAGCAAGTAGTGAACGAAATTATGATGAGAGTCCATCATAATTTTCGTCCATGGCCTTAATCCAGAAGGTTCCATGGGCTGCTTGGTGATTAAGTTGTCCATTAGGGTTTTGGCTGAAACCCTAGAAACTCACAGTATAAATAGACCCCTTGGGTTGTGGAAATCGGCTACACTTGTTTCCTTCGAACCCTAGGGCCGATTTCATACCTCTCTCCTCTCTCCAAATCATCCTCTTGGTAGTTAGTGTTTGTAGGCCATTAGAGGAGTGATAATTGTGACTCTAAGCTCCAAGACAAGAAGAATCAAGTAAGCTACAAAAGGTAATCATCTAGATCTGAGTTTCTTATGTTAAATTCGAATTGTATACACTAGATCTAGGGTTTGCAAGACTTGGATAAATTGCATGTTCAAAAGAGAAACCTAGATCCAAGCATTAGGGTTTGCATGTGCACATAGGAAAGTTCTTATGGCTCAAACCTAAGAAAGACCACGAGGCGGCTCGTGGTATAATAGCAAGACTATGTGCGGCATATAACACCTTTATTGATTATGATATATGAATGATATGTATGGCTCACGATTATGTATGGCATGTATAGATCAGTTGATATGTATGGTATGTGGTATTTGGGAAACTCACTAAGATTCGTGCTTACGGTTTTCAGTTTTGGTTTCAGGTACCTCTAGTTTTCAAATAAAGGAGCTCGGGACGATCGCAGCGCATACACCCGTGTTTTCCGCAATATGTGATTTCTGGGAATGAACTCTGATAAATGTTTTATTTGACTCCATATGTTCATGTTGAGGGGGAGTCAAAAGTTTCAAGTTTTTCAGAAGTATCACCATCCGCATCTAGTTGTTCTGAAGATAAATTTCAAAGCAAATCTTCGAAAATAGTGAATGTGTAACAACCCGATATTTCAAGTCAATGTAATAGTTTATGTCAACTACTGTAACTAGTTTTAAAGCAATAAAGAGAAATTATTTGAATATTATGTACATTTAATTATTTGTAAAAGATGTAATAAAAACGATCGTCAAAAATAAAATGTTAAATAAACTTGATTGGTATGAATAAAGTGGTATAGTTCGTAACAAGGATTCCGAAAATATAAATAACACCGAAATCCGGGTTATAACGAAGAAGTTATGACCTATCGAAGATCCGCGACAAAACCGGCAAAACGCTATGTAGCGTAAAAAGTGAGTTTACAATAAAATGCTTTTTAGCCTTAGGTATCTAAATGAAAGTCGTAGAATACGTTAAACCGTGAACGTACATAAAAAGAACGTCCAAATCTGACTTTGTATGAAGAAGTTATGATTTTTCTAAGATTCGATATAGTAGTACACAGCCCAAAATTCGAATTAAAGATCGAGCGATTTTTAGCCGACACGACCTAAACGATAATCGAAGATCTCGTCATTTGTAGTTCAACGGTAAAAAGACAGATGAAAACAAACATCGGATATAGAAGTTATGAAATTTTAACAGACTTTTCCTGTCCCGGCCTGTTAAAAATATAATATTAAAAATAAATTCAAAACTAGCTAACGAAGTCTAAACGAAAGCTGTAGAGCATGGTCTCACCTACATGTGGATATAAAGAACGTCAAAAACGGAGCTCGTATACGAAAGATACGAATTTTTGAAGTTTGGAAAATAGGAGTGCGCCCAGCGTACTCGGAAGCTAGGCCTCGGATTGACCATGTCGCCTCCTTCTTCGCATACAACACGTACTTCGCACAATCGACACGTCAGAAGCCACATAGCTACTACACCCAGCGTAAGAAAGGTTTACACTCAGCATAATTGGACTAGCCTCGACGCGTATCTCGTAGCCTCGCCACGTCCGAAGATCGAAAATCGATCAGAGGCCACGTAGCCACTACGCCCAACGTACATAAAAATTATGCCCAACGTAATGCGAGGCCTCAGCCTCCTGTAAATAGGATGCGAGACCTCCGGGTTTTGTTTACAATTTCCAACTCTCCTCTCACCTTAAACACCCTTTCAAGCCAATTTTAACCCCCTGAAGCCTAGGGAAAACCCCTATCACCCGAAGAAATCTCGGAGCCTCGAAGTCCTCGAGAAGATAATCTTTTCCAGTCGAAACTCTGCTTGCATAAAGCCCAGTTTTTCATCTGGAACTCTCAGTCTCATAAAAAAATCATTCCTAGAAACGAAACGCTGCCCAAATCATCACTCATCAAGTGAGTTCATACCCCTGCGTTTTTACTATTTTTCACTGTTTTAGGGGGGGGGGGGGGGGGGAATACAAGTCTAACACAAGAATATTGACTTTACAAATAAATGATTTCTAAATATTGTTAAAATGACTTTAAATGTTTATTAAACTCTTTTTAATTTATATTTTACCAAAATCATATATATATATATATATATATATATATATATATATATATATATATATATATATATATATATATATATATATATATATATATAAAAGATTTTAAGGGCGACTGATAATTCATTTTATTTCCCTTTTCCTTGTTTGGATGTGGGCTCAGGGTAGAATTATTTCTCCGAATGTCGTTTCAGTTTTAATATATATATATATATATATATATATATATATATATATATATATATATATATATATATATATATATATATATATATGAATATAAAAGTTAATTCAATCAGATTCATATTCCCTTTGTAACATGTCGAGCAAAGGGAATACTTTCATGAATATTACATATCAAGCATAAAACACATATAAATGATAATAAGTATAATTTATGGAACTCTCAAACTATTTTCAGGAACTAGTTATACAAAGTTTAACAGATTACTCTTGTACAAATACTTTACATTCAAGAATACTAGAGAAACATCATACCATCAATTTATCATTTATTTAAAAATAAGTTTATATTATTTGTATATATACGTAATCGTCAATATGCTTTTTGTGAGTCAATGTTTAGTTGCTTATTCATTTAGGCAATACAGTTAAAGTCCTGATATTATAACCAAAATCTCTAGACAGAGAGTGAGACAAATGTGTATAGATCTATACGAGATTGACACTCTCACACTCAGACTGTTAGCTACAGCCGGGCATGCATGCCTATGAGTGACAAATGTCGTTAACAGTTCTGACGCCTACAAAGCGTCATAACACGCAGCTAGTCATAGTATGGTTATAATAACTCACCAAAAAGATATGAACAAATACAATTAGTGTATAATTAATGAAACCAAAGATTACGAATCCAAAGTACTGGTTTTACAATATTACAATTTATAGTATTGCATTACAAATTACAAATTACAGCTGGTGGAGCCCGACATACTCGCTTTTACAGGGTTTTCAAAAAGTACAATTACAAAACTTGGAAAACATAAACAATACAAAAAACATTCTTTTTATAGTTTTATTAAATTAAAGCTATGTGAAACTACTTTATAGTTTTATTGAATTAAAACTATGTTATACTACTTTATAGTTTTACTGAAACTAAGTTACACAATTTTATAGTACAATAATACTCACACAGAACGGTTTTATGGGATTAAAACTACTTTTCAGTTACATTAGAAAATATAGGATTTTCTGGAATAATAAACATAATCTCTCTTTCAAGGATCAGTTAGCAAAATTTTAAACATAAATACTTATGCACTCACTCAACTTAAATGTTGATACTCTCTTTTTCAAAATACTTGTATTCTCAGGAAACCAATAAACATGTACATTCCCAAGATTTTGAAGACGAAGCAGTATAGCGTTGCGTCTTTTATTTTATTATATCTATTTTGGTGTCAATATACAATGATTGAACACACATGTAAAACTATTGTTTCTTTAATACAATGGGTGTTGTACTTTGTTTACTATGATGCATGTGTTGTGATACTTAAACATGAAGTCATCCACCCCCGGATGTTTCCGCCGCTCCGGTTTGGGGGTGTGACAGATTGGTATCAGAGCATTGTTTATAGTGAACTCGGTATATCAATTCATAAAAGATATACAACTATAAATACATTGGGGCTAAAGAGCTATGACTATAAGTACAATTTTAAAATCTAAGTATTTTATAAGAAGTATACCAACACTTATACGTACAAGAACAACATCACAGTCATAATAACATAAAAGTATTTGGATGTTGAACACTACAGTCAAACCTAGTTCGCCGCATTTCTCGTCAGGTTGATCCATCTCGGATATCGATCAACCGAATTCTAGAAGTCACTGCTGCCTCCCAAGTAAACGCCGTAAATCTTCATCGTCTGGACGGAGATCACGATGAAACCAGACACCACACATACATTCTTCATGAAGAAATGATTGCTACTCAAATTGAAATGACAGCACTCAGGGAGCATCAAAATTTACTAGAGAGGCGTATGATGGATGCAAAATCCATTGCCAAGAACCATACTCGTCGCAAGTAGTGTTTACACTACTTCTATTTTGATATAGACTAGGATCTTGGATGTATATACTACTTTTAAAACTCCACCCTATGATTAAGTGAATAAACTACTCATAGGTTGTAATGCTGTCTAATTTCCCTTTTTGTTAATGTAATATAGACCTATATCTAGGTCAAATTTTCCCAACTTCATGTACAAAACAATATATCAATGAAAATGATAAGCATTTTACTATATTGGGAGTTACTACAATCTTCATAAACATTTTGCTTTATAAATTTTGCAGACTTAAAGCAGACCCATTTTGTTCAACTATACAAATTCATTACGAGTGTTGCTATAAACAAAATTGGTGATCGTTCACTTATAATAGTAGACATTCATTGTAAATCGCTTAACAGAACACTATATCAGTCAGGAAATAATACAATTAAGATACGTTTTATTCAATATCACCTGACTCAGGATCATTATAGAGTACTTATCATCATTTTTCTTAAATCATTATAGATAAAGATGCCTCCAAGGAGAAACCCAAGGCGTATCAATGTCAATGCAGCACCAATACCACCTCCTCCGCCGCCACCTCCACAGTTTGACGCTGCTATGTTTCAGGCAGCAGTCACTACAGCTGTGGTAGCCGCCATGTCACACATAAATACAAATGGTGCCAGCGAATCTGGGAGTGGTGCTCATCCTTTAAATCATGATGAAAGTCATGGACACCCACGGGATTGTACATATAAGGACTTCACAAATGCCAAACCTAGGACCTTTAATGGGACTGGTGGAGTCATGGCTCTAACTCAATGGATAGAGAAAATTGAAGCAGTCTTTGAAATCTGCTCGTGCCCTAAAGGTAGCAAGGTGAAATTTGTTGCCTGCACTTTTTCCGTCCGAGCTCTTACATGGTGGAACGGCCATGTAAAGTCACTAACTCTTACCGCGGCTAACTCGATGATCTGGGAGAATCTGAAAGCAATGATGATGCAGGAGTACTGCCCGAGGGGTGAAGTACAAAATCTCGAGCAAGAGCTTTAGGGTCTTACCATGACTGGTACAGACATAGTATTTTATACTAATAGGTTCAGCGATCTGGCAATCCTATGTCCTGGAATGGTTCCTTTGGAGAGCAAGAAAATCGAAAGGTATATCTGGGGATTATCACCTCAGATCCAAGGAAGTGTGTTAGCTTCTAAGCATGTTACTTTCGATAGCGCCAAACAATTGGCACATTCTCTAATGGATCATGGAGTTCGTCAAGGCTTCATGACTGTTGCTTCAGAACAACCCAAAGGAAACAACAACAACAACAACAACAACAACAACAACAACAAAAACAAGATAAATCCATGGAACAAAAGGAAGGGTCAATCTTCCCAAGATCCTTCCAAGAAACAACACATAGTGGCAGTCCATACTGCTACTGTTCCTACTGCCATTCCTGCTACTCCTACACCAGTAAAGCAGTATGCTGGTAAATTGCCGAAGTGCAACAAGTGTAATTTCCATCACAAGGGAAATTTCTGAGAGATGCAATGTAGGAACTGCAACAGAAAAGGGCACACAGCCCAATTCTGTAGGTCACCTCTGAAACCGATCACTCAAATTCCTAGCATTGGAGTAAGCCGGGCATGTTATGAATGCAATGAAATTAGGCACTTCAAAAAGGATTGTCCAAAGCTGAAGAATGCCAGTGGTGTGGGAAGAATACTAGCAATTGGTCATGAGGAAGCCGTGGCAGATCCTACTGTGGTCACAGGTACGTTTCTTCTCAACAATTCATACGCATGCATTCTATTTGATAGTGGTGCAGAGAAGAGCTTCGTGAGTCATAAATTCGAAAACCTACTTAAACAAAACTCCCAACCACTAAAAGATACCTTCACAATAGAAATGGCCAATGGGAAAACTAAGCGTACTAACGATATATACATAGGATGTACCCTTACTCTAAATAACTTTTCCTTCCCAATCGACCTGATGTCAGTCTCCATAAAACGTTTTGACGTCATCATTGGTATGGATTGGTTAAGTCCTAATCGTGCCGACATCCTATGTTACGAGAAATCCATTCGCCTTAACCTACCCAGTAACGAAACTCTTATCGTTTACAGCGACAAATCAGGTGTGAACATACAAATCATTTCTTGTATCAAGGCACAAAGTATCTTTGTAAGGAGTACTATGCTTTTCTAGATCACGTGGTAGACAAGAATCAAGAAGTAAAAGACTTCGAGAGCATTCCCGAAGTTTGTAATTTTCCCGACATTTTCCCAGATGAACTTCCAGGAATTCCACCTGAAAGACAAGTTGTAACGCCCGTGCTTCTAGCCTAGGCATTAATATTGACATAATAGTCTAGGTTAACCTTTGTAACTCATTTAGAAGAAATAAAAAGGAATTATGTGAATATTATGTGAAATTATGTGTTTTATGCTTAATTATTAGGGTTTAATTAATTAAGAATAAAAATGAGCGTCGAAAATAAATATTAGATAAAGCCGATATCTATTAAGAAAGTTTTAGTGGTCGTGACAAGGATTACGGATATATAAAGAATGCCGAAATGCGAGTTATAAAGAAGAAGTTATGACCTGTCGAAGTTTCGAGACAAAACCGGCACGGTGCCGAATGACGTAAAAAGTGAGTTTGTGATAAACTACTTTTTAGCCTTAGTGATCTAAACGAAAGTCGTAGTGTTTGTTAAACCGAGAGTATGTATAAAAAGAACACCCAAATCTGACTTCGTATGAGGAAGTTATGATTTTTCTAAGTTTCAGCTTAGCAGTAGACAGCTAAAAACTCGAATTTTAGATCGAGTGATTTTTAGCCAACACAACCTAAACGAGAATTGAAGGTCTCGTCAATATTAGTACAACGGTAAAAAGACAGACGAAAACGGACGTCGGATGAAGAAGTTATGAAATTTTAACGGATTTCCTGTCCCGGTCTGTTAAAAATAATAATATAAAAATTAAAATCAAAATTAGCCGACGAAGTCTAATTAAAAGTTGTAGAGCGTAATTTTACCTACGCGTGCATATAAAGAACGTCAAAACGGAGCTCGTATGCGAAAGTTATGGATTTTAGAAGTTTTGGCACGAAAATCGAGAAAATTTGCCAAAACCGAGAAATTTCGCATACGTGGACTTCGACCACGTCACCCTCGCATAAAACGTGCCACGTGTCCGAAATCGAATGAGTCACCGAAGCCACTTAGCGAGGCGTGTCACGTTCTTCTCGAGTCCGAGGTTCGGTCCAATAGGAGGCTGCCCCGTGTCCGATCTCAGTGTGTCATCACGAGCGTGTCCGAACCGGAGAGCCGTCCGAAGTGGTCCAATCAGGAGCCTCCAGCAAGACCCTTTCACGTGCGCGCCTTCGCTCTGCTGCTTCCCCGTGTCCTCGCTGCTGACTCACCATCCGAAGCCTCCCCTATAAATAGAAGGTTGCGAGCCTTCTCGGGTAATTTTGAGAAATTGCCATTTTCACCCCCTTTTTCAATATTTTCACCATTTTGACATACCCCGAAGCCCCGGTATCGATTATAGCACCCAAAACACGTCCCGAAGTGCCCGAAGACCAGGAAAATTTATCTTTTCGGTTTTGAAGCCCGACCCTCGCAGAGCCCGGTTTCTCAATAAAACTCCCGGTTTTATTAGAAACGATCGTTTTAGGAAACGAATTGCTGCCCGATTTTCATTAAATCAGGTGAGTGTGTAGTTACTTTCACCTTATACATAGATATGAAGTATTTTATATAAAATACGTGCTGTGTGAATATATATTGTTTGATTATTTGAGATGGATGTTGAAGGAATGATTTATACAGGTTTTTTTAAATAATTTAAACTATATATGTATTTTTATCTACAAAAATGTTGGGTAAAACATGGGTAGATGAAATAGTGGGTGTGTGATGAAAGGTGAGTTGGATAAATGAGATGATCAGTGATATAGATCATGAGTTGAGAGTGAGTGGTGAAATATGAGAGAATCACTTACCCAAACGTGGCCCCCCGTCATTCAGCAGAGTATGAATGACAACCATGGACTATTCTAGATGATATGTGGAACACTAGCAGACCCGCAACCTGTAAGTGTGTGAACTATATGTTCATCAGCTGTACTCTAAAAACCCATTGACATGTATTGCGGGGGGGGGGGGGGTGGGATTCCCGTGAGAAATATTGTCGATAAATAAGATTTATGGACTTAGCACATGGCGAAGATGTGACTTCATGCCTATTTGACATAAATTGTTGAGGGAAAGCAATGTTGTCACCCCGATGTTTGTCTTATTTGACATAAATTGCAGAGGAAAGCAATGTTGTCACCCTATTGGTTGTTTTATGCTAGGTTGTCTTATTTGACATAAATTGCAGAGGAAAGTAATTTTGTCACCTTATTGGTTGTTTTATGTTAGGTTGTCTTGTTTGACATAAATTGCTGAGGAAAGCAGTGTTGTCACCCCGATGGTTGCCTTATTTGACATAAATTGCTGAGGAACCCTCGAAGCAATGTTGTCACCCCTAGTGAAAATCCTTAGGCTAGGTCCCTTGTGATAGTTGTTTTAGGGACGTAAAGTAAGGATAATCGCAATGGGTAATTAGGGTTATTTTTGGTTGATGAAATTAATAAATTTATTGTTGATTGAGAACTTAATAAGTTTATTATTTATTGTGGGTTGAAAACCCTATATGCTCATCAGGCTTCCAAGCCTGACCCACCCATCTTTTTATATTACAGGTAGTGGACCCCGAGCATAGTCGGATGATGATGAGTGATATTTGGATTATAGGCCAGTAGTTGTAAATAACTGTTGTAAGGCTTATAATGTCTTGTTTATGCTTTTGATCTGTATCGGAACATGACATCCTGAGGTTTTGATATGAAATGAAAATATATATTTCTTAAAGAAAGGTTTTGATAAACTTTTATCATGTTTTGTTTTGGGAACAAATTCCGCAACATCTTTTAAAAGGATTACTATGATTTTATTTTAAAAAGCATAAAATAAATCGGTCTTTTCTGGCCGATAAATTAAGGGATGTCACACAAGTCGAATTCAGAATTGACTTAATCCCTGGAGCTACCCCCGTAGCCAAATCACCTTATCGTCTTGCACCTTCAGAAATGCAGGAACTATCCAGCCAAATGAACGAACTTCTCAGCAAGGGCTTCATAAGACCAAGCTTCTCACCTTAGGGAGCACTAGTCTTGTTCGTGAAGAAGAAGGATGGATCTTTCCGCATGTGCATAGACTATCGTGAGCTAAACAAACTTACCATCAAGAACCGATACCCTTTACCTCGTATTGATGACCTGTTCGATCAACTACAAGGTGCAAGTTACTTTACAAATATTGACTTAAGATCCGAATATCACCAGTTATGAGTGTTAGAGGAAGATGTTCCCAAAAAAGCCTTCCAAACTCGTTATGGTCACTATGAGTTTGTAGTGGTGCCTTTCGGATTAACCAATGCGCCCGCAGTATTCATGGACATGATGAACAGGGTGTACCATCCATACCTGGATAAATTTGTGATTGTGTTCATAGATGATATCCTTATCTACTCACAAACTGAGGAGGAACATAGCCAACATCTCCGACAAGTCTTGCATACATTGGGAGCGGAGAAGCTATATGCGAAGTTCTCAAAATGCGGATTTTAGATCAGGAAAGTAGGTTTCCTAGGTCACGTGATCAGTGAATAGGGAATACACGTGGACCCTTCCAAAATAAAGGCAATTGAAAATTGGTCAGCACCCAAAACGCCTATACAAATCCGTCAATTCTTAGGTCTTGCTGGCTACTATCGCAGATTCATTCAGAATTTCTCCCGAGTTGCTAAACCGCTCACTACTCTGACTCAAAAGGGTGTAACTTCTAGCTGGGGAGTGAAACAAGAAACAACATTCCAAACGCTAAAGCGAGCCCTATGCAGCGCACCTATTTTGTCTCTACCTGAAGGGACAGAAGACTTCGTAATATACTGCGATGCGTCTAACCAAGGGCTAGGATGTGTTCTTATGCAGTGAGGAAAGTTCATATCCTATGCATCGAGACAGCTTAAGACACATGAAGTCAATTATACAACTCACGACCTTGAACTGGGAGCAGTGATATTTGCTCTGAAGATCTGGAGACACTACCTATATGGAACGAAATGCACAATATTCACGGACCATAAAAGTCTTCAGCATATCTTCGACCAGAAAGATCTGAACATGAGACAACAAAGTTGGGTGGAGCTACTAAACGATTACGAATGCGAAATTCATTATCATTCCGGTAAAGCCAATGTAATAGCTGGTGCCCTTAGCAGAAAAGAATACTCGGGACGTCGAGTAAAGTCGTTTACTGTGACAATCCATTCACACCTAACCACACATATCAGAGAGGCTCAACTTGAGGCCTTGAAATCCGAGAATATGGTAGGTGAATCTTTAAAAGGAATGGACAAGAACTTAGAGATTAAAGGTGATGGAGCCCAAAGTCTCATGAACCGGATCTGGACACCAAATTTTGGTGGTTACAGAGAGGTCGTCATGAATGAAGCACATAAGACACGATACTCCATTCACCCGGGGTCAGATAAGATGTATATGGACCTTAAGAAACTTTATTGGTGGCCTAACATGAAGGCTGAGATTGCTACCTTTGTGGGCAAGTTTCTTACTTGTGCGAAGGTCAAGGTAGAGTACCAAAAGCCCTCACGCCTATTATAACAACTGGAAATCCCCGAATGGAAGTGGGAGTAGATTACAATGGATTTCATAACTAAGTTACCCAAGACAATGGGTGGTTATGATACTATTTGGGTAATCGTAGATAGATTAACCAAATCCGCTCACTTCTTACCAATAAAAGAAACGGACAAGATGGATAAGCTAAGTAGAACATACATCAAATAGATAGTTAGACTGCACGGTGTACCAATATCTATTATCTCTGCCCGAGATAGTAGATTCAGTTCACGTTTCTGGCAGTCACTACAAAAATATCTGGGAACTAGGTTGGACATGAGTACAGCCTACCATCCACAAACCGACGGACAGAGTGAGAGAACGATTCAAATGTTAGAAGACATGTTGAGAGTGTGTGTGATCGAATTTGGTAAAGCATGGGATACTCATTTACCACTAGCCGAGTTCTTGTACAATAACAATTATCATACTAACATTAAGGTTGTTCCATTCGAAGCTCTCTACAGTCGCAATTGCAGATCACCTTTGTGTTGGGCTGAAGTGGGTGACACGCAACTGGCTAGAGGTCAAGTTACAGACAGCACTCTCACTGATCCGGAGATCATTCGAGAAACTGTTAAGAATATAGTAGAAATTCGAGAATGAATTAAAGCCTCGAGAGACAGACAGAAAAGCTACACAGACAAAAGGAGAAAACCCTTGGAATTCCAGGTTGGAAACCGCGTCATGTTGAAGGTCTCACCCTGGAAGGGCATGATACAAACTCAGATTGGTCCAAGGTACATTAGACTGTTCGAGATTCTTGCTCGAATTGGTCCAGTAGCTTACAAACTCAAATTACCTCAAGAACTCAGTAACATACATCCTATCTTTCACGTGTCTAACCTAAAGAAGTGCTTATCCGACGAGACTCTTGTTATCCTACTCGATGAAATCGAGATTAACGAGAAACTCAACTTCGTTGAAGAACCAATAGAAATACTAGACAGGGAAGTAAATAGAACCAAACAAATCTGTATCCCCATAGTAAAGGTTCGCTGGAATGCAAAGCGGGGACCTGAATTCACTTGGGAATTGGAGGATCAAATGAAACAAAAGTATCCACATCTTTTTCCCTAGTCCTAGTATATTTATATAGTCTTAATTTCGGGACGAAATTCCCTCTAACGGGGGGATAATGTAACAACCCGATATTTCAAGTCAATGTAATAGTTTAGGTCAACCATTATAACTAGTTTTTAAGCAATAAAGAGAAATTATTTGAATATTATGTACATTTAATTATTTGTAAAAAATATAACAAAAATGATCGTCAAAAACAAAATAATAAATAAACTTGATTGGAATGAATAAAGTGGTATAGATCGTAACAAGGATTCCGAAAATATAAAGAACACCGAAATCCGGGTTATAACGAAGAAGTTATGACCTATCGAAGATCCGCGACAAAACCGGCAAAACGCTGTGTAGCGTAAAAAGTGAATTTACAATAAAATGATTTTTAACCTTAGGTATCTAAATGAAATTCATAGAATACGTTAAACCGTGAACGTACATAAAAAGAACGTCCAAATCTGACTTCGTATGAGGAAGTTATGATTTTTCTAAGATTCGATATAGCAGTACACAGCCCGAAATTCGAATTAAAGATCGAACGATTTTTAGCCAACACGACCTAAATGAGAATCGAAGATCTCGTCATTTGTAGTTCAACGGTAAAAATACAGACGAAAACGGACATCGAATATAGAAGTTATGAATTTTTAAAAGACTTTTCCTGTCCCGGCCTGTTAAAAATATAATATTAAAAATAAATTCAAAATTAGCTAACGAAGTCTAAACGAAAATTATAGAGCATGGTCTCACCTACACGTGGATATAAAGAACGTCAAAAATGGAGCTCGTATGGGAAAGATACAAATTTTTGAAGTTTGGAAAATAGGAGTACGCCCCGCGTACAAGAGTACGCCCAGCGTACTCGGAAGCTAGGGCTCGGATTGACCACGTCGCCTCCTTCTTCGCATACAACACGTATCTTGCACAATCGACACGTCAGAAGCCACGTAGCTACTACGCCCAGCGTACGAAAAGTTTACGCTCAGCGTAATCGGACTAGCCTCGACGCGTATCTCGTAGCCTCGCCACGTCCGAAGAACGGAACTCAATCAGATGCCACGTAGCCACTATGCCCAGATTACGTAAAGATTACGCCCAGCGTAATGCGAGGCCTCAGCCTCCTATAAATAGGATGCGAGACCTCTGGGTTTTGTTTACAATTTCCAACTCTCCTCTCACCTTAAACACCCTTTCAAGCCAATTTTAACCCCCTGAAGCCTAGGGAAAACCCCCTATCACCCGAAGAAATCCCGGAGCCTCGAAGTAATTCACCCCCGGACGTTTCCACCGCTCCGGTTTGGGGGTGTGACAGAATGTAAAGAAGTTTTGTTCTGTTGGAATTCAAACAGAAGATTTTTTATGTTCTGATGATGTTTTTGAAGGAATGATTCATTACAGAAAGCCAATTATTCAAGATGTTCAGATTTATCAAACTCCTAATGATTGTGTTCAGAAGACTTCTAATTGTTCAGATTTAGAAAGATGAAGGGGTTTGTGACGACCCGATATTTTCAAGTCAATGTAATATTCAAATAGTCAAATAAAATGAACTATTTGGAATAAATGAAAATAGCGTCAAAAATGAAGTGTTCTAAAGTCTTAATTGGGATGCATAAAGTGTTAGATATCGTGCCAAGGTTTTCAGAAATATAAAGAACACTCAAATCCGAGTTATAACGAAGAAGTTATTACCAATCGAAAATCCGCGACACAACCGGTAAAACACTGTTAAGCGTAAAAAGTGAAACTTCAATAAAATACTTTTTAGCCTTAGGTATCTAAACGAAAGTCGTAGATTACGTTAAAACCGTGAGCATACATAAAAAGAACGCCCAAATCTGACTTCATATGAGGAAGTTATGATTTTTTTCTAAGTTTCGGAACAGCGGTAGACAACTAAAAACTCAAAATAAAGATCGAACGATTTTTAGCTGACGCAACCTAAACGAGAATTGAAGGTCTCGACATTAGTAGTACAACGGTAAAAAGACAGACGCAAACGGACGTCAGATGAAGAAGTTATGGATTTTTAACGGAATTACCTTATCCCGGCCTATTAAATAAAATATAATTTAAAATAAAGTCAAAACTAGCCGACGAAATCTAAATGAAAGTTGTAGAGTATATTCTCACCTACACGTGGATATAAATAACGTCAAAAACGGAGCTTGTATGCGAAAGTTGCGCATTTTTGAAGTTTTTGGCACACATTTCGAGGCTTATCCGAAGGAGTACGCCCAGCGTACTTCGGCGTACGCCCAGCGTACTGAATGGAGGGCCTCGGATCAGCCACGTTGCCTCTACACCCTCTATTGCAGTCCCATCTGAAGACCGGAGTACGCCCAGCGTACTTCGGAGTACGCCCAGCGTACGAGGTACGCCCCGCGTACTTCGGTGTACGCCCAGCGTACGAGGGCAGCTCCCCCCTCCTATAAATAGCATGCGAGACTTCCGACTTTTCTTGCTCATTTCACTCTTCTCTCTCACTTTTACTCTCCGGTTAGCATCCCGAAACGATCCCGACTTCCCGGTTTCATATCTCAGTCCCGACTAAGGTCCGAAGCTCCGAGATTCCCGAAAAAATACACCACTTTCCGGTCGAAGAGCCGCACGAGAAAATCTCGTTTTCTTCAAATCACCACACTTTCCAGGTGAGTTCATACCCCTACATTTTCACGCCTTTTCATGTTTTAGGGGGGGGGGGGGAATACAAGTGCAATACAAGAAAAACTTATGTGCCAAGATACACATCGTTTTATACGGATACAAATACATCATCTACATTTTTATAAATGTTAAATAACATCGATATCAACGTTACACTTTACATGCAAAGTTAGTATTACATCGAGTTTTTATCACCAAAAGGAACACACTTTCGGAAAAACCATAATGGGTATAGTTTACGAGTTATTCATTACATCTTTACGTAAACATTGTGAAAATGAAATACTTTCATTTACAAGAAATATAGGCTTTTCTTTTCCTAAATCTATTAATACTAAGTGTTGTGAGACATTCAGCTTCAACGTACTCTCAAGTACGCATTTCAAGTCATGTATTATAAACCATAATATCTTGTAGGGAGAGCGTGATACTTGTGTATAGATCTATATGGGATTGACAATCCCGCACCTAAACTGTTAGCTACAGTTAGACCGGCAAGTCTGGGGTGACAAACGTCATAACACTGCAACGCCTAAAGAACGTTGTTACAGGCAGTCTGGGTCAATAGCATGGTTATAAAACTCACACGGAGTATTAAAATAAGTTTGATTTACGAGACTCTTGAATGTGTTCAGTAAATACATTATTTGAGTATAAATACATTTTCACCATTTGAGCACAAAAGATACTATTGCATTCCAGTTTTTGCAACTCTTTCAAACTATATGTAGAAAATATTGGATTTTCTGGAAAACACGTTCAGTTAATTTTACTAAAGGACATACAGATTTCAGTACAAAAACGCTTATGAACTCACCAACTTAATTGTTGACACTTTTGCAAAACTACTTGTATTTCTCAAGGAATCAGTAATACATGTAACCATCATCTTTTGGAGAAGGAACGCTAAGGCGTCTGTTATCAAAACATTTTAAATCATCATATTTGTAATATTCTTTTGAAACATGTATTACACGCAACAATGTAACTTTTTATTATATTTATGATGGTTGTGCTTACTTTCTTTACAATATTCAACTGTTATGATACTATGTGAAGTCATCCACCCCCGAATGTTTCCTCCATTCTGGTTTGGGGGTGTGACATATTGGTATCAGAGCATTGTTTATAGTGAACTAAGTATATCGAACCACATAAGATATACAACTATAAATGCAAAGGGACTAAAATCCTCTGATTTAAAAACATTTTTCACAAAACATACTTTTTAAAATACTAGTTTTATAAAAGTATAAATACATGCATGCATCGGTCTAGTATCATACCCAAAAAAATTTCAAAAGTATTAAGACAAGTTGTGACGCTACGACTAGGCCTCGGGATATGTAATCAGATCAAGGATGAATATAGCCTGATCAACTATATTTACCCGAGATATGATCGACATATGTTGGGGAATGGTCGTAGAAAGCAACAAGTCAAAAACTTACCGAATGAAATACTAGAATCAAACTTACAAATTTGAAATACTATAGGAGTATTTTTGTAAAAACTAAAAGAACTGTTATAATCATGCGAACCTCGGTATTTAATTAGAAATAGAAATCGTTAAATAAAATTATCCTTATCGAAAATTTCCCTTCTTACTCCCGAGTTTTATATATATAATTCTCTTGCCTCTATTCTCGATCAGACGAAATGGTAGGTTTCCACATTCTCGGGGATCCCTACTACCCCAACCAGGGAAATGGAGGTTGGATTGAGGAAGAACCAGAGGAGGATTCCGAAGAGGAAATTCCCGAGGAAGAACCAGAAAAGGAATCCGAAGAGGATCTTGAGGAAGACCCAGACGAAGATTCAGAAGAGGAAGGAGATGGTGGGAGCACAGACTCGGAGCCTGAGGTCTACAACCCTCCCCGAGAAGCAGCAATTCCCCGACGGAACTTTCAGGGCCCGGCGCCCCGCTGGGCCGTGGACCTGAAACGATGGAGCAAGGAATAAGGACAATGACCACCATACGGCATGGAGCAAGGTTTTTATAACCTCAGTAACGGGGGCGCGGCTGACAGGGCACTCCTAGTCATGGTTCGTCGCATCGCCAACCAAGGCGAACGAGCAAGAGTGAATGCCAGCTAACTTTTGGACATTTGAGCCACCACTGCCGTCGCGGCGGTACGCCTTCGTCGCCTGGACGAAGAGCATGAGCGAACAATAGAGCACACCTTTTCCATGCAGAAGGACATCACTGCTACTAGAGCCGAAGTGAGGGAGTTCCGTAGAACCCAAGCCGCAATGGAGAGGCGCTGTTGGATTAGTGTCTAAGCCCGTAACTATATTTGGTAAGTACTTGACCCGGTTGTGCATGGTCCTTTTGGGTTGCCTTCACCATAGCAACTTGACAGGTTGATTTATATATAGAGAAGAGATATTATTATATTAATATGTTATAAGAATAATATATTAAAGGAATAATAATATTATTTAATTAATATTAGTCATAAATTAATTAGGAATTAATTTGGTGACTAAAAGAGGTTAATTGAATAAAGGGGCTTAAACTGTCAAATGTGTGATAGTTGTGTTTTTGGGCTATGAATCCTTATGGATATTAGGGTGGCTGAATTTTAGGGTTAGGATATCTTAAATTCGTCCAAGCCTTATATCTAGAAGGATCCTTGGATTGCTTAGGGCCTAAGTTATTCAATTAGGGTTAAGGATGTAACCCTAGTAGCTCATAGTATAAATAGACCCTATGGGTGAGGTAAATCAGCCACTCTTGTAAGATTGAAACCCTAGAGCCGATTTTCTCATCTCTCCTCTCTCTCCAAATCATCCTCTTGCTAGTTGGTGTTTGTAAGCCATTAGAGGAGTGACAATTATGACTCTAAGCTCCAAGAACAAGAAGATTCAAGCAAGCAACCTAAGGTATTCTTCTAGATCTGATTTCATGTGTTATGTTTCAATTGTTATCTCTAGATCTAGCATTGTAATCCTTGGAAACATTGCATGTTCAATTAGAGAAACCTAGATCCAAGCATTAGGGTTTGCATGTGCACATAGGAAAGTTCTTATGGCTCAAACCCATCAGGCGCATCATCGAGGCTGAACGTCAAGTAACCCGATCTCAGAATTCCACATACCATGGTCCGCAGCGTGCCACCCGCTCGGAGTAGAGCGCGTACTTCTGGCGCTATGTATATACCTATCAAATAAGCGTTGGTGATACTCTTTCCTTTAAAAATGTAAACCCGACAGACTGTGAGAGCACAGTTCGGGGGTCGGAATGCGGTCAAATTTTCCCATTTTCATTGATGTACCCTAGACATATATAAGGTCAAATTTTCCTGATCGTTGTATCATATACTAATATCAATGAAATTGACACGCATTTATTATTTCCTTGAGTATTCCATTAAGTTCTTAAAAGAATCATACACTTATTTTGAAAGTTTCCATTAACATGCAAAACCAGAAATGTTCAGAACCAAAACTTATAATACTAAAACCTTCCATAATCATTTCTAATGGCTTATCAAGAATTCGTCTCTTAACTTGTGGCAGAATCATGCCACCAAGGAGAAATCCCCGACGCTTCAATACAGACGGAGCACCAACACCACCTCCACCACCCCCTCCATCGATGGATGCTGCTACCTTTCAGGCTGATGTAACAGCTGCCGTAACGGCATCAATGGCACAAATGAGTAACAACGGATCAGGAGGAGGAATAAATAGCTCTACTAATTGCCAAAACCAAGTTCATTCCGGGGAATGTATGTCACACCCCCAAACCAAGGATGGCGGAAACGTCCGGAGGTGGAGGACTTCATGTAAAGTATCACAACAATGAGTATAATAGTGCTCAAAGTAAATACAATCATCATAAATATAATTGAAAAGGTTACACCATAGTATATGTTTACATGTTTCAAAATCAATTACATTATGATGACAAAATAAACTGTTTGATGATTTAACGTCCCATCCTCAAAGTGCTGATGTTTTCCTGTTTCACTGATTTCCTGAGAATACAAGTAGTTTTGAAAAGGTGTCAACAATTAAGTTGGTGAGTTCATAAGAGTTTTGTTTGAGAATGAAACCGTTTTCCTTGTAAAAGCGATAGAGTTTGATTTCCAGAAAATCCAATATTTTCTTTAGTAAGTGTGAAATGAATGCTTCTATGTTATGCTATAATGAACCCTAGAAAGAAAACATAGATCCCTTCTATAATCACTTAGCGTATATAAGTTATATAAAATCTAAGTTAAATAAACCGTTGAATATAATGGGTCTGCCCTAGGTCCACAACCAAACAAGGAACAGGAGATAAGGCGGGCTCACCAATTCTAAGTCGATTGTGACTAGATTCTTATATAACTCTAGCATATACACTTAGCAATTATAGACGAAGTCTAACAATTCTAGATGAAATATAGTTTTAATATCATAAAAACTATTTTGTGTGAACCTGGTACTTTATATTTGTACCCCTTTTTGGTACGAAATCGGTACTTTGTATTTGTACCCCTTTTCGTATGAAAGTCGGGTACTTTGTATTTGTACCCCTTTTTTTATAAAACCGGTACTTTGTATTTGTACCCCTTTTTGTATGAAGCCGGTACTTTGTATATGTACCCCTTTTCGTATGAAAGTCGGGTACTTTGTATTTGTACCCCTTTTTGTATAAAACCGGTACTTTGTATTTGTACCCCTTTTTGTATGAAACCGGTACTTTGTATATGTACCCTTTTCGTATGAAAACCTTTTGTAATGTAAATGAACATAAACTATACCTATTATAGCTTATCAAAATGTTTGTAATGTATATGCAACCTAACTATACCTATTATAGTTTAGTATGTTTGTTTGTGGTGTATAAGAACCCTTTTCTATGTAAGTCGAATGTATGGCAAAATATAACTATGTTTATCATTCTTGTTTTGTACTAATGGTAATGGTGGAGGATTCTTACACTTCAGTGAGTATTTATCTGTTATGTAATTATACCATATCAAGAAACAGATGTAAAATATGAAATCTTCAATATTAACACTTTGCTCAACAAGTTACAAAGTGTGATGAAAGTTATAAACTGTTATCTAGATTTTTACCTTTCTACACTGTTTTAGAAAAATCATACGAAGTCAAAAACTGATTCCGTAAATTCTGAGAGTTCACAAAATGTGTCTAGTTTATTCATAATTTTTATTATGATTTTTAGAAGTCTTTAACTAGTGTTAAAATGTTCATATTCACAGACTGGTCCGAATTTGTTTCTGAAATGATACGCAGTTTTATAAAAATCACCATAAATCGTAGAAAAATCGTAAGGAGATGTGAAAATAGTCATTTTAAAGGTATGAACCTGAACTATTTGAACCTAATACAGTTTTGAAAACTAAAATGTTTAAGTTGACCAAAACAGTCTGTGAATGGAGTTGAACTTTTCTGATGAAGGCTGTTAAATGAGTTTAGTTGTGTTCTTGGTGTTTTAACTTGTATTCCCCCCCTTAAAACTTAAGAAAACATGAAAAGATAGGTGTATGAACTCACCTTGAGTGATTTCAGAGGATGGATGATGGAGAAAGGTAGTGTTCAACTCAAGAACACTAAGAAGATGCCTTGAAGATTTGAAGATCTAACATGAATGTGATGATGTTTGTGTAAGATATCTATGATTTGTGTAGAAGGAAGTGAAATAATTATATGGAGGATGAATATACTTACCAAAAGTGAAGGAAATCTTGATGATCAGCCCTTGAATCTCGAATTTGAGAGAGAGAGAAGTGAGAGAAAAGTGTTTGTTCTTTGGAGGAAAAATGAGAGAAATGAGAGAAAGTGTTAGGAGAGAGGATAGATTTCCGCCTTGACCAAGAGTATGGCTGGTCAAATGGTGGGGAAAGTACTCTTGAATGACTAGGTATGGTGGGGAGGGGTGTGGGCTGGTCATGGAGTGGGTGTGGGTGGTTGCTTGTGTCATAAACTAAAGTAAAGTCAACACTCCACCTCAAATATTCACCCACTAGATTTTATTCTCTAAATAAGGATCTCCATAAAAATATGTTTAAATTATGAATATTTAGGGTCTTATATGTTAAAATATGATTTTTGGAGAAAATCCCGCGTTAAAATAATTAAAAACGGACTTAAAATGGAGTCGTGGTTGAAAACCGGGTGGAAGATGGGAAATCCGAAGTCAGGAGGTGATTCCGGTCTTGGTCACTGAAGTGGATCCGAAGGGAGAAGGGGCTGCGGTCCGAGCTGGTACCGCAGGTGGGTTCGGCAGGTAGGACCGGAGGCGTCTCGGATGCGGTGCTCCAGGTGGCTACGGTCGGTGGCTGCGGCTCGCCGACTGCGGCTACTCAAGGAAACTCCGGTTCAAGGAGGGTTTGGTCCCTATAGGGGGACTTCGGCCCTAAAAGGCTATTTTCCAAGGCATCGTCCCGTTTCGAAGGGTTTTTCACCAAGTCAAGTGTCGGGATGCCCCAAATGATTACAAAAAGATCAAAAGAGGTTTTGAGAGAGATTTGGGAGAGATTTGACATACTTGGAGAGATTTCACATACTGGGAGAGATTTGGGAGAGATTTCACATTCTTGGAGAGATTTCTCATACAGAGAGAGATTTGGGAGAGATTTCACATTCTTGGAGAGATTTCTCATACAGAGAGAGATTTGGGAGAGATTTCACATTCTTGGAGAGATTTCTCATACAAAGAGAGATTTGGGAGAGATTTCGCATTCTTGGGGAGATCTGGGAGAGATTTCACATACTTGGAGAGATCTGGGAGAGATTTCACATACTTGGAGAGATTCCTCCTACTTAGAGAGTTTTGGGAGAGTTAGAGTGAAAGAGATTGGGAGAGACTTCTTTTGTGACCTTTTTGAGTGTTTGGCTCCGCAACGCAAGGTTTGTACACCCCGTTAAGTCTCGTTATGACTGTTATATGCCCCCGAGGGTTAAGGAATAATGTTTTATCGAGCAGTTTCATCACTTTCCTTGATTAGGGTTTAGAATTTCCGAACACGTGAAAAACTCTAAGTGATTCTTTGTATTAGGATTGCGAGCTGTTCAATAAGAACATAATGGAAACCCTAATATACAATGGTTAGATGAGTTGACCGGTTTGAATTGTTGACTTTAAGTTGACTTTGACTTGGCCAAAATTGACGGTTGTCACAATGTACCTATAAGGACTTCTCCAACAGCAAACCCATCCCCTTTAATGGAACTGGGGGAGTGATGGCCCTATCCCAATGGATAGAGAAAACGGAAGCCGTGTTTGAGATATGCTCATGCCCCGAGGAGAGCAAGGTAAAATTCGCCGCCTGTACTTTCTCCGAACGAGCCCTAACGTGGTGGAATGGCCACGTCAAGTCACTAACTCTGGTGGTGGCGAACTCCATGGGTTGGGAGAACCTGAAACAGATGCTACTGCGAGAGTACTGCCCAAGGGGCGAGATTCAGAAGCTCGAGCAGGAGCTTTGGGGCCTTACTATGGTAGGCTCGGACATCACAAGCTATACAAATAGGTTCAGTGACTTGACAATACTTTGCCCAGGAATGATGGTTCTGGAAATCCAAAAGGTGGAAAGGTATATCTGGGGGCTGTCGCCCCAGCTTCGAGGAAGTGTGCTAGCTTCCAAACCCACGACGTTCGACAGTGCCAAAGAACTGGCACAATCCCTCGTTGATCATGGGGTCTGCCAAGGTGTCACGATCGTCATCCCGGAACCAACCAAAGGAAGCAACAACAATAACAGCAATGCCAACAACAACAACAAGAAGAAGTTTTGGAACAAGAGGAAAGGTCAAACTTCGCAAGAACCTTCAAAGAAACAAATAGTAGCGGTCCATGCCGCTACTGCCCCCACTGCTGTTCCCGCTACCCCTGCGTCGACAAAACAATATGTCGGGAACCTACCAAAGTGCAACAAATGCAATTACCATCACCACGGTAATTGCCGGGAGATGCACTGTAAAAACTACGACAGGAAAGAGCACACTGCCCGTTTCTGTAAGGCACCGGCGCGACCAATCACCCAAGTTCCTGGTACTGGAGTGAGCCAGGCATGTTATGGGTGTGGGGAAACTGGGCACTACAAGAGGGATTGCCCTAAGGCAAGGAATGCTGGCGGTGTAGGAAGAGTGTTGGCAATCAGGCAAAACGAGGCAATAGCCGATCCTACAGTGGTTACGGGTACGTTTCTCCTCAACGACATTTATGCATGCATACTCTTTGACTGTGGTGTGGAGAGAAGTTTTGTGTCACACCCCCAAACCAGAACGGCGGAAACGTTCGGGGGCGGAGGACGTAATGTACAGTATCATAACAATTGAATAGTAAAGAAAGTACACACCACCATAATATAAATATATTTGAAAAGTTTACATGATTGTATGTGTTACATGTTTAAATATTAAATACAATATGGTGATCCAAAATATGTTACTAACGCCAGCGCGTTAGTCTTCAAAAAGTAGTTGCTACCTGACTTAGCGTTTTCCTGAGAATACAAGTTATTTCAAAGAAAAAGTGTCAACAAAAAAGTTGGTGAGTTCATAAGTAGTGTTTTGATAAAATGTATGTCATTCGAAAGTTCGTGTAGGTTTTCCAGAAAATCTGATATTTTCTAACAAATGTATGTAATGAGTATGAAAGATCGTTGTATAAACTGTGTGTATTTGTACCGGGAAAAACCTATACTTTCCTAAATGAGATGCAGTCTTAAATGTCCAAGACCGTAACCTGTAAGCAAATATGACATGCTCAAAAGATGATGTATTGTCTTATTATAAAACAAAACTACAAGAAGATTTGTATTTGAATGTGAAAAGAACTGTATTTGTTACTTTTCCCCATTAAAACGTAATACCATAATAATTGTCTATCCAGTGAGTTTTTATAACCGTACTATCATAGTTTGCCTGTAGCGACGTTCTTCAGGCGTCGAAATGAGATGACACTTGTCACCCCGGGGACTGTAGCTAGCAGTCAGGGCGCGGGATCATTAGTCCCGTATAGATCTATACACACTTGTCACGTTCTCCGGACGAGAGATTCTGGTTATAAACAGGACTTCTAGTGGTACCTTTAAAAGGTATATTGAAGATGAATGCCTCACGAATTCTCAATTAAGTCACGTATTAAAATGTATATGTTTGTTTCTGTAACGATTATCCTTTTTCATAATGATAATAAAGGCATAAAATGATTTGTATGTTCTTGTATGTATAAAGATGTCATAACGAAAGTGGTTACCCTATATATGATGTAAACGTATAAATAGAGCTTATGATATTTATACTCATATTCCATTCCGTGAGGGTAAATTAAAGTAAGATGTTTTGTATGTTAGACATGATCCATGTGATAGTTATTAAAAACGGTCTGAAATGTATAACGAAAGATAGATGTTTTCACATAGGATTAACCGTTTGTTTACTTGTATTCTCCCCCGTAAAGTGTTCAAAAGCATTTAAAATCAGTTAAAAGCGTAGAAATGGGGGTATGAACTCACTTGATTGAAGTGGTTGTTTTGAAGTAGTCGAGAGAAGAATCGAGCAGAACTTCGACTAGAGAGAGTTGAAATCTCGGGATTCTCGGGGATCTCGGGAGTGTAGAACTTCCTTCGGGACTCGAGTATGAAAAACCGGGGCTTCGGGAAGGCTTCTCGAGGTAATCACGCAGAGTAACGGTACTTAGATGGAAAGAGATGAGCACCAAACCCGGCACCCTTAAGCTTCTATTTATAGGGGCTGATTTGGGGTCTCACGTCGTGAGTTTTGGATTGCTCACGTCGTGAGGCTTAGTCAGCATGATCCTCTTCGACGAGTTGACATGGCCGACACTCTGGAACCCATCAGTCACGAGCTCACGTCGTGAGCATGGTTCCCTCACGTCGTGAGGCTTAGTCAGCCTCGGGTTTTGTGTCCCGAACTTGTAAAATCCGTAACTTTCGCGTACGAGCTCCGATTTCGACGTTCTTTATATGCACGCGTAGGTGTGAAAAGCCTCTACAACTCTCGTTTAGACTCCGTCGGCTAATTTTGAATTTATTTTTATTATATTATTTTTAACAGGCCGGGCCTGGAAAAGTCCGTTTAAATTCCATAACTCTTTCATCTGATGTCCATTTTCGTCAGACTTTTTACTGTTGTACTCCTATTGTCGGGGTCTTCAACTTTCGTTTAGGTTGTGTCGGCTAAAGACCACTCGATCTCTATTTCGAGTTTTTAGTTGTCTACTACTAGGTCAGAAACTTCGAAAAATCATAACTTCCTCATACGAAGTCAGATTTGGGCGTTCTTTTTATGTATGTTTACGGTTTAATGATATCTACGACTTTCATTTAGATACTTAAGGCTAAAAAGTATTTTATCGGAATTTCGTATTTTACGCTTAATAGTGTTTTGTCGGTTTTGTTGCGGATCTTCGATTGGTCATAACTCCTTCGTTATAACTCGGATTTTAATGTTCTTTATGTTTTTGGAAACCTTGTTACGATATCTACCACTTAGTACACTCAAAGTGAGACTTTCGAACATTTCATTTTTGATGTTATTTCAATTAATTCAAAAAGGGATTACCACATTTGACTTTTAGTCAATACATTGTCTTGAAATATCGGGTTGTTACATTTCGTGAGTCATAAATTCAAAACACTTACTTAATCAAAAACCCCAGGCACTCAATAAGACATTTACAGTAGAAATGGCAAATGGTAAAACAGAAAGCACAAACGATCTGTATGTAGGCTGCACACTAGCTCTAAATGAACACTTTTTCCAAATCGACCTAATGCCAATCACCATAAGAAGTTTTGATGTCATCATCGGTATGGACTGGCTAAGCCTTCACCATGCCGATATTCTATGTCACGAAAGGGCTGTTCGCCTAAATCTACCAGGTGGCGAAACTCTTGTCATTTATGGTGACAAACCTGGTACAAATTTACAAATCATCTCTTGCGTCAAAGCCCGAAAATACCTTCGCAAAGAATATCATGCCTTCCTAACCCACGTGGTAGACAAGAAACGAGAAGTGAAAGACATTAAAGACATTCTGGAAGTCTGCAATTTCCCCGACATTTTCCCAGAAGATCTTCCAAGAGTCCCACCAGAACGTCAATTCGAGTTCATGATCGACTTGATTCCAGGAGCTACCCCAGTAGCAAAATTGTCGTACCGTCTAGCACCGGCTGAAATGCAGGAATTATCCAGCCAGCTGAACGAGCTTCTAAGCAAAGGATTCATCAGAACGAGCTTCTCACCTTGGGGAGCACCAGTTCTGTTCGTAAAGAAGAAGGATGGATCTTTTCGCATGTGCATCGATTACCGAGAGCTGAACAAACTCACGATCAAGAACCGATATCCCTTACCGCGCATAGACGATCTATTCGACCAACTACAAGGAGCGAGCTACTTCTCAAAGATCGATTTAAGATCTAGGTATCACCAGCTGCGAGTCCTGGAAGGAGACATTCCCAAAACGGCATTCCGAACTCGCTATGATCACTACGAGTTTGTAGTGATGCCCTTTGGATTGACAAATGCACCGGTCGTATTCATAGACTTGATGAACCGAGTATTTCGTCCTTTCCTGGATAAATTTGTGATCGTGTTCATAGATGATATACTCATCTATTCAAGGAGCAAGGAGGAACATAGCCAACATCTCCGACAAGTCTTGGAAACATTAAGGACAGAGAAGCTATACGCAAAATTCTCAAAGTGCGAATTTTGGATTCAGAAAGTGGATTTCCTGGGCCACGTAGTCAGCAAGGAGGGGATACATGTGGACCCTTCCAAAATCAAGGCAATCGAGAACTGGACAACTCCAAGGACTCCAACGGAAATCCGACAATTCTTGGGCCTCGCCGGGTATTACCGGAGGTTCATACAAAACTTCTCAAAGATTGCTAAGCTACTTACCACCCTGACTCAGAAGGGTGTAACCTTCAGCTGGGGAGAAAAACAAGACGTTTCATTCCAAACACTAAAGCGAGCCCTATGCAGCGCACCTATATTAACTTTTCCAGAAGGAACGGAAGACTTTGTGGTCTATTGTGATGCGTCAAACCAGGGACTTGGATGTGTCCTAATGCAACGAGGGAAGGTCATCGCATACGCCTCGAGACAACTCAAGACGCACGAGGTCAACTATACCACAAGTTTGATTCGTCCACAAGTTTGGACAAAGCATGCTTGTGGCATTGTCGCCTTGGCCATGTTAACAAGAAACGCATAGCCCAACTCCAAAAGGATGGAGTCTTGGAGTCATTCGACCTTAGGGACGATGACGTGTGTGAGTCTTGTTTACTTGGGAAGATGACCAAGTCACCTTTTACTGGCACATGTGAAAGGGGTGAGGGTGTATTGGATCTCATACATACTGATGTATGTGGACCCTTTAGATCCACCACAAGGGATGCTTGTCGCTTCTACGTGACTTTTACAGATGATTATATCAGATATGGATATATCTACTTAATCAAGCAGAAGTCAGAAACCTTTGAAAAGTTCAAAGAGTTCAAGAATGAAGTAGAGAATCAGTTGGCCAGGAAAATCAAGATGCTTCGATCTGATCGAGGAGGAGAGTACCTAAGTCTTGAATTTCACGACTATCTAAAAGAATGCGGAATAGTTTCGCAATTGACGCCTCCTAGAACGCCACAATTGAATGGTGTGGCTGAGAGACGTAATCGAGCCTTGTTGGACATGGTTCGTTCTATAATGAGTCGTGCTTCGTTATCAATCTCATTCTGGGGGTATGCCTTAGAGACTGCCGCCCATATCCTTAACTTAGTTCCCACCAAGAAGGTTGCCAAAACACCTCACGAGATGTGGACAGGGAAAGCTCCCTCATTAGCACATATCAAAGTTTGGGGTTGTGAAGCCTTCGTAAGACGAGAGACTCACGACAAGCTAGAACCTCGTAGTGAGAAGTGTTATTTCATCGGCTATCCACAGAAGTCTTTTGGCTATCTCTTCTATAGACCAAGTGACAATGTTGTCTTTGTTGCTAGGAGAGGGGTTTTTAGAGAGAGAGAACTCATAAGTCAAGGAGACAGTGGGAGTCAGATTGACCTTGAAGAGCTTCAAGAGTCAGGAGATGAAGGAACCTCTGACACTGGCGTTCAACCTGAGGAAGAAACTCCTATTGAACCAATTGACCAGTCCTTACCTCTTAGACGTTCGGATAGAGTTAGTGTTCCACCCCAGTTTTATGGTTTCCATATTACTACTGAAGGGGATACGTTTATTAGTGACAGTACACTAATAAATCTGGACGAACCTAATAGCTACAAGGAAGCCATGGCAGGCCCAGAGTCTGCAAAATGGAAAGAGGCAATGGACAGCGAGATCCAGTCCATGTATGACAACCAAGTTTGGAATTTGGTTGATAATGTACCAGGTCGCAAGACAGTCGGGTGCAAGTGGATCTTCAAGAAGAAGACAGACATGGATGGGAAAGTGCACACTTATAAAGCGCGATTGGTCGCGAAGGGCTTTACTCAAACTCTTGGAGTTGACTATGATGAGACCTTCTCACTGATGGGTTTTGAGCATTCTAACACTCCTATGGTGTACATGCAACCCTATAAACCTTGAATCTATGTTTTCTCGAATATACATGCAAATTTGATTTTTCAAGGTTTACTTCCTAACTAGCATGGCATGGGGAATATGTAATATAAAAACTAGTAGAAGTATATACCTTTCTTGTTGCTTGGATTCCTTTAAGACTTCGTGAGCCTAGCACCCCAAATGTTGTGCCTCAAATGCTTCACACAACACTACAAGACTTGGAATAACTTGAGAGAATACACTTGCACTCAAAAATCGGTTATGCCCTCTTAGAACTCACTAGTGGCCGATTTTGCTAGCTATAGGGTTCCTTTTATAGTGTTGTCACAATTAGGGTTTACACATGAATGCCCTTAATTGTCATGACTCTTCATTTCTAATGATCCATGGGTTTGTAACTCCCATATCCATGGAGCTCCAAATGGTTATAACCCAACCCATAAACCATGGATCATGAATCCACCATAAAATATTAGATGATTGTCATAATCAACCCTATGTATTTAATTAGTCTCATTTTGATCACCAAATTAATTCTAAATTAAGAGTTGATCAACACTAATTAAATAATACTATTATTAATATATTAGAACTTATAATATATTAATAATCACAAGTGTCCTTTCTCTCATTTAGTCTATCAAAGTATTGCAATGCCATGCAACCCAAATGGACCATGTCGGGTCGGGTCAAGTACATACCAAATAAAGTTATGGACTTAGACACTATATCAGTCTCCCACTTGGATAAGTCTAATAACTATATTTGCAAATATGACTTCAGGATCTGACTAGCAATCGTAGCTCTTTCAAAGTCTCTCGGAACTGAGATAATAATGATACGCCATTTAAGATAAGTGATCATATAATCCTCTGCTCTCAAGATATCAGCCGGACAAACACATGGAACATGGTCTTACTTATTGTCTAGCATTTGTTTCTCGATCTCTGATTTGTTTCGACATAGAATTAAATTGAACACATCAATTATGTTCTGACCGGGCCCGGTACATAAGTCAAAACCAAATCATCGAGGGGCCCAGATATCGCTTCTATTTCTAGAAGGAACAGATAAACTTCGACCCATATGCTTGTACTGACTACTTGTTGAATTATGCACAAAAGCACGTTTTATAACATCAAGTTACCAATGCGTTTTCGTACAATCAATGGATAACCAACTCATAGTCAACAACTCATATCTCTAGGTTTAAAGATTTATATGATATTACCGTCTCACGATCACTCGAGATAAATTCCATGAAGTGATGCAAGTGAGCGTGGGTTGAATCCAATACTCAGAACTTATGAGCACTCATGAATGTTGCAGCAACTCTTGCTATGTATAATACCCTTTAGACATATCATACAAACCAAATTCATGACAGTCTTGATTCATATCTACTTCCGACATATGACCGACTATGGAGAGTTCGAATAAAATAATTATTCTGGAAGTCAAAACATGCAAAATTGAAACCATAGTAAACGATTAACATAAGATAGTAACACTTTACTCATAAATAAATAACAACTTTTATTTAATCATCAAAATGTCAATTACATTTTACAAGTTTCAGAAATCTAATTATTGAAACTAATATCATCCTTCAGCCTGATGCGCCTCGCATGCTGTAAATGCTTAACCCTACTCAGTCCCTTCGTGAGGGGATCTGCTGGGTTCTCATCTGATGATACCCTCTTTGCCACGAGGAGTCCTTCTTCTATTCGATGTCTGATGAAATGGTATTTTCTGTCAATGTGCCTAGATCTCCCGTGATCTCTTGGTTCCTTAGCCAAAGCAACCGCACTTTCGTTGTCACAGAAAATTTCCATTGGCTTCTTTATAGCTGGTACAACTCCAACGTCTTTGATGAAGTTCTTTAGCCATATCGCCTCCTTTGCTGCTTCACTTGCTGCTATGTACTCTGATTCACAAGTAGAATCAGCTACTGTCTCCTGCTTGGAACTTTTCCAAGTAATTTCCCCTCCATTTAGGATAAAGACCCAGCCTGACTGAGAGCGGAAATTATCCCTATCAATCTGAAAGCTAGCATCGCTATATCCTTCCACTCTCAAGTCATCACTGCCTCCGAGGGTAGGACCCACTCCTTAGTCCTCCGTAGATACTTGAGAATGTTCTTTACCGCAGTCCAGTGAGCCTTGTCAGGGTTCCCTTGATATCTACTGACCATGCTCAAAGCAAAGGCCACATCAGGGCGAGTACAAGTCATAGCATACATGATAGAGCCCACAGCGGAAGCATATGGTATATGACTCATCTCAGCTATCTCAGCCTCTGTACTCGGACTCTGAGTCTTACTCAGCTTGGCATTATTCTGGATGGGTAATTCCCCTTTCTTGGAATCTTGCATGCTGAACCTCTTCAGCACCTTATCCAAGTAAGTACTTTGACTAAGTCCAACTAGTCTCTTACTCCTATCTCTTAATATCCTTATCCCTAGGATATAGGCAGCTTCTCCAACGTCTTTCATAGCGAAACACTTCCCAAGCCAGGACTTCACTTCCTGCAAGGTTGGGACGTCATTTCCTATGAGTAGTATGTCATCCACATACAACACCAGAAATCTGACTATACTCCCACTAGCCCTAACATACACACAGGACTCATCTTCGCTCCTTGAAAAACCAAACTCTTTGACTTTCTCATCGAAGCAAAGATTCCATCTACGAGATGCTTGTTTCAATCCATAAATGAATTTCTCAAGCTTACACACTCTATTGGGGTACTTTGCATCGACAAAACCCTCTGGCTGAGCCATGTAAACATCCTCAGCCAACTTTCCATTAAGGAAAGCGATTTTGACATCCATTTTCCATATTTCATAATCATGAAATGCAGCTATGGCCATTAAAACCCTAATAGACTTAATTTTCGCTACTGGTGAGAAGGTCTCATCATAGTCAACTCCCGGAGTTTGAGTAAAGCCCTTCGCAACCAGTCGCGCTTTGTAAGTGTGTACCTTCCCATCCATGTCGGTCTTCTTCTTGAAGATCCATTTGCACCCAACTGTCTTACGACCTGGTACATTGTCAACCAAGTTCCACACTTGATTGTCATACATGGACTGAATCTCATTGTCCATAGCCTCCTTCCACTTAGCAGACTCAGGGCCTGCCATGGCTTCCTGGTAATTATTAGGTTCATCCAAATCTATTAGTGTACTATCACTAATAAATGTATCACCTTCAGTGGTGATGTGATAACCATAATAAAATTCAGGTGTGTTCCTAACTCTGGTGGAACGCCTCGGAGGTACGGACTCACCTATCGTCTCAACAGGAGTTTCCTCCTCAGGTTGGTCGGTAGTATTTGAGGTTCCTTCACCGCTTGACTCTTGAAGCTCTTCAAGGTCAATTTGCCTCCCACTGTCCCCTTGGCTTATAAATTCTCTGTCACGAAAGACTCCTCTTCTTGCTACAAAGACCACATTATCACTGGGTCTGTAGAAGAGGTAACTAAAGGATCTCTGTGGGTAGCCGATGAAAATACACCTCTCACTTCGAGGTTCAAGCTTATCATGAGTCTCACGCCTCACGAAAGCTTCACAACCCCAAATCTTGGTGTGGTCTAAATTGGGAACTTTCCCGGTCCACATCTCGTGAGGTGTTTTGGCAACCTTTTTAGTAGGGACTAGATTAAGGATATGGGCGGAGTCTCTAAGGCATACCCCTAGAAAGAGATTGGTAACGAAGCTCGACTCATCATGGAACGAAGCATATCCAACAAGGTTCGATTGCGCCTCTCAGCTACACCATTCAACTGTGGTGTTATGGGAGGTGTCAATTGTGAGACAATCCCACATTCCTTAAGATAGTCAAGGAACTCAATGCTAAGATACTCTCCTCCCCGATCGGATCGGAGCATCTTGATGTTCCTGCCCAATTGATTCTCTACTTCCTGCTTAAACTCTTTGAACTTTTCAAAGGTTTCTGACTTATGCTTGATTAAGTAGATATATCCATATCTGTTGTAATCATCAGTGAAAGTCACATAATAGCGATTAGCATCCCTTGTAGCAAATCTGAAGGGCCCACACACATCTATGTGTACCAGGTCCAACAAACCTTCACCCCTATCACAAGTACCTGTGAAGGGTGACTTTGTCATTTTTCCAAGTAAACAAGACTCGCAACTATCATTCGACTTTAGGTCAAATGATTCCAAGACTCCGGCCTTTTGGAGTTGGCCTATGCGCTTCTTGTTGACATGTCCAAGACGACAACGCCACAAGGATGCTTTATCCAAGCTATTTGAAGAATCAATATACAACACATTATTTCCTAGATTGTCTACAACATTCACAGCTTCATATACACCATCACAAGGTAATGCTTTAAAGTAAAATACATCATTGTAATAAACATTAATAGCACCATTATTATGATCAAATGAAAATGTAAACCCTTGTTTGTACAAGCCATGAAAGGAAATAATATTTCTCGCCATTTCAGGCGAGTAACAACATTTATTCAAATCTAACATTAACCCATTATTTAGCAATAAATAATAAACTCATATCTTGGTGACAGGTGATGCTTTCCTGTTGCCCATGACTAAGTTTATCTTTCCGTGCTCCACTTGCTCACTTCTTCTTAGGCCCTGCAAATCAGTATAAATGTGAATACCACAACCTGTATCAAGCACCCAAGAATTAGCATTAGATGAGTTATTAGACAATATTGTATAAATAGCTGCATGGGTGGGTTTAACTTTCCCATCCTTTACATCTTGCAAGTATTTGGGGCAGCTTCGCTTCCAGTGCCCCTTTTCCTGACAATAGAAGCATTGTGCTTCCTTTGGGTTTGAGGAAAGAGTGATGGGACCTTTCTTTGTCCCACTAGAAGAGGAACCATCAAGGGGCTTACCCTTGGTACCCTTCGAAGGGGTTTTCCTCTTCTTACCCTTTCCCTGCCCAATCGCAAGAACAGGGGATGCTGAAGGAGTAGAAGTAGAAGTAACAACCGCTTTACCCTTAAGGCCATTTTCAGCTATCCTTAAAAGTCCTTGAAGTTTACTCAGTGTGACTTCCTCCTTGTTCATATGATAAGTCATACGAAACTGATCATAACTTGGAGGTAAGGAATGGAGAATGATGTCAATCGCCATTTCTTTAGGAAAGTCCACATTAAGCTTCAATAATCAGTCAACGAACCTTTGCATTTTCTGCATGTGACCGGTGATGGGATCACCATCTTTCATTCTGGTTGTTATCATGGAGGAGATGATTTCATACCTCTCCTGACGCGTTCTCTGATGGTACCTTTCCATCAGATCCTGGTGCATCTCATATGGGTAGAAATCTTCATAGGATTTTTGAAGTTCAGGAGTCATGGTGGCCATCATGATGCATGCTACTTTAGTAGCATCCTTTTCATGTGCAACAAACTCCGCAAACTCTTCAGGAGTAGCAGTGGCTTCATTCACTACCTTAAGCTCCATATCGAGGACATACTCCTTGTCCTCATAGCGGGTAATCATCCTGATGTTTATGATCCACTCATTGAAGTTGGATCCATCAAAAGTGACTTTCCCACACAACTTCATAAGGGAAAAGGAGCATGTTGGGTTTGAGCCAGCAGCATTGTTAGAAGACATCTGAAAGAAAAGAAAAACAGGTTCCATTAGATTAAGAGTCCTTAATAAGTCACCCAAATGAAATATTAAGGCTAGGATCCAACAAACTATTTATAGTTGGAAGAGGGATGCCGTAATCCAAGTTATAAAATATTTGAAGGTAGGTAAAGGACGATTTACCAATTTCCACCATAAGAACGAAATATTTTATTATTAGGTTTTATTGGATTTGAAACTCCTAGATCTTTTGAGATACATTGAACTTTTTCAATGGCATATTTAAATCTCGATTGTGCCCTCTCAAGTTTGTGACTGGGATGCCGAGGATCACAAACAAGGTGTGAATAACCATACAAATTGACTTGGTACCCTTAACTATATTACCTAATTGATGTGTCGGTTAACCACACACGCTCCACCGATCTATAATAAAGTCAAGTTACCCTTTGCCACACTTACTAGTCCTTGTTAGTGTGTCGGTTAACCACACACGCTCCACTAACGACTTGGTAAGGTACAAAGTGTAATTTTATGGGCTAGCACCTATTTCACATTTTTCCTAAAGTAACTAAGATTGGGAATTAATAATGTATAGTTACTTTATAATTTATTATACTTTTAATGAGAGTTAAAGTCTTATCCTACCCGTTCGGCTAACGACCCTCCAACAGTCAAGGAAGCGGTGGGTGAGAGTGGACACCCATTAAGCTGCCATTTTATAGGCAACAACCTTATACCCCCCTTATAGACCGGCTTCGTCAATGAGGCCTACTTGCGGTAAGATTGACTTATTCTTATACATATCTATATAAATAAGATTATAATAATAGTATAAGTGTTGATTTTTAAACTTTTAAAAATCAAAGGTTTAATTTGGAATTAAAGTATTAAAGTGTAAGACTTTACAAATTCCAAAACTTGAGGGCAAGTTTTGAAACTATTTCAAGACTCTTCAATTTGTAACTTATGAGTTTTAATGGTTCATAAAGTTGAAGACTCTTCATTTTATGAAACCTACTATTCTTTAATGACAACTTTTAAAGAAGTGACTTTTGGTTATCCACAACTTGAGGACAAGTTATGGACACCATCATTAGCATTAAGATCATGAATTAAACTAGCATGTAGGTTACACACAATTCCTATGATCTTCTAAAAGTCATAAGAACAAATATTCATATCAAACAATTTCAAGAAATCATATTTAACACATATAAAACTTGAAAATTGATAATAGTCATTTGAAATGGGTTAACATAATCATTACCACTTTTAAAAACAGATTTTACAAGTCCAAAACAGTTTGGGATAATGATTCAAGCCCATTTCCAGCAACAAAACTTGGAAAACTGCTCAGCACGCACCTACTCGTCGAGTGCATTATCCTACTCGACGAGTAGGATGAATTTTGTCTTGGACTCGTCGAGTTCTCCCCTTGCACTCGGCGAGTCCAGTCGAACAGTGAGCAATTGTTCGATTTTTCAAGCAGTTTGCATCAAATATACAGAAAACAAACCTGGCTCTGATACCACTGATGGGTTTTGAGCATTCTAACACTCCTATGGTGTACATGCAACCCTATAAACCTTGAATCTATGTTTTCTCTAATATACATGCAAATTTGATTTTTCAAGGTTTACTTCCTAACTAGCATGGCATGGGGAATATGTAATATAAAAACTAGTAGAAGTATATACCTTTATTGTTGCTTGGATTCCTTGAAGACTTTGTGAGCCTAGCACCCCATATGTTGTGCCTCAAATGCTTCACACAACACTACAAGACTTGGAATAACTTGAGAGAATACACTTGCACTCAAAAATCAGTTATGCCCTCTTAGAACTCACTAGTGGCCGATTTTGCTAGCTATAGGGTTCCTTTTATAGTGTTGTCACAATTAGGGTTTACACATGAATGCCCTTAATTGTCATGACTCTTCATTTCTAATGATCCATGGGTTTGTAACTCCCATATCCATGGAGCTCCAAATGGTTATAACCCAACCCATAAACCATGGATCATGAATCCACCATAAAAGATTAGATGATTGTCATAATCAACCCTATGTATTTAATTAGTCTCATTTTGATCACCAAATTAATTCTAAATTAAGAGTTGATCAACACTAATTAAATAATACTATTATTAATATATTAGAACTTATAATATATTAATAACCACAAGTGTCCTTTCTCTCATTTAGTCTATCCAAGTATTGCAATGCCATGCAACCCAAATGGACCATGCCGGGTCGGATCAAGTACATACCAATAAAGTTATGGACTTAGACACTATATCCAACACTCACCAGTTGCTAAAATAAAGTCTATTAGGGTAATGCTCGCAATAGCTACATTTCATGACTATGAAATATGGCAGATGGACGTTAAAACCGCTTTCCTTAATGGGAAGTTGGCTGAGGATGTTTACATGAATCAGCCAGAGGGTTTTGTCGATGCGAAGCATCCCAATAGAGTGTGCAAGCTTGAAAAATCCATTTATGGATTAAAGCAAGCGTCTCGCAGATGGAATCTTTGTTTTGACGAGAAGGTCAAAGAGTTTGGTTTTCTACGAAGCGAAGATGAGTCATGTGTATATGTCAAAGCCAGTGGGAGTATAGTGAGCTTCCTCGTATTGTATGTCGATGACATACTACTCATAGGAAACGACATCCCAACCTTGCAGGAGGTCAAGTCCTGGCTTGGGAAATGTTTCGCTATGAAGGACCTCGGAGAGGCTGCGTATATTCTGGGAATAAGGATAGTGAGAGACAGAAGTAAGAGACTGATAAGACTCAGTCAGGATACATACTTGGAAAAGGTACTAAAGCGTTTTAGTATGGAAAATTACAAGAAAGGGGAGTTGCCAATTCAATGCAATACCAAACTGAGTAAGACTCAGAGCCCGAGTACAGAGGCAGAGATAGCTGATATGAGCCGAGTACCTTACGCTTCCGCAGTTGGCTCGATTATGTACGCTATGACCTGTACTCGCCCTGATGTGGCCTTTGCTTTGGGCATGGTCAGCATATATTAAGGGAACCCTGGTAGAGCGCATTGGATTGTTGTCAAGAATATTCTTAAGTACCTACGAAGGACCAAGGAATGGTTTCTAGTCCTCGGTGGGAGTGATGACTTAAGGGTACGAGGGTACAGTGATGCTAGTTTTCAGACGGATCAGGATAATTACCGATCACAGTCAGGCTGGGTCTTTACCCTGAACGGAGGAGCAGTGACTTGGAAAAGTTCCAAGCAAGAGATCGTAGCTGATTCAATGTGCGAGTCAGAGTACATTGCGGCAAGTGAGGCATCGAAGGAGGCTATATGGTTGAAGAACTTCGTTGGAGACCTTGGAGTTATGCCATCCATAAAGGAGCCCATGGAAATTTTCTGTGATAACGAAGGAGCAGTTGCCTTAACCAAGGAACCAAGGGATCATGGCAGATCTCGACATATCGACAGAAAATACAATTTTATTAGACATTGGGTAGAAGAGGGACTCCTCGTTGTGAAGAGGGTATCGTCAGAAGATAACCCAGCAGATCCCCTTACGAAGGGACTGAGTAGGGTTAAGCATTTGAAGCACGCTAGGAGCTTTGGACTAAAGGACGATATTAGTTTAGATTAGATAGGTAGGAAACTTGTAATGGATAATTTTATATTCAACATTTGATGATTAAAAAATGGTGTGTTGTTTATGAGAAAGGTTACTATCTTGTGTTGATTATTTATCTGTTGTTTCGATTTTGCATGTTTTGACTTCCTGAATAATAAGATTATTCGAACGGTCCACAATCGCTCATATGTTGGAAGTAGATAAGAAAAAAGATTGTCATAAATTCGTTTGTAGATTGTTTAAAAGGTTTTAGACATAGCAAAGGTTTGCTACAAAGTTTATGAGTGCTTATGAAATATGTTTTGAGCATTAGAATAAACCCGCACTTGCTAGTATCACTTCATGAAAGTTATCACGAGTGATCGCAAGATGATAATATCATATAATATTTAAACCTAGAGATATGGTTATTGTTTGCTAGTTAATTATGTATTGATAATACGAAAACGCATCAGTAACTTGGTGTTATAAAACGTATTGTTGTGTGTAACTTAGCTAGTAGATAGTAAAAGCATATAATTCGAAGTTTATCTATTCCTTTTATTCTGCGAGGATAAAGGCGATATCTTGGCCACTCGATGATTTGGTTTGACTTATGTGCCGGGCCCGGTCAGTATGAGTTTGATGTGTTCAACTGAATTCTATGTCGAACAAATCAGAGATCGAGAAACAAAATGCTGGACAATAAGTATTGTCAGTATGATATCTAGAACAGAGGATTATACGATCCTTTATCTAAAGGACAGGATTTTGATCAGAGTTGACAGAAGCGTATAAGAGCTACGATTGCTAACAGGATCTTGAAGTCATATATGAGATATAGTTACTAGACTTATCCAAGTGGGAGACTGTTGGATTAGTGTCTAAGCCCGTAACTATATTTGGTATGTACTTGACCCGGTTATGCATGGTCCTTTTGGGTTGCCTTCACCAAAGCAACTTGACAAGGTAATTTAAGGAAAGAGAGAGGATATTATGGTTTATTAATATATTATAAGAATAATATATTAAAGGAGAAATCATATTTATTTAATTAGTATTACTCATAAATTAATTAGGAATTAATTTGGTGACTAAAAGAGATTAATTAAAGAAAGGGGCTTAAACTGTCAAGTGTGTGATAGTTGAGTTTTGGGCTAGGAAACCTAATGGACTAAGGGGGAACGAAATTATGATGAAGGATCATCATATTTTCGTCCAAGGGCCTTATTCCAGAAGGTTCCTTGGGCTGCTTGGTGGCTAACCTATCCATTAGGGTTTAGACTGAAACCCTAGCAGCCTACAGTATAAATAAGACCCATAGCCTTTAATTTTCGGCCACTTGCTTCCCAAGAGAAACCCGAGGCCGAAAATTAGCATCCTCCTCTCTCTCAAAGTTGCCTTCTTGCTTGTGTGGTGTTTGTGATCCATTAGAGGAGTTACAATTGTGACTCTAAGCTCAAGAGAAGAAGATTCAAGCCACTAATTGAAGAGGTAAACATCTATATCTGATGTTATATGTTAATTTCGAAATTATGTATGCTAGATTAGGGTTTATAAGTCTTGGATTCATTGCATGTACAATAGAGAAACCTAGATCCAAGCATTAGGGTTTGTATGAGAACATAGGATTGTTCTTATGTATAAAACCTATCAGTTATTAGTTACTCAGATGGAGTGGAGCAGAGGTTCGAGGATGCCAATTTTGTTGGAATGGACAGGAACGAATTTGTGGTATTAATTGAATGATTCTGTAACAACAAGTTCCATGTATAATTGCTTTTGTAGTTTTGGCGTTTGGGACTTAAAATTATAAGACTTTTGGAGGCCACGTCGTGGTGATGATAGCACCATGATGAGGCGGCACCCGATGAAAACACACCTTTGTTTAGGACGTCACGATGTGGCAGGGTGTTGGATACAACGTAGCGGCCACCTGCATGCAAAAGTCTAATTTCCAAGATTAGTACCCTGATTTAAGGGATGTGATGAATAGGGTTTGCACACCCTTAGCCTCCACCACCTCCCTTTAATCCCAAGCAAACCCTAGCCTCCATATTTGTGTTCTTGAAGCTTAAGTGGTGACTTTTGGTGCCTTGAAGAAGAAGAAGAAGGTGTTCCTTGAGCATGGATCCAACAAACAAGTTCCCTCACCACCTCATTACACATATTTTGGACCATTGTAAGTCCTCAAGTTCCAATTTCATGTGTTATTCTTCTAGATCTAGGGTTCTATGCTCTTTTCTCCAAGTTTCGGAAAGTTTGAGTGGATGGATTCCATAAAGTTGGCTACTTTATGGATCCTTGAGGTCCATTTGTAGTTCCTTGTTCCAGATCTAAAGTGGTATAGATTTTTTATCCCATGCTTGAGGTTTTGACCTCATTTTCTCCATCTTTGTGACTTAGCTTTGGAAAGACATGAATTGGACATGCATGTATATAAAGCATCGATTTTTATGACTCATGGGGTGTAAGAAAGTCTTTGGAAAGTATGAATGAGTAGCTTGAAGGATTAAGAGCTTAATGCATTAAGTTGGTCATATCAGGTTCCACGACGTGGAGAGTTAGCCACCACGACATGGGGATAGGTAGTCTTTGTGGTTGTTTTATTGTGAGGTCACCATGATATGGAAAATGCTTGGCCACGACGTAGAAGCCGACTAATGGATTCTAGTCGTTGAATTAGACCATTGACCGTTGACTTTTTGACCAAGTTGACTTTTGGCAAACTTGAGGGTTTTTGGGTTGTAGATTGAGGATTTTCCATGTTTATTGTATAGGTGATCATTATACCAGTTCTTGGATTCGTTTGAGCAATAGTGTTTATATGCTAGACTGTAAGGTTAGTTTTCTCATTATACTTTGTATTGCAGTATGTATCTTTATGTATAGGATGTTGGTATGTTGTAGTGATCTATTAGATTGGTAGATATGTATGATTACTTGTTTTTGTTGGTTATTGTTTATTTCTTTTCATATGTCGACATATTGTGGTTGGGTTGAAGCGGTCTTACTTTGTGTTGTAGGCCAAGTTACCCAGGCAGTGCAGGTGTACTATAGGAATTGTGAGGCAGTCCAGTCAGATTGTAGGCTCAATGAGAGCAGTCCAGGTGTACTGTAGGCCTTGCGAGGCGGTCCAGTCAAATTGTAGGCTCATGTGTGCATGCATTGTATGTGTATTGTTATGTGACGTATTTTGGGGGAATTCACTAAGCTTTGTATTACATTTGTGGATTTAAATGTTTCAGGTACTTTAGAGGATCGGGGAAAGGTGAAGGCATGATCATACACATCATCCTGTTGATTTTTACTTGAGAGATGTTATTGATACTCTGACATTTATGATTATGTTTTGAAAAAATGATTTGGGTACTTTATTGTTTTTATGGAAATGTCTTTTGAAAATGAAAAGCTTTTACTATGGTTTTTGGGACATTACAAGTTGGTGTTAAAGCCTTGGTTTGAAGGATTTGGATGAACACATGTGTTATTCCAGACTCAAACTATGGATCTGCAAAAGATTTTTCATAAATAAATTCTTAATAACTAAAAAGGAGGATACAATGTGTACGATCAGCCGAAGCTAAAGTGGAAATTATTCCCCAAGATACCTATAATTGTTATATGTATATCGGTGATATGTTAAAGTGTTAGAAGTGCATGCTAGTTCATAGGCTAGGGATCTTCGGGAATTTCATGATAGAATTGCATGATTTATGATGCATGATAGCCTAAGGGATTTCTTGTTATGCCATATGAAACTGACATTATTGTTATAGTTGCTAAGTGTATGCATCATGATTGTACATTAGTAGGAGTTTATAGCCTGGGAATGCTTGATTTAGCCTTATTTCATGTGCCTTGTTTGGTTGTGGTTTTAGGGTAGAATAAATTATTCGACTGTCTATTAAATCTGGCGTTATGTATAATTAGCATATACAAGACGACCACAATGTCAGTGAAGGTTTCATGAGTTGGTTGTGTGATTGTTAGAGTGCTAGTAGAAGCAAGGAATTAGTAGTTAATCTTGAGAGAGTGAGTGTAGGGTGTATGTACCTTAGTTGATTTGGCCCTAGTGGCTGAGGAATTTCGTGGCAATCCTCCGAGACAAATACAGTTAGGTGTGGAAGGTAGTATAGGCCCGAACTATAGGAAGCACAAGACTCGTATGCGTATCGACAAAATCATGGGTTCCAACGGGTGAATAGTCGAGTAGTGATGTGTTAGAGTATAATGTGATTTTTTGACGTGTTCCAATTTTATTTTTTTAGTATGGTGGTTATGAGAGGTTCGGGATCAAGTGCAGATGGCTCGGAGAGGCCAGGTTTGTGTGATGACGAGATCCGTGAGTTCATCTCTACTCAGGTGACTTTGGCAGTCATGTAGGGGACCCTGGAGGTGATTGGGTCATTCAAGACCACTTTTATTGAGATGTCCAATAAGCATTATGTTGTTGTCACTGAGGTTGTTGCCATCGCAACTACTGCAGCCATCGTAGCTGAAAGACTTCAAGGAGGAAGGTCTATACAGTACCGAGAGTTCAACAACACGAAGCCCCTAGAGTTCGACAGGGTCAAAAATCTGATTGTCACTATGAGATGTGTATCTGATGTTGAGGGGTGTTTTTACACGTGTTCATGTCCAAAGAATCAAAAGGTGAAGTTTGCACTGAACCTTCTTCGCTTGGGGGCAAAGGACAAGTGGAAATTTGCCAGTTAGGGCTTTTCTATAGTGACAACCGTCAAATTCAAGTCAAAGTCAAAGTCAACAAGTCAAAGTCAAACCGGTCAAACTTAACCAATACTTGTATGTGATAAGTTATTCTATAAAAATGTGTACTGGTATGCCAAGAATTCAAGTGTTTCAGATATTCTATGTCTTTAGCAATGTAAAACCCTAAAAAGGGAGTTAAACGCTTCAAAACACGACTAAGGACCCTTTCGGGGACTTAAAACAATCATAAACGAAGCATAACGAGGCTCACGAGTCTTGCATTACGAGATTATACAATAATAATGGCTAAAAAAAAATCTCTCCCAAATCTCTCTCAACTTTTTATAGTCATCCGGGTCACCCCGACCCTTAACTTGGCCAAAAATCACTCAAAACGGGAAGTTATATTGAAAAACAGCTAAATAGGACCGAAACCCTCTTAGGAACCGAACCTCTTAGGAATCGAACCCTTCTATTAGAGCTGAAGCCCCTCAGAACCGAAGCTATCAGAAGCGAACCCACCCCCTCGGACCGAACCTCAGCAGGACCGAAACCCCCATACAACCGAAATAGACCGAGCCCTCGGTCTATTTCGCTTCCCTCACCACTTCAGACCGAGACCCACCTTCGGTCCCTTCTCCCTTCTCTCAGTTCCTTCCCTATCTTCGGTCCTCAGCACCTCCAAGAGCCGAACCTCGCAGGTTCGCTGCTTAAGCCCGGTTTTCGACTACTTTCGCTTCCTAAGCCCGTTTTTGACGTTTTTGACGGGGATTTTTCCCCAAATTCATATTTTTACCATTTTAAACCCCCAAAACTCATATTTTATTCATTTTAAGGGTTTATGAATAAAATATCATTGTTTTACATTAAAGAAAGTATTCTACAACACAAGTGGGTCAAGTGTGCCCACTTGTAGCCATGTGTCACCTTCTCATTAGCCCAATCTTATCCACATCACACAAACCAAGGTAAACATCACTTCAACTTGCAAGTTGCTCCAGCAACCTTCACTATATAAAGAAATCACTGGTGGATTTCTTGGCTTACTTGATCATTTCAAAAACTTACACTTCTCAAACCACCAAAAAGAGCCTCATTTTCTCTCTACTTCCCACCAATTTTTGGAGGTGTTCTTGAGCTATTACTTCACTTTTTCGTAAGTATTTCATCTAAACTCAATTGTTATTCCATATCTTCATAACACTCTGGGATCATCTACACACATTTTAACACCAAAAATCGTTCTTAGGATCATCCAAGCTTTCACGTGTTCATCAAGTGTTCTTGACTTGATACTCCTTGTCTTCAACCTTCCAATCTTCAAAAATCACTCAAGGTGAGTTCATACCCCTACATTTTCTAGTTTTCTTCAGTTTTCAAGGGGGGAATACAAGTTAAAACACAAAAACATATCCAAAACTTAACTTGACAGCTTACAACAGAAATGTTGTGACCTGTTCACAAACTGTTTTACCCAACTTAAACTTAATATTTTTCAAAACTGTTTCATATGAAAATTATTTCAGGTTTATACCTTTAAAATGACTACTTTCACAACTCCATACGATTTTTATACAATTTATGGTAATTTTTATACAATTCATGTGTTATGAGAAACCCATTCGTCTCAATCTACCGTCTAGCGAAACCCTAGTGATCTACGGCGACAAACCGGGCACGAACCTTCGTATTATCTCGAGCATACAATCCCAGAAGTACTTACGAAAGGAATGTCACGCATTCCTTGCTCATGTTTTCGATGTGATCCAAGACACGAAGGGCATAAAGAACATCCCAAAGGTACGCGACTTTCCCGACATCTTTCCAGAAGAACTACTAGGATTACCTCCGCAGCGTCAAGTCGAGTTCAAAATCGACTTAGTTCTAGGGGCTACCCCAGTAGCCAAATCGCCCTATCGTCTAGCACCAGCTGAGATGCATGAGCTATCCAGTCAACTTAACGAATTGCTCAGCAAGGGTTTTATTAGACTAAGCTTCTTGCCTTGGGGAGCACCGGTCTTGTTCGTCAAAAAGAAAGAAGGATCGTTCTGTATGTGCATCGACTACAGAGAACTGAACAAACTGACCCTCAAAAATCGTTACCCTCTGCCTCGCATAGACGACTTGTTCGACCAACTGCAAGGGGTGAATTACTTTTCAAAGATAGATCTGAGATCCGGGTATCACCACTTACGAGTGTTAGAGGAGGATGTTTCGAAGACAACCTTCCAAACTCGTTACGGACACTACGAGTTTGTAGTGATGCCGTTCGGATTGACTAATGTGCTCGCAGTATTCATGGACTTTATGAATAGGGTGTTCCGTCCTTACTTGGATCATTTCGTCATTGTGTTCATCGACGACATACTTATATACTCTCGTAGTAAGGAAGAGCATAGTCAACATCTGTGTCAGGTCTTAGAAACACTGCGATCAGAGAAGTTTTATGCGAAGTTCTCTAAATGTGATTTTGGATTCGAAAAGTCGAATTCTTGGGTCACGTGGTTAGTGAAGAGGGAATTCACGTGGACCCTTCCAAAATAAAGGCCATTGAGAACTGGTCAGCACCGAAGACGCCTACAGAAATTCGTCAATATCTAGGCCTCGCTGGCTACTATCGCAGGTTCATTCAGAACTTCTCTCGGATTGCGAAACCGCTTACAACATTGACCCAGAAGGGTGTGGCCTTTGACTGGGAAGAGAAACAAGAAAAGGCGTTCCAAACGCAAAAGCGAGCCTTATGCACCGCACCGATACTATCCCTCCCGGAAGGGATAGAATACTTTGTGGTTTATTGCGATGCATCCAACCAAGGGCTTGGCTGTGTTCTGATGCAACGAGGTAAGGTCATCGCCTATTGTTACACCCCCAAACTAGAACCGTGGAAATGTTCGGGGGCGGAGGACGTCATGTACAGTATCATAACAATGCATAATAGTAAAACAAGCAACAACATCATCCATTGCATTAATATTATAACTAAAACAAGTGTGTTCTGTATAGTTTGAAAGACACCAAAAATAAGAATCAAAATAAGAGATGAGTCTTGAACATGCTCCATCTTCTCAAAACCTGGTCATCGGTACCTGTCTACTGGTGACCTGAGAATACAAGTAATTTTGAAAGAGTAGATCAGCATTAAAGCTGGTGAGTTCATAAGTATTCTAGTGTTATTGTTTGTATAAGTTTGAAGAAACTGTTTGTAAATGTTTGATGTAAATGTTTGTAAACTTCCTAGAAAATCCTATATTTTCTACTAAAGTAGTCTTCTACCAAGACCTAGTTGTTCTTTATGTTTGTTCTTTTGTAAAAGTGAGTGTTTTCCCAAAGTTTGACTATCATTACCAAAATATAGTTTTCATTACCGTTTATGTGAGAAGATCACAATGTGAATGAAATGGAAAAAATAAAGATGTACTGTAGTTTTATCTAAGTAACTACCAATGTACTAACTACCTTAAACCTGTTTGTTTAATTAAGGCAAAATGTGATAAGATTATAACCATACTTGATTGACTAGTATAACAAGACGTTCGAGACGTCGAAATTATATGACATTCGTCACCCGTAGACCTGCAGGTCCCACTGTAGCTAGTAGCAAGGTGTAGGATGGTCAGTCCCGTATAGATCTATACACAAATTCTCGCTCTCCCTCCAGGAGACTCTGGGTACAAAACGTGACACAGCAGTATATTGTCATGCCATGAAGTAGTGGCTCACATTAATGTTATAGTATTCTTGTATTTGTATAGTATGTTCTCTCTGTCTAGTGTATAGTATCTTCTCTCTGTCTAGTGTATAGTATGTTCTCTCTATTTCTCTTTATAGTAAGTATTGTTTCTCGTTATAGTATGTATTGTATCTCGTTATAGTATGTTTGAACTGACTCTTGTATGTTTCATTGTTCTAGAAATAGTAAGTAGTGACTTCCTAAACTATACCTATTATAGTTTACTAGCTATGTTGTTTGTATGACTGAACATGTTTTTACACCTTTTCTACCCAAAGGTATTGAACTGAACGAATAACTTTTATATTTATATAAATATACATAATATATAACTAAGATTCAAACGAAATTCGGACAAACAACCGATACCCTAAGTCCACAACCAAACAAGGAACATGAAATAAGGCGAGTTATCTGTCCTAAGCCCTTTCAATCCTACTTATATAACTATATCTATATAGACATGATTTTGACAATATATAAGTTTAAAAGAGTTTTGATAAAAGAGTTTAGCATATAAAAGAGTTTGTAAAATGATTTGAAGCAGTTTGTTTGATAACACAGTTTGAAGTATAAGAAATCCATTTGTTTGATAGTTATTAATCACATATGATTGATATAATAACTATAAATGTTTCTACTTGTATCCCCCCCCCCCATAAAAGCATTTAAAGTCACTTAAAAGATAAGTTAAGGGGTATGAAGTCACCTGCAGTGAGTGATACGACTGAAAGATCGATAAAGGATGCTAAGTGTCAAGTGAAGCCTCGAGCACAAATGGATCCTAATAAGCATATAATGACACATATATGTATATAATTAGTGTTTAAACAACTAATCATGCAAGGAAAACACCTTAGGAACGAGGAAACACTTAGATTGAAGTTTTACAAGTACAAAGGATTGCATAAAAGGGTTTTATGGCTACAGTAGTGTGTGTACGGCCAAGTGGTGTATGGCCACATGTGTGTACGGCCATATGTGTGTACGGCCATGGAGTGTACGGCCGTACACTCATGGATGAAGTATGCTAAAAGGGTGTTTTATGGCCCTATCTAGCATCCATTAACTGTTTATGATCATGTGTAGGGATATGGGGTGTTTTTGAGGCCTATACAAGCACTAAACAAGGGTTTGCGGCCATATGAGGTGAGTACGGCCATACATCCTTCATGTTTATGCATTTAGATGATGATCCAAGGCTAAAAACAAGTGTTTCGCATGCTTAACTATCAGATAGGAGGGATACTCACACTTTTGAAGGCTTCTAAGGAGTTCATGGCCCAAGAACAAGTAGGTGTTCTTGGTGTTCTTGGTGTTCTTGGAGAAACTTGAAGATCTAACCAAAAGAGGTGATTTCACGGATGAAAACATGGATCTTCACTAGTTAAAGCAATGTATCAACTAATAAATGGAAGAAATACTTACATCTTTGAAGATCAAGGTGAAGAACACGATGATAGTTGAGAGAGAATTGACTTTTCTTGACTTGGAAGTGTGAGAAATGAATAGAAATGAACATAACTCATATATGGGCATGAGTTCATGGCCACCATGGGTATACGGCCGTACACCCATGTGTACGGTCGTCCACTCCTGTTGAAGGAGTGTTTGGCTTGAGTGAAACATGATGAACTTAAGTAACTCATTTCTAAACCCTAATTTTAAGGTACAAGGCTTAGAAGACTTAAGACTCTAAACAGTTCTAAAAGATGCCAGAAATGAGTCTGACTTTGATTTAATTGAATGACTGTTCAAGATAGAAATTTCGGGTTGTCACATCATCCCCCCGTTAGAGAGAATTTTGTCCCGAAATTAGAGTTTAAGCAATTAAGTAATTACAAATAACTAAGTAAAAAGATGAGGATATTTCAGTTTCATTTGATCCTCGCGCTCCCAAGCGAATTTAGGTCCTCGCTTGGCATTCCAGCGAACCTTCACTATCGGGATACGCCTTTGCTTCGTTTTCTTGACCTCTCGGTCCATGATCTCTACTGGTTCTTCCACGAAGTTGAGGCTCTCGTTGATCTCGATCTCATCGAGTGGGATTACGAGAGTCTCGTCGGACAGACACTTTTTCAAGTTCGAGACGTGGAAAGTAGAATGTACATTACTAAGTTCGCGAGGTAGTTTGATTTTGTAAGCTACATGGCTGATTCTAGCGATAATCTCGAAATGCCCTACGTATATTGGATTTAGCTTTCCACACTTTCCGAAGCGTATCAAGCTCTTCCAGGGTGATCCATGAGATAAAAGGCTTCGCCACCCTTGACTTCTAATTTTTTATCCATCCCTCTCAGGGATTCACCCGCCACATTTTCAGGTTTCAAGGCTTCAAGTTGAGCCTCCTTAATTTGTGTGGACAAGTGCGAATGGATAGTCATAGTCAATGATTTGACTCTACGACCAGAGTATTCTTTCCGACTTAGGGCGTCAGCTATTACGTTGGCCTTGTCGGGATGATAACGAATTTCGCATTCGTAGTCACTGAGTAGCTCGACCACCGTCGTTGTCTCATGTTGAGCTCCTTCTGGTCGAATATGTGTTGAAGGCTTTTGTGGTCTGTAAAGATAGTGCTTTTCGTACCATACAAGTAGTGTCTCCAGATCTTCAGAGCGAATACCACTGCCCCTAACTCAAGATCGTGTGTGGTGTAGTTGACCTTGTGTGTCTTTAGCTATCTTGAGGCATAGGCGATGACCTTACCTCATTGCATCAGAACACAGTCAAGCGCTTGGTTTGATGCATCGCAATAAACCATGAAGTCTTCAATCCCTTCGGGGAGGGAAAGTATCGTTGCGCTGCATAAGGCTCACTTTAGCGTTTGAAACGCTTTATCTTGCTTCTCTTCCCAGTCAAAGGCTACGCCCTTCTGGGTCAATGTTGTAAGCGGTTTCGCAATCCTTGAGAAGTTCTGAATGAACCTGCGATAGTAGCCAGCGAGGCCTAGAGATTGACGAATTTCTGTAGGCGTCTTCGGTGCTGACCAGTTCTCAATGGCTTTGTTTTTTGAAGGGTCCACGTGAATTCCCTCTTCGCTAACCATGTGACCCAATAATTCGACTCTTCGGATCCAAAATTCTCATTTAGAGAACTTCGCATAAAGCTTCTCTGATCGCAGTGTTTCTAAGACCTGACGTAGATTTTGACTATGCTCCTCCTTACTACAAGAGTAGATAAGTATGTCATCGATGAATACAATGACGAACTGATCCAAGTAAGGATGGAACACCCTATTCATTAAGTCCATGAATACTACGGGCGCATTGGTCAATCCGAACGGCATCACTACAAACTCGTAGTGTCCATAACGAGTTCGGAAGTCTGTCTTCGGAACATCCTCCTCTAGCACTCGTAACTGGTGATACCCGGATCTCAGATCTATCTTTGAAAAGTAGTTCGCCCCTTGCAGTTGGTCGAACAAGTCGTCTATGCGAGGCAGGGGGTAATGATTCTTGACGGTAAGCTTGTTAAGTTCTCTGTAGTGGATGCACATACGGAACGATCCGTCTTTCTTCGTGACGAACAAGACCGGTGCTCCCCAGGGTGAGAAGCTTGGTCTAATAAAGCCCTTGCTGAGCAATTCGTTAAGTTGACTGGATAGCTCCTGCATCTTAGCTGGTGCTAGACGATAGGGCGATTTGGCTACTGGGGTAGCCCCTGGAACTAAGTCGATTCTGAACTCGACTTGATGCTGCGGAGGTAATCCTGGTAGTTCTTCTGGAAAGATGTCGGGAAAGTCGCATACCACTGAAATGTTCTTTATTTCCTTCGTCTCTTGGCTCACATCGACAACATGGGCAAGGAATGCACGACATTCCTTTCGTAGGTACTTCTGGGCTTGTATGCTCGAGATAATGCGAAGGTTCGTGTCGGTTTTGTCACCATAGATAACTAGAGTTTCGCTAGACAGCAGATTTAGGCGAACAACCTTTTCGTAACACATGATGTCGGCACGATGAGAACTCAACCAATCCATGCCGATTATGACATCGAAACTTTTAACTGATACCGGCATGAGGTCGATTTGAAATGAATGGCTATCTAGAGTTAGTGTACATCCAATGTATATGCAGGTAGTGCTTTCTATCTTTCCGTTAGCCATTTCTATAGTGAACGGTTCTTTAAGTGCACGTGATTTTTGTTTAAGCAAGTGAGCAAATTTCTGGTTCACAAAACTCCTCTCCGCTCCACTATCAAATAGTATGCATGCATATGAGTTATCAAGGAGAAACGTACCAGTGACCACTGTGGGGTCGACAACTGCTTCCTCGTGGCCTATAGCCAAAACTCTTCCCACTCCGCCGGCATTCCCTGCCTTCGAGCAGTTCCTTTTGTAGTGGCCCACCTCGCCACATCCGTAGCAAGCCTGGACCATACCAGTGTCGGGGACTTGGGTGATTGGCTTTGCTGGAGCCTTGCAGAAACGGGCAGTGTGCCCATTCCTGTTGCAGTTAGAGCACTGCATTTCCCGGCAGGTTCCGTTGTGGTGGAAGCTGCATTTGTTACACTTAGGCAAGCTTCCAGCGTACTGCTTTACCGACGCAGTAGTAGTAGGTGTTATTACAGCATGAACAGCTACAACCTGCTGCTTTTTGGTAGCGTTCTGTGTCGCGTTCTTCTTCTTCTTATCCCAGAACTTCCGCTTGTTGTCAGCGGCTTTGGAGGGTTCTGAGATGGCAAGGGTTGTTGTTGTTGACGGGGTACGGACTCCATGGTCAATGAGACGTTGTGCCAATCGCTTGGCAATGTCGAAGGTAGTGGGGTTTGAAGCTAGGACATTCCCCTGAAATGGAGTCACCAGCCCCAAGATATACCTCTTTATCTTCTTTCCCTCAGAAGGGACCATTCCCGGACATAGCGCTACTAGAGCGCTGAATCTGGCAATGTATGAGACTATGTCAGAGCCCTTCATGGTTAGGCTCCAGAGTTCCAGCTCCAGTTTCTGAACTTCGCCCCTCGGGCAGTATTCCTCTACCATGAGCTCCTTCAGAGCTTCCCAGCCCATAGCATTAGCCACTATTAGAGTTAGTGACTTGACATGGCTATTCCACCATGTCAGGGCTCGGTCCGCGAAGGTGCAGGCAGCAAATTTAACTTTGCTCCCTTCCGGACAGGAGCAGATCTCAAAGATCGACTCCGTTTTCTCGAACCATTGCGAGAGGTCAATGATTCCGCCAGTCCCATTGAAGGCCCTGGGTTTGCAGTTGGTGAAGTCCTTATGCGAGCACTCTCTAGAGCGCACCGGAGCATCACCTGGAGTGGAATGCACATTAGTTCCACTCCCGCTAGTATCGATAGTGGTGAATTGTGCTAGGGCTGCCGTAACAGCCGCATTCACAGCAGCTTGAATTGCTGCAGGATTGTATTGAGGAGGAGGTGGTGGAGTTTGATTCGGATTTATTGGAGTAGCGCGCCTGTTCGATCTACGAGGAGGCATCTTGTAGCTAAAAGATCACAAAGATGAAGATATTGGTAAGAATTCAATAGAGAGAATGATGAGAGTGAATCATGGACTAACTTTCCATAGCCCAACAAAACAGATGAAAGTATGATTGAATTAGAGATCTAGCAATAGAAGGATGAAAGCATTTAGATAATAATTTCCTATGAGATTAGATATCTGCTAATAATACTGGTATTAAAGATGTAACAAGTTCGGGAAAATGACCTAGGAGTAGGTCTTACATCAAACCAGGATAGGAAAATTTTGACAGTATAAAGACCTAATCGACTTAAAGTTCAAGGTCTTAAGATAAAAAGTAAATTACAGGGAACAATGCTACTTAGAGCATAGATAATAAGGCTAATCCTTAGATAAAAAGGAATTATGAGCAGAGCATCTCCTACTGGCGACGGGAACCCCTTGGGCGAACCTTTAAATTGGCCAGCTGGCGCTCTATGTCAAGAAGGCGTCGCTCATACACTCGTTGGCGTACGTGGTGTTCTATGACTTCAGCTCGAGTCACAGCTAGTTCTTGCAGTAGAGACTCATTGTCTCTCGCAGGTCTCTCACGAGCATCTTCCAGACGATGAATGTGGAGCGTATTAACTCCCACATTGGCATCAACTTCCATGATTCGATTGATGGCTGTCCTACCCTGTATTTCATTTCGGGCAACCTTGCGGACCAAAATAGGCAGGACTCTGTCCGCTGAGCGTACCTCGTACAGGTTGCAGAAACTTCTGTCTCCGTTGTATGGCATGGGTTGACCCTGTTCTTGACTCCATGTTTTCAAACTTTCCGCCCACAGAGGCGTCGGGCCTTGAAAAGCCGGACGAGGGTTAGGATTTGGGATTGGAGCTACTAGGGGTTTATCATTGACTTCCGGCTCGGAGTCAGAATCCTCTGGGAAGTTCTCTACGAAGTCATCGTCACGGAATCGCATGATTCTCTTCTGGCTCATCATCGATCCATCCACCATTGTCGTGGTTCGGGAAGTACGGGTCCCTAGGGAGATTGAATCCAGCCATGTTATCTACGCGAGAATGGGGGTAAAAGAAATAATTAATAGACGTACTGATTAAGATAATTATAAGATGATTCTTACCAGTTACTCCAACATTTGCATAGTGCATACCAGTCATATGTAACCAAAACAGGATAGACCTTCGAATAAGTGATCCTAACCCTAATTCCACAACCAAACAAGGAACAGGAAGTAAAGCAAATATCACAGATTCTAAGTCTATGACACCTTAGTTACATATAGCCTTAGCATATCCACTCAGCAACTATTGACATACTAGTAAATACCTTTTTAGTTTGCACATAAGTAATTTATAGTAACACAAAATACTCCTATAGTATTTTAAGTTTATGTTATGTTCTAATGTTTTCATTGTAGTAGTGTTGGTAAGTTTTTAGACTTGCTGCAACACCACAACCATTCCTAGGCACATGCTAATCACTTCTCGGAAAGATATAGTTGATCAGGCTATATCACTCCCAGATCTGATTATATGTCCCCAAGCCTAATTGTGTTGTCCAACAATCGCAATACTTTTGTTTTGTCCTAGTGACACTGATTTTAGTATGAATGCAGGTATGTATACTTTATTAAAACCTTTGTATTATTTTAAAAGTATTAACTCTTGTTCAGAGTGTTTTAATCCCGTTGTGTTTCTAGTTGTATATCTTTTATGGGTTGACATACTCAATTCACTATAAACAATGCTATGATACCAATCTGTCAGACCCCCAAACCAGAACGGCGGAAACGTTCGGGGCGGAGGACGTCATGTACACTATCATAACAATGCATAATAGTAAAACAAGCAACAACATCATCCATTGCATTAATAATATAATTTAATACAATTGTGTTTTGTATAGTTTGAAAGACACCAAAAATAAGAATCAAAATAAGAGATGAGTCTTGAACATGCTCCATCTTCTCAAAACCTGGTCATCGGTACCTGTCTACTGGTGACCTGAGAATACAAGTTATTTTGAAAGAGTAGATCAACATTAAAGCTGGTGAGTTCATAAGTATTTTAGTGTCATTGTTTGTATAAGTTTGAAGAAAATGTTTGTAAATGTTTGATGTAAAAGTTTGTAAGTGTTTGATGTAAATGTTTGTAAACTTCCTAGAAAATCCTATATTTTCTACTAAAGTAGTCTTCTACCAAGACCTAGTTGTTCTTTATGTTTGTTCTTTTGTAAAAGTGAGTGTTTTCCCAAAGTTTGACTATCATTACCAAAATATAGTTTTCATTACCGTTTATGTGAGAAGATCACAATATGAATGAAATGGGAAAAATAAAGATGTACTATAGTTTTATCTAAGTAACTACCAATGTACTAACTACCTTAAACCTATTTGTTTAATTAAGGCAAAATATGATAAGATTATAACCATACTTGATTGACTAGTATAACAAGACGTTCGAGACGTCGAAATTATATGACATTCGTCACCCGTAGACCTGCAGGTCCCACTGTAGCTAGTAGCAAGGTGTAGGATGGTCAGTCCCGTATAGATCTATACACAAATTCTCGCTCTCCCTCCAGGAGACTCTGGGTACAAAACGTGACACAGCAGTATATTGTCATGCCATGAAGTAGTGGCTCACATTAATGTTATAGTATTCTTGTATTTGTATAGTATGTTCTCTCTGTCTAGTGTATAGTATCTTCTCTCTGTCTAGTGTATAGTATGTTCTCTCTATTTCTCTTTATAGTAAGTATTGTTTCTCGTTATAGTATGTATTGTATCTCGTTATAGTATGTTTGAACTGACTCTTGTATGTTTCATTGTTCTAGAAATAGTAAGTAGTGACTTCCTAAACTATACCTATTATAGTTTACTAGCTATGTTGTTTGTATGACTGAACATGTTTGTACACGCTATGAAATCCGCGGGAAAATCGAACTTATCAACTTTCACCAATAGGTCCTCACATATCCCCCTTGGAAATGTCACCGTCTTGTTAGCTAGATGGATCGCCATTCGAATCGGTCTCGGTTCCAGAAGGTTCAAATTCTTAAAGAATGAATATGGCATAAGGTTCACACTTGCCCCCGAATCAGCCAATGCATAACTAGTAGCTAAATTCCCGAATTGGCATGGAAAAGTCAAACTACCCGGGTCACCCATCTTCTTTGGCAATTTATTCAACATTGCAGGTGAAAATTTTTCATTAAGAACAACCTTGGGTGCTTCCTCCATCTTCTTTCTATTTGTGAGAAGGTCCTTCAAGAATTTGGCATACTTGGGCATTTGTGAAACCGCCTCGATGAAAGGGATGTTGATTTGAAGGGCTTTGATGTGCTCCAGGAACTTTTGATAGTCTTCATTCTGTTTATCTTGTCTAGCTCGGTTCAGGAATGGCAATGGAGGTTGATACGGCTTAAGTGGAGGATCATTTTTCTGATCAGATGGAGAACTCGTCGAGTTCTGTTCTGGAACTCATCGAGTTGTGTCGACTGTTTGCGATTTCGGGTTTTCTTTCTCTTCCTCCTGCACCTCTTTAGGATCTTCATTCTAGATCGGGGTCAGAGGAGTGATTATTTTTCCGCTCCTAGTATTCACAATATTTATGTGTGCGCCCTCCGGGTTTTGATCGGTGTTGCTAGGAAGTCCGCCCGGTGTTCTTTTGTTGAATTGCCTTGAAAGTTGTCCGAGTTGCTTTTCAATATTAAGGATCGAAGCTTGCTGATTCCGAAGTAGAGCTTGTTGATCCTTCATCATAATTTGGTGCTCTTTCATCATGTTTTTTTGCTCCCTTATAGCAGCATCGGCTTCATCGTGTCTTTTCTCGGATGCACTCGCAAAACGTGCAAGCATGGCTTCAAAATCTGTCTTCTTTTCCTTCACTGGTTCTTCCTTTTGATAGAACCCTCTCCTATTTTGCCTATACTTTTCCTCCTTGGCTTTTTTGTATTCTTCATATGGTAGCCACTCCTTCTTGGGTTTTCTCCAATCGTCATCAAACCTATCGCCACTCGAATAACAAACTTGTGCTTTCCGGTTCCCGTTCTCGTCAAGGTCATAATCTTTAGTAAGGTGGGGGCCGCTACAATTGTCACATCCCACTTGGATGGCATGGATGGATTGGTCCATCTTTGTCATCCTACGATCCATGCTCTCTAGCTTAGCCATCACTGCCGTCATGTCATCGGAAACTGAATTTACCACCCCTCGTGTTGAGTCGTGCCTTGGGTTATGATATTCTATTGAATGCTTGGAGAATTCTTCAATCAATTATTTTATAACTGCGAGTGCCTACTTCGTGAGTGGTCCATGGGATTCAAGGAGGTGCCTGGTTGTCACATTCACTCCATCATAGAATATATAAACTTCTTTCTGAATGTTAGGGCAGTTCCTTACTAAGCCTTTGTATCTTTTCCACGCCTCATAGAGTGATTCGCCTCCTTATTGTTCGAAGTTTTCAATGGCTTTCTTCAACTTTGCTATTTTTGAGGGAGGGCAGAATTGATCAATGAACTCTTCGCGCATGTGTATAGACTACCGGTGTGACATCCCAATTTTCACAGCCAGAAAAGTGTTGGATTAATGTCTAAGTCCATAACTATATTTGGTATGTACTTGACCCGACCCGGCATGGTCCATTTGGGTTGCACTTCACCGGCACAATTTATATGGATAGTCTTTTGAGAATAGTATATTTATAATTTATATTAATATATTATAAGTTCTAATATATTAATATGGAATCATATTATTTAATTAGTATTGATCAAGAATTAATTTAGAATTAATTAAGTGATCAAAAAGAACTAATTAAATATGGACTCTTATATATATGGAATGGGCCAAGTTCATTTAGGTTGGGCTAAGCTTTCATGGATGGTCCATGGAGCTTTTAATCCATGATCCTATGTAAATGAAAGGTCATGGGTATTAGGGTTTACATGGATGTAACCCTAATCCTCCATAATATATAAAGGGGTCCTTGGCTCACAAAATTGGCACAAGTGTGTGAAAATAAGAGTGGGCCGATTTTAGTGTGCATACATATTCTCTCAAGTTCTTCCAAGGTGTTTTGGTGATTTGCGATTCCATTTGAGGCTTCCACACTATTGGGGCTAAGCTCTTAAAGCTTGAAGACATCAAGCTACATCAAAAGGTATGTCATCTAACTAGAACTTTGTAGTATAGGTGCTTCATAATATGCTAGTTAGGATGAAACCTTGGAATAGTTAATATTTGCATGTATAATAGAGAAAACATAGATCCAAGGTTTATAGGGTTGCATGTACACCATAGGAGTGTTAGAATGCTCAAAACCCAACACCATGATCTCTACAGGTTCTTCCACGAAGTTGAGGCTCTCGTTGATCTCGATCTCGTCGAGTGGGATTACAAGAGTCTCGTCGGATAGACACTTTTTCAAGTTCGAGACGTGGAAAGCAGGATGTACATTACTAAGCTCATGGGGTAGGTTGAGTTTGTAAGCTACAGGGCCGATTCTAGCGAGAATCTCGAAAGGCCCTATGTATCTTGGATTTAGCTTTCCACGCTTTCCGAAGCATACCAAGCCCTTCCAGGGTGATACTTTCAAAAGGACTCGGTCTCCCACCTGGAATTCCAAAGGTTTCCTTCATTTGTCTGCGTAGCTTTTCTGTCGGTCTCTAGAGGCTTTCAATCGTTCACGAATCTGAACGATCTTCTCTGTTGTTTCCCGAATGATCTCCGGACCTGTGAGAGTGCTGCCAGGAACTCGTCCTTTAGCTAACTGTGTGTCACCCACTTCAGCCCAGCACAGAAGGGATCTTCACTTCCGGCCATAGAGGGCTTGAAATGGAGCATCCTTTATGCTCGTGTGATAATTGTTGTTGTAGGAAAAATCGACAAGGGGTAAGTGAGTATCCCATGCCTTTCCAAAGTCGATCACACAGGCTCGCAACATATCTTCCAAGGTTTGGATAGTTCTCTCACTTTGTCTGTCGGTCTGTGGATGGTAGGCTGTACTCATGTCCAGCCTCGTTCCTAAGGAGCTTTGTAGCGACTGGCAGAATCTCGAAGTGAATCTACTATCTCTATCGGAGATAATGGATATAGGAACACCATACAGTCGTACTATCTCCCGAATGTATGTTCTTGTGAGCTTCTCCATCTTGTCAGTTTCCTTGATGGGTAGGAAGTGTGCGGACTTGGTCACTCTGTCGACGATGACCCAAATGGTATCAAGTCCACCCATTGTCTTGGGCAACTTGGTTGTGAAGTCCATAGTGATCCACTCCCACTTCCATTCAGGTATCTCCGGTTGCTGAAGTAGACCTGATGGTTTCTGGTATTCGACCTTGACCTTGGCGCAAGTAAGGCATTTACTTACAAAGGTAGCAATCTCTGCTTTCATGTTAGGCCACCAGTATAACTTTTTAAGATCCAGATACATCTTATCTGAACCTGGGTGGACGGAATAACGAGTGTTGTGCGCTTCGGTCATGACCAAGTCTCGGAAGCCACCGTGTCTCGGTGTCCAGATCCGGTCCATGAGATATAAAGCTCCGCCACCCTTGACTTCCAACTTCTTATCCATTCCTCGCAGGGATTCACCCGCCACATTTTCAGGTTTCAAGGCTTCAAGCTGAGCCTCCTTAATTTGTGTGGACAGATATGAATGGATAGTCATAGTCAATGATTTGACTCTTCGACCAGAATATTCTTTCTGACTTAGGGCGTCTGCTACTACGTTGGCTTTACCCGGATGATAACGAATTTCGCATTCATAGTCATTGAGTAGTTCGACCCACCGTCGTTGTCTCATATTGAGCTCCTTCTGGTTGAATATGTGTTGTAGACTCTTGTGGTCTGTAAATATAGTGCTTTTCGTACCATACAGGTAGTGTCTCCAGATATTCAGAGCAAACACAACTACTCCTAATTCGAGGTTGTGTGTGGTGTAGTTGACCTCGTGTGTTTTCATCTGCCTTGAGGCATAGGCGATGACCTTACCTCGTTGCATCAGAACACAGCCGAGCTCTTTATTTGACGCATCGTAGTAGACCACAAAGTCTTCTGTCCCTTCGGGGAGGGACAGTATCGGTACGGTGCATAAGGCTCGTTTTAGCGTTTGGAACGCTTTCTCCTGCTTCTCTTCCCAGTCAAAGGCCACGCCCTTCTGGGTCAGTGTTGTAAGCGGTTTCGCAATCCGCGAAAAGTTCTATATGAACCTGCGATAGTAGCCAGTGAGGCCTAGAAATTGACGAATTTCTGTAGGCATCTTCGGTGCTGACCAGTTCTCAATAGCTTTAATTTTGGATGGGTCCACATGGATTCCTTCTTCGCTAACCACGTGTCCTAAGAATTCGACTCTGCGGATCCAAAATTCGCATTTAGAGAACTTTGCGTAGAGCTTCTCCGTTCGTAGGGTTCCTAGGACTTGTCGCAGATGATCACTATGCTCCTCCTTACTTCGAGAGTAGATAAGTATATCATCGATGAAGACGATGACGAACTGATCCAAGTAAGGACGACATACCCTATTCATTAAGTCCATGAATACTGCGGGGGCATTGGTCAATCTGAATGGCATCACTACGAACTCGTAGTGTCCGTAATGAGTTCGGAAGGTTGTCTTCGGGACATCCTCCTCTAATACCCATAACTGGTGATACCCGGATCTCTATTCAATCTTTGAAAAGTAGCTTGCCCCTTGTAGTTGATCGAATAAATCGTCTATGGGAGGTGGAGGGTAACGATTCTTGACCGTAAGCTTGTTGAGTTCTCTATAGTCGATGCACATACGAAACGATCCGTCTTTCTTCTTCACGAACAAGACCGGTGCTCCCCATGGTGAGAAACTTGGTCTAATAAAGCCCTTGTTGAGCAATTCGTTAAGTTGACCGGATAGTTCCTGCATCTCAGCTGGTGCTAGACGATAGGGTGACTTGGCTACGGGGGTAGCTCCTGGCACTAAGTCGATTCGGAAATCGACTTGCCGTTGCGGGGGTAATCCTGGGAGTTCTTCCGGAAAGATGTCGGGAAAATCGCGTACTACGGGGAGGTCTTTCATGTCTTTTGTTTCTCGGCTCGTGTCGACAACGTGTGCAAGGAATGTGCGATATTCCTTACGCAAGTACTTCTGGGCTTGAATACTTGAGATGATACGAAAGCTCGTACTGGGTTTGTCTCTGTGGATCAACAAAGTTTCGTTATTCGGTAGGTTTAGGCGGACTGCCTTCTCGAAACACAGAATATCGGTACGATGGAGACTCAACCAGTCCATGCCCACGATAACATCGAAACTCTTGATTGCTACCGGTATGAGGTCGATTGGAAATGAATGATCATCTAGAGTGAGGGTGCAACCAATGTAAATCTCGTTAGAACTCTTTGTCTTTCCGCTAGCCATTTCTACGATGAAGGTTTCTTTTAGTGCTTACGGTGCTTGATTAAGTAAGTGTTTAAATTTTTGGTTCACAAAGCTCCTCTCTGCCCCACAATCAAATAAGACACATGCATAAGAGTTATCGAGGAGGAACGTACCCGTGACTACTGTGGGGTCTGCCACGGCTTCATTGTGGCCAATAGCAAGTAGTCTCCCTGCTCCTCCCGCATTCCCAGCTTTAGGACAGTTCCTTTTGAAGTGCCCTGTCTCGCCACACCCGTAGCAGGCCTGGCTTACTCCTGCACCAAGGACCTGGGTGTTAGGTTTGGGTGGTGCTCTGCAAAACCAGACGGTATGACCCTTCCGGTCGTAACTGGTGCAGTGCATTTCCCGGCAGGGGCCGTTATGATGGAAATTGCACTTAGTGCACTTGGGTAGGTTCCCTGCATATGGCTTTGTTGGTACAGGGGCAACAGGAGCAGTGGCAGCATGGACAGCCACAGTCTGTTGGTTCTTAGAAGAGGGTTGAGCTGATTTTCCCTTCTTTCGGTCCCAACACTTTCTCTTGTTGTCGGCCGCTTTGGTTGGTGCGGGGGCAGCCGTTATAGTTGTTGTTGGAGGAGAAGGAACCTCGTGATCGATGAGCCTTTGGTCCAATTCCTTGGCACTATCAAAGGTTGCAGGGTTCGATGCTAGAACGTTCCCTCGATACGAGGGTACCAAACCCCAGATGTATCTCTCGACTTTCTTGCTTTCAGTGGGGACCATGTTGGGACATAGAGTCACCAGGTCGCTGAATCTGGCCGTATAAGCCACTATGTCGGAATCCTTCATCTTGAGATTCCACAGTTCCTCTTCAAGTTTTTGAACTTCGCCCCTTGGGCAGTACTCCTTCGCCATTAGGTCCTTCAATGTCTCCCAGCCCATGGCGTTAGCTGCTACCAGTGAGAGTGATTTGACATGGCCATTCCACCATGTCAAGGCCCTTTCGGTGAAGGTGCAAGCAGCAAACTTTATCTTGCTTCCTTCAGGGCAAGAGCACATCTCAAAGATTGCTTCTGTTCTCTCGATCCTTTGGGACAGCGCAATAATCCCTCCGGTTCTGTTGAAGTACGTTGGTTTGCAGCTGATGAAGTCTTTATAGGTACACTCCCGTGTACGTGGTTGGATTTCACCATGGCTAGAGTTGGTGCCCGTTCCAGCTCCACTAGCACCACCTGAATTTACTTGAGCCATGGCTGCGGTCACAGCTGCGGTCACAACTGCCTGAAACATCATCGCATCGAACTGTGGAGGGGGTGGTGGTGGTGGAGTTTGATTTACAGGCCTGCCTCTGGTCGGACGCTTACGAGGCGGCATCTTTTACTGAAAGTTGATAGGGACGATGATAGTAGTAAGAATCAATTGTAAGCATAATGAGAGTGATTCATAGACTAAATCGCCATAGTCCAACCATCAGATAGAGACATAATAATAGAGTAGGGAAACACGAGAGTAAAGACTTCCCTACAGATTAGATAACTGCCAATATTATTGCTATTACAGATGTAATAAGTTCGGGAAAAATGACCTAGGAGTAGGTCTTACATCAAACCAAGATGGGAAAATTTTGACAGACTACTACCTAATCAAGACCTAACAGGTCCAAAGTCTTAACAAAGATAGGAAATTAGACTAGAGTTTTACATAACTAAGTTATATCCAAAAGAGAAAGTTGAGTAGGCTCTATCTACGACGAGAACCACTAGAGTGAGTCCTTGACCCTGACAGACGGCGCTCCATGTCTTGCATGCGCCTTTCAGACATTGCTTGCCACGCTCGAATTTCCCTAACTTCAGCTTGGGATGCAGCTAGCTGTTGCTGTAGAGTCTCGTTGGTTCTCCTAGTTCTTTCCATAGCCCTTTCGAGTTGGCGAATGCGGACCATGTTAACGCCAGAGTTGGCGTCAATTTCCATGACTCGGTCGATGGTTGCCCGACCTTGCTCGACATTCCGAGCAATCCTGCGGACCATAATGGGCAAGACCCGATCAGCTGAACCTCCTTCGCTCAAATTATAGAAGCTTCGATCTCCGTTGTACGGTAAGGGCTGACCCTTCTCATCACTCCAACGGTTCAAGTTTGTTGCCCACAAGGGTGTGGGACCTTGAAATGCTGGTCGGGGGTTAGGATTTGGGATTTGAGCCACTGGGGGTAGGTTGTTGACTTCTGGTTCGGAGTCAGAACCATCCGAAAAACCTTCTGCGATGTGATCATCCAAAGGGATTGGATGATCATCTTCTGGCTCCTCTCCAAGCCATCCAGCATTGCCGTTGTTGGGAAAGTACGGGTCCCCGGGGATATGGAATCCGACCATGAAATCTACGCGAGAAAAGGGGGTATAAGAATCTTAAATCTAATAGGCATATTACCTAAGATAATTATAAGATGATCCTTACTAGCTACTTCAATACTTGCATAGTGCATACCGGTTATATGGAATCAAAGTAGGATAGACCTTCGAATAAGTGACCCTAACTCTAAATCCACAACCAAACAAGGAACAGGAAGTAAAGCAAAGGTCACAGATTCTAAGTCTTTAACACCTTAGTCACATATAACCGTAGCATATCCACTTAGCAACTATTGACCTACTAGTAAAGACCCTTTTAGTTCTCAAATAAGTAATTATAGTAACAAAATACTCTTATAGTATTTTAGGTTTATGTTCTGTTCTATGGTTCTCATTGTAGTGGTATTGGTAAGTTTTTAGACTTGTTGCAACACCACAACCATTCTTAGGCACATGCAGGTAGGTATACTTTGGTTAAATATTTTATTATTTAACAGTATAAACTCTTGGTCAGAGTATTTTAATCCCGATGCGTTTATAGTTTGTATATATTTTATGGGTTGACATACTTGATTCACTATAAACAATGCTCTAATACCAATCTGTCACACCCCAAAACCGGAACGGCGGAAACGTTCTGGGGTGGAGGACTTCATGTATAGTATCACAACAAAGCATAGTAGTAAACAAGCAACAACATCCATTGCATTAATAGAATAATTTTAATACAAGCATGTTCTGTAATTTATAAGACACCAAAATGAATAATCAAAATAAAAGATGAGTCTTGTATGTGCTCCATCTTCTCAAAAGCTTCATCGGTACCTGTCTACTGATGACCTGAGAATACAAGTTATTTTGAAAGAGTTTATCAGCATTAACGCTGGTGAGTTCATAAGTATTTAGTGTCATTGCTTGTATGAAAATGTTAGTAACAACGTAGTGTAAATGTTCGTAGTTGTTTGTAAATGTTTGTAAATGTTTGCAAATGGTTGAACTCCCTATAAAATCCCATATTTTCTACTGAAATGTAGTCTTCTACCAAGACCCAACTGTTTGTATGTTTGTTCTTTTGTAAATGTAAGATTTTTCCCCAGTGAAACTATCATTATAAAAATATAGTTTAAGCCATCGTTTATGTGAGATGATTACAAAATAAATGTAATAGGGGAAAATAATGTTTACCTCAACAGTAATGTAAGTTTAAAAGAGTTTGATAAAATGTTTTGAAGTGTTTGAAATCCATAAGTTTGATAACAATTTGAAAGTAATAGAAAAATTTTTTGTTTGTTCTGGTTATTAATCACATGTGATTAATGTAATAACTAGAATATTTCAACTTGTATTCCCCCCCCCGCCATAAAAGCATTTAAAATCATTTAAAAGGTTGATTAAGGGGTATGAACTCACCTGCAGTGAGTGGTTTGGATGGAAGTGTTGGATAGGATGCTAAGTGTCAAGTGAGGACTTGAGCACACACAGATCCTATTTAACATATAATGACACACATATGTATCTAATTAGTGTTTAAACAACTAATTAAGCAAGTAAAGGCACCTTAGGACATGGAAAACACATTGATTCAAGTGCTAGAAGTACAACGGGTTGCACGTAAGGGTTGTAGGGCCTTACATTGGAGTTTACGGCCCAAGGGTAAACCCCCATGAGTTTACGGCCCATGGGTTTACGGCCCAATGGGTTTACGGCCGTAAACTCATGGCATCTTGTACCATTTTGTGTGTTTAAGGTCCTATACTCATCTTGGAGGTGTTCTAGACTTAGTTTCAAGGCTTAGGAAGGTGTTGTGGCCACTTTGCACCACAAATTAGAGTTTACGGCCAAGGGAGATTGCCTTGGCCGTAAACACCCTTCTGGTCACGATTTCTAGATGTTTAACACGTGATTCTAGTATACAACAAGCTAAGGATAGTGTACTTACGTAGTAGAAGCCTTAAAGGGTGGTTAAAGTCCAAAAACACTAGTGTGTGTTCTTGGTGTTCTTGGTGAAATGAAGAACACTTGAAGATCTACCCAAAAGAAGAGATTTCATGGATGAAATCAAGAGTGAATCAAGAAGAAGAGATGTATTAACTCATATATGGAAGGATTTACTTACATTTTTGAAGATTTGGAGCAAAAGTCTCAAGATCCTTGGGAGAGAATTCGAGTTCTAGGCTTGGAAAAGTGAAAAGTGGATGAAAATGACTAAGGGCCATATATATAGTATGGAGTTTACGGCCACCATATGTTTACGGCCGTAAACCCATGACCCTTGGCCGTAAACTCCTCTTTTGAGGGTTTATGGCATGTTTGATAGGTTACAACTTTAGTTGGCACTTCCATTCACTTATTCCTTTGATGAACTAAGCTCGGAATGCTCAAACCGACTCTAAATAGTGCTAAAAGTTAGTAGGAATAAGTCTAACTTTGATTGGATTGAATGGTTTGTACAAGATTGTCACATAAACCCTAAGTATGAAGATTTATTGTATTTTAGCCCTTATGTATGGGAAATGTTGCAATTTGGCCCATAGTGGTATTTTTGTAATAAATGGTCTAAGGTCACGTACGTTGGGCATACCTAGCGTACACAGTATGTACGTGCATGAAACTCAAACCCGAATTTTTAGGGTTTGGACCCTATTTAAACATCCTTAAGTCCCTAACTTACCTTCTTTCATTTGGAGGTAAAAATCTTTGAACTTGGTGAAGCTATGCATAGATCTAAGTTTGCCATGAAGTTTCTGTCCTTTTGGTCCCATTAGTTTGGTATTTTGAGTATGAGCTACTCTAATCCATTTAAGCTGTCCTTTTAGACGTTTTGAGGTGCTTAGAAGCATAAACATATGGTCTTGGTCATTATTTCCCTTCCATGCATGAGTTACAAGGTCTTAATGGGTTAAGTAGTTAAGGTTTTTATTGTTAAGCACTTATTGGCCATGTAAGACAATAAAGTTGGAAACTTTATGGGCAAAAACAACATGTGGGGCTTGGATGAGATGATAGAGCATTACCCAGAGCTGTTCCAGGATCGAGCAGCAGACTTCGAGGACGAAGTCTAAAATAAGTGGGGGAGATTTGTAGCACCTGGTTCTTGGAATGTATTTTTATTTAAGTATTTTTGCATTTTTGGCCTTGGACTCGGCGAGTTGAAGGACCAACTCGCCGAGTAGAAGCGGGATGAGGCGCGGGATTTAAGTGATGGACTCGTCGAGTCGGGTCCCGGACTCGACGAGTAGACTCTGACTGGACAAAAACCCTAATCCGAGGGTTTGCACCCTATTTAAACAATGTTATGACGGCCACAACGTCCCTTATGCTCCCTGAACAACTCTCATTGAAACCCTAGCCGTTATTGAAGCAATCTAAGCCTTGTTGGTGGATTTTGGTGCTTGTGGTCTTAAGAAGGAAGGAAAGGCTTGAGGAAGCAAGTAAAGACCAAGGGAACCCGAGTTTGTGCACCTTCTACAGTTCATTGAAGGTAAAAAGCTGTAACCTTGCTCTTTCATTTGTTAGATCCCTTTTGGGGAGATTTAGGGCTTTTATAAGCCACTTTAGATGGCCAACCATGATTGCAAACATGGTTGGGGGTTAGAGCTTCAGAATCACGTCATTAAAGGAGTCACAAGGCAGTTGGGGACTGCTTTTGCACCCATGAAAGGCCCCATGCATCTTAAGAGCTTCTTTTATGTCTTTTTGAGCTCAAAGTCCCATGCAAGCACGTAAAGTTTGTAACTTTACGTGCTAGATCGATTATAGAAGCTTGGATCTATCTTTTGATCAAAGGTTGTACATCAGAATTCAAGGATTTAGAGGGTGGACATGACTGACTCGGCGAGTCCGTTCTTGGACTCGACGAGTCCGAGGCTTTGAGCCCCATATCTGTTGAGAGTCAAAGGAACCCAGTTGAGTGTTAGAAGGGTTGTAACCGGACAGGAAGAGTTACCCAATGTATTGGATGTGATTTTAGACCTGGAGTTCATGGGACTCGACGAGTGCTAGAACAGACTCGGCGAGTCCAAGGCAATCTTCTTAAGGATGAAGATGAACTCGACGAGTTGTTCATCAACTCGGCGAGTCGGGGACAGAACTTGTTCATCAGATGAAGGTGAACTCGACGAGTTGTTCATCAACTCGGCGAGTCGGATGAGTTTCATGCGATGTTCATGTGAGGGAGGAACTCGTCGAGTTGACGGCCCAACTAGACGAGTCGGGTCATGGATAAGGACGAGTAAAGGGTGAGGGACTCGGCGAGTTGACGGCCCAACTCGGCGAGTCGGGTCAACTTGAAGTTGACTTTGACTAGACTTGGACTGGCCCTGTTTAGGGTTGTACTGGCTGTGTGTTGACTTGAAGGTCGTCGTGTAGGGATCGAGGAGTTGAAGGGAGTCGACTTGTGCGCCGAGGATAATTCAAACACTACACGACATTGAGGTGAGTTACCTTCCAGTAGGGGTGGGTCTAAGGCCACAATGCCGGCCCACCAAAGAGGAGTATTTGTAAGATGATTGTCTTTGTGATAATTATCTTGGTTTGGTTATGTGCTTTGGTCACGAGTATTATCTGCATGATATGTTACGTGTATAGTAGGGATTAGGATCCCTGACAGCGGCCCTTAGGGCCGTGGGGTAGGTCAGTACCCGGATATGCCTGACTGTATAATTGTACCTTGCTGTTGTATGCTAGTGGTAGGGGGTGGAATAGTCCCTAGTTACCGGTTGAAAGATACCGATGACAGTTACCGGTTGAAAGATACCGATGATGGTTACCGGTTGAAAGATACCGATGATGGTTACCGGTTGAAAGATACCGATGATGGTTACCGGTTGAAAGATACCGATGATGGTTACCGGTTGAAAGATACCGATGTTGGTTACCGGTTGAAAGATACCGATGATGATTACCGGTTGAGAGATACCGATGATATTGTATGGTATGTGGTATGATGGGGGAACTCACTAAGCTTTGTGCTTACGGTTTCGGTTTTGGTTTCAGGTACCTCTTCGTCTAAGGGGAAGGAGCCGGCGGCGTAGCATCGCATCACACACACATATGATTTCTGCATGGAGTTTTTTGGGATTGTACTCTGATATGTTATTATTCTATGGCTTGGGTTTTCAGACATGATACATTGTTTTATGAGATGATGTGTTTTCACAGTATTCTCTTATGAATGTTTTTATGTGTTGGTTAATTAAAAAGAAATTTTTGGACCTGAAAATTGGGATGTTACAAGTTGGTATCAGAGCCCTGGTTTGAGGGATTCGGACACACCCTCGGGGGTGTCTAGACTCAAACTGAGGGGCTAAAAGGTTTTTACAAGGAAAATGGTTTTCTAAAATCTAAATGAAAGGATTTTACGAAAGACGAAGTGTGTGATGCATGCGACCGGCCGGGCTCAAGTAAGTTTTCCCCAAGATACCCATACTTGATATGTTATGCTATATGGTTTTGATTCAGAAAACTGCATGCTAGAATAGGACTAAGGATCTAGGAGGATGCCTTGTGTGCCTGATATATGATTCTGAGAATTGCATGCTAGTTAGGGCTAAGGATCTAGGAAGGATGACTTATATGCCTGCTGTATGAGCTGTATGCTAGGACTGTTTAGTCAGCAGTAGGATGGCCTGTGTAGGTTATGCCTGATTTGGTTACCCAATGCTCGAATGCTGCTTGCTTTGTGCTTTGGGGGTTCGGGCCATTTTCAACTAGCTAAGGAACGGATATGTAACCGTATCCGCAAGTTAGTTAGGGGGAAGTGGTGGGGACTCCTAGTGCAGCTGATGGCGGAGGGTAGGTCGGAGAGTGCCCTAGGAAAGCCTAGGATGAGGTCAGTGGAAAGGGTATCGGTAAAAGGGACTTGGTGAAGTCAAAGCAATCCTTGATGAAAGTACGGGTAGATGTGGAAGGTAGTATGGGCTCGTACTACTGAAAGCAGAGGACCCGTACTCGGATCAAGGAAGGTTGAGACAGAACCGGGAACCTTGGAGAGTGTGTTAGACCTTTCGAGAGTGTGTATGATCCTGACATTTATGTGTGTATTCCCAGCATGGTGACCACGCGACATGGAGCAGGAGGTTCCGGATCAGGATCAGGATCGGGCTCGGGTGCAGGATCCGAGCAGGTTAATGACGTGTTGCACGAGTTCATCGCGTCTGAGATCACGAGAGGCATTCTTGAGTCGACCCCGGTCATTTTCGGGTCGATCAAGGAAGGGATTGTTGAGCTAATGGAGGATCGCCTCCGGGCATTCAGGAGTGATATGGCGTCTAGCCAGACGAGTACGCACACACTGTCCTTTAAGGACTTCCGAGGGAGCGGTGCGCCGGATTTCCATGGGGAGAAGGACCCCATTGCTGCCAGACGATGGATTGCAGACATTGAGTCTGCACAGCTGACTAGCTTCTGCCCCGAGGGGTCGAAGGTGAGGTATGCAGCAGGGTGTTTGAGAGACAGAGCTAGAGATTGGTGGGAGTCTGTTGGTGACTCATTGGGAGCCTCGGCTGTTGAGGCTATGACCTGGTCAGACTTTGTGACCAGATTCAGGGCGAAGTTTGTGCCAGCTGTAGAGCTTCAGCAGCTGGCCAGAGATTTCTTGGACATGAGACAGACTACGCAGACTGTGGCGGAGATCACCGCCAAGTTCCGGGAGAGGGCATTGTTAGTGCCCCAGTATGCGGGTGATGAGGACATGAGGAGGACCCGCTACCATGATATGTTACGAGCTGACATCCGGGAGCATGTCAGTTTCTCAGCTTGCCCTACCCTGGATTCCATGATTGCCAGGGCTAGGGAGAGGGAGATTGATCCGGAGCACATCCGGAAATGGAAGGCAGCGGAGGGGCTGACGAGGGGGCTTCGGGGAAGAAGCCCAAGGGATCCGATGGTAGGCCGAAAGGCCAGTCTGGGCGGGACCACTATGGGAAATGCGGTCGGTCACACGAGGGAGCTTGCCGCACTGGGCCGGGTTCAGGCTGCTATAAGTGCGGCAAGGTTGGGCATTTTGGCAGAGATTGTACCGCCCCTACTCCTGCGGTACAGATGACAGACCTGATTTGCTTCCATTGCAATCAGAGGGGCCATAAAAAGGCCAACTGCTCGAGATTGTCAGCAGCGGCGCCAGCAGTGGCGCCGGTCTCAGCGACAGCGCGGGTTGCAGATAGGCAGAAGGCCAAGACAGAGGCTCTAGTGGTGCGGAGCCGAGCATTTCAGTTGACAACCGAGGAGGCACGTGCTGCACCTGATGTGGTGACGGGTATGACTTCTTGTTTATGCTTGTATGATATGTTGTTGTGATGTTGATATGTTATGTATGCGCTCTGGTTAGGATCATTCCATGTGAACGGTATTCCAGTTCAGGTATTGTTTGATTCGGGTGCTACCCGATCGTTTGTCTCTCTTGCGCTTAGCAAGAAGTTTCCGGAGTCTTCGGGCATGTTGGATTGCCCTCTAGAGGTCGAGATTGCGGACGATCGGTCGGTACAAGCGTCAGAGGTCTACCGGGATTGTGTTTTGAGGCTGTTCGAGGAATGTTATCTGGTAGATCTGGTTCCCATACCTTTGCGGGGGAACAAGGTTATTATCGGTATGGACTGGCTAAGCCCCAATGGGGCAGTGATTGACTGTGCGCAGCAGTTGGTGCGGATCAGGACCCCAAGTGGGGGAGAGCTGGTGATTCAGGGCGAGAGGCCACAGCAAGGACCAGCTTTATGTTCGGCAGCAAGAGTTAGGCGCTACCTCCAGCAGGGTTGTGCAGGTTATGTCGCCTATGTTATGGATACCCGGGAGGCGGGTAGGGGGACTGTGGGCGATGTGCCCGTGGTACGAGATTTTGCGGACGTATTCCCCGAGGAGTTGCCTGGGATACCTCCGGAGCGACAGGTGGAGTTCAGGATCGACCTAGTCCCTGGTGCGGCTTCGATAGCCAAGGCATCGTATCAGTTGGCTCCTCCTGAGATGTAGGAGTTGTCTACACAGCTTCAGGAGCTGTTAGACAAGGGATTCATTAGACCGAGTAGTTCTCCCTAGGGAGCCCCGATTCTGTTTGTGAAGAAGAAGGACGGGTCGCATCGGATGTGTATAGACTATAGGGAGCTGAATAAGATAACGGTGAAGAACCGTTACCCACTCCCGAGGATTGATGACCTCTTTGACCAGCTACAGGGAGCATCTTGGTTCTCCAAGATTGATTTGCGTTTAGGGTATCATCAGATGAGGTTCAGAGAGGAGGATGTGCAGAAGGCGGCGTTTCGGACGCGTTATGGCCACTATGAGTTCGTGGTGATGCCTTTCGGGCTCACCAACGCTCCTGCCGCGTTCATGGATCTCATGAACCGCGTGTGTAGACCGATGTTAGACCGGTCTGTGATAGTGTTTATCGATGATATCTTGGTTTACTCCAAGACGCGAGAGCAGCATGAGGAGCATCTGCGAGAGGTTCTGGAGACTTTGAGGAGGGAGAGCTTGTATGCCAAGTTCTCCAAGTGCAAGTTCTGGTTGCGCGAGGTGCAGTTTCTTGGGCACCTTGTCAACCAGAACGGGATTTCGGTAGATCCGGCCAAAGTGGAGGCCGTGATGAGATGGGAGGTTCCGAGGTCTCCATCTGAGATTTGGAGTTTCCTAGGATTAGCCGGCTACTATCGGAGATTCATCCAGGGTTTCTCCAAGATAGTCGTACCCCTGACCAGGCTAACGAGGAAGGTCGTGGTTTTTCGTTGGGGGCCTAAGCAGCAGGCTGCATTCGAGACATTGAGGCAGAGATTGTGCGAGGCGCCAATCTTAGCCCTGCCAGAGGGCATGGAGGATCTCGTCGTGTACTGTGATGCGTCCATCTCGGGCTTGGGCGCAGTATTGATGCAGAGAGGGCATGTTATTGCTTACGCTTCGAGGCAGCTGAAGCCTCACGAGGCAAACTACCCGACGCACGATTTGGAGCTGGGGGCTGTTGTGTTCGCCCTCAAGATTTGGCGTCATTACCTCTATGGGGTTCGTTGTACGATTGACACGGACCACAAGAGCCTGAGGTATCTCATGGACCAGCCAAATCTGAACATGAGGCAGCGTCGGTGGCTTGATGTGGTAAAGGATTATGATTGTGAGATCCTCTACCACCCGTGGAAGGCCAATGTGGTGGCCGACGCGCTTAGCCGCAAGGCAGCGCCGATCAGGGATATCTGTCTGAGGATGACAGTGGTGACTCCGTTGTTGGAGCGGATTCGGGAGGCCCAACAGGAGGCCATGAAGGAGGAACATCGGAAGAGCGAGCGGATTGTGGGGCAGGTTTCCTCCTTCGACTATGATAGCCGAGGGTTATTGACTCTTCACCATAGGGTGTGGGTCCCTTATCATGGAGGCGTGCGCCAGATCCTGATGGAGGAGGCACACAAATCCAGATTTTCTATCCATCCCGGAGCGACGAAGATGTATAGAGATCTTCGTCCCGATTATAGGTGGCCCTGCATGAAGCGGGACGTAGCATGGTACGTGGAGCGGTGCTTGACCTGCAGGAAGGTCAAGGCCGTGCACCAGAGGCCACACGGCAAGATGCAGCCGTTAGATATCCCGCTGTGGAAATGGGAGGATATTACGATGGATTTTATCACAAAGCTTCCCAGGACCGCGCGAGGGGTGGATTCGATTTGGGTCATCGTCGATCGATTGACCAAGAGCGCTCATTTTATTCCGATTCCGGAGAGTATCTCGGCCGAGAAGTTGGCCGACATCTATATCAGGGAGGTGGTGTCGCGGCACGGGGTGCCAGTTTCAGTGATTTCCGACAGGGATGTACGGTTCACTTCCAGGTTTTGGAAGAATTTTCATGACGAGTTGGGTACTCGTCTGCATTTCAGCACCGCTTTTCACCCGCAGGCGGATGGTCAGAGCGAGCGGACCATCCAGACGCTAGAGGATATGCTGCGGGCATGTGTTTTAGACTTCAGAGGTAGCTGGGATACCTACCTTCCGTTGGCGGAGTTCTCGTATAATAATAGTTATCATGCGAGTATCGATCGACCTCCCTTCGAGATGTTGTTCGGAAGGAACTGCAGGACCCCGATATGCTGGGGCGAGGTTGGCCAGAGGTTCATGGGGAGCACCGATGTAGTGCTCAAGACGACCGAACGGGTCCAGCAGGTCAGGAGCAGGCTTCAGACCGCTCAGAGTCGGCAGAAAAGTTATGCCGACAAGCGCCGATCGGACCTGGAGTTTCAGGTCGGGGATATGGTTCTCCTGAAGGTATCGCCATGGAAGGGTGTCATCCGATTTAGGAAGCGGGGCAAGTTGGGTCCCAGGTATATTGGACCCTTCAGGGTTATAGCCCGGGTGGGCAAGGTGGTTTATAGGTTGGATCTGCTAGCCGAACTCAGTCAGATCCACAGTATTTTCCACGTCTCTCAGTTGCGGAAGTGCCTGGTGAACGACTCAGCAGTAGTACCCTTAGAGGATATTCAGGTCGATGACAGCCTGAATTACATTGAGCGACCTGTAGCAATCCTTAACCGGAAGTCGAAGGATCTGAGGAACAAGAGGGTTGAGCTGCTAAAGGTGCAATGGCAGCACCGGAAGGGCTCGGAATGGACTTGGGAGCCGGTGGATGAGATGATGGAGCATTACCCAGAGCTGTTCCAGGATCGAGCAGCAGACTTCGAGGACGAAGTCTAAAATAAGTGGGGGAGATTTGAAGCACCTGGTTCTTGGAATGTATTTTTATTTAAGTATTTTTGCATTTTTGGCCTTGGACTCGGCGAGTTGAAGGACCAACTCGCCGAGTAGAAGCGGGATGAGGCGCGGGATTTAAGTGATGGACTCGTCGAGTCGGGTCCCGGACTCGACGATTAGACTCTGACTGGACAAAAACCCTAATCCGAGGGTTTGCACCCTATTTAAACAATGTTATGACGGCCACAACGTCCCTTATGCTCCCAGAACACCTCTCATTGAAACCCAGCCGTTATTGAAGCAATCTAAGCCTTGTTGGTGGATTTTGGTTCTTGTGGTCTTAAGAAGGAAGGAGAAAGGCTTAAGGAAGCAAGTAAAGACCAAGGGAACCCGAGTTTGTGCACCTTCTACAGTTCATTGAAGGTAAAAATCTGTAACCTTGCTCTTTCATTTGTTAGATCCCTTTTGGGGAGATTTAGGGCTTTTATAAGCCACTTTTGATGGCCAACCATGATTGCAAACATGGTTGGGGGTTAGAGCTTCAGAATCACGTCATTAAAGGAGTCACAAGGCAGTTGGGGACTGCTTTTGCACCCATGAAAGGCCCCATGCATCTTAAGAGCTTCTTTTATGTCTTTTTGAGCTCAAAGTCCCATGCAAGCACGTAAAGTTTGTAACTTTACGTGCTAGATCGATTATAGAAGCTTGGATCTATCTTTTGATCAAAGGTTGTACATCAGAATTCAAGGATTTAGAGGGTGGACATGACTGACTCGGCGAGTCCGTTCTTGGACTCGACGAGTCCGAGGCTTTGAGCCCCATATCTGTTGAGAGTCAAAGGAACCCAGTTGAGTGTTAGAAGGGTTGTAACCGGACAGGAAGAGTTACCCAATGTATTGGACGTGATTTTAGACCTGGAGTTCATGGGACTCGACGAGTGTTAGAACAGACTCGGCGAGTCCAAGGCAATCTTCTTAAGGATGAAGATGAACTCGACGAGTTGTTCATCAACTCGGCGAGTCGGGGACAGAACTTGTTCATCAGATGAAGGTGAACTCGACGAGTTGTTCATCAACTCGGCGAGTCGGATGAGTTTCATGCAATGTTCATGTGAGGGAGGAACTCGTCGAGTTGACGGCCCAACTAGACGAGTCGGGTCATGGATAAGGACGAGTAAAGGGTGAGGGACTCGGCGAGTTGACGGCCCAACTCGGCGAGTCGGGTCAACTTGAAGTTGACTTTGACTGGCCCTGTTTAGGGTTGTACTGGCTGTGTGTTGACTTGAAGGTCGTCGTGTAGGGATCGAGGAGTCGAAGGGAGTCGACTTGTGCGCCGAGGATAATTCAAACACTGCACGACATTGAGGTGAGTTACCTTCCAGTAAGGGTGGGTCTAAGGCCACAATGTCGGCCCACCAAAGAGGAGTATTTGTAAGATGATTGTCTTTGTGATAATTATCTTGGTTTGGTTATGTGCTTTGGTCACGAGTATTATCTGCATGATATGTTACGTGTATAGTAGGGATTAGGATCCCTGACAGCGGCCCTTAGGGCCGTGGGGTAGGTCAGTACCCGGATATGCCTGACTGTATAATTGTACCTTGTTGTTGTATGCTAGTGGTAGGGGGTGGAATAGTCCCTAGTTACCGGTTGAAAGATACCGATGACAGTTACCGGTTGAAAGATACCGATGATGGTTACCGGTTGAAAGATACTGATGATGGTTACCGGTTGAAAGATACCGATGACGGTTACCGGTTGAAAGATACCGATGACGATTACCGGTTGAAAGATACCGATGTTGGTTACCGGTTGAAAGATACCGATGATGATTACCGGTTGAGAGATACCGATGATATTGTATGGTATGTGGTATGATGGGGGAACTCACTAAGCTTTGTGCTTACGGTTTCGGTTTTGGTTTCAGGTACCTCTTCGTCTAAAGGGAAGGAGCCGGCGGCGTAGCATCGCATCACACACACATATGATTTCTGCATGGAGTTTTTTGGGATTGTACTCTGATATGTTATTATTCTATGGCTTGGGTTTTCAGACATGATACATTGTTTTATGAGATGATGTGTTTTCACAGGATTCTCTTATGAATATTTTTATGTGTTGGTTAATTAAAAAGAAATTTTTGGACCTGAAAATTGGGATGTTACAGAATATGTGTGTTATCTATTATATGTCAACATGTTATGTTGGGGTTTAGACTGCTGCTTTGTGTTGTCAGTCAATAGATCGGGGCATTACAACATGGAGGTTGTGGGTCGGGGCATTCCATCGGGAGGTTATGGGCCAGGGTAATCCAACTGGGATGTTGTGGACCCAGTACGTGGTGTGCATGGCAATCCAACCGGGGGGTTGTGGGCCAGGGTAATTCAAGTGGGAGGTTGTGGACCAAGCATGCTAATATATGTAATTTATATGTTGTGTGATGGTACTTTGGAGGAACTCACTAAGCTTTGGCTTACAGTTTCAGTTTATTGTTTTAGGTAATTCTGATGATCACGGGGAAGTAAAGGCGTGATCGTGCACATCTTCCTTTTTTTGTGTTATTGGGTATTGGGAAAACTCTGAATTTGAATAATACTTTTGAACTAATGGTTCTTTTGTTAACAATGATGGTTTATGGTTGTTTTTAAAAGTTTTAAATTTTTATGATTTTTGGGATGTTACAGTTAGATAAAATAATAGTCACATACTGTGTTGCGATAGTATGAAATAAATAGGAACATGTTTTGGAAATTGATTATAAGCATTATAGTCTTATCTAGTAATGAAATAAGATTTATAAAGGATGCTTGGTTCGAGTTAAATCAAATAAGTGTTTAGTTACACCCTCTATTGTAAAAATATTACATAAGCAGGAAATTATGGATTACATACATTGTAACTCGTCTAGTTATACACTAGGATTTAGAATGGATGCTTAGTTCAGTTAAGTTTGGATATTGGGTAGCATCATATTAAGGGTGTGTATGATAGGAACGGAGAGTAGAACTCCGTTTAGTGACACTATCACGTGTCGATGTAAGATTATGTAGCGAAGTACAATGAAGTATTCATTTGGATTACCAAAAACGGTGGGTCCATATCAGGAAACTATAACAGTATGTTTGGTCGTCTCCCAGAGTAAGATGACAACACTTGATCATTCTAGACGGTCTTGTGAATTGCGTTGCTATTGTGGGATCATAACCCACAACATAGATGAAATGGGATAGCATATTTATCAAATACTCTAATGAATTAAATGTCTTTATGACTTACACTAGCCAAGGGAGCCCCTAGCTGTGTAGTCAAACCATTGCTCTAAACGAATCATCAGACGAGTTGATTCTTCCTAATAATCGTGGACTAGGATTTGGGAGAATCGTTTGGGAAGGGTATGTATGGGTATAATGTTTTATAAATATCTTAGTTAAGGGGTATATATATATATATATATATATATATATATATATATATATTGTTTGGTAACAGTTGGTTTTGCAGGTTTGATAATTATAAACTATTATCATAATAATATTGTGGGATTGAAAACTCTATGTATCTTACCAGTTTTCCCAACCTGACCCACTCAAACTATATGTGTCACATGTAACAAGGTTAAAGTTGATGGAACTTGATTAAGATGTCAAGTGATTAAGAAACAATTTGCAATAGTGTTCAGGACCATTAGATGTTTACGCTGTAACAATTTTATGTATTGATTCTGAAATCCTTATAGTTTTTGTATTTCCAAATAACATCTGTACTAAAGATATTTAATAAAATGAGACAGTTTCCACATAATGTTTTATCGTATTGGGAATTTCCGCAAACAAAGATATTACGATTTTAAAGCGTAAATAAAAGTTTTTTTGGTTCTAAAAAATAGGGGATGTCACATTATGAACAATCGGTTACTATTCATCGGCTTACGACTTCTATTTTGTGTTGTCATCGGCTCACCATTGCTATCCTCCAATGTATTTGTTCCACCTACTCGATGAAGGCTTCATCATCCCAATGAGTTTCCTCAAGATGCTCCAATATGCATTGCCACTCTTTCCTTTCGAAGACCATTAGGCTTCTTCTTTAATAGAACAGACACAACTCTACTCTACCACCTCCGACTTCTTCCTCAAATACAAGTGTCGTCCTTTGATGAATACACTTCATTTGACCTTTTTTGAGTTTGTGTCCATTGAATTTTGATTTCTCGACGAGAAAAAAAGGCAAAGGAGAAACAGACGTTATTGTGGTTGTATTTCAAAAGAGATCTACATGGCTTGCTTTTCCCCCGACTTCTAGGGTAAGTAACTCTAAAATATTGGTTCCTTTTTTAATTGTGTTGAATTTGTTTTTCAAGTCACTCCTTTGTTTGATTCAGTTAAGTCTGTTCACATCCATTTGAAGTATCGGTTCATTATATAATAAATATACCACTAATCAAGCAATCATGTACATTCCTCACATGTTTGTAAATATGCCTCATCCAAATTTTGTTAGTAATTCGTTGCTAAATGTGTCTTAAAGTTGATTGTAGAGTTGGAAAGTTTGTACCTAAAAATGATAAAAATGCAAGTTGGCATGGAAGTAATGACATGAATTCTACTAATTCAATAGTGTCTTTAAAAGAGGAATATGATTGGGTTGATCTTGACACTGATTTTTACTACTGGAAAAAACATTGTGTCCCATCTAGGTACTCTTAAGGTCTGGGATTTCCTTATGATTTTGCATTGGTTGAAATTAGAAAATTTTCATAATTTTAAAATTGATGTATTATATCTATATTCCTCATTGGTACATAAGTCATCTATCGTTATTCTTTCATTTATGTTGATTTAAGTCCTTATGCTCTTATTGCTTGAACAATCATATGGATTCATGGCTTAGTAATAGAAAAAGAATCTTGGTATTGAACATAGAATACATGATATCATCTGCTAACATAAATGCTTGGGCAGATTATTATGGCAGACGGGGAATAAAGGTTGTCTTCTTAAATGGATAGTTTGGGATGGTTATATGATGATGTGTCTCTCCTTGTTAATCAGATGACTGATTAAGGTTTGCTTCTACAAGTTTATGACCTTTTTAACCCTAATGTTCATTACACTCAAAGCTTACCCCAACCAATTGGTCTAGGGAGTTTGTCCAAATGACAAAATGGCAATTTTGAAGGTTCAGTTACATATGTTGACAAAAATAAATTAAAAATGAATGAAAATTTTATACTATATTCGGTTTCGGTGCTAAGATTGGTGTAAAAAAAAACCGGTTCAATACCGATCCAAGACCACGCTCATCCCTAGTGGTAACCTATGGATCACCTAAAATTCTTACTAGACATGTATGTTCAAATTTAGTGACTAAAATTATAAACATAAGTACATCACATGATTATTAATCATTTTGTTTTTCGAATAAGTAGGATGCTATAAGAACCGGAAAAGCAAGATGACGTTAAAAAAATTATTTGTAGAAAAGTAGGTTGCCATTAAAAAGGATTATCAACTTGGAATAAAAAACACAAAAATTCAATTTAAAAATATCTTACTTTTCCAGATATAAATTATTTAATAGCATCCTACTATTCTTTTTAATACAAAATAATAACATCGTACTTTTGTTTCAACATGTCCTTGCAAAAATATGGTCACACGATTTAAATGTAATATTTGTTCCCGAGGATAAGTGTTTTTTTCCAGTTTTGGTCCCAGATTATTTTATCTTTCCATTTTGGCCCTTATTTGACTATTTTGTAATGTTTTTTTGTCCTATCAGGAATGAAAGTTGTATATGACTGTGTATGCATAAGATTATGTCTGTGTGAGTGTGACTGCATGTATGTTGTTGTTTATGTGACTTTTGTATGTGCATGGGACTTGGACACTGCCAACGACAACACCATAAATATGAAATCAATCTCAAGCAATTCCTAGTTCGATCCTTGGTTTCATGATCCACCAGAAAAATAATTCCTGCAACAACCACAAATTGTAATTTCCTCGGCTTAATAATTTTTCTTCTCTTAATTCTACCATTTAAATATGATTTGCTTAACTTTTATCAGGTCATTGGAAGTCCTATTAGAATCTTATTTGTTTTATTTTTTATTTTGATTTTCAATATTTTATTAGGGTTCAAGTGGTTGTGTTGGTCCTTCATGGTGGATATGTTGGATTGATTGCAATTTTATTGTATAAATTGTTTGGATATTTGTTCAAGGGTAAAATAAAGTTACCAGTTTTATGTTACTACTGTTTCTAATAACATTTGAATTTAATTCGGTATACTTGAACAAAGTTTGTATAAATTCTCAGTATTTTTTTATATGTTACAGATAGTGGCGGTTATTGCTGACAATCTTTTGGCAACGAGAGCATAAAAAATTATGACATGTCAATGTGAGGTATACTTAGTAACCTTTTTCAAATTAAAACATGATAATTTAGCCAATGTTTGTTTTCAAAAAGGTATTGTATTTTTCTAAATTATAAAATTTTCCTTTATTTCCCATAAAAAATACATGAAAACTGACTATTTAGATTTGTGTATGTAGTTCTTATCAAAACATATTTATGTGGTGAATCATGGAATCAATGAAATCTAATTGAACACGAAACTCACCAAGCATGTTGATCATTAAGTGTAGCAGATTGGTCTTCATTCCCAACGAGATTAGTAAGCTCTTCATCTGTTGTAGCAAAAATACGTAGATTAATGTAGTCTGAATTGTACATGCTTTGGGATGTGGATTCTGGAATAGTTGTAGTTGGAAATTGGAATGGTGACTTAAGGAGACATAATATCTTAATTACTCGTTATGGAATGTGTCTGAAGAACAAAGATGAATTTTAGCTAGACAGACTGAGTATTTTACTCCCTATATAAACTTGATTCTTCAACTACCTGTTTGACCATTCATCAGTTATCAAGAGCAAACGAGTATATAACTTTCATTCCTAGATATAGTGATATACACACCAACTATCTTCAAGCTGGTGTACTTCATTTATGGAAAAAATGGATTTTTTTACCAAATTGTTGCTAATCTATTATTTTCTAAGTTGGTTGTTTCAATTTTTTTTTTGAAATGATAACATCAATGATTGACTGCTTAAATTGGTAAAAGAAGTGTAGCTTTATTGCATAAATAACTGACATTTAATTTTACTAGATAAAAAGTAATCTATAAATTTTATATATTTTCTTTATTATGCAACCAAAGGTTGGAGATGCTGCCAAGAAGAAGTAAGCATTGAGAGGTTATGTGCTGCAATTTCAAGTATTTGACTTTTTCATCATATTAGTTATTCCCATGTTGAGATGAATTGGGCTTTTTAGAGTTTTTTATTGCAAGAACAATATGTGTAGTTTTTGTGGACTAATTGTCTAATTTTCATGTTTCGTTCCTCTACAAAATCATATGCCTATATCCGATCTTAATATCAGGGCCGGCCCTAGGAGAGTTCAAGGTGTGCGGTCGCATAGGGCCCCGAAAAAAGTAGGGGCCGAGTTTTAGCCCTATTATCTATTTTATATTTAAATAAATAACAAAGTATTTAGAATTTGACATATAACATATCTAGTTCACTTGATAAAAGGGCGCATTGTCAATCTTGTAGCCCGTGTTCGATTCCTCCTCTGTTACTTTTGTGTGAACTTTTAATTTTCCAAAACAAACTATTTCTATAATATAAACTAGTTGTGAGACCCATATATTATATGGGTTAATTTTTTTTTTTAAAAAAAAGTTAAATATAAATGTTAAAATATTTGAGAACTTTGAATTTATAAAAAAATAAGAAAAAATGAATTATTATAATGGAAATGTTCTTTATCTTTTAAATTTAAACAAATAATTTAAATAAATAAACAAAATAAACTAACGAGCTTTAATTTTGAGAGTTTTGAAATTAAAATGTAAGTTAATTAATGAAATTGATATTCATTTATTACTACATTTATTGTAATTATTACATTAAAATATTATATGAAATTTAATAAAATAGAAAAACTCATAAAATGACATGTGGAAATAAAAAATTCAAAATAACCATAAAATGACATTTGGCAAATTGAATAAGAGTGTGACATGTGGCAAAAAAACATTCATTTATTAGAGCAGATTTAGTTGGCATTTTTATTTTACGTTGTATGCTTTTGTACGCCTTTTCTTTTTTCCTTTACAAACTACTTTTTGAATGTAAATTTAATTGGCCTTTTTTTTAACATTGTTTATGAGGTTTTTTTCCAACACAAGTTGTTTTTAACTTTTTATATTACAAAATTAATTTACCTTGCATCCTAACTTCATTATAAGCTTGTATTGAATAAAATAATGTAAAAAATTACATGACAATAAGAATTTGTACATTTTATTAGGTTTTTTCTACAAAATGAAATGTTAAATTTTACATTTTATTGAGCTTTTTAATAGCAATATATGGTGAAACGATATTGGATGAAGTTCAATAGAGAACTATAATTAACGAAGGAACCAATCGTGAGTGTCGGAAATCATAACAATCAACGGCCAAGGAAATAGATGTACACTTTTACATTGGACGCACACACACCGGATTATACCAAAAAATTCACCCTTTACAAAAAAGCTGACCACTTTTTTTCGTTTAAAATTTTTTTAGGCCATGGTTTTTATCGAAAAAAAAACTGAATATACCGTTGTTCACGATTTTTCGTCCTCTTTCTATAGAGATCTATGATGATATATAAAAAACGAACTTTTTTTTTCGAAAAAAACTCACTTCATTTTCTTTGATGAAAAAAGCTAAGGTTTATTTTTTTTATAGAAAAAAAATTAATAAATATATCAAAATTCATATTTTTTGTACTTTTTAAACATAAATTCATATTCATGTTAAAAAAATAAATAAATAAATAAAACGATATTTCAGTTTAGATTCACATTGGGAACCTGTTCAGATTCATATTGTAAACCTGTTCAGATTCACATTGTGAACCTCCTCAGATTCACATTGTGCATAATAATAAGTCAGATTCACAGTGTGAATCTGAACTGATCAGAGCTTTTTCACATTGTGAATGTTAAAATTTGAAATATTTACAGTTTAGATTCACAGTATGAATCTATACTGATCGAGGTTTTTTTTTGTGAACCTTCTCAGATTCACAGTGTGCATAATAGTAATTCAGATTCACAATGTGAATCTGAACTGTTCGAGATTTTTCATATTGTGAATGTTAAAAATTGAAATATTTACAGTTTAGATTCACAGTGTGAATCTACACTGTTCGAGGTTTTTTTTTTAATCGGTGTTGATGTTTATTAATAGACTACAAAAAATTAATATTTTTGGTATAATTAGTTTTTTTTTATAAAAATAAACTTAAATATTGAAAAAACTAAGAAAATTAAGTGAGTTTTTTTCGAAAAAATAAGTTCGTTTTTTATATATCATCATGGATCTCTATGAAAAGAGGACGGAAAATCGTGAACAACGGTATATTCGGTTTTTTTTTTTCGATAAAAAACTTGGCCTAAAAAAAATTTTAAATGAAAAAAAAGGAAGTGAGTTTTGTTATAATCCGGTACATGTGCGTCCATTATAACAGTTTACAACTCTTCCTTTTGCCGTTGATCGCTTTAAATTCCGACGCTTTGGATTGGTTTCTTGATTCCTTGATTAATAATGGTTCTTTATTGAACTTTTCCCTATTAATATTGGTTCTTTTGTTATAATATGGTGAAACGATATTTATGCCAATTAAAAAAAAGAAAAAAAAAGAAGAAAGAAATCGGAGGTACATGGAAGAACAGGGTGGGCCAAGAGGAGGTGCGAGATGTGGGACGACACGACATGGGCCCAAATGTTTTTACGTATTAGGAAATTTCCGTTGTCGACAATGTATTGTTAATCCACCAAATAGCTTATGTCAGGATTTCGTTGTTAATTATCTTCTTTGATTATTTGTACATAGTAGTTTTTCCGTGTTTAAATCTAAATACTAATATAATTAACAATTGTAATAACATTTTCTTATATAAAAAAAATTATATTTAGGGCCCATTTTATTTTTGTACAGTACCTTCAAAATCAATGGGCCGGCCTGCTTAGTATGATCATATTTATGTGTGTTCGTTCTGTAATAATTAACCAGATTTGGTATGTGCACTGTACATTATGGTTATCACTAGAGTAAAAATAACTGGCCATATTTTCCCCTGCACTGTGAAGTTGATATATTTACCCATATGTATCCAGACGACCAGACTACCTTGAATCTTTGAATCTCCAACATCATGTACTAGAAAAAACAATGCAAAATACGAAGAGAAAAAAATAGCCACGTTGCGAAACACGAGTTTTTTACCAGTTTATATGAATATTAAACTTTATGTTGTGAATAATAATATTATGTAAGAAGATGTTTGGATCCAAGTGCAATCAAACAAGAACAAATTTTAACATGTTTTAATTAGTTTTTCTTTTTTGAATATTTAAATTTTATCCTTTTAATTTCTTGTTTTGTATTTTTAATTTCAACTTATAGAAATTTTTGGTTTTTATCTATATTAAAGTGTTTAAATAAAATAAAAAATAAATGTCGCGATGCATGGCATGGCAGATCCTTCATTGTATGTGGCAACAATTTAGACAAACATGATAAAAATGCGGTGAAGCTAATATGATGTTTATATGACAGGCAAAAAAGAGTAACAAAGAATTAATAAATCAATAAATCAATCATGAGCGTCAGAATCCAAACGATCAATGACCAAAAATGAAGATGTACAATTACTAATTTGACGCACATACATTAGATCATAGCAAAAAAACCTATCTTTTTTGTTTTATTTTTGTTTTATTTTTTTTTTTTTATTTGAGTCATAATTTTTTATTCAAAAAATAAATATACACCAAAATTCATATCAATAGATATATGATCTAGTTCACAATATAATTTGGTAAGATTCACAAATCTATTTACTTACATTAACATGTAAGTTCGAATACGTATTCACATTTCTTATGAATTAAAGTAGATTAATTTGTAATTAATATGTAGATATTAATGCACAAAACCTTAAGGAATAGTTAAGTTTATTTTTTTGGGTTTCACCACACTATTTTGTAAATATTTTGTAAATGTTACACTTTTGGTCCTCCTTCCTTTATATATTAGTGCACAAACCCTTAGGCAATATTAAAGTTTTATTTTTTTTGAGTTTTGATCATACCATTTTGTAAATGTTACACTTTTGGTCCTCCTTCTTTTGACTTTTCAATCTTGATATGAATAAATGTTTTTTTAAATGACATTTTTGGCCCAATATTAATTATACTTTGACATATGTAGTTCTTTTTTGGTTTTTCGGTATTGCGTATTGAATTTGTAGTGAATTTCTTCACCGTTTGCTTTTTAATCGATGAATTTAGAGGCCTATATGCTTTAGTTTATTTAAACAAAAACGACCTTGGGCGAAGCCTGCGTTATTTTTACTAGTTTATATTATTTCATGTTTTGATTATTCACGAATAAGTGTTTTGAGATTCACAATTTAATTTATCTCAAATTCATATGTAAATTTAATTAGATCCACACATATTAATATCACATAACCATATTCACATTTAAATGTCAACAATTTAATTATACACATTTTTTATTTATATTGTAAATGTAAATGAGTTTTAAAGTTAAAAAAAGAAAATTACATATCTATATAAATGTCTGTTTATAGAGAAAAATTATTAACTTTACCATATTCGGCTTCTTTTTTCGATAAAAGAATAAGCCTTAAAAGTAAAATAAAAAAGTGAGTATTTTGCTATATTTCAGTGCATATGCGTCCAACTACTAAATGTACATCCCGTCTTTTGGTCGTTGATCGTTTATATTCCAACGCCTATGACTACTGGTTCTTTATTGTGTTGTTCAATTATGGTTCTCTATTAAACTTCTCTCTCTTTCTCTCTCTCTCTCTCTCTCTCTCTCTCTCTATATATATATATATATATATATATATATATATATATATATATATATATATATATATATAGAGAGAGAGAGAGAGAGAGAAAGAGAGAAAGAGAGAGGTATAAAAAAATAGTTCATGATCCGAAACCGGTTTAGGATCTGAAAAACCGATCCGGTCAGAAACCAATTTGAGCCAAACCGTTCCAGTAACTATCCGAATCAACAGTTTGTATAGGTTTGAGATTCTTTTTGTTGAACCCGTTTTGAGAAACTAGCCATTTTTTCTTTTTTACTTTATTCTTTTATACCCAATGATTATATAGAAGTTTTAGAGTCGTTCTTTGTATAAAAGACCATTTTGCCCTTTATTTGTTTATATATATATATATATATATATATATATATATACAGAGAGAGAGAGAGTCAAGATCAAATAAGAATGAAATTTTTGGTAGGAAGGTAACAAATTTTTTTCTACATATTTTTTTCGCGAACAAACAAAATGATTCATTAGATGATTCAATTGTAAGATGATTCACAAGAAAAAATTCTTAAAAAACATCTTGATGATTCATTTATACAATGATTTTGTTGTTATTCACTAAAATTGTCATAAAAGTGAATTTTTTCTTAATTTACTTAAAAATGAATCATAAAGATGTTTTTTTGGGAATTTTTTCTTGTGAATCATCTTACAAATGAATCATCTAGTGATTCATTTATTTTGTTCGTCAAAAAAATATGTAGAAAAAAAACTTCTTACACCTTCCTACCAAAAAAAATTTCTTACCGGATCTATATCCCATATATATATATATATATATATATATATATATATATATATATATATATATATATATATATATATATATATATATATATATGGGGTTAGTGAATATGTAGTTGTCATGTATGTAATGTTACATATAGAACCTATTAAAAATAGGTAGTGTTGATTAAAAATATCATTTAAATAATTTGTTTTTATCATTTTGTGAATTCCTATGTTATTTCCTTAATACACTCTCGGATAAAAATAATCAAAGAAAATTCATTGCAACTAACAAATATACTGATACAATATAACAAAATGGAAATAAATGTATGGAGAATTTGCGGACGTGTTTCTTATAGTTTTATTTTCAAATATAACATGTATCAAGTGTTAGATATTTAAAATTTCTCATAATGAACATAATTATTTAAAATCAAAAAAGTGCTCATTATGAACATAATGAACATTAAGACTGAATTCAAAAAAACGTTTAGGTGATAAAATTAAAGTCAAAATGGAGGAAATAAGTTTTTTTTTAGAATTGAGATCAAGGAAAAACAGTTAAAATAGGAAAGAAAATATATTAAAGTTTAGGATATGTATCAAAACTACGTAGTTTTGAATCGAAATGACATAGTTTTGTGAGTTCTATACCTAACATTACATACATGACAACTTCATGTTCTCTTTTTCCTCTCTCTCTCTCTCTCTCTCTCTATATATATATATATATATATATATATATATATATATATATATATATATATATATATATATATATTCTAATAAATGAATAGTTTTAATCTCCTTTTACCAAGTGTCACTCTAATACAACTCACCATTAATATGATGTCATGTGTCATGTAGATATATTAGGTAATTCATTTCAAAATTCAAATTTAAATTTTCTAATTATATGTTAAATTTGAAGTTATAATAACTTTAAAATTTTGATATATATCTTAATTACTAATTTATTTAAAATGACTGATTTAAAATAATTGATTAATAATTATAAATGTTTATTATAAAAGTTTAATTAATTTTATAATTGTGGTTCCCACGGGTTATAAACTAATATATATATATATATATATATATATATATATATATATATATATATATATATATATATAACAACCCAAAAATCAAGGGTAAAAATTTCATTTTTAATATAACTAAAACATTAATACCATTTATTTCAAACATTTCAAATCATCGTTAAGTAAAACATTTATCAGAGTTCATCCCAAAATCATTCATTGCGGAAATCATAGGTGTGTACGCTGCGATCAATCCAAGCTCTTATTTTCCAAAACGTTGATACCAAGGCCGGTTCTGAGGAATTAAATATCTTCAAAGGCCCAGGACGAGCCAGAAAAAAAAAGCCCATTATCGTTATTATAAGTTTTTATTTTTAAATAAATATATATAATAAAAAAATTGGGCTCTGTGCAACTACCCACTTTGCCCCTCCTCAACGCCCCCCATGGTTGATACTTGAAACCTGTTAGAACAAAGTTCTAGTAGGATCGATAGATTCTAAGCAGATAAACAATTAAGAAAGTAATTATGAACATAGGAATGGCTTTAAAGATGTCGTATGATTAAACTTTAACACCTCAGAAGAGCTCGATTAAGAACTTCGCCTGTAGAGGTGTTTAGGGTTACAAAACAATAATGATGATAATCAAGAACCTATCTAATGCATACATGCATGCACTATTTATAGTTTAACCCTACTAGATAATCACGGATGGACAGGCCCAATCCGAATATACAAAATAAGCCCATGACGCAACACAATAATACCCAACAATCTCCCCCTTTGCGTCAATGGAGCCGAAAGCTCACTTCGGTTGAGCTGTAGAAGACTTCTTGACTGTCTTGAACACCTTCGGTATGATGTCCAAAAGAGTATGACGAAACGTGATGTACCACCGAAGCATGTCCGTGAAGTTCTTCTTGTCTGCATCAGAATTCTGCTTGCACCGATGAATGATACTGGTAATGTGCTCTAAGCAGTCTGTTGAGAACAAATGTTTGTCAACAAGAGCGAACAGAAAACGATTGGCTTCGCCTCTTGTGAACATTACAGTTAGATGTGTAGAGTCAATTTGGCCCATCCTTATTTTATTCACATCTCCTGGTTTCGCTGTTGGCTTTACAGTCGGTTTCTTCTTCATCACTTTTGCTATCTCCTGATCCATAGCAGCAACCTCATGGATGTAAGAAGCCAACATCCTCTTCAAATGATCCAGGATTGGCTCATATTCTTTTGGATTGGTGAGCAGAATGTTAAACAACAGGATCCAATCATGAGGATTCAAATTTGGAAGATCTGCCAGGGAAATAACCGAAACCGAGTTTGCAGATCCTCGGGTGATTTTGAAACTAACATTTATGAATTTCCCGGCAGACGAAGGTTTTAGTACCTTGACAGTAACTATCTTCTGTGCACTCCACGTCAAGTACTGGGGCTGACCGAACTTCAAATAAAAATCAATAAGTTCACAATCAACTTTTGGATGAGGGAAAGGAACTTCAACAGTCGAATCAAAACAATGAAATGTAAATGCCTTTCGTGTTATAGGCATATCGAACTGTGAATCCTTTGAATTTTCACAATCAAAAGAAGCAACAGGTTCCAGCCAGTAGACACTCGGAAACTCTATTGCCTCTTTGATGAGTATTTCCCTTGTCCAGAGAGGAAACAAGGCCTTTTTGCAGTCTAAGGCATCTTGTTCTTCCTTGTTCCTTTTTTCCCTTTCTTCAGCCTCCTTCGCAACCCTTAGGGTTTCATCCAATTCTCTGTCCCTCTTCTTTCTTTTTAGGGCCTCAGCAATAGTCTCTTCTTCTTCTTCATCACTGTTATCATCAATCCCCTTCTTCTTTTCTTGAGAACCATAACCCGAAGCTTCATTACCCTTCGGGTCGGTTTTAACTGTGACTTTCGGTTGAGAAAATTCGGTTTTCATAGTAACCTTTGGTTGAGCACCTTCTCCCCCTTGTTTTAGAGGTATGAATCTCTCCGAAACACCCTTCATTTCATGTAGCATTGCAAGGACAGGAAGAAGTTTTGAAGTCAGATGATTCCTGATAGTGAGAGTAAGTATAAGATCATGAGCACCAAGAAGGTTGGTAAGCATATCCTTGACATCCCCAGTACAGCTTCTGAAAACTGCGCGCTCAGTCTTCAACAGTGAGATTTCTTTTTCAGCTTGAGCTGACTGCACCTTCTGAACTTCTATAGTCGAGGCTTGACGTGCAAGATCTTCCTTTAAGGCACTCTCCTTTGCTAAATCAACGTGGAGTGTGGAAAGATGAGAAGTCACTGAACTAAGTAGAGAAGTATTCTCAGCTTGAATAGACGAACGAACAACTTCAAACTTAGTTTGCTCCTCTTGAAGTGTTTTGGATAAGGAATCCACTGTAGCGTTCACTTTGGCTGCATTTGTATCAGCATGGCCTTTGAGTGATTCAAGAAATATATGAGTACTATGAACAAGTTCTGTAACCTCAGTAGTGGCTTTCTTGCAAGAAGAAGTGGAAACCTCAACAGCCTTCGTAGATTTGTCAATAGCCCCAGTATATTGCTCAAAAGCGGTATCCATAAAAGCTTTGAGCACAACATCATTGTAGGACTTGTTGGCAGCAAGCAATTTATCGAGCTTATCATCAATACTCTGCAGTTGTTGGCGAGTGACAGGAGCCTCTTCATCATCGTCGGTAGGAAGCCGATAGGGACTGTAGTAAGTCGAGTCAAACTCAACATTATCACCACCGAGAGTGGCACCGGAATCGGTTGAAGGTGAGGATGAAAGAGGTTTAGAAGTAACAGGAGGTTCACTTTCAGTATTCGCCCCCGTATCAGATTGTGACAACCGTCAAAATTGAGTCAAGTCAAAGTCAAACAAAGTCAACAAGTCAAAACCAATCGACTCAATTAACCCTTGTATATTAGGGTTTACACTATGTAATTATTGTACAATGCAATATCTTAATGAGAGAAACATCATTTGGAAAGTTCGTGTGTTGAATTTCCTAAGTAAACATTGAACCAAAACGATAAAACATTATTGCACACTCATCGGGAGTGTGTACGACACTAAAACACGGTTTAACGGGGTTTATGGACCTTGCGTTGCGAAGCCGGACACTCAAAAAGATCACAAACGAAACCTCTCTCAATCTCTTTCACTCAATCTCTCTCTATTAAAATCTGTTCCAAATCTCTCCCGAATCTCTCTCAAAAGTTACTTTAACTTTTTGTAATCATTTGGGTCATCTCGACCCTTAACCGGGTCAAAAACCACTTGAAACGGGGTAAAAACGGGTAAAATAACCTTAAGTAACCAAAACCCTCATATTAGAAGCGAAAACTCTCATGAGAAGCCTCTCAGGACCGAAGCCTCTCATTAGAAGCCTCTCAGGACAGAAGCCTCGCATGAGAAGCCTCTCAGACAGCCCATGCGAGAGGTCTCGCAGACGGCCCCTTTTTACCGGTTTTTCGACTACGACTTCGTTTTAACTCCGTTTTTCATTATTTTAACGTGGGATTTTCACCCAAAACTTTATTTTATAAACTAAGGCCCCAAAATATATAAATCTCCAGGGTTTTTATAAAAATATATTAAAAGAATTAGTGGTTGAACTAATTATTGAGGGAATATTTGCTTTTCCTTAATTTATGGCAAAAGCAAACCACCACCACCTCACTCTATGATTAGCCACTCTTTCCCACTACCCCTTGTCACCTTAGTGGACCTTTACACCCAATATCCAGCTCTTCCCACGTTCTAAGAGCTGGAGAATTGGTCATCTCTCCTCATTCTCATTAACTTCTTTCATTCTACACTTAGCAACCAAAGAACACTCTCCAAAATTCTCTCATCTTTTCTCTCAACTTCAAGAACTTCAAGGCTTTCTCCAGGGATTTCTTTCTTCAATTAGTAAGTATCTTCATCATTCATATAATTATTACACTCCATTCTACTCAAATCATTGATATCTTACACAAATTCCATCTTATTCGGTGTTAGATTCTCGAATCATCAAGACATCTTCTTAGTGTTCTTGGGTTGAACACTTCCTCTCTCTTACTTTCATCTACTAAAACCACATAGGGTGAGTTCATACCCCTACATTTACATGTTCTTCTTAAGTTTTAAGGGGGGGAATACAAGTAAAATCATCAAGAACACAATTAAACTTTTTCTAACAGATTACATCAGAAAAGATGGACTTCGATTACGGACTGTTTTGGTCAACTTAAATATTTTAGTTTTCAAAACTGTTCCAGGTGCAAGTAGTTCAAACTCTTAGCTTTAAAATGGCTACTTGCACATCTCCATATGATTTTTCTACAATTTATGGTGATTTTTACAAAACTGCCTATCATTTCAGAGGCAAACCCGGACCAGTCTGTGATTATGAACATTTTTACCTCTGTTAGAAATCACTAAAAATCATGATAAAATTTACGAACAAACTAGACTCATATTCCAAACTCTCAGAATTTGCGGATTTGGATTTGGAGCTTTGATGATTTTTCTATAAATTTTCTAAGAACAGTAACAAAAACTGTATTCAACAAAAAGCTGCTGTCAATTTCATTTCACCTTGTAACATGTTGAGCAAGGTGTATATCTTTTTGTGATTATATGTTATTGCAATATATGACATTTTATCTTAATATTTAGACACACATCAGTTTACAAATGGATTTGGACATATAAAATATAAAGAATAACAAGTGATTATAATCAAAGTACAACCGATACATTCAAACATTTAATAAACTATTTTGAATATAGTTTGCATACATTACAACGTACTACCCTTGGTTGATAAACTATAATAGGTATAGTTTATGATACATTACATAATACATACATTTAAAAAGGGTACATTTATACAAAGGATATTTTCATTAAGCAAGGTACGGCCATACGGTACCAAGTTTTCATAACACGTAATTCCGTTAATGACTTTATGAAACATTACATAACACATACATTTAAAAAGGGTACATTTATACAAAGGATATTTTCATTAAGCAAGGTACGGCCATACGGTACCAAGTTTTCATAACACGTAATTCCGTTAATGACTTTATGAAACATTACATAACACATACATTTAAAAAGGGTACATTTATACAAAGGATATTTTCATTAAGCAAGGTACGGTCATACGGTACCAAGTTTTCATTACACTACACGTAAATTTGTTAATGACTTTGTGAGACATTTACTTCAAATTACCATTAAGTCCTGTATTGTAACCAGAGTCTCCTTGAGGGAGAGCGTGATAGTTGTGTATAGATCTATATTGGGTTTGACAAACCCACACCTAAACTGCATGCAACAGTTAGACCGATAGGTCTGGGGTGACAAATGTCATAACATTTCCGACGCCTGAAGAACGTCGTTTCAGGCCAACTAGGTCATAGCATGGTTATAATAACTCACATGTGGTATTAACAAACATAGAATTTACGGGGATTTCACAAAAATCAAACGAGTTTATGTCGATTTAAACTTGCATTGTTTTACTATAAGGAACGAACACTACTTGTACATTTCGGTCTTTGGGTTTTAAGACTACATTTACACATTAAGGAAAATCTTGGATTTTCTGGAACGAACACTACTTTTACAAGAAAAGGTTATAATAAACTCACACAAAGTATTAATGAATATTGGAATTTACGGGAACTTCATTAAAATTAAATGAGTTTATGTCGATTTAAACTTACATTATTTATTATAAGTAAGAACACTACTTGTACATTTCGGTCTTTGGGTTTTAAGACTACATTTACACATTAAGGAAAAAATTGGATTTTCTGGAACGAACACTATTTTTACAAGAAAAGGTTATAATAAACTCACACAAAGTATTAATGAATATTGGAATTTACGGGAACTTCATTAAAATTAAATGAGTTTACGTCGATTTAAACTTACATTATTTATTATAAGTAAGAAAAGTTACTTGTACATTTCGGTCTGTGGATTTAAGACTACATATACATTTTAAGGAAAATATTGGATTTTTCTAAAACAAATATCACTTTTACAAACGAAAGGCTTTTAATAATACCAAACAAAAGCTTATGAACTCACCAACCTTTGTGTTGACACTTTTTCAAACAACTTGTATTCTCAGGAAATCATTAAACAGGTAATCAAGTGCTTTTGAGGATGGGACGCTAAGGCGTCTACTATTTCATATTTTGTCAACATATTGTAATTGATTCGTAAACATGTAATTCATACAATGATGTAACTTTTTCAATTATATATATGTTGGTTGTGTTTGCTTGAATTACTATTACAATTGTTGTTATGATACTATACATGAAGTCCTCCACCCTCGGACGTTTCCGCCATCCTTGGTTTGGGGGTATGACAGATTGGTATCAGAGCACAGTTTATAGTGAATTAAGTATATCAAACCACATAAGATATACAAACTATAAACACAATTGGGACTAATAGTCTCTGATTTGTGCATTTTTCAAATAAATATACTTTTAGAAAATGAATGGTTTCTTATTAAAAGTATAAATACATGCATACATGCTCACATAGTGTCATAACTAGAAGAACATAAAGTAAAAGAAGAGGAGTTGTACATTATGGATATGCCTTGGTATATGTAAATCAAGTCTGGGAAGGATATAGCCTGATCAACTATATCTGTCCGAGGAGTGACTTGCATATACTGGGGGATAGTCATAATGGGCAACAAATCTAACAACCTAACTACACCCTACAGGGAATACTTTAATAATCGAATCTAAACACCTAAAAATACTATAGGAGTATTTGGTGATACTATAACCAACTTATGTGAAAACTAAAGACCTCTATTAGTAGGCCTATGATAACTGAGTGCATACGCCAAGGTTATACATAATTAAAGATATTATAGACTCAGAATCTATGACTATTGCTCTACTTCCTGTTCCTTGTTTGGTTGTGGACTTAGAGTAGAGTCATTTATTCGAAAGTCTATTCTATCTCAAATTATGTATAACTGATATGCACTACGTGATTATAGACGTAATTAATAAGGATCACCCCTATAAGTAATTATAGGATTAGGCGTCTATTAATTATCTCTTCTATCCCTATTTTCGCACGAGCAACATGATGTGTAAAATTTTAACGCCCGTACAAAACCTACTTCTACCATAACTCCGTCTCCAAGACGTTAACAGAAACACCAAGAATAGTTCACTAAAGTGTGAAATTATACATGTGTATATAAATGGTAAGGATATTTACTAAAAGGTTTATCAATGAAATAGGCATGTATTTTATTTCATTGAATCTCACTACTTGGTATTACAAACAATTTACAACTGGTAACTCTAAGATTCTTTAGGTGTACCTCGAAGTTATGTGTAATTAAGAAATGATTGACCTAGAAATGGTGAGTCCGCCTTAGGACCTGTTCCTTGTTTGGTTGTGGACTTAGGGTAGACTCATTAGGATCAACAGGCTAATAAAATTTTAATTACACATAACTGGGGGCATGTCAAGTGAATCTTAGGAGTGGATCAGACATGGAACAAATCACAAGATTATAATCAAGTTATTCCTACTAAATTCATAAGTCTATTTATATAGACCTCTGGTATAGAGTCGTCGGCGTAGTCGTGTCGGCAATCTAGAATATGGCTAAATACATAATACAAACTATAATACCCAAATTATACAAAATTTTCTGCATTAAAAATCAATAGACAAATACATAAAATGAAACTAAAAAGGGTATCAAACAAGAGAAAAACACATACAATGTAGATTAAAATCCACTAATTATAACAAAATGGCTAAGGATTGTTAAGTCCTCTCTTCTTATAAATAGCTTTGAAGTAAGCTTGCCTAAGCTTCTTTGTTCTTTCTGTCAATTCCATACCTGGCAATTTCTCCATCATCTTCTTGTGCCCTTCTAACGTCTCTATCTCCTTCTTTAATCCCAACTCCTAAATTTTTTTTTAAGGTAGATACAATATATTTTTCATGTGAGTTCACAAAATTTACAATGAGTTAAGTTTATATAAATATAAATCAGGAGATCGTAGTAAATCAATTGATTTGATGTGGCATATGCCTAGGACCTATGTTTAGTTATAAAGAAACTAACGATTAAAATTTTAGAAAATACCAAAACTACTTTGGTTACCAAGTGCATGAGTAATGTATAGAAGGTTATTATCATAATTTACCTTGGCATTTTCAATGAGGGATTGAAGGCTCTTAAGTTTTCTATGAGGCCATCTGTTTATGTTTAGCTCTCAGCATCTTTTCTTCAACACTGTTAAACTTATCCCTAGTTCCTTTGCTGCCATGATTATCGGCATCCCAAAATACTTCTCTATCTCTTCAAACTCCAATGGTCTCAATCTCTTTGCCACCTTCCGGCCACCGTGATCAGTGGTGGCAGCACTAGAACTACATGTAGCCTCACCACCGGATTTACAGTCTTCACTGAAACTAACCAATGGTAAATTACCATCCTCCCAACAATCCCATAAGCTTATATCTTCAAGGGGATCAAAATCGTGAAACTCATTTCTAGAAATGATGTTTTGATCTTTGTTAAGTACTGTGGAAACGTTCTGATCGAGCACTTCATGTAATTTTTCCGACAACTCGTAATCATGATGGTTGAGCATGTCTCCACTGCAAAAAAAAAAAAAAAAAAAAAAAAAAAAAAAACTCAAGGTAATCAAATCCAACACGATGAAAGACTCTTTTTAATCACTACAAATCCAAACCATGTTTTGATCAATGTCGACAAAATCACTTTTCTGTGCGTAAGATGGTGTAATAACTGACGTTTATATATACCTGAAAAGATCTTGATGATCAAAGTACTGAAACCAATCGAGGTCATCTATGGGGTTTTGATGATCTGCAGGTGGATCCATTTGTGAGGGAGAAGTTAAAAGTCGCGGTAAGAATGTGATGATTTATATAAGTAAAGTGGGAGAAGTAATTAATAGCAAATTGTTGGGAATGCAACAAAACAAGTTAAGCACTTCTGAAAAATTGATAAATGATTTCGGTAACACTCGCGGAATATAAACTAGTGAAAATTACAAATGAAATGGAATATATATAGTCTATGATGTTATGGTTATTGTGTATCTAACAAATGAAGAGAAAATGAATATATATATATATATATATATATATATATATATATATATATATATATTCTTTGAGCCGTAACCTTCTTCTTCAATTCACACACATATACGGATATGTTGCTGCAAATTATGACTTGTGTGCCTCATGCATTTAATGCATCACATGCCTACTGCATATTCTTGACTTTGAAGCTACGTACCAGTTTCCAATTTCCCCAGTAGCACAGTTTCATTAGAAAGTACTCCAAGTCTTCACACATGAACCAGTTAGAAAGTACTCCAAGTCTTCACACATGCAAATTATGACTTGTGTGTCGCTATAGGTATGTCGTTGGCTCTTGTTAAAAACCTATAGCGACAACAAGTCATCGTAATAGATTAAACCTGTGGTGACGACAAGTCGTCGCTATAGGTAACTAATAAAACTTTATTTTTTTAACCCCGAAAATATGATTGACAAAATCTATCCGACGAGACCCTCGTAATACCACTCGACGAAATCAAAGTTAACAAAGATCTCCACTTCGTGGAGGAACCAGTCAAAATCATGGATCGGGAAATCAAACGAACGAAACAAAGTCGTATTCCCATCGTGAAGGTCCGTTGGAACGCTAAACGAGGGCCTGAGTTCACCTGGGAACGCGAAGATCAAATGAAACAAAAATACCCACATCTTTTCCCAAACTCTTGATGTCCCAGTCAAATGCAAATTTCGGGACAAAATTCCTTCTAACGGGGGGATGATGTGACAACCATCAAAATTGAGTCAAGTCAAAGTCAAACAAAGTCAACAAGTCAAAACCAATCGACTCAATTAACCCTTGTATATTAGGGTTTACACTATGTAATTATTGTACAATGCAATATCTTAATGAGAGAAACATCATTTGGAAAGTTCGTGTGTTGAATTTCCTAAGTGAACATTGAACCAAAACGATAAAACATTATTTCACACTCATCAGGAGTGTGTACGACACTAAAACACGGTTTAACGGGGTTTATGGACCTTGCGTTGCGAAGCCGGACACTCAAAAAGATCACAAACGAAACCTCTCTCAATCTCTTTCACTCAATCTCTCTCTATTAAAATCTCTCCCAAATCTCTCCCGAATCTCTCTCAAAAGTTACTTTAACTTTTTGTAATCATTTGGGTCATCTCGACCCTTAACCGGGTCAAAAACCACTTGAAACGGGGTAAAAATGGGTAAAATAACCTTAAGGAACCAAAACCCTCCTATTAGAAGCGAAAACTCTCATGAGAAGCCTCTCAGGACCGAAGCCTCTCATTAGAAGCCTCTCAGGACAGAAGCCTCGCATGAGAAGCCTCTCAGACAGCCCATGCGAGAGGTCTCGCAGACGGCCCCTTTTTACCGGTTTTTCGACTACGACTTCGTTTTAACTCCGTTTTTCATTATTTTAACGTGGGATTTTCACCCAAAACTTTATTTTATAAACTAAGGCCCCAAAATATATAAATCTCCAGGGTTTTTATAAAAATATATTAAAAGAATTAGTGGTTGAACTAATTATTGAGGGAATATTTGCTTTTCCTTAATTTATGGCAAAAGCAAACCACCACCACCTCACTCTATGATTAGCCACTCTTTCCCACTACCCCTTGTCACCTTAGTGGACCTTTACACCCAATATCCAGCTCTTCCCATGTTCTAAGAGCTGGAGAATTGGTCATCTCTCCTCATTCTCATTAACTTCTTTCATTCTACACTTAGCAACCAAAGAACACTCTCCAAAATTCTCTCATCTTTTCTCTCAACTTCAAGAACTTCAAGGCTTTCTCCAGGGATTTCTTTCTTCAATTAGTAAGTATCTTCATCATTCATATAATTATTACACTCCATTCTACTCAAATCATTGATATCTTACACAAATTCCATCTTATTCGGTGTTAGATTCTCGAATCATCAAGACATCTTCTTAGTGTTCTTGGGTTGAACACTTCCTCTCTCTTACTTTCATCTACTGAAACCACATAGGGTGAGTTCATACCCCTACATTTACATGTTCTTCTTAAGTTTTAAGGGGGGGAATACAAGTAAAATCATCAAGAACACAGTTAAACTTTTTCTAACAGATTACATCAGAAAAGATGGACTTCGATTACGGACTGTTTTGGTCAACTTAAATATTTTAGTTTTCAAAACTGTTCCAAGTGCAAGTAGTTCAAACTCTTAGCTTTAAAATGGCTACTTGCACATCTCCATATGATGTTTCTACAATTTATGGTGATTTTTACAAAACTGCCTATCATTTCAGAGGCAAACCCGGACCAGTCTGTGATTATGAACATTTTCACCTCTGTTAGAAATCACTAAAAATCATGATCAAATTTACGAACAAACTAGACTCATATTCCAAACTCTCAGAATTTACGGATTTGGATTTGGAGCTTTGATGATTTTTCTATAAAGTTTCTAAGAACAGTAACAGAAACTGTATTCAACAAAAAGCTGCTGTCAATTTCATTTCACCTTGTAACATGTTGAGCAAGGTGCATATCTTTTTGTGATTATATGTTATTGCAATATATGACATTTTATCTTAATATTTAGACACATCAGTTTACAAATGGATTTGGACATATAAAATATAAAGAATAACAAGTGATTATAATCAAAGTACAACCGATACATTCAAACATTTAATAAACTATTTTGAATATAGTTTGCATACATTACAACGTACTACCCTTGATTGATAAACTATAATAGGTATAGTTTATGATACATTACATAATACATATATTTAAAAAGGGTACATTTATACAAAGGATATTTTCATTAAGCAAGGTACGGCCATACGGTACCAAGTTTTCATAACACGTAATTCCGTTAATGACTTTATGAAACATTACATAACACATACATTTAAAAAGGGTACATTTATACAAAGGATATTTTCATTAAGCAAGGTACGGCCATACGGTACCAAGTTTTCATAACACGTAATTCCGTTAATGACTTTATGAAACATTACATAACACATACATTTAAAAAGGGTACATTTATACAAAGGATATTTTCATTAAGCAAGGTACGGTCATACGGTACCAAGTTTTCATTACACTACACGTAAATTTGTTAATGACTTTGTGAGACATTTACTTCAAATTACCATTAAGTCCTGTATTGTAACCAGAGTCTCCTTGAGGGAGAGCGTGATAGTTGTGTATAGATCTATATTGGGTTTGACAAACCCACACCTAAACTGCATGCAACAGTTAGACCGATAGGTCTGGGGTGACAAATGTCATAACATTTCCGACGCCTGAAGAACGTCGTTTCAGGCCAACTAGGTCATAGCATGGTTATAATAACTCACATGTGGTATTAACAAACATAGAATTTACGGAGATTTCACAAAAATCAAACGAGTTTATGTCGATTTAAACTTGCATTGTTTTACTATAAGGAACGAACACTACTTGTACATTTCGGTCTTTGGGTTTTAAGACTACATTTACACATTAAGGAAAATATTGGATTTTCTGGAACGAACACTACTTTTACAAGAAAAGGTTATAATAAACTCACACAAAGTATTAATGAATATTGGAATTTACGGGAACTTCATTAAAATTAAATGAGTTTACGTCGATTTAAACTTACATTATTTATTATAAGTAAGAACACTACTTGTACATTTCGGTCTTTGGGTTTTAAGACTACATTTACACATTAAGGAAAAAATTGGATTTTCTGGAACGAACACTATTTTTACAAGAAAAGGTTATAATAAACTCACACAAAGTATTAATGAATATTGGAATTTACGGGAACTTCATTAAAATTAAATGAGTTTACGTCGATTTAAACTTACATTATTTATTATAAGTAAGAAAAGTTACTTGTACATTTCGGTCTGTGGATTTAAGACTACATATACATTTTAAGGAAAATATTGGATTTTTCTAAAACAAATATCACTTTTACAAACGAAAGGCTTTTAATAATACCAAACAAAAGCTTATGAACTCATCAACCTTTGTGTTGACACTTTTTCAAACAACTTGTATTCTCAGGAAATCATTAAACAGGTAATCAAGTGCTTTTGAGGATGGGACGCTAAGGCGTCTACTATTTCATATTTTGTCAACATATTGTAATTGATTCGTAAACATGTAATTCATACAATGATGTAACTTTTTCAATTATATATATGTTGGTTGTGTTTGCTTGAATTACTATTACAATTGTTGTTATGATACTATACATGAAGTCCTCCACCCTCGGACGTTTCCGCCATCCTTGGTTTGGGGGTATGACAGATTGGTATCAGAGCACAGTTTATAGTGAATTAAGTATATCAAACCACATAAGATATACAAACTATAAACACAATTGGGACTAATAGTCTCTGATTTGTGCATTTTTCAAATAAATATACTTTTAGAAAATGAATGGTTTCTTATTAAAAGTATAAATACATGCATACATGCTCACATAGTGTCATAACTAGAAGAACATAAAGTAAAAGAAGAGGAGTTGTACATTATGGATATGCCTTGGTATATGTAAATCAAGTCTGGGAAGGATATAGCCTGATCAACTATATCTGTCCGAGGAGTGACTTGCATATACTGGGGGATAGTCATAATGGGCAACAAATCTAACAACCTAACTACACCCTACAGGGAATACTTTAATAATCGAATCTAAACACCTAAAAATACTATAGGAGTATTTGGTGATACTATAACCAACTTATGTGAAAACTAAAGACCTCTATTAGTAGGCCTATGATAACTGAGTGCATACGCCAAGGTTATACATAATTAAAGATATTATAGACTCAGAATCTATGACTATTGCTCTACTTCCTGTTCCTTGTTTGGTTGTGGACTTAGAGTAGAGTCATTTATTCGAAAGTCTATTCTATCTCAAATTATGTATAACTGATATGCACTACGTGATTATAGACGTAATTAATAAGGATCACCCCTATAAGTAATTATAGGATTAGGCGTCTATTAATTATCTCTTCTATCCCTATTTTCGCACGAGCAACATGATGTGTAAAATTTTAACGCCCGTACAAAACCTACTTCTACCCACTACCATAACTCCGTCTCCAAGACGTTAACAGAAACACCAAGAATAGTTCACTAAAGTGCGAAATTATACATGTGTATATAAATGGTAAGGATATTTACTAAAAGGTTTATCAATGAAATATGCATGTATTTTATTTCATTGAATCTCACTACTTGGTATTACAAACAATTTACAACTGGTAACTCTAAGATTCTTTAGGTGTACCTCGAAGTTATGTGTAATTAAGAAATGATTGACCTAGAAATGGTGAGTCCGCCTTAGGACCTGTTCCTTGTTTGGTTGTGGACTTAGGGTAGACTCATTAGGATCAACAGGCTAATAAAATTTTAATTACACATAACTGGGGGCATGTCAAGTGAATCTTAGGAGTGGATCAGACATGGAACAAATCACAAGATTATAATCAAGTTATTCCTACTAAATTCATAAGTCTATTTATATAGACCTCTGGTATAGAGTCGTCGGCGTAGTCGTGTCGGCAATCTAGAATATGGCTAAATACATAATACAAACTATAATACCCAAATTATACAAAATTTTCTGCATTAAAAATCAATAGACAAATACATAAAATGAAACTAAAAAGGGTATCAAACAAGAGAAAAACACATACAATGTAGATTAAAATCCACTAATTATAACAAAATGGCTAAGGATTGTTAAGTCCTCTCTTCTTATAAATAGCTTTGAAGCAAGCTTGCCTAAGCTTCTTTGTTCTTTCTGTCAATTCCATACCTGGCAATTTCTCCATCATCTTCTTGTGCCCTTCTAACGTCTCTATCTCCTCCTTTAATCCCAACTCCTAAATTTTTTTTTAAGGTAGATACAATATATTTTTCATGTGAGTTCACAAAATTTACAATGAGTTAAGTTTATATAAATATAAATCAGGAGATCGTAGTAAATCAATTGATTTGATGTGGCATATGCCTAGGACCTATGTTTAGTTATAAAGAAACTAACGATTAAAATTTTAGAAAATACCAAAACTACTTTGGTTACCAAGTGCATGAGTAATGTATAGAAGGTTATTATCATAATTTACCTTGGCATTTTCAATGAGGGATTGAAGGCTCTTAAGTTTTCTATGAGGCCATCTGTTTATGTTTAGCTCTCTGCATCTTTTCTTCAACACTGTTAAACTTATCCCTAGTTCCTTTGCTGCCATGATTATCGGCATCCCAAAATACTTCTCTATCTCTTCAAACTCCAATGGTCTCAATCTCTTTGCCACCTTCCGGCCACCGTGATCAGTGGTGGCAGCACTAGAACTACATGTAGCCTCACCACCGGATTTACAGTCTTCACTGAAACTAACCAATGGTAAATTACCATCCTCCCAACAATCCCATAAGCTTATATCTTCAAGGGGATCAAAATCGTGAAACTCATTTCTAGAAATGATGTTTTGATCTTTGTTAAGTACTGTGGAAACGTTCTGATCGAGCACTTCAGGCAATTTTTCCGACAACTCGTAATCATGATGGTTGAGCATGTCTCCACTGCAAAAAAAAAAAAAAAAAAAAAAAACTCAAGATAATCAAATCCAACACGATGAAAGACTCTTTTTAATCACTACAAATCCAAACCATGTTTTGATCAATGTCGACAAAATCACTTTTCTGTGCGTAAGATGGTGTAATAACTGACGTTTATATATACCTGAAAAGATCTTGATGATCAAAGTACTGAAATCAATCGAGGTCATCTATGGGGTTTTGATGATCTGCAGGTGGATCCATTTGTGAGGGAGAAGTTAAAAGTCGCGGTAAGAATGTGATGATTTATATAAGTAAAGTGGGAGAAGTAATTAATAGCAAATTGTTGGGAATGCAACAAAACAAGTTAAGCACTTCTGAAAAATTGATAAATGATTTCGGTAACACTCGCGGAATATAAACTAGTGAAAATTACAAATGAAATGGAATATATATAGTCTATGATGTTATGGTTATTGTGTATCTAACAAATGAAGAGAAAATGAATATATATATATATATATATATATATATATATATATATATATATATATATTCTTTGAGCCGTAACCTTCTTCTTCAATTCACACACATATACGGATATGTTGCTGCAAATTATGACTTGTGTGCCTCATGCATTTAATGCATCACATGCCTATTGCATATTCTTGACTTTGAAGCTACATACCAGTTTCCAATTTCCCCAGTAGCACAGTTTCATTAGAAAGTACTCCAAGTCTTCACACATGAACCAGTTAGAAAGTACTCCAAGTCTTCACACATGCAAATTATGACTTGTGTGTCGCTATAGGTATGTCGTTGGCTCTTGTTAAAAACCTATAGCGACAACAAGTCATCGTAATAGATTAAACCTGTGGTGACGACAAGTCGTCGCTATAGGTAACTAATAAAACTTTATTTTTTTAACCCCGAAAATATGATTGACAAAATCTATCCGACGAGACCCTCGTAATACCACTCGACGAAATCAAAGTTAACAAAAATCTCCACTTCGTGGAGGAACCAGTCAAAATCATGGATCGGGAAATCAAACGAACGAAACAAAGTCGTATTCCCATCGTGAAGGTCCGTTGGAACGCTAAACGAGGGCCTGAGTTCACCTGGGAACGCGAAGATCAAATGAAACAAAAATACCCACATCTTTTCCCAAACTCTTGATGTCCCAGTCAAATGCAAATTTCGGGACAAAATTCCTTCTAACGGGGGGATGATGTGACAACCATCAAAATTGAGTCAAGTCAAAGTCAAACAAAGTCAACAAGTCAAAACCAATCGACTCAATTAACCCTTGTATATTAGGGTTTACACTATGTAATTATTGTACAATGCAATATCTTAATGAGAGAAACATCATTTGGAAAGTTCGTGTGTTGAATTTCCTAAGTAAACATTGAACCAAAATGATAAAACATTATTTCACACTCATCGGGAGTGTGTACGACACTAAAACACGGTTTAACGGGGTTTATGGACCTTGCGTTGCGAAGCCGGACACTCAAAAAGATCACAAACGAAACCTCTCTCAATCTCTTTCACTCAATCTCTCTCTATTAAAATCTCTCCCAAATTTCTCCCGAATCTCTCTCAAAAGTTACTTTAACTTTTTGTAATCATTTGGGTCATCTCGACCCTTAACCGGGTCAAAAACCACTTGAAACGGGGTAAAAACGGGTAAAATAACCTTAAGGAACCAAAACCCTCCTATTAGAAGCGAAAACTCTCATGAGAAGCCTCTCAGGACCGAAGCCTCTCATTAGAAGCCTCTCAGGACAGAAGCCTCGCATGAGAAGCCTCTCAGACAGCCCATGCGAGAGGTCTCGCAGACGGCCCCTTTTTACCGGTTTTTCGACTACGACTTCGTTTTAACTCCGTTTTTCATTATTTTAACGTGGGATTTTCACCCAAAACTTTATTTTATAAACTAAGGCCCCAAAATATATAAATCTCCAGGGTTTTTATAAAAATATATTAAAAGAATTAGTGGTTGAACTAATTATTGAGGGAATATTTGCTTTTCCTTAATTTATGGCAAAAGCAAACCACCACCACCTCACTCTATGATTAGCCACTCTTTCCCACTACCCCTTGTCACCTTAGTGGACCTTTACACCCAATATCCAGCTCTTCCCATGTTCTAAGAGCTGGAGAATTGGTCATCTCTCCTCATTCTCATTAACTTCTTTCATTCTACACTTAGCAACCAAATAACACTCTCCAAAATTCTCTCATCTTTTCTCTCAACTTCAAGAACTTCAAGGCTTTCTCCAGGGATTTCTTTCTTCAATTAGTAAGTATCTTCATCATTCATATAATTATTACACTCCATTCTACTCAAATCATTGATATCTTACACAAATTCCATCTTATTCGGTGTTAGATTCTCGAATCATCAAGACATCTTCTTAGTGTTCTTGGGTTGAACACTTCCTCTCTCTTACTTTCATCTACTGAAACCACATAGGGTGAGTTCATACCCCTACATTTACATGTTCTTCTTAAGTTTTAAGGGGGGGAATACAAGTAAAATCATCAAGAACACAATTAAACTTTTTCTAACAGATTACATCAGAAAAGATGGACTTCGATTACGGACTGTTTTGGTCAACTTAAATATTTTAGTTTTCAAAACTGTTCCAACTGCAAGTAGTTCAAACTCTTAGCTTTAAAATGGCTACTTGCACATCTCCATATGATGTTTCTACAATTTATGGTGATTTTTACAAAACTGCCTATCATTTCAGAGGCAAACCCGGACCAGTCTGTGATTATGAACATTTTCACCTCTGTTAGAAATCACTAAAAATCATGATCAAATTTACGAACAAACTAGACTCATATTCCAAACTCTCAGAATTTACGGATTTGGATTTGGAGCTTTGATGATTTTTCTATAAATTTTCTAAGAACAGTAACAGAAACTGTATTCAACAAAAAGCTGCTGTCAATTTCATTTCACCTTGTAACATGTTGAGCAAGGTGCATATCTTTTTGTGATTATATGTTATTGCAATATATGACATTTTATCTTAATATTTAGACACACATCAGTTTACAAATGGATTTGGACATATAAAATATAAAGAATAACAAGTGATTATAATCAAAGTACAACCGATACATTCAAACATTTAATAAACTATTTTGAATATAGTTTGCATACATTACAACGTACTACCCTTGGTTGATAAACTATAATAGGTATAGTTTATGATACATTACATAATACATATATTTAAAAAGGGTACATTTATACAAAGGATATTTTCATTAAGCAAGGTACGGCCATACGGTACCAAGTTTTCATAACACGTAATTCCGTTAATGACTTTATGAAACATTACATAACACATACATTTAAAAAGGGTACATTTATACAAAGGATATTTTCATTAAGCAAGGTACCGCCATACGGTACCAAGTTTTCATAACACGTAATTTCGTTAATGACTTTATGAAACATTACATAACACATACATTTAAAAAGGGTACATTTATACAAAGGATATTTTCATTAAGCAAGGTACGGCCATACGGTACCAAGTTTTCATTACACTACACGTAAATTCGTTAATGACTTTGTGAGACATTTACTTCAAATTACCATTAAGTCATGTATTGTAACCAGAGTCTCCTTGAGGGAGAGCGTGATAGTTGTGTATAGATCTATATTGGGTTTGACAAACCCACACCTAAACTGCATGCAACAGTTAGACCGATAGGTCTGGGGTGACAAATGTCATAACATTTCCGACGCCTGAAGAACGTCGTTTCAGGCCAACTAGGTCATAGCATGGTTATAATAACTCACATGTGGTATTAACAAACATGGAATTTACGGGGATTTCACAAAAATCAAATGAGTTTATATCGATTTAAACTTGCATTGTTTTACTATAAGGAACGAACACTACTTGTACATTTCGGTCTTTGGGTTTTAAGACTACATTTACACATTAAGGAAAATATTGGATTTTCTGGAACGAACACTAGTTTTACAAGAAAAGGTTATAATAAACTCACACAAAGTATTAATGAATATTGGAATTTACGGGAACTTCATTAAAATTAAATGAGTTTACGTCGATTTAAACTTACATTATTTATTATAAGTAAGAACACTACTTGTACATTTCGGTCTTTGGGTTTTAAGACTACATTTACACATTAAGGAAAATATTGGATTTTCTGGAACGAACACTACTTTTACAAGAAAAGGTTATAATAAACTCACACAAAGTATTAATGAATATTGGAATTTACGGGAACTTCATTAAAATTAAATGAGTTTACGTCGATTTAAACTTACATTATTTATTATAAGTAAGAAAAGTTACTTGTACATTTCGGTCTGTGGATTTAAGACTACATATACATTTTAAGGAAAATATTGGATTTTTCTAAAACAAATACCACTTTTACAAACGAAAGGCTTTTAATAATACCAAACAAAAGCTTATGAACTCACCAACCTTTGTGTTGACACTTTTTCAAACAACTTGTATTCTCAGGAAATCATTAAACAGGTAATCAAGTGCTTTTGAGGATGGGACGCTAAGGCGTTTACTATTTCATATTTTGTCAACATATTGTAATTGATTCGTAAACATGTAATTCATACAATGATGTAACTTTTTCAATTATATATATGTTGGTTGTGTTTGCTTGAATTATTATTACAATTGTTGTTATGATACTATACATGAAGTCCTCCACCCCCGGACGTTTTCGCCATCCTTGGTTTGGGGGTGTGACACAGATACGTTGACGTTTACTGTCGGTTGGGTTGTAGTGGTGGTAGTTGCTTAGGAAATAATAGGAGGTGGTAAAGGAGTTGTGGAAATTGGGATTGTACTAACAGGTGGTGGTGGTGGTGGTGGAATAAAGGTGGTTGTTTGAGATGTGGTAGGGGGTGGAGTAGGAGCAACCGAAATTGGAACAGTTGTTTTCGGTGGAGATGGAGGAGGTGATGGAATCGTATCATTAAGAGGTTCGGTTGGAGTTGATGATCGAGGAGGTGTGTTACCTCTCGGTGATTCATGATGCTGAATTTCCTCTTCTTCATCCTCCTCGTCGTTTTCTGAGCTTGAAGGGGAAGGAGTCGTTGACTTCTTCGCCATCTTCTTAATCTTCTTTGGCTTAGAGGAATCACCCTTTGCAGACTTTCGCTTCCTAGACTTGGCAGGTTTAGATGAATCACCCTCGGTTGTTTCTTTCTTGGAAGGAGCCCGTTTTCCTCGGTTTGCAGGTTTCTCCACAGCATCCAAAGCGACTTGCTGTTCAGGAGTCAGAACCCTCGTTCCTTGGGAGGAAGCTTTCGGTAATCAGCCATCACATTACTTTCGGCTGATACACATCAGTACATCGTCTCAGGAATAGAACCAATGTGAGAGAATTTCGAGGCATCGGAGAAGATGATCTTCTTCGTGTGAAAAGTAGCTACCGACGAGACCAGTGCATCCTTCATTACTGGAATTTGCAAAGTGTCAATTGCCCTGCGTGTGATGAGAGTCCAGAAGCGACCACAAGAAATTTCAGAGTGTCTCGTTGAAGTATTGAGACTTTGCACCACCTGTGACCAGATAATCGACCCATAGTCGAGATTTATCCCATTGTAAAGACCATATAGAATGGTCAGAAAACCCTTGCTTGTACCATCAGACCCAGCACTCCACTCCGCCAAACCCTTGATGAGAAGAGTAAGCAATCCATTTCATTGGGGCGGCAAACACGATTTCTTAACCTTCGCGACAGTGGTAAGAACATCAGTGTAGCCCATCTTGTAGAGCATCGAGAATAGTTGAGTAGTGGTGATGAAGTCAGGTGAGATCACAGACGAATCCACAGCAAGCTGTAACAGTGAACAAAATCTCCCTTTTGAAATCGAAGCCTTGTGAGAGAAGATTTGGAAGTAGATCCTCTCCTTGTTCTTCTCATATGAAGCAATAGTGTAGACCTGCGATAGGAGTGACATTGGGACGGATTCTACCTGTGTTAGGGCAAGAACTAGAGGAGAATACTTCAAGCATTCAACCACGTGTAACATGTATGAATCGTACAGAAAAGGGTTGAGTTGAATGATCATGTTCTGGTTTGGCTTGATCGAGAGCAATGAGGACGATGCAGTTTGATCTTGAACAGATGAGGAAGTCGCCATTGTTGAGTTAAGGAAGAAGATGAACAGTTTCAAATCGCCTTGTATTTTGAGAGAATTTGTTGCTGGTAAAAGACAAATAAGATTAGAAACCCTTTATATACCGTTGCCAGGAGAGAGAAATAATCTTCATGATAATGACGCGGTCACTGAAACGTCGCCTGAAAAAGCGCGATGTGACAGGTTGGTTTCTCCCACGTATACGTCAGCACGCGTGGGTTTAGGAACCGTTCAAATTCACGCGCTCAAAATCTTATCCACAGTTCGTCGTTTGAAATCCATCTACGTTCCAAAAATTAGGATAACCATTGTTGCTCAGTCAGAATGTTGGAAAATCACATAGAATTTTCGTGCAATAGTGTGACGAAAGATAAAGAAATAAAGCAACATGTGTATAGGATGTGAGTGATGTCTATTTGAAGACATAAAGCATATGATTCCGGGCAAGAATCGCTTCCTTCAAAGTCAAGAGAGACTTGAAGTGCTTGCGTGGTTTCCCGAGAAAATACGATCGAGTGCTTGTAAAGAAACACCGAAAGGCTTCTTTTAATTAATAGGCTAAGGGTGGCTTATCTTCAACCGAACGTCGATTCTTAACATAAGACCGAACGTTGGATGAAGTACTTGTGAGACCGATGTGGTCTATTGAACAAGTAGGTTGGATATATTTTGCTGTAACTAAAGATGTTATTGAAATCTCAAAAACACAAACAAACTGGATCTTTGTGGGAAGAAATGCATTGGTGTTAGACAATTTCATAAAAGACCACTCAAAAAATAAAATGAGATTTCATCAGGTAACAAGTTAGATCTTGAATATAAAGATTCACCGTCAATTCATTGTTGGTGTTGGATTTTGGGTTTCACTCAGCACGTGGTGTACGTATCTAAGATCATAAACACAGATTGTATGCAACCATAAACCTCAGTGGTAAAGACCGAGAGTCTCAAGGGTTACAGTGATGAACCGAAAGTAGATGAAGAAAGTAAGGAAGGTGGATAATGAACCGAAAGTACCTCTGCTATGTAAATGTGACAAAGCAGAAAACTCTTAACTCATGTGAGAAGAGAAAGGTAGCTCTGACTTGAGTGGATTTTAACAGCCTGATTGGGAAGAAACGATAGGTATTGATCGAATCATTAAGACCTAGCTCTTAGTCGTAGAGGCTTCGGTCGACATGCAGCAGCATGCTTCTAGGGACTCTTAACTAGTTCAGATGTAAAGAATCATACCTGCCTTACCTCCAAATTATGTTGCACTGAAGTATATGGGACCTAATTTAAAGAACAAGCAAACAAACACACCACACAAACAAAACAAATAAACCAAACAAAAAAAAAACGTTTAGAAAAATACTTTTGGAGTTTTTGAAATTTTCTGAAAAATAATAGAAACAGAAAGAGAAAACAAAAAGAAATTAACACAAAACACTAAAAAAAATAATAAAAGAAAATGAAAGAGAAAATAGAGTATGAAAATAGACTTAAAAGAATAAACAAAATGTACAACCGAAACCAAATCTTGAAAGAATGAAGCGAAATAAGCCGAGCGTTCGGTTCATTTCGGTTCCTTAAAATTCCGGAGCCGAAATAGACCGAGCCTTCGGTTCATTTCGGTTCCCGAAAAATATGGAGCGGAAATAGACCGAGCGTTCGGTTCATTTCGGTTCCCGAAAAATCCGGAACCGAAATAGACCGAGCGTTCGCTCTATTTCGCTTGTCTAATTTTTAGAGAGAGATTTGAGGATTCGGTACCGACTCTGCTTCCATCATTCCCAAACCTTGTAAAATTTTATTGAAGCTTGCTTCTGGTAAGGCTTTAGTGAATATGTCAGCCAATTGATCAGAGGACCTAACGAAATGTACTTCCACATTCCCATCTTCCACATGGTCCTTGATGAAATGGTATCTTAGTGCAATATGCTTTGTCTTTGAGTGTTGTACTGGATTGTGGCATATCCTTATCGCACTTTCAGAGTCACAATAGAGAGGTATTCTCTTCATACTTAGCCCATAGTCTCTTAGTTGGCTTTGTATCCATATTACTTGAGAGGTACAGGATGTTGCAGCTATATACTCAGCTTCGGCTGTTGAAAGTGACACACAGGTTTGCTTCTTGGACTGCCAGCTAACAAGTTTACCGTTAAGAAATTGGCATCCACCAGTTGTGCTCTTTCGGTCCAGACCACATCCTCCAAGATCGGCGTCAGAAAAGGCTTGAACAAAAATCCAGATCTTGCAGGGTACCAAAGACCGAGAGAAGAGGTTCGCTTCAGGTAACGAAAAATGTTTTTCACAGCCACCATGTGAGGTTCTCTTCGATTTGCTTGAAACTTGGCACAATAACAAACAGAAAACATGATGTCTGGTCTACTAGCCGTTAGATACATAAGAGACCCTATTATTTGACGATAGAGTGTTACGTCAACAACAGGTTTTTCCAAAGATAGTGTTAACTTTGTGCCAAACGCCATAGGAACCTTCACTTTCGAATCTCCCGTCATACCGAATTTTGCCAGCAAGTTCTTCGTGTAGGCCTCCTGGTTGATAAAAATACCTTCTGGTCCCTGTCTTATATTCAAACCAAGGAAAAAATTAATCGGGCCCATTGCGCTCATTTCAAATTTAGTCTCCATCAACTTCCTGAATTCAGCTGTTAAGCTAGGATTCGTGGAGCCGAAGATGATGTCATCGACATAAATCTGAACTATCATTAGATGTTCGCCTTCTTTCTTTCAGAAGAAGGTTGGGTCAACCGAACCTTGCTTAAATTTCGACATTTTCAGAAAGCGAGTTAAAGTTTCATACCAGGCCCTCGGTGCTTGCTTCAAACCATATACAGCTTTATCCAGCACATAGCAATGATCAGGGTATTTCTTGTTTACGAACCCAGGTGGTTGCTCAACATACACCGTTTCTTCTAGTTCTCCATTAAAGAAAGCACACTTCACATCCATTTGGAAAACTTCGAAGTTTTTATGAGCAGCATATGCCAGAAAAATTCTAACTGATTCCAACCTTGCTACTGGAGCGAAGGTCTCCTCATAATCTATTCCTTCTTCTTGGCAATATCCTTTCACCACCAACCGAGCCTTGTTGCGAATGACGTTCCCCTCTTTGTCCAATTTATTCCTGAAGACCCATTTTAAGCCGACCACCGAAGCATCCTTTGGAGTGGGAATCAACCTCCAAACTCGATTACGTTCAAACTCATGGAGTTCATCTTGCATAGCTTGTACCCAATCAGCATGATCAAGTGCAACATTAACTATCTTCGGTTCGACTTTGGATATAAACGAATTAAACATACAGAATTCAACCTTAGAGAATAATGCAGTTTGTTTCGCTTTCAATTGAGAACGTGTTAGAACTTTTTCAGATGATTCACCAATTATTTGTGCTTTTGGATGGTCCTTAGTCCATTTCGTTAAAGGAGGGTAATTAGGGTCATAAGATGGATCCAACTCTGCGTTTACTTCTTCTTCAAGTTCTGATTGATCACCTTCGTCAGTTGTGTTCTTTTTCTCCCCCTCAAATGGCGAAGTATAACCCTTGTCAGGTTCAGAGTTTTCATCCTCTGTGGGAGTTGGTGTCTCCCCCTCGATTGGACTATCATTGGGTGGTGTTGGAGTTGGATTCTCCCCCTCGGCTGGACCTTTACGGGTTGAGGATGGAGTTGGATTCTCCCCCTTGAAGGACATTTCGGTTGTCTTATGTGCAGATGAACCCTCCCCCTTGAACATTGAGCTGTTGTTTGGAGAGTCAGTTGAGGGTTGACCGCCAGTCGGTTTAGGAGGTTCATTTTCCATTTCTTTTGCAGCTTCATCTATGATCTTTTTGAGATTGTCGATTTTGTTGTCTACTGCTTTCGCCTCCGAGTGTGCAGCCTTCTCAGGTTCATCAAATAGCCTTATGTACTCTTCAAACAGGTTGGAAATTGGAACCGAGACTTGTCCTGATTCAGGAAATATTTCTCCCAACGCACTTTCGGTTCTTTGAACTTTCTTCATATAGTTATCATCAAAGGTTACATAGTATGTTTCTTCAATTCGTTTAGAACGTTTGTTCAAAACTCTGTATGCCTTTGAAGTGAGTGAATAACCAAGAAAAATTCCCTCATCAGCTTTGACGTCAAACTTGTTTCGGTTCTCTTTCGAATTAAAGATGAAACAGCTTGAACCGAACACGTGGAAAGATTTGACGTTGGGCTTTCGATTGTTCAGAATTTCATATGGAGTGATTGAGAATCGTTTGTTGAGAAAGGATCTGTTCTGAGCTCGCGTTTGCAACTGCATCAGCCCAGAAGTATAGCGGAAGAGAAGCGAAGCTTAACATGGTTCGGGCTGCCTCACATAAAGAACGGTTTCGTCTTTCAACAATCCCTTTCTGTTATGGTGTATAAGGGGCCGAAAAGTTGTGAGAAATTCCCTTTTCAGCTAGAAAATCCTTGAAATCTTTATTCTTGAATTCAAGCCCATTATCGCTTCTGATGTTCCTCACCAGCTTTCGCAGCTGCACTTCCACTTGCTTGATGAACGTCTTCAACTTGGGAGTTGCGTCTGATTTCTGTTTAAGAAAGAAAACCCAGGTGCAGCGTGAAAAATCATCTACTATGACAAGAATGAACTTACTACCACCGAAGCTTTCGATAGCCGAAGGTCCACATAAGTCAATGTGCAGAATTTCAAGAGCTTCAACAATCTTTGTATTGATTCGTGTAGGATGCCTCTTTCTGCTTTGTTTGCCCATCTCACACGCTGCACACAGATGTTCCTTATCAAACTTGAGAAGAGGAAGGCCTCGAACGCGATCACCAAGCACCAACTTATTAATGTCTTTGAAGTTTAGGTGCGATAGCCGTCGATTCCATAACCAGCTTTCATCAGTGTTCGCCTTTGACAGCAGGCATATTGCTGGTTTTCCTCGAATTGGATTTTGATTTAAAGGATACATCTCTCCCTTGCGTTCAGACTTCAACAGAACCTTTTTGGATTGCTTCTCAATAATTTTTGATCCCTCATCATCGAATGAAACCTTCAAACATGTTCCCACAACTAATTGTGATACGCTGATGAGGTTATGCTGCAACCCTTCCACATAAGCTACTTTTCGAATCGAGAAGTCTCTGTTGGTTATCATTCCATATCCTTTGATTGTACCATAAGAGTTATTGCCATACTTCACACATCCACCATCTTTTAGGGACAGAAACTCCCTCAGCTCTTCCTTCCTTCCTGTCATGTGACGCGAGCAGCCACTGTCTATGTACCATTCGTCATCGAACTGCTCGTCACTAATCACCTGCAAATTCAAGCAGATTTAGGAACCCAAAGTTTCTTGGGCCCTGGTGAGTCTTTCAAAGAAAAAGGAATTGCAGTAGAAATATCAACCAAATAAGCTCTTTTTATTAGAGTGGATTGATCTTTTCTTTTGATGGTATACACCTTTATTTTGGTTTTATCTTGTTTAATTTTTGGTGTATTCGATGGTGTTTTGTTAGATGGTTTTGGAATTTTCTTTTGAATCCTAGGGTTAGCTGACTTTTTCTTATTATTGAAATCAGAATCTGAATCAAGCTTTCCCTTTCCTTTGATGTCCTTCACCGAATTCGATCTTATTTGGGAGTTGGAAGGACCGAAACTTGACTTGGGACTGAAACTGGACGTTCGGTTGTTAGCCTTGACGTTGGGACCGAAGCCAGACGTTCGGTTCTGCGTGCTTGTTTTGGAACCGAAAGTAGACGTTCGGTTCTTAGCTTTGGAATAGTAGGAGCTTGGACTGAAATTCTCTTTTTCTTTTAGCTTTTCCTTTCCTTTGCCAATTGATTCTTTCTTAGGAGGTACGTAGTTGGGATTTTGAGATTGCAAATAACGTTTTTGCTCATTCAGATTTTTCATGTATCTTTGATTTCTTTGGCGTTTCTGTTCAGCTAACTCCTTCTGAGATTTGTGGATATTGAAGCTAGCCTTTGGCTTTTCCTTTTGAGTTTCGGTTGTCTTGGTAGGAACATTCGGTGTTCTCATTGGTTCTTCAGGGATCTCTTTTGTTCCACTTGTGCTTGGTTTGTCGAAACTCGAGGGTTTGTTGATAGGTTCAGCAACATATCTTCCTTTTACCCTACATGAGGTTTGCTCAGATAAGCCGATGGTTTCATCTGCGTTATCAATAGGGGCTGACCAGAAATAATCGTCGCACCCTTCAGCATTGTCTTTGTCGACCAAGATTTTCAATTATGCTGTTTGTTTTGAAGTGACCCCTGTAACAGCATATACCTGATTCGGCACAGTTTGAACCTTATGATAAACCATTGCTTTCTCTTTGAGTTTTTGTGGCTTGTCCTTTGACAGGCGAGCGTATTCAACCGAATTTTCAGATATGAGGGGTTTCTCATTCTCGGTTTCGCTTTTTATAAACTCAGAGCAATCAACCACGTCTTCCACTGAGATTTCGCTCATCTCACTTTCCTCATCAAATTCAGACGTATTTTCTATGTTCATTTTATTTTCTGAAATTAATTTAGCGTTCGACGAATCAAATGATTGAATGGTCTCGGACTTAATTTTTAACCTATCATTTTCATCTAAAAGATTTTTGAGCATACATTTATGTTCCTTAGAGTCAATGAAGGTCTCTATCTTGTCCAGTCCGATTTTGTAAGCGATGGATGTCTCTTCTGAGGACACTATTGATTCACATTCAGCAATGACCTCATCCTCCTTAAATTCAAGGAAGGGTAAGATCATCTTATGAATCTTTTTCCCTATTTCACAATTTAAGTGCAATTGAGCAATATTAGTATATAAGCGCTTAGCAATTAAACAAAAAACATTCCTTTGTTTTAAAAACTTTAAATTGTCTCGTTGCAAATAAATACTTTCATCCCTAGCCTTATTTAATTTCGCCTCCTTCAGCTCAATCCACATCCTTCTCTCCTCACTCTTTGAAGACACCCTGCTGAGTTGGTCAGTTAGGTTAGAGTTCGCTAAGCGAGTTTGCATGAGACTACCACTTAAGTTAGAAAATTTTAATTTTAATTCATTTAATTCTTCTTCATAATTTGTTACTGGAACTTTAAGTGATTCAAGGATGGATTGTACCTTTTTGATCAGCCGATCACAGTCGTTGATCTTCTCGCTCACGTGCTTGGCTGCAAAGCACTTGTCCTCAATTAGGTTCGGCTCCTTACGTTCACTTTCGGTTGGTCCACCAGCTGTGACCATCAAACATCTTCCAGCCGAACCTGCATCCTTTGCCACATAAGCTCTTCCATGAGTGGGCTTTCTCACCTCTTCATCCTCAGAATCGGTTGACCAGACTTCAACGCCACCGAATTCATCCTCATCTGCATTTTCCTGCACAATCAAGGCATTCATTGAATTGTTAGTTGCCTTCTTTTTCTTGATCTCTTCCAACTTTCATATGTAGTACGCCTCATCATCTTCACCATCTCTTTTCTCAGCCATCTTCCTTAGCATGCAATCTTTGGCAAAGTGCTTCTTGCCATGACAATAATTGCAGTCGAATCCAGAGTCTCCTGCAAACTTGCTCTCCTTCTTGTCTTCATCCTTTTGAGAAGTATTCTTCGCTTCATCTTTCACCTTCTCAGAACTGTAGCTTCCCTGCCAGTTTCAGTTCTTATTGACAGGAAATTTCCTTCGTGCAAACTTCTTTGGATTGGTGACCATCATAGCATATTCTTCGCTTGTAAGGTCACACTCAGACATATCCGACTCCTCCTCTTCTTCTGCAATGCTTTTTCCTTTTGAAACAAGGGCCAATGATCCCACATCCGAAACTACCTTCGCTTCCTTGGTTACCACACTCTCATGGGACTTAAGTATTCCCACAAGTTTCGCTAGTGAGTAAGATTTAAACTGTTCATGTGCTTTCACTGTTGAAACCACAACCATCCATTCTGGTCTCAAACCATTCATGAAGGTTACCTTTTGCTCGATCAACTTCTTTTCTATACCATGCTTGATCATCTTGCTTATGAGATGATTGAAGCGATCGAAGGTTTGTATCAGTTTCTCTTCTGGTTTCTATTCGAAAACACCAAATTCTGAGAGCAGCAAAGTTTGAATAGAGTGTTCTAGATCTTCATCGGTTGAGTAGAGTTCCTTCAACCTATCCCAGATTTCTTTATCCGTCGTGTATGAACCAACTAACCGAAAGGTGTCAGATTGCAAAGCGAATCTGATCATTCTCATGGACTTCACATTACATAACAACTTGTCCTTCTCATCCTGCGGCATTTTATCTACGTCCTCCACCAGCTTATTATATTCTTTTTGACTCTTCACAGTCGTGTTCGTTCCAGAGTGAACAAACGGCCCAAGCGTGATGGCTTCCCAGATGAGATAGCCATTGTCTTCAGATCCAACCACATAATCTTCAAAGTGATGCCCCCATACTTCATAGTCTTGTGTGTAAAGAATGGGAACCCTTGTAGTGGATCCAATGCTGTTAGAGATGTTGATGGGATTAGTTTGAGAATCTTCGTGAGACATGGTGAGGCTTTCCTTAGAACCGCTAGAATCAGACCTGTAAACTTGATATTAGGGTTTTATCAAACACAAGTGTTACCGTCGACAGGAAGAAGACGGCTTCTTTATATTCGATAAAAGCGGAAACCCTAAAGAATTCTTAACACAGAAGGAATGTGTATTGATCACACAGTCTCCTGCTCTGATACCAATTGTTAGAACAAAGTTCTAGTAGGATCGATAGATTCTAAGCAGATAAACAATTAAGAAAGTAATTATAAACACAGGAATGGCTTTAAAGATGTCGTATGATTAAACTTTAACACCTCAGAAGAGCTCGATTAAGAACTTCGACTGTAGAGGTGTTTAGGGTTACAAAACAATAATGATGATAATCAAGAACCTATCTAATGCATACATGCATGCACTATTTATAGTTTAACCCTACTAGATAATCACGGATGGACAGGCCCAATCCAGATATACAAAATAAGCCCATGACGCAACACAATAATACCCAACAAAACCAAAACTGCAAACCGTAAGCACAAAGCTTAGTGAGTCCCCCAGAGCATACCTCACACACAATCCATAAAACACATATCATAATAGCTATAAAAGTTATCTCTACTGCATACCACATATCAATTAGCTATAAAAGCTACCTCTACCACTTAATACAAAACAATTAGCTACAAAGGCTACCTCTACCGCATATCACATATCCATTAGCTATAAAAGCTACCTCTACCACGTATCACATATCAAATAGCTATCGAGCTATCTCTACCATTAGCCACAAAGGATATCTCTACCATTAGCCCCAAAGGATATCTCTACCGTTAGCCCCAAAAGCTATCTCTACCATTAGCCACAAAGGCTATCTCTACCATTAGCCCTAAAGGCTATCTCTACCGCATATTACCACATACTCAAGCCACACACCTCTTCACAACAAGTATACCAACTATCATAAAATGGGCCGGCCTTGGTGCCTTAGACCTATTTGTATGGTGAGAAGATTGACCTCGCATTGCTGAAGTTCCGCGGATAACTCTAGCTGCTGGACTAACAAGGTAAGACCCGGTAAGTCCCGACGCACTGCTCCAACTCAACCTCCTATAATCATCATGTGATTAACCTGTCACAATCCCGAAACATTATAAATGTCCTCCGGGTCAACCCTGGTCAACCATGGTCAATCAATCAAGGTCAATAGTCCATGCTGACCTCAACTCGTCGAGTTTCCTGGATAACTCGCCAACTCGTCGAGTCATTAGAGTAACTCGTCGAGTTCCTTTATGTTCCATGGTCGAAGACTCTAACCGAAAACCCTTGACCTAAAACCTTAACCGAAAACCCTCATGATCCCGCAAACGGGAAAACCCTTCCCAAATCATCGAGTTGGCTAAGCAACTCGTCGAGTCCCTTCAGCCCTTTTTGAGTTCAGTCCTTTACAGTGGAAACCAAAGCTCCAAATCATAGATCCAACCACTTATGGTGTAGCTACCACGTAAAGTTGCAAACTTTACGTGTTATGCAAAGCATCCAAGGCTAGAAACACTTAATAAAAGCTTGACAAGGGACTTAGAGCATGAAGGGGGCCAAGACTTGATAAAGTTGACAACTTTAAGTCCCCAAAGGCCTTGAGATATCCAGATCTAAGCCATATGCTTATAACAAGCTCAAATCCAAGAATGATCCCAAACTATGCTAATAATGGCCATAAACTTCCATAGAAGGAAATCTAAGCAATGAAAAGCCAAGGTTTCGACTTTATACCTCAAAGTAGTTGCAACGCTGGAGGAAATCCCGGATCTACTGCCTTCCATTCAATACAACCTCTTCAAGCTTCAAGTTCCTTCCAAAAGAGCACCAAGAATCACTCTCCAAGCTCACACACACATTCAATGAGATGAAGGGCACGAACTAGGGTTTCTCTGGACAAAGGGGGACATAAGGGAGGCTGCAAACGAGACATAAGTCCTTTAAATAGGGTACAAATCCCTAAAATTTAGGGTTTCTTCTACAACGCCTACTCGCCGAGTCAGGGCCTTCCGACTTGTCGAGTAGGGTCGAAATCCTGCGATCCTTTAAATGGCTCTACTCGTCGAGTTGGGGCTCCCAACTCGCCGAGTCCCGGCACCAAAACCCTAAAAACTTGCATCCATTAAACAATTTCTGGAACAGGTGTTACAATATATATAGGTAGTGGATGTGTAGTTAGTTTGATCACATCATTCAAAAACACTCACAAATCTCTAAAAACTCCAAAACGCCGCCGACACCGACACCGACACCGACACCGACACCGACATGCCTGTATTCCATTCTATATGTTACATTTTATGTTTTTATGTTTAAAAATGTACTTGTTTCATGTTTTTATGTATTTTTCAAAACCAAAAATCTATAAAGTTTGATTTTTTAAGTTTCTGCCGGTTTTTTCCAAACTGGTTCTACCCTATCTGATTTGTGCAGCTAGCATACTCTGCCACTCATCTAGAGTCCAGACATTTAGAAGAAAAATCTTGGGCTTAACTTTGGATTTTTAGTAGTGGGCCGTTACCTAATGTTTTTATAGTTACCGTTTGACTCGTAGGCCTAAGTCAGTTCGGTATGTTGTGTTTTTTGGATTTCCATCAATATAAAGCTTTGTGGTGCTTATTATATATACATATTAAAGAGGGACAATGTTGGGGAACAGTGAACATCCAACTTTTCTGGCAAAACTGGTCCTTTAGTTATGGGTGGTTTGCAAATTTGTGTCCTTATTTTTATGGGTCATATTTTGCGTGTTATCACCGTGGATTAGTGTCTTGGGTACGTGTTGTATTGCTGTGTCACCGCAGCCTGGACCAATCGTATTCGGATTTGTGTGCTTCTGCTTCACTACCGATGTCTGTTTCGTTTTCTTCACCGACTCTATCCACCGCCATCGACTTTATTGTCTTCCTAAATTCTTATTCTCTTTACTTTTTTTCACTGCCAGAAATCAGATGTAGCTACGATGACTTCCTCGATTTTGCTTTGATCTTTCTCGATTCGATTAGGGCTTTGATTTCCAACAAGCCACCTCTTCAAGTCGATCGTTTCCACCACCTCTACCGCCGCCCGCTTCACGTACTCTATAAACCCCACCTCATTCTTTCACCTACTATCCTTCACGATTTTTTCCATCCCTTGCTGTTCCTCCATAAATGTTTCAGTGATATTGAGTTTGGAGGTCAAAGTTAGTGAAAGATACCATAAACGAGACAGTCTCCGCTCCGCCGAAGCCTTCTTCTTGGATTTCAGCCATACCCATCTCCTGCGACACCGTCTCCGCCAAAGCCTCCGCCGGTGAGTCTGCCTCCGCCATATAGGATCCATCGACTCCCTATCCGCCACCTCCTTCTTCTTCGCGTCTACCACCAGGTTCGCTGCTTTCTTTTGTGTTCGATTACAACTTGCTCTTCGAATCCTCAATTTTCTGTTTCCTTTTCTGTGTATTTCTATGTTCGATTAGGGATTGGGTGCCACCGTCTATCAGAATCGGAGTCGACCTCTTCACCTTCTAAGGCCATTGTTGCTTATCTTCACTGCACTGGTTGTAGACGAAGGGACTGCGAAGGGATTGCATTTCTCATTATCGTCATTTGCATAAGATCTATCACAAAATCGATCCCAAACTTCCAAGAACAGGTATTTTTGCAATATGCTCCATCTATTGATTATGGATGGATGATGACCAATGATTGGTTGTATTTGTTTGTAGGTATACTGAACGATTCTTATGGTTGGCACCTGCTTCCTAAACCGAAAAATGGTTTGAGTGTTATTGTATTGGAATTGGGAGTGTAGATCCTTATGTGAGTTTATCTTTTTTGTTGTTCTTTTCATGCCCTAAATTTTAGCTGCCTCTAATTGCTTTGTATTTGTGGTGGGTTGATGTGATTTTTGAAGTAGAAAAGCTAGGGTTCTATAAACCCTTGTGTATTATTCCTTCACAGCTTCTGGAATGGCTCCAAGGTACTATCTACATCGTATCTTTCTTCTTGATTAAGTTTATTTACTATTTTTTTTATCTCTTTATGAGGTTTTGAGTAAGTGATGATGTTGTTCTAATTTACTTATCTCATGGGCTAATTCGTCTACAACTGGAAAACTGATTGAGATCATTTTCTGGTCAACGGAGTTTCCAACACCGATGTTTATGTTAAATAATCGTTTCAACACGGTGTAAGCTGTCTTATAGCCTAAAATTCTAATGATTGATATGTATTTTGTTTAAATTGATTTTTTATAGGTGACATAATAAGGACTTTGAAGGAGAATAACTATGAATATACATGTGGAAATGTTACTGTAAAGCTTACAGAAGCTTATGGCTTTTGTTGGGGTGTTGGGCGTGTTGTCGGATTGCTTATGAAGCCAGAAAACAATTCCCTCATCAGAAGATTTGGATCACTAACGAAATTATTCACAACCCGACTGTTAATAAGGTACTGATTTAGTTTCTTTGGCTAAATTCTGTAGCTTACAGTTTTTTGGTGATTTTCTTCCAATAATAAACATTTTTAAGGATCTTTTATTAGTTCTGTTTTCATTTGATCCGTGAATAGTGTTGTCATCTAAATACATTTTTGTTGATTCCTAAGTGAAAGTATTCTCTATTATTCCTACTTCCCTCACATGCATGTATCTTGTAAAACTTTACATTTTTTCAACAGATGAAGCACCATACGGGGTAGCATTTGTTCTTTTATTTATTTATTTATTTATTTATCGTTTTCTCTATATGTATCAGATGATCATTAAAGTTTTTAACTTTTGTAATGCTAGAGGCTAGAAGAGATGGAAGTTAAAGATATCCCAATTGAGGAAGGAGAAAAACAATTTGATGTTGTTGATAAGGGCGATGTTGTAATTCTGCTTTGTTTTGGAGCTGCAGTAGACGAAATGTTGACTTTGAGTAATCTTCAAGTTAATCAGGAATTCAACATCTATGAAGGTTCTAATTAAATAAATTATGAATTATTTCCATATTAAATTCATACATTTTTAAATAAATTATGAATGATCGAAATATCAATTTACCTTTTGTTTGGACGTATATTTGGTTACCACTTCTGTTTTAGTTGGTATTTTTTCTCTTTCTATGCGTATGTGTATTTATCAATGAATGTTGTGTGATTCGTGCACTGTGAAGGCACTACTGACTACTTCCAGAATAGTCATGGGATTATCTTTTTGGTTGATAGAAATGACAGTGATAGAGTTGTTGATGCAAGAGATGAGTTGCATAGGATGTTGGATGCTGTTTGTTCGGTTGAATCAATTAGTTGCACAACAAAACCAGTTATCAGACTTGATTTAAAATCTGAATACAACAAAAACTTGTTTATGAGATTGGCCTAAATAAAGCAGTTTTAACATGATCACATTTTGGACACTGGAAACCTTATTATGACCAAATAATTGAAACCGGTTACAAAGAGAACTGAAAAAACCTGTAGAGAACCATTGTAAACTTCCATTATGGCTACATTAAACCCTGTAAACTTTCTTTTGGTACCCTTTTCAAATTCAAAAACTCTTAACAAAAGAACATAAACAAGAAACAAAATCCAAACATATTTCAAGTGAAACCAACTCAGTTTTTCATCCCCAAGCGAAAACAAAATCACAGTTTATCAACACTTTAAACTCTCTCGTTCAACAGCAGAGAACAAAACAAGATACTTAAACTCAACAGTTGAATAACACAAATGCAACTTATTGCATATAGAGCATTTGCTATTTTTGTCCCTCTGTACAACAACCTCAAATCTCCTTCAACCTCCATGGCAGCCGAACCATAAAAAATTCCCCTTTTGCCCTTCTTGGCCAACGAATCCAGCTCCCTTAAAAAGGTAGTTCCACTTGTGACACCCAAGTCTCCAATCATGTCAAATTTTGATAAAATTCATATTTTCTCTATTCTATTTGTTATACTTCTGAGTCTTCAACTTCAGAGCTCAAAACAAAACTCGGGAATGCCAAAGTTATGTCCCTACAAATATCAAATCATTATGCAAAAGAAGTGACTGTTAAGAAACAGTATGGGCGTTTTCGTCATTTTGTCAACTTACTTCAAGTACGGGAGGGTCATGTTTTTTATAAGAGATGGATTTTTTGCTACAAATTGCTTCCATTCATCTTCATCTATCTTTCCATCCCCTTTAATATCTGCATCACTAAATGTTTTATCCACTATCATTTCAATAACTTCTTCAGAAAGCACCAAATCGGATTCATGTAACAGTGCTATTACCATCTCCTTTAACTGTATTTTTACAAATAAAAATAAAAAAATTTAGCTTCATCTTCATCATCAAGAATGTAAAAATACTAGTATTACACTAACCTCTTCTCTTTCAATAAAACCAGTACGTCTAAGATCATATAGCCTGAAAGCAACTGTCAAAAAGAGTTTAATGTCAGATTACACAAAAAATCAATGACCTAAAAAATCCAAAATGATTTGAGGAACTCACATTCGATTTTATCTTCAATCGGTGCATTTGGATGAAAAACACTTAGTGATCGAACAAATTCTCCACACTCAATAACTCCATTACGTTTCACATCAAACAGATCAAATATCTACAAAACAAAATTCAACAATTTTTTAGTAAAAAAAAAAAAAAGAAAAACTAATTCAAGAAGATTTACATGTGTTCTTCAAATATGACATACCCTGTCTGCAAAGAGATTTCGCATGTTTCTGTTCCTGAAGAGTGCCAGCTGGAATTCTTCCTGGAGAAGATATTTCATATTTGTGATGAAGATTAACACTAATCTACTTATATTATATGCAAGAAAATTGTAATTAAAATTAATATCTCTTCAAGAACTGAATACCTTGTGAATGAGGCCATCATCAATAATGGAGCTGCTCAGCTTCTTGAAAAGCTCATACAACGCCTCAACTTCACTCACAGTGACTGAAATTTTCAAGGTTAAAGGATATGTAAGTATTAAGAAGCTCTCTGAAGTGAAAATTTCAATCTCTTAATCTAATCCATGCACTTTATCCGAAGAACAAGGAAACCCTGAATCATGTTTATATGAAGATAGAAAATTAAAGATCATTTGATTTGTGAAGGATAAATTCAAGAACTCACATGGGGTTTCATTAGCGAGAAGAGCAGGATCTTCATACCCAGGGCTATGCTTAACGCCAGAGGAACAAATGCAACCCATCAAAATCGCTGATAAGTTGTTGAATTTTGAAAGATTGATAAGATGAAGATCATGCTAAAGATCTATATATCCCTTTTGATCTGCCAATGTGATTTGCAAGTATAACACGTTAATCCAGGAAAATAAGGATGACGTTTAATTAATTGGCTGTCGTTATATAACAATGAGATTTTGATTATAAGCATATGTCTCATTTAAACCATAGAAAAATAATAAATTTTTGGTATAAAAGTCAAACCAATTTGATGGCGATGTGAAAGATGTGTGTCCCTCCATAAACAATTAAAAAACAAATGAGAAAGCTACCCACTAAAAAGAAACCACAAAATCTTGCATGTAGATATTCAGCATTTATTGGGCCTAACTTGAAGTTATCATAAAACCCCAACTTGTTTAGGTCATGGGAACACCATATTTGAATATGTTTTGCATCTTCAAATTCTTGAGGATAATCATCATCAAAAGAGTACAAAAACAAAGGACAACTGGAATCCTTTTCAATGAATATACTATATAGTAAGGAAGAAAACAAAAGGAAGGTTGTAGGTTTTTGAAAGCACCATCTAATTTATTTTAAGGTGGTGTGCATAAGCAAACCTAAACTTATGCATACCAACAAATTAAAATATATTAAAATGCAAAGCATTCGTGAATTGACAAGCAGAAAGCTGGTAAGTCATAGCCCTCGAAATCTACAAAAAATTTCCAAAGTAAAAAATTTATAATCACAGATACTGATCAGAATTGCAACTCTATTGCAGAATTGCATATCAAGTTGGTAATCAGGACATGAGCAGACGAAACCCTTATTTTGTACATTTGTATATTATAAAAAAGAGATCCGATACAATCAAAATATAAAAAGCAGCAAAATAGTCTGTCTTTGAAAGTGATATTTTTAAAATATTAGCTGTAAAAAGTGGATGTTTCTGAGAATACCCTATTCGAATTCAAGTCGGTAGCTATCATTAAAATGTAAATCGTGAACAGAGAAATATCGTACGTTCTTGATCAGAAAATTTAAAAATGTGGATTTCCTAGGTTTCTGATTGCGAAGAACACACAGAAAATGGAGTTGTAGAGTGTTGATCTTAACGGATTAAACCCTAACTCATAATCGTCGATGTTTCTGAGAATACCCAATTTGAATTCAAGTCGGTACCTGAAAGGAGGAAATGTTTCCACAATTTCTCCAAGATGACACAAGCTGCAAATGCAGAGAAGATGAGAGAGGACGGCTGGCTCACTGGCTGACCTGCAGAGGAGATGAGAAGGATGTTGGTGGAAAACTTGAGATCTTTAATGGAGGTGCCGTGTTAACTGTTGGTGATGTATAGATTCATTAAATTAAAGGAAAAAAAGGGTAAAAGCAGCCATTCAAATCTTGTTGGATTCATGGAGTCTCGTGTCTTTTTCTGCGCATCACTTTCTGACTGCTGACCGACCTTTCTATGCTTCAATACGGGGAGGGGATAAAAAAACAAAAGGGATAATTATTTTAAAAGGCAATGTATTTTTCGATTTATACTTAGTCATTAAGTTTTCGTTCACATTTATTCCTTTCAATTTGTTAAACTGTACACATTCAGTCCTTATGATCGGCTACTCCAGGTTAGCCGGTAAAAATGACTTAATAGGGTAATACTCCCTCCGTCCCAATATTATTGTCCACAGACAAAAAACACATATATTAAGAAAAACATTAATTACCACTAACTTTATTTAATAAAATGATAGTTTGGTCATTACTTTGCATTTAATGTTCAATTAAATGTTTAGTTGGTTAAGTAATAATGAGGGAGTATTTTGGTAAAAATGTTATTTATTTTTAGAAGTGGACTATTATTTTGGGACAAATCAAAAATGAAAGATGGACTATAATTTTGGGACGGAGGGAGTATATTTTTCATTTTGTACACATTTAGTCCTTAATATTTTTGTACACATTTAATCCTTAATATTTTTTTTGCAAAATAAATCATTTTTGTTTTTGTACTCATTCAGTACTTATGAATGAAGGGGGTGTTTGGGAATACTTTTTAACCTCAGTAGTTCTTTTTATGAAAGTTCTTTTCTTAAAAGTTAAAAGGTAAAAGTTAAAAGTCGTTAAATTTTCAATTGAATTGAATAAGGAAATCAATTTTTTATAGACAAAAATGCAAAAATAGTTCTTGTGGTATGCATTTTTTGGGGGTTTTAGTCCAAATCACGATTTTTTTGGCTTCATGGTCCTTTTGGACTAGTTTGTATGTGAAAATAGTCTCTTCGAAAATTGAAATGACTATAATACATTTGGGGTATTTATTTTTCATTTTTTTAATTTAATATTTATTTATTTATTTTAACAGTTAAAAAATAATAGAGGACCACCTCTCTCTCTCTCTCTCTCTCTCTCTCTAAAAAAAACACATACAGAAACGGAAAACAAAATGCTAGAAAAATCAACCCAACAGCTCCATCAAGCTCCACCATTCTTGTTAATCCAAAAGCCGATTCACCCACCTGTTATCCCTTCATATTTCTCCCTTCCTATGATTTCGAATGGGGAATTGATTTTTGGGTTGTTCTTGATATTGGTTGGGTGTTGATTACAAGTTTTAATTTTTATTTGGGGATGAGTTAAGGGGGATATGACGATGGTGAAGAAGAACGGGTGGGAGGGGAGATGAGGGGTGGAAGCAAAAGACACACACATGGATTTTTGGTGTGACTAGGGAACCTTCATCCCATTTCAAAAACTGATGAAGATGAAACTTTCATCCCTGTTCAAAAACCATTATAGAACATCAACCAAATCAAAGATTTGGGTTTCTTGTTTCAAAACCCTTAGAAAACCTGCAACTAAATCAAAGGTTTAGTATCTAAAAACAAACTCATAAATCAAAGGTTGGGATATGATTAGCTCACAAGTTGATGCCCTTCGCAGAGGCGTGCAACAAGACAACCTCAAACTAGATGACGCTTTGGTCAAAAGGGAAATCGCACTCAATCGAATTTATCAGGTTTAGATATGTCTCTAATTTCATTAGGAACGAGTACTCGTTTGATTTCTGATTTTTGACATGAATTGGAACCACCGGCTCATTATGGTTCATCACCCAATTCAATCTAGTTATCAAGATAAATAGTGGATTCAACATTTTGGGAACACCCAATTTGTTTATGTTTGTTCTATGACAACCCGAAATTTCTATTCTGTACAACCATTCACTTCAATAGAAGTCAGAACTGTTTCTGCTAACTTTCAAGCTTTTAGGAATCAGTCTGAGTGTTTTAAAGTTAGTACTGCAAGAGAGATCTGGAGAGAGGATGCCCTAGGAGTTATTGTGAAACAATAAAGTCCCACAAACTTCAAAAGTTTGGAGTTTACGGCCCAAATGGTATTAGGGCCGTAAACCCTAATGACTATATAAGTTACACTTAGTTTATTTTTAACTTTTTTTCACATTTCCAAGTCTAGAACCATTTCTCTCTCAAGTATCATCCAAAGTTCTTCAAAAATCTTCAAGAAAGTAAGTGTTTTCTTCCTTGTTTAGTTGATATCTACCTTAATCTAGTGATCCTACATGATTTCATCCATGAAATCATTCCATTTGTGTAGATCTTCAAGTGTTCTTAGTTTCACCAAGAACACCAAGAACACACACTAGTGTTCTTGGACTTTTGGCACCCTTTCAAGCTAATCTATTGTAAGTACTCTTACCCTAGTGTGTTATAAGACCTGTTACACTTCTTAATCACCTAGAAAACATAAAGGAACTCAAGATCAAAGGTGTTTACGGTCCAAGATGTTCTTGGACCGTAAACCCTAATAAAGGGGCCATTATGTGCCTTAGTCCCTTACCAAGCCTTGGAAACTAGTCTAGATCCCATCCTTGAAGTGTATAGGACCTTAAACATCAAAAAGACCATAAACCATATGGGTTTACGGCCGTAAACACATGGAGAAATGGTCCATGGGCCGTAAACTCCATAAAGGGGTGAAATGTTGCCCTAATCACTTCCTAAGGCTTAGACATGAAGTAGGAATGCTTAGTATGACTTGTAAGGCTTCAAAACACAAAATGGTAAAAGTACCATGAGTTTACGGCCGTAAACTCATGGGTTTACGACCGTAAACTCCAAGGGTGATGGTCACAAAACCGTAAACTCCAAAAGAGTGTCCCCTTGAACCCTAAACTCAAATACAAGGTCCTACAACCCTTAGATGCAATCCTTAGTACTTATAACACTTGAATCAAGGTGTTTCCTAGTCCCGGAAGGTGTTTCCTTTCATATAGTTGTTTATAAACACTATATTCATGTCAATATGTGTCCTCATATGTCATTTAGGACCTATTGTGTCTCGGGACTTCATTCGTGGAACTTCTAATCCTTACACGCATACTCGTTTGAATCACCCACATCAGGTGAGTTCATACCCCGTAATGAATCTTTTAACTGTTTTAACTGTTTAAGGGGGGGAATACAAGTTGAACACAATGATAATTGTGTAAATGTTTGTTATAAACATCTTTCAAAATGATTACTTACGTTATTTATAAGTTGTCAAAACATTTCAAAAACTCTTTTAAAAGTTATGTTGTTTTATAGTTATACAAAACTTTGTTTTTAAAGTACAAACATAACTTAGTAGATAAACGAGTCTTTCCAGTAACAGTCCAAGTAGAACATTAGTAAGTTATAATAGGTATAGTTTAGGAGAATGCTATTCATTACTTCTAGTACAATGAAGCACACAAAGAGTCAATACCATACAGAACTTACAACCTACACCACTTTTACATATACATTTTCAACAACATTTTACAGCTTACTTACATCACTAAAACCTTATGAACTCACCAGCTTAATTGCTGATCAACTCTTTCAAATAACTTGTATTCTCAGGAGACTATTAGACAGGTGCTCGTGTTGGGGATTCAGAAGATGAAGCATTATAGCTTCAAAACACTTTCTTTTGAAATGAAATGGTTGTTCATTACTTGCTTACTATATACATATCTCGTGATACTAAACATGACGTCCTCCACCCCTGAACGATTCCGCCGTTCCGGTTTTGGGGTGTGACATGTTCTATGAATATTCACATCCATTGTTTATTTCAAGGATGTATGCCCGGAGGGTATTTCGTTCTCCCCAGTTATGATGATGGTTGGTCTTGGCTTGTTTTTTGAATCAGGAGGGCAACCATCTGGTCGACGACCTATATCTCAAATTTGGCTACCAGAGCCATCAATGTGTTGGTTGTTGTCATATTTAGAATCAGAAGGGAGTTTTTAACCAAAATGGTGTTTTTGAAAATTTTATTTACCATATAGGTATAGTTTTAAAAATATTTACCAATGAGGTATAATTTTTCAAAAAAAAAAAATTAAACCTTCAGTTTTCTTAATATTTTTACTGGCTTTTCAATATAATTTTTTTTGACTATTTTAAACATTTACCGATAATGTTTATAAATTTTTTTATACACACTATTATGTCTGTTCTTTTTAGTGTGTGTTTTTGTTGAATTGTTTAACTTAAGTTTTTGAGGTCAATGAATGTTATAAATTGGTAATGGAATCAGTATTGCTATAAACATAAGAGCTCACAACTTATGAATTAGAGGTTGTGACAGCTCACATTACAACTTGAATCACCAATCTAAAAGCAAAAAGCCAAAAACAATACACATCTAAGTCCAGTTAGTTATGATGATATTAAGATAATTGTTATTATTTTGTTAATTAGGTTCATGCAGAGCTTCTTCAAGCTATCAAAGATGCTGAAGAGGGGTTGTTTGCAAGTTCTTCGTTAACAACAACAATGTCCATTAGGTAGAAAATGTGGCTCGTGGTTTCATAAACAAATTAAGAAACTAGAAACAATGGATTGATACACAAATTAAAAAACATAACCACACCATCAATTTATATTCAACAACAAGACCATCTTATTCATCTGCTTGTATTAATCGGAAAATAGAAAATAAAAACATTGGTTTGAAGTTTCAACAAACAATTTTGATTCATGTCTGGTGAATTGAAATTCCAACAAGAACCGTGGATCTTGCAATTTAATATCAAATGGGTATACCTTAATCTGAAATCGAAAACAAAATTTCAAAAAACTAATCGTATTTAAGCTTTAGGGAACCGCAATCAAGAAATAGAACTGTCTGTTGTGGCCGAAGACTGAGTTGCCGGCGTAAGCTGTAGCCGATGGAAAGGGTTGAAGTCGAAAATTAAAATGCAGAAGGAATCGGTTGAAGTCGAAAATAAGACTTACGAACATTGGGTACTTGGGTTGAAAACAAAAGAAGACTATGCATGTTCTGGTGGATAGGACTCGCTGTAGTTTGCTGTGGCGAAGGTGGGCTCGCCGGCGTCGACTGTGACCAGAATCGAAGAAGACGATGTGAAGCCGGTCAGACCGCAAGGACACAGACGACGTGGTCAGGATGCGTTCTTATTTTTCCTTTTCATTTGGCATCTAATTTTGACTTTGTACGTGACTTTAACCCTAAATGGGAAATATTTTCAAAACAACACCTATATGGTAAATATGTTTTTGAGAAACACCATTCTAGTCAAAAACTCGAGGTAAGGGCAATGCTGTAGGGTTTGTAAGGAGAATGGGGAAATGGAGCTTAAGTAGAAATTGTTTGACATAGTTTAAATACAGATCAGGTGGATGAAATTTAACGAAGAGAAACAAGAAGAAGAAAATGAAAATTTCATGTGAACTCGAAAATCAAAAGTTGAGGATGAACTTTAATGTGGTTGTTTCTATGGTAAGAGAGAGAGAGAGAGAGAGAGAGAGAGAGAGAGAGAGAGAGAGGTGGGTCCTCTATTATTTTTTAATTGTTAAAATAAATAAATATAAATTTAAAAAAATAAAAGAAAAATGAAAAATAAATACTCCAAAGGTATTAGGTATTATAGTCATTTCAATTTTCGGAGTGACTATTTTTAAATACAAACTAGTCTAAAATAACCATGAAACCAAAAAAGTCGTGGTTTGGACTAAAACCCCAAAAAAATGCATACCACAGGGACCATTTTTGCAGTTTTGTCTTTTTTATATTGGTTTTAAAATACCAACGATTACGATTTTTATCGATTAAAATGAAAACGAACACGGTCCTTGACCTTGGCACATCTAAACTAAAAGCCTCATGTAATCATTTTTTTCAAACCACAATTGATATCTATTAGCAAATCCATATTGTTTTGTGACCTTTCCCATTTTAATCGGTAAATTATATGTAGTTGAAGTTGTGCTTTTAAGAAAAATAACTATAATAAGCTATTAGTTAGACATGACAAAGACAATGACGGTTTTTCTTATCATTTTAACCGATGAAAATCGTAATCGCTGGTATTTTAGAACCAAAATAAAAAGTTTGTTTGTTTATTGGATACAATTAAAAGTTTAGTGAACTAAAGAGAAAATCTCGGATTATTGTTTGTCATTTTAAGTCATTTTCCCAACCAAAAATAACCAACGAAATAGTAGTTAATTAAGGAAAAATATGGTTTCCTCAAGAAACCTACGGTTTCGTCAAAATCGGTTTAAATGAACTATGATTCAGAGGCATTGAGCAATTGTTTTGGAGCTCGTCTACTGTTTGAAGCCTCATTAGCCTAAAATATATAAATTTGAAAATTTCTATTTAGATCATTTTTCATTTTTGAAGCTAGAGAAATGTTATCAATGGCGGCTCCGAACAACAACCAGATATTTCTCGTATTCTTCGGGTTTTTTTTTTTTTTTGCTTTTTGTTGTTTACTATGAAATTTATTAGCATTGGGTTAATTTTTTTTTTGCAAAAAATAAAAATAAAAAAAAAGAGTAAATTACACGAATGGTCCCTGTGGTTTGGGGTAATCTGCGTGCTTAGTCCATAATTCTTTTTTTTAACTCGGATGGTCACTAAGATGTAATTTTGTTGCATGCTTAGTCCTCGTTAGACATGAAATGACTGTATTACCCTTCTTTATTTATTTTTTTAATTTATTTATTGCTTATTGTTTAATTATTTTACATATGTATTTAATAATTATTAAAACAATAAATGAATTAAAATATACCTAAACCTAACCTAAATCGACAACCACTATATACTTTACCCTCTCTTTTTTCCTCCCCTGCATCCAACATCACCGTCTTCCTGATCCCTTTCTTCCTCCGGCTATCAACAGTCGAAGGTTCTCCTTCCCTGACATCTTTCCATTCTATTTCTTAAACTCATCTGTAAGTTCAAGATGCGTCTAGGATTTTGATCGGAAGAGGGTCTTGATACCCATTTATTATTTTTGTAACCCATCTAGTCTTCATAACAGCCTCCGAAAACCACGATCTAAGGTTTTGATTTCATGATGGCTACTTTAGGTGGTCTAAATGGTTCGCTGGACCTGAATGAGAATGAGAAGGAAGGCTGACAATCTGGTGGTTTAGGGTGGCTGGCATTTTGCCAACGATGGTGGGCTAATATATTATGGTCCGATCATGTGAATGATTTGGGGTTTTGTTTTTTTGATGTTTGACGAGAGAAGAAAAAAGGTCGCTAGAAACATTCAGAGCTATCAATCTGCACTTGAAAGTCGTCGATCTAAACTCGAAAGATGTCATTGTTTGCTTCATCGATCTATACCACTGTCGGATCACCGGAAACCACCAACACCACCCACAAGCTGATATATCAATTTATCTCTGCCTCTCTCTCTTCTCTAAAATTAGAAGTCTTGAACCATAAATCAGAACACAATGGATCCCTTCAATGCCCTTCAACTTCGGCGACAATCACCACCTTCTCTCATCTACGTTAAGATCTATCGGAAATGTAATTTTTTGGGTTGATTCTAGTTTTTCTTTCTAATTTAAAGTTCTCGCTTGAATTCATAGTTTTGATTTTTGGATTTGATTTCTCGTTTGAATGGATTTTTGGTATTGAGCTTCATCTGGAATTTTTTTTTTATTTTTTTCCAGTGGGAGAGATGGTGGTAATTTAGTCTAATATAGAGGTGGTGGTGATTTCCAGTGACATAGTGGTGGTAGTTTACTCCGGGAAAGAGAAACCAGATGGGAGGAAGGATAATACATTTAACACTAAATAAATTAATAAACTAACAATAATATATAACTAGATTATGACCCGTGTAAAATGCGGGGAACATATAAAAATGTACATATAAAGATATAAAAAAAATTGGCACTATAACAGAAACAAAGTAACAAAAACAGACTTAGCATTATTGGTAACATTGAAATGTCTGAAATAAAAAAACAATGAAACACCTAAATATCTATAATTGTTGAAGGATCTCTTTGTAGACATAACTTTTTGTTTTATTAGTCGGATGACCTTTCTCGTCATATATGAGTAACTTCAATCATTTTTCACTTGTGACGCGAGAAACAAAAAACATATAACTGACAATGAGTGAAGACGGGCATACGCAAGTATAATCCAACATTTGATAATTATTGTCACTGACTTTTGTTAATGGCCATAACAAAATAAACAACTATGGGGAATTGTCTCCGCTAAAAACGGAATGAGATTCTTTTATTAGACGGAGTTAACTTCCTGCAAGGTATATAAGTAGTCTGATTAAAGAATCTAACATATATGATTCAGGCTTCAATGACTTGACTTCCAATCCTAACAATATGTAATCTAGTACCATTGCATAGTCCTTTGGTTTGCTCGATATTACGAAGTAACATGACTGGAACACCTATTTTTAGTGTAATTTATGGTTGGAAATTCTAGATGCCTAAAAACCATTCAACACAACTGAAGAGTAGATTGATTCTTCAAAAAAATCTGGTAACTCTATCTCACATAAAGAATTTGAACTTATATATGGTTTCCCTTCATCTTTTATCAATCCTAAAATGTAGTCATTGGTAGCATCGAATTCTTCATTTGTAGGTACCAAAATAGCTTTATCTTGAAAATATGATGGATCATTAAGATCGTTTTCAAATGATGGATATAATTGAATGAATATGGTCACCTGTAGAGCGAACAACAATGTCTTTTGGAAATTCAACTTCAACTTCACAATCATTAGGGCCACCAATATTACCTTCACTAATTTTAAGAATCCACTAATCAAATGCTTTTGTCTCATCCAAATCATTAGTTACACAACCAAACTAAAGCCTCATGTTTACGGTTAAACGTAAAACTTTACATTCACGCCATAATTCAATAGGGTAAGCTAAACAATTTACGATATACCTAAATAATCAAATGTATATCAACTCGATAACATTAATTGAAAATGTTCAAGGTTTAATGTTAGAAGTTTGATGTACAATTTAGGAATTGATTTTAGATTTACTACAATTCAAAGTTCATTGCCTGATTTGGATGATTACTCAAATTACATTGCTGATCTCAGTGGGGGTCACTAATATGGTTGATGGTTTGATCTTGGTCGATGTGATGTGTTCTTCTCAATCATGAAATCAATGTGGATAGTCCGCAGACCATGTGCTGAGTAACACCTAAGTGAAGCATTTTAACACATTTAGAACAACATAAATCCATTACCTTGCATGGGATAGTTGGGTAGGGCCAATCAACTATTACAGGAAGATCTTATTTCAGTAAATTAAGAACATTAGGTTCTGAATAGCAACATTGTTTTATATATTGATCACATTCTTTCTGGTAAAAAAACCCTTCAATGGTTTTCTCGTAATGATCATATGAAAGTACAAAACATGTCAAATGACATTTTAGCATTATTACATAAGTTATTTCATATGCTATTTTGAGAGCATCTAAATGGTGTTTAAGCTACTAAAATGAATTAAGATTTTGAATAAATTGGGTTAGTCAAAACTAAGTTTTTCTTTTTCTTGTTCGGGTTGTCATATCAAGATTTTATCCTTTTCCAAAAAAAATTCTCCACATATGTTCATCAAGGTAGGCATTCAAGGAATCTACCTACAGTTAAAGAATTCCAAAAAAGTTATTTTTTAAAAGTACGATGCTATTAATGAATTTTTTTTCAAAGTTCAACGCTATTAATGAAATTCGCTTCCAGAACATTGTCCTACAAATGAGCTTCAATGTAGGAAAATTTGAAATGTTTCAATATCATCTAAAAATAATCCAAAATAATATTTTTTTTAAAGTACAATGCCGTTAATCAACTTTTTTTTTTGCAAATTTCAATGCTACAAAACAAATTTTCCCAAGAAAATTGTCATATTAATGACCTACTAATTAACATTTAAATTTATTTATTACATAAATTGTTCACTTGTGAACAAAAGTACATAAATTGTCCATATTTGAAATGTTTTTTTTATATAAATGGTCTATATGAGAAAGAAAATGAAAATGTATTTTCCATTAACAAAATGTTTTCAAAAAAATCCTATTAATGAGCTCTAATGTACATAAAAAATAAAACTTTTCTAGATTAGCCAAAAAGAATACGAAAAAATCCTTTTTTGAAACTACGATGCTATTAATGAAATTTTTTTGCAAAGTTTAATGCTATTAATGAATATTTTTTTCCCAGAAAACAATCATTTATATGATCTTCAATATACAAAAAATATAACTTTCCATATCAAATAAAAATAATCCAAAAAAGTCATTTTTTAAGAGTACGATGCTATATATGAACTTTTTTTTCTTTCAAAGTTCAATACTAAAAGCAATTTTTTTCAGAAAATGCCCTAATATAAGGTTAAAATAGCATATTGTAAAATACTTATCGATCTACATGATCAAGAATTAAATATTTCCATCAATACCCAATAAGGCATATAAATCATGCCTCATTTTGTAATGAATTCCAACGCCCCACAATGTGGAATCCTCTCAGTGGCAACGTTCCAGAACTCAGACCACATTGGATAATCAATATGAGGAGAATCTGCAATAAAAAATAATAATTGTCACCATCTTATACAAATATTATAGATTATTGGGGTGTTAGATAGCGTAATAACTTGCCAACAAAAAAAATACCAACACCTTGTAGAAATCACATGTATAACATTTAATAAAAATACAAAAAATGTTATAAAAAATAAACTATACTTATGATATCTCTTCTAAGGTACATATGATTATTGAAATTAATGCCAACAAAAATCTTCAATATTTAAGTGGCTCTAAATACAACTACCCTCTAGTTTTAGGGCCCTTGACTTCACCCCACTCCCAAGCAGAAACGGTCCCTCAAATACTCTAAAAAACCTGAAAGATTAAAATATACACACAAAAAGATGAAAAGGGTAAAATGAACTTTCAAATATAACAACAATATTTTATAGACAATACTACAGACAAGCTAGAAACATGCAAATAGAGATGAAAGAACATCATAATTAGATTAACACCATACACTCATTTAGTTTTATCTTTCTTCTTCCCTTATAGGAGTTCATAAATCATTTTCTATTGTATGATAGATTTTTGAATTACTTTTTTGAGATATGTGAGGTTGCAAAGAATGGAACAACAAAGAAATGGAATGGATAGGTAATCGTAAAAGCAAGATAATAGAATAAGTAATTCCATTCCAGAAACATGTTTGGGAGGCATGGAATAGAACATAATGAAAATTTCATACGATTTTTATGTTATATATTGCAATTTAAATTATAAAGATAATCCTTCACATATCTTTGTTTAGTTACTATTATGTAATTAAAAATGATTTATAGCAACTTTTATACTAACATCTTCTCTTATTGCTGAGAAAACTTTGATACTCACAATGTTCCTAACCCTATTTTTAGGAGTGTATGGTGTACCCATTTATCCTTGAGAAAGTAAACTCAATAAGAAGATTCAAACCTGTTAAACGAAAGAATAAGGTTGTGAAAGGTTCTTACTATGCTTCTCGGCATGCTCATACAACGTAAGTTAACCAAAAAAAACTCTGCTAATTAACCAAAATTAATCAATCTCAAACATTTTCCACTAAGATTTATCCATGTAATATATTTACATAGTATACTAAAACTTTGTCTTTTCTTTGCTATTGAGTCTAAAAGGTGTTTTTTTATAATATTAAAAAAGGATAGGTGAATAACTTATTTCTGAGAGCCCAATTTGTATCTTTAAAAGATGTTTTTTTACAATAAATCAAAACACATATCACCACTGGGTTTCGCTGAGTTGTAGAATATGTGGATCACTCACTGGTATAAGGGTTTAAATTCCATCTCCAAATCCATGAAGGGATCGAATGGGTAAAGCATTATAGATATTGACTCGAGTATATCTTCCATTCATGACTTGGTAAGCCACAAAAAAATCATTGACTAAATGCATATACAAAAATGTAAAAATAGAAAAGAAAATCGACATATACAAATTCACTACCTAGTGGACATATCTTCCAAATCGAAACAATAGATGGGAGGTAGCGGTGCTGCTGTGTCCATCCTTTTGCTCTCCAGATATCTATAACTTAAAAAATCAAAATCAACAATACATATCATAAGAACAAAAATCAAAGCAGATTCAGAAAATGTAACCATTATGGATTTAAACTTAAATCGAAAGGTTTTGTAGATTGAAACTTCATAGTTGAAATATAATAAAAGAAACATAATCTAAAACGTACCCAAAATCGATCTAAACTACGATCAAATTAAACTAGAATCCAAAGAAATTTATCTCTATATCATTCCTCATTCTTTCATGATGATCGAACACAAGACTGATCTACACATATCGAAGCTACATATATTTTATTTCTTCTTTCCCCCATTTTCTTTCCCACTACAAAACATAGGTTAGATAAATTATGTAAAGAAAAAAGGGAGAGAGGGTAGGGGTACTGGTAATGAGGAATGGAGCGGGGCATTTTTTCATTTTATTTTTGGTGAGATTTAATTGTTATTAATAAAATTTCTAATTTAATTCATTTTATTTTTGGTGAGATTTAGTTGTCATTAATAGAATTCCTAATTTAATTCATTTTATTTTTGGTGAGATTTAATTGTCATTAATAGACTTCCTCATTTAAAACGTAATATAAGTTTTATAAAATTTGTGGACAAAAATAAAGAGGTTGACAAAGATGATGTTAGTAAATAATCCAATGGTGGAAAATATAGGATTGAAATGCAATCAGTGGCCCTGATTTCTTCAATTTAGAATTTAAGATTCTCTTTTAATAATATTTAGAGATAAAACTAAAAAGAAATACATTTAACAACAAATAAATTAGAAAAAGAAGTTAGTAAGGGTAATACAATCATTTCACGTCTGACATGGACTAAATGTGCAACAAAATTACATCTTACGGACCGTTTGAGTTAAAAAAAAAGAATTAGGTACCAAGCGCGCAGATTACCCCCAAACAATAGGGAGCATTTGCATAAGTTACTCTAAATTTTAATGTACGTAAATGATAACTAATGACGTTACCTCGAATTTGGTGAAAGACATCCGAGTTGAGATACGAAGTAAAAAGCCATCGGACTCCGAGTATGAACTTCTGGCCGAAGTGTCGAATCTCTAAGGTCGGTCGACCCCAGGCTTAAAAGAAAGCCTGATATGTTACCTTATAACCCGACATTGGACTTTATTATCCGAAGTCGAGCAAAAGCAAAGAATCTACTTAATTGACATGATCGATCCATTGTTTAGTCTAATCATTCGTACTTGACCTATAACTAGGAAACGGGCGCCAACTCGTTACCTTGTGAGCAACAAAGGTATAAAAGGAAGAGCCTGATGGACAAGGTACACACACTAGCATTTCATTTGCATATGCTTTATTCTTTACTCTCTTTTTAAAGGATAAATATTAACTTGATTGTTGGAAAAATCTCAAGGAACCCCAGGATCCAACGAACAAACTTTTGTTGCAGCCAGGTATATAGGTCAAACTAGCCTTTTTGTTCATATCTACAAAACGACAAGATACTTAGGTGCAACATTTGCTGTCATCCGTAGAGTCTGTTACGACTAGCCATGATTGAATCTATAGTGACTCCAGTCAAACGTAGTCCTATTCGACAGATGCAAACCATGGAAATTGGAAGTATAAATCCAGTTACAAAGAGCACTACAGTTGAAACTAGTTACATGGACAAAGAAAAATAAGAATTTGAGGAGTTCCAGAAGTATCTCCAAAGGAAGGAAGAAAAGCAAGCGCTAAAAGAAGTGACGAAGTAACTTGTGTTTGTGCACACGACGGACACAAATACCTCCCAAGAAATAAAAATGGAACTTTTGACCAAAAGTCAAACCAAGCCAAAAGTCAACGGTCAAAGTCAAAGCCAACAGCTTAATGTCAACTTATCCATCCTCACGTCGTGACAAGCCCTTGGTCACACCGTGAGATCTCATTCGATCCAATTCCAACTCATTCCGACTCACCCTGGCCAACTCAGTCAAGAAAAGTCAACGGAGCTGACCCCACGTCGTGAGAAGTTGCCTCTCACATTGTGTTCTCGAAGAAGATAACCACAAAACGGGGTCATGCAATCCTCACGTCGTGAGACCCCCATGTCTCACATCGTGAGAACAGTCTGAAGCAAAAAGTCCATCTTTTAAGTCCTTAATCCATTAAGCCTTGCACTCCAAGTTTCTAGAAGGTCTTATAACTTCTTAATACACTAGAAAGTCGATGCTTTTAAGACATATATGTCCAATACATGTCTAGATCTCATTTAGGTCAAAAGTTGAAGAAGAAGGCATCCAACTTTCATTCAAAGTTCCAAAACTCAACCATTCTCTAGATCTGAACTCGGAGACATCACTAAGGCCCCAATAACCCACAAAGTTGCCAACTTTATGGTTTCTATTCATTCAAACATGCACATCCAAGAAGAAAAGTGGGACAAAACTTAGATATATTCTCATATAACCATAAAGTTAGGAGCTCTAACACTTACAATGGTCCAGAAACAAAGAAAGGTGATGATGATGATGATTCCTTACAAGCCATAACACAAGACCACCTTCTTCTTCTTTTTTTCTTCTTCTTCCACACCAAGAAAGGCTCTAAAACCACCAAAGATCAAGCAATGACGGGCACTAGGGTTTTTCTGAGGTGAAAGAGGGTTTGGGGTTGATAAGAAACCCTAAAATGAGGTTAGATATACTTAAATACGAAGGAAACCCTAAAAGATCATGGGCTTGGGTTGCATCACTCCTCACATCGTGAGTTCTTATTGCTCACGTCGTGAGCTCAGTCTCGGACAAAATCTTCATGCAACCCATCTCACATCGTGAGCCTCTATGGCTCACGTCGTGAGGAACATTTTTCTCCAAAATCCAACCTTTTGACTCCTTGAAACCCTAATTCGATTCGTCCTGGAAAAACGGGTGTTACAAATAACATGGCAATATTTTGATGTGATATCCATGTGGGATCCAACTTGGCAATTTGGGTTCATATATAGGGTTTGCAACATATTTTATTCATAATATCTTCTTCTCTTATTCTCTTCAGAGTATCTTATTAGAAAATAGAAATTGAAGGTCGATATGGTGGTTCAAACTCATACACAAGTCAACTAATAGGAGCAGTAAGCCTTTCAGGAGATGTTATTGTGTTTTAGAAGCCTCATTTGCAATCTATGTGAGTGATAAAGATCCTTTACGAAAATACTTTTGTTGACAGTATTTCCTAGATGATAAAGAAGATTGTGGAAAACCTAACGGAAATAAGAATCTAGTCAATACAAATAAAATTTTTGGGTCTGAAACAGCAACAACATCAACCCCAAAATGGTAATCAAGTTTGACATGACCAAATGACCATACCGACCAAATACCAAGTAATGTACAATATTACATATGTGCTGTAACACCCCGTTTATTAAATAAATAAATGAGTGTATAGTAGCCCAAAAATCAATAATTATATAACAAGGTGTTGGTCTCGAGGAGTTAATTGTCATAATTTTAGAAGGCAGGGATTAAAGTGTAAAATTCGAACTTAATTTGTAAGTATTTATGAAGGCAGAGACTAAATGGTAACTTCCGAGACTTAATTTGAAGAAGTTTTGAAAGCTAAGGGCTGAATGGTAATGTATGGATTTCATTTGAAAATAAATTGTAAGGGAGGGGCTGTTTAGTAACTGTTGGATTAATTATGAAAAGAATTATAGGATCAAGGGTGTAATAGGTAAATATGGGAGCTATTTTGAAAAGGTTTTTATGGAAGAGGGACCAGTTATGTTGTTATGGGAAATGAGTTTAGGGGCGTCGGGTATATAGCTCATGAAACCCTAACCCTAAGGAAGGTGTTGCAGCCGCCAACCCCTAAGCATCGGTCGCCATTTCCCTCCCCCCTTCTTCTACTTACAGCGCCGCCACCACCCTCCTTCTCCATTCTCCGGTGCCGCCACCCCGTCACCGCCATGTACGTTGCTGTTGTGAACCGCTGCATCTCAACCGCCGATAGCCGCCGCCCTATCGCCATCTTCCGACCGCCATGCACGTTTTTCCGGTCAGCCGTAGCCGCGATGTGAGCCCTTGTCGCCTTGCTGCTGTCACTGCTGCCATTTCCGACGTGAGGTGAGGCCAAGAATCAGAGCCGGACGTCGTGAATCTTTGTCGTCAACCTAAGTCGTCGGGAATGCTTTTCTGCCGCCGTGAAGGGTGGCTGAGCTCGTGGAACCATGAAGGGGACGCTTCGTATGGCTGTAGTAGGAAAGAAATGTCGGCGTGGGTATCTTCTCGTGAGGAGTCGGAGAACCGTCGTTGCGGCTACCGGAAGCACCGCAGCTGCCACCGTTTTGTGTTGTTGTTGCCACCGTGTGCCACCAGGTGGGTGGTTGGGGTCGTTTTGTGATCAGTTAGGTCGTATGTGTTTATTTTAGTAAAGTGGTGTTGGGACGTTTGGCCGGAATTCCCAAGATCAGCCACCGCCACCACCGTGAGGTGATGGCTGCCGCCACGAGCCACCGTCGGCCACCACTAGAGTGGCTGTGTGTGTGTTTAGGTTAGTTAGTGTGTGTGTTTATTTTTGGACTTAAAGTGTTGTAATTGTAATTAGCATAAGAATAATGAAAAGAAACTCAAAACCACCACCGTAAGGTGGTGGCCGCCGCCGTGAGCCGCCGTTCACCACCACTACCCGAGGTGGTAGTGGGTGGTGCCCGACTAGTGAAACCCTAAGGGGCCTAATGAAACCCTAATGGGCTTAAAGATTTAGTTTTGGGCCTATTGGGCTATGATTGGGTGGGAAACCCTAATTAGGGTTTAGAAAACCCTAATATTGGATTTATGGGCCTTGGACTTATTGGGACCCACATTTGGGCCATTGGATTGGAATTGTGAATTACACCAAATCACACCATATGATTTATCTAGTAGAGTGATGGACTTAATGGATTAAGTCCTTAATGGGTTAAGTGAGAAACACTTAACCCTAATTGTCATTTTATGTGAAACCCTAATTTCACTTTGGCCTTGAGTAATTGGGCCAATAATGGACCATCCAAGAATGATCATATGGACTAGAATATTTAGATGGGCTTTAGGGTAAGGTCCATATGAGGGTTTGAGCCCAATTTGGATAATTGGGCCATAGTTGGGCCTTGGTTCATTATTAGACTTTTGGGCCTTTAGATTGGGCCTTGGGCTTGAGTGAAGCTAAGTTAGGGGTAAAGTAGTCTTTTACCCCAAGCATGGACTTATGGATATGTGCTGGAACCCAATCATTAATTGGGTGTTATTTTGATGTTGACAGATTCGGGAATCTGTCATCCAGCAACTAAGGTTTTGTCAGCAGGACTTCAGCAGTGTGAGGTGAGTTCTCTTCCAGTAGGAACGGGTCTAAGGCACCAAGGCCGGCCCATTTGTGTGTGATTATATGTTCCGGGGTTAGCCCGATGTAGGTTTTATGTTCCAGACTCCCGTGTGATGTCGGGCGGGGCCCGATGTAGTTAGAATGCTTGATGTCTTTGTGATTCTTGCATGTATCTGATTATGTGTTCCGGACATTGGTCTAGTGTCGGGGCAAGCCCGAGGAATGTTAGCTTTCATGTTATGTTTATGTTTATGTACATGATGTCGGGTGGGGCCCGATGCCGGACTTCGGTCCGATGCGGGGCAGGACCTTGATGCAGTGGGCAAGGCCTAGTATATGTTGTTATGTGTTTATGTTATTTGCATTATTGATGTGTTATATGTATATCGGATTTCGGTCCGATGACGGGCGGGGCCCGATGTAGTGGGCAAGGCCCAATTTATGGTATGTGGTAGTATGGGGAGACTCACTAAGCTTCGTGCTTACAGTTTTCAGTTTTGGTTTCAGGTACCTCGGTTTTTAAAAGAAGAGGTCGGGAAGATTGCAGTGCACACACCATTTGTTCAGTCTGGGATGTTTATACTCTGATATATTTGAAAGTTGTTATGATATTTTGAGATACATTGTTTATGATTTTTATATGACGTTTGATGACTATGGTTTTATTATTAATGGTTTAAAACGAAATTTTTATACTGTATTTTTGGGATGTTTCAAGTTGGTATCAGAGCCTTGGTTTGAGGGATTCGGGCACACTCTCAGGTGTGTCTGGACTCAAACTAAGGACTTGGTATTAAAATTTTCAACAGAAAATCATTTTTATAAAAAGAATTTTGAAATGAGAATAGAATTTTGAAAAAGAAGAGAACTTTGAAAAGAGAAAAGGGTGTGGTGCATGCAATCATCCGAGCTCAAGTAAGTACTCCCAAATTACCCATACAAGTTTATGTTATGTTATGTTATCAGCTTATGAGAACTGCATGCTAGTTAGGACTAAGGATCTAGGAAGGATGCCTTACGTGCCTATTATATGTGTATCGGCTTATGATAATTGCTTGCTAGTTAGGACTAAGGATCTAGGGAGGATGCCTTTTGTGCCTGTTATATGTATCCCAACTTTATGAACTGCATGCTAGTAAAGATTAGTCAGGGATAGCCTGAAAGAGATATGCTTGATTATGTTTACTCGATGCTCGAATGTTTCTTGCTTTGTGCTTTTAGGAGTTCTAGTTATATTTTACTAACTAGTAAGTGAATATGTTACGTAACATATTGCGAGGATTAAATAATTTTAGAAGGTTAGGTCTAGCTCTATTGCGCAGCTCTTGTTTGAGTCCAACCGTTGTAGGGCAGGATCTCTGATTCGAAGAATTGTCTAGTTTTAGTGATATGTAATAGTATGTACGAGCTAGTTAGGGGGAGGTAGCAAGGACTTCTTATGCAACTGATAGTGGATAGTGGTTTGGTGGTTACCCTAGGGCAAGCCTAAGAAGAGTTTAGTATGAGATCAACAGTGGTAGTAAAAGGGACTTGGTGGAGTCGAGGCAGTTCTTGAGGAAATTACGGATATATGTGGAAGGTAGTATGGGCCCGTACTACTGAAAGCAGAGGATCTGTACTCGAATCAAGGAAGGCGGAGATGAATCCAGAGAACTTGTAGTGTGTGAGATCCCTCGAGTTATGATGAGTATTATGATGTTAGTGACGGTATATTACCGAGTATAGTGACGTTACGAGATAGACCAGATAGCAGTTTTGGTGCCGGCGAGGGATCAGGCTCGGACTCTAGAGTCGGACAACTTGATGGTCAGATGAGGGCGTTCATTCCATCTGAGAGTACGCGCAGTATCATTGACCAGACTCCCGTGATCTTCAGTATGATCAGGGAGGGAATTTTAGAGAGTTGTGATGAGAGGATGAGTGCATTCTGCACTGAGATAGCAGTCGGGATGGGGATGCGTACACTGATGATTCGAGAGTTCAGAGCTTGAGAAGCTCCAGATTATTATGGGTCTGGGGACCCCATTGCTAGCAACATGTGATTGGCAGATGTCGCCAATATTTTTGTACTAGCCGTAGTCTCGAAAAGGACAAGGTTCGACTTACTTCCTGTCACCTGAAAGACAGAGCACGTGATTAATGGAGAGAGTTTGGTAGTGAGTTGGGTGATGATGCGGTTGATGCTATGTCATGAGATGAATTTTAGACCAGATTCCAGACAGAGTGTGCCCAGGCGATTGAGGTGGAGCAGTTGGCGCAAGAGTTGTTAGATCTCCGCCAGACTACGGAGACTGTGGCAGATCACTGCCAAGTCTCGGGAGAGAGAGTTTAGTTGGGTCCACAGTATGCAGTAGATGAGGAAACGAAGAAGGTAAGATATCAGGACATACTGCAGAATCATAGAAGGAAGATAGTGAGTATCTCGAGGTGCAAGACCCTGAGTGATATGACTTCTAGAGCACGAGAACGGGATAGGGACTTGGAGCACATTGGTTAGAGGGAATCAGATCAGTTTCTTATACTGAAGGGTCTCGGGAGGAGACCCAAGATTTAGGATTATCTTTTGAGAGGCCAGCAAGACCAGATCTGGTGCAGTAATTGCGGGAAACTGCATAAGGGAGCCTTGATGGGTTTTAAGCATTATAACATTCCTATGGTGTACATGCAACCCTATAAACCTTGGATCTATGTTTTCTCTATTATACATACAAACATTTAATATTCCAAGGTTTTATCCTAACTAGAATAATATGAAGTAACTATACTACAAAAGCCTAGTTAGATAACATACCTTTTGATGTAGCTTGAAGTCTTGAACTTTAAGAGCTTTGCCCCAATAGTGTGGAAGCCTCAAGTGGAATCACAAATCACCAAAAACACCTTGGAAAACTTGAGAGAATAGTAAGCACATTAGAGATTGGCCCACTCTTGTTTACTCACACACTAGTGTCATTTCATGTGCCAAAGACCTCTTTATATAGTATGGAGGATTAGGTTTATATTCATGTAAACCCTAATACCCATGACCTTTCATTTCCATAGGATCCATGGGTTAAAAACTCCATGGACTATCCATGAAAGCTTAGCCCAACCTAAATGAACTTGGCCCATGCTATATATATAAGAGTCCATATTTAATTAGTTCTCTTTTGATCACTAAATTAATTCTTGATCAATAATAATTAAATAATATGATTCCATATTAATATATCATAACTTATAATAGTTATGGGCTTAGACATCTAATCCAACAGTCTCCCACTTGGATAAGTCTAAAACTATTATTGCATATGAATCCAAGATCCCGACTAGCAATTGTAGCTCTTAAAGCCGTTGTTGAACTCTGACCTAGTCAAATGACGTGTCCATTAGATAAAAGATCATATATTCCTCCATTCTATATATCATATGGACTGAGACATAGATTATAATCATTCTCTCTGTCCATTTGTTGTTTTCCGATTTCCGATTTATGACGACTGACTAATTGAACAAATCAAATCAGTCTAGGCTTGGCCAAGCACTTAGGGGTGTCATCACTAAATCATCGAGGGGCCCACATATATCGCTTTTATCCCTCCAAGGGTAAAAGGAATGGATAAACTTCGACTCATATGCTTGTCCTACTACTTGTTGAATCATACACAAAGGTACGTTTTATAACATCAAGTTACTGATACGTTTTTATGCAATCTGATGGGTTTTGAGCACTACAACATTCCTATGGTGTACATGCAAACCCTAAAGCTTTGGATCTAGTTTGTCTAATGAACATGCAATAATCATCCAAAGTCATAAACCCTAGATCTAGCATGTGATAATCAATATAAACATAAGAATAGGGTTTAGATCTTACCTTTGATTGTTATGTAGCAATAACAATATATTCCTTCTTGTAATTGGCTTCTAAAAGCTTAGAGTCACAAATGTCACTCCTCTAAAGGCTCACAAACACCAAGAGCAAGAGGATGAAGAAGGAGAAGAGGAGAGGCACTCAAAAACGTCTAGAAACCCTAAGGAATTAGTTGTCCATGTTTTTGGTGCCCTAGGGGTGCTTAAATAGTGAGGCTATTAGGGTTATCTAACAAGAAAACCCTAATTTGATTGCTTAGGCCCTAAGCAACCCATGGCCTCCTCCTTTAGAGGCCTTGGACGATTTCTAATTGGTTTCCCCATAGATTTCGTCCACCCCTCTAATAAGAAGTCCATTAGCCCAATATTCAACTATCACACAATTAATAGTTCTAGTCCCCTAAGTTTAATTAATCTCTTTTAGCCACAAAATTAATTATTAATTAATTATTGACTAATATTAATTAAACAATATGATTTCTCCTTTAATATATTGTTCTCATAATATATTAATAAATCATAATTAATCCCCTCTCTCCATAATTCATCCTATCAAGTTGCTTTGGTGAAGGCAACCCAAAAGGACCATGCACCATCGGGTCAAGTACATACCAAAATAGTTATGGACTTAGACACTAATCCAACAGTCTCCCACTTGGATAAGTCTAATAACTATTCTACGTATGACTTCAGATCCTGATCTGCAATCGTAGCTTTCAAAAACCGCTGCCAACTCTGATCTTATCAGATACGCGTTCTTTAGATAAGGGATCATATATTCCTCCATTTTAGATATCGTATAGACGTGAGACATGGATTGAAATCATTCTCTCAGTCTATGTGTTGTTTCCTGATTTTCGATTTATGACAACTGACTAATTGAACAAATCAAATCAGTCCTGGCCCGACTGAGCACTTTCCTTTGTCATCACTAAATCATCGAGGGGCCCACAGATATCGCTTTTATCCCACATTGGGTAAAAGGAACGGATAAACTTCGACTCAATGCTCGCTTGTACTCACTCACCGAATTACACACAACAATACGTTTTATAACACCAAGTTACTGGTGCGTTTATATATCATCAATGTGTAACCGACTCGCAAGATACAACTCACACATCTCGGTTTTAAGAATATAAGATATTATCGTCTCACCAATCACTCGTGATAAAATCGATGAAGCGATCCAAGTGAGTGTGGGTTTAATCCAATGCTCAAATCATATTCATAAGCAATCATGGACGTTGTAGCAAACTTTTGCTATGTCTAATACACTTTAGACAATCTACACACCAATTCATGACAATTTTCTTTCATACCTACTCCCAAAGTATGAGCGACTGTGGAACGTTCAAATAATTCGATTATTCTCAAATAACTCAATTATTTAGGAAGTCAAAACATGCAAATTGAAACACAAGAATAATACTAATCTTATATGGCCCCAAACTTTTGAGTATAAATAAAACACTTTTATTTAATCACCATATTGATTACTCATTATTTGTTGTTTCGGGTAATCAACTTCTTACTTGAATTATAACAACAATTGTCCCATGCTCTTAGCATGCACACTATGTTTACTTATGGTCCTTTCTCTGTGAAATAGTATAATTGAATAACATTTTCAATCACACTCATTTTACAATTCCCAATCCTTACCACAAATGTAAGAATACCAAATTCTTGCCACTTATAGAATATGTTAGATTCTAACACTTTATGCAACGGTCCTTTCGTAATGTCATAGCACCAAAGTCACAAAGACTATTGCCAATGAAATTACAAAGTCCTCTATTGGAGATTGTTGCAAGACAATTCCATAGACACGAAGTCTCACATTCAAAGTACATTCCTTTGAACATCCTTCTTGCATAAAAGTTTCTAATCTAGACATAAATTCTTAACGTCCAACTCCCAATATGGAAACATTTCCATATTTTCCATATGACAACTCATTTTAAATAGAATCTTATCTATTCATAATAATGTCAATATGGTCCATCCATGACTATACTTCTAACTGTCTACAAGTGACTAATCTTTGGCGAACCTTAGATTATCCTTGACAGTTGTTTAACTAATTCAGTCAAATCCGATTCTAGTCCTCTTTCCCTCTTAATGCCCTAGGCATTTGGAAAATTTAGAACATCTGAATATTACAACGACATGATACTTTACCAGTTTTCTGCTATAATATTTCTATTTCTATTTGTCATGTTCTCACAATTCGAACTATGAAGAGGGATGCCATAATCATATTCGAGTGTGAGAACGCAACAAACACTTCCATATATAGAATTCTCTTACGTTGAATCCTTTCAACATAACATTCATATATCTTTTTGACTAAATTTAATTAAAATTTCTCGATCTAAACCTTTAGATTTGAAACGAAGTATAATATTTTCTCCCTTAATTATAGCAAAACAACTTTTCAACCTATGCAACTTTGCAAAGTGAAACTTTTGTTTTCTATAATTAATATCGCTAACTTGCAATAATAATCATGCTCCCACTAACATGATGATTATATCCACACCAGTATAACATTTATGCTCCCACTAGCTTTGACACGTATTCAGAAAATAGTTGGATTTCTAAAAGTCAATACTTATTGATTTTTCAAAGTTCATATTTCCAATACAATGTGATTCGATAAGCCTTTATCTAAGCTTCTCAAATTCACACACCTTTCCTTAGATAGCTCACATGTGTGTCTAAACTAATTCAGAACTTATATTACTAAGTCCCAAATGTTCAGACTAATTGCCAAATCTCACAATTCGAACTATGAAGAGGGAAGTCGTAATCATAATCGAATTTAAGAATGCAATTTACATAATCGCTATCTCCTTAAAATCTCTCTTAGTGAAAGCGTTTCCTCACAATCATTTTCATGAAGGAGAGAAACCTTATGACACTTAGATTTTATGGTGCATGTGTTCCTATCCATGAAAATTTGTCATAAGCATAATTGTAAGATAATGTTCGTGACAAATTCAAACTCTTATGGACAGAACTTGTTCATTCTTAATTTCTTGCCATCAAGGGTCCCACCATTGCTTCCAAGTTATTTAGCAGCTCACATATGCCAGTCAATGTACTTTCATTGATCAAGGTGTTTGCCCTTATGCATTCAATTGAGAACTCGTAGAACTCATATGCATAATCACTCAACTGGATTGGCACAGAAATAAAATTTTGTCAACACGATAGGTTACAATCCTCAAGTCGTGTGCTAGTGTTTAATAGGTTTACTTCTTGATTTGTTCTTGCAACTTTTCAAGAACTTTAGACTCCCACTGACCTCTTGACATATAAAATTCTCTTATCAAGAAACATTTCTTGACAAAACAAATATTCAATAGTCAGTGTGTGTCTTTATCAAGACAAACCTATACACAATTTGGTATTAGTTGGTCTTTTTCTTATCCAAGACATCACAACTTACCAATTTCAAATGTGCAAGAGCAAGAAAACTTTTCCCTACTTCACATTTGATGAGTGTGTTAAATTTCTTAAGATGATGTCACTCAAATCACAATTTTGGAGTACGACTCTAAAACTTGTTTTTGGAACGAAGTATGATTCATCTTATTGACTTAACCCATTTTGACAATTCTCGACTCCTCTTCTTAGCCATACTGGTGCCCTAAGGTGTCCTTAGAGGATGAATTGTAATATGGTTCTTAAGACGATCATAAACATGATACAAAAGTACTCTCCCTTCTTCTTAGATTGGAGAAACTTTTATCTTTCTTGCCCAATTGATTCTTCTTATTCGTTCTGCCATTCATTAAAACTTTTCAATGATTCAGAATCATACTTAATCTTTTAAGTATAATCATATTTACTAATCTTTTAGCAAATCATAACGAACATTTTATCGTTCTTTGTGGTGGACTTGACTAGTGCACAACATTGTGTACCAGATCTCATTATCCTTTACTTGACTCACATACTTATGTGAACAAGGAATTAGTCTCAATTTTATAAATACGAAGGTTCTCATTCGTCATACAATACTAGTTGCATGATTCCAAGTTTCTGTCCAATTGAAACTTGGGCGATGAGAATCTTTCCTCATTAGGTAAATTTCTGACATTACCACAAATAACATAACTAAGAATCAAATCCATTCACAATATTGCTAACAATAGAACCATTCAAACACCAATTTTCATAAAATCCATGGCAAGGAAACATAAATAAGATAAATCAAAATTTATTTTATTGCGGAAAAATATTGTCCTTACAATGCGATTACAAATGAAAACTATGTAAATATTACTTAGCAATCTATTCTAACTCTAAAGTAGTAGCTTTAATATATAATCCTTGAATCATGCGATCAAAATCCATTTCTTCGCGATCAGACTCAGTTTGCTCCTTCCTTTAAGCTTCCTTTCCTTTCTTTGATCCTTCAAAAACATCGAAATGTAATCTTATCACATCATGTATTAAGAATCTCCAAACTGGAACTTAATCGAGTTAGATAGTGGATTTTACCTGAAGTAGAGTCATACATCTTGACTCTCCCATCTCTTAGATCTCTCAGGTAGTCAGGGCAGCTTCGTAACCAATGCCCCCTCTTTTGGCAGTAGAAACACATGGATTCTTATGGAATGGTACACGGGACTATCTCAGACTCAGTTTTTCTCTTGCGTAGAGAAAACTTTTCTGGACTTCCAATGTTATCATTGCCCATAGAGGGTTGTGATATTGATTTACCAGAAAAATTTTCTGATCAGTGCGCCAAATCATTTCTGATTCAGCATCAATAAGCAAATAAGTCAAATCAATAAGTGCCATGTCGTGTTCCATCATATAGTACTCTCTAACGAACTTACCATATGATTCTGGAAGTGACTTAAGAACCAAGTCAACAACCAACTTCCTTTAAACATCGACACCTGACAATCCCAATCTATAAATATGTAACCTTTTATCCAAGACATGAGCACATATAGACTTTCCATTTTCATGTCTTTTGCCAATAGGGCTTGAGTGACCTTGAACTTTTCAAATCTTCGAACACGTGGGTCAGGGAGAATTATAGGAGGAGGTGGAGGAAATGAAGCATGATTTCCATTTCCACAATACAATCGTGGAACATCATCTTCACGTGGAAAACTTTTTCCAACGGATTTAGGAAGAACATAGTTGTCAGACTTTGACATCTATAAAACGGGAGAAAATTCAAGTTAAGTTGATTGAGTCCTTAATAAAACACCCAAATGAGATATTAAGGCTAGGACCCAACACAATATCCTAGAAATTGGAAGAGGGATGTCGTAATCCAACTCGCAGAACATTTGAAGGTAGGTAAATGACGATTTACCAATTTCCACCATGAAAAACGAAAAGAATGTTAAGTTTTAAATGAATTGAAACTCCTAGATCTTTTGAGATTCATTGAACTTTTCAATGTCATGTTTAATCTCGATTATGCCCTTCATTTGTGACTGGGATGCCGAAGATCACAAATAAGGTGTGAATAACCATGCGAATGTACGTGGTGCCCTCAATGTTACAGTCACCTAATCGATGTGCTGGTTAACCACACACGCTCCATCGATCTATGACAAACATCGAGTCACCCTTCGCTACCAATGCCAAACCCAACTTAGTGTGCCGGTTAACCACACACGCTCCACTAATTGTCTCGACAAGGGTACAAGGTGTAATTCTATGGAGTTGCATCATTTTCACTTTTTCCTAAATTAACTAAGATTTGGGAATTTAGTAAAACATTTAGTTACTTTAACATTCATTATACTTTTAATGAGGAGAGGGTTTGCCCTATCCTACCCGTTCGGCTAACGACTCTCCACTAGTCAAGAGTGCAGTGGGTAAGAGTGGATACCCATTCAATCGCCATTTTATAGGCAATTTCTTTAAACACCCCTTATAGACCAATTTCGTGAATGAGGCCTACTAACGGTAAGACTAGCAGTTTAAGTTATACATATATAATATTAGACTTTTAATGTTATATATAGTATAGGGTGTATCTTACACTTTTAAAATACTAGGTGGTTTAATTTTATAAATTACACTTTTAATTTAAATTAAATATAAACCATATAATTAATTTAATAAAACCATAAGGGTGTAATTTGAACTTTTTCAAAACTAGGATTTTAGAATTTAAAATTTCAAAAATTAAACTTTTAATCAAAAATTTAAATTCCAAAACTTGAGGGCAAGTTTTGAAACATTTCAAAACATTAGGGTTTAACTATTTAAATTTCAAAACTAAAACTTTTAAGGTTCAAATTTAAACTATAAAACCTAAAGGGAGAAAATTGAAACTTTTCCAAACTTTATCAAGAACATTCTAGATCAACAATTCAAATAAGGCAATTAACAATTAATTATGGTTATCTAATTTTGACCTAGTCCAATTACTTGCAAGATAATTCACCAAATAACTAAAATAATTAAACATTATCTTATAAGGCAACAAATATTTGATTAATTGGTAATTATCTACTATTTTGGCAAGGATATTCACCCAAAATCAATAAAAATCGGATTTTACTAATTAAAAACGTTTATGGTAAGTATCCCAAGCCAAAACAGCAAGCAAATCGCGAAATTGTGCTTTCAGACCCTTTGACTCGTCGAGTCTGGCCTGGACTCGTCGAGTTCAGTCGACTCGGCGAGTCATGCAGTCAGAACCAAAAAAAATTCGGTTTTTTAAGCAATAAATGATCAAAATAGCATCAATTCATCAACAAACAGCCTTAGGCTCTGATACCACTGATGAGTTTTGAGCACTACAACATTCATATGGTGTACATGCAAACCCTAAAGCTTTGGATCTAGTTTGTCTAATGAACATGCAATAATCATCCAAAGCCATAAACCCTAGATCTAGCATGTGATAATCAATATAAACATAAGAATAGGGTTTAGATCTTACCTTTGATTGTTATGTAGCAATAACAATCTATTCCTTCTTGTAATTGGCTTCTAAAATCTTAGAGTCACAAATGTCACTCCTCTAAAGGCTCACAAACACCAAGAGCAAGAGGATGAGGAAGGAGAAGAGGAGAGGCACTCAAAAACGTCTAGAAACCCTAAAGAATTAGTTCTCCACGTTTTTGGTGCCCTAGGGGTGCTTAAATAGTGAGGCTATTAGGGTTATCTAACAAGGAAACCCTAATTTGATTGCTTAGGCCCTAAGCAACCCATAGCCTCCTCCTTTAGAGGCCTTGGACGATTTCTAATGGGTTTCCCCATAGATTTCGTCCACCCCTCTAATAAGAAGTCCATTAGCCCAATATTCAACTATCACACAATTGATAGTTCTAGTCCCCTAAGTTTAATTAATCTCTTTTAGCCACAAAATTAATTATTAATTAATTATTGACTAATATTAATTAAACAATATGATTTATCCTTTAATATATTATTCTCATAATATATTAATAAATCATAATTAATCCTCTCTCTCCATAATTCATCCTATCAAGTTGCTTTGGTGAAGGCAACCCAAAAGGACCATGCATCATCGGGTCAAGTACATACCAAAATAGTTATGACTTAGACACTAATCCAACACAATCAACGTATAACCAACTCATAGTCAACAAATCATATCTCTAGGTTTGAAGAATATAAGATATTATCGTCTCATGATCACTCGTGATAAAATCCATGAAGTGATTCAAATGAGCGTAGGTTTAATCCAATACTCAGAAATTATGAGCACTCATGAATGTTGTAGCAACTCTTGCTATGTCCAACACCTTAGACATCTACAAGCCAACTTCATGACAGTCTTGATTCATACCTACTTCCAACATATGACCGACTGTGGAGAATTTGAATAACTTAGTTATTCGGGAAGTCAAAACATGCAAAGTGAACCACAAGAATAATACTAATCCAATATGGCCCAAGCACCTTTGAGAGTAAATAGAACGCCTTTTATTTAAACACCATATTGATTACTCATTATTCATTGTATAATGTTTCAAATTTATCAACTTAATACTTGAATTAAAACAATAGTCATGTCATGCTCTAAGCATGCACACTATGTTTGTCCAAACTATAGTTATGCCATACACCAAGTATCCACACTATGTTTATCTATGATCCTTACTTTGTGGAATAGATCAATTGAACATAATTCCAATGATTCTCATTTCACAATCCTAAATCCTTACCGTAGATGTAAGAATTCCAAATTCCTGCTATTTACCGAAATCTGTTAGATTCTAAACTTATATGCATTGATCCTCTCGTAATGACTATGCACAAAAGTCACAAAGACTTGGCAACAAACATTACAAAGTATTCCAATGGAGAGCAATTCCATGAAATGAATTCTCAAATTCAAAGTACATTCCTTTGAACATCCTTCTTGCATTAAGTTTTCTAATCTTACACAGATTGAATAACTTCCACCTATGGAGACATTTCCATATTCCCATTTTTACTATCACTTCTGAACAAGAGTTGCCTCTTTTCAGAATATGTCAATATGGTCCTTTCCAAAAATTTACACCATACTTCCAACTGTCCATGAGCAACCAATCTTTGGCAAACCTCAGATTGTTCTCAACAATTGCTTACTAATTTTAGTCATATCATATTCTAGACCTTTTCCCCTCTTAATGTCCTAGGCATTAGGAAAATTTAGAAAGGATAAATATTATAGCACATGCAATCGATCCTATATCTGAAGTATATGGGACATGATTCATGATGTCTCACATAAAGACATGATCCTAGACCATTCGTTTGCTACAATATTTTTTATTTGCCATGTTTTCATAATTTGACTATGAAGAGGGATGTCGTAATCATAATCGAATTTGAGAACACAATATATATAGAATTTCCTTATGTTGAACCATTCCAACATAAAATTCACATATATATCCTTCACTAAAGATGATTAAAATCTCAATCTAAGCTTTTATAATTGAAATGAAGTATAATTTCCTCTCCCTTAATTATAGCAAAACAACTTTTCCCAATTGAAAGTTTTGTTTTATATACTTAACATTGCTAACTTGCAACACTAATCATAATTGATTATGCTCCCACTAGAATAATAATTACTAGCATAACAATTATGCTGCCACTAGCTTTGACATGTACTCAGAAATCAGTTTGACTTCTAGAAATCAATACTTTATTGACTTTCTTTCCAAAGTTCAGATTTCTGATACGAGATGCTTTGATAAAACTTTATCAAAATCATACACCTTTCCTTAGATAGCTCACATGTGTGTCTAAACAATTTTTAGAACTATGAAAAGGGATGCCGTAATCATAGTCTCAATTGTTTAGACCTTTTCCATTTCTCACAAGTTCATGTTAGTGTGCCGGTTAATTACACACGCTCCACTAACGACTTTGAGAATGCAAATATCACAATTGCTATGTACTTAAAATCTACTTAGTGAAAGCGTTTCCTCACCATCATTTTCATGAATCGGAGAGAAACCTTATGAAACTTAGATTTTATGGTGTATGTGTTCCTATCCATGTGAATTTGTCAAAACCATAACCACATGACAAGGTTAATGACAAATCCAAACTCATATGGACTGAACTTGTACAATCTTAAATTCTTGCCACCTGGCAGCACAAGGGTCTGCCATTGCTTCCAAGTAGTTATGCAAACAATTAAGAACTTGTAGAACTCAGATGCATAGTCAACTTTAACTGGAATGGGCACAGAAATAAGAATATGTCAACACGATAGGTTACAAACCTCAAGTCGTGCGCTAGTGATAAACTACAGGTTTTATTCTTGATTAGTTCTTGAAACTCTTTCAGGATCTTTTAGACTCTCACTGTCCTCTTTACATATAAGACTCTTTTGCCAATAACCATTCCTTGACAAACAAATATTCAAGAGATAGTGTGGATTCTTATCAAGACAAACACTTCACATATTTGGCCTTAGTTGGACTTTGTTTTATACAAAACATCACAGCTTACCAATTTCAAATGTACAAGAGTAGAACACATTTTACTTTTACATTTGACAAATGTTATAAACCTTCTTTAAGATGTGTCACTCAAGTTACAATCTCGGAGTATGACTCTAAGACTTGTTTTGGAACGAAATATAACTCATCTTCTTGATTTAACCACTTCAACAATTCATGACTCCTCTTCTTAGCCATAAGAATGCACTAAGATGTCCTCAGAGGATGAATTGTGATATGGTCTCATAATCATTAAGATGATCATAAAACATGATACTAAAGTACTCTCCCATCTTTTTAGATTTGAGAAACTTTTATCTTTCTGCCAAATTTGATTCTTCTCATTCGTTCTACCATACATTGAAACTTTTCCAATGTTTCGGAATTATACTTAAGCTTGTAAGTATAACCATATTTACTAAACTTTAGTAAATCATGACGAATAGTCTTATCGATCTTTTGTGGTGGACTTTGACCAGTGCACAAGAAGGTGTACTCGATCCCTTAGTCCTTCACTTGACTCACATATACATGTGAACAAGGAATTAGTCTTAATTTTCCAAAGATGAAAATTCTCATTCATCATACAATATAACTTGCATGATTCCAAGTTTCGGTTCAATTGAAACTTGGGTGAAGAGAATATTTCCTTATTTGGTAAATTTAGACACTACCACAAATGAAAGAATCAAATCCATTTTCCAATATTGCTATCAATGGAATCATATAAACAATAAATTTTTTTTTACTAATGCCATTGTAAGGAAGTTTAAAATAAATAAAATTAAAACTTTTTCCTTGTATTTTAAAAACTTGCAAAAAGCTTATCCTTACAAGGCAAATGCATATGAAAACTTGTTGTTATCTATTCCTAAGCAAAATATCATAACTCTTAAGCAACAGCTCAAAATTCTGATCACCAAATCATGCGATCGAAATCCATCTTCGCGATCAGAATCAACATATTCTTCCTTTAAGCTTCCTCTTTTCTTTGATTCTTAAAACATCAACATGTGACCTAGTCACATCATGTATAAGAATCTCAAATAGGAACTTAATAGAGTTAGATAGTGGACTTTACCTGAAGTAGAGTCAAACTTTGACTTTTACCATCCTAATGTACTTTCAGGTAAATAGGGCAGCTTCGCAACCAATGCCCCTTCCTTTGACAATAGAAACATATGGACCCTTTGGGAATGGTACACGGGACAATCTCAGACTTAGCCTTTCTCTTTACCATTTGGTCAACCGAGTTGACTATGGCCGATCCCTTTCCATTGGGAAGAGAAAGCTTTTCTGGATTTCCAATGTTACCATTGTCAATGTCCATGGAAGTTTGGGAAGTCGATCGTCCAATCAAATTTGCTTTATCAGTGCTCCAAATCATTGTTGATTCAGCAACATCAAGCAAATAGGTAAGATCATTAAGGGCCATGTCATAGTCTGTTACATAGTAGTCCCAAAGGAACTCACTATGTGACTTAGGAAGTGATTGAAGAACCTAGTCAACGACCAAATTCTTCAAGACTTTGACACCCAAATCTCCCGGCCTGTCTATATATGACTTCATCTCCAAGATGTGAGCACACACAGACTTTGCCTGCCAATAGGGTTTGAGTGACCTTGAACTTGTGGGTTAGGGAGAATAATTGGAGGAGGTGGAGGAAATGAAGTATGATTTCCATGATCCAACCACGAAACATCATCTTCATTAGGAAAGCTTGTTTCAAGAGATTCGGGAAGATCATAGTTGTCTGAACCAGACATCTACAATGGGAGAAATTCAAGTTAGTTGATTTAAATCCTTAATAGAACACCCAATATGAAATATTAAGGCAAGGACCCAACACAATATTTTATAAATTGGAAGAGGGATGCCGTAATCCAAGCTATAAAATATTTGAAGGTAGGAGAATGACGATTCACCAATTTCCACCATGAAAAACGAAATAGGAATTAGGTTTTAATTGGTTTGAAACTCCTAGATCTTTTGAGATTCATTGAACTTTTCAATGGCATGTTTAAATCTCGATTGTGCCCTCTCAGGTTTGTGACTGGGATGCCGAGGATCATAAACAAGGTGTGAATAACCATGCAAATATACTTGGTACTCTTAATTTTTATCACCTAAACGATGTGTCGGTTAACCACACGCGCTCCACCGATCTATGATAAACCTTAAGTCACCCTTTGCCAACCTTGTTAAATCCAAGTTAGTATGCCAGTTAACCACACACGCTCCACCAACGACTTAAGCAAGGTGCAAAGTGTAATTTCATGGGTTAGCACCAGATTCACATTTTCCTAAAGTAACTAAGATTGGGAATTTATAAAAGGTTTAGTTACTTTATATTTATCATTATACTTATAATGAGAATTATAGTCCTTGTCCTACCCTTTCGGCTAACGACCCTCCACCAGTCAAGGAAGCGGTGGGTGAGAGTGGACACCCATTAAGCTACCATTTTATAGGCAACAACCTTATACCCCCCTTATAGACTGGCTTCGTGAATGAGGCCTACTAACGGTAAGACTGACTTGCTCTTATACATATATATATTATTAACTTATAATACTATAAAGTATAAGGGTTGAATTTTAAATTTTAAAACTCTAGGGTTTGGAATTAAAGTGTGTATGAGACTTTACAAATTCCAAAACTTGAGGGCGAGTTTTGAACAATTCAAAAAAAACTTTTGGATTTTCATAACTTATGAGTTTAATTAAGTTTTAAAAAAAAACTTTTAATGAAGAGACTCTTGAACATCCATAACTTTAGGACAAGTTAAGGAGTCCATAAAACTATTTATGAGAAAGACTCTTCAATTATGTAACCTATGAGTTTTTAATGGATCTTTAAAAGAAAATGACTTTTGGTAATCCATAACTGGAGGACAAATTATGGACACCATTAAAAACATTTAGATCAAGAATTAACTAACAACCAATTTGCAAATAATTCCTATGATCTACCAAAACTCATAAGTGTATGAACAATCATATCAACAATTTCAAGAATCATATAAACACATATAAAACTTGAAATTTTGATAATAACTTTGAAATTGGTTTACCATAATCATTAGCACATCAAAAAACAAGTTTTATAAGTCCAAAACAGTTTAAGGTAATGATTCTAGACCAATTCCAGCACCAAAACTGGAAAATCTGCACTCAGCCCTGCCAACTCGTCGAGTGCATGAACTGACTCGGCGAGTTGCTTGAATATATGCATGGACTCATCAAGTTCCATGAGGGACTCGGCGAGTCAACTGGGCAGTGTGCAAAAATTCGACATTTTCAGCAATTTGCATCAAGTATAAATGAAACAAGCCTAGGCTCTGATACCACTGATGGGTTTTGAGCATTCTAACACTCCTATGGTGTACATGCAACCCTATAAACCTTGGATCTATGTTTTCTCTATTATACATGCAAACATTTAATATTCCAAGGTTTTATCCTAACTTGCATAATATGAAGCAACTATACTACAAAAGCCTAGTTAGATAACATACCTTTTGATGTAGCTTGAAGTCTTGAACTTTAAGAGCTTAGCCCCAATAGTGTGGAAGCCTCAAGTGGAATCACAAATCACCAAAAACACATTGGAAAACTTGAGAGAATAGTAAGCACACTAAATATTGGCCCAATCTTGTTACTCACACACTAATGTCATTTCATGTGCCGAAGACCTCTTTATATAGTATGGAGGATTAGGGTTACATTCATGTAAACCCTAATACCCATGACCTTTCATTTCCATAGGATCCATGGGTTAAAAACTCTGTGGACTATCTATGAAAGCTTAGCTCAACCTAAATGAACTTGGCCCATGCTATATATATAAGAGTCCATATTTAATTAGTTCCCTTTTGATCACTAAATTAATTCTAAATTAATTCTTGATCAATACTAATTAAATAATATGATTCCATATTAATATATCAGAACTTATAATATATTAATATAAATCATAAACATACTATTCTCAAAAGACTATCTATATAAATTGTTCTGGTAAAGTGAACCCAAATGGACCATGCTACTCTCGGGAATACATACCAATAATAGTTATGAGCTTAGACATCTAATCCAACAAGCCTTTCGTTCCAAGGGTTTGCGTAAGTGTAACTCTGGGTTATCCTCTGTCTGTGTTTGAATTATACATCCAAGAGATGTCATATGCCAATTGCATACCGAAAATTATTAGTGGATAGTGGGAGGTATGGTTTGAGGATTGCATGAGATGGAAGTTCGGGGAAAAACTTGCCAAGGATGAGATCGCTGTAACATCCCGAAAATACCAGCTAAAAATTTCATTTTTAAATTAGGTTAATTCATAAAAACATCGTTACAAAACATTCATAATATTAATTTATGTCTGAGAACCGGTAACATCATAGTAAAATATTCAGAGTACATCCCAGGAAATCCATAGTGCGGAAAACATGAGAGTGTGTGATATGCCGCTACCGCGCCGGCTCCTTTCCCCTAGCTGAAGAGGTACCTGAAAACAAAACTATAAAACGTAAGCACGAAGCTTAGTGAGTTCCCCCATAATGCCATATACCATACAATCATATAACGAGTAACTAAGGGATACGGGCCTCGCCCACACCCATAGAGATACGGGCCTCGCCCACACTTTACTTTCTGAGAGGTACGGGCCTCGCCCACACTCTGCTATCCATGGAGATACGGGCCTCGCCCACACTCCGCTACTAAACCATAACATACAAGTATCACACAGACAACAAGTATAAGCAATTCTATCATACTGGCATATAACACAATCAAACTCAGCTATGAGATACGGGCTCCGCCCACACTCCGATACTAACATATCGTCTATACGGGCCGGCCTTGGTGCCTTAGACTCGCCCCTACTGGAAGGAAACTCACCTCGAGAGTAGCTGCGGAAAAACCTGCTTAGACTACGCCTGGCTGCCGCACCGGTAATCCCTCCGGCTATAAATCCGTAAACATGGATTAGGTACTCATAAATACCCCTAAGGTCAAATGACTGGTCAAAGTCAACTCCTTGGTCAAAGTCAACCTTCTGATTGACTGGACTCGCCGAGTCCATATGGCGACTCGCCGAGTCCTTCTTTATCTAGCCCGACTCTGACTCATCGGGTCCCTGTTCCCACTCACTGAGTCAGCCTGACTCGCTAGACGGGGTCAACTAACAAACCCGCGACAGGACTCGCCGAGTCCAAGGGGGTGACTCGCCAAGTCCGACGAACAGATCTCACAATTCGCTCCAATCTTCCATCGGAACATCAACCCTGGAGATTTGGAGATTCTGGGACTATAGCTACACGTTAAATTGCTAATTCCACGTGCGACTACGGTGGGTTGGACCTCCTACGCTTAAACCCTTCTTATCCTAGTGACTGATCATATGACTCGCCGAGTTGGAAGAACAACTCGTCGAGTTCAAGGCTATATTCAAAGGACACGCCGAGTTTGAGGAACGACTCGCCGAATACCAGACAATCTTCATAGGACTCGCCGAGTTGCTTATCCAACTCGCCGAGTCTAAGGCCATCTTCATGGAACTCGCCGAGTGCACTTTGGCACTCGCCGAGTACCCTTCGACTCTTCACCCATTCTGGCCAATTTTGAGACATGCAACTGATCCAACTCATGGGTCTCAGTTCCTAGGGTCTGGTTATCACATATACACACGAAATCTGGGGGGTTTTAAGGCTTGAAGATCAACCATTGGGGACAAAAACGAACCTAAGAGCTAATGAGCAAAGCGAGGGTTTTATTACCTGATTTGATGCCTTCCCCAGAGAAGATTTCGGTTCTACCTTCACTTATGGACCACTCCAACTTCCTCCTTCTTCTTCTAAGCTCCAAAACCTTCTTTGGAAGATCAAAATCACTCAAGAACACAAAAGGAGCTAGGGTTGTTCTCTACTGCTCTCTGGGAGGAAAATGGGACGAAAGGGTGTTTTAGAATGGGTAAAATAGGGTGCAATGTCTGGAAATAGAGTTTCATTCAGACGGGTGGACTCGCCGAGTCCATGCATCGACTCGCCGAGTTCACCGCTCAAATCCCGTGTCCACCCTGCTGCTACTCGGCGAGTCGGGACGTAGACTCGCCGAGTTCGTGGCAAAAATAAGAATAAAACTTAAATAAAATCATACCATGAACCCGGTGTTACAATTCTCCCCCACTTATTTTAGACTTCGTCCTCGAAGTCTGCCGCTCCCTTTCAGAACAGCTCCGGATAATGCTCCATCATCTCATCCGCGGGCTCCCAAGTCCATTCCGAGCCCTTCCGATGCTGCCATTGCACCTTCACCAGCTCCACCATTTTGTTCCTCAGTTCCTTCGTCTTCCGGTTAAGGATAGCCACAGGCCGCTCGATATAATTCAGGCTGTCATCAATCTGGATGTCCTCCAAAGGTACCACTGCTGAATCGTCCACCAGGCACTTCCGCAGCTGGGAGACGTGGAAAGTGTTGTGGATCTGACTGAGTTCGGCTGGCAGATCCAGCCGATATGCCACCTTGCCCACTCGGGCTGCTACCCTAAACGGTCCAATATACCTGGGACCCAACTTGCCCCGTTTCCTGAATCGGATGACGCCCTTCCATGGCGACACTTTCAGGAGAACCATATCCCCGACCTGGAACTCCAGGTCTGATCGGCGCCTATCGGCATAACTCTTCTGCCGACTCTGAGCAGTCTGAAGCCTGCTCCGGACCTGCTGAATCTTCTCTGTCGTCTTGAGCACTACTTCGGTGCTCCCCATGACTCTCTGTCCAACCTCGCCCCAACATATCGGGGTCCTGCACTTCCTCCCGTACAACATCTCGAAGGGAGAACGGTCAATACTCGCGTGATAGCTGTTATTATATGAAAACTCGGCTAAAGGAAGATAGGTATCCCAGCTACCACCGAAGTCTAAAACACACGCCCGCAGCATGTCCTCCAGAGTCTGGATGGTCCGCTCGCTCTGGCCATCCGTCTGCGGGTGAAAGGCTGTACTAAGATGCAGACGAGTACCCAGCTCGTCATGAAACTTCTTCCAGAACCTAGAAGTGAACCGCACATCCCTATCCGAAATCACTGAAACTGGCACCCCGTGCCGTGCCACCACCTCTCTGATGTAGATATCGGCCAATTTCTCAGCCGAGATGCTCTCCTGAATCGGGATAAAGTGGGCGCTCTTGGTCAATCGATCGACGATGACCCATATCGAATCCACTCCCCGCGCGGTCCTGGGAAGCTTGGTGATGAAATCCATCGTGATGTCTTCCCATTTCCACAACGGGATATCCAACGGCTGCATCTTGCCGTGCGGTCTCTGGTGTTCGGCCTTGACCTTCCTGCAGGTCAGGCACCGCTCAACGTACCATGCTACATCCCGCTTCATGCAGGGCCACCAATAGTCCAGACGAAGATCCCTATACATCTTCGTTGCCCCTGGATGAATGGAAAATCGGGATTTGTGCGCCTCCTCCATCAGAACCTGGCGCACGCCTCCGAGGTATGGAACCCACACCCTGCGGTGTAATGTCAATAATCCTCTGCTGTCATAGTAGAAGGAGGAAACCTGTCCCACAATCCGCTCACTCTTCCGATGTTCCTCCTTCATAGCCTCCTGCTGAGCCTCCCGGATTCGCTCCAAAAGCGGAGTCACCACTGTCATCCGCATGCAAATATCCCTGATCGGCGCCGCCTTGCGGCTAAGCGCATCGGCCACCACGTTGGCCTTCCCCGGGTGATAAAGGATTTCACAATCATAATCCTTTACCACATCAAGCCACCGACGCTGCCTCATATTCAGATTTGGCTGGTCCATGAGGTACCTCAGACTCTTGTGGTCCGTGTAAATCGTACAGCGAACCCCATAGAGGTAATGACGCCAAATCTTGAGGGCGAACACAACAGCCCCCAAATTCAGTTGCCTCGACGCGTAGGCGATGACATGCCCTCTCTGCATCAATACCGCGCCCAAACCTGAGATGGACGCATCGCAGTATACAACAAAATCCTCCATGCCCTCTGGCAAGGCTAAGATTGGCGCCTCGCACAGTCTCTGTCTCAGTGTCTCGAATGCTGTCTGCTGCTCAGGCCCCCAACGAAAGACCACAGCCTTCCTCGTTAACCTGGTCAGGGGTAATGCTATCTTGGAGAAATCCTGAATGAATCTCCGATAGTAGCCAGCTAATCCTAGGAAACTCTGAATCTCAGATGGAGATTTCGGAACCTCCCATCTCATCACGGCCTCCACCTTGGCCGGATCCACCGAAATCCCGTTCTGGTTGACAAGGTGCCCAAGAAACTGCACCTCGCGCAACCAGAACTCACACTTGGAGAACTTAGCATACAAGTTCTCCCTTCTCAAGGTCTCCAAAACCTCCCGCAAATGCTCCTCATGCTGCTCTCGCGTCTTGGAGTAAACCAAGATATCATCAATAAATACTATCACCGACCGGTCTAACATCGGTCTACACACGCGGTTCATGAGGTCCATGAACGCGGCAGGAGCATTGGTGAGCCCGAAAGGCATCACCACGAACTCATAGTGGCCATAACGTGTCCGAAATGCCGTCTTCTGCACATCCTCCTCTCTGACCCTCACCTGGTGATATCCTGAACGCAAGTCTATCTTGGAGAACCAAGATGCTCCCTGAAGCTGGTCAAAGAGGTCGTCAATCCTCGGGAGTGGGTAGCGGTTCTTCACCGTTACCTTATTCAGCTCCCTATAATCGATACACATCCGATGCGACCCGTCCTTCTTCTTCACAAACAGAATCGGGGCTCCCCAGGGTGAACTGCTCGGTCTAATGAATCCCTTGTCTAACAGCTCCTGAAGCTGTGTAGACAACTCCTGCATCTCGGGAGGAGCCAACCGATACGGTGCCTTGGCTATCGGAGCCGCACCAGGGACTAGGTCGATCCTGAACTCCACCTGTCGCTCTGGAGGTATCCCAGGTAGCTCCTCGGGGAATACATCCGCGAACTCTCGTACTACGGGCACATCGCCCATCGTCGCCTTACCCGCCTCCCGGGTGTCCATGACATATGCGACATATCCTGCGCAACCCTGCTGAAGGTAACGCCTTGCCCTCGCTGCCGAACAGAAGGTTGGCCCTCGCTGTGATCTCTCACCCTGAATTACCAACTCTCCCCCACTTGGGGCTCTGACTCGTACTAACTGTTGCGCGCAATCTATCACTGCCCCATTGGGACTCAGCCAATCCATACCAATAATGACCTTGTTTCCCCGCAAAGGAATGGGAACTAGATCAACCAAATACCGCTCTTCGAACAACCTTAACACACAATCTCGGAAGACCTCTGATGCTCGCACCGACCGGTCGTCCGCAATCTCGACCTCCAAAGGGTATTCCAACATTCCCGAGGACTCAGGAAACTTCTTGCTAAGTGCAAGAGAAACAAAGGATCGGGTAGCCCCCGAATCAAACAACACCTGGACTGGAATACCATTCACATGGAACGATCCTAAACGTATATACACAGAGCACATGTCAATATCGTAAATCTCATATAAATAGGTCAGAGGGAAAGAATCATACCCGTCACCACATCGGGTGCAGCGCGTGCCTCCTCGGCTGTCAGCTGAAATGCCCGGCTCCTCACCACTGGAGCCTCTGCCTTGCCCTGCCGGCCATCTGTAATCCGCAGGGTCGCTGGAGCTGGCGCCTGTACTGGCGATGCTGCTGTCGACTGGGGGCAGTTGGCCCTCTTGTGGCCCCTCTGGTTGCAGTGGAAACACAGCAACTCAGATGTCTGAATAACCGGGGCAGGGGCAGTACAATCCCTGCTGAAGTGTCCCGTCTTGCCGCACCTGTAGCAGCCTGTGGGTCCTAATCTACACGCTCCCTCGTGCGACCTGCCGCACTTCCTACAGCGGCCCGGTCCTGTATGGCCTTTCGGCCTACCATCTGATCCCTTGGGCTTCTTCCCCGAAGCCCCTATCGTCTGTCCCTCCTCTGCCTTCCTCTTCCGGACGTGCTCCAGATCTATCTCCCTCTCCCTCGCCCTAGCAATCATAGAATCCAGGGTAGGGCAAGCTGAAAAACTGACATGCTCCCGAATGTCGGCTCGCAGCATGTCATGGTAGCGGGTCCTCCTCATATCCTCATCACCTGCATACTGGGGCACCAGTAACGCCCTCTCCCGGAACTTGGCGGTGATCTCCGCCACAGTCTCCGTCGTCTGTCTCATATCCAAGAACTCCCGTGCCAACTGCTGGAGCTCCACCGCAGGCGCGAACTCCGCCCTGAATCGTGTCACAAAGTCCGGCCATGTCATAACCTCAATGGCCGCGGCTCCCAAAGAGTCACAAACCGACTCCCACCAATCTCTAGCTCTGTCACGTAGACACCCTGCTGCAAATCATACCTTCGACCCCTCGGGGCAGAAGCTGATCAGCTGTGCAGACTCAAGGTCTGCAATCCATCGTCTGGCAGCAATGGGGTCCTTCGCCCCATTGAAATCTGGTGCACCACTGCCCCTGAAGTCCTTAAAGGACAGTGTGCGTGGTCCTGACTGGCTAGCCGCCATATCATTCCTGAACGCCCTGAGACGATCCTCCATCAACTCTACAATACCCTCCTTGATCGACCCGAAGATGATGGGAGTCGACTCAAGGATGCCCCTGGTAATCTCTGACGCAATGAACTCGCGTAGACCCTCATCAACTGGTTCGGACCCTGAACCCGAACCCGAACCCGATCCTGATCCTGAGCCTCCCGCTCCCTGTCGTGTGGTCACCATGCTGCAAAACATAACATAACCACCATTATACTATATTCCACTAACGAGGCTCACATTCATATCACAAGTTCCCGGTCTCGTCTAGGCCCTTTTTGAATCGAGTACGGATCCTCCGCTTTCAGTAGTACGGGCCCATACTACCTTCCACGTCTATCCGTACTTTCCTCAAGAATTGCCTCAACTCAACCAAGTCCTTTCTACTAATACTGCGGTTCTCGTGCTACTCTCGCCCTAGGCTTGCCCTAGGGAAATCTCTGACTCTACCCAAACCAGTCCTCAGCTGCTGAAGGCCTCCTTGTAATGCCAATTAGCCATCACCTGAATACCATCACATGTGACGAGGCTCAGACAATCCTTCGAGTAAGAGACTCGTCCCTATAACGGTTAGACTCAAACGAGAGTTGCGCAATAGGTCCAAATCCAGCACTCTTAGATTATTCAACCCTGATCGCATGTGACGTGACGTATTCACCTAATGGCTAACTCCCATCACTCCGAGCCCTACAAGTACGAAGCAAGCAGCATTCGGACGCAGTAAACTACTCAAGCAAATCTATCCTTATAACGAGAAATCTCATGCTACTCTCGCCCTAAGTAATCGCAATCCCACTCTCTGCCATCAGCTGCACAAGAGGTCCCTGCTTTCTTTCCCTAACTAGCTCGCGAATACTATTACATATTACTCAGACTAGATAATTCTTCGAATAAGAGGTCCTACCCTACAACGGTTGGACTCAAACAAGAGCTGCGAAATAGGGCTAGACCCAACCTTCTGAAATTATATAATCCTTGCAATATGTAACTAAGCATATTCGTTCACTAGTTAGTGAAAGACAACTGGAACTCCTAATAGCACAAAGCAAGCAGCATTCGGGCATTGAGTACACATAATCAAGTATATACTACTCTGGCTATCATACTGACTGATCTGTACTAGCATGCAATTCTCAAAAAGCCGAAACACATAAAGCAGGCACATAAGGCATCATTCCTAGATCCTTAGTCCTATTCTAGCATGCTGCTCTACTGAAACTGAACTGATAATCATAACGTAAACTTGTATGGGCACTTTGGGGAAAACTTACTTGAGCTCGGCCGGTCGCGCACATCACACACTTTTTTTTTCTTTTTAGAAACCCCTTTTACTTAGTCTTTAGAAAATCCTTTCTTTATAAAAATCTTTTAATCCCTCGATTTGAGTCCAGACACCCCCGAAGGTGTGTCCGAATCCCTCAAACCAGGGCTCTGATACCAACTTGTAACATCCCGAAAATACCAACTAAAAATTTCATTTTTAAATTAGGTTAATTCATAAAAACATCGTTACAAAACATTCATAATATTAATTTATGTCTGAGAACCGGTAACATCATAGTAAAATATTCAGAGTACATACCAGGAAATCCATAGTGCGGAAAACATGAGAGTGTGTGATATGCCGCTACCGCGCCGGCTCCTTTCCCCTAGCTGAAGAGGTACCTGAAAACAAAACTATAAAACGTTAGCATGAAGCTTAGTGAGTTCCCCCATAATGCCACATACCATACAATCATATAACGAGTAACTAAGGGATACGGGCCTCGCCCACACCCATAGAGATACGCGCCTCGCCCACACTTTACTTTCTGAGAGGTACGGGCCTCGCCCACACTCTGCTATCCATGGAGATACGGGCCTCGCCCACACTCCGCTACTAAACCATAACATACAAGTATCACACAGACAACAAGTATAAGCAATTCTATCATACTGGCATATAACACAATCAAACTCAGCTATGAGATACGGGCTCCGCCCACACTCCGATACTAACATATCGTCTATACGGGCCGGCCTTGGTGCCTTAGACCCGCCCCTACTGGAAGGAAACTCACCTCGAGAGTAGCTGCTGAAAAACCTGCTCAGACTACGCATGGCTGCCGCACCGGTAATCCCTCCGGCTATAAATCCGTAAACATGGATTAGGTACTCATAAATACCCCTAAGGTCAAATGACTGGTCAAAGTCAACTCCTTGGTCAAAGTCAACCTTCTGATTGACTGGACTCGCCGAGTCCATATGGCGACTCGCCGAGTCCTTCTTTATCTAGCCCGACTCTGACTCATCGGGTCCCTGTTCCCACTCACTGAGTCAGCCTGACTCGCTAGACGGGGTCAACTAACAAACCCGCGACAGGACTCGCCGAGTCCAAGGGGGTGACTCGCCGAGTCCGACGAACAGATCTCACAATTCGCTCCAATCTTCCATCGGAACATCAACCCTGGAGATTTGGAGATTATGGGACTATAGCTACATGTTAAATTGCTAATTCCACGTGCGACTACGGTGGGTTGGACCTCCTACGCTTAAACCCTTCTTATCCTAGTGACTGATCATATGACTCGCCGAGTTGGAAGAACAACTTGTCGAGTTCAAGGCTATATTCAAAGGACACGCCGAGTTTGAGGAACGACTCGCCGAGTACCAGACAATCTTCATAGGACTCGCCGAGTTGCTTATCCAACTCGCCGAGTCTAAGGCCATTTTCATGGAACTCGCCAAGTGCACTTTGGCACTCGCCGAGTACCCTTCGACTCTTCACCCATTCTGGCCAATTTTGAGACATGCAACTGATCCAACTCATGGGTCTCAGTTCCTAGGGTCTGGTTATCACATATACACACGAAATCTGGGGGGTTTTAAGGCTTGAAGATCAACCATTGAGGACAAAAACGAACCTAAGAGATAATGAGCAAAGTGAGGGTTTTATTACCTGATTTGATGCCTTCCCCAGAGAAGATTTCGGTTCTACCTTCACTTCTGGACCACTCCAACTTCCTCCTTCTTCTTCTAAGCTCCAAAACCTTCTTTGGAAGATCAAAATCACTCAAGAACACTAAAGGAGCTAGGGTTGTTCTCTACTGCTCTCTGGGAGGAAAATGGGACGAAAGGGTGTTTTAGAATGGGTAAAATAGGGTGCAATGTCTGGAAATAGAGTTTCATTCAGACGGGTGGACTCGCCGAGTCCATGCATCGACTCGCCGAGTTCACCGCTCAAATCCCGTGTCCACCCTGCTGCTACTCGGCGAGTCGGGACGTAGACTCGCCGAGTTCGTGGCAAAAATAAGAATAAAACTTAAATAAAATCATACCATGAACCCGGTGTTACAATCGCGTTCTCAGAAAGTTTGCTAGCAACCCTTAGGGAATATGGTTGGGGATTCTAGTCAGGACATGAGATCAGCTTGGGATAATAGGTCGGGTGTATGCTCGACGTTGGATGTGTTCGTATTAAGAAATCAGGAATTGAGATAGTGTGAGAAAGTGTTGTAAGACTGCGAGCGTAGCCGTAGCATTCACTAGCAGTCAAATAGTGTTAGAGTGTTGTAAGTATGCGGGCCTAGCTGTAGCATTCACTAGTAGCCAGATACTGCTAGAGTGTTGTAAGTATGCGGGTGTTGCCGTAGCATTCACTAGATTGGTAGATGGCATGAGCCTGTTGTTAGAACATTGAATGAATAGTAGTACCCACCGGTTCGGGTGCAACAGTGAGGATATGGAAATCCACGGATTGGATTTCGGAATTTCCTTGATGGATTAGATCTAGTTGAGCCAGTGATAAGACTGTAGGAGCACCACTACAGTTATGGGATCAGGGAAGCAATGGACCGGATATGAATGCTTGTGATATCAGGCTACCATTGATCAGGTAACCATCATTTTTAGCTTTGGATTTGGAGGATGCCCGGATCTGACGTATGGACCCGATCAGTTAGATCATAAGGTTATTAGGGCCTGAGTATCATGATCACTAGTGGTCACTAGTTCCAAAGAAGGATTTCATTCGGAAGTTGTGTGAGGAGACTAAGTGGGAGTCCTCTTAGCTTAGCGACGGGGTCGGAACCCGGTATTTCAGATGACCGACGAATGAATTGAGACCAGGAAGGCCTCGATAGGTTTTGGAAAGCAGCCATGTAGCAGCGTGCTGTTTCAGGCAGTTCAGTGTTTCAGGCAGATCAGCGCTTCAGACAGTTTCAGTGTCGCAAGCAGTAACGACACTTTGGGATTTCATGTATGGTTAGAGTCACAGATAGCTTGGGTTATGCTAACTCACTCACAACAAGATTATCTGAGCATAGGCCAAGTATAAGTGATCAGCAAGGATAATTAGGTCAGTGGTTTTGTCTTTAATGGGAACCTCGGACTATCAGGAGTTGAATAGTCAGTGGAGAGGCAAGTGGACTGGATTCAGCTATAATGATTCAGAATGAGTGGTCTTTCGGGGATGCAGACCATCTCGAGACATCAGATTACCGACGGAGTAAAGGTGATCTTGTTGCGAGGAATTCGTTCACCCGCTGATTTTAGGGCTTTACGAAGATTGGTCACGGTTACCCTGGGAAGGCTAGGGTGTGACCAGGATTGTGGCCATGTTGCTAGAGTGGTTGAGTGTGTAAGGAATGATAAGGAACGATTTCGAGGACAAAATCTAATTTAAGTGGGGGAGAGTTGTAACACCCCGTTTATTAAATAAATAAATAAATTAATTAATGAGTGTATAGTAGCCCAAAAATCAATAATTATATAACAAGGTGTTGGTCTCGAGGAGTTAATTGTCATAATTTTAGAAGGCAGGGATTAAAGTGTAAAATCCGAACTTAATTTGTAAGTATTTATGAAGGTAGTGACTAAATGGTAACTTCCGGGACTTAATTTGAAGAGATTTTGGAAGCTAAGGGCTGAATGGTAATATATGGATTTCATTTGAAAATAAATTGTAAGGGAGGGGCTGTTTAGTAACTATTGGATTAATTATGAAAAGAATTATAGGATCAAGGGTGTAATAGGTAAATATGGGAGCTATTTTGAAAAGATTTTTATGGAAGAGGGACCAATTATGTTGTTATGGGAAATGAGTTTAGGGGCGTCGGGTATATAGCTCATGAAACCCTAACCTTAAGGAAGGTGTTGCAGCCGCCAACCCCTAAGCATCGGTCGCCATTTCCCTCCCCCCTTCTTCGACTTACAGCACCGCCACCATCCTCCTTCTCCATTCTCCGGCGTCGCCACCCTGTAACCGCCATGTACTTTGCTGTTGTGAACCGTTGCATCTCAGCCGCCGATAGCCGCCGCCCTATCGCCATCGTCTGACCGCCATGCACGTTTTTCCGGTCAGCAGTGGCCGCCATGTGAGCCCTTGTCGCCTTGCTGTCGTCACTGTTGCCATTTCCGACGTGAGGTGAGGCTATGAATCGGAGTCGGACGTCGTGAATCTTTGTCATCAACCTAAGTCGTCGGGAATGCTTTTCTGCCACCGTGAAGGGTGGTTGAGCTCGTGGAACCATGACGGGGACGCTTCGTATGGCTGTAGTAGGAAAGAAATGTCGGTGTGGGTATCTTCTCGTGAGGAGTCGGAGAACCGTCGTTGCGGCTACCGGAAGCACCGCAGCTGTCGTTGTTTTGTGTTGTTGTTGCGTCGTGTGCAACCAGTTCGGTGGTTGGGGTCGTTTTGTGATCAGTTAGGGCGTATGTGTTTATTTTAGTAAAGTGGTGTTGGGCCGTTTGGCCGAAATTCCCAAGATCAGCCACCGCCACCACGAGCCACCGTCGGCCACCACTAGAGTGGCTGTGTGTGTGTTTAGGTTAGTTAGTGTGTGTGTCTATTTTTGGACTTAAAGCATTGTAATTGTAATTAGCAAAAGAATAATGAAAAGAAACTCAAAACCACCACCGTAAGGTGGTGGCCACCGCCGTTCACCACCACTACCCGAGGTGGTAGTGGGTGGTGCCCGACTAGTGAAACCCTAAGGGGCCTAGTGAAACCCTAATGGGCTTAAAGATTTAGTTTTGGGCCTATTGGGCTATGATTGGGTGGGAAAACCTAATATTGGATTTATGGGCCTTGGACTTATTGGGACCCAAATTTGGGCCATTGGATTGGAATTGTGAATTACACCCAATCACACCATATGATTTATCTAGTAGAGTGATGGACCTAATGGATTAAGTCCTTAATGGGTTAAGTGAGAAACACTTAACCCTAATTGTCATTTTATGTGAAACCCAAATTTCACTTTGGCCTTGAGTAATTGGGCCAATAATGGAACATCCAAGAATGATCATATGGACTAGAATATTTAGATGGGCTTTAGGGTAAGGTCCATATGAGGGTTTGGGCCCAATTTGGATAATTGGGCCATAGTTGGGCATTGGTTCCTTATTAGACTTTTGGGCCTTTAGATTGGGCCTTGGGCTTGAGTCAAGCTAAGTTAGGGGTAAAGTAGTCTTTTACCCCAAGCATGGATTTATGGATATGTGTTGGAACCCAATCATTAATTGGGTGTTATTTTGATGTTGACAGATTCGGGAATCTGTCATCCAGCAGCTAGGGTTTTGTCAGCGGGACTTCAGCAGTGTGAGGTGAGTTCTCTTCCAGTAGGAACGGGTGTAAGGCACCAAGGCCGGCCCGTTTATGTGTGATTGTATGTTCCGGGGTTAGCCCGATGTAGGTTTTATGTTCCAGACTCCCGTTTGATGCCGGGCGGGGCCCAATGCAGTTAGAATGCTTGATGTCTTTGTGATTCTTGCATGTGTCTCATTATGTGTTCCAGACATTGGTCTGATGTCGGGGCAAGGCCGAGGAATGTTAGCTTTCATGTTATGTTTATGTTTATGTACATGATGCCGAGCGGGGCCCGATGCCGAACTTCGGTCCGATGCGGGGCGGGGCCCGATGCAGTGGGCAAGGCCTAATATGTGTTGTTATGTGTTTATGTTATTTGCATTATTGATGTGTTATATGTATATCGGATTTCGGTCCGATGACGGGCAGGGCCCGATGTAGTGGGCAAGGCCCAGTGTATGGTATGTGGTAGTATGGGGAGACTCACTAAGCTTCGTGCTTACAGTTTTCAGTTTTGGTGTAACATCCCCAAATTTCGAGTCCAAAAATTTCAATTTTATAGAACGATTTAGAAATCATTTATAAGAAAATATCATGAAGTCATATCATTTTGTAAAAACCATAATCTCATGTCTGAAAATCATATCATAAAAGTAGTGACAATGTCAGAGTACAATCCCAAGAAATCTCATAATGCGGAATCCAATGTGTGTGTGATGTGCAGCTACCGCGCCGGCTCCTTCCCCTTCGCTGAAGAGGTACCTGAAAAAAAACTGAAAACTGTAAGCACGAAGCTTAGTGAGTTCCCCCATCATACCACATACCATACAAACACATGACATACATACTGCCAGGCATATCTGGGTGCCCGACCTACCCCTTCGGTCCTCTCGACCGGTGACCTTGCCTAGCATATCCGGGTGCTGGCCTACCCCTTCGGTCCTCTCGACCGGTGACCATGCCTAGCATATATGGGTGCTGGCCTACCCCTTCGGTCCTCTCGACCGGTCTATCACATACAGCCACGTAATCATAATCTAACATAACTGGGTACTAAACTACCCATTCGACCCTATCGACCGGTAACTTGAGGACTATCTCCCCCTACTACTACCATCATCACGTAACATCATATCATGCTAGCACATAAAACATAACAGGTAGTAGCAAACCTAAATGAATATCACAAAGACAATCATCTAACATACAACTCCTACTGGTGGGCCGGCATTGTGGCCGTAGACCCACCGCTACTGGAAGGTAACTCACCTCGATGTCGTGTAGTGTCTGAACTGTCCTCGGCGCGAAGTTCGGCTCTCCTCGAATCCTCAATCCCTACACGATAACCCTCAAGTCATCAAACCGTACATACAACCCAACCAGGGTCAATACCAAAACCAGGCAAGTCAACATTGGTCAAAGTCAACGCCCAGTTGACCTGACTCGCCGAGTTGGTCTACCAACTCGTCGATTCCATGCTCCAATAACCCGATCCAACCTCGTCACCACTCGTCGAGCCTTGCGAGAACTCGTCGAGTTCTCCTTCATTCAAACCATCGGGACCATCTTCATCCGACTCGCCGAGTTCTTCCTTCAACTCGGCGAGTTCATCTCCCTCATAAGAACGTGTCCTGTCTATGGCTCGCCGAGTTGTATGAACAACTCGTCGAGTCCATCTTCAAAGGTTGGGAGATTGCCTTGGACTCGCCGAGTCTGTTCATACACTCGTCGAGTCCCATGATTCCCAGGTCCCTTTACGAGTCTAAACATTTACGGGGCTTCCTTCCCGAACCACTAGTCCAACCACAGAAGAGATTTGGGGGTCACTACACACCGACTCGCCGAGTTCCAATAACAACTCGTCGAGTCCCTTCTTGACCCTTACTATACAGTCGATTTCAATGGGTCTTAACATGTCAAAACCATAGATCTGGCCTCCTAATGTTCATTTTATACGTAAAGTTCCAAACTTGGTGCACATGCATGGGGTTTTTGGCTCGAAAATCCATAAAAGGTGCTCTACAATGTGCATGGGGCTCTCATGGCCATAGAGTTGGCACCTTTATGCCATGAGACCCCTCCAATGACTCAGATCTGAAAGTAGAACTCCATGAATCACCTCACAAATCTGAAAATGGCTTAGAAAGCCCTAAATGCACCCATAATCTAAGCTCTAAAGATGAAAAACCAAATGGAAGACCAAAACAGGGGGCATTTACCTTGATTGAGTTGAAGATGGAGTAAGATCTCTGGATCTACAAGCCCCAACTCGAATTCCCAAGCTTCTTCCTTCCTTTCAAGCTTCACAAACCACCCAAAAGCACCAAAAATGGCCTTAGATCACTCAAAGCGGCTAGGGTTTCGATATGAGGTGTTCTGAGAGCATAAGGGACGATGGAGGCTGCAATAAGACGTTTAAATAGGGTGCAAACCCTCAAATTTAGGGTTTCACCCAAACAGCACCTACTCGCCGAGTCAGTCCCCGACTCGTCGGGTAGGTCACTTAAACTTCCTGCGGATCCCGTCTCTACTCGACGAGTTGGTCCATCAACTCGTCGAGTCCCAGAGAAAATACATAAAATTCATAAATAAAATACATACCAGCAATCCGGTGTTACATTTGGTTTCAGGTACCTCGGTTTTTAAAAGAAGAGCTCGGGAAGATTGCAGTGCACACACCATTTGTTCAGCCTGGGATGTTTATACTATGATATATTTGACAGTTGTTATGATATTTTGAGATACATTGTTTATGATTTTTATATGACGTTTGATGATTATGGTTTTATTATTAATGGTTTAAAATGAAATTTTTAGACTGTATTTTTTGGGATGTTTCATGTGCTCTTTCGAAAAAAATGTATTTGTGCAATTAGAAAAGGCCAGAGATTATAATAGTTCAATAACAACCATTTCATGATGATTTTGGGTCCAATTCATTGAAAGAACATTGCATCTTTTGACCATTTTGATAAAAACAATAAAAAATGACATGGTACATGTTGAGTATTTGAGATATTGAAACTGATTTGGCATTTATGTTAATTATGGAAGACTTTTTTTAGGGTTTTGTATTTTTGGTAAATGTTTTATTTTCCCTATATATAGTCATTAGCTTAGCTTGTTAGGTAAGCTTTTTCCTCATAAAGTTCTTTGTACGTCCAATTTCCAAATCAATGAGATACAAAAACTTTGTCAGATTACTTGCAACTTTATGGTGATTGATTCATGATTGTTCTTCAGATTTCGCATTCGTCATCTCGTTTTTTCATCCTAACAGTACATTGCATCTTAAACATATTCAAAATTAAAAGTGCATTGCATTTTGATAGAAATCCATTAAAAATAAAATTTGGTCAAAACAATCATAAATTTCACCATTTTGACGGTTTAAACAGTCCTGGAATGGTTATAATGAAATGAGAAGCATGTTAAACTGTTTTGTATTCTCTTTTAGTCATGCAACTTATCTTGGTCCTTTAGGTCATTTTGGTGTATTAAAGTTTAGATCTTGAAAGCTTGGGACATTATCCATCCAAACATTATGTTGATCCAGATCTTAAGGTTGGAGAGTTGGACTTAATGGATTAAGTTAAGAAAGATGCATTTTTGGTCCCTTTTGAGACTTAAAGACTAGATCTTCTATGTTTGGACCATCCAAATGGATAAAGTTGGGAAACTTTATCCATTATAAAGCTATTAGGAACCAGATCTGATGTATGAGTTTTGGTCTTTATGGTTTAAGATCTTATTGAAGAAAAGATTTTCAGATTGAAGGCCACGGCGTGGACTTAGGTTGCCATGGCATGGCCTTACATTGCCACGGTGTGGCGATTGAGGATGTCTAGTCTGTTTTGTCGTTTGTGGGGCCACGACGTGGTCATAGATGGCCACGACGTGACAGTTGACTTTTTACCATTAATTTTTTGACCAGTTTGACTTTTGGGTCAAACTTGGGCAGAATTGAGCATTTGGCTAATGATTGGTCTCAGCTTGGTTTTAGGAAGCTTGGGTTGGCGGTGTTGTTGTTGAGGTAGCTGTTGAGCTTTTGTTGAGTTGTTCAGGTGAGTTTTCCTCATTTCACTTATGGGTCGAAGGCATCAATGCGGGCCCACTAGGTTATGTATCTTGGTATATAGGATGTTGTTATGATGTAGTGATCTGTTAGATCTAAATGATTATCTGTTTCCTGGTTATATGTTATATGTTGCATATATCGACATATTGTGGTTGGGTTGAGGCAATATTGTTCTGTGCGGAAGCCAACAAACCTGGGAGCAAGCCAGACATAAGCTAAGGGCCGGAAATGCAAGCCAAACTTATGTTGTGGGCTCAGGAGCAAGCCAGACATGAGCTGAGGGCCAGAAAGGCAAGTCAGACTTATGTTGTGGGCTTAGGAGCAATCCAGACATGAGTTGTGGGCCAGGTGGGCAATCCAGACTCGTGTTGTGGGCTCAGGTGTAATCCAGTACGATGGTTGTGGACCCACTATGCATGTTGGTATATGTTTGTGTGGTGGTATTTTGGGGGAATTCACTAAGCTTCGTGCTTACAGTTTGATTTCATGGTTTCATGTACACCAGATGATCGGGGCAATGCGAAGGCGTGATTATGCACATCATCCTTAGATATTTTGTTGATTGATGATTTTGGGATACTCTGATTTTGACTACGTTATTGAAAACAATGTTTTTGTATAGCTTATGGATTATTAAAGGATTTTAAAAATGAAAATTTTTATTATGGTTTTTGGGATGTTTCAAATTTGATTAGTATACCCCCTACAACACCTTCATCTATCTTCTCATTGTCCTGATAACTAAGTGAAATATATTACTGTTAGACTTGGGGGAGTGGTGCGGTAGAGGGAGTGCGATTTCACCACCTAGGCAGCGAACACCGCCCCTTGGGTGCGGTTTGGGTGCGGTTTAGACCGCAGTGTGGTAAAAAATGGCCGCGTTTTGTTATTGGATGGGGAGAATTTGACCATTTTGTGCTTAGGTGGGGAGAAAATTAAAGTTTTTATTTAAATTAAATTTTTTTTTTAAATAAAGTGTGTCACCACTCCTTAGGTATGGCAAGGAACCACACTTTTGTGGTAAAAATAATATGGTGCTTATGTGGCAATGAAGTGAGTACGGTTTCGATGGCACCACTCCCTCCAGGCTTACGATCACATATTACATAAAAGATAAAGGTTCTAATCTTATTATCTTTCTCTGAATGCTTGTTCCGGTTTCTAGATCTTTGACTAGCTTTTGTGCTCGTCTCAGTCTGACTTGTTTTTAATGTTCTTCCTACTTTTTTTTTTTTTTTCTCTTTTGGTGGTGTTATTTTTTTTTTTTTTTGCATGTCATTTTGTTATGTCCTTATTCCCATTAGTTTGTGTAAATTTGTGTGCCACCATTAGCTCGTAGTCTATTATATCTTCCAAGTTCCATCCTCCTATGTAACATGTCTTTTATTTTCTGTTTTAGGCCTCCTTGGCAATTCTTCTAGCAATTGATGGTAATGGTTTTATTGTAAAGGGTTTTGGGCCACATAATATTGCCATTTAAGGGCCTAATATTACCTTTGTAAGTGGCAAATTGTATATACATTGTTTCAAGAAAGAGATTTTTATTTATTCCTTTCCCATGTCAAAATCCAGTTCAACCTTGTTTCTTGCCGCAAGTAGTGTTTTGGTTGCAATTTCTCTCGATAAGAGAACATTATGGAAGGAGAACTTTGAAGCGAGGAAAAAAAGATTTTGTAGATTTCTTGTTTTCTTTGCTTCGTGAGAGAACACTTTGGAAGAAAATAGAAAAGTTATGCAGACCACAACTCTGACAACTCCATTAGTGCTTTTTAAAAGATTCAGGTTGTTATAGCAAACTTCGATCCATGTCCAACTTGGATCGTCTTTAAAGAGAATGTTGGGGTGTGTGGCTTATCTTTTTTATAGGCAAAAGTCCTTTTTGGAAAAGTGACATAAAGTCAGGTTTTTCTGACTTTTCCAAAAAGTCAGTTTTTCTTATATCAAAAATCTAAAAGTAGATTTTAAAATCCTTTTACCAAACATCTTTTACATTTTATCTTTTTCAAAAAGGACTTTTACCTCTAAAAAAGATAAACCAAACACCCGAATGTTTCAAGTTTCAACCATGTGTCAATGATGTGGCGCAATTAGAGCAAAGGGAGTAAATGGCACGCTTGTTCGGCAAAAGGGGATACACGACAATCGGGTAATAGAGAGAATTTGGAACAACATTGTAAAACACAGTCGAAATCAAAAATTTTGTAAACTCTATCTTAAGCAATTTACCCTTTGAATAAACAAGATGAAGAAATTGAATAGCTATAACAACCTGAATCTTACGTACACCAGAAATCTGAAGTATAACACATGCAACGAGAGAAGAATCATTCATTCATTCATTCATTCATCAAACACATTGAAAGGAAGAAAAGAAAAGGAGATTAAACCCTAAATCTCAGCTACACAGATTAGGAATACAAACCCCAGTTTCCAGATTCTGTTGTTCTTTCCATATCTTCCCTGTAACCCTAAGTTTGAGTTCTTTCCTGTCACCACCGGAGAAGAAGAGCGCCATGTTTCTCTGTATAATCAACCCATCATGACTATCCCTTACCTTCCTATGGCTATCTCTGATACTCCTCGGTGTTCCTTCCCAAATTAGCTTCCTCCCGTTGGCTCCGACCTCTAAACTGTAGCTGTAATTCCTGGCATCTGCTTCATCCCCCATGAATCGAAGAAACGCCATGTAAACAGGTGCCATCCCTAGCTGAAACGCTTCAAAGTGAAGACAGAAGTACTGCCCAAAACAATGGAACACCTGCCAAACATTACATTACCCATTAAAGAGAAAACCCTAAAATCGGAAATCAGAAATCAGGGGAAAAGTGAAGTGAACTCACTGTTAGCATCCAGGTAGCGTTTTCAACTTCACGGGGGTTGGATTTGACATAACGGTGGTTAAAAGTACAGCCTGTGTGCATGTCGACTTTGTGGTCGTCTCGGAGATGGGTGACCAGAAAAGGAATGTCTCCGGTGACTGAACATTCAGATCCGGCGTATGGGCAGTTGTAGGGTCTGAAGTTGCATAAAGCTTCATGCTTTAGTTTGCTGTAATATGGGAAAATTTCTGGGCATCCCAATGAAAAATATCTGCAGGGAAGTTCCAGTGATTCTGCAACTTTTTCCAAAGCTAAGCATCTGATATCACCCAGTTCTTGTCTGCATGTAGGACATCTGTTGTGTACCCTTGTTTTACAGGTCGAGCATAATGTGTGTCCATTGTGACACTGTATAAATGTAAACAACCAACTTCAACAACTCTTTGTAATAATTCTATCAACACAAAAAAAAAAACCAAACTATAATTCAAAATTGTTCTTGTTCCTCTAAAATCAACAAATCAATCCACTAATCATAATTTTATTAGAATCCCAAATCCGTATTACTACGTGTACAATTTCAAATCTGAATCGCAGAATTTCAATCCATTTTCTTAAGAGAAATCAGACAAACTGTAATCCAATCCAGTATGGTATCAAAGTTGAAAATGAAATTGCCCTATTTATTCTCAATCAATCAATCAAATCAAACACGATACACTAAATCAACAAGAAATAACGATTAGACGGGATGAAAAAAAGGGAATCGATTACAAAACCTGGTGAATTGGAGGGTACATAGAATTAGTACAAACAGGGCACTCCAACAATTCATGAACGCTTGTAGCGGGAGTCAATCCAGAGGGTAGTATTCCGATGTTATTATTATTATTGTGAGGTTTTGAAGAGAACTGGTGGGTGTGGATCTCTTCGTCTTCCATTCCATCCGAAGAAGACACGCACTCTATATTATCCAAATCCATAGATAGCCCTTGTTCTTGATTGACAAATCCAAATTGAACACCCAATCTTTTGAAATCAATAATCCAAATAAGGATTCAAACTCTGTCTTCTGATCTCCATAACTGTCACAACTTCTGATTTGAAGAAAATGCGAAAAAGGGCGAAGACGGCTCCAACAGAAAAGTGATGAACAGATCGATTTATGGAATGAACCAAACCAAACACCTTTTTCTCTGTCTCTGTAAGAAAGAGGTTCTTTTCTTCTCTCTGTCAACCCAACCCCAACCCCAACCACAACCCCAACCCCCCTGTATTTCTCTCTCTTTCTCTTTGTATCTGTATGAGTATTATTATTATTATACCCATAGGACGAGAGGTGTAAGCATCGCCGTTGAATTTTTTTGAACTCATTCAGATTCAATGAAACGACGGCTTATATTATTTATCTGGTCTAATTAGAGTTTTGTTTTTTTATTTTTTTATTTGATGATATAAAAAGTTCAATAGATTGATTTATGTTTTTATAGATATTTAAGGTTTTTTTTCTTTAATTATTTATAATAAATAGTTAGTTACTTTTTAAGATTATATATTCCATTATAGTATTATTTGTTTTATGTTTTATGAAAAAGGATGCTACTTTTATTACGTATAAACCAAGATTAATATTAAAATAAGACAAAAGCTACTCTAGAACCATTTCTTTATCAAATAAACTACGTCAAAATTTTATATAAAAGGGGGTTGCTTCAAGTTTTGTTTTACTCGATATTTATTATAATAAAAGATTAAAGCTATAAAAAAATCTAATATTAGAAAATTACACGGCAGTGTATATATATCCTGGTTCCGATAGAAAATAAAATTGAACTGTTATTGAAAATAAATTTTAGTCAAAGTAATAACATATATTTCGCTATTTGACTTAGCTATTATAATACTCCTTGTTTACACATCTAATATTGTAATACTCCTTGTTTAACTCTAAACAAATCAAGATTTTTGCCAGAAATATTCATCAAAGTCATAAACATTATAAGAATGTTCATAATATTATAAAGAAGATAGGATTTTTGCTTCAAATATCTCAAGACAAAATTAAACAGAGTATTCAACTATATATGCTTAAATACATCTTTATTGATGACATAAAATAAATGGAAATGATGGTTCATTTGGACATTTAAAACTCTTTTCGAGAAATTAAATATCCTCATACAATTTCTTTCTACCATCTTCCTACCCATTTCAAATGATGACATGTGTCATATTTAATTTTTCTTAATAATATTTTTAATCTACTTGTCACTATTTAACATGGGTAGGAAGATAAGTAGGAGAACATTGTAGGAGGATATTCCAAATAGAATAAGAAAGTTGAGATTATATTATCTATCCGACACATTTAAAATAAATTATTAAGATTAATCAAGAAGCAAAAAGAAAAAGATAATAAAGCATATGGTTTGCCTAAGTTTATAAAGCAAAAAGAGAATGATGAGTGGATTGAGGGTAGTGTTAGGTTGGCACCATCAACAAATCCTTGGTGTATAAGCATCAAAATTCCTGGGTATGCGTCTCATAGCTAAATACCTCCATCTCCATCCTTCTTTCACCCATTATCTCATATTCAAAAATATATATGTTTTTTTAAGCAGCTAAATAATTATTATAAACAAACTAGCAGCTAACAAAACACATCATTTATAAGGAACTATCTAAAAGAGGATTTTGGAGCCAAAAGACTCCAACTAACCAACACTTTTTTGTTCCTACTAACAATCCAAAAAAACGAATACTCCACTAACACTATCAAAAAGTCTATCTTTCACCAGGTGAGAAACGCTAAAAACAGAATCATTCATGAATCGGCATAGGACCCAAATCACCACACATGTAATAGCTTCTAACACTTCCTTTTTAAGGGTCGTATATGTAACTCCTCAATCCGTTCAAACACATCACCTAACATTCCCATCAAAGGGACTTCAAAATCTAACTAAGCAAAGACCTTCTCCCAAACTAAACCCAAAGTGGCACACTTCCACAACACATGATCAATGACCTCTGGGTATTCCAAACACACGGGACACAAAATATTACTAACTTCAACACCTCTGGTATTATCCCCAATTAGATTAAATATAAAAATAAATAGTAATACATTTCTATTCTTTATAATATTGTATTCTATTTCATAAAAAATTAACTCTATGTTTAGGTTACCACAAACAATTTTGCAGGATAATCCTAGGCACGCACAAAGGAATATGCAATATACCATGTTTGTTGTATTGGTATAGTTCAATATCAAAATGCATCATACTTATACTATCCAGAAAATAAATAAAGATGAGGGTTCCAAAAGGTTGCATGTAGTTTTGAAGACATCAAACTGACTAGTTGGCTTAATCTTGAACCGATAAGTCAACCCCAAGTTGATCAAAGTAGGCCGGGCCCCAACTCAACTCTATGACAAAACAAAACCCACAAGTCACCCCTTCCTTGTATGCTAATCTGTAACTTGTCAAGGTGTTTTTCTATTATACTTGCACTTTGCACCAACATATTTGTATTATCAGATCACTGTCTACAGTCTAAATCTCTTTGGCACTCCACCAAAGTGATCAGACGACAGATCACCAACATCTCATAACTTAAACTTGTGTTTATGGTTTTTACTCATTATTTTGGTCGGGGTAGATCCTCCCCCATGCTTGATTTCAAGTTACAATCAGAATGATAGATTTTCGCCAGTAAAGAACAAGATTTAAATCATAAAAAGGAAGAAATAAACATGTAGCTTTTATGAGATATTAAAATTAAAATTATCAGAACTACTATGACAGGGTGTACATCAAGTACCGTATGTAGGGAGGAGAATAAATGATACTACAACATATTGACATTTGATTGCAATAATGATGAAAGCATCCAACATAAATTTAATTATTAAATTAATGTTTCTCATTAGAGCTTAAATTAGTACATATTATCTATACATACACATGGTTACCGATACAATCTTTCCCATGATTTACATGGCAGCAATAGAAGGCAACTCCGCCTCCGCCTCCATCTCCGCCTCGGCTCCACCATCTGCCGCCCTATCTACGCTCGTCTGCAAAGACAAAATACAACCGTAAATCTTTTTATAGTAAAATTAATTAATCAAAAATCAAAAACAGGATGTAGCCTTTTAAGTTAGTTACCTGTAAATGTTGTGATAGATAATGGGCAAGAGCACCTTGACCATGGAGGATTTTAGCACCACTCCCAACTGCCTCCTCATCAACAACCACACCATCTATTATATCTTTACCTGTTCTTTCATCAGGAATCTGCAATACATTCATAAATTATCATTCTATCATTTCATTACAAAAATAATAATAAATCTTTTAGACACAAACCTCATACATGGCATCCATCAATATGTTTTCCAATAAGGCCCTCAAACCACGGGCCCCAGTGTTCTTAGTTATTGCTTTTCTTGCAATTAATCTCAAAGCACTTTCTGTATAATGTAGGTTAACCTGCAAAAAATAATAAACAATTACAACTAACATATAAACATTAGTAAATGTGTTGAGAGATGAAAGAAGACTTACTTGATTCATCTGAAATAACTTCTTGTACTGTTTCCCCAATGCATTCTTTGGCTCAGTTAGCACCTACAAAACATTAATATTATATATTCATCCACTTTACTTTAACAAAAAGAAACACACCTACCAAAAAGTAAGTTAATTAATGCCTACAAAGGTACCTGAACAAGTTGAGGCTCTGTAAGAGCTAATAAGTTGACAAGAATTGGAAACCTTCCAACAAATTCAGGTATCAGACCATATGCAATAAGATCACTACTTTCAACCTAACAAACATAAACCACACAATTTATTCAGACACATACATACACTTAATGGAAGAAAGAAAAAAGAGTAGGGATTTACAGTCTCCAATAAAGTTGAAGTCACTGAAGCAGATGTAACACCTCCAGTTCTCATGTTAGCACGAACAGGTGCACCAAAACCAATAGAAGAATCTTGGCGTCTGAAAATAAAAATAATCCATTATATTATATATTTATAATATCTATGAACACCAAAGAGTGATTAATAAGTAAATGATAGATACCTTTCTGAAATGGTTTTTTCAAGATCTATAAAGGCACCCCCACAAATAAACAGGATGTCTTTGGTATCAATCTGTAACAAATATTCTTATAGATAAGTATCAAAAAATTCATAATTTGGTTTAGTAAATTAAAGACTAGAAAGATTTATTTTATATTTTTACCTGAATGTTGTCTCCTCTAGGATGTTTCCGTGCACCCTTTTCAGGGACATTGACTATCTGGATAAAGGTCAACACTAATAAAATTTAAAAAATTTCCTTTTTTTTCTGACATAATAAAACTAATAGTATATAATTTGATATAAGGAATAACAAGAACGTACAGTCCCTTCTAGCATCTTTAATAATGCCTGCTGGACACCCTCACCAGAAACATCTCTGCTAATGTTAACACTTTCAGCCTGTCAAAACAACAAATTAAGAAACAATATTATAAAATTCAACATTATGATAAGCTTGAAATTGAAAGGTGAAGAAACTAAACCTTCTTTGTAATCTTGTCAACTTCATCTATATACACAATGCCCTGTTGAGCTGCTGCAACATTATAATCAGCAACCTGAAATTAAATGTTATGATCAGATAAAAAAAAAAGTATTATACAAGTGTAGAAATTGAAGGTATTACTATTAAGGGACATACAGTCAGGAGTTTGTATAAAATGGATTCCACATCTTCTCCAACATAGCCTGCCTGCAAATTGCTAGAAATTTGAGCATCTCATTCCCAATTCCCAAAGATTATAACATATTAAAAAACAAAAAATAGAAACATGCCTGGGTGAGTGTAGTAGCATCTGCTATAACAAAAGGAACATTCACTAAGCGTGCCAGTGTTTTTGCAAGAAGTGTCTTCCCTATTCTCAAAACAATCATAAAGGCTTACATAATTGCAGATAATAACAGAAAAAGCCATATCCACGCAGCTTCAATCAATATTCAACCATGGTGGAGGATTAAAGAAGAAAAGGATTACCTGAACCAGTTGGCCCCATTAGAAGGATATTACTTTTCTCAAGCTCAACTGCATCATCATCATCCATGGCATTCGTCTTGTCGTTTCTTGAATGTCCTGCAGCAGGCCTTCAATGAATCAAATACCATAAAAACAAGAAAATGGAATTAGACAGAGGGAGTAAGGTGCTTACTTACGCGAACTGTCAATAGAGATTCTCTTGTAATGATTGTAAACAGCCACTGCAAGTACCTTTTTAGCTCGTTCTTGACCAATCACAAACTTATCAAGCCCTTTACAGATCTCTTTAGGTGTTGGGAAGCTATGCCCCAACGAAGATCCTCCCCAATTCCCATCTCCAGAACCCGACCCGAACCCACCGGTGCTTGTTTCACTGTCATCACCGCTGGATACCGGAACCATCTTAAAACCCGGCTGAGGAACAATCCCATCTCCGGGAGGCTGCCAAACCTCTGGCGGATCACCGCAACCACCACTACCTTTACCACCGGACAAATTGACTAGTCTCCTTTTATTATTACTCTTGAAAAAACCGAAACCCTTATCAACAAGTTCACCGGAGAGGGAAAACGGTTTGAAAGATTGGTGTTGGTGGTGATGATGAGGGAAATATTCGTCTAATTTGTTTGTTGTAGGTATTGAAGAAGTGATTTGGAAATTGGGTATACGACCACCGTGCATACGGTGAGTTGAAATAAAGTATCTAAATTGTGAGACTGATGATAAAGAAGATGTGGCTTTGGATGACTTCGATCTCAGAGCAGCAACAGCAGCCATGGCTGTTGACGAAAGCCTGTAAACAGGAAAAGTGATTGGATTTTGAAGGAAAGTTATCGGTGTTTTGGGAATTCTTCAAGAAATGGGTATATGAGAAAATACACCAAATGTCTAAGACGATATAACAAAGATCTGTATGGGTCGTTGTCGGATTCAAGATACAAACAGAGTGATGTCGCTTTTACTTCATTTTTTGTTTAAATAAACTTTAGATCTTTGTAGAAATAGCAAGAAAGGGTATTTGTTGGATCACCAACACAAAAAAAGGTATAATTTTTCTGATAATATTTAAATAACCTATTAAAGTAAGGGCCTTAAATTAATTGTCAAGGGTTTCAAACATGTAAAACAAGTTTATAATGAAAACAAAGCTTAATTAAGAATCACATTCATTATTGTTACTGACTTTTTATTCCTAACCATTACAAGTTTTAAAAATACAATAATTCTACAAGATGTGGCCAACTCAAATTAAGTAAGAAACCAAGAGTTTAATTGGCACTAAACATGCATTACCAAACAAAAACATAAAACAAAATAAATTAAACACTTTTAAGTCGAAATCCTAGGGTTTTAACTGATCATCTCGACTTAAAACCAATTACAAGACCAAATTGTAGTCAGAACAACAAATCAACATTTAGAAAATGTTCATTAGAATGTTTACGATGCTTAAAAAATAAATCTCTCGTTCTTAAAACAGTCTTCTTTAGTCCAATTTTTGAACCCTTGACAAAACATATCCTTTATTCATTTTGATTGGTTGAAAAGTTGTCAAATAATGTTTCAGAGGGTAACACAACTCGTATAAATTAGTGTTTGAAGTTTACATGGATGGTGATCTTTGTGACCCTTTCTAGTTTTGAGTTGCACAATCATGTGGTTTCGATGAGTAACATTGCATGGCAAATGTATAAATATGCCAATCGGCATTCTTTTAATTTTCAAAATTTTCGATTCTTTTTTTGTTGTCTCAAACTCGATTTTGATGCTTCCTAGTAAGCCCTCCTCCAAAGTGCACATAGTGTCCAAAAAGGTATAAAATGCATGATATTAAGATGCAAAACACAATACTAAAATGGGAAATAAGCATATTAAAAGATGCATGCATCTAACACTAATAGCATTTCATTTGGCCGGAAGTACTTACTTTTAATGGAATTGAGTCAACTTATTAACCATGGAAAAAGGATTTGTTTGTTCGAATAAACATTTCAATCATTCAACTACAAGAAAATAGTTTTTAATAACATTGAGGCCTGCAACATGTTACAAATGTGATTCTGTAATATAAATATTATAGTTTATTAAGGGGTCTTTAAACTAGTTTGAAGATAATGTTTATTATTATCATCATGCATTTTAATATTTAAACCATTAACGATCCTCTGACCTTTTTTGATCTTCTAAACATGATTCATATGTGAGGTTTTTATTTTCATATAAATCAGATAAACTTCAAACCTTCTCAAAAAAACAAAAAACACTTGACAAGATTATCTATCTAAAAGAAACTAATGCTATGCTACCTCATAAATTAGAAATACAACATCGATACAGACCATAACTTTCTTGTATGTGTTCCATTTTCGACTGTTTTTTTTTTTTTCTAACTACCTTCTCTTGACACGTCAGCTTCCATTGATTCCACACTTTGCTCCAAATTTTCTTTCACTTGCTCTATTGGAGGATCAGGTTGCAATTCAGAACTGTAAAATAAGTCAATGACAAAAGTCAAGAGATATTTAGTTTTAGACAGAAATCATCAAAGAAACTTTACTTGTTTTTCATCATCAATTTACTGGCTTCATCAATAACAAGACTCGCAGCATATAACCCCATCTTCTTCACCTGCAAAAACATTATAATCAAGATTCAAGACTAGTGTTTTTTAATTGTATCATATCAGTAGAAACCCTAATTGATTGATTGATTGATTATGTACCTCAAGTTTATCTTCCTTGGATCTATGTGTTTTTGGAAGTAATCTGAACTCTTCTGTTAAACGTATGCACTCTTGAACATTATCCGGTGACACAAAGTCAAGAGCCACTTTAATGCATGACTGTAATTATATAGAAAATGAGATTAAGTGCTTAATCCATTAGGTCAAAAAGAAGCAAACCCTAATTAGACTTGAGCATGATCTAACTAACCTGTCTATTTCTAACTTGATGTGGACAACCTGCAGGGATGAAAACAGCTTCACCAAGGTATTGTTCAAATGTCCATGGCTCCACACCTGAAAAAGTTAAATCATCCATCATTTTTTTTTAAAGAATTTAATTTATATGCAATGTCAATCTTCATATTATCTTACCAAATTCTTCCTTGAGCTGTTTCTTGTGCTTTTCATCAAAATAAAAGGTTTGATCATGGAGAGGATGAACAACCTAAAGCATGAATAAAAAGTTCAATTGGATTGTTATATTTATTGATGTTTATCACCCGATTTTTTTATACTATACTCACAGAGCTAACAGGAGCATTGTTAATGCCACGAAATTCTTTTTGATGTTTGGTCAAATATTCGGTCAACTTTGGTACATCTTGCCTACGAAAAATATCCCATAAAGCACCACCATATTCAATATTACAACCACCAATACCATCATCACTTTCTTGAAAATCTTGGCTGCTTCCATTCACATTTTGGTCAATGCTTGGATCTCTGACCACTAAACCCTTGCTTTCATCAACATCTTCTTCTTCTTCTTCTTCTTTTTTTATGCACAAAGAATCACCATTACATGAATCTTTTGGTGGTGGTTCTGTTTTAACTGGACTCATACTTGACACGGGACCCGTATCTTCAGCTTTGTATTCCTTTCGCTTTTCATCAATTTTTTTAAGCTCTTTGGAAGAAACTTTTACTTTAGTTGTGTGTAATAATATATTTACCTGATCCAAAAACAACAGATTCATTTCATGAAAACCAACAATTGAATTGATATATAAAAAAAAATTCATAAATTATGTTACTTACAGCATCAGAAATGTCACAGTGTAGTTTTGTAACCGAGTCGCCTCTACCGAGTTCTTCCGGAAACCCGTAAGCAATATAAGATTTAGGACCCAAATCCGGCCTTCTAGAACCATCCGGAAGCTTTGTAGCAAGATTTAAAAGACCAGATCTTGGATGTGTATAATCACTAAATGGAAGCATTGCAATAAATTCCTCACAATGCCTTGGTAAACACTCATCAAATGAATTTGTTGGTGGCCAATCTTTAAGCTTCAACATCTCTGGCCATTCATTTCCATGCCTACGCCCCTCTACATACCCTCTAAAAAACTGATTCAAATGAATCTCAACCTAAAAAAAACATTGTTTTTGAAGTTAGTAGAAACATTTGTTAAAACTTAAAAGATAGGGATATAAAAGTTACCTCATTCCAGTCCAAACAGTCGATAGCTTTGACACATTGATTTTCCTCTTTTAACTTTTTTTTAGCATTCCTAAAAGCCCGCATCATCACCCTTGGTTCCCAGCTAAGTCCACATGTCTTTTTTAGGACATTTTTAACCACAACGGGTTCCCCTCTTCTCCAATGCATTTGAAAATGTTCAAAATCTTTGTCTTCTAAGTCAATAGCATCAGGGCAATACAGTAAATTGTTGTCATTACTACTACCCTCCCTAGAAGCCGATTTCCTTACACCATGTCCATGATGATGATGATGATTTTCCACATTACAAGTTGAACAGTTTTCTCCAGTTTCAATATCAGCCAACTGGAAATTGACGGTTAAGCCCTCGGCCTTCTCAACCAGTTCCTGAACCCAATTGGCTTCAAAAACTCGTCTTAACTGTAACATTCCATTCCCACAGCCTCCACGGGCTTTTGGGGGACAAGGGACAGAACCGTCATTTTCTGCTTTCCAAGCAGGGAAGTCTAATGAGTTGATAAAAGTGTGTGCTTTAAAGTCAGCTTTCCAACCAAAAAACTGTCCCTTTGAATCTGTACCCTGAAGCTGTGAATTCTCAATGAATTGCTGAAATGATGACTCAGCTTCACTTCCGCCAGGCTGGATTCCATCTCTAAGCTCACGACAACAGTTGAGACAAATATCATAAGAGCAATCTGGACTTGGACAGCTTCTATGGAAGTTCACAATTGATGTGTTGCAGTTGTCACAGTAGACTCTGTCATCTTCATCAAATGAAGCTTTGGGTATTTGTTCTTCTGTTAATTCAACACCCAGTATGCTAGCCTCCATTAAAAGCTCAGATCTTTGCTCTTCTGTAATATGTTTTAAAAGAGGTAGAGTTTTCTTGAGCAAGTAAAGCGATCTTTGCAATCTGATGTCTTCATTGGCTTCTTCATGACTAGCCTGATATATCATCAAACAGTTGGTGGGCATGAGATTATAGGAGTCAAAAACATTTAGAAAAATGAATTAATGGAAGGAAGTATAAAGTATTTACCTTTATGATTACATTTGCTTGAAGACAAGCTCTGCAATTGCAATTCCCTCGACAATATGGACATGCATCCTTGACTTCTTCTTTTGTTCTCTCTGGATACCAACTTACAATGCAGTTATTGCAGTAATGTTTTCTTTTGCAGTTTGAACAAAAGATGACGTTTTTTAAGTTCCTCAAGCACTGATGACACTTCAAATTCAAATTACCCTCGCACCCATCAATAGATTTCCTGGGCTTTCCTTTGGGCCTTATTGGGCTACTAGGGTCCACTGCCTTAACGTTTTCAACATCAGAAGAATAAGCCATGATTTCACCTGCTACAATTAACCGTGGTTTCTTCGCTTGTAGCTTATTTCTGAAACCTCCATATGAAGAAGAAGGTACTGATTCCATTGGATTGCCATGTTCATCAACATTATCTCGAAAACGTTTTCGGCGCCTCTTCTTCTTGTCCTTTGAACCCTTTGGTCTACCTCGTCCATCAGTCTTAATTTTAATACCAAACTCCATAATTGACATGTCATCATCAACTCCAAGTTTCTTCTTGTTTTTTGAACCCTTTGGTCGACCTACATGCTTGACCTTAACACCATGGTTTTCGCTTTCACCTCCCTCACCTACATCTATACTTTTAGAATGGTTTTCATCAATATTTCCGTTCATAACTGGCATAATATCACCATTAGCAATTTTCTTCTTGTTCTTTGAACCCTTTGGTCGTCCTATACGCCTGATTTTAATACCAGCACCATTAGCACCAGGTATGAGCTTCCTCCTTTTCTTCTCCTTTGAACCAAAGTCTATAAAAGAAGAAAACTTTCTCTTATTGTGTTTTGAATCAGAAGGTCGACCTTTCTTGTTAAAAAAATCAACACCAGCACTGGCGCAATGAAGACCAACAACTATCACCCTGTCCTCTGCCCCTGGTCGATCACCCTTCTTTGGCCGGTTCCTCTTTTTCTTAACACCAACCTCATCTTTCATCTCACTGTTAACACCATTTTCTTCACTTACCAATCCCCATTTCTCATCCTCTGCAAGGGTTATATCCGTTTCAGCTTCCAGAATTGCATTTCCGTCATCGTTTTCGATCACCACAGCAACAGTCATGTCAGCCTGATTTCCTTCTGTAACAATGCCGACAGCTTCTTCGCCAGTGACATTTCTTGAATTATCGTCTTCAATAGCAGCAACCTCTTCCATTTCCATTTATAATTCTAGACGACCCACAAGAAAAAGCAACTTCGGAAAGAAAAACCCCTAATCTCAAAACCCTAGAATTGCTCCTTCAATTCAATTAGAACCCACGAGAGGGGGAAAAGAAAACACCTTAACATTGGGTTGGGTATACGATTCTTGAAATACCAAAAGATGGAATCTTTTAAAGAAATTATCTTTTTCGTTCTTTTGATGAAAATAACAAAGAGACTAGCAATTCAAATTCAAGAACAAATGGGTGTAGTACGGACTTACGGTGGTAGTGTCAGCATACAAAAACCTAATAAGTGGTTTTCTTGTTGATCTTTGAAATGTATGAAAACTTAGATGGATGGATGGTTAGGATTTGATGTAACGTAAAATTCCCAACTTTAATGCCGCTGTTTAGCAATACCACACCACCAGAAATAAGACTTATTTCAAAAAGTGAGTGACAAGCACGCGCTGTTCAGTTACGTTTTCCCGCAGTCGACGGCTCGACGGGACTGGGCCATCGCCGGCAGGTGCGACACTTTTTCATAGGAAAGCTCGAGCTATCACGAAACGTATGTGGGGTTTAGTAGCATCTTGTAAGTTGTAACCCAACTTCAAATTTTGGTCAAAACGATTATTCTTAAATATTTATATTTAAGTTGATATCGATCTTTTGTAGCTTTTCTAATAAAATTGTAGTGATTTAAGGCTAATTACGGATAATCACAACGTATTTTACTCTATCTACCAATATAAAGACTGTATATTGAGAACTCATGTATATTTGTATATTCTTTGTACCTAATAATAAACTATATATGTTTTTTTTAAGGATAATCGTTATGTATTTTATTTTTTGTTTAAAATAATAATAATAATGTACTTATATTTATTAATATGGGCATCATATTTTATTTGTTACGTATTGTTATTATTGGTAAAAGAATGTAATTATGTTGTTTTGATGACTAAAGAATTATAAGTGCATTGTTATTATATGTAAAGTAAAACTAAGTATGTTGCTATTATGAGCTAAATATTACAATCATTGGTAAAGAAATGTGGTTACGGTGTTATTAAGAGTAAATAATTACAAATACATTGCTATTATGGGTAAAAAATTATTTTGCTTATATTAGTAAAAAAATAGTAAAGTGTGTTGTTATTTCATGCAATTTGTGTAACATCCTAAAATTTAAGATTAGGTTCTTAAATTAATAAAGTAAATAAATGAAAGGTGATTTATATAGCTAAATCATCAATGAATAATCATATCATTAGTTGACATGAAGTTCAAGAAAATAGAAGTGAAAAATAATTAACATTTTAAAAGTTAAAAGGGCAAACGTGTCAATTTGGCAAAGTGAGTTGACCAAATGGTTGACTCAATAAATGGAATGGACTACCAAAATTATTAATATTACTAACATTGGGGCGTCAATAACCGCTTCTTTCCTTACAGTCGTTGGTTATCTCAAACTTTGCATCACAGCCATTAAAACTCAGTATTTATACGTTTTTTTTTTTGCGGTTACGACTTGACCTACGCCACTTTGTCTTCAACCTCCCACTTGCTCATTTCTTCAACTCCACAACCGGCAATTAACTGCATAAGTCACGACTCAATTGCGTGTCGAGGTTTACTTGATAAGGAATATAAGAGTGACCCTCTGGATCCCGGTCGTACCTTTTTCTTTCCCTTCGACTTCTCCTACTCCTAATTTGATTTCATTTATTTTTGCAGGTTTCTATTGATGTTTCCTTCTTCCCAAATCCTTATCGTGGGTTAACTTGGTGGTGTCAGGCGGGTGCGATAGCCTGTTATTCATTGTTATGGTTGCTTTTGTGGGCTAGGGCTATCAGATTGCCCTTTCAGCTTTGATCGACTCACATTGGTGTAATGGGTAATTCTATTTGACTCTACTTGATACATCATTGCATAATTAGATTTGACTCCCAAAATCTATGGGATCATCACAGGATCAAGTTAGTTCATCACCAACAATGTCAAGTTAGTTCATCATCAACATCGATTTCTTTATTAATCATGGAATTCACGTCGTCTTTGGTTACACCGGTTTGGCTTGCTGATATCAATCCTCGAATTCCCGTCGTCGGTGCTTACAATCGATCTGCACGCCTTTGTACTCCTCTGTGTTCTCTATTTGGTTTCGATTGGTCTCCTCGATCCACGAATTAGCTTTGTTGTTGGATTAGGTGTCTAAGCCCATAACTATATTTGGTATGTACTTGATTTGATATGTAGCATTGGTCATTTTGGGTTGCCTTCACTCATGCAACTTGACAGGATGACAAGTGGAGAGAGAGTAGGATTTATTATATGAATAATAAATTGGTCCTCAAAATGATTTTCTTAATATATTACAAGATTAATATATTATTTGGAAATCATATTATTAATTAGTAATTAATCATAAATTAATTTGATATTAATTTTGGGATTAAAGGAACTGATTAATAATGGAGGGGTTGTTTTGCAAATCATTGCTAGTTGTGAAACTGGGCCTTGGAACTCCTTGATGGCGGTGGACGAAATTTATAGCTTGGGCTCACAAGATTTCGTCCAAGGTATCTTATGGAGGTCCATGGGTTGCTTTGGGCTTAAGTTAGGAACTAGGATTTCCTTATTCAAGTCCAGCTTGAAGGTTAAGCAACCTAGCCTTATATAAACCCTCTAAACCCTAAGGAGATCGTCCCTATGCTTCTTAGGAGTTGCCCTAGCCGATTTTCCACCTCTCTCTAATTCATTCTTTGCATTGGGTGTTTGTGACTCCATTAGAGGTGCAACACTTGGGGCACTAAGCTTTCAAGAGTCAAGGATTGTTCTTGTTATTACAATATAACACGTGAGGTAATCTTCCAACCCTTTTGTATATATGAATTTCGAAATTATGTATGCTAGATCTAGGGTTTTGTTTTGGATAATTAATTTGCATGTATAACTTGAGAAAAACCTAGATCCAAAGCATTAGGGTTGCATATGCATCATAGGAATATTGTAATGCTCAAAACTCATCAGTGGTATCAGAGCCTATGGCGTTTTTCTGTTATAATTGATGCATTTGTGATTAGTTCAAAGCCGGAAGAAAATCGTTTTTGGACTCTGCCTGATGAACACGACGCGTTCATAGTTGAACACGACGTGTTGATCTTCCAAGATGTGTTATGGCCTGACACGACGTGGAGACCTGTCAGTTGGCAGATTTTCGGATTTTTGGCCTAAATTAGATTTGGATAATTACCATAAGTTGTTTTTAATGATTAAATTTGAATTTTTTAATATAGTAATGTATATCCTCGTCTAACTGAAAGATAATTGTCAAATTTTAAGATAATTATGAGATTTTGTGATAAATTAATTATTTGTAAAATTTGATTTGAATTTTCTTACCAAGTAAAATAAAAAAGGTCAAATTTTGAATAATGATAAATTATATGATTAATTTAATTATTTTAAAATTTGATCTAGAAGTTTTGAATAGTTTCAAAACTTTCCCTCAAGTTTTGGAATTTAAAATTTGATTAAGAGTTTTAATTATGAAATATTAAATTCTAAAACCCTAATGTTTTAAAAGTTTAAAAATACACCCACATGGTTTTATTAATAATTTAATTAAAAGATTAATTAAGAGACAATTAATAATTCCTTGACATGGTTTAAAATTAATTAAATTAAAAGCTTAATTTATTAAAAGATTAAACCACCTAGTATTTTAAAAGTTTAAAATACACCCTTATACTATTATATATATATATATATATATATATATATATATATATATATATATATATATATATATATATATGTATGTATAAGAAAATGTCAGTCTTACCGTTAGTAGGTCTCATTCACGAAGCTTGTCTATAATTGCTGTTTAAGGAAGCGGCCTATAAAATGACCGTCATTGGGTATCCACTCTTACCCACCGCACCCTTGACTAGTGGAGGGTCGTTAGTAGAACGGGTTTGATAGGACATTAAATCTCATTAAAAGTATAGTGAAAATACAAAGTAACTAAATGTTTTATAAATTCCCAAATCTTAGTTACTTTAGGAAAATATGAATTTGATGCTAACCCATGAAATTGCACATTGCACATTATTGGTCGTTAGTGGAGCGTGTATGGTTAACCGGCACACTAATGTGGACTAGTGAAGGATGGTGATGGGTTTATCGTAAATTATTATTGATCAATGGAGCGTGTGCGGTTAATCGGCACATTGATTAGGTGATAAATGACATCGAGAGTACCAAGCTAATTCGCATGGTTATTCACACCTTGTTTGTGATACTCGATATCCCAGTCACAAACTTGAAGGGCATAATCAAGATTAAACATGTCATTGAAAAGTTCAATGAATCTTAAAAGATCTAGGAGTTTCATCTAAAACCTAATTCGTTAAAATTTTGTTTTCATGGTGGAATTGGTAAATCGTCATTTACCTACCTTCAAATAATTTACAATTGGGTTACGGCATCCCTCTTCCGAATTGTGAATTATTGTTTTGGGTCCTAGCCTTAATATTTCATTTGGGTGTCATATTAAGGATTAAATCAACTAACTTGAATTTCTCATTTTTGTAGATGTCTAGTTCTGACAACTATGGTCTTCCTCAATCCTTTGGAAAAGGCTTTCCTTTTGAAGATGATATTTCACATGTTGATCAAGGTGAAAGATCAATCCTTCTTCGTGCAAAGGTGGAACTGGAAATCATACTTCTCTTCCTCCACCTCCTCTAGTGATTCTCCCTGACCCATGTTTTCGTCAACTTGAAAAGTTCAAGGTTACTCAAGCCCTATTGGCATGCAAACACCAAGATGGAATGTCTGTGTGTGTGACATCCCCATTTTCACGGCCAGAAAAGACCGATTTCGTTTATGCTTTTTAATAAAGATCAGAGTAACTTCTTAAGAAAAGTATTGTGGAATTTGTTCCCAAAACAAAATATGATATAAATTTATCAAAGCATTTCTTAAAGAAATGTATTTTCATTACATTACAAAAACTCGGGATGTCAATCATCGATACAGACCATAAGCATAAACCAAAAAGAAATAAACATCCTAGACCACAAAACATAATTTGGCCTCAACTCCATAATCTCTCGTCAAGTCATCCAACTATGCTTTTGCCACTACCTGTAATACAAGAAACTGAGTGGGTCATGTTGGGGAGCCTGGTGAGCATATAGGGTTTTCAACCCACAATAAATAAGTTTATTATTTTCAACAATCATTAAACCCGATTACCCATTCCCGTTATCCTCACCTTACGTCCCTAAATCATCTATCACAAGGGACCTATCCTAAGGAATTTCATTGGGACGGACACTACTGCTAAGGGGATTCCTAAGCCATATGTGTCTGTAAGGCAACCATGGGGGGATGGAGTACACCGGTGAACACTTCGTTCACAAACACCTACAGGTTGCGACCTTGGTAGCGTTCCACTGGACTTCCTAGAAAAGTCTGTGGTCGTCATCCATACTCCGCTAGATAACTGGAACAACGTCAACATTGAGGCCTCTCATCATTTTATTTTACCACACACCAACTATTTCATCTACCCATGTTCTACCCAACATATTTGTAGATATAAAATACATATATGGTCCAGATCTGTAAATCAAAGCTTACATCTTTTATCCAGCATAACTTTCAAGGCATAAAATACATATACAGTCTAGATCTGAAGAAAAGTTCAGATCTGAACGAAAGAAGTTCAAATCTTTCATCCAACATAGATCTCAAAGTATACGGTTTAGATCTAAAGAAAAGTTTAGATCTGAGATGAGGATGTATAGATTTGAAGGAAAAAGTTTCAGATCTGAAAGAAAGAAGTATAGATCTTTCATCCAGCAAACATCTCAGGAAAACAGATAACATATATATACACACAGCACATAATTTATATAAAATACTTCATATCTATGTGTAATATGAAAATGATTATACACTCACTTGATACGGAGTGATTCGGACAGCACCTCGCTTCTTAAAATAATCTTCTTTGACGAAACCGGGAAGTTTGCTTGAAAATCGGGCTCTGTGCGGGCAGAGTTTCAGACCGAAAAACTCTTTTTCTCGGAGTCTCCGGGCTCTCCGAGGCTTTCTTCTAGTGTTAGGAAGTTTTCCTAGGCTTTTTGGGGGGGTTTGGGGGCTTAGAGAGAGACTCTAGAGAGAGAAGGAGAAGATGGGAAGGTGTGAGAATGAATGGAACCCGACGCCTCTATTTATAGGGGCTGAAGGAAGATTCACGTCGTGAATTTCTTGATATTCACGTCGTGAGCCAGCTGGCTACAGCCAGGCACAGCCTGGTACTGACACGTGGCATCGCACATAGGGTGGAAATCAATCGATTTTCAAAAATTCGTAACTTTCGCATACGAGCTCCGTTTTCGACGTTCTTTATATCCACGCGTAGGTAACAATAAGATCTACAAGTTTCATTTTGACTCCGTCGGCTAATTCTCGACCGATCTTAAATTTAACAGTAGGAGGAGATTAGACTGTTAAATGACCGCGAAGAATTCGTAACTCCTTCATACGGACTCCATTTTCGTTTGTATTTTTACCGCTGAGTTCCTATTAATGAGATCTTCAACTCTCATTTAGGTCGCGTAGGCCAAAAACCGCTCGAACTAAAATTCGAGTTTCGGGTCATGCAATGCTATGCCAAATCTTAGAAAATTCATAACTTCCTCATACGAAGTCAGATTTGGGCGTTCTTTTTATGGATGTTCTCGGTTTAACTTCGACGGGTGTCGTGTTGGTTCCGTCGCGAAACTTCGACGGGTCATAACTTCTTCGTTATAACTCGGATTTCGGCGTTCTTTATATCCCCGGAATCCTTGTTTCGACCACTACAACTTTATATAAAGATATCGGGCTTATCTTACACTTTAATTTTTGACGCTTATTTTTATCCTTTATCTATTATATATTTATAAATAATTAATAAGCACATAAATGCACATAATTCACATAATACTCAAATAATTCATTTTTGTTACTTCAAAAAGAGTTACAATAGTTGACCTAGACTATTACATCATCTAATAATGCTTAGCCCCGAAAAACGAGCGTTACAATTAGGTGGGTTGCACCTGATCCCACATCGGCTTGGAAGGAGAACGAAACATTTCCTTATAAAGGGGTGTGGATACCTTCCTTGTCACAATGCGTTTTAAAGCCGTGAGGGCGGCATATCTCATAAGAACTCTGCAGTTAGGCGTGCTCGGGCGGGAGTAGTACCGGGATGGGTAACCCCATGGGAAGTCCTCGTGTCGAGTGGCCCAAAGCGGACAATATTGTGATACGTGCTAGAGGGGGGTGTTACAAATGGTATCAGAGCCAGGGCACGGGTCGATGTGTTCGACGGGGACGTCGAACCCTATAATGGGGGTGAAGGTGGGTTGCACCTGATCCCACATCGGCTTGGAAGGAGAACGAAACATTTCCTTATAAAGGGGTGTGGATACCTTCCTTGTCCCAATGCGTTTTAAAGTCGTGAGGGCAGCAGGTCCCATAAGTACTCTGCAGTTAAGCGTGCTCGGGCGGGAGTAGTACCGGGATGGGTGACCCCCTGGGAAGTCCTCGTGTCGAGTGGCCCAAAACGGACAATATTGTGATACGTGCTAGAGGGGGGGTGTTACAGTGTGTGCACACGTCTTGAAGATGAAGTCGCGCATTGATAGACTAGGGATGTTGGGTGTCATTTTCCCGAGGAAGTTGGCTGTTGACTTGGTTCTTCAATCACTTCCTGAGTCGTATAGTCAGTTTGTTAAGGACTACTATATGACAGACCACGACATGACCATCATCGATCTAACATATTTGTTGATTGCTGTTGAAGCAGCAATGCTTTGGCGCACTGGTCAAGCAAATTTGATTGGAAGATCTACATCCAAAACTTCCATGGACATTGGTGATGACAAAGGTAATAGTCCATAAATGGTTTCTCCTCCTAAGGGAGAGAAATTGGCCATGGTCGAAAAGTTTGATCATAAGAGAAATGCCAAGTCTGAGATTGTTCCATGTGTCATTCCCAAAGAGTCTATATGTTTATTGGATGCAAAGCTGTCGTATCTACCTGAAAGATCGCAAGGATAGTAAAGTCAAACTGTATGACTCTACTTCAGGTAAATCTACTATCTAACTCTATTAAAGTTCCTATTTATAGATTCTTAATACATGATGTGATAATATTTCATTTTGATGTTTTGTAGGATCGAAGAAAAGGAAGGAGGCATAAAAAAAGAGTAAGTTGAGTCTGATCATGAAGAGATGGATTTTAATCACATGGTTCGATGATCGGAGTTTTGAGCTGCTACATAGAGTTATGATAGATTGCTTAGGAATATTTAGAAACATAGTTTTCATTTGTATTTGCGTTGTAAGGACAAGTTTTTCCGCAATTTTTTAAATAAAGTAAATTTTGATTTATCTTATTTTACGTATCCTTGCTTTGAAAGTTGATGTTTATATTTCTATTGTTAGCAATGTTGAAAATGGATTTGATTCTTAGATATATCGTTTGTGGTAGTGTCGTAATTTGCCAAGTGAGGAAGGATTCTCATCGCCCAAGTTTCAATTGGACAGAAACTTGGAATCGTGTGGTTTGAATTGTATGATGTATGAGAATCTTGATTCTTGGGAAATTGGGACTGATTCCTTGTTCACATATGTATGTGATTCAAGTGAAGGACTAAAGGATCTGGTACACATTGATGTGGACCGGTCAGATCCACCACAAAGGACGATAAAGTTTATTCGTCATGATTTACTGATAGTTCAGTAAATATGATTAAACTTACAAGTTTAAGTGTAATTCTGATATATTGAAAAGTTTCAATATATAGCATAATGAATACGAAGAATCAAACTAGGCAGAAAGATAAGAGTTTCTCCATTCTGGAAGGAAAGGACAATACTTTAGTATCGAGTTTTATGATCATCATAATGATTATGAAACCACGCCACAATTGATCCTCTAAGGACACCTTAGTGCATTTACATGACTGAGAAGAGGAATCAGGAATTGTTGAAATGGTTAAATCGAGAAGACGAGTCATACTTCGTTCCAAAATCGAGTCTTAAAGTCATACTCTGGGTACTCCAAGTTGTACCTTGATTTATATGCTTTAAGTAGGTTTACAACACCTCATGAAATGTGGAGTAGAAATGTTTCTTACTCTTTCACATTTGAAATTGGTAGTTGTGATGTTTTGGCTAAAACAAAAACCAACTAAGACCAATTACATGAAGTGTTATCTTGATAAGAACCCGCAATAAGTCTTGAATGTTTGTTTGTCAAGGAATGTTCCTTGACAGGAATCTTATATGTCAAGAGGTCAGTGGGAGTCTTAATGGTCTTGAATAGTTTCAAGAACTAATCAAGAATAAACCTTTTAGTTATCACTAACACACGACCTGAGGTTGATAACCTATCGTGTTGACATATTCTTGTTTCTATGCCTATTCTAGTTAATTTGACTATGTGTGTGAGTTCCATGAGTTATCATTTGATTTCATAAGGCATAGCACCTGATTGATGAAAGTACATTAATCTGTATGGGTGAGATGCTCAATGACCTGGAAGCACTAGTAGGCCCTTGTGTTGCCGGATGGCAATAAATTAAGAATAAGCAAGTTCAGTCCATATGAATTTGAATTTGTCATAAACCTTGTCATGTGATAGTGGTTCGAAATGATAGTTTCACATGGATAGGAACACATGCACCATAAAATCTAAGTGGCAATAGGTTTCTCTCTACTTCATGAAAATGATTGTGAGGAAACGCTTTCACTAGTAGATTTTAAAGAGTTAGCAGTTGTGACAATTGCGTTCTCAAATTAGAGTATGATTACGGCATCCCTTTTCATAGTTCGAATTGTGAGAAATGGCAACTAGTTTGAACAATCGGCATTTATTTCTATATGTTCTTGAAGAGTTTGGAAACACATGTGAGATATCTAATGAATGGCATATGAGCTTGAGAAGTCTAGATAAAGACTTATCAAAACAACAGAAATCTGAACTTTGGTAAGAAAGTCAATAGGTATTGATTTCTAGAAGTGCAGCTAATTATTCAGATACATGTCAAAGCTAGTGGGAGCATAATTGCTATGCTAGTAAGAATATGATTATTATGCTAGTGGGAGCATAATTATTATGTTAAGTGTTGCAAGTTAGCAATACTATTCATAGGAAACAAAGTTTTCAATTTGCAAAGTTGCAGAGTTTGGAAATTGTTTCGCTATAGAAAGTCTTAAGGGAGAGGAACTAATACTTCATTTCGAATCTAAAAGTTTATATTGAAATTTTAATGGAACTTAGTCATATATATAAATGTAATGTTGAAATGTTTCAACATTGGAAATTCTATATATGGAAATATTATAGTGAGAGACTGGTCCGGTACCATGTATTTATGTAAGACATTATGAATCGTATCTCGTATGCTTCGGGTATAGGATCGATTGCATATGCTATAATAATCGCTTATTCTGATTTTTCCAAATGCCTAGTGCATTAAGAGGGAAAAGGGACTAAAACTGGATATGACTAAAGTTATTAACAACTGTCGAGGACAATCTGAGGTTCACTAAACATTGGTTGCTTATGGATAATTGGAAGTATAATAGTGGATGGACCATATTGACGTGATTCTGAATAGATATGATTCTATTAAGAATGGATTGTCATATGGCAATTATGGAAATGTTTCCATAATGGGAGTTGTATATTAAGAATATATGTGTAAGTTAGAAACTTTTATGCAAGAAATATGTTTAAGGAACGTGCCTTGAATGTGAGACTTCATTTCCGGGAATTGTCTTGTAACAATCTCAAATGGAATATTTTGTAATATCATTGGCAAAGTCTCTGTGACTTTGGTGACTTGACATTACAAAAGGATCATTGCATGTAAGTTTAGACCCTAACGCATTCGAGTAGTGGCAAGAATTTTGTATTCTTACACTTATAAGGATTAGGGAATTGTGAAATGAACATCATTGGAAATGTGTTCAATTGATCAATTTCTCAAAGAAAGGACCATAGATAAACATAGCGTGCATGCTTGGAGCATGGGATGAGTATTGTTTTAATTCAAGTATTAAGTTGATTAGTCGAAACAGTAAACAATGAATAAGGTCTAATTAATATGGTGATTAAATAATAAGTGTTTTATTTATATTCAAAAGGTTTGAGACCATATTGGATTAGATTATTCTTGTGTTTCACTTCGCATGTTTTACTTCCCGAATAATAAGATTATTCAAACATCCACAGTCAATCATACTTTGGAAGTAAGTGATGAGGAAAAACTGTCGTGAATCCGACTGTAGATTGTCTAAGAGCTTAGACATAGCACAAGTTTGCTACAATGTTCATGAGTACTCTTGAAATAGGATTTAAGTATTGGATTAAACCCACACTCATTTGAATCACTTCATAGATTTTATCACGAGTGATTGTGAGACGATAATATCTTATATTCTTGAAACAGAGACATATAGTTGTTGTTTACAAGTCGGTCATGCATTGATAGTACGTAAACGCATCAGTAACTTGATGTTATAAAACGTATTATTTTGTATGATTTGATGAGTAATAGTACAAGCATATGAGTTGAAGTTTATCCATTCATTTTACCCTAAATGGGATAAAAGCGATATATGTGGACCCCTCTATGATTTAGTGATGACACCCTAAGCGCTTGGCCAAGCCTGGACTAAGTTGATGTGTTCAATTATCGTCTAAGTCAATCGTCGTAAATCGGAAGTCGGGAAACAAACCTTGGACAGAGAGAATGATTAATAAATCCATGTCTCATGTCCATACGATATCTTGTAGAACGGAGGAAAATTCGATCCTTTATCTAAAGGACGCGTTTCTGATAAGATCAGAGTTCGACAGCGGCTTATGAAAGCTACGATTGCTAGTCAGATTCTGAAGTCATACTTGCAATAATAGTTATTAGACTTATCCAAATGGGAGACTGTTGGATTAGGTGTCTAAGCCCATAACTATACTTGGTATGTACTTGATTTGATATGTAGCATGGTCCTTTTAGGTTGCCTTCACTCATGCAACTTGACAGGATGACATGTAGAGAGAGAGTAGGATTTATTATATGAATAATAAATTGGTACTCAAAATTATTTTATTAATATATTACAAGATTAATATATTATTTGGAAATCATATTATTAATTAGTAACTAATCACAATTTAATTTGATATTAATTTTGGGATTAAAGGAACTAATTAACAATGGAGTGACTGTTTTGCAAATCATTGATAGTTGTGAAACTGGGCCTTGGAACTCCTTGATGGCAGTGGACGAAATGTATAGCTTGGGCTCATAAGATTTCATCCAAGGCATCTTATGGAGGTCCATGGGTTGCTTTGGGCTTAAGTTAGTGTAACATCCCAAAATTCAAGACCCAAATTTTCATTTTTAATTAAGTTATTATAAAACCAACATTATAAAAACATTCATAATAACATCCCATGTCAAAACCCAAGTGTCAATAATCAAAACATGTGTAACATCCGGATTTCCAGGTATGATAAAATGAGTATTATTTTCTAAGTTATGAGGAGTGACTCGACGAGTTGGCGCCTTAACTCGTCGAGTAGGATCGCGACTTGGTGACGTGGAAAATGAATGGACTTGACGAGTCGACAAGCTGACTCGCCGAGTCAGCGCTGTTGGCAGAAACCCTAATTCTTTCGGGCTTGGGCCTATTTAAAGGCACTTATAGCCTCCTTGGACCTTCCCACCAGTGTCTTCGTCCCTTGAGAGAAACCCTAGAGTTATTGTGAGTTAGAGAAGAAAGAGGCTAATTGGAGGTCATTTCTTTGAAGAAGAAGGTAAGAGTGTTGCAAGGATCTCATAGGAGAGTTGGTGGATCAACTTCATCTTCATTCAAGCTTCATATCTGGTACAAGCTCTTGTCTCCCTGGTGTTTGAATAGATTTCCTTTGGTTGTTGAGTTAGGGCTTGTATCACCATTTTGGATGGGGTTTTGGGTGCATCCAAACCCTTTTTCGGGTTATTTTGTAGATTTGGACCTTGTGAGGTCCAGAGAACCAGAAAGTAGGTAGCTTTGAGTGAGTAACTTTGGAACCTTGAAGCTATGAAGCTTCAATGGAGTCATAATGGTGTATAGAGCAAAATACACCATGCATGAGCCTCAATTTCAGACCTTTACGTGGTTTTTGGGTGTTAGAAGGTCAGATCTATAAGTTAGAGAAACAGATCTGACCTCAGAAGGCTAAATGAGTATTGCCATGGAGGAAACTCACAGAGTCCATGATAGAACTCGACGAGTCGGATCGGGTTACCCCGCGATTCGTGATCAGTGGTAACCCGTCGAGTGAAAGGTTAACTCGACAAGTCGAGTGAGGCCTTAGGAGGAATCAGGGGACACGCATGGACTCGCCGAGTCACCCGAGTGCACTCGACGAGTCTGGTCAAAGTTGGACCGTTGACTGGGTTGACTTCAGTTGACCTTGGGGGCTTGGTCACACTGATTCAAGAGAGGCTATGGAGGGGTAGAATGGTATTCTACCCATTCTTTAGAGATGAGAACACGAGGAGATTATTGATTAGATATATTATCATTTTGACAGGCGGAGGCTAGGTCGGGGATATCTGGCACGCGAGTTTACTAGACATCATACGAGGTGAGTCTTCTCACTTATACATTACCTAGAGTGGTATCCATGTGCAGACCGGAGGGTCTTATGTGTTACTTGAGATTATGTGTATTGTGATTTATGTATGCTATGTGATATTTAGACCGGATCGGAGGGTCCAACGATTTAGACCGGACCAGAGGGTCCAACGAGCTAGACCGGACCGGAGGGTCCAACGAGCTACGGGACTGGAGGGTCCCGCTGAGACACATTGACCATAGGGTCTTATCGAGTTATAGCCTCGAGTGGCTTATGTGCTGTATGTGGTATTTTGGGGAACTCACTAAGCATTTATGCTTACCGTGTTATGTGATATGTGTTTCAGGTACTAGCAAGAATCGCGGGAAGGCGCCGACATGATTTGTACACAGTGGCAGAGGATTATGTTTTTGAGATTCTTGGATGTGTTTATTGTGATGACATTTGATACACATGAGATTTGAGAATATTATATGAGTTTTATTGTGTTTGAAAAATGAAAAATTGTTTTAAAATTTACGTTGTTACAAGTTGGTATCAGAGCCATGGTTTGAGGGATTCGGATGCACCTTCGGGGGTATCTGAACTCAAACTGAGGATTTGAGGAAATTTTTCTTAAAAGAAACAATTTTTCTAAAAAGAGTAAAAGATTTTGAGAAAAGCAGAACGGAGCAGTGTGTACGATCAGCCAGCGCCCGAACGGTGATTTCCCAAAATACCCTTACATTGTGTGTTATGAGATATTATGTGATATGCTATGCATGCTAGAGTAGGCTAGGTATTCATATCTAGGACTAGAGTGGGCCTGATTGTGATGTCTTAGCCTAGGAGTTACTGTTGCTGTGAATTTCTTTGAGTATGAGTAGGTAGCAGAGAGGAGCTTATGAGAGGTCCACTGGGTGGTAGCCTGCGCTCAGCGAGATATAGGGTACTTGTGAACTAGAATACTAGGAGGAGGATTTGGGGTGATTACTGATGTGGTGTGGAAGGTAGTATAAGAGCTCGTACTACTAGAAGCACTGGATCAGTGAGCAGCCCAAGTAAGAATCCTTAGGGTACTAAGGAGCAAGTAGGGTTGAGTGATAGAGTGCGAGAATGCTCGAGCGAGTCTCTGATTTCTTTTGTGTTGTATTTCAGAGACATTATGGTGGGTACGCGCCACACTCCAGAGAGCATCGGTGTTAGCGATGATGAGATTCGCAGGATGATTCATGATGAGGTGGTTGCAGCCATTCGAGCTGAGATACCAGAGATGTTTGGGTCTATCAATACCACGTTGATCGAGACATTTGACGAGCGGTACGTTGCTCTTACCAATGCTGCTGTTGTTGCGGCCACCGCAGCCGTTGCCGCTGCTAGGCCACAGGGGGGTGACTCGTTGCTGTACCGGGAGTTCAGCAACACGAAGCCACCAGAGTTTGATGGGACTCAGGATCTGATAGCTTTTATGATGCTTCTACACATGTTCTTGTCCAGAACACCTGAGGGTACGGTTCGCGCTGAACCAGCTTCGCTTGGGAGCGAAGGATTGGTGGAAGTTTGTGACGGCTGACTTTACTCCTGCAGAGATTACAGCGGTGACCTGGCAGAGGTTCACCACCATGTTCCGAGATGAGTATGTTCCCCCTGTGGAGAGGGAACGTCTAGCTCAGGAGTTCTTGTCCCTCAAGCAGGGGACGGAGTCCGTGACTGTGATTACACGGATGTTTCATGAGAGGGCGTTGTTTTGCCTTGAACATGTGTCTTCTGAGCAGACACGCATGAGTCGATATCTGAGTATACTGAGGAGAGACATTCGTGAGTTCGTGGCGAACTCGACATACCGAACATTTGCCGAGCTCCTGGCAAATGCCCGGAAGAGGGAGATTGAGCTATAGACCCAGACCAGGGAGGAGGCCGAGTCTCAGAGGAGGGACAGGCAACCGACACAGTCTCAGCCGACAGCCAAGCGGGAAAAGCCCGTTGATTCGAGATCTGGAAGTCCGAAGGGCCGCACTTGCGGGAAGTGCGGCAAGAGCCATGAGGGAGTGTGCAGAGCAGGGGTGTGCTACAAATGTGGCAAGGAGGGGCATTTCGCGAGGGATTGCCCCAAGGGGTTTGCAGTTTGCTTCCACTGCAACCAGACTGGCCATCGGAAGGCTGAGTGCCCACAACTACTTCAGGGATCAGCTCAGGGATCTGCACCTGCTGCTACTAGAGCCACCGAGGCCCGGCCAGTGAAGGCCAAGGCACCGAAGGCTCGCGGGAGAGCCTTTCAGTTGACAGCGGAGGAGGTCCGCGCAACGCCCGATGTCGTGGCTGGTATGTATTCTTTTATTTACTTATTCTGAGTTCGAGATATTGTGCTTATATTGTGGTATGCGTAGGTACTTTTCTTGTGAGTTCTGTACCTGCTTTGGTGTTATTTGACTCGGGTGCGAGTCGATCTTTCGTGTCATTAGCATTTAGTCAGCACATCAGTATCCGACGAGAGGCGTTGAGTCGACCTCTACGAGTTTCTATAGCTGACGAGCGAGCAGTGTATGCTACTAATGTGATTCGAGGATGTGTACTCGAGATTTTCGGTGTTGAGTTCCCGATAGATCTAGTACCGATTGCGATGGGGGATGTCTGTGTCATCGTGGGCATGGACTGGTTGAGCCGATTCAAAGCTGTTATCGACTGCGAGCGTCAGTTGGTGACCATACGATACCCTAGTGGGGGAGTACTTACGGTGTATGGCGAGGGTACCCGATTTGGGTCAGCATTTTGCTCGGTTGCCAGGGTGAGACAAAGTCTACAGCAGGGCTGTAGAGGGTTTGTAGCCTATGTGATGGATACACGAGTTGCCACAGAGAGACCGAGTTCTGTCGATGAGGTTCCGATAGTGCTTGAGTTCCTGGACGTTTTCCCCGAGGAATTATCGGGTGTGCCTCCGGAGAGGCAGGTGGAGTTCCATATTGATTTGGTTCCGGGAGCGGCGCCTATTGCCAAGGCACCCTATCGCCTTGCTCCACCAGAGATGCAGGAGTTATCCTCGCGGCTTCAGGAGCTGTTGGGGAAGGGATTCATCCGACCGAGTAGCTCGCCGTGGGGAGCGCCGATCCTTTTTGTCAAGAAAAAGGATGGTTCGCACCAGATGTGCATCGATTACCGGGAGTTGAACAAGTTGACGATCAAGAACCGTTATCCACTACCGAGGATCGACAATCTGTTCGATCGGTTGCAGGGAGCGTCTTGGTTTTCCAAGATAGACTTGAGGTCTGGATATCACCAGATGAGGGTGCGTGATGAGGATATCCAGAAGACGGCGTTCAGGACTCGTTATGGGCATTACGAGTTCGTGGTGATGCCTTTTGGGCTCACCAATGCACCAGCGACGTTCATGGATCTCATGAACCGAGTATGCAGGCCGATGTTGGATTGATCGGTGACTGTGTTCATCGACGACATTCTAGTGTATTCGAGATCCAGAGAGCAGCATGAGGAACATCTGAGGGAGATCCTTGGAGTGTTGAGATCGGAGAGGCTTTATGCCAAATTCTCCAAGTGTGATTTTTGGTTACGAGAGATCCAGTTCTTGGGACATCTCGTTAATCAGAATAGGATATTGGTCGATCCGGCCAAGATTGAGGATGTCATGAGTTGGGAGGTGCCGAGATCCCCCACCGAGATCAGGAGTTTTCTGGGGTTGACCGGCTACTATCGGAGATTTATCAGAGATTTCTCCAAGATTGCTGTTCCCCTCACCAGATTGACCCGGAAGGGTGTTTCTTTCATTTTGGGTCCCGAGCAGCAGACCTCGTTTGAGACCCTTTCGCCAGAGATTATGCGAAGCCCCGGTGTTAGCCCTTCCGGAGGGAATGGAGGATTTCGTGGTGTACTGTGATGCGTCTATATCGGGGTTCGGTGCGGTGCTTATGTAGAGAGGGCACGTGATAGCATACGCATCGAGGCAGCTGAAGCCTCATGAGACGAGGTATACCACCCACGATTTGGAGTTGGGGGCAGTGGTGTTCGCCCTCAAAATATGGCGCCATTATTTGTATGGGGTTCGGTGTACCATATACACGGACCACAAGAGTTTGAAGTATCTAATGGATCAACCCAACCTGAATATGCGCTAGAGGAGATGGTTGGATGTGGTAAAGGATTACGACTGTGAGATCCTGTACCACCCGGGCAAGGCTAACGTGGTAGCCGATGCTCTGAGCCGCAAGGCGGAGAGTGCCCCGATTCGAGATATGTGTATGAGGATGACGGTGATGACTCCGGTGTTGGATACCATTCGAGAGGCCCAGGCAGAGGCTGTGAGACCGGAGAACCGCAAGAGGGAGCGGGTGATTGGACAGGTATCCGAGTTTGTGACGGATAGCCGAGGGCTTATGACCTTTCGTGGTCGGATTTGGGTGTCGTATACGGGCGGGGCACGTAGCACTCTGATGGAGGAGGCACATAGATCAATATTTTCGATCCATCCCGGGGCCACTAAGACGTATTTAGACCTGAAGAGAGACTACTGGTGGCCCAGTGTGATGCGCTGCGATCGAGCCGTCTCCTTTCCTTTGAAAATAAAGTACCTGAAACCAAAATTGTAAACCGTAAGCACGAAGCTTAGTGAGTTCCCCCATCATACCACATAATCACATACTCCTAGACATATCTGGGTGCCCGGCCTACCCTGTCAAGCATATCTAGGTGCCTGACCTACCCTGTCAAGCATATCTAGGTGCCCGACCTACCGTGTCAAGCATATCTGGGTGCTCGCCCTACCCTGACAGACATATCTGGGTGCCCGACCTACCCTGTCAAGCATATCTGGGTGCTCGACCTACCCTCCCAGGCATATCTGGGTGCCCGACCTACCCTCCGGTTTATTTCAACCGGTTACAGGGACTATTTCACCCTTACCACTACCACATAATAACATAACATAAACATACTATCAGGCATATTTGGGGGCCCAACCTACCCTGTCGGTCCTTACAACAGATACTGGGGTCTATCCACTCCTCCTACCACTACCACATAATGTCATAGCATAACATACTAACAGATAACTCATAACATATTGTGGCATACCAGACAATTATCTTAACTATAATCAAATACTAGTGGGCCGGCATTGGTGCCTTCGACCCACTTCTACTGGAAGGTAACTCACCTCGCACTGCTGAAGTCCTGCAGACAAAACTCTAGCTGTTGGATGACAGATTCCCAAACTGTCAAACATCAAAATAACACCCAATCAGTAATTGGGTTCCAACATATATCCATAAGTCCATGCTTTGGGTAAAAGGCTACTTTACCCCCATCTTAGCTTGATTCAAGCTCAAGGCCCAATCCTAAAGCCCAAAAGTCAAATTATGAACCAAAGCCCAACATATGGCCTAATTTTCCAAATTGGGCCCAAACCTCTACATGGTCTTACCCTAAGGCCCAACCATTTAGTCCAGTCCAAACATTTGGCATTCTAATGGTCCAATCTCTCATAATCCTCAAGGCCCAGTTATGGCCCATCTATGGCCCAACTTTCCAAATTGGGCCCAAACCCTCACATGGGCCTTACCCTAAAGCCCATCCATATATTCTAAGTCCATATGATTGTTCTTGAATGACCCATCAATAGCCCAATCACCAAAGCCCAATAGGAAGGCCCAACTCAAGGCCCAAGCAAAATTAGGGTTTTCACATAAAATGACGATTAGGGTTAAGTGAAACACTTAACCCATTAAGGACTTAATCCATTAAGTCCATCACTCTACTAGATAAATCATATGGTGTGATCGGGTGTAATTCACAATTCAATTGCAATGGCCCAAAATACGGGTCCCGATAAGTCCAAACCAATAAATCCAAAATTAGGGTTCTAAACCCTAATTAAGGTTTCCAACCCAATCGCGATCCAATTAGCCCTTTTGTTAAGTTTTTACGTTAATTAATTATTGATTAAGTTAGGCACCACCCACTACCACCTCGGGTAGTGGTGGTCAATGGCGGCTCACGCTGGTGGCGACGAATTTTTCTTAATTATTCCAATCAAAATACAATGTTACAATGCAATATCCAAATAAACGCACACACAAAAATAACACATACACACACACCCATCCACCCTTGTGGGCTTGTGGCGGCAGGCGGTGGTTAGAGGTGGCAGCCACCACCTTACGGTGGTGGTGGTGACTTTTCTCGGTTTTCCGGCCAAACACATCACACACTCACAATAGAAACACACCCACACTTCCTATTTGCAACAAGAATCCAGCCACCCACCTGGTGGCGTACGGCGGCGGAGACACAATAAGGCGGGCAGCAGCGGCGGAGACACAAAAAAGCGGGCAGCAGCAGCGGTTGCGATGACAGCCACCGCCTCACGGTGGTGGCGGTAGTTTCTCTTTTGGTTCCCGGTCAAGCAGCCACACACACCAACAGAAGAATAACGACACAACCCACACCTACATGCCCTTGCTCGAAAATCTGGACGTAACCACCCGCCTGGTGGTGCACGGTGACGGCAACAACAACCGTAGCGGCCACAGCGGTGGCTAACGGAAGAAGCGAAGAAAGATGGTGACGTAGCAGCAACGAACCGGAGAAGAGAGAGGTTTCACAACGATAACCTAGGTTCCATATCTTCCGACTTCTCCCAACGGCCACAACGGTCCTTCCCGTCGGTCCTCGTCTTCGTCGGCAGTGGATGCAACAACGGTTCTAGATAGCGGCATGGACGTCGGCGGTCGTTCGGAGCTTCAACAGATCGGAGAACGGGAGGGAGTCAGGTGGTGGTAGCGGAAGGCTTCATGTATGGAGGTCCTCTCTCGGCTGTTCTCGGCGTCCGGCAGTGGTGATGGCATTCCGATGGCGAACTGCAGGTGGCATGGTGGCGGCGTCTGAGAGTGAGGAAAGGAGGTTGGCGGTTGACGCCTCTTTAGGGTTAGGGTTTCAAACCAGGGGGTGACAGGTTATATACCCCGATGCCCCATAAACTTAATTCCATAACGACGAGATTAGTCCCTCCATTCCCTTTTTTTTCAATCTAAGCCCATAATTTACTCTTCATACCCCTGCTCCCATAATTCTTTTCATATTAAGTCCAACCGTTACCAAACAGCCCCTCCTCTACAAATTATTCTCAAATGAAGTCCATATGTTACCATTCAGCCCCTTAGCCTCCAAAATCTCTTCAAATTAAGTCCCAATAATTTACCAAGTAGTCCCTGCCTTCCAAATATTTACAAAAACAATCCGAAACATACACTTTTAACCCTCAACTTCTAAATTATGACAGTTAACTCCTCGAAACCAACACCTTGCTATATAATTATTGATTTTAGGTCCACTATTCATTCATTAATTTGTCTATTTATTTATTTAATAAACGGGGTGTTACAACTCTCCCCCACTTAAATTAGATTTCGTCCTCGAAATCATTCCTTACCATTCCTTACACACCAAACCACTCAAGTAACATGGCCACAATCATGGGCACACCCTAGCCTTCCCATGGTAATCTAAATCATCCCCCGCAGGGTTCTAAAACCCTAAAATAAATGAATCCTTTGCAACTTGATCACAACTACTCAGTCTGAAATCTGTAGTCTCGAGATGGTCTGACTCCCTGGCAAACCACCCATGCTAAGCTTTACCAAGCTTAATTTTCCTCGACTGACCGACTAATTCACACTTCCAGGTTTGATTATCTCGATACTACCATTAGAAACAAGTCCACTGACCATAATCAACTATAGAGCACCCGTACTCGAACAAGACTTAGATAATCCTGTTGTGAGTGACTTAGTATAACCCAAGCAATAAGTTACTCCATCCATACATGGGATCCTAAAACCCTAATACCACCCGAAACACTGAAACTGCCCGAAACAGCAGGCTGCCATATGGCTGCTTTCCAAAATCTATCGAGACCTCCCTGGTCTCAATTCGTTCGCCAATCATCTGAAATACCAGGTTCCGGCCCGGCTGCGGAGACAAAGGACTCCCACACAGTCTCCCCCAAACGAATTTCGAACGTAATCCTCTTTTGTCAATAATTACCACCAGTTATCTTGCCATTGTGGCTCTAACGACCTTCTGATCTAACTGATCGGGTCCATACATCGAGTCCTGACGTCACCAACTCCAAGGCTAAAAGTGATTGCTACATGACTAATGGTAGCCTTATATCACAAACGACCTTAAGCAGTCCTTTGCTTCCTTGATCTCATAATTGTAGTGACGTTCCTACAATCTTATCACTGGCTCAACCAGATCTAACCCATCTGGGTAATTCCGTAATCCAATCCGTGGATTTCCATATCCTCACTGTTGCACCCGAACTGGTGGGTACTACTGTTCCTTCCGCTTTCTAACAACACGCTCATGCTATCTACTAACCTAGTGAATGCTACGGCTACACCCGCAGTCTTACAACACTCTAGCACTATCTGTCAACATTGTGAATGCTACGGCTACACCCGCATGCTTACAACACCCTAAAACTATCTGCCAACCTCGTGAATGCTACGAATACACCCGCAGACTTACAACACTCTAGCACTATCTGCCAACCTCGTGAATGCTATGGCTACACCTGTAGAGTTACAACACTTCCCACACTACCTGATCACTAGTGAATGCTATAGCTACTCCTGCAGTCTTACAACACTTTCCATATTGGGTCGAACACGCGCTCGACCTAACACTCAACTGAACTCGAGTAATAACTGGAGCTCTAACCTGGTCCCCGAAACCTGCTAACCAATGACAAGGAAAAGCGTGAACCAAATGTTGGAACGTGTTCCAAACTCCCAACTCACAATCCTCAATCTAGATGGCCACTCGATCGCCTTTCTCTCTAACGGGGATGCGAAACTCATCCTAGTTTCACACCAATTTCTGCTCCTGAATACCTAATAGATTCTCCACCACTTAGGTTCAACTAAGTCGTCACGTCGCGTGAGAATTAGGTTCAACCTGTGCTTACCAATGCTAGCTATCAATCATCGGTTAAACCCTGAGATCGCCCATCCTTTGAAATCTGGAAGAGTACTCTTGAAATATGGTCCGGTCTGACACCTCAATCCACCTCCCATGCTGACAACTGGAGGCCTTTATCTTCACCCTGGATGACGAATCCTTGTTCCCACTTCCAATCTCGCAGCACCACTGAACTCTAACCGAACACAACCCATGCAAAAATACAATTCTATTGAACATCCAATGTACCAACGCCCATGCATCTAATACTCGCAACTGACTCCCCTATCTTCGTGCTACCAGTCCTTTCCTAGCAACGGTAGTGCCTTGAACTCCAAAGTTCTTCCATAGGCAAATGTCGACCATACCCGAACAAATGATAGAACCACTGAACTCTCACTTCACTGGAGAACTATCCCACTAATTCCTGACCTAATATCCTCTAAATAATACTCCTGCACAGATCCCGGAAAAGACCCGGAATGATAACGGTACACGCGGAACCCACTCCGCAAGATACGTCCCTCTGTAGGTTCATTAAGGACTTTTCGACGTGTAGAATGACATATATAATCCTTGATAACCCAGAAAATAGCAGAGAACCGACTTGAGATCTGACTTATCCAAACTCACTCATAATTCCAAAGCGATACAGATTCCCGACATCCACCTTGTAGCAGTAGAAGATGACATCCCTGCAACATCTGAAGGAATCCTGATCACCTTCGACAGAGATACTTCGACCATCCTGAGAACATGGTGCGAAACTCCCTTCCGATCCCGATGACAGGAACTAATAATAAGATTCTTCTTCTTGAAGGATTCTAAGGATCCACAGGCTTTGGGCTTCAGATGAGCCCCTAACTGCCCCACGACAAATCTGGCCCGAAGGCCCCGAGACGACTATCGAGAGCTCCCAAAATGCCTTCCTTGGCTGAACGAAAGACCACCGAGGTCCATTCCAAAACTCTGCGAGTAATCTCCGATGAGATGAACTCCCGCGGTCGCGCATCGATCGGCCCGGGTCCTGCTCCTGAGCCGGAACCAGAATCTGAATCCCATTCCCGAGTGCTCTACACCATACTGTACTGACATTCCAAAGATCTGAATATACCCAATAATCCTTATCCAACAGGCTTCCTGGATTCTCCAAGACTCTCCTCGATTCGAGTATGGATCTTGTGCTTTTAATAATACGGGCCCAATACTACCTTCCACACCTATCCATACTTTCCTCAAGAATCATCTAGAATCCTCCAAGTCACCTTCTTAAACTGATACCGCGAATGCTTGCTAACATCGCAACCAAGTCCACTAAATCATTTCCTAGGCTTTCCTAGGTTCCCGAACCCACCCAGTCCTCAGCTGCTGAAAGATTCTCGGTAATGTCAACTAGGTACCTCATCAATTTAGTCACATGCAACAGAGATCAGATAATCCTTCGAGTAAAAGACCCATCCCTAGAACGGTTGGACTCAGACAAGAGCTGCGCAATAGGGTCAAGTCCATCACTCTGAGATTATCCGTCCTGTGTCCCATGTGACTATCACTAAGAGTCCCACAAAGCACAAAGCAAGCAACATTCAGACAATGGAAAATCTAACCAACATACTCCAATCAAACCTCTTTATCCTCTAATTAGGAATATGTATTAGCATGTAATTCAAAGGCTCATACAATCAGGCATAACCTAAACATGCCATCCTATCACTGACTGATCAGTACTAGCATGCAGGTCTACAAGCACATATAATAGGCATATAAGGCATCATTACTAGATCCTTAGCCCTAATCTAGCATGTATTTCACATATTCTCAATTCATAACATAACATAACATGTATGAGTATCTTGGGGAAAACTTACTTGAGCTCGGCTGATTGCACGCATCACACTCCTTGTTCTTTATCAAAACTCTTTATTTTAATGTTTAGAAAATTAATTTCTTGTAAAAATCTTTCAAACCCCATATTTGAGTCCAGACACACTCGAGAGTGTGTCCGAATCCCTCAAACCAGGGCTCTAATACCAACTTGTAACATCCTAAAATTCAAGACCAAAAATTTCATTTTTAATTAAGTTATTATAAAACCAATAGTATAAAAATATTCATAATAATATCCCATGTCAAAACCCAAGTGTCAATAATCAAAACATGTTATCATAAAACAATATAAGAGTGAAATCCCAAAGATCTCATGTGCGGAAAATCATAGTATGATGCGTTGCGATCGAGCCGACTCCTTTCCTTTGAAAACGATGTACCTGAAACCAAAACTGTAAACTGTAAGCATGAAGCTTAGTGAGTTCCCCCATCATGACACATAATCACATACTGCCAGGCATATCTGGGTGCCCGAACTACCCTGTCAGGCATATCTGGGTGCCCGACCTACCCTCTCAAGCATATATGGGTGCTCGACCTACCCTGTCAGGCATATCTAGGTGCCTGACCTACCCTGTCAAGCATATATGGGTGCTCGACCTACCCTGTCAAGCATATCTTGGTGCTCGACCTACCCTGCCAGGCATATCTGGGTGCCCGACCTACCCTCCGGTTTATTTCAACCGGTTATAGGGACTATTTCACCCCTACCACTACCACATAATAACATAACATAAACATATTGTCAGGCATATCTGGGTGCCCAACCTACCTTGTCGTTCCTTACAACCGATACTGGGGTCTATCCACCCCTCCTGTCACTATCATATAATATCATAGCATAACATACTGTCAGACATATCTGGGTGCCCAACCTACCATGTCAGTCCTTACAACCGATAATGGGGTCTATCCACCCCTCCTACCACTATCACATAATATCTTAGCATAACATACTAACACATAACTAATAACAGATAGTGGCATACCAGACAATTATCACACAAACAATTATCTTAACTATAATCAACTACTAGTGGGCCAACATTGGTTCCTTCGACCCACTTCTACTGGAAGGTGGCTAACGGCCACAGCGGTGGCTAACGGCGGCGACTAACGAAAGAAGCGAAGAAGGATGGTGGCGTAGCAGCAACCAACCGGATAAGAGAGAGGTTTCACGACGACAACCTAGGTTCCAACTCTTCTGGCTTCTCCCAACGGCCACAACGGTCCTTCCCGTCGGTCCTCGTCTTCGCCGGCAGTGGATGCAACATCGGATCTGGATAGCGGTATGGATGTCAGTGGTCGCTCGGAGCTTCAACAGATCGGAGAACGAGAGGGAGTCGGGTGGTGGTAGGGGAAGGCTTCACATATGGCGGTCCTCTCTCGGCTGTTCTCGGCGTCCGGCAATGGTGATGACATTCCGATGGCGAACTGCAGGTGGCAAGGTGGCAGCGTTTGAGAGTGAGGAAGAGAGGTTGGCGGTTGACGCCTCTTTAGGGTTAGGGTTTCAGACCGGGGGGTGACAGGTTATATACCTCGATCCCCCATAAACTTAATTCCATAACGACGAGATTAGTCCCTCAATTCCCTTTTTTTTCAATCTAAGCCCATAATTTACTCTTCATACCCCTGCTCCCATAATTCTTTTCATATTAAGTCCAACAGTTACCAAACATCCCCTCCTCTACAAATTATTCTCAAATGAAGTCCATATGTTACCATTCAGCCCCTTAGCCTCCAAAATCTCTTCAAATTAAGTCCCAATAATTTACCAAGTAGTCTCTGCCTTCCAAATATTTACAAAACCAATCCTAAACATACACTTTTAACCCCTAACTTCTAAATTACGACAGTTAACTCCTCGAAACCAACACCTTGCTATATAATTATTGATTTTAGGGCTACTATTCATTCATTAATTTGTCTATTTATTTATTTAATAAACGGGGTGTTACAGTTAGGAACTAGGGTTTCCTTATTCAATTCCAGCTTGAAGGTTAAGCAACCTAGCCTTATATAAACCCTCTTAAACCTAAGGAAATTGTCCCTATGCTTCTTAGGAGTTGCCCTAGCTGATTTTCCACCTCTCTCTAATTCATTCTTTGCATTGGGTGTTTGTGACTCCATTAGAGGTGCAAAACTTGGGGTACTAAGCTTTCAAGAGTCAAGGATTGTTCTTGTTATTACGATATAACAAGTGAGGTAATCTTCCAACCCTTTTGTATATATGAATTTCGAAATTATGTATGCTAGATTTAGGGTTTTACTTTGGATAATTAATTTGCATGTATAACTTGAGAAAAACCTAGATCGAAAGCATTAGGGTTGCATGTGCACCATAGGAATGTTGTAATGTTCAAAACCCATAAGTTTTGAGGGCACGTAAGTTCTTGCGTTTGTTTAGATTTGTGATTGTAGTCTAAAAAATAATGGGTTAAACGAAACTAACAACGATTACATCCCCGTAACTGTAAATTATAATCAAAGTTTGTGTTTTGTGTACGTAAATCCAAAATATTTTCAATTCATTGATGTTCATAATTGTTATTCTGGATGGTGTAGGAAGATTGACATTGAACGATGATAATCCAGTCACAGCAGAAGCACTAGTTGCTAACCTTTTGATTCTTTTTGATGAAAACATGGATAGTGGAGGTTCTCTTGCAGAGCTTTATGTGACTCATTGAAAGATTTCAATCCTATGGTTCATGCAAATGAATATTCAAAGGTTTGGAGCTAATGGTTCATATTTGGTGTTAATATCGTATATTTTCATCACTCTCTTCCATTTTTATCTTTTTATGTCGTAATTAAAAAAACAACCTTCAGTTGTTTCTTATATTATGGATGTTTTTTTAACTTATGCTTCCAATTGACGCTGTAGGGTAAAGAGGTGGATCTTCAACATGCTTTGAAAAAAGGTGCACACATGTTTATTATGCAGTGTAATAGGATGTGGATGGTTTAAATCGATGATATATGGAATAACAATAGTTTCTTTTCATTGCAGAAAGGTGGCCCCTACTTGGACATCTATTATTAAGGGTGTATGCTTGTGTTTTGTTTTCTCATGAATATCATTTACCCGATTCTGATTATCACTCTTTTTTAACAAAGATAACTTTGGTAAGTATTATAACTTTACTGTTACATCATAGGTGTTGATTGCTAAATTAAGATTTGAAATTCATATTTATAAGGTATTTCCTCAAAATCTGACTATTACATCTTATGGTTTTCTTGCTAAATTATTGTTATTTATTACAGATTATTGATTGTTGTAGCATATTATATATGGTACCATACATGGTGAGAACTGTGGAGTGGAGCATTTACATAAAAATAGGTTTGGAAGTATGCAAAAATGTTGTACCTCTGCTTCACTTATTTGGTTCAAGACTAGTTATTGAAGACATTGAAACCTCAATAAAAATTAAAAGGGTAAGGTATCTTCATCCTTTTGTTATAGGTTTTGAGAATTATCAATTTTTGTGAATTTTTATAGAAAGACCAACATAGATTTGAGGATGCTTTGTTCTCTGAGATACATTGTGTTGTTTCTATACCATTTTATACATAGGATCCAAACTCTAGGCTGCCATATGATTCGAGGATATTGGCATCAAACCAGTTAACACTAACAACCTCACTCCCACTTAATGCAGGCACAGTACCAGGTAGCTCACATTTGTCCCGTTTTGTTGAACCTGTATCTGATCATCTATGGCATGGGGATGGTGTTGTGATGGTGGTCCTGCAAATAATTTGGTAAGGTTTTTTTTGCGTCATAACATTGATGTTCATAATTGTTAACACCTCAACTATCAACTATTTTTTTTGTGTGCAGCCAATATCCTGAAAGGGTAATGATTTTTCATTAATTATCAAATATATGGACGCATCACTATTAAGAGACTATGGTTAATGCCTTAGCTTTCCCTCTTTATTTGTTATTGATTCTATTCTTTTCATTAGGTTGCTACATTTTTTATTACGTTACACAGGGCATTCTTTCATGTATTTTGGGCAGTTTCATTTCCAGTGTTCCTTCAATTGGCAGTAGAAACAAATGGGCTCTTTAAGGTCAACACATGGAACGATCCCAAAACTATCCTTTCTCTTTACCATACAATCAAACAGTTTGATCTTGGATGACCCCTTTCTATTGGGAAGATGAATATTTTCTGGACCACCATTGTCACCATTGTCAGTGTCCATGGAAACCTTGGAAATAGACCAACTAAGCATTTATGCTTTAAATGTGCTCTTAAGCATTTCTGCTTCAACAACAATCAATATTTGGGTCAAATCAATTAGGGTCGCTTCGAGATTCCTCATATGAAAGTTTTTAACAAACTTACCATATGACTTAGGAAGCAAGAGAAAAAAATAAATCAATGGCTTTCTCCCTTGGGAAAACTACACTCAATCGATCCAAATTGTCAATGTACGATTTCTTTTTAGAACATGCGTACATACACAATTTCCATCGTGAAGTTAAATGACAATATGGATTGAGTAGTCTCGTATCTTTTAACTTGAGGAAAACGTGACGTTGGGAGAGTCACATGAGGAGGAGGCGGAAGAGAGATGATGTCTAGTTCCATCATTTCCTAAGGAAATGAAAACAATTTTACCTTGACTTGAGATTGGAAGACCATCTCAAGAAGATTGATGAAAACTATTTCCTTAAGAATGAGGAAGATCATTTCTATCGTCATAAGATATTTCAAAATATGAGAAAATGAGAATTCAAGTTAGTTGATTTTAATCCTTAATTATAAACCCATAAATTTAAATTAAGGCTAGGATCCATATTTTCGATTCAAACTTTGAAGAGGGATGTCGTAATCAAATTCGAATCTATTTTAGGTGGGTAAGGCTTTTACCAATTCCAATATTATGAAACTCCTAGACCTTTTGAGATTCATTGATTCTTATCAATGACATGTTTAATCTCGGATTATGTTCTCACTTTTGTGACTGGGATGCCGAGGATCACAAACGATATGTGAATAATCATCAAAAACCGCTTGACAACCTTGATGTCATTTACCATCTCACATTGATGTGACGGTTAACCACACATGCTCCATCAACAATGATAATTTTCAAGATGTCCATCATATCTCTTTATAGTCCCTATTATTGTGCCGGTTAACCACACACGCTCCACTAACAACATATAAAGCATGATGTGTATTTTTATGGATTAGCATACTTTTCACATTTTTCCTAAAGTAACTAAGAGTGGGATTTTTAAAAATAGTTTGGTTACTTTATATCAGTATACTTATTAATGAGATTATGTCTTATTAAATCCGTTCGGCTAACGGACATCCACCACACAGGAGAGCGGTGGGTGAGAGTGGACACCCATTCAACGACCATTTTGTAGGTTGCTTCCTTATACCCTCTTTATAGCATGGTTTCGTAAATGAGGCGTACTAGCAATTTGACTCACTTTTCTTATACATATAATATATTAAACCTTTAATAGTATATATATAAGGTGTATATTAAAAACTTTTCAAAATACATGGTTTAAATATTAATTATCTAAATTAAATATTTTAATTAATTAATATCAAACCAATTATGATTTAGCTTTATCATTTAATTAACTAATTAATTAAATCATTTATGGATTAAATAATTATTTACTACAAACCAATTGATAAAATAATTCAAATTCAATCCTAATCCTAAGCCTTCTTGTAAGTCCCGAATTCTCCTACGTATCAATCGGATTCACTTTGATGGTGCAGAATCCCAATCAAAGTGTATAATGCAAGATATAAGATGAATAAGAACAAGATAATTAATCTTCAATGCACACTATTATTGAATAGTCGGGTACATAAGATTCTTGATTACACTTGGTTCTCTATTGTTTCTCTCCAAATCACGTTCTAAGCTTATGGCAGCCCCCAAAAACGTCCCCCACCCTTTACAAGGCTCAAATGACACTATTTATACATATACCTAATAACCAAGCCCAAGCCCAAAACCCAAACAAAACAACATTAAACCCAACTGAAATCACATGTGATTTCGATCCAAGCAACACCAAAACATGTTGTTTTCAATCATAGACCAAGAACTCTAATAGCTTATGAAAAGCAAAATATAAACCACAATTTATGACCTAACAATATCCCTCTTGGTTTATAGCTTTCTTTTCTCAAAGAATAAACCATAATTTAGTCCTAACAATTTCCCCCTTGGCTTATTGCTTTATTTTCTTTTCAGTCTTCCTTGATCTTTGTCTTTCAGCTTTAATATTTGATTTCTTCACAACTTCAAGATGAACATATGAATTTATGCACGAATGACTTCATCTTGAGTAGTTGGACTTCCTTCTAAGAATTTAACTTTGAAGGCACATTGGGTGTAGAGGCTTCTTGTAAAGGTTCTTGAAAATCAGCACTTTCAGCTTTAAGAAACTTCAGAGAAAATAACAGAGAGACCAATTCTTCTGGATCACTTCAGCAAGTTCATAGATAGCAGCAAATTGATTGAGGAGGCTTCAATGCAATCTATCACATAACTTCAAGTACAACTTCACCTTGCTTCTGGGGTTGAAATATTGAATGTTGAAAAATAATCTTCACTTCTTATTCCTTCGAATAAATGTTCTTCAACAATCACCGATGCATCTTCAAAAATAACCATGACTAAAAAGTCCCTGTGGATCACAGAATCATAAAGACCATTCTCACCACATTGTTCAAGGACTCAGCCTTGGCTCAGAAGGAGACTACTCGCAGTATCTGTGTGAACACGAAGGAACGCACTGCGATTTGTTGAGTATCGGAGAACTACTCATGGCCTTTTTGATGTTAGCCCATGTATATCCTAGATCAAAGATCCCAATACAGTTTTTCAAGTTAAACAATTTAACTTGGCCCTTAGCGAGACGTTCAATGATATATGTTTCCCTGTTGGGTGAATCGCCCTGGTTCCGTGACAGTTCTTAGGTAAAGAAAGTTGACAAGACCAATTTGACAATCTGTACAGTTTCAGACTTCCAATTCCTTAAATACGACATTTCTTAGAAAGAAACTGCCTAACTAACATTTTGTACAGTATCACACCAGGTATGAACCATTATCCGTCAATTTCATGGGTGAAAATATCTAGAACATTAAAATGTTCACCGTCAATTCACAAATGGATGGATTTCAGATTATGGTTTCATTTAGAATCATGGTGATAATGACTTCAAAGATTATAAACACAAAAATTTTGGTAACCGTCAGCCGAGTTGTTTTATACTTGAACCTCAAGGGGTACCGGTACGTGGAAGTGATTTAATGGAGAAAGTTTAGATATGGATGAAGAATGGTTAGGTGTTTCACATTAGTCATGCTGAAAATGACTTTTGATCATTAACATTTAATGCGAAGACTCCTATTAAGAGTGGTATATGTCTCAATATGAAAGAGTCTATCACTTGCATTTGAATCCTCTGGCAATTCCTTTCCAAGTTTCTTCTCCTTGCTCAGAAAATTTCGACACAATCTCCTTGAGTCTCTTCTTCTTAAGAATTCACATTTCAAGACAAAAGAAATTTTGAGATAAAAACAAAATTAAAAATAAACTTAGCACACAATAGAAATAACTAAGTAAATAAATTTAAAATTAAAAATACACTCAAAAGTAAAAATAAAATATTTTTTGGATTTTTAATTTTCTGAAAAGGAAATAAAACAGAAATAAACATATTTTTGGATTTTTTAAATTTATGATTTTTTTTATTTTTTAATTCTCCCCCTAAATTTGTGCATAGAGGAAAAATATGAACAAATATAACAAAAACAAAAATAATAACTAAATTTAAAACATTTTTGGGATCAAAGTTGTCAAGCAATTCAATATCGTTTATCAGCACACACTTGCATGTTTAACTCTGGTCAATCACCAATATTGTGGTCCACTTAAACACAAAGGATAGTGACAAGTTGGACAGATTATAAATGACAAGACATTGCAACTATATTCCTAAATAGACCATTTAGCCGACGACGACCAAGGATATTGTTGTCCACTTAAATTCAGCAACGAGATCTACAGACAACCTTTAGTTAATTCAATTTTAAGTGCACTAGAACGTGTTCCCCAATTCACGACATACCCTAGCAATCAAGGAATTCCAAAGAGCTCTTTCCTTTAGGTGAGTGCTCAATTATTTGAGAGAGGAGATATATATAGAGATGCATATGTTGTATCCCAGGTCGGATGTCTTCCAATCACGCAGAGGGACAACATATGACTAACATATATAGAGGGTTAGAGAGATAGACATGTGCATATGTTGTGTCCCAGGTCTGATATTCTGATCACGCAGAGGGGACAACATATGACTGACATAGATAGATAGAGAGACGCATAGATAGAGATGTATAGAAATAGAGGTGCATATTTTGCATCCCAGGTCGGATCTTCCGATCACGCAAAGGGGGCAACATATGACTCACAGATAGGATAAGAAAGAAAAACAATTTCACACTGGCCTACTTTATCAGAACCCCCCAGTCACCCTATCATCACCAGAATTAAGGACATTAGTCCGTACATCGAAGAAATGTTGAGCCACAGTTCTAGATGATAAGTAACTTTAATGTATCTCGTAGGCTCCCTTGTTTATCTCACTGCTCAATCTATCCAAGCGTCGTATGGTCAGTCCAAATGAAACTATCTAAGTCCAGATGAGTTAACATTGTCTAGTCCTTTCATTGTCAGTTGTCTCTAGTCCATTAATTTTGAATCCTTCGTGCCTACCAGCACATTGAACACAGAGTCTAAACAATTTAGCTTTAGTGCATTACACGCATTTCATATCTCCCTTTAACACTAAACTTCATATCACTTCCCAAAAGTACTTACGAAAGAAAACATGTCTTTGGGATTTTTCTAATTTTATGATGATTTTTTTTTATTTCTCCCCCTTAAATTTGTGCATGAGGAAGAAAGAAAATAAATGCGCAAATTTAAACAAAAAAAATAAAATTTTGTCTTTGAAACGAATCATTTTTAAGAAAAACTCAGGAGTATCGAAGAATTCAAACCGTATTTCAGCATCTGAAGACGCATTCAGATGACTTGATAACAACAAGCAGACGCAGCAACGAATTCAGCCTCAACTGTGTTTCAATTCTGGAACGAAGTTAACAAACTCAAAATTCAACACGCCGTTAAGTACGATCCCCATTTGTGATACTTTCTTTCTTCTTTTCCCGCAAAGGACACATGCCCTCACTTAAAGTTCTGAATGTTGTGTAGTTGATAGATGTCTCCTATCATGTGCCTGGAACAGCCACTATCAACCTACAGAAGTCTGATGATATTCCTCCATAGCTGCTCCAGCACAGAGTGCAGGATCAGTTGGTCTTTGAAACCCAGTCCATTTTGAAACTGGGTTGACCATCACTATCTACATACGGTACTCTTTCCCATGACATATCCTATTTATCACACACAGAAGATGAAGAAATGTTAGAATCATTAGATGATTTGGAAGTGTGAACTTTTGGTACCCATCTGTAGTCAGGTTTAACCCATTTCTTGTTTGATCGGATGGATACCTCAACACTCGTTTTAGAATTTGAAACCGACCGCCGAGATGACTTCGACCTAACCGATCGTTGTCTAACAAAACCATCTCTTGAATTTGGCTTCTTGTCAGACATTCACTTCTTGTCCTTGGGAGATTTATTTGTGCCTTTCTTAGTATTCCAGTCACCATTGTGTGAACGTGACCTCGAAGGGTTTCTTTTGGAGGATCTCTATCTAGGCACGTTCTGCCAACCTTGTGCATAGTAGGGAACATATGCACGATTTGGACAATTTATAGCAATGTGTCGAGGTGTTCCACAGTGGAAACATGTCTGTTTCTTCACGTAGAAGTTGTTTATGCCTGTCCCTGGTAGCGTACCCAAGCCTTGTCTGTGATTGTTACCACAAGCACACTTACAGCAAGCAGTCTGTTTCGCTTGTTTTGGTGACCTGTATTTACCAACAACAGGTTTATTAGAAGTAACAGAATTAGAAGCAACAAATTCAGAGTTCAAAGAGACATTGGTTTGACAGTCACCAAAATTAACAGAAGTATAATTATTTATGTTCTCCTTTTTCACATATTCCACTACTTTACCTGCACATGAAGTAGAAGCATTAGTACCGTTCACCTCAATATTATCAGTTGGGCCAAATTGTTAAGTCTTAACTGAAGCTGGTACAGGGGGCGGGCCAAACTGAGCAGGTATTTCTACATCATTGGTTTCAATGGGCGGGGTATAGTTATCATTGAAAGGAGGTGGAACACTATGATACCCTAGACCCTTATTCTGATTATCTTTAAATTTTAATTGTTTTTCTATCATGGACTCAACTTTCTTACTTGACACATTAAATTTTTTAAAATTAAAGTCTGCATTTTCAAACTTATTTTTCAATGTGTCAAGCTCGACAGTTAGACTGGCAATCTTTACTTGAGCATAATCATAGTGCTCACATTTAGTGTTGTATTATGCTTGAAGTTTTCTAAAGTCCTTGGTTTTGGCCTCTAATTGATTTTTAAGGGTTTTTGGGCCTTTTTGAGAGTGTATCCTTCATACCTAAGGTCCACATTGTCTCTACGTAATATATCAATTTGATCACGAAGAAGTTTAACTGTATCACTACAGGCTTGAGAACAGGAAGTTTCATTGACCTCTTTTGTGATTGATGAACTTATTATTCACTAAAAAGAATAATTTACCAAACATAAAACTGATTGTGAAACCAAGAAAAATTTACCCTTTGACTTGAAACCTCGAAAGGCAAACTTGAAAGTCAAACTTGAAGGTCAAACGTGAAACTTGAAAGTTGAAAGTCAAAAGTCAAGCTTGAAAGTCAAAAGTTGAAAGTCAAAACTTTAGGCCGAAAACGAGGCTTCAAAACCGAAATTTTGATTTTTTAGACCGAAATTGCGAGGCTTCTCATCCACACCGAGAAGTCTCGCATCGAAAACACTTAAGTAGACCGAAAACAGCTTGACCGAGAACTGCTGACCGAAAACTCCGAAGCTTTGGACCGAGAACGAGGCCAAGGACTTCGAAACCGAGAATGTGCGAATCCGTCCGAAAACGCTGTTGTGCCTCCGAGATCCTCTAGGGTTGGACCGAAATCCGAAGAGTGCCGCCGGAATCTCGCAAATTTCGACCAAAATCCCCCAAAAACTTGCCAAAAACACAAAATTTTCAACTTTTTAATGTCAAACTCGATCAAAACTCCAAAATAATGAAGAACACGAAGAACAATGGCCAAAATTTTGTCAAAAATAAAATAAAAACACTAAGAAACTCCTAGAAAAACTCTTAAAAATATTTTGCAATAACCCGATTCTACCAATCCTTGGTCTGATACCACTTGTAAGTCCCGAATTCTCCTACGTATCAATCGGATTCACTTTGATTGTGCGGAATCCCAATCAAAGTGTATAATGCAAGATATAAGATGAATAAGAACAAGATAATTAATCTTCAATGCACAATATTATTGAATAGTCGGGTACATAATATTCTTGATTACACTTGGTTCTCTCTTGTTTCTCTCCAAATCACGTTCTAAGCTTATGGCAGCCCCCAAAAACGTCCCCAACCCTTTACAAGGCTCAAATGAAACTATTTATACATAGACCTAATAACCAAGCCCAAGCCTAAAACCCAAACAAAACAACATTAAACCCAACCGAAATCACATGTAATTTCGGTCCAAGCAACACCAAAACATGTTGTTTTCAATCATAGACCAAGAACTCTAATAGCTTATGAAAATCAAAGTATAAACCACAATTTATGACCTAACACCTCTATCTTTCGAAAATAGGCTAGAGTTTATCATGTTTTAATTGTTCAAATTTTAAGGTTTTTAAAATAACAAATAAGGAAACAAGGTAAACCCTAAAAGGGATCCTTAAATTTCAAAAATTAGGCAAGGGGCTAGCGTTTCTAAAACCCTTGCAAATTTTGAAAAAACTAGGGTGGAGGCTAGGGTTTCAAGAACCCTATGGAGATTTCGAAATTTGCCTCCTTAGGGTTTAGTTTCTATAAACCCTAATTTTAATCTATTCAACTTTGTGCAAGATCAATGAGAACAATCTCTATGATACCACTCATGGGTTTTATATGTTACAAAAAAATCTATTTTTGGCGGAAAAGTGCAATCCCTAAGTTCACATGCACCCTAAAAGGATATATGTTCCCACTATGATTTGCAAACAACTATTGAATATCAAGAACCCTAGAACTACATTGCTATTTTCAAAAATCACTAAAAGGGTTATTAGAAAATACATACCTTAGTTTATTATTGCAAATAAACTAGTAATCCTTCCTTTATTGGTCTTTAGAAAGCAAGCACCAGAAGTCTCGTGCCTCTAATGGCTCACACCCAAATCCTAGCAAGTTGGAGGCTAAAGAAGAGAGAGAGAAGGAGGAAGAGAAATTTTGAAATTCTCTTTGGAATGAGGTGAATTTCTAATTTCATAACCAAAGGGGTTTTATATAGGTGATAGAAAGGCTAACGATAATGCAGATTTCCTTAGATAAGCCCTTATCATTTTTCTTGCTCCCTAATAATTCATAGGCTTCCTTAATGCCCAAGAAAAGCTCCTTAACCATCTAGAATTCGTCACCCCTCATGGGAGGTTGTATAATTGGTCAATGTTCAACTTTTAAACATTTTCACATTTAGTCCTTCGACTTTTAATTAATCAAATTAATTCCAATTAAAATCTCATTAATTTTTAATTAAATAATATTATTTCTAATAAATATATTGTAACTCCCGTGTTTCTAGGCTAGGCATTAATGATGATGTAATAGTCTATGCCAACCTTTTTAACTTGTTTTGAAATAATAAGATGTATTATTTGATTATTATGTGTTTTATGCTTAATTATTATGATTTAATAAGTTAATGATAAAAATAATCGTCGAAAATAAATGTTAGATGAAGCCGATATCTATGAAGAAAGTTGTAGTGGTCGAAACAAAGATTCCGTAGATATAAAGAATACTTAAATCCGAGTTATAACGAATAAGTTATGACCTGTCGAAGTTTCGCGACAGAACCGACACGACGCTGTGTGACGTAAAAAGTGAATTTACGATAAAGTCCTTTTTAGCATTAGTGATCTAAACGAAAATCGTAGTATACGTTAAACCGAGAGTGTGCATAGAAAGAATGTCCAAATCTGACTTCATATGAGGAAGTTATGATTTTTATAAGTTTTTGCTTAGAAACAACCTAAACGAGAATCGAACGATTTTAGTAGTTCGAATATGAGATCGAACGATTTTTAGCCGAAACAACCTAAACGAGAGTCGAAGATCTGTTTGATAGTAGTTCAACGGTAAAAAGACAGATGAAAACGGACGTCGGATGAAGAAGTTATGAATTTTTAACGGACCTTTCCTGTCCCCGCCTATTAAAAATATAACTTTAAAAATTTAAATCAAAATTAGCCGACGGAGTCTAAACGAAAGTTGTAAAAAATAATTTTACCTATGCGTGGATATAAAGAACTTCAAAAACGGAGCTCGTATGTGAAAGTTATTAATTTTTGAAGTTTGTGGCACACATTTCAAAGCTCATCCGAAGGGAACGCCATGCGTCCGAGGGAACGCCTCGCGTTCGCAACGACCTGGTCCGGGGTCAGCCACCTAGCACCTCGCATGGATGACACGTACGAAGCTCGGAATAAGTGAACACGCGTCTCGCACCTACGCGTTGCGTCCGAAGGAACGCCCTGCGTTCCTCGCAGGTATGCCCTGCGCTCTGAAGTCAGCAGCCTACTATAAATAGTGAGTGAGGCCATCCGAATTTACGTTTACAATTTCCATTCTCCCATCCTATACTTTCCTTTAAGTTGCAATAAATACCTCTAACCCTAAAATACCATCCTAGCATCATAAGCAAGTCCCGAAGATCCCGAGAAAAGTGTTTTTCGAGACGAAACTTTGCCCGCGTAAAACCCGGTTTTTGAGAAAACATCTCGGTTTTATCGAAAAAGATTGTTTTAAGGGACGAAGTGTTGTCCAACCGCCGTCTTATCACGTGAGCGTGTAGTCACTTTCATCTTACACATAGATATGAAGTATTTTCTATAAAATACGTGTTATGTGTAATTATATTGTTTGTTTATTTGAGATGGGCGTTGAATAGATGTTTTATACAAGTTTTAAACTGTATATGTATTTTTATCTACAAATATGTTGGGTAAAACATGGGTAGATGATATAGTTTATGTGTGTTAAAATGATGAGAGGCATCGATGTTGTTGTTTTTGTTGTTGTCATCTAGCGGAGTATAGATGACGACCACAGACCTTTCTAGATAGTCAAGTGGAACGCTAGCAGGCTCGCAACCTGTAGGTGTTGGTGAACTATATGTTCGCTGGTGTACTCCATCGCCCTCATGGTTGCCTTATTTGACATAAATTGCTGAGGAATCCCCCAAAGCAATGTTGTCACCCCGATGAATATCCTTAGGCTAGGTCCCTTATGATAGGTGTTTAGGGACGTAAAGTGAGGATAATGGGAACAGGTAATCAAGGTTATTGTTGTTTGATTAAATTAATAAATTTATTGTTGGTTGATGAAATTAATAAATTTATTATTATTTGTGGGTTGAAAACCCTATATGCTCACCAGGCTCCCAAGCCTGACCCACTCAGCTTTCTATATTACAGGTAGTGGACCCAGAGCATAGTTTAGATGATGACGAAAGATTTTTGGATTATAGGCCAGTAGATGTAAATAACTATTGTAAGGCTTAGAATGTACTGTTTATGCTTTTGGTCTGTATCGGAACATGACATCCCGAGGTTTTGTTATATAATGAAAATACATTTCTTTAAGAAATGATTTGATAAATTTTTATCATATTTCGTTTTGGGGACAAATTCCGCAACATCTTTTGGAAGATTACTCTGATTTTATTTTAAAAGCATAAACTAAATCGGTCTTTTCTGGCCGAGAAATTTGGGGATGTCACAGTTGGTATCAGAGCATTAGTTTAAGCGAACTAGGAATTTGTAGGATTTCTAGATTTAAACTTAGAATGCTAAGTAATAATCGTGATATGAGTGTCTACCATATTTTAGACACGAGCACTAGTATATTTTAGGAAAGATGCCTAAAATTCTTTTATGTGCTAAATATTATATGTTTTCCATATATGATGTTATTTGTTCGGATCTATGGTCTGTTGCCGACCGGATCTGGAAACCTTATGTGTTTAGGATTCTAAGCGTATGACTACGATATTAGAACTAACATGTAAACGTTTCGGAGTGATAATGAAGATTTAAACGTCTATCGTGAATAAAGATATAAATTCGCCTAATTAGGTGTATATATAAAAATGGCAAGAACCCGAAGTGGAGTTGGAAATGCAGATAGAAATCAGCAACCTCAACCCCAAGTGATGGAACAGGTGCCAATAGTAGAAGCTGCACCAGAACCGATCACAATGGGTGCAGTCCAAGCCATGATTCAGACAATGATGGCTGAACAAAGGGAAGAAATGAGACAACTATTGCTGAACAACAGGAATGAACCTTCAATGCCTGTTGAACAACCTGAATTAAATGACATTCAGTCTGAGGAAGAGAATTACAGTAGATCTGTTGGTCAAACTGAACTGCTTGTTGTTAGGAGGAATAACCAAGAGGATGGAGTGGAGAGAAATGGATGCAAGTATAAAGACTTTATGACTTGAAAGCCATCAACTTTCACTGGAAAAGAAGATCCCGTCAGAGTAATGGATTGGATCTCGGAAATGGAATTGGCCTTCATGACATGTGGTTGCCAAGGAAAGTTACAAACCACATTTGCAGTGCGTCAGTTCAGAGGTGGCGCTGTTAGCTGGTGGAACACTCTAGGAAAGACCCTAAGCCCTAATGAGCCGCTGCAACTGACTTGGGCAGAGTTCTTGGTGCAATTCAAGCGCAAGTACTGCTCGGCCCAAAATGTGCTTGAGCTAGAAAACCAATTTCTGACATTAAAGAAGGGAAGCATGTCCATTGATGAATACACCAATAACTTCACAGACAAAATGGAGTATCCATTGCGTATTGTCCCAGATAAACTTTATGACTTGAAAGCCATCAACTTTCACTGGAAAAGAAGATCCCGTCAGAGTAATGGATTGGATCTCGGAAATGGAATTGGCCTTCATGACATGTGGTTACCAAGGAAAGTTACAAACCACATTTGCAGTGCGTCAGTTCAGAGGTGGCGTTGTTAGCTGGTGGAACACTCTAGGAAAGACCCTAAGCCCTAATGAGCCGCTGCAACTGACTTGGGCAGAGTTCTTGGTGCAATTCAAGCGCAAGTACTGCTCGGCCCAAAATGTGCTTGAGCTAGAAAACCAATTTCTGACATTAAAGAAGGGAAGCATGTCCATTGATGAATACACCAATAACTTCACAGACAAAATGGAGTATGCATTGCGTATTGTCCCAGATAAACTTTATGACTTGAAAGCCATCAACTTTCACTGGAAAAGAAGATCTCGTCAGAGTAATGGATTGGATCTCGGAAATGGAATTGGCTTTCATGACATGTGGTTGCCAAGGAAAGTTACAAACCACATTTGCAGTGCGTCAGTTCAGAGGTGGCGTTGTTAGCTGGTGGAACACTCTAGGAAAGACCCTAAGCCCTAATGAGTCGCTGCAACTGACTTGGGCGGAGTTCTTGGTGCAATTCAAGCGCAAGTACTGCTCGGCCCAAAATGTGCTTGAGCTAGAAAACCAATTTCTGACATTAAAGAAGGGAAGCATGTCCATTGATGAATACACCAATAACTTCACAGACAAAATGGAGTATGCATTGCGTATTGTCCCAGATAAACTGACAAAAATTGACAGGTACGCAAAGGGACTTCCATGGGAGTATACGGTGCCAGTGGGTCAGGCACTTACTTTGGAGGCAGCTATTTGGGCTGCCAAGTCTATTGAAGATATGATTAAGGGGAGAGCCGCCAGCAAGGTTGAAGTTGGCGAAAAGAGAAAGTTTGAAGGAACTTCAGGTTCCAATAAGAAGAACAAGTTTTCAAATTTTGGTTTGAGGAAATTCCGAGGAGGAACCGAAGCGAAGTGGTGTGACAAGTGTAAGAAGAAACATGTTGGGAAATGTAGTGAGGAAGTCACTTGTTACAAATGTGGAACGCCTGGGCATTACGCCAATGAATGCACCCTCAATAAGAAAGTATGTGATGGGTGCAATGAAGAGGGGCACATTTTGAAGGATTGCCCGAAGAAGAAAGAGGCAGCAAGGCCTAATCTCCCACCAAAGCCAAAAGCCAGAGCTTTTACGATGACATTGGAAGTCGCAAAGGATGCACGGATGTCGCTTCAGGTACCTTTCTTGTAAATGGATTGCCTGCCAATTTATTGTTTGATTCCGGAGCGAATTACTCCTTTATACCACATAAATTTGGTGAAAGACTAGCATTGCCTATAGAAAAACTTGTTGATGCCCTAATTGTAGAAGTTGCTAGTGGCAAATTCATACCTGTTAGCGATTGTATTAGGAATATTGTCATCGACTTAAACGGAAACGAATTCCACGAGGAGCTGTTACCCATTGAGTTGAATGGTTTCGACATCGTTCTAGGAATAGATTGGCTTAGCGCCAATGATGTCGAGATATTGTGCAAGAATAAGATAGTGAGGGTAAACCCGCCTGGAAAAGAGTCATTTATGGTATACGAAGACAAGCACATAGTAAGTTCTGGAATCATTTCCCTAATGAAAGCCAGAAAATGTTTGTCTTAAGGATGCACCTCATACTTGACAATCGTGATCGATGCTAAGAAGGAGAAAAAGGATATGCAAAGTATACCAGTGGTGTGTGAATATCCGAAAGTTTTTCCCAAAAATCTTCCTGAATTGCTCCTGATAGACAAGTGGAGTTTAGAATAGACTTGTTACCAGGAACAACACCAATAGAAAAAGCCTCATATCGATTAGCACCGACGGAGATGAAGGAGCTTATGACGCAACTTCAGGAGTTGTTGGACAACGATTTCATTAGACCTAGTTCATCACCCTGGGGAGCTCCAATGTTATTCGTAAAGAAGAAAGATGGGAGCATGAGAATGTGCATAGATTACAGAGAGCTGAACAAGGCCACAATAAAGAACAAGTACCCGTTGCCAAGGATTGATGACCTGTTCGATCATCTGCAAGGTTCGATCTATTTATCGAAGATCGATCTTAGGTTAGGATATCATCAGCCAAAGGTAAGAGAGCATGATATTGAGAAAACTGCATTCAGAACAAGATATGGACACTATGAGTTCTTGGTTATGTCGTTTGGACTAACCAATGCTCTAGCAGCATTCATGGATTTGATGAACAAGGTTTGTAAACCATTCCTCTATAAATCCGTGATAGTGTTCATAGATGATATTTTGATTGATTCAAAAAGCAAGTAGGAGCATGAAAAGCATCTGCGAGAAGTGTTAGAAGTTCTGAAAAAGGAGAAGTTGTATGCAAAGTTCTCCAAATGTGATTTTTGGATTCAAGAAGTCCATTTTTTGGGTCATGTGGTTAACCAAGAAGGAATAATGGTTGACCCAACGAAGATTGAAGCTGTGATGAAGTGGGAACAACAGAAAAGTCCCACGGAGATCCGAAGCTTTCTGGGATTAGCTGGATATTACCGAAGATTTATCCAAGGCTTTTCTTCGATAGCTGCTCCATTGACAGCTTTGACCCACAAGAGAGCTACTTATACTTGGAGTGAGAAGTATAAGGAAGCTTTTGAGAAGTTAAAGAAGAAATTGTGTGAACCACCGATTCTTTCTTTACCTGAAGGAGTTGAAGACTTCGCAGTTTATAGCGATGCATCTGGAGTTTGGTTTGGTTGTGTTCTGACTCAAAGGGATAAAGTGATAGCATATGCATCGAGGAAATTGAAAGAACATGAAAATAACTACCCCACTCATGATTTGGAGTTGGCAGCGGTAGTATTTGCCCTAAAGATATGGAGGCATTATCTTTATGGCACAAATACTGAGCATAAGAGTCTTCAATATCTCTTTAATCAGAAGGAATTGAATATGAGACAACGACGTTGGCTAGAGTTGCTTAAGGATTACGATTTTGAAATCCTTTACCACCCTGGTAAAGCAAATGTTGTAGCCGATGCTTTTAAGCCGAAAAGTGAGTCTTGAAAAGAAAAGGCCAAGAGCATTAAGAATCGAAGTTGTCTCGACGATTGTAGAAAGTATCAAGAAATCTCAAGTAGAAGCTTTAGAGAAAAATGACCGAAAGGAAGAACGTTTGGGCAAAACGTTAGTGTTCGATACAAACGGTCAAGGACTAAAGGTATTCCAAGATAGGATTTGGGTACCTAAGACGGGAGGAATAAGAGATCTTCTGATGGAAGAAGCTCACAAGACCATGTACTCGATTCATCCCGACAGTACGAAAATGTATAGGGACCTGAAACCCTACTACTGGTGGCCGACGATGAAGCTCGATGTTGTAAAGTATGTGGCCGAGTGTGTGACATGTGCGAGGGTTAAGGCACAACATCATAAACCGGATGGGGGTTTAGAACCTTTACCTGTAGCCATGGGTAAATGGGAAGACATCACCACAAATTTCGTGACTAAACTGCCCAGAACGAAGAGCGGTCACGACATGATTTGGGTGGTCGTTGATCGGTTTACTAAAAGTGCACACTTCATAGAAGCCAATGGAAAATGGTCTATGGATAAACTTGCAAATGCCTACGTGAAGGAGATAGTGAGACTTCACGGTGTTCCTTTAATGATTGTATCAGATCGTGATAGTCGTTTCACGTCAAGGTTTTGGAGAAGTCTACAAGAGGAATTGAGTACGAAATTGTGTCTAAGTGCAGCCTACCATCCGCAAACTGATGGTCAGAGCGAATGAACAATTCAAACATTGGAGGATATGCTAAGAGCATGTACCCTGGAATTCCAAGGTAACTGGGATGAACATTTACCTCTAGTAGAATTTTCCTACAATAATAGTTTCCACTCGAGCATCAAGATGGCACATTATCACGTTTTGTATGGACAAAAGTGTCGAACGCCGTCATGTTGGCTTGAAGCTGTAGAAAAGCAGTTTATGGGACCCGAGATAGTTCATCAAACTGCTGAAAAGCTAAAAGTGATTAGGGAAAGGATGTTAGCAGCTTAGGATCGTCAAAAGAGCTATGCTGACAAGAAAAGACAACCGATAACATTCGAAGTTGGAGATTCGGTTTTACTTAAAGTCTCGCCGTGGAAGGGACTTATAAGATTTGGTAAAAGAGGAAAGTTGAGTCCAAGGTTTACTGGACCGTTTAAAGTTCTTCAGAGGATTGGGAATCAAGCTTACAAGCCAGAACTACCAGAAGAACTAGATGGTATTCATAACACTTTCCACGTGTGTTATTTGAGGAAGTTCACGGGAAAAGTTCCCGACATAATTCCAATTTCTGAATTAAGGTTGGATGAAAGCAAGAGGTTAATTGAAGAACCTGAGGCAATTGTTGACCATAAGACTAAGAAGTTGCGACGCAAGATTGTCGATTTAGTGCTTGTGCGATGGAAACATACGAATAGGCCAAATCTCACATGGGAAACGGAGAGTGACATGATAAGTCGCTATCCGTATTTGTTTGCTGATGTATGATTCCGGGGACAGAATCATCCTAAGGGGGAGAGAATTGTAACGCCTGTGTTTCTAGGCTAAGCATTAATGATGATGTAATAGTCTAGGCCAACATTTGTAACTTGTTTTGAAATAATAAGATGTATTATTTGATTATTATGTGTTTTATGCTTAATTATTATGATTTAATAAGTTAAGTATAAAAATAAGCGTCGAAAATAAATGTTAGATGAAGTCGATATCTATGAAGAAAGTTGTAGTGGTCGAAACAAGGATTCCGGAGATATAAAGAATACCGAAATCCGAGTTATAACAAATAAGTTATGACCTGTCGAAGTTTCGCGACAGAACCGGTACGACGCTGTGTGACGTAAAAAGTGAATTTACGATAAAGTGCTTTTTAGCATTAGTGATCTAAAGGAAAGTCGTAGTATACGTTAAACCGAGAGCGTGCATAAAAAGAATGTCCAAATCTGACTTCGTATGAGGAAGTTATGATTTTTCTAAGTTTTGGCTTAGCAGTATACAACCCGAAGTTCGAATATGAGATCGAACGATTTTTAGCCGAAACAACCTAAACGAGAATCGAAGATCTTGTTGATAGTAGTTCAACGGTAAAAAGACAGACAAAAACGGACGTCGGATGAAGAAGTTATGAATTTTTAAAGGACTTTTCCTGTCCCGACCTGTTAAAAATATAACTTTAAAAATTTAAGTCAAAATTAGCCGACGGATTCTAAAAGAAAGTTGTAGAGCATAACTTTACCTACACGTGGATATAAAGAACGTCAAAAACGGAACTTGTATGTGAAAGTTATGAATTTTTGAAGTTTGTGGCACACATTTCGAAGCTCATCCGAAGGGAACGCCATGCGTCTGAGGGAACGCCCCGCGTTCGCAGCCACCTGGTCCGGGGTCACCCACCTAGCACCTCGCATGGATGACACGTACGAAGCTCGGAATAAGTGAACACGCGTCTCGCACCTACGCGCTGCGTCCGAAGGAACGCCCTGCGTTCCTTGTAGGTACGCCCTGCGCTCTGAAGTCAGCAGCCTACTATAAATAGTGAGCGAGGCCATCCAAATTTACGTTTACAATTTCCATTCTCCCACCCTATACTTTCCTTTAAGTTGCAATAAATACCTCTAACCCTAAAATACCATCCTAACATCATAAGCAAGTCCCGAAGATCCCGAGAAAAGTGTTTTTCGAGACGAAACTCTGCCCGCGTAAAACCCGATTTTTGAGAAAACATATCGATTCTATAAAATGCGTGCTATGTATAATTATATTGTTTGTTTCTTTGAGATGGGTGTTGAATAGATGTTTTATACAAATTTTAAATTGTATATGTATTTTTATCTACAAATATGTTGGGTAAAACATGAGTAGATGAAATAGTTGATGTGTGTTAAAATGATGAGAGACCTAGATGTTGTTGTTGTTGTTGTTGTTGTTGTCATCTAGCGGAGTATAGATGACGACCACAGACCTTTCTAGACAGTCCACTGGAACGCTAGCAGGCTCGCAACCTGTAGGTGTTGGTGAACTATATGTTCGCTGGTGTACTCCATCCCCCTCATGGTTGCCTTATTTGACATAAATTGTTGAGGAATCTCCCAAAGTAGTGTTGTCACCCCGATGAATATCCTTAGGCTAGGTCCCTTATGATAGGTGTTTAGGGACGTAAAGTGATGATAACGGGAACGGGTAATCAAGGTTATTGTTGTTTGATTAAATTAATAAATTTATTGTTTGTTGATGAAATTAATAAATTTATTATTATTTGTGGGTTGAAAACCCTATATGCTTACCAGGCTCCCAAGCCTGACCCACTTAGCTTTCTATATTACAGGTAGTGGACCCAGAGCATAGTTTGGATGATGACGAGAGATTTTTGGATTATAGGCCAGTAGATATAAATAACTGTTGTAAGGCTTAAAAAGTATTGTTTATGCTTTTGGTCTGTATCGGAAGATGACATCCCGAGGTTTTGTTATATAATAAAAATACATTTATTTAAGAAATGTTTTGATAAATTTTTTATCATATTTCGTTTTGGGGACAAATTTCGCAACATCTTTTGGAAGATTACTCTGATTTTATTTTAAAAGCATAAACTAAATCGGTCTTTTCTGGCCGATAAATTTGGGGATGTCACAGTCGGTATCAGAGCATTAGTTTAAGCGAACTAGGAATTTGTAGGATTTCTAGTATTAAACTTAGAATGCTAAATGATAATCGTGAGATGAATGTCTACCATATTTTAGACACGAGCACTAGTATATTTTAGGAAATATGTCTAAAATGTTTTTATGTGCTAAATGCTATATGTTTTCCATATATGATATTATTTGTTCGGATCTATGGTCTGTCGCCGACCGGATCTGGAAACCTTATGTGTTTAGGATTCTAAGTGTATGACTACGATATAAATAAATATAATTAGGTATAATACCTTTTTGTAAAATAAAAATAAAATAAATAATTAATTAATTAAACGAAAGTATTTATAAAAATAGTAAAACAGTATAAATACTTTCTTCAATTTCCATCAATAATCTAGAAGATCCACCACCCTCAAGAAAAACACAAGAGCTTTACAGAAAACCCCTTTTATCTCAAAACCCTAGAATTTTTCCTTCAATTTCATCCATCTCAAGAGAAGAAATTAGAAAACAAAACAGGAAGAAAAGAAAAAAACATGGTTAAGGAAGCAACATTGGGTTGGGTATACGATTCTTGACAACATAAAAGACGGAACCTTCTAAAGAAATTGTTTGTTTCATTGTTGTTGTGATGTAAAAAGCAATGAGTTTGCAGCTCAAATTCAACAACAAATGGGTATAGTACGGACATACGGTGGTAGTGTCAGTAGACAAAAACATAATAAGTGGTTTTTTCTTGATCTTTTAAAAATTAAAGGAATGTATGAAAACTTAGATGGATGGTTATGATTTGATTTAGTGTGATGTAAATTGCCAACTTTAATGCACGCGCTGTTCAGTTACATCTGCCCGGAGCAGACCGACAGTCGACCGGATTGGGCCGTCGCCGGCAGGCGGGACACTTTTTTATCGAAAAGCTCGAGCTATCACGACACGTATGTGGGTTTAGTGGAATCGTGTAACCCAAGTTCAAAATCTTGTCAAACTTTTGGTTTCTTTTTAAAAGTTTCAAGAATGCATTACACTAATATTATTAGTAATGACTAATGTATATTCAGATATTTTTTTAGTAATTATATATATACCCAAGTTATAGAACTTGGGTTCTTATTATATATTTTTTCAACTGTAATTTGTAATTGTGAAAATTCACATGGTTATTATTATATATTTATGTTGATATTGAAATATTTTGCGTAGCTTTTTTTTATTAAGTTATATGATTTAAGACAAATTATAGAGAATCACAATGTATTTTACCTTATCTACCAATATAAAGAATGAATTTTGCCTTATCTACCAATATGAAGAATGTATTTTGTATGTTATGTGCACAAAAGAATAACCTATATATATATATATATATATATATATATATATATATATATATATATATATATATATATATATATATATATATATATATATATATATATATATATATATATATATTTCTTTATCGATAACTGTGATGTATTTTATTTTTACCTATAATAATAATAATAATAATAATATATTTATATTTTATTATCAATGTTGGCATCATACTTTATTTGTTATATGTTGTTATCTGTAAATGAATGTATTGTTGTTTGATGAATAAAGAATTATAAGTATGTTGCCAACATTTGTTAAGTAAATGCATGTATGTTGTTATTTATGAGTTAAATATTGTTATCATTTGTAAAGAAAGACAAGTATGTTGTTATATGAGTAAATAAATACAAGTAGATTGATACTATGGGTAAATAATAAATTATATTGCCTATATTGGTAAAACAAGTAAAATGCATGGTTATTTCCAACAATTTTTCTTATAAATGTTTCTTTAGCAATAATCTCAATGAGGGTTGAGCATTAGTCGGTTTTGCGACTATTCTGTTTATATGATATTTTGGTTCGATTATTTAAATAAAGAAGAAAAAGTTCAGTCATGCCCATGATTAGTCAAGAAATGCTAGTGAATGTGCTTATGGATGTCCTGAAAGCAAGTTTTCCAACCCCAAAGCAAATAGATCCTTATCCATTTAAAATACAAAGAAATATGGTCATTGCTTGCTTTGCGGTACATAATTTCATAAGAAAATATAACATTGGCAGAAAATTATTGATGGAGTGATGAAGTCATTATATTCAACATTTTTTTCCAAAAAAAAAAAAGATATTGTATTCAACAATGAAGAATAATTGGAAGAAAGTGGAAAAGAAGAACTAGTTTGAACACCCATGGGGGCACTCTAAGGCTATGCAGAGTGCTTTGGAGATTCTTACGCATAATTCTCACCAAAGAGATGGCCACATCATCCAAACATCCTCCCACATGATTCTCACCAAGATTAAGAAATGGTGTTCAATATATTCTCATCAGTGGGAAAAGAGATAAAGGGGAGAATAACAGTGAGATAGAGAGGGAGGAAAGAAGGAGAGAGTGAATGGGCAAAGCCACAATCACGAGAGCTAACAATACAAGAGGTTGGGGATGGTGTTTGGATGCAACTAACGCATACCTAACACGTAACAAATTGAAGTCCCCGGGATAGCCTAAGTGCACAATATATGTTTAGTGTGCATGATGAAATTGCTAATATGATATAACACATATTTTGATTTAATTTAATTATTTGAACATATTTTAAAATTATGTTTAATATAAGTTACTTATCATGTTATTTTAAAATTATTTAATGTGATAAGGTACACTTTAAGATTTATAACGATTATATCATCAACACTTTATCCACTCATATATCCATTATCCATTGGGTGCACTTTATGACTTATATGCTCATTTTGTTATTTGTCACTGTTTGTTGATTTTTAATGACCGTAATGAAACTTATTGGGGCTTTAGGGGAATGACTGAGGCAGCCCACATAAAACCCTGATTACCTAATTATATCAAATTATATATAACATATTTTTAAAAAATAATAAAGCTTATCCGGGTTTAAACCACAGACCCGATTAAGGTGGTGTATCAAATTATATAAACACATTAAGTAATAGAAATCAGTAAGCACCAACAAACATCAGAAATCTCAAGAACAAAGGTTCTTAATTCTAAAAATGAAAGCCAATAATATATATATATATATATATATATATATATATATATATATATATATAAATAATATTCAGCTGGTTTTTTGATGGTGCCATTGTCAAAAGTCAAAAGGAGGTGTTTATCTAGGAGTCGATCTTCCTGGAGGTGCTTGCATTGGGGGGTACTGCATCATAATATTCACAAAAATATATTGTTACTGATACTGATACTGATACTGTTAGATCAAACAAAAACTATAGTTACCTGCATTGTATAAGGCGAGCTTTGTGCCATAAAACCAAGAAATTCTTGCTTCTTGAATTCAAAATTGAACTTCACATGAGCCAACATTGCTTCTTCCCTTTGTATATCTTCCATCATCCTTTCCCTTTTCCATTTAAACTCCTTCATCTCCTTTTCAACTTCAATATACTCCTCAGGTAAATAAGAAACCCCTGAACTTATCGGGAATCTCACTTTCACCTCTTCTTCCCTACAACAATTACAAAATCAAAAACACATTCATATAAAAAAAAAATGTTTAATTCTGGCTTACCGAGTTGTGCCAAGAGAAAAAACACTACAACTTCTTATAATTCCTCCATCCAATGAAACGGCTCCATCATGTATGCAAGGTAGGGCCTGTAACATTTCTGCCCTACTTTTATAAACTTGTAATCGCGAAAACAGAGTATAAAAAAGAGTCTCTCTTAAACCATTCCCTTTGTTTGTTAGATAAAACAAATGTTCACTATTGATATGGATCATATTCACAGCAAACCCCATAAATCCAGCTGGCGTTTCACCATTTGGTAATGTTGGTTTTGAAAGAGCAAGCCTCCTTTGCGCATCATTAGCTAGAAACTCACCATAATATGGACTAAAAGCCATAAAAAGTAAATACTGTTTGTCAAACTAACAACAAAAGATTTGATTTAAAAAAAAAAAAAAAAAGGGAAAAGAATTTACACATATGACATACCTCATATTTTCAAGACAAATGACATTATAACGCCCTTCCAAGATTTGTCCTATAGCAGTTCCAAGCCCTAAAAGACCTGAACTTTTATTAATACAACCTTCTTTGTCATAAGATTCAAGAGCTTTCACACCATCATATGTCATGCAAACTAAAGCCAACATGTTATCTTGCCCAAGATACTCTGATAGAATCCTGTTTGTTCTCCATCATAAACATTTAAAACCAATAGTTAATGATGATGATTTCTAGAAACATGAATCATGACCTAAAAGAAGACTGAAAAGTCAAACTTACCTGCTAAGATTATCATCGTTGACTTTACCTAAAGTAGCTACAACACCAAGAACATCTTTGATATGAGTAGCTTGATTACGGTGTCGTTTAAGCTGGCACACAATAGCAGCAGCTGATTTTTCATTTTTCATGATATTTTCAATTGTGGCCTCTTCAGTGTGCATTTGTGAAAGATCCCCATCTTCTATCTTAGGTGCAGATGAGGAATGATACTTTCCCAGAGTAACTAACAGAAAAAGAAAATAACTCATGTTTTGCATTTTGAAAATTACAAGAAAACAAATCAAGGGTATTAATGTATATACCTTGCATATCTGTAATCACATCATCTAGACTGTTCTTATGAGTCCTTAAATACTTGATGTTTTCTTCATGTTGTTTAATCTTTTTTCCTAGCAAGAGCATGTCGTTCTCAAGTTTCTGAAAAGATTAATAAAACGAAAGTTAGTAATTTGTGTAACAGGAAAAACAAGAACAGAGATTGACAGATTTGAAATGTCATTAATAACCTTAGAAGGGTTGACAAGAGATTCTGCTCCATTCTCTGATCCATCCCTTGCAGCATTAGATGTGTCATTTTGACCAGTGTAGTTCATTGCTGATGGAACTTGTACACTTAACACATTTGGACGTATTGGCATCTAAAAAGATTGACTAGTTATAAAGAGAGGTATAGTATACTCAATAATGTGAACGAGATATTATGGTTGAAGATGGAACTTGGCAGATTACATATCATTATCAATTGAGGAATCAAACAAATGAACTGAAATCTTAAAAGGGTAAGCTAGATTTATTCATCAACCATGAATCTGACAACCACAGTCCCCACCCTCTCAAGCACTTCAACCATGATTAACCCTGTATGTTCGTTCATAATCATGATTCATGACCAAAACCATGCTTCCATCAAGAATTCATTCATGGAAAAGTTGGTGATACCCTAACTCTGGAGCCGAAAGCCGAAACTTCCCCTTTAGATACTCAAACTTCGCAATGTACTAACATCAAACCACATATACTTGGTATGTTCTACTTTATGAAAACTTAAATTTAAAGAAAATTGGTGGAAATAGGTTTACATGAGCATGAGTCAACAGATTGAAACGTTTATATACAAATGCGCACATACACTTCAATTGAAGTCCAATAAACTTGACAAAAATACAAAAGGATTTTGCCTTTTTTTTTTTCAATTTCAGAATGCGAAACTAGAACACGAAATGCGAAACCCTAACGGAAATCGATACCTGTTGGCCAGACGAATACATGGTGTTCGGAGCAAATTGGGGTTCCGGGCAGGTAGATTCCCGTGTGCAATGTGGGAGACAACCCCAAATGATCTCGGTTCGGACAAGTGAGAGCTATGCTATGCTGTGTACGCTTTGCGATTTTTGAGTACTACTAATTCATAATTGAAACAAGAGCGAAGAAAGACAAGGCAACTTAACTTTTTTATTACAGCTCCAAACTCCAAAAACCAACCTAAGTGGGAGCTTAAAAAAAAAAACTTATGGTTTCACATCTATGTAACTTAAAATAAACGTTTAGAATTTTTTTTTAAAATAGCTTATAGCCGTGTCATGGTGTGGAACCATAGAGTTTTGATAAGTTATCAAAACTCTTTATAGTGTAGGAAATATTTTTTTGTCATTTTGCAAAAACTAAAAATGTTTATCAACTTATAGGGTTTTGACACTGAATAAGCAAATCTAAACATTTTTAAAAAAATTCCGTTTTGACACCGCTATAAGCTAATAAGCTATAAATTAAAAAATATTTATCATTTTAAATAAGTTCAACCAAACACCCTCTAAATATGAATGAAACCACCACAAATATTTGGGCAAAGCACTAAAATCACCAGGTATGGTATTGGTAGGTGTTATTATAAGGAATCATTTTTTTACGTTTATTATAAAAAGAGTACATATTTTGCATAAAAACTTAAAAAAGAACACCCTAATATCACTTTAACTTGTGAGTACAAAAGTAATATGTGATGTATGTTTAGATTTTATCTATATAAAAACCATAATACTTGGATTACATATTGTTTGTAGTTCATAGATTAGTCGTTTCCAAACAATGTATGCAAGTTGCAAACTCCTATGGTAAGAGAAATGTCATGTATTGTAAGCTCCTACTCGATAAGAATAAATGTCATGTAAGTTCCTCTTATAATAAGATAAGGGCATTTGCATATCCCAAAACTTGGTTCCATACGCTAGTTAGGTTCCTCGTGATTAACAATTCTCATTGATGACAACCTATAAGATGAAAGATCGTATCAACAAATGTGAAGCACACAATCGATGCAAATAGTTAATGGGCATTCTTATATGTAGGGACCATATCATAAAGAACTAAAGATAATATAAGGGATTAAAAAGCATAAAAATAAATTAAAGCTAGGGGAATATGGATTAAAGACTCAAAGCTAGATTGTTGAGACATACTGAGTTATATAATCAAGCTAGATAGTTTTATAATTTTCTCTTTATTTACTTCAAATTAAATGTAATCATCTCTTTTATAATTGACACTTAAATCCCTCCAGAATAGTAATTTCTTGACAATCACCAAAATTTCTCATTTATCTTAAATAAGGTCAAAGAAGTAAAAAGAGCAATGTTATTTGAAATCTCAGTTATCCGTCGAGGTATTCCCTTATGATATCTCCATCGATTGGAAACGACTAATAGCTTCATGATTATATTTTGGAAAGGAAAAATGATTTGTTAGGAACTAATAAAGGAAAAGTATTCATCTCACAACTCTCATTTAAATGTCTATGACTAATGCCTTCTCCAATGTCCATGACAATTTAGTGTGAGTCAATAGTGACCGTCATATATAGCGGACCACCATCTCAAACACCAAAACCGCTTTTCAATATATAATAGTAATATTATCTATTCATCAATTAATTCCCAAACTATTATATACCTTGTATTCTATAATATTTATTTATAATAATTAATATATTTGTTATGATTTTGATATTTTCCAAAAAAAATCAAAAGGCGGTTAAATCTTGTTCTATAGTTTTGACGTTAACTAAACTTTGTGTAATGCAAAAATAAAGATATTATAAATGCGACAACCTTAAACCTATATTATTAATAGATATTTGTATATTTTAATTTTAATAATTAACTATATTATATATTAGTAAAACTGATAAAGTTTATAAATAATTTTAAAGAATATGTTTTTTTGTTATTAAAATATTGGATGTATATATGTTTTGGTGTGATTTTTAGTTTATGGTTGGAGTTGAAAACAAAAGTTTAAAACAAGCCAATCCATTTTAATATATTCCAAACTATAATGTCATCCAAAAGTGAGCTAATCTAAAATAAGTTTATTTACATACCAAGACATATAATGCTATCCAAAAGATAAAAAAGTTCCATAATCAGTCCCTATGTTAGCTAGCTAAGGAAACTTTACATATATTTGTGAGATGCATAAAATTCTAACTAGGAGAAGGGGGTATACGACCCTGCTACCACAACAACCGGCTTCTCCTCTAAACAAGAAGATATAGGAGACACATCAGTGGTGGTGGTGGTGGTGATAATCGGTTGGGGTTGGTTTTGGTTTTGGTTGCGTGTGAAATAATTAGCATAAACATCGCGTCTTTTTTTGTACTTTTTCTTAAGCTTTTCAAGACAATTATTTTCACTAACCAACTCCTCAACTGTCGCTTTCAGTTTCAACTTCAGTTCATTATACCTCTTCATCACTTGCTTCACACGTGGAGACACCGCTTCATTTCTCATCGCACCCACCGCCACCGGGAATATAATATCCCCTTCCCGTTCCCTGAACATATATAATATAATAATAATAATAATAATGTCAAATTACACACAAATTTATATCAAATAAAAACTTACCAGCAGCATCCGAGAGACATAACGCCGTTTCCTCTGAGTATCCCTCCATCCAAAGAAACCGCACCGTCTTTAATTGACGAAATTGCCCTTATCATCTCCTCTCTCGTTTCGTAAACTTGTGTTTCACCAAAAAGACGATAAAACAACGTCTCTCGAAGACCATAACCAGATTCGGTCCTTGTGTTTAAATAATCAACATCTATGTCTATCATATTTACCGCATAACCTAAAAACCCTTTTGGAGTTGTCCCATCAGGAAGGGTAGGATCCGGTAACAAAAGCTTTCCCTCAACATCTTTGTCTGCCTCGCATGCCCTGCCAGATCACAAGAATTACAGTCATGCCACTAGCCATTGAGATTTTAAAACTTCTGAGATTCACTTATGGCACCTTATATCTTCGATGCATATAACACCGTAACGACCGTTTATAGATTGTCCAAGTTCTGATGCAAACATGTGAAGGGCATGTGCACGATTCACCTCCCCATTCTTTTCATATGTCTCCAGTAATATCACATGTTCATAAGATTTGCATACCACTGCAAGCATTTCATCACCGAGATACTCTGCAAATATCCTGAGAGAAGGTCCAAGGTAATAAAATGGTGTTGTTATATACAGTATCATGTAGGGTTAAATGCAGAAGAAGATTCACCTGCTAAGGTTTAAGGTTGGAGCTGTTCCAACAAGTGCTACAACACCAATAATTCGTCCCATTAAAGTTCCAAAACAATCTTCTTCATCTTGCATCTCTGACATCATTTTGAAGAGTTTGATGACAACAGCAGCAGCGCTCTCAGTCTTACATTCAATCTTTTCTGTGATCTCATCCTTCCCTGGCGAACCGTCTTTGTATTTGCGGGTAGAAGAACAACTTTGGTAATGGTATCTGGAAACTGCATTTCAAAATCCAACATTACATTTACATTATTTCATTTCCAATTGTCTGTTTAACAAGATTAATTGAACTGTGATTAGTTACCATCCAATTCTAATAGTTGGGACTCAATCCCTCTTTGTTGATATTCTAGTAGCCTTATATTCTCTTCGTGTTTACCAATCCTCATGCCAAAATCAATAAGCTCATTTTCAAGGTCCTGAAGGAAATAAAATGGTGTCATTTGTCATAGTAGATATGAACAATTTTTTACATAGAATATGACAAGACTTGGCAGTGTTAGTGTACGTATATACCCTTTGGAAAACAAGGATGGATTCTAATTCGGTTTCTATTCCATCTGCATAAATGTGTTGGACACTTGTACAATCGGTGGGGGTGGGGGTATTTGAGTCCATTAGAGGAAATATATTTTCATCTAGGGACAGATGTTTCGCATTAAGAGGCTCTATCAGCGGAGGCATCTCAACGTGAACCTACATGTAAGAAATAACTTAAATCAGTGGTTCAGAAGTTGTGACATGATTTATTATTTATTTATTTTCGAAAATGACGATTTTAACCTTGATGGTCAACTTGAGATCCGGATGGCAGGCATGAGCAACAACGAAACTAAAATCACCTACTATTTCAGAAGGAACAGGAACTGCACGAACTATGCAACGCCCCTCACGGAAACCATATTTCACAGATTCATCAACATTGTGTGATTGAGATTTTATTACAAGGGTATGGGATTGTCCACTTGTATCTTCATCATGGAAGTTTACATCCACATCACCTTTCGAATCCACAACTTCAAGTTCCAGGTTTTCTAGGTAGGAACCAGCAAAACAGGTTTCAGGTATCTGCAATCATGAAGAACATTATTAATTATAATTTGCTGCTAATGAAATTTGGGAGAAATTAGATCAAGGGTTTCAGACCATTGATACAGTTCTCAGTTGCCTTTCCTCAATCTTCCACTCCTTCATGATAACCGGTTGTCCATCCGATCTAACAGATAGTGATACTGATGACAGTTGATTTTTCAAATGAGAACAACATTGGAATCTAAATAACTGAATGAAAATCATGAGACTAATTAGGGGTTGTTTCTTTTTTTTCCCATCAAGTCATGTATGCATTGCATACAGTGTCTTCTGGATACATAAAGTCAGTTTCTTGGTAGATTTGTTTCTTTTCTGGACAAAGTAAACTGTTTGTATGAGACTAATTTACCCTTACATACGAAAAAACAAATTCACAATGTTCATCAATTTTTAAAGTGAGGACCGAAAAAAATAAGTTAAATAAAATTAACTTGGCTTAACACGTGAAGCCATGTTCTCCATATTAAGTCATAAAGAAACAGCCCCTAAGTTTAATATAACAAAAGCCATTAAACAAATTACAAGCATCATAATACAAAATAAATGGATAGGAATTTAAAGTAGTTTACCTTTTCTTCCATAGCCTGCTGTAACCCTTAAAAGGCCACCAAGATCAACACATCCACCAGCATCCACCTATTGAGTTATATATTATAATGAAAATTTGCTAAATATCAACAACTTAATAAAATCTTGCAAGGGGCACATACCTTCTTAGCAGAAAATGATTTTTCCAATGAGGTAAATCCATTCACGCTTAACTGCACCTTTTCTTTTTCTCGTACATGATTTCCAAACGCATCAAATAACTGAAAAAGGGTGTAGAGAAAGTTTAATACGATAATTAACTATAACTAATAAACAAAAAAGGTTGCAGTTGTTGTATGGAATTAAACTGGGTAAATAATAATATACCTCTAAACTCAACTCTTTAATTGTATGGCCTGGAATCAATTGCTTCTCAAAGTTTTCTGGTTGCAATGTCACACGTGTCAAGGATCCAGGAAAAACTAATACAAAGAGAAGATAAAAAAGAATAAGTTAACCAATGGATTTCTTCCAATGAAAGATAAATGGCAAACATAAGCACACCTTTGATAGGGATTTCTAGCATGTGGGACCCATCAGGCCGACATAACATCAGAGTGGCATCATAACTTGGTCGAATTCTGTCCAAATTAGAGCTCCCAATAACCAAATCCTTGAGTATGAGAGCTGACATGTCAGATGATATAGATGGGCTCCATTTGTGAACTTTAAGGTTAACACCCTTGTTACATTCGACCTTGACCACTACTTCAGGAACTTTTAAAAATGGAATTTGATTGGAATATGTATCAAACATTGAAACATAAATAGGCTGGAAATAACGGCCCACCCTAAATAACAAATAAGAAACACATATATGAGGTATTAGATTTTATAAAAATGCATACATAAATTATATTTTTCTTACGTGACATTATAATCAGGAAGCTTCTTGGCAAGTGCCCATTTGTGGACCTCACGTGATGCTTCAACTTTGACCTTCACCACACGTTTCTCACAGCTTGAATCTCTCTGATGATAAGAAATATGTAAATGCTAATTATTAACAAAATCATATGATTGTAAAGCCATGTGGTTATATACACATTAAAGCAATTCAATGTTACTCACAATGGAAAAGGTGAATGAATAAATTCCAGCTTTTTGAAACAGAGGATGGGAGTTGCATTTTGGTTGAAATATATATAAACCATGCAAATCCTTTCGTGATGAAGGTGTTACACGTCCTGAATAGATATTTCTTTCATTTCCATATTCAGAAAATGTAACTGATAGTGACATCTCGAAGTTATCTTTCATCACATATTTTTGATCTAATTCTTCACACGCAATCCCAGATTTATAAGTAGCAGGACGAATGACAGCAACAATGTCACATGGTGATACATGTGAAGCATGAACTTTATCCGCATCTGGTAATGACTGTAAGAAGAAAGTGAAGAAACATCACCATCAATCAAATTCAAACATACATTTTTTTCACAAAGAGGAAGTGGAACTAACCGAATCTATTCCCAATTTGAGACATTGTCTTCTGTTTAGTATCTGAATCGATGATGGACATTTCTGATATTGCTTCTTAAGTTGGTTATCCCATTCAGAACCATCAACAGCCAAACACTAGTGAATAAATCATTGTTCAAAAAGTAGTCATTTTTCTCAGAATATTTTAACGGAAAACATAACTGCAACTAGACTAAGGGTTGTTTCTTTCTTTTTTCCAATTAAGTCCTGAATGGGTGATAACACTTGTCTGGATAAAGTGTTGTATGAGACTAAATGACCATTTTATCCTTACATTCCAAAAAGCAGATTCAAAATATTCATCAATTTTAAAGTGAGAGGAGTAGGGAGAAACAAGGACAACTAGGTTAAGAGGTAGTGTCTTAACACATTAAGCCATGTTTTTTTGGCTTAACCCATAAAGTCAATCTGTCCAGATTAAGTCAAAAAAAGCAGCAATGTATAGTTGTCCAGATTAAGTGCTTAACCCATCAAGCCCATTAAGTTAAAAAATAAAGAAACAGCCCCTAGGGTTATAAAAAAAAGTCCTAACCTTTCCAGAATCAATGACATTGATAGGTACTAATTCAGATTTTCGCAAATCAAAAATGGGATTTCCATTAGCAGATTCAAGGAGACAGCCGTCTTCTTCTGACACCTCAATCCGCCTTCCAATTTCCAAACAAGAGTATTGTAATTGAAAATTTGAACCAAAGAAACTGTCAGATACTAAAAAAATGGAATAAAATAAAGATGATATTAATAATAAGATAGTCCACCTGCAAATTATCCATGCTTCACCTGCATCCCCTTGAAATCCTTCAAGAATGATGTATTCCAACGTAGCATAGATATTAGTTTTGTGGAATCCAGCACATGCTCCTTTTAGAATCTTGATTTTCTGCCCTGAATCCCAAGATTTTCCTTTCCGCATTACAGCTTTGTGAACCCTAACAACTGCAACCAAAACCAACATGAGTAGCAGAAAATCAATGCCATGGAGTCAGTTTTTTTTTTTTAAATTCTCACCATTGTTTGCTATGTTAAGCTCCTTGTTTGTAAAATTTACTATGAAGACAGGCTCATCAATTCCACAGTCAACTTCCTCATCATATTTTTCATGCATTTGGACAAGCCACTGTTGGTACTGCTTATCTAACTGCATAAGGGTCAACGGCTTTCCATCTCTTCTTATATCAATGTGTACACCTGTTGATGAACCTTTTTAAGTTTTTTTTTTTTTGTAATTTAATGTTGGCATCATGTTTATACTCAACTAGAATTAAATTCAATTACCCATCTCTTTCTCTGGAGGTTGCTTAGTGCCCAAAGTTTTCAAGGCATTGGCAAAAGGGTTTTGATGTGCAAAATCCGTCTAGAAAAAGAAAAAGATGAAAATGGACGTAAGGTACGATTGTGTACATTTAAAAGTGAGCAAAAATGGAAGTAGAAAACACTTACCTTAGAAGGTGTTGGATTGAAGCCAGCATCCGTCTCTAGAAATCACAAAACTTAGGGCTCAAAACATATTGATAATGAAAAGAAGTGCAAATTTTAAAAGAGATAAAGAGAAGATTGGATATACCAATAAAACATTTAACTCTCATGCAACTTCTCTTCAAAACTTGTGTTCTGTGCCCTGGTCTTTGTCTGAAATCCATGAATGGCAACCATGCCTAATTCAAAGGTAGATTTATTAAAATTTTAAATTTTATTCTTAAAGGTGTCATAAGTTATCATTCCTCTCAACTCACCCAACGAGCATCTGGAAGTAAACGACCAAGTCGTCTACAAGAAACATGACTAAAACTTCCAAAATCTTCTGTGTACCCATATCCCTCTTCTTTTAAAGTTTCCAGAATGTTCTGAATGCTCTCCTTGCCCTGTTATTTAAAGTTTCAGGGGACAAAAGTCACAAAGTAGTAGAAAGTAACTATATTTCTTCAAAAAATATCATGTGAACTTGTATGAAGTACATATATTCATATATACATGCAAGATTCAAAACAGTACCTCTTTAACTGGAAGATAATAACATTTAAGACGTGCATTTGCTTCCTCCGATGATCTTGCTCCTGAATAAATTGAAAGTGAAAAATAAAGTTCATGGCTAAAATTGAGTTAACAAATTTAGTAATCTCAAAAAAAGCAAAACCTTGACTACTTGTAGTGGTAGCATTGTCATGATTCAATTGAAAACGAAGTTGCAACACAAATTCTGGACCATTGCATGTATTGAGATTTGTAATTGCTACCTCTCCACCTGGAATTTCTGCTAGATTGTCGCCATTAACCTACAAATACAATTCTCATTGTATAGGTAAATATTATATGGTAATAGTGCACATAATCCTCATAAACTTGAATTAATAACAAATGTAGTTCGCTATTAGGTAAAGTACATGCAACAAAAGGAAAGAACAACCAACTAAAGTACATGCAACAAAATGCAACCTGAAATTCAATTGGCATTATTGTTCTTCCTTTCTTGGACAATTCATCACACTGTAAACAGGAATGGTGTTATTTTTGTGATCCAAGAATACAAATTATATCATCCATGTGTTATGTATAAGCCAAGAAACCTGGATATACGGAAAGTAGATATCCTTCAATTTGCATTTGAGTTGCCTTATGTCTATATTTTGCTTCTTGGGCTCAAAAATATCAACCTGTTCAATTATAATCAGATAAGTTCAAATTGGGATCATATTCTTTGAGAAGAGATGATAGTTACCTTTGTGAAACTACCACCTGGAGCTAACTGAAGTTCATCCTTCATAGGGTCTCGAAGGCTACCATAAGTCTAGATTACAATAAAGAATGAGGAAACAAACATCAAATAATATATAACAGATAAACAGATAACAAATAGCAACAAAGAGTTTGATTACCCTCCATGTTCGCTTTGAACCTGAACCAAAACCACTAACAAGAGCTTCTCTCTCAAGGCGTAACATATAAACCTTTTTGGAATCCTTTGTCTTAGAGGAAACCTCTGTGTGCCTACAATAAGATAGCAACAGAATGACTATCAAAAGTTAACAAACAAAATACCAAATTTAATCAATTTTACAGACATACCTTCCTAAATGCATTGAAGCAACAAAGCCACCATATCCAAACATGCCAAATGCAGGCTGTACTCACCAGAAATAAGTCTAAAAGTTAGAAACAAGAATAGGGTAATATTCAAGACAACAAAATTTTGCTATTTACTTTCAAATATGGAGGTTTCCCTCCTATTGCTTGGCCTTTGGAAGTCCGATGAAGGGAGGCTCCCATCTTCCCCCTACAAAGAGAAAACAGATGGCATAAAACATGTGCATGAAAGCAAGAAACAAAGAAATGAAACAGTTTGAGGATTAACATCTTACCACTTCTCTATTGACAAAGAGTCCATGCCTGGGCCTGTATCAATAATAGATATTCTATCATCTGAAATCTCCACACTGACAAGAAATGAAAGTTATATGAAACAGTAGAAACCAAAATCCTATGAACAATTCTTGGCCAAAAAGTACCACACAGGACTCCTTGTACCTTATTAACCTCTTCTCCTGTTCACCATTAGACCACACAGCTTGCAATGAATTATCCTATAGTAAAAAAGTATGACATGAGAGTCTTGACGATGGGGTTTTAAGGAAAATTAATAAAAAAAAAAAACATCATTTATTACAATTATATCAGCCAATGCAGTTTCAAAAGTGTACTCTTCAGGGAGCTCCTTAAGTAACTCGGTGTCTGGTGTCAAATCCCACATGTTCTAAAGACAAAAACAAAGAAAGAAGGCTTTACAGTTCGGGAAATATTGTGAAGCAACAGAATACAAACCACAGGCAATCAGGTTATATATAATCATTCCCGAACAAACCTCATAAATTTTTGCTGGCTGAGACCCATCCTGTTACAGGATCATTATAAAGGAATTACAAACAAGTTTAACAGATAAAACATGAAACGAAATAAAGCTATTTCAGAAGGAAAACAGGGACTCACATGAAGTCTCAAATTGTAGACACGATTGGGCTCTAATTTCGTCAACGTAAGACTGTTCCTAAAAACATGATCGGAATCGTCAAGAAAACATAACTGTGCATTCCAGTTAACTTGTTTCTTAGGGCTAGATGTCTTTTGCACAGCTTTAGCATATTCATTCCTTACTCTACCAGCCAATTCTTCGACAGTAAGACGCTCAGTGCCTTCAGGAATTTTCAACACGACAGTGACCCCATTCGGCAAAAGAATTTTCAGCTTGTAAACTCTCCTTGGACCTGATACATCTTGACTAATTACTCCCAAGGAATCCGGCGTCCTTCTCTTGAATCGCTCAACGTCGGAAGTCTCATTTAATCTCTTTTGTGGCGTTAGAAGATGACGATCACCGTCCATCTTGAAACGTAACGCAGAAGGAAAGTTTTCTCTTCGGAAACTCAAACAATATCAACTCTTGTGTTTCCGTGACAATGTGACTATGAGCTAGAAACTGCGGATGGTTGTGATTTTGATCTTAAAAGTTTAATTGCAAGAAATCGATTATCGTTTGATTATTAGAAGCAACGAAAATCCTGAATTGTGTATGCGAGGAAACGTGGTGGACAAGGGTTTTACAGGGGAAACGGAAAGTCGGAAACGATCATAATGGAGAGAGCAGAGTGTAGGAGTGTACGACTTTCAGAATACGCCTGAACGCGGCTAAAATAAGCCGGGTGTAATCATTCCGCAGCCTGTTTCATATTCCAAATCCTTCCGATATATTTTCTTTACCATATTAAATGAAAAGTTTTTGTTATTTTATTTTTTTAATTAAATATAGCATTTTATCGTACTTGTGCTCAATTAATAAAAATTGAGTTACATTTACAACAAAAAAACCTTTAAAATTTGACACTTTTTTCTATATAATACTTTTCAAAAAAATATATCTAAAATATCCTTATAAACTGTCTTATTGATTTTTTATTTTTTTTAAACTGGAAAAAAACATATTTCTTTTTTTGCATATAAATTTATGTTATATATATATATATATATATATATATATATATATATAAGGTTTTTTTAACTGTTTAAGTTGTCATTTAATCTCAACTCTAATTACTATATTTATTTATTGCTAAAATATTTGCTTAACTTTTTTAGCGGTAATAAGAATACAAGATAAATGGATTATTTACCAAAATAAGAAATACGAATTTATAAATGGTTGTTAAATGTTAAATTTTTATTTTTTTAAACGATAAATATAATCTATTTCTGATTTCACATATGTTTCAAACGAGACTTGAACCCTTAACCTCAAATCATTGGTATAAAAAATATTATTTCTATTGGATCTCTCATATATATATATATATATATATATATATATATATATATATATAAAATACATTTATATATATAGTATTAGTTGTTAAAGATATGGATTTAATTGGTGATTTTGTCATACAAATGTTACGAGACGCATGCATTCCATGGGTTGTAGTACCATACAATCATGCTTTTCATGGAACTCTTCAAATCATACATACTTATAAAACTAGCATTTTTTCTTGAATCTTATGCATTTGAAACCCTTTTTTTAACTTCCTCAAAGCACATTTATTTGAAACCCCCTTTTTTAACTAATGCAACTCAAAAGTTTTCTTAATTATGATTTAACACTTAAAAGTTTTATAACTTATATTATGTTTAATTAGCATTTAGTGAAAAGTTTACTATAAAAAGGTCAATCTTTTGTGTCTTTTGTGTTATATAAAATCTTACATGTAAGAAGGATGTCATAAGAAAATGAAAAGAAAAAAATTTTCAATAGGCACAATTCTTTTAGAACGTATTTGCAGTGATGGAGTCCCTAAAAGAGCTCTACAAGTCAAGGTTGTGGATGAATGTATCATTTTTTACTCATAATTTGATCGTGTTATATGTTTTTTCCAGTAATATAAATAAGACCATTCAAAATCATATGTTTAGAGATATTTTGTTTTTTCTCAAACCATAACATTCAAAATCATATGTTTAGAGATATTTTGTTTTCTCAAACCATATTGATTTGAAACCTACATAACTTTTTATATTCTTTAATTGAAACCATTTATAGTATTTATAAATTTCCAATAATTTTTTTGCATTCTCTTATTATATATGTAGTTATATTAGTACATTTTTCTTACAAAAAGTTGTCATTCGGTTGAAGATATTGTGATTCAAAAGTTTTAATATAGTTGAAGCATTTACGATCCAAATATGATGATTTGAAGAAATAGGTTATGTCGCATCGATGATAATTATAATATGATTTTTTCTTTCAACCAAAACAAATGAAGCTTTTCTATTCTTTCTTTATATTCAGTTTCTCATTTAATCTTTATATGTGATTTGTGTGTATTACTCAATCTTGAATGTGACTCTCCAAACATCAATGTTTTGCTTGGAATATCTTTCTGATTCTTCTTTTTCAAGAAAAGTATTTTTATTGCAGGTTAGTGAAGAATTGTCATTAAGTTTCTATGGTTGAATGGTGTTAAATGAAGAAAGAAGATTCATAAAATGGATATAGGTTTTTTTGTTTGAGCAAAGTTGACGAATGTTAGTTTTTTCTTTTGATTTAAATGTATGTTTATGTAACATCTTTATTTATATATTCAACCACCCAATGCTCTTATTTATTTGATTGTAGTTTTTCTATTTTGATTATGCTTATTTTCTATTATTTTTTTGTTGGGTTATCCTACACAACATATTTAAAAGATAACATAATTTTGAACATTTGATATGTAATTATGATAGACTTATCATGATATGTTCTTCATATGAAAGTAATTTATCCATATTACTACGACAAAAATTACATATGACATTTACGAAAATATATATATTATATGTGATTTGTTTAACATGTATATGCACCTATGTATGTTATAAATTTATAATTAAATATCTTTATGTTTAATAATTGAAGGGATTAAAATGATGCATCAAAACCAATTATTTAGACGAATATAATAATAATAATAATAATAATAAATATACATTTTCAAGTACCGCATTCATTTGAAACTCACACTACAACTCAAGAGTTTTCTAATTTATGTATATTTATTAGTTACAAGTCAAGAGTTTTTAACTTATGATTATTAATTAGTAATCACTAATAACTTTTTATTTTCCTTTCTTTTATAAGGTTGTAAAGTTTTGCTCATTAAAAACATTAATGTATTTGAAGAGATTTATGAGTTAAATATGAAGAGTTAATAGAAATGTTATAATAGATGTTTTAGTGTTTTTATGTTATTAAAAGTTATGGTGTTTATTTTTCATATTTTTTATTATTCGTTGTATATATATCTTCTTTAATACAAATGTTATAATATATGTTTTTCTATTTTTATGTTACTAAAAGTTGCAGTTCATATTTTTGTTCATACGTTTTGTTACCCGTTATATTATCATTCATTTGATATATAATTTACACAATTTTAAACGGTTTATAAAATTATCAAATAATTGTATATATCACAATAACTTAAAAAATAAACTATAATGTTTAATAAAACTAATATGTTAATTATATGTTTGCTTTACTAGTAACATTTTGTTTCAAAGTAGAAATATTAAATAATAATTTGGTAAAAGTTATTATTTTAACTATATAATTCTATTCTCGCGCAACTTGCGGTGATTCGCCTAGTTCATATAGTATTTGATTAACCTTTGAGAAATTGATGATCCATCCACATAGTTTAAAGAAATTACACCCATGGTCCGGTCTAGAGACAGTCACCGGTGGAAGGGAACGATAGAAGGCTTTACGGCGGTATAGAGAGAGAAAGGGAGGTATTAATTGATGGCCGTGGACTATGTTATTTTTAAAATTCAAAAGTGAAGTTTATACAACTAGGAAAAAAAAAATGAGATCCTTTTAAAACAAAAACTATAAGTTAGTTTGGCTACAATTAGAGTAACCCTTGTATTTTTAATCCTTCGAGAAAAACTACAACTTAAGTCATCAATGACTGATCCAAAAGCAAGGAATAATTCGTCAACAATCGGAGATTTTGCAAATCGTCTCTCAATTAGCTACAAGCATTCATATGGTTCCAAAAGCAAGGAATAATACGACATGTATGGATGTAGCATATGTTTCAATCTATCGTTCTTTGTTTGTTGTGTAATTATCTAGACCAACAGCGGTGAACGGATCAATTTGAAATATGAGTTGGAACCCTAATTTAATCTTCTACGCTTGCATTGCAAAAGACACTACAATCCTAGCTGAATTCAATTCAAAAGATGCAGATCTTGGCGATTTAGCTAAGAAGTGCCTAGAGAAGACGCCGCCCTTCCATTCCATCTTCTCCCATACTGTTCATGGTGAAACATACATGTTTTTCATCCTTGATCCTTTCGTATATTTTGGAATATTTGATGAATCGCTCGAGAAACCCGAATGTTTGTTGTTTCTCAAAAGCGTAAAAAACGCGTTTACCAGTATGATAGATAATTGCAGTTCTGGCATGATGAAACAGCGGTTGTATTCCCCAAATTGGCATTGTTTCCAAGGAGAATTTAGTCCGGTGTTTCAGCAGCTTCTGGCTTCAAATTTGGAATTCGATGCGACGTCATCGGCGGCGGATTTGAAAGACGATCACAGAGAGAGTTTAAATTCCGTGAGAAGGAAGAACAAAGGGTCTACGGATTCTTCCTCGATGAAGAAAAGGTTTTTTGGCGATGCCGACAAAGACGGAGCAGAAGAAGGGAAATTGGATTTGGATAATGACGATGGGTCTGTTTCAAGTGGGAGTAGGGTGCAAAGGGCGAGGTACATTTGGAAGAAACAAGAATCGATGGTGGTATTGTCTATGGACTTGATCAGAGTTTGTGGTGTCTTGTTGTTCGTGATATGGCTTTGGGTTAACTGTTAAAAGCCATTCATTTCATCTACTACTGTAAGAATAGATTGATTACTCCATGATAAGGAAATAATTTCTTCTACTGTAGAACGTGTTATATGCATATTACAATGTATCATATTGGCTTAATAAGTTGATGATTGTTTGGGGGAATGATTATGATTTATGAGATGAGGGCAATGATGATATTCATGCATGGTTAGTATTCATAAAATTGGGTGTTTTAGTTTTAGCTTTAGGAATTAGGCATATTCCCTTATTCCCAACACATAATGCCGTTTAAAAGATGCTGTTAGGACTTAGGAGCAGAAAATATTTACCTTGTAATTGTAAACAACTTTAATTAATATCTAATACATTGTTAATTTGTTATTCTATCGGCTTGTAGCAAGCAACGTGTAGTGTTATAAATGCATGACTACAAGTGGGTGTAAGGGCAATTTTGTGATTTTCACTAGGCCTGCAATAACAAATTAACAATCTAGTTACTACTTCTACCCTTTTGTTTTCAGGTGAAGAATCAATCAACAGTAGGACTTGGAAGATGGGGTTTGAAGAGGAACCAAAATTATTATTACTGTTTTCACAGCGTTTCAGTAGACTGGAGCTGGAGGGTGGCTTTACTCCGCCACCAGACACCTACACCGGAGCTGGAGCAACCATCCCGTTTCAATGGGAGGAGGCACCCGGAAAACCAAGATGCACCACTACCAGTGATCCGGCACCACAAGGTGTGAGGTGTTTGAATCTCCCTCCGAGACTGTTGATGAATACCAAAGAAGAGAGTATACAGACACAGTCACCAACAAGTGTGCTGGATGAACCTTATTCCGGCATGTCTTCACCTGGTAGAAGTAAGTGGAAGATGATGATGGGATTGAGGAAGATGATGATGTGTAAGGGAACATCATCGCATCAGCTCCGATCATGGAGTTTAGATAGTTTCACGTATATCAGCAGCAGCAGCAGAGATGGTGATTCCTCTTCATCATTAAATGACGTCTTTTCAGATTCTCTTGATTCCAACGTTAAAAACAACAAAGTTTCAACGACACGTGGCCTCATCTTCTTCAACAAAACCGCTTTTAGCATCTTGGTAATTAACTTCCAAACTTTATGAATCTTTAGTTTAGGGCCCTTTGTTAAAATAGAAAGTTTGACCTAATTAAGTAAAATGTTGGTGTAAATTTACAGGAAAACATGAATCAAAGCATTAATCAAGTCGTCCCATGGAGACGATAGATCGTCTAGCTGTGTTGTGTACATACTGCAACTACCATGGAATTTCTGGAACATTTGCTCATTAAATGGATCTTTCTTATTTTATGATTCCCATTTTGCGTCATGGATCTTGTTAAATTATTTCAATCCAAAACTCGTTTACAATTTCCAAACTACCAACCAAAACATTTTGCTAAAATTAAACCCAAATGAATCAATGGATCGATCAAATGGGCTTTGGTTCACGTCTACAGATCCAGCCCAACATATTTGGGCTTTTGAAATAATCATTCAAAGAAATTCCGATTACCTTATTCCCCCTCGGATTATAGGCTTTCATTCTTTTGCATAAAATGAGAAAAAAAAATTAACTTATGTAGTTGACTTTTTGGAAACGGAAACGAATTAACCGGAAGCCTACTCGCAATATTTCAGCAAGCACCCTGGATTCGATTTTTTTTACAGGGCAAACTCAGCCCCCATAGGAATTTCCAGAAGAAAATTCTCCATATGTGACACCGCAAGAGGTAGATTAAGAAAATCGAATTTCCAGCTTCACGTCCCCGGAATTTAACAAGACACCCACATCTATCACAAAATATTTGACCACAAACTTGTGGGAATTATTATTATTATTATTATTATATGACATAAAACACCACATATAAACATTCGTGAGAGTACAACTTATTCTTCACGATATATATTTATGATATTTTTAACGGTCCCTATCAAATAAAGTCCGTTAAGAAATTGCTAGTCACATATTTTCCTTGCAAATAGTAAAATTTTGTTTGTTTCAATGAATCATTCCACCATACACTATAATTGATCATCGCTGCATAGTGGCTTTGCAATGTGATTTTTATGTCTTTTGAATTCTTGGTCATTCATTAATCTATCATTTGTAGTCAACGAGAACTAGAAGGTATGCCTTTTTAAAAATATATTATAATACACTAACAAGAGTTATAAATACTTAAATAGATTACTTAGGGCATTGCCAAATATTACTGTAAGGAACATGCGTGTATATGTGGCCACACACGACTCTAAAATAATTATTAAATTAATTTAATCGATTGATATAAAGATTTCGAATACATATTATACATAAATATAGACAAAATTACATAAATGGTTCATGTATTTTATAAAAAGTTGCATTCTTAGTACCTAATTTTTTTAATGAAAATGATCTTTATGGTTTTAATTTCTTACAGTTTTTGACCCATCTAAAATTACGTTTTTACCCTTTCTAATATCTTTTATCATTTTCTTTCACCAATTCCTAATTTACGTAAATAATATTTATTTATATTAATATCTTATAAATAAAAACACCCCTAACCCCTTCCCATCCTATACCTAGGTTTGTGTTAGAAAACCAAAACCAAATAACCAAACCGAACCAAATAATGTTTGGTTAATTTGGTTCGGGTTATTTGGTTTTCGGTTAATTCAGATTGATTAACAGAATAATGATATCTTATATGGGTTGGTTTGGGTTAAACCGAATAAACTACTTAATTTATATATATAAACTTATAGATTGGTTACTAAGATTTTCATAACTTATTATTTAGTTATTACCCATTATAAACTTATAATTATTAAGTATTTTTTATTAAAAAACAAAAACAAATTAACCAAATGCCAATTAACCTCCAATCATTTCTCTCATCTTCATATTCGACTAAAGTTATATTAACATATATCTACAACTTGTATGTCTACATCGACTCTACAATAGGGATGAGATTTAAAACCGAAAAAAACCGGATCGAAACCGGAATCAGACCGGAACCGGAACTGTTAGAACTGGAATATATAGAACCGGTTCAGGTTTTGGATGTAAAAAATGACTTTATTCAGGTTCCGGGTAATCCGGGTTTGGGTCCATCGGGTTCGGGTAAACCGGGTTTAAGAACTGGAACCACATTTAGGGTCCGAAACTAGTTTCTGTGAAAAGTTTAAAACATTCATATCCCATTCGTTCCAAGTAGGATTGACATGCCATTTTTTCCAACGTGTATTTAGAGTTTGTACATGATTCTAGACTATAAATTTGTCCTTTTTAGTTTTATATTCATTGACTTACAGTCCCCCAAAATCAAGATATCAAAGTTGAGAGTTTTTAGCTTTTTTGTATTTTATGAAAATTTTAAAATATGCATATCTAATTCGTTTGAAGTCCGATTGACATGCGTTTTTTTTTTCAACTTGTAGTTTAAAGTTTGTACATGATTTTATACTGTAATTTTGTCATTTTGGGTTTAATAGTCAATGAATTACAGTCCCCGGAAGTCAAGATATCAAAACTTAAAATTTTCAACTTTTTTGCTATTTTTTTGTACTTTGTATTCTTTAAAAATGTTAAAACATGCATATCTCATTCGTTTAAAGTCAGATTGACATACGATTTTTTTTCAGATTATAGTTTAGATACATGATTTTAGACTATAATTTTGTCAATTTTAGGTTCATATTCAATGAGTTACAGTCTCCCAAAGTCGAGATATCAAAGTGTAACGACCCAAAAATGAAGGGTTAAAATTTCATTTTTAATATAGCTAAAACATTAATATCATTTACTTCAAACATTACAAATCATCGTTAAGTAAAACATGTATTAGAGTTTATCCCAAAATCATTCATTGCGGAAGTCTTAGGTGTGTTCATTGCGATCAATCCGAGCTCTTCTTTTCCAAAACGTTGATACCTGAAACCAAAACTGTAAACCGTAAGCACAAAGCTTAGTGAGTCTCCCAGAGCATACCCCACACACAATCCACATAACACATATCATATTAGTTGTAAAAGTTATCTCTACCACATAGCCTGCATATAATCATATAATGTAGCCATGGAAACCCTCCAGGGTCTTACACCTAGTGCCACGGGAACCCCCCCCCCCCCCACGTGGTCAGAAGAAGATTGAGAACAACTCAAATCTTAAACACTTAAATTTAGCTTGTTCATTCCATATGGGCAAAGGCCCTATTTATAGGCTCAAAGGAGCCGAGTACAATAATAGAACTGCAATCGGTTGATTGCAATATGACAAACCTATTTACATTAATGCCCCCTAGAGTATTGAAGGTCTTACATACTTTATTTTACTATGCTACCAACACTTTGCATACAATAATTATAAAAGACAAAACCATAAATAATTACAAATTCCTTTCCATATTGAAATGCCACATGTCTTCAATAATGTGTCTTCTTTAATAATGGCTTCTTATGTCATTGCTTACGTCATTCCTCCCGCCTCCGAAAAGACATGTTTTTGAATAATGTTTGCTTGTGTCATGGCTGACGTTAATCTTCCATGAATGGTGTTTCTTCTGTGTTTTCTGAACAGTGACTGCAATTGTGTCTTGGAGCATGCATAATATGTTTTCAAAGTTGTTTCTTGATATCATCGGGTAATTCAGCCAGTTGATGAGAAAAATTTTCGAAAGGTTGTTCGAATGTTTCAATTGCTTTCATTGCTTCCGGAGTGATTTCATTGTCTGTTAAAGAGTAGATAATGAAAGTTTTACTAGCATAATTTACTCTGATTCTTGACCTTTGATCTTTACCGTTGTCAATGCGTGATGATGCTAAATAAACACCGGCAAGTGCAAAGATTAGATGCTCTTGTGTTGGTGATTCACGGGGTAGATCATCTTTTGTTGGTTTTGAGCCGTTGCTTATTCCCATGTTTGCAAAAGTAATACTTGGGACAATTAGTTGAGAATCTTCATCAAAAATTGGGTAGCTAGAATGCATTTTGATGAATAATCCTCTTTCTTGTTTTGCAAAGCGTATTTTATAATTTCTGATGATAGTTTGCACAGCAGAGGGGAATTCGCTGATGCAGTGTAAATTGGTGCCTTCTAGATAGATAGTGTCGATGAATCCATGAATAAAATAATCCCATAAAGTCATAGGATCTGATAAATCGGCTAGGAAAACTGCTTTAGGGCCTGGGCGCCTGGCTACTGGGTAAAAACCCATTAAAGAATGGACCTCGGTGTAGGAAACGAGGCTATCCCATAATTCAGCGAATTTTTTGGCACATGGTTTTTTCATGGCTTCCTTTTCTTTGGTTGATAGAATGGATTCAAGGGCAATTTTTGCATTTAATTGGTTAAGGGATCTTGGGATGGATACAGGTTTTTGTGGTGTGAAGCTGGTCATAGGTTTTTGTGGTGTTAGGAGAACTGTTTTTGAACATTCTACGTTATCTTTTATTACTGCTTTGTATGCTTCGTTGTATGCGGCTTCTGCTTCATTTTTTGTTTTGTAACTTTTGTGAATAATATTTCTTCCAAGAATATATGAACTGGCAATTCCCCAATTGTCATATACTCCTTTGTTTTCTCCGTTGAAAATCACGTACCATTTCTTTATATTTTGATCTGCTTGAAGTGGTGGATATTCTTCTGGATTTTGTATTATAGGTTGTTTTTCTGACTTGAGCATTGTTTGTGGCTGACTATCATCGGATGAAATTTCTTGAATGTCTTCTTTTGGTTGCTTCGTTGTTGAACTGCTAGCTGCTTCTTCTTTAGGTACTGATTGGGATGATAGAATTTGTATTGTTTGTCGTAGTTGTTCTTTTTCTCGTCTGAGTGCTTCGAGTTGTCTGACTAACGATGCTTCTTGATCTTCTTTCTGTTTGAACTAGTGTTTGATTTGCTTCATGATTGCTTCCATTTCAATATATTTGTGGACTGAATGTTTGCGTTTCTTGAGTACCTGTATGATTTCTGAAATTTGTTTGTTTCGAATGATGATATGAGAATTTTCATATCACTGTATGCTTTTGGTGATATATTCATATCACTGTATGCTTTTGGTGATATATTCATATCATTGTATACTTTATTATTGTTTACTTCAGATGGTACTTTCATACCATTGTATGCTTTAGCAATGTATATTCCAGATATATTAGATATGAGGTTTCCCTCAAGTTCTAATTCTAGTAATACTTTTTTCATAGGATTATGTACCTGCATCTGAATCAGAATCAGTTGTATATGCATAAATATCTATATCTGAATTTATATCTGAATCTTCTATGGGTTCGTATCCAAGGTCGTATGCAATTTTTAATATATTTGTTTCTTTTTCTTTTTTAGTCTTTTTCGGGCATTCATAAGCTTTGTGTCCTTCTTCTTGACATATCCAACATTTACAGTCTTTTTTATTCGATGGGCAATAATTTGTTTTGGATTGATATTTTTGTTTATATTGTTTTCTATTTCGGAAATATTTTCTTTCCCCTTGTTTATAATATTCTTTATATTTGGGTTTATAAGTTTGTTTTTTCCAAATTTTCTTTTTACTTTGTTGTTTTTCTTTACAACCATATTGATTTACTTTGTTAGAAAGGATGTCACAACATAAATCAATTTTTGCATCTTGTGCTGTTTTTTGTTCTAAACATTTTTTCTGCATCCATGCTTTTAATATGCTTATTCGTGCTCCTAAGGTGTCTGCAACTTTATTTTGTTGTAATGCTTCTTGGAAATCTTTTATTACACTTTGGCTTACTAATGATGATAATTTTTGATAGAACATATCTAATGCTGCCTTTTTTCTAATGGAATCTAAATTATAATAATGTTCAGAATATTCACATATAAATGGTTCTAAATAACACATATTACAAATTCGTAAATTAGTTAAATGCCATAATGATTCTAATTGAAAAGCTTCTTTTGATATTTTATCTTCAATTTGTTTTCCTATGAATTCCTGAATAAGACGGCTTAATACATTTTTAAATGTTTCCATAACATCAGTGGTGGCTATCATCATTGTTTCGGTTTCATCAAGAGATGAAAGGAAACGATATGCGTTACCTTGTGTTTTATGAATGATATAATTAAGAAAATGTTTTGGGTGTAAATTTCTTAATTCTTCGGTTAACTGAATTTGTACTCCCATTTTATTACTCCATTCTTGAATTTTTGCTTCAGGATTTTGGTCACAATCAATAAAAAGAATATCTGAATTTGTTGGAAATGTAAATAATTTAGGTATGTATTGAGGAGGTATTTTTTTCCCATTTGTTTTGTTTATTTTTAACCATTCCTTGTCTATATAAAAAATTTTCTTCTAATGAAGGTGGTCCATAAATATATTGACTTTGATAATCATCTTCAACATATGATTGTTTTCGTTTTAATCCAAAATTGTTTTGTGAATCTCTATATGAATTTGAATAAGGGTTTTCATTATCTGAAGAAAAATCATATATTACTTCTGCGTCATTATCATCTGAATTATTTTCTATTTCTATATTATTTTCTTGAGTTTCAGATGGAATTTCTAGTGCTGCAAATAATTTAGTTAGTGTTTCTACTTTTTCTTGTAAAGTTTCCATATATCGTGTGTATTAAAAATAAAATTTTTAGTTTCTTTTTTCTAGTGAAGTAGTTGTTTTTTCTATCATATTTAACAAATTAATTTTGTTATTTTATCTTCAAGGTTTTTTATTTGTTCTTGTTTCCAATTTATACTATTATTTATTATATGTATTGCTTCAATATTAGATATACAATTTATCATTGATATGTCAGAATCTATTTTTAAGTCTAAAAGAAATTTTTTAGATTGTTTCAATGTTTTACGAAAAAAATTTAATTCTTGTTTATTTGTATCTAGGCTTGAAAAACTCATGATTATAATTTTATAATAATAATAGTTTAGTTTCGTTTTAGATTTAAAGTTACGATTAAAATTTATTTAAAAATAGTAGTAGTAATTATAATAATGTTTATGATGACAAATGATGATGGTCATACCAAAGATAGAAAGTAATAGTAATAGTACAAATGAATGTTTAAAAGACATACGTTTTAAAATACAAATAGTTTTGTTTTTAGACGACGTATTTGCTTGTAACGGATTTTAATACTAGTTCTTATGAAATATCTAACATCATGAATATGGTTATTGTTTAAAATCGTACCTTGATTATTAGGTTTGTAAGAATCTTTGAGATTTTTCTTAGAATTATTTATAGATTCTTGGATTTGCTGTATTCTTAAAATAATATTTCTATTAGGAATACAATTCATCAAAATTTTGTTAGACATAAATATATATTTCAAGCATGAATTTGATTAATTTGATTATTAAGAACGAGTATTATTTTAATAAAAATTTCAAATTTTGTAGAATTAATAGTTAAAACAATTCGAAATGATACTATCATGAAGAAATAAAAGTAATCTAACAATTGAAAATATCTTGAGACATATTTATGGTATTAAATCTTCTTACGATAAATATTTTAATTGTTGATAACTTTTTTAAATATGAATAATGGTTATTTATTTTCATGTTTATGATGTTTATCATTTTTATGATGTTTATCATGTTTATGATGCTTATCATGTTTATAATGCTTATCATGTTTATGATGCTGCATATGTATATATTCTTATTAACGATAGATTGAATATGCAAACTAATAATAAGAATAATAAGAACGTTACTTAGCTCTGATACCAAATTTAACGACATGGTGGAATTAATAAAATTAAGACAGAATATACCTGAATGATGCGTCGGAATGGATTGACGATGGATTGATTGTCTGGGTTTGATATGTTTATATGAATATATGGATATGTTTGGATAGGGTTCTGCTATTCAGAAATAGAAAATCTATTTCAACAGAAGAAGATTGAGAACAACTCAAATCTTAAACACTCAAATTTAGCTTGTTCATTCCATATGGGCAAAGGCCCTATTTATAGGCTCAAAGGAGCCGAGTACAATAATAGAACTGCAATCGGTTGATTGCAATATGACAAACCTATTTACATTAATTCCCCCTAGAGTATTGAAGGTCTTACATACTTTATTTTACTATGCTACCGACACTTTGCATACAATAATTATAAAAGACAAAACCATAAATAATTACAAATTCCTTTCCATATTGAAAGGCCACATGTCTTCAATAATGTGGGTTCCCATGGTCTTCCTGCCAACAAGACATAATGCAAACTGTACATAAAAACATATGAGCTAAACATACAACATATAAGGATGCCTTGGAAACCCTCCAAGGTCTTACATCGGGTGCCACTGGAACCCCCACGTGATCTTAGCCCATCGCCATGGGAACCCCCACATGGTCTTAGCCTGGAAAGCCATGGGAACCCCCACATGGTCTTATGTCCAGCTACCTCGGGAGCCCCCCCCCTCCCCCCCGGGGTCTTCCATGCAAGTATCATAAAGACAACTAGCATACCAAATACCACACAATCAACTAGCATACCAAATACCACACAATCAACTAGCATACTGCATATATAATTATTAGCCATGGGAACCCCCACATGGTCTTCACATAAATACATAATCAATAGCACATTCGCAACAATCATCACAACTAGATAAATGGGCCGGCCTTGGTGCCTTAGACCCATTGGTATGGTGAGAAGACTCACCTCTCGACTGATGAACTGATAAGCTGAAATCAAACATATCTCACACGCTACTCCTTCTCAACTGCCCATAATCATCAGGTGATTAGCTTAACACAATCCCATAAATACCCTCAGGTCTACCCTGGTCAAAGTCTATGTCTGTAGTCAAGGTCAACAGTCCATAGTGACCTTGACTCGTCGAGTACAATTAGCCACTCGTCGGGTTCCTTGCTTAACTCATCGACTCGCAGAGTCATCCGAGGGAGTCGTCGAGTTCCTTGATGTTTACGACCGTAAACTCCCAACCGAACACTCTTGACTGTGAACCCTTGGCCGTGAACCTTTGGTCGTGAACCCTTGGCCGTGAACCTTTGGCCGTGAATGAGGAAACCCTCTCGACTCGCCGAGTCTCTTGCACGACTCGCCGAGTGTAACGCCCGTAGATCCGGGCTAGTCAATTTAGAGATAATAGGGGTCGAAAACGACTTTTCGACAAAAGATTATATGTCTCAAGGGTTCCGTACATATAAATAACGCCGAAATCCGAGTTATAACGAAGAAGTTATCCCCCGTCGAAGTTTTACGGCAAAACCGGCACGGCACCGGGAGACGTAAATAGTGAATTTAAGATAGAGGACTTTTTAGCCTTAGTGATCTAAACAAAAGTTGTAGTATATGTTAAATCGAGAACATACAAAAAAAGAACGCCCAAATCTGACTTCGTATGAGGAAGTTATGATTTTTCAAAGTTTCGGCTTAGCAGTGTACAACCCGAAACACGAATTTTAGTTCGAGCGGTTTTTGGCTTACGCAACCTTAATGAGAGTTGAAGATCTCATTAATAGGAACTCAACGGTAAAAATACAGACGAAAACGGAGTCCGTATGAAGGAGTTACGAATTTTTCGCGGTCATTTAACAGTCTAATCTCCTCCTACTGTTAAATTTAATATCGGTGGAGAATTAGCTGATGGAGTCTAAATGAAAATTGTAGATCTTGTTTTTACCTACGCGTGGATATAAAGACGTTGAAAACGGAGCTCGTATGCGAATGTTACAGGGTTTAGAAGTCGGCAAGGTGCTGTGCGAAATCGGGTGACGTGGCTGAATAAGGGCCAAGGCTTTCTCCCCAAGGCAAGCCACCAGAAGGTGACACCTGGCATGGACTCGACGAGTAGGAGGACCTACTCGACGAGTAGAGCTGTTTTCCAGCCTATAAATAGAGGTGTCGGGTTCCCTCATTCTTCACACCTTCCCAACTTCACTTTCTCTCTCTAAACTCTCTCTCTCTAACCCCCCAACCCCCCCCCCCCCTAAAGCCTAGGTAAACCCCCTAGCACTCGAAGGAAGCCCCGAGGCTCCCGAAGCCCCGAGAAAAGAGCCTTTCAGCTCGGGAACGCTGCTCCGGCGAAGCCCGGTTTTGAGAAAAACCTGCTGTAAGTGAGCTACGTCTAACCTATCTTTAGTATAACTTATGTTTTAATATAGTAATGTTATTAGGACCTTAAAATAATTATTTGGGCTATTATTATGAGTTGTATAAGAGTGTTGCTTAACGCTTATATAATAATAATAATAGCTAGACTATTAATTAGTCTCGGTGAATATTGAGCTAAACCCTAGTGGTAATGATACTAGGTTTTGTCGAGGGAAATTGTTTTAAGTAAACGAAGCGCTGTCCGAGTACCGAGTCACCACCTTATCAAGTGAGTGCATAGTTACTTTCATCTTACACATAGATATGAAGTATTTAATATAAATTACATGCCATGTGTGCATATTGTCTGTATACTTGCTGTCTATGCTGGGTGAAAGGTTTTTATACATGTTTTAAATGATTTAAACTGTATATATATTTTATATCTTCAAAATATGTTGGGTAAAACATGGGTAGATGAAATATGAGTCGGATGATGAGGTGAGAGGTGAAATAGACCATGAGGTGAGGGTGAGAGGTGGACGATGTAAGAAGCCTTGTACCCAAATGCTGGCCCCGTCATCTAGCAGAGTATAGATGACAACCACAGACTATTCTAGACAGTCCAGTGGAACACTAGCAGGCTCGCAACCTGTAGGTGTTGTGAACGACGTGTTCACCGGTGTACTCTAAAAACCCATTGACATGTATTGCGAGTGGATTCGCGGAAACGATACTGTCGATAAACGAGATAACCCTGGCAGCTGCGCCTAAAGGACAATACCGGCAGATGCGCCTCGTAGAGAATGTCACAAATTTGGCAGATGCGCCTAAGTGATAGAACTAGCAGCTGTGCTTGATAGATGTGTCATTGACAACGATGAAATTCGTACCTATTCCTTAGGATAATCCTTAGGAATGAATGAACAAGAAATAACTGATTCTTATAATAGATCCTTAAGAATAAAGAAGATAATGGGGATGGGTAATTGGGTTAACTGTTTGATGATTAAACATAATAATTATATTATTGTGGGTTGAAAACCCTATCTACTCACCAGGTTTCCCAACCTGACCCACTCAGTTTATTTGTATCACAGGTGTCGATATGAAGTTATATTACACTGAGAGATTAAAGAGATATAAATCACTAGTGATAATGAATGTAAGTTCTGTTTATGCTTATGTTTCTGTATTGACGACGACATCCCAAATGTTTTAAAATGAATAAAAATACATTTCTTCAGAAATGCTTTGATAACGTATTTATCATGTTTTTCTGGAAACAAATTCCGCAAGATTTTTATTAAAAGAAGTACTCTGATTTTTATAAAAGCATAAACAAAATCGGTCTTTTCTGGCCGTGAAAATGGGGATGTCACAGTTGGTATCAGAGCATTAGTTTAAGCGAACTAGTAATATGGATTTATTTCTAGACTTAAACTTAGAATGCTAAGCAATGATGGTGAGGAGTGTGTCTAATAAAGTTTAGGAAAGTACACCTAAATAGACACGAGCACTAGCTCATTTAGGGAAGATGCCTAAATTGCTTTATGTGCTAAATGATTGTGATGTTTTATGATGTTATCGTTTGATCGGATCTATGGTCTGTTGCCGACTGGATCTGGAAATTTTATGTGTTCAGATTTCTAAACGTTTGATTACGATATTAGAACCGGCATGTAACTTTTCGGAGTAATAGGGAGATTTATACGTCTATCGTAAATAAAAATTTCCTATCTTAAATTCTCGCCTCGGTACACAAAATGTCTGCTTTGGTGTACAAAACGTCATGGTGAAGACAGACTAGGAAATATCCGAGGAAGATGACAACCTGAGCCGAAGAATGTGACGGGTCATGCATCGGTCGTTGCACCTGCACCCGAACCTATCACAATGGCAGAAGTTCAGGAAGTGATGCGAACCATGATAGACTGATAAAATAGAGGAAATAATAAGGCTTACGATAGTGAATGATACCTATCAGAAGATATCGTAAGAGAGGTATCTTGCCTTTAGAATGCGTCTAATAAATAATACGTCTAGTACGGGAGAAGTACACTTTCGATTGGCAGAAAGAAAGAATTTTTGGTATAATCCATAAAGTTATCCCATGGTCTTGAATTTCCAATACCAACCGAGTTGAAGCAGAATTGATGATTGAAGACGTGCGTGGAAGAAGTCCTAGTAGAGTCTAGGGAAAAAAAATTATGATTATTTGGACACACTCGTATGTGTTAAATTGTTTTGTGAGTTTAGGACTTGGGGACTGTGAGACAATACTTGGGACGAGTATGAGTAGGTGTGAAAGGTAGTAGATGCATATACTACCGGAAGCACATGACTCACGCTTGGATCAGGGAAATTCACAAGGTTACCAAGAAGCCAATAATTGATTCCGTTTTATTCAAGCATGTCGTTACCATCGTTTCGGTAATGACTAAGAAGATTGTTGTTATTCTGACCCTAGTGGTCATATCGAATTGAGTCCGACTACGATGAGTATGTTACGTGGTTCAAAGAACCAAGTTCGATGTAGCATCTGACTTAAGCCGGAAGATTGAAATAAAAGATAATCAAAGCGATCAGTAGAGGTATCGCGATAGTTGCTTGTAGCTAGAAATGCTACCTTTTAAGATGAGATTAGAACAGGAAGGAAAGTATAGTCGGTTCTGGAAGACTCTAAGAGACCTGAGTCTAAGCGTTTCAACATACGATGATGGGTCATTAGAATATGACACATCATTCCATTGTAGTAATAAAAGAACTTATCTTAAGTTCGTATCCAGTGAGGATCGAGATTGTGACTTGAAGGTCATAATTTGGAGTCTAACGTGAGATAGGGAGCGGGTGCAAGATCGAGCACCGCTTGCAGTCAAGAAGTCCAAGAGTTAGATACTCGTTCAAAGCAACATAGAAGTTACGGTTATTACCTAGGATGAAGAGATAACGTATGGAGTCATCATGTGAACCATGTTTAGTTGATGATTATGGGACGTAATCATCCTAAGGGGGAGATAATTGTAACGCCCGTAGATCCGGGCTAGTCAACTTAGAGATAATAGGGGTCGAAAATGACTTTTTGACAAAAGATTATTTAGAATAAATAATCTTAACCAAGTTGTAGAATATGTCTCAAGGGTTCCGTACATATAAAGAACGCCGAAATCCGAGTTATAACGAAGAAGTTATGGCCCGTCGAAGTTTTACGACAAAACCAGCACGACACCGGGAGACGTAAATAGTGAATTTAAGATAGAGGACTTTTAGCCTTAGTGATCTAAACAAAAGTTGTAGTATACGTTAAACCGAGAACAAACAAAAAAAGAACGCCCAAATCTGACTTCGTATGAGGAAGTTATGATTTTTCAAAGTTTCGGCTTAGCAGTGTACAACCCGAAACACGAATTTTAGTTCGAGCGGTTTTTGGCTTACGCAACCTTAATGAGAGTTGAAGATCTCATTAATAGGAACTCAACGGTAAAAATACAGACGAAAACGGAGTCCGTATGAAGGAGTTACGAATTTTTCGCAATCATTTAACAGTCTAATCTCCTCCTACTGTTAAATTTAATATCGGTCGAGAATTAGCCGATGGAGTCTAAATGAAAGTTGTAGATATTGTTTTTACCTACGCGTGGATATAAAGAACGTCGAAAACGAAGCTCGTATGCGAAAGTTACGGGGTTTAGAAGTCGGCAGGGTGCTGTGCGAAATCGGGTGACGTGGCTGAATAAGGGCCAAGGCTTTCTCCCCAAGGCAAGCCACCAGAGGGTGACACCTGGCATGGACTCGACGAGTAGGAGGACCTACTCGACGAGTAGAGCTGTTTTCCAGCCTATAAATAGAGGTGTCGGGCTCCCTCATTCTTCACACCCTTCCCAACTTCACTTTCTCTCTCTAAACTCTCTCTCTAACCCCCCAAACCCCCCCCCCCCTAAATCCTAGGTAAACCTCCTAGCACCCGAAGGAAGCCCCGAGGCTCCCGAAGCCCCGAGAAAAGAGCCTTTCAGCTCGGAAACGCTGCTCCGGCGAAGCCCGGTTTTGAGAAAAACCCGCTGTAAGTGAGCTACGCCTAACCTATCTTTAGTATAACTTATGTTTTAATATAGTAATGTTATTAGGACCTTAAAATAATTATTTGGGCTATTATTATGAGTTGTATAAGAGTGTTGTTTAACGCTTATATAATAATAATAATAATAGCTAGACTATTAATTAGTCTCGGTGAATATTGAGCTAAACCCTAGTGGTAATGATACTAGATTTTGTCGAGGGAAATTGTTTTAAGTAAACGAAGCGCTGTCCGAGTACCGAGTCACCACCTTATCAAGTGAGTGCATAGTTACTTTCATCTTACACATAGATATGAAGTATTTAATATAAATTACGTGCTATGTGTGCATATTGTCTGTATACTTGCTGTCTATGCTGGGTGAAAGGTTTTTATACATGCTTTAAATGATTTAAACTGTATATATATTTTATATCTTCAAAATATGTTGGGTAAAACATGGGTAGATGAAATATGAGTCGGATGATGAGGTGAGAGGTGAAATAGACCATGAGGTGAGGGTGAAAGGTGGACGATGTAAGAAGCCTTGTACCCAAATGCTGGCCCCATCATCTAGCAGAGTATAGATGACAACCACAGACTATTCTAGACAATCTAGTGGAACACTAGCAGGCTCGCAACCTGTAGGTGTTGTGAACGATGTGTTCACCGGTGTACTCTAAAAACCCATTGACATGTATTGCGAGTGGATTCTCGGAAACGATACTGTCGATAAACGAGATAACCCTGGCAGCTGCGCCTAAAGGACAATACCGGCAGATGCGCCTCGTAGAGAATGTCACAAATTTGGCAGATGAGCCTAAGTGATAGAACTAGCAGCTGTGCTTGATAGATGTGTCATTGACAACGATGAAATTCATACCTATTCCTTAGGATAATCCTTAGGAATGAATGAACAAGAAATAGCTGATTCTTAGGATAGATCCTTAAGAATAAAGAAGATAATGGGGATGGGTAATTGGGTTAACTGTTTGATGATTAAACATAATAATTATATTATTGTGGGTTGAAAACCCTATCTACTCACCAGGTTTCTCAACCTGACCCACTCAGTTTATTTGTATCACAGGTGTCGATATGAAGTTACATTACACTGAGAGATTAAGGAGATATAAATCACTAGTGATAATGAATGTAAGTTCTGTTTATGCTTATGTTTCTGTATTGACGATGACATCCCAAATGTTTTAAAATGAATAAAAATACATTTCTTCAGAAATGCTTTGATAACGTATTTATCATGTTTTTCTGGGAACAAATTCCGCAAGATTTTTATTAAAAGAAGTACTCTGATTTTTATAAAAGCATAAACAAAATCGGTCTTTTCTGGCCGTGAAAATGGGGATGTCACACTGATTCCCCTTAGTCCATTATGTTTACGGCCTTTTCCATTGGGACTCAAGGTCCCAAACTTCAGATCTATCATCTACTAGTGTAGATAAAGTTGCAAACTTTACGTGCATGCAAGGCCTCACATGGCCATAACACCAAGACTAACCTTCAAACAAGGTTTTCATGCTTGGAGAGGGAATAAGCTTAATAAAAGGTGCAACTTTATGATATTTGGGACCTAAGGAGGTCCAGATCTAGAATAATATCCTTGTGATAGGTCCAGATCTAATTTTGCTTCCATCTCCTCAAGGTTGGCCATAACCTCCACAAAGAAATCAAAGCTTAAGGTAGCAGATTAATACCTCGGATAGATGCCCAACACGAAATAGATGCTTGATCTAAAACTTCTCCCTTGATACTTCCTCTTCAAACTTGGAATCCTCCCCCAAAATCTCAAAAGATAAGCTCCCAATTATTCTAACTTCACACACAAGAGGGTTTGCGGCCGTGAACGTTCTTCTATGGTGTTAAGGGAGGCTACTAGGGTTTATAATGATGTTTATATAGGGGCAAACCCCGAAACTAGGGTTTTCTCTAAACAGCTCTGACTCGCCGAGTCGGGCCTTCCAACTCGTCGAGTCAATTCCGACCCGCGTCCAAGATATCACGACCCTATTCGACGAGTTGATCTCCCAACTCGCCGAGTCCATGCATAAATCCTCCCCAAATTGGCAACTTCCCTCCAATAACCGAACCAGGTGTTACACAAAGTTTGAAGTTTTTATTTTTTCAGCTTTTTTGTATTCTGTGAAAATTTTAAAACATGCATATCTAAATCTTTTGTAGTCATATTGACATGTGGTTTTTTCCAACTTGTATTTTAGAGTTTGTAGATGAGTTTAGACTATAATTGTGTCATTTTTGGTTTAGTATTCGATGAAATACAGTCCCCCGAAGTCTGGATATCAAAGCTGGAAATTTTAACTTTTTATCTATTTGTTTTCGTACTTTGTATTATGTGAAAATGTTAAAATATGCACATCTCATTCATTTAAAGTCGAATTGGCATAGAGTTTTTTGCAAAGTATAGTTTAGAGTTTGTACATTATTTTAGACTATAATTTTCTCAATTTTGGGTTCATATTCAACAACTTACAGTCCTTAGAAAGCGAGTTATCAATATGAACATGTTCAAAGTTCAACCCATTAAGTAGCACGTAATTACCAAAAAAAATTTGGTTTTTCCGGGTTTTCCAGTTGTAAACCCACTTTACCCGGTTTCACCCTACCACTTTGATGTTTCGGGGTTTTTCGGTTCTAGACCCACTTTACCCAATACCGTATCCGGCACCGAACCGAATCCGGTTATTATATAGCGGTCCGGTTTCCGATCCTACAAAATTCTGTTAACCGGATCCGGGTTTTCCAGGTCCGAGTCCATTCGGGCTGGGTTTGGACCCACTTTCATCCCTACGCTACAATACAACACATCATGAAATATTGAATATAATATGTTATATATTAGTGTATTTTATATATTTGGTCATAGTTTAGTAAGTTTTTTCTTTTAGTTTAATATTTATTTTCACGTGCGAAATTTTATTTGGTTTTAACCGGTTAACCGAACCGAATAAACCGTAACCGATTAAACCGAACCTTATTTGGTTTGGTATGGTTTCATTTAAAATATTAAAAAACCGAACCGATTTAACATAAAACCGAAAATCGGACTGAAAAACACCCCAACCTCTTCATTTCCTCCTCTTTCACCCTTACCCTTCCCCCCCCCCCCCCCTACCACCACCGTCATACATATACAAGAAGAGACACACATACATACAAATATTACACACAAAGTCAAACACACATGTACATCATCGACCAAACCATCATATTTCTTCCACTTGCAAAATCGAGGGTTACTGCCGTCTATTCCATCTAAAAGCATAACATTTGTCAAAGTGCCTTGTTTCTTGGAAAATTTTCTATACATGCTAAAAACACACAACTAAATATGTAACTTGAAAACAAAAACAAAGACTCATAAGTGAGACAATTTTATGGGTATTCTTACTGATAGAAAAACAAAATACAAATGTAAAGGTATAACTGGAAGACTACTCTCTTCTTTATAAAGCTTGAAATACGTCCTTACTATAATAGAAAACTGAAAAACAACTAACATGATACTCTTGCATTCCTAACCAGGGACGAAGCTTATGTAGGGCTAGGAAGGGCTGTGGCCCCCCTGTTTTTTTTTTCATAACTAACCCTTAACTATTAAATTTTTTACATATTAAGCCTAAAACTAGAAATTTTGACTTTGGCCCCCCCTATTCCTCAATTTTTATACATATTTTATTTTCGCCCCCCCCCCCCCCCCCCCCAAAATCAACACTTCAAGCTCCGTCACTGTTCCTAACCCAAAGGAAACAACTTACCCCTTGTTCTCCATCAAACTCGATCAAAATCATCTAAATTGACATAGTAATCTTGATTTGATTCTCAACTTTTAACTTCAAATTCATAGCGTTTGTAGAGGAAGGGTTGGGGATTCAATTGACCGAGCATAAAATCAAAAATTGTCGAGTGAGTTGGGAAATCCACTAGTGATTTTCTCCATATTATTTTTCCTTTTTATATAATAAACGCAAAACAAATGGATCATAGAGGAAGGAAATGCAAGGCCAGGGAGTTGCATTGATGATGGTGCTCGGCAAACCTACCAACAAGTTAAATTGCAAACATGAAACAAGTTCTCAACATACCAACAAATATATGAAAACTTAAGTTGTGGGTTCTAACCTTCTGACGAAGGTGATGGAGTGGTGATGACAATAAAGATGATTGGAGGGAGGGGGGGGGGGGTACACAGAATTCTACAAAAAACGAACAAGTTTTTTTTGGGTCAGGTGGCATTGGAGTTGATTTTATTTATAATATATTGATATAAATAAATAGTATTTATATAAATTAGGAATATGTAAAAGAAAAAGATAAAATATATTTTAAAGGGTAATATCATCAATTTAGGAGACCAACTATACAAAAAAACGAAACAACAAAAACCATCTTTATAAAAAAATTAGGAACTGAAAATCCAAACTTTTGTAAAGCACAATGACCATTTATGTAATTTTGTCTAAAAATACTGTGTGTTTAACAACGAGCGTTTGAGAGCTTATAACTTATAACTTTTAACAAACACAACTCAATTTAAACTAAAAATTATGTTTGAGAGTACGGACATTTAACTTTAGTTTAAATAAATAACTTCAAATCTAAAAGTATTTCATGTAGCCTTTACAAAAAACTATCGAACATTTTTAAACAATTTCTATAATTGTTTATAAAAATATATTTATATATTTATCTTTTTAAATAATTGTCTTTTTTTATATAATTTACAAATTTCAAAAGTTTCTAACTAATTTTGTCAAATAAAGTTTCTCACTAATTTTGTCAAATACTTCGATAACAAATAAGAAATACATTCCACCTAATATTTTCACAAAATGTTAAAATAAAATATTAAAATGAAAAACCATATTTGAATTAGTTAATGCAAATTTTGGCGAGAATGACGGGCTTTAAGTTCGTGGGGTCGTGGGTATGCTTGGGGCCCTCTTACTTCCGAATTCCGATTAAATGAAACAAATACCCGCTTCTAAAATCTTTATGTGTACGTTAATTATATATAAACACTAAACCCATCCGCGTGGTCTCTTCTCCTAATCATTTCCTGCCCCACCTTACGCCCCCCACCTTATGCCTTTCATCATTCATTACCCCCCACCCCCATCTCACTTTGTCCATCAAATATATAAATGATTAACATCAAACACTATATTTATTTAGAAAACTAATTTAAAAATAGGTTTTATATTTAAGGTTATTACTGAATTTAAGAAGAATTTTATCAAAAAAAGTTCGTTGCCAACAAATATATTTATTTTTTAAAACGATAAGTGATGTTTTCTATTTTATTTACATGTTATCTTAATTTAAACAGGTTACTCATCTTTTCTTTATATAGAAAACATTAGTTAATTGTCATTTTAAAATAATATCGAGCTCTTTTGACCTAAAATTGAGCCTTCAGCTGAATATCAAGAAAACCAAACTCTTTTGACCCTCGTGTGATGGTAGCAAGCTACGTGAGGGGCTATTCCCGGTTGGCATCGGGAGGCCACCTTTAGGGGTGAAACATCTTGGGGGAGTTGTTAGTAGAGATACTAGTTTCATTAGCAGTTTAGCCATAAAGAGAGCCGAAAACGTTGTGAATTTGATGCGCATTCTTCCACAATTGTCTGACCCCCAGAGTGAGCTCCTTCTGCTTCGGTCTTGTATGTGTATTGCTAAGCTTTTCTTTGGGTTGAGGACGTGCCAACCAGTTCACATGGAGGAGGCGACATTATTCTTTGACAATGGGTTGCGTGGGGCGATTGAGGACATTGTGGTTTGTAGTGGCCCTTTCTTTGGCGACATACAATGGCGAATTGCTTCCTTACCCAATAGGTTTGGTGGTTTGGGTTTATACTCGGCAGTAAACCTCATATGATTTTGTTGCCTTAAGGGTCTAATCTTAGGTATTGCAAGACCACATCTTATGGGATAGCGACATATATGATATGGATTATGATTATGATTGTTCCTTGGTTTCTCTTCGTAACAAGCTTCCGGATATTGATCTTAGCAGTTTTACTACTAAAGACACCGCCCCCCTAAATCCCAGAATACACTGGCAAGTGCCCTTTTTCGTAAAATTGTCCAAGATATGGAAGTGCATCTCGACATGACGGCTCGACAGAAAGCGGTTTTCCAGTGCGTACGTGCACCATATGCTCAAGATTTTCTTCTAGTTATCCCTATAGATGGGCTTAGCCAACATATGTCTCCCGTGGAGTATCGTACTATCCTCAAATATCGACTCATGATTCCAATATTCCCAGTTGACGAGATATGTCAGATGTGTCATAATGCATGTTTGGACTCTTTTGGAGAGCTTGCAGTTCACTATAAAGAACTTCATGGGTTCAAATACATGCACGATATGGTTAGAGATGTTTTGTTTGACATATTTAAGCGTGTCAGGGTTTCCGCCAAGAAAGAGGCCCCTGTGAATTTCTTGACTAACCCGATAGAAGGAAGGTCAACCCTTAGACCAGCAGACGTTTTGATTATTGGATGGTTCGGAGGGAAACACGTATGTGTGGACCTTACAGGGGTATCCCCTCTCGTGGGCTTGAGGGATGAGGGTTTCATGGCGGGGCAGACTGCTTTAAAAGCTACTACATGCAAAGTCACTAAACATGAGAAATCGTGCATGGAAAATCAACATGTGTTCATACCATTTGCATTTGATACGTTTGGTTTCCTCACGCCGGATGCGGTGGAGCTTCTGAATAGAGTACAACGGATCATGCATAGCAATGTTATATCCCCTAGATCCATGGATGTAGTCTTCAAAAGAATTAACTTTAGCATACAAAAAGGCTTAGCGTCGCAATTTGTTGCCCGTTTGTCATCTCACTCGTTGTACGATGATAATTAAACTAATGGAAACTTTTGTTATTTATATCATACGAATAAAATGATAAATAATACGTAAAAAAATTCCATTTTTTTTTCAAATTTCGTGACAACTCTTATATTAACTATTGTGTCACACCAAAAGAGTTTGTGCCATAGTTCAATTTCTTCTTATTATTATTTTTTTAAAATATTTAATTTAGATAAGAAAAAAACTTAAAATTTTATTTATTTAAGTTTAAACTACAAAACAATAAATTAAAATTTTAAAACAAAACAATAACCACACATTAAAAATCACAATACAAATAAATAAACTCTTGGGAAAATGACTTAAAAATGTAAAGAAGTTTCAAAAATATACAAAAAAGACCATTGTCTTTTTTTAGTACACAAAATACCATTAAAGTATATTTTTTGTACACAGAATACCAACGAAGTACACATGTGTTCAAATAAAACATTATGGTAACCGGTTACCTCAGGTAAACGGAAAAAATGACTTAAAAAGGCAACGGAGTTTTCAAAATGTTCAAAAAATATCATTGTTTTTTTTAGTACAAAAAATATCATTGAAGTATATCATTTGTACACGGAATACCAACGAAGTACACATTTTAGTACAAAAAATACCTTTGAACTTTCGAAATTGTTCAACAAAAAAAAATACCATTGTTGTTTTTTCAGATCATATTTTGTTAACTTCGTTGTTTTTGGATTATGTAGAACACGGTCATCATAGATTATTCACCGTCGTACCAGTTCACACCAGTTGTGTACTATCTTTCATTCCCTCACTCGATCAGTCTGTATCTAAATAAAATCATAGAAAAACACATAACTAAGAATCCATCAATTAGGATGCAAGCTGTTCAAGCACTCCAGCACATATGCTTCTCTCTCTACTTTGACCACAATTCGTCATCAAATCAGCCACATGACGAAGAGTGTTCCTGGCCATTCACCTCTTACTGATCCCGGAGAATTAAATGCAACTCCTACTCTCTACATCAATATTTAGGAATTCTCATGGCATAACGTCACACTCGTTTCTCCTTTGTGTCTCTCTTGCGTTGCAACACTAATGAACGGCTAACCTTGATGTATAATATATGTATCTATATAACGTATACATGTTCTAGGTTTGAGGTATATAATGTGATCGGGAAGCAAGAATGTTTAACTAAGGTTATTAACCACTTACTTCTCATGTTACCACAAGAACGATCGAGTGAAAGAATGAAAGAGATTGCACAATGTTGTGAACTGATATGACGGTGCTTGATCTCCGGTGAATGTGTTCTACATAATCCGACAACAATGAAGTTAACAAAAAATGAGGTATTTTTTGAACATTTTGGAAACTTCGTTATGCTTTTAAGTCATTTTTCCATTTACATGAAGTACTTGGTTACCACAAGGTTTTATTTGAACACATATGTACTTCGTTGGTATTCTATGTACAAATAGTATACTTTAATGGTATTTTTTATACTAAAAAACAACAATGATATTTTTTGAACATTTTGGAAACCAGGTAACCCGATGGTTACCTACGATAGTCGGTTCAATGGTATTTTGTGTACTAAAAAAAGACAATGGTCTTTTTTGTATATTTTTGGAACTTCATTACCTTTTAAAGTAATTTTCCCTAAACTCTTTCATAACAGACATCCCATTAAAATAGTCTCACATAAGATGCTAGCAGGCAACTATATGATTTCTTTATATAGATTTTTGTGTCATCGGATGTGAACTTTCAAGCACAGTTTTGCTTAAAATATCGATTGCTCATTTCATCGTTCTTATAGTGAACATCCCTACCTTAATTAGATATTCATTTTCTGATGAAGACTATAATGACATTTTAAAGGAATTTAAGAAGTGACGATATAATTATTGATTGATATAAAATGAATGTGATGATTAATATTTATATAGGATATAAAAATTTAAATATAAGTTTTTAATTTTCATTTAAAAATAAAAGTAGTTATTCAAACTACAACTTCAAAGATCTAGATAAAACCATTTGATTCAAAAACATTTATCAAAGCATCGTCAAAAGTTATTATGTGCGGGAATATCCAATGGATGCGATGCAATCGAGTCGTGCCACATCTTTAATATAAGAAAACATTTAAACATTTAAACATTTAAACCACAAACCATAAACACAAAGCTTAGTGAGTTCCCCCAAAATACCCCACACAACAATACAAATACAATGTATGCACACCAGGCCTACATCACAAGGCCGGACCGCCTCCTGGGCCTACAACACAAAGTTAGACCGCTCCCGAGCCTGTAGTATATAGTTGGACAGCCCCAGGGTATGTTGGCCAACAGCACAAAGCAATACTGCCTCAACCAACCAAACTATCCTGAGTCTACAACATAAAGTTGGACCACTCCCGAGCTTGCAACGTATAGCTGGATCGCTTCTGTGTATGTGGGTCTACAACACAAAGCAATACCGCCTCAACCCAACCACATTATATTGACATATGCACATAACAATAACAAGCAAGCATAGGTAATCCTAGTAGATCTACTAGTCTAACAGGTCACTACAACATAACAATATCCTACACACAAGGATGCATACTACAATACAAAGTATAGTTAGAAAAATTCAACTGAATACGGATGAAAGTCCACACACCTCGAACGCGAGTCAACACTGGAGAAATTGCGAGCACGCACCTATTAAAAATCGAAGTCTAATCCTTAGTCAAAAGCTCGTATCCTATCAAGTTTGACCAAAAAGTCAAAATAGTCAAAAGTCAATTGTCTGGCGCTACACTTAGCGTAACACATACCTATGCTCGGCGTAGGATTACGCTCGGTGTAACTCATCTACGCTCAACGCAACACTAAAATATAAAATAGCTGAATTTATTCATGATGGGTTTTCCAAGGTTATAAAATCATGTGGCGGAAAAAACTCTTAAACCCTTAAGTTCACATGCAACCTAGAAAGGATCTATGTTTTCTTTATTGATAGCAAGTAACTATGAATATCAAGAAACCCTAGGAAACCCTAGTATAATCGAAATTTACAAAAGGTTTAGAGTTGCATACCTTTTGATTACTATAGCAATTAATAAAGCCAAATCTTATTTGACTTACTTGGAAAGCAAACACCAAAAGCTTGGATGCCTCTAATGACTTGTACCCAAAACCCTAGCAACTATAAGACTTTAAAAGAGGGGAGAGGAGAGTAAAATTGTGGCTCTTATATGAGGGAGGTGATGGACGAAGTTAGTGAACCCTTAAGGGGGTATTTATAGGTAAATAAGGAAGATTAAATAAGGCAAATAGCCCTAGATAATCCTTATCCCTTTTCTTGCTCCCTAAGGCTCCTAAAAACCATAGGAAGCCTTCAAAACTATCCCCCCCCCCTTTATAGGAAGGTTCTGAAAGCCTTCAATGCTCAACTTTTAAACATTTTCACCTTTAGTACATGCACTTTCAATTAATCTAATTAATCACAAAATTAATAAATCAGTCTCTCTCTCCAAAGTCATTCTATTCGGTTACTAGTTATGAGGGCAACCCAAAAAATACTTTGCTCTTAATTCAAGAATATACCAATTTAATTATTGGCTTAGACACCCTAATCCAACAGTCTTGGATAAGTCTGTAACTACAATTACAAGTATAGACCTTGAAGTAACCAACAAAGAGTGCTTTCCAAAGCCACTACCAAACTCTGATTCAAACAAATTATTTGCCCTAAGATAAGTGATCGGCTATTCCTTCATTCTTCAAGATATCGTATGGACACGATACATGGATCAGAATCAATCTCATTGTCTAATATTTTGTTTCCCGATTTCCCGATTTGTAAAGACTTTATTGGACTTCAAATCGAACACATCATTTAGTCTTGGCTGTGCCCAACACTTATAATGTCAACATCAAATCATCAAGGGGCCCAATGATATCACTTTTTCTGTTAGGACAAAAGGAACAAGTTACTTTGACTATAAAGTCATACAATATATATATATATATATATATATATATATATATATATATATATATATATCAAATCATACATGGAATAGCCCTTTATAACATCCAGTTACGAGATGCGTTTGAGCAAACCAATGCATAATTGATCTGTAAACTATGAACTATATATCTCTGCTTTAAGAATAGAAGATATTATCGTCTTAGACTTACTCGTGACAAGATCCATGAAGTATTCTCTAAGCGTGTGTTTATCCAATACTTAAAATCCCTATTTTCAAAGTACTCATGAATATTGTATCAATTCAAAATGAAATATCTTAACCTCAATCGACATTCTACAATCCATTCATGACGGTCTTAATTCGCTACTTATTTCCAAAAGTATGAACGACTGTGGAAGTTTGAATAATTCAAATTACTCATGAAGTATAAACAGGCAAAAAGAAACACAAGAATAAATTATTGAATAAGGCAGTACGATACTTGTAAACAATTCTCTATTATTCATTCACCAAATCAATTACATTTATTTTGTTACAAGTTGCAAAAATGTCACCTAACTAATAAAACTAATATCATTTCTTAAGCCTATGCTTCTAGCATGTTGGTAGTGTTTGACTCTGCTCAAAGCCTTTGTGAAAGGATCCGCAACATTATCTTCTGATGATACTCGCTTCACCAGAAGGTTTCCTTCTTCTACCCGATGTCGAATATAATGGTACTTTTTGTCGATATGTTTGGATCAACCATGATCATTTGCTTATTTCGTCAAAGCAACCACACCTTCATTATCGTAGAATAGCTCCACTGGTTCTTGAATAGTTGGAATCCGAGATCCCCGATAAAGTTCTTCAGCCAACCCGTTTCCTTAGATGCTTCACTCGCCGTAATGTACTCCGACTTACAGGTAGAATCAGCCACTGTGCCTTGCTTGGAACTCTTCCAAGTAACCGCTCCTCCATTTAATAAGAATACCCATCCAGACTGTGAACAAAGGTTGTCTCGGTGTGTTTGAAAGTTGGCGTCACTGTAACCACTCACTCTTAACATATCACTGCCGCCAAGAACTAGGAACATGTCTTTCGTTCTTCACAGATACTTAAGAATATTCTTCACCGTAATCCAATGGGCTCTGCCAGGATGTCCCAAAAATCATCTAACCATGATCAAAACATAAGACACATCAGGGCGAGTACAATTCATTACATACATGATCAATCCTACAGCCGAAGCATATGGGACTCGACTCATATCAGCTATCGCTTCATCAGTACTTGGAATTTAAGTCTTACTCAACTTCATAGTACTATGAATGGTCAATTCCCCTTTTATTTAAATACTCCATACTGAAATGTGTATTTATCCAAGTATGTACTCTGGCTAAGACCAATAAGATGATTCTTTCTATCCCGATGAATCCTTATTCCCAAAATATAGGACGCTTCCCTAGATCCTTCACAGCGAAACCTTTTCCAAGTCAAGACTTAACTTCTTGCAAAGTTGGAATGTAGTTTCCTATAAGGAGTATGCCATCAACATACAATACTAGGAAAGTCACTATACTCCCACTATCTTTGACATATACACATGACTCATCTTCACTTCTAGAGAACCCAAACTCTTTGACTTTCTCATGGAAGCAACGATTCCAACTGCGAGATGTTTATTTCAATGCATAAATGGATTTCTCAAGCTTACACACCCTATCAGGAAACTTGGCATGTACAAAACCCTCTGGATGACTCATGTAAACGTCCTCAGATAACTTTCCATTCAGGAAAGTGGTTTTAACATCCATCTGCCATATTTCATAATCATGAAACGCAACTATGGCAAGCATGATCCTAATAGAATTTATCTTAGCTATTGGTGAGAAGGTCTCATCATAGTCAATCCCTTGGGTTTGATTAAAGCCCTTCACAACCAACCTAGCTTTATAGGTTTGTACTTTCCCATCTATGTCAATCTTTTTCTTGAAGATCCATTTGCATCTGATTGTCTTTCGACCAGGTACATGATCAACCAAGTTACACACTTGGTTATCATACATGGACTGAATCTCACTGTCTATTGCCTCCTTCCATTTAGCATCTTCAGGGCCTGACATTGCTTCCTTGCTGTTAGCAGGTTCATCTAAATTTACTAGTGTTCTATCATTGATAAGCGTATCACCATCTGACGTAATATAGAAACCATAGAACACAGGTTGCATGCTAACCCTACTGGAATGACAAAGGGGTAATGAGTTGTCAACTGGCTCAACTGGAACTTCTTCCTCATGTTGAGTGCCAGTGTTGTATGAGGTTCCTTCATTGGATGAATCTTGAATTCTTCAAGATCAATAGCACTCCCACTGCCCTGTCTAAATATGAGCTCTCTCGCGAAAGACTCCTCTTCGAGCTACGAAGACCAAGTTCTCACTAGGTCTGCAGAACAAGTATCCAAAGGACTTTTGTGGGTAGCCAATGAAATAACACTTATTGGCTCTGGGTTTAAGTTTGTCATGCGTCTCTCGTCTTACGAGTGCTTCACTACCCCAAACCTTGATATGTGTGAGCGAGGGAGCCTTCCTTGTCCACATCTCATGAGGTGTTTTGGCAACCTTCTTGGTTGGAACAAGATTCACAATATGGGTGGTTGTCTCTAAGGCATACCCCTAGAAATGAATAGGAAGAGAAGCTCGAATCATCATGGAACGAACCATATCTAGTAAGGTTCGATTAATCCTCTCAGCCACACCATTAAGTTATGGTGTTATGGCAGGATTCAATTGTGAAACGTTTCCATATTCCTTGAGATAGTCGTGGAACTCGATACTAAGATACTCACCACCTCTGTCAAATCTGAGCATCTTTATCTTCCTGCCTAATTGATTCTCGACTTCGTGCTTAAACTCTTTGAAGTTTTCAAAAGTTTCTGATTTATGTTTGATAAAATAGATATGACCATATCTGCTATAATCATCCGTAAATGTCACATAATATCGATTAGCATCCTTTGTGGTGGATCTAAATGGGCCACATACATCCGTATGTATTAGGTCAAATAATCCTTCACCTCTTGCAGATGATCCAGTGAAAGGTGATTTTGTCATCTTGCCCAAGAAACAAGATTTGCATTCATCATCTGTCCTAAGATCAAGTGATTCCAACACTTCATCCTTTTGGAGTTGGGTAATACGTTTATTGTTTATGTGACCAAGACGAGAACGCCACAAACACGCCTTGTCCATACCATTAGACGAATCAATATGAAACACATTATTGCATAGATTATAAACACAAGTCACATTTTCATACACACCATTACAAGGTAAAGTTTCATACACAAGTCAGAGTTTCATACACACCATTAAACGTAAAAACATCATTATGAAAAGTAGAAATAGATCCAATATCATTATGTTTCGTGTCATATTCGACGAATAACAACAATTAATCAAATTAACCCTAACACCACTACCGAGCACAAGTTCATAAGTCCTAATATCTGTAACAGGTGAAGATCAACTATTCCCCATGATTAGGTTCAACCTTCCATGCTCCACTTCCTCACTTTTTCTTAATCCCTGCAAATCAGAACAAATGTGGAAACCACATCCTGTATCAAGGAACCAAGAATGAGAAAGTTGTGTGTTATTAACTTGAATACAGTAAATACATGAAGAGGATGCGTTGATTTTACCATCCTTCAAGACCTGCAAGTATTTCATACAACTTCTTCTCCAATGAACCTTTTCGCCAAAATGGAAGCAAGTGGTATCTTTTGGATCACTAATCGTAGGGACATCAAAGTTGGGATTTGACTTGGACCTACTACTAGACCCTCCAACATGAACCTTCCCTTTCCTGCTAGATTAGGAATGAGCCTTCCTCTTTTTCCCTTTTTCAGATCCAATGGCCAGGACATGAGTACTTGTTGCAGAATGAGCATGATTTTTCTTCATCCCGGACTCAACAGCTTGCAACAAGTTATGGAATTGAGTGAATGTCATCTCCGTGTTGTTCAAATGATAAGTCAAAATGAACTGATCATAACTAGGAGGTAAATAGTTAAGGACCATTTCAACGGCTAACTCCTCGTCAAACGACACATTGAGCCTTTGTAGTTGCTTCACGTACCTTTTCATTTTTGGTATGTGAGGGCAAACAGATTCTCCTTCCTTGAGCTTGCATGCCATAAGAGATTTGACCACTTCGAAGCGCTCTTGTCTCGCCTTCTTGTCGAACTTTCTAGCAAGGTCGAGAGTCATCTCATGTGTCCAATAGTCCTCATAGAACTTGGGCAGCTCAGGTGCCATATTGGCCACCATGATACAAGCGACCTTTGTGACATCATCAGAGTGTTTGTTGAATGAGGCGATTTCCTCAGGAGTAACGGTGGAATGATCGATTTCAACAAGAGGCTTTTCGAGGACATGTTGCTTTCCCTCGTATCGAGGAGTCATATTCAAATTCCTCATCCAGTCCATGTAGTTGGGACCAATGAGCTTCTCTTTTGACATAATCGAAAGTAGTGAGAAGTTTGAGTTGGAGGGGCGGATTGAGTAGTAGCGAGATCACCGTTTCCAAACATCTATATAAAGAGACATAGTTTTTAGTTAGTGATATAAATCCTCAATATTTTAACCCAATAATAAATATTCAAGGCTAGGATCCAAAAATACGATTCACAATAAAGAAGAGAGATGTTATAATCTAACTGCAAATTTATTAAGGTAGGTAATACAAATTTACCAATTTCAATCTAGTATGAAACTCCTAGATCGTTTGAGATTCATTGAATCTTATCAATGACATGTTTAATTGTCACATCCCCAATTTCACGGCCAGAAAAGACCGATTTGTTTATGCTTTATTTGAAAATCATAGTATACTTTTGAAGAAATATGTTGCAGAATTTGTTCCCAAAAATATGATAAAGAATTTATCAAAGCATTTCTGAAGAAATGTATTTTCATTATATTAAAAACCTCGGGATGTCATTGTCAATATAGATCAAAAGCTTAAAGAGAAACAACATAAACCTTACAACATTCTATTTATTTCTACCGGCCTATAATCCATAATCCCTCATCAGATCATCGCATATATGCTCTAGTGCCACTACCTATAATACAATAAACTGAGTGGGTCAGGCTTGGGAGCCTGGTGAGCACATAGGGTTTTCAACCCACAATAATTAAGTTTATTAATTTCATCAAATCAATCAACCCGATTACCCATTCCTGTTATCCTCACTTTCTGTCCCTAAATCATCTAAATTAAGGGACCTAGCCTATGGATCATCATCGGGATGACAATACTACTTAAGGGATTCCTTAGAAATATATGTCAGTAAGGAAATCATGAGGGGGATGGAGTACACCGGCGAACACATCATTCACAAACACCTACATGTTGCGAGCCTTCCAGCGTTCCACTAGACTGTCTAGAATAGTCTGTGGTCGTCATCTATACTCCACTAGATGACTAAGTCAGCTTAAATATCGAGGCCTCTCATTATTTTAATTCATCGCTTATCATTTATTTCATCTACCCATCTTTACCCATCATAATTATAGGTATAAAATACATATACAGTTTAAATCAAATAAAACATGCATATTTTTATCATCCAGCATAGATATCAAGAACACAAATAATATGCACACATAGCACATAATTTATATTAAATACTTCATATCTATGTGTAAGTTGAAAGTAACTATGCACTCACTTGTTAAAGTGATGATTCCAAACTCGGGCAGCGCTTCGCTTCTAACAATTCTATTTTCCTTCGACGAAACCTAGTATCATTACCGCTAGATTTTAGTCTAATACTTATTGTGACTATTCAACCACTATGTACAGACAGGGGCCAGACATGAAACACCGGAGGGCAGGACCATTTTGGCATTATAGCACTTCTGAAATCCAACAAGGCAACAACCCTATGCGGCCTTTCAAACCAGATTTCCCGTACCGCGTGTAGTTAAAAGATATTATAATAACACTTTGTATATTATATTTTATAATCTATATATTGTTTATAAGTTCATAATAATGATAATAAACTTAAACATAAGCTATACTTAAAGTAGGGTAAGCATAACTCACTTACTAGGAGGTTTGGCTAGGAACCGGGCTCTGCGGGGGCAGAACTTTCGAGCCGAAAACTCTTCTTCTCGGAGCCTTCTGGCGCTCCGGGACTCACTTCTTAGCACTTGGAAAGTACTAAGGGTTGGGAGGGGTTTATAGAGAAGTTAGAGAGAGAGAGAGAGAGGCTAAGGTGTGAATAAAATAGGAGAACCTCGCATGCTATTTATAGGAGTTGGCCTGCGCAGTACGTTGGGCGTTCCTCGGAGCTACGCTAAGCGTACCCAGTACGTTGTGCGTATGAGGGATACGCTGCACGTACAAGGGGACACGTGTTGCGATCCGAAGCGAAGTCCGTGGGGAGCAAGCAAGGGCTGAGATTCGGCCACGTCACACTCCTCGCATCAGCTCATTCCCGACTTCTAAATTCCATAACTTTTGCATACGATCTCCTTTTTCAACATTTTTTATATCCACGCGTAGGTGGCGATGTTCTCTATAACTTTCGTTTAGACTCTGTTGGCTAATTTTGACTTTATTTTTTAAGTTATATTTTAACAGGCCTGGACAGGTAAAGTCCGTTAAAAATTCATAGCTTTGTCATCCAACGTCCGTTTTCGTCTGTCTTTATATCGTTGAGTTCTTATTAATGATATCTTTAATTCTCATTTAGATTGTGTCGGCTAAAAATCGGTTAATCTAAACTTCGAATTTCGGGCTGCATACTGCTATGCAAAATCTTAGAAAAGTCATAACTTCCTCATACAAAGTCAAATTTGGACGTTCTTTTTATGCACTATTTTCGTTTAGATTTCTAAGGCTAAAAAGTATTTTATCGCAAACTCACTTTTTACGACTCCCGATGTCGTGCCGATTTTGCCGCAAAACTTCGACATGCCATAACTTCTTCGTTATAAGTCGGATTTCAGCGTTCCTTTTATCCCCGAAATCCTTGTTACGACTACTTCAACTTTATTTATAGATATTGGATCTATCTATTAATTTATTTTTGACGCTTATTTTTATTATTATTTTATTACATCGTTAATCGCAAGTATAATGCACATAAAATCACATAATTCAAATATTACTCAAATAATTCCTATTCATTACTTCAGAATGGGTTACAATTGCCGACCCTAACTATTACATCATACTATTAATGCTTAGCCTAGAAACACGGGCGTTACAATTCTCTCTTCCTTAGGATGATTTTGTCTCGGAATCATGCATCAGCAAACAGATGTGGATAGCGATTCATCATGTCACTTTCTATTTCACAGGTGAGGTTCGGCCCATTGGTATGTTTCCATTGTACATGCACTAAGTCGACCATCTTACATCGTAATTTCTTCGTATTACGGTTAACAATTGCTTCAAGCTTTTCGATCAACCTCTTATTTTCATCCATCCTTAACTCCGTAAGTGGAATTATATCGGGAACTTCTCTTGTGAGCTTCCTCAAATAACACACATGGAAAGTCTTATGAATACCATCTAGTTCTTCTAGCAATTCCAGCTTGTAAGCTTGGTTCCCAATCCTCTGAAGAACCTTGAATGGTCCAATAAACCTTGGAATCAACTTTCCTCTCTTTCCAAATCGTATAAGTCCCTTCCACGGTGAGACTTTGAGCAACACTGAATCTCCAACTTCGAATGTCATCGGTCGTCGCTTCTTGTCAGCATAGCTCTTTTGGCGATCTTAAGCCGCCAATATCCTTTCTCTAATCACTTTTAGCTTTTCAGCAATCTGATGGACTATTACGGGGCCCATAAACTGCTTTTCTACGGCCTCAAGCCAACAAGATGGAGTACGTCACTTCTGTACGTACAAGGCTTGATAAGGTGTCATCTTAATGCTCGAATGGTAACTATTGTTGTAGGAAAACTCTACCAGGGGTAAATGCTCATCCCAGTTACCTTGGAATTCTAGGGTACATGCTCTTAACATATCTTCCAGTGTTTGAATCATTCTTTCGCTTTGACCATCAGTCTGTGGATGGTAAGTTGTACTTAAACACAACTGCGTACCCATTTCCTCTTGTAAACGCCTCCAAAACCTTGATGTGAAATGACTATCACGATCTAATATAATAATTAAAGGTACACCATGAAGTCTTACTTCCTCCTTCATGTAAGCATTTGCAAGCTTATCCATAGACCACCTATCATTGGCTGCTATGAAGTGTGCACTCTTTGTGAATCGATCCACGACTACCCAAATCATGTCGTGACCGTTCTTCGTCCTGGGCAGTTTAGTCAAAAAATATTTGGTGATGTCTTCCCATTTACCCATGGGTACAGGTAAAGGTTCTAAACTCCCATACACTTTCTGATGTTGTGCTTTAACTCTCGCACATTTTAGACAATCGGCCACATACTTTGAAACATCGAGCTTCATCGTCGGCCACCAGCAGTAAGGATTCAGATCCCTATACATCTTAGTGCTGCCGGGATGAATCGAGTACATGGTTTTGTGAGCTTCTTGCATTAGAAGATCTTTCATTCCTCCCATATTAGGTACCCAAATCCTATCTTGGAATACCTTCAATCTTTGATTATTTGTACCGAATACCAATGTCTTGCCTAAATGTTCTTCCTTTCGGTCATTTTTCTCCAAAGCTTCTTCCTGAGCTTTCTTGATGCTTTCCATAATCGTTGAGACAACTTCAATTATTAATGCTCTTGGCCTTTTCCTTTTCAGGTTTACTTTTCAACTTAGAGCATCAGCTACGACATTTGCTTTACCAGGGTGGTAAAGTATCTCACAGTCGTAATCCTTGAGCAACTGTAGCCAACTTCATTGCCTCATATTCAATTCCTTTTGATCAAAGAGATACTGGAGACTTTTATGATCAATGAAGAGTTTGCACTTTGTTCCATAAAGATAATGCCTCCATATATTTAATACAAATACTACCGCTGCCAACTCTAGATCATGAGTGGGATAGTTCTTCTCGTGCTCTTTCAATTGTCGAGATGCATATACTATCAGCTTATCTTTCTGGGTCAGAACACAACCTAACCCAACTCCAGATGCATCGTATAGACTGCGAAGTCTTCAACTCCGTAAGGTAAAGAAAGAATTGGTGCTTCACACAACTTCTTCTTTAATTTCTCGAATGCTTCTTCATGTTTCTCACTCCATGTATAGGTAGTTTCTTTATGGGTCAAAGTTGTCAATGGAGCAGCTATTGAAGAAAAACCTTGGATAAATCTTCGGTAATATCCAACTAATCCCAGAAAGCTTCGAATCTTAGTGGTACTTTTTGGTCGTTCCCATTTCATCACAACTTCAATTTTTGCTGGGTCAACCATTATCCCTTATTGGTTAACCACATGACCCAAGAATTGGACATCTCGAATCCAGAAATCACATTTGGAGAACTTTGCATACAACTTCTCCTTCTTCATAACTTCTAATACTTCTCGTAGGTGTTTGCCATGCTCCTGCTGGCTCTTTGAGTAAATCAAAATGTCATCTATGAACACTATCACAGATTTATCGAGGAATGGTTTACAAACCCTGTTCATCAAATCCATAGATGCTTAGAGCATTGGTTAGTCCAAATGACACAACTAAGAACTCATAGTGTTTGTATCTCGTTCTGAATGCGGTCTTCTCAATATCCTGCTCTCTCACTTTTAGCTGATGATATCCTGACCTAAGATCGATCTTTGAGAAATAGCTCGAACCTTGCAGTTGATCGAACATGTCATCAATCCTTGGCAATGGATACTTGTTCTTTACCATTGCCTTGTTTATCTCTCTATAGTTTATGCACATCCTCATGCTTCCATCCTTCTTCTTCACGAATAACACCGGAGCTCCCCAGGGTGATGAACTAGGTCTAATGAAACTGTTGTCCAACAACTCCTGAAGTTGCATCATAATCTCCTTCATCTCTGTCGGTGCTAACCGGTATGGTGCTTTCGTTATTGGTGTCGATCCTGGCAACAAGTCTATTCAAAACTCCACTTGTCTATCAGGGGGCAATCCAGGAAGATCTTCGGGAAAGACTTTCAGATAGTCACTCATCACTTATATTCTTTGTATCTCTTTCTACTCCTTCTTTGCATCGATCACAAATGCCAAGTATGATGTGTATCCTTTAGACAAATATTTTTTTGGCTTTCATCAGGGAAATGATTCTAGAATTTACTTTGTGTTTGTCCCCATACACCACAAATGACTCTTTTCCAGGTGGGTTTACTCTCACCACCTTCTTCTTGCATAATATTTCGACATCGTTTGCACTAAGCCAATCCATTCCCAGTACGTTGTCGAAACCGTTCAACTCAGTGGGCAATAACTCCTTGTGGAATTTATTCCCGTTCAAGTCGATGTCGATGTTTTTAATGCAATCGCTAACATGTATGAATTTACCACTAGCAACTTCTATAACTAGAGCATTATCAAGTTTATCTACAGGCAATGCTAGTCTTCCACCAAATTTGTGCGATATAAAGGAGTAATTTGCTCCCAAATCAAACAATATATTGGCAGGCAATCCGTTTACAAGAAAGATACCTGAAGCGACATCTTTTGTTGCTTCCAGGGTCATCTGGAAAGCTCTTGCCTTTGGCCTCGTCGGAACATTAGGCCTTGCTGCCTCTTTCTTCTTCGGGTAGTCCCTAGAAATATGCCCTTCTTCATTACATTCGAAGCACGGCTTCTTGTTGAATGTGCACTCATCAGTGTAATGCCCAGACTTTCCACATTTGAAACAAGTGACTTCCTCACCACACTTTCCAAAGTGCTTATTTTTTCACTTCTCACACCATCTTGCATCGCCTCCTCCTCCTCCTCCTCCGAACTTCTTCGAACCAGACTTCGAGAACTTGCTCTTCTTGTTGGACCTTGAAGATCCATCAAACTTCCTTTTCTCTCCTACCTCAGCTCTCTCTAGACCCTTTTCCCTTAACTGGGTCTCAACATTGTTAGCTGCTCTAACAGCCGCCTTCAATGTGCTTGCCATTTTGAGTGTTGGGCCAAAGTCTGATGGAAATCCGTTAGCAAACTTCTATATCTTGGCGAGTTCAGTAGGCACCAAGTAGGGGAATAACTTCATCCTCTCGGTGAATGCAGTGGCATAGTCATCAACACTCATATTCCCTTTCTTCAAGTTCTGAAACTCGGTGTTTAGGTCTATCAGATCTACTTCCGAGCAGTACTAAATTTTCAACAGCTCCACGAATTCTTCCGAAGACATCCTCAGGGCTTCTCCTCGTGGCATTGTATCTGCCAATAACTTCCACCAACTTAAAACTCTGGTCTTTAGTTGTCTGACCGCGAAGATGATTTTCTGCTTGTTACTACAATTGCAGCTTTCAAATACCATTACCATCTCAGAGATCCAGTCCATAATCTCCACTGGCTTTGGGCTTCCCGAAAGACTCAGTGGTTTGGTACCCAAGAAGTTCTTATACATACGTCCATCCCTGTCAATCCCTCCATCTTGGTTATTCCTTACAACCATCGGCGGTTCAACTTGGCCGACAGTTCTACTATAGTTTCCTTCTTCTGACTGTCCCTCATTCAGTTCAGGTCGTTCAACAAGCACAGTAGGTTCATCCCTATTCTGTTGAAGTGGACGCCTTGTCTCTTCCATTTGTCGATCCAACATCATTTGAATCATTTCTTGCACTCCTACCATCGTGATTGGCACAGGTGCAGCTGCTATCACTCGTGCACACTCAATTACTCGTGGCTCAGGCTGATGGTTTCCATTAGCATTTCCTAATCTGCTTCGAGTTCTCACCATGTCGATCAATACACCAAAGTAGGCGAATTTAGATCTTTGTTTACGATTCTCATTTAATCCTCCTTGTCACTCCGAAAAGTTACATGCTAGTTCTAATACCATAATTATACGTTTAGAATTCTGAACACATAAAGTTTCCAGATCCGGTCGGCAATAGATCATAGATCCGATCAAATAATAACATATAAGGCATCTTTATAGCTATAACATTAATCATTTAGCACATAAAAGCATTTTAGGCATCTTTCCTAAAATAAGCTAGTGCTCATGTCTAAAATATAACAAACACTCATCTCACAATCATTGCTTAACATTCTAAGTTTAAGTCTAGAAATCCTACAAATTCCTAGTTCGCTTAAACTAATGCTCTAATACCAACTGTGACGTCCCAAATTTCACGGCCAGAAAAGACCGATTTGTTTATGTTTTATTTGAAAATCAGAGTATACTTTTGAAGAAATATGTTGTGAAATTTGTTCCCAAAAATATGATCAAGAATTTATCAAAGCATTTCCGAAGAAATGTATTTTCATTATATTAAAAACCTCGGGATGTCATTGTCAATACATATCAAAAGCATAAACAGAAACAACATAGGCCTTACAACATTCTATTTATTTCTACTGGCCTATAATCCATAATCCCTCATCAGATCATCGCGTATATGCTCTTGTGCCGCTACCTGTAATACAAGAAACTGAGTGGGTCAGGCTTGGGAGCCTGGTGAGCATATAGGGTTTTCAACCCACAATAATTAAGTTTATTAATTTCATCAAATCAATCAACCCGATTACCCATTCCCGTTATCCTCACTTTCTATCCCTAAAGCATCTAAATTAAGGGACCTAGCCTAAGGATCATCACAGGGATGACAATATTGATTAGGGGATTCCTTAGAAATATATGTCAGTAAGGAAACCATGAGGGGGGATGGAGTACACCGGTGAATACATCGTTCACAAACACCTACAGGTTGCGAGCCTGCCAGCGTTCCACTAGACTGTCTACAATAGTCCGTGGTCGTCATCTATACTCCGCTAGATGACTAAGTCAACTTAAACATCGAGGCCTCTCATTATTTTAATTCATCGTTCATCATTTATTTCATATACCCATCTTTACCCATCATAATTATAGGTATAAAATACATATATAGTTTAAATCAAATAAAACATGTATATTTTGTTCATCCAACATAGATATCAAGAACACAGATAATATGCACACATAACTTTTAGTCTAATATTTATTGCGACTATTTACGAGCGATATTGTTTTATAAGTGTTAAACAATACTTTTCAACACTATGTACATACAGGGGCAGACATGAAACACCGGAGGGCAGGACCATTTTGGCATTATAGCACTTCTGAAATCCAACAACCTTACGCGACTCTTCAAACCAGATTCCCCGTACCGCGAGTAATTAAAAGATATTATAATAACACTTTGTATATTATATTTTATAATCTATATATTGTTTATAGGTTCGTAATAACGATAATAAACTTAAACATAAGCTATACTTAAAGTAGGGTAAGCATAACTCACTTACTAGGAGGTTTGGCTAGGAACCGGGCTCTGCAGGGGCAGAACTTCCGAGCCGAAAGCTCTTCTTCTCGGAGCCTTTTGACGCTCCAGGACTCGCCTCTTAGCACTTAGGAAGTAATAAGGGTTGGGAGGGTTTAGAGAGAAGTTAGAGAGAGAGAGAGAGATATAGGCTAAGGTGGGAAGAAAATGGGAGAACCTCGCATGCTATTTGTAGGAGCTGGCCTGCGCAATACGCTGGGCGTTCCTCGGAGCTACGTTGCGCGTACGAGGGCTATGCTCTGCGTACAAGGGGATACATGTTGCGATCTGAAGCGAAGTCTGTGGGGAGTAAGCAAGGGTCGAGATTCGGCCACGTCACCCTTCTCGCATCAGCTCATTCCCGACTTCTAAATTCTGTAGCTTTCGCATATGAGCTCATTTTTCGACGTTCTTTATATCCACGCATAGGTGGCGATGTACTCTACAACTTTCGTTTAGACTCAGTCGGCTAATTGTGACTTTATTTTTAAAGTTATATTTTAAACAGGCCTGGACAGGTAAAATCCGTTAAAAATTCATAACTTTGTCATCGTTGAGTTCTTATTAACGAGATCTTCAATTCTCATTTAGATTGTGTCAGCTAAAAATCGGTCGATCTAAAATTTGAATTCCGGGCTGCATACTACTATGCCAAATCTTAGAAAAATCATAATTTCCTCATACGAAGTCAGATTTGGACGTTCTTTATCTTCTTTTTATGCACGCACTCGGTTTAACGTATACTACAACTTTCGTTTAGATCTCTAAGGTTAAAAAGTATTTTATCGCAAACTCACTTTTTACGATTTCCGATGTCGTGTCGGTTTTGCCGCAAAACTTCGACATGCCATAACTTCTTCGTTATAAGTTGGATTTCAGCGTTCCTTTTATCACCAAAATCGTTGTTACGACTACTTCAACTTTCTTCATAGATATTGGATCTATCTATTAATTTATTTTTGACGCTTATTTTTATTATTATTTTATTATATCGTTAATCGCAAGTATAATGCATATAAAATCACATAATTCAAATATTACTCAAATAATTCCTCTTCATTACTTCAAAATGGGTTACAATTATCGACCCTAACTATTAAATCATACTATTAATGCTAAGCCTAGAAACACGGGCGTTACATTAATCTCAGATTATGCTCTTCAAATTTGTGACTGGGATGCCGAGGATCACAAATAAGATGTGAATAACCATGCAAACCCTCTTGGCAACCTCGATGTCATTTATCATCTCAAATTAATGTACCGGTAATCCACACACACTCCATTAACAATGATATTTTTTTATTTATCCATCACTCAACTTTATAGTCCCAAATTAGTGTGTTGGTTAACCACACACGCTCAACTAACGACATATAAAGAGTGATGTGCGTTTTCATATATTAGCATACATTTCATACTTTGACCTAAAGTAAATAAAGTTGGGATTTATATAAAAATGTTCTGTTACTTTATGGTATCATACTTTTAGAGGTTATGTCTTATCAAACCCGTTCGGCTAAAGACTCTCCACCATACAAGGGATTGGTGGGTGGAAGTGGATACCATTTAACCGTCATTTTATAGGCCGTTATCCTTATACCCCTGTAGAATATGGCTTCTTGAATAAGGCCAACTATTGATTTGACTGATTTGTCTTATATATATAATATATTAAACATTTAATTATATATATAGTATAATGTGTATTTTAAACTTTTCAAAATACTAGGGTTTAAAATCAATTTTCGAATTAAACAATTAATATTTAATTAGTTTTAAACTAAATGATGATTTAATCTTTTATCTTAATTTAACAGTTAATTAAATAAATTTAAATCATATTATTTACCAATTAAACAATTAATTAAATAAATTTCTATCATATGGATTAAATAATTATTTACTAATTAAACATTTAATTAAATAATTCAAATTTAATCCTAATCTCTTAGCCTTCTAGTTTTCGAAAAGGGGTTGCGACACAACTTGTTGCTTGTTTACCCGCTACGTTTATGTAAAACTTTCTTCTTTATTTAATGTTTTAATTAATTTTGATCATTTTAAAATTTTTCGAAAAAGGATGGGGTTTATCAAGTTTTAATTATTCAACATTTAAGCCATATTAAAATAATAAATAAGGAAACTAGAAACCCTAGGGATATACATATCAATTTTTGAAAATAAAGGGATAGTGGCTAGGGTTTTAGAAAACCCTAGCGAAGTCGAAATTTAAGCCTTTAGGGTTTAATTTCCATAAACCCTAATTTTGATCAATTCATTTTAATGCTCGATCAAATAGAAAACTAAGGCTCTGATACCACTGATGGATTTTCTAGGTTATAAAATCATGTGGCTGAAAAACTCTTAAACCCTTAAGTTCACATGCAACCTAAAAATGATCTATGTTTTCTCTACTGATAGCAACTGACTATGAATATCAAGAAACCTTAGGAAACCCTAGTATAATCAAATTTTACAAAAGGTTTAGGGTTACATACATTTTGATTAATATAACAATTAATCAAGCAAAATCTTCTTTAACTTCCTTGGAAAGCAAGCACCAAATACTTGGATGTCTCTAATGGCTTGTACCCAAAACCCTAACACCTATAAGACTTTGATAGAGGGGATATGAGAGCAAAATTTCGGCTCTTGTATGAGGGAGGTGATGGATGAAATTAGGGAACCCTTAAGGGGGTATTTATAGGTAAATAAGGAAGCTTAAATAAGGCAAGTAGCCCTAGATAACCCTTATCCATTTTCTTGCTCCATAAGGCTCATAGAAACCCTAGGAAGCCTTCAACCCCTCCCTCCCCCCCGCCCCCCTTATGGGAAGGTTCTGGAAGCCTTCAATGCTTAACTTTTTAATGTTGTCGTCTTTAGTCCCTGCACTTTCAATTCATCTAATTAAGCACAAAATTAATTCTAATTAATTTTTGATTGATTCTTAATTAATAAATACAATTTCTATTTAATATATTAATCATATAATATATTAATAAATTATTTATTTTGATTTCTAATTAATTTATTAATCATATAATAAATTAATAAATTAGTCGCTCTCTCCAAAAGTCATTCATATAATATATTAATAAATTATTTATTTTGATTTCTAATTAATTTATTAATCATATAATAAATTAATAAATCGGTCGCTCTTTCCAAAAGTCATTTTAGTTACTAGTTATGAGGGCAATCCAAAAATGACTTTGCTTTTAATTCAAGAATATACCAATTTAGTTATTGCCTTAAACACTCTAATCCAACACTTCATTCCTACGTTCAACGTAGCACAATGCTACGCTCATCGTATATTGTTCACATAACTAACTTTTTGGTTAAGCTCTTAATCTGTTGCGCCAAAATCCCAAACTTTCCAGAAGTTTAATATACTAAAAAAGGAGTCATAAAAACCGAAACTTTATGGACATGCATGTCCTATACCCTTTTAGGTCAAAATGGTGAAAATAGGACCTTGAACCCAAACATGACACCAAAACAAGTCCAAACTCCAGATCCAAAAGATAGAACACTCCAAGGATATTCAACAATCATAAAGTTGAAAGCTTTATCTAAAGTTCTTCCTTTAACTCCAACCAAAACCACAAAAATAGACTCAAAGACCATAATATGTAAGATCTAGAAAGCTTGAATAATAAATTTGGGAGCTTGATGACTTACATCCACAAGATGCACGAGAAGTTGGATCTATTCTAGAGACACTCACTCAAGCTCCAAAGAATAGTAAACTTCCTTGAACACTCTCAAAAAGGCACCCACAACAAACAAAAGGGGAGAGGAAAGGGAAATGGAGGCTAGGGTTTCATTCTCTAGAGGATAAAGGTTGATCCATAGAAGCCCTAAAGATGCTTAGAGCACAAACCCGAAATCTAGGGTTTTATGCAAATAGCCGCGCTACGCTTAGCGTAGACATACCTACACTCAACATAGCTCACCTATGCTCAACGTAGGAACATAATCCTGAAATTCATCATTTTATACTAACAAAGGGCATCTCAGAAAACGGATGCTACACCACATACCACAATGGTGTCGCGGTGTTTGCAGTTGCAAAAATGCTCAAACTAGGATTTTCCATGTCTTTGCTAAACCCATTCCCAGCGGTTTTATGAATTGATGAAAAGTAACAATAATAATATTTATTGGTATTTTTTATTTTTATAAATAATATAATTTTTTTAGTATAAATTATATAATTTTTATTATGTAATATTCAACATAATTCCAAATATTTTAATCTTCGTAATGATATATATTTGTTTAAATTCGACACAACATATATGACATATTTTTGTCTGTTTTTTTGTACATCTTTATAAATTATGTTTATAAATCGTTATAAAGTGTGTACTTTCTATTACATGATACATGATATAAATCAAAATGTATCATTGAGACTAAAGTTGTAAACGAACTGTACGAACAAAAAAAATAGTTTGTATATGTGCGTTTGTTTAAGTTATCCAACTAAACGAATGAGTTTTCTTGTTCACGTTCGTTTGTTTAACAAATTACTTTGTTCATGTTGGTTCATTTATGTTCGTAAACATGATAAACAGACATAAACAAACACAATTGAACATATAATATAATAATGTAATAAAAAAATGAATATAAATTGTCACACCCCAAAACCAGAATGGCGGAAACGTTCTGGGGTGGAGGACGTCATGTATAGCATCACAACCAATGTATAATAGCAATCATAGCAACACAACCATTACATTGAATACTTAAATAAAAATGTTTACATCAATTTGGAAATTGTCAGAAACTTGTTTGAATTACATTGTATAGTTTGTATGAATATAAACATTAAACTCTTATTGCTCCAACTCCTCAAAAACCCAGCAGGTACCTGTCTACTGATTTCCTGAGAATACAAGCAGTTTAAAATATCAGCATAAAGCTGGTGAGTTCATAAGCAGTAGTTTGTAATGAAAACTTGTTGATGAGCTAGCAGAAATGTTTGTATAGTTTCTAGAAAATCCGATATTTTCCTTTAGTGAAAATGTGGCATTATCAGTTCTGTAATAAACCATGAATATCTGTAGGTTTCCAAGAAAATCCGATATTTTCTTTGGTGAAAATGTAGCGTTATCGCTTCCGTATAAAACCATGAATGTTCGTTACTGAAAACTGTAGTGATATGCGAAAATACTACCTCATGTGACTAGCTAAAGCTAATCATGAAGTATAAGTATTTTGTATGTGAAGCCATTGCATAATTGGTTCTGTTTGAAAACCCTGGCTTTGGCCAGTATACGTAGTGTGTTTTAGTTCTATTTTATATAGATAAAACCGTTGAAGAGTGTCAGATTGTAAACTAAAGGTGAGTTATACATAATGTGAGTCGTATAACCATGCTTGATATGACTAGAGACCTTTCCAACGTTCTTCAGGCGTCGAGTTAAATGGCATTTGTCACCCTGGGCATGCCTGCCCAACTGTAGCTAGCAGTTCGGGTGTGGGATTGTCAGTCCCGAATAGATCTATTCACAAATCTCACGCTCTCCCTCCAGGAGACTCTGGTTATACTATGATAGGATTTATCCCTGTACACCTAAGGGTACAGTATTGAAGTAGTGCCTCACAGTATCGTACAATCTAGTTTACATGTAGTGTAGTAGCGTTCTACCATAGTGAAAATCCGTATGTATACCGTGTATAGTGATATTTATAGTGATAACGTAGTGATGTAAACTGTAAACTATTCATGTCTTAGTGCACATGCAGTGAAAATTCATGTACTTTTCATATTTAGAAAATCCCAAACTATACTGATTATAGTTTGCATGTATAACGTAGTGAATAGCGAATCCGGAAAACTATGCAATTTTAGTGAAAACGACCCTTATGCTCAACACAGTACAAAAGGGTTAATATGTGAGAATTGCATGAGTTTTGAAAGCATTTATGTTTAGCTTATATCCCCCCCTGAAAGCATTAAAAACACGGAGAAATTAGGGGTATGAACTCACCTCGGGTAAGTGGTTTGATTGAAATATCGATACGAAGAGCCGGGTGTTCAAGTGAAGCCTTGAACACGATTCGATCCTAATAGCATGCAATGACACATAAACGAGTCAATGAAGGTACTTCACCACTATATGTGATGGAAAACCACTCTAGGGACTTGAAACTATTTGCACCAAGTGATAGGACCTTGTAGGATGGAGTGTAGGGGGGTATATGGTCACCTAGAGTGTGTGTACGGCCATGAGTGTGCGACCCAATGGGTGTGCGGCCGTACACTCATGAAATGAGGTGTCTTCGAAGTGTTCTCAAGGTCCCTACTCACATCCACTAAGTGTTCAAGGTCTATACTCAATTGTAGTGCAAGATAATGGTCCTAGAAGTGGGTTTATGGTCCTAGAATGGGTGTATGGTCGCACACTTAGGTGTGCTGCCGCACACTTGGAGTGTGCTGCCGTACAAGGGTGTGTGCGGTCGTACACCCCTCAAAACGATGCCCAAAATGTCCATTCCAAGGTGCAACAAGGCTAGGGGCATGTCTACATCGATTATGGAAGTTAAACTCTCACTTTGGAGGGTGTTTTAAGGGTGTGCGGCCACCCTAAGAGGGTGTGCGGCCGCACTCACTTCCAAACACGAAGAACATGTCGTTTTTGCACACATAGAGCTTGGATAGAGTGGTCTTTCATGGATTGTAAGTTAGAGGAAGAAGTACTCACGTTTTTGAAGCTTTGGTAGGTTTGAAGAAACTTGAGAGGAAATGAGGTTGTGTGATGCCAAGGTGCTAAAGGAATGAAAGGAAGGGGCTACCCTTTATATAGGGGTAAAGGTGCTGCCCAAAAGTGAGTGTGCTGCCAAGGGAGTGGGTGTGCGGCCGCACACCCATGTTTACGGCCGTACACTCCTCCAAGAGGTGTGTATGGCCCGATTTTCTCACTATTCAACACTCTGACTCATTCCTAAACTCAACCTTGGTTATATACAAGCTTAGAACACTTAAATGAACCCTTAAATAGCACCAAAAATCAGCAAAACAAGTTGAATATTGATTGAATTGACTAAGTGTACAAGATTGAAGTTTCCGGGTTGTCACATCATCCCCACGTTAGAGGGAATTTCGTCCAGAAATTCAAGAGTAAAGCACAGTCATGAACTTGGAAAGAGATGGGGATACTTTTGCTTCATTGAATCCTCGCGCTCCCAAGTGAATTCAGGACCCCGCTTTGATTGGTTTTATGCATAAGAAACAATCATATGTGCTCATACAAACCCTAATGCTTGGATCTAGGTTTCTCTATTGTACATGCTTTGAATCCAAGTCTTGCAAACCCTAAACTAGCATACATATTATCAAAATAACAAACAACATCAGATCTAGATGTTTACCTCTTCAAATAGCTTGAATCTTCTTTGCTTGAGCTTAGAATCACAATTGTAATTCCTCTAATGGATCACAAAAACCAAGTAGCAAAAAGGCAATAAGAGAGAGGAGGGAGGATGCTAGAAATCGGCCTAGGGTTTCTCTTGGAATAATGTCTAGCTGATTTCCATAGCCTAGGGGCCATATTTATACTTGCAGGCTACTAGGGTTTCAGTCTAAACCCTAATGGACAGCTTAGCCACCAAGCAGCCCAAGGAACCTTCTGGAATAGGGCCTTGGACGAAATATGATGATCCTTTCATCATATTTTCGTTCCCCCTCTAGTCCATTAGGTTTCCTTGCCCAAAATCCAACTATCACACATTTGACAGTTTATACCCCTTTATTTAATTAATCTCTTTTAGTCACCAAATTAATTCCTAATTAATTTATGACTAATACTAATTAAATAAATATGATTTCTCCTTTAATATATTATTCTTATCATATACTAATAAACCATAATATCCTCTCTCTCATATCAAATTACCTTGTCAAGTTGCTTTGGTGAAGGCAACCTAGAAGGACCATGCACAACCGGGTCAAGTACATACCAAATATAGTTACGGGCTTAGACACTAATCCAACAGTCTCCCACTTGAATAAGTCTAGTAACTATATCTCACATACGTCTTCAGAATCCGATTAGCAATCGTAGCTCTTATACGCTTCTGTCACTCTGATCAAAATCATGTCCTTCAGATAAGGGATCGTATAATCCTCTGTTCTAGATATCATGCAGACAATACTTATTGTCTAGCATTTTGTTTCTCGATCTCTGATTCGTTCGACATAGAGTTCAGTTGAACACATCAACATCATCCTGACCGGGCCCGGCACATAAGTCAAACCAAATCATCGAGTGGCCAAGATATCGCTTTTATCCTCTTAGAATAAAAGGAACAGATAAACTTCGACTTATATGCTCTTATTATCTACTAGCTAAGTTACACACAATAATACGTTTTATAACATCAAGTTACTGATGCGTTTTCGTATTATCAATATATAATCAACTAGCAAACAACAACCATATCTCTAGGTTTTAAGATTATATGATATTATCATCTTGCGATCACTTATGATAACATTCAAGAAGTGATACTAGCAAGTGCGGGTTTATTCCAATGCTCAAAACATATTTCATAAGCACTCATAAACTTTGCAGCAAACCTTTGCTATGTCTAAAACCTTTTAGACAATCTACAAACTAATTTATGACAATCTTCTTTCATATCTACTTCCAACATATGATCGATTGTGGACTGTTCGAATAATCTTATTATTCAGGAAGTCAAAACATGCAAAATTGAAACAATAGATAAATAATCAACATAGGATAGTAACTTTCTTATAAATAAAACACCTTTATTTAATCATCAAATGTTGAATATAAAACTATCTATTACAAGTTTCCTACCTATCTAATCTAAACTAATATCGTCCTTTAGCCCAATGCTCCTAGCGTGCTTCAAATGCTTGACCCTACTCAGTCCCTTCGTAAGGGGATCTGCTGAGTTATCTTCTGACGATACCCTCTTCACAACGAGGAGTCCCTCTTCTACCCGATGTCTAATAAAATGATATTTCCTGTCGATATGTCGAGATCTGCCATGATCCCTTGGTTCCTTGGTCAAGGCAACCGCTCCTTCATTATCACAGAAAATTTCCATGGGCTCCTTTATGGTTGGCACAACTCCAAGGTCTCCTATGAAGTTCTTCAACCATATAGCCTCCTTTGACGCTTCGCTTGCCGCAATGTACTCCGATTCGCACGTTGAATCAGCTACGGTCTCTTGCTTGGAACTCTTCCAAGTCACTGCTCCTCCGTTCAGGGTAAAGACCCAGCCCGACTGTGATCGGTAATTATCCCGATCTGTCTGGAAACTAGCGTCAATGTACCCTCGCACCCTTAAGTCATCACTCCCACCGAGGACTAGAAACCATTCCTTGGTCCTTCGTAGGTACTTAAGAATATTCTTGACAGCAATCCAATGTGCTCTACCGGGGTTCCCTTGATATCTGCGGACCATGCTCAAAGCGAAAGCCACATCAGGGCGAGTACAGGTCATAGCGTACATAATCGAGCCAACTGCGGAAGCGTAAGGTACTCGACTCATATCTGCTATCTCTGCCTCTGTACTTGGGCTCTGAGTCTTACTCAGTTTGGTATTGCATTGGATTGGTAACTCCCCTCTCTTGGAATTTTCCATACTAAAACGTTTTAGTACCTTTTCCAAATATGTATCCTGACTGAGTCCTATCAGTCTCTTACTTCTATCTCTCACTATCCTTATTCCCAGAATATATGCAGCTTCTCCGAGGTCCTTCATAGCGAAACACTTCCCAAGCCAGGACTTTACTTCCTGCAAGGTTGGGATGTCGTTTCCTATGAGTAGTATGTCATCGACATACAATACGAGGAAGCTCACTATACTCCCACTGGCCTTGACATACACACATGACTCATCCTCGTTTCGTAGAAAACCAAACTCTTTGACTTTCTCGTCAAAACAAAGATTCCATCTGCGAGATGCTTGCTTTAATCCATAAATGGATTTCTCAAGCTTGCATACTCTATTTGGATGCTTCGCATCGACGAAACCCTCTGGCTGATTCATGTAAACATCCTCAGCCAACTTCCCATTTAGGAAATCGGTTTTTACGTCCATCTGCCAGATTTCATAATCATGAAACGCAGCTATTGCGAGCATTACCCTAATAGACTTTATTTTGGCAACTGGCGAAAAGGTCTCATCATAGTCAACTCCAGGAGTTTGAGTAAAGCCCTTTGCGACCAATCGCGCTTTATAAGTGTGCACTTTCCCATCCATGTCTGTCTTCTTCTTGAAGACCCACTTGCACCCGACCGTCTTATGACCTGGTACATTATCAACCAAATTCCAAACTTAGTTGTCATACATGGATTGAATCTCGCTGTCCATTGCCTCTTTCCATTTATCAGACTTTGGGCCTACCATGGCTTCCTTGTAGCTATTAGGTTCGTCCAGATTTACTAGTGTACTATCACTAATAAACGTATCCCCGTCAGTAGTAATATGGAAACCATAAAACTGGGGTGGAACAACAACTCTACTTGAACGTCTGAGAGGTAAGGACTGGTCAATTGGTTCAACAGGAGTTTCCTCCTTAGGTTGCATGCCAGTGTCAGAGGTTCCTTCATCTCCTGACTCTTGAAGCTCTTCAAGGTCAATCTGACTCCCACTGTCTCTTTGACTTATGAATTCTCTCTCTCTAAAAACCCCTCTCCTAGCAACAAAGACAACATTGTCACTTGGTCTATAGAAGAGATAGCCAAAAGACTTCTGTGGGTAGCCGATGAAATAACACTTCTCACTACGAGGTTCTAGCTTGTCGTGAGTCTCTCGTCTAACGAAAGCTTCACAACCCCAAACCTTGATATGTGCTAACGAGGGAGCTTTCCCCGTCCACATCTCGTGAGGTGTCTTGGTAACCTTCTTGGTGGGAACTAAGTTAAGGATATGGGCGGCAGTCTCTAAGGCATACCCCCAGAATGAGATTGGTAACGAAGCACGACTCATCATAGAGCGAACCATGTCCAACAAGGTTCGATTACGTCTCTCAGCCACACCATTCAATGGTGGCGTTCTAGGAGGCGTCAATTGTGAAACTATTCCGCATTCTTTTAGATAGTCGTGAAATTCAAGACTTAGGTACTCTCCTCCTCGATCAGATCGAAGCATCTTGATTTTCCTGCCCAACTGATTCTCCACTTCATTCTTTAACTCTTTGAACTTTTCAAAGGTTTCTGACTTCTGTTTGATTAAGTAGATATATTCATATCTGCTATAATCGTCTGTAAAAGTCACGTAGAAGCGACAAGCGTCCCTTGTGGTGGATCTAAAGGGTCCACATACATCTGTATGTATGAGATCCAATACACCCTCACCCCTTTCACATGAGCCAGTAAAGGGTGACTTGGTCATCTTCCCAAGCAAACAAGACTCGCACACGTCATCGTCCCTAAGGTCGAATGACTCCAAGACTCCATCCTTTTGGAGTTGGGCTATGCGTTTCTTGTTAACATGGCCAAGGCGACAATGCCACAAGCATGCTTTGTCCAAACTTGTGGACGAATCAATATTCAAAACATCATTTCCTAAATTACCAATAACTAACACAGATTCATAAATCCCATTACAAGGTAATGCATTGAAATAAAAGACACCATTCAAATAAGCATTAATAGAACCATTACTATTATCAAACGAATATCTGAAACCTTGTCTAAACAATCCATGAAAGAAATGATGTTCCTTGCCATATCTGGCGAATAGCAACAATTATTTAAATCTAGTCCTAACCCATTACTCAACACTAAGGAATAAACTCCGATCTTGGTTACTGGTGAAGACTTCTTGTTTCCCATGATCAAGCTTATCCTTCCATGCTCCACTTCCCTACTTTTTCTTAGCCCCTGCAAATCAGAACAAATGTGGTAACCACATCCTGTATCAAGGACCCATGAAGTAGCAAGTGATGAGTTATTAGATTTAATTAAATACATACCTGCGAAGGTGGGCTTTATCTTCCCATCCTTGATATCCTGTAGATACTTGGGGCAACTTCGTTTCCAGTGGCCCTTCTGGTGGCAGTAGAAGCACTCTGCTTCCTTGGGGTCAGAAGAGGGTTTAATAGAACCTGCTTTGGTCCCACTAGAAGAGGAACCATCTTGGGTCTTACCCTTATGGTGGCTCTTGGAAGGAGCCTTCCTCTTCTTACCCTTTCCTTGGCTAATTGCCAATACAGGACCAGTTACAGTAGAGGATGATGCAACAGATTTGTCCTTGAGGTTGCTCTCAGCTGTCCTCAGGAGCCCTTGGAGTTTACTCAGGGTGACCTCTTCCTTGTTCATGTGGTAGGTCATCCTGACTTGGTTGTAGCAGGAAGGCAAGGAGTGGGGGATGATGTCGATAGCCAAATCCTCATCAAACTTAACATTAAGTTTGTGAAGACGATCAACATACCTTTGCATTCTTTGCAAATGAGATGTTATAGATTCTCCACTTCCCATCCTAGCAGTGATCATGTTGGTGATGATCTCATAGCGCTCTTGCCTCGCGCTCTGGTGGTACCTGTCCAACAAATCTTGATGCATTTCATATGGATACATGTCCTCATAGGACTTTTGGAGTTCGAGGTTCATGGTGGCCAACATAATGCAATGAACTTTCGTTGCATCACGCTCGTGGGCCTCAAAGGCGGCCAGCTCTTCAGGAGTAGCTTCTTCTGGGTTAATCTTCTCTAGCTTCTCGTCGAGGACATATTCTTTGTCCTCGTAGCGAGTTATCATGCGAATGTATCTCATCCACTCGTTGAAGTTCGAGCCATCAAATGTCACCTTTTGACACAGGTTCATCAACGAGAACGACCCAGAAGTGTTGTTGTTTGCGTTTGCATTAGACATCTGAAATAGAAAGGAACAAGGTTTGATTAGAAATGAATCCCCAATTAAACACCCAAATGAGAAATTAGGGCTAGGATCCAACAACATTATATACAACTTAGAAAAGGGATGCCGTAATCTAAAAGTAAATAATATTGAAGGTAAGTGAATGACGATTCACTAATTTTCACCATGCAAAACGAAAAGAATTAAGTTTTAAATGTATTTGAAAATTCCTAGATTTCTTTTGAGATTCATTGAACATTTCAATGGCATGTTTAAATCTCGATATGCACTTCAGATTTGCGACTGGGATGCCGAGGATCGCAAATAAGTTTGTGAATAACCATGCGAATCAACATGGTGCACCCAATGTCTTCATCACCTAATCAATGTGCTGGTTAGCCACACACGCTCCATTGATCTATGATAAAACCTCGAGCCACCCTTTGTCACCAATGTCAATCCCAAATTAGTGTGCCGGTTAACCACGCACGCTCCACTAACGTTTGACAGGGGTACAAAGTGTAATTCCATGGAGTAGCATCATTTTCACATTTTACCCTAAAGTAACTAAGATTGGGAATTTATAAAACAATGTAGTTACTTTAATATTTCCATTATACTTATAATGATGAATTAAATGCCCTATCCTATCCGTTCGGCTAACGACCCTCCACCAGTCAAGCAAGCGGTAGGTGTGAGTGTACACCCATTAAACGCCATTTTATAGGCAGCAACCTTATACCCACCTTATAGAGTGGCTTCGTGAATGAGGCCTACTAGCGATAAGACTAGCTTATTCTTATACATATATATTAATTAATCTTGTAATAATATAATAGCATAAGGTTGAATTTTAAACTTGTAAAATTCTAAGGGTTTGAAATTTAAATTATTCAAATTAAACTTTTAATCACAAAATTCAAATTTCAAAACTTGAGGGCAAGTTTTGAACTTTTCAAAACATAAGGGATCAAATAACACATAATTTAAATTAAACAATTAATTTCATAATTATCTATATTTGATCTAACTTTATTTAGTCATTAGATAATTACCAAATAATTTTAAATAATCCATATTTATCATATAAACAACCAATATTCAAAAGATTTGAAATTATCTATTGTTTTGGCAAGGATAATCATTTAATTAAGATAAAATTCGGATTTTAACTTCAAAAAACGATTTAGGCATTGTATCCAAGTCAAAACAGCAACTAAATCCCGAAATATCCTCTGTCTGACGCTCGAACTCGCCGAGTCAGCTCTGAACTCGCCGAGTAGGGGCCAACTCGCCGAGTCCAGATACTGACTCGCCGAGTTGAGTCGGGCAGAGGCAAAAAACTCGATTTTCAGCAAGCAAAACAGTTAAGCATCACATACAATTGAAACCAATCAAGGCTCTGATACCACTGATGGGTTTTATGCATAAGAAACAATCCTATGTGCTCATACAAACCCTAATGCTTGGATCTAGGTTTCTCTATTGTACATGCTTTGAATCCAAGTCTTGCAAACCCTAAACTAGCATACATATTATCAAAATAACAAACAACATCAGATCTAGATGTTTACCTCTTCAAATAGCTTGAATCTTCTTTGCTTGAGCTTAGAATCACAATTGTAATTCCTCTAATGGATCACAAACACCAAGTAGCAAAAAGGCAATAAGAGAGAGGAGGGAGGATGCTAGAAATCGGCCTAGGGTTTCTCTTGGAATAATGTCTAGCTGATTTCCATAGCCTAGGGGTCATATTTATACTTGCAGGCTACTAGGGTTTCAGTCTAAACCCTAATGGACAGCTTAGCCACCAAGCAGCCCAAGGAACCTTCTGGAATAGGGCCTTGGACGAAATATGATGATCCTTTCATCATATTTTCGTTCCCCCTCCAGTCCATTAGGTTTCCTAGCCCAAAATCCAACTATCACACATTTGACAGTTTATACCCCTTTATTTAATTAATCTCTTTTAGTCACCAAATTAATTCCTAATTAATTTATGACTAATACTAATTAAATAAATATGATTTCTCCTTTAATATATTATTCTTATCATATACTAATAAACCATAATATCCTCTCTCTCATATCAAATTACCTTGTCAAGTTGCTTTGGTGAAGGCAACCCAGAAGGACCATGCACAACCGGGTCAAGTACATACCAAATATAGTTACGGGCTTAGACACTAATCCAACACGCTTGGCATTCCAACGGACCTTCACTATCGGGATGCGACTCTATTTCGTACGCTTGACTTCCCGATCCATGATTTCGACAGGTTCTTCCACGAAGTGTAGACCTTCGTCCAATTCGATCTCATCGAGAGGAATCACAAGTGCCTCGTCGGACAGACACTTCTTTAGGTTCGACACGTAGAAGACAGGATGGATGTTGCTGAGTTCTCGCGGTAAGTGTAGTTTGTATGCTACGGGACCGATCCTAGCAAGGATCTCAAATGGTCCAATGTACCTTGGGTTTAGCTTTCCACGTTTTCCGAAACGTATCATGCCTTTCCAGGGTGAGACCTTCAGGAGGACGCGGTCACCAACCTGGATTTCCAAGGGTTTTCGTCTCTTATCGGCGTAGCTCTTTTGTCTATCCCGAGATGCTTTCAGTCGCTCTCGGATTTGTACGATCTTTTATGTTGTCTCTCGGATGATTTCAGGTCCAGTGAGAGTACTGTCAAGGTCTTGACCCCTGGCTAGCTGCGTGTCACCCACTTCAGCCCAACACAGAAGGGATCTGCACTTGCGGCCATAGAGGGCTTCAAACGGCGCAGCCTTGATGCTGGTATGGTAGCTGTTGTTGTAGGAAAATTTGACCAAAGGAAAATGAGTGTCCCATGACATACCGAAGTCGATGACACATGCTCTCAACATATCTTCCGATGTCTGGATTGTCCTCTCACTCTGACCATCTGTTTTAGGATGATAAGTTGTGCTCATATCTAACTTAGTTCCAAGTGCCTTCTGAAGCGATTGCCAGAATCTTGAGGTGAACCTGCTATCTCGGTCAGAGATAATGGATACAGGTACCCCATGAAGGCGAACTATCTCTTGAATGTAGATCCGTGTAAGTCTCTCCATCTTGAAGTTTTCTTTGATTGGCAGGAAGTGGGCGGATTTAGTCAATCGATCGACAATCACCCAGATGGCGTCGTGCCCACTCGGGGATCTAGGTAACTTAGTGATAAAATCCATTGTTATCATTTCCCACTTCCACTTAGGTATTTCTGGCTGCTGAAGTAAACCTGAGGGCTTCTGATACTCCACCTTCACCTGGGCGCAAGTCAAGCACTTGCACACGAAGGTTGCAATTTCTGCTTTCATGTTTGGCCACCAATAGAGCTGCTTGAGATCCAAATACATCTTATCTGAACCTGGGTGAATGGAGTATTTCGTTTTGTGAGCCTCATTCATGACAACCTCTCTGTACCCACCAAACTTTAGGGTCCAGATCCGGTTCATGAAATAGTACACTTCGTCTCCCTTAACCTCTAAGTTCTTGTCCATTCCCCGAAATGCTTCATCCGCCACTTTCTCTGGTTTCAAGGCTTCCTGCTGAGCCTCTCGGATTTGTGCGGATAGATGGGAACGAACGGTCATTGTCAATGCCTTTACCATTCGCCCTGAATACTCCTTTCGGCTAAGGGCATATGCTACCTCATTGTCCTTGCCGGGATGGTAGCGAATTTCGCACTCGTATTCACTGAGTAGCTCTACCCATCGTCGCTATCTCATGTTTAACTCCTTCTGATCAAAGATGTGCTGCAGGCTCTTATGGTCGGTGAAGATAGTGCACTTGGTTCCATAGAGATATTGTCTCTAGATTTTCAATGCAAAGACCACTGCTCCCAACTCTAGGTCGTGAGTTGTGTAATTGACCTCGTGTGTTTTTAACTGCCTCGAGGCATAGGCAATGACCTTTCCTCGCTGCATGAGCACACAGCCTAGGCCCTGATTGGATGCATCACAATAGACCACGAAGTCTTCCGTCCCTTCGGGCAAGGACAAGATAGGTGCGCTACACAGGGCCTGCTTCAATGTTTGAAATGCAGTGTCTTGCTTGACTCCCCAACTAAAGTTTACACCTTTCTGTGTCAAGGTAGTTAAGGGCTTAGCGATTCTGGAGAAGTTCTGGATGAACCTGCGATAATAACCCGCGAGGCCCAAGAATTGCTGGATTTCGGTGGGTGTCATAGGTGCAGACCAATTCTCTATCGATTTGATTTTGGAAGGGTCTACGTGTATACCTTCCTTGCTAACCACGTGCCCAAGGAAGTTCACCTTCATGATCCAGAACTCGCACTTTGAAAATTTTGCATATAGCTTTTCTGCCCTTAATGTTTCCAGCACCTACCTCAAGTGCTGCTTATGATCGTTCTCACTCCGAGAATAAACAAGTATATCGTCGATGAACACCATCACGAACTTGTCCAGGAAAGGGCGTCATACCCGATTCATCAGATCCATGAATACTGCCGGTGCGTTGGTCAGACCAAAGGGCATCACTACAAATTCGTAGTGTCCATAGCGAGTTCGGAATGCTGTCTTGGGCACATCATTCTCGTGGACTCGCAACTGATGGTACCCTGACCTTAGATCTGTTTTTGAGAAATAACTGGCTCCCTGAAGTTGGTCAAAGAGATCATCGATTCTGGGTAAGGGATATCGGTTCTTGCTGGTCAGCTTGTTCAGTTCTCGGTAGTCAATGCACATCCGAAAGGATCCATCTTTCTTTTTCACGAATAAGATCGGAGCTCCCCAGGGTGAGGAACTCGGCCTTATGAACCCTTTGCTGATCAGCTCATTGATCTGGCTGGATAACTCTTGCATTTCTGCCGGCGCTAAACGATAAGGAGATTTAGCTACAGGAGTAGCTCCAGGGATTAAGTCGATACGAAACTCGACTTGACGCTCGGGAGGAATTCCTGGAAGGTCTACAGGGAAGACATCAGGGAAGTTGCAGACTTCGGGAAGACTCTCGAGGTCTTTACCTTTTTGAGTCTCATCAACAACATGAGCTAGAAACGCATGACATTCCTTTCGCATGTACTTCTGAGCTTTGATGCACGAGATGATACGAAGGTTCGAGCTAAGCTTATCTCCGTAAATCATGAGGGTTTCACCAGAGGGAAGATTGAGACGGATAGCTTTCTCGAAACACAGAATATCAGCACGATTGGAGCTCAACCAGTCCATGCCGATGATGACATCAAAGCTCTTGATGGATACCGGCATAAGATCGACGGGAAAGGAGTGATTGTCGAGGGTAAGAGTACAGCCTATGAATATGTCGTTAGCGCTCTCTTTCTTTCCGTTAGCCATTTCGACGGTGAACGTTTCGGTTAAAGGTTGGGATTTACATTTGATTAGATGCCTGAATGCATGACTAACAAAACTCCTATCCGCACCAGAATCGAAAAGAATGCATGCATAAGAGTTGTCAAGGAGGAACGTACCCGTAACAACGGTAGGATCAGCGACCGCTTCATTCTGGCCCATCGCCAAAACTCTCCTTGTATTGCCACCAGTTGTTACCTGGGGGCAGTTTCTCCTGAAATGCCCAACCTCTCCACATCCATAACAAGCTTGACCCGCACCTGCTCCCGCAGTCTGGTTGGTTGGTTGGGCTGGCACCTTGCAGTATCGAGCTGTGTGACCCTTCTTCCCACAGCTGTTGCAACTCAACTCACGGCAGGGTCCGTGATGATGGAAGTTACACTTGTTGCACAAAGGTAGTTTCCCAGCATAAACACTGATAGGAGCTTGGGTGGTTGGAACAATAGCTGGGGCAGCAGCAGGAGCAGTAACAGCATGAACTGCCACTGTTTGTTGTTTCTTGGAGGGCTCCTGCGAAGACTGACCCTTCCGCTTGTTCCATGATTTCTTCTTCTTCCCACCACTTTCGTTCTGTGGCTCGGGAACAGCTGCCACCTCATCCAGATCGACCCCGTTATCGATCAGCACCTGCGCCAGATCCTTGGCGCTCTCAAATGTAGTTGGTCTAGCAGCCAAGACATTTCCTTTGGTTGGTTGTGTCAGTCCCCATATGTGTTGGATTAATGTCTAAGTCCATAACTATAATTGGTAAGACTTGACCCGACCCGGCATGGTCCATTTGGGTTGCATGGCATCATGCATTTTGATAGACTATAATGAGAGAAATAACACTTAAGGTTGGTTAATATATTATAAGTTCTAATATATTAATAAGGTTATTTAATTAGTATTGATCAAGAATTAATTTGGAATTAATTAAGTGATCAAAAGGAGACTAATTAAATATATGGGTTGATTGTGTAAATCATTCATTCTTATATATGTGGGCTTGTGATCCAAGATTCCTTATGTTGGACTAAGTCCATGGGGTGACCCATGGATACTCCATGGAGGTTAAAATCCATGGAGCATAAGGAATGGGTAAAGTTATGAGTTACATGGTGTAACCCTAATAGCCACCATATAAAAGAATCCCATGGCTCAAGAAATCGTGCACTAATGTGTGAGTGTGAGGGCTAGACGATTTCAAGGAGTGTTCAAGTTTCTCTCAAGTTATTCCAAGTGTATTTGGTGTTGTGTGAACCATTTGAGGTGTCACACTTGGGGCACTAGGCACTCAAGCTTCATGAAGACATTCTACATCAAAGAGGTATGTATTCTATCTTGTTATATTTATTATTTTGTATGCTAGATTAGGATAATACCTTGGATGTTCATAATTGTATATATAATAGAGAAAACATAGATCCAAGGTATTTAGGGTTGCATGTACACTTAGGAGTGTTAGAATGCTCATAACCCAACAGTGGTATTTAGGGTTGCATGTACACTTAGGATAATACCTTGTTTTCTTGTTATACTTGCAAAAGTAGCTGAAAAATCGAGTTGGATGCATATATTCGATTGTTTTGGCTGGAATTGGACTAGGAACATTACCCTAAGATGTTTTTGGACTTATAAACTTGTTTTTGATTGTGGTAATGTTCATGCTAATCCAATTTCTAAGATAATTGTCATAATTTCAAGATTTGTATTAGTTTGTATGTTCATGCTAATTTCTTGAAGATTGATGATTTGAATTATCTTGTTCTTATGAGGTTCTTAGATTAATAGAAAAGTTGTGTGAAATAGTTGTTTTCAATCCATTTTAATCTAAGAGTTGATTCCAAAGTGTGTTTTTGTAACTTGTCCTCAAGTTATATGAAAAGTCACATTTAAGAATCATAAAACTCATAAAAGTTGGCAAAGGTTACAAAATGAAGAGTCTCTTCATTAAATTAAAAAAAAAGTGTAACCTTAATTAGTTCCATAAGTTACAATAAAAAAAAGTTATTTTTTTAATTAATTAGTTTAAAGTCTTCCATAACTTGAAGAGTTTTTTTTTTTTTTTTTTTTTTAAATTAAAACTACTTTAAACTCATAAGTTATGGAATTAATTAGTTTTGAATAGTTTCAAAACTCGCCCTCAAGTTTTGGAATTTGAAAAGTTTTCACTTATGAATACTTTAATTCCAAGTTAGCCCTTAGAATTTTAAAAGTTAAAATTCAACCCTTATACTTTATAATATTATAAGTTAATAATATTTATATATATGTATAAGAGTAAAGTCAGTCTTACCGTTAGTAGGCCTCATTCACGAAGCCGGTCTATAAGGGGGGTATAAGGTTACTGCCTATAAAATGGCAGTTTAATGGGTGTCCACTCTCACCCACCGCTTCCTTGACTGGTGGAGGGTCGTTAGCCGAACGGGTAGGACAAGGACTATAATTCTCCTTTCATTAAAAGTATTAATGATAAATACTAAGTAACTAAACTCTTATTAATACCCAATCTTAGTTACTTAGGAAAATATGAATTTGGTGCTAACCCATGAAATTACACTTTGCACTTTGCTTAAGTCGTTAGTGGAGCGTGTGTGGTTAACCGGCACACTAACCTGGACTTAACAAGGTAGGCAAAGGGTAACTTAATATTTATCATAGTATCGGTGGAGCGTGTGTGGTTAACCGGCACACTGATTAAGGGGTAAATATTAAGGGTACCAAGTATATTTGCATGGTTATTCACACCTTGTTTTGTGATCCTCGGCATCCCAGTCACAAAACCTGAAGGGCACACTCGAGATTGAAACATGCCTTTGAACAGTTCAATGAATCTCAAAGATCTAGGACTTTCAAATCCAATTAAAACCTAATAAATTATTTCGTTTTTCATGGTGGAAATTGGTGAATCGTCATTCACCTACCTTCAAATATTTTATAGCTTGGATTACGGCATCCCTCTTCTAAGTTATAAAATAGTTTGTTGGGTCCTAGCCTTAATATTTCATATTGGGTGTCATATTAAGGACTTTAAATCAACTATCTTGAATATCTCCCAAAAAGATGTCTGGTCTAGACATTTATGATCTTCCCAAATCTCTTGAAACAAGCTTTCCTAAATGAAGATGATGTCCCATGGATATCATACTTCTTTCACATCCTCCAATTATTCTCCCTAACGCACAAGTTCCTAAAAAGTTTAAGGTCACTCAAGCCCTATTGGCAAGGCAAGGTCTAGGTGTGATCACATCTTGGAGATGTAGTCACATATTGACAAGCCGGGAGAGTTGGGTGTCAAAGTATTGAGAAAGTTGGTGGCTCAACTACTTTCTAAGTCACATAGTGAGTTCTTTTGGGAATCCTATGAAACAGACTAAGACAAGACCCTTAATGATCTTATCTATTTGCTAAGATCAACTTCCTAAAACGTTATGGACATTGACAATGATGACATTGGATATCCAGTAAAGCTCTCTCTTCCCAATGGAAAGGGATCGGCCATAGTCAACTCGGTTGACCCAATGGTAAAGAGAGAGGCGAAGTCTGAGATAGTCCCATTATCAAGGGTCCATAGGTAACTATTGCCAAAGGAAGGGGCATTGGTTACGAAGCTGCCAAATTTACCTAAGGATGTTAAAGTCAATAAGTTTGGCTCTACTTCAGGTAAAGTCCATTGTCTAACTCTATTAAGTACATGCTGATTCTGATCGCGAAGATGGATTTCAATCGCATGGTTCGGTGATCAGAATTTTGGGCTATTACTTAAGAGTTATGATATTTATATTGCTTAGGAATAGATAACAACAAGGTTTTCATATGGATTGTAAGGATAAGTTTTTCCGCAAAGTTTTAAAATAAAAGAAAAAGGTTTTGATTTTATTTATTTTAAGTATCCTTACAATGGCATTTGTGAAAAGTTGTTGCTTATAAGATTCCATTGATAGCAATATTGGAAAAATGGATTTGATTCTTTCGGTTGTGGTAGTGTCTAATATTACCAAATAAGGAAAGATTCTCATCACCCAAGGTTCAATTGGACCGAAACTTGGAATCATGCAAGTTGTATAGTATGATGAATGAGAACTTTCAGCTTGGAAAATTAAGACTAATTCCTTATGTGAATAAGGAAAGGACTAAGGGATCGAGTACACATTCTTGTGCACTGGTCAAGTCCACCACAAAAGATCAAGAAGACTATTCGTCATGATTTACTTAAGTTCAGTAAATATGGTTATACTTATAAGTTTAAGTATAAGTCTGTAGCATTGGAGAAGTTTCAATGTGAGACAGAACGAATAAGAAGAATCAAAGTATGACAGAAAGATAAAAGTTTCTCAAATCTGAAAAGATGGGAGAGTATTTTAGTATCATGTTTATGATCATCTTAATGATTAAGATACCATATCACAATTGGTCCTCTAAAGTCATCTTAGTGCATTCTTATGACTAAGAAGAGGAGTCATGAATTGTTGAAATGGTTAAATCAAAAAGATGAGTCATACTTCGTTCCAAAACAATTCTTAGAGTCATACTCCAAGATTGTAACTTGAGTGACATATCTTAAAGAGGGTTTGTTAACACTAGTCAAATGTAAGAGTAAAATGTTATCTACTCTTGTACATTTGAAATTGGTAAGTTGTGATGTTTTGGATAAAACAGAGACCAACTTAGGCTAATTGTGTAAAGTGTTAGTCTTGATAAAGAATCCGCACTATCTCTTGAATATTTGACAAGGGAGTCTTATATGTCAAGAGGACAGTGAGAGTCTTAAAGCTCTTGAAAGTTTCAAGACTTAATCAAGAATAAAACCTAAAGTCCTTCACTAGCACACGACTTGAGGTTTATAACCTATCGTGTTGAAATTTTTGTGCCTATTCAAGTTGGCTTTGCATAGGAGTTCTGAGAGTTCTCAATTGGTTACACAACTACTTGGAAGCAATGGCAGACACCTGAGCTGCCAAATGGCAAAAATTTAAGATTGCACAAGTTTAATCAATATGAGTTTGGATTTGTCACTAACCTTGTCTTGTGATTATGGTTTTGACAAATTCACATGGATAAGAACACATACACTATTAAATCTAAGTGTCATAAGGTTTCTCTCCGATTCATGAAAATGATGGTGAGGAAACACTTTCACTAAGTAGATTTTAGCTAGATAGCAATTGTGATATTTGCATTCTCAAAGTCGTTAGTGGAGCGTGTGTGGTTTACCGGCACACTACATGGACTTGTGAGAAGTGGCAAAGGTCTAAACAATTGAGACTATGATTACGACATCCCTTTTCATAGTTCTAAAATTGTTTAGACACACATGTGAGCTATCTAAGAGAGGTGTATGATTTTGATAAAGTTTTATCAAAACAATCTAGTATCAGAAATCTGAACTTTGGTAAGAAAGTCAGCTGATTTCTGAGTACATGTCAAAGCTAGTGGGAGCATAAGTGTTATGCTAATAATCATCATGTTAGTGGGAGCATGATAATTATGACAAAGGTTGCAAGTTAGCAATGTTAATTATAGAAAACAAAAGTTTCAATTCGTGAGGTTGCAGGGGTTGAAAAAGTTGTTTTGCTATAATTAAGGGAGAGGAAATTATACTTCATTTCAATTCTAAAAAGCTTAGATTGAGATTTTAATCGTATTTAATCAAGGATATATATATGAATTTCATGTTGGAATGGCTCAACATAAGGAAATTCTATATATGGGTCCATTATTTGCGTTCTAAAATTCGATTATGATTACGGCATCCCTTTTCATAATCTGAATTTTGAGAACTTGGCAAATTGAAATGGAAATATTATAGCAAAAGACTGGTTTAGTCTTTATGTGAGACATCATGAATCGTGTCCCATATGCTTCGGATATAGGATCGATTACATGTGCTATATTCATCCTTTCTAAAATTTTCCAAATGCCTGGGGCATTATGAAGGGAAAAGGTCTAGAATTGGATATGACTAAAATGATTAAGCAATTGTCGAGGACAATCTAAGGTTTACCAAAGATTGGTTGCTCAAGGACAGTTGGAAGTATAATGTTAATTCTGGAAGGACCATATTGACATAATCTGTAAGGAGGCAACTCTTGTTCAGAAGTGATAGTCAAAATGGAATATGGAAATGTTTCAAAGTTAGAAATGATTCAATCTGTGTAAGATTAGGAAACTTAATGAAAGAAGGATGTTTCCAAGGAGCTGATCTCCTTTGGAATGCTCTGTAATGATTGTTGTCAAGTCTTTCTGACTTCGTGCATAATCATTAAGAGGATCAATGTATATAAGTTTAGAATCTAACAGATTTCAGTAAATGGCATGAATTTGGAATTCTTGCATTTGCAGTAAGGATTTGGGACTGTGAAAAGAGGATCATTGGAGTGATGTTCAATTGATCTATTTTACAAAGTAAAGATCGTAGACAAACATAGTATGCATACTTGGTGTATGGCATGGCTAGTGTTTAGAAAACATAGTGTACATGCTTGGAGCATGGGACAACTATTGTTTTAAATTCAAGTATAAAGTTGATAAAACCGAAACAATGAATAATGAGTAATCAGTATGGTGATAAATAAAAGTGTTTATTTATATTCATAGGCTTTGATACCATATTTGATTCATTTATTCTTGTGTTTCACTTTGCATGTTTTGACTTCCAGAATAACTAAGTCGCTCTTCCTGAATGATTAAGTTATTCAAACCATCCACAGTCGGTCATATGTTGGAAGTAGATATGAATCAAGACTGTCATGGGTTGGTTTGTAGAGGTCCAAGTTGGTGGACAAAAGTGGTGCTACAACACTCATGAGTGCTCATAAGTTCTGAGTATTGGATTCAACCCGCGCTCATTTGAATCACTTCATGGATTTTATCACGAGTGATCATGAGACGATAATATCTTATATTCTTCAAACCTAGAGATATGAGTTGTTACTATGAGTTGGTTATACATTGATTGCACGAAAACGCATTGGTAACTCGATGTTATAAAACGTACCTTTGTGTATGATTCAACAAGTAGTAGAACAAGCCATATGAGTCGAAGTTTATCCATTCCTTTTACCTTCGGGATAAAAGCGATATCTGTGGGCCCCTCGATGATTTAAAGATGATACATGTGAGTGCTTGGCCAAGCCAGGACTGATTTGATTTGTTCAATCAGTCAGTCATCATGAATCGAAAATCGGGAAATAACAAATGGACAGAGAGAATGATTGATAATCCATGTCTCAGTCCATATGATATCTAGAATGGAGGAATATATGATCCCTTATCTAATGGACAAGTCATTGACAAAGGTCAGAGTTCATCGACAAGGTCAGAGTTCGACAGAAGCTTTTGAGAGCTACGATTGCTGATCGGTTCCTGAAGTCATACGCAATAATAGTTTTAGACTTATCCAAGTGGGAGACTGTTGGATTAATGTCTAAGTCCATAACTATAATTGGTAAGACTTGACCCGACCCGGCATGGTCCATTTGGGTTGCATGGCATCATGCATTTGGATAGACTATAATGAGAGAAATAACACTTAAGGTTGGTTAATATATTATAAGTTCTAATATATTAATAAGGTTATTTAATTAGTATTGATCAAGAATTAATTTGGAATTAATTAAGTGATCAAAAGGAGACTAATTAAATATATGGGTTGATTGTGTAAATCATTCATTCTTATATATGTGGGCTTGTGATCCAAGATTCCTTATGTTGGACTAAGTCCATGGGGTGACCCATGGATACTCCATGGAGGTTAAAATCCATGGAGCATAAGGAATGGGTAAAGTTATGAGTTACATGGTGTAACCCTAATAGCTACCATATAAAAGAATCTCATGGCTCAAGAAATCGTGCACTAATGTGTGAGTGTGAGGGCTAGACGATTTCAAGGAGTGTTCAAGTTTCTCTCAAGTTATTCCAAGTGTATTTGGTGTTGTGTGAACCATTTGAGGTGTCACACTTGGGGCACTAGGCACTCAAGCTTCATGAAGACATTCTACATCAAAGAGGTATGTATTCTATCTTGTTATATTTATTATTTTGTATGCTAGATTAGGATAATACCTTGGATGTTCATAATTGTATGTATAATAGAGAAAACATAGATCCAAGGTATTTAGGGTTGCATGTACACTTAGGAGTGTTAGAATGCTCATAACCCAACAATATGTACCTCTCGATTTTCTTGCTTTCCGGGGTGACCATTCCCGGACAGAGGAGTGCTAAATCACAGAACCTAGCAGTGTAGGTGGCAATGTCAGAACCCTTCATCTTCAAGTTCTAAAGTTCGTGCTCCAACTTTTGCACTTCGCCCCTCGGGCAGTATTCGGCCAGCATGAGTTCCTTCAGTCTTTCCCAACCCATGACATTAGCCACTGGCAGGGTTAGGGTTTTGACTCGACCATTCCACCAGTTCAAAGCTCTGTCCGTGAAGGTGCAGGCGGCGAACTTCACCTTGTTTGCTTCGGAACAGGCGCAAACTTCAAAGATGGATTCAATCTTCTCGAACCATCGAGTCAGCGCGATGACTCCTCCGTTTCCGTCGAAGGACTTGGGTTTTGCGGTCATGAAGTCCTTGTAGTAACACTCCTTTTGATGCCCCTGACTTCCATCTTGCCGTTGGGGGTCGGTTCCACCTCCCGCCCCTCCAGAGTTCACTTGTGCCATTGTTGCGGTTACAGCGGCGGTAACTGCTTCCTGGAACATGACGGGGTCAAACTGGGGTGGTGGTGGTGGCGGCGGAGTGTCGTCCCTTATGTTGGGTCTTGGTCGAGGAGGCATCTTCTTCTAGAAACAATCAGGAAGAAGAGGATGGTAAGTCCTCAAGATATATGAAACATGATATATCTCATTCTGATAATGAAAGCATTCTACCAAGCGATAAGCACAGGAAGGTTACTAATGCAAGAAAGTTATCGCTACGAAATAGATAGGTAGCAACACTAAGAATGAATCTCTTCACCGAATTTGGCTCTAGCAAAATACTCCTATAGTATTTTATGATGAAAGTTTTTGGTAAGTTTTAGGCCTGCTGTAACACCACCGTCACTCCCAAGCACATGTTGGTCATGTTTTGACTGAATATAGTTGATCAGGCTATATTCACCCGAAACATGATTACATAACTGTCCAGGTTTGACCGCAGTGTCCCAACATCCAAATACTTTTTGTGTTGTTCCACTAATGACACAAATTATGTTATGTATGCATGCTCGTATACCTTTTATAAAAATATTTATATTTTTGAAAGTATACTTTTAGTGTAGAGCACTTAGGCCCCTTTAGTGTTTATATTTGTATACCATGTAAGGTTCGGTATACTAGTTCACTATAAACAAGGGCTCTGATACCAATCTGTCACACCCCAAAACCAGAATGGCGGAAACGTTCTGGGGTGGAGGACGTCATGTATAGCATCACAACCAATGTATAATAGCAATCATAGCAACGCAACCATTACATTGAATACTTAAATAAAAATGTTTACATCAATTTGGAAATTGTCAGAAACTTGTTTGAATTACATTATATAGTTTGTATGAATATAAACATTAAACTCTTATTGCTCCAACTCCTCAAAAACCCAGCAGGTACCTGTCTACTGATTTCCTGAGAATACAAGCAGTTTAAAATATCAGCATAAAGCTGGTGAGTTCATAAGCAGTAGTTTGTAATGAAAACTTGTTGATGAGCTAGCAGAAATGTTTGTATAGTTTCGAGAAAATCCGATATTTTCCTTTAGTGAAAATGTGGCATTATCAGTTCTGTAATAAACCATGAATATCTGTAGGTTTCCAAGAAAATCCGATATTTTCTTTAGTGAAAATGTAGCGTTATCGCTTCCGTATAAAACCATGAATGTTCGTTACTGAAAACTGTAGTGATATGCGAAAATACTGCCTCATGTGACTAGCTAAAGCTAATCATGAAGTATAAGTATTTTGTATGTGAAGCCATTGCATAATTGGTTCTGTTTGAAAACCCTGGCTTTGGCCAGTATACGTAGTGTGTTTTAGTTCTATTTTATATAGATAAAACCGTTGAAGAGTGTCAGATTGTAAACTAAAGGTGAGTTATACATAATGTGAGTCGTATAACCATGCTTGATATGACTAGAGACCTTTCCAACGTTCTTCAGGCGTCGAGTTAAATGACATTTGTCACCCTGGGCATGCATGCCCAACTGTAGCTAGCAGTTCGGGTGTGGGATTGTCAGTCCCGAATAGATCTATTCACAAATCTCACGCTCTCCCTCCAGGAGACTCTGGTTATACTATGATAGGATTTATCCCTGTACACCTAAGGGTACAGTATTGAAGTAGTGCCTCACAGTATCGTACAATCTAGTTTACATGTAGTGTAGTAGCGTTCTACCATAGTAAAAAGCCGTATGTATACCGTGTATAGTGATATTTATAGTGATAATGTAGTGATGTAAACTTTAAACTATTCATGTTGTTGGGTCAGGTTTACGGTCAGGTTTATGGCCAAGGGGGTGTTTACGGCCGTAAACAGGTTTACGACCGTAAACCCTGTTTACGGCCCAATGGGTGTTTACGGCCGTAAACCCATTTACGGCCCATGTTTCTCATGTATATATATAGGGGTGAGGGGTGTGAGGAACAGATTAATGAATAGAATAGAAGAGCTTAAGTGTGTGCATTTGAAAGTGTTCTAGAGAGAGAAACTAGAGAGAAGAGAAGAGTTTTAGTGTGTGTTAGTGTGTGTGTGAATCTTGTATCTGGATCTTAATTCATATCAATTCATACAAGATTCATCATCTTCTTCTTCTCCTTCTCTTCTATTTGATCTGACATCATCCAATTGATTGGAATTCCGCACCATCAATTGGATCTGATTGATACACAAGCAGATTAGGGACTTACAATTGGTATCAGAGCTTGGATTGTATCAGTCAATTTCGTCAGATCTGGAGCATATTTGATCTTATTTTTGAAAGATTCTTGCGTTTTTGGATAGATCTCTGAAAATTAAGGGGGGTTTGTTCTTCGTGTTTTTGATAAAAACGGGTTTTTAATCGAGTTTTGGAGCAAAAAGGGGCAAAAATCGTTGTTTTTGGTCGTAACCAGCGAGGCGGCGGCGGCGTTTACGGTCAGCAGCTAGGGTTTCCGAGGTTTACGGTCCGGAGTTTACGGTCTGAGGTTTACGGTCCGGAGTTTGCGGCCCGGCGGTTTACGGCCGGAGTATACGACCCGGAGTTTACGGCCGGTCCTCGGAGTTTGCGGTCCAGCAGCCTCGGTCTTCGCTTCGGAGTTGATCCTCGTACGTCCTCGCATCGCGTCATCGGCCTCGTCCTCGCAGCAGCATCTTCCTTCGCATCTAAAAAAATAGGAAACAGAATTGGGGGTGCCGGGGATCGAACCCGAGTTTCTCGCCTCATTTCTTCATGCGCCTTACCAGCTGATCTAGCTTGCTAGATGGAAGAACACTTCGAATTTTAATTCATAAACACTCCCTGTCGCACCACTTTCGCAAATTTAACACCTTTAACCCCAAAAATCAATTTCTTTCATTTTTAAAATTCCATTTTCAACCAAAAATTTTAGTTTTTAAATTTTGATTTTGATTTTTGATTTTTTACTTAAAATTTTGACTTTGACTTTTAAAGTTTGACCTTTGACTTTAAACTTTGACTTTCTCGTTTAACTTTTAAATTTTCAAATTTAGCTTTTCGCTTTGACTTCTAAGTTTGACTTTTCAAGTTTGACTTTTGAGTTTGACTTTTTAAATTTGACTTTTAAGGTTGACTTTTGAGGTTTATAGTCAAAGGGCATTTTTTTTGGTTTGACTTTTAAGTTTGATTTTGGCTTCTAGTTGTGCTTTTAATGGCTTTTGAGGTCTACGAAGACATGAAAGAGAGTCAGGATATGTTAAGACAAAAATTCAACATGTTCGATTACATTCCTGGAGAAACTCTGGAGGCACAGCTGCAGCGATTCACAACTCTTACTACTGATATGAACATATCTGGGATCTTCTTGACTAAATCTGAGATAAACAAAAAGCTACTGAATGCACTTCCGAAGTCGTGGGATATGAATGTGGTTGTCATCAAGAAGACAAAAGATCTCAATCGTCTTAGTCTTGCTGATATAATTGAAGAACTTGACGCTTTGAATTGTCGAAAAACAATGAGTTCCACAAATATCCCGGTCAATGAAGTTTCATGTTCTCAATCATGTGAAGTTTCATGTACACTATCTAGTGAAGATACGATTAAATTTCTTCGGGAACAAATTGATTTATTAAAAAGAGAAGTTGAGGACCTGAGATATGAAGGATATCAACTCAGGAAAGGACAGAAACCCCTGAAGGCTGAATTAGAAACAAAGATAAAGGACTTTAAGAGAATTCAGCAAGACTACAGTGAAAAATGTGAACATTATGATTATATCAAGAGACATAATGCTGAGTTAATTACTGAGCTTGATACATTAAAAAGGCAATTTGAAACTGCAAATTTTGAATTTAAAAAGTTTGATGTATCAAGCGAAGTAGTTGCCAACATGATAGACCATTGCATGCAATTTAAACATAATCAGTCAAAGGGTTTAGGATACGATAATGTACCTCCTCCTTTTAATCATACATATCAGTATCAACCTTTGTCTAAAGAGGAGATTACCAACGAACCATTCATGGTTTATGGCAAGCCATCTAGTTTTGTTTCAGGAGGATTTATTAATGTTGAAAATGCTAACGTTTCTACTTCCCCTGCAGATCAATCCTTAAATCAATCCAAGCAAGCAGCTGAAGAGAGTGTGTCTGATAGTAAAGTAGCAGAAGATGAGAACAAGGAGAAAACCATTGAACAAACCAACATCTCCTTGAGCTCTGAATCTGTTGCTTCGAACTCAGTTGCTTCTGATCAACCTGTTGTTGAGAAGTACAGGCCACCAAATCAAGTTAAACAGAATGCATGCTGTAACTGTGCGTGTGGGAAAAACAAGAAACAAGGCAAAGATACGCCACCAGGGGCAGGAAGAAACAACTTCCCAGTGAAGAAAAAAACATGCTTTCACTATGGAACACCTGGACACATTGCCCGAAACTGTCCAAATCGCGCATACGTTCCTTACTATACACAAGGGTGGCAGAACGCGCCAAGAGGGAGATACTCCAAAAGAAACCCCTCAAGGTCACGTTCAGACAATGGCGACTGGAACGCGCAGAAGGCCAAGAATCAAACCCACAAGGCCAAGAATCCGAATCCCAAGAACAAGAAGGGAATGCCGGCCAAGAAGCCAAATCCAAGAGATGCTCCCGTGAAGCCAAAATCAAAGTCATCTCAACGGCCGACATCAAGATCAAAAGCAAGTACTGAACCACCCATCAGATCTAAAAAGAAATGGGCTAAACCCAACTACAAATGGGTTCCAAAGGCTCACTCTCCCAAATCAACTAATGACTCTAATATTTCTTCATCTTCTGTTTGTGATAAACAGGATATGTCATGGGAGAGAGTACCGTGCAAGGATGACAAAGGTCGACCCAGTTTCAAAATGGACTGGGTTCCAAAGACTAACTGATCCCGCTCTGTGTCGGAGAAGCTATGGAGGCATATCATCAGACTTCGGTTTGTTGGTAGTGGCTGTTCCAGGCACATGATAGGGGACATCTCTCAATTGTACAACATTCAGACCTTTGTTTGAGAGTATGTGTCCTTTTGCGGAAAAGGAAGAAAGGAAGAGATCACAAACGGGGTTAGTGCTTAATGACATGAAGAATTTTCGGATCTGTTCTGAGACTACGCGTGCTGCTCTCAGACCTTCTGGATGCAAATTCAATCGGTGACTTACGGTTTGAGTTTTCTTCTCTATACTCCTGAGTTTTTCTTAAGCTGATTCGCTTTAAAGACTAATTTTTGTTTTAGGATAGTTTAAATTTGCGCATTTACTTTCGTTTCTCTCCTATGCACAAATTTAGGGGGAGAAATAAAAACAAAACAAAAATTAGAAAAGTTAAAAAAAACATTAGAAATTCAGAAAATCCAAAAAAAAATATATGTTGTTAATGGAATGTGCTTGCATGAGATGTTTTGGGAAGTGATATAATCATGTGATAACAGGCAATCTGAATCTGTGTAAGGGACTGAATCTGAATTGTCTAGGCTCTGTGTTCGATGCGCTGGTAGGCACGAGAGATTAAAATGGACTTGACTAGGCATTAATGAACTTAAGGAATCTAGAGACTTGAAAAATTTTGACCTAGTTAGATCCGTTTAGCCTGACAATACAACGCTCGGATAGGTTGAGCAGGGAGATAAACACGGGAATCTACTGGTTACACTAAAGAACTCGTATCTGGAACTGTGGATTAACTTTTCCTTGATGTGCAGATTATGTCCTTAATCCCGGTATTGATGGGGTGACTGGTGAATTCCAATAAGTTAGGTCTGTAGAAGGTTATATTCTTGCTTTCTATATGTTAGTCATATGTTGCCTCCTCTGCGTGATCGAAAGATCTGACCTGGAATGTAGCATATGCAACTCTATCTCTCTGCATCTTCTATCTATGCAATTCTTTCTATCTGTTAGCCATATACTGTCTCCTTTGCGTGACTCACAATCTGACCTGGTACACAGTATATGCATCATTCTAAATCTATCTTCTCTCTTAATAATTGTCTGCTCACTCAATGTAAGGAGTATTCTGGAAGTCCTTGATTACTGGAGCATATCAGGAAGCGGGAAACATGTTTTGATACAACTAAAACTGAACACTTATAGATTGTCTGTAGATCTCGCTGCTCAATTTAGGTGGACAACAATATCTTTGGTCGTCGTCAGCTGAATAGTCCTTAAGGAATATTATCTAGGAACTTAGGATCACATTGTCTTGTCACTTATAGTATGTCCTAATTTTGTCACAATCTCTCGTGTTTAAGTGGGCCACAATATCGACGATTGACCAGATCTATTCATGAAGGGAGAGGTACTGATAAACGGATAAAGGCTGTCTAAAAACTTTGATCCCAAATCACTCTTAAAGTTAGATATCATTTTTATTTTTGTTAAATTTGTTCATAGTTTCCTTCTAATTTAAATATTAGGGGAGAATTAAAAAAAAATTAAAAAAAAAACAAACAAAAATCAGAAAATTAAAAATCCAAAAAATAGTCTTATTTCTGTTTCAGAAAATATGAAAAATCCAAAAATATTGTGTGCTAAATTTTTCTTTTAGTTTTGTTTTGTCTTGAATAGTGAATTTAGGTAAAGATGAAACTCATGGAGTTTGTGTCGAAGATTTCTGAGCCAAGGCTTAATCCGTGATCATCGAAGAATTCTCATTCGAAGGAGCAAGAAATGAAGATTATTCTTTCTACATTCAATCTTTCAACCCCAGAAGCAAGGTGAAGCTGCAAATGAAGATTATATGACGGATTGCATTGAAGCATCCTCAATCAGTCCGCTGCTATCTTGAACCTGCTGAAGTGATCCAGAAGATTAGTTCTCTCTGATATTCTCTCTGAAGATTCTCAAGCTGAAAGCGCTATCTCTCAAGAATCAGTACAAGAAGCCTCCTCACCCAATGTGCGTTCAATGCCAAATTCTGAAGAAAATCCCAACTGCTCAAGATGAAGTCATTCATTGAAGATTCATATGTTCATCTTGATGTCATGAAGATATCGAAGATTAAAGCTGAAGCCAAAGCTCCCAATGAAGATTAACAAGAAAATCCAGCTACTTTTTAGGGGGAGCTTGTTGGGTCATTTAAGAAAAGAAAAGAAAGCTATAAACCAAGGGGGAGATTGTTGGGTCAAAAATATGGTTTATACTTTGCTTTTCTAGTTGATTGTAATTTTCTATAATATTTTATGAGTTTACGGTCAGGTTTATGGCCAATAGGGTGTTTATGGCCGTAAACAGGTTTACGACCGTAAACCCTGTTTACCGCCCAATGGGTGTTTACGGCCGTAAACCCATTTACGGCCCATGTTTCTCATATATATATATATATATATATATATATATATATATATATATATATATATATAGGGGTGAGGGGTGTGAGGAACAGATTGATGAACATAATAGAGGAGCTTAAGTGTGTGCATTTGAAAGTGTTCTAGAGAGAGAAACTAGAGAGAAGAGAAGAGTTTTAGTGTGTGTTAGTGTGTGTGTGTGTGAATCTTGTATCTGGATCTTAATTCATATCAATTCATACAAGATTCATCATCTTCTTCTTCTCCTTCTCTTCTATTTGATCTGACATCATCCAATTGATTGGGATTCCACACCATCAATTGGATCTGATTGATACACAATCAGATTAGGGACTTACACATGTCTTAGTGCACATGTAGTGAAAATTCCTGTACTTTTCATATTTAGAAAATCCCAAACTATACCCATTATAGTTTGCATGTATAACGTAGTGAATAGCGAATCCGGAAAACTATGCAATTTTAGTGAAAACGACCCTTATGCTCAACACAGTACAAAAGGGTTAAAGTATGAGAATTGCATGAGTTTTGAAAGCATTTATGTTTAGCTTGTATCCTCCCCCTGAAAACATTAAAACACGGAGAAAGTAGGGGTATGAACTCACCTCGGGTAAGTGGTTTGATTGAAAGATCGATACGAAGAGTCGGGTGTTCAAGTGAAGCCTTGAACACGATTCGATCCTAATAGCATGCAATGACACATAAACGAGTCAATGAAGGTACTTCACCACTATATGTGATGGAAAACCACTCTAGGGACTTGAAACTATTCGCACCAAGTGATAGGACCTTGTAGGATGGAGTGTAGGAGGGTTGTATGGCCACCTAGAGTGTGTGTGCGGCCATGAGTGTGCGGCCCAATGGGTGTGCGGCCGTACACTCATGAAATGAGGTGTCTTCGAAGTGTTCTCAAGGTCCCTACTCACATCCACTAAGTGTTCAAGGTCTATACTCAATTGTAGTGCAAGATAATGGTCCTAGAAGTAGGTTTATGGTCCTAGAATAGGTGTATGGTCGCACACAAGAGTGTGTGGTCGCACACTTGGGTGTGCTGCCGCACACTTGGAGTGTGCTGCCGCACAAGGGTATGTGCGGCCGTACACAGGTGTGTGCGGTCGTACACCCCTCAAAACGATGCCCAAAATGTCCACTCCAAGGTGCAACAAGGCTAGGGGCATGTCTACATCGATTATGGAAGTTAAACTCTCACTTTGAAGGGTGTTTTAAGGGTGTGTTGCCACCCTAAGAGGGTGTGCGGCCGCACTCATTTACAAACACAAAGAACATGTCGTTTTTGCACACATAGAGCTTGGATAGAGTGGTCTTTCATGGATTGTAAGTTAGAGGAAGAAGTACTCACGTTCTTGAAGCTTTGGAAGGTTTGAAGAAACTTGAGAGGAAATGAGGTTGTGTGCTGCCAAGGTGCTAAAGGAATGAAAGGAAGGGGGCTACCCTTTATATAGGGGTAAGGGTGCTGCCCAAAAGTGAGTGTGCTGCCAAGGGAGTGGGTGTGCGGCCTGTTTACGGCCGTACACTCTTCCAAGAGGTGTGTATGGCCCGATTTTCTCACTATTCAACACTTTGACTCATTCCTAAACTCAACCTTGGTTATATACAAGCTTAGAACACTTAAATGAACCCTTAAATAGCACCAGAAATCAGCAAAACAAGTTGAATATTGATTGAATTGACTAAGTGTACAAGATTGAAGTTTCCGGGTTGTCACATCATCCCCCCGTTAGAGGGAATTTCGTCCCGAAATTCAAGAGTAAAGCACAGTCATGAACTTGGAAAGAGATGGGGATACTTTTGCTTCATTGAATCCTCGCGCTTCCAAGTGAATTCAGGACCCCGCTTAGCATTCTAACGGACCTTCACTATCGGGATGCGACTATGTTTCGTACGCTTGACTTCCCGATCCATGATTTCGACAGGTTCTTCCACGAAGTGTAGACCTTCGTCCAATTCGATCTCGTCGAGAGGAATCACAAGTGCCTCGTCGGACAGACACTTCTTTAGGTTCGACACGTAGAAGACAAGATGGATGTTGCTGAGTTCTCGCGGTAACTGTAGTTTATATGCTACGGGACCGATCCTAGCAAGGATCTCAAATGGTCCAATGTACCTTGGGTTTAGCTTTCCACGTTTCCCGAAACGTATCATGCCTTTCCAGGGTGAGACCTTCAGGAGGACGCGGTCACCAACCTGGAATTCCAAGGGTTTTCGTCTCTTATCGGCGTAGCTCTTTTGTCTATCCCGAGATGCTTTCAGTCGCTCTCGGATTCGTACGATCTTTTCTGTTGTCTCTCGGATGATTTCAGGTCCAGTGAGAGTACTGTCGGGGTCTTGACCCCTGGCTAGCTGCGTGTCACCCACTTCAGCCCAACACAGAGGGGATCTGCACTTGCGGCCATAGAGGGCTTCAAACGGCGCAGCCTTGATGCTGGTATGGTAGCTGTTGTTGTAGGAAAATTCGACCAAAGGAAGATGAGTGTCCCATGACATACCGAAGTCGATGACACATGCTCTCAACATATCTTCCAATGTCTGAATTGTCCCCTCACTCTGACCATCTGTTTTAGGATGATAAGCTGTGCTCATATCCAACTTAGTTCCAAGTGCCTTCTGAAGGGATTGCCAGAATCTTGAGGTAAACCTGCTATCTCGGTCAGAGATAATGGATACAGGTACCCTATGAAGGCGAACTATCTCTTGAATGTAGATCCGTGTAAGTCTCTCCATCTTGAAGTTTTCTTTGATTGGCAGGAAGTGGGCGGATTTAGTCAATCGATCGACAATCACCCAGATGGCGTCGTGCCCACTCGGGGATCTAGGTAACTTAGTGATAAAATCCATTGTTATCATTTCCCACTTCCACTCAGGTATTTCTGGCTGCTGAAGTAAACCTGAGGGCTTCTGATACTCCACCTTCACCTGGGCGCAAGTCAAGCACTTGCCCACGAAGGTTGCAATTTCTGCTTTCATGTTTGGCCACCAATAGAGCTGCTTGAGATCCAAATACATCTTATATGAACCTGGGTGGATGGAGTATTTCGTTTTGTGAGCCACACACTCATGAAATGAGGTGTCTTCGAAGTGTTCTCAAGGTCCCTACTCACATCCACTAAGTGTTCAAGGTCTATACTCAATTGTAGCGCAAGATAATGGTCCTAGAAGTGGGTTTATGGTCCTAGAATGGGTGTATGGTCGCACACAAGAGTGTGTGGTTGCACACTTGGGTGTGCTGCCGCACAAGGGTGTGTGCGGCCGTACACATGTGTGTGCGGCCGTACACATGTGTGTGCGGCCGTACACATGTGTGTGCGGTCGTACACACCTCAAAACGATGCCCAAAATGTCCATTCCAAGGTGCAACAAGGCTAGGGGCATGTCTACATCGATTATGGAAGTTAAACTCTCACTTTGGAGGGTGTTTTAAGGGTGTGCGGCCACCCTAAGAGGGTGTGCGGCCGCACTCACTTCCAAACACGAAGAGCATGTCGTTTTTGCACACATAGAGCTTGGATAGAGTGGTCTTTCATGGATTGTAAGTTAGAGGAAGAAGTACTCACGTTCTTGAAGCTTTGGAAGGTTTGAAGAAACTTGAGAGGAAATGAGGTTGTGTGCTGCCAAGGTGCTAAAGGAATGAAAGGAAGGGGGCTACCCTTTATATAGGGGTAAGGGTGCTGCCCAAAAGTGAGTGTGCTGCCAAGGGAGTGGGATATATACACTAAAGTCCCAATATTTTCATCGATTTGACAAGAAAGTCCTAAACTTTATTTTTTTGACAGTAAAGTCCAAATTACCGGCAATTTTTGACACTTTTACACTTTTTTCCCGATTAGCCGGTAATTAGGATTTTTTTGTCAAAAAAATAAAGTTTAGGACTTTCTTGTCAAATCGTCAATTAGGACTTTACTGTCAAAAAAATAAAGTTTAGGACTTTTTTGTCAAATCATTGAAAACATTGAGAATTTAGTGTATATATCATTTTTTTGTTAGAAATTTAATGGTATGATACTCTGTAAGCATAAGAGTTATTCAAACATTCTCTAGTCAACTAGATCCTATTGAAATCCTTAACGTTTGCTTATTGTTAAATCGTTTTTTTTAATCTCAACAAACCGACATTGAAAAAAATGGAGATAATCAAGAAAGAAAGAAAGAACCAGGGTTGTGTTGGCTTTTTGCAGTCCCAAAAATGGAGAAATAAGAAACCGAAAAAAACGAAATTGCCCTTCTTTCCCTTCTCAACATTCACACCCTTTTGGCTAGACATGTGTTGTTTGTGTTTGTATAATCTGTTCCCACTTTTTAGTTTAAGATTTGGCGGCGAACCAAGAAGAAACTTTTACAAAGGTGAAAAGACTTGTAAAACTTTCTTCTTACTTCGCCGCCAAATCTTGAACTAAAAAGTGGGGACAGATTATACAAACACAAACAACACATACCTAGTCAAAAATGTGTGAATGTGGAGAATGGAATGAAGGGCAATTTCATTTTTTTCGGTTTCTTATTTCTCCATTTTTTGGGACTGCAAAAAGTCAACACAACCGTGGTTCTTTTTTTTTTTCTTGATTATCTCCATTTTTTTCAATGTCGGTTTGTTGAGATTAAAAAAATGATTTAACAAGAAGCAAACGTTAAAAATTTCAATAGGATCTAGCTAACTAGAGAATGTTTCAATAACTCTTATGCTTAAAGAGTATCATACCATTAAATTTCTAACAAAAAAAAGAATGATATATACACTAAAGTCCCAATTTTTTCAACGATTTGACAAGAAAATTCTAAATTTTTTTTTATAGTAAAGTACTAATTGATGATTTGACAAGAAAGTCATAAACTTTATTTTTTTGACAAAAAAGTCCTAATTACCGGCTAACCGGGAAAAAAGGGTAAAAATGTCAAAATTTGCCGGTAATTTGGACTTTACTGTCAAAAAAATAAAGTTTAAGACTTTCTTGTCAAATCGATGAAAATATTGGGACTTTAGTGTATATATCCCCCTATATAAATATGAATATATTATTAAGTCTATCTAACTTTTATCTACATTGATATAAATTTATTTCAATCTGACATATATCTACCATATTTTGGATCTTAAAATATATTTTTTCTTTATATGATTATAAAGTACTGTTTTCATACATTGTTCAATTCCACAAAAATTTAACAAATTATGTCATTCTCATTGAATATAATAATTTATATATCGTCCAATTTTCAAACTAATTATACTTTCCCGGTGTTTTCCTCATAGAATATATAAGTCCTAATTTTACATACAAAAATAAAGTACTTGGTCAAATAATAATAAAAAGAATGTCTTTGGTTTGTGTGTTCCACCTTCTATCATCTTTATTCTGTTTCAAAAGACACAAATCGACATCACCATTTTATTTTGTCTTTGATTCAATATTATTTGTACAACACTCAAGTATTATGTCTAACCAAAACTATTTAACATAAGATGAAATTAAAAGAACATATAGAACCGGGATACAGATTTTTTTTTTCTTTATACCGACAGTACTATATGGCCATATGGGTTAATTATAAATGTTGTCAGTAACAAAACGAAATAATGCTATGATTAATACCATTAAGGTTTTAGGTTTGTATCCAACTATCCATACATGAATTAATTGGCATTTGTCTAAAGGAGTGGACTTTTTGGGCTTCAAAATTGACATATAAGCCAAAACTAATAAACGTGCTTCCCTCAATGCTATCCTCCATCTCCATCACCCTCTATCCCTTTTCTTCTTCCTTCCTGTTCCCACTTTCTCTCTCCAAACTTTTGCCATTTTCAAGCTTTTCTTGAACTCCACATACACCAGCTGAATTATTGTTGTCTTTATCTACTGGTTTAGTCAAACCTCTTAATTTAATACCCCACATTATTCTCTGCTAAATGTCCGGGTTTATTGATTTTGAATTCCCTTTTTCTCTAAATTAACCAGTAACCGAAGCTTAAAAGACACCAGCTCCTTCTATTGTTGGTGGTTCTAATCCCAATTATATCAGGTCAGAAGATAATTCTCTATCTTTATTGTCGGTTTCTGTTTGGGTAGCTCGAAATTGTGCTATTTTTCAAAAAATATCTTAGCTTTAAACCAAATGGGATTGTTTGAAGTGCGAATGTTTTAGTCATGGGTTTTTGTTGTTTTACCCAGATATTGGAAGAAATTTAAGATACTTAAGTGTTCTTAGTACACTGTAATTGTATGGGTTCAAACTTCAAAATTTTGTTCTTTTGCCTTTTTTTTTCGAGAATCCTTTGAGGTTTGTTTTAGGGGAAGATACAAACTTTTGATTCTGTTAAGGATACTACATGGGTATGTTTGTTCGTGATTCTCATTGGTTTGAAAATTTTGTTTTATGTGGAGTTTGTCGTACAAGTTATCTTAAATTTTAATGCTGCATTCTTTTGTTTAATATTTTTATCGTTGTTGTTTCTTATAAACAATTAAACTTCAACTGATTCAATTCTCCAGGTCCTTTAACAACAATACCTTCATCTGACAATGTTTTATTGAATATCTTCATCTCAATTCTAACAACCAAATCGATTATTTCATCAATTTCAGAAAAAACGATGGAAACACTAACCTCATCTGCTGCATCTCCGGCCAACTATGACGAGATCGCTATGCAGCAAACATTGCTATTTTCCGACAGTTTGAAGGTAATTTCATCATCTCATGTTCTTGATTCTCTGTTTTGCGTGTTGTAATGGTTGATTTTATTTCAGGATTTAAAGAATCTGAGAAAACAACTGTATGCAGCTGCTGAATACTTTGAATTATCTTACACCAATGATGACCAAAAACAACTGTGAGTAAGGAAATTACTTAAAAGCCATTGTAACAAATTTCAGCTTAAGTTTACTTGTTTTTGTTGTGTTGTAACAGAGTGGTTGAAACCTTAAAAGATTATGCAATCAAAGCTCTGGTGAACACAGTTGACCATTTGGGTGCTGTGTCATGTAAGGTCAACGACCTTTTAAGTGAAAAAGTGAATGAAGTTTCAACAACGGAGCTTCGAGTATCATCTATTCAACAGGTTCTTTTTCATTTCACATTAGGAAATAGGAATCTTGACAAAATATTGATTTCTAATTCCATTATTAATTATTTGATATTGTTGTGTGGATTACAGAGACTAAGAGTATGCCAGGGGTGTTTTGATCATGAAGGCTTAGCACAACAGTCTTCATTGATAAATATTCCAAAGTACCATAAAAGATATATCTTGCCAGGTAACAAAACCTTAATTTTCTTTAATTGTTTTGCCAAATGATCCATTAATTTAATTGTTTTTTAAAATTTTTAATGCTCAGTTGGAGAGACAATGCAAGGTGGTATAAGAACAAAATCAAAGTACCAAGGATGCAGTTTGGATGATGAAGACGAGTGGCATGAATTCAAGAATGGTAACAATTTTATTCGGTTGTTTGTTACTTTGTTTTATATATAAAAACATTCAATATTCTTAAAACTTAAAATCTTAAATCTGTTTTTTGTTACACGCAGCTGTTCGTGCAACAATCAAAGAAAAAGAAACACCACCATCTTTGGCCAGGTAAATCCTTTTTTTTATTTCAAATAAGAAATATTATTACATTCACTTCATGTCTAATTATTAAAGATTAAATCAAATAAAAAAATGAAGCAAAAGACGATCCCCGTCTCCTACACCCCAACAACCAGGATCGTTTGCTTTCACTGCTGCAGTCACAAGAAAAGATTTAGGTATGCACACATTCATTTTTTTATTTTACATCTAAAGTTTTTTTTTTTTTTTTTTGGCTTAACCCATTAAGCCATTATGTTCAAGACTAAGGGGTTCTTTGATATGCCTCTTACTGGATCGAGTAAGAGGCTGGTTGGGTCTAACTCAGTCATATTCAAACTGTTTGATACCACAATTAGAAATCTCTGATTCAGTCCCATGCTGACTCGATCATATCTGATTTGGTCCTAAACTATCAAACAGCCCCCAAGTCAAAAAAACAACCACCATGTATAACTATCCAAATGAAGTGTTTAGCTCATTGACTAACAAAGAAACATCCCTTTAATTTTCTCTAAAAAGACAAAATCTTTAACTCTTCTTCATCATGAATCAGAAAAAAGATCAATTTCACCACGAAGATTTTCTCTTTTGCGTACGGGTTCTTTGTCTAGTAGGCCAACAACCCCAAATTCAAGATCGACTACTCCTACTAATCGCAGTAGGCCAACAACTCCAACCACGGTTTCCCGACAAATGGTAATTAATAGTTATTAATACACAAACACTTTTAATGCTTTTTCTTGATTCAAATATTGTTGTGATGATGGACCAATGGTTCGCTTCCATGTGTAGCTTTCGGAGCCTAGGAAATCGGCTTCAATGCGTATGCATGCTGACAGAGAAACAAATAGAGAGACAGACCAGAACCAGAACCAGATTCCAAGCAAAAGTAAACGGCTACTCAAGGCATTGCTTAGTAGACGCAAGTCTAAGAAAGATGACATGCTTTACACTTATTTGGATGAATATTAAAGAAAAAGCTCAGGTCAAAAGTTGGCATACACATGTGCTTGTTGTAATCTTTGTTCAAGTCATCAAGTGATAGAATGTATTATTTTTATTATTCTCGTGAACAACATTAGGTTTCTAAATTCTCATCATCATTATATAACATAATGTTTAATCAATGTTACACACACATGTATCTCGAAATCCAGATATCATTATGCTACAACAACCGAAATCAAACAAGTATAATACAGTAAATTAATAACACTACATGTTTTGATGCTCAAGATCACCAAATTGTTCGATTGTTTTTGTGGCTAGTGTTAAGGCATCCATAAAGGCGCTATATGATGCACGAAGAAATCTAGCTTCAACTGCTTCAAAATGCCTGTAAAGTATAAACACAAGCTTTTAAATCACCTAATTGGTCACAATATTTCCTATTTGTTTATATCATTTAACTCACACTGAAAGTTTCCCATCAGACACTGACATCAGCCGCTTGACTTTATCTGGTTGAAGCTGGAAATGGGAAGATGAGGATAAAATAGTAAATTAGTAATAATGGCATAAATGATGAAGAAATTATAAAAGTATACCTCCTTGTCAACAGCTAGTGTTGAATATACTATGCGAGCATTTTCATCGGACTTATAATCTACATCCAAATCACTGTAGACAAAAGCTTATGATGAGATTTTGAATACAAACTTTAAACATCTTAAGCATGTTGCTATTTTATGGGCATTACATTTACATATTGGTGGTTAATTCTAGAAAGTGCAAAACTCACCAGCTGAATTCCCATGGAGATGGAATAGTTTTTTGGGCATCTTTTTCAATCACAGGAGCAGCGGAATCCATTTTTATCTGAGAAAAATACAAATATGTTTAGTTCCATTTACCACTTTTCAAGATTTAATAAAAAATTAGTGGGATTACCTAAATAGCCACCTTTTTTTGCAGATAACATCTGCAAAATGGGTCGAAACCACCAAAACAACTTTGTTTTTGTGATTTTTGTAGATGGCCCAACCCATTTCACAGATGTCTCACTAGGGGTGTAAACGAGCCAAGCCCGAGCTCGTTTAAGTTATGAGGGGCTCGAGCTCAAGCTCGGCTCGATTCGAGCTTTATTGCACCGAGTTAGGCTCGAGCTCGTGAAGAATTACACAGGCTCAGCTCTGGCTTAAGATCGGCTCGTTTTTTGTCTGATGAGCCTAAATAAGCTTAAGCTCCGTTCAAGCTCATTAAGAAAGCTCGTTTACTATTACCCTACGTCTCTAATTCCTCAAATATTTTTTTATTTTAATATATAAAAATAATAATAATGTATATCATATATAGGCTCGTTTGGGCTCGGTTAAGCAAGCTCGCGAGCTCACTGATTGAAGCTCGGCTCGAGCTCGGTTTGGGCTCGTTTAATCCGATCTCGAGTCAAGCTTTTAAGGAGTCGATCCCGAATAGCTCAAGAATAGCTCGGCTCACTTACACCCCTAGGTCCCACAAATTATATGTAACAAAACTTCCATTTTCGTATTTTTCTTCATTTTACATAAAAAACAAAAACAAAAAAAAAAATTTTAATTCTCTAAAAAACACGGTCAAACATAACTCCCAATTATACTCCTAAACACCGATCTCCTTTCAAAGATCATATTTTAAGGTATTGGAATTTTAATTTAAGGTTATTGTTTCTTTTTAGATTATAAGGATACATCATACATGTTGGTTTTATGAATGTTTAATAAAATAAGTAGCCAAATATTTATTTTTAAGCAAAAATTTGATGAGAAATGCCGTTTTCGCGGATGATATCCTGGAAAATGTTCCCAGATATCTGATTTGACTTTTTTTTGTTTTTTTTTTTTTTTATCTGCCTAAAGTTCAAGAATATCGCATTTCAGCTAATATATACCATAACTGACATTTACTTAAAGAGTTGAATCTAGTAATTAAATACTGAACATTCTGTATCACAAAATCAAATTGCTCGTGATTACACCAAAATCCATAGAAATGTGCATTAGGAAAACAGTAAGTTGACTTAAAAAATAAAATTGAAATTGCACTTCTTTCTTTGATTTTAGTTAATAATTTATAATCAGGTCATATCAATCGATCTGCTGTCATGTCTAAGTCAACAATAAAACGTCGGAAAAATTGCTTACCAATTTACTGCGTTACCGGATTCTGACAAGACGAAGGATACAGGAGGTGTCTACGGCGGCGTCCGAGGGAATGAATGGCCGGAAGCAGATGTGTGGAGGCCGGAGGGTTTTAGACGCACTTATTAGTTATCAGTCTGTAAAGCCTCAATAAATCGGTGATATGGATAGACTTTTAAAATGGGCCTCATTCCCATCTATTGTTTTAGGCCCAAAAGCTCAATTTTAATTTTAATAATTTCATTTCTCTGGAAATTGTCTTCCTCAAATATCTTCAATTATTTGATCATAATATCCGAGTAATTATGAAATAAAAGTTGAGTACAAATAATGGCAAAACCAGAAACATACTTTAAAGTTCAAACTCAAATTTATATACATACTTCCAACTTTAACATCCTATTTACAGACATCAGAAATCCTTCAAGATTATAAACAAACACATCTATATACTAGACAAGATCTGTATATAGAACAAATCTTCAACTCTATTTACAAACATAACATTAACATGGACATGTTCAAATGTTCAATTGTTGAAACAAACCAATCAATTAACCAACAAATTCATCTGAATAACCAACCCAATGTCCAACCAAGTAAGAAACCCGCACCACCAAGACTCAAACCCAAAACAAAGCTCCCAAAAGACTTGCCATTTTTGTATCTTGATGATCCAGAGTCAGCCTTCTCCTTCTTCTTTCTCTTCCAAACCCTTTGCTGATGATACTTACTGTTCCTAGTAGCTTCCAGTTGCAATATACGAAACCATTGCTTGTAAGCAAATAGCTGTGAAGCTTGCTTCATAAACTGACTGATCATGTCTTCTTTTTCGTTGTTTGCTTTTTGTGCAGCTTTTTCAGCTTCCCTTGCTCGTGTTTGAGAATGGCAAAGTGCTTCCAAAAGCTCAGCCTTGCTCAGTTCATCTTGACTCTTTTTCTCTGCTTCAAATTCCTTGATTTTTGCATATTTTTCTTCCATTTCCATGGTTTCCCATGATGGTTCCCAGAAAGAGGTGGGATTTTCTTTAGGTTGATGGTGTAACCACCATTTGGTGTCACCTGCAAGATCATATAACTTGACTCCATCACCAGGACTTTCTTCTGAAGGTGATTTAGATGAAGATGGTGAAGTTCCCTTGTAATCTTCTTGAACTACGGAACTATTAGCGTAATGAACCCACCTAGGCTTACCTTCTCCTGAATCCATTATCTCCTGAACAGAGATTTACAGAAAAATCAAACGAATAATTAGGAAATAGCACATCCGCCGCCGGTTACTAAAATAATTTCTAAATCGATATCAATTTTGCATAACTAAGTTCTAGATTTGAAGTCAAAGTGGAGCTATCCTACAAATCGGATAGTTAAAATTTAATCGAAAACAATCAAACCTGAAAACTTCAGAGTCGTTGTAGGGTTAACCATGGAATTAAGCAACAATCAGATACAAGAGCAATTGATTACTCATCTCAAGAGTTGATCCGATTAAACAAAGTAGAAATTGGTAGATAATTAATGATGAAACGAACAATAAAGAGCAATACCTGTTTAACATGAAGATGGGTAACGAGATATCGATCGATGAATCTGGTTTCTTGGTTGGTGGTCGTATTCAGCCTTCAGGTTTTTGTTTTGCTAACTGCAAGTGTGAATTACAAGACACGTCCTCCACTATTGCAAAAGTTTCAAATCAAACCCTATAATACGTTTTTAACATTAATCGTCCCTCAAACAAGAACAGCTCTTCATATTGATCCTTCTATCTATTACCATTTAAGGTCTTTGTTTCCCTCAATGCAATCATCAATAATGGAATGGACATAGGTAATAAAATAAACAAGGTAATGATATAAATAATTACATTTCATTGGCATGTATAGTTGACTCGAAGAAATCAAACGAATCATTAAAACATGTTATTTGTTAATTAATAACAAAAAAACTAAATAAAATTAAAATTGATCAATAATGAGCAAATGTTGTTTTATAAAAAAATAAATTTTAAGCAAATAATGATAAATTCATTTCATTCGATATACATATTATATGATATCTAATTAATTAAAAAGATTATATACAATATAAAATACTTACAAAATAAAAAGAAAAATACCATAAACTCTTTAAATATAATTATAATAAATATATTTTTCATATATCTTGTAAAACTAAAAAAATATCTAATTGAAATTTTTAAAATTAATTTTTTTTTTTTTGAAGATTATATGAATAAAAAAAATTATAATTATAATACATATAATTTCATTTTCGACATACTAAAAAATAATAATTCTTCGTGATATAATGAAAATTCCATGAAATATTTTGTAAGAAATGTTTCATTCAATTCCTTGGCGACAACCAAATTTTTCTATTTGTTTTCATTTTGTGATAACATTCTATTAATTTCTGCATACCAAACGCTATCTATGTTTTCTATTATAAGGATTTTGCAACGTAAAGTGTCTTCTGCTTTTTAATTTAATACTATTAACAATATCCATCAAGAAACAAATATTTTGCTCACATATAGGATTGGGAAAAAATGTATATAAGAGAGCAACTTTCTGTTTAAGATAAATGTGTTATTTAATGGATCAGAAACTTAAAAGATTATAAGGTGTCAATTTATGTTTAATCACGTTGGTGGCTATAGGTCTACCCAAAAAGGGGAGGAACATGAGGCATGAGCACTTCAACTAGGAGCCGGAAGAAAAACTCCAAAAAAAGACTCATAACTTCATAAGTCATAATGTTGAAAGCTATATCGGGATGAAATAACTCCAATATATAGAATGAATTCATTATGTTTAATTAATAAATACATACATATAACTGTATCATATCAAATATATCGAAGCTAAAGAATTTTATGGAAAACTTAAGGTGCGTTTAGTTACGTAAAAATGGACCGTTTTCCGAAAAAAATTTCCAAGAAAAATGAGAATTTTGAAAACGCGTTTAGTTTGTCTATTTTTCTAAAGTTTTCACGGAAAATGAACATTTCTGTTTTCTAAAATTACAAAGAAATTGGAATTTTTTGGAAAACCAATAAATCATTGTTTTCCATATTTTTCTAATTCCAAAATTTTTTAAAAATATAAACACACGCCTTCCCTCACACCCAACCCACCACACCCCTACCTACCCACCCCCCCCCACACACACACCCACCCACAACACATAGACACACACCCCCACAAACACACATACACACACAAAACCCACACAAACCCACCACACCCCTACACACCCACCCACCCCCACCCCCCCACACACACAACCCACCCCCACCCCCCACACATACACACACACACCCACAAACACACATACAACCCACATCCCCCCACCCCCACCCAAACCTATCTCATACCTACCCACCCCCACCCCTACCTACTCCAAAGATATGAATTAATGCATTAAACTTAGCCCAAAACCTCATATGAATAACATTAAAATAAAATGCACCATGAAATGATTTGGTAACCATGGATGATCAATCTCAGATCGATATGAGGTAGGGTGAAGTGGAGTGGGATAGGGTGGGGTAGGGGTTGGTGGGGTAGTGTGGGATGAGGTAGGGTGGGGTGGGGTAGTGTGGGATGAGGTAGGGTAGGTTAGGGTGGGTGGGGGTGGAGTGTGAGTGGCATTGCGGCTTTGTGTGATGTTAGTTAAAATAATAAAAATTGGAAAATGAAAACTCATAGAAAAATGCACTTCTAAACGCGTTTTCTAATTTTCTAAAACGGAAAATGAAAAATGAATAAGATTTAACTAAACGCGTTTTCTAATTTTCCAATGAAAACTGAAAGCGGAAAACGAAAACTGAAAACGGAAAACAGAAAATGAAAACTATTTTTCCGCAACTAAAGCCAACCTTACACTCTTACAAAAGTCCATGGACTACTTTAACACATTACACATGGAACCACACCAACAAAATCCAACAAAAATCTTACAATCGCAAATGTAACCCTCCCCAAACCACATCAAGAACAAGCCTTCTATTACAAAACCATTGCTTTGACCTTCTTTTTTTTTTCATTTCATTTAACATCAATTCTTTCATAAACTCAAAGTCAGATGGGTTGCTTGGATGCCAAACCCAAATTTTTTGTAGCTCCTCGTTTGTTAATCTGAAAATTTCCTTTCAAAAAAAAAAGAAAAAAAAATCATTTCTTCTGTGTTAGAATTTTAGATCACCTGGTAGGAAGTTCTCACAAGTCTGTATTACAGTATTGGTAAATGAATCTAACAGATCCCTTGCTTTTCCTTCTTGTTTATGGTTTCTTAATCTGATCATAAGGGTTTACATCCATGGTTTTGTCAAGGTAAACTGTCACCAAGGTGCTTACAAATACAAACTGTTGAAGACAATAGCCTATATCAGTATCAGTTCTTGCATTTCTCTTGGGCTATTGATTACATCAATAAACATCTACACTAAAGTCTCCAAGCTTCTTCAAGTGTTCAATTCATACCCTCAATTTATCTTTCCACTGGCATAAATCGCCATGACCATATTCTTAGCAAAACTCCCAACAAACAATGGAGGTGAAAACAGTTTATCCAAAGCTCTATCTTTAAAGAAAGCTCTTGTAGATCTTGTAATCTTTGACAATTGCTTTAAAGACTTTTTGGGATTTTGTCAGAATCAGATTGAATGAAGATTTAAGACTATTCACACAATCGGAAAAGATGAGCGGTTTCATCAGATTCATAATCCGAAAACATACGACCCTCCAATTCCTCCCCCGATTCAAACCCATTTTCACAAACATCTTCACCGGAATTGGAATTGGCAGCAGTTTGTTTCTTATATAACCCTCGGCTCTTATCCAGAAACCCTTCCTTCATCAAACATCGAAACCTCTCCCTGATTTCAGAGATCGGGTGTTTCTGAACAAGTTGATGACGATCATACGCTTCCCGAAGAACAACTGTTTGGGTGTTGTTCTTCTTTGAGATGTAGAAAATCCCGGGATGACGCTCGAAAACCTTTGTGAATTTCTGAGGAAGATTCAATGGATTCCGGAGATTGCTCACATTCCGGCGATCGGTTTTCTTTTCAATCGTGAGATGTAAAAGTTCGTGAAATACTCCGACAATTCTCTTCTCGGAAACATCCGTCCGTCGATCCAAATGACTGGAATCGGAATATGGCGATGTGTATGGGAGCCTCTGCCATTCCTCCAACCACTTCATTGACTTCCGATTTAACCCAAATCCCCGTGGGAATCCCACATTAAAACTTAATCTACCATTTTTAACATCGTCTTCTTCCGCATTCGTTTCTAATTGGGAAAGGGGAAGCTCACTGGGTGGAGATATGAGTTTTAAAGCGAGACGATTGTGGGGAAGAGGAATCAAAGAGAACATATGTTCGTATTTTGAGATGAAAGAATCGAGATAATCGTAAGGCAAACCCAAATCCCATTTCAATTGGTCGATTGTATGTAAAGGAAGAATCGTGTCTTTTGTGAGGAGAAGAAGCTTTGAAATTCTATCGAGGAAATCTTTCTGATTTTGCTGGAAAACCGCCATGGATTCTTGGTTTAGTCGAATGGCATCTGGGGTTAATCTAAACCAGGGAACAAGAGTACCACCGGTGTCAGGCAGATGAAATTCATCGAAAATATTTGGGTATCTTCTCATAAAGGTGGAAACTTTGAGGTCTTCGGGAAGACCCAGTTGGCCTCTCCGCCGGCCGGAGAGACGGTAGATGGGGAGGCAACAACCAGGGTCGGCTGCTATAACTGACACGATTACCCAGGCTGCTCTGAGCTCTCTTTCACCGGTTACAACAGAATCTAGTACATTATCCTTCACCCATTTCAATTTTACGTTAACTAAATTGTATCTTTGATTATGTCTAAACCCTAGATTACTATGGTGATTGCAGGGAAATTTGCAATTTTTCCCGAAACCCAAACTCCATCGGAGCATCTTCAGCGTATTATACAATTTGACTAGTGATTCAAAGCAATTAACGATTAGAGGACTTAAGAAACAAACTATGTGGGAAAAATACCTGCAGTTCTGAGATAGAGGAGATGTCGGCGGTGCGAATTGTTGTCGATGCACCTCAGAGTCGTTTTAGGGTTAACCGTGGAATTCAAGGAACAATTCGATACAAATGCAATTTAGTAGTCATCTCAATAGTTGATTGGATTAAACAAGAATTTGGCATCGATGATGAAACGTACAAAAAAGAGCAGTACCTGCTAAACATGAAAGTGGGATGGCGAATCCGGTTTCATGGTGGCTGGTGGTGGTCATATTCACGCTTATGTTTTGCTAAATGTGTGAATAACAAGATTCATCCTTCACTATTACAAAGTTCCAAATATAACCCTTTACTACGTGTTTAGATTGATCCTTAAACAAGAATAGGTCTTCAAATTGATCCTTCTATCATTTACAGTTTAGTAGTTTACCATCTTTGTTAGGTGTGAAGATGTTGGGCCGACCCATATATGGACACACTTTAAAATTAATATCCGACCGGATCACAACCAATTTCGTTGTATTGTTTGAGATCTTTAGCCTATTTAAGAAGTTGGTTGAACCGAATCCAACCCAAATCAATTCATTACCGAGCGGGGCCTAATGTCAAGCAGAGCCTGATGCCGGGCGGGGCCCGATGAAGGGGTTGGGGCCCAGTATATGTGATTATGTGTATTGTATGTGGTGGTATGGGGAACTCACTAGGGTTCGTGCTTACGGTTTTTAGTTTTGGTTTCAGGTATTTCCAGTAGCAAAGGGAATAGCTCGGGATGACTGCATTGCACACACTATGATGTTTAGCCTGGGATGTTTACTCTGATGTTTTGAATTGGAAACTCTGATAATAATGTTTTGAAATACTTTGACTCATGTTTTGATGAAATGGTTTGATAACTATGGTTTTATTTAATAATTAAAAATGAAATTTTGAGACCGTATTTTATGAGTGTCACACAACTCCAACTCAGGTAAACAACAAGAAGAAGACACTCTTTTGATGACCTGGACCAATGCATGGCTCAAAATTGCTCCCTCCAAATGAGAGAAATAAAAAAAACAAAAAAAAAAATATGAATGCTGCAAACTGTAATGCTTTTTCCTAAAATAATAAAAATGTATGCAAATCCCATAAACTTGGACTCAAATCTCTGACAACCAAATGAATTGATTACAAATTTGACCTCAAATCCCAATGGAGCAACCATCTTGACGAATAAACTCGACCCACCCATATGCATGCATGGACTTTTAAATTAAAATGAAAAAGAAAAGAAATGTATGTACCAAAAGACAAGAAGAAGCTTTATACTGAAATAGCACGACTGAAATAGCACGACTGATTGCCAACTTAGCCCATTCAACAAACTCCTTTATCAAATGATCATCTGATGATAAACATTCATTCAGGAACTTTTTGCGTGAAAGAGATTGTTGAATCAATAGCCCTGTATTGCTTCCCATAGTATCAGTCAATCTCCAAGAACACCAATCACAATATTCATCACCACATAATCCCTGAAAAAAAAAAGATAAATTAATCAAAAACCAAAACATGATGAGTCCACGCCAGCATCTACTTACTACTAACTACTTACATGTCTTTCTCCATATACATCAGATCAAGAAATTGGATGATATGTGGATCATAAGGAATCAACAACTGAGTTTTAGGAGAGTTTTTAAAACCCTAAAAGATCCCCGAATACACCTCCAGAATCCCATTACTCAAAAGATTTGTGTACTCAATCATTTCATCATCATCTCCTGATATGTGTGAGGATAATTCAGCTGCACTTTGAAGCATAAGCATAACATACATCAAATAATTCTCAAAATTCTCCCCAATCGCCAAAGCAATATCATAAAAACATGAAAAAATAGGAGGCTTCACGAATTTATGCAACTGATTGCTTGAAAGATCTTTAAGAAGCTGAGTCATGATCCCATCACACCGAGGCAACACCTTTTCCTCCAAAGCTCTACATATGTCACCCACCACACCTACAATCACATCACACACCTGATACTCTTCAAAATTATGTAGTCCCATTTCCAGATACTTGTAAAACTCAGGCATGAATCTTGCAAAATCAGGTCCCGTTGAGTAGGCTAAAGCTCCTATTGCCAACATTGCTTCTTCATGAACAGTTGCAGATCGACACGCGAAAACCCATAAAAAAGATTCATGATTTGGTCAAAATACTGCATGAACACGTATTTAGTTGGCTCCGATGAACCTAACTTCTGAATAATCTCTTGAAGACACCCACACAAGAGTCCCTGTAGCTCGTTCTATTTCTGTCTTTCATTAAATGAAAGCTTCTGTTCTCCAAGGGTTTTGTGTAGTTCCAACATGATGACAGGGACAAACTGTAAAACCATGGGAGATATTTCATCATTCAAACATCTCACAACTTCATTCAATCTCTCATACGAAGTTGTTCTTAGTCTGCATTCTAAAGAATCTTCTCTGTGAGTCACTGTTAACAGAGACCACACGATTTCTTGAAAGTAAGTAGTCAAAGGAGACGATTGATGGCAATCCTCGTATCCTTGTGCCAGAAAGTAAAGGTCCCCATATGCTTTTTCAGCTAAATTTGGAGCATCCTTCATGCTTTGTAAAAGAACTGTTATAATATGTTGACAGTTAGAAGGTGTGACAATCTGTGTCTCCATAGTTGGCCTATGAAGAAACTCGAATATTCTTCCAAGTGTCCATGTTGTTGTGTCTTTTACATGGTTGTTTGGATCTTTTGATAAAGCAGTGAGCATGAAATTAAGAGCAACATTAACAAGTGGGGTTAACTTATTCGGTGAAGGACCCTCAAAGATTTAACCAAATGCATAAGTAGCCCTTTCTCTTTGTCTCCAATAAGGTTTTGTTATATTCTCTGTTAGAAATTTAGGGTATAGAAAGGCTTGGAAATTCTGAGAATCGTGTTAAACACATTCAGCTTAAAGTATTTGGGTGGTACTCCCAATATTCTTTAATCGGATAAGAGTCAGAGAGACAAGAACATAAAGTGGTTTGATGATGTTTTCGTATGTACCAAAAAATGAGACCAAAAACGACTTTAAGATCTTTCTCTAAAAACTTTCATATGACAGTTTCAAACTGTCACAAACCACAAAAAAAAAATGTTCATAAAAACGGGTATTTGAATAAAAGTCAAAATGGGTCAATTCTCATATGACAACACGACCCCAGCCAGGGGCTGCCGCCCCTTGGACCCCGCTCCCAGGGGCGCTGCCCCCGGACCCCTGTTCGTTCGGGGGATTCACCTCTAAATGACAATGTACTTTGAAACTTGATCAAACTTAAACAGATGTGTACTCCACATCTTCCTTACTTGTTTAATATTTATCAATATCACTTTTGGTAAACAAAGTAATCCCATTACACTTAAATAACATTGATGATAACAAATCACCAACATTCTCTTCAATAAACGGCATCATAAGTGGGACAATATCATCTCTAACTGTCCTTACAACAAACCCAAAACATGTCCCACCTGTCATTGCAAGATTCCAAGCACCTTCATCCTGATCCTGATCTTCTTATTGTTTCAACAAAGTCTCTAAAAGCATAGGTACAAGAGCAGGGAGAGCTTGTTTGATGAAATAAAAACAAGGGATATCAGAATCACAAGTGAAGTCGCCTCCATAATCTTCTAGAATGTCAATCTCTTCATCAAAAATCGAGCTCCAAAATTTGATAGCTTGTAAAGCAACATGCTCCTCATCTTCTTTCACTGCTTTTGCAGTAATGTTGAAAATGTCTTATATGTAATGAGATAGTTTCTCATAGTAACTTTATGAGATTGACACCAAACACTTATAAGCAGCCTGCCTGATTTTAACTTCTGGTGACATTATCGCCTCACAAACAACTCTCATAATGTAATCTCTCTCCATGTCATTAGAGAAATTTGCTTGAGCAAAACTAAGAGCACTATACAACGTACGTGTGGCAGCAAGCCTAACATCATTACTACCTTCTAAATCATTCATACCTTGAACTACAGCTGTGAGGATTTTTATTCACATGGTCTTGTTTAATAACATTTGGAGAAACTTCTTCACACATGTATCCAAGAGTTTCTAGAGTAGCTTGTTTGACATGAACAGGAACCTGGTGTATATTTGATACAAGGGACCCGATGAGTTCAAGCCATTGTTTCTGTGGGAGCTCTATACCAACAACTTTAGTTATCACTTGTGATGCAGTGGATCGTTTCTCGTGGACTGGAGAAGAGAGTGTCTGTAACAAGCATGCCTTTATCTGTGTCTTGACATTTACATCTAGTGATAACCATCTTTGGACAAGTTCAAACTTTCTGTGTTGTTCTTTTCCATCCAAGGAATTCTTGAGGATTAAACCAGCTAATTTACGACTATCAACAAGCTTTTCCTCACTGGCAAGTTCTCAAGATAGAGATGCGAGAAACCCGACTAGGTTTTGCTGCTGAAATTGCTTTAAACTTTCTTCAGCATGTTTTCGAATAGACCCATCAACTAATTATGCATGCAACAGAAATTGGGTGATTTCCATTGCCATATTTTATTGGCAAACGCTCTTTAAAGGACTGTAGTATCACAAAAGCAGCAAGTTATAACATAAACAAAGAGAGAAAACAAAGAAGATCCTAAAAGTAAAGCAGAAGCCAGAAAGTAGTGAAATTTATACTTCAGTGCTTGATACAGATGATCTTTTACTTCAAAAAACATTACACAACTTATCCCCAAAACAAGCACCAACATTTTAAATCATTAAGTTCCCAATAACAACAAGAAAAAACAATGATGGCAATAAAGTAATCATACAAGTTGTGTTCTTTGTTGTATATCAATTTTATAAATGAGTTCGTCGTGCCCATCGGTGCAAGTGTGACATCCACAAAAATTGTAACATCCCGACTTCCAGGTATGAGATTTATTCCTTAAAAGGAAAATTCCCCTTGGAACTCGTCGAGTTGATGGCCTCAACTCGACGTGTTAGAGGCTTTTGGGCCGCACATATTTTGGACCAACTCGACGAGTTGGTGAGGAAAACTCAACGAGTTGGTGGATGATTAAGAAACCCTAATTTTTAGGGTGTTGCACCCTATTTAAAGCCTTATACCCTTTGGATGGCCTCCTTATCAGTCTCCTCTGTCCAGAAACACCCTAGTTCATGCATCTTCTCCCATATTTGTGTGTGTGAGAGCTTGAAGAGTGATTTCTTGGTGTTCTTTTGAAGGAGCTTGAAGTTTAAGGTGGCTTGATTGAAAGGAAGGCTATAGATCCAAAACCTACTCTTTTGTGGCAGTCATTTTGAGGTATAAAGTCGACACCTTGCTTATCTGTTGCTTAGATCTCTTCCTTGGAAGTTTATTGTCATATTTGGCTCATTTTTTGGATTGTTCATGGGGTTGAGCATTTCATGAAGTTATCACATCAGATCTGGACGTTTTATGGCATATTTGGGCTTAAAGTTTCAAGCTTTATTGATAGCTTCATTTTATTTACTTCTTTTTATAGTTTATTTTAGCACATTTCATTCGCATTTTAGTTAATTTCCATGCATATTTTCCTTTTTGTTATTTTATGACCATTTCGGGTACTTTCTAGTTTCTTGAGCATTATTGCAGATTTTTTGGAGACTAGCGGAGCGGGATTTTTGAGAGGCAATTTGGGCTCAAATTGATGAAATCTTAAAGAAAAATGGGCTAGAAGCTGATTAGACTCGAACTGGGCCAATGGAATAGCTGTGGGGGCCCAAGACTTGAAGAAGCCCAAAACTCCGTCATAGTCACGCGGCCCACGTAAGGTTTCCACGCGGCCCGTGTGGATTCCTGTAGGGGCAAATTCGGGATTTTATTTAGAGCTCTATATTGGGAAGGTTGGTGTGCCTCTTTAGCCTTATCTTGAACATCCGATTTTGGCACATTCTCTCTGGAGTTTTGGAGCACTTTGAAGGCCAAGAACCCTCAAGAACTTCATCATTTCACCTCTTGATTCTTGTTAAATGTTGGGTACAATCTTTATTAACTTTGTTTTCTTAAGTTTAGCCATGCTTGGCTAGACTAATTGTGGTTGACTTTGGTGGAATCCTTTGACTAATTGTTGAATGTTGAAGATTCCATGAACTTGTGTTTGAATCTTTATGAAAATGTTTTGTGTTTTAACATCTTATCATTACTTATATGTTTTTATTCATGAGTTTAAATGTGTTTGTGGTGATTAGTTGGCTAATTTCTTGATTAAGTAAAGGATCTTCAAATTAGCAAGCAACAAGTGATTTTTGTGTTAGTTTTACTTCACACAATCATAAAAACATTTTCTCCAACATGGTAGTGGAAGCTTTTGACTCCTCTTAGATTTGGTGACTTTTCAATTCTTAATGCTAGTTGACTTTTACTAATTACATGCTTAATGAAATTGGTGACTTTGACTAAGGAAATTGTTATGAGCTTCTCTAACCATTTCAACAACTAAGAAAAGTCTAGGTAATCTCAAGCTTCTTGGATTACTATAGCCAAATTAAGGATTTAAAACAAGTATTGCACCATTGGATTCTAATGATATGTTCGTCAAAAAGTCAAAGTGAGGAAACCTTAAGTCAACCATCTTTCCCTTGTTGATTTTACATCAAAATCTTGTTTTTGTTAAATTGTCAATTTAAATCTTAGTTTAGTTTTAGTTTATTTCAAGTATTTCAAAAGACCAAAATCCTCATTTTTACTTTTATTGTTATTTTACAAGTATTATTACAAAGAGATTTTTCATAGAGTTATAAAATTGAACCAATCTCCGTGGATACGATCCCTTTACCACTATACACTATTTTAGTGTGAAAGATTTAGGGTTATTAATTTTGTTGGCCTCGACAACCACCATTTATCAAGTTCTAGGCCCCCTTCATGCTTTAGGTCCCTTATTAAGCCTTCCTTGATTTTTGGAGCCTCTTTGTGACATGCATGGACGTAAAGTTAGCAACTTTACGTGTTTTTCCGGCTCTTGGGTATCAGATCTACATTTTAAAGCGTTGGACTTGATGAAAAAGGACTGAATGTGTTAAGTTGGGAAAACTCGGTGTGTTGTCCAGCCAACTCGACGAGTTGGCTAGGATTTTCCCGACTTTCTGATTACTGTGGGAACTCGACGAGTTGGTAGGTGCACTCGATGAGTTGGATCAACATGGACTGTTGACCTTGATTGTTGACTTTGACTTTGACCATGGTTGACCAAGTTTGACCTTTGAGGGCATTTTGGGTATTTCAGGGTTTTGATAGAAATGGTCACATGGTGGTTGTAGGCATTTGAGTTTGGAGCTGAGTTTTGGAGTTGGATTTTACCGGTTCAACACTTCTTGTGAGGTGAGTGTTCCTCACTGTACTTGTTGGGTCGAAGGCACCAAGGCCGACCCTTTTGGATTGTTATCCTGATTATTGCATGATTGAGTTTTGTAGTGATATGTTAGATCTATATCCTGATAATAGGATGATGTTATGCTTAGTGATCTGTAAGATCTATCTGTTGGTCTGATTGACTGGTTATATGTTTAATTGTTATGTATATGTCGACATGTTATGTACGGTTGGGTTGAGGAGGACGTGCTTTGTGCTGAAGGCCAACAGACCCAGGGCGTCCTAGATGGACTAAAGGCCAGTGGGGCGTACCAGTCAGGCCGAAGGCCCGGAGAACGTTCCAGATAGGCTAAAGGCCCGAGGTGGCGTACCAGTCATGTTGTAGGTTCTGTGAGCGTACCAGATAGACTGTAGGCCGGTGAGGCGTTCCAGTCAGATTGAAGGCTCTAAATGCATGTTATTTGTGATATTATTCTGGTTTTGTATTTATGTTGGTATTTTGGGGGAACCCACTAAGCTTCGGGATTACAATTTTGGATTATGTTTCAGGTACCTCAGAGAATCGCGGGAAGTCGAAGGCGTGATCGTGCACCTCCTCATATTTTGGTTTCATGATTTCTGAGATCTCTCTGATGTCGAACTTATTTTGAAAACAATTTGTACACAATGATGGTTTTTGGATTTATGTAAAAGTTTTAAAATTTTCAAAATTTTATGGATGTTACAAAAATAAACCGATTAACTACAACCAATACCTAAGAAGTAATACTTATTTCAGAGGTGAGTCAACACGAAAATCCCTGAATGCGGAAAAAGCTCTTGTTTCCTTATCGAAGCGAATCTACTACAACCGGCTATGGTCCAATAGAAACATCGATTACAGAGAAAACAAATCTAAACAGATTTAAACAAATACACAACAATAGAAACAGTGACTAACTACGATTCACGACAGTTGCAACAGTTGAACAAAGATCATGAACTATTTGACTGAAAAGCAAAGATCGTGTGTGTGTGTGTATATATATATATATATATATATATATATATATATATATATATATATATATAGACACACACACATAAAAACTGAAAATTTAATATGTACGAAAACCTACCAAATAGATTTAAAAAAGTAAGAACATAAATTACCTAAACAATAAATGATAAAGACTCTCCCCGATAAGCGAACAAACGACCAAAAATGGCGTTTCTGGAAACCCTAGTCCCTAGAGTGAGGGAGAGAGGACTGGAACTACAAATGCATTACCTGTCTCTATAATTATTTGGAAATATAAATATAAATATATATATATATATATCTATATATATATATATATTATCTACCATAATAAATGAAGATCCATTTTGTCACATATCAATCTCTCATGAGTTTTGACACTAGTCATTTAGTAATATTTTCAAAATAAAAAATGTCCACATGTCAATTTCTAGGTTTTTTCAAATTTTAAAATTAAAAAGCCACATAATACTTATATACTTATATATATAAAGTAATAAATGTAATAAATATGATACTGAATTGTAATTAATACATTTCTTTATCCTTTATTTCAAAATTTTATTTAAAAAATACTTATTGTTTACTTTTTGATATTTAACTTTTTTAAATAAACTCGTATATAATACACGGGTTTTACACCTACTGATGTAATATATAAGAAAAATGTCAATTTCTAGGTTTTTTCAAATTTTAAAATTAAAAAGTCATATAATACTTATATACTTTTATATATATATATATATATATATATATATATATATATATATATATATATATATATATATATAAAGTAATAAATGTAATAAATATGATACTAAATTGTAATTATTACATTTCTTTATCCTTTATTTCAAAATTTTATTTAAAAAATTATTTATTGTTTACATTTTGATATTTAATTTTTTTTAATAAACTCGTATATAATACATAGGTTTTACACCTAATAATATAATATATAATAAAATTGTATGGGCCATATATATAAGCCCCATATTCAAAGTTTTAACGTGACAATACTATTTATTATTTAATTGTAATATTTAATATACTCCTCCTACACAAAGATATATGTATGAGATGTAATTTAATCCTTTATTTAAAGAATTACAAAAACGGTAAACGGAATGAGGAAGGCAATTTAAGTTTATTCATAATGAATATATAATTTTATATTAGGAATTAAGATCTTAGTTATGAATTTTAGCTTTTTATTATGTTAACAAAATAAATATAGTATTTACTATACAGATGTTTTAACAAAAACTGAAATATATCATTTGCAACTTTTTTATAAGAACAAAAATTGGACAAATTGAAAGACTATTTAGAAGATGTTTGTGTATTGTTTATTAATTCTTATAGTTTAATCTACTTTAATAAATGAAAATCTTTTTGCCACATGTCACATTCTCATTGATTTGGATACATGTCATTTTGTGGTTATTTTCAATTAATTTTTTTCCACGTGACATTTTGTAGTTTTTTTTTCTATTTTATTAAATTTCACATAATATTTAAATTTAATAATTGCAATAAATGTAAAATAAATACGTATCAATATCATTAATTGATATTTCTTCTAATTTCAAAATTTCTAAATTAAAGCCTCATTAGTTTCCTATGTCCATTTATCTTAATTACTAGGTGTAAGACTCATGTATTATATGAGTTCATTTTAAAGAAAAAAAAAATGAAATTCAAAACATTTGAGAAATTTGAATTTATAAGAAAAAAATAGAAAAATATTGAATTATTAAAATTAAATTGTTTGTTTTTTTAATTAAACAGATAATTTAGATAAATAAACAAATGAAACTAATGAAACTTTAATTTAGAAATTTAGAAATTAGAAGGAAGTCAATTAATGAAATTGATATGCATTTATTATTACATTTATTGTAATTATTACATTTAAATATTATGTGGAAATTAATAAAATGAAAAAAACCACAAAATGTCATGTGAAAAAAAATTAATTGAAAATAACAATAAAATGACATGTGACCAAATCAATAAGAGTGTGACATGTGGCAAAAAGTTCTTTATTTATTAGGGAGGATTAGTTTAAATTTAAAAAAGAAAAAAAAACATTTTAATTTTAATAATTCAATATTTTTCTAATTTTTCTTATAATTCAAAATTTTCAAATGTTAAGAATTTAATATTAATTTTTCTTTTCAATATACTCATGTAATACATGAGTCTTACACCTAGTGTGGGTAATAAACACCGTTAAGTGTTTGTATTGCAAAAAAAAGGAAATATATATGTTTATTTCAGTATTGTACCGGCAATAGATATTTTTTGATAAGTTGTTTTAAAGGTAGAAACTAGATTACATTTTTATTCTTATTTTTAGAAAACAAAAAAAACCAATCATATATGATATCTTTTTCAGTCATTTTATACGTATAAATAGTGTTTGAAAACACAAAAAAAAACATTTTATCAATTTGTTAATTTGTAGGTTTTAGTTCCATATAAACTAATTCAAATATTTTTTAAAATAATTTTTACACCAAAAAACTAATTAACATTTTGAAAAAAATAGAAGTTGTTTTAAGTTAATACTTCCAAACAAACCTTATATGTGTTAATAATTACCCATAAATAAAAAAAAATATTGTAGCCCTATTTATTATGGAGGTTTGGACTTACACCGCTTATTTTCTGTTCGGTATGCATTACATTGTGTTTTATACAGATATTAGCAAGATAGAAATTATAATTTTTTCTCATATAAAAAGATGAACCGATTAAAACAACAAAAGTAGATCTAGAAAATGGGTGCTTCTATTAAGACACCAAACAAATACTTTTATCAAAAATCAATCTATAAATAACTAATTATAATTATCGTTTTTCAAAAACCAATACATTTTCAACAGATAAAAATACTTTAAAAACTACATTTAAATGATAAAATATGATGTTTTTTAAGTCAACCCTTATAAAATAGTATGTTAGTTTCTTCTCATTCGAAAAGAATGTCTCATATACCAAAGGCAACTTAGCCACACTTATTGACCTAAAATTTATATGTTTTACGTGGTTTTCATGGGATAACGAAATTATGTTTCTACATTTTATTTACATACTAATTAATGCAAGCCAACAAGTAATTGTTAATGGAAGACAATGATTGGTTGGTGGAGTGACCACTGTAACCAGTGCAAACGCAAGCTGTGATTGGTTGTTAAACGGCCCCACATAATGGGTCCCCTCTATCAATTTCACATCTTTTTCCCTTTTATAATTAAACAATCATGATCTACTTACTAATTAAAAAAAAAATTCAAATTTAAGATCCACATAACATATGCTACTTGACTTCATAGCCAAGCAACAAGTCTTACAGACACTAATAAGTAATAACATAACTATTAACTAAACTACCCATTCATAAACACAGTGAATTAATTACCTAAACGTGACAATTACTAAAAATCAACAAAATAACTTCCTATTACCCATATGTAGAGTTAACTTAACTAGGGTTGGATACAGGGCCAATTTGAATCAGATAGATAGATCATCATCTTTTATACCTCCACCTCCACCATTTCTTTTCACAAGTAACTCTAAAATTTCTTCCCTCCCACAAACAACAGCATAATGCAATGCTGCTTGACCTTCATTGTCCTTCATATAAACACAAACAACATCAATATTCTGCCATAACAACACACACACACACACACAGCTTTTAATTCCATCTAATATGAAGGTTATATAATATATTAGTATATACCTTTGAATTTACATCAGCATTCATGCTCAATAGTAATTGTACAACATCAATATGCCCACGATCAACAGCCCAATGCAAAGATGTTCGACCTTCACTATCTAGAAATTTTAAAAGAAAATGATGACTTTATATACTTGGAGTGATAATAAATTGATAATATGATATGAATAAAATATAAAAATTAAAAATTTGACAACCTTTTGTATTTACAGAAACACCACTCTCAACACATTTGAGCAAATTCTTCATATCACCTTCTCTTGCAAAGTCATGTATAGCATCCAGTTTTCTGATAATGTTAACATCGAGAGTATTATGGTATTACTTCAGGTATATGCATTATACATAATAAAAATTATAAAAAATGCTCAATGAATCTTCTTACAACTCATTTCCAGATTCTTCGTGTATAAGAGTGCTGAAAACAGGCCCCATTGGTTCATTAGAATCCCCGTCTCTTCTCTTCTGTGGTTATACCAACAACAAACAGAGAATGAAGGTGACACAAGAAATACAACAACTTTCTAAAAACAAAAGAAAGAGAGAGAGTTAATTTCATCTTACAGATTTTAACCCATCATTCCAAGTAGGGTAAAGCTCTGTAATAATTTCAATATACTTGTGCATTGCTTCTTCTGTAGGCATAGCACCCAGTTTATGCCATGCATTCCTGGCACATTCATTAAGGCGTATTTTAAATTGAAAAAAAATACCAAATCAGAAGCATCTGGATTTCAGGAACTGAAAATGGAATTGAACTAGGTATATTTTGATATTAATTTCAAAGAATTGAGATGCTATACCATTTAACTCGAGCAGACATCTTGATGGCAGAAGGCTGAGGAACATTACAAGGACCCTCGGTTGCAATCTTATACAATCCATAAAGCTGCAACTTCAAATCATTCGAAACCTTCCGCGACGACCGATTCGCCGTGATTGCCGCGACAATTGCGGAGGCGGCACCAAACGCCTCGTCTAATTCCGTACTCTCTACACCTTCCCAGTCGTCATCGCTATCACTACCAGTCGCAGCAATTTTCTTTGGTTGATCAACCAACGACTCTTTTTCGGTGCTACTGATATGTTTCTTTGGGAACTCCGCGTCTGATCTTTTATCTTCTTCTGCCGATTTCCAATGGGGTTCGGATGGAATTACGTCCGGTTGTTCTTCGCTAGGGTTAGCGTGAGTTATACGGGGGTTTTCATCTCCGAAAGAGAAGATTCTCGAGAAGAGCTTGGCAAGAAGAAAAGAGAAAACGAGGCCGAAAACCACTGATTGTGTATACTGTTGCCAGTCAGCCATCGCCATGAATGCCTGTGGTGTATGTACGAATAAGAACCGTGGAAAAGAATGGCGGAACGGAGTTGGGATTGTTTTTGCTCTGTAAACTCAATGCATCAAAAACTGGTGGCGATGAGTGTATCAATAGATAGATACCTAAAACCCCAAATTTTTGTACGAAGTAAAACGCGAGAATGTGCAAAGGAGAAGTGAGGATGGATGAAATCGGCGCCGGTGAAGCAGATAGCCGGAAACAGGCGTAGGGTTGAGAGAGAAACTTGAACCAGATGACCACGTAACAGCGTTGGCGTATTTTGGCCGCGCACGTGATTTAATTGAATGGGATTACTTTAGATTTTAAAATATGAACCAACTCCAACATTTCGTATTTTTTAAAAATTGTTACGCTTCATCATTAAAACGGATTTATCGGATATAATCAACTAACTGGAACAAATGGGACTTTCTGATGGCATAATACATCAACCTTTAATTTGTTTCGTAAAAGCCTCTCCTACATTTCATTGGTTTGTGGAACACTAGTAGATCTTGACTATCTATGGTTGGTAACTCTACGTTTAGCAAATAATTTGTGAAAATGTTAGCATAGTTTCTTTTGACATCAAACCTTGTTAATGCTATTGACACTTTTCAAATAGTAACTCCATACAATATAATTTATATTTTAAAATGTTATATTATACTAACTCTATATAAATAAATTATTGTGTATGGAGAAAAATAATTGTGTATGAGTCACTTCCTTTTTCAAATACAATTTCCTTCAAACGAAAATCAAATCGCGAAACAAAATAACTTTATTTTTTTATTTTGTAATTGACGGAGCATGAGACATTAATATTTAATGGTATTTTAGAGTATGCCTCGATATAATTTATGAGCTTTCTTGGATGTGCTTATAACCCATTATGTGTTGGTTAATATGGTGGCAGAAACATACATGTCGCATATTATACTAATCAGATTATGTTATCATTTGATTTTCCACACGCGACTATGATATCGAATTACTTCATGATGATGTTGTAAAAAAATTTATAGAGTTTTTCATTATATTTTACTGTCAGCACACTGTAATGGTTTTAGTGGAAATCATATAGCCATATATATGTTTTATTTATTGTTATAATGACTTCAAGTAGAGATAAAAATTGGGTTCGTTCATAATTTGAAGTTATGACCGTACACATATCTATTGGATTATAATTTAGGGATATATATGAGCTTGATAATAGTGATCTTTGTTTTAATTATGAATAAGGGTGTACGTCCCAATTTCTATAATAAAATTTTCATTTTTAAAATAGTATAAACACTTATTTTCGTAAAATACATTCAAGTCAAAACCATTTGTTCAAAAACCATAATTTCATATCACGGTTATAAGGGAAAACAATGTAGAATATCAAATCATAAAACTGTTAATGCATGTGTGTACAGTTTGCATCCCCACGAACCGATATAATACCTGAAAAACATTTAATACACAACTGTAAACACAAATCTTAGTGAGTTCTCCAAAATACCCCACACAACAATACACATACAATGCATGCACACATTGCCTACACCACAAAGCTAGACCGCCATTAGAGCGTACAACACAAGGATGGACTGCTCTCCAGAGCCTACAACAGTAAGCTGAACCAATTTCCTTGGGCCTACAGCATAAAGCTAGACCGTTCTCCTTGGGCTTACATCACAAAGTTGGACCGCCCTCTGGGCCTTCAGCACAAAGTTGGATCGCCCTCTAGAGCCTACATTATCAAGTTGGACTGCTCCTTTTAGGCCTACAGTAATGAACTGGACCGCCCAAGCCTCGTGACCTTCAGCATGTAGCCGGAACGCCTCAACCCAACCATAACATGTCGACATATACAAATAACAATAACAAACAAGCACATGTAATCGTAACAAATCTACATGTCTAACAGATCACTACAACATATCAACATCCTAACACACAAAGAAGACATACTATAATACAAGTATAATTAGAAAACTCACTTGAGTTAGCCAGCAGAAGCTCAACAGCAAACCTCAGCAACAAAACTGATGGGTTTTGAGCATAACATCAATCCTATGGTGTTCATGCAACCCTAATTGCTTGGATCTAGGTTTTCTACTTTGAACATGCAATAAACTTCCAAGACTTACAAACCCTAGATCTATCATATAAGAACTGAAATAAGGGTTTAGTAATTACCTTTGATTGTTATATAGCAATAACAATCAATCCTTGCTTTGATTGGCTTCAGAAAGCTTAGTGCCTCAAGTGTTGCACCTCTAATGGAGTCACAAACACCACTAAGCAATTGGATGAAGGAGAGAAGAAGAGAGGCTGCCCAAAATCGTCCAGAAACCCTATAGGGATCATTCACCACGTTTTTGGGGCTTAGGGGCTCCTTAAATAGGTAGACTATTAGGGTTATCTAACAAGGAAACCCTAATTTGACTGTTTAAGCCCTAAGCAGCCCATGGACCCCTTCTGGAACATGCCTTGGACGATTTCTAATGGGCTTCCCCATAGAATTCGTCCAACCTATTATTCCAAGGTGATCCATAGCCCAATTGCAATTATCCTATAATTACAATTCCAGTCCCCTAAGTTTAATTAATCTCTTTTAGCCACAAAATTAATTCTTAATTAATTCTTGACTAATATTAATTAAACAAAATGATTTCTCCTTTAATATATTATTCTTATAATATATTAATAAATCATAATTAAACCTTTCTCTCCTTAATTCATCCTACATATTGCTATGGTGAAGGCAACCCAAAAGGACCATGCTCATAATCGGGTCAAGTACATACCAAAATAGTTATGGACTTAGACACTAATCCAACAGTCTCCCACTTGGATAAGTCTAATAACTATTGTGCATAACTTCATAACCTGATCAGCAATCGTAGCTTTCAAAAGCCGTTGTCAACTCTGATCTTATCATATATGCGTGTCCTTTAGATAAGGGATCATATATTCGTCCATTCTCAAGATATCGTATAGACGCGAGACATGGATTTAAATCATTCTCTCTGTCTATGTATTGTTTCCCGACATCTGATTTATGGCGACTGACAACAGACTACAATTGAACACATCAACTTAGTCCCGACTTGGCCAAGCGCTTAGGGTGTCATCACTAAATCATCGAGGGGCCCACAGATATCGCTTTTATCCCACTTTGGGCAAAAGGAATGGATAAACTTCGACTCAAATGCTTGCTTGCACCTACTAATCAAATCACACACAACAATAAGTTTTATAACACCAAGTTACTGATGCGTTTACTTATCATCAATGTGCAACCGACCAGCAAATAACAACTCACACGTCTCGGTTTCAAGAATATACAATGTTATCGTCTCACTAATCACCCGTGATAAATCCATGAAGTGATTCAAGTGAGCGTGGGTTTAATCCAATACTTTAATCTTATTAAAGCACTCATGAACTCTGCAGCAAACTTATGCTATGTCTAAACACTTTAGACAATCTATAGACAAATTCATGATAATCTTGCTTCATACCTACTTCCAACGTATGACCGACTGTGGAGGTTTGAATAACCCAGTTATTCTGGAAGTCAAAACATGCAAAGTGAAACACATTAATAATATTAATCCTATATGGCCCCAAAACTTTTGAGCGTAAATAAAAACACTTTTATTTAAACACCATATTGATTACTCATTATTCATTGCTTACTGTTTCAGATAATCAACTTATTACTCGAATTATACCCACAATTGTCCCATGCTCCAAGCATGCACACTTTGGTTTCCTATGGTCCATACTTTGTAAAATAGATCAATTGAAAAACTTTTCCAATGAAACTCATTTCACAATCCCCAATCCTTATCATTAGTGTAAGAATACCAAATTCTTGCCACTTTTAGAATATGTCAGATTCTAACATTTTATGCAACGATCCTTTCGTAAAGTCATAGCACAAAAGTCATCAAGACTTGGCCAATGAAATCACAAAGTACTCTATCAGAAATTGTCACAAAACAATTCTATAGATGTGATGTCTCTCACTCAAAGTACATTCCTTCGAACATCCTTTTGCATAAAAGTTTCTAATCTACATAGATTCTTAATTTCCAACTCCCATTTATGGAAACATTTCCATATTTGCTATATGACAACTCATTCTTAATAGAATCTTATCTATTCATAATAATGTCAATATAGTCCATCCAGTACTATACTTCCAACTACTCACAAGCGACAAATCCTCAGTGAACCTCAGATCGTCCTTTGATAGTTGTTTAATTATTTTAGTCAAAACCATTTCTAGTCCTTTTTCCCTCTTAATGCCCTAGGCATTTGGAAAATTTTAGAATGGTCAAATATTATAGCATATGCAATCGATCCTATACCCGGAGCGTATTTGGACACGATGCATAATGTCTCACATAAAGATGTGATACTTTATCAGCCTTCTGCCATAATATTTTATGTGCCCTGTTCCCATAATTCGAACTATGAAGAGGGATGCCGTAATCATAATCGAATTTTGAGAATGCACTATGTATCCTTGACTAAATTTATTAACATTTCTCGATCTAAGCTTTAGAATTTTGAAACGAAGTATAATATTCTCTCCCTTAATTATAGCAAAACAACTTTTCAACCCTTGCAACTTTGCAAAGTGAATCTTTGTTTTTCATAATTAATATTGCTAACTTGCAATACTTACCATAATAATCATGCTCCCACTAACATGATGATTATTTTCTTACCAGCATAACACTTATGCTCCCACTAGCTTTGACATGTATTCAAAAAACAATTGAACTTCCTGAAAACAATGCTTATTGAATTCCTTAAGTTCATATTTCTAATACCTAATGCTTTGATAAGCCTTTATCTAAGCTTTGTACGTTCATACACCTTTGCCTTAGATAGGTCACATGTGTGTCTAAAGAAATTCAGAACTTATGTTACTAAGTCCCAAATGTTCAGACTAATTGCCAAATCTCACAATTCGAACTATGAAGAGGGATGTCGTAATCATAATCGAATTTGAGAATACAATTTTCACAATTGCAATCTTCTGAAAATCTCTCTTAGTGAAAGCATTTCCTTACAATCATTTTCATGAAGGAGGGAAACCTCATGACACTTAGATTTTAAAGTGTATGTGTTCCTATCCATGTGAATTTGTCAAAACCAAAGTTTGCGACAAATCCAAACTCATATGGACCGAACGTGCTCAATCTCGATTTCTTGCCTCATGGTAACATGAATGCCCACCATGTCTTCCAAGAAACTCACCCTTTCATATCAATGTACTTTCCATTGATCAAGGTGCTTTGTCTTTATGTATTCAAATTAGAACTCATAGAACTCACATGCATATTAACTCAATTGGAATGGCACAGAAAAAGAGTATGTCATCCACGATAGGCTTTAAACCTCAAGTTGTGTGCTAGTGATGATCAACTAGGTTTAACTCTTGATTTGTTCTTGAAACCTTTCAAGACCATTAAGACTCCCACTGACTCCTTGACATATAAGATTCTCTTGTCAAGAAACATTCCTTGACAAAACAAATATTCAAGAGTTAGTGTAGCTTTTATCAAGACTATCACTTCACATAATTGGTTCTAGTTGGTCTTTGTCTTATCCAAGACATCACAACTTACCAATCTCAAATGTGCGGGAATAAGAAGACTCTTTCCAATTCCACATTTGTTGAGTGTTATAAACCTACTAAAGACTGGTCACTCAATTCACAATCTTGGAATATAACTCTAAGACTTGATATTGGAACGAAGTATGATTGACTTCTTGATTTTAACCATTTCTACAATTCTCGATTCCTCTTCTTAGACATACAAATGCACTAAGACTCACTTGGAGGATCAATTGAGATATGGTTCTTAATCATTAAGACTTATCATAAAACACAATAAAAGGTACTCTCCCTTCTTCTTAGAATAGAGAAACTTTTATCTTTATGCCTACTTGATTCTTCTTATTCGTTCTGCTATTGATTGAAACTCTTTCAATCAACTCATAATTATTCTTAATCTTATAAGTATAACCATATTTACTAAACTTTAGTAAATCATGACGAATATCTTTATCACTCTTGTGATGGACTTGATCAACGCACAACCTAGTGTACTTGATCTACTAGTCCTTCTCTTGACACTTTGTCAAAAATAGTCTAATTTCCAAATATGAAGTTTCTCATTCATCACGCAACCTAGTTGTATGATTCCAAGTTTTTGTCCAATTGAAACTTGGGCGATGAGAATCTTCCCTTATTTGGCAAACTCTCGACATTTCCACAATAACATAATTAAGAATCAAATCCATTATTGCTAATTAAACATCAATTTTTCATACACACCATTGCAAGGATAAATAAATAAGACAAAATCAAAATTTATTTTATTGCGGAAAAACTTATCCTTACAATGCAATTCAAATGAAAAATATGCTATTTCAATTTCTAAGCAATCTATTCTAACTCTAAAGTAGTAGCTCAAAAATCCGATCTTCAAGCAATGCGATCGAAATCCATTTCTTCACGATCAGATTCAGCTTACTTCTTCCCTTAAGCTTCCTCTCTTTTCTTCAATCCTACAAAACATCAAAATGTAATCTTATCACATCATGTATTGAAAATCAAAGAATACGAACTTATAGAGTTAGTTATTGGATTTTACCTGAAGTAGAGCCATACGTTTTGACTCTCCATCTCTTAGATCTCTCAGGTAGTTTGGGCAGCTTCGTCTCCAATGCCCCTTCTCTTGGCAATAAAGCAAATGGACTCCTTTGGCACAACACATCGGACAATCACAGACTTAGTCTTTTCTGGACTTCCAATGTTGCCAATGTCCATTGAAGTTTGGGAGTTTGATTCACCAGACAAATTTGCTTGACCAGCACGCCAAATCATTGCTGATTCAGCAGCTATAAGCAAATAGGTGAGATCAATGAGGGTCACGTCGTGTTCCATCATATAGTACTCTCTTACGAACTCACTATATGATTCAGGAAGTGACTGAAGAACCCAGTCAACAGCCAACTCACCTGAAATCTCGACACCCAACATCCTTAACCTGTCAATGTGTGACTTTATCTCCAAGACGTGTGCACACACAGGTTTCCCATCTTCGTGTTTACTTGCCAATAGGGCTTGAGTGAGCTTGAACTTTTCAAGCCTTTGAACTTGTGGGTTAGGGAGAATAATTGGAGGAGGTGGAGGAAGTGAAGCATGACTCTCATTTCCTTGATCGTATCGTGGAACGTCATCTTCATTTGGAAAGCTTGTTTCAAGGGACTTGGGAAGACCATTGTAAGATTTAGACATCTACAAAACGGGAGAAAATTCAAGTTAGTTGATAAGAATCCTTAATGTAACACCCAAATGAAACATCAAGGCTAGGATCCAACACAACATTCTACAACCTAGAAGAGGGATGCCATAATCTAGTTGCAGAATATTTGAAGGTAGGCAAATGACGATTTACCAATTTCTACCATGAAAAACGAAAAAGAAGTTTAAGTTTTAAATGAATTGAAACTCCTAGATCTTTTGGAGATTCATTGAACTTTTTAATGGAATGTTTAATCTCGATTATGCCCTTTTATTTGTGACTGGGATGCCGAGGATCACAAATAAGGTGTGAATAACCATACGAATCTATGTGGTGCACTCAATGCTACTACCACCTAATCAATGTGCCGGTTAACCACACACGCTCCATTGATCTATGATAAACATCGAGCCACCCTTCACTACCAATGTCAACCCCAAATTAGTGTGCCGGTTAACCACGCACGCTCCACTAACGTTTGACAAGGGTACGAAGTGTAATTCCATGGATTAGCATACAATTTCACATTTTGCCTAAAGTAACTATGATTTGTGAATTTGTAAAGCATGTAGTTACTTTGTACTTCATTATACTTATAATGGAAGGTTTCGTCCTATCCTACCCATTCGGCTAACGACCCTCCACTAGTCAAGAGTGCGGTGGGTAAGAGTGGATACCCATTCAATCGCCATTTTATAGACAATTTCCTTAAACACCCCTTATAGACCAGCTTCGTGAATGAGGCCTACTAACGGTAAGACTGACTGTTTACTCATACATATATAATATTAGACTTTTAATGTTACATATAGTATAAGGGTGTATTTTATACTTTTAAAATACTAGGTGGTCTAATTTAATAAATTATACTTTTAATTTAGTTAAATGTAAACCAAAACTTTATGGAATTATTAACTCTCTTTTAATTATACACTTTAATTAATTAATAAAACCATAAGGGTGTAATTTGAACTTTTTCATAAATACGAGGGTTTTTAGAATTTAACATTTCAAAATTAAACTTTTAATCAACTTTTAAATTCCAAAACTTGAGGGCAAGTTTTGAACTTTTTAAAATATTAGGGTTTAGAATTTAAATCTTTCAAAATTAACTTTTAATCCAAAAATTTAAATTCCAAAACTCGAGGACAAGTTTTGAAACTTTTCAAACTTACTAGGTCAAATATTTGTCCAATAATAATCCTATATTGTCCATATTTAACCAAATCCATCAATTTTGATAAGGATAAACATTCCAAACATGAAAAATCGATTTTAGGCAATAAAACGAGTTTTGGTAATTATCCTTAACAAAATCTGCTCAAAAAATCAAAAATCCCGTAAACAGCACCCTGGACTCGCCGAGTCCACTGATGGACTCGCCGAGTTCAGCCTACTCGTCGAGTCCACTGATGGACTCGCCGAGTCGGGGCTACTCGTCGAGTCCACTGATGGACTCGCCGAGTCGGCGGCGCAGACAGCAAAATTTTTTCGATTTTCTGATCTTTGGCAGTCTAATTTTGCATCTATTCAATAGGAAAATGACCTAGGCTCTGATACCACTGATGGGTTTTGAGCATAACATCAATCCTATGGTGTTCATGCAACCCTAATTGCTTGGATCTAGGTTTTCTACTTTGAACATGCAATAAACTTCCAAGACTTACAAACCCTAGATCTATCATATAAGAACTGAAATAAGGGCTTAGTAATTACCTTTGATTGTTATATAGCAATAACAATCAATCCTTGCTTTGATTGGCTTCAGAAAGCTTAGTGCCTCAAGTCTTACACCTCTAATGGAGTCACAAACACCACTAAGCAATTGGATGAAGGAGAGAAGAAGAGAGGCTGCCCAAAATCGTCCAGAAACCCTAAGGGGATCATTCACCATGTTTTTGGGGCTTAGGGGCTCCTTAAATAGGTAGACTATTAGGGTTATCTAACAAGGAAACCCTAATTTGACTGCTTAAGCCCTAAGCAGCCCATGGACCCCTTCTGGAACATGCCCTGGACGATTTCTAATGGGCTTCCCCATATAATTCGTCTAACCTATTATTCCAAGGTGATCCATAGCCCAATTGCAATTATCCTATAATTACAATTCCAGTCCCCTAAGTTTAATTAATCTCTTTTAGCCACAAAATTAATTCTTAATTAATTCTTGACTAATATTAATTAAACAATATGATTTCTCATTTAATATATTATTCTTATAATATATTAATAAATCATAATTAAACCTTTCTCTCCTTAATTCATCCTACATATTGTTATGGTGAAGGCAACCCAAAAGGACCATGCTCATAATCGGGTCAAGTACATACCAAAATAGTTATGGACTTAGACACTAATCCAACAAAAACAACTAACAAAAACTACCCAATATCAAACTGAGACCAATCCTTAGTCAATTAGTCAAATCTACCCAGGTTTGACCAAAAGTCAAACTGGTCAAAAAGTCAACGGTTAAAGTCAACCTTAGCTGACTGCCACGTCGTGGCCAAGCATAAGCTTCAAGAAACATGCTAAAAAACCTAGATCTAGAAGATTTTGACAAAAAGATAGGAACTTATGGACTTATAGAGGTCCAAGCTGATGGTTTTATTAGATTACAACAAAATGCTCAAGCGTGAAAACACTTAACAATTAAGATTGGGCACATGCAACCTAATTAGGATCTATGTATTCACATTAAGGCAACGTACTTTAAATTAAGAAAACTAGCATAAACCCTACTAATTTCGAAAACAAGAAACTAGGGTTACATACCTGTAACTTGTTATTGCAAACAAGTTTGCTTAATTCCTTCCTTTATTAACTTGAGAAGCCATCACCAAAGATTTAGTGCCTCTGATGATTTGTACCCAAACCCTAGCAACAAGAACATAAGAGAAGAGAGGAGAGTAGGACCCGATTTTCAGCTATCCTTTTGGTATATGGCATGGACGAAATCTAGGCATCTAAGGGGTCCTATTTATACTTGATAGGATAGCCCTTGAAACCCTAATCCTGAATAAAGTAATAATATTTTAATTTCGGGTGGTTATCTAATTTCCTTATCTTCAAAAGGAATATTCCAGATGCCTTTTGTCATCTCCTAAAATCGTCCACCCTATATGGAAGATTCTGGAATTCCTTCTTGTTCAACTATTGAACAATTAGTCCCCGCACCTTTAATTAATCCAATTAATCCCAAAATCAATTTCAATTAATTTCTGATTAAGTCTTAATTAAACAATATTATTTCTAATTAACATATTAATCATATAATATATTAACAAATCATTCATTTCTATTTATTAATCATATAATAAATTAATAAATTAACTTCTCTTTCCAAATGTTATTCTTTTCAGTAACTAGTTCTGCGACCAACCCAAAAAGAATTTTGATTCTAATTACAAGTAATATCAATTTAGTTATGATCTTAGACACCTTAATCCAACACAAGCTATGAATTAGAAGGCGGTGAAGAACTTTGATTGATGATTCCTTGCACTTAGAGCACTTTTCTCCATTCTTCAAGACCATAGAACACCACAATAAGATTCAAGATGAACACAAGGAGGTTAGGGTTTGAACAAGGGATTAACGAAGTGATGGAGGTTTAAGAGGATGCTCTAAATCTGGAGTTAGTGTCTTTAAATATGGGAGAAACCCTAAAATCTTGGGATTGGGCTGCATTGGAAACAACGTCGTGGCCATCACCTTGCCACGTCGTGGTGATCACCTAGGTACGATACTTCGTTTAAATAACAATGCCACGTCGTGGCCATCAACATACCACGTCATGGAAAAAGTTTTTCCTCAAAAACCTTATCTTTGACCTTCATAAGTCTTCAACTAATCCAATTGGGGAAACAACGTTACAAAGGGTATTGATGGTATGGAACTAGGTAAAGCATAAAACAGTGATGTGGTAAATGTTTATAAAAGAATAAACAAAAAGTTAGCTCAATTTAGTGATCTCAAAAGCTTGTTATATTTGTTGTATCCTATGAAGCAAATGCGTCACATTGTTATGAAATTGTTTTAAGGACAATATATTCAACATATGCCTTAACTTGTTTTGTTTGTCTATATTCTTTCATATTTTTCTTCCATATATAAAATATATGTATAAATTGTATATAGAGTCGTATGATACATAACTTTATTGACCATGGGTGTAGCCATTAATGGGGGCCCCCTACTCTACCCAAGTAATCAACTACATATCCAGCCAACATAATATGCAAGCATGGTACAAAGTACCGACCAACTATCATACCTGGTAGAAATAAAGAAACATATTAGATCAATCCTTATACCCGCTAGTCTGAATGTATGGTCTAAGAAGATAAAATCATACAAATTTACTATAAGAACCCAAAATTTAAAGAGAGTTGGCTTTTTGTCAACTATTGACCAAAAGGGGAAAATGGTCAGTTATAAGAATTTAAAAAGTTTATGAAGTTATGACTTCATGAAATGGCCAAGGTAAGTTTAAATCACTAATATGAGGTAAGATGAGTAAGTTCAAGAGAAAGAATGCATGAGAATATGCATTTTGGTCAAAAGGGTAAAATAGATATTTTATGTTTTTGGGCAAAGTTTGTGAATTAATAGATTAAGACATGTATTAAGTGAGTGAGAAATGACTTAACAAAATTGTAGAGTATGTTCTCACCTTTGTGTAGATATAAAGATAATAGAAAATGGGTTAGAAATGAAGAAGTTATGACCGTTATAAGATTTGAGGAAAATGTCCCAGAGGTAGAATGGAACCGGCTAAGAAACTGTTGTCAAGTGGTTATCATGGCACGGTGAGTAGAACGCCACAACACAGTGACGCAAAACAGATCATACTATACTCCTCGTCATATGTTGAGGGCAATGTACTTTTCCCTGCGGCATGGTATATGGATGCCATGATGCGATGCCCAAAGTAGGATGTTGTTGTGGGAAGTAATCACATCTCGATTAGAGGTTGATGTGACATCCCCATTTTCTCGGCCAGAAAAGACCAATTTGTTTATGCTTTGTTTTAAAATCAGAGTAATCGTTTACAGAAAACAGTTGCGGAATTTGTTCCCAAAACAAAATGTGATAAGAATTTATCAAAGCATTTCTTTAAAGAAATGTACTTTCATTAAATAACAAAATCTCGGGATGTCATGTTCCGATACAGACCAAAAGCATAAACAGTATAAAATAGACCTTACAACAGTTATTTATAACTACTGATCTATAATCCAAAATCTCTCGTCAAGTCCACCAACTTATACTCTTGTGCCATTACCTGTAATGCAAAGAAAACTGAGTGGGTCAGGCTTGGGAGCCTGGTGAGCATATAGAGTTTTCAACCCACAATAATATAATTATTATATTTAATCATCAAACAATCAACCCAATTACCCATCCCCATTATCTTCTTTATTTCTTAAGGTTTTACCCTAAGAATCAACTATCCTTTATTCATTCGTTCCTAAGGATTGACCTAAGGAATTGGCACGAAGTCCATTGTTGCCAAAGTTTATCTATCAGGTACTAAATCCATAGCTATCAGGCGCTAACTCCATAGCCACCAAGGTTCACTTAACAGTAGGCGCTAACTCCATAGTCACCAAGGTTTATACAATAGGCGCTAACTCCATAGTCACCAAGGTTTACTTAACAGTAGGCGCTAACTCCATAGTCACCAAGGTTTATACAATAGGCGCTAACTCCATAGTCACCAAGGTTTACTTAACAGTAGGCGCTAACTCCATAGTCACCAAGGTTCCTCAAATAGGCACGAAGTCACATCGTCGCCAAGGTTTATACAATAGGCGCTAACTCCATAGTCACCAACTATCCCATCTACCCATGTTCTACCCAACATTTTCGTAGATATAAATACTTACACAGTTTAAATCATTTAACACCTGTATAAAACATCAATTTCATGCCCATTTTAAATAGACAAATAATATATAAACACATAACACGTATTTCATAGCAAATACTTCGTATTTATGTGTTAGAAAAAGTAACTACACACTCACACCAAACATATACTTAATACATTCAAACAATACTTGTATTAAAATCGTGTTTATGAAAGGGACTATACACTCACTTGATCAGAAGATGATCGGACAGCACTACGGCTCTAAGAGTAGTACTTCTTCGGTGAAACTGGAAGATCTTCACACACCGGGCTTCTCGCAGGCAGAGCTTCGGCTCGGAAACTCTTTTCTTCTTGGGATCTTCGGGCTTCGGGACTTTCTTCGTGTCTCGGGATGATACCGGGGCTTTGGGGGGTTAAAATAGGGCTTAGAGAGAGTATCGGGAGTCGAAGAGAAGAGATTGAGCAACCAAAATCGGCTGACCCTCGATTTCTATTTATAGGGTCATTTTTCAGCTCTCACGTTGTGAATTTTAAGTTCTCACGTCGTGAATTCAATAGTCATCAGGTGCGTCATCACCACTTGCGTCTGTTAGGCTCCAGAAGTCATAAATACTGAGTTCATGTCGTGAACATTGTATTCACGTCGTGAACTTTGACAGTTTTGGGGTTTCGCGCCCCAAACTTCAGAAATTCATACCTTTCGCATACGAACTCCGTTTTCGACGTTTTTTATATCCACGTGTAGGTGAGATTATGCTCTACAACTCTCGTTTAGACTCCGTTGGCTAATTTTGACTTTAATTTTAATATATTATTAATATATTATTTTTAGTAGGCCGGGACAGGAAAACTCCGTTCGAAATTCATAACTCCTTCATCTGAACTCCGTTTTCGTCTGTCTTTTTATCGTTGGACTACTATTGATGAGATCTTCAATTCTCATTTAGAAAGTTTTGGCTAAATATCGCTACGAAAAATCATAACTTCCTCATACGAAGTCAGATTTAGACGTTCTTTTTATCCACGCTCTCGGTTTAACGTATTCTACGAATTTCATTTAGATCGCTAAGGCCAAATATCGCTCTAACGTAAATTCACTATTTACGTCGCGCTGTGTCGTGCCGGTCCTTTTAGGTTGCCTTCACACTGGTGACTAGACAGGATGACTATTAAGGAGAGAGGTTGATTTATTATTAAAAATGATAAATTGGGGCATAAATATGATTTATTAATATATTATAAGAATAATATATTAATTATGAATCATATTATTAATTAGTGTTTAATCAGAAATTAATTTGGAATTAATTTTGGGATTAAAGGAACTGATTAAAATACAGGGGCTGTTTTGTAATTATTTGATAGTTGAGGCTTTGGGCCATTGGATCACCATTATTAGGGATAGGACGAAAATCCTAGAAGGATCTAGGAGTTTTCGTCCTAGGCCTAAGGAAAGGAGGTCCATGGACTTGCTTAGGCCCTAAGCTAAGGAATTAGGGTTTCCACCCTGAAACCCTAACTAGCTCAAGTATAAATAGACCCCTTAGGATCTGGATTTCGTCCAACCCTTGGAGAAACCCTAGAAGAGCCGATTTTTGGAGCAAGTTACCCTCTCTCCTCTTTCTCGTAGTCATCCTCTCACTCAAGTGTGTTTGTGAGCCATTAGAGGTACTACATATGTGGTACTTGTTCTCAAGAGCAAACGGAATTCAAGAACCTAGTTGTTATTACTACATAGCAACAAAGGTATACATTCTAATCTTTAATTTGCAATTTTCGAAAATAGTAGATGCATGCTAGGTTTTCTTTTGTGTTCATTTGTTGTATGTCTAATAGAGAAAACATAGATCCAAAACTAGGGTTGCATGCACACATAAAATTGTTTTTATAAAACCCATCAGTGGTATCAGAGACTTTGGTTGTTATTTTCAATTAGATTTGATACAAAAGTATGAATTTGACAAATTAGGGTTTATGGAAAATAAACCCTAGGGCTTGGATTTTCGAAATTAGGGTTTCAAAACCCTAGTTTTCGAAATTTGTTAGGGTTTCTTGAACCCTTTCCTTTGGCCTCATATTTTCGATTTTAGGGTTGGTTAACCCTAGGGTTTTCGAAAATACCTTCCACCCCAAGATAAGATTCCAAAATTTTAGGGATTAGGATAATGTTATCTTTGGTAATTATGCTTTTACTTGGTTAAGTAGATAATTAAAGATTTTGAATTATCCCATCCCAAATTTTCGAAATCTAGAGGATAAAGGGATTAGGTTAAATTAATTGTTTAATTTAATAGATAATCCTTTAAGATTTAATATTTTAAATTAATTTTTTAATTTTGGATAATTATTAAATCAAAGTTTTAATATTTAAGATTTTAAAATTAAAAGGTATTAATTTTCGAAAATTTTAAATTTGATTAAAACCCTAATATTTTGAAATGTTTAAAATACACCCTTATACTACTATAATATTAAAAGAATAATAATATATATATGTATAAGACGAGTCAGTCTTACCATTAGTAGGCTTCATTCACGAAGCTGGTCTATAAGGGGTGTTTAAGGAAGCGACCTATAAAATGACCGTCATTGGGTATACACTCTTACCCACCGCACTCTTGACTAGTGGAGGGTCGTTAGCCGAACGGGTATGATAGGACAAACTAATTACTCATTAATAAGTATAATGATTTTATAAAGTAACTAAATGTTTTCATAAATTCCCAATCTTAGTTACTTTAGAAAAAATGTGAAAATGATGTTAGTCCATGAAATTGCACTTTGCACCTTGCCAAGTCGTTAGTGGAGCGTGCATGGCTAACCGACACATTAATTTTGGACTAGCAAGGGTGGCAAACGGTAGCTCGATGTTTATCATAGATTAATGGAGCGTGTGTGCTTAACCGACACATTGATTAGGTGATAAATGACATCGAGAGTAGCAAACACATTTGCATGGTTATTCACACCTTGTTTGTGATCCTCGGTATCCCAGTCAAAAACTTGAAGGGCATAATCGAGATTTAAACATGCCATTGAAAAGTTCAATGAATCTCAAAAGAATCTAGGAATTTCAATTCATTTAAGACTTATTATTCTTTTTCGTTTTTCATGGTGGAAATTGGTAAATCGTCATTTACCTACATTCAAATTATTTGCAATTAGATTACGGCATCCCTTTTCTGAATTGCAAATAATTGTGTTGGGTCCTAGCCCTAATTTTTCATTTGGGTGTTAAATTGAGGATTCTTATCTAATCTAAACTTTGTCTCTTTTCTTTTTCAGATGTCTACCTCAAACCACAACGCTTCTGGCTCCAACCCTTCTTGCTCTTTTCTCCCTGATGAACTTATGTGGGATGGTGATCGTTGATGGATCCTATTTTAACGATTGGATTCGCAACATTCGCATGGTCACCCGCTACGTGGACAAAGAGTATGTTCTCGAAAAGGAGCTGAAAGAGATTGACCACAACAGTGCTACTCCTGAGCAAATCGCTCAATATGATGCTCATGAGAGGGACACGACAAAGGTGTCGTGTATCATGCTTGCAACCATGACTGCCGAACTCCAGAAATCCTACGAGGAATACTATCCCTATGAGATGCACCAAGATTTGATGGAAAAGTACCATCAAAGTGAGAGGCAGGAAAGGTACGAGATCATCGCCTCCATGATTACTACAAAGACGAAGGATGGAGAGTCCATCATGACCCACTTACAAAAGATGCATAGATTTGTGGACCGCTTGTTGAAGTTGAATGTCAACTTCGACGAAGTGTTGGCCATAGATATCATCCTACACTCTCTGCCTCTTTGTTATGATCAGTTTCGTATGACTTATCATATGAACAAGGAGGAGGTCACTCTAAGCAAGCTCCAACGCCTTCTGCGAACTGCTGAGAGTAGTTTGAAAGGCAAGTCTGTTGCATCAACTTCTACTGTTGCTGCCCCTGTCTTGGCAATTGGACATGGGAAAGGGAAGAAGAGCAAGGCTCCTTCTAAGATCCACAAGGGAAAGTCCCATGATGGATCCTCTTCTAGTGGGACCAAAGGTGGTTCTGCTGCTCCCTCTTCCAATCCGAAGGATGCAGAGTGCTTCCACTGTCACGACAAAGGGCATTGGAAACGAAGTTGCCCCAAATATCTACAAGACATCAAGGATGGGAAGATAAAGCCCACCTTCGCAGGTATTTACACTATTCGATCTAATAACTCATCACATGCTATTTCTTGGGTCCTTGATACAGGCAGTGTTGCAAAAATCGGACAGCTCGGCCGAGTACTCGGAATCGGCCATCTACTGAGGCGAGTAGTGTCGACTCGGCAAAAAAAATCCGATTAAGTCAAACTCGGTTAAAACTCGGTCAAACACGGTCAAAACTCGGTCAACCTCGCTCCAACTCGATCTTACTCGGGGTACTCGGTCAACAAGTCAAACTCGGTCAACAAATTCAAAGTCGGTCAACGAGGGCAAAAATTGACAACCCAATAAAACTTATTTTTGACTTTGAAAAAAACAACCCTAAAACCTAAAAAAACAAGCGGCATTCCCAAATTTGGTTCCCCCCATCTGTTCTACGAGAATTTGACCTCCCTAATCCTCTCTCGTCTTTCTCTTCTACTGGCGAATCGTGATACCAGGGCACCAGGCTACCAGCGAATAGCAATACCAATGAGGCAATGAATATCAATGTTGTGTTCCTGACTTCCTGTCTTCCTGAGTCGTGAATCGTGATTGTGCACTGGAGATATCCTCCACTAGCGATCGAGGTTCTTTCTCTCCTACTCTCACTGTATCTCGCTGTGTTGATTTTGGATTTCTTCTTAACTCAGTTTTTTTTATTTAAGTTTGTATATCTATCCCTATTTCTCATTTTTCCTGTTTCTTCAAGAACTCGATTTTGGATTTCTATATCTCTACTGTTACAATGTTACTCTATCTCGCTGTGGATTTCAGATTTCTTCATCAAGAGCTTGGTTTTTTTGTATTTAAGAACTCCCACAATGTCCTACTGTTACTCCCACTAATCACTATGTATTTCATCAAGAACTCTGTCCTTGTTTCTCATTTTTACCTTAAGATTGTCGGTTTGTGTGTATCAGTGTATTTATTTCGTGATTTCTTTACAAGTGGCAATGGATATGTATCTGATTGTCCCTGTTTTAGAATTCAGATTTCACAGTTTGTATGTATTTTTTTTCCTGTTTTAGTTGTATATTATTCTGTTTTATCACTTTCTGTGTAATAGACTAATAGTATCATAGTATGTAATATGATTGTATGTTATTTTGTTTTATCACTTTGTTTGACAATATGATATTATTTTGTTTTCTAAAACAATGTGTGTGTGTTTTAGACTCACTAACTCACTTTGTGTTAGATAAATTTCTAACTGAAGTAATGACATCAACCACAACAACACCGTCTACGGGATCAACTTCAGCTCAAGAGAATCTTAAACGCAAATCAAATGATCATGGATGGGAATATGCAGTGTGTGTGAATCCTAAGAAAATGGAGCGAGTGAAATGCATTTTATGTAATAAAGAGATGGGCGGGGGAATCAATAGACTAAAACAACATATTACACAAATTAAGGGAAATGTTTCTTCATGCCCAAAGGCCACAAAACATGACCAAATAAAATGTAGAGATGCTCTTCTTGATAACCAAAATAAAAAGAAGGGGAAGGTAGATGAAAATGAGTCTTTAAGAGCACAAGTGAATATTAGAAGTAGTGATAATGAAACCATTACCATCGATGATGATTTGATGGAAGATTCATTTGGCTCTAAGAAGGATAAACGTTCTTTTGGGCCTATGGATCGGTTTCCAAACACTATCAACCCCCAAGATGTTTCAAACATGGGAAAGAGCAAACAAGAAAATATGTCAAATAAGTCAATAATCTTTATTTAATTATAGTTCAATACATATCGATTGAAGGCAAACGGGCAACAAGCTGCGCCGCTAGCCCTTTCTGGATGGCAAAACCAATTCTTTTGAAAACAACATTTATGGATCTAGGAGATATGACATTAGAATGCATGACCCGTTGGACTCTGTTAAGGAGCTCCACCGCCTCTGGTGCGAACACATGATTCGTGTGAAAGAATATATTTGTAGATCTAGGAGATATGACATTAGAATGCATGACCCGTTGGACTCTGTTGAGGAGCCCTTTCTGGATGGCAAAACCAATTCTTTTGAAAACAACATTTGTGGATCTAGGAGATATGATATTAGAATGCATGACCCATTGGACTCTGTTGAGGAGCTCCACCGCCTCTAGGATCTATCAACCCCCAAGATGTTTCAAAAGTTATTCGTAAGGAACACATGATTCATGTGAAAGAATATATTTGTAGATGGGCCTATGAATGTGCCATTCCTTTTCATGCCTTTGAAAAGGATAGCTTCAAAATTATGTTGGAGGCGGTTGGCCAATTTGGACGTGGGGCACCACCTCCAACTAGATATGAGATGGGAGAAACATATTTAAAGAAACAAGTAGAAAGAACAATAAACTTGTTGACACCATACAAAGACGAATATAAATCTAATGGATGCTCGATTATGACGGACGCATGGTCTGATAGAAAGAAAAGGAGCATCATGAACTTATGTGTTAATTCAAAGATGGGGACCGTTTTTTTGTCATCTAAAGAATCATTGGATGAAGCTCACACAAGTGAACACATACATGAGTATGTTGAAAGTTGCATCAAAGAAGTTGGCCCCGAGAATGTGGTTCAAATTGTGGCCGACAATGCATCAAATAATATGAGAGCGGCCAAGTTGTTAAAGGAAAAAAGACCAACTATTTTTTGGACATCTTGTGCAACACATACCCTCAATCTTATGCTTGAAGGTATTAATTTTAATTGTGTTAAGTTTATAATTTAGTGTTCTTTATTAATTTTTAATAGTAGTATTAACGTTTTATTTATTTTAAAAGGTATTGGTGGGCTACCTAGGTATAAGAAAATTCTCAACCATGCAAAAACACTCACGATGTTTATTTATGCTCATCATAAAACTTTGGCCATGATGAGACACTTTACCAAGAAAAGAGATATTGTGCGACCGGGAGTCACGAGATTTGCTTCCGCATTTCTTACTTTGCAAAGTTTGGCCGATAAAAAGGCCCAACTAAAACAAATGTTTACAAGCGATGAATGGGAATCATGTAGACTTAGCAACACCGTTAAATGGAAAGCCGCATATGATACGGTGGTAAATGCCACATTTTGGACCGGTGTAGCATTATGTTTAAAGGTTTTTTCCCCTTTGGTCAAAGTTCTTCGGATGGTTGATGCGGATCGAAAGCCATCAATGGGTTTTGTATATGGTGAGATTCAAAATGCGAAACAAGAAATTATTAATGATTTGGGCAACAATAAAAAAACATATGAGCCTATTATGGATATCATTTCGAAAAAGGATGAAAGGTAGGCTTGATACAACCCTACATTTGACGGCTTACCTTTTAAATCCATATTATCTTTATAAGAATCCGAAGATCCAAAATGATATTGATGTGACCGATGCGATTGTTGATTTTGTCGATACAATATATCCGGGAGATCATTCTTTGCAAAACCATATCGTGATGGTTGAGTTGCCGGTTTACATGGGTAAACAAGAAAAATTTAGTCGAGAAATTGCAATTAAAGGATGTGAGGTGAACAACGACAAATTTGATTCGGGTAATATATTTTAAATTGTATTTATTTTATAAAATTCCAAAGTAATAAATTTAACAATGTTTTTTTCAACTTGTAGCGAATTGGTGGGTAGCTTATGGTGTCTCAACTCCACAATTGAGAAAGATTGCTACAAGGATACTTTCTTTAACAACTAGTTCTTCAGGGTGTGAAAGAAATTGGAGCACTTTTGAAGGGGTTGGTAGTTTACTAAATTTTAATTATAATTTTTAAGTAGTTTATTCAAAACTTGTATATTTATCAAACTTTTTTTTTGCTTATTTAAATTTGTAGGTACATACAAAGAAAAGAAATAGATTAGAGACGTCTAAACTGAACAATCTTGTTTTTGTTCAATTTAATGCAAATTTGATGGAAAATAACAAGAAAAGGAAGACTAAGGATATGGAAGTACTTTTAGCAAAAGATGCAAGTGAGGCTCAAGATTGGATTGTCGAAAATGATGTATTGTTGGATAAAGTTGAGCCCAATGAAGCTATGGGTGACGAGGAGTTTTTACAAAATCGTAGAAGTTCTTGATTGAGAGAACTTGATGAGGAAGAATTTGTGTTGGAGGATCAGGAATAACTAAGTGAAGATGTTGAATATGAATCAGATGGAGTTAACATCAACGAACAAATCAGAGCCACATTGGAAGAGGTCCGATGACACGTATGAGTCTTGTTTACTTGGAAAGATGAAAAAATCACCCTTCACTGGTACTTGTGAAAGGGGTGAGGAATTATTGGATCTCATACACACTGATGTGTGTGGGCCCTTTAGATCCACCACAAGGGATGCAAACCGCTTCTATATGACTTTTACCGATGATTATAACAGATATGAGTATATCTACTTAATCAAGCATAAGTCAGAAACTTTTGAAAAGTTCAAAGAGTTTAAGCAAGAAGTGGAGAATCAATTGGGCAGGAAGATAAAGATGCTCCTATCCGATCGAGGTGGTGAGTATCTTAGTATCGAGTTCCACGATTATCTTAAGGAATGTGGAATTGTTTCACAATTGACGCCGCCTAGGACACCGCAGTTGAATGGTGTAGCTGAGAGGCGCAATCGAACCTTGTTGGACATGGTTCGTTCAATGATGAGTCGAGCTTCGTTACCTATCTCATTTTGGGGGTATGCCTTAGAGACTGCCGCCCATATCCTTAATCTAGTCCCAACTAAGAAGGTTGCCAAAACACCTCAGGAAATGTGGACATGGAAGGTTCCCTCGTTGACACATATCAAGGTTTGGGGTTGCGAGGTTTTCGTAAGACGAGAGACTCACGACAAGCTTGAACCTTATAGTGAGCTTTGTATTTTCATCGGCTACCCGCATAAGTCCTTTGGATATCTCTTCTATAGACTGAGTGACAATGTTGTCTTCGTTGTGAGGAGATGGGTTTTCCGAGAGAGAGAACTCATATGCCAAGAGGACAGTTGTAACATCCCAAATTTCGAGTCCAAAAATTTCATTTTAATTAACTGATTATAAAAACATTCATAAGAAAACTACGTAACAATATATCATTTTGTGAATCAATGTATCACGTCTGAAAACCCAAAACATATAATAGCAACATGTCAGAGTACAATCCCAGAATATCTCAAGTGCGGAAAATCAATGCGTGTGTGTATGATGTGCTGCTACCGCGCCAGCTCCTTCCCCTTCGCTGAAGAGGTACCTGAAACCAAAAATGTAAACTGTAGGCATGAAGCTTAGTGAGTTCCCCCATCGTACCACATACCATATGATCACATAGCATACATACTGTCGGGAAATTCTGGGGTGCCCGTCCTACCCGGTACAGCCATTCTAGGGTGCCGACCTACCCGTACGGCCATTCTGGGGTGCCGACCTACCCATGTCAAGCCATTCTGGGGTGCTGACCTACCCGTCGGTCCTAACAACCGACCCTCGTGGACTATTCCACCCCCTACTGCTATTATCACATATAACATATCATGCCAGCATATAAACATATCATCACATACTGTCAGACGTATCTGGGGTGTCTGACCTACCCTTCGGTCCTAGCAACCGAACTCTACTACTATCACATATAATATATCATGCTAGCATATAACATATCAGGTAGTAGCAAACCTAGATGATATCACAAAGACAATCATCTAACATACAACTCCTACTGGTGGGCTGGCATTGTGGCCGTAGACCCACCGCTAACGGAAGGTAACTCACCTCAAACGAGTAGCTGCTGATAATCTGTGCGGGAAGTCTCTGTCTGCTGCTACTTCGGAAATCCTCCGGCTATAATCCCCACAAAACACTCAGTCAGAATTTGATATCTACACTTAGGATAAAATTGATGGGTTTTGCGCATTCTAACACTCCTAAGTGTACATGCAACCCTAAATACCTTGGATCTATGTTTTCTCTATTATACATGCAATTATGAACTTTCCAAGGTATTACCCTATCTAGCATACAATACTTGATACTTGGGTAATCAAATGGATAGAATACATACCTTTGTTTGATGTAGCTTGTCTCCGTGAAGCTTGAGTGCCTAGTGCCCCAAGTGTGACACCTCAAATGGTTCACACAACACCAAATGCACATGGAATGACTTGAGAGAAATGGAACACTCCTTAAAATCGTCTAGCCCTCATATCCACACATTAGTGCACCATTTCTTGACCCATGGGATTCTTTTATATGGTGGCTATTAGGGTTACACCATGTAACTCATAACTTTACCCATTCCTTATGCTCCATGGATTTTAACCTCCATGGAGTATCCATGGGTCACCCCATGGACTTAGTCCAACATAAGGAATCTTGGATCACAAGCCCACATATATAAGAATGAATGATTTACACAATCAACCCATATATTTAACTAGTCTCCTTTTGATCACTTAATTAATTCCAAATTAATTCTTGATCAATACTAATTAAATAACCTTATTAATATATTAGAACTTATAATATATTAACCAACCTTAAGTGTTATATATCTCATTATAGTCTATCCAAATGCATGATGTCATGCAACCCAAATGGACCATGCCGGGTCGGGTCAAGTCTTACCAATTATAGTTATGGACTTAGACATTAATCCAACAGTCTCCCACTTGGATAAGTCTAAAACTATTATTGAGTATGACTTCAAACCCTGACTAGCAATCGTAGCTCTCAAAAGCTTCTGTCGAACTCTGACCTTGCCGATGAACTCTGACCTTTGTCAATGACTTGTCCATTAGATAAGGGATCATATATTCCTCCATTCTAGATATCATATGGACTGAGACATGGATTATAATCATTCTCTCTGTCCATTTTTTGTTTCCCGATTTTCGATTTATGATGACTGACTGATTGAACAAATCAAATTAGTCCTGGCTTGGCCAAGCACTCACATGTGTCATCGCTAAATCATCGAGGGGCCCACAGATATCGCTTTTAATCCGAAGGTAAAAGGAATGGATAAACTTCGACTCATATGGCTTGTTCTACTACTTGTTGAATCATACACAAAGGCACGTTTTATAACATCGAGTTACCAATGCATTTTCGTGCAATCAATGTATAACCAACTCATAGTAACAACTCCTATCTCTAGGTTTTAAGAATATAAGATATTATCGTCTCATGATCACTCGTGATAAAATCCATGAAGTGATTCAAATAAGCGTGGGTTGAATCCAATACTCAGAACTTATGAGCACTCATGAGTGTTGTAGCACCACTTTGTCCACCAACTTGGACCTCTACAAACCAACCCATGACAGTCTTGATTCATATCTACTTCCAACATATGACCGACTGTGGATGGTTTGAATAACTTAATCATTCAGGAAGAGCGACTTAGTTATTCTGGAAGTCAAAACATGCAAAGTGAAACACAAGAATAAATGAATCAAATATGGTATCAAACCCTATGAATATAAATAAACACTTTTATTTATCACCATACTGATTACTCATTATTCATTGTTTCGGTTTTATCAACTTTATACTTGAATTAAAAACACTAGTTGTCCCATGCTCCAAGCATGTACACTATGTTTTTCTTAAACAATAGTTTTGCCATACACCAAGTATGCACTCTATGTTTGTCTATGATCCTTACTTTGTGAAATAAACCAATTGAACATAATTTCAATGATTCTAATTTCACACTCCCAAATCCTTATCGAAAAATGTGAGAATTTCAAATTCCTATCATTTATCGAAATCTGTTTAGATTTTAAACTTATATGCACTGACCCTCCTGTAACGAATATGTACAAAGTCACAAAGACTTGTCAACAGTCATTATAAGGTATTCCAATGGAGATCAACTCCATGGAAACTAAGTCTCATATTCAAAGTACATTGCTTTGGACATGCTTCTTGCATTAAGTTTTCTAATCTTACACAGATAACTTCCACCTATGGAGACAACTCCATATTCTCATTTTGACTATCACTTCTGAATAAGAGATGCCTCTTTTCAGAATATGTCAATATGGTCCTTCCAAAAATTAGCACTATACTTCCAACTGTCCCTGAGCAACCAATCTTTGGTAAACCTCAGATTGTCCTCGACAATTGCTTAATCATTATAGTCATATCCAATTCTAGACCTTTTCCCTTCTTAATGCCTCTGGGCATTTGGAAAAATTTAAAAATGACAAATATTATAGCACATGCAATCGATCCTGTACCCAAAGCAAATGGTACACGATTCATGATGTCTCACATAAAGACATGATTCTAGACCAGTCTTTTGCTATAATATTTTTATTTGCCATGTTTTCAAAATTTGACTATGAAGAGGGATGCCGTAATCATAATCGAATTTTAAGAACGCAATATATAGAATTTCCATAAGTTGAACCAATCCAACATGAAATTCATATATATATTCTTGACTAAAGATGATTAAGGTCTCAATCTAAGCCTTTAGAACTGAAATGAAGTATATCCTCTCCCTTAATTATAGCAAAACAACTTTTTCAATCCCTGCAGCCTCACGAATTGAAACTTTTGTTTTCTATAATTAACATTGCTAACTTGCAACACTAACAATAATTATCATGCTCCCACTAACATGATGATTATTAGCATAACACTTATGCTCCCACTAGCTTTGACATGTACTCAGAAATCAGCTGGACTTCTAGAAATCAATACTTTATTGACTTCCTTACCAAAGTTTAAATTTCTGATACGAGATGCTTTGATAAAACTTTATCAAAATCATACACCTTTCCTTAGATAGCATGCATGTGTGTCTAAACAATTTCAGAACTATGAAAAGGGATGCCGTAATCATAGTCTCAATTGTTTAGACCTTTTGCCATCTGCTTCAAATCTACTTGGTGGAAGTATTTCCTCACCATCATTTTCATGAATCGGAGAGAAACCTTATGACCCTTAGATTTTATGGTGTATGTGTTCTTATCCATGTGAATCGTCAAAACCATAATCACAAGACAAGGATAATGACAAATCTAAACTCATATGGACTGAACTTATGCAATCTTAACTTCTTGCCACCTGGCAGTACAGGGCCTGCCATTGCTTCCAAGTTGTTATGCAACCAATTGAGAACTTTCAGAACTCCTATGCAAAGCCAACTTTAACTGGAATGGGCACAGAATATGTCAACATGATAGGTTATAAACCTCAAGTCGTGTGCTAGTGAAGAACCTCAGGTTTTATTCTTGATTAGTTCTTGAAATTCTTTTTAGGATCTTTAAGACGCCCACTGTCCTCTTGACATATAAGACTATCTTGCCAAATATTCAAGAGATAGTGCGGATTCTTTATCAAGACAAACACTTCACACAATTGGCCTTAGTTGGCCTTTGTTTAATCCAAAACATCACAACTTACCAACTTTAAATGTACAAGAGTAGGACACTTTTACTCTTATATTTGACAAGTGTTATAAACCTTTCTTTAAGATATGCCACTCAACTTATAGTCTTGGAGTATGACTCTAAGACTTGTTTTGAAACGAAGTATGACTCATCTCCTTGATTTAACCATTTCAACAATTCATGACTCCTCTTCTTAGTCATAAAAATGCACTAAGATGTCCTTAGAAGACCAATTGTGATGTGGTTCTTAAATCATTAATATGATCACAAAACATGATACTAAAGTACTCTCCCATCTTTCAGATTTGAGAAAACTTTTATCTTTCTGCCTAATTTGATTCTTCTCATTCGTTCTGCCATACATTGAGACTTTTCCAATGTTTCAGAATTATACTTAAACTTGTAAGTATAACCATATTTACTAAACTTTAGTAAATCAAATAGTCTTAACGAGCTTTGTGGTGGACATGACTAGTGCACAAGAATGTGTACTCGATCCCTTTAGTCCTTCACTTGACTCACACATCCATGTGAACAAGTAATTAGTCTTGATTTTCCAATGCTTGAAAGTTCTCATTCATCATACTATTCAACTTGCATGATTCCAAGTTTCGGTCCAATTGAAACTTGGGCGATGAGGAACTTTCCTGATTTGGTAAATTTAGACACTACCACAAATGAAAGAATCAAATCCATTTTCCAATATTGCTATCAGTGGAATCATATAAGCAACAATTTTCCACAAATACCATTGTAAGGATACTTCAAATAAATAAAATTAAACAATTTTCTTTTATTTTAAAACTTTGCGGAAAAACTTATCCTTACAATCCACATGGAAAATTGTTGTTATCTATTCCTTGCTCAAAATTCTGATGCGATCGAAATCCACCTTCGCGATCAGAATCAACATATACTTCCTTTAAGATTTCTCTCTATTCTTTGATTCTTAAAACATCAACATGTGACCCAGTCACATCATGTAATGAGGATCTCACAATAGAACTTAACAGAGTTAGATAATGGGCTCTACCTGATGTAGAGTCAAACTTATTGACTTTAACATCCTTAGGTAAATTTGGCAGCTTTGCAATCAACGCCCCTTCCTTTGGCAAAATAAACATATGGACCCTTTGGTAATGGGACTATCTCAGACTTAGCCTTTCTCTTTACCATTTGGTCAACCGGGTTGACTATGGCCAATCCCTTTCCATTGGGAAGAGAATGCTTTTTCTGGATTTCCAGTGTCACCATTGTCACTGTCCATAAAGTTTTTGGGAAGTTGATCTTCTAATCAAATTTGCTTCACTATCGTTCCAAATCATTGCTGATTCAGCAGCACCAAGCAAATAGATATGATCATTAAGGTTCATGTCATAGTCTGTTTCATAGTAGTCCCAAAGGAACTCACTATGTGACTTAGAAAGTGATTGAACATCCAACTTTCTCAAGACTTTGACACCCAACTCTCCCAACTTGTCAATATGTGACTTCATCTCTAAGATGTGATCACACATAGACCTTGCTTGCCATTAGGGCTTGAGTGACCTTGAACTTGTGGGTTAGGGAGAATAATTGGAGGATGTGGAGGATGTAAAGTTCCAAGAGATTTGGGAAGATCATAGATGTCTGAACTAGACATCTTTTGGGAGATATTCAAGATAGTTGATCTAAAGTCCTTAATATAACACCCAATATGAAATATTAAGGCTAGGATCCAACAACCTATTTATAACTGGAAGAGGGATGCCGTAATCCGAGTTATAAAATAGTTGAAGGTAGGTAAATGACGATTTACCAATTTCTACCATGAAAAACGAAATAATGTAATTAGGTTTTTAATTGGATTTGAAACTCCTAGATCTTTTGAGATTCATTGAACTTTTCAATGGCATGTTTCAATCTCGAGTGTGCCCTTCAGGTTTTGTGACTGGGATGCCGAGGATCACAAAACAAGGTGTGAAGTAACCATGCAAATATACTTGGTACCCTTAATATTTACCCCTCAATCGATGTGCCGGTTAACCACACGAGCTCCACCGATACTATGATAAATATTAAGTTACCCTTTGCCTACTTTGTTAAATCCAGGTTAGTGTGCCGGTTAACCACACACGCTCCACTAACGGTTTAAACAAAGTGCAAAGTGTAATTTCATGGATTAGCACCTTATTCACATTTTCCTAAGTAACTAAGATTGGGAATTAATAAAAGGTTTAGTTACTTAGTATTTATCATTAATACTTTTAATGAAGGGAGAATTATAGTCCTTGTCCTACCCGTTCGGCTAACGACCCTCCACCAGTCAAGGAAGCGGTGGGTGTGAGTGGACACCCATTAAACTGCCATTTTATAGGCAGTAACCTTATACCCCCCTTATAGACCGGCTTCGTGAATGAGGCCTACTAACGGTAAGACTGACTTGATCTTATACATATATTTATTATTAACATATAATACTATAAAGTATAAGGGTTGAATTTTAACTTTTAAAATTCTAAGGGCTAACTCGGAAATAAAGTATTCATTGGGAAAACTTTACAAATTCCAAAACTTGAGGGCAAGTTTTGAAAATATTCAAAACTAATTAATTCCATAACTTATGTGTTTAAAATAGTTTTAATTAAAAAAAAAACTCTTCAAGTTCCATAACTTGAGGACAAGTTATGGAAGACTTTAAACTAATAAAAGAATGTAACTTTTCTTTATTTTTGTAACTTATGGAACTAATTAAGGTTACACATTTTATCATTTAATGAAGTGACTCTTGAACCTCCATAACTTGAGGACAATTTATGGAGTCATAAAACCATTTAATGAGGACAAGACTCTTCATTTTTGTAACCATTGCCAACTTTTTATGAGTTTTATGAAACTTAAATGTGACTTTTCATATAACTTGAGGACAAGTTACAAAAACACATTTTAGAATCAACTCTTAGATTAAAATGGATTGAAAACACATAATCAATTAACTTTTCTATTAATCTAATAAACTCATATGAACAAAGATAATTCACATCAAATTTTTTTCAAGTAATTAGCATAACTTTTAAACTAATACAATTCGATTTTTCAGCTAATTTTGCAAGTATAACAAGAAAACAAGCCTTGGCTCTGATACCACTGATGGGTTTTGCGCATTCTAACACTCCTAAGTGTACATGCAACCCTAAATACCTTGGATCTATGTTTTCTCTATTATACATGCAATTATGAACTTTCCAAGGTATTACCCTATCTAGCATACAATACTTGATACTTGGGTAATCAAATGGATAGAATACATACCTTTGTTTGATGTAGCTTGTCTCCATGAAGCTTGAGTGCCTAGTGCCCCAAGTGTGACACCTCAAATGGTTCACACAACACCAAATGCACATGGAATGACTTGAGAGAAATGGAACACTCCTTGAAATCGTCTAGCCCTCATATCCACACATTAGTGCACCATTTTTTGAGCCATGGGATTCTTTTATATGGTGGCTATTAGGGTACACCATGTAACTCATAACTTTACCCATTCCTTATGCTCCATGGATTTTAACCTTCATGGAGTATCCATGGGTCACCCCATGGACTTAGTCCAACATAAGGAATCTTGGATCACAAGCCCACATATATAAGAATGAATGATTTACACAATCAACCCATATATTTAATTAGGTTTTTAAATCGATAAGTAGAATGATATGATGTTAGGTTTTTAGACTAAGAAATGCCTTTCGGAAGGAATTGGTCGTAGATTGGACAACTAGAGAAAATCCTCTTTTAAGGAATTGATCAAATAAGTAGATAAGTTTATGCTAGCATTTGTTATATGACTCAGATGATATATGATATGTGAATTCTTACATGATATATTTATGTACTCTTACATGTATTGCATATGATTTGTATAATGTGTGAGTGTTGTGATCCTCACTAAGCCTTAGGCTGACAATTGATATTTAATGTTGTATAACAAGACCGTTAGGTGTGAAGAAGGGGAAAGAGTCGTCATGATTGCGACATCTTGACATACTCGGTGACATAACATTTATCTATCTAGTATTTATCCGTTTATGAGATGATTTTCAAAACACTTTTATGCTTCCGCACTTTGATGTTTTTAGGTACTATTATGTGATGAGACATTTTCAAAGTTAATGTGGTAACTTGATTTGAGATTTATGTTTTATTAAGACTACATACTTTGAATAAAAAAAATTGAGTTTTGGGATGTTACAACACAATACTTAATTTGACAGATAAAACAACACACCACGACACCACTACTAGTGACACCCGTTTGGAGCGATCAAGGTGGATAAGCAGATGACATGGTTTCATTATTTCACCAACATGGTTACAACAATTTTTGGTCATAAGGGTATGGTGGGGCCCTTAATTCTTAATGTTAGGTTATAATGAAATTAAAAAAAAAAAAAAAAAGAAGACAAATATAGACTGATTATATTGATTATTTTGCATGTAGCTAATGAATTTTTTCTAATGGATATAGATCAAAGGATCACCGATGTTAACAATAAAGAAACCAATGGTTTGTTTGAGTCAAAATTTAAAAGGGAAAACAACCTAAAAGGGTAATATAGTTTTCATTTTCTATACATTTAATCCTTATTTTTCTTCTTATAAACTAAGCTCTTTAGCTTCTTGTTTTGTAAACATTAGGGGTGAGCAAAACCGAACCCGAAAACCGAAAAACCGACAAAAACCGATAAAACCGAAGCCGAGAAACCGAAACCGAAGCATAAACCGATGGTTTCGGTTTAGATTTTTCAAAAACCAAAAATTTCGATGTGGGTTCAGTTTTTTTGGTTTGGTGAAACCGAAAGAAACCGAAACGAATCGAACCGAATTATTGGATATATATATATATATATATATATATATATATATACACACACACACACACATATATATATATACACACATATATATTCTGTAAAATATAACGAACTGGAGGCATGGTTCAGTGGCGCAGTCTTTGGACAAAGAAGCGTGAGGTCATGTGTTTGATCTTACTACCTTGCGCCCATGAGTTTTTATTTTCCAACCAAAATGCAACAATCCCTCATCGACAAGTTGATCAAAGAATTGTTATACTCATCTCTTATATAAACATGTTTGCTTTAAGCTTTGTTAGGAGTCTCGTCCCACATTGTTTCTAACAAAGACACTATACCCTTCTCATCAGTTATATAAACTTTACAACCTATTGATGCTTATATCATGATAATTCTCAAGTCTAAATTATCTCAAGGTGGTCTACACTCGTAGAACCCGGAACCGAACCTGAAAAACCGGAAACCAGAACGGGAACCGAGAAACGAACCCATCGGTTTCCGTTTCGGTTTGGGTTCATATTATTCAAAACCGAAATTAGTGGGTTATGTTCAGTTTTAGCCCAAAACCGACCCAACCCGGTCCATGCACACCCATATTAAACATTTAGCCTTTATAATTGGCTACTCCAGGTTAAGTTCTCGGTTTTACACATTTTTTTTTTGCAAAATCAATTGTTGTTGTTTTTATACACATTTAGTCCTTATGATCGGTTTCTTCAGATTTTGCTTATGTGACATCTTATGTAGAACAATCATTAATGATGTATTCACATACGTGTCTCGTCCCTCATTATATCAATAACTTAATTCACGACTCGGTGTGTCGTAGTTTTCTCCAAGAAGAAGATGTCTTCCCTAATTCTTTTGTATGTCGATTTTAACCATTATTTAGCAAATGAGTTTTTTGTATTTTCAAATTTACCTTCTTTTTTTGTTTTTTGTTACTAATGAAATCGGGTAAAAAATGAAAATTTTGGCAATAAGTAGATGAATAAGAACCATATTATCATTTTATATCATTTTCCCAATTTAAAACGAAAGTAGGAAACGGTAACCTAGTAACAAGTAACATTTCTCTAAATTAGTTCAATGTTTTTTTTTTTTTTTTTTGAACAACAAAATAATCTACTCATAAATTACCATATATGTATCCAACGAGACTTGAACCTATGAATTCTCGATTGAGAGAGTAGTTCACTAAAAGCCTTTTGGATACACAAAAAATTTTGGTTTTTCCTAATTTGGTTTTTTCTTTTGCTATTTTTGTAATTTTTTTAAAAAAATTCACAAAAAAAAAAAAAATGGCATGCACACACGGGTACACTCTTGTAACTTGTAAGCATAACAAATCCTTAAAAGTTTCACATGCTCTATAATCTACATTACAACGTTGGAAATATAAAGCTTCTTTCCTGAAGTTCCACTACTTTAATATTTGCATCTTCCATAACCTGACATCAAATAAATCAAATAACATATTGAAAAAAGTAGAATATCTACTACTAAATAAATAAAACAAATAATATATTCATAGCTATGACAAATCAATTATCACATTTCTAATAACAGTATCACTTATAATATTAAATTTCTCATTTTCTATTAAACAAGTGACATGGCAACTTTTATACAAAATCGATGTCATATAATATAAACTTAGGTTAGTGATATAAAAATTGATAATCGGTAATTTAAGGGGAGTAAAGGCAAAGATTGATACCTGGATTGCTGGAAGTTATGGCTCCGGTGCTTCTAAAATCACAATCATAGTCATGGCGGCCGGTAGCTTGGTAATAGACGTTCATGGCGTAGGCAGCATGGGCTCGAACCGAATCAGGGTAAAAGCATCTCCCACCTTTGCTTATTGGCTGACAATCAAACCCTAACCCACACACATAATCAATATTCATCTGTAAAACCTCTTCACTCGCTCCACTTGTCGGAATACACCATGTTTTCCCGCCACCGCCATTGTTTCCCGCCACCGGAACTCCTCTCTCTGGATTCCAATTTGACGGCGACTTTGATCTGGCCTATCATAACCAATCCCACAAAAACCTGTTAATATCTTTGAATGATGAAAACTCAAAATGCAGAGTTGGCTACCTTGTGTCTAAAGATGCCGGAGTTATAAACAGGTGTCATATCGGGGTGGAAAAGCCCGAAGTTTCTTTCCGAAGTCGGGCCGGGTTTTAGGTCTTCGTTGAAGAGTGCAAAAATGTAAGTCTCGAAAGTTCTATTGGGCATGAGTGGTGTCCCGAGACCTGACATAACATGTTTGATGAGGTTGCCGTTGAATTCACGAGCACTCTCTGTATCAACACCGATTTGGCCGGGATCGCCTCTCGACGGCCACCCAGTCTCGGCGATAACGATCTCCACCTCCCCAAAACCTAGCTGCTTCATCGCTGAATACGTAGCGTCTAATTGGGCATCTAACATGTTTGTGTATTTTCTCTGAGTCATTTCGTCGAACACCCCGGAGTTGGGTCTAAACATGGCATAATCCAGCGTGTTGCCGGAGTATCCGAAGAATGGGTAGGGATTAATCATGAATGGTGAGTCTGTCGCTCGTAAAAAACCAAGTAATTGTCTGACCACCTGAACGATATTTCCCTGTTTAAATCTCCCAGATGAAGGTGGGCTTGAAGACGAGAGAATGCTTAATGAATGTGGTGTGGAGATCTTGATCCTACGGTGAAGATCCTCTCCGACTAGAGCTGCGTGGAGAGTCTGCATCGCCGGAACAAGGCTAGAGACGACGGAGTCATCCGTGGTGGAAAGGACTTCGTTCCCGACGACGATACGGACTATGTTGGTGGCTGGAACGTGAGCTGCGATATTTGTTATGAGCCATTGTTGGGAGAACTTGAGATTTATAAGATTTGGGATTAAGTTGTTGGGGACAGCCACAGTAATGGCGATTCCGGTATGCGCAAAGGCTTGAAGGATTTCCTGGTTGGTGTCGTAGAGCTTCACACGACTGATAATGGTGGAATCAAGGAGGAAGCGCGCCACTTGTGCCGGTGGGGGTAGGTTGTCGGCCACCGTGCCATAGTTTACACCGATGTTCCCTTTGATTCCTGAGATAAAAGACCACGGTTTCCCATCATAGTTGCAAGTTTTGCAAATTCATCATTATATTTGTAGAACATCAAAATATAACACACTGCTCTTTCTAAATGATGAATTTGCAATAAACAATCGTGATATCGAATTTTTAGCAGTTCAAAAAATACGATGAAAACGGAAATATTTAATTTCTATATGGTATAGCTAACAAACTTAATCTGTTAGTTTAATATAGGAAACTTTCACAAAAATCATTAAGTTTTTTTAGATTTTTATTATTTCATAATATAAACATTTATGTTTCAAAAAGTTATAGATCATGGCTATTTTAGCATCAAAATAACAAAAAATGACAATAGACAATCACCAATAAATCAATTGAATTTTTTATAACTAAATACTGTATATTTATAATTAATTACTATTTGATTATTATTTATCATCATTCAACATCATTGATTCATTGGAATGTATACTTAAATTTTCTTTTTTCTCTTTTTTATTGAACGGTCAATATAAATATTGAACAATCAAATTACTTTTAGGTTTTGTATATATACATCTAAGAGATTTTCATTAATATATTTCATTTTATTCTTGTAATAATATTAGGTGTTTTAAATATTTGATTTTTTATTAATAATTAATTTATTCTACTAATCTTTTAATGATATTTCATTTATAAAATAAAAATTTATAGCGAGTTAAATAAAATTTATATTACTTTTTTATATTTAGAAAATATGTTTATAGAAAAATTAATGATGAAGTTTTATAGAATATTCTAAATAGACAAGGATAAATTATTTAAATTTGTATATAAAAACTACTTAAATAGATTAACCACTGAAGAAGATATTAGATTAGTTGTTAAAATTAGTAAAAAAATAATAATGCAGACAATAATTTTAAATTATAATAGATACTTTTCCGTGTAATTATAGAAAATAAAATGGTTTTTGTTAGATTAACCCTTTAATTTATCACAAAAAGATTTAAAGTTCCTAAAATAAAATTACATGATACTAGAATCTTTAAGATTTGAGTTTTGGAAGCACTTCATTTGTTCCAAGTTAATCCAACAATAAGCATGAAACATTATTCAATGTAAGTATTAGATAATAGAATAAAATCTAAGTAAATGAAAAAATATATATAAAATCATATTTTCTTTGGTATGTTACATACCTTTAACGAGGAAAAATATGAGAAAAAGTGGAAACAGAGTACGTAGGAAAGAAGTTACGGGTTTCTCCATTTGAGGCCAAGATTGAATGATTCAAAATAAAAGTCATGTCTATATATAAAAGAAGAGTGCATCAAGGAGATGCTTTACTTTTGTTTATGGGTTTTATCTGAAAGTGAATAGTGGTTTATTATAGTATTTTTTAGGCAAAGATGGATTTGAATCTTTCAACTTGGCAAATCAAGTTTCTTATAAGCATTTTGTTAGGAGTATGGTATTGGTACCTTACCCACAACATTAGATCTTGCACACGTGTTGGTGTTTGTATATGTGATATTTTTTATTTTATTTTTAGAACGATTTAAAAAAACAAAAACTAATAGGAAACTGGCCATATACAAAAAGTATCTAAGTATCTAAAAAATACATAAAACAGATAGAGTAGACGATATATAACAATGCAATATTCTTTTACGAAGTAATTACATGTTATTAATTTCTTTTTTAAAGATTTTTCTAACGTACACTTGATGAATGAGTAAGTTACATTTATTTTTTTGGTTGTATACATTGTCAATCAAATGATTTTTTATGGAAAGTATAACGAGTTTTACGTATGTAGCAATAAGTTGCATACAAAGGAAGATACAAACCAAATATTATTAAATATGTAAGAATTTCCAATCAAACGAACATGTTGCTAACATATCGATCAAAAAATTTATATTTATAAATATTAATAAAATGAATAACATATGAGTATTCACTATATTCCAAGTAGTAAACAAACAGTTTTTAAGCGACAAAAACATATATTGAATAAAGTTTCTAAAATAAAATGGGAAAATTGCAATAAAATCCCTATATATTGGCCTCATAATCGATTTAGTCCCTATATTAATTTTTTTATTCAATTAAGTCGTAAATACCGGTAATCGTATTCAATTTAACCATTTGACCCGGTCAACAGGTCATCCAACTTTCAAAAATTACATTTTTGGCCCAAATTTCAAAATTTATTACAAATATGGTGCAAATTTTACACTTTTGGCCCAAATTTTAAATTTTGTTACAAATTTGATCCAAACTTTACCCTTTTTGCCCAAATTTTAGAATTTTATTATGAATTCATCCTAACTTTAGTTTTTTTTACAACTTTTTTTCTCAAAGAATTGTTTCTAATATGTTTTTTCTTTATAAAATCAAATTTATACAAAAAAACGTATTTTCACATAAAAATCTTATATTTTCTATATAAAAACTTTTTTTAAAAAGATTTTTGTATACGAAATATCTACTTATAAAAATAGGTATTTATTAAGTATATAAATATATACAAATCCATTTTTATAAAAAAAATGTAAACAAAAACGTATTTTACAAAAAAATTGTATAAAAACACCTATTTTATCTATATTTTTTTTTATAAAATCGTGTTTGTTTACATTTTTTTTCATAAAAACGTGTTTGAATAATTTTTTATATAATACGTGTTTGTATACATTTTATAAAATGTATACAAACACGATTTTATAAAATATATACAAACACGTATTATATAAAAAATTATTCAAACACGTTTTTATAAAATGTATACAAACACGATTTTATAAAATGTATACAAACACGTATTATATAAAACGTGTTTGATATAAAGACGTGTTTGAATACATTTTATACAAACACGTATTATACAAACACGTATTATATAAAACGTGTTTGATATAAAGACGTGTTTGAATGCATTGTATACAAACACGTATTATACAAACATGTATTATATAAAACGTGTTTGATATAAAGACGTGTTTTAATACATTTTATAAAATCGTATTTGTATACATTTTATAAAAAACGTGTTTGAATAATTTTTTATATAATACGTGTTTGTATATATTTTATAAAATCGTGTTTGTATACATTTTGTAAAATGTATACAAAAACGAATTATATAAAAAAATATTCAAACACGTTTTTATAAAAAAAATGTAAACAAACACGATTTTATAAAAAAAATATAGATAAAATAGGTGTTTTTATACATTTTTTTTGTAAAATACGTTTTTGTATACATTTTTTTATAAAAACGGATTTGTATATATTTATATACTTAATAAATACCTATTTTTATAAGTATTTATTTCAAATACAAAAAAGTTTTTATGTGAAAATACGTTTTTTTTGTATAAATATGATTTTATAAAGAAAAAACATATTAGAAACAATCCTTTGAGAAAAAAAGTTGTAAAAAAAACTAAAATTAGGATGAATTCATAAAAAAATTCTAAAATTTGGGCAAAAAGGGTAAAGTTTGGACCAAATTTGTAACAAAATTTAAAATCTGGGTCAAAAGTGTAAATTTTGGACCAAATTTGTAATAAATTTTGAAATATGGGCCAAAAATGTAATTTTTGAAAGTTGGATGACCTGCTGACCGGGTCAAAGTGTTAAATTGAATACGATTACCGGTATTTGGGACTTAGTTGAATAAAAAAATAATGTAGGGACTAAATCGATTATGAGGCTAATATGTAGGGACTTTATTGCAGTTTTCCCAAGTAAAATTGTAAAGTAACTGTAATAAAAAATTATTGTGCATCCGGGGAATCGAACCCCGGTTGGTAACGTGGGAGGGTACTATGATACCACTACATAGATGCGCTTTTTGTTTGAAAATTTGTTATAAACTTTATAAACCATTAAAACAACATTTGTGGTAAAATTGTTATAAAAGTTATAAAGCATTAAAACAACATTTTTATTACTTTCAGAAAAACTTTATTATAACGTATCGAAAGCAAACAAAACATTATAATTCAGTGATTTACATTTGGAGCAAATCAATACAAAGTAATCCTACAAAGTTCAATATTAAAACTGTTTCACACAAAATATAAGATTCTAAAATATAAAGAGAGGTCCTCACTCTTCTAATTCCACATCCCAATTCGAATCTGTAATCCTCATACATAGTTATATTTATAGATTTGAAATTTGATTGAGTATATAAATTGTGGGTTTATGATTATGTTATTAGTTACTAATTATTATTTAATACAAATAAATATGAAATTTGTTGCAATATGTATTTTGGTGATATGTAATTACTCTTGAAATTGGGAAAAATCTAGTGTCTCACATTCAATAAGGAAAACTAAAATATCCTTCCTAATAAATAAATAATTTTTTGCCACATGTCACACTCTCATTGATTTGGCCATATGTCATTTTGTGGTTATTTTCAATTATTTTTTTTCCACATGGTATTTTGTGGTTTTTTTCTTATAAATTCAAACTTCTCAAATGTTTACAATTTCATATTTTTTTCTTTAAAATAAACACATGTAATACATGGTTCTTACATCTAGTTCAATTATTATACATATTAAAAGGCACTAGGGAACAATGGTGGTTTTGAGCCATGAGTATACTGTTTTTCTTATGGCTAATCATCATCTATGTTTCCGATCTGGTTTTGCATACATGATTCGTCGGCTCTACTTTTGGTTTCTTCTTTGGCTTCACGGTTTCTTCTGCAGGTAAGTGTCTTTTTCCTCTAATCCAATCTCCTAACATTTGTTTCTTTAGTAGGGTATGTGGCTTCTTTCTGTAATCCCAATTCTTCATAGCTTCCCACGTTATTCAATTCCTCGATTTTGCGTCTTCCCTAACTTCCCACGTTATTCAATTCCTCGATTTTGCGCCCCCAAATTAGGTTTCGACCTCTATGCTTTTTAAAATCGTATGGGTCGATTTGATCCTATGGTGCTCTAATGCCGATGAATTCACCACCATCTCAAGTGAAGTGCGGTTATTGTTTAATCTACATACAAAATTTGATATTGGTGCATGCTTTTACAATTTATATTCTTGAATTACATAAGGAGTTGAATCGATTCCACTCCCCTGTATTCTAGGTTTGATTTTTATTCCTATTTTTTTATTTATTCATTTTATAAGCTCAAACCCCTGTTATGTGTTCATAAAAAAGAGAAGCGATGACGAGATGAGAACTGATTCAAAGCATGAAATCAAGATAGATGGTATTTGGTTGATTGAAATCGAGAGATAAAGGGAATAAATCAAACCCACAGGGGTTCTTGCTTCCCGTCTGTTGAACACATTTGATTCATTTAGGTATATTTTTCTTCTAAAAAGGAAAACAAGAGGTTTCATATTTCTTAATAATTATTTGATATAGAAGAAAAGATAAAAGAGTGATACTTCATGGAATTCGTTCCCATTTTTTACAGGAGGATTAATGATTGGCTGATGTTGAGGACTTAATGGTGAGCTTAACTTTACTGCTTCATTGTATTGTCTTTTCCAGAGTTAGTAGAAGTAGAAGGAATAAAACGAGTCTTATTTTTAACCAAAAGTTTGTCTTCTACAACTTCAACTTCATCTGGAATCGATGAGCTCCCCACATCTGACTATTTTACATTTGCATACTTTTGTCATCTCCACCTTCTATTCCCACCACCTTCTTTCTCGGGCCCTTTCCTTCTATCATCTACTATCTTCGCTATACTAATGAAATTAGGTAAATTTATTGGTGGATTTTTGATTTTCTTTAATTTGGTGTGTAACGCCCCGTTTCCACTTTATGATTTCAAATTAGGGTTGATAAATAATAATGAATATTTATATAATTAAAGAGTAAAGTTCAGATAGTGAACTAGTTAAATAAAAAAGAATTATATAAATGTTAAGGGGTTAAATAATAATAATAATAAATAATTATAATATTAATAATATTAATGTTATGGGGAAATAATGCAATTTTCGGAACTTGTTTTGGTAGAAAGGATCAAACATAGGGTAGAGGTTGTTAGTATAGCAAGCTCCAGGGACTAAAGTTTCTAGAACTTGAAAGTATTTGTCTCCTTCTGTGGGTCTGCGACACAAAACAAAACACAACATCCACTATGTCATTTTTCTTATTTTAGGCATGCCAAACCCGATCCTTTTGAACGCAATTTGATCCTAGCCACATATACTTATACCTCGAACAACATGAAGCAAGTATCGTCCCTTTTGGAGCCCTCAAACAAAAAGAAATCAGTAAGAGAAGGTGGATACCACTGATTAGGGTTTTCTGCAAAAATAAGTGGTTGTGTGCTCATTTCTTCCATCTCCAGACCATTCAAGATATGTAATATCTCGATTTCCATTTATTTTATATTTTGACCCATGGTATGAGAATTGTTTTCTAATTGGTCACAAATGGCATTTAAATGAAAAGTGGGGGATGCATGGGTATGCTGGGGGTACGTTTAGTACGCTAGGCGTACGTGGTCAGGGTCAAGCCCTAAAAATTAGGGTTTGGACCATATCTAAACATCCTTAATTGTTTGAGATCCCTTCATTAGTTAGCCTCCATCCCCATCTTTGTCCCAAGCCAACCCTATTTCTTTTTTTTTTTTTGCCTTTTGAGCTTGAGAGTGTGTTTTGTGGTATTCTTGAAAGAAGAAGAAAGATAGGAGACCATATTAGAAGAGTGAAGCACTTTGGATCCAGAAGCACGTCATTATTTTGCACCACTTAGAGGTAAAAAGCTCTGATATTGATGAAGGTTTGCTTAGATCTTGTTAGCCACGGATTTGTGTTCATTTTGGTCCCATAAGCTTGGTGTTTATGAGTATGGTTTACTCTAAATCATATGAGTTATCCTTTCAGACGTTTTGAAGAGGTTAGAGTCATAAAAATGTAATCTTGATCCTTAGTTTCCCTCCATGCATGCTCTTTAGTGGTTTAGACCTTGTATAAAGTTAGGGTTTTGGTATTGGGAACTTAATAGCCATGCAAGATCATAAAGTTGGAAACTTTATGATTAAAGACGTCATTTGAGGACTAGATCTGGATTTTGGACGAAATGGCTTAAGGGATTAATCTCTTAATATAAGGTAAAGTTGGTTGTCATGTACGTTGGGTGTACGTTATGGTACACTGCGTTTACATGGTCAAAAGCTCGTATTTTGGTCAAGATGCTAGTACGTCGTGCGTACAAGCTGAGTACGATGGGCGTACTCAGCTGAGTTGACTCGGTTGACTTCTTTGACCAAGATTTGACCAAGTTTAACCTAAGGGTATTTTGGGTATTTTGAGTTGTAGTTGAGATTGGTCACTATGTAATGTGTAGGTGACTTGTGGAGCTGATATTCAGAGCAATTTCCTGTTCAGCTATCTTTCCGGCCCATTGGATTAGATATCTTGTGTAACACTTGGATTTTTGGAATGTTCCTTTTAGCCCCTTTTGTAGTTATTTATTGCTTATTGGCCCTTGGAGTAGTACGTGGGGCTTAGCGTACTAAGGTGGATTTGAATCGCGGGTGTGAGGCCTCGTACGTTGGGCGTACGAGGGTTACGCAGGGCGTAATGAGCAGAAAAGAAACCCCTAATTTTAGGGTGTTTCACCCTATATAAAGTGTACGAGGGTTACGCAGGGCGTAATGAGAAGAAAAGAAAACACACCTCGTACAAGCCCTATTACGTGTACGCTTAGCATACAGCTTAGTACTCCCCGCGTACTCAGTCAGTTGGGTTTCGGAACTTGGATCTTCCGTTTGGGCCACTCTTTTGGGCTTTGATGTTAGGGCTTAGTTGGGTCATCTGAATTCTAGTATTTTGGGATGGAAGTATTATTGGACCTTGGATTAAGGCCCATGGAAGGGATTTGGGCCCAATTTTCCATGTTTGGGCCTTGTATGATTATTTTGGTAAATGGGCCTTTGGATTGTAGGTTTAGGCCTTAGTCTTGGACCAAACTAGGTAAAGGGTAAAATTGTATTTTTACCCTATTTATGGACCGTTGGTTATGGATTTGAAATCCAAATATTTATGGGATGAAATTTGGTATTGATAGCTCGGGGATTTGTCGGGCCAGCAACCAGAGATCTTTCAGTGTGATTCAACAGTTCAAGGTGAGTCTCTCACCATACCATTGGGTCGAAGGCACCAATGCCGACCCATTACTTGACATGTGGAAATGATAGTTGTCTATGTATTTACTTGTCTGAAGACCCCGGGGGGTAGCCCGTGACACTTGTATGAAAGACGATGGGGTTAGCCCATGGCATGGATAACCATGGGGGTAGCCCATGGCACTTGGATATCAGACCACGGGGGTAGCCTATGGATTTACAGGGAAAAGACCATAGGGGTAGTCTGTTGAAATCATATGTATGTTGCATGGTATTTTATTGTATGTTAAGTGGTATTTTTGGGAACTCACTAAGCTTTTGATTATAGTTTGAATTGTGATTTCAGATACTTCTGGTATTAAGGGGAAGGGCCCGGCTTGATGGCGCAACATTTACTCTCCATTATTTTCTGCAGTTATTGATATTGTTACTCTGATAATTGAACATGTTTAAGGTGTAATGGATTTTGGAAACAATTTGTGGATGCAATTTCCTTTTTGCAAATGAAAAATTTTTACTTGGATTTGTGGTTGTTACATTTTGGTTTGTTGTGTGATGTTATGTTGGGAATATGTGTTCATTGGTTATGTGATTAGACTGGTAAGTCTGTATGATTACCTGTATTGTTGGATACATGCTAGATTAGTAGATTCGTAGGGCTACCTGTAATTATTGATTATTGGTGATTATTGTATATGTCGACATGTTATGGTTGTTGGGTTGAGGCGGACCAGCTTATGCTGAAGGCCAAGACACTCGGGGCGGTCCGGATAGACTGAAGGTCTGTGAGGCGGTCCAATCAGGCCGAGGGCCCAAAAAGCGGTCCAGATAGGATGTAGGCCCAGTGAGGTGGTCCAGTCATGCTAAAGTCTCTAAGAGCGGTCCTGATAGTCTGTAGGCCCTGTGAGGCTGTCCAGTCAGGCTGAAGGCTCATATTTACAAGTTGTTATTCGTATGGTTATGTGTGGTACTTTGGGGTAATCACTAAGGTTAGGCTTACGGTTCCAGTTTATTATTTCAGGTACTTCAGATGATCGGGGGAAAGCAAATACGTGATCGTGCACATCCTTCTGATGTTATTGGATTTTGGGATACTCTGACTTATGATTATTACTTTTGGAACAATGTTTTGTAAACAATTATGGTCTTTGAAATGGTTTTGAAAAATGAAAAGTTTAGTCTGATTTTTGGGATGTTACAAGTTGGTATCACAACCCTGGTTTGAGAGAATTGGATGAGCATTCATGCGAATCCAGACTCAAACTAAGGATCTGTGAGAGTTTTCAAAATTGTTTTCCAAAATGTTTTTAGAATTGTTTTCAAAGGTAACCAAGTAATGATTAGATATGTACGATCAGTCGGAGCAAGAAAGTATATCCCGTGATACCCACACCGTTATTTACTTAATATTCAACTGCATGCTAGTTGTAGGGTAGAGATCTTCAGGAATTGCATGATAAAATTATTTGAATTATGATGCCTTATTCCTATAGAGATTTTCTACTCTAACGTTGCTTGCTTGTTGCTTATAGGACTCTTTTGGGTGTGAATTAGCTACTAATTGAATACATTACGTCACATGTTGCATGGGTTAAATAATCTTAGAGTGACGGATTTGGTCCTATTGCAAAACTCTTGTCTGAGCCAACCGTTGTAGGGTTAAATCTTTTAATCTGAGATTATTTAAGTTATGTTGGATGTGATTGTATTCATGAAGTAGTTAACTGGCACCAATAGGGGTCTTTCGACAACTGATGGCAAGGTAAGGTGGGGATCCTAGGATAGCTTAGGGAGTGAGTAGTACTCTCGGTGCTCTATTTATCATGTGTTGGGAGTATCATTATGGGTGAATGTGTATGGCAGGTTAACTAAGGAATATTTAGCCACTCTTGAAAGAGTGAGGATAAGATGTATGTGTATCCTAGTTATTGGGATTGTTTTCGGGTAGCTTGTGATATCCATTGAGACAAATACGAGTAGGTGTGGAAGGTAGTATGGGCCCGAATACTGAAAGCACAAGACCCGTATGCGTAGCATGAGAGTCATAAACCCCGTGGGTTTAGTCTCTCTGTGATGGTTGAAATGGTTTGGATTATGGCCTTTCTGATATATTTTGGTTCATTTTCAGTATGGTGTTCATGAGAGGAGATGGTTCAATATTTGGAGCTGGTGGCCAGGATAGGCCAGGGTTGACTAATGATTAGATACGGGAGATGATTGCCATTGAGGTTTCACAGATGCTGTAGGAAGAGTTGTCTGACATTATGGATCAGATCACTGGCTGACTAATTGCCGAGTTCAAGGAGCGAACTGTAGCCTTGCAGACTATGAGAGGGGCTGTTGAGGTGACTACTGGGGGAGATCTTGATGTGGGCATATGAATCAGAAGGAGAAAGAGGGCTCTTTTAGCGATGAACAAAGAGTTCAAGACTGCTAAATTGGGTGTTGGAAGTCAATGGGAATTTGATAGCTGTGGGAAGTATGGTGAAACCTACGGTTTGCTTGTCACAAGTTCAAATGCTACAAGGATGGAGAGAAAGGGCATGTCGTTTGCAACTGCAAAGGGATCAGATGTGTTTCCACTGTCACCAACCGGGTCATCTCAAACCCTACTGTCTTGAATGAGTTGTGGAGGGGGTCCAAGCCCAAAAACATATTGTCCTATGGGAGGTCAAGGTTGAATCGCAAGAAATCAAAGGCATGAATTTTGAACCTCGGTTTTATCCTGAATAGATGTACCTATTTAGTGTAATTCCAACTAGATAACCATTCGTATAGTTAGCTTTCTAGGTTTATTATGTTAGAATAAGTGGGTTTAAAAGGACCATGGATGCAGCTTCTGGGGTGCTCCATAAATAGTAAAGTAAGAGGTTCGTTCGTGAAGGGTTTGGAGTTTTGTTGTTTGGAAAGCTTCTGGTGTCTCCATCCAGGGCGTAGGATTCCTTGCGATTGCTGGTTATTATTCAAATTGTCATATTCCATTTTTCATACCGAGATCTGTGTTTAGAGAGTATATAGATTAACCAATTTTAGGCTTCGACGTGGAAGATGCCGGCCACTGAGGGAGCAAACCCTGAGCGGGGGAGGACTGAGCGTCTACTTGAAGGATTAGCAGTCAGATTGATTTTGATGATTTCCGCGAGATGGGCCGAAGGAATTTGTAGTGTGAGTTCGTTGGATTTTTGGTGTTCGAGACTGTTGAGATCTTTTAGACTGAAGAGGATTGAGAGATTGGTTTGAAGAGGGTGCATGGTGAGTTGTTGTTAGTTTTGTGCTCGGGGTTGTGAACACAGTCCTTACATCGGAAACTTCTAGACAAGATCTCGTTGTAGCCGACTTTCCCTCGTAGGACAACGAAATAGAGTAAGAGGAGTATGTATTCCTCAGAATGAATATCAATTTAAAGTGGGGTTGGCTTGTCGAATCGATCACTATCATTAGTAGGGGTAATGAATGCACTTTTAGGTTCAGTGGATAAGATTGTTAGATAAATTTTCAAGTAATATCAATTGACGGTGCTATGTGTGGATCAATATTTCTTTATGTGTAGAGCAACGTGCATATTTGGACCCGTGAATAAGGTGTCGGAGTGACATTGATCAGTTTTCTAACCTCGGTTCTGATGGAATTCAAATGTTTGATCCAACCATGTTGAGCAATTGTAGGATCGGTTCGATTATTTAAACTGGAAAATTTCTGTGAGAAGGTTTTATGGTTGGGGTGTTCATTGATATGGATGGTGATCAATCTGGAAAGCTTAGGGTCTGGACATTACAGGTTGTGAATGTATAGTAAAAGTCTTGAAGTCGTTAGGTATGAGCTGATTCCAAGTAGGGGAGAACCACTTGGAATTCGTATATGAGGGCATGAGAATAGTTGGTTTTGATCATAAGCATGGAATCAAAGATTGAGGATTTGGGTTATCTGGATCGAAGATCTAACTCATATTGATCTTCGATTAGGATGGTTGGCAAAACTATGGGCAGGGCCCATGGCAGTTGTGGAAATGCGGTGAGGAACAATGAGCTTCTCATCTCGATGGTTGGATGGTATCACGATGTATCGTGCACCAGTGGTGGAATAATTCATATGGGAGAGATCCTATAGCCAATTGTTTGAGGCTCTTAGGTCTCGGATCCTAAGTTTTCTTGGCATGTTTGGGTGTTGGTACATTGTGGGAGTCGGGAGAGCAGTGATTAGCTGGGTTGGATCATGTGGGCAGTTAAAGGTTTTTGAGAGTAATAGTTGTGCATCGGAAGTCTCTTGCGAAGTGTTTGCATTATAAATCTCGTTTGCTTGTGAGTTGTTTATGAGGAGTATGGTTACCAATGATGGGTATCGGTTATGGAATCTCGAATCACGAAGTTTGTCGTGAATGTTTCGAGTGATTTTTCAGGTGGAGGTACACCTGATTTGTTAGGGGATTTGGATGCAACGTAAAATTCTTGGGGGTGGACCATCATTATGCTCGTGGGAGCAGTGAGTTGGTGATGACTTGTCAGGAAGGCAAGTGTGTATTTAAGGTTTTTAGGCATAATTTCCGGATTTGGGATAGGCTCATGATCGGTATGTTTTGAGTATTCTTTCTGGATGTCTTGGTGGTGTTCCTAGCCAGTGACTAGAGGTAGGTTAGAAGAATGGATGATCATAAGTCTTAGAGCATGGTTTCTGATGATTAGAACTGATGGGTTCCCGGTTGCGGGAAGTATATTGATGGAGTTAGTTTGTGGTTGTAGTTTTGAGAGTTTCCAATTGCGTGGTCCTCACTAGAAGTTGGGTATTACAGTTAGGGAGAGAAATATAGTTATTGAAAATAAGTATTCTAAAATTATTGGGTTGTTTGTTGGCAGCTGTGGGTTTTCGAGTGGTCTCTCGAGTTTTTTGTATAAGATGCCTAGATTTCGAAGTGGTTAAGGGAGTTGTGGAATATGTTGATGTTGTTCGTGCTACAGTACAACGGTTATTTAGTTAGGGCTCATGTTGGGAGTCGCTTTTTTGTTCAAGTGGAGGGTACGAAAACAGTGAATAGGCAGAGGTTGCAGACATCCCAGAGTCGGCAGAAGAATTATGCCGACAGGCACCGATCGGAGTTGGAGTTCCATGTAACATCCGGGATTTATAAGGTACTATTTTTTATTTATATAAGGTTAATAGTTTTATAAGTTTTAGGCTTTGACCTTTGGGCCCTAGTAATTGGGCTGAGGAGGCACCGTACGCGGAGCGTACCTTGCCATGTACGCTCAGCGTACTCAAGAGAATGGAACGCAGAAGCCATGCAGGTACGCCCAACGTACCAGGAGTACACACAGCGTACGTATGCAGGTTCTAAAACCCTAAATTTTAGGGTTTGATCCATATATAAAGGACCTTATGCCTTTGGTCCAGCCTCCCTCTCACCCTTAGACAGCCACCACGAAAACCCTAACCCATATTTGTGTGTTCTTGTGATTTGGAAGCCACTTGAGAGCAATTTAGTGTTGTTTTGGTGTTTATAAGAGAAAGGAGTTTGAAGAAGGAGCAAGGATTCAAAGGGAGCTTGTAGATCCAGGAGATTAGCACCATTTCTGACTCATTTGAGGTATCAAGCTTCAAACTTGATCATTGCATGTTTAGATTTTATTTTGGGGTGTTTTAGGTCACTTTTGGACTCCATTGTTGAGGTTGCTTGAATCTTGATAGTTTCAGAACATAAGAGCTGTCCTTTTGGGCTCTTAGAAGCACTTAGAGTAATAAAAATCGGACCTTGATGGTTAAGCCACAACCATGCAAGTGTTTGAAGGTCACAAAGTTGGGTTAAGAACCAAAAATCATGTTTTGACCCCAACCATGCTTGCAAGCGCATAAAGTTTGTGACTTTATGGACTAAGATACCTTAAAGATCTTGGATCTACATTCTTGATGTGAGGACTTAATGGGTTAAGTCACAAATGAAGCCCCAAGGAAGTTGGTCGGTACGCCGTGCGTACACCCTAGTACGCTACGCGTACTGGGTCAACTTCCCGTTTTTGTCAAGGCCAGCGTACGTTGGGCGTACGTGCCAGGTACGCCGTGCGTACTCATGCAGAGTGGCGAATTTGGGCTTTTGGGCCTTGGAAGTATGGGCCTGGATAGTTGGGCTCCATGGCCTACTGTGGAGCAGAGTTTCTGGGCCAATAAGTGAGACTTAGAGTATTGGGCCTTTTGAGCCATATTGGGCCACTCGAGATTATTTATTTTGGGCTAAGGATTTGTTGGGCTTGTGAAAAGGTCCATTTGAAGAGTTGGGCCCAATTTAGAAAATTGGGCCATTAGTACGCCTTTAGTGGGATGGGAAAAATAAGATGGAAATGGGCCTTGGGTATGGTCCAAATTAGACCAATGGGTAAAATGGTCATTTTACCCTAAGAAGTATTATGGATTTTGACTAAGTGTTGTTATGACAATGATAGCCGGGGAGTCATCGGAGCAGCTGTTAGAGATTCCTTCTAGTGATATTCGACGTTCAACTTTACGAGGTGAGTTACCTTCCAGTAGAAGTGGGTCTAAGGCACCAAGACCGGCCCACTAGTAGGAGATTATAGTTGAGATGATTGTCTTTGTGATAATTGTATGGTATACCGCTATCTGTTGTGTTTTATGTGCTAGTATGCTATGTGATTATGTGATAGTGGTAGGTAGGGGACTAGTCCCCGGGTCCGGTTGAGATAAACCGGCAGGGTAGGTCGGGCACCCCATAATTACCTGACTATATGTTATGCTATGTTATTATATGGTAGTGGTAGGGGTGAAATAGTCTGCGTAGCCGGTTGAGATAAACCGGAGGGTAGGTCGGGCACCCCAGAATTGCCTGGTAGGGTAGGCCGGGCACCCCATAATTGCCCGACAGTATGGTTCTATATGTTATGTGGTATGATGGGGGAGCTCACTAAACTTTGTGCTTACAGTTTTAGTTTTTGTTTCAGGTCCTTCTTCTTCGAAGGGAAAGGAGTCGGCACGGTAGCAGCGCATCACACACACGATTTTCCGCACCAGAGATCTATGGGATTTATACTCTGATATGATTTTGTTATGACATGTTCTGACTATGGATACGTTGGTTGATATATATATTATTACTATGTGATATTCAGAAAAATGGTTTTATATTTGTTTAATTTAAAATGAAATTTTTTGTCCGTATTTTTGGGATGTTACATTCCAGGTCGGCGATATGGTTCTACTGAAGGTATCACCCTCGGAGGGTTTAATACACTTTAATAAGAGGGGAAAGTAGGGGCCTCGATATAGTGGGTCGTTTCGAGTGACTACCAAGATTGGCAGGGTAGCCTATCGATTGGACCTACCTGAGGAGCTCAGTCAGATTCACAACACCTTCCATGTTTCCTAACTTCGAAAGTGTATGGCTGATGTGTTGGATTAATGTCTAAGCCAGTAATTATATTTGGTATATACTTGACCCTATTGTGCATGGTCCTTTTGGTTTGCCTTCACCAAAGCAACTAGACAGGATGATTTATGGAGAGAGAGAGGTTATTATGGTTTATTAATATATTATATGAATAATATATTAAAAGAGAAATCATATAGTTTAATTGATTTTGGGCTGTGAATCCTTATAGATATAAGGGGGGACGAAATTTAGAGTGTAAGCCCACTCTAATTTCATCCAAGGGGCCTTATTCCAGAAGGTTCTTGAAGCTGCTTAGGACCTAAGTCATCCAATTAGGGTTTTGACTGAAACCCTAGCAGCTCAGCTATTTAAGAACCCCTAGGGCTACAGATTTCGGCCACCTGAGAAACCCTAGAGTTACTATAGCCGAAATTGTGCCTCCTCGTCCCTTTCTTCTAGATCATCTTCTTGCTTTGGTGTTTGTAAGCCATTAGAGGTATTACACTTGTGATACTAAGCTCTTGAAGATTGAAGATTCTTGCAACTATTGAAAGGTATCATCTAAACTTGTTTTATTATAGATCTCGTTTTTATAGTATGCTAGATTAGGGTTTGAAAACTTTGGATAAATTTGCATGTACAATAGAGAAATCTAGATCCAAAGCTTTAGGGTTTTGCATGTGCACATAGGATGTTCTTTCGCTCAAAATCTATCAGTGGTATCAGAGCCTTGGTTGGTTTTATTGTATTTGATGCATGTTGTATTTATTCATTGCTTAAAATCGAATTTTATGCCATCTGCTTGATAGACTTGTCGAGCCCTATGAGGTACAAACGGATTTTCGGGATTTTTGCTTATTTTGACTTAGGATAATTACCATAATTGTTTCTAATTAATAAAATACGAATTTTATTGATTCCTTATGATTATCTTTGTCAAAATAAAAGATTTTGTCATTTAATTAGATAATTATTACCTTATTTGATAAATCTTAATTATTTGAATTATTTGATCATTATCTTGCATGAAATTAGATTAGGTCACAATTAGATAATCACCAAATTAATTGTTTATTTGTATTATTTAAATTTTGATCTAGATAGTTTTTAAATGTTTCAAAACTTTCCCTCAAGTTTTGAATTTGAATATTTGATCATTATCTTGCATGAAATTAGATTAGGTCACAATTGGATAATCACCAAATTAATTGTTTATTTGTATTATTTAAATTTTGATCTAGATAATTTTGAAATGTTTCAAAACTTGCCTTCAAGTTTTGAATTTGAATATTTGGATTAAAAGTTTAATTTTGAAATATTTAAATTCTAAACCCTAGAATTTTACAAGTTTAAAATCCACCCTATACTATTATAATATTATAAGAATAATTATTATATATGTATAAGATAAATGCTAGTCTTACCGTAAGTAGGCCTCATTCACGAAGCCGATCTCTAAGGGGGGTATAAGGTTGTTGCCTATAAAGTGGCAGTTTAATGGGTGTCCACTCTCACCCACCGCTTCCTTGATTGGTGGAGGGTCGTTAGCCGAACGGGTAGGATAGGGAAACCAATTCCTCATTAAAAGTATTAACCGGCACACTAATTTGGGTCTAGCAGAGGGGGCAAAGGGTGACTCGATGTTTGTCATAGATCAACGGAGCGTGTGTGGCTAACCGACACATTGATTAGGCGACCGTAACATTGAGGGCACCATGTACATTTGCATGGTTATTCACACCTTGTTTGTGATCCTCGGTATCCCAGTCACAAACCTGAAGGGCATATCGAGATTTAAACATGCCATTGAAAAGTTCAATGAATCTCAAAAGATCTAGGAGTTTTCAATACATTTAAAACTTAATTTCTTTTTCGTTTTTCATGGTGAAAATTAGTGAATCGTCACTCACTTACCTTCAAATTATTTGTTGTTTAGATTACGGCATCCCTCTTCTAAATTGAATATAATGTTGTTAGATCCTAGCCCTAATTTCTCATTGGGTGATTAATTGGGGATTCTTATCTAATCAAACTTTTTCTCTTTTCTTTTCAGATGTCTAACTCAAATAACAACAACGCTTCAGGCTCAACCTCTTCAGGCTCGTTCTCACTCATGAATTTGTGTGGGAGGGTGATTTTCGATGGGACCAATTTCAATGATTGGATCCGCAACATTCGAATGGTTACCCGCTACGAGGACAAAGAATATGTCCTCGACAAGGAACTGAAGGAGGTGAATGTCAACACTACTACTCCAAAGGAGATTGCTGCCTTTGAGTGTCACAACTAGAAATTTCAAGTCCAAAAACCAAGCCAAAGGAGTCCCGTATATGTAATAGTTATAGCTACACTATTATTATGTTATGGTAATGTAAATTTTTGAGAATTATGTTACCCTAAAACTCTCATGAGCTAAGCAATCAAATGTGATCTTGGATTTTTACGTCAACATAATTAGCATACAAACAATAAAACCAACATGTTAGAGTTTCCTATACATTAAAACCATGAACACTTCCCTAGGAAGCTTTCATGGCCGTGAACACCTTAAGGAATCAAGCTTTAGACCATAAACCCTTCTTCTTGGACATGTTTGGCCGTAAACAACTCCCAAGGAGTCACTTTGGCCGTAAACTACCTTAAACCCTCAAAGGTTGGCCGTGAACACCATTTAAGGAACAAGAATGACCATGAACACCATCTTAGGTAACCTTTAGGCCGTAAACTACTTAGTGGATCACCATTTAGACCGTAAACCACCTTTGGTGGACCTCCATTTGACCGTGAGCCTTAGGTTAAGGCCCATTTAGGCCGTAAACCCCTTCCAATTCAAATGTGTTTACGGTGATTGTTAGCTGTAATTGGATAATTCCCAATGCAAATCCCAGTAATTCATGAATTAACCTCTAGTAATAGACATTACCTACCAGTAATCCAAGTAAACATCCCATCCAATTCTCATTCCCATAAGAAGGAGCGTAAACCCCATTTTCCCATTTCACAAACTCATTTTCATTCACTGTGAACCTCCGTGAACTCTCCCAAGAACTCAAGATTTATCTCCAGAAGCCATTTCCTTCCAAATTCTTGTAAGTAATTTGTGCCTAGCTTGATGCTTCACACGTTAATTGTTAAATTCTTACTACTCACACATAAATTTATGTGTTAATAACATTAGGCTAGCAAAATCCTCAAGAGGTTCATCCAACACTTCAAGTGTTCTAGGCTCCAATATTCACCTTACCTCTTCAACCACAGTTTCTCCTACCCAAGGTGAGCTTCATACCCCTCTTTTGAGTTTTCATTGTCTTTGGGGGAGGATACAAGTCAAAGCCTTGTTTAAATCTTGATATAATTGCTTGTTATGCATGTATGCTATGTTATATGTGTTTAAGGGTATAAAACTTTATATGAAGTAGTTCAAAAACTTGAAATCTTGAGCAAGTCCCAAGAGTTTGAACCATATTTCACACATTATGTATAGAAACAAGAACTAGTATGTTACAAAATATAAGTCACAAATTGTTATGACAAAAACCATAAGGATTTGCTTCAAAAATTGGCTCAAAACAAGTTGTTGGACATAATATTTTGGAAGATGTTAAAATTATGGAAATAATAATATCTTGGACCATTTTCGGCCATATATATATAAGGATCATTTTTTTGGAACATGGGATAAATTGAGTAATTATTGAACATTTCGATTTAAAATGGACCAAAAATGGAATTATTGGATAAATAAGGGCCATTTTGAACACTTTCTTAAATGTAAGTCTAAAATGAGCATTTTGGAAGAAATGGGCCATTTTCAATAATTCTCGTAGTTTTGGATCACTTATGACACTTTTTGAAAAATATGGGCCTTAACTGATAATTTATAAATAGAAGGACCATTTTTGCTAACATCGATAATATTGGGTCATTTTTTATAAATATGATTCAAAGTGGATTATTTTCAATAAACGAAAACGAAATATCTAGTCAACGAGAACAATTATTGTTATTTATTAAATAAATAACGGGTTTCAACTATTTGCGTAAATATCGGTTAGTATTCTAGTCAGACGCATCTTCACTGTACCTATATATACTAGTGTACGTTTAAGTCCTGTAAGAGTTATAACCAGGGTCTCCTTGAGGGAGAGCGGGAATTTGTGTATAGATCTATACGGGGTTGATACCCCGCACCTTCGCTGTTCGTTACAGCTAGACCGGCCAGTCTAGGGTGACAAATGTCTTAAACAAAACCGACGCCTGAAGAACGTCTTGACAGGCACTCCGTCATATTAGTATGGTTATAACGAATCACTTAGAATATAACAGTATTATTTATAAATTTACGCAAGTTACACCTTTTGTTATAATCAGCTATCGTATGGACACCTCAAATGAAATTTTACCACACAAGCCTTAAGGTTTTAAGGCTACTATTTTGTACATCAGAAAATGTAGGGTTTTCTGGAGAAACGATTTTATACAAATTCGAAAGAAATTAAACTAAAGCACACATGCAACTATACTCGATTGGGAACAAGACTTACCACTATTTTGACAAGAGAATATTGGATTTTCTGAGTTTCTAAACTATCACAAAATTGTTGTACAAAAATGCTTATGAACTCACCAACATATTTTATGTTGACGCTTTTCAAACGACTTGTATTCTCAGGAAATCAGTAAGCAGGTTTATGGAACGCGGATTCAGGATTATTTTGTTGTAGTTTGGAATTTACTTACTAATGTCTCTTTTGTGTAATTTGAGAACAAATACATGATGTAAAATAATGTTAGTTTATTATCTTAATGTATGATGTTTGGATTTGCTATGTTTCAATTATATTCAATTGTTATGATACTGCACAATGAAGTCACCCACCTCCGGACATTTCTGCCGTCTGGTTTGGGGGTGTGACAGATTGGTATCAGAGCTAGGGCACGGGTCGATGTGTTCGACGGGGACGTCGAACCCTATAATGGGGGGTGAAGGTGGGTTGCACCTGATCCCACATCGGCTTGGAAGGAGAACGAAACATTTCCTTATAAGGGATGTGGATACCTTCCTTGTCACAACGCGTTTTAAAGCCGTGAGGGCAGCAGATCCCATAAGAACTCTTCAGTTAAGCGTGCTCGGGCGGGAGTAGTACTGGGATGGGTGACCCCCTGGGAAGTCCTCGTGCCGAGTGGCCCAAAGCGGACAATATTGTGATACGTTCCAGAGGGGGATGTTACAATTGGTATCAGAGCATTGTTTATAGTGAACTAGTATATATAGCCATACAAGATATACAACTATAAATACAATGGGACTAAAACACTCTGACTAAAAGTATACTCTAAAGATATAAGTATTTAATAAAAGTATATATACTTGCTAGAACCGTATCATAACAAGAACGAAACAAAAGTACTTAAAGGTTGAACACTACAGTCAAACCTGGACAGTTATGTAATCATATCTGGGATAAATATAGCTGATCAACCATATTTATTTGAGATATGACCAACATGTGTTTGGGAGTGGTAGTGGTGTTGCAACAAGTCTAAAACTTCCCAAATCGTTATCCAAAAGTTTTAAGAACCAACCCTAAACAATTAAAAATACTATAGGAGTATTTTGTCGCTTCGAAAATTTTCTACACTCTTCTTACGCCCCTACTCTCATACAGACGACATGGCAGGATTTCATTTGCCAGGCGATCCTTATTTCCCTAACCAGGGAAATGGAGGGTGGATCGAAGAATACCTAGAGGAAGAACCTATGGAAGAACTTGAGGATGATGATATCAATGAGGAGGAAGAAGAAGAAGACGAGGATGATGTGTCGGACGCCGAGTCCAAAGTCATCGACCCTCCTTACGTCAATAGGGTACCTCCACATCGTCTGGGACCCAATGGTCCTATACCTCTATGGGCTCATGAAATCGAGAGATGGAGAGGACATCAACAACAACCACCTCCTTATGGGATGGAGCAAAGATTTTTACGATCTTCGTCAGGGAGGACCCGCTGACCGCGCTATTCCTGTCGTGGTCCGACGGATCGGAGATATTGGCGATCAGGATCAAGTGACCGCCGACCAGATGGTGCAAATGAGAGCTGCCTCGGAACAAGCGAATGCTCGCATCCAGGACCTCGAACGGAGCTATGTCCCAATGGAGCGCCTGATTGAAGACCTTACCGCTGCACGAGCAGAGGTAAGAGAGTATCAGGTGCGATACGTTGCTTTTGAGGAGAGAGTACGTATCGCTGAGCGCCGATTAGCTGAACTTCAGGGTGCATCCTCATCATCAGTCGCACCATCGGATGCTCTTCACCACAAGTAGGATCCGCCCTACTTGCTACCCTTATCCACAAGACTCTATTTTGCTTATGAATGTAGGATTAACTCTAAAAACTAAGTAATCGTACTCTTCGTAGAATCTATAAGCTATCATATTTCGTTTCCTCTATGTACCGAATGCCTTTCGAAGGCAAATTTTCATGCGTGTATTAAGAAATTATCGTTAATGAAATAGTTTTGTGTTTTATTCGTAATGTATCTGCTATGTTTTTCTATTATTGGTTAAGGTGCGTAAGCGAACCACCTCGACCTCTAAACAATCACCGATATCTGAAATCATTATATACTCATTGTCCTTCTGTTCCATGACAGAAAGATGTCTAGGAGATCGACTCGCAGGAATATCAACACAACACCACCGCCGCCTCCGCCAGACATGAACTCTGCCGCATTTCAAGCAGCAGTATCAGCCGCAGTGACAGCGGCTCTAGCCCACATTCAAATTGGAAATAATAGTGGTGGAAATGGCCAAGGGACAGGAAGATCCCACCAAGGGAGGAATCAAGGGTTTGTACCTACAAGGACTTTTCTAACGCAAGGCCCCGCACTTTCAACGGGACTGGAGGAGTCATAACTTTGAAACGGTGGATGAAAAAAGGTTGAGTCTGTTTTTGAGATATGCGAATGTCCGGAAGGGAGTAAAGTGAAATTTGCAGCATGTACGTTCATCGACCAGGCGTTGTCATGGTGGAATGGTCACATTGAGGCTATGACACTCCCTGTGGCAAATGCCATGCCATGGGAAGAACTCAAGGAGATGCTAATGGCCGAGTACTGTCCCCGTGGGGAAGTACAGAAACTCGAGCAAGAACTGTGGAACCTTACAGTACAGAACTCAGACATTGATGCTTACATCTCGAGATTTAGTGAATTAGCACTTTTGTGTCCTGGTATGATTACGTCCGAGGGAAAGAATATCGAACGATTCATCTGGGGATTAATGCCTCCCATCCAAGGAAATGTGATTGCCTCGAAACCCGAGACCTTTGACAGTGCAAAACGACTAGCTAAGAAGCTTTATGATCAGAGCGACAAGAAAGGTACCAAAGCGACCGAGGGAGAAGGCAAACAAGAGGGAGGTAACAAAAAGAAATGGGAGAACAAACGAAAAGGGCGACAGACTTCAGGGCCGTCCAAGAAACCACAGACAATAGCAGTCCACACTGCTACCGCTCCAGCCGCACCAAGTCCACTCGTCCCAGCCTCAACCACACCAGCGCATGCTAAGTCGTATGCGGGTTCCAATCCCAAATGTGACAAGTATAATTACCACCACTTCGGGGCATGCAAGGACTTCCAATGCACAAACTGCAATCGAAAAGGGCACACTGCCCGATATTGCAGGATGCGCCCACAACAAAACAAGCAACCCACTGACAATGTCGGAGCCAGCCGTGCATGTTATGGATGCGGAGAAACCGACCATTTTAAACGCAACTGCCCCAAGAACAGTAATCAGAACGCAGGAAGGGTCCTAGCCATGGGACAAGGAGAGGTGGTGCAAGATCCAACTGTAGTGACTGGTACGTTTCCCCTCAACAACTCTTATGCGTGCATTTTATTTGATAGTGGTGCTGAGCGGAGCTTCGTAAGTCACGAATTCAAACACCTACTAAATCAAAATCCCCAAAAATTGAACGAAACTTTTACGGTCGAAATGGCCAATGGCAAAACAAAATCAACCAACGATGTCTACGTAGGGTGCACGTTAACGTTAAATAATCACTCCTTTCCAATCGATTTGATGCATGTTAATATTAGGAGCTTTGATGTGATTGTTAGCATGGATTGGTTAAGCCCCCACCATGCCGAAATTATGTGTCACGAGAAGGTCGTTCGCCTTCATTTACCCAACAATGAAACCCTAATAGTTTATGGCGATAAACCTGGCACAAACCTTCGACTCATTTCTTGCATCAAAGCATAAAAGTGATTGCATAAAAAGAATCACGCCTTTCTCGCTCATGTTGTGGATAAAACAAAGGAGGAGAAAAACATTAATGATATTCCAGAAGTACGTGACTTTCCAGGCGTATTTCCGTAGGATTTTCCAGAAATACCCCCCGAGCGTCAGGTCGAGTTCCGAATCGATCTTGTACCTGGAGCCACTCCAATCGCCAAATCACATTACAGGTTAGCTCCTACTGAAATGAAAGAGTTATCTAGCCAACTAAGCGAACTTCTTGACAAAGGATTTATCAGGCCGAGCTTTTCACCTTGGGGAGCTCCGGTCCTGTTTGTCAAAAAGAAAGACGGATCTTTCAGAATGTGCATCGATTATCGGGAGTTAAATAAGCTTACTGTCAAAAATCGATACCCACTCCCTCGAATCGATGATCTATTCGACCAGCTTGAAGGAGCCAGCTACTTCTCCAAGATAGATCTGAGGTCCGGATACCACCAACTAAGGGTCCGAGAGGAGGATATTCCAAAGACTGCTTTCCGAACCCGCTATAGACATTTCGAATTCGTAGTCATGCCCTTTGGCCTAACAAATGCACCTGCAGCTTTTATGGACCTGATGAACCGAGTCTGTCGGCCGTTTCTCGACAACTTTGTGATTGTTTTCATCGATGATATACTCGTTTAATCTAAGAGTTAGGAAGAGCACAACCAACATTTACGACAGATTTTGGGAACTCTGAGAACGGAGAAGCTATACGCAACATTGTCCAAGTGTGAGTTCTGGATTCGTAGAGTGGAGTTCTTGGGACATGTAGTCAGTGAAGAGGGAATACATGTGGACCCTACCAAGATCAAGGCTATTGAGGGCTGGGCAACCCCAAGAACACCAACAGAAATCCGACAATTTTTGGGCCTTGCTGGTTATTACCGAAGGTTCATCCACAATTTTTCCAAAATCGCCAAGCCTCTCACCACTCTCACCCAGAAAAGTGTACCTTTCCATTGGAATGATAAACAAGAAGTTGTTTTCCACACCCTGAAACAAGCCCTCTGCAGTGCTCCAGTACTGTCTTTGCCAGAGGGAACAGAAGTTCTCGTAGTGTACTGCGATGCTTCTAATCAACGGTTAGGTTGTGTGATTATGCATCGCGGGAAGGGGATAGCTTACGCATCCAGGAAACTAAAGACCCACGAAGTAAACTATACCACCCATGATCTCGAGCTGGGAGCTGTAGTCTTTGCCTTAAAGATTTGGAGGCACTACCTATATGGAACGAAGTACACCATCTTCACAGACCACAAGAGCCTCCAACACCTTCTGAACCAAAAAGAATTGAACATGAGACAGCGGAGATGGGTCGAGCTACTAAACGACTATGAATGTGAGATCAAGTACCACCCAGGCAAGGCTAACGTGGTGGTCAATGCCTTAAGCCGAAAGGAATAATAAAGTCACCGAGTAAAGACGCTGACAATGGCCATCCATTCCCAACTGCCCTCACGAATCAAGGAGGCACAGCAGGAAGCCTTGAAACCAGAAAACGTCGCAAATGAGGCATTGCGTGGAATGGAAAAGAATCTGATGGTAAAAGAAGACGGAGCCTATTATCTTATGGACCGGATCTGGACACCGAGGTTCGGTGGATTCCGGGACGTGATAATGAATGAGGCTCACAAAACAAGGTATTCTATCCATCCGGGTTCCGATAAGATGTATCTGGATATCAAACAAAATTATTGGTGGCCGAATATGAAAGCGGAGATTGCCACTTACGTGGGCAAGTGTCTCACTTGTGCCAAAGTTAAAGTGGAATATCAGAAGCCCTCGGGTCTACTACAACAACCCGAAATACCCGAGTGGAAATGGGAAAGGATTACTATGGATTTTATAACCAAATTACCCAAGACGACAGACGGTCTGGATGCTATCTGGGTGATCGTTGACCAATTAACAAAATCCGCCCATTTCCTACCAATAAAGGAGACGTATAAGATGGAAAGACTAACGCGGATATACCTGAAAGAGGTCGTGAGACTTCATGGAGTCTCCATATCTATTATCTCTGATCGAGATAGTACATTGACCTCTCGCTTTTGGCAGTCGCCCCAGAAAGTTTTGGGAACCCAACTGGATATGAGCACTGCCTACCACCCTCAGACTGATGGCCAAAGCGAGCGAACCATTCAGACTCTAGAATACATGCTTCGGGCATGTGTAATAGATTTTGGTAAAGCTTGGAATACTCACCTGCCCCTAATCGAATTCTCATACAACAATAGCTACCACACAAGCATAGGAGTCGCTCCCTTTGAAGCCTTGTATGGCCGGAAGTGCAGATCGCCCCTCTGCTGGGCTGAGGTGGGAGACACCCAGCTGACAAAAGGGAAAACGCCCAACAAAACTCTCAGTGGACCCGAGATTATTCGAGAAACAACGGAAAATATAGTCCAAATCAGAGCACGGCTCCAAGCATCACGAGACCGACAAAAGAGCTATGCAGATAAAAGGCGAAAGCCTCTGGAGTTCCAAGTGGGAGATCGGGTGTTATTAAAAGTCTCCCCTTGGAAAGGAATGATACGATTTGGAAAGAGAGGGAAGCTAAATCCCCGATACATCGGACCATTCGAGATCCTTGCTCGGATCGGTCCGGTAGCCTACAAACTACAACTACCCTCAGAACTTAATAATGTACACCCCGTATTCCATGTGTCAAACCTAAAGAAGTGTCTATCGGACGAAACCCTCACAGTTCCACTAGACGAGATTGGAGTGAACGAGAACCTTCTATTCTTTGAGCAGCCTATCGAGCTTATGGATAGAGAAGTTAAGCGCACGAAACAAAGCCGCATCCCCATTGTGAAGGTTGGATGGAATAGACCTGAATTCACATGGGAACGCGAGGATCAAATGATGCAAAAATACCCTCACCTTTTCGCTAATTCGTAAGGATAACTCCTAAAGAACTTCGGGACAAATTCCCTCTAACGGGGGGATGATGTCACAACTAGAAATTTCAAGTCCAAAAACCAAGCCAAAGGAGTACCGTATATGTAATAGTTATAGCTACACTATTATTATGTTATGGTAATGTAAAATTTTGAGAATTATGTTACCCAAAAACTCTCATGAGCTAAGCAATCAAATGTGATCTTGGATTTTTACGTCAACATAATTAGCATACAAAAAATAAAACCAACACGTTAGAGTTTCCTATACATTAAAACCATGAACACTTCCCTAGGAAGCTTCCATGGCCGTGAACACCTTAAGGAATCAAGCTTTAGACCATAAACCCTTCTTCTTGGACATGTTTGGCCGTAAACAACTCCCAAGGAGTCACTTTGGCCGTAAACTACCTTAAACCCTCAAAGGTTGGCCGTGAACACCATTTAAGGAACAAGAATGACCATGAACACCATCTTAGGAAACCTTTAGGCCGTAAACTACTTAGTGGATCACCATTTAGACCGTAAACCACCTTTGGTGGACCTCCATTTGACCGTGAGCCTTAGGTTAAGGCCCATTTAGGCCGTAAACCCCTTCCAATTCAAATGTGTTTACGGTGATTGTTAGCTGTAATTGGCTAATTCCCAATGCAAATCCCAGTAATTCATAAATTAACCTCTAGTAATAGACATTACCCACCAGTAATCCAAGTAAACATCCCATCCAATTCTAATTCCCATAAGAAGGAGCGTAAACCCCATTTTCCCATTTCACAAACTCATTTGCATTCACTGTGAACCTCCGTGAACTCTCCCAAGAACTCAAGATTTAGCTCCAGAAGCCATTTCCTTCACAATTCCTTCCAAATTCTTGTAAGTAATTTGTGCCTAGCTTGATGCTTCACACGTTAATTGTTAAATTCTTACTACTCACACATAAATTTATGTGTTAATAACATTAGGCTAGCAAAATCCTCAAGAGGTTCATTCAACACTTCAAGTGTTCTAGGCTCCAATATTCACCTCACCTATTCAACCACACTTTCTCCTACCCAAGGTGAGCTTCATACCCCTCTTTTGAGTTTTCATTGTCTTTGGGGGAGGATACAAGTCAAAGCCTTGTTTAAATCTTGATATAGTTGCTTGTTATGCATGTATGCTATGTTATATGTGTTTAAGGGTATAAAACTTTATATGAAGTAGTTCAAAAACTCGAAATCTTGAGCAAGTCTCACGAGTTTGAACCATATTTCACACATTATGTATAGAAACAAGAACTAGTATGTTACAAAATATAAGTCACAAATTGTTGTGACGAAAACTATAAGGATTTGCTTCAAAAATTGGCTCAAAACAAGTTGTTGGACATAATATTTTGGAAGATGTTAAAATTATGGAAATAATAATATATTGGACCATTTTCGGCCATATATATATAAGGATCATTTTTTTGGAACATGGGATAAATTGAGTAATTATTGAACATTTCGATTTAAAATGGACCAAAAATGGAATTATTGGATAAATAAGGGCCATTTTGAACACTTTCTTAAATGTAAGTCTAAAATGAGCATTTTGGAAGAAATGGGCCATTTTCAATAATTCTCGTAGTTTTGGATCACTTATGACACTTTTTGAAAAATATGGGCCTTAACTGATAATTTATAAAAAGAAGGACCATTTTTGCTAACATCAATAATATTGGGTCATTTTTTATAAATATGATTCAAAGTGGATTATTTTCAATAAACGAAAACGAAATATCTAGTCAACGAGAACAATTACTGTTATTTATTAAATAAATAACGGATTTCAACTATTTGCGTAAATATCGGTTAGTATTCTAGTCAGACGCATCTTCACTGTACCTATATATACTAGTGTACGTTTAAGTCCTGTAAGAGTTATAACCAGAGTCTCCTGGACAGAGTTATAACCAGATCTATACGGGGTTGACACCCCGCACCTTCGTTGTTCGCTTCATCTAGACCGACCAGTCTAGGGTGACAAATGTCTTAAACAAAACCGACACCTGAAGAACGTCTAGACAGACACTCCGTCATATTAGTATGGTTATAACGAATCACTTAGAATATAACAGTATTATTTAGAAATTTACGAAAGTTACACCTCAGGAAATCAGTAAGCATGTTTATGGAACGCGGATTCATGATTATTTTGCTGTAGTTTGGAATTTACTTACTAATGTATCTTTTGTGTAATTTGAGAACAAATACATGATGTAAAAAAATATAAGTTTGTTATCTTAATGTATGATGTTTGGCTTTGCTATGTTTCATTTATATTCAATTGTTATGATACTGCATAATGAAGTCATCCGCCTCCGGACGTTTCCGCCGTCTGGTCCGGGGGTGTGACATTGAGGCCCACGAGCGAGATGCTACGAAAGTCCATTGCATCATGCTCGCGACTATGACTGCAGAACTCCAAAAGTCCTATGAGGACTACTATCCCTATGAGATGCACCAGGATTTACTGGACAGGAACCACCAGAGTGCTAGGCAGGAAAGATACGAGATCATCACTTCGATGATCACGACCAAGATGAGAGACGGAGAGTCGGTCACTGCTCATCTGCAGAAAATGTAGAGATATGTCGACCGCCTGCTGAAGTTAAATGTTAACTTCGATGAAGAGCTGGTGATTGATATTATTCTTCACTCACTGCCACCCTGCTTCAACCAGTTTCGCATGACCTACCACATGAACAAAGAGGAGGTCAGCTTGAGCAAGCTTCAAGGCTTGTTGAGGACTGCTGAGAGCAACCTCAAGGATAAATCTGTTGCATCAACTCCCGCTACAGCTGCCCCCGTCTTGGCTATTGGGTAGGGGAAGGGTAAGAAGATGAAGGCTCCTTCTAAGAGCCACCACAAGGGAAAGTCTCATGACGGCACCTCTTCTAGTGGAACCAAGGCTGGTACCACTACAACCACCTCCAACCCAAAGGATGCAGAGTGCTACTACTGCCATGATAAGGGGCATAGGAAATGAAGCTGCCCGAAGTATCTGCAGGACATCAAGGATGGAAAGATAAAACCATCCTACGCAGGTACTTATATTATTCAATCTAATAACTCATCGCATGCTATTTCTTGGGTTCTTGATACAGGATGTGGTTTTCACATTTGTTCTGATTTGCGGGGCCTATGAAGAAATAGGGATGTGGAGCATGGGAAGATAAACCTGGTTATGGGAAACAGAAGATCGTCGCCTATCACCAAGATTGGAGTTTACTCTTTAGTGCTTAGTAGTGGGTTAGGACTAGAGTTGAATAATTGTTGCTATTCTCCAGAAATGGCAAGAAACATCATTTCTTTTCATGGTTTATATAAACAAGGATTTAGATTTTCATTTGATAATGAAAAAGGTTCTATTAATGCTTATCTTAATGGTGTTTTCTATTTTGAAGCATTGCCTTGAAATGGAATATATGAAACTGTGATGGTTGTAGACAATTTAGGAAATGATGTGTTGTATATCGATTCTTCCAATGATTTGGATAAAGCATGCTTGTCGCATTGTCATCTTTGACATGTCGACAAGAAACGCATAGCCCAACTCCAAAAGGATGGAGTTTTGGAGTCATTCGACCTTAGGGACGATGACGTATGCGAGTCTTGTTTACTTGGAAAGATGACTAAGTCACCCTTCACTGGTTCTTGTGAACGGGGTGAGAGTTTATTGGATCTCATACACACAGATGTGTGTGGGCCCTTTAGATCCACCACAAGGGATGCGAGCCGCTTCTATGTGACTTCCACTGATGATTATAGCAGATACGGATATATCTACTTAATCAAGCACAAGTCAGAAACCTTTGAAAAGTTCAAAGAGTTTCAGCAGGAAGTGGAGAATCAGTTGGGCAGGAAAATCAAGATGCTTCGATCCGATCGAGGTGGAGAGTACCTTAGTCTTGAATTCTACGACTACCTCAAGGAAAGCGGAATCATTTCGCAATTGACGCCACCTAGGACACCGCAGTTGAATGGTGTAGCTGAGAGGCGTAATAGAACCTTTCTAGACATGGTTCGTTCCATGATGAGTCGTGCTTCGCTACCTATCTCATTCTGGGGGTATGCCTTAGAGATTGCCGCCCATATCCTTAACTTAGTCCCTACAAAGAAGGTTGCCAAAACACCTCACGAGATGTGGACAGGGAAAGCTCCCTCGTTGGCACACATCAAGGTTTGGGATTGCGAGGCTTTTGTTAGACGAGAGACTCACGACAAGCTTGAACCTCGTAGTGAGCGATGTATTTTCATCGGCTACCCACAGAAGTCCTTTGGATATCTCTTCTATAGACCGAGTGACAATGTTGTCTTCGTTGCGAGGAGAGGGGTTTTCCGAGAGCGAGAACTCATAAGCCAAGGAGACAGTGGGAAGCAAATCGATCTTGAAGAGATTCAAGAATCGAACGATGAAGGAACCTCTAACACTGGCGCTCAACCTGAGGAAACTGATGTTGAACCGATTGACGAGTCCTTACCTCTTAGACGTTCCAGTAGAGTTAGTGTTCCATCTGTGTTATATGGTTTTCATATAACAAGTGAAGGTGATACGTTTATTAGCGACAGTACACTAATAAATTTGGATGAACCTAACAGCTACAAGGAAGCCATGGCAGGGCCGGAGTCTGCGAAATGGAAAGAGGTTATGGACAGCAAGATTCAGTCCATGTACGACAGCCAAGTCTGGGATTTGGTTGACAATGTGCCAGGTCGTAAGACGGTCGGGTGCAAATGGATCTTCAAGAAGAAGACCGACATAGATGGGAAGGTACACACTTATAAGGCGCGATTGGTTGCGAAGGGCTTTACTTAAACTCCAGGAGTTGACTATGATGAGACCTTATCACTAGCTGCGAAGATAAAGTCTATTAGGGTGATGCTAGCCATTGCTGCGTTTCATGACTATGAAATATGGCAAATGGATGTCAAAACTGTTTTCCTTAATGGGAAGTTGGCTGAGGATGTTTACATGAGTCAGCCATAGGATTTTGTCGATGCGAAGCATCCTAAAAGAGTGTGTAAGCTTGAGAAATCCATTTATGGATTGAAACAGGCATCTCGCAGATGGAATCTTTGTTTCGATGAGATAGTCAAAGAGTTTGGTTTTCGTCGAAGCGAGGATGAGTCATGTGTATATGTCAAAGCCAGTGGGAGTATAGTTAGCTTCCTCGTACTGTATGTCGATGACATACTACACATAGGAAACGACATCCCGACCCTGAAGGAAGTTAAGTCCTGGCTTGGGAAGTGTTTCGCTATGAAGGACTTCAGAGAGGCTGCTTATATTCTGCGAATAAGGATAGTGAGAAACATGAGTAAGAGACTAATAGGACTTAGTCACAATACTTACTTGGATAAAGTACTAAAGCGTTTTAGTATGGAGAATTCTAAGAAAGGGGAGTTACCAATCCAGAGCAATGCCAAACTGAGTAAGAGTCAGAGCCCGAGTACAGAGACCGAGATAGTGACGCCAGTTTTCAGACAGACCGAGATAATTGTCGATCTCAGTCAGGCTGGGTCTTTACCCTAAATGGAGGTGCAGTGACTTGGAAAAGTTCCAAGCAGGAGACCGTGGCTGATTCAACGTGCGAATCAGAGTATATAGCGGCGAGCGAAGCGTCAAAGGAGGCGATATGGTTGAAGAACTTCATTGGAGACCTTGGAGTTGTGCCAGCCATAAAGGAGCCTATGGAGATTTTTTGCGATAATGAATGAGCGGTTGCCTTGACCAAGGAACCGATGGACCATGGCAGATCCCGACATATCGACATGAAATATCACTTTATTAGACATCGGGTGGAAGAGGGACTCCTCGTAGTGAAGAGGGTATCGTCAGAGGATAACCCATCAAATCCCCTTACGAAGGGACTGAGTAGGGTTAAGCACTTGCAGCATGCTAGGAGCATTGGGCTGAAGGACGATATTAGTTTAGATTAGATAGCTTCGAAACGTGAAATAGATAAATTGTAATTAACATTTGATGATTAAATAAAAGGGTATTATTTATAAGTAAAGTTACTGTCTTGTGTTAATTATTTACCTATTGTTTCACTTTGCATGTTTTGACTTCCTGAATAATAAGATTATTCGAACAGTCCACAGTCGCTCATACTTTGGAAGTAGGTATGAAAGAAGACTGTCATGAATTGGTTTGTAGACTGTCTAAAGTGTATTAGACCTAGAAAAAGTTTGCTACAACGTTCATGAGTGCTTATGAACTAAGATTTGAGCATCGAAATAAACTCACGTTTGCTGGTATCGCTTCATGGAATTTATCACGAGTGATCGCAAGACGATAATATCATATAGTCTTTAAACATAGATATATGGTTTATTGTTTGCAAGTTGGTTGTGCATTGATAATGCGTAAACACATCAGTAACAAGATGTTATAAAATGCATTGTTGTGCATGATTTGATGAGTGAATGGTAAATGCATAAGTCGAAGTTTATCTGTTCCTTTTATCCTAAGAGGGTAAAGGCGATATCTGGGCCCCTCGATGATTTGGTTTGACTTATGAGCCGAGCCCGGTCAGGACTGAATTGATGTGTTCAATAAAGTTCTATGTTAGACGAATCAAAGATCAAGAATTTAAAATGTTGGACAATAAGTATGACTATGTTCCATGTATTTGTCCACACGATATCTAGAACGGAGGACTATACGATCCCTTATCTAAAGGACAGGTTACTAATAAGATCAGAGTTCGACAGCGTCTTTGAGAGCTACGATTTCTAATCGGATCCTGAAGTTGTACTTGTATTTATAGTTACTAGACTTATCCAAGTGGGAGACTGTTGGATTAGTGTCTAAGCCCGTTATTATATTTGGTATGTACTTGACCCGGTTGTGCATGGTCCTTTTGGGTTGCCTTCACCAAAGCAACTGGACAGGATGATTTATGGAGAGAGAGAGAGAGGTTATTATGGTTTATTAATATATTATATGAATAATATATTAAAAGAGAAATCATATAGTTTAATTGATTTTGGGCTGTGAATCCTTATAGATATAAGGGGGGACGAAATTTAGAGTGTAATCCCACTCTAATTTCATCCAAGGGGCCTTATTCCAGAAGGTTCTTGAAGCTGCTTAGGACCTAAGTCATCCAATTAGGGTTTTAACTGAAACCCTAGCAGCTCAGCTATTTAAGAACCCCTAGGGCTACAGATTTCGGCCACCTGAGAAACCCTAGAGTTACTATAGCCGAAATTGTGCCTCCTCGTCCCTTTCTTCTAGATCATCTTCTTGCTTTGGTGTTTGTAAGCCATTAGAGGTATTACACTTATGATACTAAGCTCTTGAAGATTGAAGATTCTTGCAACTATTGAAAGGTATCATCTAAACTTGTTTTATTATGGATCTCGTTTTTATAGTATGCTAGATTAGGGTTTGCAAGCTTTGGATAAATTTGCATGTACAATAGAGAAACCTAGATCCAAAGCTTTAGGGTTTTGCATGTGCACATAGGATGTTCTTTTGCTTAAAACCCATCATGATGATCCTAAAATACTGATCTCAAGGGACCTATCCTAAGAATCATCATCATCAACGGGTAGACAATACTTCTTTGGGGATTCCTTTAGCAATAAATGTCAATAAGGCAACCAGGGGGGATAGAGTACATCAATGAAGTTATAATTCACTAACACCTACAGGTTGCGAGCCTGTCAGCGTTTCTTTGGTTCATCAAAAGTCAAGTCCTCTCATTCTCATCTCATAATTTTCATCAACCATCACTACCCAATATATTTTATATAAATATATGAAAATACGTATATGATTAAATAAAGTAAAATTATATAATTCATTTAACATAGATATCAAGTAATACAAATAATAGGAACACATAACATTTAAGCATCTAGATACTTTTATATCTGTTGTAAGCTGTAGGTAACTATGTAATCACTTGTTAAAGTGAATGACTGGAAAGTTGGGCAACGTTTTGCTTCATCGCTTGGTTTTTCCTTTGATGTGACCTAGATTCAGTTATCACTAAGTCTTAGTTTATTTCGTATGACTAATAATAGTCTAGACTCCTCAACGATCCCAATGTCTACATCAAAATCTATCAAGTAATAAACAACCAGGTAGGATCATATCGGAGGTAGGGTCCGTTTGGTATACAGAGTATACTATTTGAAAATGTCACTTTAAACACCTCACTAAATCCAGCGTAGACATCATCCCTGTAAGTAGATCAATCATTAATATGACGTTGGAATCACTGACAAATCTTATTTATAAATTTATAACAATGAATATGAATTTAAACATAAATTACACTAAAATAATAAAGAGTGTAATTTAACTTACAAAGATTCCTTCAACAAAAGTCCGAAACTTTTATTGGTAGAGCTCCTACTTGATGGCTACTATTTGTCGGGCACTCAGGGAACGCATGGCTTCGCTGTAATACTAACACTAAGGAATTTTTGGGGCAAGAATCGAAAGCAACCGGGAGAGAAAACAATTGAAAGGTGTGGAAATATTTTGGACTTCGAAAGCTATTTATACACGAAAAAAAGGCAGAGTGTGTCGCGTACCATGTCTATGCGTGCCACACTTTATGTCAGAGGGATGACATGACAGTCATCTAACGGTGGCACGTGGCGAGATCTTAGGAGTTGTCAGAGGCGCGCCGCACCCTCTGTCTGTGCGCGCGATTACCCACAGATTTTTATAAAATCTTATAAAACTCATTTCTTCTTCATACGAGCTCTGTTTTCGATGCATTTTATATCAAAGCGTAGCTATCGACGAGATTTACTACTTTCATTTAGACTCCATTGGCTAATTTTGACTTTATTTTTAACAGACTTAGACTGTTAACGTCCGTTAAAAATTCATAACTCTCTCACGTCCGTTTGCGACTGTCTTTATATCGATGAATAGGTATTGACGAGATATTCAATTCTCGTTTAGAATACTATGTTAATAAGCGATCTATCTCCAATTCACCATTTGCGATATCTGTAATCGTATTTGGTAGAACGCGAAACTTTAACGAATCATAACTTCTTCGTTATAAGGGGTAGCCTAGATGCTTCGTTAGAAGGGGTAGTGTTAGGGCGTGTCAAACCCAACAAATAAAGGGTACAAATGACTCCTTAAACACTACTACTATGCACTAAAAACGTAGTACAAGGTAAGTATGGTCGATCCACAGAGACACGGGACAAATGCTTATACCTTTTTGCACAAGGTACAATATGATCACAAAAGAGGGGGATTTAAATGCAATGATTCAAATAAGAGCTAATTTAATGAGTAAGCAATTGATTAAGTGAAATACGTTCAAGATTTGTAAGTACTCCAACTCTATGCAAGACAAATTAGCAATGTGATTCCATGGATGACAAGATATTTGTTTAATTCTATCTAAGTTGGTACTTGAAAGTGTTAACAAGCTCTAACACTTCCCATTCACCACAATAATTAAACAAAACAAGCTCTTTGATTAATCCTAACCTTACCAACTAATCTAAACAAACTCTTAGAATTAGGTTGAAAGATTGCATTAAACTTTATGTGAATGTTCCCAACAACACTCAATACTCCTCATAAGCTCGGGAGCATAAGAATGTGTGAATAAGATTTACACTAAATTCATTCAATAGAAATTAGTTTAGTGCTTGTTACCTAGTCCAATTTACAAAACAATTACGGATTTTGCAATTAGATAACTTGAATGATCTAACCCTAATTCAAATGGCCAATAAGAATCACAATTAGAATCAAACATTCGTTTCAAACAAAATCAAATTCACTAGATAGAAAATTGAAAGAAAACATCAAGTCATATGATGGAAATCACAACTATAAGTCAAGACATAAAGTTGGAGAATCTAGGGTTCTAGCCACTCATGACTAGAACAAGATCACAAATCTAGAAAATGAAATTAAAGTTCTTACAAAATGAAATCAAATGTTCCCAAGTGTTAATCAACTTCAAAATCCTCAAGAAAATCGCCTTCTCTACTCCAAAAATCGACCCCCCAAAGTAAAAAGTCGGTTCCCCCCTTTAAAAATGATGAAAAACTGCTTTAAAACCCGTATTTACGTTTACACGGCCCGCGTAAATTAACACTGTCATTTACACGGCCCGCGTAAACGCAAAAATATACTGTGCAGAAATCTACGTTTACACGGCCCGCGTAAACGCAAGGCTTGCATTTACACGGCCGTGTAAATCTCTGTAAAGCCAAAATCTTCATTTCTTTGATATCTTGCTCCTCGGTGCTCCGCAAGTCCTGAAAATTTTGTCCGCAACTTTTATTTACCTCCTCCAACAATATCCTACCTCCAAAAGTCCCTAAAATATCATAAAAGTATGTGAATGAAATTGCCTCATGAAAAATCCCGAAAAACATGCAAAATGCATGAGTTTAAGCCTATATGCAATGTACTTTTATGAAATAAAGCTACAAAATGGGTACATGAAATGCACCTAACAAATCTCCCCAAGCTTAAACCTTTCTTGTCCTCAAGAAAGAACAATAAAATTTAAACCGGAGAAAATAAAATAAAAGAGAAGAAAAGAAAATCAAAGTTAAACTTTTTTTTTTTTGAAACTTGATGTAAGAAATCAAAACAAACATGAAAAAATATATCCAACCCAATTAACCCTGTTTTGTACCATAGTTGAGAATGTACCTGTCATGCCTTGAGTCAACTTGGCTTTAGTCTCAAAATATTATATGATAATAGAAATAAGACTTTGGCCACTCCCTAATACAACTCAACAGAATCAAAGATCACAACACTAATTCCCTTTCAATATCATCAAGTCAATTCTTGGAACAAATTATGGTCTTACTCTCGTGAAATTATATGTGACAAAACATGCTCAACCATCTTTGTTTCATAAAATATAACAATGCTCGACCCCAGCTATTTGTTGATCAACAACAATCTTTTTCTAAAAAGTCTTTTCTAAAAATTCCTTAATATTTACCCAAATTGGTTACAAGATTCAAACCACTTACTCCAATCAAAGTAATTAACATTCAGTCCCAATGTCATAAGTTCAAATCCAAGTCCAAGGGAATCTTTTGGCAGCCAAATATTGTTCCTAAACATAATATTCAATTAAACTATAAACACAACTATATACAAACTTCCTAATTACATTTTTTTTTACAAATAAAGCTCATGGCTTTCTTTGAAATCCGTGTAACAGGCTTCCAACCAACACATCCAGATCAAATGACCTTAGTGTGCTAGATTTAAAAGGATCCCTCGGGTTTACTTGCCCGAACCTCAAAGGCCACATATTAGCTTCATTTGCTATTATTAAGTTCATGACTTTCTATGGAACCCATGTAACGAATTTTCAACTCAATCAGTCCCAAACAATTTAGCTTTAGGCGATTAGATGTAAAACACCCATCAGAGTTTACTTGTTCGAATCCCAAAGGTCACAGATTAACTTAATAATAGTTTTTTTTTTTTTTTTTTATATTTTTTCATATAAATAAGATAACATATAACACTCTTATTAATTTATTTGCTAGACCTATTTCTTTATATTTTCGTCCTTGACTTTCCTATTGTGGGACATCTCACGGTCTATTACCGTGAGGACTTCTAAGACATTTTTCAGGGGACTAAAGGTTAACATGCAAAGACCCGTAAGTATAGTTGAAAGCTATGTCCCCAAGCAGGGTATATAAAAGGGAATGAGTAGAAATGACTTTTTAGAGCGCTGGAAGGCTCGGGACATTGAAATTTTGCATTCTTTTTTTTTTATTTGGCATTTTAAGTTCAATTGAGCACTTACTACTCATAAGACCAGTCATATGTCCCAAAGAATCGACTCATACCTGCTGTTATGCTCAAATGTTGACAATCTTCTCACTTTCTGTTTTGCACAAGTAGCTTCGGGAGGTATGTTCGTGTGCGATTAACTTGCTTTTAGATTTTCAATAAAAAGAGCAAGTCTAATCTCAAGGCACATGACTCATTTACCAGCTCAACTGTTTCGAAAAGATTCGGTTGCTTAGGATTGGATCAATTGTTTTTTTTTTCAAAGAATGCAATGCAAAAATTTGGATGCAAACAAAATGCAAAGAAAATAATAAAAATTAGAATAGAAAGAAAATCTTTTTGGTTTTTGAAAAATTTTCTATGCAGAAAGATGAACAAGAAAATAAAAATTAATGCAATATGTACAAAATTAATGCAACCTACATGCAACGGAATTTATGCATGGATGGATGCCCCTCCCCAAGCTTAAAATATAGCATCGTCCTCGATGCTTGGAGAGAGGCATAGTCGGCCTATTAAGAGTCGGATGGTGGAGGATGGTAGTTGATTTGGGAATGGGTCTAAAACATTCACAAATGCACACCAATTGAATTTTAAGTAAAATATGAACGATTAAAGATATGGAAAGAATTTACCAAATCTTTCTTGGTGCCTCACAATTGTGGTGTGAACCTCCTCTTCATCCTCCCCAAGCTATCCGTGAAGTATTTTTGGAGCCGGAGATTCATTTTCTAGGCATAAAAAATAAGTTTAAAACCATTTGGGACATTAAAAAAAATTGAAATTTACCAAAGACTAAAAAGTTTTAAAAGAAAGAAAAAAAAACTCCGGGTTGCCTCCCGGTTAGCTGCCCTTGTTTTAAGTCGTTGGCTCGACTTGGCCCCTGAATGTGCTTTGTTCTAAGTAGGTGGGCCTTTACAACACATTAACCTTCTCGCCACTTCCTTCAATTGAAAACTTATCTTCTACCTGACTTTTTTTTTCTTTTTTTTTTAAAGCACCTGCTCACAAAATGCTTGACATAAACAATTAGTAACACCGTGTCCTCGGCAACGGCGCCAATTTGTTAGGGCGTGTCAAACCCAACAAATAAAGGGTACAAATGACTCATTAAACACTACTACTATGCACTAAAAACGTAGTACAAGGTAAGTAGGGTCGATCCACAGAGACACGAGACAAATGCTTATACCTTTTTGCGTAAGGTACAATATGATCACAAAAGAGGGGGATTTAAATGCAATGATTCAAATAAGAGCTAATTTAATGAGTAAGCAATTAATTAAGTGAAATAAGTTCAAGATTTGTAAGTACTCCAACTCTATGCAAGACAAATTAGCAATGTGATTCCATGGATGACAAGATATTTGTTTAATTCTATCTAAGTTGGTACTTGAAAGTGTTAACAAGCTCTAACACTTCCCATTCACCACAATAATTAACCAAAACAAGCTCTTTGATTAATCCTAACCTTACCAATCTAATCTAAACAAACTCTTAGAATTAGGTTGAAAGATTGCATTAAACTTTATGTGAATGTTCCCAACAACACTCAATACTCCTCATAAGCTCGGGAGCATAAGAATGTGTGAATAAGATTTACACTAAATTCATTCAATAGAAATTAGTTTAGTGCTTGTTACCTAGTCCAATTTACAAAACAATTACGGATTTTGCAATTAGATAACTTGAATGATCTAACCCTAATTCAAATGGCCAATAAGAATCACAATTAGAATCAAACATTCGATTGAAACAAAATCAAATTCACTAGATAGAAAATTGAAAGAAAACATCAAGTCATATGATGGAAATCACAACTATAAGTCAAGACATAAAGTTGGAGAATCTAGGGTTCTAGCCACTCATGACTAGAACAAGATCACAAATCTAGAAAATGAAATTAAAGTTCTTACAAAATGAAATCAAATGTTCCCAAGTGTTAATCAACTTCAAAATCCTCAAGAAAATCGCCTTCTCTACTCCAAAAATCGACCCCCCAAAGTAAAAAGTCGGTTCCCCCCTTTAAAAATGGTGAAAAACTGCTTTAAAACCCGTATTTACGTTTACACGGCCCGCGTAAATTAACACTGTCATTTACACGGCCCGCGTAAACGCAAAAATATACTGTGCAGAAATCTACGTTTACACGGCCCGCGTAAACGCAAGGCTTGCATTTACACGGCCGTGTAAATCTCTGTAAAGCCAAAATCTTCATTTCTTTGATATCTTGCTCCTCGGTGCTCCGCAAGTCCTGAAAATTTTGTCCGCAACTTTTATTTACCTCCTCCAACAATATCCTACCTCCAAAAGTCCCTAAAATATCATAAAAGTATGTGAATGAAATTGCCTCATGAAAAATCCCGAAAAACATGCAAAATGCATGAGTTTAAGCCTATATGCAATGTACTTTTATGAAATAAAGCTACAAAATGGGTACATGAAATGCACCTAACAAATCTCCCCAAGCTTAAACCTTTCTTGTCCTCAAGAAAGAACAATAAAATTTAAACCGGAGAAAATAAAATAAAAGAGAAGAAAAGAAAATCAAAGTTAAACTTTTTTTTTTTGAAACTTGATGTAAGAAATCAAAACAAACATGAAAAAATATATCCAACCCAATTAACCCTGTTTTGTACCATAGTTGAGAATGTACCTGTCATGCCTTGAGTCAACTTGGCTTTAGTCTCAAAATATTATATGATAATAGAAATAAGACTTTGGCCACTCCCTAATACAACTCAACAGAATCAAAGATCACAACACTAATTCCCTTTCAATATCATCAAGTCAATTCTTGGAACAAATTATGGTCTTACTCTCGTGAAATTATATGTGACAAAACATGCTCAACCATCTTTGTTTCATAAAATATAACAATGCTCGACCCCAGCTATTTGTTGATCAACAACAATCTTTTTCTAAAAAGTCTTTTCTAAAAATTCCTTAATATTTACCCAAATTGGTTACAAGATTCAAACCACTTACTCCAATCAAAGTAATTAACATTCAGTCCCAATGTCATAAATTCAAATCCAAGTCCAAGGGAATCTTTTGGCAGCCAAATATTGTTCCTAAACATAATATTCAATTAAACTATAAACACAACTATATACAAACTTCCTAATTACATTTTTTTTTACAAATAAAGCTCATGGCTTTCTTTGAAATCCGTGTAACAGGCTTCCAACCAACACATCCAGATCAAATGACCTTAGTGTGCTAGATTTAAAAGGATCCCTCGGGTTTACTTGCCCGAACCTCAAAGGCCACATATTAGCTTCATTTGCTATTATTAAGTTCATGACTTTCTATGGAACCCATGTAACGAATTTTCAACTCAATCAGTCCCAAACAATTTAGCTTTAGGCGATTAGATGTAAAACACCCATCAGAGTTTACTTGTTCGAATCCCAAAGGTCACAGATTAACTTAATAATAGTTTTTTTTTTTTTTTTTTTTTATTTTTTCATATAAATAAGATAACATATAACACTCTTATTAATTTATTTGCTAGACCTATTTCTTTATATTTTCGTCCTTGACTTTCCTATTGTGGGACATCTCACGGTCTATTACCGTGAGGACTTCTAAGACATTTTTCAGGGGACTAAAGGTTAACATGCAAAGACCCGTAAGTATAGTTGAAAGCTATGTCCCCAAGCAGGGTATATAAAAGGGAATAAGTAGAAATGACTTTTTAGAGCGCTGGAAGGCTCGGGACATTGAAATTTTGCATTCTTTTTTTTTATTTGGCATTTTAAGTTCAATTGAGCACTTACTACTCATAAGACCAGTCATATGTCCCAAAGAATCGACTCATACCTGCTGTTATGCTCAAATGTTGACAATCTTCTCACTTTCTGTTTTGCACAAGTAGCTTCGGGAGGTATGTTCGTGTGCGATTAACTTGCTTTTAGATTTTCAATAAAAAGAGCAAGTCTAATCTCAAGGCACATGACTCATTTACCAGCTCAACTGTTTCGAAAAGATTCGGTTGCTTAGGATTGGATCAATTGTTTTTTTTTCAAAGAATGCAATGCAAAAATTTGGATGCAAACAAAATGCAAAGAAAATAATAAAAATTAGAATAGAAAGAAAATCTTTTTGGTTTTTGAAAAATTTTCTATGCAGAAAGATGAACAAGAAAATAAAAATTAATGCAATATGTACAAAATTAATGCAACCTACATGCAACGGAATTTATGCATGGATGGATGCCCCTCCCCAAGCTTAAAATATAGCATCGTCCTCGATGCTTGGAGAGAGGCATAGTCGGCCTATTAAGAGTCGGATGGTGGAGGATGGTAGCTGATTTGGGAATGGGTCTAAAACATTCACAAATGCACACCAATTGAATTTTAAGTAAAATATGAACGATTAAAGATATGGAAAGAATTTACCAAATCTTTCTTGGTGCCTCACAATTGTGGTGTGAACCTCCTCTTCATCCTCCCCAAGCTATCCGTGAAGTATTTTTGGAGCCGGAGATTCATTTTCTAGGCATAAAAAATAAGTTTAAAACCATTTGGGACATTAAAAAAAATTGAAATTTACCAAAGACTAAAAAGTTTTAAAAGAAAGAAAAAAAAACTCCGGGTTGCCTCCCGGTTAGCTGCCCTTGTTTTAAGTCGTTGGCTCGACTTGGCCCCTGAATGTGCTTTGTTCTAAGTAGGTGGGCCTTTACAACACATTAACCTTCTCGCCACTTCCTTCAATTGAAAACTTATCTTCTACCTGACTTTTTTTTTCTTTTTTTTTTAAAGCACCTGCTCACAAAATGCTTGGCATAAACAATTAGTAACACCGTGTCCCCGACAACGGCGCCAATTTGTTAGGGCGTGTCAAACCCAACAAATAAAGGGTACAAATGACTCCTTAAACACTACTACTATGCACTAAAAACGTAGTACAAGGTAAGTAGGGTCGATCCACAGAGACACGAGACAAATGCTTATACCTTTTTGCGTAAGGTACAATATGATCACAAAAGAGGGGGATTTAAATGCAATGATTCAAATAAGAGCTAATTTAATGAGTAAGCAATTAATTAAGTGAAATAAGTTCAAGATTTGTAAGTACTCCAACTCTATGCAAGACAAATTAGCAATGTGATTCCATGGATGACAAGATATTTGTTTAATTCTATCTAAGTTGGTACTTGAAAGTGTTAACAAGCTCTAACACTTCCCATTCACCACAATAATTAACCAAAACAAGCTCTTTGATTAATCCTAACCTTACCAATCTAATCTAAACAAACTCTTAGAATTAGGTTGAAAGATTGCATTAAACTTTATGTGAATGTTCCCAACAACACTCAATACTCCTCATAAGCTCGGGAGCATAAGAATGTGTGAATAAGATTTACACTAAATTCATTCAATAGAAATCAGTTTAGTGCTTGTTACCTAGTCCAATTTACAAAACAATTACGGATTTTGCAATTAGATAACTTGAATGATCTAACCCTAATTCAAATGGCCAATAAGAATCACAATTAGAATCAAACATTCGATTGAAACAAAATCAAATTCACTAGATAGAAAATTGAAAGAAAACATCAAGTCATATGATGGAAATCACAACTATAAGTCAAGACATAAAGTTGGAGAATCTAGGGTTCTAGCCACTCATGACTAGAACAAGATCACAAATCTAGAAAATGAAATTAAAGTTCTTACAAAATGAAATCAAATGTTCCCAAGTGTTAATCAACTTCAAAATCCTCAAGAAAATCGCCTTCTCTACTCCAAAAATCGACCCCCCAAAGTAAAAAGTCGGTTCCCCCCTTTAAAAATGGTGAAAAACTGCTTTAAAACCCGCATTTACGTTTACACGGCCCGCGTAAATTAACACTGTCATTTACACGGCCCGCGTAAACGCAAAAATATACTGTGCAGAAATCTACGTTTACACGGCCCGCGTAAACGCAAGGCTTGCATTTACACGGCCGTGTAAATCTCTGTAAAGCCAAAATCTTCATTTCTTTGATATCTTGCTCCTCGGTGCTCCGCAAGTCCTGAAATTTTGTCCGCAACTTTTATTTACCTCCTCCAACAATATCCTACCTCCAAAAGTCCCTAAAATATCATAAAAGTATGTGAATGAAATTGCCTCATGAAAAATCCCGAAAAACATGCAAAATGCATGAGTTTAAGCCTATATGCAATGTACTTTTATGAAATAAAGCTACAAAATGGGTAAATGAAATGCACCTAACAGGTAGCCTAGGATATCCCTCAAAAAAATTTCAATAGTTTAATTTTTTTCGGAAAATTTTGTTTTTTCGACTCGGTCCAACTCGCTCCGTTTGAACCTAGAAGGAGCATGAATACTTATCAGATCTTGAGAAACTCTTATTTATATAGGCATGAGGAGAGCCGGATGTTTATCTCACAACCGATGTGGGATTCTTCAAAGATTGAGGCTTAAAAGAGATTGAAATACCGTATTTGGTAGAACGCGAAACTTTAACGCATCATAACTTCTTCGTTATAAGGGGTAGCCTAGCTTCTTCGTTAGAAGGGGTAGCCTAGGATATCCCTCAAAAAAATTTCAATAGTTTAATTTTTTTCGAAAAATTTTGTTTTTTCGACTCGGTCCAACTCGCTCCGTTTGAACCTAGAAGGAGCATGAATACTTATGAGATCTTGAGAAACTCTTATTTATATAGGCATGAAGAGAGCCGAATGTTTATCTCACAACCGATGTGGGATTCTTCAAAGATTGAGGCTTAAAAGAGATTGAAATACCTCTCCTTATATAAATGGTGAGAATTGCAATAGTTTAATTCTACAGGCGATGTGGGATGGCCCTATAAGTATGGCAAAATATAATTGCGTCTTGGACAAGAATCGATAGCTAGACCTCAAGATTAAATGATAAATCATTAACCACTCAAACAAATTGTTGCCTTTGTTTGTATCACACATATAATAAATATAACCGTTGCTTCGCAGGTACATATGTGTGGAAAAAAAACACTTTAGTTAGTGGTCAGATGCATATGTACGCATTAATTCTGTTTTAGAACTGGTATTCAAATTACGTGATAGGAAATAAAGCAAAATTGCCTTTTCTTTATACATTCTTGCTTTTACATACAATTAAAATACATGAGACAAGAATCCATATAGCATGTGTTGTTTATTGTGTATTTAACACTTAAGTACTCGTTATTCTCTAGTCGACCGAACATGTACTGAGTAGCGAGTTCTGTAACATTGGCCGTGATACCTTGGAAAAAAATTTAGGATATCCCTTTACTTTGACTCTGGCTCCGCCACTGATCATCATCACGACTACTTCCTCTTTCATCAAGACTATTCGTCCTAATTATTATTCTATTTTGGACGTATATTTTATTCCTATTTTATTATATTGTTTTAAGCATATATACTACACATAACTACGTAAATCACATAATACTCAGATAATTATTTTTATTAACTTCATAAAATGTTACAATTACATCATTTTATTAATGTCCAGCGAGAAACGCGAACGTTACAATATTTTAGACGAAATTTTGGGGAAGAAGACGCTATAAATGGTTTTCGGAGGTATTCACCGAAATTCACCAAAAGATTGAAGGAGAGTTTTTGTACCACTTGAGAAGAAGAATTTGTTGCCTTGAAAAAAAGTAACATGTCCGTGATTGAGTATACGAAAAAGCTCAGTGATATGATTCTTATTGTTGAGAATGTTTACCCCACCAAACATTAAAGGATTAATCGATATGCAAACGGGATTCCATGAAAATGTGAATTAACAGTAAAACGTGCAACCATTTTTGATATGACGATTATTGTTGCACGTAATGTTGAATATGTTAACAAAAGGCGAGCTATAGAAAGACAATCATTTGGGAAGAAAAAAAGTCTGGAAGAAAAAGTAGCTTGGGTTCCAATAAAAAATGAGTAACAATTTTCTTTGTCTTAATGAAAACAAGATAGCAATAAGAAGTGTGACGAGCATTGGAAGAAAATTTGGAGAGAAAATGTTGTTTTTATTTCTGATAATGAAACGATATTTGTGTGATTATTCTTTTGAAAAAAAAGACACAAAATGATTTTTGAATTTAGAATTTTAATGCAAAAGATGTCAAAACAATATAATTTACTCAAACAAAGTTCCAATTTCTGAAAATCTAACGAACAAATTTAAAATTTGTGTCGAGTGTTACTTAAATAGACCCGTGGGGAGTTATTTCAAAAATGAAAGCACACGCATGACACGCATGCCTTTGCTCGCTTAAGTTTCCACAAACTCTCTCTGTAGGCTGTAAGTTTCCCCTTGTGTTCTAGGGTTTGCATTCCCGTAATCAAATTAGGACAGAAAGAAGACCAGATCAAAGTCAATATAACACAGATCGGAGAAATTCGTCGAAGATGGAGAATCCGAGTATCTTGTCGTACGAAAAGCTCGAAGGAGTAGCCTGTTGGGTCGGCAACAACGTGGCATCGGCGTTCTTCGCATCGCTGGAACGTTTCTCCTGCGTCAACCTGAATACCTCCGATTCCGACGATGAGAACGAAGAAGAAGCCAAAGATCGTCCTCTCATGCAAACAAATATCCAATTTCCAGCATCCGATAGTTCCGCACACACCCCCACCTCCGTCGAGGATCTCCCCGTGTAAATCGTTCTTCTCATCTGTTGATCCTATCCAGAATCCAAGAACAAAAAGTATGTACTTGAGTTTTCGATGTTATTCTTGATATTGTCGTATAATTGAGTTGATGTGATTCTATTGTAATGCTACGATCTCTTAATTACGGTTTCACTTTTGGTTGAACTTCTTACTTCTCTGGATGATATATTTTTTATTTTGTTTCGAAAATTATTGTATCTTGTGTTGGCCCTCCGCTTGAAGAAAGTTGCTTTGAAATGGTTTCGCAAATCATTGTATCATGTTGTCATCAAACTACTATTCAAGCAAATTGTAGATGCTCTTTATTTGATACTATGAGAAATTCAGAATGCTAAAGTGTCATTGTGTTTACTTGGTTATAAATCCTGCATTATCCCCAAGAATTATAAGTTTTCATTTTGTGCTTATATGCAAATATCATTTGTTCTTATCAAATACAGTTTGGTATAGAATTAGTATCCATTTGGGTGTTATTGGAATTCGCATGCTGATTCTTGTTCTTCATACACTGGCTGTTGTTCCTTTTGAGTAATTTGGTAGAAACTCAATGAAATTTATCTAATTAATTTAACTATGAAACAAAGTAAGTGCATGATTGATAAATGTTGATCTATTTTGCCACAAAATCATTAGAGCCAAAATTATAGATACAGTTTGAAAACCTAATGAAGGGGTAGTTATGTACAATGGAGCTACTCCAGAAAATAACCCAATACCCTTTGCTAGTTGCTAGTCTATAATCTATACGGCATCAAAATACAAAATACAGAATGCCAGACACCAATGACAGCTTTGTTAGTAAAGTAAACTGTAAAAGACAATATATTATCACCCCTCAATCTCCCACTAATAAAGTCATGAACGAACATATTTTGCTTTTTACCCCCCATTTTTATCAGAAGAAAGCTTGGACCAAAAGTAAAAGCCATACAAGCACATAAAACGCCATTTCTGCCCATTTTGACCCCACTCTGTACTCAATCATTCATCACTGCTTCTCTAGCCCTCCCTAAAAAGTCACAACCAACCCCTTCCTGTTTCCGTACCTGCTGCCCGGATACAGGCCCCCACCTGCCCGGATGACTCCACCTCTACCCGGGGCCAGAACACATGATTTTCTCGAATAAGCCTTGATTCAGAGAATCCCCCAAATCAAATAAGGCAGGATTGGCTGTTTTCTTTGTACCCCATGATTAAACTGATGGTCTTGTTATGTTCATTTCACCAAGACTTTAACCTTTTCCGTTTTTTTTTTTTAAAAAAAAAAAAAATCTCAAACAGTAGCTGGTAGCCCGTGGTTGAGAAACGATCTGATCCGTCCATCCCATCCAGCTGTCACGATCACAAGACCCCATGTGTGACAATTATACGAGCAAGAAGACGACGATCGGACAAATTTTTTATCAGATTTACGTAACGGAGTTGACAAGGACATGGACATTGACAGTGACTTTGACAGTGACTTTGAAATGCCAGGTGGAGGTGGCTGACTAGGACCGGATGCCAGAAGTTTTTCTTCTGGCCATGTCGCAGAAGCTTTTGGTATCGACTCTGTAAAGTACTGGGAGAAGTAACATGGCGGCAATGAGCGGCACCACCCATCCTCCACCTCCCCTCCACCGCCCACAAAACCAGACCACGGGACTGCAACCGAGGCGTTAGCAGAGAAACATTCGTAGGATGTGACAGTCTTATTTTGGTCAAACGAAAGTCCTTTTTGATCATAGCAGTTCCAAATATATACATTTGAATCCTCGTTTGATGAAACAATGTGTTTCCCATCTGACGTGAAGGTTGCACAAATCGGATTTGTAGATGTCCTTTGACCTTTAAATTTCCCAACCACGTTGATGCCGTTGAGGATTCTGACTTGGGAATCCGCACAAATCACCATAAGTTTACTTGGATCTTGTGGGTAATACTGTAATGTAATGCAATGACCATTTATCAGTATTATGTTATTGAAGTGTGATATGAATTTAAACTCTAAAAAGACTCGGAAACAATGATCACCTGGAAACCGATTATCCTCTGTGACTTCTTTTTACTATTAAGGTAAACCGATTCTTCCATTTGAAACTGATTTTCTGGTAAGCTGAAGAAACTACAACAACCGTTCATGGATCCGATGACGCCACCCTGGAATTTTTTTTTTTATATTAGTAATTGGATTTTGTAATGAATGAATACGAATGGGAATGGTATAGTGTCGAACCTTTCCATCGGGAGTGTAAGCCACAGCCGTGACTATTTCACGTAAATCTATCCAATCGACCACCTGGCATTTAGAAACTGACCACATTCGGACTTTTCCATCGATTGAACCGCTTATAAAATAATTTTGATTCGAAGGCTGAAATTCCACACATGTCACTGCATTTTGTTTTATCAAATGTAAGCAAGTATCATCACGATTAAGTAATATATGAATAAAATTAATCCATTTGAGACAGAATCAATACCATAGTTGCTATGCGGGAAGACTCGAAGGCATTGATCGCTTCCAACTCTCCACAATCGAACTGTTTCATCAACCGATGACGATAGAAGAAACTATAACATCAAAAACAAATTTTCAATCACTTCCTCAAGATCAAAAAACCAGAGTTGTAGTTTTTCTTAATCATGATTGACGACACTCACGTTATTGTTGGACCATGAGAGATCGAGGACATGGCCGGTGTGTCCATGGAACTCATGGACTGGTTTCTCTAGTATCCGGAAAATTTTAGGAGGAAAGATGACACAGGCTAAGTTTTTACTTTTTCTCATACTCTTCATCCTGCTAAGTTTCTGTTTCTCCTTCTCTTTCTCGTTGTCCGCCGTTAATGGTGTCAATTCTGAAAGATTATTCACAGTGAAGTATAAACAAGAGGAGTCAACATCTGGAATATCAATTTCATCGGATCTTTCATCTTCAACAACTTGCCAAACACGGACCACCATATCTTCTCCAGCACTAGCAAGATAACGCCCATCAAGACTAAATTTCATGGTTAAAATTGAACCTTCGTGAGCTTGAATATCTTGCCCGATAAATACAGCCGATAGTTCCTTTAATCTCTTCTTATTTTGACGAACTCTGACTCTCTGAACTTTCCCCCACTGGGGCTCCGGTGGTGGCGGAGGTGGTGGCATAAGTGCCAAACTATCAGACCTACGCGTCGTCATTGACCGTAACCTACCAAAAAAATGACCTTTTACTCTGTTCATCGTCTTCACCATTGTCCCGGCGACCTTAAGCCTATCTGTCAAATTCTGAACGACCGGAGCTGGTATGATATCTGTTGTCGCCAATAACTTCCCTCCAATTTCTTCTTCTTCTTCCTTGCACTCCCCACCGCCATTAGATTCTTCAATTCTGGAAATTGTAGACGAAGAACATGTGGCATCGTCGCACCAGACTGAATTAGAGGAACTAACCGGAGATTCTTCTTTTTCTTGTTGTTCATCATCTTCTACAATGGGGGTTCTCAGCACGGCTCCACTGGTCTGCATAATTCTATCGTCGATTTCGATTTCCCGTATCACCACATCGTCGTCAACCGTATCATTACATAGAATATGATCGTCTTCCTCGGAGCTTAAACCCATTAATCGAAGGAAAGTGTGCTTTCGTTGGAGAACACTTGTAGGAGCATTGGCCCATATATCATATTGGAAATCATTAGGCACAGAGTCGTCGTCATCATCACCCCCATGGCTAATCTCGTCAGGTTCAGAAACAGGATGAGGCAGCGAGTCGACTGAGCCAATGCTATCGGGAGCATCGAAAAATCGATACTCGTCTTCCTCGCATGAGCTATTCATGTTTTTGTTGTTTTTTTAATTCAGCCCATGAACGTCACCTCAAGAAAGCAACCATTTTAAGCCCTAGGCAATGAACATACCAAACATATTAATTAAAAATTAAAACCCCAATAAAAAGATTACACACCAACCCAGATCAGTAAAGGCAATTATATATATTCTAACAGCTAATGTAATTATTTGTTGTTATTATAATACAGTATTAAAGAACAACCAATATATCTGTCGTGGATCCAGATCCAACGCCCATTGAATCTCTCCGCGTTAACCATACCTCCATATGCTTTCTGCATTGATAAATGGAACCTGGTCTCGTCGGTAGAAATTAACGTAAAACTCATCGTTTTGAAGAACGATGACGACAGGGATTACATAATCATATGGGTCGATGAAGATTAAAACTAAAGTTACGGAAGAAATTACGTATAATGTATGTATATTATATGGAAGGTGGAAAGGAGATTGTTGTTTACCTTCTTCTTCTTCCTTTGAATGAAAATGCCAAATGGGATTGGAATTGTAAGGGGTTAAAATTTATTAAAACTGTGAAAAAAAATGGAGAATTGGGGATTTAAATTTAATTAAAAGGGAGAAAGAAATAGAAATTCCTTGATATTCGTGAAGAAGGGATGGACCGATAAACGAGAAGTGGAGGTCTGTAAAAATTGGTGTTTGTGTTGTATAACCCTACATACTACTACTCTCCATTGTCCCTGTTCCATTACTTTTCTGTCTTTTTCTGTTTTTGATTAAATGGGGACAATAAAACCTTCCTCAATTTCATAGATTTATGGCCTTTTACTTCTTACTTAAATCTTGTATATATATATTTTTTATTTTTTTATAAGATTCTCTTACAAACATAACTTATTGTCCTCTCGTTAGCCAGATTTATAACTGTTAAAGGCCTATTTTTTTTTTTAACGTTGTTAAATATTATTGATGCATTCCTACTCCAAATGTCAAATTGTATGTATAGTCCATATTTTTTAAAATCAATTCAAATAGTCTCTAATATGCTTAATAGTTGTCTTTAAATTCGCTAATTAGTTTTAAAAAAAAAACTATTTTACCCTATGTATTTTATTTATTTATTATTAACATGTTTATTATTAACATTTTTATAAAAAATGGGGACCACTATCACAGATCTTTAACCTTTATCTTAACTATGCTGACATTTTCATCGGTTCATATTATATTAGTAGCATAACGGTAAAAAGACAAACGAAAACATACGTCAGATGAAGAAGTTATGAATTTTTAACGGACTTTTCCTGTCCCGGCTTGTTAAAAATATAACTGTAAAAATTAAATCAAAATTAGCCGATGGAGTCTAAACGAAAGTTGTAGAGTATGATCCCACCTACGCGTGGATATAAAGAACGTCGAAAACGGAGCTCGTATGCGAAAGTTATGATTTTTCTAAGTCGGGAAAGAGTTGTGCGAAATCGGGTGACGTGGCGAAATCCTGGCCGTTGCTTCCTCCTCACGGCTAGCCACCAGATCGTGACATGTGGCATGGACTCGGCGAGTAGGTTTTCCGACTCGGCGAGTTGATCAGATTTCCAGCCTATAAATAGAGGTGCGGGGCAGCCTCATTCCTCACACCTTTTACCCTCTCTTTCTCTCTCTAAATACCTCATACAGTACAGTCATCGGGCCCCGCCTGGCATCGAGTCCCACCCGGTAAACATATACACATAACACATGCAAGAGTCACGCAAGCATCTAGCATACTAAAATATCAAACCATGGGCCGACATTGGTGTCTTCGAACCGATAAACACGGTGAGGAAACTCACATCATGTTGCTGAATCTCACAAATAAATATTTGGTTGTTGGCCCGCTAAAATCTCCGCTGTAACACCCAAAAATTCAAGCCAAATTAAAACTTTTTAAAACATTTCAAAACACGTGATTATTACAAACTTGTTTTCAAAATAGTATATTGTCAGAGTATTTAAGGATTAAATCATAAAATCATAAAATGTGAGGAGCGGTACGATCACGCCTTTACCTTCCCGCGATCATCAGAAGTACCTGAAACAATAATCGATAAATGTAAGCTCGAATGCTTAGTGAGTTACCCCCAAAATACCAACCTCATATAACCATACTCATAACATATCAGCAAATACAAAACAGCATACATAATGAGCCTTCAGCCTGACTGGACCGCCTCGCAGGCCTTCAGTCTATCTGGACCGCTCTCCGAGCCTTCGACACGTCTGGACCGCCTCGCCGGGCCTTCAGCCTATCCGGACCGCTCGCCGGGCCTTCGGTTTGACTATCATACCATCCTGGGTCTGTAGTCTATCCGGACCGCCTTGGGTATGTTGGCCTTCAGCACAAAGCAGGACTGCCTCAACCTAAACCCCCAATCAAACAACATGTGCACATATATATCATACGCTAGCATATACAACAGTCAACCGATCTAACAGATCATCAATCATAGCAACATCTTATAACTAGGATACAGACCTAACCGGTCACTAACATAGCATCATCCTTTATATACCAGGATACCGACCTAACCAGGTCACTAAGCATATCACCATCTTAACTACCAGGATGTAAATCAATAAGCATATCATGCAATAAACCCAGATATAAATCCGATAAGGGTCGGCATTGGTGCCTTAGACCCTATTGATATAGTGAGGATAACTCACCTCACAATGCCGCACTGAAAATGATAGGCTCAACTCTTGAATCACCAACAGGAACTCCACCACCTGTAGTTACCATAAACCCTTTTTCCATAAATCTCTCAATCTACCAAAATACCCCTAGAGGTCAACTGGTCAACCCCTGGTCAAGGTCAAAGTTAACAGTCAAGGTCAACAGTCCATGTTGACCCAACTCGTCGAGTGCAGTTCGCCGACTCGTCGAGTTCTTCCTGAACTCGAGAAGTCGTGAAATCCTAGGTTGACTCGTCGAGTTCCCTTATAACTCGTCGAGTTCATACGTGTCCAAAGGTTGAGAGAAACCCTAGCCGACTCGCCGAGTCCAAGGCAATCTTCAACGGACTCGCCGAGTTGTTCATCCAACTCGTCGAGTACATGGCCATCTTCATGTGGCTCGCCGAGTCGACCTTGCGACTCGCCAAGTCCCTTCAGTCCTTCATCCATACAGACGCTTTTAAGCCATGCAGCGGCTCCATATTGCAGATCCAAGCTTCTAAGGCATGTTTATCACGTAAAGTTGCAAACTTTACGTGCATGCAAGGCCCTAGAGACTCTAAATGACCAATCTAAGCTTCTAATGGAGCTTTACACCTTAGGAGAGTCTCTTATTTGCAAAAGCTGAAAGCTTTATGGACTTAAAGGCCCAAGAGAGTTCAGATCTGAAGTTACAACTTCAGATCTTAGCTTATACACAAGAAAAGCTTCCAAACCTACTAGGAAAGCCCTAAAATCCACCCAAAAGAGGTCTAGAATGAAATGAGCCAAGGTAACAGCCTAATACCTTCAAAAAGGGTGTCAACTGGAGTAGATCTCTGCTTCCCACGAGTCTCCTTGCTTCAATTTACTTGTTTCCAAAGTGTTTCTTCACCAAGATTTCCTCTTCTAAGCTTTAATACACCAAAGAAACACACACATACGATTTAGGGTTTAAGGGTGCCAAGAAGTTGTAAAGGGGAGGCTGGGGGAGGCCAATGATCCTTTAAATAGGGTGCAAAACCCCGGAATTTAGGGTTTCACCTGCCAGCTCCTACTCGTCGAGTCCCTTCTTGGACTCGGCGAGTAGGTCACTAAAACACGCGGACCAACCCGCTGCTACTCGACGAGTAGGGCAACCAACTCGTCGAGTAGACCTTGAAATCAAAGAACTTTATATTAAATCAATACCTGAAAATCGGGGCGTTACAATTCTCCCCCACTTGAACTAGACTTCGTCCTCGAAGTCTGCCGCGGTGAACAGTTCTGGGTAATTCTCCCGCATCTCTGTCTCTGGCTCCCACGTCCACTCGGACCCCCTACGATGCTCCCACTGTACCTTCACTAAAGGTATCTCCTTGTTCCTCAGAATCTTCATCTTTCTCTCCAGTATGGCCACAGGCCTCTCCACGTAATTCAGGCGCTCATCGATCTGAATATCGTCCAGCGACACCACCGCCTCCTGATCCATGATGCACTTTCGCAGCTGCGAAACGTGGAAAGTGCTGTGGATCCGACTAAGCTCTTCCGGCAGCTCTAACCTGTAAGCGACCTTGCCAACCCTGGCAATGATCCTGAACGGCCCAATATATCGGGGACCTAATTTTCCCCTCTTCCTGAAGCGGATCACACCCTTCCAGGGCGAGACCTTCATGAGTACCATGTCACCGACCTGAAACTCTAGCTCGGATCGGCGCCGGTCGGCGTAACTCTTCTGCCGACTCTGAGCGGTCTGCAGCCGCTGTCTAATCTGATGAATCTTTTCGGTAGTCTGCAAGACCACCTCCGTCCGACCCATCACCCTGTGACCAACCTCACCCCAACAAACTGGGGTGCGACATCTCCGCCCGTACAACAGCTCGAATGGCGGGGCGCCAATGCTGGAATGATAGCTGTTGTTGTACGCGAACTCTGCAAGTGGTAGGTGGGAATCCCAGCTCCCACCAAAGTCAATGACACACGCCCTCAACATATCCTCGAGGGTCTGAATGGTCCGCTCGCTCTGACCATCAGACTGCGGATGAAATGCTGTGCTGAAGTGCAACCGTGTGCCCAGCTCCTCGTGAAACTTCTGCCAGAAACGGGAGGTAAACCTGACATCATGATCGGAGACAATGGAAACAGGAACCCCATGGCGAGACACGATCTCGCGAACGTACACGTCGGCCAATTTCTCGGCCGATGAGCTCTCCCGTATGGCCAAAGAAATGGGCACTCTTGGTCAATCGATCCACGATGACCCATATAGCATCAAACCCCTTCGCCGTCCTCGGCAATTTGGTAATAAAATCCATCGTGATTTGTTCCCATTTCCACATGGGGATCTCCAGAGACTGCAGCTTGCCATGCGACCTCTGGTGCTTAGCCTTGACCATCCTACAGGTCATGCACCTCTCGACGTACCAAGCGATTTCTCGCTTCATGCATGGCCACCAATAACTCAAACTCAAATCTCGGTACATCTTAGTGGCCCCCGGGTGAATAGAGAAATGAGACTTATGAGCCTCCTCCATAACCGTCTGTCTAACCCCACCAGACATCGGTACCCAAACCCGACCGCATCGGGTCAATAATCCCCGACTATCCTGCTCAAACGGGGTATTCTCACCCTTGATCCTCTCCAGCTTCCAGTTCTCCTGTCGCATGCCCTCAACCCGGGCATCTCTGATCAAACTCACAAGCGGAGAGTCCACTGCTATCCTCATACATACCGCTGGGGTGGAAGACCCAGCTGACTTGCGGCTCAAAGCATCCACAACCACATTCGCTTTACCAGGATGGTAAATGATCTCGCAGTCGTAGTCCTTGACTACGTCCAGCCACCTGCGCTGCCTCATGTTCAGGTTCGGCTGATCCATGATGTGTCTCAAACTCTTGTGATCCGTGTAAATGGTACATCGAACCCCATAAAGGTAATGTCTCCATATCTTGAGGGCGAACACCACCGCCCCCATCTCCAAGTCATGCGTAGGGTATCTCGTCTCATGCGGCTTCAATTGCCGCGACGCATAAGCTATCACTCGTCCTCTCTGCATAAGGACCGCCCCTAACCCTGTGATGGATGCATCACATAACACCACAAAATCCTCAACTCCCTCCGGGAGTGTCAAGACTGGGGCCTCGCACAACCGCTGTCGGAGGGTCTCAAATGCCCTCTGCTGCTCAGGGCCCTACCGGAAATCCACCCCTTCCTCGTCAGACGAGTGAGGGGTACCACAATCTTGAAGAAGTCCTGTATGAATCTCCGGTAGTACCCTGCCAATCCCAAAAAGCTCCTGATGTATGAGGGAGATTTCGGAACCTCCCACTGCATAACCGCCTCGATTTTGGCCGGATCGACCAAAATCCCCTCCTGGTTAACGAGATGTCCGAGGAACTGGACCTCTCGTAGCTAAAACTCACACTTCGAGAACTTGGCGTACAGCCGTTCTCGTCTCAAAACCCCCCAACAACTCCCGCAGATGCTCCTCATGCTGATCTCGGGTCTTGGAATACACCAAGATATCATCTATAAACATTATGACCGATCGATCCAGCATCGGTCTGCAGACCCGATTCATCAGGTCCATGAATACTGCTGGTGCGTTGGTGAGCCCAAACGGCATCACCACGAACTCGTAATGACCATAACGAGTCCGAAACGCGGTCTTCTCCACGTCCTCCTCTCTGACCCTGACCTGATGATACCCAGACCTCAAGTCTATCTTGGAAAACCATGACGCACCCTGCAATTGATCGAAAAGATCATCTATCCTCGGGAGTGGATAACGGTTCTTCACTGTTAACTTGTTCAACTCCCGGTAATCAATGCACATCCGGTGCGAACCGTCTTTCTTCTTGACGAAGAGTATCGGCGCTCCCCATGGAGAACTGCTCGGACGAATGAACTGCTTTCACAACAGCTCCTGCAGCTGTGATGACAACTCCTGCATCTCTGGTGGTGCGAATCGGTACGACGCCTTGGCAATAGGGGCCGCACCTGACACTAATTTGATCCTGAACTCGACCTGCCTCTCCGGAGGCACTCCGGGTAACTCCTCTGGGAACACATCAGCAAACTCCCTGACCACCGGAACCCCTGAAACTGGAGTCTGATCCCTGACCCGCGTATCCACCACATACGCTAAATAACCCGCACACCCATGCTGAATGTACTGCCGAGCCCTGGCAGCTGAACAAAACCCTGAACCCACTCTGGTGCCCTCGCCATAAACAATTAGTTCTCCCCCACTTGGGGTTCGAACTATAAGTCGCTGACCCTCGCAATCTATCATGGCACCAAAATGGCTAAGCCAATCCATCCCTACGATTACGCACACCTCCCCCATGGGAATCGGTATCAAATCAATCGGAAAGGACACCCTGAAGATCTCCAACTCGCACCCTCGATAGACCGAAGAAGCAAAAACTCCGTGTTCGTTGGCGATAGAGACTCGTAACGGACACTCTAGCTCGCCCACTGGCACACCAAACTCCCTACTGAAAGTCTGAGATACAAAAGACCGACTCGCCCCCGAGTCAAATAAAACCAAAGCAGGCAAGGAGTTCACTAAGAACGTACCTAACCACAGGTACAACGGATAAGCATAAAACATACGTAATAAATGAGATAAAGGATAGAAACATACCCGCAACCACATCTGGTGTTGCCCTGGCCTCCTCTGCGGTAAGCTGGAAGGCACGCCCCTGAGCCTTCGGAGGCTCTGCCCTAACTGGCCTCCCATCAGTAATCCTCAATGTAGCCGGCATTGGAGCCTGCGCCGGCCTGGCTGCGAGCTGAGGACAGTTGGTCTTCACGTGACCAACCTGATGACAATGATAGCATATCCTCATATCCGATGCAGGGGCGGACTGGCGACAGTCCCTCGCATAGTGCCCCTCTCTACCACACTTGTGGCACCCACTACTCGCTCGACAGGCTCCCGAATGACCCTTGCCGCACTTTCCACAAGTGCGGCCCTGCTGGCTCCCAACCCTAGAATCAGCGGTCTTAGACCGCTTTGGTGCCGGCTGCGCCTGTGCCGGAGCCTGACCCTGCTCTCTCAGTTGTAACTCAATCTCAAGCTCCCGCCGCCTGACGGCCTCCTGTAACTCCAGAATTGTATCACAACGCTGAGTCGCCACAAACTGTCGAATATCTGTCTTGAGCATGCTCAAATAACGGGTCATCTGAGCTTGCTCAGAAGCAAACTCCGGGCAGAACATCGCCCTCTCAGTGAACATACGAGTGATCTCCGTCACCGTCTCCCGATCCTGTCTCAACTCCAAAAACTCCTGAGCTAACCGTTCCCGCTCGACTCGAGGAATGTAGCGAGCGCGGAACATATCCCTGAACTGCTCCCAAGTAGCAACAACTCTCTGCTCGTCTGAATATGACCCAGTCATCAACCTCTACCAGTCCTTTGCCCCAGACCTTAGCAAGTTCAGGGCACAACTGACCTTCTGGTCAGTAGGATATAAGCATGTGAAGAAACATCCCTCCACGTCAGACAGCCACCTCATGGCTTTGATGGGGTCCTGAGTCCCATCAAAAGTAGGGGGCTTCGTGTTGTCGAAGTCCCGATACTGAAAAGCCCGACCGGCTCCCATCCCTACCGCCGATACAGCTGCTGCGGCAGCCGCCTCGGTGAGGGCTGCGCAACGATCATCAATATACTCCACCATAGCGGTCTTAATAGACCCTAACATCTCTGGCAACTCGGCCCGGAACAAAGCAGCAACCTCATCATGCAGGATCTCCCGGATCCTGTCATCCCTCTCATCTGACCTCATTTTGCCGATAGTCTCGGGCGCTGTCGGCGCCCCCTGTCCGCCCTCTCCCTCTCCTGATCCTGATCCCGAACCGGATCCAATCACAAAGCGCCTGGTCATCACCATTCTGAAACATAACACAAGGTATCAGATAATCCATATAAAGAACTGGGAACCAACTCCTGACAAAACCCTAGGGGTTGTGACTTCCTTGCTACGCGTATGGGTCCTGTGCTTTCAGTATTACGGGCCCATACTACCTTCCACACCTACCTATATTTGTCCCAAGTATCATCACAACGCCCTAACAATATACATAATCATGGCGAGCACTCAAGCCTCACTCCTAATGGAAGGCTAAATATCTCGTAGTCGGCAGACTCATCCTAAACAACCTATCCATTCATGAAACTTCCACCAACCCTGCAGCCCTTGAGTATGCTAACCATTCATAACACTGGACCCTATAGACTTTCGAATACTCGGTCCTACTCTAAGCCCACAACCAGAAAAGGAACAGGAAATAAAGCCAAACCAAACATTCTCAGGCTATAAGATCTTAATTATGTACAGTCGTGATGCATACACTAAGCAAATACAGTAATGATGTCAATTCCATATAAGGAAAACCCTAGGCTATCAGGAATCATATAATCAGGCAATTCTATCATGCAATTCCTGAAGATCCCTAGCCTAGTACTAGCATACTGTTCTAACATATCACATAATCAAATAACTGTATGGTATTTTGGGGTCTATCCGCGAGCTCCGGCTGATCGTACACTGCATCCTCCTTTATTTTTTTGAAAACCATTTTAGAAATCATTTTATAATATTGTCCTCAGTTTGAGACTGGAGACACGCGAGTGTTTCCTCCAATTCACTCAAACCAAGGCTCTGATACCAATTTGTAACACCCAAAAATTCAAGCTAAATTAAAACTTTTTAAAACATTTAAAAACACATGATTATTACAAACTTGTTTTCAAAATAGTATATTGTCAGAGTATCCCAAGATTAAATCATAAAATCATAAAATGTGAGGAGCGGTACGATCACGCCTTTGCCTTCCCACGATCATCAGAAGTACCTGAAACAATAATCGATAAATGTAAGCTCGAATGCTTAGTGAGTTACCCCCAAAATACCAACCTCATATAACCATACTCATAACATATCAACAAATACAAAACAGCATGCATAATGAGCCTTCAGCCTGACTGGACCACCTCGCAGGCCTTCAGTCTATCTAGACCGCTCTCCGAGCCTTCGACACGTCTGGACCGCCTCGCCGGGCCTTCAGCCTATCCGGACCGCTCGTCGGGCCTTCGGTTTGACTATCATACCATCCTGGGTCTGTAGTCTATCCAGACCGCCCTGGGTATGTTGGCCTTCAGCACAAAGCAGGACCGCCTCAACCCAAACCCCCAATCAAACAACATGTGCACATACATATCATACGCTAGCATATACAACAGTCAACCGATCTAACAGATCATCAATCATAGCAACATCCTATAACCAGGATACAGACCTAACCGGTCACTAACATAGCATCATCCTTTATATACCAGGATACCGACCTAACCAGGTCACTAAGCATATCACCATCTTAACTACCAGGATGTAAATCAATAAGCATATCATGCAATAAACCCATATATAAATCCGATAAGGGCCGACATTGGTGCCTTAGACCCTATTGATATAGTGAGGATAACTCACCTCACAATGCCGCACTGAAAATGATAGGCTCAACTCTTGAATCACCAACAGGAACTCCACCACCTGTAGTTACCATAAACCCTTTTTCCATAAATCTCTCAATCTACCAAAATACCCCTAGAGGTCAACTGGTCAACCCCTGGTCAAGGTCAAAGTCAACAGTCAAGGTCAACAGTCCATGTTGACCCAACTCGTCGAGTGCAGTTCGCCGACTCGTCGAGTTCTTCCTGAACTCGAGAAGTCGTGAAATCCTAGGTTGACTCGTCGAGTTCCCTTATAACTCGTCGAGTTCATACGTGTCCAAAGGTTGAGAGAAACCCTAGCCGACTCGCCGAGTCCAAGGCAATCTTCAACGGACTCGCCGAGTTGTTCATCCAACTCGTCGAGTACATGGCCATCTTCATGTGGCTCGCCGAGTCGACCTTGCGACTCGCCGAGTCCCTTCAGTCCTTCATCCATACAGACGCTTTTAAGCCATGCAACGGCTCTATATTGCAGATCCAAGCTTCTAAGGCATGTTTATCACGTAAAGTTGCAAACTTTACGTGCATGCAAGGCCCTGGAGACTCTAAATGACCAATCTAAGCTTCTAATGGAGCTTTACACCTTAGGAGAGTCTCTTATTTGCAAAAGCTGGAAGCTTTATGGACTTAAAGGCCCAAGAGAGTTCAGATCTGAAGTTACAACTTCAGATCTTAGCTTATACACAAGAAAAGCTTCCAAACCTACTAGGAAAGCCCCAAAATCCACCCAAAAGAGGTCTAGAATGAAATGAGCCAAGGTAACAGCCTAATACCTTCAAAAAGGGTGTCAACTGGAGTAGATCTCTGCTTCCCACGAGTCTCCTTGCTTCAATTTACTTGTTTCCAAAGTGTTTCTTCACCAAGATTTCCTCTTCTAAGCTTTAATACACCAAAGAAACACACACATACGATTTAGGGTTTAAGGGTGCCAAGAAGTTGTAAAGGGGAGGCTGGGGGAGGCCAATGATCCTTTAAATAGGGTGCAAAACCCCGGAATTTAGGGTTTCACCTGCCAGCTCCTACTCGTCGAGTCCCTTCTTGGACTCGGCGAGTATGCCACTAAAACATGCGGACCAACCCGCTGCTACTCGACGAGTTGGGCAACCAACTCGTCGAGTAGACCTTGAAATCAAAGAACTTTATATTAAATCAATACTTGAAAATCGGGGCATTACATCCGCGCTATCACAAAATAACATCCAATTAATAAAATAACATCCACTTAATAATTGGATCCCGACTCACGCTAAGACTCCAAAGTAAGGTAAAAGACCTTTTTACCCTTTCCCTAACTTGGCCCAAGGCCAAAGCCCAATCCAAATATCCAAAAAGCCCCAAATTCCAAAATAATCATACAAGGCCCAAATATAGCCCGATTTTCCAAATTGGGCCCAAACCCCTTCATGGGCCGTCAATCAAAGGTCCAATAAAATACCCTTAGTCTAAAATAATATTTTGATGGCCCAACAAGGCCCTAATCATCTAGAGTCCAAACATGGCCCAACACCGTGAGCCCAACATATCGAAGCACATCTGCTGAGTACGCGGGGCATACTCAGCTCATACGCTAAGCGTACTTGCTTTAGGGCTTGTGCGCGTGGTGTACCAGCTTGTACGCCCATCGTCCTCCCAGCTCAGCCAACTTTCTTCATTTAACACTTATCTGGTTAAGACTGCGACTCAAATCTTAGGTCTGACTTCCCTGAGGTTGTTTATCACATAAAGTTGCCAACTTTACGTGCATGCATGGCTTAATGGGGCTCTAGAGCTCAAAATAGCTTAATAAATGACTTAACACATGCATGAGACCAAAACCACCATAAAGTTTGCACCTTTATGATTAAGAAACCCTTAATATGCCCAGATCTACAACTATAAGCTTCATAAACGACCTTAGCTCACAAAATCAACCAAAGAGGGACCAAAATAGCCAAAAACAAGCCAATACATAGATCTATGAAATGAGATGACAAGCTTTAAACTTTATACCTCAAAAGCCACGAAATGAATGTGCTAAATATGGATCTCTAAACTCCCCCCCCCCAAAGATTGAGTCTTCAAGCTTATTCTTCTACCACTTCAAAGTGCACAAAACCCTCAAATGATCAAAACTATAGCTCAAAAGCACCACACAAGGGCAAGGGACGAACTAGGGGTTTTAAAGGGTGAAGGCCGGTTTAAAATGTACAAGAGGTGAGTTAATGAGGCTTAAATAGGGCACAAACCCTAAAAATTAGGGTTTTTCCCTGGCCAGCGTACGCGCCCGATACCCGCAATCAGGAAACACTAGTACGCCAAGCGTACCCTATGGTACGCCCCATGTACTAACCACAAGGACCAAAATGCAATTCTTTAAATATATATGGTTGATTAAGAACATACCAGATCAAGTGTTACAACATGGCTGGTCCGTCCCCTGAGCCTACATCATGTCGGACCGCTCCCTTTGGGTGTACAGTATAAACTAAATCGCTCGAGTATCTTGGCCTTCAGCACACAGCTGGACCGCCATCAACCCACCCATAATATTTTGACATATACAATAACAGACAATAAGCAAACAACCAGTCACATGCAATTACTAACTAATCTACATGTCTAACAGATCACTACAACATACCAACATCCTAACATACATATGATCTATACTCTAGTACAAAGTATAGTGAGAAAACTCACCTCATTGACAAAATTTAAATCTCTACAGCTTGTCATCTAAAAATATAGGTACATCACCCCCATGAACATTAATAAGGGTCAAATCTCAATCTATGACCTAAAATCTTAAAGTTTGACCAAAGTCACACTTAGCCAAAAGTCAACTAGACAAAACAGTCTCGAGACTCATCAACTCATTAAGATCTTAACCTTTATTTCCAGAGATTTAAAGCTCAGATGTGGATCAATTTAGACCACGTATGGATAAAGTTTCCAACTTTATCCATTTCCAAGCCTCTAGGAGCCTATATCTCAAGCCATAGAAAAAGGACCCAAATGACTTAAGATATTTATGCATAGATGATTATTGAGCAAGCTTCTAACTTTATGGGACCCTAAGGTCCAGAAATTACTATGATTTCCATCGATGACCCCGGAGTTGCTTCAAACTCCAAGGGTTCACTTCCAACAACCAAAAAGGGATTCTAAAACTTAAGAAATAACTCAGAAGGTAATAATGTATGAACTTTATACCTTATGGAGCCTAAAAAAGCTTGTAGGAAAAACCCTTCAACTCCAACAACTAGCTTTGATAACCTTTTTCTTCTTCTAAGAGCCTTAAAAAGCCAAGAACACACACTAAATCAACAAGAACACACACACACACACACACTAAGGTTTCTATTAGGGGGTTGGAGGATGAAGTTGAGAGTAAACCCTAATCATATGGTTGCTTAAATATGACCCAAGGCCCAAAGCCTATGGTTTTGCACACAGCCGCCACCGCACAGTGGCCAATGCATGACCACGCCGTGGTCGAAACAAAATGTGCTTCTCATTAAATTACATGGCCATGCTTATGGGTTTTATAGGTTATAAAATACATGTACATGCAGAAAAATCAATTAACATTTAATGGATACATGCAACCTATAAAGGATCTATGTCATAACACTTTGAAGGTAACATACAATGAACAAAAAAACCTACAAGAATCCTAATGTAATAAAAAACATAGGGTTACATACATTTGTGGTATTGTAGCAAACAACACTTCTAAATCCTTATTGGTCTTGCAAAGCTAGCACCAAAAATATGATGCCTCTAATGACTCACACCTATAATCCTAGAAACCCTAGAATGAAGAGGAGAGAGGAATGAGAGGGAAAATTTGTTCGTAAGGCTTTTAGGAAGAGTGTGTAGGAAATTTTGGCGCCCAAGGGGTCCTATTTATAGCTTAGGTAACTTGCAGGCAAATACATATTTGAATTGATTAAATAATACATTTAATCCCAATTCAAATATTTTTCTTATCTGCAACCAGAAGGATTCTAGAAACCCTAGGAATCCCTCCAAAACCATCCATACCATGGAGGGTTCTAGAATTGTTTTTTTGTTCAACAATTGAATAATTACAATTCACCCCATGCACCTCTAATTAATTCCAATTAATCCATATGGTAATTCCAATTAAATCTTATTAATTATGATTAATAATTAATTAATTATTATTGATTTCATATTAATTTATTAACCATATAAAATAACAACTCAATTATTTAACTATTGATATCACATTAATTTATTAATCACATAACAAATTAACAAATCATTTATCTATTTACAATTAATATATTAATCACTGTAACAACCATAAAAATCATGCCAAATTTGAACTTTTTTAAAACATTTAAAAACATTAAGTTATTACAATTCGTTTTCAAAATAGTTTAACATTAGAGTTCCCAGAAATCATAATCATAAATCGAGGAAGTGTACGGTCATGCCTTTGCCTTCCCGCGATCATCAGAAGTACCTGAAACAATAATCGATAAATGTAAGTGTAACGACCAAAAATTTCAACCAATTTAAAACATTTTACTTCATTCAAAAACCATTAAATTCATACATCTTGTTTTCAAAATAGTTTAAACATCAGAGTATCCCCCAGAATCATATCACATAAATCATAAAACATGAGGAGCGGTACGATCACGCCTTCGCCTTGTCACGATCTCCTGAAGCACCTGAAACAATAAACCACAACTGTAAGCCCGAAAGCTTCGTGAGTTCCCCCAAAGTACCCATACACACATAAACATTCGCATACAGCAAAGAACAACATACTATGGGTCCAATCAACCTTCCGGTTGGAATACCCCTGGCCCTCAACCATCGGGTTGGAATGCCTACATACTATGAGCCCAATCATCCTACCGGGATGGAATACTCTCGGACCACAACCATCGGGTTGGAATGCCCATACACCTATACGTACAACAATAACTACTATGGGTCCAATCATCTCGTAAGATGGAATACCCCAGGCCCCTCAACCATCGGGTTGGAATGCCAACATACTATGAGTCTAATCATCCTACCGGGATGGAATACTCCTGGCCCACAACCATCGGGTTGGAATGCCCCACTTCCTATACATACAGTAACTACTACTACTATGGGTCCAATCATCCCTCAGGATGGAATACCCCAGGCCCCTCAACCATCGGGTTGGAATGCCAACCTACTATGAGTCCAATCATCCTACCGGGATGGAATACTCCTGGCCCACAACCATCGGGTTGGAATGCCCCTACACTAGCAAACATGCACCCATAACAGGCAACCACATAACACTCTACAAAACCAACATACTAGGGCCCTATCATCCAACCGGGATGGAATACCCTCTGCTACTGCTCAACATACATATCCCGCAGGTAACCTCCTACCAGCGTACATAAGGCAAGACCAACTACAGGTCTATAAATAACCACTACCCAACTACCGGGGTGCTAATCCAACAAAACTTGTCATCACTTAACTACCCTATCCTCCAGGATACTAAGCTAGCAGAGCATAACATCATATCATTATCCTATCTACCAGGATACTAGCAAGCATATCATCACATAAGCATAACAAGCTCTAAACAACAATTCAAAGGTCCGGCCTTGGTGCCGTAGACCCTTGAGTATAGTGAGGATAACTCACCTTGCAACTGCCGAAATCCTGCAAATCTCTGACCGCTGACTCACCGGAACTCCCAACTACCACATGATAATCACCAAGTTAGAATCCAACATGACTTTCTAGGCCAAGTGCCCACACCACTCCTTAAATCCATTTTCCTTTTATTGAGCCAAGTCCCAAAACCAAGTCCATATGCAAAGCCCAATATTGGCCCAATTTACTAAATTGGGCCCATCTTTCTAATCGAGCCTAGATCCAAGGTCCCTAATAATTATTGGGCCCAAATTACTCCATCTATACTGTTCAGTCATGGCCCAAGCCCAGCTAGCCCATAAACAGCCCCATACTTCACGGCCCAAATTCGAAAACCCAACAAAGGGCGTACGCTGGGCGTACTCCTCTGGTACGCGGGGTGTACGCGCGTCTGTACCAAAATCCTTCCATGTGCTTAATGGCTTAAGCACTTAAGCCAATATGCCAGATCTAGTGACAAAAAGGGCCTAAGACTCATAAAGTCTCAAACTTTATCCTGTTTGACGTCCATAAAGCTATTAACTCAAGGTCTTAACCCATTAAGACCTTCCTACTTCACACATGGGACAACCAAAGCCATTGGGACCTCATTTTTCTCACTCAAGACCTCTCCTATGGTCTGAAAGGACAGCTTATCTTAACCAAAACACATCATGCATTATATTGGGGGTTTTTGGGACAAGAATGGTGTCAAAACTTCACAACACTTAGATCTACACAAAATAGATGTCAAGCAAGAAGCTTTATACCTTAAAATAGTTGCAAGAGGTGATGCTATCTCAGATCTACAAGCTCCAACCACCAAGGTTCCTTCTTTGCCAACCTCTTCTTTATTCTTCTAAGCTTTCTTTGCCAAACTAAGCTCCACAAGGCCAAACACACCCAACAATGGCAATGGAACGGCTATCTAGGGTTTTTCTGAGGATAAGGGAACAGATAAGGAGGTTGGGGTTGATCCTTTATATTCTTTATATAGTGGCTGGCCCTAAAATTAGGGTTTAATGACTCTGAGCATACGCTGGGCGTACCTCTAGTACGCTGGGCGTACGCGTCCTTACACCCGCGATCATTTACTCTATTACGCTAGGCATAACCCAGCCTACGCTGGGCGTACCCACGCGTGTCCCAAATTGCATGCATGGCCTTCCTCGATAACTTTTCCATTAAGGGCCATAAATGTCAATATCTTCAAAGTGTCATAACTTCTTTATTCTAAGTCCGCTCCCGATGAACGTTATATCGACGTAAAGGTGGTGAGAAGCCCTACGCTTCTAGCAACACACCCTGGTCCGAAACCTTCTCGAATGAAACCCATTGCCCACAAAAGACTGAAACGCCCTTACTCTTGATCTCGGAAATCCATAAATAAATACTTTTAGAACGGGGCGTTACAATTCTCCCCCACTTAAATCTGATTTTGCCCTCGAAATCGCCAATTGTCAATTCTGGCTACCCAAAATCCCGAAAGGCACATTCACGCCCCCAAAGCGTGACGACCACCAAGGGAGGCTGACCCCACTGGAACTCCAACTCGAAGAGATACATACTCATTCTCATGCAGTATCAAATACCTACCTCTCCGGGATGCCCTTTACTTGGAAAGTTAGATTGGATCTGTCTCCCTGACAGGCCGCCCAAACTAACTATCACCTGATCTCTTCCCATTGGTATAAAAAGGACTACTCAACCATGGGAACCTGAGTTTCCGACCCGAAAACAGAACCACGGGTCATAATCTGCTGCCGACAACACTTCCTCTCTTTCAACTCATACCCAAACGTACATACAACAATACCCTCACATAAACCAACACTCACACCTGGCCCAATCAACCTCGGGCTGGAATACCAGGTATGCCTACGACGGGTCCGCTCATCCCTAGGATGGAATACCCTCGTATCCCTACACATGTTTGGCCTAATCAACCCTCGGGTTGGAATACCAAACACATCAGGTCCAATCACTCATTGGGTCCAGTCATCCTCATGATGGAATACCCTAGATTGGAATACCTCCACATACATGACCCAAACCTACAACCATACTCGGAACCAAGGACCTTGTCCTTGCGTCACCCTCGAACCCTTCGGTTCGACACAACTGAGTGTAACCCACTCACACCTCCTTATCACGATCTCTAGGTCCTCGACCTCCGACTGGAATATCCTCACACAGTCCTCAACATCGGTCCAGACTACCCCCGAGTCTGCTAACCTGCTATCTCACTTTCCTCTGTCCAAATCTCCAATCTGGAACTACTGTCCTTCTCCTCTTCCAAGGAGACTGAACTCATGTCTACGCATCATCCAACATTGCCACAGTGACAGAACCTCACTATACATCACCCTTTAGCGGCGCTCACCGCTATCTCATAACATGTATACATACTCCGAGATTGATCGCATCGCTAGCAATCCATACATAGCCTGCCGCGTTTCCTCAACATCTCCGACACTTGGAAATAAGCCCACTGATTTCCATCGCATAGAAGCACTTCACCCCTTGCTCAAAGATCCTCAATACATATAAAGTCCTTACTATGAATGGACCGCCTCATTGCACCACTCCAAAGACCTCATCCAAACCGCAGCATGTAATCATCCTTCAAACAACGGCTCATTCGAGAATTTCCAATTCTCCCCCACTTAGAGCACTAGCTATTATTCACAGGCGGCGAGGCTGACATGCTGCTCAATCGAACCCCACAATACACCGAACTTCAAGGAACCTAAGTTCCGACTGACACCTCTGGCGCTGACCTGATCTCCTCGGTCACGAGCTGATAAGCACGCCCTGGAGCCTTTGAAGGCTCTGCTCGACCCTGACTCCCGTCAGTTGGTCTCAAAGTGGCTGGCGCTGGGGCCTGCGCTAACCTGGCAGCCAGCAGAGGACACTGAGCCTTCATATGGCCCACCTGATCACAATGATAACAAAGTCGGACTCCTGCGGCTGGAGTCGACTGCCTGTAATCTCTGGCTATATGGCCCTCCTTGCCACACTTGTGGCACCCCGAAGAAGAACGACAACTTCCCTCGTGCACCTTGCCACACTTCCCGCAAGTGCGACTCCTCTGACATCCCTGTCGATAATCAGCGGGCCTCATCCGCTTCGGTGGGGCCTGCCTCTGCTCTCTCAACTGGAGCTCAATCTCTAACTCGCACCACCTAACAGCCTCATGTAACTCCAACAAGGTACTACACCTCTGCGTGGATACGAACTGCCTGATGTTCGTCTTGAGCATGCTCAGATATCGAGTCATCTGAGCCTGCTCTGAAGCAAACTCTGGGCAAAACATCGCCCTCTCCGTGAACATCTTGGTGATCTCCGTCACCGACTCAGAATCCTGCTTCAGCTCCAAAAACTCTTGAGCCAATCTCTCCCGCTCCACCCGCGGAACATAACGAGTACTGAACATGTCTCGGAACTGATCCCAAGTAACCACAGCTCTCTGCGTATCAGAATACGATCCCGTGGTCAACCTCCACCAATCCTTCGCCCCGAGCCTCAACGGGTTCAGAGCACACCTCACCCTCTGATCAGCAGGGCATGAACATGTGAAGAAACATCCCTCCACATCTGACACCCATCTCATAGCAATAATCGGATCCTGAACTCTATCAAAAGTAGGGGGCTTCGTATTGTCGAAATTGATGGGTTTTGAGCATTCTAACACTTCCTAAGTGTACATGCAACCCTAATAACCTTGGATCTATGTTTGTCTAATTATCATGCAAAGTTGAATTCCAAGGTTATATTCCTATCTAGCATACATGGGGAACAAATTTTAACTTGCATGAAAGATAGAATAACTTACCTTGTTGTTGCTTATGATCCTTGAAACCTTGTGAGCCTAGCACCCCAAGTGTGATGCCTCAAATGCTTCACACAACACCAAATGCTTTTGGAATGACTTTAGAGAGAATACACACTTCTAAAATCGGCCTAGCCCTCTTGTTTCTTATGTGTAGCCGATTTTGGTGGAGAATGGGTTTCTTATATAGTGTTGACACATCTAGGGTTACACCATGTAAACCCTAATGTGTCATGACTCTTCATTTACATGACCCATGGGTTTGTAACTCCCATGGAGCATCCTATGGGTGGAACCCAACTTGATAATCGATGGAGCCTCTTAGCCCACTATATAAGATATGGAAGATTTACATAATCTACCCATATATTTAATTAGTTATCTTTTGATCACTTAATTAATTCTAAATTAATTCTTGATCAAACTAATTAAATAATATTATTAATATATTAGAACTTATAATATATTAATAAACCATAAGTGTTATTTCTCTCATTTTAGTTTATCCAATTGCATGGTGCCATGCAACCCAAATGGACCATGCCGGGTCGGGTCAAGTACATACCAGAAATAGTTATGGACTTAGACACCTTATCCAATAGTCTCCCACTTGGATAAGTCTAATAACTATAACTGCAATACTTCAGGAACCGATCGGCAATCGTAGCTCTTTCAAGGTCTCTCAGAACTGAGAAGATGATGATACGCCATTTAAGATAAGTGATCATATAATCCTCTGTTCTAGATATCAGCCGGACAAATACATGGAACAATGTCTTACTTATTGTCCAGCAGTTTGTTTCCTGATTTCCGATTTGTTTGACAAAGAACTTAATTGAACACATCAACTTAGTTCTGACCGGGCCCGGTACATAGGTCAAAACAGAATCATCGAGGGGCCCAAATATCAGCTTCTAATCCAAGAAGGAACAAATAAACTTCGGCTCATATGTTTGTTCTACCACTCATTGAATTATAAACAAAAGCACGTTTTATAACATCGAGTTACCAATGCGTTAACGTACAATCAATGCATAACCAACTCATAAGTAACAAATCATATCTCTAGGTTTGAAGACTTATATGATATTACCGTCTCACGATCACTCGAGATAAATTCCATGAAGTGATTCCAGTGAGCGTGGGTTGAGTCCAATGCTCAGAACTTATGAGCACTCATGAGTGTTGTAGCCATGTCCAACAGCTTAGACCTCTGCAACCAATCATGACAGTCTTGATTCATACCTACTTCCGACATATGACCGACTGTGGAGGTTCGAATAATATGATATACCAAACATAATTATTCTGGAAGTCAAAACATGCAAAAGAAATATAGTAAACGATCGACAAGAGATAGCAACACTTTACTCATAAATAAAACACCTTTTATTCATCATCTAATGTCAATTACACTTTACAAATTTCAAGGTTATCTAACTACTAAATCTAATATCATCCTTCAGCCCTATGCTCCGAGCATGCTGGAGATGCTTAACCCGAGTCAGTCCCTTCGTGAGGGGATCTGCTGGATTCTCATCCGATGATACCCTCTTTGCCACGAGGAGTCCTTCTTCTATTCGATGTCTGATGAAATGGTATTTTCTGTCGATGTGTCTGGATCTCCCGTGATCCCTTGGTTCCTTGGCTAAGGCAACTGCACTTTCACTATCATAGAAAATTTCCATTGGCTCTTTAATAGCTGGTACAACTCCAAGGTCTCCAATGAAGTTCTTCAGCCATATCGCCTCCTTTGCTGCCTCACTAGCTGCTATATACTCTGATTCGCAAGTTGAATCAACCACTGTCTCTTGCTTGGAACTCTTCCAAGAAATTGCTCCTCCATTTAAGGTAAAGACCCAGCCTGACTGAGAGCGGAAATTATCCCTACCAGTCTGAAAGCTAGCATCACTATACCCTACAACTCTCAAGTCTTCACTCCCACCGAGGGTAAGGACCCAGTCTTTAGTCCTCCGTAGGTACTTGAGGATATTCTTTACCGCAGTCCAGTGTGCCTTGCCAGGGTTCTCCTGATACCTGCTAACCATGCTCAAAGCAAAGGCTACATCAGGTCGAGTACACGTCATAGCATACATGATCGATCCTACAGCCGAAGCATAAGGTATTCGACTCATTTCTGCTATCTCAGCCTCAGTACTAGGGCTTTGTGTCTTACTCAATCTGGCATTACTCTGGATGGGTAACTCTCCTTTCTTGGAGTCCTGCATGCCGAATCTCTTCAACACCTTATCCAAGTAAGTACTCTGACTAAGTCCAATTAGTCTTTTACTTCGGTCTTTCAAGATCCTTATCCCTAGAATATAGGCAGCTTCTCCTAGGTCCTTCATAGAGAAACACTTCCCAAGCCAGGACTTAACTTCCTGCAGAGTTGGGATGTCATTTCCTATGAGTAGTATGTCATCCACATACAATACCAAAAAGCTAACTATACTCCCACTAGCCTTGACATATACACAAGATTCATCTTCACTCCTAGAAAAGCCAAATTCCTTGACTTTCTCATCAAAGCAAAGATTCCATCTGCGAGGTGCTTGCTTTAACCCATAAATGGATTTCTCAAGCTTACACACTCTATTAGGGTACTCTGTGTTGACAAAACCCTCTGGCTGACTCATGTAAACATCCTCAGCCAACTTTCCATTAAGGAAAGCGGTTTTGACATCCACTTGCCATATTTCATAGTCATGAAATGCGGCTATGGCTAACAGAACCCTAATAGACTTAATCTTGGCCACTGGAGAAAATGTCTCATCATAATCAACTCCCGGAGTTTGTGAGAAACCCTTTGCAACCAGTCGTGCCTTATAAGTGTGTACATTACCATCCATGTCGGTCTTCTTCTTGAAGATCCATTTGCACCCTACAGTCTTACGACCTGGTACATTCTCAACCAAGTTCCAAACTTGATTGTCATACATGGACTGTATCTCGCTGTCCATTGCCTCTTTCCACTTGGCTGACTCAGGGCCTGCCATGGCTTCCGCGTAACTGTTAGGTTCATCCAGACCTATCAGTGTCTCATCACTGATAAGTGTATCACCTTCCGCAGTAATATGGAATCCATAGTAATGCTCAGGTGCATTCCTAACCCTTGTGGAACGCCTCAGAGGTACAGACTTGTCAATTGGCTCAACAGAAGTTTCCTCCTCAAGTTGAGTGCTAGGGTTTGAAGTTCCTTCACCACTTGACTCTTGAATTTCTTCAAGGTAAACTTGCCTCCCACTGTCTCCTTGGCTTATGAACTCTCTCTCTCGAAAGAAAGCCCTCCTAGCTACAAAGACCACATTCTCACTAGGTTTGTAGAAGAGGTAACCAAAGGATTTCTGTGGGTAGCCGATGAAAATACACCTCTCACTTCGAGGTTCGAGCTTATTATAAGTCTCGCGTCTCACGAAAGCCTCGCAACCCCAAATCTTAATGTGGTCTAGTTTGGGTACTTTACCAGTCCACATCTCATGAGGAGTTTTGGCAACTTTCTTTGTGGGAACTAGATTAAGGATATGGGCGACAGTCTCTAAGGCATACCCCCAAAATGAGATTGGTAGCGAAGCTCGACTCATCATGGAATGAACCATATCCAACAAGGTTCGATTACGCCTCTCAGCTACACCATTCAACTGCGGTGTCCTGGGAGTTGTCAATTGTGAGACAATCCCACATTCCCTAAGATAGTCGAGGAACTCTAAACTAAGATACTCACCACCTCGATCGGGCCGAAGCATCTTAATGTTCCTGCCCAATTGATTCTCGACTTCCTGTTTAAACTCTTTAAACCTCTCAAAAGTCTCTGACTTATGCTTGATTAAGTAGACATATCCATATCTACTGTAATCATCAGTAAAAGTCAAATAATAACGATTAGCATCCCTTGTGGCATGTTTGAAGGGCCCACACACATCCGTGTGTATAAGATCCAACAAACCTTCACCCCTCTCACAAGAACCTGTGAAGGGTGACTTTGTCATTTTTCCAAGTAAGCATGATTCGCAACTATCATCTGACTTTAGGTCAAATGACTCCAATACTCCATCCTTTTGGAGTTGGCCTATGCGTTTCTTGCTTATATGTCCAAGACGACAATGCCATAATGATGCTTTATCCAAGTTATTATCATTAACAGTATCAATACACAATACATTATTTCCTAAGTTATCAACCACAGATACAGTTTCATACACACCATCACAAGGTAATGCTTTAAAATGAAGAACATTATTAAAGAAAGCATTAATCGAACCAACTTCATTATCAAATGAAAAGGTGAAACCTTGTTTATACAATGCATGAAAGGAAATAATATTTCTTGCCATTTATGGCGAATAACAACATTTATTCAAATCTAAACTAAACCCACTACTTAGCGATAAAGTATAAACTCCAATCTTGGTGACAGGTAAAGCTTTCCTATTCCCCATGATTAAGTTTATTCTTCCATGCTCCACATTCTCACTTCTTCTTAGTCCCTGCAAATCAGAACAGATATGAATACCACAACCGGTATCAAGGACCTAAGAGTTAGAATGGGGTGAGTTATTAGATAAGATAGTGTAAATACCTGCATGGTTGGGTTTAACTTTCCCATCCTTCACATCTTGCTGGTACTTTGGGCAGTTCCGCTTCCAATGTGACTTTTCATGGCAATAGAAGCATTCAGCCTCTTTAGGGTCAGAAGAAGGAGTGACAAAACCTTTCTTGGTTCCACTTGAAGAAGAGCCATCAAGGGTCCTAGCCTTGGTACCCTTCGAAGAGCTCTTCCTCTTCTTCCCTCTACCTTTCCCGATTGCCAAAACCGGGGCGGAGTTTGGAGTAGGAGTGTTAACAACCGACTTACCCTTAAGACCTGTTTCTGCGGTCTTGAGGAGTCCCTGAAGTTTGCTGAGTGTGACCTCTTCCTTATTCATGTGATATGTCATGCGAAATTGATCATAGCACGATGGTAAGGAGTGCAAAATGATATCTATTGCAAGCTCCTCAGGGAAGTTCACATTAAGCTTCAACAACCGATCCACATACCTTTGCATTTTCTGCATGTGGCTCGTGACGGATTCCCCGTCCTTCATCATGGTTGTTATGATAGAGCATATGATTTCATACCTCTCTTGTCGTGCACTTTGATGGTATCTTTCCATCAGATCTTGGTGCATTTCAAAAGGGTAGAAGTCCTCATAGGACTTTTGGAGTTCCGCTGTCATGGTGGCCAACATGATGCATGCCACTTTTGTAGCATCCCTTTCATGTGCCCGGAAGTCAGCGATCTCTTGGGGAGTTGCAGTGGTCTCATCAATCTCCTTAAGCTCCTTGTCAAGGACATATTCTTTGTCCTCGTAGCGGGTAATCATCCTGATGTTTCTGATCCATTCATTGAAGTTGGATCCATCAAAAGTGACTTTCCCACACAAGTTCATAAGGGTAAATGAGCCATTAGGATTAGAGCCAGAAGCAGCATTGTTTGAAGACATCTGAAAGAAGAGAACAAGATTAGTTTAGATATTAAGAGAGTCCTTAATAAAACACCCAAATGTAATATTAAGGCTAGGATCCAATCACAATATATTATAACTTAGAAGAGGTATGCCGTAATCCAAGCTATAACTTATTTGAAAGGTAGGTGAATGACGATTCACCAATTTCCACCATGAAAAACGAAATATAAATATTAGGTTTTTAATTGGTTCTTAGAAATTCCTAGATTCTTTTGAGATTCAATGAACTTTTCAAAGGCATGTTTCAATCTCGAGTGTGCCCTCCAAGTTTTGTGACTGGGATACCGAGGATCACAAAACGAGGTGTGAAGTAACCATGCAAATCACTTGGTACCCTCAAGGTTTATCACTCAATCGATGTGCCGGTAAACCACACACGCTCCACCGATGCTATGGTAAACCTTAAGTCACCCTTTACCTACCTTGTTAAGTCCAAGTTAGTGTGCCGGTTAACCACACACGCTCCACCAACGACTTAAACAAAGTGTAAAGTGTAATTTCATGGATTAGCACCTTATTCACATTTTCCTAAAGTAACTAAGATTGGGAATTTAATCAAAGCATTTAGTTACTTTATAATATTCATCATACTTTTAATGAGAATTTATAAGTCCTTGTCTTCCCCGTTCGGCTAACGACCCTCCACCGATCAAGGAAGCGGTGGGTGAGAGTGGACACCCATTAAGTTGTCATTTTATAGGCAACAACCTTATACCCCCCTTATAGACCGGTTCGTGAATGAGGCGTACTAGCGGTAAGACGACTTGACGTTATACATATATATATATATATATATATATATATATATATATATATATATATATATATATATATATATATATATATATTAGTAACTTATAATATTATAAAGTATAAGGGTTGAATTTTAACTTTTAAAATTCTAAGGGTTGGAACTAAAGTTTTAATCAAGACTTTACATGTTCCAAAACTTGAGGGCAAGTTTTGTAAACTTCCAAAACTTGAGGGCAAGTTTTGTAACGACCAAAAATTTCAACCAATTTAAAACATTTTACTTCATTCAAAAACCATTAAATTCATACATCTTGTTTTCAAAATAGTTTAAACATCAGAGTAAACCCCATAATCATATCACATAAATCATAAAACATGAGGAGCGGTACGATCACGCCTTCGCCTTGCCACGATCTCCTGAAGCACCTGAAACAATAAACCACAACTGTAAGCCCGAAAGCTTAGTGAGTTCCCCCAAAGTACCCATACACACATAAACATTCGCATACAGCAAAGAACAACATACTATGGGTCCAATCAACCTTCCGGTTGGAATACCCCTGGCACTCAACCATCGGGTTGGAATGCCTACATACTATGAGTCCAATCATCCTACCGGGATGGAATACTATCGGACCACAACCATCGGGTTGGAATGCCCATACACCTATACGTACAACAATACTACTATGGGCCCAATCATCTCGTAAGATGGAATACCCCAGGCCCCTCAACCATCGGGTTTGAATGCCAACATACTATGAGTCCAATCATCCTACCGGGATGGAATACTCCTGGCCCACAACTATCGGGTTGGAATGCCCCACTTCCTATACATACAGTAACTACTACTACTATGGGTCCAATCATCCCTCAGGATGGAATACCCCAGGCCCCTCAACCATCGGGTTGGAATGCCAACCTACTATGAGTCCAATCATCCTACCGGGATGGAATACTCCTGGCCCACAACCATCGGGTTGGAATGCCCCTACACTAGCAAACATGAACCCATAACAGGCAACCACATAACACTCTACAAAACCAACATACTAGGGCCCTATCATCCAACCGGGATGGAATACCCTCTGCTACTGCTCAACATACATATCCCGCAGGTAACCTCCTACCAGCGTACATAAGGCAAGACCAACTACAGGTCTATAAATAACCACTACCCAACTACCGGGGTGCTAATCCAACAAAACTTGTCATCACTTAACTACCCTATCCTCCAGGATACTAAGCTAGCAGAGCATAACATCATATCATTATCCTATCTACCAGGATACTAGCAAGCATATCATCACATAAGCATAACAAGCTCTAAACAACAATTCAAAGGGCCGGCCTTGGTGTCGTAGACCCTTGAGTATAGTGAGGATAACTCACCTTGCAACTGCCGAAATCCTGCAAATCTCTGACCGCTGACTCACCGGAACTCCCAACTACCACATGAGAATCACCAAGTTAGAATCCAACATGACTTTCTAGGCCAAGTGCCCACACCACTCCTTAAATCCATTTTCCTTTTATTGAGCCAAGTCCCAAAACCAAGTCCTTATGCAAAGCCCAATATTGGCCTAATTTACTAAATTGGGCCCATCTTTCTAATCGGGCCTAGATCCAAGGTCCCTAATAATTATTGGGCCCAAATTACTCCATCTATACTGTTCAGTCACGGCCCAAGCCCAGATAGCCCATAAACAACCCCATACTTCACGGCCCAAATTCGAAAACCCAACAGAGGGCGTACGCTGGGCGTACTCCTCTGGTACGCGGGGCGTACGCGTGTCTGTACCAAAATCCTTCCATGTGCTTAATGGCTTAAGCACTTAAGCACATATGCCAGATCTAGTGACAAAAAGGTCCTAGGACTCATAAAGTCTCAAACTTTATCCTGTTTGACGTCCATAAAGCTCTTAACTCAAGGTCTTAACCCATTAAGACCTTCCTACTTCACACATGGGACATCCAAAGCCATTGGGACCTCATTTTTCTCACTCAAGACCTCTCATATGGTCTGAAAGGACAGCTTATCTTAACCAAAACACATCATGCATCATATTGGGGTTTTTTGGGACAAGAATGGTGTCAAAACTTCACAACACTTAGATCTACACAAAATAGATGTCAAGCAAGAAGCTTTATACCTTAAAATAGTTGCAAGAGGTGATGCTATCTCAGATCTACAAGCTCCAGCCACCAAGGTTCCTTCTTTGCCAACCTCTTCTTTCTTCTTCTAAGCTTTCTTTGCCAAACTAAGCTCCACAAGGCCAAACACACCCAACAATGGCAATGAAACGACTATCTAGGGTTTTTATGAGGATAAGGGAACAGATAAGGAGGCTGGGGTTGATCCTTTATGTTCTTTATATAGTGGTTGGCCCTAAAATTAGGGTTTAATGACTCTGGGCGTACGCTGGGCGTACGCGTCCTTGCACCCGCGATCATTTACTCTATTACGCTGGGCGTACCCATGTGTGTCCCAAATTGCATGCATGGCCTTCCTCGATAACTTTTCCATTAAGGGCCATAAATGTCAATATCTTCAAAGTGTCATAACTCCTTTATTCTAAGTTCGTTCCCGACGAACTTTATATCCACGTAAAGGTGGCGAGAAGCCCTACGCTTCTAGCAACACACCCCGGTCCGAAACCTTCTCGAATGAAACCCATTGCCCACAAAAGACCGAAACACCCTTACTCTTGATCTCGGAAATCCATAAATAAATACTTTTAGAACGGGGCGTTACAGTAAGCTCGAAGGCTTAGTGAGTTACCCCCAAAATACCAATGCCATACATATATAACCATATCATATAAACATATAAGCAAACAACATGCATAATGAGCCTTCAGCCTGACTGGACCGCTTCGCAGGCCTTCACCCTATCTGGACAGCTCTCCGAGCCTTCGACACGTCTGGACCACCTCGCATGGCCTACAACCTATTCGGACCGCTCATCGGGCCTTCAGTCTGACTGACATGCCCTCCTGGGCCTGTAGTCTATCCGGACCGCCCTGGTATCTTGGCCTACAGCACGAAGCAGGACCTGCCTCAACCCATTCCCCAAACCAACAACACGTGCACATACATATCATACGCTAGCTAGCAAATACAGATAGTCATACAGATCTAACAGATCATTAATCATGGCAACCATCCAATAACCAGGATATTGATCTAACCGATCACTAACATAGCATCATCCTATATACCATGATACCGACCTAACCATGTCACTAATCATATCACTATCCTAACTACCATGATGTAAATCAATAAGCATATTATGCAATAAACCCGGATACAAATCTGATAAGGGCCGACATTGGTGTCGTAGACCCTGTTGATATAGTGAGGAGAACTCACCTCGCAATGTCGATCTCAACTGATGAATCAAACTCCCGAATCGGTGTCTCACCAAAAATCCCGAACTATCCAAAATAACGAATATTAAGTCAATAAATGGGAATACTAATCTTGACTAAGAATCCACATAGTCCATGTCGCCTTTTTCTCTAATTTGGGCCAAGTCCCAATATCAAATTCATTATCCAAAAGTCCATATACATAAGCCCATTAATGGCCCAATTTTCCAATTGGGCCCCACTCCCTAATTGGGCCTTATTCTAAAATCCATTGGCCCAAAACATCATTGTTCAGAAAGTCCAGCAAGGCCCATGTCAAAGTGGCCCAAGAGTGGCCCAACCCCGAAGCCCAAAATGTCAAAAGCCCAACAGAGGGAGTACGCGGGGCGTACTCTTCTGGTACGCTGGGCGTACTTCCATTTTGCGTTGACCACTATCGGGGTGGTTGACACAGTACGTTGGGCGTACAGAAACTACACGGGGCGTATGCGCGGTTTTTCCAAAACTCTAATAAGTGCATAATGGCTTAAGCACTTAAGCCCAAATTTCAGATCCATTGACCAAATATGCCTAAGAATCATAAATTCTCGAACTTTAGCACTTTGGACGTCCATAAAGTTCTTAACACATGGTCTTAATCCATTAAGACCTTCCTACTCCATGCATGAGACACATTTAGCTATTGGGACATCATTTATATCACTTAGGACCTCTTCAAGGGTCTGAAAGGACATCTTATTTCGTTAAAATCATATCATGCACCAACTTAGGGACTTTGGGACAAGAAATGGTTCCTTAAAGCTAAAATGGCAAGATCTATATCATACAAGCAAAAAGTTTGAAGCTTTTTACCTTCTGGAGCTTCTAGGGCACCAAACAACTTCATATATACAAGCTTGTTCTCCTTCTCCAACTCCTTGATGAAACACCTTCTTCTCCAACTACTCAAAACACACTCTATAAGCTCACACACTCAAGGAAATGATTAGGGTTTAGGGAAAACGACTCTAAACTGTGGAGGCTGATGTAAGGGAGGGTTATGAGCTCATAAGGATGTTTATATAGCACCCAAACCCTAAATATTAGGGTTTCCTCCTGTCGTGAGTACGTTTAGCGTACACAAGAGTATGCCCAACGTACTAAGGCGCGCCTAGTACGCTTAGCGTACCTTATGTACGATGGGTTTTGGGCATTACATCAATCCTATGGTGCACATGCAAACCCTAAAGCTTTGGATCTAGTTTTTCTAATTGTACATGCAATAATCATCCAAAGCTCAAAAACCCTAGATCTAGCATACTATAATGGAAATTAACATATAATTAGGGTTTAGATCTTACCTTGATTGTTATGTAGCAATAACAATCACAAACCTTCTTGATCTTGACTTCTGAAAGCTTAGTGACCCAAGTGTTGCAGCTCTAATCGAGTCACAAACACCACTAGCAATAAGGATGAACAAGAGAGAGAGAGAGAGAGGAGAGGTACAAAAACGTCTAAGATCTTCTAAGAATGCTTAGCCACGTTTTTGGGAGCCATAAGGGTCCTTATATAGTTGAGCCTTCTAGGGTTATCAACTTGGAAACCCTAATCCAGTTGCTTAGTCCTTAAGCAGCCCAAACATCCTTCCAGAAGGCCCCTTGGACGATTTCTATATGGACTCTCATATAGAATTCGTCCATTACTTCCTTGTGGATCCTAAGCCCAACATTGTAACTATCTTATAATTACAGTATCAGTCCCCTTTATTTAATTAATCTAGTTTGACCACAAAATTAATTCTAATATAATTATTGATCAATATTAATTAAACAATATGATTTCTCTTTTAATATATTATTCACATAATATATTAATAAATCATAATTAATCATCTTTCTCCTTAATTCATCCTATCAGTTGCTATGGTGAAGGCAACCCAAATGGACCATGCTCATAATCGGGTCAAGTACATACCAAAATAGTTATGGGCTTAGACACCTATTCCAACAGTCGCCCACTTGGATAAGTCTAATAACTATTTTTCAAGTATGACTTCAGAACCTGATTAGCAATCGTAGCTTTCAAAAGCCGTTGTCAACTCTGATCTTATCAGATACACTTCCTTTAGATAAGGGATCATATATTCCTCCATTCTAAATATCGTATAGACTGAGACATGGATTATAATCATTCTCTCTGTCTATGTGTTATTTCCCAATTTCCGATTTATGACGACTTACAACAGACTACAATTGAACACATCAACTTAGTCCAGGCTTGGCCAAGCGCTTTAGGGTGTCATCACTAAGTCATCGAGGGCCCCACATATATCGCTTTTATCTAACTTTGGTTAAAGGAACGGATAAACTTCGACTCAAATGCTTGCTTGTATTTACTCATCAAATCACACATAACAATATGTTTTATAACACCAAGTTACTGGTGCGTTTACATATTATCAATGTGCAACCGACTTGTAAATTACAACTCACATGTCTCGGTTTCAAGAATATAATATATTATCATCTCACTAATCACCCGTGATAAAATCCATGAAGGGATTCAAGTGAGCGTGGGTTTAATCCAATATCTAATCTAATTACAGGAGCACTCATGAATTCTGCAGCAAACTTGTGTTATGTCTAAACACCTTAGACAATCTACAGACGGATTCATGACAGTCTTACCTCATACCTAATTCTAACGTATGACCGATTGTGGATGTTTGAATAACCTAGTTATTCTGGAAGTCAAAACATGCGAACTGAAACACAAGAATAATCGAATCCAATACGGCCTCAAACTCTTGAGTATAAATAAAACACCTTTTATTTAATCACCATATCGATTACACATTATTCATTGTATAATGTTTCGGATAATCAAATTAATACTTGAATTGAAACAATAGTTATCCCATGCTCCAAGCATGCATACTATGTTTACCTATGGTCCTTACTTCGTGAAATAGATCAATTGAACACATTTTCAATGATGCTCATTTCACAACTCCCAATCCAAATTCTTGTTATGTGTTAGATTCTAACATTTTACGCAATGATCCTTTTGCAATGACATAACCCAAAGTCACAAGGACTTTGCCAATGAAATTACAAAGTGCTCTATTGGAGATTGTTACAAGACAACTCCATAGAAATGAAGTCTCAAATTCAAAGTACATTCCTTTGAACATCCTTCTTGCATAAAAGTTTATAATCTACAAAAAAATCTTAATATCCAACTACCATTATGGAAACATTTCCATATTTTCCATATGACAACTCATTCTAAATAGAATCCTATCTATTCATAATAATGTCGATATGTTTCATCCAATACTATACTTCCAACTGCCCACAAGTGACCAATCCTTGGCGAACCTTAGATTGTCTTTGACAGTTGTTTAATTTAATTTAGTCATACCCGGTTCTGGTCCTTTTTCCCTCTTAATGCCCTAGGCATTTGGAAAATTAGAACGGTCGAATATTACAACATATGTAATCGATCCTATACCCGATGCGTATGGGATACGATTCATAACGTCTTACATAAAGACATGATACTTTACCAGTCTCCTGCCATAATATTGCCATATATAGAATTTCCTTATGTTGAACCCTTTCAACATAACATTCATATATGTCCTTTGACTAAATTTGATCAAAATTTCTCGATCTAAGCTTTTAGATTTGAAATGAAGTATATTATTCTCTCTCTTAATTATAGTAAAACAACTTTTCAACCTCTGCGACTTTGCAAATTGAAACTCTTGTTTTCTGTAATTAATATTGCTAACTTGCAACACATAATAATCATGCTCCCACTAACATGATGATTATATCCTTATCAGCATAACATTTATGCTCCCACTAGCTTTGACATGTACTCAAAAAACAACTGGACTTCTAGAAATCAATACTTATTGAATTTCTTACCAAAGTTCATATTTCTGATACGTGATGCTTCGATAAGACTTTATCTAAGCTCATACACCCTTAATTAGAAAGCTCATATGTGTGTCTAAACAATTTCAGAACTTACAACAGTAAGTCTTAATTGTTCAAACTAATTGCCAAATCTCACAATTCGAACTATGAAGAGGGATGCCGTAATCATAATCGAATTTGAGAATGCAATTTACACAGTCGCTATCTCCTTAAAATGTTCCTAGTGAAAGCGTTTCCTCACAATCATTTTCATGAAGCGGAGAGAAACCTTACCACTTAGATTTTATGGTGTATGCATTCCTATCCATGTGAATTTGTCATAACCATTATCACAAGACAATGTTTGTGACAAATCCAAACTCATATGGAGTGAACTTGTTCAATTTTATATTTCTTGCCATCTGGCAGCACAAGGGCCTACCATGTCTTCCAAGTAATTGCGCAACTCACCCATACAGATCAATGAACTTTCATTGATTAAGGTGCTTTGCCTTTATGCATTCAAATGAGAACTCATAGAACTCACATGCATAGTCAACTCAACTGGAATGGCACAGAAACAAGACTATGTCAACACGATTGGTTACAAACCTCAAGTCGTGTGTTAGTGTTTAACAATAGGTTTACTCTTGATTAGTTCTTGAACTTTTCAAGATCATTTAGACTCCCACTGACCTCTTGACGTATAAGATTCTCTTGTCAAAAAACGAATATTCAAGAGTTAATGCGGGTTCTCATCAAGACAAACACTTCACACAATTGGTCCTAGTCGGTCTTTATCTTATCCTAGACATCACAACTTACCAATTTCAAATGTGCAGGAATAAGAAGACATTTTCTATTCCACATTTGATGAGTGTGTTATAAACCTTCTTAAGATATGTCACTCAAATTACAATCTTCGAGTGTGACTCTAAGACTTGATTTTGGAACGAAGTATGACCCACCTTTTGATTAAACCATTTCAACAATTTCTGATTCCTCTTCTTAGCCATACTACTGCACTAAGGTGTCCTTAGAGGATCAACTGTGATACGGTTTCATAATCACTAAGTTAATCATAAAACATGATACTTAAGTACTCTCCCATCTGTTCAGATTGGAGAAACCTTTTATCTTTCTGCCTTATTGATTCTTCTTATTCGTTCTGCCATACATTGAAACTTTTCAATGATTCAGAATTACACTTAATCTTGTAAGTATAACCATATTTACTAAACTTTTAGCAAATCATGACGAATAGTCTCATCGTTCTTTGTGGTGGACTTGACCAGTGCACAACATTGTGTACTAGATCTCCTCGTCCTTCACTTGACTCACATATACATGCGAACAAGGAATTATTCTCAATTTCCCAAATACGAAGGTTCCCATTCATCACACAATGCCAGTTGCATGATTCCAAGTTTCTGTCCAATTGAGACTTGGGTGATGAGAATTATTCCTTATTTGGTAAATTTCTGTCATTACCACAAATAACATAACTAAGAATCACATCCTTTTCAATATTGCTATCAATAGAAACATACAAACATCAATTTTCACAAATGCCATTCCAAGGAAATATAAATAAGACAAAACAAAATTTATTTTATATATAAAAGTGAGGAAAAACTTGTCCGTACAACGCAATTACAAATGAAAACTACGTTACTAAAAATTTCTAATCAATCTATATTAACTCTTAAACAGCAGCTCAAAAATCCGATCTTCGAATCATGCGATCGAAATCAATTTCTTCGTGATCAGACTCAACTTACTCTTCCTTTAAGCTTCCTTTCTTTTATTCGATCATACAAAACATCAAAATGCAATATTATCACATCATGTATTAAGAATCTACAAATAGGAACTCAATAGAGTTAGATAGTGGATTTTACCTGAAGCAGAGTCATACATCTTGACTCTCCCATCCTTGCGATCTCTCAGGTAAACATGGCAGCTTCGCATCCAATGCCCCTTCTCTTGGCAGTAGAAACATATGGATTCTTCTGGAATGGTACACAGGACTATCTCAGACTTAGCTTTTCTCTTGCGTAGAGAAAACGTTTCTAGACTTTCAATGTTGCCCTTGTCCATAGAAGGTTGGGACATTGATTTACCAGACAAATTTGCTTGACCAGTCCGCCAAATCATTGCTGATTCAGCATCAATAAGCAAATATGTAAGATCAATGAGGGTCACGTCGTGGTCCATCGTATAATACTCTCTAATGAACTCACTATATGAGTCAGGAAGTGATTGAAGAACCAAGTCAACATCTAACTTCCTTGAGACATCGACACCCAACATTCCCAATTTGTCAATATGCAACTTCATGTCCGAGACGTGAGTACATACGGACTTTCCATCTTCGTGTTTGCTAGCCAATAGGGCTTGAGTGACCTTGAACTTTTCAAGTCTTCGAACACGTGGGTCAGGGAGAATTATTGGAGGAGGTGGAGGAAGTGAAGCATGATTTCCATTTCCACAATCCAATCGTGGAAAATCATCTTCATGTGGAAAACTTTTTCAAAGGATTCAGGAAGACCATAGTTGTTAGATTTTGACATCTACAAAACGGGAGAAATTCAAGTTAGTTGATTAAATCCTTAATATAACACCCAAAGGAAATATTAAGGCTAGGATCCAACACAATATTCTACAATTCGGAAAAGGGATGCCGTAATCCAATTGCAGAATATTAGAAGGTAGGTAAATGACGATTTACCAATTTCCACCATGAAAAACGAAAATTGAAAATTAGGTTTTAAATGAATTGAAACTCCAAGATCTTTTGAGATTCATTGAACTTTTCAATGGCATGTTTAATCTCGATTATGCCCTTCATGTTTGTGACTGGGATGCCGAGGATCACAAACAAGGTGTGGATAACCATGAAAATTAGCTTGGTACTCTCGAAGATGTCTATCACCTAATCAATGTGCCGGTTAACCACACAGGGTCCATTGATCTATGATAATCTACAAGCTACCCATTACCATCCTTCATTGGTCCCGTATTAGTGTGTCGGTTAACCACACACGCTCCACTAACGACCAACAAGGTGTAATGTGCAATTTCAGGGATTAGCACCAACTCCACATTTTTCCTAAAGTAACTAAGATATGGGAATTTATAAAAGTGTTTAGTTGCTTCGTATTTCATTATACTTATAATGGAAGGTTGTGTCCTATCCTACCAGTTCGGCTAAAGACCCTCCACTGGTCAAGGGTGCGGTGGGTAAGAGTGGATACCCAATGACGGTCATTTTACAGACCGCTTCATTAAACACACCTTATATACTAGCTTCGTGAATGAGGCCTACTAACGGTAAGACTGACTCTTTACTTATACATATATAATATTAGACTTTTAATTTTATATAGTATAAGGATGTATTTTACACTTTTAAAATACTAGGTGGTCTAATTTAATAAATTATATTTTTAATTTAATTAAACTTAAACCATATCATTATGGATTTATTAACTCTCTTTTAATTATACAGTTAATTAATTTAATAAAGCCATAAGGGTGTAATTTGAATTTTTTCAAAATACTAGGGTTTTAGAATTTAATATTTCAAAATTTAACTTTTAATCAAACATTCAAATTCCAAAGCTTGAGGGCAAGTTTTGAAACTTTTCAAAACCTTCTAGATCAAATTACAAATAATTTAATTAATCAAATAATTAGTGATTATCTAAATTTGACCTAATTCAATTTCCTTACAAGATAATTCAAATCAAAACTACAAATAATTGATCTTTATCTTATAAAACAAGTAATTATCTTAATTTTGACAATTATCTACTATTTGGATTAGGATAATTAATACCATAATGAAAAAATCGGATTTTATCTGTTAAAAACGTTTTTGGTAATTATCCCAAGCCAAAATAGGTCAAAATCTCGAAAAATATGGCATCTGACCCTCCGACTCGTCGAGCCAACTTTGGACTCGTCGAGTTGCCAGTGGACTCGGCGAGTTCACATATGGACTCGACGAGTCAAGCCTCCAGATCCAGTTTTTTGCGATTTTCAGCTTTGAATGATCAAACATAACATCAAATACATTAGATAAACAACCCATGCTCTGATTCCACTGATGGGTTTTGGGCATTACATCAATCATATGGTGCACATCCAAACCCTATAGCTTTGGATCTAGTTTTTCTAATTGTACATGCAATAATCATCCAAAAGCTCATAAACCCTAGATCTAGCATACTATAATCGAAATTAACATATAATTAGGGTTTAGATCTTACCTTGATTGTTATGTAGCAATAACAATCACAAACCTTCTTGATCTTGACTTCTGAAAGGTTAGTTCCCCAAGTGTTGCACCTATAATGGAGTCACAAACACCACTAGCAATAAGGATGAACAAGAGAGAGAGGAGAGGCACAAAAACATCCAAGATCTTCTAAGAATGCTTAGCCATGTTTTTGGGAGCCTTAAGGGTCCTTATATAGTTGAGCCTTCTAGGGTTAGCAACTAGGAAACCCTAATCCAGTTGCTTAGTCCTTAAGCAACCCAAAGATCCTTCTAGAAGGCCCCTTGGACGATTTCTATATGGACTCTCATATAGAATTCGTCCATTACTTTCTTATGGATCCTAAGCCCAACATTGTAACTATCTTATAATTACAGTATCAGTTCCCTTTATTTAATTAATCTCTTTTGATCACAAAATTAATTCTAAATTAATTCTTGATCAATATTAATTAAACAATATGATTTCTCTTTTAATATATTATTCATATAATGTATTAATAAATCATAATTAATCATCTTTCTCCTTAATTCATCCTATTAATTGCTATGGTGAAGGCAACCCTAAAGGACCATGCTCATAATCGGGTCAAGTACATACCAAAATAGTTATGGGCTTAGACACCTAATCCAACAATGTACGCTTAGCGTACTAGCCTTGTTCTCAAAGTTGCAACTTTATCCCTTAGGCTTCTCATGGGTCGACTCTTCTAACCCCAGGGACTACAAATGGCAAAATAATAATAGAAGAGAGGGTGTGGAAATACCTGCAAAATCTTGGGATGTTACAATCCCCCCCCCCCCCAACTTGACCTAGACTTCGTCCTTGAAGTCTGTGGTGGTAAACAAATCCGGGTAATGCTCCCGCATCTCAGACTCTGGCTCCCATGTCCACTCAGATCCCCTCCGATGTCGCCACTGCACCTTTACCAGAGGTATCTCCTTGTTTCACAGAACCTTAACCTTCCTTTCCAAAATAGCCACCGGATGCTCCACATAGTTCAGGCGCTCGTCAACCTAAACATCATCCAACGACACTACCGTATCCTCGTCCAATATGCACTTCCGCAGCTGGGAAACGTGGAAAGTGTTGTGTATCTGACGTAGCTCCTCCAGAAGATCCAGTCTGTATGCAACCTTGCCAACCCTGGCAATAACCTGAAAGCGTCCAATGTATCGGGGACCCAACTGATGGGTTTTGAGCATTCTAACACTCCTAAGTGTACATGCAACCCTAGAAAACCTTGGATCTATGTTTGTCTAAAATACATGCAAAATATGATTTCCAAGGTTCATAATCCTATCTAGCATACATGGGGAACTTTTAATCATAAAAGATGGCTAGAATTACATACCTTGTAGTTGTTATGATTCCTTGAAAACCTTGAGAGCCTAGCACCCCAAGTGTGATGCCTCAAATGTTTCAGGAACCGATCAGCAATCGTAGCTCTTTTCAAGGTTTCTCGGAACCGAGAAGATGATGATACGCCATTTAAGATAAGTGATCATATAATCCTCTGTTCTAGATATCAGTCGGACAAATACATGGAATAATGTCTTACTTTTGTCCAGCAGTTTGTTTCCCGATTTCCGATTTGTTTGACATAGAACTTAATTGAACACATCAACTTAGTTCTAACTGGGCCCGATACATAGGTCAAAACAAAATCATCGAGGGGCCCAGATATCGCTTCTAATCCAAGAAGGAACAGATAAACTTCGACTCATATACTTGTTCTACTACTTGTTAAATCATACATAAACACACGTTTTATAACATCGAGTTACCAATGCGTTTTCGCACGATCAATGTATAACCAACTCATAGACAACAAGACATATCTATAGGTTTGAAGACTTATATGATATTACCGTCTCGCGATTACTCGAGAGAAATTCCATGAAGTGATACCAGCGAGCGTGGGTTGAATCCAATACTCAGAACTTATGAGCACTCATGAGTGTTGAGGCCATGTCCAACATCTTAGACCTCTACAACCAACTCATGACAGTCTTAATTCATATCTACTTCCAACATATGACTGACTGTGGATAATTTGAATAATATGTAAAACACAACATAAATATTCTGGAAGTCAAAACATGCAAAAGAAATAATAGTAAACGATTGACAAAAGATAGCCACACTTTACTCATAAATAAACACAACTTTTATTCATCATCAAATGTCAATTACACTTTACAAATTTCAAAACTATCTAACTACTAAAGCTAATATCATCCTTCAGCCCTATGCTCCTTGCATGCCGGAGATGCTTAACCCTACCCAGTCCCTTCGTGAGAGGATCTTCCGGGTTCTCATCCGATGATACCCTCTTTGCCACGAGGAGTCCTTCTTCTATTCGATGTCTGATAAAATGATATTTTATGTCAATGTGTCTGGATCTCCCGTGATCCCTCGGTTCCTTTGCTAAGTCAACAGCACTTTCACTATCGCAGAAAATTTCTATGGGCTCCTTTATAGCTGGTACAACTCCAAGGTCTCCAATGAAGTTCTTTAGCCATATTGCCTCCTTTGCTGCCTCGCTTGCCGATATATACTCTGATTCGCAAGTTGAATCAGCAACTGTCTTCTGCTTGGAACTTTTCCAAGAAATTGCTCCTCCGTTTAAGGTAAAGACCCAGCCCGACTGAGAGCGGAAATTATCCCTATCAGTCTGGAAACTAGCATCACTATACCCTACAACTCTCAAGTCATCACTCCCACCAAGGGTATGGACCCAGTCCTTAGTCCTCCGCAGGTACTTGAGAATGTTCTTTACTGCAGTCCAGTGAGCCTTACCAGGGTTCCCCTGATACCTGCTAACCATGCTCAAAGCAAAGGCTACATCAGGACGAGTGCAGGTCATAGCATACATGATTGAGCCTACTGCAGAAGCATAAGGTACTTGACTCATTTCTGCTATCTCAACCTTGGTACTCGAGCTCTGAGTCTTACTCAATCTAGCGTTACTCTGGATGGGTAACTCTCCTTTCTTGGAATCTTGCATGCTGAATCTCTTCAGCACCTTATCCAAGTACGTACTCTGACTAAGTCCAATTAGTCTTTTACTCTGGTCTCTCAGAATCCTTATCCCTAGAATATAGGCAGCTTCTCCTAGGTCCTTCATAGCGAAACACTTCCCAAGCCAGGACTTCACTTCCTGCAAGGTTGGGATGTCATTTCCTATGAGTAGTATGTCATCCACATAGAATACCAAAAAGCTAACTATACTCCCACTAGCCTTGACATATACACAAGATTCATCTTCACTCCTTGAAAATCCAAACTCTTTGACTTTCTCATCAAAGCAAAGATTCCATCTCCGAGGTGCTTGCTTTAATCCATAAATGGATTTTTCAAGCTTACACACTTTATTACGGTACTTTGTGCTGACAAAACCCTCTGGCTGATTCATTTAAACATCCTCAGCCAACTTTCCATTGAGGAAAGCGGTTTTGACATCCATTTGCCATATTTCATAGTCATGAAATGCAGCAATGGCTAACAATACCCTAATAGACTTAATCTTGGCTACTGGTGAATAGGTCTCAGCATAATCAACTCCTGGAGTTTGAGAAAAGCCCTTTGCAACCAGTCGCGCCTTATAAGTGTGTATATTACCATCCATATCGGTCTTCTTCTTTAAGATCCATTTGCACCCTACTGTCTTACGACCTGGTACATTGTCAACCAAGTTCCAGACTTGATTGTCATACATGGACTGTATCTCGCTGTCCATTGCCTCTTTCCATTTGGCAGACTCGGGGCCTGCCATGGCTTCCGCATAACTGTTAGGTTCATCCAGACTTACCAGTGTCTCATCACTGATAAGTGTCTCACCTTCCGCAGTAATATGGAAACCATAGTAGTGCTCAGGTGCATTCCTAACCCTTGTGGAACGCCTCAGAGGTACATACTTGTCAATTGGATCAACACGAGTTTCCTCCTCAAGTTGACTGCTAGGGTTTGAGGTTCCTTCACAACTTGACTCTTGAAGTTCTTCAAGGTCAATTTGCCTCCCACTGTTTCCTTGGCTTATGAACTCTTTCTCTCGAAAGACACCCTTCCTTGCTACAAAGACCACATTCTCACTAGGTCTGTAGAAGAGGTAACCAAAGGATTTCTGTGGGCAACCGATGAAAATACACCTCTCACTTCGAGGTTCGAGCTTGTCGTGAGTCTCGCGTCTCATGAAAGCTTCGCAACCCCAAATCTTGATGTGGGCTAGACTAGGAACTTTTCCAGTCCACATCTCGTGAGGTGTTTTGGCAACCTTCTTTGTAGGGACCGGATTAAGGATATGGGCGGTAGTCTCTAAGGCATTCCCCCAGAATGAGATTGGTAGCGTAGCTCGACTCATAATGGAACGAACCATGTCCAGCAAGGTTCGATTACGCCTCTCAGCTACACCATTGAACTGTGGTGTCCTGGGAGGTGTCAATTGTGAGACAACCCCACATTCCCTAAGATAGTCGAGGAACTCTGAACTAAGATACTCACCATCTCGATCGGATCGAAGCATCTTAATGTTCCTGCCCAATTGATTCTCGACTTCCTGTTTAAACTCTTTAAACCTCTCAAAAGTCTCTGACTTATGCTTGATTAAGTAGACATATCCATATCTACTGTAATCATCAGTAAAAGTCAAATAATAACGATTAGCATCCCTTGTGGCATGTTTGAAGGGCCCACACACATCCGTGTGTATAAGATCCAACAAACCTTCACCCCTCTCACAAGAACCTGTGAAGGGTGACTTTGTCATTTTTCCAAGTAAGCATGATTCGCAACTATCATCTGACTTTAGGTCAAATGACTCCAATACTCCATCCTTTTGGAGTTGGCCTATGCGTTTCTTGCTTATATGTCCAAGACGACAATGCCATAATGATGCTTTATCCAAGTTATTATCATTAGTAGAATCAATACACAACACATTATTTCCTAAATTATCTACAACAGACACAACTTCATACACACCATCACAAGGTAATGCTTTAAAATAAAACACATTATTAAAGAAAGCATTTATTCCACCAACTTCATCATCGAAAGAAAAGGTAAAACCTTGTTTGTACAAAGCATGAAAGGAAATAACATTTTTTGCCATTTCAGGCGAATAACAACATTTATTCAAATCTAAAGTAAACCCACTACTTAGTAACAAAATATAAACTCCAATCTTGGTGACAGGTGAAACTTTCCTATTCCCCATGATCAAGTTTATCTTTCCATGCTCCACATTCTCACTTCTTCTTAGTCCCTGCAAATCAAAACAAATATGAATACCACAACCGGTATCAAGGACCAAAGAGTTAGAATAAGGTGAGTTATTAGATAATATAGTGTAAATACCTGCATGGTTGGGTTTCACTTTCCCATCCTTCAAATCTTGCTGGTACTTCGGGCAGTTCCGCTTCCAGTGTGCCTTTTCATGGCAATAGAAGCATTCAGCCTCTTTTGGGTCAGCAGAAGGAGTGACGAAACCTTTCTTGGTTCCGCTTGAAGAGGAGCCATCAAGGGTCTTACCCTTGGTACCCTTCGAAGGGTTCTTCCTCTTCTTCCCTCTACCTTTCCCGATTGCCAGGACAGGTGCGAAGTTTGGAGTATGAGTAGGAGTGGTAACAACCGACTTACCTTTAAGACCTGATTCTGCGGTCTTTAGGAGTCCTTGAAGTTTGTTGAGGGTGACTTCTTCCTTGTTCATGTGGTATGTCATGCGGAATTGATCATAACACGATGGTAAGGAGTGCAAAATGATATCTATTGCTAACTCCTCTGGGAAGTTCACATTCAACTTCATCAAACGGTCCACATACCTCTGCATTTTCTGCATGTGGCCCGTGATGGGTTCACCATCTTTCATTCGGGTTGTTATCATGGAGGAGATGATTTCATATCGCTCTTGACGAGCACTCTGATGGTAGCGGTCCATCAAATCCTGGTGCATCTCAAAAGGATAGTAGTCCTCGTAGGACTTTTGGAGCTCGGCTGACATAGTGGCCATCATGATGCATGCCACTTTGGTAGCATCTCTTTCATGTGCCTCATATTCAGCAAACTCCTCAGGAGTAGCAGTCGGCTCGGGTACCTTAAGCTCCTTGTCGAGAACATATTCTTTGTTATCGTATCAAGTGACCATCCTGATGTTTCTGATCCAATCAGTAAAGTTGGATCCATCAAAGATGACTCTCCCACAAAGGTTCATGAGAGAGAAGGAGTCGGTAGGGTTTGAGCCAGGAGCAGCATTGTTGGTAGACATCTGAAAAGAAGAAAAGACAAGTTTAGTTTAGATATAAAGATAGTCCTTAATAAAACACCCAAATGTAATATTAGGGCTAGGATCCAATCACAATATATTATAACTTAGAAGAGGGATGCCGTAATCTAAGCTAAAACATATTTGAAAGGTAGGTGAATGACGATTCACCAATTTCCACCATGAGAACGAAATATAAATCATTAGGTTTTATTTGGTTTTTAGAAACTCCTAGATTCTTTTGAGATTCATTGAACTTTTTCAATGGCATGTTTCAATCTCGAGTGTGCCCTTCATGTTTTGTGACTGGGATACCGAGGATCACAAAACAAGGTGTGAAGTAACCATGCAAATTACTTGGTACCCTTAATGTTTTTCACTTAATCGAAGTGCCGGTAAACCACACGCGCTCCATCGACCTATGAAAAACCTTAAGTCGCCCTTTTCCTACCTTGTTAAGTCCAAATTAGTGTGTCGGTTAACCACACACGCTCCACTAACGACTTAATCAAAGTGCAAAGTGTAATTTCATGGGTTAGCACCTTATTCACATTTTCCTAAAGTAACTAAGATTGGGAATTTATAAAACATTTAGTTACTTTATAATAATCATTATACTTTTAATGAGAATTTTAAGTCATTGTCCTACCCGTTCGGCTAACGACCCTCCACCAGTCAAGGAAGCGGTGGGTGAGAGTGGACACCCATTAAGCTGCCATTTTATAGGCAACAACCTTATACCCCCCTTATAGACCAGCTTCGTGAATGAGGCCTACTAACGGTAAAATGACTTGATCATATACATATATATATTATTAATCTTATAATATTATAAAGTATAAGGGTTGAATTTTAACTTTTAAAATTCTAGGGGTTGGAACTAAAGTTTATTAGATGGCTTTACATGTTCCAAAACTTGAGGGTAAGTTTTCTAACTTTACAAAACCTTTCAATTCATAACTTATGAGTTATTAAAATGAAGACTCTTCATTTTTGTAACTTATGTGTGCTTTTAATGGCTTTAATACAAAGAGGTTTTTGGTTATCCATAACTTGAGGACAAGTTATGGACTCCATTAAAACACATAAAGATCATGAATTCAACATTAATCAAGTAATTCCTATGATCTATCAAGAACTCATAAGAACATGAATAATCATATCAAAATTTCAAGAACATATGAACACATATAATCATGTAATTTTGATATTAGCCATTGTAAATGGATTAGAACAATCATTACACCATCTAAAACAAGTTTAATAACACCAAAACAGTTTAGGGTAATGTTTCTAGTCCATTTCCAGCAGCAAAAGTCGAAAAACTGCATTCTGAGGCTCCTACTCGTCGAGTGCATGAACCTACTCGTCGAGTAGGATGAGTTTAGTCATGGACTCGGCGAGTTCATCATGCAGACAGCAAGAAAATCGACTGTTTTCACTAGTTTGCATCAAGTATCAAACAAACAAGCCTAGGCTCTGATACCACTGATGGGTTTTGAGCATTCTAACACTCCTAAGTGTACATGCAACCCTAGAAAACCTTGGATCTATGTTTGTCTAAAATACATGCAAAATATGATTTCCAAGGTTCATAATCCTATCTAGCATACATGGGGAACTTTTAATCATAAAAGATGGCTAGAATTACATACCTTGTAGTTGTTATGATTCCTTGAAAACCTTGAGAGCCTAGCACCCCAAGTGTGATGCCTCAAATGTTTCACACAACACCAAATGCTTTGGAATAACTTTAGAGAATGTATTACACTTGTAAAAATTGGCTTGCCCTCTCTTGTTCTTAGTGTGTCCGATTTTGGTGAGTATCATGTTCCTTATATAGTGTGTCACATCTAGGGTTACACCATGTAAACCCTAATGTGACATGACTCTTCATTTCCATGACCCATGGGTTTGTAACTCCCATGGAGCCTCCATGGAGCATCCAATGGGTTTAACCCAACTTGATAATCCATGGAGCCTTTTAGCCCACTATACAAGTTATGGATGATTTACATAATCAACCCATATATTTAATTAGTCATCTTTTGATCACTTAATTAATTCCAAATTAATTCTTGATCAATATTAATTAAACAATACTATTAATATATTATAACTTATAATATATTAATAAACCACAAGTGTTATTTCTCTCATTTAGTCTATCCAAATGCATGATGCCATTCAACCCAAATGGACCATGTCGGGTCGGGTCAAGTACATACCAGAAATAGTTATGGACTTAGACACCTTATCCAACACCAACTTCCCCCTCTTTCTGAAGCGAGTCACACCCTTCCAGGGTGAAACCTTCAGTAATACCATGTCACCTACCTGAAACTCCAACTCAGATCAGCGCCTATCGGCGTAACTCTTTTGCCGACTCTGAGCGGTCTGCAATCGCTGTCTAATCTGCTGAATCTTCTTGGTAGTTTGCAAGACTACCTCTGTCTGTCCCATCACTCTGTGACCAACCTCACCCCAACAGACCGGAGTGCGACATCTCCGCCCATACAACAACTCAAAAGGTGGGGCGCCAATGTTGGAATGATAACTCTTGTTGTAGGCGAACTCTGCAAGGGGTAGGTGGGAATCCCACCTCCCACCGAAATCGATGACACAAGCCCTCAGCATGTACTCGAGGGTATGTATGGTCCGCTCACTCTGTCTGTCGGTCTGCGAATGATAAGCTGTGCCAAAGTGCAGCCGCGTGCTCAGTTCCTCGTGGAATTTCTACCAGAAGCAGGAGGTTAACCTAACATCGCGGTCGGAAACAATAGAGACCGGAACTCCGTGGTGAGCAACGATCTCGCGGACATACACGTCGGTCAGCTTCTCGGCCGATGAGCTCTCCCATATGGCCAGGAAATGGGCACTCTTGGTCAATCGATCCACGATGACCCATATAGCATCAAATCCCTTCGCCGTCCTCGGCAACTTGGTAATGAAGTCCATCGTGATCTGTTCCTATTTCCACATGGGAATATCTAGAGGCTGTAGCTTGCCATGCGGCCTCTGATGCCCGGCCTTGAGCATCCTACAGGTCAAGCACCTATCGACGTACCAAGCAATTTCTCGCTTGATGCACGGCCACCAGTAGCTCAAACTCAAATCCCGGTACATCTTAGTCGCCCCCTGGTGAATAGAGAAGTGAGACTTATGAGCCTCCTCCATAACCATCTGTCTGACCCCACCAGACATCGGAACCCATACCCGACCGCATCGGGTCAATAATCCCCGGCTATCCTGAACAAACTGGGTGTTATCTCCTCTAATCCTCTCCAGCTTCCAATTCTCCTGACGCATACCCTCTGCCTGGGCTTCCCTGATCAAGCCCACAAGCGGAGAATCAACTGATATCCTCATACATATTGCCGGAGTGGAAGATCCAGCTGACTTGTGGCTTAGAGCGTCCGCAACCACGTTCGCTTTACCTGGGTGGTAAAGGATCTCACAGTCGTAGTCCTTGACTACGTCCAGCCACCTGCGCTGTCTCATGTTCAGGTTCGGCTGATCCATGATGTGTCTCAAGCTCTTGTGGTCCGTGTAGATGGTACAACGGACCCCATAGAGGTAATGTCTCTAAATCTTGATAGCGAATACCACCGCTCCCAACTCCAGATCATGAGTAGGGTATCTCGTCTCATGCGACTTCAACTGACGCGATGCATAGGCTATCACCGGTCCTCTCTGCATGAGGACCGCTCCCAATCCCGTGATGGATGCATCGCAGAGCATCACAAAACCTCAACTCCCTCTGGGAGAGTCAAGATTGGAGCCTCACATAGTCGATGTCGGAGGGTCTCAAACGTCCTCTGCTGCTTGGGGGCCCACCGAAAATCCACCCCGTTCCTCGTCAGACGAGTGAGGGGTACTGCAATCTTGGAGAAATCCTGTATGAATCTCCGGTAGTACCCTGCCAATCCCAAAAATCTCATGATGTATGTGGGAGATTTCGGAACCTCCCACTGCATAACCACCTCGATTTTGGCCGGATCGACCAAAATCCTCTCCTGGTTAACGAGGTATCCCAGGAATTGGACCTCTCGTAACCAAAACTCGCACTTCGAGAACTTGGCATAAAGTCGTTCCCGCCTCAGAACTCTCAATAACTCCCACAGATGTTCCTCATGCTGCTCTCGGGTCTTGGAATACACCAAGATATCGTCGATGAATACTATGACTGAGCGATCGAGCATCAGTCTGCAGACCCGATTCATCAGGTCCATAAACACTGTTGGCGCATTGGTGAGCCCAAACGGTATCACCACGAACTCGTAATGTCTATAACGATTTCAGAACGCAGTCTTCTCCACGTCCTCCTCCCTGACCCTGACCTGATGATACCCATACCTCAAGTCTATCTTGGAGAACCAAGATGCACCCTGCAACTGATCAAATAACTCATCTATCCTCGGGAGCGGATAACGGTTCTTCACCGTCAACTTGTTCAACTCTCGGTAGTCAGTGCACATCTGGTGTGAACCATCCTTCTTCCTGACGAAGAGTATCGGCGCTCCCCACGGGGAACTGCTCGAATGAATGAACTGCTTTCCCAGCAGTTCCTGCAGCTGTGATGACAGCTCCTGCATCTCTGATGGTGCCAACCGGTACGGCGCCTTGGCGATAGGGGCCGTACCTGGCACTAGGTCCATCCTAAACTCGACCTGCCTCTCTGGAGGCACTTCGGGTAACTCCTCCGGGAACACATCAGCAAACTCCCTAACCACCGGAACCTCTAAAACTGGAATCTGATCTCTGAACCGCGTATCTACCACATACGCTAGATAACTCGCACACCCGTGCTGAATGTACTGTCGGGCCGTGGCAGCTGAACAAAACCCTGATCCCAATTTGGTACCCTCGCCATAGACAATCAGTTCTCCCTCACTTGGGGTTCAAACCACCACTCGCTGACCCTCGTAATTGATCATAGCTCCAAAGAGACTAAGCCAGTCCATACCCACAATCACACATACATCCCCCATGGGAATCAGGATCAGGTCTATCAGAAAAGATACTCCGAAAATCTCCAATACGCAACCCCGATAGACCGAAGAAGCAGAAATCCCGTGTTCGTTGGCGATGGAGACTCACAACGGACACTCTAACTCTCCCACTGGCAACCTGAACTCCCTACTGAAAGTATGAGAAACAAACGACCGACTCTCCCTCGAGTCAAATAATACCAAAGTAGGTAAGGAGTTCACTAAAAATGTACCTAATCACAGGTACAAACATATAAGCATAAAATAGGTATAATCGGTAAGATAAGGGATAGAAACATACCAGCAACCATATTCGGTGCTGCTCTGGCCTCCTCTGCTGTAAGCTGCAAGGTGTGTCCCTGGGCCCTCAGGGGCGCTGCTCGACCCTGACCCCTGTCTGTAATCCTCAGTGTAGCCGGCGCTAGAGCCTGCGTCGGCTTGGCCGCGAGCTGTGGGCAGTTGGTCTTCACGTGACCAACCTGATGACAATGGTAGCAAATCCTCATATCCTGAACCGGGGCTGTCTGGCGACAGTTCCGCACAAAATGCCCCTCCTTGCCACATTTGTGGCACGCACTGCTAAACCTGCAAATCCCTGAGTGACCCTTCCCGCACTTGCCACAAGTGCGACCCTACTGTCCTCCTGACCTAGAATCAACGGTCTTAGACCGCTTGGGCGCCGACTGTGACTGTGTCGGGGCCTGTCGCTGCTCCCTCAATTGCAGCTCAATCTCCAACTCACGTCGCCTAGCAGCCTCCTGTAACTCCAACAAAGTATCACATCGCTGGGTAGCAAAAAACTGTCGAATATCAGTCTTGAGCATGCTTAGATATCGTGTCATCTGAGCCTGCTCAGAAGCAAATTCCAGGCAGAACATCGCCCTCCTAGTGAACATGCGGGTGATCTCCGTCACCGTCTCACCATCCTGTCTCAGATCCAGAAATTCCTGAGCCAACCGTTCCCGCTCGACTCGTGGAATGTAGCGATCGCGGAACATATCCCTGAGCTGCTCCCAAGTAACCACAGCTCTCCGGTCATCCACATAAGACCCAATCATCAGTCTCCACCAGTCCTTTGTCCCGGACCTCAGCAAGTTCAGGGCACATCTGACCTTCTGGTCAGTAGGACACGAGCGCGTGAAGAAACATCCCTCCACGTCAGACAACCACCTCATGGATTTTATGGGGTCCTGAGTCCCATAAAAAGTAGGGGGCTTCGTGTTGTCTAAGTCCCGGTACTGAAAAGCCCGTCCGGCTCCCAACCCTACCGCCGATACAGCTGTTGTGGCTGCTATGGCAGCCGCCTCAGTGAGGGCTGCATAGCGATCATCGAAATACTCCACCATAGCGGTCTTGATAGACCCAAACATCTCCGGTAACTGAGCCCGGAACATAGCAACAACCTCATCATACAAAATCTCCCGGATCATGTCGTCTATCTCGTCTGGCCTCATCTGGTCGATAGTCTCGGGCGCTGTCGGCGCCTCCTATCCGCCCTCTCCTGATCCTGACCCGGATCCAGTCACGAGTCGTCGTGTAACCACCATGCTAAAAATATACCAAAAAGATATCAGATATAACAATCTGGGAAACAACTCCCAACAAAACCCTAGGGGTTGTGACTTCCTTGCTATGCGTATGGGTCCTGTGCTTTCAGTAGTACGGGCCCATACTACCTTCCACACCTACAAAGTTGAGGGGTCGAAATTGTCGGTTGATAGGGTAAACACTAAAGTTTAAAACGTCGAGAGGGTGAAGGTGATATTTTACAAAGCTCAAAACTGAGGGTTTGAAAGTGACATTTTACAAAGTTAAGGGGTGCTAACTATAGGAAAATTAGATTATATATACTCTAAGGGTAAACACGGAAGTTTATAAAATAAAGAAGATTATAATTGTATTTTCAGAAAGTTCAAAGTTGAGGGGTGAAAGTGACATTTTACAAAGTAGAGGGGTGGAAAATGTTATATGCTACGGAGAATAAACACAATTTAAAAAAAGAGTGTGTGAAAGTGACATTTAAGTAGGTCAAAGTGAAGTTTTAAAAAGTGAAGGAGGGGAGATTTCATTTTACAAAGTATTTTACAAAATAGATGGGTGTAAAATATCATTTTAGAAAGTGAATGAGATCATTATCCCTTGACAATATATTTATATTATGTATTGAGGGAAGGGTTAATTTAGTATAAAAATATATTAACATGTCCCGAGTTTTTATTTTGGGCTGATTTTTATGGTCGCATTAGTATGGATTTATCCAGTTTTCCAAAGGTTATGCTGAAATTTTGGTAGAAATATTAAAATATTTTTGGGAATTGCTAGCTTTAGTATGGTTTTGTTATATACGTTTGTAACCCCCAAATTGTTTATCATTTTAAAAATGTTTTTTTCAGTACCAAAATTAGAAAGATTTGACTTTATGTCACACAATGTTTTTCAAATTATTACATTTCAATTATATAAAAGATGGGTTGTACCATTACCTATCCTCCTATCTGGGCACACTTATTGTAAAGTTCATATGGAATATGTTGCCTTCACATGTAACACGTTGTGATAGGTAGGTGTCCACACCCCTTAGAAGGCAATCCTAAGTTCTTATACCCGGTTAATGTGGGATCAAAGATCTCCTTCCCCTTTCTCCCTCCCTCTATAGGGTTCATTCTCCTCATCGAACGTACCGACCTCGTGCACCCAAGCCCAATTCCATTTCTAACATCTCATATAACACTAAAATATTGTCCGCTTTGGACCACCAGGCATAAAAACTTCCAAGAGGGTCACTTATCTTGAAATTGCTCTCGTCTGTGCCTCATTAACTACATAGTTCTTATGGAATCTGTTTCCCTCACAAATTTTAAACATGTTGTGGTATGTAGGTATCCATAACCATTATAAGGCAAAGTTTAAATCTATTACTTGCTCTAAGTGTGATTAGGGATCTTCAAAGGGTAGGGAGATTCATGATCCCATATCGATTGGGTATAAGAACCAAGCATTGTCTTATAAGGGGTGTGTTAGGTTTTATAGAAAACAAAATTATACAATGCGGAAATCAATTAACAATTAATAGGGTACATGCATCCTATAAAAGATCTAGGTCACACACCTTGATAACAACATACAATGAACAACTAAACCTAGCATAACCCTAGTATAATTCAAAATTACCAAGTATAGAGTTACATACCTTTTGATTTATTGTAATAAAAAATCACTTCAATCCCCTTGTAGTGTAGGTCTTAGAAAGCTTAGCACCAAAACCATGATGCCTCTAATGGCTCACACCCAAACTAGAATACAAGAGGAGAGAGGAGAGATGATATTTTTGGCCAAAGTATCCTTAAGGGAATGATATGAACGAAAATCATAACCCTTAGGGTCCTATTTATAGTGTGGATGGGATAAGGAAAACCCTAGATTTGAATAATAAAATATTCAGATTTTATTCTATTCAAATATGGTATCCTTATTAGCTTTAGGAATACTCCAGAAACCCTAGAACACTCCCAATTTTTGTTCACCGCTTTATGGGTTCTAGAATTTTCTTTCCTTGCTCAATTATGAATAATTATAAGTCAACCATTGGAGCTTTAATTAATTACAATTAATCCTGAATTAATTACATATTAATTCTGATTAATAATGAATCATTTCTAATTGATTTCTCATTAATTTATTAATCATATAAATGAACAAATCAATTATTTATTTCCAATTAATATATTAATCATAATATATAAAAAAATCATTTATTAATCATATAATAAACTAATAAATACATCCTATCTCTCTCTCTCTTTCTCTCTCTCTCTCTCCCTCTCCCACTCTCTCTAAAATTGTCATTCTAACTAAGTTCTAGTTATGAGGGTAACTCAAAAGGATTTTGCGTCTAACTACAAGAATATACGAATTTAGTTATTGGTTTGGACACCTTAATCCAATAGTCTCCCACTTGGATAAGTCTATAACTACAATTGCAAGTATAAACCTTGAACTAAATAGCAAAGTGTGCTTTCCAAAGCCACTGACGAACTCTGATTCAAATCAAATGTTGGCCCTAGGAAGTGATCAGGTATTCCTTCATTCTACAAGATATCGTATGGACTTGAGACATGGATTAGAATCAATCTCATGGTCCAAGATTCTGTTTGTCGATTTCCCAATTTATGACGATTGAATTTAGACTACTAATTTAAAACATCAATTTAGTTCGGGGTCAACCAAGCACTTCAGATGTCGACAACAAATCATCGAGGGACCCAAAGATATCGTTTTCCTGTTAATTCAAAAGGAATGAATTACTTTGACTATATAGTCATACATTTTACTAACGAAATCATGCATGGAATTATTCTTTATAACACTCAGTTACGAGATGTGTTTCGGTAAACCAATGCATAACTAATTGGTAAACTATGAACTATATATCTCCGCTTAAGAATAGTAGATATTATCGTCTTAGAATTACTCGTGATAAAATCCATGTAGTAATCTCTAAGCGCGGGTTTATCCAATACTTAAAATCTATATTTTCAAAGTGCTCATAAATATTGTAGCAATTCCAATTGTAATGTCTTAACCTCCATCAACAATCTACAATCTATTCATGACAGTCTTAATTCATTACTTACTTCCAAAAGTATGAGTGATTGTAGAATTTTAATAATATTAAAATTACTCATGGAAGTAAACATGCAAAGCGAAACACAATAATAACTTACTTGACTATGGCTTAAAACTTATTCAATATAAATAAATCATTATCATTTAATCACCATAACAATTACAAATTTATTCATTGTATAATATTTCTAATAATCAACTAACCACTTGAATTAGATAACATCAATCATGCCTATGTTATGAACATGAATACTATGTCTCTCTATGGTCATTCCTTTGTGAACATATTTATTAGACATTATTACAATGATGCTCATTTCACAACTCTAAATTCTTGTCCTTTATCTAAGATGTAGTGAAATTTCATCTTTACATGCATTGTGTTTCTGTGATGTCGAGGTTCCAAAGTCGCAGAGACTGAGCCTTCGATATTATAGAATGTTCCATTGGAACTTGTTGCTTGAACCAATTCCATGGTTACGAAGTATCAATTTTAAGGTACATTCCTTGAGCACTTCTCTTACATTTAAGTTTCCAATTCACATGTAGATTTTATAAGCTTCTCACATTATGGAAACATTTCCATATTTCCATATGATTATCAATTCCGACCAAGAATCATCTCGATCCAGAATGTGTCACTATGGTCCGTCCTGACAATAACATACTTCCAGTTGTCCACAAGCAACCAAATCTTTGGTAAAACCTTAGAATGTTCTTGACAGTTTTTTTGACAACTTCAGTCATATGCAATTCTAATCCTTTTCACATAATGCTAAAAGCATTTGAAAAATCGAATATTATAACATATGTAATCGATCATATATCTTAAGCATATAGGCTCGACTCATTAGTAAAAGGGTCCAATATTTGTTCAATTCCCTATTATAATATTTCCATATATAGAATATTCAATGTCGAAACATTTCAACATGCTATTCATATATGTCTTTGACTAATTTCTATTAAAGTATACAATCTAAACTTTTAGATTTGTAACGAAGTATGAGTGCCCACTCCCTCATGTCTATAGCGAAACAGTACCTAACTTTTGTAATTTTCAAATTAGAAACATTGTTACCTATGGATAGTATTGTAAACATGCAATACCAGCATAACAATTATGATCCCACTAGCTTTAACATATACTCAGAAATCAACTAGACTTCTAGAAATCAATACCCTTTGACTTTCTCATGGAAGTGCATATTCCTATTTCGCGATTGCTTCGTCAAGCCTCTAATTAGGCTTCTTAAGCTTATGCGCTTTGTCCAGATAGTGTATGTGTTCAAACTCTTTCAAGACATGATAAACATATCTCCTGAAAGTCTAAACAATTCATTGTCATTCCTCACAATTCAAAATATAAAAAGGGATACCGTAATCATATTGTGAATTTGAGAATGCAATTAATACAACCAATATCCATATTGATCTTTATCAGATCTTTAAAATCTATCAACGAAAGTATTTCCTCATAATCATTTTCATGAATTAGAGTGAAACCTTTTGCCACATAGATTTGAAGGTGTGTACGTTCCTATCTATGTGGATCTATAATTTCCAACCTATAGTCATAAGACAAGGTTTAGGACAAACCAAATTCAAAATCAGTTTTCCTATATGGACTAAACTTTTCCATTCTTTTAAATTTCTTGTCTTTTAGAAGCTCAAGGGTCCACCAGTACTTCCATGTTGTCAGCAGCTCACCCATATTGATCAGTGTACTTTCACTGACCAGCATGCTTTGCTTTTGCAGTTAAATGTATAACATAGAACTTATAATGCCAACTTAATTGGAAGTGCACATAAATATGAATATGTCAATTGAAAAACACAACAATTTATCAACCTCAGGTCGTGTGCTAGTGATAACTAAAATGTAACGCCCTGTTCTAAAATCATTCGTTATGGATTTCAGAGGCCAAGGTTAAGGGCGTTTTGGTCTTTTATGATTTTCGAGTTGCTATTCAAGAAGGTTTTGGGTCGGGGTGTGTCGCTAGGAGCGTAGGGCTTCTCGCCACCTTTTCGTAGATATAAAGTTCGTCGGAAACGGACATCGGGTGAGGAAGTTATGGCACTTGTAAGTTATTGGCATAAATGGTCCCTTATGGAGAAAAGTTGGCATGGACGACCATGCATGCAAATTGGAACACGCGTAGGTACGCCCAGCGTATGAAAGGAAAAGATCGCGGGTGCCATCTGGCGTACGTCCAGCGTACATCCAATGTCCAGAAACCCTAATTTTAGGGCGTGCCACTATATAAAGAACATATTGGTTCAAGCCCTAGCCTCCTTATCTGTTCCCTTACCCTCAGAAAACCCTAGAACATCTCATCCCCCCATTCTTGAGTGATTTTCTCCTTAAGAAGCTCATTTTGGTGGTGTAAACTTGGAAGAGGAAAAGAAGAAGTTGGCAAGGAAGAACTTTCGAAGTTAGAGCTCATAGATCTGGAATAACATCATCATTTGGGACTCTTTGGAGGTATAAAGTTCATGACTTTACTTAAGGATGCATAGATCTAGTGTAGTGAAGTTTTGGAGCCATTTCGGGTCCCAAGATTAGACCTTTATGATGAAATCTCATTTTTGAGCTTAGGGTTGCCACCCTCAAGGCTAAAAGTGTTTCATAAGCAGTAAAGTTTCGAACTTGATGGTCCATTCATAATCATGCATGAGATCTAGCCCTCTTTATGGAAGTAGACGATTATTTTTGGGGTTGGAGTTGTTTGGGCCAAGTAAAGTCACCAAGTCAGTGACTTTATGGAATAAGTCATGTAAAAGGACCTGGATCTGAGTTTGTAGCCTCTGGAATGGAGTAATAAGCGCTTAATGGAAAAAGGACTTAACATGGGAATTACGTTGAGCGTACGTACAGGTACGCCCAACATACTCACCATCTTGCCTGTACGCTTAGCGTACGTAGATGTACGACCCGCGTACTCTGGCAGTTTGGGCTTCGAGTTATTGGGCCTCGGTTTGGGCCATGTTTTGGACCTTAGGCCTTAGTGGGCCAGTAAAAGTCAGACGATATGGGCCAGAGATTATATTTTGGGCTTAGGGTAAGGCCCATTAAGGGATTGGGCCCAATGTAGCAAATTGGGCCATTAGTGGGTACTAGTGGGCTTGGGAAGCTTACTTAGTATTGGGCCTTGGTTTTGGGCATTAGATATGGACCAAGTTGGACTAGGGGTAGAATGGTCATTTTACCCTAAGATGGATTAATGTATTGGGCTAAGTGATATTTGGTGTTGGTAGCTTGGGGAGCCGAAGGAGCAGCAGTTCGGGATTTGGCAGATAGCAGCTCGAGGGATATCAGCAACGTTTCAGCATTGCAAGATGAGTTTCCCTTTGTGTGAATGGGTCTAAGGCCACAATGCCGGCCCATGTAGTTTATGAGTAGGAAGACCCGGGGGTTAGCCCTATGCATGGTATGCTAGAATGTTAGTCCGGACCAAGGTCCGATGCCGGGCGGGAGCCCAAGGAATGTTTGCATGTTAGATTATACTTGTTATCTGTGTGATACTTGTATGTGCCCGGTAGGGAGGTGGGTGTGGGCGAGGTCCCGTATCTCACCACTAGCAGAGTATGGACGGGGTTCTGTATCTTATTAGTAGCATAGCAGGGGCAAGGCCCGAGATAGGAGAGAGGTGAGTATGAGCAGGGGCCCGTATCTCACTATCAGTAGGAGTGTGGACGTGGTTCCAGTACTCATCAGTAGCAGGACAGGGGAGGGGCCCAAGATAGGCGAGGCCTTAGTACAGGAATGCAGTAGAGTATGTATAGTTTATGTGGCAGGTGATATATTATATGTTTGTATATGTTTAATGGGTGGGGCCCAGAGACAGGCGGGGCCTAAGAGAAACAGATCTGTATACCGAGCGGGGCTCGAAGCCAGGTGGGGCCTGGAGCAGGCGGGGCCTGTTTCCGGATTCATCCGGAGCCGGGCGGGGCCCGAGGTAGCGGGCGAGGCCCAGTGGTTGTAGTATGTGGATATGTGTACAGTATGTGGTAGGTTGGGGAACTCACTAAGCTTCGTGCTTACGGTTTTCGGGGTGATCGCATAGCACACACCAAGAAGTTTTAGCCTGGGATGTTTACTCTGATAAAATAAAATAATGTTTTAGACATGATACTCTGATATGATATGTTTTGAATGAATGGTTGTCACTTGTGGTTTATTTATTAAAATTAAAAACGAAATTTTTGGTCATGATTTTTGGGTCGTTTCATAAAATGATCATTGTCGGTTGAATCTTTCAAGATCAAGATTAACATGACTCCCACTGATTTCTTGACATGTAAGTGTTCTCTCAAGGAACATTCCTCGACGAGTTAAAACAAACATTCAAAAATTCATGTGGAAACACTTCATAGAATAGGACTCAGTTTATCTTTTGTTTCTCGATCAATGGAAAACCTCAAAACTCCAATTCTATATGTTTTAGAGTAAGAAAACATTATCACTCCACATATTATGAGGTGTTATCATCCTTCGTAGTTTGATTTCAGTTTCAAGATACGATTCATAGTTACTAGAGCATGGCTCTAAAACTAGATTGAATGAAACATGACTCATATATGATCATACCATTTCCAACAACGTTTGATTCCTCTTCTTAGTCATACAATTGCACTAAGATGTTCTTGAAGGATTAATTGTGATACAATTCCACAATTACTAAGATGATCATAAAACATGATACTAAAGCTCTCTCCTTTCTTTTCAGATTGGTGAGTCTTTTATCATTCCACCTAATAAATTTGTCTGTTTGTTCTGTTACTCGTTAAACCTTTTTCAAAAGTATCAGAATTGTGCTTAATCTTATAAACATAATCATATTTATTGAAACATCAATATATCATAACGAATAACATTATCTTCCATTGTGGTGGATTTGAATCGTCCATATTAACATGTACTAGATCCATTAGTCCTTCACTTGCCTCACATAAGCGTGTGAACAATGAATTTAGTCATAATTTTTCCCAATGAACAAGATTCTCATATATTATACAATTCGACTTGTACACTACCAGGTATCTGTCCAGTTGGTGATGATATTTCTTTTCGCTTGATCAATTATGACAATACCACAAGTGATATTATGAGAATCAAATCCACAATTAATATTGCTATTATTATAAACATAACTAACAATTTCATTAATGTCATTGCAAGGAAATAAGATAAGGCAACTAAGTAAACCAAAACTCGCTTTTATTGAAATAAATGAAAATTTGGAACTTGTCCTTATTATGCCTAAAATGAAAAACTATATTTCTAAAAATCTTCGAAAAGTAATAGCAATCTATTAAATTATTCTAACTCCTTAGTAGTACCCCCAAATTCTAACCATCGAACCATGTAACCAAAGTCCATTTCTCACGATCAAATTTAGCTCACTTTACTCAAGCTTCCTTCATTCTTTTAGACCTGCAATGCCATCAAACTGCGATCATCACATCATGTATTACGATTCTAAGAATAGGAACTTATGGAGTTAGATAACGGATGTACCTAAAGTAGAGTCACACGAATTGAGTTCCCAATATTTAAGATCCTTCAAGTATTTTGGGCAGCTTCGCAACCAGTGTCCCTTCAATTGGCAATAGAAAACAGATGGACTCTTTGGTTTTAGCACATGGAATGATCCCAAAATTGAACTTTATCTTTACCATACGATCAAACGGTTTGATCTTGGATGGCCCCTTTCCATAGGGAAGAGAAATCTTTTCTAGATCACCAATGTTACTATTGTCAATGTCCATGAAACTCTTGGAATTAGACCCTTTAAGCAGCTCTGCTTCAGATATGTTCTTAAGTATTTCTGATTCGGCAACTATCAACATCTCGGTCAAATCAATTAGGGTCACATCAAGATTCCTCATATGAAAGTTCTTAACGAACTGACCATAAGACTTAAGAAGAGAAAGAAGAACCAAATCAATGGCTTGATCCTTTGGGAATATGAGACTCGTCCTTTCTAATTTGTCAATGTACAACTTCATTTTCAAAACTTTCGCATAAACAAAATTTCCATCTTCATGTTTACATGCCAATAGGGCTTGAGTAGTTTCATATATTTCAACTCAAGGAAAATGTGATGTTGGAAGAGTCATGATAGGAGGAGGAACAGTTGAATAGAGATGGTGTACAGTTCCACCATTAACCAAAGAAAGGAAAACGTTTTTACCTTGACTCGAATGTGGAAGACCATCTTTAGAAGAACGAGGAAGACCATTTATATCTTCATAACACATCTAAAAGTTTGGGAGAAGAGAGAATTCAAGTTAGTTGATTTTAATCCTTAATTATTAACCCATAATTAAATTAAGGCTAGGATCCATATTTTCTATTCGACCTTGGAAGAGGGATGTCATAATCAAATTCGAATCTATTTTAGGTAGGCATGGTCATCTCACCAATTTCAATCACATGAAACTCCTAGATCTTTGATATTCGTTGAATCTTATCAATGGCATGTTTAATCTCGAATATGCTCTTACCAAATATGACTTGATGCCAAGGATCACAATTAAGATGTGAATAACCATGCAGACTCGCTCAAACACCCTCGATCGATTTATAATCTCTCATTGACGTGTTGGTTAACCACACACGCCCCATCAACAATTTTAAACATGAGTTATTTCATCATTTCATCTTTATAGTCACAAATTAGTGTGTCGGTTAACCACACACTCTCCACTAACGACTCATAAGGAAACGATGTGTGTTTTCATGTATTAGCATACAGTTTCACAGTTTTCCTAAAGTAACTAGAGTGGGATTTTTAAAGTGGGTTCTAGTACTTTATAGCATCATACTTTTAAGAGGTTATGTCATATCAACCTGTTCGGATAACTACCCTCCACCACGTAAGGGAGAGGTGGGTGAGAATAGACACCTATTCAACGATCATTTTTTATGTTGTTTCCTTATACACCTCTTATAACATGGCTTCATGAATGAGGCCTATTATTGATTGACTAACTTGTTATATATATATATATATATATATATATATATATATATATATATATATAATATTAAACTTTTAATCATATATATTACAAGGTGTATTTTAAATCTTTTCAAAATACGAGGTTTAAATATTAATTATCTAAATTATCATATAATTAATTAATCATTTTAAACATATAATGAATTTATAATTATCTTTTAATTACATTACAATTAAATTAATTATTAATTTTATAAGGGATAATTCAATTTAGTTTATCTAATTAAAATTTATCAATTAAGGATATCTCCTAATATTTAGGGATTCATTAGTTATCACACAAGGCATTCTAAATACGAAATCAAACAGAATTAATATATGGATAATTACCAAAAATAACACAATAAATCTGATTAGGAAGTTAAATTACTGAAAATCTAGAAAAATCCATTCTCACGTTGTGACGGATGCACTGTTACGTTGTGAGATCAGTGTTTTGCGAAAAAGAGGTTTAATTCGATTCAACTCATGTACAATCAATGTTAGACAAGACTATACTTTGATACCACTGTTGGGTTTTATAGAAAAAAATTGTATAATGCGAAAAACAATTAACAATTAATAGGGTACATGCATCTTATTAAAGATCTATGTCATACACCTTGATAGCAACATAAAATGAACAACTAAACCTAACATAACCCTAGTATAATTCACAATTACCAAGTATAGAGTTACATACCTTTTGATATTTTTGTAGTAAACAAATAACTTCAATCCCCTTGTAGTGTAGGTATTGGAAAGCTTAGCACCAAAATGATGATGCATCTAATGGCTCACACCCAAACCCTAGGACTAGAAGACAAGAGGAGAGAGGAGAGAGGATATTTTCGGCTAGAGTATCCTTAAGGGAATGATATGAATGAAATTCATAACCCTTGGAGTCCAATTTATAGTGTGCATGAGACAAGGAAAACCCTAGATTTGAATAATAAAATATTCAGATTTTATTCTATTCAAATATGGTATCCTTAGCAGCTTTAGGAATACTCCAGAAACCCTAAAACACTCCCAAATTTCGTTCACCACTCTATAGGTTCTAGAATTTTCTTTCTTTGCTCAATTATGAACAATTATAATTCAACCATCGGACCTTTAATTAATTCCAATTAATCCTGAATTAATTTCAGATTAATTCAGATTAATAACTAATCATTTCTAACTGATTTCTCATCAATTTCTTAATCATATAAATTAACAAATTAATTATTTATTTCTAATTAATATATTAATTATAATATATTAACAATTCATTTATTACCATTTATTAATCATATAATAAACTAATAAATACACCATCTCTCTAAATTGTCATTCTAACTAAGTTATAGTTATGAGGGCAACCCAAAAAGGACTCCGCTTCTAACTATAAGAATATACCAATTTAGTTATTGGCTTAGACACCTTAATTGTCACAACTAGCATTTTAGCTAGGAAAATTCTATTCTTATGAAATTATTCAACTATTGTAAAGTATGTACTCTAAGTGAATATCAATCAATGCCCATTTAAATACATCTTTTATGTTCAATTAATGGTTGAAAACCCTAGAGATCCAAGTTCAAGTTCTTTATGGACTAGGATTTCCTTATTGGGCCTAATGGACCAATAAGCATTCAATTCAACTATATTAGGCTTAGAAACCCTATTTGGATTCTAAATGGACCCAATTCATAAATCTGTAACATTTTGGACCATTTGGACTTAGAATGATTCATTCTAACCCTAATGGGCCTTATTGGGCCATAACTAATCCAATTAACCCTAATAGGCCATAAATCCATTCTTTTATGTCAAATTGGGCCGTGAATACACTTAAGGGCCCAATGGGCCGAAACATATTTATTGGGCTTCACAAAATCGAGAAAAACCAAGAGTGGGCCAAACTAATTCAATTTCATCCATCTTAAGCCCAATTCTCGACCCAATGAGGAAAAGAAAAGAAAAATAAAGGGAAATTGGAGGAACTATGAGAGTTTGCCACCTCTTTATTGCATGGTGGATCTCCATGCACATCACCTCACTCCCTCTCTCCTAGCTTCTTCTTCTCCTCGGCTGAACCTCACTCTCACCACCTCATTCTCTTTCAAAAATCTTTCAAGAACACTCTCTCTAGAAAACCTCCTCTATTCTCCAAATTTTCGAATATCTAGGGTTGTTCAAGGAGATTTCCACCAAAAATCATCTTTCTTTGGTAAGTTCCTACATATCCAAGTCATATAACTTCATTCTTATGTTAATAACACTTCTCCTAAACATTTTTGGTGATCATACTCTTAGAAAACCCCCATAAGCTCGAGATCTACTTCAAGGTGTTGCTAGGACCAAAAAAAATCTCTTCATTTCTTCTTCAAAACCGAAACATCAAAGCAAAGGTGAGTTCATACCCCCTTGTTTTCGGTTTTTATATGATTTTTGGGGGAGAATACAAGTAAAATGTATAGATCTATGTGTTTTATGCATGTCATGTGTGATTTCTTAGTTTATTTTGTAAAAATGTGTTAGATCTCAACACATCTCGACATCTTAAGCAACATTGAGTAAAGATCCATGAACTAAGACACCTCATACATCATACTATCAAGTTAAAAGTGTTTACATTTTTAAGATATGAAAATCTAAAGCAAAAATCTTGGTAAGGGTCATATTTGTCAAGAAAACAAAAGATAAGGGCAAAAAGTGACATTTACGGTTTTATAAGGATCAAATAGGTCATACTTATATAAAAATGGGTTTTTATGATAACCCTACTTTTCAAAGGGCCAAAAGTGTAAATTTTAGCCTAATGGGCTTAATATTTGGGCCTCACGGTTTTGGGCCCGAATTTGCGAAAAATAAGAGTTTTGGAGTTAAAAATGTCATTTGATCAAAGTTTTAGCCATGAATGTAAATAAACCGAAATTAGGGGTGAAAATAACATTTATTTCTAAATTGGGCTAAAAATGCAAAGTTTTTGGAAATTGGGCCAAAAATGTAAAATTCACGAAAAATGGGTCAAAAATGTAGTTTTCGGCAAAAATGGGCTGAAAACGCCAATACATGTATTTTTGGGTCAAATTTGTCAATTATTAAACATTTGGGCCGAAAATATAGAACTTTATAAATTAATGGGCTAAAATGTTATTTTTAACTAAAATAAACCAAAAATGACATTCTTGTGAAATAAGCCTTGTAAATGTCTCAAATTAGTTTTAAGAGGTTTAAAGCGCAAGTTTTATTAAAATTAAGTTCAAATTATAGAATTACGACATAACAAACTGTACTATAACGAACAAACGAAATACAACAATGGTGCGATTATTGGGCCTAGTAATTGCTATACATGTTTATTGGGCCTTCATGGTCTAATTACATGTTTATTGGGCCCAATGTATTCATCACATGTCTATTGGGCCTAAGTGACCTAATTACATGCTAAATGGGCCTAATTTAGCATTTACATGTTAGTAGGCCCTAGTGACCCATTTACATGCTAATTTAGCCTGGAAATAACTTACACGACTAAAGGGTCACAGTTGCCTTTTCTTTATGTTTGTTGGGCCTTATCTTATCATTTCAAACATTATCTAATGATCGAACTTCTAAATACATTTAACATTATACAAATTCATGTGAATACAAATGGGATCTACTGAGACGTGTCGGTTGACACCACTGAGTGTATGGCCGTAGCTTGTAGTTATAATCAGAGTCTCCTGGAGGGAGAGCGAGAGTTTGTGTATAGATCTATACGGTGGTGACTCCCCCACACCTGAGCTGTTCGCTACAGTTAGACTAGGCCAGTCTAGGGTGACAAAACCTTGAACGAAAATCCGGCATTTGGAAAAATGCCAAGACAGGCAAATCAGTCACTATCATGTATGGTTATAACAACTCATATAGAGATCCATTCCCATTAAGACATTACGGAAAATTCAAAACTCGTAAGTCATAATGATACAAAACATTTCTACAGTGCAAGGACCGTGACATTTTTATAAATCAGAAAATATCGGATTTTCTGGGGAAATACTATTATTCAAATACTACTTACATACAACATAAAGAATACAAAGAAATTTGAACTGTATTTCTATATGATACTACTATGAAATTCACACATGCATTTATACTCGATTTTCACATCATTTTTCGGACATTTTACAGAAAATATCGGATTTTCTGGGTTTACAAAAGATACAAAGACTTTCATTCAAACATGCTTATGAACTCACCAACATTATATATGTTGACCGTTTTCAAAATAACTTGTATTCTCAGGTAATCGTTAAGATGAAGAATCGTCGACAGTATTTTGGGATTTCTTTAATGCATATGACAATTTTCGTACAACTTATGTCTTCGGATTATGTAATGTAAAACAATGTACTTGATGTGAACAATGCTAGTTGTTATATGTAATGTTGGTGACGATTGTGTTTTGTTTCATGTATATTCATTGTGATGATATTTCAATTGATAGTCACACGAGCCCCCGGACGTTTCCGCCGTCTGGTTCAGGGGTGTGACATTAATCCAACATGGCGAGGGTATCTACCTATCGTAATGTGTTTTAAATCTGTTAGATTAGTTGATCCCATACTAACTTTATGGTTAAGCGTGCTCAGATGGGAGGATGCATTACCTTCCTTGGAAGTTTCCACGTTGGGTGGCCTAAAGTGGGCATACATGGATTAGAGGATGTTACAGTCACGCCTATTTATTCATTTCCTGGCACGGGAGGAATCACATCCAACATGAACTAAAATTCGATGATGAACACATACACACCTATAAATCCATGAAAAAGCTCTTAAAACCAACATGCACGGGAGGAATCACATCCAAGAAGACCTAAAAATCAATGATGAACATACATATGCAAATCCATGGTAAAAGCTCTTAAAATCGACACACAAACACCTAATACAATCAAAATATTGATTTGTTGGGATAAGGGACCACATTTAAGAAAACCTAAAAATCAATGATAAATACATACACATGTAGATCCATGACAAAAGCTCTTAAATTAACACATACACACACACACCTAGAAAAACCTAAAATTTGATTTGTTTAGACAAGTGTAAGATAAGGAATTGAAACAAGAGGTAGAGTGTTCGATTGAGTGAGAGCAAAGACGAGATATAAAGTCTCGATTGAGAATGAGAGCTCGAGTGATATAAATAGAGAAAGAGATTGATAGGTAGATTACGGGAAAAAGAAAGGAAATCAGAAGGAACATCGAGGGAAACAAGAAGTAATAATGTTTGTTGGTTTGCTCATGGTGTTTGGAGTCTAGTTTAATAATAGAAAAATAAATTAAATAAAAAAAATGTAAAAAAAAAATTAAAATGATAAAATATTCTTTTTAAGATTTGGAAGGGGCCAAATCTACAAACAAAAATTAATAATCATGTTTTGAACCAATGATACTAATTTTTTTTTAGACTTTATGTTTAATTTTGGCAAACAACAAATATCAAATTTGTGTTCTGATTTTGTTACTCTAATAGTAAATTGCAAATTTGGTCCATGCGATATTTCAAATAGTGCAATTTAATTTTTGACAAAACTGTAAAAATGGTCCCTGTTGTATACATTTTTCTGAGGTTTAGTCCAAACCTCGATATTTTTTTTTGGCTTTGTGGTCATTTTGAGCTAGCTTCGTTGCGTTTTTGGTCCCTTGGAAAACTGAAAAGACTAAATTGCCCTTCTGATAACTTTTAGTTTTTTGTATTTAATTTAATGTTTTATTAAATTCAAATATGGGGCCCACACCCTCTCTCTCTCTCTCTCTCTCTCTCTCTCTCTCTCTCTCTTTCTCCCCATCTCCCTCTTCATATGATCCTTCAGATAAAAAAGAAACCCAACTCCTTCATGAAGGCGTTCTCTGCCATATTCATTGTAGGCAAAATCGAACCATGCTTCTCCTTCGCACCCCCGACAATGTAACATCCCAAAATTTCTAGATAAACATCTTCATTTCAAACATCCAATAGTTATGTCAAAACAACCAAAAGTGTATCATAATGGAAATAATATCAGGGTACAAATCCCAAAATCACATAATGTGGAAAAACATGTGCGGATGCAGTGCGATCAAGTCGGGCCCTTCCCTTTCGAGTTGGAAGTACCTGAAACATAAATTGAAACTGTAAGTACAAAGCTTAGTGAGCTCCCCCACAATACCACATACCATACATGCATATCAGTCAAAACATAACTAGGTCTATTTCACCCCCTTCGGTATCTTTCAACCGGTATTGGGTCTATTTCACCCCTACAACTAAGTATACAATCGAATAACGAAAGTCAGGAAGACAACAAGCATAAACAAATATAGCATGGAATTGTCACGAAGACAACTATCATTCTACTAACAAAATCTAATGGGCCGACATTGGTGCCTTCGACCCACGAGTACAGTGGAGGAAACTCACCTCGATCGAAAGATAGAAAATCTCACTCTCGAATCTGTTGCCCAACGGTTCCTCACGTTGAACATAATCAATACCAACCTTAGTTACTATCTATGGTCAAGCTTATAATCATAAGGACTAACAATGGTCCAAGCCCAAACTAAAGGACCTTAAGGCCCAACATAGGCCCAAGAGCTCCAAGATGGCCTAAGGCCCAACATAGGCCCAAGAGCTCCAAGATGGCCTAAGGCCTAAAAATGATCCAATACCATAAAAAGGTGTAAGGCCCAAACTCAACAAAGCAAGAGCCCAACTAAACCCGAGCCCAAAAACTCCAAAAGCCCGCAGACGGTTCTAACATCCCAAGATTTGTCATTTATAGTCCTTGGGGTTGGAAGTGTAGAGCCAAGATAAGTATAAGGGACAAGGTTTTAACCTTGGGTCAAGGAGGAGTACGTTGAGCATACATAAGAGTACGCTAATATTTAGGGTTTGGAGGCTATATAAGCAACATTATGACCACATAACCCTCCCTTACCTCAGCCTCCACTGCTTAGAGTCGTTTTCCCCAAACCCTAGCCATTTCCTTGAGTGTGTGAGCTTATTGGGTGTTTCTTGAGTGTTTTAAGAAGAAGGTGTTGCATCAAGGAGTTGGAGAAGAAGATCAAGCTTGTAGATCTGAAGTTGGTTTGTGCCCTAGAAGCTCCAGAAGGTAAAAAGCTTCAAACTTATAGATCTTGCCATTTTTGCTTTAAAGAACCATTTCTTGTCCCAAAAGTCCCAAGATGGTGCATGATGTGATTTGGACGAAATGAACTGTCCTTCTAGACTCTTGAAGGGGTTTTGGGTGATAAAAATGAGGTCCCAACGGCTTAAGATGTCCCATGCATGGAGTAGGAAGGTCTTAATGGATTAAGACCAATTATTAAGAGCTTTCTGGACGTCCAAAGTGATAAATTTCATGACTTCATGGGTCCTAGGCACATTTGGTCACTGGATATGAAGTTTGGGCTTAAGTGCTTAAGCCATTAAGCACTTAATAAGATTTTGGCAAACCACTACGTACGTCCAGCGTAAATCCAGTACGCCCAGCATACTGGGTCAACCACCCCGATGGTGGTCAACATCAGAACGAGTACGCCCAACGTACCAGAGGAGTACGCCTTGCGTACGTCCTCTGTCGGGCTTTTGACATTTGGGCTTCGGGTTTTGGGTTGTTTATGGACTAGTTGGATTTGGGCCTTTGCTGGACTTTATGAATATGGTGTTTTGGGCCAGTTTTGAATATGGATCCTGGGATGAGGCCCAATTAGGGAGTTGGGCCCAATTTGGTAAATTGGGCCAATAATGGGCCTTGCATACGTGGACTTGTGGATCATGGATTTTGTACTGGGCCTTGGCCCAAATTAGAGAAAAGTCAAAATAGACTATATGGATCCCTTAGTCAAGATTGATAGCCCATCTGTTGACTTAGCATTTGTTATTTGGATAGTTCGGGATTCTTGGTGAGACAGCGATTCGGGAATTTGATTCTTCAGTTCAGATCGACATTGCGAGGTGAGTTATCCTCACTATACTCAAGGGTCTAAGGCATCAAGGTCGGACCTTTGGATTGTTATCCTAGTTATCTTGTGATTATGTGTTGTGATGCTATGTTAGATTTGTATCCTGGTTTAGGATGATGCTATGATCAGTGATCTATTAGATATGTATGACTATCGGTACATGCTAGTTTACATGGTTTAAAGGATCTTAGGCTGAAGGGTTGGGTTCTGCTTCGCAGCTCTTGTCTGAGTCTAACCGTTGTGGAATCAAATCCTTTAGCCTAAGATTATTTACACTGTGGGGAATGTATGCTTAGTGATCTGTAGGTCGGTTTGACTGCCTGTAGACTGTTATGTGATTACCTGTTATATGTGCACATGCTTTATTGGTAGTTAAGGGTATTCCATCCTATGGATGATTGGACCTTAGTATGATGTCTCTATAGACTGTTAGATGATTGTCTAATATAGGTGCACATGTTTGATTGATAGTGGAGAGTATTCCATCCCGAGGATGATTGGACTCGTTAAATGTGATTATCTGTTATATATGTATTGTGTGTGGGCATTCCAACCATCGGGTTGTGGGCCGAGAGTATTCCATCCCGAGGATGATTGGACTCATAGTTTGTGGGCATTCCAACTCGATGGTTATGGGCCGAGAGTATTCCATTCCGAGGATGATTGGACTCATAGTATGTGGGCATTCCAACCCGATGGTTGTGGGCCGAGAGTATTCCATCCCGAGGATGATTGGACTCATAGTATGTTGGCATTCCATCCCGATGGTTGAGGGTCTGGGGGTATTCCATCCCGATGGATGATTGGACCCATAGTATGTTGTTTGTTATTATATGTGTATTATTGTGTGTATGGGTATTTTGGGGGTAACTCACTAAGCCTTCGAGCTTACATTTATTGATTATTGTTTCAGGTGTAGCGGATGACCGCGGGAAGTCGAAGGCGTGACCGTACACATCCTCACATTTTATGATTTGGATTTATGGGATACTCTGATATGAAACTATTTTGGAAACCTTTTTGTAATAACTCATGATTTTGAATGTTTGAAAAAGTTTTAAATTGGCTTGATTCTTATGGATGTTACAACGGTCGTACGCACGACATACCTGGCTCGTACGCCCAGCGTACATGGTTGATCCAGAATCGAGGTGCTGGACCAGTACACGCAATGCACTCAGGGGTACTCTCGACGTACTGGTCAGACAGCCAAACCCACTCCAAATGACTTAAATCGTTAAGCTTATAACGTCCAAACTTCAAGTCAACATTAGAACAAGGTCTTAAACCATAAAGTCAAAGACTTTAAGATTTTGCATGGCTTAAAAAGGTCAAATCTTGGGTTTTAACATACTAACATCATGAAACAACCTTCAACCCTTGCATGATTGAGCTTAATCCATCAAGACACCATTTTTATGCACAAGGGACATCAGAAACACTAAGATCTATCATCATAACCTTCTGGAGTAACTGATACTCTCAAGAAATACCTCAAGGGATCAAAACAAGCCAAAAATCCTTACTATCTAGAACTAAGAGATGAATCGTCAAGGTAAGGACTTGATACCTTCTGAAGAATGGCCAAGGTGGCTAAGTTCTGGACCCACAAGCTTTAACACCACAAGAGCAACTTCTAAGAGATCCTTCCTTCTTCAAGATTACCAAAAACACCAACAAAGGTTACTTCTAAGCTTAAAACACTCAAATGGCAATTAGGGTTTTATGGGAGGGCTGATGAGGGGGCAACCTCAAGCCTCATAATGGGGATTATATAGGGGTTAAACCCTACAACTTAGGGTTTGCTGATTCACAGCGTACGCCCAACATACGAATGTGCTTCCCCCCGCATCCAAGTCAGGTGAGTACGCCATACGTACTCATATTACGCCCAACATAATAAGTCCCTTTTCGACTTTAACAATCAACACTTAACCAAAAATGCCAAGAAATTTAATACCTCACAAAATGGATGTTACATGCAACCACCATCACACCACCATGCCACCATCACATCTATGACAACACATGTAACCAAAACCCTAAATCTCCATAGTTCTTGATTCTAAAGAAGAAAAAGACAGAAATGAAGGGTCGGGGTTTTGAATCGAAGAAAGGAAATGGGTAAGATGGTTTTGAAATTATCTCAGAATCTAAAGACGAAGAAGGTGATGGGAGCGGTTGGGTTTTTTCTTGCCCTATACTACCCTGGTTCAACCCACGCCTCCTTTTTTCACAATCTGAATCGATTACATGTCTACCTCCCCTTTCTTTTTCTTTGTTATGAATAGAGATCTTAGGTCAGCAATAATATGAGAACGGGGGTGCATTTCTTCTGATGATTTGGCGGGACTGAGATGATTAAGGGCAGTGAAAGTTGTGGCTAGGCTGATGGCGTTTAACAGTGGTGGTAATGGGTGGTTGTTATCGTGGTTCAAGAAAGGGTGAAGGAGTGTTTATGGTGGTGATTGGTGGCTGATTTGGGAGGTTGATGGTGAAAGTCATCAACTGGTGTTTTGGTTGTAACAGGTGGGTGATGGTGGCGGTAAAACCTTCATATAATCCATTAATCCGTCATTTGTGACTCTACTCTCTTGTTATTAGTTTGTAAGGACTCGATCTTGAGATTAAAAATATTAACCTCCATGATTTGTTGCTTATTGTTGTCTTTTATGTAACGAGGATTTAGAAGCTTGGTGTTGGTTTTCATGGAAGCTCTATCAAATTTTATCAAAATTTTCAGGAGGTCGTTGCATTTATGTAGAAGGTGAAAAGCGAGGATGGTGAAGATGTACATTCTCCATGAGTAGTAGTACACACGCGCGTGCACACACACACACACACACACATAGAGAGAGAGAGAGCCATATTTGAATTTAATAAAAATTAAATTAAATAGAAAAAAAAACGAAAAAAGTATTAGAAGAGTAATTTAGTATTTTTAGTTTTTCGATAGATCAAAAACACAACGGAACTAGTTAAAAAGGACCACAAAACCAAAAAAATCGAAGTTTTGACTAAACATCAGAAAAAACGCATACCACAAAGACCATTTTTGCAGCTTTTTATATTCTTTTCATTCGTATGTATTACTGGTCGAAAATGAAAACTTCCATACAAATTTGATACATAAAATTAACTATCGTCTATCGTTTAAAAAAAGTTTTAATACTTCATTTTTTGAAATACCATGGAACCAAATTGTATTTTTTTAGGATACAACACCTGACTAGTTTTGCAATTTTAGGTACAACACCAGACTGATTTTGCAATTTTATGTTACTCTAATTTATCTTAAAACATAATATCCACATATTTCGATATAACGTGGACATAAATTATTTTAAAGTAATAAAAAGTTTAAAACGCGAAAAGTAGATGTAAATATTTGATGAAACAATGTAAAAATGGGTAAAGTGTGCTCCCTTCTTAACCATAGTCTCGCGATTCCCAGTCCGACCAAATGATTTTTTAGCATCAGACAGTCGTCAATTTCTTCAAACATGTTTGTTTAAAGTAATCCCTCCGTGCCTCCTGATTTTGTCCTTTTCATTCCCAAATTATAAAGTTTAATCATCATTATTATTATTATTATTATTATTATTATTATTATTAAACACATTTTATCAAACAAGAACAAATACGTAATTTTACATTTGTAAAAATACCTCCTTAGCCATCGTCATTGTCACCGTGTCTATTATCTTTAAGAACAAAAATAAAATAGTTTACTAATAGGGAACATTTTAATGCATTACGATTGTTCGAGAACTTTTCTGTATGTTTGAAACTATATTAAAGAAAAAGAAAGCATATCTTATTTTTTATATTTAAATGTGTTTTATGCTTATTCTATGATGAGGTTACATTACATATAAATCTTGATAATTGAGAAATCCGAGGTGGATCAATTATTATGGGGTGCAATAAAAACAATAAAAAGGATTCCCATATATTCACTTGGACTGTCGGAGTTCGTATTTATGTTATATATGGTTTCATGCCAAAGTAGCTTTGTGTCGTCAAGATATAAAAAAAGTGATGTATAATTTTTTTTAGATTAAGATAACAGTAAATTGGTAAATATGTTTCTATCTTTAATAAAAAAAGTTTTAAATAAGTAAGAAGATAATAATTATAAAAACTAATAATCATAACTATTAGAAGAAGATAATAAAACAACATCTAAATAATTAAGTAAGAAAGAAGATAATAATTAGATTTTTTTTTTTGAAACGGCAAATCTAACCTAGAATTACACCTTAAATCCATCTATGTCCACGACGAGACTTGAACCTTCAAACTCAACTCAATGGGGAAGGACAACACCGAATACCGCTGAACTAGAAGTCATTTGGTAATACAAAGTTATTTTTTACGACACTCCACAACATTTTTAATACAACGTTATTTTTTATCACACTCCACAAAACCGGTGGGTGTCATACCATACCTTACCACATTTTTGCTTTGTTTTGTTTAGTTGAATAAAATGTAATAAATTAAAAAACATTTTTTTTCCTTTTTTTAGTTGAATAACATGTAATTAACTAAAAAGAATTTCATTAATTTAATTGAAACGATTACATTCTTAAAAACGACAAAAAAGAAAAAAATACATAAAACGATTACAATCATAAAAACGAAAAAATAAAACCTAAAAACGATTACATTCTTAAAAACCGATAAAAAAAATACTACTTGTAATATTTTTTTATAATTTCTGCTCTCGCCCTCAGAACCATATCGAACTCGTCTCCGATTAGGTGATCGTAATGTTTTCTAAAATATTTCATATCCTGACTTTTTTGCTTCTCCTCTCGAGCCCGTTGCTTTTCCTCTCTTGATCTATTTTTCTCCTCCTATCCTTTTCAAAACTCATACAACTCTGAAAATTCAAATTATGAACTTCCAAACTAGTAGCAACTCTATGTTGTATATCATCACCTCTTCCCGTTTTCGATGTATTCGATGACGATCCTCCTTTTTTTACCCTATCTCAACCCATCGGTCGAACCACTTCTTCCAGCTCGAGCTCATTCACTTCGTTCAAATCAACCCCAAAATGTGCATCCGATGAAGTAATGTAAGACGTCTCAGAAACTTTGGTTCTTTTCGAACCACCTTCTTCGCTATCATACTCTTTTATCTATTTCGGTGAGTTGGATGAATATCTCCAAACATCGAGAAACTTAAACGGCTTCTTATTACTATCAACAAGATAAATTTGAAGGGTTGTCTCTAAGATTTGTTCATTGCCTTCCCCGCTTTTCCGTTATGTTAACAAAATGTTGTAAATTCCATTAAACTTAGTGACAAATTTGTTCATGTCGCGAAACTTGCAGTACACTGATCTTTAGTGCGACACTCTCCACAATCCATGACCTTAAGAAAACGCTCCTTTATGCATCGCCAAATATAACATCCCAAAAATCATGATAAAATTTTTATTTTTCAATTAAGGTAAAATCATTGTTTCCAATAAAAACCCAAGTCAAAACCAAGTATCAAGTACAAATATCCCAAAATCCAAGTATCACAAAATCTCCAAAACATATCACCGAATGATATGTACGATCACGCCTTCGCCTTGCCCCGATCATCTGAAGTATCTGAAACATAACACTTAAAATGTAAGCAAAAGCTTAGTGAGTTGTCCCCCATGTAACATCCCGACTCCCAGGTATTTATTTAAAGCTTTCATACTCAAAATTCTGGACCTACTCGACGAGTTGGTTGCCCCCAACTTGTCGTGTAGAAACTGATAAAGCCGCGTGGATTCTAGGATCTACTCGACGAGTTGGAGGACCCAACTCGACGAGTAGAGGCTGTGCATGAAAACCCTAATTTTTAGGGTTTGCATCCTATTTAAAGGACCTTAAGTCCTTTCCCCCAGTCACTCTTGCCACTTTCACGACCAGAGAGCAAACCCTAAGCGAACTTAACCCTATTTGAGTGTGTGTGTGTGAGGCTAAAAGAGTGTGTTTGGTGCATTTCTTGAAAGAGGCTTGAAGATTTGGAAGCTTGGAACGGGAAGAAGCTTGTAGCTCCAGCATCTACATTGTGTGGCACTCATTTGGAGGTAATAAGTCTTTACCTTGGCTTTCCATCCCTTAGATCTCTTCTTATACAAGTTTATGAGCATTTTGGTGCAAAATGGGGGTCATTCTCGGGTTGGAGCTTGTCACAAGGATATGGCTTCAGATCTAGACTCCTCAAGGCCCTCTTTGACATAAAGCCTCAAGCTTTATGAAGCTTTGGCCTTCTCTATGCCCTAAAACCCTTCCTAAGCTTAGTATGGATGATTTTAGCCTCATGAGACCTTGCATGCACGAAAGTTAGCAACTTTATGTGGTAGCTTCACCCTAGGAATCCAGATTTGGAGTTTGTAGCCATGAATTCGACTGGAATGAGCTGAATGTAAAATGGCTGAAGGAACTCGACAAGTTGCATCGTCAACTCGACGAGTTGGATGAGGGTTTCCCGCTTTCTGGATTCTGCATGAACTCGGAGAGTTAGCAAGGTGACTCAACGAGTTGGTTAGGGTTTTCATGACATTTTGGACATTGCATGGACTCGACGAGTTGTTTGGAAACTCGACGAGTCAACTGGGGTTTTCACAATTCTTTGAGTTCTGAAGGAACTCGACGAGTCAGTAAGCTGCACTCGACGAGTTGGGTCAACATGGATTGTTGACCATGACCGTTGACTTTGACCTTGACCAGGGGTTGACCAAGTTTGACTTCTGGGGGTATTTTGGTAATTTGGGAATTTATGGAATTGGATCAATGGTGGTTGTAGGTGATGGTGTTTGGAGTCGTGTTTCGGGGTTTGATCTTTTCGGTTCGACATTGTGAGGTGAGTTGTCCTCACTATACTAACAGGGTCGAAGGCACCAATGTTGGCCCTTCTCTTTGGATTGTTATCCTGGTTATTGCATGATGATATGCTTAGTGACCTGTTAGGTCGATATCCTGGTATATAGGATGATACTATGTTAGTGACCGGTTAGGTCGATATCCTGGTATATAGGATGATGCAATGATTAGTGATATGTTAGATCGGTTTGACTGTTTGTATATGCTTGCATTTGTTATCTATGTGTTGATTGTATGATTGGGGGTGGGTTGAGGCGGACCTGCTTTGTGATGTAGGCCAACATACCCATGGCGGCCCGGATAGACTGTAGGCGAATATGGGCATATCAATCAGGCCGAAGGCCCGGAGAACGGTCCAGACAGGCTGAAGGCCCGGTGAGGCGGTCCAGACATGCTGAAGGTTCTAAGAGTGGGCCAGATAGGTTGAAGGCCCGGTGCGAACGGTCCAGTCATACTATAGACTCTATATGCATGTTGTTTGTTATGATATGGTTATGTTTGTATGGCGTTGGTATTTTGGGGGAACTCACTAAGCTTCGAGCTTACAATTTTGGATTTTGTTTCAGGTACTTCAGATGATCGCGGGAAGGCGAAGGTGTGATCGTGCACCTCCTCACATTTTTATCGTCTTGATTTCTGGGATACTCTGATATGAAACTATTTTGAAAATATTTTGTAATAAATAAAGGTTTTTTAATGCTTGAAAAAGTTTTAAATTGGCTTGAATTTTATGGATGTTACAAGTTGGTATCAGAGCCTTGGTTTGAGTGAATTGGAGGAACACTCGTGTCAATCCAGTGTCAAACCAAGGAAAAGATTTTCAAAATGATTTTCAAGTGGTTTTCAAAATACTAAAGGAGGATGCAGAGTGTACGATCAACCGGAGCCAGTAAGTAAACCCCAAAATACCATACGGATATTTGATATTATTATATGTTAGAACAACATGCTAGTGATAGGCTAGGGATCTTCAGGAATTGCATGATAGAATTGCCTGGTTATATGATGCCTGATAGCCTAGGATTTCTTTATATGAAATTGACATCATTACTGTAGTTGCTTAGTGTATGCATCATAGTTGTACATAATTAAGATCTTATAGCTTAAGAATGTTTGGTTTGGCCTTATTTCCTGTTCTTGTATGATTAAGGGCTTAGGGTAGGATCAGATATTCGAATGTCTATAGGTTCCATCGTTATATATGACTAGCATACATGAGTGCTGCAGGGTTGGTGGAAGTTTCATGGATGTGTTGTGTGGGATCAGTCGGACAGTTATGAGATATTTAGCCTTCCTCTATTAGTGAGGATTGAGCACACGCCATGCTTATGTATAGGGTTAGGGCATTGTGATGATACTTGAGACAAATATGGGTAGGTGTGGAAGGTAGTATGGGCCCGTACTACTGAAAGCACAGGACCCATACGCGTAGCAAGGAAGTCACAACCCCTAGGGTTTTTTTGGGAGTTGGTTCCCGGATTTTTATATGGAATGTTTGATATCTTCCTGATATATTTTCAGCATGGTGGTTACTAGACGATTTGTGACTGGATCCAAATCAGGATCAGGAGATGGCGGTCAAGAGGGACCAGCAGTGCCCGAGGTCATTGGTCAGATGAGGTATGATGAGTTGGACGCCAGGATTCAACAGTTCCAACATGATGAGGTTGCTACTCTGTTCCGGGCATAGTTGTCGGAGATGTTTGAGTCTCAGGAGATGGCGGTCAAGAGGGACCAGCAGTGCCCGAGGTCATTGGTCAGATGAGGTATGATGAGTTGGACGCCAGGATTCAATAGTTCCAACATGATGAGGTTGCTACTCTGTTCCGGACATAGTTGTCGGAGATGTTTGGGTCTATCAAGACCGCTATGGTGGAGTACTTTGATGAGCGTTATCCAGCTATTGCTAAGACGGCTGCCGTTGCAGCCGTAGCAACCGATGGTGGTGGGGCTAGTCGGGCTTTTCAGTACCAGGACTTCGATAACACGAAGCCCCCGACTTTTGATGGGATTCAGGACTCGATTGTAGCCATGAGGTGGCTGTCTGACGTAGAGGAATGCTTCTTCACATACTAATGTCCTGCTTACCAGAAGGTCAGATGTGCTCTGAACCTGCTGAGTTCCGGAGCAAATGACTGGTGGAGGTTGATGATTAGGTCATATACTGATGATCAGAGAGTTGCGGTTACTCGGGATCAGTTCAGGGAGATGTTCCGCGCTCGCTACATTCCATGAATGGAGCGCGAGCGGCTGGCACAGGATTTTTTGGATTTAAGGCAGGTTACGGAGTCGGTGACGGAGATCAGCCGCATGTTCACTGAGAGGGCGATGTTTTTCCTGGAGTTTGCTTCCGAGCAGGCTCAGATGACACGTTATCTGAGCATGCTGAAGACCGAATATGTCAGTTTGTTGTTACCCAGCGTTGTGATACACTGTTGAAGTTACAGGAGGCCGCTAGGCGGCGTGAACTGGAGATTGAGTTACAGTTGCGGGAGCAGAGGCTGGCCCCGACGCAGTCACAGCCTGCGCCGAAGTGGCCCAAGACCGCTGATTCTAGATCTAGGGGCTAGCGCGGCCGTACTTGTGGGAAGTGCGGGAAGGGCCATTCGGGAGTTTGTAGATCTGGTAGTTTGTGTGCTGCAAATGCGGCAAGGAGGGGCACTTTGCGAGGGATTGCCGCCAACCTGCCCCGGTTCAGGATATGAGCATCTGTTATCACTGCAATCAGGTTGGTCACGTGAAGACCAACTGTCCACAGCTCGCTGCCAGGTCGGCGTAGGCTCCATAGCCGGCGACACTGAGGATTACTGATGGTATTCAGGGTAGAACAGAGCCTCCGAAGGTTCGGGGACGCGCCTTCCAGCTTACAGCCGAGGAGGCCAGGACAGCACCAAATGTGGTTACTGGTATGTTTATATCCCTTATCTTGTTGATTATACTTGTTTTATGCTTATATGCTTGTACCTATGATTAGGTACATTCTTTGTGAACTCATTACCTCCTTTGGTATTATTTGACTCGGGGGCGAGTCGGTCATTTGTCTCTCAGTCATTCAGTAGGGAGTTCGGTTTGCCAGTAGGAGAGCTAGAGTGTCCGTTGTGAGTCTCTATCGCCAACAAACACGGGACATCTGCTTCTTCAGTCTATCGGGGTTACGTGTTAGAGATCTTCGGGGTATCTTTCCCGATAGACTTGATTCCGATTCCCATGGGGGATGAATGTGTGATTGTGGGTATGGATTGGCTTAGTCGCTTTGGTGCCATGATCGACTGCGAGGGTCAGCGGGTGGTAGTTCGAACCCCAAGTGGGGGAGAGTTGATTATCTACGGAGAGGACACCAGATTGGGATCAGGGTTTTGCTCACCTGCCAGGGCTCGGCTGTACATTCAACACGGGTCTGCGGGTTATTTAGCGTATGTGGTGGATACACGGGTCAGGGATCGGTTTTCGGTTTTAGATGTTCCGGTTGTCAGAGAGTTCGCTGATGTGTTTCCGGAGGAGTTACCCGGAGTGCCTCCGAAGAGGCAGGTCGAGTTTAGGATCGACCTAGTGCCAGGTGCGGCTCCTATCGCCAAGGCGCCATACCGATTGGCACCACCAAAGATGCAGGAGCTGTCATCACATCTGCAGGAACTGTTGGCCGAACATTTCATTCGTCCGAGCAGTTCTCCGTGGGGAGCATGGATTCTCTTCGTCAAGAAAAAAGATGGTTCACACCAGATGTGCATTGACTACCGGGAGCTAAACAAGTTAACGGTGAAGAACCGTTATCCACTACCGAGGATAGATGATCTTTTCGATCAATTGCAGGGAGCATCTTGGTTCTCCAAGATAGACCTGAGGTCTGGGTACCATCAGGTCAGGGTTAGAGAGGAGGACGTGGAGAAGACCGCGTTCCGGACTCATTATGGACATTTCGAGTTCGTGGTGATGCCGTTTGGGCTCACCAATGCGCCGACAGTGTTTATGGATCTGATGAATCGGGTATGCAGACCGATGCTCGATCTCTCGGTCATTGTGTTTATAGATGACATCTTGGTGTACTCCAGGACCAGGGAGCAGCATGAGGAGCACCTTCGTGAGCTACTAGGAGTGTTGAGACGAGAGCGGTTGTATGCAAAGTTCTCGAAGTGCGAGTTTTGGTTAGGAGATGTTCAGTTCCTTGGACATCTCGTTAACCAGAGGGGATTTTGGTCAATCCGGCCAAAATCGAGGCAGTTATGCAGTGGGAGGTTCCGAAATCTCCCTCAGACATCAGCAGCTTCTTGGGATTGGCAGGGTACTACCGGAGATTCATACATGATTTCTCCAAGATTGCGGTACCCCTCACTCGTCTGACAAGGAAGGGGGTGATTTTCCGGTGGGGCCCTGAGCAGCAGACTGCATTCAAGACACTGAGGCAGCGACTTTGCGAGGCGCCAGTTTTGACACTCCCTGAGGGAGTTGAGGATTTTTTAGTATTCTGTGATGCAACGATCGCCAGATTGGGAGTAGTCGTTATGCAGAGAGGACGGGTGATAGCTTATTCATCGTGGCAGCTAAAGCTGCACGAGACGAGATACCCCACTCATGATCTGGAGTTGGGAGCGGTGGTATTCACTCTCAAGATTTGGAGACATTACCTCTATGGGGTCCGTTGTACCATATACACTGACCACAAGAGTCTGAGGCACATCATGGACCAGCCAAAACTGAACATGAGACAACGCAGGTGGCTTGACATAGTCAAGGATTGTGACTGTGAGATCCTTTACCATCCTGGTAAAGCGATTGTGGTTGCGGACGCCCTGAGCCACAAATCAGTTGGATCTTCTGCTCCTGCTGCATGTATGAGGATATCTGTGGATTCTCCACTCGTGAGCTTGATTAGGGAAGCTCATGCTGAGGGTATGCGACAAGAGAACTGGAAACTTGAGAGGATCAGGGGCGAGAACACCCGATTTGTGCAGGATAGTCGGGGATTATTGACCCGATGCGGTCGGGTATGGGTTCCGATGTCTTGTGGGGTCAGGCAGATGGTTCTGGAGGAGGCTCATAAGTCTCACTTCTCTATTCACCCGGGGGCCACCAAGATGTATCGGGATCTGAGTTTGAGCTACTGGTGGCCGTGCATGAAGCGAGAGATTGCTTGGTATGTCGATAGGTGCTTGACCTGTAGGATGGTTAAGGCAGAGCATCAGAGGCTGCATGGCAAGCTGTAGCCTCTAGATATTCTCATGTGGAAATGGGAACAGATCCCGATGGACTTCATTACCAAGTTGTCGAGGACGGCTAAGGGATTTGATGCTATATGGGTTATCGTGGATCGATTGACCAAGAGTGCCCATTTCCTGGCCATTCGGGAGAGCTGATCGGCCGAGAAGCTGGCCGACGTGTATGTCCGTGAGATCATTGCTCGCCATGGAGTTCTGGTCTCTATTGTTTACGACCGTGATGTTAGGTTCACCTCCCGCTTCTGGCAAAAGTTCCACGAGGAGCTGGGCACGCGGCTGCATTTTAGTACAGCCTATCATCCGCAGACCGACGGGCAGAGTGAGCGGACCATATAGACCCTCGAGGACATGTTGATGGCCTGCGTCATTGATTTCGGTGGGAGTTGGGATTCCTATCTCCCCCTTGCAGAGTTCGCCTACAACAACAACTATCATTCCAACATTGGTGCTCCATCGTTCGAGCTGTTTTATGGGCGAAGATGTCGTACCCCGATCTGTTAGGGTGAGGTCGGCCACAGGGTGATGGGCCGGACCGAGGTAGTTCTGTAGACTACCGTGGAGATTCAGTGAATTAGGCAGCGGTTGCAGACTGCTCAGAGTCGACAAAAGAGTTATGCCGACCGACGCCGATCTGAGTTGGAATTCCAGATCAACGACATGGTATTGCTGAAGGTCTCAAAGTAGAAGGGTGTGATCCGCTTCAGGAAGATGGGAAAGTATGTCCCCGATACATTGGTCCCTTTCGGGTTATTGCCAGGGTTGGCAAAGTGGCATACAGACTGGATCTCCCGGAGGAGCTCAGACAGATTCACAACACTTTTCACGTCTCCCAGTTATGGAAATGCATACTTGATGAGGAGGCGGTTGTGTCACTAGACAATATTCAGGTCGATGAGCGCCTGAATTACGTGGAGATGCCTGTGGCAATTCTGGAGAGGAAAGTGAAGGTTCTACGGAACAAGGAGGTACCTTTAGTAAAGGTACAATGGGAGCACCGGCGGGGATCTGAGTGGACTTGGGAGCCGGAGGCTGAGATGCGGGAGCACTAACCGGATTTGTTTGTGGCAGCGGACTTCGAGGACGAAGTCTAGTTCAAGTGGGGGAGAATTATAACATCCCGACTCCTAGGTATTTATTTAAAGCTTTCATATTCAAAATTCTGGACCTACTCTACGAGTTGGTTGCCCCCAACTCGTAGTGTAGAAACTGATACAGCCGCGTGGATTCTAGGATCTACTCGACGAGTTGGAGGACCCAACTCGACGAGTAGAGGTTGTGCATGAAAATCCTAATTTTTAGGGTTTGCACCCTATTTAAAGGACCTTAAGTCCTTTCCCCCAACCACCCTTTCCACTTTCACGACCAGAGAGCAAACCCTAAGCGAACTTAACCTTATTTGAGTGTGTGTGAGGCTAAAAGATTGTGTTTGGTCCATTTCTTGAAAGAGGCTTGAAGATTTGGAGACTTGGAACGGGTAGAAGCTTGTAGATCCAACATCTACATCGTGTTGGCACTCATTTGGAGGTAAAAAGTCTTTACCTTCGCTTTCCATCCCTTAGATCTCTTCTTATACAAGTTTATGAGCATTTTGGTGCAAAATGGGGGTCATTCTCGGGTTGGAGCTTGTCACAAGGATATGGCTTCAGGCATTCGACGAGTTGTATAATCAAGTCGACGAGTTGGATGAGGGTTTCCCGCTTTCTGAATTCTGCATGAACTCGGCGAGTTAGCAAGGTGACTCGACGAGTTGTTTAGGGTTTTCAGGATATTTTGGACATTGCATGGACTCGACAAGTTGTCTGGAAACCCGGCGAGTCAACTGGGGTTTTCACGATTCTTTGAGTTCGGAAGGAACTCAACGAGTCAGTAAGCTGCACTCGACGAGTTGGGTCAACATGGATTGTTGACCTTGACCGTTGACTTTGACCTTGACCAGGGGTTGACCAAGTTTGACTTCTGGGGGTATTTTGGTAATTTGGGAATTTATGGAATTGGATCAATGGTGGTTGTAGGTGTTGGTGTTTGGAGCCGTGTTTCGAGAGTTTGATCTTTTCGGTTCGACATTGTGAGGTGAGTTGTCCTCACTATACTAAAAAGGTCGAAGGCACCAATGCCAGCCCTTCTCTTTGGATTTTTATCCTGGTTATTGCATGATGATATGCTTAGTGACCTATTAGGTCGATACCCTGGTATATAGGATGATGCTATGTTAGTGACCGATTAGGTCGGTATCCTGGTATATAGGATGATGCAATGATTAGTGATCTGTTAGATCGGTTTGACTATTTGTATATGCTAGCATTTGTTATCTATGTGTTGATTGTATGATTAGGGGTGGGTTGAGGCGGACCTGCTTTGTGCTGTAGGCCAATATACCCATAGCGACCCGGATAGACTGCAGGCCAATAAGGGTATATCAGTCAGGCCGAAGGCCCGAAGAACGGTCCAGATAGGCTGAAGGCCCGGTGAGGCGGCACAGACATGCTGAAGGTTATGAGAGTGGGCCAGATAGGCTGAAGGCCCAGTGTAGGCGGTCTAGTCATACTGCAGACTCTATATGCATGTTGTTTGTTATGATATGGTTATGTTTGTATGACGTTGGTATTTTGGGGAACTCACTAAGCTTCGGGCTTACAGTTTTGGATTTTGTTTCAGGTACTTCAGATGATCGCGGGAAGGCGAAGGCGTGATCGTGCACCTCCTCACATTTTTATGATCTTGATTTATGGGATACTCTGATATGAAACTATTTTGAAAACATTTAGTAATAAATAAAGGTTTTTGAATGCTTGAAAAAGTTTTAAATTGGCTTGAATTTTTTGGATTTTACGCCCCAAAATACCACCACACAAACATATAAAAACATGCATATTAGGTCCACAACGAAAGAATTTCCAAATCTGACTTCGTGAGAGAAAGTTATGATTTTTCGAAGTTTCAACACAAAAGTATACGACTCAAAAACTGAAGTAGAGATCGGTTGATTGTTAGGAAAAACAATCTAAACGAGATTTGAAGATCTCATCCATATGATTTCGTTGATATAAAGACAGTCGATAACGGATATCTTATGAGGAAATTATGAATTTTTAACGGACTTTAACACTCTAAGCCTGTTAAAAATATAGCTATAAAAATAAAGTCATAATTAGCTAACGGAGTCTAAATGAAAGTTGTAGATCTTATTGATTGCTACACGTGGATATAAAGAACATTGAAAATGGAGTTCGTATGATAAAATACGTCTTTATAAAGTTTTCCGAGAAGCGTAACGTGCACGTGGGCTGCACGGCACACAACTTCGAGAAGGTGGGGCATGGACCACCATATTTGCGACACGTGACAGAAAATGGGAGGAGCAACATCTCAGGTGTGCGTGTCGTGTAATTGTGCTATAAATAGACTTTGACTGCTTATTTGCTTCCTCCACTCCCCATCCTCCTATCTATCGAAATTCTCTTGATTTTTCCCTTAGTTTTGGCCTGCGGCGAAGCCCTGCGATACCCCTGAATACTCATCTGAGTAATAGCTTTCGAGTAGGATATCCTGATTCAGTATTCTGCCCGCTTAGATTCTGGTTTTCATCAATAACCTTTGTAAGTTAAGCTACACTTAGTTCATGTTAAGTGTAACTTTTAATTATAATCATAGTCTTTATTATGAATCTATAATTAAGATTTATCGGTAATTCCAAGTCGTTATACTAATTGATCTACTTACGGGAGTGATGTCTAGGCTGGATTTAGTGAGGTGTTTAAAGTGAGATTTCCAAATAGTATACTTTGTATACCAAACGGGCTCTAACTCCAATATGATCCTACCTGGTTATTCCTTATTTAGATCTTGAAGTAGACTTTGGAATTGTTGAGAAATCTGAACCCTTATGATAATAGTTCCATGAAGTATGAAATTAGTCTAAGAATTAGCGTTATGTATATCTAGGTCTTTTGGAGAAAGGTGTAATGCGAAGTTCTACCTAATTCACCAATCACCAGACACTTTCTCAAGTGAGTGCATAGTTACTTTCATCTTACATACAGATATGAAGTATCTAATTAATTTGTAACATCCATAAAATTCATGAAAAATTTTAAGCTTTTCAAACATTCCAAAACCATCCATTGTTTACAAATTGTTTTCAAAATAGTTTAACATTAGAGAAATCCCAGAAATCATAACATAAAATATGAGGAGGTGCACGATCAAGCCTTCGCCTTCCCGCGATCATCCGATGTACCTGAAACAAAATCCACAACTGTAAGCCTGAAGCTTAGTGAGTTCCCCCAAAATACCGATACATAACAAATAGTACACATAATAACGACATGTAATGGGTCCACAGCTTTACAGACTGGATTACCCCTGTGCCCACAGCATGAGTCTGGCTTGCCTATCGGGCCCATATCTCATGTCTGGATTGCTCCCAAGCCCACAACATAAGTCTGGCTTGCCCCTTGGGCCCACAGCTTATGTATGGCTTTCTCCATCAGTCCTTGGAGTGGAATACAAAATATTTTCCCACAGTACGAGTCTGGCATGCCCTGCCCGTCCCTCAGCTCGTATCTGGAATGCTCATGAGTCCCCAGTATGAGTCTGGCATGCCCTCCCTGGCCCTCAGCTCATATCTGGCATACTCCAGGGTTTTTTGGCTACAACACGGAGCAATATAACCTCAAACCAACCCTCACAACATGTCAACATGTTACAGATAATCACACATACAGATAATCAGACAGTATCACAGCTAGTCCTACAGATCTACTAGACTAGCATACATATCTAACTCATACTCAACATATCAGTAACTACAAGGATATCAATCCAATGGGCCGGCCTTGGTGCCTTCGACCCCTAAGTATAGTGTGGAAAAGTCACCTCACAAGTAGTGCTGAACCTGGTAATATCAATCCCAACTCACAGCTCCAACTCAACTGCCTACAATCACCAATGACTACTTCATTAAAATCCCAAAATACCCTCAAAAGTCAAACTTGGTCAACCATGGTCAAAGTCAAAGTCAACAATCAAGGTCAACAGTCCATGTTGACCCAACTCGTTGAGTGCATCTTCTGACTCGTTGAGTTCCTTCATGTCTCAGAAAATTGTGAAAAGCTCGAGGCAACTCGCCGAGTTACTAGAGCAAGTCGTCGAGTTCTTCAGCATACAGAAAGCGGGAAAACCCGAACCAACTCGTCAAGTTTTCCTAGCCTTAATGCATTCAGACACTTCCAAGCGAAACCAAAGCCCCAAACTATAGATCTGGTCCCTTAGGACTGAAATACCACGTAAAGTTGCTAGCTTTACGTCCATGCATGGCATCAAGAGGGCAAAAACACTCAAATAAGGCTTATCAAGAGACCTAGGGCATGAAGGAGGGCCAAGACTTGATAAAGTTGGCAACTTTAAGTCCATAGAGGCCATGTTGTGTCTAGATATGGAACCATGGCTTCATAACATGCTCAAATCCAATAATGGTCCCAAAATAAGCTAATAATGGCCATAACTTTCAAAAGAAGAGATCTAGAAAAAAGGATGATCAAGATAACAACTTTATACCTCCAAGTGGATGCAACAACACTGAAAATCTCGGATCTAAAGCTTCTCCCTTCAACTTTGCACCACCAACTTCAAGCTCCTTCAAGAAAAGCACCATAGAATACTCTTTAAGCTCACACACACTCAAAATGGGGAAAGTGGCACGATTAGGGTTTTCTCTAGACTGAGGGGACGATAAGGGAGGTCATCAATGAAAGTTAAGGCCTTTAAATAGGGTTAAAACCCTAAAATTAGGGTTTTCATGTTCAGCCTTCAACTCGTCTAGCTGGGGCCTTCCAACTCGTCGAGAAGACATTGAAAGATACGCGGACATTAAATACTCTACACGATGAGTTGGAGCCTTCCAACTCGTCGAGTTTCCCTGAAAATATAAATATCAAGCTTTAAATTCCTACCTGAAGATTGGGATGTTACATAATTAATTGCTATATGTGCTTATGTGAAAAGATAATATGTGTTAGATGAAATGTTATAAAAAATTTATATGATTTATATTGCATATGTATTTCTATAAACATTATACATTGGGTAACGAAGGGTAGTGAAAGATGTCATAATACCATGAAAGATAGGATGTCATAGTGTATAAGCAAAGATAGGATTCCACAACTTTAGGAATGGTACTAGTGTACCAACGATGTAGTCACTTAGCAAAACATAGGTGACAACCACCAGACTAAATGATGATAGTCCCGTAGAACACTGGAAGCTATGGAATTAGTGCCTATTAGATAGATATTGACAGCTATGGACTTAGTGCCTATTAGATAAACACCGACATCGATGGACTTCGTGCCTAAACACTGGCAATGATGGACTTCACGCCTATTCCTTAGGATAAATACTTAAGGAAGAATAAATAGTAAAACGGGGATGAGTAATTCGGTTAATTGTTTGATAATTAAACACATTAACTATATTTTTATGGATTGAAAACCTTATGTACTCACCAGGTTTCTCAACCTGACTCACTCAGTTTTTTTGTATCAAAGGAAGCAGTACAAAGTTACATGCATGATGAGAGATTTAAGGAGATGTAGATTGTTAGACTGAGATATTGTAAGTCCCATTTATGCTTATGATTTGTATCAGTTATGACATCCCAAGATTTCATAAAGTAATGAAAACTATTTTTTCGGAAATACTGTTACGGGACCAAATTCCGCATTTCATAAATAAACTCTGTTTTAAAGCATAAACAAAAAAAAATTTTAAATGGTCGTAAATTTGGGGATGTCACATAAGAGGTTGCATCGTGTAAAATAGTTGTTGTATTTGTTGATGGAAAATTGTTAGGGCCGGGGCGGAGATTGAAGACAGGTCCATTTGGTAAATGTGACAACCGGCTATTTTGGGTCAACAAAAGTCAAGGAAGTTAAACAAAAGTCAAATAGATAAGTTTTAAAGTAGGAAATTATGCCGTGCTTAAGAGTTTTTGGTTTTGGGAATCAAAACTCATGAGATTTCGGTTGTGATGGACTGAAATCTCATGCCATGGTCGAATTCATGTTAAGACCGAAATCATCATTTAGAACCGAGATCACATGCGAGACCGAAATCCTCCTAGGCCGAAATCCCTCTAGACCGAAGACCTTGGTTCTCAGTTTCACTAGGACCGAAATCAAGGTGATTTTGGTGAAGATAGGCTGAAATCACTAGTTTTAGACGGTGGTGCTTTTTCGAATGTGATATAATCCACAACCCAATGCAAACATTACATCACTCATACACCTCCTTATATATATTTGGCCGAAATCATCCCTTCCCATTTCTCATTTACACTTCAAAAACTCTCCCAATTTGCTCTCAAATAAACGAGTTCAACTTAGTACATCTTCAAGTCTTCAAACAGTTTCCCAGAATCATCTTCAAATATTCCCAGGACTCTAAATCTTCAAGATAGTTCTTAGGAATTATTGATACGAAAACCTTCACGTATTTTAACTTGAAGAACATCCATATCACTTCGTTATCCAGCCAAGAACACACTCGGGGTGAGTTCATACCCCCACATTTTTCGATATTTTCAATGTTTTAGGGGGGGGGGGGGGGGGAATACAAGTAAAACACAAGAAAACTTGTGTTAAAAATACAAAATGGTTAATTACATTTTCTTACCATTTATACAAAGATGCTAAATTTATGGAATAGCTTTATTTCCAAATTTGTGAAACATATGCATACAAGGTTTTGATTAAAAACCCAACACTACGAAAAACAAAGTACAAATACACTATGTTATTCTACAAATATGTTATTCTACAAATACACTACTAATACATTTGGTTTACGGGGCTAGCTTATATTCAACCCGTTTTATTTAATAATAAAACTACATTACACTATTTTACAGTACAACTGGTAGTTCCAAGAACATACATTCAAAGGGTTTTACACAGATACAACTACAGTACATTATTTTCAAGTATAGTACAACTTACATTTCTGGAAACTTACATTCGAATGGTTTTATAAATATTAAAACTACATTATACTACGTCCGAGTGTAACAATACTTATACATTTTCGGTCTTAGGGTATCTGAGACTACATTACCTTTAAAAGAAAATATTGTATTTTCCGGAGAACACTCTTTCATCTTACAAGGAAAAATGCCAGATTTTTCTCATATCAACGCTTATGAACTCACCAAATTATTTGTTTATATTTTTTTCAAAACTACTTGTATTCTCAGGAAACCAGTAAACATGTACTCATAAATATTTTGCAGATGGGGCGTGGCAGCGTCGCATCACGTATTTTTGGCACATGTATTTGGAAATCAAACAAACAATGATTCGAATACAATGTAAAAACTTTTAAATTATCAATATAATGGTTGTAATGCTTTGATATCTATTATTCAATTGTTATGCTACTCTACATGAAGTCATCCACCCCCAGACGTTTCCGCCGTTTTTCTCAGTTTGGGGGTGTGACAGTAAACCAACGGTTCAATTGGACGAACATTTTCACGTAACTTGATACGAATGGTAAATTGAGGGTTGTTTGGATTCATTTTTGGAATACAAAGGTTTCAAAGGCTGTATAAAATGAAAGTAGTTTGTGTGTGAAAAATATAAAACAGATAAGTTGTATTTACAGTGGTTTCTTGAAAAAAAATAAGAAATTCTAGCCGTTGGCAACCGCTACTTCTCCATTTTCCATGCGGCAAATCCATAACACGAACCACACTTACCGCATTTTTGTGGGGAATCGGTAGGGTGTTTACCGCATACCGCACTTTACCGGGGTATGTAGTAAACGATGCACCATGTGGTCTTATTGAAAGAAGATAATAATTAAGTAAAAGGTTTATTATAAATAAGAAGATAATAATTATCAAAAACTCATTGATATTGACAAAAGAATTATTGTCACTATAGTCCAACTAACTTGCTATTCTTGTTTTAAAAGCTCTTATTTTTTAATTTTTTTTTTTGGCTTTCTAAGGGCAACAAGTTGTGTTTTACCAGCTAATTTGGGTAAGGAACCTATTATAACCGGTTAATAGAATAAAAATTACTAATATGTAGCCTCGTCAGCAACCCTTGGCGCCTAGTAAATGAGCAATTGATCTAGTGGGCTTGCTTGCTTTTATTCAGTCTAGGAGTTTTTTACTATGTTATTCGGTTCTTCCCTATTTTGACCCGTCTTCTACCTTCATTATGGATCTAGGGTTTTAATTTTCCCGTTATGTTTTGCGTTAACAACTTAGAATTTTCTTGAATCTTGATTCGAGGAGGGTCCTTTATGTGTAAATAAGCCAACTTTCTTTTATTTTGAAAACTCATATTTGCTTATGAGCAAAACCTAATTTGATGCATCTATCACTATGGAAACCAATTTCTTATTGTACCTCATTAATCTTGGACAAGAAAAGCAAAAAAGAAAAATGGTCCCTCTGATCATAATTCATCAGATGAAAACAAGAAAAGCCCATCAGTTATTCGAATATTACAAGAACATTAACTTAGATAAGTTTTATAAGAAGCTTCAAAAGATAGATCCCTTATTAAATTCAAAGATATCGACTTTGAATCTGCAGTCAACAACAACACTCAAGATCAAAACAACTTCGAAAGATTCGATCTCTTGCAAAACTCGAAACCCAAAAGGAATTCCTTTGAGCAACATCCCTCGTTGTTAAGTGGACATTTGAAACCGAAGATTCCAGTCCTGATTTCCATTAATCGTTCAATAAATTTCTCACCATGTATCCAAAGTACCAATCATCGGGAAAAATCGATCATCTAAGGTTAGATGATCACTCCCATTTCTCAGAATCCATCTCAAAACTCAAAAGTCTTTCTCGATTAATATGGATTTGGTTTTATTCCCTTTTCTTCAAATGGTTCATTACTGGGAATTGTTGACATTCAATTTATCGGAAATCACCTTGTACCGTAAAGCACCCACGCCTTGTACGACAACCCTAAAAAAAGAACAGTCAAACACGGTATCAAAATCACTATCATGGATCATTTAAACACCCTGAAGAGCGAATATGGACTAATTGTAAAAGTCGAGTCTCCGCGTTCAAACTTCTCGCTGAATCTTTGTAATGTCCCAAAAATGAAGACCAAAAATTTCATTTTTAAATTAATAAAATTGTAATCCAAAACATCATCATGAAACCAAGGTGGAACAAAGTGTATAAATACATCATAAAATATCAGAGTAAATCACAAATTGTTGAATAATGTGGTGTGTGCTCTGCAATCATCCCGAGCTTTTCCCTTCCGAACCAGAAGTACCTGAAACATAAACTGAAAACCGTAAGCACAAAGCTTAGTAAGTTCCCCAAACTAACACATACCATACATAATAAACACATACTGGGCCCTGCTCGGCATCGGGCCTTGCTCGGTATACAGATCTGTCCGTCATCCGGCCCCGCCTGGCATCGAGCCCCGCCCGGTATACATATTAACATACAAATATATAATCATATGAACACATGCGATAATCACAAAGACAATAGCATACAATACTGTCATCGGGCCCCACCCGACTTCGAGCCTTGCCCGGTAAGCATACAATCACATAACACATGGAAGAGTCACGCAAAAATCTAGCACCTTAATATAGTAAACCATGGGCCGTCATTGGCGCCTTCGACCCGCTAAACACAGTGAGGAAACTCACCTCAAACTGCTGAATCACTCAGATAAATCTTTGCGTGCTGGTCCGACAAATCCCCGCGCTTTCAATTCCAATAACATCAAATTATTAATTGGATCCCAATCCATAACCACCAGTCTAATCTATTGAGCCCATAAACAGGGCAAAAGACCATTTTACCCTTTATCTAGCTTGGCCCAAGACCAAGGCCCAATTCAAGAACTATGAAGGCCCAAATTCTAATTGGCAACCCAAGGCCCAAATATGGCCCGATCTTCCAAATTGGGCCCAACCCCACCATGGGCCTAAAATGCAAGGAAGCCCAACATGGTAGTCCAAAGTCCAAGACAAAAGTCTGATGATCCAATAATTCCCAAACAATGGAAGCCCAAACATTGGCCCAATACCAAAAACGTCAAGTCCAAGGCCCATCTGCTGAGTACGTGGGCCTTACTCAGCTCGTACGCTTAGCGTACTCCATCTGGGGCTAGTACGCGCATCGTACTAGCTGGGTATGCCCTGCGTACTCCAGAGTGTGCCATTTCACTACATTAAGCACTTAACCCGCTAAATCCTTCATCCAAACTCTCAAATCTTGTCCCTAAAGATGACTTATCACGTAAACTTGCCAACTCTATGTGCATGCATGGATTAATCGGGCTCAAGAGCTTAAAAAGAGCTTAAAAAAGGTCTTAACACATGCATGGATCAAGATACACCATAAATCTTGCATTTTTATGCATAAGGGACCCTTAAACCGTCCAGATCTACAGGCTAAGCTTCTGAAACAACGTTTAGTCACATGGACCAACCAAAAGGGACCAAAATAAGCCATAAACAAACCCAAACTAGATCTACACAAGGAGTTATCAAGCTAAGAACTTTATACCTTAAATGGCTCGAAATGAAGATGCTAACTCTGGATCTCTAAGATCCACTCCAAGGAATGAGTCTTTAATCTCCTTCTACCACTTCAAAATGTACAAGAACACACCAAAATTCTTCACAAGAGATCAAAAGCACCAAACAAAGGCTAAGGGCGAGATTAAGGTTTAGAAGATATGCAGGATGGTCTAAAATCGCCAAGAGGTGAGTTTAAGATGCTTAAATAGGGCACAAACTCTAAATTTAGGGGTTGTCCCAGGCCTATGTACGCCCAGTGTACGTGGATAGGATTCGTGATCATCAGAAGGCTAGTACGCTAAGCATACTAGCAAAGGACCATATTAAAAACAATTTAACATAAGGGGCTAAAAGAAGAACTTACCCAAACTACAATGTTACAGTTCTCCCCCACTTGAATTAGACTTTATCCTCGAAGTCCACTGCTCCAAATAACTCTAGGTAGCGCTCCCTCATCTCATCCTCTGACTCCCATGTCCATTCTGAACCCTTGCGATGCTGTCACTGGACTTTGACCAACTCAACAACCTTGTTACTCAAGGTTTTCGTCTTCCAGTCAAGAATCACTACCGACCTCTCAATATAATTCAGCCGGTCATCCATCTGAATATCTTACAATGGAACCACTGCGAAATCATCAACTAAAAACTTCCGCAACTGAGAGGCGTGGAACGTGTTATGGATCTGACTGAGCTCCTCGGGAAGATCCAAGCGATATGCAACCCTGCCCACCCGAGCTAAAACCCTAAAAGGACCGATGTACCTGGGGCCCAACTTGCCCTTCTTTCTAACTCGGATGACACATTTCCAAGGTGACACCTTCAAGAGTAGGGATGAGATTTAGAATCGGAAAACCAGACTGGAACCGGAACCGGAACCGTTAGAACCGGAATATATAGAACCGATATCGGTCCCAGGTTTAAAAATTGATTATATCCGGGTTTGGTTCCCTCGGGTTCGGGTAAACCAGGTCTAAGAACCAGAACCGGTGTTAGGAAACGAAACCACTTTTAGGGCCCGGAACCGTTTTTTGTGAAACGTTTAAAAGATGCATATCTTATTCATTTCAAGTCGGATTGACATGCGGTTTTTTCCAACGTGTCATTTACAGTTTGTACATAATTTTAGACTATAAATTTGCCAATTTTAGTTTTATATTCATTGACTTAATGTCCCCCAAAAGTCGAGATATCAAAGCTGAAAGTTTTTAGTTTTTCAGTTTTTTTGTATTCTATGAAAATTTTAAAACATGCATATCTAATTCGTTTAAAGTCGGCTTGACATGCGATTTTTTCAAGCTTGTAGTTTAGAGTTTGTACATGATTTTATACTATAAATTTGACATTTTTGGTTTTATATTCCTTGACATATAGTCCCCCGAAGTCGAGATATCAAAGTTGAAAGTTTTCAGTTTTTAAGCTTTTTTGTATTTTGTGAAAATTTTAAAACATGCATATCTGATTCGTTTGAAGTCGGATTGACATGAGGTTTTTTCCAACTTGTATTTTAGAGTTTTTACATGAGTTTAGACTATAATTTTGTCATTTTTGGTTTAATATTCATTGATTTACAGTCCCCCGAAGTTGGGATATCAAAGCTGAAAGTTTTTAATTTTTCAGCTATTTGTTTTTGTACTTTGTATTATGTGAAAATGTTAACACATACATATCTCATTCGTTTAAAGTCGGATTGACATGCGTTTTTTTTTTCAGAGTGTATTTTAGAGTTTATGCATGATTTTAGAATATAATTTTGTCAATTTTGGTTTCATATCAATGAGTAACAATCCCCCAAAGTCGGGATATCAATATGAAAATTTCAAAGTTCAACCCACTATGTAGTAAGCAATTACCAAAAAATTCTGGTTTTTCTGGGTTTTCCGGTTCTAAACCCACTTTATCCGGTTCCAACCTACCCACTTTGATGTTTCTGGGTTTTTCGGTTCTAGACCCACTTTACCCGGTACCTTACCCGAAACCGAACCGGAACCAGTTCCTATATACCAGTCCAGTTTCTGATTCTACAAAATCCTGTTAACCGGTTCTGGGTTTTCCGGGTCTGGGTCCATCCTATCCGGGTTTGGACCCACTTTCATCCCTATTCAGGAGAACCATGTCCCCCACCTGAAACTCTAAATCTGATCGGCGTGTGTCGGCATAACTCTTCTACCGACTCTGAGCTGACTGGAGTCTACTCCGAACCTGCTGTATCAAATCGGTGGTCTTGAGTACCACCTCGACACTTCCCATGACTCGTTGACCGACCTCACCCCAACAAATTGGGGTCCCACATTTCCTCCCATAAGACATCTCAAAAGGAGGTCGATCGATGTTTGCGTGATAGTTGTTGATATACAAAAATTCCGCTAACGGAAGATACGTATCCCAACTCCCACCGAAGTCCAAAACACACGCCCGAAACATATCCTCCACGGTCTGAATGGTCCGCTCGCTCTGACTGTCATTCTGCGGATGGAATGTCGTGCTGAAATGGAGACGAGTACCCAACTCGTCATGGAAGCTCTTCCAAAACCTGGAAGTAAACCGGACATACCTGTCCGAAACCACCGAAACTGACACCACATGTCGTGCTACAACCTCCCTAATGTATACCTCAACCAATTTCTCCGCAAAAATACTCTCCTGGATCGGGATAAAATACGCTCTTGGTCAATCGATCCACGATGACCCAAATTGAATCCACTCCGCACGAAGTCCGAGGCAACTTTATGATGAAATCCATGGTAATCTCTTCCCATTTCCAAACAGGAATATCCAACGGCTGCCCAAACGGGAATATCCAACGGATGCATCTTACCGTAAGGTCGTTGATGCTCGGCCTTGATTTTCCTGCAAGTCAAGCACCACTCCATGTACCAGGCTACATCCCGCTTCATGCAGGGCTACCAATAATCAGTATGAAGATCTCGATACATCTTCGTCGCCCCGGGAATGAATGGAGAATCTCGATTTGTGCGCCTCCTCCATCAGAACCTGATACAGACCGCCCCTATACGGAACCCATACCCTCCGATGAAGAGTCAATAATCCAAAACTATCATAATCAAAGGAAGCCACCTGAACCACAATGCACTCAATATTTCAATGCTCTTCTTTCATAGCCCCGACCTGAGCCTCACGAATCTACTCCAACAGTGGAGTAATCACAGTCATCATCAAACAAATATCCTTGATCGGAGCCGCGACCGACTTGCGGCTGAGAGCATCGGCCACCACATTGGCCTTCCCCGGATGGTAATGGATCTCACAATCATAATCCTTCACCACATCCAACCACCAGCGCTGCCTCATATTCAGATTTGGCTGATCCATCAGATACCTCAGGCCCTTGTGATCCGTGTAAATAGTACATCGGACCCCATAGAGGTAATGTCTCCAAATATTGTGGACGAAAACCATGGCCCCCGGCTCTAAATCATGCCTCGGATAATTCGCCTCATGAGGCTTCAACTGCTTCGAAGCGTCACCATACTGAAAATAGACCATATAAACCATCAGAATATGCATCAAAATATATATATCGAGGAATCTGATACTCTATAAGCTTCCTGCTTTCATCGCAACTCTCCTTGACTCGAGTACGAATCCTCTGCTTCCAATAGTACGGACCCATACTACCTTCCACATCTATCCATACTTTCCTCAAGGATTGTCTTGAATTGTCCAAGTCACTCCTTATCCGAACAACAATCCCACAAAACAAGGCTCCCAACTCTAAATCTCTTCCTAGGTTTTCCTAGGGTAACCGCCACACCACTCTCTGCCATCAGCTGCAGAAGGAACTCCCGCTAACTCCCTCTAACTAGTTCACGAATATAAATACATATCACTAAAACCAGATAATTCTTCGAATGAGAGATCTCACATGACAACGGTTGGACTCAAACAAGAGTTGCGCAATAGAGTTAAAACCTAAGCTTCTGAAATTGTTTAGTCTCAACAATACATAACTTAACATATTCGCTTATTAGTTAGATGATGTTAGTGTGAACTCCTAAAAAGCACAAAGTAAGCAACATTAGAGCCTTGAGTAATCGGAATCAGGCATAACCTAATCAGGCCATCCTATCACTAACTGATCAGCACTAGCGTGCAATTCTACAAGCTCATACAATAGGCATCTCTCCTAGCATTCTATCATGCAAACATTGAGTAGATCCTTAGCCCAAGCGAGCATGTGATTCACAAATCAAATCATATCATATAACATGTATGGGTATTTTGGGAAAACTTACTTGAGCTCGGTCGATTGCATGAACCACACCCTTTTCTTGTATTAGAAAACCCTTTTATAAACATTTCTTTTTTGATAAATTTTACCAAATCCTCAGTTTGAGTTCAGACACACACGAGAGTATGTCTGAATCCCTCAAACTAAGGCTCTGATACTAACTTGTAATGTCCCAAAAATTAAGACCAAAAATTTCATTTTTAAATTAATAAATTTGTAATCGAAAACATCATCATGAAAACAAGGTGGAACAAAGTGTATCAATACATCATAAAATATCAGAGTAAATCACAAATTACAGAATAATGTGGTGTGTGTTCTGCAATCATCCCGATCTCTTCCCCTTCAAATCAGAAGTACCTGAAACATAAACTGAAAACTGTAAGCACAAAGCTTAGTGAGTTACCTAAACTACCACATACCATACATATTAAACACATACTGGGCCCTTCCGGGCATCGTGTCCCGCCCGGCATCGAGCCCCGCTCGGTATACATATATGTCTGTCATCAGGCACCGCCTTGCATCAAGCCCCACCGTTATATATATTAACATACAAACATACAATCATACGAACACATGTGATAATCAAAAAGACAATAGCATACAATACTGTCATCGTGCACCACCCGACATCGAGCCTTACCCGGTAAGCATACAATCACATAACACATGCAAGAGTCACGCAAAAATCTAGCACCTTAATATAGTAAACCATTGGCCGTCATTGGTGCCTTCGTCCCGCTAAACACAGTGAGGAAACTCACCTCAAACTGCTGAATTACTCAGATAAATCTCTGCCTGCTGGTCTGACAAATCCCCGCGCTATCAATACCAATAACATCCAATTATTAATTGGATCCCAATCCATCACCACCATTCGAATATATTGGGTTCATAACCACGACAAAAGACCATTTTACCCTTTATCTAGCTAGGTCCAAGGCCAAGGCCCAATTCAACTACTATGATGGTCCAAATTCTACTTGGCAACCCAAGGCCCAAATATGGCCCAATCTTCCAAATTGGACCCAAACCCATCATGGGCCTAAAATCCAAGGAAGCCCAACATGCTAGTCCAAAGTCCAAGATAAAATACCGATGATACAATAAGGCCCAAATAATGGAAGCCCAAACATCGGCCCAATACGGAAAACGACAAGTCCAAGGCCTATTTGCTGATTATGCAGGGCGTACTCAGCTCGTACGCTTAGCGTACTCCTACTGGGGTTAGTACGTGCAACGTACCAGCTGGGTACGCCCTGCGTACTCCCCAGTATGCCATTTCACTCCATTAAGCACTTAACCTGCTAAGTCCTTCATCCAAACTCTCTAATCTTGTCCCTAAAGATGACTTATCACGTAAAGTTGGCATCTTTACATGCATGCATGGCTTAATGGGGCTCAAGAGCTCAAAAAGAGCTTAACAAAGGTCTTAAAACATGCATGGGTCAAGATACACCATAAAGCTTTCATTTTTATGCATAAGGGACCCTTCAAACGTCTAGATTTAAGGGCTAAGCTTCTGAAACAACCTTTACTCACAAGGTCTAACCAAAAGGGACCAAAATAAGCCATAAACAAACCCAAACTAGATCTACACAAGGAGTTGTCAAGCTAAGAACTTTATACCTCAAATGGCTCGAAATTAAGATACTAACTCTGAATCTCTAAGCTCCACTCCAAAGAATGAGTCTTTAATCTCCTTCTACCATTCAAAATGCACAAAAACACACCAAAAATTCTTCACAAGTGCTCAAAAGCACCAAAAAAGGCTAAGGGCGAGATTAGGGTTTAGAAGATATGGAGGCTGGTCCAAAATGGCTAAGAGGTGAGTTTAAGATGATTAAATAGGGCACAAACCCTAAAAATTAGGGGTTGTCCCAGGCCTGCGTACATCATCCGTATTCCACATATGCGCAGCGTACGTGGATGGGATCCGCGATCATCAGGAGGATAGTATGCTAAGCGTACTCATAGAGTACGCCCGCATACTAGCAAAGGACCATATTGAAAACAATTTAACTTAAGGGGCTAAAATAGGAACTTACCCAAACTAGAATGTTACAATCTTACCATTTTCACACAAGCAAAATGTAATTCCCCGTTCCTGGTACGCATTTAATTTATTAATATATTCATTTTGTAAGAGCTACTCGACGAGTTCATAGCCCTAACTCGTCGAGTAGATGCCACCTTGGTCGCGGGGTTTAAGTGGTCTACTCGACGAGTCCTAGCCTGGACTCGGCGAGTAGGTCCATCAGGAGGAAACCCTAATCTTCAGGGTTTACACCTTATTTAAGCATCATATCTGGCCTCCACCCCAGCCTCCATCACCTCCAAAACCTATTATCGAAACCCTAGTCCACCTTGAGTGATTTAGAGCTTGTTCTTGCCATTTTTGAGTGTTGGTGTGCATTTTGAAGCTTGTGGAAGGAGAAGAAGATAGAAGGTTCAAAGAGGAAGAAGTAGATCCAGGAGCTACACTTCATTCACTGCATTTTTTGGTAATCAAGTTTCCAACTTGACCATTCTTCTCTTAGATCTATTTGTTCCAATTTTATGAAGGTTTTGGTTCTAGAACCTTGTTCCTTTGGGTTGGGATGTCCCAAGTGGCTTATATCCCATATCTTGGATCTAGGAAGGGTTCCATGGCATAAAGGGGCAAACTTTATGACAATGGAAGCCCCATGCAAGCATATAAGCAAGTTCATGGCCTTTTTATCCCTAAAAGACCATGCATGGAAGGAAAGATCGGAACTTTATGTGTCCATCATATGTTAAAACCATAGATCTAGGTTTGTATGAGTGGATTTGAGATTCTAAGGATTTTTGGACATGATCCATGTCCTAAAGGAATTAGGGTTTTGTGTAAACCCATTAAGAAGAGTTATGAACAGGTAAAGTTGGAAACTTTTCCCTTAGAATGGCCTTTCCAGTGAACAAACGAACTAAGGAACATAGATCTGAATGGTAGGAGCTTAATTCATTAATATGGCCCAATCAGACAGGGAAACTCGCCGAGTCCAGGGAAGGAGTCGACAAGTCGAAGCGGGTTGTCCCGATTGTTATGACAGCAAGAACTCAATGAGTCGGTTAAGGGACTCGACGAGTTGACTCAGTTGACCACGGGTTTAAGCAATCAAGGACTTGCCGAGTTGGGAGATAACTCGAAGAGTTGGCTTGACTAGGAGTTGACCTTGACTTTGACTTTGACTTTGACCAGGGGTAAAATGGTCATTTTACCCTAAGAGAGGATTAGCAGATTCTGATTAAGTGTTATTATGGAATTGATAGTCGGAGAGTTGCCGGAGCAGCAGACAGGGATTCCTCGCTCGAGTTTTCAGCACCTAGTCTTGTGAGGTGCGTTTCCTTCAGTAGGAACGGGTCTACGGCACCAAGGCCGGTCCGTATAAGTGATATGTAGTATCTTAGAGTGGGCGGCCCCCGAAGCTTATAGTAGTTTAGAGTGGGCAGGGCCCGATGATTATAATATTATTTGAGTATAGATATGTGATTGATTGGTAGATGTACTTGTTGTCTGTGTGATACTTGTATGCATGTTGGTAGCGGAGTGTGGGCGGGGCCCGAATCTCCTAGACAACGGAGTGTGGGCGGGGACCGAATCTCCTAGATAGCGGAGTGTGGGAGGGGGGGCGAATCTCCAAGATAGCGGAGTGTGGGCGGGGCCCGAACCTCCTAGATAGCGGAGTGTGGGCGGGGCCCGAATCTCCTAGACAGCGGAGTGTGGGCTCGGCCCGAATCTCCATGAGAGTGGGCGGGGCCCGTATCTCCTAGTTGCATGTTATTTGTATGGTATGTGGTAGTTTGGGGAACTCACTAAGCTTCGTGCTTACAGTTTTCAGTTTTGGTTTCAGGTACTTCCACTAGCAAAGGGAAGGGATCGGGATGATTGCATGGCACACACCACAGTCTTCAGCATGGGAGTATTACTCTGGTATTTTGTGTAACGACCCAATTTTCTAGTCCAAAAATTTCTTTTTGATTAACTGACTCATAAAAACATTCATAAGAAAATACTGTGAAAACACGTCATCTCATAAAACAAAGCATCATGTCTGAAAACCCAAGTCATAAAATAATACATATCAAAGTACAATCCCAGAAAGCTCCATGCAGAAATCATGTGTGTATGTGTGTGATGCGATGCTACGCCGCCGGCTCCTTCCCCTTAGACGAAGAGGTACTTGAAACCAAAACCGAAACCGTAAGCACAAAGCTTAGTGAGTTCCCCTATCATACCACATACCATACAATAACCTCGGTATCTTTCAACCAGTAATCATCGTCGGTATCTTCCAACCGGGAATCATCATCGATATCTTTCAACCGGTAATCATCATCGGTATCTTTCAACCGGTAATCATCATCGGTATCTTTCAACCGGTAATCATCATCGGTATCTTTCAACCGGTAACTATCATCGGTATCTTTCAACCGGTAACTGGGGACTATTCCACCCCCTACCCCTAGCATACAACAACAAGATATAAACATACAGTCAGGCATATCCGGGTACTGACCTACCCTTTGGTCCTAAGGACGGCTATCAGGGAAACCAATCCCTATCATACACGTAACATGTCATACAAATAGAACTCATGACCAAAGCATGTAACCAGACCAAGATAATTATCACAAAGACAATCATCTTCTAAATACTCCTCTTTGGTGGGCCGGCATTGTGGCCTTAGACCCACCCCTACTGGAAGGTAACTCACCTCATACGAGAAACTGCTGATAAGCTGTGCGGGAAACCTCCGTCCGCTGCTGTTCCGGAAATCCTCCGGCTACAATCCCCACAAAACACTCAGTTAGAAACATATATCTACTCTTAGGGTAAAATGACCATTTTACCCCTAACCAAGTCCAAGTCAAAGTCAACTTCCAGTTGACCCGACTCGCCGAGTTGGGCCGTCAACTCGTCGAGTCCCTTCCCTTTACTCGACCTTATCCACGACTCGACTCGTCGAGTTTGGCAATGACTCGACGAGTTCCCCTTCCTTACGAACATCAATGAACCTTCATCCGACTCGCCGAGTCGGACGAACACTCGCCGATTTCACCTTCAACTGATGAACAAGTCCTGACCTTGACTCGCCGAGTTGTATGAACAACTCGTCGAGTTCATCCTCAAACATAAGGAGATTGCCTTGGACTTGCCGAGTCTGTTCTAGCACTCGTCGAGTCCTATTAACTCCAGGTCTAAAATTAAGTCCAATGCGTTGGGTCACTCTTTCTGTCCTGCTACAACCCTTCTAACACCCAACTGAGTCCTTTTGACCCTCAACAGATATGGGACTCAAAGCCTTGGACTCGTCGAGTCCCAAGAACGGACTCGCCGAGTCGATAACATCCACACCCTAAATCCTCGATTTCTGATGTACAACACTTGACCAAATGATAGATCCAAGCCCCTAAGCTCGATCTAGCACGTAAAGTTACGAACTTTACGTGCATGCATGGGACTTTTGAGCCAAAAAGGCTCTAAAATGGCTCTTATGTTGCATGGGGCCTTCCTTGAGTGCAAAAGCAACCCAAATCTGCCTTATGACCCCTCCCAAATCTGCCTTATGACCCCCAACCATGTTTGCAATCATGGTTGGCTGCCTCAAATGGCTTAAAAAGCCCTAAATCTTCCCCAAAAAGGGATCTAACAAACAAGCAAGCAAGGTACAGACTTTATACCTTTCAAAGACTACAAATGATGAACCAAACGCGAATCCTTCAGTATCCTCTTGATCCTTCTATGCTCTTCCTTCTTCCTTGAGGTCAAAACCCACAAAAATCACTCAAAAGCCTTAGATCTTGCACCAAAACACTTAGGGTTTGCTATGGAGGGTTTCTGGGAGCATAAAGGGGCGATGGAGGCTGCATAAGGTTGTTTAAATAGGGTGCAAACCCTCAGATTAGGGTTTTGTCCAGTCAGAGCCTACTCGTCGAGTCCGGGACCCGACTCGACGAGTCCATCACTTAAATCCCGCTTCTCATCCCGCTTCTACTCGGCGAGTTGGGCCTTCAACTCGCCGAGTCCCAGGCCAAAAATGCAAAATCACTGAAATAAAATACATACCAAGAATCGCGTGCTACATTTTGATATGAGATTTTGGCACGTGATAGATATTATGATACATGATACACGATTTTATTTATGAGTATGGAAGATTTATGGTTTTAATAATAATTTGAAAACGAAATTTTTGGACCGTATTTTTGGAATGTTTCACAAAAAACTTCTCACCATGTTCGATCATGAAAGTGTGGCATATGACATGCAGAGCCTGTTTCAATGACATGACATATGATTTGTTGATTAGTAAGAGGTTTACTGGGTGACCCCTTTATTTATGAGCAAAGAGACCTTTTAGAACCGTAGTTGTCAAGATTTTGCCCCTCTAGAAAGCAAAAAATAAATAAATAAATAAATAAAAATACATGATAGACCTTTTTAAAATAGAAACGATAAGTTTGTTGGATTACGGTGACGATAACTAGCTAATAAACTAGTTGAAATATATAAAACAACATAAAATAACATATAAAAGATTTAGTTTTTTTTATATAATTAATAAAGAATATATTTGTAAGAAGTTAAAAAAAAAACTCAATAAAATGGTTGACACGCTAATTTATATAGTTTAAAAAAAATTAACTTATAAACTATTTTTAGTTTATAATAACGAAAAAAAACTTAAAAAACAAACATCTTTCTATTAACATTTATAGCATTTGATATGTAGGTAAACTGCATTATTTGTTAATTTATACACATTACTTTTAATTTAAATTATAGTCTTTTATTTTATTTTAGTTTTGTTTTTTCTAATGGCCGCTAATCTAACCTGAATTATACATTTGTTTTAAGCGAGACTAAAATCCACAGGAAAAATCTATCTTTAACTTCTGATATTTTTAGACTATAAACTTTTTGGTACGTCGTATTACATTATTATTCCATTGTAACACTAAAAACAATTCGTTGATATTAAAATTGAAATAATATATTTTTTCCCTGGACAAATGGAATTTTTATGTTGGAACTAGAATCATGGTACATATGTTACAAAGAAGGTGCATGTATACAATGACCACATGAATGGATGCTTGATTGGCTCCATAATTTACGACCCGACCCTTTTCAATGCACCCACCCTATATACATATTCAATTAAATAACTTTTAAATCAAGAAAGTGAAGATTTTATTTGGTACGTGTGCAGTGTCAATTAGTTACTTATTTAATTAGAAAATAACTATGCATTCAAGTCATTTGATTTTATTCTCTTCATTTTCAGATATATTTTTATGACTATTTTAAGACATGTTTAATAAAAAAAACACTTATCTTTGAAGATCTAGATATCATATGATAGTGTGATTATGTGACAATGTTAAATATTCGTAGTAGTTTTAAGAATACATTTCCTTCCAATTTTAAGTTTATCTAACATATCATATATTTTAGATGATGAGACTAGTAGGAACTAGGAAAACCCCATTCCGACTTATGAATAAAGCTTCATCCCTATGCCTAAACTCATTGTTATCTTCTTCTTCTATTCTAATAAATAAAGATTTTTTTTGGCACATATTATACTCTTATTCATTTTGCCAAATATCATGTTGTGGTTATTTTAAATTAGTTAATTTTCCACATGTTATTTTATGGTTTTTTCCATTTTATTAAATTTCATATAATATTAAATGTAATAATTACAATAAATATATAAATAATTAAATATCAATTTCATTAATTCACTTTCCTTTTAATTTTAAATTTTCAAAATTAAAGCCTCATTAGATTTCTTTATTTATTTATCTAAGTTATTTGTTTAAATTATAAGAGAAAAAATACTTTAATTCTAATAATTGAATATTTTTTTATAAATTCAAACTTTATCAAATGTTTATAATTTCATATTTATTTTTTCTCTTAAACAAACATATGTAATACATGGGTCTTATCTATCCTAATAAATAAGAATGATTTTGCCAAATGTCCTTCTCTCATTCAATTGGCCACATGCCATTTTGTTATAATTTTGAGATATATTTATTTTCCACTTGTCAATTATTTCATTATTCATTTCCAATATATCATTAATTTATTTAGTTTCTATAAATTAAACCTACCATAATGACTATTAATTTCAAATTTGAAATTTGAAATTTCAATTTCAATTTCAAATAAATTTACAGTTTTAACTTTTGTATGTAACATTTTGTTATAATAACTCGTTTAGTATACGGGTCTGACAATTAAAACATAATTTTAATTTATTTATTTTTTGCATATTTCTATTTCTCATTATTTTTACTTATTTCATATTTCAAATTCAAATAAACTTCTCATTTAATCGATCCTATTTGACATTTTATTTTAATTAACCCGTATAATATACGGGTCTCACAACTAGTACTTAGTAAACTAATATATTATCTTGAAACGGGTTAATTTATAAAATTTGAGCAATGTTCTATTATGTTTATTGAAAAATAATAGGCATAAAGTCATAGACCATAATTCAAACTCGATGACACTTGCACGAATTGGAAAGGTTGACTAGTGACATTTGGTAATTGGTTTACAGCCGTTAACCATGCTCCTAAAAAATAATTATAAAGCTTAGTTACCAAGAAAAGGTTATTTTTGTCTTTTTCAAAATCATCTTCATATCTATCGTTTTACCAAAAGTTAAATAAAGATATGCATGCACTGGGTTTGAATTAGTTTGATTCTAAGCTTTAAATATCGATCATGTGTTTGCGTAGTATACGATATATAATTCAGTTGGTTAAAATTTTAGAGAATTTAATGTGATAAGTACATGTAGCCTATGACTTTCAACTGATATCCCGAATAGTTGTAAAATGTATTATCCTTTTGATCTCATAAGATCCATTTGTTACAAAAATGATGCTATCCGTTAAGTTATGATGTATGTTTTACTATTCTGGATCAATTTTGGCTTCCTAAAAACGGTTTCTTAATGAAGTATGCAGACAAAAGAAGATATCCATTGTGGTATCTTTACTTGATAACATCTTAACGACATTTTTACACAAAATAAAATGAGACAAAAGGGGATTGTTGAAACAAAGGGACAATGTTTTATAATTCCTACCGGTATGCAGAAAAAAAAAAAGTTCGAAACCCAACAGGAAAACGAAAACCAAAAAGTTGAACTGGTTTTGTGAGACCAACAATTTGTTTTTTGGTATCGTAAATAACCTCATTTTTAGGTTCGGTTCACTTTAGTTTTTGTCATAAACAAACTAATTGAAGATAACCACAATCCTACAGATGCAACAAAAGTAAAACCAATAAAATTGAAATAATCAATAAATCGGAAGCCGATGTTGTGGAACCTAAAAATCAATACCCAAGAAGATAACTCAGTTAATTAGTTGATCGATTCTCTATTGTGTTGATGATTTTAGTGCCACCATGTCATTTTATGTAATCGGAACTAACATGTGAGCTAAGGGACTTCATAATTTGTACTCTAATATATGTACGGGGTTGTGCGAAGTGCACACATATATAAGATCAAAATAGAAGTCAGTTCAACGACAAGTCAGGGGTTCGGGGGGCAGCACCCCTGGGTCCGGAGTTTCCAAAGGGGTAGTGCCCCTTTGGCGGGGTCTAGGGGCAGCGCCCCCTAGCGGGGTCCAAGGGACAGAGCCCTTGGCTGGGGTCCCGCTGAATACTCATTAAATTCCGAATTTCTTGGCTTGCTTCCAAAAGGTCTCCCAATTTTACATATGAGAACATAGTGAGAAATTCAAATTCTTGAGGGTGATTATGGTAAAACTAAAGAAACTCGTTAGTTTTGGGAACCTTAAATCCTCATTAAATTCCGGATTCTTGGCTTGCTTCCAAAGCAACCCATGACGGCCAACCCCTAAGAGAAACCCTAATCTCGTTTATTACAAATAAACGACTCTTCTTTTTGAGAAGGGATACACACACACGAAAATCATTAGCTCTCTTCTTCCTCGGACGGACATAAAATCCTTCGAGCAATTTAGTTTATGATTTATGTGCCTAGATTCGTAAGTGTCCTCTTCGATTATCCTAGACTGAATTTCTTGCAACCCAAGCATAGAGTAGAAATATCGGTTCGGAAAGTGTTCACACGATCTAAGGGGTATCCAGATCTCCAACATAAACCCTATTTTCTCCTACATCATATATCTTCAATAATTGTAACAAATAAATCTAAATAACTTCATTTGTTGGCTCAAAATGTAAAACGGTGAACAATTTCTTGAAGTATAAAGAAAGTGGAATGAAAAAGATATGAATATAAATTAAAATTGAAAAAATCACCTAAATAACTTTTAGAATTTCAAACATTTGATTATCATATTCACCTTTAGTTTTCTTCATCATATTTTTATCATTCATTTCTTTTTTTTATTGTAAGTAACCAAACATAACATAATCTTCTTATATAGACAAATATTTCATTTAAAAAAACAACTAATCAGTATAAGTTGAAAATGTGGAAGTTTCAAATAAATATTGTTCAAGATATATGATTTATCTTGAACCATAGTGAAGAATGTTAGCCAAAATTGATATTAGGTTGGAAGATTTTGTTTTGGATTGAAAATGCCTTATTCATCTCATAGGTTCCATATGATTCATGGCTTCGATGACTACTATGAGATTTGTTGTTGCCTCGACTCTTTGGACCACTCTACACCTTTCACTCTTATTTTGCTTTATCTATTTCTTTTTTACTGTGGTCCTGAAATTCAATAATAATTATAGTTTAGATGTATTTTTACTTTTTTATCCATAAAATTATTTAATAAACAGTATTTTATAAACAATAAACATATTCATTTTCAATTAGGTTTGTTGAAGTGGTTGAAAAGTCTTTAATAAGTGGCTAAAAATCGACTATTTTGGTCATGTGTGTCAAAATAAAATAGGTAGATTAAGGAACGAATTATGTTTTACGACAACTTTTCTTTTGGTAATAGTGACCAATTTTCAAGTTGGAAATTGGAATATGTTTTTTCTTGGGCTAGTGACTAGTAAAGACTGAACAACTGAACACAATATGGGGTTATTTTGGTCGAATGGGCTTAAATAGCACTCATTAAATTTTATAGGCAATAGAATCAATATATCTTTCTTACTAGCATTGCTAGTTACTACTTAGCACTACGTTTGTTTGTTTGGCCTTTCTTTTTTTTTTTCTTTTTTTTTTCAAAATAAAAATAGAAATAATAATGATTTAGTTTATTGTAGCTTGAGCTACAAATGACTTGCATACCACTGGACGGAATGATCCCGGATGACTGCTTTATGTTCATAAAATGTATAGCACTTGGTTGTTGACTTGATGGCAGGCTGCCATGGAGGCGTTAAAGAAGGAAAAATGAGCAGCTGCATAGAGACCGATTTTTTTATTATATATATATTATTAAAAAAAAAACTTATAATAACGATAATTTTTTTTTTCTTGCTCCTCTTGGGCCTTTGAGGATATTTAATTACTCGGAACCGACTCTGCTACCTGCTGCCTGGCGAGATAGTTAATATATCAAACCTATGTTATAAGAGCATTTCTAACGAGGGGCTTTTGAAATGGGCAATGATTAAGATTTTATAATATAACTAGGTTATAACTCATGTGTTATATGAGGTTGACAGTAAAAAACTTATATAGTAAAAAAATAATTCATTTAACTATATAATTGCAAACAAAAATTTGTATATAATAATTGATGTATATTGACAATTTTGTGAACGTTATGTTTAAATAATAATAAAAATACTCCCTCCGTTCCAATATTATTGTCCACAGACAAAAAACACACACATATTAAGAAAAGCATTAATTACCACTAACTTTATTTAATAAAATAACAATTTTGTCTTTACTTTGCATTTAATGTTCCATTAAATGCTTAGTTGGTTAAATAATAATGAGGGAGTATTTTGGTAAAAATGTTATTTATTTTTAGAAGTAGACTTTATTTTGGGACAAACCAAAAAGGAAAGATGGACAATAATTTTGGGACGGATGGAGTAGTTACTAAATTCAAATAATGTTATTTAATTCATGAATTATGAGAAAATAATAGTTTAATATGAAACATTTAAATTTTAGTATAACAACAGTTATATATGACGCAATGATCTAGTTATATATGATAACATCGTATGAGAAAATTGGAACCATAAGTCATTAACAAAGTAAACTAAGAGTGAAATTGAAACTATAAAAGTTCATTTTGGATTTAACAAAATCCTTTGTTGAATCTTATGATATATAGGTGCAAGTTTATTTTCTAACATATAATAGCATTTTTATCATAATCTTCTACTTTTTTCATTCTTTTTCTTGACATAGTATGAACATGGCAACTCTAAGGTAAGAAACTTGACTTCAAAAGTGAACATGTAGTAGTTTGATGTAAACACTTGAATTCAAGTTTCAGTACTCAAGTAGGCACTCAGACACAACTATAAACTATGTGGAGTAAAAAAACACAATGGAATTGACCATTATGCCCCCACTCATGTTGTATGTATCACCACACATCATTGTAAAAAAATTCTTCAACCGTCTATGTAATTCTGATTATTCAACACTTAAATAACAAACATCCAAACACCTTTCAATCATTTTCTTGCTTTTTTTTGTGCAGAAATAAATTGCAACAGAGGCATATTCTTTTGGAGGAGATGGTTACAAACCATCCAAGAGTACCAAAAAGTATACATTATGTTATTTCTTATTTTCTTTATTAATGTTATTTTCATCATAAGTATTATAGTGTTAAAAAATGAACATAAAGGGTACCTACAGTAAAGAAATACATAAACTAACATAATAGAGTAGTAGTTGAAGTTTTGTAAAGCAAATTAATTGCATGAAAATGGTGTCATACAACAAATCGATTAAAATACGTTGCTATTTCTTGCATTTGAACAAAAAGGTTATAAATGCAATAAATAGAAAAATGGCATAGCATGTTACAAAGTACAATGCATTAATAATAAAAATATATACAAAATATCAACATATGTTACAAATTTACAAAAATTGGTATGAAAATAAACAAAGAAACAAAAATAAGTAAAAAAAAAATTGCCACACATATAAAGACACAGTAAAATAAGGTAAAATGCTATTTCCAAATGGAAACTATCTTTATACAAATTAAAAGGTATGATGTTGACTTTATTGTGTACAAAATTACCTATATTGATGAAAACTATCTTTATACAAAAAAAATTGTGACAGTTATAAAATAACATATAAAAAAATAGTATTTTCTGATGTTTATAATATCACACTTTAAAATAGCAAGTAAAAGAAATAGAATTTTCTAAAATGAACCATGATTACCTTCTAAAAATTAAAGTGTATTTCTATTTCCGACGTAAATATACCTTCTAAGAGCTAAAATTATTAGTATTTTTACAAAAACAATTGCTTTTAATGTTAATTGAAGAACATGAACTATGATTACTCTTAGGGCTAAGATCTTCAACCCTAATCAAGATTTCGGGCCTTTCTCAGGATCCTGACCATTGTTATTTTTATTTGCTAACACTCTAAACGTTCATATTTCTATATCTTTTTTTTTCAGATGTGTAGAAATGGTCAATATGAGACTTATTCTCATCGAAGAATCGTTTCAACCATGCTTAAGACTCAGGAATACCAAGTCAAACAACGTGCATATGCTCATTCAAGAGGATCCCGAAAATATCTTATTGTTATTTAGTCTAGTCTATAAATACACCTGTAATATACACACCACACACACAATTATCTCTATTACTACATTTGTACTCGTATTATCTTCATCATTTATGTGACTTCTCATTGGAATCAATAAAAACAACAAGACAGGTGATCATTATCACCTCCTAAGGTTTTATGTCGGAGATCCTAAAAATGATCAAGGGCTTTCCTTGTAACTCACTTGTCTCACTTTGATCACTATTCAATATTTGCATTACCTTAAATACCACAGTCTCTCATACAATTTGGTTGAATAGTACTTGATCAATTTTTGACCAAAAACAATTTGGCGTCCACGGTGGGGCCGTGGCGTTTATAATCGTTCAAGATTCATGTCTAGTCAACCAACCTTATCGTCTTCCTCCATTCCTATCATTCCCTCTAAAAACCTTCCACCACCTCCAAGCAGAGCTCCTAAGAATACTTCTGAGGCACCATAGAAAAACGCTTCTCCGGTCGCTACCCAAGGATTTCAGGATCCCCCTATAATGATTTCCAATAATGAGCTCTTTGCTATGATGAAGAGACTGGAATGACAAGTTACTCAGCAACAGGAGAACAACAGGACAATGTTAAAGGAAATAGAAAGAATGAGGACGGAGATACATATATCCCAAGAAGAAGAACCCTCGATCCTACAACCCAAGATCCTGAACTTTGACAATACAGGATCCCCTGGAAACATGTCACACCCCCAAACCAGGATGACAGAAATGTCCGGGGGTGGATGACTTTCATGTATTGTATCATAACAATTGAATAATAGTAAAGAAAGAAAACATAACCATCATATATATAATTGTAAAAGTTACATCATTGTAAGTATTACATGTTTCAAAAGTCAATTACAATATGATGACAAAAGATTTGTTTGACGCCTTAGCGCCCCATCCTCAAAAGCTGTTGGTTACCTGTTTTACTGATTCCCTGAGAATACAAGTTGTTTGAAAAAAAATGTCAACAATTAAATTGGTGAGTTCATTAGAGTTTATATGAAAAATAGTAAGCCTTTCCGTGAAAAGATATCGTGTTTGTTTCCAGAAAATATGATATTTTCTAATAAATGAGATGTAAGCCGTTCACTTGTAAAATGATAGTGTTTATTCCAGAAAATCCGATATTTTCTAATAAATGAGGTGTAAGCCGTTCACTTGTAAAACGATAGTGTTTATTCCAGAAAATCCAATATTTTCCGTAAAAATAAGTTGTAGTCTTAAATGTTCCAAGACCGAAATGTACCAGTGTTTTCCATACTTAAAGTAGTAATATGTAGTTTTATTCATGTATAAAACCGTTTGAAGAAATGTGTTTTCGTGTTAAATGTACGTATAGTCGTTTCCCCATGTGAGTTTTATAACCGTGCTTTTAAGATGCAGTGCCTGCCTCGTCGTTCTTCAGGCGCCGAGTTATTTATGACATTTGTCACCCATAACCTGCCGGTCTGACTGTAGCTAGTAGTCAGGGTGTGGGATCATCAGTCCCGTATAGATCTATACGCAAGTATCACGCTCTCGTATCGGAGATTCTGGTTATAACTCGTGTATACCTCAGTTAGGTACAATGATGACAATGTCTCACAAATTTATTCAATGAGTGTACGTGTTTTTAAAATGAAAACGTTTATATATGAAATTATCTCCTCTTTCCAGGATAATATCGAAAATGCCGTAAAACAATTATTTATGTACTTTATATAATTTTACCCTTTGCTCAACGGGTTACAAAGGGGATAAAGTTTCGTAAACTCTATTTATAAAGTTTTAATGAAACGAACGTTTTGTACTCAAAATATATGTAGTTATATATATTTATAAGAATAATGTAGTGTATTTTGTAACCATTTTTCATATCTTTACGTTCTTATCAAAATGTTGTACGTAAAAATATACGCGGTTGATAGTAAAGCCGTTTCGCGTATTTAACATTTTTCGTAAAAATGGTATAATAACGCATTAAAATGTTTGCGTTTTAACGTAAATATTCTTGTGTGTTACTTGTATCCCCCCATAAAACATAGTAAAAGTCTTGAAAAATGTAGGGGTATGAACTCACCTTATGTGTAGTCGTGGTTGGATAACGAGATAAAAACGGTGATCTTCGAGTTAGAATACGTAAAGGGTGTCGTAATCCTAATGGTTTAAACACATAATAATGTGTGAATAATATGAAACTAATATTAAAGAATGTGAAACACTAGGTTATATATAAAAATACTTAGTAAAAACTTATAACTATTTGAGGTATGCTTCCTGGGATCTTTGAACTTGACTAATGAAGGAAATGGGTTTTGAGTCTTGAGAGAAATGTGACTTTGAGTATTTGAGAGAGTATGGGAAATTTTGGTTTACTGAGAAATGAGGTTGAATGGTCTCAAATTCGTGGTTAAATAGGAAGAGAAAGATAAGATCATGAGTTGATGTTTACCTTGAAATGTGCAATTATCATCTTGGGAAGCTAAACTACCAATCAAGTGACACCACTTGCCCATTTTAATGGTGATTTTGGCTAAAACTAGACCAAAACCAAAAGTGTTTTCGGCCTAGGCAGCAAACACAAGAAGATTTCGGTTCTAGCATGATTCAAGAATGAGTTTTCGGCCTTAATGGGCCTTAGACAAAGTGATTTCGGTCTTGTCTAACTCCCATGAAGGTCATTTCGGTCCAAGGGGTAAACACAATGAGATTTCGGCCTTACCAAAACCGAAAACCCCCTTAAACTTTGATTCCCAAAACCGCGAACTCAATGTAGTGCATTCATTTATGGTTTTAGACTTAACCTTTTGACTTATGTTGACTTATTTAAACTTAATTCAACAATGGTTTCAATACATATATTTATATATAACTTATATAAGCATGCCCTCATGGCTATAGGTGAAACAATGTAACAAGGTTACAATGTGGTTTTACTTATACATAATACATCTTTTGACTTGTCTTAACTCCAAGTTTGCCAGTTGTCATATCATCCCCCCGTTAAAGGGAATTTCGTCCCAAAATTTGAACATTGAGTGGGATTTCAAGTGTTGGGGAAAAGATGTGGGTACTTCTGTTTCATTTGATCTTCTCGTTCCTATGTGAATTCAGGTCCTTGTTTGGCGTTCCAACGGACTTTTACTATTGGTATACGACTTTGCTTTGTTCTCTTGATTTCCCTATCCATGATTTCCACTGGCTCTTCGATGAAGTTGAGACTCTCATTTACCTCGATTTTTTCGAGTGGGATAACAAGAGTTTGTCGGACAAACATTTATTTAGATTGGACACGTGGAAGGTGGGGTGTACATTACTAAGTTCTTGTGGTAGTTGAAGTTTGTAAGCTACCGGGCCGATTCTAGCAACGATTTCGAAAGGCCCGATGTACCTTGGATTTAGTTTTCCAAGCTTTCCAAACTGTATCATTCCCTTCCAGGGTGTGACCTTTAACAAAACGCGGTCACCCACCCGGAATTCCAAGGGTTTGCGTCTTTTATCTGCATAGCTCTTTTGTTGATCTCGAGATGCTTTCAGTCTTTCTCGAATTTGGACGATGTTCTCTGTTGTCTCTTTTATGATCTCGGGGCCGGTGAGAGTGCTGCCATGAACTTTCCCCTTTGCTACTTTCATGTCACCCACTTCAGCCCAGCACAGAGGTGATCTGCACTTGCAGCCATAGAGGGCTTCGAATGGAGAAACTCTGATGCTAGTGTGATAGTTGTTGTTGTATGAGAATTCGACGAGGGGTAAATGGGTATCCCAAGATTTACCAAAGTCTATCACACAAGCTCTCATCATATCCTCCAATGTTTGGATAGTTCTTTCGCTCTGTCCGTCGGTCTGTGGGTGGTAGGTCGTACTCATGTCGAGTTTAGTTCCTAGGGATTTTTGTAGTGACTGCCAGAACCGTGAGGTGAATCTACAATCCCTATCGGAGATAATAGATATTGGTACTCCATGCAGTCGCACAATTTCTTTAATGTATGTTCTAGTCAGTTTCTCCATCTTGTTCGTCTCTTTTATTTGTAGGAAGTGTGTGGATTTGGTTAACCTGTCAACGATAACCCAGATGGTGTCGAGTCCACCTGCCTTCTTGGGTAACTTGGTGATGAAGTCCATGGTTATCCGCTCCCACTTCCACTCGGGTATTTCTGGTTGTTGTAGTAAACCGGAGGGCTTTTGGTATTCTACCTTGACCTTGGCGCAAGTCAGGCACTTGCCCACGTAGGTAGCGATTTTGGCTTTCATGTTCGGCCACCAATAAACTTTCTTGAGGTCCAGGTACATCTTGTCTGAACCGGGATGAACGGAGTATCGAGTCTTGTGAGCCTCGTTCATGACAACATCTCTGAATCCATCGAATTTCGGTGTCCATATCCGATTCGTGAGATAACGAGTTCCATCACCATTGATCTCCAGATTTTTATCCATTCCTCTCAAGGATTCTTCTGAGACATTTTCAGGTTTCAAGGCTTCCAGCTGGGCCTCTTTGATCTGGGTGGATAGGCATGAATGGATAGTTATGGTTAATGACTTTACTCGACAGCCTGAGTATTCTTTTCGACTGAGGGCATCTGCTACTACGTTGGCCTTGACTGGATGATAACGAATTTCACATTCGTAATCGTTTAGTAGCTTCACCCATCGTCGTTGCCTGATGTTGAGTTCCTTTTGATCGAAGATGTGCTGGAGACTTTTATTGTCCGTGAAGAGTGTGCACTTCATTCCATAAAGATAGTGTCTCCAGATTTTCAAAGCAAACACCACGGCTCCTAATTCGAGGTCATGCGTGGTGTAGTTAACTTCGTGAGTCATAAGTTGTCTCGATGCATAGGCAATGACCTTTCCTCGTTGCATGAGCACACACCCAATACCCTGATTTGAAGCATCACAGTAGACCACAAAGTCATCGGTTCCTTCTGGAAGAGACAAGATCGGGGCGTTGCATAGGGCTTGCTTTAGTGTCTGGAAAGAAGCTTCTTGTTTTTCCTCCCAGTTGAAGGTTACACCCTTTTGGGTCAAGGTGGTGAATGGCTTTGCGATCTTAGAGAAGTTGTGTATGAATCTACTGTAGTAGCCAGCAAGGCCTAAGAATTGGCGGATCTCTGTCAGTGTTCTCGGTGCTTTCCAGTTCTCAATTGCCTTGATTTTGGAGGGGTCCACATGTATTCCCTCTTTGCTGACCACATGACCCAAGAAGTGCACTTCTTGGATCCAAAATTCACATTTGGAAAACTTGGCATATAGCTTTTCTGTCCTTAATGTCTCCAGGACTTGTCGTAGATGTCGATTGTGCTCTTCCTTACTTCGTGAATATATCAATATGTCATCGATGAATACTATCACAAATTTATCTAAGTAAGGTCGGCATACCCGATTCATCAGGTCCATGAACATAGCTGGTGCATTTGTCAATTCGAAGGGCATCACCACGAACTCGTAGTGACCGTAGCGGGTCCGAAACGCTGTTTTGGGAACATCTTCCTCCTGGAAACGCAGTTGGTGGTAACTGTTAGGCGTGTCAAGCCTAACAAATAAAGGGGTACGATATACTCCAAAAATAACACTACTATATTGCACTAAAAGGTAGTACAAGGCAAGCAGGGTCGATCCACAGAGACACGGGACAATCAGTCTATAACTCTTTGCGTAAGGTACTATGGTTGCCAACACTAAAGATGGGGGTTTTGAATGCAATGATTAAAACAAACAATTAAAAACACAAGTAATCAACTAAATGTGTGAATTAAATTTAGAATTTGTAAGGACTCCAACTCTATGTATGACAACTTGGCAATGTGATTCAAAGATGATTAGATATTGGCTCAATTCTATCTAAGTTGGTACTTGAAAGTGTTAATAAGCTCTAACACTTCCCATTCACTATATTAGTTCACCAAAACAATCTCTTTGATTAACCCTTACCTTACTAACCTAATCTAAGCAAGCTCTTAGAATTAGATTAAAAGGTTGCATTAAACTTTATGTGAATGTTCCCAACAACACCCAATACTCCTCACAAGCTCGGGAGTGTAAAAGTGTGCGAATAAGATTTACACTAAATTCATTCAATGGAAATTAGTTTAGTGCTTGTTACTTAGTCCAATTCACAAAACAATTACGGATTTTGCAATTAGATAACTTGAATGACCTAACCCTAATTCAAATGATCAATAAGAATCACAATTAGATACAAACATTTGAATAAAGCAAAATCAAATTCACTAGATAGAAATTAAAAGCAAACATCAAGTCATATGATTGAAATTATAACTCAAGAAGTCAAAACATAAAGTTGGAGAAACTAGGGTTCTAGCCACACATGACTAGAACAAGATTAATAAGTCTAGAAAGGAAATTAAAGTACTAAAGTGCTTACAAAGATGAAATTAAAATGTTTCCAAATGAACTTCTTCAAGCTACAAACTAAAAACTTCTTCTAATAGTTGTCCTTGGTCGCATGGAGTGAATGAGAGTCCGTGTCCCCCCTAAAAATCCCGAAATTAGATCATAAAAGAAAACTGCCCCAGGAAGTTATGTGACAGACACGGCCCCGTGTCAAATTGTGAAGAAATGACACGGCCCTGTGTCACTCAAAAAGTTGGAAAATTTTCTAATCCGCAACCAATGTACGTTGATAAACCATTTGACACGACCCGTGTCAAAAGAGACATGACCCGTGTCAACTCTTCTGTGACAAATTCTTGTTTTCTTCAATTTTGCTCCGAAAAATCTGCATCTTTGTTTCCGGCCCTTTTTCATCATCCTGATTCATCTCCAACCTCCACAACCCCCTGAAATGTGACAACCCGATATTCCAAGTCAATGTGACGTTCAAAAAGTCAAATAATATTAAACTATTTTTGATGTAATAAAATGGCGTCAAAAATGAAGTGTTCTAAAGTCTCATTTGGGTTGCATAAAATTTTAGATATATTGTCAAGGTTTCCAAATATATAAAGAACACCCAAATCCGAGTTATAACGAAGAAGTTATGACCAATCGAAAATTCGCGACACAACCGGTAAAACACCGTTAAGCGTAAAAAGTGAAACTTCAATAAAATACTTTTTAGCCTTAGGTATCTAAACGAAAGTCGTAGATTATGTTAAACCATGAGCATACATAAAAAGAACGCCTAAATCTGACTTCGTATGAGGAAGTTATGATTTTTCTAAAGTTTCAGAACAACAGTAGACAGCTAAAAACTCGAAATAAAGATCGAGCGATTTTTAGCCGACGCAACCTAAACGAGAATTGAAGGTCTCGACAATAGTAGTACAATGGTAAAAAGACAGACAAAAACGGACATCGGATGAAGAAGTTATGGATTTTTAACGGAATTATCCTGTCCCGGCCTATTTAAAATATAATATTAAAAATTAAATTCAAAATTAGCGGACAGAGTCTAAATGAAAGTTATAGAGTATATTCTCACCTACGCGTGGATATAAAGAACATCGAAATCGGAGCTCGTATGCGAGAGATATGAATTTCGGAAGATCGATGCACGCACACCAACCTTATCCGAAACTCACGACGTGAGCAAGAGAGACTCACGACGTGAGTCTATGACTGATGTGTGCCGGAACTAGACCACCGGGCGTCGCGTCTACAGAACAGACTCACGACGTGAACCATCCCATGTTCACGATGTGAATCCTGAGAATTCACCCTATAAAAAGCATGCGAGGGTCCCGACTCTCATTTCTCATTTCCCTTTTCTCTCTTAGTTCTACTCCACATTTAGCACCCCAGGACGACCCCGACACCCTGGTTACATATCCAAGCCCCGACGAAGGTCCGAAGCGCCGAGAATCCCGAGAATTACACCACTTTCCGGTCGAAGTGCCGCTCGAGAAAAACTCGTTTCCTTCAAATCACCACACTTTCCAGGTGAGTTCATACCCCTACATTTTCACGTCTTTTTCATGTTTTAGGGGGGGGGGGGAATACAAGTGAAACACGAGATAAACTCATACTCAGAATACACGTCGTTAGAAATGTTTTCAAATACTTTATCTAGATTTTTGTTATGGATGTTAAACAACATTAATACTAATGTTACACTTCACATGCAAAGTTGATATTACACCAAGTTTATGTTATCAAATGGAACACGCTTTCGAATAACTATAATGGTTATAGTTTACGAGTTATTCATTACATCTTTACATAAACACTGTAAAAATGAAATACTTTCATCTACATGAAATATAGACTTTCCTTTTCGTAAATCTTTTGATACTATGTTTTGTGAGACACTCATCTTCAACGTACTTTCGAGTATGCATTTCAAGTCCTGTATTATAAACCATAATCTCTTGGAGGGAGAGCGTGATACTTGTGTATAGATCTATACGGGACTGACAATCCCGCACCTAAACTGTTAGCTACAGTTAGACCGGCAGGTCTGGGGTGACAAACGTCATAACACTGCAACGCCTGAAGAACGTTGCTACAGGCAGCCTGGGTCAATAGCATGGTTATAAAACTCACACGGAAGTATTAAAATAAGTTTGATTTACGAGACTCTTGAATGCATTCAGTAAATACATTATTTGAGTATAAATACACTTTCACCATTTTGAGCACGAAAGATACTATTGCACTCCAGCCTATGGAACTTTTTCAAACTATATGTAGAAAATATTGGATTTTCTGGAAAACACGTTCAGTTATTTTTACTATAGGGCATACAAATTTCAGTACAAAAACGCTTATGAACTCACCAACTTAATTGTTGACACTTTTTCAAAACTACTTGTATTTCTCAGGGAATCAGTAATACAGGTAACCATCAGCTTTTGGAGAAGGAACGCTAAGGCGTCTATTATCAAAACATTTTAAATCATCATATTTGTAATATTCTTTTGAAACATGTATTACACGCAACAATGTAAGTTTTTATTATATTTATGATGGTTGTATTTACTTTCTTTACAATATTCAACTGTTATGATACTACGTGAAGTCACCCACCCCCGAATGTTTCCGCCATCCTGGTTTGGGGGTGTGACAGATTGGTATCAGAGCATTGTTTATAGTGAACTAAGTATATCGAAACACATAAGATATACAAACTATAAATGCAAAGGGACCAAAAACCCTCTGACAAAACGTTTTCATAAACGATACTTTTAATAAATTAAAATGATATATATTTTTTTATTAAAAGTATAAATACATGCATGCATCGGTCTCGTATCATAGCAAAAGTTTTATAAAATTATTAAGGCAAGTTGCGACACTACGACTAGGCCTCGGGGTATGTAATCAAATCGAGAATAAATATAGCTTGATCAACTATATTTATCCTGGATGTGACCAACGTATGTCGAGGAATGGTCGTAGTAAGCAACAAGTCGAAAACTTACCAAAGAAAATACTAGAATCAAACTTACAAATTTGAAATACTATAGGAGTATTTTATAAAACCATAAGAGCTATAGTAATCGTGCGAACCTCGATATTTAGTTAAATTTAGGAAATCATCAAATAAATAAAAAATTTATTTATCAAATTTTTTTTTTACCTTTTTACTCCTGAGTTTTTATAAAAATTCTCTTGCCTCTATTTCTCGACTAGACAAAATGGCAGGATTTCACATTCCCGGGGATCCTTACTACCCTAACCAGGGTAATGGAGGCTGGATTGAAGAGGACCCAGAGGAAGATCCCGAAGAGATTCTCGAGGAAGAGCCAGAAGAGGATTCCGAAGAGGATCCCGAGGAAGACCTAAACGAAGAGTCAGAAGAGGAAGGAGATGGTGGGAGCACTGACTCGTAACCCGAGATCTACAATCCTCCCCGAGGAGCAGCAAATCCCCAAAGGAACTTTCAGGGCTCGGCGCCCCGCTGGGCTGTGGATCTGAAGCGATGGAGCAAGGAACAAGGGCAACGCCCACCCTACGGCATGGCATGAGGCTTTTATAACCTCAGCATCGGGGGTTCGGCTGACAGGGCACTCCCTGTCATGGTTCGTCGCATTGCCAACCAAGGCGAGCAAGCAAGAGTGAATGCCAGCCAACTCTTGGACATTGGGGCCACCGCTGCTGTCACTGCGGTACGTCTTCGTCGTCTGGACGAAGAACATGAGCGGACAATAGAGCACACCTTTTCCCTACAGAAGGACATCACTGCTACTAGAGCCGAGGTAAGGGAATTCCGTAGAAACCAAGCCGCATTGGAAAGGCGCGTCATCGAGGTTGAACGTCAGGTAGCCCGAGCTAAGGTATCCACAACCACATACCATGGTCCGCAGCGTGCTACCCGCTCGGAGTAGAGCGCGTACTACTGGCGCTATATTTATACCTATCGGGTAAGTGTTGGTGTTACCTTTTCTTGTATAAATGTAAACCCGACGGATTGTGAGTACACAATTCGAAGGCCGGAATGTTGTCAAATTTTCCCATTTTCATTGATGTACCCTAGACCTATAAAAGGTCAAATTTTCCTGATCGTTGTATCATATACTAATATCAATGAAATTGACACGCATTTATTATTTCCTTGAGTATTCCATCTAATTCTTAAAAGAATCATACACTTATTTTTGAAAGTTTCCATTAACATGCAAAAACCAGAAATGTTCAGAACCAAAACTTATAATACTAAAACCTTCCATAATCCTTTCTAATGACTTATCAAGGATTCGTCTCTTAACTTGTGGCAGAATCATGCCACCAAGAAGAAATCCTCGACGCTTCAATAATACAGGAACACCAACACCACCTCCACCACCCCCTCCGTCGATGGATGCTGCTACCTTTCAGGATGCTGTAACAGCTGCCGTAACCGCAGCAATGGCGCAAATGAGTAACAACATATCAGGAGGAGGAATAAACAGCTCTACAAATGGCCAAAACCAGAGTCGTTCCGGGGAATGTACTTACAAAGACTTCTCCAACAGCAAACCCATCCCCTTTAATGGAACCGGGGGAGTGATGGCCCTATCCCAATGGATAGAGAAAACGGAAGCCGTGTTCGAGATATGCTCATGCCCCGAAGAGAGCAAAGTAAAATTTGCCGCTTGTACTTTCTCCGAACGAGCCCTAACGTGGTGGAATGGCCACGTCAAGTCACTAACCCTGGTGGTGGCAAACTCCATGGGTTGGGAGAACCTGAAGCAAATGCTATTACGAGAATACTGCCCAAGGGGCGAGATCCAGAAACTTGAACAGGAACTTTGGGAATTGACTATGGTAGGCTCGGACATCACAACCTATACGAATAGGTTCAGTGATTTGACAATACTTTGCCCAGGGATGATGGCCCTAGAAAGCAAGAAGGTGGAAAGGTATATCTGGGGGCTGTCGCCCCAGCTTCGAGGAAGTGTGCTAGCTTCCAAACCCACGACGTTCGACAGTGCCAAACAACTGGCACAGTCCCTCGTCGATCATGGGGTCTGCCAAGATGTCACGACCATCGTCCCGGAACCAACCAAAGGAAGCAACAACAATAACAACAATGCCAACAACAACAACAACAAGAAGAAGTTTTGGAACAAAAGGAAAGGTCAAACTTCGCAAGAAACTTCAAAGAAACAAATAGTGGCGGTCCATGCTGCTACTGCCCCCACTGCTGTCCCTGTTACCCCTACGCCGGTAAAACAATATGCTGGGAACCTGCCAAAGTTCACTTTTAATAGCATCAAGTCAATTCATGGAAAAAATTATGGTCTTACTCTCGTGAAAACATATGTGACAAAAACATGCTCAATCATCTTTGTTTTATAAAAACCGACTCCAGCTATTTGTTGATTAACAACAATCTTTTTCTAAAAAAATCTTTTCTAAGAATTCCCTAAAATTTACCCAGATTGGTTACAAATTTCAAACCACTTACACCAGTCAAAGTAATTAACATTCAGTCCCAGTGTCATAAGTTCAAGTCCAAGTCCAAAGGAATCTTTTGGCAGCCAAGCATTTTTCCTAAATATATTATTCAATTAACTATAAACATAAACATATACACTATCTAATTATATTTTCCTACAAATAAAGCTCATGGCTTTCTTTGAAATCCTTGTAACGGGCTTCCAACCAACACATCCAGATCAGATGACCTTGGTGTTCTAGATTTAAAGAGATCCTTCGGGTTTACTTTTCCGAACCCCAAAGGCCACATATTAGCTTTATTTGAATACCTATACATATCTATTTTTTGTTATTATTAAGTTTATGACTTTCTATGGAATTCGTATAGCGAACTTTCAACCCAATCAGTCCCAAACAATTCAGCTTTAGGCGATTAGATGTAGAACACCCCTCGGAGTTTACTCATTCGAATCTCAAAGGTCACAGATTAAGTTAATAATATATTTTTTTAATTTTTTTTATTTTATTTTAATTTTTTAATTTTTTTTAACAAAAACTAACACTCTTATCAATTTATTTGCTAGGCCTATTATTTATATTTTTGTCCTTGACTTTTCTATTGTGGGATATCTCACGGTCTATTACTGTGAGAGGCTTCTAGACATTTTTCGGGAGACTGAAGTCAACACGCCAAGACCCGTAAGTATAGTTGGAAACTATGTCCCCAAGCAAGGTATATAAAAAGGAATAAGCAAAGGGAATTAACACAATTGATGGTCAATTTTCTCCTTTGTCCTCCCCAAGCTTATCCTACACAATAAGTCAAGCGAATTAACACAATTGATGGTCAATTTTCGGACCCAGGGTTTGTGAGAAAAACCCGGATCCACCATGAAAGGTCCAACAAAGAGCTTCAAGATGAAGTGTAGGGAAAGAAATTTCATAACTTGGGAGAAGATTTCACTTGGAATTATGGAATCTAAGGTGGTTTAAGAGTGAAATCGGTTTTGGGGAAGAAAAGTGGAGAGAAAAACGAGTGAAAGCAGTGGGTGTGGTGAAAGAATGAGCAAAACCCGTCTTTTTTTTTTCCTTAAAAACGCTACAGCACGTCAGACACGGCCCCGTGTCAAATGAAGGCAAAATGTCACGGCCCGTGTCATTCCCAGACTTGATAAAATTTCAGCCAACTTTCGGACACGACCCCGTGTCAAATATGGTAAAAAATGACACGACCCGTGTCAAACGTTCTGTGAGATTTCACAATTTTTTGGTTTCGGCATCCTTCGGCACTCAAAATTCATTTTTTCTTTTTTGGTAATTCATTTTTAATTATTAGAAAGCTGAAAAGTCATTTGGAACTATTAAAAACGATGAAATACAAAAAACGAAAAAAAAATGACGAAAATACCCCCTGGTTGTCTCGCGGTTAGCCGCCCTTGTTTTAAGTCGTTGGCTCGACTTGGCCCCTGAATGTGCTTCTTCTAAGTATGTGGGCCTTTCCAACACATCAACCTTCTTGTATGCTTCTTATCACCAATAAACTCCAAAATATCCAGCACATCGTTATTTATATCGAACTCCTTTGCAAGTTGTTTGGCTTTGCTCCTGCCTAGTTTTCGTGACAAAACTAACTCTAGAAATTCATTATTAGACAAGTTTAAACTCTTTTTAGTTGAGGGTTGGATCATATTCACAAGATTGACAGATTGAACATCGGAAGGAACCTTTTTTGCTTCATGAATATTGAAGTTGATAACTTCACCATCAAATTCCACAGTTAAAGTTCCGTTGTAGACATCAATTTTTGTTTTAGAAGTTTTAAGAAAAGGTCTACCCAAAAGTATGGAACTTGAACTTGGAGAGTCATCATCTCCCATATCTAGAACATAAAAATCAGCCGGGAAAACAAATTCATTGACTTGCACCAACACGTCCTCTAGTACACCTTTTGGGTGTACTATTGACCGGTCGGCAAGTTGGATGATCACACCGGTTTTGCTCAATGGTCCTACACCAATTGATTTAAAAATAGAATATGGTAGAATATTTATGGATGCACCTAGATCGAGCATGGCTCGAGGTACATAAAGATTCCCCAATCTGCAAGGCACGGTAAAGACACCGGGATCCTTGCACTTTGGGGGCATCCTCTTTTGCAAAACCGCGGATACATTTTCCCCGACTCTTATAGTTTGGTTTGCTTTTATTTTCTTTTTAGATACACAAAGATTCTTAAGTAACCTTGCATATCTAGGTACCTGCTTGATGGCCTCGAGGAGTGGGATGTTTATTTGAACTTTTTTGAACATTTGCATGATCTCACTCTCCTCCCGTTCTTTATTTGTGCTCTTTAATCTTTCGGGAAATGGAGCAGGTGTGGCTTTAGATTCAGTGACGAAGGGCTTCTTTTCGGTTGTTTTATCTTCCATCTTCTCTTCTTTGGTTGCCTCTTCGACCACTATTTCTTCTTCTTCATCTTGATCAACTAACACTTTTGGACCATTGTAACTCTCTCCGCCTCTCAATGTGATGGCACACACGTTGTGCCTTGGGTTCGTTTCTGTTTGGGTGGGCAACTTTCCTTGAGATTCTAGTTTGCTTACGGAAGTAGCAAGCTGTGAAACTTGTTGCTCTAAGTTCTTTATGCTTGCTTTTGTTTCTTGTTGGAAAGCTTGTGTACTAGTTGCCAAACTCTTCACTATGTCCTCTATGGACATAGTTGATGAACCCGCTTGTTGAGGAGGGTGTTGTGGCTGCCTTGGCTGAAAGTTCTGTGGTGGAAAAGGTGGTATTTGTTGGTATTGATGTGGTTGACTTGGTTGATAACTTCCCTATTGATTTCCTCCCCAACCTTGATTGTTGTTCCATTTTTGTTTACCCCATGGCTGATCGTATCCTTTTTTATTTGATGCGGAATAGCCTCCCATGGCTTTTGCTTTTTCATAATCTTCTTCTTCAAGTTGTGGGCACATATCGGTTGGGTGTCCCACTTGAGTGCAAATACCACAAGGGCGGGGTATGGGTTGCACACCTTTTTCTTTAGCTAACATAATTACCACTTTTGTAAGCTCGGACAATTGAGCTTCAATTTGAGGAGTTTGGACTTCTTTTACACCTCGGGGTGCATTCGTGTACCATTCTTCATCATGGCTTGAATGCTTAGAATATTCAACCTTGTTTTTTATTAGACTGCGGATTTCGGTTGGAGTCTTGTCGGGTAAAGACCCGCCACTTGAGGCATCAAGAAGCCTTCTTTCCATTGGAGTCATGCCTTCAATGAAGTATTGGAGGAGCTGGTATTCGGTAATTCCATGCTTGGGACAACGGGCACAAAGTTTCTTGAATCTCTCCCAATATGTGTGGAAAGCTTCTCTTTTATGTTGCTTGATTCCAATGATTTCCCTTTGTAGGGTTGAAGCTTTCATTTCCGGGAAGTATTTGTCCAAGAAAAGGCGTGCAAGATCTACCCAAGTAGTAACCGTCCCCGGTGGGAGGTCATAGAGCCAGTCTTTTGCTGCATCTTGCACCGCGAAGGGGAATGCCCTAAGCTTGATTTGATCCTCCATGACATTGTGTGGTTTCATGCCCACACACACAACATGGAACTCAGTGAGGAACTTGTGAGGATCTTCATTTTCCAGGCCTCTAAAGGTTGGGAGTAAATGGATGAGCCCAGATTTTAGTTCTAAGTTGGTGGCTGCCGGATATGTGATGCATAGAGGTTGTTGAGTAACCTCTTGCCTCGCCCATTGTGAAGGGTTTGCTCTGGTGGTGGATTTGGAGGTGGATTCCCTCCATGGTTATCTCCCATGGTATGAGTAGGAATTGAGGTTTTTGTGGGTGTAGAGGTTGGGATGTTATGAGTAGGTGAAGAAGGTGGAGTGGTATTTATGGATGAGGATGGTTGAGGTGAGAGTGAGAGGGTTTCTTTTTCAGAATCTGACACACTTGAGAGGGGTATATCCTCCCAAATGTTAATGACCGGAGGGGTAGATGATGAAGAAGTACCGGAACCCGGTTGCCTCTTACGAAGCTTGGCTTGCTTCCGTAACTTCTTTGCAGTCTTCTCTATCTCCGAGTCAATTGGCAATGGTGTACCTGTACGAAAAGATCTAGGCATAAACAATTAGTAACACCGTGTCCCCGGAAACGACGCCAATTTGTTAGGAGTGTCAAGCCCAACAAATAAAGGGGTACGATATACTCCAAGAATAAAACTACTATATTGCACTAAAAGATAGTACAAGGCAAGCAGGGTCGATCCACAAAGACACGAGACAATAAGTCTATACCTCTTTGCGCAAGGTACTATGGTTGCCAACACTAAAGAGTGGGGTTTTGAATGAAATGATTAAAACAAACAATTAAAAACACAAGTAATCAACTAAATGAGTGAATTAAATTTAGAATTTGTAAGGACTCCAACTCTATGTATGACAACTTGGCAATGTGATTCAAAGATGATTAGATATTGGCTCAATTCTATCTAAGTTGGTACTTGAAAGTGTTAATAAGATCTAACACTTCCCATTCACTACATTAGTTAACCAAAACAAGCTCTTTGATTAACCCTAACCTTACTAACCTAATCTAAACAAGCTCTTAGAATTAGATTAAAAGATTGCATTAAACTTTATGTGAATGTTCCCAACAGCACCCAATACTCCTCACAAGCCCGGGAGTGTAAGAGTGTGTGAATAAGATTTACACTAAATTCATTCAATGGAAATCAGTTTAGTGCTTGTTACTTAGTCCAATTCACAAAACAATTACGGATTTTGCAATTAGATAACTTGAATGACCTAACCCTAATTCAAATGGCCAATAAGAATCACAATTAGATACAGACATTTGAATAAAGCAAAATCAAATTCACTAGATAGAAATTGAAAGCAAACATCAAGTCATATGATTGAAATCATAACTCAAGAAGTCAAAACATAAAGTTGGAGAAACTAGGGTTCTAGCCACACATGACTAGAACAAGATTAATAAGTCTAGAAAGGAAATTAAAGTACTAAAGTGTTTACAAAGATGAAATTAAAATGTTTCCAAATGAACCTCTTCAAGCTACAAACTAAAAAATTCTTCTAAGAGTCGTCCTTGGTCGCCTGGAGTGAATGAGAGTCTGTGTCCCCCCTAAAAATCCCGAAATTAGATCATAAAAGAAAACTGCCCCAGGAAGTTATGCGACAGACACGACCCCGTGTCAAATTGTGAAGAAATGACACGGCCCCGTGTCACTCAAAAAGTTGGAAAATTTTCTAATCCGCAACCAATGTACGTTGATAAACCATTTGACATGACCCGTGTCAAAAGAGACACGGCCCGTGTCAATTCTTCTGTGACAAATTCTTGTTTTCTTCAATTTTGCTCCGAAAAATCCGCATCTTTGTTTCCGACCCTTTTTATCATCCCGATTCATCTCCAACCTCCAGAACCACCTGAAATGGCATAAAAGTGTGGAAATAAAGTGTGCCATGTTTTGTCCCAAAACAAGTAAAATGCATGGATTATTACTAAATTGAAATGCAAAAGAGTAAATTAAACATGCTTCAGTGGTACATAAAATGCACCTAACAGTAACCCGACCTCAGATTGATTTTTGAGAAGTAGCATGCTCCGTGAAGTTGGTCGAATAGGTCATCGATTCGGGGTAGAGGATATCGGTTTTTGATGGTGAGGTTGTTCAACTCATGATAGTCGATGCACATGCGAAAATATCCGTCTTTCTTCTTAACGAACAGGACTGGTGCTCCCCAAGGTGAGAAGCTTGGTCGGATAAATCCTTTGTTCAGCAGTTCGTTTAATTGACTAGATAATTCTTGCATTTCAGCGAGAGCCAATCGGTATGGGGACTTGGCTATGGGGGTGGCTCCAAGAATTAAGTCGATTGTGAACTCGACTTGTCGTACAGGAGGTATTCCCGGAAGGTCTTCTGGGAATACATCGGGAAAGTTACAAACTTCTGGAATATCCTTGATATCCTTTACCTCCTTCTTCTTGTCAATAATGTGTGCTAGGAATGCATGGTACTTCTTGCGCAGATAGGTCTGAGCCTTGATGCACGAGATGATTTTGATACTTGTGCTAGGTTTGTCACCGTAGATGACTAGGGTCTCGTTATTTGGTAAGTTGAGTCGGACGGCTTTTTCTTAACATAAGATATCGACGTGGTGAGGACTTAACCAATCCATACCAATGATGACGCCGAAAGTCCTGTGACAACCCGAAAATCTTTGCCTTGTAAGTTCAGCCATTCAGTCCAACAGTGTGTCAGACTTGTTTATGCTATCAGTTAACCTTGTTTAGAGTCTGTTTAAGGGTTCAAAGCTCAGTACATTCAAGCATTGAGTATAGGATTTGGTCGCGTAAGTTCTTAGCCTTGAAATCAAGCCATACACTCCATGTGATGGAGTGTACGTCCGTACACATGAGTGTACGGTCGTACACACATGTGTGTGCGGCTGTACACCCATGTTAGCCGTACACCCCCTCCATAAGAGTGATATCCTTCCATTTCTAAGCCATTTCCTCAGTTTCCAAGTCAAGAACATCGATTTCTCTCTCAACTATCATCAAGCCTTTCACCCGATCTTCAAGATTGTAAGCTTTCTTCCGTTTTGTTTTGTTGTTATTCCTCTTAAACTAGTAACACCCTTTGATTTCATCCATTGGAAATCATATTTTGGCTAGATCTTCAAATCTTCATCCATTTCACCAAGAACACCAAGAACACATAATTGTTCTTGGTGATTGTGAACCTTCTTGAGCCTCCAAATCGTAAGTACTCCTTCCCTATGCTTAGTACTTGTTAGGAACACTAGTTTAACACCCTTAAATCGACCAAAACTCAAGTTCCAAAGGAGTGTACGGCCGTACACCCAAGTGTGGCCGTACACCCCTCAAAACACCCCTAAAGGGCCTCCAAAATGCAATTCTAGCTTCAACACTTGATGAGCAATTGTCCCACAAGCTTCCCTATCATTAAAAGACCATTTTGTGCACTTGTTACCATGAGTGTACGGCCGTACACTCCATGGTCGTACACCCATGGCCGCACACTCCATTTAGTGGCCATACACTCCCCTTAGATGAATCACATGTGATTCTAACACTTGGTCCAAGTGTTTCCTAGTCCCCAAAGGTGTTTCCTTGCATGTGGTCGCTTCTAAACACTATATTCATGCCAATATATACCAATATATGTCATTTAGGACTCGTGTGTGTCTCGGGACTTCATTCTTTGAACTTCTCATCCTTACACGCATATTCGTTTGAGTCACCCACATAATGTGAGTTCATACCCCTATAATCAATCTTTTAAACTGTTTTAAATGCTTTTAAGGGGGGAATACAAGTTGAACACAATGATAATTGTGTAAATGTTTGTTATAAACATCTTTCAAAAGATTGCTTATGTCTTTATAAGTGATCAAAACATTTCAAAAACTCTTTTAAGTTATGTTACTTTATAGTTTATAAAACTCCGTTTTTAAAGTACAATCATAACTTAGTAGATAAATGAGTATTTTCAATAACAGTTCAAGTAAACATACTAGTAAACTATAGTAGGTATAGTTTAGGGGTTCGGGTTCATACTAGATGCTAGAACATACTATAAAGAGAATCAGGGAGGTAGATACAATACATGATAACATAGAGATCATACTATAAAGAGAAAGAGGGAGGAAGATACAATACGCGATAACAGAAAGAACATACTAAGATACTATAACAGAAAGAACATACTAAATGCTATAGTAGGAGAACAATACAGGATCTAATTATACCAATAATCACTAACTCATTGTTCTAAACAAAAGGTGATAGTAAATTGGGTATACATGATCATATAACTTTAATGTGAATTTACACGGCCTAGCAATTTGTTTGCGGAAGTCGCGTTTGGTCCCCAGAATCTCTTGCAGGGAGAGCGTATAGTATGGGTACTATCCATCACATTATGAATTTAATAAAACAAACATGTTTTAAGGTAATCAGTACGTCAGGATGTCAATTCAAAAGACAACTGTGTACTTACATTTTCCCATTACTTTCATATTGTAACAGTTCCACTTGAAAGTTAATGAAAACTATTTTCGAGTTAAGATAGTTATAAAATAGGGAAAACTTACATCTTTTCAAACTACAAACAGAACAGTCGAGCTAGTACATTCAGTAGAGAGGGGCCTATAATGCTAACTTTATGAATCCTCAGTTTATACATTAGGGATATATATTAATCGGATCCGACAGGTAATATGATGTGTGCTTTCCGCTTCATTTCCTGTTCCTTGTTTGGTTGTGGGCTTAGAGCAGATTCACCCAGCCTACTATTTGTTCGATCTTAGCTATATATATTCTGTATACGCCAAGTAATCATAAGGGGTACCAGGTATGGGCCAGGTCATAGGACACTAATTCAATGTATAGTTTTCTAGTACAAAACATACTTTTCAATTATAACATTTGATATACAAAACTAGAAACTTACCAGTAAGGGTTTAATCCATTTTATTAGACCAGTATAAACTTAAAGGACCTTAGGTGGTTAATTCTATAATACTTTAGTTTATACATCAGGGTTATATAAAATTAATACCCGATAGGTAGTTGGCTGTGTGCTTTTCGCCTCATTTCCTGTTCCTTGTTTGGTTGTGGGCTTAGGACAGATTCACACAATTAACTATCTGTTCGATATTAGATTATATATATCTAGTATAAACTAAGTGATTATAGAAGGAACCACTGTGGTTACTATTTTTACTAAAAGAAATAAGGGTTTTCTTAAAGAATCTTTCATCAAATATAAAGGAACTATTATAGTTAACTCCGTGAGTACCAAGTGAATACGCAAGGGTTATATACAACGATGATCTAACAAACAATAGGATGTGTGTTTTCTGCCTCATTTCCTGTTCCTTGTTTGGTTGTGGGCTTAGGGCAGATACACACAACCGATTGTTTGTTTACTCTGGGTTTTATATAACTTGTATCCATTTAGTATGCATAGAAAGGATTGTAGAGTCATTTTTACTTATCTTTCATCAAAGCAGGAAATATAGGATTTTCTGGAGGAACATGCGAACTTTTCTAAACAGAACTTACAATTTACTACAACTTTCTTACAACTTACTTACATCACTAAAATCTTATGAACTCACCAGCTTAAATGCTGATCTACTCTTTCAAAATAACTTGTATTCTCAGGAGACCAGTAGACAGGTACGCGCACTGGGATTTAGAAAATGGAGCAGTATAGCTTCATGTCTTATTTTGTTATTTACTTTATAGTATATGTTATGTGAACACATACTTTGTAAACACTTTCTTTCTAATGAAATGGTTTTTTATTACTTTGATTACTATGATGCATGTCTTGTGATACTAAACATGACATCCTCCACCCCCGAACGTTTCCGCCGTTCCGGTTTTGGGGTGTGACAAGTCCTTATTGTGACCGACATTAAATCGACTTGAAAGGAATGATTGTTTAGTGTTAGAGTGCACCCAATGTACACATCTTTAGTTCTTTCAGTTTTACCATTTGCCATTTCTACGGTGAATATTTCGTTGAGTGATTGTGGTTTTTGGTTAAGTATGTATTTAAATTTGTGGCTTACGAAACTCCTCTCCACACCACTATCGAAGAGTATGCATGCATATGAGTTATTGAGAAGGAACGTACCGGTAACCACCGTGGGATCCTTTAGGGCTTCCTCGTGCCCTAATGTCAGAACTCTTCCTGTACCCCCAACATTCCTGTTATTGGCTTTTGGACATTCCCTCCTGAAGTGCCCCGTTTCCCCGCACCCGTAGCATGTTCGGCTTACTCCGGTAGTTGTGGTTGGGACTGTCTGATGGGCTGCCTCCTTACAGAAATGGACAGTGTGTCCTTTCTTGTTGCAATTTGTGCAATGCATTTCCCGACAAGCTCCAACATGGTGGAAGTTACACTTGTTACATTTGGGTAGGGTTCCAGCATATTGCTTTGTTAGTGCTGGGGCGGCCGGGACAGTGACAGTGTGGGCTGCCACTATTTGTTGTTTCTTGGCGGGCTCGTGGGTTGATTTGCCCTTCCTCTTGTTCCATGGTCTTCTCTTGTTGTCACTCCCTTTTTCTTGTTCGGGAATGGGCGTCATAAAGTCCTGGCGGACTCCATGATCTACAAGTGTTCGTGCCAAGCGTTTGGCCCTATCAAAGGTAGACGGTTTGAAGATACCACATTTCCTTGGATCTGGGGGGATAGTAGCCAGAGGTAACGTTCCACCTTTTTGCTTTTCGGGGTGACCATCCCGGGACAAAGCACTGCCAAGTCACTGAACCTGGTGGTATATGCTGTTATATCGGAACCCTCCATTGTGAGGTTCCAGAGTTCTTGCTCCAATTTGTGTACCTCGCCCCTTGGGCAATACTCTGCTAGCATCACGATTTTCAGGTCCTCCTAGCTCAAAGTGTTGGCCACGGGGAGTGTTAATGATTTGACCTGACCGTTCCACCAAGAGAGTGCCCCGTCGGTGATTGTGCAGGCTGCGAATTTGATTTTACTCTCTTTCGGACATGCACATATTTCAAACACTGACTCAGTCTTCTCGAACCACCTCGTCAGGGTGATGACATCTCCGTCGCCATAGAATGCTTTGGGTTTGCAGTTTGAGAAGTCCTTATAGGAGCATCCTCTTGGTCGACCATGGTTGTCGCCTTGGTTAGAACTATTAGTACCAATTCCATCCCCAGTGGCACCGTTGGAGCTAATCTGTGCTATGGCAGCGGTTACAACGGTTGTTACAATAGCTTGAAAGAAATCAATATCCATCGGTGGGGGTGGTGGGGTGGTGGTGGTGTCGGTGATGTTGTTGTGTTGTTGTAACGCCTGTTAGATTTGCGCGGCGGCATTTTTCTGCTATAAAGTTTAAAGATGAAACGATGATGAGTTTACAGCAGTGGTTACAAGTCGGGTGCTAACGGTCTAGATTATTTTAGTTTTATGCGTTTTATGCTCCGAATTTAGTGTATTTTGTAAGCGAATCGTGATGGAAGTCTACTATAGTAAATTGAGCGTTTAAAATCAATATATGAATTTAATAGTGACATTCCAATGAAATATGTTTGTCAATTTCATTGATATATTTTAGTACATAATGTTGGGAAAATTTGACCTTTTTAAACAGGTCTACAATACATCAATGTGAGAGAATATTTTGACAGCATATCGACTCCCTGGAATAGTGTAATCACTTATTCGTAGGGTCGTACTTACATACGGAACGAAAAGCACCTAATCTATAACAAAACATGAGTAATATAGGAAAACTATTCACGGCGGTTGATCGTCGGTGAGCCATGAGATGAAGTCATGAAGGTCTGCATATCCTTCACTCGGTGCTCGGCCTCAAATACACGCCTCTCCATTATGGCCCGACGTTCCCGATATTCTCCCATCTCAGCTCGAGTCGCGGTAACTTCCCTCTGAAGGGCATTGGTATTATCCCGTGTTCTATCATGATCTTCGCCCAGACGACGAAGACGGACTGCGGTGACCTCGGTGTTGGTGCCAATCTCCATGATATGGTTAGCGGATGCCCTTGCTTGCTCTCCATGATCGGCGATGCGACGGATCATGACAGGAAGAGTCGTGTCTGATGAACCCCCTCGATCGAGGTTGTAGAAAACTCGTTCCATACCATAGGGTGGACGTTGTCCCTGCTCTTGGCTCCATCTCTTCAAGTCTACTGCCCATCGGGGCGCCGAGCCCTGGAAGTTTTATCTGGGGTTTTGGACGACTTGTGGGGGGTTGTACACTTCGGGTTCTGAGTCAGTGTCTTCCTCGACTTCTTCTTTGTCCTCTTCTTCTTCTAAAATCTCTTCAAAATCCTCCTCTGGATCTTCAACGATCCAACCTTCATTCCCTTGGTTAGGAGGGTAAGAATCACCGGTTAGGTGGAATCCTGCCATAGAGTCTATTCGAGAATAGGGATAAGAGGTACATAAAGAATTTAAGTGTGTGGTTTTATCGTATCACAAAATACTCCTATAGTATTTTAAGTTTACAGGTTCTTTGTACGGTTTGTTGGTAAGTTTAGACTCGTCGTTCACTACGACCATTCCTCGGCATACATTAGTCACATCCTGGATAAAGATAGTTGATCAGGCTATATTCATCCCAGATCTGATTACATACCCCGAGACATACTCGTAGTGTTCAACTTATCTTAATACTTTTTCTTTTGTTATTGTTATGACACCGAACTAGTAAGTATGATTGTACTTATACTTTTATAAAAATATCATAATATTTTAAAGTATACTTGTACGAAATGTTACGTTAGAGAGTTTTTCTCCCATTCTATTTATAGTTTGTATATCTTATGTGGTTTGATATACTTAGTTCACTATAAACAATTCTCTGATACCAATCTGTCACACCCCCAAACCAGGATGGAGGAAACGTCCGGGGGTGGATGACTTTCATGTTTGTATCATAACAATTGAATAATAGTAAAGAAAGCAAACATAACCATCATATGTATAATTGTAAAAGTTACATCATTGTAAGTGTTACATGTTTCAAAAGTCAATTACAATATGATGACAAAAGATTTGTTTGACGCCTTAGAGCCCCATTGTAATACAGGACTTTCATGTATATCTCAGTTAGGTACGATGAAGACAATGCCTCACAAATTTATTCAACAAGTGTACGTGTTTTTGAAATCAAAACGTTTGTATATGAAATTATCCCCTCTTTCCAGGATAATATCGAAAATGCCGTAAAACAATTATATATATGTACTTTATATAATTTTACCCTTTGCTCAACGGGTTACAAAGGGGGTAAAGTTTCGTAAACTCTATTTATAAAGTTTTAATGAAACGAACATTTTGTACTCAAAATATATGTAGTTTGATATATTTATAAGAATAATGTAGTGTATTTTGTAACCATTTTTCATATCTTTATGTTTTTATCAAAATGTTGTACGTAAAAATATACGCGGTTGATAGTAAAGTCGTTTCGCGTATTTAACATTTTTTGTAAAAATGGTATAATAACGCATTTAAATGTTTGCGTTTTAACGTAAATATTCCTGTGTGTTACTTGTAATCCCCCCCCCCCCTAAAAGATAGAAAAAGTCTTGAAAAATGTAGGGGTATGAACTCACCTTATGTGTGTCGCGGTTGGATAACGAGATAAAAACGGTGATCTTCGAGTTAGAATATGTAAAGGACGTCGTAATCTTAATGGTTTAAACACATAATAATGTGTGAATAATATGAAACTAATATTAAAGAACGTGAAAGACTAGGTTATATATAAAAATACTTACCAAAAACTTATAACTATTTGAGGAATGCTTCATGGGATCTTTGAACTTGACTAATGAAGGAAATGGGTTTTGAGTCTTGAGAAAAGTGTGACTTTGAGTATTTGAGAGAATATGGGAAATTTTGGTGTACTGAGAAATGAGGTTGAATGGTCTCATATTCGTGGTTAAATAGGAAGAGAAAGATAAGATCATGAGTTGATGTTTACCTTGAAATGTGCAATTATCATCTTGGGAAGCTAAACTACCAATCAAGTGGCACCACTTTCCCATTTTAATGGTGATTTCAGCCAAAACTAGACCAAAACCAAAAGTGTTTTCGGCCTAGGCATCAAACACAAGAAGATTTCGGTCCTAGCATGATTCAAGAATGAGTTTTCGGCCTTAATGGGCCTTAGATAAAGTGATTTCGGTCTTGGCTAACTCCCATGAAGGTGATTTCGGTCCAAGGGGTAAACACAATGGGATTTCGGCCTTACCAAAACCGAAAACCCCCTTGAACTTTGATTCCCAAAACCGCAAACTCAATGTAGTGCATTCATTTATGGTTTTAGACTTAACCTTTTGATTTATGTTGACTTATTTAAACTTAATTCAACAAGGGTTTCAATACATATATTTATATATAACTTATATAAGCATGCCCTCATGGCTATAGGTGAAATAATGTAACAAGGTTACAATGTGGTTTTACTTAAACATAATACATCTTTTGACTTGGCTTGACTCCAAGTTTGCTAGTTGTCACAAAACAACCGGAAGATAGGATCCTCGGCACCCACATTTGCTCCTACTTGGGGTGCAACTCCAAACGAGCGAGCCCATGTGATCCAAGATCCTAGCGAAACCTTCATCACTTCCAATAACAAGGATTATGGTAACTTCGTGAATAATAATACTTTTAATACTAACTCTATGGACCTTGATGCAAAAATGAGCCCGGTCATGGCCAAGGAACTTCAGCAGTTAAGGTAGATGATCTCGAGTGTGCCCGGAGTGGTCCAACCTATACCAGAAGTATCCCCCACGAGCCATAGGATCTCGAGATTTGCTCCTGCGATAGCTGACACTGAAGTTCCAAAGCGCTACCAAACTCCCAACACAAAACTTTACGATGGAACTACGGATCCTGAAGAACATGTGGCACAATATAGGGAAAGAATGGAGATCGTCCCTATTCCCACACATTTGAAGGAAGCTTGTCTATGCACGGGTTTCGGTTCAACCCGCACATGATCAACCTTACTTAATCTTTTTAACAATCAATTTTATTGTAGCAGAACATTCAAAAAGATCACTAGTGATCTTTACCGATTGGTTCAAGATCCTAAAGAGTCCCTTAGGGATTTTGTGAACAAGTTTGGTAGGGAGGCTTTGAGTATCCCCAACATTGATATGGAAACTGCTGTAGAAGCCTTCAAAATGGGCTTAAGGAAGGACTATCCTTTCTACAAGGACCTTGTAATGACTCCATGCAATAAGAATGAACAAAGTAAGAAACATAGCACTAAGGTTCATAAGGCTCGAAGAAGACAATGAGATCCAAAAGAGGAGCAACCCACCAAAATGATACGATAACCTCAATAGGAAGGCTGATTCCTTGGTCCAGAGATCCTATAAGTTCAAATCATATTCCAAACCTGATCATCATAGGATTAATGCCCTTAAAGATGAAGGGGAGGAAGAAGAATTTCCCAAGATCACTGACTATTGCTTTTCTATGGATGTTTCAGGTTTAATATTTGCTATGCAGGATCTCGGCGACAAAGCGATATGGCCAAGACAAGGAGAAAAGTCCACCACCTGGAAAGATAAGTCCAAATGGTGTGCATACCACGAGGACTTTGGTCATGTTAAAGAAGACTGCTTAGCCCTCATGATGGAGATCAGTTACTTACTCAACAAGGGATACCTCAAAGAGATCATTGGAAGGAGAAGAGAAATATAAAAAAAGGATAGTGATACTCATAAGATCCTAGAGAAACCAAGATCCCCTCATGGATGTTTTAAAAAGAAATAACATCTCAGAGTCCGAAATAGTCAAAAGATCCTCAGTACTAATGGGATTCAATGGCGAAACAAAACATACGTCAGCGAAATAAACCTATCTATCTACATAGAGGGGGTAAGCTCTATGCAACGGTTTTGTGTAATTGATACATTATCTTCCTATAATGTTATATTAGGAAGACCATCGATCCACGACATGAAAGCGGTCCCATCAACATACCATCAATGCGTGAAGATGCCCACCCCATAGGGGACAGAAAAGATCACAGGTGACCAACAAGAATCCAAGGAGTGCTATAAGACCTCGATGAGGACTTCCACAGTCTCACGACAAGCATAAAAATTAATGCAAAGGGCATGAGATGTACTAGAAGCCGGAGAACAAGATACAAAAGAAGTGCCCATTGACCTTAAGCATCCCGATATGAAAATACTCATAGGATCCTCACTTCTAGAAAACATAGAAGAAGATATAATAAAGTTCCCGAAAGAAAGAAGGAAAACCTTCGCATGGAAGCATGAAGACATGACAGGTATAGACAAAAATATTATAACTCACAAACTTAACATTGATCCTACTTTCAGACCCATACATCAAAAAAGAAGGAAGTTTGCACCCTAAAGGAATCGGATCATCTAAGAAGAAGTTGAAAAACTTCTTAAAACAAGGATGATCAAGGGGCTCAAGTTCCCAAGATGGCTAGCCAACGTGGTCAACGTACAAAAGAAGAATGGTAAATGGAGAGTATGTGTGGACTATATGGATCTTAACAAGGCTTGCCCTAAGGATCCTTTCCCCTACCACACATAAATTCCATGATAGATGCTTCGACTAGCCACATACTATTAACATTCATGGATGCATCATCAGGGTTCCTACAAATTCAAATGGAACCATCTGACCAGGAGGATGCCACATTCGTAACCCCAACAAGTATATATTGCTATAATGTTATGCTCTTTGGTCTTAAAAATGCAGGTGAAGCATACCAAAAGCTAGTTAACCAGATGTGCAAGGATAAACTAGGGGACACCATGGAAGTCTACATATATGACATAGTGTTCAAGTAAAAGAAAGCTGAAGATCACCTCAAAGATCTTGAAGGAGCCTTCAACATACTAGACGAATACAACATGAAGCTGAATCCTTCCAAATTCCATTTTGGAATGAGATCAGGAAAGTTCCTTAGATACATGGTGACTAAAAGAGTAATAGAAGCAAGTCCGGAGCAAATAATGACCATCATTGATTTAAGATCCCCATCCTCTACAAAGGATATTGATATGGGCATATTTAGTTATAAAATTCATGCATTATCTTAATACTTTATGTTGATTTTATCTCATTTAATGAAAAAAAGATGCTTAATTAGTTTTAAAATTTCATTTTTAGCAATAAAGACATGATCGGAAGGAAAAGGAAGCAGAATTGGCGATTGGAAGCTTGGATCTTGGATTTTGAAGAAAGAAGGATGTTGTTGGACAGCTTGACCCCTTGTCAGTGTTTTGGCCATATCTCATGAATCCTAACTCCGATTAACGAGATTCAAAATGTTATGAAAACTAGACACAATTTCGGACGACTTTCGTGTTTTGAGAAAATGTTGACTCCAAACGAACTCGACGAGTTGGCCATCAACTCGACGAGTTGATCAGAAAGTTCGCGATTCTTGACGCTGACTTGTCGTACACGCGATTTTAATGACCAACTCGACGATTTGGGTCAAAAAACTCGTCGAGTTGGCTCTGTTTTCAGAATTTATATATAGAAACGCTTTCATTCAAAACCCTAACTAATTCTGGAAGCTTTGGATGATTTTTGGAGGCCATAAGGGTTCTTAGAGCTGTGGTTTTCGAGAATTCAACCTAGAAGTCAATTTTGAAGAGATCAAAGGCAAACAAACATTAATTTTATCTGAATCTTTTGCATGAACCATATTTCAATCATTAGATTTTGTTTTTAGTTTGTTATTTGCTGTAGATATGAGCTAAAAACTATTTACTTCTGTTTAGACTAGATAAACTTATGAATATGGTGTGATTTTATGGCTTGGATTAATTTGATTTGGTGAATTGTCTTGTTAAGCTTCTTAAAGACCCTTATGTGTTAGCGATAATTATTTTCTGTTAATAATCAAGTTATTGAGTTGCCTGAACATCTTCTTAATTGGTTGAATCATATGGTTTTTGTGAAAACAATATTGTATGCCTAGTATTAGTGAATATGAACCTAGGATTAACAAGAAAATAAGTAAGTTAATTTGTAAGCATGTGTGATGAACAACCATACATGAGTTGATTGAATTGCTAAATTTAGTTAACTAATATTACAAGTCTTACTTGATCCGAACTGAACACTAGGAAACTTGTTAGTTTAATCAACTGATCACTGTTTGAATTAACTTGTTTGCTTAGGATTAGTAATAGTGAACATGGACCTAATCACATTAGAAATCGGTAGCCAATGACACATTAATCCATTGCACTTGCTACGAAATCAACCATAGGAATAAGTGAATCGAATCTAAACGGAAGTCTCTTTAAATTGACTGAATCTAGTTGTCTTTTGTTTATCCTTAGTTGTTAATTGTCATTTGTTTTAGTGTTTAAGTAGTTGCTTAAGTTTCTAGTCTTGTAAAACTAGAGAAAACCCCTTTTTTTACATGTTTTATTTTGATAATATTAGTAATAATCTTAATTGTTTACCGTTCCATGTGTTCGATACCCTACTTACCTGAACTAAATTGCTAATCGATAGGTACACTGCCTTCATTGTGTTTGTCTTTGTGTTTAAGTTAGTAGGATTAAAACTAGTGCATTTTACACACATCAGATATTCAAATACTAAGAGGAAGAGTGGCAGTCCTGAACAAGTTCATCTCAAGATCCTCAAAAAGGTGTAAACCTTTCTATGACATCTTGAAGAAGAACAAAAAGTGTGAATGAACTAAAGAGCACGAAGATGCTTTTCGGGAACTTAAAAATTATTTAAGTTCAGCACCCTTGTTGGTGAAACCACTAGATCGGGAACCGCTCCTACTATACCTTTCAATATCCTCTAATGATGTAAGTGCAGTTTTAGCCAAGGATCTTAACGGGGACCAACATCCCATCTACTATGTAAGTAAAAGCCTCTTGGATCCCGATACAAAGGTACTCCCATCTTAAAAAACTAATACTTGCATTGGTAACTGCTACCACAAAATTAAGACCTTATTTTGAAACACATTCTATACATGTAAGAACCTATTACCCCATTAAGAGTGTTATGCAAAAACCAGAGATGTCAAGTAGGATGAAAAAGTGGTCCATGAAGCTAATCACATATGACATCAAATATGAATCGAGATCAGCAATAAAATCACAAGCAGTATCAGACTTTGTGGCTGATTTTAGTGATGATCTATAAGATGAAGCAAAATTGGAAAGCAAGGAACTCCAAAAGGAAGAAGACATGGGATGATGGACACTCTTCACTGATGGAGCTTCCAAATTTAAAGGAACAATCCTAGGGATCATACTAAAATCGCCACAGGGGGACATTATACCCTAGACATTCAGTTGTGAATTCGATGCAACCAACAACGAGGCCGAATACAAAGCACTGATCATGGGATTATAGTTGGCCAGGGATCTTCAAATCAAGGATCTTCAGGTATTCGTTTATTCCTTATTATTAACTAATCATTTTAATGGATCTTATGTAGTAAAAGGCAAAATACTAGCATTATACCTCCAGATCCTCAAAAAAATTAGCCTCCAAATTCGAAGCTTTTAGCCTAAGTTAAGTTCCCAGAGAAGAAAACACCGAGGCAGACACATTGGCTAACCTAGGATCTTCCCTCAGGATCCCACCTGAAATCAGGATCCCTATAACTCACATATTGATCCCAACGATAGAAGATCCCTCCAACAAACGAGACAATCCCAATGACAATGATCAAACAACCAACGTAGAAACAATCGAAGATCCTAATCCCTAATCACTTCCTTAAGATCCTAATTGTCAGGATCCTGACATCCAGGATCCTCCAGAAAGCTCAAAATGCTGGATCTTGCCCATTGTGGAATATCTCCAGAATGGCACGATTCCAAGAGAAGAGAAAAGCGATAAAGCATTTTGGATGAGGGTCTCGCGCTTCGTGATGATCCAAGGGAAGCTATACAAGAAATCAATGGCTGGTCTATACTTGAGATGCTTGTAAGGTAACGAAGCTACTAAAGTACTAAAGGACATACATGAAGGAGATTGTGGTAATCATGTTGGGGGTATATCCTTATGCTCCAAAGTGTTACGGACGGGGTACTACTGGCCAACAATGAAGAAAGATGCCTTATTATTTGCACAAATACGTGATGCTTGTCAAAGGCATAGAAACATCCTTCATTAACCTGCATGTAACGTCCCAAAAATAAGACCCAAAAATTTCATTTTTAATTTAATAAAACCATTATCCCAAAAACGTCATCATAAAAATCCAGATAAAAAAATTGTATCAATACATCATCAATCATCATAGTAAATCACAAAACGCGGAAACACGTGGTGTGTGCTTTGCAATCATCCCAGACTCTTCCCTATGGAACCAGAAGTACCTGAAACATAAACCGAAAACCGTAAGCACAAAGCTTAGTGAGTTCCCCAACATACCACATACCATACATAAATAAACACATAACGAGCCTCGCCCAATGAGTATATCGGGCCCCGCCCACACTTGCATAACTTGCCCTGACCACTGAGTATAACGGTCCCCGCCCAAACTCACATATCGGGCCCCGCCCACTGAGTATAATGGGCCCTGCCCAAACTCGCATAACGGGCCCCGCCCAACATACAAATCATATAAGCACATACACATACAAGAGTCACACAAACATATAGTATCCTAGCATCACTGATCATGGGCCGACATTGGTGCCTTAGACTCGCTAAACATTGTGAGGAAACTCACCTCCTACTTCTGAATCTCACGGATAAATCTCTGGCTACTGGCCCACTAAAAATCCCCGTGCTATAATCACAAAACATTATCCAATTAATAATCAGATCCTAACTCACCCTAAGAGTCTAAACTAGGGTAAAAGACCTTTTTACCCTTCCGTAGATTTAACCCAAGGCCCAAGCCCAATCCAAATTGTCCAAAGGCCCAAATTCTAAAATAATCACCCATGGCCCACTATTTCCCAATTTTCCAAATTAGGCCCAAACCCCTTCATGGGCCTTAAACCAAGGTGCAAAAATATTCTTAGCCCAAAACAATATTTTGATGGCCCAAAATAAAGCACTAGACTCCTAAAGTCCAAAATGAAGCCCAATACCGGAAAGCCCAACTTCTGCAGGCCACTGCTGAGTACGTGGGGCGTACTCAACTCGTACACTCATCATACTCCCTTAAGGGTTTGTACGCGCAACGTACATGCTTGTACGCCCAACATACTCCACACTTTTGCCAACTTTCACTTTTTAGCTTCTTAATCGATTAAGACTTCCATGCCAACTCAGATCTGACTTCATTAAGGTGATTTTTCACGTAAAGTTGGCAACTTTATGTGCATACATGGCTTTATGGGGGGCTCTAAAGCTGAAAATAACTTAACAAAGGGTCTTAACACATGCATGAGTCCATAAACACTTCCAAGCTTGCATTTTTATGGACAAGGGGACCCCAAAATGTCCAAATATACAAGGTTAGGTTTCTGAAACTTCCCTAGCTCACAAGAACCAACCAAAAGGGGCTAAAATGGCCATAAACAAGTCCAAAAGAAGATCATACAAGGATATGTCAAGATAAGGTCTTTATACCTCAAATGACTTGCAAAAGGAAGGATGATTCTGGATCTCTAAGCTTCACACCAAGCAATGAACCATCAATCTTCTTCTATCCCTTCAAAAACGAGTGATAAAACACCAAATTTTCTTCTCAAGAGCTCAAAGACACAAAATGATGGCTAAGGATCGATGTTTAGGGTTTAGGGCATATGGAGGCTGATAAGAGGCCAAGCTCATGGGACTTAATGAGCTTATATAGGGGTTAAACCCTAAAAATTAGGGTTTCAAGCTGGCCAGATTACACCCAGCGTACGAGTCTCGAATCGGCGATCACCCCCTCGCTAGTACGCGAAGCGTACACTATTGTACGCCCCGCGTACTAGCCACAAGGACCAAAAATGCAATATTTTAAATACGAAGGGCTAATAGGATACATACCCAATTCAAGTGTTACACCGCAGAACAATTACATCCTATCATTTCCCCTTGACTGTTCGTGAAATGGGGAATGGATGTTGTAACATCCATAAAATCTAGAAAAATTTAAACTTTTTAAAACCAACCAAAAATCATAATTGTTTACAATATAATTTTCAAAACATGTTTAATGTCAGAGTATTCCCAAAATCATAATTCAAAACATGAGGAGGTGCACGATCACGCCTTCGCCTTCCCGCAATCATCTGAGGTATCTGAAACATAACCGAAAACGGAAAGCCCAATGCTTAGTGAGTTCCCCCAAAATACCAACACAACAAAATAACACATATGCAATATCATCATGCAATGGGTCCACAACTAAAAGACTGGATTACCCCTGAGCTCACAACATAATTCTGGCTTGCCCTCGGGGAACACAATTTATGCATGGCTTGCTCCCCGACCAGATCAGTCCTCAGACTGAATACTTCCAAGCCCTCAATATGAGTCTGGCATGCCCTGCCCGACCCTCAGCTAGTATATGGAATTCTCATGAGCCCTCAGTATGAGTCTGGCATGCCCTACCCAACCCTCAGCTCATATCTGGATTGCTCCTGGGTTTGTTGGCTACTACACGGAGCAGTACAACCTCAACCCAACGCACACAATATGTCGACATATAACAGATACAAACATATATAGATAATCATACATACAATATCACAGGTAGTCCTACTGATCTACCAGACTAGCATATCAAAACTAGCATGCATATCAATTCCATACTCAACATATCAATGAATTTCAGGTTATCAAACCAATGGTTCAGCCTTGGTGCCTTCGACCCATAAATATAGTGAGGAAAACTCACTTTGCAGCTGAATAGAACTGATGAGGTCCGACTCCGAATCTCAACTCTCTAGACAATACCTATATCCACCAAATGACCAATTCCATTAAAATCCCAAAATAACCAAAACGCCCTCAAAGTCAAACTCGGTCAAACTCAAAGTCAATTGGTCAAAACCACTAAACCAATTGAGTCAACCCAACCGAGTCAACTCAACCGAGTGAACTCAAAAAGGGCTGACTCATGCGAGTACGCGGGGTGTAACCCAGAGGTACGCTTAGCCTACGCGAAGCCTCACATTGACGAGCTTATGGGGTGGCTGACCAAGTACGTGTGGCGTAATCCCACCTATGTGGGGCGTAACCTCGCAAACCCAAAAACTTCATTAAGTGCTTAATGGCTTAAGCACTCAAACCCATACTTCAGATCTACGGTCCAAATGTACCCTAGAGTCATAAAGTCTCTAACTTTCTGACTTTACACGTCCATAAAGTCCTTAACACAAGGTCTTAATCCATTAAGACCTTCTACAAGATGCATGAGGCAATTCTAGCCATTGGGACCTCATTTTTATGGCTTAGGACCCTTCCTAGGGTCTAAAAGGACGACTCAAAATGACAATAACCATACATGCACAAAATGGGACCTTTAGGACAAGAAAAGCAGCATAAAACACTCAAAAATGGGATCTAACAACCAAGACATCAAGGTATAGACTTTATACTTTCTGGAGCTTCACAAGAAGGCAAAGATCCCAGATCCACAAGCTTCCTTCCACTTCAAGGCTTCTTGATGCAACTTCTTCGTCCTTTAACACACCAAAAACACACTCTTGAGCTCAAAATACACACTAAGGGGCTAGGGATTTGCAAAAACGTCTCAAAGGATGTGGAGGCTGAAAAGGTAGAGAGAAACGAGCCATAAGGATGCTTAAATACAACCCAAACCCTAAAATTTTCCTCCTGACATTATTATACCCAACGTACATAAGTGTACGCCCAGCGTACGCTCAGCGTACCGTTATGTATGCTTAACGTACTCCTCCTGCCTAAAATTACAATATTGCCACTGGGGCTTCAAGGCACCTTCTCTTGGACTTAGGGACCAAAATGTCATATAATAAAATTATAGGGATGAATTTAGAAGTACCTGAACCTCGGGGTGTTACAATTCTCCCCCACTTGAATTAGACTTCGTCCTCGAAGTCTGCTGCGGTGAACAAATCCGGATAATGCTCCGGCATCTCAGCCTCCGGCTCCCAGGTCCACTCGGAGCCCCTCCGGTGCTACCACCGTACCTTTACTAATGGTACTTTCTTGCTATGCAAAACCTTTACCTTCCTTTCCAGGATAGCCACCGGCCTCTCAACATAGTTCAGGAGCCCATCAACCTGAAACATGGAAAGTGTTGTGAATCTGACTGAGATCCTCGGGAAGAAAAGATCTGTAAGCAACCTTGCCAACCCTGGCGATCACTCGAAACGGCCCAATATACCGGGACCCAATTTTACCTTCTTCCTGGAGCGTATCACACCTTTCCAATGTGAGACCTTCAACAACACTGAAACTCCAACTCGGATCGACACCGGTCGGCATAGCTCTTCTGCCGAGTCTGAGCAGTCTGCAATCTCTTCTGCTGAATCATCTCCGTGGTTTGAAGGATTACTTCCATCCGCCCCATAACCCTATGACCAACTGTCACACCCCGCTAAAGCGGAAACACGAGGCGTGGCAGTATAAAGGGTTTCATAGCAAAAGTTAGAAGACAACACCAACCATAGTATTAAAAATCTTTACAAATTTACAATGGTTTGAACAAATTTTAAAAGAAATAACAATGTAAATTGAAATACAACACATGCGAATGCTCCTAACAATGATGTGTCCCTAAGTGCCACTTACTCGATGATTCCTGAAAAAGCATGTAAAACGAGCGTCAACTATAAAAATAGTTGGTGAGTACTCACAGATAAACAAAATAATACTGGTTCCATGAATTGAAATCAAAGTTTTGATAAAAGTTTCCAATAATAAAAGTATATTGTTAAGATGAGTAAATAAGTTTGTAAAAACAAAGTTCTTTGTCATCATGAGAGATAAGGTATGTTGCCCAAATAAGATGCAACATTCATAGTCTCATGGAAGATAAAGTTCGTTACTCAAACGAGTAAACAAGTTTCATTGCTAAAATGAGCAATCAATTTCGTTGCTACAAGGAGCAAACAATTTCATTGCTAAAACATGTTTATAAGTTTTCAGTAATAACAGTTCGTTGTTGTAATGAGAAACAAAGTTCATTGCTATAATTAATAAACAAGTTTATTGCTATAATAAGTAACGAGTGTGTATGTGTATGAGCAAACAATGAGTCTCAACCAAACCTATGACTGAAGCCCTATCAAGATCTATGCTTATCGTTCCATAGATGAATATGGTATCATGCACTCCAGCAATAGGGCGAGTGAGGAGTTGTCAATTCCTAATAGCGCTATCCATAATGACCATTGGCTCAAAGAGTTAATGGTTAGAGATAAGGGAAGGGCCTTAGTACGATAAGTTCTCATGTTCCGTGTTGCATAGACATACATAGAGAGACATAGCAATAAAATAGCAATCATGTTTGATACAAATCAATTTAAATACAACATTCAAATAATAGTTTTTCGGGACATGCTTTTCCACCCCAAAACATAAAAACTGAAAATAGGGGAGTGCGTGAATACTCACAATACATTTAGATGATGCAAATGGTGCCTTGAACTACGTTCCACGTGTACCACTACCGATTCCTACAATAATGGTATTCGCTAGTGAGTCTCTAATCGAAATCTAACTCTAGTATACTTACTACTACAATAGAATTATGCCAATAATGTGTCAAAATTTAATATTGATAAGTTACAAACATTTTTCTATGGAAATTAAGTTTCAAAGAATCAATTGTTATATAACAATTTAAGTGGAAAATTTCCATTATTGAAATGTTAATATTTAACATTTTAGAGGTGTTCCAATGATTAAATATTCAAAACTAAATCAATTTAGTTCTAAACTTTCCCAAACTTTGCATTATTGAAGTCAAAGACCTTAAGATAAATTTTCTTGAATTTTTGATTTGTCTGACTATTTTTCACGATTTTAGTTTCTTGAATAACCATAAAATCATGAAAAATACTAAACAGTTAATAAAAATTACCAAACTTCAGATTTTGATTCGAAATGTACTAAAAGACTTCTAGATAAATTTTCATGGATTATGAATATGCATAACCATTTTTCATATATTTAATTCTCTAAATCTATAAAAATTCATGAAAAATAGAAATCGGTTGAGAAAATGCCCCAAACTTTTTATAGTATTGTTATTACACATACTTAGCCTGGGAAAAATAGAAAAATAGATTTCTAAACTGTTTAACCCAATTTTATGATTTTTGAGCATTTATTCTAATAAAAATTGAAATAAATAGAAAACAGTTTCCAAAATTGCCCAAAATTTTTGTAACACTTTTATTATACATTTAGAAGCTGTGAAAAATATAAAAGATATTTTTCAATTAGTCTTTCTATTTTTCTTTGTTTTATCCTCTTAAATAATCATTAATTGGAGAATAATTATTAAACAGTTAAAGTAAATTACCAAAATTTTTGCACACTTCATTTTCAGAGTAAATAATCTGGGAAAAATACCAAATATGGTTTTTATATAGTATAATCCGGTTTTGGGTATTTAAGTGTATTTAAGTGTATTTAACCTTAGAAAATAGGAGAAAAATAGTATACAGAAGAGAAAAATCATCAAAATTTTTATGTAGGCTCCTAATGTACAACAAGAGGGTTTGGTAATTTTTCATGAATTTTGGATGATCAGAACTATTTTTTCTAGTTTTAGGCCATTATAATTACAAAAATTGGGGAAAAATAGAAATGTATTATGAAAAATCTTGGAATTATTTTTCTGAGTCTTCCACCTCTGGTAAGAGGTGCGAAAATTGCTAGATGGCATTTTCACACTCTCTAAATTGGTTTTGTGATTTATTGGAACCACACAAAAAGAAAATCAAAAGACACATCAAACAGTAACAAAAATCGATGAAATTTTATGAGAGGTCATTATTCACCATAAGGGTCATCCACGAATTTTTATAGGATTTATAGACCTCAGAAAGTATTTTATATGATTTATTGACCTATTTTGTTGCAATAACTATAATAATTCGAGAAAAATGAATTATTTTCTGGAAATTTACAGAGCATCTTATTTTGTTGATGGGAATCTGGGAAAAATCGGATTTGGTCAGAAAGGGAGTTTTAGATATTTATTTGGAAATAAATCCTTCATGAACATATTTGAAAGCTTTTAACAACATACTTTGATGATCTAGCTTCTAAGCTTGAAGATCATCACATGCATGTTTGTTTGAAGACCATTCATGAGTTTGAAATGTTCAAAAATCGTTTTTGAAAGAAAACCTTGGATGCATGTGGTGTTTTACCACCAAAACATGTAGAAAAGTGCATTTCCTTGATTTTGACTTAGGTTTAGGTCCTTGGATTTCACCATTTACAACATGCATGTTATTTTTGGTTGAAATCCTACCACCATCATCATCAAAACCGTGATTTTGTGTGTGTATGTTTATGTGTTCATGATCTTTCATTAGAATGGTGTAGAAGAACAAAGAAATGCAAGAAAATCCATGAAAACTTGAAGGAAAATGAAAGGAAATCGTGTTCTACCTTAATGAACACCATTAGATGATGAAGATTTTGAGTATCTTGAGTGTTCTTGGACATGTTGGCTGTAAAATTTCGTGGTTCATAGTGGGAGGAAGAGAGAAAATGTGTGTGAGAGTGTGAGAGAGAAATGAGAGAAAATGAGGGAATATGGATTGTGAGAGAGAAGAAGAATCATTTTGTGTTGGGAAGAGGAGAGGCATCTTGGGAGGAGGGAGTCCGACTTTGGAGTGGAGAGAGGGTCTCCCTCTCTTAAATTTTATAAAATTATAACTTTATTTTATAAAAATATCAAGTTTTTATAAAATATGCACCTTATTTTAAATTTTCATTCACAAAACCTTGATTTTTTTTTGCATAGAAAATAAGGTTAAATACTAATGACTTAAATTTTATTTTTCTTAAATGCATTCTCATAATTTTTATTATTATAAGATCATATTATAAGTTTCATAATTATTTTTATAGAAATTTTTAAGGTTAAAGTTTATAAATATGAGTTTTTATGGCTTTTAGGGTTTTGGAGTTTAATAAACTTTGAATATCAAAATAAATAGAATATTTGAGACTTTAAATTATCTTATGGTATTATAACTCTTTTATAGTTATAAATAATGTTTGTAATTTATTTTTATCGGTTTATTGGCATTTTATGTAGTGATTCTGAGATTCAAGCGAAATTGAGGAATCAAGTATACTAGTCCTACTCTTCAACTTTGACTTAAGTTTCTATGAGACTTTGACCTAATTTCTACTTCTAGGTCAAGTGCATAATGTGTGTACATGATTCATGAAATGGTGTTCGAGTCAAAGAGTGACCCAAATATGGATAGTCACTACACTTAAGTAGTAGTAGAATTCACATATCAATGTGAAATCTAAGTATACCATCCATTGTTTCTATCTGTTTCCAAGTTTCTACTAGGTTATAACTTAGCTTCTAGGTACTAAGTCTAATATCTGTTGTGCCTATATGTGCAACTAAGTCTAGTCAAATCTAGAACCGACTCAAATTTTAACGGTTGTCACACCAACCTCGCCCCAACAAACCGGGGTACGACATCTCCTTCCATACAAGAGCTCGAAAAGCGGAGCACCAATGCTGGAGTGATAACTGTTGTTGTAGGAGAACTCCGCAAGAGGTAGGTAGGAGTCCTAGCTCCCACCAAAAACGATAACACATGCCCACAACATATCCTCAAGGGTCTGTATCGTCCACTCACTCTGGCCGTCGGTCTGTGGATGATAAGCAGTGCTGAAGTGAAACCTCATGCCCAGTTCCTCATGGAACTTTTGCCAAAAACAGGAGGTGAACCGAACATCACGGTCTGAAATAATGGAGACCAGAACCCCATGGCGAGCAACGGTCTCGCAAACATACATATCGGCTAATTTCTCGGCCGCAAAACTCTCCCGAATTACCAGAAAGTGGGCACTCTTGCTCAATCCATCCACGATGACCCAGATAACATCAAAACCCCTTGTCATCTTCGACAACTTGGTGATAAAATCCATTGAAATCATTTCCACATGGGAACCTCCAAAGGCTGCAGCTTTCCATGCGGCCTCTGATGCTCAGCCTTGACCATTCTGCAGGTCATGCATCTATCAACGTACCATGCTATCTCTTTCTTCATACACGGCCACCAATAGCTCAATCTCAAATCCCGATACATCTTGGTGGCCCCCACATGGATAGAAAAATGAGACTTATGAGCCTCCTCCAATACAATCTGTCTGACCCCACCAGACATCGGGTCAACAACCCACGACTATCCGATACAAATCTAGCAATCTCACCCTTTATCCTCTCTTTCTTCCATTTCTCTCTCAACCTGAGCCTCCCTAATCAATGCCAAAAGCGGGGAATCCACTGATATCCTCATACATGACACCCCATCTGAAGACCCATCCAACTTGCGATTCAGAGCATCAAACACTACATTCGCTTTATCCGGATGGTAAAGGATCTTGCAGTCATAATCCTTGACTACGTCCAGCCACCTGCGCTGCCTCATGTTCAGGTTCAGCTGATCCATAATATGCCTCAGACTCTTTTGATCAGTGTAAATAGTACAACGAACCCCATACAGATAGTGCCTCCAAATCTTAAGGGCAAAATCCACTGCCCCCAACTCCAAATCATGTGTGGGTTATCGCGTCTCGTACGGTTTCAGCTGCGGAGAAGCATAAGCTATCACATGTCCTCTCTGCATGAGGACCACCACCAAACCAGTGATGGATGCATCACAGAATACCACAAAATCCTTAATTCCCTATAGGAGGGTCAATAACGGGGCCTCGCATAATCTCTACTGAAGAGTCTCAAATGCCGATTGCAGCTCAGGGCCCCATCGGAAATCCACCCCCTTCCTCATCATACGAGTGAGGGGTACTGCAATCTTGGAGAAATCCTAAATGAATCTCCAATAGTACCCTACCAAACTCAAGAAACTCCTGATATCCGAGGGATATTTCGGAACCTCCCACTGCATCACGGCCTCGATCTTGGCTGGATCGACCAATATCCCATCCTGGTTAATGAGGTGTCCAAGGAACTGAACCTCTCGTAACCAAAAATCGCACTTTGAGAACTTAGCATAAATACCTTCTCGCGTCAAAACCCCCAGAAGCTCACGAAGATGCTCCCCATGCTGCTCTCTGGTCTTGGAATACACCAATATATCATCAATAAACACAATAACGAAAAGATCAAGAATCGACCTGCAAACCCGATTCATCAAATCCATAAGCACTGCAAGCACATTGGTGAACCCAAATGGCATCACCACGAACTCATAATACCCATAATGAGTCTGGTACACGGTCTTCTCCATGTCATCCTATCTCACTCTGACCCGATGACACCCAGACCTCAGCTCTATCTTGGAGAACCAAGATGCACTCTACAACTGATCAAAGATGTCATCAATCCGCAGGAGGGGATAACGGTTCTTCACTGTTAACTTGTTCAACACCCGGTAATCAATGCATATCCGGTGTGAACCATCCTTCTTCTTGACGAACAAAATCGCCGCTCCCCACAGAGAACTGCTCGGTCTGATGAAATACTTGTCTAGCAGCTCCTACATCTGAGATGACAACTCCTGCATCTCAGGCGGTGTCAAGCGGTACGACGCCTTGGCAATATGGGCCGCACCTGGTACAAGGTCGATCCTGAACTCGACATGCCTCTTGGGAGGCACACCAGGTAACTCCTCCGGAAGCACATCTGCGAACTCCTTGACAACCGGGACCTCTGAAACTGAAATCTGATGCCCAACACGCGTATCCAACACATAAGCCAAGTAGCCCGCACACCCATGTTGAATATATTGTCGACCCCTGACTGTAGAACAAAACCCTGAACCCATCCTGGAGCCCTCTCCATAGATAACCAGTTCCCCCCCCCACTTGGGGTTCGAATTACCACGCACTGGCCTTCACAATCAATCATAGCACCGAACCGGCTCAGCCAATCGATACCCACAATCACGCAAACATCCCTCGTGTGAATAGGGATCAGATCGATCATATAAGGCACCTCGAAGATCTCCAGAACACAACCCCGCTACATTGATGATGCAAAAACCCTGTTTTCATTGGCGATAGAAACTCGCAACGGACACTCTAACTCCCCAATGGGCATATCAAACTCTCTACTGAACAATCGAGATATAAAGGACCGACTCGCACCCGTTTCAAACAACACTAGAGCCGGCGAAGAGTTCACTAGGAATGTACCTAACATAGGTACATATATAAGCATAACATAAGACATAATCAACATAATAATGGATAGAAACATACCAGTCACAACATTTGGAGCTTCTCTGGCCTCCTAGGCAGTGAGCTGGAAAGCGCGACCTCGAGCCCTCGGGGGATCCACCCTACCTTAACTCCCATAAGTGATCCTCAAAGTAGTCAGTGCTGGAGCCTACGCCGGCCTAGCAGCAAGCGAGGGACAGTTGGCCTTCACACGGCCAACCTGGACGTAATGATAACAAATCCTGGAGCTGAGTGTTGGGGCCTGCTGGCGGCAATCCCTCGCCATATGGCCCTGATGTCCATAACTGTGGCACCCAGAAGATGATCGGTAAGCACCCTCATGAACCTTTCCACACTTCCCACAAGTGCGGCCCTTCCGACCCCCAGATCTAACATCTGCAGCCTTGAACCGCTTCGGCGTTGGCTGCGACTGCATCGGGGCCGGTCTCTGCTCCCTCGACTGAAGCTCCATCTCAATCTCACGCCGCCTGCAGCCTCCTGCAAATCCAACAAAGAACCATAGTGCTGGGTGGACACAAACTGTCAGATCTCCATCTTGAGCATGCTCAAGTAACGAGTCATCTGAGCCTGCTCTGAAGCAGCAAACTCAGGACAAAACATGCCCCTCTCGGTGAACATCTTGATGATCTCTGTTACCGACTTGTCCCCTGTCTCAAATCCAGATACTCCTGGGCCAACCTCTAACGCTCCACCAGTGACACATATCTGGAGCGGAACATCTCCGAGAACTGCTCCCAAGACACAACAGCTCTCTTCCCAGAAGAAAACGAACTAGTAGCAAGTCTCCACCAATCCTTAGCTCAGGACCTCAGCAGGTTCAGAGCGTAGCTGACCTTCTGGTCAACTGGGCAAGAACAGGTGAAAAAGCATCCCTCAACATCAGACAGCCACCTCATGGCTATGATCGGGTCCTGCACTCCATCGAAAGTCAAGGGATTCGTATTGTCGAAGTCCCGATACTGAAAAACCCGACCTGATCTAACCCCTACAGCCGCAACGGCTGTGGTGGCTGCAACAGCAGCGACCTTAGACAAAGCAACATAATGCTCATCAAAGTACTCTATCATGGCGGTATTAATAGACCCAAACATCTCTGGCAACTGAGCTCGGAAGTGAGCAACAACTTCCTCTTGCAGGATCTTCCTTATCCTGTCATCCAATGCAGCTGACCCACCCTAACCGCCAGCTCCCGATCCCGATCCGGACACAGCCTCAAAACGCCTTATCATCACCATATTAAAAATAAACTAGAAGGATATAAGATAACACACATATCATATCAGGGGAACCAACTTCCAACAAAGCCCTAGGGGTTGTGACTTCCCTGTTACGTGTACGAGTCTTGTGCTTCCAGTAGTACGGGCCCATACTACCTTCCACACCTACCCGTATTTGTTTCAGAGGATCATCACAACAACCCTAACAATACAATCTAGCATAATCATACACTCAATCCTCACTCCCTAGAGGAAAGGCTAATCATCTCGAAACTGGACGACTGACCCCACACAACTCATCCATGAAACTTCCACCAACCCTGTAGCATTCGTGTATGCTAATTATACATAACATTGGGTCCTATAAACAGTCGAATATCTGATCCTACCATAAGCCCTTCATCAAGCAAGAACAGGAAGTAAGGCCAAACCAAACATTCTCAGGCTATAGACTCTTAGTTATGTATAACCATGATGCATACACTAAGCAACTACAATAATGATGTCAATTCCATTAAAGAAGAACCCTATGCTATCAGACATCATATAATCAGACAATTTTATCATGAAAATTCCTGAAGATCCCTAGCCTATCACTAGCATGTTGTTCTAACATATCACAATATCAAATAACAGTGTGGTATTTTGGGGTCTACTTACTGGCTTCCGTTGATCGTACACATCGCATCCTCCTTAATTATTTTGAAAACCATTTGAAAAATCGTTTTTAAAATCTTTTTCCTTATTTTGAGACAGGATTCACACTTGTGTTCCTCCAATTCACTCAAACCAAGGCTCTGATACCAACTTCTAACATCCATAAAAATCATGAAAAATTTAAACTTTTTAAAGTCAACCAAAAATCATAATTGTTTACAATATAGTTTTCAAAACATGTTTAATGTCAGAGTATTCCCAAAATCATAAGTCAAAACACGAGGAGGTGCATGATCACGCGTTCTCCTTCCCGCGATCATCTAAGGTACCTGAAACATAACCGAAAACGGTAAGCCCAATGCTTAGTGAGTTCCTCCAAAATACCAACACAATAAAATAACACATATACAATACCAACATGTAATGGATCCACAGCTAAAAGACTGGATTACCCCTAAGCCCACAACATAAGTCAGGCTTGCCCTCGGGGCCCACATCTTATGTCTGGCTTGCTCCCCAACCAGATCAGTCCTCGGACTGAATACCACCAAGCCCTCAGTACGAGTCTGGCATGCTCATGAGCCCTCAATATGAGTCTGTCATGCCCTACCCAACCCTCAGATCATATGTGGATTGCTCTAGGGGTTGTTGGCTATCGCACAGAGCAGTACAACCTCAACCCAACCCACACAATATGTCGACATATAACATATACAAACATATACAGATAATCATACAGATAGTATCACAGGTAGTCCTACTGATCTACCATACTAGCTTATCAAAACTAGCATGCATATCAATTCCATACTCAACATATCAAAGAATATCAAGTTATCAAACCAATGGACCGGCCTTGGTGACTTCGACTCGTAAATACAATGAGGAAAACTCACCTCGCAACTGAACAAAACTGATGAGGCCCGACTCCGAATCTTAGCTCTCTACACAATACTTATATCCACCAAATAACCAACTCCATTAAAATCCCAAAATACCCAAAATGCCCTCCAAGTCAAACTTGATCAAACTCAAAGTTAACTGGTCAAAACCACTAAACCAACTGAGTCAACCCAGCCGAGTCAACTCAACAAGGGCTGACTCATGCGAGTACGTGGGGTGTAACCCAGAGGCACGCTTAGCGTACACGAAGCCTCGCATTGACCATCTTACGGGGTGGCTGACCGAGTACGTGGGGCGTACTCCCACCTACGCGGGGCGTAACCTCGCAAACCGCAAACCTTCATTAAGTGCTTAATGGCTTAAGCAGTCAAACCCATACTTCAGATATATGGTCCAAATGCACCCTAGAGTCATAAAGTCTCCATCTTTATGACTTTACACGTCCATAAAGTCCTTAACACAAAGTCTTAATCGATTAAGACCTTCTACAAGATGCATGAGGCAATTCTAGCCATTGCAACCTCATTTTTATGGCTTAGAACCCTTCTGAGGGTCTAGAAGGACAACTCAAAGCGACAATAACCAAACATGCACAAAATGGGACCTTTGGCACAAGAAAAGCAACATAAAACACCCAAAAATGGGATCTAACAACCAAGACATCAAGGTATAGACTTTATACCTTCTGGAGCTTCACAAGAAGGCAAAGATCCCAGATCCACAAGCTTGTTTCCACTTCAAGGCTTCTTGATGCAACTTCTTCTTCCTTTAACACACCAAAACCACATTCTTGAGCTCAAAACACACACTAAGGGGCTTAGGTTTTGCAAGAAAACGTCTCAAAGGATGTGGAGGCTGAAAAGGTAGAGAGAAATGAGCCATAAGGATGCTTAAATACCACCCAAACCCTAAAATTTAGGTTTTCCTCCTGACTTTAGTACGCCCAGCGTACATAAGTGTACGCCACGCCCTAGTACGCTCAGCGTACCGTTATGTATGCTTAGCGTACTCCTCCTGCCCAAAATTACAATATTTCCACTAGGGCTTCAATGCACCTTCTCTTGGAATTAGGGACCAAAATGTCATATAATAAAATTATAGGGATGAATTTAGAAGTTCCTGAACCTCGGGGTGTTAAGATGTAGTTGGAAAGTTACCAAAGGCTCCTGGTGGAAAGGTCTTCATGTTAGTAATGACAAACTATTTCTCAAAATGGATAGAGGCCGAAGCCTTTATTCAAATACGAGACAAAGAAATAGTCTCATTTATCAAACATAATATCCTGACTAGGTTCGGGATCACTGCTGAGATCATATACGACAATGGATCCCAATTCATAAGCAAAAGGACTAGAGACTTTTGCATGAGTTGGGGAATTAAAATGATAATGTCCACTCCTGTTCATCCTTAAGCTAATGGTCAAAGAAATAGTCTCATTTATCAAACATAATATCCTGACTAGGTTCGGGATCACTGCTGAGATCATATACGACAATGGATCCCAATTCATAAGCAAAAGGACTAGAGACTTTTGCATGAGTTGGGGAATTAAAATGATAATGTCCACTCCTGTTCATCCTTAAGCTAATGGTCAAGTTGAATCTAACAACAAAAGCATAGTAAAGAATTTGAAAAAATGTTAGACAAGAACAAAGGAAGATGGGCATAAGCACTCCCTTTCGTCCTATGGGCAGATAGGACCACTTTTGTAACATCTTGTTTATTAAAAAAATAAATAGATAAAAATTGATGAGCGAATAGTCTCCCTAAATCCATATTATTTAGTAGGGTGTTGGTTTTGGGGAGCCAAATGTTATAAATCGGATTATAACGGGGGGGGGGGGGGGGTGAAGGTGGGTTGCACCTGATCCCACATCGGTTTGGAAGGAGAACAAAACATTTCCTTATAAAGGGTGTGGATACCTTCCTTATCACAACGCGTTTTAAAACCATGAGGGCAGCAGATCCCATAAGAACTCTGTAGTTAAGCGAGCCCGGGCGAGAGCAATTCAGGGATGGGTGACCCCCTGGGAAGTTTTCGTGTCGGGAGCCCAAAGTGGACAATATTGTGATACGTACTGGAGGGGGATGTTACAACTTTAAAAATAGCCACTGGCAAAACCCCATACTCCCTGGTGTTTGGAACATAAGTCGTGATCCCAATGGCAAGATACCGACTACAGGATCAAGAGAACAATGATAGGATCCTAGCCTAGAATCTTGACATTATCGATGAATTCAAGGATCTTGCTAGGATCCGAATTGTTGCTCATCAACAAAGGATCACCAAAGCATACAATAAGAACATTAAAGTAAGAAGATTCCAAATAGGTGACTTTGTCCTTAGGAAGACATTCCAAAATACCAAGGATCCTAATGTAGGTAAATTAGCACCTAAGTGGGAAGGACCATATTTCATCAATTCAGAAGCGGGAAAGTGGCCATATTGGCTAGCTACCCTTGAAGGAAACGTCTTGTAAAGCTTGTGGAATGTTATACATCTAAAAACATACTTCATGTAGGTTGTATTAATCATTTTCCAACAAACTCAAGGTACCCACTATTTATCCCTTACTTTTTATGTAATTTTTTCATTTAATTTTCCATAGACCATTACTGACTTAAGCATCGGAGGGGCATTAGCCAAGTTAACACCCACGCCAAGCTAATGTTTGCAATGTGCAGGAATCTAAGGATCCTAATAACCATGAATAGAGACTGATCATCTCTCCAATGGATAAGGGTACTTAATCCCCTCTTAGGTTTAAAGAGTTAATGACCTCTTTCACACGAGTTAAAATTTCTACACCTTGCTTGAACGCATGATATCTAACTATAGGATGTGGATAAGGGGATCATTTCACACTTTAGTGACTTGACAGCCATTTTATTTTCAAACATATGTTAAGATCCTGAAGTTTGAATCTAAGATTTATAACATTATCATGTTATCCTAATTTGGGATCCTCCCTAGTAAAATTCTAAGGTTTATAACATTATCATGTTATCCTAACTTGGGATCCTCCCCAGTAAAATTCCAAGGTTTATAATATTATCATGTTATCCTAATATTAGGACTTTCCCCAGTTATTTTGGGATTTTCCCCAGTTATTATGGGATTTTCCCCAGTTAAAGTGGGATTTTCCCCAATTTTTATTTTAAGTGGGATCTTCCCCGGTTATTTGCTAAGCAATATTTCTCTCCGTTGAAAAGCAAAGTAAGGATCTTCAAAGATCTCCTAACAGGGATCCTTCTCTATGCAAACTCCAAAGATCATATGGAACTAAAGGGATCATAACTCAAGACTTAACCTTAATCAGAAGATTGTGAAACCTAAAGATCACCAAGTTCTGTCTATCTTTAAAGTTGTTTTTCCTATGTAATGATGAAGGATTTATTCTCCTGAAGATCTTAACTATTTTAAGATCCCAAATCAATAACTAATTGTTTCAGGTTATTCGGATCTTAAGAATTCTTGTAAAACCTGAACTCTTTAGGATCCTGATTGCATAAGGATCCTTAGCAGATAACTAACTATTGCAGATCATTGCGATCCCAATATTTCGTGTGAAACCTAAACTTCTTAGGATCCTAACCATCTAAAGATCCTTAGAAATCCTATTTCTACATTCATATCAACCACGCGAATAAAGAGATAATACAAAGCAGCCATAGATTAAAATTTGAAAGGGTTGCCCATCAACCCCAAAAAAAATAACAAAATATTACAGAGAAAATATTAGATTGTTTTTTCAAACATAACGCTAGGCATAGTCACCCCCAACTGAGGTCTTATGTCTCTTTTTCCACTTCTCTTCCTCTTCCTTCTTTATCTTTTCTTATTATTCTTCTTCTATCCTTTCCCTTGCAGCATCATGACAAGCATTGACAGGTCTACCAGTTAGTTTGGTCAAAGCCTCATGCCACCCAGATATGTCCCAAGATCCAGCGTTCTCGATGTCCTCTGTTAATTTGATTTTTGCCTCCGAAACCACCTCGACAAAACTGCTTCTGGCCTCGACTATCACCTCTTTGATTTCCATCGTATGCTCCTCTTCTCTTTCTGATTTCTCCTTGCCCAGTCTCTCTACCCTTTGTAAGAGGTCTTTGTTGGCTGCTTCTTGTTCCTTCAAATCTTGTTCTATCTGGTCGGGCTTAGCTTTGATATCCTCGGAGGAATGGGAGATGTGATCAGCCACCTGTAAGAACTAACGATGAGAAAACTAAAGGTAGATATAAGAGACTACAAGGGTACTTACAGATTGCGAGAATGAGAGCAACTTTTTCAATGCCTCGTCCACCTCGAGATTCTCCAGGTGGAAAACTTCAACAAATTTCCATTTTTGGGATCCTGGAGTTTTGATAGACAAATCTACGGGAGCTTTCTTGGAAAGAAGAGAAGATAATGCTTTCTTAACCGCCAATTGGTCGTTGGACATGGCAGAATCAAGGTCGGCAAGGGTAAAACATGCACCGGAACGGGTAGACTGAATCCTAAGCATAACAAAAAAGTTTTTTCAGTTCATGATCCTTCATAAGAAATGAAATAAATTTAAGGATCATCAACATTAGACATGGGGATAGTGGTGGTTGAACTTTCTTGGTGACTAAGACAATCAAGTTTGAATGTTCTATTAATCTCGGGCACGGCGAGGAAATTCTCGATCCTATCTTCAGTGTCTTTAGTAGGAGGAACAAGCTCTTCAAACTTAAAAGTTGTAAAAAGTCAAACACCATAAGAAGTGTGAATGTCAGGATCCTTAGCATAAAAATACGAAACCCTACCCTTTTTAACCTAAGACTGTGGCAAGAGATCTCCATTAGGAATGGAGTTGCATTTCACGAAAAAGTATTTCCTTTCTAGGAACCATCATTATGCTTGGATTTCAGAATAAGGGATGCTTTATTAGATTTGAATTTTAGCAAGAAATGAGAGTTCACAAAGTTTGAAAGATCGTAGATGTAGGCTAATTCATTCAAACCAATCCCGAGATCCATGGAGCGGTTCAGTTGACTGATCCAATTGAGGATCCTCCAAACCGCTGGCATGGCTTGAATATGTGAGATTTTGGTAATCTCGAAAAACTTAGAAATAATCATGGGAAAGGGGTAAGAAAGACCTAGGATAAAAGGGTATTCGAGGAGATAGGCCCAAGATGAAGAAACAAAATCCGGTTAGATCCTTGCATCAAAAGATTTAAAAAGAGTATCGGGATGAAAAGCCCTAACCGATTTCAAGGCTTCAATATCGTTATCATCGAAAGTACAAGTTTCCTCATAAGACTAAGGCCTTCTGATCGATGAAATCATCATCAGGAACAGTGATGACGTTTGTACGTGAGCGAGTTGGTTTTTTACCCATGAGTAAAGACGAAGAAAGATCAGAAGAAAAGCAATGAGGATAGTACCTTCGATGGTTTTCGATAAACGTATGAAGGGAGCTGAAAGAGTAAGGCAAAAACAAAAGACTGAACATCCTATTTATACACGAATTATGGAACGGTAGAAGGGTAATTTGACAGATTACTTTGCAAGCTTCAACGGCTAGAAATCTAGTCGTTGAGATTCAAATTACCCTATCCGTTAGAACTTCATAATCTTTATTTTCTCGCTATTTATTTTAAAAATTATACCTTTAAATATTTGTAATTAACCTTGATATTTTTCAGGTATAATTTGGGTGCAATTGTTAGGGCCAAGATCCTCAACCCTATTCAAGATCCCGGATCTTCACGATCCTTCATGATTTCGGACCTTTCTCAGGAACCTGACCATTGTTATTTTTATTTCCTAACACTCTTAACGGTCATATTTCTATTTCTTTTCCTTATATGTGTAGAAATGATCAATATGAGACTTATTCTCATCGAAGAATCGTTTCAACCAGGCTTAAGACTTGGGAATACCAAGTCAAACAATGTTTATATGCTCATTTAAGAGGATTCCAGAAATATCAGACTTATTGTAATTTAGTCTAGACTATAAATACACCTGTAAATCACACACTACACATACAATTAGCTCTATTACTAAATTTGTACTCGTATTATCTTCATCATTGCTGTAACTTCTCATTGAAATCAATAAAAACAACAACGAATGTGATCATTATCACCTCCCAAGGTTTTATGCCAGAGATCCTAAAAAGGATCAAGGGATTTCCTTGTAACTCACTTGTCTCACTTTGATCACTATTCGATCTTTACATTACCTTAAACACCATAGCCTCTCATACAATTTGGTTGAATAATAATTGATCAATTTTTGACCAAAAACAATTACCTGCTAAAACATTTGGTTAAACGCTCGCCATCAATCTACAAAGGCATTTTATGGTTTCAAGTTTTGGTTTTCTGATCAAAATGATAGCAAAAACACGTTGGAATATACACATTAAGAGGTAATTTTTTTGCTTTAAGTTCTAAATTTATTATGTTCTCTTGTGGATGACACAAACATACTCTGATTCCAAAGTAGGGATGTCAAAAACCCATATGGGACCCCGTTCCTGTAGGACCCTGATACCGTACGGGACTAATTTTTAAAACAAAATCAGGAGTGGGAGTGGGCGCGGGGGTGGGATTAAACCCTGTTTATTTTCGGGATTGGGGTCGGGAGTGGGTGTTTCCGCCCCGTACTCCCGCGGGGTCCCCGATTGTATATATATATATATATATATATATATATATATATATATATATATATATACCCATATAATCTGATATCTAGGGTTTTTTACTATGTCTTTCCTTTCCTTGAAACGCCGACACTGGTAGTTTGGGAAGATAAATCCAAATCGTTCACTTCAAATCTTCACCCTTCTTCACTTTGATACTTCCTTCAATCTTTGTCTTCGCTGATTCTTGAGCTTCGTTTTCACATCCATGGTTTTTTTCTTAAACTCGCCTTCGCAGCTAAACCTAGAACTCGCCTTCACCCTCAGCCCCCTGCTGCCTCCCCCTACCATCGTCCGCCTGCCATTGCCCGCCTACCGTCATCCGTCTACCGCCTGTCATTGAGCTGATTTCATATATGCCTCCGATAATCTAGTGTCTCATTATTCTGATATTATGGTTTATAAATGTGGTTAATAATGAATTTAGACTTCATATATCTAGTTTCTATGGTTTGATATTTGATTTTTGTAATTATGTCTGTTAGGGCCAGGATCCCGGAATTACATTCAGGATCCTCAAACCTCAGGATTTTCAAAAATACTTCAGGATCCTGACTATTATCATTTATTCTCCTAACGTTTATAACAGTTATCTGCTTTGTTATTTTTCTCACATGTGCAGAAATAGTCAGCCAAAGACTTATTCTCAACGAATAGTCGTCGTGACCATACAAAAGACCCGGAAGACCAAGTCAAGTAACGTCTATAAGTTGATCTCGGAGGATCCGGGAATTGTCGTACTTTTGTTATTAGCTTTAGACTATAAAAACACTTATATTCATCACACTACACATGAAACTTAGGAGAACTATGATACTTATACTTGCTTTTCATACATACATCTCTATAATTATCATTTTCAATCAATAAAACTATCAAGGCAAGTGAGCATTATCACCTCCCAAGGTTTTATGCCGGAGATCCTAATAAGGATCAGGGGATTTCCTTGTAAATCAATCATGTCACTTTGATCACCATTTCATATTCATTCCACCATAAACATCACAACCTCTCATACAATTTTGTTGGTTTTTTATTGTTCATTTTTTGACCAAAACAATTTGGCACCCACCTTGCGCCCTGGTGTTCAAAATCCTTCGAAAAATCATGTCTACACAATCGAACCTGTCCTCTTCCTCAATTCCTCCCATATCCTCTAAAAACCTTCCACCACCTCCTACCGGAGCTCCAAAGAAAGCCTCAGAAGCACCGAAGAAAAAGACATCTCCGGTCGTTACCCTAGGAATCCAGGATCCTCCTGTGCTAATTTCCAACAGTGAAATCTTCGCTATGATGAGGAAAATAGAATGACAAGTCGCCCACCAACAGGAGGATAACAGGACAATTCTCAAGGAAGTGGAGAGAATGAGGACAGAAATCCATGAGCCTCATGAAGCAGCACCCTCGATCTTGCAGCCCAAGATCCTGAACTTTGACAACACGGGATCCTCAGTAATTCACCGTGAGATAGGGTCCTCAACACTGGCCTCTATTCCCGCTTGGGGCGCGACTCCAAGAGGACAAGTCCATACGACCCAGAATCCCAACGAAACCTTTGCTACTCCCAATAACAAGGATCCTGGTAACCCTATCAATAATAATATTTTTACTACTAACTCAATGGATCTTGATACAGATTTAAGCCCGATCATGGCTAAGGAGCTCCATCAACTAAGACAAATGATATCGAGTGTGCCTGGAGCAGTGTTGTAAAACTCGCCGAGTTGGCCGATTACTCCTCCGAGTACTCGCTACCCGGCCCTTACCGAGGCAAGGTACAGAATCCCGAGTACTCCCTGATCAACCCCTTACTGAACTGAGTAGTGTTGTAAACGCGGTCAACTCGATGATTAATATGTATAATATACTTAATGATTTATTATTTAACACACACATGTGATTATTACTACATATATATATATCTTAAATTTTCAGTAGTTATTCACGAAGTGAGACCATTATGTGTTTTTTTTAGCTTTTGTGTATTCACATGTATCTAATATTGTTATATATTTTAATCAACTTATGATTTTAACTTATGATTTTGACATATATAATTTCCCTAAAAATATTTCTACATGAATTACCGAATCCGAGTACTCTGCGAGTACTCCCGGGTACTCGCTACTCGGTAGTTGGCCGAACAGGTACCGAGTAACGAGTTCTACAACCTTGGCCTGGAGTAGTTCAGCCTATACCAGAAGTATCCCCCACAAGTCACATGATCTCAAGATTTGTTCCGGCAATAGCTGACACCGAAGTCCCAACAGCATGAAGCCTTATGACGAAACTACAGACCCTGAGGAGCATGTGGCACAATACAGAGAAACGATGGAGATCATTCCCATTTCCACTCACTTGAAAGAAGCTTGCTTGTGCAAGGTTTTTGGTTCAAACCTCACGAGATCAGATCTAAAATGGCTCCTTAACGTTCCTCCTTATTCTATTACGTCGTTTGCTCATTTGATTAATTTATTTAACAATCAATTTTCTTGTAGCAGAACATTTGAAGAGATCACTAGTGATACCGGGTGGTCCATGATCCTAAGGAATCCCTCGGGACTTTCGTGAACAGGTTTGGCAGGGAAGCTCTAAGTATCTCCAACATCGACATGACGACTGCAGTTGAAGCCATTAAAATGGGCTTATAGAAGGATTATCCATTCTATGAAGACCTCGTAATGACTCCATGCAGGAGGATGGACGAATTCAGAAGCAGAGCACTAAGGTTCATCAGGCTCGTAGAAGACAAGGAGATCCAAAAGATGAGCAACCCACCAAGCTCTTACGATCAACCCAACAGAAAGGCCGACTCCTCAGCCCAAAGATCCTAAAGTTAAAACCATATTCCAAACCTGACCATTATAGGGTTAATGACCTTGAAGATGAGGGAGAGGAAGAAGATTTTCCCAAAATTACTGACTATTGTTCTTCCGTGGATATTTTAGGTGTGATATTTTCTATGCAGGATCTTGGAGATAAAGCAAGATGGCCAAGAAAAGGAGAAAAATCCACCGCTTGGAAAGACAAGTCCAAATGGTGCGCATACCATGACGACTTTGGTCATTGTTTTGGTCAAAAATCGACTAAGTGACTATTAACCAAAGTGTATGAGAGGCTGTGGTGTTGTAGGTGAAGTGATTAACGAAATTAGAATAAGATTGCAGAAGTGAATTACAAGGAAAACCCTTGATCTTTGCTAGCATCTCCGACATAAAACCTTGGGATGTGATAATGATCATATGCCTTGATGATTTTATTGATTGAAACGAATGATTACAGAGAAAATGTGATGAGTATGACTAGAAGTGCTAGTATTCTGCCAAAAAATCGTGTGTTTTGTGATGAATACAAGTGACATATATAGTCTAAAGCTAATAACAAGAATTCGAAAATTTCGGGATCCTCCTAGATCATCTTATAGTCGTTGCTTGACTTGGTCCTCTAGTTCTTTTTCATGATTGTGACGACTACTCGTTGTAAATGAGACTTTGACTGGTTATTTCCTGTACATGTGAGAAAGACAAAGGAATATATAGCCGTTATATTATTAAAAAATATTAGTCAGGATCCTAGAGTATATTTGGGATCCTGAGATTCAAGGATCTTGAGCTCTTGAGGATCCTTAGACTTGAGAATCTCATAGCAGTTCCTAGATCCTAGCCCTAACAATTGCCCCCAAATTATTCATGTGAAATATTTTGGAGTTAGTTTGCCAAAATTCAAAGGGATAATTTAAAAATAATAGATAAGATAAAAATAAGTTAACGGATAGGGTAAATTTTGAATTCCAACGGTTAGAATTCTAGCCTTTGGAGTGGGTCACATCAACTTTTTATCCCTCCGAAATCTCTATATAAATAGGATTTCCTGTAACTCAGTTTTGCCTTACCCTTTTAGCTCCCACTTTCGACATTTATTGAATATTATTCGAAGGTAATTTTCTCGTTTCCCTTTCTTCTTGTTATATTTAATTTCAATCATGGGCAAGAAATCCACTCGATCTCGTGGAACCATCATTGCCATACCCGATGATGATTTCACGGATCAAAAGATTTTGTCCTACGAGGAAACTTGCACTTTTACCGACGATGACATTGAGATGTTGAATTTTTCTCGAGCTTTTCCTGTTGGCACCATTATTAGGGCCTTTGATGCTAGGATCCAACCCGATTTCATTTCTTTTACCTGGGACTGTCTTCCCGAGTATCCTTTCACCCTTGGGCTTTCTATCCTTTCTCAGGAATCGTTTCTGAGTTCTTTGAGATCAGAAAGATCTCATATATCCAAGCTATGCCAACAATATGGAGGATCCTCTATTGGATTTATCATTTGAATCGTTCTAGGGATCTTTCCATCGGTCTAAATGAATTAGCTCATTTTTACGATCTCACAACTTTTGGGAACTCCCGCTTTTTGTTGAAGGTCAAAGCTAATAGATTTCCCCTAGTATTGAAGTTCAAGCACAATGACGGTGCTTGGAAAGAGAAATATTTCTTTTTCAGGCGTGACTCCATTCCTAATGGGAATCTTTTACCTCAGTCTTGGGTTAGAAAGGGTAGGATTCTATATTTTTACTATAAGGATCCCGATATTCACCTTTCTTATATTTTTTGGTGTTTTGTAGCCTTTAAGTTCGACAAGCTGGTTCCTCCTGCTGAATATACAAAGAACATAACAGAAACATTCTTCACTTTGTCTGAATCAGAGAGGTCATTCAAACTTAACCAACTCAATCTTCAAGAGAGCTCATCTAACACCACCTCTGTTTTGGTCAAAAAAATCATTGAACTGAAATGGACCACAGTGTATGAGAGGCTGTGATGTTCAATATAAAGCAAATAAGTAAAGTGAATCAAAGCAACACAAATTGTTTACAAGGAAAGCCCTTGATCCTTGTTAGGATCTCCGGCATAAAACCTTGGGAGGTGATAACGATCACCTGCCTTGATGTTTTTATTGATTGAAATGAAAATTACAGAGAAAATGGAATGAGTATGAGTACAACTGATAGTATTCTGCTAAGTCCCGTGTGTAGTGTGATGAATACAAGTGTTTTATATAGTCAAAACCTAATAACTAGAACTCCGAAAATTCTGGGATCCTCCGAGATTACTTATAGTCGTTTGCTTGACTTGGTCCTCCGGGTCTTTTGCATGGTTGTGACGACTATACGTTGAGAATGTGACTTTGACTGGCTATTTCTACACATGTGAGAAAGACAAAAGAACATATAGCCGTTATAAAAATTAAAAAAAAAAATTAGTCAGGATCCTGAAGTATATTCGAGATCCTGGGGTTCAAGGATCCTGAGCCTTTGAGGATCCTTATATATGAGGATCTCGGAGTAGCTCCGGGATCCTGACCCTAAGAATCGCCCCTAAATTATTCGTACGAAATATTTTGGAGTTAGTGTAGCGCCCTATTTCTCATTAGTAACTTCAAAAACGATTTTGTTAATTTATAATAATAATTATATGAATAGGGATTTATATTCTAAAGAATTATATCGGTGAAAGCTCAAATAAAAGACATTTGATAAATTGGAAGTGGTTAAACAATAAATAAAGAAAATAAAATAATAAAATAAAATAAAATAATGATAATAATAATAATGTAAACTTATTAATTAAACAAATGGATAATCCAAGAAAATATAAAACTATTAAGATTAATATTATTTAAGAATCAATAATGAAAAGTATTAAGGGATTAGGGGTTTAAAGTGTCATATTGATCACCTTGGCGTCAGCCGGGGGGGGGGGGGGGATCCTGGTCTTTCGATGGTCTTCTGAGGATCTTGGTCTTTTTCCTTGTATTTTTCCGTTCTTCTCCTGAGAATCTGTTTGAGATATCCTTTGCCTAGGAGATAGTTGATTTCCTTTCCGAGGGCTATGCAATCCTCTGTGATGTGACCAAAGTCCTCATGATATGCACACCATTTGGACTTGTCCTTCCAGGCAGTGCATTTTTCTCCTTTCCTTAGCCACCTAGCTTTGTCTCCAAGATTCTGTATGGCAAAGATTATACCTAAAATGTCCACAGAAAAACAACAGTCAGTAATTTTAGGGAAATCTTCTTCCTCACCCTCATCTTCAAGGGCATTAACCATGTGATGGTCTGGTTTGGAGTAAGGCTTTGACTTATAGGATCTTTGGGCCGAGGAGTTGGCCTTCCTATTGGGGTGATCATAAGAGCTTGGTGGGTTGCTCCTTTTTTGAATCTCCTTGTCTTCTTCGATTCTGATGAATCACAATGCACTGCTCCTAACTTCGTTCATTCTCTTGCATGGGGTCATTACGAGATCTTCGTAGAAGGGATCATCCTTCTTTAAGCCCATTTTGAAGGCTTCAAATGCGGTTACCATATCGATGTTGGGGATATTCAGAGCTTCCCTGCCAAATCTGTTCACAAAAGTCCTAAGGGATTCCTTAGGATCCTGAAGCACTCGATAGAGATCGCTAGTGATCTTCTCGAATGTTCTGCTACAAGAAAATTGATTGTTAAATAAATTAATCAAATGAGTGAATGATGTGATCGAATAAGGAGGAACATTAAGGAGCCATTTTAGAGCGGATCCTGTGAGGGTGGAGCCAAAGCCCTTGCAAAAGAAAGCTTCTTTCAAGTGAGTGGGGATGGGAATAATATCCATCCTCTCCCTATATTGTGCTACGTGTTCCTCAGGATCTTTAGTTTAGTGGTAGGGCTTCATGCTGGGGGTCTGGAAGTGTTTTGGAACTTCAGTATCAGCTATCACTGGAATGAATCTAGAGATCCTGTGACTTGTGGGGGATACTTCTGGTACCGGTTGAACTACTCCGGGTACGCTTGAGATCATCTTCCTTAGTTGTTGTAGCTCTTTAGCCATGATCGGGCGTAAACTTGTGTCAAGATCCATTGAGTTAGTTGTAAAATTATTATTATTGATAGAGTTACCATGATCCCTGTTATTGGCAGTAACAAAGGTTTCGTTAGGATCCTAAATCCCATGACGGATCGCTGAGGATCCTGGGTTGTCAAAGTTCAGGATCTTGGGTTGTAAGACTGAGGGCACTGCCTCCTAAGGCTTTTGGAATTCCATCCTCAATCTCTTCACTTCCTTGAGAATCATCATGTTATCCTCCTGCTGTTGGGCGACCTGTCGCTCCAGTCTCTTCATCATAGAAAAGATCTCGCTGTTGGAAATCAACACAGGAGGATCTTGGAGTCCTAGAGTGACCGGGGAGGTGTTCTTCTTTGGAGTCTCAAAATCTTGGGAGCTCCAGTCGGTGGTGGTGGAAGGGTTTTAGAGGAAATGAGAGGAACTGAGGTGGAGGAGAGAGTCGATTGAGTAGACATGATTTTCTGAGAGATTTTCAACACCACGGCCCCACGGTAGGTGCCAAATTGTTTTGGTCAAAAAATAATTGAACTGAATGGATCAAAGTGTATGAGAGGCTGTGATGTTCAATATAAAGCAAATAAGTAATGTGAATCAAAGCAACACAAATCGTTTTCAAGGAAATCCCTTGATCTTAATTAGGATCTCCGGCATAAAACCTTGGGAGGTGATAACGATCACCTGCCTTGATGTTTTTATTGATTGGAATGAAAATTATAGAGAAAATAGAATGAGTATGAGTACAAGTGATAGTATTCTGGTAAGTCTCATGTATAGTGTGATGAATACAAGTGTTTTTATATAGTCAAAACCTAATAACTAGAACTCCGAAAATTCTGGGATTCTCCGATATTACTTATAGTCGTTTGCTTGACTTGGTCCTCCGGGTCTTTTGCATGGTTGTGACAACCATACATTGAGAATGTGACTTTAACTGTTTATTTCTAGAAATTTTTTGGCTTCTATTTAAACTTCGGCTCTTAGATCATCACTAAAGTCGGCCACAAAGTCGGCCAAGGCTTGATACTTAATCGCATATCTTGGCTCATACTTTATGTCATATGTTCTTAGCTTCACGGACCACTCTTCTATCCTTCCTGACATTTCTGGTTTTCTCATGACATTCTTAATGGGATAGTTAGTTTTTATAGTTATATTGTGTGTTTCAAAATAATGTCTTAATTTAGTATAAGCAGTTACTAATGCAAGTATAAGTTTTTTAAGGTGTGAATACCTGGTCTCAGGATCTAGGAACTTTTACTTACATAGTAGATAGGATGTTGGTCACCATTAAGATCCTTAGCTAATACCGCACTCACCGCGTTTGAGGATACTGAGAGGTAGAGAAGGAGTGGTTTTCCGGATAATGGTTTTACCAATAGGAGTGGTGAACTTAAATATATTTTAAGTTCCTCAAAAGCATCTTCATGTTCCTGGGTCCATTCAAATATTTTGTTCTTCTTCAAAATGTCATAGAAAGGTTTGCATCCTTCTGAGGATCTTGCGATGAACCTCTAACATTCCGTTTAAAATAGAATAATTAAATAATAAACCCGGAAACCCCGAGAAGTAATTATTATTATTATTATTTTATATTATTATAGCCCAAAATCAAATAATAATTAGCTGGGTGTTGGTTTCAGGGAGACAAATGACAAGATTTGAATCTCCGGGGGTTAAAGTGTAATTTCGGGATTTATTTTGCAAAGGATTTTAGAAGTCAGGGGGTGTTTGGTATCATTTTGACTTAATATGAGAGGATTTATGGAAGTAGGGGCTAAAGAGTAATTTTTTGACCTAAGTTGAAAAGGTTTTGTAGAGGAGCAGCCATTTGGTAACAACTGGATTTAATTTGAAAGAAAAGGAGAATGAGGGAGTAAACGTGTCATTATGGCATAATGTTTTATGGGGCTCGGGGTATATAACCCGTCACCCCTGTCCAAACCCTAACCCTAAGGGGGCTTCTCCAGCCGCCAACTTCCCTCCAGCCGCCGCCACCACCCCTTCACTCTCGTTCTCCGGCCGGCAAGACAACCGACGAACACTGCTACCCCCCTGCTGACGAAGTCGCAAACCACCGTATAGCTCCTATTGTCGGCAACGACGAGGACCACCGGGAATCAACGTTGCGAGTGTTGCTGCCGCCGCCTCCTTACCTGATGACGCCGGAAAACCACCGTTAGGACATCGTTTCAGTCGGGATGTCATCGTTCGTGTCGTTGTTGTTGTTCCGTTCGTTCTCTTTCTCCTCCTTCTTCCTGCCGACGCATCACCGCCACTACTCTCATCGCCGGCGAAGGCGAGAGTTCGAGTCGATACTATGGTCGTGGGAGGGACCGGTCAAATCTGTTGCTCTTGGGTCTCGATGTTGTCGTCGCTGCCATGCGGCTGTTTCTATGATGACGCTGTTGTTGCCGACCGATCGCCGTTGTTGCATGCCTTCTTGTGTCACCACCGCTGCCGTACGCCACCAGGTGGGTAGGTGGACTCATTTACGAACAAAATAATATGTGTGTGTGTAGGTGTGGTTACTTCGCCGGAAATCACAAGAGAGCCACCACCACCACCACCACCGTGAGGTGGTGGCTAGCACCTCCGACCACCACCTGCTTCCACAAGGGCGGCTGTGTGTGCGTGTGTGTGTTTTATTATGTGTGTTTATTTTGGATATTTGTTGTATAGATGTATCATTGTATCGTTGTCGGAATAATCAAAGAAAACAACCCGTCACCGCCGTGAGGTGGTGGTTGCCACCTCACACCGCCACCTTGGGTGGCTTTATGCTTTTGTGTGTATGATTGTTATTTTGGGATGATTGGATTTTTTTTAGCCAAAAATCATAACCACCACCGCGAGGTGGTGGCCCCCGCCGTTGACCGCCACTACCCGAGGTGGTAGTGTAGTGGTGCCCGACTTATTTAACCCTAATTGACCTAATGAAGCCCTAATTGACCTAAAAAACCTAACCATTTGACTAATGGGCACGCGATTGGGTTGAAAACCCTAATTAGGGTTTAGCAAACCCTAATTTTGGAATTTGTTAATTTGGAATTGCGGGACCCGCAAGTTTGGACCATTGGATTGGAATCATGAATTAATCCCGACAATGTTGTATGTTTGATCTAGTAGAGTGATGGACTTAATGGATTAATTCCTTAATGCGTTAATTAAGAAACACTTAACCCTAATCGTCATTTTATGTAAAAACCCTAATTTCGCTTGGGCCTTGAGTTGGGCCTTTCTATTGGGCTTTGGTGATTGGGCTATTGATGGGCTATCCAAGAACAAGTAAATAGACTAAAATATTTGGATGGGCTTTAGGGTAAGGCCCATGTGAGGGACTTGGGCCCAATTTGGAAAATTGGGCCATGATGATTTTGAGATATTGGACCATCTGAATGCCAAGTGTTGCGACTAGAATAAATGGTTGGGCCTTAATATGAGACCATGAAGAGGTTTGGGCCCAATTTGGAAAATTGGGCCATATGTTGGGCTTTGGTCCATTGGTTGACTTTTGGGCCTTTGTAGTGTGAGTTGGGCCTTGGCTTGAATCAAGCTAGGTTGGGGGTAAAGTAGTCTTTTACCCCAAGCATGGACTTATGGTTATGTATTGGAACCTAATTATTAATTGAGTGTTGTTTAATGTTGACAGTTCGGGAATCTGTCATCCAACAGCTAGGGTTTTGCCCGCAGGACTTCAGCAGTGTGAGGTAAGTTTTCCTCACTATACTCAAGGGTCTAAGGCACCAAGGCTGACCCTTTTTGGATTGCTATCTTGATATGTTATATGCTCGAGTATCGTATGATATGTTAGATCAGTATCCTGGTAGATAGGATGTTATTATGTTGTTATGATCTGTTAGATCGGTTTGTATGTCTATAGAATGTTGTGTAATTATCTGTTATATGCGTACATGTTTGATTGGTGGTTAAGGCTTATCTGCTTTGTGCGAGAGCCAACAGACATGGGAATTCCAACCCTATGGTTGTGGGCCGTGAGTATTCCATCCTGAGAATGATTGGACTCGTAGTATGTGGGCATTCCAACCCGATCGTTGTGGACCGAGGGTATACCATCTCGAGGATGATTGGACCCATAGTATGTTGGCATTCCAACCCGATGGTTGAGGGCCTGGGGTATTCCAACCCGATGGTTAATTGGACCCATAGTATGATGTTTGTGATTATATATGTATTGTTGTGTGTATGGGTATTTTGGGGGAACTCACTAAGCTTTGTGCTTACGGTTTCAATTTATTGTTTCAGGTGCTTTAGATGTCTCGTCAAGGCGAAGGTGTGACCGTACACATCCTCGCGTTTTGGACTTATGGTTTATGGGCTACTCTGATATGAAACTAATTTGAAAATATTTTGTAATAACTAATGGCTTTTGGATGTTTGAAAAAGTTTTAAATTGGCTTGATTTTTTTTATGGGTGTTACAGATGCTATTTAGGGTTGCCACTCTTCCTGTTAGTCTTTAAATATCTTTTGTCAAGGATGGTGATCTTGGATCAAGGATGGTCTTGATTTGTTCCGGGCTTGCTTCGATTCCTCTTTTGGTTACCATGTATCCTAGGAACTTACCTGATCTCAACCCAAAGTGGCATTTAGAGGGATTCAACTTCATGTTATATTGATCCAGGATGTCGAAGGCTTCCTCGAGATCCTTGAGGTGATCCTCAGCTTTTTTGGACTTGACCACCATGTCATCGATGTACACTTCCATGGTGTCCCGCAGTTTCTCTTTAAACATCTTGTTGACCAGTCTTTGGTATGCTGCACCTGCATTTTTAAGACCAAATGGCATGACAGTATAACAATAGATACCTGTTAGAGTTATAAACGTCATGTCCTCTTGGTCAGAGGGTTCCATCTGGATCTGTTGGAATCCTGCTGATGCATCCATGAATGTTAGTAATTCATGACCCACTGTTGCGTCTATCATGGAGTCTATGTGTGGCAGAGGGTAAGGATCCTTAGGACAAGCCTTGTTAAGATCCGTGTAATGTACACACATTCTCCATTTACCGTTCTTCTTTTGTACCACGACCACATTAGCTAGCCATATTGGGAATTTCACCTCCTTGATCATCCCAGTTTTGAGAAGTTTTTCTACTTCTTCTTGTATAACTTGGTTTCTTTCTGGTGCAAATTTCCTTCTCTTTTGGTGTACCGGTCTGAAAGATGGATCGATGTTAAGTTTACGGGCTATTATGCTATTATCAATACCTGTGATTTCCTCATGCTTCAATGCAAACCTCTTGCTTCTAGCTTTGAGGAACTTTATAAGATCATGTTCGACTTGTTCAGGCATTGAGAATCCTATGCGAACTTTGGCTTCAGGATCCTCAATGTTCGAGGGCACTTCTTTTATATCTTGCTCTCTTGCTTCTAGCACGTCTCGTGCCCCCCGCTTTAATTGTTATGCTTGTCGTGGTATTGTTGAAGATTTCATTGAAGTCTTGTAGCATTCCTTGTATTCTTGTTGGTCTCCTACGATCTTCACTGTCCCCTATGGGGTGGGCATCTTTACGCATTGATGATATATCGATGGAATGACCTTCATTTCGTAGATCCATGGTCTTCCTAGTATGATATTATAAGAGGATAACGTATCAATAACGCAAAAATGTTGTACAGAGTTTACCCCCTCTATGTAGATAGGTAGCTTTATTTCGCTGACGGTGTGCTTGGTTCGGCCGCTGAATCCAATTAGCACTGAGGATCTTGCAACTATCTCAGACTCCGGGATGTTCATTCTTTTCAACGCATCCAGGAGTATGATGTTGACTGAGGATCCTCCATCAATGAGGATCCTTATGAAGAAATGGTTGGTGATGTAGAGAGTAATCACCAATTCGTCATGGTGAGGATCCTGGACGTCTTTTCTATCTGCTTCGTCGAAGGTGATCTCTTTTTCGTTTGTGATCGATGTGTTCTTCCATGATCCTTTTTCCTTCTCCTTTTTGGATACCTTGGCGTGCCTCTTCGCTGAATAATAAGAGGTACCACAAATGTCAGATCCTCTAAAGATAACATTAATTACCTTGGCGTCGGTAGGGGGATCCTGGTCTGTCAAGGATCTTCTGAGGATCCTGATCTTTTTCTTTAGATCTCTCCTTTCTTCTTCCAAGGATTTCTTTGAGGTATCCTTTGCCTAGGAGGTAGCTGATCTCCTTCCTGAGAGCTATGCAATCCTTTGTGATGTGACCGAAGTCTTCATGGTATGCACACCATTTGGACTGGTCTTTCCAAGCGGTGGATTTTCACATTTTCTTTGCCATCTTTCTTTGTCTTCGAGATCCTGCATAGCAAATATTACACCTGAAATATCCACAGAAAAACAATAGTCAATATTCTTAGGAAAATCTTCTTCCTCTCCGTCATCTTCAATGGCACTAACCCCATGATGGTCAGGTTTGGAATATGGTTTTGATTTATAGGATCTTTGGGCCGAGGAATCGGCCTTTCTATTGGGGCGATCATAAGAGCTTGGTGGGTTGCTCCTTTTTTAGATCTCCTTGTTTTCTTCAAGCCTGATGAATCTTAGTGCTCTGCTTCTGACTTCGTACGTCCTCCTGCATGGAGTCATTACGAGGTCTTCATAGAAAGGTGAATCTTTCTTTAAGAACATTTTAAAGGCTTCGACTACAGTTTCCATGTCGATATTGGGGATACTTAGGGCTTCCCTACCAAACCTAGTCACAAAAGTCCTAATGGATTCCTTAGGATCCTGGACCACCTCATAGAGATTAGTAGTGATCTTTTCGAATGTTCTGCTACAAGAAAATTGGTTGTTAAATAAATTAATTAAATGAGAAAATGATGTAATAGAATAGGGAGGAACGTTAAGAAGCCATTTTAAAGATGATCATGTGAGGGTTGAACCAAAACCCTTACACATGAAAGCTTCTTTCAAGTGAGCGGGGATTGGAATGATCTCCATCCTTTCCCTGTATTGTGCCACATGATCCTCAGGATCCGTAGTCCCGTCGTAAGGCTTCATGGTGGGGGTATGAAAGCGCTTTGGGACTTCGGTATCAGATATCGCTGGAACGAATATGGAGATCATGTGGCTTGTGGGGGATACTTTCGGTACAGGCTGAACTACTCCGAGTACGCTTGAGATCATTTGTCTTAGTTGCTGGAGCTCCTAATCCATGATCAGGCTTAAACTTGTATCAAGATACATTGAGTTAGTAGTAAAGATATTATTATTGATGGGGTTACCAGGATCCTTGTTATTGGGAGTAACAAAGGTTTCAGTGAGATCCTGGGTCGTATGGGCTTGTTCTCTTGGAGTCGTGCCCTAGACGGGAACAGAGGCCGGTGTTGAGGATCCTATCTCACGGCGAATCACTGAGGATCACATGTTGTCGAAGTTCAGGATCTTGGGTTGCAAGATCGAGGGTGCTTCTTCCTGAGGTTTGTGGATTTCTGTCCTCATTCTCTCCACTTCCTTGAGAATTTTCCTGTTATCTTCCTGCTGTTGAGCGACTTGTCCTTCCAGTCTCTTCATCGTAGCAAAGATTTCACTGTTGGAAATCAGCACAGGAGGATCCTGGAGTCCTAGGGTAACGACCAGAGAAGTATTTTTCTTCGGTGCTTCCGAGGCTTTCTTGGGAGCTCTGGTAGGAGGAAGTGGAAGGTATTTGGAGGAAATGGTAGGAATTGAGGAAGAGGACATGGTTGATTAAGTAGCCATGAATTTTCGAAGGATTTTGAACACCATGGCCCCACGGTGGGCGCCAAATTGTTTTGGTTAAAAAAATAAACAAGCAAGAATCGACCAAAGTGTATGAGAGGTTGTGATGTTCAAAAGAATGCAAGTATAAAATGTAGATCAAAGTGACACAAGTTGTTTACAAGGAAAGCCCTTGATCCTTGCTAGGATCTACGACATAAAACCGTAGGAGGTGATAATGATCACCTGCCTCAATAATTTTATTGATTGAAAAGGTCCATTACAGAGAAATGTAAAGAATATAAGTACAAGTGTTGTGGTTCTGCTATGTTTCGTGTGTAGTGTGATGAATACATGTGTTTTTTATAGTCTAAAGCTAATAACAAGAACTCCGGCAATTACGAGATCCTCCGAGATCAACTTATAGACGTTACTTGACTTGGTCTTCCGGGTCTTTTGATGGTCATAATGATTATTCGTTGAGAATAAGTCTTTGGCTGATTATTTCTGCACATGTGAGAAAAATAACAAAGCATATTACTGGCATAAACGTTAGGAGAATACACGATAAAAGTCAGGATCCTGAAGTATTCTTGAGGATCCGTAATGTAATTCCGGGATCCTGTCCCTAACATATATCTAGTAATAATCACATGTGTGTGATAAATAATAAATCATTAAGTGTATTATACATATTAATCTTGAAATTTTTGATTTTTTTCTCTTTTTATGAAAAATTGACCCTTTGACCAAGTTTGACCGAGTTGGTCGAGTTTGACTTTGTTGAACGAGTAGGCCCGAGTAATATCGAGTAGGCTCGAGTTAGAGAGATGTTAACCGAGTGTTGACCTAGGTTGACCGATTTTGACTGAGTTTGACTTAATCCGATTTTTTTTGCCGAGTTCACTTAATTCTCCTCGGTGGAGGACCGATTTCGAGTACTTGGCCGAGTAGGCCAAGTTTTGCAACACTGTCCGTAGCATTCACCTAGTCCATGAGCAGTTGTGAGAGTGGTGAATCTACAATTTGGCTCGTAGTTTCCTCTAGGTGGGATTAGACCATGACGATATGGGTAGTGAGATTGTGGGAAGGCCACATCAGTCGTGGAATCAAGGAAGGTTATGGGTTGTGTGGTGCCGGTCGTGATGTAGGTTACGTTGTATCGGTGTAATGGTTGGTTATGATATCCCTGTTGGAATAGGAGGGTTGCTGAAGCCTTATATACAAGTAGGATAGAGTAGCCTTGCCAGGAAGACTCTTGGATAGAGTCTTGTGGTTCAGTTGTTTGAAAGGATGTCGATTTCAGCGACCGGTTAGAAATTCGACGCTTCAGATAATTGGTAGATCATATCACAGCTCAAAAGATCTTGGATAGATCGAAAATGTGAGTGTTGGTCAACAGAATAGTTTAGGGTCGTAAGGATTCCGTTCAAATTAGATTGCAAACTGGAGTCGGCTATGATTGAGAATGGTTTTGTATGACGAGAAGTCAGACAAGTTATTAGATTCCTGGATTTGAGTTGAGTAGTTATGGTTTTCCTTTATTGTTTAAGGTCAGTGGGAGAAAGGAATCATTTGTCGTCAGTATGTGAATTCTGTTAAGGTCAGTAGGTAAGTCTCCAACCATTCCTAGACTGACGGCCAAAGCGAGCGGACGATTCAGACGCTCAAAGATATGCTCCAGGCTTGTGTACTAGATTTTGGAGGGAGTTGGGATACTTACCTTCCACTGTCCGAGTTCTCCTACAACAAGATATTGACTGACCGTCATTGGAGATGTTGTATGGAAGGAGGTGCAGGACCCCGGTATGATGGGGGAAGGTCGGACATCGGGTCATGCGGAGTACTAAGGTTGTACTCAAGACCACTAAGTTGATTCAGCGGGTACGCGAGAAGTTGCGATCCGCATAAAGCCGACAGAAGAGTTTCGTAGATCGGAAACGTTCGGTCCTCGAGTTTTAGGTAGGATACTTGGTGCTTATGAAGGTGTCACCTTGGAAAGGTGTCATCTTATTTTGGAAGCGGGGAAAGTTGGGCCCTAGTTTCATTTTTCCTTTCAGGATTTTGGCTCGGGTGGGCAAGTTTGCCTACCGATATGATTTTCCGGATGAGCTCAGCCAGATCCATAACACCTTCCATGTGTCCCAGTTGCAGAAGTGTGTAGACAATGATTCAGTAGTGATTTCCTTGTATGATATTCAGGTGGATGAGCGCCTGAACTATGTGGAGAGGCCGATCGCGATCCTCGACAGGAAGACCAAGACTCTGCGTAATAAGGTTGTGAACATGGTGAAGGTGCAATGTCAGCATCGAAAGGGCTCTGAGTAGACGTGGTAGCCGGAGGATGAGACGAGGGAGCACTCCCCATGCTTGTTTCCAGCAACGGACTTCGAGGATGAATTTTGATTCAAGTGGGGGAGATTTGTAACGTTGGTTTCCAGGTATTTGCGTTGTTGGTCTTGCTTTGTATTAACTTTGCATTTTGGTCCCAAACGCCAAGCGTTGGGAATGGAACGCTAGGCGTAAGTTTGTGGACGCCAAGCGTTCGCACGCAAGGGACAAACCCTAATTTTTAGGGTTTGCACCCTATTTAAAGGCCATTATAGCCTCAAAACGTTTCTTATCTCCATCCTCCATTCCTTATAGCCCTTATTTCAAAACTCTAAGTAAGTGTGAGTGTTTTGAAGCCTTGGAGTAACATTTTGGTATCATTTTGGTGTTCTTGGTGGAGAAGGAAGATCTTTGGAGTGTTGGTGTTGCTCTCTAGCCTTTGGATATGGACTTTTGGCATCTTGGAGCACCTTTTGGAGGTATGAAGTTGAGATCTTGATGACTTCTTTATTAGATCTTGTCTAAGTGTATTTTTATGTTCTTTTTGGTCCCAAGAACTTGACTTTTGTGAGTTTGGAATGCTCCAGAGTTTGGGTTATCCTTTTAAGCATTGTGTAGGGTTTAGAATCATAAAAATGCAAGCTTGGACCTTGATACTCTTCTATGAAAGAGTTTTGGAACTTTAGAGTGTGATTTAAGTTAGATTTTGGTGTTGGGCTCCTTGTAGCCATGCAAAGTCATAAAGGTTGCAACTTTATGACTTTAGACGTTCTTTTAGCATTGGATCTGAAGTTTGAACATTAGGTGTTAAGCCATTAAGATCTTGGTTAAGGATTTAGGATTATGTGGTTACACCAAGCGTTTGGGATAGAACGTTGTGCATTCGGACGCCAGGCGTCATTGAGTGGATGTCAGGCATTCTCTCAGAAGCCCATTGGATTGATTTTGGGCCATGGGCCATTTAGGGTTTTGGCCTTGGATTAGTTGGGTCTTGTAGGGAAAGGGGCAAAATGGTATTTTTCCCTTAATATGATGAAGGATGAATAGACCTTTGGTATGGAATAAAACCTTAGTTATTGATTGGAGTCATTTCTGGATTATGTTTAGTGTGAGGAGCAGCAGGTCGAGTATGATTTGATACCTTCAGTCTGAGGTGAGTTTCATTCACTATAGTTGTGGGTTGAAGGCACCAATGCCGGCCCACTAGATTATGTTTTTAGTATTGTGATTGTCTTCATGACAATTAACTGTTATGCCTGTATCTGCTTGATGTCTTTATGACTCTTATTGTTTTGATTATATGTTTTGGTAGTAGGGGTGAAATAGACCCGATACCGGTTGAAAGATACCGAAGGGGGTGAAATAGACCCAGTACCGGTTGAAAGATACCAAAGGGGGTGAAATAGACCCAATACCGGTTGAAAGATACCGAAGGTGGTGATATAGACCCAATACCGGTTGAAAGATAGCGAAGGGGGTGAAATAGACCCAATAGTTGTTGAAAGATACCGAAGGGTGTGAAATAGACCCATTATGTTTTTTACTGTTTATATGTATGGTATGAGGTATTTTGGGGGAACTCACTAAGCTTTGTGCTTACGGTTTTCAGTTTATGTTTCAGGTACTTCCAGCTCGAAAGGGAAGGGCCCCGTCTGATCGCACTGCATCCACTTATGATTTTCCGCATCATGTAATTTTGGGATTTTATACTCTGATAATATGTGTAAAATTCGAGATTATTGGTATGTATCCTTTTAGCCCTTAATGCAAAAATTATCTCATTTTAGTCCCTAGCTAGCACACAGATCTTAACACATTTAAGGTCCTTTGTCCATTTTTGGGTCTTTTAAGCCTAGGTGTTATTTGTGTATTTTTGGGTCTTTTAAGCCATATTTGAGATTATGGTCTACTCCAGAAGCCATGGATGTTAGATCTTAGCACATTTAGGATCCCTTGTCCATAAAAATGCAATCTTTATGAGTTATTTCGTTCCATGCTTGTGTTAGGGTCCTCAATATGGTTCTTTGTAGTTTTTGGTCCCATTAAGTCATGTATGGGAGTAAAGTTGCCAACTTTACGTGTTAAGTCACCATTTAGGATCAGATCTAAGAGTTTGGTTGGATGGCTTAACCGAATAAGTGCTTAATGAGTTGGATTTGTGGTCTGCGGAGTACACTGGGCGTACCCAGCTCGTACATTGCGCGTACTAGCCCCAAAAGGAGTACGCTAAGCGTAAGTCTGAGTACGCCCACCATACTTAGCAGTTTGACCTTCGGTTGACTTTGATGGGTTTGGGGCATATTTTGGACTTTTAGGGTTTGGGCCTTGATTAGGCCATTGAACTTCTGACTTTGGACCATGGATAAACTATGGGCTTTCTTGGAATTAGGTCCATGATGGTTTTTGGGTCCAATTAGGAAGTTAGGCCATATTGGGCCTTGGGTGCCATTTACGAATTTGGGCGTTTTGAGCAAATTGGTTGGGCCTTGGTTTGGGGCCAAGTAAGAAAAGGGTAAAATGGTCTTTTACCCTATATGTTGGACAAGTAATTTAGATTCTTGATTATGGGTCGAGATCTAATTATTAATTGGATATTATTTGATGGTGTTAGCGCGGGGATTTTCCGGATCAGTAGACCGAGATTTTATTTGAGAGTTTCAACAGCTAGAGGTGAGTTTCCTCACTATGTTTAGCGTGTCGAAGGCACCAATGCTGGCCCATGATTTATTATGATTAGAATGCTAGTTGTCTGCGTTATTCTGCATGTATGTTTTCTAATATGTTTACCAGGCGGGGCCTGATGCCAGGTGGGGACTGATGATTATATTGTAAGTTAATTATCTTTATGATTCTTACATGTGTTTATGTGTTTGTATGTATACCGGGCAGGGCCCGATGCCAGGCGGGGCCTGATGATCGACAGATATGTTCCGAGCGGGGCTCAATGTCGGGCGGGGCCCATTATATGTTTGATATGTATGGTATGTGGTATGTTGGGGAACTCACTAAGCTTTGTGTTTACGGTTTTTAGTTTATGTTTCAGGTACTTCTGGTTCGAATGGAAAGAGCTCGGGATGACTACACTACCTACACCACATTGTTCCACATTTTACATGACTCTGATGTTTTTGGATGTTATTTGATATACTCTGATTTCACTATTGTTTTATGGTATTGATATGGATGATGGTTTCATTGATATAAAAATCAAAATTTTTGGTCTTAATTTTTGGGACGTTGCAAGTTGGTATCAGAGCCTTGGTTTGAGGGATTCGGGCACACTCTCGAGTGTGATTGAACTCAAAATAAGGATTTGGTAGGTTTTTATAGAAGGAATATTTTATAAAAAGATTTTTCTAACAAAAAGAAAGGGGTGTGGTGCATGCAATCGACCGAGCTCAAGTAAGTTTTCCCAAAATACCCATACATGTTTTATGAAATGCTTGATCTGTGAATATGTGAATCACATGCTAGATTAAGGCTAAGGATCTAGGAGAGATGCCTTTGTATGCCTACTATATGAGCTTGTATACTTGCATGCTAGTACTGATCAGTCAATGATAGGATGCATGTTTAGGTTATGCTTGATTCCGATTACTCAATGCTCGAATGCTGCTTGCTTTGTGCTTTTTAGGATTTCTCATTAACTCCAGCTAACTAGTAAGCGAATAAGCTAAGTTACATATTATTTAGACTAAATAATTTTGGAAGGTTAGATATGGAAGGTAGTATGGGCCCGTACTACTGGAAGCATCAGATCCGTACTCAAGTCAAGGAAAGTTGCAAAGATACCAGGAAGCTTGTAGAGTATGGAACTCCTCGATGTGTATATATGTATGTTCTGATGGTTTGTATGGTCTATTTTTAGTATGGTGGCTACACGAGGAGGATCAGGCAGTGGTTCGGGTTCGGGATCTGGAGCCAGACAGTTGGATGAGCAGATGCGGGAGTTTATTTCATATGATATCACCCGCAGCATACTCGAGAAGACTCTTGTGATCTTTGGTACGGTTAAGGAGGGCATTCTGGAGATTTTATATGAGCACTTTTCCGTCTGAGATGGTGGCATTGATGGGAGCTCACACGTTGACCTTCCGTGAGTTCCGAGCATGTGGGACTTCGGAGTACTTTGGGGAGAAGGACCTGATCGCGAGCAAACGATGGTTAGCGGATGTCGCTAATGCCTTACGCACTAGCATTTGTCCCGATGGGGAAAAGGCCAGACTTGCTTCCTGTCTTCCGAAGGACAGAGCTCGAGATTGGTGGGAGGAGGTTGGGTACGTCGTAGGGGATGCGACGATTGATTCGATGACATGGGATGATTTTTGTGACGAGATTTCGAGCTAAGTTTGCACCGGTGATTGAGGTACAGCAGTTAGTGAGGGAGTTCCAGGACATTTTCTAGACTACTAAGACGGTGGCTGAGATCACCGTGATGTTCTGCGAGAGGGCGTTGCTGGTTCCGCAATATGTGGTGGATGAGGAAATGAAGAAGGCGAGATACCATGAGATATTGAGGAGTGATATTCAACAGTTTTTGAGCTGATCCAGTTGTAGGACACTGGATGATATGATTGTGAGAGCCAGAAAGAGGGAGATTGATCTAGATATGAAGAAGAAGAGGAAGCCGGATCAGGCTTAGGGTTCAGGGGGTTCGGGCAAGAGGCCCAAGGTATTTGATTCGAGATTGAGAGGCCAGTAGGATCGGGGCCATTGTGGCAAGTACGGCAAGACACGCGATAGGGTGTGCAGGGTGGGTGGTTCTGGTTGCTTCAAGTTTGGCCGGACGGGTCATATTAGCAGGGATTGCACTACTACCACCACCACCACCCCGGTATAGGGGCCATAAGAAGGCCAATTGTCTGAGTTTGGTAGCACTAGCACCAGTGGTAGCACCCGCTCCAGCAACTCTACGGATTACTAATGGTCGTCAGGGTAAGGCGGATGCGCCTGTTGTGAGGAGCATGGATTTTCAGCTGACAGCCGAGGAGGCTCGTGCAGCGCCTGATGTAGTGGCGGGTATGTATCTGCTCCTTATCTCTTTATTTATGTTGATGTCTCTGCTTATATTTGTGTGTTTTGTTTTAAAACCGTTTATTATGAACGGTATCTATGCGTTGGTATTGTTTGATTTGGGGGCTACCCGATCTTTTGTATCTCTTGTGCTCAACAAGAGGTTTGTTGGAGCACCGGGGGAGCTGGATTGTCCTTTAGAGGTTGAGATTGCAGATGACCGATCAATCCGATTATCGAGGGTTCATCAAGGTTACGTTCTAGAGATGTTTAGCAAGCAATATCCGATTGACTTGGTTCCTATTCCCTTGCATGGGAACAAGGTTTTTGTAGGGATGGACTTGTTGAGCCCCAATGGGGTGGTGATTGATTGTGAGCATCAGTTGGTATGCATTCGGACCCCAAGTGGGGGAGAGTTAGTGGCACGGGGAGATAGTGCTCAGCGTGGGCCGATTCTATGTTCAGTAGCTAGGGCTAGACGCTATCTTCATTAGGGTTGTTCTGGATATGTCGCCTATGTTATGGATACCCGGGATAAGGGTAATACGACTGTGGATGATGTGACGATTGTACGGGAGTACCCAGATGTGTTTCCAGAGGACTTTCCTGGGGTGCCTCCGGAGAGGCAGGTGGAGTTTAGGATCGACTTGGTTCCGGGTGCGGCTCCGATAGCAGAAGCACCGTATCGGTTAGCTCCTCCAGAGATGTAGAAGTTGTCTACACAGCTGCAGAAGTTGTTATACAAGGGGTTCATTTGACCGAGTAGTTTGCCATGGGGAGCATCGACCTACTTGTAAAGAAGAAGGATGGGTCGCAACGGATGTGTATCGACTACCAGGAGAAAAATAAGTTAATGGTGAAGAACCGTTATCCACTCCCGATGATTGATGATTTGTTTGACCAGCTTTAGGGTGCATCTTGGTTTTCTAAGATTGATATGCATTCGGGTTATCATCAGATGAGGGTGAGAGAGGAGGATGTGTAGAAGACGGCCTTCCGGACTTACTATGGTCATTACGAGTTCGTGGTGATGCCCTTTGAGCTAACCAATGCTCCAGCCGCATTCATGGACCTCATGAACTGCGTATGCAGGTCGATGTTGGATCAGTTTGTGATTGTATTCATTGATGACATCTTGTTCTAATCTAAGACCCATTAGCTGCATGAAGAGCACTTGAGGGAGGTATTGGAGACTCTGAGGAGGGAGAGACTATATGTGAAGTTCTCCAAGTGTGAGTTCTAGTTAGGCGAGGTGCAGTTTTTGTGGCACCTTGTCAACCAAAACGGTATTATGGTCGATACGGCCAAGGTCGAGGTTGTGATGAGGTGGGAGGTTCTGAGGTCTCCATCTGAGATTCAGAGCTTCTGTGGTTTGGCAGGTTACTATCGATGGTTCATTCAAGATTTCTCCAAGATAGCGGTTCCTCTTACTCGGTTGACGAAGAAGATTGTCACTTTTCGTTGGGGGCCTGAGCAGCAAGCAACTTTTGAGACCCTGAGACAGAGATTGTGTGAGGCGGCGATTTTGACCCTGCTGGAGGGTGTTGAGGATTTTGTGGTTTATTGTGATGCATCGATCATGGGTTTGGGTGCAGTTCTGATGCAAATGGGTTGTGTGATTGTGTACGCTTCGAGGCAGCTGAAGCCTCATGAGGTGAATTATCCGACGCATGATTTAGAGCTAGGGTTTGTGGTTTTCGCCCTCAAGATTTGGCGACATTAACTCTATGGGGTCCGATGTACTATTTACACGGATCACAAGAGCCTGAGGTATTTGATGGATCGGTCGAATCTGAACATGAGGCAATGCCAGTGGTTGGATTTGGTGAAGGATTATGATTGTGAGATCCTTTACCATCCGGGACAGGCCAATGTGGTGGTGGATGCTCTCAGCCGCAAGGCGGTTGCAGCTCCGATCAGGGGTATATGTATGAGGATGCCAGTGATTACTCCACTCTTGGAGCAGATTCGACAGGCTCGGGTTGAGGCTATGAAGGAAGAGCACCGAAAGAGTGAGCGCATAGTGGTTCAGGTGGCTTCCTTCGATTAAGATAGCCAGGGGTTATTGACTCTCCATAGAAGAGTGTGGGTTCATTACTGGGGAGGTACGCGGTAGGTCTTGATGGAGGAGGCACACAAATCTAGATTCTCCGTTCATCCTGGGGCGACGAAGATGTATAGAGATCTTTGCCCTGATTATTGGTGGCCCTGTATGAAGCGAGATGTAGCTTGGTATGTGGAGAGGTTCTTGACTTTATCACTTCTCCTGAAGGTGTCCCCTTGGAAATATGTCATTCGATTCAGGAAGAGGGGAAAGTTGGGCCCCAGATACATCAGTCCTTTCAGGTTTTTGGCCCAGGTGGGTCGGGTTGCTTATCACTTGGATCTTCCCGAGGAGCTTAGTCAGATCCATAGCACGTTTCATGTATCTCGGTTGCTAAAATGTTTAGTGGATGATTCTGCGGTGGTTCCATTGGAGGAGATTCAAGTGGACGAGAGCCTGAATTATATCGAGAGACCGGTGGCGATTCTTGACAGAAAGACGAAAACCTTAAGGAGCAAGGTTGTTGAGTTGGTGAAATTTAAGTGGCAGCAACACAAGGGTTCAGAATGGATGTGAGAGCCGGAGGACGAGATGAAGGAGCACTACCCAGAGTTATTTGGGGCAGCGGACTTCGAGGACGAACTCTGATTCATATGGGGGAGAATTGTAACATTCGAGATTATTGGTATGTTTCCTTTTAGCCCTTAATGCAAAAATTATCTCATTTTTGTCCCTAGCTAGTACGCGGGGCGTACTCTATGAGTACGCTTAGTGTACTATCCCGTTTTTGGATCGCACATTCACCCACGTACCCTTGGCGTACATGGGAGTATGCAGGGCGTACGCAATGCTGGGGAAAACCCTAATTTTTAGGGTTTGTGTCTATTTAAACAACTTATAACACCCTTGGACCTCCTAATGAACAACCTCCATCTCCCTAAGAGTAAAACCCTAATTGTCATTAGTGAAATTTGTGCTTGCAAGTGAGTTTTTGTAATGTTTTTGGTGAAGTAGAAGAACAAGAACACTTGGAGGTTGCTTGGGAGTGGCTTGAGCTTGTAGATCCATAGTCATTTTCATCTTGGCAAGCCATTTGAGGTAAAAAGCTCTCATCTTGATGGTTGTTTATGCTAGATCCAACTCAGGGTGTTATTTGTGCATTTTTGGGTCTTTTAAGCCATATTTGAGATTATGTTCTACTCCAGAAGCCATGGATGTTAGATCATAGCACATTTGAGGTCCCTTGTCCATAAAAATGCAATCTTTATTAGTTATTTTGGTCCATGCATGTGTTAGGGTCCTTAATATAGTTCTTTTTAGTTTTGGGTCCCATTAAGTCATGTATGGGAATAAAGTTGCCAACTTTACGTGTTAAGTCACCATTTAGGATCAGATCTGAGAGTTTGGCTGGATGGCTTAACCGATTAAGTGCTTAATGAGTTGGATTGGTGGTCTGCGGAGTACGCGAGACGTACCTAGCTCGTACGTTGCGCATATTGGCCCCGGAAGGAGTACGCTAAGTGTAAGTCTGAGTACGCCCATCGTACTCAACAGTTTGACCTTCGGTTAACTTTGATGGGTTTGGGCCATATTTTGGACTTTTAGGGTTTGGGCCTTGATTGGGCTATTGAACTTCTGAATTTGGACCATGGATAAACTATGGGCTTTCTTGGAATTAGGTCCATGATGGTTTTTGGGCCCAATTAGGAAGTTGGGCCATATTGGGCCTTGGGATGCAATTTAGGAATTTAGGCCTTTTGAGCAAATGGGTTGGGCCTTGGTTTTGGGCCAAGTAAGAAAAGGGTAAAATGGACTTTTACCCTGGATGCTTGACAAGTAATTTAGATTCTTGATTTTGGGTCGAGATCCAATTATTAATTGGATATTATTTTATGGTGTTAACGTGGGGATTTTCCGGATCAGTAGACCGAGATTTTACTTGAGAGATTCAGCAGCTAGAGGTGAGTTTCCTCACTGTGTTTAGTGGGTCGAAGGCACCACTGTCGGCCCATGGTTTATTATGATTAGAATGCTAGTTGTCTGTGTGACTCTACATGTATGTTTTCTGATATGTTTACCGGGCGAGGCCTGATGATTATATTGTATGATATTTATCTTTGTGATTCTTGCATGCATTTATGTGTTTGTATGTATACCGGGCAGGGCCCAATGCCAGGCGGGGACTGATGACTGTCAGATCTGTTTCGAGTGGGGCCTGATGCTAGGCGGGACCCATTATATGTTTGTTATGTATGGTATGTGGTATTTTGGGGAACTCACTAAGCTTTGTGCTACCGGTTTTCAGTTTATTTTTCAGGTACTTCTGGTTCGAATAGAAAGAGCTCGGGATGACTGCACTGTCCACACCATATTGTTCCGCATTTTACATGACTCTGATATTTTTGGATGTTATTCGATATACTATGATTTCACTATGGTTTTATGGTATTAATATGGATGATGGTTTTATTTAATATAAAAATCAAAATTTTTGGTCTTAATTTTTGGGACGTTACAATATGTTACTATGATATACTCTCGACTATTTTGATATGATTATCGTATGATTGAAATGAATTTAAAAATGAAAATTTTATCTGAATTTTTGGGATGTTACAACAGTCTTCACACATTCACTCCAATAAGCTATGCCCAATCCTGATTGAAAGAATAAAGATCTAGCTATTTCAAGTATGTGACGGTGTTTTCTTTCCACTAAACCATTTTGGTGTGGATTATATGGCGTGGAAGTTTGATGGATAATGCCATTCTGCTCAAAGAAAGTTTTCCCTTCATTACTTGAACCTAGTTCATAAGCATTGTCAGAACGAATGATCTTGACTTTTTTTTGAAATTTGTGTTTTCACAAATTTAACAAATCGTTTGATTAATGTAAAAACATAACTTTTGTTATTCATTAAATGCACCCAAGTATGCTTGTTGTAGTCATCTACAATTCTAATGAAATATTTATATCCATCATGAAAAATATGCTTATAAGGTGCCCATACATCAACATGTATAGTTACAAAAGGAGTATTTGTGATTGTAATGCTTTTTGGAAAATGAAGTTTATGTTGTTTAGCATTTACACAAACAGAACAAGGATCAACATTATGAGAAGAAGAAATAAGAGAAAGGCTTTGAAGTTTATGAAATGAAAGATGGCCAAAACGTTTATGCCATAACAAAGCATTACAATCATATTTGATTACAAACATATTAAAACAAGCTAGAAATTGTAAATTGAAAGACATGGTAGATTGAAGAGTATTATGATCAGAAACATAAAGATCATTCACTCCTTTACCAAGTTTGCCAAAAACAAGTCTATTCTTCAATGAGGGGTCATGCATCAAACAACTTGAATCAATGAAGATTGTCAAGTTTTACAGTTAAGAAGTGAGTTTTGTTATGGAAAGTAAATTGTATTTGAAACAAGGCATGAAGAAAACACCATGAAGAATGATGTTTTCATGAAGTCTTACATCACCAATGAAAGTAACAGGAGTAGAATGACCATCAGGAAGACTAATATGAATTCGCTGAAGTAATTGGTCATGGATAGGAAAATAGAACGATTAGAACATATGTGATTAGTTGCACCAGTGTCAATGATCCATGATTCACCATGAGTTAATAAAGAAGAAGAATTGTAAACATTTGCAGCAAATGCGTTGAATGAAAAGTTTTTACCTTTATTGTTCATAGAACCTTCTATGATTGAGAGATAAAACTGATTGACTGGTGATGATTGAGTAATAGTGTTAGTACTCAATAGTTAAAGCAAATGTTCATATTGTTCTGGTGAAATAGAAGGAGTATGCATGGTGGTGACATTTTAAATTGTAGCTTTAGGATCTTCTCTTTTGGATTTTGTGAATTTGAAGTTTGCAGGGAATCCAACCAGCCTGTAACACTGAGCTTTTATGTGGCTAGACTTCTTACAATGATTACAAAAGAGTTGTTTCTTGGATATGGAAGATTCATTTGAAATATGCATAGCAACAACATCTGAATTGAAAGAGGAAGATGCAATAATACCTCTTTGTCTCTCTTCTTGAACCATCATTGAATAAACTGTGGACGCAGTTAGTAATGGATTCATCATTATTGTATGACCACGAAGAATTTTATAAGACTCATTAAGTCCCATCAAAAGTTGAATGAGTCTTTGATCTTCTAAGAACTTGTGAATTGTAACAGCAGACGTGCAAGAGCAAGGTGGAATTGCTTGAACGATTCTTAATTCATCCCAAATTTTACTCAATTTGGTGAAATAAGTCGAAAAATCTTCAGATCCTTGTGACATAGAGTACAACTGTTGTTGAATCTGATAGAGTAAAGCACCATCGGCTTGTTCATAACGATGATTTAGTTCAATCAATATATCTTTTGCAGTTTGAAGGAAGAGTAAGCTCTCTGCAATTCGTATACAGAATTTAGGAGCCAACTTATCACCATTGAATTAGCTCGAAACCAATTGGAATACGATGAATCATATGAAAGAGGTTGCAAATTGATCCATCTACAAATCCGATTTTGGTTTTCACATCTAAAGTAATCGTCATTGATCGCTTCCATGAATGAAAACCAATGTCATTGAATACAGATGTTACCAAAAGAGAATTTGGATTGTCAGAAGAATTAAGGAAGTACATACTGGATTTTATCAAGAATTGAAGAATTGGCAGGATTTGATTGAGACATTCTGATTGAATTGAGAAAAGAAATGACGAATTGAACAAATGACGATGAAAAAACGATTTCAAAAAAAATCAATTCAATAAGAAAGATCGAGAACTGAATCTGATACCATGTTAAGATCAAGAGAGAGAAATTTTAATCATTCTTTCATTGATTGAATTCATTAAGTTACAAATGAACTGAAAGAGACTATTTATATACAATGATCTGTCTAAAACTAACCGTAACAAGTAATAATACAGAAATGACTAAAATGCCCATGAGTCTATAAGAGACAATAACATTTGTAACTAACTTCTTAAGAGTAACTGTAATAGGAGCTCTACATTTTTGTAGCTAGTGAAGCATTTTTTTATTCAAAGAAAAAACTATGCATGTAAATAACATGAATGTACCAGTGTTCCTCCAATAATGGAACCCAAAAAACTTAAAGGATTGATGGAAATTTTGGGTTGATCATAATTTTCATTTGGGGAGGACAAAGTTCTTTTATCGATGATTTTATACTTCAATTCTTATAAATCTCTATTAATTACTGATATCAAAAGAGGACGAACATACCTAGCTATTGGTTTTTCTCCAATTGTCAAATTTGATCACGTATACATTGATGAAAAGATCAGTGATTTTTCATCTGATTCTGACTCGTACGTTTCAAGTAATAATCGTTAGTGATATGAGCATATAAGTTGCTTAATTACCTGTTTTTGTCTTTCTTTGGAAAAAAATAATAATTTTGCATGTCCCTTCATGTCACAAGAAAGCATAATGAAGAATGAGTGAAAAGATGTTGCATGAAGCGGACAAGCATTACTTTCTCCAAGTCACAAACAGAGAATATAAAACACTCCACTTTGCATACCTGCAAAATTCCACTCACATACAAAATCACTTTAACAAAGATTCTGTTAATTTACTTTTATTCTCAAAATTATTGACTCAAATCATTTGGCTGTTATTTAATTTGAAATTTAAAAAAAAAATCTTTATAATATTCATAGTAAATAAGCATTAATTATAATGTATGACTTAATGTCTAAATAATAACCATACGAAAATCTCTACAACTTAAAAGAAGTTTATAACAATGATATGGAACTAAACGTCACAAGATTCTCTTCAAACATAATAACTTATTTGCAAAATGAAAAAAAAAAAAAAAAAAAAAAAAAGAGTTCATGTAACTCTTTACACAGTTTTACGTAGAATAAATAAAACAATATTGGTTTAATTGACATTATTTTACAAAGCCATAATTTCTTGTTTTAAGAGACATAAAGTTATATATGTCACTGTTAAAAAAAGACTGTTTAAAAAGTATAACATTACAATAGTTTAATAGGCAATTTTTACAAAGGTGTAACGGTTTTTTTAGAAAATAGTGGGTGAAGACAAAGATGCCCCTCCCAAAATAAATAAATAAATAAATAAGGTAGCTAAGTGAGTTGAGCGAGCCAACCCGCACCTCCTTCCAGTGTGTTGCTTTGCTTTATGAGTTATGACCACCTCCAATCCCTCCAAAAGTGGGTGGGTGTCTGTAGTCTCCTTTTTCTCATTCTCTCTCAACATCTCCACGAACTTTCCCTTTTCTTGAGATCATCTAATGGATGCTGCTCAGTGGTCGGAGGTAACCTAATCTCAGTTCAATTATATATATATAAAGACCATGCATATGTCTGTCTGTCAGTCTTGATTTTTAACTTTCTAACTAGGGTTTTATTTGTTTCTTGCTTTTGATGATGGCTAGGTTTAGTTTTTTGCACTTTTAAAAGAGATGATGGTGTACCATGTTGTTGTTCAACCACTAATTAAACCCAAATCTTTGAGTTGTGTTTGTCTGTATTACATATCTCATAATATTGTTCTTGAAAGTACTTACTACACTTTCTTTACTTTCCCTTTTAAATTCCCTCCTCACTCAAAAAAGTTGACCTAAAAAAGCTTTCTTTTTGAGACAAACTGATTTGGATTTGATAGCATGGAGTCATGTGTTCCTCCTTTTCTTTTTCTTTTTCAACTTTTCAGGGATTGGGAGTGGTGAAATCCATGGAAGAAAAGAAAAGTATTAGACCACAAAAGCCACAAGCTTTGAATTGTCCAAGGTGCAATTCAGCACACACAAAGTTTTGTTACTACAACAATTACAGCCTCTCTCAGCCAAGATACTTTTGCAAGACTTGTAGAAGGTACTGGACCGAAGGTGGATCTCTAAGAAACGTTCCGGTTGGCGGTGGTTCACGGAGGAACAAGCGATCGTCATCATCGTCATCATCATCAGTACCATCTGCAGCAGCAGTAGCAGCTTCGATATCTAAAAATCAGCACCAGATGATGATGGCCCCACCAGCACAAAGCATGATCACACAAAACCCTAGCAAGACTATGATCCTAGGTCAAGGTATAGGTAGTCAAGGTCAAGGTGGTCAAGACCTAAACCTAGGTTACACAAACATTTCTCTTCAATTTGGTAGCTTGCCATTCAATCCAAATACCACAAGCACCTCCAGTACTCAGTTCTCAGCCATCGAATTCTTGAAAAGTGGATTTGCTGATCCCAGAGAGGTGATGATGAACTCATTACCAAACACCATGATCATGCATTCTCCTGCAGGTTTGAATTTTTCTCTTGATGGATTTGAAAATGGTGGAGGTAATTATCACCATCATCCACAAGGAGGAGGTAGTGGGGTATCTAATCATCAAGGCACCATGAGTACTATCACCACAACGGCTGGTACAAGTGCAAATGCTAGGGTATTATTTCCCTTTGAAGATCTGAAGCCTATTTCAACATCAAATAGTGACTTGCTTGAGGCAACTAGAGGGCAAGGAGAATCTTCAAGTGGGTATTGGGGTACAGGTAGTGGAGGATTAGGAGGTGGATCATGGTAAATATATAACAGATCGAAGAATTTGAGTTCAAGTTTTGCTTTTTTCTTGATTTTTAGTTGTTTTTGAACTGTAGAAATTGTGGGTTAATTAATATATATAGTAATTACTGCATGTAATTTTACAAAAAATAGGTTAAACCATTTTTCTTTCCTTTTTGGTTTCAAGAAATGTCTGGCCGACGGTGGCAATTTTTTTTCAAGATCTTACAAATTAACATTTGGAATCGCACACCTTCATGAAAGTAAAATGGAAGTGGAATTTACCTGTGCGACAAGTACTAGGCGGCATGAATTCCATGATGCACATGGTAGACCACTTAAATGCAGCCACTTTATCTAAAGAAAATATGGGAGACTTGCGTTATCATGGAGTGACACCACTTACGGGTGCATATATAATTTAATAAATAAAGCATTTGAAATCAATTACATTTTTGTATGATGGATGTGTTCATAGATATCTTTTTATATATTAAATGTACGTTTTTTTTTTGTTCAATATATAACTGTTGAAATTTTGTAAATATAAAGATATGATTAATTAATAATCATATACAATAAGTTTACAATATTTAATCATAATGTGTTCTCTTTTTTACATTTAGACATTGTAGGTACGTTGTTAATCAATCATGCACATATGAACGTGTTACTTCATCAGATGGATGGTAATTGTTGTTGATCATTCAGTGTGATATTAAACTGCATGTATAATAATAATAATAATAATATAATAAAAATAATAATAATAATAAAGGAATTGCTGGATTTTTTTTTCTTGTTAAACATCGGAAGGATATGATAGTTTTGGAATGATAGAAAAGAAAGAATAACCTTTTCTTTCCTTGATAGTTTTTTTTAATAAATAATTGTTGGATACATTAATTGTTTTAAACATTTTTCAAGTTATTTGTCAATTGTAAAGCAAATGACAATGTTATTGACTATTATTTTAATAGAAATAGTAGATATGTTTAAGTTAATTTTTCTTGGATTATTTTTATTATAATATATTAGTAATTTTAGGCTATAAATATGAATGTTGTTTAACTATGTCTTGTATTCAACATTGTAACCGTCTGTTTCTTTTTAAAAAAAACTCGAGTATTTTTGACACTTGCACGTTTGAACAATAATTCACCTTTAAGGAAAATGACTTACGAGACCAACGAAGTTTCTAAATCATTCAAAAAACCCTAATTATGTTTTGTTTGTTCAAGAAAACTCAACAAACTTAACATTTTGTCTAAAAAAACCCAACTAAGTTATACTTTTGTTCAATTCTATGGAAGTCAAAAAAGAGAAACAGATGACGTGACTTATTACCATATCGGGAAATGACTTTTCAGACCAACGAAGTTTCCGAACCATTCAAAAAACCCCAATCATGTTTTGTCTGTTCAAAAAAACCAACGAACTTAATCTTTTGAACAGACAAAACATGATTGGGGTTTTTGAACGGTTTGGAAACTCCGTTACGCTTTTTTAGACAAAAGGTTAAGTTCATTGAGTTTTCTTGAACAAACAAAATATGATTGAGGTTTTTTGAACGGTTTGGAACTTCTGGGCTTGTAAGTCATTTTCCTTTCACCTTTAATATTGTATGCAATTAGATCATTAATTTTCAACAAGTTGTATTAGAGCGTACTTATTGTATGTCGAAGTATATGTCAAGGTTACTGATAGCAGATAAAGGTGAAGATGTTCAAAAATCCGAGAAGAACAATAGTGTTACGCTACATTATTCGTTGCTTACGAAGTTAAATTACTCGATGTAGGCTATAAAGATGCGAGTGAATTTGCAAGCACAAGGAGTGTGGCATGTAATTCAAAATAAAGATGTAGCAGAACAGAAATATCTAATGACTCTAGTTGCTATCTATCAAGCAATTCTGGAGGATGTGTTACTTATGTTATCTGAGAATGACACAACTAAAGAAGCATGGGAAACGCTTAAAGTGATGCACATAGGCGCCGATCAGGTAAAAGAGGCAAAAGTACAAACCTTGAGAAGTGACTTCGAGGTTATCCGATGAAAGACAGTGAATTGGTGGATGATTTTTTACGAGATTAAATAGCATTGTGACCGATATTCGATCTCTAAGCGAAAAAACTAAGGAAGTTGTGGTGGTAAAGAAATTTCTTCGAGCCGTGTCATTACGATTTATGCAAATCGTAACATCTACGGAACAATTTGGAGGCTTACAGAACATGATTGTAGAAGAGGTTGTGGGTCATTTAAAAACCCATTAAGAGGAGCTTCGAGGTTTTGGAGAACAAGGAGACGAACCTTCCTTGTTGGTTACACATGTCAAGTAGGCATCACAATACAAGAAACCAGAATGCGGGGAGCTCGTCAAACACCTCAAAGGATAGAGATAGTCGTGGTAGCCAAGGCCAACGAAGAGGCCGAGGATGAGGGTTTAGCCGAGGAGGTGGCCGTGAAACTAATGCAAAATAGAATGACCACAAAAAGGATAAAAGCAAAGTAAACCGCTTAAAATGTGAGAATTTTGGTCATTATGCATCGGAGTGCTCGGAAAAGAACCGCGGTGAGGAGGCAAACCTCACCGGCGTTTAATTTAATTCACTAGTTTTACATTTATAATTCTTAGTCTATCACATCTAAACCAACACCTTACAGGCAGTGAACTTGATCGAGTATAATATAGTTCTGAAAAACAAGGGTTTCGAACTCAAGGGTAATGATAGTAAATCAACATTATAAATTTTAATTATAGGTTATACTAAATAAAAAGGAAGCAGTAAAAAGGGGGATTTTGATTATAAAATCTCAAGTAATAAATAAGTAAACTAACTAGATAAACTAATTGGAAACGAATCACTTCAGGTACTTTCGTGTAAATCGGATTACATCTCAAAAACTGTAACATCCCAAAAAATCATGATAAAAATTTTCATTTTTGTAAAAACATTTCCACAAGAATCCATAGATAAACAACCATTGTTTTTAAATCATATCCAAGAAAATCAGAGTATCAAGTCAATCTCTCAAACCATAAAACCATAGGAGGATATATACGATCACGCCTTCGCCTTGCCTCGATTATCAAAAGTACCTAAAACATTGAAATCAACAACTGTAAGCCAAATCTTAGCGATTTCCCCTAAAATACTCCACACAACAATACATAAACAATGCATACACACCGAGCCCATAACATAAGACTGGATTGTCCCCGAGCCCACAACATAAGGCTAGATTACCCTCTCGGCATTCAGCTTATGACTGGATTGCTCCCGAGCCCACAACATATGACTGGATTACCCTCCCGACCCACAGCTTATACCTGGATTGCTCCCGAACCCACAACATAAGACTGGATTTTCCTCCCGGCCCACAACTTATGATTCGATTTCTCGCGGGTTTGTTGGCTTACAGCACAGAGCAGTATTGCCTCAACCCAACCGCACAATGTCGACATATGCAAACAATAATCAATAACCATCAAGTATAGGTAATCATACAGATCTACCAATCTAACATATCACTACAACATAGCAACACCCTATACACAAGGATACACAACACAATCTAGTGGGCCGACGTTGGTACCTTCGACCCACGAGTACAGTGAGGAAACTCACCTTGCAAAATCAGAAAAGCACAACATCGCTTTATCTCCTTGCACTGATCAATCCCTCGAACCGACTAACACCCAGAACAAATAAATTCTCAATTAACACCTAATTTCCTCCAAGTTTGACCCAAGGTCAAACTGGTCAAAAGTCAACGATCAAAGGTCCACAAGGCCAATGGTCAACTTAGTCAAAGTCAACGGCACATCGCGACCATTCCTTGGTTACGTCGTAGGGATGCAAAGACAAAACAATCGTGATTTCGAGCACCGTCACATCGTGACACATCCAATGTCACGTCGTGACTTCTGGTCAGAAAGGCAAAATCTTCATTAAGTGCTTAATCTCTTCAAACCAATGCCCATAACCTCAGATCTAATTCCTAAATAGCTTCATAATGGATAAAGTTTCCAACTTTATCCATTAGGATGGTCCAAACAACCAAGATCTAGTCTTTAAGCCTCAAAGGGACCAAGAATGCGTCTTTCTCAACTTAATCCATTAAGTCCAAGTCTCCAACCTTCACATTTGAATCAACATGATGTTTAGATGGATAAAGTTTCCAACTTTATCCATAATAATGTCCCAAACTTTCAAGATCTAAACTTTAATACACCAAAATGACCTAAAGGACCAAGATAACTTGCATGGCTAAAAGGGGAGGCAAAGATCGTAACTTTCCTAGTCCATGAGGTCCACGAAGCATTCAAAACTGATCAAAATATGTTTGATTTCACTCAACTCCAAGATCACCCATAAAATGGACCAAAAGTGCAAAATACCACAAATTTTGAGATCTAAAGAACTAAATAGAAAGATATGAACTTTATATGCATAATAGTCCAGAAATGGAGTGACTTTGATGGATCCAAACTTGAAACAACATTCATTGCAACCAAAAGAACCTTCTTGATCTTCGAGCTTCATCAAAATATCACCAACAACATTCAAAAGAGGAGATGGGAGAGGAGAGGAGCTCAAATCTTGAAGATGGAGTCTAGGGTTACTCCCAAGGAGTTCTAGATGTGATGGAGGCTAAAACAATACCATAAAACATCAATCCTTACCTTTAAATATGTTGAAAACCCTAAAATCCATGGGTTTGGGCTGCACATCGCTCACCTCGTGACAGCCTGTTTGTCACATCGTAACAGCTCTCACGTTGTGACAACATGCTTGTCACCTCGTGACAGCTCTTACGTCGTGAAAACATGCATGTCACCTCGTGACGACGGGTTTTCACCAAATTCCACTCCAACTTCAAATAGTCATAACTTCTTTGTTTCAACTCTGTTTTGGCGATCTTTATACGCACAGAAAGGTATTGACGAGCCCCACGACTATATATAATTAATTTTGACTTAATACATGTCGATCTAAAACCATATTTCATTCAAGAAACCCAAATATTACTTTTCCTATTTTACCCTTTGCTTCAAAGCGAAAATCGAGGGCTTAAATCATTCAATCGAACGTTATCAACATACGAAAGGGTCTAGAATCTATTCCCTTGAAGCCCAAGACCTTTACTCGATCCATTTGCGGCCCGCTATCCTAGTATTAGAAACATCCTAAAACTAGGTGTTATAATTCTCCCCCACTTAAACTAGATTTCACCCTTGAAATCTAACATGGTTGCAATCTTTACAAATTATACTAACACACTCCAAAAGCTCCCTCCAACCACTCCATATAATCATAACATCCATATCAAACTCAAGAGACCATTCAGAACCCTACACACAGCAAAACCCACTCAAACGGGAACTTCCAAACTAGATCTACTAACCATTTCCATCAATGTACTTCATAAAATTGAAAACCCAACAGTCTAAACTCTAGAGACATACCTAATGGATGATGATCATCTACTCGTCATACTTATCTCAAATATTTGACCATGAACACCACTAAACCGTACATGTCAATGTTAAAACATTACGATCAAGAATTTCAACCCATCCAAAATTCAGAATTCACCTAAAAGTTCTCAAAGACACACATGACTTTCTGACAAGTCATCATTATCCCACCGCTCCCACGGGTGTAACAGTGTCAATCTAGAAGAAAATCTCAGCGATATCCATACTCCCATACGCTCAAGGTACAACCACTTAACAAATCATCCAAGATTCCTACAACGAACTTCTTCATTGGCAACTCAACTTACTTAGAACTGTTCTCGCAACCACACATAAAGATCCACTGTGAAAACTCCATGAGGAACTGCCGATAATAACCGTGACTCTCTAACAAGTCAAAATCCTACCAAATTCCGACCCAAACCCGTCGGATACTAAGCCATCAGTAGTATTTACATACTGCTTAAAATGCACAACTATGCCAAATACCAACGAATCATATATACGAATCTCCACGACACAACTGCCAACCCAACATACACAAGTGAAATCCACGATGGTTCACGGCATGTCCTAACACCATCCAACCATTAGAATGAGAATCTTATGGTTCCTCGCCATTATTCCCATCACCCAATCACATACATGAAGACTCCCGACCAGCACCCGGTGTGCCTATAGGAACACACCCATCATACCACTGACCTATAGTAACATAGTCAATATCCCACCTTGCACTTACCAACAACCGCAGAAGCCATACCATTATATAACATGCAACCCTTCCACGGTCTAAACTGCTACTGACGCATCATCGTACAAAACATGCATGCATGTAATTAGGAAATGAGATAAACTATTAAACATTTTCCCCAACTCAAAAGAAATAAATCCAATAAGAACTATTCCATAAGGCCAGACCGTATGTACTCAGGCTATCACACATAATCCCTCTACACTCCACAAGACCTTATCTATTGTTCTATCAACAATTCACACTTCCCATCACAACACTCCCCATGCTGATTGTGTTCCTTCTTTATCATAACCTTACCCAAAGGGTGAAGTACCAGCGGATCAGGCGAAACAACGAACATGTTGGATTACTGTTTAAGTTCATAACTATAATTGGTATGTGCTGACCCGAGAGTAGAATGCACTACTAGAAAAACAGCCTTTTACGACGCGCAATGCGTATCGTAAAACGCTCAGACGACGCGCAAATGTGTGTCAAGGAAGGTCATGTCATAAAGAGAGACGACGCGCATTTACGACACACATTTACGACGCGCATTTACGATGCGCAATGCGTATCAAGGAAGCCCCTGTCATAAAGGAAGACGACACGCATTTGTGTGTCGTAAGTTTACGACGCACGTTTAGGACACGCATTGCGTATCATTAAAGCCCCTGTCATAAATGAAGATGACACTCATTTGCGTGTCATAAACTTCAACAACCATTTATGATATACATTTACGACGCGTCTTTACGATACTCATTTACACATAATACAAAAATATGGAAACAAATATATACAAAAACAATCAATTTCATCCATAACATCATGTCAAAAAATTGTAATACATTGGTATTAAGGGGATCTGATTGTACATTGTTAATAAGAGGTTTTCCCTAACTATATAACCTAATACTACATTGCTATTAAGGGACACCTTGTTTCAGATATCATGTCAAAAAAATCCTTCATGTCAAAAAATTGGCTGTTGTCCACCGGCTGTAGATGGCAAGTAATGACTTGAACATTAGCTGAAACAAAAAATATTTTATTAATCACACAATCAACAACATTTATAAGTACATCATAATGCATATGTATACTAACGAATGTGATATAATATGTACGATCCTGTAAAAAAAATAGCAAAAAACAATTTAAGGAATAGATTGTCAATGATAATAAATAATAAAGAAAAGCCTCTTACCACATGAACCAAGAACTTCATTAGCTTATCATTGAGTGAAGGCAATTGCTCACATGAAATTTACTCAACCTGCAATATATTATAAAAACAAGTGTATGAGATGGAACAATCAGCAACTTGAAAATGAATATCTAGCTTATCTACCCCTGTGGTTTTGAAGAAAAACAAAACAACCACAAGACCCACCCATAATACCAGTTCAACAAAAGTAAATAAATAAATAAATAATACTATAATTTATACTTTATACCACCATACACCATAGGCAATGAAATCAAGGAGCTTTACGAGACAATCTGGAAGGTGGCCTCAAGAGATTCATATCTGGAAGAATATTGGAAGATTCTTGTGGTTTTTCAACTTCCTGCAAAATTTTATCAAGTTTTTAATTTCCCAACATATTTTTATAATAAATTACATGACAAAATAAACCTTTGAGGGTATCGGTATGGAATCAGTGTGTTGTGATTTAGAATGAAGATGATGCAGCTTCTGCATTTGTTGAAATTTTTGCAGCCAACTTCCAAAGTTTATCATTATTATTCCATTATCACTCTCATTCTCATTCTGGTTGTTGTTGGTAAAAGAATATGAATATGAATATGAAGGCACCGTCTTTAAACGAGTTCTTAATATCTTAAAAGTCGCACTTTGCTGCAACAACCCACCAACATTTACAGTTTACACTCACTTCACTTTATTACAAGTCTTTCACATCACATATATTATATATACATGGGGAAGTAACATCAACAGACCATACAACGCTTTTAACAACCATATATATTTTCCAGCTTCAAGAAGCTGTCAAAAAAAACATAAACAATAAACCAAGTATTTTCCATACATCTTTATCGCATATCAAACCATACTCGCTCAGCTTTAATAATGAATGTATATACATATATAAGTTACCTGAAGCCTAAGATAAGCAAAAAATTGGAGTCTCCAATAGGTGGATCAGTTTATCCAACTGAACCAAATACTTTACATTAATATCCTCTTCTGTTAGAGATTGGATCACAGAACTCGTATGCTAGTAAGCCTACAACACAACATTCCCAAAAATTAAAATTAAAATTAAAATACCCTCCTAGTTTTTATTATGTGAGAATGAGCATAAAATAAGAGAAAATTATTTTTTGAGACTTGCATGTGCTAATAAGCAAAGACTTATTATGGTCATTGATGAATGGCTCCATGATGTATAAAGTGAAAGAAAAAAGTCTTTTCCAGCAGCATTAACTAATGAAAGCTTTAAAAGATCCCGTAGTTCACCCAACTCAGAAAATGTAAGCAGAATCAAATTTAAAGCCTGAAGAAAGCTTGGTTGCAGCAGCAAGTTTCTGCATTACATATTCTTCATTCCTTTTTACAACTTCTTCTTGGTTGCAGCAGCAGGTTTCTTAGCATGGGTATGAAGAAAGCTTGTCAAATTCCAGAAACATTGGTGTCAACAGAATCCACCATTCTCCATATAAGATCAAGTGATTGATCTTTGCTCCATAGAGTGCTGGAAGTGAAAAGAGTTCAAGATCCGAGTTCTTTATTGGACTTGCAATTTCAAAGAGATAAACTGCAATGTTTATGGACACCATCGTGCATCTGCAATGTGAAATACAAGAATTATCAGAGGCAAACACAGATGCAGTATCAGAACTCCATCTTGAATACAAACAATTACCATAAACTGCAACTTAAACCACACTACAAAATGTCCACCAAAACAAATTACCATAATACCCCTGGTAAAAAAGAAAAACCTCAAGCCGCCCTAGGAACCGGGGTGTTCTCTGGCACTGTAACTGACCTATAAATTCATCATATCATTAAATAATTCATGATATATATATATATATATATATATATATATATATATATATATATATATATATATATAACATGAATAAATAAATCTCACCTGAACCAAGAACACATCCAATGCAAGAACAGAGTACCTTGGTAATATGGCGTAGCTGAAGTAGTAAGATCCTTATCCACTAGGAATCCTACAGGGGCCTGCATCCCTACCAGAGAAGATTTTGACTCCCGCTGGACATATAGAAAATCTGCAAAAGGGTAAATAAAAGTAATATAAATGTACTTTCATTGATTTAGTTATTATGACATCCTAGTTTCATGTCTAATTGTGAGTTACCAGAGAAGATTTTGACTCCCGCTGGACATATACACAACCAAGACACCTGTTAACATAACAAAAAATGGTGATTATAATCCCACGATAGCAATTTTATAAAGTATATAGAAATAGTACAAGAAGCTAGAAAACAAGAACTTCAAAAAAATAAGGAGAATTACAAAGGAAAAATCAACATTGAAGGGATATAAACTATAATTTTCTTTTAGTTTAATTTTTTTTCCATTGAAGTGTTGTATGGATGTGATTTAAACCAACCCTATAAGGCCAACCAGAGGAAGCTAAACTTAAATGGAAATAACATTTTGGATCTAAAAAAAATAGGCAAACCTTGGCAACAAAACTTGGAAATGAGGAAGACAAACTTAAATGGATATAACATTTTGACATGAACTCGTGTATTATCTCTAAATATGATGGACAAACTAAACTTCAAGTCAAGAAACCTGCACAAAAAAGTAAACTTATTTTTATCACAGATTAACATATAAAACCCAATAAACAAAAAGAGAATCAGACACACATGGCTATTGCCAAACCAGAGAAGTCCCAAATTACCCTGTGCGTTTGATTTCAATATGGAAGTAATGGGAGAAAAACGATAGTAGAAACTTTTACTGATGCATTCCACATTAGCAAATTACCAAACTCAGATAACAATACTAGAAACTCTTACTGATGAAGGGAGGGTTTTTGGTAGTAGAAGTATTACCCATATATAAGGAAGTGAGAAAGCTTGACGATCGGTCTAGGGTTCATGGTGTACTGTGTGAGGACTAAGGAGGAGCGTGGTTTGGGTAATAGGGAGAAGAATCAGACCTAGGGCTTCATAGATAGACAATTTGTATTCCAACAAATGAACTTACTAGGTAAGAAAATAGGGTGAGGTTGAGGCTAATGTTGCCGGTCGGAAAGGTGAGTGAGTCGAGGTCGCCAATAACAGAGCGGTCGTCATGTGGTTCTTAACAAAACCCTAGCTTACATGTGATGATTTCAATGGTGCCTGAAGGAAATCAAAGGAATAATTAAGAGCAAAAATACACAGAAGAGAATAGAAGATATTACATACGCAAGTGAGAAGACGGAAAAGACGAGTGGGAAGCATCAGTTCCGTAGAGTTGTATTTTGCGGGGATGATGGAAACAGCAAAGAAAATTACAAAAGAACCCTAGCCTATTTCATCCACATTCACCTTTCAAGCAAAACTTTGGTGATCTCTCTTTATCTCTCTCTTTAACATTCCTGACAAAGCTACGGCAAGGCGAGACGGGGTGAGGTACTGAGATTGACGATTGTTGCAGAAGCCAAGGAGAAGTGAGAGTGTTTTCAAAACTTTAGGGTTTCGTTTTCCCCCGTTATCTACTCAAGGCGCGTTTCACTAAAATTATAAAGCGACACCTACAGAGGACGCGTGTTTAAGATAAAGCGCCCTCCGTGTTTTTAATTTTTTTTCTTTAAACACTAATTTAAGGGCACGCAAAAATGTGTGTCCTCTATCCTTCAAATTTTGGAAGGCTGACATTATATTTAAGGACACACAACAATGCATATCGTAAATCAGCGAGTGTCATTGTTTGCGCGTCATTAAAGGGTATTTTTCTTGTAGTGATGGTTCATTTGGGTTGCATATCATCAGGACAATTTGTTAGGATGGACTTTTGAGAAGAGGTTATTTATGATTTATTAATATATTATAAGTTCTAATATATTAATATGAAATCATATTATTTAATTAGTATTGATCAAGAATTAATTTGGAATTAATTTAGTGATCAAAAGAGACTAATTAAATAAATGAGGATTGATTGTGTAAATCATTCATTCTTATAAAGTGGGCTTATGATCCATAGTTCTTTATGTTGGGCTAAACCCATGTGGTGACCCATGGATACTCCATGGAGGTTAAAACCCATGGAGCCTAAGTAATGTGGAAAGTCATGCACATTAGGGTTTGCATGGTGTAACCCTAGTTGTGCCACACTATATAAAAAACCCCTTGGTTGATGAAAAAGTGCACTAGTGATCTTTGGAAGAGTCATAGAGCCGATTTCTAGAGCAAGCCATTCTCTCTCAAGTTATCCTTTGTCCTAGGTGTGTTGTGATTCCATTTGAGGCATTCACACTATTGGTGCTAAGTTCTTAAAGGCCAAATACATCAAGGGAAACAAGCTACAACAAAAGGTATGTTATCTAACTTGTTTTATTACCCAAGTATCAAAGTTTTTTATGCTAGTTAGGATGATGCTTTGGAATATTGAAAGTTTGCATGTATAATAGAGAAAACATAGATCCAAGGTATTTAGGGTTGCATGTACACCATAGGAGTGTTAGAATGCTCAAAACCCATTAGTGGTATCAGAGCCTAGGGTTGTTTTCAATTATACTTGATGCTACATGTTGTTTAAGCTTGAAAAATCAATTTTCTGTTGTTCTGGACAGTGGACTCGCCGAGTCCACTGGGGACTCGCCGAGTTCACTGGGGGACTCGCCGAGTCCAAGCACAATTCTGACCAACTCGCAGAGTTTGTTCTTGCACTCGACGATTTGGTGCTCCACAATGCAGATTTTCGATGTTTTGGCTAGAATTGGACTAGGATCATTACCCTAAGCTGCTTTTGAACTTATAAACCTGTTTTTGATGTGGTAATGATCATGATTATCCAATTTATAAGATAATTGTCAAAGTTTCATGTTTTGTATTAGTTTATATGATTATGCTAATTACATGAAATTTGTTTGATATGAATTATCTTGTTCATATGAGTTTAATCTAGATCATGGACATTATTTGACATGCTTGTTAGTTTATTTGATGATCTTTATGGCCTTTAATGCACTCCATAACTTGTCCTCAAGTTATGGAAAATGAAAATTTTTTCTTTTAAAAGACTTCATTAAAATCATAGGTTATGGTCTTGAAGAGTTTTTTCCATAAATGTTTTTATGAACTCCATAACTTGTCCTCAAGTTATGGATTTTCAAGAGTCTTTTCATTAAAGTATATATTAAACTCATATGTTATGGATTCCAAAAAATTTTGAATAGTTCAAAACTTGCCCTCAAGTTTTGGAATTTGTAAAGTTTCACTTTTTTGAATACTTTAGTTTCAAACCCTATAGTTTTAAAAGTTTAAAATTCAACCCTTGTACTATTATAATATTATAGGTTTAATATTTATATATATATGTATAAGAGTAAAGTCAGTCTTACCGTTAGTAGGCCTCATTCACAAAGCCGGTCTATAAGGGGGTATAAGGTTACTACCTATAAAATGGCAGTTTAATGGGTGTCCACTCTCACCCACCGCTTCCTTGACCGGTGGAGGGTCGTTAGCCGAACGGGTTTGACAAGACATTAATTTCATTAAAAGTATAATGAAATACTAAGTAACTAAACAATTATCAATTCCCAATCTTAGTTACTTAGGAAAAATGTGAATTTGGTGCTAACCCATGAAATTGCACTTTGCACCTTGTTAAGTCGTTAGTGGAGCGTGTGTGGTTAACCGGCACACTATTCTGGACTGACAGTGCGTGGCAAAGGGTAGCTTGATGTTAATCATAGATCAATGGAGCGTGTGTGGTTAACCGGCACATTGATTAGGTGTACCAAGCTAATTTGCATGGTTATTCACACCTTGTTTGTGATCCTCGGCATCCCATTCACAAACTTGAAGAGCACAATCGAGATTTAAACATGTCATTGAAAATTTCAATGAATCTCAAAGGATCTAGGAGTTTCAATTCACTTAGAACCTAAAATTCTTTTTTGTTTTTCGTGGTGGAAATTGGTAAATCGTCATTTACCTACCTTCAAATATTTTGCAATTTGGATTACGGCATCCCTCTTCCGAATTGTAAAGTATTGTGTTGGGTCCTAGCCTTAATATTTCATGTTGGGTGTTGTATTAAGGATTAAAATCAACTAAATTTGAATTTCTCCCTCATAAATTTCTAAGTTCAGACAACTATGGTCTTCCCGAATCTTTTGAAAAACTTTCTTTATAAAGATGATTTTCCACAAGGCGATCAAGGTGAAAGATTAATCTCTTCATCTTGTTGTAGTGGAACTTCACTTCCTCCACCTCCTCCAATAATTCTCCCTAACCCACAAGTTCTAGGTCACTCAAAGCCTTATTGGCAGGAAGGAAAGTTTGTATGTGCTCACGTCTTGGAGATGAAGTTACATATTGACAAGCTGGGAGAGTTGGGTGTCGAAGTCTCAAGGAAGTTGGCGGTTGATTGGGTTCTTCAATCACTTCCTAAGTCATATAGCGAGTTCCCTTAAGGACAACTATATGGGATACCACGACATGACCCTTATCGATCTAACATATTTGCTTAATGCTGCTAAATCAGCAATGATTTGGCGCACTGGTAAAGCAAATTTGACTGGAAGATCTACTCCCCAAACTTCCATGGATATTGACAATGGTAACATTGGAAGTCCAGAAAACTTTCTCTTCCCAATGGTAAGGGATCGGCCATAGTCAACCCGGTTGACCAAATGGTAAAGAGAAGGGCTAAGTCTGAGATTGTCCCATGTACCATTCCAAAGAGTCCATATGTTTCTATTGCCAAGAGAAGGGGCATTGGTTGCGAAGCTACCGCATCTACCTGAAGGACCACAAGGATGGTAAAGTCAGAGTGTATGACTCTGCTTCAGGTAAGTCCACTATCTAACTTTATTAAGATCCTATTTGGAGATTCTTAATACATGATGTAATGTAATTACATTTTGATGTTTTGAAGAATCAAAGAAATTAAAGGAAGCTTAAAGGAAGAGTATGATGAGTCTGATCGCGAAGAGATGGTTTTCGATCGCATGGTTCGATGATCAGATTTGTGAGCTGCTGCTTAAGAGTTATGATAGATTGCTTAGGGATAGATAACAACATATTTTCACTTGTATTTGCATTGTAAGGATAAGTTTTTTCCGCAATTTTTATAAATAAAGAGAAATTTTGAAATTTATCTTATCTTATTTTAAAATTTCCTTACAATGGCATTTGTGAAAAATTGTTGCTTATATGTTTCCATTGATAGCATTAGTGGAATATGAATTTGATTCTTTCGTTTGTGGTAATGTCATAATTTGCCAAATAAGGAAAGATTCTCATCGCCCAAGTTTCAGTTGGATAGAAACTTGGAATCATGCAACTTGTAGTGTGTGATGAGTGAGAACCTTTGTCTTTGGGAAATTAAGACAAATTCCTTGTTCACATGTATATGTGAGTCAAGTGAAGGACTATGGGATCGGGTACACTTGGTTATGTGCTGGTCATGTCCACCACAAAGATCGATAAGACTATTCGTCATGATTTACTAAAGTTTAGTAAACATGGTTATGCTTACAAGTTTAAGTATAATTCTGAAACATTGAAAAAGGTTCAATGTATGGCATAACGAATGAGAAGAATCAAATGGGGCAGAAAGACAAAATGTTTCTCCAATCTGAAAAGATGGGAGAGTACTTGAGTATCGTGTTTTATAATCATATTAATGATTATGAAAACCATGTCACAATTGATCCTCTAAGGATATCTTAGTGCATTTGTATGGCTAAGAAGAGGAATCGTGAATTGTTGAAATGGTTAAATCAAGAAGATGAGTCATACTTCGTTCTAAAACAAGTCTTAGAGTCATACTCCAAGATTGTGCCTTGAGTGACATAATCTTAGGAAAGGTTTATAACACTCATCAAATGTAGAGTTAGATGTTTTTACTCTTGTACATTTGAAATTGGTAAGTTGTGATGTCTTTATAAGGACAAAGACCAACTAAGACCAATTGTGCGAAGTGTTTATATTGATAAGAATCCGCACTAACTCTTGAATATTTGTTTTGTCAAGGAATGGTTCTTGATAGAGAATCTTATATGTCAAGAGGTCAGTGGGAGTCTTAAAGATCTTAACAAGTTTCAAGAACTGATCAAGAAGAAAAACTTGTTGTTTATCACTAGCACACGACTTGAGGTTTGTAACCTATCATGTTGACATATTCTTATTTCTGTGCCCATTCCAGTTAAAGTTGACTATGTATGTGAGTTCTATGAGTACTCAATTGTTTGCATGACAACCTGGAAGCAATGGTAGGCCCTTGTGCTGCCAAGTGGCAAGAAATTAAGATTGAACTAGTTCAATCCATATGAGTTTGGATTTGTCACTAACCTTGTCACTAACCTTGTCTTTTGATTATGTATGTGAGTTCTATGAGTACTCAATTGGATTTGTCACTAACTTTATCCATTAGGATGATTCGAAAAACCAAGATCTAGTCTTTAAGTCTCAAAGGACCAAGAATGCATCATTCTCAACTTAATCCATTAAGTCCAAGTCTCCAACCTTCACATCTTAATCAACATGATGTTTAGATGGATAAATTTTTGAAATTTATCCATAATAATGCCCCACACTTTGAAGATCTAAACTTTAATAAACCAAAATGACCTAAAGGACCAAGAGAACTTGAATGGCTAAAAGGGGAGGCAAAATATCATAACTTCCCTAGTCCATGAGGTCCAAGAAGCATTCAAAACTGATCAAAATATGTTTGAGTTTACTCAACTCCAAGTCACCCATAAAATGGACCAAAAGTGCCAAAAACCACAAATGAAGAGATCTAAAGAACTTTATACTCACAATAGTCCAGAAATAGGGTGAATTTGATGGATCCAAACTTGAAACAACATTAATTGCAACCAAAAAAAACCTTCTTGATCTTCAAGCTTCATCAAAATATCACCAAAAACATTCAAAAGAGGAGATGGGAGAGGGGAGGAGCTCAAATCTTGAAGAGGGAGGTTAGGGTTGCTCCCAAGGAGTTCTAGATGTGATGGAGGCTAAAAAATACCCTACAACATCAATCCCTACCTTTAATTACGTTGAAAACCCTAAAATTCATGGGCTTGGGCTACATAGTGCTTATCTCGTGACAGCCTGTTTGTCACCTCGTGACAGCTCTCACATCATGACAATATGCTTGTTACCTCATGACAGCTCTCACGTCGTGACAACATGTGTGTCACCTCGTGATGACGACTGACATGCATGTTGAACATATAGTTGGTCCATGTTGAGCACCATCACCATGAATAACCAGTTCTCCCCTACTTGGAGTTCGAACTCTCACCAACTGGTACTCAAAATAAATCATAGCCCTATTGGGGCCAAACCAGTCCATACCCACAATACCTTCAACCCTCATAGAGGAATCAGAACCATATCAATCGAATATCTCTCACTGAACATATTCAAAACATATCCCTGATGAACTCTCGAAGCACTTATTGAACGATCATCGACAATCTCCACTTCCTACGGATAATCCAAAGTCCATGTAGCGTCGCTAAACTTCTTGCTAAGCGTAAGAGACATAAAAGATCAGGTAACACCCGAATTGAACAAAACGTTAGCAACCATACCATTGACTAAAAATGTACCTATAGCGGTAACCACATCTAGTGCTGCTTGGGCCTCCTCGGCTATTAACTGGAATGTCCTGCTCTTATCCACCGGAGCCTCTGCCTTATCCTGGCATCCATCAATAATCCTTAAGGTGGCTAGTGTAGGCGTCATCACTGCTCCTCCTATCAATATCGAGCAATCGGCCTTCTTGTGGTCCGTCTGATTTCAATAGAAGCATATGAGTACTCCCCGAGTGCAGTCCCTTCTAAAATGACCAATGTGGTTGTAAATGAAGCAACCTCCTCCATTCTCATGATAGCACCCCTTGTGAGACCTCTCATAATTGGCAAAACGAACCCGGACCTGATGGCCTCTCGATCGCGAATAAAAAGTCATGGGCCTCTTCGCCTGGCTCACTATTGTCTGTATATGTTCCGGCTTGCGCTTCATCCGAAGCTGCAACTCAATTTTCCGCTCCTGGGCTCTGGAAATTATGCATTCTAAGGTCTTGCAGCTTGACATACTCACAAACTCCCGAATTTCATCCCTAATCATGTCATGATACCTCATCTTCTTCATATCCTCTTATGCAGCGTACTGCGGAACCAACAATGCTCTCTCCCGGAACTTGGCGGTTGTCTCCACCACAGTCTCTGTAATCTGGCGAAGGTCCTGGAACTCCCTCGCCAACTGTTTCACCTCAATAGCATGTGCAAAATCAGATTTGAAACTCGTCGCAAAATCATCCTAAGTTATGGCCGCCATGACCTTAGCTCCAAAAGAGTGTCCAACCTCCTCCCACCAATCGTGGGCTCCATACCTCATAAGGCAAGATGCAAATCCTACTTTCGACCCCTTCGGATAGAAACTTGTCCACTGATCATTCTCCATATCAGTGATCCATCCTCGGCTAGCAATAGGGTCCTTTTTCCCGAAGAACTATGGGGTTCCACAAGCCTTGAACTCCCAAAAGAAAGAGTATGTGCCCCAAACTGACCAGCTGTGATCTCGGTGCGAAAGGCCCTGAAGAGATCATCTAGTAACTTCATAATCCCCTCCTTTATGGTACAAAACATCACATGAGTAGCATCCAAAATACCGCGAGTGATCCCAGACGTGATGAACTCATGTATTCTCTCATCATTCGGTTCGGCACCAGAGCAAGAGCCAGATTTAGAATCAGAACCTCCTCCTTGAGTGCTCACCACCATACTGAAATACAAACATATAAATGATCAGAGTATACTCGAGGAAACTCTCACACTTCAAGCTCCTTAGGATCTCCGTGATTTGCCTTGATTAAAGTACGGATCCTATGCTTTCAGTATTACGATCCCGATACTATCTGCCACACATATCCATACTTTCCTCAAGAACCATCCTGAATCTTTTAAGTCACTCTACCATGACAACTCACATAACCCCTATGCTATAGATCATACATATCCCACTATAACATTCCCTAAGCTCTCCTAAGAATCCTTATCTCACTTGCTTCTGCAATACTAGGAACTTCTACCAATACTGTTGATTGCCTTATGCATGTAAATTATACACAATACGAGATCAAATATATTGTCGAATAAATGACTCTACCCTAAGCCCAAAACCAGACAAGGAATGGGAAATAAAGCTAAATCAGTTATTCTAGGGCTATATGATCCCAATCACATACATTTTTTTAAACATATGCTTCGCAATTAACCTCCCCAATAAAGTTTCCAGGTAATACATAACATCTAATTCCTCCTAGGCTACAAGGCATCACAAATTAGGAAATTCTATCATGTAATTTTCAAAAGTATCCTTAACCTTATCCTATCATGCAATTCATATAAACACATAATACTCATGTATGGGTATATTAGGAATCACTTACTTGAGCTCGGATGATTGCACGCATCGAACCCTTTTTTTTGTAAGGATCTTTTTAGAAATGTAACATCTGGTTTCGAGAAGCTTCCCATTTCATGAATTATGGGCACTAATGGATCAAGTGATGGCGATGGACTTCAAGGGTTTGGATTTTAGACCTAATGGGGCGTGGATTTACAGGTTATGTAATCCAAGCTTTCTGTTTGTGCTTTGGAATCCGAGGGTATAATGGTATAAGGGATGCTTCGAGCCTTTCTTGATTTTAGAATTCAAGTTCGGAAGGTTATTAGTCGAATATATTATATAGGATTGTAGGGTTTTTCTTTACCTTTATGAGCATATAAAGAACGCTGAAAACGGATTTGGGACGCATGAGTTATGACCATTAGAAGTTAGGAGGGTTTTGGGTTTAAGCTAGTACGTTGGCGTACAGGGAGTATGCTAGGCGTACTAGGCTTAAATGATCGCGAGCTTTCTTCTCCGTACGCAGGGCGTACCTAGAGTACGTTGGGCGTACATTAGTCAGGTTCAAACCCTAATTTTGGATCTTGGACCCTATTTAAAGGCCTTATCTTATTACAAACCCTTCTTACCTTCATCATCCATATTCTCTAACCCTAAATTCAAAACCCTAGCCCCATTTGAAAGATTTTTTAGCCTTTGAGTGATTTTGGTGTGTTTTTTGTGCATTTGGAAAAAGAAGGACTCATTGGAGGAGTGTTGGTTAGCTAGGAGCTTGAAGATCCAAAATTCTCTTCTCCTTTGCAAGCTTTTGGAGGTATAAAGTTTCAATCTTGATGGTTCTTTCATGTAGATCTAGTTTTGGGTTATGATTTGTCATAATTTGGTCCCATGGTTTTGGTTCTTGTGACTAAAAGCTACTCTGAAGCTTAAGGTTGTCATTTCTTGTTAGATCTGAGGTTCATGTAGCATAAAAATCGGATCTTGATGGTTGTGGTACAACCATGCATGAGTTATTGGCCATTAAGTGTTAATAAGAAGTTAGGGTTTGGTTTTGGACATCATTAAGCCATGCAAAGTCATAAAGTCAGGAACTTTATGACTTAAGACATCCATTTGAATCAGATCCAAGTGTTGGGCTTAAAGTCTTAAGGCATTAAGAAGATTGGATTTGAGATTGGGCTTCAACATAGTACTTCGGGCGTACTAGGGTAGTACGTGGGGAATACTCACCAGAATGGCTCTTAGTCCATTTTTGGGCTTTGGGTTGTTTGGGGTTTGGGCCTTGCTTTTTTGGGCCAAGTATAGGAATAGTAAAATAGTCTTTTACCCCTGGGTAGGATAAGATATGAAATGGACCTTGGATTATGGGAGATTGCCTTAATTATTGATTAAGGGTAATTTTGGATATGTTTAGTGTGAGGAGCCCGGTAGTGGCAGTGTGTGTAAGAATCGGTTATCTCTAGTTTGAAATGAGTCTCCTCATTGTACTTGTGGGTCGAAGGAACCAATGTCGGCCCACTGGAATGTGTTATGTAGAATGCTAGCTGTCTTTGTGACTCTTGCATTGTATATTGGGTTGGGCCCATGGATATGCATGTAGGTCTAGGCCCATTGCATGAGAAGGATTGGCCCATTGTATGTTGGGCTAGTCGCATTGTATGACGAGCAAGGCCCAAATGTATGATGCGCGAGGCCCATCGATTAGGAAGAGATAGGCCCATTATTATGGGAGGGAGGCCCAATGTGTGGGCTAGGCCCAACGATATGTATGGTATGTGGTATTTTGGAGAACTCACTAAGCTTTGTGCTTACAGTTTTATGGTTATGGTTTCAGGTACTTCCAGTTCGAAAGGGAAGGGTCCGACGTGACTACACAACATCCCCTAGAGTTTTATTCCGCGTGGATGCTTATGATTTTTACTCTAATGTTTTAATATATGTATCCATTTTGATTGGATTTGGAACAACTCGTTTGTATGGTTTATTGTTTCAAAAATGAAAAAATTTACATGGATTTTTGGGGATGTTACAAATTGGTATCAGAGCCTTGGTTCAGATCCGGGCACACTCTCGGGTGTGACTAAACTCAAACTAAGGAAATGGTAATCTTTTGGAAGAAAACAAATTTCAAAAAAGATTTTTATAAAGAAAAAAGGGGTGTGATGCGTGCAATCAGTCGAGCTCAAGTAAGTGATTCCCAGAATACCCATACATGTTGATATGTTATATGATATGAATGCTGATAGGATAAGGCTAAGGATACTTTCAGGAATTGCATGATAGATTTGTCTGATATGTGATGCCTCGTAGCCTATGAGGATTTGGATGTTATGCTAGATTTGGAATCTGTATTGGTAACAGTAATTGCTAAGTGTACTCTTTAAAAATTATATACGATTAGAATCATATAGCCCTAGAATGATTGATTTAGCCTTATTTCTTGTTCATCGTATGGTTGTGGTCCTAGGGTAGAGTCTTCTATTAGATAGTCCATTTGATCCTGTATTATGTATAATTTGCATGCATAAAGCAACTGGAATTGAGAATAGAAGTTCCTAGCATGGTAGTAGTAAGTGAGCTTGGGATGTCTTTTGTTTGATTTATGGCTTGGAGTGTTACTGCACTGATTTTTCTTGCTTTGTGCTTTGTGGGACCCTTAGTGATGTGAGTTAACTATTAAGTGAATACGTTAAGTCACATGCTGCAAAGGTTAAATAATCTCAGAGTTATGGATTTGGCTCTATTACGCAACTCTCGTTTGAGTCTAACCGTTGTAAGGTTGAGTTTGTTACTCAAAGGATTATGTAATCTTTGTTGCATGTGATTGTATTCATGAAGTAGTTAGCCGACATTAGTGGGAGTTCTTTAGCAGTTGATGGCAGTGTGAGGTCGGGAACCTATAAGAGCCTAGGAAGTGTTGTAGTGGGTTTGGTTGCACTGTTTAGCGGGTATTTGGAATACCATTTTTAGAAGGTAACTCAGAGGATTTGGGATAACTCTTGAGGAAAGTATGGATAGGTGTAGAAGGTAGTATTTGGTTCGAACTACTGAAAGCACATGATCCATACTTGAATCAGGGACGGTCACAGAGATTCTAGGAAACCTGTAGGATGAGGAATTTTATGAGTATGTTTTGATTATTGTATGGTTGCTTTTTATAATGGTGATGAGCACTCATGGAGGAGGATTTGGTTCAGGCACAGGTGCTGGAATTGAGCCGGTGGATGAGCGGATGCGGGAGTTCATCTCGTCAGAGATCACCCGCGGTATTTTGGAGCAGACTCTTGTGATCTTTGGTATGATTAAGGAGGTGATCATGAAGATTACGGAGGAGCATCAGGACACATACCGCTCTGGAATTATGGAGTTACTGGAGGAGCGACTTGGGATCTTTCGAGCTGAGATCACGACAGGACAGTTCAGAGCACGAACTCCCTCTTTTTGGGAGTTCAAAGCCTGTAGAGCTCCAAAGTTCATTGGGGCTAAGGACCCTATTGTTATCCACCGATGGATCGCTGACATGGAGAATGCTCAACGGATGAGTTTCTACCTTGAGGGGGCGAAGGTGGGATTTGCATTTTGTCTTTTGAGGGACCGAGCCCATTATTAGTGGGAAGAAGTCGGTAGTGCTTTAGGATCTGTGGCCATAGTGGCCATGTCTTGGGAGGAATTTGTTATGAGATTCCAGGAGGAGTTTGCACCAACGATAGAGGTGCAACATCTGGCAAGGGAGTTTCAGGACCTTCGTCAGACTACTGAGACTGTGGCAGAGATCACTACCAAGATTCGGGAGAGAACATTGTTGGTTCCGTAGTATGCGGCGGACGAGGAGATGAATAATTCAAGGTATCATGATATTTAAAGGGATGACATTAGGGAGTTTGTGAGCTTGTCAGGGTGCAAGACCCTGAATGATATGATTGCTAGAGCCTAAGAGCAGGAGATTGATTTGGAGCACCTCGGGAAGAGGAAGTTGGAGCAAATTCAAATCGTAGTGGGACAGGTGAAGAGGACCAAGACTCAGGATTTGCGTAAGGAAAGATGCAAACCCTACATTCGACCCCTCAGGGAAAAAACTCGTCCGTTGAGCCTTCTTCATGTCAGCAATCCACCATCTACTGGAAATAGGGTATTTTTCTAAAGAACTCTAGGGTTCCACAAGCCTTGAACTCCTGAAAAGAGACAGTATGTGCCCTAACTGACCAGTTGCAATCTCAGCGTGAAAGGCCCCTAAGCGATCCTCCAGTAGCTTTATGATCCCCTCATTGATGGTACCAAACATTACAAGAGTCGTATCCATAATACCATGATTTCAGACATAATGAACTCGCGTATCCTCTCATCAATCGGCTCAGCACCAGAGCATGAACCTAAACCTGAACCAAAACCTCATCCTCGAGTGCTCACCATCATACTGAAAGGCAACTATATAAATGATAAAAATATATCCAAATAATTCTTCATTCTATAAACTTCTTAGAATGCTCGTGACTTTTCCTTAGTTCGAGTATGGATCTTGTGCTTTTAGTAGTACGGACTCAATACTACCTTCACACCTATCCATACTTTACTCAAGAATTATCCTGAATCCTCTAAATCACCTCCTCAAAACTCACTAAATAACGCACCCATTGCACTAAAGCGCTTCACAGGATCTCCTAGGGTTCCCACCCCACCCTGCCCTCAACTGCTAAAAAGCTCCTACTAACATCAGCTAACTACTTCATGAATACTATCACATGCAACAAAACTTAAATATTTTTTCGACTTAAAGATCCAGCATTACAATAGTTGGAATCAAACAAGTGTTGCGAAATAAGGCCAAATTAATCATTCTAAAACTATTTAACCTTTGTGGCATGTAACTTAACATATTCATTTAATAGTTAACTAACATCAATATAAGCCCTACAAAGCACAAAGCAAGCAACATTCGAGCAACAAAACTCTAAAGGCATCAAAGCATCAAAAGGCTTCCTTCTTAATAGGCATCTCTCCTAATAGGCATTCTAGCATGAAATCCTAAGCAAATCCTTATTCTAAATCCTAGCATGCATATCATACTATAACATATCAACATGTATGGGTATTCTAGGAATCACTTACTTGAGCTCGGCTGATTGCACACATCACACTCCTTTTTCTTTATAAAAAGAATTTTAGAAAATCATTTTCTTCTTTTTAAAAGATTTTATTAACTCCTCAGTTTGAGTTCGGACACACCCAAGAGTGTGCCCAAATCCCTCAAACCATGGCTTTGATACCAACTTGTAATGTCCAAAAAATACCAACAAAAATTTACATTTTTAAACCATCAAAACCATACAAACATTTCTTCCAAAACTAAATCTGAGTAAAATTTATCTCTCAAACATCAGAGTAAAACAATAATAGTCAATGCAGAAAATCCATTAGGGGATGTTGTACAGTCAAGTTAGGCCCTTCCTTTGGAATTAGAAGTACCTGAAATATTTAAACCACAAAAACATAAGCACAAAGCTTAGTGAGTTCCCTAAAATAACACATACCATACATAATATAGTGCATGCTATGGGCCAAGTCATAGTCTTACAGTCACTTCCTGCCATGGGCCAAATCATGGTTTTTACTTGCAATGCTAAAGGCCAGATTTGGGTCTTACACACAAGTGCTAGGGCCACCACCTGGTCTTCAATGCAAGTATAACAAAGACAACTAGCATCCTACATACAAATGCCAAGGGCCAGACCCTGGTCTTACATACAGTTGTTAGAGGCCAGATCCTGGTCTTTCATACAATCTTTAGGAGCCAAATACTGGTCTTTCATACATATGACAAGGGTCACACCCTGGTCTTACATGCAAGTATCACAAAGACAATTAGAATCTTACATAGTATAATGAGAAGACTCATATTGCCGACGTAGTCAACAGTTAACAACTCTCACATCATCCAACTGGTGTTATACACCTCCTAATAAACCATACAAGGTAAACCCTTAGTCCGCCTTCTAAACTAGAAATTCAACCAAAATTCAACCCATGCCAAAAGTCAGCGGTTAAGATCAAAGTCAACAGTCAACATCACCATCACCATCAGCCGATAGTCACGTCGTGACCAGCCCATGGCCACATCGTGGCTAACGAACTCGGTCCCGATCCAAAACTCCATTTACAAACAACTCAATCGTGATCAAAACCACTGTCACGTCATGATGGTCATGCCACCACGTCATGAGAGAATCCATCCAAAACAGTCGACGAGCCTCATCGTCACGTCATGACCTCCATATGGTCAAGTCATGACTATTGCATTTGGGGAAACTTAATGCATTCAACCCTTAATACTTTAAGCCATCCATTCTAACTTTCTAGAGGGCCTTATTACTCCAAAAACATTCTAAAACTCGATGCTTTATAGGCATGCATGTCCACTGCATGTCTTGATCCCATGTTAGGTCAAAATGATGAAAAATGGAACCAAAATCACATGCATGGATTCAAAACTTAGACAAACTTCATATCCAACATATATAACCCTCAAGGGACCTCAAGGACCCATAAAGTTGCCAAGCTTATGGAATCCTTCCATCCAAACTTCCACAACATGAAGAAAAAGGGAAAATGAGCCTAAAACAGAAGCATGCAACATAAAGCTTGGATCTCGAAGACTTACAATGGTTCAGAAATGGCTCAAATGAAATCTCTAAGCTTTTCAAGAGGTTCTCTATACCACAAGGGCCTTCTTCTTCCTTCCAAATGCACCAAAATCACCAAAGGTAATCTAAAAAATGGAGAATATGGTATTAGGGTTTGCTTCAATGTTCTTGAGGGTGATGGAGGTTGGAAATGATGCCCTAAATATGAGGTTAGAGGTTTAAATACGAGGGAAGCCCTAAAAGATCATGGGCTTGGGTTTCAGCTATCGTTACATCGTGACCATACTCTTGTCACGTCGTGATAGCCATCTGAAAACGCATTCACATATTTGGTAAGCCACGTCATGACAACTTTCTTTGTCACGTCCTAACATATGATTTTCCTCAAAAACCATATATTTGACTCATTTATGCCATACACTAATCCATTATGGGAGATGGGTGTTACATATCTGCAAAGTACATTATTGTTACTGTTCACTTACATACCTTGAATCTCCGTTCTCGGTCACGACGTGGCTTCAATCATGTAACGTAGTGGGCTTGATAGAATGTGTTTTTCTATATATTTGATTACTAAGCTACACTTACTTGTGCTTTTGCATTATAATACTCATTTTAAGTAAAAAACACATAATATTCCTACTAAAGTTATGACTATAAATCAAAATACAATTTACAAAAATGGGTATTACACAAGATCTTAAACCCTAGCTCTAAATAAACTCTTTCAAGGCTAAATTTTTTGTATTGGATCAAGAACACCCAAAGTAGGACCTTTTTCACACTTAAGAGAAGTTCATGACCACAAGAGTGTCATAATAAGCTCTGGATTTCCTCAAACTCCAAGAGCACCCATGAATGGGACCAAAATCAACAAAAAAGGAGCATAAACATGGATCTCAAAAGAACAAGGTCAAGGTGCAAGCTTTATACCTCAAATGACTCGGAAACTTAAATAAGATGTTGGATCTAGGTTTTTTCTTTGCTTCCTTGCACCAAGATGGTGTTTCTTCCTCCACAAGCTTCACAAAATTAAGGAGATAAGCTCAAAACCAAGCCACCAAGCTTGAAACCATGAAAGGGAGGCTAGGGTTTCAACAAGAGAGAATAGATGTTGAAGAGGATGCCCTAAATATGGAGTTAATGCCTTTAAATACAAGAGAAACCCTAAAATCTTGGGCTTGGACTGCAATAGCCACCACGTCGTGGCATCCCTCTTGTCACATCGTGGTGTCCATCCGAACACTCTTTTCATTTCGATTGTCATGCCACGTCGTGGTCGTCAACAAACCACGTCGTGGCATAAGGTTTTCCCCAAAAACCTTATATTTGACCCCCATTAAGTCTTTAACCGACCCGTTACGAAAAACAGACGTTACATGAGCCCTGAATGTACAATATTTATGTCAAAATATACATGAAATAGTCCAAATTTTTTTTCTAGTGTCATATTCTAAAAAAAACTTTATGTCATATCTAATCCCACTTTTTGACACTCTAAAACATACATGAATAGTTAAGATTATGAAGTTTTGGACAAAATGATCACTCAAAAAATTGATTATTAATGTGTGTTAGGGCCAAGATCCTCAATCCTATCCAGGATCCCGGATCTAAAAGATATCTAAGGATCCTTAAATCTATCCAGGATCTCGTATCTTAAAGGAGTCTTAGGATCCCGAACATACATCAGGATCCTGAATAACGCCATTATTATTCCCTAACAAGTTTAACGACTATATTCTTGTTTATTTGTCACATGTGCATAAATGGTCAACATAGGACTCATTCATAACGAAGAATCAGTCCAACCAGGCTTAAGACCCGGAAATACAAAGTCAAAGCACGTTTTAAATATGAGTTCAGCAGGATCCCGGAAATATCGGACATTTAGTTAATTAACCTAGACTATAAACACACCTGTAAAACACACACAACAGGGACAATTCTCTGGCACCTTACTCATCTAGAGTCACCTTATTATTTATAATCGTATTATCAAGCTCATCTCTGTAATTTATGTTCAAATCAATAAGATCATACAAGGCAGGTGATCATTATCACCTCGCAAGGTTTTATGTCGGAGATCCTAGCAAGGATCTAGGGATTTCCTTGTAAATCACTTGTGCAATCTTGTTCTATTTGTTGGATTAGGTGTCTAAGCCCATAACTATTATTGGTATGTACTTGACCCGAGAGTAGCATGGTCCATTTGGGTTGCATGGCACCGGAACAATCTGAAGGATGGATAATTGAGAAGAGGTTATTTATGGTTTATTAATATATTATAAGTTCTAATATATTAATATGAAATCATATTATTTAATTAGTATTGATCAACAATTAATTTGGAATTAATTTTGTGATCAAACGAGACTAATTAAATATATGGGGATTGATTATGTAAATCATTCATTATTATAATGTGGGCTTATGATCCATAGTTCTTCATGTTGGGCTAAACCCATGTGGTGACCCATGGATACTCCATGGAGGTTTTAACCCATGGAGCATGAGGGATATGGAAAGTCATTAGGGTTTACATGGTGTAACCCTAGTTAGCCACACTATATAAGAACCCCTCTAGCTCATGAAATTAGCACTAATGGTTACCTAGACCTAAGAGAGTGGAAACACAAGAGGGCAAGCCGATTTTATGAGTGCAAGTGACATCCTCTCAAGTTCCTCCATTGTTGGTGGTGTTGTGTGATTCCTTTTGAGGTGCAACACGTGGGGTACTAAGTTCTTAAAGGTCCAAGGCTTCAACTACACTAAAAGGTATGTCATCTAACTTGTATTTCATGTTGTTTATACTCCATTTTATGCTAGTTAGTATGATGCTTTGGAATATTGAATGTATGCATGTATAATAGAGAAAACATAGATCCAAAGCATCTAGGGTTGCATGTACACCATAGGAGTGTTAGAATGCTCAAAACCCAACAGTGGTATCAGAGCCTAGGGTTGTTTTCAATTATACTTGATGCTACTTGCTTGAAAATGCTTTAAAAATCGATTTTCTGCTGTTCTGGACAGTGGACTCGCCGAGTCCACTGGGGGACTCGCCGAGTCCCAACGCAAATCTGACAAACTCGCCGATTTTGTTCTTGCACTCGATGAGTTGGTGCTCCAGAGTGCAGATTTTCGAGTTTTAAGGCTGGAATTGGACTAGGATAATTACCCTAAGCTGTTTTTGAACTTATAAACGAGTTTTTGATGTGGTAATGATCATGCTTATCCAATTTAAAAGATAATTGTCAAAGTTTCATGTTTTGTATTAGTTTATATGGTTAGGCTAATTACATGAAATTTGTTTGATATGAATTGTCTTGTTCTTATGAGTTTAATTTAGATCATAGACCAAAATTGTTTGATTTTTGTAAGTTACAATAGTTGATCTAAATGTTTTGATGAATTACACAACTTGTCCTCAAGTTATGGAAAATGAAAAGTTTTTCTTTTAAAGAGATCATTAAACTTATAGGTTATGAATTTGAAGAGTCTTTTTCCCTAAATGTTTTTATGAACTCCATAACTTGTCCTCAAGTTATGGATTTTCAAGAGTCTTTTCATTAAAGTATATATTAAACTCATATGTTATGGATTCCAAAAGTTTTTTGAAAAGTTCAAAACTTGCCCTCAAGTTTTGGAATTTGTAAATGTAGAGTCTTCTTTTGACACATTTAGTTCCAAACCCTAGAATTTTAAAAGTTTAAAATTCAACCCTTATACTATTATAATATTACATGTTTAATATATATATATATATATATATATATATATATATATATATATATATATATATATATATATAGAGTAAAGTCAATCTTAGCGTTAGTAGGCCTCATTCACGAAGTCGGTCTATAAGGGGGGTATAAGGTTACTGCCTATAAAATGGCAGTTTAATGGGTGTCCACTCTCACCCACCGCTTCCTTGACTGATGGAGGGTCGTTAGTCGAACGGGTAGGATAGGACTCTAATTATCCATTCATTAAAAGTATAATGATAAATATAATGTAACTAAACACTTATAAATTCCCAAATCTTAGTTACTTAGGACAATGTGAATATGGTGCTAACCCATGAAATTGCACATTGCACCTTGTTAAGTCGTTAGTGGAGCGTGTGTGGTTAACCGACACACTAATCTGGACTGACAGTGTGTGGCAAAGGGTAGCTTGATGTTAATCATAGATCAATGGAGCGTGTGTGGTTAACCGGCACATTGATTAGGTGGTTGTAACATTGGGTGTACCAAGCTAATTTTCATGGTTATTCACACCTTGTTTGTGATCCTCGGCATCCCAGTCACAAACTTGAAGGGCACAATCGAGATTTAAACATGCCATTGAAAGTTTCAATGAATCTCAAAGGATCTAGGAATTTCAATTCACTTAAAACCTAAAATTCTTTTTCTTTTTTCGTGATGGAAATTGATAAATCGTCATTTACCTACCTTCAAATATTTTGCAAGTTGGATTACGGCATCCCTCTTCCAAATTGTAAAATATTGTGTTGGGTCCTAGCCTTAATATTTCATTTGGGTGTTATATTAAGGACTTAAATCAACTAACTTGCATTTCTCCCATTGTAGATGTCTGGTTTAGACAGCTATGGTCTTCCCAAATCTTTTGGAACAAGCTTTCCTCTTGAAGATGATGTCTCGCGGTTGGATCGTGGAAGTCATACTTCACTTCCTCCACCTCCTCCAATAATTCTCCCTAACCCACAAGTTCAAGGTCACTCAAAGCCCTATTGGTAGGAAAGAAAGCTTGTGTGTACTCACGTCTTGGAGATGAAGTCACATATTGACAGGCTGAGAGTATTGGGTGTCATTGTCTCTAGGAAGTTGGCTGTTGACTGGGTTCTTCAATCACTTCCTGAGTCATATAGTGAGTTCTTTAAGGACTACTATATGACAGACCACGACATGGCCATTATCGATCATACCTATTTGCTTGTTGCTGCTGAATCAGCAATGATTTGGAGCACTGGAAATGCAAATTTGGTTGGAAGATCTACTCCCCAAACTTCCATGGACATTGGCAATGGAAACATTGGAAGTCCAGAAAAGATTTCTCTTTCCAAGCGAAAGAGAAAGGCTAAGTCTGAGATTGTATCGTGTACCATTCCCAAATAGTCTATATGTTTCTATTGCCAAGAGAAGGGGCATTGGTTGCGAAGCTGCCCTGACTACCTGAAAGATCTGAGAAAAGGTAGAATCGAAAAGTTTGACTCTACTTCAGGTAAGTCTACTGTCTAACTCTATTAAGTTCCTAATTGTTGATTCTTAATACATGATGTGACAAGGTCACATTTTGATGTTTTGTAGGATCATGCAAAGGGAAGGAAGCTTAAAGGAAGAGTATGATGAATCTGATCGCGAAGATGGATTTCAATCGCATGGTTCGAAGATCGGATTTTTAAGCTGTTGCGTAGGAGTTATGATAGATTGCTAGGAAACATGTAATAACATAGTTTTCATTTGTAATTGCATTGTAAGGAAAAGTTTTTCCGCATTTTATAAACAAATAAAATTTTGTTTTTATTTTTATTATATCTCCTTGAAATGGCATTTGTGAAAATTGATGTTTCTATGTTTCTATGTTAGCAATATGAATTTGATTCTTTCGTTTGTGGTTGTGTCGAGTATTTGCCAAATAAGGAAAGATTCTCATCACCCAAGTTTCAATTGGACAGAAACTTGGAATCATGCAAGTTATATTGTATGATGAATGAAAATTTTCATCTTTGGTAAATTAAGACTAATTCCTTGTTCACATGTATTTGTGACTCAAGTGAAGGACTAGGGGATCGGGTACACTGGGTGTGCGCTGGTCAAGATCCACCACAAAGATGAATAATACTATTCGTCATGATTTACTAAAGTTTAGTAAACATGGTTATGCTTACAAGTTTAAGTATAATTCTGAAACATTGGAAAAGGTTCAATGTATGTCAGAACGAATGAGAATAATCAAATTAGGCAGAAAGATAAAAGTTTCTCCAATCTGAAGAGATGGGAGGGTACCTTAGTATAGTGTAATATGATCATCTTAATGTTTATGGAAAAACCATATCACAATTGATCCTCTAAAGACATCTTAGTGCATTTGTATGGCTAAGAAGAGGAATCGTGAATTGTTGAAATAGTTTAAATCAAGAAGATGAGTCATACTTCGTTCCCAAAACAAGTCTTAGAGTCATACTCCAAGATTACAACCTTGAGTGACATGATCTTAAGAAAGTTTTAAAACACTTATCAAATGTAGAGTAAAAGTTTTCTACTCTTGTACATTTGAAATTGGTAAGTTGTGATGTTTTGGATAAAACAAATACCAACTAAGGCCAATTGTGTGAAGTGTTTGTCTTGATTAGAATTCGCACTAACTCTTGAATATTGGTTTGTCAAGTAATGTTCCTTGACAAAGTGAATCATATATGTCAAGAGGTCAGTGGGAGTCTTAAAGATCTTGACAAGTTTAAAGAACTAATCAAGAATAAACCTATTGTTAAGCACTAGCACACGACTTGAGTTTTGTGACCTATCGTGTTGACATATTTCTAGTTTCTGTGCCCATTCCAGTTAAAGTTGACTATGCATGTGAGTTCTGAGAGTTCTCAATTGGTTTCATAACAACCTCAAAGCAATGGTAGGCCCTTGTGCTGCCAGGTGGCAAGAAATTAAGATTGAACAAGTTCAGTCCATATGAGTTTGGATTTGTCACTAACCATGTCTTGTGATTATCGTCATGACAAATTCACATGGATAGGAACACATACACCATAAAATCTAAGTGTCATAAGGTTTATCTTCGATTCATGAAAATTATTGTGAGGAAACGCTTTCACTAGGTAGATTTTAAGGAGATAGAAATTGTGATATTTGCATTCTCACATTCGATTATGATTACGACATCCCTCTTCATAATTCGAATTGTGAGAAATGGCAAAGGTCTAAACATTTCAGACTTATGGCTGTAAGTTCTAAAATTGTTAAGACACACATGTGAGCTATCTAAGGAAAGGTGTATGATTTTGAGAAGCCTAGATAATGTCTTATCGAAGCATCTCGTATCAGAAATCTGAACTTTGGTAATGAAAGTCAATAAGTATTGATTTCTAGAAGTCCAGCTGATTTCTGAATATATGTCAAAGCTAGTGGGAGCATAAATGTTATGCTAATAATAATTATTATGCTAGTGGGAGCATAATTATTATGGTAAGTATTGCAAGTTAGCAATGTTAATTATAGAAAACAAAAGTTTCAATTCGCAAAGTTGCAGGGTTTGAAAAGTTGTTTTGCTATAATTAAGGGAGAGGAATTTATACTTCATTTCAAATCTAAAAGCTTAGATTGTGAGATTTTAATCAAATTTAGTCAAATATATATATATATATATATATATATATATATATATATATATATATATATATGAATGTTATGTTGGAATGATTCAACATAAGGAAATTCTATATATGGAAATGTTAATTGCGTTCTCAAAATTTGATTATGATTACGACATCCCTCTTCATAATCAAAATTATGAGAACATGGCAAATAGAAATATTATAGCAAAAGACTGATTAAGTATCATGTCTTTGTGTTAGACATTATGAATCGTGTCTCATATGCTTCGGGTATAGGATCGATTCATATGTTATAATATTCTCGTGTTCTAATTTTCTGAATGCCTAGGGCGTTTAGAGGGAAGGAATAGAATCGGATATGACTAAAGTGGTTAAACAACTGTTAAGGACAATCTAAGGTTCGCCAAGGATTTGTCGCTTAAGAACAGTTGGAAGTATAGTAATGGAAGGACCATATTGGCATTATTATGAATAGACAGGAGTCTATTAATAATGAGTTGTCGTATGGAAAATATGGAATGTTTCCATATTGGGAATTGAAGAATAGATAAAAAAAGGATAGAAACTTTTATGCAAGAAGAATGTTCAAAGGAATGTACTTTGAATTTGAGACTTCATTTCCATGGAATTGTATTGTAACAATCTCCAAAGGAATATTTTGTAATATCTTTGGTCAAGTCTCTGTGACTTTTGGCACCTAGACATTACAAAAGAATCTTTGCATGATAGTTTAGAATCTGACACTTTCTAGCAGTGACAAGAATTTGGAATTCTTACGCCTGCAATAAGGATTTGGAATTTTGAAATAAGCATCATTGAAATGTTTTTCAATTGATCTATTTCACAAATTAAGGACCATGGACAAACATAGTGTGCATGCTTGGTGCATGGCATAACTATTGTTTAGACAAACATAGTGTGTATGCTTGGAGCATGGCATAACTATTGTTTTAATTCAAGTATTAAGTTGATTATTCGAAACACTATACAATGAATAATGAGTAATCAATATGACTCAAAAGTTTTTGGGCCATATAGGATTAGTATTATTCTTGTGTTTCACTTTGCATGTTTGGACTTCCAGAATAACTAGGTTATTCAAACCATCCACAGTCGATCATACTTTGGAAGTAAGTATTGAGGCAAGACTGTCATGAATGGGTCTGTAGTTTGTCTAGGACAAAGTAGTTGCAGTGTTCATGAGTGCTCCTGGAATAAGATTCGAGTATTGGATTCAACCCACGCTCATTTGAATCACTTCATGGATTTTATCACGAGTGATCATGAGACGATAACATTTTATATTCTTGAAACCAAGACGTGTGAGTTGTAGTTGCAAGTCGGTTGCACATTGACATATGTAAACGCACCAGTAACTTGGTGTTAGAAAACATATTGTTGTGTGTAATTTGATGAGTAAGTACAAGCGAGCATTTGGGTTGAAGTTTATCCGTTCCTTTTACCCCATGTGGATAAAAGCGATATTTGTGGGCCCCTCGATGATTTAGTGATGACACCAGGCCTGGACTGGTTTAATTTGTTCAATTAGTTGGTCGTCATAAATCGGAAATCGGGAAACAACAGATGGACAGAGAGAATGATTATAATCCATGTCTCAGTCCATATGATATCTAGAATGGAGGAATATATGATCCCTTATCTAATGGACACGTCATTGACTAGGTCAGAGTTCGACAACGGCTTTTAAGAGCTACGATTGATAGTCGGGTTGGAGTCATGCTTGCAATGATAGTTATTAGACTTATCCAAGTGGGAGACTGTTGGATTAGGTGTCCAAGCCCATAATTATTATTGGTATGTACTTGACCCGAGAGTAGCATGGTCCATTTGGGTTGCATGGCACCGGAACAATCTGAAGGATGGATAATTGAGAAGAGGTTATTTATGGTTTATTAATATATTATAAGTTCTAATATATTAATATGAAATCATATTATTTAATTAGTATTGATCAACAATTAATTTGGAATTAATTTTGTGATCAAAAGAGACTAATTAAATATATGGGGATTGATTATGTAAATCATTCATTCTTATAATGTGGGCTTATGATCCATAGTTCTTCATGTTGGGCTAAACCCATGTGGTGACCCATGGATACTCCATGGAGGTTTTAACCCATGGAGCATGAGGGATATGGAAAGTCATTAGGGTTTACATGGTGTAACCCTAGTTAGCCACACTATATAAGAACCCCTCTAGCTCATGAAATTGGCACTAGTGGTTACGTAGACCTAAGAGAGTGGAAACACAAGAGGGCAAGCCGATTTTATGAGTGCAAGTGACATCCTCTCAAGTTCCTCCATTGTTGGTGGTGTTGTGTGATTCCTTTTGAGGTGCAACACATGGGGTACTAAGTTCTTAAAGGTCCAAGGCTTCAACTACACTAAAAGGTATGTCATCTAACTTGTATTTCATGTTGTTTATACTCCATTGTATGCTAGTTAGTATGATGCTTTGGAATATTGAATGTATGCATGTATAATAGAGAAAACATAGATCCAAAGCATCTAGGGTTGCATGTACACCATAGGAGTGTTATAATGCTCAAAACCCAAGACTATTTTCATTAATCACTTCACCTACAACACCACAACCTCTCATGCAATTTGGTTAATATCTACTTTGTCGATTTTTGACCAAAACAATTTGGCGCCCAACGTGGGGCCGTGGTGTTCATAATTCTCAAAAAACCATATCTACACAATCAACCTCGTCTTCTTCCTCTATTATTCCCATTTATTCTGAAAATATTCCACCACCTCCAAGTGGATCTCCTGGTCAGAAGAAAACTCCGGATACCTCTAAAAAAATACACCTCTTCGATCGTCAGCCATGTGAATCCGGGATCCCTGAGATTCCAAGATCCTCTTGTTCCGTAACAGCGAACTCATCTCCATGGAAAAGATGGTAAAACAACAACTAAACCAACAACGGGAGGAAAACAAGACTATACTCAAGGAGATGGAAAGAATGAGGGCGGAGATCCATAAACCCCAAGGAGCAGCACCCTCGATCTTGCAACCCAAGATCCTGAACTTTGACAATGTAGGATCCTCAGGAAACCGTTGAGAGATAGGATCCTCAACACCAACACCTGCTCCCAATTGGGGTGTAACTCCAAATGAGAAAGCCCATGTGATCCAGGATCCCGACAAAATCTTCATCACTCCCAATAACAAGGATCCTAGTAACTTCGTGAATAACAATACTTTTAATACTAACTCAATGTACCTTGATGCAGGAATGAGCCTTGTCATGGCCAAGGAACTTCAGCAGTTAGGGCAGATGATCTTAAGTGTTACTGGAGTGGTCCAACATATACAAGAGCATGAAACCTCACGATAGAACTATGGATCCTGAGGAACATGTGGCACAATACATGGAAAGAACGAATATCATCCCCATTCCCTCACACCTGAAGGAAGCTTGCCTATGCAAAGGATTCGGTTTGACCCTCACAAGATCAACCTTAAAATAGCTTCTTAATGTTCCTCATTACTCTATTACTTAGTTTACTCACTTATTTAATTTGTTTAACAATCATTTTTCTTGTAGCAGAACATTTGAAAAGATCACTAGTCATATTTATCGAGTGATCCAGGATCCTAAGAAATACCTTAGGGATTTTGTAAGCAGGTTTGTCAAGGAAGCGTTGAATATTCCTAATATCGACATGGCCACTATCGTGGAAGCCTTCAATATGGGTTTAATGAAGGATCCTTCCTTTTATGAGGATCTCGTAATGACCCCATACAGGAAAACGGACGAAGTCAGAAGTAGAACATCGAGGTTCATTAGACTGGAAGGAGATAAAAAGATCCAAAGGAGGACCGACTCTTTGAATTCATATGACAATCCTAATAGGAAGGTCGATTATTCGGCCCAAAGATCCTATAAGTCGAAACCATATTCCAAACCTGGTCATACCCTTGAGGATGAAAGAGAGGAAGATGAATTCCCCAGGATCACTGACTATTTTTTTACTGTGGATGTTTTAGGTCCAATATTTGCCATGCAGGATCTTGGTGAGAAAGCAAGGTGGCCAAGGAAAGGAGAGAAATCGAAAGGCTGGAAAGACAATTCTAAATGGTGAGCTTACCCTGAAGATTTCGACCACATCACTGAGGATTGCATAGACCTCAGAAAGGACATTAGCTATCTCCTAAGAAAAGGAAATCTCAAATACATCCTAGGGAGACGAAAAGAAATATCGAAGGAAAAAGAGCAGGATCCTGCGAAGATCCTATGAAAACTAGGATCCCTTCCTTCATACACCAAGAGAAAGAAGAAAAGACCCCAGAAGAAGACATCGATAACAGAAGGATCCTGGTGGACGAAGGATTCTCGGTGAACATCATACTCTTAGATGCTCTGACTAGGATGAACATCCCAGAATCCGAGATCCTCAGTATTAATGGAATCCAACGGTGAAACAAAGCATACAATTGGATAAATCAAACTACCTATCTACATCGAAGGGGTAAAGTCTATGCAACACTTTTGTGTTACTAATGCTTTGTTTTCCTACAGTGTTATATTAGGTAGTCCATAAATCAGTGAAGATCACAGGTGATCAACAAGAATCCAAGGAATGCTACACGACCTCAATGAAGCCTTCTTCATTACCGAGGCAAGAATAGCAATTAAAGCGGGGGCACAAGATGTACCAGAAGCGAGTAAGCAAGATATAAAAGAAGTGCCCCTAGACCTTGAGGATCCTAACGCCAAAGTACTCATAGGATCCTCAATACCAGAAGACATCAAAAAAGACCTAGAAGTGAAACCTTGGCATGGAAATACGAAGACATGGCAAAGATGATCAAGGAAGTCAAGTTCCCAAGGTGGCTAGCCAATGTCGTCGTAGTGCAGAAGAAGAATGATTCTATGATAGATGCCACGACAGGCCACAAATTACCAACATTCATGGATGCCTTAGCAGGGTTCCAACAAATTCGAATGGCGAACCATCTGATCAAAGAGGATACTGCCTCCATAACCTCCACAAGTATATATTGTTACACTGTCATGACATTTGGTCTTAAAAATGCAGGTGCAACATACCAAAGATTGGCGAATCGGATGTTCAAGGACAAACTGGGGGACACCATGGAAGTCTACACTGATGACATGGTGGTCAAATCCAAAAGAGATGAAGATCAGCTCAAGGATCTTGAAGACGCCTTTAACATACTAGACAAATATAACATGAACCTGAACCCTTCCACTTTGGAATGAGGTCAGGTAAGTTCCTCGGATACATGGTCACCAATATGGGAATAAAAGCGAGTCTTGTCCAAGGATCTTCGAATAGGGAAGCATTCCTCCTACATCTTTCATTATCTTTAGATGTTATAAGTGTTGTTCTGGCCAAGGATCTTGATGGCAAACAACAACTTGTTTACTATATAAGTAAAAGTCTCTTAGATCCTGAAACCAGGTACTCTCTCCTTGAAAAACAAATACTTGCACTAGTTATAACTTCTACCTAATTAAGACATTATTTTGAAACTCATACTATACAAGTCAAAACTCGTTATCTTATTAAGAATGTCATGAGAAAACCAGAAATGTCCAACAGAATGACTAAGTGCTCAGTAAAGCTCATCACATATGACATCAAATATGAGCCTCAATAAAGTCACAAGCATTAGCAGATTTTGTGGCTGATTTTAGTAATGATCTACAATCTGAGGCAGTGTTAGAAATCCAATGACTTCCAAAAGAAGAAAACATGGGATAGTGGATACTCTATATAGTTGGAGCATCCAACTTTAAAGGAGTAGGCCTTGGGATCATACAAAAATCGCCATAGGGGGACATCCTACCCCAGGCAGTTAGTTGTGAATTCCATGCAACTAGTATGAAGCAAAGTATGAAACACTGATCATGAGGCTACACCTGTCCAAGGATCTTCAGATCAAGGATTTTCAGGTATATGTTGATTCGTTATTAATAACTAACCACTTTTATGGATTCTATGCAGTTAAAGGCAAAAGATTAGAATTATACCTTCAAATTCTTTAAAAATTAGCCTCTGAATTTGAAGCTTTTAGTTTGAATCAAGTTCCTAGAGAAGATAACACAAAGGTAGATGCATTAGCTAACTTAAAGTCTTCCCTTATGATCCCGCCAAAGACCAGGATCCCAATAACCCACATAATGAACTTGGCAATAGAAGATCCCTTCAGGAGACCAGACGACCCCGACGACCATGATCAGACGACCAACATAGCAGCAATCATAGGCCCAATTCCTCTATCCTCTTACCATGATCACAATCTTCAGGATCCCGATCCAAACAATCAGGATCTGTGGAGATATTTGAGATCCTAGACACAACCCATCATAGAGTATCTCTAGAATGGTACAATCCCAAAAGAAGAAAAAAGCGATAAAGCGTTCAAGATGAGGATCTCACGCTTTTTAATGATCCATGGAGTATTATACTAGAAATCTATAACAGGTCCATATCTAAGATCAAGAAGCAATGGAAGTTCTAAAAGACATACATGAATGGGACTGTGGCAACCACACTGGGGGCAGATCCTTGTGTTCTAAAATGTTAAGAACAGGATACTATTACCCAAACATGAAGAAAGATGTTTTCCTATATGCTTAGAAGTGTGATGCATATCTCATTGATTCGGAAGCATGAATGAGGACATATTGGCTAGCTACCCCATATGGAAGCATCTTGCCAAGATCTTGAAATGCTATACACCTTGAAGCGTATTTTATGTAAGTCAATTTAGTCACAATTCATCACAATCAAGTCGTGGTATATGCCTACTCCTTACCCTCATTTCTTTTCTTTGTTTATTTTTATTCTAAGAACATTACTAACTTACGCATCAGAGGAGCGTTAGCTAGACTAATGCCCACCCCTAGCTAACGTTTGCTATGCAGAACAACGTAAAGATCCTAATAGCTAAGGATCTCCATAAGTAATGATCCTGAAACATAAGGATCCTCAAGGTTGAAGATCTCTGGAAACATAAGGATCTTGACACACGAAGATCTCAGCATCTTAACACTTGGACAATTTCATTATATCAACGGTATGATCTTTAAACTATCATATACACAAGCTAGAGATGATCATCTCTCCTACTCTTAAGGGTACTTAAATCCCCTCTAAGGTTTAAAGAGCTAATTACCTCTTTCACACGAACTAAGGTTTATACACCTCGCTTGAACGCACGATATCTAACTATGGGATACGAATAAGGGGATCATTTCACGATGCAGTGGCTTGGCAACCCTCTTATCTTTGAACGTAAGTTAATATCCTTAAGGTTTATAACATAATTGTAACATCCGGATTCCCAGGTATCTTATTTTAAGTATTTATTTTGAGTTTTAAGGAGGGACTCGGCGAGTAGGCGCTCAGACTCGTCGAGTAGGATCGCGCATTTCTTGTCTGATTTAATGAAGGACTCGACGAGTCGATGCGTGGACTCGGCGAGTCCGCGCTGTTAAGTGAAAACCTAATTCTCGGGGCATGTGCCCTATTTAAAGGCCTTTATAGCCTCTATTGCGGCCACTTCACCCCTAAGGAACCCTAGAGAGAGAGAGAGAGAGAGAGAGAGCGTTTGTGGTGCTAGAGGAAGGCTAATTCACCATTTCTTGAGTGTTTTAGCAAAAGAGAAGTGGTTTCCAACAAGAGGAGGTCAAGGGAGATGTGGATCCAGGGTTTTCAAGTTCAGATCTACACTATTGAGGTATCAAATCGAACTTCCTTTCTGTTTTGGGTTAAGATCTATGATTTAGGGTTTTTCTATAACCTTTGAAGGCTTAAAGAGTTGAGTTTATGGTCCCTTGCTCGGTTAGGCCTCAGATCTGGACCCATAGAGGTCCAGAGAACCTTCCCCATTCTGCTTTTTGTTTGTTCATGGAGGATTGGAGACTAGGTTGCCATATTTAGAGTTATTTCTCCATTTATGACTTGTTGTGGGTTGCATGCACGTAAAGGTTGCACCTTTACGTGACATTTGAGCATTTGAAGGGTAGATCTGATAGTTAGGGAAGCAGATCTGACCTTAGAAGGTCATTTGAGTATGAACATGGAGGCAACTCGCCGAGTCCATAAGTGGACTCGACGAGTCGAGTCGGGGTTGCCCCGCGATTCGTGACAGGTGTAACCCGTCGAGTGGAAGGATGACTCGACGAGCCAAGAGAGGCTGAAAGGATTCAGAGGACCCGCATGGACTCGCCGAGTCGCCCTGTGCACTCGACGAGTCGGGTCAAAGTTGACCGTTGACTTTCGTTGACTTTAGGGTTCTGGTCAAGATTGATCCAGGAGAGTTCAGGGAAGGGTAGAATGGCCTTCTACCCAATCTGTAGAGATGAGATCATGAGAGAATATTGATCGGGGATGTTATCTGAATAATAAGAGGAGGCTAAGTCGGGACGTTGAGCACGAGAGTTTATCCGACTTCATTGAGGTGAGTCTTCTCACTATACATTACCTAGAGTGGTATTTATGTGTAGACCAGAGGGTCTTGTATGCTATATGTATATATATGATTTATATGCATTGTGTTATATGTATGCTATGTGTTGAACAGACCGGGTTGGAGGGCGCAACGATATAGACCGGACCGAAGGGTCCAACGACACAGACTGGACCGAAGGGTCAGACGAGCTATGACCGGACCAGAGGGTCCAACGAGCTACGGGACTGGAGGGTCCCGCTGAGACACATCGACCAGAGGGTCGTATTGTAGCCTCGAGTGGCGTATGTGTTGCATGTGGTATTTTTGGGAACTCACTAAGCATTTATGCTTACAGTTGTTGTGTTATGTGTTTCAGGTACTAGCGAGGATCGCGGGAAGGCGCCGGCATGATCCGTACACACTGAGAGGATTTGTGTATTTGAGGATCTTGGGATTTGTTTATTGTGATAACATGTGATACATTGGATTACTATGATATTTTATGAATGAGAGTATGTTTTTAAAATGAAAAATTGTTTTGGAAATTTACGTTGTTACAATTTTCATGTTATCTAAAATTGGGATCTTACCCCAGAAATTACATAAGGTTTATAACATCTTCATGTTATCACACGTTGGGACTTTTACACACGAATCATAACATTTTCATGTTATCATAAGTAGGGATCAGGTTCCATTTTTCCTTGTTCTTAACTTTGAAATTTTTTAAGTAGAATTAAGGATCTTAAACTTTTCAGGACCCTAAACCAATTGTTGATTTACAAACTTTCATCACTTCAGAGTCATTTACTATTTTATATTGATATCTTTAAAGAAGTTTAAAGCACTTAGATTTACCAAAATTAGTTATTAACAAATTCTTTTATACTTGTTTTATTATGAAAAACATATGTTCAGATCCTAAAGTAAATTTCTAAAGTTTATAACATTATCATGTTATCTTACGAAATGAGTTTATCCCCAGTTATTATCTGAAGTTGGGTTTATCCCTAGTTATTATCTGAAGTTGGGTTTATCCCCAATTATTATCTGAAGTTGGGATTTCCCCAGTTATTACCTATGTGGGATATTTCCCGATATTACCTAAGTTGGGATCTTCCCCAGTATTTCTTAAGTTAGGATCTTCCCCGGTATTTCTTAAGTTGGGATCTTCCCCAGTATTTCTTAAGTTGGGATTTTCCCCAGCAAAAGATATGTATGGATTTTTTTTCTAAAGTTTATGACACTAATGCGTTATCTTATGTTGGGATTTTTTCCAGAAAATACCTAAGGTTTATAACATTTCCGTGTTATCATACGGTTTGGGATGTTTCCCAATAATTTACGAAGATTGGGAAAATCCCTCGAAAATATGAAAGACTTGTAGCATTACCATGTTACAAACAAGAGTTTTCTCAGTTATTTACCAAGCTAGAGTTATCTCCAATTGATTTCTAAGATAAAATCCTCCCCAGTTCACTAAGTAAAAATCGAACAAGGATCTTCCATGATGAAATCCTAAAGCAAGAATCCTCCTGATACAAGCTTCAAAATCACATGGAGCTGAAAGACTTACAATGCAAAACTTATCCTAAGTCGAAAGTCTTCAGAAGATCAAAACTAAACCTAAAGCTCTCTCCAGGTTTTATCTATCTTTATCTTCTATGCTTACTACAACAGAAGTTGTTCTTAAAACAATATATATATATATATATATATATATATATATATATATATATACACTTTTCTTCTAATGGTTTTCCTACTTTTCAAACCAAAATCTACATCTTCTAAAACCTTGGGATCCTGACTATTACAAGATCCTGATCAAGTAATTTTTTATCTCAGATCTTTAGCATCCTAAAAAGTTTTTGTAAATTCTAAACTCATTGGGATCCTGATCATTTGAGAACCCTTAAAAAAACCTATTTTAACCCTATTTTTACAACCAAATCAACCACGCAAGAAAAGAGATAAACCAAAGCATCAATATTAAAAGGGATTACCCTCCTAACCTACAAAAAAGAAAATATTGTTTTACAGAACAAAAAATTAAACTTGTTTTTAAATTTTATCAAACTTAATTCAATGTTTGATCACCCCTGACTGGGATATACTCTGTCTCTTTCTTCTTTTATTCTCTTCAGGATCCTGACCAACATTTACAAGCTTTTCAGTCAACTTAGCCAAGGATCCTGCATTCTCTATAATCACCTCCTCAATCTCCGGCTCATGCTCCTCCTCTTACTTGACTCTCTCCTTACTCAGTTTCTCTACCCTCTTCAGAAGCTCCTAGTGATCCCTTTTTACTCCTTCAAGGCATGCTCCATTGTGTCAAGCTTAACCTTTAGATATTCGGTGGATCAGGAAACATGATCATCGACCTATAAAGGACCACGATAAGTGGATTGAAATCAAACAAAATAAGGCATAAAGATCCTTACAGGTTGCCAGAAAGAGAGCATCTTCCTCAACGCCTCATCCGCCCCAAGGCTCTCAGCCGACTTCCTCTTTTCGGGATCCTGGAGTATTGACGGTCAGATTTATCGAGGTTCTCTCCGGAGGAAGATAAGATGAGGTCTTCTCCTTCTTCACCACAAGTTAGAAACCGGACATGGCGGAGTCAATATCAAGAAGGGTGAACACGACATTAGAGTGTGTAGCCTTGGATCCTAAACATAACAAAGGAACTCAATAAGTTCAGGATCCTTCATGAAGAATAAAAAATAGACAAATAAAGGATTTTTACCTTTCGACATGGGAGCAATAGCAGATCTACTCTCTTAAAAGTTGGGTTCTTCGAACCTAAAGGATCTTTCAGTCTCAGGCGAAGCAAAGAAACTCCCAACGCTCTCTGCGATATCTTCAGCAGTAGGGACGAGATCCCCGAGCTTGAAATTTGCATCAAAACAAATAAAACAAGAAAGTGTGAATTTCATATCCTCAACGAAATAAAATAAAATCCTACCTTTTCTAACCCAATTTCTTGGCAGGAGATCACCGACGGGATGGATTCACGTTTCACAAAGAAATATTTCTTTTTCCAAGAACCTTTGTTTTGTTTTGATTTCAAAATAAGATGTGATTTACTTGTTTTGACTCAGAGCAGGAAACGAAAAGACCCAAAAGTTTGGAGATCACACACATGGGCCACCTTAGCTAAATCCCATGTCCAGATCCTTAGATTGATTCAATCGATCAACCTAAAACAGGATCCTCCAGATCATGAGCGTAGTTTAGATGGGACCAAACCTAAGTAGGAGAGACGAAGTCGGGTTGGGTCTTAGCAACAAAAGGCTTGAAAATAACATCGGAAGGAAAAGCCCTAATTGACTTCAAGGACTCAATGTCGTCATCACCAAAAGAACAGGTCTCTTAATAAGACAGGATCCTTTGATCGATGAAGTCCTCGTCGGAAAATCAAGGATGATCGAGTGAGAATGAAGTGCCTCTTTACCCATAATCAATAAACAGGAAAAATAAGAAGAAAGGAGAAAGAAATTTACTTTCAAACCACGGAGAGAAAAGTGATTTGACAATATAATCATATCTTTTTAACGGATACAAATCTATCTGTTAGAGTTTGAATTTCAAATCCTTTATTTCCAATTAATTAAATTATACACTTTAAATACTTGAAATCAATTCAAATATTTTGCAGGTATAATTTGGGGGCAATTGTTAGGGCCAAGATCCTGAATCCTATCCAGGATCCCGGATCTAAAAGATATCTAAGGATCCTTAAACCTATCCAGGATCCCATATCTTAAAGGAGTCTTAGGATCCCGAACATACATCAGGATCATGAATAACACCATTATTATTCCCTAACAAGTTTAACGACTATATTTCTTGTTTATTTGTCACATGTGCAGAAATGGTCAACATAGGACTCATTCGAAACGAAAGAATCAGTCCAATCAGGCTTAAGACCCGTAAATACCAAGTCAAAACACGTTTTAAATATCAGTTCAGTAGGATCCCAGAAATATCAGACATTTAGTTACTTAATCTAGACTATAAATACACCTGAAAAACACACACAACGGGGACAATTCTCTGGTACCTTACTCATCTAGACTCACTTTATCATTCATCTCTGTAATTTATGTTCAAATCAATAAGATCATACAAGGCATGTGATCATTATCACCTTCCAAGGTTTTATGCTGGAGATCCTAGCAAGGATCAATGGCTTTCATTGTAAATCACTTGTGCAATCTTGTTCTATTTTCGTTAATCACTTCATCTACAACACCACAACCTCTCATGCAATTTGGTTAATATCTACTTTGTCGATTTTTGACCAAAACAATGTTATATAATGTTTTTTTTTTGTGAATATTACATGCCTAAGAACGTGTTTGGCAAAAGTAGATGATATCTGTAAACTTAACTTTTATTTATATACGAATGTTCGGAAAAAAATTGCTGAAAGTTTTAAAACATTTAAAATTACATAAAATAACTTATCTATAAACATATTATTGAATTTAAAAAAAAAGAGTAAATTACTAAAATCGTCCCTATGGTTTGGTCAAAATTACACGTTTGGTCTCTAACCTTTCATCTTCACTCGGATCGTCCCTGTGGTTTGATTTTGTTGCTTTTTTGTCCCTATGGTTTAGTCAAAATTACACGTTTGGTCCCTAACTTTATGTATGCAAGGGACGAAAAATGCAACAAAATCAAACCATAAGGACAATCCGAGTGCAAAAAAAATGTTAGGGACCAAACACGCAGTTTTGACCAAATCATAAGGACGATTTCAATAATTTACTAAAAAAAATAACTAAATCAGTTTACAAAATTATAAAATAGTTTTTTTTGTTAAATGTTAGATAATTTGGATTTGAAGTTTTTTTTTATGTTAGCTAAAAATTAGAAGTTTTAATTTCTTTATTTATTTTTTTAAAACTAAAAGGTCAAAGTTTCATGCCTTACACGCCTTGGATCCAAAGCAACAAAATATTCTTGTTTTTATAAAATGAAAAAAACTAAGTTTTCACGTCTCACCAAACGAGGTCTCAACAAACAAGAAGACATAAAGCGAACGCTTGTTGCCGCAAATCTCTTCTCGTCTCTTTCCGGGCATCAGAGCACCGTAATCCGACTGCTTTTTTTTCCTCTCATATCGTCATCTGAATTCAATTTTTTGATCACTGATATCCACAACATGGGTGATTCTTACTGGAAATACGCTGCCGCTGAAGGTAGGCAGCAGCAGCCACCACTTCATCCACTCATCGGGAAGCGCCCTCGCTCCGATTACGGTACACTCACTTTTCCCCGTTTGTTTTTGCCTTTGTTTTTCTATTTGATAAATAAAATCTGGAATAAGTTCTAATTTTAGTCTGTGTTTTAGCCGGATAGATGTTAGGGTTTTTTTCGTAGCAGTTAACAAATCAGATGTTTCAGATCTTTAGTTAGCAGAAAAGCTTGCGATGCTATTTCTTCTTATATTTGTGCCATAATATGGTTATAGATGTACAGCTTCGTATTGATTTGTGCAGATGTCAGAAAACCCTAGCTACAACATTGTCATGCTTCTGTTATGAAATATTGAAATGTACCACCACTGCCCTAGAAGCTATACATTTTGACTTCTGAAATTTATAGTCATGAGGAAATTCCTTTAGTAAATTCAAAATTGCAAATCCATTTTGTAACATCTTTAACTCTAACACCACTATGTGCATTGTAATAAAGCTGATGAGTTTATAGAATTTTGCTCCTGAAATTACTTGAAGGGATAATCAACAAGACAGCGTAGGAGATAAACTACATTGGAATCTGTATGTGTCCGTTTGTTTGTTTGGTATCATAATTCAGTTCTCCTCAAAGAGTGGGAGAATACTATTGGATGTTTGTTGTTTAATATCATGATTAGGGCTGAGAGACACATGATATGACTCATTTTAAGATTCTATAGAAAGAGTAATGGAGGCTGTTGCCTTGTTGAGTACCATGATAACTTGGGGTGTGTTGAAGGGGATAAGGTATCTGAATCTTTTTTATTAAGGGTTTCGTTAATCAGCCAAATCTGATGTTAAGGAAAAGATAATAGGTTAAGTTTCTAAAACATGTTCAAGTTGACATGGCTGTCTAGAGGGATCCATATCAGCTACTAGCAGTGGCAGATACAGCCATTTCTAGTGGGGTGTATGGACCCCACTTAAAGTGGGTCCCGCCTCCTATTTTAGTTAATAGGATAAAGACTAGTAATAGTTATTGATGATCTAAGCAGACTTTTTCAGCACTCCATAACTTATGCAAAGATATGTCTGTCTTTCCCGTTTTTTTTTTTTTTTTTTTTGAAGCTCATCTCGGGTCTTACTCTTTCATAATTATTGTGCCAGAAATTTTGAAAGCTAGTCGTTTTAATGAATATGAAATTGCTATAAATTTTAGGAAGCAGTTGCATGGATTGTTCCATTATGTTTAAGTTGTAATTGGTTATAGTATAATTACATGGGTTTTTGATTGACATGATACTGATAGATGTTCCTGGTGGGCGTGAGTTGCCTAAATATTTTGATCCTGAGGGGGAGAGAGGACCCGGACCTCAACTAGTGGTTAAAGATTCTGATTCAATCGGTGCATCTTACGATCGTTACCTGCGTGGCACGGTATGTATGTATGTATGTATGTATGTATGTATGTATGTATGTATGTATAAAAGTTCTTACATGGGAATGAATCTCTATGATATCAGCAATTACCGCCATACAGTGGCATTGAGTCTGGTAGACCCATGGGGATGGGAGTTGGTGGTGGTTTTCACGAAGATCCTCGCATGATGGGTATGGGTATGGGCATGGGTATGGGTATGGGTATGGGTATGGGCCCCCCTGCATCAGCAAAAGGTCGGGATGCAGCAGGGCTGTTAGGAGGCGGGAGGCATGAAATTCCTTTGCCTCCTGATGCCAGCAATACATTGTTTGTGGAGGGTTTGCCTTCAAATTGTTCACGAAGAGAAGTGGCTCGTATCCTATTATTTCCTTTTTTTTTTTTTTTTTTTTTTACATATTTTATGTATATATTTGGTTGGTTCCTTGACCCAAGTTTTGCAGATATATTTCGCCCTTTTGTGGGGTACAAAGAAGCCCGACTCGTGACAAAGGAATCCAGACATGTAAGAAGATTAATGAATTGTGATGATAACATATGCTGAGATATATATAATATAATGTTTTGTGTTTTACATTTTTTACAGTCAAGTGGTGATCCATTGGTACTCTGTTTTGTTGATTTCAAAAGTCCAGCTGAGGCAGCCACTGCTAAAGATGCCTTACAAGGTACAATTTTTTGTTTCTATATATCAATCTGCATTTATTATTTGGATAGTGCATCTACTAGTTGAAGGAAATACGTCAATTTTAACCTCAAATGGTGGTTCGTTGTGCTTGTAATAGAGGCACTCGCTATATTTATTGAATCCCCCCCAACCCAACCCAAACCAAATGATGCGAAAATGCTTAGATATTGAACAATACGCCGCTTTACTACTTGTCTTCGCTACAAGTTACCTGCTCAGAGTTGCAGCTATGTATCGAGTTCGAGAGCATTCATTCATAGTCATACGAATATGAATATGATAAATCGGGGAGCAACTATTCTCAATTGCTAAAGAGCGTATCTATTTTTTATTCCTTGTAAATACCCCTAACACTAGGAACTCCTTTTCCATCTCCAACAACCCTAAAAAAAAATTCAGTAACCCACCTGTATTACTAGCGGTCCCACGTCATGACCAAAACCGTCACGTGTGTGTGTGTGTGTGTGTGAGAGGTAGGTAAACGTAAATCGCATTCACAGAACACCAACCAACAGTCAAAGGATAAAACCCTTTTGGCATATAGATTGGTAACTCCAAAGCAGCATTAGAAGTGCAGTGAGTCATGCGTGTAGAGCAGTGTAAAATAGTGGAAAGTGGATTTTGCAGGTTATAAGTTTGATGAACATGACCGAGAGTCGGTGAGCTTACGGCTGCAATTTGCTCGCTACCCTGGTGTGAGGGCAGGAGGAGGAGGTGGCGGAGGGAAGCCAGGTGGTGGAGCGAACCGTGGAAGACGTTGAATATGCACAGACAGACAGCTTAACGTAACGTAACAGGTGAGGTGATAATACCTCTAATATATAATAAACCCATGAATATGATGCGCGCACAGTCACAGTCACACCTTTGATATTTTAATAAGCAACATATCGGATCAAATATTAAATCCAGCTAAATTGTGGTACGTCACGTCTATCATGTAGGATCCATCTATCTATCCATGCGTCCATGTTGCAGTCGGTTTGGTTCGGTTCATTTACATACGTCTCTCCTTTTGAGTTTCCGGTTTCGTTTCCTTAGGACCAGATGAAAATCGGGTTGCGACTTTCGACTTTCGACACATGTTTGTTATGTGGTATTAAATTTCGTTTCATGCCAGAGAGAAATGTTTGATCATATATTATTTATTTTATGTTGTCATTTTTATCTATACGTTATGCGACTAATTATCCCTTGGGGACTCGTTGTCTAGAGTTTGACTTGTGTGTTTTATTGGTTTTCTCATAGTATTATCTGTATGCTTCCAAAATAAATATGTGACCATAATCCTATTTTTGCATAAGCTTATCCGGATCGATCGTGCTATTCATTTTTCTTTGGAAATGAACTGTTTTTTTTAATGGACTAAATGAAATCCCACTATCCAAGTACAATAAATCGATTCAAACGGTTTTTTATCACGCTTGTTCAACCTAGTTTCTGAAGAAACCGTCCGGTTTGATCCGGTCTAGAAATTACATAAAACTGGTTTTTAAAACATTGGTTATAGGTAGTTGTATCCATCTCCCGACATCACACTTGCAGTCCTAAGTCAGTTTAGGTTTTGGCTTGCTTCCTGCCCATTCACCAGTGTCGCCTGTACAAGTCAAGACTCAAGTGTGCTGTGCATTCAGAGGCTAATTTGTACTTACGCAAGCCTAAAATTTCCCATTCAGTCTCTGTGAAAATCTTATGAAGAAGGTAGGTAGGGGTAGAGGTAGAGGTAAAACCATAAATAATGAAAGGGATTACATACATACCTGGATTCAACTGTGAGGGAGGATGGAGGAATATATAAACACAAATGCAAAGAAACATGGAAGTGTGATATTGGTTCGGCTCATGGCTCACGCTCATCTCCCATTACAAAACCAGGACAGGACACAGGACAGGAGCCACACCAGTATCATGCCTCTTTGTTTCTTTGTTTTTCAATTCAAGCCTCTTTGGCGGAGGGTTTTTGTATGTTTTAGAGCCCCCCTTATATACTACTACTACTACTTGATATGCCAAATTAAATTATTAAGATTATAATAATAATACCCTTCAATTAAACCTCATGGGAAAACGTATAAGCTTCTTCCAATTGGGCATAAATATTGCATTTGGATATTGGATTTGTTTGTTTGGGAGGAGGATGAGATCCTTAACAAATAACAAACATATGGCAAGTCGTTGAAGCATTTGTCATCTTGTGTGGAAAAAGTCCATGTTTAAATTCCTAATATATTTCTAGATATCCTATCAAGAGCCACTCCCAGATTCCTTCATTCATCACTTTTGTTCGTGTATGTGTGTGTAATATAATATATTATGTTTTATTCTAATACTGCATGCACCACGTTATACCTAATATAGAAGAAGATGCTTTTTTTTTTTTTTTATCAAGACATTAGAGGATCAAAAGTCCCCCATTTGTTTGTTTCTATATTTTCTCTTGATTGATATATAAAAATAAAAAGAAAAAATAAATGTTTGTTTTTGTTTCCATCTCAATCAAATCAACAAAGAATCTAAATGTGAAATCATCAAATCATGCTCTTAGTTGGGATGGATTGGGGATGAAAAAAAAGCTGCAATGCCATGCCATGGAGATATATATTTTGATGGTTGTAGCTACTATACTAGCTAGAGGGAGATGTAAGTGAGGTCCAAGGATATCAACAATTGTAACAAAATTTTAATCTAAAATATTAAGAAACTATTTTTAACATCGGTTTTATTTATACAATCAAAAGTCAGAACACACTTCATGGCCTAATCTAATCAAAAGTCAATATTACATCATCATCATCATACACAATAGTTGTAAACTTTGCAATCCTTTTCGAATCTAACGTTGTCGAGTCAAGTTCACATAACATATCCTTCTGTCATTGGTTTGAACAGGTCTATTTAACGGTTTAACCCTAAGTTATTATGTTGACTTCTGCCTAGACTTTAAGTACACATATCTGCTATTTATCTGTTCACCTCTAGATTATTTTTCTTGGGTCCACTACAATTTTCGTTCATATGCTTAGGTCAAGATTGCATATGTTGTCATTATTATTTTTCACTCTTACGTATCTTTTTGTTTCAGCATAGCCCCCCCCCCCCCCCCCCCCCCCCCCTAACGGGTACAAAATGACTATGATGTCCTTATTTGATATTATTTATTTTATATACATACTATTATTAATTTAAGTGGGACCACACCCTTTTCTCTTTCCCCTTTTTCCATTTCTTTCTCTTCCTACCTTCCTAGTTGAAATTGCTCGTCCTTGATCAAATGCTAACTCTAGATCAACCATTTTCAATTCTTCATATTTCCCATTGTCGTCTTCTTTTGCAACAAAAATACAAATATGTGGGAAGAAGAAAAATTAGTTAAGACATCGAATGTTTGTTGATGAAGCTTCATGAAAATCACAAAGATGAAGGTATGCTCCAAAACCATGAACACAACGGTGCCAATGAGCAAAAGTGCACTTAAACTTCCAAAACAATATGCTCATGAAATAAGAAACAAATCACAAAGCAAAATTTATACAAGGTTTTAACCAACACTTACAAGATACAACAAAATGTTTAAAGGTAGATTTAAAACCGTGTGTACAAGATTTTGCTCTCAGTTTCTCACTCTCACATAACTTTCAAACTCTTGCAAAATATAATCTTTTTATGGAATCACTCCGAACTTAGATATAACATGAAGCATGCAAGTGGAGATTGATCAATGAAATAACGATAAATAATGCTGTGAGGATTCTTAGATTATCAGTTGGAAAATTTAAAGGCATTACGCATGATAAGCTTTATGAGAAAAAATATTGGATAGCCGTAAACAGTTTTTAAGATAAGGGAGTCATATTTTTAATAACCAAAACCAACGAGACTGATATGAAAGTCTAATCACAGACAAAAATATATCGTGACATGAGCCACCGACCAAGGCAACAAAAATTAGAGGGCATAAGTTGGGCCTGCAATCCAGTTATACTATTCTTTGAGTTGAGTCAGTCGGATATTTGATGAATGGTGATGCAAGATAAAATGGATTTAATTATCTGCTAAATGATGATGATGCACGATAGAATGGATTTTATTAATATCTCATGATTGGGCTTCAAACTCTAAATTTGGGTTTTTGAAATTTTAAAGATTTTAACCTCCTTTCAATCCGAATCGGATTGCAATATCTGTTAAGCATAGTGGAGATTTGGTTTCAATTAGAATTGATAAGAGATACTTTCCTTTTTTTTTGTGTTGGACTTCTAATTTAAAATGTTTGATTATTTCTATTACATTTTTTTTTGTTCGAATACAATTGATATGAAAGCAAGCCAAATAGGATCATGTTTAAAGTTTAACTTGATTCATCAAATTTTAACCTCTTAATCGGTTAGATGTTATGAACAATTCAACATTAGCAAAGAGCTGTGAAATTAACTATCGTTCTCTCTTTAAACAACACCCTCTCTACAAACTTTAAAAACAATCATTCCACCATTAGCCCCGCCCTCACCACCTCAACCATCAGCCACCACCCACACAACTATACTCGGTCACCATCGACATTGTTACTTTCACCACCTCCACCATCAACGTCGATGTCTATGTGTTTGTGTTGGAGATGAACAGAAAACAGTGATGCTATTTGTGTGTGTGCTAGAATCTAAACAAAAAACTCAATGCCACAATATCTACAATCGCCGTCTTCCTTGGCATCGTAGCCACTACCCTACTCTCTTTCCAAAATTGTTTCTAAAGCTCCCAAAACCCTTCACTTTTTCTTTTTTCATATTGTAGGTTGATTAGTACAAAATGGTGTTTTATGTTATTCGTTTATGATGTTGATGTTGATTTGTGCTGAAATGTTCAACCGAAATCTAATAAACGTGTTGCTAATTTTTTTGTTGAAATATGTTTGATAAATGTTCATATGACCTCTTAATGGTTCAACATGGATGATTTAGTTTCTACCAAATAGTCTCCTAATTCAGAAATGGCATATAGGCGAACAATTTTTTTTTTCTCAAAAGGGCGTTGCATTAAGTCTTCCTCCTTGCATGATTATTTTAGTTGTAAGCTATCTATTATACAAATCCTGATTGGATGAGACAACTTATTTTTGTTGGAGGCAATCTATTATCCTCGTAGCAGGACTAAATGAGTAAACTTGTTGTTATAGGCTTGTTATGGTTTAATCTTTTTTTTTTTGACGCAACTTACTTTGGTTAGCACCTTAGTTCCTTATGCTTGTAATGGTTTTAGGCTTTCTTTTTTGTTGGAAATTTGTTTATTCTTTTATGCTTGTAATGGTTTTACGCTTTCTTTTTTGTTGGAAATTTGTTTATTCAGTAAGAACATTTGTATTTTAGATAAATAATTAAATGCTTTATTCAAGTAGTTTATATTCTTATGTTGTATGTGTTTGTTGCAAATGTATCATATAATGTGTTTATTGTAGTTGTGTGATACATATATAAGGCATCATTAAGCTTTTTGCGCAAGGCATAGAAAATCTCCGAACCAACCCTACGTATTATGAGAGGATTTTCGTCTTATTTGCAACCCAATTATTAAGTAGAGTTTCATATTGATCTAAGAAAGGATTTGGCAAAAATTGTGCATGCATCGTTTATTTAATTGAAGAGTTTTGACAAAGGATTTACCCGACCGAACCAAATATCTTATCATGGGGAGCTCCAATCTTATTCATGGCAAAGGATGGCAAGAATATGCATTATCTATCTCGAGTTAAACAAGTCTATTATGGATAACAATTATTCACATACGAGGTTTGTTGATCTGTTGATCGAGTTGCACGGGATATGTTACTTGTCAAAGACACCGGATGTTTTAGGGTTTAAGCATGTCAACAACTTAATAAATGATTTCACACAGTAACAATGCAAACGAAAACAAAGACACAATCAATTTACGTGGTTCACACAATCAAGATGATCAACTACGTCCGCAGAGAGAGAGAGAGAGAGAGAGAGAGAGAGAGATGATATTACTTTCTATTGTTAAATTACACAAATTCAAGCGACAATACTAGTTGTTTGACCAGAATTTGCTAATAAGGCCAAGCTTAGAAAACGCGAACAAAATCAACCGTGACGCATTTTAATTCAATATGGTGCCTAAAGAACCAAACTCCCTGGCTTTCTCATAATCCCTTGTTTCTAAAATATACTTTCATGTTTTCCTAATTCAAATACAAGAAACTACTATCGTATTGAGTTTATAAAAAGTATGAATCACAATATTCTTCAATGTCAATAAAACATCATAAATAAACCCATATAAGTATTACCATTCGCATTCCTGTTGACTGTTGTTGACCTTAAATCAAGCACCAATAAATAAATAAGTAAAAAAAAAAAAAAAAAACAGGTCAGAAAAACATGAGATGGGGTGGGGATCAAAACAAGATCTTAAATTAAACCACCACCACAAACTCAGATTGTGGGAGGAACCCAAAATATCCCCATGACTATGTCTATACCCCACCACCTCCTAAATTATCCCCTTCTTCTCATTCATTATTGCGTTCAAAAACTCAACCTCCTTTATTTTCATCATATTTTATCTTAATCTGCATTCATTCCTGAAAGCCCGATTATATATATAAAAAAAAAAAAAAAAAAAAAAGAAAACAAACTCCTGTTTTAATTTATCAAACCCCTCCCTGTACTTGTGTTTTAAGAATTTAGATCATGGTTGCTCTCACTTCAGTCACCCCACACTCATCTAATAAGCTCTATCCTACTCCATTTACTTGTTATTCAAACTCTGTAAATGAAAACACATCTTCTTCTTCTTCTTCCAATTTCATTGCCATCAACCCAATCAAAAGGAGACACTCTCTCTCCAGGTTAAGAATCCGAAGCAGTGCAGCAACCAAACCACCAAAATCACCTGGTAATTCCTTTTTCTACCTCTTTATATTTATTTATATTCATTATTTTCACAAACTTCAATACTTTATCATGTATCCAAATATATATATATATATATATATATATATATATATATATATATATATATATATATTTCTCCCGTTTCTTTTTAGCCGAACAAGACTGGAAGACAAAGAGGGAGCTCCTCCTAGAAAAAAGGGTATTAAGGTTTTCCTATAAACAAATATCAAAATCCCTCCTTTATTTCTTTAAATCTTAATTGCACATATGCAATCAAAATTAGGTTCGAAGTGTGGATGTTAAGGAAGCCCTACGCCTTCAGCAAGAAAACAGCTTTGTGATTCTTGATGTCAGACCAGTAGCCGAGTTTAAAGAGGTCACACACACACAAACACTTACTTTATATTTCTATTTTGATATGGTGTAAATGTTACTGTAGGTTGAATTGAATTACTCAAGTTTGGAATTGTAAAATATTAATTTATGGATGGATGGATGTAGGGTCATCCACCAGGTGCTATCAATGTGCAAATATATAGGCTTATAAAAGAGTGGACAGCATGGGACATTGCAAGACGAGCTGCATTTGCATTTTTTGGTATCTTTGCTGGAACTGAAGAAAATCCTGAATTTTTGCAAGGTATGTCTGTATGTCATTTCAATTTTCAACCCCATTCAGTCCTGTATTAACTACTTACTTAATCAGACACAATGTTTGTCTTGTCTGGAACAGATGTTGCATCCAAATTAGATAAAAACTCAAAGATTATTGTAGCTTGCTCTTCTGGAGGTACAATGAAACCTACACAAAATCTTCCCGAAGGCCAACAATCAAGGTTGCTAAATAAAATTTCCTCAATTTTTTTTTTCCATCTTTCTCATGAATCTACATTATTGTTGATTGGTGCAGGTCCCTTATAGCTGCCTACTTGCTAGTTCTGAATGGTTATAATAATGTCTTCCATTTGGAGGGAGGATTGTATCAATGGTTCAAAGAAGATCTACCTATAGAGTCAGAAGAAGAAGAAGAAGAATGAAGTTTTGAGCTACCGAGAAATTTTTTTTTTTAACCTTAGTTCAAAACTTTTCCATTAAACAATTATGATTTAATAGCATTACTCTTTGTTTTGATTATATCTTTAAATTGTGTGTTTCATGTTTCCAGTTAACAGTTGTCTTGTTTGGTATCATGTCCAACAATGTTCTACCTAGGCTTAGGAGTTGGATTGTGATTGACTATTGGATGATATAAGTAGTTAGTTTAATTGAAGGAAGAGTGCATTACCTTATGATATACTTCAAAATCCAGAAGAATAAACACCTTTTTTTTTTTTTTTGCTTAAGCCAATAAAGAAGCTCTTGCCATGGCTAGTGCACCCTCATAAGTCTTGTTTCCACCAATAAATCCACTTGAATGTACAAACACACAACCAGATATTCCTGCCACTTGAGAAAGATGATCATCTGTTAAACCCCTCCAATGAGATGGAAGAGCCTTCCTGCTTTCAAATTTATCTGGTGACACTGCTACTGCCTGCACTCTCCACTTATTGTTCCTCTCATCCTACATAACATGAAAAGGAGTTTTTCTAAGTCTTTTAGTGTATAAGTGTTGCCACTTTGAATTTGTAAAGCACCTGATAAATAACGTATTTCAAGACAGGATCAATCTTCATTTCCACCTCAAGCTCAAATATGTGAAGCTTCCACTGTCGAATAAGTAAAGATTCTTTATGTTAACACATAAATGACAGCAAACCAATGTTGTATTGTATATCTCAAGCAACTTACAGGGCAAGACATAGTCAGCAACATGATTTCTCCACTGGAATCAATGTTCTTTCTTGTTGCAAGACATTCCATTACAACCGATCTTGCTGGCAACCATGATTTTGCATGAAAGTGGATACACTGGTGCATAAACAGGGCAAAGAGTCATTAATGAAAAGATATCATGTTAGTGAAAGAATACAAACACACTCACATCCATAAATTCACTCCCGGCCAAATTCATTGCATGTTGAAATGCTTGGTCTTCTTTCTCAGGTGATTGATCGGCTTCATACCAGTTCAAATTCAATCTGGAGATTCTGGAGGAAAGAGTTGTGTTGTTCACATATCTGGGAGGCTGATTTGTCTCATACTGATTGATTCCATTGTCAATAGCATCAACTGCCTAATACATTGTACAGTCAAAAACTGGCGTTGGATAAAGGATAAAGGATAAAGAAGAAGCACTATTTTTGAAGTACCTCTACAAAATTCCTGTAAACAGCTGAAAACAGGCAATGAACGTCAGGATGACCTTCATCCAGCTGAATTGCCTTTGCAATTATCTCAATCCCATAATGCTACAACACAACACGAAACAAGTCGTTCATTAGAACCTCAATTCGCTGGTTAAAACAATCAATCTACACTTGAAACCTTGTTTTATGCAGAAATGGAGAAGATAAGTAATTACCTTATACACAAGGCCAGCACTACTTAGCTCAGTGGTAAATCCATTACCAAGTATTTCATCGAATCCTTTCTGATGATGATCAAACCGCTCGGTTCTCGGATCATATACTCCCCCAACATCAAGCACCGCGTCAAGCGTATCCAAAACCTTCTCCGTCAACATTTCCCCAATGTTAATATCTATTCCGGAACTGAAATAATAATCAAAGTATGAACATGTATATATGTTTATATATAGTACCTGAAGGTTTCTAGTTCGAATGATTTGGGCTCCGTGGAACTTTGACGTGAGGCCAATCATAAAACATCCTAGGGCTTCGTCGCAGTGGAAGGTGCCGTTATGAGTGCCGACTCGCTTAGGTGGCGAAGCAGAAGCAGTGGAGAAAATTAAACGTGAAATTGTTGGGTTGAATGCTATAAAATTGGGCATCAGCGAGAAAGGAAGTATAAGGGAGTTTCGGGACCGCAGAAATAGAAGGGATGCAGCCATTGTTAAGGCTGGCAAACTTGTTTGAAGGTCTGCTGTTCGTTTGGTAGTACTTCTAACCTCCTACTGCCCTAAAACATTTTTCATGCTCTAACTTCACTCCCTTTGAACGTTAAACAAGTTCTTATCTTTCGACAAAAATGCAAAATTCTATAACTCCTGGGATATTTATTCAAACAATCCTTACCAAACAAATTCTCTACAAAAATGTTCCTCTAACTTACAAAATATCCATGTTTTAATCGAAAATTATAAAAACAATCTCTATATAGAAAACAAATTATAAAAACGGTCCTATAATTTACAAAATAGGTCTTTACACAAAATTGTCTTTTATAGGAACAGTCCCTATGTTTCAAAAAATTACGTAATCGGTTCCTTCCTAATAACAAATTTACATAAATGGTTTCTATGTTTCATAAAACTATAGATATGGTCTCTCTCTTTCTAGCAAAATCACATAAATTGTCCTTGTGTTTCACAAAAGTAAATAAATATTCCCTGATTTTCACAAAATTCCGGAAATAATCTTTGCCAAAAGCAAAATTACATAATTTATCCCTACGTTTTACAAATCAAATCTAGAAAAATTGCCACTGTCCAATAACAAATTTACATAAATGTTCCATATGTAAAAGAATATTAGAAAATTTGTGTGAAAAATACAAGATTAATAAATCCAGCACAACACACGAACCATCCCAGTTTAGCTTATGGTTAGACAAACATAGTGTGCATGCTTGGAGCATGACATAACTATTGTTTAGACAAACATAGTATGCATGTTTGGAGCATGGAATAGCTATTGTTTTAATTCAAGTACTAAGTTGATTATTCTAAACATTATACAATGAATAATGAGTAATCAATATGACTCAAAAGTTTTGGGGTCATATAAGATTAGTATTATTCTTGTGTTTCACTTTGCATGTTTTGACTTCCAGAATAACTAGGTTATTCAAAACCATCCACAGTCGATCATACTTTGGAAGTAGGTATTGAGGCAAGACTGTCATGAATGAGTATGTAGTTTGTCTAGGACAAGATTGATGCAGTGTTCATGAGTACTCCTGGAATAAGATTCGAGTATTGAATTCAACCCACGCTCATCTGAATCACTTCATGGAGTTTATCACGAGTGATTGTGAGACGATAATATCTTATATTCTTGAAACCAAGATGTGTGAGTTGTAGTTTACAAGTCGGTTGCACATTGACATATGTAAACGCACCAGTAACTTAGTGTTATAAAAAATATCGTTGTGTGTGATTTGGTGAGTAGATAGAGCAAGCATTTAAGTCGAAGTTTATCCATTCCTTTTACCCTTAGAGGGATAAAAGCGATATATGTGGGCCCCTCGATGATTTAGTGATGACACCCTAAGCGCTTGGCCAAGTCTGGACTGATTTGATTTGTTCAATTAGTCAGTCGTCATAAATTGGAAATCGGGAAACAACAGATGGATAGAGAGAATGATTAAAATCCATGTCTCAGTCCATACGATATCTAGAATGGATGAATATATGATCCCTTATCTAATGGACGCGTCATTGACTAGGTCAGAGTTCGACAGCAGCTTTTAAGAGCTACGATTGCTAGTTGGGATTGTGGAGTCATACTTGCAATAATAGTTATTAGACTTATCCAAGTAGGAGACTGTTGGATTAGTGTCTAAGCCCATAACTATTATTGGTATGTACTTGACCCGAGAGTAGCATGGTCCATTTGGGTTGCATATCACCAGGACAATTTGATAGGATGGACTTTTGAGAAAAGGTTATTTATGATTTATTAATATATTATAAGTTCTAATATATTAATATGAAATCATATTATTTAATTAGTATTGATCAAGAATTAATTTGGAATTAATTTTGTGATCAAAAGAAACTAATTAAATATATGAGGATTGATTATGTAAATCATTCATTCTTATAATGTGGGCTTATGATCCATAGTTCTTTATGTTGGGCTAAACCCATGTGGTGACCCATGGATGGTCCATGAAGGTTTAAACTCATGGAGCATGAGGAATATGGAAGGTCATGCACATTAGTGTAACCCTAATCTTGCCACACTATATAAGAAGCCCCTTAGTTCATGAAATCGTGCACTAGAGTGATCTTTGGAAGAGCATAGCCGATTTGTGTGCAAGACATATTCTCTCAAGTCATCCTTTGTCCAAAGGTGTGTTGTGATTCCATTTGAGGCATTCACAATATTGGTGCTAAGCTCTTAAAGGTCTAAGGTTTCAAGCTACAACAAAAAGGTATGTCATCTAACTAGAATTGTGTAGTATAGATACTCCATTGTATGCTAGTTAGGATGATGCTTTTAAATATTAAAAGTTTGCATGTATATTAGAGAAAACATAGATCCAAAGCATTTAAGGTTGCATGTACACCTTAGGAGTGTTAGAATGCTCAAAACCCAACAACTACATCCCTGATGTAGATGTCTGCCAGCTTCTCGGCCGAAATACTCTCCTGAATCAGTATGAAATGGGCGCTCTTGGTCAATCGATCCACGATGACCCATATCTCGTCTAATCCATGCGTCGTCCGAGGTAACTTCGTAATGAAGTCCATGGTAATATCCTCCCATTTCCACACAGGGATATCCAACGGCTGCGTCTTGCCGTGAGGTCTCTGGTGTTCGGCCTTGACCTTCCTACAGGTCAAGCACCTCTCGACGTACCAGACTACATCCTGCTTTATGCAGGGCCACCAGTAATCAGGACGGAGATCTCTATACATCTTCGTCGCCCCGGTATGGATGGAAAATCTAGATTTTTGCGCCTCCTCCATCAGGATTTGGCGCACACCGCCAGTGTATGGAACCCACACTCTACGATGGAGTGTCAATAGCCCGTGGCTATCATAGTCGAAGGAGAAAATTTGTCCCACGATACGCTCACTCTTCCGTTGTTCCTCCTTCATAGCCTCCTGCTAAGCCTCCCGAATCCGCTCCAAAAGCGGGGTCACTACTGTCATCCTCAGGCAGATGTCTCTGATTGGGGCCGTGAATGCCTCGCGGCTAAGTGCATCGGCCACAACATTGGCCTTCCCCGGGTGGTAGAGGATCCCGCAATCGTAATCCTTCACCACGTCCAACCACCGTCGTTGTATCATGTTCAGATTTGGCTGGTCCATCAAGTACCTCAAGCTCTTGTGATTCGTGTAAATGGTACAACGGACCCCATAGAGGTAGTGTCGCCAAATATTGAGGGCAAAAACAACTGCCCCCAACTCCAGGCTATGTGTCGGGTAATTCGCATCGTGAGGCTTCAACTGCCTCGAGGCGTAAGCGATGACGTGCCCTCTTTGCATCAACAATGCGCCCAATCCTGAGATAGACGCATCACAATACACTATGAAATCCTCCACGCCCTCTTGTAAGGTTAAGATCGGCGCCTCGCACAACCTCTGCCTCAAAGTCTCGAAAGCCGCCTGCTGCTCAGGCCCCTAGTGGAAAGTCACCGTCTTATTGGTCAGTTGGGTCAAGGGTACCACTATCTTGGAGAAATCCTGAATGAACCTCCAATAATTAACCATAATTAACCAATGAACCAATGAACCAATCTTTTTTTCAACTTTTAGAACTTATTTTTTATCAAAAAAAAAACTAAAAATACAGAAATTCATAACTCTTTATCCTTTCTCCAAAGATATCAAATTCGATTTTTTTTTTAACGTCAAATTCACAATGTGAATCTTTGAAAATTCACAATGTGAATCCGGATTCACACGGTGAATCCGAAAAATATTTTTCATTTTCACAATGTTAATATATGAATTTAGATATTTTTAGATTTTTTTTCGATAAAGAATAAGCTCTAGAAATTGAAAAAAAGATTTGGTTCCTTGAAGAACCAATAATTATGGTTCTCTATTGAACTTTTCCATATATATATATATATATATATATATATATATATATATATATATATATATATATATATATTATGCATTTTTATTATTTTTAGGGTTTTTTTATTTTCCAAATAACCCTTCCATATATATATATATATATATATATATATATATATATATATATATATATATATATATATATATATATATATATATATGGAAGGGTTATTTGGAAAATAAAAAACCCTAAAAATAATAAAAATGCATAAAAAAAATACCTAGAGATCACAAAACTTTTTTTATGAAAAAATCGCAGGTTTTTAAAGAAATTCGTTGAAAAAAATTTTGAAATTTTTTATAAAAAAAATTCAAAAAAATGCTTTGTGATCTCTAAATATTTTTTTTATGTTTTTTTTTTATTTTTTGGGTTTTTTTAGGCATTTTTGTTTTCCATAGAACCTAAACCTCTCTATATATATATATATATATATATATATATATATATATATATATATATACACGCACATAACTTTAAGAAACAGTGAAGTTTTGCTGGTTAGGACTTTGGCCACAAATCTTTATCCGTTTTAACAGTTTTAGTCCCTAAGCTCATTTATTTCACAATTTAACTTTCATCGCTTAGATATTTTACCGTTTGCCGTTCCTAAAACTTTAATCCGTGGTTGTGCTTTCAATGGCCGATTTGTCATGTTGTTTGACTTTATTTTGCGTACTCATCTCTAATTTTTCGCCACAAGTTCTTCGTCACTGCTTCTTCCCGTTTAACTTCACCGCCTCGATTTTTCCTATCAGAAATCGCCGCCTTACGAATCAGATCCATTCTCAGTCCTCCATATTTTTTCTCTCCTGTTCCTATGAATTCCCGTATCCCATCTTTTCGTTATTCTCTATCAGTTCCTCACCTCACCGTTGACAGTAATTTTCGAGATGGAGAGTGGTTCGGAAGGAGAAAGCGATCGGAACATCAATGATGAATCCGATGGAAAAACTCATCTCCGATTTCATTACTAAAACCCCAGAAGCATCATCAAAAATTCTAAACCCAAAACGACGACATCCATGGAGGACAGCTTCAAGGTTCAACTTGATAGGTCTTTCGGATCTGTCGATGTTTCTTCTTCATCTACAATAAACAACATCGTCATCTACCTTTCCTTCGCCTGCTCTTCCTTCCCTATGTATCGGTAACTGGAACTAAACCATTTCGTGGTTTTCATGGGCTTCAAAAATTAGGTCACCATTTTTCTCTTCCAAGGCTTTCATCGCCACACGGCCAACGGTATCTTCTAGCATCACCACCGCCACCTCTTTCTCTTATACCGCTTTTTTCGGTTGATTGCGGATGAGTCACCCTCTCCAGGTAAGTAACTCATTTAAACGGATGTTTTCTGCTGATTTTCAGAGGATGATGTTTCCATAGTTTCCAATTCTTGTATATTATGTTATCAAAATCTTGAAATTTGTTTTTTTTTTTACTAAAATTCTGGATGGTTTGGTTGTTGTAGCTAATCTGATACTTTGTTGTTACTTAGTTGCAGTTAATACGTGGAAGATAACTGAAAGCAGATGAAGTGATATGCGTGTGCAAGCTTTTCTTGTGTTATGTGACTGAAGTTTAGTCATGGGTAAATTGATTTATGCTATCTATTTGTATACAAGTTGTGCTGTAGAATTAGGATAGGTGTCATTGTCGTCCAGGATATTGAGATTATAGACAATATTGGGATCTTGAAATGAATAGACCCATTGGTGGAAATTATTATTTTGTATGTTTTTTTTTTTTTTTTTTTTTTTTCATTTGCATTATCAAGAGAACAATCATTTTTAATACTATATTTTTTACTGAACTACAATTAGTTGTCTTGTTGGGTTATTAGGTTCAAAATCTTTTGATGATTTTGAGATATTTTGATCCTTACCAATGGTGTTCTACAGGAGTGTTTTGTTGCTCTCTAACGTAAGAAATCATGTTGTAAGTACTCATTACTGATTAACCTTGGATTTATATATTTACAAAGCCTCTATGCTTTTAAATAGTGGAGTATTTGATGTCATAATTATTGGATACAAAAGGGATTTAGGTTTTTGTTCTTACTTCCTAAGTCATGTAATGCAGGTTTGTGTATTTATGTGTATTTGTATGTATGTATCTGTAGTTATATGCACATGTTTTTTTTTGCTTGACTAAATTTTGATTGTTTCGGTTAAAAGATATATTTTTTGGTTTTACATGACACATCTACCATGTAACATTGAATTTCATATATGGTTAATTGTATGTATTTTCTGATAAAGCAACTTTTCATATTTCACAGGGTATGACTTCTGGTGGCGGCAGGGACATCATGAAAAGGCTCACAATGCAGTTGGTATTATTTCTATTTATCTTTTCATTTCTTCATGCTTTTTATAATTCATTTGCATGCAGATAGCCACCGCCTTCCTCTGGATTTTGCTTATCGCTTCCAATCAACTTTGTCTTCGTTTGTCAAGGTTAGCACTTTATCGCTTTATATGAAATTACAATTTTATAGTCCTTTCCGTTTTCCCCTTGTATTTACACCATATTTATGTAAATCTAATATAACTTGTAAGAAAGATATGTGCATATGTGATATAAAGTAGAAATATATGTTACGTACCAATGTATGCTAAGTACATTTCTACTTTACTTCTTGCGAATGTACTTTTAATTTTCAAATTTGTTAATTGCAAGATATAACAATCTACTTATACTTATTTGTTTCTTTTGGATCATTTAGGTCAATCCACCCTTCATCTCTACACAATCTTTTCAACATAATGAAGCTTTAGTTCAATCTGAGAGACAATTCCCACCACAAAAGATTGAACCAACAGAAAATGAAAAATCTTCACTACAAATTCGCTCAGGTTTTCTTAATGGCAATTCTGAAAGATCTCAAGAACACCATGAAGATGAGGCAGATCAAAAGAATAAATGGAGATATTGGTAATAATTCCAACAGTGCCTCATCTAAAGTTGGATCACTTCCGTTTATTTGCTTATTATAGCATCTTACTTTCATTTCTTATTTTAAGCTTTATACTTTCACTTTTTTATTTCTGATTAATGCATTGTGCTTTGAAAAATCATTTCAATTAACAAAAAGTCTTCACATACAACTCATTTGTAATCTGCAGATTCTTTTGATCTATCAATGTACCAGTTTTCAATTCAATATATAAAAAAAAACCTTTTCCTTTGAACATCTGACCATTCAAACCCGCACCATGGCCTTCATCTTGTTTGTTATTAGTTTATATAGTTATTTTTATTATCCGTATATTATTAGTAATAAAATTATTTTCAGTTGTTGATTACTCATTGATAGACTTTCAGTAAGGTTTAACTTGTCAAAAAGGTTTGGATTTAAATTAGTTTATATAGTTATTTTTATTATCCGTATATTATGCAGTTATAATTTTTTTTTTTCACTTGGCAATTAATCCTCGATATCAAATCAATTCATAGAGATGTTATTTTTGATTAAATAGTTTTGAATTCGTTCAATTGGTTAAATAATCGAGTTTCCAAAATAAATATTAATCGGAATGTTTAGATAGAGTGTTTCTTTGTAATTGTTTTTTGTTTTGGTTCTAGTTGCTAGAACCTTTTGAATATACGACATACTAGCCTGTTTCAAAAAAAAAAAACAAAATATAGTAATAAAATTATCTAGTTAAAATATTAACAAATATATCATTAAAAAGAACGAAATCATGTAATTCACATAAACTATGAACTAATAATTATAATACTCTGATTAAAACTTTAAAATAAAATAAATATTGTTATAAACATATCTTAAGAAGCAAATTTATTAGAAGCTTTGAAGTTAAAGAGTTATTGTGATTATAACTATTTAAAGTTGAATAGTCAGAATATTAACAAAATTTTATGGGCAAAACCAAAACAGGAAAAGAGAGAGACCTCACCTAAAATTTATACTATGAATGTTTGACTTTTTCAATTTCATCTCAAGTTATGATAATAATATTGAAATGACAAAAAAACATGTCCCTGTAGTAAAGCTGTGATGTGAAAATGATTTCAATTAAACCGGCGACAAGATGCAAAAAATCAACAAAATTAAACTACAAATCAAATAATAGTCTAAGATATGAAAATAGTAATAAAGTGCAACGACTTTTAGATCCATAATAAAGTCCAAAAGAAAAATAGTTTTTTATTCAAAAGTGATTTTTTTGTTGTAATTTCCTTCAAAAACTTTTGATATTTAATCGTGTATGCCGACAAATAATGTTTTAATTGAACGATATGAGAATAAGTAACGTAAGTGACCCACAAAAGTCAAAAAACAAAGCATAAAAAACAATAATGTTAATAGATAAGTTCTATAAAATTGAACTGCAAGGAGTTTTTTAGGATATAAAATTTCAATAAAATGTAAACACATATTTCCTATTTAATTCAAAACATGCTGATGTTATGTATGTATACTTAATTCAAGTCAACTCTTTTGTGTACAATTCAGCGATTCACATACAACTCATGCAAATTTCAACTCATCACATTGTTTGCGTCGATTTAAATGTTTTTTGTAGTTGGTACAACCAATGGCATGCTAAATACGAGCTAAACACCAAACATGCTTGTTTCCACCAATAACATTTTCTTTATGTATGTCTTTCCAAAAGAGTTAAACGACATATACGACCATATGATATAGCAATTAACAACAAATGTTATATTCATAATTATTGGCTTGAAACACTTTATTAAAACCAATTAACGGTGTTTTTTATGCAACAATTAAGTTGGAATAAATTATAATGGAACAAAAAATCTTGTTTATTTGACATATAACTAATAAGAACGATATTAAGTATTTATTGTATTTGATATTATTTTTTCAGTTGATTTTTGATTTTATTTCATGAGAGAATGGTATTTTTGTATTTTCAATTGTAATAAATAAAACCATATATTATTACAAATAATTTAATTTATGATTTTCAACAAAAGTTTTTTTTTATCGGATTTTGAAATTATAATTAATTTATATTTTGTGAGTTTATGATAGTTTTATTTTGAGACTTTATGATATTTAATTATTTTGTTTTTGTGAAAAAAATAAATAAAAGTAATAAACATATTCTCTTTTGACTTTTTGAAACGGGGACATAATATACTTTTGCATGTAAATTATCAAGGAAAATATTTTAATTTGATTAAAATTTACTTCGTAGAATAATGTCATTGTTTCTATTATCAGTTTAATGTCATTATAAAAACATAAATAACTGACTCATTTTATATTTTTAAACCAACCAAACATAATAACAAAATATAATAAGTTAATAAAATATTTCTATTATCTTAGACCCTTTTACATTATACATTATGTATTTTAGTTTTATATGATTTTATTTATTATAATAATCTATACCAAAAAAGATTACTAAAAATAATACTAAGCGAGTTTAAATATGCCAAAAATTATGAACGGATCAAGATTTAGATACAGCATCATATACAAGGTCAACTCAAGAAGTCAAGTAAATACCCCATAAATTGTCGGGGGTATTTAAAATTTATTGGTGCCCATTTGACAAATTCTTGAATATCTTTTAGTAACATTATTATTCTGATTCTGACTAATTAATAAAAATAAAACGAAAGCTGAAGTAGTTTTCCTTTCAATCTACCCATATAAATATCCCAAAATATTACATTTTTAAGCTAACACAAACAATAAAACAAACTTTTTTAATAGAAAAAATATAATTTGTACAACAAAATATCTTCAACATGATTTCATGCCTACAATTTTCCTCCTCCATCTAAATCCACCGATTCTTTTCGACGACTCCTACTTTTCAATAGTCCATATAATTTTTTAAGTTCCTTTCCTGTATGACCATTTTCCATACAAAATATACCAGTTTCGCTCGACTCGTCAACGGTTCTTGTTGAACCGGTGGCCACCAATCTTGAAGACATATCAACTAACCCATCAATAGAACCGCTATGGCTCAAATTTCGTTGAGCTCCGGCTGACCCGGTAACTGAACCGTTTTGACTTAATTTATGAGATAGTCTGAATTTCCCACTTAATCTGCTATCATTGTTTGTTTGTAAAGCATTGATAACCGTTTTAAGAGCTCTTGTGGGTGACCCCCGGTTCGATATCATGATCTCACCGATCTCAGCCGGGCTCAAGCTCGCCCCGGTTTGGAAAATTTCCTCAACTTGTGGGAAAAGCTTGTGTTCTTTAATCCCCAAATGACTGTTGGCAAGATTTTTGAATGAAGAGAAATCACATAAGGGGAAGTGTATGTGAACGTCTATTCTCCCAGGCCTTAGAACCGTTGGATCGATCTGATCTTTACTGCTGACCGTGAAAACCATTACGCGCTCTTCACCACAACATGAGATGATCCCATCCATGAAATTTAAAATTCCAGATAAACTCACAGCCGTTGATTTCTCCACCAGATACCGGTCCAAATCCTCTACCACAATCATAGACTTGCTTGTCGTCTGTAACAAAAGCAGTTTCAGATCCGAATCGCCGGTGATCTTCGACATATCCACGTCGTACACGTCATAACACATAAACTTCGCCATTCCGGCGATAAAGCTCGATTTTCCGGTTCCCGATGGGCCGTACAGTAGATAACTTCGTTTCCAGACACGCCCTAGACGGTGATAATATTGTTTCGATTTCAAAAACAATTCCAAATCAGACTTCACCTTGTTTTTAAACTCGGAATCGATCATTCCTGTGTCGATCGTCGCCGGGTGTGTAAACGGAATCGATTTCCATCTCCCGTTCTTCTCCGGTTCGTTTTCGGCGTTGATGTACAGTCTGACTTCGTTACTCTTCTGCTCGATCTCATCCGCGACTTTATGAATGTGTTGAAGGTACGTACTTAAAATCCTCCGTTTCTCCTTCCTTCGTATCTTCAACACGAAACAATCCTTTTCGAACTTCCAATAGACTCGGGATCCGAGAAACGAATCGGGGAAGACCTGGTCGGCGTTAATAACGAGGGTAATCTCGTTAGCCTTGTTATTACCGGAAAACAGATTGACGAAATCGGAATCACCGGCGGAAGGTATGGAATTAAGATAGAGTAAAACTTTGTGATAAAGTTGATTCTCCTGCATATATTGATTGAATTTAGGAATCTTGTAGAACTGGTGCGCATGAAAACACTCCTCCAAGAACCGCCATCGATTTTGCAGCAAGTGTCCGATGGAGGTCCTCGATAATATTCGAGGAACCAACAAAAAACCAACGACCACAGCTACCAAAAGTATGAGAAACATGATGATGTATGATAATGAAATTAAACCCACATGAACTATAAAGAAGGGTTATAAAGACGAGGAGGAATGACGTTTGAAGGCTTAGAAAGACGGCTATGCCGGACTAAGAACGGGTCGGGTCAAAGATGGGGTTTCGTTTGGGAGACGAAAATACTTAATTGGAAAAAGGAAAGGAAAAGAAAATGAAAATAATGTAAGCGTGTGGTAGCTACTCGCCTAATGATGATAATCATGTGCGTATGGCTGTCATACCAATTAGTTGAAAGGGGGTGTGGCCTGTGAAGGCGTATTTTCAGGGTACAACTCATGATGCACTGTATTTGTATTTAATTGCATGTCCAGTACTCATAATTATACCTCCATCTGCCTTCCTCCTCTTTTATTTCCAAATGTGATAGGGTACTAACATAAGAATAAGAATGCCGGATGATAAAGATTAACAATTAAACTATTTTGTAATAGACTCAAAATTCATGTAATTCTTGAAGAGCTTTCTATATTTTCTCTTATTCATTTTTTTTAATGTTAACTAATAATATTATAATATATTTGGAGATTTTCTATATGTGCCTAATACATATATAAGAAACATTATTTAAAGTATTAATTACAAAAATATTAATTATAATTGAATGTGATAAACATTAATTATGTGTAGTATTATTATTATAATTAAATATAAAATATATTAATTATAAATAATATTATATGTAATTAATATTTATGATATTTAATTATGGTAATATTTATCATAATCAACACTTCAATTAATGTTTTGTATATGTGCTTTTAGGTCACATATTAGAAAATCTCATATACATATCATCATTTAATTGAGCAGGAAGATTTATAAAAAAAAAAAAGTAGAAATATATTTAATATCTTAATATATATGAATATCTGATAAACAAATAAAAAATATATGAGAATATCTAATTTATATTTGAATTACTTTATCTGTTAGGTAAGGGAATCATTGGGATTTATGGATTCCTTTTCAATCAAACGCTGCTATCCATACTTGCTACTCCGAAAATTATTCCCCCATCATCTCCTTTCAAAACCGAATTAATCCCCGTTTATTGGATTTATAGATTCCTCATTTTTCTAATGTTTACCATACAGAAAAAAACAATTAGTAATTATGTTTGTCTCCAAACTGATAGATTGTATAATGGTTTTTTTTTTTTGGTTATACTCACAAATTCATATGAAAAATTAAATTACTTCCTACTTTTTATACATACAAATGTTCCTACCCAATAAAATTATGACAAGTGTCATCATTCCATATTTTTTAACTAACTCATTAAGGATATATTAAGAATTATATCAAATAAAATTAAATTGAATGATGATTTGTCATAATTTTAGTGGATAGAAATAATTGTAGGCATAAAATATAGGAGGTAATTTAATTTCTCGGATATCAATAACATGACAATCACAATAAAATGAGTGATTGGGTTGTTGGACCTCTTGATTTTGTCGGGTCATCCAAATTCTTGGAAGTGGAATTTAGGTAACTCAGTAGTTAACTCCGCGAGAGAACATATAGAATATGTTAGCATGTAGTTAAGTGTTGTTAAGACTAGATGGTCTAATTATATCCCGATGAAGCTTAATATTCTTACTTGGCTGGTTTTGTTTATTTAGATTCACGCTAGAATTAATCTAGTAAATAAAGGTATTGATATTCCGTCCATTTTGTGCCTGATGTGTGTGACTTTCATGGAGGAAGTAGATCACATGTTTGCAGTGTGTGAAGTGATGTCCTAAACTTGGGCTCCACTTTCCATTTACAGTCGGAGAACAGCCGACGCTCCTCCCCATCGCCATCTTTGGTCGTCGTAACCCTCCCCATTGTCATCCCCGACCGACGCCACTGCAGTTATGTGTTTCGTTTTTTGCTGATTTGGCTGATACATTGAACACAATGACTTGCGATTTTGCTGCTGTTTTTTGTTGATTTTATTGATTTTGTTGTTGTTTTTGTTGATTTTAGATTTTTCTGATTTTTTTGATTTCTGATTTTGCTGATCTTGAAGTGTGTTTGAAGCTATAGAAAGAACTTTCCTTGAAATTGATTTATGATTTTGCTGATTTTGTTCAATTACTGAATTTTTGTTGGGTTTTTATTCAAAAGCTAGTTTCAAAAACATAAAATTTGAAGACTTAATAATTTGAATAATATAAAACAAGTTTATAACCACCAATGATCTTCTTGCAAAGTTTGGAAAGAAAACAAGCATCAAAGAAGAAAATGGAGAAAATTACAACCTTTATAGTTCTTTGGATCATCTTGGGAGGCTTGGAAGTTGATGGAGAATGATGAACTTTAGAGACACCAACAATATATCAACTTGATGTAGAATGCTAGTTCTTTTGTATAAAACTCTTAAGACTCTTAAGCTTTATATTTTTATCAAAATAAGAACATAAAGCGAGCATCGAGAAGCAAGTAATCATCATATGTTCTTAACAAAACTAGAGAGAGTGAAATGAAGAGAACAAATTTCAAATTTTTTTGCATGGGTTAAGACAAGAGAATGAAAGCCTCACTTTATATAGAAAATCTTTGGTCCATAAGTTCTTAACACTTTAAGAACCCATGCCCCTAAAACCTATGTGTTCTCCATGCTTCAATCCATGCCTTTCTTTTGAAAAATTAATCAAAAAACCATCACTCCTTATTTTAATAATATTGTTCATGCTTGCCTTTTTAGAGGAGTATTTTTTTTCATTAAACAAATGAAGAGCCCGTACTCTCTTTTGTCTAGCCATATTTCAAAATTATAAAGGCAAAAGAAAACAAAATCATTTTATATTTTATAAACCAAGTTTATAAAATATAAACTTTAACTTTTTGGTAAAAGAAAAAAGAATTTATCTAGTCCAAAATGTTGTGCATGACTTATTAATTCATACCATATGAATTACATAATGTTATTTGCTAATGAAAATTATTATTTCCATGAAACAAATAATTTCCAATTAATTATAAGAGTCTATTGAATATTTATTAAAATCAATTTCTAATAAATAATTAATTATATCAAGTTGTTGTTAGTGTAACCCTTTAGTATCATATGTTAATTAGCAATATCACTTTAATATGATTCTTGAGGATACTAGATCTTTCAATCTCCCACTTGCGCAAGATTCATATAAGACTGATATAGACAGTGGTGAACGTCTAGCAACATTTCAGTACCCCGATCAACACACGACTTTGTGCGATTCTATCAACGCCCAATTCCCAAAAAGCTCCAAGCTACAACTGGAGTATAAGGTGAGATTATCAGTTATCCCTTTGTCACAGACATCATGTTAAACATGAGATACATATCACAATCAATCTCATTTGGTGTTCAACTTTTGGTAAGGCACATTAGATGTCTAACTCTCAACATATAAGAGGAACAAATCTCATCTTGACTACATAAGTCTCTTTCATAGTTCATACCATACTTGAAAATGGATTTTATAAATGCTCGGTTAAGGACCAACATTTGACCATATCTAAGCACAATACTCCCTACACTTAAGTCCCACCATATATCTCAGGTGTTAATGATATAAAGATAGTATCTTTTAATCAAGTATCATTCACTATAGCGATCCATGAGATGATCTTGATGCTGATCAGTTCAATACCAGTTCTCTAACAAGTACCTATGAAACTTGGTTACAACCCATTGCCTACCTTCATCCGATGAAAGTCAACCAATCCAATTCATATTAGTCTTACTTCATAATTGCTCCTGTAATTATAACCAACTATGAACCTTTAGAATGTCACACCCCCAAACTAGAACGACGGAAACGTTCGGGGGCGGAGGACGTCATGCTCAGTATCATAACCATAGTGAAGAAAGTAAAACACAACCATCATAAATATAATTTAAAAGGTTACATTGTTTCAAAAATACATGTTTCCAAATAAATTACATATGATGATAAAATGTAGCAAAAGAATCTACGCCTTAGCATCTTGACTTCAGAAATCGTGTGGTTACCTGTATTACTGATTACCTGAGAATACAAGTTGTTTTGAAAGCGTATCAGCATAAAGCTGGTGAGTCCATAAACATTTTATGAAAAATGAATGTTGTTTCCCTTAAAATTTGTTACAAGTTTGTTTCCAGAAAATCCAATATTTTCTAAAAGGTTTGTTGTAGTCTTAACTGAAACAAGGCATAATATGTAACTAAATCGTCATACTTATGTGTGTGTGTTTTATATTTAAATAAAACTCCTTTATATAAAGCCTTAGAATTTCCGTGAATTGTATGTTTTGTTAATACCCCATGTGAGATGTTATAACCATACTAAAGACTAGAAGGCCTTGTATGCGAAGTTCTTCAGGCGTCGGAATGTTATGACACTTGTCACCCCAGACCTACCGGTCTAGCTGTTGCAAGCAGCTTAGGTGCGGGTTTGTCGGACCCAGTATAGATCTATACACAACTATCACGTTCTCCCTCCAGGAGATTCTGATTATAACTAAAGGAATTTTTTGTGGTACTTAGAGTACCCCGAATGATAATGTCTCACAAATATTCATTAACAAGTTCACTTAGCGTGTAGTGAAATATTCGTTTTGTAAATCGATAGTGTTACCGTTTTCTTTGTTAAATGAAGTGTTCAAAACTATACCTATTATAGTTTATCAAAAGTGTTGTATGATGGTATGAAACCTTGTTATGCATGTCTATGTATTTCAATAATATGACATTGAAAATACTAAGTGTAAATCTTACACACATTGCTCAACATGTTACAAGGTGTGAATAATCCATTTTTGTTTGTTTTGACAGTTTTACCCTTAACTGTCACTGTTTTTGAGTATTTATAGAAAAATCACCGTAAGTCGAAAACTGCATCCGTAAACTCGGAGAGTTTGGAAAAAGAGTCTACCGTGTTCATAAATTTTCCCATAATTTTTGGTGGTCTCAAACCAGTGTGAAAATGTTCATCTTCACAACCTGGTCCGATTTTGTTGCTGCAGTGATAGGCAGTTTTGTAAAAATCACCATAAATTGTAGAAAAATCGTATGGAGATGTGCAAGTAGTCCTTTTAAAGTTCTAAACCTGAACTACTTTCATATTAAACAGTTTTGAAAAATATTAAGTTTAAGTTGGGTAAAACAATTCGTGAACAGGTCACAACTTTTCTGTTGTAAGCTGTCAAGTTAAGTTTTGAATATGTTTTGGTGTTTTAACTTGTATACCCCCTGAAAACTGAAGAAAACTAGAAAATGTAGGGGTATGAACTCACCTTGAGTGATTTCTTGAAGAGCGGAAGGTTGAAGACAAGGAGTATCAAGTCAAGAACACTTGATGAACACGTGTAAGCTTGGATGATCCTAAGAACGATTTTTGGTGTTAAGATATGAATCGATGATCCAAGAGTGTTATGAAATTATGGAATAACACTTGAGTTTAGATGGAATACTTACCAAAAAGTGCAGTAGCAACTCAATAACACTTTCACAAAGTGGTGGGAAGTAGAGAGAAAATGAGGCTCTCTTGGTGTTTTGAGAAGTATAAGTGTTTGGAATGATCAAGTAAGCCAAGAAGTTCTCCAAGGACTTCTATATATATTGAAGGTTGATGGAGCAACTTGTAAGTTTGAAGTAATGTTTACATTGGTTCGTGTGATGTGGATAAGGTTGGCTAATGAGGAGATGACACATGGAAGGCAAGTGGTCACACTTGACCCACTTGTGGGGTAAACATCTTTAGATATTTCTTTTAATGTAAAATATTGATTTATAATTAATAAATCCTTGAGAAATGAATAAAATATGAGTTTATGGGGGGTTAAAAATGGTAAAAATATGAATTTGGTGAAAAATCCCCGTAAAAAACGGGCTTAGGAGGCGAAAATAGTCGAAAACCGGCATTAAGGACCGAACTTGCGAGGTTCGGCTCTTAGAAGGTGAGAACCGAGAGTGGGAGAAGGAAGGGACCGAAGATGCGAGAGGAGGAACCGAAGGTAGAGGCTCGGTCTGAAATTGTTATGGAACCGAAATGGACCGAGGGCTCGACCTATTTCAGTTGTAGGGAGGTTTCGGTCCTGCATGCTTAGTTCGGCTCTCAAGCTTCGGTTCGGATCTTGGGTAGTTCGTTTCTGAGGAGCTTCGGTCCTAATAGAAGGGTTTCGGTTCTAAGAGGTTCCTTCTAAGAGGTTCGGTTCCTAAGAGGGGTTTCGGCCCTATTTAGCTGTTTTTCGATATAACTCCCCGATTCAAGCGGTTTTTGGCCAAGTTAAGGGTCGGGATGACCCGGATGACTATAAAAAGTTTGAGAGAGATTTTGGGAGAGATTTTACATACTTGGAGAGATTTGGGAGAGATTTCACATACTTGGACAGATTTAGGAGAAATTTCACATACTTGGAGAGATTTGGGAGAGATTTCACATACTTGGAGAGATTTGGAAGAGATTTAATCTTAGCCATTATTATCTTTTAATCTAGTAATGCAAGGTTCGTGAACCTCGTTATGCTTCGTTTATGATTGTTTTAAGTCCCCGAAAGGGTCCTTAGTCGTGTTTTGAAGCGTTTAACTCTCTTTTTAGGGTTTTACATTGCTAATCACATAGAATATCTTAAACACTTGAATTCTTGGCATGCCAACACACATTTTTACAGAATATCTTTTCTTATACAAGTATTGGTTAAGTTTGACCGGTTTGACTTGTCGACTTTGACTTTGACTTGTTGACTTTGAATTTGACTTGTTGACTTTGACTTTGACTTGAATTTGACAGCTGTCACATTATCCCCCCGTTAGAAGGAATTTCGTCCCGAAATTTGCATTCGGAGTGGGACTTCAAGGGTTGGCGAATAGATGTGGGTATTTTTGTTTCATTTGGTCCTCACGTTCCTAAGTAAATTCGGGTCCTTGCTTGGCGTTCCACCGGACCTTTACGATGGGGATGCGGCTTTGTTTCGTCGATTTGACCTCTCGGTCCATGATTTCAACAGGTTCCTCTACAAAGTGGAGGTTCTCGTTGATCTCAATTTCTTCCAAAGGAATGACGAGGGTCTCATCAGACAAACATTTCTTCAGGTTTGACACATGAAAGGTAGGATGAACGTGGTTGAGTTCCTGTAGTAATCGTAGCTTGTATGCCACCGGGCCAATCCTGGCGAGGATTTCGAATGGCCCGATATACCTTGGATTTAATTTCCCACGTTTTCCAAAACGTATTAATCCCTTCCAAGGTGATACTTTCAGAAGTACTCGATCACCAACTTGGAACTCCAAAGGTTTTCGTCTCTTATCCGCGTAGCTCTTTTGTCGGTCTTGCGAAGCCTTCATTCGCTCTCGAATTTGGACGATCTTTTCGGTTGTTTCCCTTATGATATCTGGGCCAGTGAGTGCGCTGTTAGGGACTTGCCCTCTTGCTAGTTGCGTATCGCCCACCTCAGCCCAGCACAGGGGTGATCTGCACTTACGGCCATAGAGGGCTTCGAACGAAGCAACTTTGATGCTAGTGTGATAACTATTATTGTAGGAAAACTCAATAAGAGGTAAATGAGTATCCCAAGCTTTACCAAATTCTATCACACAAGCTCTTAGCATGTCCTCTAACGTTTGAATGGTTCTTTCACTCTGTCCGTCTGTTTGTTGGTGGTAGGTTGTGCTCATGTCCAGCCTAGTCCCCATAGCTTTCTGCAGTGACTGCCAGAATCGTGATGTGAATCTACTATCTCTATCGGAGATAATGGACATCGGTACTCCGTGAAGGCGCACTATTTCTTTAATGTAGATCCTTGTCAGCTTCTCCATTTTGTCTGTCTCTTTTATTGGTAGGAAGTGTGCGGATTTGGTTAATCTGTCAACGATTACCCAAATGGTGTCAAGTCCACCCGTGGTCTTAGGTAACTTGGTAATGAAATCCATCGTAATCCTCTCCCACTTCCACTCGGGTATCTCTGGTTGTTGAAGTAGTCCCGAGGGCTTTTGATATTCTACCTTAACCTTGGCGCAAGTCAGGCACTTGCCCACAAAGGTAGCTATTTCGGCTTTCATGTTCGGCCACCAATACAACTTCTTGAGGTCTAATTACATCTTGTCTGCGTCGGGATGCACAGAGTAGCGAGTTTTATGGGCTTCGTTCATGACAACGTCCCTGAATCCACCAAATTTTGGTGTCCAGATCCGGTTCATGAGACAACGAACTCCGTCATTCCTGACTTCAAGCTTTTTGTCCATTCCTCTCAATGCTTCACTTGCCACGTTCTCTGGCTTCAAGGCTTCTTCCTGTGCTTCCTTGATTTGTGCGGACAGGTGTGAGTGGATGGTCATGGTTAATGCCTTTACTCGGCGGCCCGAGTACTCCTTTCTGCTCAAAGCGTCTACAACCACATTGGATTTTCCGGGATGATAATGAATCTCACATTCATAATCGTTTAGTAATTCCACCCATCGTCTTTGTCTCATGTTGAGTTCTTTCTGATTGAGGATATGCTGGAGGCTTTTGTGATCGGCGAAGACGGTGCACTTGGTGCGGTAAAGGTAGTGCCTCCAGATTTTCAGGGCGAACACTACTGCTCCCAATTCAAGGTCGTGCGTCATGTAGTTTACCTCGTGCGTCTTCAGTTGTCTTGAGGCGTAGGCAATGACTTTTCCTCGTTGCATTAACACACACCCTAGACCTTGGTTTGATGCATCGCAATAAACCACAAAGTCTTCGGTTCCATCCGGTAGGGACAAGATCGGAGCGTTGCACAGAGTTCGTTTTAGTGTTTGGAATGCAGCCTCTTGCTTATCTCCCCAGACGAACGTCACTCCTTTTTGAGTCAAGGCGGTGAGGGGTTTTGCGATTTTGGAGAAGTTTTGAATGAATCTTCGATAGTAACCGGCGAGTCCTAAAAATTGTCGGATTTCTATCGGTGTTCTTGGTGCTGCCCAACTTTCAATTGCCTTGATCTTCGAAGGGTCCACATGAATCCCTTCCTTGCTGACTACATGTCCAAGGAAATTCACTTCTAGAATCCAGAATTCGCACTTTGAGAATTTCGAGTACAACTTCTCTGCCCTCAGCGTCTCCAGGACTTGAGGTAAATGATGGTTGTGTTCTTCCTTACTTCGGGAGTAAACTAGTATATCATCGATGAAAACAATCACGAATTTGTCTAAGTAAGGTCGACACACCCGATTCATCAGGTCCGTAAACGTTGCGGGTGCATTAGTTAAGCCGAAAGGCATCACAACAAACTCGTAGTGACCATAGCGCGTTCTGAAAGCTGTCTTGGGAATATCCTCCTCTTGAACTCATAGTTGATGGTGCCCAGATCTAAGGTCAATCTTCGAGAAGAAACTTGCTCCTTGTAGCTGGTCGAAGAGGTCATCGATTCGAGGCAAAGGGTATCGGTTTTTAATGGTGAGTTTGTTTAGTTCGCGGTAGTCAATGCACATACGGAACGATCCGTCCTTTTTCTTGATGAACAAAATCAGTGCTCCCCAAGGTGAGAAGCTTGGTCTAATGAAACCTTTGCTTAGTAGTTCGTTTAATTGACTGGACAATTCCTGCATTTCGGCTGGGGCTTGACGATATGGCGATTTGGCTACGGGGGTAGCTCCAGGAATTAAGTCGATTCGGAATTCGACTTATCTAGCAGGGGGCACTCCTGGGAGGTCTTCCGGGAATACATCAGGGAAATCACAGACCTACGGAATGTCCTTGATGTCTTTCATTTCTTGTTTTTTTTCTACGACGTGGGCTAGGAAGGCGTGGTACTCCTTGTGGAGATACTTTTGAGCCTTGACACAAGAGATGATCTGAAGGTTTGAGCTAGGTTTGTCCCCATAAACGACGAGAGTTTCGCCACTTGGCAGATTAAGGCGAACGACCTTTTCGTGACATAGGATCTCAGCATATTGAGGGCATAACCAATCCATGCCAATGATCACATCAAAACTTTTTATGGTGACCGACATCAGGTCAATTTAGAAAGAGTGATTGTTTAAGGTGAGGGTACACCCGGTGTAAATATCGTTAGTGTTCTCGGTTTTTCCGTTAGCCATTTCTATGGTGAATGTGTCTTTTAGTGTTTGTGGTGTTTGATTAAGCAAGCGTTTGAATTGGTTGCTCAAGAAGCTTTTCTCCGTGCCACTATCGAAAAGAATGCATGCGTATTTATTGTTGAGGAGAAACGTACCAGTAACCACAGTTGGATCTACGACGGCTTCCTCATGACCTATCGCCAGAACTTTGCCCACTTCGTTGGGGTTGGGGTTTCTTGCCTTCGGGCAGTTACGTTTGAGGTGTCCTGCTTCTCCACATCCATAGCAGGTTCGGCTTGCTCCGGCGTTGGCAACTTTGTGCGTTTTGTTGGGCTGGATTTCTACAGAATCGGGCGGTGTGCCCCTTTTTGTTACAGTTGGTGCAATGCATTTCACGGCATGCACCGTTGTGGTGGTAGTTGCATTTGTTGCACTTGGGCAGGTTCCCGACGTATTGCCTTATCGGAGTGGGGTTAGCAGTGGTTGTGGCAGCGTGCACAGCAACCACTTGTTGTTTCTTGGCAGGGTCTTGAGTAGGTTGGCCCTTCTTCTTATCCCAGAATTTTCTTTTGTTGTTTCCCCCTTTTGCTTGCTCGGAGGTGGTCGTTACAGTGCCATAGCTGGCGTTATGGTCAATGAGTTGTTGTGCCAGTTCCTTGGCACTGTCGAAGGTAATTGTCTTTGAGGCCAATACGTGTCCTTGGACTTAGGGAGAGAGTCCCCATATGTACCTTTCCACCTGCTTGGTTTCCGTCGGAACCATTCCGGGACACAACATGGCCAGATCATTGAACCTTGAGGTGTAAGACAGGATGTCAGAGCCTATCATTTTGAGACCCCAAAATTCTTCTTCCAACTTCTGTATCTCGCCCCTGGGGCAGTACTCCTTCATCAACATGGTTTTAAGATCTTCCCATGTTATTGCATTAGCCACCGGGAGTGTTAGTGCTTTGACGTGACCATTCCACCAAGTGAGGGCTCTTTCGGAGAATGTGCATGCAACAAATTTGACCTTGCTTGCCTCAGGGCATGCGCATATTTCGAAGATGGTCTCGGTTTTCTCGAACCATTGCAGCAAGACTATAACACCTTCGCTTCCGTTGAAGGTTTTGGGTTTGCCATTCGTAAAGTCTTTGTAGGTACACTCTCTCGAGCGTCCCTGGCCGTCCCCGTTGTTAGAATTCGAGGCACCACTACCCACACCGCGCATAATTAGTGGGGTTGATTTGAGCCATCGCGGCTGCCACTGCGGCCGCCACCGTAGCCTGGAACATGGATGGGTCGAACTGAGGAGCTGGTGGGGGGGGGGGGGGTGGTGCAGTTCCAGCTGCGCCGCCGCGTCTAGGATTTCTACGAGGTGGCATTTTCTGCCATTATCAAGAATGAAAAGACAATAAGTCTTTGATACAAGTCGAGTGTTAAAGTAAACATTATTAGTTCTTTATATGTTTCATGATTCCGACTTGTAAAAATGTTGTAAGAATCCATTCATACCAGAAGTATATAAATATAGACTTTATGAAATTTGATAGTATCGATTCTCGTGAAATGTCTGTGATAGTATCCATACCGGGTCCATCCAACAATCGCTTGATGTACAATATTTACATGTAATTAAGATTTAATAAACTTTCGAATTTAATGGGTCTGCCCTGGGCCCACAACCAAACAAGGAACAGGATCCAAGGCGGAACCACCATTTCTAGGTCGACATGGTCTCAATTACATATAACTTTGATTTATACATCGGGCGATCATAGGTTGACCATCAGTAAATTTCTATCTGAAAATAGTTCATGTTATGAATTTGATGTAGTGTTCCCAATAAAACAAATAGCGTGTCAATGTCATTGATATAAGTTAGTATACAATACTTGAGAAAATTTGACCCTACTAGGGGTCTATGCTACATCAATGTATGGAAAATTTTGACCGCCTAACAGATCCCGAAAGTGTAAACACTTAAATTGCGGGATCGGACATAAAATACTAGAAAATTTAAGTAATATTTATCCGCAAACTAGATTAAACTGAAGCGAGCAGTGCAAACACTACTTGTGGCGGTTGAAGTTCTGAGGATCACAAAGTGAAGACACGAAGTTCCTCATTTCGGCTCTGGACTCTGCCGCTTGGCGCCCCGCTTCTGCTAGGCATCCTTCAAAAGTGGCTCGGTGTTCTCGGAGTTCTTGCACTTCGGCTCGGGTCGTGGCCATTTCCCGTCGAAGAACCTCGGTGCGATCTCGAGTTCGATCGTGATCATCATCCAAACGGCGAATGCGAATAGAGTTAACTTGGCTGTTTGCGCCAACTTCCATGAGGTGGCGAGTGTTTACCCTTGTTTGCTCCTCGTGGTGTGCGACACGGCGAACCATGACAGGGAGGGCTCGGTCGGCTGACCCTCCTCTGCCGAGGTCGTAGAAACTTCGTTCCATGCCATAGGGAGGACGTCGACCTTGTTCTCGGCTCCATCGATGTATAGTCTCGGCCTATTGGGGCGTCGGGTCCTGGAAGTGTTGTGGAGGGATAGGGGCAGTGTATGGATTGTAAACTTCGGGTTCTGAATCGGTTCCATCTGAGTCTTCTTCTTCTTCTTCACCGTCTACTGATTCTTCCTCTTCCATGGGTTCCTCATCTTCCATGGGTTCCTCGTCTTCCATGGGTTCCTCTTCGGGATCTTCCTCTGGGTCTTCTACAATCCAACCGTCATTCTCTTGGTTGGGGAAATAGGGATCACCCGGCAAATGAAATCCTGCCATCGTACCTGTGCGACAATAGAGATAAGGAGGAATGTCGCGAGAAACTTTGGGAATAAGAAGTTAGCTATCACAGTTGTGATTATTACGACTTTTTGTGTTAAAATACTCCCATAGTATTTTTATGTTTGATTTTCGAAATCTTTGGTAAGTTGTAGACTTGTTGCCCATCATGATCCTTCTTCGGCATACATTGGTCCTACCTTGGCTAAATATAGTTGATCAGGCTATATTCATCCAAGATCTGACTACATACCCCGAAGCTGAGTCATGATGTCCAACTTGTCTTGATACTTTTATGTTATTGCCTTTATGATACTGAATTAATGAGTGTGATTGTATGTGTACTTTTTATAAAAATACAAATTTTTATTTTTTTAAAAGTACTTTTGAAAAGCTACGTCATAGAATTTGTCCTGTTGTGTTTATAGTTTGTATATCTTACGCGGTTCGATATACTTAGTTCACTATAAACAAAGCTCTGATACCAATCTGTCACACCCCGAACCAGAACGGCAGAAACGTTCGGGGGCGGAGGACGTCATGCTCAGTATCATAACCATAGTGAAGAAAGTAAAACACAACCATCATAGATATAATTTAAAAGGTTACATTGTTTCAAAAATACATGTTTCCAAATAAATTACATATGATGATAAAATGTAGCAAAAGAATCTACGCCTTAGCATCTTGACTTCAGAAATCTTGTGGTTACCTGTATTACTGATTACCTGAGAATACAAGTTGTTTTGAAAGAGTATCAGCATAAAGCTGGCGAGTCCATAAGCATTTTATAAAAAATGAATGTTGTTTCCCTTAAAATTTGTTACAAGTTTGTTTCCAGAAAATCCAATATTTTCTAAAAGGTTTGTTGTAGTCTTAACTGAAACAAGGCATAATATGTAACTAAATCGTCATACTTATGTGTGTGTGTGTTTTATATTTAAATAAAACTCCTTTGTATAAAGCCTTAGAATTTCTGTGAACTGTATGTTTTGTAAATACCCCATGTGAGATGTTATAACCATACTAAAGACTAGAAGGCCTTGTATGCGACGTTCTTCAGGCGTCGGAATGTTATGACACTTGTCACCCCAGACCTGCCGGTCTAGCTGTTGCAAGCAGCTTAGGTGCAGGTTTGTCGGACCCAGTATAGATCTATACACAACTATCACGTTCTCCCTCCAGGAGATTCTGATTATAACTAAAGGAATTTTTTGTGGTACTTAGAGTACCCCGAATGATAATGTCTCACAAATATTCATTAACAAGTTCACTTAGCGTGTAGTGAAATATTCGTTTTGTAAATCGATAGTGTTACCGTTTTCTTTGTTAAATGAAGTGTTCAAAACTATACCTATTATAGTTTATCAAAAGTGTTGTATGATGGTATGAAACCTTGTTATGCATGTCTATGTATTTCAATAATATGACATTGAAAATACTAAGTGTAAATCTTACACACATTGCTCAACATGTTACAAGGTGTGAATAATCCCTTTTTGTTTGTTTTGACAGTTTTACCCTTAACTGTCACTGTTTTTGAGTATTTATAGAAAAATCACCGTAAGTCGAAAACTGCATCCGTAAACTCGGAGAGTTTGGAAAAAGAGTCTACCGTGTTCATAAATTTTCCCATAATTTTTGGTGGTCTCAAACCAGTGTGAAAATGTTCATCTTCACAACCTGGTCCGATTTTGTTGCTGCAGTGATAGGCAGTTTTGTAAAAATCACCATAAATTGTAGAAAAATCGTATGGAGATGTGCAAGTAGTCCTTTTAAAGTTCTAAACCTGAACTACTTTCATATTAAACAGTTTTGAAAAATATTAAGTTTAAGTTGGGTAAAACAATTCGTGAACAGGTCACAACTTTTCTGTTGTAAGCTGTCAAGGTAAGTTTTGAATATGTTTTGGTGTTTTAACTTGTATACCCCCTGAAAACTGAAGAAAACTAGAAAATGTAGGGGTATGAACTCACCTTCAGTGATTTCTTGAAGAGCGAAAGGTTGAAGACAAGGAGTATCAAGTCAAGAACACTTGATGAACACGTGTAAGCTTGGATGATCCTAAGAACGATTTTTGGTGTTAAGATATGAGTCGATGATCCAAGAGTGTTATGAAATTATGGAATAACACTTGAGTTTAGATGGAATACTTACCAAAAAGTGCAGTAGCAACTCAATAACACTTTCACAAAGTGGTGGGAAGTAGAGAGAAAATGAGGCTCTCTTGGTGTTTTGAGAAGTATAAGTGTTTGGAATGATCAAGTAAGCCAAGAAGTTCTCCAAGGACTTCTATATATATTGAAGGTTGCTGGAGCAACTTGTAAGTTTGAAGTGATGTTTACATTGGTTTGTGTGATGTGGATAAGGTTGGCTAATGAGGAGATGACACATGGAAGGCAAGTGGTCACACTTGACCCACTTGTGGGGTAAACATCTTTAGATATTTCTTTTAATGTAAAATATTGATTTATAATTAATAAATCCTTGAGAAATGAATAAAATATGAGTTTATGGGGGGTTAAAAATGGTAAAAATATGAATTTGGTGAAAATCCCCGTAAAAAACGGGCTTAGGAGGCGAAAGTAGTCGAAAACCGGCATTAAGGACCGAACTTGCGAGGTTCGGCTCTTAGAAGGTGAGAACTGAGAGTGGGAGAAGGAAGGGACCGAAGATGCGAGAGGAGGAACCGAAGGTAGAGGCTCGGTCTGAAATTGTTATGGAACCGAAATGGACCGAGGGCTCGACCTATTTCAGTTGTAGGGAGGTTTCGGTCCTGCATGCTTAGTTCGGCTCTCAGGCTTCGGTTCGGATCTTGGGTAGTTCGGTTTTGAGGAGCTTCAGTCCTAATAGAAGGGTTTCGGTTCTAAGAGGTTCCTTCTAAGAGGTTCGGTTCCTAAGAGGGGTTTCGGCCCTATTTAGCTGTTTTTCGATATAACTCCCCGATTCAAGCGGTTTTTGGCCAAGTTAAGGGTCGGGATGACCCGGATGACTATAAAAAGTTTGAGAGAGATTTTGGGAGAGATTTCACATACTTGGAGAGATTTGGGAGAGATTTCACATACTTGGAGAGATTTGGGAGAGATTTCACATACTTGGAGAGATTTGGAAGAGATTTAATCTTAGCCATTATTATCGTATAATCTAGTAATGCAAGGTTCGTGAACCTCGTTATGCTTCGTTTATAATTGTTTTAAGTCCCCGAAAGGGTCCTTAGTCGTGTTTTGAAGCGTTTAACTCTCTTTTTAGGGTTTTACATTGCTAATCACATAAAATATCTGAAACACTTGAATTCTTGGCATGCCAACACACATTTTTACAGAATATCTTTTCTTATACAAGTATTGGTTAAGTTTGACCGGTGTGACTTGTCGACTTTGACTTTGACTTGTTGACTTTGAATTTGACTTGTTGACTTTGACTTTGACTTGAATTTGACAGTTGTCACATAGAATAATACGATTATTCATGGATTAAACATGTTAATATAGAACACAACAAGTATTGATGTTATGATCATATCCTATTATATCAAAACATTATATAATAGTTGTTGTTATAATGTTCCAATATCCAAATACTAAATCCAAATCCAAATCCCATTTCTAGAATAATAAAGTCTTATAGCTGAAGTGTGACCATTCATACCTAGCTTAGAAGAAGAGCTTTATTAATTGGTTCGACTAAACTTAATTTGTGTGAATTTTGCGAATACTATCATCTCCATATTTGACTTTAATCTAGGTATAGTTAAATATCTTGGAGTATATGATTGGTTTTCTGTCGTGACATAGAGTCTCTTAGCACGATGAAGTATACTCTCGAAGTTACAAAGATTTCTCTGTGATTCTTGAATGACAGAAATCAACATATTTTTCAATGAACTCATTCATCCAATCATATTAGATTTGAACTTCTAAAGTAGTGTATTCTTATTTTGTAGTATATTGTGTCATTTTGTTTTTCTTGGATCTCATTCCAACTAAACTTACTATTCATCCATCAATGAAGTCATAATCCAATTATAATTCATAACTATATACATTTGCTTAGGAATCATAATCTTATGTAGCTCTTTACATGAAAATTTTATTCTAAACTAATGTCTCATATACATTCTCTTAGTTCTTCCAATGTACTCTAAAATGTTCCTATAGTCATCCGGTGACTAGACCATGTATTCATATGGTATATTATTATATGTTCATAGCATGATCATATATCAAGTCTTATGCATAATATGGCATAAATGATGGATTTATTTTCCAAGAAAATTGAATATAAATCATTTCAGCTAGTTCAAGCCTATGAGCTAGGTCCTTTTTGAGGTTGGCTCAAACTTAGTGCCATGTGACAATATCAAGATTCCTCCAAAGGAATTTTGCATCTTGATCCTTTTCAAGATATTGTCCATATATATATATATATATATAAAGATATAAAACCTTTAACATTCATTTTATCTATCTCTATAGATTTTACATTCCAAGAATGTATCTTGTTCTTCCTAAGTCTTTTATTTTAGAAATTTATTCCGAGTCAAGGTAAAAAAGCTTGGCATGCTCAGAATGTAATTTCTTATGGTTAAGTATGTCTCATTCATACAATATTAGTAATGTCAATATGCTCCCAGTAGTTCTTAGTAAACACACATGTTCTATTAATTTTGATATAAAAACATACCTTGTGGTTTTACATTAAAATGATGGTTGCAACTTTGAGATGTTTGTTTTATATCCACAAGTGGATCTCAAGCTCTACACATTTTGTTAGGATAATATGGATTAAGAAAACCTCCAGGCTAATCTATATAGATATATTCTAGTAGATGTCTATTAAGAAAAACGGTATTTCTTGAAATTTGTTTTCTATATCTCATATTGAGAATATGAATTTATAGTAAACAATATCATTGTTGATCTAATCATAGCTACTTGTGAAAAAGGTTTGATCATAGTCAATGTCATGAGTATGAGAAAATCCTTTATAACAAGTCTTGCTTTAAATGTATATAGTTATCCATGTAATGTATTCTTTCTAGAAGAGTCACTTATTCCTTCTAGCCTTCCAATAGAGAGGAAGTTCAATCAAGACCATAATTGATTATCATACATGGATTACATCTCATGTTCATTACTCTCATACTGAGAATATGAATTTATAGTAAACAATATCCTTGTTGATCTAATCATAGCTACTTGTGAAAAATGTTTGATCACAGTCAATGTCATGAGTATGAGAAAATCCTTTTATAACAAGTCTTGCTTTAAATGTATATAGTTATCCATGTAATGTATTCTTTCTAGAAGAATCACTTACTCCTTCTATCCTTCCTATAAAGATGAAGTTCAATCAAGACCATACTTGATTATCATACATGGATTACATCTCATGTTCATTACTCTAAGTCATTAATCAGATTCGAGATCTGACATAGCATCTTGGTATTTGATGGATTTGCTAGAAACATTAATAAAAACTCATCAATGAGAGATTCACATTTCTCAAGTCATAGATGATTTCTACCACTAATGCGGACATTTTGTGTTTGTGAATAACTATTATTCAAGTTTAACAACCCTTATTAAATATAGTGTCAACTATTACTACACCAGGTTATGGTTCTTAAGTTGCTTTAAGTTCCATGTACCTCCCACTTGCTTTGTCATAAAAAGCTTGCTTTCTGCTAACTCAGCTATCAGAGGAATAAGAAAAACTTATTCTTGGTGAGTTTGCTTATAATAATCTAAGCCATATTTAGAGTATTATATACAAATATGTATTTAGTAGATTTTGGTTTTAAAATCCTTAGTCCAACATAGGCTTTTAAATCCATAAAACATATAATAAGATAGGGATGGAGCATTTCCATACAAAATCTTATGAAGAAAATGTTATATCTACTAGTTAGTTGGTGTTTATAGTCAAGGTAAAATTGATAATGTTCTAGGTGTTATCCCAAGGAAATAAAATGAGGACATTTCTACCGATTAGAAAGTAAATCATACTAAGTAAGATTTAATTCATCCTTTATTATAATTAAGGCATTCGATAGTTCTTACCGGTTTGTATTTCAACTTTATATTTAAAAACTTCAACAAAGATTTCACAATTATCTTTTAACATGTAAAATATAATTCATAACTACTATAGTTGTTGATAAAGTTGATTTGGTATCTTATGATAAATCTTAGACATTCATTAGAAAAGAAGTCATACACCATAGTGCAGGGACGGACGTAGGATTACATAGTAGGTGTTGCTGATACATGAAAAATAGGTAAAAATATCGAAAATTCGAAAAAAATTTCACTGCGAACAGAAAAAATAGGGGTTGGCGATGCCACACCAGGAACCCCTTAAAAGCGTCTCTGCTAGGGGTGTTCGTTTGGATGGATCGGTTTGATCTGATCCAATTAAGTAAATCCAAATTGATTTTGGTTTTCAAAATATGGATCCGAATAGTCCAAACTAAAATCAAATCCGATCCAATTACAATTCGGTTGGATCGGTTTTTTTATTCGGTTTTCAAAGACCATGACATTTTAAAACAACGTATAATTATAATATAATCCAACTTTTACAGAAGGAGTAAAAAGAAATTATTTAGTTATGATTTAAAATTTATAAACAATTACTAATAATGTATATTATAGTTTAACATTTAATAGATAAAAAAACTTTTCAGAGAAAATTCATATTAATGTTTTTTATTAGGTGAAACTTTTTGAACTTATTTGAAAAAATAAATTATAAAATTAATAAATAATTATAGATATATTAAAAATAAATAAATAATAAATTATTATTCGGTTTTTTTAGACTATTCGGTTCTTATTTTATAATCTAAAACCAATTCGAAATCCAAAATAATAATTCGGTTTTGTTGTAAACCAATCCAAATATCCGAATATCTGAACCAAATAGTCTAATCCAAATTATCCAATTGGACAATTCGGTTTTATCCAAATAGTGAAGAACCCTAGTCTCTGCCATAGTTTATAGTTCCTTAATAATTATTTTCTCTACTACTTAGTGTAAATATCATTAGGAATCTTTTTATATAAATAATATTTACATATGTCAAATAAACTATATTATTTGCCTTAAAGGATCATTTTCTTGAAGTTGGAATATATGAATGTTATTTTTATAATAAAGATAACAACATCAAAGATGAGTTTGATTTAAAACAAGTTTAAGTCAAAATATTTTGCATATAGAACTTGTTATTTATAAAATATTGATATTTTACTTTATAATTCTTATTAAGAGATCTGGTCTCATAAAAAAAGAATTCTGATCATTTCCGAATATGAAGGTAATTGTTATGAAAAACGATTTAAGTAAATAGTCAATCATTCATAAATTAAACTGAGACATATATTTAGACAAGCTAAATTTAAAACATACATTGTTCCATATTACAAGTACATTATGTTCCAAACATAATAAACTAAACTCTGAGAGCGTAGTTCCAACTTGATTGTGCTCAGCTGGTTACTCTTTTGTAAATATCTCCAAACCATTTACAAATATAATATTAACATTTAAGTACCAAGTACCTAAGTGTTATATGAAAAGTATGAGTTCTATCTATTATATACCTGAAGTACTAGTCTATTCCGGACTTTCTTTTCAGATAAGAGGATCAAATCATCTTCCAGTGGCCGGTTTCTCCACAAAAGAAATAAGATCCATCTATATAGGCCTTATTGGATTTCTTGGGCTTAAAGGTGTTCAGTCCATAAAACATGGGCTTCTTAGATCACACACGGTGACTCTTTTGGGCCTTGAACTATTCCTAGTTTGATGTTAGAAACGTCTTTAGCATCACAATGATGTATTTACCAGGTATCATGTTCAAGCTTATTGCTCAAAGCAAATAATTTAGTACTAGGACCTTTAAGTGTATACAATTTCATATCTCTTGTGAGATTGTCTCTTAAGACATGAACTAATTCATTGAAGTTGTATCTAGTGAATGTTATTGTTTCATTAAATCATTAAAGAAAAAAATGACAATTCATGGTAATGAGAATTGATTATTTAACTACAAAATTTAAACAAAATTCATTTAGTATTTTCAATATTTAAACTCTTTAATAATTAACACCCTTTTAGTTTCCAAAAACATTAATTATTAAACTCTAGGATCCAAGTTGCAAAACAAATAAATGGTTAGGTATCCTTTATCCCATCCATTTGAATTCAACCCGGTAGATATCGATTATCAATTATATCTTACTATATAATTCCTAGATTTATGGGATTGCTAATAACAATTTTGATTAGACATGTTTGATCTCATCTATGCCTCGAAACTCCCCTGCTTAGGTATCATTTATCACAAAAGATTTCCAAACAAATCATCCAATTTGAAAAACTTGTGTAATCGGCCTATAACTTGGTTATAGAAATCATGAATACACCCCGACCATCAAAAGATAACACTAAGCGGTTAGATATCATTTATCCCACTAGTGCATACAAGAGATGTGCGAGTGCTTTTCAAAAAGGATTGCATAGATTTAAGGTTTGTAAAAAGGGTTTTTTATATGTTTTATAATTCTAGTTTTATAAACATATAATATCATGGTTATTACATGGATATAATAAACCATAGTACCAATTTTCAAAAGAAAATCACTTTTAAAGGTTCTATATAAAATGCTAGTTTTTATATAATTTAACGCGATTCAATTTTAATAACCAGTATTAAGTTTGAGTGCATTTGAAACTTTAATATCTTTAATAAAACTTTATTTTATTACTTGTATATTTGGAGTTTGTATAGTTATAAAAATCACAATTTTAAAACTTATATTTGAGTATTTCAAAATTTGACGTTATTAACGTTTTATAAAACCAGATTTTATTTTAAACTAATAACTTGTTACATCTTATATCCACATTATAAAATTTGAAAACTAAACTCCATGTGATGTTTATTTTGTCTAAAATGATTTTAGCATGTGAAAAACTAATTTATAAACCACACATAATAATTGTAAAAAATAAACAACACAAACATGCATAAAATTATATTTGCATAAACATAACTAACTAATAACATTTTTTTGTGAGCCAACACAAAAAATGTCAAGTCCATTCCTAAAGGGACATTTTAAGGGACCAAAAAAATCTTCTTGTAATGTTGTTGTAGAAGCTCCCACTTGAGAAAACATCCATTGCTTGCAAAAGATTGGAAGAACTTCTTTAAAATAATATTTCGACAATATGCAACAATTTTCAAAAAAGGCTGTAGAAAATGTTGCGTTAGGTTCAACAGCTCCAAGAGAAGTTGTCAACATCAACACCTTTTGCAACAGATTGCTGAAAATGTTGCCTTTGTCCCTGCACACCTCAAAACCTCGAAAATTGTCTTATTGTCTTCAAAAAATGGCTATAACTTCACTTCATGTTATATTTTTGTATAAATAAATTATTTCTAACAACTAATCTATTATTTGCAAAAATAAACCAAGAAAACTAACCTATTTAATTTATTACATACCCTATGAATAAATAAATTATTACAACAATTTTATAATAAAAACAACCAACACAAAAACACAACAAACACAATGTTCTTTGCCTACTTTATGCACATCATACATATCAACATACACAGAAAACAACCATTGTTTTTCTAAGACAGTTTTAAATGACAAAAGATACATGAATACTTTTGTCACATAAAATAATAATTATAAAGTTGTCATAGAAAATATGTATAAACTTGCTTTTATACAAAACCAAGTTCTCCATAGTCTCTAAAAACGAAGATTTCCAAAAATCATAAAATCTAACCAAACTTGCACGGTGTCTCTGATACCAGTTGTTAGTTTTTTATTCAAAAACTAGTTTTAAAAAACATAGAATTTAGGCAACGGAAGACTTGATAATTTGAAAACCATAAAACAAGTTTATAACTCACCAAAGATCTTCTTGCAAAGTTTGGAAAGAAAACAAGCATCAAAGAAGAAGATAGAGAAAATTACAACCTTTATAGTTCTTTGGATTCTCTTGGGAGACTTGGAAGTTGATGGGGAATGATGAACTTTAAAGACACCAACAGTATATCAACTTGATGTAGAATGCTAGTTCTTTTGCTTAAAAATCTTAAGACTCTTAAGCTTTATGTTCTTATCAAAATAAGAACATACATAGAGTATCAAGAAGCAAGTAATTTTAATGTGTTCTTAACAAAACTAGAGAGAGTGAGATGAAGAGAACAAATTTCGAATTTTTTTTTGCATGTGTTAAGACAAGAGAATGAAAGCCTCACTTTATATAGAAAATCTTTGGTCCATAAGTTCTTAAAACTTTAAGAACTCATGCCCATAAAGCCTATGTGTTCCCCATGCTTCAATCATTGCCTTTTTTTTTTGAATAAATTAATCAAAAGACAATCATTCCTTATTTTAATCATATTGCTCATGCTTGTCTTTTTAGATGAGTGTTATTTTCATTAAACAAATGAAAAACCCATACTCTCTTTTGTCTAGCCATATTTCGAAATTATAAAGGCAAAAGAAGACAAAATCATTTTATATTTTATAAACCAAGTTTATAAAATATAAACTTTAACTTTTTGGTAAAAGACAAACGAATTTATCTAGTCCAAAATATTGTGCATGACTTATTAATTCATATCATATGAATTACATAATGTTACTTGTTAATGAAAATTATTATTTCAATGAAACAAATAATTTCCAATTAATTATAAGAGTCTAATGAATATTTATTAAAATCAATTTCTAATAAATAATCAATTATATCAAGTTGTTAGTGTGACCCTTTAGTATCATATATTAATTAACAATATCACTTTAATATGATTCTGAGCATACTAGATCTTTCAATTTTGTATTCTGATTTGCTTATAATATGCTTATGTATGGATGAAAAATGTTCTGATTTGTTGAAAATGTGTTTATTTGCGTATTTTTATGCTGATGTACTAAAAACATTACGTTGCTTTGTCGAAAAAATGTGTTGATATGCTGAAAAATTATTCTAGAATTCTATTTATGTGCTGAAAAATTGTTATGTGTTTAAATTTTGTTGAATTTACGGTAGACATGGCACAAACGAAGCTAGTTGATTCAATGGTTTTATATTGAAAAAAAATACACAACCATTGAATTCAACGATAAATAACACAAAATGATAAAATAGTCATTTTTTATTCAGTGCTGTAATTCAGATGTTCCAACCAAACAAAATTTAAAAGTTCAGACCTCTTAAAAAATTATATCTTAAAATTACCAAAGAGCCGCATAGTGTTTCACCTTCTTAAAAATTAATATCAATTTGTTGTAGTTTAAGATATTTTGAAATGTTTATTTTTCAATTTGATTATCCTTAAATATAATGAGCTAATGGGCCTGATCCATGTAAAATCGCAACCCATTGAATCTCACTTGGGATTTTCAACGACTATTAGAGTTATTTCTTAATTTTCTGGCTATTTTTTGAGAAAAAAAATGTATATATGATTAAACGAAATTTGTCTTTTTATTTAATTCTAATGTAATTTTAATAGTATGATTTTCTATTAGAATTTTGCATTCAGTGAATGATGATGACCATCCCTTCAAATAAGTAGGCCACAAATGATCCAGAACCCAGCTAAGCCAGGCCCATCAAATTAAGAAAGTAATTAAATAACCATTTCCTACTAATTAACTACTAATTCGTTGGATATTTGGCCAGAATTTCAAACACCTTTAAAATCAATATAGAAAAAGTAATAATATATGATGAGATGTTCAAAAGTTGGCCAAAAGGTAGGCCGTTTATCAAAAAGAGAAATAATAAAAAGTAACTCGGTGTGTTGTATTGTCTATTCAAAGAGAGCAAAACGGAATTAAATAGTTATAATATTATTATAATACTCTTATTATGCTAACTAAAAAGTAATGATGGTGTTAATGATAGTATGGTGATGGTAGGGTTTGGGCTCGGTATCATTTTGGTTTCTCTAGGTTAGTCGAGTATTAGAGATAAAATAAACTCACATCATGGTTCGTATCATGGTTCATGTAATTATCTATTTTTGAGTAAATTTCTTATAATAATATAATAGTTTATGTAGTTTGGTCAAATTTATTGTTTCGATCTAATTTTTAAAAAGTTGATAGGTTGTATTTTTGTGGTTTTTAAATATTTTCACTTTATTGTTGGTCCATATATAAAACTAACTTACTATTTTTAAGGGAAAATTGCAAGAAAATCAATATATTACATCAAATTTTGATTTTGACATTGAGTTATTTTTTCCTAATAATGTTACTATATTTACAATTTCGTTGCAATATCAACCAAATGACTAGTTCTCCCTATTCTTCCAGTAACACATTTCCCGAATTGCAATAAAGTCATTAAGTTTACCAAAATTTTGATTTTGACACCGAGTTTCAAATTACAAGAAAGTCATTATATTATTACAAAATTTTCATTTTGACACTGAGTTTTTTTTCCTCAACTATGTCATTACATTTACAATTTTGTTGCAATGTCAACCAATTGACCGATTCAAGAGATGTTATTGTGGTTTAGAAGCCTGATTTAAAAGTTCGATTTATACAACACATAAATGAAGGTCGGTCAAATGTTTCAAACTCACTTATAAGTCAGCGAAAAGGGTATGGTCACCCTTTCAGGAGATGCTATTGTGGTTTAGAAGTTCGATTTATACAACAAGTAATTAAAGACTTTTACAAGGTCAATCTAAGACCCCATATAAGGTCGATTTGTACAACAAATAAATGAATACCCCTACAAGGTCGATTTATTTGTACAACAAATGAATGAATTTTTGGGTTTTTATTAAAAATAGTTTAAAATAAATAGTCAAAAACTACGAGTTTAGCAACAGAAGTAATTTTATGTTTGAATAAACTAAAACAATTTTACCCATCAAGGATCATTTTATAAGACTTAGAAAAATTAAAACAGCCATAGAAAGTTAAGTGTTACAACATTTGAAGAATTTGATTCTTATGGGAGACTGGAAGTTGATGAAGTGTGACATTAAGCTCTAAAATAAGCTCTCTATAGTGTATCCACTAAGGCAAGATTAAACCACCAAAATATGCTAGTATACACTTGTATAAAGTTGTTCTTAAACTTTAAGACTTATACCAAATAAGTGTTTAAAGAGAAGCAACTTTAAAAACTTAATTTCTAGCACCAAATGGAAGAAAGAAGAAGAGAACGAGAGGCTTAGAATTTTCAAAATTAGCAACCAACCGAGAGGTTTCTAGTGAGCGAAAAGACCAAGCAACTCCTCATCTAAAACCTTTCAAATATAGAGTTTGCATCGAACGCAATTTCACATATTTTTTTACGCTGATCAAGTAGTTCAAAGTCACTTAAAAGTCAACGAAAAGGGCGTACTCACCCTTTTAAGTGAAACTTTTTATTATAATGTTTTATGTTTAATTCTCGTCAGAGTATTTCTTCACATATGCCATCTAAAGGTCAATCTAGTGGTTCAAACTCACTTAAAATTCAGTGAAAAGGGCGTACTCACCCTTTCATGGGATGTTATTGTGGTTTAAAAGCTCGATTTATACAACAAGTAAATGAAGAACTCTACAATGTCGATCCATGATATGCTTAGTGAGTTTGAACCACTAAATCCAACTTATAGGGGTCTTCATTTACTTTTTGTACAAATCGAGCTTCTAAACCACAATAATACCTCCTCAAAGGGTGGCTTTACTCTTATCACTTACTTGTAAGCAAGGTTATAAAAAGCTCGCCATGGCTCCGCCATGGCACACTGTCACAACTAGGAATTCTAATGATTTGTAAAACATTAACAATGATAACATTCGAACCTGAAACTTAAAAGTATGCATGATGTTTATTCAATGACACCAAAATTTCATCAAACACTCTATACAATCACTCAAATAGTCAACAAAAGATTGGAAACCCTAGAAATCCCGGTTTAAGTCCAATATGGACTAGGATTTTCTTATTGGGCCTAATGGACCAATAAGCTTCCAATTTGACTATTTTGGGCTTAGAACTCTTAAATGGGCTCTAATTGGACCCACTTTCATGAAACTTAACATTTTGGGCCATAATGGATCCAAAATGAATTGGTTTACTTTAATGGGGCTTATTGGGCCATAATTAATTCAATTAGCTTTCATGGACCATAAATCCATTCTTTTATACAAGATTTGGGCCGTGAACAACTCTAAAGGCCCAATGGGCCGAAAACCATCAAATCGGGCCTCACATTATGGGACTCAAGCACAAAGGGCCCAAGCCATTCTCTTCCTTCTCTCTCTCTCGGCCCAAGTAAAAAACAAAAAAAAAAGATTTAGAGAGTCAACTTTATGTTGCCATCTCTTTATTACACAACATATAACCATGCACTTCTCATGCATCCATACACCCATCATTTCAACTCCCCCCCTCTCTTTTTCTTCTTCGGCCGAGAGCAAGAGGAAAACACACACACACCTTCAAACTTCCTTCAAACTCTCTCAAGTATTCTCTTCCTTCTCCCTCCAAAAATCTTGAAGTTTTGCTTGTGTATCAAGAGGATTTTCACGAGAATATCATCATTTCTTGGTAAGTTATACATATCCAAGAATTATATAACTCTTTTCTCATGTTAGATCCCTTCTCTTAAACATTTGTGGTAATCATACTCCTAGAATCATCTCAAGTTCGAGATCCATATCAAGGTGTTGCTAGGACCAAAAATCTTCTTCAAAACACAAACAACTAAGCAAGGTGAGTCCATACCCCCTTGTTTTCGGTTTTTACTTGTTTTTGGGGGAGAATACAAGTATTATGTGATGATCTATGTGTGTTTGCATGTTATGTGTGTTTTCTTTAGTGTTTGGTTGTGAAAATATGTAATACTTGTGATATGTCGAGATCTATAGCAAAAAGGGTGAAAGAATCATAAACAAAAACATAATAAACAACATACATCAAAGATCTAAGAGTCCTTAAGCTTAAGAAGTGAAAAACAAAGCCAAAGAACTTTACAAGTATCATTTTTTGCAAAAATAACAAAGATTGGGCATAAATTGATAATTATCGGTTTTATGAGGGTTGTAAGGTATTTATTTTTATAAAAGCTGATTTTTATGAAAATAATACTTCTCAAAGGGTCAAAAACATAAATTTTAGCTTATTGGGCTTTAAATTGGGCCTCACGAGTTTTTGGGCCCAAAGTTGCGAAAAAATGAAGTCTTGAGGGGCTGAAATGTAAAACTTAACAAACTATGATTCTAAAACGTAAATAAACCATTTCAGGGGTTGAAAATGATTTTATTTCCAAGTTTGGACTAAAAATGCAAAGTTTTTGATTTTGGGGTCAAAATTGTAAAACTTACGGAAATTGGGCCAAAAATGTAACTTTTCACAAATAAAGGCTGAAAATGACAAATGCAATAGTTTTGGACTGAAATTACTATTCAAATAAATTTTGGGTGGAAAATGTCAAGAAAAATGGTTTAAGGACCAAAAATGTCAATTTTCATAAAAAGGGACTAAAAGTGCCATTTTTAAAGAAAAAGTGCCAAACTGGTCGATCTAAATGTTTTTGGGCTAAATAAACAATTACGAATGTTTGGGTTAAAAATATCAAGCTTATAACGCATGATTCTATATATATATATATATATATATATATATATATATATATATATATATATATATATATATATATAACTAAAGCTTCGTTATAATTCAAACGTTAAGATATTCTTTTGAAGCATCGTGAATAAACATTTAGCCGACAACAAATACCAACAATACGAATTTAAACTCGATAAAACATAAGCGATTCAATGGTTGGGCGCAAATACCTTCTGTTCGTGCTATTGGGCCTTTGTGGCCCAATATCATGATTATTGGGCCCAATATAATTATACATGTTTATTGGGCCTCAGGTGACCCAATTACATGTCTAATGGACCCTCAATGACTTTTACATGCTATTGGGCCGTAGTGGCCCATTTGCATTGCTAGTAAGGTCCAAATCATTCATATGCGTGATAGGCCTACGTGTCCGTCGCATACTCGACAGCCTTACCCTTTTATTCAAGTAAACATAAATCAGGTCGTTAAACAAGGTTATTCAATTTCATTTGGATTTAGTGAGTAATAACGGGCGACACCAATAAGTGTCGGTCGTAGTCTGTAGTTATAATCAAAGTCTCCTGGAGGGAGAGCGAGAGTTTGTGTATAGATCTATACGGGGGTGACTCCCCCACACCTAAGCTGTTCGCTACAGTTAGACTCGGCCAGTCTAGGGTGACAAAATCTTAATTCAATACCGGCTTTCACCAGAATGCTAAGACAGACGAAATAGTCATTATTATGCATGGTTATAACGACTCACATAGAGATCCAATACCATCTAAGTAATCATGGGAAATCATATTCATTCGTTGTGACGATACAATAATACAAAACGATCATACTATTTAAATCGGAAAACATCGGGTTTTCCGGGGGAACAACATTATTCACTTTTACTTTCGATAACTATAATACAAGAATTCATTATGAGAAACATACTACTTTTATACGTTTTGAAATCATTCACGCATATACTTATGGATCATCACACCTATTTCGTAAACAATTGTCGTTTCAGAAAATATCGGATTTTCTGGGTTTTACAAATCACACAAAACATTTTCACATCAAAACTGCTTATGAACTCACCAACATTATATGTGTTGACCGTTTTCTAAATAACTTGTTTTCTCAGGTAACAGATAAGCTGAAGAAAATTATCAAGTGTGTTAGGATGTTATGTTTTGTGACTCTCAAACAATTTATGCTATGGATATGTAATATTTAGACAATGTACTTGATGTGAATAATGACGGTTGTAATGTATTAATGCATGGTGATGTTTATGTTGTGTTTCATGTATATTCATTGTGATGATATTTCAATTTAAGTCACACGAGCCCTCGGACGTTTCCGCCGTCTGGTAAATTTACTGACTTTCTTGTAAATTTAAACTCGGTGACAAAATCAAAATTTTGGTAAACTTAGTGACTCTATTGCAATTCGGGAAAAGTGGTTACCGGGAGAAGAGGAAGAACCAGTCATTTGGTTGATATTGCAACAAATTGTAAATATAGTGACATAATTGCGGAAAAAAGAAACAATTGCGTCAAAATTGAAATTTTATGGTAATGTAGTGACTTTTTTTGCAATTTGCCCTATTTTTAGTATACTTTTATTTTATTTTTCTTCCTTTTAATTTGCAATTAAAAAGGGTCCAACCATCCTTTCTTCTTTTTTAATCTCTTCCACTCCCGACACTCGCATCATTGGTCTATTCACCTCCATATTTCTTGCTCTTCCCCTCGGGCCTCATCGACTCAAACCCAGATCACCTGTGTAAAAGACTATGTCCGTTTAAAATCCCTTGTAAGAAATCATATGTACAAATTCACCTATGTATAGTTCGGTGTTTATGAAGAACAATCGTTTCCAATTCGAAGAGATTTTTTACAATTTGTGATATATTCATATCTATATATATTTTACATCACATCTTAATATTTATAGCTATATTTATGCTCATTATAGGGTAAAAGGTACTTAATCTACTAGAAGCAAAAGACATGCTCGGAAACGTTAAGGAAGGAATTTAGAAGCTGGAAGCTAGGAACTTGGATCAAGGCCAAAAAGAAAAAGAAAAGTTTCGTTACCACGTCGTGGTGACATCCACCACGATGTGTCGATTTGAAAAATCCCGATGAACTTCGAAGACTTGCTGATTACGCGATAAACCCAAAGACAACGTCGTGGTGAGAATTAGCATGACCTAGTGAACCGACTTCGAAAATTATAAATAAAATGCATATTTCTCCAAAAATCTAACTTGTGTTGGGAGCTTTAGTCTTTTGAAGGCCAAGGACGTTATTAAAAAGCTTTGAAGTGTAGAGATTGATTAAAATCTTGATTTTGGGAGATTTTGCGGCAATACTTCTCATCTTTACTTATTCTTCTTGTGTTTGATCATGGATTACAAGTGGAATTTTGGTTTTACATATTTGTTTGCTGAAGTTATGGGCTAAATACCCTAACTTTTGTTTAGACTAGATTGCTTGCTTATTTATGAGTTGATTTATGGATTAGATTATGTTAAGTTGATTATTTGTTATGTTAGCTTATTAAAGAACCTCTTTATGTTTATCATAACTACTTTTATGTTTATTGCTGAGTTTAATTAAGTTTGTATGACCTATCATTCTTAATTGACTTGAATCTTATGATTTTGTGATTTGCAAAATTGTAGGACTAAGTTTTTTGACCAAAAATATAGGGTTAAAAAGAAAAGTGGGTAAGTGAATGTAAGAGCTCATATATGAAGACCATTCATATATTGAATTGATTTACTTAACCAAATAGATCAATCCATTATAAGTCTCACACAATTCGAACCAAACGCTAGTAAATTTGTTAGTTTATCTGCTTGATCATCGTATGAATGAACTTATTTGCTAAAGGATTAGGTTAGTTAACATTAATCTAGTCATCATAGGAATCGGTAATCAACGAATCATTAATCCATTGCACTTCCACTAAGTCAACCATAAGAGCAAGTATATCGAATCTAAACGAAAGTCTCTCCATTATCTTGATTAAAATCATCCATTGTGTTTCCCGCCTTTTAGTTTTGCTTTGTGTTTCATTAGTTGTTAATTAGTTTCTGTCTAAGATTTACTTTGATTATTTAAGTTTCTAGTCTTGCAAAACTAGAAAAAACTCATTTTTAATTAAATAATAGTTTAGGTAACTTTAGTAGATAAAATTAGCTAGTAATTTTGTTCCCTGTCTTCGATACCCGACTATTTGTGTTATTCTATTTTCGATTAGGTACACTGTCTTAGGCGTAATAGTTAGTTAAATTAGTTGGTTAAAACTAGTATATAAATTATGTATCAAGTTTTTGATGTCGTTGCCGGGGAACGGTCAATTTTTTATTTTTATCTGCTATTTGATTTACCACATCGTGGCAATACTCACCACGACGTGGTCATCAAACAATTAGTTTTTATTTTTCGTTTTTGTTCTTTTTACATTTTACATTCTGTTCTATTGCTGCTGGTATATGACCCACAGATCGAATTTCCCATTGACACCACCGTTTGAAGATCCGGAGTCAGCGTTCCATAAAATGAAAGGCAAACTTGTTGGAGAATCAAGCAAAGAACAAGAAGACGAAGGCAAGTTTGAAGGCTTTGAAAAGACACCTAACAAAAAGGAAGCTGGTTACGAGCCCGAAACAGAATCAGAAAAAGAAAGTGAATCCGAAAGTGAGCCCGATAACAACATGGCGGACATTGCCGACATGAAGATGGAGGCGTACAAGAGATGCGTGAAGATACCGAGTCGGGTCTTGTGTAACCCACAATTCCCGACACAGCTAGCTTCGAGTTAAAAGGACACATACTTGCTCAGTTAAAAGACCTACCATTCTATGGGAAGGATCACGAGGACGTTTACAAGCACATTGATGAGGTCAATGATATCACAAATTACTTCAAGATACCAAACATACCACGCGATACGGTGTTACTAAGAATGCTCCCTGTTACTCTTAAGGGTGTTGCAAAGGACTGGCTAAAAGCACTTCCACCCGGGCACGATAACAACATGGGCACAAATGCGTTAAAAATTCATACAACAATTTTGCACACCATCGAAGGTTTTAAAATTGAAGAAGGACATTGCAAATTTCGAACAAAACGTGGGAGAATAATTATACGAGGCATGGGAGCAGTATAAGGGATTACTTCGAAATTTTCCTCAAAACGATCTAAATGTGCAACAAGAAGTAGCAATCTTTTACAATGGGGATAACGTGACGACTAGGCAACTCCTTGATTCTCAAGGGCCACTCACAAAGAAAGCATTGGCCGTAATCAAGGAGTTAATCAAAGAATTCTCCAAACACTCAAGAGAACACAGCAACCCTCGACAAGATGTAGCAAGGGGAATGATGAATGCAAATTCAAATGACATGGCGACAATTTTAGCAATGTTGCATAACATGGATCGAAGAATGACAAAAATGGATCAAACCAGCCAATAAATACAAGTGGGGTGTGAAAATTGTAGTGGACCGAATTTGTAACGCTCTAAATTTTCAAACAAAATTTTCATTTTTAAAACCACATAAAACACAATCTCACATTTCTCAAAACCCAATGTATAAGTTGTTCAAAACACAAGACAACAAAATGTTTGATAATAACCCAGAATCCTCAAAACAACATAATCTCGAGCTGGTGTGTATAATCAAGCCGACGCTTTCCCGCAATCCTGAGAGCTACCTGAAACACATTTCATACAACACTGTAAGCACGAAGGTTAGTGAGTTCCCCAACATGCACAAATAATTAGCCTCTCATGGCTATATCTCAATAAGGACCCTCTAGTCATGTGTCTCAGTGAGGACCTTCCGGTCTCACAGCTCGGGTCGGACCCTCCAGTCGGGTATCTCAGTGAAGACCCTCCGGTCTCACAACTCGGTTTGGGCCCTCCGGCCCTAACTCAATAAAGCATACAAATAATATACAACATAAATCATAAAGACAAAGTGTATGATATCACATAACTCAGTATAAGCACATAAGACCCTCCGGTCAGTAATTCAAATAAGACCCTCTGGCCAATAACTCAAATAAGACCCTCTGGTCACACAGTATTACCACTCAGGTAAGTATAGTGAGAAGACTCACCTCGTAAGCAAAGCAAGTATGTCCCGTACTCCATGATCGTTTTAGACTCCGCCTACATGCCATAATGATATCTAATTAACACTTTATAACAACCACACTAAAGATGTTAAGCTAATCCCTTTTCTAACTCCCGGAAAGGGTGAAAGACCATTTTACCCCTCCATGGTCTCCATATCCATAATTTGACCAAACCCTAAATGTCAATGGAAGTCAACACATGAGTCAACAGTCCATGTTGACCCAACTCGTCGAGTGCATCTATGCGACTCATCGAGTTCCTCCTGTTCTCAGAAAATCGGGAATACTCCAACTCAACTCGCCGAGTTGTCTCATCAACTTGTCGAGTTTGCACGTGTCCAGACTATAGGGGAAAACTCTAACTGACTCGTCGAGTTAGCTCATCAACTCGTTGAGTTCCTTCAGGCCATTTTCTCATTCAGACGATTTTAAGCATAACTAAGGCCCCATACTCTAGATCTAGCCTTCTAAGGCTAAAGTATCACGTAAAGCTGTAAGCTTTACGTCCATCCATGACACCTAGGGCTCAAATTGCCAAAACAAAGCTCTATAGAGGGTTTAATGTATGAAACTTGGCCAATAGCTTGATAAAGCTTGAATCTTTAGGCCCAAGGGACCTGATACTATCTAGATCTGAAGTTTCAACCTCATGTCATGCTCAAACGACTTAAAGACTCAAAGAGGAGATGGAAATGGCCACAAACTCCTGAGTGAAGAGATCTAACCAAACAATGATCAAGGTGATAACTTTTTACCTCCAAATAGCAGCTAGCACTAAAAGAACACTGGATCCAAGGGCTTCTTCTCGTTCCAAGCCTTTTGCTCTTCTATCTCCTTCCAAGAATGCACAAAATCACACACTTTTAGTCCCTCTCTCTCTCTCACACACACAAATGATACCAGCTCGTTTAGGGTTTCTCTCAGGGTGCTAGAGTGATAAGGGAGGCGGAATGAAAGGCTTAAGGTCCTTTAAATAGGGCACAAACCCTGAAAAATAGGGTTTTCACACTCAGCTTCTACTTGTCGAGTTAGGGTCCTCTAACTCGTCGAGTAGACTCTAAAAATCACACGGGTATCTCAATCTCTACTCGGCGAGTTGGGGACTCCAACTCGTCGAGTTGCCCTGACAAAATGAATATAATATAATTAAATATTATACCTAGGAGTCTGGATGTTACAATTCTCCCCCACTAGAATCAGTCTTCGCCCACGAAGTCATTCTCCGGAAACAACTATGGGTACTGCTCACGCATCTCGGACTCCGGCTACCAAGTCCAGTCGGATCCCTTCCGATGCTGCCACTGATCCTGAACCAAAGGCACCTCTTTATTCCTCAAAACCTTCATCTTCTTATCTAAAATTGCCACCGGCTTCTCAATGTAGTTCAGGTGACCATCAAACTGAATTTCCTCTAAAGGGACCACTTCCGTCTCGTCGGCTACATACTTCCTCAACTGGGACACATGGAAGGTGTTATGAATCTGACTCAACTCTGCAGGCAGCTCTAAACAATAAGCTACCTTACCCACTCGAGCGATCATTCTGAAAGGACCAATGTATCTAGGGCCCAGCTTGCCCCGTTTCCTAAATCAGATCACCCCTTTCCATGGGGACACCTTCAGAAGGACATAATCTCCGACCTGGAACTCTAGCTCTGAACGTCGCCGGTCTGCGTAACTCTTCTGATGACTCTGGGCCGTCAGTAACCTCTATCTGACCTGTTGGATCTGCTCTGTTATCTTGAGCACTATCTAAGTGCTCCCCATCACTCTCTGTCCTACCTCTCCCCAACATATGGGAGTCCGACACCTCTTCCCGTATAAAAGCTCAAAGGGAGGCATACCGATACTGGAGTGATGGCTGTTGTTGTACGAAATCTCAGCCAAGGGCAAGTAAGTGTCCCAAATTCCACCGAAGTCCATAACACATGAACGAAGCATGTCTTGGAGAGTCTGAATCGTCCGCTCGCTCTTCCCGTCAGTCTGTGGGTGGTAAGCGGTGATGAAATGCAACCGGGTACCCAACTCCTCATGAAATTTCTCCCAGAACCTGGAAGTAAAATGCACATCCCGATCTGACACTATCGATGTTGGCACCCCATGTCGTGCCACCACCTCTCGAACGTAGATCTCAGTCAATTTGTCCGCAGAAGAGCTCTAACTTATAGCCAAGAAGTGAGCACTCTTCGTCAACCGATCTACAATCACCCATATCGCATCGACATCTCGCGCAGTCCTCGGTAACTTGGTAATAAAATCCATGGAAATCTGCTCCCACTTCCATAGAGGAACCTCCAAAGGCTGCAACTTGCCATGAGGACGCTGGTGTTCTGCATTGGCCTTGAGGAAGGTCAAACACCTCTCGATTATCCATGTCACATATTTTTTCATACAAGGCCACCAATAATCCCTTATCAAGTCCAAATACATCTTAGTGGCCCCAGGGTGAATGGAAAAACTCGACTTATGGGCCTCCTCCATCAAAATCTGTCGAGCTCCACCCGAATATGGCACCCAAATCCACCCACATAAGCTCATAAGCCCACGACTATCAATCTCAAACTCAGAAATCTGCCTGATCACCCGCTCTCTCTTACGGTTCTCTGGTCTCATGGCCACCGCTTGGGCCTCTCGGATGGTATCTAAGACTGCAGTCATCACCCTCATCCCCATGCACACGTCTCGGATCGGAGCCCTCTCTGCTCTACGAATCAGGGCATCGACTACCGCATTAGCCTTGCTATGATGATACAAAATCTCACGGTTATAGTTTTTCACTACATCTAACCACCTCCTCTGTCTCATATTAAGGTTGGGCTGATCCATAAGGTTCTTCAGGCTCTTATGGTCTGTGTATATGGTACATCGGACACCATAAAGATAGTGACACCAAATATTGAGGGCAAATACCACCGCCCCCAGCTCCAAATCATGGGTGAGATATCTCGTCTCGTGAGGCTTCAGCTGCCTCAATGCATATGCTATCATGTGCCCCCTCTGCATCAACACACACCCAACCCTGAAATGGATGCATCACAGTAGACTATGAAGTCCTCAACTCCCTCCGTAAGGGCTAACACTGGAGCTTCGCACAATCTCTGGCGAAGAGTCTCGAATGAATCCTGCTGCTCGAGTCCCCAGAAAAAAAGTAACACCCTTCCTGGTCAATCTGGTGAGAGGAACGGCAATCTTGGAGAAATCTATGATAAACCTCCGATAGTAACCCGCCAGACCCAGAAAACTCCTGATCTCGGATGGGGATCTTGGCACCTCCCATCGCATAACTGCCTCAATCTTGGCCGGGTCAACCAAAATCCCATTTTGGTTAATGAGGTGTCCCAAGAACTGGACCTCTTGTAACCAGAAATCACACTTGGAGAATTTTGCATAAAGCCTCTCCATCCTCAAAACTCCAAGAATCTCCCGAAGATGCTCCTCATGCTGTTCCATAGACCTCGAGTACACCAAAATGTCGTCGATGAACACGATCACCGAACGATCCAACATGGGCCTGCATACTCGGTTCATTAGGTCCATGAGGTCCATTAATGCTGACGGTGCATTGGTGAGCCAGAAAGGCATCACCACAAACTCGTAATGCTCATAACGAGTTCAGAAAGCTGTCTTCTGAATATCCTCCTCACAGACCCTCATCTAATGATACCCAGGTCTCAAATCAATCTTGGGAAACCAAGACGCCCCCCTGCAATTGATCAAACAAATCGTCGATCATCAGTAGTGGATAACGGTTTGATGACCGTCAGCTTGTTCAACTCTCGGTAATCGATGCACATCCGGTGTGAACCATCCTTTTTCTTGACAAAAAGGATCGGCACTCCCCACGGTGAGCTACTCGGTCTAATAAAACCCTTCCCCAGCAGCTCCAAGCATGAACACGTATAGAAACATCCCTCAATCTCGGAGATCCATATCATGGAAGGAATCGGGTCCTGGGTCCCGTCAAAATCTGGTGGCTTCATCTTGCTGAACTCCCAAAACAACAATGAGTCACCTCCCTGTGGCCTTGCATCAGCTACGACTGCGGTGGTTGCAGCAACAGCAGCCTCCGTGACAGCAGCGTATCGCCCATCCAATGTCTCAATCAGCATGGTCTTAATAGACCCGAACATCTCTGGTATGGCTTCTATAATAGTTGCAGCCACCTCCTCATGAATGATCATGCGAATCTCCTCGTCACTAATACCACTGCCCCCGGGGTTGTTGCGGGTAATCACCATAGTGTCTATGAAACACAAACACGAAAATCATCAGAGTCTAGCTCAAGCACTCATGCCATTACCCACCCCTACATGCTCCGTAGTATCCTAAGGTTCTTACTTGGGTCGCATACAAATCCGATGCTTTCAGTAGTACGAGACCAATACTACCTTCCACACCAACCTGTAGTCGTCCCAAGTCCTCCTCCTAGGATCCTAATTCACAAGCACTCGATCCCTCACGGATATCAAACTACTCTGTCGGTAAATTCGTCAATGCTCATCTAGGTATTTGTCCTAGATTACTCAAAACTCTCTCCAAAAGATTCCTGCTATGTATCCCTACTCAACACACACACAGAGCAAATAACAGATAATATCAATCAATATCATTTCCTAGGCTAAGGCATCATGAATCAGGAAACTCTAGCTCTAAATTCCTGAAATACCTAGCCTATCCTCTAACATGCAGCTCTAATATCTCATAAGTATCTCATAATATAAAAAAGTAGTGGTATTTTAGGAAATCACCGTTCGGGCTCTGGCTGATTGTACACACTACTTCATTCTCGTTTTCTCTTAAAAGCTCTTACTCGTTTTAGAAAAATCATTTCCTTTAGAAAGTTTTCTCAAATCCTCAGTTTGAGTCCAGACATATGTCACACCCCGATCCTTGTCGGAATCGATCAAGGCGTGATATATTGTTCAAAGTCTCATGACAACTATGTTATAATATGATTAGATTCAATTAAGTACTAAGTATGCAAACAAGATCCACAACATACAAATACAAATCCAAATACAAATCCAAATACGAACAACATTTATTACATCAAATTTAAATAGTCTTGTGGATTTCTAAGGCACAACCTATTTTTCATCAACTTCATTCTTCAAATCTGCATCATGGGTAAAAACAGGTCAACTACGAGAGTTGGTGAGTAATCTAATTTTAGTAGAGAAAATTGTGAAGTTGAAACATTTATAATTTGAAATTTGTTTTCTTTTGAAGTCGGCAAACAATTGTATTTGAGATAACGATTTATAAATCAAAAATTGATTAACAAATGATAACGACAACAATAAGTCCTCACCCTATATATACATACATATATATATATACATACATATATATATATATATATATATATATATATATATATATATATATATATATATATATATATATATATATATAGGATGGAGCATCTAATCATCATACACACTCAACCACGTGCGATCAATCACCTTAGCGTCCCAAGGCGGGGTGGTCAACCCAATAGCGCTATTATTGTCCATAACGTACCTCAAGAATACGGGCATAGTCATGGAGATTAGACTAAAAATGGTAATGCACTACAAGTACATGTAGCGTAAACAAACAATAATTATACAATTAATGACTCACGTATAAATGTCCCAACAATGTCTCAATTGTGATAAAACAATAAAATGAAGTTGGAACATATTAGAACCACATGATACACCCCAAAAGTATTGAAAATTATAAAATATGGGGTACATTACTCACATTAGTCCCAAAACGACATGCGTGTGTCGTACGATAGACGGTTCGGGTCAAAATGGCGTAGAACCTAATATAATTAATAGTTTTGGTTTAGGAACTGCTAAACGAGAATAGAGTACTAATACAAATAATTAGACACATATTCTTATATTAGATGAATTAACAATAATTCATTTTGATTAGAATATTAAGGTATTTATTTGTTAAATGAATTTTAAATTGAATTAATTAATTTGCATAATTAATTTATATTTTCAATTTAGGCCAGATTTTAATAATTTCTTATTAAAATAATAACTTGCCCAATTATAATTATTTACAGATTTTAACAATTATTTATATGAAATAATCATTAAAATGCATTTTTACATGCTTAAATACTTAGGAAAATGGTTTTAAATAGTAAACAGTATTGAAAAATTATGAAATTATTAGGAAATCATTATTTCATACAATAATAATTACTGTAAAATTTTTATATTTTTCTGAACTGTTTTAGTATTTATTTAATACTTTAATGATTAAACAACAACAAAATCCGGGAAAAATAATAAATGATTCCCAAAAATTCTGTAAAATTAACCATAGTTTTATAACATAATATAGAGCCCATTGTATAAGTTTCGGATATTTGTGACTATGGGAAGTATTTTTTATATATTTCATTATTAATTAATCAATAAAATCATAAATAATAGTAAACAGTAATATAAATGCATGAAACTTCATAAATTATGTTTAATCAATATATAGGTCATCCCAGAATTTTCTCAGAATTTATTGAATGCAAAAAGTATTTTATGTGAATTATTGCCCTACTTTATTGCAATAATTATAGTAATTCAATAAAAATAAGTTATTTTCTGAAAATTTCCAGAACTTCTTATTTTATTGATGGGATTCTGAGAAAAATCAGGTTTATACATAAAATGAGTTTTAGATAGTTTGGTGGATTTAATTTGTTTCTTGTATGAATTTGAAACTTTTAACAACATACCTTGTTGAATGCTTCAAGAGGGATGAAGATTGGAGTATAATAGATTGTTCTTGGCTGGAATATGAGTATTTCTTGGATGAATTTCGAGATTGAGAGTGAGAGAAAGAATAGAGAAGGTTTAAGTGGTGAAGAGAATAATGTGTTGGGAGAAAAAGGAAAGGAAAGTGGATGGGAGGTGTGAGTGGGAGACCATGGGAATAATCTTTTTGCTTTTGGTGGTCTTCATAATTTCCCACTAACACAAACATCTTTTACATAATTAATATAAGAGTTTTATAAAATTTAATGTAAAGTTTATAAAAATAGAGTTTTATAAAAGATATGTTATTATTTGATTATAACAATCTACTTTGATTTGAAGTTTAATTATAGCATTCAAGTTTGATTCTTTTAATTTAATTAGAGCATTATACTTTGATTTGATTTTAATATGGTATCATAATTTAATTGGATTATAGTTATAACGTTGTACTATACTATGTTGCTATTAACGTCAATTTATATCGTAGTGTATGGGTTTTGATCCTATTAGCGTCAAGTAATCTTGAGTAGGGTTTATTAAATTTCCAATGTTGTTTAGCACTGTAAAGGCTAAGGAAAATCAAACACACGAATTTTCCAAATGATGTTTTCTCGTTAAAGTAGCGAATTGTACAGTTATTACATAACGTAAACCCTAACATACAAGGGTTAAGGGAGTTGACCGGTTTGACTTGTTGACTTAGTTTGACTTTGCCTTGACCGAAATTTGACGGTTGTCACATCATCCCCCCGTTAGAAGGAATTTCGTCCCGAAATTTTCATTTTGACTGGGATTTCGAGAGTTTGGGAAGAGATGTGGATACTTTTGTTTCATCTGATCCTCGCGTTCCCAGGTGAATTCGGGTCCTCGTTTAGCGTTCCAGCGGACCTTCACAATGGGAATACGACTTTGCTTTGTTCTTTTGATCTCTCGATCCGTGATTTCTACCGGTTCTTCCACGAAGTGGAGACTCTCGTTGATTTCAATTTCGTCACGAGGTATCACGAGGGTCTCGTCGGATAGATTTTGTCAATCATATCTTCAGGGTTAAAATATAGTTTTATTAGTTACCTATAGCGATGACTCGTTGTCACCACATGTTTAATCTATTACGATGAGTTGTTGTCGCTATAGGTTTTTAACATGGGCCAACGACATACCTATAGCGACACACAAGTCATAATTTGCATGCGTGAAGACTTGGAGTACTTTCTAATGAAAAGTGTGCTACTGGGGAAATTGGAAACTGGTACGTAGCTTCAAAGTCAAGAATATGCAGTAGGCATGTGATGCATTAAATGCATGAGGCACACAAGTCATAATTTTCAGCACCATATACGTATATGTGTGTGAATTGAAGAAGAAGGTTACGGCTCAAAGAATATATATATTCATTTTCTTCTTCATTTGTTAGATACACAATAACCATAACATCATAGACTATATATATTCAATTTCGTTTGTAATTTTCACTAGTTTATATTCCGCGAGTGTTACCGAAATCATTTATCAATTTTTCAGAAGTGCTTAACTTGTTTTGTTGCATTCCCACAACTTGCTATTAATTACTTCTCCCACTTCACTTATATAAATCATCACATTCTTATCGCGACTTTTAACTTCTCCCTCACAAATGGATCCACCTGCAGATCACCAAAACCCCATAGATGACCTCGATTGGTTTCAATACTTTGATCATCAAGATCTTTTCAGGTATATATATAAACGTTACTCATTACACCATCTTTCGCACAGAAAAGTGATTTTGTTGACATTGATCAAAACATGGTTTGGATTTGTAGTGATCAAAAAGAGTCTTTCATCGTGTTGGATTTGATTATCTTGAGTGTTTTTTTTTTTTTTTTTTTTTTTGGATTTTTGCAGTGGTGACATGCTCGACCATCATGATTACGAGTTGTCGGAAAAATTGCATGAAGTGCTCGATCAGAATGTTTCCACAGTACTTAACAAAGATCAAAACATCATTTCTAGAAATGAGTTTCACGATTTAGATCCCCTTAAAGACATAAGCTTATGGGATTGTTGGGAGGATGGTAATTTACCATTGGTTAGTTTCAGTGAAGACTGTAAATCCGGTGGTGAGGCTACATGTAGTTCTAGTGCTGCCACCACTGATCACGGTGGCCGGAAGGTGGCAAAGAGATTGAGACCATTGGAGTTTGAAGAGATAGCGAAGTACTTTGAGATGCCGATAATCATGGCAGTAAAGGAACTAGGGATAGGGTTAACATTGTTGAAGAAAAGATGCAGAGAGCTAAACATAAACAGATGGCCTCATAGAAAACTTACGAGCCTACAATCCCTCATTCAAAATGCCAAGGTAAATTACGATAATAACCTTCTATACATTACTCATGCATGCATGCCTGCACTTGGTAACCAAAGTAGTTTTGGTATTTTCTAAAATTTTAATTATTAGTTTCTTTATAACATAAACAATGGCCCTAGGCATATTCCACATCAAATCAATTGATTTACTACGATTTCCTGATTTATATTTATATAAACTTAACTCATTGTAAATTTTGTGAACTCACACGAAAAATATATTGCATCTACCTTTTTTTTTAAAAAAAACTAGGAGTTGGGATTAAAGGAGGAGATAGAGACGTTAGAAGGGCACAAGAAGATGATGGAGAAATTGCCAGGTATGGAATTGACAGAAAGAACAAAGAAGCTTAGGCAAGCTTGCTTCAAAGCTATTTATAAGAAGAGAGGACTTAACAATCCTTAGTCCTTACCTTTTCTTTTAGCCATTTTGTTATAATTAGTGGATTTTAATCTACATTGTATGTGTTTTTCTCTTGATAGTTTGATACCCTTTTTAGTTTCATTGTGTTTGTCTATTGATTTTTAATGCAGAAAATTTTGTATAATTTGGGTATTATAGTTTGTATTAAGTATTTAGCTATGTTCTAGATTGCCGACACGACTACGCTGACGACTCTATACCAGAGGTCTATATAAATAGACTTATGAATTTAGTAGGAATAACTTGATTATAATCTTGTGATTTGTTCCATGTCTGATCCACTCCTAAGATTCACTCGACATGCCCCCAGTTATGTGTAATTAAAATTTTATTAGACTGTTGATCCTAATGAGTCTACCCTGAATATCTTCGATCTTCTTTTCTTTGACCTTTGTTTCCACCACATAGGCTAAGAAAGCCATATATTCTTTTCGTAGATATGATCGAGCTTGAGTACATGACATAAGACTAAGCGTTTTCGAATGAGTCTCGCCATAAATACGAAGACTTTGACCGTCGGCGAGAGGAATACGAATGAACTTATCGTAACATACTATTTCAGCATGGTTTTGGGATAGCCAATACATTCCTACGATGATGTCGAAGCTACCAAGTTCCATAGGAACTAAATTGACAGAAAATTTATGACCGCAAAAATCGAAAGTGTAATCTTGGATGACTGCATTGAGTGAAACGTATTTTCCATCGGCGACTTCTACGGTAAAGTACTCATCAAGAATCGTGCGAGATGTGTGAAGTATGGGCTCAAATTCCAAAGACACAAAACTTTTAGCGGCACCTGAATCAAAAAGTACTGACGCGTAGCAGTCATTTATGAGAAACGTACCATTTACGACCTTGTTATCGGTCTTTGCTTGGGTTGCGGTAATGACAAAGGCTCGGCCTTTGGGAGCTGGAACCTGCATTGTTGGATTTGCCTGGGCTTGGGTGTTGATGATATTGACTAGCCTAGGACACGCGTTTCTGAAATGGGTGGGGTCACCACAGTTGAAGCATGTTCCAGTTGGATACCGGGTTTGTGTTTGCTGATTTGAGGGTAGATAGAGTGGTCGCTGAGTTTTTTGTGCACGACATGTGTCCACCAAGTGGCCATAGCGACCACAATTCGTACAGAGGCGACACGGGCTGGTGGTTATATGGTGATAGTTACAGTGGTTACAGAGGGGGTGAGGTCCGGTATACGACTTTTTATTCAGTTGGGCTTGTGGGGTGACTTGGGTGATAGGAGTAGCAGGGGTAATAACAGCATGGTTGTGGTGATGACTTTTCCGCTTCTTTTTGTCATGTCGGTGGGAGGACTCAGACTTGACAATTAGGGGGGTCTCAGGGGTCGACTTTTCAGTTGACATCTTTGAACCCTTGCGTGGGAGGACACCATCGTTCATATTGTCCTCGTTGAGTTGACCTGCTATTTCAATGATGGATTCTAGGGTAGATGGCATGCTGCTGGTCACCGAATCACGGATCTGGCGTGGTAACCCTTTGATGTAGCGGCGTATTGCAGTTTTCATAGGTTGAACCATGTGAGGTAGGAGTCTCGAGAGATCATGGAATCTATTGGTGTAGGTCGCGTTGTCGCCTCCCACCTGTTTCAGATTCCAGAATTCATCCTCGAGAGTTTGCAATTCGCTGTCAGGGCAGAACTTCTCCATCATGTGTTCCTTTAGTTTTGACCAGGTCATTCCCAAGGCAACAGCCTCTCCCTTTGCCCGTTTTTCTAGGTTCCACCATGTGAGAGCATGACCTTGGAGGCACCCTGTAGCATGACGGACCATCAGGTCCTCAGGACACTCGCTATGGATGAAAGTACTCTCAATTTCTTCAATCCATGTGAGGAGTGCGGCGGCACCATCGATGCCTTTGAAGTAAGGCGGATTGCAGTTACGAAAGTGCTTGAACGAGCAACGAGGAGTGGTTGCTGGAGCTTGTGGCTGAAGAGAATGAAGTTGGGTTGCAATTGTTGGGATGACGTTTGCTACCTCCTTGGCGATAAGGGCAGCTAGCCTTCGGTTGTTGCGAGCAGCGTATGGGGGTCGTAATGCCATCTACGAGAAACACGCATATGGACTTGTGAGTTATTTGTAAATTGATTATGGAAATAAAGTTTTTAGACATTGTTGGGTAAAATAATTGTAAAACACTTGTTGGGCCATGGTTAGGAGTGTTGGGCACCTTTTGGGCTTTCCATGGTTACTAAATGTGAAACATGTAGCACTTGCGTGGGCCCCCACAAAACTAAGTTTTCACATGTCTTTCCCACTTCTAGGCCCATTAGGGAACTTAATAGTCCAATGAGTTGGCCATTTTGGAGTGTATCCTTTCGGATACGTTTGATAAGGTCAGGTATTTTGATGGCTCAAAAGTAATGTGAATGACGCGCTTTGGCCTATAGGTTTGGGAACTCTCGCCTTTGGTCCCCAGGTAAGCAAACTGGTCCCTCGGTTGATTGGGATGTATACGAATCCTTGCCTAGTCAGGACTTTCGGGCTACCGGCACCTCCCACTTCCAGTTACTACGCGTCCATTACTATGATCCTACCCAACTAGAGTGGATGACTTTGAATTTCCTATGAGCTTTAAGGAATATATATGTATATACATTTTTTTTACCACTTGAATATGTGTGTGATTTTTCAGAGAAAGAGGAGAATATTCACCAGTGTATGCACACATATAAGTGTCAGGAGTAATACGTATGCACTTAAGGGAGCAATTAACACACAAAGGTATTCCTAGGCTTTTCTAAGTGTGAATTGCATGCAGTTGTGTGTGCATTTTATAAACTAGCATACGAGAGGACCCTAGAGGCTATAGACTAGGTCAAGGCAATTAACCTAATTCCCTATAGTCAAGGGCTCTGATACCAATCTGTCACACCCCGGTCCTTGTCGGAATCGATCAAGGCGTGATATATTGTTCAAAGTCTCATGACAACTATGTTATAATATGATTAGATTCAATTAAGTACTAAGTATGCAAACAAGATCCACAACATACAAATACAAATCCAAATACGAACAACATTTATTACATCAAATTTAAATAGTCTTGTGGATTTCTAAGGCACAACCTATTTTTCATCAACTTCATTCTTCAAATCTGCATCATGGGTAAAAACAGGTCAACTACGAGAGTTGGTGAGTAATCTAATTTTAGTAGAGAAAATTGTGAAGTTGAAACATTTATAATTTGAAATTTGTTTTCTTTTGAAGTCGGCAAACAATTGTATTTGAGATAACGGTTTATAAATCAAAAATTGATTAACAAATGATAACGACAACAATAAGTCCTCACCCTATATATACATATGTATATATATATATATATGTAAATATATATAGGATGGAGCATCTAATCATCATACACACTCAACCACGTGCGATCAATCACCTTAGCGTCCCAAGGCGGGGTGGTCAACCCAATAGCGCTATTATTGTCCATAACGTACCTCAAGAATACGGGCATAGTCATGGAGATTAGACTAAAAATGGTAATGCACTACAAGTACATGTAGCGTAAACAAACAATAGTTATACAATTAATGACTCACGTATAAATGTCCCAACAATGTCTCAATTGTGATAAAACAATAAAATGAAGTTGGAACATATTAGAACCACATGATACACCCCAAAAGTATTGAAAATTATAAAATATGGGGTACATTACTCACATTAGTCCCAAAACGACATGCGTGTGTCGTACGATAGACGGTTCGGGTCAAAATGGCGTAGAACCTAATATAATTAATAGTTTTGGTTTAGGAACTGCTAAACGAGAATAGAGTACTAATACAAATAATTAGACACATATTCTTATATTAGATGAATTAACAATAATTCATTTTGATTAGAATATTAAGGTATTCATTTGTTAAATGAACTTTAAATTGAATTAATTACTTTGCATAATTAATTTATATTTTCAATTTAGGCCAGATTTTAATAATTTCTTATTAAAATAATAACTTGCCCAATTATAATTATTTACAGATTTTAACAATTATTTATATGAAATAATCATTAAAATGCATTTTTACATGCTTAAATACTTAGGAAAATGGTTTTAAATAGTAAACAGTATTGAAAAATTATGAAATTATTAGGAAATCATTATTTCATACAATAATAATTACTGTAAAATTTTTATATTTTTCTGAACTGTTTTAGTATTTATTTAATACTTTAATGATTAAACAACAACAAAATCCGGGAAAAATAATAAATGATTCCCAAAAATTCTGTAAAATTAACCATAGTTTTATAACATAATATAGAGCCCATTGTATAAGTTTCGGATATTTGTGACTATGGGAAGTATTTTTTATATATTTCATTATTAATTAATCAATAAAATCATAAATAATAGTAAACAGTAATATAAATGCATGAAACTTCATAAATTATGTTTAATCAATATATAGGTCATCCCAGAATTTTCTCAGAATTTATTGAATGCAAAAAGTATTTTATGTGAATTATTGCCCTACTTTATTGCAATAATTATAGTAATTCAATAAAAATAAGTTATTTTCTGAAAATTTCCAGAACTTCTTATTTTATTGATGGGATTCTGAGAAAAATCAGGTTTATACATAAAATGAGTTTTAGATAGTTTGGTGGATTTAATTTGTTTCTTGTATGAATTTGAAACTTTTAACAACATACCTTGTTGAATGCTTCAAGAGGGATGAAGATTGGAGTATAATAGATTGTTCTTGGCTGGAATATAAGTATTTCTTGGATGAATTTCGAGATTGAGAGTGAGAGAAAGAATAGAGAAGGTTTAAGTGGTGAAGAGAATAATGTGTTGGGAGAAAAAGGAAAGGAAAGTGGATGGGAGGTGTGAGTGGGAGACCATGGGAATAATCTTTTTGCTTTTGGTGGTCTTCATAATTTCCCACTAACACAAGCATCTTTTACATAATTAATATAAGAGTTTTATAAAATTTAATGTAAAGTTTATAAAAATAGAGTTTTATAAAAGATATGTTATTATTTGATTATAACAATCTACTTTGATTTGAAGTTTAATTATAGCATTCAAGTTTGATTCTTTTAATTTAATTAGAGCATTATACTTTGATTTGATTTTAATATGGTATCATAATTTAATTGGATTATAGTTATAACGTTGTACTATACTATGTTGCTATTAACGTCAATTTATATCGTAGTGTATGGGTTTTGATCCTATTAGCGTCAAGTAATCTTGAGTAGGGTTTATTAAATTTCCAATGTTGTTTAGCACTGTAAAGGCTAAGGAAAATCAAACACACGAATTTTCCAAATGATGTTTTCTCGTTAAAGTAGCGAATTGTACAGTTATTACATAACGTAAACCCTAACATACAAGGGTTAAGGGAGTTGACCGGTTTGACTTGTTGACTTAGTTTGACTTTGCCTTGACCGAAATTTGACGGTTGTCACATCATCCCCCCGTTAGAAGGAATTTCGTCCCGAAATTTTCATTTTGACTGGGATTTCGAGAGTTTGGGAAGAGATGTGGATACTTTTGTTTCATCTGATCCTCGCGTTCCCAGGTGAATTCGGGTCCTCGTTTAGCGTTCCAGCGGACCTTCACAATGGGAATACGACTTTGCTTTGTTCTTTTGATCTCTCGATCCGTGATTTCTACCGGTTCTTCCACGAAGTGGAGACTCTCGTTGATTTCAATTTCGTCACGAGGTATCACGAGGGTCTCGTCGGATAGATTTTGTCAATCATATCTTCAGGGTTAAAATATAGTTTTATTAGTTACCTATAGCGATGACTCGTTGTCACCACATGTTTAATCTATTACGATGAGTTGTTGTCGCTATAGGTTTTTAACATGGGCCAACGACATACCTATAGCGACACACAAGTCATAATTTGCATGCGTGAAGACTTGGAGTACTTTCTAATGAAAAGTGTGCTACTGGGGAAATTGGAAACTGGTACGTAGCTTCAAAGTCAAGAATATGCAGTAGGCATGTGATGCATTAAATGCATGAGGCACACAAGTCATAATTTTCAGCACCATATACGTATATGTGTGTGAATTGAAGAAGAAGGTTACGGCTCAAAGAATATATATATTCATTTTCTTCTTCATTTGTTAGATACACAATAACCATAACATCATAGACTATATATATTCAATTTCGTTTGTAATTTTCACTAGTTTATATTCCGCGAGTGTTACCGAAATCATTTATCAATTTTTCAGAAGTGCTTAACTTGTTTTGTTGCATTCCCACAACTTGCTATTAATTACTTCTCCCACTTCACTTATATAAATCATCACATTCTTATCGCGACTTTTAACTTCTCCCTCACAAATGGATCCACCTGCAGATCACCAAAACCCCATAGATGACCTCGATTGGTTTCAATACTTTGATCATCAAGATCTTTTCAGGTATATATATAAACGTTACTCATTACACCATCTTTCGCACAGAAAAGTGATTTTGTTGACATTGATCAAAACATGGTTTGGATTTGTAGTGATCAAAAAGAGTCTTTCATCGTGTTGGATTTGATTATCTTGAGTGTTTTTTTTTTTTTTTTTTTTTTTGGATTTTTGCAGTGGTGACATGCTCGACCATCATGATTACGAGTTGTCGGAAAAATTGCATGAAGTGCTCGATCAGAATGTTTCCACAGTACTTAACAAAGATCAAAACATCATTTCTAGAAATGAGTTTCACGATTTAGATCCCCTTAAAGACATAAGCTTATGGGATTGTTGGGAGGATGGTAATTTACCATTGGTTAGTTTCAGTGAAGACTGTAAATCCGGTGGTGAGGCTACATGTAGTTCTAGTGCTGCCACCACTGATCACGGTGGCCGGAAGGTGGCAAAGAGATTGAGACCATTGGAGTTTGAAGAGATAGCGAAGTACTTTGAGATGCCGATAATCATGGCAGTAAAGGAACTAGGGATAGGGTTAACATTGTTGAAGAAAAGATGCAGAGAGCTAAACATAAACAGATGGCCTCATAGAAAACTTACGAGCCTACAATCCCTCATTCAAAATGCCAAGGTAAATTACGATAATAACCTTCTATACATTACTCATGCATGCATGCCTGCACTTGGTAACCAAAGTAGTTTTGGTATTTTCTAAAATTTTAATTATTAGTTTCTTTATAACATAAACAATGGCCCTAGGCATATTCCACATCAAATCAATTGATTTACTACGATTTCCTGATTTATATTTATATAAACTTAACTCATTGTAAATTTTGTGAACTCACACGAAAAATATATTGCATCTACCTTTTTTTTTAAAAAAAACTAGGAGTTGGGATTAAAGGAGGAGATAGAGACGTTAGAAGGGCACAAGAAGATGATGGAGAAATTGCCAGGTATGGAATTGACAGAAAGAACAAAGAAGCTTAGGCAAGCTTGCTTCAAAGCTATTTATAAGAAGAGAGGACTTAACAATCCTTAGTCCTTACCTTTTCTTTTAGCCATTTTGTTATAATTAGTGGATTTTAATCTACATTGTATGTGTTTTTCTCTTGATAGTTTGATACCCTTTTTAGTTTCATTGTGTTTGTCTATTGATTTTTAATGCAGAAAATTTTGTATAATTTGGGTATTATAGTTTGTATTAAGTATTTAGCTATGTTCTAGATTGCCGACACGACTACGCTGACGACTCTATACCAGAGGTCTATATAAATAGACTTATGAATTTAGTAGGAATAACTTGATTATAATCTTGTGATTTGTTCCATGTCTGATCCACTCCTAAGATTCACTCGACATGCCCCCAGTTATGTGTAATTAAAATTTTATTAGACTGTTGATCCTAATGAGTCTACCCTGAATATCTTCGATCTTCTTTTCTTTGACCTTTGTTTCCACCACATAGGCTAAGAAAGCCATATATTCTTTTCGTAGATATGATCGAGCTTGAGTACATGACATAAGACTAAGCGTTTTCGAATGAGTCTCGCCATAAATACGAAGACTTTGACCGTCGGCGAGAGGAATACGAATGAACTTATCGTAACATACTATTTCAGCATGGTTTTGGGATAGCCAATACATTCCTACGATGATGTCGAAGCTACCAAGTTCCATAGGAACTAAATTGACAGAAAATTTATGACCGCAAAAATCGAAAGTGTAATCTTGGATGACTGCATTGAGTGAAACGTATTTTCCATCGGCGACTTCTACGGTAAAGTACTCATCAAGAATCGTGCGAGATGTGTGAAGTATGGGCTCAAATTCCAAAGACACAAAACTTTTAGCGGCACCTGAATCAAAAAGTACTGACGCGTAGCAGTCATTTATGAGAAACGTACCATTTACGACCTTGTTATCGGTCTTTGCTTGGGTTGCGGTAATGACAAAGGCTCGGCCTTTGGGAGCTGGAACCTGCATTGTTGGATTTGCCTGGGCTTGGGTGTTGATGATATTGACTAGCCTAGGACACGCGTTTCTGAAATGGGTGGGGTCACCACAGTTGAAGCATGTTCCAGTTGGATACCGGGTTTGTGTTTGCTGATTTGAGGGTAGATAGAGTGGTCGCTGAGTTTTTTGTGCACGACATGTGTCCACCAAGTGGCCATAGCGACCACAATTCGTACAGAGGCGACACGGGCTGGTGGTTATATGGTGATAGTTACAGTGGTTACAGAGGGGGTGAGGTCCGGTATACGACTTTTTATTCAGTTGGGCTTGTGGGGTGACTTGGGTGATAGGAGTAGCAGGGGTAATAACAGCATGGTTGTGGTGATGACTTTTCCGCTTCTTTTTGTCATGTCGGTGGGAGGACTCAGACTTGACAATTAGGGGGGTCTCAGGGGTCGACTTTTCAGTTGACATCTTTGAACCCTTGCGTGGGAGGACACCATCGTTCATATTGTCCTCGTTGAGTTGACCTGCTATTTCAATGATGGATTCTAGGGTAGATGGCATGCTGCTGGTCACCGAATCACGGATCTGGCGTGGTAACCCTTTGATGTAGCGGCGTATTGCAGTTTTCATAGGTTGAACCATGTGAGGTAGGAGTCTCGAGAGATCATGGAATCTATTGGTGTAGGTCGCGTTGTCGCCTCCCACCTGTTTCAGATTCCAGAATTCATCCTCGAGAGTTTGCAATTCGCTGTCAGGGCAGAACTTCTCCATCATGTGTTCCTTTAGTTTTGACCAGGTCATTCCCAAGGCAACAGCCTCTCCCTTTGCCCGTTTTTCTAGGTTCCACCATGTGAGAGCATGACCTTGGAGGCACCCTGTAGCATGACGGACCATCAGGTCCTCAGGACACTCGCTATGGATGAAAGTACTCTCCATTTCTTCAATCCATGTGAGGAGTGCGGCGGCACCATCGATGCCTTTGAAGTAAGGCGGATTGCAGTTACGAAAGTGCTTGAACGAGCAACGAGGAGTGGTTGCTGGAGCTTGTGGCTGAAGAGAATGAAGTTGGGTTGCAATTGTTGGGATGACGTTTGCTACCTCCTTGGCGATAAGGGCAGCTAGCCTTCGGTTGTTGCGAGCAGCGTATGGGGGTCGTAATGCCATCTACGAGAAACACGCATATGGACTTGTGAGTTATTTGTAAATTGATTATGGAAATAAAGTTTTTAGACATTGTTGGGTAAAATAATTGTAAAACACTTGTTGGGCCATGGTTAGGAGTGTTGGGCACCTTTTGGGCTTTCCATGGTTACTAAATGTGAAACATGTAGCACTTGCGTGGGCCCCCACAAAACTAAGTTTTCACATGTCTTTCCCACTTCTAGGCCCATTAGGGAACTTAATAGTCCAATGAGTTGGCCATTTTGGAGTGTATCCTTTCGGATACGTTTGATAAGGTCAGGTATTTTGATGGCTCAAAAGTAATGTGAATGACGCGCTTTGGCCTATAGGTTTGGGAACTCTCGCCTTTGGTCCCCAGGTAAGCAAACTGGTCCCTCGGTTGATTGGGATGTATACGAATCCTTGCCTAGTCAGGACTTTCGGGCTACCGGCACCTCCCACTTCCAGTTACTACGCGTCCATTACTATGATCCTACCCAACTAGAGTGGATGACTTTGAATTTCCTATGAGCTTTAAGGAATATATATGTATATACATTTTTTTTACCACTTGAATATGTGTGTGATTTTTCAGAGAAAGAGGAGAATATTCACCAGTGTATGCACACATATAAGTGTCAGGAGTAATACGTATGCACTTAAGGGAGCAATTAACACACAAAGGTATTCCTAGGCTTTTCTAAGTGTGAATTGCATGCAGTTGTGTGTGCATTTTATAAACTAGCATACGAGAGGACCCTAGAGGCTATAGACTAGGTCAAGGCAATTAACCTAATTCCCTATAGTCAAGGGCTCTGATACCAATCTGTCACACCCCGGTCCTTGTCGGAATCGATCAAGGCGTGATATATTGTTCAAAGTCTCATGACAACTATGTTATAATATGATTAGATTCAATTAAGTACTAAGTATGCAAACAAGATCCACAACATACAAATACAAATCCAAATACGAACAACATTTATTACATCAAATTTAAATAGTCTTGTGGATTTCTAAGGCATAACCTATTTTTCATCAACTTCATTCTTCAAATCTGCATCATGGGTAAAAACAGGTCAACTACGAGAGTTGGTGAGTAATCTAATTTTAGTAGAGAAAATTGTGAAGTTGAAACATTTATAATTTGAAATTTGTTTTCTTTTGAAGTCGGCAAACAATTGTATTTGAGATAACGGTTTATAAATCAAAAATTGATTAACAAATGATAACGACAACAATAAGTCCTCACCCTATATATACATATGTATATATATATATATATATATATATATATATATATATATATATATATATATATATGTAAATATATATAGGATGGAGCATCTAATCATCATACACACTCAACCACGTGCGATCAATCACCTTAGCGTCCCAAGGCGGGGTGGTCAACCCAATAGCGCTATTATTGTCCATAACGTACCTCAAGAATACGGGCATAGTCATGGAGATTAGACTAAAAATGGTAATGCACTACAAGTACATGTAGCGTAAACAAACAATAGTTATACAATTAATGACTCACGTATAAATGTCCCAACAATGTCTCAATTGTGATAAAACAATAAAATGAAGTTGGAACATATTAGAACCACATGATACACCCCAAAAGTATTGAAAATTATAAAATATGGGGTACATTACTCACATTAGTCCCAAAACGACATGCGTGTGTCGTACGATAGACGGTTCGGGTCAAAATGGCGTAGAACCTAATATAATTAATAGTTTTGGTTTAGGAACTGCTAAACGAGAATAGAGTACTAATACAAATAATTAGACACATATTCTTATATTAGATGAATTAACAATAATTCATTTTGATTAGAATATTAAGGTATTCATTTGTTAAATGAACTTTAAATTGAATTAATTACTTTGCATAATTAATTTATATTTTCAATTTAGGCCAGATTTTAATAATTTCTTATTAAAATAATAACTTGCCCAATTATAATTATTTACAGATTTTAACAATTATTTATATGAAATAATCATTAAAATGCATTTTTACATGCTTAAATACTTAGGAAAATGGTTTTAAATAGTAAACAATATTGAAAAATTATGAAATTATTAGGAAATCATTATTTCATACACTAATAATTACTGTAAAATTTTTATATATTTCTGAACTGTTTTAGTATTTATTTAATACTTTAATGATTAAACAACAACAAAATCAGGGAAAAATAATAAATGATTCCCAAAAATTCTGTAAAATTAACCATTGTTTTATAACATAATATAGAGCCCATTGTATAAGTTTTGGATATTTGTGACTATGGAAAGTATTTTTTATATATTTCATTATTAATTAATGAATAAAATCATAAATAGTAGTAAACAGTAATATAAATGCATGAAACTTCATAAATTATGTTTAATCAATATATAGGTCATCCCAAAATTTTCTCAGAATTTATTGAATGCAAAAAGTATTTTATGTGAATTATTGCCCTACTTTATTGCAATAATTATAGTAATTCAATAAAAATAAGTTATTTTCTGAAAATTTCCAGAACTTCTTATTTTATTGATGGGATTCTGAGAAAAATCAGGTTTATGCATAAAATGAGTTTTAGATAGTTTGGTGGATTTACTTTGTTTCTTGTATGAATTTGAAACTTTTAACAACATACCTTGTTGAATGCTTCAAGAGGGATGAAGATTGGAGTATAATAGATTGTTCTCGGCTGGAATATGAGCATTTCTTGGATAAATTTCGAGATTGAGAGTGAGAGAAAGAATAGAAAAGGTTTAAGTGGTGAAGAGAATAATGTGTTGGGAGAAAAAGGAAAGGAAAGTGGATGGGAGGTGTGAGTGGGAGACCATGGGAATAATCTTTTTGCTTTTGGTGGTCTTTATAATTTCCCACTAACACAAGCATCGTTTACATAATTAATATAAGAGTTTTATAAAATTTAATGTAAAGTTTATAAAAATAGAGTTTTATAAAAGATAGGTTATTATTTGATTATAACAATCTACTTTGATTTGAAGTTTAATTATAGCATTCAAGTTTGATTCTTTTAATTTAATTAGAGCATTATACTTTGATATGATTTTAATATGGTATCATAATTTAATTGGATTATAGTTATAACGTTGTACTATACTATGGTGCTATTAACGTCAATTTATATCGTAGTGTATTGGTTTTGATCCTATTAGCGTCAAGTAATCTTGAGTAGGGTTTATTAAATTTCCAATGTTGTTTAGCACTGTAAAGGCTAAGGAAAATCAAACACACGAATTTTCCAAATGATGTTTTCTCGTTAAAGTAGCGAATTATACAGTTATTACATAATGTAAACCCTAACATACAAGGGTTAAGGGAGTTGATCGGTTTGACTTGTTGACTTAGTTTGACTTTGCCTTGACCGAAATTTGACGGTTGTCACAACATACCCGAGAGTACATTCAAATCCCTCAAACCAAGGCTCTGATACCAACTTGTAACGCTCTAAATTTTCAAACAAATTTTTCATTCTTAAAACCACATAAAACACAATCTCACATTTTTCAAAACCCAATGTATAAGTTGTTCAAAACACAAGACAACAAAATGTTTGATAATAACCCAGAATACTCAAAACAACATAATCTCGAGCTGGTGTGTATAATCAAGCCGACGCTCTCCCGCAATCCTGAGAGCTAGCTGAAACACATTTCACACAACACTGTAAGCACGAAGCTTAGTGAGTTCACCAAAATACCATGCACAAATAATTAACCTCTCATGGCTATATCTCAATAAGGACCCTCCGGTCATGTGTCTCAGTGAGGACCCTCCGGTCTCATAGCTCGGGTCGGAACCTCCAGTCCGGTATCTCAGTGAAGACCCTCCAGTCTCACAATTCGGTTTGGGCCCTCCGACCCTAACTCAATAAAACACATAAATAATATACAACATAAATCACAAAGACAAAGTGCATGATATCACATAACTCAGTATAAGCACATAAGACCCTCCGGTTAGTAACTCAAATAAGACCCTCCGGTCAATAACTCAAATAAGACCCTTTGGTCACACCTATTACCACTCATGTAAGTATAGTGAGAAGACTCACCTCGTAAGCAAATCTAGTATGTCTCGTACTCCACGATTGGTCTAGACTCCGCCTACATGTCATAATCATCTCTAATTAACACTTTATAACAACCACACTAAAAATGTTAAGCTGATCCCTTTCTAACTCCTGGAAAGGGTGAAAGACCATTTTACCCCTCAATGGTCTCCATATCCATAATTTGACCAAACCCTAAACGTCAACGAAAGTCAACACACGAGTCAACAGTGCATGTTGACCCAACTCGTCGAGTGCATCTATGCGACTCGTCGAGTTCCTCCTGTTCTCAGAAAATCGGGAAAACTCCAACTCAACTCGTCGAGTTTGCACGTGTCCAGACTATAGGGGAAAACCCTAACCGACTCGTCGAGTTGGCTCATCAACTCGTCGAGTTCCTTCATGCCATTTTCTCATTCAGACGATTTTAAGCAGAACTAAGGCCCCATACTCTAGATCTAGCCTTCCAAGGCTGAAGTATCATGTAAACCACATAGTATTCGGTTCCATCCGGTAGGGACAAGATCGGAGCGTTGCACAGAGTTTGTTTTAGTGTTTGGAATGCAGCCTCTTGCTTATCTCCCCAGACGAACATTACTCCTTTTTTTGTCAAGGTGGTGAGGGGTTTTGCGATTTTGGAGAAGTTTTGAATGAATCTTCGATAGTAACAGGCGAGTCCTAAAAATTGTCTGATTTCTGTCGGTGTTCTTGGTGCTGCCCAACTTTCAATTGCCTTGATCTTCGAAGGGTCCACATGAATCCCTTCCTTGCTGACTACATGTCCAAGGAAATTAACTTCTCGAATCCAGAATTCACACTTTGAGAATTTCGAGTACAATTTCTCCGCCCTTAGCGTCTCCAGGACTTGAGGTAAATGCTGGCTGTGTTCTTCCTTACTTCGGGAGTAAACTAGTATATCATCGATGAAAACAATCACGAATTTGTCTAAGTAAGGTCGACACACCCGATTCATCAGGTCCATAAACGCTGCGGGTGCATTAGTTAAGCCGAAAGGCATCACAACAAACTCGTAGTGACCAGAGCGCGTTCTGAAAGCTGTCTTGGGAATATCCTCCTCTTGAACTTGTAGTTGATGGTGCCCAGATCTAAGGTCAATTTTCGAGAAGAAACTTGCTCCTTGTAGCTGGTCGAAGAGGTCATCGATTCGAGGAAAAGGGTATCGGTTTTTAATGGTGAGTTTGTTTAGTTCGCGGTAGTCAAAGCACATACGGAACGAACCGTCCTTTTTCTTGACGAACAAAACCAGTGCTCCCCAAGGTGAGAATCTTGGTCTAATGAAACCTTTGCTTAGTAGTTCGTTCAATTGATAGCTCCAGGAATTAAAAGCTGGAAGCTAGGAACTTGGATCAAGGCCAAAAAGAAAAAGAAAAGATTCGTTACCACGTCGTGGTGACATCCACCACGATGTGTCGATTTGAAAAATCCCGATGAACTTCGAAGACTTGCTGATTACGCGATAAACCCAAAGACAACGTCGTGGTGAGAATTAGCATGACCTAGTGAACCGACTTCGAAAATTATAAATAAAATGCATATTTCTCCAAAAATCTAACTTGTGTTGGGAGCTTTAGTCTTTTGAAGGCCAAGGACGTTATTAAAAAGCTTTGAAGTGTAGAGATTGATTAAAATCTCGATTTTGGGAGATTTTGCGGCAATACTTCTCATCTTTACTTATTCTTCTTGTGTTTGATCATGGATTACAAGTGGAATTTTTGTTTTACATATTTGTTTGCTGAAGTTATGGGCTAAATACCCTAACTTTTGTTTAGACTAGATTGCTTGCTTATTTATGAGTTGATTTATGGATTGGATTATGTTAAGTTGATTATTTGTTATGTTAACTTATTAAAGAACCTCTTTATGTTTATCATAACTACTTTTATGTTTATTGCTGAGTTTAATTAAGTTTGTATGACCTATCATTCTTAATTGACTTGAATCTTATGATTTTGTGATTTGCAAAATTGTAGGACTAAGTTTTTTGACCAAAAATATAGGGTTAAAAAGAAAAGTGGGTAAGTGAATGTAAGAGCTCATATATGAAGACCATTCATATATTGAATTGATCTACTTAACCAAATAGATCAATCCATTATAAGTCTCACACAATTCGAACCAAACGCTAGTAAATTTGTTAGTTTATCTGCTTGATCATCGTATGAATGAACTTATTTGCTAAAGGATTAGGTTAGTTAACATTAATCTAGTCATCATAGGAATCGGTAATCAACGAATCATTAATCCATTGCACTTCCACTAAGTCAACCATAAGAGCAAGTATATCGAATCTAAACGAAAGTCTCTCCATTATCTTGATTAAAATCATCCATTGTGTTTCCCGCCTTTTAGTTTTGCTTTGTTTTTCATTAGTTGTTAATTAGTTTCTGTCTAAGATTTACTTTGATTATTTAAGTTTCTAGTCTTGCAAAACTAGAAAAAACTCATTTTTAATTAAATAATAGTTTAGGTAACTTTAGTAGATAAAATTAGCTAGTAATTTTGTTCCCTGTCTTCAATACCCGACTATTTGTGTTATTCTATTTTCGATTAGGTACACTGTCTTAGGCGTAATAGTTAGTTAAATTAGTTGGTTAAAACTAGTACATAAATTATGTATCAAGTTTTTGATGTCGTTGCCGGGGAACGGTCAATTTTTTATTTTTATCTGCTATTTGATTTACCACGTCGTGACAATACTCACCACGACGTGGTCATCAAACAATTAGTTTTTATTTTTCGTTTTTGTTCTTTTTACATTTTACATTCTGTTCTATTGCTGCTGGTATATGACCCACAGATCGAATTTCCCATTGACACCACCGTTTGAAGATCCGGAGTCAGCGTTCCATAAAATGAAAGGCAAACTTGTTGGAGAATCAAGCAAAGAACAAGAAGACGAAGGCAAGTTTGAAGGCTTTGAAAAGACACCTAACAAAAAGGAAGCTGGTTACGAGCCCGAAACAGAATCAGAAAAAGAAAGTGAATCCGAAAGTGAGCCCGATAACAACATGGCGGACATTGCCGACATGAAGATGGAGGCGTACAAGAGATGCGTGAAGATACCGAGTCGGGTCTTGTGTAACCCACAATTCCCGACACAGCTAGCTTCGAGTTAAAAGGACACATACTTGCTCAGTTAAAAGACCTACCATTCTATGGGAAGGATCACGAGGATGTTTACAAGCACATTGATGAGGTCAATGATATCACAAATTACTTCAAGATACCAAACATACCACGCGATACGGTGTTACTAAGAATGCTCCCTGTTACTCTTAAGGGTGTTGCAAAGGACTGGCTAAAAGCACTTCCACCCGGGCACGATAACAACATGGGCACAAATGCGTTAAAAATTCATACAACAATTTTGCACACCATCGAAGGTTTTAAAATTGAAGAAGGACATTGCAAATTTCGAACAAAACGTGGGAGAATAATTATACGAGGCATGGGAGCAGTATAAGGGATTACTTCGAAATTTTCCTCAAAACGATCTAAATGTGCAACAAGAAGTAGCAATCTTTTACAATGGGGATAACGTGACGACTAGGCAACTCCTTGATTCTCAAGGGCCACTCACAAAGAAAGCATTGGCCGTAATCAAGGAGTTAATCAAAGAATTCTCCAAACACTCAAGAGAACACAGCAACCCTCGACAAGATGTAGCAAGGGGAATGATGAATGCAAATTCAAATGACATGGCGACAATTTTAGCAATGTTGCATAACATGGATCGAAGAATGACAAAAATGGATCAAACCAGCCAATAAATACAAGTGGGGTGTGAAAATTGTAGTGGACCGAATTTGTAACGCTCTAAATTTTCAAACAAAATTTTCATTTTTAAAACCACATAAAAGACAATCTCACATTTCTCAAAACCCAATGTATAAGTTGTTCAAAACACAAGACAACAAAATGTTTGATAATAACCCAGAATCCTCAAAACAACATAATCTCGAGCTGGTGTGTATAATCAAGCCGACGCTTTCCCGCAATCCTGAGAGCTACCTGAGACACATTTCATACAACACTGTAAGCACGAAGGTTAGTGAGTTCCCCAACATGCACAAATAATTAGCCTCTCATGGCTATATCTCAATAAGGACCCTCTAGTCATGTGTCTCAGTGAGGACCTTCCGGTCTCACAGCTCGGGTCGGACCCTCCAGTCGGGTATCTCAGTGAAGACCCTCCGGTCTCACAACTCGGTTTGGGCCCTCCGGCCCTAACTCAATAAAGCATAGAAATAATATACAACATAAATCATAAAGACAAAGTGTATGATATCACATAACTCAGTATAAACACATAAGACCCTCCGGTCAGTAATTCAAATAAGACCCTCTGGTCAATAACTCAAATAAGACCCTCTGGTCACACAGTATTACCACTCAGGTAAGTATAGTGGAAAGACTCACCTCGTAAGCAAAGCAAGTATGTCCCGTACTCCATGATCGTTTTAGACTCCGCCTACATGCCATAATCATATCTAATTAACACTTTATAACAACCACACTAAAGATGTTAAGCTAATCCCTTTTCTAACTCCCGGAAAGGGTGAAAGACCATTTTACCCCTCCATGGTCTCCATATCCATAATTTGACCAAACCCTAAATGTCAATGGAAGTCAACACATGAGTCAACAGTCCATGTTGACCCAACTCATCGAGTGCATCTATGCGACTCATCGAGTTCCTCCTGTTCTCAGAAAATCAGGAATACTCCAACTCAACTCGCCGAGTTGTCTCATCAACTTGTCGAGTTTTCACGTGTCCAGACTATAGGGGAAAACCCTAACTGACTCGTCGAGTTGGCTCATCAACTCGTTGAGTTCCTTCAGGCCATTTTCTCATTCAGACGATTTTAAGCATAACTAAGGCCCCATACTCTAGATCTAGCCTTCTAAGGCTAAAGTATCACGTAAAGCTGCAAGCTTTACGTCCATGCATGACACCTAGGGCTCAAAATGCCAAAACAAAGCTCTATAGAGGGTTTAATGTATGAAAATTGGCCAATAGCTTGATAAAGCTTGAATCTTTAGGCCCAAGGGACCTGATACTATCTAGATCTGAAGCTTCAACCTCATGTCATGCTCAAACGACTTAAAGACTCAAAGAGGAGATGGAAATGGCCACAAACTCCTAAGTGAAGAGATCTAACCAAACAATGATCAAGGTGATAGCTTTTTACCTCCAAATAGCAGCTAGCACTAAAAGAACACTGGATCCAAGGGCTTCTTCTCGTTCCAAGCCTTTTGCTCTTCTATCTCCTTCCAAGAATGCACAAAATCACACACTTTTAGTCCATCTCTCTCTCTCACACACACATACAAATGATACCAGCTCGTTTAGGGTTTCTCTCAGGGTGCTAGAGTGATAAGGGAGGCGGAATGAAAGGCTTAAGGTCCTTTAAATAGGGCACAAACCCTGAAAAATAGGGTTTTCACACTCAGCTTCTACTTGTCGAGTTGGGGTCCTCTAACTCGTCGAGTAGACTCTAAAAATCACACGGGTATCTCAATCTCTACTCGGCGAGTTGGGGACTCCAACTCGTCGAGTTGCCCTGACAAAATGAATATAATATAAATAAATATTATACCTAGGAGTCTGGATGTTACAATTCTCCCCCACTAGAATCAGTCTTCGCCCACGAAGTCATTCTCCGGAAACAACTATGGGTACTGCTTACGCATCTCGGACTACGGCTACCAAGTCCAGTCGGATCCCTTCCGATGCTGCCACTGATCCTGAACCAAAGGCACCTCTTTATTCCTCAAAACCTTCATCTTCTTATCTAAAATTGCCACCGACTTCTCAATGTAGTTCAGGTGACCATCAAACTGAATTTCCTCTAAAGGGACCACTTCCGTCTCGTCGGCTACATACTTCCTCAACTGGGACACATGGAAGGTGTTATGAATCTGACTCAACTCTGCAGGCAGCTCTAACCGATAAGCTACCTTACCCACTCGAGCGATCATTCTGAAAGGACCAATGTATCTAGGGCCCAGCTTGCCCCGCTTCCTAAATCAGATCACCCCTTTCCATGGGGACACCTTCAGAAGGACATAATCTCCGACCTGGAACTCTAGCTCTGAACGTCGCCGGTCTGCGTAACTCTTCTGATGACTCTGGGCCGTCAGTAACCTCTGTCTGACCTGTTGGATCTGCTCTGTTATCTTGAGCACTATCTAAGTGCTCCCCATCACTCTCTGTCCTACCTCTCCCCAACATATGGGAGTCCGACACCTCTTCCCGTATAAAAGCTCAAAGGGAGGCATACCGATACTGGAGTGATGGCTGTTGTTGTACGAAATCTCAGCCAAGGGCAAGTAAGTGTCCCAAATTCCACCGAAGTCCATAACACATGCATGAAGCATGTCTTGGAGAGTCTGAATCGTCCGCTCGCTCTTCCCGCCAGTCTGTGGGTGGTAAGCGGTGATGAAATGCAACCGGGTACCCAACTCCTCATGAAATTTCTCCCAGAACCTGGAAGTAAAATGCACATCCCGATCTGACACTATCGATGTTGGCACCCCATGCCGTGCCACCACCTCTCGAACGTAGATCTCGGTCAATTTTTCCGCAGAAGAGCTCTCACTTATAGCCAAGAAGTGAGCACTCTTCGTCAACCGATCTACAATCACCCATATCGCATCGACACCTCGCGCAGTCCTCGGTAACTTGGTAATAAAATCCATGGAAATATGCTCCCACTTCCATAGAGGAACCTCTAAAGGCTGCAACTTGCCATGAGGACGCTGGTGTTCTGCATTGGCCTTGCGGAAGGTCAAACACCTCTCGATTATCCATGTCACATTTCTTTTCAAACAGGGCCACCAATAATCCCTTATCAAGTCCAAATACATCTTAGTGGCCCCAGGGTGAATGGAAAAACTCGACTTATGGGCCTCCTCCATCAAAATCTGTCGAGCTCCACCCAAATATGGCACCCAAATCCGCCCACATAAGGTCATAAGCCCACGACTATCAATCTCAAACTCAGAAATCTGCCTGATCACCCGCTCTCTCTTACGGTTCTCTGGTCTCATGGCCACCGCTTGGGCCTCTCGGATGGTATCTAAGACTGCAGTCATCACCCTCATCCCCATGCACATGTCTCGGATCGGAGCCCTCGCTACTCTACGAATCAGGGCATCGACTACCATATTAGCCTTGCCATGATGATACAGAATCTCACAGCCATAGTCTTTCACTACATCTAACCACCTCCTCTGTCTCATATTCAGGTTGGGCTGATCCATAAGGTTCTTCAGGCTCTAATGGTCCGTGTATATGGTACATCGGACACCGTAAAGACAGTGACACCAAATCTTGAGGGCAAATACCACCGCCCCCAGCTCCAAATCATGGGTGAGATATCTCGTCTTGTGAGGCTTCAGCTACCTCAATGGATATGCTATCATGTTCCCCCTTTGCATCAACACACACCCAACCCTGAAATGGATGCATCACAGTAGACTATGAAGTCCTCAACTCCCTCCGTAAGGGCTAACACTGGAGCTTCGCACAATCTCTGGCGAAGAGTCTCGAATGAAGCCTGCTACTCGAGTCCCCAGGAAAAAAGTAACACCCTTCCTGGTCAATCTGGTGAGAGGAACGACAATCTTGGAGAAATCTATGATAAACCTCCGATAGTAACCCACCAGACCCAAAAAACTCCTGATCTCGGATGGGGATCTTGGCACCTCCCATCGCATAACTGCCTCAATCTTGGCCGAGTCAACCAAAATCCCATTTTGGTTAACGAAGTGTCCCAAGAACTGGACCTCTTGTAACCAGAAATCACACTTGGAGAATTTTGCATAAAGCCTCTCCATCCTCAAAACTCCAAGAATCTCCCGAAGATGCTCCTCATGTTGTTCTATAAACCTCGAGTACACCAAAATGTCGTCGATAAACACGATCACCGAACGATCCAACATGGGCCTGCACACCTGGTTCATTAGGTCCATGAGGTCCATGAATGCTGACGGTGCATTGGTGAGCCAGAAAGGCATCACCACAAACTCGTAATGCCCATAACGAGTTCGGAAAGCTGTCTTCTGAATATCCTCCTCACAGACCCTCATCTAATATACCCAGATCTCAAATCAATCTTGGGAAACCAAGACGCCCCCGTGCAACTGATCAAACAAATCGTCGATCATCAGTAGTGGATAACGGTTTGATGACCGTCAGCTTGTTCAACTCTCGGTAATCGATGCACATCCGGTGTGAACCATCCTTTTTCTTGACAAAAAGGATCGACACTCCCTACGGTGAGCTACTCGGTCTAATAAAACCCTTCCCCAGCAGCTCCTGGAGCTGCGAGGATAACTCATGCATCTCAGGAGGCGCAAGGCGATAGCGTGCCTTGGCGATAGGCACCGCACCCGGAATCAGATCGGTCCGGAAATCCACCTGCCTCTCAGGAGGCACACCCGAAAATTCCTTGGGGAAAACATCCAGGAACTCACATAGTACTGGAACATCGGAAATAGAACTCGACCTCTCAGTGGTAACTCGCATATCCATCACACACGCTAAAAACCCCATGCATCCCTGCTGTAAACTCTGCCTCGCCGTGGCGGTAGAACAGAAAGCTGATCTTGATCTAGTTCCCTCGCCGTACATAGTGAGTACTCCCCCACTAGGGTCTCGTATGCTTACCATCTGACGCTCACAGTCAATCACGGCTCCAAACCGGCTCAACTAATCCATGCCCACTATGACAAAGACATCACCCATCGCTATCGGTACTAAATCTATTGGAAACTCCACACCTAAAATCACTAAAACACATCCCCGGACTACATCAGTGGCAAAACCGCATGCTCACCGACTATAGAAACCCTCAGTGGTCGACTCAACGCCTCGCGTCTAACACTAATTTGACGACTAAAGGATAAAGACACGAAATATCGACTCGCACCCGAGTCAAATAAAACACCAAGGCAGACACAGATCTTATAAGAAAAGTACCTATATGCAACACATAATAAGCATAACAAATCTCAAAATAACATAAATACGGAGATACGTACCAGCAACAGCATCAGGCGTTGCACGGACCTCCTCCGCAGTCAGCTGGAATGCTCTCCCACGAGCTCTAGGAGCCTCGGCCTTCCCCGGCCGACCATTAGTAACATGTAAAGCAGCAGGAGCAGAAGCCTGGACTGATTACTGGGTGAGCTGAGGACACTCGGCCTTCCGATGATCCGTCTGGTTGCAATGAAAGCAAACATAAAATCCCTTGGGGAAGTCCCTCGCGATATGCCCCTCCTTGCCACATTTGTGGCAAATCCCTATTCGGCAAGATCCTTCGTGGCTCTTGCCGAACTTGCCACGTGTGCGGCCGTTCTGGCCTCCTGCTCTCGAATCAGTGGGCTTAGCCCGCTTTGTTGCCGGCTGCAACTGCACTGGTCTCCTGTCTCTCCCCTGAGACTCTCCTTCGTCTCTAGTCTGAATCTCTAGCTCAATCTCTCTCCTCCTGGTATTGGTCTGCAACTCAGCCAATGTCTGATATGATGAGTTCGCCACGAAGTCCCGAATACTTCTCCTCAATATGCTCAAATACCGGCTCACACGTGCCTGCTCAGTAGACACGTTCTCAGGGTAGAATAAAGCCCTCTCATGAAAAATCCTCGTAATCTTTGTCACTGATTATGTCTTCTGCTTGAGAGTTAGAAACTCCTGTGCCAAATGTTCTTTCTACACCTGGGGAACATACTCATTTCTGAACAACTTGGTAAACCTCTCCCAAGTAACTGTAACATGATCTGTAGGAGTAAAATCAGTCGTCGCGAACTTCCACCAGTCCTTCGCTCCCAAGCGAAGCTGGTTCAGGAATCGGGTCCTGTGTCTCGTCAAAATCTGGTGGCTTCATGTTGCTGAACTCCCGAAACAACAATGAGTCACATCCCTATGGCCTTGCAGCAGCTACGGCTGCGGTGGTTGCGGCAACAACAGCCTCCGTGACAGCAGCGTATCGCTCATCAAATGTCTCAATCAGCATGGTCTTAATAGACCCGAACATCTCTGGTATGGGCTCTCTAATAGTTGCAGCCACCTCCTCATGAATGATCATGCGAATCTCCTCGTCACTAATACCACTGCCCCCGGGGTTGTTGCGGGTAATCACCATAGTGTCTATGAAACACAAACACGAAAATCATCAGAGTCTAGCTCAAGCACTCACGCCATTACCCACCCCTACATGCTCCGTAGTATCCTAAGGTTCTTACTTGGGTCGCATACAAATCCGATGCTTTCAGTAGTACGAGCCCAATACTACCTTCAACACCAACCTGTAGTCGTCCCAAGTCCTCCTCCTAGGATCCTAATTCACAAGCACTCGATCCCTCACGGATATCAAACTACTCTGTCGGTAGATTCCTCAATGCTTATCTAGATATTTGTGTCCTAGATTACTCAAAACTCTCTCCAAAAGATTCCTGCTATGTATCCCTACTCAACACACACACACAGAGCAAATAGCAGATAATATCAATCAATATCATTTCCTAGGCTAAGGCATCATGAATCAGGAAACTCTAGCTCTAAATTCCTGAAATACCTAGCCTATCCTCTAGCATGCAGCTCTAATATCTCATAAGTATCTCATAATATAAAAAAGTAGTGGTATTTTAGGAAATCACCGTTCGGGCTCTGGCTGATTGTACACACTACTTCATTCTCGTTTTCTCTTAAAAGCTCTTACTCGTTTTAGAAAAATCATTTCCTTTAGAAAGTTTTCTTAAATCCTCAGTTTGAGTCCAGACATACCCGAGAGTACATTCAAATCCCTCAAACCAAGGCTCTGATACCAACTTGTAACGCTCTAAATTTTCAGACAAAATTTTCATTTTTAAAACCACGTAAAACACAATCTCACATTTCTCAAAACCCAATGTATAAGTTGTTCAAAACACAAGACAACAAAATGTTTGATAATAACCCAGAATCCTCAAAACAACATAATCTCGAGCTGGTGTGTATAATCAAGCCGACGCTCTCCCGCAATCCTGAGAGCTACCTGAAACACATTTCACACAACACTGTAAGCACGAAGCTTAGTGAGTTCACCAAAATACCATGCACAAATAATTAGCCTCTCATGGCTATATCTCAATAAGGACCCTCCGGTCATGTGTCTCAGTGAGGACCCTCCGGTCTCATAGGTCGGGTCGGACCCTCTAGTCCGGTATCTCAGTGAAGACCCTCCAGTCTCACAATTCGGTTTGGGCCCTCCGACCCTAACTCAATAAAACACATAAATAATCTACAATATAAATCACAAAGACAAAGTGCATGATATCACATAACTCAGTATAAGCACATAAGACCCTCCGGTCAGTAAATCAAATAAGACCCTCCGGTGAATAACTCAAATAAGACCCTCTGGTCACACCTATTACCACTCATGTAAGTATAGTGAGAAGACTCACCTCTTAAGCAAATCAAGTATGTCTCGTACTCCACGATCGGTGTAGACTCCGCCTACATGTCACAATCATCTCTAATTAACACTTTATCACAACCACACTAAAAATGTTAAGCTAATCCCTTTCTAACTCCTGGAAAGGGTGAAAGACCATTTTACCCCTCAATGGTCTCCATATCCATAATTTGACCAAACCCTAAACGTCAACGGAAGTCAACACACGAGTCAACAGTTCATGTTGACCCAACTCGTCGAGTGCATCTATGCGACTCGTCGAGTTCCTCCTGTTCTCAGAAAATTGGGAAAACTCCAACTCAACTCGTCGAGTTGTCTCATCAACTTGTCGAGTTTGCACGTGTCCAGACTATAGGGGAAAACCCTAACCGACTCGTCGAGTTGGCTCATCAACTCGTCGAGTTCCTTCAGGCCATTTTCTTATTCAGACGATTTTAAGCAGAACTAAGGCCCCATACTCTAGATCTAGCCTTCCAAGGCTGAAGTATCATGTAAAGCTGCAAGCTTTACGTCCATGCTTGGAACCTAGGGCTCAAAATGCCAAAACAAAGCGCTATTGAGGGTTTAATGTATGAAACTTGGCTAATAGCTTGATAAAGCTTGAATCATTAGGCCCAATGGATCTCATACTATCTAGATCTGAAGTTTTAACCTCATGTCATGCTCAAACGACTTAAAGATGGAAATGACCACAAACTCCCTAGTGAAGAGATCTAACCAAACAATGATCAAGGTGATAGATTTTTACCTCCAGATAGCAGCTAACACTGAAAGAACACTGGATCCAAGGGTTTCTTCTCGTTTCAAGCCTTTTTCTCTTCTATCTCCTTCCAAGAATGCACCAAATCACACACTTTTAGCCTCTCTCTCTCTCTCACACACACACATAGATGACACCAGCTCATTTAGGGTTTGTATCAGGGTGCTAAGTGATAAGGGAGGTGGAATGAAAGGCTTAAGGTCTATTAAATAGGGCACAAACCCTGAAAATTAGGATTTTCACACTCAGCTCCTACTCGTCAAGTTGGGGTCCTCCAACTCGTCGAGTAGGCTCTAAAAATCATGTGGGTATCTCCATCTCTACTCGGCGAGTTGGGGCCTCCAACTCATCGAGTTGCCTTGAAAAAATGAATATAATATAATTTAATATTATACTTAGGAGTGGGGATGTTACAGAATTTAACCAAAGATTGTGATCTAGATGAAAATGGAAACCGAAAGGCCCAAGCTTGCTATTCGAGCGGTGATCGTTATGACGAAGACTGGAGAAAGCCCAAAAATAAGTGGTTACCTTATGATGAATACAAGAAATCCAAAGAAGACAAATATGAACAAAAAGGAAGAGGCTTCTATTAAAAACAGGAACCGGCTCCCGAGAAGAAACCCGGTTTCGAAGCAATGCGTGCTCGCTTTGCTGCCGCAGCAGAAAAGAGACATGACAATACCGAAGTAGTACTCAGAAATCTGCAAGCTGCAAACAAGAATATCAAAAAACAAATTGGGCAACTCTCGAAGCAATTCAACGAAAGATTACCGGGCACACTACCAGGAAACACCAAATAAAACCCAAGAGGAGCCCACATCCAGGCCATAATGACTAGAAGTGGAAAAATTGTTACCCATTTGACTCCTATGACTAACAATAAGCTGGATGTCGTGTTGGTAGAGTAAGAGGCAAGTCAAGAAAAAGCCACTGATCAGTCACCACGACGTGGTAAAGACACCACGACGTGGCAATCGTCCGAAGATAAATATAAAGAACTCGTTAAGCCATACTATCCACCGCTACCATTTTTAAGCTGAGCAAAGCATGACAGACAGGTCGAAGACTACCAAAAGTTCCTAGAGCACATTAAATCCCTTCAAATCAATATCTCATTCATTGAAGCCTTGTCTCAAATTCCAAAATATGCAAAGTTTCTAAAGGATCTTCTAACAAACCGAAAGAAGATGGGGGAGGTGTTTAAAGTTGTATTGAACGAAACCTGCTCTGCCGCCATGTTAAACATGTTGCCAAAGAAGATGGGTGATCCAGGGAGTTTAACACTTGCATGCCAATTCAGAAATTTAGCCACAAGCTACGCTCTAGCCCATTCGGGGGCAAGTGTTAACTTAATACCATATTCATTTTTCAAGAAGCTTGATCTCCCGGAACCAAGACCAATTCACATGGTCATTCACTTAGCAAACAAAACGATGACCTTTCCAAGAGGGATTTGTGAAGATTTATTAGGTAAAATTGACAAGTTTTTTTTTCCTGCATATTTCATCGTTCTAGATATAGAGGAAGACGACCAAGTGCCATTTATTCTTGGAAGGCCCTTTTTGAGCACCGCCCGAGCTTTGGTGGACATAAGAAAGTCCAAACTCACTCTTCGATTTGGAGAAGAAACCGTAACTTATAGGGTTAATAGAGAGATAAAACATTCAATAATAAGTGATGACATGGCTTTTTCGGTAGATGTTTTCGATGAAATTTTGGAAAAAGAATTAGAGGGTTGGAAAGAGAATGAAGCTGAAGGATAAATGGTTCTACAAGAAGGAGATTTTGATGTTGCACATGATTTGCAAGAACTGGAGAAGCTACTAGAAGAAAGTGAGTACAATGAACTGAAAAAGGCCATTAAAGACCCACCACGATGTGGTAATAACATCACCACGCCATGGCAATCCAATTTCGTTCGATCTGACGAGCAGAATTGCGACACCACGACGTGGAAAGATGCCCACGTAGTGGCTACTAAACAAAAAGAAAAAAATCGAATTGAAGTTTTGCCTGAACATATTGAGTATGCATTCTTAGAAGAAAATGAGCAAAAGCTAGTCGTTATAGCAGCCGATCTCACACCAAAGGAGAAGGAAAGCTTAGTTGGAGTACTCAAGAAACGCAAAAACGCTATTGCTTGGAAGATCACAGATATTAAGGGAATTAGCCCCTCATATTATTCACATAATATTAATTTGGAAGAAGGAGCTAAACCAGTGGTGCAACGTTAAAGAAGATTAAACTCGAACATGCAAGAAGTAGTCAAGAAGGAGGTCATTAAGCTTTTGGATGCCGAAATTATTTACTCGATCTCGGATATCCAATGGGTAAGTCTGGAGCACGTGGTACCCAAGAAAGGAGGTATGCCGGTGGTGACAAACGAAGAGAACGAGCTTATTCCTACAAGAATGATAACGAGTTGGTAAGTGTGCATCGATTATCGCAAGTTAAACGATGCCATTTGCAAAGACCACTTTCCTTTGCCCTTTATTGATCAAATCCTCGAAAGATTATCCGGTCACCTTTATTACTATTTTCTAGATGGTTTTTCAGGATATTTTCAGATTCCTATTGATCCTCAAGACCAAGAAAAAACCACATTCACTTGCCCTAGTGGGACCTTTTCTTCTCGTCGAATATCATTTAGATTATGCAACGCACCTGCCACCTTCCAAAGATGCATGATGGCCATCTTCCATGACACGGTTGAGAAGTTCATGGAAGTCTTCATGGACGTTTTTTCTATTTTTGGGTCTTATTTTGATGATTGTTTATCTAACCTCGACTTGATGCTTGCTAGGTGTGAAAAGACCAACTTGGTCCTAAATTGGGAGAACTGTCATTTCATGCTAAAAGAAGGAATTGTATTGGGCCATAAAGTTTCCAAATCAGGGATAGAAGTAGACCGTCCAAAGGTCGACGCCATAGCTAAATTATCACCTCCAACAAACATGAAAGGGGTTAGAAATTTTCTCGGCCATGTAGGATTTTACCACCGGTTCATAAAAGATTTTTCAAAAATAACTAGGCCATTAACTCAACTTCGTTTAAACGACACCACATTCAATTTTTCAAAGGAATGTCTTGAAGATTTGAAATATTAAAAGAAAAATTAACAAATATTCCGTTCATGATTGCCTCGAAATGGAACCTCCCATTTAAGCTCATGTGCGATGCTAATGATTTTGCTGTAGGAGCAGTCCTTGGACAAAGGCTTGATAAGCACTTTCAACCCATATATTATGCAAGAAAAACACTAAACCCGACAGAAAACTACAACACCACTGGAAAAGAACTTTTGACCGTTGTTTACGCATTTGATAAATTCTGCCCTTATTTAGTGTTGTCTAAAACTATTGTTTTTTACTGACCATTATGCTCTTAAGTATTTATTTGCTAAGCAGGATGCTAAGCCAAGATTGATTCGATGGGTACTCCTCTTGCAAGAATTTAACATCGAGATTAGGGACAAAAAGGGTATGGAAAATGTGGTGGCTGATCACCTCTCGAGATTGGAAAAACCGGAATTGGAAGAATTGGAAGAAAACAAGATTGGACACGACTTTCTCGAAGAATATCTAATGGTGATCGCTGTAACATCCGATTTTCCAGGTATATTAATTTAAGCATTTTTATGAGGATCTTGGGTGGAATCGACGAGTTGGTGCCCCAACTCGTCGAGTGGGATCGCGGTTTGGTGAAGTGTTTAATGAATGGACTCGACGAGTCGGGTATCTGACTCGCCGAGTCAGCACTGCTGAGGAAAACCCTAATTGCTCGGGTTTGTGGCCTCTTTAAAGGCTCTTATGGACATCATTTGCGGCCACACTTTCCCTTGAGAGACCCTAATCGATCCAGAGAGCTTAGAAACAGAGTGGGAGCTAATTTCTTCATTTTAGTGCATTCTTGCAAGGAAGAAGGAGAGGGTTCAAGCTTAGCTGTCTAGAGGGGCTCAGATCTTTCTCTATTTCATTCAGGGCTGTTGTTGGAGGTATGAATCTATACCTGTTTTCGTATGTTTAGTAGATCTCTTAAAGTTAGGGTCTCTTTACCCTCTTTTAAGTTGAGTTATGAAATATGTGAAGTCCCTTTGAGGCTTAGACATCAGATATGGACCTTGAGAGGTCCAGAGAGCCCCAAGAACCCAGCTTTATGCAGCCACATAAGAATATTGAGCTTAAGACACCATTATTGAGGGTTATTTTGGCAAATAGAGCTAGATGAGTGATGCATGGTCATAAAGGTCGAACCTTTACATGATTAATGGGCCTTTAGTGCATAGATATCAAGTTTGGGAAAGTATCTTGCTCTAAATCGACTGAATGCAAAAGAGTCTTAATAGACTCGCTGAGTCGAGCCGCTGACTCGGCGAGTAGCCCAGGGTTGTGTCCCGATGAACTGAGTCAGATGGTGACCCGTCGAGTTAGGGGTTAGCTCGTCAAGTTGGAGCTTGCTGGGGTTGCCATGAATCGATTGGACTCGACGAGTCCCCCGAGTGCACTCGACGAGTCTGGTCAAGGTTGGACCGTTGACTGGAGTTGACTTTAGTTGACTTTAGAGTTTGGTCAAAATGAGTGAAAGAGGTCAGGGAAGGGTAGAATGGTCTTCTACCCACTTTTCAGAGATAAGAGTAGAATATTAATTAGAAATATTAATTTGTGATAGGCGGAGGCTAGGCCGAGGATTTCGGGCACGAGACTTTTACTAGCTATCTTACGAGGTGAGTCTTCTCACTATACCTTACCTAGAGTGGTAGTTATGTGTAACCGGAAGGTCTTATGCGTTTATAAGTGTTATGTGGTATATGTGATATGTATATGTTTGCATGGTTTGGACCGGAAGGTCAACAGGCTTTGGACTGGAAGGTCAACATGGTTGGGACCGGAAGGTCATCATGGGTAGGACCAGAAGGTCTACCAGATGTGTGGGACCGGAGGGTCCCATTGAGACACATTGACCGTAAGGTCTCGTAGGGTTATAGCCTCGAGTGGCTAATTATATGTGTGTGTGGTATTTTGGGGAACTCACTAAGCATTCGTGCTTACCGTGTTATGTGTTATGTGTTTCAGGTACCTCAGAGGATCGCGGGAAGGCACCGACGTGATTGTACACACACCTTTGTTATGGAGCTATGTTTGTGGATCCTGGATTTGAATAATTGTTTTGAAAACTTGTTGATTGATTTTGAGAATTAATGATGAGACATATGTTTTATGTGAATTAAAAATGAAAAATTTGGGTTGAAAATTTACGGTGTTACAAGTTGGTATCAGAGCCTTGGTTTGAGGGATTCGGATACACATTCGGGTATATCTGGACTCAAACCGAGGATTTGAGAAAAGTTTTCTAAAAGAAACAATTTTTATAAAAAGAGTAAAAGATTTCCAGAAAAGCGGAGAGGATCAGTGTGTACAATCAGCCAGCGCCCGAACGGTGATTTCCCAAAATACCCTTACTTCATGTGTTACGAACTGTTATGAGATATGTTATGCATGCTAGAGAGTAGGCTAAGTATTTCATAATTTAGGACTAGAGTGGCCTGATTTGTGATGCCTTAGCCTAGAGGTTTGCTATCTGAGATTTGCTTGAGTGCAAATAGGGAGCAGGAATGAGTTCATGATAGATCTTCTATGATAGTAGTCGATGTATGATGAGATATAGAGTACTTGTGAGGTAGGATCCTAGGGGAGGACTTGGGAGGAACAGAGATGCGGTGTGGAAGGTAGTATTGGGCCTGTACTATTGGGAAACACCGGATTAGTGATCAGCCCAAGTAAGCATCCTTAGTGTACTAGAGGACAAGTAGGAACGAGTGATCGAGTGTGAATAATCTCGGTCGAGTCTCTAATTATTTATGTTGTGTTTCAGAGACATCATGGTGGGTATGCGCCACAACCTAGGAGGCAGTGGTACCAGCGGCACCAGTGATGAGGAGATTCGTAGGTTGATTCATGAGGAGGTGGCCGCAGCCATTCGAGCTGAGATACCAGAGATGTTTGGGTCTATCAAGACCACGTTGATTGAGACATTTGACGAGCGATATGCTGCTCTTACTGAGGCTGCTGTTGCTGCAGCCACTGCAGCCGTCGCTGCTGCTAGGCCACAGGGAGGTGACTCATTGCTGTACCGGGAGTTCAGCAACACGAAGCCACCAGAGTTTGACGGGACTCAGGATCCGATAGCCGCGATGAGATGGATCTCTAACATTGAGGGATGCTTCTACACATGTTCTTGTCCGGAGCATCTGTGTAACATCCTGTTCCAGATTGCTTTGTGATTTAGGGCCCATGGGCCTTAGTCCGAGTATTAGAAGGATTTGAGGCTCTGAAGGATAAAGGTTTAGGACTTGTTGGGATATGGGTAAGGTAGGTTGTGTGATAAAAGAGTTCGGTTTGTGCTTTAGAGCCAAATGTATTGTTAAAGGCGCTGGTACGGTCTTTTCATTAATTTTGGATCTGAGTTAGAGTGGGCTTCAGGAGGAATAAAGTTGATAGAAGCGTAGGGTTTCTCGTTACCATTTTGGATATAAAGTTCGTCGAAAACGGACATCGGGTGAGGAAGATATGACGCTTGGAAGTTTTTGGCATAAATGGTCCCTAAAGGAGAAAAGTTGGCACGGAAGGCCATCCATGTGAAATGGAAGTGCGTGGGTACGCCCAGCGTAAGGCGGGGTTACGCCCAACGTATAAGGGAAATGGTCGCGGGTGCTCCTTGGCGTACGCCCAGCGTACGTCCAGAGTCCAGAAACCCTAAATTTAGGGTGTGCCACTATTTATAGAACATTATAGTCCAAACCCTAGCCTCCATGTTTGTTCCCTAACCTCAGAGAAGCCCTGGAATGTCTCATATCTTCAACCTTGGGTTATTTGGTCTTCAAGAGGGTTATTTTGGTGATGTAAGCTTGAGTTTTTCAAAAGATGAAGTTGGCAAGGAAGAACATGGGAGTTTGGAGCTCATAGATCTAGAATATCATCATCATTTGGAGCTCTTCTGAGGTATAAAGTTCATACCTTTACTTAAGAATGCATAGATCTTGTGTAGTGAAGTTTTGGAGTTGTTTTGGTCCCAAGTTTGGACCTTTATGTTGGAATCTCGTTTTCGAGTTCAGGGTTGCCACCCTCAGAGCTAAAAGGGTCCCATAAGCAGTAAAGTTCCAATCTTGATGGTCCTAATGAGTTCATGCATGATAGCTAGCCCTTGTTATGGAGGTATGTTGTTGCCTTTTGAGTTTGAGCTTATTTGGTGGATTGCAAGTCACCAAGATTCTGAATTTAAGGACTAAGAGGATAATAAGGACCTAGATCCGAATTTGTAGCCTTTGGAATGAAGTAATAAGCACTTAATGGAAAAGAGCTTAACAGGAAGGTTACGCTGAGCGTACGTGCAGGTACGCCCAGCGTACTTGCCATCGAGTCGGTACGCTTAGCGTACATAGGTTTACGCCCCGCGTAACTTGTCTGTGTTGGACTTTGTGTTTTAGGCCATGCTTTGGGCCAGGCTTTGGGCTGTTGGGCCATCAATAGTCTGAAGTTATGGGCCTAGGATATATTTGGGCTTGGGGTGAGGCCCGTTGGAGGGAGTGGGCCCAGTTTAGCAAAGTGGGCCTTTAGTGTGCTTGGGGAGTTTATCTAATGTTGGGCCTGTCATTTAGATTGAGAATTGGGCCTTGGAGGGCCCAATGGGTTTTAAGTCATTAATGGGCTGGTCAGCGGGCTACCTTTAGACCTAAAGAGTGAGAGTTGGACTTAGTTCCTAATTAGGATAATTGTGGGCTTTGACATAGAGTTAGAGGACAGTATATAGCAGCAGCGTTGCTAGAGGTTGTTCATCATACGAGGTGAGTCTACTCACCATACCTTACGTAGAGTGGTAATTATGGGTGATTGGAAGGTCTTATGTGCTATGACGAGTATGTGATATATGTTTTTATGTGATATGTATATGTTATGTATGTTATGAGTGGCATGGTATGGACCGGAAGGTCAACAGGGTATGGACCGAAAGGTCAGCAGTGTATGGACCGGAAGGTCAACATGGTATTGATGGGTTTTGAGCATTCTAACACTTCCTAAGTGTACATGCAACCCTAATAACCTTGGATCTATGTTTGTCTAATAATCATGCAAAGTTGAATTCCAAGGTTATATTCCTATCTAGCATACATGGGGAACATTTTTAACTTGAATGAAAGATAGAATAACTTACCTTGTTGTTGATTATGATCCTTGAAACCTTGTGAGCGTAGCACCCCAAGTGTGATGCCTCAAATGCTTCACACAACACCAAATGCAAAGGAGTAAACTTTGAGAGAATCTTACACTTGCAAAATCGGCTCTAGCCCTCTTGTTTCTTATGTGTATCCGATTTTGGTGGAGCATGGGTTCTTTATATAGTGTTGACACATCTAGGGTTACACCATGTAAACCCTAATGTGTCATGACTCTTCATTTCCATGACCCATGGGTTTGTAACCCCCATGGAGCATCCTATGGGTTTAACCCAACTTGATAATCCATGGAGCCTCTTAGCCCACTATACAAGTTATGCATAATTTACATAATCAACCCATATATTTAATTAGTTATCTTTTGATCACTTAATTAATTCTAAATTAATTCTTGATCAAACTAATTAAATAATATTATTAATATATTAGAACTTATAATATATTAATAATCCACAAGTGTTATTTCTCTCATTTAGTCTATCCAATTGCATGGTGCCATGCAACCCAAATGGACCATGCCGGGTCGGGTCAAGTACATACCAGAAATAGTTATGGACTTAGACACCTTATCCAACAGTCTCCCACTTGGATAAGTCTAATAACTATAACTGCAATACTTCAGGAATCGATCGACAATCGTAGCTCTTTCAAGGTCTCTGAGAAGATGATGATACGCCATTTAAGATAAGTGATCATATAATCCTCTGTTCGAGATATCAGCCGGACAAATACATGGAACAATGTCTTACTTATTGTCCAGCAGTTTGTTTCCCGATTTCCGATTTGTTTGACAAAGAACTTAATTGAACACATCAACTTAGTTCTGACCGGGCCCGGTACATAGGTCAAAACAAAATCATCGAGGGGCCCAGATATCAGCTTCTAATCCAAGAAGGAACAGATAAACTTCGACTCATATGTTTGTTCTACCACTCATTGAATTATACACAAAAGCACGTTTTATAACATCGAGTTACCAATGCGTTAACGTACAATCAATGCATAACCAACTCATAAGTAACAAATCATATCTCTAGGTTTGAAGACTTATATGATATTACCGTCTCACGATCACTCGAGATAAATTCCATGAAGTGATTCCAGTGAGCGTGGGTTGAGTCCAATGCTCAGAATTTATGAGCACTCATGAGTGTTGTAGCCATGTCCAACAACTTAGACCTCTGCAACCAATCATGACAGTCTTGATTCATACCTACTTCCGACATATGACCGACTGTGGAGGTTCGAATAATATGATATACCAAACATAATTATTCTGGAAGTCAAAACATGCAAAAGAAATATAGTAAACGATCGACAAGAGATAGCAACACTTTACTCATAAATAAAACACCTTTTATTCATCATCTAATGTCAATTACACTTTACAAATTTCAAGGTTATCTAACTACTAAATCTAATATCATCCTTCAGCCCTATGCTCCGAGCATGCTGGAGATGCTTAACCCGAGTCAGTCCCTTCGTGAGGGGATCTGCTGGATTCTCATCCGATGATACCCTCTTTGCCACGAGGAGTCCTTCTTCTATTCGATGTCTGATGAAATGGTATTTTCTGTCGATGTGTTTGGATCTCCCGTGATCTCTTGGTTCCTTGGCTAAGGCAACTGCACTTTCACTATCACAGAAAATTTCCATTGGCTCTTTAATAGCTGGTACAACTCCAAGGTCTCCAATGAAGTTCTTCAGCCATATCGCCTCCTTTGCTGCCTCGCTAGCTGCTATATACTCTGATTCGCAAGTTGAATCAGCCACTGTCTCTTGCTTGGAACTCTTCCAAGAAATTGCTCCTCCATTTAAGGTAAAGACCCAGCCTGACTGAGAGCGGAAATTATCCCTATCAGTCTGAAAGCTAGCATCACTATACCCTACAACTCTCAAGTCTTCACTCCCACCGAGGGTAAGGACCCAGTCCTTAGTCCTCCGTAGGTACTTGAGGATATTCTTTACCGCAGTTCAGTGTGCCTTGCCAGGGTTCCCCTGATACCTACTAACCATGCTCAAAGCAAAGGCTACATCAGGTCGAGTACACGTCATAGCATACATGATCGATCCTACAGCCGAAGCATAAGGTATTCGACTCATTTCTGCTATCTCAGCCTCAGTACTAGGGCTTTGTGTCTTACTCAATCTGGCATTACTCTGGATGGGTAACTCTCCTTTCTTGGAGTCCTGCATGCCGAATCTCTTCAACACCTTATCCAAGTAAGTACTCTGACTAAGTCCAATTAGTCTTTTACTCCGGTCTCTCAAGATCCTTATCCCTAGAATATAGGCAGCTTCTCCTAGGTCCTTCATAGAGAAACACTTCCCAAGCCAGGACTTAACTTCCTGCAGAGTTGGGATGTCATTTCCTATGAGTAGTATGTCATCCACATACAATACCAAAAAGCTAACTATACTCCCACTAGCCTTGACATATACACAAGATTCATCTTCACTCCTAGAAAAGCCAAATTCTTTGACTTTCTCATCAAAGTAGAGATTCCATCTGCGAGGTGCTTGCTTTAACCCATAAATGGATTTCTCAAGCTTACACACTCTATTAGGGTACTCTGTGTTGACAAAACCCTCTGGCTGACTCATGTAAACATCCTCAGCCAACTTTCCATTAAGGAAAGCGGTTTTGACATCCATTTGCCATATTTCATAGTCATGAAATGCGGCTATGGCTAACAGAACCCTAATAGACTTAATCTTGCCCACTGGAGAAAAGGTCTCATCATAATCAACTCCCGGAGTTTGTGAGAAACCCTTTGCAACCAGTCGTGCCTCATAAGTGTGTACATTACCATCTATGTCGGTCTTCTTCTTGAAGATCCATTTGCACCCTACAGTCTTACGACCTGGTACATTCTCAACCAAGTTCCAAACTTGATTGTCATACATGGACTGTATCTCGCTGTCCATTGCCTCTTTCCACTTGGCTGACTCAGGGCCTGCCATGGCTTCCGTGTAACTGTTAGATTCATCCAGACCTATCAGTGTCTCATCACTGATAAGTGTATCACCTTCCGTAGTAATATGGAATCCATAGTAATGCTCAGGTGCATTCCTAACCCTTGTGGAACGCCTCAGAGGTACAGACTTGTCAATTGGCTCAACAGAAGTTTCCTCCTCAAGTTGAGTGCTAGGGTTTGAAGTTCCTTCACCACTTGACTCTTGAATTTCTTCAAGGTCAACTTGCCTCCCACTGTCTCCTTGGCTTATGAACTCTCTCTCTCTCGAAAGAAAGCCCTCCTAGCTACAAAGACCACATTCTCACTAGGTCTGTAGAAGAGGTAACCAAAGGCTTTCTGTGGGTAGCCGATGAAAATACACCTCTCACTTCGAGGTTCGAGCTTATCATGAGTCTCGCGTCTCACGAAAGCCTCGCAACCCCAAATCTTAATGTGGTCTAGTTTGGGTACTTTACCAGTCCACATCTCATGAGGAGTTTTGGCAACTTTCTTTGTGGGAACTAGATTAAGGATATGGGCGACAGTCTCTAAGGCATACCCCCAAAATGAGATTGGTAGCGAAGCTCGACTCATCATGGAACGAACCATATCCAACAAGGTTCGATTACGCCTCTCAGCTACACCATTCAACTGCGGTGTCCTAGGAGGTGTCAATTGTGAGACAATCCCACATTCCCTAAGATAGGCGAGGAACTCTAAACTAAGATACTCACCACCTCGATCGGATCGAAGCATCTTAATGTTCCTGCCCAATTGATTCTCGACTTCCTGTTTAAACTCTTTAAACCTCTCAAAAGTCTCTGACTTATGCTTGATTAAGTAGACATATCCATATCTACTGTAATCATCAGTAAAAGTCAAATGATAACGATTAGCATCCCTTGTGGCATGTTTGAAGGGCCCACACACATCCGTGTGTATAAGATCCAACAAACCTTCACCCCTCTCACAAGAACCTGTGAAGGGTGACTTTGTCATTTTTCCAAGTAAGCATGATTCGCAACTATCATCTGACTGTAGGTCAAATGACTCCAATACTCCATCCTTTTGGAGTTGGCCTATGCGTTTCTTGCTTATATGTCGAAGACGACAATGCCATAATGATGCTTTATCCAAGTTATTATCATTAACAGAATCAATACACAATACATTATTTCCTAAGTTATCAACCACAGATACAGGTTCATACACACCATCACAAGGTAATGCTTTAAAATAAATAACATTATTAAAGAAAGCATTAATCGAACCAACTTCATTATCAAATGAAAAGGTGAAACCTTGTTTATACAATGCATGAAAGGAAATAATGTTTCTTGCCATTTCTGGCGAATAACAACACTTATTCAAATCTAAACTAAACCCACTACTTAGCGATAAAGTATAAACTCCAATCTTGGTGACAGGTAAAGCTTTCCTATTCCCCATGATTAAGTTTATTCTTTCATGCTCCACATTCTCACTTCTTCTTAGTCCCTGCAAATCAGAACATATATGAATACCACAACCGGTATCAAGGACCCAAGAGTTAGAATGGGGTGAGTTATTAGATAAGATAGTGTAAATACCTGCATGGTTGGGTTTAACTTTCCCATCCTTCACATCTTGCTGGTACTTTGGGCAGTTCCGCTTCCAATGTGACTTTTCATGGCAATAGAAGCATTCAGCCTCTTTAGGGTCAGAAGAAGGAGTGACGAAACCTTTCTTGGTTCCACTTGAAGAAGAGCCATCAAGGGTCCTAGCCTTGGTACCCTTCGAAGAGCCCTTCCTCTTCTTCCCTCGACTTTTCCCGATTGCCAAAACCGGGGCGGAGTTCGGAGTAGGAGTGTTAACAACTGACTTACCCTTAAGACCTGTTTCTGCGGTCTTGAGGAGTCCCTGAAATTTTCTGAGTGTGACCTCTTCCTTATTCATGTGATATGTCATGCGGAATTGATCATAGCACGATGGTAAGGAGTGCAAAATGATATCTATTGCAAGCTCCTCAGGGAAGTTCACATTAAGCTTCAGCAACCGATCCACATACCTTTACATTTTCTGCATGTGGCTCGTGACGGATTCCCCGTCCTTCATCATGGTTGTTATGATAGGGCATATGATTTCATACCTCTCTTGTCGTGCACTTTGATGGTATCTTTCCATGAGATCTTGGTGCATTTCAAAAGGGTAGAAGTCCTCATAGGACTTTTGGAGTTCCGCTGTCATGGTGGCCAACATGATGCATGCCACTTTTGTAGCATCCCTTTCATGTGCCCGGAAGTCAGCGATCTCCTGGGGAGTTGCAGTGGTCTCATCAATCTCCTTAAGCTCCTTGTCAAGGACATATTCTTTGTCCTCGTAGCGGGTAATCATCCTGATGTTTCTGATCCATTCATTGAAGTTGGATCCATCAAAAGTGACTTTCCCACATAAGTTCATAAGGGTAAAGGAGCCATTAGGATTAGAGCCAGAAGCAGCATTGTTTGAAGACATCTGAAAGAAGAGAACAAGATTAGTTTAGATATTAAGAGAGTCCTTAATAAAACACCCAAATGTAATATTAAGGCTAGGATCCAATCACAATATATTATAACTTAGAAGAGGTATGTCGTAATCCAAGCTATAACATATTTGAAAGGTAGGTGAATGACGATTCACCAATTTCCACCATGAAATATAGATATTAGGTTTTTAATTGGTTCTTAGAAATTCCTAGATTCTTTTGAGATTCAATGAATTTTTTTTTCCAAAGGCATGTTTCAATCTCGAGTGTGCCCTCCAAGTTTTGTGACTGGGATACCGAGGATCACAAAACGAGGTGTGAAGTAACCATGCAAATCACTTGGTACCCTTAAAGTTTATCACTCAATCGATGTGCCGGTAAACCACACACGCTCCACCGATACTATGATAAAACTTAAGTCACCCTTTACCTACCTTGTTAAGTCCAAGTTAGAGTGCCGGTTAACCACACACGCTCCACCAACGACTTAAACAAAGTGTAAAGTGTAATTTCATGGATTAGCACCTTATTCACAATTTCTTAAAGTAACTAAGACTGGGAATTTAATAAAAGCATTTAGTTACTTTATAATATTCATCATACTTTCAATGAGAATTTATAAGTCCTTGTCTTACCCGTTCGGCTAACGACCCTCCACCGATCAAGGAAGCGGTGGGTGAGAGTGGACACCCATTAAGTTGCCATTTTATAGGCAACAACCTTATACCCCCCTTATAGACCGGCTTCGTGAATGAGGCGTACTAGCATTAAGACGACTTGATCTTATACATATATATATTAGTAACTTATAATATTATAAAGTATAAGGGTTGAATTTTAACCTTTAAAATTCTAAGGGTTGGAACTAAAGTTTTAATCAAGACTTTACTTGTTCCAAAACTTGAGGGCAAGTTTTGTAAACTTCAAAAACTTTTCATTTCTTATAACTTATGAATTAATTGAGTAATAAAAATGAAGACTCTTCATTTTTATAACTCTTGTGTTCTTTTAATGGCTTTAATAAAAGTGAGACTTTTGGTTTTCCATAACTTGAGAACAAGTTATGGACTCCATTAAAACACATTATGATCATGAATTAAACTACCATGAAGGTTGCAAACAATTCCTATGATCATCTAATCTTCATAAGTTCAAGAACATGAATATGAACACTTTCAAGAATCAAAAAATTACACTTAAAAAAAACTTGTAATTTTGATAATTGCCATTGTAAATGGATTAGCATAAACATTACACCATCTAAAACAAGTTTTAAAACATCAAAACAGTTTAGGGTAATGTTTCTAGTCCATTTCCAGCAACAAATATGCAAACTTTCATACGAGCAGAAAACAGAAAAACGATTTTTTTCAAGCAGTTTGCACAAAAAATAACAACAAACAAACCTAGGCTCTGATACCACTGATGGGTTTTCAGCATTCTAACACTTCCTAAGTGTACATGCAACCCTAATAACCTTGGATCTATGTTTGTCTAATAATCATGCAAAGTTGAATTCCAAGGTTATATTCTTATCTAGCATACATGGGGAACATTTTTAACTTGAATGAAAGATAGAATAACTTACCTTGTTGTTGATTATGATCCTTGAAACCTTGTGAGCCTAGCACCCCAAGTGTGATGCCTCAAATGCTTCACACAACACCAAATGCAAAGGAGTAAACTTTGAGAGAATCTTACACTTGCAAAATCGGCTCTAGCCCTCTTGTTTCTTATGTGTATCCGATTTTGGTGGAGCATGGGTTCTTTATATAGTGTTGACACATCTAGGGTTACACCATGTAAACCCTAATGTGTCATGACTCTTCATTTCCATGACCCATGGGTTTGTAACTCCCATGGAGCATCCTATGGGTTTAACCCAACTTGATAATCCATGGAGCCTCTTAGCCCACTATACAAGTTATGCATAATTTACATAATCAACCCATATATTTAATTAGTTATCTTTTGATCACTTAATTAATTCTAAATTAATTCTTGATCAAACTAATTAAATAATATTATTAATATATTAGAACTTATAATATATTAATAATCCACAAGTGTTATTTCTCTCATTTAGTCTATCCAATTGCATGGTGCCATGCAACCCAAATGGACCATGCCGGGTCGGGTCAAGTACATACCAGAAATAGTTATGGACTTAGACACCTTATCCAACAGGTATGGACCGGAAGGTCGACGGAGTAGGACCGGAAGGTCTACTCAAAGGGTGGGACCGGAAGGCCCCTGAGACACATTGACTGGAAGGTCTCGTAGAGCTATAGCCTCGAGTGGCTAGTTGTATGTACGTGGTATTTTGGGGAACTCACTAAGCTTCGTGCTTACCGTGTTATGTGTTATGTGTTTCAGGTTCTTATCAGGATTGCGGGAAGGCGGCGGCTCGATTGTACACACAAGAGAAAAGAGTCATGAATGAGGATCCCGGATTTTGATAATTACTTTTGAAAACTATTTTGAAATATGTTATGACATCGACAATTGAGATTTTGAGAATTATTATATGTGATTATGAGCTTTAAAAATTAAAAATGTTGTTTGAAAATTTACGTCGTTACAATCTGAGGGTACGGTTCGCGCTGAACCAGCTTCGCTTGGGAGCGAAGGACTAGTGGAAGTTTGTGACAGCTGACTTTACTACTGCAGAGCTTACCGCGGTGACTTGGGAGAGGTTCACCGCTATGTTTCGAGATGAGTACGTTCCCCTGGTGGAGATGGAACAATTGGCCTAGGAGTTCTTATCCCTCAAGCAGGGGACTGAGTCTGTGACTGTGATCACCCGGATGTTTCATGAGAGGGTGTTGTTTTGCCCTGAGCACGTGTCTACTGAGCAAGCATGTATGAGACGTTATCTAAGCATACTAAGGCGAGACATTCGTGAGTTCGTGGCGACCTCGACATACCGGATTTTTGCCGAACTCCAGGAAAATGCTCGGAAGAGGGAGATTGAGCTGGAGACTCAGGCCAGGGAGGAGGCGGAGTCTCAGAGGAGGGATAGGCGGCCGGCACAGTCTCACCCGACAGTCAAGCAGGCAAAGCCCACTGATTCGAGATCTGGAGGCCAGAAGGGCCACACTTGTGGGAAGTGCGGTAAGGGACATGAGGGGATCTGTCGAGCAGGAACTTGCTACAAATGTGGCAAGGAGGGGCATATAGCCAAGGATTGCCCCAAGGGGTTCATGGTCTGTTTTCACTGCAACCAGACTGGCCATAGGAAGGCCGAGTGCCCGCAGTTGCTTCAGGGATCAGAGCAGGATTATGCGCCTTCTGCTACTCGAGCTACCGAGATTCGGCCGGTGAAGGACAAGGCACCGAAGGCTCGCGGTAGAGCTTTCCAATTGACAACGAAGGAGGTCCGCGCAGCACTCGACGTTGTGGCTGGTATGTGATCTCTTGCTTATTCGATTATTGAGATATGTTATGCTTATATTGTGATATGTGTAGGTACTTTTCTTGTGAATTCTATGCCTGCTTTGGTGTTATTTGACTCTGGTGCGAGTCGATCTTTCGTATCCCTAGCATATAGTCATCACATCAGTATCCGACGTGAGGCATTGAGTTGACCTTTGAGAGTCTCCATAGCTGATGAGCATGCGGTTTTTGCGACTGATGTGATCCGGGGATGCGTGTTTGAGATTTTCGGTGTTGAGTTCCCGATAGATCTGATACCGATTGCGATGGGGGATGTCTGTGTCATTGTGGGCACGGACTAGTTGAGTCGATTTGGAGCGGTGATCGACTGCGAGCGTCAGTTGGTGACCATACGAGACCCTATTGGGGGAGTGCTTACAGTATATGGTGAGGGTACCCGATCAGGGTCCGCATATTGTTAGGCCGCCAGGGCGAGACAGAGTCTACAGCAGGGTTGCAGGGGTTTTGTAGCGTATGTGATGGATACACGAGTTGCTACTAAGAGACCGAGTTTTATCGCAGATGTTTCGATTGTGAGTGAGTTTCCGGATGTTTACCCCGAGGAGTTGTCGGGTGTGCCTCCCGAGAGGCAGGTGGAGTTCCGTATTGATTTGATTCCGGGGGCGGCGCCTATCGCCAAGGCACCCTACCACCTTGCGCCGCCAGAGATGCAGGAGTTGTCCTCACAGCTCCAAGAGTTGTTGGGGAAGGGTTTTATCCGGCCAAGTAGCTCGCCGTGGGGAGCACTGATCCTTTTTGTCAAGAAAAAGGACGGCTCACATCGGATTTGCATTGATTACCGGGAGTTGAACAAGCTGACGGTCAAGAACCGTTATCCACTCCCGAGGATCGACGATCTGTTCGATCAGTTGCAGGGTGCATCTTGGTTTTCCAAGATCGATTTGAGGTCTGGTTATCACCAGATGAGGGTTCGTGAGGAGGATGTTCAGAAGACATCATTTAGAACTCGTTATGGACAATACGAGTTCGTGGTGATGCCTTTCGGGCTCACCAATGCACCAACAACGTTCATGGATCTCATGAACCGGGTATGCAGGCCTAAATTGGATCGTTCGGTGATCGTGTTCATCGACGATATTTTGGTGTATTCGAGGTCTAGAGAGCAGCATGAGGAGCATTTGAGATAGGTCCTCGGAGTATTGAGATCGAAGAGGCTTTATGCCAAATTATCCAAGTATGATTTCTGGTTACGAGAGGTCCAATTCTTGGGGCACCTCGTTAATCAGAATGGGATTTTGGTCGACCCGTCCAAGATTGAGGCGGTTATGAGTTGGGAGGTGCCGGGATCCCCCACCGAGATCAGGAGTTTTCTGGGATTGGCTGGCCACTATCGGAGATTCATCAAAGATTTCTCCAAGATTGCGTTTCCACTCAACAGATTGACCCGGAAGGGCGTTACTTTTACTTGGGGTCTCGAGCAGCAGACCTCGTTTGAGACTCTTCGCCAGAGATTGTGCGAAGCTCCAGTGTTAGCTTTTCCTGAGGGAATGGAAGACTTTGTGGTCTACTGCGATGCATCTATATCGGGGTTAGGTGCAGTGCTTATGCAGAGAGGGCACTTGATAACATGTGCATCGAGGCAGCTGAAGCCTCATGAGACGAGGTATCCCACCCACGATTTAGAGTTGGGGGCAGTGGTGTTCGCCCTCAAGATCTGGCGCCATTACTTGTACGGGGTGCGGTGTACCATATACACGGATCACAAGAGCTTGAAGTATCTGATGGATCAGCCCAACCTGAATATGCGTCAGAGAAGGTGGCTAGATGTAGTGAAAGACTATGATTGTGAGATCTTGTATCACCAGGGCAAGGCTAACGTGGTAGCCTACGCCCTAAGCCGCAGATCAGAGAGTACCCCGATTCGGGATATATGCATGAGGATGACAGTGATGACTCCGGTATTGGATATCATATGAGGGGCCCAGGCGGAGGCCGTGAAACCGGAGAACTGCAAGAGGGAGCGGGTGATTGGACAGGTGTCCGAGTTTGTGACGGATAGACGAGGACTTATGACCTTCCGAGGCCGGATTTGGGTGCCCAATTCAGGCGGGGCTCAGCGTATACTGATGGAGGAGGCCCACAGATCGAGATTCTCGATCCATCCTAGGGCCACTAAGATGTATTTGGATCTGAAGAGAGACTATTGGTGGCCTTGTATGAAGAGGGATGTCGCGTGGATAATTGAGACGTGCTTGACTTCTCGTCGGGTTAAGGCAGAGCACCAGCGTCCGCATGGTCCATTACAGCCCCTGGAGATTCCCCAGTGGAAGTGGGAACAGATTTCGATGGATTTTATCACCAAATTACGGAGAACGACGCGTGGAGTTGACGCGATATGGGTGATTGTGGATCGGTTGATGAAGAGTGCTCACTTCCTTACTATTAGTGAGAGCTCTTCTGCTGAGAGGTTGGCAGAGATTTATGTGCGAGAGGTGGTAGCTCGGCATGGAGTGCCGACGTCCATAGTGTCGGATCGGGATGTGCGTTTTACTTCCACATTCTGGAAGAAGTTCCATGAAGAGTTAGGAACGCGATTGCATTTTAGTACCGCCTATCACCCACAGACAGACGGACAGAGCGAGCGAATGATTCAGACGCTCGAGGACATGCTTCGAGCGTGTGTTATGGACTTCGGTGGGAGTTGGAACACATACCTACAATTGGCTGAGTTTTCTTACAACAACAGTCATCACTCGAGCATTGGTATGCCTCCCTTCGAGCTCCTGTATGGGAGAAGGTGTCGAACCCCCATATGTTGGGGAGAGGTGGGGTAGAGAGTTATGGGCAGCACTGAGATAGTGCTGAAGACGACCGAGCAGATTCAGCAGGTCAGACAAAGGTTGCTGACGGCGCAGAGTCGTCAGAAGAGTTACGCGGATAGACGACGATCTGAGCTTGAGTTTCAGGTTGGAGATTTTGTGCTCCTGAAATTTCCCCATGGAAAGGGGTGATCCGGTTCAGGAAGCGGGGCAAGTTGGGGCCTCGATATATCGGTCCGTTCATAGTGACCGCCAGAGTGGGTAAGGTAGCATACCAGTTGGAGCTACCTGCAGAGTTGAGTCAGATACATAACACCTTCCACGTGTCCCAGTTGTGGAAGTGTGTGGCCGACGAGATGGTAGTGGTACCACTAGAGGACATTCAGGTGGATGCTAGCCTGAATTACATCGAGATGCCGATCGTGATCATAGATTGGAAGGTGAAGGTTTTGAGGAACAAGGAAGTGCCCCTGGTTCAGGTCCAGTGGCAACATCAGAAGGGGTCCGATTTGACTTGGGAACCGGAGTCGGAGATGCGGGAGCAGTACCCTGAGCTATTTGCGGAGCAAGACTTCGAGGGCGAAGTCTGATTCTAGTGGGGGAGAATTGTAACATCCGGTTTTCCAGGTATATTAATTTAAGCATTTTTTATGAGGATCTTGGGTGGACTCGACGAGTTGGTGCCCCAACTGATCGAGTGGGATCGCGGCCTAGTGACGTGTTTAATGAATGGACTCGACGAGTCGGGTATCTGACTTGTCGAGTCAGTGCTGCTGAGGAAAACCCTAATTGCTCGGGTGTGTGGCCTATTTAAAGGCTCTTATGGCCTTCATTTGCGGCCACACTTTCCCTTGAGAGACCCTAATCGATCCACAGAGCTTAGAGACAGAGTGGGAGCTAATTTCTTCATTTTGGTGCTTTCTTGCAAGGAAGAAGGAGAAGGTTCAAGCTTAGCTGTCTAGAGGGGCTCAGATCTTTCTCTATTTCATTCAGGGATGCTGTTGGAAGTATGAATCTATACCTGTTTTCGTATGTTTAGTAGATCTCTTAAAGTTAGGGTTTCTTTACCCTCTTTTAAGTTGAGTTATGAAATATGTGAAGTCCCTTTGAGGCTTAGACATCAGATATGGACCTTGAGAGGTCCAGAGAGCCCCAAGAACCCAGCTTTATGCAGCCACATAAGAATATTGAGCTTAAGACACCATTATTGAGGGTTATTTTGGCAAATAGAACTAGATGAGTGATGCATGGTCATAAAGGTCGAACCTTTACGTGATTAATGGGCCTTTAGTGCATAGATCTAAAGTTTGGGAAAGTATCTTGCTCTAAATCGACTAAATGCAAAAGAGTCTTAATAGACTCGCCGAGTCGAGCCGCTGACTCGGCGAGTAGCCCAGGGTTTTGTCCCGATGAACTGAGTCAGATGGTGACCCGTCGAGTTAGGGGTTAGCTCGTCAAGTTGTAGCTTGCTGGGGTTGCCATGAATCGACTGGACTCGACGAGTCCCCCAAGTGCACTCGACGAGTCTGGTCAAGGTTGGACCGTTGACTGGAGTTGACTTCTGTTGACTTTAGGGTTTGGTCAAAATGAGTGAAAGAGGTCAGGGAAGGGTAGAATGGTCTTCTACCCACTTTTCAGAGATAAGAGTAGAATATTAATTAGAAATATTAATTTGTGATAGGCGGAGGCTAGGCCGAGGATTTCGGGCACGAGACTTTTACTAGCTATCTTACGAGGTGAGTCTTCTCACTATACCTTACCTAGAGTGGTAGTTATGTATGACCGGAAGGTCTTATGCGTTTATAAGTGTTATGTGGTATATATGATATATGTGATATGTATATGTTTGCATGGTTTGGACCGGAAGGTCAACAGGCTTTGGACCGGAAGGTCAACAGGGTTGGGACCGGAAGGTCATCACGGGTAGGACCAGAAGGTCTACCAGATGTGTGGGACCGAAGGGTCCCACTGAGACACATTGACCGGAAGGTCTCGTAGGGTTATAGCCTCGAGTGGCTAATTATATGTGTGTGGTATTTTGGGGAACTCACTAAGCATTCGTGCGTACCGTGTTATGTGTTATGTGTTTCAGATACCTCAGAGGATTTCGGGAAGGCACCGGCGTGATTGTACACACACCCTTGTTATGGAGATATGTTTGTGGATCCTGGATTTGAATAATTGTTTTGAAAACTTGTTGATTGATTTTGAGAATTAATGATGAGACATATGTTTTATGTGAATTAAAAATGAAAAATTTAGGTTGAAAATTTACGGTGTTACAATTGCGGGGGAAGAGCCATGGTATGCAGATATTGCCAATTACTTAGCTAGTAGCTACCTCCCACAAGGGTTAACCCATCAACAAAAGAAGAAATTGTTTTCAGAAGTGAAGTACTACTTTTGGAATGAACCTTATTTGTATAGGAGCTGTATGGATGGAATAATAAGAAGATGCGTATTCGGGAGGGAAGTGTAGATATTTTCATGCATTGTCATAACGGAACCAGTGGAGGACATCATGGAGCACAATACACAACGAAAAAGATATTTGATTCGGGATTTTATTGGCCCACGATTTTGAAGGACGCTACAAAATTTATCAAAGAATGTGATTCATGCCGACGATCGGGCAAAATTTCTTCCCGAAACAAGATGCCCCAAAATAGCATCCAAGTTTGTGAAATATTCAGTATTTGGGGTATAGATTTTATGGGACCATTTCCAGTTTCTTGAGGGAATAAATACATTTTAGTGGCGATTGATTACGTGTCAAAATGGACAGAAGCATAAGCATTACCAACAAATGATGCTCGAGTGGTAGTAAAATTTCTAAAAATATTGTTTTCTCGTTTCAGTGTACCAAAGGCATTAATAAGTGATCAGGGAACCCACTTTGCAAATGAACAACTTGGAAAAGCATTACAAAAATATGGTGTACATCATATATTTACAACACCATACCATCCTTAAACAAGTGGGCAAACTGAAGTCACAAATCTGGCATTAAAAACGACTCTAGAACGATCGGTCGGGAGCAACAAGAAGTGGTCGGAAAAACTTGATGATGCATTTTGGACATTTCGAACCGCCTTCAAAACACCAATTGGTACGAAACATTATAGGTTAGTGTTTTGTAAAAAATATCATTTACCGGTGGAAATTGAACACAAGGCATATTCGGCTTTGAGGACATGCAACTTTGAATTGACCGAATTACGTACCAATCACCTAATGTAATTGAATGCCTTGGATGAGTTAAGAAACAAATCATACACAAAATCTTTGATCTACAAAGATAAATAGAAAATATGGTATGATACCAGGTTAAAAGGAAACAAGGAGTTTGAAGCAGGGCAAAAGGTCCTCCGTTTCAATTCAGGAATGAAGTGTTTTCCCAGAAAATTAAAGACACGATGGTATGGTCCGTTTATTGTGAAACAAGTATTTCCCCATGGAGCTATAGAGTTAATCACATAAAATGGCACTACTTTCAAAGTTAATGGACATCGGATGAAACATTATGAATAGGGAATGCCAAGTGAGGAGAAAGAAGGAGAAAATGTGTAATTGGAGGTAACCGCCACAACGTAGAGAAGGAAGGAGTCCGGATCACGACTCCCCAAAAAGAAGCGATTTTAGGAGGCAACCTGTGATTTATAGTTTGTTTTTTTCTTTCCTTTTTCTTTTATTTGCTTTTCGTTTTATTTTGTTTTGTTTTGTTGGATTTTCACTCTTCTGAGTTTCTTTTTGGATCTTGTTGTGAGGACAGGCATGCCATAAGTGTGCGGTGTGCATTTTCATGAATTTTTTTTGGAAAAAAAATTATTTTAATTTACCATGACGTAGTGAAATATACCACGACATGGTGGCTTTACAGAAAACATCAAAATTATTTTTCATTTATTTACCACGAAGAGGTGGGATTTACCATGACGTGGTGGATTTTTATACGTAGTAATTTTTTTTGGGGGGGAGGGGGGGGATTTAACCCTAAAATATAACTTTCTTTTTCACTTTTATCCTCCCACGCACCGTGTTTGAGCCTCCATGAGTTTCATCCCCGTTTTCTTCCAATTTCAAGCTTTTCATGACCAAATATATGCTTTATTAATAGGTTTTGAGCATAACAAACAAAAACTTATGTGTGCATGCAACCCTAATTGAAGATCTATGTTTTCTCTAACTGAACATACAACATTTGAACATCAACTGGGAAATCCTAGGAATCCTATACTATTTTCGAAATTAGCATCTAGGGGTAGGAAACATACCTTTGGTTGTTATATAGTAATAACAATGCAAATCCTTGTGTTGTTGAAGCTTTGAGAGCAAGTGTCACAAATGTCACGCCTCTAATAGTTCACACCCAACACTAGAAAGAGGATGAGAGAGGAGAGAGGAAAAGTAAGATGAGATTTTCAGCTATCTCTTGAGAGTTTAGAATGGCCGAAAATCCTAGGGTGGAGAGGCCTTTATTTAGTGCACCAAGGATGCTATGGATAACCCTAATCTGAATATAATATTATTATTTCAAATTGGTAATTATCCATCTCCTTATTTATCCACATGGGATAATCTAGAAACTCTAGAATTATCCCAAGAAACCGTCCACCTCCATCCCTAGGAAGGTTTTGGAACCTCTTTCTCAACTATTGAACAATTGCACTTTAGCCCCTGCATTTTTAATTAATTCTTTTAATCCCAAAATTAATTCCAGTTAATTTCTGATTAAATATTAATTAAATATTACTATTTCTTATTAATATATTATTCTCATAATATATTAACAAATTATTTATTTCAATTTATTAATCATTAATAAATTCAACCTCTCTCTCCAAAAGTGTCCTGTCTAGTTGCTAGTTTTGAGGGCAACCCAAAAGGACTGTGCTACTATCAATTCGAGTATATACCAATCATAGTTATGAGCTTAGACACCTAATCCAATAGTCTCCCACTTGGATAAGTCTAATAACTATAGTTGCCGGTATAACTTCTAAAACTGACTAGAAAATTGTAGCTCTCAAAAGTTGTTGTCGAACTCTGACCCAGTCAGTTACGTGTCCTAAGATAAGTGATCAAATATTCCTCAATTCTACAAGATATCGTACGGACATGAGATATTGATTATAATCAATCTCATTGTCCAAGTTTTGTTTCCCGATTTCTGATTTATGACGACTAAAATCAGACTGCTAATTGAACACATCTATTTAGTCCAGGCTTGGCCAATCACTTCAGATGTTGACATCAAATCATCGAGGGGCCCACAGATATCACTTTTCCCGTTAGGGCAAAAGGAACGAATAAACTTCGACTTACATGCTTGTACTATTCACTCATAAAATCACGCACAACAATACGTTTTATAACATCAAGTTACTGATGTCTTTACGTATTATCAATGCACAACTGACTTGTAAACAACAACTCATATATATATCCTGTAGCACCTGGTTCCTGGTATGTATTTCATTTATGTAATTTTACATTTTTGGCCTGGGACTCGGCGAGTTGATGGCCCAACTCGCCGAGTAGAAGCAGGATAGAACGCGAGGTTTAAGTATGGGACTCGTCGAGTCGGATCCTGGACTCGACGAGTAGGCTTTGTCTGGACAAAAACCCTAATATGAGGGTTTGCACCCTATTTAATCATCTCATTCAGCCCCCACTCGTCCCTATTGCTCCCAGAAACCCTCCCTAGCAAACCCTAAGTGTTTTGGTGCAAGATTCAAGGCTTTTGATTGATTTTGTGGATTTTGATCACAAGGAAGAGCATAGAAGGATCAAGAGGAGACTGAAGGATTCGAGTTTGGTGCATCATTTGCTGTTCTCAGAAGGTATAAAGTCTGTACCTTGCTTGTTCTTTTGTTAGATCCCTTTTTGGGGAGATTTAGGGCTTTTATAAGTCATTCTTGGTATCCAACCATGATTGCAAGCATGGTTGGGGGTTGAGGCTTCGGATCTAGGTCCATGGAAGGGTCACAAGACTTTTCCAATGTTTCAGAATTATACTTAAACTTGTAAGTATAACCATATTTACTAAACTTTAGTAAATCAAATAGTCTTAACGAGCTTTGTGGTGGACATGACCAGTGCACAAGAATGTGTACTCGATCCCTTTAGTCCTTCACTTGACTCACACATCCATGTGAACAAGTAATTAGTCTTGATTTTCCAATGCTTGAAAGTTCTCATTCATCATACTATTCAACTTGCATGATTCCAAGTTTCGGTCCAATTGAAACTTGGGCGATGAGGAACTTTCCTGATTTGGTAAATTTAGACACTACCACAAATGAAAGAATCAAATCCATTTTCCAATATTGCTGTCAGTGAAATCATATAAGCAACAATTTTCCACAAATGCCATTGTAAGGATACTTCAAATAAATAAAATTAAACAATTTTCTTTTATTTTAAAACTTTGCGGAAAAACTTATCCTTACAATCCACATGGAAAATTGTTGTTATCTATTCCTTAGAAATATATCATAACTTCTTAAGCAACTGCTCAAAATTCTGATGCGATCGAAATCCACCTTCGCGATCAGAATCAACATATACTTCCTTTAAGATCTCTCTCTATTCTTTGATTCTTAAAACATCAACATGTGACCCAGTCACATCATGTAATGAGGATCTCATAATAGAACTTAACAGAGTTAGATAATGGGCTCTACTTGATGTAGAGTCAAACTTATTGACTTTAACATCCTTAGGTAAATTTGGCAGCTTTGCAATCAACGCCCCTGCCTTTGGCAAAATAAACATATGGACCCTTTGGTAATGGGACTATCTCAGACTTAGCCTTTCTCTTTACCATTTGGTCAACCGGGTTGACTATGGCCAATCCCTTTCCATTGGGAAGAGAATGCTTTTTCTGGATTTCCAGTGTCACCATTGTCACTGTCCATAAAGTTTTTGGGAAGTTGATCTTCTAATCAAATTTGCTTTACTATCGTTCCAAATCATTGCTGATTCAGCAGCACCAAGCAAATAGATATGATCATTAAGGTTCATGTCATAGTCTGTTTCATAGTAGTCCCAAAGGAACTCACTATGTGACTTAGAAAGTGATTGAACATCCAACTTTCTCAAGACTTTGACACCCAACTCTCCCGACTTGTCAATATGTGACTTCATCTCTAAGATGTGATCACACATAGACCTTGCTTGCCATTAGGGCTTGAGTGACCTTGAACTTGTGGGTTAGGGAGAATAATTGGAGGAGGTGGAGGAAGAGAAGTATGACTTCCATGAGCCAAACTCGGGAAGTCATATTCATTACGAAAGCTTGGTTTGGGAAGATCATTGTTGTCTAAACCAGACATCAACAATGGGAGAAATTCATGTAAAGTTGATTTAAGTCCTTAATATAACACCCAATATGATATATTAAGGCTAGGACCCAACAAAATATTTTATAACTTGGAAGAGGGATGCCGTAATCCAAGCTATAAAATATTTGAAGGTAGGTGAATGACGATTCACCAATTTCCACCAAGATAAACGAAATGTATTATTAGGTTTTAATTGGTTTTGAAACTCCTAGATTCTTTTGAGATTCATTGAACTTTTCAATGGCATGTTTCAATCTCGAGTGTGCCCTTCAGGTTTTGTGACTGGGATGCCGAGGATCACAAAACAAGGTGTGAAGTAACCATGCAAATATACTTGGTACCCTTAATATTTACCCCTCAATCGATGTGCCGGTTAACCACACACGCTCCATCGATACTATGATAAACATTAAGTTACCCTTTGCCTACCTTGTTAAGTCCATGTTAGTGTGCCGGTTAACCACACACGCTCCACTAACAGCTTAAACAAAGTGCAAAGTGTAATTTCATGGATTAGCACCTTATTCACATTTTCCTAAGTAACTAAGATTGGGAATTTATAAGTGTTTAGTTACTTAGTATTTATCATTATACTTATAATGAAGGGATAATTATAGTCCTTGTCCTACCTGTTCGGCTAACGACCCTCCACCGGTCAAGGAAGCAGTGAGTGAGAGTGGACACCCATTAAACTGCCATTTTATAGGCAGTAACCTTATACCCCCCTTATAGACCGGCTTCGTGAATGAGGCCTACTAATGGTAAGACGACTTGCTCTTATACATATAATATATTAAACTTTTAATATTATAATAGTATAAGGGTGTATTTTAGACATTTAAAATACTTGGTGGTTTAATCTATTAATTAAACTAAACTTTTAATTTAATTAAACTCAAACCATATCTTTATTTATGGATTTAATAATACTCTTTTAATTAAACGCTTTAATTAACTATTAATAAAGTCCATAAGAGTTAATTTGAATTATTCAATAAAACATCATAATTCCAATTATTAAATTCAAAATTAAAACCATTTAATTAATTGTTTAAGTTATGAACCCAAGAGTTTTAGAATTCAATTCTTTTTTTTCATAAAAAGCTTTTTCCAAATTCCAAAACTTGAGGGCAAGTTTTGTAACTCTTGAAAACCTTTGGATTCCATAACTTATGGAGTTAAATACTTGTTTTATGATGAAACTTTTCATGTTCCATAACTTAAGAACAAGTTATGGAATTCTTTAAAACATTAACTCCAAATTTTGTAACTCCATAAAAACTTTAAATCAATTTTTTTTTAAAAAAAAACTTTCATATCCATAACTTATGGAGGTTTAAAAACCCTTAAGATCACAACTTTAAAAAAACTTTTTAGCTCCAAAATTTTATGACAAAATATGTAACTCTTTAAAACATTTAGATCAAACTTTTAAAACTAATAAAATAATTATATCATTTTATCTTTTACTAAATTTGACATAATTTAATTCATATAACAAATGATTCAAATTTTACAAATAATTCGTTTTTCACAAAACAAGTAATTATCTTAAAATTTGACAAACGTCATGTTTTTTTTTCTTTTTTTTCCACTTGAAAATAAAACATTTGCATCAATATAACAGAAAACAACCCATGACTCTGATACCACTATTGGGTTTTGAGCATTCTAACACTCCTATGGTGTACATGCAACCCTATAAACCTTGGATCTATGTTTTCTCTATTATACATGCAAATATTAACTATTCCAAGGTTTCATCCTAACTAGCATATTATGAAGCACCTATACTACAGAGTTCTAGTTAGATGACATACCTTTTGATGTAGCTTGATGTCTTCAAGCTTTAAGAGCTTAGCCCCAATAGTGTGGAAGCCTCAAATGGAATCACAAATCACCAAAACACCTTGGAAGAACTTGAGAGAATATGTATGCACACTAAAATTGGCCCACTCTTATTTTCACACACTTGTATCAATTTTGTGAGCCAAGGACCCCTTTATATATTATGGAGGATTAGGGTTACATCCATGTAAACCCTAATACCCATGACCTTTCATTTACATAGGATCCATGGGTTAAAAGCTCCATGGACCATCCATGAAAGCTTAGCCCAACCTAAATGAACTTGGCCCATTCCATATATATAAGAGTCCATATTTAATTAGTTCTTTTTGATCACTTAATTAATTCTAAATTAATTCTTGATCAATACTAATTAAATAATATGATTCCATATTAATATATTAGAACTTATAATATATTAATATAAATCATAAATATACTATTCTCAAAAGACTATCCATATAAATTGTGCCGGTGAAGTGCAACCCAAATGGACCATGCCGGGTCGGGTCAAGTACATACCAAATATAGTTATGGACTTAAACATTAATCCAATAGTTCATACAACTCCGCGAGTCGAGGACAGGACATGGTCTTAGGATGAAGATGGACTTGACGAGTGTTCATACCGCTCGGCGAGTCGGATGAAGGTTCATCAGAGGTTGGGTTAGAAGGAGAACTCGTCGAGTCGTTGCTAAACTCGACGAGTAGGGACGTAGATGAGGACAGTTAAAGAGATAGGGACTCGACGAATTGACGACCCAACTCGGCGAGTCGGGTCAACTGGAAGTTGACTTTGACTTTGACTTGGACTTGGTCTGGGGTAAAATAGTCATTTTACCCTAAGGGGTAGATATCAGATTCTGATTAAGTGTATTGTGGGGATTATAGCCGGAGGATTTCCGGAGCAGCAGCAGTCAGAGATTCCCCGCACAGATTATCAGCAGCTACTCTTTTGAGGTGAGTTACCTTTCAGTAGCGGTGGGTCTACGACCACAATGCCGGCCCACCAGTAGGAGTTGTATGTTAGATGATTGTCTTTGTGACATTCATCTAGGGTTGTTACTACCTGATATGTTTATGTACTAGCATGATATGTTATATGTTATATGTGATAGTGGTATTAGGGGGAGAATAGTCCCCAAGTTCGGTCGTTAGGACCGAAGGGTAGGTCGGGCACCGCCTGATAGTATGTTCATGCTATGATATTATGTGGTAGTAGTAGGGGGTGAAATAGTCCCCGGTAGTTGGGTGAAACAGACCGACGGGTAAGTCAAGCACCCCAGAATGGCTTGACCTGGGTACGTCAAGCACCCCATAATGGCTTGACCTGGGTAGTCAAGCACCCCAGAATTTCCTGGCAGTATATGTGTGTTATGTGGTAGTGGTAGGGGTGAAATAGTCCCCGCTAGTCGAGTGAAACAGACCGACGGGTACGTCAAGCACCCCAGAATGGCTTGACCTGGGTAAGTCAAGCACCCCAGAATGGCTTGACCTGGGTAGTCAGGCACCCCAGAACTGCCTGACAGTATGTATTGTATATGTGTGGTACGATGGGGGAACTCACTAAGCTTCGTGCTTACAGTTTACAATTTTGGTTTCAGGTACCTCTTCAGCGAAGGGGAAAGAGCTGGCGCGGTAGCGGCACATCATACACACACGCATTGATTTTCCGCACTTGAGATAGTCTGGGATTGTACTCTGACATGTTGCTATTATATGTTTTGGGTTTTCATACATGTTACATTGATTCACAAAATGATATATTGTTACACAGTTTTCTTATGAATGTTTTATAATCCCTTAATTAAAATGAAATTTTTGGACTCGAAATTTGGGATGTTACATATCCGTTTCAAGAATATAAGATATTATAGTCTCAAAATTACTCGTGATAAAATCCATGAAGTAATTCTATGAGCGTGGGTTAATCCAATACTCAAAATTCCTATTTTCCAAGTACTCATGAACATTGCAGCAAAACCATTGTTATGTATAATCTTCATAGACAATCTACAATTTAATTCATGACAATCTTAATTTGCTACTTACTTCCAAAAGTACGAGCGACTGTGGAGTTTTGAATAATCCAATTATTCAGGAATTAAAACATACAAAGTGAAACACAATAATAACCTAACTAACTATGGTCTCAAAACTATTAAATATAAATAAAACCCTTATTATTTAATCACCATATTAATTAGACTTTATTCATTGTATAATGTTTCGAGTAATCAACTAAGCTATTGAATTAAACATCAGTCGTGCCATGTTATAAACATGCATACTATGTCTCTATATGGTCCTTCCTATGTGGACAGATCGATTGGACCTTAATCCAATGAAGCTCATTTCACAAATCCAAATTCTTGTCACTACTAGAATGTGTTAGAATTCCAACTTTCTATGCAATATGATTTTGTGATGTCAAGGCCTCAAAGACACAGAGACTTTGCCAATGATATTAGAAAATTTTCTACTGAGACTTTGTTACTTAAAAACAATTCCATGGTAACGAAGTCTCAAATTCAAGGTACACTCCTTGAACACCTTCCTTGTATTAAAGTTTCCAAATCACATGTATATTTTAATAAACAACTACCTCCATGGAAATATTTTCATATTCCCATATGACCATCAATTTTGAATAAAAATCACCTCTATCCGTAATTATGTCAATATGGTCTGTCCAGATAAATATTGTACTTCCAACTGTCCACAAGTAACCAAACCTTTGGTATAACCTTAGAATGTTCTTGACAGTTGTTCAACTACTTTAGTCACACCAAGTTCTAGTCCTTTTTTCCCTCTCAATACCCAAAGAATTTGGAAAAATCAGAACAAGTGAATATTATAGCATATGCGATCGATCCTATATCTGAAGCATATGAGACTCGATTCATAATGTCTTACATAAAGACCTGTTATCTGATCAGTCTCTTGCTATAATATTTCCATATATTGAATTTCCTATGTTGAACCATTTCAACACGATATTCATATATGTCCAAGACTAAGTTCTTTTAAACCCTTCAATCTAAACTTTTAGATTTGAAGTATGAGTGTCCTCTCCCTTAAGCCTTACTATAGCGAAACAATCTCCAAACTTTGTAATTCACAAATTTGAAACAACTCCCGAACTTTGCAATTTGCAAATTTGAAATCTTTGTTTTCTATAATTAGTATTGCCAACCTGCAATACTTATCATAAAAATTACGCTTCCACTAGCATAAAAATTATGCTTCTATCTGCATAACAATTATGCTCCCACTAGCTTTGACATGTACCCAGAAATACTCGGGACTTCTAGAGATCAACACTCTTAACTTTCTTACTAAAGTTCAAATTTCTGATACATGGTGCTTTGATAAGTCTTCGAAAATACTTCTCAAGCTTATACACCTTCATTAGACATCATATGTGTGTGTTTAAACCCTTTCAGAACTTATAGCCATGTCTCCTGAAGGTTCAAATATGTCACACCCCCAAACCAATGATGGCGGAAACGTCCGGGGGTGGAGGACTTCATGTATAATATCATAACAACAATTGCAATAGTGATCAAAGTAAACACAACCAACATAAATATAATTGAAAAAGTTACATCATCGTATAAGTGTACATGTTTCCAAATCAATTACATTATGTTGACAAAAATGAAATGTTGATGCCTTAACGTCCCATCCTCAAAAGTACTCGTTCACCTGTTTATTGATTTCCTGAGAATACAAGTAGTTTTGAAAGAGGGTCAACAATTAAGTTGGTGAGTTCATAAGCTTTTGAATGTAGTGATGAAAACCTTTCTTTTTTTTAAAAGTATGTTTGTTCCAGAAAAATCCAATATTTTCCTTAAAGTGTGAATTGCAGCCTTAAATTCCAAAGATCAAAATGTACAAGTAATTTCCATACTTATAGTAAAACAATGCAAGTTTAAATTGCCATAAACTCATTTGATTTAATGAAATCCCCGTAAATCCTAAGAGTTGTTAATACTTTATGTGAGCTATTATAACCATACTATGACCTAGTTGGCCTGAAACGACGTTCTTCAGGCGTCGGAAACGTTATGACATTTGTCACCCGTAGACCTCGAGGTCCCACTGTAGCTAACAGCAAGGTGTGGGGTGTCAATCCCAATATAGATCTATATACAACTATCACGCTCTCCCTACAAGAGACTCTGGTTACAATACAAGACTTAAAGTGTATTACTTGTTAAGTAACATGAAGCGAATGTCTCACGATTTAGTCATTAACGGATTTACGTGTAGTGAATGAAAACCCTTTTTGTGTAAATGAAACCTTTGGTAATGAACTTGTTGTGTAAGTGCATCATAAACTATACCTATTATAGTTTATCAAATAATGGTAGTAGTGAACATAAACTATACTTACATTAGTTTATCAAAATGTTTGTATGCAATGAATATAAACTTTGTTTATTATAATTAATTACCATACTTGTGGAGGTAAAAATCCATTTGTTTTCTGATGTATGTCTATTTACCAAGACACAATGATGTATATTATAACACATATATGCACATGATGATACACACCTTGCTCAACGAGTTACAAGGTGTAAATGAAACTGATAACATTGTTCTAGTGTTAACATTTCTATTCCTGTTCTTAGAAGATTTATAGAAAAATCATCAAAGGTCCAAATCAGAATATCATAAATTCTGAGAGTTTGGAAAATGTGTCTAGTTTGTTCATAAATTTTATTATGATTTTTAGTGACCTCTCACTTGTGTGAAAAAGTCCATATTCACAGACTGGTCCGGATTTGTTCTTGTAATGATAGGCAGTTTTGTAAAAATCACCATAATTTGTAGAAAAATTGTATGGAGATGTGCAAGTAGTCATTTTAAAGGTATGAACCTGAACTATTTGTATCTAATACATTTTTGAAAACTAAAATGGTTAAGTTGACCAAAACAGTCCGTGAATGGAGTTAAACTTTTCTGATGTAAGCTGTTGTTTGAGTTTAGTTAAGTTCTTGGTGTTTTAACTTGTATTCCCCCCCTTAAAACTTGAGAAAAACGTGAAAAGATAGGGGTATGAACTCACCTTGTGTGATTTTAGAGGGTGGATGTTGAAGAAAGGTAGTGTTCAACTCAAGAACACTTAGAAGATTGCTTGAAGATTCGAAGAACTAACACAAATATGATGAAGTTTGTGTAAGCAACCTATGATTTGAGTAGAAAGAGGTGGAATAATCATATGAAGGATAATATTACTTACCAAAAGTAGGTGAAGAACTTGAAAATCAGCCTTGAAATCTCGAAATTTAGAGAGAGAAGTGAGAGAGAATGGAGTTTGTTCTTCTTGGTGAAGTGTGAGTGATTTTTGGAGAGATAAGGGTTTTTCTATCCTTGAGTTAAAGTACTTGGCTGGAAAGAGTGGGAAAAGGACCACGAAATGACCAGGTATGGTGGAAGGACAATGGTTGGTCATTGAGTGGGCATGGGGTGGTTGCTTGTGTCATACACTAAGGCAAAGTCAACACTCCACCACAAGTATCTCACCCACTATATTTTTAATCTTAGACAATGATTATCCTCAAAATGTGATTAGATTATGGAAATATGGGGTCTTATATGTCAAAATATAAGTTTGGGTGAAAATCCCGGGTTAAAATCACGAAAAACGGGCTCAAAACGCTAAAAATAGTGAAAACCGGGCAAAAATTGCCAATATCTGAAATTCAGGGCCGGAGGTTCGGTCCTAGCCCTTAGAACCGAAAGTAGATGGGGAACCGAGAGTAGGGTTCGACTCCTTAAGTTGTGCATCTAGGACCGAAGTTGAAGTCTCGGACCGAAGGTAGTCCTCTCGGACCGAAGGTGGCCTCTCGGACCGAAGGTTACTTTCGGTTCCTTAGCAGGTTCGGCTCAGGAGGTGGTTTCGGTTCCTTATGGGAGGTTTAGTTCCTAAGAGGGTTCAGCTTCTTAAGAGGTTTCGGCTCCTTAAGAGGGTTCGGCTCCTTAAGAGGTTTCGGTTCCTTAAGAGGGTTCGGCTCCTTAAGGCTGTTTTTCGCGTAAACTTCCGTTTTCGAGTGGTTTTCGGTTAAATTAAGGGTCGGGATGCCCCGAGTGATTATAAGAAGTTGAGAGAGATTTTGAGAGAGATTTGGGAGAGATTTCACACATGGAGAGATTTCTCATACAGAGAGAGATTTGGGAGAGATTTCACATACTTGGAGAGATTTGGGAGAGATTTCACATACTTAGAGAGATTTCTCATTCAGAGAGAGATTTGGGAGAGATTTCACATACTTGGAGAGATTTGGGAGAGATTTCACGTACTTAGAGAGATTTCTCATTCAGAGAGAGATTTGGGAGAGATTTCACATACTTGGAGAGATTTCTCATTCAGAGAGAGATTTGGGAGAGATTTCATATACTTGGAGAGATTTGGGAGAGATTTCATATACTTATTCAGAGAGAGATTTGGGAGAGATTTCACATACTTGGAGAGGTTTGGGAGAGATTTGAGGTGGAGAGAGATAGAGTGAAAGAGATTGGGAGAGACTTCTTTTGTGACCTTTTTGAGTGTTTGGCTTTGTAACGCAAGGTCCGTAAACCCCGTTAAGCCATGTTTAAGAGTCTTACACACCCCTGAAGGGTATGTAATAGTGTTTTATCGCTTTGCTACCTCACTTACCCCGATTAGGGTTCAAGAAATCTAAAAATACGAACTTTTCAAGTGATGATTTCTTATTAAAATAGTGAGTTGTACAACAATTACATAAAGTAAACCCTAGTATACAAGGGTTAGTAGAGTTGACCGGTTTGACTTGTTGACCTTATTTGACTTTGACTTGACCAGAATTTGACGGTTGTCACATCATCCCCCTGTTAGAAGGAATTTTGTCCCGAAATTTGCATTTTTACTGGGACTTCAAGAGCTCGGGAAGAGATGGGGGTATTTTTGTTTCATTTGGTCTTCGCGTTCCCAAGTGAACACAGGTCCTCGTTTAGCGTTCCAACGGACCTTCACGATAGGAATACAACTTTGTTTCGTTCTTTTAATCTCTCGATCCATGATTTCTACCGGTTCCTCCACGAAGTGGAGACTCTCGTTGGTTTCGATTTCGTCAAATGGTATCACGAGAGTCTCGTCGGACAGACACTTCTTTAGGTTTGATACGTGAAAGGTAGGATGTACTTTATTAAGTTCTTGTGGCAATCGTAGTTTATATGCTACCGGGCCAATCCTGGTGAAACAACCCAAAAATACGACCCAAAATTTTTTGTTTCAACATTATTAAAAATCACAACACCAAATGTCATATCATAAAAATCATGGATCATGTATCTCAAAAGTTATAATCAATGTATCAAATCAGAAGATGTGTCAAATCATATCAAACTATCAGAGTGAATTCCCAGGTTAAACTGAAGCTGTGGTGTGTGCCATGCCATCATCCCGAGCTCTTCCCCTTGCTAGCGGAAGTACCTAAAACCAAAACTGAAACTGTAAGCACACAGCTTAGTGAGTTCCCCCAAACTACCACATACCATACAATAACATATAAGCAACTACTGGGCCTTGCCCACTGCATCGGAACGAAGTCCGGAAACTGCATCGGACCGAAATCCGGACTAACTGGGGCCTTGCCCCCTGCATCGGACCGAAGTCCGGACTAACTGGGGCCTTGCCCCCTGCATCGGACCGAAGTCCGGACTAACTGGGGCCTTGCCCCCTGCATCGGACCGAAGTCCGGACTAACTGAACATAGCATAACATGATCATAGTATATAACATAAGCACATATACTGCATACTGCATCGGACCGAAGTCCGGAACACATAACACAAAGACATGCTTGAATCACAAAGACATCAAGCATACTGAACTACTTCTAACTAAACGGGCCGGCATTGTAGCCGTAGACCCGTTCCTACTGAAAGGAAACTCACCTCGTAAGCTGGCTGCTGAAAAAGCTACTCGGAAACTGTCTGCTGCTGCTCCGGTATCCCTCCTGGCTACAATTCCCATAAATACACTCAATCAAATACTGATAACTAAACTGAGGGGGAAATGACTATTTTACCCCCGGTCAAAGTCAACTTCCTGGTCAAAGTCAACTTCCTGGTCAAAGTCAACTGCCAGTTGACTTGATTCGTCGAGTTGGGTCGCCAACTCGCTATCCTTGCTTCTACTCGCCGAGTTTTAGCACAGACTCGACGAGTTCTTACTCGATACAAACACTAAGTCCGCCTTCATCTGACTCGCCGAGTTGTATGAACAACTCGTCGAGTCCTCCTTCATCCTATGAATATGTCCAGTCTACGACTCACCGAGTTGTATGAACAACTCGTCGAGTCTGTTCTTGAGGCAAGAAGATTGCCTTGGACTCGTCGAGTCAGGGCATTGACTCGCCGAGTCCCTCCATTACTGAGTCTGTGACCCAACTCACTGAGTCCACCTCCTACTCACTGATTCCACTCGTAATAACTCAAAAGGGAAAAAGCGGGGACTCGCGACTCGACTCGTCGAGTCTGATGACAACTCGTCGAGTCCCTTGCATGTCATCACTATTCAATCCGTTCTGGTCGATTCCGGTGCATTCAATTCATAGATCTGGGTTCTTAGGGTTGGTTTTACACGTAAAGTTTCCAACTTTACGTGCATGCATGAAGAAATGAGGCTAGAACATCAAAATAAGCTAAGAATGGGGTCCTAGGGTTTGGAACTCGACTTTGGGTGCATAAAGGCAGCTACATTGAGCTCCTACAGCTCAAATATCTTAGATCTATGATCCATTTCCTTATGGGAGTCTCAATCTCGAGTTTGGATCCAAAAAGTCCCAAAAAGAAGCACTTCTAAGCATACAAGACTATCAGATGGAAATAACAAGCAAGGTTCAAGCTTTAGTACCAGAATGTGAGGCTGATGGTCAAGAGACTCTGGATCTTCTTCTTCTCCTTTGGATCTTCCTTCTTTCTTTCTCTTCTAATCCTCAAAATGACACAAAACACTCAACTTAGAAATGGAGGGTTTAGGGTTTTCAGATAAGATGATCTAAGAGTGTTGGAGGCTGGGGTAGGAGGCTATAATGATGCTTAAATAGGGTGCAAACCCTTAAAATTAGGGTTTCATCCAGACTGGCAGACTCGCCGAGTCCGAGAATATGGACTCGTCGAGTCGCCAACTAAAACTGCGTGCAAATCCCGTCTCTACTCGACGAGTCGGGCTACTGACTCGTCGAGTACCCCTTAAGAAATGAAAATTACTCTATTTAAATTACCTACCAGAAAATGGGGCGTTACAACTCTCCCCCACTTATCTTAGACTTCGTCCTCGAAGTCTGCTGCTGTTGATTCTGTAAACAACTCTGGATAATGCCCCCTCATTTCCTCCTCGGTTTCCCACGTCCACTCTGAACCCTTTCGGTGCTGCTACTGCACCTTCACTAACTGAACCACCTTGTTCCTCAAGGTCTTCGTCTTCCGATCCAAGATTACAACTGGTCTCTCGATATAATTCAGGCTGCTATCAACCTGAATATCCTCCAAGGGTACCACTGCTGACTCGTCCACCAAACACTCCCTTAACTGAGAAACATGGAAAGTGTTATGGATCTGGCTAAGTTCTGCTGGAAGATCCAACCGGTAAGCAACCCGACCCACCCGGGCCAAAACCCTAAAAGGACCAATAAACCTGGGGCCCAGCTTGCCCCTCTTCCGGAACCTGATAACACCCTTCCAGGGCGATACCTTCAGGAGGACCATATCGCCCACCTGAAATTCCAAATCCGAACGCCTCCTGTCGGCGTAACTCTTCTGCCGACTCTGCGCAGTCTGCAGTCTACTACAGACCTGCTAGATCAACTCTGTGGTCTTGAGCACCACCTCAGTGCTTCCGATGACCCTCTAACTGACCTCCCCCCAACAAATCGGGGTCCTACACTTCCTCCCGTAAAGCATCTCGAAGGGAGGGCGGTCAATACTGGCGTGGTAATTGTTGTTATACGAAAATTCCGCTAATGGAAGATACGTATCCCAACTGCCACCAAAATCTAGAACACATGCCCGCAGCATGTCCTCAAGAGTCTGAATCGTCCTCTCGTTATGCCCGTCCGTCTGAGGGTGGAAAGCGGTGCTGAAGTGAAGACGAGTCCCCATCTCGTCATGAAACCGCTTCCAAAACCTAGAAGTAAAACGGACGTCTCGGTCTGATACTACTGATATAGGCACCCCATGCCGTGCCACTGCCTCGCGCACATAAATATCGGCTAGCTTCTCGGCCGATATGCTCTCCTGAATCGGTATGAAATGCGCGCTCTTAGTCAGCCGGTCCGCTATGACCCAAATCAAATCCACTCCACGCGCGGTCCTGGGAAGTTTAGTGATGAAATCCATGGTGATATCCTCCCATGTCCACACGGGAATGTCTAACGGCTGCATCTTGCCGTGGGGTCTCTGATGCTCCGCCTTGACCTTCCAGCAGGTCAGGCATCTCTCCACGTACCAAGCTACGTCCCGCTTCATGCAGGGCCACCAATAATCGGGTCGAAGATCTCTATACATCTTCTTCGCCCCTGGATGGATGGAGAACCGAGACTTGTGGGCCTCATCCATCAATACTTGTCGTACTCCTCCCCAGTACGGTACCCAAACTCTCCCATGAAGGAAGCTACTCTGCCCACAATCCTCTCACACTTCTGACTCTCCTCCTTCAGACCCTCCACTTGAGCCTCTCTGATCTGCTCCAATAATGGTGTAATCACTATCATCCTCAGACATACATCCCTAATCGGGGCTGCTACCGCCTTGCGGCTCAAAGCGTCGGCCACTACGTTGGCCTTTCCCGGATGATAAAGGATCTCACAATCATAATCCTTTACCACGTCCAACCAACGGCGCTGCCTCATGTTCAGATTCGGCTGATCCATGAGGTACCTCAAACTCTTGTGATCCGTATAAATGGTACAACAGACCCCATAGAGGTAATGTCTCCAAATCTTGAGGGCAAACACCACTGCCCCCAGCTCTAAATCGCGCGTCGGATAGTTAGCCCCATGAGGCTTCAACTGTCTAGAGGCATATGCTATTACCTGCCCTCGCTGCATCAGCACTGCTCCCATCCCTGTGATCGAAGCATCACAATAGACCATAAAGTCATCCACTCCTTCTGGTAGGGTAAGAATCGGTGCCTCACACAATCGCTGTCTGAGGGTCTCAAATGTCGCCTGCTGCTCAGGCCCCCAACGGAACACCACCGACTTCTTGGTCAGTCGGGTGAGCGGAACTGCTATCTTGGAGAAATCCTGGATGAATCTCCTATAGTACCCTGCCAGTCCTAGGAAGCTCAGAATCTCTGTTGGAGACCTCGGGACCTCCCACTGCATCACAGCCTCTATCTTGGCCGGATCTACTAGAATACCCTTCTGGTTGACGAGGTGACCAAGGAACTGCACCTCGTGCAACCAGAACTCGCACTTGGAGAACTTCGCAAAAAGTCTCTCCCTCCTCAAAGTCTCTAGCACCTCCCTCAGGTGCTCCTCATGCTGCTCCTGAGTCTTGGAATAATCCAAGATATCATCAATGAACACTATCACATACCGATCCAGCATCGGCTTGCATACGTGATTCATGAGGTCCATAAATGCGGCTGGAGCGTTGGTGAGCCCGAATGGCATCACCACAAACTCATAATGACCATAACGGGTCCTAAAAGCTGTCTTCTGAACATCCTCACCTCTGACCCGCATCTGGTGATAACCGGAGCGCAGATCAATCTTGGAAAACCAAGATGCTCCCTGAAGCTGATCGAACAAATCATCTATCCTCGGGAGTGGGTAACGGTTCTTCACCGTTACCTTGTTCAGCTCCCGATAATCTATGCACATACGGTGCGACCCATCCTTCTTCTTCACAAACAGGATCGGGGCTCCCCATGGTGAACTACTCGGTCTGATGAAACCCTTGTCTAGCAGCTCCTGCAGCTACGTAGACAACTCCTGCATCTCTGGAGGAGCCAACCGATACGACGCCTTGGCTATCGGAGCCGCACCCAGAACCAAGTCAATCCGAAACTCAGCCTGTCTCTCCGGAGGTATTCCAGGTAAATCCTCTGGGAATACATCCGGGTACTCTCGCACTACTGGTACATCGTCCACTGTCGCCTTACCTTTCTCCCGGGCATCTATAACATCGGTGATGAATCCTGCGCAACCCTGCTGAACGTAGCGCCTCGCTCTCGCAGCTGAACAAAGTACTGGTCCGCGCTGTGGCCTCTCGCCCTGAATCACTAACTCTCCCCCACTGGGAGTGCGAACCCTCACTAACTGCAGTTCACAATCAATCACTGCCCCATTGGGGCTCAGCCAATCCATACCCACTATAACCTTATTCCCTCGTAGGTGAATGGGAACCAAGTCCACTGAAAACTGCTCATCAAACAACTGTAGCGAACACGCCCTATGAACTCTCGCGACCTTGACGGTCCTGTCATCAGCTATCTCAACCTCTAGCGGTCAATCCAGCTCCCCCGGAGCTCTGCTAAACCTCTTGCTAAGTGCAAGAGACACAAATGATCGGGTAGCCCCCGAGTCAAACAATACTGTAGCTGAAATGCAGTTCACTAAGAACGACCCTATACAAACATATAACCATGAGAAACGATCAATATCAATAAGGAGATAAGAGGAAAAACATATACCTGTCACCACATCAGGAGTCGCTCGCGCCTCCTCTGCTGTCATCTGGAAAGCTCTACTCTTCGCCACTGGCGTCTCACCCCGACCCTGGCGGCCGTCTGTAATCCTCAAAGTAGCAGGGGCAGGTGCTGCCACCTTCCCTGCTGCTGCTAAACTCGGGCACTGGGACTTTTTATGTTCCCTCTGATTGCAGTGGAAGCAAATCAGATCAGTTGCTGCGGTGGCGGTAGTAGTAGCCGTACAATCTTTACTCATATGTCCGGTCCGACCGCACTTATAGCAACCGGCACTACCTGCCTTGCACGCCCCATCGTGAAATCTCCTACACTTGCCACACCGACTGTGGCTCTGCTGTCCTCTGGATCTGTGATCTGACACCTTGGGCTTTTTGCCTGAACTCCCTGTACCAAAAGCCACCTCTGGCTTCCTCTTCCTCTCCATCTCCAGGTCTATCTCCCTCTCCTGAGCCCTCGCAATCATATCATCCAGCGTTTTACAGCTGAACCGAGTCACAAACTGGCGGATATCACTCCGCAACATCTCATGATAACGGGCCTTCTTCATTTCCTCATCAGCTGCGTACTGAGGAACAAGAAGAGCCCTCTCCCTAAACTTGGCGGTAATCTCCGCCACTGTCTCTGTAGTCTGGGTGAGATCCTGAAACTCTCTGGCTAACTGCTGCACCTCAATAACTGGTGCAAACTCGGCTCTGAACCTGGTAGTAAAATCAGCCCAAGTCATGGCATCAAGCGCTGCGTTATCCCCGATGACATATCCGACCTCCTCCCACCAATCTCGTGCCCTGTCCTTCAGAAGACCGGATGCTAGTCTGACCTTGTCCCCCTCGGGACATCTGCTGGTGCGGAACGCATTGGCGACATCCGCCAACCACCTGGTACTCGCAATGGGATCCCGCGCCCCATGGTAATCTGGAGCTCCACAAGCCCGGAACTCCCTGAAGGTGAGTGTGCGCGACCCCATCATAGCCGCCACCTCGGCACGGAAGGTGCTCAACCTCTCGTCCATCAGCTCTAAAATACCCTCCTTGATCGAACCGAAGATCACAGGAGTCTGATCCAGTATGATGCGGGTAACCTCTGAAGAGAGGAACTCCTTAGTCTGCTCGTCCAACTGCCCGGCCCCCGAGCCTGATCCTGATCCTTCCCCGGCACCTGAACTGCCGACTGCTGGTCTAGGGCGTAAAACCACCATTCTGAAAACATACCACGACAAAACGTCAGAAACACGGATATATCTCGAGGGATCGCTACTACTACAAGTTCCCTGGTCTCATCTTAACTTTACTCGATTCAAGTAGGGATCCTCTGCTTTCAGTAGTACGGGCCCATACTACCTTCCACATCTATCCGTACTTTCCTCAAGCACTGCCTCGACTCCACCAAGTCACTTCTACTGCTGCTGATCTCTGATACTCTCATCCTAGGCCTGCCCTAGGGAAATCTCTGACTCCACCCAATCCAGTCCTCAGCCGCTGAAGGCCTCCTTGTAATGCCAATTAGCCATCACCTGAATACCATCACATGTGACGAGGCTCAGATAGTCCTTCGAGTAAAAGACTCGTCCCTACAACGGTTAGACTCAAACAAGAGTTGCGCAATAGGGCCAAATCCAGCACTCTTAGATTATTCAACCCTAATCACATGTGACGTAACGTATTCACCTAATGGCTAACTCCCATTACTCCGAGTCTTTCTAAGCACAAAGCAAGCAGCATTCGGACATAGGAAACTACTCAAGCAATTCTATCCTCATAACGAGAAACTGTACTAGCATACAATGCTAAGCTCATACTATCAGGCATAACCTAAACAGGCTATCCTACTGCTGTCTACTCAATACTAGCATACAATTCTCAATAAGCTGAAACACATATAACAGGCACATAAGGCATCCTCCTAGATCCTTAGTCCTATTCTAGCATGCTGTTCTACTGAAACTGGAACTGATAATTATAACATAAACTTGTATGGGTAATTTGGGAGTACTTACTTGAGCTCGGCTGATCGCATGCACCGCACCCTTTTTCCTTTTCTCAAAACTCTTTTCTTTTTAAGTTTCTTTTTCAAAAATTCTTTCAAAAACATTTTTCTTTTGAAAATCTCCTACCATTTCCTTAGTTTGAGTCCAGTCATACCCGAAAGTGTGCCTGAATCCCTCAAACCAAGGCTCTGATACCAACTTGAAACAACCAAAAAATACAACCCAAAAATTTTTGTTTCAACACTACTAAAAATCATAACACCAAATGTCATATCATAAAAATCATGGATCATGTATCTCAAAAGTTATAATCAATGTATCAAATCAGAAAATGTGTCAAATCATATCAAACTATCAGAGTGAATTCCCAGGCTAAACTGAAGCTGTGGTGTGTGCCATGCCATCATCCCGAGCTCTTCCCCTTGCTAGCGGAAGTACCTGAAACCAAAACTGAAACTGTAAGCACAAAGCTTAGTGAGTTCCCCCAAACTACCGCATACCATACAATAACATATAAGCAACTACTGGGCCTTGCCCACTGCATCGGACCAAAGTCCGGAAACTGCATCGGACTGATATCCGGACTAACTGGGGCCTTGCCCCCTGCATCGGACCGAAGTCCGGACTAATTGGGGCCTTGCCCCTGCATCGGACCGAAGTCCGGACTAACTGGGGCCTTGCCCCCTGCATCGGACCGAAGTCCGGACTAACTGGGTCCTTGCCCCCTGCATCGGACCGAAGTCCGGACTAACTGGGGCCTTGGCCCCTGCATCGGACCGAAGTCAGGACTAACTAAACATAGCATAACATGATCATAGCATATAACATAAGCACATATACTGCATACTGCATCGGACCGAAGTCCGGAACACATAACACAAAGACATGCTTGAATCACAAAGACATCAAGCATACTGAACTACTGCATCGGACCAGAGTCCGGAACTACTGCTAACTAAACGGGCCGGCATTGTGGACGTAGACGCGTTCCTACTGAAAGGAAGCTCACCTCGTAAGTTGGCTGCTAAAAAAGCTACTCGGGAACTGTCTGCTGCTGCTCCGGTATCCCTCCCGGCTACAATTCCCATAAATACACTCAATCAAATACTGATAACTAAACTGAGGGCGAAATGACTATTTTACCCCTGGTCAAAGTCAACTTCCTGGTCAAAGTCAACTTCCTGGTCAAAGTCAACTGCCAGTTGACTTGACTCTTCGAGTTGGGTCGCCAACTCGCCGAGTCCCTATCCTTGCATCTACTCGCCGAGTTTGAGCACAGACTCGACGAGTTCTTACTCGATACAAACACTAAGTCCGCCTTCATCTGACTCGCCGAGTTGTATGAACAACTCGTCGAGTCCTCCTTCATCCTATGAATATTTCCAGTCTACGACTCACCGAGTTGTATGAACAACTCGTCGAATCTGTTCTTGAGGCAAGAAGATTGCCTTGGACTCGCCGAGTCAGGGCGTTGACTCGCCGAGTCCCTCCATTACTGAGTCTGTGACCCAACTCACTGAGTCCACCTCCTACTCACTGATTCCACTCGTAATAACTCAAAAAGGGAAAATCGGGGACTCGCGACTCGACTCGTCGAGTCTGATGAACAACTCGTCGAGTCCCTTGCATGTCATCACTATTCAATCCATTCTGGTCGATTCCAGTGCATTCAATTCATAGATCTGGGTTCTTAGGGTTGGTTTTACACGTAAAGTTTCCAACTTTACGAGCATGCATGAAGAAATGAGGCTAGAACATCAAAATAAGCTAAGAATGGGGTCCTAGGGTTTGGAACTCGACTTTGGGTGCATAAAGGCAACTACATTGAGCTCCTACAGCTCAAATATACTCAGATCTATGATCCATTTCCTTATGGGAGTCTCAATCTCGAGTTTGGATCCAAAAAGTCCCAAAAAGAAGCACTTCTAAGCATACAAGAATATCAGATGGAAATAACAAGCAATGTTCAAGCTTTAGTACCAGAATGTGAGGCTGATGGTCAAGTTACTCTGGATCTTCTTCTTCTCCTTTGGATCTTCCTTCTTTCTTTCTCTTCTAATCCTCAAAATGACACAAAACACTCAACTTAGAAATGGAGGGTTTAGGGTTTTCAGATAAGATGATCTAAGAGTGCTGGAGGCTGGGGTAGGAGGCTATAATGATGCTTAAATAGGGTGCAAACCCTTAAAATTAGGGTTTCATCCAGACTGGCAGACTCGCCGAGCCCGAGAATATGGACTCGTCGAGTCGCCAACTTAAACTGCATGCAAATCCCGTCTCTACTCGACGAGTCGGGCTACTGACTCGTCGAGTACCCCTTAAGAAATGAAAATTACTCTATTTAAATTACCTACCAGAAATGGGGCGTTACACCTGGCAAGGATTTCGAATGGTCTGATGTATCTAGGGTTCAGCTTTCCTCGTTTACCAAAACGTATTAAACCCTTCCAGGGCGAGACCTTTAATAGCACACGATCTCCAACTTGGAATTCCAAAGGCTTTCGTCTGTTATCTGCGTAACTTTTCTGTCTGTCTCTAGAAGCCTTTAATCGTTCTCGGATTTGAACAATCTTCTTTGTGGTTTCTCTTATTATCTCCGGACCAGTGAGAGTGCTATTAGGGACTTGTCCCTTTGCTAGTTGTGTGTCGCCCACTTCAGCCCAGCACATTGGTGACCTGCACTTGCGGCCATAGAGGGCTTCAAATGGTGCAACCTTGATGCTAGTGTGATAACTGTTATTATACGAGAATTCGACAAGTGGTAAATGGGTATCCCAAGCTTTACCAAAGTCCATCACACACGCTCTAAGCATGTCTTCTAGCGTCTGAATGGTCCTCTCACTTTGCCCGTCGGTTTGTGGGTGATAGGTTGTACTCATGTCCAGCCTAGTTCCCAAGGACTTCTGAAGTGACTGCCAGAATCACGAGGTGAATCGACTATACCTGTTTGAGATAATGGACTTTAGCACCCCATGCAATCTCACGATTTCCTTGATGTACATCTTGGTCAGCTTCTCCATCTTGTCGTTTTCTTTCATCGGGAGAAAGTGTGCTGACTTGGACAGTCTGTCGACGATTACCCAAATGGTATCCAGTCCACCCGTCGTCTTGGGTAACTTAGTTATGAAGTCCATGGTTATCCGTTCCCACTTCCACTCAGGTATCTCAGGCTGTTGAAGTAGCCCTGAGGTTTTCTGATATTCTACCTTGACCTTGGCGCAAGTCAAACACTTGCCCACATAAGTAGCAATTTCGGCTTTCATGTTTGGCCACCAGTACAACTTCTTGAGGTCCAGATACATCTTATCTGAGCCTGGGTGGATGGAGTATCTAGTCTTGTGTGCTTCGTCCATGATGACGTCTCAGAAACCACCGAACTTCGGTGTCCAGATTTGGTTTATGAGGTAACGAACTCCATCGTCTTTGACTTCCAGGTTTTTATCCATTCCTCTTAATTCCTTACCCGTCACATTTTCCGGTTTCAAGGCCTCCAGCTGAGCCTCTTTGATTTGTGTGGATAGGTGTGAATGGATTGTCATTGTTAATGACTTTACTCGGCGCCCCGAGCATCCTTTTCGACTTAAGGCATCTGCTACTACGTTTGCCTTACCTGGGTGATAACGAATCTCACACTCGTAATCATTCAGTAGTTCTACCCATCATATTTGCCTCATGTTGAGCTCCTTTTGATTGAGAATGTGCTGAAGGCTTTTGTGGTCGGTAAAGATAGTACACTTCGTTCTGTAAAGGTAGTGCCTCCAGATCTTTAGGGCGAACACTACTGCTCCCAATTCGAGGTCATGCGTGGTGTAGTTGACCTCGTGCGTTTTCAATTGCCTCGATGCGTAGGAAATGACCTTTCCTCGCTGCATTAACACACACCCAAGCCCCTGGTTTGATGCATCACAGTAGACTACAAAGTCTTCGGTTCCTTCTGGCAGAGACAAGATTGGTACGCTGCACAGGGCTTGTTTTAACGTTTGGAAGGCAGCTTCTTGTTTATCTTCCCATTTGAACATCACACCTTTTCGAGTCAAGGTGGTGAGCGGTTTAGCGACCTTGGAGAAGTTTTGGATGAATCTTCGGTAGTATCCAGCAAGCCTTAAGAATTGTCGGATTTCCGTCAGCGTTGTAGGTGCTGGCTAGTTCTCGATCGCCTTGATTTTTGAGGGATCCACGTGTATCCCCTTCTCGCTAACCACATGGCCAAGAAATCCCACTTCTCGGATCCAGAATTCGCACTTAGAGAGTTTAGCATAAAGCTTCTCAGTTCTTAAAGTCTCCAATACTAGTCGCAAATGCTGGCTGTGCTCTTCCTTGCTTCGTGAACAGACCAAGATATCGTCGATGAATACGATTACGAATTTGTCTAAGAAGGGTCGGCACACCCGGTTCATTAAATCCATGAACACCGTGGGTGCGTTTGTTACCTCGAAGGGCATTACAACAAATTCGTAGTGACCATACCGAGTCCTGAATGCTGTCTTGGGAACATCCTCCTCCTGGACCCATAGTTGGTGATATCCCGACCTTAGGTCAATCTTTGAGAAGTAAGATGCTCCTTGAAGTTTTGTCGAATAAGTCGTCGATTCGGAGCAAAGGATATCGGTTTTTGATAGTAAGCTTATTTAACTCGCGGTAGTCGATGCACATCCGGAACGATCCATCCTTTTTCTTTACAAAAAGAACTGGTGCTCCCCAAGGCGAGAAACTGGGTCGAATGAACCCTTTGCTCAGCAGTTCGTTTAGTTGGCTGGACAATTCTTGCATTTCTGCCGGCGCTAGGCGGTATGGAGCTTTGGCTACGGGGGTAGCTCCGGGGATCAGATCGATTCGGAATTCGACTTGTCGAGTAAGTGGTACCCCTGGGAGGTCTTCTGGGAACACATCGGGGAAATCACGGACCTCCGGGATGTTTTTGATGTCCTTCGTTTCTTGTTTCTTATCTACCACGTGGGCTAAAAAGGCGTGGTACTCCTTTCGGAGATACTTTTGAACCTTGATGCAAGAAATGATTTGTAAGTTAGCGCTGGGTTTATCACCGTAGATGAGAAGGGTTTCGCCATTCGGCATATTAAGGCGGACGGCCCTTTCGTAACATAAAATGTCAGCACGATGAGAACTTAACCAATCCATGCCAATGATGATGTCGAAACTTTTTATTGGAACCGACAATAGATCGATATTGAATGAGTGATTGTCTAGAGTGAGGGTACACCCTGAGTATATGTCGTTAGTGTTTTCTGTTTTTCCATTTGCCATTTCTACGACGTATGTTTCTTTTAGTGAGTGAGGATTTTGTTTTAACAATTGTTTGAATTTGTGGCTAACGAAACTCCTCTCCGCTCCACTATCGAATAATATGCATGCGTATGAGTTATTGAGGAGAAACGTACCGGTAACCAGCGTGGGATCTTCCCTTGCTTCCCCCTGCCCTAAGGCCAAGATCCTTCCGACACCGCCGGTGTTCGAGTCTTTAGCTTTTGGGCAGTCCCTCTTGAAGTGCCCGGTTTCCCCGCAGCCGTAACAGGCTCGGCTTGTTCCGGTATTGGCGGCCGGATTGGCATGTTGTGCAGACGCCCTGCAGAAACGGACGGTATACCCCTTTTTGTTGCAATTACTGCAGTGCATTTCCCGACAAGCACCGGTGTGGTGGAAGTTGCACTTGGGAAGAGTTCCAGCGTATTGCCTCAGTGGTGCCGGAGTGGAAGGAGTGGTGGCAACATGGATGGCAACGGTACTCTGCTTCTTTATGGGGTCCTGCGCAAGTTGCTTCTTTTTATTACCCCAGAATTTCCTCTTGTTGTTCCCTCGTCGCACTTGATCGGAGGTGGTTGTCACAGTGGCATGACTGGCTCGATGATCAATGAGTTGTTGTGCCAACTCCTTGGCACTCTCGTAAGTAGTTGGCCGTGAGGTCAACACACTATCTTGAATCGGGGAAGACAACCCCCAGAGATATCGTTCCACTTTTTTGCTTTCCGGCGTAACCATTGCCGGACAGAAGAGTGCCAGATCATTGAATCGGGCAGTGTAAGCTGTGAGGTCAGAGCCCTTCATCTTGAGATTTCACAGTTCTTGTTCTAATTTTTGCACCTCCCTCCTTGGGCAATACTCTTTCAGCATCATGGTTTTCCAATCCTCCCAGCTTATCGAATTTGCAACAGTGAGAGTTAGGGATTTTACGTAGCCGTTCCACCAGGTAAGAGCCCTGTCGGTGAGAGTGCGAGCTGCGAATTTGACTTTGTTGGCTTCAGGGCACGCACAGATTTCAAAGACAGTTTCGGTCCTTTCGAACCACTGCATCAATTCGATGACTCCCCCGCTTCCATTGAATAAGTCGGGTTTGCCATTAGTGAAGTCCTTAAAGGAACACTCCCTCGTACGCCCCTGGCTATCTCCTTGCGTGGAGTTATTAGTACCACTCCCTGTACATCTGGCACCGTCAGTGCTGATTTGGGACATAGCAGCTGCTACTGCGGCTGTGACTGCCGCTTGGAACATTACAGGGTCGTACTGGGGTGGTGGCGGCGGTAGGTTTGTTTGCGTCCCGCTGGTGCGTCTAGTAGATCTACGAGGCGGCATTTTTCTGTTATAGAAATTCAAAGATGAAATGAGTATGAGCCTTTTAGTAATGGTTGTCAGTCGGGAGACGCAAAAATAAATTATTAGTTTTTAAGTATAGTGTTTTCCCAATTTTCAAATGTTTCAAACAATTCATAGTAGAAGTTCATAAAAATAAACTCATGAATTTAGTAGTAACCATTAAATGAAATCTTGTAATCCTTGGTCCATGTCTGACCCACTCCTAAGACCACTTAATGTATACTAGTCGTGTGTAACTAAGGTTCGACAGACCGTCGAACTTAATGAATCTGCCTTGAGCCCACAACCAAACAAGGAACAAGATCCAAGACGGACTCACCATTTCTAAGTCGGTCGCCTCTTGATTACACATAACCTCGAGGTATATTAAATGATCTTAGAGTTATCATAAGCAATTTGTTTGTTAATGCCATGTTATGCAATTTGAGGTGAACTCTTTATAAATAAATGCTTGTCATTTTTCATTGATATAATTTTAGTACATGTTTTTAAGCATATTTGACCTCATAAAGGTCTACATTACATCAATGCAACAGAAAATTTTGACAGCGCTTAGACCCCTCGAATAGTGTAATCACTTAGACGCAGGGTTAAACCTACTTACAGGGAAGAGTAGCCCCAACGCATACCCATAAACAAAGTTTATAACTAAATAGGAGTAGTGAAACACTACTCAGGGCAAGTGGTATCCGCTGGTCCGCTGTGGCCTTGAGACGAGGTCGAGGCTCCCTGCAGCTCTGCGATCCGGCGTTCGGCGCGATCACTCTTTCCTCGAGAGCTGCATGTCGTATCTGGTATTCCCTTACCTCCGCCCGAGCGGTGGTCAGGTCCTCCATGAGTTGGTCCATGGGGTAGAAGTCTCTTTCCAGATCCCGGGTACGAGCGTCAGATGCTTCCATAACAGCATTGAGGTCCCGGACTTGATTTTCCATTTCCCGGTTCCGGTCCCCAAGGTTCGTAATCTGCTGGGTTGTGACTGGGAGGGCTCTGTCAGCTGGTCCCCCGTGACTGAGGTCGTAGTAACCCCGTTGATCACCAAAAGGGGATCGTTGCCGTTGTTGACGGCTCCATCTCTCAATCGTGGTTGCCCAACGGGGCTCAGGCCCGTTGTAACCAAAACGGTTTGCAGGCACCCTGGCAATGTAAGGAGGGTTGATGACTTCCTCATCCGGTTCCTCTTCTTCCTCTTCGTCCTCTGATTCTTCTTCTTCGTCTTCTTCTTCTTCAACCTCCTCGGGGTCTTCCTCAGGATCCTCCTCGATCATTTCCTCGGGTTCTGCCTCGAGCCATCCAGCGTTTCCCTCATTAGGGAAGTAAGGGTCTCCAGGTAGATGGAATCCCGCCATGTCGTCTGTACGAGAATAGGGGTGTAAGAGATATGAAATGAATCTAAAATGTCGAGTTATAAATTTACAAAATACTCCTATATTATGCAGGTCACTTCTCGGACAGATATAGTTGATCAGGCTATATCTATCCCAGACTTGACCACATATCCCAAGGCATACTCGTAACGTACAACTCCTCCTTTTTTACTTTATGTTCTTCCTAGTTATGACGCTACGCGAGCATGTATGCATGTACTTATACTTCAACAAGAAACCGTTTATTTTCTAAAGGTATAGTCATTTGAAAATGTTTAATCAGAGACTTTCAGTCCCAAATGTGTTTATAGTTTGTGTATCTTATGTGGTTCGATATACTTAGTTCGCTATAAACATTGTTCTGATACCAATCTGTCACACCCCCAAACCAAGGATGGCGGAAACGTCCGGGGGTGGAGGACTTCATGTATAGTATCATAACAACAATTGCAATAGTGATCAAAGTAAACACAACCAACATAAATATAATTGAAAAAGTTACATCATCGTATAAGTTTACATGTTTCCAAATCAATTACATTATGTTGACAAAAATGAAATGTTGATGCCTTAACGTCTCATCCTCAAAAGTACTTGTTCACCTGTTTATTAATTTCCTGAGAATACAAGTAGTTTTGAAAGAGTGTCAACAATTAAGTTGGTGAGTTCATAAGATTTTGAATGTAGTGATGAAAACCTTTTTTTTTTAAAGTATGTTTGTTCCAGAAAAATCCAATATTATCCTTAAAGTGTGAATTGCAGCCTTAAATTCCAAAGACCAAAATGTACAAGTAATTTCCATACTTATAGTAAAACAATGCAAGTTTAAATTGCCATAAACTCGTTTGATTTAATGAAATCCCCGTAAATCCTAAGAGTTGTTAATACTTTATGTGAGCTATTATAACCATACTATGACCTAGTTGGCCTGAAACGACGTTCTTCAGGCGTCGGAAACGTTATGACATTTGTCATCCGTAGACCTCGAGGTCCCACTATAGCTAACAGCAAGGTGTGGGGTGTCAATCCCAATATAGATCTATATACAACTATCACGCTCTCCCTACAAGAGACTCTAGTTACAATACAAGACTTAAAGTGTATTACTTGTTAAGTAACATGAAGCGAATGTCTCACGATTTAGTCATTAACGGATTTACGTGTAGTGAATGAAAACCCTTTTTGTGTAAATGAAACCTTTGGTAATGAACTTGTTGTGTAAGTGCATCATAAACTATACCTATTATAGTTTATCAAATAATGGTAGTAGTGAACATAAACTATACTTACATTAGTTTATCAAAATGTTTGTATGCAATGGATATAAACTTTGTTTATTATAATTAATTACCATACTTATGGAGGTAAAAATCCATTTGTTTTCTGATGTACGTCTATTTACCAAGACAAAATGACGTATATTATAACACATATATGCACATGATGATACACACCTTGCTCAACGAGTTACAAGGTGTAAATGAAACTGATAACATTGTTCTAGTGTTAACATTTCTATTCTTGTTCTTAGAAGATTTATAGAAAAATCATCAAAGGTCCAAATCAGAATCCATAAATTTTGAGAGTTTGGAAAATGTTTCTAGTTTGTTCATAAATTTTATTATGATTTTTAGTGACCTCTCACTTGTGTGAAAAAGTCCATATTCACAGACTGGTCCGGATTTATTCTTGTAATGATAGGCAGTTTTGTAAAAATCACCATAATTTGTAGAAAAATCGTATGGAGATGTGCAAGTAGTCATTTTAAAGGTATGAACCTGAACTATTTGCATCTAATACAGTTTTGAAAACTAAAATGTTTAAGTTGACCAAAACAGTCCGTGAATGGAGTTAAACTTTTCTGATGTAAGCTGTTGTTTGAGTTTAGTTAAGTTCTTGGTGTTTTAACTTGTATTCCCCCCCCTTAAAACTTGAGAAAAACGTGAAAAGATAGGGGTATGAACTCACCTTGTGTGATTTTAGAGGGTGGATGTTGAAGAAAGGTAGTGTTCAACTCAAGAACACTTAGAAGATTGCTTGAAGATTCGAAGAACTAACACAAATATGATGAAGTTTGTGTAAGCAACCTATGATTTGAGTAGAAAGAGGTGGAATAATCATATGAAGGATAATATTACTTACCAAAAGTAGGTGAAGAACTTGAAAATCAGCCTTGAAATCTCGAAATTTAGAGAGAGAAGTGAGAGAGAATGGAGTTTGTTCTTCTTGGTGAAGTGTGAGTGAATGGGAGGAGAGATAAGGGTTTTTCTATCCTTGAGTCAAAGTACTTGGCTGCAAAGAGTGGGAAAAGGACCATGAAATGACCAGGTATGGTAGAAGGACAATGGCTGATCATTGAGTGGGCATGGGGTGGTTGCTTGTGTCATACACTAAGGCAAAGTCAACACTCCACCACAAGTATCTCACCCACTATATTTTTAATCTTAGACAATGATTATCCTCAAAATGTGATTAGATTATGGAAATATGGGGTCTTATATGTCAAAATATAAGTTTGGGTGAAAATCACGGGTTAAAATCACGAAAAACGGGCTCAAAACGCTAAAAATAGTGAAAACCGGGCAAAAATTGCCAATATCCGAAATTCAGGGTCGGAGGTTCGGTCCTAGCCCTTAGAATCGAAAGTAGATGGGGAACCGAGAGTAGGGTTCGGCTCCTTAAGCTGTGCATCTCGGACCGAAGGTGAAGTCTCGGACCGAAGGTAGTCCTCTCGGACCGAAGGTGGCCTCTCGGACCGAAGGTTACTTTCGGTTCCTTAGCAGGTTCGGCTCAGGAGGTGGTTTCGGTTCCTTAAGGGAGGTTCGACTCCTTAAGAGGTTTCGGCTCCTTAAGAGGGTTCGGCTCCTTAAAGCTGTTTTTCGCGTAAACTTCCGTTTTCGAGCGGTTTTCAATTAAATTAAGGGTCGGGATGCCCCGAGTGATTATAAGAAGTTGAGAGAGATTTTGAGAGAGATTTGGGAGAGATTTCACACACTTGGAGAGATTTCTCATACAGAGAGAGATTTGGGAAAGATTTCTCATACAGAGAGAGATTTGGGAGAGATTTCACATACTTGGAGAGATTTGGGAGAGATTTCACATACTTAGAGAGATTTCTCATCCAGAGAGAGATTTGGGAGAGATTTCACATACTTGGAGAGATTTGGGAGAGATTTCACATACTTAGAGAGATTTCTCATTCAGAGAGAGATTTGGGAGAGATTTCACATACTTGGAGAGATTTCTCATTCAGAGAGAGATTTGGGAGAGATTTCACATACTTGGAGAGATTTGGGAGAGATTTCACATACTTAGAGAGATTTCTCATTCAGAGAGAGATTTGGGAGAGATTTCACATACTTGGAGAGATTTAGGAGAGATTTGAGGTGGAGAGAGATAGAGTGAAAGAGATTGGGAGAGACTTCTTTTGTGACCTTTTTGAGTGTTTGGCTTTGTAACACAAGGTCTGTAAACCCCGTTAAGCCATGTTTAAGAGTCTTACACACCCCCGAAGGGTATGTAATAGTGTTTTATCTCTTTGCTACCTCACTTACCCCGATTAGGGTTCAAGAAATCTAAAAATACGAACTTTTCAAGTGATGATTTCTTATTAAAATAGTGAGTTGTACAACAATTACATAAAGTAAACCCTAGTATACAAGGGTTAGTAGAGTTGACCGGTTTGACTTGTTGACCTTATTTGACTTTGACTTGACCAAAATTTGACGGTTATCACAAAATAGTTCTTTCCATTTCTCACAATTCGAACTATGAAAAGGGATGCCGTAATCATATTACGAATTTGAGAATGCAATTAACGCAAACAATAACCATAATGATATTTATCAAATCTTTAAAATGCACTAGCGAAAGTGTTTCCTCGTGATCATTCTCATGAATTAGAGCGTAACCTTTTGCCACCTAGATTTTTTTGTGTACATGTTCCCATCCATGTGAATCCATCAATTCCAACCTACAATCATAAGACAATTTTTATGACAAATTCAAATTCTAATTTAGCTTTCATGGACTGAACTGTTCTTATTCTTAATTTCTTTCCATCTGGTAGCACAAGGGCCTACCAATGCTTCGATGTTGTTAATCAGCTCCCCCATATTGATCAATGTACTATCATTGATCAACGCGCTCCACCTTTTGCAGTCAAATGAGAACCATATAACTCATAGGAATTGGCAACTCTATAGGAAGGTGCACAGAAACATGGTTTAAAGGGCTTAGGACTGATAATTCGCTTTATTTCCTTTTCCTTGTTTGGATGTGGACTTAGGGTATCGGTTGCTTGTCCGAATGTTGTTTAAATCTTAGTTATATATTATGTATATGTATGTAGATATAAAAGTACTTCCAATCAGTTCAATACCTTTGGGTACCAAAGGTGTACAAGCATGATCAGTCATTTAATTACAGAGCTTACTAGTAAACTATAATAGGTATAGTTTAGGAGGTTACTACTTACTATTTCTAGAACAATGAAACTTACATGAGTGAGTTCATACATGAGTCAGTTCAAACATACAATAACTAGAACAAAAAGGAACATACAATAACTAGAACAGAAAGGAACATACAATAACTAGAACAGAAAGGAACATACAATAACAAGAACATAAAGGAACATACAATAACAAGAACAGAAAGGAACATACATCCTTTTACAAGAACAATAACATTAATGTGGAACCACTACTTTACGGCATAGCAATATACTTGTTATGTCGCGTTTTGTAACCAGAGTCTCCTGGAGGGAGAGCACGCATTGTGTGTATAGATCTATACAGGACTGACAATCCCACATCCCAACTGTTAGCTACAGTCCCGCATGCAAGCCAAGGGGTAACAAATGTCACATCAGTTTCGACGCCAACAGGTCCTCGTGTTAAACACTCGTCAATCAGTATGGTTATAACCACATCACATTTTAACCTTAATTAAACAAATTGGTTTTAAGGTAGTTAGTGCTTCAGTTGTTACTTATTACCACATTACTGTACACTGTCATTTTCCCATTACATTCATATAGTGATCTTCTCAGATAAAAGGTAATGTAAACTATTTTCTGGTAATGATAGTCATATACTTGGGAAAAACACTCACTTTTACAAAAGAACACGCATACAAAACAGTCGGGTCTTGGTAGAAGACTACTCTCCAATTTAGTAGAAAATATAGGATTTTCTAGGAAGTATACAAACTTTACATCAAACACTTACAAACATTTTCATCAAACGTATACAAACAATTGACACTAAAATACTTATGAACTCACCAGCTTAAATGTTGATCTTTTCTTTCAAAATAACTTGTATTCTCAGGTCACTAGTAGACAGGTACAGATGACCAGGTTTTGAGAAGACGAAGCATGTTCAAGACTCGTCTTTTATTTTGATTCATATTTTGGTGTCTTTCAAACTATACAAAGAACACACTTGTATTACATTATATTATTAATGCAATGGATGATGTTGTTTCTTGTTTTACTATTATGCATTGTTATGATACTGTACATGACATCCTCCGCCCCCGAACGTTTCCGCCGTTCTGGTTTGAGGGTGTGATAAAATGGTATTAGAGCTTTGTTTATAGTGAATTGAGTATATCAACCCATAAAAGATATACAACTATAGAAACCTAATCCAACAGTCTCCCACTTGGATAAGTCTAATAACTATTATTGCAAGTACGACTCCAAAACCCGACTAGCAATCGTAACTCTCAAAAGCCGCTGTCGAACTCTGAAAAAATCAAATGACGCGCCCATTAGGTAAGGGATCATATATTCCTCCATTCTAGATATCATATGGCCTGAGACATGGATTATCATTATTCTCTCTGTCCATTTGTTGTTTCCCGATTTCAGATTTGTGACGAACGACTAATTGAACAAATCAAATCAGTCCAAGCTTGGCCAAGCACTTAGGGTTGTAATCACTAAATCATCGAGGGGACCACAAATATCGCTTTTATCCCCTTAGGGTAAAAGAAACGGATAAACTTTGACTCATATGCTTGCTCTATTTACTCATCAAATCACACACAACAATACGTTTTATAACACCAAGTTACTGGTGCGTGTACATATTATCAATGTGCAACCGACTTGTAAACTGCAACTCATATGTCTTGGTTTCAAGAATATAAGATATTATCATCTCATGGTCACTCGTGATAAAATCCATGAAGTGATACAAATGAGCATGGTTTAAATCCAATACTCAAATCTTATTACAGGAGTACTCATGAATACTGCAGAAAACTTGTGTTATGTCTAACACCTTAGACAATCCTACAGACCCATTCATGATAGTTTTGCCTCAATACCTACTTCCAAAGTATGGTTGACTGTGGATGGTTTAAATAACCTATTTATTCAGGAAGTCAAAACATGCAAAGTCAAATACAAGAATAATATTAATCCTATATGGACCCAAAAATTTTGAGTGTAAATAAAACACCTTTTATCTAATCACCATATTGATTACCCATTATTCATTGTATAATGTTTCGAACAATCAACTTAATACTTGAACTAAAAACAATAGTTATTCCATGCTCCAAGCATGCACACTATGTTTTCCTATGGTCCTTTCTTTGTGAAACAGATCAATTGACAACATTTCAATGATGCACATTTCACAATTCCAAATCCTTATGATAAATGTAAGAATACCAAATTCTTTCCATTTACTGAAATATGTTAGATTCTAAACTTATATGCAATGATCCTCTTGTAATGACTATGCACAAAAGTCACAGAGACTTGGCAACATACATTACAAAGTATTCCAATGGAGAGCAATTCCATGGAAATGAAGTCTCACATTCAAAGTACATTCCTTTGAATATCCTTCTTGCATTAAGTTTTCTAATCTTATACAGATTTAAAGAATAACTTCCACTTATGGAAACATTTACATATTCCCATTTTGACTATCACTTCTGAACAAGAGTCACCTCTTTTCAGAATATGTCAATATGGTCCTTCCAAAATTTTCACTATACTTCCAACTGTCCATGAGAAACCAATCTTTGGTAAACCTCAGATTGTCCTCGACAGTTGCTTAATCACTTTAGTCATATCTTGTTCTAGTCCTTTTTTCCTTCTTAATGCCCTAGGCATTTGGAATATTAGAACAAATTAATATTATAACATATGCAATCGATCCTATACCTGAAGCATATGGGACACGATTCATAATGTCTTACATAAAGACATGATACTTGATTAGTCTTTTGCTATAATATTTCTATTTGCCATGTTCTCACAATTCGAACTATGAAGAGAGATGTCGTAATCATAATCGAATTTGAGAACGCAATTAACATTGCCAATATAGAATTCATATACATCCTTGACTAAATTTAATTAAAAAATAAATCTAAGCTTTTAGATTTGAAATGAAGTATAAATTCCTCTCCCTTAATTATAGAAAAACAACTTTTCAAACCCTGCAACTTTGCGAATTGAAACCTTTTGTTTTCTATAATTAACATTGCTAACTTGCAACTCTTAACGTAATAATTATGCTCCCACTAGCATAATAATTACATTCTTATTAGCATAATACTTATGCTCCCACTAGCTTTGACATGTACTCAGAAATCTGCTGGACTTCTATAAATCAATACTTATTAACTTCTTTACCAAAGTTCAGATTTCTGGTACGAGATGCTTCGATAAGACCTTATCTAGGCTTCTCAAAATTCTACACCTTTCCTTAGATAGCTCACATGTGTGTTTAAATAATTTTAGAACTTACAGCAATAAGTCTCAAATGTTTAGACCTTTGCCATTTCTCATAATTCGAACTGTGAAGAGGGATGCCGTAATCATAATCGAACTTGAGAATGCAAAGATCACAATTACTAACTTTTTAAAATCTACTTAGTGAAAGTATTTCCTCACAATCATTTTCATGAATTGGAGAGAAACCTTATGACACTTAGATTTTTATGGTGTATGTGTTCCTATCCATGTGAATTTGTCATAACCATAATCACAAGACAAGGTTAGTGACAAATCCACACTCATATGGACTGAACTTGTTCAATCTTAATTTCTTGCCACCTGGTAGCACAAGGGCCTACCATTGATTCCAAGTTGTTATGCAAACAATTAAGAACTCATAGAACTCACATGCGTAGTCAACTTGAATGGGCACAGAAACAAGAATATGCCAACACGATAAGTTACAAACCTCAGGTCGTGTGCTAGTGATTAACAACATGTTTATTCTTGATTAGTTCTAGAAGCTTTTCAAGATCTTTAAGACTCCCACTGACCTCTTGATATATAAGATTCTCTTTTGTCAAGAAACATTACTTGACAAACAAATATTCAAGAGTTAGTGCGGTTACTTATCAAGAAAAACACTTCACACAATTGGTCTTAGTTGGTCTTTGTCTTATCCAAGACATAACAACTTACCAATTTCAAATGTACAAAAGTAAGAAAACATTTTACTCTACATTTGATAAGTGTTATAAACCTTTCTTAAGATTATGTCACTCAAGGCACAATCTTGGAATATGACTCTGTCACACCCCAAAACCAAGAACGGCGGAAACGTTCTGGGGTGGAGGACGTCATGTACAGTATCACAACAATGCATAATAGTAAATGCAAGCAACAACATCCATTGCATTAATATAATAATTGTAATACATGGGTGTTCTTTCATAGAATAATACATGAATATAGTACATCAAAATAAAAGGCGAGTCTTGACCGCTCCGTCTTCTCAAAACCGGATCATCGTACCTGTCTACTGGTGACCTGAGAATACAAGTTATTTTGAAAGCGAGTATCAGCTTTAAATCTGGTGAGAACATAAGTAGTTTAGTGTCATTGCTTAGTAAAACTGTGAAGAAAGGATTTGTAATTGCTTTATGAAAACATGGTATAAGTGTGAAAAACCCTACAAAATCCCATATTTCCTACTAGTATAAAAAGTAGCCTTCTACCAAGACCCAACTGTTTTGAAGATTTGCACCTTTGTAAAAATGAAGGTTTTTCCCCTAGTATAACTAAAATTATAGATATGCATGAGCGTGTATGTGATAAAATCACAAAGTAACTATAATAGGGAAAATAATATTTTACCTCAACAGTGACACTGCTGGCTATAAAGTGAATAAAACATAGACTCCAGGTGGTATCGAATGAACAATACGCCTCGAAAAGCCTAAATGAATGAAGTGTAGACTCCAGGTGGTATTAAATGAACAATACGCCTCGAAAAGTCTAAATGAATGAAGTGTAGACTCCAGGTGGTATTAAATAAACAATACGTCTCGAAAAGTCTAACTTGGCCTTTAATTCTTAATTGGATAAAATAAAGGTTTGAATGTGAACTCGTATGTAACCATGCTGATCGACGCTGAATAATTGATGACCCTCCAGGTCATATATGATAATGTGACATTTTGTCACCCCTGGGCCTTATCGGCGCGGACTGTAGCTAGCAGCCGGGATGTGGGAGTGTCTGTCCCGTATAGATCTATACACATAATGCCCACTCTCCCTCCAGGAGACTCTGGTTACACGGTGATACCACTATGAAGTGTCGTATCGAGAAATAGTATGTCACATTCTTTTTATAGTATTAAAATATTTGTATAGACTCATGAATGAACTGACTCTTGTGTGATTCCTTGTACTAGCAATAGTAAGTAGTATGTCCTAACTATACCCATAATAGTTACTAGTAATATGTATATGAACAAGTGGAAGGATGCCTTTGCTACCCAAAGGTACTAAACTGACTGATAGAACTTTTATGTCTATATATGTATACATAATATATAACTAATATTTAGACGACCTTCGGACAAATAACGGGATACCCTAAGTCCACAACCAAACAAGGAACAGGAAGTAAGGCGGGTCAGCAGTCCTAAGTCCTTTAAACATTACTTATATAACTATACACATAGAGGCATGCAATTGATAATATAAAAGTTTAAAAGAAGTTTTGTAAAACATTTGAGAAGTTTATTAATAAGAAATGAGTGACTTGATGTCAATTTATAAAACGATTTAAAAGCAGTTGGTTTGATATAAACAGATTAAAGTATAAGAAATCCCTTATTTAGAACATAGTTCAAAGTACATGAAAACCTTTGTTTGAAACATAGTCATAACAGAATTTGAAAGGAAAGATTTAGTTTAGAAAACAAGTTTGATAAAGAGCTCAACGTGTAAAAGCATTCGAGAAACCATTTTGGAGAAGTTTGCTTGATAAAACAGCTAAAAGTGTAGTAAATCCATAGTTTGATAGTTATTAATCACATGTGATTGATATGATAACTATCATGATTCAACTTGTATTCCCCCCCCCCCCATAAAAGCATTTAAAAAAAACATTTAAAAGGTTAATTAAGTGGTATGAACTCACCTGCAGTGAGTGGTTTGGATGGAAGTGCTGGATAGGATGCTAGGTGTCAAGTGAGGACTTGAACACACACACAGATCCTATGTAACATGTAGTGATACATAAATGTATCTAATTAGTCATTTAATAACTAATTAATCAAGTAAAGACACTCTAATACATGGAAACACTTTGTTTCAAGTGCTAGGAGTGCTTAAGGGTTGCATCTAAGGAGAGTATGGTCTCACATTGGAGTTTACTTCTCATTTGGCACCAATACATGAGTTTACGGTTTTTAGTCAATCCCTTCATGAGTTTACGGCCGTAAACTCATGGTAATTGGTGCATTTGTGATTTTTAAGGCCCTATACTCCTCAAGGAAGTGTTCTAGGTTTGCATCAAAGGCTTAGGAAGGGACAAGGGCTCGAAATGACCCTTCTTTGGAGTTTAGGGTCCTTGGACCACTCCCTTGGAGTTTATGGTCGTAAACCCATGAGTTTATAGCCGTAAACTCATGGTCACTCCAACATTTCATGTTTTTGGGGTTTCTAACTCATGCATGCAAGGTTCTAGTCCATTATCCAAGCCTTAGAAGGTGTTAGTGGTACAAAAACACCACTTGATGGTGTTTACGGTTCAAGGATATCCCTTGACCGTAAACCCATGTGTTCTTGAGGTTTTCTTGGTGTTCTTCCATGATTTAACAAGTATACTAAGCAAACAACTTGATAGAAGGAGTGTACTTACTTATAGGAAACTTGAAAGAGTGTTTAGGGGCCAAGAACACTAGTGTGTGTTCTTGGTGTTCTTGGTGTTTTGAAGAACACTTGAAGATCTATGAAAAAGACAAGATTTCTTGGATGAAATCGTGTATAAACACTAGACAAAGTGTTATATCAACAAATCTAGGGAAGAAACACTTACGTTTTTGGAAGATTTGAAGAAAAGTCAGATGATACTTGAGAGAGAAAAGGGAGTGTTCTTGAGCTTGAAAGTGGAAAAAGTGATAAAAATGACTAAGTGTTATATTTATACTCCTTGGGGTTTACGGCCGTAAACTCCATGTTTGGGCCGTAAACTCCAAACTCTTGGAGTTTTGGGACTTTATTGATGCACAATAAAACCCAGTGTATCCTCTCTCCAGTTATCTCCTGAATCACTAAGCTTTAAAACACTCAAACGGACTTTAAACCGGCTATAATTTAGCAGAAAAGTATTTGACTCCTATTTGAAGGGCTTGACAGTAGAGTTTGTACGAATGGAAATTTCGGGTTGTCACAGACTCTAAGAATTGTTTTTGGAACGAAGTATGACTCATCTTCTTGACTTAACCATTTCAACAATTCACGATTCCTCTTCTTAGCCATACAAATGCACTAAGATATCCTTAGAGGATCAATTGTGATATGGTTTTCCATAATCAATAAGATGATCATAGAACACGATACTCAAGTACTCTCACATCCTTTCAGATTGGAGAAACTTTTATCTATCTGCCTAATTTGATTCTTCTCATTCGTTCTGCCAAACATTGAAACTATTCCAATGTTTCAGAATTACACTTAAACTTGTAAGCATAACCATATTTACTAAACTTTAGTAAATTATAACGAACAGTCTTATCGCTCTTTGTGGTGGACTTGACCAGCGCAAAACCAAGTGTACCCAATCCCCTAGCCTTCACTTGACTCACATATACATGTGAATAAGGAATTAGTCTTATTTCCCAAAGATGAAAATTCTCATTCATCACACAATGCAACTTGCATGATTCCAAGTTTCTATCCAACTGAAACTTGGGTGATGAGAATCTTTCTTTATTTGGTAAATTATGACACTACCACAAACCAAAGAATCAAATCCATTTTCCAATATTGATATTAATGGAAACATATAAGCAACAATTTTCACAAATTTCATTGTAAGGAAACTTAAAACAAGATAAAATAAAAACTTTTCTTTATTTATAAAACTGCGGAAAAAAAACTTTTCCTTACAATTCAATTACAAATGAAAACTATGTTGTTATTTATTCCTAAGCAATCTATCATAACTCTTAAGCAACAACTTAAAATTCTGATCATCGAACCATGCGATCGAAATCCATCTCTTCACGATCAAAATCAACTTACTCTTCCTTTAAGTTTCCTTTCGATCCTTCACAATATCAAAATGTAATTACATTACATCATGTATTAAGAATCTCCAAATAGAAACTTAATGGATTTAGATAATGGACTTACCTAAAGTAGAGTCAAACCTTTTTGACTTTACCATCCTTGCAATCTTTCAGGTAAAAATGGCAGCTTCGCAACCAATGCCCCTTCTCTAGGAAATAGAAACAAACAGACTCTTTTGGAATGGTACACGAGACTATCTCAGACTTAGCCTTTCTCTTTACCATTCGGTCAAATGACTTGACCATGGCCGGCCCCTTTCCATTGGGAAGAAAAAGATTTTCTGGACTTCCAATATCACCATTGTCAATGTCCATGGAAGTTTGGGGAGTAGACCTTCCAATCAAGTTTGCTTTACCAGTGCACCAAATCATTGTTAATTCAGCAGCAACACGTAAATAGGTAAGATCGATAAGTTTCATGTCGTGGTCTGTTGTAACATACACGTTTTAAAATCGTGTTATGTAATTTAAAAAGTTAATAATATTATGAAATATTATGTGAAATTGAGTGTTGAGTTCTAACAGATAGTTTTTACTAGAAATGAAGTAAAACTATGTTTAGAATCACTCATAAAATATTGGAAGTCTTATGAGATTCCAATTAAAAGCCAAATAGTGAAATTTAGTGAAAATATAAAATTTGAAATAAGTAAAATTTTATTATTGAAAGTTGTAAAGAATCTCGTTAGAAACATGTAGGCGAAAACCTCGTCGAAATCCGAGTTATAACGAAGAAGTTATGACCAATCGAAGATCCGCGATAAAACCGACACGGTGCCGAATGACGTAAAAGGTAAGTTTTTGATAAACTACATTTTAGCCTTAGTGATCTAAATGAAAGTCATAGTATTCGTTAAACCGAGAAGTTCGATAAAAAGAACGCCAAAATCTGACTTCGTATGAGGAAGTTATGATTTTTCTAAGTTTCAGCTTAGCAGTAGACAGCTAAAAACTCGAATTTTAGATCGGGTGATTTTTAGCCGACACAACCTAAACGAGAACCGAAGGTCTCGTCATTAGCAGTACAACGGTAAAAAGTCTGACGAAAACGGACGTCAGATGAAGAAGTTATGAATTTTTAACGGATTCACCAGTCCCGGTCTGTTAAAAATAATAATATAAAAATAAAGTCAAAATTTTCCGACAAAGTCTAAACAAAAGTTGTAGAGCATAATGTTCTTTACGCGTGCATATAAAGAACGTCAAAAACGGAGCCCGTATGAGAAAGTTACGGATTTTACAAGATTGGGCACATTTTTCGAGAAATTTCGCATGAATAGTGTTGCCACGTCACCCTCGCTCGGAGTTGGCCACGTGTCCGAAGCTGTTGCGTGGCGCGTCCGAGAAGCGACGCATGTCGCACAGGTGTCCGAAGTCTTCACGTGATCTCGCATGCTTCCCTCGTGATCTAGCCGTGTGTCGCATGCTGATTCGACCGAGGGTGCGGTCCAATGAAGTCCGACGCGCCTCGTCCGAAGATTCGCTGCTTCTGCCGCGTGTCCGAACCCTCGCATACGTGTCTCTCTTCCGCGGCTGCCACGTGCCTTGCTGACTCACCTCCTTCTCGGCCGACCTTCGGATCTCCTCTCCTATAAATAGGAGACTTGCGAACCCTCCCGGGTAAAAATGGGATTTTACCATTTTTGACCCCTTTTTCCATCTTTTTACTATTTGGACATCCCCCGAAGCCCCGGGATTAATTCCAATGCCCGAAACACACCCCGAAATCTCCGAGAAGCCCGAAAAATTTATTTTTTCGGTTTCGAAGCCCAACCCTCGCAGGGCCCGGTTTTCAAGAAAACTCCCGGTTTTCAACGACGAAAGTCATATTTAGAGCCGAAATGCTGCACAAATTATTATTTTGACCCCCAGTTAATTCAAGGTGAGTTTAATATATAGGAACAATTGTATGTTATGTGTTATATGTGCTATGTGCTTTTCCATGTTATCATCTCGAGTTATTATTTCCGCTATTTTTATAGCAAGGTTGTACCTTTGACTTGAAGTGTATGACATAAGCATCACTTGGGTATTGGTATGAACCGTTGACCATGAAGTGTATGACATTGGCATCACTTTGGATTCGGTAGTATGATAAGATAAGGCTGAAAGCCTGGATATTCTAGCAAAATAATATTCCTGAGTATATTTCCGTATTATTGTCATTCGTTATTTTTAATAGCAAAAGAAATACCTTTGACCATGTGATCAGTGAAAGGACTTAGATTCATATTGGTACTGGTATGTAGCCTCTGGCCATGTAGAACATGTCTCCGTAAGAGAATGATTTCTATTCTATGGTATTGGCAAAAGGTTAGACAGGGCTATAAGCCTGAAATCTACCAAAAAGGTTAATCTGAAGTTGTATGTCTTCTGTGCCATTTGGGCCAAAGCTTTATTGATTGTATATCAAGTATGGAAATTGTTACGTCTCATTGATTGATAGGGAAATCTTATCACATTATGCCTTTGTTGTTCCTTGTTCCTCTTTGCTTCTGCCATATTGAAGTATATATATGGCATAACGTTATATTGCATCTATTATTGAACTCACTAAGCGTCACTGCTTACCCTCTCAATGTTTAACAAATTTGCAGGGAATAAGTAATCAGTATAGTCATATACTGTTGGAAGGTTTAGAATAGTTGTAATATTATTTTTTGTATTTTGGTTTATGTTTGTATAGATTTACAATATCCTGGGTAGTTATGTAAAATATTAAAACATAGTCGGTTTGTATCCAATCTTTTGTAATCACTTTATCAATGTAAAATATTATTTTATAAATATGCATGTAGCATGTTTTGGAGTAACTATATTTTCAAGTATGAAATTTTGGGTCTTTCAGAAATATGAAAGTCAAGAAAGGGGTTCTTTCAATCATGGTATCGGAGCAGTGGTTTAAGTGAACTAAATTCCATGGATTGGTATTTAGACTTAAACTATTGGAAGTTCAATATATGAACTGAATCATTGTAAATATATGGATACAAACCATAGGAAATACTTAAGTGGGGTATTGGGTAGTGATAAACCCTAGTATTCTAAGATATTAAGTTACTTCAAAAATTTTAGAGAATTAGTATATATGAACTAGGAATTTTGAGAATTTCTAGATTTAAATATGAATTGTTAAGTGAAGATGATACAATATGTATCTGGTATACTTTAGGTTACATACCTAATGGACACAAGCACTAGAATATTAAGAGGGGATATGCCTTATATTCTAAGATGTGCTAAATGATAAGTAAATATAGCATGCCTTAAGTTGCTTAGCTATATTGCTATTACTTGATAAAGTTTAAGGTTTGTTACCGACCTTGGTTTAGATGAGAAAATTATATGTTCAGAATTCTAAGAATTTCTGTATTAGAATTTACATGAAACTTTTCAAAATGATAAAGAGACTTATGATAGTTGACATCGATAAGTTTATAAATAAACGATCACGGGATATCGTAAAATAATAATAAATATAAAAAGTTATCGTAAATAATGTATTAATACCAATAGAGTGGTATTATACATTTAAAGTATGTTTGATATATAATAACATCTTTGGAAGAAAGATGTGCGTTTGAAACACGTTTGGGTGAGATAAATGTGTTGGTACAAATCCATGAAGTTGTTCCATCGCTGTCCAGATTGATGCAGTGATTGTTTATAGAGTCGGAAGAACCGAAGCTGGTGATAAATACTTCGACAGTATCGAAATTTATGTGGTACAAGATTTAGAAGAATTAAACGAAGATCAAAGGAAAGGCTAACGAAGTTTTTAGACTTAATAGGCCAAGGCTTTGTGACGTAGTATGTAGTTCGAGTAGTAACCCTATATAGGATGTTCAGACTTAGTATTTAATAATACTGAGTGATGATTGACTTCTATCACAGCCTTATAGAAATTACATTGTGTGTTAAGCCGACTTTAACATACATGATTATGATGGTGAATTAAGTCATTTAGTAATAAAAGGTTAAGTGGATTACTTGTTAGAGTAAGGTGGAGTACTTAGTTGAAGAAGATATATACTCATATTATTATATGAGAATAGATGTTGTAGTTAGGAATGACAGAGAACCAAGTTGAAGCTAGTAGAGCTTGCTGAGATGCAGCTATAATGCAGACTTCTTAGGATAGACTCCTATGAAGTAGACTTAAAAGATACAACCATAAGAAGAAGACTTACTCAGATACAGGAATGACAATGTCATGGAAGGATAATGAAATGAACAAATGTGCATAGTGAATTACATGAGTTAGAAGATGATGCAAGTAGTTGAAAACCGTTTGTCTCTACACTACTAGAGTAAATTTTGGGTGTAGTATTTCTTGTAGAGTAGACACTACCCGAGAAAGAATTTATATGAAGAACTGGAAGTAAAATTCTATCGACCTATGAAAAAGTATTAAAATATGCTAGATCAAGCATATGTGTGAGAAGAATCTTAGAAGGCGAGTATAAGTAATTCAAGATATGTTTGATAGAAACGCGAAAACCCTAGTTGAGTCTAGGAGAAATTGTTGTATGTACTTGTTTGAACACACTCAGGTGTGAAAAGTTACTTTGTGAAAACTTTTGAATTGTGACTTGGGAACTGCAAGACAATACTTGGGACGAGTATGAGTAGGTGTGAATAGTAGTAGAGGCCTATACTACTGGAAGCACAGGACTCACACTTGGATCAGGAAAAGTCACAAGGTTACCAAGAAGCTAGTAAATGATTCCGTTTTATTCATGTGTGTCGTTACCTTCGTTTCGGTAATGACTAAGAAGATAATTATCGTTTAAATCTTAATGTCATAAAGAGTGGAGTCCGATTAATATAAATCTACAAAGATAAAGTTGATTGGTTTAGAAAGCCATGTATTGAGTAATGACGAAACTTCAGTCAAGAAGGAGATGGTCGAGATGGTCGATAGAAATATAACAATCTTCATTAAAGAATTGAGCAACCATTAACTAGAGATGTTACCTGTTATGAAGCCGATGAAGAATTTAGTTATTCATGGAAGGATTACAGTATGAAATCCGTGATTTAGTAATCAATCGAAATATTCTGTCATTTGACAAAATTGATGTGTATGTCCGAAAGCACAAATTAGAGATACGTGGTGCTATTCTTTCTGTTTCGAAGCATCCACATGTTGATCAAACTCTTTCTGTTTTCTTTATTCCATCAGCTTGATTTATTCGATCTGATTCTAATACAAGAGTTTGGTTCGTTATGTGTCTTATGCGTTATAAAATTAAAGGTCATTAGAATAAGACCATTCGAGTTGTTGTTATAGCAAAAGTAAAGACCTTATCTTGGGTTTAGTCTATAAACCAAGAAGGAGCAGGAGTCTGCAATGAGAATTGAGTTTTAACTTAAAGATTAGGATCGAAGGCCCAATAGAGAATGATGAGCGGGTGTAGGTTTGAGCACCGCTAGTAATTAAGAAGTTTGAAGAGTTTGACAATCGTTTGGCAAACCAAAAGTTAAATATCGTACATTTTAGATTACCACAGAGGAAGTAAGTTAGGACTCGAATGTTGTGACTAGTAATTTTCTCGTAAACTTTAGATCTACTCACATCTTATTTGATTGTGATGCCTCAGATTCTTTCGTGCCTTATAAATTCGCACATTCTTTTCAAATTGCTTCTTACGCAATTGTCCAATCATTTCGTATAGGTAACATAGGAAATATATAATTACTTGCTGATAAATTCTATAGAGATAGTATCATAGGAATTGAAGGTTATAATCTTCCTGCTAACCTAATTCCTATCTCCTTGCCCAACTTTGATATTATTCTCGTCATGAATCGATTGTCAAAGAACTACGCAGATCTCTTGTGCTACGAAGAGATGATATGCATCCCTATCGAAAGGAGGGATTCTATTTATGTCTACGGTGAAAATAATAAATTTCTTTCTTAAAAACTCATAAATTTATATCGAAGGGATATTCTACTTATCCGGCTTATACAGTTAATACCTTGAAAAAGGAGAAGAAAACTGTGAATGATAGCATTTGGATAATTATCGACCGGGTGATGAAGAGTGCATATATTCTCGCCACACGTGAAACGACTCCATTAGCGAAATACACGTAAGTTTACTTAGACAAAATCATCGCGAGACATGGTGTGCCACTAAATATTATTTCCAATCATGATACTCGCTTCACTTCTCACTTTTGGGCGAGTATGAAAAGTGAATTGGGATCTCGAGTTGCTCCCAACACAACTTATCATCCCCAGACAGATGGTTGGACGAAGAGAACAATCCAAACAGTAGAAGATATGCTTCGTACATGTGTCTTAGAGTTCGGTAGTAAATGTGAACACCATTATGTTGGCATAATGTAGGACAAAAAATCCTTGGTGGTCCTGAAATGATTCAAGACACCACTGATAAGATTCAAATTATACGAGAAATAATGAAAGTAGCCCAGGATCGACAAAAGACCTGTGTAGAAATGGAGGAGACGATACATAGAATTCCAAGTGGGTGATACTGAAGGTAACCTCGTGGAAAGGTATTATGAAATTTGAGAAGAAAAGGAGATTGAGTCCTAGATTTGTTGGTCCTTTCAAAATCCTCCAGAGAATTAGTAAACAAGCATACTGCTTGGAATTGCCTGAAGATTTGGCAGGTATTCATGATGTATTTCATGTAAGATATCTATGTAAATGCTTGAGCGTATATGATGAAACGGTTCCATTATCCGAGGTGAAACAGGATAATAAATTAAGTAGAAGAGATCGTAAATGAAAGAACGACTAATCTACGTAATAAAGAAGTGAAGTTGGTGCTTGTCAAATGGAAACACCATCGAGGCCCAAATTATACTTAGGGAAAATAAGAATGAGATAAGAGCTAAATATCCTCATTTGTCTAAATCGTTGTGATTTCGGGGACGAAATCCTCAAAAGGAGGAGGTATTTGTAACATACACGTTTTAAAATCGTGTTATGTAATTTAAAAAGTTAATAATATTATGAAATATTATGTGAAATTGAGTGTTGAGTTCTAACAGATAGTTTTTACTAGAAATGAAGTAAAACTATGTTTAGAATCACTCATAAAATATTGGAAGTCTTATGAGATTCCAATTAAAAGCCAAATAGTGAAATTTAGCGAAAATATAAAATTTGAAATAAGTAAAATTTTATTATTGAAAGTTGTAAAGAATCTCGTTAGAAACATGTAGGCGAAAACCTCATCGAAATCCGAGTTATAACGAAGAAGTTATGACCAATCGAAGATCCGCGATAAAACCCACACGGTGCCGAATGACGTAAAAAGTAAGTTTTTGATAAACTACATTTTAGCCTTAGTGATCTAAATGAAAGTCATAGTATTCGTTAAACCGAGAAGTTCGATAAAAAGAACGCCAAAATATGACTTCGTATGAGGAAGTTATGATTTTTCTAAGTTTCAGCTTAGCAGTAGACAGCTAAAAACTCGAATTTTAGATCGAGTGATTTTTAGCCGACACAACCTAAACGAGAATCGAAGGTCTCGTCATTAGCAGTACAACGGTAAAAAGTCTGACGAAAACGGACGTCAGATGAAGAAGTTATAAATTTTTAACGGATTTACCAGTCCCGGTCTGTTAAAAATAATAATATAAAAATAAAGTCAAAATTTTCCGATGAAGTCTAAACGAAAGTTGTAGAACATAATTTTCTCTACGCGTGCGTATAAAGAACGTCAAAAACGGAGCCCGTATGAGAAAGTTATGGATTTTACAAGATTTGGCACATTTTTCGAGAAATTTCGCATGAATAGTGCTGCCACGTCACCCTCGCTCGGAGCTGGCCACGTGTCCGAAGCTGCTGCGTGGTGCGTCCTTGAAGCGACGCGTGTCGTACAGGTGTCCGAAGTCGTCACGTGATCTCGCATGCTTCCCTCGTGATCTAGCCGCGTGTCGCATGCTGATTCGACCGAGGGTGCGGTCCAATGAAGTCCGACGCGCCTCGTCCGAAGATTCGCTGCTTCTGCCATGTGTCCGAACCCTCGCATACGTGGCTCTCTTCCGCGGCTGCCACGTGCCTCGCTGACTCACCTCCTTCTCGGCCGACCTTCGGATCTCCTCTCCTATAAATAGGAGACTTGCGAACCCTCCCGGGTAAAAATGGGATTTTGCCATTTTTGACCCCTTTTTCCATCTTTTTACTATTTTGACATCCCCCGAAGCCCCGGGATTAATTCCAATGCCCGAAACACACCCCGAAATCTCCGAGAAGCCTGAAAAATTTATCTTTTCGGTTTCGAAGCCCAACCCTCGCAGGCCCGGTTTTCAAGAAAACTCCCGGTTTTCAACGACGAAAGTCATATTTAGAGCCGAAATGCTGCACAAATTATTATTTTGACCCCCGGTTAATTCAAGGTGAGTTTAATATATAGGAACAATTGTATGTTATGTGTTATATGTGCTATGTGCTTTTCCATGTTATCATCTCGAGTTATTATTTCCGCTATTTTTATAGCAAGGTTGTACCTTTGACTTGAAGTGTATGACATAAGCATCACTTGGGTATTGGTATGAACCGTTGACCATGAAGTGTATGACATTGGCATCACTTTGGATTCGGTAGTATGATAAGATAAGGCTGAAAGCCTGGATATTCTAGCAAAATAATATTCCTGAGTATATTTTCCTATTATTGTTATTCGTTATTTTTAATAGCAAAAGAAATACCTTTGACCATGTGATCAGTGAAAGGACTTAGATTCATATTGGTACTGGTATGTAGCCTCTGGCCATGTAGAACATGTCTCCGTAAGAGAATGATTTCTATTCTATGGTATTGGCAAAAGGTTAGACAGGGCTATAAGCCTGAAATCTACCAAAAAGGTTAATCTGAAGTTGTATGTCTTCTGTGCCATTTGGGCCAAAGCTTTATTGATTGTATATCAAGTATGGAAATTGTTACGTGATTGATAGGGAAAGCTTATCACATTATGCCTTTGTTGTTCCTTGTTCCTCTTTGCTTCTGCCATATTGAAGTATATATATGGCATAACGTTATATTGCATCTATTATTGAACTCACTAAGCGTCACTGCTTACCCTCTCAATGTTTAACAAATTTGCAGGGAATAACTAACCAGTATAGTCATATACTGTTGGAAGGTTTAGAATAGTTGTAATATTATTTTTTGTATTTTGGTTTATGTTTGTATAGATTTACAATATCCTGGGTAGTTATGTAAAATATTAAAACATAGTCGGTTTGTATCCAATCTTTTGTAATCACTTTATCAATGTAAAATATTATTTTATAAATATGCATGTAGCATGTTTTGGAGTAACTATATTTTCAAGTATGAAAGTTTGGGTCTTTCAGAAATATGAAAGTCAAGAAATGGGTTCTTTCATCTGTCTTATAGTAGTCCTTAATGAACCCGCTATATGAATCAGGAAGTGACTGAAGAACCGAGTCACCAGCCTACTTCCTTCAGACTTCGACACCTAACTCTCCCAGCCTTTCAATGTGTGACTTCATCTCCAAGATGTTGGCACATATAGATTCCATATTTGTGTTTTCTTGCCAATATGGTTTTAGTGACCTTAAAATTTTCAAGTCTTTGAACTTGTGGGTTAGGGAGAATAGTTGGAGGAGGTGGAGGAACTGAATTATGATTTCCAGTTCCATTAATGCACGACAAAGGGATTAATCTTCCACCTCGGTCACCATGTGGGATATCATCTTCATTAGAAAGCTTTTTCCAAAAGGATAAGGAAGACCATAGTTGTCAGAACTAGACATCTATGAGGGAGAAATTCAAGTTAGAGTATTTAAGTCCTTAATATAACACCCAAAACGAAATATTAAGGCTAGGACCCAACACAATATTCTACAATTGCGAAAAGGGATGTCGTAATCCAATTGTAGAATATTTGAAGGTAGGAAAATGACGATTACCAATTTCCACCATGAAAAACGAAATAGATTATTAAGTTTTAATTGGATTTGAAATTCCTAGATCCTTTGAGATGTGAACTTTTCAATGACATGTTTAGATATCAATTGTGCCCTTCAAGTTTGTAACTGGGATGCCGAGGATCACAAACAAGGTGTGAATAACCATGAAAATTAGCTTGGTACACCCAATGTTACAAATCACCTAATCAATGTGTCGGTTAACCACACACACTCCATTGATCTGTGATTAACATCAAGTTACCCTTTGCCACACATTGCCAGTCTCATATTAGTGTGTCGGTTAACCACACACGCTCCACTAATGACTTAACAAGGTGCAAAGTGTAATTTCATGGATTATCACCACTTTCACATTTTTCCTAAAGTAACTAAGATTGGGACTTTAATAAAAGTTTAGTTACTTTATATTTATCATTATACTTTTAATGAGGGATAATTAATGTCATATCCTACCCGGTCGGCTAACGACCCTCCACCAGTCAAGGAAGCAGTGGGTGAGAGTGGACACCCATTAAATTGCCATTTTATAGGCAGTAACCTTATACCCCCCTTATAAATTGGCTTCGTGAATAAGGCCTACTAATGGTGGGGATGAATTTTGTCTTTTAAAATTCTAGGGTTTGGAATTAAAGTATTCAAAGTGATACTTTACAAATTCCAAAACTTGAGGGCAAGTTTTGAAGCTTGTCAAAACTTTTGGAGTTCCATAACTTATGAGTTTAATATGGTTTTTATGAAAAACTTTTCAAGTTCCATAACTTGAGGACAAGTTATGGAAGACTTTAAAACCATTTATAAATGAGACTTTTCATTTTCTATAACCTATGAGTTTAATGACTCTCTTAAAAGAAAACCTTTTCATTTTCCATAAGTTGAGGACAAGCTAGGATTTCATTAAAATCATTTAGATCATTATTTTAATTAGCACAATAATCAAATAATACATACATGATCTAGTTAAACTCATAAGAACAAGATAATTCATATTATCAATCTTCAAGAAATTAGCCTAATCATATAAACTAATACAAATCTTGAAATTATGATAATTATCTTTAAATTGGACAAGCATGATCATTACCTTATGAAAAAATAGATTTCATGGTTCAAAAAACAGTTTTGAGTAATGATCCTAATCCAATTTCTGGCCAAAACTTGAAATTCTGCATCCTGGAGCACCAACTCGGCGAGTTCATGAACTGGACTCGCCGAGTTCATGTTTTAATGAGTGGACTCGTCGAGTCACCCAGTGGACTCAGCGAGTTCATCGGTCAGAATGCAGAAAAACGATTTTTTTCAACTTTGAAAACCAATAAACATCAAATATAATAGAAAACAACCCATGGCTCTGATACCACTGTTGGGTTTTAGTATACTACAACATCCTATGGTGCACATACAACCCTAAATGCCTTGGATCTATGTTTTCTCTAATTATACATGCAATATTGTTTCCAAAGCATTAAGCCTACAACTAGCATACAATTGACATAAACATCATAGAAATGAGTTAGAAGGTTACCTCTTTGTTGTAGCTTGTACACATTGGCCTTTTAAGAGCTTAGTGTCTCAAGTGTTGCACCTCAAACAAGTCACAAACATCATGAACAATTGGAGAATATTGAGAGTGAAGTTATGAAGCACAAAATCGGCTCAATGAACTCTTAGAACACTAGGGGTGCTGATTTGGTGATTATGGGACTCCTTTTATAGTGTAACATAACTAGGGTCACAACCATGCAAACCCTAATGCTCCATGACCTTTCATATTACTTAGGCTCCATGGGTTAAACCTCCATGGACTATCCATGGACCACCATATTGGTTTAGCCCATCCTAAACAACAATTAGCCCACACTATAATAATCATTCATTTACCAAATCAATCCCCATATATTTAATTAGTCTCTTTTGATCACTAAATTAATTCCAAATTAATTCTTGATCAATACTAATTAAATAATATGATTCCTCAATTAATATATTATACTTATAACATATTAATAAATCACAAATAACTTCTTACTCAAATATCTATCCTATCAAATTGTCCTGATAAAGGCAACCCGAAATGTACCATGCTGCTCTCGGTTCAAGTACATACCAATTATAGTTATGGGCTTAGACACCTAATCCAACATCATCATCACAGGATTTTGAAACATTTTAGCAGAACTAGAATTAGTTGTGTTCTGCTCACTCCCATCTTGCATTGCTTCTTTCTCTGTACATAAAGTAGAAGCATTAGAATCATTCATCTCATCATAAGTTTTTGATTTATTTTTAGCAGAACAAGAATTATTTTTTTTCTGCTCATGCCCATCTTGCATTGTGACCTTATCTGCACATGAGGCAGGGACATTAGTATCAAGCACCCTATCATTATCTATTGGTTCAATTACAGTAGGTTTGCCATACTGTAGGTGTGCTTCCCTTGCCATCTCTTCCTTAGTCATAGGAGTGAAAGTGTAGTTGTCATTGAATGGAGGAGAAACACTATCATAACCTAGACCCTTTTTGTCATTCCATCTAAGTTGTTTTTCAATCATTCTATCAACTTTATTACTCGACACATCAAATTTCTTAAAATTAAAGTCTGCATTTTTAAACTTATTTTTCAATGTGTTAAGATCGGCAGTTAGACTGGCAATCTTCTTTTGAGCATAATCATAGTGTTCGCATTTAGTGCTATATTCTGCTTGAAGTTTTCTAAAGCCCTTGGTTTTGGCCTCTAATTGTTCTTTTAAGGGTTTTTGGGCCTTCCTAAGAGTATATCTTTCATATTTATGGTCATCAATTTCCCTAATCAATAAGTCATGTTGATCGCGATAATTTTAATTTTAGCTTCACAGGAATGAGAGCATGAAGCATCATTAACCTCCTTGGTGATAGAGAAACTCATTATTCACCAAAATAAATCTGATTGTGAAGCCAAAAATACCACTTGAAAGTCAATCTTGAAAGTCAAACTTGAGGGTCAAACTTGAAAGTCAAACTTTTTGTCCAAAAAATAACCTTGACCGAGAACAAAAGTTTCTAGACCAAAAACGAGGGTATTTGATTGAAAACGAGGTTATTTGATCAAAAACGAGGTTAATGGATCGAAAACGAGGTTATTGGATCGAAAATGAGGTTATTAGATCGAAAATTAGGTTTCTATACGAAGTCCTTAGCCAAAATCTTGAAAATTTGAAAAAACCACCGAAGGTGCGAGGCTGAAGTCTCGGACTGAAGACGCTTCACTGAGAAGGCGAGGTTGACCGAGAATGCAAGACCCAAATCTGTCTGACCGAGATCCGAGGCCGAGAAGTCCGAACCGAGAACCGGCGCACCGAGAACCTTCGCACCGAGAACTAGAACCGTCACCGAGAACTTCGCAACCCTAACCGAATACGAGGCCGCTGCCGAGAAGTCTGAGGGTTTGACCGAAGACTGAGGAATGCCACCGGGATCTCGCAAATTTTGACCAAAAATACCCAAAACTTGCAATAACCAGATTGACACTGATCCTTAGCTCTGATACCAATCATAAAACCCCAAATCGCTATGTATCAATCGAATTCACTATGATGATGTGGAATCCCAATCTAGCGAATGATGCAAGATGTAATATGGAATAAGAACAAGATGTTTAATCTTCAATGCACACTATTATAGATGAATAGTCGGGTACATAAGATTCACGATTACACTTGGATTTCTCTCTGTTTCTCTCTTGAACATGTTCTTGGCTTGTGGAGCACCCCAAAAACACCCTCTCACCCTTTACAAGGCTCAAATAACATTATTTATACCTAGACCTAAAAACAAAGGCCCAACCCAAAACCCAAACAAAACAACATTAAGCCCAAACGAAATCACATGGGATTTCGGTCCAAACAACACCAAAACATGGTGTTTTCGGTCCTAGACCGAGAACTCTAATAGATTATGAAAAGCAAAGTATAAACCATAATTTATGACCTAACAATGAGGAGCCTGGGGCTGAGTATATCCCCTGTTTACCACCTCGACCTAGCTGCCCATGTTTCCCGGCCCACTAGTGGTCAATTAGGGAAATGGACTCGACCCACTGAGCCAACTTGGCTCACAGACCTCCTTTGTAGGAGGGACATTACTGATTTGCCACCACGATTTGAGGGTTGTGAATCTTCATGAGCACCAATCAGGGTTAACCCTGAGAATAATCTAATACCCTGTCTGATGTCTCGGGTTGATCAGACTGAGGATAAGGTCAGATCCTTAGGGTACTCCGTGAGAGATTCAGGCTCTACTTCCCTCGGGCACCGAGTCGAGACGCTCAAGGAAGGGAAGAAGGAGGATTCTGATGCGATTCATACATTATACCATCACTCTGGTGCTGATCGCACTATAGTGAATGCCTTGAGTGGTCAGGTTAGAGCACATGATTACATGATTCAAATCTTGGAGAGCGAGCTTGAGTCGGAATGACATCAGTCGATTTTCTTTGCGCAGGAGCGGCGCTACATCTTGGACCAGTTCGAGGATTTTGTCCTCTATGTGATGACCCGCTTTGGGAGGTAGGTATAGTGTCTAGGACGGCTTGTACCCTAGGATAGGGTTAGAACTTTTGAGGAATAGCTTTTATTTTGCAAGTGTTTATCACTTCCTGGTTTGTAATAGATCTTTTGAAAAGCTTTTCCATTTCTAACCTTATGTGGTTAATACTTTGTAACCAAAACAAGCAGTTCTAATGAAAATATTTCAGTATTTTGTTAAATGTTTGCATTTATTATGTATTGCTTGCAAAACTCTATATCAGGTAAAACTTTCATCTTATGACTTAAAAATCTTTATGATTTCGGGAGAAAAACAAATTGAATGAATACAATATACACACATGCTTAATATAACTACATGGTTTAAAAACAACTTAACTTACCTATCTAACATATTAGGATAATGCCTCAACGAAAGGAACCACGAGTTCGTCCACCGCCAACTCCCCAAGGCAACCGAAAGAAACCCCCGACGGTAACTTAAACATCAGTGGAAACTCCAAACCAGGGAGGAGCCCTAGAAGTAACAAATGTAAACCAAACTTTCCAAATGGACCCTACCATGATGCAAAACATGCTTTCACAAGGAATTGCTACAACCTTGGCAGCATACGAGGCAGCTCGAAACGAAAACATTGGGAATAGCGGAAGTGGCACTCCAATAACTCACCAAAACAACCCCAGGCACTGCTCTTAAAAAGAATTCATGGGTTGTAAACCTCGATCCTTCTACGGCACAGAAGGATCTATTGGCCTATCCCGTTGGATAGAAAAGACTGAGGGTGTTTTTCACATCAGTTCTTGTCCCGATGACTACCGGGTCAAGTATGTTACATGTGCACTGATGGACTCCGCCTTAACTTGGTTGAATAACCATGTCAAGTCCAAGGGAATCACCGAGGCATGTGTCATGGGTTGGGAGCCACTGAAGCAGATGATGATCAAAGAATATTGCCCATAACAGGAAATCCAAGCCCTGGAACAGGAGATTTGGAAGCTGATCATGCAAGGATCTGAGATAGCTGCCTACACCTCTCGATTCAATGACCTTGCTTACCTATGCCCAAGAATGGTGCCATCAGAAGATAAGAAGACAGAGAGATACATTTGGGGACTAGAATCACCGGTCCAAGGTCTGGTTACTGCATCCGGACCATCCACTTTTGATAATGCTAAGCAACTGGCCTACCAGTTGACTGAGCAATACATCCGTCGAGCCACCATGGTCCCACCAAAAGAGAATAACCCAACTGGAAGTGCAAAGAGGAAGTTCATGTTGGATTAGGTGTCTAAGCCCATAACTATAACTGGTATGTACTTGAATTGATAGTAGCACAGTCCTTTTGGGTTGCCTTCACACTAACAACTAAACAGGATGATTAATTGAGAAAGAGGAAGAATTTATTATATGGAATAATAAATTGATATAAACAATTTATTAATGTATTATGGAAATAATATATTAATTTGAACTCATATTGTTAATTAATATTTGATCAGAAATTAATTTGGAATTAATCTTGGGCTTCATTATATTAATTGAAAGTGCAGGGGCTATTTGGTATTTTGTTGATAGTTGAGGAAGAAGCCCTAGAACCCTCCTAAGAGGCTTGGACAAAAATCCACTAGAAAGGCTCTAGAATTTTCGGCCATAAGCTTCCTTATGGAAGGTTTAAGGCTTGCTTGGTCCTTAAGAAAAGCAATTAGGGTTTCCTTATCTTAACCCTAGCTTTGGCTCTAAGCTACATCAACTATTTAAGGAGCCCCAAACCTCTTGAGATTTCGGCCTTTCTTTCCTGTGAGAACTTCCGAAATTTCCTCCTCTCTCCTCCTTTCTCTCATACATCCTTTGCTTAGTGTGTTTGTGAGCCATTAGAGGTGTTACACTTGTGACACTTGTTCTCAAAGTTCAAGATCTTCTAGGAATACATTGTTATTACAATATAACAATCAAACGTATGATTTCTAACCCTTTTGGTTTGTAAATCTCGAAAATTTTATTTACCTTCTAGGGTTTCAAGTTTATTGTTCAATGCTTGTATGTCTAATAGAGAAAACATAGATCCAATAAATTAAGGTTGCATGCACACATAGGAATTTTTTGCTACGCTCAAAACCAATCAGTGGTATCAGAGCTTTTGGTTTTTGTTTTCAATTAGATTTGATGTGATTGATTGAATTTAACAAAATTAGGGTTTATGGCAATTAAACCCTAGGCCTTGGAATTTCCGCAAAAAGGGTTTCATAACCCTGGTTTTCAAAAATTTGCAAAGGGTTTTTAACCCTTTTCCTTTGGCCTCCTAAAATTTGAAATCTAGGGTTTCCTAACCATAGGGTTTTCAAAAATAAGGCAAGGTTGAAAGCCTTGCCTTCCACTCCAAGTCTAAGATTTCGAAAATCAGGGGATTGATAGGGTTGTTATATTTGATAATTATCTTCCTAACTGTTTAACTAGATAATTATAGAATCTTATAAATTCCTCCCATATTTTCGAAATTAGGGGATAAGGGATTGGGTTAAACTAATTTGTTTAGTTTAATGGATAATCCTTAATTGATTTAATAAAATAATTAAAGGTTTAATTAATAGATAATTATTAAATCAAAGTTTTTAAATTTTAAGATTTAAATTATAATTGTTTTTAATTTTCAAAAAATTAAATAAGATTTAAAAAAACCCTAGTATTTTGAAATGTTTAAAATACACCCTTATATATATGATAAAATTAAATATTTAATATTATATATGTATAAGAAAAGTCAGTCTTACCGTTAGTAGGCCTCATTCACGAAGCTGATCTATAAGAGGGGTATAAGGAAATTGCCTATAAAATGATGATTGAATGGGTGTCCACTCTCATCCACCGCTTTCTTGACTGGTGGAGGGTCGTTAGCCGAATGGGTTTGATAGGACACTTAATCCTCATTAATAAGTATAATGAAATTAATAAAGTAACTAAATGCTTTTATTAAATTCCCAATCTTGGTTACTTTAGGAAAATGTGAAGCTGATGTTATTCCATGAAATTGCACATTTCACTTTATAAAAGTCGTTAGTGGAGCGTGTATGGTTAACCGACACACTAATATAGACTAATAAAGGGTGGCAATGGGTGTCTCATAAATTATCATTGATTAATTAAGCTTGTGTGGTTAAACGACACATTAATTAGGTGATAAATGACATCGAGAGTACCAAGCTAATTTGCATGGTTATTCACACCTTGTTTGTGATACTCGATATCCCAGTCACAAATGTAAAGGGCATAATCAAGATTGAACATGACATCGAATAGTTCAATGAATCTCAAAACATCTAGGAATTTCATTTAAAACCTAATTCATTCAAATTTCGTTTTTCGTGGTGAACCTGGTAAATCATCATTTACCTACCTTCAAATAATTTACAATTGGATTACGACATCCCTTTTATGAATTTTGAGTTATTGTGTTGGATCCTAGCCTTAATATTTCATTTGGGTGTTATATTAAGGATTTTCCTATTTAATCAAAACTTGTCCTTCTTCTTTTTCAGATGTTAACTTCCAACAATGTTTCTGGTTCCTCCTCCAACAACTTCTCACTATTGGGAATTTTCTCAAAAGTCGCTTTTGATGGCTCCAATTATAATGATTGGATGCACAACATCAAGATGGCTTTGTGTTTCGAGGTCAAGGAGTATGTGCTCGAAAAACAAATATACAAGATTGATGAAGAAAAAGTTACTCCTTAAGAATTATTTAAGTATAGGAGACAATGCAATGATGCAACGAAAGTGTCATGCATCATGATGCAACGAAAGTTTATCACTTCCTGGTTTGTAATAGATCTTTTGAAAAGCTTTTCCATTTCTAACCTTATGTGGTTAATACTTTGTAACCAAAACAAGCAGTTCTAATGAAAATATTTCAGTATTTTGTTAAATGTTTGCATTTATTATGTATTGCTTGCAAAACTCTATATCAGGTAAAACTTTCATCTTATGACTTAAAAATCTTTATGATTTCGGGAGAAAAACAAATTGAATGAATACAATATACACACATGCTTAATATAACTACATGGTTTAAAAACAACTTAACTTACCTATCTAACATATTAGGATAATGCCTCAACGAAAGGAACCACGAGTTCGTCCACCGCCAACTCCCCAAGGCAACCGAAAGAAACCCCCGACGGTAACTTAAACATCAGTGGAAACTCCAAACCAGGGAGGAGCCCTAGAAGTAACAAATGTAAACCAAACTTTCCAAATGGACCCTACCATGATGCAAAACATGCTTTCACAAGGAATTGCTACAACCTTGGCAGCATACGAGGCAGCTCGAAACGAAAACATTGGGAATAGCGGAAGTGGCACTCCAATAACTCACCAAAACAACCCCAGGCACTGCTCTTAAAAAGAATTCATGGGTTGTAAACCTCGATCCTTCTACGGCACAGAAGGATCTATTGGCCTATCCCGTTGGATAGAAAAGACTGAGGGTGTTTTTCACATCAGTTCTTGTCCCGATGACTACCGGGTCAAGTATGTTACATGTGCACTGATGGACTCCGCCTTAACTTGGTTGAATAACCATGTCAAGTCCAAGGGAATCACCGAGGCATGTGTCATGGGTTGGGAGCCACTGAAGCAGATGATGATCAAAGAATATTGCCCATAACAGGAAATCCAAGCCCTGGAACAGGAGATTTGGAAGCTGATCATGCAAGGATCTGAGATAGCTGCCTACACCTCTCGATTCAATGACCTTGCTTACCTATGCCCAAGAATGGTGCCATCAGAAGATAAGAAGACAGAGAGATACATTTGGGGACTAGAATCACCGGTCCAAGGTCTGGTTACTGCATCCGGACCATCCACTTTTGATAATGCTAAGCAACTGGCCTACCAGTTGACTGAGCAATACATCCGTCGAGCCACCATGGTCCCACCAAAAGAGAATAACCCAACTGGAAGTGCAAAGAGGAAGTTCATGTTGGATTAGGTGTCTAAGCCCATAACTATAACTGGTATGTACTTGAATTGATAGTAGCACAGTCCTTTTGGGTTGCCTTCACACTAACAACTAAACAGGATGATTAATTGAGAAAGAGGAAGAATTTATTATATGGAATAATAAATTGATATAAACAATTTATTAATGTATTATGGAAATAATATATTAATTTGAACTCATATTGTTAATTAATATTTGATCAGAAATTAATTTGGAATTAATCTTGGGCTTCATTATATTAATTGAAAGTGCAGGGGCTATTTGGTATTTTGTTGATAGTTGAGGAAGAAGCCCTAGAACCCTCCTAAGAGGCTTGGACAAAAATCCACTAGAAAGGCTCTAGAATTTTCGGCCATAAGCTTCCTTATGGAAGGTTTAAGGCTTGCTTGGTCCTTAAGAAAAGCAATTAGGGTTTCCTTATCTTAACCCTAGCTTTGGCTCTAAGCTACATCAACTATTTAAGGAGCCCCAAACCTCTTGAGATTTCGGCCTTTCTTTCCTGTGAGAACTTCCGAAATTTCCTCCTCTCTCCTCCTTTCTCTCATACATCCTTTGCTTAGTGTGTTTGTGAGCCATTAGAGGTGTTACACTTGTGACACTTGTTCTCAAAGTTCAAGATCTTCTAGGAATACATTGTTATTACAATATAACAATCAAACGTATGATTTCTAACCCTTTTGGTTTGTAAATCTCGAAAATTTTATTTACCTTCTAGGGTTTCAAGTTTATTGTTCAATGCTTGTATGTCTAATAGAGAAAACATAGATCCAATAAATTAAGGTTGCATGCACACATAGGAATTTTTTGCTACGCTCAAAACCAATCAGTGGTATCAGAGCTTTTGGTTTTTGTTTTCAATTAGATTTGATGTGATTGATTGAATTTAACAAAATTAGGGTTTATGGCAATTAAACCCTAGGCCTTGGAATTTCCGCAAAAAGGGTTTCATAACCCTGGTTTTCAAAAATTTGCAAAGGGTTTTTAACCCTTTTCCTTTGGCCTCCTAAAATTTGAAATCTAGGGTTTCCTAACCATAGGGTTTTCAAAAATAAGGCAAGGTTGAAAGCCTTGCCTTCCACTCCAAGTCTAAGATTTCGAAAATCAGGGGATTGATAGGGTTGTTATATTTGATAATTATCTTCCTAACTGTTTAACTAGATAATTATAGAATCTTATAAATTCCTCCCATATTTTCGAAATTAGGGGATAAGGGATTGGGTTAAACTAATTTGTTTAGTTTAATGGATAATCCTTAATTGATTTAATAAAATAATTAAAGGTTTAATTAATAGATAATTATTAAATCAAAGTTTTTAAATTTTAAGATTTAAATTATAATTGTTTTTAATTTTCAAAAAATTAAATAAGATTTAAAAAAACCCTAGTATTTTGAAATGTTTAAAATACACCCTTATATATATGATAAAATTAAATATTTAATATTATATATGTATAAGAAAAGTCAGTCTTACCGTTAGTAGGCCTCATTCACGAAGCTGATCTATAAGAGGGGTATAAGGAAATTGCCTATAAAATGATGATTGAATGGGTGTCCACTCTCATCCACCGCTTTCTTGACTGGTGGAGGGTCGTTAGCCGAATGGGTTTGATAGGACACTTAATCCTCATTAATAAGTATAATGAAATTAATAAAGTAACTAAATGCTTTTATTAAATTCCCAATCTTGGTTACTTTAGGAAAATGTGAAGCTGATGTTATTCCATGAAATTGCACATTTCACTTTATAAAAGTCGTTAGTGGAGCGTGTATGGTTAACCGACACACTAATATAGACTAATAAAGGGTGGCAATGGGTGTCTCATAAATTATCATTGATTAATTAAGCTTGTGTGGTTAAACGACACATTAATTAGGTGATAAATGACATCGAGAGTACCAAGCTAATTTGCATGGTTATTCACACCTTGTTTGTGATACTCGATATCCCAGTCACAAATGTAAAGGGCATAATCAAGATTGAACATGACATCGAATAGTTCAATGAATCTCAAAACATCTAGGAATTTCATTTAAAACCTAATTCATTCAAATTTCGTTTTTCGTGGTGAACCTGGTAAATCATCATTTACCTACCTTCAAATAATTTACAATTGGATTACGACATCCCTTTTATGAATTTTGAGTTATTGTGTTGGATCCTAGCCTTAATATTTCATTTGGGTGTTATATTAAGGATTTTCCTATTTAATCAAAACTTGTCCTTCTTCTTTTTCAGATGTTAACTTCCAACAATGTTTCTGGTTCCTCCTCCAACAACTTCTCACTATTGGGAATTTTCTCAAAAGTCGCTTTTGATGGCTCCAATTATAATGATTGGATGCACAACATCAAGATGGCTTTGTGTTTCGAGGTCAAGGAGTATGTGCTCGAAAAACAAATATACAAGATTGATGAAGAAAAAGTTACTCCTTAAGAATTATTTAAGTATAGGAGACAATGCAATGATGCAACGAAAGTGTCATGCATCATGGTGGCTACTATGACTCCTGAGCTCCCAAGTTTCTATGAGGATTACTGGCCGTATGAGATGAATAAGGACTTGATGGAAATGTACCATCAACGAGCTCGTCAAGAAAGATACGAGATAATAAAGTCCCTCATTACTAGAAAGATGAAGGATGGAGAGTCTATCACAACCCACTTGCAACGCATGAAACGTTTTTTGGATCGTTTGTTAAAACTCAATGTGAACTTCATGAGAAATTGGCTATTGACATAGTCTTGCACTCATTGCCTAGTTGTTATGATCAGTTCATAATGACCTATCATTTGAACAAGGAGGAAACTACATTGAGTCAACTTCAAAGCTTGCTGAGAACTGCTGAAAGTGGGATAAAGGGAAAGATTATTGCCTCCACCCCTACTGGTGTTGCTCCTGTCCTGGCAATAGGGCAAGGAAAAGGAAAAAAGAGGAAAGCTCCTCCCAAGCAGAACTGGAAGGGAAAGTCCCAAACAGGGTCGTCAAGCAATGGCCCTGAAGGCAAATATGGTTCAGAAGCTCCCTCTGCCTCTTATCCTAAGGAGGATACTTGCTTTTACTGTCATGAACAATGACATTGGAAACGAAGATTCCCCAAACACTTGCAGGACATTAAGTATGGTAAGGTGAAGCCAACCTCGGCAGGTATTTACACTATTCTATCTAAAAACTCATCACATTCGAATTCTTGGGTCCTTGATACAGGATGTGGTTTTCACATTTGTTCTGACTTGTAGGGACTAAAAAGAATTGAGGATCTGTAGCAGGGGAAGGTGAACCTGATTATGGGCAATAGGAGATCGCCACCTATTACCAAGATTGGTGTTTACTCTTTAGTGCTTAGTAGTGGCTTATGTTTAGATTTAAATAATTGTTGCTACTCGTTAGAGATGACACGAAACATCATTTCTTTTCATTGTTTATATAGACAAGGTTTTAAATATTCTTTTGATAATAAGAATGGTTCTATTTATGCTTATAAAATGGTGTATTTTATTTTCAAGCATTACCTTGTGATGGCGTGTATTAAACTGTGATGGTTGTAGACAATTTAGGACATAGTGTGTTACAAATTGATTCGTCTAATGGTTTAGACAAAGCATGCTTGTGGCATTGTCGTCTTGGACATGTCAACAAGAAGCGCATTGACCAACTCCAAAAAGATGTAGTGTTGAAATCGTTTGACCTAAGGTCAGACGAAACATGCGAGTCTTGTTTGCTTGGAAATATGACCAAATCACCTTTCACTGGTTCTTGTGAAATAGGTGAAGGATTGTTGGATCTCATACACACATATGTTTGTGGGCCCTTCAGATCCACCACAAGGGATGGAAATTGATTCTATGTGACTTTTACTCATGATTATACTAGATATGGATATATCTATTTAATCAACCATAAGTCAGAAACCTTTGAAAAGTTCAAAGAGTTTAAACATGAAGTCGAAAATCAATTGGGCACAAAGATAAAGATGCTTGGGTCCAATAGAGGGGGTGAGTATCTTAGTATCGAGTTCCACGACTACCTCAAGGAATGTGGAATTGTTTCACAATTAACACCTCCAAGGACACCACAACTTAATGGTGTGGCTGAGAGGCGTAATCGGACCTTGTTGGACATGGTCCGTTCCATGATGAGTCGAGCTTCACTTCCAATATCATTTTGGGGGTATGCCTTAGAGACTATCACCCACATTCTTAATCTAGTCCCAACAAAGAAGGTTGCCAAAACACCTCACGAGATGTGGATAAGGAAGGTTCCCTCGCTGGCACATATCAAGGTTTAGGTTTGTGAAGCTTTCGTTAGACGAGAGACTCACGACAAGCTTAAACCTCAAAGTGAGAGATGTATTTTCATCGGCTACCCACAAAAATCCTTTGGTTATTTGTTCTACAGACCGAGTGAGAACGTGGTCTTCGTAGCACGAAGGGGAGTCTTTCGCGAGAGAGAACTCATATGCAAAGATGAAAGTGGGAGTACAATTGATCTTGAAGAAATTCAAGAGTCAAGTGATGAAGGAACCTCTAACACTAGCACTCAACCTGAGGAAGAAATTCTGGTTGAACCAATTGCGAGTCATTACCTCTTAGATGTTCCAGCAGAGTTAGAATGACACCTGAGTTTTATGGTTTCCATATTACTACAGATGGTGATATGTTTATCAGTGATAGTGCAATGGTAAATTTGGATGAGCCTTCTAACTAAAAGGAAGCCATTGCGGGTCCTGAGTCTGCCAAATGGAAAGAGGCAATGGACAGCGAGATCAAGTCCATGTATGACAACCAAGTTTGGAATTTGGTTGATAATGTACCAGGTCGTAAGACAATTGGTTGCAAATGGATCTTCAATAAGAAGACCGACATGGATGGAAAAGTACAAACTTTCAAGGCTAGGTTGGTTGCGAAGGGCTTTACTCAAACCCCATGGGTTGACTATGATGAGACCTTCTCACCAGTAGCTAAGATTAAATCTATTAGGGTTATGTTAGCCATAGCTGCGTTTCATGACTATGAAATCTGGAAGATAGATGTCAAAACCTATTTCCTTAATGGGAAGTTGGATGAGGATGTTTACCTGAGTCAGCCAGAGGGTTTTGTGGATTCTAAGTACCCCAATAGAGTGTGTAAGCTTGAGAAATCAATCTATGGATTGAAACAAGCTTCTCGCAGATGGAATCTTTGATTTGAGGAAAAAGTCAAAGAGTTTGGATTTTCTAAAAGTGAGGATGAATCTTGTGTATATGTCAAAGCTAGTAGGAGTATAGTGACTTTCCTAGTGTTGTATGTTGATGACATACTACTTATAGGAAACGACATTCCAACCTTGCAAGAAGTTAAGTCCTATATTGGAAAGTGTTTCGCTATGAAGGATCTGGGAGAAGCTGCTTATATTCTGGGAATAAGGGTTTTGAGAAACAGGAGTAGAAGACTGATTGGACTTAGTCAAAGCACATATTTGGATAAGGTGCTAAACCGTTTTAGCATGGAGAATTCCAAGAAAGGAGAGTTGCCTATCCAGAGAAATACAAATCTGAGTAAGACTTAGAGTCCGAGTACCGATGAAGAGATAGCAGAAATAAGTTGAGCTCCATATGATTACGCCTTTGGATCGATCATGTATGCTATGACATGTACTCGCCCTGATGTGGATTTTTCTTTGACATTGGTTAGTCGATATCAGGGAAATCCAGGTAAAGATCATTGGATAGCGGTCAAGAACATTCTTAGGTATCTGCGAAGGACTAAGGACTGGGTCCTTGTTCTTGGTGGTAGTGATGACTTAAGAGTTATTGGGTATAGTGACGCCAGCTTTCAAAAAGACAGAGACAACTTCCGTTCTCAATCTGGCTGAGTTTTTACCCTTAATGGAGGAGCTGTGACTTGGAAAAGTTCCTAGCAGGAGACGGTGACTAATTCTACCTATGAATCCGAGTACATTGCGGAAAGCGAAGCATTGAAGGAGGATATATGGTTGAAAAACTTCATCGGAGACCTTGGAATAGTGCCAACCATAAAGGGGCCAATGGAAATTTTATGTGATAAAGAAGGAGCGGTTACCTTGACGAAGGAACCAAGAAATCATGGTAGATCGAGACATATCGACATAAAATACCACTTTATCATACATGGAGTAGAAGAAGGAAACCGCGTCGTAAAGAGGGTATCATCTGAAGAGAATCTAGCAGATCCCCTCACAAAGGGTCTGAGTAGGGTTAAGCACGTTCAACATGCAAGGAGCATTGGTCTGAAGGATGATATTAGTTTTAGTGATTAGATAGTTATTTAGAAACTTGTAACAAATAAATGTAATTGACATTTGATGATTAAATAATGGAGATTTATTTATTAGTATTGTTTATTGTCTTTTGTCAATTGTTTATCATTGTGTTTTGTTTTGCATGTTTTACTTCCCGAATAATTAGATTATTCAAAAACATCCACAGTCAATCATACTTTGGAAGTAAGTAGTGAATTAAGACTGTCGTAAATTGGGTTGTAAATTGTCTAAGGGTTTAGACATGGCAATGGTTTGCTGCAACATTCACGAGTACTTTTGAAATAGGAATTTATGTATTGGATTAACCCACGCTCAAAGAATTATTTCATGGAATTTATCACGAGTACGTCCGAGACGATAATATCGTATAATCTTTAAACCGAGATATATGAGTTGTTGTTTACGAGTTGGTTGTGCATTGATAATGCGTAAACGCATCAGTAACTTGATGTTATAAAACGTATTGTTGTGTATGATTTGATGTGTAAATATTGCAAGCATATAAGTCAAAGTTTATCTATTCCTTTTGCCTTAACTGGAAAAGCGATATCCTGGGCCCCTCAGTGATTTGATGTTGACTTATGTGTCGGACCCGGTCAGGACTGAGTTGATGTATTCAATTAAGTTCTTTGTCATTACAAATCAGAAATCGGGAAACAAAGAGTTGGACAATGAGATTGATTCTATTCCATGTCGGTTGTCCACATGATATCTTGCAAAACGGAGGAGTATATGATCTCTTATCTTAGGACACTTAACTGACTAGGTTATAGTTCGACAGCGGCTTTGAGAGCTACAATTTGCTAGTCAATTTTGAAGTTATACTTACAATTATAGTTATTAGACTTATCCAAGTGGAAGACTGTTGGATTAGGTGTCTAAGACCATAACTATAATTGGTATGTACTTGAATTGATAGTGACACAGTCCTTTTGGGTTGTCTTCACACTAGCAACTAAACAAGATGATTAATTGAGAAAGAGGAATAATTTATTATTTGGAATAATAAATTGATATAAATGATTTATTAATCTATTATGGACATAATATATTAATTAGAAATCATATTGTTAATAAATATTTAATCTGAAATTAATTTGGAATTAACTTTGGGATTAATTACATTAATTAAAAGTGCAGGGGCTATTTGGTATTTTGTTGATAGTTAAGGAAGAAGCCCTAGAACCTTCCTAAGAGGCTTGGACAAAAATCCTCTAGAAAGGCTCTAGAATTTTCGGCCATAAGCTTTCTTATGGAAGGTTTAAGGCTTGCTTGGTCCTTAAGCAAAGCAATTAGGGTTTCCTTATCTTAACTCTAGCTTTGGCTCTAAGCTATCTCAACTATTTAAGGAGACCCAAACCTCTTGAGATTTCGGCCATGCTTTCCTAAGAGAAGAATCTGAAACTACGTCCTCTCTCCTCCTTCCTCTCATACATCCTTTGCTTAGTGTGTTTGTGAGCCATTAGAGGTGTTACACGTGTGGCACTTGTTCTCAAAGTTCAAGATCTTCTAGGAATACATTGTTATTACAATATAACAATCAAGGTATGATTTCTAACCCTTTTGGTTTGTACATTTCGAAAATTATGTTTACCTTCTAGGATTTCAAGTTGTGTCTTCAATGCTTGTATGTCTAATAGGAAAAACATAGATCCAAAAAATTAGGGTTGCATGCACACATAGGAATTGTTTTCTATGCTCAAAATCCACCAGTTTCATGGAAAGCTAAAAGGGAACTTCAAGCATCGCAAGCCTAATGCAGAACCTGTAACAGTATACACTATAGCCACAACCACTCCCCCTCCAGCTAAACCTTACTATGCAACTCTACCTCCCTGTCCCAAGTGCAACTATCATCATGTTGGAAATTGCATGGTTGCAACAACTGCAACTTTAAGGGACACACCGCTAAGTTTTACAGGAAAGCTCCGAAAAACACAACCCCAATTATTGTTGTAGGAGGAAGTCAGGCCTGCTTTGAGTGCAACCAACCAGTGTACTTCAAGAAAGATTTCCCTAAGCTAAAGAATCAGGGTGGAAAATGGAGGGCATTTGTGATAGGTGAGGGAGATGCACGCCATGAACCAACTGTGATTACTGGTACGTTTCCTATCAACAATACTTATGCTTCCATATTATTTGACACTAGTACTGATAGAAGCTTTATTTCCCACAAGTTTAGAAAAATGATAGATCAGGAATCATGAAAACTTAATGAAGCTTACGCAATAGAAGTAGCCAATGGTCAAGTAGAAAGCACCTTAGAAATACTCAACAACTACCTTCTCACCCTGAATAATCATGTGTTCCATGTTGACTTAATGTCCATGACCATTGGAAGTTTCGATGTGATCATCAGAATGGATTGGTTATCAACCCATCAAGTACAGGTTCTATGTTACGAAAAAGTTGTACGATTAACTTTACCAAATGACGAAGCCCTTGTGATTTACGGAGACAAGGCAGGGAAGAACTTAAGATTCATTACTTGCATGAAGGCAAGGAAGTATTTGCACAAAATATGTTACGCTTTCTTGGACCACGTCATGGATACCCAATACAAAGGTAAGGAAATCAAAGACATACTGCAAGTGTGCGACTACCCGGACGTATTTCCAGAAGATCTACCTGGAGTACCTCTAGTCAGACAGGTTGAATTCTGAATTGACCTAATCTCGAGTCACCGAGTGCAGCACCAGTGGCGGGATCTCCTTATCGTCTGGCTCCATCGGAAATGCAAGAACTATCTAGTCAACTTCAAGAACTTCTCGACAAAGGCTTTATCCGACCAAGCTTCTCTCCATGGGGAGCCCCAATATTATTTATCGAAAAGAAGGATGGATCGTTCAGGATGTGCATCGACTACCGAGAGTTGAACAAGCTCACTATTAAGAACCAGTATCCACTCCCGAGGATCGATGATCTGTTCGACCAACTGTAAGGATCCTACTATTACTCGAAGATCGACTTAAGATCCAGCTATCATCAACTTAAAGTTCAAGAAGCAGATATTCCAAAGACAGTGTTTCGAACTAGATACTGTCACTATGAGTTCCTAGTTATGCCATTTAAACTGACCAACGCACCAGCCGTATTCATGGACCTTATGAATCGGGTGTGTAAACCCTACTTGGATAAATTCGTGATTGTATTCATAGAAGAAATATTAATATACTCACAAACCAAGGAAGAACATGGCCAACACTTGCGTTTAATTTTGGAACTGTTAAGAAAAGAGAAACTTTATGAAACGTTTTCTAAATGTGAGTTCTGGATAAACGTAGTTCATTTCCTCGGTCACGTGGTTAGCAGTAAAGGGATTCACGTCGATCCCGCAAAGATTGAAGCGGTCAACAATTGGAAAGCACCAACAACACCTACCGAAGTATGCAAATTCTTAGGGCTTGCAAGCTAATACCGGAGATTCATCGAGAACTATTCCAAGATAGCCAAGCCTCTCACCACACTAACCTAGGAAGACAAAAAATTTGATTGGGGAGACAGTCAAGAGTCTGCCTTTCGAAAATTAAAGCAATTGTTATGCAGTGCACCAATTTTGTCTATTCCCGAGGGAACAGAAGACTTTGTAGTATAATGTGATGCCTCACATCAAGGTTTAGGATGCGTACTAATGCAAAGGAATAAGGTTATTACATATGCATCCCAAAAACTGAAGCCAAACGAGACGAACTACACTACCCATGACCTAGAGTTGGGAGCTGTAGTGTTTGCCTTGAAAATTTGGACGGTCGTTGTATTCACCGACCACAAGAGCCTTCAACACATCTTTGATCAGAAAGAGCTCAATATAAGGCAACGAAGATGGGTCGAATTGCTAAATGATTACGAATGCGAAATCCGTTATCATTCTGGTAAAGAAAATGTTGTGGCAGATGCTTTAAGCAGGAAAGAACGAGCAAAACCTCTTAGTGTAACAGCTCTAACCCTAACCATCCATTCGAACCTCACTACCCAAATTCATGATACTCAGGTAGAAGCACTCAAACCTAAGAATATCGCAGAAGAAAACTGTAACACCCAAAAACTGGTATGTCTTGAAACCCTCAAGAAATTGTATTTTTCATAATTGGTCCTTTAAGTACGCTGGGCGTACTTAAGTGTACGCTTAGCGTACTATGCATGGATGGACGCGGAGGATTTAGGCATACGTTGGGCGTACCATCATGTACGTCGGGCGTACGTGTCATGGGTCCAAAACCCTAATTTTCGGACATGAGACCTATTCAAGCAACCTTAAGTCCTTTGGATTTAACCCTAAAGAGCCTCCACTGCCTTAGAATGTTCTTATACTCCAGAGAAATTTGTGAGACCATTTTTGGGATTTAAAGAGTGAATTGTGGCCTTTTTAGTGTTCTTTCCAAGAAGAAGAGGTGGATAAACAAGCTTGGAACGAGTTAGTGATTCAAGAACCTGCATATTAGGTACCTTGCAAAGCTACTGGAGGTAAAAAGCTTGGATCTTTCTTCTTTAATCTTTATATCTAGCTAGGGTTTTCATCTTTGTCCCTTTTGGTTAGTTTTGGACCTCCATTGGTGAGTTATGCAACTCCAAAGGATGGAAATGCCAGATCTGAGGTCACTTAGTCCTTTTTCAACATAAAAATGGAGTCTTGGTGGGTATTTTGACCTCATGCATGGGTTAAGAGCTTTAAAAAGGTCTTAATAAAGGTGTTGGGAGCATATGAGACATGCAAAGGCATAAAGTTGCCAACTTTATGCCTTAGGTCGTCTTAATAGGGTTAGATCTGACTTCTGGACGTAAAAGAATTGAGTATTAAGCACTTAATGGAAAAAGTGCTTAAACTGCTAGTACGCTGGGCGTAACCCAGTGTAAGTTGCGCGTACACCTTAGAACCTCAGTACGCTACGCATACCAGGATGGTACGCTAAGCGTACACATCACAGTGGAGCCAAATCCGTTTTGGGCCTTTGAGCTTTTGGGCCTCATTTGATTATTGGGCTTGGGGGTATTCTGGGAATTATGGGCTATATCATTCGCTATGGACCATAGACATATTGATTGGGCCTTATTGGGCCAAGTGGCCCGTTAAGGATTTTGGACTTGGACTTTGGGACCAATAGCATGGATAATTGGGCCTTATGGAATGGTTGGGAGTTTGGGTCTCCCTTAGTTATTCAAGGCCTAACATTATCTAATATTATTATTCAGCACCGAAGGTTGCAGACTGTTAGGAGAGCAACTTTTGTATTCAGCAGACAGAGGTGAGACTCCTCACCATACCAATGGGTCAAAGGCACCAAGGTCGGCCCATTAATTGTTATGTATATTCTATTTGGACTATTTAATATGCAATGTGCTAGTTGTTTCTGTGTATTGTGTATGGAAGACCTCGGGGGGTTCCCAAGGCACTTAGGTGTCATACTTTGGAGGGTTTCCTTGGCTTCCTAGGTCAAAGACCCCGGGGGGTTCCCAGGGCATTGGGCTAAGACCATGTGGGGATTCCCATGGCACCCAGAGTAAGACCATGGAGGGTTTCCAGGGTTTCCTTACGTGTTGTTTCGCATGGCTTATGTGTTCTGTATTGTTGTTTAGCTAGTATGACATGTTGTATCTGTTCTTGTGTGTGGGTATGCTCTGGGGAATTCACTAAGCTTCCAAGCTTACCATTTATGGATTTGTTTCAGGTACTTCTGAGCCCAAGGGCAAAGGCAAGGCGCGATGGCGCGACGTGTACTCTATCTCTCTTTTTTCACTACTATGTTTTGGGACACTCTGATGATTTAAACAAAGCTATAATGAATACGGATTTGAAACAATTATGTTGGAATTTCATGGTTTATGCAAGTGTTTTTATTAATTAAAAATGAAAATTTTCTTTGTAAAAATTGGGTTGTTACAAGTTGGTATCAGAGCCTTGGTTTGAGGGATTCGGGCACACTCTCGAGTGTGTCAGGACTCAAACTAAGGAAATGGTGAAATTGTTTTCAAAAAAAAATTTAAAAAGGGTTTTCAAAAGGAAATGAAAAGATGAGAGTGCAACACGCGTGATCAGCCGAGCCAAGTAAGTAGTTCCTCAATATGTTAGCCATGCTATACTGATATTTGAGCTTGTTGATTTCATGGAACTTGCTATGTGTATGCTTTTACAATTGTATACAGTTAGGAGCTTATAGCCTCAGAATGATTGATTTGGCCTTATTTCCTGTTCCTTGTTTGCTTGTGGTCCTAGGGTAGAATCTTTTATTCGAAAGTATATTTGATCCTTTTCTGTGTACAATTTGCATGCATAAAGGCAACCTGTCAAGATTGGTTTGATGGATGTGAGTAGAATAAATCTTAGGATGACCAGAGATTTGATTTATGCGGTAATTTGTGGAATATGGTTTAGTTTTGGGACAATTTGGGGTTGTCAGGTAGGGCATTGGGGAAAGGTACAGGTAGGTGTGGAAGGTAGTATTAGGCCCGTACTACTGAAAGCACAGGACCTGTACCCGAACCAATGTTAGATCTGACGATTTCAAGGAGGACCGGTGTGGGAAGATCCCTTATATGGAAATCCTGATCATTGTAATTTATGATATTTCAGTCCAGCATGGTGGTGACACGATTTGGAGTAGGAGGATCAGGATCAGGGTTTGGATCCGGGGCGGGATCAGGAGACACTACTGATGCCATCAATGAGAGGCTGTGCGTACTCATTGCAGCCGAGGTTACTAGGGGCATCCTTAACGTGACCCCAATCATTTTCAGGACGGTCAAGGAGTGCATGATGGAGATTATGGAGGAGAGACTCAGATCTTTCAAGGCTGAGTTGGCGGCGGGTCAGATTAGGGCCCAAACTCCCTCGTTTCGGGAGTTCAAGGCGTGTGGGGCGCCGAAGTTTTTCGGGGTCAAGGACCCCATTGTTAGCCGACGCCGGGTAGCGGATATCGAGAACGCCCATCGCACGAGTTCCTGCCCGGATGCGGCAAAGGTTGGGTTTGCTTCATGTATGCTGAGGGATAGGGCCCGCGATTGGTGGGGCGAGGTGGCTAGCCAGGTGGGGCCAGTCGGGGTGGCAGAGATTGTTGGATTAATGTCTAAGTCCATAACTATAATTGGTAAGACTTGACCCGACCCGGCATGGTCCATTTGGGTTGCATGGCATCATGCATTTGGATAGACTATAATGAGAGAAATAACACTTAAGGTTGGTTAATATATTATAAGTTCTAATATATTAATAAGGTTATTTAATTAATATTGATCAAGAATTAATTTGGAATTAATTAAGTGATCAAAAGGAGACTAATTAAATATATGGGTTGATTGTGTAAATCATTCATTCTTATATATGTGGGCTTGTGATCCAAGATTCCTTATTGTTCATAATTGCATGTATAACAGAGAAAACATAGATCCAAGGTATTTAGGGTTGCATGTACACTTAGGAGTGTTAGAATGCTCAAAACCTATCAGTGGTATCAGAGCCAAGGCTTGTTTTCTTGTTATACTTGCAAAATTAGCTGAAAAATATTCGACTGTTTTGGCTAGAAATGGACTAGGAACATTACGCTTAGATGTTTTTGGACTGATAAACTTGTTTTTGATGTGGTAATGTTCATGCTAATCCAATTTCAAAGATAATTGTCAATAGATTCATGTTTTGTATTAGTTTAAAAGTTATGCTAATTACTTGAAAAAAAAATTGATGTGAATTATCTTTGTTCATATGAGTTTATTAGATTAATAGAAAAGTTAATTGACTATGTGTTTTCAATCCATTTTAATCTAAGAGTTAGATTCTAAAGTGTGTTTTTGTAACTTGTCCTCAAGTTATATGAAAAGTCACATTTAAGTTTCATAAAACTCATAAAAAGTTGGCAATGGTTACAAAAAATGAAGAGTCTTGTCCTCATTAAATGGTTTTATGACTCCATAACTTGTCCTCAAGTTATGGAGGTTCAAGAGTCACTTCATTAAATGATAAAATGTGTAACCTTAATTAGTTCCATAAGTTACAAAAATAAAGAAAAGTTACATTCTTTTATTAGTTTAAAGTCTTCCATAACTTGTCCTCAAGTTATGGAACTTGAAGAGTTTTTTTTTAATTAAAACTACTTTAAACACATAAGTTATGGAATTAATTAGTTTTGAATATTTTCAAAACTTGCCCTCAAGTTTTGGAATTTGTAAAGTTTTCCCCATGAATACTTTAATTCCAAGTTAGCCCTTAGAATTTTAAAAGTTAAAATTCAACCCTTATACTTTATAGTATTATAAGTTAATAATAAATATATGTATAAGAGCAAGTCAGTCTTACCGTTAGTAGGCCTCATTCACGAAGCCGGTCTATAAGGGGGGTATAAGGTTACTGCCTATAAAATGGCAGTTTAATGGGTGTCCACTCTCACCCACCGCTTCCTTGACTGGTGGAGGGTCGTTAGCCGAACGGGTAGGACAAGGACTATAATTCTCCCTTCATTAAAAGTATTAATGATAAATACAAAGTAACTAAACACTTATAAATTCACAATCTTAGTTACTTAGGAAAATGTGAATAAGGTGCTAATCCATGAAATTACACTTTGCACTTTGTTTAAACCGTTAGTGGAGCGTGTGTGGTTAACCGGCACACTAACCTGGATTTAACAAAGTAGGCAAAGGGTAACTTAATATTTATCATAGTATCGGTGGAGCTCGTGTGGTTAACCGGCACATCGATTGAGGGGTAAATATTAAGGGTACCAAGTATATTTGCATGGTTACTTCACACCTTGTTTTGTGATCCTCGGCATCCCAGTCACAAAACCTGAAGGGGACACTCGAGATTGAAACATGCCATTGAAAAGTTCAATGAATCTCAAAAGATCTAGGAGTTTCAAATCCAATTAAAAACCTAATTACATTATTTCGTTTTTCATGGTGGAAATTGGTAAATCGTCATTTACCTACCTTCAACTATTTTATAACTCGGATTACGGCATCCCTCTTCCAGTTATAAATAGGTTGTTGGATCCTAGCTTTAATATTTCATATTGGGTGTTATATTAAGGACTTTAGATCAACTATCTTGAATATCTCCCAAAAGATGTCTAGTTCAGACATCTATGATCTTCCCAAATCTCTTGGAACTTTACTTCCTCCACCTCCTCCAATTATTCTCCCTAACCCACAAGTTCAAGGTCACTCAAGCCCTAATGGCAAGCAAGGTCTATGTGTGATCACATCTTAGAGATGAAGTCACATATTGACAAGCTGGAGAGTTGGGTGTCAAAGTCTTGAGAAAGTTGGATGTTCAATCACTTTCTAAGTCACATAGTGAGTTCCTTTGGGACTACTATGAAACAGACTATGACATGAACCTTAATGATCATATCTATTTGCTTGGTGCTGCTGAATCAGCAATGATTTGGAACGATAGTAAAGCAAATTTGATTAGAAGATCAACTTCCCAAAAACTTTATGGACAGTGACAATGGTGACACTAGAAATCCAGAAAAAACATTCTCTTCCCAATGGAAAGGGATTGGCCATAGTCAACCCGGTTGACCAAATGGTAAAGAGAAAGGCTAAGTCTGAGATAGTCCCATTACCAAAGGGTCCATATGTTTATTTTGCCAAAGGAAGGGGCGTTGATTGCAAAGCTGCCAAATTTACCTAAGGATGTTAAAGTCAATAAGTTTGACTCTACATCAGGTAGAGCCCATTATCTAACTCTGTTAAGTTCTATTTTGAGATCCTCATTACATGATGTGACTGGGTCACATGTTGATGTTTTAAGAATCAAAGAATAGAGAGAAATCTTAAAGGAAGTATATGCTGATTCTGATCGCGAAGGTGGATTTCGATCGCATCAGAATTTTGAAGCTGTTACTTAGGAGTTATGATATATTGCTTAGGAATAGATAACAACAAGTTTTTCCGTATGCATTTGCACTATAATGAAAAGTTTTTTCCGCAAAGTTTTGAAATAAAATAAAAGTTTTAATTTTATATTTATTTTAAATATCCTTACAAGTGGCATTTGTGGAAAATGGTTGTTTATATGATTCCATTGATAGCAATATTTGAAAAAAAATGGACTTGATTCTTTCGTTTGTGGTAGTGTCATAAATTACCAAATAAGGAAAGATTCTCATTCCCAAGGCTTCAGTTGGATAGAAACTTGGAATCATGCAAGTTGAATAGTATGATGAATGAGAACTTTCAAGCATTGGAAAATTAAGACTTGTTCACATGGATGTGTGAGTCAAGTTAAGGACTAAAGGGATCGAGTACACATTCTTGTGCACTGGTCAAGTCCACCACAAAGCTCGTTAAGACTATTCGTCATGATTTACTAAATTTTAGTAAATATGGTTATACTTACAAGTTTAAGTATAATTCTGAAACATTGGAAAAGTCTCAATGTATGGCAGAACGAATGGGAAGAATCAAATTAGGCAGACAGATAAAAGTTTCTCAAATCTGAAAAGATGGGAGAGTACTTTAGTATCATGTTTTGTGATCATCTTAATGATTAAAGGACCACATCACAATTGGTCTTCTAAGGTCATCTTAGTGCATTCTTATGACTATGAAGAGGAGTCATGAATTGTTGAAATGGTTAGATCAGGAAGATGAGTCATACTTCGTTCCAAAACAATTCTTAGAGTCATACTCCAAGATTGTAACTTGAGTGACATATCTTAAAGAAAGGTTTAAAACACTTGTCAAATGTAAGAGTAAAAGTGTCCTACTCTTGTACATTTGAAATTGGTAAGTTGTGATGTTTTGGATAAAACGAAGACCAACTAAGGCCAATTGTGTGAAGTGTTTGTCTTGATAAAGAATCCGCACTATCTCTTGAATATTTGGCAAGATAGTCTCATATGTCAAGAGGATAGTGGGAGTCTTAAAGATCCTAAAAAGAATTTCAAGAACTAATCAAGAATAAAACCTGAGGTTCTTCACTAGCACACGACTTGAGGTTTATAACCTATCGTGTTGACATATTCTGTGCCCATTCCAGTTAAAGTTGGCTTTGCATAGGAGTTCTGAAAGTTCTCAATTGGTTGCATAACAACTTGGAAGCAATGGCAGGCCCTGTACTGCCAGGTGGCAAGAAGTTAAGATTGCATAAGTTCAGTCCATATGAGTTTGGATTTGTCATTATCCTTGTCTTGTGACTATGGTTTTGACGATTCACATGGATAAGAACACATACACCATAAAATCTAAGGGTCATAAGGTTTCTCTCCGATTCATGAAAATGATGGTGAGGAAACACTTCCACCAAGTAGATTTGAAGCAGATGGCAAAAGGTCTAAACAATTGAGACTATGATTACGGCATCCCTTTTCATAGTTCTGAAATTGTTTAGACACACATGCATGCTATCTAAGGAAAGGTGTATGATTTTGATAAAGTTTTATCAAAGCATCTCGTATCAGAAATCTGAACTTTGGTAAGGAAGTCAATAAAGTATTGATTTCTAGAAGTCCAACTGATTTCTGAGTACATGTCAAAGCTAGTGGGAGCATAAGTGTTATACTAATAATCATCATGTTAGTGGGAGCATGATAATTATTGTTAGTGTTGCAAGTTAGCAATGTTAATTATAGAAAACAAAAGTTTCAATTCATGAGGCTGCAGGGATTGAAAAAGTTGTTTTGCTATAATTAAGGGAGAGGATATACTTCATTTCAGTTCTAAAGGCTTAGATTGAGACCTTAATCATCTTTAGTCAAGAATATATATATGAATTTCATGTTGGATTGGTTCAACTTAAGGAAATTCTATATATTGCGTTCTCAAAATTCGATTATGATTACGGCATCCCTCTTCATAGTCAAATTTTGAAAACATGGCAAATAAAAATATTGTAGCAAAAGATTGGTCTAGAATCATGTCTTTATGTGAGACATCATGAATCGTGTCCCATTTGCTTTGGGTACAGGATCGATTGCATGTGCTATAATATTTGTCCTTTCTAAAATTTTCCGAATGCCTGGGGCATTAAGAAGGGAAAAGGTCTAGAATTGGATATGACTAAAAGGATTAAGCAATTGTCGAGGACAATCTAAGGTTTACAAAAGATTGGTTGCTCAAGGACAGTTGGAAGTATATTGTTAATATTGGAAGGACCATATTGACATATTCTGAAAAGAGGCATCTCTCGTTCAGAAGTGATAGTCAAAATGAGAATATGGAGTTGTCTCCATAGGTGGAAGTTATATGTGTAAGATTAGAAGACTTAATGCAAGAAGGATATTCAAAGCAATGTGCTTTGAGACTTCGTCTCCATGGAATTGATCTCCATTGGAATAACCTGTAATGACTGATGACAAGTCTTTGTGACTTTGTACATATTCATTACAAGAGGGTCTGTGCATATAAGTTTAAAATCTAAACAGATTTTGGTAAATGTTAGGAATTTGGAATTCTTACATTTTTCGATAAGGATTTGGGAGTGTGAAATTAGAATCATTGAAAGTACGTTCAATCGATCTATTTCACAAAGTAAGGATCATAGACAAACATAGAGTGCATACTTGATGTATTGCAAAGCTATTGTTTAGAAAAACATAGTGTACATGCTTGGAGCATGGGACAACTAGTGTTTTCTAAATTCAAGTATAAAGTTGATAAAACCGAAACAATGAATAATGAGTAATCAGTATGGTGATAAATAAAAAGTGTTTTATTTATATTCATAGTTTGATACCATATTAGATTCATTTATTTTTGTGTTTCATTTTGCATGTTTTGACTTCCAGAATAAACTAGGTTATTCTTCCAGAATGACTAAGTTATTCAAACCATCCACAGTCGGTCATATGTTGGAAGTAGATATGAATTAAGACTGTCATGGGTTGGCTTGTAGAGGTCCAAGTTGGTGGACAAAGTGGTGCTACAACACTCATGAGTGCTCATAAGTTCTGAGTATTGGATTCAACCCGCGCTCATTTGAATCACTTCATGGATTTTATCACGAGTGATCATGAGACGATAATATCGTATATTCTTCAAACCTAGAGATATGAGTTGTTACTATGAGTTGATAGTACATTGATTACACGAAAACGCATTGGTAACTCGATGTTATAAAACATGCCTTTGTGTATGATTCAACAAGTAGTAGAACAAGCAATATGAGTCGAAGTTTATCTATTCCTTTTACCTTCGGGATAAAAGCGATATCTGTGGGCCCCTCGATGATTTAGCGATGACACATGTGAGTGCTTGGCCAAGCTAGGACTGATTTGATTTGTTCAATCAGTCAGTCATCATGAATCGGAAATCGGGAAACAACAAATGGACAGAGAGAATGATTGATAATCCATGTCTCAGTCCATATGATATCTAGAATGGAGGAATATATGATCCCTTATCTAATGGACAAGTCATTGACAAAGGTCAGAGTTCATCGACAAGGTCAGAGTTCGACAGAAGCTTTTGAGAGCTACGATTGCTGATCGGTTCCTGAAGTCATACGCAATAATAGTTTTAGACTTATCCAAGTGGGAGACTGTTGGATTAATGTCTAAGTCCATAACTATAATTGGTAAGACTTGACCCGACCCGGCATGGTCCATTTGGGTTGCATGGCATCATGCATTTGGATAGACTATAATGAGAGAAATAACACTTAAGGTTGGTTAATATATTATAAGTTCTAGTATATTAATAAGGTTATTTAATTAGTATTGATCAAGAATTAATTTGGAATTAATTAAGTGATCAAAAGGAGACTAATTAAATATATGGGTTGATTGTGTAAATCATTCATTCTTATATATGTGGGCTTGTGATCCAAGATTCCTTATGTTGGACTAAGTCCATGGGGTGACCCATGGATACTCCATGGAGGTTAAAATCCATGGAGCATAAGGAATGGGTAAATTTATGAGTTACATGGTGTAACCCTAATAGCCACCATATAAAAGAATCCCATGGCTCAAGAAATCATGCACTAATGTGTGAATATGAGGGCTAGACGATTTCAAGGAGTGTTCCATTTCTCTCAAGTCATTCCATGCGCATTTGGTGTTGTGTGAACCATTTGAGGTGTCACACTTGGGGCACTAGGCACTCAAGCTTCATGGAGACAAGCTACATCAAACAAAGGTATGTATTCTATCCATTTGATTACCCAAGTATCAAGTATTGTATGCTAGATAGGGTAATACCTTGAAAGTTCATAATTGCATGTATAATAGAGAAAACATAGATCCAAGGTATTTAGGGTTGCATGTACACTTAGGAGTGTTAGAATGCTCAAAACCCATCAGAGGTGACATGGACCGAGTTTGTTCGGCGATTTGATTCGGATTTTGCACCACCTATTGAGGTGCAACGACTAGTGAAGGAGTTTCATGACTTACAGCAGACCACCGAGACTGTGGCGGAGATCACCGCCAAGTTTCAGGAACAAGCCTTGTTGATTCCGCAGTATGCTACTGATGAGGAGTTGAGGCGTACCCGATATAATTCCATGTTGAGGGATGATATTCGGGAATTTGTGAGCTTTACGAGGTGCAAAACCCTGAATGAGATGGTGGAGAAGGCCCGGGAGCGGGAGATGGAGTTGGACTTCCACACGAAGCGGAAGCCTGAGCAGGCCCAGGCAGCAGTAGGTCAGGCTAAAAAGCCAAAGACCTCGGATTCATCTAGTCGGGGCCAGCAGGGCCGGGGCCGGTGCGCCAAGTGTGGGAGGTCGCATGGAGGAGCTTGTAGGGGATAGGGCACGACGTGTTATACTTGTGGTCATCCGGGCCATGTGAGCAGGGACTGCCCTAAGAAGCGGTTGATATGTTTTTACTGCAACCAGACCGGCCACAAGCAGGCCGATTGTCCGAGGTTGCAGGGAGGGGGTAGAGCAGTGGAGGAGGCCGCACCCGCCACACTTAGAATTACCGATGGCCGCCCTTCCAAGGCTGATGTTCCAGCGGTGAAGAGTCCCGCTTTTCAGATGACCACCGAGGAGTCTCGGGCAGCACCAGACATCGTGGCTGGTACGTATCTATTATTATCTGCTCATTATGATTTATATGACTTATGTGTATTCTATGATTATATAGGGACCTTTCTGGTCAATGGTATGCCTGCACATGTATTGTTTGATTCGGGTGCTACCCGATCATTTGTGTCACTTGCGCTTAGCAAGAAGTTTAGGGACGCGTCGGCGACCTTGGATTCCCCGCTCGAGGTAGAGATTGCAGACGACCGCACCGTCAGTGCTGCAAGGGTATATCAGGGCTGTGTCCTGAACGTGTTGGGTGAAAGGTTCCGTGTTGATCTAGTTCCGATACCGTTGCGAGGGTCGAAAGTCATTGTTGGGATGGACTGGTTGGGGGCCAACGGGGCCATGATCGATTGCGAGCGCCAGTTGGTCAGGGTTCGAACCCCAAGTGGGGGAGAACTGGTTATTCACAGTGAGAGGGCCTCGCAGGGACCGACCCTCTATTCGGCTGCAAGGGCTAGGAGGTTTTTGCAGTAGGGTTGCACGAGATTTCTAGCTTACATGTCGGATATGAGGGTAGAGACCGCGACGGATGCAGGCAGTGTGCCAGTTGTTCAGGACTTTCAGGACGTTTTCCCCGAAGAGTTACCAGGAGTGCCTCCAGAGAGGCAGGTGGAGTTTCGTATTGACTTGGTGTCGGATGCCGCTCCGATAGCAAAGGCGCCATATCGGTTGGCACCACCGGAGATGCAGGAGTTATCCACTCAGCTTCAAGAGTTGCTAGACCGAGGGTTCGTCCGTCCGAGTAGTTCCCCGTGGGGAGCACCAATCCTCTTCGCGAAAAAGAAGGATGGATCGCACAGGATGTGCATCGATTATAGGGAGCTGAAAAAACTAACGGTGAAGAACCGTTATCCGTTGCCGAGGATTGATGATTTGTTTGATCAGCTTCAGGGTGCGTCTTGGTTTTCCAAGATTGACCTTCGGTCTGGATATCATCAGATGAGGATTCGGGATGAGGATATACCGAAGACGGCTTTCAGGACTCGGTATGGGCATTATGAGCTTGTGGTGATGTCGTTCGGGCTCACCAATGCCCCAACATCGTTCATGGACCTCATGAACAGGGTGTGTAGGCCGATGTTGGATCCGTCGGTGATTGTTTTTATCGATGAAATTCTGGTCTACTCTAAGACCAGTGACCAGCACGAGCAACATTTGAGGGAGGTATTAGAGACCCTGAGGGCGGAAAAACTTTATGCGAAGTTCTCAAAGTACGATTTCTGGCTGCGGGAAGTACAATTTTTGGGGGATGTCGTCAATCAGGAGGGTATTTCGGTTGATCCAGCCAAGGTTGAGGCTGTGATGCGGTGGGAAGTACCAAATAGTGCATCAGAGATTCGTAGCTTTTTGGGCTTAGCAGGCTACTATCGGAGATTTATTCAGGATTTCTCCAAGATTGCTGTGCCATTGACCCGCTTGACCAAGAAAAATGTGACTTTTCGGTGGGGTGCGGATCAACAGCTGGCTTTTGAGACCCTAAGACGGAAGTTATGCGAGGCTCCGATTCTAGTACTACCGGAGGGGTTAGATGATTTGGTGGTGTACTGCGACACGTCGATCTCAGGGTTAGGGGCGGTACTGATGCAGGGGGGGCATGTGATAGCTTACGCCTCGAGGCAGTTGAAGCCTCATGAGGCGAATTACCCCACTCATGACTTGGAATTGGGGGTAGTGGTGTTTGCCCTCAAGATTTGGAGGCACTACTTATATGGAGTGCGGTTCACTATCTATACCGATCACAAGAATCTGAAGTATTTGATGGATCAACAAAACCTCAACATGCGTCAGAGGAGGAGGTTGGATATGCTGAAGGATTATGATTGCGAGATTCTATACCACCCAGGGAAAGCCAACGTGGTGGCTGATGCACTGAGCCGCAAGACGGCAGGGTCCCCGATTAGGGACATTTGTATGAGGATGACGGTGACTTCTCCCTTGTTGGACATGATCAAAGAGGCCCAGGTCGAAGGGGTGAAGAAGGAGAATTGGAAGATCGAGCGGATTCGGGGGCAGTACCCTTTGTTTGGGAAGGATAGTCGTGGTCTTTTGACGCAGTGTGGTCGGGTATGGGTACCAGTGACAGGGGGAGTTAGACAGAGGTTATTAGAGGAGGCGCACAAGTCCAAGTTCTCTATACACCCAGGAGTTACGAAAATGTATATGGACTTGAGGCTGGGTTACTGGTGGCCCTGCATTAAGCGGGAGATCGCCGGGTTCGTAGAGTGGTGCTTGACCTGCAGGAAGGTCAAGGTCGAGCATCAGCGGCCTCACGGAAAGGTTCAGCCACAACCTATTCTCATGTGGAAGTGGGAAGAGATCATGATGGACTTCATCACGAAGTTGTCGAGGACGGCGAGGGGAGTGGACGCTATTTGGGTGATCGTGGACATACTAACGAAGAGTGTCCATTTTATTCCGATTTCCGAGAGTATCTCCGCAGAGAAGCTGGCAGACATTTACGTCCGGGAAGTAGTGGCTAGGAACGGGGTGCATGTGTCTATAGTCCCGACAGAGATGTCCGGTTCACTTCCAGGTTTTGGAGGAAGTTCCAAGAGTAGCTGGGCACCCATCTACATTTCAGTACGACGTACCACCCTCCGACTGACGGTCAGAGTGAAAGGACCATCCAGACACAGAAGGACATGCTTCGAGCCTGCGTACTGGATTTTGGAGGGAGCTGGGATACATACCTTCCACTGGCAGAATTCTCGTACAACAATAGTTATCATTCTAATATAGACCGAACTGATGGGTTTTCAGAGCATTCTAACACTCCTATGGTGTACATGCAACCCTAGAAACCTTGGATCTATGTTTGACTATGATACATGCAAATAATTATTTTTCCAAGGTTCTTATCCTATCTAGCATGGCATGGGGAACTTGAATCAAATAAAGCTACTAGAATTACTTACCTTGTAGTTGTAGTTGATTGCTTGGAGTTTTAGAGCCTAGCACCAATAGTGTGGATGCCTCAAATGGAAATCACAAATCACCACAAACTTGGAACTTTGAGAGAATAGTAATCACCTTCTTGAAATCGGCCCTCTTACTTTACTCACCACAACTTGTGTGATTTCAAGAACCAAAGCCTCCTTTATATAGTGTGGTGGATTAGGGTTACATTCATGTAAACCCTAATACCCATGTCTTTTCATTTCCATGAGATTCATGGGTTAAAGCTCCATGGAGTATCCATGGACTTTCCATGCAAGCCTAGCCCATTCCAAATAAGCATTAGCCCACACTATATAAATACAAGAGCCCATATTTAATTAGTCATACTTTTGATCTCTAAATTAATTCTAGATTAATTATAGATCAATACTAATTAAATAATATGATTTTATATTAATATATTAGGACTTATAATATATTAATAAATCATAACTTATACTATTCTCAAACGATTATCCATAAATTGTTCGGGTGAAGTGCAACCCAAATGGACCATGCCGGGTCGGGTCAAGTACATACCAAATATAGTTATGGACTTAGACACTATATCCAACAGTCTCCCACTTGGATAAGTCTAATAACTATAGTTGCAAGTATGACTTCAGGAACCGATCAGTAATCGTAGCTCTTTAAACTCTGTTGAACTATGAAGCGCCATTTTAGATAAGTGATCATATAATCCTCTGTTCTAGATATCAGCTGGACAAATACATGGAACATGGTCTTGCTTATTGTCCAGCATTTGTTTCCCGATTTCCGATTTGTTTGACATAGAACTTAACTGAACACATCAATTTAGTTCTGACCGGGCCCGGTACATAGGTCAAAACAAAATCATCGAGGGGCCCAGATATCGCTTCTAATCCTAGAAGGAACAGATAAACTTCGACTCATATTTTTGCTCTACTACTTGTTGAATTACACACAAAAGCACGGTTTATAACATCGAGTTACCAATGCGTTTTCGTGCAATCAATGCATAACCAACTCATAGGAAACAAATCATATCTCTAGGTTTGAAGACTTATATGATATTACCGTCTTATGATCACTCGAGATAAATTCCATGAAGTGATACAAGTGAGCGTGGGTTGAATCCAATACTCAGAACTTATGAGCACTCATGAGTGCTGTAGCCCCCGCTTTGTCTAACATCTTAGACCTCTACAAGCCAACCCATGACAGTCTTGATTCATATCTACTTCCAACATATGACCGACTGTGGAGAGTTTGAATAATATGATATAAACCATAACATAATTATTCTGGAAGTCAAAACATGCAAAAAGAAATAATAGTAAACGATTGACAAGAGATAGCAACACTTTACTCATAAATAACAGCTTTTATTTATCATCAAATGTCAATTACATTTTACAAATTTCAAGATTATCTAACTACTAAAACTAATATCATCCTTCAACCCTATGCTCCGAGCATGCTGGAGATGCTTATCCCGAGTCAGTCCCTTCGTGAGGGGATCTGCTGGGTTCTCATCCGATGATACCCTCTTTGCCACGAGGATTCCTTCTTCTATTCGATGTCTGATGAAGTGATGTTTTCTGTCAATGTGTCTGGATCTCCCATGATCTCTTGGTTCCTTGGCTAAGGCAACCGCACTATTGCTGTCACAGAAAATCTCCATTGGCTCCTTTATAGCTGGTACAACTCCAAGGTCTCCGATGAAGTTCTTTAGCCATATAGCCTCCTTTGATGCCTCGCTTGCTGCTATATACTCTGATTCACAAGTGGAATCAGCCACTGTCTCCTGCTTGGAACTTTTCCAAGTAATTGCCCCTCCGTTTAGAGTAAAGACCCAGCCCGACTGAGAGCGGAAATTATCCCTGTCAGTCTGAAAGCTAGCATCAATGTACCCTACAACTCTCAAGTCCTCACTGCCACCGAGGGTAAGGACTCAGTCCTTAGTCCTCCGTAGGTACTTGAGGATATTCTTTACCGCAATCCAGTGTGCCTTGCCAGGGTTACCCTGATACCTGCTAACCATGCTCAAAGCAAAGGCTACATCAGGTCGAGTACACGTCATAGCATACATGATCGATCCTACAGCTGAAGCATAAGGTATTCGACTCATTTCTGCTATCTCAGTCTCAGTACTAGGGCTTTGTGTCTTACTCAATCTGGCGTTACTCTGGATGGGTAACTCTCCTTTCTTGGAGTTATGCATGTTGAACCTTTTCAACACTTTGTCCACATAGGTGCTTTGACTAAGTCCAATTAGTCTTTTACTCCTGTTTCTCAAAATCCTTATCCCTAGGATATAGGCAGCTTCTCCAAGGTCCTTCATAGCGAAACACTTCCCAAGCCAGGACTTTACTTCCTGCAGGGTTAGGATGTCATTTCCTATGAGTAGTATGTCATCCACATACAGTACCAAAAAGCTGACTATACTCCCACTAGCCTTGATATAGACACAAGATTCATCTTCACTCCTTGAAAAGCCAAATTCTTTGACTTTCTCATCAAAGCAAAGATTCCATCTATGAGATGCCTGTTTTAATCCATAAATGGATTTCTCGAGCTTACACACTCTACTGGGGTACTCTGTACTGACAAAACCCTCTGGCTGAACCATGTAAACATCTTCAGCCAACTTTCCATTAAGGAAAGCGGTTTTGACATCCATTTGCCATATTTCATAATCATGAAATGCAGCAATGGCTAACAGAACCCTAATAGACTTAATCTTGGCCACTGGTGAAAAGGTCTCATCATAATCAACTCCCGGAGTTTGAGAATAACCCTTTGCAACCAGTCGTGCCTTATAAGTGTGTACATTACCATCCATGTCGGTCTTCTTCTTGAAGATCCATTTGCACCTAACTATCTTACGATCAGGTACATTGTCAATCAAGTTCCAAACTTGATTGTCATACATGGGCTGTATCTCGCTATCCATAGCCTCTTTCCATTTAGCAGCCTCAGGGCCTGCCATGGCTTCCGTGTAGCTGTTAGGCTCATCCAGATTTACCAGTGTGTTATCATTGATAAGTGTCTCACCTTCTCCAGTAATATGAAAACCATAATAATGCTCAGGTGCATTCCTAACTCTGGTGTAACGCCTCAGAGGTATAGATTCTTCAGTCGGCTCAACAGGAGTTTTCTCCTCAGGTTGAGGGCTAGGGTTTGAGGTTCCTTCACCACTTGACTCTTGAATTTACTCAAGGTCAATTTGCCTCCCACTGTCTCCTTGGCTCATGAATTCTCTTTCTCGAAAGAATCCTCTTCTTGCTACAAAGACCATATTATCATTGGGTCTGTAGAAGATGTAACCAAAGGATTTCTGTGGGTAGCCGATGAAAATACACCTTTCGCTTCGGGGTTCGAGCTTATCGTGAGTCTCACGTCTCACAAAAGCCTCGCAACCCCAAATCTTGATGTGGCCTAGATTGGGAACTTTTCCAGTCCACACCTCGTGAGGTGTTTTGGCAACCTTCTTTGTAGGGACTAGATTAAGGATATGGGCGACAGTCTCTAAGGCATACCCCAAAATGAGATTGGTAGCGAAGCTCGACTCATCATGGAACGAACCATGTCCAACAAGGTCCGATTGCGCCTCTCAGCTACACCATTCAACTGTGGTGTCCTAGGAGGTGTCAATTGTGAGACAATCCCACATTCCTTAAGATAGTCAAGGAAATCAGTACTAAGATACTCATCACCATGATCGGATCGAAGCATCTTAATGTTCCTGCCCAACTGATTCTCCACTTCTTGCTTAAACTCTTTGAATTTCTCAAAGGTTTCTGACTTATGCTTGATTAGGTAGACATATCCATATCTACTAAAATCATCAGTAAAAGTCACATAGAACCGATTAGCATCTCTTGTGGCGGTTCTGAAGGGTCCACACACATCCGTGTGTATGAGGTCCAACAAACCTTCACCCCTAGCACAAGTGCCAGTAAAAGGTGACTTTGTCATTTTAGCAAGCAAATAAGATTCACAACTATCATCTGACTTTAGGTCAAATGACTCCAAGACTCCATCCTTTTGGAGTTGGCCTATGCGTTTCTTGCTTACATGTCCAAGACGACAATGCCATAAGGATGCTTTATCTAAGCTAGTGGAAGAGTGAATACACAATACATTATTTCCTAGATTATCTACAACAGATACAGTTCCATACACGCCATCACAAGGTAATGCTTTAAAATAAAGAACATTATTAAAGAAAGCATCAATACTACCATTATTATTATCAAAATAAAAGGTAAAACCTTGTTTATACAATGCATGAAAGGAAATAACATTTCTTGCCATTTCTGGCGAATAATAACATTTATTCAAATCTAATGTAAACCCACTATTTAACACTAAGGAATAAACTCCTATCTTGGTGACAGGTGAAGCTTTCCTGTTTCCCATGATCAAGTTTATCTTTCCCTGCTCCACATTCTCACTTCTTTTTAGTCCCTGCAAATCACAACATATGTGAATACCACAACCTGTATCAAGGACCCAAGACTTAGAATGAGGTGAGTTATTAGACAATATAGTGTATATACCTGCATGGTTGGGTTTTACTTTCCCATCCTTCAAATCTTGCTGGTACTTTGGGCAGTTTCGCTTCCAGTGCGACTTTTCATGGCAATAGAAGCATTCAGCCTCATTAGGGTTAGCAGAAGGAGTGACAAAACCTTTCTTGGTTTTGCTTGAAGAGGATCCTTCAAGGGTCTTACCCTTGGTACCCTTATAAGGGTTCTTTCTCTTCTTCCCTTTGCCATGCCCGATTGCCAAGACATTGGCTGCAGTTGGAGTAGGGGTAGGAGTAGTAACAACCGACTTACCCTTTAGACCACTTTCGGCGGTCTTCACGAGTCCTTGAAGTTTGCTGAGGGTGACTTCTTCCTTGTTCATGTGATATGTCATGCAGAATTGATCATAACACGATGGCAAGGAGTGCAAAATGATGTCTATTGCTAACTCCTCAGGGAAGTTCACATTCAGCTTCAGTAAACGGTCCACATACCTTTGCATTTTCTGCATGTGGCCCGTGATGGGTTCACCATCCTTCATTCGGGTTGTTATCATGGAGGAGATTATTTCATATCGCTCTTGACGAGCACTTTGATGGTAGCGGTCCATCAAGTCCTGGTGCATCTCAAAAGGATAATAGTCCTCATAGGACTTTTGGAGCTCGGCTGTCATGGTGGCCATCATGATGCATGCCACTTTTGTAGCATCTCTTTCATGTACCTCATATTCAGCAAGCTCTTCAGGAGTAGCAGTTGGCTCGGGTACCTTCAGCTCCTTGTCGAGAACATATTCTTTGTTCTCATACCGCGTGACCATCCTGATGTTTCTGATCCAATCTGTAAAGTTAGACCCATCAAAGATGACTCTCCCACAAAGATTCATGAGAGAGAAGGAGCTAGTAGGGTTTGAGCCAGAAGCATTGTTATTGGAAGACATCTGAAAAGAAGAGGGAATAGATTAGATTAGATATAGAGATAGTCCTTAACAAAACATCCAAATGTAATATTAAGGCTAGGACCCAACACAATATTTTATAACTTAGAAGAGGGATGCCGTAATCTAAGCTATAAGATATTTGAAGGTAGGTGAATGACGATTCACCAATTTCCACCATGAAAAAAGAAATATTTAATTAGGTTTTAATTGGTTTAGAAACTCCTAGATTCTTTGAGAATCATTGAACTTTCTTCAATGGCATGTTTCAATCTCGAGTGTGCCCTTCAAGTTTTGTGACTGGGATGCCGAGGATCACAAAACAAGGTGTGAAGTAACCATGCAAATTACTTGGTACCCTTAATGTATTACCCCTCAATCGATGTGCCGGTTAACCACACACGCTCCATCGATACTATGATAAACATTAAGTCACCCTTTACCTACCTTGTTAAGTTCAAGTTAGTGTGCCGGTTAACCACACACGCTCCACTAATGACTTAAACAAAGTGTAAAGTGTAATTTCATGGATTAGCACCTTATTCACATTTTCCTAAAATAACTAAGATTGGGAATTCAATAAAGTTTAGTTACTTTAGTATTATCATTATACTTTTAATGAGAATTTATAAGTCCTTGTCCTACCCGTTCGGCTAACGACCCTCCACCGATCAAGGAAGCGGTGGGTGAGAGTGGACACCCATTAAGTTGCCATTTTATAGGCAACAACCTTATACCCCCCTTATAGACCGGCTTCGTGAATGAGGCGTACTAGCGGTAAGACGACTTGATCTTATACATATATAAATATTATTAAACTTATAATATTATAAAGTATAAGGGTTGAATTTTAACTTTTAAAATTCTAGGGGTTGGAACTAAAGTTTTTAATATGACTTTACATGTTCCAAAACTTGAGGGCAAGTTTTGTAAACTTTCAAAACTTTTCATTTCTCATAACTTATGAGTTAATGGTTATTAAAAATGAAGACTCTTCATTTTTTGTAACCTATGTGTTCTTTTAATGGTTATTTATAAATGTGACTTTTGGTTATCCATAACTTAAGAACTAGTTATGGACTCCATTAAAACACATAAAGATCAAGAATTAATCTAATCAATTATTAGCACATAATTTCTATGATCTTTTAAACTCATATGTTTATGAATGTTCATATAAAAAATTTCAAGAATCGTAAGTACATATACAAAACTTGAAATTTTGATACGAGCTTTTGAACAAAACTTCGATTTTCAAGTTTTTTTTTTTGCATCAAGTATCAAATAAACAAACCAGGCTCTGATACCACTAATGGGTTTTCAGAGCATTCTAACACTCCTATGGTGTACATGCAACCCTAGAAACCTTGGATCTATGTTTGACTATGATACATGCAAATAATTATTTTTCCAAGGTTCTTATCCTATCTAGCATGGCATGGGGAACTTGAATCAAATAAAGCTAGTAGAATTACTTACCTTGTAGTTGTAGTTGATTGCTTGGAGTTTTAGAGCCTAGCACCAATAGTGTGGATGCCTCAAATGGAAATCACAAATCACCACAAACTTGGAACTTTGAGAGAATAGTAATCACCTTCTTGAAATCGGCCCTCTTACTTTACTCACCACAACTCGTGTGATTTCAAGAACCAAAGCCTCCTTTATATAGTGTGGTGGATTAGGGTTACATTCATGTAAACCCTAATACCCATGTCTTTTCATTTCCATGAGATCCATGGGTTAAAGCTCCATGGAGTATCCATGGACTTTCCATGCAAGCCTAGCCCATTCCAAATAAGCATTAGCCCACACTATATAAATACAAGAGCCCATATTTAATTAGTCATACTTTTGATCTCTAAATTAATTCTAGATTAATTATAGATCAATACTAATTAAATAATATGATTTTATATTAATATATTAGGACTTATAATATATTAATAAATCATAACTTATACTATTCTCAAACGATTATCCATAAATTGTTCGGGTGAAGTGCAACCCAAATGGACCATGCCGGGTCGGGTCAAGTACATACCAAATATAGTTATGGACTTAGACACTATATCCAACACGAACCCCATTTGAGATGTTATATGGTCGGAGGTGTAGGACCCCAGTGTGTTGGGACGAGGTTGGGCATCGGGTCATGGGGAGCACTGAGGTGGTGCTCAAGACCACCAGTTTGATTCAGCAGGTGCGTGACCGGTTGCGAGTCGTGCAGAGCCGTCAGAAAAGTTATGCAGACCGACATCGTTCGGATCTCAAGTTTCAAGTAGGGGATTTTGTACTGCTGGAGGTGTCGCCCTGGAAAGGGATTATTAGGTTCCGGAAGAGGGGCAAGTTGGGGCCTCGGTTCATAGGCCCGTTCACGATCACGGCCCGGGTGGGCAGTGTGGCATATCGCTTAGAGCTCCCCGAGGAGCTTAGTCAAATCCACAATACCTTCCACGTGTCTCAGCTTCGGAAGTGTGTTACTGATGAGTCCGCAGTTGTTTCCTTTGATGATATTCAGGTGGATGGGAGCCTGAATTATGTTGAAAAGTCGGTCGCCATCTTAGATAGGAAGACGAAGGGTCTTCGGAGCAAAGAAGTGAAGTTGGTAAAGGTACAATGGCAGCACCGGAAGGGCTCCGAATGGACTTGGGAGCCGGAGGAGGAGATGCGGGAGCATTACCCCGAACTGTTTGCAGCTACGGACTTCGAGGACGAAGTCTAGTTCAAGTGGGGGAGAGTTGTAACACCCTAAAACTGGTATGTATTGAAACCCTCATGAAATTGCATTTTTCGTAATTGGTCCTTTAAGTACACTGGGCATAATTAAGTGTACGCTTAGCGTACTATGCATGGATGGACTCAGAGGAGTTAGGCGTACGCTGGGCGTACCAGCATGTACGTCGGGCGTACGTGCCAGGGGTCCAAAACCCTAATTTTCGGACATGATACCTATTTAAGCAACCTTAAGTCCTTTGTACTTAACCCTAGAGAGCCTCCACTGCCTTAAAACGTCCTTATACTCCAGAGAAATTTGTTAGACCATTTTTGGGCTTTAAAGAGTGCATTGTGGCCTTTTTAGTGTTCTTTCCAAGAAGAAGAGGTGGATAAACAAGCTTGGAACGAGTTGGTGATTCAAGAACCTGCATATTAGGCACCTTGCAAAGCTACTGGAGGTAAAAAGCTTGGATCTTTCTTCTTTAATCTTTAGATCTAGCTAGGGTTTTCATCTTTGTCCCTTTTGGTTAATTTTGGACCTCCATTGGTGAGTTATGCAACTCCAAAGGATGGAAATGGCAGATCTAAGGTCCCTTAGTCCTTTTTCAATATAAAAATGGAGTCTTGGTGGCTATTTTGACCTCATGCATGGGTTAAGAGCTTTAAAAGGTCTTAATGATGGTGTTGGGAGCATATGAGACATGCAAAGGCATAAAGTTGCCAACTTTATGCCTTAGGTCGTTTTAATAGGGTTAGATCTGACTTCTGGACATAAAAGAATTGAGTATTAAGCACTTAATGGAAAAAGTGCTTAAACCGCTAGTACGCTGGGCGTAACTCAGTGTACGCTGCGCGTACACCTTAGAACCTCAGTACGATGCGCGTACCAGGATGGTACGCTAAGCGTACGCATCACAGTGGAGCCAAATGCGTTTTGGGCCTTTGAGCTTTTGGGCCTCATTTGATTATTGGGCTTGGGGTATTCTGGGAATTATGGGCTATATCATTCGCTATGGACCATAGACATATTGATTGGGCCTTATTGGGCCAAGTGGCCCATTAAGGATTTTGGACTTGGACTTTGGGACCAATAGCAAGGGATGGATAATTGGGCCTTATGGAAGGGTTGGGAGTTTGGGTATCCCTTGGTTATTTAAGTCCTAACATTATCTAATTTTATTATTCAGCATCGGAGGTTGCAGACTGTTAGGAGAGCAGCTTTTGTATTCATCAGAAAGAGGTGAGTCTCCTCACCATACCAATGGGTCGAAGGCACCAAGGCCGGCCCATTAATTGTTACGTATATTCTATTTGGACTATTTGATATGCAATGTGCTAGTTGTTTCTGTGTATTGTGTATGGAAGACCTCAGGGGGGAAGGTTGATGTGTGTAAAACCAACTAGTTTTAATCCTACTTTTTAAATATAAATTTAACATACAAAAGGCAGTGTACCTGTCAATTGGTGGTATAATTAAGCAAGCAGGGTATCGAACACAGGGAACGGCAAATTAAACGAACTACTAGAATTATCTAAAAAGCAAATAATAAAAGGAAGGGTTTTCTCTAGTTTTGCAAGACTAGAAACTTAAACAAAATTTAACTACACTTAACTAAGCAACTAACAATTAAATTGCAACTAAATTCAATAATAAAAAGGACTTCTGTCTAGGTTCGAGTCATTTGATCCTGTGGTTGATTTTATGGTAAATATTTCGAATTAACTTTTCATTAGCTACCGATTGAGATGATTAGGTTCACGTTCGTTATTGCTAATCCTTAGAAAACAGATTAACTCAAGCAGTGGCCAGTTGTCTAAATTAATAAGTTCCCTAGTTAATTAATTCGGGTTAAGTAAGACTTGTAATGGTTAATTGAATTGGTGATTCAATTAACCTCTTGTTGACGGTGTATCACACAAGCTCACGTATTAATTTACCTATCTTCTAGTTAATTCTAGTTTCACATTCGTTATTCCTAGACATATAACTATGTGGTCACATAAATCATATGAAATTAATAACTAAGACATATTCATACAACTTAATTACTGATTTGTTAACAGAATATAGTTGTCATTAATCTATGAGGTTCTTTAACAAGCTTAGCAAAACAATGTCACCAATTAAAATTCATTCTAACCATAAAACCAATCCATATTCACAAAATCATCTACCCTAGACAGAAGACAAAGGTTTTTAGCTCATAATTGTAGTAAAAACAAACTCAAAAATGAATTCAATTAGTCTAGACATGATTCAATCAAAAGGTAAAGTGGAAAATTAAACCTAAGTTGCCTTATTCTTCTTAAAATTAAGAATTAGGGTTATTGTCACGTTCTTCTGATCTCCAGCAGTCTCCTTAGTCGCCAAGTAAGCTTCCCAAAAGCCAGAGAGGTCCCCCATTCGGATTTATTGCCTTTATTTATAGATAACTCAAAACAGGGGCTACTCGTCGAGTAGACAATTGACTCGTCGAGTCCCCTTGAAGAATCCGTGTACGGTAAGGACTCCACGTGTTGCTTCGCGAATCTCCGTGCCTACTCGTCGAGCAGACGTCCCTACTAGCCGAGTAGCTTCAGGATTTGGCACTTTTCTTCTTTCTTTAGCTCCCGAGCTTCCGATCGTATCTCCTGCTTCCTTTTGCTTCCGAGCATATCTTTTGGACTGAAAATACAATTTAAACACAATTAAGCACCTTTTGTCCATGAATTGCAAATAATTAGCCAATAAATAATAAAAATCTATACTAAATATGTAGCTAAATATGCAAATATCAGGGGTTCCCGAGGCACTTAGGTCTAAGACCTTGGAGGGTTTTCGTTGACTTCCTAGGTCAAAGACCCTGGGGGGGGGGGATCCCGGGGCATTGGGCTAAGACCATGTGGGGGTTCCCATGGCACCTGGAGTAAGACCCTGGAAGGTTTCCAGGGCTTCCTTATGTGTTGTTTCGCATGGCTTATGTGTTCTGTATTGTTGTTTAGCTAGTATGGCATGTTGTATGTGTTCTTGTGTGTGGGTATGCTCTGGGGAACTCACTAAGCTTCCAAGCTTACCGTTTGTGGATTTGTTTCAGGTACTTATGAGCCCAAGGGCAAAGGCAAGGCGTGATGGCGCAGCGTGCACTCTATCTCTCTTTTTCACTACTATGTTTTGGGACACTCTAATGATTTAAACAAAGCTATAATGAATATGGATTTGAAACAATTATGTTGGAATTTCATGGGTTATGTAAGTGTTTTTATTAATTAAAAATGAAAATTTTCTTTGTAAAAATTGGGTTGTTACAAAAACCTCTGATGCATAGACAAACAGTTCGACCTCAGAGAAGATGGAACGCGATACTTCATGAACCGAATTTGGACTCCAGGATTTGGAGAAGTCAGGGATTTGGTTTTAAAAGAAGCTCACAAATCGAGATACTCAATACATCCTGGATCAGACAAGATGTATCTCGATCTCAAAAAGCTTTATTGATGCCCCAATATGATGGCAAAGATTGCCACCTATGTTGGTAAGTGTTTGACCAGATCCAAGGTCAAGGCAGAGTACCAGAAGCCGACAGGTCTACTACAATAACCATTGATTCCAGAATGGAAGTGGGAACAGAAAACAACGGACTTCATAACAAAACTGCCAAAAACATCAAGCGGTTATGATACCATCTGGGTAGTGGTTGACCGTTTGACCAAGTCCACCCACTTCTTAGCCATCAAAGAAACTGACAAGATGGAGAAACTCACCAGGACCTATCTCAAGGAGATAGTCAAACTACACAGTGTGCCAATATCTATCATCTCGGACCGAGATAGTAGAATCACTTCCAGATTTTGGCAATCACTCCAAAGGTCCCTAGGAACAAAACTCGATATGAGTATAGCATACCATCCCCAAACGGATGGCCAAAGGGAAAGAACAATACAAACTCTGGAAGATATGCTCCGCGTTTATGTGATAAACTTCAGTAACGCATGGGATACTCACTTGCCACTAGTTGAGTTCTCATATAACAACAACTATCACACCAGTATAAAGGCCGCTCCATTCGAGGTCTTGTACGGGCGCAAATGTCGTTCACCGTTATGTTGGGCAGAAGTTGAAGATACCCAACTAGCTAGAAATCATATTGGGGATACACTGTTCAAATAAAAGAACGATTAAAGGCCGCACGTAGTCGATAGAAGAGTTATGCTGACAACAGACGCAAACAATTGGAAATCAAAGTGTGTGTGTGTGTGTGTGTATATATATATATATATATAGTAGTTTATAACCCGTGGGAATCATGGTTATAAAATTTATAAAATTTTTATAATAAAAATTTATACTTATTAATCAATTATTTTAAATAAGTCATTTTAAATAAATTATTAATTAAGAGATATATCAAAATTTTAAAGTTATTATAACTTCAAATTTAACATATAATTAGAAAATGTAAATTTAAATTTTGAAATGAGTTGCCTAATATATCTACATGACACATGACATAATATTAATGAGGAGTTGTATTAGAGTGACACTTGACAAAAGGAGATTAAAACTATTTATTTATTAAAATAGGGATATATATATATATATATATATATATATATATATATAAATTACTGAATTTGAATTAAGTCCAATAAGCATGAATTGATTTGTATTAAACCATCAGATACAAAGTCCTTATACCAAATTACATTGACAATTCTTAGAGTTCGTCAGTCGTCACTTCGTTTGATGGTATGTATATTAAATCGTTATTTCTCGTTTTGATATTTGTTAAACTTTATAGACAAAACTTCAAAAATGGTCCCTGTAGTTTCCGAAAATCTGAAGTTTAGTCCCTAATCTTTAAAAACCTCACATACGGTCCCTGTGGTTTCAAAACTTTTAACAAATTGTCATTTTCGCTAACTCCGTTAGCTTTTGGCCGTTAAGTGAAGGCCATTTCGGCCATTTCACTACTACAGGGACTATTTATGAAGTTTTGCCTTATTTAATATATATATATATATATATTTATATATATATATATATATATATATATATATATATATATATATATATATATATATATATATATATAATTATTTAATATAAAGGGGGCCCACCCACCCACCCACCTCTCTCTCTCTCTCTCTCTCTCTCTTACAGAGCTTTGCCAAACCTCAACAAATTGCTGATCTTTCCTAGTAACGAACATTTTGTTTCCACCAAACCCTAGATTTGTGATCCTATTTTGTCCTAAATCCTTCGACCTACCCAACATGTTATTCTTAAAGACCCTCTCTTCTTTCCCATTTTTACCAGTTCTCAAAGAACCCATCAAAACCTCAGACCACAGCTCCGATTTACCTTCTTTACTGCAAAAAAACTTGATTCCCGTGACTTTCAATCTTACAACCATACCCTTCTTTCTTCAGATTCATCACTTTTCTTGAATAACCAAGACAATTCAAAGAATTATCCGACAAAATGTTCCTAAAATCAATTTATGAACCTCTCCAGAATTTGTTCCGATCTTGAAACTAGCTGAAAGGGTATTAGAAACTATGATATCCGAAAAGCAATGGACTTTCTCTTTTATTTCTGGAACAAGATTCTCGAATCTTATATCCCAAAACTTGATGTTTTGTGAAACGTCAGATGGTCCACTGTGAGACCCAGAAGCCATGAAACTGTTTTGATTAAAACTGTTTTGATTCAAATTAAGCCCAAATTCAGGATTATATTGAATGATCAATGATAATCGGACTCGACTAAACTAAATTAATTGGTTGATTTTGGTGCTGAATGAAGGTAATTTTGCTTAAAAACCAAAAGTTTGAGTCGATGAAATTGCATTGAATATAGAACGAAGGTTTTCAATTCGTCAGCAAGATTTGGAAAAACGAAAACCAAACAAAGACCAAAAGTATGATATCTGAAAAGCAATCGACTTTCACACGGACACGACAATGCGATGAATCGAGCAACCCGATCGCCGGGCATCACCACCGACAAAATCTGATTCTCACTTTGCGTCTTTTCCTGAAAACATTTAAAATCAAATTAATCAACTTACTTTCATTGAATAAGGATCTATTATTCGATTAACTACTAATGCTGAAAATCACGATGAGTAGTAAGGCGGTGCCGAGAGGAAAGCATAAGGTGGGGCGAATTGAGTCGAAGTGATGTAGCGGCGGCGGTGGTTGGTAGTAAGTCGGAGACTCCATCAAGTTGATTACAGCTTCTGCAACTGGTGGAACACTTTGATTTCGATTCAGTTCGCTGAGATTTATGGTGTTGTTGAATTGGGTTTTCTACTCCTCTCATGAGGGGTGGAAGACAACAATGGCGAAAACGAGAGAAAAATGTGAGTGTGAAAATGTGAATTGTGGAGAGAGAGAGAGAGAGATAGAGGTGGGTGGGTGGACCCCCTTTATATTAAATAATTATATATATATATATATATATATATATATATATATATATATATATATATATATATATATATATTCTTTTTTTTATAAATAATGCAAAACTTCATAAATGGTCCCTGTAGTAGTGAAATGACCGAAATGTCCTTCACTTAACGGCCAAAAGCTAACGGAGTTAGCAAAAATGACCATTTGTTAAAAGTTTTGAAACCACAGGGACCATCTGTGAGGTTTTTAAAGATTAGGGAGTAAACTTCAGATTTTCGAAAACCACAGGGACCATTTTTGAAGTTTTGTCAACTTTATAATTGACGTAAAAATTATGGCCTCTGGTTTTGATTGCTTATTAAACTTGAACTTTTTTTTTTTGCATAAGTTGACTTTATTATGTTGATTGATTGGGGATGAGTCAGAGGGATTTAATTTCTCACATCCGTTGAGGATAAGGATGAAGTTAGTCACTCGGGGATGGGGACATAAATTGTCAACTATGCCCCGTCCGCTCCATTCCCATCTAAATCGCTATTAATGTGTTGTTGATAAATTCTTCTTAATTAGAAAGATTATCATATATAGTTCAATACATATCGATGGAAGACAAACGAGCAACAAGTTGCGCCGCTAGCCCTTTCTAGATGGCAAAACTAATTCTTTTGAAAATAAGATGTGTGATAAATTTAGAAGTTTTTTATAATAACTAGAAAAGATTCTCTGGCGTTGTCGGGGTCGGAAGGTATTGCTTTGTAAAGTAAAGTATCATGTTGAATTGCATTGAGATAATCTAATAAAGGAAGATAAACAATGTCATCTAATTACATAAGTAAAGAAATCTAAATCATTATTTCTTGCAATAAATGAGGAAAATAAAGAAATGGTCTCACAAATTGAACTTTATTGCCATGTATGGCAGCGGCCGGAAAAGCAATCCGGAAAATATAGACCGTTGTTTTTTGTCCGTTAATGTGAGGGTAATTTGGTCTTTTCAGGTAGTAGGGACTGAATTTGTGACTATGGGTAAACCATATGGACCATTTATGTAATTTTGGCGGTGGTGGTGGTGGTGGTGATGGCAGATGGTGGGTGGCTTTATGGTATTGGGTGAGTATTTTCTAATAAATAAAACATTAATTTAAAACCAAAAAAAGAAATATAAATTAATAAAAAAAAATCAGATTAAGAGTAAAAGAGTGATTTCGGTTTCCATCGTTGTCCTCAATGTGTTAAATCTAGTAAACCACAAGGACCAATCATGTAATTTTGTCTAATAATAATAATAATAATAATAATGAGGGACCATTTCTGCCAAAAGACTAAATACTAATAATATATAATAAAAGGCGAGAGTTATGAAAAATTAAAACCAAAGTGAAATGGTTGTTTGTGAACAAAAACATAAAGGTGAATCGTCAATGTTATAAGTTGGATGAACAAAATTGAGCCACTTTACTGTTAAAATCTTTTCGTAACTTTTATATATATATTATCATCAGGAGAAATTTATGTCATATTCTTCTTTTTTAAGTCGGCTATTTTACCACGAATTTGTGGAAGTCTATATTGCTATTGGGATCACATGTGGTTTTTCTGTCCATCTCTCTAATTCGATCTCTTCAATAATAATCTGTATAACATTTAAAGTGAATTCCATGAATGGATTGGTGGGGCCTATTCCGATTTTATGAAAAAGATTCATGGTTCTTTCTGTTACTTCATCGGTTCAAACAACACAAAAGTCATGTTTACTCTTATCTTTTCGTCGTCCCCCACTTAGCACAATGTTAACTTTTAATGCATCATAAACAACTGATTACAGTAGTGGGTTGTTACTTCAATAGTTTAAGTTTTGTTAAATAAACTTTTAATGGAAATCTGATATTGCATATATAACTTTGTTCCTATCTACTATCATCTAGTCTATATATATGACAAAACTGCTACAGATTATTGATATTCTTCTAACACAAACCCTAATTTGGTTTTGTAGGCAAAAAGTTCATACAGATAGGAGGCTTGATTCCAGCTAAAGCAAGAACCGATGAAGGAAGAATCCACAACCCATCTCCACAAATCAAACCAGAAGCAACAGCAGGAACCATCAGGTTCGCTTTCTGCTTATTAACCTTTCTCCATACAAACACAATCAAACTCCCAACACACATATCAATGGCAAAATAACCACCAACAAGAAAAGGCACTGCCATAGCCATGGGTAAAGGAATCCACTTCCCCATCTTCTCCGGACAAACATCTCTCAACAAATTCGCCACCATAGCAAACCCAAAGAACAAGTAACAAAGCTGCAAACAATGATTGGGTAACGCTGAAAAACCTTCCACCCCCAAAATCGCCATGTTTCTGTACACAATCGCATAAGGCGCTTTATATTCTCCGTTAGGGTTTCCAATGTCGAACGCTTTGTAAAACAAAAAGAACGTAAGAGGCGCCACTACGCATCCAATTGCAGTTCCGATTGCTTGACTAACCAGCATTGATCGTGGCGAAGTCAAAGTCAGATGTCCGGTTTTGAAATCGTGCATCAAATCAGACGAAATTGAAACAATCGACTTTATCAATCCGCATCCCACGAGTCCTGCAACAACACCATTGTTTTTCCCGGACATGGCAGAGAGGACAAATAGGGCGACTTTTCCGTAATTATACGCCATGTTCATGTCTGTTAGACCAGCACCATACGCGTTACAGAACCCGAGAGATGGTGCGATGATGTAAGCAACAAGAACATAATACCATTTCAGCTCTGGGAACATCAATGGAATTACAATTATGGAAACAATGGAGAAGATTAGGTAACCAGTAGCTGCTACCCAGAATGGAATGCTTTCTCTTAAGAACACCTCGTTTAACTCGGAATCATCTTGCGGTTGATTCACATCATCTGGATCTGTGTTTATTAATGTCAAAAGAATGTCAAAAAACAAAAACAAAAACAATTGGAAGATTTGATGGAGTTATGGAATACTTACTTGTTCTAGGGTTCTTCCTGGATTTGAGATATATGGTTCTTGCTGTGAACAATGCAATCTTGAGAAAATTGTACAGCCCATCCCCTAAGATAAGAGCAATCGATATGAAAACCTGCAAATATTTCAAATCCTCTTAAATCTGTCTAGATAAAGTGTTTTAGTATCTTAAGCCAGGTTTTTTTTTTTTTTTTTTTTTTGTCTTAACTCATCAAGTCATTGTGTCCGGATTAAATAAAAAAGAAACAGTCATGTATTAAGTGCTTAACCCATTAAGTTGAGGTTTGTCTAACCTTGTAGCCATTCAGACTTTTCATGCTACTCTGTGGTAAATTTGGAGGAAACCAAGAACCTTTGAGATCACCAATGAGGGGCCACATAATACCATACGAAAGCACAGCTCCTGCTAGCAATGACAGGTTCACAAGATGTGAACATATCATTCCGGCTCCTATGTATGTCATACTAAAATCAAAATAAAACCTGCATGCATCCAACACCAATATTCGTATCAACATCTCCATTATCGAATAATCTTTCATTAAACTAATAAAAAATCTAAAATAAACAAGCACCCACGAGTTCTTGAAGGCTTTCAACCCGAAAGTAGGGAAAAAGGTGAACCCACATGGTACCCGAACCAGAATAAAACCATTGAAAACATGCCCACATGAAACTCATTGAGAAGAATTTTGTGAACCCAACAACTTGCTTTCTGCAACAAAAAGTTTAATCAACTTTGAGTTTTTTTGGTGTAAAATGTAAATATGGATAATGGATGCATATATACTTAGCCATCTTGTCTCCCTTTGGAGTGTGAAAGCCATTGATGAGAACTGCAGTAGCTGTTCCACTCGGATATGTTAACTTATAGTCTATGATCATAATCTGCACGTACAATTAAACGATATATGTTGGACATGCAAAGATGGTAGCTAGGTACAAGTCACTAAAGCGTAAAGTACAAACCTTTCTTAGAGGCACCAAAGCCAAAAGACCAACAAAACTAGTAACAAACAGAAAACCAGTCATCCAGCCAACCCCAGGTTCCTTATAGCTCCCTGGTGAATTCCCATCCACATCAACACCAGCTTCCTCATATGTCCTCTTGTTTAATCCCAACAGATAAGACCCAAATCCACCTGTTAATCAATCATTCATTAATCAAACATAACGTAAAAATGGGAATGAATTCAATTAAAGTAATTAAATTTACCTCCAACAGCAATGCTGTAACAAGCAACAGCACAAGTTTGAATGATGGTGTTCTCTTGTCTAGTGAATGGCGTAGTAACGAATCCAGCTTTGTGAATCAATTTGGTCCATGTTTTGATGAAGACGAAAGCTAAAAGAGCTGCGGAAACGTTGAGATTGGGTACGAGGCCAGTCGTCAGATTAAGCTTCGTCACTATCACACTGTACACAACACCGATCACTGTACTCGCTACCACTCCTCGACATGTTATGTGCGCCGTCCATGGCGGTAGCCTCTTCACAGCATTCGCATTCGCATTCCCATTCACGTTCTCCATCTCTATTTCCATCTTCCCCAAGTTTCTTCAACGAATGTTCTGATCAAATCATCAAAACACCAACTTCTAATCAGCCACCGATTCAATTGATACGAACAAGAATAATCGTGAAACGAAAGGCGAAAGAAGAAGAAATGTGGGTTTCAGAGGTCTCGCAACACGAAAATTGAAAACCCTACAAGAAATTTAATGGGTTTTTTGTTTGTGTTTTGGGTGAAATGATTTCTGACAGGGGTGTCGAAATGATGAATTTATAAAGATGAGTGCCGGATAAAGAGATTTCAACCATTAATGGCGAGAAGAAGGCTGTTGTTAGTGGTGAAAATTTTTCACCATTAATGGCCTAATCAAAACCACTTTTGTACTGCAAATGGTGACATGGTGTGTAGTACACATGAAATTAGACTCTCTCCAGTACAAATCAAATCCTACTTTAAACCGGTCTTTGTACTAAGATTTTTATTGTTTGGGTTGGTTTGGTAGGCTCAAATTGATTTTCGCATAGGTGGAATGTTGCCATCTTTATTCATGGTAAATATCCAAAAAAGGCCTTCAACTTCGAATCAATTTGTTTATCTAATACCATCTATTGGTTTATTCTAAAACAGACCCTAAATTTCCTTACATTTAACGTTATTGTTAGAAGTTATTAGTTACTATACTAATTACGCGTTATGATGGTTGTACATGAAGGAAATGGACAACATCATGGATTGTGTCTTTTGTGGCGTGTTAATGTCTTTTAGACAAATACAATACGAAGCATCGGCATGAATGCTTATATTTTTGAAAAGACAATGATAAAATGAAAATATCTAAAATGTTGAGGGGGACGTGTTATAAATGTTGCCAACTTGACTTTTTTACACAAAAGTAAGTTGTACAAGCGAAAGGTATGTATGCATTCACACACGAACGACATACACATGTTTATCTCTCCAAACACACACACACGTGTATAACACACACATATATACATGATGATACATGGCCATTTGTTATGTGCCATGTGTGTATAACACACACATGTATAACACACCCTACCCTCGTCTCTCTTTTCTTGTAGCATCGAAGAACACCGGCCTCCACCCCTGCATCTCCAACGTCACAGAGGATCGGCGTCGGCGTCGCACATGTCGTCACACACCACCACCGTCAAGCACCTTTGTCACAAAACACGTCATACACATATTTATCTCGCCAAACACACACACGTGTATAACACACACATATATACATGATACATGGCCATTTGTTATGTGTCATGTGTGTATAACACACCCTACCCTCGTCTCTCTTTTCTTGTAGCATCGAAGAACACCGACCTCCACCCCTGCATCTCCAACGTCACAGAGGATCTGTGAAATTTGTTCTAAAACTTGTTGAATTTGTGGTTATGTTGTTGAAGTTATATATTTGGTCACATCTTTTGCATTAATATAAGCCTATAGATTCATATTTTTTTTTGAAACGACACTAGCAAACCTATTCCTAAATACCACATATGTCTCCTAAGAGAGTTGAACTCATGACCTCTTATTTGAGAGGGTCACTCATTACCGCTAGGCCAAAGACCCTTTAGTATTCATATTGCTTTTAGATATTTTTAGTCCCAATGCTTCCTTTATATATAACAATATCTTAATTTTTTTTAGGAAGTTACATTTTGTATACATATTCAATACATTATAAAGAATATAATTTCATTATTGTTATAAATTATTATTTAGTAAATGACTATCTGATTCTCCATTTCCCTCTGTCATTCTCCTTAACTAATGAGAATTATAAAAAAAAACATTATTATGAGTTTTATGAATGTAGTTATGCACCACTATAATAAGCATTCATAACATATCTCACATTTTATCTTCTTTGTCTAATATAAATAATGAGTATTATGTATTGTAAAGTTTGGTTGTTTTTACCACAAGTATTGAAATAAAGATCTTTACAATCTCATTTCCTACTTTGTTTTTTAATTTAGTTTCATATTTTAACAATTATTCTGTTATTGATGTCTTAGAATTTATACTTTTCATTCCTCTTTAATACAATAAATGTTCGGTTATGATTGGTTGGTAAGGTAGTGGGTGTGTAATTTTGATTTATGTTTAATTTGGATTTTGTATGATATTTATATTTTTTTATAATTATTCAAGAAGTTGGTTTGATTATTTTATAAAACACTAGGTGTGAGACCCGTGTAATACACGAGTTTATTAAAAATAAAAATTTAATATCAATATTTAAACATAAATATATTATAAAATAATACTTTTACATAACATAATGTAATCTTTTGGAACATTTATAAAAGAAATCAAATACTTAAAGCATTTATGAGACTTTATTATCAAATTAATAGAATGATTTTCTTTCCTTATAAAAATCGTTAGAATTTTGTGGAATATTATTTTAAAAAAAAATGAAAATTAACAAAAAATGACAAGTGGAAAATAATAATTCTAAAACTCCCACAAAATTACATGTGTCAAAACTCTTGAGAATTTGACAAGTGGCAAAAAAACCTTCATTTATTAGAGATGATAAATAAATATTGAATTCAGCAAAAAAAATATAGAAGGGTAAAATAATCATTTTTAAAATTTAGCACAACAATTCAAATGTTTCCATCCAAACATCATGTTAAAATCCATATCATAGAAATTCGGATCTATTAAAAATTCAGATATTAAAAATTCTATCTTACCAAACATCCCTTAAATGTAGAGTTCCCACTTCAAGACTTCAATAATAAAAAATAAAAAGTAATACAAATACTTAAATAGTATCTATATTTTGAAAGTATTTATTGGTGTAATTTATTTATATTTTATTATGTATTTTATGATAGGTTAAACAAATATAAGTTTTTTTTATATGAAATAATAAAATAAAACAAAATATCTTATTTAGAATAACTAAGAATTTAAGGATGACTAATAGAAAAGCATAAAAAAAACTTTCAAATTTCGTATTTTTATAAAATCAAAAATAAAAACTAACTAGTAAGAAAACCACGCTTTGCAGCGGAGCAAACTGCAGGGACCATTCCATTTATGTAAGTTAAAACAACAAAAATTAAAACAAATCAAAACTGGATAATTTCTAAACAAATGAGCACAAAAATTAAAACAAATCAAAACTGGATAATTTCTAAACAAATGAGCACAAAAATTAAAACAAATCAAAACTAGATAATTTCTAAATAAATGAGCAAAATAAAGGGATCATTTATGTAACTTGTAACTTTTGGCAATTGCAATTGAATTAAGCCAGCTTTATAAATAAAAGAAAAAAAAACTTTAGGGACTATTTATGTAGTTATGTATTATTACAATTGAATTTAGCTCCAAAAAGTTTATTGGCACAATATAGCAAACTAAATAAATTGGGATGCGTAATAGCAAAACTCATGTATGATCAGTAAAACGAAAATTGTATATAGTAATAATATCATGGACCAACTCAATAATACTTAAAAATTAGGGATAATGACTTGAAAGGGTAACTAACTTTCAACTTTGTTTACATTTAGTCACTAAACTTTTTTCATTATTTATTTGTCACTAAACAGTTTCAATAGTTCAGTGACAAATAGATAATAAAAAAAAAATTTAAAGACTAAATGTAAACAAAGTTAAAAGTTCGTTTAAGTCATTATCCTAAAAATTATTGTTGTCATATTGTTAAGTGCCAAAAAATCACAATTCATATCAACGAAGTAATTTAAATATGTATATTAATATAAATACTTACATAGTATCAAATATTGGCAACGATATATTTTAATGATGTGATTAATTTTATATTTTGTTAAGATATCGGATCATCAATTAATTTAAGTTAATATACTTAAGTAGGTGAATCTATTAAATGGAAAAAATATATAAGGAGGGTGTATATTAAAATTTAAAATGAATATAGGGGGAGTAAATGTAAATACAAATAAATTAAAATTAAATGTGATGAATTAAATTAAATATAATGGGCCATGATGATCAGTGGTTCATATTGTTGGACCTTTCTCAAGCCATGTAAGACCATCCACTTCGATGGCTTGCAAATGGCTTGCGTAGGCCATTATTTTATGTTATATAGGAGTGTCTCTTTCAAAACTTGAAAGACTTGTAAAAAGATTATATTAGTATTTTAATTAAATAGTCATATCAAGATATTAAAAACAATTGAATTGATATATTATATTACCTTTATAATAAAATAATAATATCTAATCCATGTGTCTTGCAAACATTATACAGATGGCCTTTACAAATATATTGCAAGACTACCACTGATGTGGTTGCTCTAAGATTAAAGAAAACTCTGGTGCCCATCTTTTTTAAGCTACGTTTGAGTATTTAGCTAAAAAATTAGGGTTGCCATTTTTGGTAAAATTAGGGTTTGATAGTTAAAAATATAGCTATATAGCTTCTAATAATAAGTTAGTGTTATCCGATAAAAATAAACGTTTGATACATCACTTATCTAGAAGATCTAAATAACATAAAAGTTCGTACTATAGCTCATATTCTAATTAGGGATGTCAAAAAGTTTCATGAGACCCCGATCCCATATGTAAGGATGTCAACGGGAGCAAACGGGACGGGGAGTGCATTCCCCTCCTCCGCCCTAGAAATGTTCAGTCTTCCTACCCCCGCCTCCGCTCCCGAATCCCCTTTATTACCCCCGCCCCCGCCCCCGTTCCAGGGGACCCCCCGATTGATTTTGGGCTGCCTTTTTTTTGGCTAAAATAAGTTTTTATTTAGGCTAAAAGAAGCTATTTTTTAGGTAACAAATAATTATCTATAGTATAATTTTACATGTTAAAAATAAAAAAGTTATGACATCTTAAAAACATTATACTAACAATTTAAAAACATATTTTTTGATGAATTTTGCAAGTTCAAAATCATGTTATTGTTTATTATATTTATATAATTAATATATGTAAATATATGTGTAATTTATTAACGGGGTCCCCATGAGGGTTTCGGGACGGGAATGCCTATCTCCGCCCCCACCCCCGAAATTAAAACGGGGGTTAACCTTGCCCTGCCCCATGAGACTTTTTGACATCCCTACCCATATGGGGGATATTTGTTAAAAATATCTCAAAATCGATCGGGAGCGGGGAAACGGGGGTGGGGGTGAATCTAGGAATTCGGGGGCAGGGGCGGGGGGTGGAGATGCTGGAAATTTCTAAGGCTGGGACGGGGGCGAAGGAGTGGGGGAATTTTGGGGGTGAGGGCGGGGGATGCAATCTCCGTTCTGTTTGCTCCCGTTAACACCCTTAATCCCAATTTATTAGTTGTTGATACAAATTTAATACTTGTAAACTATTATTGTTAGTTGAATTATGACATTTTCTAATAGATATTAATTAAATATAAATACTGATTTTAAAAAATATAAACATGTCAAAGCAGAAAACATATAAATAAAAAGGTTATAAATAACAATATTTGAATATATCATTCAATTTTCACATATAAAATAAAAAAAAAAGTTGAGATTATATAGAATAAATAGGTTTTATTTGATACTAATATATAATTATATTATTTTCATAACTATGAATATGTAATATATATTAAAAATAATATGTAAATTATATAAAAAATTAGAATGGAAAATAATTTGTAAAATGAAGGATCACATGTAAACTTTATTTGCAAGCGATTGGATTATTTATATTTAAAAATACAAAAAATCAAAATCATTAATAATATAATTAATAATATACAAATGAAGGACCATAAATATTATAATATACTAGGTATAAAACTCGTGTATTAGATGGGTTAACTAAAAAAATAAAATATTAAAATGTAAATAATAAGTATTTTTTAAAATAAAATTTTGAAATAAGGAATGAATAAACATATTAATTGTAATTTAGTATAATATTTATTAAATTTAATACTTTACATATATAAATATAAGTATTATGTGACTTTTTAATTTTAAAAATTGAAACAAACCAAAAATTGACAAGTAAATAATATTTATTTCAAAAATACCATAAAATGACAAGTGTAAAAACTCATGAGAGAATGACAAGTGGCAAAAAGATTTTCATTTATTAGAGTAGATAACACAAAGGACCATAGATATAAAGTTTGTTTATATAGTAAATAGTAATGAATTAATGATGATGGTCAAAGTGGTTTTGGAATCTTAAAAATAGTACTCTTCCAAAGTCTTCACTTTTGTTTTCTTTGAAAATTGTATTGTTTGACCGTAAAAGGTCAACATATACCCAATTTTAAACTAATGCTGTTCGGAGTGGTCTCGGCAAGCCATTAGGATACCTTGGCGAACACCGGGCCGAGGCATCGACATGGGCTCGACAACTCGGTGGAAATGCTAATGAGAGAGAGTGTATGGTTTGGAGAAAATAGAGAGAAATAGGGAATTAGTTTTTGATTGCATGAGTTGTAATGTTGTAGTCAACAAAAATGGAAGAAACTGCTTTTGTTCAAATTCAAGCACAAGATAACAAGTTTTTCAAAATTTGACATAAAATGTCTCTAGGGTTTGGTCTACTAACAAAACATACCCCTAAATTTTCATTATAAAAATACTTTCTGAAATTACAAAATTAACCCTTAACTTATAAATCCTAATTATTATTCTAGTTAAATGAAATTTTAGTTTTTTTTAAAAAAAAATAATATGTTTGAAATGTTTATTTTTTATATTAATTATTTAAAAAAAATTGGCATGACAAGTGTGACAACCCACGCCATGTAAATGACAAAAATTAGAGAGAGTGTGACAAATCCTGGCTGGCGCTGATGTGCAACTTGACAAGTGTGATAACACACCCACCAGCCTAAGAGAGTTTACATAAGTGATTGGAATTAATTGTTTATAGAAGGATGTAGATATTATTTGTTGTCCATTTATGTGTTTGGCTACCGTTTCAAATCAACATGTATACTAAACATCTTTAATTTAACAAAAAAATAAGCTTAAAATTCCCATTGAACTTATTTTTGGACAGTCACACAAATTTGGAGAGGGTGTTATTCACCTGGGATTTAAAAAACTTTGTTAATTCACTTGTATGAATTTAGTTTCAATACTGTAACTTTTTTAAGTTATTATCCTTTTAAAGTTTCAAAAATTATCAGTTTTTTTAGTAGCACTTTAAAAAACAATAATATTGCTTTTGTAGACTGCAAACTCCATATTTTTTCTGAAGATATGCAAAAAAAACTACAAACATTTTTTTTAAACAAACAACACCCAAGTCGATTTTTGATTCTAAATCTTGAAGGAAAGTATTGTCCACCATTTAATCGAACCGATGGTCCTCGATTTGTAATCATCAATTATGGCATACCAACTTTGGTGGTTACATCTCATAGTTATTTCCACCATCTATTTTGGGTTTTAATTTGGGATGCCAAAAAAATCAATAAGAATTAATTTTGGGATGAAAAATCGAGATAGTAAAATGACAAATTGTCCTAGAACTTATAAGACATGTGGTCCGTATGTGATTTATGTTCACATCATTTCGGTATCTTATCTCAAAATTCAAGGTCCTATTCGTTATACACTGACTATTGATTGTTACAATAGAGAGATTTAGGATGAACTTGTATTAGATTAAAGAAGCATATTCCAAAAACGAAAATTTTAATTTACTAAAAGATTAAGGCAAAACTCTTTTGGAGGTCAAAGTAGTAATTTCACGCACGATAAGAATAGTCGAGAGTCAAGTATTTGGAGTGTGGAGTGTGGACGCATATAAATTACTAGGACCACTCACCGTTGATTCCTATCGAATAGAGAGAGAGAGAGAGAGAGAGAGAGAGAGAAAAAGAAGAAAACCCTTCGTCCGGCCGGCGTAAAATCTCTCTCGTAAGTAGATCGATTCCTTTTAGATCGATTACAGGTTTCTTTTCTTTTGTTCAACTAAAGATCAAATCTTACTTATTGATCTTTTCTTTTCGCAGTAGCAGATTCAATGGCGTCAGATCCCAAAAATTTCGTATTCGATGATGTTATCAAACACAACAAAACCAAGGATTGCTGGCTTGTTATCGACGGAAAGGTCAGATCTTTTCTAATTCGCTTTTGACTTTGCTGATTTATACCTGCTTTTGGATATTATCAAATCTTTTGTGCTTTGGTAGCTTGATACGATCTGAACTTTATTGCATGTCCTGCGATCGTACTGTCGATTTGGTTTTATAGTAAATTTGTGCGATTTGACTCTGAGTTGAATCTAGGTGTCATATAAACTTATCACTCATCATCTGTGCCTCTATTGTTTGATTTTAGAGTTGTTAGTAACAATTTTTTTGTAAACATGTTTATCTCCTTGCTTTCATTGGTGATTGAGTTTTATTAAACCTAAACTGAATCTAAACGTCAATAGGTTTATGATGTAACCCCATTTATGGAGGACCACCCTGGAGGCGATGAAGTTCTGCTAGCAGCAACTGGTAAGTTTTGAATGAAATATTACACCCAGACCTAATGAAGATGAATCTCATGTATTGATAAATGATGTATGCATGATTTTAGGGAAAGATGCAACCGACGATTTTGAGGATGTGGGACACAGTGATGATGCTAGAGGCATGATGCACAAATATTACATTGGCGAGGTGGACAAGGCAACTGTTCCAAAGAAGCGTGCTTATGTTAAACCTGCTGATAGCAACTACAATCATGACAAGACTTCGGAGTTTGTTATTAAGATATTACAGTTTATTGTGCCTCTTGTGATCTTAGGTTTGGCCTTTGTGGTCAGATCTTACACCAAAGAGAAGTCTGCTTGAAAGAGAAAGAGAGAGCTTGCTTGCTTCCCTTTCATTATTTGAGGTTTAGATGGTGTGTTGTGTTGTGTTGGTTTTAAGTTATGGAGAATATTTATGTCTATTAAAAACATGGTGACTTTGGTTATTTGTTAGATGAAAAATATGTCGTGAGGACAGGTTTTTCGTTAGTTATTTATTGTCCAAGAATTGCTTATGTGACACAATTTCAACATCATCTTTTCCAGCCTCCAATATGTCATCCAAATGAATTGCAAGGTAGTGAATAAAAGAACCGATCATCTTTAAAAAAGGTGCATAATCATTGAGAGAATGATTATTATCAACAGATCATTCAATATGTTGAGTTTGTAATGCCATTTTGGAGAACTGTAGATGTTTTTTTCAAACCACATACACATCAATTTATTGAGTTTGCATACACAATTGGAAGATGCCAAAAAATGGTCTTTAGTAAAGATTGAGAGACGTTACCTTAGACTATAAAACATCAGAGAAAATAACCCATTTTTTTTTTATTAACTTAGCATATAGATTTTGTATCTTTTATTTCAGAGCTCTGGGTATTGGTCCTAAAATGACCAATAAGTTTAAAAACATTCATGTTAAAGCTAGCAAAACATCACATCGAGTAGCTAGAGCTTTGAAGCTGCATCCTTGTCCAAAAACCATGTTAGGTCTCCTTCAGGTGAAACCATTTGAACAGGTAAAACCTCAGAATGTTGACCATTTCCAAGAGACACATGCACTGGATGTGCTTTACCAGCCCCAGCTACAACAAGTGCAATGTTTGCAGACGCATTGATTACAGGGAAAGTAAATGTGATTCTTTCTGGTGGTGGCTTTGGTGATTCCTTGATGAAGGTAACCCACTTGTTCTTCTCTTCAAGTAGAGGATGCCCAGGAAATAAAGATGCCACGTGTCCATCTGGGCCCATACCCAATAGCATAACATCAAACTTTGGAATTCCGGTTGTTTCAGATGTGGCGATTATCCCGTTGTGAACCAGATGCTTGATACAGGTCTCGTAGTCTTCAGCTGCACCCTCTGCTGATAAGGCATCGTTAATGGCGTACACATTTCCAGGAGGAATCGGCACCTGAGCAACACAAATTGAAAACTAATTTATACAAGAACAAGACAATGCTTTCTTTTTTTCTATACAAATTGATAATCTTGATAAACATACCTTGGAGAGAAAACCATCAAATGCCAGAAGGTAATTGCTATCTGGATGATCTTTAGGAACCACTCTTTCATCCACCCAGAACATATGCCATTTCGCCCAATCTATCGAATCAATGTAAGGTGCTTCCACTAGTTTCCTTTAATTCCAATTTCAAAAACATCCATCAAATATCAGGTCCCAAATTCAGTAAGAACAAATATGCATCTTTTTGACATTTACCTGAGCGACTTGATCAAAGATCCACCAGACACAACCACCGTGAAGGAACCCTTCTGTTTGATGAATTTTTCCGACAAATCGGCAGTGTATTTTGCAAGAGACACCGATAGAGCTTCTTCAGAATCAAATACCTGTACTTTCTTCTTCTCAGTTGCCATGTTCGCAGACGTTGACGCTTTTGTCTTCAAACAGCTGAATCTTTTCGAGCAGTGGGTGGCGCCGATTGCTGAGATACTGTGATTTGGCGGTGCGGAAGAGAGGATCGATCGATTCGTCACCGGAATCCACGACGACGGAGATCGTGAGGGCAATGGAATTGGAGAAGTGCGTTTGAGTGTGCGCAGGGGAGCAAAAAGAGTTTGCGATGAAGATGCCATAGCTACGATGTGCACCCTTTTGTTGACTTCAACAGACAGGGTCGATCCACCGGCGTTAAACCTAAAACTTTTCACGTGTCCGTCTGATGACTTTGCTTGGTGGGCCAGAAAATAATCGTTGAGCTTAGGATTCTCCACCATCAATCATAAAAATATTTTAATCTATAACTGATGTAAATCCAATACTAGTCAATTTCGTCTTTTTAGTTGTTTTAAAAGATTTTAATTTTAAAAAAAGCTTGAATTAAAAAGACGTCCAACGAATTACAAATTTTATAAGATTTTATTTTAAATAAAATGCTATTAATTCAAAACGTACTATAAATTGTTTTTAAATATTTAAAGTTTTCAGTTTTCATGTTTTTATGTCGTTTTATGACTTTATCGTTTATATCTTATACGAGTTGTAACTATTAGTTTTGTCATAATACCGAGTATTTTATATCAAATACAAACTGGAACAAGCATCTAGTTTTGTCAAATCGTACTTAGATCTAGAAATAGTTTTCAGGAGTATCCAAATTCCGCTCAATCATTATGCAACACATTACACATATGACAACCCAAAAGTCATAGCATGTGAGATTATAATACGAAGATAACTTCTTTTAATACGAAGATAACTTCTTTTAAATGCTTTATCTCATGTAGGTTCAACATTAAACCATTCAAAAGGTGATCGATCATCTACATTACTATTGCTAACAATTTGCATGTGAACAATAATTTTAATATTCGGTAAGTTGATTGTTTGTAGTTTTTCTGTGACGTTTTTTTTAACCTAATGTCTAACCCAACAGTTTCATCGTTTTTGTTTACCATCAGGGAGGTTTATATTCGATTCCTCTCTCTTCCCATTTTTGTATGCAGGTCACAAAACATGGGCACTATCATGTCATAGGTTTTTTCTTAAGTCTTCCCATCCAACTTTTCTTTTTACTGTATTGGCCTATATTATATCTTTGGGTAAATTACACGAATGGTCCCTATGATTTGGGGTAATCTGTGTAGTTGGTCCCTAAGAAGAATTTTTAACTCGGAAGGTCCCTATTGTTTGTTTTTGTTGCGCCGTTAGTCCCTACCACTCTTAAAAAGACTGTTCTGCCCTTACTGTTATTTTTTTATATTTTAAATTCATTTTAATAATTATTTCTTATTTTCACTAGTTATATTATTATTATTATTATTATTGTTGAAAAACATAATCAGATTACCTCCTCCTCCAATCCAACCCACCCCCTCGCTCCTCCCCCCGTTCACCGTTTTCTTCTGGTAATCCTCCACCCAACCATCATCAACCTGTTTGTCTTCTTCAACAAGATCGTCATAGAACCTCCACTCGAAATAAATGTCGAAGAAATTAGGAAAAGAAACCGACAGATCTAAAGGAAATTTGGAAATCAAACCCGAAGAAAATTATTGGAGAAATCAGATCGGGAAAACCTTACAGAAACCAGATCGCCGGAGAAGGTGGAGGAAGCCGGAGAAACTAGAGAGTCCGACGAGTTGTCCTTCTATTTTAGCCTCACCCTCGTCGCTCATCCCACCCATTTATTCCTTACTGTCGACACTTTATATCAAAAACCCTAACAACCTTCTCCGATTGAAACCGATGATTCATAGGGTGAGGGCACCACTGAAACCCCCCTTTGAAATCGTTGGTGCTTGAAGTGAACTAGAGCCACCCCAACCATTGAATCAGATTTTGATATTCATTTGATTTTGATTTTCATCTTGATCGTTTGATTTTATTTTGATTATCATCAAACCCATTTTCTATTAACGTCAATTTTGGTTTTCATTTCCTTCGGGTTTGATATTCATTTTCACAGGTTTGACTTTGATATTCATCATATTTAGTTTTGATTTTGATTTCAAGTATGAATTTTGGTTTTGGTTTCATTTACGTTGTTAGGTTTGTCGGAGATGAAATGGATGAGGTATCATAGATCTTTTAAAATAGAAGGAAGAAGACGAGTTGGTTGTGTTGGTCTGCTACCTGCCTTTTTTCCAGGCGGAAGAGGATTGTAGTGGTTATCGGAGGAGCCGTGGAGGTTGTCGGAAGCTGTGTCTAGGACTGTAGAGGTTGTCGGAGGAGCTGGGTGGGTATTTTTGTATTTTAGAATTATAAATGATAAATAATAAATAATAAATAAACAAATTAAAAAAGGAATTAATAAGGGTAAAAAAGTCATTTTAGGTCAAATAGGGACTAACGGCGCAACAAAAACAAACAATAGGGACCTTCCGAGTTAAAATTTCTTCTTAGGGACCAACTACACAGATTACCCCAAACCATAGGGACCATTCGTGTAATTTACCCTGTATCTTTCTATCAATCTGATAAAAAAAACAAATTTTCTCCATTTTTTTTTTCAATTTGTTTTTATAAGTTTTTTAAAAAGTGACTTTTTATTATAAATTTACTTTATTACAACTTTGTTTTTTTACATATTCATTTTCTAATTTTTTAAAATATTTGTTTTCATAGACATAGAATTGTAAAAACTCGTTTGCTACATATTGCCCCTATATTTGATAAAAAAAATCATTTTACAAGCTAAATTCTTATTAATTTTTTTGACTAGTTAGTATATTTTATTATTTTATTAATACATAAATAAAATGATTACAATTTATAGAAAATTAATAATTTGAGAAATATAACATGTGTATAAGAATGACAAATTCGAATACAAAGCTTTATAAAACTTTGTAGGTAGATAACGATAAATTTATTAAATAGCTGATTCAAATGAATAGTGCTTATCATAATAGTGTTTGTTAATAGTTTTTTTTCATGTTAACCACTTGTGATGCCATCACAGGTCATCCACTTTTCAAATCTATTTTATACATATTAAATATAGCCAAAATATTTGTTAATATAAAATGATCGGCGGTATCTCTAGGTCTTGTTGGTAATTTTAATGTAATCAGGCCGTTTAGCATTATCAAAAATCAAAATTACCTTTGAAACAACTTGATGCTATATTGTAAGTTAGGGAGTACGGGATGCACGCTTGCATAAGCTCGATTGATCTCAACATAAGTATGAGGGTTCGGGGCAGCATCACGGTCTCGTTAGTATTTTCCCACCACATCAACCAACTTGTTTGTTTGTTTTCTTGTTTTTCATATGTGGTGTTGTAAAAACATATTGGTTTCGTACATGTGGTGTTATTAAAGCATTAAAAACATGTAAAAGTTTGTTTTTTTACATATATATTTGTTTTTTCACAAATCAAAGTGGAAATAATTAAAGATAATCCTACTTCTATTATACATAAACAAAATTTCCACAATATCACACCTAGTGTTACCTAAATTTTCAAACATATATTTAGCGGGGGCGATCGAGTTAATTTGGGGATATCCATAAGCATGATGATGAGTCCAACATGTATTAGTGAATAGTGAGGCCGATTGAAAGGGTTGGTATCTCCGAATATACTTACTGGTGAAGCTTACAAGTTCAACCCACTTATAATTAAAACAACACAACCACACCAATCCACCATTAATTACTCCTATACCTTCTCTTTCTCTTGTTCCTACTGTCATAAATCATGTGCACATCAGCCTGCTTGCTTTCCTCCAGCAGTCCGCCGGGGTCTTCCTCTTGTGGGTAGATATGTAACCACGCCACTGCTGCAATTACTTCTGTCTTCCATTCTATGAGAACATCAGCCTTTGCCATTGAGTACTATGGCCCAGAAAACATGTATGCCTCTCGATCCATCGCCGCCGCCACATGATTTATACGCAACCTCCGTTCAATCCCAGTCACCGATTTTGCAACGCTTTCGGTTGTCGCCTTCCTTCTCCTCCTCTCTCCTCTCCCTATTATGCATCTTTCACCTCTGTCTCAAATCCCGTTCTTCCCTCCACCTCCGGAGTTTTAACAACCTATGGACCATCCGCCTGCTTCTCGTCGTCTTGGTCGCCTGTTGGGCCGTTACTCAGATCCTCCGCCTTCCCTTCATCCGAGAACCCTTAACCTTCTCAAAACAAGCCTACCTATGCAAATTCCACATCCACTACAACATTAACACCCTATGGCGACGACGAATTCCGACGACATGTCGTCGGTATAGGGTATGCCAACGACATGTCGTCGGGATAGAGTCGTCGGCATAGTCGTGTCGGCATAGGTCAATAGTGTCGTCGGTATAGATGTCGTCGCGATAGCTTCACCTATGGCGACAACAAGTCCTCGGGATAGGTTCTTGTCAATCATATTTTCGTGGATAAAAGATAAAGTTTTATTAATTACCTATAGCGACGACATATCGTCGGCAAACCTATGGCGACGACATGTCGTCGCCACAGGATTTGTCTATTACGATGACAACTCGTCGCTATAGGGTTTTTAACAGGAGCCAATGACATACCTATAGCGACGACTTGTCGTCGGGATAGGCACTGTTTGTTTTTTTTTTTCAATTTTACAGATTTAGTACATTGCCATTCCTGCATTTTTAACAAATCCAAAACACATTCCAACATATATCAATTGAAATACATTAACTAAGTACCATTGTTCAAATTCAAAACATCAAATTCAAGTAGTTAACTAACATTGTTCAAAACACTAAAAAAACATCAAACATCATTATCATAATCATATTCTTCTTCTTCTTCTCCTTCTCCTTCTTCTCCTTCTTCTTCCATCCTTTCGGCAACTTGTTGAGAGGTAGTTGCTTGTGTGTTAGAATTGAATAGAAAGTTAGGAAATGGTGGTGGTTGGAAGCCAGGAATACATGCCGCCAATGATGCATTATATTGTTGCAAGTATTCTTGCATTTGTTGTGCATCAAATTGGGATTGAGATTGGGGTTGAGATTGGGACGATTTTGAAGTGGAAGGTCGTTCATTTGGAATTAAACCGAAGTTGGCGGTTGATCTCCTACCCACCCCGCGAGCATGCCCGCGTCTCGTCCCAAGGGCACGTTCTAAACATTCTTCCTAGTCTACTATTCCGCCTTCCCCAACCTCGCTTTGCATTTTCTCATGTTCTTCTTGAATTTTTTCCTAAAATAAAGAAAACAATAAACATACGTTAATTAAAACAAACAACTAAACTTAAACATTAAAATAATAATAATATTCCTTAAACAAAAAACTATAATTAATAATAATAATATATTTAAACAACACATTCATTTCGTTTATCACTTACCCAATCTTCTTGTGTTCGACTTGTACACCAACCCGAACCTTCTTTGTAGCGCATTTGTCTCCAACCCTCAATATGTTGCGGCTTCATTCCCATTTTTTCCTATAATAAGTGAAATCAATAAATATATTTATACAAATGTTAATAACACTTTTAACTAATACTATAATATTTTATTACCTCTAAATAACGTCGTTGAGTATAGGGTCTACATCCGTGAGCACTTGTGTGCGGAAGTTTCGACCTACAAATTTTATTTTTGTCCGACGTGCGTCTGTATTCATCGGTCAAAAATAACAAATCAATCATTTTGTTCCAAGCTTCGGCGGACCAATCAGTCGGTGGACATCTTCTTGCCCTTTCCACATCATGATATCCACCAACTCTATCAAAATGTTTTTTCATATCATGCTTACGGTCTCGATAAGCTCTTTGCATGTCTGCTTGGATACCCGCTCGAAGGGGTTTCCACAAGTCTGTGCCCCGGTACCTATTTAGATCAAAATAAGTCTACAAAAGGAAAACATATTTGATTAGTAAAAAAATATTTAATAAGTGTAAAATTCAATACATATAAAATATATTGTATACTTACTTCTAGCTCGGGATATAAATCATCTTTGAATTTGATAGGAACACGACGCCAAGTATGATAATGCAACGGTACCTTTGATCCCACCAGATTTGAGATCAGTCTGACAAACATTTGCCCGTTGTCCCCCACAAATCGGTACGTCCGCCCGGAGATATCAATTCGCAAATCCAAAGGATTACACTTGTTGTTTTCATACTCGTCGTACAAATTTAAGTTTCTCCCTTTGCCACGCTTATTCACATTCACATTCTTCGCTTGTGCTACATTTACATATAGAATTGAAAATTTAGAAATTTAAAACTTTAATATATCTAATACTTAAAAATTTCATGTAACTTACAAGATTGGCAACCCGATAGTACACCGCGTGCGACCCCGTGTGGTGGTCTATCCCCACCGTCTCCTCCGTGTCCCCTCGCGACTTCTGCCATCTGTTTAACAAATATTATAAACATTCAAAATATATAATAAAGCTAATTATAAATAAGCAACATTTGAAAATTTAACAAATATTATAAACATTCAAAATATATAAGACCTTCCAACAACTGTCAATACATATTCACACATTTTACGCACGGACAGCGCACTTTGTCTTCAGAGTCAACATGTTTTCTGGCAATCTCCATAAAGTTTTTAAGACCTTCCAAGAATTTTGGGGACATTCGGTTTTCACGAATCCAACTCTTATCGACTGTCATTACTGTTTCATTATTAAAAATAACATTGTATACATAGTTAAATTGTATGACTTTTTGTCTGAGAAAAAAACGGACGGAATGGATAGATATTGACAAGTATATAAAGAAATATATACCCTGTAAGTAGAAATCGGACGGAATTGATAGAGTATTCACAAGGGTAGACTTCTTAACACATTTTATAGCAATGTACTTTTATTAGTTTGTTTAAAACATTCTATTTTTCACTTCTCTTTCATATTTATAGTATATATACATTTTATTTTTTTCAATTACAGCATTGTACTTTTAATATTATTTTGTTTTTTTTTGTTTTTTTTATAGCACCATAAACAAGATAAAAAATACTTTTAATATTACTTTTATTAACAACGTAATTTTATTATTTTGTTTTATGTTATAACTTTCGAATAGAAATGAAAATAAAATACTTTAATTAACAAGATAAAAAAAAAGTATGTTGCTATTAATAACTTTTATAGTTTAAATATTTTTGACTTAATAAACTTTAATCTCAATAAACATATTCCAAAAATCTCAATTATCAAGATAAAAAAAAGTATGTTGCTATTAATAACTAAACAAATTAAACACAACCATACATATTTTACATTTTATACATAAAATTTCATACTAACCTAAACAATTTCAATTTCATATACCAACCTAAACAATATCAATTTCATACCAACCTAAACAATCATACAAAATTTCATACCAACCTAAACAAACAATATACATATTCCAAACAAAAAACAACAATCACACATATAACAAACAAACAACACAATCACACATATACCAACCAAGCAAAACAATTCTATACCATTGTACTTTTAATAGTTTGTTTAAAGTATAAACCTAAACAAACAACAACACAATCACATATATATATATATACCAAACAAACAACACAATTATATAATCAAAGGAGGATCAATTTCAATTTCAACACAATTCTATATATACATATAATTTCAATTTCAATAAAAATTAGAAAAAAAAAACTAACCTGTGTTTTGTTCTTGTGTGATGAACGAATTCTGGCTAGTCAAAGAAGCTGGTAATCCTCCGGTGGTGGCTGGTGGTGGCCACAGGCGGCAATACAAAATCAGAAAAAAAAAAAACAATATGAACGAAATAGGGGTAGAAAACGGACCAGTGAACAACTCCCTTGGTGGCTGGAACGAGGTCGTCGGCGAACAACTCGCCGGTGGGAAGGTTGAGGCAGGAAAACGGGCGGTGGTGCTTCACCACCGGTTAACTACCCTACATACCAAAAAAACCCCAAATTCGGGGTAAAAATCATTAGCACACATCAATATTCAACGAAATAGGAGTAGAAAAGGTTTACCTGGAGCTAATCACCGGCTAGTTGACGTTGGAATTGGATTTTCGTCGAAGAGAAAGAGATGGTTGTGTCGCTGTGCAAATGAACGAGGGATGTGCCATTCTTTAGGGTAAACCCCTATGCCGACGACATGTCGTCGGTATAGGGTCAAATAAACGATGTCGTTTCAATTATTTGCTGAAACAAAAAAAAATTAAAAATTAAAACCCTATGGCGACGACATGTCGACGGGATAGACCTGGGATGCGGATCGCCACGTGTCATGCCGACGACTAATCGTCAGTATAGCATACACAAAACTACATCGTTTTGTTTTTCTCGCATATATATTAAAAATAAATGGAAAATATATTTTTTGATACCTATACCGACGACATGTCGTCAGTATAGAATTTCAGACGACCGCCAATATTTTTGTCGTTCCCGCCAGACTTTTGCCGACGACTTGTCGTCGGAATAGAGGTCCTGGTCAAATTAAATTGGTCAAAGTTCGCAAAAGATATGGCGACGACATGTCGTCGGGATAGGTGTACTTTTAGCGACGACAATTGTCGTCGGCATAAGTGTCGTCTGCATAGGTCCATATCCTTGTAGTGATCGTGCTTTCTCTTGGTTTTCTCCAACCTGGTTTTCTCGTCACCCTACTTTATCTGATCAACCTCTCCATCAAGCAACGAAACTGATACGAACCTGCTTAGCCTATTTTCGTTAGCCACGTTTCCGTTTATTTAGTCAAAGAGTAGCTTGTTGCGTGTTATTAGGAACCCACCTTTCATTTTGCATGCATGTTTCTTTAATGTTAATTAGCATGTTTCCCACTAGTGCAACGTTCCCATTCTTATCTCCTGTTTATTTGTTGCATGAAGTTTAGAGTTTAGAAGCATATTTATTTGAATGTAATCGTATGTTTGAGTTCAAGAATTAAGCAGAAAATTGTTCTATTCTCCTGTGTTTTTAATCCTTCTTCTTCTTAATTTCTGGGAGATTAGCCATCTCAAATTGGCTACTATCATTTTGTGCTTTCATCATCGTCTCATTGCCTCCAAAAACTGAGTCCGGCTCCACCTCCGACAACCCCAAGGCCACCCCCGACAACCCCAATGTCGCCCTCAATGATCAATTGCAGATTTTGATCCACCTTGCCACCGCCACCAACCACCGCCTAGACACCATCACCACTCATCTTGTTGCACAATCCGACACCATGAACAACATTGTCAAACTCCTCGCCGCCAACAACCACCGGCCGCCTCCGCCACCACCGCCGCCTCCATCACCACCGCCATCGCCGCCGCCGCCGCCTAATACTCACCCACGCCCACCAAAAATATATCTCCCCAACTTTGACGAATCAAACCCGCTTGATTGGGTGTTCCAAGCGGAAAATTACTTTACCTATTATGCTATCCCACCAAACCAACGACTTGCGCTGTCCGTGTTTTACTTCACGGGTGATGCACTCAGTTGGTACAAACACATGTCCAACAACAACCTCCTTGACACATGGGCTGAATTTACTCGTGCACTTGAAACCCGCTTCGGTCCTTCTACCTACGAGAACCACCAAGCTACACTTTTCAAGCTCCAGCAAGTCTCCACAGTTGCCGCCTACCAATCGGAATTTGAGAAGATTAGTAATTGTGTCATTGGTATTACGTGATTGTTTCTTCTCCGGGCTTCGCCCCGATATTCAGAACTTGCCCTTCATGGCCCCCAAACTCTCCACCAAACTTACGGCCTCGCGAAGCTAATAGAAAATAAACTTCGTGCTCAACTTCCCTCTTCCGATGATTCCCTCGAGCCTTCCCCTATGAAACCTCCATTATTGCCCACCCCTCCACCACCTCCCCCAACACTTCCAATCAAAAGGTTAAGCCCCACCGAGATGCAGAAACGTCGGTCCGAAGGTCTTTGCTACAATTGCCCAGCAAAATACCAACCGGGTCATCAATGCAATCCACCCAAATTCCTCCTTCTTCAATCCGAAAACGAACCACCGTGGACTTTCAACACACAATACGATCTCGGCCTTGAGGACAAGACCATTTTTTAGGGCGGGAGTACTGATACGAACCTGCTTAGCCTGTTTTCGTTAGCCACGTTTCCGTTTATTTAGTCAAAGAGTAGCTTGTTGCGTGTTATTAGGAACCCACCTTTCATTTTGCATGCATGTTTCTTTAATGTTAATTAGCATGTTTCCCACTAGTGCAGTAGGTCATGTTCCCATTCTTATCTCCTGTTTATTTGTTGCATGAAGTTTAGAGTTTAGAAGCATATTTATTTGAATGTAATCGTATGTTTGAGTTCAAGAATTAAGCAGAAAATTGTTCCATTCTCCTGTGTTTTTAATCCTTCTTCTTCTTACTTTCTGGGAGATTAGCCATCTCAAATTGGCTCCTATCAGTTCGTCTGAAAAATGGTATGTATGTTAATGACCCTACCAACGTTGATTCTACAAATTATCTTGTTGTTCTTTACGCCATTGAAGGAGCAACTGCCATGGGTGTTATCTGTTGATAGTTTCGGGAACAAAAGGATGATTTGCACATACCCATTGCTAAGCAGTATTGTTTTTTGTGCGTTTGCTATGGTATACTCAATGGGGTTGTTGCTAGCTTGTTGGAGGGTGGTGTTATTGGTGATCAATAAAACCATCAGGTTACAGAGTAACATGTTTGGGATGACAGTGATGATGGCACTCGTGGTTCAGACTTTGTTCCTTAGGGCGGAGTCATTATGGATGCCGGAGAACATAGGTGTTAGCGTGGTGTATTTGGGGATATTTTTTAGTGTGGCGGTTTGTAGTGTGGTTGGGGAGATTGTGTTGGTGATTAAGCCCATAATGGAAGCTTTGGAAACAGGCAAAATTACTTGAATCCTGGTGTAGGGATGGTGCAATTTGCAAAGAGACCAATACCAAATGTTGGTTAATTAGTTTGAAGACAAAATTAAAAAAATGGTATGCAAATTTTTGGGGTTTTAGTCCAAACCCCGAGTTTTTTGGATTCATGATCCTTTTGGAGTGGTTTGTATGTGAAAATAGTCCATCCGAAAATTGAAATGACTATAATACCCTTGGGGTATTTATTTTCTATTTTTCTTTAATTTCTTTTTAAATCTAATACTATTTAATTTATTTTAATAATTAAAAAATAAGAAGGCTCTCTCTCTCTCTCTCTCTCTCTCTCATGTTTGTGTCGATTCCAAAGAAACCCAGATCCAAAAAAACAAGTTTATGCATGTGCTTTCTCTTTCAATTCTTCCCTCTCGTTGCTTTTGCTCACATCCCCCACCTCCATTACAACCATCAGAAAGAAAAAATCGTAGGCCACTGTGGAAACTGGTCGGTCCGAACACCATCACCATTTTTCAATTGCAGATCGATTGGTGCACAACTATGTTAAAATTGATTCACTCCAGTAAAATCACACCCCTTATTCTCTTGCAACGGATCGATTTCACATGTAATCCACAAGAACAACCATGAAATTAGGGAAAAGCTGAGTAGGAGGAGGATAAAAGCTACCATAAACCACATCAAGATTTCTAAAAAAATGTTATGTCACAAGTTTCATTTTGATTACTTTAGAAGCGGAAAATGACGAACCTGTAGCCTAAGAACTCTTGAAAAAAATTGATTTCAAACTTCAACCCTAAGAAATCGTAGTTTTTTTTTTTTTTTTTTTTTTTTGCAGATATCAAGTTATTTTTTGTAGAAATCAAAAATTGATCTTCGTTTCATTAGTTTGTAGAAATCATGTAGAACATCAATTTCACCAATGGAATTAGGTTGAACTTGTGTGTTGATCTGTGTGCATAACTATCTGGATAAAGAATAATGATTATTCTCGGTTGATTGGTGAATGTCGAGAGTGAAGAAGGATACAGGAGTTGTGATGTTGGTTTCAATTGGATTCTCATCTAGGGTTTGGGATGTGAGGTTTGTTATTTGTACTCTAACTTTGGGGGAGACGGAACTGATCCTTGAAATTGGGAAGGTAAGATGAGAAGAAGGAAGACAAGCTGTTATAGATTAATTAGGAAGTGAGGATGAACAAAAAGATGATTCCATGTTCTTCTTTCATCATGAGAGAGAGAGCCTTCTTATTTTTTTAATTATTAAAATAAATAAAATAGTATTAGTTTTAAAAAGAAATGAAAGAAAAATGGAAAATAAATACCCCAAGGGTATTATAGTCATTTCAATTCTCGGAGGGACTATTTTCACATACGAACCACTCCAAAAGGACCATGAATCCAAAAAACTCGGAGTTTGGACTAAAACCCCAAAAATTTGCATACCACATGGACCATTTTTGCAATTTTGTCTAGTTTGAACTAGTGTCGGATAACCGGGATCCACTATATATATAGTTTCCAGCCAGTGGGAGCGATTTCTGGCGACTGGCTGCTTTTTCTCGGTGATGCTGGCCGGCGGATAGGATAAGTTAAAAGTGGGAAATTTGTTCTTAGGGTAAGAGAAATATATAAGAGTCCATTTTTGTTTTGAGAAAAAGGTTATTTTCATTTAAAAAAAAAACTTATATTTTGATTTTCTTTTAGACTTAAAAGTTTTTTTTTTTTTCCAAAAAATTCCAACTTTCACCCATTACTTGAATAATTGTTATTTCACACCACATCACCTCACCAACATATAAATATAAATAGAGTTTTTTTGTTTCATAAAATAAATTTTATTTTACAAGATGCATGTTATATATTTTAAATCTAGAATTTTTGTAGCTTTAATCTCGATATTTATTAAGTATACTAGGTTATAACCCGTATACTACACGGGGTGATAAATTTAAATAACATACACTTTAAAAAAATAGTCTTAATCATAAATAATAATAATTTAGTTAATAACATTGTACTTCAAATTCTGTAAGTAGTTTGTTGTTTTACTCAATAAATATACGTACATTGTAATTTATGTAAAAAATATAAGTATGTTGATATTCCGGTTAATAAATATAAGTATGTTGCTATATAAATGGTACACATAACAGGGAAATTTATGACACTAAGATGTTAAACTCAAATAGACTATTGAAAATATCTATAACAAAAATAAGATTAAAAAAATTAGTAACCGAAACAAAAAAACCATGTCAACCAAAATTGTTTTACCAGCAATTCGTATAAGCATATTAACAGATAACTCTTATTCATAAATTCCATAATCCATAATAAATAGTCATACATGGGTTTTATGTCATCCGAACAATAGTTGTAAACTTGTAGTTACCTACATCAAAAGAGGGCGAAATTAGTACTTGGCAATGTATTTCCCAAATAAGATCTTCAAAATTATAAAACACATTGCTAGCTCATTAATTAGTCAACTGTACTTGCAATTCATGAAGTTAGATCCATGAACAATAATGCATCAATACCATACTAATATTATAGACTGTACCCATAGGTTCAAACAGAAAAACCAAAAACCCAAACTTAAATAACCAATAACTTGAACCGAAATCGAATATTTTTTAAAATCACACACACAAAAAAAATAAATAATAAATAAATAATAATAATAAAACAATAAAAAAATTGCGGTTTACGCTCGGTTTTTTCTCAAAACTGACTCATGCTCACCCCTATTAATTCATATATAGTTGTTGAAATTAAAAGGTGTCAAAAAGAAACAACCCATTAAATAGTCCACAACATAACTAATGTCATTACCATAAAAAAAAGGTAACGAATAAAATATTAGAACAAAAATGGCATCACCACTCATAAAATTAACAAAATCATCCATAGAAAAACAACAAAAAATAGTTCATACCAGATAAAATGTAAAAGTAATAGCAGTAAAAGTATAACATTTTTCCTTATCTGCATAATTTTATTCAGAACCAAAAACAAAGCCCTCATAAAAATCATCATCTCTCAAAAACACAACCCAATTCTAAATGTGATGGAGATGCAGCACGTTGAGGCGAAGGTGAAGGTGAACCACCTCCTGGGGTTTTAGCACCTTCATTTTTAGATGACTTTGACGGGGAAGACCCTGAAGAATGAAGTGTTGACGAATTCACCCCTTCATATGGGAACAAAGATGGTGCATTAGCATTAGCATTAGGTAGACTCGTGCTGTAGTTGTATGAGTACCCCATCAAAGGGTGATCATATTTATAAGTTGGCCCAAACTTGCAGATTCCATAAAGACTATAATATGAACACACTGCTTGCCCCTGCATTTGCATTCAAGTAAAATAAGATAAAGCTAATGAAAATCGACCCGTTTATCCAATATCATGTAAATGGGTTGACCCGTTTTATACTTCCAGGTCTTAGTGGAAGGCCAAGTGGGCCCAAAGAGCTAGCAGCAAGTTGAGCAATCTTTTCCTTTGGATGATAATATTTGCAGTCTGATCCGTATTTGCAGTTTCCAGTGTGCATAAAATAACAACATTCTGGTTCCCCAGGCCGTTCGGGCAGATTAGTAGAACCAGAGGAATAGGGCTGTTCAATGCTGCCTGGGCCATCATAGATGCTGCCTGAACTTACCGAGCTCAAACTTCCCTGACCAAAACCCAAAACCAAACAAACACCATATCAGACACAATATTTGAACTCAACAAAAAATAAATTACAATTTACTTTATTTTAGACATCATACTTTTCATAACCCACAAACAAAAACCCAAAATTTACATCAATTAACTTTACCATGTAAGTGCTCCAACCTTGTGTGGGCCCAATTCCTTGAGAATGAGGAAGAACAATTGGTAAATAAGTTTGAGGAGTCTGTAAAAGAGGATCAGAAACATATGTTGCCCTAGGTAATGACCATGTAGAACCACCATTGATAAGAGGTGGTGGTTGTGATGAATATGGCAATTGAATGTTAGATCCATCCATTGATGGCTGTGGATGATGAAAATTGCATGCCACTCCAAATTTACAAGATCTAGTTAGAATGTAATGTGCACAAGCTTTTTCTTCCTAATTAACTATTTATAAGTTAGTTTAAAATATCATTTTAAAGAAAAATAGAAATTGAAAATCAAGATTAGTAAATAGCAACCTATCTCATAGGTAACCCAACCATGTTTAACACCACTGGTCCAGCACCTCTCCTATCACGAGGATGATTGTATTTGCAGGTTGATCCATATTTGCAAGTACCCGTCTTTAGAAAATACTGAAAAAAAAAGGATGTGAAATTACTTAATTATCCCTAACTATCATCGTCAACATGATGGAGAAGAGACTTACCACACAACAGGCTTGTCGAAAAAACCCGAAACCCGTTCTACTCACCCGACCCGTTCCGAATTCGGGTAGAATGGGTCGGGTAGAACGGGTAACGGGTATGAACATTCGGGTAATAGGTTAACCCGATAATAATATAGGTCGGGTTTTAGGTATGAATATTTATTTTCGGGTATACCCGAATACCCGAATTCGTTTTTTAAATAATACCAAATATACAATGCAGTCACGTACGCACACTTCAAATAAAACAAAACCCTTCGTTTCCTTCTTATGAACGACGGCTCGACAGTTGACGCAAACTTGCAAAGGGAATACGACGCTGAAGCTGAAGTCCTGAACCGTCATCACAATTCTCAGTTTCTCACTATCGCACGGAATGGAATTAAAAAAGTACATAACATATTATAATGATTTGTATTGTTATTATATATGTACTTGTTAATTGTATGGAGTTTTTTTCTACCTGAATCTTTATTAAACCAACCAACATGTAAAAATAAAAAAATAATAATAAAAAAAAAATAAAAAAAAATTTATCAATAAGTGTCATTTAAGAAATTTTCGGGTATACCCGATAATTACCCGACCCGACCTCAAACCCGAATACCCGAAACTCGAAAACCCGAATTACAATATAAGTTGGGTATCAGGTATTATTTTCTTAAGGAAATACCCGTTTTACCCGAAACCCGAAAATTTTACCCGTTCGACACCCCTACCACCCACTCTGGTGGAGAAGAGACTTACCACACAATCTGGTTCTCCAACTCTTTCTGGAAGCTCACCTCCAAGTTGAAGTTGATTGGCCTGATTAAAAATCGAATTTCAGACATGAAGAGCAACAATCGTTTTATTCCGATTGAGAAAAATAAAAGGGGTTTTTTTTTTATTACCTGACCAATGTGGGTTGGATGATTAAACCTACAAATGTTTCCATAGCCACACAAGCCGGTTCTTAAACAAAATATACAATCGGGTTCACCAGGACGATCTGGGTAGGGCATTGAACCCGCCATGGCAGTTCCATCTTCTTTCCCATCTGTTTGAATTCTCAATCGCCTTACAGCTTCTATGATTTGAAGAATTTTAATAAAAAATCAGACACACTTTGTAACAATTAAACCCCAGGATTCAAACAGTTCGTGATCAGAAAAAGATGGGTGTGGGAGATAAACTAATCAAAATTATCGTACGGAAATGGGAATCGGGAGATAGGGCGGGAAATGGAAATAGAACAGATAAAATTAAATTGTAACAGAGTAACGTCAGATATATATACAAAAACTGATGAATATAGCATTCAAAGCATGATCGCGTTCTTCAAAACTAATGGGTTGCTTTGAAAGTGTAAATTACTCAGAATCATGGCTCGTCCCTATATTTTCATTTACATCTCCCTATTGTTTGGATTTGTATCAATTTTTGTCTGATATTTGCCCTTATTGAAGAAGCAAGGAGATCAACAACGCCGATTTCTTGGATAAATATTAAGCGTTGATAAACAATTCAAACGTAAATGAGCGGATTGGAATGAAATTGGTTCAGATCTTTGCTAATAAACAATTCAAACGTCAAAAATTATCGGTGATTAAATATTAATTGCTGTGTTTACCGGAATGGAGTTGATTTCTTGGATACCATTTATATATGTGTTTAAATATATAAAACGTATTTTCAATTGAGTTTAATTTTGGATATTAAAACTAATTTGCTTAATCTTAGGAGGTGATTAATTGACAATCCTAGCAATCCATGGGCGGGAAAATTAGTCAAACATTTTTTGTGGTAGTGACACGTGGCATAGTGGTGGCTTAAAAGAATGTCATGTGGTATGTAGGAGGTTTTTATTAAGTACTAGGTTATAACCCGTGGACACCACGGGTGAGAAATTTCAAAATAATATCAATTAAATTATAACTTAATTATTTAGCAATGTTTTGTATGTAATTGGATAATGATATAATGATTGGTTGAAATTAAGAAATGGTAATCGTTTGAATATCAAATAAACAATTTGTATTTATAGATATGTAAGAAAATAATCATTTTGTATAATGCAAAAATTTAAATAAAACAAGAAACATAAATTGATATAAATAATAAAGTTGTACAAAGTTTTTATAAATTTCTAAAAACTTCTTTATACACGACATTGGATGTTTTATTTGATAGTTTACCATGGTTATCTAAAATTAACAATTTTAATCATTCTCTACTTTGAACCCTAGATAAAGCAACATATAATTGGCCATGTGTAAAAGCAGGATCCTTGAGAAACAATCCAACCTTCGATAAAGACTGTCCTTGGCTCTTGTTAATTGTCATTGCAAAACATACAGCCAATGAGAATTGTCTTCTTTGGAATTTGAACGGGATCTTGTTTTCAGTAGGAGTTAAAGACATTCTTGGAATAAAAGTCCGCTTTCCAATATTACTTCCAGATATGATAACTGTCACGATAACACGTTTGCCCAAAGTTTTGACCTGTAGTCTAGTGCCATTGCATAAGCCATTTTTCTGATCAATGTTTCTCAATAACATAACTGGAACACCGACTTTTAAAATGAGATTATGGTTTGGCATACCTGACATTTTAAGACCATTTAAAACATCAGGTGAGTATAAATTTGCATCAAACTGATCATGGACAAACTCAGATTGGCAGAGGCTATCTGAACTTAAATATTCTTTTTCCTCTCCTGGAATCAATTTTAGCAACCGATCATTTATTTCTTGAACAACTTCATTTTTGGGAGCAAGTATTGCTCTTTCTTGAAAATAACCCGCGATGTTGAAGTTTTCAAGAATGGAAGGATATACAAAATTGATTAATGAACCAATAGGATCACATGGATCATTAATGAGAATATCTTCTGAAATATCAACAATTGAAGCTGTTACTTGAACGACCGGTAGATCATTAATTCGTTTCTTTGCCTTTGTTTCTTGAACATATGTTTACATCAATTAATTGACTGTAATTCTTGCTATATTTGCACGCAATGAAGGTACAATTTTAAAAGTTGTTATTTTTTATTATATGTTTACACAATATGTTTCAATAATTTGATTTTACATTTCATTCAATCCCTTCACTGCTTTCACTGTTTCACATGTCAATTGCTATCTACTCTAATGCTACACGAAAACCATGATAACTATGCATTTTATGAGTGGATAAACGAATTGGTTGTTCTTTGATAATTAGTTCAACTTGTTTTACATTTGTTTTTCCATCCGTTTCATTTTATGTATGTTGATTTTTCTGTGCAGAGTAATGGCACAGCCAAATGTTACTTTGATTTCGACAACAAATTATATAACAAAATTATATATAATTTTTGTCTTTTTTTATAAACTGTTTAACAGAACTAAAAGAGTATGGTTATTCAGCAACAAATTGTATAACAGAACTAAAAGAGTATGGTTATAGATTTTACTTGATGTGTATATTCATTATTTTGAATTTCATTTCATTACTTTTTTTACTGCATTTTCATTTCCAGTCATTTTACATTAGGTTATCAGCTTGGTTGTTCTTTGATAATTAATTCAAGTTATTTTACATTGCTTTTTCGATCCGTGTCATTTTATATATGTTGATTTTTCTGTGCAGAGAAATGGCACAGCCAAATGTTACTTTGATTTCGGATTTGGATATACTTAAAGATGATTCGACTATCAAAGTTAAAGTGATAAACCTATGGAACCTTTTTTCATTCTATAGCAAGGATGAACTTTTCTTGATTGAATTAATCTTAATAGATGAACAGGTATTTTACAACTTAACACTATATATTCATTACACATTCAAAATTTAATATGATTTGATGATAATTCTATATATCATACTTCTTTTAGGGTACCAAGATCCAAGCAAATGTATTAAGAAAAAACATCTATCGATTCAAAAACATTCTAAAAGATGGCTTGGCATTTTACATACAATGTCCAAGCTTTGCATCTCAAAGGATGGGTGGTTTTACTTTAACTCGGCAACATCATAAACTTACTTTTGTCCGTAACATTGTTCTTACGGAGTGTCATGACTTTTCTGGACCTGCATTTGGTTTTGAATTTGTTGATTACCAATCTATTATCTCATTGACCCATCCTGAAAACACCGCTATCGGTTAGTTGCAATTTGTTATAGATTAATTATTGTCAATTTTATGGTTTGAAAAGTATATCATATTTTTAAAATCATAACAAAATTTAATTCATCTTTTTTGATGTTCATAGATGTTATTGGATTGGTCATTGCAATTGGTGAGATGGGGAGAGACAATGATGATATCAAAAAACACAGACTCAACATCCAAATCCAAGATGCAAAGTTTGTTATTTTATATTTTATTTTATTTTATTGGATATTAGATTATCTAATTATAATTTCATTTAATTTAAAACTTTTATTTGTCGGTGGTTTGCAACTAAGTGTCAATTTGTGGGCTGATTTTGCTTACAAAATGCAAGGGTTTCTTGATAACAATTCACACAATCTTCGTATCATCGTTATCATTCAATTTGCGAAACTTAGTATTTGGAGAGGTATACTATAGTATTTTGTTATTAATTATTTTTTTAATCATTAAATTAACACTTATTAAAATCTTTTTTATAGATCGTCCTACAGTTAACACCTATTTTTCCGTGTCGAAGCTGTTCATTAACACAGACATTGATGAAATCAATGTTTTTAAGAAAGGGTATTTTATGTTATATCATTCTAATTTCTCCGATTAACTTTTATGTCACTAATATTAGTTATATGTGATTAATATTACTTATTTGTTATTTGTTATTTCATTATAATTTCTATGAAGGATTTCTCTCATTGTACATGTCGGGCGTTTGCTGTTACTTGAAGCTGTTATACTTCTATGAAGGATGTCAACTCTATAACCATCATCTCCATATGGAAATAGTAATGGATACTGAAGAGCAAGGTAAGAAGGATGTAACTCACTGATACGTTTTAGTAATCCAGATGCGGTTTCAACAATGATGTCCCTTTTTTCAATTGAATCACAAATGTCACCAACAATTAAAGCTGCTACCTCAGAAGAAGTTGGTAAGTTATACGTCCTTCCATCTTGTTCTCTTTTTCCGATTAATCTTAACTTCAAATTAGCACCTGGATTTTCGTGAAGACTGTCTCTTACCATCCTATAAAACTTGACCAACGCATTGTTTGAATCTAACATAACCTTCAAAAATTCTATAATCTGGAGATCATATGATATTGAAGTTGATGTAGAAGCGCTCTTTGGTCCACTGAAAATATTATAAAAAATTATTTATTGTTAGTAAATAAATTAAAATGAATTGAATTGATTTACTAAAGTTAATTGTAAAAATTTACCCAATACTTGTTGATCTATTTGAAATCTCGTTCTCCGTATCATATATGTATAACTGACAGAATTTTGGTCTAGATCCACCTGTCGGTAGAAGACTTCCCATACTATGATAATTTTGACCACTAAGTCTAAATATGTATGGTGCGTTGCCCGTGTTGATGGATGAATCAACTTTTCCTCCCATAGATGTAAATGAAAACATTGAATTGTAACGTCGAATGTTCTTCATGAAGTGTTTGCTTTTAGAATCTACGGAACGGTAAAGATTTTTGTAAGATGACGGTGCTTCTTTTAAAGGTGGTAGTTCAACTTTGCCGTAACCACAACATAACGAATAAGATGTATTCCCGTTTTTTTTCCTCTAAGCGATTCATCTTTCCATAGTTTTGCATGACAAATTTGACATATGACAATCTGGTCTCTATGATCCAAGTAATCTGTTGAATCCCATAAATAAATTAAAAATAATTAATATAATTAAAAATATTAAATAAAAATATTAAATTTTCTATATTTATGATCACCTTGTGAAGTACCGCGAAAAACATCTTCAATAATATGGTCATCATTAATTTCTTCATCTAATGTCAAGTCAATCATAGGTATAGCAGATATGTGTGTAGTCTTCCTTTTTAATTGATGTTTTCCTTTTGGTAACTTGATTGATGAAGATTTTTGAGTGATGGTTGAACGACCGGTAGATGTCATGCCAATACCAAACAATGGATTATCATTGTTAATAGATAGCGGTGTTTGAATGTTATTATGAAAAATATAATTTCCTGAAAAAATAAAAATACAAATTATAACGTTAGGAATTTGTATAAATTATATAACTGGTAAACATATATTTTAGAATCTGTCTATAAAGAAATGCATACGATTTGAAATGTTAGATAAAGGAGTTCTAACATTTATATCTGCAGACTGAGAATGAATAGTTGTATGTTGATATACCAATGATTTGACTGAGTTTAGATTTTCCTTATCTGATGTAACGTTTCTGTAGTTATCTACAGATACTAAATGACTACAACGATTGTAGACATCTGTTATGTAATGAAAAAAAAAAAAGAAATATTGTTAGTAATAAAACCAATAAAATTAATTATAAAAAAACAATTAAACTTTAGAATTTAGCAATTTGATATAATTTATATAGTTCAAAAAGAATTATAAAATAAAAGAATAACAATACCTGTATTTGATATGTAAGAAACATGTGTAATAGGTGATTTTTGATGGGTAGATGTGTTAAAATTTACTTTGGATTTTTTATTATCCAAATATAACTTTCTAATTTTTCTCCTCTCTTTAGCGTTTGTAGAAGTTGTAGTGTTAATTGAACCTGTAAAATGATAGTAAATAATTTAAGAACATTTTTATATAAAATTAAATATATTATATTTTATAAAAATTTATTTATTTTTAAAATAATTATGAACAATAGATTAAAAATAAATAAATAAAATATATTAAATATATAAAAAAAAGTAAGAAAATTACCGTATTGGCTAAAATGAGTAGCATGTGCAATAGATATACGTTGAGACGATTCCGCGGTATAGTTATTCTTAGATTTTTTATTATCCAAGTATAACTTTCTCTTTCTTCTTCTTTCTCTAGCATATGTAGCATCCATATTCTTCTTTGATATATAATAAAATCAATAAAGTTAACTTATAAAAATTAATAATTTTAAAATAACTATTACAAATGATTGGTAACTTATGTAATCTAAATAAACTTCAATTAAGAAATTGAATAATAATAACAAACAAAAGATAGTTATAAATCATAATGCGAAACTTATGTTATGGCAATACAATTGGAGAAACATAATATATTTATCGATCATAAAAGTGGTTTTTTTATGTTAGAGAAAGTGATAACGTATTTTTATCATTGTTCATGCTCGATTTTGATAATACAATGGAAATTCCACTACCCTTATATATATATATATATATATATATATATATATATATATATATATATATATATATATATATATATTGAAAATTCCAATACAGCTAATGTATTCAAATGTTTAAGATATTCGGGTTGACATTTAAAACCGTATTTATGCATAAAGTAAATCAAATACATGAGAAATTAAATAAATTTAATTTTAACCATTTTAAAGATTATTCATAATTTTTGATTTATAATAAAACCCACCTAAAAGTTATCACTATTCCCCAAACTTTCCCCTTTCCCTTTTGTCTGTAACACACACGATGAAACAAAAAACCCAGCCCTAGAATTTTGATTACATACACATTTCCACAGCCACCGTTCGATTTCTTAAAGGTTGTGAACATTTATCCATGTATATCGATAAAGGAAGATACTAATATACCACCGATTAGAAATGTGAAGTGAAGAAAAGCTTACGTTGAGTAATCCCGCTGTCGAACTCAGAGACTGGTTGAACGCAACATTGGGGTTTGAAGAAAGCAAGATTTAAGGTAAGAGATGATCAACTGATGGTTAATCTTAGTTTTTTTAACAGAAAATAGATTATGTCGAAGAAAATTTACCTGTTTTTCTTTGTTCCAGAAATGTTGTGACTGAAGATATAAGCGAAAAGTTAAGCCATTCAAAAGAATAAACTCACATTCGTTAATAGCAGAAACACAATAAGGTAGAAATGGTTTTGGTTCGATTTTTGAAATTTGAGTGTTTGTTTAAACATTTGAATTTTGAAATTGCTAAATTTTAGACAAAATCTCGTTAATGATTATTTAGGGGATCATATGAGTAAATAAAGCAATTATTTTATTTGATATACCTTGTAAATTATATGAGTTTTGTATCATTGTATAGTAAGGTTTTCAATTTTATGTATAATACAGATAATCCATATCTGATCCATATTTCAGTTGTGATCAAGAATCGATGTTTTGGTGGGTCACTGTGTTTCAAGATACTTATGTTAGTTTAAATCATTGTTCATTTTTATCAAACTTTATCTTTTTGCATACCTTTAATCCATATTTCAATCAAAATCGCTTACTTTTTACTACTGATTCATTATCTTGCAGGCCAATAAAAATGGTATGTGACAAATTGCAGAAATCCATATAAGTTATATTAGATTGCAATATACCATAGCCAAGGGCAACGAACATTGAAATGTAATAAACTTAAAAAGTGAGTTATTTTATGCACCAATCCATGTCTAATTGTCTAATGGTATATTTCTGCTATTGATAATTATTTATTATCTATATATCACATTAGATATTATATTATTTAAGTATTTATAATACAGATGAATAGTTAATTGGATTAAAAGGTTAGGAAGGGAAAGATTTCAAACTCCATTATTGAAAAAGGAATGGTTTTCCCTTTTGGCTTTCACGTAGCCGGTTGGAAAAGTGGACACTACTCAGCTTATTTGACAACAAAGTGTATTAGTAATATGATTCAAATGACTGATTGATGATATAGTTTATTAAAACTCTTATTACTTGATGTATAAGTGCATGCATAAATGTTTATTTAGGATTTTATTTAGGATTTTATGCAGAAGGGTTAAAATGAGAAATAACAATGCTATTTTTATTAATTAGATTTGTTTATCATTAGTTATATTGCCTAAAACATAGCAATCAGTACAATTAATTTATATGTTAAATTCAATTATTTGTATCAAACACATTTTAATTGAATATCGAAACCCTTAGGGGATATTTGATTTGCATAATATTTTAGAATGTATTGAATCTGTTAATACACAATTTTTCATTAAAAGATGGCAACCCTAAGATGATATTTAGTTGAGATAAAAATTTTGTGTTTTTTTTTATTTATATTTCTTATTATTTAACATATCTTTTAATCAACATATGTAATACACAATATTTAGTATTTTATAACCAATATTCTTAAATTGACAGATAGGTGGTATGTGTAGCCTAGACAAATGATAATTGGACAAAAATGGTAATGAACTAATATTATGTTAATTTTTCGTTAGGTATCGTACCTTTATTTATTCCTATTATAACATTCTACTATCAAAAAATTGTTGTTTACACTTTTAATAATTTCTTGTTTTCTTTAGATATGGAAGAATCTAAAGCTGTGGGCACCATTCTTGAAATGTGGTCAGCTAACAAAACCTCAATCTTTCAGGGTTTTACTTCAGGTAATAAAAATATGATTGAAATTTTTTGTATTTGTTTTTGTTTTTGTAAATATTTGATTTGTGAAATTTAAATTGTGTTATTTTCGTCCTCCTACAAAGCTGGAAATATCAATGAATAAACAACATATAATCAACCAGAATTAAGATCTTCAGTCAATCTCATTTTGAAGCACAATCACAATCAGAGACTGGGCTACTTTAGAATAGGAATAAGAAACATCCAAATTCAAAGTCAAATGTAAACAACTGCTACAAATAGAAGTCTATATAATATATGTTTGAAAATTAAAAAATAAATGTGGTGTATGTTAAATAACAAAATTATTCCAAGATCATAAGTGACTTAAATAACAAAATTATTTCTAAATCATAAATTAACATTCATAATAATATATTATGAATGTAGGTTAAACATACTAATAAAAAAACAATCATCCCCAACAAATGTTTGAAAATTCTAAAACAAAACGTGAAAGTACTTAATGAAAAGTAAAATGCATAATCATTGTCTATAAATCATAATCCAATACCTAACGAAACTTAAACTTAAAATAAAAAATCAGCCACTTTTTTCCAACTTTACCTTCACAATCTGGTTAATGCGTCCTTCTGGCGATATTTTAGGAGTTTTTGATGATGATAAATGTTCATTCAACTCCAGATCAAACACTTCTTCCGGATTTCTCTTCAAAGCAGTTGGTGTATTGAAACCCTTCATGGGACTTGTTGCTGAGTTTTTATCAACAGTGTAAGGTGTTATGTTGTCGTCTGTCCCAGAAATTGCATCCTAAAAAAAATTTGTACTTAATTAATTTATAATATGAACTTATATTTATAAAATAATTATATGCTATTATAAAGTGTATATAACCTTCAAAATCCTATTATCTTGTGATTCAGAATCGGCTTCACCAATATCAAATGATTGTGAATTACCAACCTGCATAATAAATAATAAAAAATATGAACACATATAATAATAATAATAATAATAATAATAATAATAATAAAATAATAGTAATTATAGTAATACATAATATAATGATAATGATAATAATAATAATAATAATAATAATAAATCTTTTTATAAGAATAGTAAAAATATTAAGCATAATAATAATAAATAAATTAATGACCTGTGAAACGGTAAACTTATTTTCGAGTTCTTCAATCAACTTTTCATCATCACTGACTCTACATATACTGTATTGGTTGTTGTTGTTCGAGACATTGAAGCGACTGATTGATATTTTAAAAGCCAACTTCAAACCTTTTAGTGCATTTATCTCTCCGGGATAAAGTTGAGTACTAAAACCAAGCTACAATAAAGAAAAGTAAAAAAAATTTAGTTAAACTAAATATATTAAGTAAATGTATCATTTAATTTTAATCAAGGAAGACGACCTTGACTGTTTTTTTAAACAGATCATGGGCTGATTTTTTCAAAAGATACTTTCCATCTCTTTCAAACATGGTTAAGGTAAGAGTACCAGTATTGTCTTGCACACGTATCGGAATCTTATATCTATAAAAAAGGAAAATCCAAAATATATTAATTACAATATAAAATATAATATAGGTTTTAATGATTCAGGAGGAAAATAATAACCTCGGAATAAACGTAGTTTTCTTTTTTGTGCAATCCTTATTATGACATTCATAACGAGTTAATCCTTCATCATCAACTTGATCTTCTGCACCAGGAGGCCGAATTGCTTTGTAGTTGCAATTTGTACATGCCAAATAATGTCATGGCTCATTTTGTAAAATTCCCTTTATAGTGCCCACGATAATGAAAGTATTTTTCTGCATATTAATTTTATTTTGATTATGCAATATACATAACAAAAAAAGTAGGTTTATAAATATTATAAAATATATAAAAACCACACCTCCACAGGTTCTGAAACATCAGCAATTGTCTTCAACTGAAACTTAACCATGAAATCATCATGTTCAGAAACTTTATTAGACTTCATAAGTGTGAATGTATTTGTGGATGAATCAGGGCGATCATCTCCATCCAAACTGTTTGTTAAAAAAAATTAACTAATATTAGTCACATAAAAATTAATTGTAGAAATTTGAATGAAATAAAGAAAAGTAAATAATATTAATCACATAAAAGATAAATATAGAAATTATAATGAAATAACAAATAACAAATAAGTAATATTAATCACATATAACTAATATTAGTGACATAAAAGTTAATCGGAGAAATTAGAATGATATAACATAAAATACCTTTTCTTAAAAACATTGATTTCATCAATGTCTGTGTTAATGAACAGCTTCGACACGGAAAAATAGGTGTTAACTGTGGGACGATCTATAAAAAAGATTTTAATAAGTGTTAATTTAATGATTAAAAAAATAATTAATAACAAAATACTATAGTATACCTCTCCAAATACTAAGTTTCGCAAATTGAATGATAACAATGATACGAAGATTGTGTGAATTGTTATCAAGAAACCCTTGCATTTTGTAAGCAAAATCACCCCACAAATTGACACTTAGTTGCAAACCACCGACAAATAAAAGTTTTAAATTAAATGAAATTATAATTAGATAATCTAATATCCAATAAAATAAAATAAAATATAAAATAACAAACTTTGCATCTTGGATTTGGATGTTGAGTCTGTGTTTTTTGATATCATCATTGTCTCTCCCCATCTCACCAATTGCAACGACCAATCCAATAACATCTATGAACATCAAAAAAGATGAATTAAATTTTGTTATGATTTTAAAAATATGATATACTATTCAAACCATAAAATTGACAATAATTAATCTATAACAAATTGCAACTAACCGATAGCGGTGTTTTTAGGATGGGTCAATGAGATAATAGACTGGTAATCAACAAATTCAAAACCAAATGCAGGTCCAGAAAAGTCATGACACTCCGTAAGAACAGTGTTACGGACAAAAGTAAGTTTATGATGTTGCCGAGTTAAAGTAAAACCACCCATCCTTTGAGATGCAAAGCTTGGACATTGTATATAAAATGCCAAGCCATCTTTTAGAATGTTTTTGAATCGATAGATGTTTTTTCTTAATACATTTGCTTGGATCTTGGTACCCTAAAAGAAGTATGATATATAAAATTATCATCAAATCATATTAAATTTTGAATGTGTAATGAATATATAGTGTTAAGTTGTAAAATACCTGTTCATCTATTAAGATTAATTCAATCGAGAAAAGTTCATCCTTGTTATAGAATGAAAAAAGGTTCCATAGGTTTATCACTTTAACTTTGATAGTCGAATCATCTTTAAGTATATCCAAATCCGAAATCAAAGTAACATTTGGCTGTGCCATTTCTCTGCACAGAAAAATCAACATATATAAAATGACACGGATCGAAAAAGCAATGTAAAATAACTTGAATTAATTATCAAAGAACAACCAAGCTGATAACCTAATGTAAAATGACTGGAAATGAAAATGCAGTAAAAAAAGTAATGAAATGAAATTCAAAATAATGAATATACACATCAAGTAAAATCTATAACCATACTCTTTTAGTTCTGTTATACAATTTGTTGCTGAATAACCATACTCTTTTAGTTCTGTTAAACAGTTTATAAAAAAAGACAAAAATTATATATAATTTTGTTATATAATTTGTTGTCGAAATCAAAGTAACATTTGGCTGTGCCATTACTCTGCACAGAAAAATCAACATACATAAAATGAAACGGATGGAAAAACAAATGTAAAACAAGTTGAACTAATTATCAAAGAACAACCAATTCGTTTATCCACTCATAAAATGCATAGTTATCATGGTTTTCGTGTAGCATTAGAGTAGATAGCAATTGACATGTGAAACAGTGAAAGCAGTGAAGGGATTGAATGAAATGTAAAATCAAATTATTGAAACATATTGTGTAAACATATAATAAAAAATAACAACTTTTAAAATTGTACCTTCATTGCGTGCAAATATAGCAAGAATTACAGTCAATTAATTGATGTAAACATATGTTCAAGAAACAAAGGCAAAGAAACGAATTACATTCTAAACACAAAGACAGAAAAAAAAAAAGAGAAAAAGAAAGATTGAAATTACAGAAATAGATGTGCAGGTTGATGTTAAAAGGAAAAAATAATAGAAATGAGTGTTTTACTAACCTTTTGCAAATCGGTAGAGCAGAGCAGTTAAGAAACTCAAACTTGAGGGCAAAGCAGTAGAAGATTATGGGCATCGATGGGTTAATATAAATATGCAGAGAGTAATGAAGCACAAAAATTTTATTAATTGCAGAAAAGTATTTTATTTTGCCGATTTTATTCCTGATTTTTTTGGATCTGATTAGTGGGTAATTGTTTCAAATTAAAATATTTGACTACAATTTCGTTTTCTCTTTTTTTTTCTGCAAAGAATTGGGTTAATTTGATTCCTGATTTACAGGATTACAGGATATGATAATATCGATTGTTATTTTTTCAATTTCAAAATATATGCTGTAAAACAAATAACCATAAATGTAGGATTGACCATAAATTTACCAAAATTATAGGATTAATATCTTTAATATCTGTTTTTATATACAGGTAATTGAGCTGAATTTTAGGAGCTGATGTATCGATATTTAATTTTTTCTGATTTTATATGCAGGTAAATGAGCTGAATTTTAGGAGGTGATTGTATCTATATTTGCTGTAAAGTATGGGCGGGAAATTTTGCATAAGAGATTCCTGGTTAAGACACGTGGCAAGGAGGAGGTGCATAAGAGGGACATGTGTCATGCAAAGTACTCTTTTATTAAGAATAGATGGGGATGGGGATGGGGATGGGGATAAGAATTACTTTATGGCAATTAAAAATACAATCACAAACAAAAATCAGTTTTTCTTATAACATTTAAAAGATAAAACTTGATCTTAAGTCCCAAAATACAAATTGTTACATTTTACCGTCTTTTTTTCAAAGTCAAAGCCACAATTTTTGCTGCCAATTAAACAAATTGTAATTTACACACATAATGGATAAAAAACGAATTGACTAATTATTAAATTCAAAGAATAAAAATATATTTATATAAGTTGTTTCCGCTGACATAACCTAAACCAAATTCAAATCGAGATAAAATTGTTTCTATTATTAGCAGTATTGTAAAACTCGCCGAGTTGGCCGATTACTCCTCCGAGTACTCGCTACTCGGCCCTTACCGAGGCGAGTTACAGAATCTCGAGTACTCCCCGATCGACTCCTTACTGAACTGGGTAGTGTTGTAAAAACTCGGTCACTCGGTGATTAATATGTATAGTATACTTAATGATTTATTATTTAACACACACATGTGATTATTACTACATATATATCTTAAATTTTCAGTAATTACTCACGAAGTGAGACCATTATGTGTTTTTCAGTTTTTGTGTAATCACATATATCTAATTTTGTTATATATTTCAATCAACTTATAATTTTAACTTATGATTTTGACATATATAATTTACCTAAAAATATTTTTATATGAATTACCGAATCCGAGTACTCCCCGAGTACTCCCGAGTACTCGTTACTCGGTAGTCGGCCGAACAGGTACCGAGTAACGAGTTCTACAACCTTGATTATTAGTATTAGTAGTAATTTTTGCATTATTCATCAAGAAATTTTGCTTGCAATTCTGTCTAAATCAAACTCAGATCAAACAAATTTTTTATCATATACAATCAAATGCAATTCAATCATCATGGGAGAGAAAAAATATGACCGAAATTAGTCTTCAAACGATATGTACCAAGAATCCAATTTTTTTAAAATTGTGTTAATACGTACCTTCAAAGATCTATTAAAAAAATAAGAGTTTATTTGATGTATGTTCCACGAACTCTACCTATTCGTCTTTTTTTTTCCTAATTGTATTTTTCGTATTAAATCCTAATTTTATGAGGGATTATACTAAATCCCATTAAATCAGGTTCCACTTAATTGTAGGTATTGAGATGATAATTCTAATCCGTTTCTTTGTTTACATTGTTTCCCCAATTACGAAATATATATTTAAGGGAATCAAATCGTCAATCGTCCTCTCTGTGAATATCAAACACTGCAAACGCTTCACCCTATATCTATCTCTCATTCCAAACACCTTCGCCATTCTCTCTCTCTCTCTCTCTCTCTCTCTCTCTCTCTCTCTCTCTCTTAGTTCAACATTTGTTAGCTATTGCGAATAAGTTAAGGGAAAATGACTTACCAGGGTAATCATCTTTGTCGTTTTGTTCACATTTAGACAACTTTTTTATACACATTTGACCATTTAATATGTTATATGTGTTCACATATTACCATTGTCACCGACTATATCAGGTGACAATGACAATATGTGAACACATTTAACAAGTTAAATGGTCAAATGCGTACAAAAAATAAAGTTGTCTAAATGTAAACAAAACAAAAAGTTAATTACCATGTTAAAGCATTTTCCCCATTTTTAATAACTACCTAGGCCTATTTGTAGTGTTCAACTTATCTTATTACTTTTGTATTGTTCTTGTTATGACACCGTTCTATATGTAGGTATGTACTTATACTTTATAAAAATATATCATTATATTTTAAAAGTATACTGGTACGAAATTTTTAGTCAGAGAGTTTTAGTCTCATTGTATTTATAGTTGTATATCTTATATGGTTTGATATATTTAGTTCACTATAGACAATGCTTTGATACTAATCTGTCACACCCCCAAACTAGGATAGCGGAAACGTCTGGGGGTGGATGACTTCATGAACAGTATGACAACATGATGTAGAATAGTGATTCAAAGCAAACACAACCATCATAAATATAATTGAGAACGTTACATTGTATCCAAGTATTGTATGTTTCAAAACCAATTACATTATGATGACAAAATGAATAGTACGACGTCATAACGTCCCATCCTCAAAAGCCTTGTGACTACCTGTTTAACGGTTTCCTGATAATACAAGTAGTTTTGAAAAGTGTCAACAATTAAGTTGGTGAGTTCATAAGAGTTTTGTATGGGAAAAATCTGTAATTCTTTCCTTGTAAAATGATAGTGTTTGTTCCCAGAAAATCCAATATTTTCTTAAAAATGAGTTGTAGTATTAAAATCTCTAAGACCAAAAATGTGTAAGTATTTCTATACTTAAAATAGTATTACACAGTTTTATTCTTATATAAAACCATTTGAATGCATGTTACCCCATAAACTAAATGTATCGTTGATTTCCCATGTGAGTTATTACAACTATGCTAAAACCGAAGTTGGCCTGCTGCGACATTCTTCAGGTGTCGGAATGTTAGACATTTGTCACCCCAGACCCGCTAGTCTAGCTGTAGCTAGCAACTTAGGTGCGGGATTGTCAGTCCCGTATAGATCTATACACAAGTATCACACTCTCTTACCGATATTCTAGTTATAATTCGGGACTTTAGTGTGTACTCTGGTAAGTACGGTGAAGACTTTGTCTCACATAATTGTTTAAACAAGTTTACGTTTTGTGTAATAAAAACCCTTGTAAGTATAAATATCACTTTTCCATAGTATTAATATAGTGTATAATAATTATATACTTTTATATAATTATTCGTCTTGTCCCAAAATGTTATAATAGTGTTAATGACTCATAAACTACACCTATTATAGTTTATTATAAATATTTCGTCGTATCCACATATACACGGGTTAACATGTTTAGATGCTCATAAATGACATATATAATACAGCTAACACAAGTATATGAACTTTTAGTATGATAAAGTCAGTTTTCTAGTTTTTGACTTTCTTTACGTCACCAGACGGTAAATATTTAATTATAAACTTTGTAAAATTTGTTATTACCTTTTCGTTACATTTAAGTCAAGTTACCCTTTTATGTTTAAAACAACATATTTTAGGTCAAATCTCACAAAAATGGTATCATAACCTGGTTACGACCATTTTTGTTAGAAAACCATAATTTTCACATAAAGTAATAGATTTTTAGGTTTTCTTTTTATAAAACCAAATCCTTGGTATTTATAACTAGTTTCATAACATATGTCCAAAATAACATATTTTGATTTATATCTCACAAAAATGGTGTAATATCTTGGTTATAACCATTTTTGCTAGAAAAGTTATATTATATTCATAAAAACCATAGTTTTTATAGTTTTGTTTTTATGACTTTTTCTTAAGAACATATAGCATGTTTATACTCATTTTTCATAGATTTGTATTTTAAACAACATACCACACATAAATGTTCATAATACTAGGTAATAACATTATTTTATGTAGATAACATTTTTACACAACATGAAAGTAAGGCATGCATAACAACTTGCATATTTATACAAGTTTACTTGTATTCTCCCCCTAAAACTTGAATAAAGATGAAAATGAGGGGTATGAACTCACCTTGAGTGTGTTTCTTGGTGGATAAAGAGATGAAGATGAGAGATTTCAAGCTAAGAACACTTGAAGATTGAAAGATCCTATGGATATTAACACATATTAGTTTGTGTAATTATAACAAAACTAGTATATATATGTATAGAATCACTAGATTAGTAAGGAAAAACTTACCAAGAGATCAAGAACCAACTTATGGGAATTAATCTTGAGAGGGAAAACTTGTTCTTGAGGAAGAAGATGAACAAATGAATAAGATGGGATGAAGGGGGGCGGCCGAAAATAAAGGGAAGGAAGGGAGGGTGGGGGGAGTAGGGTATGGTTTCTTGAAAAAAAATTCATGAATGGCTTTTTCAATTAAATAATAATATTTTATAAAAGATGTAATCTCTAAATATTATTAAAAGAAAACCCTTAAGTTACCAATGAAGCAATCAGGGCTCTTGATTGTGTTTTAATCTCACGACGTGAATGTCAAAATGGTGGCTATATATAGAGAGTCAAGATCAAATAAGAAGGAAATTTTTGGTAGGAAGGTAAGAAGTTTTTTTTCTACATATTTTTTTCGCGAACAAACAAAATGAATCATTAGATGATTCATTTTTAAGATGATTCACAAGAAAAAATTCTCAAAAAAACATCTCGATCATTCATTTATACAATGATTTTGTTGTTATTCACTAAAATTGTCATAAAAATGAATTTTTTCTTAATTTACTTAAAAATGAATCATAAAGATGTTTTTTTGGGAATTTTTTCTTGTGAATCATCTTACAAATGAATCATCTAGTGATTCATTTATTTTGTTCGTCAAAAAAATATGTAGAAAAAGAACTTCTTACCTTCCTACCAAAAAAAATTTCTTACCGGATCTATATCCATATATAGAAATCTAAGCCTTCCGACTTTGGTTGCTCAACCCCATCCTCTCTCCCACTTCTACTCTGTGTTAAGCATCCCGAGACCACCCCGAACCCCAAAAACAACCCTAGCACACGATGCAAGGCTCGAAGTCCCGTAGTTCCTGAGGAACTTGCTTCTTTCCAGTCGAAGTACTGCCCGAGTATAGTCTCGCCTTCTTCAACTCACCACTTCTATCAGGTGAGTTCATACCCCCATTTCTACGCTTTTAACTGATTTTAAATGCTTTTGAACACTTTACGGGGGAGAATACAAGTAAACACACGGTTAATCTTGTGTGAAAACATCTATCTTTCGTTATACATTTAAGATTGTTTTTAATAACTATCATATGGATCATGTCTAACATACAAAACATCTCACTTTACTTTACCCTCACGGAATGAAACATGAGTATAAATATCATAAGCTCTATTTATACGTTTACATCTTATTTAGGGTAACCACTTTCGTTATGACATCTTTATACATACAAGAACATACAAATCATTTTATGCCTTTATTATCATTATGAAAAAGGATAATCGTTACAGAAACAAACATATACATTTTGATACGTGACTTAATTGAGAATTCGTGAGGCATTCATCTTCAATATACCTTTTAAGGTACCACTAAAAGTCCTGTTTATAACCAGAATCTTCCGTCCGGAGAACGTGAAAAGTGTGTATAGATCTATACGGGACTAATGATCCCGCGCCCTGACTGCTAGCTACAGTTCCCGGGGCGACAAGTGTCATCTTATTTCGACGCCTGAAGAACGTCGCTACAGGCAAATTATGATAGTACGGTTATAAAAACTCACTGGATAGACAATTATTATGGTATTACGTTTTAATGGGGAAAAGTAACAAATACAGTTCTTTTCACATTCAAATACAAATCTTCTTGTAGTTTTGTTTTATAATAAGACTATACATCATTCTTTTGAGCATGTCATATTTGCTTACAGGCTACGGTCTTGGACATTTGAGGCTGCATTTCACTTTTAGGAAAATATAGGATTTTCCTGGTTCAAATACATTCATTTTGTACAATAACGATTTACAACATCATTCTTTTGAGCATGTCATATTTGCTTACAGGTTACGGTCTTGGACATTTGAGACTGCATTTCACTTTTAGGAAAATATAGGATTTTCCTGGTTCAAATACATACAGTTTATACAACGATCTTTCATACTCATTTCATACATTTGTTAGAAAATATCGGATTTTCTGGAAAACATACACGAACTTTTGAATGGCATACATTTTATCAAAACACTACTTATGAACTCACCAACTTTATTGTTGACACTTTTTCTTTGAAATAACTTGTATTCTCAGGAAAACGCTAAATCAGGTAGCAACTACTTTTGAAGACTAACGCGCTGGCGTTAGTAACATATTTTGGATCACCATATTGTATTTGATATTTAAACATGTAACACATACAATCATGTAAACTTTTCAAATATATTTATATTATGGTGGTGTGTACTTTCTTTACTATTCAATTGTTATGATACTGTACATGACGTCCTCCGCCCCCGAACGTTTTCGCCGTTCTGGTTTGGGGGTGTGACAGATTGGTATCAGAGCATTGTTTATAGTGAACTAAGTATATCAAAACCATTTTTGATATACAACTATAAACACAACTGGGCAAAAACACTCTGAGTGAGAGTTATACTTTTAAAATGAAATTTTTATAAAGTATACATGCATACATTATATAACAAGGTCAGTATCATAATGAAAACAATATAGAAGTATTATAGATGAGTTGTACAATACAGGTATGCCTTGGGATATGTAATCGGGACTGGGATGAATATAGTCTGATCAACTATATTTGTCCGAGAGCCGAACTGCGTATGCCAGGGGATAGCTACCGTGGACAACAAGTCTAAAACTTACCAAACTTATAAACTTTAGAATCAAGCATAACATTTAAAATACTATAGGAGTATATTATGCATACCCTAGTTTAACTTTAATAATCAGCCTTATGTGCCTTAATTCTAGACAATTCTTATACCCCTATTCTCGTACAGACACAATGGCCGGATTCCACCTACCAGGAGACCCCTACTACCCGATCCAAGACAGTGGAGAAGGGATAGAGAATGATCCAGAAGAAGAAATGCAAGAAGACTCAGACCCAGATCCCGAGGACAATAACCTACCCTTAGCGGCTTAAATTCAAAATCCTAATCCTCGACCGGAATTTCATGGCTCGACACCTCTATGGGCAACCAACCTGAATAGGTGGAGTCGCGAACAGGGTCAATCCCTTCCATACAACGGAGACCGAAGCTTCTACAATCTGAGTGAGGGAGGCTCAGCAGATAGAGTCCTTCCTATATTGGTTCGCCGAATTTCTCGCATTGATGAACAAGGAAGGACAACCATCCATCGAATTGAGGAGAATGATGCGAACACTGGAGTCAATACAGTTCGCATCCGGCAGTTAGGATTAGCTCATGGAAGAATCGTGAATCAAAATGAGGCCTGGCAGAGAGAGCTAACTGCAACTCAAACTGAAGTTAGGGAACTTAGAGCACGCCAGGCAAGGTATGAAATGCGTATGATCGGGATGGAGCGTCAGTTGGCAGAACCAAAGGATCACCAGAACAGTTCCCGTCACGAGTAGGGAATACTCTACTCGCTCCTTCTTTTGGTTTGTGGAATAACCTTGGTACATACTCCATGTAGTACTCTTTTCATGTAAATATTCCCGTCTAGCAATTACTGTTTCACTAGACCTCTAAGCTGTCAAGTTTTTCCCTATGTGGTATATTGTAGACCTACTACAAGGTCAAATTTTCCGAATTCTGTGTAACTTCTATACCAACTATTATGACAGACTTCTTGTTTCTTCTAAAAAGATCATCATTATCAACCCATGCTTTGGGCTGTGTAAACAGTTCGTGTCATAAACTATGATAGCAACTCACTACACTGTCCCTGTCGATCTAATCTAATGTAGTTCAATGTTATTGAACTCAACAACACTGGCGAAGTTTTGCCACCATTTCGTCTGTAACCCTATAGCCGGAAATGCCTTCTCGCTATTCAAACAGAATCAATCCTTCAATAAATCCAACTTTTCTATCACCTACACTCTTTAGAAAAAGAGACAGATACCATATAATAACAAACCTTTACAACTTCAACTAAAGGAACTCAAACCAATGACGAAGATTAAATATGCCTGAGGAAAAGGAAGGACGACGTGTATGTAGATACCAGGCTATAACAAATAAGTACCACCGAGGATAGGACAGAGAACAGAGAAAACCACTCGTGAAGCCTGCGAAGTGGTAGAGAACCTGATACGTCAGACTAATAAGTAATAGTTATCTAATGAGTTGGTAATTTTATTACTTACGCTATGAGATAGGTACGTCACATCCTTCTTCATAACTCAAGATAGTAAGAAAGATACCCTCTCCCAAAACCCATGAAACTAGATCGACTTAAGATTTCAACATCCCCACCCTAAATTTACTGAAACTAAACTTAAAATATGATACCTAGTCCAACCCTCAATCACAAATACATCATAAGAATATAAGTCGAAACATTGGAAACCGAATAACAAAATGAGGAAATTATACTTATAGAATCCAACGAACAACGATCATAGTTATCTGACCAACTCGTTTCGCATCATGTAACAGAATCATGTCTTCACATGGAAATAACCGAGCAACCAACGAAACACCACTCCTGCTTATTGACTCAGCTACTTTTCAAGCTGCGGTCACAGCCGCCGTGACAGTCATCATGGCACATCTCAACGCAAGAAACACAAGTAACACTGGAATGGATGTCAAAAATTCAAATAGTTGTGTCAACCAAGGAAATCAACGAATGTCTACCCACAAGGATACTCCAAACCACAAACCTAGTAACACGAAACGAAGGTTCGGGAATGAAAAATGGGGCAGTTCAAAACAAGGGTCTACCAAAAGACATCAGGTAGTGACAGCTCACGCTGTTACTATTCCTACCACCCCCACACCCACAAGGCCGTACAACGGCAACCAGTCTAAGTGTAACCGATGCAACTTTCATCATCACGGACCCTACCGTGAAATGCTTTGCACTAGGTGCAACAGTAAGGGACACACCGTCCGCTACTGCAAGGAACCAACCCAACCGACCGCTCCAGCCACAAATGTCGTAGTAGACCGTACTTGTTATGAGTGCGGAGCAACGGGGCACTTCCGAAGGGACTGCCCGAAGGCAAACAACAAGAATACTGGGGGAAGTGGCCAAGTAATCGCAATGGACCAGGAGGAAGCCGTTGCAGACTCCACTGTTGTTACGGGTACGTTTTTCCTCGATAGAACATTAACATGCATTTTGATTTATAGTGGAGCGGAGAGGAGTTTCGTGAGTCTTAAATTTAAAAATCTACTCAAACAAACACCCCAATCATTAAGCAAAACCTTCATAGTAGTAATAACAAAGATAGACTACAAGCACTGAAAACCCATATGTAGAATGCACTATCCCACTAACGAACACTTGTCCTGATCGACTTCACAATTATTACGATAAGAAGTTCCCAAATAGCTACTAGAAATGGATTGGCTTGGTCTTCACCATGCCAATTGCATGTGCTATGAAAAGACCCTTCACTTTCACCGTTGGCTAACGAAACTCTATCGATTTATAACGACAAACCCGACACAACTCCCAAATCGTTTCTAGTTTCAAAATCCCGTGGCAATCATATGAGGAGTGTTATATCCTTTGCAAACTTCCCGAAGTATTACCGACAGACTATTTAGGAATAGCACACGCACGACGAGTCAAGCTCAAACGAAGAGGCTAGGAATGATTACGGTTAACCTATCACTACAAAGTGTGTATGCGAATGGTATACACAAAGCGATGATAGACGAACCAGGTATGAATTCAACTATGAAGTTCAAGACAAATCCGACCTGTATTACGAGTAATCAATACTAACATTTAGATGAACATAGACAAATAAACCCAAATCCACACGACCTCTACCGATCAAAACAATAGACAGAATAATGAAGATCCGCTGGAACACCCACGCTAGGATCTGGATTCACTAGAGAACAAGAAGATCAAATGGAACAGAAGTACACACATCTTTCCTCAACGATTGAAGTCCCAGTCAAAATGCGAATTTCGGGACGAAATTCTCTCTAACGGGGGGATAATGTAACACCAGCAAAATTAGGTCAAAAATAAATTTGTTCAGTAACCATAATTGAGTATACTAAGTGGTAGATATCGTAACTAGGTTTCCAAAAATATAAAGAACACTAAAATCCGAGTTATAACGAAGAAGTTATGACTGATCGACGATACGCGACAATACCGGTAAAACACTGTTAAACATAAAACGAGAAATTTCAATAAAATACTTTTCAACCGTAGGTGTCTAAATGAAAGTTGTATATATCCCAAAACCGTGAACATACATAAAAAGAACGCCCAAATCTGACTTCATATGAGGAAGTTATGATTTTTCGAAGTTTCGGACATAGCAGTAGACAGCTAAAAACTCGAAATCGAGATCGAGCGACTTTTTGCCAACATGACCTAAACGAGAATCGAAGATCTCATCAATGGTATTGTAACGGTAAAAAGTCTGACGAAAACGGACATCGAATGAAGAAGTTATGGATTTTTAACGGACTTTTCCTGTCCCGGCCTGTTAAAAATGTAATATTAAAAATAAATCAAAATTAGCCAACGAAGTCTAAACGAGAGTTGTAGAGCATAATCTCACCTACGCGTGGATATAAAGAACGTCGAAAACGGAGCTCGTATGCGAAAGATATGAATTTTTGAAGTTCAAGGCACGATTTTCGACGCTGTGTCAGGATTTGTCAGTGTTCACGACGTGAACAGTCTGAATGACCCTTCCAGAGCAAGTTGACGAGTGACGCATGCCATGACGATTCGGGACCAAAACTCACGACGCGAATGTCAAAATGGTGGCTATATATAGAGAGTCAATATCAAATAAGAAGGAAATTTTTGGTAGGAAGGTAAGAAGTTTTTTTTCTACATATTTTTTTCGCGAACAAACAAAATGAATCATTAGATGATTCATTTTTAAGATGATTCACAAGAAAACAATCTCAAAAAAACATCTCGATGATTCATTTATACAATGATTTTGTTGTTATTCACTAAAATTGTCATAAAAATGAATTTTTTCTTAATTTACTTAAAAATGAATCATAAAGATGTTTTTTTGGGAATTTTTTCTTGTGAATCATCTTACAAATGACTCATCTAGTGATTCATTTATTTTGTTCGTCAAAAAAATATGTAGAAAAAAAACTTCTTACCTTCCTACCAAAAAAAATTTCTTACCGGATCTATATCCATATATAGAAATCTAAGCCTTCCGACTTTGGTTGCTCAACCCCATCCTCTCTCCCACTTCTACTCTGTGTTAAGCATCCCGAGACAACCCCGAAGCCCCGAAAACAACCCTAGCACACGACGCAAGGCTCGAAGTCCCGTAGTTCCCGAGGAACTTGCTTCTTTCCAGTCGAAGTACTGCCCGAGTTTAGTCTCGCCTTCTTCAACTCACCACTTCTATCAGGTGAGTTCATACCCCCCATTTCTACGCTTTTAACTGATTTTAAATGCTTTTGAACACTTTACGGGGGAGAATACAAGTAAACACATGGTTAATCTTGTGTGAAAACATCTATCTTTCGTTATACATTTAAGATTGTTTTTAATAACTATCATATGGATCATGTCTAACATACAAAACATTTCACTTTACTTTACCCTCACGGAATGAAACATGAGTATAAATATCATAAGCTCTATTTATACGTTTACATCATATTTAGGGTAACCACTTTCGTTATGACATCTTTATACATACAAGAACATACAAATCATTTAATGCCTTTATTATCATTATGAAAAAGGATAATCGTTACAGAAACAAACATATACATTTTGATACGTGACTTAATTGAGAATTCGTGAGGCATTCATCTTCAATATACCTTTTAAGGTACCACTAGAAGTCCTGTTTATAACCAGAATCTCTCGTCCGGAGAACGTGAAAAGTGTGTATAGATCTATACGGGACTAATGATCTCGCGCCCTGACTGCTAGCTACAGTTCCCGGGGCGACAAGTGTCATCTCATTTCGACGCCTGAAGAACGTCGCTACAGGCAAATTATGATAGTACGGTTATAAAAACTCACTGGATAGACAATTATTATGGTATTACGTTTTAATGGGGAAAAGTAACAAATACAGTTCTTTTCACATTCAAATACAAATCTTCTTGTAGTTTTGTTTTATAATAAGACTATACATCATTCTTTTGAGCATGTCATATTTGCTTACAGGCTACGGTCTTGGACATTTGAGACTGCATTTCACTTTTAGGAAAATATAGGATTTTCCTGGTTCAAATACATTCATTTTGTACAATAACGATTTACAACATCATTCTTTTGAGCATGTCATATTTGCTTACAGGTTACGGTCTTGGACATTTGAGACTGCATTTCACTTTTAGGAAAATATAGGATTTTCCTGGTTCAAATACATACAGTTTATACAACGATCTTTCATACTCATTTCATACATTTGTTAGAAAATATCGGATTTTCTGGAAAACATACACGAACTTTCGAATGGCATACATTTTATCAAAACACTACTTATGAACTCACCAACTTTATTGTTGACACTTTTTCTTTGAAATAACTTGTATTCTCAGGAAAACGCTAAATCAGGTAGCAACTACTTTTGAAGACTAACGCGCTGGCGTTAGTAACATATTTTGGATCACCATATTGTATTTGATATTTAAACATGTAACACATACAATCATGTAAACTTTTCAAATATATTTATATTATGGTGATATTGTACATGACGTCCTCCGCCCCCGAACGTGTCCGTCGTTCTGGTTTGGGGGTGTGACAGGGTATCTCCAAGACAATAAGCAAAGATGTAAATTATATGCAATTTCACAATATTGTAATTTTTTTTACTGGATTTAAATGAATAATTACTTCTTTGACTTGATTTAGATTCTTGATTACTCATATAAGGTTGTAATAAAATAAAATTCTGATAAATTGAAAAAATTGTTCAGCAAAACCTTAAAATTTTGAAATTTTTTGGAAATTTGGTTATATGCCAAGTTACGCTTCTTTTTGTGTTGTCATGTTTGTTGATTTGGCTATGTAAGGTTCATTTGAGGTTCCATTTCTCTACAAGAATGTTAATGTTAACATCCAAGTGGAAACAATCAAAACTGGTAAGCATTCTAAATGATTTTTTCACTTACATTAATCAAAACTGTTATTTTAAGTGGTGCGTTCTCATGGATGCCACACCGGTTGTCACTATATAGACCTTCTAGCGGTCTATAGAAGAATCCTAGCGGCCTTACGAAGAATTTTGCTACGTTTTCAATGAAGTATCACTCTGTTAATATTCTTCTCTATAGTTCTTTCTTTTATTTTTGATATAGATGCGTGTCACAACAATAAGGCAGAAAGAGGTGTGAGTGACCATTAAAGCTGAAAAGGTAATATATAATTTAAGAATAATATATAAAGTGTAAATTGTAGATTTATGATATTTATTTCAACGAAAAATATGTTGTTTGATTGTTAGGTTACATATCTGTTTTTTTTTTGTTTATATAATTTGATTTTGACAAGTTTGATCTAAATTTGATAATTGAAGCAGGTAGGAAAGATATGTGCTAACGATTTTGAATTTGTATTGCCCTACAAAAACCAACCGTAGCCTCACAGACCATTCCCTCATATCTCAGTAGGTCTTAACATTTCCAAAAATTCAGCTACAAGAAGTCATTGATGCACTTCTTGAATCAATCCTCTAAACCGAATTTCATTTGTTAGTTGGATGTAGTGACAAAAATGCAAGATTTGTGAAAGTTCATTATTATTTATTAGTGTTAACCTTTAGCAAATTATGAAACAAATATTATATTTTTGTTAATAACATTTTTTTTGTAATAATTTATTTGATCGGAAGATATGTATATGTGATTGGGTGTAGCCTGAAAAATCATATTTTAATTTTTATAAGGAAAAAATACTTTGAAATTGACCAAGTTACAATGTCCGAATTTGATGTTTATGGTTATGACAACTCACTTTATTTGTAACTAGGCGAATACCCGCGCGTTGCGCAGAAAGACCTATATAGTTAAAATCTTTACAAATATATGTTTTTTAAATATAACAATAACATTGTTGTTAAATTTGATATAATAATTTGTATACTAAATTGATATAATATATTGACTATTTTTAATTATATGATAATATATACATCTATTATAATTACATAATCTCAATCGTTTGAATAACTTCTACCTCCGAGTTACTCATGAATAAAATTAAATATAATATATGGTTTAATGTTATTTATAGTTGTTGTTATTGTTAATTAATTTTTTAAAATTTATTTGTTTAACGTTTTAATTTCTGTCATTATAATTATTTAAAACATCAAACATTGTTTTTTGATTTTAAAGGTAACAATATAATCATTTATATAGAGTTATTTTAACTATTGTTATTATAAGTTATTTTAAGCTATTTATTTGAAAACTTTTAACGATTAGAAAAATATCTTTAGGAAATATTTTAGTTAAATTGATATTACAATGTAGTTTTTTCATTTACTACAATTTATCACTTTAACTATTCACAAAACATTCATTGGGTTTTTTAAGTGGAACTAAAATTTATATTTAAGTTGACACTGTAATGTTATATTTAAATTAACAATTTAAGTATTTTGTCCAAACTGTTCAAAAGTTGTAGCTTTAAATTGATAATGGTTTACATACAATAACATATTAAATTTAATAAATTAAGTATAATATGTTAAAAGTTAAAGTCATAACTTTATAAGTAAAAGTAAAGATATTATTTTAATATTGAAATTTAGTTTATTTATGGTTACACTTTAGGTTTGATATTTATTTAACCTTATTAACCAAATTATAATCATTATTAGAAAGACATTAAAATTTATCACTTTTAATTATTTACAAAATATTTTTTTGGGCTGTTTAAGTTAAACTAAAATTTATATTTAAGTTGACCAATTAATATGATATTTAAATTTATAATTTAAGTATTTTATACAAATTGTTCAAAATTTATAACTTTAAAATGATAATGGTTTACATCCAACAATATATTAAAATTAATAAATTAAGTATAATATGTTAAAAGTTAAAAAACATAACTTTATATGTAGAAGTAAATATATTTTTTAATATTGAAATTTAGTTTATGTATGATTACACTTTAGGTTTGATATTTATTTAACCTTATTAACCAACTTATAATCATTATTAGAAAGAAATTGAAAAGTCATGGGAGTTTCAAATGAATGTGGTGAAAGGAAAAATGCATGAGAGTTTCAAATGAATGTGGTGAAAGGAAAAATGTTTCCTTTATAGTATAGTATGATATGATATGATATGATGTTTATCGAATTTCTTTGCAGAATTTAATGTTGCTGGTACATGTAACAACTTATTGTTGCTTTTGGTTTTACATGACCAATATGAAAAAAGTCATATGAGCCTCCATGGGGGTTAGTACACCGAACACAGTCAATTCATAAAGTTACTACACAACATGTTTTAATCAAGAAGTCGCATTATGTTGTGATAAAACAAATATCACATAAATCATTTATGTTAAAAATTACTGTATTAAAAAACCAATTGCTCAAATATAATTATTAAATATTCTTATCTAATAAGTTTGGTTCAAAAACTCTAAAAAAGAATCTAACTAACATTTTTTTATTAAAATTCAACGTAAGACAAAACCACCTATTAATGTGATATGTATTTAATTATTGTACGCGTTTAACGCGGGTCATAATCTAGTAATCATATAAGACAAAAGTGGTTTCCTTAGTTTATTTTTATGAAAAGAATGGGTAGTTTTTATAAGAGTTGGTGATTTTTATAAAAAATGTGGTAAAAATGATGTATAATTACTTAATTTGAATCATCTAAATTCAAATTATTATAAAAATCATTATCATAAAAAATAATAACACATTTATTATGATTTCTAATTCTTTTCGTTAAAGTTTGAGTGTTTAAGTCGGGTATAGAATTTGTCGCATTTGGTGACGAATTCACCAAAAATCTGAATATGTAACATTTGTTATGAATTTGTCATGTAGTATAAGGTTTATGAACTCAACTACAATTTGTTATGAATATTATTTATACCTAAATAATATATAATTGAGTTATTGAATTTTTACGTTACTAACCCTAATTAGGGTTTATATTCAATAATTGGTAAAAACAGAGGTACTTTGAATTATAATTTGCCAATAGTACATTAGTAACATTAGGGAATATCACATTTCTCCTAAAATTCTAATACGAGTTGAGTTGACCTGGTTAACTTTTGTTGACTTTGTTTGACCAAAATTGACGGTTGTCACATACTATGGCATTATACTTTCATTTATTTGATGGACACTATAAGATATTTGATGTGAATCTATGTGTAATTTGTTAATGTCATATTTTCCACATGATTTTTTTAGCGCATAAAGGCATTGAGTACGTAAATTATTGGGATTTTATTATTTTTGTATTGATATGATAAAATGAAAGAGATTGAATATGAAAGTAGTGGTATTTGCTTAACTTTTGGGTATATTTTGTTATTTTTACAAAATGACAGCAGCATATACTACAGAGACTATTGTTAATGTACTTTCAAAACACATTCCTTTAATTTGTGTGTTTGTGTTAATGTACTTTCGAAACACATTCCTTTAATTTGTGTGTTTGTGTTAATGTACTATACTACAATGGCTTAATAAGAAAAAAACAAAAATGAAAAGTTATTTTTTTTTTGGAAAAAAATCGATTTATAGCAATGTACTTTTAAAGCACATTGTTATAATTTGTGTGTTTGTCTTGATATTCTTGTACTATTCCTTAATAAGAAAAAAAAATTGAAAAGTTATTTAACGTGTTTATAAATTTTCAAAATTTTATTTAAAACTCACAAGTCAATTTTTATTTTATCTTTAATGCCTTAAGCCCTTAATATATATATATATATATATATATATATATATATATATATATATATATATATATATCAAAGCTTTAATATAAATACAATAATTAAAAACAAATAATAACTTACTTTCAAAAACTCATTCGCTTGTACACTTTGATCCTCCTATAATATATGCAAAATTGATTAAGGGGAGGGGTACTAATGTAATTATAATTATCATTAAAAACACTCGAGTACATAGCCAAATATTGTTGTTTGCATTTTAAGTTCTCTTTATTTCTTATTAATCTTTCTACCGCATTACAAGATTATATTATCATTAATTGTGCATGAGATTATATTATCACTAGGCGAATGCGCGCGCATTGCGTGGGATATAAAAAAATATTTTATATTAAAAATAACTAAATCATTGTTATTAACAATTAAATAATAATTTAATAAAAAAAATTGATTTTTAGTATTGTTATTATGTTGAACTATATTATAAGAGATAAGGTTGGAACTTGAAGTTGTTTTGCATATACAAAGTTATATGATTAAAATAGAAAAAAAAAATTAAAAATACATAAATCGTTATTGTTATCTATTAAATAATAATTTCATATTAAATTAAAACGTTTATATTAAATATTATCATTATGTAGAAAATACGATAATAGAGACATCTTTTTATCTATCTTAAATTTTATCATTCTGTACAACATATGATAATAGAGACAACTTTTTATCTTAAATAGTACAAAAAATGTTTTGTATCATAAATATTACCATAATTATGTAGAACATATGATAATAGTGACGTCTTTTATAAGGTTAAAACTTTAAATTGTATTACATACAGGGTTGTAAAACTTGGCTAACACAACCAAATACTCGGCATGTTACTTAAACTCGGCCTCGAATGGAAGCGAGTTTGCCTAACTCAGCCAGAAGACACTCGGATCCTTATTAAACTCGATCCAAATCTAAAAAATACGGTCCAAAATCATTTTTGAAATTCTGAAATTTAATTGGTCACTTGTCGACAAAGACAATCTCACCAAAAAATACACTCAACGTCCTACAAAGTTAGATGCAAGGAATATCTCATGGCTTAGTCCCTTTGAAATATTTCACAACATTTCCTATTTATAGAGGAGAATACATTCTCTTGTTTACTCTCACGATCAATGTGGGATGAAGACATTTTAATTAAACTCATTTCTTTATTTGCCAATAATTTCATTTTGTTAAATAAAATATTAAATAATAAAAATAAAACGTTATCCAGAAAATTTATTGTTCAATAGTTCCATTTTTCAGTAATCTCGTAAGTTGCTATAAAAAATTAAGTTTTTATTGAATAACTTTTTGTTAAATCCTAAAATCATAAATTCAGTTAGGTACTTAATATAGAAAGTTTGTTTATATGTATTTTCATGATTCAAAATGTCATTATAAAATGAATTCATTTATAAAATATAATCGAGTATATATTTCGTGCTTTTGAATCAAAGTGATTTTTCAAACAATTATAATTTTATGTTTAGGTAGATTTTTTTATATTTATATAACATTATGTAACTTATAATATTATTATAAACAATTTGAATAATCATGGGAGTTTCAAATGTATGTGGTGAAAGAAAAATGCTTCATTTATCGATCCAAATTGATCAAACTCCGACCGATTCAGCTTAATATACCAAACTACATAACGTTTTTTCTATTGAAACCCGGTTTGTATATATTTTGTGTTTTTGAATCAAATTTATTTTTCAAACAATTATAATTTATGTTTAGGTAACTTATTTATAATATTATTAGAAACAATTTGAAAAATCATGGGAGTTTCAAATGTATGTGCTGAAAGTATGGTTGTAGAAATCGCTAATCGGCTGCTAATCGGTGGACTAGCGATTAAGGATTAATCGGCTAGGCGGGGATTAATCGGAGACCATTAATTATTAAGAAAATTATTCAAAAATTTATAAATCTAATTTTATTCCTACAAAAAAAGCGATTAATCGGCCATTAGGTCCTATTAGCGCCGATTAGGTCCGATTAGGGCCGATTAGGGCCGATTAGGTCCGACTTTGACCTGCGTTGATTAAACCCGGTTAGGTCCGATTAAGTCCGATTATGCCCGATTAGGTCCGATTAGGTCCGATTATGCCCGATTAGGTCCGATTAATCCAGACTTTGACCCGTATTGACCAAACCCGATTATAGTGACCGATTAGCAATAAATCTCATCGGTGGAGGTCCGATTAGCGATTAATCGCCGATTAATCGGCCTATTTGGCCAATTTCTGCAACACTGGCTGAAAGGAAAATGCTTCCTTTATCGGTCCAAATTGATCAAACTCAGACCGGTTCAACTCAATATACCAAACTACATAACGGTTTTTCAACTGAAACTCTGTTTGAACCTAAAAAAATTTGTTCAAAACCATTTTCGGGATTCTAAAACTTAAATGGACAGTTGCCAATAAAGACAATCTCACCAAAGAATACCTTCAACATCCTAAAAAGGTAGGCATAAGGAAGTTCTCATGGTTTGGTCCCTTTGAAACATTTCACAACCTTTCCTATTTATAGAAGAGGAAATGTTCTCTTGTTTACTCTCACCATCGATGTGGGATGAAGACATTATAATAAAACATGCTTTCTTGTTTATAAAACATTATTCAACTTATTTAGTAAAACACCCTTTCTCTTGTTTACCCTTTCTTTATTGTTCAATAGTTCAATTTTTCTATAATCTCGTAAGTTGCTATCCAAAAAAGTAAGTTTTTATTGAATAACTTTTTGTTCAATTCTAAAATCATAAATTCAGTTAGGTACTTAATATAGAAAGTTTGTTTATATGTATTTTCAAGATTCAAAAGTTCATTATAAAAAAAATTTATTTATAAAATATAATATGCGTATATATTTCGTGCTTTTGATCAAATCGAATTTTCAAACAATTATAATTTTATGTTTAGGTAGATTTTTTTTATATTTATATAACATTATGTAACTTTTTTAAAATATCATTGGAAACAATTTGAAAAATCATGGGAGTTTCAAATGTATGTAGTGAAAGGAAAATGCTTCTTTTATGGTCCAAATAGATCAAACTCGGACCGATTCAACTAAATATACCAAACTACATATTTTTTTTTCTAGTGAAACCCGGTTTGTATATATTTCGTGCTTTTAAATCAAAGTGATTTTTCAAACAGCTATAATTTTAGGTTTAGGTAGATGCTTTTTTATATTTATATAAAATTATATAACTTATTTATAATATTATTAGAAATAATTTGAAAAATCATGGGAGTTTCAAATGTTTGTTGTGAAAGGAAAATGATTCCTTTCTTGTTTATAGAACATTATTTAACTTATTTATAATATTATTGTAAAGAAATTGAAAAGGCATGGGAGTTTCAAATGAATGTGGTGAATGGAAGTTAAAAAATGGGGTTTCAAATGCATGAGATTCAAGAAAAAATGCTAGTTTTATAAGTATGTATGATTAATTGTGCATGAGTGTGTATGTGGATGTCTTAAACAGTTAAAGTACCTATGTGCGTGTTTGGGTAAGTTTTTTTTACACGACCACTTATGTAATTTTTACTATATTAAGACCTGTTATTTTTTTAATTTCTAAATGTAATATTCCAATTTTATTTTACTGTGTATGCATACCATGAGTATGTATTTGTATATGATTTTTATTTCTATTCTATTATAACATCTCTTTTTAAAGTTTTCTTTTGAACTATAAATTCAAAAACTCTTATTACCTCACTTAATGCAAGTAATAACCATTATACATTTACCATTAACACATCAAATTTTTTTTATAAAAATTAGTCTATGTAAATCTAGTATTAATTGTTTTTATTTTTATACTTATGCTATTATAATTCATCAACCGTAGATTTTACGAGTTATAACCTAGTTTATATATATAGCAATATAAAATAACCCTTCGATTCTCATCTCCCGTTTCTCCATATCTTAATATATAAAAGAGTCATTTTGTCAGAGGCGAGTCTACATGCACATAAAGGGTGTCCATGACTTTGAAATTTTATTTACTAAATATATCATAAATTTTATGGGACACCCTTTGACAAAACAAATTGGACACCCTTTGGAGAAAACCTTTGGAGAAAAGGAAAGATAACAAACAATTTTGATCTTTTATATTTGCTAATCATAATCTATTTTTAATCTCTAAACCTTATAAAAAAACGTAAGAGCAAAAATCTAGGAGTTCGTTAAGTAACAAATATTTTTCAAAAATATAATAACAGCAAATAAAACCCTAAAGATAATTACGAGTTTTGTGGATCGGACGCTGCCAAAGTGCCTTCGTCTACTCAACTTCGAATTGCCACCGTCCGCATACGATTCATTAGTGTCGTCGACGATCATAGTTCTGGCCGTCTCCGTTTTCCGTCGGTCGCAACCTATCTTAAACAATTCTTGGTGTTAAAGTTTGTGATTTCTGGTCGTCCCCCAAGTCCCAACTCCTTACCTCCTTGCCTCCACTTGCATCGATACCATCTCCGCCGCCAGCCTGTCATCCGACCGGACCGAAGAATACCAGTCGTCGGCGCTACAACGTGTGTGTTGCTTCTCGTGCATTCCATATACTTTTGGGTAAAACTTTTTCTCTCTTTTATGTCTGGTTTCATTACTTTGTGGTTAACTGGTCATGTGTGTAAAGCAATAAAATGGGCGTAGGACTGTAGCCTACTGTGTAAACGAAAAGTCATTGTCTATATAAACTTAAAAAGTCAGTCTATACTCTATGTCTTTGGTATAATAAACAATTAGAACAATAGACCTACCAGCTTGCTCATATGATTTCATATACATATACCTATACATTATAGCATTAGATGTGTTTGTTTTGATTAATTATTTAGATTGGTAATTGTTTATTGTATTATTCTAGACAATATGTTAATGGTTTATAAACAAAAAGGTGAAACTAGCTCTTTGTGACATAATCATGATAACCCACAATGAAATAATGAAGTTAATAAAAAACCATTTGTTTAATAAGATGAGTGATATTACTAATAAACCGACCCAATAACCAAATTTTTTGACCCGTTAATTTTATTATTTCATTTATATGGGACACATGTGAGTTTGAATCCTATATTCGCCACTGCATTTTGTACACATGACACTTCGATATTTCATTTCATACCAAATCAACAAATATTTCGATTCCATTTAATTTAGTAACTGACAATACCATTTTTTTTATTTCCAGTTTTAAAGGCCTTAAATTGGAAACCTAATTGCTGAAATGGACATCATATCCTATAAATCAACTTTTCAGTTTTCATTAGTTGATCATATATTCAAAAACTAGGTTATAACCCGTGTACCACACGGGTTGATTATAAAAAATATTAAATTATAATAAGTGAAAATAAATCTATTATTAGTTTTATCAATTCCAATAAAAATTGATGATATCTAAATTCTAAAAGTAATACCGAAGTACATTAATTTGTTTGCAAATTGCCTTCTATTATTCCAATCTTGTAACGGTAAATGTAGACTTACACAAATTATCTATTAAAATGGGAAACAATGTCCTTCAAGATTGTCAAAAAGGTCCAACTACAATATAAGTACCCGAAAAAGAAGTTCAAAAGCCACAACACTAACCAAAGAATCAAAGGGAGCCTAAAATATATGATGGTCATGTGGGGTAAACTCATTTTTCCTTTTGCAAGTTCTGATCACTTTGAACATCTCATCTTCAGCTGAGGGTTTGGCCTGATAATTCAAAAAACCATATTTTGTCATCATTAAGAAGCAAATTAAGAAAGATAAAATTCAAGGTCCTACGAATGTGTTGAGACTAATTACCTCAACTACCCAGCTACCCATTTTAGATAAATATGGCTCGGCTACTTCGTTTTCTGATGACTTTGATTCCTGCAAGTTTGAAACCTCTTCTTTTTATTTATTTCTTCACTTCCTAAAAGCCAAAAACATATCTTATTTAAACCTAAAACATATGTTTACATTCAAGAAATGGATTACAAGAAAGATTTATTATTCAAAAAACATAAATGCATCAAAAGTGAAGGAAACCTTTGTTACTTCACTGAGTACTTTAATCAAAAATGTTAATCTAAAACCCAAGGAATTTCATCAAACCATATCCTAATATCTAAACCATCTGGAGAACAGGTACACCTATAAAGGAATGGATTACAAGAAAGATTTATTATTCAAAAAACATAAATGCATCAAAAGTGAAGGAAACCTTTGTTACTTCACTGAGTACTTTAATCAAAAATGTTAATCTAAAATATCTAAACCATCTGGAGAACAGGTACACCTATAAAGGAAAAACGATATGATCTAAACAATTTGGAGAAATAAGTTATAGAATGTTAGAAGACAACATTAAGAAACTCGACTACAATAACACACATTGTCCCATTTGTTTTAAATCTCTTTAAACTGAAGAAATATATATAAAAAGGGCTATTTAAATTACAGAAAAAGTGCTTTAAATTGAGATTTATGTCTAAAAATCTTATGTAAAAGTTTACCTGGTTCTCGTTTGATGAGAACTCGGGTGGGGGATTAGGTCACTGGTTACGATAGATAAAAAGGACAGGGTTAGAGAGTTAGAGAGATAGAAGTAAACGATGGTCAGATTTCATAGAGAGAGAGAGAGAGAGTAAAAGGATATATTATTAACACCATGGGTTTAATGGTATAAAATCAGTTGATTTCACCAATTAGTTTCCTCCTCCCCTCTATGATTGACATTATGGAAATCGAAAATAAAGAGAATTGAGTACCAATTACAAAGTAATAAAGTTGTTCATGAACCTGACTAAAAGCCAATCAAACTCTCTGGCAAGCAAAAACCTCCCAATTCCATCCCAAAACTTCAACAATGCCAACCCTGCAAAACCATAAATCCTGAAAAGTTAATCGTTGTGTAGAAAACAAAACAGGATATCAACACCTAATCGTTATTAATGAGTAATTAAACAATTGACAACCCCAAGGGTGGAGCACCAGTGAACGGGGGAAGAGATTCAAATATTGTCATAAGGGTGTGTGACTAAACTATGAAGATGCAGTAGTGGTGGTCAGATGGTGTTGTGCAGCAGAGTAGGTGATGGTGGAGACCTGGTGGCAGAAGAAATCGTCAAAATTGGGAGGAAGGAGTGAGATCGAGTGTAAAATTGAAGAAGAAGAAGAAGAGTCGATTTTATTTTAGGATTGAAAAGAGATAAATCAACTGCTGATTTTATAGGATTTGAATCAAAAAATCAAGAAACAAATAAATAACAACCCGATGGAAAAGCAATCTAACATGATAAAAACTCTCCTCCCATCTTTCTTTAGCTGCAATTTAATTAAAAAAATGGGTTAAATGCATGAAAAGTCAAGGCACTAACAACAAAACTAATATAATAATGATTTAAAAAATAAATAAACTTTTTTAAAAGAATAAAAAAACATATTACGATTATGTTATTCAAAACAGTGACAAAAAACTTATAAATGCACTAAAATAAGGATTGAAACTGCAAAAAGCTTTTTTGGAACAAAATTTAAATAATCAAACATACTCAGGGGCCAAATATGTAAGTTACTCTAAAAATAATGAGAACATGCATAAAGCTTCTTCACTCAGGAACAAAGAGTAGCACCTTCCTTCTAAGTATATACACAACTATGCATAAAATATATAACAATGTTATTTGATTATATACATATGAAATATGAATATAAATACCATTGTCTTTATTTACCTGATGAACGGTTTTTATTTTCTTGACAAAGAATTGGCCCTTTAAGAACATAAAATTATTTTAGTTTTGGAATACAAATGATCACATACTGAAAAAGGAACTATTTTCAAAACCAGACCATAAGACCCAGAGCAAAAAAAAATAGTTTTTAATCTGATAACTTTTTAAGAAGAAAAAAAATGGAAATAAAAGTTGTAAAAGAAGTAAATAAATATGATACTATTGAACGTACAAAGCCAATATTATTCTATTTCAGTGCACTTTACTCCTTAACTATAAAGGAGTCCCAAGTTTGATGCAATTTTCTAAGATCTTGTAACATTATTGTTTATCCCAAACAAATTGTTATCCCAGTAGCACTTGGTGAATAAAACATGACTAATATGCTAAAAAACTTAATAGCAAGGCTAATTAGCCATTTTTCGCAGTTATATAGACCATCAATTTTTGAACAACTATTAACATTTACAATAACACATACCTTGAAGACAATCATGAACTAATAAGTTTCGAAAAAGTGTTTGCCCTCCTACTTTTTGCCGACTATCTCTTTCTTGAAGCTCCTCTTTAATGATAAACATATTCAATTCCTGAAGTAAGAATCTACATAAACTTTCACACGACAGTAATTAAGAAATAAAGAGGCAAACAATAGATGACTAATGATTAAGCCAAAAAGTAAAGGTATTTTATATGATTAAGTGTGTACCTTTTTTGTGCATCAAATCCCCAAACCCTAATTGTGCCATCGTTGTTAGACTAAAGAGAGACAAAAAGAGTAAGTGAGCACCTAGGAAATTCAATCGGCCAACACGTTTGGGTAACCAAGCTCTTAGAAATAGAAGTGGTGTTAGGGTTTATGTTGGATGGTGGTGAAGTGTATTCACCGGCTATAAGATAGGGCAGATGGAGTGTCTATTCTGGAGAAAAGATAATAGAGTATGGTTTACCTCATGCTATTTCTATACCTAATCCAATAGCTACGTGATAGAGAAAGAACTATGAATGACAGAGGGCATACGACAACTATAGTAATGGGAAAAGATGAGAAGGAACCGAGATTTAGGGATTTCACATTTTGAAATCCATATTTCATGGACTTTTATTTGGAAAGGAAGTTGGGAAGACGCGAAGTTGGGAAGACGCTGCAGGGAGAATATGGTAACCGAATTGCTAATTAGTAGGAGAAGATATCGATTCCTCAAAGAGGCAATGAGCGGGAAAACAATTGATAAGAAAGTTGCACTATTGACACGTGGAATGAAGGAGGTCTAAAAAAGGGACATGTGGCGTTTAAATGAGGTTTTTATTAAGTATGGAGATATCTACAATCAAAACCATAATAATTATAAATAAGTCAAACGCATTTAATATGAAAATATCCTTTAAATCATTGATGTATTTGATCATAGTATCCTTTAAATCAACATTTCAGTTTTAAAACACATTTAACCTAATATCCCTTAAAATTTGTACTTATTTTTTGAATTTATTTATCTTATACCAAGTATACATCCAACATAAGAATGCAACCCTGGAATGCATGTAAATTCCGTAACAATTAATGAATTTTATAACTTATCTGCTTCAAAAATAAAGATTTCTTTTGAATCACTTAAATCAATTAAATTTGGAAAAAATCTTCAATTATTTTATTAATTAAAATCTCATCATTTTGATTTCAGTGATAAAACTCGAACCCCAAAAAAGTATATTATGTTTGGAATTTCAAGTTCCTTTGGCGTCTTTGTCTTTTGCTTTCGATCAAAGTCGGCACCAATGCAAAATACCCTATTCATTCACAGAAGTTCAATCCATCCGGTAAGTGTATAAAAAGGAAATTTCTTTTCACACACCAATCTATCTATACGGCAGTACACACCAATATATTTATAGGGCTTTTTAATTACTCAGTGAGTTTTGACTAATTTTGATTGGAGGCGTCTGGACACATCTTCCGCCTCTTTTATTAAAGATGACTTCCGTTTTTTCTTTTTTGAAATTGAGCCTGAATTATTGTTGACCACCAAATGCAAGTGGAGTGATATTTGGGTTTTTCGAATTTGACTTTTTTTATCGGTGTATGTTCACAATTTACCCACTTTATTAATTATTTTTTAATTATTTTTCATTCTAAACTTAAGCTTAAAGTTAAAAAAAATTATAATTAATTGTTATCTTTTAATATTATTATTATTATTATTATTATTATTATTATTATTATTATCTAAAAAAATTCAAATTTTAGGTTATATTACACCTATAAATTTTACTGTTCATATTACATAAAAAAAACATTCACAAAAGATAAATTGTAAACTTCATATATCGCCGGAAAATATCACCGGAAATACTTTAGGAACCGAAATATCTATCGTTGGAGCCATCATTTCTTGCTGGAAATACATTATCGGAGCATTCGCTGTAAGTTCTTTCTCTTTCTCTTAACTTGTCCTAAATATTTACCTTACATTACTGGAGCATTTATGTTGCCGCCATGGATGAGAAACAAAATCAACCTGTAATTGAGTCTCTAGATTTCATGGATGAGGGCCAAGAAGATCGAATAAGTGTTTTGCTAGACTGCCTGCTTATTGAAAGTGAGTTGGCAGTTGTTCCACTAGACGCTACCGGAAACACTAGACGTTGCCGAAATGGCAAACTATGTATAAGTCGCGTCTAGAATTCTATAAGCGACTTAGACCTACGGAAAGATCTTTTATGACTATAGATGATTAGTTGTTTATTTTTGTCTCAGAATTTTGTTAGGTAATATTTAAAATTAAAAAAAAATGATGAAGATTTGTTTCTAATTTATTTTTCTTATAATATTATTTATACTATCAATGATATTACGTTGATAAAAATTTATTTAGAATTTTATTTTTTTATAATATTATTTATATTATTATATTCTAAAAATAATGTTATTATTGTTATTTATCTTAATAAAAAAACAAATTTAAAGTTATTAATATTAATAAGGTTAATAATAAAATTGTAACTATTAAATAATAAATGGTTTTTTGATTAGGTTATAATGAATAATAATAAAAGTAAGTCAAATAGTAATTATATGGTAATGATTATTTAAAAAGTAAAATCAATGATAATTATATGATAATAATAACCTAAAAAGTAAGTCTAATGGTATATGATGATAATGTAGGTTGGTATGTATGAAGTAGGACCCGTATAAAAAACTACTTTCAAATTCTTTCTTTTTGCTATGTTTCTTTTTGTGTTTTTCTTTTTATGTGTGTGTTGCTTTTTCATATTAGGTTGTATGTTTTACAGTGTGTGTGTCTATGTTACTCTATGTGTTATAGCATTTCTTCGACTTTCTCTTAAAGATGACTGTAACTGTTATATCATATATGTCTGATGTTTATCTATGTGTGTTCCTTTTTTCCTAAAAAGATGAAAATTCTATTTTATAACATCTTAGTTAACTGTTACGTGTTTGATGTGTATCTATGTGTGTTTTATATGTGTGTGTTGCTATTAAAATTATTCAAAATGACCATTATATCCATATTCAAAATATTATTCTTGGATTTGAAACAAAATCATGGTTTGTAGACTTGTAAAACAGTTAAATATGCTATAATCTTAAATTTAAGCTTCATCATTAAGGAAAGAAAGGGTAAGAGATTAATTTGCTATTATAAAGTTATAGAAATTATATCAATGTGCTTTGAAAATATGTTGTTATAATTGGTATTAATTCGTGAATTGGTCAAATAATTTGATTATTGTTGTAATGTTGTTATTAGAAACTTGAAAATCCAATTTGTTTAATGGAATGACCATTTTTACCCTTGCCACATGATTATAAGTTGTAGTATTTTGAAAAAAAAAGTTTTCATTGATAGGGACCGTTCTTGCAACTGTTATTACATACTAATTACATATACTAACTTTTTAAAATTATAGTTACGGTACCATTTATGTAAACCGTAATTTATAGGAACCATTCCTACAACTGTTAGCATCCTACTTTCATTATATGTTGTTCTATATTTAAAAAATAAATCATTGATAGGGATCATTGATGCAACTATTATTAATTACAATGTAACATCATGATTTTTCACCCCATTGTTTTTATTTTAAAAACATTTTTTAACTAGAATACGTTAGAGGAATGAATGGTTGTTTTGGTTGACTTAAAAACAAAACTTTTACTTAGTATTTTTGGGATGTTACAATATGTGTAATAGAAAAATATATCAGATTAAGTAAGTTACCCACATTGACATATTAAAGCTCATCGTCCCATATTGCCAAAACCGAACTGACTTTGGTGTTAATATAATCTTTATTGCAAGTAATTAGTGCATTGTTATATGTTATAAATTTAATTATCAAATAATAAAATGAAGTTAACTTTATGTTTCTTTTTTTTAAAATAGAACAAAAGAGATTTACTTTAATTTTGCAAAACACATATTATTTTTTAAGGTTGTTTGTAAATTGATATATAATTTACTAAATAATAAAAAATTAAAATAAATATTTATTACCATTTTAAATGGTTATAATACCATGAACCTAGAAATATGCAAGTTAATTAGAATGTTATTTGACTATTTGACAGGTAGAGTAAGATGCCCAAAAGAAAAGAAGAGCAAGAAAGCTGAAGAAGTTGCCCAATGCTAGAGAAGAGTAGCTTGTGTGGTTATTCCTTTCCCTTAGTTGGATAATTCTTCCCACATGCAACACTATTAATTTTGTAAAATATGTACTCACTGAATCTTGACCTTCACTGATGTTTATTTAGTCTCTTTTGATTTGAAAAATATGTGGTCCATTGCTTTCTTGAAAGCGCTCTTTAAGTGCATTCCATATTTCGGAAGCAATATCAAGATATATGACAAAATCAGAGATTTGTTTGAAAATGGAATTAAGGATCCAAGAAATTACAACATTATAATTTCTAAACTAGGACTTCAAAACGAACATGATCAGTAGTTGAAGGTTTTTAAATTGAATTAAGGATCCAGAAAACTACTTACATAAACAACTACCAAAATAATGTGTTGTTGTAAACCTTCAATTACATGGATAAATAATTTAGATGAAGATTCACATAAAAGCTTGAATTATGTTGGTTGTTGTATATGTGTTGAATATATTAAATTTGTAAATTTAGGTGGCCTTTGTTGTTGCTGTTCTTTCGCTAGGTAGGTGGCCTAAGACTGCAAACTTTAACTACATTCATTAAACATACTATCATTGGTCAACAATAATGAAATAAATTCAAATCTGCTTTTACTTACTTTTTTTTTCTGAATGAACATTACAAACAATTATCTAAGCAATGACTTGATGATAAAATAAGTACTTAATCTGTAACAAAAAAAAAATAATAACAAGTTGACCTTTACAATTTCTTTAAACACCAATTCACAATAAATCAAATTTGACAAAAACACAAAAATTACCAACATGCCATCAGTCATCTCATGGGCATATATATCTATCTGCCCTATCTTTATCGTTCTTTCCCCCATCATGTAAGGGTGTGATACATGTAACCATTGCAGCCCATTTTGTTGTTTATGCATCAATCAGAAGAAACAAATTAAGAATAAACAAACAAGAATCACCTATTTAATAAATCCATCTTTCTTATTATTAATGATGCCTTGTGTTTGAACTACGAATAGTCAAACCATGCAAAAGCTTGGTATATCCAAGAAAGTTAAGTTTCCCATCCGTATTTCTTATCCAATCTTTCAGTATCGCGTGTGCTGATGGGCCCACATTCATTTCCTACATATCGCCATGTCATTGTATTTATTAAGAAAATGAAAATCAAAAATTGGGTCAAGAAAAAAAAAAGATAAAAAAAAAATCACCTGTGCTAATGCATCTACTGAAATGACACGGTTTCCTTCTAGTTCGAAATAGTCGAAAGCTGTACTTGCAATCATCTCCCAATTCTCAAGAGCTTCAAGTTGATGTGGGCTAATTGCAGCAGCACAAAACTCTTCAAATCCCATTCGTGTATAAGAAAGTGGCTTCATCTTCAATCAAATAAATAAATAAATAAACCATTTTTATTAATCAATAAATGACATTATAAAACGAATAAAAATCAAGAAATCTTTATTACGGCATCCAAGATATCAAGAACCCGCGATTCTTTCATGGCAGCAGTCGAATGTTTCACCAGAGCCTTCACATTTCAATTATGTTAGTTATGAAAGTTTCACAATGAAAAAAGAGTAAATTACATTTTCGGTCAAGTATAACTGATTTTTTTCAATTTTGGTCCTTATTTGAGGTTTTTGTAAAGTTACGGCTCAAATAAGGACCAAAATTGCAAAAATAAGCTATACCCAGAAATTGCAAAAATAAAAGGCCTCCATTAAGAACAAACTAACCATTCTAAAATTGTCGAGAGAAACACACCCATCTTTCGGTTCCAATAACTCAAACTGAGCCCTTAAGTAAACAAGCTCATCTTCGGTCAAAGCTTTCGAGAGAGCCTTGCAATAATCAATATAAACACAAAATTTAGCAAACCTTTAACTTCTAAAAATTGCTAAAAAAACAAAAAATAGAAATTCTATAATTAATAGATACCTTAAGTGCTGCGCGCTTTAAAGGCGAGGCCCGAAGATATGTTTTCACTAATTTATAAATCAAAATGTCTAGAGGAATTGCACGATTTTCATCTCTTAGCCACGGGTGAGCTGTAAAAAGTAAACACAATCAGTTACCACCACATGATAAAAAGTTACATACGTATAAAAACTGCGGAAATATTTAAAATCATGAAGATCTTACTTAAGGCTTGTGAGGCTGTCATTCTTTTTCTATGATCTTTATTGAGAAGTCTTTTGACAAAATCTTTGGCTTCTAGGGTTACAGAAGGCCAAGGTGAGTCATTAAGATTAGGATCAGCTCTTAAAACGGATCGGAAGATTCCGGATTCAGTTCTAGCAAAAAAGGGTCGGCTTCCACATAATAAAATATATGTTATCACACCAATACTCCAAATATCAGCTTCTACATTGTATGATCTATGGAGCACTTCTGGTGCTACATAATACGCGCTTCCAACAATATCATTCAGCCGTAGGTCTGTACATTAATTCACAACATTTAATCTTTTTTCTTTTTTAATAATATTTTTTTTAAAAGAAAAAAGAAACATTGTTTTCCATGTATGTGAAATAAGAAACTTGCCTGGTCTTGCATAATCAGACAAACCGAAATCTATAACCTTTAATGCCGAATCTTCCTCTCTTGTGCTAAATAGAAAGTTCTGCCCAAAACATCATTAATTAGAAGAAATGGTTTCTCAACTTCTAATATCAATCGATTTAAGAAAAACAAAATATATTATATATATACCTCTGGCTTTAAGTCACGATGCACTACACCTTGAAGATGACAAAAGGATGCTACACTCAAGATTTGTACAACTATGGATTTAGCATCATTTTCTGTATATCTTCCACCTCTGTCACATGAAAATGTTAATAAATATGTTACAGAATAAGAAATAAATACAAAAACTACGGTGTTTTAGTTATCACCTGGATAAAATCCGGTCAAGGAGTTCTCCCCCTTCACACAGCCTGTTGTAAAATATGTATTAGCTATGGAAGAATGATAGCTATCATATATGGTAAAATAAAAGGAAGATGATATATACGTACTCCATAACTATGTACACGTTCTGATCATCTTCAAATGCATCATGGAACTGGACCATGTGTTGATGTCCAGATAAGCCCTTTAATAACTTTACCTCCCTACGTACATCTTCAATTGATATGGCTGTTGTCATCTGGTAAAAGAAAAGAATATATCTAACCCTAAGTTCGATTTTGAATCAAATTTCAAAACTTGATCACCATCAACGTGCAAGACACAAAGAGAAGTGTAGATTACTGAATTGAGTGAAGAACTAAAGAATGTGAATCAAGGGCACCTTAGCTTTTGAAATGATTTTTACAGCAACGGGTTGATTCTTGAGAGCTCCCTTTTTGCCCTTTGCCCAACAAGTATGCCCGAAATGCCCTCTTCCGATCTCCTTCCCCAACTCATACTTTGACCCGAAATTCCTCTGGTACCCGAAACTCTTATCCAACGCTCGTTCTCCCTCTCCGCCTTCATCTTCCGGTATCGTTCCCGTCGCTGCCGTGTTCCCTTTTCCCTTTCCGTTACCCTGCCGTTTCATAATCGCCGACATGATCGGCTTCGCCGGAGACGGAGGTGGGAAAGGCCACTTGAACATCCGCCTCGGCGTCCTCGCCGGTGATGGCGTCGGGGGTACCCCCGCGGGGTACGTACTGTGCCATGGGCTTCCGGTGAAAGAATGACTCGGAGTATTGGTGCTAGACCTCCCGTTGGTACCGTTGCCTACGGCAGGAGACGGTGTACGCGGTTTTGGGGTACGCGGTCTGTTGGGGACGGTGGATCCGGCGTTATTGTCGTCCTCTTTGACAGCCGAGTCTGCGACGGCGTCTTTGCTACAGCAATGTCCCATCAAGGGCTAGCTAGGATTTAGTCTTTTTTCCGGTGGAAGATCGTTTCAAAACTCAAAAGTCCACTGATAGGTTGTTACGACAATTTCATAGTCATCACCAAACGTAGATTGGTGAACATTAAATATATATTTTGAGTGTTTTATATGTAGACGTAGATGATTACGAGAGAGAAAGAGAGAGATACAGAAAATTCAAATGGTTTAAAATCTACAAGGGTTTGATTTTCGATTTGAGAATTAACAGTAAGCAGACGAGTTAAACCAGTCAAGATTTATAAAGCCGTAAACTTTGAACAAGCAAACGTTACCACCATCTTACAAACCCCCAATCCTCACCGTCCGATCTTTATTTAATCTTGACAAAATTGCAAAAATGGTCCCTGTGCTATGCAAATTTTTGGGGTTTTACTCCAAACCACGACTTTTTGGATTGGTGGTCCTTTTGAGCTAGTTTCATTGCGTTTTTTGTCCCTCTAAATAGTGAAATGACTGTAATACCCTTAGGTTATTTATTTTTCATTTTTTTTTTATTTTCTTTCATTTTTTTTTAAATCTAAATACTTATTTATTTATTTAACTAATTAAAAAAATAAAAGTCTCTCTCTCTCTCTCTCTCTCTCTCTCTCTCTCTCTCTCTCTCGTATACCCATTTCTTTCTTTCGTTCCCGATTTCAACGAGCAAGAAGGGGCTGCTACATCCGGCAATCTGGAGATAGCCACCGCACCACCTGCTAGCCTCCATTCGACCACCAAACTCCACCGTGAACCGCTACATCTCCGCCCACCATAGAACCATTCCAGCCTCACCCCATTTCTTTTTCTTTTCTGTTGATCTGAGCAACCCCAAACAAACCCCAATCCTTGCTCCCTTTTTCCTCTTCGATCACCCTTGTATTGGGAAGACGGAAGCAACGAAGCTGCTGTGCTACCACTACTCGCCGCCGTTGCTGTGGTGGGCAGTCCCCACCACCACCTGTCACCGCCCACAGATCCAGATGCAGGTATCCGGTGGGACGACTTTAAACCCAAAAGAAACTTGAACAGACTTACCAATGGCAGCAAGGCGATGGTGGCGGACTGCAGTGGTGGTGGGATGTAATGGTGGTCGACGGTAGCTCCGACTGCTTCGTTTTCTTGCTGCTCCGATGAGTTCGATGAGGGGTCAAGAGGAAGCAGCAGCTGACGACGGCGGAGCTTCACAGTAACGGAGACGTGGTTGCACTGAGCGATAATGTAGGCGAGTGGTGGAGTTCCAGCGGCTTCTGTTGCTTTGTTTACAGCTTACCCTCTACGGGGATTGGTGGTGATCGAATTCGGTGATCGAATTCGGTGACTAGTGATGGTTGGAGTGCCCTGACAACAGCAGCTTGGTGGTGGCGGTGATGGCCGGAACTCCACAGCATTAGCGACGGTGGGTAGTCGTGGGTGGCTGCCCTTAGCGGTTCTTGTTCCCTTCTTCGTTTTATGAGCAGCAGGTCTTCGAGAGGAAGAGTGTAGAAGGATAAGGTTGGATGAGAGAGAGAGAGTGAGAGAGAGAGAGGTGGGCCCCAAATTAGGTAATTATTTTATTTTTCATTTAAATTAAATAGAAAAAGCATAAAAAAATATATCAGAAGGGCATAATATTCTTTTCAGTTTACTGAGAGACCAAAAACGCAAAGAAACTAGCTCAAAAGGACCAAGAATCCAAAAAAATCATGGTTTGAACTAAAACCCCAAAAATTTGCATACCACAGGGACTATTTTTGCATTTTTGTCTTTAATCTTTCATTACTTAATTTTAGATCATCTATTTTTACATTCTCAAAAATAAATTTAACCTCTTCCTCTTTAAAAAAAAAAGGTTTTTAATTAAATATACTTATTAATATTAAAATTCTAAAAATCAAATTAATTTTTTTTATATAATGATTCATCTATAAGTAAATAAGTATTATTGATGATATTACATTTTAGCTTATTTTTTCTTATAAACATAATATACGGTGTTCACATTATACAGATTAATTTTAAAAAATTAATAAAGTATGATTTGACTATTAAACAAAGTACCAATAGTGTATGAATCATGCACATTTAGGTTGTATACACATTTAGGTTGCTTACACATTTAGGTTGTATACGATTTGGCTTTTTGAGTTCTATATTTATAAATTATGAATTTGTGCTACATTCTTAGAAAGATGATATCTCTTATCATATATCCTTAATAAACGTCACCTCGGCTAAGGTTAAGCGGTGTCCTACAGGTTTTGTCATCAGTAATCCGATGTGGTAGATGTTACCGGCGGAAAATATCGTGCATTGTTTTTTTTTTTTTGCCGGCGGTGGAAGTTCACCGATGTCTCTCTCCTCTTCTACTGTCTAAACTCTCCACTTTTCTCTCATTTTCCTACCTTATTTTGCCAAGAACACCACATCCTAATCCTCAAAAACTCATAGGCAAAACATAAAAATCTAGATGGCATCGGTTTGCCACCGGTAAAAAAAAACACGAGACCGTACAACCTAAATAGGTAAGTAAGGACGGTATTAGGCTGGAGGGAGTGGCCCTCGCTAGGGACTCGCCTCCAGCTCGCCAAACTCGTTTCCTCCACTCCTTACAAAGTCGCTACTTGTCTCACTAACAATTGCTCGTTAACCCGGCAGCGAGAAGAAATAGGAAGAGAAAGGGAAGACAAATAGATATGATTGGCGGAGAGAGTTTTTCTCTGGGAGGAAGAAGACACAGAATTTACAATTTGGCATTTTTGATCCCTTTATTTTGACCTTATGACAGATTCGACCTTAATTTACAATTTCTTTTACAATATAAATTTTCAGAATCAGCACAAAACCCCCTGAAAAATCTTATTGTAACTTTTTAAATTTAATATCAAATGTTTGTGTTTTAGAAAATATAATTTATTTGGTATTAATTTTTTGTGGTTTAAAAAAATAAAATTTATTTAATATTAATTGTTTGTGTTTAAAAAAAATATTTTAATTAAATTTGAAAAAGAAAAAAAAAATTGGAGTACTAGGAGTGTTACCACTCCCTACCAAATGCTAAGAATAAGGTTCTAAGAAAAAAAAATAACATGGCACCTAAAAAGATGATGTGGCAAGGTGTTAGGAGTGTTACCACTCCTCCTAGCCTTATGCATTCATTAGAATGGTATTTTTTTTATTTGTACTTTATCCACAATAAAATATTTGTAAGGATATTACAAGTTCAAACAACATAACCACCCTTGAAAATTTATGCATCAAAACACATTATTTGTAAATTTGTCGGGAAGTATAAAAAATCATGTCCTTCTGGTTGTTATCGAATAAATTACCAACAATACATACAATGACTCTCGTTATGGTTTCTCATCAACCATAATAAATTCCTAGCAACAACCACCATCAATTTGTATAACAACAAATTCATGCTCTCTTTTATCTCAAACCATATATATTCACACAAAATGAATTCAATCTATCATTAATTGGGATTTAATTTAAGGTTTTGATTACAAATCATGTACTAGGGACATCAAAAACATTTTGGGAGGGATAGATTTATCAAATGATGGCATTAATATAGAGAATGAAAACACGATATACATGAAAGATATGTGATCATCACAAGGCTTTGGTTTGTGAGTTTGCAAGTCTCAAATTGATTTTCATTCACACTTGGTGTTCATATGCCCATTCACACTTGGTTTGTCATGGAAGTCGTGGTTTACCTAGCTAAGAAAGGAATGATCGTATCTTCAAGAATAATCCTATGTTCAAGAAGAATTTTGTAGTCGTCGGGGTCTTAGCCCACAACAATACGGCATAAATATGGAAGATGTCTACTCGATCAAGCTCGTAAAGAAGGTTCTCAGAGGTAGTTTGTCCCTTTGTATATAACCGAATTCTCATGTTACTTAATTGCTAAAAGGTTCTCAAGGTAGTTTGTCCTTTTGGAATGTCAATTAACAATAAAATGTCGTGGAAGGATGAAAAAAATGTCGTGGAATAATAAGCGCCCTTTTGATTATATGATATCTAATGTTTTTAACTTTAATCTCGTTTAAAATATTTCCATATTGATATCAATATCGTTAAGGATAAAAATCTAAAATCCTATGTAATTTTTTTTTTTTTTGTATCTAATGATCCTGTAATTATTATTTAAATCATTTTTATTAAGTTTCTTATAATATCTCTAATTTCATTAATTATAAGTGTTGTTTTTTTATATGTCCTTAGGATCTCGAATATATAGTCAATTCTATGGTTAATGTAAAATTACACTCTTGTAATCTTTATGGTTCAACGATTTATTGATACTCGTCAAACTTTAACGCATTCGTCATCGATCATCGCCAACAACACTTATTATATTGTTTCCAACAACAACAACAACCATGTAAACCCTTCACAGTGATTAACTTAGACAACGCCACCAAGCTTGTCCGAGAAACTGCATTCATGGAAATCTAAAAAACAAACAACCCTCACGAGCTATGATTTATATAAACTCGTGGATTGCTATCATCCACCACCTCCCCCACTAATTACAACACCACACACACCACAAATCCTGCCAACTCAATGTGGTGCATCAAGATAAACTCATATTTGATGATCTTCTAGGAACCCTCTCAACCACGTGTATAGTGTGCAATGAGGATCGTAGATAAGGGAAACGAAAACTGTGATGATTCCCAAAACCCGATAGATATAGAAAAAGGTATGTCGTTTATATGAGTATATATTTGCATTTATAATATATGACTATTTATCAAAATAACATATTTGTAGAAATCGAAAAATATACAATAGAAACTATTATGCACGAAAAAAGAGAAAAACAAAATGAGAATGATAGCTAACGGTGAAGGATGTAGTCAACTTACAACACTCACAAGTTGCACTACAATGGAGACAAACGAAACAAATATCAACGAAGATTCCTCTGTGAGTGTTATAAGTGCAGCTCAGAGGACGAGTATAATAAAGAATATTATAAACGAAGAAAGGAACGAACTATGATGACAAAAAGAAGAGTATACGCCTTTCAGGAGGATCCATATGATTTTGTTTACGAAAACATTCGTATGGAACATCGTATATTAAAGGCTCAAAACCCTTGTGTTTATTGTGGAGCAAAGCTACTACAATATGAATTCCCTACCTTTTGTTGCATGAATTGGAAGACAAAACTGGCATACTCCCCTATTCCCACAGAATTGCACCAAATCTTCACAAGGCAAGAGCAGCTAGAAGAAAGCTTCAGGTACAATTGTAACGCCCCGTTTAATTAATAAATAAATTAACTAATTAATAAATGTAATTCCCGGACTAAATTGTGAAGAATTTTGATAGTTGGGGGGTTGTTTAGTAAGTTACGGAGTTGATTTTAGAAGGATTTTAGAAGCAGAGGTATGTTTGGTAATTATTGGATTTATTTTGAAAATGATTTCGGAAGTCAGGGTGCATTTGGTAATAAATGGACTTAAATTGAAAAGATTGAAGGCTTAGGGGGGTGATTGGTAATTCCGGGACCTTATATGAAAGGACTTTTGAAGTCAGGGGCTAAAGGGGAAATTTCGGATTCAAATTGACAATGATTTTGGGAGGAGGGACTGAACCTGTAAAGATGCATGAATGTTTGAAAGAGAAGCACGGGTTATACCCGACTTTCCTTCCCCGTCATTTAACCCTAAACCTAGGAACACCATTCTACAGCCGCCACCCTCAAAGAACTCCTCCAACCGCCGCTGCATCACCGAGTCTGTTGCCGCCGTTAACTCATCATCGGAACGCCACGCGACCGTCGGACGTCGGGAGCAAAGCTGAAACGTCACGTGGATCGCCGGAGTGTTGGATTAGTGTCTAAGTCCATAACTATTTTGGTATGTACTTGACCCGATTGTGAGCATGGTCCTTTTGGGTTGCCTTCACCATAGCAATATGTAGGATGAATTAAGGAGAGAAAGGTTTAATTATGATTTATTAATATATTATAAGAATAATATATTAAAGGAGAAATCATATTGGTTAATTAATATTAGTCAAGAATTAATTAAGAATTAATTTTGTGACTAAAAGAGATTAATTAAACTTAGGGGACTGGAATTGTAATTATAGGATAATTGCAATTGGGCTATGGATCACCTTGGAATAATAGGTTGGACGAATTCTATGGGGAAGCCCATTAGAAATCGTCCAAGGCATGTTCCAGAAGGGGTTCATGGGCTGCTTAGGGCTTAAGCAGTCAAATTAGGGTTTCCTTGTTGGATAACCCTAATAGCCTAAGTATATAAGGAACCCTTGGGCACCAAAAACGTGGCTAACACTGGGATTAGGGTTTCCAGCTGTTTTTGGTGTCTCATTTCTCTTCTCTCCTTCATCCAATTGCTTAGTGGTGTTTGTGACTCCATTAGAGGTGCAACACTTGAGGCACTAAGCTTTCTGAAGCCAAGGATTGATTGTTATTGCTATATAACAATCAAAGGTTAGATCTAAACCATATTTTATGTTAATATGATTAATTGTATGCTAGATCTAGGGTTTATAGTTTTGGATATTCAATTGCATGTTCATTAGACAAACTAGATCTAAAAGCTATTAGGGTTTGCATGTACACCATAGGAATGATGTATTGCTCGAAACCCATCAGTGGTATCAGAGCCTAGGGCTGTTTGTTAGTGAATTTGATGCTTGTTTGATCGATTTTTGCATGAAAAACAAAGTTTTTTGCCTTCTGAATCTCCGACTCGGCGAGTCAGTGGATGAACTCGGCGAGTCAGGCCGACTCGGCGAGTCCAGTCCCTGACTCGGCGACTCTATGGATCTGGCAACGTTTTTTTGGCGATTTTGTTGCTGTTTTGGCTTGGGATACTTACCATAAACGTTTTTAATTCATAAAATCCGATTTTTATTGATATTGGGTGATTATCCTTACCAAAATAGAAGATAATTGTCAAAATTTAGATAATCTTTTGTTTTATTAGATAAAGATTGATTATTTGTAATTTAGATTTGAATTATCTTGTGAAAAAGTTTCAATTTTTCCCCTTTAGGTTTTATAGTTTAAATTTGAACTTAAAAGTTTTGTTTTTGAAATTTGAATAGTTAAACCCTAATGTTTTGAAATGTTTCAAAACTTGCCCTCAAGTTTTGGAATTTAAAAGTTGATTAAAAGTTTAATTTTGAAATGTTAAATTCTAAAACCCTCGTATTTTTGAAAAGTTCAAATTACACCCTTATGGTTTTGTTAATTAATTAAAGTGTATAATTAAAAGAGAGTTAATAAATCCATAAAGTTTTGGTTTACATTTAATTAAATTAAAAGTATAATTAATTAAATTAGACCACCTAGTATTTTAAAAGTTTAAAATACACCCTATACTATGTATATATGACATTAAAAGTCTAATATTATATATGTATAAGTAAACAGTCAGTCTTACCGTTAGTAGGCCTCATTCACGAAGCTGGTCTATAAGGGGTGTTTAAGGAGATTGCCTATAAAATGGCGATTGAATGGGTATCCACTCTTACCCACCGCACTCTTGACCAGTGGAGGGTCGTTAGCCGAACGGGTAGGATAGGACGAAACCTTCCATTATAAGTATAATGAAGTACAAAGTAACTACATGCTTTTACAAATTCCCAAACTCTAGTTACTTTAGGCAAAATGTGAAATTGTATGCTAATCCATGGAATTACACTTCATACCCTTGTCAAACGTTAGTGGAGCGTGTGTGGTTAACCAGCATACTAATTTGGGATTGACATTGGTGGCGAAGGGTGGCTCGATGTTTATCATAGATCAATTGAGCGTGTGTGGCTAACCGGCACATTGATTAGGTGATAGTATCATTGAGTGCATCACGTGATTCGTATGGTTATTCACACCTTGTTTGTGATCCTCGGCATCCCAGTCGCAAACTTGAAGGGCATAATCGAGATTAAACATGCCATTGAAAAGTTCAATGAATCTCAAAAGATCTAGGAGTTTCAATTCATTTAAAACTTAAATTTCTTTTTCGTTTTTCATGGTGGAAATTGGTAAATCGTCATTTACCTACCTTCAAATATTCTACAACTAGATTATGGCATCCCTCTTCTAGGTTGTAGAGTATTGTGTTGGATCCTAGCCTTGATGTTTCATTTGGGTGTTGCATCAAGGATCCTTATCAACTAACTTGAATTTTCTCTCGTTTTGTAGATGTCTAAATCTTACAATGGTCTCCCCAAATCCATTGGAACAAGCTTTCCAAATGAAGATGACGTTCCAAGATACGATCAAGGAAATGAGAGTCATGCTTCACTTCCTCCACCTCCTCCAATTGTTCTCCCTGGCCCACAAGTTCAAAGGCTTGAAAAGTTCAAGCTCACTCAATCCCAATTGGCAAGTAAAAACGAAGATGGGAAACCTGTGTGCGCACACGTCTTAGAGATGAAGTCACACATTAATAGGTTAAGGATGTTGGGTGTCGATATCTCAGAGATGTTGGCTGTTGACTGGGTTCTTCAGTCACTTCCTGATTCGTATAGTGAGTTCGTAAGAGAGTACTATGTGATGGTTCACGACGTGACCCTCATTGATTTGACCTATTTGCTTATTGCTGCCGAATCAGTGTTGATTTGGCGCACTGGTCAAGCAAACTTGATTGGTCAATCAAACTCCCATGTTTCATTGGACACTAGCTACATTGGAAGTCCAGAAAAGGCTGAGATTGTCCCTTGCTGTGTACCAAAGGAGTCCATTTGCTTTTACTGCCAAGAGAAGGGGCATTGGAGACGAAGCTGTCCTGTTTGCCTGAGAGATCTAAGAGATGGGAGAGTCAAGACGTATGGCTCTACTTCAGGTAAAATCCATTAACTAACTCTATAAGTTCCTATTTTTGGTTCTTAATACATGATGTGATAAGATTACATTTTGATGTTTTGCAGGATCGAAGAAAAGAAAGGAAACTTAAGGAAGAAGTGTGCTGAATCTGATCACGAAGAAATGGATTTCGATCGCATGGACTCAAAGATCGGATTTTTGAGCTGCTACTTTAGAGTTAGGGTAGATTTATAAGAAATATGTAATAGCATAGTTTTTCAGTTGAATTGCATTGTAAGGACAAAGTTTTTCCGCAATAAAATAAAATTTGTTTTTGTCTTATTTATTTATCCTTGCAATGGCATGTATGAAAAAATTGATGTTTAAATGTTTCTTCTATTAGCAATAATGGATTTGATTCTTAATTGTGTTATTTGTGGAATTGTCGAGAATTTACCAAATAGGGAGAGTTTCTCATCACCCAAGTTTTAATTGGACAGAAACTTGGAATCATGCAACCTGCATTGTGTGATGAATGAGAAACTTCATATTTGAAAATTAGACTAATTCCTTGACAAAGTGTCAAGTGAAGGACTAAGAGATCGAGTACATTAGGTTGTGTGTCGATCAAGTCCACCACAAGAGTAATAAAGATATTCGTCATGATTTACTAAAGTTTAGTAAATATGGTTATACTTATAAGATTGAGTATAATTTTAAGTTGATTGAAAGAGTTTCAACCAATAGCATAACGAATAAGAAGAATCTAGTAGGCAGAAAGATAAAAGTTTCTCTATTCTAAGAAGAAGGGAGAGTAACTTTTATTGTGTTTTATGATAGGTCTTAATGATTAAGAACCATGTCTAAATTGATTCTCTAAGTGAGTCTTAGTGTAATTGCATGTCTAAGAAGAGGAATCGAGAATTGTAGAAATGGTTAAATAAAGAAGTCAATCATACTTCGTTCCAATATCAAGTCTTAGAGTCTAAGATTGTGACTTGAGTGACAAGTCTTAAGAAGGTTTATGGCACTCATCAAATGTGGAGTTTGGAAAAGTTTTCATATTCTTGCACATTTGAAATTGGTAAGTTGTGATGTCTTGGATAAGTCAAAGACCAACTAAGACCAATTGTGTGAAGTGTTAAGCTTGATAAGAAGCTACACTAACTCTTGAATATTTGTTTGTCAAGAAATGTTTCTTGACAAGAGAACCTTATATGTCAAGGAGTCAGTGGGAGTCTTAATGGTCTTGAAAAGGTTCAAGAATAAATCAAGAATAAACCTAATTGATCATCACTAGCGCACGACTTGAGGTTTGTAACCTATCGTGGATGACAATTTTGTTTTTTGCGCCATTCCAGTTAAGTTAGTTATGCTTCTGAGTTCTATGAGTTCTCATTTGTATGCATAAAGGCAAGCACCTTGATCAATGGAAGGTACATTGATATGTAAGGGTGAGTTGCTAAACTACTTGGAAGACATGGTGGGCACTCGTGTTACCATGAGGCAAGAAATCAAGATTGAAAAAGTTCAGTCCATATGTTTTTGGATTTGTCACAAACCTTCGTTTTGGCAAATTCACATGGATAGGAACACATACACCATAAAATCTAAGTGACATAAGGTTTCCCTCCTTCATGAAAATGATTGTGAGGAAATGCTTTCACTAAGAGAGATTTTAAGAAAATAGCAATTGTGAAAATTGTATTCTCAAATTCGATTATGATTACGGCATCCCTCTTCATAGTTCGAATTGTGAGATTTGTCAATTAGTCTGAACATTTGGGACTTAGTTCTGAATTTGTCTAGACACACATATGAGCTTTCTAAGGCAAAGGTGTATGAGTTTAAGAAGCTTAGATAAAGGCTTATCAAAGCATCAAGTATTTAGAAATATGAACTTAAGGAATTCAATAAGCATTGTTTTCTGGAAGTTCATATGTTTTCTAGATATATGTCAAAGCTAGTGGGAGCATAAGTGTTATGCTTGTATTGTAATAATCATCGTGTTAGTGGGAGCATGATTATTATTTCAAGTATTGCGAGTTAGCAATATTAATAATAGAAAACAAATATTAACTTTGCAAAGCTGTAGGGGTTGAAAAGTTGTTTTGCTATAATTAAGGGAGAGAATATTATACTTCGTTTCAATATCTAAAGCTTAGATTGAGAAATTTTAATAAATTTAGTCAAAGGATACATAGTGTGTTCTCAAATTTCGATTATGATTACGGCATCCCTCTTCATAGTTCGAATTGTGAGAACATGACACATAAAATATTATGGCAGAAGATTGATAAAGTATCATATCTTTATGTAAGACATTATGCATCGTGTCCCATACGCTTAGGGTATAGGATCGATTGCAAATGCTATAATATTTGACCATTCTAAAATTTTCCAAATGCCTAGGGCATTAAGAGGCAAAAGGGACTAGAACTGGATTTGACTAAAATAATTAAACAACTATCAAAGGACGATCTAAGGTTCGCCAAGGAATTGTTGTTTGTGAGTAGTTGGAACTATAGTACTGGATGGACTATATTGACATTATTATGAATAGATAAGATTCTATTAAGAATGAGTTGCCGTATGGCAAATATGTAAATGTTTCCATTAATGGGAGTTGGATATTAAGAAATATGTCTAGATTAGAAACTTTTATGCGAGAAGGATGTTCAAAGGAATGTACTTTGAGTGAGAGACATCACATCTATATAATTGTTTTATGACAATTTCTGATAGAGTACTTTGTGATTTCATTGGCCAGGTCTTGGTGACTTTTGTGCTATGACTTTACGAAAGGATCGTTGCATAAAATGTTAGAATCTGACATATTCTAAAAGTGGCAAGAATTTGGTATTCTTACACTAATGATAAGGATTGGGGATTGTGAAATGAGTTTCATTGGAAAAGTTTTTCAATTGATCTATTTCACAGAGTATGGACCATAGGAAACCAAAGTGTGCATGCTTGGAGCATGGGACAATTGTGGTTATAATTCGAGTAATAAGTTGATTTTCTGAAACAGTAAGCAATGAATAATGAGTAATCAATATGGTGTTTAAATAAAAGTGTTTTATTTACGCTCAAAAGTTTTAGGGTCATATAGGATTAAGTATTATCGTTGTGTTTCATTTTGCATGTTTTGACTTCCAGAATAACTGGGTTATTCGAACCTCCACAGTCGGTCATACGTTGGAAGTAGGTATGAAGGAAGACTGTCATGAATCTTTCTGTAGATTGTCTAAGTGTTTAGACATAGCACAAGTTTGCTGCAGAGTTCATGAGTGCTTTGATAAGATTAAAGTATTGGATTAAACCCACGCTTACTGGAATCACTTCATGGTTTTTATCATGAGTAATTGTGAGACGATAACATTGTATATTCTTGAAACCGAGAGTGTGAGTTGTTATTTGTTGGTCGGTTGCGCATTGATAATAAGAAAACGCACCAGTAACTTGGTGTTATAAAACTTATTATTGTGTGTGATTCGATCAGTAAATGCAAGCGAGCATTTGAGTCGAAGTTTATCCATTCCTTTTACCCAAAGTGGGATAAAAGCGATATTTGTGGGCCTCTCGATGATTTAGTGATGACACCCTAAGCGCTTGGCCAAGCCGGGACTAAGTTGATGTGTTCAATTGTAGTCTGTTTTCAGTCGTCATAAATCGGAAGTCGGGAAACAGTATAGAGAGAATGATCAAATTCATGTCTTGTGTCTATACGATATCTTGAGAATGGAGGAATATATAATCCCTTATCTAAAGGACACGCGTATCTGATAAGATCAGAGTTGACAGCGGCTTTTGAAAGCTACGATTGCTGATCAGGTTCTGAAGTTATGCAAAATAGTTATTAGATTTATCCAAGTGGGAGACTGTTGGATTAGTGTCTAAGTCCATAACTATTTTGGTATGTACTTGACCCGATTGTGAGCATGGTCCTTTTCGGTTGCCTTCACCATAGCAATATGTAGGATGAATTAAGAAGAGAAAGGTTTAATTATGATTTATTAATATATTATAAGAATAATATATTAAAGGAGAAATCATATTGGTTAATTAATATTAGTCAAGAATTAATTAAGAATTAATTTTGTGACTAAAAGAGATTAATTAAACTTATGGGACTGGAATTGTAATTATAGGATAATTGCAATTGGGCTATGGATCACCTTGGAATAATAGGTTGGACGAATTCTATGGGGAAGCCCATTAGAAATCGTCCAAGGCATGTTCCAGAAGGGGTCCATGGGCTGCTTAGGGCTTAAGCAGTCAAATTAGGGTTTCCTTGTTGGATAACCCTAATAGCCTAAGTATATAAGGAACCCTTGGGCACCAAAAACGTGGCCAACACTTGGATTAGGGTTTCCAGCCGTTTTTGGTGTCTCCTCTCTCTTCTCTCCTTCATCCAATTGCTTAATGGTGTTTGTGACTCCATTAGAGGTGCAACACTTGAGGCACTAAGCTTTCTGAAGCCAAGGATTGATTGTTATTGCTATATAACAATCAAAGGTTAGATCTGAACCATATTTTATGTTAATATGATTAATTGTATGCTAGATCTAGGGTTTATAGCTTTGGATATTCAATTGCATGTTCATTAGACAAACTAGATCTAAAAGCTATTAGGAATTGCATGTACACCATAGGAATGATGTATTGCTCGAAACCCATCACGGAGAACCTCCAATGGAGTCTGAAGCGCTGTTCTTCGCTGCATAGGTGGCGAATTTCCGAGAAACTCCCGGTAAGACCATCTGTCATCTTTCTCCCCGCTCCTCCGTCCCTTTTCGTGCATGCTTGACGTCAGACGCGTCACCGTTGCTGCCGGTGACCTTCTGACCACCGCTACTGCTTTTCCGGTGACGGCAGCCACCTGTGAGGTGGCTGAATACATGAACGGTCGAGTAGTTAGGCTGTTCACAGCTTGGGATGTGCTATATGCGAGTTATTGGCTGGAAAACCCACCACCACCACCTCAAGGTGGTGGCTGCCGCCACTATCATTGTTTCTGCCGCCACCAGCCACCTTGAGAGGTGGATGTATGTGTGTTATTGTGTGTGGGAGTGGGTATTTTATGGATATGAATTTGAATATGCGATTTTTGAGTCAAGATTCCAAGCCACCACCATTGGAAATGGTGGCTACCGCCGCCTGCCGCCGTGAGCCGCCGTCGACCGCCACTGCCCGAGGTGGCAGTGGGTGGTGCCCGGCCTAGTAGGACCCTAATGGACCTAGAAGCCTAATTTTGGACTTGGTTGGTTCGTTATTGGGCTAAAAACCCTAGTTAGGGTTTAGAAAACCCTAATTGTGAATTTGTTGGATTGGACTTAGTAGGACCCACCTTTGGGCCATTGGGATTGGATTGTGTATTAAGCCCAAATTATTCCATATCATTTATCTATTAGAGTAAAGGACTTAATGGATTAAGTCTTTAATGGGTTAAGTGAGAAACACTTAACCCTAATTGTCATTTTATGTGAAACCCTAATTTCACTTGAACTTTGAGTTGGGTCTTTCTATTGGGCCTTGGTGATTGGGATAATAATGGGCCATCCAAGAATGATTATATGGACTAGAATATTTAGATGGGCTTTAGGTTAAGGCCCATATGAGGGTTTGGGCCCAATTTAGAAAATTGGGCCATAGATGGGCCATAGTTTGGACCTTGATGGTTATATGGTATTGGGCCCTTAGAATGCCAAGAGTTGGACCAAGAATAAATGATTAGGCCTTAAGGCAAGACCATGTAGAGGTTTGGGCCCAATTTGGAAAATTGGGCCATAGTTGGGCCTTGGTCCATTATTAGACTTTTGGGCCTTTGGATTGGGCCTTGGGCTTGAGTCAAGCAAAGTTAGGGGTAAAGTAGTCTTTTACCCCAAGCATGGACTTATGGATATGTGTTAGAGCCCAATTATTAATTGGGTGTTATTTTGATATTGACATATTTGGGAATCTGTCGTCCAGCAGCTAGGGTTTTCGTCTGCAGGACTTCAGCAGTGTGAGGTGAGTCCTCTTCCAGTAGGAACGGGTCTAAGGCACCAAGGCCGGCCCGTATATGTGTGATACGTTAGTAGTTGAGAGTGGGTGGGGCCCATATCTCATTATTATCTGAGTATAGATATCAGTCAGATTATTGGATTGCTATACTTGTTGTCTGTGTGATACTTGTATGTGTTGATAGCAATGTGAGTGTGGGCGGGGCCCGTATCTCTTAGTAGCTAAGTGTGGGCGGGGCCCGTATTTCATAGATAGTTGATATGGTACATATTTATATGTTAGTGATACTTGTTGCCTGTTTAGAGCTTGTATGTATTTTCATGACTAGTGAGTGTGGGCGGGGCCCGTATCTCATAGTAGCTGAGTGTTGGCGGGGCCCGTATCTCACAGTAGCCGAGTGTGGGCGGGGCCCGTATCTCGAAGTAGGTGAGTGTGGGTGGGGCCCGTATCTCAGAGATAGTGGAGTGTGGGCGGGGCCCGTATCTCCTAGTTAGCGGAGTGTGGGCAGGGCCCGTATCTCCATGAGTGTGGGCGGGGCCCGTATCTCCTAGTTGCATGATATATGTGTATGGTATGTGGTAGTTTGGGGAGACTCACTAAGCTTCGTGCTTACGGTTTTTAGTTTGGTTTCAGGTACTCAGTTTTTAAAAGAGGAGCTCGGGAAGATTGCAGTGCACACACCATTTGTTTAGCCTGGGATGTTTATACTCTGATATATTTTGACATGTGACTTTTATAAATGACTTATGATTTTATATGATGAGGATATTTATGATTTTATTAATGGTTCAAAACGAAATTTTTTTGGACTGTATTTTTGGGGATGTTTCAACAATATAAGGGCGTATAACTCAAACTTTTCTTTCGCATCAATGGGTCTAAAGGTGGATGAATAATTGGCCAATATGACTTCTGGAGTTTACACTTTTTGTGCGCACGGAACACTCTATCATAATATCGATCAGTTAATTTCAAGGGATGGAAAATCGAGGTATTTACAGTTGTATTTTTATGATGGTGAAGCTTAAATATCACAGAGATCCTCCTGGAAGAATGTTGATAGAAGAATCATTCAAAAACTAACACGTATTCTTGCTTCGAATCCGCACATTAGAACATTTAAACGTCTTTCTGATCTAGGACCGCTTGATAATTATAGAGTGACTTTGAATGCATCGGTGGAACTTGACCAAAGGGTGTACAATAAGCCGACCACATCTGAGGTGTGAATATTAAGATTTATCTTTATTCATTTTAAAATTAAATGTGTCATATTTATTATTATACATATCATATTAATCACCCTATTGAACTACACCTTTGCATAGGTTGCTGGTATTTGGGTTGAAGGAAATGACAACGTCACTGCATATAAAAGAAGTATTATTGTCTATGGGAGGTCTAACTATAGTATTGAAATTCAACCTCACTTTGGTTGTTATGATCATTTGCCGTATCCTTTATTCTTTCCCAATGGTGAGTCTGGATGGCATCCTAAAATACCAAGATATGGGATCGCCATGGATGAAATTCATAGTGACAATGAAGATAATGATGAAGGTTCAGAAGGTACGCCTTTAACATTCTTTTACATATTTAAAACATGTAACAGATATTGCCTTAAATATATGAATATTAAATTTATATTTTTCACATAAATTATGGTATCACAGAATCTACTTCAAAAAAAGGCAGAAATATTGTAAGTATGCGGGAGTACTATTGTTACAAGTTCCAGATACGGTCGAATGATAATGTGATTTTGATGGGAGGGAGATTGTTCCAGCAGTTTGCAGTAGATACATATATAAAGATTGAGACTACACGTTTGGTTTTTGTTGAAAAGAACCAAACCAAAACTAGAGCCGATTTATACGAGGGCGTTGTTGATTGCTTCAATGCCGGTGAGGCTCAACCAAGTAGGGTTGGACAAAGAGTTGTGTTACCTGCAAGTTTCATTGGAGGTCCACGTAACATGCGACAAAGATTTTTGGATGTCATGGCTTTAGTTCAAGATGATGGGAGGCATGGTATATTTCTTATAATGACGTGCAACCCAAAATGGAAAGAAATCGATGATGAGTTATTGCCTGGACAGTCAGCTCAAGATCGACCATACCTTGTTGCAAGAGTTTTTCATGCAAAGTTAGAGGATCTCAAGGTACAGTTATTCCAGAGACATATAATCGATGTGGTGGGGTCATATGTGTATGTGATAGAGTTTCAAAAGCGTGGATTGCCACATGCACATTTCCTCTTAATAATGACACCTGGATATAAGATGAATAATCCAGACGATTATGACAAACTTGTGTGTGTGGAAATTCCCGACCCAATGAGGTTTCCTGAAATGCATGATCTTGTCAAAAGTCACATGATGCACGGTCCTTGTGGTGGCTTACGAGAAAAAAGTCCATGTATGCAGGGTGTGCCAAAAATATGTCGTTTCAGATATCCTAGCCAATTCAATGAAAAGACATCACAAGGAGAGGACTCATATCCATTATATAGAAGGAGAAATAATGGAATTGAGGTGACTGTAAGATATACAACATTGGATAATAGATGGGTGGCTCCATACAACCCAAAGTTATTAATGATGTTTAATTGTCATATCAACGTTGAGGTTTGTTCGAGTATAAAGTCTGTGAAGTACCTCTTCAAATATGTTTATAAGGGCCATGACAAACAAGTTATCCATATTGATAAAGACCAAGAAAAATATTGTTATTAATGAGATACGAAAGTTTCAAGACGCACGTTATGTATCCCCTCCTGAGGCATTATGGCGTGTTTTTAGCTTTCCTCTTTCAAAAATCCACCCTTGCGTGATGGCCTTGCAAATACATCTCCCGAATCAACAGTTGGTTAGGTTCAAAGACGGTGACAGAATGGAAGACATTGTTGATAGGGAGAAAGGAAAAAATTCAATGTTAACGGCATTTTTCAATAAGAATAAAGAAGATTCCAATGCAAGAAAATATTTGTATAAGGATTTTCCCAAACATTTTACATGGAATCGGAGAAACCATTGTTGGAGGACCAGGGAACATAAATCAATGATTGGTCGACTTGTTTATGCTAATCCAGCTGAAGGAGAGAGATACTACCTACGCTTGATTTTTTGTCATATTACTGGGCCTACCTGCTTTGAAGATTTATACACAGCTAATGGTATATTACACCCTACATTTCGAAAAGCAGCTCTTGAAGAGGTTTAATAGAGACCGATGATAATTTATCACAATGTCTTGTAGAGGCTTCCTTATTTCAGTTTCCCAGCACACTTAGATGGTTATTTGCGACGATGTTGATTTTTTGTGAACCGGGAAATGTTCGCAAGTTATGGGACGACCACTATGATTCTCTTTCTGAAGATTATAGGAAACAATATGGATGTGTCGAACGAGTGCAAAATATGGTCCTCATCGACATTAGAATATTCCTAGAATCTATGAGTAAAAAGCTTAGTGATTACGACCTTCCAAATGTCAGTGCACACATCGATTTACAATCAAGAGGCTATCGTGAGGTGCAAGAAGAATACTCTATAAATGTGGAAAATGAAGACTTACTTGCGCGGGACTCTCTCAATCCAGACCATAAGTTTGCATATAATGAGATAATGAGGCATGTGGATGAAAATATTCTGGGTGTGTTCTTCATAAATGGTCCCTGTGGAACTGGAAAGACATTTTTGTACAAAACTTTGTTGGCCAATATTCGTGTATGTGGTCTTATTGCACTTGCAACTGCCACGTCAGGTGTTGCGGCTAACAACATGCCAGGAGGGAGAACAGCTCATTCACGATTTGGAATTCCCCTCAATCTTGATGTAACACCCGGTTCCTGGTACATATTTAATTCCATGTATTATTGTGTTTTACCCTGGGACTCGGCGAGTTGAAGGCCTAACTCGTTGAGTAGATTTGGCTTTGCGCGCAGATTTTAAGTGACCTACTCGACGAGTCGGGGGATCGACTCGGCGAGTAGGAGCTGTCTGAGTGAAACCCTAAATTTGAGGGTTTGCACCCTATTTAAACAACTTATCTCCTCCCATATCAGCCTTCATCGTCCCTCACACTTCCAGAAGACCTTAAACTGAAACCCTAGCCTTGATTGAGTGCTCTTAAGCCATTTTTGTGCATTATTTGGTGATTGTGAAGCTTGAGAAGAAGAAAGGAGCTTGGGAGTTCCAGTTGAAGCTATAAGATCCAGAGATTGTGTTTCATCTCCAACTCATTTAAGGTAAAAAGCTTCAATCTTGACCTTCCATGTGTTTAATCATCTTTAGGGCTTGGGTTTTGGTATATTTAGGGCATTTCTAAGCCATTTTCGGGTTGTGGGGTGTAATGTGAAGTTATGGCTTCAGATCTTGGACTTTGGAAGGGTCTCATGGCATAAAGGTGCCAACTCTATGACCATGAGAGCCCCATGCATCTTGTAGGTCTCATTTTTGGTCCTTTTGAGCTTAAAGACCCATGCATGGACGTAAAGTTCATGACTTTACGTGTTATATCGACCCTAAGAGGTCAGATTTACCCTTTGGATGAGATGAGCTCAATAGAAATCGAGTTTATGGACATGGACTTAGTGGACTCGGCGAGTCGTTCTTGGGACTCGGCGAGTCGGGAAATGGTTCCCCGACCTTTGCTGTCTTGAGGAGTCTGGTTGAGTCTAGAAAATGACTCAACAAAGATGGACGTGATTATAGACCTGGAAATCATGGGAGTCGACGAGTGTATGAACAAACTCGGCGAGTCAAAGGCAATCTCCCAACCCATGAACATGGACTCGACGAGTTGTTCATACAACTCGGCGAGTCATAGACTAAACACATTCTTGTGAGGGAGACAAACTCGACGAGTTCAAGGGGAACTCGGCGAGTCGGTTGAAGATGGTCCCGATATTATTGTTGAAGAAGGACCCGTCGAGTTGTTGCTAGACTCGACGAGTAGAGTCGGGAGTTGGATCATTTTGGAGGAATAGGGACTCGACGAGTTGGTAGACCAACTCGGCGAGTCAAGTCAACTGGAGGTTGACTTTGACCAGGATTTGGGTTAACCCTTATGAGGGTTATGAGTGCGAATTGATAACTTAGTAGCGTTTGTCGTGTAGGGATTGAGGAATCGAGGAAAGTCGATTTTCACGCCGGAGACAGTTCAGACACTACGCGACATTGAGGTGATTTACCTTCCAGTAGAAGTGGGTCTAAGGCACCAAGGCCAACCCACTAGTAGTTGGTTACAGTTGAGATGGTTGTCTTTGTGATAATTGTCTGGTTTGCTATTACTTGATATGTTATATGTGCCAATATGCTATGTTCTATGTGATAATGGTAGTACGAGGGGAATAGTCCCCCATCGGTCGTTAGGACCGAATGGTAGGTCGGACACCCCAGATATGTCTGACAACATGTTTATGATAGTTTATTATGTGATAGTAAGTATGGGTGAAATAGTCCCCGTGACCGGGTGAGATAGACCGGAGGGCAGGCAGGCACCCCAGAGTGGCCTGACACGGGTAGTCAGCACCCCATAATGGCTTGACACGGGTAGTCAGCACCCCAGAATGGCATGACATGGGTAGGTCGGGCACCCCAGAATTGTCCGGCAGCATGTATGATTGTATAGTATGTGGTATGATGGGGGAACTCACTAAGCTTTGTGCTTACAGTTTCAGTTTTGGTTTCAGGTAACTCTTCATCCAAGGGGAAGGAGCCGGCGGTGTAGCAGCACATCACACACACACACATGGTTTCCGCAATGAGTTTTCTGGGATTGTACTCTGATTTATATTACTGTTCGATGTTTTGATTTTGAGACATGTTCATGATGGTTTATGGATTGATACGATAATGACAATGTTTTCAGTAAATAATTTTATAAATTACTTAATTAGAAACGAAATTTTTGGACTCGAAATTTGGGATGTTACAAGTTGGTATCAGAGCCTTGGTTTGAGGGATTCGGACACACCTTCGGGGGTGTCTGGACTCAAATCGAGGGTTTGAATGATTTTTACAAGAAAATAGTTTTCTAAAATCTGAGTTAAAGAATTTTGAGAAAGAACGAGGTGTGTGATGCGTGCGACCGTCCGAGCTCAAGTAAGTTTTTCCCAAGATACCCCTACTTGTTATGTTATGTTATGTTATATGATTTGATTATGATAACTGCATGCTAGATTAGGGCTAAGGATCTAGGAAGATGCCTTGTATGCCTGTTATATGATTCTAAGAACTGCATGCTAGAATAGAACTAAGGATCTAGGAAGGATGCCTTATATGCTTGTTGTATGAGCTTATTGAGCTGTATGCTAGGGCTGTTAGTCAACAGTATGAAAGCCTAATTAGTTTATGCTTGATTTGGTTACTCAATGAACGAATGCTACTTGCTTTGTGCTATAAGGGTTCTGGCTAGCTTTAACTAACTAGTAGGCGAATATGTAACAGTATTCGCAAGCTAGTTAGGGAAAGGTGGTAGGGACTCCTAGTGCAGCTGATGGCGGAGAGTAGGTCGGAGGGTGTCCTAGGAAAGCCTAGGATGAGATTAGTTGGGAAGTCGTATTAGTAGAAAGGGACTTGGTGAAGTCAAGGCAGTTCTTGAGGAAAGTATGGATAGATGTGGAAGGTAGTATGGGCCCGTACTACTGGAAGCAGAGGATCCGTACTCGAATCAAGGAAGGATGAGATAGAACCGAGAAACTTGGAGAGTGTGTGAGATCTCTCGAGAGTATGTATGACCCTGACATTATTGTGTTTGTTTTCAGTATGGCGATTACGCGACATGGAGCAGGATCAGAGTCAGGCTCGGGTGCGGGATACGAGCAGGTTGATAACGGTTTACGTGAGTTCATCGCGTCTGAGATCACTAGAGGTATCCTTGAGTCGACCCCTATCATTTTCGGGTCGATCAAGGAGGGGATTGTTGAGCTGATGGAGGGTCGCCTCCGAGCATTCAGGAGTGACTTGGCATCCAGCCAGTCGGGTACGCGCACTCTATCCTTCAAGGACTTCCGGGGGAGTGGTGCGCCGGACTTTCACGGGGTGAAGGACCCCATTGCTGCCAGGAGATGGATCACATACATTGAGTCTGCACAGTTGACGAGCTTCTGCCCGGAGGGGTCGAAGGTCCGCTTTGCGGCAGGGTGTTTGAGGGACAGAGCTAGGGATTGGTGGGAGTCAGTCGGTGACTCGCTGGGAGCCCCAGCCATCGAGGCTATGACTTGGTCAGATTTCGTGACCAGGTTCAAGGCTGAGTTTGCGCCAGCTGTGGAGCTTCAACAGCTGACCAGGGAGTTTCTTGACGTGAGACAGACGACCGAGACAGTGGCAGAGATCACTGCCAAGTTCAGGGAGAGGGCCTTGTTGGTGCCTCAGTATGCGGGGCATGAGGAGATGCGGAAGAACCGCTACCATGATATGTTGAGGGCTGATATTCGGGAGCATGTCAGCTATTCAGCTTGCCCGACCCTGGAGTCCATGATTGCCAGGGCGCGAGAGAGGGAGATTGATTTGGAGCACCTCAAGAAGAGGAAGGCAGACATTGAGCAGTTTACGGGGGTTTCAGGGAAGAAACCCAAGGGATCCGACATTAGGTCGAAGGGCCAGCCGGGCCAGAGCCGCTGCAGGAAATGCGGCAGGCCACATGAGGGAGCTTGTAGAGCGGGATCGTCAGGCTGCTACAAGTGTGGCAAGACGGGGCACTTTGGCAGGGATTGTACTGCCCCCGCCCCCACAGTTCAGACATCAGACCTAATTTGCTTCCATTGCAATCAAAGGGGCCATAAAAGGCCAACTGCCCTAGGTTGTCAGCAGCATCAGCAGCAGCGCCGGTGGTGGCGCCGACTCCAGCGACTGAACGAGTTACGGATGGCCGGAAGGTCAAGACAGAGACTCCAGTAGTGCGGAGCCGAGCATTTCAGTTGACAACCGAGGAGGCACGTGCCGCACCCAATGTGGTGACGGGTATGATTTCTTCCCCTAGCTTTTATTTCATGTTGCTTATGATATTGATGTTCCATGTGATATGTCTTGTTTAGGATCGTTCCATGTGAACGGTATCCCGGTTCAGGTGCTGTTTGATTCGGGTGCTACCCGATCATTTGTCTCTCTTGCGCTTAGCAAGAGGTTCCCTGAGTCTTCGGGCATGTTGGATTGCCCTCTAGAGGTCGAGATTGCGGACGACCGGTCATTGCGAGCATCAGAGGTTTTCAAGGATTGTGTTTTGAGGTTGTTCGAGGAGCGCTACCTGGTAGACTTGGTTCCCATACCATTGCGGGGGAACAAGGTTATTATAGGCATGGATTGGTTTAGCCCCAATAGGGCGGTGATTGACTGTGCGCAATAGTTGGTCAGGGTCAGGACCCCAGGTGGGGGAGAGCTGGTGATTCAGGGCGAGAGGCCACAACATGGACTAGCTTTATGTTCAGTAGCGAGAGCTATGCACTATCTCAAGCAGGGGTGTGCAGGGTATGTCGCCTATGTCTTGGATACCCGAGAGGCGGGTAAGGCGACAGTGAGTGATGTGCCAGTGGTGCGAGAGTTCGCGGATGTATTTCCAGAGGAGTTGCCTGGAATACCGTCGGAGAGGCAGGTAGAATTCAGGATCGACCTAGTCCCTGGTGCGGCTCTGATTGCCAAGGCACCGTATCAGTTGGCTCCTCCTGAGATGCAAGATTTGTCTACACAGCTGCAGGAGCTGTTAGACAAGGGATTCATCAGACCGAGCAGTTCACCTTGGGGAGCCCCGATTTTATTTGTAAAGAAGAAGGAGGGGTCGCATCGGATGTGTATAGATTATCGGGAGCTGAATAAGGTAACGGTGAGGAACCGTTACCCACTACCGAGGATTGATGATCTCTTTGACCAGCTTCAGGGTGCATCTTGGTTCTCCAAGATTGATTTGCGTTCCGGTTATCATCAGATGAGGGTCATAGAGGAGGATGTGCAGAAGACTGCTTTTCAGACGCGATATGGTCATTATGAGTTTGTGGTGATGCCTTTTGGGCTCACCAATGCTCCTGCCGCGTTCATGGATCTCATGAACTGCGTGTGTAGGCTGATGTTGGATTGGTCTGTGATAGTTTTTATTGATGACATCTTGGTTTATTCCATGACGCAGGAGCAGCATGAGGAGCATTTGCGGGAGGTTTTGGATACTTTGAGGAGATGAGCTTGTATGCTAAGTTCTCCAAGTGCGAGTTCTGGTTGCGCGAGGTGCAGTTTCTTGGGCACCTTGTCAACCAGAACGGGATTTCGGTTGACCCGGCCAAGGTAGAGGCGGTGATGAGGTGGGAGGTTCCGAGGTCTCCATCTGAGATTTCGGAGCTTTCTGGGACTGGCAGGCTATTATTGGAGATTCATTCAGGACTTCTCCAATATAGTCGTGCCCCTGACCCGGCTGACGAGGAAAGTCGTGGTCTTTTGATGGGGGCCTGAGCAGCAGGCCACATTTGAGACGTTGAGACAGAGATTGTGCGAGGCGCCAATCTTAGCCCTGCCAGAGGGCATGGATGATTTTGTAGTGTATTGCGATGCGTCCATCTCGGGTTTGGGCGCGGTATTGATGTAGAAAGGGCATGTTATCGCTTACGCTTCGAGGCAGTTGAAGCCTCACGAGGCGAACTATCCGACACATGATTTGGAGCTGGGGGCTGTTGTTTTCGCCCTCAAGATTTGGCGCCATTACCTCTATGGGGTTCGTTGTACCATTTACACGGACCACAAGAGCCTGATGTATCTCATGGATCAACCAAATCTGAATATGAGACAACGTCAGTGGCTTGATATGGTAAAGGATTATGATTGCGAGATCCTCTACCACCCGGGGAAGGCCAATGTCGTGGCCGACGCGCTTAGCCGCAAGGCAGCGCCGATCAGGGATATCTGTATGAGGATGACGGTTGTGACTCCGCTGTTGGAGCGGATTCGAGAGGTCCAACAGGAGGCCATGAAGGAGGAACACCATAAGAGTGATCGTATTGTGGGCCAGGTTTCCTCCTTTGATTATGACAACCGTTGATTGTTGACGCTACACCGTAGAGTATGGGTCCCATATCATGGGGGTGTGCGCCAGGTATTGATGGAGGAGGCGCACAAATCCAGGTTTTCTATTCATCCCGGGGCGATGAAGATGTACAGGGATCTTCGTCTTGATTATTGGTGGCCCTGCATGAAGAGGGACGTAGCCTGGTTTTGTTGAGAGATGCCTGACCTGCAAGAAGGTCAATGCCGAGCACCAGAGGCCGCACGACAAGACGTAACCGTTGGACATTCCCCTGTGGAAATGGGAAGATATTACTATGGATTTCATCACAAAGCTTCTCAGGACTTCACGGGGAGTGGATTCGATTTGGGTCATCATGGATCGGTTAACCAATAGTACATTCGAGAGGTAGTAGCTCGACACGGAGTGCCAATCTCAGTGATTTCGGATCGAGACGTGCGGTTTACTTCCATATTCTGGAAGAAGTTTCACGACGAGTTGGGTACTCGTCTGCACTTCAACACTGCTTTTCACCTGCAGACGGATGGTCAGAGTGAGCGCACCATTTAGACTCTGGAGGACATGCTGCGGGCATGTGTTTTAGACTTCGGAGGTAGTTGGGATGCTTACCTTCCTTTGGCTGATATCTCCTATAATAACAGCTATCATGTGAGTATTGACTGTCCTCCTTTCGAGATGTTGTATGGGAGGAAGTGCAGGACCCCGATATGTTGGGGTGAGGTTGGTCATAGGGTCATGGGGAGTATCGAAGTGGTACTCAAGACTACAGAGAGAATCCAGCAGGTTCGGAGCAGGCTTCAGACTGCTCAGAGTCGGCAGAAAAGTTATGCTGACAAGCGTCGATCGGACCTAGAGTTCCAGGTCGGGGATATGGTACTCCTGAAGGTGTCGCCTTGGAAAGGCGTCATCCAATTTATGAAGCGGGGAAAGTTGGGCCCCAGGTACATTGGACCTTTCAGGGTTGTCGCCCGAGTGGGAAATGTGGCGTATAGGCTAGACCTGTCAGCCGAACTCAGTCAGATTCATAGCACCTTTTCACGTCTCTCAGTTACGGAAGTGTCTGGTGGACGATTCAACAGTAATGACTTTGGAGGATATTCAGGTGGATGACATCCTGAATTACATCGAACGACCAGTAGCTATCCTCGACAGGAAGTCGAAGGATCTGAGGAACAAGAGGGTTGAACTGGTAAAGGTGCAATGGCAGCACCGCAAGGGCTCGGAATGGACCTGGGAGCCGGAGAACAAGATGAGGGAGCACTACCCCGAGCTGTTTTCGGATTCAGCAGCAGACTTCGAGGACGAAGTCTAGAATAAGTGGGGGAGATTTGTAACACCCGTTTCCTGGTACGTATTTAATTCCAAGTATTATTGTATTTTACCCTGGGAATCGACGAGTTGAAGGCCTAACTTGTCGAGTAGATTCGGATTTGCGCGCAGATTTTAAGTGACCTACTCGACGAGTCGGGAGACCGACTCGGCGAGTAGGAGCTGTCTGAGTGAAACCCTAAATTTGAGGGTTTGCACCCTATTTAAACAACTTATCTCCTCCCATATCATCCTCCATCGTCCCTCACACTTCCAGAAGACCTTAAACTGAAACCCTTGCCTTGATTGAGTGCTCTTAAGCCATTTTTGTGCATTCTTTGGTGATTGTGAAGCTTGAGAAAAAGAAAGGAGCTTGGGAGTTCCAGTTGAAGCTAGAAGATCCAGAGATTGTGTTTCATCTCCAACTCATTTAAGGTAAAAAGCTTCAATCTTGACCTTCCATGTGTTTAATCATCTTTAGGGCTTGGGTTTTGGTATATTTAGGGCATTTCTAAACCATTTTCGGGTTGTGGGGTGTAATGTGAAGTTATGGCTTCATATCTTGGACTTTGGAAGGGTCTCATGGCATAAAGGTGCCAACTCTATGACCATGAGAGCCCCATGCATCTTGTAGGTCTCATTTTTGGTCATTTTGAGCTTAAAGACCCATGCATGGACGTAAAGTTCATGACTTTACGTGTTATATCGACCCTAAGAGATCAGATCTACCCTTTGGATGAGATGAGCTCAATAGAAATCGAGTTTATGGACATGGACTTAGTGGGCTCGGCGAGTTGTTATTGGGACTCGGCGAGTCGGAAAATGGTTCCCCGACCTTTGATGTCTTGAGGAGTCTGGTTGAGTCTAGAAGAGGACTCAACAAAGATGGACGTGATTATAGACCTGGAAATCATGGGAGTCGACAAGTGTATGAACAAACTCGGCGAGTCTAAGGCAATCTCCCAACCCATGAAGATGGACTCGATAAGTTGTTCATACAACTCGACGAGTTCAAGGGGAACTCGGCGAGTCGGTTGAAGATGGTCCTGATATTATGGTTGAAGAAGGACCCGTCGAGTTATTGCTAGACTCGACGAGTAGAGTCGTGAGTTGGATCATTTTGGAGGAATAGGGACTCGATGAGTTGGTAGACCAACTCGGCGAGTCAAGTTAACTGGAGGTTGACTTTGACCAGGATTTGGGTTGACCCTTATGAGGGTTGTGAGTGCGAATTGGTAACTTAGTAGAGTTGTCGTGTAGGGATTGAGGAATCGAGGAAAGTCGATTTTCACGCCGGGGACAGTTCAGACACTACGCGACATTAAGGTGAGTTACCTTCCAGTAGAAGTGGGTCTAAGGCACCAAGGCCGACCCACTAGTAGTTGGTTACAGTTGAGATGATTGTCTTTGTGATAATTGTCTGGTTTGCTATTACTTGATATGTTCTATGTGCCAGTATGCTATGTTCTATGTGATAGTGGTAGTACGAGGGGAATAGTCCCCCGATCGGTCGTTAGGACCGAAGGGTAGGTCGGACACCCCAGATATGTCTGACAACATGTTTATGATAGTTTATTATGTGATAGTAAGTAGGGGGTGAAATAGTCCCCGTGACCGGGTGAGATAGACCGGAGGGCAGGCAGGCACCCCAAAATGGCCTGACACGGATAGTCAGCACCCTAGAATGGCTTGACACGGGTAGTCAGCACCCCAGATGGGCATGACATGGGTAGGTCGGGCACCCCAGAATTGCCCGACAGCATGTATGATTGTATAGTATGTGGTATGATGGGGAACTCACTAAGCTTTGTGCTTACAGTTTCAGTTTTGGTTTCAGGTACCTCTTCATCCAAGGGGAAGGAGTCGGCGGTGTAGCAGCGCATCACACATACACATGGTTTCCGCAATGAGTTTTATGGGATTGTACTTTGATTTATATTACTGTTCGATGTTTTGATTTTGAGACATGTTCATGATGGTTTATGGATTGATACGATAATGACAATGTTTTCAGTAAACAATTTTATAAATTACTTAATTACAAATGAAATTTTTGGACTCGAAATTTGGGATGTTACACTTGATAATAACTCGATGTGCAAGATCACTAAACAAAGCGGGAAGGCTCAGCTACTTCGCGAGGGTAATCATATGGGATGAAGCAGCAATGGCTAAGAGGCAGGTGGTAGAAGCAGTTGATCGGACAATGCAAGACATCACAGATGAGAAGATCCCTTTCGGTGGAAAGATAATGGTTATGGGAGGTGACTTTAGACAAGTGTTGTCGGTCGTGATACGTGGCACTCGAGCACAAATTGTGGACTCTAGCTTACAAATGTCGCCTCTATGGGCTTCAGTTAAAAGGCTTCGATTAAATATCAACATGAGAGCGGTAAATGACCCATGGTTTTCTGATTCTTTATTACAAGTCGGTGATGGAAAGGAGGAAACATTGGACGAGTCCTTTATTCGTATACCTGATAACATGTCAATTACATACACTGATAAACCTAATTCAGTGGACGCTCTGATTGATGCAATATTTCCTTCTTTGCAATCCAACGGCGCCGATTCAAAATTTATCATTTCGAGGGCGATATTGTCAACTAAAAATGAAAGTGTTGATGAAAACTGGGTGCCCAATAATTCTTTTGCGAAATATTGATCCTTCAAATGGGTTATGTAATGGCACTAGATTGATATGTCGAGCTTTCCAACAAAATGTCATTGATGCAGAGATAGTTGTTGGCCAACATGCTGGAAAACGAGTGTTTTTACCAAGAATTCTTCTATGTCTATCAGACGATGAGATGTTCCCATTCAAACTAAAGAGAAAGCAGTTTCCAATTCAGCTTAGTTTCAATACCAAGGTATTAGTAAAGCCGGAAAAAAACGTTTGATAATGATGGAATCTACACATCAAACGTTGTGTACAAAGAAGTTTTATGTGATTAACAAGGTACAATCAACAACTTATTATTTTACAATTTCTTCAAATATATATCTTAGATGCTCATTTGATGTTTAACGCAGAGCTAGCAGATGAAGCAACATGATTGCAGATTGGTGTAGTTTATATATTGGACATGTTATAAATGTACAAAACTACATGATTGCAGATTGTTGTTATTTATATATTGTAAAATCAAGTATGAACTATTAGATGAAATTCCAAATGTAGACTCAACTTCTATCGTATTGTATGACTATGCACCTAGCAAGAAACTATCCGTTGAAATGAACTATTCGACACAAAATAGTCTACCAAATGGCCTCAATGAATCACGTCTAAAGGAAACTAATCATCACATTAAAACTATCTTCCGAAAGAAACTCTTTGCCGCCCGACGCTTAGCGCGGATATATATATATATATATATATATATATATATATATATATATATATATATATATATATATATATATTGTTGTGATAACACGTAATCTGTGGAAGATGTCAGACCGCAAAACAAGGATACGAGTTTCCTACCTCCAAACCTTGGCCCTTCTTTCTCCCGCTCAAACATTGCTCCTATAATCCAACATCACCAAACGGATGTTGAGTGGGCTCCTCTCCATACTTATCATGCATTGCCTTCTGATACGCTCCTATATTTTACCAAAACAATAAGATTGGTATTATAATGAAGGCTGAGGAAAAAATAAACCAAACTGACGATCTAAAATGGAGAAAGATAACTTACGTATGCCCTTGTTGTAATGAACTTTAGATGTTAGCTCACACTCGACTTCTCTCTAAACACCAACATTGACTTTGATGACATAATCTAAAATAGGGAAAAACATGAGATGACCGTGGCATTTCAAATAAAACAAAAGGTCATCGATGATCTCTTTTCGTACATCCAGTTTATATTCAATGACATGGTAAATTAATAACTATTCATCAAACATCAGTATTTAATTTAACAAAATAACTAATTCCAAACCTTTACATAACAAACCTTAAACATAGCATTTTAATAATTCCACTATTATTTGTTTTAATCATTTTGTAACATCCCAAAAATACTGGTAAAAAAATTATTTTCAAAACACCCAAAATGATACAACCAATTATTCTATAACCAAACATAGTAAAAATATCCTCAACATTAGAGTAAGTCAAATAACAGTGCAAAATACAATCAAGGGGATGTTGTGCGATCACGTCGTGCCCTTCCCTTTGGAACCAAAAGTACCTGAAACATTTAAACCAAAAATCGTAAGCACAAAACTTAGTGAGTTCCCCAAAATACCACATACCATAAATAACATCAGGCCCCACCCAACATACAAACGGGCCCCACCCAACACACAATGCAAGAGTGACAAAGGCAACTAGCATCCTACATAGTACAGTGAGAAGATTCATATCTCAACGTAATCAACATAAATCATCTCACACAACCAATAAGTGGGTACTACACACCACCTATCGAATTACACAAGGCAAACCCTTAGTCTACCTTCTAAAACTAGCATCTACTAAAAGTCAACCCTGGTCAAAAGTCATCTGTCAAAGTCGACGACAGTTGACCTCCACGTCGTGGCTATCCCTTGGGCACGTCGTGGGAACTTTTTGACAAAACAATCACGGTTTCCAATTTCGCCACGTCGTGATACCCAACTCGCCACGTCGTGGGAACGAGCTGAAACAACTTATTTGCTTAAGCTCTTAATCAGTTAAGTCCTTAGCCCATACCTTCCAGAAGGTTTCTAGGGGCTTAAAGGGCTCATAATAATCCCAACTTTATGGACATGCATGCCCCATGCATGTCCTTCCCCAATCTAGGTCAAATTATGAGAAAATGGACCTAAAGTTCAAACATGATTACCAAAACTACAACAAATCCTAGATCTAGAAGATATGATGTCTAAGGGACTATGGAGAGCCATAAAGTTGCAAACTTTATCTCTTCCAACCATCCAAACTCCACTTATGAGTCAAATCATGACACTAAACATATATCTAAGAAGAGGACCACAAAAAGGTGAAAGCTTGAGGACTTACAATGAGTCCATAAGATGCACACAAGGTTGGAGATGAGTTCTTTATTGGATCTATGCACCAAACTCTTTTCTTTTTCCTACAAGAACATCACAATATGCAAAATGAGCTTCAAAAGCTTCAAGGAGGTTATGGTTTGCTCAAGGGTACGTCGTGACAACTAAATAACGGCCCATGCCACGTCGTGACACCCAACTCGTCACGTCGTGGCCACCCAAAAACTCCAAAATTACATTAAAATTGTATACCTTCGGATGTTTCACATTTCTTTTGTAGTTTAGATAATGGTAAATCAATTGATTAAATTATGTTTATTATCTATCATTAACTTAAATTTATTTAATAATCCCTTTTAGCAAACATTGTCAATCTATTTAAATTTAACTAATTTATTATAATTTTGTTGGGCTAAAATTTTGAAATTTTATTAGAATAAAAAATTAAATTTTAGCTTTGAATTAAACTATTATGGATTCTAAAAATTAATAAGGTAATCCATAAGAGTTGAACATTTATAAAAATTATATAATCTAGAAACTTTATATTTCCATTATGAATTTTGAAAACTAAAATTTTATTAATTTAGAAAAGTCAATAAACTATGACACTTCATTTTCATGGATAATAAGTTGATGATATAAAAAAGTAAACTGATTGATATGAAATAGGTAGCAAAAAAGGTTCGAAAAATGAAAAATGATTTTGGTTTGTGGGTAACCTGAGTTGTATTACTCATTGATTTTCCAAAGATTCACAAATTCATGGAAAGCCTGTGGGTAATGCTTTTGGGATTACTTTTCAGCCGTTGCCTTTGGGATTATTTCGAACCAAATACCTTCTTCTTTTTTTCATTTTTTTTCTTCATTTTTTGGGCATTCAACATTTTTTTTCCATTCCATCTTTCACATAACTTAATAAATCAATACATTGGTTTGTTTCGTCAACTTATTTTACACATACATACATACACTTAATAAATCACAGGGACCATTTTCGTAATTCATTTTCTATGTAGGGATAAACGCTCACTTTTTAAAATTTGTTATTTGGAAGGGGCATTTATATAATTTTTTAACATATACACAATTCCTATAAATAAAATTATGCACAAGGACCTATTATGTAAATTACAAGGACCGTTTTTGTAATTTGTTTTGTACGTGGAGACCAAACATGTGAAACCTACAAACTGCAAAGATACGAAAGGTAAGAGATGAAAATATCGGTGTTCAAAATTAAGTGGGTAAAAGTGATATTTTACAAAGTAGGTGATAGAAAATGGCATTCGACAAAGTAAGTGGTAGAAAGTGCGAACGTACGGAAGTTTAGGGATCAAATATGCCAAAATAAGAAAGTTTCGTAGAAGTTTAAAATAAAAAACTTCATGGCTAAAATTTTAGATTATTTATGGCCAAAGTCTAACTAACAAAATTTTAAGGTAAATTTATAAAACTCTAAAACTATGTATTGTATTGTAGAGCAATGTCTCAAATGCCCTATTTTTTTTTCCCAAATCGATGTAGCCATATTGACTTGTAGTCAAATCCTGGAATGTTTAATGGGCTCAAAACCTTAAGAAACAATTGGTGTTGAGAACAAGCACACATCACATGTGTGGTAGCCCAACAAGAAAGATAAGATTTGAGAAACTTGGTTGGTATGATGCCCTATTTTTTTTCCCAAATCGATGTAGCCATATTGACTTGTAGTCAATTCCTGGAATGTTTAATGGGCTCAAAACCTTAAGAAAGAATTGATGTTGAGATCAAGCACACATGTGTTGTGGTAGCCCAACAAGAAAAATAAGATTTGAAGAACTTGGTTGGTATGAGACTTCACCACATGGTCTGCCAAGCCATACCAAGTGATTACATAGATTGTAACAAAATAAAAACCACAGTAATGAAGAATATAATTTAGCCTAAGATTAATTTTTAATACTGGTTTGTTTGGATTGGATACTTCTTTATTGGGTTAACCGGAAATTAACAAAAGGTTCAAAGAAGTTAAAGACATAAATCCATGGGGTTGCAACGTCGTCGTTTCCGATGTTTGTTGTGATGTTATTTCTTGTCATCGCCGTGTCCATGCCGTCCATTCTACAATCTTTGACTTCAGAAGTCAATGGCCGTGCTCATTCCGTCGACCGCCTGAGCCTCTCATATATTCCAACGTCAAGTCGTCAGCACCCATTCACGTTGCCTTCGATAACAAGAAATGGGTTCTCTCCGGGTGTCTGTGTCTTCCCTCGTCGTCATCGCCGCCGTCTTTCTTCTCTTCGTTCTCACCTCCGCCGAAATCCGGTTCACCGAGATTCGATCCGATTCAAACATCAACATTCCGATAGACGAATTCGGATTCACTCACTTCGGTCGTCTCCACCTCAACTTGTCTCAAATTTCATTCACTCCTCCAGAACCCGATCTTTCCAGAATTGGATTCTTCTTGTGTACTCGTGACTCATGGATCCATGTCGTCGAACAACTCCAATCGGAGAAAATCCGTTGCCCTCTCGATTCCCCCGCCGTCAAACCCGTCTTTACCTTCAACCACCTCAAACCCACCACCACAACGCCTTCCTACGATGCCGTTTTCAACGTCACCGATACCAATCAATTCACACTCGTTTTTGCCAATTGCGCCGGCGGCATCAAAGTTTCCGTCAACGTCCTCTCCGTCATGTACAATCTAAGCCCCCAAAACAACCGCCGCGATTACTTATCCGCCGGTAAATCAAATCTCCCTTCAATCTATTTCTTGTTTTTCTTGATTTATGCGTCTCTTTCCGGTATATGGATCTACACGCTGCACCACAGGAAGTCATCAGCTTATCGAATCCATTACTTTATGTTAGCCGTGTTGCTTTTAAAAGCCCTAAATCTCTTATGCGAAACCGAGGATAAATCCTACATTAAAAGATCAGGCACACCTCATGGTTGGGATGTTCTGTTCTACATCTTTAGTTTCTTAAAGGGTATCACACTCTTCACTCTGATTGTTCTCATCGGCACTGGTTGGTCTTTCTTGAAACCTTACCTACAAGACAAAGAAAAGAATGTGTTGATGATCGTCATCCCCTTGCAAGTCGTCTCCAATTTGGCTCAAGTGGTGATTGATGAAACGGGTCCATTCGGACAGGATTTATCTACATGGAGACAAATCTTCTTGTTAGTAGACATAATCTGTTGTTGTGCTGTTTTATTCCCGATTATTTGGTCGATCAAGAATCTGCGAGAGGCTGCTATGACTGATGGAAAGGCGGCTGTGAATTTGATGAAATTAACATTGTTTAGGCAGTACTATGTTGTTGTCATATGCTACGTTTACTTCACAAGGGTGGCGGTTTATTTTTTGGAGATGATTACTTCGTATCAGTATGCTTGGACAAGTGTTTTCTTAGCTGAATTGGCTACACTTGCTTTCTATGTGTTTACTGGATACAACTTTAGACCCAAGACGCACAATCCTTACTTTGCCATTGATGATGAAGAGGAAGAAGCTGCTGTTGAGGCTTTGAAGCTTGAAGATGAGTTTGAGTTATGAGGTTGGTTGTAACTTGTAAAGGCTTGAAGATGGTAGTCAACAGGTCTAAAACTATAAAAGTAGGAAATTTGAGATGCTGTTCTTGTAGCAATTACTTGTAAGAATCGTCAATATATAGTGATTATGTGCAACAAAAGTTTCATAAAGAATTTGGTTTGAGTTTATCTTATAACTAGCGATGGTGGGGCAAATCTCTTGCTTTTGTGAATGATGACAGTTTTGCTACTTGATTGGTGAAATGAGGTTTGAATATATTGCTTAATTACACAGTGTATTATTAAAGAAACCTTGGTCTTGAAGTAAGTACTAGTAGCTAGCGTAGATCGTGGTTTCAAAACTGTTGTCGCATTCGTAATGTATATTCTCAAGTTGCATTAAAGGTTTAGATTACAAGTTTAATATATAGGCTCTAAGAGATAAAGATAAACACACAAAAAGTGATGGAGATAGCACAAAAGAAAATCCTAATCCTACATAAACACTTTACACCCTCCTGAAACTCAAGATGGAATGTGAAAAGCACAAAGAAGTGATGGAGATGGCACGAAAGAAAATCCTAATCCTTACACAAACACTTACACCCTCGTCAAACTCAAGATGGAATGTGATAAGCAAATTTGAGTAGGGAGAAAAAGAGAGTACCATGGATAAACTAGCTAAAAGTGGAAAACATCCGTCGAATTTTACAACTTCTCAAGAAGTTTTCAAATTTTGTGATTTTTGGATAACGGAGAGATATTGGTTATTTTAGTTTCATCAAGGCACCTAGTATAACCGGGATTAACTCAAGAAAAGTTGAGTTTCATTTTAGCTATGATACGAGCTTGGAGGTGCAGAGTGCACACATAGACAAGTTAACATGATCTCGGGAACACAGGTTCAGGGCAACGACTATGATGGGTTCCAATGGGCAACGGGCGCGGTCAAGGTGGGTCAGCACCCTATCTCGAAATAATATCTATATGCAATGGATATATTTGTTTGTTATTTTCCCGCCAAAATGTCAAGCTTTTGTTGGTAACAATAGGTGCGACTTTCCGTTATCAAACATAGACAAGCTATGATACTTTCCCGTCGAATAACCGAATTTAACTACCATCTTTGTATATATGCATGAATTCGGTTTGACAATCAAACACTTTTTAGCTATTACATTTTCTGCAAGATTTTTCTCAAAGATCATCAAACAAAAAGCAGGATATTATGTGATTTTACTCTTTGGATTTTGGCTTGAATCGATATTACATTTTCTTGGATTATTTCAAATCAGATTTTCTGGTCGTTATTTTCTATAATATTGTAATAAAAAAAAGATTGTGTGCAATATAATGAATTATTGAAAAATTTACCAATTGCAGAGGGTTAAAAAGGTAATAGAAAAAATATAAAGAATAATTAGATTAAGTCATAATTACATAAATGCATGATTGTCAAAATCGCGATCATGATCGTAAGATACTAGGTATGAAAGACGATCCGGATCGTAAACGGATCGTATTTGAGATAGGATCGCAGGTAGACTCGTAAGATCTTAGGATCGAGATCCGATCCTACCTTCCCTTAATTTTTTTATTTTTTTGCAAATGATTTTTATTTTTTACCATTTTATGTCTTTTATCTTTTACCAATTTACCATTTATCATTTTTTGTTAGTGACTTATGACTGATATTTTTAAGTTTTTATAACTTTTAAACAAAAAATTAAATGTTTGAAATACTTTTCATGATTAAAAATTAAAATTATATTTTATTTTGTAGGATTTTAGAATCCCGATCCCGATCTTGCAAATGCAATAACGATCCTACAATCCAACAATGCATAAATAGACAAAAAGTAAGAATCTAATAAAATAAAGAGACCTTGTAATTTTGTCATAAATCAATTTAAAGGCGACACAAGACACCAATTTCTAGAACGCCCGGGAATTTCCTATCCTCCAGGTCATTCACGAATTCGCCATAACCTTCTGCGTGTGTATATATAAACACCTTCAACCTCATGCTTCGATTATCAAACCACGGATAAAGAATCATCATCATTCATCAATATTACCAATAACTAATGGCTTGCACAACAAGCGGGATCTCTTCTTCCCCTCTACTCTCAAACAACATCTCCAAGCCTTCAACCAAATCGGTCAGACCTCCTTGCTGTGCCTTCTTTCCGCCTTCACGAACCCGCAGCAGACTCCCCGTCGTCAGAGCTCAGGCAGAAAAAGATACCTCCGTCGATGTTCAAGTCAGTAGCAACCAAGGCAAAGCTTCTGCTAATGGTTCCGTAGAACGCCGCCCCTCATCCACCACCATATCCCCTTTTGGTAAGTCAATAGTCAAAACGCAATCATCCAAATCTAAACATTTCTGTTTTTTCCAAACGTAAATTAAAAAACGATCTTATTATGGTGTTGCAGGGTTGTTGGATCCATTATCTCCGATGAGAACAATGCGGCAAATGCTGGACACGATGGACAGGATATTTGAAGACTCGATGGCGTTCCCAACGAGGACTGGTACGGCTTGGAACATTCGTTCTCCATGGGACATACAGGATGCTGAGAATGAAATCAAGATGAGATTTGACGTTCCGGGACTCTCCAAGGAAGATCTGAAGGTGTATGTTGAGGATGACATGCTTGTTATCAAGGGAGAACATAAGCAGGATGATCAGAATGAAGGAGGCGACAAGAGTTCCTGGACTAGACAGAATTACAGCTCCTATCAAACTCGCATTGATCTGCCGGATAACTGTGAGAAAGAGAAGATCAAAGCTGATTTGAAAAATGGTGTTCTCTTGATCTCCATTCCGAAGAAGACAGTTGAGCGAAAGGTGATTGATGTGGAAATCCAGTGAATGTAGTATATCAGTATATCATGCAGTTCAATTCACAGTGTGTGTATGTATATATGGAACCTTACTTTTTCTAGTTTTTGGCTATAAATAAGAGGCTATAGGCTATAGTTGGTGACATTTTACATTATTTTACCTGTCTTTAATCTTTCTTTAATTTCTAGCTAATTGCTCTCGTTTAATTTAATTTATTCCGCTGTAAATCTCATCAAATTTTATAAGTTGATTTTAAGTCAAATGTCATACTAGCCCATCGAGTATGTTTTAAAAGGTCATCTAATTTTTTTTTCCTTTTTTTGTGCATTAAGGAAAAAATATATGTCTTGACCATTGTTTGCTCATCAACTGTGTCTCCATTAAAATATCCTCACCATATCTACCCTTCTTATCAGCTCAACTAGTTATTTTCATTTTCAGATCAATCGAACCAAAAAACTTGATGATTGATTACTGATTTGTATGTATATGACTATGTACATTGAAAAACAAGAACAAATCGAAGAAGACGAAGGGGAAAAGAGAAAGCGAAACTATCTATGAGCTTGCCTTGATGATTAGAGTCTTTCACAGAAGCTTATTTTGAAAGGATGCGAGCCTTTGTCACGAAGAAGATGCTTCGTGAAAACAATCCCCAAGGTTGGTCTTCACCCTTTTCCGCTTTCACTTTGGAGAAATATTAGCGAAAAGATTTACAGTCGGAGTGGTTTAGGTTGCAAGAATCTCATATGTTTAAATAAGAAGATACTAAATCACAATTGTGTTGAATGTTTTAATCTTGCCAATGGAAACGAGAACAAAGATTTGTAAAATCAAGAGGTAAAATCGATTTCTTGATTGACGATGTTTTAGCATTATGAAGCGGTGTAATTAGAATCAGATTTGATATCAGCGATGGATCTGGTACTTTTGCCACTAGAATGGCAGAGAAAAACATCACAGTTGTCACTGCAACTCTCAACATCGATGCCCCTTTCAACGAATTCATAGTTGCAAGAGGGGTTTTTCTTTTGTATATAAGTTTAGATCACATATTCCTATTTTATGAAAATGTTTTTTACTTGATTCATGTCGGAAATGGTTTAGACATTGGTGAACGATCTCAAAAGCTTGAATTCTTGATGTTTGACATTGATCAAATCATTAGGGGTGGTGGGTTGTTTGGTTGAGTAAATTTTTTCGTTCTAATGATGAAAAGAGAAGAATTTAATCCGATTGATTGAAAGATTTGGGTATAAGAAACCGAAATGATGCTACGATGAGATTAAAACTGTTATAGTGGGTTAAGCGACTTTTTTAACAAAAAAAAGTTGGGTGATCTTTTAAAACAAAATAAAATTTCATTCATATCCTGTAACTCCAAATGGAATCTTATGAACAAAGTCGTCACACAATGGAATGAAATTTACACAAACCTTGAGAAGTAATGGGCTAGCGGAGAAAGTGAAACGAATTTGTTGAAAAAAGCACACGCTACGTTCCAAGATGATATGCAAAAGTCTTTTAAGCTTATTCATGTGAAGAAGCGTTAGGTGGAGAGAACTTGCAACACATGAAGAAATTACAAATCCGTCAAAAAGAAGTCGGACATCTTCATATTCGAGCTCGCAACAAGTCTCATCGGATGGTCACGTAGGCATTAATCTTAACGATGATGACGACGACATTGAAGAAATACGCCCGACTCCTCCTAAAATGGGAAGGGACAAAACAAAAGCTCGAGCAACAGGAAAAGGGAAAGCGACTTCTTCAAATTCTTCAGTCGGATGCGAGCGGTCAGCCAGATTGAAAGAAATGATAACACAAATGACCCAATTGAATTCAACTTTGGAGAGGCATATGGCTGAAACCGTCCGACTCATGGAGTATACGTTGTTAATGCAATACGTGAAGCATCTCGACCCCGAAGACCAAAAAGCGGCAAGAATTATGAATGCATCGATTTGGGAAAAATATAATCTGAAACGCAACTGAAAATTCGATGCTTTGTTTTTTTTTCTAGGTTTTTAAATTTTAACGTCATGTTTTATTTTTAATTTTTAGGTTTTCAATGTAATTTTAATTTTCATGTTTTTTTTTTTAATTTTTAGGATTTTTAAATTGTAATTTTTAAGTTTATGTTATTTTAATTTTAGTATGGTTTTAAAAAAAAATTAATCTTTTTCTAAAATGAAATTAAAAAAAACTCATAGGTACGACACCACACTTCGTAGGTAAAAAATGTGAAAATTGTAAAAGTCTACGTGGCGCCGATGTGGCATCTTTTTACCATTGGTAAAAAGAGCATGACACCCTTTAGCCTAAAGTCGTTGAGTGGGAATTTGGATAATCTTAGTATTTTTAATTTTAATAAGATGATACAAGTTAACGTGTGCACACATGAGGCTAATCTTAGAGTGATCGGAGTGGGCAACGGGGAGGGACGTTATGCCAATGTGGCATCCAAATAACGGCGTCATAACGGGAGGAACACCCCCTAGCCATTATTTGGTGTTATGTTAGCGGATGTTATCGTGAACATGGGAGGAAACGCCGAATTTGCATCGATTTTTTCTTCAAACGGTCACAATTTCGACCATTTAAAAACGGTCACCGACGAATAAAAAAAAATTAAGTTTTATATATACTATAAATACACATAATTTATATCAATTTTACCTACAAAATACATCAATTTCTCTCAATTACATATTTCTTTCAATAACTCACAACCAAAATATGGATTGTTTTGATCCAGCCCATCCGTACTACGATGATAACAATGAAGACGATATGTTCGTGAGTATGATGTACCGGTATTATACATACATGCTACTACAGCCAGATCCACTACTCACGCAACGTGCGGTGTTAATAGAGATCGTGAGGAAGGGCATAGACGACTAGTTAACGATTACTTTGCGGATAATTGTATCTATGAGCCAAGCGATTTCAAAAGAAGGTTTCGTTTGCGAAAAAATGTGTTTGAACGGATAGCCAACGCTATGGAAACAATGTATCGTTTGTTTCAGCTTTTCTAATTTATAAATATCACTTTTAGATAAAATAAATACAATTTTTACATGTAAATATATATTTAGGTATGAATTTTTCCAATTGAGATATGATGCTAGAGGTAAACGATGATTCACAGGGTTGCAGAAATGTGTTACTGCAATTAAACTTATGGTAATGGGGGAGTCGCCCAATTCTGTTGACGATTATATGAGAATGTCTGAGAGGACCGCACGAGAAAGTTTGTATTTATATGCTAGAGGTGTTGTCGAAACCTTCGATGACCAATACTTGCGCAAACCTTCGTTACATGATATGCAACAATTATATGCGGCGCATGAAGAAAGACATGGTTTTCCGGGTATGCTTGGGAGCATTGATTGCACACACTGGAACTGGAGAAATTGACTCGTGGTGTGGAAAGGCCAGTATTCGAGCGGTCATCATGGAGCGCCTTCGTTGGTATTAGAGGCTATTGTTTCACAAGATTCTCAGATTTGGCATGCTTATTTCGAGTTTGCGGGTTCCAACAATGACGTCAACGTTCTCGATCAATCACCAATATTTGACGATCTTTTGTCAGGAAAAGCATCGGATGCTCCTTTAACAGTGAATGAAAATGAATATAAGTTTGTGTATTACTTTACAGATGGAATATATCTACCATATTCGACGTTTGTGAAGGCGTTTCGACACCCAATAGACTCATGAGACAAATATTTCAAGAGACGACAAGAAGGAGCACGTAAGGACGTTGAACGTGCTTTTGGGGTTTCGAAATCAAAATGACACATAGTTGAACATGCGGCGAGACCTTATGAGTTAGATACTCTACGAGATATCATGTATGCATGTATCATAATGCATAGCATGGTTGTCGAAGATAAAGGACGCAATATTGCAGCGTATTCGCCTCGGAACCTAGACACGTGCAATTTTAACCAGGGACATCGAAATATTTACATAGAGTGATTGATATTCAAGACCAACGAAAACACAAGCAACTCCGTGAAGACTTGGCGGATTACATTTATGTTGGTCACGAAGATGAATAGTTTAGGTCAAAAAATGTAGGTTTTATCATCATTTTTTTTTTGTTTTTTAGGTTTTCAAATGTTTTTGTCTTTTGTTGTAATTTTTTTTAATGTTGTTTTTAATTTAAGATTTATTAAAATTTTATTTTTACTTTTGAAATGTTGTTTTTAATTTATGATTTAATTTATATGATAAATATAATTATTATTATATAAATAAGAAAAATTCAAAATACAGAAAAGAAAAACATCAAAAAAAATTAAAAAATAAAATAGAAAATAAATGGTGTTATCACATGTTATTAGACTAGACAGAGCCGGTGCGGGAAGGAGGGGCGGGGCCTTTCCCGCTCCGATGAACACCGCATCGGGGGTGTGGGAAGCGATGCGTGGGGAGGAGGAGGGGGTGGGTTTGCCGCGTTCTCACTCCTACTCCGATCGGTGTTTAATTTTTTTTTCCAACGGTTATATATATATATATATATATATATATATATATATTTTTTTTTTTTCTATTCCCCCAATATAAATACCATGACACCCAACATTTTTTTAACCCATACCTTCTTACTCTCTCCAAAAAATATTAATCAAAATGTCATCATCTTCATCATCCGATTCGACGGCTCAAGAGGAGGCCAAGCTTATCGGTTCCGTCATGGCAAAAACGGTTGCATACTTTCAAAACCGACTAGGCGAAACATCACGTGCACGATCTAAACCAAGAAACCCGCCGTTGCGTAGAAATCGCGAAGCCGGACACGATCGTCTTATAGAAGACTACTTTGCAGATGACGCCATTTATGCTGTAAAGTTTCGACGTCGGTTCCGGATGAGGAATGAACTATTCTTACGTATTGTTGGCGATTTGGAAGGCCATTTTCCATATTTCCAATGGAAAATGGATGCGAGACGGATAAAAGGTTTCTCTCCAATTCAAAAATACAAGGCTGCAATTCGTCGGTTAGCATACAGAATGAGCGCAGACAAATGGGACGAGTATTTGAGGATGTCAGAGCGTACCGTGCAGGAGTGTGTGTACAAGTTCTGTAAAGCGATCTGTTTGGTTTATGGGCAATGATATTTGCGTAAACCAACTATGAACGATATCCACCAATTGTAGACGGTGCATGAAGGCAAACATGGACTCCCTCGAATGCTAGGTAGTATCGATTGCATGCATTGGAGTTGGTCATTATGCCCCAACGCATGGCGTGGTCAGTACATGAGAGGCAACTACAAAGAGCCAATGATAATTCTAGAGGCTATCGCATCACATGATCTTTGGATATGACATGCATTTTTTGGTCCAGCTGATGCAAACAATGACATCACTGTGCTAGACCAGTCGCCGGTATTCAACGATATATACCTTGGAAAGTCGCACGATGTACATTTTCAAGCAAATGGGTTAGCATATAAGCGTGGGTACTATCTTACTGACGGTATATATCCTCCATTGTCTGTTTTTGTGAAATCGTTTACATTTCCTAACGACCCGAAAAGGAAAAAGTTTAAAGAGGCGCAAGAGTCAGCTAGGAAGATTGTGTAGCAAACATTTGGTGTACTTAAGAGACGTTGGCAAGTACTAGCAGTCGAGGCAAGGTCATATGAAGTGAGAAGGTTAAAGCACGTAATGTATGCATGTATCATATTGCATAATATGATTCTTGAAGACGAAGGAAGAACGATATGTCAGTACAACGAAAATGAAGTTTTGCCAAATGTCGAAGGAGTAACCATTGGTACACAAGAGTATAAGGCAAATAGAAGAGAAGTACACAATCACGACATTCATCACCCCCTTCGTGCTGATTTGGTGGACCACGTTTATAGGGCTCATATTCAGGCGCCGATAGAGTATTATCACGATGATTTGTTTGACGAATCAGACGAGGATTCTGATATGTTCGTCGAGAGCGAAGATTACGATAACGAGAGTGACGTTTAGGAGAATGATGATTTGACAACCCGTAACTTCTATCAAGGATAAACTCGACTTCGTCACATTTTATCAATGTTAAGGGTCCGTTTAAGTGTTCTAAGCTTGCATTTGACCAAGGTTGAGTTTAGGAATGAGTCAGCACGTCCCATAGTGAGAAAACCGGGCCATACACCCTCTTGGAAGGTGTGTACGGCCGCACAAATGAGTGTACGGTCGCACACATGAGTGTACGGCCGCACACCCATCCTCTAGCCGCACACTCATCCCTATTTATATAGGGTGACCCCTTCACTCATTCCTTTCATTTGGCTGCACTCTACTTTCTCTCTCTAAAAACTTCATCCAAGAACACTCTAAAGGCCTCAAGAACGTGAATTTATCCATCATTCAGCTTGTTATAGTGGTAAGACACCTTGATCTAAGCTTAAAACTCATCATGTTCTTCGTGTTCTTCGTCACTTGAAGGTGTACGGCCGCACACCTTCATAAGGTGGCCATACACACCTCAAAGACTCTCCAAGGTGAAGAGTTTGGCCTTCATTTGCTAGTTGGACTTGGCATTGGCCTTGAAACACCCGAAAATCGACATTTTGAGCATGAATGAAGAGTGTACGGCCGCACACCCCTATGTACGGCCGCACACTCCCATGTACGACCACACACGCCCTCTATACGGCCGCACACTCCTGTGTGCAACCGCACACACATGCTGACCGCACACCCTGGTCGCACACACACTCTTTTGGCCGTACACCTCCCTCGTTTGATCATATAGGGTCCTGACAAACATTTCCAAGTCTTTAGGGTGGTTTCCCGTCATGTTTAGTCATGAAACACCCAAAATTCTAACACACATATGTGTTATCACATGTTAATAGGATCCACTTGCGTACGAAACACCGGTTGACACCCAGCATTCGTAACCGATCATACACCCAGATCCTACGTCAAACTGTGAGTTCATACCCCTACGCTTTTCAGAGTTTTTCATGTTTTCAGGGGGGAATACAAGCAAAAGTACAAGGAAACTTGTACTCAAAATATATTATTTTGTTTAAGATAATTATACTTTCAGCATGTTTTTAACACGAAAAACAGTTTTAACAACCGATTAAGAAATCAACTCGTATAAACAATTTTCAAAACTAGAACAATGAACTTGTGAATCATGTAGTAAAATGTATTATTTTATAAAGGATTCATGCAAATCATAAACATGATTTTCAGTATTATTACTTGTAAATTTGTTAGTCTAAGTTGGAGACACGTCCTTGGTGACACTTCCAAGAAATCAGAGTGTAGGACTAGCACTTATGACCAGAATCTCTTGTAGGGAGAGCGTGACTGTTGTGTATAGATCTATACGGGACTGACTATCCCGCACCTCGCTGCTAGCTACAGTGGGACCGGCAGGTCTACGGGTGACAAAGTCATAAAGGATATTGGCCCCCATACGTGCCATATCAAGTTAATGCATGGTTATAAAACTCACAATCTAGATAGCAGAGATTTACTTTTGTAATAATGAATCAAGTGAACTAACCTCAAAGTAATAACCGATAGATTACTGGAGGGTATTAATAATAATATCTTCAGGACTTAGTTCATCACGGTTTTCTTTTATTTAGTTTTTAAGACTAATATACCTCTCTGGGTGTAACCAGGGTTTTTAAAAGAACACTGCTTTTATCGACACGCGTATGGTAGATACTTGCAAACCTCAGTTTTAAAACGGATAATCAACCATCAACCTTTAGGGAAAATATAGGATTTTCCCGGGATAAACCGGCTATTCAAAACGGATTGTTCATCATGTAACCAACGGATATTCATATTCCTTCCACGACACCTTGAATTGTTCATACATTGTATGAATCCGGAAGTCATGGAAGGGATGGGTTTTCAAACACGCTTTTCATAAGAAAATATAGGATTTTCTTGAGGAACACTTTTCAAAAGGATTTCAAGAAACATTTTCCACCAAAACCAAATGCTTATGAACTCACCAGCTTTATGCTGATATTCTTTCAAAACTGCTTGTATTCTCAGGGAATCAGTAGACAAGTACTTCTTGGATTAGAGGAGCCGGAGCAATAAGATTCATGTTTTTTATATTTTACATACTTTTGAAGTATTTAAAACAAGTTTCAAACCGATGTAAACACTTTTCATATTTGTATTCAGTGTTTGGTTGTGTTTACTATGCTTGCTATACAAATGTTGTGATACTACGCATGACGTCCTCCACCCCGGAACGTTTCCGCCATCACGGTTTCGGGGTGTGACAGATTGGTATCAGAGCCAGGTTTATAGTGAACTAAGTATACCGAACCTTACATGGTATACAACTATAAACATTAAGGGGCCTAAGTGCTCTAAACTAAAAGTATACTTTAAAAAATATAAGTATTTTTATAGCAAAGTATACAAGTATACCCGAGTACCAGAATCCGTGTCATAAGTAGAACAAAATAAAAGTATTTGGATGTTGGGCATCGCGGTTAAACCTGGGCAGTTATGTAATCATGTCTAGGATCAATATAGCCTGATCAACTATATTCATTCGAGACATGACCAACATGTGCTTGGGAGTGACTATGGTGTTACAGCAAGTCTAAAACTTACCTAGATACTAGAGGAGTTCTAGAGCCAAACATAAGGATTAAAATACTATAGGAGTATTTTAGGATGCTATAACGACTAAGCCGAAAACTTACCCAAGGATCTATCCTTCAAGAATCAATCATGTAGCTATAATACATTGGAAGTATTATTAGATTCGATGTCTATTAACTATTCATTACCATCACCTCGCGTAGATAGCATGGCTGGATTCCATCTCCCTGGCGACCCGTAATTTCCCAACCAAGGAGATGGCGAATGAATCGAAACAGAGCCAGAAGGAAACCCTGAAATCCCCTTCGACGATGGCATTGCCGAACCATTTCCTGAAGAGACTGACTCGGAACCCGAAGTCGAGAACCTACCCCAAGTGACCCCAATAATCCTAACCCTCAAGTTGGATTCCAAGGTCCAACGCCCATGTGGGTCGGGGACTTGAATAGGTGGAGCCATGAGCAAGGCCAACCCCTCCCATACAACGGTAACCGCAACTTCTACAATCTGGATGGAGGAGGTCCTGCAGACAGGGCCATTCCAATCCTGAGACGCCGAGTGACTTGCAATATGGAGCTAGGTGTGGCAACCCTTCAGCGAACTATGGAACTTGAGGCAAACTCGGATGCCAACACAAACCACATTCGTAATCTTGAAGTTGCTCACGGGAGAACTATGAGGGACAACGAAGCACTGTAGCGAGAGTTAGCTACAACCCGAGCCAAGGTCGTAGAGCTCCGAGCACGCCAATCAGTATACGAGAGCCGCCTGCTTGACATGGAGCGCCAGCTGGCTAACTTAAGGTTCCGCCCGAGGAGTGCCCGTCGCCAGTAGGAAATATTTTACTTGTCCGTCCTCTTGGTTTAAAGAATAGCTTTCCTATTTATGTTCTAAGTAGCTCCTTTCTCTGTAGACATTCTTGTCTTGCAGTATTCACTAGTTCTTTATGTTGTCAAATTGTTCCTCTATTGGTATGTTGTAGACCTACTCCTAGGTCAAAATTTCCAAACTCTGTGTAATCTTAATATCGACAATGGTGGCAACTATTATATTTTAGTCAAAGATTATCATTGTCAAAAGTATACCTTGGAGCGGTAGCATTCAAATTGAACAACTTTATCAAGGTCCCATCACTGTTTTGTCCTCAAAACATGAATCATAAGATGTACTTAGACAATTATTCCTTTTCCCCATCAATTTCATATCAGTCTCCATGAAAAGCTTCAATGTCCTAATCGGCATAGGACGGATGAGTCTCCCATCGTGCCGATGTCCTTTGCTTCGAGAAAGCGATTCGCCTCAATCTTCCTTCTGACGGAGTCCCCACTGGTTTCAGTGATAAGTCTGTTCGAACCTTAGTATCATTTCATGCGTCGAAGCCTAGGAGCATCTACGGAAGGAATGTTATGCATTTCTGGCTCATGTTGTCAATGAGACGCAAGAAGTTAAAGACCTCGAGAGCATCTTCGAAGTCTGCAACTTTCCCGATGTCTTCCCCAAAGACATTCCAGGGATTTCTTCCGAGTGCCAAGTTGAATCCTGTATCGACTTGATCCTCTGAACTACCCTTATAGCCAAATCTCCATATTGTCAAGAGCCGACGAAAATGTGAGAGTTACTCAGCCAGCCCAAGGAGCTGAGCAACCAGGAGTTCGTAAACTTATTTTATATGAACTCTGTTGTGTTCAGATCTTTTCTATTCTTGCTAAGACCACATCATGGGGATGTGGGTCGAATCAATGAGAGTCAGATAAGCAAAACGGGAAACCTCAAGGCATAGATAAGCATTTAGTATACATCCAGAGGCAACCATTATTGCTCACAAGCTTCTTTTCTTGACATGTAGCAGATCATGCCTCCAAAGAAACGTAACCGACCCACCGGTAAGACCCCAATCCTTCAGATGGATTCAGCTACGTTCCAAGTTACTGTCACAAGAGCCGTAGCAGCCGCCCTGGCTGTTCTTAATGCTAACAACACAAATGTGGGTGGATGTGTTAATGGCAGTCCAAACCTTGGTGTTAACCAACCTCAACAACAAGTGCCTACTGGAAAGGACACCCTTGATCCCCAACCTAACATCCCGAAGCGAAAGTTCGAAGGAAGTTGTTCAACCCAAGGACATACTGAAAGGCAACGAATTGGGACAGTCAATACCCCAGTCAGCCCCTTTGTTTCAACCCCAACCGTATCTTACTTCGGAAACCTCCCGCACTGCAGCAAATGCAACTACCATCATTATGGAGTCTGTCGAGTGCTGCATTGCACCAGATGCAACAGGAAGGGGCACACCTCCAGCAGATGTAGGACCCTAGTCGAGTTCGTCACTCTGAATGCCAATGTTGGGGCTAGCCCAACCTGTTACCTCTGTGGTAGTGTAGGACATTTCAAAAGAAATTGTCCAAGGGCTAAGAATGGCAAGGAAGCTCACTTCGCGAAGACCCCGACTCAACACATTTCTCCTATTACCGATGCTAACACAATTCAAGTGTGTTGTGCATGTGGTGAAATGGGATATTTCAAAAGGGACTGCCCAACAGAGAAGAACGATGAGGAGACCGGAGGAGTCTGACCTCAGAAGATGGGAAACATCAAAGAACCCTACAATGTTTTGGGTACGTTCTCAAAAACCTCAATAATTATTCATAATCGTGATTTCTTTCCCGTCCAAATTAAATCACAACTTACATTTAAAAGTTGACGCCCTAATGGGTAAATTACGGCAGCCTAGTGTATACATTGGAGTCAGTTGTGTTTATACATGGTTTGTGTACACCAAACGATCATAGAGGGATCTAGTAAGAACCAATCCATCAAGAGTTCATAGTTTCAAAACTTCCGGACCCTCGCATTAGTAGTAGTACCCACCAAGTCCAATATCAAACGCAGAAAACACCAGAGACGTTCATCTAGGGATACCAATGTGCTAGCAAAACGACCCTTCCAACCTAACTTAACACACGATTCTACGACGACATCTCGCCTAGTCCGACCGAGTCTATGTCATATCAAACCCTTTTGTCTTAAATCATTCGATCGCGAAACTCCCGTCGCTCGTGACGACAAACTAGATGCGAACATCGAAAAATTCATGTCTCTTCGAAACCCGAAAGTATTCATACGAAGAGTATCATCCACAAAGAGAAGGACAAAGTAAGGAAATCATCCGAGAGACGACAGAAAAGATCGTGCGAAAGGGCTACGCCGATGAGAGACAAAAACCCTTGAAGTTCTAGATTGGTGGACGTGTCCTTTTGCAGGTCACACCCTGGAAAAGCCCGATACGCTCCGCAAGGCGTTGAAAGCTAAAATCAGGATACGTTGGACCGTCCAAGATCCTTGCTAGGATCAGTCCCGTAGCGTACAAACTCTAGTTGCCACGAGAGCTCAGCAACATCCATCATGTCTTCCGCGTGTCGAACCTAAAGAAGTGTCCGTCCGATGAGACACTTGTGATTCCTCTCGACGAGATCGAATTAGGCGAGGGTCTACACTTCGTGGAAGAACCTGTCGAAATCATGGACCGAGAAGTCAAACGTACGAAACAGAGCCGCATCCCGATAGTGGAGGTCCGCTGGAATGCCAAGCGGGGTCCTGATTTCACTTGGGAGCGCGAGGATTCAAGGAAACAGAGGTATCCCCATCATTTCCAAGTCCACGAGTACATCTTTATTCTTGAATTTCGGGACGAAATTCCCTCTAACGGGGGGATAATGTGACAACCCGAAACTTCTATCAAGGATAAACTCGACTCCGTCACCTTTTATCACCGTTAAGGGTCCGTTGAAGTGTTCTAAGCTTGCATTTGACCAAGGTTGAGTTTAGGAATGAGTCAGCACGTCCCATAGTGAGAAAACCGGGCCATACACCCTCTTGGAAGGTGTGTACGACCGCACACATGAGTGTACGGTCGCACACATGAGTGTACGGCCGCACACCCATCCTCCAGCCGCACACTCATCCCTATTTATATAGGGTGACCCCTTCACTCATTCCTTTCATTTGGCTGCACTCTAATTTCTCTCTCTACTTTCTCTCTTTAAAAACTTCATCCAAGAACACTCTAAAGGCCTCAAGAACGTGAATTTATCCATCATTCAGCTTGTTATAGTGGTAAGACACCTTGATCTAAGCTTAAAACTCATCATGTTCTTCGTGTTCTTCATCACTTGAAGGTGTACGGCCGCACACCTTCATAAGGTGGCCGTACACACCTCAAAGACTCTCCAAGGTGAAGAGTTTGGCCTTCATTTGCTAGTTGGACTTGGGATTGGCCTTGAAACACCCGAAAATCGACATTTTGAGCATGAATGAAGAGTGTACGGCCGCACACCCCTATGTACGGCCGCACACTCCCATGTACGACTGCACACGCCCTCTGTACGGCCGCACACTCCTGTGTGCAACCGCACACACATGCTGACCGCACACCCTGGTCGCACACACACTCTTTTGGCCGTATACCTCCCTCATTTGATCATATAGGGTCCTGACAAACATTTCCAAGTCTTTAGGGTGGTTTCCCGTCATGTTTAGTCATGAAACACCCAAAATTCTAACACACATATGTGTTATCACATGTTAATAGGATCCACTTGCGTACGAAACACCGGTTGACACCCAGCATTCGTAACCGATCATACACCCAGATCCTACGTCAAACTGTGAGTTCATACCCCTATGCTTTTCAGAGTTTTTCATGTTTTCAGGGGGGGAATACAAGCAAAAGTACAAGGAAACTTGTACTCAAAATATATTATTTTGTTTAAGATAATTATACTTTCAGCATGTTTTTAACACGAAAAACAGTTTTAACAACCGATTAAGAAATCAACTCGTATAAACAATTTTCAAAACTAGAACAATGAACTTGTGAATCATGTAGTAAAATGTATTATTTTATAAAGGATTCATGCAAATCATAAACAGGATTTTCAGTATTATTACTTGTAAATTTGTTAGTCTAAGTTGGAGACACGTCCTTGGTGACACTTCCAAGAAATCAGAGTGTAGGACTAGCACTTATGACCAGAATCTCTTGTAGGGAGAGCGTGACTGTTGTGTATAGATCTATACGGGACTGACTATCCCGCACCTCGCTGCTAGCTACAGTGGGACCGGCAGGTCTACGGGTGACAAAGTCATAAAGGATACTGGCCCCCATACGTGCCATATCAAGTTAATGCATGGTTATAAAACTCACAATCTAGATAGCAGAGATTTACTTTTGTAATAATGAATCAAGTGAACTAACCTCAAAGTAATAACCGATAGATTACTGGAGGGTATTAATAATAATATCTTTAGGACTTAGTTCATCACGGTTTTCTTTTATTTAGTTTTTAAGACTAATATACCTCTCTGGGTGTAACCAGGGTTTTTAAAAGAACACTGCTTTTATCGACACGCGTATGGTAGATACTTGCAAACCTCAGTTTTAAAACGGATAATCAACCATCAACCTTTAGGGAAAATATAGGATTTTCCCGGGATAAACCGGCTATTCAAAACGGATTGTTCATCATGTAACCAACGGATATTCATATTCCTTCCACGACACCTTGAATTGTTCATACATTGTATGAATCCGGAAGTCATGGAAGGGATGAGTTTTCAAACACGCTTTTCATAAGAAAATATAGGATTTTCTTGAGGAACACTTTTCAAAAGGATTTCAAGAAACATTTTCCACCAAAACCAAATGCTTATGAACTCACCAGCTTTATGCTGATATTCTTTCAAAACTGCTTGTATTCTCAGGGAATCAGTAGACATGTACTTTTTGGATTAGAGGAGCCGGAGCAATAAGATTCATGTTTTCTATATTTTACATACTTTTGAAGTATTTAAAACAAGTTTCAAACCGATGTAAACACTTTTCATATTTGTATTCAGTGTTTGGTTGTGTTTACTATGCTTGCTATACAAATGTTGTGATACTACGCATGACGTTCTCCACCCCGGAACGTTTCCGCCATCACGGTTTCGGGGTATGACAGATGAAGATGATGAGGTCGATGACGAGGATGATGATTCCGAGTGACGTATTTTGTTTTTTTTTTAAAATTAGGTTATTAATTATGTTTTCTATGTTGTGGTTTGTGTACTGAAAAATGGAGAATCGGATAAGTTATTCACAGACCAAACTAACGTCTTAATATTCCACTAATCCATTATATGGAGACGGAGAGTCACTTGGGAATTGTCATTTAGACTCCTAGAAAATATAATTCAACAAAGAAATTTGTTGGTTTTGATTAAAATCAAAGGAAATGGATGTAAAAGAACATGTTGACGATATAAGGTCTTAAAATTTTAAAAAATAAAAAAATAAAAACTTTGAAATAGGTCCAATTCAACTGCACATGTTTGCTAACGTGGTTTATTCTAGAAAGAAGAGAAAGGCTCTATCAAAAACCTATTACTTACCGACAATTTTTATGTTTATTGATTAAATTAATCTTTAACGGGGATGGGTAGTTTAGTAATATCATATGATATTTTGAATTTTAGATAGGTATTTCAAAATTAAAATATGAGTTTGGATATAGATGTAAATTTTATAAAAATATAAAAGTAGTATTTTAAATTTGTAAAAATATAAGGAACACGCCATCTACCTCTTCTAATAAACAAAATCAATTTTTGACATATGTTAATTTTTCAAAAGCCATATTGCCATGTGTCATTTTTCTGTATTCCTATTTTCTTATTATTCTACTTAAACCAAAAAATCTGTTTCAAATTTTATTTTGGTAACTATATTTGCCTAAAATCAAGGACTTTCCGAATTGTAGCCTATAAATAAGTTGGTTGCATATTTTCTTGATAATACAAATCTCCAAAAATCAGTAATAAACCAAGAATGAAATCTCATGCAAATATAAAATCAATGACTTTCCGAATTTTGGATGAGATTTCAAAAGTAAGTATTTTAGAGTCAAACATGGTTTATTTTTATTTTTTATGCACGGTGCCTTATAAGTTTAAAAAATATGGGCTTTAGTTATACCTAATAATAAAGAATAATTTATGTTTGATAAAAGAAAAATAAATTTTAATTTATGTAAGTGTTTAACAATTAGTCTAATGTGTATGAAGTGCCCTCAAACTTTGAAAATATATTATTAATTTCAAAATTGTTTTAGTTGTCACCGTGGTTATAACCTAATAATTTAATAAAGTAAATCATCGCATGTGATGTCGACGGAACTTCTAATGAGCCCAAATTAAGAGTAATAAGATAAAGCCAATTAGGGCCCAATAAAATAAGCCCAGAATACTCCATTAAAAATTAGTTCTTTCTTTTCTAACGGCGTAACCTTTCCACTTCCACAAACAAAATGAAGAAATTTGGCAGCTTTTCGTTTCTAATCAACCGGCGATGCTCCACCACCGCCACAACCTATTTCAGACGGCTATCAACCAAGGCATCAGATGGTCGAGACGAATGGAACGATGCTTGGGAAACAGCGTGGCTCCCTGAAGATTTATCCGCGAAAAACCGAGCATGGGAAGCAGACGTCAATTTCTCTATTGCCGATACACCAGAGGCTCTCGATCCAGATACGAAGGCGTTCGTTGAAGACATGAGTGATAATTGGGAGCAGAGGAGGAAAAAGGCCGGGAGTAAAAGCAAGCGACAGGAAGAAGAAGAAAGGCTGCTGAAGATGAAAGAAGAAGGAAAATCATTGTATAGTTTGGAGAATGTGAAAATGGATTATAGGGTTATGAAACAAAGGGTTCATGCTGGTTTATGGGTTAAAGAGATTGAGAAAATGGAAGAGGCCAAATTGGGTGATTCCGGTGGTGGCGCTGGTGATGATCTCGATAGATTCCTTGACAGCGCTTCTGAGTACTCTCTCCCTCTCTCTTTCTCTAGATTGAATTTAGTTACAGGTGCTAGGGTTTTGTTTCTCGTGATTATTGCTTGTTTTAGAATCAGAATTTGTCAACAATCCATGTCAAAATTAAGACTCGTAATCCGTATGAAGCCATCGAATATAAAACATACATCATCTTTTTGCAGGATTTTCGACTCAAAACCTACAGATTCTTCCGATTTGAAGAACAAGCCAGATGGATGGGAAACAACATCAAAGGCACAAGATGGGAACATCTGGGAAATGACCCAAAGAGAAGAAGACATTCTTCTTCAAGAGTATGAACGTCGAATTGCCTTCAGCAAATTCCAGGTTTCCCCCTCGTTTGATTTATTAATTTGGCTAAATAATGGCGAGTTTTTTTTTTTTTTTATTGTGTTGTTGTGGGGAGTATGCAGATCGCTAGCTTTATAAAACAACACATATTCAGTAGAAGGAGACCGATTGATGGATGGAAGTACATGATTGAAGAATTAGGGCCGAATGCAAGAAGAGGGAAGGGAAGTGTTACAAGATTACCTAGTCTTGCTGATGCCTCCACTCAACCATTTAAAGAGGAGAAGATCCCAATCAGTACTGGTGTTCCGACTAGGGGAAGATAGGCCAGGTGGCACTTGAGAGTCCTTGTCATTTAGAGCATCCACAATGGTATATATAACTTTTCATCAACTTATTTGTAGGATTTATTTATTTTATATTATTATCTTTGTATATGTTTGGTTATATTACCGTTGGTTGAATATCTATGTGCCACCAAAATGAAATGATTGAAAAACTTGTAAATTTGCAAGCTATGTTGAAAAAGGGGAGAAAGTTTTTTCATTGCTTTTTCTATTGTCAAAATGGTAATGGAACTCTTCTCTAAGAAAACAAAATGAATTTGTCTATCGATGTATAATGGGTCGATTCTTGTTTCGTTAATTATTATTTGTAAGGTGGTATAATACATACATTTTTTTAAGTACAACAGTTATTCTTTTGATTCTTGAAGGGTGTTTTTTACTCTGTATCAATAAGTTTTCTAAAAAGGGATTATGAATCATTTCATAAAAGATGACTACTATAGTTCTATTCAGATTCTTTTTCTTGGTAATACTTGGATATACTTTTCAATCTTACTGGTTATTGGTGGCATTTTATGAATGAATAATTGTCCACTAATGGCGGAATCCAAACTAGACGTGTAATGAAAGATCAAGAACATGAGTTTTTCAAGAAAGATTAATTAACCAATCAGGAAGGATTTAATCTCTGTTCGTTTCCTTTTATAAGAGTAAAATGCAGGAAATTTTAACATGCTTCCATTTATTTGTTACTTTCATCTATTTCTATTATGCAATTGTACTTTAAGTGTTAAGGCCCCGTTCGGTTCCGGTTATCCAGGGATAACTAAGTATTCAAACCAAAACTGACCCGTTGATATCCGGTTTTTGGGTATCGGTTTTTTTCAGTTTTGGTTTTTTTCGGTTTTGCGGTTTTTTTGCACACCCTACAAGTACATGGTGTTCTTCATACAAGACATTAACATGACACAAACACAAAGTCAAATCCGTCCCAGTTTAGTTTGGTGTTCTAATTCTTTTTTCACATGCATCCACAGTCCCCTTAATCAAAGAATACACAATTGCCCATCGCATATATATTGGGTACTTCGAAGATCTTATTACTTGGTGACATAGGTTATAGGTTATATATAGTAAGATATTCATATAGTTCCAACGCTTCTTGCCTGGTTTTATGTTTTTCTTACTTATACAGTTATACATGCATATTAAACGGCTAAAAGTAGCAGATTCGTAGAGTGGCTTGGGTACATGAATGAAAACATATGAAATATATGTGGTGGTGGTCTATTGACTATTGAGTGCTTTCATACTTATACCACCATGTTCGTATTTGGATTTAACAGCTGCTAGATTCACTTGAAAAATAAACAAAGGAAAACAGAGGTAAATTAAACCACGAACAAGGTTAAAATTAAAGCAAAGAATAGCATCAGCATACGTATGTACATATTAGAATGGAATACAAGTACATATATACGAGATTCATATGCAACTAATTAATTAATACGGAAGTATTGTTTCGAAACAGTTGACGCCATCCAACTCCGGGGCGAACCGGGGCCTGATCTGCAGTTTTGGTGAATTCTTGATGTCCGGCGATGGCGTCGACGGATTATGATTATGATGGCCATCCTTGGAATCTTTTTGAGTGTTGGTGACCGGAAGCTTTTGTTCCATGGATTCAGCGCAGAAGGCGTCGATTGAACTGAAAATTGACATAAGCATGATGATTGTTATTTGTTAATGATGATGATTTAGTTGAGGGAGAAGAGACGATGGGTATAAATACGAAATAGGGGTAGGGATTAGGGAAGGAGGAAGATGTGGAACAATCGAGAAGAAAGGAACAGGTGAAACAACGTGTTGTGTGTGTTGCTTCCGTAAATGGGAGAAGCATCTAAAGTATTCCAGAGTGTAGTGTTGAGCTGGTTAAAGAATATGAAATCTTCCACCTTCCAAGTTCCAAGGTATCGCCACATTTCGCCACATATGACATATCCAAAACAAATCGCTTTTTTATCTTTTTCTTTTTTATTCTCCAAAATCACTTCCGCCGGTGATTGTTTTGTCAATGATATAAAATTTATTATTTTTTATCACGATTTGTTTACAATTTGGTGTGATAATAATTTTAATAAAAAAAAAACTTGAATTTGCAATGACCAAATCAATAGTTAGAATGGAAAACAAACCTCCAAAAATTCACAATTTGCCAAAGCTCACCATTGAGATTTATCAATGACAAAAAAACTAGTCAAAGGGGTCGTGTTTGCCACCGGCAAACTAATCCACATCAGCATGCACCGGCAAAAACTTCATGACACCGTGCAACCTTATAGATTTTATCATATTTACATGTGTTAAAAGGTTTAAGGATCTTATCCACGTAAGATAATGTAAAATATATGTTTGTATATGACTAATTTATTGCTATACAAGGGCGGCTCAACCGGTTTGGGGGCTCTAAGCGAACCTAAATTTTGGGGCTCTTTGTACTCACCTTATACTGTATTAAAAGTTGTACTAGTAACTTTGTAATCTTCTTGACTCTTCATTTGTACTCACCTTATGTTCATTTTTTTAAATATGTATTTCGAGTTAGTTAACCTTAAATCAAAATATTAGATACAATTAATGTACCTAGGTAATAAAATATTCAAACTTTGTTCTTAAGAATGTTTTCAATTTCACTTCATTACATGTCAATAGAAACATAATATTTCACATTTTAAAATACATTATGTTTTCACAAAAGAATGATGTTTGTGATTCAATTACCATATCCTTGACTGGTCGTGCTGGTGTTGTGAGCTCCAACTGAAATGAAACCTCAGATATTCATATAAGGTGTGATTGGATCAATAAAAAAAATAACAATATAACATGGAGGTCGATCAACCGAATTTGATTTTCTGCTACATAGCTGTTAATAATGAAGTTTGTGCTATTTACTCAAAAATTAAAGTTCTCATGCTGAACTTGAAACTTATTAGTGTCATTTAGTGGTTTGGCTAACACATCACCTAGTAAGTAATGAACGAGGCTTTAATCTGAACCTTATTTTAACAAATTTAATTCTTAATCAAAGGCAAAGCTAGTTTAACCCTCCGAAAACACTTCGTTTCAACATTTATCTGCTTGAATGAGAAGGAAGAAGGAAGAAGAACAAAATGAGTAAAAATCAAACTCACCTCCAAGAGAAGCAGTTGGACCAGAAATAGGATTCACAGCCCTACGTTTTACACAAAATCGATGTCATACAATTCTTCAGGAGAGAAGACACTCATTAATGGCAGAACGTTTCTCCAGAAATTTTGCACCTAAAATTAGAATTTCTCTACTTCAAATATCCAACATAAGCTTAATAGACTAATCGAGAAAGAAGCATCAACAATGGAGAATAAGAAGAAGAACATATTGTTTCAGACTTTCAGTTCTTGTCTTCTTGACAACCTACTTTTGATTTTTGAACAATCAATCAACAATGGAAAATCAGAGGAAGAAGAACAGCTTCAAGAATCGACTAATCAAGAATCGATCAAGATTCAATCGAGATTAGTTTCTGTAGTGAATCGAGAATCATGAGACGAAGAACAGTTGCTCAATCTTTGTGGCGTGCGCTGACGATGAAGGAAGAACTAACGAATCAGGATTTGCTGAATTAGGTTAATCGGGGGCCCTTAGAATTGGGGGCCCTAAGCAAGGGCTTAGTTCACTTAATGGTAAGGTCGACCCTGTTGCTATACGACCAATGGAGGCATTGAAAAGGGCCATGGCATTTAGGTTGGAGGGTGTGATTTTATTTTTATCATATTTTTTCCTCTGCCATGTGAGCGTCATGCCATCTAATTTTTACCATAAAATTAAGGTTTCTTACCACACACAAGGAGACAAGAAGTGGTACCGGTACCATAGCATGCATATTTATTATTTAAAAAATTTTAAACAATTTAATTTAATAAAAAAAACTTAAATTTCATGACTTAAAATAAAAGAAAACATAACATTAAAAAATCCCCTAAAAACTTAGAAATCAAAAATAACACCTGAAATTTAAAAACCTAAAAAAAATTTAAAAAAAACCTCACAACAAGCACTTAAAAAAAACTAATAGTTATAAGAGGTCGCAATAACATGCTCCCGGGTAACATTTACTTGTGTCTTGCATTGGTAATTTCTTGCCAAAAACCCTTTGTTTCATATGTTCTCTTTACAGAGCAATGTGCAAAAGTTTGTCAAGTCTTGTATTTAGACCCTTCATTTCGTCCCCAATCACTTTTAAGTCATCTGAATCTACCAATTTGTATTTGTCTTTTTGTTTTGCTTTGTCCACTCCTATTGGCCGGGAAGGTGTGTAACTTGAACGTTTTCATCATCGTGGTGGTCGATTCCAACACGAGCATTTGATGTAGTGTACTTAGATTCAGATGTTCTTGAGTGTTTTGAACCACTATCGATATGTTCGTCGGATGTCTTGGTCATTTTCCATTTTTTGTTATCTTTCACAAATTTTCCAAACTCAACAAATTTGAAAGCCTTCTTGTTATTTTGGTAGACTTTCAGAGCTTTCTTCAGAAGCGTATCATCACTTTCTCCACTTTGTCATTGACGTTGCATGTTGTTATACAAATCGTTAAACAACATGACTTCCTTATTTGTATTCCCCCATTTGGAATACACTTGGTCTATTGTACGATACTCTCCTAACTTCATTCATTTGTGGAACCTTTTTGTAACTTGCCTCAAAAAAATGGTCATGTTTTTGGTCTTTACCAACTTTCGGATCCTCGGAAACATCAACACGTGCATGTGCCAATGCCATCACTTCTATGGGTTCCTATGGTTTGCACACTGCCTTATCTTTTCTTTTATTAGGTGCTTGGGTGGGTTGCGTTTCTCGAACGAATTCGGGGTTCAGAATCGGATTGGAATTGAGTTTCTCGAACGAATTCGGATGGAGTTTGAGACACAAAATCGAAGGGATTAAATTTGGTGTCGGATTGGACTTGAGGTTGTGGTTGTGGGTATTGTTGTTGATATGGTTGCAGATAATACGGTAGCATATCGACATAGTGGTAAATGTGGGGCGAATAAATTGGTTGATCAAAAAAAGGAGTTGGGGTGTTTCGTGCGGGTGTTTTTTGGTTGTTTGGGTTGTTGGAAGAAAACCTTTTTTGAATTCTTGAGAGATAAAATATAAGGGTTATTGTCACTATAGCCCAACAACCTTTAGTATATTAGTTTAAATGGTCCCTCGTAACTATTTTTTGTATTTGAAGGGCACGAACATGTGTTTTACCTGCTAATAAAGGGATAGACCACATTTTAAGCAGGTTTTACCGGTTATAATAAGCTTATTTGGCTTTTTATTTTCCTTTTTAAAACCTTATGGCCCCACATTTTCCTTTGTTATACTTTTGTTGACTTCTCACTCCCTAAATGAAGAATGGCCACCGATAAAGTGATATTTATCTTCATAGTCGTCACTTCGTTGTGCTTCTTCATCGTATTCCCCCTCCTGCTACATTCCGGTGACTAGTACTGTGACAATAACCGCTTACTATCCTGACACACTCTCCGAAAACCATCGTCTAGTCTCCGACGATAGCAATATCCGAAGACCCACCGACAATGGCCGCATAAATCTTCCATAGAACCACGACCACTACCAGAAAGATCGCAAGCATAAACAATGTGGATTGTTTGAAGCAACCTGTTTGCTTTCTTCCGTCGGAATTGGTTTCGTCGGCGGTTATGGATTTGACGGAAGCGATGGTTTCTTATCGATCGAGGTTACTTTTCTCTCAGTCAACGTTTGTGAATTGGTGGTGATCGGCGATGAAGACACAGGAGTTTCAACATCAGCGGATTTTGATGGCAAAGGTAGTTAAATGGAACGATCTATCTCTGAATCAATCAAAATTCTTCTTAATCGAAATTGATTGGGTTGTCATCGTTCTTCTCAATTTTATTGATTTTCACGACATCGGAATTCTTTTGATTGACTCGTCGCCGATCCTCTCGATTTTTTGTTTATTTTGGATATTCTCGATTTTTGTCATCAAGTATAGGTGATGAACTTTGCGATTCGTTTGGGGTTTCTGATGTTGAATCGTTCCCATGAATCATCTTTTTCTATTCGATAATAATGCAATCGATGGCCTGATGACTTGATAGCTTCAAAAATTATCCAAGGAAAAGAAACCCCCCTTTCTAATCAATCCATGACTTGCTTTTACAAATGGTTAATGTTTTAGTGTTCATGAGTGATTATAGAGTCAGAGTTACACAAGGGATTTGTGCTGATGGCTTTTAGAGGTAGCGAGTAGTCAGCGTCATATGGTGAGCTGGTGTCCATCAGAGATTTAAATCCTGATGTAAACAAGAAACTAAGTGCTGTAGTTGTTGAGATTCTTAGCTCCAAACTCTCTCTGTTCCCAAATGATTCTTCCTAAAATTTTCGACTTAGAGGTAACCTATATGACTCCCACTTCTGTCTGTTTTCTTCATTAATATGTAATATGTTTTGATTGTTTGTTTTGATTTTGATTTGATAGATTTCAATTGCAGGAACGAATGTCTTCAAACTCAATCTCACGAGATGAACTGCAATAACATCAGGGGTTGTTTGGACCATTTTAGTTGACCAAATGCCACGTGGCATATAAAAATTGATGATTAGGAAGGGGTTCACCGGGTGACCCTCATATTTTTGATAATGACCTTTTAAAACGATAAAACACAAGTTCGTGCCCTTCAAATGCAAAAAATAGTTATGAGGGACCATTTAATATAAAGAGGTAGAAGAAAAACGATATACTAAAGAGGTAGAAGAAGTGTATTGAGGTGTGACAAGTTTGAATGTGAAATGTTTTATTTATAGGTAAAAAAGTTGAAATTTGAAAAGAAAAAAAAACGGTAACAATGGGTAATAAATGAGAGAGAGAGAGAGAGAGAGAGAGAGAGAGAGACTATGGCTAGTTTCTGCGAGCACAATTCGAACCATACACTTGGCAAGTGTGTGAGGTAACTAAGGTGGCGAACCGCATGGTCTACCACACCGACACCCACCAGCCTTAGGGGGTCAAGTGACAGAGCACCTTTCGGTGGTCCCAAATTAGGAAAAGGTGAAGGTGTAAAGCATCTAAACAAATTTTCAGACCACAATTGTAGTGGAAAACCCCGGACCAAAGTAGGAAATAGACAATGCCAAAGCCAAATTAGGCCGGTCATCTTCCATCTTGGAACCAACCATCAACTTAGGCTAACTGGTTGGAACTGAGCAAGTCAGTCAGCGGCTGACTATCCGAAACTAGCAATCAACTTTAAACCGACCTATTCAAAACATTGGGTCAATTTTACGGTTGGAGTTGACCATGTGGTGCTAGCTGATGGGGGTTAACTGGAACTCACATTAATCGTCTAGAACCATTGTAGTACTATGAATTCATCATCCTTGTCCATTGTGGGTAATTACTGATATATGTAAATATGTAATATACATTTTGTATTTAAGATCCGAGGGACCATTTACACGAATCCAATATTATTCTTTGATTGTGATTTGTGCCTAAAACTCGAAGTTGCCATCTCATATATTATTATGTGACAGATTCCGGGAAACTCGTGCATAGTGTCGAATACATTTTAAGGAAAATGAACATACACAATCCAGTCCAAGCTAAAATCTAACTCATTTCCCAACATATGTAGTCCAAGAGTAATTCAAATTTCTAACAATAAGCACCCTATTGATTATCACATACACCCTAAAAATCTAACCTATCTCCAACAAGCACACGATTTCTATGGACAATTCCTCGTTCATTAAAGACAGTTTTGCAAACAAGATCTTTGGCATTATCCGAAAAGAGCATTTTCATTCTTTTGTCGAACTATGTGCACCATATTATAAAATTTTGACTTGTTCTTGACCAAGTATATCCATTTACATCTTCTACTGTGATAATCAACATAGGTGAAGAGTTGGATCATGGTATCCCCTGAAATATTGAACGAAACTGGTGCAAGAAACTGCATTATATTCTAATTTCTAAGTAACAAATGTACAAAAAGAGACCAATTCGGGAGAATGCCACAGTGTCATCTTTGAGGGCCCGCTTGCCTGCCTATGGACCCAAACCTCTTGGCAATACCAAATATTACAGCTTTACTAAACAGACCACGATCCAAACTACATGCCACCATAACCACCCCACCAAATAGTAAGAGCTTTGGCACCTTCATCCCCACCACCTCCGCTACTTTGGTGGTGGTTTCTGCCATATCTGCTACTTCATCTTCTTCTTCCTCTTCCTCCTCAGATTCTAAAGAAGCCAAGTACTTTTCATCAATTTTGGTACTCATCTGTGCCATAACCACATGAAGCGATATTGTTTTTGAAAAAGCTCTTTCCTCTTGATATAATCGAAACCCTCGTTCAACTTTCCTAGCTGCTCCCCACATCCCTTGCCTCACTCCAAATTTTGCAATTTCCCAAGGGATCCCCATATCTTCATGATGAAAGAATGTCACCTCACACTTTGATTCCACTGTGTCATTAATTTAAACATATCCATGTGAGTCAATAATCGGTACAAAAACAAATCAACCACTTTTGCTATATGCATATGATTACCTGATTGAATAAACCAACTTGAATAATATAGATCAACACGCCTTGGTTTCTGCTTCCTTGGGACCCAAGGGATGGGCACTCCCTGGAACAAGAAAGTTAGGTCAAAACAAACAAAGAAGCTGTTGAATTATAGTATATGTTTATTTTGGTATACGTACCTTTGTAACACAGTAATATGATCTTTCAAGTTCCCATATGCGGCGACCAATTGTGTATTCTCTATCACTACAGAAAAAAGGGAACTGTGCATATAGCCATATGCATGTGAAAGAATTAGGAAATAAATATACAGGAGACAGAAGATGATGTAAATTAGAGAACTTGATTTACCTTGCGTATCCAATGTACTACGCTTGTTCCAGAATTAGGGAATTCTTCCAGGATTGCAGCATGTGAAAGCATAGCATCCCACTTGAGCCGAAGTTCATCGTCCCAAAAGAAATCCCTCATCAACTCTGGTGTCGCGTTTTCATACACAGTCTTACTGCAATATTGAGGAGGGCCAGTCTACAATGCCCACAAATTAGAAAGACAACTCAATTGTTTGGGGATTGAAAATGTGAAGGTGGATGAATCGTTGAATCAAGAAGAAAGAAGAAAGTACCTCGGGATCTCTTTGCCAGGCTTGATAGTGCATGCTAGGGGTTGAGCGATTCATCATATGCTTCCATTGTGGACCGCCGTCTTTCTTTTCCACGAGATGCCATAGATGTTTTAAATCTTCGTCTGTAAGAAGAAGATGGTTCTCGTCTTTTTTGACAATTGATGAACTACAGGAATGTCGAAAGATGCGTATTACATTTCTATAGTACATAAAGCAAACTATGGTGAATCTATGGTTTTAGATTGACAAAGAAACGACAACAAATCCTGAAACAATTCAACAACTACCTGCAATTGGGATTCCTACTCAAAAGCAATGTGGTGGGTCCTTCAACAACATTTCTATCCATGTTAACTGACGATGGATGTTGAAGGCTCTGGTTTGACTTTGACCCAAAGTCTTGATTCTTAAGAGTTGAGGGCATTAAACTCAGAGGAGGAGATGAAGATACTAAAGAATCGATTTCGCAATTGCCTAAGTTAGTCCATCTGGGTTTCCACGCCCAACCAATCATAACCCCAAGAAAGAAGGCAATCCCAACAGGACCCAGAATCATCAACATCTCTCTAACAATTTCCCCCAATGTGGGTCTCTTTAGTATCTCCCATAAAACTTCAACAACAAGCATAATTGGGGAGAGAAAACAAACGAAAAATAAAACAAACCCACAAAGGTTTAATCAGATTGAGATGGGTTTACGAAAAGGGTATTTGGAAATGAGAAAATGAAGCGGAGATTTTAGAGATTTTAGAGAAAAGGTCTTAGAAAGATGGGGAGGAAGATTTATAGGAGGCTTAGATTTAGGGCACAGTGGATAAGGATGAAAGAGATGACAAGCCACATAGGACCGCCAATGTCGTTGCTGGCTTGCTGCCGCAAATTCTAGCCATTGAAATATTGAATATGAATGAATGAGGGAGATACCTAGGTAGGGCGCGAGGCATATGACTTTGGTAAAGAATTATATCGACGCTAATTTTCGATAAAAATTATAATATATGTTTATTATTATTTTTTTTAAACGGCGATAAGAAAAACAAGCAAACAAACAACAGCACAATGCGAGGAGCATATTATTAGTTCATTGATTTTTTTTTTTATTATCATTTTTGTCATTTTTTATATTTATTTGGTATTATGAATATCCGCATAGTTTCACATGGTAGTCGAGCATATTATTAGTTCATTGATTTTTTTTTTTTATTATCATTTTTGTCATTTTTTATATTTATTTGGTATTATGAATATCCGCATAGCTTCACATGGTAGTCGATACTCCATATCACAAATTCATTTCTCATTTTTCATTTTAATTTTTGTTTATATATATATATATATATATATATATATATATATATATATATATATATATATGGGAAAATACCGGCAATAGTAAAAAAATGGGAGGTATTTTCAAAAAATAGACACAAAAAATTGGATTTCCGGATATAAACATGGATTCCGTGGAGGTAGCTCCGCGGAATGGCAATATCGTAAATAAATGAGTGTATTAAAAAAAAAAAAAAAAAAAACCTCAAGATCCATTCCGCGGAGCTACCTCCGAGGAATGAACTTATTCCGCAGAGGTAGCTCCGAGGAATGGATCTTCAGTTTTTTTTTTTCCACATCGATTCTTCGAGGTTTATATTCATTCCCCAACTAATTATTTTCAATCAAAAATATCATACTATCATAATCTTTTTCCTGAAAATAATTAGTTGTGGAATTAATATAAACCCCGAAGAAACGATGTGAATTTTTTTTTTTCTAAAGATCCATTCCGCGGAGCTACAGTACATTCCGCGGAGCTACCTCCGCGGAATGCATGTCTATACCTGGAAATGTCCATTTTCATGTCTAAATTTGGAATTTACCCCCCATTTTTTGACTATTGACGGTATTTTCCCTATATATATATATATATATATATATATATATATATATATATATATATATATATATATATATATATTAGAAATGTATAAAGGCCGTGCTAAGCACGGCCCACGATTAGCGTAATATTTTAGGTACAGTAGATATCGGGAGAAGAAGCCACTGAAAGTATATTGCTATTATGGATAAGAAAGTAAAAGTGCATTGCTATAAAGGGTAAAAAATAAAATACACTAAAAAGTTTAGCTTAACATAAAGTGCAATGTTGTAAATAGGCAGGTTTTTTAAAATACAATGTCTTGAAAGGAACATATTAAGATATTTAACATGTGCAAGGTACTTCTCTGATGATCCAATCTCCTCCATGACTCTCATTTTCTCAGTCCTGATGACCTGACATTAATGTACGTGGTTATCCATGTCTTCCTTGGAAATGAGTTGTTTCCATATTTGTTATTGGGTATTTTTACGATTTCAAGGTTATCATTAGCTTGATCTGCAATTTAGCGATTCACGGGTTCTAATCTTCATGCCAACACATTGCAACATTTTCACAGAACAAAAAAGAGTTTGATCTTTATCCAATCTTTCCAGCACCTCCATTGTTCCTTCAACAAACACACTGCATAACTGAGAAAAGGGTTGCAACATAATCGGTTTGGTTGATGTTATAACTTCACTATTGAGGCATATAAATGTTTTCTCATCATCAGAGTTATCATCTGTCTTATTGCATCACAAAAGAGATGCCAAACTAGCAAGTGTGTTATCAATTATCTATGTATCATTACATGATGATGTATGTTTCAATGTGTCATTAGATATAATGATTACCTAACCCAAACGAACAAAAACATACAAATTAGCGCAATCAGTATATAAGAAGATTTGTTTGTGCATATTTTGGTGTGTGTGTGTATGGGGAGGGAGGGGTGAGAAGTTATGTTGAAGGGTCGAATACTATGAACTGGATTCAGTAGAAACACAAACAAGGTGCCATTTAGAACATAACATAGTAAAAAAAGAACCTAGTTTATAATATGGGTGGGGGAAGTGATGATAAATTTCAAAGTCCCCACCTCAAGAGAGGTTTTAATTATTGCATCCAACACTAAAATTGACATAATCTTATTTCAATTTTTTTTCTTCAAAATTTTAATCCAAATTCCAGTTCTAGTTCCGGTATTGGTCCCTGGAGTTCCAAGTATAATAAAATTAACTATAAATATAATTATGCAATAACAAGAAACAAGATAAAGAAAATTCGATCAAATGATAAACGACTACATGTTTCAAAGGAAAAAGGACATTCATATCAATTAAAAACATAAGCACTACAAACCAACAGTAAAATGGAGAAAATAGGGGAGAAATGAACAAGTGTAGGGAAAGGGCAGTACCTTAATAGTTGATGTCAACGTGTTCAATTGCTGATAAGGAGCCCAGTGGTTCCAGGGGTTGGAAGGAATAGAAGTGGAAGTATATCTAACATCATCACCTGTTTAAGAATACGTAAAGGGGGGAACATTAATAACATTAATCACAAAAGGAATAAAAGAAAAAAACCCACCAAACAAGTGGAGGATGATTTTCATTCAGATTTTTGTAGTTTGTTGACTTGAAGATATTAAGAAGAGTTCAGGAAGAAAGAATATAGATATGATAGCAAAAAGGAAACCTCATATCATGTGTTCTTTGTTTTAAGATGCATCGTGTGTTGTTTTGTTTTTCTGGAAATCCTAATTGTAGACAAATCGACTACAATAAATAATCGATAACTTCAAGATCGAAGTATAAAACCCAAATATCACGATAGCGATTCAACGGAATATAAAACTATTTGAATAATCAACCAAGAATAAATCGAACGATAAAAAGAAAAACACGCGATATTTACGTGGAAACCCAAATCGGGAAAAACCACGGGCGGAGGAAGCCGAGAACCAATTTACTATAATATGCAGTGTTTACAGAGATAGAGGAAAGAAAAACAAATATATCAAACATATATTTGTATGAATATGAGAGAAAGATGAAGATGTAATTTGAGGTGTGGTATTTTTAATAAGCTTGGTTTCATTTCCTTTTATAGGCAAATGAATGTATGAATTCAATTGTCTATTACCATCCAAGCTTGACAAACATGCTACCATCCATTCTTGACAAACATGCTACCACCCATTCTTGACAAATTAAAACCACATGTGTAGAATGGTATTCTAGAAATCATCCAATGTTGAAGTTTGAAGGAAACTTCCACAATCTCCACCTTGACTTCAAATGAGACAGGATGAAAAAACTTTAACTTGCACAATGATCATGCAAAACAGTTTATCAACAGCTCATCATACTCCAAATCTCTATAAGAATCTGCAAACACCATATGAGAAAAAATTGATTTTGAAAAGTAAATATACTTCCTCCACCACGAGCCTATCAGGCTCAAATGCGATCTGAAACACCCACCAAATCCAAACATGCTTTGAATTTGGCTATTGGAAGACTTTTAGTGAACATATCAGCAGGATTATCATTGGTGTTGATCTTGTTTACTGTAATATCGCCTTTAGCAATAACATCTCTGATGAAGTGATAACGAACATCAATATGCTTCGTTCGATCATGGAACATTTGATCCTTCGTCAGAAATATTGCACTTTGATTGTCACAAAAAACAGTGTTAACAGATAACTTGTTTGAAAGCTCACCTATCAACCGTTTCAACCAGAGGGCTTCCTTCACTGCTTCCGTAGCAGCCATGTATTCGGCTTCAGTGGTGGATAACGTTACAGTAGATTGTAACTGCGCTTTCCAGCTAACTGCGCAATCACCCAACGTAAACACGTACCCTGTAATCGATCGTCTTTTATCCAAGTCCTTTGCATAATCGGAATCCACATAACCAAGTACTCCATTATCGGTTTTTCCAAACCGCAGACATAAAGAGGAAGTATCTCGTAAGTAGCGAAAAATCCATTTAACAGCAACCCAATGCTCCTTTCCTGGATTCGCCATGTATCTGCTCACCATGCTTACCGTATATGACAAATCTGGACGTGTACAAATCATAGCATGCATAAGAGATCCTACAGTGCTGGAGTATGGTACCTTTGCCATGTATGCTATATCTTCTTCGGTGGTAGGACTTAAGGCGGATGATAGCTTGAAGTGGGCTGCGAAAGGAGTGCTGACTTCTTTTGCGTCATGCATATTGAAACGGTGCAGAACCTTCTCAATGTAGCTTTGTTGAGAAAGGTATAGAGTTCTTGCACTACGGTCTCACACTATTTCCATTCCTAGAATTTTCTTGGCAGCACCCAAGTCCTTCATATCAAACTCAACATTCAACTGGTCTTTTATCTTTTGAATCTCCTTTATATTCTTCGCTGCAATTAACATGTCATCCACGTATAAAAGTAGATAGACCATTGAACCATCGTCACACTTTTTGTAGTAAACGCAGCTGTCGTAGGTGCACCTTTTCAGCTTGTGACTGGTCATAAATGAGTCAAACCTTTTATACCATTGTCGAGGAGATTGCTTGAGGCCATAAAGAGACTTCTTCAATTTGCACACGTAGCTTTCCTTGCCAGGAGCTACAAAACCTTCAGGTTGTTGCATATATATCTCTTCCTCAAGCACACCATTTAAGAATGTTGTAGTAACATCAAGTTGCTCTAATTCATAGTCATGAGAGGCAACTAATCCCAACAAGACACGTATTGACGTGTGTTTCACAACCGGAGAGAAAATGTCGGTATAATCGATACATGGGATTTGACTGTAGCCTTTGGCTACCAAACGAGCTTTATATCTTGGTTTGTCACCAGGGTGGATAGCCTCCTTCAACTTGTAGACCCATTTGCACTTAACTGTCTTCTTACCCTTTGGAGCTGGAACGAGATCCCATGTGCCATTTTTCTGAAGAGATTCCATCTCCTCGTGCATGGCAACCATCCACTTATTAGAATGTTTGGATTGAATGGCCTCGTTGTAGCTTGTGGGCTCCAGAACAGACTCAACTTCATTGGCAACTGTAAGTGCATAAGCGACAGAATTGGCTTGAACATATCTCTTTGGAGGTACAATCTGTCTGCGAGGTCTATCTCTTGCAATGGAGGGACTGTGAGGTTGGCTTGGAGCTTCGGCTGGCTCATGAGAAGAGGAATGTTGATTATTCGAGGGTTGAGAAACCTCGACACCTTCATGAGACTGGTCCTCGAAAGATGAATTTAAAGGAAACTCCACCTCCACTCGAACTTTATCTTTTTCCGAATTTTCATTTTCTCTGGTCTGAATGTTGGAGACAGGATGAAGCATGGCTTTTTCATCGAAGCTCACATCTTTAGATGTCAAAACCTTGCTTAGCTCCGGGCTCCATAATTTGAACCCTTTAACACCTGTCGGATATCCGAGAAAGACGCATTTAATTGCCCTCGGTTCCAATTTACCGTTATCAACTCGGGCATATGCTGGACATCCAAATGGAATCAATTTCGTGTAATCAGCAGGTTGGCCGGACCAAAACTCAAATGGGGTCTTCTTTTGAATAGCACGAGAAGGGGAACAGTTGATAATGTAGCATGCGGTTGAAGCGGCCTCGTCCCAAAAAGACTTCGGCAACTTCGAATAAGATAGCATGCATCGGACCTTCTCCATGATGGTGCGGTTCATACGTTCCGCTACGCCGTTCTGCTGTGGTGTATGAACTACGGTGCGATGCCTCGTAATTCCTTCCCTACGGCAATAGGAGTTGAATTCTTCAGAACAAAATTCCAGTCCATTATCAGTACGAAGGTATTTCACTTCAAAACCTGATTGCTTTTCAACCAATACTTTCCAATCTCTAAAAGTTTGGAATACTTCTCCCTTTGACTTCAAGAAGAACGACCATACCTTTCTTGAGAAATCGTCAATGATCGTGAGCATATAAGAGGCTCCACCTTTCGATGTAACCTTCGTTGGTCCCCATAAATCAGAGTGTATGTAGTCAAGTGGCCCTTTCGTCGTATGTTTGCCACCGATAAAACTCACTCGCTTCTGCTTTCCAAATACACAATCTTCACAGAATTCAAGTTCGATTGATTTGTGCTCCCCGAGCAACCCCCTTCGACTTAGTTCATTCATACCATGGTATGACATGTGAGCGAGCCTGAGGTGCCATAGACGAGTGCGATCAACGTTGGAGAGGGATTTAGAACATACCGAGACTTCGCCGGAGATAACTTGCCCATCCATAATGTAAAGGTTTGCGGATTTTCTAACTCCTCGGATGACCACAGAACCTTCCTTGAAAATATGGAGTTTCCCGTCTTTGCCAACAAACTCGTAACCTTTCTTCTCGAAAGTACCAAGACTTAGTAAATTTCGCCTAAGACCGGATACGTGCTTCACATCTTGAATCGTTCGAACAACGCCATCGAACATGCGGAACCTGAGTGTAACCCGTCCAATAATACGACACGAAGTGTCGTTACCCATTAGAACGTGGCCTTCGTTAACCTTTTCATATGAATGAAAAACGCTTCGGTTGGAGCTCATATGAAAAGTACACGCTGAATCAAGTACCCACTCACTCGTGGTCATTAAACCGTAGTCTGAAACGGATAGAAGCTCGCCATCGGAACCAGTTTCGGCAACATCGGCTTCAACGGTGTTATTGGTTGTTTTTCCCTTTGCGATTGCCTTTGCTTTCTCCTTGTTCTTTAACTTGAAACATTCATCGATCAGATGTCCCTTCTTGTGGCAATAATTGCAATACTTGCGATTGGCTTTGGACTTAGATCTAGATCGGTTTTGTGAAGAGCTACCTCTCTCGTTAGGTCTCCCTCTGATGTTGAGACCTTCGGCTTTAGAATCGCTGCTACTGTTCCCAACTATCTGCTTCATCTTTTCCTTTGAATCAAGAGCAGTCATTACCTCGTCAAGGACAAGAGTGTCCCGAGAATAGATAATGGTGTCACGAAAGTAATCGTAGGAGTCTGGGAGAGAAGATAATAAAAATAACGCCAAGTCTTCATCTTCATATTTGACGTCCATATTCTCCAGATTTCCTACAAGCTCTTTAAAGGTAGAGAGGTGATCAGACAAAGAACTACCTTCACCCATCTTTAGGTTAAAAAGTCGTTGCTTCAAGTGTAGCTTGTTGGACAAGCTTTTCGTCATAAGTAGCTGCTCGAGTTTTAGCCAGAGAGCCGCTGCGGATGTCTCTTTCAACACATCTTGGAGAACGTTGTTAGAAAGATGCAGACGGATCTGCGACGACGCCTTCAGATCTTTCATCTCCTTTTCCTCAGTCGACCAAGTTGCCGGCATTTTCTCCATTCCTAATAGTGCTTTGTGGAGATCCATTTGGATCAACACATCTTTCATCTTTACTTGCCAGAGAGGGAATCTTGTGTTTCTGTCAAGTAAAGGAATATCGTACTTCATCGATGACATGGTTGAAAATAATTTTTACGAATCGTTATCGGAAAACCCGGATAGCTCTGATACCAATTGTAGACAAATCGACTACAATAAATAATCGATAACTTCAAGATCGAAGTATAAAACCCAAATATCACGATAGCGATTCAACGGAATATAAAACTATTTGAATAATCAACCAAGAATAAATCGAACGATAAAAAGAAAAACACGCGATATTTACGTGGAAACCCAAATCGGGAAAAACCACGGGCGGAGGAAGCCGAGAACCAATTTACTATAATATGCAGTGTTTACAGAGATAGAGAAAAGAAAAACAAATATATCAAACATATATTTGTATGAATATGAGAGAAAGATGAAGATGTAATTTGAGGTGTGGTATTTTTAATAAGCTTGGTTTCATTTCCTTTTATAGGCAAATGAATGTATGAATTCAATTGTCTATTACCATCCAAGCTTGACAAACATGCTACCATCCATTCTTGACAAACATGCTACCACCCATTCTTGACAAATTAAAACCACATGTGTAGAATGGTATTCTAGAAATCATCCAATGTTGAAGTTTGAAGGAAACTTCCACACTAATACAGTCATATAGAACAAAGATTACATTAAGAAAACCTTATACAATCGGAGATAGAGGAGAAATCAGAAAAGTAGAGAATGATCAGACAAAGGAAAATTACATGTGATTCACCGATAGTAGAACCAACCCTAAACTTGACACAGTAAACAAGCAGGGAGAGAAAGCAAGGAGTCCTTAGAATCAGCCACGTAAAAAGAAAAGAGATCAAATGGGGAAATTTATGATGCCACTGTCACACCTGCATAGACCATAAACTGAATTCTTATTCAACCCCAAATTGATATTTAATTGAAGATGGGTTTCAAATAGATTGAGTTTAATTTTAAGTTTAGAAAAAGGTATGAATATTCTACCTTGAACCAAGCAAAATGACGGACAATTCTTGAAGACGATGGCAAGAACATAACAACCTAATTCGAAGTTGCGGCTTCTCAGTTTCAAGAGAAATAGAGATAAGGGGTGGTGGATCGTCCACATGCTAGAGAAGAAATAGAGAGAGCAATATGAAGAGAATAAGAATCATTTTCTAGTCAATTTGAAGGTATAAATCGCCTTCTAGAGAAAGGAATAGGAAGAGAAAAACACAGAGGCAGAGCAGGATGCGATGATCTCTAGGCCTATATTGGGAAAGTTGTATGAAAAGAAACCAGGTGTCCTCCTTCAATGAAACGTGTCTTTCTTAAGATAAAAAGCAGATGACTCATCTGGAGGAAGCTTATATTCTTTTTTTGTAAATCTTCAATCCTACGCGCATAAGAAGAAGAAAGAGACATTCAGACGCGCTAAAAAAACCTATGCGTGTAGAGCACGAACTTGCCTAAAGAAAAAAAAATGTTTGTGTATATAATATATATATATATATATATATATATATATATATATATATATATATATATCCCTATCTAATAAACAAAACCATTTTGCCTCGTGTCCACTCAAAACCATTCATTTCATACAGAGTTAAATACCAATTTTGCCACTCATTTCAATGTGGATTTTCGAAAATGCCCTTGATGCTTTACGCCTTTGAAATATCTTTGGCAATCACAGTCTCTTCTTCTTTCTAACCCTAAGCCGTCAGCCACACCTCACCCATCATAAGGTATTTTCTTCTTTGTCATCTCTTTCATCATCTTCAAAGATTTTGGGTTATAACATTTCTGTCTTTCCGGGTCTTTTTTTTATCTGGATTTTGTGTTTGAGGTTTGTAGATCCGTTTGTGTTTTCAGGTACTGGTGTTTCACCCGGTAGATTGATCCTTCATCGGAATTGAACCCCTAGACTCGAACCCTAATAAGTTGCAAAGCCCAAAATAATACAAATGTCGTTGTTTTTGAAATCGAGGGTAGCTTTCATAGTTATCTTCAGGTGTTTAATGATTTGAGTTTTAAATACCCAAATCCCTAGGTTTAATCCTCCTATGAGAGCGGTCAAACCTTAAAACGAAAACCTACCATGTTCGTCTTTAGTTGCCGATTTGCAGGTATCGTCACCTACTGACTCCATCAACCTCTCCTTCTCTTCTTTTCTCTCTAATATCAGTTGTGTTACAGGTCTGAAATTTGATTGTATAGAAGCCTTAAAACTAGATGATCGGTAATTCGATATATTAAAGTTGGAAGGGTGAAATTGAGAGGTTGGATTATTGATTAAAATCGGTTCTTTTTGTTCTTGCTTGTAAAACATGGTATGACTATATGAATAGTTTTAACAACCATAAAAGTGTTTTCTATGATCATAAAGTTTCCGTTTTTATACAATTTTTTTTACAACCCTTATGAAATGAAAGTATAAGCTAATAAAAACAGCATGTAGTCGACCCCCCCCCCCCTTTATAATCGTGTATATGTGTTTGTTGCCGCACAAACTTATGCAATTAAAGGTGGTTGGGAAATGATTGTGTAAATTTGGTTTTTACTACATGAAAGTAACAAACATTTAGCATTTCTTTGAAATTTATGTGTTTTGCAGATAAGTTATCAAACTGAGATAATGTTGTCATGGCTTATGCCGGTTTGGGTGATTGGAATCAAAAAGGTTGCCACCCTGACTCAGGATTAAGAAGTAAGTTAACTGCATGTGTTTGTGTGTGTGAAATAGGTTTAAGAGGGCATTTATGTCTTTTACCCAAATGAGAAATTGAGTGTCTTATTCAACTCACAATTTCTCAACCATATAATTTTGTTTCAGTCGCCGTTACGAGCTCATGATGCATCCAAAGTGACCACATGAGAAGCTTATGGTATTAGTCAGTTTCATCTCTATTTTTGTTTTCGAGCTTTGTTTGAATTTGATGATTTTAGTCGATTTATCTTTGTAGGAAGTATGCAAAATGTGTTGAATTCGTTGCATCCCTAAGTCTACTAATAAAGGGTTGTGGTTAAAATAACGAATCAAGAAAACTATGTTTCTTTGGTTTTTATAAGTTATACTTTCAATTTCATATGCAATGAAATTTATAATATTTGAAAGATGATTATGGGTTTTTGTGGTTTTAGGTTTAAAAAGGTTGCCATATTTAAATAAAACAAAGAATACAGGTAGATAATTTGTGGTGTACCACATTCAGGTGTTGGTGTCACTGGTAAGAAAAAACTTTAAGCAAAAAAGATAAATGAATTTGTTATAGGATTACCTAAAAACCGAGTCAAGGTTATGGTCAAAGATGTATTCAAGAATTCTAATCAATTAGAAAGTCCTCCATCGACCCAAATGAACGTTGTTTCTAAAAGTCTAAAATCTTTATTTAAATTAATGACGATTTGATGGAATTTCGGGTTAAATTTATTGCTTACTATTATACTTCAAATCTCATGATAGCCAATTTTTTAAATGTATTGACTTTACTGAAAAGCTAATCGTTAAAGTTTAAAGATATGTAGATAATAAGTCTCAATTTTATTACCATGAAGTTAAGAAAAAAGAAAACAACATGGCTGTAATTAAAATATAAAAAGTCAAATGCATTATATTTGTTCATTTTTCAAGGAGAATGTTTTTATATATTTAAGTTTGAAGCTGAAATGTAAAAGTTAGGAAAATGGTGTATTTTTTTGTTTGATAAAATACAATATATAACAGTGTACTTATGTTGCTTTGGTTCTAATAGCATCCTACTTTTATTTCTTACAGTTAGGCAGTTGTGGCATTTAAAGTTAGGGTTGTTTGAATGGGAAGTATGAGCGTTGGGTTTACAAAGAGGAAGCATAAAACTTTGAAGAACATTTTGTTGTAAACAGGAGTTTTTGTATTTGAAGTTGATCATGACATATTCAACTACATATATTGTAGTTCATTTTCTAATTTACTGTGTTGAATTCTTTGTTGTTGTTTTTTTCTAAAGTTTAATACGGGTGTAATTATATTCATATTAGTAAATTATACGCCCAGTTTTTCAATTTTTATTTTTTGCAGTCTTATGTTTTCTAAATTTAATGTTTTTATTCTCAAGTTTAGATGCACTTATTTGTAAAAAGTTTAAATTTTATGAGTTCTAAATAATATTGTAAAAATTGTAATTTTTCTAAAAAAATGTGCAAAATACTCATATTTTACCTGTAATTATATCTTGATAATATTCAAACTAAGAACTCCCAGATTGCATTTGATTTAATTCAAACTAAAACAAGGAAAAACCAATTTAATTTGATTTTATTCAAACTAAAACAAGGAAAAGCCAATTTACATATTAGGTTCGATAGTTAATCGTCCATTATTAGGTCGTAAATATATGCGTTGGCCATATTGTTAGTAATTCTAAAAAAATCATTACAGGAGCATTTGATGATTATAACAATTATTTTTACACAACTACATTTTAGATTTTATACATAATAATAGCAAATTTTAAAAATCTTTTATAAATTTTTTACCCGTGGGAACCACGGGTTGTAACCTAGTGTATATATATATATATATATATATATATATATATATATATATATATATATGGAGTATCGACTACCATGTGAAGCTATGCGGATATTCATAATACCAAATAAATATAAAGCTCTAACCTTTCTTAGTATTGGCTTAGATCTCTTCTTGGGTTTATTTGTATCCTTTTAACATGGGTGGTTGTTGAGGAAATAAAAGTCCCAAGTGTTTATCCTTTCCAGATCTATGATCTTCATGAGCTCTTTTGGCATAAATGTTCCAACTTTATGGTCCTAAGTGCTTCATGCATTCATTAAGTCCTCTTTTAGTCTCTTTTGAGCTTTTGAGCCTCTCCTAGCCATGCATGAGTGTAAAGTTGGAAATTTTACGTGGCCATGCAGCCTTTAAGGACCAAATCTGTATTTTGGAGCTTTGTCTTGGTGGTTAAGGTGCTGTTTGTTTTTTCTGAGGCAAAATGTCTGCAGTCTGCGGACCACATCTGTAGACCTCTGCAGTAGAAGATGTGGACCAAACGTCTGCAGTCTGAAAAAAGAAGACTGTTTGTTTTTTTAACATCTGCGGGCTATTAAAATAAACTGAAATCTAAATAAACTGATTTTTTTAAACTTCAAAGTGTTTTTTTAATATTTTTATGACTTTGTTATAAATAATTAACAAATCTATATCAACTTTTATGTATTACTGTATAAAAAATAAAAATAAAAATGATATGAATTAACGTATATATTTGATAAAAACCAACAACTTTGGTTGCAAAGTTATAACTAAACATTATAATTAAGGATCAAAGAATTTGATACATAAATGGATGAAAATAAACTTTGATTTTTTCAATTAAAACCATTAAAAACGTAGCATAAATATTTTCTCGAAAAATTGACGATAGTGTATTAAATAATGTTTTACAAAATTTAGCAAAAAAATATAAGAATATATTATGATTTTTTTTTCGTATTTATATAAACAACTTCAACGACTATTATTGTAATAAATCTTTATTTATAAATTTGTCAAAAATATCATGTTTGTATCGTCGAACGTTTTTTTTTAAGTTTTGTAATTTTTTTTGAAAATTGTTCATCATTAATAAAGTTGGAAAAAATATAAATTAAAAAAAAAACTTAAAAAAAACATAGATATATATGTTTTTTTAGGCTAGAAGATGTCTGAAGATGTTAGAAGACTCTAGTCCACATCTGCGCCAAGAAGAGGGCGCGCAGACATTTTTAGGTCTGCAGTCTGCAAACAAACAAACAGTCTGCGAAGGCTAATGTCTGCGCGTGGTCTGCGCGGCGCTGACAGAAGAGGTCACGCAGATCTGCAGACAAAAAACAAACACCACCTAAGTGATTATTGATTAAGCCCTTAAGCTTGTAAGCCTAGGATTTGGATTTTGAGCCCACTTGGTTGGTTCCTTGGGGTAAAGTTGGAAAATTTACCCTTCTAGACGCTTTTTCAGTGAAGATCTGAGTGGGAGAAGTTGTTAGTTTCGATTATGTCGACTTAATGGATTAAGCTGTTTGGTCTCGGGTGAACTCGACGAGTTGGATGGTCAACTCGGCGAGTTGTTTTGGTTTTCCCCGATTCTAAGTTGGTGTGGGTCAACTCGCCGAGTTGATTAGACAACTCGGCGAGTTGGACCGGTTTCTTCCCGGCTTTGCGGTTGTCAGAGGAACTCAGCGAGTTGAAGGATAAACTCAGCGAGTTGGGTAAACTCAGGGCGTTGACTTTGACTTTTGACTTATGTCTTTGACCTAGTTTGTCTCAAGGGGTGTTTGTGGTAATTTGATTTGTATTTAAGGAAAATATGGGCTTAGGAAAAGGCCCATATGGGATTGGGCCCAATTTGGAAAATTAGGCCATTAGTGGGCCTTTGTGGATCTTTTGGTGTTGGGCCTTTTGGTTATTGAATTTGGGCCTTAGTTTTGGTTCCTTTTGGGGTCAGGGGTAAAATGGTCAATTTACCCCAAGTATGGATTATGGATCATGGTTTGGAACCCAATTGCTAATTAGGTGATATTTTGGTATTGTTAGCTCGGGAAGTTGTTAGGGAAGCATCTAAGGATTTTTTGCAGTGAGCTTCAGCATTCGAGGTGAGTCTCATCACTGTTGTTTGGGTCGAAGGCACCAATGCCGGCCCATTTGGTTTATGCATTGTAGGAAGACCCAAGGGTTAGCCCTTGGCATTATGTATGAAAGACCAGGAGGCGGCTCCTGGCACACTGTATGCAAGACCAGAGTTTAAACTCTGGCAAGTAATTAGTTAAGTAGTATAGTGTGTATGCTAGTTGTCTTTGTGATGCTTGCATGGAAGACCAGGAGGTGGCTCTTGGCACTTATCTATAAGACCCAGGGTTATGGCCCCTGGCCTGGCAAGAAAGACCACGAGGTGGCCCGTGGCATAATGGCAAGACTATGGTTGGCACATAACACTCTTATTGATTATGGTATATGAATGATATGTACGGGTCACAGTTATGTATGACATGTATGGATCGTTGGATATGTATGGTATGTGGTATTTGGGGAACTCATGAAGCTTTGCGCTTACGGTTTTCAGTTTTGGGGAACTCACTAAGCTTTGTGCTTACGGTTTTCAGTTTATGTTTCAGGTACTCCAGTTTTCAAATGAAAGAGCTCGGGACAATCACAGCACATACACCCGTGTTTTCCGCAATATGTGATCTTTGGTATTGGACTCTGATAATTGTGTTAATTAAAATGCTTATCAATGTTTAGAATAAAGTTACAATAGTGTTTTGATTATAATAAAAATGAAATTTTTACCTTGGATTTTTGGGTTGTTACAATATCTGTTTCTAGGATATGATCCTTACTATAATTGTGTAAAAAAAAGTTTCTTCGAACACAAAAGGTTGGAGATGTCTCTTTGAAAAATATTGACCACTCTTATTGATGTGTAGTAACTGTTTGTACTCAAGAAACAATCATTAGCTTATGAGTATTTTTCTTAGAAATGTTCGCATTATGTGTTTTATGATCAATTACATTACATATTATATTATTATGTTGTATCATTAATTACATTATTATAGCATGTTGGCTTCAATTTGAAATATTTGTATTAACTGTACTTCATTCTAATAATTCTTTCATTATTTGTTGCAAGTAATTTTAGCTAATGAATCCCTACTTGAATATTTTAAATTAGAAGTTTTTAACAAGTAATATTTAATAGATCTTATATGTTACAAGCATGTGATAGATTTATTAAGGCTTTTGGTATAATGTTGTCTAACTATAATTGAAATTCATCATTCCTCCATTTATTTAACAAAATAATTTTTGAGAGATTTTATGGTACAAACATGAACTGTTGTTTTCAAACTATCAGGTTTCTAGAATACATTTTAAACATTTAACAATGAATTGGATATGTATCCTAAAGACATTCATTTCATTCTATTAACTTATGTGGTTCTCGTTGGTTTGAAAAGTTTGTTATTTTGGTTTCCTACATAGTTGAGAAAGAGTGACCCGAACTAGAATATTACACCTTGTAACAACGTGATAGATTTTTTATGGTAGAAGCTTGAAATGTGGTTTTAAACTTCTAGATTTTAGAATACATTTCAACTTTTAGAGAAAAATTTGATATATATTCTATAACCACTCATTTCATTCTTTAAACTTATGTGGTTCTTACTATTTTGAAAATTTGTTATTTTGGTTTCCTACATGGTTGAAGGGAAGGGTGGTCTGGATTAGAATATAACACTTTATATTAGTATATTACACTTTATAACATAATTTCATGATATTACACATTAACATCAAAAAAGTTGTTTCTATAAATTATTTTGATTTCTTGTAAATAATTCTAGATATTCTTATAACTCTATACATTGTATATTTAGAATATTACATAACAATATGATGATATTACATATAATATTAGAATCTTAAATAATATAAGTTTAATGAGTATTAAAATGCCTAAATTTAATTAGGCTTTGTTTTATTAGAACATTCTACATGGACCAGTCAATTCCCCATCTTCACGACATGGCAACTTAACGTTCACGTCGTGGCCAAGAATTAGACGCGATCCCAACCGATCAAAGTCCCGTCGCCACAACGTGACACATGGATGATCACGTCGTGTGAACTGATTGTTACTGATTTGAAGAAACCGATTGATCTCTCCCTTCAACTCAATTTGGATCTGATCAAAACATGCATGATCTTAACCCCTCAAGACCATATTCAAATGACTAGAATGATTGGGACATGAATGAGACCAACCAACATTCCTAAATCCAAGAATTTTGCATCATTCAAGGTTTCCTCTTATGTGTGGTTTTATGGTTCATAGAACATCAAAATTGACTAACATAAGAAGTTCTTACCTTCTGGAAAATCCAGAAATGATCCCAAGAATGTAATTGTTATGAGGGATGCTTCAAGAATTTCACCAAAAGTCTTCCCAAAACACCCACCACTTCATCTTTCTTTTTCACTTCAACTCACAACCAATGACAAGAACCCTAGAATGCTCTTTCTTCAAGATGGAGGCTTTGAATATGATGTTGTTGGCTGCAAATGGTTGTTAAATCCTGGATTAGGGTTAAGTGGAGTATAAATACATGCTAATTTTAAAGTATGTGAAAATAGCTATATGACCCATATACATGATCAAGTAACCTTTTCTTGCATTTCCCCCTCTGAAAGTTAACTTTAATAATTAAAAAGGTAGCATAACATGAAAATGGAACAGAACTAACATCAATGGCAAAGTAGGAAATTTTGGGTCGATACATGCATCCCCAGGCTCCAGCATGCGCAGATGGAATTGGGGATCAATATGGTACTTTTTCATGATATCATCCTGGCTCTTGGGATAAGTATAGATTTCATGGTGTGAATGCTTGAAATTTCTTTGCTAGCCATGAGGGAGTCAAATGAAGAAACGAGAATGAAGAGCAATTTGAAAGTAATCACAAATGATGAAGGAAAGTAACCAAGTAATAAGGGTATTTATAGGGAACCAAGTAAAGCCACATTTATGAAACAGACAAAGTGGCAGTTATACGGTGTAGACCCTTTAAATGGAAAAGAACTAAAGAGACGGTTATAAGAAACGATGAACGCTAGGAGCCGTTGAACTGTTCCGTTAAAATTTAATTTAGTTGTCTATGCTTATCCGATTAAAACGGTTACTTCACAAGACTTTTAAGTTTGAATTGTTACTCCTAAAAGAAAAGTAACAATCCAAACTGAGGGGAATTAATAGGGTATAGTCTATCCTAAAGCTACATACATACCCACACTATGTCGAACCAGGTATATACCGGACCAGGTGTATACCAGAGCAGATATGTACCGAACCAAATGCATATCGAACTAGGCATAAGCACCGAACCACAGAATGTAACGACTAAGGTGGAAGATAATGTCACTATGTCGAACCAGATATATACCGGGCCAGGTGTATATGACCATTAATGCGACAAGATGACAAACCTGCTCGGTACATTAAGAGGTCGCAACCTCCTATAATTGACTATAATAATAGACAAGAACCACTTTACAAGGTACGCAAACATATACACATTCCACTCGATTTTCGACCTACTCTCTTAAGGTTATTTCTGACTTTATCATCAAAGCATTGGTCCGGGATCCCCTCCCAGCCAATCAACTTACGAAGTTGTTTGTCGTCTCCATGTTGATTAATCGTGAAGGAGTTGATAACTTTCACAACCAATGGAAGGTGAACCCAGGGGGCACAACATTATCTAAATTCGAGTTGATACTAATAATATACTTAAAAAACCTGTTTTTTTTGTTATTAAAAAAACATGAAGGGGTATATATATATATATATATATATATATATATATATATATATATATTAATCAATTATATTAATATTTAATAATATCATGTCCCATTTATTAATCAAAAGATCACTCCCACTAGTCTTTATCCCTTCGTGGAGACACCCTCATCTACTTCCCATCTTTCTTCTCTTGTCGGGAACCACCATCGACCCCACTACTCATCCTTACCCCAACCTCCCATATAAGTTCTTTTCACCCTCCATTCCCGATTTGCTACTAAAAAATTTGACGAACATTGTTAATGGATCGAGCCTACTACAAATCAAAGTAATCAAGCACCACTAGCCATGTGATATAAATGAACGACTCCTTGTGGTTTCGCCCAAATGAGTCTCCAACTAACATCACCACGTGATTATATCGACAACCCGCTTACCCCTAATGGATTTCTGATATATATATATATATATATATATATATATATATATATATATATATATATATATATATATATATATATATATATATCATTCTTTTGCTCCAACATCACCGAATCCAGATATACAAATGTAATGTCTCTATTCGATGTTGTCTTTTGTATTGCCAAACACCCTATCAGAAGGAGGGGGGAGGGGGGGGGGGGTAAACAGAAGGAGATGCAGGTTTCTGGGGGAAGAGACGAACAATTGTGACATTTATTTACGGAATAGAAATTACAGAGAAGATTAGAGCACAACTACTAAAACAACTCAACTTATTGGTTTCTATACAAAAGGTTTATGTCTAATAGGGATGAAATATACAATAAAATAAATTAAAAAGACCATCCGAATGAAAAAAGAAAAGAAAAAAAAAGTTAGAGACCAACTTTACTGGTTTCTATGCAGGTTTATATTTTTCGCATTTGATACTTTTGGTTTTCTTGCACCAGATGTGACGAAGCTTCTCAATAGAGTCCAACATGTCATATATATATATATATATATATATATATATATATATATATATATATATATATATATATATATCATATCATATCATATCATATCATAATATACTATAAAGGAAGCATTTTTCCTTTCACCACATTCATTTGAAACTCTCATGACTTTTCAATTTCTTTCTAATAATGATTATAATTTGGTTAATAAGGTTAAATAAATATCAAACATAAAGTGTAATCATATATAAACTAAATTTCAATGTTAAAAAATATCTTTACTTCTACTTATAAAGTTATGTTTTTTAACTTTTAACATATTATACTTAATTTATTAGTTTTAATATATTGTTGGATGTAAACCATTATCATTTTAAAGCTACAACTTTTGAACAATTTGTATATAATACTTAAATTATTAATTTAAATATTATATTACATGGTCAACTTAAATATAAATTTTAGTTTAACTTAAACAACCAAAAAAATATTTTGTAAATAATTAAAAGTGATAAACTGTAATGTCTTTCTAATAATGATTATAACTTGGTTAATAAGATTAAATAAATATCAAACCTAAAGTGTAACCATAAATAAACTAAATTTTAATATTAAAATAATATCTTTACTTCTACTTATAACGTTATGACTTTAACTTTTAACATATTATACTTAATTTATTAAATTTAATATGTTATTGCATATAAACCATTATCAGTTTAAAGCTACAACTTTTGAACAGTTTGGACAAAATACTTAAATTGTTAATTTAAATATAACATTACAGTGTCAACTTAAATATAAACTTTAATTCCACTTAAAAAACCCAATGAATATTTTGTGAATAGTTAAAAGTGATAAATTGTAGTGCTAAATGCAAAAACTAAATTGTAATATCAATTTAACTAAAACATTTCCTAAAAATATTTTTATAATCGTTAAAAATTTTCAAATAAATAGCTTAAAATAACTTATAATAACAATAGTTAAAAATAACTCTATATAAATGATTATATTGTTACCTTTAAAATCAAAAACCAATGTTTGATGTTTTAAATAATTATAATGATAGAAATTAAAACTTTAAACAAATAAATTTTAAAAATTTAATTAAAAAGAACAACATAGAAATAACACTAACCCATATATTATATTTAATTTTATTCATGAGTAACTCGCAGGTAGAAGTCATTCAAATAATTGAGATTATGCAGATATAATAGATGTATATATTATCATATAATTCAAAATAGTCAATGTATTATATCAATTTAGTATAGAAATTATTATATCAAATTTAACAACAGCGTTATTGTTATATTTAGAAAAACGTATATTTGTAAAGATTTCAACTATATAGATCTTTCTGCGCAACGCGCGGACATTCGCCTAGTATATATATATATATATATATATATATATATATATATATATATATATATATATATATATTAATGTTATACTCCGTATCTACTGAATCCATAAATATTTGAAAAAAAAAAAATGTCCGTTTGCTTTCCATTAACCTTTTATCCATGTTCATGGATATTTATTTAAGAACAAATTACTGAAATCGTCCCTATGGTTTGGGTAAAATTACGCGTTGGGTCCCTAACTTTTCTTTTGCACTCGGACCGTCCCTAACATGTCATTTTGTTGCGTTTACAATCCCTTATAGAGATAAAAAGACTATATTGCCCTTGGTATTTTCTTTTTCAGTTTTTTTATATTTATAAATTATTTATTAATTAAAGGAAATATAAATAATCTATAAATAAGTGGGTCCAACTACCCTTCTCCCTTCCCCTCAACCTTCCACCTCCACCATCCACCTCCGGCAACCACCGTTCAACCTCCACAGTTCACCTCCGACATCATCTTCGTTCAACCATGGTTCATCTCCAATTCACCTCCGACAACCACCATCAATTACTACCCCACCACTTTTTACAAAATCAAAACCTGCAACTACCCCCACCACTATTTATGAAATCAAAACTTGCAATCTATTAAGTACACCAAACCAAAAATCAAAACCAAATCCTATAAAAATGATCGATGCTCTACAACTACAGATTTGGAACATCAATTGAGGGGAGACAGTGAAAGGCACAAAGCAACCACCAACATGAAAGCGTCTCCTTTATCATCTCAAAAAAGCACAAAGCTCCGACGAAAATTCACCGAAAATAACATCACTCAAATCGATTTGCACCATTAACCACCAATATGTACCACCGGAGATCGCTAGAAGCCTTTAAGGACCAATTCCATCACATTCTCCACCGCCGGAAGGAGATCTGAAGCACTGTAGGAAGAAGATATGGTTCATCAGTCCACCGAGAGGTCCGGTCAACGACTATATCTGCTCCCTCCTCGTTCCTCCCTCTTCAACATCTAACTGAATAGATATTTATGAAATTGTCCCTACGACGATGGTGAAGGTGACCGCCGCCGCCATCGATTTGTAAAAGGGTTTAGGGGTATCGATGATTCTCTCTACTTTGTTTTCCTCCCTTCTTGTCACTGTGACATTGTGGTGGATTTGGTGGTGATGGTTTCATGGTACTGTGGCGGTGGTGGCTTCAGGGTGGCAGTGGAAAGCATATCTGGAAGATTTCGGTGTTTAGTATCGATTTTCAGGCGACCGGGGAGAAGTGGTTTAGGGGAGGCGGTGTTTCCGGTGGGAGTGGCTCTATGGCGGTGGTGATGTTCTTCAGCTGAACTGAAACGAGAGAGGACATGGGGAGTGTGGGGTGTAGGGTTTTAGGTGGATCCTTTTTCAAGCTTATTTAATAATTTATATTATTTAATAATAAACGAATAATAAAAAACTGAAAATGAAAAAACAAAGGGCAATATAGTCTTTTTATCTTTACGAGGGATGAAAAACGTAATAAAATCAAAACATAGGGACGGTCCGAGTTCAAAAAAAAACATAGGACTGAACGTGCAATTTTCAACAAACCACAGTGACGGTTTCAATAATTTGTTCTTTATTTAATATAAAATATAAAGCATGTAGTTTTCGGCGATGACGAAAAGGAAAGAAGAAAACTGAAAGTCAATTAAAGAGGCGTTCGATTCCACGTGTACTCTCTTTTCTCTTTCTTTCGTCTTCTCACCGATGAATCCAGCTTAGCTACTTCTTCCCAACATCGACTCTCAAACCCTAAATTCAAATCCCAATTCTTCAAATTATCAATTCTACAATTCTTCAACTCTTCAATCTTCTCCTCGTCCACAACCAATGCTCTGCTCCAAGTCATCCAAATGGCTAAACCGCCTTCGTTCATCCAGAGGATTTCCAGACTCCGATCACATCAACCTCGAACACTTCCTCTCCAATTCCCTCGACAAAATTGATCCCCAAACGTCGACGGATCCTTCGCTGCCCGATAAAAGACCCAAACTTGACAAACGGGATGATAGTGGAACTATCCAAGGTCGTGAAGTGATGAATAATGTACTATCGGAGCTGTTTCAGATGGGAGAATTTCAGGATTTATCGAGAATCAAAAGGAAAAAGAGCTGTAGGAAGCAACAGTTCCCTAGAATCTGTGTTGTTTCTACAAATTCGGATGTTCAGAACGTGCCTGTTGGAAAGGACAGGGTTTCCTCGCCACCGCCGTCGCCGTCGCCGTCGCCATTTCCGTTGACTTTGAGCAATCGACGTACAGCAAAGGAAGTCAATCGAGAGTTGAAGGTAACTGGACATGTTGAGGAGGAGGAGAAAGGCCATTGGGATCTAACAGCGTATTCGCAAACAGAGGTTACTGTTATCGATACGAGTGTTCCATCTTGGAAATTCGAGAAGATGTTGTACAGGAGAAAGAATGTATGGAAGGTTGGGGATAAGAAAGGTAAGGGATTAATGACCAGTGACAGAAAGAAGAGAAAGGAGAGTCTAAATGAGAATGGTGATGTAGAGAAGAAGAAATCGAAGCTGTGTAGTTCATCATCCAAGTCGGGAAATGCAGAACAAGGCGGAGAGAATAAAAAGAAAAAGAAGAAGAAGAAGAAAAAGAAGTTGAAGATGTGCAATTCATTGAAGTATGAAGATAAAGAAGAATCCATGGCTCGATCAAAGTCCCCTCAGGTAAAGCCCTTCGGATCTAACATCTGTTTCACTCCCTGTAACTGTATTAATGTGAATTTTTAAGTGAATTGCTTGTTGAGTATGAATCATCAATGGATGCAATTAGTGTACTCGAGTTATGTTTCTTCCTAATCTGTCATGTAACAGTCTGGCTCCATTCACTGTTTGTTTAGTTAGGATTTTGGAAGACCTTCTATATATGACCATTTCTTGATGGTATCTGGTGTAGGGACACGAAAAAGCCAAGACAATGGTGGCAAACCATGAAAAGAAACAGGATAATTCTAGCCATGTGCAAGAAAAGAGGTATGTGTCTTCATATCATACATACTTTTTTTTTTTAATCAAATGGGAGTTTAGGTTAAGGTTTAAACATAGTTTCATTATTTTTGCAGTTCCTTTAAGAAACAGATAGATGGAGGGTCATCTGTGATTCTTATTAAAAGCATTCCAACAACAAATAAAAAGGATATTTCAGGCATTTTAAAGAGCTGTGTGAAATCTATGCAGAAATAGTACAAGTCTTGATACGTAATGCTGTTTTAACTTTTAACATGCCAAATCTGTAATTTATGCAATGCAAATCAATGGCTACCTTTTCTGTTGGGCTTCAATTTTATTATTATTTTTGGTTTCTTTTGCATAATGGATCTTGTTCTGCTTGTGTACCAAAAGATTCATTTGTTTTGCAGGTTTTGAAGGGTAGTCCAGTCGTTTTGTATAAATTTGGTTCAAAACTTAGGGTGATCATGGATTCATTAGAATCGAGAGAAAAGATATGTATTATCTATTGATTGTGAGTTTATGTTACCGAAGGCAAGAAAATGAAATATACAAACAAATAAAATTGGTCCACAGTCCACACTGATTAGATTAATTGGTTCACCTAATTTTGCCGAGATGAATAACCACAGAATTGGTCCACAGTCCACACTAGTGGGGTTGGCAGCTGGCTACTTGGCTTATAAAAATATCAAGTCGAAGCTGTCAATAAAAGCAAAATATGATGTAACCACAGAATGCAACACTTCCACCCAAAACTCAACCTTTCACCATCTCATCTCATGGAAAAGAAGATATTTTCTCTAACACGTGACTTATCAAATTGTAAACATGAAAGAAATCCACCCCCCCAATTCTTCTAAAATTTTAACAATGGTTGTGGATGATGAAATAATTATTCCTGCATACAGTTAATGAATTGAAGGGTAGGTTTCCATATTTTCAATTGAAGTGGGATGCGACAGGTAGAAAATGTTTTTCGCCAATACATAAATACACAACCGTAATTCGTCATTTAACATACGACATCAAGGCAGACTCATGGGATGAGTATTTGAGGATGTCTTAGCGGACCAACATGATAGTGTTTACAAGTTCGCAAAGTTATGCTTATAGTTTGCACGAAACAATGTGTACAAACCTAGGATTAATGGCATCCACAAATTGTACATGACAAATAAAAACAAACACGAGCTCCCTAGAATGCTAGGTAGTATTGATTCGATGTATTTGGACATGTGCAGTGTGACCTAAAGCATGGTGTGATCATTATATGGTAGGTGATCATAAGTGCCGACGATAATTTTAGAAGCAACCACGTCCTACAACCTTTTGATCTGACATGTATTCTTTAGTAGGGTGGGTGCCAACAACATCATTGTTTTTGACAGTCGTCGGTATTCAACGACATCTATCTTGTAAAGGCGTATGATATGATATTTCAAGTGAATGAAATATTATACAAGTGTGAGTAATATCTTACTTGTAAGATATATCTTGAATAATCTATATTTGTCGATCATTGACATGTCCAAACGACAACAAATGATTAAAGTTTAAGATGACCCAAGAAGCAACTATGAAAGACGTGGAATGAGCATTTGATATCCTTAAGATGTGTTGACAAGTACTCAAACTGATGGCACGTTCATGTGATCCCATAAGGTTGCAAAGCATAATGTATTTGTGCATCGTATTACATAATATGATTTTAGATGATGAAGGAAAATGATATCCCACTACGATGAAACCATAATTGTGTCGACCTTCAAAGGAGTAGATAATGGTACGACACAATACACGACGGATAGAAAGGAAGTTCATGACTACGATATACATCACAACTATCATGCTGATTTAATGGAACATATTCATAAAGCTATGATACATCCTACCGACGTGGATTTGTACATAGATTCCCATGACGATAGAAATGACGATTTGGACGTTCATTTCGACGAGGATTCAGGTGATGACTTATATGACGATTTAACATGATATAATATTTTAATTATTGTTATGTTTTTGTTTGGTTTTTAATTTTAATTAGACAATTATGTAATTTTATTTTGAAAGTAATTAAATATTTATATTTTTACTAATTTTGTATTTATTAAATTATATTTCATTTTTGTTAATTTTTTATATTTGCGAAAATGTAGCTATATAAATTTATTTAGAGTAACTTACACGATTCATCCTTGGTATACGTGTTAAATTACGTATTTAGTCTCTATTTCTTAAAATTAACTCGGGTCGTCCCTTATTAGTTTTAAACTTGCACGTTTCATCCCTGATTGACCGTGTTGTTACGTTTTTAGTCTGAACCAGAACTCGAATGACGAATATTCCCTTGGATATTTATTTCTCAAATTAATCTCCTATTATTTATAAATTAAAAAAAATCGGCCCACTCCCAAAACCCAAGCCAACCTACCCTTCTAAAACTAAGGGCATCCACAATGGGGGTTTAATAGGAGTTGAATAGATGGTGATTATGATTGAATAGATGTTGAATGAAGTGTGGGTGGTGACATGGAGGAGGGTTGAATGGAAGAGTTATATGATCATTGAGTGGTTGAATGAAATTAATCTTTTTTTTTAATTAAATTTCAAACAAAATGTAACATCCAGTTTTCCAGGTATATTATTTTAATAGTTTAAGTTGAGAATTTTGGAAGGACTCGACGAGTTGCTGCCTCAACTCGTCGAGTAGGGTCGCGGCTGATGACTAGGATTAATGAGTGGACTCGACGAGTCGATGAGCCGACTCGACGAGTCAGCGCTGGAGACAGAAACCCTAATTTTCTCGGGCCTGGGCCTATTTAAAGGCACTTATAGCCTCCTTGACACCCCCCGCCATCAGTGTCATTCATCCCTTGAGAGAAACCCTAGAGTCGTTTGTGAGCAAGAAAGGGGAAGAGGCTAATTTGAGGTCATTTCCTTGAGAAGAAGATCAAGGGTATTGCAAGGATCTCAGAGGAGAGTTGTGGATCAGTTTCATCTTCATTTCAAGCTTCAGATCTGGTATAAGCTCTTGCCTTCCTTGTGATTGAATAGATTTCCTTTGGTTGTGAAGTTAGGGCTTGTATCACCATTTTGATGGGGTTTTGGGTGCATCCAAACCCTTTTTCGAGTTATTCTATAGATCTGGACCTTGTAAGGTCCAGAGAACCAGAAAGTAGAAAGCCATGATTGAGTAACCTTGGAGCTTTGAAGCTTTGAAGCTTTAATGGAGTCATAATGGTATATAGAGCAATATACACCATGCATGAACCCCAAGTTCAGACCTTTACGTGACTTTTGGATGCTAGAAGGCCAGATCTATGAGTTAGAGTTCCATATCTGACCTCAGGAGACCATATGAGTGATGCAATGGAGACGACTCGCCGAGTCTATGAGATGACTCGACGAGTCGGATCGGGTTCGACCCAGTACCATTGACCCAGAGATAACTCGTCGAGTTGGGGGTCAACTCGATGAGCTGAGTGAATCCCTGTGAGAACAGTGAGAAATACGATTGGGCTTGGCGAGTCACATGGGTGAAATCGGCGAGTTGGGTCAACCTGGTCTGTTGACTTCGTGTGTGGGTTGGTTAGGAACTTCTGGGAAATCTGGAGGGGTAAAAGGGTCTTTTACCCATCCCAAGGGTTAGAGAATGAGCAAGGAGGGCTATAGTTGGAAAGAGTAAAAGTGTGTTATTAATTGAGATGCTCGTTTAATGTGTTAGGTGAAGGCTAGTCCGGATTATCAAGTGTGTATCTATTTCCTACTAGTCGCGAGGTGAGTCTTCTCACTATACTTACCTTGAGTGGTAACCTACGTGTGACCGGAGGGTCTTATGTGCATACTCTGTGTTTAAGATGTCATGTTATTTGTATTGAGATATTCTATTTTTGCTTGTGATATGTATGCTATGTTTATTTGAGTATTGAGTAGAGGGATCAGAGGATCCAACCTGAGTTATGGGACCGGAGGGTCCCACTGAGACACATTGACCGGAGGGTCTTATTGAGTTACAGCCTCGAGTGGCTAATGAGCTGTGTGTGGTATTTTGGGGAACTCACTAAACATTTATGCTTACCGTGTTATGTGTTATGTGTTTCAGGTACTTCCGAGGACCTCGGGAAGGCACCGACATGATTGTACACCTACATCGAGAAGGAGTGATGACCTGGGATTTCGAATAAATGTTTTGAAATTTTTGTGGATAATTATTACTTGAGATTTTTGGAAAGATGTGATATCTGTTTTATATTAATTTAAAAATGAAAATTTTGGTTGGAAAATTTACGTTGTTACACAAAATATATATGTAATCATATTCTCTTATATTTTTATATTTGATTTTATTTTTCTAATTAAACCACAAATAAAATTAACCATATTTTTAGGTATTATATTATTTAATAAATCAATTTTTAGGTGTCTTCTTGTTTTTTAAATAAATAATACAAATGAAGTAGTTAAAAATAAAAACTCACTTAAAAAGAAATATATAATTAATGTATGTTTAGGTATTAAATGTTTTAGGTTTCGTAATTTTTAATTAATGTATTTTTTTTAACCATTATATCTTTTATTTTTAAATTTATAATTATGTTTAAAAATATAATGATGAAAATGTGGAATTTCATTAAACTGTGTTGGGTTTAATGGAATGTGGGTGTCAAAGAGTAAAGTTGAATAAAAGGTGAAATGTTGATGTGCTAATGATGTGGCAATCCATTGAACTCTAAGGAGTTCAATGGACTCTGGATGCTCTAAGAACCCTCCATTTTTCTCTTTGCATCTCTCACACTACCTGATCCTTTTACTCTAAATCTCACCGACAACCATCACCTCCGGCGTTATCTTCATCTACCAAGCATCGACGTCATCTTCATCCAAATCCTCACAACAACTAATCAAAGAGAACAAAGAACCAAAACACACACACACACATGTGTGTGTGCAGATGTGATACCCAGAGAGGAGGCAAGAGAGACGGAAAGATAACATGATGGCGGAGTGGCGTTCATTGTACCCATCAGATGTGACATCCCCATTTTCACGGCCAGAAAAGACCGATTTTGTTTATGCTTTGTTTGAAAATCATAGTAACATTTTAAATAAAAGTGTTGCGGAATTTGTTCCCAAAATAAAATATGATAAAGATTTATCAAAGCATTTCCAAAGAAATGTAATTCATTAAAACCTCTGGATGTCATGTTCGATACAGATCAAAAGCATAAACAGTACAATATAAGCCTTACTACGTTTATTCATATCTACAGGCCTATATCTGAAATCTCTCATCCCAAACAGCATATCTATGCTCATGCGTCACTACCTGTAATAGAAGAAACTGTGTGGGTCAGGCTTGGGAGCCTGGTGAGCACATAGGGTTTTCAACCCACAATAAATAAGTTTATTAACTTTATCAAACCAATCAAACCCGATTACCCCTTCCCGTTATCCTCACTTTACATCCCTAAAACATCTAACACAAGGGACCTAGTCTAAGGACTTTCATTGGGGTGACAACACATGCTTCGGGGGTTCCTCAGCAATTCATGTAAAATAAGGCAACCATGTGGGGGATGGAGTATTGCTGGTGAGCACACAATTCAAATAAACACCTACAGGTTACGAGCCTGCTAGCGTTCCACTGGACTGTCTAGAATAGTCCGTGGTCGTCATCTATACTCCGCTAGATGACTGGATCATCAATAACATCTATAACGAGGCCTCTCATTATTTTATTTTGTCACACATCAACTATTACATCTACCCATGTTTTACCCAACACATTTTGTAGACATAAAATACACATAGAGTTTAAATCATTTAAAACATGTATAAAAGCGTTCATCCAGCATAGATAGCAAGTATACAGATAATATGCACACGTAGCACGTAATTTATATAAAATACTCATATCTATGTGTAAGATGAAAGTAACTATGCACTCACTTGAAAAGGTGGTGACTCGGTACTCGGACAGCACTTCGTTACTCTTAAAACAATTTCCTTCGACAAAACCTAGTATCATTACCACTAGGGTTTAGTATAATATTCACTGAGACTAATTAATAGTCTAGCTATTATTACTATTATATAAGCGTTAAACAATGCTCTTCACCCACTACGTACAGACAGGGGCCAGACATAAAACACCGGAGGGCAGGATCATTTTGGCATATAGCACTTCTGAAATCCAGCAACCCTATGCGGCCCTTTAAACCAGATTCCCCGTACCGCGAATGGTTAAAAAGATATTATAACGACACTTATATAACCCATAATAATAGCCTAAATAATTATTATAAAGTCCTAATAACGTTACTATAATTAAATAAAAACTATATTAAAAATAGCGTAGGCGTAGCTCACTTACAGCGGGTTTTCTCGAAAATCGGGCTTCGCTTGGAGCAGCGTTTCTGAGCCGAAAGATCTTCTTCTCGGAGCTTCCCGGTGCTCCGGGACTTTCTTCTAACACCTTGGAGGTGCTAGGGAAAAACCTTGAAGGTTTGGGGGTATTTGGGAGGAAAGAAGTGGAGAGTTGTGAAGAAAATGAGAGATTTGCGCCTCTATTTATAGGCTGTCAGCGCCGAGTATGCTAGGCATACTCAAAATTACGCTGGGCGTAATGTGCCACATGTCACCATCTGGTGGCTAGCCTTGGGGAGGAAGCAACGGCTGTGATCGCGCCGCGTCACCAAAACTCGCACAGCACCCTCCCGACTTAGAAAAATCATAACTCTCGCATACGAGCTCCGTTTTTGACGTTCTTTATATCCACGCGTAGGTAAAAACAAGTTCTACAACTTTCATTTAGACTCCTTTGGCTAATTCTCGACCGATCTTAAATTTAATAGTACAAGAAGATTATACTGTTAAATGTCCGCGTAAAATTCATATCTTTCACATACGGACTCCGTTTTCGTCTGTATTTTTACCGTTCAGTTCCTATTAATGAGATCTTCAATTCTCATTTAGGTCGCGTAGGCCAAAAACCGATTGATCTAAAATTCGAGTTTCGGGTCGTGCACTGCTATGCCGAATCTTGGAAAAGTCATAACTTCCTCATACGAAGTCAGATTTGGGCGTTCTTTTTGTATGTTCTCGGTTTAACGTATACTACAAATTTTGTTTAGATCACTAAGGCTAAAAATTCCTCTATCGTAAATTCACTTTTTACGTTCCCCGGTGCCGTGTCGGTTCCGTCGCGAAACTTCGACGGGTCATAAGTTCTTTGTTATAACTCGGATTTCGGCGTTCTTTATATGTACGGAACCCTTGAGACATATTATACAACTTGGTTAAGATTATTTATTCTAAATAATATTTTGTCGAAAAGTCATTTTCGACCCCTATTATCTCTAAATTGACTAGCCCGGATCTACGGGCGTTACAATTATCTCCCCCTTAGGATGATTACTTCCCGGAATCATCAACGAAACAGGGCTCACATGATGACTCCATACGTTATCTCTTCATCCTAAGTGATAATCGTAACTTTGATGTTTCTTCGAACGAGTATCTAACTCTTAGACTCCTTGACTACAGGTGGTGCTCAATCTTGCACATGTTCCCTATCTCACATTAGACTCCAAATTATGACCTTCAAGTCACAATCTTGATCCTTACTGGAGACTCCTTCTTCTTCTTAACAAACTTAAGAATAAATTCTTTGATTTCTATAATAGATTGATGTGCCTCGTTCTAATGACCTCTCGTCGTATGTTGCAACACTTAGACTCAGGTCTCTTAGAGTCAAATTCCAGAACAGACTATACCTTCCTTCATGTTCTAATGTGATATAATCACATTCTAGTACGTAGCACTTCTAACTACAAGTTTCTTACTTTAACAACGATCACAATCGCTTTGACTATCTTTTACTTCAATCTTCTGGCTTAAGTCGGATGCTACATCAAACTTGGTTCTCTGAACCACGTAACATACTCATCTTAGTCGGACTCGACATGATATGACCTCTAGGGTCGGAATAATAATCATCTTCTCAATCATTACCGAAACAATGGTAACGACATACTCGAATAAAACGAAGTCAATTACTAGTTTCTTGGCAACCTTGTGACTTTCCCTGATCCAAGTGTGAGTCTTGTGCTTCCGGTAGTATAGGTCTCTACTACCTTTCACACCTACTCATACTCGTCCCAAGTATTGTCTCACAGTTCACCCAAGTCACCATACAAGAAAATCACATAACAACTTGACACATCAGATAACAAAACTAAGGTTTTATATTATTCCTTGAAACGATTACATAGGTGTTCAAGTTCAACCTATATTATGCCTCAAATAGGCTACACCACGTGGTACTATCTACACGACTACTTCATAGATCCTCATTCCTGATCCCTTTCATTGCCATCTGCTTCGTCAAGGATCATATGGAACGCTCTTGCCTTTGGTTTTGGTGGAATGTTTGGTCTTGCCGCCTCTTTCTTCTTCGGGCAATCCTTAGCAACGTGCCCTTCTTCACGACATTCATAACACACCCTTTTATTGGCGGTGCACTCGTTGGCGTAATGCCCGATCTTCCCACACTTGTAGCAGGTCACTTCCTCGCTACATTTCCCGAAGTGCTTCTTCTTGCACTTCTCGCACCATTTCGCCTCGATTCCTCCTCCACTAAACTCTTTTGAACCAGACTTGATCTTCTTATTTTTAGTCTTTGCAGACCCCTCGAACTTCCTCTTCTCGCCAACCTCAACCTTGCTGGTAGCTCTTCCCTTAATCATATCCTCCACAGACTTGGCAGCCTAGATAGCTGCCTCCAGAGTAGGTGCCTGACGCACTGGCACCGCGTACTCCCATGGAAGTCCCTTTGCGTACTTGTCGATTTTCGTCAGCTCATCCGAAACAACACGCAAGGCGAACTCCATCTTCTTTGTGAAGTTGTTGGTGTATTCATCAATTGACATGCTTCCTTTCTTCAAGGTCAGGAATTGGTTCTCTAGCTCGAGCAGGTTTTGGGCTGAGCAGTACTTGCGTTTGAACTGCACTAAAAACTCTGCCCATGTCAGTTGCAGGGGCTCATTGGGGCTTAGAGTCTTCCCCAGGGTATTCCACCATCGCACAACGCTTCCTCGGAACTGACGTACTGCAAAGGTGGTCTGTAACTTGCCTCTGCAACCACACGTCATGAAAGCTAACTCCATCTCCGAGATCCAATCCATGACTCCGATCGGATCTTGCTTTCCAGTAAAAGTCGATGGCTTGCAAGTCAGAAAATCCTTGTACTTGCATCCATTCCTCTCGACTCCGTCATCCTGGTTGTTTTGTCGAACTATTGGTGGGTTGGCTTGACCAACGGTCCCACTGTAGTTCCCCTCCTCAGACTACCCTTCGTTCAACTCGGGCTGTTCGATCGGTATGGCAGCTTCCTCTCGATTCTGTTGGAGCAAACGTCTGGTTTCCTCCATTTGAAAATAGAGACTGAACGTACATTTTGGCACGTGCACGAGAGACGATTCGTGTAATTTACTCTTTTATTTATAAAAATGAAAAAATAAAAGGTGATAATTTTCTAGGTTAAAAGGGTATGATGGGAGAATAGGTAGAAATGATGTGATACTGATGTGGAAGAGTAAAATTGAGGAAAATGAAAGGAGTACACCCTGGTATCACCTATCATCCTTCTTTTATATGACACACAACCTTTATTGCTAATACTCATAATTGGTTTACTCGTAACCTCTTATCTTCTTGTAACATACAAGAATAGTTTAGTGATTCCATTGTTAGACACACGGAGCACATTTTATGTTTTATTCGCACTCATATCATAAATTGTTTATGTATGTCTCTACATGAGATAAATGGGTTCCCTACCAGGCTACCACCCCCACTCTCCAATATTTGTGAGGTTTGGGGGAGATGACTATTCCTGTTTAGAAATGCATCGGACATCCTTCTCCTGTCCATCTCTTGATTGAAACCAATGTTTAAACTTGAGACTTCCCTTATGGAATGCTTAAACTTTATCCGGTGAGACGTAACAATCGACTGAGAAATATATATCTCGTATAATGAACATAATTTCTTCTTTACCATTTGAAGTATTAAGCTGACTGAACCAAATAACGAATGTGACACTGTATTCCTTGTCTAACATTTTGAAACATATTGTTTTGGACACTCTTCAACTCCTGTCATCCTTAATCGGTGTCTACACAAATCTCTAAAAACTTTGAACCGCATGCACGATTGCACAAACATAAAATCGAAACATCTAATTTTCTAAAGGACACATACCACAAATTAAACCTATTATTACACATTGATTCCATACATTTGATAATTCAAGTTTGAAACAAACGGAATTGATAAATGGTTCATATATGTTTATACCTTACATTTGCCAATATGTGTAACACCTTTGTTAATTTGTTTACATCCCTCATGATGAATGTACTCAAATCCTCTGTTTCTACAATATTTATAGACAAACATTTTTATAATATCTATTGACAGTAAAGTTCTAAAAACCTTGTCATGACTGAAAGACTTGTATTTGACACAACCTTTTAAAATATCGTCTTAATTAATATATGTATATAAAAATAAATAATAGTAGAAAATGTATAGAATTATTAAATTATATACAAAATTGTCGCAATAAGTCTTACCTTACAAACGATATGACTCGACAGTCGACACCACTCGTGAAAACTTGAATCTTAACTTATCGTTAAACGTCTAACGTTATTCAGAATCTTAATTGATAGACATTTTTTCGGTGAGTGTTTCAAAAATATAATCATTGTTAATACTATATGTGATGCGTCAATTTCAAGACGGGACTTTATGTAGCCCTCACCATCCCTCTCATACGGCAAATCATTAAAATATAACGAAATCCATTTATCACACATACATACATGTCAGATTATAAGTAGTTATGGTTGTGTACTTTGTACTGTCAATAATCAAACGTTATTTGGTATCAAACTCTTTTCTCCTTTTCTCTTTTTATTCTTTCATTCCATATTATACTATTGAACTGTTTAATAATTCCCCAAAACCATAAATACACCATGTGAATACGGACAAGATAAAATGAGACTAATCTAGCATATTAAATACGCACATATGCTACCACATGGTCCCAGTATGTAAATTAATCTAAATAATAATAATAATAAAACATTGAATATTAACTTTCGTAAAGTATGTCTCAAATTTTGCAAATTACTTCAAAATTTTGTGTAACAAATTGTTGTGAAATATTTAACTAAACATATACTTTGAATTACCTAAAATGTTTATTTACCACCAAAAAGATACCAACATGTTAAATAATCTAAAAATAATTTGAGGTTAATAAATAAACAAATAAATAAATAAAATAAATAAATACACATGAAATATAGCAATTGGCAGGACGAATTTGATATTTTTGTTAGTGTAACGTCCGGTTCCTGGTACGTATTTAATTGAGAATTATTCATATTTGCTAAGGGACTCGAAGAGTTGGAGGCCCCAAACTCGTCGAGTAGGAATTAGATATGTTGGACGCGGGACTTGAAGTCTACTCGACGAGTCGAGGAGCCTCGACTCGACGAGTAGGTCTGCCAGAGTGAAACCCTAATTTTCAGGGTTTGCACCATATTTAAACACCTTAAGACACCCATTGTGGCCTCCCTCATCGCCTCCCTTAGTCCAGAAAACCCTAATCCGAAACCCTAACCCATTTTGAGTGTTCTTGAGCCATTTTGTGTGTTTGTGGTGGTTTTGAAGCTTGAGAAGGAAGAAGAAGCTTGGGATTTCAAGAGGAAGCAAGTAGATCCAGAGGTTGTGTTCCATTTCCAGCTCATTTGAGGTATAAAGTATATACCTTGTCCATTCATCTAGTTGATATCTTTTTGGGGTACTTTAGGGCTTTAAGGAGCCATTTTTGGAACCATTCATGGATGCAAGCATGTTTTAGGGTTTAGACTTCAGATCCAGGGTCCTTGAGGGACTCCATGGCATAAAGGTACCAACTTTATGGCCATGGGAGTCCCATGCATCCTATGAACCACTTTTTAGGATTTTTTGAGCTAATTAGCCCATGCATGCACGTAAAGTTAGAAAATTTACGTGTTATATCGATTCTAGGAGGCCAGATCTATGTTTTGGATGCGTTAAGCCCGACTGAAATCGACTGTTAGTTTTGGATGATGGGGGACTCGACGAGTCGTTCTTAGGACTCGGCGAGTCGGGTCGTGGTTCCCCCAACCTTCTCTAATACTAAGCAACTTGTTGAGTCTAGAAGATGACTCAACCAGTTAGACGTGTTTTGGACCTAAAGGTCAAGAACTCGACGAGTCCAAGGATGAACTCGCCGAGCCAGTGAGCAAATGTCCCGACTGTATGAAGGAGAAATCGACGAGTCCAAGGAAGGACTCGACGAGTTCAAATGGAAAGTCATGATTCTGTCATAAGGAGAAACTCGGCGAGTTAGAGGATAACTCGACGAGTCAGATCGCGAATTTGAGATTCTCTGAATTGTGGAACTCGACGAGTTGATGGACCAATTCGACGAGCTGAGTCAACCAGGATGTTGACTTTGACCATGGTGTTGACTTTGACTTTGACTTTGACCATTACCCAAGATTGACCCTTAAAGGGGATATGAATATGAAGGGTAACTAAAGGAGACTGTTATGTGTAGGAGTTTGAGGAGAGTTGATCCTAGCACTGAGGACAGTTCAGTTACTGCACGACATTAAGGCGAGTTACCTTCCAGTAGAAGTGGGTCTACGGCCACAATGTCGGCCCACTAGTAGGAGTTGTATGTCAGATAAATGTCTTTGTGATAGTTATTTGGGTTTGCCACTATCTGTTATGTTTTATGTGCTAGCCTGGTATGATGTCATTTGATAGTGGTAGTAGGGGGAATAGTCCCCGTATCAGGTCGAAAGGACCCAAGGGGTAGGTCGGGCACCCCGGTATGCCTGATAGTATGTTTATGTTATCTGGTAGTGGTAGGGGTGAAATAGTCCCCGTAACCGGTTGAGATACACCGGAGGGTAGGTCGGGCACCCAGATATGTCTGACATGGGGTAGGTTAGGCACCCCGGTATGCCTAGCAGGGGTAGGTTGAGCACCCCGGTATGCTCAGCAGGGTAGGCCGTGCGCCCAGATATGCTTGGAAATATGTTTATTGTTTGGTATGTGGTATGATGGGGGAACTCACTAAGCTTTGTGCTTACGGTTTACAATTTTTGTTTTAGGTCCTTCTTCTTCGAAGGGAAAGGAGCCGGCTCGGTAGCAGCGCATCGCATCATTATTTTCCGCACCATGATGTTATTCGGATTGTACTCTGACATTATTATTCCATGACATGTTTTATGACATTTGACTTATGGGTTTGTGGGTTTGATATGATATAGATGATGTTTTCAGTAAACTGTTTTATAAATTACTTAATTAAAAACGAAATTTTTAGTCTTGAAATTTTGGGATGTTACAGTTAGCCTCTTACTTATTAAAAGAAACAATGTCCTAATTTTTCCAAATTACAAATATTGAAAAATACTTCTTTATATTAACGTATTTTTTGTTATTTGCCTTTATAAATCTTTCATCAGGAGTTTCAATAACACAACAAAATGTAACATCCCAAAAATTTACAATAAATTTTTACTTTTAAAAAACAATATAAATATATTCAAAACCACAACCCCAAGATCAAGGCAATTTTAAAAACTATTTGTTAATTGTAAATTCCAAAATCAAATAAACATAATCTAATTCAACATAAAAACTCCATCAATCTGTTCTGATCCATTTTGTGTTGTCACGTCCTGCCATCCTGGATATCTTTTAATCTTGAAACAATATTTTAAGGGAAAATGGGTAACCACAAAGCTTAGTGAATTTCACACATACACAATATCATATCATACAAGCTCTACCCCTAAAACACAAATATCAACAACACTAGTCACACAACCACACAAACATGTCAAAGAAACACACATATATCAACAACATTAGTCACACAACCATATATACATTCGTTGGGACACATTGGCTATGCTCGATCCTCCTTGTTCGGTACATTGACCCCTTGGGACACATTGGCTACACCCGATTACCCTTTCTCAGTTTGTCGATCCCTTGGGACACATTGGTTACGCCCAATCCCATACTAGACACTAACCCAACCAAGGGTTACCCGCATACACATCCTATAAGCACACACGGGCTAAGGTAAAGGATGCACAACATCACTATGTGTAGTGAGAAACTCACCTCAAGTAGCAGAATAAACCTCCAAATGTATCCCAGAACCTACTCATACAATGTCACTTTTCAACACCTAAAAATATAAATCAAGATTAAAAATTTCTACCATTCACCCTTAAGCATGTAAACAAACTACTAGATTAAGTTTCTAGACTCTAACCCATAAAAGCAGCCTGTTCGAGGCCAATTTAACACCACCAAAATGTAACATCCTGAAATGAGGTACATTTTATCATTCCTTGAATCTTTATCAAAAGTGTCACATTTGGTCCTTAATAGAAAAAGATTGCAAAAAGGGGTTGTATGCGGGGCTTACATATGAGTACGCGTAGCGTACTCATGCAGCATGCATGGTCGCAGAGAGCCAGCTAGTACGCTGGGCATACATGTGGTACGTTGGGCATACTAGCTCAGATGTAAAACCCTAATTTTAAAGGTTGCCTCTATTTAAAGAACATTATGGCTTCATTTCTGGCAACCTTATTCAGCCTCCAATCCTTCCATAAACCCTAATCTCGTGTGAGTGGCTTGTGTGTGTGTTATTTCAAGTTTTAAGTGTTCTTGGCTCTTGTAGTTGTAGAAGAAGGTTAGAGAAGAAGAGGAAGGTGCTAGCAAGCTTGAAGATCCAGAAACTTCCCACCTTTGTGCATCATTTTCAGGTATAAAGCTTATACCTTGGCAAGTGTTCTTCTAGATCTTTTTGGTTTAAGATTTATGAGCAAAAAAGTCCCTAAGTTTGGACCTTTATGAGTTTGGGACTCTCCAGAGGGTTTAAGTTGTCCTTTCATGCATATTAGGACATTCAGATTCATAAAAATGCTTGCTTGATCTTCCCCTTTGGCTCATGCATGAGTAAAGTTGGGTAGAATGGATGAAGTGATGCTTTGAGCCTTTCCTAGCCATGTAATGGTTTAAAGCCCACGACTTTATGGATTGAGATGTCTTAAGTTAGTTAGATATGTATTTGGGTTGGTTGTCTTAAAGGATTAAGACACCAACTTAGTGGATTTAGTGACTGATGGATTATGTCGGGCGTACTCCTTGCTACGCACAGTGTAGTCTGATCCTCCTCTGATGCATGCTGACCTTGTTGTACGCCCAACGTATGGAGTAGTACGCTCAGCGTACGCGCTGAGTGTTGACTTTCGTTGACTTTGACCCTTGGTCAAGTTTAGGGTTTTTGGACCATAAGAAGGGCAAAATGGTCCTTTTGCCGTAGAAGGTTTAGCCGTGGGATTTGGACTCGCAAGTGAGGTTTTGACCTTAATTATTAATTAGGGTTAATTATTTTGTTGACTAGGCGGAGTCTAGATCCGGCAGTTTGGGTGCTAGGTTTTCGTGTTGTCAGTATCAGGTGAGTCTCCTCACTTACTCTTACCTGTATGGTAGAAATATAGGATAGCTGTATTTTTTTATGACCAGTTGGGTCTAGCTATTATGATTATGTTATGCTAATTATACGTGACTGGGGCTGCTGATAGCCAACCTGGGTTGCTGATAACCCACCGGGCGTGCTGTTAGCTCATCGGGATTGATGATAGTCCTTAGGGTTGCTGATAACCAATAGTTGTTTATGTATGTTGTGTTGTATGTGGTGTCTTGGGGAACTCACTAAGCTTTGTGCTTACAATTGTTGATTTATATGTGGCAGGTACTTCTCAGGACCGCGGGAAGGCGAAGGTCTGATTGTACACACACGCGCTGGAGAATTTACTATTGGGACATGTTTCTGAACTCTGATATTTATGATACTGGTTGTTTATTATTTTCATGTACTTGATAACTTGGTTATGAAACTTTGATTTTGGTTATTTAAAAATGAAAATTTTGGTCTAAAATTTTGAGGTGTTACAATTTGGTATCAGAACCCTGGTTTGAGGGACTTGGATGAACCTCTAGGTGATTCCAAACTCAAAATAAGGATCTGAAAGATTTTTAAGAAATTAACAAGAAATAAAGACTTTTACAGGTGGAAAAACCTCAGAGAAACAATGTGTACAATCAGCCAGCGCTCGAGCGGTAGTTTCCCAAAATACCTCGATTTATATTTGAGTAGTGTAGAGCATATATGTTTATATTATGAGCTGATAGAATTGCATGCTAGATATAGGTAGGCTAATGAATCTTGCAGAGATAGTGTGAAATGTTGCCTGGTTTGTGATGCCTTAGCTTAGGAGTTCATTCTTGTGAGATTGAATCGTCTTTACTATTTGCATAGTGTATGCTACATAGTTGTACATAGTTAGGATTTTATAGCCTTAGAATGCCTGATTTAGCCTTTCTTCATGTTCCTTGTTTGGTTGTGGATTTGAGGTAGGATCATCTATTCGAATGTCTATTGAGTCTCGTACTATGTACAGTTGGCATATGTGAAGTAAATGGCGAGGACAACGGAGGTCTCAGGAGGCGGAGCAATTTTGGGGAGAAGTTTGGAGTTAGTGTTTAGATGCTTAGTAGTGGTTCCAAGGAACCTACAAGGCGAGTTCTTAGCTGATATGAGGAGGTAGAGTCCTTGAGACTTAGGGTCTTGAGGGTATTACTCGAGACAAATACGGGTTGGTGTGGAAGGTAGTATTGGGCCCATACTACTGGAAGCATTGGATCCATACGCGACTCGAGGAATAACCTCAAGGGACCAAAGAGCTTGTAGGGGTGTGAGTGTTGGTATTTGCGCATTAGCTTGTTTGCTGATAATTTTATTATGTGATTGGGTATGGTGGTTACCCGAGGTTCAGGCTCCAGCGACCCCGAGAGGCCGAGTGCCAGTGATGATGAGATCCGCAGGATTGTTGCCGCGGAGGTGGCCACAACTATCAGAGAGGCTTTCCCGGAGATGTTTGGGTCTGTCAAGACCACGTTGATTGAGACTTTTGATGAGCGTTATGCCGCTGTCACTGAGGTTGCTATTGCCGCAGCTACCACAGCTCTTGCTGATGTGAGACCACAGGGGGGTGATTCTTTGTGGTATTGGGAGTTCACCAACACAAAGCCACCCGAGTTTGATGGGACCCAGTATCCAATTACCGCTATGAGATGGATCCCTGGTGTTGAGGGATGTTTCTATACTTGCTCCTGTCTGGAGAATTTGAGGGTTCGATTTATATTGAACTTACTTCGCTTGGGAGCGGAGGACTGGTGGAAGTTTGTGACAGCTGACTACTCTATTGCAGAGCATACTGTGATGATCTGGGAGAGGTTTACTGATATATTCAGGGATGATTTTGTACCCGCGATTAAGCAGGAAAGGTTGGCCCATGAGTTCCTGTCTCTCAAGCAGAAGACAAAGACGGTGACTGAGATCACCAGGATGTTTCATGAGAGGGCTTTGTTTTGCCCTGAGCAGGTATCCATAGAGCAGGCTCGTCTGACTCGGTATTTGAGTATTTTGAGGAGGGATATCCAGGAGTTCGTGGCGAACACCATGTATATGTTGGGTTTTGAGCATTCTAACACTCCTATGGTGTACATGCAACCCTATTTTGAGGAGGGATATCCAGGAGTTCGCGGCGAACACCATGTATATGTTGGGTTTTGAGCATTCTAAAACTCCAAAACATTAACAAAACAGACCTGAGAAGGTCTTGTTCATAGAAAATTATGAGCTAAAAGATTTTCTTGCGAACATGAACTGAAAATAGAATAAAAGCTTTTATATATATATATATATATATATATATATATATATATATATATATATATATATATATATATATATTCTCCTCTTCTTGCTCAATAAATCATCAAAATAAACTGAAGTAGGGCAAAACCCACAAAAACTTCTTTTCTTTTTTCAAACTTCTAAAGAAAACAACAAAAATTTCTTTTCTTCTCAAGCTTGCTGAAAAAACGACAACATATTAAATAAAAACGGATCTAATAAAGTTTTCTTCTCATTAAACTTTCTTTACTTTTCAGCTTGCTCAACATATCTGAAAATCTTTTGTTTTCCATCTCTAAGCTTCTAGAGGAAGCACCAAATAAACAACTTGAATGAAGTTGTTCATGATAAATCAGGAACCAAAAACCAATTTTCTTGATAATGAGCAAGCAAAAGAGGTAAACACCTGTAAAATATTGTTTGTTCTTCAACTTGCTGAATAAAATTCGAAAATATGAACAAAGATGGGGAAAAACTCATAAAAACCTCTTTTCTCCCCAACTTACTGGATAATCCATTAAAATACAAACGAAAATGGATCTGGTAGGGTTTTTATAAGCTTGAAAGATGTTTGAATGAACAAAAACAAGAGCAAATCTACAGATCTGAACAAAAACGAAGTAGATCTACAGATTTGAACAAAAAGTACATCAGATCGAAAGATCTGAAACATAGCTAATCAGATCTGGATAGATCTTTGCCAATATCCAAACGGATCTGAACTAAGAAGTGTAGAAATGAACAGATCTGAGCAAACCTTAGATGAAAACACATCAGATCTGAACAGATATGGGCAAAAACGAACTTGAGACCAACTGAGATGGTGGCTACTCGTTCAAGTCCGGGATGGCGCCAAATGATGCGACATCGACTCCCACCACCAGCTCTGAGGATGTGCTTCTACGCAGGAGACGAATTTTCAAGGTCACAACAGAGAGATGCGTTAGAGCCGCCCCATGGACTATGCCCCGGAAGCGGACTCCGACGATCAAGTTAGATCAGCTGGTAGATCGGAGATGATCTAACTTGATCGTCGGAGCCCGCTCCCGGGGCACTGTCCTTGGGACGGCTCTAACGGCCTTGTTTGTTGTGACCTCGCAGATCTGTCTCCGGCGTAGAAGCACTCCCTCAGAGCAGGTGGTCGGAGCCGATGTCACATCAATATATATATATATATATATATATATATATATATATATATATATATATATATATATATATATATATATATATATATCCTGGTGTGATAGGATGCATAAGTAGTGGTATTGTAACACCCGTGACTTAAGGTAATGCTAATTATTTAATCTTTGTAATTAGTTGTTGGACTATGAGATTAATGTTGGATTATTGATTTGGACCTTTAGTGAGTGGGACGTTATAAGTGGGCTGTCTCAAGACGTACGCTGGGCGTAGTGCAGCATTGGATGCGGGGGATCGATACGCATACGTGCAGCGTACCATGGAGTACGTGCAGCGTACGCCAGCAGACTCAAAACCCTAATTTTTAGGGTTTAAGCCATATAAATACCTCATTATGTACCAAACCCTAGCCTCCTTACCAACCACCTTGACTCAGAAACCCTAGAAACCTAACCTTCTTCATCTTTGTGTGATTTTGATCTTGTGAAGCTCATTTTGGTGGTTTGAAGCTTGGAAGGAGAAAGAGGAAGTTGGTGAAGAAGAACTTTAGTAGATTGAGCTCAAGGATCTGAGATATCATCACCATTTAGCACTCATTTGAGGTAAAAAGCTCACAACTTGCCTTATGTATGCTTAGATCTATGATAAAGGTGTTTTGGAACTTTTTGGTCCCAATAATGGATTTTTATGGTCCAAATCTGTTTCTAGGCTTAGGGTTGCCACCCTTAGTGCTATATGAGTCCCAAGTACAGAAAAGTTTCCATCTTGAAGGTCTTCTTGTGGCCATGCATGAGTTTTGCTCATTTCCATGGAAGTTAGTTGCCATATTTCAAGTTTGGGTCCATTTGGTGGGTTGCAAGCCACCAAGTAATCGACTGTATGGATTAAGACACTTTAGTGGACTCAGATATGTGTTTGGAGCTTAAGGTCTTAAAGGATTAATCTTTTTTGGAGATTATGGCTTAACATGTTAGTACACTGGGCGTACAAACCCGTACGCGAAGCATACAAGCCATGCAAGATGTACGCTTAGCGTACAGAGGAGTACGCCCCGCATTGCACACACCAAGATGTTTAACATGGGATCTTTTACTCTGATATATTGACATGTGTTTTTGATATGATGTTTTGAGATACTATGACTTACGTTTTGATGAGATGATTTTGATAACTATGGTTTATTTAATAAATTAAAACGAAAATTTTTGGTCATGATTTTTGGGATGTTTCAAGATGGTATCATAGTCTTGGTTTGAGGGATTCGGGCACACTCTCGGGTGTGTTTGAACTCAAACTGAGGACTTGGTATAAAAATTTTTAGAAGAAAACCATTTTTTATAAAAAGGATTTTGAAAAGAGAAAAAGGGTGTGGTGCATGCAATCAACCGAGCTCAAGTAAGTTCTCCCAAATTACTCATACATGTTCGTTACGATACAATATGATTATGAGAACTACATGCTATATTAGGGCTAAGTATCTAGGAAGTATGCCTTGTATGCCTGTTATATGTGTATGAGAACTGCATGCTACATTAGGGTTAAGGATCTAGGAAGGATGCCTTGTATTCCTGCTATATGAGCTTATTGAACTGTATGCTAGTACTGATTAGTCAGTAATATGATGGCATGATTAGAATACGCTTGGTTTGGTTTACTCAATGCTCGAATGCTGCTTGCTTTGTGTTGTTAGGAGTTCTAGTTATCTCTAACTAACTAGTGAACGAATATGTTAAGTTACATATTAGGAGGACTAAATAATTTTAGAAGGCTAGGTTTAGCTCTATTTCGCAGCTCTCTTTTGAGTCTAACCGTTGTAGGGTAGGACCTCTCATTTGAAGAATTATCTAGTCTTAGTGATATGTAACGGTATTCACGAGCTAGTGAGGGGGAGATAGTTGGGACTTCTTATGCAACTGATGGCGGATAGTGGGTCAGAGGTTACCCTAAGGCAAGCCTAGGATGAGATTAGCGAGAATAGAGTAGTAGTAGTAGTAGTAGAAGGGACTTGGTAGAGTCAAGGTAATTATTGAGGAAAGTACGGATAGATGTGGAAGGTAGTATGGGCCCATACTACTGAAAGCAGAGGATCCGTACTCGCGTCAAGGAAAGCTGAGATGGATCCAGGGAACTTGTAGTATGTGTGATCCCTCTAGTTATGATGAGTATTATGATGTTTGTTATGGTGTATTTTAAGAATGGTGACGCTACGCACTAGACCAGTTGGCAGCTCTGGCGCAGGTGAGGGATCAGGCTTGGGCTCTGGAGTCGGGCAGCTCGATGATCAGATAAAGGAGTTCATTTCATCTGAGGTCACGCGTAGTATTTTGGACCAGACTCCTGTGATCTTCGGTAAGGTCAAGGAGGGAATCTTGGAGATTCTTGACGAGATGTTGGGTGCATTTCGTACCGAGATGGCGGCCATGCTAGGGGAGCGCACGATGACATTCAGGGAGTTCCGAGCTTATGGAGCTCCAGACTATCATGGGGCTCGGGACCCCATTGATAGCGGAAGGTGGTTGGCTGATGTCGCCAACGCCTTACGTACTAGCCGATGTCCCGAGGGGGACAAGGTCCGACTTGCTTCCTGTCTTATGAAGGACAGAGCACGTGATTGGTGGGAGGAGGTTGGACATACCATTGGAGATGATGCAGCTATTGATGCGATGACTTGGAGTGATTTTTGGCCAGGTTCAGGGCCAAGTTTGCACCTGTGATTGAGGTGCAACAGATTGCGAGGGAGTTCCAGGATCTCCATCAGACTACTGAGACGGTGACTGAGATCACCGCCATGTTCAGGGAGAGGGCCCTTCTTGTTCCGCAGTACGTGGCAGACGAGGAGATGAAAAAGGCCCGATATCATGAGATACTACGGAGTGATATCCGCCAGTTTGTGATTCGATCCAGCTGCAAGACGCTGGAAGATATGATTGTGAGGGCTTGCGAGAGGGAGTTGGATTTAGAGATGGAGAGGAAGAGGAAACCAAAGGGGGTTCAGACAGGGAGTTCGGGCAAAAAGCCTAAGGTATCATATCACAGATCGAGGAGCCAGCATGGCCGCAACCGTTGTGGCAAGTGTGGCAAGTTGCACGAGGGAGCGTGCAGGGCAGGTAGTTTGGGCTGCTTTAAGTGAGGCCGAACTGGTCATGTCAGTAGGGACTGTACTGCTACCATCACCACCACGACAATATCTGATCTGATTTGCTTTCCGTGCAATCAGAGGTACCACAAGAGGTCCCAATGTCCGAGTTTAGCAGCAGAAGGACAGTTGGCGGCACCCGCTCCTGCTACATTATGTATTACCGACGGCTGTCAGGGCCGAACAGAGGCACCTGAGGTGAAGAGCAGAGCCTTCCAGCTGACAGCAGAGGAGGCACGTGCAGCTCCCGATGTGGTAACTGGTATGTATCTTCTGCTTAGCTCTTTCTTTATGTTGATTTGTTGCTTATGTTTATGTGTTTCATTATAGGATCGTTCCTTGTGAACGGTATATATGCTCTGGTATTATTTGATTCGCGGGTTACCCGATCTTTTGTATCGCTCGCACTCAGCAAGCGATTTGGGGGAGCTCCAAGAGAGTTGGAATGTCCACTGGATGTAGAGATAGAGGATGATAGGACCGTTTGGGTTGCGAGGGTTCATCGGGGATGTACATTGCAGTTGTTTCATGAGCAGTTTTCTGTGGATTTAGTCCCCATTCCCCTGCGATGGAATAAGGTTATCGTGGGTATGGACTGGTTGAGCCCCAATGGGGGCAGTGATTGACTACGAGCAACAGCTGGTGCGAGTTAGGACCCCAAGTGGGGGAGGCTTGGTGATTCAGGGCGAGAGGCCGTAGTGTGGACCGACTTTGTGTTCAGCCGCGAGGGCGAGACGCTACCTACAGCAGGGTTGCGCATGTTATGTCGCCTATGTCATGGATACCTGGGATAAGGGTAAGGCGACCGTGGATGATGTACCGATCGTACGGGAGTACCCGAACGTGTTCCCAGAGGATTTGCCTGGGGTACCTCCGGTGAGTCAGGTCGAGTTCAGGATTGACCTAGTTTCGAGTGTGGCTCCGATAACCAAGGCACCGTATCGGCTGGCTCCTCCCGAGATGCAGGAGTTGTCTATACAACTGCAGGAGCTGTTAGACAATGGATTTATCAGGCCGAGCATTTCACCATTGGGAGCCCCGATCCTGTTTATGAAGAAGAAGGACGGGTCACATCAGATGTGTGTAGATTACCGAGAGCTAAATAAGGTAACGGTGAAGAACCATTATCCCCTCCCGAGGATTGATGATTTATTTGACCAGCTTCAGGGTGCATCTTGGTTCTCCAAGGTTGATCTACGATCAGGTTATCACCGGATGCGAGTCAGGGACGACGACGTGCCGAAGACAGCCTTTCGGACTCGCTATGGTCACTATGAGTTCGTGGTGATGCCGTTTTGGCTCACCAATGCTCCTGCCGCATTCATTGATCACATGAACCGCGTGTGCAGACCGATGTTGGACCGTTCTGTGATAGTCTTCATCGATGATATCTTGGTTTATTCCAAGACTCAGGAGCAGCATGAGGAGCACCTGAGGGAGGTGTTGGAGACATTAAGGAGGGAGAGAATTTTCGCAAAGTTCTCCAAGTGTGAGTTCTGGTTGCGTGAGGTGCAGTTTCTGGGGCATCTTGTCAACCAGAAGGGTATTCTGGTCGATCCGGCCAAAGTAGAGGCCGTGATGCAGTGGGAGGTTCCGAGGTCTCCATCCGAGATTCAAAGTTTTCTTGGTCTGGCGGGTTACCATTGGAGATTCATCCAGGATTTCTCCAAAATTGTTGTTCCATTGACCTGACTGACCAAGAAGTCGGTAACATTACGTTAGGGGCCTGAGCAGCAGGCAGCTTTCGAGACTCTCAGATAGCGGTTGTGCGAGGCACCGATTCTGACTTTTCCGGAGGGCGTCGATGATTTCGTGGTTTACTGTGACGCTTAGATCACAGGTATGAGTGCAGTGCTGATGCAGCGGGGTCACGTGATAGCGTATGTTTCGAGGCAGTTGAAGTCTCATGAGGCGAATTATCTGACACACGATTTGGAGCTGGGGGCTGTGGTTTTCGCCTTCAAGATTTGGTGACACTAACTCTATGGGGTTCGTTGTACCATTTACACGGACCACAAGAGCCTGTGGTATTTGATGAACCAGCCAAATCTGAACATGAGACAACGTCGTTGGTTAGATGTGGTAAAGGACTATGACTGTGAGATCCTTTATCACCCGAGGAAGGCCAATGTGGTGGCCGATGCTCTTAGCCGCAAGGCAGTTGCGGCTCCGATTCAGGATATATGCCTAAGGATGACAGTGATCACTCCGTTGCTGGAACGGATTCGGGAGGCGCAGGTCTAGGGTATGAAAGAAGTGTTGGATTTGGTGTCTAAGCCCATAACTATAACTGGTATGTACTTGACCCGATCGTAGCATGGTCCTTTTGGGTTGCCTTCACTAGTGCAATTTGATAGGATGGATTTTTAGAATAAGGTTATTTATGGTTTATTAATATATTACAAGTATAATACATTAATACGAAATTATTTAATTAATACTGATCAAGAATTAATTTATTAACTTTATGATCAAAAGAGACTAATTAAATATATGGGGATTGATTATGTAAATCAATCATTCTTGTAGTGTGGGCTAATGATCCATGATTATGGGCTAAACTAATCCATGGATAGTCCATGGAGGTTAAACCCATGGAGCATGAGAATGTAGAAAGTCACAGGTTATTAGGGTTCACCAACTGTAACCCTAGCATGTGCAACACTATAAATAGAACCCTCCCTAGACCAAAATCGGTTGCCTCTTCTTTTTGAGATAAATAGATTATTCTTTTAAATCATCCTCTTGCATATTGGTGTTTGTGAACCATTAGAGGCATCACACTTTAGGTGCTCAAGCTTTAAAAGGTCAAGAACTACAAGTCCTTCATTTGGTAATTTGTATGCTAGTTAGGACACTGCTTTGGAAAAATTAGAAATATGCATGTATAATAGAGAAAACAAAGATCCAAAGCATTTAGGGTTGCATGTGCACCATAGGAGTGTTATAGTGCTCAAAACCCAACAGTGGTATCAGAGCCTAAGATTGTTTTCTATTATATTTATGCTTACTAGTTTTTCAATGCTGAAAAAGTCGAAATTTTGGCCTCTGATTGGTGAACTCGCCGATTACATGAATAGAATCGACGAGTCCACTCAGTAACAAAGCAACTCGCCGAGTCCAGTTCATGTACTCGACGAGTTGAAGGCTCTGTTTGCAGAATTTCGAGTTTCTTGGCCTGGTTTGGATTGGGAACACTACCACAAACAGTTTTGCATCATTGGAAATGTTTTTTATGATATGGTAGTGCTTGTACTCATCCAAACACAAGATAATTGTCAAAGTTTTTAAAATAATTGTTGTTTTTATATGATAAACAAAATTGCTTTCAAATTGTTGACTAGAAATTATCTTGATTATGAGTTTAGTTAGATCATAGATTATGTGATAATTTTAGGTGTTAGAAAAATGATCTAGATGAATTTTAATGACCTCCATAACTTGTCCTCAAGTTATGGAAAATGAAAGGTCTCATACATTAAAATCCAATTAAACTCATAAGTTATGAATGTGAAGAGTTTTGACAAGTTTCAAAACTTGCCCTCAAGTTTTGGAATTTGTAAAGTCACACTAATGAAACTTTAATTTCAACCCCTAGAGTTTTAAAAGTTAAAATTCAACCCTTATACTTTATAACATTATAAGTTTAATAATATATATATATATATATATATATGTATGTATGTTTATATATATATATATATATATATATATATATATATGTATAAGACAAAGTCGGTCTTACCGTTAGTAGGCCTCATTCACGAAGCCGGTCTATAAGGGGGGTATAAGTGTAACACCCATAAAAATCAAGCCAATTTAAAACTTTTTCAAACATCCAAAACCACTAGTTATTACAAAATGTTTTCAAAATAGTTTAATATCAGAGTATCCTAGAAACCATAAGTCCAAAACACGAGGATGTGTACGGTCACACCTTCGCCTTGCCGAGACATTTGACGCACCTTAAACAATAAACTGAAACAGTAAGCACAAATCTTAGTGAGTTCCCCCAAAATACCCATACACATATAATCACAAACAACATACTATGGGTCCAGTCAACCATCGGGTTGGAATACCCCAGGCTCTCAACCATCCGGTTGGAATGCCGACATACTACGGGTCCAATCATCATCGGGATGGAATACCACAGGCCCACAACCAACAGGTTGGAATGCCCACATACTATGAGTCCAATCATCCTCGGGGTGGAATACTCATGGCCCACAACCAACAGGTTGGAATGCCCAGGTCTATTAGCTTTCGCACAGAGCAGATAAGCCTCAACCACCAAACAAACATGTGCACATATAACAGATAATTACATAACAGTCTATAGACAGACAAACCGATCTAACAGATCATAACATCGTAACAACATCCTATCTACCAGGATACTGATCTAACGGATCATAGCAACATATAACATCCTATCTACCAGGATACTGATCTAACGGATCATAACAGTATATAACATCCCATCTACCAGGATACTGATCTAACGGATCATAACAGCATATAACATCCCATCTACCAGGATACTGATCTAATGGATCATAACAGCATATAACATCCCATCTACCAGGATACCGATCTAACAGATCATACTAGCATAACATATCAGGATCACAATCCAAAAAGGGCCGGCCTTGGTGCCTTAGACCCTTGAATATAATGAGGAAAACTCACCTGACATTGCTGAAGTCCCGCAGATACAACTCCAGCTGTTGGTTGACAGATTCCCGAACTGTCAACATCAAACAATACCCAATCAATAATTGGGTTCCAAGCCCAAGGTCCAACTCACACACCAAAAGCCCAAAAGTCTAATAATGGCCAAAGCCCAACATATGGCCCAATTTTCCAAATTGGGCCCAACCCTTCACATGGGCCTTACCTTAAGGCCCAACCACCTATCCTGGTCCAAACACTTGGCATTCTAATGGCCCAGTCTCTTATAATCATAAAGACCCAGTTATGGCCCACCTATGGTCCAATTTTCCAAATTGGGCCCAAGTCCTTCACATGGGCCTTATCCTAAGGCCCATCCAATTATTTTTGTAACACCCAATTTTTCAAAACAATTTTTCATTTCAAAACATACTTTCCACCACATAAAAATCACAAAATCATAATAAATCTCTGTATCATCACAAAACATGTCCCAAGATCTCATATAAATAAATCCTCTCTCGTGTGTACGAATCATGCCGGCGCCTTCCCGCGATCCTCACTAGTACCTGAAACACATCACACAACAACTGTAAGCATAAAAGCTTAGTGAGTTCCCCAATATACCACATACAACACATACGCCACTCGAGGCTACAATACGACCCTCCGGTCCGACGTGTCTTAGCGGGACCCTCCAGTCCCGTAGCTCGTTGGACCCTTTGGTCCGGTCATAGCTCGTTGGACCCTTCGGTCCGGTCTGTATCGTTGGACCCTCCGGTCCGGTCTATATCGTTGGACCCTCCGGTCCGTTCTATATCGTTGGACCCTCCGGTCCGGTCTATACAAAACATAGCATACATATAACACAATGCACATACTCTCATACATAAACATAGCATAAAAGACCCTATGGTCTACACATAAATACCACTCCAGGTAATGTATAGTGAGAAGACTCACCTCGGATGTCTCGGATAATATCCCGCCTGTGTATATACTGATCTAGCCTCTGCCTATATACATAACATAACCATCTCAATCAACCACGGCTCTCTAGGCTAGACTAGACTCTCACATGTTCTCTAAGAAGGCTAAAAGGCTATTTTACCCTTCAAACAGTCCACAAGTTCCATTGTTGACCAAACCCTAAAAGTCAACAAAAGTCAACGGTCAACTCTTGACCAGACTCGTCGAGTGCACAAATGTGACTCGGCGAGTTCAGTCGTGAACTCGAGTCCTCTATTCCCCCTCTGACTCACTGAGTCATTCCCCCAACTCGGCAAGTCACTCACTGAGTGATTCACGGGAAACCCTAACCCTACTCGCCGAGTCTTCCCTTGGACTCGACGAGTTCATGTCATGCACAAACTCAATTGACCTCCTGAGGTCAGATCTGTTCCTTAGAACCATAGATCTGACCTTCCCAAGCCTGATAATCACGTAAAGCTTGGAACTTGACTCTCATGTGACGTCTAGGAGGCTTTACTTGGTGATTTAGCCCCAAACACAACAACCTAAGCTCATTGCCTCCATAGCTCAACATAAAGCAAGCTGGAATAAGCTCTTTAGACCACTATGGGTCCAGATCCGAAGTCTCAAAATGAATAGGGGCCATATTCTCACAACTCCTTCCAATAAAAGACGTAAAAACTCTACATCTATGGATTCCTTCAACAAAACAGATAAAGGGGCGACATAATACCTCAAAGATGAAGTCTTTTGCTCGAAATCCCCAGATGCACAACCTCCTTGGTCCCCTCCAAGCTGGAATCACCTCCTTCTTGTAAGAATCAATCACAAAGATCAAGAAATGGCTCCTTTCCTCTCACAAACGCTCTAGCTCTTTTAGGGTTTCTCTCTGGGGTTTGGTAGCCGCAAGTGACGGCCCTAAGGGCCTTTAAATAGGTCCCAGACCCAAGAAATTAGGGTTTCATTAAACAGCGTGGACTCGCCGAGTCCACGTATGGACTCGCCGAGTCCAGTCATTAATCCAGTCCAACAATGCGCGGCTCTACTTGGCGAGTCTAAGCGCCTACTCGCCGAGTCCCTCTCCAAAACTCAAGAATAACTAGATAAATACAGTACCTAGAAATCCGGATGTTACAATTCTCCCCCACTAGAATCAAACTTCGCCCTCGAAGTCTCTCTCAACAAATAACTCTGGGTACTGTTCACGCATCTCTAACTCCGACTCCCAAGTCAGCTCGGACCCCTTCCGATGTTGCCACTGGACCTGAACCAATGACACCTCCTTGTTTCTCAAAACCTTGATCCTCCTATCCCGAATCGCGATCGACCTCTCAACATAGTTCAGGCTCGCATCCACCTGAATATCCTCAAGGGGAACCACTGCCGACTCATCGGCGATACACTTCCTCAACTGAGATACGTGGAAGGTATCATGAATCTGACTCAACTCCGCAGGTAGTTCCAAACGATACACTACTCTGCCCACCCTGGCGATCACCCTGAAAGGACCAATATACCGAGGCCCCAACTTGCCTCTCTTCCTGAATCGGATCACTCCTTTCCAAGGAGATACCTTTAGGAGGACGAAGTCACCAACCTGAAATTCAAGCTCGGACCGTCGTCTATCCTCATAACTCTTCTGACGGCTCTGGGCCGTCAGTAACCTCTGCCTGACCTGCTGAATCTACTCGGTCGTCTGAAGCACAATTCCGTACTACCCATCACACGTTGCCCGACCTCACCCCAGCAAATGGGAGTCCGACACCTCCTCCCATACAACAGCTCAAAGGGTGGCATACCGATGCTCGAATGATGGCTGTTGTTGTAGGAAAACTCTGCCAAGGGTAAATATGTGTCCCAATTCCCTCCAAAGTCCAATACACATGCCCAAAGCATGTCCTCGAGCGTCTTAATCGTCCGCTCACTCTGCCCGTCTGTCTGTGGGTGGTATGCGGTACTAAAATGCAGCCTCGTACCCAACTCCTCATGAAACTTCTTCCAGAATCTGGAAGTGAAACGCACATCTCGATCTGAGACGATCGAGATCGGCACTCCATGCCGTGATACCACCTCCCTCACGTACAACTCTGCCAACCTCTCAACCGAAAAGCTCTCACTGATAGCAAGGAAGTGAGCGCTCTTCGTCAACCTGTGCACAATCACCCAAATTGCATCGACGCCCCTAGCAGTCCTCGGCAATTTGGTGATAAAATCCATGGTAATCTGTTCCCATTTCCATTCGGGAACCTCCAACGGCTGCAATTTACCATGCGGTCTCTGGTGCTCGGCCTTAACTCTGCGACAGGTCAAGCACCTCTCTACGAACCATGCAACATCCCTCTTCATACAGGGCCACCAATACTCTCTCTTCAGGTCCAAATACATCTTAGTGGCCCCGGGATGGATCGAGAACCTCGATCTATGCGCCTCCTCCATCAAGATGGTACGCGTTCCACCCACGAACGGTACCCAAATCCGACCCTGAAAGGTCATAAGTCCTCGACCATCGGTAACGAACTCCGATACCTGTCCGATAACCCGCTCTCTCTTCCGGTTCTCCGGCCTAATGGCCTCAGCCTGCGCCCCTCGAATGGTGTCCAACACCGGAGTCATCACTGTCAATCTCATACAAACATCTCGTATCGGGGCACTCTCTGCCCTGCGACTCAGGGCATCAGCTACAACATTAGCTTTGCCCGGGTGGTACAGGATCTCGCAATCATAGTCCTTCACCACATCCAACCATCTCCTCTGACGCATGTTCAGGTTGGGCTGATCCATCAAATACTTCAAGCTCTTATGGTTCGTATATATGGTACACCAAACCCCGTACAGGTAGTGACGCCAGATCTTGAGGGCGAACACTACTGCCCCCAGCTCCAGATCGTGGGTGGGATACCTCGCCTCGTGAGGCTTCAGCTATCTCGATGCATATGCTATCACATGCCCTCTCTGCATTAGCACCGCTCCCAGCCCCGATATCGATGCGTCACAATACACCACAAAGTCCTCCATTCCCTCCGGAAGGGCTAACACCGGGGCTTCGCACAGTCTCTGGCGAAGTGTCTCGAAGGAGGCCTGCTGCTCTGGGCCCCATAAAAAAGCAACACCCTTCCGGGTCAATCTGGTGAGTGGCACGGCGATCTTGGAGAAATCCCTGATAAATCTACTATAACAGCCGGCCAACCCGAGGAAACTCCTGATCTCGGTGGGGGATCTCGGCACCTCCCAACTCATCACTGCCTCAATCTTGGCCGGATCGACCAAAATCCCATTCTGGTTAACGAGGTGCCCTAGGAACTGGACCTCTCGTAACCAGAAATCACACTTGGAGAATTTGGCATAAAGCCTCTCCGATCTCAAAACTCCAAGTAACTCTCTCAAATGCTCCTCATGCTGCTCTCTGGATCTCGAATACACCAATATGTCATCGATGAACACGATCACCGAACGATCCAACATCGGTCTGCATACTCTGTTCATGAGATCCATGAATGTCGCCGATGCATTGGTGAGCCCGAAAGGCATCACCACGAACTCGTAATGCCCGTAACGAGTCCTGAATGCTGTCTTCTGGATATCCTCATCTCGTACTCTCATCTGATGATATCCAGATCTCAAGTCGATCTTGGAAAACCAAGACGCTCCCTGCAACTGATCGAATAAATCGTCGATCCTCGGTAAGGGGTAACGGTTTTTGACCGTCAGTTTGTTCAGTTCCCGGTAATCAATGCACATCCGGTGTGAACCATCCTTTTTCTTGACAAAAAGGATCGGCGCTCCCCACGGCGAGCTACTCGGCTGTATAAACCCCTTCCCCAGCAGCTCCTGAAGCTGCGAGGATAACTCCTGCATCTCTGGTGGCGCAAGGCGATAGGGCGCCTTGGCGATAGCCGCTGCCCCCGGAACCAAATCAATACGGAACTCTACCTGCCTCTCGGGAGGCACACCCGGCAACTCCTCAGGGAAAACATCCGGGAACTCGCGCACTATCGGGACCTCATCGATCGACCTCGGTCTCTCTGCATCTACTCTCGTATCCACCACATAAGCCACAAACCCACTACAGCCCTGCTGTAGACTCTGCCTCGCTCTAGCGGCCGAACAAAATGCTGAGCCAGAACGGGTACCCTCGCCGTACACCGTAAGTACTCCCCCACTGGGGTCTCGTATCGTCACCAACTGTCGCTCGCAGTCTATCACAGCCCCAAATCGGCTCAACCAATCCATGCCTACTATGACACATACGTCCCCCATAGCAATCAGGACCAGATCTATCGGGAACTCAACACCGAAGATCTCGAGTACACATCCTCGAATCACATCAGTAGCATACACTGCTCGCTTGTCGGCTATAGAAACTCGTAGAGGTCGACTCAACGCCTCTCGCTGAACACTGATGTGTCGACTAAACGCTATCGACACAAATGACCGACTCGCACCCGAGTCAAACAACACCAAAGCAGGTACAGAACACACAAGAAATGTACCTATGCATACCTCAAAATAAGCATAATATCACAAACTCAATATAAAGCGAGGAAAGAATACATACCAGCTACCACATCGGGTGCTGCGCGGACCTCCTCCGCTGTCAACTGGAAGGCTCTCCCGCGAGCCTTCGGCGCCTCGGCCTTCGCCGGCCGACTCTCTGTAGCTCGAACAGCAGGCGCAGATCCCTGCGCTGATCTCTGCAGTAGCTGTGGGCACTCGGCCTTCCGATGGCCGGTCTGGTTGCAATGAAAGCAAACCGTGAATCCCTTGGGGCAGTCCCTCGCATAATGCCCCTCCTTCCCACACTTATAACACACCCCAGCTCTGCATGTCCCCTCGTGGCTCTTGCCGCACTTTCCACAAGTGCGGCCCTTCGGACCCCCAGATCTCGAATCAGCGGGCCTTGCCCGCTTGGCTGCCGGCTGAGACTGTGCCGGTCGCCGATCCACCCTCTGAGACTCGGCCTCCTCCCTGGCCTGCGTCTCCAGCTCAATCTCCCTCTTCCGGGCATTTGCCTGGAGCTCAGCAAATGTCCGATAAGTCGAGTTCGACACGAACTCCCGTATATCCCTCCTCAAAACACCCAAGTACCGGCTCATACGTGCCTGCTCAGTAGACACCTGCTCAGGGCAGAACATCGCCCTCTCATGAAACTTCTGGGTAACCACAATAACCGAATCAGTACCCTGTTTGAGGGTCAAGAACACCTGAGCCAATCGCTCCCTCTCCACCGGAGGAACATACTCATCTCGGAACATCGTGGTGAACCTCTCCCAGGTTACTGCAGTCAGCTCTGCAGTAGTGAAGTCTGCCGTCACAAACTTCCACCAGTCCTTCGCTCCCAAGCGAAGCTGGTTCAGCGCAAACCGAACCCTCAGATGCTCTGGACACGAGCAGGTATAGAAACAACCCTCAACATCGGTAATCCATCTCATAGCAGCAATCGGATCCTGCGTCCCATCAAACTCTGGTGGCTTCGTGTTGCTGAACTCTCTGTATAGCAACGAGTCACCCCCCTGCGGCCTGGCAGCAGCAACGGCTGCGGTGGCCGCAGCAACAGCTGCATCAGTAAGAGCGGCGTACCGCTCATCAAAAGCCTCCATCATCGTGGTCTTGATAGACCCGAACATCTCTGGAATCTCAGCACGGATGGCAGCAGCCACCTCATCATGAATCATCTGGCGGAGCTCCTCATCGCTCACAACCCCCTCGCTAGTCCCTGGCCGGTGGCGCGTCCCAACCATGATGTCTCTCTGAAATACAACACAAGATATCAGAGACTCGCTCGAGTATACTCGCACTCGATAACTCAACCCTACTTGCTCCTTAGTACCCAATGGATTCTTACTTAGGGTGTGCGCTGCTCCGGTGTCTTCAGTAGTACGGGCCCTATACTACCATCCACACCGCATCAGCATTCACTCTAAGTCCTCCTCCTTGGATCCCAGATCACAAGTAGACAATATCTCACTGGCATAGGCTACCCTTCGGTAGGCCTCTCAACAGCTCCTCACTGCTACCTATTCGCTCTCAAGCATCACATAGCAGCAAAATCATTTCTAGGCTAAGGCATCACAAATCAGGCCACTCTAGTCCTAATATGATTACCTAGCCTACTCTAGCATGCATAATATCTCATAATATCTCATAACACATAAGGTAAGGGTATTTTGGGAAATCACCGTTCGGGCGCTGGCTGATCGTACACACTGCTCTGCTCTGCTCTTTCAAAACATTCTACTCTTTAATAAAATTTTGTGAATTTTATTTTGAAATTCTCTCAAATCCTCAGTTTGAGTTCAGATACACCCGAAGGTGCACCCGAATCCCTCAAACCAAGGCTCTGATACCAACTTGTAACACCCAATTTTTCAAAACAATTTTTCATTTCAAAACATACTTTCCACCACATAAAAATCACAAAATAATAATAAATCTCTGTATCATCACAAAACATGTCCCAAGATCTCATATAAATAAATCCTCTCTCGTGTGTACGAATCATGCCGGCGCCTTCCCGCGATCCTCACTAGTACCTGAAACACATCACACAACAACTGTAAGCATAAAAGCTTAGTGAGTTCCCCAATATACCACATACAACACATACGCCACTCGAGGCTACAATACGACCCTCCGGTCCGACGTGTCTTAGCGGGACCCTCCAGTCCCGTAGCTCGTTGGACCCTTTGGTCCGGTCATAGCTCGTTGGACCCTTCGGTCCGGTCTGTATCGTTGGACCCTCCGGTCCGGTCTATATCGTTGGACCCTCCGGTCCGGTCTATATCGTTGGACCCTCCGGTCCGTTCTATATCGTTGGACCCTCCGGTCCGGTCTATACAAAACATAGCATACATATAACACAATGCACATACTCTCATACATACACATAGCATAAAAGACCCTCTGGTCTACACATAAATACCACTCCAGGTAATGTATAGTGAGAAGACTCACCTCGGATGTCTCGGATAATATCCCGCCTGTGTATATACTGATCTAGCCTCTGCCTATACACATAACATAACCATCTCAATCAACCACAGCTCTCTTGGCTAGACTAGACTCTCACATGTCCTCTAAGAAGGCTAAAAGGCTATTTTACCCTTCAAACAGTCCATAAGTTCCATTGTTGACCAAACCCTAAAAGTCAACAAAAGTCAACGGTCAACTCTTGACCAGACTCGCCGAGTGCACAAATGTGACTCGGCGAGTTCAGTCGTGAACTCGAGTCCTCTATTCCCCCTCTGACTCACTGAGTCATTCCCCCAACTCGGCAAGTCACTCACTGAGTGATTCACGGGAAACCCTAACCCTACTCGTCGAGTCTGCCCTTGGACTCGGCGAGTTCATGTCATGCACAAACTCAATTGACCTCCTGAGGTCAGATCTGTTCCTTAGAACCATAGATCTGACCTTCCCAAGCCTGATAATCACGTAAAGCTTGGATCTTGACTCTCATGTGACGTCTAGGAGGCTTTACTTGGTGATTTAGCCCCAAACACAACAACCTAAGCTCATTGCCTCCATAGCTCAACATAAAGCAAGCTGGAATAAGCTCTTTAGACCACTATGGGTCCAGATCCGAAGTCTCAAAATGAATAGGGGCCATATTCTCACAACTCCTTCCAATAAAAGACGTAAAAACTCTACATCTATGGATTCCTTCAACAAAACAGATAAAGGGGCGACATAATACCTCAAAGATGAAGTCTTTTGCTCAAAATCCCCAGATGCACAACCTCCTTGGTCCCCTCCAAGCTGGAATCACCTCCTTCTTGTAAGAATCAATCACAAAGATCAAGAAATTGCTCCTTTCCTCTCACAAACGCTCTAGCTCTTTTAGGGTTTCTCTCTGGGGTTTGGTAGCCGCAAGTGACGGCCCTAAGGGCCTTTAAATAGGTCCCAGACCCAAGAAATTAGGGTTTCATTAAACAGCGTGGACTCGCCGAGTCCACGTATGGACTCGCCGAGTCCAGTCATTAATCCAGTCCAACAATGTGCGGCTCTACTCGGCGAGTCTAAGCGCCTACTCGCCGAGTCCCTCTCCAAAACTCAAAAATAATTAGATAAATACAGTACCTAGAAATCCGGATGTTACAATTTTAGTCCATTTACTTTGTTGGGTCAAAAATATGGTTTATACTTTGCTTTTCTAGGAAAATGTATTTTTATGTCTGGGACCGTAAACAGCTCAGTGTTTACGGTCATATATGTGTTTACGGTCACGTTTACGGCCAGGTAGTGTTTACGACCGTAAACCCATTTACGGCCGTAAACCCAGTTTGCGGCCCAGTCGAGTATATATAGGGGTGAGGGTGTAAGGAATAGATTGATGAACAGAATAGAGGAGCTTAAGTGTGTGCATTTGAAGGTGTTCTAGAGAGAGAGAAAATAGAGTGTGTGTTAGTGTGTGTGAATCTTGTATCTGGATCTTCATTCATATCGATACATACAAGATTCATCATCTTCTTCTTCTCCTTCTCTTCTATTTGATCTGACATCATCCGTTTGATTGGGAAAAAACGCTGCTTTTGGTCGTAACCAGCGACGGGGTGGCGGCGTTTACGGTCAGCAGCTAGGGTTTCCGAGGTTTACGGTCCGAGTTTACGGCCGGAAAATGTTTACGGTCTGAGGCCTCGGAGTTTATGGCTCACACGTGTACGGCTCGGGTTTACGGTCAGCAGCAGTTTCCGGTTTGCACCAGGACCTCGCATCGCTTCGCACCTCACCTCGTTCAGGAGCCTCGGTCTCGCGCCTCACACCTCGTCCTCGCAAGCAGCAGCCTCCCCTTCGCATCTAAAAAATAGGAAGCGGACTTGGAGGTGCCGGGGTACGAACTTGGGACCTCTGATTCATCGACCAGCGCCTTAACCAACTCCTGTAGCATCACCTTTGTTCCTTTCCTTCGCATTATTTATTCAAAAACACTCCTTTCCGGTTCCAAATTTTGCAAATTGACACTTTTAGCCCAAAAATTCAATTTCTTTTCATTTTAAATTCCAATTTCAACCAAAAATTTTAGTGTTTAATTTTTGACTTTTATTTTTGACTTTTTATTTAAAATTTTGACTTTGACTTTTAAAACTTGACCTTTGACTTTAAACTTTGACTTTAAACTTTGACTTTTTCGTTTAACTTTTAAATTTTCAAATTTAGCTTTTCGGTTTGACTTTTAAGTTTGACTTTTGAGTTTTTAGTCAAAGGGCATATTTTAAATAAATATATATATATATATATATATATAAAATAAAAAAAATAAAAAAAATGAGTTCTTCAAACGTTCCTGTAAATGAAGTTTCATGTAATCCATCTTGTAAAACTACGATTAAGTTTCTTCGGGAACAAATTGATTTATTAAAAAGAGAAGTTGAGGACCTGAGATATGAAGGTTATCAACTCAGGAAAGGACAGAAACCTCTAAAGGCCCAATTAGAAACAAAAATAAAGGACTTTAAGAGAATTCAGCAGGACTACAGTGAAAAATGTGAAAATTATGATTACATCAAAAGACAGAATGATGAGTTAATTACTGAGCTTGATACATTAAAGAGACAATATGAAACTGCAAATTTTGATTTTAGAAAATTTGATGGATCAAGCGAGGTAGTTGCCAACATGATTGATCATTGCATGCAGTTCAAACGAAACGAGCAGAAGGTTTTAGGATACGATAGTGTACCTCCTCCTTATAATCACACATATCAGTATCAACCATTGTCTAAAGAGGAGATTGCCAACGAACCATTCATGGTTTATGGCAAGCCATCTGGTTTTGTTTCCGGAGGATTTATTAATGTTGAAAGTACTAACGTTTCTACTTCCCCTGCAGAGCAATCCTTAGATCAGTCAAAGCACGAAGTTGAAGGATCTGTTTCTGATAACAAAACTGAGTCTGAACCTGATGTTTCTGTTTCGAATGAAAACTCTATTGTTTCTGATGTTAAAATTCATGATACATCTTGTGATGCTTCTGCATCGGATCATGTTGAGTTAAATTTTTTTGACATATTTGATTATTTGTTTGAAAATACTGATGTTCCTGTTTCTAGCACATCTACTTCATGTGCAGGTAAAGTAGCAGAGGATGAGAACAAGGAGAACACCATTGAACAAACCAACATCTCCTTGAGCTCTTAATCTGTTGCTTCGAACTCAGTTGCTTCTGATCAACCTGTTGTTGAGAAGTACAGGCCACCAAATCAAGTTAAACAGAATGCATGTTGCAACTGTGCGTGTGGGAAAAGCAAGAAACAAGGCAAGGATACGCCACCAGGTGCAGGAAGAAACAACTTCACAGTGAAGAAAAAGACATGTTTTCACTGTGGAACACCTGGACACATTGCCAAAAATTGTCCTAATCGCGCATACGTTCCTTACTACGCACAAGGCTGGCAGAACGCGCCAAGAGGGAGATACTCCAAAAGAAACCCCTCAAGGTCACGTTCAGACCATGATGACTGGAACGCGCAGAAGGCTAAGAATCAAACCCACAAGGCCAAGAATCCGAATCACAAGAACAAGAAGGGAATGTCGGCCAAGAAGCCCAATCCAAGAGATGCTCCAGTGAAACAAAGACCGGTTAGGTCAAAGTCATCTCAACGGCCGACATCAAGATCAAAAGCAAGTACTGAGCCACCCATAGGATCGAAAAAGAAATGGGCCAAACCCAACTACAAATGGGTTCCGAAAGCTCAATCTCCCAAATCAACTAATGACTCTAATATTTCTACATCTTCTGTTTGTGATAAACAGGACATGTCATTGGAGAATGTATCTTGCGTAGATGACAAAGGTCGACCCAGTTTCAAAATGGACTGGGTTCCAAAGACCAACTGATCCCGCTCTGTGTTGGAGCAGCTATGGAGGCATATCATCAGACTTCGGTTTGTTGGTAGTGGCTGTTCCTAGCACATGATAGGAGGCATCTCTCAACTGTACAACTCTCATAACATTATTTGAGAGTATGTGTCCTTTGCGGGAAGGGAAGAAAGGAAGGGATCACTCATGGGGTTAGTGCTTAACGATGTGAAGAATTTTTGGATCTGTTCTGAGATTACGCGTGCTGTTCTCAGACCTTCTGGATGCAAATTCAATCGGTGACTTACGGTTTGAATTTTCTTCTCTATACTCCTGTTTTTTTTAAGCTGATTCGCTTTAAAGACTAATTTTTGTTTTAGGATAGTTTAAATTTGCGCATTTACTTTCGTTTCTCTCCTATGCACAAATTTAGGGGGAGAAATAAAAACAAAACAAAAATTAGAAAATTTTAAAAAATACAAAAACATTAGAAAATCAGAAAATCCAAAAATATGTTGCTGATAGTTTTTGTCTGTAGATGATGTTTTAGGAAGTGATATAATCATGTGATAACAGGCAATCTGAATCTGTGTAAGGGACTGAATCTGAATTGTCTAGGCTCTGTGTTCGATGCGCTGGTAGGCACGAGAGATTAAAATGGACTTGACTAGGCATTAATGAACTTAAGGAATCTAGAGACTTGAAAAATCTTGACCTAGATAAATCCATTTAGCCTGACAATACGACGCTTAGATAGGTTGAGCAGGGAGATATACATGATAATCCACCGGTCACATTAAAGTAATCCGTATCTAGAACTGTGGTTTAACTCTTCCTCGATGTACGAACTTTGTCCTTAATTCCGGTATTGATGGGGCGACTGGGGAATTCTGATAAAGTAGGTATGTAGGAAATTATTTTGTTGCTTTCTTTCTGTTAGTCATATGTTGCCTCCTCTGCGTGATTGAAATACATCCGACCTAGACTGCAACATATGTAATTCTATTTCTCTGCATCTTCTATCTATGCAATTCTTCCTGTCTGTTAGTCATATGTTGTCTCCTTTGCGTGATTAACCATCCGACCTGGTACACAGCATATGCACCATTCTACTTCTCAATCCCTCTAAATCTGGTTAGTCATATGTTTCACCCTCTGCGAGATTGGAAGAGATCCGACCTGGGTGTATAGCATATGCACTCTAAATCCGACTTCTCTCATAATAATTGTCTGCTCACCTAAAGTAAGGAGTATTTTGGAAGTTCCTAATTATTGGGGTATGTCAGGAAGCGGGAAACATGTTCTAGTACATTTAAAATTGAACAATCACTAGGTTGTCTGTAGATCTCGCTGCTCAATTTAGGTGGACAACAATATCTTTGGTCGTCGTCAGCTGAATGGTCCTTTAGGAATATTATCTAGGAACATAGGATCACATTGTCTTGTCACTTGTAGTATGTCCTAATCTTGTCACAATCTCTCGTGTTTAAGTGGACCACAATACCGGCGATTGACCAGATCTGTTCATGAAGGGAGAGGTACTGATAAACGGATAAAGGCTGTCTAAAAACTTTGATCCCAAATCACTCTTAAAGTTAGATATCATTTTATTTTTGTTAAATTTGTTCATAGTTTCTTCTAATTTAAATATTAGGGGAGAATTAAAATTTTAAAAAACCAAACAAAAATCAGAAAATTAAAAATACAAAAATAGTGTTATTTCAGTTTTATTTCTTTTTCAGAAAATATGAAAAATCCAAAAATATTGTGTGCTAAAATTTTCTTTTAGTTTTGTTTTGTCTTGAAAAGTGAATTCAGGTGAAGATGAAACTCATAGAGTTTGTGTCGAAGATTTCTGAGCCAAGGCTTCATGCGTGATCATCGAAGAATTCTCATTCGAAGGAGCAAGAAATGAAGATTATTCTTTCGACATTCAATCTTTCAACCCCAGAAGCAAGGTGAAGCTGAAATTGAAGATTATGTGACAGATTGCATTAATACTCCTCAATCAGTCTGCTGCTATCTTGAACCTGCTGAAGTGATCCAAAAGATTAGTTCTCTCTGATATTCTCTCTGAAGATTCTCAAGCTGAAAGCGCTATCTTTCAAGAATCAGTACAAGAAGCCTCCTCACCCAATGTGCGTTCAGTGTCAAATCTTGAAGAAAAGCCCAACTGCTCAAGATGAAGTCATTCATTGAAGATTCATATGTTCATCTTGAAGTCATGAAGATATCGAAGATTAAAGCTGAAGCCAAAGCTCCCAATGAAGATTAACAAGAAGAGCCAGCTACTTTTTAGGGGGAGCTTGTTAGGTCAATTAAGAAAAGAAAGCTATAAACCAAGGGGGAGATTGTTGGGTCAAAAATATGGTTTATACTTTGCTTTTCTAGGAAAATGTATTTTTATGTCTAGGACCGTAAACAGCTCAGTGTTTACGGTCATATATGTGTTTACGGTCAGGTTTACGGCCAGGTAGTGTTTACGGCCGTAAACAGGCTTACGACCGTAAACCCTGTTTACGGCCCAATGGGTGTTTACGACCTTAAACCCAATTTGCGGCCCAGTCGAGTATATATAGGGGTGAGGGGTGTGAGGAATAGATTGATGAACAGAATAGAGGAGCTTAAGTGTGTGCATTTGAAGGTGTTCTAGAGAGAGAGAAAAGAGAGTGTGTGTTAGTGTGTGTGAATCTTGTATCCGGATCTTCATTCATATCAATACATACAAGATTCATCATCTTCTTCTTCTCCTTCTCTTCTATTTGATCTTACATCATCCGTTTGATTGGGATTCCGCACCATCAAACGGATCTGATTGATACACAAGCAGATTAGGGACTTACATACTTATTCTTGGAAAGTCCATAATAGTCCAATCACCAAAGCCCAATAGAAAGGCCCAAATCAAGGCCCAAGTGAAATTAGGGTTTTCACATGAAATGACGATTAGGGTTAAGTGTTTCTTACTTAACCCATTAAGGACTTAATTCATTAAGTCCAATATTGCCTTAGGTTAAATTGCCAATGATTATTAATTATTATTTTCGGTTTATTAAATAATTCCCGTGTGTGTCCCGATCAATTCCCAAAATTTAGGGTTTCATGACATTAGGGTTTTCCAAACCCTAATTAGGATTTCCAACCCAATATGTCACACCCCGACCGTCGGCGGAAACACCGGGTGGTGTAACGTCATTTCTCGTATCATAGTTATCAACTTCCTGAAAACACATGCATTTTAAAATACGTCAACATAAAGTTGGTGAGTTCATAGGTTTTGACTCCATATAAAATAACACTTTTTCTCAATTCAAAAGTTTAGTTTTGAAAGTATCATTTTGACTCTCAAACATTTAGTATATATATCCTAGGTATAATGGTTTACTTACCAAATAAGTATATACCTATAAGTCTTATATGTTATAAATATAAATATTTGTAAGTCCATACAAACTAAGTTGCTACGTATAAATCTTATTTCAATTCTATACGAGTAAAACCGCTACGTATAAATCTATTTCAATTCTATACGAGTAAGTAGAATAGGTATAGTGGTCTACTTAATATACAAGTAATATACCTACCCGACTTTTATACTTAGAGTATAAGTCCTTAGGAAACTTATACATAACATTTATACTTGTATATCGACAAAGTATAATGCTTCTAAAATTTGCTACCATGAGCCTGTAACCGCTGCTTTGACATAATACCTCTGATAAAACCCACTCATGATTTCCATGAGGACAACCCACTCATGATTTCCATGAGGAACACCGCATGCTTCATCGACGCCGGAACAAATAACAATTAAAAGGATAGTTCGTCGCTTGCTTAAATTTGATTGTAGCTAGCAATCACAAGTGGGGTGGTCAACCCGTATACTAATTATACACGACTTCCTCGCTCACACGGGATTAACGGTTACAGTTCATAGGATTTCCGCTAAGATCCCCAATCTTAGTTGATGAATACAATTACTCATGTAGACTTCGACGGCTTCCTATAGCTCTAACAACAAAAGCATTTTCATGTCTAAAACCCTAAGTTACTAGACTATGCTTTTAAACATTACTCCTAACTTCATGACATTTAGGCAGTATAACAGCTATAACTTGAAGTAAAACTTGGTTTTATCTTGACATAAAACCAATAACAACAACAACATATAACATACCAAGTTTTATCTTGTCATAAAACTAACAATAACAAAATACTTTATAAATTAACATATAGAACTTCCGAATATAACTTCGGAACTATATCGCACACAACATATATATAGAATCCTAAGTATAACTCAAGATCTACATTAGTACAAGAACATGCTAACAAGTTGATAATAGTTGTATATATTCAAAATATTATATTTAGAACAACTATATCCTGTTTATTATAACTATCTACGTTGATACTGATATATTATCATATAGACATAATAATAACGTATATACAATATTTAGCATGTGTTTTCCCCCGAAATATTAGAAAGTGGGGCCGTGAAACTCACCTTAATATCGTGCTTCGATAGAATCTAACTGAAAACAGTCAGCGGTTCGCGATCATCGGGCTCGGGAAGCGAAACGGCTTCAGCAAACGAGAGAGAGAGAGAAAAGAAATGGTGTATGGAATGAAAGGGTTGAACTTGCTATTTATAGGGTGATTTTTGGCCCCTAACGCCGTGAGAATTCATTGCTCACGTCGTGAGCCATGCCTGATCACCTCGTAGCTTCGCCACCTGCGTTCTAGGCTTGCATAGTGTCCGTTTGACTCCTCACGTCGTGAGAATTGATGCTCACATCGTGATCCCGTTCCGTAGACTTGCCATCTGCATTCTAGCCTTGAAAAGTGGCGTTTTGACTCCTCACGTCGTGAGAACTAGTGCTCACGTCGTGAGTTCAGTCAAATTAGGGTTTCTGACAGCGAATTTTCGGAAGGCCGTAACTTTCACGTACGAACTCCGTTTTTGACGTTCTTTATATGCACGCGTAGGTATTTACGAGTACTACAACTCTATTTTAGACTCCAATAGCTAATTCTAAGTCTATTTGAAATTCCTCTTATTATAGAGATTTATAGTGTTCGTTTTATCATAACTTCTTCGTGCGAAGTCAGATTCAGACGTTCTCTATATTTTTGGAATCGTATTGACGTATACTTTGAGTTGAATCATAAAGAAAGTTCATATTTATATTAGAATTTATCATGAACTACATAGCACTTGTATTACATTACTAGTTTAACAAAATCACAATACATGATTGACATAATCACATGTGATTGTCTATTGACCTATTTTGACTGGTGTTACATGATGGGTTTTGAGCATTCTAACACTTCCTAAGTGTACATGCAACCCTAATAACCTTGGATCTATGTTTGTCTAATAATCATGCAAAGTTGAATTCCAAGGTTATATTCCTATCTAGCATACATGGGGAACATTTTTAACTTGAATGAAAGATAGAATAACTTACCTTGTTGTTGATTATGATCCTTGAAACCTTATGAGCCTAGCACCCCAAGTGTGATGCCTCAAATGCTTCACACAACACCAAATGCAAAGGAGTAAACTTTGAGAGAATCTTACACTTGCAAAATCGGCTCTAGCCCTCTTGTTTCTTATGTATTGCCGATTTGGTGGAGAATGGGTTTCTTATATAGTGTTGATACATCTAGGGTTACACCATGTAAACCCTAATGTGTCATGACTCTTCATTTCCATGACCCATGGGTTTGTAACTCCCATGGAGCATCCATGGAGCATCCTATGGGTGGAACCCAACTTGATAATCCATGGAGCCTCTTAGCCCACTATATAAGATATGGAAGATTTACATAATCTACCCATATATTTAATTAGTTATCTTTTGATCACTTAATTAATTCTAAATTAATTCTTGATCAAACTAATTAAATAATATTATTAATATATTAGAACTTATAATATATTAATAAACCATAAGTGTTATTTCTCTCATTTTAGTTTATCCAATTGCATGGTGCCATGCAACCCAAATGGACCATGCCGGGTCGGGTCAAGTACATACCAGAAATAGTTATGGACTTAGACACCTTATCTAACAGTCTCCCACTTGGATAAGTCTAATAACTATAACTGCAATACTTCAGGAACCGATCGGCAATCGTAGCTCTTTCAAGGTCTCTCGGAACTGAGAAGATGATGATACGCCATTTAAGATAAGTGATCATATAATCCTCTGTTCTAGATATCAGCCGGACAAATACATGGAACAATGTCTTACTTATTGTCCATCAGTTTGTTTCCCGATTTCCGATTTGTTTGACAAAGAACTTAATTGAACACATCAACTTAGTTCTGACCGGGCCCGGTACATAGGTCAAAACAAAATCATCGAGGGGCCCAGATATCAGCTTCTAATCCAAGAAGGAACAGATAAACTTCGACTCATATGTTTGTTCTACCACTCATTGAATTATACACAAAAGCACGTTTTATAACATCGAGTTACCAATGCGTTAACGTACAATCAATGCATAACCAACTCATAAGTAACAAATCATATCTCTAGGTTTAAAGACTTATATGATATTACTGTCTCACGATCACTCGAGATAAATTCCATGAAGTGATTCCAGTGAGCGTGGGTTGAGTCCAATGCTCAGAACTTATGAGCACTCATGAGTGTTGTAGCCATGTCCAACAACTTAGACCTCTGCAACCAATCATGACAGTCTTGATTCATACCTACTTCCGACATATGACCGACTGTGGAGGTTCAAATAATATGATATACCAAACATAATTATTCTGGAAGTCAAAACATGCAAAAGAAATATAGTAAACGATCGACAAGAGATAGAAACACTTTACTCATAAATAAAACACCTTTTATTCATCATCTAATGTCAATTACACTTTACAAATTTCAAGGTTATCTAACTACTAAATCTAATATCATCCTTCAGCCCTATGCTCCGAGCATGCTGGAGATGCTTAACCCGAGTCAGTCCCTTCGTGAGGGGATCTGCTGGATTCTCATCCGATGATACCCTCTTTGCCACGAGGAGTCCTTCTTCTATTCGATGTCTGATGAAATGGTATTTTCTGTCGATGTATCTGGATCTCCCGTGATCCCTTGGTTCCTTGGCTAAGGCAACTATACTTTCACTATCACAGAAAATTTCCATTGGCTCTTTAATAGCTGGTACAACTCCAAGGTCTCCAATGAAGTTCTTCAGCCATATCGCCTCCTTTGCTGCCTCGCTAGCTGCTATATACTCTGATTCGCAAGTTGAATCAGCCACTGTCTCTTGCTTGGAACTCTTCCAAGAAATTGCTCCTCCATTTAAGGTAAATACCCAGCCTGACTGAGAGCGGAAATTATTCCTATCATTCTGAAAGCTAGCATCACTATACCCTACAACTCTCAAGTCTTCACTCCCACCGAGGGTAAGGACCCAGTCCTTAGTCCTCCGTAGGTACTTGAGGATATTCTTTACCGCAGTCCAGTGTGCCTTGCCAGGGTTCCCTTGATACCTGCTAACCATGCTCAAAGCAAAGGCTACATCAGGTCGAGTACACGTCATAGCATACATGATCGATCCTACAGCCGAAGCATAAGGTCTTCGACTCATTTCTGCTATCTCAGCCTCAGTACTAGGGCTTTGTATCTTACTCAATCTGGCATTACTCTGGATGGGTAACTCTCCTTTCTTGGAGTCCTGCATGACGAATCTCTTCAACACCTTATCCAAGTAAGTACACTGACTAAGTCCAATTAGTCTTTTACTCCGGTCTCTCAAGATCCTTATCCCTAGAATATAGGCAGCTTCTCCTAGGTCCTTCATAGAGAAACACTTCCCAAGCCAGGACTTAACTTCCTGCAGAGTTGGGATGTCATTTCCTATGAGTAGTATGTCATCCACATACAATACCAAAAAGCTAACTATACTCCCACTAGCCTTGACATATACACAAGATTCATCTTCACTCCTAGAAAAGCCAAATTCCTTGACTTTCTCATCAAAGCAAAGATTCCATCTGCGAGGTGCTTGCTTTAACCCATAAATGGATTTCTCAAGCTTACACACTCTATTAGGGTACTCTGTGTTGACAAAACCCTCTGGCTGACTCATGTAAACATCCTCAGCCAACTTTCCATTAAGGAAAGCGGTTTTGACATCCATTTGCCATATTTCATAGTCATGAAATGCGGCTATGGCTAACAGAACCCTAATAGACTTAATCTTGGCCAATGGAGAAAAGGTCTCATCATAATCAACTCCCGGAGTTTGTGAGAAACCCTTTGCATCCAGTCGTGCCTTATAAGTGTGTACATTACCATCCATGTCGGTCTTCTTCTTGAAGATCCATTTGCACCCTACAGTCTTACGACCTGGTACATTCTCAACCAAGTTCCAAACTTGATTGTCATACATGGACTGTATCTCGCTGTCCATTGCCTCTTTCCACTTGGCTGACTCAGGGCCTGCCATGGCTTCCGCGTAACTGTTAGGTTCATCCAGACCTATCAGTGTCTCATCACTGATAAGTGTATCACCTTCCGCAGTAATATGGAATCCATAGTAATGCTCAGGTGCATTCCTAACCCATTGTGGAACGCCTCAGAGGTACAGACTTGTCAATTGGCTCAACAGAAGTTTCCTCCTCAAGTTGAGTGCTAGGGTTTGAAGTTCCTTCACCACTTGACTCTTGAATTTCTTCAAGGTCAACTTGCCTCCCACTGTCTCCTTGGCTTATGAACTCTCTCTCTCTCTCGAAAGAAAGCCCTCCTAGCTACAAAGACCACATTCTCACTAGGTCTGTAGAAGAGGTAACCAAAGGATTTCTGTGGGTAGCCGATGAAAATACACCTCTCACTTCGAGGTTCGAGCTTATCATGAGTCTCGCGTCTCACGAAAGCCTCGCAACCCCAAATCTTAATGTGGTCTAGTTTGGGTACTTTACCAGTCCACATCTCATGAGGAGTTTTGGCAACTTTCTTTGTGGGAACTAGATTAAGGATATGGGCGGCAGTCTCTAAGGCATACCCCCAAAATGAGATTGGTAGCGAAGCTCGACTCATCATGGAACGAACCATATCCAATAAGGTTCGATTACGCCTCTCAGCTACACCATTCAACTGCGGTGTCCTGGGAGGTGTCAATTGTGAGACAATCCCACATTCCCTAAGATAGTCGAGGAACTCTGAACTAAGATACTCACCACCTCGATCGGATCGAAGCATATTAATGTTCCTGCCCAATTGATTCTCGACTTCCTGTTTAAACTCTTTAAACCTCTCAAAAGTCTCTGACTTATGCTTGATTAAGTAGACATATCCATATCTACTGTAATCATCAGTAAAAGTTAAATAATAACGATTAGCATCCCTTGTGGCATGTTTGATGGGCCCACACACATCCGTGTGTATAAGATCCAACAAACCTTCACCCCTCTCACAAGAACCTGTGAAGGGTGACTTTGTCATTTTTCCAAGTAAGCATGATTCGCAACTATCATCTGACTTTAGGTCAAATGACTCCAATACTCCATCCTTTTGGAGTTGGCCTATGCGTTTCTTGCTTATATGTCCAAGACGACAATGCCATAATGATGCTTTATCCAAGTTATTATCATTAACAGAATCAATACACAATACATTATTTCCTAAGTTATCAACCACATATACAGTTTCATACACACCATCACAAGGTAATGCTTTAAAATAAAGAACATTATTAAAGAAAGCTTTAATCTAACCAACTTCATTATCAAATGAAAAAGTGAAACCTTGTTTATACAATGCATGAAAGGAAATAATATTTCTTGCCATTTCTGGCGAATAACAACATTTATTCAAATCTAAACTAAACCCACTACTTAGCGATAAAGTATAAACTCCAATCTTGGTGACAGGTAAAGCTTTCCTATTCCCCATGATTAAGTTTATTCTTCCATGCTCCACATTCTCACTTCTTCTTAGTCCCTGCAAATCAGAACAGATATGAATACCACAACCGGTATCAAGGACCCAAGAGTTAGAATGGGGTGAGTTATTAGATAAGATAGTGTAAATACCTGCATGGTTGGGTTTAACTTTCCCATCCTTCACATCTTGCTGGTACTTTGGGCAGTTCCGCTTCCAATATGACTTTTCATGGCAATAGAAGCATTCAGCCTCTTTAGGGTTAGAAGAAGGAGTGACAAAACCTTTCTTGGTTCCACTTGAAGAAGAGCCATCAAGGGTCCTAGCCTTGGTACCCTTCGAAGAGCTCTTCCTCTTCTTCCCTCTACCTTTCCCGATTGCCAAAACTGGGGCGGAGTTTGGAGTAGGAGTGTTAACAACCGACTTACCCTTAAGACCTGTTTCTGCGGTCTTGAGGAGTCCCTGAAGTTTGCTGAGTGTGACCTCCTCCTTATTCATGTGATATGTCATGCGGAATTGATCATAGCACGATGGTAAGGAGTGCAAAATGATATCTATTGCAAGCTCTTCAGGGAAGTTCACATTAAGCTTCAGCAACCGATCCACATACCTTTGCATTTTCTGCATATGGCTCGTGACGGATTCCCCGTCCTTCGTCATGGTTGTTAAGATAGAGCATATGATTTCATACCTCTCTTGTCGTGCACTTTGATGGTATCTTTCCATCAGATCTTGGTGCATTTCAAAAGGGTAGAAGTCCTCGTAGGACTTTTGGAGTTCCGCTGTCATGGTGGCCAACATGATGCTTGCCACTTTTGTAGCATCCCTTTCATGTGCCCGGAAGTCAGCGATCTCCTGGGGAGTTGCAGTGGTCTCATCAATCTCCTTAAGCTCCTTGTCAAGGACATATTCTTTGTCCTCGTAGCGGGTAATCATCCTGATGTTTCTGATCCATTCATTGAAGTTGGATCCATCAAAAGTGACTTTCCCACACAAGTTCATAAGGGTAAATGAGCCATTAGGATTAGAGCCAGAAGCAGCATTGTTTGAAGACATCTGAAAGAAGAGAACAAGATTAGTTTAGATATTAAGAGAGTCCTTAATAAAACACCCAAATATAATATTAAGGCTAGGATCCAATCACAATATATTATAACTTGGAAGAGGTATGTCGTAATCCAAGCTATAACATATTTGAAAGGTAGGTGAATGACGATTCACCAATTTCCACCATGAAAAACGAAATATAAATATTAGGTTTTTAATTGGTTCTTAGAAATTCCTAGATTCTTTTGAGATTCAATGAACTTTTCAAAGGCATGTTTCAATCTCGAGTGTGCCCTCCAAGTTTTGTGACTGGGATACCGAGGATCACAAAACGAGGTGTGAAGTAACCATGCAAATCACTTGGTACCCTCAAGGTTTATCACTCAATCGATGTGCCGGTAAACCACACACGCTCCACCGATGCTATGGTAAACCTTAAGTCACCCTTTACCTACCTTGTTAAATCCATGTTAGTGTGGCGGTTAACCACACACGCTCCACCAACGACTTAAACAAAGTGTAAAGTGTAATTTCATGGATTAGCACCTCATTCACATTTTCCTAAAGTAACTAAGATTGGGAATTTAATAAAAGCATTTAGTTACTTTATAATATTCATCATAATTTTAATGAGAATTTATAAGTCCTTGTCTTACCCGTTCGGCTAACGACCCTCCACCGATCAAGGAAGCGGTGGGTGAGAGTGGACACCCATTAAGTTGCCATTTTATAGGCAACAACCTTATACCCCCCTTATAGACCGGCTTCGTGAATGAGGCGTACTAGCGGTAAGACGACTTGTTGTTATACATATATATATTAGTAACTTATAATATTATAAAGTATAAGGGTTGAATTTTAACTTTTAAAATTCTAAGGGTTGGAACTAAAGTTTTAATCAAGACTTTACATGTTCCAAAACTTGAGGGCAAGTTTTGTAAACTTCCAAAACTTTTCATTTCTTATAACTTATGAATTAATTGAGTAATAAAAATGAAGACTCTTCATTTTTATAACTCTTGTGTTCTTTTAATGGCTTTAATAAAAGTGAGACTTTTGGTTTTCCATAACTTGAGGACAAGTTATGGACTCCATTAAAACACATTATGATCATGAATTAAACTACCATGAAGGTTACAAACAATTCGTATGATCATCTAATCTTCATAAGTTCAAGAACATGAATATGAACACTTTCAAGAATCAAAAATTACACTTAAAAAAAACTTGTAATTTAACGATTTTTTTTCAAGCTGTTTACACACAAAAAAAAAACAACAAACAAACCTAGGCTCTGATACCACTGATGGGTTTTGAGCATTCTAACACTTCCTAAGTGTACATGCAACCCTAATAACCTTGGATCTATGTTTGTCTAATAATCATGCAAAGTTGAATTTCAAGGTTATATTCCTATCTAGCATACATGGGGAACATTTTTAACTTGAATGAAAGATAGAATAACTTACCTTGTTGTTGATTATGATCCTTGAAACCTTGTGAGCCTAGCACCCCAAGTGTGATGCCTCAAATGCTTCACACAACACCAAATGCTTTTGGAATGACTTTAGAGAGAATACCCACTTCTAAAATCGGCCTAGCCCTCTTGTTTCTTATGTGTAGCCAATTTTGGTGGAGAATGGGTTTCTTATATAGTGTTGACACATCTAGGGTTACACCATGTAAACCCTAATGTGTCATGACTCTTCATTTCCATGACCCATGGGTTTGTAACTCCCATGGAGCATCCATGGAGCATTCTATGGGTGGAACCCAACTTGATAATCCATGGAGCCTCTTAGCCCACTATATAAGATATGGAAGATTTACATAATCTACCCATATATTTAATTAGTTATCTTTTGATCACTTAATTAATTCTAAATTAATTATTGATCAAACTAATTAAATAATATTATTAATATATTAGAACTTATAATATATTAATAAACCATAAGTGTTATTTCTCTCATTTTAGTTTATCCAATTGCATGGTGCCATGCAACCCAAATGGACCATGCCGGGTCGGGTCAAGTACATACCAGAAATAGTTATGGAATTAGACACCTTATCCAACATTACATTCTCCCCCCGCTAGAATAATTTCGTCCCAAAATTTATCTTATGGATGGGGTTTTGTTAAATAGTTGGGGGTATTTTTGTTTCATCTTATATTCACATTCCCAAGTAAATTCAGGTCCTCGTAAAGAGTTCCATCGAACTTTCACTATGGGAATACGACTTTGCTTTAATCGTTTGACTTCTCGATCCATGATCTCAACAGGTTCTTCTACAAAGTTGAGTTTCGTATTCACTTGTATCTCTTTGAGAGGTATAACAAGAGTGTCATCGGATAGACATCTTTTGAGGTTTGATACGTGAAAAACATCGTGCACATTACTTAGTTCTTGAGGCAACTTGAGTTGGTATGCGACAGAACCAATTCTTGCTAGAATTTCAAAAGGTCCTATATATCATGGGTTTAGTTTGCCTCGTTTCCCGAATCAAATTACGCCTTTCCAAGGAGAGACCTTCAACATTACTTTATCTCCAACTTGGAATTCTAAAGGCTTACGTCTTACGTTAGCATAACTCTTTTGACGATTACGTGCAGCCTTTAATCGATCCTTAATTTGCACGATCTTTTCAGTTGTCTCATGAATTATTTCTGGTCCAGTTCGTAAGGTATCACCTGTACGTTCTCTGGCCATCTGCGTATCTCCAAATTCTGCCCAACATACTGGGGAACGACATTTTCGTCCATAAAGAGCCTCAAACGGTGCAACCTTGATGCTGGTGTGATGACTATTGTTGTAGGAAAACTCAATTAACGGTAAATGAGTATCCCATGCATTTCCAAAGTCTATTACACAGGCTCGGAGCATATCTTCTAAAGTCTGAATGGTTCTCTCACTCTGACCATCAGTCTATAGATGGTAAGTTGTACTCATATCTAGACGTGTTCCTAAGGATTTTTGTAGAGATTGCCAAAATCGTGAAGTGAATCTACTATCTCGGTCAGAAAAAATAGAATTTGGAACGCCATGCAATCTGACAATTTCCTTAAGATAAACTCTAGTCAGCTTCTCCATCTTGTCGTTCTCCTTAATTGGTAAGAAATGGGCGGACTTAGTCAATCTATCAACTATTACCCAAATAGTGTCGAACCCACTAGGAGTTTTAGGTAACTTAGTGATGAAGTCCATTGATATCTGCTCCCATTTCCATTCAGGTATTTCCGGTTGTTGAAGTAAACCTGAAGGCTTTTGATGTTCTGCCTTTACTCTAGAACAAGTCAAGCATTTGCTCACATAAGTAACAATTTATGCCTTCATGTTTGGCCACCAATAATGTACTTTTAAATCTAAGTACATTTTTTCAGAGCCTGGATGCACGGAATATCTGGACTTGTGGGCTTCTTCTAAGACCAAGTCCCTGACTCCACCGAACTTAGGCGTCCAAATTCGGTTCATAAAGTGTCGCGTTCCGTCATCTTTTTGTATAAGTTGCTTTTCCATTCCTTGCAAAGCTTCGTTCTTGATGTTTTCTTCTTTTAGAGCCTCAAGTTGAGCTTCTCTAGTTTGTGCGGTAAAGTTAGAATGGATAGTTATAGTTAATGCTCATACCCTACGGGGTTTAATATATTCTTTCCGACTCAAGGCATCTGCTACCACGTTTGCCTTTCCAGGATGATAACGAATCTCACATTCGTAATCATTCAACAATTAGACCCATCTTTGTTGTCTCATATTAAGATCTTTTTGGTTGAAGATGTGCTGGAGACTCTTGTGGTCGGTAAAAATAGTACACTTAGTATCGTATAAGTAATGTCTCCAAATTTTTAGTGCAAAAACTACAGCTCCCAATTCAAGATCATGGGTAGTGTAATTATTCTCATGCACCTTAAGTTGTCGTGATGCATAGGCGATAAATTTTCCTCTTTGCATCAACACACATCCCAATCCTTGATTTGATGCGTCGCAGTATACGATGAAATCTTCTGTCCCATCTGGAATGGATAGGATTGGTGCACTACACAACATTTGCTTCAGTTTCTGAAAAGCAGCTTCTTGTTTGTCTTCCCAGTTGAACTTCGTATCCATATGGGTTAGTGTTGTAAGGGGCTTGGCTATTTTAGAGAAATTCTCTCTGAATCTGCGGTAATAGCTAGCAAGTCCTAGGAATTGATGCACTTCTGTTGGCGTCTTTGGTGCTTCCCAATTCCTGATTGCTTCAACTTTGGATGGGTCAACATGAATTCCTTCGTTGCTAACTACATGACCTAAAAATTGTACTTCTCTAATCCAAAACTCACATTTGGAGAATTTGGCGTACAACTTTTCTTTTCTTAGTAGTTCCAAGATTATTTTCAAGTGTTGACCGTGTTCTTCCTTGGTTTGTGAATATATCAATATATCATCGATAACTACTATCACGAATTTATCCAATTACGGTTTGCAAACACTATTCATGAGGTCCATGAACATTTTTGGAGCATTGGTCAATCCAAAGGCTTAACTAGGAACTCATAGTGACCATACCGAGTCCTAAATGTTGTTTTCGGAACATCGTCTTCTTGTACTCCGAGTTGATGGTATCCTGATCTGAGATCTATCTTGAATCTTCTAGAATCTTCAGGTGTTTTAGTCTATTCAAACACCGTATCCAATTTTAGTCGTGCATTGGTCTAACCATAATTAAACATAGGTGATTAGTCTACGTTTAGCTGTGGTTCGGCCCATGTACAATAAAACTCGACTAAGGAGTTTGACCTAAAACCTTGTGTTGAATTCTTATCGAGGGTTTGGGTTTTCTATATTTTTGGGTTATACATGTGTTCTCATCGCGAGACTGAGTTCATACATAACTCTATATCTTTGTGTTTGTTGTATTCACGGGTATTATTAATTATTGTTTGTTACTTCAGGTCTAGCTGATAAGGCACAGGCCAGTCAGGACAGTCGGTGGGCAGGAGCATTTTAGCATATAGCCGTTTTGAAATCCAGCAACCCAAATCGACATGTCTATCCTTGTCACCGTTCCCGTAAGTAGTCCTTCAGTAGTATAATTTAATAATACTTTTTATTTGTAGGTTAAGGGATATACCTAAACCTAACAGAGTAAGCCCTAAACTATAGTCGTGCTTTTCTAAGAAAGTACTAATTCACTATAGTTAATAGCTCTGATACCAATCTGTCACACCCCGGCCATCGGCGGAAACACCGGGTGGTGTAACGTCATTTCTCGTATCATAGTTATCAACTTCCTGAAAACACATGCATTTTAAAATACGTCAACATAAAGTTGGTGAGTTCACAGGTTTTGACTCCATATAAAATAACACTTTTTCTCAATTCAAAAGTTTAGTTTTGAAAGTATCATTTTGACTCTCAAACATTTAGTATATATATACTAGGTATAATGGTTTACTTACCAAATAAGTATATACCTATAAGTCTTATATGTTATAAATATAAATATTTGTAATTCCATACAAACTAAGTTGCTACGTATAAATCTTATTTCAATTCTATACGAGTAAAACGGCTACGTATAAATCTATTTCAATTCTATACGAGTAAGTAGAATAGGTATAGTGGTCTACTTAATATACAAGTAATATACCTACCCGACTTTTATACTTAGAGTATAAGTCCTTGGGAAACTTATACTTAACATTTATACTTGTATATCGACAAAGTATAATGCTTCTAAAATTTGCTACCATGAGCCTGTAACCGCTGCTTTGACATAATACCTCTGATAAAACCCACTCATGATTTCCATGAGGACAAACCACTCATGATTTCCATGAGGACAACCCACTCATGATTTCCATGAGTAACACCGCACGCTTCATCGACGCCGGAACAAATAACAATTAAAAGGATAGTTCGTCACTCGCTTAAATTTGATTGTAGCTAGCAATCACAAGTGGGGTGGTCAACCCGTATACTAATTATACACGACTTCCTCGCTCACACGGGATTAACGGTTACAGTTCAGAGGATTTCCGCTAAGATCCCCAATCTTAGTTGATTAATACAATTACTCATGTAGACTTTGACGGCTTCCTATAGCTCTAACAACAAAAGCATTTTCATGTCTAAAACCCTAAGTTATTAGACTATGCTTTTAAACATTACTCCTAACTTCATAACATTTAGGCAGTATAACAGCTATAACTTGAAGTAAAACCAGGTTTTATCTTGACATAAAACCAATAACAACAACAACATATAACATACCAAGTTTTATCTTGTCATAAAACTAACAATAACAACATACTTTATAAATTAACATATAGAACTTCCGAATATAACTTCGGAACTATATCGCACACAACATATATATAGAATCCTAAGTATAACTCAAGATCTACATTAGTACAAGAACATGCTAACAAGTTGATAATAGTTGTATATATTCAAAATATTATATTTAGAACAACTATATCCCGTTTATTATAACTATCTACGTTGATACTGATATATTATCATATAGACATAATAATAACGTATATACAATATTTAGCATGTGTTTTCCCCCGAAATATTAGAAAGTGGGGCCGTGAAACTCACCTTAATATCGTGCTTCGATAGAATCTAACTGAAAACAGTCAGCGGTTCGCGATCACTGGGCTCGGGAAGCGAAACGGCTTCAACAAACGAGAGAGAGAGAAAAGAAATGGTCTATGGAATGAAAGGGCTGAACTTGCTATTTATAGGGTGATTTTTGGCCCCTAACGCCGTGAGAATTCATTGCTCACGTCGTGAGCCATGCCTGATCACCTCGTAGCTTCGCCACCTGCGTTCTAGGCTTGCATAGTGTTCGTTTGACTCCTCACGTCGTGAGAATTGATGCTCACGTCGTGATCCCGTTCCGTAGACTTGCCATATGCATTCTAGCCTTGAAAAGTGGCGTTTTGACTCCTCACGTCGTGAGAACTAGTGCTCACGTCGTGAGTTCAGTCAAATTAGGGTTTCTGACAGCAAATTTTCGGAAGGTCGTAACTTTCACATACGAACTCCATTTTTGACGTTCTTTATATGCAAGCGTAGGTATTTACGAGTACTACAACTCTATTTTAGACTCCAATAGCTAATTCTAAGTCTATTTGAAATTCCTCTTATTATAGAGATTTATAGTGTTCGTTTTATCATAACTTCTTCATGCGAAGTCAGATTCAGACGTTCTCTATATTTTTGGAATCGTATTGACGTATACTTTGAGTTGCATCATAAAGAAAGTTCATATTTGTATTAGAATTTATCATGAACTACATAGCACTTTTATCAGATTACTAGTTTAACAAAATCACAATACATGATTGACATAATCACATGTGATTGTCTATTGACCTATTTTGACTGGTGTTACACAATACTAGCCCATTAGCCAATTGGTTGGGCTTTTAGGTTAATTTGGGCTTCATTGGGCCCACTAGGGTTCTATTGGGCCCACTAAGGTTTCATTGGTCCCATTCTTCTCTAAGCATCCCAAACGAGTCCAAAACACAAACAAGGCACACCGCCACCCAACACGGCGACTGGTGGCGGCAGCCACCACCTTACGGTGGTGGTTACAAATTTTTCTTTTGATTATTCCCACATTATTACAACTTTACAATGCAATCTCAAATAACACACGATGGCTGGTGGTGGCAGAAGAGCAGCATACGGCCAACAACCACCATGGTTAGTTGCCATGGTGGTTCCAACCGTTTTCCGGCCAGCCCAAAACCCATACACACGTGCAAAACACCCACCGCAGCTCTTCATCGATCTTAAAGGAGGTCGACGACGGCAGCACTTGCGGCGGCGATGACGTGTACCCAAAATGGCGGACAGCAGTGGCAGCTATCGACGACTGTGGCTTGCGCTCATCAAAAAAGACGCACCTGCTTCGTTCGACCCTGTTACAGCAACCCTCACGCATCCTCTTTGCAATTCCACGAACCCAACGACCAACCTACGGTGGCATGTAGCAGACGGAGGGGGTCAGCCTCCAGACGATAGTGGTGATGCAGCCATCGGGAAGGAAATGGAGATGGAAGAAGGTGGTTCGAACCCACCGAGCACAGTAGCAGCAGCAACGAACATGCGACAACTCTTGTCCTCGTCGACAGCTCCGTCTTCAGCAGCATCGGCGCAGCGGCGGCTGTGGGTAAGAACTCGACAGCGTTGGAGGATTTCCCGCTAGCCCCCAATGGTCTTTCGTTTCTCCGATCATGGAGGAGGTCGACGTTGGTCTTGGTTGATTGGAACAGGCGAAGGGGTTAAAGGTGGTGGCGGCCGGACGATGGAGGAAGGAGGGGTGGTGGATGCAACATAAAGTGGGAGTTAGGTTTAGGGTTGCAAGGCGACGGGGATAGCACAGGTTATATACCCGGTTCTCAAACATAATCCCATAATAGCATAAATAGTCCCTCCTTGTATTATTCCTTTCAAAACAAACCCTTAATTTATAATCTAAACCCTCCATTCTGAAAATCCTTACATATTAAGTCCAAGTAATTACCATATGGCCCCTCCATGACCAATTATTTTCAACTTAGGTACGTAATTTACCCTTTTAGCCCCAGCCATTCAAGATCCTTTCAAATTAAGTCCAATATTATTCTTTAACCCCCCGAACTAACATTTCGATAATTATTAATTGATTTTGGACTATAATAATATAAAATAATAATAAAATTACATTTCGGGGTTCCAGATTTATTATTTAATTATTCTAATTTAAACGGGATGTTACAACTCTCCCCCAATTAGATTTGATTTCGTCCTCTAAATCGTTTCTTATCATCCCTTACACGCCAAACAACTTGAACTACATGGCTACAATCCCGAGCATAAGCCTAACCTTTCCGAGGCAACCGTAGCCAACCCTCTCAAGGTTCTAAAACCTGAAGATAACGAATTCCTTGCAATATAATCACATTCACTCAATCCGAAATCTGAAGTCTCGAGATGGTCTAGCCCCATGACAGACCGCCCACACTGGATCATTATTGTTGAATTCTTTGCACTTATCTACCAACTGGCTACTCAACTGCTAAAACCCTGGGGTTCCCACCGGAAAACAGAATCACAATTCCACACTGCTACCTGTAATTCTCTTCTTGTCAAGAGATTAGGTACTCCTTCAAGAGAAACTCGTTTTGATAACCAATTTCTAGTGATATAATGAACAACGGGATGTAAACTGGGAGATGAACCCTTTTAGGATCAACAACTTGGAAGACATGGTAGGCCCTTGTGCTGCCAAGTGGCAAGAAATTAAGATTGAGTAAGTTCAGTCCATATGAGGTAGATTTTGTCACTAACCTTGTCTTGTGATTATGGTTATGACAAATTCATATGGATAAGAACACATACTCCATAAAATCTAGGTGTCATAAGGTTTCTCTCCAACTCATGAAAATGATTGTGAGGAAACGCTTTCACTAAGAAGATTTTTAAGAGTTAGCAGTTGTGATATTTGCATTCTCAAATTCGATTATGATTACGGCATCCCTCTTCATAGTTCAAATTGTGAGAAATGGCAAATAAAGTTTGGACATTCGGAACTTATTGTTGTGAGTTCTGAAATAGCTTAGACACACATATGAGCTTTCTAATAAAAGGTGTATGAGCTAATATAAAGGCTTATCGAAGCATCTCGTATCAGAAATCTGAACTTTAGTAAGAAAGTCAATAAGTATTGATTTGTAGAAGTCCAGCTGATTTTGGATACATGTCAAGGCTAGTGGGAGCATAAAAGTTATGCTAGTAACAAAAAATAATTGTTATGCTAGTGGGAGCATAATTAATTATGGTAAGTGTTGCAAGTTAGAAATGTTAATTATAGAAAACAAAGGTTTCAATTAGCAAAGTTGCAGGGTTTGAAAAGTTGTTTTGCTATAATTGAGGGAGAGGAACTTATACTTCATTTCAATTCTAAAAATTTAGATTGAGAATTTTAATCAAATTTAGTCAAAGACATATATGAATTTTATGTTGAAAAAATTCGACATAAGGAAATTCTATAGATGGAAATGTTAATTGCGTTCTCAAAATTTGATTATGATTACAACATCCCTCTTCATAGTTCGAATTGTGAGAACATGGCAAATAGAAGTATTATAGCAAAAGACTAGTCAAATATCACGTCTTTATGTAAGATATTATGAATCGTGTCCCATATGCTTCAGATATAGGATCGATTGTATATGCTATAATATTCATGTTTCTAATTTTATAAATGCCTAGGGCATTAAGAGGGAAAAAGGACTAGAACCAGATATGACTAAAGTGGTTGAACAACTGTTAAGGACAATCTAAGGTGCGCTAAGGATTGGTCGCTTAAGGACAGTTGGAAGTATAGTAATGGTTGGACCATGTTGACATTATTATGACTAGACAGGATTTTATTCATAATGAGTTGTCATATGGCAAATATGGAAGTGTTTTCCATAATGGGAGTTGGATATTAAGAATCCATGTGTATGTTAGAAACCTTTATGCAAGAAGGATGTTCAAAGGAATGTACTTTGAATTTGAGACTTCACTTCCTTGGAATTGTCTTGTAACAATTTCCAGTGGAAAGTTTTGTAATATCGTTGGTCAAGTCTCTATGACTTTTTGACCCTATACATTACAAAGGAACCTTTGCATAATAGTTTAGAACTAACACATTCTAATAGTGGCAAGAATTTGGTGTTCTTACAATTAAAGATTTGGATTTGTGAAATATGTTTATTTGGAAATCAAATTGATTTATTTCACAAAGTAAGGACCATAGGTAAACATAGTATGCATGCTTGGAGCATGGGATAAAAATTGTTTTAATTCAAGTATCAAGTTGATCATTCGAAACATTATACAATGAATAATAAGTAATCAATATGGGGGCTAAATAAAAGGTGTTTTATTTACGTTCAAAAGTTTTGGGGCCATATAGGATTAGTATTATTCTTGTGTTTCACTTTGCATGTTTTGATTTCCAGAATAATAAGATTATTCAAACTATCCACAGTCGATCATACTTTGGAAGTAGGTATGAAAGAAGACTGTCATGAGTTGGCTTGTAAGATTGTCTAAGGCGTTAGGCATAACAACAGGTTGTTGGGTTTTGAGCATTCTAACACTCCTAAGGTGTACATGCAACCCTAAATACCTTGGATCTATGTTTTCTCTATTATACATGCAAACTTGAACTTTCCAAGGTATTACCCTAACTAGCATACAAACAATGATACTTGGGTACTAAAACAAGTTAGATAACATACCTTTTTCCTTGTAGTTGGAAACCTTGGGCCTTTAAGAACTTAGTGCCCCAAGTGTTGCACCTCAAATGGAATCACACACCACCACCAACAATTGGAATAACTTGAGAGAAGAAAACTTGCTTCACAAATCGGCTAGCCTTCACTTCTTATCACTTAAAGGTACCATTTCATGAACTATGAGGCTTCTTATATAGTGTGCACATTAGGGTTACACCATGTAACTCATGACTTTCCACATTCCTCATGATCCATGGATTTTAACCTCCATGGAGTATCCATGGGTCACCACATGGGTTTAGCTCAACATGAAGAACTATGGATCATAAGCCCACTTTATAAGAATGAATGATTTACCAAATCAATCCCCATTTATTTAATTAGTCTCTTTTGATCACAAAATTAATTCCAAACTAATTCTGGATTAATACTAATTAAATAATATGATATCATATTAATATATTAGAACTTATAATATATTAATAAATCATAAATATCCTCTTCTCACAAAAGTCTATCCAAATTGTTCTGATGCCATGCAACCCAAATGGACCATGCTACTCTCGGGTTAAGTACATACCAATAATAGTTATGGGCTTAGACACCTAATCCAACACAGGCTTGCTACACCATTCATGAGTACTTCTGAAATAAGATTTGAGTATTGGATCAAACCGCGCTCACTTGAATCACTTCATGGAATTTATCACGAGTGATCGTGAGACGATAATATCATATAAGTCTTCAAACCTAGATATATGAGTTGTTGAATATGAATTAGTTATGCATTGATGATACGAAAATGCATAAGTAACTTGATGTTATAAAACGTATCGTTGTGCATGATTTAATGAGTAGTTAGTACAAGCATATAATGTCGAAGTTTATCTGTTCCCTTTTATCCTAAGAGGATTAAAAGCGATATCTTGGGCCCCTCGATGATTCTGTTTTGACTTATGTGTCGGGCCCGGTCAGAACTAAATTAATGTGTTCAATTATGTTCTATGTCAAACAAATCGGAAATCGGGAAACAAACTATTGGACAATAAGTATGACATTGTTCCATGTATTTGTCCAGATGATATCTTGAGAACATAGGATTATATGATCCCTTATCTAAAGGATGTGTCACTGAGTGGGTCAGAGTTGACATAGGTTTTTGAAAGCTTACGATTGCTAAGTCGGATCGTAGAGGTACATTGGCAGTTATAGTTATTAGACTTATCCAAGTGGGAGACTGTTGGATTTACTGTCTAAGCCCATAACTATAACTGGGATGTACTTGACCCGATTGTAGCATGGTCCCTTTTTGGGTTGCCTTCACAAGTGCAATTTGATAGGATGGACTTTTGAGAATAAGGTTATTTATGATTTATTAATATATTACAAGTATAATATATTAATATCATATTATTTAATTAGTATTGATCAAGAATTAATTTGGAATTAATTTTGTGATCAAAAGAGACTAATTAAATATGTGGGGATTGATTATGTAAATAAATGATTCTTGTAGTGTGGGCTAATGATCCATGATTATGTAGATGGGCTAAACCAATGAAATAATCCATGGATAGTCCATGGAGGTTAAACCCATGGAGAGTAAGAATGTGAACGGTCATTAGGGTTTACAAATATGTAACCCTAGCACTATAAATAGAACCCCTCATGGCCAAAATCGTTTGCCCCCATCATTCCAAGAGAGTGATACACGATTTTGAGCTTGCTAACCTATTCTCTCAAGCTTCCTCTTGCATATGGTGTTTGTGAACCAATAGAGGCATCACACTTGAGGTGCTCAAGATTTCAAAGGTCAAGAACTCTACCCTACATAAGAGGTAAGCATCGAAACTATGTTTCATATTATATAGCTTCAATTGTATGCTAGCTAGGGTGAATGCTGTGGAAAAACAAAATGCATGTATAATTATAGAAAACATAGATCCAAAGCATTTATGGTTGCATGTGCACCATGAGAGTGTTATAGTGCTCAAAACACAACATGTGGACCATTTAGAACTGCCACAAGGGATGCTAATCGCTTCTATGTGACTTTTACTAATGATTATAGTAGATATGGGTATATTTACTTAATCAAGCATAAGTCAGAAACTTTTGAAAAGTTCAAAGAGTTTAAGCAATAAGTGGAGAATCAATTGGGCGGGAAGATAAAGATGTTGCGATCCGATCGTGGAGGAGAGTATCTTATTATCGAGTTCCTTGACTATCTTAAGGAATGTGGAATTGTTTCACAATTGACGCCACCTAGGACACCACAGCTTAATTGTGTGGCTGAGAGTCACAATAGAACCTTGCTAGACATGGTTCGTTCCATGATGAGTCGAGTTTCGTTACCCATCTCATTCTGGGGGTATGCCTTAGAGACTGCCGCCCATATCCTTAATCTAGTCCCTACCAAAAAGGTTCCCAAAACACCTCACGAGATGTGAACAGGGAAAGTTCCCACATTAGACCACATCAAAGTTTAGGGTTGCGAGGCTTTTGTGAGAAAAGAAACTCACGACAAGCTTGAACCTCAGAGTGAGCGATGTACTTTCATCGGCTACCCACAGAAATCCTTTGGATATCTCTTCTACAGACCGAGTAACAATGTTGTTTTTGTTGCTGCGAGGAGAGGAGTCTTTCATGAGAGAGAACTCATAGGCCAAGGAAACAGTGGGAGGCAAATTGACCTTGAAGAGATTCAAGAGTCAAGCGGTGAAGGAACCTCAAACACTCGCAATCAACCTGAGGAGGAAACTCCAGTTGATCCAATTGATGAGTACTTACCTTTGAGGCGTTCCAGTAGAGTTAGAAATACACCTGAGTTTTATGGTTTCCATATCAGTACTAAAGGTGATACATTTATCAGTGATAGCACACTGGTAAATTTGGATGAACCTAACAACTACAAGGAAGTCATGGCAGGCCCCGAGTCTGCAAAATGGAAAGAGGCTATGGACAGCGAGATTCAGTCCATGTATGACAATCAAGTTTGGAACTTGGTTGATAATGTATCGGGTCGTAAGACAGTTGGGTGCAAATGGATCTTCAAGAAGAAGACCGACATGGATGGGAAAGTACACACATATAAGGCACGACTGGTTGCGAAGGGCTTTACTCAAACTCCGGGAGTTGACTATGATGAGACCTTCTCACCAGTAGCGAAGATTAAATCTATAAGGGTTATGCTAGCCATAGCTGCATTTCATGACTATGAAATTGTTGGATTAATGTCTAAGTCCATAACTATAATTGGTAAGACTTGACCCGACCCGGCATGGTCCATTTGGGTTGCATGGCATCATGCATTTGGATAGACTATAATGAGAGAAATAACACTTAAGGTTGGTTAATATATTATAAGTTCTAATATATTAATAAGGTTATTTAATTAGTATTGATCAAGAATTAATTTGGAATTAATTAAGTGATCAAAAGGAGACTAATTAAATATATGGGTTGATTGTGTAAATCATTCATTCTTATATATGTGGGCTTGTGATCCAAGATTCCTTATGTTGGACTAAGTCCATGGGGTGACCCATGGATACTCCATGGAGGTTAAAATCCATGGAGCATAAGGAATGGGTAAAGTTATGAGTTACATGGTGTAACCCTAGTAGCCACCATATAAAAGAATCCCATGGCTCAAGAAATCGTGCACTAATGTGTGAGTGTGAGGGCTAGACGATTTCAAGGAGTGTTCAAGTTTCTCTCAAGTTATTCCAAGTGTATTTGGTGTTGTGTGAACCATTTGAGGTGTCACACTTGGGGCACTAGGCACTCAAGCTTCATGAATACATTCTACATCAAAGAGGTATGTATTCTATCTTGTTATATTTATTATTTTATATGCTAGATTAGGATAATACCTTGGATGTTCATAATTGTATGTATAATAGAGAAAACATAGATCCAAGGTATTTAAGGTTGCATGTACACTTAGGAGTGTTAGAATGCTCATAACCCAACAGTGGTATCAGAGCCTAGGCTTGTTTTCTTGTTATACTTGCAAAATTAGCTGAAAAATCGAGTTGGATGCATATATTCGATTGTTTTGGCTGGAATTGGACTAGGAACATTACCCTAAGATGTTTTTGGACTTATAAACTTGTTTTTGATGTAGTAATGTTCATGCTAATCCAATTTCTAAGATAATTGTCATAATTTCAAGATTTGTATTAGTTTGTATGTTCATGCTAATTTCTTGAAGATTGATGATTTGAATTATCTTGTTCTTATGAGGTTCTTAGATTAATAGAAAAGTTGTGTGAAATAGTTGTTTTCAATCCATTTTAATCTAAGAGTTGATTCCAAAGTGTGTTTTTGTAACTTGTCCTCAAGTTATATGAAAAGTCACATTTAAGAATCATAAAACTCATAAAAGTTGGCAAAGGTTACAAAATGAAGAGTCTAGTTCTAATTAAATGGTTTTATGACTCCATAACTTGTCCTCAAGTTATGGAGGTTCAAGAGTCTCTTCATTAAATTAAAAAAAAGGTGTAACCTTAATTAGTTCCATAAGTTACAATAAAAAAAAGTTATTTTTTTTTATTAATTAGTTTAAAGTCTTCCATAACTTGTCCTCAAGTTATGGAACTTGAAGAGTTTTTTTTTTTAATTAAAACTACTTTAAACTCATAAGTTATGGAATTAATTAGTTTTGAATAGTTTCAAAACTTGCCCTCAAGTTTTGGAATTTGAAAAGTTTTCACTTATGAATACTTTAATTTCAAGTTAGCCCTTAGAATTTTAAAAGTTAAAATTCAACCCTTATACTTTATAATATTATAAGTTAATAATATTTATATATATGTATAAGAGTAAAGTCAGTCTTACCGTTAGTAGGCCTCATTCACGAAGCCGGTCTATAAGGGGGGTATAAGGTTACTGCCTATAAAATGGCAGTTTAATGGGTGTCCACTCTCACCCACCGCTTCCTTGACTGGTGGAGGGTCGTTAGCCGAACGGGTAGGACAAGGACTATAATTCTCCTTTAATTAAAAGTATTAATGATAAATACTAAGTAACTAAACTCTTATTAATACCCAATCTTAGTTACTTAGGAAAATGTGAATTTGGTGCTAACCCATGAAATTACACTTTGCACTTTGCTTAAGTCGTTAGTGGAGCGTGTGTGGTTAACCAGCACACTAACCTGGACTTAACAAGGTAGGCAAAGGGTAACTTAATATTTATCATAGTATCGGTGGAGCGTGTGTGGTTAACCGGCACACTGATTAAGGGGTAAATATTAAGGGTACCAAGTATATTTGCATGGTTATTCACACCTTGTTTTGTGATCCTCGGCATCCCAGTCACAAAACCTGAAGGGCACACTCGAGATTGAAACATGCCTTTGAACAGTTCAATGAATCTCAAAGATCTAGGACTTTCAAATCCAATTAAAACCTAATAAATTATTTCGTTTTTCATGGTGGAAATTGGTGAATCGTCATTCACCTACCTTCAAATATTTTATAGCTTGGATTACGGCATCCCTCTTCTAAGTTATAAAATAGTTTGTTGGGTCCTAGCCTTAATATTTCATATTGGGTGTCATATTAAGGACTTTAAATCAACTATCTTGAATATCTCCCAAAAAGATGTCTGGTCTAGACATTTATGATCTTCCCAAATCTCTTGAAACAAGCTTTCCTAAATGAAGATGATGTCCCATGGATATCATACTTCTTTCACCTCCTCCAATTATTCTCCCTAACCCACAAGTTCCTAAAAAGTTTAAGGTCACTCAAGCCCTATTGGCAAGGCAAGGTTTAGGTGTGATCACATCTTGGAGATGTAGTCACATATTGACAAGCCGGGAGAGTTGGGTGTCAAAGTCTTGAGAAAGTTGGTGGCTCAACTACTTTCTAAGTCACATAGTGAGTTCTTTTGGGAATCCTATGAAACAGACTAAGACAAGCCCTTAATGATCTTATCTATTTGCTAAGATCAACTTCCTAAAACGCTATGGACATTGACAATGATGACATTGGATATCCAGTAAAGCTCTCTCTTCCCAATGGAAAGGGATCGGCTATAGTCAACTCGGTTGACCCAATGGTAAAGAGAGAGGCGAAGTCTGAGATAGTCCCATTATCAAGGGTCCATAGGTAACTATTGCCAAAGGAAGGGGCATTGGTTACGAAGCTGCCAAATTTACCTAAGGATGTTAAAGTCAATAAGTTTGGCTCTACTTCAGGTAAAGTCCATTGTCTAACTCTATTAAGTACATGCTGATTCTGATCGCGAAGATGGATTTCAATCGCATGGTTTGGTGATCAGAATTTTGGGCTATTACTTAAGAGTTATGATATTTATATTGCTTAGGAATAGATAACAACAAGGTTTTCATATGGATTGTAAGGATAAGTTTTTCTGCAAAGTTTTAAAATAAAAGAAAAAGGTTTTGATTTTATTTATTTTAAGTATCCTTACAATGGCATTTGTGAAAAGTTGTTGCTTATAAGATTCCATTGATAGCAATATTGGAAAAATGGATTTGATTCTTTCGGTTGTGGTAGTGTCTAATATTACCAAATAAGGAAAGATTCTCATCACCTAAGGTTCAATTGGACCGAAACTTGGAATCATGCAAGTTGTATAGTATGATGAATGAGAACTTTCAGCTTGGAAAATTAAGACTAATTCCTTATGTGAATAAGGAAAGGACTAAGGGATCGAGTACACATTCTTGTGCACTGGTCAAGTCCACCACAAAAGATCAAGAAGACTATTCGTCATGATTTACTAAAGTTCAGTAAATATGGTTATACTTATAAGTTTAAGTATAAGTCTGTAGCATTGGAGAAGTTTCAATGTGAGACAGAACGAATAAGAAGAATCAAAGTATGGCAGAAAGATAAAAGTTTCTCAAATCTGAAAAGATGGGAGAGTACTTTAGTATCATGTTTATGATCATCTTAATGATTAAGATACCATATCACAATTGGTCCTCTAAAGTCATCTTAGTGCATTCTTATGACTAAGAAGAGGAGTCATGAATTGTTGAAATGGTTAAATCAAAAAGATGAGTCATACTTCGTTCCAAAACAATTCTTAGAGTCATACTCCAAGATTGTAACTTGAGTGACATATCTTAAAGAGGGTTTGTTAACACTAGTCAAATGTAAGAGTAAAAGGTTATCTACTCTTGTACATTTGAAATTGGTAAGTTGTGATGTTTTGGATAAAACAGAGACCAACTTAGGCCAATTGTGTAAAGTGTTAGTCTTGATAAAGAATCCGCACTATCTCTTGAATATTTGACAAGAGAGTCTTATATGTCAAGAGGACAGTGGGAGTCTTAAAGCTCTTGAAAGTTTCAAGACTTAATCAAGAATAAAACCTAAAGTCCTTCACTAGCACACGACTTGAGGTTTATAACCTATCGTGTTGAAATTTTTGTGCCTATTCAAGTTGGCTTTGCATAGGAGTTCTGAGAGTTCTCAATTGGTTGCACAACTACTTGGAAGCAATAGCAGGCACCTGAGCTGCCAAATGGCAAGAATTTAAGATTGCACAAGTTTAATCAATATGAGTTTGGATTTCACATGGATAAGAACACATACACTATTAAATCTAAGTGTCATAAGGTTTCTCTCCGATTCATGAAAATGATGGTGAGGAAACACTTTCACTAAGTAGATTTTAGCTAGATAGCAATTGTGATATTTGCATTCTCAAAGTCGTTAGTGGAGCGTGTGTGGTTTACCGGCACACTAACATGGACTTGTGAGAAGTGGCAAAGGTCTAAACAATTGAGACTATGATTACGGAATCCCTTTTCATAGTTCTAAAATTGTTTAGGCACACATGTGAGCTATCTAAGAGAGGTGTATGATTTTGATAAAGTTTTATCAAAACAATCTAGTATCAGAAATCTGAACTTTGGTAAGAAAGCCAGCTGATTTCTGAGTACATGTCAAAGCTAGTGGGAGCATAAGTTTTATGCTAATAATCATCATGTTAGTGGGAGCATGATAATTATGACAAAGGTTGCAAGTTAGCAATGTTAATTATAGAAAACAAAAGTTTCAATTCGTGAGGTTGCAGGGGTTGAAAAAGTTGTTTTGCTATAATTAAGGGAGAGGAAATTATACTTCATTTCAATTCTAAAAGCTTAGATTGAGATTTTAATCGTAGTTAATCAAGGATATATATATGAATTTCATGTTGGAATGGCTCAACATAAGGAAATTCTATATATGGGTCCATTATTTGCGTTCTAAAATTCGATTATGATTACGGCATCCCTTTTCATAATCTGAATTTTGAGAACTTGGCAAATTGAAATGGAAATATTATAGCAAAAGACTGGTTTAGTCTTTATGTGAGACATCATGAATCGGTCCCATATGCTTCGGATATAGGATCGATTACATGTGCTATATTCATCCTTTCAAAAATTTTCCAAATGCCTGGGGCATTATGAAGGGAAAATGTCTAGAATTGGATATGACTAAAATGATTAAGCAATTGTCGAGGACAATCTAAGGTTTACCAAAGATTGGTTGCTCAAGGACAGTTGGAAGTATAATGTTAATTCTGGAAGGACCATATTGACATAATCTGTAAGGAGGCAACTCTTGTTCAGAAGTGATAGTCAAAATGGAATATGGAAATGTTTCAAAGTTAGAAATTATTCAATCTGTGTAAGATTAGGAAACTTAATGAAAGAAGGATGTTTCCAAGGAGCTGATCTCCTTTGGAATGCTCTGTAATGATTGTTGTCAAGTCTTTCTGATTTCGTGCATAATCATTAAGAGGATCAATGCATATAAGTTTAGAATCTAACAGATTTCAGTAAATGGCATGAATTTGGAATTCTTGCATTTGCAGTAAGGATTTGGGACTGTGAAAAGAGGATCATTGGAGTGATGTTCAATTGATTTATTTTACAAAGTAAAGATCATAGACAAACATAGTATGCATACTTGGTGTATGGCATGACTAGTGTTTAGAAAACATAGTGTACATGCTTGGAGCATGGGACAACTATTGTTTTAAATTCAAGTATAAAGTTGATAAAACCGAAACAATGAATAATGAGTAATCAGTATGGTGATAAATAAAAGTGTTTATTTATATTCATAGGGTTTGATACCATATTTGATTCATTTATTCTTGTGTTTCACTTTGCATGTTTTGACTTCCAGAATAATTAAGTCTCTCTTCCTGAATGATTAAGTTATTCAAACCATCCACAGTCGGTCATATGTTGGAAGTAGATATGAATCAAGACTGTCATGGGTTGGTTTGTAGAGGTCCAAGTTGGTGGACAAAAGTGGTGCTACAACACTCATGAGTGCTCATAAGTTCTGAGTATTGGATTCAACCTGCGCTCATTTGAACCACTTCATGGATTTTATCACGAGTGATCATGAGACGATAATATCTTATATTCTTCAAACCTAGAGATATGAGTTGTTACTATGAGTTGGTTATACATTGATTGCACGAAAACGCATTGGTAACTCGATGTTATAAAACGTGCCTTTGTGTATGATTCAACAAGTAGTAGAACAAGCCATATGAGTCGAAGTTTATCCATTCCTTTTACATTCGGGATAAAAGCGATATCTGTGGGCCCCTCGATGATTTAAAGATGATACATGTGAGTGCTTGGCCAAGCCAGGACTGATTTGATTTGTTCAATCAGTCAGTCATCATGAATCGGAAATCGGGAAACAACAAATGGACAGAGAGAATGATTGATAATCCATGTCTCAGTCCATATGATATCTAGAATGGAGGAATATATGATCCCTTATCTAATGGACAAGTCATTGACAAAGGTTAGAGTTCATCGACAAGGTCAGAGTTCGACAGAAGCTTTTGAGAGCTACGATTGATGATCGGTTCCTGAAGTCATACACAATAATAGTTTTAGACTTATCCAAGTGGGAGACTGTTGGATTAATGTCTAAGTCCATAACTATAATTGGTAAGACTTGACCCGACCCGACATGGTCCATTTGGGTTGCATGGCATCATGCATTTGGATAGACTATAATGAGAGAAATAACACTTAAGGTTGGTTAATATATTATAAGTTCTAATATATTAATAAGGTTGTTTAATTAGTATTGATCAAGAATTAATTTGGAATTAATTAAGTGATCAAAAGGAGACTAATTAAATATATGGGTTGATTGTGTAAATCATTCATTCTTATATATGTGGGCTTGTGATCCAAGATTCCTTATGTTGGACTAAGTCCATGGGGTGACCCATGGATACTCCATGGAGGTTAAAATCCATGGAGCATAAGGAATGGGTAAAGTTATGAGTTACATGGTGTAACCCTAATAGCCACCATATAAAAGAATCCCATGGCTCAAGAAATCGTGCACTAATGTGTGAGTGTGAGGGCTAGACGATTTCAAGGAGTGTTCAAGTTTCTCTCAAGTTATTCCAAGTGTATTTGGTGTTGTGTGAACCATTTGAGGTGTCACACTTGGGGCACTAGGCACTCAAGCTTCATGAAGACAGTCTACATCAAAGAGGTATGTATTCTATCTTGTTATATTTATTATTTTGTATGCTAGATTAGGATAATACCTTGGATGTTCTTAATTGTATGTATAATAGAGAAAACATAGATCCAAGGTATTTAGGGTTGCATGTACACTTAGGAGTGTTAGAATGCTCATAACCCAACAGTGGTATCAGAGCCTAGGCTTGTTTTCTTGTTATACTTGCAAAAGTAGCTGAAAAATCGAGTTGGATGCATATATTCGATTGTTTTGGCTGGAATTGGACTAGGAACATTACCCTAAGATGTTTTTGGACTTATAAACTTGTTTTTGATGTGGTAATGTTCATGCTAATCCAATTTCTAAGATAATTGTCATAATTTCAAGATTTGTATTAGTTTGTATGTTCATGCTAATTTATTGAAGATTGATGATTTGAATTATCTTGTTCTTATGAGGTTCTTAGATTAATAGAAAATTTGTGTGAAATAGTTGTTTTCAATCCATTTTAATCTAAGAGTTGATTCCAAAGTGTGTTTTTGTAACTTGTCCTCAAGTTATATGAAAAGTCACATTTAAGAATCATAAAACTCATAAAAGTTGGCAAAGGTTACAAAATGAAGAGTCTCTTCATTAAATTAAAAAAAAGTGTAACCTTAATTAGTTCCATAAGTTACAATAAAAAAAAGGTTATTTTTTTATTAATTAGTTTAAAGTCTTCCATAACTTGTCCTCAAGTTATGAAACTTGAAGAGTTTTTTTTTTTTTTTTTTTAATTAAAACTACTTTAAACTCATAAGTTATGGAATTAATTAGTTTTGAATAGTTTCAAAACTTGCCCTCAAGTTTTGGAATTTGAAAAGTTTTCACTTATGAATACTTTAATTCCAAGTTAGCCCTTAGAATTTTAAAAGTTAAAATTCAACCCTTATACTTTATAATATTATAAGTTAATAATATTTATATATATGTATAAGAGTAAAGTCAGTCTTACCGTTAGTAGGCCTCATTCACGAAGCCGATCTATAAGGGGGGTATAAGGTTACTGCCTATAAAATGGCAGTTTAATGGGTGTCCACTCTCACCCACCGCTTCCTTGACTGGTGGAGGGTCGTTAGTCGAACGGGTAGGACAAGGACTATAATTCTCCTTTCATTAAAAGTATTAATGATAAATACTAAGTAACTAAACTCTTATTAATACCCAATCTTAGTTACTTAGGAAAATGTGAATTTGGTGCTAACCCATGAAATTACACTTTGCACTTTGCTTAAGTCGTTAGTGGAGCGTGTGTGGTTAACCGGCACACTAACCTGGACTTAACAAGGTAGGCAAAGGGTAACTTAATATTTATCATAGTATCGGTGGAGCGTGTGTGGTTAACCGGCACACTGATTAAGGGGTAAATATTAAGGGTACCAAGTATATTTGCATGGTTATTCACACCTCGAGATTGAAACATGCCTTTGAACAGTTCAATGAATCTCAAAGATCTAGGACTTTCAAATCCAATTAAAACCTAATAAATTATTTCGTTTTTCATGGTGGAAATTGGTGAATCGTCATTCACCTACCTTCAAATATTTTATAGTTTGGATTACGGCATCCCTCTTCTAAGTTATAAAATAGTTTGTTGGGTCCTAGCCTTAATATTTCATATTGGGTGTCATATTAAGGACTTTAAATCAACTATCTTGAATATCTCCCAAAAAGATGTCTGGTCTAGACATTTATGATCTTCCCAAATCTCTTGAAACAAGCTTTCCTAAATGAAGATGATGTCCCATGGATATCATACTTCTTTCACCTCCTCCAATTATTCTCCCTAACCCACAAGTTCCTAAAAAGTTTAAGGTCACTCAAGCCCTATTGGCAAGGCAGGGTCTAGGTGTGATCACATCTTGGAGATGTAGTCACATATTGACAAGCCGGGAGAGTTGGGTGTCAAAGTCTTGAGAAAGTTGGTGGCTCAACTACTTTCTAAGTCACATAGTGAGTTCTTTTGGGAATCCTATGAAACAGACTAAGACAACACCCTTAATGATCTTATCTATTTGCTAAGATCAACTTCCTAAAACGCTATGGACATTGACAATGATGACATTGGATATCCAGTAAAGCTCTCTCTTCCCAATGGAAAGGGATCGGCCATAGTCAACTCGGTTGACCCAATGGTAAAGAGAGAGGCGAAGTCTGAGATAGTCCCATTATCAAGGGTCCATAGGTAACTATTGCCAAAGGAAGGGGCATTGGTTACGAAGCTGCCAAATTTACCTAAGGATGTTAAAGTCAATAAGTTTGGCTCAACTTCAGGTAAAGTCCATTGTCTAACTCTATTAAGTACATGCTGATTCTGATCGCGAAGATGGATTTCAATCGCATGGTTCGGTGATCAGAATTTTGGGCTATTACTTAAGAGTTATGATATTTATATTGCTTAGGAATAGATAACAACAAGGTTTTCATATGGATTGTAAGGATAAGTTTTTCCGCAAAGTTTTAAAATAAAAGAAAAAGGTTTTGATTTTATTTATTTTAAGTATCCTTACAATGGCATTTGTGAAAAGTTGTTGCTTATAAGATTCCATTGATAGCAATATTGGAAAAATGGATTTGATTCTTTCGGTTGTGGTAGTGTCTAATATTACCAAATAAGGAAAGATTCTCATCACCCAAGGTTCAATTGGACCGAAACTTGGAATCATGCAAGTTGTATATTATGATGAATGAGAACTTTCAGCTTGGAAAATTAAGACTAATTCCTTATGTGAATAAGGAAAGGACTAAGGGATCGAGTACACATTCTTGTGCACTGGTCAAGTCCACCACAAAAGATCAAGAAGACTATTCGTCATGATTTACTTAAGTTCAGTAAATATGATTATACTTATAAGTTTAAGTATAAGTCTGTAGCATTGGAGAAGTTTCAATGTGAGACAGAACGAATAAGAAGAATCAAAGTATGGCAGAAAGATAAAAGTTTCTCAAATCTGAAAAGATGGGAGAGTACTTTAGTATCATGTTTATGATCATCTTAATGATTAAGATACCATATCACAATTGGTCCTCTAAGAAGAGGAGTCATGAATTGTTGAAATGGTTAAATCAAAAAGATGAGTCATACTTCGTTCCAAAACAATTCTTAGAGTCATACTCCAAGATTGTAACTTGAGTGACATATCTTAAAGAGGGTTTGTTAACACTAGTCAAATGTAAGAGTAAAAGATTATCTACTATTGTACATTTGAAATTGGTAAGTTGTGATGTTTTGGATAAAACAGAGACCAACTTAGGCCAATTGTGTAAAGTGTTAGTCTTGATAAAGAATCTGCACTATCTCTTGAATATTTGACAAGGGAGTATTATATGTCAAGAGGACAGTGGGAGTCTTAAAGCTCTTGAAAGTTTCAAGACTTAATCAAGAATAAAACCTAAAGTCCTTCACTAGCACACGACTTGAGGTTTATAACCTATCGTGTTGAAATTTTTGTGTCTATTCAAGTTGGCTTTGCATAGGAGTTCTGAGAGTTCTCAATTGGTTGCACAACTACTTAGAAGCAATGGCAGGCACCTGAGCTGCCAAATGGCAAGAATTTAAGATTGCACAAGTTTAATCAATATGAGTTTGGATTTGTCACTAACCTTGTCTTGTGATTATGGTTTTGACAAATTCACATGGATAAGAACACATACACTATTAAATCTAAGTGTCATAAGGTTTCTCTCCGATTCATGAAAATGATGGTGAGGAAACACTTTCACTAAGTAGATTTTAGCTAGATAGCAATTGTGATATTTGCATTCTTAAAGTCGTTAGTGGAGCGTGTGTGGTTTACCGGCACACTAACATGGACTTGTGAGAAGTGGCAAAGGTCTAAACAATTGAAACTATGATTACGGCATCCCTTTTCATAGTTCTAAAATTATTTAGACACACATGTGAGCTATCTAAGAGAGGTGTATGATTTTGATAAAGTTTTATCAAAACAATCTAGTATCAGAAATCTGAACTTTGGTAAGAAAGTCAGCTGATTTCTGAGTACATGTCAAAGCCAGTGGGAGCATAAGTGTTATGCTAATAATCATCATGTTAGTGGGAGCATGATAATTATGACAAAGGTTGCAAGTTAGCAATGTTAATTATAGAAAACAAAAGTTTCAATTCGTGAGGTTGCAGGGGTTGAAAAAGTTGTTTTGCTATAATTAAGGGAGAGGAAATTATACTTCATTTCAATTCTAAAAGCTTAGATTGAGATTTTAATCGTATTTAATCAAGGATATATATATATATGAATTTCATGTTGGAATGGCTCAACATAAGGAAATTCTATATATGGGTCCATTATTTGCGTTCTAAAATTCGATTATGATTACGGCATCCCTTTTCATAATCTGAATTTTGAGAACTTGGCAAATTGAAATGGAAATATTATAGCAAAAGACTGGTTTAGTCTTTATGTGAGACATCATGAATCGTGTCCCATATGCTTCGGATATAGGATCGATTACATGTGTTATATTCATCCTTTCTAAAATTTTCCAAATGCCTGGGGCATTATGAAGGGAAAAGGTCTAGAATTGGATATGACTAAAATGATTAAGCAATTGTCGAGGACAATCTAAGGTTTACCAAAGATTGGTTGCTCAAGGACAGTTGGAAGTATAATGTTAATTCTAGAAGGACCATATTGACATAATCTGTAAGGAGGCAACTCTTGTTCAGAAGTGATAGTCAAAATGGAATATGGAAATGTTTCAAAGTTAGAAATTATTCAATCTGTGTAAGATTAGGAAACTTAATAAAAGAAGGATGTTTCCAAGGAGCTGATCTCCTTTGGAATGCTCTGTAATGATTGTTGTCAAGTCTTTCTGACTTTGTGCATAATCATTAAGAGGATCAATGCATATAAGTTTAGAATCTAACAGATTTCAGTAAATGGCATGAATTTGGAATTCTTGCATTTGCAGTAAGGATTTGGGACTGTGAAAAGAGGATCATTGGAGTGATGTTCAATTGATCTATATTACAAAGTAAAGATCATAGACAAACATAGTATGCATACTTGGTGTATGGCATGACTAGTGTTTAGAAAACATAGTGTACATGCTTGGAGCATGGGACAACTATTGTTTTAAATTCAAGTATAAAGTTGATAAAACCGAAACAATGAATAATGAGTAATCAGTATGGTGATAAATAAAAGTGTTTATTTATATTCATAGGGTTTGATACCATATTTGATTCATTTATTCTTGTGTTTCACTTTGCATGTTTTGACTTCCAGAATAACTAAGTCGCTCTTCCTGAATGATTAAGTTATTCAAACCATCTACAGTCGGTCATATGTTGGAAGTAGATATGAATCAATACTGTCATGGGTTGGTTTGTAGAGGTCCAAGTTGGTGGACAAAGTGGTGCTACAACACTCATGAGTGCTCATAAGTTCTGAGTATTGGATTCAACCCGCGCTCATTTGAATCACTTCATGGATTTTATCACGAGCGATCATGAGACGATAATATCTTATATTCTTCAAACCTAGAGATATGAGTTGTTACTATGAGTTGGTTATACATTGATTGCACGAAAACGCATTGGTAACTCGATGTTATAAAACGTGCCTTTGTGTATGATTCAACAAGTAGTAGAACAAGCCATATGAGTCGAAGTTTATCCATTCCTTTTACCTTCGGGATAAAAGCGATATTTGTGGGCCCCTCGATGATTTAAAGATGATACATGTGAGTGCTTGGCCAAGCCAGGACTGATTTGATTTGTTCAATCAGTCAGTCATCATGAATCGGAAATCGGGAAACAAAAAATGGACAGAGAGAATGATTGATAATCCATGTCTCCGTCCATATGATATCTAGAATGGAGGAATATATGATCCCTTATCTAATGGACAAGTCATTGACAAAGGTCAGAGTTCATCGACAAGGTCAGAGTTCGACAGAAGCTTTTGAGAGCTACGATTGTTGATCGGTTCCTGAAGTCATACGCAATAATAGTTTTAGACTTATCCAAGTGGGAGACTGTTGGATTAATGTCTAAGTCCATAACTATAATTGGTAAGACTTGACCCGACCCGGCATGGTCCATTTGGGTTGCATGGCATCATGCATTTGGATAGACTATAATGAGAGAAATAACACTTAAGGTTGGTTAATATATTATAAGTTCTAATATATTAATAAGGTTATTTAATTAGTATTGATCAAGAATTAATTTGGAATTAATTAAGTGATCAAAAGGAGACTAATTAAATATATGGGTTGATTGTGTAAATCATTCATTCTTATATATGTGGGCTTGTGATCCAAGATTCCTTATGTTGGACTAAGTCCATGGGGTGACCCATGGATACTCCATGGAGGTTAAAATCCATGGAGCATAAGGAATGGGTAAAGTTATGAGTTACATGGTGTAACCCTAATAGCCACCATATAAAAGAATCCCATGGCTCAAGAAATCGTGCACTAATGTGTGAGTGTGAGGGCTAGACGATTTCAAGGAGTGTTCAAGTTTCTCTCAAGTTATTCCAAGTGTATTTGGTGTTGTGTGAACCATTTGAGGTGTCACACTTGGGGCACTAGGCACTCAAGCTTCATGAAGACAGTCTACATCAAAGAGGTATGTATTCTATCTTGTTATATTTATTATTTTGTATGCTAGATTAGGATAATACCTTGGATGTTCTTAATTGTATGTATAATAGAGAAAACATAGATCCAAGGTATTTAGGGTTGCATGTACACTTAGGAGTGTTAGAATGCTCATAACTCAACAGAAATATGGCAAATGGATGTCAAAACCGCTTTCCTTAATGGAAAGTTGGCTGAAGATGTTTACATGAGTTAGCCGGAGGGTTTTGTCGATGCAAAGAACCCTAATAGAGTGTGTAAGCTTGAGAAATCCATTTATGGATTGAAACAAGCATCTTATAGATAGAATCTTTGTCTTGATGAGAAAGTCAAAGAGTTTGGATTTTTGAGAAGCGAGGATGAGTCCTGTGTATATGTCAAAGCTAGTGGGAGTATAGTGAGCTTTCTGGTATTGTATGTAGATGACATACTACTCATAGGAAACGACATCCCAACCTTGCAGGAGGTCAATTCCTGGCTTGGGAAGTGTTTCGCTATGAAGGATCTCGGAGAAGCTGCTTATATCCTAGGGATAAGGATATTGAGAGACAGGAGTAAAAGACTAATAGGTCTTAGTCAAAGTACCTACTTGGACAAGGTTTTGAAACGTTTCAGCATGGAGAACTCCAAGAAAGGTGACTTACCTATCCAAGGCAATGCCAAACTGAGTAAGACTCAGAGTCTGAGTACAGAGGCTGAAATAGCATAAATGAGTCATATACCATATGCTTCCGCAGTTGGTTCGATCATGTATGCTATGACTTGTACTCACCCTGATGTGGCCTTTGCTTTGAGCATGGTTAGTAAATATCAAGGGAATCCTGGTAAAGCTCATTGGACTGCGGTTAAGAACATTCATAAGAACCTACGGAGGACTAAGGACTGGATCCTTACCCTCGGTCGGAGTGATGACTTGAGAGTGACAGGGTATAGTGACGCCAGCTTCCAAACCGACAGAGATAATTTCCGCTCTCAGTCGGGCTGGGTGTTTACCCTGACTGGAGGAGCAGTAACATGGGAAAGTTCCAAGCAGGAGACTGTGGCTGATTCAACGTGCGAATCAGAGTACATAGCAGTAAGCGAAGTATCGAATGAGGTAATATGGTTGAAAAACTTCATCGGAGACCTTGGAGTAATTCCATCCATAAAGGAGCCTATGGAGATTTTCTGCGATAATGAAGGGGCGGTTGCCTTAACCAAGGAACCGAGAGATCATGGTAGATCTAGACATATCAACAGGAAATACCACTTCATAAGACATCAAGTAGAGGAAGGGCACCTCGTGGTAAATGGGATATCGTCAGAGGACAACCCAACAGATCCTCTTACAAAGGGATTGACTAGGGTTAAGCACTTGCAGCATGTGAAGTGCATTGGGCTAAATGACGATATTAGTTTCAGTAATTAGATAAATCGGAACTTGTAATAGCTATATTGTAATTGAAATTTGATGATTGAATAAAAAGAGTTTTATTTATAAGTAAAGTTACTGTCTTGTGTCAATTATTTACTATTGTTTCACTTTGCATGTTTTGACTTCCAGAATAATAAAAATTATAATTATTATTATTATTCAAACCATCCATAGTCGATCATACGTTGGAAGTAAGTATGAAACAAGACTGTCATGAGTTGGCTTGTAGATTGTCTAAGGAGTTAGACATAGCAAAAGTGTGCTACACCATTCATGAGTGCTCCTGAAATAAGATTTGAGTATTGGATTCAACCCGCGCTCACCTGAATTACTTCATGGAATTTATCACGAGTAATTATGAGACGATAATATCATATAATCTTCAAACCAGGATATATGAGTTGTTGACTACGAGTTGGTTGTGCATTGATGGCATGAACACGCATCAGTAACTTGATGTTATAAAACGTGTCGTTGTGCATGATTTGATGAGTAGTTAGTACAAGAATATAATGTCGAAGTTTATCTATTCCTTTTATACTAAGAGGATTAAAAGCGATATCTTGGGCCCCTTGATGATTCTGTTTTGACTTATGTGTCGGGCCCGGTCAGAACTAAATTGATGTGTTCAGTTATGTTCTATGTCAGACGAATAGGAAATCGGGAAACAAATTGCAGGACAATAAGTATGATTGTGTTCCATGTGTTTGTCCGCATAGATATCTTGAGAACAGAGGAGTATATGATCCCTTACCTGAAGGACGCGTCACTGACTAGGTCAGAGTTCGACAACGGCTTTTGAAAGCTTACGATTGCTAAGTCGGATCCTGGAGTACATTAGCAGTTTATTAGACTTATCCAAGTGGGAGACTGTTGGATTTGGTGTCTAAGCCCACAACTATAACTGGTATGTACTTGACACGATTGTAGCATGGTCCTTTTGGGTTGCCTTCACCAGTGCAATTTGATAGGATAGATTTTGAGAATAAGGTTATTTATGGTTTATTAATATATTACAAGTATAATATATTAATACGAAATTATTTAATTAGTACTGATCAAGAATGAATTTATTAATTTTATGATCAAAAGAGACTAATTAAATATATGGGGATTGATTATGTAAATCAATCATTCTTATAGTGTGGGCTAATGATCCATGATTATGGGCTAAACTAATCCATGGATAGTCCATGGAGGTTAAACCCATGGAGCATGAGAATGTGGAAAGTCATGGGTTATTAGGGTTTACCAAGTGTAACCCCAGCATGTGCAACACTATAAATAGAACCCTCCATAGACCAAAATCGGTTGCCTCTTCTTTTTGAGATAAATAGATTATTCTTTTAAATCATCCTCTTGCATATTGGTGTTTGTGAACCATTAGAGGCATCACACTTGAGGTGCTCAAGCTTTCAAAGGTCAAGAACTACAAGTCCTTCTAAAAGGTATTTCATCTAACTAGATGTTATTATTCATTTGGTAATTTGTATGCTAGTTAGGACAATGCTTGAAAAATTAAAAATATGCATGTATAATAGAGAAAACATAGATCCAAAGCATTTAGGTTTGCATGTGCACCATAGGAGTGTTATAGTGCTCAAAACCCAACAAGAAGAGCATCGGAAGTATGAGCGGATCGTAGGTTATGTGGCCTCATTCGATTATGACAGACGCGAGTTGTTGACCTTGCATTGGAGGGTCTGGGTTCCTTACTGGGGCGGTGTACGCCAGGTTCTGATGGGTGAGGCTCACAAGTCGAGGTTCTCCATCCATCCCGGGGCGACGAAGATGTATCAGGATCTTCCCCCTGATTATTGGTGGCCCTGCATGAAGCGCGACATAGCATGGCATGTGGAGCGATGCTTGACTTGCAGGAAAGTCAAGGCCGAAAACCAGTGACCTCACTACAAGATGCAACCGTTAAATATTCCCGTGTGGAAATGGGAAGATATCACTATGGATTTCATCACGAAGCTTCTCAGGGTCGCACGTGGAGTGGATTCGATTTGGGTCATCGTGGATCGGTTGACCAAGAGTGCACACTTCATCCCGCTCCAGGAGAGTATATCGGCTGAGAAGCTAGCCGAGATCTACGTACGTGAGGTGGTGGCACGACATGGAGTGCCGGTGTCGGTTGTTTAAGACCGAGATGTTCTCTTCACTTACAGATTTTGGAAACGGTTTCATGACGAGATTGGTACTTGTATTCACTTCAGTACCGCTTTTCACCCTCAGATGGATGGGCAAAGTGAGAGAAAGATTCAGACTCTAGAGGACATGCTGCGTGCGTGTGTATTAGATTTTGGAGGGAGTTGGGATACGTATCTTCCGTTAGCGGAATTTTCGTATAACAACAGTTACCACGCTAGCATAGATCGACCTCCCTTTGAGATGCTCTACAGGAGGAAATATAGGACCCCAATCTGTTGGGGCAAGGTCGGTCAGAGAGTCATGGGGAGTACCGAGGTGGTACTCAAGACCACTGAGAAGATTCAACTGGTCCGGAGCAGGTTTCAGACTGCTCAGAGTCGGCAGAAAAGCTATGCCGACAAGCGGCGGTCAGACTTAGAGTTTCAGGTGGGCGACATGGTCCTCCTGAAGGTGTCACCTTGGAAAGGTGTCATACGGTTCAGGAAGCGGGGTAAGCTGGGCCCCAGGTACATCGGTCCGTTCAGGGTTTTGGCTCGGGTGAGCCGGGTTGCCTATCATTTGGATCTTCTAGCAGATCTCAGCCAGACCCACAACACTTTTCATGTCTCCAAGCTGCGGAAGTGCTTAGTGGATGACTCCGCAGTTGTGCCTTTTGAGGATATTCAGGTGGATGACAGCCCGAACTACGTCGAGAGACCAGTAGCCATTCTCGACAGGAAGACGAAGGAGATGAGGAACAAGAGGGTAGAGCTGGTAAAGGTGCACTGGCTGCACCGCAAGGGGTCTGAGTGAACTTCGGAGCCCGAAGAGGAGATGAGGGAGCACTATTCGGAGTTGTTCAAGGCAGCGGACTTCGAGGACGATGTCTGATTCAAGTGGGGGAGAATTGCAACACCCGTGACTTGAGGTAATGCTAATTATTTAATATTTGTAATTAATTGTTGGACTATGAGATTAATGTTGGATAATTGAGTTGGGCCTTTAGTGAGTGGGTCGTTATAAGTGGGCTATTTGAAGACGTACGATGGGCGTAAACTTGGCGTACGAGGGGCGTAGTGCAGAATTAGATGCGGGGGATCAATACGCGTACGCGCAGCGTACCAAGGAGTACGCACATCGTACGTGAGCAGACTCAAATACCTAATTTATAGGGTTTAAGCCATATATATACCTCATTATGTCCCAAACCCTAGCCTCCTTACCATCCACCTTGACTCAGAAACCCTAGAAACCTAACCTTCTTCATCTTTGTGTGATTTTGATCTTGAGAAGCTCATTTTGGTGGTTTGAAGCTTGGAAGGAGAAAGAGGAAGTTGGTGAAGAAGAACTTGAGTAGCTTGAGCTCAAGGATTTGGGATATCATCACCATTTAGCACTCATTTGAGGTAAAAATCTCACAACTTGCCTCATGTATGCTTAGATTTATGATAAAGGTGTTTTGGACCTTTTTGGTCCCAAGAATGGATTTTTATGGTCCAAATCCGTTTCTAGGCTTAGGGTTACCACCCTTAGTGCTATATGAGTCCCAAAAACAGAAAAATTCCATCTCGAAGGTCTTCTTGTGTCCATGCATGAGTTTTGGTCATTTCTATGGAAGTTAGTTGCCATATTTCAAGTTTGGGTCCATTTGGTGGGTTGCAAGCGACCAAGTAATCGACTGTATGGATTAAGACACTTTAGTGGACTCAGATTTGCGTTTGGAGCTTAAGGTCTTAAGGGATTAAGCTTTTTTGGAGATTATGGCTTAACAGGTTAGTACGCTGGGCGTACAAGCCCGTACACTGGGTGTACAAGCCATGCAAGATGTACGCTTAGCGTACAGAGGTGTACACCCCACGTACTCACTGAATATGGGTTTTCGTCATTTGGGCCTCGGTTTGGGCTGATCTTTGGACTTCTTAGCTATTGGGCCTTAGTGGGCCATCAAAAGTCAGTTATTGGGCTAAGGACATGTTTGGGCTTAAGGGAAGGCCCATTTGAGGAGTTGGGCGCAATTTAGAAAATTGGGCCATTAGTGGGCTTGGAAAGGCTTTATAGACTTGGACCATCGATGTTATGGATGTGGGCCTAGGTTATGGTCCAAATTAGACCAGGGGGTAAAATGGTCATTTTACCCTAAGAAGGATTATTGGATTTTCACTAAGTGTTATTTTGGTAATGATAGCTCGGGGAGTCGTCTAGGCAACCGTTAGAGATTCCTTACCGTGAGATTCTGCATTCAACTTTGCGAGGCGAGTTTCCTCCTGTAGGAACGGGTCGAAGGCACCAATGCCGACCCGTTTATGTATGTTAGTATGTTTCGGACTAAGGTCCGATGTCGGGTGGTGCCCGATGAATGTTTATATGCTTTCCGGATTTCGGTCCGATGTCAGGCAATGCCCGAGGAATGTTTGTATGCTTGAGGTCTTCATGATTCTTGCATGTGTCTGTATTTGTATGTTTATAGATTTCGGTCTGATGTCGGGCAATTCCCGAGGAGTGTTAGTATGTTTCCGGATTCGGTCCAATGTCGGGCGGGGTCCGAGGAATGTTTATATGTTTATGTTATGTGATTATTTATGTGTATTTGTTGAAATGTTTATATGTATACCGAGATTTGTTGGATGTTGGGCGGGGCCCGATGTCGGACTCTATCTGATGCCGGGCGGGGCCTGATGTCGGACTTTGTCCGATGCCGGGCGGGGCCCATGATATGTTATTATGTGATTATGTGATTATGTGTATGGTATGTGGTAGTTTGGGGAGACTCACTAAGCTCCGTGCTTACAATTTCATTTTTTGGTTTCAGGTACCTCCAATAGCAAAGGGAAGACCTCGAGATGACTGCATTGCACACACCAAGATGTTTAGTCTGGGATGTTTTACTCTGATATACTGACATGTGTTTTTGATATGATGTTTTGAGATACTATGACTTACATTTTGATGAAATGATTTTGATAACTATGGTTTATTTAATAAATTAAAACGAAAATTTTTGGTCATGATTTTTGGGATGTTTTAGGTATGTTGGTTAGAGTACCAATAGACTGGTTATCGTCTAGTGGAGTACCCTATGGGTTGTATGTAGTCATGTAGGATAGCCTGAGAAATCTTGATCTAAGATTTATTGCTTGTTCCTTGTTTGGTTGTGGCTTTAGAGTAGGATCGTCTGTTCAGGTGACTATCTCACCTCTGGTTACATATGGTTACGCATTCCATGGAGGTTAACTGCTAGCTGAGCAGTGTGTTGTGAGGGGTCTAGTAGGAGGTAGTGAGTTGTATGATTGATAATTGCCTATATTATGTGCCTACTTGATCTTTGATTTTTTATATGTCGATATATAGCAACGGATGAGGTTGAGGGGGTCCTGTTGTGTGCTGTTGGCCAAGATACCAGGTGCGGGATGGCTGTAAGCCATAGGCACGGAGGCTTAGGAGGAGCAGTTGGGTTGAGGCGACAAGCCAACAAACCTGGGGCAGTCCAGTCGGGAGGATGTGGGTCGGGGGTATTCCAGTCCGATGACTGAGGACCCGATATGTATGGTTGTATGTTGTTGTCGTTATATACGAACCAACCTGCGTGGCTGCGTATAAAAGGCTGTTTGAAAGATGGGAATTAGAAAGAACTCTAAGGCCTCGATGGTAGCAGGGGGAAAAGCATGACAACCCCAATCATACGTCACCGAGTGCTGGGAAAGGAGAGACTCCTGGGTTATCCCCCATCCAGGCTCATATATGGTCGGTGCCGTCGGGGGGGGGGGGGTAGAAGCAGAACCCCCAACAGTGTCGTCCCCAGTCAAGAACGGGATCTTGGGGGTCTGGAACACCTTCATGGACAGGGCTTGAGTCAACACCAAGAACATCTTCACCAAGAGCAGAAGTTTCCGTCGGCTCTTCCTTTGGTTCACGGGGCAGTTCAGTCGCCCCTTCCTTCATCCCCTTCGACTGTTTCAGAGTGTCATCATCGGGGATGTCAACCACCATTGCGGCCTCCCCCAGAAGGAAGTCGACGTTCCGCCTCTTTAGCAGACGCCGACCTGAGGAGCTGGCATCAACAGACTCCATAAGCGGCGAATCCAACCAGGAAAGATGTCGTTTAGAAGCCGAGGTCTTCCCTTTGCCAAACTACTAGCCTTTGAAATTAAATAAACATATATAGTTATATATAGTTGAGGGTTTAACTTAATTCAAAGAAAAGTGAGAGGGTATAATGAGATTAAAAGACACAATCTTGACCATAGTTCTAACTTCAACAAATATGAATCGTCCTTTTTCCACCCGTTTACTTCTTGGTTTCATTCTTCACCCGTTTTTGAAAAACAGGTCATTGTTATTATCATTTTTTTTACTTCGATGAATACAAAGGAAAAAGGAAAAAAACGTCAAATATGTGACCGTTGCTGCTGCTGCTGTTTTTTTATTCGTCATCTTCGCCCTTCCTCACATCCACTCCACAACTAAGCCATCGATCCATAGGGCGGTGTTCATGCGTCCTTTGGGCTTCCACATCGAAAATCACGCATCTCTTCCACCACCGTTCCGAATAGCCTAATGTAGTTCCATAAAATGAAATTGTCGAATGTTTTGTCATAAATATAAAAAACATTTTTTAGGATCATGTATTTCTAATTATCCTTTTTCTTAATGAAAGCCATAACCTATGATTGGCCTCAATTTTGACTTAACTAAAACCTACCACGTGTCATGAAAGGACTCCATTGTAATTATACAAAAAAGCAACACATACGAGCGCCAACGGTGGTACCATGCCCATATCCAATCAGAAAATGCAGAAATATCAACTACCACCCACGTGTCACCTGGCATACCATCAGATCATAAAAAATATCTCCTATGGCCCCCACACACCCTTTTAAAATATCTAACCCAAATATCAATTTATAATTTTAGGGTTTTCACTTTATTATTTATTTCAACTTTCCCTACAAAGTTCTTTCTCCACTTTGGAAAACATAAAAATAAAATAACAATAAATGAAAAATATCTCTTGAAAATTAATATACCTTCAACTAATTAATGCTGTTAATATATATATATATATATATATATATATATATATATATATATATATATATATATATATATATATATATATGTTATTGTGCTTTTGTTTGAAAATATCTTGAAGATGAATGGTTGAAGTTTGTTTGCCACCTATAAAGAAGTAATATTTTAAAGAAAATCTGGGATCGAAACAAGTGGAGGAGACGTAGGCCGCACCAAGAGAGAGAGAGAAAGATGGGAGGCCAATGGGGTCTTGCTTTTCGACGTGGCAAATTTGAGCCATTCAGCGACATGATAGATATTTTTTTAGATTTTTTGTTCCAGATATTTTGATTCATTCATGTTTACAATAGAGGATAACTTTTCGTTCTTTCAAACGAATCCAGACATTTGGTATTCACCACAAACAAACACCCTCTCTCTCTCTCTCTCTCTCTCTCTATACAGCTTTCTCGATTGTAAGTGAATATGGGGGAAGCGTTACTGAGCAGTGACGGCGGCGGAAGGTTAGCTAACATGCCGGAATTGATGATGAGAAGTGAAGATAAGACGAATGATGGCGGTGGTGATTCACCAACCACCGCCACCACGAACAACGTTGTAAGGTGGGAGAAGTTTTTACCCAAGATGACTCTTAGAGTTATGCTGGTTGAAGCCGATGATTGCACTCGCCAGATTATTACCGCTCTCCTCAGAAAATGCAGTTATAAAGGTACGATCGTTATCACTTATCATCATCTCCCTTCAGTAATCGAAATCAAAAAGGGGCAAAGACGAAATTTGTGGTCAATCGTAGCCAAATCTCTAAAAAAGAACTTCACAAAACACATATCCCCCAAATTCAGAAAGTGAAATCTTCAAGCAGAGATTTAGGAGAATTGAGGTTTATGTTTGTTTATTATGTTGCAAACAGTTGTAGCTGTTTCCGATGGTCTAAAGGCATGGGAGGTGCTCAAAGGAAGATCTCAAAGCATCGACCTCATACTGACGGAAGTGGAGCTCCCATCGATCTCAGGGTTTGCTCTTCTCACCTTGATCATGGAGCACCAAGCCTGCAAAAACATTCCTGTCATAAGTACGATTTCCCTTAATAATACTTTCCTGTTCGAACTTTTATTCATCTAAAAAACACTTGGAATCGAATCTGATTTTAACAATTTATTTCAATCCTGCAGTGATGTCGGCACATGATTCAGTTAGCACCGTTTATAAGTGTATGCTGAGAGGCGCTGCAGATTTTCTAGTAAAGCCTGTTAGAAAGAACGAATTGAAGAACTTATGGCAACATGTTTGGAGGCGACAGGCTGTAAGCATCTTATCTTCTCTGTTCTTCAATCTTCTATAATGAATCTCTACTGATCTAGATTTTTCTTATACTGTTGACTTAGTCAACCGCCGGCGGTAATGGCAACCACGAAGAGAGCGACACCCAGCAGAAAGTCGAAGCCACTGCTGAAAACAACGCAACTAGCAACCGTTCTAGTGGTTACATGGCCTGCATTAAAAGGAATCGAGAATGCATTGAAAAAGGAAGCGATGCACAGGTAGCTATTTTGTTCCATTAAAACTAATTAGAACAGAAATTAGGGTTTTATTGGATATGAAATATGAAACAATGAAATCTCACTTTTACTGTATATTTCCTTCCTTCTCCACAGAGTTCTTGCACAAAACCAGACATGGAAGCTGATGGACCAGCCATTGAAGAACCCAATGACCTCACAAGTACTCAAGAAAAGACCATGGCTATAGATGTCAGATGGGAGAATGTTAACGCAATTGTTGACGCCAATGTTGCCATCAACAGTACTTCTCGGGAAGCCATTGATTTGATTGGATCGTTTGATAGTTACCCTAAACCCAGTTACAAAAGCTCTTTAAATCATGGCACAAACAAGATCGATCATCCTACACCATTGTTGGATCTTTCCCTAAGAAGATGTCATCCAAGTAGCTCAGTGAATCAGCTCAGTGATGACAAACACAGATTAAAGCAATCTGATGTCTCAGCTTTCTCTCGGTGAGTATCCACTATCCACTATCATATTCCAGATCTGAGATCCTTTTCTCTGTTTCTTCACCAATTACAGATCTGAGATGTTATAGCTATTTAATTATGATTCTGATTGATTTAAACATTGCATATGCAGGTACATCAATAGAACACAACCACCACTAACATCAGGATCTGCTAGCATTTCAAATCTACAGAAAGAATATGAAACCAATTCCGATAACATAATCAATCAACAAGCACAAGCGGAAAGCCAAAGCCAATTCCAGTCACCCAAGGAAAGAGTGTTTCCGGTTCCGGTTCCAGTAAAAGGTTTACGGTTTGAGAATCCGAATCCTTGCTTGTTTCAACCAAATCCCTACTACATCTGCAATCCCGAATCTGCAGATTTGGTGATGGTGGAGAGGAAAGGGAGTGATCAGGGACATCATACAACAGAAACAATGGAAGATAGAGGACATCTTTCTTCACCTACAGATCATAGTGGAAGTAGCAGTTTCTGTAACAATGGAACATTAAGCCGTCTCAATAGTATAGGTAGTGGAAGTAATGGGCATGGAAATTTAGGGTTTGATGGGAATAGCAGTCATCGATCTATACAAAGAGAAGCTGCTTTACACAAATTCAGAATGAAGAGGAAAGATAGATGTTTTGATAAAAAGGTATTATCACCATCTCCAATAAACATCTATAAATTGGTACTATAAGTAGTATAAACATAAATGGAAGTTGGAAAATGGAACTGATTAAAATTGTTTTTTTTTTCCACAGGTACGATATGAAAGCAGAAAAAAACTAGCAGAGCAGAGACCTAGGGTGAAAGGACAGTTTGTTCGTCAGGGGCAAATTAGTAATTCTTCACCCATGGAAGCTGATACAGAATTAGCTACCACAAAAGTATAGGTATTGATAGTTGCTGGATATGATTGGTGATGGCAGAGTTCAGATCTCATATCTAGGGTTTTTAAAGAGTGAGAGGATGAAGAAGGCTGAGGAATCTAAACTAACACAAGGACTTTTCACCTAATACTATTAGTTTTGGATTGTAAATATTTGTAATATAGAAGTCGTAATATTGTTGTATTATTCTTTGATCTTAATTACAAACGTAAGAGTTCTGTGAGAGAAAGGTTGGTTTGTAACATTTTCTTTTGTTGTGACTGAAAGGAAAAGATTGATTTATAGCTCAATGACCTTTTGTCAATTGTCCCTTCATCTTTGTGTTTGAGCATCAGAAGCGTGTTTGGTTCACGGATTTCAAAGGAATTTTGGAGAATTGGAATGTAAATTTGACCGAAAATCGCATTTGGTTGAAGTATTACAGAGTTTGTAAATTGCGAAACTCACTGGTTTTGTCATATTTTTTAAGTATTGAACAACATTAATTATACTTGAGAGTGACAACATATTCGTAATTATTGCTTCTTATAAAAAAAAATTCAAGTATAAAATAAAATTACACTTAAGCATCAAACAAAGATTTGTTTAACTATTTAGAAAATTCCATAACCCAGGTATTAAGAGCACAAGCAGCCTTGCGAAACCCTTTGAAACCCGCCCCTTTAGCTAAAGCCTCAAAATCTTTCTCAGTCCTCTCTTTGCCTCCAGGGTTGTGAGCCAACATAATGACATCGATGTGCACCACATTTTGGGTCGCTGCAGTCGAGTCAGGAGCTTCTGGAAGCATACATTCAGCCACAATAACTTTCCCATTATCCGGAAGTGCTTCATAGCAATTCTTCAAAATTTTCAAGCAGTGTGCATCACTCCAATCATGAAGTATCCACTGTTTAAATCAAATTAACACCAACATTCAGAAACAAAGCAAAAACAAAGGGGAGTGTTTATGGTAAAAATTTAAGAAACTCAACTCACCTTCATAAAAATGGCATCTCCTTTTGGCACACTTTGAAACATATCGCCTCCAACATGCTCAATACCTGGATAAGTTGTAGCGTCTTCAATAACATGAGGCAAGTCAAAATTGATACCCTTGAGCGAAGTGTGTTTGGAGATGATCTTGTTAAGACTCGCACCAATGCCACCACCAACATCAACTAGGGTTTTCAGACCACTGAAACCATCGTACAAATCTACAATCTTTTCCATGGTCATGGTGGAATGATTAAACATTCCACTGTTGAAAACCTTATTGAATCTCTGATCTTTACCATGGTACTCAAAAGCCGACATACCATACGCTTTATTGAACGGAATTCCACCATCCAACACCGCATCTTTCAAATGGTACCAGCTCTCCATCAGAATCTTATCCTGGTTCATCAGCAAGAGGGGCGCCAAAGAAACACCACCTTCGTTCTTGATCAAGAATTTGCACACGGGGGCTAAACCGTAGAACCGCTCAACACCACCATCGCGGGAATCCTTGAGGGTACAAGTGAGCACGGAATGGCTAGCGAGGAGACTGCAGATCCTGTCAAGCATCGCCGGAGCTTCTGGGTTGTTCACGTTGGGAAGCTGAGAAGCTATGTCGGAAGACGAGAGTGAAGCTCCGGGGCCAGCTTTAGCAATGGTCTCGAGTAAATCAAGCTCGATGGCGGTTTTCACGACCATTGGTAAGACGGATGCAGTTGCTAATTGCATGGCGAATAGGAAAGATTCGTCGTCGTGGGGGACATTCACAGATGCATCACTGGTTGAACCCATCTTGATCTTGTTGGAAAATGAATTGGTATGTGTTTTGTGGGTTTGTGTTGGTATGAAAAGTAGTATCACCGAAGCATTGTATATATACACTCTAGATTCACCTACTACTTTATATGTTACTTGTTTGCATCCCCATCCTCATATTGAGAAGAATGAACTTTGTTTGACCAATGTCGAAAGTCGAAGCTAACAGATTTATTGTTTTGACTTTAATTTGTGCAAATGGTGGGACCAAGATTCCACCTACCGCGATGAAATGAAGACAAAAGAGAGAGGGTTTCGCAGCAATCCGTGACTCAAAGTTATGACTTCATCTCTCTACCACCAACTCTTCGGCCATCCAATTGAGAACACACATTGACACACACGTTTTTACTTATTTTGAGTATAATTAAAACAAGTTGATCACAAAATAAGCAAAATGGATTTATATCTTTTTTTCATAAAAAACAAAATAATCATTAAAATTTATAAAATGCATGTTACAAAATTTATTTAATTTGAAAAATTATTTTGCTAAATGATCTGTACTACCTAGTCTTTTCAATGTTGTTTTGTGTCATGGTTTCGTTAAAATTCACGAAATTCTCTCGACTGCAAAACTTCTTCGCATGTGGTCGGGTAGCAAAATGATATTTAATAGCCTTTAAATACTTGTAATTAGCAAAATATATCAAAACTATAAATTGCACCTCCCCGCTTTGCGGGGGACGCAGACAAGATTTTGTTTAAATACGAAAGTAAATTTGTGTGTACGGTTTTCGTGGGGGACAAAACTTGCCGATATACAAAAGTCTAAAGATCAAACTTGCAAACATGACAATATACAAAAGTTGAAGGGGTGAAAATTGTTGTTGTTCGAATTTGAGGGGGTAAAAGTGATATTTTACAAAGTAAAATGGCGAAAAGTATCATTCTACAAGGTAAGGGAGACGAAAAGTGACATTCTACAAAGTAAAGGTGAAAATTGACAATGTACGAAAGTGTAAGGATGACATCTGCCAACATAAGAAAATTTTGTGGCCAAAATATAAAATAAGAAAGTAAATTTGTAGCTAAAGTGTAAAATAAGAAACTTTTATGGTCAAATTATGAAGACACAAAACTATACTATTAATAAGGGAGTTGGTTTTTATTATATACAATAATTTTGTGACCAAACTATAAAATAATACAGTAAATTTGTGGTCAAGGTATAAAATAATAAATTTTTATGGCTAGATTATGAAACATAAAACTATATTATTTATAAGGGAGTTGGTTTTTATTATATATAATACTCCCTCCGTCACAAAATTATTGTCCATAGACAATGTAGCGTCCGAATCGTCAAGTAAACCTCTCTTGCAATTATTCCATTTAATCTTGGATTAAGCAAGAATACGTTGGGCGTACACAAGGTACGCACGGCGTACTCCCTTTGCATGCGCGAATCGGGATAACCCCTACGTACGTTGGGCGTACCCATGCGTACGCAGGGCATACTCAATCCAGAGGCAAACCCTAATTTTTAGGGTTTGCACCCTATTTAAGCTCATTAAATCCTTCAAGTTCATCACCTTATCAGTCTCCTTTGCCTCTTAAGCCATATCTCGAAACCCTAATCCATTTTCCCTAAAGTTTGAGCTTGTGTAGGTGTTTTGTGTATGTGTTGCTTAGAGAAGAAGAAGAAGATTTGTGAAGAAGCATTGGACCAGAAAGAGCTTGTGGGTCCAGAGGTTTCTCATCATTTCTAGTTTATTGGAGGTAAAAAGCTTCTACCTTGATAACTCTATATGTTAGTTTGTAGTTTAGGGATTATTTCATCATAAAATGGTCCTTAAGGTATTTCTTGAGAGTATGAGCTATTCCAGAAGGTTATAATGTTAGATCCTAGTATTTCTAACGTCCCTTGAGCATAAAAATGGAGTCTTGATGGATTAAGTTCAACCATGCAAGGGTTAAAGTTGGGTTCATGAAGTTAGTTCAAGATTTGACCCATTTAAGACATGCAAAAGCATAACGTTTGCAACTTTATGGCTTAAGACACTCTAATAAGCTTAGATCTAAAATTGGACGTTAGGTCTTAATTGATTAAGACCTTGAAGGTGGACTTTGGCCAGCTGCAGCATACGTCGGGCGTACCTAGACGTACGTCGTGCGTACGCTCAAGAAGTCTCGTGGATGCGAGTACTGAAAGTATGCTGATCGTACTCACCAGATGGGGGCTTGGGCTTTATTTAGGGTCGTTTTGGGGTTAAGGACTTTTGGCCCTTGTTGTGTCACACCCCCAAACCAGAACGGCGGAAACGTTCGGGGGCGGAGGACGTCATGTTTAGTATCACAAGACATGCATCATAGTAATCAAAGTAATAAACAACCATTTCATTAGAAGAAAGTGTTTACAAAGTATGTCTTTCACAAAAGATAGATTACACAAGTAAATGACAAAATAAGACATGAAGCTACTATGCTCCATCTTCTGAATCCAACACATGTACCTGTCTACTAGTTACCTGAGAATACAAGTTATTTTGAAAGAGTAAATCAGCATTTAAGCTGGTGAGTTCATAAGTATTTAAGTGATGTATTAATAAGTTGAAAGCTCTTTTAGAAAAGTTTGCCTGTTCCTCAGAAGATCCTATATCTTCTGATATGATGAAAGATAAGTATAAATGACTCTACAATCCTTTCTATGAGTACTAAATGAATATAAATTATATAAAATACAAATCAAACAAACAATCGATTGTGTGAATCTGCCCTAAGCCCACAACCAAACAAGGAACAGGAAATGAGGCGGAAATCATACATCCCATTGTTTGTTAGATCTTCATTGTTTATAACTCTGGTGCATTCATTTGGTACTCACGGAGTTAACTGTAATAGTTCCTTTAGTAAAATAAGCAACCACAATAGTTCCTTCTATGATCACTTAGTTTACACTAGTTATATATGAGCTAATATCGAACGGATAGTTAATTGTATGAATCTGTCTTAAGCCCACAACCAAACAAGGAACAGGAAGTAAGGCAAAAAGCACACATTTAACTATCTGTCGGATATTACATATATATAACCCTGATGTATAAACTAAGGTATTCTAGAATTAACCACTTAAGGTCCTTTAAGTTGTACTGGTTTAATAAAATGGATTAAACCTTTCACTGTTAAGTTTCTAGTTTAGTTTACTCAGTGTTCTATCTAAAAGTATGTTTTTCTACTAGAAAACGATGTATTGAATTTGTATACTATGACCTGACCTAAACTTGGTACTCCTTATGATTACTTGGTGCATACGAAATATATATTTAGTCAAGATTGAATAGATAGTAGATTGAGTGTATCTGCTCTAAACCCACAACCAAACAAGGAACAGGGAATGAAGCGGAAAGCACACATTCTACTATCTGTTAGACTAAATTTATATATATCCCTAATGTATCTACCAAGAAATAATAAAGTTAGCATTATAAGACACCTTCTAACTGAATGTTTATGTTACACATTTTACTTATATTTAATGTTTTTCTTGTATCATACTTCGTGTTTGCTAACCCTGGTACGTTGTATTTGTACCTTTGTTATTGAAACACGGTATGATGTAAGTGTCATTCTTCAAGTTTGCTAACCCTGGTACATTGTATTTGTACCTTTGTTATTGAAACCCGGTATGATGTTGTACCTCGTGTTTGCTAACCCTGGTACGTTGTATTTGTATCGTTGTTTGTGCAAACCCGGAATAATATGTTATTACTTCATGTTTGTTAACCTGAGTTTTACATATGTTTATGTGTTTCTTGTATCATACTATGTGTTTGCTAACCCTGGTACGTGGTATTCGTACCTTTGTTATTGAAACGCGGTATGATGTATGTGTCATTCTTCAAGTTTGCTAATCCCGGTACGTTGTATTTGTACCTTTGTTATTGAAACCCGGTATGACGTTGTACCTCGTGTTATAGTTATAGTATGTTCCTTCTGTTATAGTTGTAGTATGTTCCTTCTGTTATAGTATGTTCCTTCTGTTATAGTTGTAGTATGTTCCTTCTGTTATAGTATGTTCCTTCTGTTATAGTTATTGTATGTTCCTTCTGTTATAGTATGTTCCTTCTGTTATAGTATGTTCCTTCATTATAGTTGTAGTATGAACTGAATTCCTAAACTATACCTATTATAGTTTACTAGTATGTTTGTTTGAATTGTTACTACCTTGAAATAATAACTCATTTACCTAGTAAGTTATGATTTCACTTTAAAAACGGAGTTTTATAAACCATAAAGTAACATAACTTTTTAAAAGAGTTTTTGCAATGAATTGATCACTTAATAACACATAAGCAATCCTTATAGTGATGTTTATCACAAAACATGTACACAATTAACACTGTGTTCACCTTGTATTCCCCCCCTTAAAAGCATTTAAAACATTTAAAGATTGATTATAGGGGTATGAACTCACCTTATGTGGGTGATTCAAACGAATATGCGCGTAAGGATGAGAAGTTCCACGAATGAAGTCCCGAGACTTAACGAGTCCTAAATGACATATAATGGCATATATTGACATAAATATAGTGTTTAGAAGCAACCAAATGCAAGGAAACACCTTATGGGACTAAGAAACACTTTGACTAAGTGTTGGAATCACATGTGATTCATCTAAGGGGAGTGTATGGCCACTTTGAGGAGTGTGCGGCCATGGGTGTGCGGCCAGGGAGTGTGTGGCCGCACACTCATGGTAAAGAGTGCACAAAAACGTTTTCCAAGGGTAGGGAGGCTTGTAGGACTAATGCTCATCAAGTGTTGAAGCTAGAATGACACTTTGGAGGCCCTTAAGCACTAAACAAAGGGGTGTACGGCCACATGGAGTGTGTGCGGCCGCACACTCCTAGATGAACATGGTTTCGACGTTTTCTAAGGCTCATATCTAGTAAGTAACAAGCTTAGGGGATGGTACTTACAATATGGAAGCCTTTAGGGGTGTTTTGAGGGTGTTTTGAGGGTTTTTGAGGGGTGTACGGCCACACTCGTGTGTGCGGCCGCACACACCTTGTGTTCTTGAGTTCTGGGCATTTTCAAGGACTTCAAATAGTGTTCTAAACAAGATTCAAGCATTGGGAAAGAGTACTTACGATCTGGAGGCTCGAGAAGGCTCAAAATCGCCAAGAACAAGTGTGTGTTCTTGGTGTTCTTGGTGAAATGGATGAAGATTTGAAGATCTAGCCAAAACATGATTTCAAATGGATGAAATCAAAGGATGTTACTAGTTTATGAAGATTAACAACAAATCTAAGGAAGAACACTTACAAATTCGAAGATCTAGGCTGCAAAACGGATGATAGTTGAGAGAGAAATCGTGTTCTAGGCTTGGGAGGGTGAAAAGGGATGAAAGGAGGCTAAGTTCTAAACTTATACACGTGAGTGTGCTGCCAGGAGAGGGGTGTGCGGCCGCACACCCAAGTGTACGGCCGTACACTCCTTTAGTTGGAGTGTAAGGCTCGATTTTGGTGCTAGAAGTGTACGCGATCTAATCCTATACTCAATGCTTGAATGTACTGAGCTTTGAACCTTTAAACAGACTCTAAACAAGGCTAAATGATAGCAGAAACGAGTCTGACACTCAGTTGAGTTGACTGGCTGGACTTTACAAGGCAAAAATTTTCGGGTTGTCACATGTTGGGTCGTGAGTTTTTCTGTGATGGGTTTTAGACTTGGGCCCATTTTGACATGGCATATCTTTTGGGCCTTGGGACTATTTGTATGCGGGCCTTGGTGGGTTAGTCCTAATAAGACAAGGATTAAATAACTTTTTCCCTTAAAGATAGGATTTAGGGTTTGGACCCTCATGGTGGGCTATTGACATAATTTCTAATTAGGGTTTATTTTACTTGTTATTTAGAGTTAGAGGATTTTGCGAGTCAGCAACTCGAGTGCGATTTGATACCTTCAGACTGAGGTGAGTTTCCTTCACTATATTCGTGGGTCGAAGACACCAATGTCGGCCCACTCGTTATTGCTCGTAGTATGATGATTGTCATTGTGACAATTGTCCGTTATGCTTGTATTTGCTTGATGTCTCTGTGATTCTTTTGTTATGATATTATGTGGTAGTGGTAGGGGTGAAATAAACCCGATGTCGGTTGAAAGAGACTGAAGGGTTGAAATATACCCAATACTGGTTGAAAGAGACTGAAGGGGTTCAAATATACTCAGTACCGGTTGAAAGAGACCGAAGGGGTTGAAATACACTCAGTACCGATTGAAAGAGACTGAAGGGGTTGCAAGCACCCTTATATCCTTGTCTATTATGTATGTATGGTATGAGGTATTTTGAGGGAACTCACTAAGCTTTGTGCTTATGGTTTTCAGTTTATGTTTTAGGTACTTCCAGCTTGAAAGAGAAGGGCCCGACCTGATCGCACTGCATCTACCTATGATTTTTCCGCATCATGTGATTTTGGGATTTTGTACTCTGATAATATGTTGTTATGATATACTCTTGACTGTTTTAGTATGATTATCATATGATTGAAATGAACTTAAAAATAAAAAATTTATCTGAATTTTTGGGACGTTACAGACAAAAAACATACAGATTAAGAAAACATTAATTACCACGAACTTTATTAAATAAAATTACAATTGTACCCTTTTGTTGCATTTAAGTCCATCCTTTTGGTGCATTTAATTACATGATACGTTAACTAATAATGAAGAGTATATTGGTAAAAAATTATATTTATTTTTAGAAGTAACTATTATTTTGAGACAAACCAAAAAGGGAACATAGACTATTAATATAGGACAGAGAGAATAATTATTATAATATTGTCTTTCTAGGGTTAAAATGAAAATTGATAAGTTAAAAACGTTAGTTGGATGTTAAATTGGAACTAAGTGTAAAATAAACAAATTTAGGGGCTAATTATACCAATAAGTGAAAGATTAGAACATTGAGGTGTAATATATTGTTGTACTTTAGACATTAAAGATCCATTATCTTTTAAGGAAAATTCACAAAACTTATTTGTTACTAGATAACAATATTATAAGTTCTGTCAAGTGGATATATATATATATATATATATATATATATATATATATATATATATATATATATATATATACTAGCAGTTTACCCGCGCAAAGCGGCGGGCGTATAAGTTCTTTCGGTGATATGTTTCCTTTAAAAAATATTATATTCCAAAAGAAAGTACATGTCGAAGAAAATATAATCAAACTATGTGTTATTTGTTACATGAGTTATCAATTCATCACGTGGAGGTAATATTACGTCGGACTGACTTTGAATACCAACGTATAAACAAAAATATCTCATTAAGAGTGTAAATTATGACATGTCTCAAATAAAAGATTATGGTTAAATGTAATGTTGTACAATTTAGATTTTCATTTGATAACTCTGGATATATAGTTGGGTTGTTATTTTATACCTGGTTTCGTTATGTTTCGTTCCGTCTGGCATTGATAAGGGTTGCTATTATAAATCAACTTTCTTTGACCAAAATCCAATACACATGTAGGAGATGCATTGGTAATATCCATCAAATTTGGTTGTGGTTTATCTACCGGTGTGGTCTCAATGTTGAGGAGTCGGGCAGTAGGATGGAGATGCTCAAAATTTTGGAAGTCTCGGCTCATGGAATGAGTAAGAACAACCTCAAATTAGCTCTTGCTTTTTCGTTGCTTTGGTCGGTTTTTGAAGGACCAAAACTCACTTGTGTTCGACTCCAAAAGATGCTCTCCTTTTAAAACGACGGATGAGATTCAATTGATCTCTTTTAATTTGATCAAGCCTAGATAGGTTTTTCATTGTATTAATTGGTTGGATTGATCTATATCTCTCTTTTTGACAACTATTCTCGACTATAACATTTTAAATAATTCATAATTTTTTATATATTAAAAGTCGAACACATCATCATAATGATATTATTTTTAATTTTAAATTTTTAGTTTTAAATCCTCAAGTCTAAATTAAGCGTCTAAATTTTAAACTTTGAGTTCCACATGTAAGGTTATGTTTAAATATTAATAATTAAATTTTGTTATAAATTGTTTTTCAGACTTTGTTATTAGAAATTGTTTCTCGTATTTTAACAATATAATAACAATATCTTTTCAATTTTTTGCATATAATATTTAAAAAATCAAATAACATTCACAATAACTGCTTGAAATTTTTTTGAACGCCAAAACATATCAATAAAAGAAAAAGACCGGCTAGGAAAACGGCCAAACAAAGTTTTACATCTAGAAAGACAAAGTAATGAAAAAACACCAAAAGAATACACCATAGATTCTCCATAACAGACATTGGACCATTGAGGGCAAGCATGACAATGCCATGTACTATAAAATCAAACCATCACATGTATAAGAATTTCTCCATACAACAGTATCAAATAAAACCCAATGGAATCCACAGAAGAGAATAAAATACATATAGCTACACAAGAATTTGCAAAAATGCTTTAAATGAAATCCAACCCCGACTTAGTTAAATTCCATTATTTAATAGCATAAATGAATGCGAGACCTTACCTTTTAATTGAGACCTGATCATCAACAATACAACCACCCCTCGACAGAAGTTGTGAAGCAATAAATAAATAAATAAATCTGCAAAATGATATATATATATATATATATATATATATATATATATATATATATATATATATATATATATATATATAGAGAGAGAGAGAGAGAGAGAGAGAGAATTAGATGTGGAACTACAAGTCATCAAACTAAATGTATACATTGTAGTACTTCTTCATGCTAGATGTTGATAGATTGTTTAATGAAAGATTATTAATTTGTTTTAGCAAAATATAATAACAAAGATAGTTTAAAATGACCAATATACCCCTCCCCTCCCCTGCCACAACCACATTCCCCTTACAGATACATTCAAATATCATATAAACCATATACATAGCTACACATACATATACACATTGATACACAAACAAACACATATCTGATGATCCACACACACATTCCAAGTTGTCCAGACAAGCACCCCTCCCCTCATCAAAGCACCCACATGTCTAACAGTCCTGAAAATGAAATGCGAAATTTTTAACTATGAGAACTGAACAAATATTAAAAAAAAGTGTTTTTTCCCACCTTGGATTTTTGATGTTCAGTCAATCACCACAACATTCCATCCATATATAAAGACCCTTTTACCTTTAAAAAAAATATAAACCAAGAAAGAGACATCAAACTCATAAATTATAAAATTATGGACAATTTGCCATCTAAAATGATCGTGAAAAGAGTAAATTAGAGAAACTAATGAATACATTCATACCCTATTAATGTTGCCAACATGATCCTCAAACTGAAATCTAATTCCTGAACATGATTAATTCAAAAGAGACTGCAAACGATACATCAGGATACTCTATTAATGTTGCCAACATGATTATTTAAAAGTAAACAAACGATAAAGATCAAAGAGGCAAAGGAAAGTCCTGAGTCTAAAATGATAAGACTGCACCCTTGATGTATGTTTGTCTCATTTGAATTGAAAAATGTAAAAGGGAAATAACAAAAACCATTGAGGATTTTCATCAATCACCTGATCTGCAACAACAACATGAAAATAGCTTTGAGGTACCAGTCAAGAGATGGACTTCACATTCTTTTCAAAAACCTTTAGCAACCTTTTAAAACAAATTATGAGTCAAATATTATTAAAAAAAACGTCAATGTTCAACAGAAAGGCATGGAAAACAGCAAAACAGGAACCCTAATCGGAACTATGATTCCTCATCATTAGCTGTTGGGAAATCACCAAATTTTCGTTATTGTTGATGTTCAATTTCATACCTCTGATTGTTTTCCTATGCCTCCTTTCACTCATGCTTCTGTTTATCTTTATCCCAGATTCGAAAACAATGTGATTTTTAAGAGTCTCTCTCCAACAAGAAAAACAAAGGAAATCATAACAGGGGTAGCAATCTTCCTCTATCTGCAAGTAGTATTTATATTAATGTTTCAAGTATCAAATAATAGTATAAGCTTATTTAACATATCAATATGCAAGCAAGCCATCACATAAAACTATCACTCAATTGCTTTTAGAGAGAGACCATCAGATACACACACACAGGGGGAGAGAGACAGAGAATGGGTGTAAGCTATCAGATTCTTCTTATCAGAGCTATGATTAACGAAATTAAGCACAAGTTTACCTTTGCCTTCATCTTTAAGTGTGAGATTATCTTCTTCATCTTACTACTTTTCTTTTTTTAGTGAGGGAAAGGGTTCTTTTATGGATGAAACAAAGAGGAAATGTCAGTACTATAGAAAAGCTTATATCCTCGAAAGGTCAACCCTTAAGCTACCAAGGTTGTGATAAACATATCAAGCCAATAGTTTCGTTGCCAAAAAATAGACATATGACATGAATCTTACATAGAAAGTGTGTTAATACCAGCTAAGAACGAAAATGACAAACAAAAACCAAAAATCATTCAAGTAAATTGGCAAAAAAAGAACAAATAGAAAAATCGAAGAAAATAAAAAAAATCATAGGAAACAGATCCATCTAAAATCGACCATGTTACAAACCCTAAACTACAATCACTAGTACCAACAGTAAACAGGTTGAGAAAAAAGTTATAATTTTGTATTTCACCTAATATGTACATAGAATCATCGTTTCTTTGTTCACTTTGCATTTTCTTCAAGTTAGGTAGCCCCTTTGATTTTCCATGTATGAGAAAAATCTAACCTGACATCGATCAAAACAAAAGAGTTAGCCTGAGTGACCGCGGTCAGTATTTATGCGTGGTGGTCGTCGTCTACATCTTCTGCAGGTGGGAGTTGGTCACCGATTAAGAGAATTTAGAATTTTAGGGTTTTAATTGGCTGGGAGAGGATATTCGTTTATATAACATGTATCTCGTATGTATGAACGAATCAATTGCTGGAAATGAGAGGATACGATTAGATTGTTGAAAATGAGGGGATACTAATTCAAATTTCAAACGTGTTGTTGTGATATAGAGTACTTGTACCCATGAGCAGTGAAGAAAGAGAAACACAGTGGTGGTACGCAGGACGTAACTGAGTGGACTTAGGGTTTTTTTTTTACTAAGAGAGGAAGAAAACTCGTTTAGTAGAAAGAGAAATGGGATGATTTTTGCGAAGGAGAAGAAGAACGGATATAGGGGAAGGGGGCCAAGAACCGAAAGATTTTTGTCGGGATCTTAGGCTTCTTCACAACTATCATCAGGACTAAAGAACTGGGTCAAACCCACATAAGAATATGCATTGGTTAATTGTACTTCATTCTTCATGTTTTGTACGACCTAAAAAATATTATTAATTTATTGATAGCTACTTGTACCATTAGCTTAATGATTTGAACGTCTTAAAAAAATATTATTATTATATTGAATCTATTTATAGAAATAGTGAGATTTCTTTTATAAGATAGTAAATATATATATATATATATATATATATATATATATATATATATATATATATATATACTAAAAAACATACTATTCTCCAAATATATAAAAAACATGTGAAAATTTGAAAAAATAATTATTCTTTTGTGTGAAACTCGTCTTTTTCATATTTGTTCTACTAATTGTAAGACTTGTGTACGACACGAGTTTACTAAAAAAATATTATATAATAATAACAATAATTAATAAGATAATGTATTGATTACGTGACATAAAAAATGATATGATATAAAACAATAGTTTTATAAAAGAAGTTAAATATAAAAATAAATGACAATCTAAAGAAATTTAGTTATAGATAAACAATTACCCTTTGACATGGTGGACTTAATATTGTAGATAAACAATTACCATTTGACATGGTGGATATAATATTAGATTTTCTTTTATCCAAAATTAATTTTCTATGTTTGCGGCTGCCATTTGGGTCATTTGAATCCATATCGTGTTTGTAACTTCAAAACAATAACAATTCTTGTTATAAAATTTTAAAAAGTTTAATTAGTTAAAAGGAGACATTATAAATTCAAGTATGTAGGTATATCAAAATAATGCTAATCTGTCAACATGTGTATTTTACATGAATTAAGTATACTAACGAAGATAACACGAAGTATATTACTAATGATCCCACATAAACAACTTAATAAAAAAACTGCAAATTGGCAAGCTGTCATGCCCTGATCATTCAAAATTCTTGACAATCTTTGAACAACACCGACCCCTAATGTGATATCAGCCTAAGCCGTGTATCAAGCAACAGTAAGGGCAAAACCGTCCAGAAGTTTTAAAAAAAAAAAAAAAGACTGATTCTATTATATCCTTTGTATAAATTTGTCAACAGGGAGCAAAGGATATCACATAATAGCGTTATACATTTGTTAATAAGGATGGAAAAAGGAAATATGTGTAAAAAAGAAGGAAAAAGACTGAAAAATAATGTTTTCCTGTTTTCTTATGAATCTGTCAACATGGACGAATGGGTAAATGTTGAATTGTTATTAAAAGTAGTTTTTTGAGCATGCCAATGTGATTTAAGCCTCAACCATGTATCAAGCAACAGCAAGGGAAAAACCTTCCATAAGGAAAAAAAAAGACAAAAATAACCTTTTATATTATATCCTTTATATAAATTTATCAACAAGGAGCAGGGGCTGCATGTTGTTTTATTATAAGAAGTATTATTTTGAGCATGTCATTTAAACTTCCAGTAAAATGTAACATAAGAGCATTATATGGATGCCAACAGCAAATATGTGTACAAAAAGAAGGAGAAAATAAGAAAAGAAAAACCTTTGGTTTTCTGTTTGTTTATGAATCTGTTAACATGGACCAAGGGCTAGATATTGATTTGTTATTAAAAGGACTTTTTTGAGCATGTCAATTCATATGTCGCAGCAAAATAAGGAGTGTAGTACGTGATTCAGCAGTTGGCACAAAAAACGATTTTAATCCATAAGAAAAACAATATCACATTAAATCTTAATAATAATTTAGGAAACATACAATTTTTGTAAACTCCTGGATTTGTGTTGATCGTATCAATGTTTTTAAAGATAGAGTATTATTTATGTAAATAGAGATGAATTTACGGACATATATAAGGAATGACAAAATTATGAGCTAACATTATCAATTGAAATAATTATTATAGTGTTGTGTCTTAATTATATGTTTTTCCCCATAATAGCATAATAATTTCATTTTAATCACATAATAGCATGATAATTGCGTTTTATCAGAAATAGCATCTAACTTTGCTTTTTATCCCATAATATCATCATACTTATGTTTTTATGACAAATATCATCACGTTTTCCTTTTAATCCCATAATAGTAGCGTACACTTCATTTATAAGAAACCCTATGTTGTGATGTGCTACTGATTTGGGAAGTTTTTTTTTAAGTGCTTAGTCATGGGCAGGGAATTTTAGTTTTTTGCGAGTTTATAATAATGTATATAATCCTTTAACTAAAAGAATATAATGTTTCATGTCAACCTATATGTTTAAAAACTGTATCAATGATAATTTTTGTAAATGAATCAATGATCTGATGCATTAAATCACTGCATATCAGTACCTTTAAAGCAACTAAGAGCTTTTGGTCAAGCATGGTTGATGTGTGGCTTGGAATTGTTTCTCTAGGACTGTCTGGCATGACCTTGGAGTCTTTGAATTGTAGTTAAGAAATTAGCTCCTCTCGATGAGGGTTAGATGGAATGTGTTGGTGTTGCTACTGGTGACTTAGTGGCCGATAGGTTTGGGTCGGGCATTGGTAGGATGTTGACTTGTTGAAAAGGTCACAGTTATTTACAGCAGTCCCTTGATAAGTTTCTTCTTTGAGGGTTCTTGTTCCTTTTATGAGAATGGTTTCTTATGAGTTAAGTCATCATTGATGGAATTTCTGGAAGGTCCCTTGGATGATTGTCAGCTGGTTGTACACCAGAGTTATTATGCGAATTTGGATGCTATGCGAGATTTTTGGATTGACAATGGTTATGCTCGTAGGAGCAGTGGATTAGTGATGACTTGTGAGGAAGTCAAGTGTGTACTTGAGGTCCTTTGGGCATTATTTATATAGTTAAGATTGGTTGAAAATTCACTAACGATATGTTTTGGGTATTCATTAAGCATGGTTTAGTGGTGATCATAGTCTTGGATTAGGGGTAAGTACGACTAAAAGATGATCATCTGTCTTAGAGTATGGATTCTATAGTTTAGAATGATGGTTTCCCAGTTTTTTTTTGTAATTGGGTTATAGTTCCAGTTTTGAGAGTTTCCCTGGTTTGAATGGTTTTCGTTGTGAGTTGGGTCTTACGGTTAAGGATGGGGAGATAGTTGTACAGTTGAGTGTTTTCAAGTTGTTGGGTTGTTTTTTGGCAGTTGTGAGGTTTTGGGTGGTCTCTCAAGTTTCTTCATGGATGCTTGAATTCGAAGTAGTTGGATGGAGCTTATGGGATTCATTGGTGATGTTTCCAGATATTTTGACTGAGATGGATTTCGAGGACGAAATCCAGTTTAAGTGGGGGAGAGTTGTAATACCTAGTTTCAGGATGTTTCTTATTTCAGGATCGTGGACCGTAATTCGATCATATAAAGGCTTTGGGCTTCAAGGAATTAAAGTTTAGACCTTATTGAATGCTGATAATATTGGTTATGGGATCTAAGCCCTTGATTTGTGTGTTGGAGCCAAAGGATATAATGGGAAATTTTGCCATACACTAAGCATATGAAGTCCCCTACGCTGAACGTACGTGCTAAATTATGGATGCGGGTTTAATGACTTATGCTAAGCGTACGATATGCTACGCTGAGCATAGTCGTTGTAGACCAAAACCCTAACCCTAAGGTTTTGATCAATATTTAAGGGTTCTAACTCCTTGAGATCATCCCCATACTCAGCCTCCACCCTCCTAATATGACACCACATTTCCCGTCAGGCATTAATAAGATGATGTAAGAGTCAGGGTCAACAATTGTAACATTTATATGAAATAAACAAAGAAAACTATTTGAGTATTATGTGTTCTATGTGTAATTATTTGTAGTATACGTGCTCGTAGCGATATAATAAAATAAGAATAAAATACGCGTCTAAAATAGAATAATAATTAGGCTGAATATCCTTGACAAAAAATGAAGTAGTCCTAACAAGGATTTCAGAGATATAATGAACGCTTAAATCAGACTTATAACGAATAAGTTATGATCCGTTGAAGTTTCATGATTCAACCCGATACAGCTCTACGTATCGTATAAAGTAAATTTTTTTATAAATTACTTTTTAGCCTTAGTGATCTAAATGAAATTTGTAGAAGTTGTTAAACTGAAAGCGTACATATAAAGAACGTCAAAATCTGACTTCGTTAGAGAAAGTTATGATTTTTCTAAGATTCAGTATAGTAGTATACAACTCAGAAATTGAATTTTAGATCGGTCGATTTTTAACCGAAACGATCTAAACAAGAATTGAATGTCTCGTTAATAGGAGTTCAACGATATAAAGTGTAACATTAAAAAATCACAATAAATTTAAACTTTTCAAAAACATCTCAATTACTCAAAAAGTGTTTACATAACCATTGTTTCCAAAAACATTATTTAAAATCAGAGTCTCTCAAGATCCAACAACATAAAACCAAGGATGTGTACGGTCACGCCTTCGCCTTGGCACGGTCCTCAGAAGTACCTGAAACAAAACTAAAACTGTAAGCCAACGCTTAATGAGTTCCCCAAAGTACCACCACATAAACATAACAAACAACAACGTGCATTCAGAGCATTCAGCTTGACTAGACGGCCTCATCGGGCCTTCAGTCTATCTGGACTGCTATCCGGGCCTTCGACCTGACTGGACCGCCTCACAAGCCTTCAGTCTATCCGGACCGCCCTGGTTTGATGTGTTTTACATGCACTAACGCGGATAAATCCTTAACACTTAAGGGTACATGCAACCTAAGGATCTATGTTATAACTCTATTGAAGTAATATTCTATTGAACAACAAAAACTATAAACCCTAGGCTAATTTTCAAAAAATGAAAAGAGAAAGTAGGGTTTACTTACCTTTTAGTTATTGTAGTAAATAACTAATCAAAGCCTTCTTGAAAAACTCTTAAAAACATGCACCACAAGTGTCGTGCCTCTAATGGTTCACACCCAAACACTAGCAACCAAGGAGCTTGAAGAGAGAGAGGAGAGGGGTGGAAATTCCGTCCTAACTATCCCTTAGAAGTCTTGGCCAAAATTTGTATCCTAAGGGTCCCTATTATAGTGTAACAAGGAAACCCTAGATAACCCTAAAAGGAATAAAATAATATTATTTCCTTTTGGTAATTATCCAGCTTCCTAATTATCCTCTAATAATAATTCTAGATATTCTAGATCCTCCCAAAACCCTCCAAGGTAATAAGAAGGTTCTAGAATGCCTCTTGCTCAACTATTGAACAATTACACTTTAACCCCTGTACTTTTAATTAATCAAATTAATTCCAATTAATTTCTGATTAATCCTTAATTAAATAATACTATTTCTAATTAATATTTTATTCTAATAATATATTAACAAATCATTTATTTTGATTTCTAATTAATTTATTAACAATATAATTAATTAATAAATCAGTATCTCTCTCTCTCTCTCTCTCTCTCTCTCCCTCTCTGTAAAATTATCATATTCAATTGCTAGGTTTGAGGGCAACCAAAAAGGACTGTGCTGCTATCAATTCAAATTTATACCAATTATAGTTATGGGCTTAGACACCCAATCCAACAGTCTCCCACTTGGATAGTCTGTAACTATAACTACCAGATAACTTCCAAACAGATCAGCAAATTGTGGCTTCCAAAAGCCGCTGTCGAACTCTAACCCAATCAGTTACGTGTCCTAAGATAAGTGATCAAATATTCCTCCATTCTACAAGATATCGTACAGACATGAGACATGGATTATAATCAATCTCATTGTCCAAGTTTCGTTTCCCGGTTTTTGTTTTGTGATGACGACATAAGGCTTCTAATCGAACACATAAATTTAGTCTTGGCTAGGCATAACACCTATAAGTCAACACCAAATAATCGAGGGTCCCAAAGATATCGCTTTTCCCGTTAGGGCAAAAGGAACGAATAAACTTTGACTTATATGCTTGTACTATTTACGCATCAAATCATGCACAACAATACATTTTATAACATCAAGTTACTGATGCATTTACATATTATCAATGCACACTGACTTGTAAACCACAACTCGTATATCTTTGTTTTAAGAATATAAGATATTATCGTCTCAAATTACTCACGATAAAATCCATGAAGTAATTCTCCGAGCATGGGTTTATCCAATACTTAAAATCTCCATTACTAAGTACTCGTGAACATTGCAGCAAAACTATTGTTATGTCTAAAACTCTTTAGACAATCTACAATCCAGTTCACGACAACCTTAATTCACTACTTACTTCCCAAAGTATAAGCAACTGTGGAGTTTCGAATAATCAAATTATTCAGGAAGTAAAACATGCAAAGTGAAACACAATAATAACCTAATTAACTATGATCTCAAAACTATTGAATATAAATAAAACTTTCATTATTTAATCACCATATTAATTAAGACTTTATTCATTGTATAATGTTTCGAGTAATCAACTAACCACTTGAATTAAACATCAGTCATGCCATGCATACTATGTTTCTCTATGGTCCTTCCTTTGTGAACAGATCAACTGGACACTACTCCAATGATGCTCATTTCACAATTCCAAACTCTTGTCACTACTAAATGTGTTAGAATTCCAACCTTACATGCATTGTCCTTCTGTGATGTCGAGGCTTCAAAGTCACAGAGACTTAGATAATGATATTGTAGAATGTTCCATTGGAACTTTGTTACTAAAAACAATTCCATGGTAACGAAGTCTCATATTCAAGGTACACTCCTTGAACACCCTCCTTGCATTAAAGTTCCCAACTCACATGTAGATTTTAAAATTAACTCTCATCATGGAAACATCTCCATATTCCATATGACCATCAATTTTGACCAAGAATCATCTCAATGTAAAACATGTCACTATGGTCCAATACCATACTTCCAAGTTGTCCACAAGCAACCAATCATTTGGTAAAACCTCAGAGTGTTCTTGTTGTTGCCCATTTTGACAATCGGTTTGTGCGGAATAAGAACATCTTGAGATTTAACGATCATAAAAATATGAAGAACATAAAAGAGATGAGTAATCCGATAATTTTACTAGAAAATAGAGATAAAATATTACAATACAAGAACACTTGGTGGGAGAAATCCCACCACACTCTCTCTCACTAGAGAAATACATTTTGGTGCACTCTCACAAAACAATGACCACTCCTCTCTATTCCAATTTGAACTGTGATCGAGTTATCATCATATGCGGGTCCTGGATGAGGATGTGCAGAAGACAACTTTCCGGACTCGATATGGTCATTATGAGTTCGTGGTGATGCCATTTGGGCTCACCAATGCTCCTGCAGTGTTCATGGATCTCATGAACCGCGTGTGCAGACCGATGTTGGATCGGTCTGTGATAGTCTTTATTGATGATATCTTGGTCTATTCCAAGACTCAGGATCAGCACGAGGAGCACTTGAGGGAAGTTCTGGAGACTTTGAGGAAGGAGAGACTTTTTGCAAAGTTCTCCAAACGTGAGTTCTGGTTGTGCGAGGTGCAGTTTATGGGGCACCTTGTCAACCAGAAGGGTATTCTCGTCGATCCGGCCAAGGTTGAGGTCGTGATGCAGTGGGAGGTTCCGAGATCATCATCTGAGATTCAGAGTTTTCTTGGTCTGGCGGGTTACTATTGAAGATTCATCCAGGATTTCTCCAAGATCGATGTTCCATTGACCCGACTGACCAAGAAGTCGGTGACATTTCAATGGGGGCCTGAGTAGCAGGCAACTTTTAAGACTCTTAGACAGCGGTTGTGTGAGGCGCCGATCCTGACCCTGTGTCACAACTGGCATTTTGGGCTAGGAAATTATGTTCAGATATAATCAACTCTTGATGTATCTTGTAACTCCAAATTTGATGTTATACATGTTATTCATTCAAAAGCGACAATTCGAATCAAAACTCACTCGTGAAGCCCTAAACCTAATTCAATGCACTATATTCACTCAACGTTGGGGTGTAGCCCTAATTTCCCTGTTCAAACTCTTATTGGACCAGGATCCTCTTATTGGGCCTAATGGGCCAATAAACCCTCAACTTGATATTGTTGGGTTAAGAAACCTCATGTGGGCCCTAGTTGGACCCACATTCACTAAACTATAGGATTTTTGGGCCATAAGACTCTTCATGGGCCTTATTGGGCCTAAAATCACTCACATTTTCTTTATGGGCCTATTTGGGCCGAAAACCATTTAATTAATTATAATGGGCAGAAAACCCATTCCTTTTATTATTTTGGGCCGCAAACGCATATGTGGGCCCAATGGGCCGAAAAATCCTTATTGGGCTAACATATTCTTGGCTTTTATACATACCCAATTCAAGCCCAATAACCATTCTCTTTTCTCCCCTCTCTATAATTCTCGGTTACTATAAAAGAAAAAAAATGATTTGAATTTATTCAAATTGGTGACACCTCCTTATTACATGGAGGGTATCCATGCTAATTGTATCACATACTTCTAAATCCTAGACTTCTAATCCCCCATGTAATAACCAAATTAACCTCCCTCTCTTCCTCTTCTTAATCTCGTCCATAGAAGCTCTCACCACCACCTTCGTTTCATCACAAAATCCAAACTCCCATTTCTCTCTAAAGCTACAAAGAACTCACTCATCCTTCCTCTTCAAAAATCCGTGTGTGCTTATGTGTGTGTTCAAGGATACTTCATCAAAGATTCATTCTTGGTAAGCTACTTTCATTCAAGAAGTTAACTCCATTTTTTTTATAAACTTATCACTCATAAATACTCCATTTCATGATTCTTGCTTCCTAGAACACCGAAGTTCGAAGCCCTTCCTAAAGAAGTTTGTTAGGCCGAAAACACCTCTCCTTTCTTCATCAAAACCAAATCCATCACTCAAGGTGAGTTCATATCCCCTTGTTTTTGGTTTTACTATGTTTTTGGGGGAGGATACAAGTTGGTTTTGTGTTAGATCTATGTATTTATGCATGAATGTGTGTATTTTCATGTTATATGTTGTGATTATGCTATGAAAACATGTTAAACCTTCACCAAACTCAAAATATCTACTAAAACTTGGTGATGTTTGGAAACTAAATCACTTTATGAAACTTACTATGAAGTTGAAAGGATTAAACATGTTAAGGAATACTAGGAAACTAAATAAAACCATAAAAGGGGCCAAATTTGACAAATAAACAAAAAGTGAAGTCCTTATGTTAACTCACGGTTTTGAGAGGACCAAAAGAGTCATTTTAAGATAAAAATGGATCTTTATGATATTCATGGTTTTAAAGGGGCCAAAAGTGTTAATTTTCACAAAATGGGCTTCTATTTGGGCCTTTACGGTTTTAATGGGCTAAGATGATCAATTTTCATAAAAATGGGCCTTATTTAGAAATTTACGGTTTAATGGGCCTAAAATATAATTTTTGGCCTTTATGGACTAAAATGTCATTTTTATTAAGTTTGGGACAAAAATGTCATTTCCAATATATTTGGGCCGAAAATGTTATTTCTAACAAAAGTGGGATAAAAATGTCATTTTATTTAAAATGGGCCCTTAAATGTAAACTTTCGGTCTTAATGGGCCTAAAGTATCATTTTTATCAAAAATGGACTTATAATGTAAATTCTCGGCTTAATGGGCCAAGAACGTCATTTTTACTAAAAGTGGGTCTTTTATGTCATTTTGGTAAATAATGGAACTAAAACAAGTATTATAATAACAATCGGGCTAATTACGACATTTCCACTTTAATTGGGCCTTGTATACACATTTCATGTTTATTGGGCCTTAAACACCTAACTACATGTTTATTGGGCCTTAAATACCTATTTACATGCTTATTGGGCCTTGTGTTCTCATTACATGTTATTTGGGCCTTGTAGGCCCATTGATTCTATTATTGGGCCTCCCGACACATTTTATGTTAATCGAGCCAATAACAAACAATACTTAACACATTGATAAAAACAAATGGTATTTTCATCACCAATGTTTTGAAATCAAATGCACACTCGAAACATTATTTTAACACGGTAAACAATGTGATACACTGTTCGCGTAAATTTAGTTAAGGTTCTTGTGAGACGTTCTTTCATCCGTACCTACCTAGTGTACAAGTTTAAAGGGCTGTTTGGCAGGATCTGAATTTTTAAGATCTGAACTTTTAAGAGGTCTGAATTTCTAAGAGGGTCTGAATTTTTAAGATCTGAATTTTTAACATGCTGTTTGGTTGGAACCTTTGAATTTCTGTACTGAATTATAAAAATGACTATTTTACCCTCCATATTATTTTTTACCGAATTCAATGTTTATTTTTATAAAATAACTGAATCAATTCATTCGATAATTAAAAATATATATAAACATCATACAAATTCAAAATTAAACAAAAATCTAAATAGAAACATTTTGGATGACATTGTTAAAACTAAATAGATTTTTTAAAAATACAATGTTGTGATCGGAAGAGATGAAAATATGATGCTATAGAGAAATCAATAAAAGTACATTTCTATTTTCGCATTTACACATCATGACAAGTACAATACCCTTATCTAATGATCATGTGTGTTCCAAATCACTGATATGTGGAAGCTCATTGAATACATCCCTACAAAATTAAACAATACCCTTCACAAAGCTTCTTTCTTCCATGTAAAACAATGGGTAAAATATTCATTCACCAAGAACTAAAAACAAGGCACCAAAAGTTAAATTCAACACTACACACATGAACAAATTCCATAAAATTAAACAATAAATATAAGAACATTTTATATCAGATGCAAATTTGTAACCAAACATCATTGACAAATGACAATGGACTATTTATTCAGACTTATATCACCATAAACCAATTGTAACTTTGTCATAAGAAAATTTAACTTGCAGCTACAATGAAAACAGGCTTCTAAAAAGCTTGGGCATAAGAATAGAGTAGAACAAGCAAGCAATCACAATGGTGATGTGGTTGTTAAGCAACATTGCTCTTGTTCATATTTTGTGAAAGAAAGCAATGGTAGTGATCAATAGTTAGGTAAAGTTGCTTCCAGTGGCAATAAACATCAACATGAAGATTTAGAGCATTTCTAGTGGCATTGGTCAAAAGGGGAGCATGTAATAGTTTGTAATGTTCTTGAAACTACTTGGGTTGAGTTGGGAACCCATGGTTATGGGGAAATCGATTTCAATTCACAAAACCGATTGCAGAAAATTTTCGATTTTAGAAAATTCAATTTAAAAAACTCAATTTCAGAAAACCGATTTCAGAAAAGTTCAACAATATCAGCAAAAAAAACGACACAAACGACAGAAACAGATGCGAGAAAGAATAAATACAAACCTGTGGTGGAAACGCCCGGAGATAGCGATGGGGAGGGTGGCGATGGGGATGAGGGTCGTCGGCTGTTCTCCAGCTATTGATGGTGAGGGTAAAGAGCGATAGAACACAGATGCGAGAAAGAACGGGGCTGGTGGGAGGCGCAGGCAGCGACGCTGGAGGAGGCAGAGGTTCTGGTGGAGGCGGTGACCGGTCGGTGGCTAGAGTGGTGGAGGGTTGAAGGTCGTCGAAGATGATTGGGAGGGGAAGCTGTGTCGTGATATAGAAAATATAGGAGGGTATATATTTTGGGAAAAATAGGAACACTCCTCTACTTTCTTTTTTTTCAGATGCAAACTTATGTCTGAAAAATTAAGCGGCATTTTCAGATTAAGAGGCAAAAAAATAAGATACAACCAAACACTCTAAATCTGAACTTTTAAGAGGCTGCCTCTTAAATTTTCAATTAAGAGGCTACCAAACAGCCCCTAAGTCTTGTAGTTATAACCAGAGTCTCCTGGAGGGAGAGCGAGATTTTGTGTATAGATCTATACGGGGTTGATAGCCCCGCACCTGAGCTGTTCGCTACAGCTAGACTAGGCCAGTCTAGGGTGACAAATGTCTTACCTTAAACAAGCGACGCCTGAAAAACGTCACGACAGGCATATCAGTCACGTCAAGCATGGTTATAACGACTCACATAGAGTTTAACAACACGATAAATTTACGGAATACATATACTATACTTTTGATACACGTACGAGCTATTCATTCTAAAACACTCGGGTCTTATGGTTTAAAGACTACAACTCTTTATAGACAGAAAATATCGGATTTTTTGGGAAATAAACACGATACCTTAAATTTTACTTACAACAGAAAGTATAGACATTTCTGGAACCCTCTCTTTATACATTTTCAAAATATGAACACACATGCTATAATACAATATTTGAAACAAAATACTCAAACAATTTTTGCGGAAAATATCGGATTTTCTGGAGTTTACAAATGATACAAAACTTTTCTTACAAACATGCTTATGAACTCACCAACATTATATATGTTGACCGTTTTCAAAATAACTCGTAATCTCAGGGAATCGTTAAGCAAGTTGGTCATCAAGAACACGTAGATTTTTGTGTATTTTTGTTATCATAATACATTTGACATTTGGAATGTAATTTATAAACCAACACACTGATGTAAACTATGATGGTTGTTATATTTCACGTGTGATGATGATGTTGTCTTTGATTCAATTATATACAATGTGATGATATTACAAGATGAAGTTGTGACAACCCAGAACTTCTACCTTGTTCAACTATTCAATTCAATCAATGTTAAACTCGTTTTTGTTATCTTTTAGCACTATTTAAGGGCTCGTTTAAGTGTTCTAAGCTTGAGTATAACCAAGGTTGAGATTAGGGGTGAGTTATCAAAGTCGTAAGGTAGCATTTCGGGCCATACGCTCCTTTAGGAGGAGTGTACAGCCGTACACATGGGTGTACGGTCGTACACCCCCTCATGGTCGCACACTCAAGGTGGTGGGTCACCCACCCCTATATATATGAGTAGACCTCCCTTCCTTCATTCCTTTCTCCCCTTGGCTGCACATTACTCCTTTATCTCTCAAGCTTACGCAAACGTGAACCCTCCAAGGCTTCAAAAACGTAAGTATTCCATCCTTTAGCTTGCTATACTTTAAAGACCTCTTAATTTAAGCCTTGACTCTACAAGTTTCATCATGTTCTTCATCCTTTGAAGGAGTACGGTCGCACACCTTCATAAGGTTGGCCGTACACACCTTAAAGGCCCTCCCAAGTGAGAGTTTGACCCCTATCTTCTAGTTGGACATGATCCTAGCCTTGATTCACCTTAAACTCGACAAATTTGGCATGAACATGAAGGGTGTACGGCCGCACACCCCTTGTACGGCCGCACACACCTCCTAGGGCCGTAAACCTACTTTGATGATCTTATTGGCCTCAAACTTGCATTAAAACTAAGCATGGGACCTAGAACACTTCCTTAATGCTTCTTAGGCCTTAAAAAACTTCAACATGCACACTTTTTCATGAATGTACGACCGTACACTCATGGGTCGTACACCCATGGCCATACACACCCTTAGGGTGGTCGTACACCTCCCCCTCTCAATCACATATGGTTTTAACACTTAGTTCAAGTGTTTCCAAGTCCTTAGGGTGGTTTCCTGTCATGTCTAGTAGTGAAAATACCCTAATTTGATTCATATATGTGTTATACATGCTAAATAGGATCCAATTGTGTTCGAGGCTTCACTTGACACTCAACATCTCATATCGATCTTTCATACAAACCACTCACTAGAGGTGAGTTCATACCCCTGCATTTTTTCGAGTTTTTAAATGTTTTCAGGGGGAATACAAGCTAAACAGAAATGGTTTTATGAAATTTATACAAAAAGGATTTCAATAAACATAAAACAGATGCAATCGATACAAACATACAGTTCTATATTTTTATAAAATATGTAGATATTTTATCCCTTCTGTATTATGCTGAGCATAAGGGACGTTTTCAACTTACAAGTTTAACCGCATAGTTTTCAGATCAATACATGATTATACATATTCAAACATACAAACTATAGTAAATATAGTTTGGGAATTCATACAAGGTTATACATTTACGAACACACAAACTATAATAGGTATAGTTTGGGAACTAATACAAGGTTATACATATACAAACACACAAACTATAGTAGATATAGTTTGGGAATTCATACAAGGTTATACATATACAAACACGCAAACTATAATAGGTATAGTTTGGGAATTCATACAAGGTTATACATATACAAACATACATCTTTTATGAATAATATTTAATAAAAGGTTTTCTCGTATTATTACTTATAATATCGTAAATCTAGCGCGAGAAACACGTCTTTGGGTACAATTACATGTACTAGTGGAAGACTACCCCTTATGATCCAGAGTCTCCTCGAAGGAGAGCGTGATTTTTGTGTATAGATCTATACGGGACTGACTATCCCGCACCTTGCTGCTAGCTACAGTAGGACCGGCAGGTCTACGGGTGACAAAGTCATAAAGGATACTGGTGCCCGAGTCGCGCCTTATCAAGTTAATGTATGGTCATAAAACTCGCAAATAGATAACAACGATTTACTTATGTAGTAATATACTATACATGAACAATGATTATTTAGCATAAGTATGGACAAATACATGGTTTCTTTATGAGAACTAAAACTACTATACATACTGGTAATAACCAGGGTTTTCAAATAGAACATTCAATACATAGATTTTTCATACAAAATTATCATACAATACATCTAGTGGTAATCCAATCATACAAACGTTTTTACTAATACTACCTCACTTTTACTAAAGAAAATATTGGATTTTCTTGGAAACATACGGACATTTTACAAGATACATCAACAAGTTTTCACTACAAAACATAGCTTATGAACTCACCAGCTTTATGCTGATACTCTTTCAAAACTGCTTGTATTCTCAGGAAATCATTAGACAGGTACCTCGACAGACTTTTGAGAAGACAGAGCACCTAGAGTCACGTCTTTTACTTTTATTATACTTTGGGATGTATAAGAGTACGAAGCAAACTAATGTAAACACTTATTTTATATATTTAATGTAATGGTTGTGTTTACTTTGATTACTATGATACAATTGTTGTGATACTACACATTAAGTCATCCGCCCCCAAACGTTTCTGCCGTTCCGATTTGGGGGTGTGACAGATTGGTATCAGAGCTATTGTTTATAGTGAACTAAGTATACCGAACCTTACATGGTATACAACTATAAACACTAAGGGGGGGGGGGAAGTGCTCTGAACTAAAAGTATACTCTTAAAATATAAGTATTTTATAAGAAGTATACAAGTTTACATACATACCAGAACCAGAGTCATAGGTTAAACTTGGGCAGTTATGTAATTATGTCTAGGGTCAATATAGCCTGATCAACTATATTTATTCGAGACATGACCAACATGTGCTTGGGAGTGACTGTGGTGTTGCAGCAAGCCTAAAAAAAACTTACCAAGTATATATACATCAAGTATCGATAGAACAAAACATACAACTTAAAATACTATAGGAGTATTTTAGCTAGAGCCGAATACACTATAGAGATTCATTCCAAGTGTTGCTACACATTTCATCTTTGCGATAGTTTACTTTTATTAGTAATCCTTCTCTATTTATCGCTTCGTAGAACACTTTATCTATCAGGCTGAGGTATATCTTTGCGTTATATCTCTTGGTTCTAAAATTCTAGAGGACTTACCATCCTCTTTTCTTCATTCTTTTTAGAACAAGATGCCTCCCATAAGAAGACCCGTCAGAAGGAACAACGATACCCCAACTGACCCAACGCCACCACGTCCACAATTCGATCCTGCCATGTTCCAGGCAGCAGTTAGCGCCGTCGTGACTGCAACAATGGTGCAAATCAATAAGGGCAGCTCTGGTGGATCAGGAGGTGGACCAGACCCCCAAAATCTTGGTGGAGGCCAGGGAAACCAGAAGGAGTGTTCCTATAAGGACTTCATGAATGCAAAACCTAAACCTTTCGACGGTAATGGTGGAGTCATTGACTTAACCCGTTGGTTCGAGAAGATCGAATCCATTTTCGAAATCTGCGCTTGTTCTGAGGCAAACAAGGTGAAGTTCGCCGCCTGCACCTTCACTGACAGAGCACTGACCTGGTGGAATGGTCGTGTCAAATCCCTAACCCTACCGGTAGCAAATGTCATGGGTTGGGATAACTTGAAGGAACTCATGCTTGCTGAATACTGCCCAAGGGGTGAGATGCAGAAGTTGGAACATGAGCTTTGGACCCTGAAGATGAAGGGTTCCGACATTGCTGCCTACACAACTAGATTCTGTGATCTAGCTCTCCTTTGTCCGGGAATGGTCACCCCGGAAAGCAAGAAGATTGAGAGGTACATTTGGGGATTGACGACGCCCCCAACTCAAGGAAACGTGTTGGCTGCTAAGCCTTCCACATTCGACAGCCCCCAAGTGTGTAACATCCCGAAATTCAGGTAAAGCTATTTAACCCTTCCATTTTGTCAAGTTGTCAAGATTGGTCCCTTGAGAGAGTTCTTGTAGCAAATGAGTACGCTGGGCGTACCGGGGAGTACGCTGCGCGTACTCATGCGCTTAATTTGGACGCGGACTCGCCTGGGTACGTTGGGCGTACCCAGGGTTACGCTGGGCGTAACGGGTCCAGATGCAAACCCTAAATGTTTGGCTTGTGCACTATTTAAAGGATGCTAAGGCTCATTTCTCAGCCTCCATATCAGAGAGTGAAACCCTAAGAGAGAGCCTTCCATCGTACTTAGCTTGAGTGTGTGTATTTTGGAGCTAAAAGTGTCGTGGTGTGTTAGTGAAGAAGAAGGAGAAGAGCTTGTGGAGGCTAGGGCTTGAAGTGCAAGTTTGGATCTGAGATCTTCAGAGAAAGGAGCTTCATCTAGAGGTATAAAGTTCAAAACTTTCCTCTTTATTTGGTTTAATGTTGCATGGACCATTTCTAGGGTTAAAAGTCCCAAAGGTGGAGACTTTATGAGTGTAATGTACTCCATGGACCTAGATCTGTCCCATTTCAGTGATATTTGTGTTATAGATCCATAAAAATTCCATTTTGGTCGTTGTTATGAGGTCATGCTTGAATTATGAGCTTTCTAGAGTTGGGAAATGGAATGTTATGGGTGTTAGTGACTGGTCCAGCCATGCACAGGCTTAAAGTCACCAACTTTATGGATTAAGAGGTTTAGAAATGGTCAGATCTAGAAGTTGGACGTGGGACTTAACTGTTTAAGACCTCAAGAGCTTAGATTCTGAAACTGGGAGTTACGCGGGGCGTAATCCCAGTACTCGCGGCGTAAGGGTTCACACACCCCATTTCTGTGAGGTCGCCGGGTACGCCCAGCGTACAGGTTCGGTACGCGCAGCGTAACCCGGAGAGTTGAATTTTGTTGACTTTTAGGGTTTGGTCAACATTTGGGTCTTTGAGCCATGAGAGGGGTAAAATGGTCTTTTACCCTTCTGAGAGTGCTAAGATAGGGAACAGTCTAGCCTTGAGAGTTGTATTGATTAGAGTGCTTATTCCATGTGATTAGGCGGAGGCTAGAGCAGATTTTACCGAGTTCGAGATTACCGAGTTACCCGAGGTGAGTCTTCTCACTATATTGTACCTGGAAGGGTACTTATGTGTGACCGGAAGGTCTTGTATGCTATGAGATGTATGTGCTATATGCGGTTATGTGATATGTATGTTATGTATGGTATGGACCGGAAGGTCAAGATGATATGGACCGGAAGGTCAAGAGGTTACGGACCGGAAGGTCGATACGGGTAGGACCGGAAGGTCTATCGGGATTTGGGACGGAAGTCCCTGAGACACATGGATCGGAAGATCCTACAGAGTTATGGCCTGGAAAGGCGTATGTGTGGTATGTGGTATTTTGGGGAACTCACTAAGCATTTATGCTTACAGTTGTTGTGTTATGTGTTTCAGGTACTAGCGAGGATCGCGGGAAGGCGCCGACATGATCCGTACACACTTATGGAGTTTATGTTATTGAGATTCTAGGGACATGCTTTGTTATGACACAGTGATACATTATGTTTTGTGATTTTTCATGTGATTGAAAGTATGATTTAAAAATGAAAAATTGTTTTGAAAAATTACGTCGTTACAAGTTGGTATCAGAGCCTTGGTTTGAGGGATTCGGGTGCATCTTCGGATGAACCTGAACTCAAACTGAGGAATTGAGAAAGTTTTTCATAAAATAAACAATTTTTCTAAAAGAGCAAAAGATTTTGAGAAAGGCAGAAGGAAACAGTGTGTACGATCAGCCAGCGCCCGAACGGTGATTTCCCAAAATACCCTTACATTATGTGTTATGAGATATGTTATGATATGATATGCATGCTAGAGTTGGATAGGTATTCATATTAGGACTAGAGTGGCCTGATTTTGTGATGCCTTAGCCTAGGAAGGATTTTGCTGCTATGTGATGCTTGAGAGCGAGTAGGTAGCAGTGAGGAGCTGATGAGAGGTCTACCGAAGGGTAGCCTATGCCAGCGAGATATAGAGTACTCGTGATCTGGGATCCAAGGAGGAGGACTTAGGGTGAATACTGATGCGGTGTGGACGGTAGTATAGGGCCCGTACTACTGAAGACACCGGAGCAGTGCGCACTCTAAGTAAGAATCCTTTGGGTACTAAGGAACAAGTAGGGTTGAGTTATCGAGTGCGAGTACGCTCGAGCGAGTCTCTGATATTATTATGTTGTATTTCGGAGGCAGTATGGTTGGGACACGCCACAGACCTGAGCCGAGCGGCGTGAGTGACGAGGAGCTTCGTCAGATGATCCACGATGAGGTGGCGGCGGCGATTCGGGCCGAGATTCCGAAGATGTTTGGGTCTATCAAGACCACATTGATTGAGACTTTTGATGAGCGGTACGCAGCAGTGACTGAGGCTGCGGCCGCTGCGGCTACTGCAGCAGTGGCTGCTGCCAGACCTCAGGGAGGTGACTCGTTGTTGCTTCGGGAGTTCAGCAACACGAAGCCGCCAGAGTTTGACGGGACGCAGGATCCGATCGCTGCGATGAGATGGATTTTTGATATCGAGGGATGCTTCTACACGTGTTCATGTCTGGAGCATCTGAGGGTACGGTTCGCGTTGAACCAGCTTCGCTTGGGAGCGAAGGATTGGTGGAAGTTCGTGACGGCGAGCTTCACTCTTGCAGAGATTTCAGCGGTAACCTGGGAGAGGTTCACCACCATGTTCAGAGATGAGTATGTTCCCCCTGTGGAGAGGTAACGGTTGGTTCAGGAGTTCTTGACCCTCAAGCAGGGTACTGATTCGGTTACTGTGGTCACCAGGAAGTTTCACGAGAGGGCGATGTTCTGCCCTGAGCAGGTGTCTACTGAGCAGGCACGCATAAGCCGGTATTTGGGCGTTTTGAGGAGGGATATACGGGAGTTCGTGTCGAACCCGAATTACCGGACATTTGCTGAGCTTCAGGCAAATGCCCGGAAGAGGGAGGTTGAGTTGGAGACTCAGGCCAGGGAGGAGGCCGAGTCTCAGAGGATGGATCGGCGGCCAGCACAGTCTCAGCCAGCAGCCAAGCGGACAAAGTCCGCTGATACGAGATCTGGAGGCCAGAAGGGCCGCACTTGTGTGAAGTGCGGCAAGGGACATGATGGGATCTGTCGATCGGGTGCTTGCTACAAATGTGGCAAGGAGGGACATATCGCCAAGGATTTCCCCAAGGGGTTCATGGTTTGCTTTCATTGCAACCAGACTGGCCATCGGAAGGCCGAGTGCCCGCAGCTACATCAGGGATCAGCACAGGGATCTGCACCTGCTGCTAGGGATACCGAGATTCGGCCAGCGAAGGCCGAGGCACCGAAGGCTCGTGGGAGAGCTTTCCAGTTGACAGCGGAGGAGGTCCGTGCAGAGCCCGATATTGTGGCTGGTACGTATTCTTTATTTATTTATGATGAGATGAGATATTGTGCTTATATTATGATATGCGGAGGTACTTTTCTTGTGAGTTCTGTACCTGCCTTAGTGTTATTTGACTCGGGTGCGAGTCGATCATTTGTGTCGATAGCGTTTAGTCGACATATCAGTAGCCGACGAGAGGCGTTGAGACGACCTTTTTACGAGTTTCCATAGCTGACGAGCGAGCGGTGTATGCTACGGATGTGATTCGAGGATGTGTACTCGAGATCTTCGGTGTTGAGTTCCCGACAGATCTGGTCCCGATAGCGATGGGGGACGTATGTGTCATAGTGGGCATGGATTGGTTGAGCCGATTTGGGGCTGTCATAGACTGCGAGCGACAGTTGGTGACGATACGAGACCCTAGTGGGGGGAGTACTTATGGTGTACGGCGAGGGTACCCGATGTGGGTCGGCGTTTTGTTCAGCCGCCAGAGCGAGACAGAGTTTGCAGCAGGGCTGCATCGGGTTTATAGCCTATGTGATGGACACACGAGGGGCCGCAGGGAGGCCAAGTTCGATGGATGACGTTTCGATAGTGCGTGAGTTCCCGGATGCTTTTCCCGAGGAGTTGCCGGGTGTGCCTCCTGAGAGGCAGGTAGAGTTCCGCATTGATTTGGTTCCGGGGGCAGCACCTATCGCCAAGGCGCCTTATCGCCTTGCGCCGCCAGAGATGCAGGAGTTATCCTTGCAGCTTCAGGAGCTGCTGGGAAAGGGGTTTATTCGACCGAGTAGCTCGCCATGGGGAGCGCCGATCCTTTTTGTCAAGAAAAATGATGGTTCACACCGGATGTGTATTGATTATCGGGAGTTGAACAAGTTGACGGTCAAGAACCGTTACCCATTATCGAGGATCGACGATTTGTTCGATCAGTTGCAGGGAGCGTCTTGGTTCTCCAAGATTGATATGAGGTCTGGATATCATCAGATGAGAGTGCGTGATGAGGATATCCAAAAGACGGCGTTCATGACTCGTTATGGGCATTACGAGTTCGTGGTGATGCCTTTCGGGCTCACCAATGCACCAGCAACGTTCATGGATCTCATGAACAGGGTGTGTAGACCGATGTTGGATCGTTCGGTGATCGTGTTCATCGACAATATACTGGTGTATTCGAGATCTAGAGAGCAGCACGATGAGCATCTGAGAGAGATTCTCGGTGTATTGAGGACGGAGAGGCTTTATGCCAAATTCTCCAAGTGTGAGTTCTGGTTATGGGAGGTCCAGTTCTTGGGGCATCTCGTCAACCAGGATGGGATTTTGGTCGATCCAGCAAAGATTGAGGCGGTTATGAGTTGGGAGGTGCCGAGATCTCCCACCGAGATCAGGAGTTTTCTGGGATTGGCCGGCTACTATCGGAGATTTATCAGAGATTTCTCCAAGATTGTCGTGCCTCTCACCAGGTTGACCCGGAAGGGTGTTGCTTTTTCATGGGGTCCGAAGCAGCAGACCTCGTTTGAGACACTTCGCCAGAAGTTATGCGAAGCCCCTGTGTTAGCCCTCTCGGAAGGGATGGAGGATTTTGTGGTGTATTGTGACGCATCGATATCGGGGTTGGGTGCGGTGCTTATGCAGAGAGGGCATGTGATAGCGTATGCATCGACGCAGCTGAAGCCTCATGAGACGAGGTATCCCACCCACGATCTGGAGTTGGGGGCAGTGGTGTTCGCCCTCAAGAGCTGGCGTCACTATTTGTACGGGGTTCGGTGTACCATATACACGGACCATAAGAGTTTGAAGTATCTGATTGATCAGCCCAACCTGAATATGCGCCAGAGGAGATGGTTGGATGTGGTAAAGGATTACGATTGTGAGATCCTGTACCACCCGGGCAAAGCTAATGTTGTAGCTGATGCGTTGAGCCATAGGGCGGAGAGTGCCCCGATTCGAGGCACTTGTATGAGATTGACAGTGATGACCCCGGTGTTGGACACCATTCGGGAGGCCCAGGCAGAGGCCGTGATACCGGAGAACCGCAAGAGGGAGCGGGTGATCGGGCAGGTGTCCGAGTTCGTTACCGATAGTCGAGGACTGATGACCTTTCAGGGTCGGATTTGATTGCCGCATGCAGGCGGGGCACGTACCATTCTGATGGAGGAGGCGCATAGATCGAGGTTCTCGATCCATCCCGGGGCCACGAAGATGTTTTTGGAGCTGAAGAAAGATTATTGGTGGCCCTGTATGAAGAGGGATGTCGCGTGGTTTGTCGAGAGGTGCTTGACCTGTCGCAAGGTTAAGGCCGAGCACCAGCGTCCGCATGGCAAGTTGCAGCCGCTTGAGGTTCCCCAGTGGAAGTGGGAACAGATTTCCATGGATTTCATCACCAAATTGCCGAGGACCGCGAGGGGTGTCGATGCAATTTGGGTGATCGTCGACCGGCTGACGAAGAGCGCGTATTTTCTTGCTATCAGTGAGAGCTTTTCTGCTGAGAGGTTGGCAGAGTTGTATGTGAGGGAGGTGGTATCGCGTCATGGAGTACCGATCTCGACTGTGTCAGATCGAGATGTACGTTTCACTTCCAGGTTCTGGAAGAAGTTCCACGAGGAGTTGGGCACGAGATTGCACTTCAGTACCGCCTACCACCCCCAGACGGACGGACAGAGTGAGCGGACGATTCAGACGCTCGAGGACATGCTTCGAGCATGTGTGTTGGACTTCGGAGGAAGTTGGGACACGTACTTGCCGTTGGCTGAGTTTTCCTACAACAACAGCCACCATTCTAGTATTGGTATGCCTCCCTTCGAGTTGTTGTATGGGAGGAGGTATCGGACTCCCATTTGCTGGGGAGAGGTAGGACAGCGTGTGATGGGTAGCACTGAGATAGTGCTGCAGACGACAGAGCAGATACATCAGGTTAGACAGAGGTTACTGACGGCTCAGAGTCGTCAGAAGAGTTATGCGGATCGGCGACGATCCGAGCTGGAGTTCCAGGTGGGGGACTTCGTACTCCTGAAAGTGTCCCATTGGAAAGGAGTGATCCGATTCAGGAAGAGGGGAAAGTTGGGGCCCCCGGTACATCGGTCCGTTCAGGGTGACCGCGAGGGTGGGCAAGGTAGCATATCGGTTGGAGCTACCTACGGAGTTGAGTCAGATTCATGATACCTTCCACGTGTCTCAGTTGAGGAAGTGTATAGCCGACGAGTCGGCGGTGGTACCGCTGGAGGATATTCAGGTGAATGCGAGCCTGAATTATGCTGAGAGACCAATCGCGATCCGGGATCGGAAGATCAAGGTTCTGAGGAACAAGGAGGTGCCTCTGGTTCAGGTCCAGTGGCAGCATCGGAGGGGGTCCGAGCTGACCTGGGAGACGAAGTCAGAGATGCGGGAGCAGCATCCGGAGTTGTTTTCGGCATGAGACTTCGAGGGAGAAGTCTGGTTCTAGTGGGGGAGAATTATAACATCCCGAAATTTAGGTAAAGCTATTTAACCCTTCCATTTTGTCAAGTTGTCAAGATTGGTCCCTTGAGAGAGTTCTTGTAGCAAATGAGTACGCTGGGCGTACCGGGGAGTACGCTGCGCGTACTCATGCGCTTAATTTGGACGCGGACTCGCCTGGGTACGTTGGGCGTACCCAGGGTTACGCTGGGCGTAACGGGTCCAGATGCAAACCCTAAATGTTTGGCTTGTGCACTATTTAAAGGATGCTAAGGCTCATTTCTCAGCCTCCATATCAGAGAGTGAAACCCTAAGAGAGAGCCTTCCATCGTCCTTAGCTTGAGTGTGTGTATTTTGGAGCTAAAAGTGTCTTGGTGTGTTAGTGAAGAAGAAGGAGAAGAGCTTGTGGAGGCTAGGGCTTGAAGTGCAAGTTTGGATCTGAGATATTCAGAGAAAGGAGCTTCATCTAGAGGTATAAAGTTCAAAACTTTCCTCTTTATTTGGTTTAATGTTGCATGGACCATTTCTAGGGTTAAAAGTCCCAAAGGTGGAGACTTTATGAGTGTAATGTACTCCATGGACCTAGATCTGTCCCATTTCAGTGATATTTGTGCTATAGATCCATAAAAATTCCATCTTGGTCGTTGTTATGAGGCCATGCTTGAATTATGAGCTTTCTAGAGTTGGGAAATGGAATGTTATGGGTGTTAGTGACTGGTCCAGCCATGCACATGCTTAAAGTCACCAACTTTATGGATTAAGAGGTTTAGAAATGGTTAGATCTAGAAGTTGGACGTGGGACTTAACTATTTAAGACCTCAAGAGCTTAGAGTCTGAAACTGGGAGTTACGCGGGGAGTAATCCCAGTACGCGCGGCGTAAGTGGTCGCGCACCCCGTTTCTGTGAGGTCGCCGGGTACGCCCAACGTACAGGTTCGGTACGCGCAGCGTAACCCGTAGAGTTGACTTTTGTTGACTTTTAGGGTTTGGTCAACATTTGGGTCTTTGAGCCATGAGAGGGGTAAAATGGTCTTTTACCCTTCTGAGAGTGCTAAGAGAGGGAACAGTCTAGCCTTGAGAGTTATATTGATTAGAGTGCTTATTCCATGTGATTAGGCGGAGGCTAGAGCAGATTTTACCGAGTTCGAGATTACCGAGTTACCCGAGGTGAGTCTTCTCACTATACTGTACCTGGAAGGGTACTTATGTGTGACCGGAAGGTCTTGTATGCTATGAGGTGTATGTGCTATATGCGGTTATGTGATATGTATGTGCTATGTATGTTATGTATGGTATAGACCGGAAGGTCAAGATGATATGGACCGGAAGGTCAAGAGGTTACGGACCGGAAGGTCGATACGGGTAGGACCAGAAGGTCTACCGGGATTTGGGATGGAAGTCCCTGAGACACATGGATCGGAAGATCCTACAGAGTTATGGCCTGGAAAGGCGTATGTGTGGTATGTGGTATTTTGGGGAACTCACTAAGCATTTATGCTTACAGTTGTTGTGTTATGTGTTTCAGGTACTAGCGAGGATCGCGGGAAGGCGCCGGCATGATCCGTACACACTTATGGAGTTTATGTTATTGAGATTCTGGGGACATGCTTTGTTATGACACAGTGATACATTATGTTTTGTGATTTTTCATGTGATTGAAAGTATGATTTAAAAATGAAAAATTGTTTTGAAAAATTACGTCGTTACAAAGTGCCTGACGCAGACTCTGATAGATCACGGGGTCGATCTTGATGAGGCGACCGTCACTTCTGAACCACCGAAGGCGAGCGGTGGGAAGAAAAAGTTCTGGAACAAACGCAAGGGGCAGTCATCACAGGATCCCTCCAAGAAGCAGTAAATAGTGGCAGTCCACGCTGCTACTACTCCTGTTGTTGTTCCAACAACCCAAGCACCTACCAGTGGATATGCTGGTACACTTCCGAAGTGCAACAAGTGCAACTTCCATCACCATGGGCAGTACCGGGAGATGTTGTGCAACAGCTGTGGTAAGAAGGGACACACAGCTCGATTCTGCAAAGCACAGTCCAACGAAGCAACCAGGCTCCTGGAGCGGGTGCCGGTCAAGCCTGCTATGGCTGTGGAGAGGTTGGACACTTCAAAAGAAGCTGTCCAAAGGCAGCAACAACTGGCAACACAGGGAGGGTACTGGCTATGGGCCAGGAGGAAGCAGTCGCTGATCCTACCGTTGTTACGGGTACGTTCCTCCTTGTCAACTCTTATGCATGCATTCTTTTCGATTCTGGTGCGGAGAGGAGTTTTGTTAGTCATGCATTCGAACACCTACTCAAATGTAAATATCAACCCTTAACTGAAACATTTACCGTCGAGATGGCTAACGGAACGAAAGAGAGCACTAACGACATATCATAAGCTGTACTCTTACCCTAGACGATCATTCATTTTCCATCGATCTTATGCCAGTTTTCGTAAAGAGCTTCGATGTCATAATCGGCATGGATTGGTTGAGCCCCAATCGTGCTGATATTCTTTGCTACGAGAAAGCTATCCGTCTCAATCTTCTCTCTGGCGAAGCTCTCACTATTTTCGGTGATAAACTCAGTTCGAACCTTCGTATTATTTCATGCATCCAAGCTCAGAAGTATCTACGGAAGGAGTACCATGCATTCCTAGCTCATGTTGTGGAAGAAACGCAAAAAGTTAAAGACCTCGAGAGCATCCCCGAAGTCTGTAACTTTCCCGATGTTTTCCCCGAAGATCTTCCAGGAATTCCTCCCGAGCGCCAAGTAGAGTTTCGCATCGACTTAATCCCTGGAGCTACTCTTGTAGCTAAATCTCCATATCGTCTGGCGCCGGCAAAAATGCAGGAGTTATCCAGCCAGCTCAACGAGCTGATCAGCAAAGGATTCATAAGACTGAGTTCCTCACCCTGGGGAGCCCCGATCTTATTCGTGAAAAAGAAAGATGGATCCTTTCGGATGTGCATTGATTACCAAGAACTGAACAAGCTTACCATCAAAAACCGTTATCCCTTACCCAGAATCGACGACCTCTTCGACCAACTTCAGGGAGCCAGTTATTTCTAAAAAATAGACCTTAGATCAGGGTACCATCAGTTACAAGTTCACGAGAATGATGTTCCCAAAACAGCATTCTGAACTCGCTACGGACACTACGAGTTTGTAGTAATGCCCTTCGGTCTAACCAACGCACCAGCAGTATTCATGGACCTGATGAATCGGGTGTACCGCCCTTTCCTAGACAAGTTCGTGATCATGTTCATTGATGATATACTTGTCTACTCTCGAAACGAGGAAGATCATAAACAGCACTTGAGACAGGTGTTAGAAACATTAAGGGCGGAGAAACTATATGCAAAATTCTCAAAGTGTGAGTTCTGGATCAGGAAGGTAACCTTCCTCGGTCACGTGGTTAGCGAGGAAGGCATACACGTGGACCCTTCCAAAATCAAAGCGATTGAGAATTGGTCAGCACCAAAGACACCCACAGAAATCCGCTAATTCTTGGGTCTCGCTGGCTATTATCGCAGGTTTATCCAAAACTTCTCTAAAATCGCTAAGCCTTTAACCACCCTGACACAGAAAGGTGTAGCCTTTAGTTGGGGAGAAAAGCAAGACACTGCGTTTCAAACCTTGAAGCAAGCCCTATGCAGCGCACCTATCTTGTCCCTGCCCGAAGGGACGGAAGACTTCGTTGTCTACTGTGATGCATCAATCAGGGTCTAGGCTGTGTGCTCATGCAGCGAGGAAAGGCTATTGCCTATGCCTCGAGACAGCTGAAAACACACGAAGTAAATTACACAACTCACGATCTAGAATTGGGAGCAGTGGTCTTCGCGTTAAAGATCAGGAGACATTATCTCTACGGAACCAAGTGCACTGTATTCACCGACCATAAGAGCCTACAACATATTTCGATCAGAAAGAGTTGAACATGAGACAGCAGAGATGGGTAGAGCTACTCAGTGATTACGAGTGCGAAATACGCTACCATCCAGGCAAGGCTAATGTGGTAGCAGATGCCCTCAGCCGAAAGGGGTATTCAGGTCGTAGGGTGAAGGCATTGACAATGACCATCCATTCCCAATTATCCACGCAAATCAGAGAGGCTCAGCTGGAAGCCTTAAAAACCGAGAACATGACGGATGAAGCCTTGCGGGGAATGGAAAATAACTTAGAGGTCAAGGGAGACGGAGTTTACTATTTCATGAACCGGATCTAGACCCCAAAGTACGACGGATACAGGGAGGTTGTCATGAACGAAGCTCACAAGACTAGATACTTCGTTCACCCAGGTTCAGATAAGATGTATCTGGATCTCAAACAACTCTATTGGTGGCCGAACATGAAAGCAGAAATCGCTACCTTCGTGGGAAAGTGCTTGACTTGCGCCAAGGTGAAGGTAGAATATCAAAAGCCTTCAGGTTTACTTCAGCAGCCAGAAATACCTGAGTGGAAGTGGGAAAGAATTACAATGGATTTTATCACTAAGTTACCCAGATCTCCGAGTGGGCACGACGCCATCTGGGTAATTGTCGATCGACTGACTAAATCCGCCCACTTCCTACCAATCAAAGAAAACTTCAAAATGGAGAAACTCACACGAATATACCTTCAAGAAATAGTTCGCCTTCATGGGGTACCTGTATCCATTATCTCCGATCGAGATAGCAGGTTTACCTCGAGGTTCTGGCAATCACTACAGAAAGCTCTTGGAACTAAGCTGGATATGAGCACGACTTATCATCCACAGACAGATGGACAAAGTGAGAGAACAATCCAGTCATTGGAAGATATGTTGAGAGCCTGCGTCATCGACTTCGGCATGTCGTGGTACACTCATCTACCTTTGGTCGAATTTTCTTACAACAACAGCTACCATACCAGCATCAAGGCTACGCCGTTTGAAGCCCTCTATGGCCGTAAGTACAGATCCCCTCTATGCTGGGCTGAGGTGGGTGACACGCAGCTAGTCAAGGGTCAAGTTCCCGACAACACTCTCACAGGCCCTGAAATCATCCGAGAGACAACTGAAAAGATCGTACAAATCCGAGAACGACTAAAAGCATCAAGAGATAGACAAAAGAGCTACGCCGATAAGAGACGAAAACCCTTGGAGTTCCAGGGGGTGACCGTGTTCTTTTGAAGGTCTCACCCTGGAAAGGCATGATATGCTTCGGAAAACGTGGAAAGCTGAATCCAAGATACATTGGACCATTCGAGATCCTCGCTAGGATCGGTCCCGTAGCGTACAAACTCCGGTTACCCCGAAAACTTAGCAACGTACATCCCGTCTTCCACGTGTCGAACCTAAAGAAGTGTCTATCCGATGAGAAACTTGTGATACCCCTTGATGAGATCGAGTTAGATGAGAGCTTACACTTCGTAGAGGAACCAGTTGAAATCATGGACCGGGAAGTCAAACGAACGAAACAAAGCCGTATCCCGATAGTGAAGGTTCGCTGGAATGCCAAGCGGGGACCTGAGTTCACTTGGGAGCGTGAGGATTCAATGAAACAGAAGTACCCTCATCTTTTTCCAAGTCCATGATTTGTATTTCTATGCTTGAATTTCGGGACAAAATTCCCTTTAACGGGGGGATGATGTGACAACCCGGAACTTCTACCTTGTTCAAATATTCAATTCAATCAATGTTAAATTCATTTCAGTTATCTTTTAGCACTGTTTAAGGGCTCGTTTAAGTGTTCTAAGCTTGAGTATAACCAAGGTTGAGATTAGGGGTGAGTTATCAAAGTCGTAAGGTAGCATTTCGGGCCATACGCTCCTTTAGGAGGAGTGTACGGCCGTACACATGGGTGTACGGCCGAACACCCCCTCATGGCCGCACACTCAAGGTGGTGGGTCACCCACCCATATATATATGAGTAGACCTCCCTTCCTTCATTCCTTTCTCCCCTTGGCTGCACACTACTCCCTTATCTCTCAAGCTTACTCAACCGTGAACCCTCCAAGGCTTCAAAAACGTAAGTATTCCATCCTTTAGCTTGCTATACTTGAAAGACCTCTTGATTTAAGCCTTGACTCTATAAGTTTCATCATGTTCTTCATCCTTTGAAGGAGTACGGCCGCACACCTTCATAAGGTTGGTCGTACACACCTTAAAGGCCCTCCAAAGTGAGAGTTTGACCCCTATCTTCTAGTTGGACATGATCCTAGCCTTGATTCACCTTAAAGTCGAAACATTTGGCATGAACATGAAGGGTGTACGGCCGCACACCCCTTGTACGGCCGCACACACCTCCTAGGGCCGTAAACCCACTTTGATGATCTTATTGGCCTCAAACTTGCATTAAAACTAAGCATGGGACCTAGAACACTTCCTTAATGCTTCTTAGGCCTTAAAAAACTTCAACATGCACACTTTTTCATGAATGTACGACCGTACACTCATGGGCCGTACACCCATGGCCGTACACACCCTTAGGGTGGTCGTACACCTCCCCCTCTCAATCACATATGGTTTTAACACTTAGTTCAAGTGTTTCCAAGTCCTTAGGGTGGTTTCCTGTCATGTCTAGTAGTGAAAATACCCTAATTTGATTCATATATGTGTTATACATGCTAAATAGGATCCAATTGTGTTCGAGGCTTCACTTGACACTCAACATCTCATATCGATCTTTCATACAAACCACTCACTCGAGGTGAGTTCATACCCCAACATTTTTTCGAGTTTTTAAATGTTTTCAGGGGGAATACAAGCCAAACATAAATGATTTTATGAAATTTATACAAAAAGGATTTCAATAAACATAAAACAGATGCAATCGATACAAACATACAATTCTATATTTTTATAAAATATGTAGATATTTTATCCCTTCTGTATTATGCTGAGCATAAGGGACATTTTCAACTTACAATTTTAACCGCATAGTTTTCAGATCAATACATGATTATACATATTCAAACACACAAACTATAGTAGATATAGTTTGGGAATTCATACAAGGTTATACATTTATGAACACACAAACTATAATAGGTATAGTTTGGGAACTCATACAAGGTTATACATATACAAACACACAAACTATAGTAGATATAGTTTGGGAATTCATACAAGGTTATACATATACAAACACGCAAACTATAATAGGTATAGTTTGGGAATTCATACAAGGTTATACATATACAAACATACATCTTTTATGAATAATATTTAATAAAAGGTTTTCTTGTATTATTACTTATAATATCGTAAATGTAGCGCGAGAAACACGTCTTTGGGTACAATTACATGTACTAGTGGAAGACTACCCCCTATGATCCAGAGTCTCCTCGAAGGAGAGCGTGATTTTTGTGTATAGATCTATACGGGACTGACTATCCCGCACCTTGCTGCTAGCTATAGTAGGACCGGCAGGTCTACGGGTGACAAAGTCATAAAGGAAATTGGTGCCCGATTCGCGCCTTATCAAGTTAATGTATGGTCATAAAACTCGCAAATAGATAACAACGATTTACTTATGTAGTAATATACTATACATGAACAATGATTATTTAGCATAAGTATGGACAAATACATGGTTTCTTTATGAGAACTAAAACTACTATACATACTGGTAATAACCTGGGTTTTCAAATAGAACATTCAATACAGAGATTTTTCATACAAAATTATCATACAATACATCTAGTGGTAATCCAATCATACAAACGTTTTTACTAATACTACCTCACTTTTACTAAAGAAAATATTGGATTTTCTTGGAAACATACGGACATTTTACAAGATACATCAACAAGTTTTCACTACAAAACATAGCTTATGAACTCACCAGCTTTATGCTGATACTCTTTCAAAACTGCTTGTATTCTCAGGAAATCATTAGACAGGTACCTCGACAGACTTTTGAGAAGACGGAGCACCTAGAGTCACGTCTTTTACTTTTATTATACTTTGGGATGTATAAGAGTACGAAGCAAACTAATGTAAACACTTATTTTATATATTTAATGTAATGGTTGTGTTTACTTTGATTACTATGATACAATTGTTGTGATACTACACATTAAGTCATCCGCCCCGAACGTTTCCGCCGCTCCGGTTTGGGGGTGTGACAGAAGTCACCCAACCCCCAGACGTTTCCGCCGTCTGGTTCGGGGGTGTGACACCCTGCCCGAGGGTGTTGATGATTTTGTGGTTTATTGTGATGCCTCGATCACGGGTTTAGGTGCAGTGTTGATGCAGCGGGGTCTCGTGGTCGCTTATGCTTCGAGGCAGCTGAAGCTAGGGGTGGCAATTGCTGACACGACACGACAAAATTACACTACACGAAACGAAATTGGGTCGAAACTAAAATTCAAATTCGTGTTAAGTGTAAAAAACACGATGCCGTGTCGTGTCGTGTTCGAGTTTAAAATTCGACACGAAATTGACACGATTTAGCATTTATTTGTCGTGTTTTTCGTTTTAGGTATGATTAAATATTAATTAAATAAACTAAAATTTTTTATTATGTTATCTTTGTCGTGTCGTGTCGTGTTTGTCGTTTTTTAATCGGTTTGTTTTCGTGTTAGTTAAAAAAAACACGACATCGTGTCGTGTGTGTTCGTGTTACATAAAACCTTGTCGTGTCATGTCGTGTCAGACAAAAACACGACACAATGGCCCGATTTGCCACCCCTAGCTGAAGCCTTATGAGGAGAACTACCCGACACACAATTTGGAGTTGGGGGCCGTTGTTTTCGCCATCAAGATTTGGCGGCATTACCTCTATGGGGTTCGTTGTACTATTTACACGAACCACAAGAGCCTGAGGTATTCGATGGATCAGTCGAACCTGAATTTGAGGCCGCGTCATTGGTTGGATATGGGGAATGATTATGATTGCGAGATCCTTTGTCACCCAGGGAAGGCCAATGTGGTGGCCGACGCTCTCATCCGCAAGGCGGTCACGACTTCGATCATAGATATATGCTTGAGGATGACAGTGATTACTCCATTATTGGAGCGGATCTGCTAGGCTATGAAGGAAGACCAACGGAAGAGTGAGCGCATTGTAGGTCAGGTGGCTTCCTTCGATTTTGATAGTCGCAGATTGTTGACCCTGCATCGGAGGGTATGGGTTCCTTATTGGGGCGGTGTGCGCCAGGTGCTGATGGAGGAGGCCCACAAGTCGAGATTCTCTATCCATCTCGGGGCGACGAAGATGTATAGGGATCTTTGTCCTGATTATTGGTGGCCCTGCATAAAGCGGGACGTAGCATGGTATGTGGATCGGTGCTTGACCTGCAGGATGTTCAAGGCCGAACATCAGCGACCTCACGACAAGATGCAGCCGTTGGAGATTCCCGTATGAAAATGGGAAGCATCACCATGGATTTCATCACAAAGCTTCACAGGACCTCGCACGGAGTGGATTCTATCTCGGTCATCGTGGATCCTTTGACCAAGAGCGCGCATTTCATTCCGATTCAGGAGAGCATATCTGCAGAGAAGTTGGCTGAGATTATGTCCAGGAGGGAGTGGCACGCCATGGGGTGCCGGTATCAGTGGTTTCGGACAGGGATGTTCATTTTACTTCTAGATTTTGGAAGCGATTTCATGAAGAGATGGCACTCGTCTCCTTTTCAGTACAACATTTCATCCGCAGACCGATGGTCAGGGTGAGAGGACTATTCAGACTCTTGAGGATATGCTGCGTGTGTGCGTGTTAGATTTCGGTGGGAGTTGGGATACGTATCTTCCGTTAGCGAAATTTTCGTATAACAACAGTTATCGCGCTAGCATCGATCGACCTCCTTTTTAGATGCTCTACGAGAGGAAGTGCATGACCCCGATTTGTTGGGGCGAGGTCGGTCAGCGGGTCATGGTGTAACACCGTGAATTTTCACACAAATTTTTCATTTTTAAAATCACATAAGTATCATCAACACATCTCACCAAAATCTCAATATATCAATTATCAAAAACACGTGTTCATAATTATTTGAATAAAATCCAGGATCCTCGAACACAACTCCATCTCGTGTGTACAATCAAGCCGGCGCCTTCCCGTGATACTGAGAAGTACCTGAAACACAGAACACACAACACGGTAAGCACGAAGCTTAGTGAGTTCCCCAAAATACCATACACATCCCATTAGCCCCTCATGGCTATACTCACAATAAGACCCTTCGGTCAATGTGTCTTAGTGGGACCCTCTGGTCCCACAACTCAGATGGGCCCTCCGGTCCCTCAACTCGGTAACTCAATTAATCACAGTATACATATCACAACAACAATAAGCAGGATATCTCAACACACAACATATGCACATAGAAAATGCATACTATCACATAACTCAGGTAAGCACATAAGATCAATATTTACACAGATTACTATAACAGCATAAGTCACAAAGACAGTATGCACGATAATACATATCACATTATAAATTAACAAGACCCTCCGGTCTACAATGTACAGTGACCCTCCGGTCAATAATATACTAAGACCCTCCGGTCAATAGTGTAAATACGACCCTCCGGTCATCAACAAGAATAAGACCCTCCGGTCACACACAAATTACAACACAGGTAAGTATAGTGAGAAGACTCACCTCGGATGGCGGATAAATCCTACAAATGTTGTTGCTGTACTCCGGACTCCGGCCTCTAACACTGAGCCAAACCCACAATTAACCTCATTAGGATCTAAGACCATACCTTCACATATTAGGTCTAAATATGGTCCACCAACCCAGCCCATAAATAACCCAAGCCAATTGGGCCCACAAGGCCCCAATATCACATGGATCCACAAAAGTCCACTAATAGCCCAACTATGGCCCAATTTTCCAAATTGGGTCCAATCCCTCATTTGGGCCTTGCCCTAAAGCCCATATACATATTCTACTCCACATGATTGCTCTTGGATAGCCCATCCATAGCCCATTCATCAAAGCCCAATAGAAAGGCCCAACTCAGGCCCAAGCAAAATTAGGGTTTTCACATGAAATGACGATTAGGGTCAAGTGTTCTCACTTAACCCATTAAGTACTTAGCCCATTAAGTCCATTATTCCTTTAAGCCATCATACAACTAAATCGGCATGAGTCATAACTTCAGTCCACTAGTCCAAACGCGGGTCCCAATAGACCCAAACCAACAAACCCAAAATTAGGGTTTTCTAAACCCTAATTAGGGTTTCTAGCGCAATAACCACCCAACAAGCCCAGATCAAGCATTTGGGCAGATTAGGGTTCACTATGCCAAGCACCACCCACTACCACCTCAGGTAGTGGTGGTCAGCGGCGGCTCACGGCGGCGGCCACCACCTCACGGTGGTGGTGGGTTTTCCAGCCACAAAAACACGCATACAATCTCCAAAATGCCGGAAACAATGAAAACACTAAAGCATACATCCATAACCATGCCCACAGCCACCACCCATGGCGGCTGGTGGTGGCGGAAGGTGGCAGAAAACAATAGTGGATGGCAGCCACCACCTCACGGTGGTGGTGGTGGCAAATTCTTTTGATTTCTAGTCGTGTAAACCCACGAGTACACTCACGGATACGATCCGAACACACAAACACATCCAACACAGCCTCATAGGCGGCAGACGACAAATGAAGGCGTAAAAGCGGCGACCTATGGCCACCGGCAACCCCAACCGCTGTCCCCTACGCGCTTTCACAACCAGAACAAAATAGAGAGGAGGTGAGTGGTGTTTAGACTTACCGACAGCTTCCCCTTCGCACATGCCCAACACAACAACGAATCAAAGTTTCACACTCGGTCTCGGTGGTTCTCCGGTTACGTACAGCACCTCCGGCAGCAGGCATCTCGATGACGTCATTCATCGACACTGAAGCGGCGGCGACGACTCTTGGCAAAGCAACGGCGGCAGATGGCACTCCCATGGCAGCGGCTGTAGTTCCATGCCCTGGGGTTAGGGCTGAGTCGCATATACGGGAGAGAAATAAAACACAGCTTGATCCCGCTCCCTTCCCAAACTTCCATTACTTTTTGTCACATCTAGCCCCTCCTTACCATACCTTCTTCAAACTAAGTCCAAAAGTTACCTAATAGCCCCTGCCCTCAGAAATCTTTACAAATTAAATCTGGAATTTACCATTTAGTCCTTGCTTCCCAAAATCTAATCAAATTAAGTCCCAATAATTCACCAAACAGCCTCTGCCTTCATAAATATTTACAAACACTCCGGAACTTACACTTTTAACTCGAAACTTCTAAAATCGTGACAATTAACTTCTCGAGGCCAACACCTGGCGATGCTATTATTAATTTTAGGGTTTCTACTCATATTAACTCTTATCTATTTATTTTTTTAATATACGGGGTGTTACACATGGGGAGTACCGAGGTGGTGCTCAAGACCACTGAGCTGATTCAGCAGGTTCGGAGCAGGCTCTAGACAACTCAGAGTCGGCAGAAGAGTTATGCTGACAAGCGTCGGTCGGACTTGGAGTTCTAGGTGGGAGATATGGTTCTCCTGAAGGTGTCACCTTGGAAAGGTGTCATCCGGTTTAGGAAGCAGGGCAAGCTGGGCCCCAAGTATATTGGTCCCTTCAGGGTTTTGGCTCGGGTGGGTCGGGTTTCTTATCGTCTAGATCTTCCAGCTGAGCTCAGTCAAATTCATAGTATATTTCATGTCTCTCAGCTGCGGAAGTGTTTAGTAGATGACTCCGCAGTTGTACCATTGGAGGATATTCAGGTGGATGACCGTCTGAATTATATCGAGAGACCGGTGGTAATTTTGGATCGAAAGACGAAAACCTTGAGGAATAAGGTTGTAGATCTGGTGAACGTGCAGTGGCAACGCCGTAAGTGGTCGGAGTGGACTTAGGAGCACGAGGAGGAGATGAGAGAGCATTATCCAGAGTTGTTCGGGGCAGAGGATACGAAGTCTTATTCAAGTGGGGGAGAATTGCAATGCTTGAATCTCGGTAAGTTCCTCTTTTAAGCTTGCATTATTAATTTGTCCCATTTGAACCTTGAGTTGCGCGGGGCGTACAACGAGGTACGCTTAGCATACAAGTGATGAAGCGAGTACACTGGGCGTACCTAGTGGTACACTTAGCGTACTCATGTGAGGGGTGATCGGGGGTCCCGGATACGTACTCGGGACGTACACGATGATTAATGAAAATCCTAATATCAGGGGTTGGCCACTATATAATCATCCTTACGGACTTGAAACCGTCATTTCACCAGCCTCCTTGTCCCCTTTACCCTGCATTCGAATCCTAATTCCATCTTGTGTGATTTTGGAGCTTAGAAGGTCATTTGGAAGAGTATTTTGGTGCTTTGAAGGAAAGTGTCCATCCTTGAAGCTTCATTGAAGGAGTGAAGGCTAATAGATCCAGAACCTTATCATCTTTTTCCACTCATTTGAGGTATAAAGTCTTGAAATTGATGCTTATTATCTTAGATCTCTTTTGGTTTGGGTTTATGGACCCTTTTGGTCCCGTTATGAGATCTTATGAGTCCACATCATTTTTGAAGCTTAGAGTTGCCACTCTTAGTGTTATTTGGGTCCTTGAGTCATAAAGTTGCCATTTTTTGACGTTGAGATCCATCCATGCATGATTTAGGGTCGTTTTCATGGAAGTAGAATGTTATTTTTGGAGTTTGGGTTCATTTGGGGCATGCAAAGTCACCAAGTCAGTGACTTTGTGGGTCTAGACATTTATTAGGACTCATATTTGTGGTTTGGACCATTGGGATAAGCATTAAGTGCTTAATGTCAAAAGGTGGCTTAATGGAGGAGTACGCTGCGCGTACAAGTCTGTACGTGCAGCGTACAAGTCAGCAAGCGAGTACGCAAAACGTACAGCTGAGTATGCCCTGCGTACTCAGTTAGAGTGGACTTTGCACATTTGGGCCTCGGTTTGGGCCATTTCTTGGACCTTGTTGCTTTGGGCCTTAGTGGGCCATCTAAAATCAGAATTTTGGGCTAAGGGTATGATTGGGCTTTAGGGTAAGGCCCATTTGAGGGGTTTGGGCCCAATTTTCCATAAGTGGGCCATTAGTGGGCCTTGTAATATTATTTAGTGTTGGGCCTTGGAATATTATTTAGTATTGGGCCTTTTATATTGTGGATTTGGGCCCTAGTCATGGATCAAGTTAGGCCAGGGGTAAAATGGTCATTTTACCCCAAGTATGGAATATTGGAAATTGATTGAGAGCCAAGTATTGATTGGATGTTATATTTCTCTGATAGCTCAAGGAGGGCAGCAGCTAGGGATTTCTTTCTGTGAGATTCAGATTTTGAGGTGAGTGTCATCACTGGGTTTAGTGAGTCTATGGCACCAATGTCGGCCCTTATTGATTATACTAGGGTGCTAGGAGTCTGCGTGACCCTTGCATGTGTTATGTGCTGCTATGTATACCGAGCAGGGCTCGATGTCGGGTGAGGCCCGATGACTGGAACATATGCTGGTGTTTATGATCATTATACGTGTTAGCATGTTTATGTGATATATTGTATGTGTATAGTGGGCGAGGCCCAGTGACATGCGAGGCCTGAGAACAACAGATTTGTAAACCGAGCGGGGCTCGATGCCGGGCAAGGCCTGATGTCGGGCAAGGGGGGGGGGGGCAGTAATTGATTTATTATGTATTGGTATGGGGTGGTTTGGGGAACTCACTAATATTTGTGCTTACTATTTTAAGTTTATGTTTCAGGTACTTCCGGTAGCAAGGGGAAAAGCTCGGGTTGACTGCATCGCACACAACATTAGGTTTCCGCATATGATATTTTACTCTAATTTTTATGATATTTGATACATTGGTTACTTTGGGATGTATGGATGGTATTTGGAAATGCTATTTTATCTATTTTAAAAATGAAATTTTTAGGACCATATTTTGGGATGTTACACTCAGTTAAGGAAGTGTGTGGTTGATGATTCGGCGATGGTTTCGTTATACGACATTCAGGTCGATGAGCTCCTAAATTATGTGGAGAGATCGATGGCTATATTGGATAGGAAGACGAATACCTTGAGTAACAAAGTGGTGCCTTTTGTCAAGGTTCAGTGGCAACATCAGAAGGGTTCCGAGTGGACTTGGGAGCCCAAGGCAGAGATGCACGGTCATTATCTAGATTTATTTTCAGTCGAGGATTTTGAGCATGAAATCTAGTGAAAGTGGGGGAGAATTGCAATGCCAAGTTTTTAGCGTAGCCATGGCTCGGGAATACGTGCATCTTTAGTGGGTGCCACGGCGTAACAGTATTATGGCCACGACGTGGCAGTTGTTTAATGAAAAACTCTAACTTCATGGTTTATGCCCCTATTTAAGGGATGTGATGGATAGGGTTTGCACACCATCAACCTCCATCACCTCTCTTCCTCGCTCATTGAAATCCTAGTTCCATTGTTGAAGCCCTTGAGTTTTTGGGTGATTTATAGCCAAGAAGAAGAAGAGAAAGAGTCTTAGTGCATCATCTCAGCTTGCAAGCCTCACCATCCTCCTTGTACACATTTTCTAGACTCTTGTAAGTCCTCAAGTTCTTAGCTTTATGACTCCATGTGATTAGATCTATATTTTCTTGTGCTTTTCTTCATATTTAGTCCAATTGGAATGTTGGGGTTCCATTAAGTTGCCAACTTTATGGATCCCCAGAGTCCCTTTGTAGTTAGAAATAATGGATCTGAAGATTGGTAGAGTTTTGAACTCTTGTATAATTTTTACACCATTTTGTCATAACTTGAGTTTAAGACATGCATTAGACATGCATGTCTATAAATCTATGATTTTATGACCTTTTAGGAGTATGGAAGCATTATGGAAAGTTTGAATGAGTGGGGAAAGAGGATTAAGAGCTTAATGGTTTAAGCTGGCCTGGACAGTTCCTACGGCGTGGGAATTAGTCGCCACGTCGTGGCATTTGGTTGAATTGTATCTGTTTTGTCATATTATCCCCACGACATGGCCTAGGCGTGACCACTTCGTGGCGACCGACTATTGACTTTTTACCGTTGAACGTTGACGTTTACCAAGTTTGACTTTAAGTCAAATTGAGTATGTTGAGTTGTAGTTCGAGACATGATCCCTGTTTGTTGTATATATGACCTGTAGAGCTGGTTTTTCAGATCGGGATCAATACTGTTATCTTTTAAACCAAGATGTGAGTTTCTCACTATACTCGTGGGTTGAAGGCACCAATGCCAACCCACTAGATTATGTTATGTATCCTTGTATATAGAATGTTGCTATGCTGTAGTGATTTGTTTAATTGATAAATTTGTATGATTACCTGTATTGCTGGTTATTGTTTATCTGTTGCATATGTCGACATAATGCGGTTGGGTTGATGCTTTACTGCTCTGTGCTATAAGCCAACAAACCTGGGGCAATCCAGTCCGATGACTGTGAGCTGGGGAAATCCAGTCTGATGACTGTAGGCCGGGGGTAATCTAGTTTGATGATTGTAGGCCGGGGGTAATCCAGTCCGATGACCGTGGACCCAAGGGTAATCCAGTCCAGTGTGCATAATTGTATATGTATTATCGTGTGGGGTATTTGGGGGAACTCATTAATCTTTGGCTTATAGTTGTTGGTTTCCATGGTTTCAGGTACATCAGATGATCAGGGTAAGGCAAAGGCATGATCATACACATCCTCCTGCTGACTTATGTTTTGAGAGATTTTTGATACTCTGATTCTCTGGATTTGATTTGAATACAATGGTTTTTTATCTTATGTTTTTGTGAAAATGTTTTTATAAAAATGATTTTTTTTATCATGGTTTTTGGGGTGTTACAAACAACCAGGTAAGATCATATCGGAGGTAGGATCCGTTTAGTATATAAAGATATATACTGTTTAGAAAATCCACTTTAAACACCTCACAGATCTAGCCTAAACATCACTCCCGTAAGTAGATCGATTAGTACAACGATTGATATTACTGATAATTCTTATTTATAAATTTGTAATAACGACTACGAACATAAATACAAGTTATACTTAAAGTATGATAAGCATAACTCAACTTACAAGTTGTTTAGAAAAAAACTTGGAAAGTCGCTGTAACGTCCCATTTTCAAACCAAAAATTTTCATTTTATTAAAGTAAAGCTTCCCACCTATAAATCCATTATGAAGAAAACAGTTTATTCCAAATACATTTATCGAAAGTCAGAGTAATATTAAAGCGCAAAATCCTCATTGTTGCTGATGAATGTGTACAATCATGCCTTCGCCTTCCCATCACGACCGATTATACCTAAAAAAAAATAAACAACATGCAAAATACCCCATATGCTAAACATACAAGCATGCATAACGGCCCACAATCATAGGATTGGAATGCTCAGGCACAATCAGTCCTCAGACTGGAATTCCAACATGCAACGGGTCTAATCAGCCATCGGGCTGGAATACCCAAAGGTTTGTTGGCCTACCACCTCAACCCAACCGCTCTTCCCGATCTCCGTGCCTACGGTTTACAGCCGGCCCGCACCGGGTATCTTGGCCTACATCATAAAGAACCGCCTTAACCCACCCACCATATGTCGATATATAAACAATCAAGGATCAAGCAGACACATAATACAGATAAACATCAATCATACAACTCACTACCGCCTACTAGTCCTCTCACATCACACTGTCCCGCTACTAGCTAACCTCCATGAAATGCGTAACCATAAGTAACCAAAGGTGAGATAGTCACCTGGACAGATGATCTTACTCTACATGACTACATACAGTCCAGGGAACTCCACTAGATGATAACCGACAAGTACATGTAGACATACATATCTACAGATCACTACCGCATATCAACATCCTATATACCAGGATACAGATCTAACAGATCACTACAACATAGCAACATCCTATATACCAGAATACAGATGTAACAGATCACTACAACATAGTAACATACTAAATACCAACAATCCAAGGAATACATAACCATATATACTCAAATGTGATATAGACACCCAGACAGGTGATCCTACTCTAGAGCCATAACCAAACAAGGAATATGCAAGAAAGACTAGATCAAGAGTCATCAGTCTATCCCACATGACTATATACAGTCCCTATGCCATCCATCTACTAAAAGATAACCAAAACTAGTGGGCCGACATTGGTGCCTTCGACCCACGGGTACAATGAGGCAAAACTCACCTGAAATGAAGAAACCCGAAAAAATTGAGACACGTTTCCCTTTCTGCACTGTGTGCTCCCGCGAATCCGCTAATCACCAAAACCAATTAAAACCTTAGTTAACAGTCCAAAACCCTCAAGTTTGACATAAAGTCAAACTTGGTCAAAAGTCAACGGTCAACGAAAGTCAACAAAGTCAAAGTCCATGGCAGCTACGTACACGCAACGTATGCGACCTGATCTTATTTCTCCATTTAGCACTTTATCACTTAAGAACTTTTGTCCAGAGCTCAGATCTAGACTCAAAACATCGACTTAAGTCATAAAGTTTCCACCTTTATGACTTTCAATGGCTATAAAAGGTCCAAAAGCTAAAACCCTAACTTATTAATCCATTAAGACATCATAACTCTTGCATGGAAGGGATAGACGAAGCATAATCACGTTTTTATGGTTCCTAATAACCTCAGAATGGATAAAGTTTCCAAATTTATCCATTAGAATGGTCCCAACAAACATGATCTAGTCTTTAAGTCTCAAAGGGACCAAAAGTGCATATTTTTCAACTTAATCCATTAAGTCCAAGTCTCCCATCTTCAAATTGAATCAATATGATGTTTAGATGGATAAAGTTTCCAACTTTATCCATAACAAGGTCACATACTTTCAAGATCTAATCTTTATGCACTTAAAGTGACCAAAAACTCATAACACCCAAAACTAGCTAGATCTAACAATTTCATCATCAAGATTCAAACTTTATAGCTCCAGAAGAAAGATCAAGGTGAACAAGGTCTGGATCTACAAGCTCCAATGCAACCAACACTTCTCTAATGAGCTCATTCTTCTCCAAGATGCACACATAACATTCCAAATTACTTAAAAACACCTTCTATTTGCTCACAAGGCTCAAAATAAGGTTAGGGTGTTAAGGGAGGACGTTAAAGGGGTGGAGGTTGAGAATGGAAAGGGTTTGGGGGAGTTAAGGAGCTTAAATAAGGCTCAAAACCCTTAAAATAGGGTTTGTGGTCTGATCGTGTATGCCCAACGTACCAGGTTGACCCCCGTGATCCTCCTTGCCTAGTACGCCCAACGTACTCCCCATACGTCCAACGTACGCGGCTAACCCCAAAATCGTCTTATCTTCAAACGGTCGTAACTTCTTCGTTCCAATTCCTTTTTCGACGTTCTTTATATCCACGGAAAGGTGTTGAAGAGCTCCATAATATTATCTAAATATCTTGGACTAAAAACTTTTCGAACAAAAATCCATATTGCATGCAAGAACCCGGTCTATGACTTTTCCCTTTCTACCATTCCGCCCAAAACACAATTCAAGGGTTAAATCTCTTAACTAACATTACCCCTTCCACAAGGACTAAACTTTGCCTCATTAAAGCCCAAATCCTTACACAATCGACTTCTGGTCCACGACCCAGAAATGGCAGGAAACAGGATGTTACAGTCGCGATCATAACTTTGACACGAAACACTTCTTTCTGCCGGCTTTCCATTGCTGCAACACTTTGTTGCGAATACTTAAAAAGGAAAGAAATTTAGAGAGAGAAAGATTTTATAATGAGAGAAACTCGAAATGTAAATGATCAAGAAATGAAGAAGGCTTGGCTTGCTATTTATAAAGGGCTGGAGGGACGGCGCGCCGCGCCTCATGATTAGGCACTAATTTTGCTTCGTATCTTTCGCGTACACGCTCTGTTTTTGATGTTCTTTATATCACTGACTTCATATCAACGAGTACTACAACTTTCATATAGACTTTGTCGGCTAATTATCGTTTTATTTTAAATTTACAAATCTGTAAAGATTACACTACAAAAGACGCTGCATATCAAGCTTAGGGACCAAGTTTCCTTCGTATCTTTTGCATACGAGCTCCGTTTTCGATGTTCTTTATATCATCGGTTTTGTATCGAAGAGTACTACAACTTTCATTTAGACTCCATCGGCTAATTCTTGTTATATTTTAAATTTACAAATCTGTAAAAATTACACTTGAAAGACGCTGCATATCAGGCTTATGGACCAAATTTTCTGCGTATCTTTCGCATACGAGCTCCGTTTTCGATGTTTTTTATATTACCGATTTCGTATGGAAGATTACTACAACTTTCATTTAGAATGTTTTGTCTAACGTGGAACTGATCTCTATCTCACTTTTTATGACATATACTGTATCATGTCAAATGCAAAACTTTGAAAAAAATCGTAATTTCTTCACATGAGGTCAAATTTGGATGTTATTTATATCTTCTTGATCGTGACCATGATTAGTACAACTTTTGTTAAGATTATTTTTTCTAAATAATCTTTTATTTTTACACTTTATTTTATTGCTTAACGATAAATTTTATAATGAGATTTTCAACAAATATCATATACTTATAATATATGTTCACATATCATGCATATATTAAATAGATATTTATATAGTCCATAACGCGTATAACGAATAATTTTCCTATTCAAAGATTATGAATAATCATTAACTAAAATCGCTTAAATAGTGACATTTGTCATATTTAATGAAAGTATTAATATTTTAATACACTTATTATCATTTAAAATAAGCAGGAAGATAAATAAAAAATATAGAATAATATTTGATTTTACTCGGTAAAAAATTAACTTATAAGGTAAATAAAAGATATTTTGTAATGAAAACCAAATGATTGTCAAGAGATATTTGGGTTGAAGTAACTATGAACGACTAACCATAAAATTGTGGCAACAAGATTTATTGACAAACGTTTGAAATTCAATCCTACATATAATTGCATAAAAATTAAAAAGGCTTGTAAGAGGTTATAAAATGAAATTGGGCTGGACCACATTAAACCCAATAAGCAGAGGAACCCTAAGTCCCTGACTTTATCTACGTTTTCCCTTCTAAGATTATCCGTTTCTTCCATAAACGCATCTCACATCTGCTTAGCGCCGACCGCCACCAATCAAACATGCCAGGCGCCATTGTCGAAGAAATTGAAACCCAGCAGAAGCTCGAGGTGATTTACTTCTTTTGATTATTAGATTTTGCATACTCGTCTTTCTTATATCATTCGTGTTTTGCTTAACTGTATTTGATTTTATAGCACGATGAGCACCCAATCGTTGAGGACGTTAAAGATGAGGATGACCACGACCATGAAGATGCCGACTCCGACGATGATGAGGATGATAAGGAAGACGGTGCCCAAGGTGGTTAGATCTATTTCCCTTTATAGCTTTTCATTACGCATGTCTACGATTCTTTGCTTCATATGTTTATCCGATTCACGCCGATGCTTCTGTACGCTCGATTAGATAACTCATTCTATTATCCTAATTGTTAGGTTCTGTTATACAGTAATTTCCTTACTGTTTGATTGCCTTTTGGCATGCATGTTTGATGTTTCTTTCATTTGCCTAACTTTCTTACATTGAAAAACAAGATGCAGGTGGGAATGAGAGTTCAAAGCAGAGCAGAAGTGAGAAAAAGAGCCGTAAGGCAATGTTGAAGCTGGGGATGCAACTTGTTCTTGGTGTGAGCAGAGTCACCATCAAAAGAACAAAAAACGTAGCTAATTTCTGTTTCTGTTAGTGATTTAGTTATCATGAGAATGGCGTTTAAGATTATCTTTAACGATGATGCAGATGATGTTTTACATCTCTAAACCTGATGTCTTCAAAAGCCCCAACTCTGATACCTATGTCATATTTGGAGAGGCAAAGATTGAAGATCTGAGCTCACAACTGCAGACTCAAGCTGCTCAACAGTTTAGAGTGCCTGATTTGAGTTCTGTTATGGCAAAGGCAAATACTTCTGCTGCAGTTGATGCACATGCAGAGGAAGAAGAAGAAGAAGAGGAGGTTGATGAGACTGGTGTTCAGGCTGGAGATATTGAATTGGTTATGACACAGGCAGGTGTGTCTAGACCAAAGGCTGTCAAGGCTCTCAAGAACCACAGTGGGGACATTGTCAGTGCTATCATGGAGCTCACCACTTAGGTGACACTTATTTTATTGTCTTTCCTTCTCTTAGTTTTGGATTCTTCCTTTTTACATTGAGCAGTTTTGATTCTACAATGAGAATGCATTGACAATTTCATCAACATCTTTACATGTTCATGCAAAATTCATATCATTATTTTGATCATGATGCTTGTAATGGTGCCCCTACGCCATTTCAGAGCTTTCAATTTCAAACATAGGTTTTTTCAGAGCTTGTTATAAGCCTACAAGCAGCTTCATGTATCTGTTTGGGAGCAATTGGAGATTGTTGGAACTTGGAAATAGGATTGAAATGGGAGTGTTGATGATTGATTTGCTTTGATAGTTGTAAGATCGTGTGATAACTTCTCTTAAAACTATTTGCTCCTTACGCCTGAGAATCTGCAAATATTTTTCACAGGATAGTTTACACAACAAACACTTGATCTCTTTAGGTACAAGAACAGTAAGAGCTAGATTCATAATTGATTTATTCGTAATTATTGGATTCAAAAAGTGGAAATATGTGTGTATATACTAATGATATCCCTAGAATGAATAAAGATAAAAGAAAATAAAGATTTTCATAAGTTAGCTGAAAATAAGATAAGACATATGTAGTTGAAAAGCTAGCTGATAGCTGAAAACCTAACTGTTAAATAAAAAGCTAGTTGATAGCTGGAAAGACAGCCGATAAAAAAATTTGTTTGGTAAAACTGGCGGAAAAGCTAGCTGAAAAATATAAAATTACTTAAAAGGACATTTTAAAAATTGTGTTTTTATAATTAATAAAATGGTATATTTGGAATTTTTTTAAAAAGCTTCTAGAAACCTTGTCTAACTAGTTTTAAAAAAAACTAGTTTATAAGCTAATATAACAACTTAAAAAAGCTCGAAAAGTAAGCTAGCTTATCAGTTAGCTGTGACGATTTTATTTCGGTGTTTTGTTGTGATCTAAGGTGTTTTTCTGGAAATTAGGACCGTTAAACATACTTGTTGATGTAAATGTAAAAGTCTAGAATGCATTTAGTGAAATTCTTGAAGAAGTAAGAAAATTAGTGAAACAAAGAAGTTTGTAATTGTTGATGTAAATGTAAAAGTCTAGATAGCATTTAGGGAAACTCTTGAAGAAGTAAGAAAATTAGTGAAACAAAGAAGTTTTACAAAATGGCAAGAAAATTAGTGAAACAAAGAAAGTTTTACAAAATGACATGGCATGCATACATGTTAAGGGCTACAAAAATCATGTATAAAAGCATCATAAATGTCACCTAAAGAATGTAATGTTAGTTGAGGCAGATATACAAAGATACAAAGGAACTGATTTATCCACTTTGCTTTTTTATTCATCCAGAGGAGAGATACAAAGGGAACTGATTTATCCACTTTGCTTTTTTATTCATCCAGAGGAAATATTATATTTTGTATGGACATTTATAACTTTAATTAATTTTAATGTCTAATACACAGAAAAGAGAGAAACATTTTTTTTCCAAGTATGAACGACTAGCAGGTTATAACCTTGAAATTAAAAATCGACAAATCTTAACTATTGACACCCTCTTCTCCAAATAGTCCAATCTCTGCAACACCTCCATCATTGATCATCATTCGATCCAAAACACCCTTGTAATTCTCAATTTATCATCTGCCTCTCCATCGTCATCAACAATTGATTGCCAACTCCAACAACGGTTTTCTAATTTCTCGATCTTTAGGTTCTAAGCATTACAATTATCGATCATCCAATTATCGATTTTATTGTTGGCATTTTGCCCTCAGTTCCACATGTACGAGTCTATTAAAGTTTTTTCTACTGTACAAATGTACTGTCTAGATTTTCTTCTTCAATTTCTATAAGTTATTTGAAACTTTTTGGTATGGATTCCTCGTTAGTTGTGTAAGGCATGAAAAAAAAAAAATACATGTTGAAACTATACCCTGCTATTATCCTTGCACTCCAATTGTTTGATTAAATGTTTATTAGAATTTTTGGTTTGGATTCGTTCAGCATAGGCTTTAAATTGGGAACAGCAAAATTTGATTAACCTTTTATTCAAGAAGATTGTTGCATTTAATCTTTCCTTGAAGTTATTTGAAAGTGGGTTGAATAGGCAAAATCAAAATCAAATTAGGAGTTACCAGTAGGCTGAAGAAGTAGGATCGGCTGAAGAACAAACATCACCGAACGAGAAAGAAGGGTTGTTTCGCATGCGTCATTTTTGTAGTTTCCAAACTTGTGGCTTTCTCTTTTTAATATTTTCAATATTTAGGAATTAAAATTAAGGGTATAATTGTCAATACATAATCTTTCCTGCTGATGAATAAAAAATATTAAGTGGATAAATGAGTCCCCATATACAAAGCATAATAAATGCACCCTAAAGGTTGTAATGTGTAATTAAGAATGAATATAATGCAAAAACAAATCAGTATTTGATAAAAATAAATAAAGAACTTATCGTCTTTGGAAATTGCTTTGTTGCTTGATTTTTATTTGGAAGTGTGCAACACCTTATGTTATGTTTTTGCTAAATAAGTCAAGTTTTAAGGAATCAAATTGGGAGGTTTTGGAGCCAAAAGTGCAGACAAGATAACAAAGAATTCATTGCAAAAGCAATCATTTAAAATCGTGGTCATATGAAAATAATCATCCAAAATCGAGGTCATATGAAAATGTTATAAATGTTTAAACTTTAAAGTAAAAGAAATTATCAAAAATTCAGCCATACTCGAAATCGCAGCACATTTGAGCTTAACACAATTTTAATGGTTATTTTTTAACTTTTTTTTTTTAGCTATTTCCTTTGGCAAATGGTTAGGGAATTTAGCTAGATGGTGATATTAGAAAGTTCAAGGTTTAATTTAATTCATTTTTAATGTTTAGTAAATGATGACAAAATCAACACTGTTTGACGTGCCACAACTAGCTGAAAAGCTAGTTTATTTTTCGAACTTTTTTAAATTGTCATGTTTGGCAAGTCAAAAAGTAGCTTATAAGATAGCTTATATGCTAGCTTTTTAAAAATCTACTTAGACTAGCTTTTTAGGAGCTTTTTAAAAATTTTCCAAATATACCCATTAATTAATTATAAAAACACATTCTTTTAAATGTCATTTTATGTCATTTCATATTTTTCAGCTAGTTTTACCAAACGTCATTTTTTATCAGCTAGCTTTTTATTTAACAGCTAGTTTTTCAGCTAGTACGCAAAACATAGCCTTATACGACTAATTTTATTAATAATATATAAATATAATGTAATTGGTTGGAAAGAATTTAGCATTTACACTGTTTCTAAAAGTATTTTTATCGGTTTTATATAAAAGAAAAGAATAAAAGATATCTTTAAAGGTCAGAAGGTTTATTTATTTATTTATTTATTTTAAGAGGGTTTTTATCCTAAAAACTTCAATCACTTACAAAAGGGAAATAAGCACAATACACTCCTAAATTTATCTATTTACCATGAATAAGAATACGAATATGAAAAAACTCATTGCCCTAAAATCCTTTGTTAAGAAATATTTTTAGGGAGAAATGATGAATACACTAAACAATTATTTTTTCATAAATCCAGGATCTTAAACATTTTTTTGGTTCAGTTTACATCCTTATCTTTATGCTTTGGTTTAGCTGGTTTCACTGGTTTAGTCCATTTTTAGTGTTGATACAATGTTTTTTTTTTTTTTTTTTTGTTTTGTTTTTACACTTTGGGTCCATGAAAGTTTTTTAATGTTTTTTTGTGAATTTAATATATTTTACAATTTGTTTCAATATGTAACGTCGTATAAATAAAATTAAATCTGTAAAAGTCATGAGATGCTAGCTGCTCAGTCGGTTGATTGGGATTAGGAACTAATCAACAATCCAATGTTGTAACAATTTTTTTTTTTGAAAAAATAAATAAATGATTTATTTATGAAAAATAGCCGGTTGATCGGTCGGTCTATTGTACTAGGAATTAGTCAATGACCATACGTGGTAAATGCCTTTATTTAAAAAATAAATAAATATTATCAATATTCTAATAAATTAGATAAATAATCATACAAATATTCATGTTTAAGTGTTTAAAAATCAAAGTCAACAATCATGCCTATCATATGTCCATATTTAATAAGCTCCAAAAGCTTATTTTAAAATATTTAATTGTTCATATTCATAGTTTAAGTGTTTAACTGTTCATAGTCTTCTACTCATTTTCGCCATCTTCAATGATGTGGAATTGTGGATTGTGGCCTCCATCTTTTTCTATTCTTCATGGAAATCGACCAATCACCACGCCATAAGTATAAACTTTTACCAAAAAGCCTTAGCGTACCGTCGCTCTGTAATGTCAAATGTTCAATTCCCATTAGGGACATATGTGATTTTAGGAGTAAAATAGCAATGTTCCGAAAAAATATAGATATTTAATGTATTAGATAAATCAAGGCTTCTGACTTTCTATTATTTTTGATATTTTGTTGATTTCAATGAATGCTAACGTAACACAAAAGTCTTTTTTATATTTTATTTTCTATTTTTATACAATTCCTAGCTAGACAGAAAAAGTTTAGTGATATTTTTAGAAAAAAGATAAAAAGAAAAAGAGTTACTAGGTGAAACCCTTTTGTAGTTTAGTGATATTTTAGGAAAAAAATAAAAAGAAAAAGAGTTAGCGGGTGAAACCCTTCTGTCTTTCTTACTTCACAAAAGACAAAACTTCAAAAATGGTCCCTGTGGTTTCCGAAAATCTGAAGTTTAGTCCCTAATTTATAAAAACCTCACAGATGGTCCATGTGGTTTCAAAACTTTTAACAAATGGTCATTTTCGCGAACTCCGTTAACATTTAGCCGTTAAGTGAAGGGCATTTCTGTCATTTCACAACCACATGGACCATTTATGAAGTTTTGCCTTAATTTAAAAAAAAAGAAAAATAATTATAATTATTTAATATTAAAGGGCCCCACCTCTCTCTCTCTCATATACACAGTGAAACACTAGAACATACCCTCCTCTCCCCATTTTCACCCAAATCCAGCTAAATCGAGATGCACACAAAGGCTTCAACTCCACTATCTTCGAGTTAGAATCTGAAACCCACGTAGGAGGTCCGATGACCTCTTTATCACCGCTGGAAGCCGTAACATCTCTTAACCCTCCACAATGTCATCGACGACCACCATAGCAGTCCCGTCAGTGGGGGGTCGCATCTGTTCTGGTGCCAAAGAAGACAAAAGCAATGAAAAGGGATCGTCAAAAGCTTTGTGGGAAGCTTTAGCTCTCTCCTCCATCCTCGCACTTCCAGCCTCCGCGACATCTCTGGATTCACTCCAATTAAAGAGTCCAAACAGTTCTCCAATAGAGAGAAGCAGCCGCTCGAGAATGTTGGGGTCCTCTGGATGATCGAGTTGCAGGTCTCGTCTCACTTCCATCATGCTCGCATTATGATCGTTTGTAAGCAGCTAGGCGATGACTTTGCTTAAATTTCGTGGATTCACACGCCCTAAAACAACTCTGGAATCACCCAAATTAGCGACGAACAATTTCTTATTCCATATGATTCCAACCCGACAACAAGAACCAACTGAATAGATGTTAGGTATGTGTTTTAGTGCTTCACGCGCAAAATAGATGAATCCTTTCTCAGTTTCAGCAACCACATTTCTAAGCACTTGTTTGTTAATCTCCTCAATTTCATACCTTCATCCCTGCACATGCCCCTGTTATCTGTTGGATTTCATATACCAAGGTATGGATGAATTATTGTGCATTCATTCATAATAAATTATCAGACTAGCTATGCACATAAAGTGTTCGATGAAATGACAGAACCAAAACATTGCCCCGTTCCACCATATTATACATTTAGTCGAGCAAATTTATTCACAAATATACAATGATAAGATCCGAAAATTACTGTAGAATCAACAAAAGCAAAAGAATTCAATGAATGCAGAGAATGTTGAGCAAAATCTGGTGATTAATGAGTTCTAACCACTGCGGAGATCCAGGGGAATAGATCTACTGTTTTCTCAACGCATTTGATGGGTTTCGTAGCAGACAAGTGAAGAGGACCCGATGAGTGTTTGTATGTGTGTGTGTGTGTGAGTGAGAGAGAGAGAGGGGTGGGACCCTTTAATATTAAATAATTTTTTTTTAAAATAAGGCAAAACTTCATAAATGGTCCCTGTGGTAGTGAAATGACAGAAATGCCTTTCACTTAACGGCCAAAAGCTAACGGAGTTAGCTAAAAGGACCATTTGTTAAAAGTTTTGAAACCACAGGGACCATCTATGAGGTTTTTATAAATTAGGGACTAAACTTCAAATTTTCGGAAACCACAGGGACCATTTTTGAAGTTTTGTCCTTCACAAAACTACAAATAATTTTTTTTATCCAATCTAGGAACATAATTTTAATCTATGTGAAAATTGACATAAAAATGTCAAACATTCAATAAATTTTCTTCCATTGACAGACAAATGATGGTCAAGGTATACTCCACAATAGACAAAATATACTCTTGAGATAAAACCGAATTGTCCATAAATAACACCATATTTTATATCATATAGTTTTAAATAACATTCAAGGTATTGGTGTCGTTGCGGGAGACACGAGAAGGAGGGTACCGTTGGGAACACTTACTGCCCTGGGTGTCGTTACAGGATTGCCATGCCGAGCTTCTACGACTCTCTATCATTCTTCATCTTTTACTTTCTGCTTTTTTTACTTTTACCGATTGCGGGAAAGGATAGAACCTCAGAATGACTGTTTCTAATTTTCTGTGTTTTGGAAAGGGAAGGCAAAAGCTAATGTGGCATTTGGGAAGGGTGGGAAATGTGGGAAGGGATACCTACCACCTCTTGCCTCATACATCTTAAGGAAGAACAAAACTCATCTCATGTAATGCACCAATTTTTTCTCCATATCAAACAGAGACGGTATTCTACGTACATCCAAGAGACGGGGGTCCTTGTACACCTTGGCAATGGGTCCCATCGTAAATTTAGGCAAATTTATTTTATTATATTGTGGACCAATTGATTTTTGTTCCGGATCCACCATAGGAGTATTTGTGAGAGCAAGTTCAAATCCATTGGAAATAAAAACAATGCAAAACATGTATTGGTGATCAGTTGATAAGAAATTCCACTGCAACATCATATTCATCCATCCAACCAACCGTTACTAAAATTCTTCCACAAAATCTTATATAACAATATTGAAATCGTTTGTTCATCTTTTTAATATGGAGCTAAGATATATAAACGATCACTAGTTAAATTAATAAAAGAGGTATTATATACATAAATGTCAGCATATATAAGGAACTCAATTATACCAGTGACTGGAAAGTGCTTGAATTGCTCTATTGATGAAAGAATTATAACAAGATATATTGCTAGGGACAGATTAATTCTATAAAGATATATAAATCAAAAGAAGAATGGCAAGCAGGAGTTGCAGCTAGAAAAATACAATGAAAGAAGAGGAATCAGGGTGGCTGTAGAACACTGAATAAGGAGTTGCAGTTCTTGTGGTGGTTTGATTAAGAATGCTCCTCATGCGTTCTCTCAACATGTCCATCACCATTTGATATTCTTCAAAAAGCTCCACCATTACCCCAACCTTCATCATCTTCTTTCTTTCTTTCTTTCGTAGGCAGAAGGTGTTTACGTTTTGTTTTTCGTTTGGAAGAAGATATAAATAATTCAGATGGTTGTTAAGACGTAAACTTCTGGCAAGAATACACCAATTAAGGTCAATGGGGGCTACCAAATTTATCTCTTTCTTTCTTTCTTTCTCTCTCTACACATCACATGTCTTATCAGCATTTATATATAATTACAGTTATTATTATTATATCATGGATTTGAATTGAATATTGGCATGTGAAAAGGGATGAGAGAAGAACATCATCATATCATTAAAGAAAAAAGAATGTCGATCTTTATTTTTTTATTATTTTTTTCTGAATCCGTGGCCACAAAGTGATGGCATCATCGTTAAATTAATATCAATGATAGATGTATTAGTTTCATAAATACAATATATATTAAATGAATGGGTCCAACCGTCCAATCAAAAAGAAAGAGGTTGTTTAGGAGGGATGGATCTCCATTTAATGTTTTCAGTATTTATATACAAGGGCAAACAAACCTTAAGCTAAAGAATCATGAAGTGTTATACTTCGGCACTCGGGTTATACATGATGTTTTATGGTATAATTAACACCATCGATCATTTAAAGACTAAAGAGTAAAAAAAAAAAAAAAAAATCAAAATACACTTTTTTTTTAAAGTTGCTTTGAGCACGTTTATATCGTATAGTATTATCCAAGACTATGTTGTCAATTTTGACAAGCAAAGAAGAAGTAAAACGCAAAGACAAATTTGTTGATAAAAGTCTTAATTACCTTTTGAAAACACGAACCATTTTTCAAGCCAAACCTAAACCAAAATGCACACCAACTACCTACCGAGTCATGTTTTGTTATTATACCACACGTTAAAAAATACCTTTCAATAATTAAACAATAATTACTTTTACTTTTGACTAATAAATATATTAGGGGTTGGCTAAAAAGAAAATAAGCCCGACCCATTTATTCCTTTTAACACTTAAACCCTATCTAAAAACAATATTTTTCCATATTCTCTCCGTTAAAAGAACATACATGCTGTCGTCTAATACCACCTCAGCCATCATATCATCATCGTTACCGGCCAACCATCATCACCGGAACACCGTCTCCACCGGACCAACGCCGCCACCGGACAAAACCAGACCCTGCAACTCAAGCCACTCGTCGCCGTTTGGCTTTTCGTTGTCTCTCTCTTGAGTCTCACCGAGCCACTCATCAGATCTATTCTCTCTCTTTCGATCGGATTTTTTCAGGCGGTAGATTGTCGGCGTTTGGCTGACTGTAGGTCTCCGATCTATGTCTAACTTTCGATCTTTCTTTTTCTCTCTCTCTCTAGATCTGAATCTCTTTATCTTTATGTTTTTTTACGTTGGTTGCTGACGAAAAGTTTCTGACAGCGGTGACGGTTGTCGTAGGCGGTGATGGTTTCCTTCCTGTGATGGTTGTCGTCGGGCTGTGTTTTTGGATTACTTATCAAAAATAATAAACAAAATCAAAAGGGACTATCAGATTAGAGGAGAGAATGGTAATACTCCTAACACCATGCCACATCATTTTCTTTGTCTGCCACGTCATCTTTTTTTTTTTTTTTTTTGTCTTAGCACATAAATCTTAGCGTTTCATAGGGAGTGGTAACACTCCTTAACACTTTATTTTTATTTTTATTTTTTTTCAAACTTAAATAAATTATATTTGTATAAGTATATGCTAACACATCAAAGATCCCTACAATTTAAACATAAAATCACTCTAATCATGTTCATGAATTTTTTAAACTTCTTGAAAGAAAGGGCCATTGAGTGCAGCAACACCCTCAATTAAATGCATATAGTTGAATCACATCTATAATCATATAGTGGCACAAAACACAAATTAATAAAAGCATAAAGATACATGTGAAGATAATCTAATGAAGCATTTCTCACTTCTCATAAAACACATGTAAGAGGTGCCAAAGACTTAATCATACCGAGTTGTTTTGAAACGTCCCAAAAATAAGACCCAAAAATTTCATTTTTGATCTAAATAAAACATTAATCCAAACATTGCCATACAACCCCAAAAGATCAAAGTATGTCACTATATAAAAATATATCAGAGTAAATCTCAAAATGCGGAAAAAAGGTAGTGTGTGCTATTGTGCTCTGCAATCATCCCGGGGTCTTCCCTTTTGATCCTGAAGTACCTGAAACATAAACTGAAAACCGTAAGAACAAAGTTTAGTGAGTTCCCCAAAATACCATGTGACAAGCCGATACTTTCTAGTCAACAAAAGTCAATTTCCGTTAAATAAAATTTCGAATTTTAGTTGTTCCGTTAAGTTCTTGTGAGATAGAAAATAACCTAAAATATATAATTAGGGTTTATATAAGTGTCGGAGCCAAAATCGTGCGAAAAATCAAGTTTTCCTTCAAAAATCAGCAAAGTCGCGTCCAACCATAAGTTTACGACCGTAAACCCCTGGGCGGTAAACCCTGGGCCTTAAACCCCGTTTACAGCCGTAAACCCATGTACGACCGTAAACCCAACCGGTATAAAGGTTTTCCCCGGAGAGATTCTTCATTTCTCATCATTTTCATCCAAAAACTCTCTCAAATTGCTCACAAGAACCTCCCAAAAACATTCATATCTTCAAGATCAAACCTTCAAATCTTCAAGTTTTTCCTCAAGAACACCAAGAACACCAAGAACATCTTCAAATCTTCAAGCAGCTGCGAATCCGTTTACAGCCGCAAACCGTTTGCAACCGCAAACCCTGTTCACGGCCGCAAACATCCTTGAGCCGTGAACCTTGGCCGTAAACCCTCTTTTTCCACTTCAAACGTGTCTCGGTAACATTCCTAACCCAAAAGCAAGTGTTTTCTAACACTTTAATTAATGGTTTCGATAATTAAAATGCAATTATGTGTTTGATTATCATTAGGATTCCGTTAATTCCGCGTATAACAACTCGAGGGTCATTTTTCCAGTCTCGCGGTCCGGCACATACACACAACCAACTGTGAGTTCATACCCCTATACTTTTACTGTTTTTAACGTTTTCAAGGGGGGGAATACAAGCAAAACACGGAGAACTTTGTGTTCTTATATAAAGGATTTCAACAGAATTAAAACTTATGCCATTGATACAACCAAGAGATCACTACATTTTAAAAAATATTTAGATATTTTATCCTTTTTTGTAACATGCTGAGCACAAGGGAAGTTTTCAACATACAAACATAATTGCAAAGTTTTCAGTACAATACATGAATCGAATACATAACATACATGAAAACTATAATAGGTATAGTTTGGGATTCAATACACGGTTTCATCAATTCCAAATTTATACATTAACAAACATATAAACTATGATAGATATAGTTTATGGCATACAACACTATATTCAGAAAACAAGAGTACTATACTAAATAATTATTTAAGTATAATTATTTTTACTCTACAAGTATACATACCATTTGAAGTACAAGAGAACATTACAACACTACACGTAAACTAGTTAATACAGGGTTGTGAGGCACTACTTCAATTGTACCCTTCGGGGTGCGGAACTAAATCCTACCACAGTATAACCAGAGTCTCTTGGAGGGAGAGCGTGAGATTTGTGAATAGATCTATTCGGGACTGACAATCCCACACCTAAACTGCTAGCTATAGTTAGACAGACATGCCTAGGGTGACAAATGTCATAACATCCGACGCGTGAAGAACGTCGTAGAGGTCACTAGGTCATATCAAGCATTGTTATACCAAACTCACAATAGTATAAACTAACCATTTGTTTACGGGATTTCAATTCTTCAAATAGTTTTATTTTCATTAATAGAACTACCTTACACTACAACTGGAGGATTCTAGGGAATACAAATACATGGTTTTATTTTAAGTAATAAAACTACTATACGTACTGGTGGTAACCAGGATTTTCATACAAAGGTTTTCATACAGAACGTACTATACAATACAACTGGTGTTAACCAGGCATACAGACTAACATTTTCATATACTATTACAGAATACAGTAACGAACGTACATTTTGGTATTAGGGTTTAAGACTACTTTTCATTTCTAAAGAAAATATTGGATTTTATTGAGAACATGCAAACATTTTACAGATTCACAGACATGTTTTCATTACAAAAACATACTTATGAACTCACCAGCTTTAATGCTGATATGCTTTCAAAACCGCTTGTATTCTCAGGGAACCAATAGACAGGTACACCCACAGACTTTTGATAAGAAGGAGCGTATAAAGTCGCGTCTTTTATACTTTTGTTGCACTTTTGCTGTTATACAAACTATGTATCGAACAGATGTAATGGTTGTGTTTACTTTGGTTACTATGATGCAATTGTTGTGATACTGTACATGACGTCCTCCGCCCCCGAACGTTTCCGCCGTTCCGGTATAGGGGTGTGACAGATTGGTATCAGAGCATTGTTTATAGTGAACTAAGTATATCAAACCTTACAAGATATACAACTATAAACACTAAGGGGCCGAAGCGCTCTGAACTAAAAGTATACTTTTAAAAATATAAGTATTTTATAAGAAGTATACAAGTATACATACATACCAGAAGCAGTATCACAAGAAGAACAAAACAAAAGTATTTAGATGTTGGACACTGCGGTCAAACCTGGGCAGTTATGTAATCATATCTGGGATAAATATAGCCTGATCAACTATATTTATTTGAGATACGACCAACATGTGTTTGGGAGTGATGGTGATGTTGCGACAAGTCTAAAACTTACCAAACTCCATACAAAACAGATCAATAGAACAAAACACGCAACCTAAAATAATATAGGAGTATTATATCTAGAGCCAAACACATTGTAGACATTTCATTCCAAGTGTTGCTATTTATTTTCTAGCGATTGTTTACTTGTATTAGTAGACTTCCTCTGTAAAAGCGCTTAATAGAACACTTTATCTATCAGGTTGAGATATATCTTGTTCAATATCACCTGACTCCTGACCACTATAGAGGACTTATCTTCATTTTTCTCTTGAATTATTCTAGAGAAAGATGCCACCAAAGAAGAAGTCCAACCGAAAGAACAACAATCCTCCACCTCCGCCACCTCCTCAGTTCGACCCTGCTGTGTTCCAAGCAACAGTTACAGCCGTTGTGGCTGCCGCCATGTCGCAAATCAATTCTAGCGGCACTAGCGGGTCGGGTAGTGGTACTCATCCCCTTAACCTCGACGGCAGCCAGGGACACCCGAAGGAGTGTTCCTACAAAGATTTCATGAACGCTAAGCCCAAACCTTTCGACGGAAATGGAGGAGTCATTGCCCTAACTCGTTGGTTCGAGAAAATCGAATCAATCTTCGAGATCTGTGCATGCACCGAGGCAAGCAAGGTGAAATTTGCCGCATACACCTTTATTGACAAAGCACTAACTTGGTGGACTGGCCAAGTCAAATCCCTAACTCTTCCGGTGGCTAATGCCATGAGTTGGGAGGATTTAAAGGAATTGATGCTTGATGAATACTACCCACGGGGAGAGATGCAAAAGCTGGAACAAGAGCTATGGAACCTGAAGATGAAGGGTTTCGACATTGCTGCATACACTGCTAGGTTCAGCGACCTGGCTCTTCTGTGTCTCGGGATGGTCACCCCGGAAAGCAAGAAAGTTGAGAGATACATATGGGGAATGACACCCCCAACTCAGGGGAACGTTTTGGCTGCTAAACCTTTCACATTCGACAGTGCCAAGCGTCTGGCGCAGACCTTGATAGATCACGGGGATAGCTATGAACCCGTGGCAGTTGCTCCTGAACCACTTAAAGAGAGTGGTGGAAAGAAAAAGTTCTGGAGCAAGCGCAAGGGCCAATCTTCACAAGAGCCCTCCAAGAAGCAACAGACAATGGCAGTCCACGCTGCTACCATTCCTGTTGCTGTTCCTACGGCTCAAGCACCTGCCAGTAGATATGTTGGAACCCTCCCAAGGTGTGATAAGTGTAACTTCCATCATCACGGACCCTGCCGTGACATGCAATGAAACAGCTGTGGCAAAAAGGGGCACACAACCCGTTTTTGCAAGACACCAGCACAACCAACCAACCAAAACCTCGGAGCTGGAATAGGCCAAGCTTGCTATGGGTGTGGAGAAACCGGGCATTACAAGAGGAATTTCCCTAAAGCAACGAGTGCTGGCAACACAGGGAAAGTGCTAGCAATGGGCCAGCAGGAGGTAGTTGCTGATCCCACCGTAGTTACGGGTACGTTCCTCCTCGACAACTCTTATGCATGTATTCTATTTGATAGTGGCGCAGAGAGAAGTTTTGTCAGTCATGAAATTTTACACTTACTCAAACACAAATCCCAACCTTTAACTGAAACATTCACCGTCGAGATGGCTAACGACAAGAAAGAGAGCACTAACGACATATTCATAGACTGTACCCTTACTCTAAACGACCACTCTTTTTCCATTGATCTTATGTCGGTTTCCATAAAAAGCTTTGATGTCATCATCGGCATGAATTGGTTGAGCCCCAATCGTGCTGATATTATTTGTTACGAAAAAGCCATTCGCCTCAATCTACCATCTGGCGAAGCCCTCGTTATCTATGGCGACAAACTCAACACGAACCATCGTATCATTTTGTGCATTAAAGCCCAAAAATACTTGCGAAAAGAGTGTCAAGCATTCTTAGCCCATGTCATTAACGAAAAACAAGAAGTTAAAGACCTCGAGAGCATCCCCGAAGTCTGTAACTTTCCCGATATCTTCCCCGAGGATCTTCCAGGAGTTCCTCCTGAACGCCAAGTCGAGTTCCGAATCGACTTAATTCCCGGAGCTACCCCCGTAGCCAAATCCCTGTATCGTCTAGCTCCAGCGGAAATGCAGGAATTATCCAGCCAACTTAACGAACTGATCAGCAAGGGATTCATTACACCTAGCTTCTCACCCTGGGGAGCACCGGTCTTGTTCGTTAAGAAGAAGGATGGATCTTTCCGGATGTGCATAGACTATCGTGAGCTCAACAAACTCACTATCAAGAACCGCTACCCTCTACCCAGAATCGACGACCTCTTCGATCAACTTCAATGAGCTAGCTATTTTTCAAAAATAGACCTGAGATCAGGGTACCATCAGTTACGAGTCCATGAGGGTGATGTTCCTAAGACAACATTTAGGACTCGATATGGTCACTATGAGTTTGTAGTGATGCCCTTTGGTCTAACCAACGCACCCACGATATTCATGGATCTGATGAACCGGGTGTGCCACCCCTTCCTAGAAAAATTCGTTATAGTATTCATTATATGATATACTTATCTATTCACGAAGTGAGGAAGAACACAACCAGCACTTAAGACAAGTTCTAGAAACACTGATGAACCGGGACTTGCTGGCTACTATCGCAGATTCATTCAAAACTTCTCTAGGATTGCTAAGCCTCTTACCGCCCTGACTCAGAAGGGTGTAACCTTTAGTTGGGGAGAACAACAAGACACTGCGTTCCAGACTCTAAAGCAAGCCCTGTGCAGCGCACCTATCTTGTCTCTTCCTAAAGGGATAGAAGACTTCGTAGTTTACTGCGATGCATCCAGTCAGGGGCTAGGCTGTGTACTTATGCAGCGAGGAAAGGTTATTGCCTATGCCTCGAGACAACTAAACACACACGAAGTCAACTACACTACTCACGATCTTGAGTTGGGAGCAGTGGTCTTTGCGTTGAAAATCTGGAGACATTACCTCTACGGAACCAAGTGCACTGTCTTCACCGACCATAAAAGCCTCCAACATATTTTTGACCAAAAGGAGCTTAACATGAGGCAACAGCGCTGGGTAGAGCTACTCAATGATTACGAATGCGAAATTCGCTATCATCTCGGTAAAGCCAATGTGGTAGCGGATGCCCTCAGCTGAAAAGAGTACTCTAGTCGCAGAGTGAAGGCACTAACAATGACAATCCATTCCCATCTGTCCGCCCAAATCAAAGAGGCTCAGTTGGAAGCCTTGAAACCAGAGAACATGACAGATGAAGCTGTTAGGTTTTTATTCAAAAATCCGGTTTCACAACCGGTAAAATTGACAACGAAAGCTTAAAAATGTTGAATAAAACTAAAACTATTTTACCCACCAAGGATCATTTTGCAAGAGTTAGAAAGATTAAAACAACCATAGAAGGGAAAGTATAACAACCTTTGAAGACTTTGATCCTCATGGGAGGTTGGAGGTTGATGAAGTGTGGGATGAAACTCTAAAGCAAGAGTTCTCTACAAGTATCCACTAAGCAAGAGTAGAACCATCAAAACATACTAGAATTCACTTGTAATTTGTTGTTCATAAGCCTTTGAAATATATAACAAATATATGTTCAAAGGTGAAGCAACAAAGGGACTTTTTCTAGCATCAAGATGCAAGAGAATGGAGGAGAATAAGAGGGCATAAATCTCGAAAATTTGGCAGCTCCATAGAGCACTTGTTGCTCTCGGTTTTAAGGTCAAAAGAAGAAGAAGAAGAAGCTTGCAAGAAGTTCTACCAAACCCTTCCATTCCCTCCCTTATATAATGCCCAAAAAGCAAAGGGAAACCATAAAGTAAAAGAGGAGACAACTTTGTCCCCCAAGCTTGGCATGAATAGACAAGGCATGCATGCCTTGTCTCCTCCTCGATTTCGAGAAAAGCATGTCCAAAAGAAGACAAAAGTTGTCTCATGGCTAGTTTATATACACATACATGTTATCTTTATAAAAATCAATTATTTTTGTAAAGAATTCCTAAAATATATTTTTTTATAACTAGTCATATATAAATATCTTATTTTATACAAAACTATATTTTACATACATTATAACTAGCTTATTTTATATAAAGCTATCTTTTATATAAATTGAACTAGTTTATTAAGATATTAATATAACTTATAAATAATCATACTTTATGATATATTTCATAAGTTGTTATTTCTCCAATAAATATTATTTCCACAAATAATAAATTTCGAATTAGTAAAATATTATTTCCATGAAATAATAATTTTCCAATTAAATACAAGTGTTGATATATTTATTAATAATCAAATTATACTAATAAATAATCAATTGACGGTAACTTGCTATATGGTGTGACCCTATTAGATCATATATTATTAGCAATATCATTCTATAATGACTCTTGGGCATACTAGATCTTTCAGAAGCCTTGAGGGGAATTGAGAAGAACTTAGAGATCAAGGGAGACGGATTTCACTACTTCTTGGATCAGATCTGGACCCCAAAGTTCAGTGGTTACAGGGAGATTGTCATGAACGAAGCTCACAAAACTCGATACTCCGTTCACCCAGGTTCAGATAAGATGTATCTGGATCTCAAGAAGCTCTATTGGTGGCCAAACATGAAAGAAGAGATTGCTACCTTCGTGGGCAAGTGCCTAACTTGCGCCAAGGTGAAGGTGGAATATCAAAAGCCCTCAGGTTTACTTCAACAACCAGAGGTACCTGAGTGGAAGTGGGAGTGGATCACAATGGATTTCATTACCAAGTTACCCAAGACACCGGGTGATCATGATATTATTTGGGTGATCGTCGACAGACTGACCAAGTCCGCCCACTTTCTGCCAATCAAGGAAACATACAAAATGGAGAGACTGACTAGAACCTACATCCAAGAGATAGTACGACTGCACGGGGTGCCTGTATCCATTATCTCGGACAGAGATAGCGGATTCACCTCCAGATTTTAGCAGTCACTACAGAAGGCTCTTGAAACTAAGTTGGACATGAGTACAACTTATCATCCACAAACGGACGGACAGAGTGAGAGGACCATTCAAACCCTTGAAGACATGATGAGAGTGTGCGTTATCGACTTTGGAAAGTCATGGGATACCCATTTGCCCATGGTCGAGTTTTCCTACAACAAAAATTATCACACTAGCATTAAGGCTGCTCCATTCGAAGCCCTATATGGTCGTAAGTGCAGATCCCCTCTGTGCTGGGCTGAGGTGGGTGACAACCAGTTAGCTAGAGGTCAAGTCCCTGATAGCACTCTCACTGGCCCTGAAATCATACGAGAAACCACCAAAAAGATCGTGCAAATCCGAGAACGACTAAAAGCCTCCAAAGATAGAAAAAAGAGCTACGCCGACAAAAGACGAAAACCCTTGGAGTTCCAGGTTGGTGACCGCGTTCTGTTGAAGGTCTCACCCTGGAAAGGCATGATACGCTTCGGAAAGCATGGAAAACTGAATCCAAGATACATTGGGCCATTCGAGATCCTCGCTAGGATCGGCCCCGTAGCCTACAAACTCAGATTACCGCAAGAGCTTAGCAACATTAATCCCGTCTTCCACGTGTCAAATCTTAAAAAGTGTCTATCCGACGAGACTCTCGTAATTCCACTCGATGAAATCGAGATCAATGAGAGTCTTAACTTCGTGGAAGAGCCAGTTGAAATCATGGATAGGGAAGTCAAGCGAATGAAACAAAGTCGCATCCCGATAGTGAAGGTTCGCTGGAATGCCAAGCGGGGACCTGAATTCACTTGGGAGCGAGAAGATCAGATGCAACATAAGTATCCGCATCTCTTTCCCTAGTCCATTTTTGTATTCATTATAGAATTTCGGGACGAAATTCCCTCTAACGGGGGGATGATGTGACAACCCGATACTTTCTACTCAACAAAAGTCAATTTCTGTTAAATAAAATTTCGAATTTTAGTTGTTCTGTTAAGTTCTTGTGAGTTAGAAAATAACCTAAAATATATAATTAGGGTATATATAAGTGTCGGGGCCAAAATCGTGCGAAAAATCAAGTTTTCCTTCAAAAATCAGCAAAGTCGCGTCCAGCCACGCGTTTACGGCCGTAAACCCCTGGGCGGTAAACCCTGTTGGGTTATGAGCATTCTAACACTCCTAAGTGTACATGCAACCCTAAATACCTTGGATCCATGTTTTCTCTATTATACATACAATTATGAACATCCAATGTATTATCCTAATCTAGCATACAAAATAATAAATATAACAAGATAGAATACATACCTCTTTGATGTAGACTGTCTTCATGAAGCTTGAGTGCCTAGTGCCCCAAGTGTGACACCTCAAATGGTTCACACAACACCAAATACACTTGGAATAACTTGAGAGAAACTTGAACACTCCTTGAAATCGTCTAGCCCTCACACTCACACATTAGTGCACGATTTCTTGAGCCATGGGATTCTTTTATATGGTGGCTATTAGGGTTACACCATGTAACTCATAACTTTACCCATTCCTTATGCTCCATGGATTTTAACCTCCATGGGTCACCCCATGGACTTAGTCCAACATAAGGAATCTTGGATCACAAGCCCACATATATAAGAATGAATGATTTACACAATCAACCCATATATTTAATTAGTCTCCTTTTGATCACTTAATTAATTCCAAATTAATTCTTGATCAATACTAATTAAATAACCTTATTAATATATTAGAACTTATAATATATTAACCAACCTTAAGTGTTATTTCTCTCATTATAGTCTATCCAAATGCATGATGCCATGCAACCCAAATGGACCATGCCGGGTCGGGTCAAGTCTTACCAATTATAGTTATGGACTTAGACATTAATCCAACAGTCTCCCACTTGGATAAGTCTAAAACTATTATTGCGTATGACTTCAAGAACCGATCAACAATCGTAGCTCTCAAAAGCTTCTGTCGAACTCTGACCTTGTCGATGAACTCTGACCTTTGTCAATGACTTGTCCATTAGATAAGGGATCATATATTCCTCCATTCTAGATATCATATGGACTGAGACATGGATTATCAATCATTCTCTCTGTCCATTTGTTGTTTCCCGATTTCCGATTCATGATGACTGACTGATTGAACAAATCAAATCAGTCCTGGCTTGGCCAAGCACTCACATGTATCATCTTTAAATCATCGAGGGGCCCACAGATATCGCTTTTATCCCGAAGGTAAAAGGAATGGATAAACTTCGACTCATATGGCTTGTTCTACTACTTGTTGAATCATACACAAAGGCACGTTTTATAACATCGAGTTACCAATGCGTTTTCGTGCAATCAATGTATAACCAACTCATAGTAACAACTCATATCTCTAGGTTTGAAGAATATAAGATATTATCGTCTCATGATCACTCGTGATAAAATCCATGAAGTGATTCAAATGAGCGCGGGTTGAATCCAATACTCAGAACTTATGAGCACTCATGAGTGTTGTAGCACCACTTTGTCCACCAACTTGGACCTCTACAAACCAACCCATGACAGTCTTGATTCATATCTACTTCCAACATATGACCGACTGTGGATGGTTTGAATAACTTAATCATTCAGGAAGAGCGACTTAGTTATTCTGGAAGTCAAAACATGCAAAGTGAAACACAAGAATAAATGAATCAAATATGGTATCAAACCCTATGAATATAAATAAACACTTTTATTTATCACCATACTGATTACTCATTATTCATTGTTTCGGTTTTATCAACTTTATACTTGAATTTAAAACAATAGTTGTCCCATGCTCCAAGCATGTACACTATGTTTTCTAAACACTAGTCATGCCATACACCAAGTATGCATACTATGTTTGTCTATGATCTTTACTTTGTAAAATAGATCAATTGAACATCACTCCAATGATCCTCTTTTCACAGTCCCAAATCCTTACTGCAAATGCAAGAATTCCAAATTCATGCCATTTACTGAAATCTGTTAGATTCTAAACTTATATGCATTGATCCTCTTAATGATTATGCACGAAGTCAGAAAGACTTGACAACAATCATTACAGAGCATTCCAAAGGAGATCAGCTCCTTGGAAACATCCTTCTTTCATTAAGTTTCCTAATCTTACACAGATTGAATAATTTCTAACTTTGAAACATTTGCATATTCCATTTTGACTATCACTTCTGAACAAGAGTTGCCTCCTTACAGATTATGTCAATATGGTCCTTCCAGAATTAACATTATACTTCCAACTGTCTTTGAGCAACCAATCTTTGGTAAACCTTAGATTGTCCTCGACAATTGCTTAATCATTTTAGTCATATCCAATTCTAGACCTTTTCCCTTCATAATGCCCCAGGCATTTGGAAAATTTTAGAAAGGATGAATATAGCACATGTAATCGATCCTATATCCGAAGCATATGGGACACGATTCATGATGTCTCACATAAAGACTAAACCAGTCTTTTGCTATAATATTTCCATTTCAATTTGCCAAGTTCTCAAAATTCAGATTATGAAAAGGGATGTCGTAATCATAATCGAATTTTAGAACGCAAATAATGGACCCATATATAGAATTTCCTTATGTTGAGCCATTCCAACATGAAATTCATATATATATCCTTGATTAAATACGATTAAAATCTCAATCTAAGCTTTTAGAATTGAAATGAAGTATAATTTCCTCTCCCTTAATTATAGCAAAACAACTTTTTCAACCCCTACAACCTCACGAATTGAAACTTTTGTTTTCTATAATTAACATTGCTAACTTGCAACCTTTGTCATAATTATCATGCTCCCACTAACATGACGATTATTAGCATAACACTTATGCTCCCACTAGCTTTGACATGTACTCAGAAATCAGCTGACTTTCTTACCAAAGTTCAGATTTCTGATACTAGATTGTTTTGATAAAACTTTATCAAAATCATACACCTCTCTTAGATAGCTCACATGTGTGTCTAAACAATTTTAGAACTATGAAAAGGGATGCCGTAATCATAGTCTCAATTGTTTAGACCTTTGCCACTTCTCACAAGTCCATGTTAGTGTGCCGGTAAACCACACACGCTCCACTAACGACTTTGAGAATGCAAATATCACAATTGCTATCTAGCTAAAATCTACTTAGTGAAAGTGTTTCCTCACCATCATTTTCATGAATCGGAGAGAAACCTTATGACACTTAGATTTAATAGTGTATCTGTTCTTATCCATGTGAATTTGTCAAAACCATAATCACAAGACAAGGTTAGTGACAAATCCAAACTCATATTGATTAAACTTGTGCAATCTTAAATTCTTGCCATTTGGCAGCTCAGGTGCCTGCCATTGCTTCCAAGTAGTTGTGCAACCAATTGAGAACTCTCAGAACTCCTATGCAAAGCCAACTTGAATAGGCACAAAAATTTCAACACGATAGGTTATAAACCTCAAGTCGTGTGCTAGTGAAGGACTTTAGGTTTTATTCTTGATTAAGTCTTGAAACTTTCAAGAGCTTTAAGACTCCCACTGTCCTCTTGACATATAAGACTCCCTTGTCAAATATTCAAGAGATAGTGCAGATTCTTTATCAAGACTAACATTTTACACAATTGGCCTAAGTTGGTCTCTGTTTTATCCAAAACATCACAACTTACCAATTTCAAATGTACAAGAGTAGATAACCTTTTACTCTTACATTTTACTAGTGTTAACAAACCCTCTTTAAGATATGTCACTCAAGTTACAATCTTGGAGTATGACTCTAAGAATTGTTTTGGAACGAAGTATGACTCATCTTTTTGATTTAACCATTTCAACAATTCATGACTCCTCTTCTTAGTCATAAGAATGCACTAAGATGACTTTAGAGGACCAATTGTGATATGGTATCTTAATCATTAAGATGATCATAAACATGATACTAAAGTACTCTCCCATCTTTTCAGATTTGAGAAACTTTTATCTTTCTGCCATACTTTGATTCTTCTTATTCGTTCTGTCTCACATTGAAACTTCTCCAATGCTACAGGCTTATACTTAAACTTATAAGTATAACCATATTTACTGAACTTAAGTAAATCATGACGAATAGTCTTCTTGATCTTTTGTGGTGGACTTGACCAGTGCACAAGAATGTGTACTCGATCCCTTAGTCCTTTCCTTATTCACATAAGGAATTAGTCTTAATTTTCCAAGCTGAAAGTTCTCATTCATCATACTATACAACTTGCATGATTCCAAGTTTCGGTCCAATTGAACCTTGGGTGATGAGAATCTTTCCTTATTTGGTAATATTAGACACTACCACAACCGAAAGAATCAAATCCATTTTTCCAATATTGCTATCAATGGAATCTTATAAGCAACAACTTTTCACAAATGCCATTGTAAGGATACTTAAAATAAATAAAATCAAAACCTTTTTCTTTTATTTTAAAACTTTGCGGAAAAACTTATCCTTACAATCCATATGAAAACCTTGTTGTTATCTATTCCTAAGCAATATAAATATCATAACTCTTAAGTAATAGCCCAAAATTCTGATCACCGAACCATGCGATTGAAATCCATCTTCGCGATCAGAATCAGCATGTACTTAATAGAGTTAGACAATGGACTTTACCTGAAGTAGAGCCAAACTTATTGACTTTAACATCCTTAGGTAAATTTGGCAGCTTCGTAACCAATGCCCCTTCCTTTGGCAATAGTTACCTATGGACCCTTGATAATGGGACTATCTCAGACTTCGCCTCTCTCTTTACCATTGGGTCAACCGAGTTGACTATGGCCGATCCCTTTCCATTGGGAAGAGAGAGCTTTACTGGATATCCAATGTCATCATTGTCAATGTCCATAGCGTTTTAGGAAGTTGATCTTAGCAAATAGATAAGATCATTAAGGGTCTTGTCTTAGTCTGTGTCATAGGATTCCCAAAAGAACTCACTATGTGACTTAGAAAGTAGTTGAGCCACCAACTTTCTCAAGACTTTGACACCCAACTCTCACGGCTTGTCAATATGTGACTACATCTCCAAGATATGATCACACCTAGACCTTGCCTTGCCAATAGGGCTTGAGTGACCTTAAACTTTTTAGGAACTTGTGGGTTAGGGAGAATAATTGGAGGAGGTGAAAGAAGTATGATATCCATGGGACATCATCTTCATTTAGGAAAGCTTGTTTCAAGAGATTTGGGAAGATCATAAATGTCTAGACCAGACATCTTTTTGGGAGATATTCAAGATAGTTGATTTAAAGTCCTTAATATGACATCCAATATGAAATATTAAGGCTAGGACCCAACAAACTATTTTATAACTTAGAAGAGGGATGCCGTAATCCAAGCTATAAAATATTTGAAGGTAGGTGAATGACGATTCACCAATTTCCACCATGAAAAACGAAATAATTTATTAGGTTTTAATTGGATTTGAAAGTCCTAGATCTTTGAGATTCATTGAACTGTTTAAAGGCATGTTTCAATCTCGAGTGTGCCCTTCAGGTTTTGTGACTGGGATGCCGAGGATCACAAAACAAGGTGTGAATAACCATGCAAATATACTTGGTACCCTTAATATTTACCCCTTAATCAGTGTGCCGGTTAACCACACACGCTCCACCGATACTATGATAAATATTAAGTTACCCTTTGCCTACCTTGTTAAGTCCAAGTTAGTGTGCCGGTTAACCACACACGCTCCACTAACGACTTAAGCAAAGTGCAAAGTGTAATTTCATGGGTTAGCACCAAATTCACATTTTCCTAAGTAACTAAGATTGGGTATTAATAAGAGTTTAGTTACTTAGTATTTATCATTAATACTTTTAATGAAAGGAGAATTATAGTCCTTGTCCTACCCGTTCGGCTAACGACCGTCCACCAGTCAAGGAAGCGGTGGGTGAGAGTGGACACCCATTAAACTGCCATTTTATAGGCAGTAACCTTATACCCCCCTTATAGACCGGCTTCGTGAATGAGGCCTACTAACGGTAAGACTGACTTTACTCTTATACATATATATAAATATTATTAACTTATAATATTATAAAGTATAAGGGTTGAATTTTAACTTTTAAAATTCTAAGGGCTAACTTGGAATTAAAGTATTCATAAGTGAAAACTTTTCAAATTCCAAAACTTGAGGGCAAGTTTTGAAACTATTCAAAACTAATTAATTCCATAACTTATGAGTTTAAAGTAGTTTTAATTAAAAAAAAACTCTTCAAGTTCCATAACTTGAGGACAAGTTATGGAAGACTTTAAACTAATTAATAAAAAAAATAACTTTTTTTTATTGTAACTTATGGAACTAATTAAGGTTACACTTTTTTTTAATTTAATGAAGAGACTCTTAAACCTCCATAACTTGAGGACAAGTTATGGAGTCATAAAACCATTTAATTAGAACTAGACTCTTCATTTTGTAACCTTTGCCAACTTTTATGAGTTTTATGATTCTTAAATGTGACTTTTCATATAACTTGAGGACAAGTTACAAAAACACACTTTGGAATCAACTCTTAGATTAAAATGGATTGAAAACAACTATTTCACACAACTTTTCTATTAATCTAAGAACCTCATAAGAACAAGATAATTCAAATCATCAATCTTCAAGAAATTAGCATGAACATACAAACTAATACAAATCTTGAAATTATGACAATTATCTTAGAAATTGGATTAGCATGAACATTACCACTGTTGGGTTATGAGCATTCTAACACTCCTAGTCTCTGATACCACTGTTGGGTTATGAGCATTCTAACACTCCTAAGTGTACATGCAACCCTAAATACCTTGGATCTATGTTTTCTCTATTATACATACAATTATGAACATCCAAGGTATTATCCTAATCTAGCATACAAAATAATAAATATAACAAGATAGAATACATACCTCTTTGATGTAGAATGTCTTCATGAAGCTTGAGTGCCTAGTGCCCCAAGTGTGACACCTCAAATGGTTCACACAACACCAAATACACTTGGAATAACTTGAGAGAAACTTGAACACTCCTTGAAATCGTCTAGCCCTCACACTCACACATTAGTGCACGATTTCTTGAGCCATGGGATTCTTTTATATGGTGGCTATTAGGGTTACACCATGTAACTCATAACTTTACCCATTCCTTATGCTCCATGGATTTTAACCTCCATGGGTCACCCCATGGACTTAGTCCAACATAAGGAATCTTGGATCACAAGCCCACATATATAAGAATGAATGATTTACACAATCAACCCATATATTTAATTAGTCTCCTTTTGATCACTTAATTAATTCCAAATTAATTCTTGATCAATACTAATTAAATAACCTTATTAATATATTAGAACTTATAATATATTAACCAACCTTAAGTGTTATTTCTCTCATTATAGTCTATCCAAATGCATGATGCCATGCAACCCAAATGGACCATGTCGGGTCGGGTCAAGTCTTACCAATTATAGTTATGGACTTAGACATTAATCCAACAAACCCTGGGTCGTAAACCCCGTTTACAACCGTAAACCCATGTCCGACCGTAAACCCAACAGGTATAAAGGTTTTTCCCGGAGAGATTCTTCATTTCTCATCATTTTCATCCAAAAACTCTCTCAAATTGCTCCCAAGAACCTCCCGAGAACATTCATATCTTCAAGATCAAACCTTCAAATCTTCAAGTTTTTCCTCAAGAACACCAAGAACATCTTCAAATCTTCAAGTAGCCGCAAACCGTTTGCAGCCGCAAACCGTTTGCAATCGCAAACCCTGTTCACGGCCGCAAACAACCTTAAGCCGTGAACCTTGGCCGTAAACCCTCTTTTTCCACTTCAAACGAGTCTCGGTAACATTCCTAACCCAAAAGCAAGTGTTTTCTAACACTTTAATTAATGGTTTCGCTAATTAAAATGCAATTATGTGTTTAATTATCATTAGCATTCCGTTAATTCCGCGTATAACAACTCGAGGGTCATTTTTCCAGTATCGCGGTCCGGCACATACACACAACCAACTGTGAGTTCATAACCCTATACTTTTACTATTTTTAACGTTTTCAAGGGGGGGGGGGATACAAGAAAAACACGGAGAACTTTGTGTTCTTATATAAAGGATTTCAACAGAATTAAAACTTATGCCATTGATACAACCAAGAGATCACTACATTTTAAAAAATATTTAGATATTTTATCCTTTTTTGTAACATGCTGAGCACAAGGGAAGTTTTCAACATACAAACATAATTGCAAAGTTTTCAGTACAATACATGAATCGAATACATAACATACATGCAAACTATAATAGGTATAGTTTGGGATTCAATACACGGTTTCATCAATTCCAGAGTTTATACATTAACAAACATATAAACTGTGATAGATATAGTTTATGGCATACAACACTATATTCAGAAAACAAGAGTACTATACTAAATAATTATTTAGTTATAATTATTTTTACTCTACAAGTATACATACCGTTTCAAGTACAAGGGAACACTACAACACTACACGTAAACTAGTTAATACAAGGTTGTGAGGCATTACTTCAATTGTACCCTTCAGGGTGCGGAACTAAATCCTACCACAATATAACCAGAGTCTCCCGGAGGGAGAGCGTGAGATTTGTGAATAGATCTATTCGGGACTGACAATCCCACACCTAAACTGCTAGCTACAGTTAGGCAGGCATGCCTGGGGTGACAAATGTCATAACATCCGATGCCTGAAGAACGTCGTAGAGGTCACTAGGTCATATCAAGCATGGTTATACCTAACTCACAACAATATATACTAACCATTTGTTTACGAGATTTCAATTCTTCAAATAGTTTTATTTTCATTAATAGAACTACCTTACACTACAACTAGAGGATTCCAGGGAATACAAATACATGGTTTTATTTTAAGTAATAAAACTACTATACGTACTGGTGGTAGCCAGGGTTTTCATACAAAAGTTTTCATACAGAACGTACTATACAATACAACTGGTGGTAACCAGGCATACAGACTAACATTTTCATATACTATTACAGAATACAGTAACGAACGTACATTTTGGTCTTAGGGTTTAAGACTACTTTTCATTTCTAAAGAAAATATTGGATTTTCTTGAGAACATGCAAACATTTTACAAATTCACAGACATGTTTTCATTACAAAAACATACTTATGAACTCACCAGCTTTAATGCTGATACTCTTTCAAAACCGCTTGTATTCTCAGGGAACCAGTAGACAGGTACACTCGCTGACGTTTGAGAAGACGGAGCATATAGAGACGCGTCTTTTATACTCTTTTTACACTTTTGCTGTTATACAAACTATGTATCGAATAGATGTAAATACCTTATATATTTTCAATGTAATGGTTGTGTTTACTTTGGTTACTATGATGCAATTGTTGTGATACTATACATGACGTCCTCCGCCCCCGAACGTTTCCGCCGTTCCGGTTTGGGGGTGTGACATACCACATACCATATATACCATACATATAACAGGCCCCGCCCAATGAGTATAACGGGCCCCGCCCAAACTCATATACTGGGCCCCGCCCACTAAGTATAATGGGCCCAGTCCAAACTCATATAACGGGCCCCGCCGAACATACAAATCATACAAGCATAACATGATAATACTATACAGAATAATCATTAGGCCCCGCCTAGTAAGCATACAAGCACATACACATGCAAGAGTCACGCATACATCTAGCCTCCTAACATAACAAACCATGGGCCGACATTGGTACCTTTGACCCGCTAAACATTGTGAGGAAACTCACATCGCACTGCTGAATCTCACAGAAAAGTCTTTGGCTGCTGAACGCTAAAATCTCTGCGCTATCAATCACAAAATAATATGAAATTAATAATTGGCCTGCAACCCAAAGTTAGGGTTCAAGTCCTATTGTTCAACACTCAGGGTAAAAGTCTATTTTACCCTTTCCTCACTTAGCCTAAAATCCGAGGCCTACCAATAGCATCAAAAGCCCATTATGGCCCAACTTCCTAATTGGCCCAAAACCCATCTTGGGCCTAATCCATGGAGGCCCAAATTCTTACAAGATACCCAAAGGTCCAAATGGACCTAAGCACCAAAAAGGTCCACATATAGAAAACTAGGCCCCAACAAGGCCCAAAAGTCCAAAAACCATATCTTACGTCGTGACCAGCCTTGGTCACGTCGTGAGAGCTCACTCAATCAGATCCCAACTTATCACGACTCAACATAGTCAACTCAGCCAAGGAAAAGTCAACGGTGCTGCCCTTACGTTGTGAGAAGACTTCTCTCACGTCGTGAGCCCCAAGAAGATGACCAGAAATGGGACTAACGCTTCTCACGTCGTGAGACCTTGTGTCATCACGTCGTGAGAACAGTCTGATGCTAAAAATCCAACTTTTAATTCCTTAATCCATTAAGCCTTGTGTCATCACGTTAAGCCTTGTGTCATCACGTCATCACTTTTAATTCCTTAATCCATTAAGCCTTGTGTCATCACGTCATCACTTTTAATTCCTTTCAAAAGCTAACAAGGGCTCCAAAGTCCAGTAAAAACGATTACTTGATAGACATGCATGCCCAAGTGTGTTCTAAACCCATATAAGGTCAAAATGATAAGAAATGGCCCTAAACTCAACCAAGATTCATAAATTACAACCACACTCTAGATCCATAAGACTAAATCATAGAGAATGACTCATTGATCGATAAAGTTGCCAATTTTATGTATCCCAAGCATGCAATCCAACATAAACATGCAAAAAGGAGCTTAGAACTTAGATCTAGCAATTTGAACTCATAAAGATTGGATCTTGAATACTTACAATGGTCCAAAATATGCACAAGATGATGACGATGAAGCCTCCTTGCTGAACCAACACTCTAGAACCTCTTCTTCTTCTTCTTCTTCTTCTAGCCACCAAAACACTAAAATGGATCCAAAATCACCAAGATGGATTAGGATTAGGGTTTTCTGAGTTAGGGGATGGTGGAGGATGAGAAATGAACCCTAAAACCGAGATAAGGGGGCTTTAATATGTGGGAAACCCTAAAACTTCGTGGTCTTAGGCTGCAACGCTCCTCACGTCGTGAGCTCAGTCCCGGATGGAATCTTCATGTGGCCCTCCTCACGTCGTGAGCCTCCATGCCTCACGTCGTGAGGAGCCTTTTTTCACAAAATCCAATCTTTTGACCCTACGAAGCCCTAATTCAATTCATCATGGACATAGATGTTACATGTTTTTAACTCTTGAAGTTGTTGGGCAAGGCATCCTCGTAATGATCATCAATGGTAACAAGTTTATGTGCAATCATATTTGTTGAATTAAGCCAAATTCCTAAATAATATCACTGAAAACAGCTTCGACAACCACTGAAAGAAAAAATCATGATGATATAAGTTCTTTATGCTACATATAGGGTAAATGATATCTGGGGAATTTCATCGAACACTTGGTGTTCGTCTAAACACCATGGACAGACAAAGGTAAATTGCAGAAATCAAACATATAAATCACAAAAATAGAGTATAGGAGTTGATAATTCATTGAAATATGAAGAACAAAAACAGAAACAATAGAGATACACAATGGAATAACATAATAAATCGAGATGTAAAAAAAGATGAACATAAGTCGATTTAGGGATGGAAGTTACCATGATGAATGCCTGAACATCTTTACTCCTCTCTCCATCTCTTCTCGCTAAGCTGCTAGAGAGACTTGGCAGGCGACCCCCTTGGCGCAAGCTTGGGTGCGGTGTTTAGCGCCCTTTGCGACCGATGGTGACCTTCCTAGCGAGGCCCACTCCTTTGAGCCTCAGATACAAAGAAAAAACAAAAAGACAACACACATTTTACAATGTTTCCGGTTTTTAATGTCATATAGTTTCCAAGATTTGACTGTCGGAAATAGGGTATTATTTTAGTAGAAAAGAGGTGACTAAAAATAAGGTGTTTAAATAAGGTGTTTATGGGGTGTTTATTTAGTAGCACCCTTTCATAAAAAGCAATTGCTCATGTTGAGAAGTAAATTCGATTCCCTAAATTATACAAATACAAAAAAGTCCATAATTAAAATGTTATTTTGTAAGGTCAAACAGTAACCAGTTTAGATGTTCCACCTATCAAATCAAAGTTACTTGTTTAATCTTTACTCTTTTAAACCCTAGGAAATTAGTCACTTCTTCTCAAAAACCTCATGCACAACCTAAAAAAATTGTACATTCTGCTAGAAACCGAGCCTCAATTTTTTTCCATTCGACTCAAAGTCGAGCTTTACAAATCACTGAAAGCTTCATAGAACATCAAAACTTTATCTATTAATCTCAAATTAGGCATATCAACAAATATGTTAGCCCCTCTGTGATCTTTTATGTCTTTATTTGTATATGGTAACAATTGCACTTTAAGATGTTTTCTTCCTGTTTATTATGATTTTCATTTACAAGAACTATGCTTATCACTCAAGAAGTAAAAGTAAATTCTAATGTCTTAATCAACATAAACTAATATATAAGTAATTTGACCACGAATTCACAATCATAGGTAATTAAGATCCCGATCGTTACCAATTTTGGATTAAACAAACATTTAACATACTTTACAGGTTACACAATACCCAAAACAATGAATCAGTGATAAGGTCAATAAGTTTTGTCATGCAGACTAGTATAAGGCTGAACAAATCAGATTTGTAAGAATGCGTTTTGGTTGAAAGAAGATCATGAAGTCAACTAGTGTAATCATATGGAAACTTTTTTTTAGTAATAGTGAATTATTATATTGCAATTAGGCTAGGTAAGCTAACACCATAGATAAGATAGTTATACATACACTTAGGGGCCTATGGGTTGTTTGGTAGTATCTGAATTTTTAAGAGGTTTAAATTTCTATGAGGGTATGAATTTTTAAGATCTAGATTTTCAAATTTTGTTTGGTTGGAATTTCTGAATTGTAGTGTTGAATTATAAAAACGACGATTTTACCCTTATGTGTTATTTTTTGCTGAATCCAACGTTTTTTTTATTATAAAATACCGAATCAACTTCTTGATTAATTATAAAAAAATATAAATGCCATATAAAGTCCATATTAAACATAAATCAAAATTCAATACAAATCCAAATAAAAAATAACATGATAGTTTATTTTATCTCATTCTTTTTTATAGTTTATTTTAACATTTTTAACCCTTTTTATTATTATTGCATTGCATATTCTATCTCATTCTTTATTTTGGATCGTATCGGGTACTTTCTATTTTGCATGAGGTGTTTTGCAGGCTTTTAGATTCTTGTTGCGGTTACGAATTAGCATGTTGTTGGGCTTGCGAAGAGTTATTGGGCTTTACAGATCCATCAAGGCATAATTGGGCTTGGCATGTTGAAAACTTGGATGAAGTGAGCTTAAGAAGATGGGTCATAGACTCTTGAAAATGGACTTGGACTATCCACATTGAAGTTTGAAGATGATTAGTCCATTTTGAATCATGTGAGGTGTGGAGGGGACCAAAGGAATCTTGATTAGTAGAGAAAAAGAGCGAATAGTGTTTCAGCACCATTTGCGAGGTTGGGGTCTCACCCGTGCAAATGCACAATTAGAGGCATTTTTGTCATTTGGCTCATTATTTACCTTTGGGAGGGGGGGGGGGGTTAGGTTTGGCAGCCACACTTCGATCTTTCCATCATTAGAGCACCTTGGAGGCATTTATGGAGATCTAGAGCTACATTCTTCCCATCCTTCTAGTAATTCCTAGTTTCTTGATGCGTGTGATTGTTCTTTTGTTGCCATGAGTGGCTAAGCTCTTTATTTCGGATGACTTGGGTTAAAACCCTTGGATATTTGTGAGTTTTGAAGGATTCATGTTTTGGTTATCATTTATCTCATGTTTATGATTCTAGTTCATAATTCTTATGCTCGTTAATACTTTGATCATGAGCTTGGTACTTTATGAGCAATTGTTAGTCTTGTTCTTTGGTTTAACATTAGATCATTGAATTTTCTTAGTACAAGGGCTTCATGATGGTAGAAATCATCTCTAGCTTATGGATCATGACTCCTTTATGGATGTTTAAGCATTGATATCCTCTAGGAATTGGGAATTCCTTCATTCTTAAGGCTAATCAATTCTCTTGAGTTTAATTGCTTCAATTGGGTTCTTGATTATGATTAAGAAGGTGTGTTGTGGGCTTCCCCAACCTCCATACTACCTTTGAATTTTTTTGGCATATCATGCTTCATGATTGCTTTAACCAATTTGGGTTGAATGATAAGCTTACTTATTGAATCCTAATGATAGACAAACAAATATCCATTGTGTTGAATTGCCTTGGTTGACCAATTTACTCCAATATTTGAGAATCTCACCATCTTGCTTAATTGCAAGCTTTTTAGTTATTCAAGTCTTTTAGTTTTCAAACAATCACAGCCCCCTCCTTTAATTTAACTGTAGTTAGTTTTATTTCACTTGTTCAATTGGATTGCATTGGTGATTGAATACAACCATTTTCCCGATGATCGATCCCCTTTTTACTAATATATTACATTTTATTTACAAGAAAATGGTGTAATTTGCATGGTGGAATTGACATCCCACCATAACACTATCTTTTCTTGATTATACCCAAACCAACTACTTAAAATAATACAAGAAAATCAAGATTTCACATCATAAATGAAAATCATATTTATTAATTGTTGTGCCCAAAACAATCAAAAGCTCAAATTTAAGAGCTCTACTAATAGACACCAGGTTTTCAAGATATGGCAATGTACTTTAATTTAGTGAATCCATAACATGCTAATATTTCATATTCCATCAAGCAAAACAACAAAGAATATGATTTGATTATCGAAAATTTTAAAAATTAATTAACAATAACAACAACTATAAATAACATTAAACCACATATTATATTTAATTTTATTCATGAGTAACTCGCGGGTAGAAGTCATTCAAACGATTGAGATTATATAGTTATAATAAATGTATATATTATCATATAATTCAAAATAATCAATATATTATATCAATTTAGCATACGAATCATTATATCAAATTTAACAATGCTATTGTTATATTAAAAAAACATATATTTATAAAGATTTCAACTATATAGGTGTTTCTGCGCAACGCGCGGACATTCGTCTAGTATACTTATAAAGGAAGCATTATTTCTTTCACCACATTCATTTGAAACTTCTATGACTTTTCAATTTCTTTGTAATAATGATTATAAGTTGGTTAATAAGGTTAAATAAATATCTAACCTAAAGTGTAATCATATATAAACTAAATTTCAATATTAAAATAATATCTTTACTTTTTACTTATAAAGTTATGTCTTTAACTTTTAACATATTATACTTAATTTATTAGTTTTAAAATGTTGTTGTATGTAAATCATTATCATTTTAAAGCTACAGTTTTTCAACAGTTTGAATAAAATACTTAAATTGTTAATTTAAATATAACATTACAAGACCAACTTAAATATAAATTTTAGTTCAATCTAAACAACCCAAAAAATATTTTGTAAATAGTTAAAAATGATAAATTATAGTGTCTTTCTATTAATGATTATAAGTTGGTTAATAAGGTTAAATAAATATCAAACCTAAAGTGTAATCGTAAATAAATTAAATTTCAGTATTAAAATAATATCTTTATTTCTACTTATAAAGGTATGTCTTTAACTTTTAACACATTATATTTAATTTATTAGATTTAATATGTTGTTGTATGTAAATCATTATCATTTTAAAGCTACAACTTTTGAACAGTTTGGATAAAATACTTAAATTGTTAATTTAAATATAACATTAAATGGTCAACTTAAATATAAATTTCAGTTTCACTTAAAAAAACCAAAATAATATTTTATGAATAGTTAAAAGTGATAAAGTGTAGTGCTAAATGCAAAAACTAAATTGTAATCTCAATTTAACTAAAATATTTGCTAAAGATATTTTTATAATCATTAAAAATTTTCAAATAAGTAGCTTAAAATAACTTACAATAACAATAGTTAAAAATAACTATATATAAATGATTATATTGTTACCTTTAAAAACAAAAAAAACAATGTTTAATGTTTTAAATAATTACAATGATAGAAATTAATACGTTAAGCTAATAAATTTTAAAAAATTAATTAACAATAACAACAACTATATAACATTAAACCATATATTATTTTTTATTTTCATTAATTAGTAACTCGCGGGTAGAGTTTATTCAAACGATTGAGATTATGCAGTTTTAATAGATGCATATATTTTCATGTAATTCAAAATAATTAATATATTATACCAACTTAGTATACAGATTATTATATCAAATTTAACAACAACGTTATTGTTATATTTAAGAAAAACATATTTTTGTAAAGTTTTCAACTATATAGGTGTTTCCGCACAACGCGCAGATATTCGCCTAGTGTTTAATAAAATAGATAAAATTACAATTAAGTCCATATGATTTATAAAAATCAGATGGTTGAGTACAACTATGAACACCTTCGTACGATTGTCGATCTCGTTTCAATTTTTGCATGGTTGGTCTTTGTAGTTCCATTTTATTTCATAATTGGTCTAAAAATACAATTTGACTTATAATTTGTTTTTTATTATTAATTATTTTCATTTTCAGAATTAAATTAATATTTTAAAGCATAGAATTGCATCACTGGCACCACCATCATCTGACTCCTCCACAATGCACTATTATAAATATCTCTACCTTAGAAAACCAATCAACGTCATAGATCTCCTCTGCCGCCTTCATCTCACTAAATTATCCGTCTTAAAGCTTCTTTAACCACAAACACAAAATAATGATTGTTTAACACCAAAATGGTGATTGCATTCCAACCAACCTTTAAAATGGTGGTTTGTAGACGCCTTACATCTTTTATCTTGATATTTGATATTAAAAATAGCCAACACAAAAATAGTGTGATACTTGAAGGTTGATTAGAGTGAAAATAACCTCTAAAATGATATTTTAGAGGTCCATTAGAGTTGGCCTTAGAAAACCTTACACCTATCATGGTGATTGTTGAGACCATTAAATAAATAAATAAATAAATAAAAACTAAAAACATGATACAAAAATTAATTTGTAGTAGTGGTATATTCAATTCTATACTTATAGATTATACAAAACAAAATATAAAATGATACATGGTTTTTCAATAATGCTCAAATATGATTAAAACTAATTTAAAATAAATGACTAAAAGGGAAAAATAAAATCTATGAAATAGAGAGTTCCAATATCGGATTTAAATTGCAGGTTCAATTAGTTCACAAATCATTATAATATATCGGTGCAATAAGTTTGATGAATTTTAATTTGGCTATAATTATTTGAAAGCTCGCATAACCTAGATTCTTTATAAATTGTATGTAAATTATTCTTTATAAATTGTATGTAAATTAAGGAAGCTCTCAAGAATCATTCTTAATCAAATTCATATACCAAATAAGCATTTAGTCCATATAATTTAACTGGCATTACGATGTAAAAATTATCAACTTCAAAGGAAGTTTAAACACTTGAAATTTGGATAACACAAGCTTATTACCTAATATAAAACCTAATCGTTCCTCCAAAATCATTTCACTTCTTTTCTCAAGAGAACAAAGGACAACACCTATTCAAACATTTGAAATCAAAAGTTTGACTAGAAACATAAGAACAAATGAGCAATTTGAATGAAGCTTGTATTCATGAAATATAAATCAAAAACCATATAAAATTACTTATAATCTACCATTGTTCTATTGTTTCACCTAATATTGAAAATAAAAATTAACTACTTATAATAATAATAATATAAAAATAATAGAAAGTTATACCCGACTGCAAAATAAAGATAGTATATCATTTTAAAAATTGTTCTCTTTTTGTTCCAAAAACTTTATCCCAAGTACAAAAAAATAATAGATTTTTTTTCCGCTGTCATCCTCTTTTGTCTTTTCTTTCTACTCGGTTGTATGGGCGATGCCCTTCTTTTTCTTTTCTGCGTTTTTCAGCATCCAAAAAGTCCCAAAGAGGGTTGATGCTTCATGAATTTGGGCTGCTAGACAATTAACTTATCCAAAAACTCCCAAAGTGGGTTGATGCTTCACAATTTGGGCTGCTAACCAATTAACAAATGGGCTGCCACAATAAACTAATTGGGCCGCTATATTGGGCTGCTAGATAGCCTTCTCTGCTGGTATTAGAAGGCCAAGAACTGCATCAAAACTCGTCCAAATCCACTCTTCTCAGGTCAGATGAAATATCAATGAGTTAGTAAGACACTCATAAAGTTTAAGGTCAATGGTACAATGTTTACCCCTTCATTTGATTAGTTGAAGACGATCTTGCAATGCTTACCAAAAATTCGAAAATTTCTTTATATTGCTTAGTTTTTTCTTCTCGATTATAAATCTTGATACAAAATTTCAATCATAGTCATAAGGCTTTCAACGTTGCTTTAATGATGCTCAAAAATACCATCTTGTTTGTACATATTTATACAAATTTAACTTAAATGAGTAAAAATATCCAAAACAATAAATTTAACGATTAAATGCAAATGAATATTAAAAAAAATACTAAAACTAATATCAAATGCATGATAAAATCAATACAAAAGTTCAAGTTATCAAATCTCCACCGCCGTAGAACTCTCTGCATGACAAAACCCACAACCGTTATCGATCCCCCTTACCACATAATTCTCTGTCTAAAAAAAAACTCACCACTGTCACCAATCTCATTGCCATAGTTCTCTCTGACTTAGAAAATCCACCACCACCTTCATCTACCCGAGCCATTTCCACCGTGCTAAACCACCACCTAGATCTTGAATTTCAATTTTGTTTTTTTGGTTTTGATTCAATTTCAAATATTTGGTTTTTGGTTTTGATTTAAGTTAAGTTTTATGATTTTTATGATGTTTATCGAGCTCAAATTCAAATCCAAGTTAATTTCCAGTTATAAATCAATTTCAAGTTTTTGATTTGTTGTGCTAGATTGCAGTGGTGGGACAGTTTCGTGAATGATGATGAAAATGAGGAGTGGAGGTGGGGTGGGGTGGGATGGGGATGGTGGGGCCTTCTATTGAATATTAATTGTAAATATGAAAAAGGTAAATAATATTAAAATGGTAAAAAAAAAGCATTTTTACATGGACAAAAGACCAACCACGCAAGAAAACGAAATCATTAGGACGAAGCACATAGACTTTTTGAGAGCTGTCGTCTACCAACTATTTCTGGTAAACCACATGGACTAATCATGTAACTTTTTCAACGAATTATAACTCCCACAACCCATACCTACCCCGTATCCCTTCCCCATTGCTTTCACTAGTCACCCCTCGATCCTTTCTTCTATATTCAGAAATTGTTGTCGCTACTATACCCTGCTTCTCTCTACTTCTCCAACGAACAACCATGTCACCACCATTTCTTTACTTTACCATTCTCTAACTCATCGAAAAATTGATCCTACGACAACCCCTTACGATCACCGCTGAAATTCCTAGCATATATACTAGACGTCACCATGGTACCCTTCAAACTTTCACCATCTCTTGTGGAATCGTAAGGCTCAATAATGAAGGCTCCTCACATGGTCTAAGCTTTCAAATTCAGGTCATTCTGAGATGCATCTTTCGACTCTACTCTATTATATCCCACGTTTCCCAACCTACTTGATAATGGGCTTACTGGGCATCTACACCGTAACATCCCGATGATAAGGTACTTCTAATTTTGACCCTATAATTGAATTATATTGCATTTTGGTCCCTAAGTATAAGAGTGAGTGCAATGAAAGCCCTAGTGGCATTTTCGTAATTTGGGAGATTGGGGAGTACGCCATGCATACGTGTGTACGCTGAGCGTACTAGGGCGCGCCCTAGTACGCAGGGCGTACAACCCTAATTTTTAGGGTTTGGCTCATATTTAAACCCCATTATAGCCTCATTTCCCCTCATTTCATCAGCCTCCATCCTCTTGATACGTTTTTGCAACCCTAATCCCTCTTGTGAAGCATTTCTAAGCTTGAGTGTGTGTGTTTTGTGCTTTTGAAGAAGAATGAAGGAAAGAGAGACCACATTGGATGAGTGAAGCTCTTTAGATCCAGGATCACACCACCTTTTGGCACCATTTTGAGGTATAAAGTTCTAAACTTGGTGAAGTTTCATTTAGATCTTGTCTTGGAATGATTTTTTGGTCCTTTTTGTCCCAAATGTGGAGATTCATGAACATAGCATGTTCTTGACCCATTAACCTGTCCTTTCAGACCTTTGGAAGGGTCCCGAGTCATAAAAATGGGTTCCAAATGGTTGGTTTTGCTCCATGCATCACTTAGAAGGTCTTAGTGGATTAAGAAGTTGAGTTAAGCACTTAATGGACATGCAAAGTCATAAAGTTGGAAACTTTATGACTCTTGAGGGTATTTTAGCCATGGATCTGAAAGATGGACGCGAGTGCTTAAGCCATTAAGCACTTATTGAGATTTTAGGCTTCTGGGAGTACGCCCCGCGTACCTGGAGTATGCATCGCGTACGAGGTCAACCACCCCGATGGTGGTCAACACTCGAGTACACCCTTTGAAGTACGCCCCGTGTACTCACTCTGGGTTGACTCGGTTGAGTCGACTCGGCTGGGTTGAGTCAGTTGATTTGACCAGTTTGACTTTGACTTTTATCAAGTTTGACCAAGTTTGACTTAAGGGTATTTTGGGTATTTTTGGATTTTGATTAAGATTGGTCATTTGGTTGGATAGGTGACGGTTATACCTGAGATTCAAAGTCGAGACCTCATCAACTTTTGTCCAGTTTGTGAGGTGAGTTTTCCTCACTATACTTACGGGTCTGTTGGGTATAAGTGTTGCGTCATTGTGATTATTTATTTAGTCCATTTTGTAACCGGGCTGGGCCTGTCCACCCGTGATTTATTATTAGGTTTATAGTATTTAAGGTGCATGCATACACCGTATTTTGTATCTTTAGAAATAGTCTTGTAACCCTGCAGGCCTCTACAGTAGCAATTCTTCATCGAGTTCTTCTGAGGCTGTGGATCATAATCATTCAACAAAATATGATCTATTTTCCGTGTTCATATTCTTTACTTGTTTGAATCTATTTGATCTAATTAGGATTCAATCCTAACAATTGGTATCAGAGCAGGAGACTGTAATCTATACGCATCTCTTCTGTTGAAAGAAGCTTTTAGGGTTTCCGCTATTTTTGGATCTTGTTTCAACCGTCATCATCGTTTGTTCAACTTTTGACGCTGGTCTTGGTCTTAATACTACCCTAATCTTGTTTACACATTTGGTTCATACATGTTTTGTTTGATATACAAACATGCATTTAGAAGATTCTCACGTTAACTCGATAAATCTCTCAAGCGGCATTGGATCCATAACTAGGATTCCTATCTTATTCCCTAGTGAATATGAAGTGTGGGCGTTGCAATTTGAATACTACGTCCTTGGCCTAGAAGACAATGGCTATCTGATCTGGGATACCATCATAGTTGGGACGTTTGTTCATACTGGAACTAGGAGAGTAATTAAAACTCAGGCTGACTATAACAAGCTTCTTCTTGAAAAGAAGGATGTTCCACAAGATGAGAAGGAAAAGTTAATTAGCAACGTCAAGGCAATGAGGATTATTAGGTTTGCCCTACCACCAGACACCTTTCGTTTGGTTAGTTCTTATGATATAATAAAAGGTATCTGAGATAGGCTTAAGGAACTGTACTCTACTGACGTTGATCTGGAGCATTCGACTCAAACTTTACTCCTGTCAAAGTTTGGAGCTTTTTTGCAAAAGCCTGAAGAAATTTTAGATTAGACCTTCAATCGCTATAATCATCTTCTCAGCAGGATGATGAAACATAAGATTGGACGTGAGCTTATTGAGCAAAAAGTCACGTTCATGAATGGTCTAAGGGCTGAATGGAAGGCTGTTGTTTCTACTATTAAAACACATGAGCAGTTCAAGAACTACACGTTAGCTAAGCTTGTTGGTATCCTAAGGTCACATGAAGATGAAGTGACAAAAGAAGGGAAAATTGTTTCAGGAGTAGGTTCGCTGGCACTTGTAGCTAAGGGTAAGAAGGCTGCAGAAGTTGATGATTCAGAGTTTGAGCTCTCCGATTGTGAACTTTCTAAAGAAGAGTTCGCAATGATGGTGTCCAACCCAAGGAGGTTCGCAAAGAAGAACTTCAACAGGAACAAGAACTGAAACTGAAAGGGAAGCTACAGCTCTGAGAAGGTAAAAGAAGAGAATGCAAACAGTTCTCAGAAAGAAGAGGACAAGAAGGAGAAGAAGCTTGTGGGTGACTCTGGCTATGATTGTAACTACTGTCATGGCAAAAACCACTTAGCCAAGGAGTGCATGTTGCGAAGGTTGAACGAGAAGAAGGAAGGAGAAGACGATGAGACATACCATCTCCGAAAGCTTGAGGAGATAAAGAAGAAAAAGAATGCTGATAACTCTATGTTTGTGTTGATTGTGCAGGAAAACGATGTTGAGGATGAGTTTGGCAGGGTTGAAGTCTGGTCCACAGATTCCGAAGATGAGGAGGTTCGCAAGCCTACTCATGGAAGAAGTTTCGTAGCGAAGGAAGAAGATTCACAGTTTGGAGGTTGATGCTTGATGGTGATGAATGATGTGTCAGGACTGAGAGGATATGCTACCGACGGTGATTGTGTTTCTGACAGCTGCTTCGCTGCAAAAACTGTTCCAGAACAAATAAGCGAGTGCGAGCAAGTCATCAACAAGGTAAACTATATTCTCGAAACTCTAAATATACCCATATCTTGTTACGAAACTGAACTAAATGATTTAAGATACAGTTTTTCAAGTTTTAGTGACAATTTAAAAAGAACTCGTTTAACAACTCTAACTGAACCGATCAAATCAACAGGGTTTCGTCAAAGAGTGAGGAGAGACGCATGTGGATAGAGAAGATAGAGTTTGGTTTATCTAAGTCTAGGGATGAGTCGATTTATTTATAGAGGGATAATTTGAGTATTTTAAAACAGTGTAATATTTTTTGTTTGATTGCCAAAAGACTTTATTTCAATATCACTCAGTTGCATCTTAATTGTGGGATTGGAGAGAAAATTCACAAAATGGTTTACCCTTTCTCGAGTTCAAAGAGGACGAAATCGATGTTGACTGCTACAGGTGCGAATCCATCGTCTCTTCAGACGAAACCTCAGATTCATACAGAGTAGGAATGGACAAAAATGAACCATTCATAAAGTCCAAAGATCACAAAAACATGCTTAAAGAACTTTTAGATGAAAAAGACAAAGAACATATTAAAACCGAAACTGTTCAGAAATTTGACTCACTAAACTCCAAGTTAAATTCAGAAAACAAACTTGATGTTGAAAATGTTTCTGAATTCGACGATGAAAGTGTTATGAGTGAAATCTCTGTGGAGGATGAGGTTGACTGTTCTAAGTTTGTTCAAAACGAACCTGTCCCTGCGAAAGTCCTAATTTCTGAAGATTCAGTTGAGTTCGCACGTATTTATAAAAACAAACCTGAAGTTTTAAAAGCCAAAGCAACTGTTTTTCCTAAAGTCCAAACTGTTCCTAACCAAGTTTTTGCAACCAAAGGACTGGACAAAACCAAACAGCTGAATTAACGTCCATGGTCGATGATGACAACAAAGATGGATGTGATGAGTACTTCTAGTCTGCTCCAATCGACAATGCAGACGAAACCAAAGGTCTTTCTGAAATGACATCATGGAGAACAAAGAGCAGATACGTAGCAGAACCCCTAAACAAAGTCAATTTAAGCTACGAAAAGGGAAGTCTAAGTGGAACTAAGAACGTTCCAAGTGATACATTGTTAGTTCGGACCGAAACCCCTACCAGAAAGCCAAAACCCAGACCCAGTATTCACAAATCATCAGAGCAGTTCGCAACTCAAAAACGCCAAAGGAATGCTAGATATAACAAGAATCTTAAGTAAAGAAAGCAGTTCTGGCAGTTTAAGAATCCAAATTTCGTTCATAAAGAAAAAGTCAATCCAAATGCGAAAGTCTCTTCATCTGCGAAACCTAAAACCTTTCAACAAAATCATGCTACTAAGGTCTCGCATCAAAAAGTTTCTCAAAAACTTTTATTTCAAAATCATGTGAAACCTGTGCAGAAAACCAACTCGCACTTCTTTTCTAACAAGAATGTTTCGCATTCAGTCAAGGCTTCGCAAGACGTCAAAGGCAAAGGAAAGATAGTTTCGGAGCCTAAAGTTCCTCCGAAAAGATCTGAAGCTAATCTTAAGCGAGTTGAGAAAAATGTTGTTAAACAACAAATCCAGAATGAACAAAAGAAACCATCCACCATTGATGCGAACTTAAAAGATAATAGGATCATTGTTTTTAAAATCACAAAGAAAGATAAAACAACCTTAATAAAACGAACTTATCTGGCTGATCCTTATATTTCTTTTCCTGTGAAAACCTCACAAGGGCCCAAACAACTTTGGGTACCTAAATTTGCTTCACTTTCGCAGGTTATTCGTGACGAGCAGCTTGATTCAGAATGGTACATCGACAGTGGCTGCTCACGTCACATGACAGGTAGGAAGGAGGAACTACGGGAATACAGAGAACTGAAAGACGATGGAAGAGTGAAGTTCAGAAATAACTCACTTGGAGAGATTAAAGGATATGGGATGATCACTAACGGAGAAATTTCTATTCGCAAAGTGGCATATGTAGAGGGACTGCAACACAATCTTATAAGTGTTCTGCAGTTAGTTGTTGGCACGGGATTGAAAGTTTCGTTTGATGATGAAGGATCAGAAATCATTGAGAAAAAGACAAAGTCAGTGCTTCTAAAATCAAAATGCAAAGGTGAAATGTACCCACTGAACTTGAATCCTATCCGAGGGAAGCCTGCCATCTGCCTACTGACGAAAGCACCTTCAGATGCTAGTTGGCTATGGCATTGAAGACTTTCGCACCTCAACTTCAAAGATATCAACAAGCTTGTTCTTGATGATCACGTGCGATGGCTTCCTCTCTTAAAATATGACAAGGACCATCTCTGTGCTGCATGCGAAATGGGGAAGCAAAGAAGGAAGAGTAATCCAATTGTAGTGAATACGAAAGTCATTGAACCACTCGAACTTTTGCACATCGACCTTTGTGGTCCATCTGCGATTGAAAGTATTGGTGGTAATAAGTATATTATCGTTATTGTAAATGATTTTTATCGTTTCACTTGAGTGCATTTTATTAAGCAGAAATATGAAGCCACTCCAAAGTTAAAAGACTTCATAAAGAAGATTGAGTTACAATTGCGAAAGCTGGTTCGCAACATTCGCAACGGAAATGGGTTGGAATTCAAAAACCAAGTGTTTGGCGAATTTCTGACTGCGAAAGGAGTAAAACAGAACTTTTCTGCTCCTTATACTCCACAACAGAACGGGGTCGTTAAAAGGCAAAACTGCTCACTGTGTGAAGCTGTGAGAACCATGATTTATTTTACAAATCTGCCACTTTACTTTTGGGCCGATGCAATTGGAACTGCATGCTTCACCCAAAACTGTTCAACCTCAACAAGCAATTTTCTGTCAGTCCTTTTGAAATCATAAACAAACGAAAAACTAACGTAAAGTTTTTCCATGTGTTTGGTTCCAGGTGTTTCATCTTCAACTCTAAAGAACAAAGGAACAAATTCAATGTGAAAGCTGACGAAGGCCTCTTCTTGGGATACTCGCTGACCTCCAAGGCATATAGGGTTCTCAACAAAAGATCCAAGAAGATTGAAGAAACCTACTATGTCACACTCGATGATAATTATTTAAAGAGGTTTCAGAAAGCTGATAGTCAAACAAAGGAGATCTTTCCATAAGCGAATGCAACAACAATTCATCTCTCTACTCTCTACGATGAATTCGTGAATCTTTTCGATGAACCAAAAAATCAATTTCGTCCGATTCGAAGGCAGCTGACAACAAATTCGACGAATTATAGAGAATCATTGATGACGCTGCGAAAGATATGAACCAAGATCCACAAAGTGCGAATCTCCCTCAAGCTACGAACACAACAGTCCAGGGGAGAGTTCTTCTTCAACCACATCACTGACTGCACCTGTTCAGGGGGAGAACGAAACCCCTAAAACCCCTGATGTCAGTTTAGAACCACCTTTCCAGGGGAGAATCTGAATCCAGAAGATAACACTCATACATCATTCGAGGGGGAGAATGGAAATGCGAATGATGATTCAGACGTACAATCAGAATTTGATGAAGTGAATGTGGAATTGGATCCATCATATGATCCAAACTACCCTCCATTAGCTAAATGGACCAAAGATCATCCAAAAACTCAAGTCATTGGAGATTCGTCTTCAGGCGTTCTTACGAGAGCTCAACAAAAGGCGAAGCGAACTGCACTATTCTCTAAAGTGGAATTCTGCATGTTCAATTCGTTCATCTCCAAAATTAAACCTAAAAATGTTCAAATTGCTCTTGATCACTCTGATTGGGTGCAAGATATGCAGGAGGAGCTCAATGAGTTCGAACGAAACAAGGTCTGGAGACTTATTCCCACTCCAAAAGATGCATCTGTTGTTAGTCTTAAATGGGTATTTTGCAACAAGTTAGACAAAGAAGGTAACATCATACGAAACAAGGCACGACTAGTTGTCAAGGGGTATTGTCAAGAAGAAGGCATCGACTACGAAGAAACCTTCGCACCAGCTGCAAGGTTGGAATCTGTTCGTATCTTCTTGGCTTATGCAGCGCACAAGAACTTTGAAGTATACCAGATGGATGTCAAATGTGCATTTTTAAATGGGGAACTTGAAGAGACAGTGTATGTGGAACAACCACTTGGTTTATTAACGAAAAATATCCCAACCACTACTATATTCTGGACAAAGCGGTCTATGGTCTGAATCAAGCTCCAAAAGCCTGGTACAAAACTCTTACTCGTTTTTTAAAACATGCTAAGTTTAAACAAGGTTCAGTCGACCCAACCTTCTTTCGCAAGAAAGATGGTGACCACTTGATGATCGTCCAAATCTACGTTGATGACATCATTTTCGGATCAACTAACCCAAGCTTAACTGTTGAGTTCCGAAAATTGATGGAAACGAAGTTTGAGATGAGCTCCATGGGTCCGATTAACTTTTTCCTTGGCTTGAACATAAGGCAGAGTCTGGAAGGAATCTTCATAAATCAGGAAGATTATACGAAGACCTTGCTTGCTAAGTTTGGAATGGTGGGAGATTCAAAGGTTAAGGTTCCAATGACATTCGGAACGAAACTAACTCCATCTCTGGAAAAACCGGCTGCAGATATGACACTTTATCGTCAAATGATAGGTTCTCTAATGTATCTAACTGCTAGTCGACCAGATATCATGTTTTCCGTTTGTTATTGTGCAAACTAATCCTCGAGAACCTCACATGATCGTTGTTAAGAACATATTTAGATATCTTAAACGAACATCTTCACTTGGAATATGGTACCCCTCAAAGTCTAGTTTCTTTGTGCAAGCATTTTTGGATGCTGATCTTGGAGGATGCGAGTTAGATAGAAAAAGTACAACTGGAGGATGCTGATTTCTAGATGGCAAACTTGTCAGTTGGCAGTCCAAAAAGCAAACCTGTGTTTCCTTATCAACAGCTGAAGCCGAGTACATTGCTGCTGCTTCTTGCACTTCCCAGGTCATATGGATTCAAAGTCAACCTCGTGATTATGGCCTGAACATGAAAAGAATCCCATTTTATTGTGACTCTGAAAGTGCCATTCGTATTTGTCACACCCCAGTGCAACACTCAAAGACGAAACATATAGCACAGAGGTATCACTTCATCAAAGATCATGTGGAAGATGGTAATGTTGAGATACATTTCGTTAGATCTGCTGATCAATTAGCTGACATAGTCACAAAATCCCTACATGAACCTACATTCAATCATATTCTTCAAGGCTTAGGAATGATGGAAGCTGAATCAGTTCCAAAACCACTTTCGCTTTCATAGTGACACTTTCGCTTTCAGTTACACTTTCGCTCTCGCAGTCTATAGGATGTCATGCGAATCGATGCGAACGCTCGCAATAATTCGCTGTCATCTTTTTGTCCTGTGAATCGATGCGAATGCTCGCGGACAACTGTTCATTTGTGGTCTGGAGCTTTTTATATCCTTATGTATATTATGTATTTTGATCTAATATATATATATATATATATATATATATATATATATATATATATTATTTTTCTTTTGTTTTAAATTTTTTTTGAAAAATCAAAATCCAAAAATAATTCCTTTCTGTTTTTATTTCTTTTTCAAAAAAACAAAATTACAAATCTTTTTTCTTTATTCCCCTTTTTATTTTACTTATCTCAAATACCAAAAATATTGGATAATTGAGCAAGTTTCGTGTCAAGAATCTTGGTGATCTCAATTACGAATGATGAGGCAGGTATAAACTTTCTTATCTATGTACTAGTTAAGTGTCCCTAGAAGCATGATGTTGCATGTTGTCCGAAGCCTCAATGACTCTATGTTGAAGCCTTAATGATTCGATGAAACCAATCGTTTCTTCCTAATTAGGCTGTTCATGCACATTAGTCTCGAGCTACCTTACTCTTCTCAGTATGAGTTAAGAGTTTGCTGCTTGGTCACTTTCGCATAGCAAAGGTACACTATTTTCTTTGGAACCACCTCATACTCTTCTCCATCACTTTCGCATTCACCAATGTAACCCTCGAGACTCTCGGATATTACCACTGAGGTTTACGGTTACACAACTTCTGTGTTTATGATCTTCAATTCGTTATTACCACGAATTTAGTGAAACCCAAAATCCAACACACTTATATGAATTGACAGTGAACAATATACATATTCTAAATATTTCACCTTGGAATTGACGAATGTCCATTTTCGTGGTCTGTACCAAGAAATCTCTTTTTCTTTTGCAAGATCTTAATGAAACGTTCTAGACCTAAGACGTTTCTACCCAATAGATCAAATTTTTATTTTTCTTTAGATTTCTATGCAAATTACTGTCACTTAAAATAATTCCAAAGCATACTTGTTCAATTGACTATCAAACAAGTACTTCATTTGAACTTTCGGACTTATATCAAGTTTCGTAGTTTCATTGGAGATAGAACCACCCAATAAAGCCTTTTAAAAGATGCCTTTCATTGTTTCTTAATAAACAGATGATCGTAGTTCAACGGGAAACCACACAAACACTTTTTAGTCTCTCTTGACTTCGAAGGAAGAGATCTTTGCCCGGGATCCACTATTTTGTGTCTTAAACAAGACATCACTAAAATCCCACATATATGTTTTGCTTTATTTCTCTATCTTTGGCACACTCTCACACGAAGATCCTTGTGATTTTCCAAAAGTCTGGTTCGTGTCACTTACATTTATTTTCAGTTTCGCAGTTCCACTGGGGTTTACTTAAAAGCGAAAGCTCGTATCTGTCTTCATTGCGAAAAGTGGTACATAAGTCGACTGCGAAAAGGAGAAATTGAAGCGGCACCCTAATGGATAAGATTTCAAATAGGCGCGTAAAATTTGAAACGACACCTAATTTTCCGCCGCCTGACACCTTTTTTTGACATAACAGTTGTCACATCCTTTCTTTCTAGGCGATGTTTCAGAGGAGAAAACGCAACTGTCACCCTGTTTTCTCTCTCTTGGTTAATGGTATAAAGGGTTTTTCGACGTTTCATTATTCCTCACCATTGTCAAAAGATTTCAAGAACCCTAAGGCGATATTTCTCTCTACTGTTCATCATCTTCTCCAACTAGCATCCATGGCCACCTCTTCAGAAACACCCTCTGTTCAAGATCAATCTGCACAGTCGTCGCTTCTTGCCATCAAGCCAAATCAAAACTTGATTCTCAATCTCGATCTTCTCAAGTATGACAACTTTCTTCTACCCATTGTCGAGTGCTTGAAATATTCTCCTCTGGTCAAAGCTTTGACCACATCGGAGATTGTTCCGATGTCTCTCTTATCAAAAGCCTACTCATCTGCTTGCTATATCAAGGAGGAACAAGGAATCACCTTTCAAATTCACAACAGGAAAACCTCAATTACCAAGTCCCGATTTTGCACCTTACTAGGGCTTGCTCAAGATAATGATATGCTTGACCCGGAATCTATCTCCATCGCAACCATCATGGAGATGTTTTACCAAATGGGATACAAAGAAACCCTAACTACCATCTCTAAGTTTAGGAAACCCAATCTGCCACCTCAATGGAATGGGCTTTTTACTCTACTGTTCAAAAGTTTTTCAGAGCGTGTGACTGGATCGGATTGTACCAATAAGTTATTCATGACCATCATGTATGGCATCTACACGGGAATCAATATTGATTTTGGGGCTGTTCTTTGGGCTCAATTGGTCCAAAGTACTCATTCTACAACCCGACACAGTGAAATTTCTTGTGCTCGTTTCTGGACAATCGTCGTTCAAAGGGCAATTGAGAAGCTCCAGATTCCGATGATGCAAGACTCCTTCATGTCTGCCATTTCCATCTTTCACACTACAAATATCATTCTTGCTGACAACTCCAAGTTCTCATTCGTTGGCTCCATTCCTGAAGCCATATTTCGCGATGTCCCTGCAGCAAGCAAAATTCTTGAAGCCTACAGAAAACTTCCAGTTTCAGGCTTTCGTTCTTTAACTCCTGAGATGCAATGAATCATTGATGAAGCTGACAAACCAAATAAAGGATGCGGGAAAGGTCGTAAGAAAGGAGAAAAGAAACAAAGTGCTCAAGAGGTTCCATCTGAACCCACTCAAACTCCAAAGAAACGAAAAAGCACAGGCCGGCTCATCTACACCAGCTCCAACCCTTACAAAGAAGCAAAAGGTAAAGAAGGTGGCTCGCAAGCTGAGATCTCCAACTCCCAGTGAAAGGGAGGGTTCGCAGTCTGCCACTCACTCTGACGTTTGCATTCCAGCTGATGAGACGGTACACCATGAAGACACTGCGGCAAATTCACATCCTGAGGTTTCGCAGCCCATATCTACGAACCCTGAGGTAACCTTTGAGATTCTTGTCTCAGTTCCTATTACCAATGATTTCTTTGAAGATGTTTCTATTCCTTCTCCAAGTTCCATTGTTTCCACACCCATCAATATTACCTAATGCCCACCTGTTACTTTGGGCGTTTCGCAATCTCCACCTCCTATTTTCACTGACTCCACTACCACCACCACAACATTCATTGTCGAGCCTCCTGTTACTGTCAACGCATCTGATGTGGGGGCAGGAGCTTCAGGTTTCACAGCTGGTCATTTCACACCATCCATTTCTCCTATACGCCAAAATAACCCAGACGTGATCTTCGGTGATGATGAAGACGACTTCGTAGGATTCACCTACAGTCCCTTTAACATCAGGATTGAAAGTGATGACGAAGCTCCCGTCACGCAAGGGCAACTCAAGGCGATTCATGATAAACTGGATTCGTTGCTTCAAACTTCCAAGGCATCGTCCAGTGATGAGTAGTCGCAAGCCACGATAAAATCCCTTCTTGATACCCTTACTAAAGAGCATTCCGCCAACCTTGAAAAGATGAACAAGGTGGTAGACTCTTCTACTTCTATCTGCAATAACACGACCGAAAGAGTCGATAAACTAATTACTGATGCTCGTGAATTCATGGCAAAATTTCAGAACTCCTTCGAGTCCAACACTACGAAGGCTAATGAAGTTATTTCTAGCATGAACTAATCTATTAAAACAGAAAGAGCGAAACTTGAACAGGTTCGCACTGGTATGCAAATTGACCATGAAGAGTTCAAGTCCTCCATCTCCTCGCAGATCACTAAGCTTCAAGATGACTTAGCCATTGAGAGCTAAATCATGGATGCTCTTGCTTTAAAGACTGAAAAGGTGAAAGTCTTGACAGTCAAGTTAGAACATGCTGAAAAACGAGTCAATGATCTACTATCTGAGAAATCAGCAATGGAGAGCTAGTTCATGGCAAAATGTCACTGGCCTGCTTTTCGATATTATTGAGGCTCATGATTCAATGATCACAATCACAGTGAAGAAGCATCTATCTGAGAAAATCAGGCCTGTCTTCGCCATGCTTCACAGACTGGGAGGTGTTCCGAAATCAAGCTCTATTCTGAAACAAGGGGAGAAGATGTTGCACAATCAAAGAAGGAAGACCCCAAAACTTCAGTCATGCATACTGTCATAAGCGAAACTAAATCTAAAGGAAAAGAAAAACTTTTCAGTGAAGAGTCAATTATTGATAATAGTGAAGATGAAGAGCCTGATGAGAATGAGCTGAAAAGAAGAAAAGAACGTGAAGTTTAGATGGATGAGCATCAGAGAATAATTCGGGAAACAACACATAAACAGAGAGTATGATTAAAATCCATGTCTCAGTTCATACGATATCTATAATAGAGGAATATATGATCCCTTATCTAAAGGACACGTTGCTGATAATATTAGAGTTCGACAACGACTTTTGAAAGCTACGATTGCTAATTAGGTTCTGAAGTCGTACTTGCAAAATAGTTATTAGACTTATCCAAGTGGGAGACTGTTGGATTAGGTGTCTAAGCCCATAACTATTTTGGTATGTACTTGAACCGATTATGAGCATGGTTTTTTTGGGTTGCCTTCACTCATGCAACTTGATAGGATGACAAGTGGAGAGAGAGTAGAATTTATTATATGAATAATAAATTCGTACTCAAAATAGTTTTATTAATATATTATAAGATTAATATATTATTTGGAAATCATATTATTTAATTAGTATTGATCAAAAATTAATTTGGCGATCAAAAGAGACTGATTAAATAAAGGGGACTGATATTGCAATTATCTGATAGTTACTGGTTGGGCTTTGGATTCCTAATAGAAAGGGATTGGACAAAATCTATGGAGAGTCCAAGAAGATTTCGTCCAAGGGCTTTCTAGATGGGCTCCATGGATTGCTTAGGGCCTAAGTAGAGAATTAGGGTTTCCAGCTGAAACCCTAGTAGCCCACACAACTATAAATAGACCCTCATACACGAGGATTTCGGCCTATGTGTTTTAGAAGGAACCCTAGCCGATTTCCTCCCCTCTCCTAAGTCATCTTGTTGCAAGAGTGTTTGTGATTCCATTAGAGGTGCAACATTTGAGGCACTGATCTTTCAAAGGTCAAGGAGTTCTTGTTATTAATACATAACAAGTTAAGGTAATCATTCTAACTTGTTTATTATGTCAATTTCGAGATAAGCATGCTAGATTAGGGTTTATTGCTTTGGTATTCAATGTTGTATGTTCAAATTAGAAAAACCTAGATCAAAGCAATTAGGGTTGCATGTACACCATAGGAATGATGTTATGCTAATAATCCAATAGTGGTATCAGAGCCTAGGTCGTTTTTCTAGTTAAATAGATGCAAAAGTGAACTGCCAAAGGATCAAAAAGTCGATTTTTTGCTGTCTGCGAAGTCGACTCGGCGAGTCCATCAGTGGACCCGACGAGTTGCATGAACTCGGCGAGTCCATCAGTGGACTCGGCGAGTCCAGGGTGTTGTTGACGGGATTTTTGATTTTTTGAGCAGATTTTGTTAAGGATAATTACCAAAACTCGTTTTTATTGCCTAAAATCGATTTTTTATGTTCAACCCTAATATTTTGAAAGGTTTCAAAATTTGTCCTCAAGTTTTGGAATTTAAATTTAATTAAAAAGTATTAATTTTGAAATATTAAATTCTAAAACCCTAGTATTTTTGAAAAGTTCAAATTGGACCCTTATGGTTTTATTAAATTAATTAAGTTTTTAATTAAAAGAGAAAATTAATAAATCCACAATAATATGGTTTAAGATTAATCAAATTAAAAGTTTAATTTATTAATAGATTAAACCACCTAGTATTTTAAAAGTATAAAATACACCCTTATACTATATTGAATTAAAGGTTTAATATATATATATATATATATATATATATATATATATATATATATATATATATATATATATATATAAATGTCAGTCTTACCGTTAGTAGGCCTCATTCACGAAGCTGGTCTATAAGGAGTGTTTAAGGAAGCGACATGTAAAATAAACGCCATTGGGTATCCACTCTTACCCACCGCACCCTTGACTAGTGGAGGGTCGTTAGCCGAACGGGTAGGATAGGACACAAACTGTAACGCCCGTAGATCCGGGCTAGTCAATTTAGAGGCAATGAGTGTCAAAAACGAATTTTTGGCAAAAGATTATTTATAATAAATAATCTTAACCAAGTTGTAGAATATTTCTCAAGGTTTCCGTACATATAAAGAACTCCGAAATCCGACTTATAACGAAGAAGTTATGGCCCGTCGAAGTTTTACGGCAAAACCGGCACGACACCGGGAAGCGTAAATAGTGAATTTACGTGGAGCGACTTTTAGCCTTAGTGATCTAAACAAAAGTCGTAGAAAACGTTAAACCGAGAGCGTCCATAAAAAGAACGCCCAAATCTGACTTTGTATGAGGAAGTTATGATTTTTCGAAGTTTCGGCTTAGCAGTGTACAGCCCGAAACTCGAATTTTAGTTCGAGCGGTTTTTGGCTTACGAGTTCTAAATGAGAGCTGAAGATATCATTAATTGGAACTCAACGGTAAAAAGACAGACAAAAACGGAGCTCGTATGCGAAAGTTATGGACGAAGCTTAGTCTCTACTTTTCAAGCGCGGCGAATTCGATACAGTTTTGTAAATCCGAGATAGAATGAGAATTAGCCAACGAGGTCTAAATAAGAGTTGAAGATCTCATTAATAGGAACTCAACGGTAAAAAGACAGACAAAAACGGAGCTCGTATGCGAAAGTTACGGACGAAGCTTGGAGACTACTTTTCAAGCGCGGCGAATTCGATACAGTTTTGTAAATCCGAGATAGAATGAGAATTAGCCAACGAGGTCTAAATAAGAGTTGAAGATCTCATTAATAGGAAATCAACGGTAAAAAGACAGACAAAAACGGAGCTCGTATGCGAAAGTTACGGACGAAGCTTGGAGACTACTTTACTATACAATTCCTATAAATAAGAGATGAACTCTTCATAATTTCCTCACACCTTCAAACCTTTCTTTCTCTCTCTAACTTCTCTCTAACCTCCTTAAACCCCTCCCAAGTCTAGGGAACCTCCCTAGCATGAGAAGAAATCCTCGAAGCGCCCGACGGCTCCGAGAAGAAAAGCTTTCGGCTCGGAAACGCTGCTCCAGCGAAGCCCGGTTGTTAATAAAAACTCGCTGTAAGTAAGCTACGCCTACGCTATTTTTAATATAACTTCTAATTAATTATAGTAACATTATTAGGACCTTAAAACAATTATTTGGGATATTATTATGAGTTATATAAGAGTGTTGTTTAACGCTTATATAATAATAATAATAATAATAATAATAGCTAGACTATTAATTAGTCGCGGTTAACGTTAGACTAAACCCTAGTGGTATTGATACTAGGTTTTGTCGAAGGAAATTGTTTTAAGAGTAACGAAGCGTTGTCTGAATTTGGAATCATCACTTTAACAGGTGAGTGCATGGTCCCTTTCATCTTACACATAGATATGAAGTATTTTATATAAATTACGTGCTATGTGTGCATATTATCTGAATACTTGCTGTCTATGATGGATGAATGATTTTATACATGTTTTAAATGATTTAAATATATATTTATTTTATATCTACAAATACGTTGGGATAAAACATGGGTAGACGAAATAGTTGGTGTGTGATGAAATAAAATGATGAGAGATAGGTGATGATAGGAAGGTGATGATAATTAGGTGATGGATAGGTGATGATGAATCGGTGATGTAGGATGAAAGATACTATAACCTTGTCCGACAATTTGGAGATGTAGTCATCTACTAGAGTATAGATGGCGATCACAGAATATTCTAGACAACCCGTGGAAACACCAGCAGACTTATAACCTGTAGGTGATGAATTACGAGTCCAGGTGATGTGGTGACTGTATATTCATGCGATGATACTCTAACCCTTACTATGAATTACGAGTTCCGGCGACGTTGTAACTACGTATTCATGCCTTAGGAACGAGCATACAAGGAAATGTGAGATAGAAAGATGAGAGGTAAATATGATATAGGAGATGACCCTTAAGATAATTCTTTAAGGAATATTAAAGAAGATAACGGGGATGGGTAATCGGGTTGATTGTTTGATGTTTAAATATAATAATTATATTATTGTGGGTTGACAACCCTATGTACTCACCAGGTTTCCCAACCTGACCCACTCAGTTTATTTATATCACAGGTGTTGATATGAAGTCACATTACACTGAGAGATTAAGGAGATATAAATCACTAGTGATAATGAATGTAAGTTCTGTTTATGCTTATGTTTCTGTATTGACGATGACATCCCAAATTTTTTTAAAATGAATAAAAATACTTTTCTTCGGAAATGCTTTGATAACATATTTATCATGTTTTACTGGGAACAAATTCCGCAACATTTTTATTAAAAGAGGTACTCTGATTTTTATAAAGCATAAACAAAATCGGTCTTTTTTGGCCGTGAAAATGGGGATGTCACACAAACCTTCCATTATAACTATAATGAAATACGAAGTAACTAAACACTTTTATAAATTCCCAAATCTTAGTTACTTTAGGAAAAATGTGGAGTTGGTGCTAATCCATGAAATTACACATTGCACCTTGTTGGTCATTAGTGGAGCGTGTGTGGTTAACCGTCACACTAATATGGGACCAATGAAGGATGGCAATGGGTAGCTCGTAGATTATCATAGATCAATGGAGCATGTGTGGTTAACCGACACATTGATTAGGTGATAGACATCTTCGAGAGTACTAAGCTAATTTGCATGGTATCCACACCTTGTTTGTAATCCTCGACATCCCAGTCATAAACTTGAAGGGCACAATCGAGATTAAACATGTCATTGAAAAGTTCAATGAATCTTAAAAGATCTAGGAGTTTCAATTCATCTAAAACCTAATTTTCAATTATCGTTTTCATGGTGGAAATTGGTAAATCGTCATTTACCTACCTTCAAATATTCTGCAACTGGAGTACGACATCCCTCTTCCAAGTTGTAGAATATTGTGTTGGGTCCTAGCCTTAATATTTTATTTGGGCGTTATATTAAGGATTGAATCAACTAACATGAATTTCTCCCGTTTTGTAGATGTCAAAATCTAACAACTATGGTCTTCCTGAATCCTTTGGAAAAAGTTTTCCACATGAAGATGATGTTCCACGATTGGATTGTGGAAAGGGAAATCATGCTTCACTTCCTCCACCTCCTCCAACAGTTCTCCTTGACCCACGTATTCGAAGACTTGAAAAGTTCAAGGTCACTCAAGCCCTATTGGCAAACAAACACGAAGATGGAAAGTCTGTATGTGCTCATGTCTTGGATATGAAGTTGCATATTGATAGATTGGGAATGTTGGGTGTCGAAGTCTCTAGGAAGCTGGATGTTGACTTGGTTCTTCAATCACTTCCTGAATCATATAGTGAGTTCATTAGAGAGTACTATATGATGGACCACGACGTGACCCTCATTGATTTGACTTATTTGCTTATTGCTGCTGAATCAACAATGATTTGGCGCACTGGTCAAGCAAATTTGTCTGGTAGATCGACCTCCCAAACTTCCATGGACATTGACAATGGCAACATTGGAAGTCTAGAAAAGTCTTATCTTCCCAATGGAAAGGGATCGGCCAAGGTCAAACCGTTTGACCGGGTGGTAAAGAGAAAGGCTGAATCTGAGATTGTCCCATGTAATGTTCCAAAAGAGTCCATTTGTTTCTACTGCCGAGAGAAGGGGAATTGGATGTGAAGCTGCCATATTTACCTGAAAGATCACGAGGATGGGAGAGTCAATATGTATGACTCTGCTTCAGGTAAAATTCACTATCTAACTCTATTAAGTTCCTATTTGTAGATTCTTAATACATGATGTGATAAGATTGCATTTTGATGTTTTGTAGGATCGAAGAAAAGAAAGGAAGCTTAAAAGAAGAGTGAGCTGAGTCTGATCACGAAGAAATGGATTTCGATCGCATGGTTCAAAGATCGGATTTTTGAGCTGCTGTTTAAGAGTTAGGATAGATTGCTTAGAAATGTTTAAGTAACATAGTTTTCATTTGTAATTGCATTGTAAGGACAAGTTTTTCCGTACTTTTATAAATAAAATAAATTTTGTTTTGTCTTATTTATATATCCTTGCAATGGCATTTATGAAAATTGATGTTTGTATGTTTCTATTGATAGCAACATTGAAAAGGATGTGATTCTTAGTTATGTTATTTGTGGTAGTGTCAGAAATTTCCAAATATGGAATGATTCTCATCACCCAAGTTTCAATTGGACAGAAACTTGGAATCATGCAACTGGTATTGTATGATGAATGAGAACCTTCGTATTTGGGAAATTAAGACTAATTCCTTGTTTACATAAGTATGTGAGTCAAGTGAAGGACTAGGAGATCTAGTACGCATTGTTGTGCACTAAGCTAGGTCCACCACAAAGAACGATAAGAATATTCATCATGATTTGCTAAAAGTTTGGAAAATATGGTTATGCTTACAAGATTAAGTGTAATTATGAATCATTGGTAAAGTTTCAATGAATAGCAGAGCGAATAAGAAGAATCAATTAGGCAGAAAGATAAAAGTTTCTCCAATCTAAAAAGATGGGAGAGTAATTAAGTATCGTGTTTTATGATTAACTTAGTGATTATGAAACCGTATCACAATTGATCCTCTATGGACACCTTAGTACACTAGTATGGCTAAGAAGAGGAATCATAAATTGTTAATATGGTTTAATCAAAAGGTGAATCATACTTCATTCCAAAATCAAGTCTTAGAGTCGTACTCCAAGATTGTGACTTAAGTGACATCATCTTAAGAAGGTTTATAACATTCATCAAATGTGGAGTAGAAAATGTCTTCTTATTCCTGCACATTTGAAATTGGTAAGTTGTGATCTCTTGGACAAGACAAAGACCAACCAAGACCGATTGTGTGAAGTGTTTGTCTTGATAAGAACCCACACTAACTCTTGAATATTTGTTTGTCAATGAATGGTTCTTGAAAAGAGAGTCTTATATGTCAAGAGGTCAGTGGGAGTCTTAAAGATCTTGAATGTTTCAAGAACTAATCAAGAGTAAACCTATTGTTAAACACTTGCAAACGACTTGAGGTTTGTAACCTATCGTGTTGACATATTCTTGTTTTTGTGCCCATTCCTGTAAAGTTGACTATGCATGTGCGTTCTATGAGTTCTCAGTTGTTTGCATAACAACTTGGAAGCAATGGTAGGCCCTTGTGCTGACAGGTGGCAAGAAATTAAGATTGAGCAAGTTCAGTCCATATGAGTTTGGATTTGTCACTAACCGTGTCTTGTGATTATGGTTATGACAGATTCACATGGATAGGAACACATACACCATAAAATCTAAGTGATAAGGTTTCTCTCCACTTCATGAAAATGATTGTGAGGAAACGCTTTCACTAGGAAGATTTTAAGGAGATAGCGATTGTGTAAATTGCATTCTCAAATTCGATTATGATTACGGCATCCCTCTTCATAGTTCGAATTGTGAGATTTGGCAATTAGTTTGAACAATTAAGACTTATTGTTGTAAGTTATGAAATTGTTTAGACACACATGTGAGCTATCTAAGGAAAGGTGTATGATTTTGAGAAGCATGGATAAAGTCTTATCGAAGCATCTCGTATCAGAAATATGAACTTTGGTAAGGAAATCAATAAGTGTTGATTTCTAGAAGTCTATCTGTTTTCTGAGTACATGTCAAAGCTAGTGGGAGCATAAGTGTTATGCTAGTAAAGTAATAATTATCATGTTAGTGGGAGCATGATTATTATGTTGCAAGTTAGCAATATTAATTATAGAAAACAAAAGTTTCACTTTGCAAAGTTGCAGGGGTTGAAAGGTTGTTTTGCAATAATTAAGGGAGAGAATACTATACTTCATTTCAAATCTAAAAGCTTAGATCGTGAAATTTTAATCAAATTTAGTCAAAAGATATATATGGATGTAATGTTGAAAAGATTCAACATAAGGGAATTCTATATATGACAATATTATAGTAAGAAACTGGTAAAGTATCACGTTTTTCATGAATCGTGTCGCATACGCTTCTGGTATAGGATCGATTGCATATGCTGTAATATTCGACCATTCTAAACTTTCCAAATGCCTAGGGCATTAAGAGGGAAAAGGACTAGAACCGGAAATGACTAAAATTATTAAACAACTCTTGAGGACAATCTAAGATTCGCCAAGGGTTGGTCCTTGTGGGCAGTTGGAAGTATAGTAATGGATGGACCATATTGACATTATTATGAATATATAGGACTCTATTTAGAATGAGTTGTCATATGGAAAATATGGAAATGTTTCCATAAATAGGAGTTGGATATCAAGAATATATGTCTAGATTAGAAACTTTTATGCAAGAAGGATGTTCAAAGGAATGTACTTTGAATGTGAGACTTCATATCTATGGAATTGACTTGTAACAATCTCCAATAGAGCACTTTGTAATATCATTGGTAAAGTCTTGCTGGCTTTGGTGCTATGACATTACGAAAGGGTCATTGCATGAAATGTTAGAATCTAACATATTCTAATAGTGGCAAGATATTGGTATTCTTACACTTGTGATAAGGATTGGGAATTGTGAAACGAGCATTAATGGAAATGTGTTCAATTGATCTATTTCACAAAGTAAGGACCATAGGTAAACATAGTGTGCATGCTTGGAGCATGGGATGACTATTGTTATAATTCGAGTATCAAGTTGATTATCCGAAACATTATACAATGAATAATGTGTAATAAATATGGTGATTAAATAAAAGGTGTTTTATTTATACTCAAAAGTTTTGAGGCCATATTGGATTCAATTATTCTTGTGTTTCACTTCACATGTTTTGACTTCCCGAACAATAAGATTATTCAAACCATCCACAGTCGATCATACTTTAGAAGTAGGTAATGAGGTAAGACTGTCCTGAATCCGACTGTAGATTGTCTAAAGCGTTTTAGACATAGCAAAGGTCTGCTGCAGTGTTCATGAGTGCTCCTGAAATAAGATTTGAGTATTGGATTAAACCCACGCTCACTTGAATCACTTCATGGATTTTATCACGAGTGATTAGTGAGACGATAATATCTTATATTCTTGAAACGGAGACATGTGAGTTGTAGTTTGAAAGTCGGTTGCACATTCACATATGTAAACGCACCAGTAACTTGGTGTTATAAAGCATATTGTTGTGTGTGATTTGATGAGTAAGTATAAGCGAGCATTTGAGTCGAAGTTTATCCGTTTCTTTTACCCTAAGAGGGATAAAAGCGATATCTGTGGGCCCCTCGATGATTTAGTGATGACACCCTAAGCGCTTGGTCAAGCCTGGACTAAGTTGTTGTGTTCAATTGTAGTATGTTGTCAGTCGTCATAAATCGGAAATCGAGAAACAACACATAAACAGAGAGTATGATTAAAATCCATGTCTCAGTTCATACGATATCTATAATAGAGGAATATATGATCCCTTATCTAAAGGACACGTTGCTGATAAGATTAGAGTTCGACAGCGACTTTTGAAAGCTACGATTGCTAATTAGGTTCTGAAGTCGTACTTGCAAAATAGTTATTAGACTTATCCAAGTGGGAGACTGTTGGATTAGGTGTCTAAGCCCATAACTATTTTGGTATGTACTTGACCCGATTATGAACATGGTCCTTTTGGGTTGCCTTCACTCGTGCAACTTGATAGGATGACAAGAGGAGAGAGTAGAATTTATTATATGAATAATAAATTCGTACTCAAAATGGTTTTATTAATATATTACAAGATTAATATATTATTTGGAAATCATATTATTTAATTAGTATTGATCAAAAATTAATTTGGCGATCAAAAGAGACTGATTAAATAAAGGGGAATGATGTTGCAATTATCTGATAGTTGCTGGTTGGGCTTTGGATTCCTAATAGAAAGGGATTGGACGAAATCTATGGAGAGTCCAAGAAGATTTCGTCCAAGGGATTTCTAGATGGGCTCCATGGATTGCTTAGGGCCTAAGTAGAGAATTAGGGTTTCCAGCTGAAATCCTAGCAGCCCACACAAATATAAATAGACCCTCATACATGAGGATTTCGGCCTATGTGTTTTAGAAGGAACCCTAGCCGATTTCCTCCCCTCTCCTAAGTCATCTTGTTGCAAGAGTGTTTGTGATTCCATTAGAGGTGCAACATTTGAGGCACTAAGCTTTCAAAGGTCAAGGAGTTCTTGTTATTACTACATAACAAGTTGAGGTAATCATTCTAACTTGTTTATTATGTCAATTTCGAAATAAGCATGCTAGATTAGGGTTTATTGCTTTGGTATTCAATGTTGTATGTTCAAATTAGAAAAACCTAGATCAAAGCAATTAGGGTTGCATGTACACCATAGGAATTATGTTATGCTAATAATCCAACAGTATGAGCCCGTTATTGCTCACCTCAAGCTGATGTTAATTTCGTATATTCAAGAGGTAAGCAAAATGGATGTGGAGATTGCAGATGTACTGCGAAAGAAGCCCAGTGTACTCCCTAAAGAAGTTCCAGAATATTTTGAGAAATTGAAGCCTGGGAAGATACACAAGGAAAGATGGTATTGGCATTTCAGATGAGAGAACGAAACGATGCAAACTTTCTTAAGGCTTGCTTCTTTCTCGCTGATAAGCATGTGTTCACTACTTCTTGCCTGGAGTATGTTTTGGATATGGTCAACAAGTACAAGGGTAACATCAAATGAGACAAGAAATGTTTTTTGGATATGATTCTATGGTATATCCGAGTTCGCAAGGTTCTGCTGAGCGTCATTACGAAAGTCTTTGAAGTGTAGAAGCGAACTCAGCCTTGAAGGTCTCTCGCCTCAATTTACGCAAAGGGGGAGATTGTTGGGTATAAGTGTTGCGTCATTGTGATTATTTATTTAGTCCATTTTGTAATTGGGCTGGGCCTGTCCACCCCTGATTTATTATTAGGGTTATAGTATTTAAGGTGCATGCATGCACCGTATTTTGTATCTTTGGAAATAGTCTTGTAACCCTACGCGCCTCTACAGTAGCAATTCTTTATCGAGTTCTTCTGAGGCTGTGGCTCATAATCATTCAACATATTTTGATCTATTTGTCGTGTTCATATTATTTACTTGTTTGAATCAATTCAATCTAACTAGGATTCAATCCTAACAGGGTCGAAAGCACCAAGGCCGACCCATTGGTTTGATATCATGTTATTCACTGATATGTTGAGTATGGAATAGATATGCATGATTATGCTAGTTTCCGATATGCTAGTCTGGTAGATCTGTAGGACTACCTGTGATTCTGTCTGCATGATTATATGTATATGTTTGTTATCTGTTATATGTCGACATATTGTGTTGGGTTGAGGTTGTACTGCTTCGTGCTGTAGCCAACAAAACCCCGGAGCATTCCAGATATGAGGAGTAGGGCATGCCAGATTCATACTGAGGGCTGAGGAGCATTCTAGATACGAGCTGAGGACCAGGTGGTATGCCAGACTTGTACTGAGGGATTAAGGGTATTTCAGTTTGATGACTGATTTGGTCAGGGAGCAAGCCAGACATAAGTTGTGGGCCCCAAGAGCAAGCCAGACTTATGCTGTGGGCTCGGTAATCCAGTCTTTTACTGTGGACCCAGTACATGTTGTTATTGTATATGTTATCTGTTTATGTGTTGGTACTTTGGGGGAACTCACTAAGCTTTAGCTTACAATTTTTAGTTGTGGTTTCAGGTACTTCGGATGATCGCAGGAAGGCGAAAGCGTGACCGTACACATCCTCTGTTTTATGTACTTTTGATCTATGGGATACTCTGATATGGAACAATACTTTGAAAACAATGATTTTGCAAACATTCTCTGATTTGGGGTTTTAAAAAGCTTAAATTTCTTGTGATTTTTATGGATGTTACATATACACATAAATTAGGCAACGAAAGCATTCATAATAAACCCTAAGTGTACATGCACACTTAGATCTAGGTTTTACTATTATGACATCATACTTTCATAACTAGCAATATAAACTAAAGAAATGGCTTCATTTACTAACATTTTGACAAAATTGAATTTTTCACTTAATATCTTGAAGATTTCAAGCTCTTTTTTGCTTTTGGAAAGTCTAACACCCAAAGTAGAATGCCTCTAACATCTCACGCCCAAAAGACTAAAGACCCTAGAACTTTAAGAGAGAGATAGAGAGAGAGAGAGAGAGGAGAGAGAGAGGTTGGAGAATCGAAATTATCAACCTTATGGAGACTATATTTGGATTTTCTAAGGCCTAGAGAGGTCTTTATATAATTGTGGTATTTTCTAGATAAACCTGATTTGAATCAATTAAATAATCATATTTAATCTTGATTTAAATCTTTATCCCTATCAGTTAATTGAAAGATTCTTAAAGCCTTCGAGAAGCCCTCTAGAACCGCCCACCTCCATGGAGTTCCATAATATTCTTGTTTCTCAATGATTGAACAATTACTATTTAGCTCATGCTCCTTTAAATTAATTCCAAATTAATTTTAATTAACTTTAACTAGTTTCTATATAATTTATTAACATGTAATAAACTAATAAACCATTTATCTCAATCTCTCAAATATGTTTATAGCTATTTTAGCTCTTGAGGGAAACCCAAAAAGAACATTGTTATTATTCCCAAAGTTATACCAATTAGTTATGACATTTGACACATATTTCCAACACATGATTCCAATATAATTCTGGTCGTCCAAGCCTCCAAATTTTGTTTCAGTTTCGATCTAGGCCTTTTCATATCAATTCCGATTTTGTTTATTTGGGTTGTGGTAACGAATTTAGGTTTTGTTTTAGTTGTTTGATTCTATGTGTTGTAGTAGTGAGTTTTATTTTTGCATTTAGTTATTTGATTTTATAGGTTATAGTGGGGTTTTATTGGGAAAGAGGACAAACAGAGTCCCACAAAAAATTTATTAGAATAGGGTTTTTTGGTTTGCAAAGGTGGGTGGGTGGACGGGGGGGGGGGGGGGGGGGAGGAGGGTCGCCGGAAATGGAGGATGGGGTGACTTGTAACACCCATAAAAATCATGCCAAATTTAAACTTTTTAAAACATTCAAAACCAATAATTATTACAAAATTTGTTTTCAAAATGGTTTAGTGCCAGAGTATCCCAGAATCAAATCAGGAAAACATAAGGAGGTGTACGATCAAGCCTTCGCCTTCCCGCGATCATCATAAGTACCTAAAACATAATCAACAACTGTAAGTCCGAAGCTTAGTGAGTCCCCCCAAGATACCAACGCCATACAAACCATATCAATATCATATAAACAAACAACATGCATAATGAGCCATCAGCCTGAATGGACCGCCTCGCAGGGCCATCAGTCTATCTGGACCGCTCTCCGAGCCATCGACACGTCTGGACCGCCTCTCAGGGCCTTCAGCCTATCCGGACCGCTCGCCGGGACTTCGGCCTGACTAGTATGCCCTCCCGGGTCTGCAGTTTATCCCGTCCTCCCAGGGTATGTTGGCCTTCAGCAAAAAGCAGGTCCGCCTCAACCCAACCCCGTAATCAAACAATCATGTGCACATAAATATCATACGCTAGCATATATAACAGTCAAACCGATCTAACAAATCACTAATCATAGCAACATCCTATAACCAGGATACAAACCTAACCGGTTACTAACATAGCATTATCCTATATACCAGGATACTGACCTACCATGTCACTAAGAATATCACCATCTTAACTATCAGGATGCAAATCAATAAGCATATCATGCAATAAACCCGTATACAAATCCAAAAATGGTCGACATTGGTGCCTTCGACCCTGTTAGTATAGTGAGGACAACTCACCTCACAAGTAGCTCGAAATGATAATGTCGAACTTCTCCAAATACAACTCCCACTTAAACACCTACATCCACCAATGATCCACTTCCATAAATTCCTAAATTACTAAAATACCCCCAAAAGTCAAACTGGTCAACTGACTCGTCTAGTGTAGCCCACTGACTCGTCGAGTGTAGCCCACTGACTCGTCTAGTTCTTCCAGAACTCGAGAAATCGTGAAAACCCTAGTTGACTCACCGAGTTCCCAGGCAACTCTCGAGTCTTCTCACTGACTCTCCAAGTCCATGCAGAACCAATACAGGCAATCTTCACCCGACTCCTCGAGTTGGCCATACAACTCGTCGAGTCCCTTCAGTCCATTTCTCATCCAGACGTTTTTAAGCTACCCCAAAGCTCCAAATTGCAGATCTAACCTCCTTGGTCATGGTTTCCATGTAAATTTGCAAACTTTACGTACATGCAAGGTCCTAAATGGCAAAACCAAGCTAAGGGAGAGGTTTAAGCCAAAGGGAAGGGCCAAAGCTTGCTAAATTCGATAACTTTATAACTATAAGGACTTAAAGGAGTCCAGATCTGAAGTTACAACTTCAGATCATGCCCAATACCCGAAATGATCCACTAATATGCTAAAAATGACCTTAAACCCAATAATAAGGAGATCTAACACTAGAATGATCAAGGTAACAACTTGTTACCTTCAAATGGTACCCAAAACGATGTAGATGCTGGATCTACAAGCTCCTTCCTGTTCCAAGCTTTTCCACCTTCAAACTTCTTCAACAAATGCACCAAAACACTCTCTTAGCCTCACAAGCACAAATGAATGGTAAAGAACAACTAGGGTTTCCTTCTCTGGGTAATGAGATGATAAGGTAGGCCAAAGGATGCAGGTTAAGTCCTTTAAATAGGTTGAAACCCTAAAAATTGGGGTTTTTCCATTCAGCTCCTACTCGTCGAGTTGGGGTCCTCCGACTCGTCGAGTAGACCACATAATTCACGCGGGTTGACTAATATCTACACGATGAGTTGGTCCCTCCAACTCGTCGAGTAGGTTTCTTTAGTTGCATGCAAATCTCTAAAATCTCATTCCCGGAAATCGGGATGTTACAAATCTCCCCCACTTGAACTAGACTTCGTCCTCGAAGCCTGCTGCAGTGGACAAATCCTGACAATGCTTTTGCATTCCAGCCTCCGGCTTCCAAACCTACTCGGATCCCCTCCGATGCTGCCATTTGTACCTTTACCAAAGGTACCTCCTTGCTACGCAGGACCTTTACCTCTCGTTCCAAGACGGCCACCGGCATCTTGACGTAGTTCAGGCGCTCATCGTCCTGAAGATCACCCAATGATGCCACGACGTCCTCGCCTAACATGCACTTTCTCAACTGCAAGACATAAGAAGGGCTATGAATCTGATTGAGCTCCTCCGCGAGACCCAATCGATACGCTGCCTTGCCAACCTTGGCAAAACCCAAAATGGCCCGATATATCGGGAACCCAAATTCCCTTCTTCATGAAGCGGATCACACCCTGAAAACGTGGAGTCCTTCCCAAAACACAATCATGGATCATACGTGGCTACCGATAGTTCTCTGCTGGAGAAGAGATTATATATTCTTTCAAGGGAACTTATTCGATGACCGAATTTTCAGAGATATCACGGACTACAGAAGGCAAACTAGGAGGAGAACCCTTATTGTGCTGACAGTATAATGCTTCCTTTAGCTCCTGAATCTACATACAGTAGCAGTCAACTACAAACGCATAACCACAACACCTATGACTGGCCCGATCAACCTCGGGCTGGAAAATCAATATGTCGAATCCAATCAACCACTAGATTGAAATTCTCAGGGTTTTTCGGTCTACCGCCTCACCCTACCGCTCCTCCTGGCCCTTGTGCCTACGACTTACAGTCGGCCCGCACCGAGTATCTTGGATTACTGTCGCAACCCTACTGCTCCTCTCTAGTCTCCGTGCCTACGACTTACAGTCGGCCCGCACCGGGTATCTTGGCCTATTGCCGCAACCCTACTGCTCCTCTCGAGTCTTTGTGCCTACGACATACAGTCGGCCCGCACCGGGTATCTTGGCCTACTGCATCAAGCAGGACCGCCTCAACCCTCCCAACACAATGTGTTGCCATAGATAATCGGGTGAAAGATCTAACCCGGTTTCTCAGAACATGATAGACAGGGACGTTCTAACCCAGCAACCCTCATCTTCCCGTTAACGACATTATACCTTTCTCCTGTAACTCACAATTCACCTCACGAACCAAAAGTTTCCTCCATTTACCTTACTATCCTCCAGAGTGCATGCCTCACACGGATACACTTGCGATCCCTAACGCAAGTTTCCACTATAAGCCATCTAGAGATGGTTTTCCATGAACCCACCCCAAGTTTCTGACTGAAACTACCACAATCATGCAGAGAAGACCCTCAAACAGGTCAATAGCGAACCTTTCACAATCTGAATCCATATGATACCCAAAACCTTAGTATAACCTCTGATTTTTCACCATGCCGTTACCAATCTCCAGAGCGACGAAAGAAGGTGATCAACCAAGAACTTCCACATTACCTCTGCTCCCTAACAACAACTTGTGAATATGCAGTAATACGGGGCAAACATTTCCCCGGATTCATTCTGATATCTAACTGATACTCCCCTCAATCCTTACTGCTTCTGATAACCTATCGACGTTGTCGTCTTCTCGTCAGTGGCCCATTCCTTCGGCATGTAGGTATCCACTTTCCTCCGCTGCCCGAAGGGCCTGATCAACGTTCCTAACATCACCAAACAAGCATCACAATACTGAAACTCTACCCCGCATGATTCCCTTCTTGGAGCAAGTTGCTACTCAAGAGTTTCCAGGCTCTCCTACATGACCACCGACGGTTCCTAAGGGCACTCCATAGGTGATAACCAGCAAGTACATATAACATACAGTTCCACAGGTTATTATCACAAAGAAACATGCTCAATACCAGAACATAGATCTAACAGAATACACGTAGAGTCTTCAGCATGACTGGACCGCCTTACCGGTCCTTCAGCCTATCTGGACCACTCTCAGAACCTTCATCATGTCTGGACCGCCTCTCCGGGCCTTCAGCCTGTCTGGACCGTTCTTCGGGCCTTCGGCCTGACTGGTACGCCCCGCTGGCCTTCAGTCTATCCGGACCGCCCTAAGTTTGTTGAGCATAACCTTGAACCCATCCTAGTGCCCTTTCCCACATAGCCTGTTCTCTCCCACTTGGGTTTTCGAACTCCTGATCCAATCTGCAGACTATAATCCCGGCCTAACTCTAGACCTCATGTTGTCCGCCCGCCCTCACGGGAAACCGTGGTCTGATCCCTGACTCGCATATCCACCACATACGCTAAATAACCCGCACACCCGTGATGAATGTACTGCCGAGCCCTGGAAGCTAAACAAAGCCCTTAATGTCTGATGCTCCATCTGAGAATTCCTAATTCTCCCCCACTTGGGACACTAACCTCTACCTACTAGTAGCGAAACCAAAACACAACTTAACCGTCCCTACTAGGTATTACCATACTTAACCATGGAATGATTAACCCTGGAATGAATAACCTTCGCAAAACAACCCTCTCGACACGGAGCAACCGAACTTCAAGAGAGACCTGAATCCCATCTGAATACTTCTGAATCTCCAAACCATAACTACTGACCCTGGAATGGTGATTCTCTATCGTAACTTCTCATCCTCAATGCATCCCTGGATCCTAACCATCTACAACCCTTCGATACTAAATTCCCCTGACCCTCCTATGTACTAACGTCTTATGCAGAAGGTAATGGAAAGTTCACAATATAATCATAAACAGTAAGATAAGAGGTAGAAACATACCAGCAACCACATCTGGTGCTGCCCTGGCCTCCTCTGCTGTAAGCTGGAAGGCGCTTCCCTGAGCTCTCGGAGGCTCTGCTCTACCCTGACCCTCGTCAGTAACCCTCAGTGTAGCCGGCGCAGGAGCCTGCGCCGGCCTGGCAGCGAGCTGTGGACAGTTGGTCTTCACATGACCAACCTGATGGCAGTGGTAGAAAATCCTCATATCCTGAACCGGGGCTGGCTGGCGGAAATCCCTCGCAAAGTGCCCTCCTTGTCGCATTTGCGGCACGCACTACCAGATCTGCAAACCCCCGAGTGACCCTTCCCGCACTTGCCACAAGTGCGGCCCAGCTATCCTCCTGTCCTGGAATCAGCGGTCTTAGACCGCTTTGGCACCGGATGTGACTACGCTGGGGCCTGCCTCTGCTCCCGTAACTGTAATTCGATCTCAAGCATACGCCGCCTAGCGGCCTCCTGTAACTCCAGCAGTGTATCACAATGCTGGGTAGCAACAAACTGGCGGATGTCAGTCTTGAGCATGCTCATATAATGTATCATCTGAGCCTGCTCAAAAGCGAACTTCGGGCAGAACATCGCCCTCTCCATGAACATACGGGTGATCTCCGTCACCGTCTCAACATCTTGTCTCAACTCCAAGAACTCCTGAGCTAACCGCTCCCGCTCAAACCACAGAATGTAGCGAACGCGGAACATATCCCTGAACTGCTCCCAAGTAACCGCAGCTTTCTGATCATCAGTGTTCGACCCTGTCATCAACCTCCACCAGTCCTTTGCCCCGGACCTCAGCAGGATCAGGGCACATCTGACCTTCTGGTCAGCAGGACATGAGCACATGAAGAAACACCCTTCCACACCAGACAGCCACCTCATGGCTATAATCGGGTCCTGAATCCCCTCAAAAGTCGGGGGCTTCATGTTATCGAAGTCCCGGTACTGAAAATCTCGACTAGCTCCTCCCCATGTCGCCGTTATAGATGTTGCGGCAGTCGTCTCAGCAACAGCTGCATAGCGCTCGTCAAAGTACTCAACCATGGCGGTCTTAATAGACCCAAACATATCCGACACCTGTGCCCGAAACAGTGTAGCAACCTCATCCTGCAGGATCTCCCGAATCCTGGCGTCCATCTCATCCGGTCTCATCTGACCGATAGTCTTGGGTACTGCTGGTTCCTCCTGACCGCCATCTCCTGATCCTGATCCGGATCCAGTCACAAATCGTCTAGTAACCACCATGCTGAAAATAGACCAGGAAGATATCAGATAATCCGCATAAACAATGGGGAACCTACTCCCAACTAAACCCTAGGGGTTGTGACTTCCTTGCTACTCGTATGGGTCCTATGCTTTCAGTAGCACGGGCCCATACTACCTTCCACACATACCCATATTTGTCTCAAGTATCATTACAACGCCCTAACAATATACATATACATGGCAAGCGCTCAATCCTCACTCCTAGAGGAATGCTAAATAACTCATATTGGCCTACCGACCTCGCACAACTCATCCATGAAACTTCCACCAACCCTGCATCACTCGTGTATGCTAGCCATACATAACGTTGGACCTTATAGACTTTCGAATACCTGATCCTAACCTAAGCCCTTAATCAGACAAGAACAGGAAATAAGGCCAAACCAAACATTCTCACGCTATAAGATCTTAATTATGTACATCCGTGATGCATACACTAAGCAACTGCAGTAATGATGTCAATTTCATATAAGGAAAAACCCTAGGCTACCAGGCATCATATAATCAGGCAATTCTATCATGCAATTCCTGAAGATCCCTAGCCTAGTACTAGCATGCCGTTCTAACATATCACAAAATCAAATAATACGTAAAGTATTTTGGGGTCTACTTACTGGCTCCGGCTGATCGTACACTTGCATCCTCCTTTAGTATTTTGAAAACCTTTTGAAAAATCATTTTAAATCTTGTCCTTAGTTTGAGACTGGAGACACACGAGTGTTTCCTCCAATTCACTCAAACCAAGGCTTTGATACCAACTCGTAACACCCATAAAAATCATGCCAAATTTAAACTTTTTAAAACATTCAAAACCAATAATTATTACAAAATTTGTTTTCAAAATGGTTTAGTGTCAGAGTATCCCAAAATCAAATTAGGAAAACATAAGGAGGTGTACGATCACGCCTTCTCCTTCCCGTGATCATCAGCAGTACCTGAAACATAATCAACAACTATAAGCCCGAAGCTTAGTGAGTTCCCCCAAGATACCAACGCCATACAAAACATATAGATATCATATAAACAAACAGCATGCATAATGAACCATCAACCTGACTGGACCGCCTCGCAGGGCCATCAGTCTATCTGGATCGCTCTCCGAACCATCGACATGTCTGGACCGCCTCTCAGGGCCTTCAGCCTATCCGTACCGCTCGTCGGGACTTCGGCCTGACTAGTATGCCCTCCCGGGTCTGCAGTCTATCCGGTCCGCACAGAGTATGTTGGCCTTCAGCACAAAGCAGGTTCGCCTCAACCCAACCCCCAAATCAAAAAATCATGTGCACATAAATATCATACGCTAGCATATATAACAGTCAAACCGATCTAACAGATCACTAATCATAGCAACATCCTATAACCAGGATACATACCTAACCGGTCACTAACATAGAATTATCCTATATACCAGGATACCGACCTACCATGTCACTAAGCATATCACCATCCTAACTATCAGGATGCAAATCAATAAGCATATCATGCAATAAACCCGGATACAAATCCAAATATGGTCGGCATTGGTGCCTTCGACCCTGTTAGTATAGTGAGGACAACTCACCTCACAAGTAGCTCGAAATGATAATGTCGAACTTCTCCAAGTACAGCTCCCACTTAAACACCTACATCCACCAATGATCCACTTCCATAAATTCCCAAATTACTAAAATACCCCCAGAAGTCAAACTGGTCAACCCTTGGTCAAAGTCAAAGTCAACGGTCAAGGTCAACAGTCCATGTTGACACAACTCTTCGAGTGTATCCCACTGACTTGTCGAGTTCTTCCAGAACGCGAGAAATCGTGAAAACCCTAGTTGACTTGTCGAGTTTCCAGGCAACTCGTCGAGTCCATGCGTTGTCCAAATGTCGGGAAAAACCCTAACTAACTCGTCGAGTCTTCTCACTGACTCGCCGAGTCCATGTAGAACCAATACAGGCAATCTTCATCCGACTTGTTGAGTTGGCCATGCAACTCGTCGAGTCCCTTCAGTCTATTTCTCATCCAGACGTTTTTAAACTACCCCAAAGCTCCAAATTGCAGATCTAACCTCCTAGGGCATGGTTTCCACGTAAAGTTGCAAACTTTACTTACATGCAAGGTCCTAAATGCCAAAACCAAGCTAAGGGAGAGGTTTAAGCCAAAGGGAAGGGCCAAAGCTTGCTAAATTCGATAACTTTATGACTATAAGGACTTAGAGGAGTCCAAATCTGAAGTTACAACTTCAGATCATGCCCAATACTCGAAATGATCCACTAATATGCTAAAAATATCCTTAAAACAAATAATAAGGAGATCTAACACTAGAATGATCAAGGTAACAACTTGTTACCTTCAAATGGTAGCCAAAACGATGTAGATGTTGGATCTACAAGCTCCTTCCTGTTCCAAGCTTTTCCACCTTCAAACTTCTTCAACAAATGCACCAAAACACTCTCTTAGCCTCACAAGCACAAAGGAATCGTAAAGAACGGCTAGGGTTTCCTTCTCTGGGTAATGAGGTGATAAGGGAGGCCAAAGGATGCGGGTTAAGTCCTTTAAATAGGCTGCAAACCCTAAAAATTAGGGTTTTCCCATTCAACTCCTACTCGTCAAGTTGGGGTCCTCCGACTCGTCGAGTAGACCACATAATTCACGCGGGTTGACTAATCTCTACACGACGAGTTGGTCCCTCCAACTCGTCGAGTAGGTTTCTTTAGTTGCATGCAAATCTCTAAAATCTCATTCGCGGAAATCGGGATGTTACATGACTAATGGAAGTGATAGAAAAGGAAAGTCAAGTTGACTTGTATTGCGGTGAGGGAACGGGTTTCGTGGTTGTAGGACCCTTGTGGTTTTAATAACAACATAAATAATTATACAAGTAATAAACAAACTTAAGCAGATATATAACAACAATATAGTCATTTTTATTTTGTGAAGCAAAAACCATTACAAATATACAATAGGAATTGTCCGATTAAAAAATATAAGGACAAAAATTGAAGATTTGACCAAACCACATGGATGATATGTAATTTACTCTGTATTTTATTATTTTACTATAAGCTTTTTGTATTCAAAGTAATCTCATTTTAATCTTACAATATTATTTTCTTATAGTATTCTCTCTATTTAAGCGGAATAATGTCATTATTCTCTTAGTCTATTTTTTATTTTTTATCCCGATAATGGTACAGATATGCTTGCATATCTACTTTTAAGTCATGTTATTAGCCCAAAAACCCAAAACATTTTTTTAACAACGAAAAATGACGGGTTGTTATGTTGGAGCATTTTGAGGCTTTTATATGCAATTGAATATTGGATCTTTATCCCTATGGTAATCAAATTTTTGTGGGTTGTCGATACTATGGTAAAGAATATCCCGATGATAGACTTTCAAAATAGAAAATGGGGTTCATTGCTATTGTCTATCATCGATATCATGGTATAGAATACTCAAAGACTTCCATTCTTGCTTTTGAGCCTACTAATACTCATTTAGTGCATATTCTTGCTTTTGCTTATGGTTGGTAGTTATGGTAGTTGGACATCAATAATGTCTTACTACAAGGTTCGGTCTTTGATCGTGTATAGATGATTTAGTCTTGAGGCTTCATTCACCCTTCTAAGCCTACTCATATTTGCAAGTTAAAGAAACCACTTTGTTGTCTAAATAAGCGCTATGAGCTTGTTATCAAGAAATCAAAAGCTTCCTTCTTTACTTTTGGATTTACAAGTTCCATTGTTGTTTCTTCACTCTTTATTCACTAACTGTTAAGATATCCCATATTGGTATAAGATAGTTTCTTCACACTTCACTTTTTCTTCACTCTTCACTCTTTATTCACTAACTGTTTATATATATATATATATATATATATATATATATATATATATATATATATGTAACACCCATAAAAATCAGGCCAAATTTAAACTTTTTAAAACATTTAGGAACCAATAGTTATTACCAACTTGTTTTCAAAATAGTTCTATATCAGAGTATCCCAGAAACATAGTCATAGAAAGTGAGGAGCTGTACGATCACGCCTTAGCCTTGCCACGATCCCCTGATGTACCTGAAACAATAAAATGAAACTGTAAGCCCGAAAGCTTAGTGAGTTCCCCCAAAATACTGATACACTACAAATAACACATATACAAATAACAGCATGTACTGGGTCCACAACTTTACAGACTGGATTACCCCTGGGCCCATAGTGTGAGTCTGGATTGCCTTCCGGGCCCACAGCTCACATCTGGTTTGCCACCGAGCCCACAATACGAGTCTCCCTCAACTCGTATCTGGAATGCTCCCGAGCCCATAGTACGAGTCTAGCATGCCCCACCTGGCCCTCAGCTCGTATCTGGAATGCTCCATAGACTGGATTACCCCTGGGCCCACAATATGAGTCTGGATTGCCTTCCGGGCCCACAGCTCACATCTGGTTTGCCACCGAGCCCACAGTACGAGTCTCCCTCAGCTCGTATCTGTAATGCTCACGGGTTTGTTGGTTACCGCACGGAGCAGTATCACCTCAACCCATCCCACATAATATGTCAACATATAACACAACCAATGCGCATACAGATAATCACATAATAACACAGGTATTCCTACAGATCTACCTAACTGGCATAGCAACTAGCATGCAACACTAACTCATACTCAACATACTACCAACTGCTAGGATATCATATCCAATGGGCCGGCCTTGGTGCCTTAGACCTCTTAGTATAGTGAGGATAACTCATCTAGCACTGCTGAAGTCCCGCGGATGAAACTCCAGCTGCTGGTTGACAGATTCCCGAACTGCCCACATCAAACAATACCCAATTAATAATTGGGTTCCAAGCCCAAGGTCCAACTCACACTCTAAAGGCCCAATAGTAAATGTTGGATTAATGTCTAAGTCCATAACTATATTTGGTATGTACTTGACCCGACCCGGCATGGTCCATTTGGGTTGCACTTCACCGGCACAATTTATATGGATAGTCTTTTGAGAATAGTATATTTATGATTTATATTAATATATTATAAGTTCTAATATATTAATATGGAATCATATTATTTAATTAGTATTGATCAAGAATTAATTTAGAATTAATTAAGTGATCAAAAAGAACTAATTAAATATGGACTCTTATATATATATGGAATGGGCCAAGTTCATTTAGGTTGGGCTAAGCTTTCATGGATGGTCCATGGAGCTTTTAACCCATGGATCATATGTAAATGAAAGGTCATGGGTATTAGGGTTTACATGGATGTAACCCTAATCCTCCATAATATATAAAGGGGTCCTTGGCTCACAAAATTGGCACAAGTGTGTGAAAATAAGAGTGGGCCGATTTTAGTGTGCATACATATTCTCTCAAGTTCTTCCAAGGTGTTTTGGTGATTTGTGATTCCATTTGAGGCTTCCACACTATTGGGGCTAAGCTCTTAAAGCTTGAAGACATCAAGCTACATCAAAAGGTATGTCATCTAACTAGAACTTTGTAGTATAGGTGCTTCATAATATGCTAGTTAGGATGAAACCTTGGAATAGTTAATATTTGCATGTATAATAGAGAAAACATAGATCCAAGGTTTATAGGGTTGCATGTACACCATAGGAGTGTTAGAATGCTCAAAACCCAACAGTAGTATCAGAGTCATGGGTTGTTTTCTGTTATATTGATGCAAATGTTTTATTTTCAAGTTGGAAAAAAAAAGGAAAAAAAAAACATGACGTTTGTCAAATTTTAAGATAATTACTTGGTTTGTGAAAAACGAATTATTTGTAAAATTTGAATCATTTGTTATATGAGTTGAATTAGGTCAAATTTAGTAAAAGATAAAATGATATGATTATTTTATTAGTTTTAAAAGTTTGATCTAAATGTTTTAAGGAGTTACAAATTTTGTCATAAAATTTTGGAGCTCAAAAGTTTTTTTTAAAGTTGTGATATTAAGGGTTTTTGAAACTTCCATAAGTTATGGATATGAAAGTTTTTTTTTAAAAAAAAATTTTGATTCAAAGTTTTTATGGAGTTACAAAATTTGGTGTTAATGTTTTAAAGAATTCCATAACTTCAAATAAGTTATGGAACATGGAAAGTTTCATCATAAAACACCATTAATTCCATAAGTTATGGAATCCAAAGGTTTTCAAGAATTACAAAACTTGCCCTCAAGTTTTGGAATTTGAGAAAAGTTTTTTATGAAAAAAAGAATTGAATTCTAAAACTCTTGGGTTCATAACTTAAACAATTAATTAAATGGTTTTAATTTTGAGTTTAATTATTGGAATTATGATGTTTTGTTGAATAGTTCAAATTAACTCTTATGGACTTTATTAATAGTTAATTAAAGCGTTTAATTAAAAGAGTATTATTAATCCATAAATATATGGTTTGAGTTTAATTAAATTAAAAGTCTAGTTTAATTAATAGATTAAACCACCAAGTATTTTAAATGTCTAAAATACACCCTTATACTATTATAATATTAAAAGTTTAATATATTATATGTATAAGAGCAAGTCGTCTTACCATTAGTAGGCCTCATTCACGAAGCCGGTCTATAAGGGGGTATAAGGTTACTGCCTATAAAATGGCAGTTTAATAGGTGTCCACTCTCACCCACCGCTTCCTTGACTGGTGGAGGGTCGTTAGCCGAACAGGTAGGACAAGGACTATAATTCTCCCTTCATTATAAGTATAATGATAAATACTAAGTAACTAAACACTTATAAATTCCCAATCTTAGTTACTTAGGAAAATGTGAATAAGGTACTAATCCATGAAATTACACTTTCCACTTTGTTTAAGCTGTTAGTGGAGCGTGTGTGGTTAACCGGCACACTAACCTGGACTTAACAAGGTAGGCAAAGGGTAACGTAATGTTTATAATAGTATCGTTGGAGCGTGTGTGGTTAACCGACACATCGATTGAGGGGTAAATATTAAGGGTACCAAGTATATATTTGCATGGTTACTTCACACCTTGTTTTGTGATCCTCGGCATCCCAGTCACAAAACCTGAAGGGCACACTCGAGATTGAAACATGCCATTGAAAAGTTCAATGAATCTTAAAAGAATCTAGGAGTTTCAAAACAAATTAAAACCTAATAATACATTTCGTTTATCTTGGTGGAAATTGGTGAATCGTCATTCACCTACCTTCAAATATTTTATAGCTTGGATTACGGCATCCCTCTTCCAAGTTATAAAATAGTTTGTTGGGTCCTAGCCTTAATATATCATATTGGGTGTTATATTAAGGACTTAAATCAACTTTACGTGAATTTCTCCCATTGTTGATGTCTGGTTTAGACAACAATGATCTTCCCAAACCAAGTTTTCCTAATGAATATGACTTCCCGAGTTTGGCTCATGGAAGTCATACTTCTCTTCCTCCACCTCCTCTAATTATTCTCCCTAACCCACAAGTTCAAGGTCACTCAAGCCCTAATGGCAAGCAAGGTCTATGTGTGATCACATCTTAGAGATGAAGCCACATATTGACAAGCCGGGAGAGTTGGGTGTCAAAGTCTTGAGAAAGTTGGATGTTCAATCACTTTCTAAGTCACATAGTGAGTTCCTTTGGGACTACTATGAAACAGACTATGACATGAACCTTAATGATCATATCTATTTGCTTGGTGCTGCTGAATCAGCAATGATTTGGAACGATAGTAAAGCAAATTTGATTAGAAGATCAACTTCCCAAAAACTTTATGGACAGTGACAATGGTGACACTGGAAATCCAGAAAAAGCATTATCTTCCCAATGGAAAGGGATTGGCCATAGTCAACCCGGTTGACCAAATGGTAAAGAGAAAGGCTAAGTCTGAGATAGTCCCATTACCAAAGGGTCCATATGTTTATTTTGCCAAAGGAAGGGGCGTTGATTGCAAAGCTGCCAAATTTACCTAAGGATGTTAAAGTCAATAAGTTTGACTCTACATCAGGTAGAGCCCATTATCTAACTCTGTTAAGTTCTATTCTGAGATCCTCATTACATGATGTGACTGGGTCACATGTTGATGTTTTAAGAATCAAAGAATAGAGAGAAATCTTAAAGGAAGTATATGCTGATTCTGATCGCGAAGGTGGATTTCGATCGCATCAGAATTTTGAGCAGTTGCTTAAGAAGTTATGATATATTGCTAAGGAATAGATAACAACAATTTTCCATGTGGATTGTAAGGATAAGTTTTTCCGCAAAGTTTTAAAATAAAAGAAAATTGTTTAATTTTATTTATTTGAAGTATCCTTACAATGGCATTTGTGGAAAATTGTTGCTTATATGATTCCACTGACAGCAATATTGGAAAATGGATTTGATTCTTTCATTTGTGGTAGTGTCTAAATTTACCAAATCAGGAAAGTTCCTCATCGCCCAAGTTTCAATTGGACCGAAACTTGGAATCATGCAAGTTGAATAGTATGATGAAAGAGAACTTTCAAGCATTGGAAAATCAAGACTAATTACTTGTTCACATGGATGTGTGAGTCAAGTGAAGGACTAAAGGGATCGAGTACACATTCTTGTGCACTGGTCATGTTCACCACAAAGCTCGTTAAGACTATTTGATTTACTAAAGTTTAGTAAATATGGTTATACTTACAAGTTTAAGTATAATTCTGAAACATTGGAAAAGTCTCAATGTATGGCAGAACGAATGGGAAGAATCAAATTAGGCAGAAAGATAAAAGTTTCTCAAATCTGAAAAGATGGGAGAGTAATTTAGTATGATCATCTTAATGATTTAGAAATCATATCACAATTATTCCTCTAAAGGTCATCTTAGTGCATTCTTATGACTAAGAAGAGGAGTCATGAATTGTTGAAATGGTTAGATCAGGAAGATGAGTCATACTTCGTTCCAAAACAATTCTTAGAGTCATACTCCAAGATTGTAACTTGAGTGACATATCTTAAAGAAAGGTTTAAAACACTTGTCAAATGTAAGAGTAAAAGTGTCCTACTCTTGTACATTTGAAATTGGTAAGTTGTGATGTTGTGGATAAAACAAAGACCAACTAAGGCCAATTGTGTGAAGTGTTTGTCTTGATAAAGAATCCGCACTATCTCTTGAATATTTGGCAAGATAGTCTTATATGTCAAGAGGATAGTGGGAGTCTTAAAGATCCTAAAAAGAATTTCAAGAACTAATCAAGAATAAAACCTGAGGTTTATCACTAGCACACGACTTGAGGTTTATAACCTATCGTGTTGACATATTCTGTGCCCATTCCAGTTAAAGTTGGCTTTGCATAGGAGTTCTGAAAGTTCTCAATTGGTTGCATAACAACTTCGAAGCAATGGCAGGCCTTGTACTGCCAGGTGGCAAGAAGTTAAGATTGCATAAGTTCAGTCCATATGAGTTTGGATTTGTCATTATCCTTTTCTTGTGACTATGGTTTTGACGATTCACATGGATAAGAACACATACACCATAAAATCTAAGGGTCATAAGGTTTCTCTCCGATTCATGAAAATGATGGTGAGGAAACACTTCCACCAAGTAGATTTGAAGCAGATGGCAAAAGGTCTAAACAATTGAGACTATGATTACGGCATCCTTTTTCATAGTTCTGAAATTGTTTAGACACACATGCTGCTATCTAAGGAAAGGTGTATGATTTTGAAAAAGTTTTATCAAAGCATCTCGTATCAGAAATCTGAACTTTGGTAAGAAAGTCAATAAAGTATTGATTTCTAGAAGTCCAGCTGATTTCTGAGTACATGTCAAAGTTAGTGGGAGCATAAGTGTTATGCTAATAATCATCATGTTAGTGGGAGCATGATAATTATTGTTAGTGTTGCAAGTTAGCAATGTTAATTATAGAAAACAAAAGTTTCAATTCGTGAGGCTGCAGGGATTGAAAAAGTTGTTTTGCTATAATTAAGGGAGATGATATACTTCATTTCAGTTCTAAAGGCTTAGATTGAGACCTTAATCATCTTTAGTCAAGAATATATATATATATATATATATATATATATATATATATATATATATATATATATATGAATTTCATGTTGGATTGGTTCAACTTAAGGAAATTCTATATATTGCGTTCTCAAAATTCGATTATGATTACGACATCCCTCTTCATAGTCAAATTTTGAAAACATGGCAAATAAAAATATTGTAGCAAAAGACTGGTCTAGAATCATGTCTTTATGTGAGACATCATGAATCGTGTATCATTTGCTTTGGGTATAGGATCGATTGCATGTGCTATAATATTTGTCATTTCTAAATTTTTCCAAATGCCTAGAGGCATTAAGAAGGGAAAAGGTCTAGAATTGGATATGACTAAAATGATTAAGCAATTGTCGAGGACAATCTGAGGTTTACCAAAGATTGGTTGCTTAGGGACCGTTGGAAGTATAGTGCTAATTTTGGAAGGACCATATTGACATATTCTGAAAAGAGGCATCTCTTGTTCAGAAGTGATAGTCAAAATGAGAATATGGAGTTGTCTCCATAGGTGGAAGTTATCTGTGTAAGATTAGAAAACTTAATGCAAGAAGCATGTCCAAAGCAATGTACTTTGAATATGAGACTTAGTTTCCATGGAGTTGATCTCCATTAGAATACCTTATAATGACTGTTGACAAGTCTTTGTGACTTTGTACATATTCATTACAGGAGGGTCAGTGCATATAAGTTTAAAATCTAAACAGATTTCGATAAATGATAGGAATTTGAAATTCTCACATTTTTCAATAAGGATTTGGGAGTGTGAAATTAGAATCATTGAAATTATGTTCAATTGGTTTATTTCACAAAGTAAGGATCATAGACAAACATAGAGTGCATACTTGGTGTATGGCAAAGCTATTGTTTAGAAAAACATAGTATACATGCTTGGAGCATGGGACAACTAGTGTTTTTAATTCAGGTATAAAGTTGATAAAACCGAAACAATGAAATAATGAGTAATCAGTATGGTGACAAATAAAAGTGGTCTATTTATATTCATAGAATTTGATACCATATTTGATTCATTTATTCTTGTGTTTCACTTTGCATGTTTTGACTTCCAGAATAACTAAGTCGCTCTTCCTGAATGATTAAGTTATTCAAACCATCCACAGTCGGTTATATGTTGGAAGTAGATATGAATCAAGACTGTCATGGGTTGGTTTGTAGAGGTCCAAGTTGGTGGACAAAGTGGTGCTACAACACTCATGAGTGCTCATAAGTTCCGAGTATTGGATTCAACCCGCGCTCATTTGAATCACTTCATGGATTTTATCACGAGTGATCATGAGACGATAATATCTTATATTCTTCAAACCTAGAGATATGAGTTGATACTATGAGTTGGTTATACATTGATTGCACGAAAACGCATTTGGTAACTCGATGTTATAAAACGTGCCTTTGTGTATGATTCAACAAGTAGTAGAACAAGCCATATGAGTCGAAGTTTATCCATTCCTTTTACCTTTGGGATAAAAGCGATATCTGTGGGCCCCTCGATGATTTAGTGATGACACATGTGAGTGCTTGGCCAAGCCAGGACTGATTTGATTTGTTCAATCAGTCAGTCATCATAAATCGAAAATCGGGAAACAACTAATGGACAGAGAGAATGATTATAATCCATGTCTCAGTCCATATGATATCTAGAATGGAGGAATATATGATCCCTTATCTAATGGACAAGTTAATACAAGGTCAGAGTTCGACAGCGGCTTTAAGAGCTACGATTGCCAGTTAGGTTTTGAAGTCATACTCAATAATAGTTTTAGACTTATCCAAGTGGGAGACTGTTGGATTAATGTCTAAGTCCATAACTATATTTGGTATGTACTTGACCCGACCCGGCATGGTCCATTTGGGTTGCACTTCACCGGCACAATTTATATGGATAGTCTTTTGAGAATAGTATATTTATGATTTATATTAATATATTATAAGTTCTAATATATTAATATGGAATCATATTATTTAATTAGTATTGATCAAGAATTAATTTAGAATTAATTAAGTGATCAAAAAGAACTAATTAAATATGGACTCTTATATATATATGGAATGGGCCAAGTTCATTTAGGTTAGGCTAAGCTTTCATGGATGGTCCATGGAGCTTTTAACCCATGAATCCTATGTAAATGAAAGGTCATGGGTATTAGGGTTTACATGGATGTAACCCTAATCCTCCATAATATATAAAGGGGTCCTTGGCTCACAAAAATTGGCACAAGTGTGTGAAAATAAGAGTGGGCCGATTTTAGTGTGCATACATATTCTCTCAAGTTCTTCCAAGGTGTTTTGGTGATTTGTGATTCCATTTGAGGCTTCCACACTATTGGGGCTAAGCTCTTAAAGCTTGAAGACATCAAGCTACATCCAAAGGTATGTCATCTAACTAGAACTTTGTAGTATATGTGCTTCATAATATGCTAGTTAGGATGAAACCTTGGAATAGTTAATATTTGCATGTATAATAGAGAAAACATAGATCCAAGGTTTATAGGGTTGCATGTACACCATAGGAGTGTTAGAATGCTCAAAACCCAACAAAGTAATGGGCCAAGGCCCAACATATGGCCCAATTTTCCAAATTGGGCCCAGACCTATACATGGTCTTTCCTTAAGTCCCATCCAATTATTCTAGTCCAAACTCTTGGTATTCCTATGGCCCAATATCACATAATCATAAAGGCCCAATTATGGCCCATCTATGGCCCAATTTTCCAAATTGGGCCCAAGACTCTCACATGGACCTTATCCTAAAACCCATACAATTATTTAGTCCATTTACTTATTCTTGGAAAGCCTATTAATAGTCCAATCACCAAAGCCCAATAGAAAGACACAACACAAGGCCCAAGTGAAATTAGGGTTCCCACATGAAATGACGATTAGGGTTAAGTGTTTCTTACTTAACCCATTAAGGACTTAATCCATTTAGTCCAATATTGCCTTAGGTTAATTTGCCAATGATTATTATTTAACATTTCAAGTTTATTAAATAATTTTCGTGTGTGTCCCGATCAATTCCCAAAAATTAGGGTTTCCAGACATTAGGGTTTTCCAAACCCTAATTAGGGTTTCCAACCCACATACTAGCCCATTAGTCAATTGTTTGGGCTTGTAGGTCCATTAGGGCTTCATTAGTCCCATTAGGGTTTCATTGGGCCCACTAGGGTTTCGTCAGGCCCATTCTGTCCAAGTATCCCAAACGAGTCAAAACGCAAACTAGGCACATCGTCACCCAACACGGCGGCTGGTGGCGGCAGCCACCACCTCACGGTCGTGGTGACGGATTTTCTTTACTATTCTGATTGATTACAATGCATTACAACACAATCCAAATAAAAACACACACACATACTAATAAAACACACACACACACACAGCCACCCTTGTGGCGACCGGTGGTTGTATATGGTGGCCGCCACCACCTCACGGTGGTGGTGGTGACTTCTTTTCGGATTCCGACCAAGGGCTTCTCACCCACACAGTACAACACACACTACATTACACACACCTAAAGTATACAAAAATCAAACACACACAACCACCTTCCATGGTGACTGGTGGCGACGGAAACATGGCAGCAAGCGGCGATTTGCAAAGACAGCCACCACCTCACGGTGGTGGCAAGCTTTTCTTGAGTCCTCGTTAGCAACAAGCGTCCACAGAACATCTACTCGTCGGGAGCTGGACACTGAATACACTCCGATCTCAGCCACTCTCGTGGCGGCACAAGGCAGTCGGGAAAGAAACCAGCCGGAACAGTCGTCGGGGGTGGCGACAACGACGATCGTGCAGCGGCAGATTAAGAAGGGGATAAGCGATGCACTTCGACCGGTTGTTGGGAGAAGCGGCGACAAGCTTCGTCGGCAAACAATGACGGTTGGCTTCGGTGGCAGAGAGGCTCCAAGATGACGACTGGAGAGAGTATGGGTAGCGGCTCACGCCTTCTGTGGTAGTAGAGCGGCACCGACGATGAGAGGCAGCATAAGGGGGTGCGGCGCCGGAGTTGGAGAAGGAAGGTGGTGGCGGCGGCCATCTCTATTAGGGTTAGGGTTTGAGTTGCATGAGAGTTAGGATGCATATATATGGGCTAACGGGAGTGACGGGTTCACTCGTGTCCATCCCCAACCATTTTCATATTTTACACATTTAGTCCCTCTCCATAAGAACTCTTTTCAACTTAAGTCCCAAAATTACCATGCAGCCCCTACTTGACAATACCTTTTCAACTTGGGTACATAATTTACCCCTTTAGCCCCATCCATCCAAAATCCTTTCATATTAAGTCCAAATGATACCAAACACACCCTGGCTTCCGAAATCCTTTTCAAAATAAAATCCCGAAATTACACTTTTAACCCCAACTTCTAAATTATGCCATTTGACTCCCCGAAACCAACACCCCGCTAATCATTATTTGATTTTGGCTATAAAATAATAATAAAATTACATTTCGGGGTTTCGGATTTATTATTTACTTATTTTATTTTAAACGGGATGTTACAATATATATATATATATATATATATATATATATATATATATATATATATATATATATGTATATGTATATATATATATATATATATATATATATATATATATATATATATATATACCAATCTCAGTAGTTAGAGACAAAATCATCAAGGGCGAAAAACGATATATACATTTAGAGGTTGTACGCACATGCACCAGATAATAACAAAAAACTCACATGTTTTTTAAAAAATTTTAGGATAAATTTATTATCGAAAAAAAAACCCAAATATAACAAAATTCATAATTTTTTATCATATTTCCACAGAAATAGATATTTATAAATAGAAAACAAATCTTTTTTTCGAAAAAAACCTTTTTCGTTTCGTTGTTGTTTTCTAATATTTAGGTTTATTTTTTTATCGAAAAGAAACTAAATATATCAAAATTAATAATTTTTTATCTTCTAAAAATAGACATCCATATAATTTAGTTTTCAATATGTAGGTCCATCGTAAGTGATGAAATTATATAAAATGTTTGATGAGTGAATGATATGTTGATATTACATAGCATTTGGTAGGTGTGTGTATCAAATCGTATAAACAAAACAAATCGTCCGCATTGCACCGCACCACACTGCATAACATGGTTTATCAGATTTGTTGTGTGGTTTGCGGTTTGTAATTTTTCCAAACCGCACTATGCATTGCAGTTTGCGGTTTTTAATAATGAAATTGTAGTTCAAACTGCACTGCACTATGTGTGTGTGTATATATATATATATATATATATATATATATATATAGAGAGAGAGAGAGAGAGAGATAGAGAAAGCTAGGTTCAAGTATTCTAACTAATTATTATGCGGATATCGTATGCTATGAGAATTACTAAGAGAATAAGTTGTTTAGCAATGCGAATACGTTCAACCTTACAAGAATATCGTCATTTTCATGCATTCTCGCTAATTATTATTTATTTTTGTTCACACACATCGTTTTTCACTCATTTTCATTCTGACAGAATACGACCCAATAAACATTCTGACAAACATTCTGACAGAAATAAGAATAATAATAATAATAAGTGTATAATAACCTTATAGACAATTTAATTAGTGAGAATGTGTGTTAGTGACAATAGGTATGTAAGATTGAACGTATTTATATTATCAAACAACATATTTTATTTATCATTCTCATAGCATACGATATCCGCACAATAACTAGAATAACCTAAGCCTATATATATATATATATATATATATATATATATATATATATATATATATATATATATATATATATATATATATATTAGATGTGTGCGTGCGCAAAGTGGCGACGATAAATAGTTTTTTGACGAATAATTTCTAATGACGAAATAATTATTAGATTTTATTATTAGTTATTATGTAATAAAAAATTATCAATTAAATAAAATATTTATGTTTGTACATTATATTTATATTGCCTTTTTATAATATTGATGTAAATTAATTAATATCTATGTCTAGTTAAGAAATATATATTAATTTAAATACATGAATTTAATATTTTATTATTTTCACTTTTCTCCAAATTGAATTTGTTAATTATTTTCCTTCGTTCAAGTATTTAAACTTTTGACAAGTATTAATAAATTATTTATACATAATTGACTTATACAAAAAGTTTTGTAACTTATACCTCTTAAATTTCAATATATTACTAAGAGGTTGTTTGGTAGGATCTGAATTTTTAAGATCTGAATTTTTAAGAGATCTGAATTTCTAAGAGAGTCTGAAATTTTAAGAGCTGAATGTTTAACATGTTGTTTGGTTGGGACCTCTGAATTACTGTGCTGAATTATTAAAATGACCATTTTACCCTTTTGTTTTAGTTTTTATTAAATTCAACTGTTTGTTTAGAAAATAACCTAATAAATTTCTTAAATACGTATTAAAAAAATATAAACACCATATAAAATCCAAATTTAGCATAAATCAAAATTAAACCACACAAAAAGTAGTATAAATTTTCCAGAATTGTGCAACAAACCAAACAAAAAACATCTAAAGACATTTCACAACAGAAGTTGATACATGAATACATCCTTTCACAACTCAACTTTCATTCAACAAATATAATGAATCTATATAAATCATCTACCTACAATTACACAATATCCCCCACACTACACTGCATCCTTCTTTCCTTGCCAATTGTCAAGTAGTTCAATACTTGTTTCTTCAACTGCTTTTATAATCAATTCATTGATTAATCTTGCTTCTTTGTTTACTCCATTGTTTCTGGTATCAAACTACAAGTCAACCTGTATGCAAATATTGTATACAACCCACCATCAACCATTATCCAGCCACCATATCCATTAATCCAAATCCAACATTACCCTCCTTCACTCTTTCCTGAACCACCGAACACCACCCACACAAACACCATTCCTACATTTTACCACCATCACCACAGCCTATACCGACAAAACCAAATCACCCAAAAAAACACACACACAAAAAATTTGACCATTAACATCAACTATAGATTACAATTGAAGAAATCAAAAACTGAATAACATAACATAAGAACTGATTAGCATAACATAAGAACTGATTTGGAGCATAACAAAAGAAGAGCAATCAATTTTCAGAAGAAGAGAACAAACCTGTTATCGATTTCTGATTTTGGACTTTAGGGCACAGAAAATGATGGGAAGGCTACTGAGACGAAACAAACGGGGTTGCAAGGCTGCTGGGACGTCGGCGATCGGCTGGGCGGCGTCGTTTCAGGCGGTCTTCGGCGACGGGAACTATGCGAAGGAAGCAGACTCGAACCGGGGAAGAAAACGCTACTCGAAAATCAGAAATCGCTGCTGAGACGAAACAAACGGGGTTGCAACGCTGCTGGGACGTCGACGATCGGCTGGGCGGCGGCGTTTTAGGCGGTCGTCGGCGACGGGAACTAGGCGACGGAAGCAGACGCGACTGGGGAAGAAAACGAAGGAGGAAGACGCAAGAACAGGAGAATAGGAGGCGAGTATGTCCGACCGTGCGATTTAGGGGCAAAACAAGATGCGCGTTTCTTTTCTTTTATTTTCAGACTTTGTTCAGGATCTGAAAAATTAAGAGGTGTTTTTGATTTTAAGAGGTAAAAAATAAGACCCAAACAAACGATCTGAATCTGAATTTTTCAGACATTGCCTCTTAATTTTACAATTAAGAGGTAAACAAACGGGGCCTAATATGATTTATAATATATATATATATATATATATATATATATATATATATATATATATATATATATATATATATTTAAGCTAAAAAATTACATTAAAAGAGGTCAAATATAACAGGAAAAATATATAACTTAATAGTGTATATAATAACCAACCATTGAATGATTAAAAGTCAAAGTATTTCATTTATATTTTGAATTTATTTATTTAAACTATTATAATTAGAGACTAATTTTGAAATATAATTGTTTTAAAAAACATGATTCAAATATAAACTATTAATACCCTTTGACCTTGTTTAAATTTGTTGTATGCTTGCCAACGATATCAAACGATATCATGTATTACTAAATGTATAGTGTAAGAACTCTATGCAGCAACAATTTAGTTGTATTAGTTTTCGAGAAATTAAATATTCTTTTATTTTTTGTGTCTAATATCTTCCTACCTATTTTAGATAGTGATAAGTGTCATTTAATTTAATTTAAATTTGATTGAGATGTTAAATTTGTACACTTGTCATCATCTTAAATAGATAGGAAGAAAAGTAAAAACAAAAGGTAGAATGATATATTTAATTTCTCTTAATTTTCTCTTTTAATGAAACTTATGGATTTGATTTTATAGATTTACAAAATAAACAAGAGTATGTAAAATTAGGGATGTCATCAAACTACAAAAAACCGTATAAACTGTCTGCACCAAACTGCACCACATATTGTGGTTTATAACCGTCGTGGTTCGGTTTGTAGTTTCCGATAATCTCAAACCGTATATATGTTGCAGTTTGTGGTTTTGACTCTAAACCGCACCACATACACCCTTAATATTTGGTACTTGAAAATTGGAGAGGAAAATAGAATGAAGTATTAAGAATGAATGAACAAATATTATGTTTGTTGCCACCAAAGAATGAAACACATCATTCCTCATGGGATTAATTACTTCTCTTAAGTTGATTTTCATTTCATAGATCGAATGTTTTTTATGTATTCTTGAATGGAATGATATATACATATAATAATTTAAAATTACTTTTATTAATTTAATATTCAGTAATATTAATCTTTGTTAAACATTTTAAAACTTTAATTAATTACTTTTACTTTTGAAAGAAAAAACATCAGAAATGGTCCCTGTGGTTTCCCCAAATCTGAAGTTTAGTCCCCGTGGTTTAAAAACATCATAGATGGTCCATGTGCTTTCAAAACTTTTCACGATTGGTCCTTATTGCTAACCCCGTTAAGTTTTGTTCGTTATTGAAGGGTATTTTCGTCATTTCACTACCACAGAGACCATTTATGATGTTTTCTCGTATTTTTTTTAAAAAAGAAAAAATTAAATATAATTAAATATATAAAAGGTCTCTATCTCTCTCTCTTTCTCAAAAACACACACACATACATTTCCTGAAAATAAAAAACGCACAACCTCATCCCAGTCTTCTCCCTCTCCTTAAAAATCTTTCTAACTCCGCTTGAAGGAAAGATCGTCGATCTCTTTCCATCGTCGATAACCTTTTGACATCAACGTCGTCTTTAGACGAAAGGGTGTTTCAAGGGGTTTTGTTCTTGGGTTCAAGGGGTTTCAAGATCTGTATTTGTAAACCCAGTTAAAGAAGACGAAAGGGGTTTCACTATAAACCTCAATTCACTACTTGACCATAAGACGCTCTCAACACCACCCCCATTACTTTACTTGTTGTCTTTAGATCTCTGAAATCCAGCATGTGTCGAAATTAGAGCTAAGGTGATCGACCAATTCCACATCATGTATCAATACTCTTTCAAGATTCACGATTGTCAACAGATTTTGGTAATTATGATCTGATATTCGTTTATTATGCGTTTGTATTTTGCAATGGAAGAAGAAGAGAATCAGGAGGTTGAGGAGGAAGGGATCGATCTAAAAGTTGGGATTAATCTGAATCGATTTGATACTACTTTAAATCTATTGAAAAGATTTAATTAATATCAGAAGGGATCGATCTGAAAATTGGGATCAAGTACAATGATACTAAGCCTGGATATTTTATTATTGTAGTTCTGATTGATCTTTTGAACACATATGAGAACCTGATTTTTTTTCTTCTGGTTTTGTGGTTTTTGTTTTTTTGAGTTTTTGATTAGATTAATGGTGATTATTGTTGAAATTGAAAGCGGGTGCAGACAAGGAATAGAGGAAAGCGAAAATAGAGGTGCTAAACCTGGGTTTGTGTATGATCTGTTTGGGTGTTGTAAATACAAATTTTCATATGGCTTCCATTCTAAACCTTTGAACTCGCTAGGTCAATGTGTATCTGGGTTTGTGTATGATCTGTTTGTGTGTAGTAATCTGGGTCGAACTTCCAGACAATGTTGTGAACAAAGCAAATCGATGATAGTGTTGGACTGATTGGCGAGGATGTGAAGACGATGAACAGAGTATGTAAGTTTCTTTGTGTGCATGTATGTGTCTAGAGAGAGAGAGAGAGAGAGGTGGGACCTTTTATATATTTGATTATATTTAATTTTTTCTTTTTAAAAAAATACGAGAAAACATCGGTAGTGAAATGACAAAAATGTCATTCAGTTAACGGACAAAACTTAACGGAATTACCAATAAGGATCAATCGTCAAAAGTTTTGAAAGCACAGAGACCATATATGATGTTTTTAAACCACGGAGACTAAACTTCAGATTTGGGAAAACCACAGGGACCATTTATGATGTTTTTTCTTTTTTAAATATAAATAAATTAATTTTCTTATAATTATATTTTAAGATTTATTGATATCTATGTCTTAATATTTTATAAATCTTCTTTGACTACAAATATATATTTATGTGCAATCTATTAATAACAGATTTTTATTTAATTATAATTTATTGTTTTAAATTAATATTTTTTTTATTACTAATTTATAACAAACAAATGTGTAGTGATTTATTTTATTGTTCGAGTCAACTACACATAACAGTTAAATGTAATTATGGATTCCATTACCTTGATTACGTCGTTTATTCCATTTCTTGATTGTCGTACTCAATCAAACCAAACGGACCTTTAGAAATGAGATAAATGGGAAGACTTGATAATTATATTAATTAATAAATCAATTAACAATGTAACATTCAAATCACATTCTAAAATATTTGTGACTGAATGTTATGATTTATTTATACCAGATTCAAGAGATGCAGCATGCATTTGGATTCTCGTCTGAGAAGAGTTGCGGTGGTGGGATTCTTTCCATCACATACAACGGCGGATACTGATGATAATACATCATCCTTTGCATGTCAACCAACTCCATTTTCTCTCCTCCATCTTTCTTCCCCTCCTCCTTCTCTCCATCAGCACCACCACCTTCCTTCTTTTCTTCTTCTGGTGGTTTCTCTTCTGGTTTTGCTTCTTCCGCTGGTTTCTCCTCAGGTTTTGCTGCAGCCTCTTCTTCTTTGGGCTTCTCAGCTGCTTCCGGTGCTGGTTCCGCCGCTGGCTCTGGTTGTGGCACGATCTTTGCTTGCTTTTTTGTACGCCTATACACATACTCCACCAGCTTCTCACCATCCATACTTCCTGTGACCATCACTTTACTTGAACCCACTTCTGTTTCCACTGTTTTCACCCCTGCAAATTATTCATCTCATTTCATTTACTTTTGAATTAACTTGAATAAAAAGAAATATCTCTATTACTCAAAATCTAATGACTTACGTACCTTTCATTCGGAGGATCTTGCGTTTGAGTTGCAGAGCACATGCTTCACAATGCATGTTGACATTCAACTCGACTGTAATTAATCCAGGGACTTCAGAGGCAACGACTTGAGGAATGGGATCACCTTCGTTAGCAGGAAGAGGAGACAACACTTTGGCGGTTCTTTTTGTTTTCTTGGTTATTTTATCACATACTGCTTGCGGTTCCACCACTCCTTTTATCGTCACTTGGTTCTTCCCCATGTCTATGTCCAACCCTACAACTCCTATATATAAACATACACACACCGCATTTAATGGATAATAATTAAGACACACACTGAACTACTCACACAGAGTATAAATAATTAAATATATATACCTGGAATTCTCAAGAGGGATTTCTCAATCTTTTTGGCACATCCAACACAATGCAAATCGATAAACAACACAAAGGGAGCTGGTGGTTTTGGTTCTTCTTCTTTTTTCTCTTCAGCTGGAGGTTTCTCCTCGGCATTTTCTTCTTTCTTTTCCTCTGGTTTTGGTTCTTCTACCTTTTGTTCTTCCTGTTAATTAGAAATAGAAATTAAAAAACCAGTCAGACTCACATCAGATATATCCCAGATCACATTCTTAACCATCTACATCTCACTCAAATAAACCCGAAATCAGTACTCACCACTTTCTGTTCTTCACCCATCGTCCTTAATACAAAAAGAGAGAGAGAGCAACTACAGTAGAGAGAGAGAGAGAGAGAGAGAGAGAGAGTGAATGAGAGAAAGAAAACAGAGAAATATATAAGAAATGATTTGAGAATCTTAAGGATGGACGGTGAGTTATTATCCTCAAAAAGCAAAACATTGACATGGCAGAGCACATGCAGAGCCACTAACTCTTTATATATAAAAATTTCCATCTTTTTGGGTTGGGATGCATCCATGGCCACAAAACTTAAGCAGAGGGAATTCCAAGGAATCAGAATAGACTTATTTATCGGAAAAGTAACTGTATATAATGGCCTTAAAAGGAGAAACAGATAAAATACCCCGTTGACACTCTCACGCAAAATTGTTACATATCTTGTGATTAATTAATATTAACTGCTTAATTACCATACGCATTTTTATAAAACAACAATTAACAAAGAGTTAATTAAACAGGTTCTAACAATGTACAATGTACATTATAATTTCAGTATAAGTCCCATCGTCAATCTTGAAGTTAGAAATTTCCCAACTCACACGGATGTATAAGTTTTTGTGTTAATATATAGCATGCATGTTCTTTTTCATCATTTCTTTAAGTATGTCACTTCAAATCTGACTAACTTTCAAAAGCTATGTGACAATTTATGATACAACAGTTGGTATGATGAGCGTGAAACTAGTCGAAGAATGAACGATCACAATCTACTGAAAAAACCGGTTGTTCAGTTGATGTATGAATGGAAGAAGGAGTAGTCGGGCAAAAGGTAAGAACTTTAATTTTGGAGGGATGCCAAAAGGAATAAAGGATTACGTGTAAAGATCTTCTTACTTGAAACTTGGTCTCACATGCAACATTATTATTATAATTATTATGTAATATTTTCTTTTTGGGAAATAAATTGGGTTATTTAATATGTGGTTACCTAACCTACCATCTTTTGTTTTTGATGTAACCAACTTGATTGAATCTCGACACAAAAAGAGTGGTCAGATATGGGGTTCCCCACTTGGGATCTGCAGAAATTTAACTTTCTTACGTGGGGATGAATGTTGTACACATAGACTTGCATTTGGATCTACATAACCTCTTTGTGTAACTTAGTTTATAAGAGTAACAAAACTTTATTTCAATTCAAAAGGGTCCAGATCAAGTACCAATTATAGAAACAATCAGACATGTGGACGTGAGTCAGCATGGGACACCAATGTTTCGCCACAATACAAAACTTTTTTTTTCTACATTTTACCCATCAAATTAATGCTTCCATTTTTTTTAGAACTATATAAACTTTCTTGTGACGCCCTGAATATTATTTATTCTTTTTAAGGATTTTAATTTAAAAGAATGTGTGGGGGCCAGAAAATTGGAATAATTAGAGGTTAATTAAGAAGATCAGCATATCTTGTAATCATTAATTCCTTTGTTTTGTTAGTAACCACTAAGCAATCATACTTAACTCAACCACCATTCATTCAAGTTTTGGCATAAAGAGTCCAAATGGATGGTTTTTATAGTTTACCACATCAACCGGTAATAATAATTTGGTTTTGATGTGAGAAATCTACCAAACCATGCACCAAATACCATCCTTAATTAACAATCACCCAACCTCTGCCAAATAGCACCTGCCTATGTTCCTGTTCATAGTTATCAATGCAACAACTATTTTCTATATACATTTACATCATCCCAAATACACAGAATCTTTTAGCAAATGTCATAATTAAACTTATGAACCTTTTTACACAATGAAAAGGGATTTAATGTCGACTGAGATATAACTCTGCAATAGCAGTGTGTAAAGCTGCACCAATGGGAAGAACATCTTCATCAAGAAAGAAATAAGGAGAGTGTGGTGAATGAACTGAACCAATACCCTCATTACGGATTCCAATTCTAAACATGACTCCAGGAATCACTTCCTGATAGAAAGCAAAATCCTCCCCACCCATCACCTTCTTAGCCACCTTAACTCCCTGTGAACCAAGCACCATTGATCCCACCATGTCCACATGCATGCTTCTTCAAGCTCTCATCATTAATGGTAGCTGGATGTAGAGGGTATTCATCCTCCATCATATCAACTGTACCTTTGCATCTATGAACAGCTGCCTGTCCTTCAATCACCTCTTTCACCCGTTGCTGAAGGTGTTGCAAGCCTTTAGTTGTTAGACTCCTGAGTGTTCCCCCTAATTCAACATATGGTGGAATAACATTCGATGCACTTCCACCCCCAACATAAGTAACTGATAGCACCTGCAACCAATTCAAGTAAAACACAATTTAAAGATTCAACTTCATCCGCTTTTACCCATGAACAAAGACACGTACTTGATTTTGGAGGGGATCTAATTCTCTAGAGATTAAATGTTGCAAGGCTAAAACTGTTGATGATGCAGCAAGTATAGGGTCCACACTGTTGTGAGGTTCAGCAGCATGACCACCTTTACCTTCTATCTTAGCTTTAAAGAAGCATACATAGGTCCTGAAAGGGTGGCAATGGTTCCTGTAGGAATTGTATAATCAACATGCATTCCAAATATGGCCTCTGAATCACCTAAAGCACCTTCTTTTATCATATGGGATGCACCCGCACCTCCCTCTTCAGCAGGTTGGAAAATCAACCCAACAGTTCCCTTATAACCAAATTAATAAGAAAAAATAAAACTATTTAGTGGGTGAAGTAAAATGGAATTGTTACATTAAGGCATACCTTTAGATTGTCTTTTCTCTGATTAAGTAACTTAGCAGCACCAAGGAGCATGGTTGTGTGAGCATCATGTCCACATCCATGCATTACTCCATCGATTTTACTCTTATGCTCCCATTCAACCAGCTCCTATGTTTACATCATACAAATTTGAATACTTTTAGAACTAAATTGAAGAGGAATAGTTTGAATTTATAAGTGAAAATGGTATATAATCAAGAATAGCAAGTGCAAATTAGAAGTCAAACATAAACTTTCTTCAGGAGAGATAGATTAAGGGCAGGGAAGATTAATACCTGTAAAGGGAGGGCATCCATGTCAGCTCGAAGAGCTACAATAGGAGGAGACCCGATGCCAATTTGAGCTACAAAACCAGTGGTGGAAATTGGGTATGTGTAAGAAACGCCAAGTTTATCGAGTTCATTGCGAATAAGGGCGCTGGTGTTGTGTTCTTGGAAAAGGAGTTCAGGGTACTCGTGGAGCTTCCTTCTGATTGAAATCAACCAATCTTTGTCTTCTTTTGCTGCACTTAAAAGCTGCGTCCCGTAGTCTTCATCGGCATCTACGATTTGAATCGACGAAGGCAGTAAAACCCAGAGCAGTAGGAGGATTCCAAAGTAACGAAAAATCAAAATTTGAAGCATCTTCTACAATTAGGTCTTCTGATACTGTCTCAATTGGGGCGTGTAACACTCGACCCAAAACCTAAACCGGTACTAACCCTTCCCTTCATCAGAATTTTGATTTTTCCATTTTTTATTCCTGAATTGGATTTTTCCATTTTTTATTCCTGAATCGGATTGTCTCCTTTCTTCAATATCCCATTTTTTATTCCTGAATCGTATTTCACTATTTCTTGGCGGAGGAAGATAATAATTTCTCAAAGTATTTGTAATGATAAATATTAAAAAAATTATAAAAGTTGCAATGCGTTTAACAGAAATTAACATAATATCAAACCAATTGTTTGAAAAAATCTAAGCTTTTATTCCATATAATTTTCTAAAACAAATTCACACAGAACGACATGACAAATTCACCAACTCATGTGGTAAAGAGAATTGAACATATTAATCTCTCTCTCTCTCTCTCTCGCTAGATGTCTAGAATGACTTAAGAGTACAACTGGAGTGGCTTTGTTGATATAAGAAAAGCAAAACGAGAAGAAATGAGGGGTATATTGAAGATGGATGGATGTTTTGGTGCAATAAAGTTTGGTTTATATTAAAAGAGACATGTCTCATGTCTGATCATTTTTTCATGCTTCTGGGTAGGCTTTGATGGAAAAAGATTGACAAAAGGAGAAGAAGTAAAGGATATTTTGGTCCTTTTCAGAATTTAATCAGGAAAGTATGTCATTTTCATGATTACATATGGAGGGAAATTACCTGCTTTGTTCGATCAAGTGAAAATCCAAATAAAGGCTTCATGATGGGTCTCGTGTGATGCACTGTGGTTAAAAGGAAGATTAATCTTGATGCTTCAGCATGCAAGGTTGGGAGACTTTTTGGTCCTAGATACTGGTGATTTGTCTTGGATACAACTACAAGTAATGCTTTTGCCTTAAAAATCTTATCCTCTTACTTTTATTTATGTGTTTACTAGTAAGTATGATGCTTAATATTATCTTTATGTTTTATGTTTATTAAATAGTGTCAATGGAGTGGATAGAGTTAGCAGTTTCAGGAACATTGTCACCACCAAGGTGCGGTTTTGCAAGTCAAAACTCCAAGTCTGGGGATAATAATTACATCGAAGCACAAGTGAGGGAAGCAACTTTGATAACCGATATATAATTATATAGTGTTGAGGAGTTTCAGAAATCCTGGGAAGGGTGAAGACCACTACAAGTAGAATGTTAGTATTTCTAAATATCTCAACAAGAAAAAGGCAAACAATGGTTTTTTATTTGAGACAAAGATGCAAAGGTTTTGGTGGTGTTGGTGTTGTTCTTTTGTCAAAGTAGAGTGTTATTTTTTTAGATTGGTCATTTTCCACCCTCTTTTTTGGTGGCTTTTCTATATGTTCATCTAGTTTTTGTAGATTTTTATTTTCTCACATTGTAATTAATGCATCTTAGCAATTCAGAAAAAAAAAAAAAATAATTTAATGTTATTTCATAGTTTATAGTGTGGTGATGATGATTTTGTTAACATGTTATATATGTTATAACTTGTCGATTGTAAATCTTAATTATCTATGGTCATTGTGGCAGAAAATGATTACATAAATGGACCATAACAATTACAGAAATGGTCCCTATGGTAAAAAAAATTGTAGAAATCATCCCTGTGGTTGAAAACAACTGCAGAAATGGTCCTTGTGGCAGAATTACGTTACAGGAGCAGTCCCTGTTGCAGAAATATATTACAGAAACAGTCCCTATGGCCTAATATCTTTACAAAATGGTCTCTATTACATTACAGAAACAGTCCCTTTTGCAGAATTACATTACAGAAACAGTCCCTTTTGGCATAATATCTTTACAAAATGGTCCCTGTGGCATAATTATATTACAGAAACAGTCCATGTTGCAGAAATATATTACAGAAACAGTCCCTGTTGCAGAATTACATTACAGAAACAGTCCCTATGGCATAATATCTTTACAAAATGGTCCCTGTGGCATAATTATATTACAGAAACAGTCCATGTTGCAGAAATATATTACAGAAACAGTCCCTGTTGTAGAATTACATTACGGAAACAGTCCATATGGCATAATATCTATACAAATTGGTCCCTGTGGCAGAAATACATTACATAAACAATCCATGTGGCAGAAAATATTTACAGATTTGGTCCCTGTGGCAGAAATACATGACAGATGCAGTCATGTGGTAGAAGTTTTTTACAGAAAAGGTCCTTGTGGGAAAAGAAAACAAGTACAAAAAAGGTCCCAAAACAAATATATATATATATATATATATATATATATATATATATATATATATATATATATAGGGAGATGATCAAATGAGAACACCTAAAAGGTTAAGAACGCGAGAACAATTCTGGACCAATCAATATATAAGGGCATACTAGTAATTGTATATTTTAATTAAATTTAAATAAAATAAAATTCAATCAAATTCCCTTAAATTTAGGATCAGTTACCAAAAAAGAAATAAATATTCAATTTTTTATTTTTCTTATTAATGGAATATAAAAAACATTTTTACCAAAATTTATTATAAAACTGAAAAAAAAAATCTTAAAAAAATCAATTTTTTTTCTCCTATTTCACGTTTTTTTTTTTTTTGTGTTCAAAAAAATGAATAGAAATCGAACACCAAATTAGTATATTTGTATTCATAAATGATTTTTTTTTTCAAAAAACCTGATACTACTCCAATCACAAATAAATGCACATCAATTTACAAGTAATCTAATTCCTTTTTTTAATCAATTGAAAATAAAAAGAGTGTAAAAATTATCATTTCTTCATAAAAAGAATACCTCTAATCATAAATAAATATACTCATTAACACATGCTTACACTGTTATTCACAAATGAATACACTGCTATTAACAAATGAGTACCCTGTTATTCAGAATTGAATAAATGAATACCTCTAATCATAAATAAATACATTCATTCACTGTTATTCACAAATGAATACACTTCTATTCACACATGAATGCACTGCTATTCATTCACTGTTATTCACACATGAATGCACTGCTATCCACAAATGAATAACTGCTATTCATAGATAAATACAATTTTTCATTCTTCCATTTCCTCTCACCCTCCCTTCTTTTTCTCCTATCTTCGAGGTGCAACAAAAACACCCCCACCAGAGGTGTTTGCTGGTGGTTTCCGGCGAGCCAAGGGCAGCAGCCCCTTCCGTTTTCTCCCACTGTTTTGCGACACACCAAGCAACCCAAACACCCCCTGTTGTCGTTTTCTTTCTGCCTTCCTCCCCCTCTCATCGACAGTAACTGGAACAAGAAAACGAAGTGGTGAAGAGGTTGCCAGAATAGCCCCAGCCACTCCACTACTGCGATGAACCACCAAATCGGTGGAGGTGCTCCCTATTCTTCTTTCTTCGCTCCTGAAACAATTTCATACTTCATCATTTCATGTTCTTGATAGAAAACCCCAAAATCGGAAAAACACAAAATTGAAAGTGAAAGAGATGGATTTAAAGTGAAAGAGATGGATTTGCAACTCAAAACATCGAATAAAGGTGATATATCAATGAATCGATTCTGAATAAATGAAAGATAAAGGAATCCCTAATCATACCCTTTACCCTTCGTAACTAGGAAACCACCATCGACATAGCCTCCATCATCAACCTTTATCTTCACAGCAACATTCAAGCAAAATCGAGACCATACCTTCCAACTTGAAATCGATTGCTGGTCTAGAATCTCCAATGAAAACCGATGAACTAACATCGACTTGTAGGAGTGCTCTTTCGCTGATTCTATGACCTCCTCCTGCTCTATGGTCTGGGTCGGCTTCTAATATGTTGTATGAGATGAGGCGGTGAGATGATGCAGATGTCGATTGTATGGTCAACAAAATAGAGTAATTATAGGAGTTTACAAAATTAGGATAATGCTTATTTACCTTAATAGCCTTTATAATTTTTTTTAATTTAAAATTTAAAATTTAAATGTATTAATAATTAGAAAAATAACAATTAATTATAGCCACACATCTTAAAAATTAGATGGCTCAGATCTGTTCTCGCGTTCTCAACCTTTTAGGTGTTCTTATTTGATCTACTCCTATATATATATATATATATATATATCAAACTCATTAAAGTGTTATATATAAAAAACTCATTAAAGTTTTTGAGTAAATTACGCGAATCGTCCCTTGTGAAAGTGCCAAAATACATGTTCAGTCCCTATTTTCAAAAATTAACCCGGTCCGTCCCTCGTTTGGTTAAAAGTTGCATATGTCATCCCTCGTTAGTTTAAATTTGCATGTTTCATCCCTTACCAGACTTAAAATGACGATTTTACCATTTTTATTATATTTTTGTTTTATTTTATTTTCTTATAATTATTAACAAAAAAACAAAATAAATCAAAAAAACCCATCCCACCCATCTTATCCTCCACTTCCTTTCTAAATCATTTTTCCCTTAAATTATTTGACACAAAAACCTAAAACAAAATCATCACCCCGTCGGACCATCACTACCACCGGACCACCGCGCACCATCGTCGACCACCACCTTCTTTACAAATGCCAGCCGAACTATAAGAGCATAAAACACACACCTTTTGTGTGTGTGTGTGTGATGCGATACAGAGAAAAAGGGCAAGAGAGACAAAGATGGAGCAGTGTTCGCCTGTATGAGAGCGTTATTTTCAGTGGCGATGGGCGATTTTTTGTGGTGGTTTCAACAGATCTGCTACCATCTCGGCTGAAGGTTGCACATGTCTTCTCCACAACTGCCATCCTTAAATTACTCATTCGCCTTCTTCAACAACGCCTCCAATCAAACAGATTTGGTGAAACTCTTGTCGCCAGAAAAACGAATCTGGTGAAATCCTTGTCGCCGGAAAAGTGAATCTGGAACCCCCATGAATAGAAATCACACTTAACACGATTTCTAGAATAACATCCGGAGAAGATCTTCATACAACATTCTTGCATATGTGCCTGTTGGAGTCAAGATCTGCAAATGAATTTGGTGAAATCGATCGGAGTTGCGGGTTACGAAGGGGAGATGAAAACAGTCACAGTTGCAGGTTTCAGCATCAAGGAGTCCTTCATGTTGATTTTGTTTGGTAGAGCTACTGGTGGCTTTGAAGATGTTTCCGGCGGCAGAATTTGATGAGAAAGGGAGAGATGGAGCGACAGTGGCTAGTGGTTTCATATGCAGTAATGGTGGTCGGAAGTTTCCGACGGAGAAAAGAGAAAAGTCATTTGCAGTCTTTTAGACACAGAGAAGAAAGAAAGGGTCATTATAATTTAATAATAATAATAATAATAATAATAATAATAAATCATATAATAAAAAAATGAAAAATGAAATAGATAAGGATATAATAGTCTTTTTACGACATCAGGGACGAAGGGTACAACTTTTTATGACATAAGGGATGGTACGAGTTAATTTTTAAAATTATGGACTGAACGTGCATTTTGGTACCTGCAGCAGGGACGATTTGTATAATTTACCCAAAGTTTTTTAACGATTTTTCTCATGTCAAATCTTACCGAACAACAAAATTAAAAAAATTAAACAATCCATACAGAAAACATTAAAGTGTTAAAATGTAATCAAACTCATAACAAAAACTCATGATCTTTTGTGTTCTTTTCTGTTGCTAGAGGATGCTTCATTAAAACCTTGACACAAGGGATTTTTGCAAGTCCTTTGATGGTGTTCATACATACCATAACGCGGACATATGTGTTTTTTTGGGTTCATCACGTGGTATAATCTATTTTTTTTAGGTCGTCTAGGCGGCTGTTTTATAATAGGTGGGTATATCTTATCGACTGTCTCTATATGTACGCGTTGATCTTTACCGGGCATCGGACCAATTTCTAAAGCATATACTTTTTTTAAATTTGTCGACTGTGAAATATTTATCAACATATTTGTCCCAACTAGGCTCCCTTGTGAAAGCAATAAATGCAATTGCATGCACACACAGAAGGCTTGTAACTTGCCATTTTCAACAACTACATTATTTATCATCCAATATAACATTCCAACGATTTCCTTTGTAGTTCAATTCTGCTTTATTGTCACTGTTTCTACAAACTTGAAAGTCACCCAAGTTCTACATGAGAAAATAAAACAAAAAACAAACTAATATTAGGAAAAATATATATGTTTAATGCCAAAAAAAATTATTTGTTTATATATATATATATATATATATATATATATATATATATATATATATATATATAGTTCCTTAACTTGTTTATATATAGTTCCTTAACTTGTCTTAGTGATTGTTTTGAGAGTTTTTTGCTTTTGGAACTAGTGGTGCTTTCCATTTTTTCACCTTACTCCTTTTTCTTGTCAGATCGTTCCATAAGCTTTTCTCTAATTGCATCAAGGAGATCAAGCACCGGTTTATAAGGTATGTCACCTACCCAAGAGTTACAAGTTTCTGAAATATTGTTGATAATGTAATCACACTTGACAAGTGTGCCAAACTTGCTTCTACTCCATATCTTTTTATGGTTCTCATTCAAATAAGAAATTGCATTTTCACGTACAGTAGCAATTTCATTTAACAATTTGTCTTGCTTACTAACTGAGTAGGTATTTGCAGCATCCAATTACTTGCTCATGAAAAAATCATCTCGAAAATGTTTCTTGAAGTTGCTACATAAATGTCTTATGCCTTCTCGAGCTCAATATTAGGATAAACCTGTGTAATAGTTACTTCCAACCTTTTTTTGCATGTCAAAGTAGATAACAAGACCATTAGGTGTACCAATCGCTTTTTATATTGACTTGAGAAAGAAAGTCTCTTATTTTGTATTCTCTGACTCAAACACATCATAGGCTACTAGAAACATACCATTGTTATCGTCGTTACTTGTGGCAGCAGCTAATACACCATTAAATTTCCCTTTCAAATGACAAGCATCAAGCTCAATGTAAGGACGACAACCAGTAAAAAAACACTTTATAGCATGTTGTTAATGATATAAAAAAGCGTAGGAAATGTTTCTTGTCACCCACTGTCTGTAAATCAATCTCCACAACACTTCCTGGGTTTCTCTTTTCAAGTTCCTGTTTGAAATCATATATATTTACATAAAAGTCATCCCACTTGCCATACATATCGGTATAAATTTGTTCTCTTCCTCTAAAGACTCTTATATATGGTACTTCAACACTGTAGCTATGCATAAGCCACTTTTTTAGGTCGGCAGGGGAGACATCGCCTTCAGATTTAACCTTGTCAGTTACAAGATCAGCAATCCATCCTTGAGTGTCATGTTTGTTACCACACTTGTTGCTTCGAGTACAAGAATGAGTTTCTACAAAGTTCTTAACCAACAAAATGGCATAAAAAACATATAACTATGTTAACATAATAACAATGTCGACAAATGTAGTGTTTCTCAAATTTCATACTTACTTCAAAAGTAACCCCATCTTGTGTAAGAAAAGCATGAATTCTCCGCTTGCACTTTTTATCTCCACAACATGTTGTAAGTCTTGTCAAATCACTTTTCTCAATGTCATACTCAAATTCATTTGTTAGTGCATAATGCAATGCTCTTCTAAAAGCAATTACACTTGGGAATTCAGAATTTACTTTCATAAATGGATTTATCTTACTATATGCATAAGTTTCACCATAATTTAGAAGCTCATACTTATTATCGGAACTATGAAGACTATGGTAGCCTTTTTGACTTGGAGAAATTGAGTCTATCTCATTTTCATCATCAGATTCATCAATAAATTAATCTTGACAACTAAACGGTTTAGGGTTATACCTTATTTTTTCGGTTGTCACATAAATTCTTACTTCGTTCTCCTTATTATACATGCTAAGCATCACCATGAAGCTTTCATCATTATCAAGTTCAATAAAGCATTGCTCTTTTACATGTTTGTCAACAAATACTATTGACAAAACAATATTGTTTTGTGATGGATAATGTTTTTTTACCTCTTCAACTAGATGATTTAATTCGTACGGACATGTTTCTATATAGAGAGATTTTGTAGATCCAAAACAACATACTTGCCTACACGAGTTCTTGGCTAAACGAAAGAAGCCTCCATATTTTAGTTTAAACTTGTATTACGATATTACTTGCTTGACAACCATAATGAAAAAAAATGGAACTGAAGTGACACATAAAGTATCATTCATCTTGCTTGTAAGAACTTACTCTTTGGTTAGTTTTGGATTGACTCGGTCAGTTAGGTTGATCTTTAACTGACTTCGTCGGTTTAGATTGATTTGGTTCGCTTCGAGCAGACCAAATGACTTGGTTAGTTGGATTAGTCAGCTTTGGGCTAACTTATCAATTTGATCTCAAACTAACTTGTAGTTCAAGTTGATTTGTCCGTTCAAACGGACTTGTCAACTTGACGAACATTATCGGTTTGGCAAACATATAACTGCTTCTAACTTCCGAAAACTGCTATTTTCGTCGTCCTTATCCAATTTTAAGATAACATGGGTATATGGACGTGTTTGGCAAAAATAGTTGTTAGCTGCAAGCGGTTAGCAGGTAGCGGGAAACTGTAGCTTTTATTTGTTATATGAGTGTTTGGCAAAAGTAGCTGAAAGCTTTTGAAATATATAAATTTACATAAAAGGACAATTGATTAAAAATAAATAAATATATAAATAGATTTTTAAGAGTAATTATGGAAATTGATTTCAAAAGCTCAGTAGCGTTTTGTTAAACGCTACATGAAGTAGTTTTTAGATTTGGAGCGTTTTGTTTAAACTAAAAGTTAAATGCTCGTACTGCCAAACGAAGTTTTTTGTTTAAACTATAACGTTTTGTCAAAAGCTAAAAGCTAGAAGCTCCTAAACACTTCTAAAAGCTCCGTGCCAAACACGCCCTATATATACTTTTAATAAGCAACTTTTTTTGAGATTCTTAAGAATTTGAGCAATCCTTTCTTTCATCCGTATGATTATGGCAACTGCGTCGAGGATACCATTAAACTAAACAACGCATAACCTGCTTTTTTTACTTTGGATCCGTCACCGATTCTAAGAGCTTCAATTTGTTCATAATTATCAAGAAATATATAGAACAATGACCAAATGATGGATTCTTCATTGTTTGATGGTGTACGAGTTGCAACATAGAAGGATACAGAGAGATGTGGCTAATGAAAAGGAAACTGGAACTGTAATATATAAAGTGATTTGAGTAAATGGGTCAAAACTCAAATTGACTTTGACTTCCCTATTATTTATACAAGACTCCTCTGGACATTAGTATTAACCACTTTCTCTACAGCTCCAATCAAAGATTCACCTAAAAATTAAGATGCAATGAGAAAGAACATGTTCAAGAGATAAAGGACATGTACCTTGTATTACTCTATATACATTTACATCATCCCAATACATAGAATCTTTTAGCAAATGTCATAATTAAACTTATGAACCTTTTTACACAGTGAAAGGGGTTTGATGTTGATTGAGATATAACTCTGCAATAGCAGTGTGTAAAGCTGCACCAATGGGAAGAACATCTTCATCAAGAAAGAAATAAGGAGAATGTGGTGAATGAACTGAACCAACACCCTCATTACGTATTCCAATTCCAAACATGACTCCAGGAATCACTTCCTGATAGAAAGCAAAATCCTCTCCAGCCATCACCTTCTTAGCCACCTTCACTCCATCTGAACCAAGCACCATTGAACCCACCATGTCCACATGCTTCTTCAAGCTCTCGTCATTAATGGTGGCTGGATATGGAGGGTATTCATTCTCCATCATATCAACTGTACCTTTGCATCTATGAACAGCTGCCTGTCCTTCAATCACCTCTTTCACCCGTTGTTGAAGGTGTTGCAAACCTTTAGTAGTAAGACTCCTGAGTGTTCCCCCTAATTCAACATATGGTGGAATAACATTCGATGCACTTCCACCCCTAACATAAGTAACCGATAGCACCTGCAACCAATTCAAATAAAACAAAATTTCAAGATTCAACTTCATCCACTTTTGTCTATGAACAAAAACACATACTTGACTTTGGAGGGGATCTAATTCTCTAGAGATCAATTGTTGCAAGGCTAAAACCGTTGATGATGCAGCAAGTATGGGGTCCACACTGTTGTGAGGTTCAGCAGCATGACCACCTTTACCTTCTATCTTAGCTTTAAAGAAGCATACAGCAGCTAACATAGGTCCTGAAAGGGTGGCAATGGTTCCTGTAGGAATTGTATAATCAACATGCATTCCAAATATGGCCTCTGAACCACCTAAAGCACCTTCTTTTATCATATGGGATGCACCCGCACCTCCTTCTTCAGCAGGTTGGAAAATCAATCGAACAGTTCCCTTAGAACCAAATTAATAAGAAAAAAGAAAAGCATTCAGTGGATGAAGTAGAATGGAGTTGTTACATTAAGGCATACCTTTAGATTGTCTTTTCTCTTATTAAGTAACTTAGCAGCACCAAGAAGCATGGTTGTGTGAGCATCATGTCCACATCCATGCATTACTCCATCGATTTTACTCTTATGATCCCATTCAACCAGCTCCTATGTTTACATCATACAAATTTGAATACTTTTAGAGCTAAACTGAAGAGGAATAGTTTGAATTTATAGGTGAAAATGTTATATACTCAATAATTGAAGGTGCAAATTAATACCTGCAAAGGGAGGGCATCCATGTCAGCTCGAAGAGCTACAACTGGAGGAGACCCGGTGCCAATTTGAGCTACAAAACCAGTCTTGGAAATTGGGTATGTGTAAGAAACGCCAAGTTTATCGAGTTCATTGCGAATAAGGGCGCTGGTGTTGTATTCTTGGAAAAGGAGTTCAGGGTACTCGTGGAGCTTCCTTCTGATTGAAATCAACCAATCTTTGTCTTCTTTTGCTGCGCTTAAAAGCTGGGTAGGGTAATCTTCATCGCCATCTACGATTTGAATTGACGATGGAAGTAAAACCCAGAGCAGTAGGAGGATTCTAAAGGAACGTAAAATCAAAATTTGAAGCATCTTCCACAATTAGGTTTTCTGATACTGTCTCAATCGGGGCGTGTAACACTCGACCCAAAATGGAAACCGGTACTAACCCCTTCCCTTGCTCGGTACTTGAGATCAGAATTTTGATTCTTCCATTTTTTTTCCTGAATCGGATTGTCTCCTTTCTTTAAGTTTCCTCAGCCATGTTTGACTTGCTGTAGTTCCCTTAAATTAGTCTTTGAGCATTTTTCTTCGGTATCCCTTTTGATCATTTGTGGGCGTAGTTGCTACTTGCCTGCTACTTGTTAATGTTTGATTATGCATAGATAATAGGGTTATTTCCATAAAAGATATATTTTGATTATGTCGTAAGTATTTGTAATGATAAATATTAAAAAAATTATATCCTCCTACTTTTTCATCATAACAATCCTCCTATCCATTTAAATGATGACATGTGTCATATTAGGATCCTAAAATATCATTAAATCTCATTAAATGAGCATTAAATGTTACACATGTCACGATTTCATTGGATAGAAGGATATGTAGGAACAAAAAGTAGGAGGATATTTAATTTCTCAATATGTAATGCCCTTAAATAAAATGACAATGATAATAAGTAAAGAAATTAACATAATATCAAACCAATTGTTTGAAAAAAATTCAAGCTTTTATTCCGTATAATTTTCTAAAACAAATTGATAAGAACATTGTTCCTAGGATACAACAGGAGACATGAAAATTGTTTTGGCCTATGGCTAATGAGTATAGTTAGGCCTTGAGCAGGGCGGTCCCTCAAAGGCTCAAGACAAACTAGATAAAAATGGTCATTATCGTTATTATTTTAAATAAAAATTTATATATAATATATAATAATAAAAAATGGGCCATGTACAGTTGCCCACTTTGCCCTCCCTCAACGCCCCCCATGCCTTGAGTTATGGTTGGGTTTTTACGCGTCAAAAGCTAATGTGGCATAGATGTTCACTAATGAAAACCGTCCTCTGGCTAGTAGTTGTGATTGTAGTGATATGTATTACGGAGGCTTACGAAGATTTTTATTGGCTCAGCAATTCAATGGTGGCTCTCATTGGCTACTCTCTCTTGTTCACTGCATGTTTACTAGTGAACACCATCCTCACTGCTAATAGACATGTAGTGGATTGGTTATTTGGATGATTTGGCAGCCCTTAAACACGTAATAATCTCAAAACCATACCTTTTAGCCTTACTACACTACCAACCCATTATAAAAATGTTGTGATCTGCCACGTCATCTGCACTATAAGTTCATTATCAGACTACTATACATTGGAAATGGTTACCACTCCTTATTATTTATCTTTTTTTTATATTAAATTAAATAATAAACATAATTTAAAACATAAATAAATATTCTACATTAATTAAAAACTCATTACATTACTTATAAAACATAAAAATTTAAAACTAAATTATTAAAAAAACATAAAAACATAGAAATTTAAACCTAAATTACTAAAAATACATAAAAACGTAGAAATTTAAACCTAAATTACTAAAAAACATAGAAAATAAAACATAAATATTAAATAAGTTTTTTTAAACCTCCATTGGATACATTTTCCTCAACTGTCAAATATTTGATCTTTTGCAAGTCCGCTTTATTCTAATTGGTTGTCTTTACGGGTAGATGGGCTCACGTCACCCTCCATTAGGACGGTGTTCACATGTGGCTTAGTGTGCCACATAAGACCTCATGAGGAGAGTGAGGCCCCATACCGGATAGTCTAAGCAATTTCACAAGCCAACTCAAACTAAGAAACTGTGCGCATCGGGTAGAGATAATTGAGTAAAAAAACAAAAACAAAATCTTCTTCTACAATTCACAATTCCCTTAAATGCATCACCGATTTCTGTTGTACCGCGTGATTTGATTGAAATACATAACTTATTGCATTGTTTAAAATGTTAATCCTCTGTATACATAGAACCAACTCAATTTTTTCAAATATGCAATCTAAAGACATATCCATCTAATACTTAGGCTGAACGGTATCCTACTTGTTTTACCGCTGGTATCCTAGGGGGCATATTTTGCCGGCGGTAATATGCCTTCGGTAGAATATTACCACTATCTCTCTTCATTTTTACCGGTGAAACCATTTTGTGTGGACTAGTAAGCTGCATCAAATGGTTGTATCTTTATGCATTAGAAAAATACACAATAGTGGTAGTATATGGTTATGATTTGGTAATAGTTTTATAGGCAAAAATATCACCACACCCCTGTCATGCAAAGATTGGTATGAAAGGAAAATGCTTACGCGGTGCCTATGTGACACCCTTTTACCATTGGCAAAAACATCACCATACCCTTTAGCCTTATAGGTGTGGTATCGACAAGTAAAAATATAATTAAAATATAGAATAGAAGTAGATACAAGAGACGTAAAGCCTCCGAAGTCATATAAGACTCCCCAAATTTCAATTTTGTAAACCGAAAACGTCCTTTAGTCTTCAGAGAGACATACATCCTCTTTTTCGTTAATCCATTCATCATCTGACTCCATGTCCGACAAACATATTGGATCATAGGTCTCCCCTCTTTCTTTTCTCTTTTGGAGTCTTATATCAAGGTTGATGTTGTATTTCACAAACACCCATTTAGAGTGTATATGATAAAAAGTGTTCCAATTTTTCTCACATCTTGTGACACTATATGTGATGCTCAAGACACGAATAGCAAGGTGTTAAAGTCATCTCCATAACTTGACCATCACTTATCTACACTTTAATAAAACAAAAGAGTAATAATTAAAATTCTAATTATTATATATTTTATCAGGTTGCATTTTTCTTCCTAATGAGTTACCATGTTGCATTTTCTTCCTCGTTAGCATGGCTACGAATATACCAAAAAATTGATGGTCTCATTGAACTTTACAAGTTGTTCATGAATTTTCACCGTTGTTGACCTGTCATACATCCTTTCAATGACATCATACAATCCACATTTGACTTCTTTATCGACATTAAAGTTCTTCTCGAAATGAAGACTAGTTTATAAAATAAAAAATAGTAAATGTTTAGTCGAAAAATAATAAATGTTAGAGAAATAATAAAAATATATACATAGGATTAAGAAAATATTATGCGACATGAAGTGTCCTATGAAGTTGCACATTCCACCTAAGATCAATCTTTTCCCAAATAGGCTTATATCTTGATTCAACGCCACCAGAGCTTTCTTTTATTTGGTTTTTTTATGTCACACCCCCAAACCAAGGATGGCGGAAACGTCCGGGGGTGGAGGACTTCATGTATAGTATCACAACAACGAATATAATAGTGCTCAAAGTAAATACAACCATCATAAATATAATTGAAAATGTTACACCATGGAATAAGTTTACATGTTTCAAAATCAATTACATTATGATGACAAAATGAAGCGTTTGACGATTTATCGTCCCATCCTCAAAATGTTGTTGGTTTTCCTGTTTCACTGATTTCCAGAGAATACAATTAGTTTTGAAAAAGTGTCAACAATTAAGTTGGTGAGTTCATAAGAGTTTTGTTTGAGAAAGAAACCGTTTTCCTTGTAAAAGCGACAAAGTATGTTTCCAGAAAATCCAATATTTTCTTTATTAAGTGAAATGAATGCTTCTATGTTATGCGATAATGAACCATAGAAAGGCCCATAGATTTCCTTCTATAATCGCCCAGTGTATATAAGTTATATAAAATTTAAGTTAAATAAACCGTCGAATATAATGGGTCTGCCCTAGGTCCACAACCAAACAAGGAACATGAAGTAAGGCGGGCCCACCAATTCTAAGTCGATTATGACTAGATTCTTATATAACTCTAGCATATACACTTAGCAAATATAGCTGAAGTCTAACAATTCTAGATTAAATATAGTTTTAACAGAGATATGATTCCAAAGAAAATCCTATATTTTCCTTATAAAAGTTATGTGGTCCTAAATCCTAGGACCGGAAATAAACAAGTATTTTCCATACTTAAAGATATAAAAGTGGTTTTAAATCGGCATAAACTCGTTTAGTTTAGAAGTAAAACCCCTTTTCAAAGTAGAAGTTTCCATGTAAACTTAAAAGATTGTTAACTACCTATGTGAGTCGCTATAACCATACTATGACGAGAAATAACCTGCACAACGTTTTTCAGACGTTAAGATACTATGACTCTTGTCACCCGTAGACCTGCAGGTCCCACTGTAGCTAGCAGCAAGGTGTGGGGTGTCAAACCCAATATAGATCTATACACAATTATCACGCTCTCCCTACAAGAGACTCTGGTTATAACTTACAGGAATTGGGATCCCGTACTCGAACGTACGGGGAGAGAATTGCCTCACATCCTAAGTTAACTAGTTTACACACAGTTTGATATTAAAACCTCTTCCATGAAGGAAGTAAAATCACATTTTCTGAATAAATTTGTGATATGAAATCCTTAAACTATTACTATTATAGTTTATTACGTAAATATATGAAAAACTCATTTGTTTTGAGAGTAAAACCTTTTTCATGTAGTAAAAATCCATAAACTATGCTTATTGAAGTTTATTATAAGTATTCGAAATGAATGAGTAAACCTTATCATGAATGACTAAATTTCAGTTTATGATGATAAACTAACAAGAAAATACATTCAATATTTAGAACTTATTGTTATACACTTTGCTCAACATAATACAAAGTGTATTGAAAGTTATAAGCTGTTAACTAGTTTTTAACCGTTCTGCACTGTTTTAGAAAAATCATAGAAAAATCATACGAAGTCGAAAACTGAATCCGTAAATTCTAAGAGTTCATAAAATGTGTCTAGTTTGTTCATAATTTTTATTATGATTTTTGGAAGTCTTTAACTTGTGTTAAAATGTTCATATTCACAGACTGGTCCGAATTCGTTTTTAAAATGATAGGCAGTTTTGTAAAAATCACCATAAATCGTAGAAAAATCGTATGGTGATGTGCAAGTAATCATTTTAAAGGTATGAACCTGAAATATTTGCACCTAATACAGTTTTGAAAACTAAAATGTTTAAGTTGACCAAAACAGTCCGTGAATGGAGTTGAACGTTTCTGATTAAGGCTGTTAAATGAGTTTAGTTGAGTTCTTGGTGTTTTAACTTATATTCCCCCCCTTAAAACTTAAGAAAAACATGAAAAGATAGGGGTATGAACTCACCTTGAGTGATTTCAATAGATGGATGATGGAGAAAAGAAGTGCTCAACTCAAGAACACTTGGGAGGTGCTTGAAGATTTGAAGATCTAACACAAATATGACGATATTTGTGTAAGCAATCTATGATTTGAATGAAAGATAGTAGAATATCTAAGTGTGGGAGGAAGATACTTACCAATAGTAGAAGAAAAGCTTGGAGAATGGCCTTGAATCTCGAAATTTAGAGAGAGAATTGAGAGAGAATGGTGTTTGTCTTTTGGAGGAAAAATGAGAGAAATGAGAGAATGGTGAGGAGAGATAAGAGTTTTCAGCCTTTGACCAAGAGTGTGGCTGGTCAAATGGTGGGAAAAGTACTCTTGAATGACCAGGTATGGTGGAAGGACAATGGCTGGTCCCTGGAGTGGGTATGGGGTGGTTGCTTGTGTCATACACTAAAGTAAAGTCAACACTCCACCTCAATTATTCACCCACTATATTTTATTCTTAAATAAAGATTTCCATAAAAATATGTTTAAAATTATGAATATTTAGGGTCTTATATGTTAAAATATGATTTTTGGTGAAATTCCCGCGTTAAAATCTCGAAAAACGGGCTTAATACGTGAAAATGGTCAAAAACCGGGAAGAATAGGCGAAAATCCGAAGTTAAGGCCGAGAATGAGAAGTATCGGCTCCTTAGGAGCTTAGAACCGAAAGTAGGTGGGAGCCGAGAGGAGGGTTCGGTCGCTGTAGAGGAACCGAGAGAAGGGGAAGAGGAACCGAAGGTGCGAAGAGAAGGAACAGAAGGCGAGGCTCGGTCTCGGTGGCTATCTGCGAGGTTCGGTCCAGGCTCGCATCTCGGAACCGAAGGTCGGAAGTCTTCTCGGACCGAAGGTAGGAAGGGAGAGCCGAAGGTCAGGTCTCGGCTAGAAATTTTCAGGGGACCGAAATAGACCGACCGTTCGGTCCATTTCGGTTGAGAGGGTTTCGGTTCTCAGGAGGTTCGGCTCTAAGAGGTTCGGCTCCTAAGAGGTTCGGCTCCTAAGAGGAGTTTCGGCTCCTTAAGGCTGTTTTTCGCGTAGACTTCCGTTTTCGAGATGTTTTCGTCAAATTCGAGGGTCGGGATGCCCCGAGTGATTATAAAAAGTTGAGAGAGATTTGTCATACTTGGAGAGATTTGGCATACTTATAGAGATTGGGGAGAGATTTGACATTCTTGGAGAGATTTCTCCTACAGAGAGAGATTTGGGAGAGATTTCACATACTTGGAGAGATTTGGGAGAGATTTGACATTCTTGGAGAGATTTCTCATACAGAGAGAGATTTGGGAGAGATTTCACATACTTGGAGAGATTTCTCATACAGAGAGAGATTTGGGAGAGATTTCACATACTTGGAGAGATTTGGGAGATATTACACACACCTGTAGCGATTTCCCCTACTTAGAGAGTTTTGGGAGAGTTAGGGTGGAAGAGATTGGGAGAGACTTCTTTTGCGACCTTTTTGAGTGTTTGGCTTTGCAACGCAAGGTTTGTACATCTCGTTAAGTCTCGTTATGATTGTTATATGCCCCTGAGGGTTAAGGAATAATGTTTTATCGAGTAGTTTCATCACTTGCCCTGATTAGGGTTTAGAATTTTCGAACACGTGAAAACTCTAAGTGATACTTTGTATTAAGATTGTGAGTTGTTCAATAAGAAACATAATGGAAACCCTAATGTACAAGGGTTAGATGAGTTGACCGGTTTGACTCGTTGACTTTGGTTGACTTTGACTTGGTCAAAAATTGACGGTTGTCACATCATCCCCCCGTTAGAAAGAATTTCGTCCCGAAATTAGTGTTTCGACTGAGACTTCAAGAATTTGGAGGAAAGATGGGGGAACTTTTCGTAGTATAAGGAATTGATATGGTGGGGAACAACCCGCTTGATGTTAAATGACGACCTTGGAATTTCTTATTGTAACTTGAGCTGAGTCGATTTAAAGGAGTTATTGTTTTGGAATGATAGTGTATTTTACGTGTGCCTTTATGCTCTCCGCTTTATACTTGGTATTACCACTATGAATATTTTATAATGTAGTTAGCGAGTTCCAGCATTACGAATGTTTCAACAATTTGTGACGAAATTTGCATTATAAGTCCTACCAGTTCTTTTATAATCGCTTGGTGTAAACTAGTCGTATATCATTAAGATTGCAAGGGCATTCGGATGGGTGACCCCGCCTTAAGCCCACAACCAAACAAGGAACAGGAAATGAGGCGGAATCACACATTCTAAGTCCGTAGAATCTTAATGATATATGACCATAATGTTTACACTAGCCATCATAGATTCACTGGCAAAAACCCTGCGTTTTTATATAGGAGGTAAGACTTATTTGGGTTTTGTCGTGTTCTCAAGATTTATGGTTGGTATACTTCATTCGATGCTAGATTTAGTAAAAAAATTTAAACGTCGATGTCAGAAACACGTACTGATATTTATGGGCGGTTCCGGGGTGGTCTCTCCGGCAGTGATCGCGAGCACCCTTCCACCATCACCGACATTTCGTGCACTTGGGCAATCCCTTTTAAAGTGTCCCATTTCGCCGCACTGGTAACAGGCTGGGCTAACTCCAGTGTCGGGGACCTGGTTGATGGGTCGTGCTGGTGCCTTACAGAAACGGGCAGTGTGCCCCTTTCTGTTGCAATTTTTGCAATGCATCTCTCGGCAAGCCCCAGTGTGATGGAAGTTACACTTGTTGCATTTCGGAAGGGTTCCAGCGTATCGATTTATGGGTGCTGGCGTGGCGTGGGTTGTGGCAGCATGAACAACAACGCTCTGTTGCTTCTTAGTGAAGTCCTGGGTTGGTTGGTCCTTTTTGCTGTCCCCGAACTTCCTTTTGTTGTTTCCTCCTCTTGCTTGATCCGGGGTGGTTGTCTCTGTGTCATGGCTGGCACGATGGTCGATGAGTTGTTGTGCCAATTCCTTGGCACTCTCAAAGGTAGTTGGTCTTGAGGCCAACACGCTTTCTTGAATTTCGGAGGACAATCCCCAGAGGTATCGCTCCAACTTTTTGTCTTCCGGGGTGACCATAGCGGGACAAAGGAGTGCTAGGTCACAGAATCGGGCGGTATAAGTTGCAAGGTCAGAGCCTGTCATTTTGAGGTTCCACAGTTCTTGCTCTAGCTTTTGCACCTCGCCCCTTGGGCAATACTCTTTCAGCATCCTTGCCTTCAAGTCCTCCCAACTCATCGAGTTAGCCACTGTAAGCGTCAGTGACTTAACTTGGCCGTTCCACCAAGTAAGGGCCCGGCCGGAGAAAGTGCGAGCTGCGAATTTGACCTTGTTCGCTTCGGGGCACGCACAGATTTTCGAAGACAGATTCGGTCTTCTCAAACCATTGCATCAAATCGATGACTCCCCCGCTACCGTTGAACGGATCGGGTTTACCATTGGTGAAGTCCTTAAAGGAGCATTCTCTAGAACGCCCTTGGTTATCTCCTTGAGTGGAGTTATTAGTACCGCTCCCTGCCCGTCCTGCACCATCAGTGCTGATTTGGGACATAGCAGCTACCACCGCGGCCGTGACCACAGCTTGGAACATAACAGGATCATATTGGGGAGGCGGCGGTGGTGGATTTGTTTGCGTTCCGCTAGTGCGTCTAACGGACCTTCGAGGCGGCATCTTTCTGTTATAGAATTTCAAAGACGAAATGTGTATAAGTCTTTTAGTATTGGTTATTAGTCGGGCGTCGTAAAAACTAGGTTATTAGTTTTCAAGTATAGTATTTCCCGATTCTTCGAATGTGGAAAACAATTCACAACAGAGGTCTATATAAATAAACTTATGAATTTAGTAGAAATGACTCGATTGTAATCTTGTGATTTGTTCCATGCCCGATCCACCCCTAAGATCACCCAATGTATACCAGTTGTGTGTAATTAAGGTCCGATAGGCCGTTGAACTTAATGAGTCTGCCCTAAGCCCACAACCAAACAAGGAACAGGACCTAAGGCGGACTTACCATTTCTAAGCCGATCGTCTCTTAATTACACATAACCTTGAGGTATATATCAAGTAATCTTAGAGTTTCCATAAGCAAATTGTTTGTAATAACAGGTTATGAAATATGTGGTAAACTCCCACTGAAATAAAATGCATGCCAATTTTTATTGATATACATTGGTTATATCCTTACCCTTTATATACACACGTAATAAATTTCGCACTTTACTGAACTATTCTCGGTGTTTCTGCTAACGTCCCTGAGACGGAGTTATGGTAGTGGGTAGAAGTAGGTTTTGTACGGGCGTTAAGATTTACTCATCACGTTGCTCGCGCGAGAATAGGGGTAGAAGGGATAGTTAATAGACGTCTAATCCTATAATTACTTATAGGGGTGATCCTTATTAGTCACGTCTATAATCACGTAGTGCATACCAGTTATACATAATCTGATATAGAATAGACCTTCGAATAAATGACTCTACTCTAAGTCCACAACCAAACAAGGAACAGGAAGTAGAGCAATAGTCATAGATTTTGAGTCTATAATATTTTTAATCATGTATAACCTTAGCGTATGCACTTAGTCATTATAGACCTACTAATAGGGGCCTTTAGTTTTCACATAAGTTGGTTATAGTATCACCAAATACTCCTATAGTATTTTTAATGTTTGTCTTATGTTTTCGATGTTTGTTTGTAGATAGAGTTGGTAAGTTTTTAGACTTGTTGCAACGCCACAACCATTCCTGGGCATATGCTAATCACTTCTGGGTCAGACATAGTTGATCAGGCTATGTCATTCCCAGACCTGACTATACATCCCCAAGCCTACTTGTGCCATTCAACAATCATTACTTTTGTTTTGTTCTAGAATGATGCTGACCTTAGTATGTATGCATGCATTTATACTTTCAACAAGAACCTATTTATTTCTAAAAGTATAGTTATTTGAAAAATGTTAAATCAGAGACCTTAGTCCCAATGCATTTATAGTTTGTATATCTTATGTGGTTCGATATACTTAGTTCACTATAAACAATGCTCTGATATCAATCTGTCACACCCCCAAACCAAGGATGGCAGAAACGTCCAGCGGTGGAGGACTTCATGTATAGTATCACAACAACGAATATAATAGTGCTCAAAGTAAATACAACCATCATAAATATAATTGAAAAGGTTACACCATGGAATAAGTTTACATGTTTCAAAATCAATTACATTATGGTGACAAAATGAAGCGTTTGTCGATTTATCATCTCATCCTCAAAATGCTGTTGGTTTTCCTGTTTCACTGATTTCCAGAGAATACAATTAGTTTTGAAAAAGTGTCAACAATTAAGTTGGTGAGTTCATAAGAGTTTTGTTTGAGAAAGAAACCGTTTTCCTTGTAAAAGCGACAAAGTATGTTTCCAGAAAATCCAATATTTTCTTTATTAAGTGAAATGAATGCTTCTATGTTATGCGATAATGAACCATAGAAAGGCCCATAGATTTCCTTCTATAATCGCCCAGTGTATATAAGTTATATAAAATTTAAGTTAAATAAATCGTCGAATATAATGGGTCTGCCCTAGGTCCACAACCAAACAAGGAACAGGAAGTAAGGCGGGCCCACCAATTCTAAATCGATTATGACTAGATTCTTATATAACTCTAGCATATACACTTAGCAATTATAGCTGAAGTCTAACAATTCTAGATTAAATATAGTTTTAACAGAGATATGATTCCAAAGAAAATCCTATTTTTTTCCTTATAAAAGTTATGTGGTCCTAAATCCTAGGACCGGAAATAAACAAGTATTTTCCATACTTAAAGATATAAAAGTGGTTTTAAATCGGCATAAACTCGTTTAGTTTAGAAGTAAAACCCCTTTTCAAAGTAGAAGTTTCCATGTAAACTTAAAAGATTGTTAACTACCTATGTGAGTCGCTATAACCATACTATGACGAGAAATAACCTGCACAACGTTTTTCAGACGTTAAGATACTATGACTCTTGTCACCCGTAGACCTGCAGGTCCCACTGTAGCTAGCAGCAAGGTGTGGGGTGTCAAACCCAATATAGATCTATACACAATTATCACGCTCTCCCTACAAGAGACTCTGGTTATAACTTACAGGAATTGGGATCCCGTACTCGAACGTACGGGGAGAGAATTGTCTCACATCCTAAGTTAACTAGTTTACACACAGTTTGATATTAAAACCTCTTCCATGAAGGAAGTAAAATCACCTTTTCTGAATAAATTTGTGATATGAAATCCTTAAACTATTACTATTATAGTTTATTACGTAAAGATATGAAAAACCCATTTGTTTTGAGAGTAAAACCTTTTTCATGTAGTAAAAATCCATAAACTATGCTTATTGAAGTTTATTATAAGTATTCGAAATGAATGAGTAAACCTTATCATGAATGACTAAATTTCAGTTTATGATGATAAACTAACAAGAAAATACATTCAATATTTAGAACTTATTGTTATACACTTTGCTCAACATAATACAAAGTGTATTGAAAGTTATAAGCTGTTAACTAGTTTTTAACCGTTCTGCACTGTTTTAGAAAAATCATAGAAAAATCATACGAAGTCAAAAACTGAATCCGTAAATTCTTAGAGTTCATAAAATGTGTCTAGTTTGTTCATAATTTTTATTATGATTTTTGGAAGTCTTTAACTTGTGTTAAAATGTTCATATTCACAGACTGGTCCGAATTCGTTTTTAAAATGATAGGCAGTTTTGTAAAAATCACCATAAATCGTAGAAAAATCGTATGGTGATGTGCAAGTAATCATTTTAAAGGAATGAACCTGAAATATTTGCACCTAATACAGTTTTGAAAACTAAAATGTTTAAGTTGACCAAAACAGTCCGTGAATGGAGTTGAACGTTTCTGATTAAGGCTGTTAAATGAGTTTAGTTGAGTTCTTGGTGTTTTAACTTATATTCCCCCCCTTAAAACTTAAGAAAAACATGAAAAGATAGGGGTATGAACTCACCTTGAGTGATTTCAATAGATGGATGATGGAGAAAAGAAGTGCTCAACTCAAGAACACTTGGGAGGTGCTTGAAGATTTGAAGATCTAACACAAATATGACGATATTTGTGTAAGCAATCTATGATTTGAATGAAAGATAGTAGAATATCTAAGTGTGGGAGGAAGATACTTACCAATAGTAGAAGAAAAGCTTGGAGAATGGCCTTGAATCTCGAAATTTAGAGAGAGAATTGAGAGAGAATGGTGTTTGTCTTTTGGAGGAAAAATGAGAGAAATGAGAGAATGGTGAGGAGAGATAAGAGTTTTCAGCCTTTGACCAAGAGTGTGGCTGGTCAAATGGTGGGAAAAGTACTCTTGAATGACCAGGTATGGTGGAAGGACAATGGCTGGTCCCTGGAGTGGGTATGGGGTGGTTGCTTGTGTCATACACTAAAGTAAAGTCAACACTCCACCTCAATTATTCACCCACTAGATTTTATTCTTAAATAAAGATTTCCATAAAAATATGTTTAAATTATGAATATTTAGGGTCTTATATGTTAAAATATGATTTTTGGTGAAATTCCCGCGTTAAAATCTCGAAAAACGGGCTTAATACGTGAAAATGGTCAAAAACCGGGAAGAATAGGCGAAAATCCGAAGTTCAGGCCGAGAATGAGAAGGCTCGGCTCCTTAGGAGCTTAGAACCGAAAGTAGGTGGGAGCCGAGAGGAGGGTTCGGTCGCTGTAGAGGAACCGAGAGAAGGGGAAGAGGAACCGAAGGTGCGAAGAGAAGGAACAGAAGGCGAGGCTCGGTCTCGGTGACTATCTGCGAGGTTCGGTCCAGGTTCGCATCTCGGAACCGAAGGTCGGAAGTCTTCTCGGACCGAAGGTAGGAAGGGAGAGCCGAAGGTCAGGTCTCGGCTCGAAATTTTCAGGGGACCGAAATAGACCGACCGCTCGGTCCATTTCGGTTGAGAGGGTTTCGGTTCTCAGGAGGTTCAGCTCTAAGAGGTTCGGCTCCTAAGAGGTTCGGCTCCTAAGAGGAGTTTCGGTTCCTAAGAGGAGTTTCGGCTCCTTAAGGCTGTTTTTCGCGTAGACTTCCGTTTTCGAGCTGTTTTCGTCAAATTCGAGGGTCGGGATGCCCCGAGTGATTATAAAAAGTTAAGAGAGATTTTGAGAGAGATTTGGGAGAGATTTGTCATACTTGGAGAGATTTGGCATACTTAGAGAGATTTGGGAGATATTTGACATTCTTGGAGAGATTTCTCCTACAGAGAGAGATTTGGGAGAGATTTCACATACTTGGAGAGATTTGGGAGAGATTTGACATTCTTGGAGAGATTTCTCATACAGAGAGAGATTTGGGAGAGATTTCACATACTTGGAGAGATTTCTGATATAGAGAGAGATTTGGGAGAGATTTCACATACTTGGAGAGATTTGGGAGATATTACACACACATGTGGCGATTTCCCCTACTTAGAGAGTTTTGGGAAAGTTAGGGTGGAAGAGATTGGGAGAGACTTCTTTTGTGACCTTTTTGAGTGTTTGGCTTCGCAACGCAAGGTTTGTACATCCCGTTAAGTCTCGTTATGATTGTTATATGCCCCTGAGGGTTAAGGAATAATGTTTTATCGAGTAGTTTCATCACTTGCCCTGATTAGGGTTTAGAATTTCCGAACACGTGAAAACTCTAAGTGATACTTTGTATTAAGATTGTGAGTTGTTCAATAAGAAACATAATGGAAACCCTAATGTACAAGGGTTAGATGAGTTGACCGGTTTGACTCGTTGACTTTGGTTGACTTTGACTTGGCAAAAAATTGACGGTTGTCACATTTTACACAATCCATAACTTCATATATATACCTCGTTGTCAGTTTCACATCACCATTCATAAGCCTTATTAACCTTCAAAATAGGAAGCACACAACTTAAACAATATTTTATAGCCTTCCTAAAATAGACATCAACTAAAATAATATCTTCAACTAAATTCCCTTCACTTGTAGAAACAAATGTGGATTCGGCCCAATCATTAGAAGTAAACAATTGTCGAAGATGATGTTTTAACTCTTGAAATCTTTTCAATGTAAGAAAAAAAATTAGCAAAATGCGTTACTCCGACTCGTGTCACTTCTTGACCACCAGTGAACCTTTTAAACATTGATAGCAAAACACAATATCTATAAATATAAATGGTAACTTTTCGTGCTTTATCGAAGGTGTCTTTGAAAGTTTTTCCACCTCATATGTCTTGCAAGTCAATCAAATGGGCGGCAGACGGTGAACAAAATAAATATAAATGGGGCTCTCTTGATCCGACTATTAACCGGCTAACACATAAGCATAAGCACTATCCGTCCAACCATCGGGCATAAGAGTGCATCCCGTTTTCTTCCACCATTACTTGTACTTATTCAATCCTTCTTCAACACATTCTACATCTTTCTTTAGGTATGTTACTCTCACCTCATGATAGGAAGGAAGCTTACTCCCCTGCAAGTATCAAAGTGTCTTTCCATAATGGAGAACTTCGCCAAATTAAATGGCAACGCTTCATCGTATATAAGTCAACATAAAGCAAGAGTTACAGGCTCTCTATTCTTTTTTTTGAAAGAGTACAGGCTCTCTATTCTTCAATGTTTGATTCATTGTTTTTTGTGTCCCTTTCTTGAAAAATGATTTCATAGTCCTGTTCCCATCACTCTCAACTTCAAAACATTCATCATCTATTGCCTTAAACTTTTTTCCTCGATACTAGTCAATAATTTTTTGAAAAATTCTTTTATACCTTAATCAACTTCCGGGCAAGCGGAAATATCTTCTTTTTAATCCAGCAAGGTGATTCTTCATTCTATTTACTCCTCCAAACATTTTTTACAATAGTTACATTGCACTTTAGTTCTATTTTTTGGGTCTAATCGAGAACAGCGTTCCCAAGTGATATCCGATTTTACCTTTTCTTTTGGCATAACTAAATCAACAAACCAAAGAAACAAAGACAATGACACATTACTGAGCAAGTGAACAATGTTCCGAACAATGTTCCAAAGGTAAAATTGAACAGAAACTGATGCAGAAATATAATCACATACACATATTCACATTCATATAATCACAGAAATTGATCAATATACAAAACTACAAATTACAATATATTGATGCATAAATATAATCACATAAACACCCATTCACATACATAATTTATAATTTATTCACATAATGACATAATCTAATTCACATACATAATTTATTCGTGATGTTATTGATGTATCATCATTAATCACATACATAAATACATAATACAAAAAATGATCACATATAGTTTAGTTTAGGTTATGTTATTGATGAGTGATGATTGATGAATGATGTACTTTGTAACCTAGGAAACTTTGAATCTTTGAGAGATACAAAAAATGAAGAACATTAATACCAAGTATTCAAGTATTCAGTCGGTTTAGTAAGTGAAGAAGAAAGAATAAACATTACCAGTGACGTGAAGAATGAGAACCACATAGATGAAATAAAGAAGAAAAAAATAGTAGGAAGAAATGAAGAAGAAGAAGAAGAAGAAGTCTCTTGAGTATTGAGTAGGAGGAATGCATAGAAAATGAAAGAAAAATTACAAGAAGACTTTTTACTTTTTAGGAATATGTCTCCTTAATCCTAACACATTTTTCAGCACCAAAAAGCAAAGTAAATAACCTATGAATAACCCATTTAACCATTAGATAATGAAAGTAGCCACAAGTTTCTTAACTCGTCCAAGTCATGAGTCAGCTCGACTTGGTACGAGTCACGCTTTGAATCACATTTTTTACGAGTCAAGCATAAAACCGAGTTAGGTGGTTGCGATTCGCATCTTTTTGGGTTTCAAATGGCTCGACTCGTACGGGTCGACTCGTGATTCGTACGAATTTAACAACTATGCTTACATCATCGACAATTGAACATCACTCTCAACAAAATCAATTGTTCTCGCTTCTTTACTTGTTTTTTCATTGTCATTGTTTTATTTAAATTAAAACTAAGTCTAAAACAACAAAATATTAACTAGAAAACATTTTTTTGGAAGTGAAAAAAAAGTGTCATTGTTTTTATTTAAATTAAAACTAAGTCTAAAACAACAAAATATTAACTAGAAAACATTTTTTTGGAAGTGAAAAAAAAGTTAGACAACTAGTATTATCTAAAAAATGATTTAAGGATAAATTTAAGGAAAAAAAAAGTAGGTACTTTTAATACCTAAACGCTTCAAAACGATCATGAGAATATTAATAATGAAACTGGTGGGTGTTGTACCATATTTGACTATATTTTTTGTTACATTTTTGGTCTGTCATGTCAACTCCACATCATTTTCCTCCATCCCACGAAACAAATAGGAATGGTATCACACATTATCATACTTTCTTTTTTCTTTTTTCTAAAATAAAATAAAATGTAATTTAATAATATCTAACTATATAAAATAATAAAATGAAACTGTTTCATTAATTAAAAAAATACATACAAAAAAAATACATAAATAATAAAAAAAACATAATCGAAACATAGTAAAATAGTACGTCATGCCTAATCATCGTCGATCATAACATCATCGTAATCTACGCCCAAATTGTCTACAAACATATGCGATTCATCACCCATATCATCATAAAAATCGTCGACAACGAAAGTAATGTATCGTCATAAAATTCGCCGACAACCAAATTTACTTGAGCAATGAAGACATGCCCTACGTGAAGGTTGTTGTAACATCTGAATCCTTGAGTTTGAAGAGAAGAAGGAGGTGTTCTAATTGTGCATCTAGCAAGGGAACATCATCATCATCATCATATTCTGCTCGTTTTGGATCCTTGTAAGTGTCAAAGCTTCAACCTTTATTGTTTAAATGTTGTTAGATCTAGGTTTTGTCCCATTTTCTCCATGTTTGAGCAAAATTGAATGGAAGGAAGCCATAAAGTTGACAACTTTATTGTTTCTAAGGGTCCCTTGAGTGTTATAAAGTTCAGATCTAGTAGTTGGTTGAGTTTTGAATCCTTGCATGGGAACTTTAATGATATTTTTCTACATTTTGACCCAATATGAGATCTCAACATGTATTTGACATACATGTCCATAAAGCATCGATTTTTAAGTTAATTTTGGAGTTATATGACCTCCTAGAAAGTTGGAATGCAACAGAGAAAGGATTAGGGCTGAATGCATTAAGATGTCCATTGTGCGTAAGTCACATGGTGATCATTTGGTGGTCACGACGTGACAAAGGAATTCCTTGATCATTTTGGCCTGATGTTGTCACGACATGGGGAATTGACCCTCACGACGTAACAGTGATCCAAATCGTTTAGGGTTGAAGCCGAGCTGAGTTGAATCGTGACTGAGTTGGGGACCGAGGGGAATCAGTTTTCATGACGTGACCATAAGCTGGTCACGAAGTGAGGGCAGCTAAAGGAAGGGTTGACCATTGACTTTTTTCGTTGACTTTTTGACCAGTTTGACTTTTGGTCAACTGTGAGGGTTGAGGACTTATAAGGGCAAAATGGTCTTTTGCCTAAATGAGGATTTATCTTGGTATTTGGACTTGCTGAGTTAGTGTATTTACCTTAATTGCTAATTAGAGTTTGGTTTTGGATATGTTTAGTGGGAAAGACTTTAGCACCAGCGACTCGTGTGTGAGATCTATTCGTTTACCGATTGAGGTGAGTCTCTTCATTGTACTTGTGGGTCGAAGTCACCAATGCCGACCCACTGGATTATATGTGTAGGATGCTAGTAGTCTTTGTGACTCTTGCTGATATGATTGTATGTTTTATGTATTTGGGGTGAAATAGACCCATTCGTTATGTACTTGTTGTCTTTGTGACTCTTGCTGATATGCATGTATGTTATATGTATATGGGGTGAAATAGACTCGGGGGTGAAATACACCCGTTCGGTTGAAAGACACCGATTGAGTTGAAATAGACGCGGGGGTGAAATAGACCTGTCTAGCTTCGAGCTGATATGTATTTATGGTATGGGTATTTTGGGGGACTCACTAAGCTATGTGCTTACGGTTTCATGTTTATGGTTACAGGTATTTCCGGTTCCAAGGAAAAGACCCCGACGTGATTCCACTAGTGTTCCACATTATTTGACTTGTTTTGTACTCTGATGTTTATATGACATGTTTTATACTCTGATGGGCTTTTGAATATAATGAATGATTGTTTTGATTGATTCAAAGAAAAATTTTCACTTAGAAGTTTTGGGACGTTACAGTTGTGGTGTCTAACTTGGTCGTATACTTCCCCTTTTGCTCATCATGTATGTCGGTACACCAATACCGACTCCTTCGAATGTTGGTAAATTTTCATTTTTATTGTAGTGGCAAATCACATTTCCCTCATCTTATATAATCATATTATTCAATATAATGCATGTGTACATCATGCCACTTATTCTTTTTTTATTGAATGCTCATGTCGAGATTGAGAGTATCTGCCAACGTCTCTTTAGAACACCAAAGGCTCACTCAATATCTTTCCTAGTTGATTCTTGGGTCGAGTTAAAACTTTAATCGCTTTTCGTCATTTGGACATGAGAATGATTTCATAAATGTAGCTAACTCGGGATATATCGATCATTAAAGTAATATACACGCTTGTATGATGTCCCATTTGCTTGAAACGACACATAATATGATTTCTCAAGATAGATGTCGTTGAATATCGGCGATTGGTCTAGAACATTGATGTCGATTGTTGGCACATGATGCACCAAAAAATGCATGTCATATCCACAGATCATACGATGTCACTGCTTCTAAAATTATTGTTGGCTGCTTTTGATCACCTCGCATAAATTGACCGCCCCATGCATTAGGGCACATTGACTAACCCCAATACATATAATCAATACTACTAAGCATTCCAAGGAAGTCATGCTTGTTTTCATGTGTCGTATATAGTTGGTGGATGTCGCTAATTGTAGGCTTACGTAAATAGCGATCACGATAGAGGATAATCACAACTTTAGCAAACTTGTTTACACTCTCTCGCGTCGTTCGCTCTGACATCCTCAAATACTCATCCCACGAGTCTGGTCTCATGTCGAATGGTAGTTGACGAATTGCAGCTATACATTTTTGAATTGTGGAGAAACCTTTATGATCTCTTCCACTAATCCTCTATTGAAAATATGGAAAACGGTTTTTTACATCATCAACAATACGTAAAAATAATATTTTTCTCATCCAAAATCGACGTTTGAATTTTTTCGCGAACACTGCATTAACGTCAAAGTAGTCATTCACAAGTTGGTTATTCCCGACTTCACGATTTCTCCGTAGATGAGGATTTCTAATTTTTGAGTGTGACGTCCCCAATAACTCCGCTTCCCGCAACGCCAAACGTATCCAACGAAAAATACATTCTAGAATTTTAATCAAAAGTATATAGAAGAGTGGTGTCTTTTGTGGTTTAAAATGTAGAGAGAGTGTGTTTATTTATAATAGGTAAATTACAAAAAAACAAAAAAAGCAAAACAAAACAAAACAAAACAAGAAAAAAAAACAAAAAACAAAACAATTTTTTTTTGAAAAATGATTGTTAAAAAACGGTAAAGAAGGGAAAGGAGCCAAGTCTCGTGCGGTATAGGTTTGACGTGCGGTAGACTTATTGCACATTCCCACCCAAACGGTGTTATGTTCACTGGAGTACCGCAATGACACGTAGTCACCACAAAGTTAAAGGAATTCAAATATATATATATATATATATATATATATATATATATTGATTTCTAGTCTTATCTTGTTTTAGTTTTTTAGCTTTATCTTATTTGTTTGTTCTTATCATTTCCTAGATTTGAGAAACGACTTTGATGTATAAAACCCCTGGAACGTGAATGAAACATGTATCTGATTTACCAATTTCTATATGGTATCAGAGCGGTCGGTTTGACATGTGAAGAAGAAAACCCATCCCAATTATGGGTACAGGCGACAAGGTAGAAAGCTCCAACAAAAATGGAGGAAACCCCAACACTATCGATCCAAACTCACCATTTTACTTGCACTCGTCAGACTACCCAAGGCAGATGCATGTGAATGATGTACTCACTGACAACAACTATGGAGATTGGTCACAGGAAATGAAGGACTTTTTATTCGCAAAGAACAATATGGCTTTCGTTAATGGAACAATCAAACAACCGGAAGAAGATGCAGAAGACTACATGATGTGGATGAGATGTGATGCTATGATAAAAGGCTGGCTTACTACAGCCATGGAGAAAAACATCAGATCTGGTGTTAAGTATGCAAATACATCAGCAGAGATGTGGGCGGATCTGAAAGAAAGATTTGGTAAAGAGAGCGCACAACGTGCGTATGAACTAAAGTGAACCCTGTCGATAACACAAAAAGACGGTGACTCTATTTCAGCCTATTACACAAAGTTGAGATGTAACGTCTGGTTTCCGGTACGCATTTATGTATAACTTATTCATTTTTATAGAGCTACTCGACGAGTTGGAAGCCCCAAACTCGTTGAGTAGAAACGAGTCTTGGACGCAGGTTTTCATCCATCTAATCGACGAGTCGAGAGCCCTCGACTCGGCGAGTAGGTCTGCCAGAGTGAAACCCTAATTTCGGGGTTTTGCACCCTATTTAAGCATCTTAATCCCCACCATTTGGCCTCATTTTCAGCCTCCAAGTCCCAAACCCTAATCCTCGAAACCCTAGAGCATTTTGTGAGTGTGTGAGCCATTCTTGAGTGATTTTGTATGTTCTTGAAGCTAGAAGAAGAAGAAGGAGCTAGAAGGTTCATAATTAAATATATGGGGACTGATTGTGTAAATCATTCATTCTTATATATGTGGGCTTATGATCCAAGATTCCTTATGTTGGGTTTAACCCATGTGGTGATCCATGGATACTCCATGGAGGTTAAAACCCATGGAGCATAAGGAATGGGTAAAGTCATGAGTTACATGGTGTAACCCTAATAGCCACACTATATAAGAACCCCTTTAGTTCAAGAAATTGGCACTAGTGATACATATGTGAGAGGGCTAGCCGATTTGAACATGTATGTCTTCTTCTCTTGGTTATTCTATGTGTTGGTGATGTTGTGTGAACCATTTGAGGTGTCACACTTGGGGCACTAGGCTCTCGAGCTACATGGAGTCAAGCAACAACAACAAGGTATGTATTCTATCTATTTCATTATCCTAGTATCGGTGTTTTGGTATGCTAGTTAGGATAATACCTTGGATATTCATATTTGCATGTATAATAGAGAAAACATAGATCCAAGGTATATAGGGTTGCATGTACACTTAGGAGTGTTAGAATGCTCAAAACCCAACAGAGAGTTCATCTCGTTTGAGATCACACGCAGCACTCCAGACCAGACTCCTGTGATCTTTGGATCGGTCAAGGAGGGCATCTTGGAGATACTTGATGAGAGGTTGGGTGCATTCCGCACCTGAGATGGCGGCCATGCTAGGGGCACGCTCACTGACATTCAGGGAGTTCAGGGCTTGTGGAGCTCCCGCGTACCATGGGGATCGGGACCCCATTGCGAGTACCAGATGGTTTGCGGATGTCGCCAACACATTCCGCACCAGCAGATGTCCCGAGGGGAACAAGGTTAGACTTGCGTCCTGTCTTCTGAAGGACAGGGCATGTGACTGGTGGGAGGAGGTTGGGAGAGCCGTTGGAAATGATGCAGTTTTAGACGTGATGACCTGGAGTGATTTTTTGGCCAGGTTCAAAGCCGAGTTTGCACCTGTGATTGAGGTGCAACAGCTAGCTAGGGAGTTCCAGGATCTTGAGCAGACGACGGATACTGTGGCGGAGATCACCGCCAAGTTTAGGGAGAGGGCCCTTCTCGTTCCGCATTACGTGGCGGACGAGGAGATGAAGAAGGCCCGAGATCATGAGATGTTGCGAAGTGATATCCGCCAATTTGTGAGCCGCTCCAGCTGCAAGACGCTGGAGGATATGATTGCTAGGGCTCGTGAGAGAGATTGATTTAGAGATGGAAAGGAAGAGGAAGCCAGAGTCGGTGTCCGACGTGGAGGGTTCGGGAAAAAAGCCCAAGGTAGATTCCCGGGGGAAGGGCCAGTAGGGCCGAGGCCGCTGCGGTAAGTATGGTAGGGGGCACGATGGGCCGTGTAGGGCTGGTAGTTCGGGCTGCTTCAAGTGCGGCCGAACTGGACATGTCAGCAGGGATTGTACTGCTATCACCACCATCACATCATCTGATCTGATTTGCTTTCAGTGCAATCAGAGGGGCCACAAGAGGTCCCAGTGTCCAAGTTTAGAAGCAACAGGGAAGGTGGTGGCACCCGCCCCTGCTACATTGAGGATTACAGACGGCCGTCAGGGCCGGGCAGAGGCGTCAATGGCGAAGAGCAGAGCCTTCCAGTTGACAGCAGAGGAGGAACGTGCAGCTCCTGATGTCATTACGGGTATGTATCTTCTCCTTATCTCTTTATTTGTATTGATTATTGGTTATGTTTGTGTGTTTGTTATAGGATCGTTCTTAGTGAACGATATATCATCCTTGGTACTGTTTGATGCGGGTCCCACCCGATATTTTGTGTCGCTCGCGCTCAGCAAGCGATTCACAGGGGCTCCTGGAGAGCTAGATATCCCGCTTGATGTGGAGATAGCAGACGATAGGACCGTCATGGTTGCGAGAGTTCACCGAGGGTGTACGTTACAGTTATTTGATGAGCAGTTTTATGTGGATCTAGTCCCTATTCCCCTGTGAGGGAATAAGGTTATAGTGGGTATGTATTGGTTGAGCCCCAATGAGGCAGTGATTGACTACGAGCAACAGCTGGTGAGGATACATACTCCTACTGGGAGAGGGATAGTGATTCAGGGCGAGATGCCGCAGGGTGGACTGACTCTATGCTCAGCAGCGAGAGCGAGGCGCTACCTTTAGCAGGGTTGCGCATGTTATGTCGCCTATGTCATCGATACCCGGGATAAGGGTAAGGCGACAGTCGATGATGTACCGGTAGTGCGAGAGTACCCGGACGTATTCCCGGAGGATTTACCTGGGATACCTCCGGAGAGACAGGTTGAGTCCAGGATTTACCTGGTCCCTGGTGCGGCTCCGATAGGCAAGGCACCATATCGGATGGCTCCTCCCGAGATGCAGAAGTTGTCTACGCAGCTGCAAGAGCTGCTAGACAAGGGATTTATCAGGCTGAGTAGTTCACTGTGGGGAGCCCCGATCCTATTTGTGAAGAAGAAGGATGGGTCGCATCGGATGTGCATAGACTACCGGGAGCTGAATAAGGTAATGGTGAAGAATCGTTATCCTCTCCCAAGGATTGATGATTTGTTTGACCCGCTACAGGGTGCATCTTGGTTCTCCAAGATTGACCTGCGATCGGGTTATCACCAGATGCGAGTCAGGGATGAGGAAAGGCAGAAGACAACTTTTAGGACTCGCTATGGTCACTAAGAGTTCGTGGTGATGCCGTTTGGGCTCACCAACGCTCCATCCGCGTTCATGGACCTCATGAACCGCATGTGCAGACCGATGCTGGATCGGTCTGTAATAGTCTTCATTGATGATATCTTGGTCTATTCCAAGACTCAGGACCAACATGAGGAGCATCTGAGGGAGATGCTGGAGACACTGAGGAGGGAGACTTTTTGCAAAGTTCTCCAAGTGTGAGTTCTGGTTGCGCGAGGTGCAGTTTCTTGGGCACCTTGTCAACCAGAAGGGTGATCTGGTCGATTCGGCCAAGATAGAGGTCGTGATGCAGTGGGAGATTCCGAGGTCTCCAACTTAGATTCGGAGTTTCCTTGGCCTAGCGGGTTATTACCGAATATTTATTCAGGACTTATCCAAGATCGTTGTTCCTTTGACCTGACTGACCAACAAGTCGGTGACCTTCCGCTGGGGGCCTAAGCAGCAGGTAGCCTTCGAGACTCTCAGACAGCGGTTGTGCGAGGCACCGATCCTGACCTTGCCGGAGGGCGTCGATGACTTCATGGTTTACTGTGACGCTTCAATTACGGGCATGGGTGCGGTATTGATGCAGCGGGGTCACGTGATAGCTTACGCTTCGAGGCAGTTGAAGCCTCACGAGGCTAACTATCCGACGCATGATTTGGAGCTGGGGACTGTGGTGTTCGTGTAACGCCCCGATTCTCAGCTATTGATTTAATGTGTGAGTTCTTGATTTCAAGGGCTACTCGACGAGTTGATTGCCCTACTCGTCAAGTAGCAGCGGGTTGGTCCACGTATTTTAATGACCTACTCGCCGAGTCCAAGAAGGGACTCGACGAGTAGGAGCTGGCAGATGAAACCCTAAATCTCGGGGTTTTGCACCCTATTTAAAGGATCATTGGCCTCCCCCAGTCTCCCCTTTTACTGCTCCTTGTCCCTCTCAAACCCTAATCGAGTGTGTGTGTGTTCCATTTGTGTGTTTTTGAGCTTGGAAGAGGATTTTGTGGAGAAGGGAGCTTGGAGAGCAAGTATTCAGAAGCAAGGAGCTTGTGGGATCTGAAATCTATCTTATTGGGCATCTTCTGGAAGGTATAAATCGTTACCCTGACCTCATTTCATTCTAGATCCCCTCTTTGGACAAATTCTAGGGTTTTCATGGTATGATTGGAAGCTATTCTTGTGTGCAAGCTAAGATCTGAAGTTGTAACTTCAGAACTGAGCTCCCTTGGGCTTCTTAGTCCATAAAGTTTCCAGCTTGTGCAAGAATGAGACTCTCCCAAGGTGTAAAGCTCCATTGGAAGCTTAGATTGGTCATTTAGGGCCTTTAGAGCCTTGCATGTGCGTAAAGTTTGCAACTTTACGTGATAAACATGCCTTAGAAGCTTGGATCTGTAATCTGGAACCTTGCCATGGCTTAAAAAGCGTCTGCATGGATGAAGGTCTGCAAGGACTCGGCGAGCCCGTTGAAGATGGCCATGAACTCGACGAGTTGGATGAACCACTCGGCGAGTCTGTTGAAGATTGCCTTGAACTCGGCGAGTCGTTCGAAGACTCGGCGAGTCGGCTAGGGTTTCTCCCAAATTCTTGGACACGTATGAACTCAGCGAGTTAAAGGGGAACTTGACGATCCAATCAAGGATTTCACGACTTCTCGAGTTCAGGAAGGACTCGACGAGTCGGTGAACTGCACTCGACGAGTCGAGTCAACATGGACTGTTGACTTTGACTGTGGACTTTGACTTGGACCAAGGGTTGACCAGTTGACTTCTGAGGGTATTCTGGTAACTTGGAGATTTATGAAAAAGGGTTTTATGGTAACTATAGGTGGTGGAGCTCGTATTGGTGATCCGGGAGTTGAGCTTTCTAGTTTCAGACGACAGTTGCAAGGTGAGTTATCCTCACTATACTAAGGGGTCTATGGCACCAAGGCCGGCCCATTGGATGTGTTATCCTAGCAGTATTGGATGTTGAGTATGAGTCAGTGTTGCATGTTAGTGGTTATTCCAGTTAGGTGGATCTGTAGGACTACCTATGATGTTATATGATTATTGCATGCTCAGTAGTTATGTTATATGTTACATGTTATGTGGGATGGGTTGAGGTTGTACTGCTCCGTGCGGTAGCCAACAAACCCTAGAGTATTCCAGATATGAGCTGAGGGCCCGGTAGGCATTCCAGACTCATACTGAGGACTCGAGAGCATTCCAGATACGAGCTGAGGGTCCGGTAGGCATTCCAGACTTGTACTGAGGGCTCGATGGCATTCCAGATACGAGTTGAGGGTCCGGTAGGCATTCCAGCCTCATACTGAGGGACCAGGGGCAATCCAGCTCGTAAAGTTGTGGACCCATTGTATGTTGTTTCAGTTTGTTATGATATGTTATTACTGATATGGTTATGTGGACTGTATGTGTATCGGTATTTTGGGGGTAACTCACTAAGCTTTCGGGCTTACAGTTTCAGTTTATTGTTTCAGGTACATCAGGGGATCGCGGCAAGGCGAAGGCATGATCGTACAGCTCCTCGTATTATGTTTATGTTTCTGGGAATACTCTGATAAATACTATTTTGAAAACAAAGTTGTAATGTTTTGATGAACTTGACATGTTTTAAAAGTTTAAATTTGTTTGAAATTTTTGGGTGTTACAAGTTGGTATCAGAGCCTTGGTTTGAGTGAATTGGAGGAACATTCGTGTGAATCTAGTCACAAATCAAGGAAAGGTTTTCAAAATAATTTCTAAAATGGTTTTCAAAATAAATAAAGGAGGATGCAGGGTGTACGATCAGCCGGAGCCAGTAAGTAGACCCCAAAATACCATACAAGTTATTTGATTATGTGATATGTTAGAACATCATGTTAGTACTAGGCTAGGGATCTTCAGAAATTGCACGATAGAATTGTTTGATTATATGAAATTGACATCATTACTGTAGTTGTTTAGTGTATGCATCACAGTTATACATAATTAAGATCTTATAGCCTGAGAATGTTTGATTTGGCCTTATGTTCTGTTCTTGTTTGATTGGGAGCTTAGGGTAGGATTGGATATTCGAAAGTCTATAGGGTCCAGCATTATGTATGGCTAGCATACACTAGTGTTACAGGGTGGGTGGAAGTTTCATGGATAGGTGGGTTGAGTGAGGTCGGGAGGCCAGTTATGAGATGTTTATCATTCCTCTAGGGTGAGGATTGAGCGCTCACCATGTTGTATATTCAGTTAGGGAATGGTGATGATGCTTGAGACAAATATAGGTAGGTGTGGAAGGTAGTATGGGCCCGTACTACTGAAAGCACAGGACCCATACGCGTGTCAAGTAAGTCACAATCCCTAGGGTTAGTAGGGAGTTGGCTCCCAGTTATTTATATGGATTATCTGATATCTTGTGGTATGTTTCAGAATGGTGATGACGAGGTGCTTCGTGGCTGGATCCGGTTCGGGATCAGGATCAGGGGACAGAGGCCAGGAGGGGCCGACAGCACCTGAGCCAGTGGTGCAGATGGGTACAGAGGAGTTGGATGCCAGGATTCGAGAGATCCTGCATGATGAGGTTGCTGCTGCATTCCGGGCTCAGTTACCGGAGATGTTCGGGTCGATTAAGACCGCCATGGTGGAGTATTTTGATGAGCGCTACGCAGCCCTTGCAGAGACAGCCGCCGCAGCAGCTGCATCAGCTGTATCCGCGACAGGAGGAGGAGTTGGTAGGGGCTTTCAGTACAGGGACTTTGATAACACGAAGCCCCCTACTTTTGATGGGACGCAGGATCCCATCAAGGTTATGAGATGGATTTCAGATGTGGAGGGGTGTTTCTTCACCTGCTCGTGTCCTACTGACCAGAAGGTCAGATGTGCTCTGAACCTGCTTAGGTCGAGGGCCAAGGACTGGTGGAGACTTGCGACTGGGCCGTAGACTGATGATCAGAGAGCTGCTGTGACTTGGGAGCAGTTCAGGGACATGTTCCGCGCCCGCTACATTCCGCGGGTTGAGCGGGAACGTTTGGCACAGGAGTTTCTGAGTTTGAGACAGGATGGGGAGTCGGTGACGGAGATCACCCGGATGTTCACTGAGAGGGCGATGTTTTGCCCGGAGTTTGCTTCAGAGCAGGCTCAGATGACCCGTTATCTGAGCATGCTCAAGACGGATATCCGTCAGTTTGTGTCTACCCAGCGATCTGATACTCTTCTAGAGTTGCAGGAGGCCGCCAGACAGCGTGAGCTGGAGATTGAGCAGCAGTTGAGAGAGCAGCGGCAGGCCCCGACACATTCTCAGCCGGCGCCGAAGCGGTCTAAGACCGCTGATACTAGGACCGGGGGTCAGCAGAGCCGCACTTGTGGGAAGTGTGGCAAGGGTCATTCTGGTGTGTGTCGAGTTAGTAGTGGGTGCCACAGGTGTGGCAAGGAGGGGCATTACGCGAAGGACTGTCGCCAGGCCGCCCCAGTTCAGGGTATGAGGTTATGCTATCACTGCGATCAGGTTTGCCACATGAGGGCCAACTGTCCACTACTTGCCGCCAAGCCGGCACAGGCTCCTGCGCCGGCTACGTTGAGGATTACCGATGGGAGGCAGGGCAGAACAGAGCCTCCGAAGGCTCAGGGACGTGCATTTCAGCTTACGGCCGAGGAGGCCAAGGCATCACCGGATGTGGTTGCTGGTATGATTCTATCCTTTATCTCTTTTACTATATCTATTGTACCTGTGATTAGGTACGTTTCTAGTGAGCTCCTTGCCTGCTTTGGTTTTGTTCAACTCGGGGGTGAGTCGGTCTTTTGTATCTCAGACTTTTAGTAGGGAGTTCAGAGTGCCAGTAGGTGAGCTGGAGTGTCCGTTGCGAGTTTCTATCGCCAACGAACACGGGGTTTCTGCTTCTTCAGTTTATTGAGGGTGTGACTTGGAGATTTTCGGGGTGTCCTTTCCGATAGATTTGATTCCGATCCCCATGGGGGAGGTGTGCGTGATTGTAGGCATGGATTGGCTCAGTCGGTTCGGTGCTATGATTGATTGCGAGGGCCAACGAGTGGTAGTTCGAACCCCAAGTGGGGGAGAACTGATTGTATATGGCGAGGGCACCAGAGTGGGATCAGGGCTTTGCTCGGCTGCCAGGGCTCGGCAGTACATTCAGCACGGGTGTGCGGGTTATCTAGCGTATGTGGTAGATACGCGAGTCAGGGATCAGATTTCAGTTTCCGATGTATCGGTGGTCAGGGAGTTTGCAGATGTGTTTCCGGAGGAGTTGCCAGGGATACATCCGGAGAGGCAGGTCGAGATCAGGATCGACCTGGTGCTAGGTGCGGCCCCTATCGCTAAGGCGATGTACCGATTGGAACCACCAGAGATACAGAAGATGTCGTCGCAGCTACAGGAACTGCTGGGCAAGCAGTTCATTCGACCTAGCAGTTCTCCATGGGGAGCGCCGATTCTTTTTGTCCGGAAGAAGGACGATTCGTACTGGATGTGTATTGATTACCGGGAGTTGAATAAGTTAGCGGTGAAGAACCGTTACCCACTCCCGAGGATAGACAATCTCTTCGATCAGTTGCAGGGCCCATCTTGGTTTTCCAAGATAGACTTGAGGTCTGGGTATCATCAGGTCAGGGTCAGAGAGGAGGACGTGGAGAAGACCACGTTCCAAACTCATTATGGACATTACGAGTTCGTGGTGATGCCGTTTGGGCTCACCAACGCGCCAGCAGTGTTCATGGACCTGATGAATCGGGTCTGCAGACCGATGCTTGATCGCTCGGTTATAGTGTTTATAGATGATATCTTGGTGTATTCCAATACCCGAGAGCAGCATGAGGAGCATCTGCGAGAGCTGTTGGGAGTTCTGAGACGAGAACGGTTGTACGCCAAGTTCTCGAAGTGTGAGTTTTGGTTACGAGAGGTCCAGTTCCTCGGACATCTCGTTAACCAGGAGGGGATTTTGGTCGATCCAGCCAAAATCGAGGCGGTTATGCAGTGGGAGATTCCGAAATCTTCCTCAGACATTAGGAGTTTTCTGGGATTGGCATGGTACTACCGGAGGTTCATACAGGATTTCTCCAAGATTGCAATACCCCTCGCTCGTCTGACGAGGAAGGGGGTGGATTTCCGGTGGGGCCCCGAGCAGCAGAGGGCGTTTGAGACCCTCCGTCAGCGTTTGTGTGAGGCACCAATCTTGACACTCCCGGAGGGAGTTGAGGATTTTGTGGTGTTCTGTGATGCATCCATCACAGGTTTAGGGGCGGTCCTCATGCAGAGAGGACGAGTGATAGCCTACGCATCACGGCAGCTGAAGCCACATGAGTCGAGATACCCTATGCATGACTTGGAGCTGGGGGTGGTGGTGTTCGCCCTCAAGATATGGAGACATTACCTCTATGGGGTCCGCTGTACCATTTACACGGATCACAAGAGCTTGAGACATATCATGGATCAGCCGAACCTGAACATGAGGCAACACAGGTGTCTGGATGTAGTCAAGGACTACGATTGCGAGATCCTTTACCACCCTGGTAAAGCGAATGTGGTTGCGGATGCTTTGAGCCGCAAGTCAGCTGAGTCTTCCACCCCCGCGGTATGTATGAGGATAGCGGTGGATTCTCCGCTTGTGAGTTTGATCAGAGATGCCCAGGTAGAGGGCATGCGACTGGAGAATTGGAAGCTGGAGAGGATCAAGGGTGAGAATACCCGGTTCTTGCAAGATAGTCGGGGGACTATTGACCCGATGCGGTCGGGTTTGGCTTCTGATGTCTGGTGGGGTTAGGCAGACGGTTATGGAGGAGGCTCATAAGTCTCATTTCTCTATTCACCCGGGGGCCACCAAGATGTACCGGGATTTGAGTTTGAGCTATTGGTGGCCGTGCATGAAGCGAGAGATCGCTTGGTACGTCAAGAGGTGCTTGACCTGTAGGATGGTCAAGGCCGAGCATCAGAGGTCACATGGAAAGCTGCAGCCTCTAGAGATTCCCATGTGGAAATGGGAACAGATCACGATGGATTTTGTTACCAAGTTGTCGAGGACAGCGAAGGGGTTGGATGCTATATGGGTCATCGTGGATCATTTGACCAAGAGTGCCCATTTCTTGGCTATACGGGAGAGCTCATCGGCCGAGAAATTGGCCGAAGTGTACGTTCGCGAGATCGTGTCTCGCCATGGGGTTCCCGTTTCCATTGTCTCTGATCGGGATGTCAGGTTCACCTCCCGCTTCTGGCAAAAGTTTCACGAGGAGCTGGGCACGCGGTTGCACTTCAGCACAGCATTCCTGTGACATCCGCCTAAAATGGATTCGGGTCAACCCAACCCAATTGGAAATTTAATAAACCCTACTCAAGATTACTTGACGCTAATAGGATCAAAACCCATACACTACGATATAAATTGACGTTAATAGCAACATAGTATAGTACAACGTTATAACTATAATCAAATTAAATTATGATACCATATTAAAATCAAATCAAAGTATAATGCTCTAATTAAATTAAAAGAATCAAACTTGAATGCTATAATTAAACTTCAAATCAAAGTAGATTGTTATAATCAAATAATAACCTATCTTTTATAAAACTCCCTTTTTATAAACTTTACATTAAATTTTATAAAACTCTATTTTTATAAACTTTACATTAAATTTTATAAAACTCTTATATTAATTATGTAAAAGATGCTTGTGTTAGTGGGAAATTATGAAGACCACCAAAAGCAAAAAGATTATTCCCATGGTCTCCCACTCACACCTTCCATCTACTTTCCTTTCCTTTTTCTCCCAACACATTATTCTCTTCACCACTTAAACCTTCTCTATTCTTTCTCTCACTCTCAATCTCGAAATTCATCTAAGAAATACTCATATTCCAGCCAAGAACAATCTATTATACTCCAATCTTCATCCCTCTTGAAGCATTCATCAAGGTATGTTGTTAAAAGTTTCAAATTCATACAAGAAACAAATTAAATCCACCAAACTATCTAAAACTCATTTTATACATAAACCTGATTTTTCTCAGAATTCCATCAATAAAATAAGAAGTTCTGGAAATTTTCAGAAAATAACTTATTTTTATTGAATTACTATAATTATTGCAATAAAGTAGGGCAATAATTCACATAAAATACTTTTTGCATTCAATAAATTCTGAGAAAATTCTGGGATGACCTATATATTGATTAAACATAATTTATGAAGTTTCATGCATTTATATTACTGTTTACTATTATTTATGATTTTATTGATTAATTAATAATGAAATATATAAAAAATACTTCCCATAGTCACAAATATCCGAAACTTATACAATGGGCTCTATATCATGTTATAAAACTATGGTTAATTTTACAGAATTTTTGGGAATCATTTATTATTTTTCCCGGATTTTGTTGTTGTTTAATCATTAAAGTATTAAATAAATACTAAAACAGTTCAGAAAAATATAAAAATTTTACAGTAATTAATATTGTATGAAATAATGATTTCCTAATAATTTCATAATTTTTCAGTACTGTTTACTATTTAAAACCATTTTCCTAAGTATTTAAGCATGTAAAAATGCATTTTAATGATTATTTCATATAAATAATTGTTAAAATCTGTAAATAATTATAATTGGGCAAGTTATTATTTTAATAAGAAATTATTAAAATCTGGCTTAAATTGAAAATATAAATTAATTATGCAAAGTAATTAATTCAATTTAAAATTCATTTAACAAATGAATATCTTAATATTCTAATCAAAATGAATTATTGTTAATTCATCTAATATAAGAATATGTGTTTAATTATTTGTATTAATACTCCATTCTCGTTTAGCAGTTCCTAAACCAAAACTATTAATTATATTAGGTTCTACGCCATTTTGACCCGAACCGTCTATCGTACGACACACGCATTTCGTTTTGGGACTAATGTGAGTAATCTACCCCATATTTTATAATTTTCAATACTTTTGGGGTGTATCATGTGGTTCTAATATGTTCCAACTTCATTTTATTGTTTTATCACAATTGAGACATTGTTGGGACATTTATACGTGAGTCATTAATTGTATAACTACTGTTTGTTTACGCTACATGTACTTGTAGTGCATTACCATTTTTAGTCTAATCTCCATGACTATACCCGTATTCTTGAGGTACGTTATGGACAATAATAGCGCTATTGGGTTGACTACCCCGCCTTGGGACGCTAAGGTGATTGATCGTACGTGGTTGAGTGTGTTTGATGATTAGATGCTCCATCCTATATATATTTATATATATATATATATATATACATATGTATATATAGGGTGAGGACTTATTGTTGTTGTTATCATTTGTTAATCGATTTTTGATTTATAAACCGTTATCTCAAATACAATTGTTTGCCGACTTCAAAAGAAAACAAATTTCAAATTATAAATGTTTCAACTTCACAATTTTCTCTACTAAAATTAGATTACTCACCAACTCTCGTAGTTGACCTGTTTTTACCCATGATGCAGATTTGAAGAATGAAGTTGATGAAAAATAGGTTGTGCCTTAGAAATCCACAAGACTATCTAAATTTGATGTAATAAATGTTGTTCGTATTTGGATTTGTATTTGTATGTTGTGGATCTTGTTTGCATACTTAGTACTTAATTGAATCTAATCATATTATAACATAGTTGTCATGAGACTTTGAACAATATATCACGCCTTGATCGATTCCGACAAGGATCGGGGTGTGACAATTCCACCCGCAGACAGACGGCCAGAGCGAGCGGACTATTCAGACCCTCGAGGACATGTTGAGGGCGTGTGTCATTGATTTCGGTGGGAGTTGGGATTCTCACCTACCGCTTGCGGAGTTCGCCTACAACAACAGCTATCATTCTAGCCTTGGCGCCCCGTCATTCGAGTTGTTGTACGGGCGGAGATGTCGCACCCCGGTTTGTTGGGGTGAGGTTGGCCACAGGGTGATGGGTAGGACGGAGGTGGTCTTGCAGACTACCGAGAAGATTCAGCAGATTAGGCAGCGGCTGCAGACCGCTTAGATTCGGCAGAAGAGTTACGCAGACCGGCGCCGCTCCGAGTTAGAGTTTCAGGTCGGTGACATGGTACTCCTGAAGGTCTTGCCCTGGACAGGCGTGATCCGCTTAAGGAAGAGGGGAAAATTGGGTCCCCGATATATTGGGCCGTTCAGGATCATTGCCAGGGTTGGCAAGGTAGCTTACAGGCTAGAGCTGTCGGAGGAGCTTAGTCGGATACACAACACTTTCCACGTTTTGCAGCTGCGAAAGTGCATTATGGATCAAGAGGAGGTGGTGCCGCTGGATGATATTCAGGTTGATGAACGCCTGAATTACGTAGAGAGGCCCGTGGCCATACTGGAGAAAAAGATGAAGATTTTGAGGAATGGGGAGATACCTTTGGTGAAAGTATAGTGGGAGCATCGGAGGGGGTCCGAGTGGACGTGGGAGACAGAGGCTGAAATGCGGGAGCATTACCCGGAGTTATTCGCTGCAGCAGACTTCGAGGACGAAGTCTAGTTCAAGTGGGGGAGAATTGTAACCCCCCGATTCTCAGGTATTGATTTAATGTGTGAGTTCTTGATTTCAAGGGCTACTCGACGAGTTGATTGCCCTACTCGTCGAGTAGCAGCGGGTTGGTCCACGTATTTTAATGACCTACTCGCCGAGTCCAAGAAGGGACTCGACGAGTATGAGCTGGCAGATGAAACCCTAAATCTCGGGGTTTTGCACCCTATTTAAAGGATCATTGGCCTCCCCCAGCTATCCCTTTTACTGCTCCTTGTCCCTCTCAAACCCTAATCGAGTGTGTGTGTTCTATTTGTGTGTTTTTGAGCTTGGAAGAGGATTTTGTGGAGAAGGGAGCTTGGAGAGCAAGTATTCAGAAGCAAGGAGCTTGTGGGATCTGAAATCTACCTTATTGGGCATCTTCTGGAAGGTATAAATCGTTACCCTGACCTCATTTCATTCTAGATCCCCTCTTTGGACAAATTCTAGGGTTTTCATGGTATGATTGGAAGCTATTCTTGTGTGCAAGCTAAGATCTGAAGTTGTAACTTCAGAACTGAGCTCCCTTGGGCTTCTTAGTCCATAAAGTTTCCAGCTTGTGCAAGAATGAGACTCTCCCAAGGTGTAAAGCTCCATTGGAAGCTTAGATTGGTCATTTAGGGCCTTTAGAGCCTTGCATGTGCGTAAAGTTTGCAACTTTACGTGATAAACATGCCTTAGAAGCTTGGATCTGTAATCTGGAACCTTGCCATGGCTTAAAAAGCGTCTGCATGGATGAAGGTCTGCTAGGACTCGGCGAGTTGGATGAACAACTCGGCGAGCCCATTGAAGATGGCCATAAACTCGACGAGTTGGATGAACCACTCGGCGAGTCCGTTGAAGATTGCCTTGAACTCGGCGAGTCGTTCGAAGACTCGGCGAGTCGGCTAGGGTTTCTCCCAAATTCTTGGACACGTATGAACTCGGCGAGTTAAAGGGGAACTCGACGAGACAATCAAGGATTTCACGACTTCTCGAGTTCAGGAAGGAGTTGACGAGTCGGTGAACTGCACTCGACGAGTCGAGTCAACATGGACTGTTGACTTTGACTGTGGACTTTGACTTGGACCAAGGGTTGACCAGTTGACTTCTGAGGGTATTCTGGTAATTTGGAGATTTATGAAAAAGGGTTTTATGGTAACTATAGGTGGTGGAGCTCGTATTGGTGATCCGGGAGTTGAGCTTTCTAGTTTCAGACGACAGTTGCAAGGTGAGTTATCCTCACTATACTAAGGGGTCTAAGGCACCAAGGCCGGCCCATTGGATGTGTTATCCTAGCAGTATTGGATGTTGAGTATGAGTCAGTGTTGCATGTTAGTGGTTATTCCAGTTAGGTGGATCTGTAGGACTACCTATGATGTTATATGATTATTGCATGCTCAGTAGTTATGTTATATGTTACATGTTATGTGGGATGGGTTGAGGTTGTACTGCTCCGTGCGGTAGCCAACAAACCCTAGAGTATTCCATATATGAGCTGAGGGCCCGGTAGGCATTCCAGACTCATACTGAGGACTCGAGAGCATTCCAGATACGAGCTGAGGGTCCGGTAGGCATTCCAGACTTGTACTGAGGGCTCGATGGCATTCCAGATACGAGCTGAGGGTCCGGTAGGCATTCCAGACTCGTACTGAGGGCCCAGGGGCAATCCAGCTCGTAAAGTTGTGGACCCATTGTATGCTATTTCAGTTTGTTATGATATGTTATTACTGATATGGTTATGTGGACTGTATGTGTATCGGTATTTTGGGGGTAACTCACTAAGCTTTCGGGCTTACAGTTTCAGTTTATTGTTTCAGGTACATCAGGGGATCGCGGCAAGGCGAAGGCTTGATCGTACAACTCCTCATATTATTTTTATGTTTCTGGGAATACTCTGATAAATAATATTTTGAAAACAAAGTTGTAATGTTTTGATGAACTTGACATGTTTTAAAAGTTTACATTTATTTGAAATTTTTGGGTGTTACAGTTCGCCCTTAAGATTTGGCGGTATTACCTCTATGGGGTCCATTGTACCATTTACACGGACCACAAGAGTTTGAGGTACCTCATGGATCAGCCGAATCTGAACATGAGGCAGCGTCGATGGTTAGATGTGGTGAATGACTACGACTGTGAGATCCTTTACCACCCGGGCAAGGCCAATATGGTGGCCGACGCCCTGAGGCGCAAGGCGGTAGCGGCCCCGATTCGAGACATCTGTCTGAGGATGACAGTGACTACTCCATTGTTGGAGCAGATCAGAGAGGCGCACGTAGAGGGCCTGAAGGAAGAGCGCCAGAAGTGTGATCGGATCGTAGGCCGAGTGGCCTCATTTGATTATGATATCCGTAGGTTGCTGACCCTGCATGGAAGGGTCTGGGTTCCGTACTAAGGCGGAGTACGATAGGTTCTGATGGATGAGGCCCATAAGTCGAGGTTCTCCATCCATCCTGGGGTGACGAAGATGTATCGGGATCTTCGCCCTAATTACTGGTGGTCCTGCATGAAGCGGGACGTAGCATGGTATGTGGAGAGGTGCTTGACCTGCAGGAAGGTCAAGGCCGAGCACCAGTGACCCCATGGCAATATGCAGCCGTTAGACATTCCCGTGTGGAAATGGGAAGATATCACCATGGATTTCATCACCAAGCTTCCCAGGACCGCACGTGGAGTAGATTCGATATGGGTCATCGTGGATCGGTTGACCAAGAGTGCTCATTTTATCCCAATCCAGGAGAGCATATCGGGCGAGAAGCTGTCCGAGATATACGTGCGTGAGATAGTGGCACGACATTGAGTGCCTGTCTCGGTGGTGTCAGACTGAGATGTCCGTTTCACTTCCAGATTTTGGAAGCGGTTTCACGACGAGATGGGTACTCGTCTCCACTTCAGCACTGCTTTCCACCCTTAGACAAACGGACAGAGTGAGAGGACGATACAGACTCTCGAGGACATGCTACACACGTGTGTTTTGAATTTCGGTGGTGTAACACCTGATTCCTGGTATGTATTTTATTCAAGAATTGTATGTATTTTCTCTGGGACTCGACGAGTTGGTGGCCCAACTCGTCGAGTAGATTCGGGATCCGCGGGAAGTTTAAGTGACCTACTCGACGAGTCGGAGACTGACTCGGCAAGTAGGTGTTGTTTGAGTGAAACCCTAAATCTGAGGGTTTGCACCCTATTTAAACACCTTATCTCAGCCTCCATCGCCCTTATCACTCCCATAAAGATGTGTAGCGAAACCCGAGCCGATTTTGTGTGTTCTAAGGCCATTTTGGTGCTTTTTGGTGGGTTGTGAAGCTTGAGAAGAGGAAAGGAGCTTGTGAGACCAATGGGAAACAAGAAGATCCAGACTTTGGAGCTCATTTTCAGCTTATTGGAGGTATGAAGTTGAACCTTTGTCTATAGATCTTGATTTTTGGGCCTTTTCCTTCATCTTTCTAAGCCCTAGAAAGGTGGTATTCGGAATTTAGTGTTGGAAGTCAGTGTATGCTTTAGATCCAGGTCTATTGGGGGGTTTTATGGCACAAAGGTGCCCATTTTGTTGCCATGAACACCCCATGCACCATGAAGGCCATCTTTTCTGGCTTTTTGGGCCAAAGACCCCTTGCATGTGTACCAAGTTTGGAACTTTACGTATGAAATGGACATTAGGGGGCCAAATCTATGGTTTTGAGGTGTTAAGGCCCATTGAAATCGACTGTATAGTATTGCTCAAGGATGGACTCGACGAGTTGTTCTTGGGACTCGGATAGTCGCGGTGTTATGACCACCAAATCGTTTCTGTGGATGGACCAGTTGTTAGGGAGGAAAGTCCCGTAGATGTTTAGACGCGAAAAGGGGCCTGGGAATCATGGGACTCGACGAGTGCATGAGCAGGCTCGACGAGTCCAAGGCAATCTCCCAATCTTTGAAGATGGACTCGACGAGTTGTTCATACAACTCGGCGAGTCATAGACCGGACACATTCTTATGAGGGAGATGAGCTCGTCGATTTCAAGGAGGAACTCGACGAGTCAGATGAAGATGGTCCCGATGTTTTGAATGAAGGAGAACCCGTCGAGTTCTTGCTAGACTCGACGAGTGGAGTCGGGGTTGGATTGGGTTAGTGGAGTATGGACTCGACGAGTTGGTATCAGAGCCCTGGTTTGAGGGATTCGGACACACCCTCGGGGGTGTCTGGACTCAAACCGAGGGATTAAAAGATTTTTACAAGGAAAATGGTTTTCAAAAATCTGAGTCAAAGAGATTTGAGAAAGAACAAGGTGTGTGATGCGTGCGACCGGCCGAGCTCAAGTAAGTTTTCCCCAAGATACCCATACTTGTTATGATAAGTTATATGATATATGATTCTGAGAAACTGCATGCTAGATTAGGGCTAAGGATCTAGGAGGATGCCTTGTATGCCTGATACATATGATTCTGAGAACTGCATGCTAGATTAGGGCTAAGGAGCTAGGAAGGATGCCTTACCTGCCTGTTGTATGAGCTGTATGCTAGGACTGTTTAGTCAGCAGTAGGATGGCCTGTATAGGTTATGCCTGAATTGGTTACTCAATGCCTGAATGCTGCTTGCTTTGTGCTATAAGGGTTCTTGCTAACTTTAACTATTTAGTGAGCGAATATGCAACAATATTCGCAAGCTAGATAAGGAAGGATAGCAGGGACCCCTTATGCAGCTGATGGCAGAGAGTAGGTCGGAGGGTGCCCTAGGAGAGCCTAGGACGATATTAGTGGAAAAAGGGTATCGGTAAAGGGACTTGGTGAAGTTGAAGCAGTCCTTGAGGAAAGTACGGATAAATGTGGAAGGTAGTATGGGCCCGTACTACTGGAAGCAGAGGATCTGTACTCGAGTCAGGGAGAGCCGAGATGGAACCAGGGAACTTGGAGAGTGTGTGAGACCTCTCGAGAGCATGTATGATCCTGACGTTTTTGTGTTTATTTTCAGTATGGCAATAACACGACATGGAGCGGGAGGTTTAGGGTCAGGATCAGGATCAGGCTCGGGTGCAAGATCCGAGCAGGTTGATGACGGGCTACACGAGTTCATCGCGTCTGAGATCACGAGAGGCATCCTTGAGTCGACCCCGGTCATTTTCGGGTCGATCAAGGAGGGGATTGTTGAGTTGATGGAGGATCGCCTCCGAGCATTCAGGAGTGATCTGGCGTCTAGCCAGACGGGTACGCACACACTGTCCTTCAAGGACTTCCGATGGAGTGGTGCGCCGTATTTTCACGGGGTGAAGGACCCCATTGCTGCTAGGAGATGGATCACAGACATTGCAGTTGACGAGCTTCTGCCCGGAAGGGTCGAAGGTCCGCTTTGCTGCGGGATGTCTGAGGGATAAAGCTAGAGATTGGTGGGAGTCGGTTGGTGACTCGTTGGGAGCCCCAGCCGTCGAGGCTATGGCGTGGTCAGATTTCGTGACCAGATTCAGGGCAGTGTTTGTGCCGGCTGTGGAGCTTCAGCAGCTGGCCAGGGAGCTTTTGGATATGAGGCAGGCGACTGAGTCAGTGGCGGAGATCACCGCCAAGTTCAGGGAGAGGGACCTGTTGGTACCCTAGTATGCGGGGTATGAGGAGATGCGGAAGACCCGCTACCACGATATGTTGAGGGCCGATATTAGAGAGCATGTCAGCTATTCAGCCTGCCCGACCCTGGAGTCCATGATTGCCAGGGCGCGGGAGAGGGAGCTCGATTTGGGGCATGTCAGGAAGAGGAAAGCAGAGACTGAGCAGGTTACAGGGTTTTCGGGGAAGAAACCCAAGGGATCCGACGTTAGGTCGAAGGGCCAGCCGGGCCAGAGCCGCTGCAGGAAATGCGGCAGGCCGCATGAGGGAGCTTGTAGAGCGGGATTGTCCGGCTGCTACAAGTGCGGCAAGACGGGCACTTTGGCAGAGATTGTACTACCCCCGCCCCCACAGTGCAGATGTCAGACTTGATTTGCTTCCATTGCAATCAGAGGGGCCACAAGAAGGCCAACTGCCCTAGATTGACAGCAGCGACAACAGCACCGCCGACTCCAGCGTTAGCGCGAGTTGTGGATGGCTGGAAGGCCAAGACAGAGGCTCCAGTGGTGCGGAGCCGAGCATTTCAGTTGACAGCCGAGGAGACACACGCTGCACCCGATGTGGTGACGGGTATGATTTCTTCTCTTTATTCTTTTATGTTATGTCGCTGCGATTTTGATATGTTATATGTATGATCTGTTTAGGATCGTTCCATGTGAACGGTATCCCGGTTCAGGTGTTGTTTGATTCGGGTGCTACCCAATCGTTTGTCTCTCTTGCGCTTAGCAAGAAGTTTCCTGAGTCTTCGGGCATGTTGGATTGCCCTCTAGAGGTCGAGATTGCGGACGACCGGTCAGTGCAAGCATCAGAGGTCTACTGAGATTGTGTTTTGAGGCTGTTCGAGGAACGTTACCTGGTAGATTTGGTTCCCATACCTTTGCGGGGGAACAAGGTTATTATTGGTATGGAGTGGCTAAGCCCCAATGGGGCAGTGATCGACTGCGCGCAGCAGTTGGTGCGGATTAGGACCCCAAGTGGGGGGAGAGCCGGTGATTCAGGGCGAGAAGCCACAGCGAGGACCAACTTTATGTTCAGCAGCGAGAGTTAGGCGCTACATTCAGCAGGGTTGCGCATGATTTTTCGCCTATGTTATGGATACCCGGTAGGCGGGTAAGGCAACGGTGGGTGATGTGCCCGTGGTACGAGAGTTTGTGGATGTATTCCCCGAGGAGTTGCCTGGGATACCTCCGGAGAGGCAGGTAAAGTTCAGGATCGACCTAGTCCCTGGTGCGGCTCCGATAGCCAAGGCACCGTATCGGTTGGCTCCTCCTGAGATGCAAGAGTTGTATACACAGCTGCAGGAGCTGTTAGACAAGGGATTCATTAGACCGAGCAGTTCACCCTGGGGAGCAGCGATTCTATTCGTGAAAAAGAAGGATGGGTCGCATCGGATGTGTATAGACTATAGGGAGCTGAATAAGGTAACGGTGAAGAACCGTTACCCACTCCCGAGGATTGATGACCTCTTTGACCAGCTACAGGGAGCATCTTGGTTCTCTAAGATTGATTTGCGTTCAGGGTATCATCAGATGAGGGTCAGAGAGGAGGATGTGCAGAAGACTGCGTTTCGGACGCGTTATGGCCATTATGAGTTCGTGGTGATGCCTTTCGGGCTCACCAATGCTCCTGTCGCGTTCATGGACCTCATGAACCGCGTGTGCAGACCGATGTTGGATCGGTCCTTGATAGTTTTCATCGATCACATCTTGGTTTATTCCAAGACGCGAGAGCAACATGAGGAGCACTTGCGAGAGGTTTTGGGTACTTTGAGGAGGGAGAGCTTGTATGCTAAGTTCTCCAAGTGTGAGTTCTGGTTGCGCGAGGTGCAGTTTCTTAGGCACCTTGTCAACCAGGACGAGATATCGGTTGATCCGGCCAAGGTTTAGGCCGTGATGATATGGGAGGTTCCGAGATCTCCATCTGAGATTCGGAGCTTCCTGGGATTGGCGGGCTACTATCGGAGATTCATTCAGGACTTCTCCAAGATAGTCGAGCCCCTGACCAGGCTGACAAGGAAAGCCGTGGTCTTTTGCTGGGGGCCTGAGCAGCAGGCTGCGTTTGAGACATTGAGACAGAGATTGTGCGAGGCGCCAATATTAGCCCTGCCGGAGGGCATGGACGATTTTGTTGTATACTGCGACGCGTCCATCTCAGGTTTGGGCGCGGTATTGATGCAGATGGGGCATGTTATTGCTTACGCTTCGAGGCAGTTGAAGCCTCACGAGGCGAATTATCCGACGCACGATTTGGAGCTGGGGGATGTTGTTTTCGCCCTCAAGATTTGGCGTCATTACCTCTATGGGGTTCGTTGTACCATTTACACGGACCACAAGAGCCTGAGGTATCTCATGGACCAGCCAAATCTAAATATGAGGCAACGTCGGTGGCTTAATGTGGTGAAGGATTATGATTGCGAGATCCTCTGTAACGCCCGTGTTTCTAGACTAGGCATTAATATTGACATAATGGTCTAGGTTAACCTTTGTGACTCATTTTGAAGAAATGAAAAAGGAATTATGTGAATTCTATGTGTTTTATGTGTTTTATGCTTAATTACTAGGAGTTAATTAATTAAGAATAAAAATAAGCGTCAAAATTAAATTTTAGATAAATCCGATATCTATTAACAAAGTTGTAGCGGTCGTGAGAAGGATTACGGATATATAAAGAATGCCGAAATCTGAGTTATAACGAAGAAGTTATGACCTGTCGAAGTTTCACGACAAAACCGGCTCGGTGCTGAATGTCGTAAAAAGTGAGTTTTCGATAAACTACTTTTTAGCCTTAGTCATCTAAACGAAACTTGTAGTGTTGGTTAAACCGAGAAGTTCGATAAAAAGAACGCCCGAATCTGACTTCGTATGAGGAAGTTATGATTTTTCGAAGTTTCAGCTTAGCAGTAGACAGCTAAAAACTCGAATTTTAGATCGAGTGATTTTTAGCCGACACAACCTAAACGAGAATCGAAGGTCTCGTAAATAGTAGCACAACGGTAAAAAGTCTGACGAAAACGGACGTTGGATGAAGTCTAAATGGAAGTTGTAGAGCGTAATTTTACCTACGCGTGCATATAAAAAATGTCAAAAACGGAGCTCGTATGCGAAAGTTATGGATTTTAGAAGTTTTTGCACAAAAACCGAGAAAATTCGCATAGTCACGAGTTGCCACGTCACCCTCGCCTCGCATGTGCCACGTGTCTGAAATGGCGAGTCATGCGAATCCACATGTTGGATTCTGATTTGACCGAAGGGAGTCCCAATCCGAACCTCGCACGCCACGACTCCGAGCCTCACACATGGACTGCGAGTTCGCGGTCCAATCAGCAACCGCCACCGAGGCCCTCGCACGTGCTGCCATCTGCGCACCCTCGCCTGCGGACCCCACCAGCAGAACCGAATTCGGTCCAGTAGGAGGCTGCCAGCAAGCCTTTGCAGGTGCGAGCCTCGTACGAGCCTTCCCGTGCGAACTCCGGATCAGCGACGCGTGGCCTCTTCTCAGCGGTTGGATCAGGAGCTTCGGCCCCTATAAATAGGGGGGTGCGAGACCTCCCGGGGGTATTTTGAAAACTTGTCACTTTTAGCCCCTAAACCCATATTTCTTTCATATTAACATCCCCCGAAGCCCCGATATCAATTATAAGCCCCGGAATACGCCACGAAGTGCCCGTGAAGCCCGGAAAATTTATCTTTTCGGTTTCGAAGCCCGACTTTTGCAGAGCCCGGTTTCTCAATAAAACTCCCGGTTTTATTAGAAACGAACGTTTTAGGAAACGAATTGCTGCCCGATTATCATCAAATCATGTGAGTGTGTAGTTACTTTCACCTTACACATAGATATGAAGTATTTTACATAAAATACGTGTTGTGTGAATATATATTGTTTGTTTATTTGAGATGGGTGTTGAAGGAATGATTTATACAGGTTTTTAAATAATTTAAACTGTATATGTATTTTTATCTACGAAAAATGTTGGGTAAAACATGGGTAGATGAAATAGTGGGTGTGATGAAAGGTGAGTTGGATAAAGGAGATGATTAGTAATATTGATCATGAGTTGAGGGTGAGTGGTGAAATTTGAGAGAATCACTTACCCAAAATGTTGGCCCCGTCATTCAGCAGAGTATGGATGACTACCATGGACTATTCTAGACAGTCTGTGGAACACTAGCAGGCCCGCAACCTGTAGGTGTAATGAACTATATGTTCATTTGATATACTCTAAAAACCCATTGACATATATTGCAGGGGGGAATACCTGTAAATAATATTGTCGATAAATGAGAGCTATGGACTTAGCACATGTTGAATAAACCTTGGCAGCTATGGACTTAGTGCCTGTTGTATAAACCCTGGTGATGGTGTGACCTTGTGCCTATTCCCTAAGATGAATCCTTATGAACGAGTGATAGTTGATTCTTAGGTTAAACCCTTAAGAAATAAATAAGATAATGGGGTTGGGGTAATTTGGTTGATTGTTTGATGTTTAAGTACAATAAATTTATTTATTGTGGGTTGAAAACCCTATATGCTCACTAGGCTTCCAAGCCTGACCCACTCAGTTTTTTATGATTACAGGTAGTGGACCCCGAGCATAGTCGGATGATGATGATGAGTGATTTATGGATTATAGGCCAGTAGTTATAAATAACTGTTGTAAGGCTTATAATGTCTTGTTTATGCTTTTGATCTGTATCGGAACATGACATCCCGAGGTTTTAATATAAAAAGGAAATTATATATTTCTTAAAGAAAAGTTTTGATAAACTTTTATCATATGTTGTTTTGGGGACCAATTCCGCAACATCTTTTAAAAAGATTCTCTGATTTTATTTTAAAAAGCATAAATTAAATCGGTCTTTTCTGGCCGAGAATTTAGAGGATGTCACATCCTCTACCACCCGGAGAAGGCCAATGTCGTGGCCGATGCGCTTAGCCACAAGGCAGCGCCGATCAGGGACATCTGTCTGAGAATGACAGTTGTGGCTCCGTTGTTGGAGCAGATTCGGGAGGCCCAACAGGAGGCCATGAAGGAGGAACATCGAAAGAGTAATCGAATTGTGGGTCAGGTTTCCTCCTTCGAATATGATAGTCGGGGATTGTTGACTCTTCACCGTAGGGTGTTGGTCCCTTATCATGGGGGTGTGTGCCAGGTATTGATGGCAGAGGCGCACAAATCCAGGTTCTCTATCCATCCCGGGGCGACGAAGATGTACAGGGATCTTCGTCTCGATTATTGGTGGCCCTGTATGAAGAGGGACATAGCTTGGGTTGTGGAGAGGTGTATGACCTGCAGGAAGGTCAGGCTGAGCACCAGAGACCTCACGGCAAGGTCCAGCCGTTGGATATCCCGCTATGGAAGTGGGAGGATATTACGATGGACTTCATTATGAAGCTTCCTAGGACCGCGCGCGGAGTGGATTCGATTTGGGTCATCGTTGATCGGTTGACCAAGGGCGCCCATTTTATTCCTATTCAGGAGAGTATTTCGGCTGAAAAGTTGGCCGACATCTACATCAGAGAGGTAGTGGCGCGGCACGGGGTGCCAGTTTCAGTGATTTCCGACAGGGATGTGCGGTTCACTTCCAGGTTTTGGAAGAAGTTTCACGACGATTTGGGTACTCGTCTGCATTTTAGCACCGCCTTTCACCCGCAGACGGATGGCCAGAGCGAGCGGACCATCCAGACGCTAGAGGATATGCTGCGGGCGTGTGTTTTAGATTTCGGAGGTAGTTGGGATACCTACCTTCCGTTGGCGGAGTTCTCTTATAATAATAGCTATCATGCGAGCATCGACCTTCCTTCTTTCGAGATGTTGTATGGGAGGAAGTGTAGGACCCTGATATGCTGGGGAGAGGTCGGACAGAGAGTCATGGGGAGTACCGAAGTGGTACTCAAGACTACGGAGAGGATCCAGCAGGTTCGGAGCAGGCTTCAGACTGTTCAGAGTCGGCAGAAAAATGATGCTGACAAGTGTCGATCGGATCTGGAGTTCCAGGTCGTGGATATGGTGCTCCTGAAGGTGTCGCCTTGGAAGGGCGTCATTCGATTCAGGAAGCGGGGCAAGCTGGGCCCCAGGTATATTGGACCCTTCAGGGTTGTAGCCCGGGTGGGCAAGGTGGCATATAGGCTGGATCTTCCAACCGAACTCAGTCAGATTCATAGCACTTTTCATGTCTCCCAGTTGCGGAAGTGTCTGGTGGACGATTCGGTGGTGGTACCTTTGGAGGATATTCAAGTGGATGATAGCCTGAACTACATCGAGCGGCCAGTGGCAATCCTTGACAGGAAGTCAAGGGATCTGAGAAACAAGAGGGCGGAGCTGGTAAAGGTGCAGTGGCAGCACCACAAGGGCTCGGAATGGACCTGGGAGCCGGAGGACGAGATGAGGGAGCATTACCCCGAGCTTTTTCAGGACCAGTGGCAGACTTCGAGGACGAAGTCTAAAATAAGTGGGGGAGATTTGTAACACCTGATTTCTGGTATGTATTTTATTCAAGAATTGTATGTATTTTCTCTGGGACTCGACGAGTTGGGCCACCAACTCGTCGAGTAGATTCGGGATCCGCGGGAAGTTTAAGTGACCTACTCGACGAGTCGGAGACTGACTCGGCGAGTAGGTGTTGTTTGAGTGAAACCCTAAATCTAAGGGTTTGCACCCTATTTAAACACCTTATCTCAGCCTCCATCGCCCTTATCACTCCCATAAAGATGTGTAGCGAAACCCTAGCCGTTTTTGTGTGTTCTAAGGCCATTTTGGTGCTTTTTGGTGGGTTGTGAAGCTTGAGAAGAGGAAAGGAGCTTGTGAGACCAAGGGGAAACAAGAAGATCCAGAGTTTGGAGCTCATTTTCAGCTTATTGGAGGTATGAAGCTGAACCTTTGTCATAAAGGTGCCCATTTTATGAAACAAGAAGATCCAGGTCTATTGGGAGGTTTTATGGCATAAAGGTGCCCATTTTGTTGCCATGAACACCCCATGCACCATGGAGGCCATCTTTTATGGCTTTTTGGGCCAAAGACCCCTTGCATGTGTACCAAGTTTGGAACTTTACGTATGAAATGGACATTAGGGGGCCAGATCTATGGTTTTGAGGTGTTAAGGCCCATTGAAATCGACTGTATAGTATTGCTCAAGGATGGAATCGACGAGTTGTTCTTGGGACTCGACGAGTCGCGGTGTTATGACCACCAAATCCTTTCTGTGGATGGACCAGTTGTTAGGGAGGAAAGTCCCGTAGATGTTTAGACGCGAAAAGGGACCTGAGAATCATGGGACTCGACGAGTGCATTAGCAGGCTCGGCGAGTCCAAGGCAATCTCCCAATCTTTGAAGATGGACTCGACGAGTTATTCATACAACTCGGCGAGTCGTAGACCAGACACATTCTTATGAGGGAGATGAGCTCGCCGAGTTCAAGGGGGAACTCAACGAGTCGGATGAAGATGGTCCCGATGTTTTGAATGAAGGAGAATCCGTCGAGTTCTTGCTAGACTCGACGAGTGGAGTCGGGGTTGGATCGGGTTAGTGGAGTATGGACTCGACGAGCTGGTAGACCAACTCGGCGAGTCAGGTCGACTGGGTGTTGACTTTGACCAATGTTGACCTTGCTTGGTTTTAGTATTGACCCTGGTTAGGGTTGTTTGTTATGTTTGATGACTCGAGGGTTGTCGTGTAGGGATTGAGGGGTCGAGGAGAACCGACCTTTACGCCGAGGACAGTTCATACACTACACAATATTGAGGTGAGTTACCTTCCAGTAGAAGTGGGTCTAAGGCACCAAGGCCGGCCCACTAGTGATTGATAGTTGGGACGATTATCTTTGTGATAATTATCTGGTCTGTTATTGTTCGATATGTGAGTATGCTAGTTTGTTAGATATGTGAGTATGCTAGTTTGCTAGTTACTATGTTATGTGAGATAGTATCAGTAGAAGGGGACTAGTCCCCGATTCGGTCGCTAGGACCAATGGGTAGGTCGGACACCCCAGATATGTCTGACAACATGATTATGATATGATATTATGTGTTTGCAGTAGGGGGTGAAATAGTCTCCGGGTTCGGTTGAGATAGACCGAAGGGTAGGTCAGCACCCCAGAATAGCTTGACATGGGTAGGTCAGCACCCCATAATGGCTTGACATGGGTAGGCCAGCACCCTAGAATGGCTTGACATGGGTAGTTCAGCACCCCAGAATGGCTTGACATGGGTAAGACGGGCGCCCCAGAATTGCCCGACAGTATGTATGTATGTTATGTGATCGTATGGTATGTGGTATGATGGAGGGAACTCACTAAGCTTTGTGCTTACAGTTACAGTTTTGGTTTCAGGTACCTCTTCGTCCAAAGGGAAGGAGTCGGCGGTGTAGCAACGCATCACACACGCACACTTATGATTTCCGCTTAGAGTTTTCTGGGATTGTATTCTGATATTTTTTTTATTCCAGATGATTTGGTTTTGAGACATGATATTATAGTTTTATGTATTGACATGATTTTGGCAACGTTTTGATGAACCATTTTATAAATCACCTAACCAAAAGTGAATTTTTTGGCCCCGAATTTTGGGATGTTACAGGTGGCAGTTGGGATACGTATCTTCTGTGAGCGGAATTTTCGTATAACAACAGTTACTACGCCAGCATAGACTGACCTCCTTCGAGATGCTCTACAGGAGGAAGTGTAGGACCCCAATCTGTTGGGGCGAGGTTGGTCAGAGAGTCATGGGGAGTACGGAGGTAGTACTCAAGACTGCAGAGCGAATCCAGCAGGTCCCGAGCAGGCTCTAGACTGCTCAGAGTCGGTAGACGAGCTACGCCGACAAGCGGCGTTAAGACTTGGAGTTTCAGGTGGGCGAAATGGTTCTCCTGAAGGTGTCATCTTGGAAAGGTCTCATCCGGTTCTGTAAGCGGGGCAAGTTGGGCCCCAGATACATTGGTCCTTTCAGGGTTATAGCCCGGGTGGGCAAGGTGGCGTATCGACTGGATCTTCCACCAGAGCTCAGCCAGATCCACAACACTTTCCATGTTTCCCAGTTGCGGAAGTGCTTAGTGGATGATTCAGTGATTGTGCCCTTATAGGATATTCAGGTTGATGACAGCCTGAACTACATTGAGAGACCGGTGGCGGTTTTGGATCGCAAGATGAAAACCTTGAGGAAAAAGGTTGTTCAGTTAGTGAAGGTGCAGTGGCAGCACCGCAAGGGTTCTGAGTGGACTTGGGAGCCCGAGGAGGAGATGAGGTAGAACTACTCGAAGTTGTTTTCAGACGCAACAGACTTCGAGGACGAAGTTTAAGTCAAGTGGGGGAGAATTGTAACGCCTGGTTTTTGGTACGCATTTATGTATAATTTATTTATTTTTATAGAGCTACTCGACGAGTTGGAAGCCCCAGACTCGTCGAGTAGAAACGAGTCTTGGACGCGGGTTTTCAGCCATCTACTCAACGAGTCGAGAGCCCTCGACTCGGCGAGTAGGTCTGCCAGAGTAAAACCCTAATTTCGGGGTTTTGCACCCTATTTAAGCATCTTAATCCCCACATTTTGGCCTCATTTCCAGCCTCCAAGTCCCAAACCCTGATCCTCGAAACCCTAGAGCATTTTGTGAGTGTGTGAGCCATTCTTGAGTGATTTTGTGTGTTCTTGAAGCTAGAAGAAGAAAAAGGAGCTAGAAGGTTCAAAGAGAAGATTGTAGATCCAAAGATTCCCTTCCATCCTCATCACTTTCTCGTAATCAAGTCTCTAGCTTGACTATTAGTTCATTAGATCTCTTTAGTTCCTTTTTATGTGGGTTTTGGTTGAAGAATCTAGATCTTTGGGACATGGACGTCCCAAGTGGCTTACCTTCCAGATCTAGAATCCTTAAGGGTTGTTAAGGCATAAATGTGAAAACTTTATGCCATTGGAGCCCCATGCAAGCCTTAAGGATGTTATTATGGCCTTTTAAGCCCCAAAAGGCCATGCATGGAAGTAAAGTCCGAGACTTTACGTGTTCATTGGGTGTTTAGGGCCTAGATCTTGATTTTCATGCTTTGGGTTGGAGTAATAAGGCTTGTGGATAAAGATATATGTCTTAATGAACTAGGGTTTTAGCTAAACCCATTAAGAAGGGTTACCAACGGGTAAAGTTGGAAACTTTACCCTTAAAAGATAACTTCCAGTATGTAGATGAAGTATGGACGTTGTATTTGGAGAGTAGAGGCTTAATCTGTTAAGATGGCCAAACAGACAGAGGACCTCGTTGAGTCCATACAGGAACTCGACGAGTTGGATTGGGTTGTCCCGTTTTAGCTTAAGGTAGAACTCAACGATTCAGTGAAGGGACTCAACGAGTAGATTCGATAAATCGCGACTATGAGTAGCCTAGGAATTCGGCGAGTCGGGGGGAGACTCGACGAGTTAGATCGCGATTTCAGGTTCTAGGACTCGACGACTTGATGGAGCAACTCGACAAGTTGGGTCAACCAGAAGGTTGACTTTGACCAATGTGTTGACTTTGACCAGGGGTGTTCATTTTACCCTAAGGAGAATTATTAGGTTTTGACTAAGTGATATTGTGATATTAATAGCCGAAGAGTCGTTGGAGTAGCCGTCAGAGATTCCTCACTCGAGATTTCAGCAGTCAGCTTTGCGAGGTGAGTTTCCTTCAGTAGGAACGGGTCTAAGGCACCAAGGTCGGCCCGTATATGTGATATATTAGTAGCTGAGTGTGGGCGGGGCCCGAATCTCATAGTAGCCGAGTGTAGGTGGGGCCTGAATCTCGTAGTATCATTTAAGTATAGACATGTGACTGCTTGATAGGAATAGATATACTTGTTGTCTGTGTGATACTTGTATGCATGTTAGTAGGGGAGTGTGGGCGAGGCCCGAATCTCCTAGACAGCGGGGTGTGGGCGGGGCCCGAATCTCCTAGACAGAGGAGTGTGGGCGGGGCCCGAATCTCCATGAGAGTGAGTGGGGCCCGTATTTCTTAGTTGCATTTTATGCGTATGGTATGTGGTAGATGATGGGTTTCGAGCAATACATCAATCCTATGGTGTACATGCAAACCCTAATAGCTTTGGATCTAGTTTGTCTAATGAACATGCAATTGATAAACCAAAGCTATAAACCCTAGATCTATCATATAAGAACTGAAATAAGGGTTTAGTAATTACCTTTGATTGTTATATAGTAATAACAATCAATTCTTTGCTTTGATTTGCTTCAGAAAGCTTAGTGCCTCAAGGGTTGCACCTCTAATGGAGTCACAAACACCACTAAGCAATTGGATGAAGGAGAGAAGAGAGAGTAGACACCAAAAACGGCTGGAAACCCTAAAGGAAGTGTTAGCCACGTTTTTGGGGCATAGGGGGCCTTTATATACATGTAGGCTATTAGGGTTTACAACTAGGAAACCCTAATCTGACTGCTTAGGCCTTAAGCAGTCCAATAAACCATTCCAGAAGGCCCTTGGACGATTTCTTTATGGACCTCCATATAGAATTCGTCCATTGCCATCTAATGGATCCTAAGCCCAACTTTGTAACTATCTTATAATTACAATATCAGTCCCCTTAATTTAATTAATCTCTTTTAGCCACAAAATCAATTCTTAATTAATTCTTGACTAATATTAATTAAACAATATGATTTCTCCTTTAATATATTATTCTCATAATATATTAATAAATCATAATTAATCCTTTCTCTCCTTAATTCGTCCTACATATTGCTATGGTGAAGGCAACCCAAAAGGACCATGCTCATAATCGGGTCAAGTACATACCAAAATAGTTATGGACTTAGACACTAATCCAACAGTCTCCCACTTGGATAAGTCTAATAACTATTCTGCATAACTTCAGAACCTGATCAGCAATCGTAGCTTTCAAAAGCCGCTGTCAACTCTGATCTTATCAGATACGTGTGTCCTTTAGATAAGGGATTATATATTCCTCCATTCTCATTCGATCATTCTCTCTATACTGTTTCCCGACTTCCGATTTATGACGATTGACAACAGACTACAATTGAACACATCAACTTAGTCCCGGCTTGGCCAAGCGCTTAGGTGTCATCACTAAATCATCGAGAGGCCCACAGATATCACTTTTATCCCACTTTGGGTAAAAGGAATGGATAAACTTCGACTCAAATGCTCGCTTGCATTTACTGATCGAATCACACACAACAATAAGTTTTATAACACCAAGTTACTGGTGCGTTTTCTTATTATCAATGTGCAACCGACCAACAAATAACAACTCACACGTCTCGGTTTCAAGAATATACAATGTTATCGTCTCACAATTACTCATGGTAAAAACCATGAAGTGATTCAAGTGAGCGTGGGTTTGATCCAATACTCTAATCTTATTAAAGCATTCATGAACTCTGCAGCAAACTTGTGCTATGTCTAAACACTTAGACAATCTACAGACAGATTCATGACAATCTTCCTTCATACCTACTTCCAACGTATGACCGACTGTGGAGGTTCGAATAACCCAGTTATTCTGGAAGTCAAAACATGCAAAATGAAACACAATGATAATACTTAATCCTATATGGCCCCAAAACTTTTGAGCGTAAATAAAACACCTTTTATTTAAACACCATATTGATTACTCATTATTCATTGCTTACTGTTTCAGAAAATCAACTTATTACTTGAATTACAGCAATAATTGTCCCATGCTCCAAGCATGCACACTTTGTTTCCTATGGTCCATGCTTTGTGAAATAGATCAATTGAAAACTTTTCTAATGATGCTCATTTCATAATTCCTAATCCTCATCGTTAGTGTAAGAACACAAGGTTCTTGCCACTACTAGAATACGTTAGATTCTAACATTTTATGCAACGATCCTTTCGCAAAGTCATAGCACAAAAGTCACCAGGACTTGGCTAATGAAATTACAAGGTCTCTATCCGAATTTTTTACAAACAATTCTAAAGATGTGATGTCTCTCACTCAAAGTACATTCCTTTGAACATCCTTTTGCATAAAGTTTTCTAATCTAGACATAAGTTCTTAATTTCCAACTCCCAATATGGAAACATTTCCATATTTGCCATATGACAACTCATTCTTAATAGAATCTTATCTATTCATAATAATGTCAATATAGTCCATCCAATACTATACTTCCAACTACTCACAAGCGACAAATCCTCAGTGAACCTCAGATCGCCCTTTGATAGTTGTTTAATTATTTTAGTCAGATCCAGTTCTAGTCCTTTTCCCTCTTAATGCCCTAGGCATTTGGAAAATTTTAGAATGGTCAAATATTATAGCATATGCAATCGATCCTATACCCGAAGCGTTTTGGACACGATGCATAATGTCTCACATAAAGACGTGATACTTTATCAGCCTTCTGCCATAATATTTTATGTGCCCTGTTCCCACAATTCGAACTATGAAGAGGGATGCCGTAATCATAATCAAATTTTGAGAATGCACTATGTATCCTTGACTAAATTTTATTAACATTTCTCGATCTAAGCTTTTAGATTTTGAAACGAAGTATAATATTCTCTCCCTTAATTATAGCAAAACAACTTTTCAACCCTTGCAACTTTGCAAAGTGAATCTTTGTTTTCTATAATTAATATTGCTAACTTGCAATACTTATCATAATAATCATGCTCCCACTAACATGGTGATTATTTTCTTACCAGCATAACACTTATGCTCCCACTAGCTTTGACATGTATTCAGAAAACAATTGAACCTCCAGAAAACAATGCTTATTGAATTTCTTAAGTTCATATTTCTAATACCTAATGCTTTGATAAGCCTTTATCTAAGCTTCTTAAACTCATACACCTTTGCCTTAGAAAGCTCATATGTGTGTCTAGACAAATTCAGAACTTATGTTACTAAGTCCCAAATGTTCAGACTAATTGCCAAATCTCACAATTCGAACTATAAAGAGGGATGTCGTAATCATAACCGAATTTGAGAATACAATTTTCACAATTGCTATCTTCTTAAAATCTCTCTTAGTGAAAGCATTTACTCACAATCATTTTCATGAAGGAGAGAAACCTTATGTCACTTAGATTTTATGCTGTATGTGTTCCTATCCATGTGAATTTGTCAAAACGAAGGTTTGCGACAAATCCAAAAACATATGGACTGAACTTTCTCAATCTTGATTTCTTGCCTCATGGTAACACGAGTGCCCACCATGTCTTCCAAGTAATTTAGCAACTCACCCTTACATATCAATGTACCTTCCATTGATCAAGGTGCTTGTCTTTATGCATACAAATGAGAACTCATAGAACTCAGATGCATAATTAACTTAACTGGAATGGCGCAGAAAACGAAATTATGTCATCCACGATAGGTTACAAACCTCAAGTCGTGCGCTAGTGATGATCAATTAGGTTTATTCTTGATTTATTCTTGAAACTTTTCAAGACCATTAAGACTCCCACTGACTCCTTAACATATAAGGTTCTCTTGTCAAGAAACATTTCTTGACAAAAAAATATTCAAGAGTTAGTGTATCTTCTTATCAAGCTTAACACTTCACACAATTGGTCTTAGTTGGTCTTTGACTTATCCAAGACATAACAACTTACCAATTTCAAATGTGCAAGAATATGAAAACTTTTCCAAATTCCACATTTGATGAGTGTCATAAACCTTCTTAAGACTTGTCACTCAAGTCACAATCTTAGACTCTAAGACTTGATATTGGAACGAAGTATGATTGACTTCTTGATTTAACCATTTCTACAATTCTCGATTCCTCTTCTTAGACATGCAATTGAACTAAGACTCACTTAGAGGATCAATTAAGACATGGTTCTTAATCATTAAGACCTATCATAAAACATAATAAAAGTTACTCTCCCTTCTTCTTAGAATAGAGAAACTTTTATCTTTCTGCCTACTAGATTCTTCTTATTCGTTCTGCTATTCATTGAAACTCTTTCAATCAACTCAAAATTATACTCAATCTTATAAGTATAACCATATTTACTAAACTTTAGTAAATCATGACGAATATCTTTATCACTTTGTGGTGGACTTGATCAACGTACAACCTAGCGTACTCGATCTCCTAGTCCTTCACTTGACACTTTGTCAAAGAATTAGTCTAAATTTCCCAAATGTGAAAGTTTTTCATTCATCATACAATACATGTTGCATGATTCCAAGTTTCTTTCCAATTGAAACTTGGGCGATGAGAAACTCTTCCTATTTGGTAAACTCTCGACACTTCCACAAATAACCTAATTAAGAATCAAATCCATCATTGTTAATAATGGAAACATTCAAACATCAATTTTTCATACATGCCATCGCAAGGATAAATAAATAAGACAAAATCAAAATTTATTTTATTGCGGAAAAAAATTTGTCCTTACAATACAATTCAACTGAATGCTATTACATATTTCTTAGCAATCTACCCTAACTCTAAAGTAGCAGCTCAAAAATCCGATCTTTGAATCCATGCGATCGAAATCCATTTCTTCGTGATCAGATTCAGCACGCTTCTTCCTTAAGTTTCCTTTCCTTCCTTCGATCCTGCAAAACATCAAAATGTAATCTTATCACATCATGTATTAAGAATCAAAACTAGGAACTTATAGATTTAGTTAATGGATTTTTACCTGAAGTAGAGCCATACGTCTTGACTCTCCCATCTCTTAGATCTCTCAGGTAGCTAGGGCAGCTTCGTCTCCAATGCCCCTTCTCTTGGCAATAAAAGCAAATGGACTCCTTTGGAATGGCACAAGGAACTATCTCATAATTTACCTTTTCTGGATCTCCAATGTCACCATTTTCAATGTCCATTGAAGTTTGGGAGTTTGATTCACCAGACAAATTTGCTTGACCAGCTCGCCAAATCATTGCTGATTCAGCAGCTATAAGCAAATAGGTCAAATCAATGAGGGTCACGTCGTGAACCATCACATAGTACTCTCTTACGAACTCATTATACGAATCAGGAAGTGACTGAAGAACCCAGTCAACAGCCAACATCTCTGAGATATCGACACCCAACATCCTTAACCTATCAATGCGTGACTTCATCTCTAAGACGTGTGCACACACAGGTTTCCCATCTTCGTGCTTACTTGCCAATAAGGATTGAGTGAGCTTGAACTTTTCAAGCCTTTGAACTTGTGGGTCAGGGAGAATTATTGGAGGAGGTGGAGGAAGTGAAGCATGACTCTCATTTCCTTGATCGTATCTTGGAACGCCATCTTCATTTGGAAAGCTTGTTCCAATGGATTTAGGAAGACCATTGTTAGATTCAAACATCTACAAAACGGGAGAAAATTCAAGTTAGTTGATAAGAATCCTTGATGTAACACCCAAATGAAACATCAAGGCTAGGATCCAACACAATACTCTACAACCTAGAAGAGGGATGTCGTAATCTAGTTGCAGAATATTTGAAGGTAGGTAAATGACGATTTACCAATTTCCACCATGAAAAACGAAAAAGAAAATTTAAGTTTCAAATGAATTGAAATTCCTAGATCTTTTGAGATTCATTGAACTTTTCAATGGCGTGTTTAATCTCGATTATGCCCTTCAAGTTTGTGACTGGGATGCCGAGGATCACAAACAAGGTGTGAATAACCATACGAATCACGTGGTGCACCCAATGCTACTATTACCTAATCAATGTGCCGGTTAACCACACACGCTCCATTGATCTATGATAAACATCGAGCCACCCTTCACTACCAATGTCAACCCCAAATTTAGTGTGCCGGTTAACCACACACGCTCCACTAACGTTTGACAAGGGTACGAAGTGTAATTCCATGGATTAGCATATAATTTCACATTTTACCTAAAGTAACTAGAATTTGGTAATTTGTAAAAGCATGTAGTTACTTTGTACTTCATTATACTTTTAATGGAAGGTTTCGTCCTATCCTACCCGTTCGGCTAACGACCCTCCACTAGTCAAGAGTGCGGTGGGTAAGAGTGGATACCCATTCAATCGCCATTTTATAGGCAATTTCCTTAAACACCCCTTATAAACCAGCTTCGTGAATGAGGCCTACTAACGGTAAGACTGACTGTTTACTTATACATATATAATATTAGACTTTTAATGTCATATATACATAGTATAGGGTGTATTTTAAACGTTTAAAATACTAGGTGGTCTAATTTAATTAATTATACTTTTAATTTAATTAAATGTAAACCAAAACTTTTTGGATTTGTTAACTCTCTTTTAATTATACACTTTAATTAATTAACAAAACCATAAGGGTGTAATTTGAACTTTTCAAAAATATGAGTGTTTTAGAAATTAACATTTCAAAATTAAACTTTTAATCAATTTTTAAATTCCAAAACTTGAGGGCAAGTTTTGAAACATTTCAAAACATTTGGGATTTAAATATTTCAAAATTAACTTTTAATCAAAAAATTTTAATTCCAAAACTTGAGGGCAAGTTTTGAAACTTTTCAAAACATTATCAGGAATATTCTAGATCACAAATTCAAATAAAGCAATTAACAATTAATTGGTGATTATCTAATTTTGACCTAGTCCAATTACTTGCAAGATAATTCATCAAATAACTCAAATAATTAAACATTATCTTATAAGGCAACAAATATTTGATTAATTGGTAATTATCTTCTATTTTGATAAGGATATTCACCCAACATCAATAAAAATCGGATTTTATTTGTCAAAAACGTTTTTGGTAATAATCCTAAGCCAAAACAGTAAGAAAATCGTGAAAATCAGCTGGCAGACTCGCTGACTCGTCGAGTCAGCACTGGACTCGTCGAGTACCCAGTGGACTCGGCGAGTTCAGCCATGGACTCGGCGAGTCCAGCCTAAAAAACTCAAAATTTTCGATTTTCAATTAATATTCGATCAAATATGCATCAAATTCATCAACAAACAGCCCTAGGCTCTGATACCACTGATGGGTTTCGAGCAATACATCAATCCTATAGTGTACATGCAAACCCTAATAGCTTTGGATCTAGTTTGTCTAATGAACATGCAATTGATAAACCAAAGCTATAAACCCTAGATCTATCATATAAGAACTGAAATAAGGGTTTAGTAATTACCTTTGATTGTTATATAGTAATAACAATCAATTCCTTGCTTTGATTTGCTTCAGAAAGCTTAGTGCCTTAAGTGTTACACCTCTAATGGAGTCACAAACACCACTAAGCAGTTGGATGAAGGAGAGAAGAGATAGTAGACACCAAAAACGGCTGGAAACCCTAAAGGAAGTGTTAGCCACGTTTTTGGGGCATAGGGGGCCTTTATATACATGTAGGCTATTAGGGTTTACAACTAGGAAACCCTAATCTGACTGCTTAGGCCTTAGGCAGTCCAATAAACCATTCCAGAAGGCCCTTGGATGATTTCTTTATGGACCTCCATATAGAATTCGTCCATTGCCATCTAATGGATCCTAAGCCCAACTTTGTAACTATCTTATAATTACAATATCAGTCCCCTTAATTTAATTAATCTCTTTTAGCCACAAAATCAATTCTTAATTAATTCTTGACTAATATTAATTAAACAATATGATTTCTCCTTTAATATATTATTCTCATAATATATTAATAAATCATAATTAATCCTTTCTCTCCTTAATTCATCCTACATATTGCTATGATGAAGGCAACCCAAAAGGACCATGATCATAATCGGGTCAAGTACATACCAAAATAGTTATGGACTTAGACACTAATCCAACAGTAGATTGGGGAGACTCACTAAGCTTCGTGCTTACAGTTTTCAGTTTTGGTTTCAGATACTTCCACTAGCAAGGGGAAGAGCTCAGGATGACTGCATGACACATACCACAGTTTATAGCCTGGGATGTTTTAGACTCTGATGTTTTGACACATGGTTTTGATAGAGTATTTGATATGATTTTTTGGGAATACATGACTTATGATTTTATTATGATATTGATGAAATATGGTTTACTGAAATGATTTTAAAACGAAACTTTTGGACCGTATTTTTGGGATGTTTCATGAGAAGTGTATGGGATAAAATACAATATGTGTCCCCGTTACCTCGTTGCACATGTGGTAAGTGTACGTGTGACATTGGAAAGAGACTCACTGAAGCAAAGGAGAAGGAGAGACTATACGAGTTTCTGTTAGGACTTGATAACAACTTCTCAACTGTGAGAACGTAAATTCTCACATCCAAATCCACACCTACCTTGGGAACAACATACCACCTGGTATCGGAGGATGAGCAACAAAAGGCAATCTCTACCACAAGAAGACCAACGCAAGATGTTGCAGCTTTCCAAAGCTTCATTTTCAGCAAAACACATGGTGATGGACAGAAAACGAAGGGATTCTTTGTGACAACCCGAAATTTTCATTTGTATAAACTCCGCAGTCAAGCACATCAAATAACAGTCAAATTCATCCCAGTACATTTTTGGCCGGTTTTAAGTCCGTTTGGGTGTTTTTATTTTAATTTTCGTCAAACGATCAAATAAATGGAAGTGCTTTCTAGGAGCAATGTGTAACAATAAAACAACCAACACCTTAGTGTGGTGTTTACGGCCAAACAAGAGGGGTTTGGGTTGTAAACTCCTCTTCACCTTGAACTCATGCATATAGCATGAGTTTACTCCCCACTCCTTCATTTTTACACTTCCAACTTCAAGAACACCCAACTTTTCTCTCAACTATCATAAGATCATCTCTTCAAATCCGCCAAAATGTAAGTGTTTCCTTCCTAGATTCGAACATGCAACACTTAATCTAGTGTTTATACATCATTTCATCCATGGATTCTTCATCTTTTCTTAGATCTTCAAGTGTTCTTCAAAACACCAAGAACACCAAGAACACACACTAGTGTTTTTGGCCCTTAAACACTCCTATAGGCTTCCTATAAGTAAGTACACTCCTCCTAACTAGTTGTTTGCTTAGAATACATGTTAAACCCTTGAAGAACATCAAAATCCCCAAGAGCATATGTGTTTACGGTTCAAGGAGATCTCCTTAGACGGTAAACACCTTCAAGTGGGGTTTAGGTGCCCCTAACACCTTCTATGGCTTGTATAAAGGACTAGAACCTTGCATGCATGAGCTAGAAACACCAAAACACGAAATGGTTGGGTAACCATGAGTTTACGGCCGTAAACTCATGGGTTTACGACCGTAAACACATGTGTTTACGACCGTAAACTCCCAAGGAGTGGTCCAAGGACCGTAAACTCTAACAAAGGGCCATTTCGAGCCCTAGTCACTTCCTAAGCCTTGGATTCGAGTCTAGCTTACTTCCTTGTGTGGGTTAGGACCTTAAAACACCCAATGACACCATTTCCATGAGTTTACAGCCGTAAACTCATGGGGGAAATGGTCCCAGAACCGTAAACCCATATGGTGCTACCATATGGGGGTAAACTCCAATGTGAGGCCATACTCTCTTTATATGCAACCCTTTAGTACTCCTAGCACTTGAAGCAAAGTGTTTCCATGTATTAGGGTGTCTTAACTTACTTAATTAGTTATTAAATGACTAATTAGATACATAAATGAATCATTGCATGTTCAATAGGATCCGAGTGTGTGTTCAAGTCCTCACTTGACACATAGCATCCTACACCATCCGTTCATCCGAATCACCCACCTCAGGTGAGTTCATACCCCTTAATCAACCTTTTTAAATGATTTTAAATGCTTTTATGGGGGGGAATACAAGTTGAATTGACAGTTATTATATCAATCACATGTGATTAATAACTGTCAATCAAATAGATTTTTGCATGTTAAACTGTTTTATCCGGCTAAAGGTTTTCATATCTTGCTTTCAAATCTCTTTTAAGTATCAAAATCTCTTTTAAATTACCAAGCTTTTATCAAAGTCTTTTAAACTTATATTCTTGATAGATTCATGTCTATATAGATATAGTTATATAAGTAGGGTTTGAAGGACTTAGGACTGATAACCCGCTTTATTTCATGTTCCTTGTTTGGTTGTGGACTTAGAGCATCCGGTTATTTGTCTAAGTGTCGTTGAAGTCCTAGTTATATATTATGTATATCTGGTTAGATGTTAATACTCTTATTCCAGTTCAACACCTTTGGGTAGCAAAGGCATCTAGATAACCTCTCAAGTAAACTATAATAGGTATAGTTTAGAAACCAACTATAACTTTCATGAAGGAGAACTTAGTTATATCTATATTCTAAAAACTTATACTTTTAGTAAAAAGAAAGGTTTATAGAAATCAAAACACGAGATACATCCTCATGACGCGGATTTCACCATTGTCAAGTTGGTAACCAGAGTCTCCTGGAGGGAGAGCTGGCATTGTGTGTATAGATCTATACGGGACAGACACTCCCACATCCTGACTGCTAGCTACAGTCCCGGCCGACCAAGCCAAGGGGTGACAAATGTCACATTCACTACGACGCCAGCAGGTCGTCATGTTTACATCCGTCAATCAGTATGGTTACGAGTATCTTTACATTTACCTTATAATTCATGGCTTTAAGGTAATAAGTATTATCACAGTATTTTCTACATATGAAACCATCATAATATATTTTCCTAGTTATACACTAGGCCTCATATTAAACTTTTAAACTGACCTACTTAGGATTAAAGGTTAACTTAGACTCTCCGAGGCGTATTGTTCACTTAATACCGCCTGGAGTCTGTATTTCATTCACTTAGGCTCTCCGAGGCGTATGGTTCACTTAATACCGACTGGAGTCTGTATTTCATTCACTTAGACTCTCCGAGGCGTATTGTTCACTTAATACCGCCTGGAGTCTATACTTCATTCCTTTAGACTCTCCGAGGCGTATGGTTCATTCGATACCACCTGGAGTCTATGTTTTATTCACTTTTAGTCAGCAGCGTTACTGCTGAGGTAAAATAGTATTTTCCCTATTACTTTTGCTTGTGATCTTCTCACATATTCCTTAAAGTATAAACTATATTTTGATAATGATAGTACCTTTAGGGGAAAATACTCTTTAAACATAAAACAGTTGAGTTTTGGTAGAAAACTACCTTTATTAGAAAATATAGGATTTTCTGGGAGAAATACTAATACTCTGTAAAATCATATCACCATCATCTAGTGAGATTAATTTGAAGAAAAACATGTATTTATACCAATGTCATTAAATACTTATGAACTCACCAGCATTAAAATGTTGATACTCGCTTTCAAAATAACTTGTATTCTCAGGTCGTCAATAGACAGGTACACTCCGGGAGCTTTTGCGAAGTCAGCCTAGTACCAAGCTGCAGCTTATGTTATTTGCTATATCTACTTTTGATATTGTTGTTAAATGTAACCTATGTAAAATTATTACTATTAATGCAATGGTTGTTGTACTTTGATTTACTATACTGCATATGTTGTGATACTTGACATGATGTCCTCCACCCCAGAACGTTTCCGCCATTCCGGTTTTGGGGTGTGACATTCTTCAAGGAAGCAAAACGCACCAGCCAAGAGGTGGAACAATGCACCTTTTGTGGTAAAAGTCGTCACAATAAAGATGGATTTTTCAAGAAGATTGGTTATCCTGAATGATGGCCAAGGAATGACAAGAAAGAGAAGGAGAATCCCAAGGCTGCATTGGCGGATGCTAACTCATGCCCGATACCAGGATTGACCAGCGATCAATATCAAATGGTCCTCAAATATCTAGTTGTCAATATCAAGGAGACATGTGATGACCCAAACGCCAATATGGAAGGTAAGAAGATTAAAAGTGACCCTTGGATAGTTGACACATGTGCGGCTGAACACATGATAGGTGACACTAATCTTTTAACAAACAAAGTATCCTATATTCATGAACCACCTGTTACTATACCTAATGGAGCATTAATTCCGGTCGAAGGGAAAGGAAGTTGTTCCTTACCAAATGGCATGAATATCAAAAATGTGTTGTATATACCAAAATTTGCATGCAACTTATTATCCGTAGGCAAGCTAACGGATGACCTGAACTGTGCTGTTACATTCTTTCCTGGTTTCTGTGTTGCTCAGGACTTAATCACGAAGACCTTGATTGGTGTGGGTGAACGCAAGAAAGGGCTTTATCGCATGGACTTCGAAGTACAACAGAGAAAAGCTATGTCAGCTACAATAGACGTTGGAATTTGGCATAGACGACTTGGACATGCATCGGAATCTAAGCTTCACCATGTTGATTTTTTGGAGAAATTTACTTTTGATTTGATGAATAAAACTTGTGATTCGTGTATAAAGGCAAAACTCAACAAATTGCCATTTCCTGATTCATCTATTACAACAGTTGCACCTTTTGAATTAATTCATTGTGGCATATGGAGTAGTCATCATACTCCTTCCTTTACGGGTGCTCTTTTCTTCTTGACCATAGTAGATGATTACAATAGGGTTGTTTGGGTTTTTCTACTTAAACACAAGTATGAAGCAAGAAATAATCTTATCGATTTTTGTAGAATGGTTAAAACACAGTTTGATACAAAAGTAAAACGAATAAAAAGCGATAGCGGGGGTGAATTTATATCCATTGCCATGAATACCTTTTATGCCACTGAATGCATTTTACTCGAAACCACATGTATCGAGACACCCTAGAAAAACAGGGTGGTAGAGAGGAAGCATCGTCACCTACTTGAGGTGGCATGATCGTTAAGACTTGAGGCTATGCTTCCATTCAAATTCTGGGAAGAGTGTATCCTCACAACCACCTATATTATTAACAGACTGCCATCAAAGGTCATTGGCTACAAAACACCTTTTCAGCTTCTATTTAACCAAAAACCAAACTACACTCACATGAAAGTCTTTGGTTGTTTGGTATACACACAAAATACAGAAACCAAGGGAGATAAGTTCACCGTAAGGGGGAGACCGGGAATATTTGTGAGCTACCCTCAAGGTCAGAAAGGCTACCATGTCTTTGATTTAGACAACAAGAAAATAATAGTGTCTAGAGACATTCGGTTTGTTGAGAATACGTATCCCCTTCGAAACAATGAAGCACAACTCGAATGATCTACAGATGAAGATCCCTTCGAATTAAGTGTTGACACACATGATGAACCTATCACATAAAGTATACCAGCTCAACATACTCTTATCAATTCATCAGTTGACACTCATACAGAAGAAGATGCCATAACAGAATATTTTCCCATACAAGATGACATTAATGAAGATCCATCAAACATAGATGAAGACCCAATTCCACGCGCAAACAGAGAATCTCGACCAAAAACATAGCCAAAAAGGTTTGACGGATTCATCGTAGACTTGCCTCCTTCGATCAATCATGCACAGCCTGTACATGCTCAAACCGCTTCCACAGCGCACCCGCTAGCACATCACATATCCTATGATAATTTTCCAGTTGGTCATCAAGCGTTTTTGACAGGCAGAAGCTCTCATGAAGAGCCTCGATGTTTCAAACAAGCTGCAAAGGATATGCGATGGAGAGAGGCAATGAAAAAGGAGATTAAAGCTTTAGAGGAGAATAAGACATGGACTCTTGAACGCTTACCAGAAGGAAAACGCGCAATTGGGTCCAAATGGGTTTACAAGGTGAAGTTCAAACCTAATGGTGATGTTGAGCGGTACAAGGCACGCCTATTGGCAAAGGGATACACTCAAACCGAAGGCATTGACTTCCATGACACCTTTGCGCCGGTAGCTAAACTTGTCATAGTTAGAATTTTACTTTCCTTGGCCACTAAGAAAGACTGGGTCGTTCACCAATTGGATGTGAACAATGCATTCTTGCATGGCGATCTCCAAGAAGAGGTTTACATGAAAATACCAGACGGATTTGGTAAGCAAGGTGATACTAGAGTTTGTCGTTTAAAAAAATCCCTTTATAGCCTTCGTCAGGCATCTCGCAACTGGTACCATAAGTTCACTACAACTTTGACCGCTTTGAACTTTAAACAATCACATGCAAACGCGTCTCTTTTCATATACAACCAGGGAATGAGTTTTGTCACGGGTTTAATCTACGTTGACGATGTAATCATTGCTGGAAACGACGCAAATAAGATTCAAGAAACAAAGGACCAACTTGATCGACAATTCAACATTAAGGATTTGGGCCCATTGAAGTACTTTCTTGGTATTGAGGTGGCAAAAACAGTTTATGGGGTTGTTTTGAGTCAACGAAAATATACTTTAGACATTTTGGAAGATTTCGGGATGCAAGGGTGTCGTCCTAGCTCCTTTCCTATGGAGCAAAACCTACAGCTAGACCAGTGCACTAACAGTCCATCTGTAGAAGCTAGCAAATACCGTCGCTTAATTGGTCGATTATTGTATCTTCAAGCCACTAGACCAGACATAACTTATGTAGTCAACATGCTCAGTCAATTTGTAGCTGACCCAAAGGACGAACATATGAATGCAGCTCTACGTATCCTCAGGTATCTCAAAGCTACTCCTCGTCAAGGAATTTTGTTACCTAAGGAAGGAGGTTTATCACTGAAAGCCTATTGCGATTCAGATTGGTTGGGTTGTGCTTACATGAGACGGTCTAGAACAGGCTATCTACTTGTTATGGGGGAGCACCCATCTCGTGGAAAACTAAGAAACAAACAGTAGTGTCTCGTTCCTCTGCTGAAGCGGAGTATCATGCCATGGCTATCACTGTTAGTGAGATTCTTTGGGTTAGGTGGTTGTTAAAAATCTTGCAAACACCATAAACGGGAGCGACACTGATATTATGTGACAATCAAGCGACTCATCACATTGCCAACAACCCTGTGTTCTATGAAAGAACAAAACATGTTGAAATGGACTGTTATTTTGTCCGAGAAAGAGTGGAGTCTCAAGAAATTGAACCGGTTTGTGTGCCCACAAAACTTCAAGTTGTCGATATCTTCACAAAAGCTTTGGGTGGAGAACGGTTGAAGATGTTGTTGTCCAAGTTGGGCATTCGGAACCTCCATGCTCCAGCTTGAGGGGGGAGTAAAGGAATTCAAATATCCGGATATATATATTTGATTTCTAATCTTATCTTGTTTTAGTTTTTTAGCTTTATCTTATTTGTTTGTTCTTATCGTTTCCTAGATTTGAGAAACGACTTTGATGTATAAAACCCCTCGAACGTGAATGAAACATGTATAAAAATGCGGTAGGCAGATGCACCCACCGGTTAAAAAAAAATCAACTAACCAAAAATGTGGATTCAAAGGCAAAAATATTAGATATCATATAAAGGGGATAGTAACACAAAAAAGAAGGGACAACCACAAAATGTTGATAAGAAACATCCATACCACGTTTATCATGTAAAGTCATCTAGTATAAAATCCATGATAAGAAATATTCCAATATGTTCAAGTGTATATACTTAATTTAAGTTGAATACCAATTTGAAAAATGAAAGAAGAAGACATAAAAAAGAAACAATAATCTTGCCTGTTGATATTCCAAAGAAAAACCAAACATTAACCAGTTTTCAATCTTTTTTTTTTTTTTTTTTCTTTCGTTCAATCACCATAACCGAAAAGAGATCATTTTTCATACAACCTACCTAAAAACTAATGTCATGTACACCAAAGAACATCTCCCTCTTTGTGTACGCATGATTTTAAGAAAGAATTAAGAAAACTGATATAAATAACTTCATATTACCACTGCAAAATCAGTCTTGGTATATAGACATAAACACAAGCCTCTAGGCTCTATCTATAATATTATCGGTTTCCACTATCTGAACGCTTAAACCTACTTTATCTTATTCACACTAAGCATTTCCATAAAGCAACCCCACCGGCACACAACCCCATGACCACCAGCACCTTAGGCATATACAACACCGGAATCGAAGCTAATGAAGTCTTAGCTTTACTGTAGAATGACGATTCCTTCGCCTGAATCACATTGGAACCGGAATCTTGATCCATACTCTTTTCATCTGTTGAAATCTCAGCTGGTTCCTTTGCCTGTGCATGCCAGATTCAAATCAACAATAATACAAATCGATACGAAATTGGAACAAGCGAAAAACAAAAATTGAAAACGCACCTCAGTTACGCTAGATTCTTCTTCACTGGCGTCCAATTTCATCGGCTTTCGAATGAACCCTAGTTGTAGCTTCTTCTGCAAACGGATTCTTCTGCTCGCAGTTCCTTGGAATGGAATACTAGAAGACGGAATCGGGTTTTCACGAGTTCTTATTACGATTCCCGTTCCAGAACTGTTGTCATCATCATATGCCACATGATCTTCCTCCATAGCCTCTTTATAATCATCAACCTTGATAGATTGCTCTTCATTAAAACACATATTTGTTGGTTGTTCCTGGTTATAAGAGGGCCTTACACATAGTTTCATGTTAACACGAAGTCTTCTGTTTGCAGTTCCTTGGAATGGGAGACCAGGAAGCTTCGCCTTTTTCCAATTCCTTATTATGATTCCCGTTCCAGAGTTGACGTCATTCCCAGATGCCAATGAATTGCCATTGTTGCTGCATAGTTCGTGTTCTTCCTTGACAAAACTCTTAACCTGGTCTTCAACTGGAGAGAACCAGATGACATTTTCATCAGGATAATTGCCTTGCAATTCATGTCCCATGTGAAATGGCGTCCTGTTGTCCTGCACATATGGTCCATTACCATTTGCATCGTGGACCATTTTGCCCTTTAACTCGCTAATAGATTCAGGCTCTTTAGAACGAGCCATTTCCATAGAAGCTTGAGCAGGGCAAGCATCCTTATAATCAGTATCCTCCAAAGGAAAACGATCTGGTTCAACTAAGACATTATCCAAAAACTCCATGATATCTTTCGAATTTGTCCCATACTGATATTGCATAGGGTTGTCAATTGAAGGGTTACCCAGGTATGAAGATCCAAACTCTACATGCATCTGAGAATGCAAAGGGGAAAAGATCTTTGAATCCAAATGCTCTGGTATAGGATCACAAAGGCCTTGTAAATCAAGATAACCGAGAGGGTCAACACTTGCTTCATCAGTATCTCCGACTTGACCAGTCAACATCGGAGTGACAGGCTCTGAAGGAGGATCCTCGGTGGAAGACTTCACAAGGGAAGGGGAAGAAGCAGTGTTCTGATCAACATCAATAAACTTTGGACTCCCAGGATCGTCATCTTTGCCATCATGTTTCCTGAACAAACGACAAAGCACAAAAGGGCTCTGCAAATAGCAAATCAAAACACGAGTATTTATAAAAACATGAAGAAGAATTAATGGCCATTTCAAAACCTAAAGAGTTCACACGCACAGACCTGTCCAGAATGAGTACCATCGAGTTCCTTTTCTGTAGCACAGTATTCATGGATCACCCAATGAGTCCTCTCCCCTTTTGGAGCACGACCAAGATAAAAAACAAGCGTCTTCTTCTTCCCAATCACACGACTTCCCCTGGAAGTCTTAATCGTCCTATCTTTCCCGGTAGCCTTCCAGTATCCAGCTATCGTTGCCCGATTCAATCGCTGCCCGTTCTGATACTTACGATCCTTGGGGCAGAAGAAGAACCATTCATTATCAATCGATTCGATCACCGATAAATCTGTAAAAAATTACAGTTCAAACATAATGTCAGCTCATCGCCAAATGATCAATATCAAAGAGAAAATACACGAAATTTACAAAAGGGCATACCGGGTAAGTCCCAAGGTTCTTTCTTGCAAACGTCGATTTCTCGAATACAAGTTACGTCGTCGTCGTAACCATTGATCTTTAACCGCAGGTAGTGATTGATCAATTCTTCGTCTGTTGGACGGAACCGGTAGCCCACCGGAAGAGCTGGCAAAACATCCATTATATTGCAGTAATCGAACACTAAACCCTAGGATTTTGATGGAGAAGATGGTATAGAAGATTGGTAGAGCTTTTCTTTTTGAGCACCGGAGTTATTAATCAATCTGTGAACCTCGGATTTATCATCAAAACAAAGTGAAAGTGTTTGCAGAGACTGTGCCCCGCCGTTTTGATCGGTGTATATTCCCGATACCCATTTTAGGCATATATATAAATATTATTTCGGTAATGCCATTGGGTTTTAAAGGGTTGTGGTTGGTGTAGAGGGATGATAGTTTTAAAGAAGTGGTATAAAAAGTGAAAATATGAGAAGAACAGGGGTAGAATCGGAAGAGGAAATGCTAAATCTTAATAGCGAAGTTAAAGTCAAAAACGAATCAGAGTATGACACGTAGTCGAGTGTTGACGTGTGCTGTTACGCTATAGAATGACGCTAAGTTTGTTTTGGGGTTAAAATATAATAAATGCAACTTGTGGGTTTTAATTATTAAATATTTCAAAAGGAAATCTAGGTTTCCACGATTAAGTTCGTTTCGTTTTCTAATATATTTGTCCGTTTAAAAAAAAAAAAAACTTTTTATTACCAAAACTAGTCGTAAAACTTTACATGAATTAACTTTAAAAAAAAATTAAATATAATAGTCAAAATATTTGAAAACTTTTAATTTATAAGAAAATAAGAAAAATAATAAACTATTATAATGGAAATATTTTTTATCTTTTAAATTTAAATAAATAAAAGAAATGAATAAGCTTTAATTTTGGGAATTTTGAAATTAAAAGATAAATTCATTAATAAAATTGATATTCATTTACTACTACATTTATTACAATTATTACATTAAAATATTATGTGAAATTTAATAAAATAAAAAACTCATAAAATGATACGTGAAAAAAAAATTAATTCAAAATAACCATAAAATAACATTTGACAAATTGAATTAGAGTATGACAAATAACAAAAAAAACTTTCTAAAGATGATCAAAATCAGCAAGGGTAAAAGAATTAAAGGAGGATTATTTATGTTTGTTTTGTTTGTACGAATTTTTTTCATTTATATTTGTTTGTTTAGTAAATTATATTAGTTTTGTTTGTTAAATGTTAAATGAACATAAATAAGCAAGCTCTTAAGTGATAGCCTTTTCAATATTTAGTGGGTCCCATAATTATATCAAGCAATAAAAAAAATATTATGAGTGATAGCATTTTTAAAATATAGTGGGTCACATAGCTATATCAACCAATAAAAAAACTAAACCAATAGCTATATATATATATATATATATATATATATATATATATATATATATATATATATATATATATATATATATATATATATATATATATATAATTTATGAATAAGCTTTATCAAAAAGTTTTTCTATTATGAAGGTATTTAAGTTTTTTATCTGGTTGATGTGGCAGGATATTTTATTGAGTTGGCATCAAAAAAGCTTAGCATTTTTTCTTTAATTGTGGATGCTCTTACACGATTTATAATCTTGTCCTATACCATAACCTTAACAACTCTATACAACAGAAAGAAGTAAAGAACTACCCTATTAACAAACATATCTCAAAATTTTCACAAATATTTACAACTCATACTTAAGCTACATTGTTTAAGAGTCGTAATATTTTTAGAATAACATATCACCTCAAAGTTAAAAATTGTGAGATTCGAAAAACAAACTCATTTTGAAATGCATAATACGTACCCAAATGACCGCCGTTAAATCGCCTTGAACTGTTTATTATCAAATAATCATACTTAAGTTACATTGTTTAAGAGTTAGTAATTATGTAACGAACTATTTTCATAATTTCATATACTGATTTTAAAATATACCAAAACAGTTTAAATTGGATAGGATTGTACTTATTATAGTTGCAAATGGCTGGGGGGTTTGCCTATGTATCAGGGAATCCACAAACACATCTCATCATTAATTACACACAAACACAAAGGCTCCAATTCATGCATACCTTGCCCTGCATCTTTTGTGTTTATATATAAATATAACACACAAACACACACATACCATAATGGTCCATTCCACCCACCTCACCTAACCGACTTTATTCCATGAAAATGGATCATGAGGAACTGAGCAACAACTTAAAGAAGAAGAGAAGGGAGAGAGTGAGTTTTTCAGCAAGTTTGCCAGAGGATATTCATGGGGTGTTTGCAGACAGTGATTGTGCAGTTAAGTACTCTTCTGATCCATTCAACGACATTCGAAAATCGATAGTAAAGATGATTCAGTACGTTAAAGTTCAAGATTGGAATGATATTGAGGAGTTGATCTATTGTTATATCGCTCTCAACTCCCCAGATGTTCATATCTACATTACAGATGCTTTCCTCAGCTTATCCACTCCACGATTCACCAAACGTCGCAACTGACACTAATCGGTGTTAGTGGTGTACGTGGTTTCTGTATTTATATATTTCTTCTTGCTTTTTTCAAGTTAAACTTAAAAGAAGGCTAGCTAGCTATAGCCATCATGTACTTGAAGTCTTTATATATTTAGTTCGGGTCGGACCAGCCACACCAATATCATCTTTTGCCATTATCATCTATAAGAATGATATATCAATATTCTTTCAAAATTGGTCTTCAGTCGACAACTACTTTATACATCTTTTTAATAATGTAAAGTTTCAAAATACTCATTCGGAAATTAATATTAACACATCAGTTTGTTATTCAACTAATAAAAGACGATTTATATACAAATAGTTAATGTTTTTTACGATTTGATGATAACAAAAAAATTTACAACAAGATGTTTTTCATATAAATATATATAATTGTATTTTTATAAATAAATCAATATCATTAATAACTATATATATATCATAGGCAAACATAAGTTATACGACTATTTCAAAGTATACAAACATTTTATATCATTAACATATATATATATATATATATATATATATATATATATATATATATATATATATATATATATATATATAGGTTCTATGGAAAACAAAAAACCCTAAAAATCATAAAAATGCATAAAAAAAAAACTTACAGATCACAAAACTTTTTTTTGAATTTTTTTTATAAAAAATCGCAGCTTTTTATTAAAATTCGCTGAAAAAAAAATAGAAAATCAGTTTTTTTTCTTTTTATAAAAAAAAAATTTTCAAATTTTTTTTCAGCGAATTTCTTTAAAAACCTGCGATTTTTTCATAAAAATGTCAAAAAAAAGTTTTGTGATCTCTAGGTATTTTTTTATGCATTTTTATGATTTTTAGAGTTTTTTTGTTTTCCAAATAACTATTCCCTATGTATATATATATATATATATATATATATATATATATATATATATATATATATATAGATAGAGAGAGAGAGAGAGGAATGATCATTTGAGAACTTATATATTCCAGAGAACCCGAGAACTAAATAAGGACCATCAGATCAAAATAATAAAAGGCTGGGATGTTTTATGACAGTTTTGTAAATAATTAAAAAAAATTGATGCGGGGGTATACGATTGAAATAAATCATCGGGCATTTTAGGGATAAGATAATTCATATCCCCCTGATACCTTTCTCTCAAACCCACGATCTTCCTCCTCCCCCAACGACGTTCTTCTTTGATGCTCTCCCCAAATCAACATTTCTCTGGCTCTATTCATCATCTCAAACCCTCTGTTGTTTTCACTTCTCATCGACCCTCTTTTCCCACGCCATACCTGTTGATTTTTCACTCAAAATCCAGATTCTAGCACCGTCGTATGAAATCCATGGCCGCCTTCGCCTATCAACACTCTGTAATCTCTTGATTGCAAGCAGCTAAATCCATGGATCAACGTTCCGACCTAGAAATCCAATGTTGCCTCTTCCATTATTGATTATGAAGTTATTTTATCTTGCAATCAACAACGATTTTTTGATATCCTGTAATTGTTCAGATACGATTTACATCTTGTCCTCACACCTCATGGCGGCCTTGAAAGTTCCTTCAATCGTTTCGGTCTTTCATGAATCAGGTAATCCATTGAACAATGCATCTTATCCTCTTCTGTTTTCCATAGTATAGCAGCATGATGTGTTTAACCTTTCCTCATAAGAAAAATTATATAATGACCTGTCACGGAATCGAGTGAGGAACATTGGAAAACAAGATTACTAAATCAAACTCCACCTCCACCTCCATTGGAGAAAAGGAATCAGATGCTTTACTTTCATTTTCTTCCATCATATGAACATCACGTGAAATTTGAATCATTAAAATCCTTATTGCTTCCCTGTTTTTTGTAGAAAGTGCGATGTTACTGTTATTGTAATCATAAAATATTCAAAAATGAAGTATCAGATGAGTACCAATGCAAATCTTCGAATTTTGTTAGATTTTGATTCTAATCAAGTCTGTTATTCATCCTTCTCGTTGTTTCATTGATCTGTGCACACAACCTGTTTGATAAAGTGTCACAGTTTTACTTCATTTAAGTTGTTGTCCCTAGAAGAGATGTATGATGTAGTCCATTGTTTTGGCAGGTGTAACCCCTAAGATATTATGTTACAACCTAGAAGAGATCCTCCAACAGTAGATGATGATGCCCTCTCCCTCTTTTCTTGCAAACGGGCTTTCTCCACTCCTTTCTTTCGTCACTCTCAATACATTTGTTGGTGGCATTACATACAAACCATATGTCAGGTAGATATTTTACATATCTCACATGGTTTACTTTCATTTAGTATTTGGAAGAATTACTTTCTGAAAAGAGATTTTGTTTGCTTATCATATGTGACATGTTAGCCAAAAATTTGGGGATATAGCTTTTTGTACAATCATTTCAGATGAACAAGTAAAGGGTTATGGTACAAGACTGATGAATCATCTAAAGCAACATGCTCGAGATATGGACGGGCTTACTCATTTTCTCACATATACAGACAACAATGTTGTTGGTTATTTTAATAAACAGGTTAAGCATCTTTTACCTGTTTTCTCATCATTTAGTGTTACTAATTAAAAGTTAAAACACCTTCTTATCCGTTTGTAATCCACTGTTTTTTAAAATATACTTTGTTTTTTTTGTTAGGTTGTATCGAAACCGGGACCCACAGTGAAGAGGATCTCGGAGATCAGTATATTTGACAACAATGGTCATAATCTTGTATTGGTATTTTTAACTTCAGTTCTTACCTCTTTCATCTGCTTATAAATATTCTGAATGTACAATTTTACCCTTTTAGTATGCCAAATATTGCCATAATGCCATTATTCATGTTGCACCCTTCATCACTCATATATCATGTTAATTTTTGCAACCCGGTTATGGTTTTTATGAGTTTATGTTTGTTATGTACAAATGGAAAATGAAAATTACATGATACTCAAGTCTGATAATCGGAAAAAAAGCCTATTTCATCCCCGAATAAATATTTTCACTTGATTTATTTTGTAAAATTTAGAATCCGAGATGTTTAATAGATTGTTTGATTTATTAAGTTAAAACAATGAATTGGTTGTTTGATTCATTGATCCGTGCACACAACCTGTTTGACTAGATCTAGCTGCAGCAAGAAGTGCAAGGATAAAGCATGCCAAGCTCAATATATTAAACCAAATCCAGGTAAAAGAAACCTTTTACTGCAGTTTTTTGGAATCTTATGAACCCGACCTATGAGAATTTAATAATTTATATTATGATATTTGGGTGGATATCTCCGTATGTGATTTGTTATAATATTTTAGTAATTAACTGGAAGCAAGACTATAAATATGTAGTGATTCACATGTAAATCACAAGTGAATCACATATGAATTACATGTGATTCACATGTAAATCACAGGTAATTCACATATGAATCATATGTGATTCACATGTAAATCACAGGTAATTCACATATGAATCACATGTAAATCACGAGTGAAACGCATATGAATTACATGTAAATAACATATGAATTACATGTGATTCACATGTAAATCACAAGTGAAAATTATTTGAGTTAATGAACTTTAATATCTTCAATGGCACTAGCCTCATATAAATCACATGTGATTTACATATGACGTCATATGTAAATGTGATTGATATGTGAATTGCATGTGATTCATATGTTAATCACATGAAAATCACATATGTATTTTTGTGAGTGTTTTCGCATCAATAATTTTTTTTTTAATTTTCTTGCAGATTTGGAAGAAATTGTGGTGAATATTGAAGAGGTGAAAAATGATAAATTGAAGAAAATAAGGAAATATTGACATGAAGACATGAAAACGCAATGAATTTTGTAGCATTTTTATTTTTTATATTTTATTTTGTATCAAATAAAATATTTGTACTATTATGTTTATAAATTAATTAATAAATATGAGATTTGTTGTGATTTACTTACGAATATTATAGTATAAGAAATATACATATGTGCATTTGAAAAAATATGCACATATGCACCTAAAAATTTATTTTTTATTTAAAAAAATGCAGTTTTTTTTTAAATACAGTTTTTTTTGAAAAAAATGTAATTTTCTTTAAAAAAAACTAAAACTTGCAGTATTTTTGAAAAAATTGCACTTTTTTTAAAAAAAATTGCAGTTTTTTTTTTTGAAAAAAATGCAGTTTTCTTTAAAAAAATTGCAGTTTTTTTTGAAAAAAAAATGCAGTCAGTTTTTTTTAAAAAAATTGCAGTTTTTTGAAAAAATTACAGTTTTTTTAAAAAAATCTTTTTTTCAAAAATTAATGTTTTCTATAAAAAAAATTAAAAATCTGCATTTTAAAAAAAAAATGAAAAATACTATTTTTAAAAAACTATGAAAATTTGATTTATGATGTAAATTTTTAGGCATTTATATTAATATGTTAAATAACACAAAAAAATTAAACATTAAATGAGATTGGTAAGATGACGATCATGTCCTTAATGAATTACTTTTGATCCAACGCTCCACTTTTAGTTCTCGGGTTCTCGGGAAACTATGAGTTCTCAACCGATCTCACCCCTATATATATATATATATATATATATATATATATATATATATATATATATATATATATATATATATATATATATATATTCTCAAGAAAAGATTGTCAGTCTAACTGCCGAGCTTGACACATTGAAGAATAAGTTTGAAAATGCATATTTTAATTTTAAGAAATTTGATGTGTCAAGTAAGAAAGTTGAGACAATGATTGAAAAACAACTTAGGTGGAATGACAAAAAAGGGCCTAGGGTATGATAGTGTTCCCCGTCCATTCAATGATAACTACACCTTTATTCCTCTGACTGAGGAAGAAATAGCAAGAGAAGCACACCTACAATATGGAAAACCTACTGTTGTTGAGCCAGTGAATAATGATAGGGTGAACGATACTAACGTATCTACCTCATATGCAGATGAATCCCTAGTGCAAGACATGAAAGAGGATGGAGACAATGTTTTTGTTTTGAAAAATGACACTACTTTTAAAAATGCTTTGAAAACTGATATTGCGATTTTCGTTAATTCGGTTGATTGTTCAAACAATGTTGCTTTGAAAACTGATACTTCTTTTGTTTCTAATATTTGTGATGATGTGGTTGTGAATTCTAATACTAATGGACCTGATGTTAGTAAATATAGTCAACCAAAACAAGTCAAACAGACTACAAACTGTAAGTGTACTTGTGGACACAATCTGGACACGCAACCAGGGATAAGCGGTAACAGTCCTTATGTGAAGAAACAGACATGTTTCCACTGTGGAACACCAGGACACATTGCCAGAAACTGACCAAATCATGCATATGTTCCTTATCATGCACAAGGTAGGCAAAACGTATCACGACGAAGATCTCTCAAATGCAATTCCTCGAGGTCACGTTCCAGTGATGGTGATTAGAATGGAAATAAGGACCGAAATCAGGCTGTCAAAGGAAATAAAGACAAAATGATTTTGAAACAAAATTCAAGAGATACTTTGGCGAAACCGAAATTGGTCAAACTGAGATCGGTGTCCCCAAAGTCATCTCATGGGTCATCATCTAATCAAAGATGGATACCCAAAAGGTCAAACATTAAGGACAAAAAGGCTTCAAAATCGAATGTCAAAGCCCCATCTATGTTAGTAATAAAATTCTTAAACCTGATTATAGATGTGTGACAACCGTCAAATTTCGGTCAAGTCAAAGTCAAACAAAGTCAACAAGTCAAACCGGTCAACTCCAATAACCCTTGTATGTTAGGGTTTACGTTATGTAATCACTGTACAATTCGCTATTTTAATGAGAAAACATCATTTCGAAAATTCATGTGTTTGATTTTCCTTAGCCTTAACAGTGCTAAACAACGAACCAAAGCGATAAAACACTATTGCACAATCATCGGGATTGTGTAGGACACTAAATCATGGCTTAACGGGGTTTACGGACCTTGCGTTTCAAAGCCAAACACTCAAAAAGGTCTCAAAAGAACTCTCTCTCAATCTCTTTCACTCAATCTCTCTCTATTAGAAATCTCTCCCAAATCTCTCTCAAAAGTTCCTTTAACTTTTTGTAATCATTCGGGTCATCACGACCCTTAACCGGGTCAAAAACCACTTGAAACGGGGTAAAAACGGGTAAAATAGCCTTAAGGACCCAAAACCGAAGCTTCAGGACCGAAGCCTCGCATCCGAAGTGCTCAGGACCGAAGCCTCGGACCGAAGCCTCAGGTCCGAACCTCGGCCCAGGACCGAGCAACTTCGCAGATTCAGCTTTTTCTCCCGGTTTTCGACTACGACTTCGTTTTAACTCCGTTTTTCATTATTTTAACGTGGGATTTTCACCCAAAACTTTATTTTATAAACTAAGGCCCCAAAATATATAAATCTCCAGGGTTTTTATAAAATATATTAAAATAATTAGTGGTTGAACTAATTATTGAGGGAATATTTGCTTTTCCTTAATTTATGGCAAAAGCAAACCACCACCACCTCACTCTATGATTAGCCACTCTTTCCCACTACCCCTTGTCTCCTTAGTGGACCTTTACACCCAATTTCCAGCTCTTCCCACGTTCTAAGAGCTGGAGGATTGATCCTCTCTCCTCATTCTCCATAAAATTCTTTCATTCTACACTTAGCAACCAAGAACACTCTCCAAAATTCTCTCATCTTTTCTCTCAACTTCAAGAACTTCAAGGCTTTCTCCAGGGATTTCTTTCTTCAATTAGTAAGTATCTTCATCATTCACATAATTATTAAACTCCATTCTACTCAAAACATTGATATCTTACACAAGTTCCATCTTATTCGGTGTTAGATTCTCGAATCATCAAGACATCTTCTTAGTGTTCTTGGGTTGAACACTTCCTCTCTCTCACTTTCATCTACTGAAACCACATAAGGTGAGTTCATACCCCTACATTTACATGTTTTCTTAAGTTTTTAAGGGGGAAATACAAGCAAAATCATCAAGAACACAATTAAACTTTTTCTAACAGATTACATCAGAAAAGATAGACTTTAATCACGGACTGTTTTGGTCAACTTAAATAATTTAGTTTTCAAAACTGTTCCAGGTGCAAGTAGTTCAAACTCTTAGCTTTAAAATGGCTACTTGAACATCCCCATATGATGTTTCTACAATTTATGGTGATTTTTACAAAACTGCCTACCATTTCAGAGGCAAACCCGGACCAGTCTGTGATTATGGACATTTTCACCTCTGTTAGAGATCACTAAAAATCTTGATAAAATTTACAAACAAACTAGACTCATATTCCAAACTCTCAAAATTTGCGGATTTGGATTTGGAGCTTTGATGATTTTTCTATAAATTTTCTAAAAACAGTAACAGAAACTGTTTTCAACAAAAAGTTGCTGTCAATTTCATTTCACCTTGTAACATGTTGAGCAAGGTGTATATCTTTATATGATTATATGTTATTGCAATATATGTCATTTTATCTTAATATATGGACACACATCAGTTTACAAATGGATTTGGACATATTGAATATAAAGAATAACAAGTGATTATAATCAAAGTACAACCGATATATTCAAACATTTAATAAACTATTTTAAATATAGTTTGCATACATTACTACGTACTACCCTTGGTTGATAAACTATAATAGGTATAGTTTATGATACATTACATAACACATACATTTAAAAATGGTACATTTATACAAAGGATATTTTCATTAAGCAAGGTACGGCCATACGGTACCAAGTTTTCATAACACGTATTTCCGTTAACGATACATTCAAACATTTAATAAACTATTTTAAATATAGTTTGCATACATTACTACGTACTACCCTTGGTTGATAAACTATAATAGGTATAGTTTATGATACATTACATAACACATACATTTAAAAATGGTACATTTATACAAATGATATTTTCATTAAGCAAGGTACGGCCATACGGTACCAAGTTTTAATAACACGTATTTCCGTTAACGATACATTCAAACATTTAATAAACTATTTTAAATATAGTTTGCATACATTACTACGTACTACCCTTGGTTGATAAACTATAATAGGTATAGTTTATGATACATTACATAGCACATACATTGAAAAATGGTACATTTATACAAAGGATATTTTCATTAAGCAAGGTACGGCCATACGGTACCAAGTTTTCATAACACGTAATTCCGTTAATTACTTTGTGAGACATTTACTTCAAATTACCATTAAGTCATGTATTGTAACCAGAGTCTCCTTGAGGGAGAGCGTGATACTTGTGTATAGATCTATATTGGGTTTGACAAACCCACACCTAAGCTGCATGCAACAGCTAGACCGGCAGGTCTGGGGTGACAAATGTCATAACATTTCCGACGCCTGAAGAACGTCGTTTCAGGCCAACTAGGTCATAGCATGGTTATAATAACTCACATAAAGTATTAATAAACATTGGAATTTACGGGAACTTCATTAAAATTTAACGAGTTTATGTCGATTTAAACTTGCATTGTTTTACTATAAATATGACAAATTACTTGTACATTTCGGTCTTTGGGTTTTAAGACTACATTTACACATTAAGGAAAATATTGGATTTTCTAACACAAATACTACTTTCACAAACGAAAGGCTTTTAATAATACCAAACAAAAGCTTATGAACTCACCAACCTTTGTGTTGACACTTTTTCAAACAACTTGTATTCTCAGGAAATCATCAAACAGGTAATCAAGTGCTTTTGAGGATGGGACGCTAAGGCGTCTACTATTTCATATTTTGTCAATATATTGTAATTGATTCGTAAACATGTAATTCATACAATGATGTAACTTTTTTCAATTATATATATGTTGGTTGTGTTTGCTTGAATTACTATTACAATTGTTGTTATGATACTATACATGAAGTCCTCCACCCCCGGACGTTTCCGCCATCCTTGGTTTGGGGGTGTGACAGATTGGTATCAGAGCACAATTTATAGTGAATTAAGTATATCAAACCACATAAGATATACAAACTATAAACACAATTGGGACTAATAGTCTCTGATTTGTGCATTTTTCAAATAAATATACTTTTAGAAAATAAATGATTTTTTATTAAAAGTATAAATACATGCATACATGCTCATATAGTGTCATAACTAGAAGAACATAAAATAAAAGAAGAGGAGTTGTACATTATGGGTATGCCTTGGTATATGTAAATCAAGTCTGGGAAGGATATAGCCTGATCAACTATATCTGTCCGAGGAGTGACTTGCATATACTGGGGGATAGTCATAATGGGCAACAAATCTATCAACCTAACTACACCCTACAGAGAATACTTTAAGAATCGAATCTAAACAGCTAAAAATACTATAGGAGTATTTGGTGATACTATAACCAACTTATGTGAAAACTAAAGACCTCTATTAGTAGGCCTATGATAACTGAGTGCATACGCCAAGGTTATACATAATTAAAGATATTATAGACTCAGAATCTATGACTATTGCTCTACTTCCTGTTCCTTGTTTGGTTGTGGACTTAGAGTAGAGTCATTTATTCGAAAGTCTATTCTATCTCAAATTATGTATAACTGATATGCACTACGTGATTATAGACGTAACTAATAAGGATCACCCCTATAAGTAATTATAGGATTAGGCGTCTATTAATTATCTCTTCTACCCCTATTCTCGCAGGAGCAACATGATGTGTAAATTTTAACGCCCGTACAAAACCTACTTCTACCCACTACCATAACTCCATCTCCAAGACGTTAACAGAAACACCAAGAATAGTTCACTAAAGTGCGAAAATATACATGTGTATATAAATGGTAAGGATATTTACTAAAAGGTTTATCAATGAAATAGGCATGCATTTTATTTCATTGAATCTCACTACTTGGTATTACAAACAATTTACAACTGGTAACTCTAAGATTCTTTAGGTGTACCTCGAAGTTATGTGTAATTAAGGAATGATTGACCTAGAAATGGTGAGTCCGCCTTAGGACCTGTTCCTTGTTTGGTTGTGGACTTAGGGTAGACTCATTAGGATCAACAGTCTAATAAAATTTTAATTACACATAACTGGGGGCATGTCAAGAGAATCTTAGGAGTGGATCAGACATGGAACAAATCACAAGATTATAATCAAGTTATTCCTACTAAATTCATAAGTCTATTTATATAGACCTCTGGTATAGAGTCGTCGGCGTAGTCGTGTCGGCAATCTAAAATATGGCTAAATACATAATACAAACTATAATACCCAAATTATACAAAATTTTCTGCATTAAAAATCAATAGACAAATACATAAAATGAAACTAAAAAAAAAAGAGTATCAAACTATCAAGAGAAAAACACATACAATGTAGATTAAAATCCACCAATGATAACAAAATGGCTAAGGATTGTTAAGTCCTCTCTTCTTATAAATAGCTTTGAAGCAAGCTTGCCTAAGCTTCTTTGTTCTTTCTGTCAATTCCATACCTGGCAATTTCTCCATCATCTTCTTGTGCCCTTCTAACGTCTCTATCTCCTCGTTTAATCCCAACTCCTAATTTTTTTTAAAGGTAGATACAGTATATTTTTCATGTGAGTTCACAAAATTTACAATGAGTTAAGTTTATATAAATATAAATCAGGAGATCGTAGTAAATCAATTGATTTGATGTGGCATATTCCTAGGACCTATGTTTAGTTATAAAGAAGCTAACGATTAAAATTTTAGAAAATACCAAAACTACTTTGGTTACCAAGTGCATGAGTAATGTATAGAAGGTTATTATCATAATTTACCTTGGCATTTTCAATGAGGGATTGAAGGCTCTTAAGTTTTCTATGAGGCCATCTGTTTATGTTTAACTCTCTGCATCTTTTCTTCAACACTGTTAAACTTATCCCTAGTTCCTTTGCTGCCATGATTATCGGCATCTCAAAGTACTTCTCTATCTCTTCAAACTCCAATGGTCTCAATCTCTTTGTTACCTTCCGGCCACCGTGATCAGTGGTGACAGCACTAGCACTACATGTAGCCTCACCACCGGATTTATAGTCTTCACTGAAACTAACCAATGGTAAATTACCATCCTCCCAACAATCCCATAAGCTTATATCTTCAAGGGGATCAAGATCGTGAAACTCATTTCTAGAAATGATGTTTTGATCCTTGTTAAGTACTGTGGAAACGTTCTGATCGAGCCCTTCATGCAATTTTTCCGACAACTCGTAATCATGATGGTTGAGCATGTCACCACTGCAAAAATCCAAAAAAAAAAAAAAAAAAAAACTCAAGATAATCAAATCCAACACGATGAAATACTCTTTTTGATCACTACAAATCTAAACCATGTTTTGATCAATGTCGACAAAATCACTTTTCTGTGCGTAAGATGGTGTAATGAGTGACGTTTATATATACCTGAAAAGATCTTGATGATCAAAGTACTGAAACCAATCGAGGTCATCTATGGGGTTTTGATGATCTGCAGGTGGATCCATTTGTGAGGGAGAAGTTAAAAGTCGCGGTAAGAATGTGATGATTTATATAAGTAAAGTGGGAGAAGTAATTAATAAGCAAATTGTTGGGAATGCAACAAAACAAGTTAAGCACTTCTGAAAAATTGATAAATGATTTCGGTAACACTCGCAGAATATAAACTAGTGAAAATTACAAATGAAATGGAATATATATAGTCTATGATGTTATGGTTATTGTGTATCTAACAAATGAAGAGAAAATGAATATATATATATTCTTTGAGCCGTAACCTTCTTCTTCAATTCACACACATATACGGATATGTTGCTGCAAATTATGACTTGTGTGCCTCATGCATTTAATGCATCACATGCCTACTGCATATTCTTGACTTTGAAGCTACGTTCCAGTTTCCAATTTCCCCAGTAGCACAGTTTTCATTAGAAAGTACTCCAAGTCTTCACACATGAACCAGTTAGAAAGTACTCCAAGTCTTCACGCATGCAAATTATGACTTGTGTGTCGCTATAGGTATGTCGTTGGCTATTGTTAAAAACCTATAGCGACAACAAGTCATCGTAATAGATTAAACCTGTGGTGACGACAAGTCGTCGCTATAGGTAACTAATAAAACTTTATTTTTTTTTTTTACCCAAAAAAAATATGATTGACAAAATCTATCCGACGAGACCCTCGTAATACCACTCGACGAAATCGAAGTTAACAAAAATCTCCACTTCGTGGAGGAACCAATCAAAATCATGGATCGGGAAATCAAACGAACGAAACAAGGTCGTATTCCCATCGTAAAGGTCCGTTGGAACGCTAAACGAGGGCCTGAGTTCACCTGGGAACGCGAAGATCAAATGAAAGAAAAAAATACCCACATCTTTTCCCAAACTCTTGATGTCCCAGTCAAATGCAAATTTCGGGACGAAATTCCTTCTAACGGGGGGATGATGTGACAACCGTCAAATTTCGGTCAAGTCAAAGTCAAACAAAGTCAACAAGTCAAACCGGTCAACTCCAATAACCCTTGTATGTTAGGGTTTACGTTATGTAATCACTGTACAATTCGCTATTTTAATGAGAAAACATCATTTCGAAAATTCATGTGTTTGATTTTCCTTAGCCTTAACAGTGCTAAACAACGAACCAAAGCGATAAAACACTATTGCACAATCATCGGGATTGTGTAGGACACTAAATCATGGCTTAACGGGGTTTACGGACCTTGCGTTTCAAAGCCAAACACTCAAAAAGGTCTCAAAAGAACTCTCTCTCAATCTCTTTCACTCAATCTCTCTCTATTAGAAATCTCTCCCAAATCTCTCTCAAAAGTTCCTTTAACTTTTTGTAATCATTCGGGTCATCACGACCCTTAACCGGGTCAAAAACCACTTGAAACGGGGTAAAAACGGGTAAAATAGCCTTAAGGACCCAAAACCGAAGCTTCAGGACCGAAGCCTCGCATCCGAAGTGCTCAGGACCGAAGCCTCGGACCGAAGCCTCAGGACCGAAGCCTCGGACCGAAGCCTCAGGTCCGAACCTCGGCCCAGGACCGAGCAACTTCGCAGATTCAGCTTTTTCTCCCGGTTTTCGACTACGACTTCGTTTTAACTCCGTTTTTCATTATTTTAACGTGGGATTTTCATCCAAAACTTTATTTTATAAACTAAGGCCCCAAAATATATAAATCTCCAGGGTTTTTATAAAATATATTAAAATAATTAGTGGTTGAACTAATTATTGAGGGAATATTTGCTTTTCCTTAATTTATGGCAAAAGCAAACCACCACCACCTCACTCTATGATTAGCCACTCTTTCCCACTACCCCTTGTCTCCTTAGTGGACCTTTACACCCAATTTCCAGCTCTTCCCACGTTCTAAGAGCTGGAGGATTGATCCTCTCTCCTCATTCTCCATAAAATTCTTTCATTCTACACTTAGCAACCAAGAACACTCTCCAAAATTCTCTCATCTTTTCTCTCAACTTCAAGAACTTCAAGGCTTTCTCCAGGGATTTCTTTCTTCAATTAGTAAGTATCTTCATCATTCACATAATTATTAAACTCCATTCTACTCAAAACATTGATATCTTACACAAGTTCCATCTTATTCGGTGTTAGATTCTCGAATCATCAAGACATCTTCTTAGTGTTCTTGGGTTGAACACTTCCTCTCTCTCACTTTCATCTACTGAAACCACATAAGGTGAGTTCATACCCCTACATTTACATGTTTTCTTAAGTTTTTAAGGGGGAAATACAAGCAAAATCATCAAGAACACAATTAAACTTTTTCTAACAGATTACATCAGAAAAGATAGACTTCAATCACGGACTGTTTTGGTCAACTTAAATAATTTAGTTTTCAAAACTGTTCCAGGTGCAAGTAGTTCAAACTCTTAGCTTTAAAATGGCTACTTGAACATCCCCATATGATGTTTCTACAATTTATGGTGATTTTTACAAAACTGCCTACCATTTCAGAGGCAAACTCGGACCAGTCTGTGATTATGGACATTTTCACCTCTGTTAGAGATCACTAAAAATCTTGATAAAATTTACAAACAAACTAGACTCATATTCCAAACTCTCAAAATTTGCGGATTTGGATTTGGAGCTTTGATGATTTTTCTATAAATTTTCTAAAAACAGTAACAGAAACTGTTTTCAACAAAAAGTTGCTGTCAATTTCATTTCACCTTGTAACATGTTGAGCAAGGTGTATATCTTTATATGATTATATGTTATTGCAATATATGTCATTTTATCTTAATATATGGACACACATCAGTTTACAAATGGATTTGGACATATTGAATATAAAGAATAACAAGTGATTATAATCAAAGTACAACCGATATATTCAAACATTTAATAAACTATTTTAAATATAGTTTGCATACATTACTACGTACTACCCTTGGTTGATAAACTATAATAGGTATAGTTTATGATACATTACATAACACATACATTTAAAAATGGTACATTTATACAAAGGATATTTTCATTAAGCAAGGTACGGCCATACGGTACCAAGTTTTCATAACACGTATTTCCGTTAACGATACATTCAAACATTTAATAAACTATTTTAAATATAGTTTGCATACATTACTACGTACTACCCTTGGTTGATAAACTATAATAGGTATAGTTTATGATACATTACATAACACATACATTTAAAAATGGTACATTTATACAAATTATATTTTCATTAAGCAAGGTACGGCCATACGGTACCAAGTTTTAATAACACGTATTTCCGTTAACGATACATTCAAACATTTAATAAACTATTTTAAATATAGTTTGCATACATTACTACGTACTACCCTTGGTTGATAAACTATAATAGGTATAGTTTATGATACATTACATAGCACATACATTGAAAAATGGTACATTTATACAAAGGATATTTTCATTAAGCAAGGTACGGCCATACGGTACCAAGTTTTCATAACACGTAATTCCGTTAATTACTTTGTGAGACATTTACTTCAAATTACCATTAAGTCCTGTATTGTAACCAGAGTCTCCTTGAGGGAGAGCGTGATACTTGTGTATAGATCTATATTGGGTTTGACAAACCCACACCTAAGCTGCATGCAACAGCTAGACCGGCAGGTCTGGGGTGACAAATGTCATAACATTTCCGACGCCTGAAGAACGTCGTTTCAGGCCAACTAGGTCATAGCATGGTTATAATAACTCACATAAAGTATTAATAAACATTGGAATTTACGGGAACTTCATTAAAATTTAACGAGTTTATGTCGATTTAAACTTGCATTGTTTTACTATAAATATGACAAATTACTTGTACATTTCGGTCTTTGGGTTTTAAGACTACATTTACACATTAAGGAAAATATTGGATTTTCTAACACAAATACTACTTTCACAAACGAAAGGCTTTTAATAATACCAAACAAAAGCTTATGAACTCACCAACCTTTGTGTTGACACTTTTTCAAACAACTTGTATTCTCAGGAAATCATCAAACAGGTAATCAAGTGCTTTTGAGGATGGGACGCTAAGGCGTCTACTATTTCATATTTTGTCAATATATTGTAATTGATTCGTAAACATGTAATTCATACAATGATGTAACTTTTTTCAATTATATATATGTTGGTTGTGTTTGCTTGAATTACTATTACAATTGTTGTTATGATACTATACATGAAGTCCTCCACCCCCGGACGTTTCCGCCATCCTTGGTTTGGGGGTGTGACAAGATGGGTGCCCAAAGGTCTTGAGGCCCAATCACCTCACCGTCCTTTAAATTCGTCCAGTACATTATTCGATTCAAAGGATATGGTATGGCAAGAAGTTACATGCGTAGATGGAAATGGCCAACCCAGTGTCTCTATGGACTGGGTTCCCAAATCTAACTAATCTCGCACATTGTGCAGGGACAGCTGTGGAGGAATATCATCAGACCTTGGTATGTTGATAGTGGTTGTTCCAGACACATGACATGAGACATCTCTCATTTGCATGACATTCAAACCTTTAATGGAGGGTATGTTTCCTTTGCGGGAGGAGAAGGAGGAAAAATCACTCAAAGGGGTAAGGTTACTAATGGAGTTTTGAGCTTTAAAAATGTTAATTATGCTCCAGAGTTGAAACACAATTTGCTGAGGGTCTCTCAGATATGTGACAAAGGTTTTTCAACTCATTTCACAAACAAAGAATGTTTAATTTTGAAGCCTGGTATCATCATACCAGAGAATTGGATTTTGGTGAGATCTGAGCGTGAAGGGAATGCATACATCATCGACATGAACCACAATGTTCCCGAGCAAGTAACATGTATATTCTCAAAAGTATCAGAACACAATCCTATGCTCTAACATCGTCGTCTCGGTCATGCAAACGCTAAGAACCTCAATCGTCTTGCTAAGAATAACATTGTCCGAGATCTTCCAATAAAGGATTTCATTACTTTTGAGAAATGTGTGGCCTGTGCTTAAGGTAAACATCATCGCAAGCCACACAAGCCCAAACTGGTCAACACAATCAACAAAACTCTCCAACTACTTCATATGGATTTATTTGGTCCCGTGAACATTGTGAGCATCATTAGAAACTATTATTGCTTGGTTATAATCAATGATTACTCACACTTTACATGGGTATTCTTCTTGTCTAATAAGAGCGAAACTACTAAACTTATCATATGGTTTATTGTGCTCATTGAAAATCAGACCAAAAAGAAGGTGAAGGGGATTCGAAGTGATAATGGTATAGAATTCAAGAATTCTGTCCTGGATCATTTTTGTGCCGAAAAGGGTATACTGCGTCGGTACAGTGCTGCTCGGACACCTCAACAAAACGGTGTAGCGGTGCGGCGAAAATGAACAATGATTGATGCAGCAAGGACCATGATTTGTGACTCTAAATTACTGGTCTTCCTCTGGGCTGAAGCCATTAACATGGCGTGCTATGTTCAGAACCGTGTTCTGATCAACAAACAGCAGATGAAGACTCTATATGAAATTATATATGGTCATAAGCCGACGGTTGCTCACTTCAGGATCTTTGGATGCCCTTGCACACTACTTCACCTGGAATCAACTCCTAAATTTAATTCAAAGGCTGATGACTGTTCTTTCGTGGGATATGCTGGATGTACTGCTTATCGAGTCTACAACAAATCCACAAAACAGATCGTGGAGTCATTTGATGTGCACTGGCTGGAAGAAAACACATCAGACGCTCGAGTTGGACCAGATTGGTTATTTGATTACACTTCTTTGTTTAAATCTTTTAATGTGTTTTCATATGATATTTTAGGTACATGCTCAGGTTCGAGTGCAGCCGTTGGAGATGATGAGGAAGATATTGTCATTGGCTCATTCAAACCATCTGTAGTGATTCCTAAATCTCCTACGGTGGATGCAGCTACACCAAATACATCTTCTTCTTCACCTGTCCAAAAGTCTATATCTGACACCGAAGCCACTTCCCTTACTCCCGAAGAAGCTGAGGTTCTCTCAAGGGAAAATGTATCTGCCACACAAACCTTCATGGAGTTTCTCTTTCCAGAGCCATTCACAAATGAATTTGTGGCAAGTACTTCTCATGATCACAGAAAGTCAGAAGGAGGTGATTCGGCAGCGGGCATATTTGACAACATCACAAATCTTCCAGTCACAGTAAATGATATCAGCCATCCTATCCCAACCAGAGTTCAACGCGATCATCCTATCCAGAACATTATTGGTCCATTAGAAAGCGGGGTTCAGACCAGAAGTCAAAGTGGAGATATCAACGAATATCTCTATCCGTGCTTCATATCCCAAATTGAACCAAAGAGTGTGGCCATGGCATTAAATGAACCAAGCTGGGTAGATGCAATGCATGAAGAACTAAATCAGTTTGAGAAGTTGAGAGTATGGCAGTTGGTAGAGCTACCAAAGGGCAAGAAGTCTTTGGACACGCGTTGGGTCTTCAGAAATAAGCAAGATGATAGCGGGGTTATTGTGCGCAATAAAGCTCGTTTGGTCGTTCGCGGATTCAGGAAGATAGAGGGTCTTGACTACACAAAAGTATATGCTCCTGTAACACGTTTGGAAGCCATTTGTATATTCCTAGCATATGCTTCCTACATGGGATTTACAGTTTATCAAATGGATGTCAAGACAGCCTTCTTGTATGGAGTCGTGAAGGAGGAGATTTATGTTGATCAACCACAAGGGTTTGTCAATCCAAAGTTTCCAAATCATGTTTACAAGTTGGACAAGGCTCTATATGGTTTGCATCAGGCTCCTAGAGCTTGGTATGCTACTCTAACCGAACATTTGCTTGAGCACGGATACACAAGGGGAACGATCGATTAGAAGTGGATACATATTTGATTGTCGTACAGATCTACGTAGACGACATCATCTTTGGGCCGACCAGCACCGAGCTATGCAAAGAGTTCGAGGATGTAATGAAGAAAAGATTTGAGATGAGCTCGCTGTGTGAGATGACAATGTTCCTAGGGTTACAGGTTCTACAGGATTCGGCCGGAATTCTATTGCATCAAGGCAAATATGTGGAAGACATGCTAGAAAAGTTCGGTTTTAAAGATTCAAAAATTGCTTCAACTCCAATGGCATAAAGACCACTGTTGACTCCAGATCCAGATGGGGAATCCGTAGATCAAACTGAATATCGATCGATGATCGGATCTCTGATGTATCTGACTGCCAGCAGATCTGACATCATGTTTGCCGTCTGTAAATGCGCTCGTTATCAGGCTAATCCTAAACTTTCCCATTTAATTGATGTTAAAAGGATTTTTAGGTACCTTAAAGGTAGCCCTAAACTGGGTCTTTGGTATCCTAAAAATCCCGATTTCGATTTATATGCTTTTGCTGACAGCAATTATGGAGGGTGTGATCTTGACAGGAAATCTACATCGGGTAGATGTCAGTTTTTAGGGGACCGATTGGTGTCATGACAATGCAAGAAACAGCAAACGGTGTCGAACTCAACGACTGAGGCTGAATACGTTGCCGCCTCAACCTGCTGCTCTCAGGTTATCTGGATTCAACACCAATTGTTGGATTATGGTTTGAACTTTCTTGACACTTCCATTTTTGTGATAATGATGCGGTCATTCAAATTTCTAAAAATCCGGTTCAACATTCCAAAACCAAGCACATTGACATTAAAATTCATTTTATTCGAGATTGTTATGAGCGTAAACTCATTCGTTTGGAACAAATTCACACTGATAACAACGTGGCAGATTTGTTTACCAAACCCTTCAGTAAAGCTCGTTTCGATGTGCTTGTGGTTTTTCTAAAAATGATTCGTTTCGAAGTTAAATTTCTATTTATTTATTTTTCTATTTTTTTGTGTGTTTAAATTTGCGCATTTCTTTATTTAATTTCTTCTCCATGCACAAATTTAGGGGGAGAAATCAAAAATTAAAAAAATTAAAAAAATCAAAAATACAAAAATATGTTTTCTTTCATAAGTATTCTTGGGAAGTGATATGAAGTTTAGTGCTAAAGGGCAATATGAGAGGCGTGTAATGCACTGAAGCTGAATTGTTTAGACTTTGTGTTCAATGTGCTGGTAGGCACAAAGGATTCAAAATCAATGGACTAGACACAGCTGACAATGAAAAGACTAGACAATGTTAACTCATCTGGACTTAGATAGTTTCATTTGGACTGACCATACGACGCTTGGATAGATTGAACAGTGAGATAAACAAGGGAGCCTACAAGATACATTAAAGTTACTTATCATCTAGAATTATGGCTCAACATTTCTTCGGCGTACGGACTTATGTCCTTAATTTGGGTGCTGATAGGGTGACTGGGGGGTTCTGATAAAGTAGGTCTGTGTGAAATTGTTTTTCTTTCTTATCCTCTATGTCAATCATATGTTGTCCCCTTTGCGTGATCGGAAGATCCGACCTGGGACACAACATATGCATCTCTATTTCTATGCACTTCTCTATCTATCTATGTTAGTCATATGTTGTCCTCTCTGCGTGATCGGAAGATCCGACCTGGGGCACAACATATGCACCTTTCTATCTCTCTAACCCTCTATCTATGTTAGTCATATGTTGTTCCTCTGCGTGATTGGAAGAGATCCGACCTGGGATACAATATATGCATCTCTATATCTATCTTCTCTCTGAAATAATTGAGCGCTCACCTAAAGTAAAGAGCTCTTTGGAATTCCTTGATTGCTAGGGTATGTCGTGAACTGGGGAACACATTCTAGTGCACTTAAAATTGAATTAACTAAAGGTTGTCTGTAGATCTCGTTGCTGAATTTAAGTGGACAACAATATCCTTGGTCGTCGTCAGCAAAATGGTCTATCTAGAAATATTATTTAGGAATATAATCACAATGCCTTGTCATTTATAATTTGTCCAACTTGTCAATATCCTTTGTGTTTAAGTGGACCACAATATTGGTGATTGACCATAGCCATTCATGCAGGTGTGTGCTGATAAATGTTATTAAATTGCTCAACAACATTTGATCCCTAAAACGTTTGATTTTATTTATTAAAGTGCGTTTATTTTATTTTCAATCTATTTTTATTTTTATTTCATTTTTTAAATTATTGAAATTTTTAATTTTTATTTTAAGTGTATTTTTATTTGACATTTATTCTTTTTTATCTTGTTTATGTTCAAATTTCTGAAATGAATCAAAATAAAGCCCATTGCAATCGAATTTGGTGGCCCAAAAGGCCGAGAACCTAAATTTTGGGGTATAAAAGATATTTTTTTGTTTTCGGCTTCATTCTTCAAATCGCCACCGAATTCACCGAAATCTATTCCCTTTTCTCTCTCAAAACCCTAGGCTAAATCAGTTCATATTCATCGGAAAAATCTTTTCATCTTCGGCTTAAAATCATTGATTTCCTCTTGATTTCTTGAAATTGTTTCTAGGTATATGGCGTTTAAATATCATGCTTCTAATTTTAAAGTGTTCTGAAGTGCTCGCAGGTGGTTAATGGAGTTTTTCCGGCGTGTTGATGGTAGTTTCTGGCGAAACTGTCAAAAGGATTCGGTCTATGAATCGTCGGGTTTTATTCGGGTTTTCGGTTTGACTTAGGTCCAACCGAAATCAATTAAATTCAATCGAAATCAAAGAGCTCTTCAACACATATTTAATTTTTTTATGTGTTCGTGAAGATGTTCAAAGCCCAATCGTTGAGCCAACCCAAGTAGATGAAGATGATCAAAGTCCAACTTTTGTTGAAGACTTCTTTGTTAATGAGGAAATTTTTGCCTCAAGAAGTTCTTCTGCTCCACCACCTCCAGAGCACGATGATGCATCTATTAAGCTAGCCATGCTTCTTGCATTTCAAGACTCTATTCCTCAGTCAAGAGGAAATGGTATATATATTGGCTCAGAACAAGGAGGTGATGAAGACTCTCAACAAACCATCTCTGAGCTCAGACAAGAGATACTAATTTTGAAGCAGGAATCCATTTAAAAGGTCCTGCTGATTGGGAAGTTGGATGTGAGAGTTTCAGAACTTGAAAAGGAGAATTCTTAGAAGAATAAACATATTTTATAACTTCAAGCCAATCTTGGTGGTCTGACAGCTTTCTACTTTGATCTCAAAGACAAACTAATTGGAAAGTTTGGTGATGAGTTCAATAATTCCGGTTCTGATGGTGAAAAGGCTCCTGAGTCATCTGAAAGGGTGGTAATTAGTCCTGCTCTGGATTCCAACATTGATCAAGATTTGTCTTATGGCCCTGTTACAACTGAAGAGAGAAGGGAGAAACAGAAGAAAGTAGAAGCATTGAAGAAAGATAAAATGCTTCTGATGAAGAATTCTGATCAGAATGCAACTGGTGATCAACCTCAGATGTTTATCAATGAAGTTGGAAAAAGAAAATTTGATGATAGTTACGGGGATCGTTCTGGTATTCACATGTCGGGGTTTGAAGCTGAAAAGAATATGTGGGTTGTGAAACGTAAGAGCGGAAACATTGAGTATCATGCGAAGCAGATTGATTTTATGTCTTGGATAAAAGTTGATCTTGCGGAGCTGGTCTACGCACCGTTTCACAACCCAACGAAGGATCCCAATGCATGGGCGTTTAAAAGATTCCTTGAAGACAAAGCTAAGATGAACTTTGCAGGCATGATAACAACAACTTCGTTCATTAAAAAGGCCAAGGGCGTTCTAGATCCTCACACCAACAAGACTCTGGTAAATGTCATGTGGTTGCCTACGTATAAAGCGAAAAAATTACTATCACTCAGCGTTTACCTGATGGCTCTTTAAATGATTTATTATTTTGGGTATATGATGAGGCAATAGCAACTGTGGTTATCAAGACGGAAAAGGATCAGATTCGACTTGTTGATCCTAGGGATTTACTAAAATTTGGCGAGCATGACATTCACACCTTGTCTGAAAATCAGTTTATTGTGGAGAATGAAATGTTTGAAGACGATGCTAAGGCATTCACCAGCATGATTGCCACAATCATTGATAAGAAGTTGTGGGCAGGAGCATTGGATGATTCTGACGTGCATATCGTGGAGAAGCCTTGAAGTCAGCCATCAATAAACCAAGGGGGAGATTGTTGGGTCATATTTTTGTGGTTTATGCTGGGCTCATAATATTTATTGTTCTTGGGCTTAGAATAGTATTTTGCTAGTGGGCTTATTATGTTTTCGGTTGTAAGGACCGAAATCACCATGGTGATTTCGGTCATGATGGGCTTGGGCTTTTATAGTCTTGTACTAGGCATATATATATATATATATATATATATATATATATATATATATTGTATTCAGCCGTATAGTTGTGTTTGTTGTTGCATTCATTAGTTTTCGGCTACTTTGAGTTCTTATGTACCAGACGATTTATCTAATATAATTGTGTGCATTTGAAGTTATATTTGTGTGTTCTTGAATAATTGCTTGATTAATATTCCGCATTCTTTAAGCAATTAAGATTTATATTGTTAATATTCATTGATTTGGGACTTACATTGACGATTTTGTAGTGTTTTGTGATGCATCCATCACGGGACTGGGAGCGATCCTTATGCAGTGGGGACGGGTTATAGCATATGCATCGCGGCAGCTGAAGCCGCATGAGACGAGATATCCCATGCACGATTTGGAGCTGGGAGCGGTGGTATTCGCTCTCAAGATTTGGAGACATTATCTCTACAGGGTCCGCCATACCATTTACACGGACCACAAGAGTCTGAGACACATCATGGATCAGTCGAACCTGAACATGAGACAACACAGGTGGCTTGACATGGTCAAGGATTATGATTGCGAGATCCTTTACCATCCTGGTAAAGCGAACGTGGTTGCGAACGCTCTGATCCGCAAGTCAGCTGGATCTTCTACTCCAGTGACATGTATGAGGATATCAGTGGATTCTCCACTTGTGAGCTTGATTAGGGAAGCTCAGGCTGAGGGGATGCGACCGGAGAACTGGAAACTTGAGAGGATCAGGGGCGAGAACACCCTGTTTTGTGCAGGATAGTCGGGGGTTATTGACCCGTTGCGGTCGGGTCTGGGTTCCGATGTCTGGTGGGGTCAGACAGATTGTACTGGATGAGGCTCACAAGTCTCGCTTCTCTAATCACCCGGGAGCCACCAAGATGTACCTGATGGGTTTTGAGCATTCTAACACTCCTATGGTGTACATGTAACCCTATAAACCTTGGATCTATGTTTTCTCTATTATACATGCAAATAATTTATATTCCAAGGTTTCATCCTAACTAGCATAGTATGAAGCAACTATACTACAAGAATCTAGTAGAATGACATACCTTTTGATGTTGTAGCTTGATTCCACGGAGCTTAAGAGCCTAGTGCCTCAAGTGTGACACCTCAAATGGTTCACACAACACCAAGAACCCTTGGAATAACTAGAGAATAAGGATACTTGCACCAAATCGGTTTTTCCCTCTTGTGTATACACCCTAGTGCCCATTTCATGAACTAGGAACCTCTTTATAGAGTGTGGAGGATTAGGGTTACATTCATGTAAACCCTAATACCCATGACCTTTCATTTCCATAGGATCCATTGGTTAAACACTCCATGGACTATCCATGAAAGCTTAGCCCAACCTAAATGAACTTGGCCCACCACATATATAAGAGTCCATATTTAATTTATTTCCTTTTGATCACTAGATTAATTCTAAATTAATTCTTGATCAATACTAATTAAATAATATGATTTCATATTAATATATTAGAACTTATAATATATTAATATAAATCACTAGTATCCTTTTTTCTCATTTTTTCTATCCAATTGTTCCGATGTCATGCAACCTAAATGGACCATGCCAAATCGGGTCAAGTACATACCAATTATAGTTATGGGCTTAGACACTAATCCAACAGTCTCCCACTTGGATAAGTCTAAAACTATTATTGCGTATGACTCCAAAACCCGACTAGCAATCGTAGCTCTTGAAAGCTGCTGTTGAACTCTAAACAAATCAATGACGCGTCCATTAGATAAGGGATCATATATTCCTCCATTCTAAATATCATATGGATTGAGACATGGATTATAATCATTCTCTTTGTCCATCTGTTGTTTCCCGATTTCCGATTTATGACGACCGACTAGTTGAACAAATCAAATCAGTCCAGGCTTGGCCAAGCACTTAGGGGTGTCATCAAAAAATCATCGAGGGGCCCACAGATATCGCTTTTATCCCTACAGGGGTAAAAGGAATGGATAAACTTTGAATCATATGCTTGTTCTACTACTTGTTGAATCATACACAAAGGCACGTTTTATAACATCGAGTTACCAATGCGTTTTCGTGCAATCAATGTATAACCAACTCATAGTCAACAACACACATCTCTAGGTTTGAATAATATAAGATATTATCGTCTCATGATCACTCGTGATAAAATCCATGAAGTGATTCAAATGAGCGTGGGTTGAATCCAATACTCGAATCTCATTCCAGGAGCACTCATGAATGTTGTAGCAACTCTTGTTATGTCCAACACCTTAGACATCTACAAACCCAATTCATGAAAGTCTTGCCTTAATACCTACTTCCAACGTATTATAGACTGTGGATGGTTTGAATAACTTAGTTATTCGGGAAGAATGGCCTAGTTATTCTGGAAGTCAAAACATGCAAAGTGAAACACAAGAATAATCGAATCCAATATGGTCTCAGAACTTATGAATATAAATAGAACACCTTTTATTTATCACCATATTGATTACACATTATTCATTGTATAATTTTTCAACTAATCAACTTTATACTTGAATCAAAACAATAGTCATGCCATGTTCAAAGCATGCACACTATGTTTATCCAAACAATAGTCATGCCATACACCAAGTATGCACACTAAGTTTGTCTATGATCTTTTACTTTGTGAAATAGATCGATTGAACATAATTCCAATGATTCTCATTTCATAATCCCAAATCCTTGTCGTAAATGTAAGAATTCCAAATTCCTACTATTTACCGAAATCTCTTATATTTTAACCTTATATGTACTGATCCTCTTGTAATGATTATGCACAAAGTCACAAAGACTTGTTAAGAGTAATTACAGAGTATTCCAATGGAGATCAACTCTATGGAAACGAAGTCTCATATTCAAAGTACATTGCTTTGAACATCCTTCTTGCATTAAGTTTTCTAATCTTACACAGATTGAATAACTTCCACCTATGGAAAACATTTCCATATTCCTATTTTGACTATCACTTCTTAACAAGAGTTGCCTCTTTTCAGAATATGTCAATATGGTCCTTCCAAAATTAACAATATACTTCCAACTGTCCATGAACAACCAATCTTTAGTAAACCTTAGATTGTCCTCGACAATTTCTTAATCATTTTAGTCATATCCAATTCTAGACTTTTCCCCTCTTAATGCCCTGAGCATTTGGAAAATTTAGAAAGGATGAATATTATAGCACATGCAATCGATCCTATATCCGAAGCATATGGGATGTCTCACATAAAGACATGATACTAGACCAGTCTTTTTGCTATAATATTTATATTTCTATTTGCCATGTTCTCAAAATTCAGATTATGAAAAGGGATGCCGTAATCATAATCGAATTTTAGAATGCAAATAATGTCCCCATGTATAGAATTTCCTTATGTTGAACCATTCCAACATAACATTCATATATATACTTGACTAAATTTGATTAAAATCTCACGATCTGAGCTTTTAGAATTGAAATGAAGTATAATTTCCTCTCCCTTAATTATAGCAAAAACAACTTTTCCCAATTGAAACTTTTGTTTTCTATAATTAAAATTGCTAACTTGTAACACTTATCATAATTATCATGCTCCCGCTAACATGATGATTATTAGCATAACACTTATGCTCCCACTAGCTTTGACATGTACTCAGAAATCAACTGGAGTTCTAGAAATCAATACTTTATTGACTTTCTTACCAAAGTTCAGATTTCTGATACGAGATGCTTTAATAAAACTTTATCAAAATCATACACCTTTCCTTAGATATCACACATGTGTGTCTAAACAATTTCAGAACTATGAAAGCGGATGTTGTAATCATAGTCTCAATTGTTTAGACCTTTGCCATTCCTCACAAGTCCATGTTAGTGTGTCGGTTAACCACACACGCTCCACTAACGACTTTGAGAATGCAAACATCACAATTGCTATCTACTAAAAACCACTTAGTGAAAGCATTTCCTCACCATCATTTTCATGAATCGGAGAGAAACCTTATGACACTTAGATTTTATGGTGTATGTGTTCCTATCCATGTGAATTTGTCAAAACCATAATCACAAGACAAGGTTAGTGACAAATTCAAACTCATATGGACTGAACTTGTGCAATCTTAAATTCTTGCCACCTGGCAGCACAAGGGCCTTCCATTGCTTCCAAGTTGTTATGCAACCAATTGAGAACTCTCATAACTCATATGCAAAGCCAACTTTAACTGGAATGGGCACAGAAATAGGAATATGTCAACACGATAGGTTATAAACCTCAAGTCGTGTGCTAGTGATAAACTACAGGTTTTATTCTTGATTAGATCCTTTCAAGATCTTTTAGACTCCCACTGTCCTCTTGACATATAAGACTCTCTTGCCAATACCCATTCCTTGACAAACACATATTCAAGAGATAATGCGGATTCTTATCAAGACAAACACTTCACACAATTGGCCTTAGTTGGTCTTTGTTTTATCCAAAACATCACAACTTACCAATTTCAAATGTACAAGGGTAGAACACATTTTACTCTTACATTTGACAAGTGTTATAAACCTTCTTTAAGATATGTCACTCAAGTTAAAATCTTGGAGTATGACTCTAAGAATTGTTTTGGAACGAAGTATGACTCGTCTTCTTGATTTAACCACTTCAACACTTCATGACTCCTCTTCTTAGCCATAAGAATGCACTAAGATGTCCTTAGAGGACCAATTGTGATATGGTTTCTTAATCATTTAGATGATCACAAAACATGATACTAAAGTACTCTCCCATCTTTTCAGATTTGAGAAACTTTTATCTTTCTGCCAAATTTGATTATTCTTATTCGTTCTGTCATACATTGAAAGTTTTCCAATGTTTCAGAATTATACTTAAACTTGTAAGTATAACCATATTTACTAAACTTTAGTAAATCATGACGAATAGTCTTATGGATCTTTGTGGTGGACTTGACCAGTGCACACGAATGTGTACTCGATCCCTTAGTCCTTCACTTGACTCACATATACATGTGAACAAGGAATTAGTCTTAATTTTTCAAAGATGAAAATTCTCATTCATCATACAACTTGCATGATTCCAAGTTTCGGTCCAATTGAAAACTTGGGTGATGAGAATCTTTCCTTGTTTGGTAAATTTAGACACTACCACAAATAAAAGAATCAAATTCACATTTCCATTATTGCTAGAAACATACAAACATCAATTTTCCATAAATATCATTGCAAGGAGATATAAAATAAAGTAAAACAAAATTTTATTTATTTATAAAATGCAGAAAACTTTTCCTTACAATGCAATTTTAAATGAAAACTTATGTTATTACATATTTCCTAGAAATCTATCATAACTCCTAAGAAGTAGCTCAAGAATCCGATCTTCGAACCATGCGATTGAAATCCATCTTCGCGATCAGATTCAGCATACTCTTCTTTTAAGCTTCCTTCCTTTTGCTTGATCCTACCATACATCAAAATGTATTAAGAATCTTCAAATAGTAACTTAAGAGAGTTAGATAGTGGACTTACCTGAAGCAGAGTCAAACTTTTTGACTTGACCTTCTCTCAGATCTTTAAGGTAGTTAGGGCAGCTTCGCAACCAATGCCCCTTCCTTTGGCAATAGAAACATATGGAACCTTTGGGAATAGTACACGGGACTATCTCAGACTTAGCCTTTCTCTTTACCATTTGGTCAACCGAGTTGACTATGGCCGATCCCTTTCCATTGGGAAGAGAAAGCTTTTCTGGATATCCAATGTTACCATTGTCAATGTCCATGGAGGTTTGGGAAGTTGATCTTCTAATCAAATTTGTTTTACCAGTACTCCAAATCATTGCTGATTCAGCAACACCAATCAAATAGATAAGATCATTAAGGGTCATGCCATAGTCTGTTACATAGTATTCACAAAGGAAACTCATTATGTGACTTAGAAAGTGATTGAAGAACCAACTTTCTCAAGACTTTGACACCCAACTCCCTCGGCTTGTCAATATGTGACTTCATCTCCAAGATGTGAGCACACATAGACCTTGCTTGCCAATAGGGCTTGAGTGACCTTGAACTTGTGGGTTAGGGAGAATAATTGGAGGAGGTGGAGGAAGAGAAGTATGATTTCCATTATCCAACCACGGAACATCATCTTCATTGGGAAAGCTTGTTCCAAGAGATTTGGGAAGATCATAGTTGTCTGAACCAGACATCTAAAATGGGAGATATTCAAGTTAGTTGATTTAAGTCCTTAATATAACACCCAATATGAAATATTAAGGCTAGGACCCAACACAATATTTTATAACTTGGAAGAGGGATGTCGTAATCCAAGCTATAGAATATTTGAAGGTAGGCGAATGATGATTCACCAATTTCCACCATGAAAAACGAAATAATATATTAGGTTTTAATTGGATTTGAAACTCCTAGATCTTTTGAAATTCATTGAACTTTTCAATGGCATGTTTCAATCTCGATTGTGCCCTCTCAAGTTTTGTGATTGGGATGCCGATGATCACAAAACAAGGTGTGAATAACCATGCAAATATACTTGGTACCCTTAAAATTTATCACTTAATCGATGTGCCGGTTAACCACACGCGCTCCACCGATCTTATGATAAACATTAAGTTACCCTTTGCCTACCTTGTTAAATCCAAGTTAGTGTGCCGGTTAAACCACACACGCTCCATTAACGACTTAAGCAAAGTGCAAAGTGTAATTTCATGGGTTAGCACCATATTCACATTTTTCCTAAAGTAACTAAGATTTGGAATTTATAAAAACATTTAGTTACTTTATAACCATCATACTTTTAATGAGAATTTAAAGTCATTGTCCTACCCGTTCGACTAACGACCCTCCACCAGTCAAGGAAGCGGTGGGTGAGAGTGGACACCCATTAAGCTGCCATTTTATAGGCAAAAACCTTATACCCCCCTTATAGACCGGCTGCGTGAATGAGGCCTACTAACGGTAAAACGAATTGTTCTTATACATATATATATATATATATATATATATATATATATATATATATATATATATATATATATATATATATATATATTATTAACTTATAATATTATAAAGTATAAGGGTTGAATTTTAACTTTTAAAATTCTAGGGGTTGGAACTAAAGTTTTTCTAAAAAGTGTGAGACTTTACATGTTCCAAAACTTGAGAGCAAGTTTTGTAACTTTCAAAACTTTTCAACTTCATAACTTATGAGTTAATGATTTATTAAAATGAAGACTCTTCATTTTCATGTAACCTATGTGTTTATTAATGGACTTTAAAAGGGTGACTTTTGGTAATCCATAACTTGAGGACAAATTATGAATTCCATTAAAACATATAAAGATCAAGAATTAAACTAACAAACTATTTGCAAATAATTCCTTTGATCTTCTAAACTCATAAGTGTATGAACATTCATATCAACAATTTCAAGAATCATAAATAAACCATACAAAGCTTGAAATTTTGATAATAACCTTTGAAATTGGATTAACATAATCATCACCACATCAAAAACAGGTTTTAAGGTTCAAAAAACAGTTTAGGGTAATGATCCTCATCCAATACCAAGCAAAACCCCGAAATTCTGCATACAGGGGCATCACCACGTCATGGTAAAGACTGACACGTCGTGGTGAGCAGTCAGATGCAAAAAATGCAGAATTTCAACTTTTGAAAAAACATGTAGCATCAAGTATCAAGAAAACAAACCTAGGCTCTGATACCACTGATGGGTTTTGATCATTCTAACACTCATATGGTGTACATGCAACCCTATAAACCTTGGATCTATGTTTTCTCTATTATACATGCAAATAATTTATATTCCAAGGTTTCATCCTAACTAGCATAATATGAAGCAACTATACTACAAGAATCTAGTAGAATGACATACCTTTTGATGTCGTAGCTTGATTCCATGGAGCTTAAGAGCCTAGTGCCTCAAGTGTGACACCTCAAATGGTTCACACAACACCAAGAACCCTTGGAATAACTAGAGAATAAGGATAATTGCACCAAATCAGTTTTGCCCTCTTGTGTATACACCCTAGTGCCCATTTCAAGAACTAGGAACCTCTTTATATAGTGTGGAGGATTAGGGTTACATTCATGTAAACCCTAATACCCATGACCTTTTATTTCCATAGGATCCATGGGTTAAACACTCCATGGACTATCCATGAAAGCTTAGCCCAACCTAAATGAACTTGGCCCACCACATATATAAGAGTGCATATTTAATTAGTTCCTTTTGATCACTAGATTAATTCTAAATTAATTCTTGATCAATACTAATTAAATAATATGATTTCATATTAATATATTAGAGCTTATAATATATTAATATAAATCACTAGTATCCTTTTTTCTCATTTTGTCTATCCAATTGTTCCGATGCCATGCAACCTAAATGGACCATGCCAAATCGGGTCAAGTACATACCAATTACAGTTATGGGCTTAGACACTAATCCAACAGTACCGGGATCTGAGTTTGAGCTACTGGTGGCCGTGCATGAAGCCAGAGATCGCTTTGTATGTTGAGAGGTGATTGACCTGCAGGATGGTCAAGGCCGAGCACCAGAGGCCACATGGCAAGTTGCAGCCTCTGGAGATCCCCATGTGGAAATGGGAGTAGGTCATGATGGATTTTATCACCAAGTTGCCGAGGACGGCGAAGGGATATGATGTTATATGGGTCGTCGTGGATCGACTGACCAAGAGTGCCCATTTTCTGCCCATCCGGGAGAGCTCATCGGCCGAGAAGCTGGCCGACGTGTATATCTGCGAGATCGTTGCTCGCCATGGAGTTTCGGTTTCTATCGTTTCAGACCGTGATGTTCGGTTCACCTCCCATTTCTGGCAGAAGTTCCATGAGGAATTGGGTACGCAGCTGCATTTCAGCACAACATATCATTCGCAGACATACAGTCAGAGTGAGCGGAATATACAGACCCTCGAGAATATGATGAGAGAACGCATTATTGATTTTGGTGGGAGCTGGGACTCCTACCTACCCCTTGCAGAGTTTTCCTACAACAACAGCTATCACTCCAGCATTGGTGCTCCACCTTATGAGTTGTTGTATGGACAGAGATGCCACACCCCAATCTGTTGGGGCGAGGTTGGTCACAGGGTGATGGGTCAGACCGAGGTAGTCCTGCAGACTACCGAGAGGATTCAACAAATCAGACAACGGTTTGCAGACCGCACAGAGTCGGCAGAAGAGTTACGCCGACATATGCCGATCTGAGTTGGAATTTCAGGTCGGTGGCATGGTACTCCTGAAGGTCTCACCCTAGAAGGGTGTGATTCGCTTCAGCAAGAGGGGGAAATTGGGTCCCCGATACATCGGGCCATTCAGTATCATTGCCAGGGTTGGCAAAGTGGCGTATAGGCTAGATCTCCCAGAGGAGCTTAGTCAGATCCACAACACTTTCCATGTGTCACAGTTACGAAAGTGCATATTAGATGAGGAGGCAGTGGTGTCATTGGAGGATATACAGGACGACGAGCGCTTGAATTACATGGAGAGGCCAGTGGCCATTCTGGAGAGGAAAGTGAAGGTTCTATGGAACAAGTAAGTACCTTTGGTAAAGGTACAATGGCAGCATCGGAGGGGATCCGAGTGGACTTGGGAGCCGGAGGCAGAGATGCGGGAGCACTACCCCGAGTTATTCACCGCAGCAGACTTAGAGGACAAAGTCTAGTTCAAGTGGGGGGAGAATTGTAACATCCCGACTCCCAGATATAATTTTCGAAAGTTTATGTTCATTTTGTTGAGGGAAATCGACGAGTTGGAGGCCCCAACTCGTCGTGTCAAACCTAGTCAGCCCCCGTGATTTATGATTCCTACTCGACGAGTCGGAGGACCCCGACTCGATGAGTAGAGGATGTGCATGAAAACCCTATTTTTTAGGATTTGCACCCTATTTAAAGAACCTTAAGTCCTTTCCTCCAGCCCCTTACCACCTTTTGACGGCCAGAAGAAACCCTAATCAGTCTAAACCTTGTTCTTGAGTGTTTGAGAGGCTAAAGTGTGTTTTTGGTGCTTTTGATTGAAGAAGCTTGGAGTTTTAGAAGCTTGGAACGAGAAGAAGAGGGTAGAAACAATATCTACATTGTCTTGGCTTGCATTTTAAGGTAAAAAGCCTCTACCTTGGCCTTCTATTTGTTAGATCTCTTCTTAGTGAGAATATGGGCATTTTGGTGCAAAAATGGAGTTACTTTCAGATTTGAACTTGTCACAAGGGCATAGTTTCAGATCTGGACTCCTCTAGGCCCTTATGGACATAATACCTCAAGCTTTATGAAGCTTTGGCTCTCCCTCATGTCCAAAACCTTCTTCTATGGCTAGTTATGAGTTTTTTAGCTTCATGGAGCTTTGCATGCACGTAAAGTTAGCAACTTTATGTGATAATCACACCCTAGGAGCCTAGATCTACAGTTTGGAGATTTTGTTTCACGTAAAAGCATATGTATGAGAAATGGACTGAAGGGACTCGACGAGTTGCATGGTCAACTCGACGAATTAGATGAAGATTGGCCGTTTTTGGTTCTGCATGGACTCAACGAGTCGGTGAGATGACTCGACGAGTTAGTTAGGGTTTTCCCAACATTTTGACACCACATGGACTCGACGAGTTGTCTGGAAACTCGGCGCGTCGACTAGGGTTTTCACGACTTCTTGAGTTCTGAAGGAACTCGACGAGTCAGTTAGCTACACTCGACAAGTTGGGTCAACATGGACTGTTGACCTTGACCGTTGACTTTGAATTTGACCAAGGGTTGACCAGTTTGACTTCTAGGGGTATTTTAGTAATTTGGAAATTTATGGAAGTGGATTATTGGTGGATGTAGGTGTTTGAGTTTGGATTCGTACTTGGGAAGTTTGACACTTATCATACTGAGCTACTTGTGAGGTGAGTTTTCCTCACTATACTCAAGGGTCTAAGGCACCAAGGTCGGCCCTTTTTGGATTGTTATCCTGATATGTTGTATGCTCGAGTATCGTGTGATATGTTAGATCGGTATCCTGGTAGATAGGATGTTATTGTGCTGTTATGATCCGTGAGATCAATATCCTGGTAGATAGGATGATATTATGCTATTATGATCTGTTAGATCGGTTTGTCTGTCTATAGACTGTTATGTGATTATCTGATATATGTGCACATGTTTGATTGCTGGTTGAGGTTTATCTACTTTGTACGAGAGCCAACAAACCTGGGCATTCCAACCCGATGGTTGTGGGCCATGAGTATTCCATCACGGGGATGATTGGACTCGTAGTATGTGGGCATTCCAACCCGATGGTTGTGGGTCGAGGGTATACCATCCCGAGGATGACTGGACCCATAGTATGTTGGCATTCCAACCCGATGGTTGAGGGCCTGGGGCATTCCAACCCGGTGGTTGATTGGGCCCATAATATGCTGTTATTATATGCGTGTTACTTGTTGTGCGGGTATTTTGGGGGAACTCACTAAGCGACGAGCTTACAGTTTTGGATTTTGTTTCATGTACTTCAGAGGATCGCGAGAAGGCGAAGGCGTGATTGTGCACCTCCTCATATTTTTATGATCTTGATTTATGGGATACTCTGATGTCTAAACTATTTTGAAAACACTTTGTAATAACTTAATGGGTTTGAATGGTTGAAAAAGTTTTAAATTGGCTTGATTTTTATGGGTGTTACAAAGAGTGAAAGAAAAATGAAGAGTATAGGGTTGTGTAAAATGATTAAATGTTTTGGGAAGATAATTTTTAAATGAGGAGAGAGGATGGCCGAAATTTTGAAGGGGAGAGGGGCTCCCTCTCTCTCTTCCAATTTTATAAATTTCAAATCTTTTATAAAAATACCAAATTTTTATAATACATGCACCTTAATATAGTTTTACTCATAAAATCTTGATTTTTGGCTTAGAAAATGAGGTTAAATATTAATGACTTTAATTTTATTTCTCATTGATTATATTTTACTAAATTTAATTATTTTAAATTGATATTATAAAGTTCATACCAAATTTTATGGATTTTTAGGTGTTAAAGTTCATAAATTTGAGTTTTTAGGGTTTTTAGGGTCTTGAGATTTAATAAATCTTTGGATATCAAAATAAATTGAATCTTTGAGACTTCGAATTATTTTTGGGTTTCAAAACTCTTATTCAAGTAAGAAATAATGTTTGTAATTTACTTTTATCGGTTTATTGACATTTCTATGTAGTGATTCCGAGATTCAAGCGAAATTGAAAATTTAAGTATACTAGTCATAGTTTCAACTTTGACTTAAGTTCCTATGAGACTTGGATCTAATTTCTACTTCTAGGTCAAGTGCATGAAGTGTCTACATGATTAATGCAAAGATGTTCGAGTCAAAGAATGACTCGAATATAGATAGTCACTACAGTTAAGTAGTTGTAGAATTCACATACCAATGTGAAATCTAAGTACACTATCCTTCGATTCTACTTGTTTTCAAGTTTCTAATAGGTTATAACTTAGCTTCTAGTTACAAAGTCTAGTATGTGTCGTGCCTATATGTGCAACTAAATTTATTCAAATCCAGACCCGGCCAAAAGCATGGGCGAAGTGGGCCACAACCCAGGGCATCAAGATAATAGTTGCATCATATTTGCTGAGTTACGTATACATATAGTTCTTTTATTTGGGCCTAAATGTGAGCTGGTCCAACATTTTTAGCTGATATGGGGCAAGTCGCACGGCGGGAAGCGGACATGGCTAAAAAATTGAACGCGCAATATAACTGAACCAATCACAAATCAAGACAGAGTACGAGGAGTTGATGTCGTCGATTTCCAGGCAAAACCAAATCACGAATCAACAGTAAAAAAAATCAAATTTGATACGAACAGCAAAACGCAACGACGATTGTTGATTGACGATTGAATCGCCCATCTGCCCATAGTTATGTTCGTTGGAGAAAATAGAATACGGAAAACCTGAAAAATGCATACGGAAACAACAAAACACAACCACCCTTGTTTTTCTGGTAATTTCCGATTTCTGATTTTGTTTATTCAACTGGTCTTTTCAGTTTGCATGTCATTTCGGATTTCTATTTAGTGTTTGATTGTTTTCTAAATTCCTGATTGTTTTTAGTTGTGAATCATAGTCTGTAGATAGTGTTCTCTGATTTTCGATTATGAAATCCTCGATTCTATATATTGAGAATTGTAGATAGTGTTTCCAGTTTCCTAACTTTTGAGAATTTTACGTAGTGTTTCATGATTCTTTTGAATTGTATATATGTATATAGTGTTTTCTGATTTTGGTGATTTTTGGTTTCAGGTTTTTAGTTTTTTTCATCCTTCTTTGTTATGGGAGTTGGGACGATTAGAATTTAGTAACTTGAAAGCAGTAACGGGAGCTTAATTAAGGGTTTGACTTTTTTGCTTGAGTACTATTTGTTAAATTCGATTACAATTTACTATTTAGAAGCTGAATATGCTTCTCGATGACTCTCTCTCTCTCTCTCAAACACTCGTTTTGTCATTTTCCTGTAGGAACTGGAAATTGCCAGATTGGAATTTGGTACTGGGAGCACTGAACTAGAGAATGACTTTTCAGTTCTTCATCCTTTTCACTATCTTGTTCCTGTCTCTCAGCTTGGTTGCTCAGCCTCTCAAAGATTCTCATGCTCTTGCGGTTACTAAGGCCATACGGAATGGTCACGCGTTGTTTGGGATGCCACATAAATATTTCACCATTCCACACCCAACCCACCAGAGTATGGAAATGGTGTTCACCGGTGGGTTGGTGGTGAAGGGGGCAAAAAGAAAGAAAGAGAAAGAGGGAAATTGTGAGGGGCCAGATTCACCACCAATAAGATGCAGCGTCTTCCTCCGTCCTCCCACTCACGCCACACCCAACCCACCGACCCTGGGGGCGGTGTTCACGCGTCTCCTGGGGTGCCACCTAGGATTTTCACTCGTGAAATTGGCTCCACTCCGGATAGCCTAATTGCTAACTTGCTATTTGTTTAATAAAATCAGTTTGTTTTCATTTATTGCTCTAGTGATAATTACTGATTAGGGCCTGTGTAAATCATGTTAATTAGGCTTAGTGCCAATATTTAAGTATCCATTAAAATAACTGAATTTTGCTATATAAATTAGAAATAGGATTGCAGATTACTTTGCTTATATGTAATTGCTAATTGAAATAGGATTGCAGATTACTTTGCTTATATGTAATTGTTAATTGAAACCGTTGAATCTTCTTTATTCCAGTGTTGTTTGAAATTCAAAAGCACTTGGATTTGATTGCAAGGCTTCTGCGAGTTTTTTTGCTTATTTGGTGTAACCTGTTTTTTAATCCTTTCAAACTAGGATACCAATGAAACCAATCAATTTAAATAATTACTTGTTCCGATTTTTGTTTTATTTAATCAAACCAAGTTAACAAAGAAACCAATTAATGCAAATAATTAGCATTTTGCCAAGAAATCCTTCAAGTAAATAATGAGCATTTTAAAAAGGAAACCAATTTGTGCAAAAAAAACTTTTGGTTATTCTATGATAGGATTTATAGGATTATGGTGAACTTTTACTTTCAGCTTATTTGTAATTAAAGAATTTTGTTTTCAATGTTTGCATCATCTATCTAAAGGTTTTATTTTTCTCTGTCTAATTATTGTTTATTAAGATATTTATTTATTGATGAGATTAAACATGTTATATCCTTTGTTTTAGGTGAATTTTAAAAGTTTATTATGTATGGATACACTTTGTATAAAAACATGTTGCATTTTTGTTATATATATTTATAATCTAGAAAAATCCATTAAAATATGGGGTCATTATTAACATTTTTTGCCCTGGGCATAAAAAAGCTTTGGACCGGCCCTGTTCAAATCTAGAACTGTCTCAAATTTTGACGGTTGTCACAACGGGTCGCCTTGTCTGATGGCTTTGGTAATCGGGGATTATTTTGTAACCGACCCATTGATAAGAACCGAGGCTCTAGAGGAGGTGAGGCAACCCCTAATCCAATATATTAATTTCTCCCCAAAACCAATTTGAGACATAATCGAAAACAAGTAATTTCAATAGAGTCAAAAGTTTTATAGTATGATATTATACTGCTGATTATGTTCTTGTGCATGCTTTTTATATACTTAACAAACAAATATATTCTTTTCACATTATTTACATATTATTATTTATAATCTAACCAAATCTATTTTACAAGGCTTTGTTCTCTAATATATTATTTTAATATGTGTTTCATGTAACATGGCTCATGAACACTTACACTTTAGGGACATAACACAACGTTATTGATTTGGGGTTCTATTTAGTATTCATGTGTGGCCTTGGATTCAGCTGTTTATGATTTTCTGATCCACTTACATAATTGAGTTGCGGTTTCTTGAAACATTTTTAGAACTTTAAAATGTTTTTTTTTTTTTGAATTTTTCATTGTTGTCTATTAAAAATCATTTCTTTTATAAAGCATAATCTTGTTTTAAAACCGGATGTGTTTATTAGGGGTGGTAAATCTCGACCCAACCCAAAACCCCACACGAATTAAAAGGGTTTGGGTTGAGATTTCTGACCCGCTAACCTGTCCTTTCCATGGGTCAGGTTCGGATTATGTATTTGGGTTCACGGGTCAACCCGCCAAATATACATGATTTTTAAAAAATATTTAATATTTATAAATTAATTGGTATTTGCTTGGAGTGTGTCCTAGAAAGCTAGAATCGAGAATCCCGAATCAGTAACACCCTTCGTAGTTTGCACTTCACCCTTCCTTCATCTCGTCCTCATCGGCTCACCCCTTCGTCCTGTCGGGTACTCTACACCGACGCCAGAAAACATGAGCTCCACCGTCACCATCTGATGTTTTAGTAATTTGTCACGTTGTCACCAGCATCGTTCCATGTTTAGTGTATATGCTTAAATGCTATTTAGTAATTAATTTTAAATACATGTATAATCCATATATATTTAATATGAAAAGTTAACCCGAAACTAACCCGCTGACCCTCTAACCTGAAACTGGCCCACCGACCTGAAATTGACATGTGAACCCGCAAACTTGTATAATTAAACGTATTATGTGGATCGGGTTAGAGTTGATGTTTCCAACCCGCGAACCCGTGACCTGCCAACTTGACTACATATATAGGTCGGGTTGGGTTGATGTACCCTCGCCTGCCAACCCCACCCAATTGCCACCCTTACTGTTTCCGGCTTTAGGGGATCGTTAAAAAACTTTTAAAAAATTATAACGACTTTAATAAATCTTGAAAGTTACAAAGTGACATTTAATCAATGTTTTAAAAACCGGTTGAACTAGTCGATCGAACCGGTTGGACCGGGAACCGAGAGAATGAGCGGTTCAACTATCACCGGTTTTACGTCGATTTTTGAACCAAATTGAACCGGCCGGTTTTTAGAAAAATCTGATTGAACCGATCAAAATAAACCGATTGAACCAGTTAAACCAAATAAAAACACAAAGAAAATAACAATTTACATAATAAAATTTTGTGATTTTATCTAGTTTTCTCTAAATAAAAATATATGGTAAATGTCATAAAGTTTTTTTATGTACTGGCATTCATCTAAAACTACATTTTATTTTAGTATTATAGTTTATTTTCTTTTTGACGTATATGGATTGATGTAAAACACTAAAATTTATGATTATGTGTTATTTTAATGTATTTGGATTGATCTACAACTTATTTTTATATGTATTTTTAATATTTGGATTGATCTACAACTTATTTTTATATGTATTTTTAATATTTGAACTTGTAAACGTCAAATTCATGATTTATATATGTATTTATGAATAGGAAAATATGGGAAAAAATTGAAAATTATAGAAACTAGATGACCCGGCGGTCGAACCGTTTAAACCGATCACCATATCAGTTCTACTAAAAACCCGGGTTTTAAAACATTGTATTTAATAGATTTTTAATTTAGTGGGTGTTTCACATAACTTTTTAAAATAGTTTATTAGCTTTGAAAAGCACTTTTTAAAACAGCTTTTTGGATAGGAAAAAATAAAACTTTCAAAAAGCTGAAAAATCTTAGTTTTTTAGTTTTTTAACCATTTTACTCTTAAAAAATAGTTTTTTTATCCAAACACTTTTTAAAACCAACTTTTCCTATAAGCCATAAGTTAATAAGTACTTTTCTTAAGAAGCATTTTTGTGCTAAAAAAACTAACTCAAACATACCCTTAGCCTCCACTTGTATTCTTTGGAGTTCATTCACTTTTAGAAAAATTATTGCCTTTTTTTAACAACTAACAATAACTCTAATCATTCTCTATTTATCATCATTTTTGTGTTTTGGATGCCAAGTATCCTCCAACCAACCTTTAAATTTAAAATTATTTTTGTGTTGACTTCTTTTTAACACTAAATATCAAGGTAAAATATAAAGACCTCTAAGAAAACATCATTTTAAAGGTTGGCTGGAATTGAATAAAAAAGAAAGTTCACTATTTTTGTTACATTATTGGAGAAAATCTAATAAGTGGACTAAAATTGTTAATATTTTCTTTTATATAATTCTATTAACACAACCCTAAATTAGATTCAACTCTGTGACCGTCCGCTCGTCCGTTTTCTGTGCTCGACCTCTTCTGCTCTCCGGCGCCTCACGGCCCTCAGCTATTCTCCGGTGTGGCTCTACTGTTCTCTACTCCGCCTCCTCCATATACAACGCTAAATCGCTAGAATCGGCTGCTTCGTCCGTCAGGCGAGTTTTTTATTCTCTCGCCAGATATACGACCCACTCACTAAATACGCGAAGAGAATCAGGCGGAAACAACGTTTTCTTCCAGCCACTTTTCGTTTTGTACCACCATTAACGAGGTACGTAAAAACACTTCTTGTCCTTGCTCGAAATGAGTTAATATTATATTATATGCATGCTACCTGTTTGATGAAAGTCCCCAATGAACAATTTTTTTTATTTATGGAGCTGTTTCTAGACATGGTTTTGATATGGAAATTGAACTTGGGGTTTCATAACTCTAACTCAGGTAACATCAGTAAGCATTTCGGATTTCATGAGTCACATCTCCAATCTCGAAGTCTCGAATTCATTGTCACGGTTGCTCACATCGTGGCTGTTCTATACTTGCATCGCACAACACGAAATCAATATCGAATTGCCACCAAATCTTTATGTACCTCAAGTCATCCTATTCTTGAATCCACCAGTCTTAAACACCGGTTCAAAAACTGGCAAGAAGAAAGAAAGTATAAGCTAACAGCAAGCACTTTTGCACAAGCTATCGGTTTTTGGCCCAACAGAAGAGTCCAACTCTGGCTAGAAAAGATAGGTGCTGTTGAACCCTTCACAGGAAACCTCTCCACTTGTTGGAAAAACATCAAAGAAAAGGAAGCACTTGAAAGGTACAAAAATATAACCGGGAATACCAATTCCGTTTTCTTTCCTGATTTCCATGTTAGCCGGGATTTGAATTCCGATGGGGACCGGAATCGGAATTGGCTTGCAGCATCTCCTGACGGGGTAATCGACAAGATGGTTTATGGGTTGCCTTGCCGAGGGGTGTTAGAAATAAAATGCCCATTTTATAAAGGTAATATGAGAAAAGGTTTCCCATGGTCACAAGTTCCATACAATTATATTCCACAAGCTCAAGGATTGATGGAGATTTTGGACCGTGATTGGATGGATTTTTATGTGTGGACTCCAAAAGGGAGTAGTTTAATTAGGATAGATAGAGATTTAGAATATTGGAATGTGTTACAGATGGCATTATCGGATTTTTGGTGGGGTCATGTCGAGCCTGCTAGAGAGATTTATAGTAATTATGATTATGATGTGAAAGATCCTTTGATTGAGTTGAAAAGCTTATGCCCAGAGCCTAAGCATGAATTATATAGTTATATTGTTGAAGAAAGTAAACGTGTTGTTGGGAACTCTAGATTGTTGATGCGTGAAATTAATGGAATACGTATAGACTGATGCACTACTACTCTACATGTACCATTTGTAGCAAGTTTATTGAATAATTTATTCTTTTTTTCTTATTTGTTATTATCTATTCCATACATTTGGTTGGTGTTCATCTGAAACTGGATAGAGGCAACTTAACTCACCAGTCACCAAGTTAGCCAGCAGCTCAAGTTGCATGAGGCCAAGCTGCCTAAAATTGTAATTTTCATTGATTAAATTCTGTATAATCCATACATATAGGGTGGAAATATTAATCATGGAAAGTGAACTCACATGATCCATCAAATATCTAGTAGCAACTATTTAGCTGTGAAATTCTTGACAGCCTTATGGAGGAAAAACAAAAACAGAATCTTATGTCCAGTTCATCTCCACATGTAACATGGTCGCCCGATTAGCTAGGGTTAGAAGCATTTTCATACATCATTTACCACATTCCATGTCATGTCATTCAATTTTCACTTTGCGAGTTTTTGTGCATATCTGGTGGAATGGGCTTACTTGTGTACTATTTAAGTTGGCCACTTCAATTAGTCTATGATCTTGAGTTGTTACCATTTCTAGAAATCTTAAATAATTTTAAGAACTGAATCAAGTAAATTAACGAATGATGAAGTGATTTTTAGGAACTTGCAGTGTGTCCAACTAACTTGGGAGTCTCATTGTCTTCTTCAATGTAATTTGTAGTCAAGTTTGAGAGCTTGCTGAAACTTTGTTAACAAATTAAACTTAATCAAGGACTGTATTTCAAGTTTTACCATGTGAATGGAATCAATCGTGTAATTTCAATGGATTTCAATCAAATTCAAGCAAATCAGAAAGCGAATATTATTTAAAACCTAAGTCTACGATGGATACTCAATTTTCATTCCATGTGATAGCAACAATATGAAAGATGCAACAAAACCTCACATATCTTGATCCCTGAAGAACAACTAATGGGCTCTTTTAATAGAATGATAGAACGATAGATGACATTAAAATGAATTGTTATCTACAAATACAACGAATGGTATAACTAATGAATACGTATGTAAAAAAATCAGACCTCACAAATGCAACCAGAAAAGCCGTAAAGAGAAATTAAAAAGAAAACAACAATGTCGATCATCAGAACTCAGAGAAGGCCGAACAAGACGAAGAATCCGAGTAAAATAAGCCAAACGATATGAACCAAGAGAAGCGCCTGACCTGACACCGGCCCACTGCCTTCATTTTCATAGTCACAAAAACCTAGCTTCGCCACCTGTACACCGGCACAAATTGCCTCGGGACATCCGCACCAGTACGTAACGTTATTGACGCCGCAAACCGGAGCGGGTCTAAAGCACTTGACAGGACATGATTCGGAGTTTACGGAACGAGGGCAGAGAGAGGTGGATCCGGCGTCATCTGACGGCAATAGGAGGAAATCCGATTTGGATTGGACACAGATAGGTGAGGCGGTTAAGGCGATTGCGGTGGTGATGATGATGAGGAGGATCGGCGATGATGATTTTATCGACATGGTGGCGATCGGCGTGCTTCCAACACAGAAGCTCGCCTCGCCTTCGTTAAGAATTGATAACAAAAACTGGACTAAATTTAGAGAATATGGAAGCTTAGAGGTAAAGAATTTTAGGGTTTGGGTGAGGAATTCGATTTGGGAGAAAAGGTGTAACCAAACTTCAGACTTGTTCAACGGATATTAAACCTTTGCCTATTCTTTTCTTCTCTTTTCCATAACCTTTTACTAAAAAATATTAAAAAGAAAAAATAAAAAATAAGTTTTCAGTCTTTTACTAAGAAGGTTGTTCAACAATTTTTTCCAACTCCCATTAAAAATGATAACCCAACCGGTGAACATATTGATGCAAACCAAGTTGTTAAAATAGCCTATTAAACTTGAAATCGAACGTCATAAGTTGTAAGAAGTCTTCTAGAGCATCACAATTTTATCAATTCATCTCGAGTTATACATATTACACCCATAATAATCGTTTTACGATCTTATGTCTTACTTGCACATGATCAAAATGATCTTATACACAAGTGTTGCAGGGTTGGTGGAAGTTTCATGGATGAGTTATGTAGGGTCAGCCGGTTAGTCGAGGAATATCTAGCATTTCTCTAGGAAGTGAGAATAGAGTGTATACATATTTTAGTGTGTGTTGTTAGGGTTGTTGTGATGATCTTCTGAGACAAATACGGGTAGGTGTGGAAGGTAGTATGAGTCCGTACTACTGGAAGCACACGACCCGTACGTGTAACAGGGAAGTCACAACCCCTAGGGTCTTGATGTGGATTGGTTCCTATGGTGTGATATGCGTATCATCTTATATCTCTCTGGTTTATTTTCAGTATGGTGTTCATGAGGGGATCCGGATCAAGAGCGAGTGGCCAGGATAGACCAGGGTTGACCGAGGATCAGGTCAAGGAGATGATTCATGTTGAGGTTGTTTCTATTGTCTGGGGGAAAATACCGGAGTTGTTTGGGTCTATCAAGACTGCTATTATGAAGTTCTTTGATGAACAGTACGCTGCACTTTCTGAGGCTGCTGCTGCTGCAGCCACCGCGGTCGTCGCTACTACAGGGATTGGGGGGGGAGCCTTCCAATACTGGGACTCCGACAATACGAAGCCCCCGGTGTTTGATGGAGTCTAGGATCCGATCATTTCCATGAGGTGGTTGTCCGATGTGGAGGGATGTTTCTTTACGTGTTCCTGCCCAGCTGACCAGAAGGTCAGGTGCACTCTGAACCTTCTTCGGTCTGGAGCGAATGATTGGTGGAGGTTGTTCATATACTCCAGAGTAGAGAGTTGTTGTATCTTGCGAGCAGTTCCCGGAGATGTTCCATTCGAGATACGTCCCTTTAGAAGAGAGAGAGAGAGAGAGAGATTAGCCCAGGAGTATCTGGACCTAAGGCAGGGGACGGAGTCGGTGACTAAGATCACCAAGATCTTCATTGAGAGAGTGTTGTTCCACCCTGAGTTTGCTGCTTTTGAGCAAGCTTAGATGACCCGATACTTGAGCATGCTCAAGACAGATATCCGCTAGTTTGTGTCCACTTAGCGATATGGTTCACTCATCGAGTTACAGGAGGCCGCAAGGCGGCATGAGATTAAGATGGAACTCCAAATAAGGGAGCTGAGGCAGGCCCCTGTGTAGTCGCAGCCTGCGGCAAAACGGTTCAAGGTTGCTGATGTGAGATATGGGAGTCAGAGGGGCCGCACTTGTGGCAAGTGCGGCAGGGTTCATGAGGGTCCTTGTCGGTCTACTTTTGGATGCCATAAATGTGGCAAGGAGGGGCACTTTGCGAGGGATTGTCGCCATCCGGCCCCAGTACCGAGCACCAGGATTTGCTACCATTGTGATCAGGTTGGCCATGTGAAGGTCAACTGTCCATTGCTCGCCGCCAAGCTAGTGCAGGCGCCAGCGCCAACCACTTTGAGGATCACTGATGGGCGCCAGGGGAGGGCGGAGCCCCCAAGGGCTCGGGCTGTGCTTTTCAGCTCACTGTCGAGGAGGCCAGGGTAGCGCCAGATGTCGTGATTGGTATGTTTCTATTTATTGTTCTTTCAATTATTTTATGGTAAGCTTATGTTTATGTTTCTAATAGGTACATTCTTAGTGAAATCTTTGCCTGCTCTTGTGTTATTTGACTCGGGCGCGAGTCGGTCCTTTGTGTCTCGATCTTTTAGTAGGGATTTTGGTACGACCCTTAGCGAGTTGGAGTGTCCGTTGCGGGTTTCTATCGCCAACGGACATGGGGTTTCTACATCCAGAGTGTACCATGGTTGTGTATTGGAGATCTTCGGGGTGACTTATCCGATTGATTTGATCCCCGTCCCCATGGGGGATGTATGCGTGATAGTAGGAATAGATTGGCTGAGCAGGTTTGGTGCTATGATCGATTGTGAGGGTCAGCGAGTGATAGTTCGAACCCCGTGTAACGCACGGAACCTAGAAGATCAATTGTGGTATAAATCTTTTTTTTTAAAAAGACCAACTCGTCGAGTTGATGGTGGGCAACTCGACGTGTTGGAGGCTTTTGGACAAAGCGTTTTTAAGGACCAACACGTCGAGTTGGTGAAGGGAACTCGAAGAGTTGGACGATGTTTGAGAAAACCCTAATTTCTAGGGTTCAAGCCATATAAATATGTCATTATGTCCCATACCCTAGCCTCCTTATCAGCCTCCTTAGCTCAGAATCCCTAAAACCTAAACCTTATCATCTTGGTGTGTGTTCTTGACCTTGTGAAGATCATTTTTTGGAGGATTGGATCATTGGAAAGAAAAAGAGGAAGTTAGTGAAGGAGAGTTAGTGAAGCTTGAGCTTGAAGATCTAAAGCATCATCATCATTTAGCAATCATTTGAGGTATAAAGTCTTGAACTTGGTGATTATTAGCTTAGATCTCTCTTGGTTTAGATTCATGGACCTTTTTGGTCCCATTGGCAAAGTATGATGAATTCTCATGGTTGTGAAGCTCGGAATTGCCATTCTCGGCGTTATTTGGTCCCTTGAGTCATAAAGTGGTCATGCTTTGGATTGAAGTTCTTCCATGTTTGAGAAAGGGCCATTTCCATGGAAGTAGGTTGTTATATCCTGAGTTTAGATCCATTTAGGGCTTGCAAAGCCATCAAGATGTCGACTTTATGGATTTGTATGTTGGAAACACTTCAGATCTATGTTCATGAGCATTATCTTGATGATATGATGATTTTTGGATTAAGTCATAAGCCCTTTTGAATTAGGGTTTGAGCTTAATGCCTTTAGGATGGTTCTTAATGGGTAACGTTGGAAACTTTACCCTTCTAGGCGTATTTTCAGCCTAGTTCTAGAAGATAGAGCTTTGGTTTGAAGATTAGTGGCTTAATGCATTAAAAGGGCTGGCAGACTGATAAACTCGACGAGTTCATAAGGGAACTCGGCGAGTTGGTTTGGGATTGTCCCGATTCTGTTGAAAAAAGAGTAAATCGACGAGTTAAAGGGGAACTCCACGAGTTGATTCGAAATATCACGATTTTGTGATTCATGAAAACTCGGCGAGTTGAAGGATAACTCGACAAGTTGGGTCAACTCTGAGCGTTGACTTTGACTTTTGACTTATGCTTTTGACCAAGTTTGTCCCGGGGGGGGGGGTGTTTGAGGTAACTTGAATTGTATTCACGGGAAATATGGGCTTAGGATAAGACCCACATGGGATCGGGCCCAATTTGGAAAATTGGGTCATTAGTGGGCTTTCATGGGTCTTACAGTTTTGGGCCTTGTTGGTTTTGGGCTTGGGCCTTGGTTGTGAGTCTTGATGGGCCAGGGGTAAAATGGTCATTTTACCTCAAGTTTGGATTATGGATCATGGTTTGGATTTCAGTTGCTAATTGGATGTTGTTTGGGTATTGATAGTTTGGAAGTCGTCAGGTCAACAGCTAAGGTTTCGTGCAGTGGGCTTCAACATTCGAGGTGAGTCTCCTCACTATTCTATGGGTCGAAGGCACCAATGTCGGCCCATTTGCTTTGTGTATTGTAGGAAGACCAAGGGATGGCCCTTGGCAATCTGTATGCAAGACCAGAGTCTGAACTCTTGTAGTTAATTGGTTAGTAATGGTAAAATAATATGCTAGTTGTCTTTGTGATGCTTGCATGGAAGACCAGGAGGTGGCTCCTAGCACTTGTCTGTAAGACCTAGGGTTGTGGCCCCCGGATTGGCGAGGAAGACCACGAGGCGGCTCGTGGCATAATGGCAAGACTATGTGCGGCACATAACACCTTTATTGATTATGATATATGAATGATATGTATGGATCGCAGTTATGTATGACATGTATGGATCATTGATATGTATGGTATGTGGTATTTGGGGAACTCACTAAGCTTTGTGCTTACGGTTTTCAGTTTTTGTTTCAGGTACCCAGTTTTCAAATGAAAGAGCTCGGGACGATCGCAGTGCATACACCCGTGTTTTCCGCATCATGTAATTTTTGGGATCGGACTCTGATAATTGTTTTATTTGAAATGATTTCTAATGTTTTGAACAAAGTTACATTAGTGTTTTAATTGTAACAAAAATGAAAATTTTTACTTTGGATTTTTGGGTCGTTACACCCCGAGTGGGGGAGAACTGTTCATCTACGGAGAGGTTACCAGGGTTGGATTAGGGTTTTGTTCGGCAGCCATGGCTCAACAATATATTATACATGGGTGTATGGGTATCTTGCCTATGTGTTTGCTACTCGGGTAGGGGAGTAGAGTTCAGTTTCAGATGTGTCAATTGTGAGGGAGTTTGCTTATGTGTTTCCAGAGGAGTTGCCCAGTGTGCCTCCCGAGAGGCAGGTTGAGTTCAGGATTGACCTAGTGTCAGGTGCGGCTCCGATTTCCAAGGCGCAGTACCGCTTGGCACCACCCGAGATGCAGGAGTTGTCCTCTCAGCTTCAGGAGCTGTTGGGCAAGCAATTCATCAGACCAAATAGTTCCTCGTGGGGAGCACCGATACTGTACATCAACAAAAATTGTTGGTGAGTTCTATAGGTGTGACACAACGTACTTTTATAACCAAAAAATATTTTATAAAATTTATCTATTGGCCTAGCTTTTATAAATACGTAATTTTCTATCAACAGTATAAAAATAAATGAGTTGTAAAAAGCGTATTTGGACTCATTTATAAATATCGTTTGTTCAAATCCGAAAGTACAAAATTTGGTGAATATATAAATAAATCAAACTTATATCAAAATTTTACAGTTCTCATGACCAAAATGCATTTTTATATAAAGATTTTGAATACTAAATTATATAAAAATAAGGCATGTTACCCTTTCAAAAACATAAGATAATCAACTTTACTCTTGAAGTTTCGTTCAAGAATGATATAGTTTATATGTAAAACTCCTATATTTTGAGTATATAAAACGCGTAAGGTTGTGTCATAGTAGCTATTAAGTATTATCTTACTTAATTGATGAACCAAAGCTTAAACAGTGGGGCAAACTCCTCCCACATAAACATTGTGTTTTCGTATAAAAACAAAGGGTTTATTTAAATAACTTATTTAATGTACGTTAATAAACCGTGTCCAGTCATGTCATGATATTAATTAAGTGTTATATGACTTACTTAATTTATGGTATTGACACTTATCTTTTTGAGTCACAAGCTATCCCACTAGATACAGTCTCTTTCAACAAGTATAAGTGGACAAAATCTACGTATATATCCTATTTCAATCCTATACGGTAACATAAATATAGTTGGGGTCTAAAATGAGCTCATAACTGAACTGTGACGAACACCTCTGCACCAGCACTTAGAATTTGAGTGTTGAAAGTCCACACCCACGTTATTTTACTGTCGTGGACGTTATAGTTTAGAAAGCCAACACTCGTTTCGACTCGTCAGACGATGGTTGTAGCTAGCAACCGATGGCGGGATGTCAACCCATATAAGTCTATAATATTGAACTTATACCTGGCATTCCTCGTTCCATAATGATTAACAGTTACGACACAGAGGAATTTATGCTAAGATGTACGGTCTTAGTGTTGTTACAAGGTAGCCCATATATCTTAGGAAATGATCCTAACTCATATGACTTTAGAAATGAACGTAGCTTCTAAAGAGAGACCCGAGTGTTGGATCATAACAATATGTCTAGGCATCCTAATCCTAAACTTTCTAATATAAGACTCTTAAATACTTATAATTCTTTGATGTTTAAGAATGATTTCGATTAAAGTTTTTTAGTATTTGAGATTTGTAAGACTTAATATATTTCCAAATTTTATTGTCTGTCATGACGAAATTCGGGCAGCCGAACGACTGTTTTTATAATATTTTCCAGGTTTCAACCAATATGAAAACCAACAATTCCTATAGTATTCGATAAACTACATAATTGATAATATGTATAATTTATTAGTTAATTATTTTTAAAATCCGAGAATCAATTATGTTATCATATATGACGAATTTCATATTATATTAAAATGATTTATATTTTTATAAGTATTATAAAAATATAATAAAATCGTTTTTATGTTTATTTTTGCATAACTTCATAGAATATGTATAGTTATTAGTTGATTTTTGTTATTATTCAACTAATTATCAAACAATTGTTCCAACTCAGTTTTTCAACAAATTTTGGTAATGAACTTTTATATTATACATTTTTAGTTTTAAAAACATCTAAGTTATATATAATGTCATTTTATACATGATTGACATATTTCATACTGATATTTAACAATAATCTTAATTCTCATAAGTCACAGAAGGAACTTTCATTCTTATAGCAATCTACTTTAACTGATATGATTTATTAATGATTTATAACATTTTAGATTGCTATTTCATAAACATTTGACCAATAATAAGTATGATGCATGTTAACGTATAAAAACTTGAAAATCATCAAAACTTCGATAGGCACGCATGTATTCTCCCCCAAATGTGAAAAATATAAAAGAGGGGTCGTAGAAACTCACATTGATGTGTGATCTCTATCTATGCTCGTTTTGGTGAAGCTTGATGTGAGAAACCGTAATTTGCACCTTCTTAAGTTAAAACAAATCCCCGAGACTGTTTTGTAATATTTTAAAATCAAAGGGGTTGTTTTGTAACAAAATAAAATAATGGGTTTGTCGTGTTTAATTTATAGAAACCATAGGGACTGTTTTAGATCAAAAATTTTAGATGAGCGAGTTAATTTGATCTTGAACACATGTAACACTCCAAATCAGGTAAACTGTTCTAACCCTTGAAATGATTTATTTTGGCAAAAATGGTCCCTTTTGTACGCTGGGTGTACCTAAGTGTACGCTTAGCGTACTATGGAAGAAGGATCGGGAAGGAATATCGAGTACGCAGGGTGTACATGCAGGTATGCGGGGCGTACGCGACAGAGGGCCAAAACCCTAAAACCTGGACTTGATACCTATTTATTCATCCTTAAGTCACTTGGACTGAACCCTAATCAACCCCTAGAGTCTCATTTCGTCCCTTTACCTCAGTTTTCGTTTGAGAGTGTGATTTTGGAGCATAGAAGGGTGTTGGTGGCCATTTTGGAGCTTATCCAAGAAGAAGAAGTTAGTGAGCAAGCTTGGTGTGGCATTGGGCTTCAAGAATCTGCATCTAGTTCACCTTGAGGAGCTTCTGGAGGTATAAAGTCTTAATCTTGCCATCTTATTCATTATATTGAGTTAGGGTTTTCCATATTGTCCCTTTTGTTGGTTCTTGGACATTCTCTTGAGAGTTGAGCAACTCTAGAGACTGAAATGGTTAGATATGAGCTTTGTGAGCATGCTAGATGCATAAAGGTGTTAGCTTGAAGGTTATCTAGACTCCATGCATGAGTTTGAAGCTTTATATGTAGTCGTAATGTGAAGAATAAAGTTTTGAAGTCCCATATAGCATGCAAGGGCATAAAGTTGCCAACTTTATGCCCTAAGACGTCTTAATGAGTTCAGATCTGATATTGGACGTTAGAACATCAAGTATTAAGCACTTAATGGAAGTGGTGCTTAATATGCTTGTACGTTGGGCGTAATATAGCGTACACAGCGCGTACGGCTTGAAGAGCTAGTACACTAAGCGTACTGAAATGGTACGTTTGGTGTATGCACCCCAGTTGGTTTTGGGCTTCGTGTGGGCTTGTAGACTCTTTGGGCCTTAGTCAGTTTTGGGCCTAGTCATATTTTGGGTTAATGGTCCGATGAATATGTTTTGGGCCATGGTTGTTTTGGTTGGGCCTTATTGGATTATGTGGCCTATTAATAGTTTTGGACATGGACTTTGGGCCCATTAGCAAGGGAAGACTCTTGGGCCATTATGAAAGGACTTGGGCTTGGGTACTTGGGTTCTTTAATTAGATTATATTCAATCCTAATTTTTGGGTTAATGGTATTATTGCTCATCGCGGGTGGTTTCGGACTGTTAGGCGAGCAACTTTTGTGTTTAGCAGAATAAGGTGAGTCTCCTCACCATACCAATGGGTCGAAGGCACCAAGGCCAACCCATTATTTGCTATGTGATATGCTAGTTGATTATGTGGTATGTGATATGCTAGTTGTATTTTGCTACTTGCATGTAAGACCTCGGGGGGTTCCCGAGGCAATTGGATATAAGAACATGTGGGGTTTCCATGGCATTCCAGTGGGATAAGACCATGTGGGGGTTCCCATGGCACCCGGTGTAAGACCTTGGAGGGTTTCCATGGCATCCTTAGTTAAGACCATGTGGGAGTTCCCATGGCATTGGGCTAAGACCATGTGGGGGTTCCCATGGCACCCGGTGTAAGACCCTGTAGGGTTTCCAGGGCATCCTTATATGTTTATATGCATGGCTTATGTGATTGATATGGTTTATGTGATTATGTGGGGTATGCTCTGGGGAACTCACTAAGTATTAGCTTACAGTTTGTTGGTTGTTTCAGGTACTTTAGGATCTAAGGGCAAGAGCCCGGCGTGATGGCGCGGCATGCACTCTTTAGCGTTTTTATTTGGGACACTCTGATATTATGAACAAATTGTCTTATGTTATGGATTTTGAAAACAAATGTGATTGGAATTTTATATTTTATGGAAATGATTTTGTTACTTAAAAATTAAAAAAATTATTGGAAATTTGGGATGTTACAAGTTGGTATCAGAGCCTTGGTTTGAGGGATTCGGGCATACTCCCGAGTGTGTCAGAACTCAAACTGAGGAAATGGTAAAATTATTTTTCAAAATCAAAGTTAAAAACTTCTTAAAACTGATTTCTTTTAAGAAAAAGGGAGAGTGCAATGCGCGTAATCGAACGAGCTCAAGTAAGTGTTTTCCCCAATATGTTAGCCATGCTATATTGATATTTGGAATGTGATAGTTGGATGGATCTTGCTATGTGTATGCTTTCAAAATTCTATACGGTTAGGATCTTATACCCTTAGAATAATTGATTTGGCCTTATTTCCTGTTCCTTGTATGGTTGTGGTCCTAAGGTAGAGTATGTTATTCGACAGTCTATTTGATCATGTTATGTGTATAATTTGCATGCATAAGGCAAGCTGTTATGATTGATTTGAGTTCTGGTTTGATGGGGATGGAGCAAATCTTTGGATAACCTAGGATTTGAATTATGCGGTAGTTTGTGAGATATGTTTTGTTTTGGGACAAATTAGAGTTATCAGGTAGAGCCTTGGGGAAGGTACAGGTAGGTGTGGAAGGTAGTATTGGGCTCGTACTACTGGAAGCACAGGACCTGTACCCGAACCAATGTTAGATCTAGAAGCTCTAAGGAGACTGGTGTGAAAGGATCCCCTTTTTGAATATTTTGATCATTTTGTCTTATGGTATTTCAGTGCAGTATGGTGGTGACACGTCATGGATCAGGGGGATCAGGATCAGGATTTGGGTCGGGCTACGGTACCGAGCCTATTGACGAGAGGTTGCGCGAGCTTATCTCAATAGTGGTTACGAGGGGCATCCTTGACGCTACCCCAATGATTTTCGGGACCGTAAAGGATAGGATGATGGAGATCATGGAGGATTGGCTCAGGTCTTTCCGAGCCAGATGGCTGTGGGCTAGGTTGGGTCCCGAACTCCCTCATTCTGGGAGTTCAAGGGGTGCGGGGTGCCTAAGTTCTTTGGTGTCAGGGACTGGTGGGAGGAGGTAACCCACCAGGTGGGATCAGCTGGAGTGGCTGAGATGTCATGGGAGGAGTTTTTCAGGCGTTTCGACTTGGAGTTTGCACCATTCATTGAGGTGCAACGTTTAGTGAGGGAGTTTCAGGAGTTACAGACCACCGAGACTGTGGCGGAGATCACCGCCAAGTTTCAGGAACGAGCACTATTGATCCCGCAGTATGCTGCAGATGAGGATATGAGGAGGATGAGGTATCATTCCATGCTAAGGGATGATATCCGTGAGTTCGTAAGCTTTTCAGGGTGCAAAACCCTGAATGAGATGGTGGAGAAGGCCCGGGAGCGGGAGATGGAGTTGGAGTTCCGCGCCAAACGGAAGCCAGTGCAGGCTCAGACAGCTGTAGGTCAGGCTAAAAAGCCTAAGACCTCGGATTCTTCTAGTAGGGTCCAGTAGGGCCATGGCCGGTGTGCCAAATGTAGGAGGCCGCACAGTGGAGTTTGTTGGGTGACGGGCCCGTTATGTTATACCTGTGGTCAGCCAGGCCATGTGAACAGGGACTACCCCAAGAAGGGCTTGATTTGTTTCCACTGCAACTAGACCGACCATAAAAGGGCCAATTGTCTGAAGTTGCATGGAGGAGGAGGAGCAATGGCGGTGCCTGCGCCCGCCACAATGAGGATCACTGATGGCCGCCCTGCCAAGGCGGAAGCTCCTACGGTGAAGAGCCGCACATATGAGCTGACTACCGAGGAGGCTCGGGCAGCACCAAACGTCGTGGCTGGTACATAATCTATTTTTTTATGTTGATATTATTTTTTATGCTTATATGTATATATACGTGCACTTGTATAGGGACCTTTCTGGTCAATGGCATGTCAGCTCATGTTCTTTTCGATTCGGGAGTGTTGTGACATGTTTAAGGGGGTTTGGATGTCTGATGGTGGATTTGCCTTGAAAGCTTTCCTGAGAACACAACGCAGAGAAGAATCGTTAAAGGACGTCCGGGTGTTCTCCTGGGACGTCGCTCCGACGATCAAGTTAGATTTCTGAGATAGGTTATTTTAGGGTAATATTTTTTTGAGATATAAGATGGGATCCCTTCCTTGAGACGGAAGAGATCCTTTTATACCTGCCTCTAACGGTTCGTGGGGACCTCCTCCGATTAGCATGAGACGTGGCATCCTATTACTGGGAGTTTTGCCCATGCTAACTAACTGCCAGGTGACGTTAGTTCTGGGCGTTACTTGAGCTATTCGTCGCCTTCTAATTGGTTGTGGGCGAACGAGGTGATCACGTGGAATGTGCTTTCCTTGTGATGGGAAATGAGCTATCAGCCCGACGCTGGATCGCGTGGACCAAGATCAGGTCTCAGCCTAGGTACTGGCATGTTAACGCTCCGTCTAGGCCTTCCGTTAAGTTTAACGTGACCGTACAAGGTAACGTTAACAAGTCCCTTAGACCAGTAGGCGTTAGCGTTTGTGACGGAGCGGCGTCGTTCTGGTCTATTCCAAGGCACGTGGCGAACTGCTATTGATGGCGTATGCGGTTGTCAGGACGAAATCGCCGCCCTTCGGCAGTTTCATCATGGAAACGATTCACTTCCCTTTTTTTGGGTATTTAAACCTCTGCCTATCCTGGCACATCCTCTTCACCTGCTTCCTTTCCTTTTTTGAGTTCTTATTCGGAAGAAACCTTTTCTTCTTTTCCTTCGAACTTTTTCATGGCTTCCTCTCGTTCTCTGGGGAGAAATCTAACTGCTGAAGAGTGTGGATCTTTTCAATTCCTACTCGGGTTTGTTCCTAAACACGGTGCACAAATTCCTCTTCCTGATGCGTCCCTTGTTGGAAAAGGTGTCTAAGCCCATAACTATAATTGGTATGTACTTGACCCGATAATAGCATGGTCCATTTGGGTTGCATTCATCAAAGCAATATGTTAGGAAGGATATTTGAGTAAGAGGTTAATTATGATTTATAAATATGTTATAAGTATAATATATTAACTGAGGAACCATATTATTTAATTAGTATTGATCAAGAATTAATTTAGTGATCAAAAGAGACTAATTAAATTGATACATATGGATTGGTCTAATGATCCATGATTGATTTGTGATGGGCTTATGGGTTAGTCCATGAAGTGGTTATCCAAATCAAATGGGTGGATCATAAGCTTATGGGTATGGATTAGGGTTGCACATGACCCTTGATATTCTACATATATATATATATATATATATATATATATATATATATATATATATATATGTGTGTGTGTGTGTGTGTGTGTGTGTGTGTGATTTGTGATTTTAGATTCTCCATAACCTTTCCATATTCATCCTAATTGTTCTTGGTGTTTTGTGATTTTATTTGAGGCATCGCACTTGGGATGCTAAGCTTTCTTTAGGCCAAGTTATCCAAGCTACTACACAAGGTAATATTCTAACTAGTTTTTATGATTCAAATATCAGCTTGCATGCTAGTTTAGGCTTCATGCTTTGGAAAATGTTTATTGCATGTATAATTAGAAAAAACTTAGATCCAAAGCATTAGGGTTGTATGTGCACCATAGGAATGTTAGAGTATATAAAACCCAACAGTGGTATCAGAGCCTAAGATGTATTCTATTGTATTGAAGCCACTGTGTACTTTTCAAAGCTGAAAAAACTACAAAACTGGATTCTGTGAGGGCCTACTCGACGAGTCCATATATGAACTCGACGAGTAGGTGCCTTATGACGATGAACTCGTCGAGTTCATAAGTGCATTCGACGAGTTGGTCTGTCTGTGGGCAGAATCTTCGAGTTTGGCATGTTTTGGATTAGGAACATTACCACAAACTGTTTTGGTTTATAAAATTTGATTTTAATGATGTGGTAATGTTAATCCCCATCCGGTAACATGATGTTTGTCAAATTCTAAGATAACTACTTGTTTTTGTGAAATACTAGTTATTTAAAATTTGAAACTATCTTGAATATGAATCAAATTAGGTCAAATTGGTAAATGATCATCATATCATAATTGGACTAGTTAATTTGATCCATATGTGTTCTTGAATTGTTCCATAACTTGTCCTCAAGTTATGGAATATGAAAATTCATTATTTATGAAACCATTAACTAATGTAAGTTATAGAATTCTAAGAGTCTTGGAAGGTTTCATAACTTGTACACAAGTTTGGAATTGGAAAGGTCTCAATCATGGAACATAAAAGTTCATAAGTTATGAATTTCAAAAGTCTTGACAAGTTACAAAACTTGCCCTCAAGTTTTGGAACTTGAAAAGTTACATTAATGAAACTTTAATTCCAAACCCTAGAGTTTTAAAAGTTTAAAATTCAACCATTATACTATTATAATATTAAAGTTTAATATATATATATATATATATATATATATATATATATATATATATATGTATAAGACAAGTCAGTCTTACCTTTAGTAGGCCTCATTCACGAAGCCGATACACTAATTTGGGACTGACAATGTGTGGCAAAGGGTAGCTTGGTGTTAATCATGGATCAATGGAGCGTGTGTGGTTAACCGGCACATTGATTAGGTGATATGTAACATCGTGAGTACCAAGCTAATTTGCATGGTTATTCACACCTTCTTTGTGATTCTCGGTATCCCAGTCACAAACTTGAGAGGGCATAATCGAGATTAAACATGCCATTGAAAAGTTCAATGAATCTCAAAAGATCTAGGAATTTCAATTCATTTAAAACCTAAAATTCATTTTCGTTTTTTTCATGGTGGAAATTGGTAAATCGTCATTTACCTACCTTCAAATAATTTGCAATTGGATTACGGCATCCCTCTTCCAAATTGTAAATTATTTTGTTGGGTCCTAGCCTTAATATTTCATTTGGGTGGTATATTAAGGACTTAAATCAACTAACTTGAATTTCTCCCTCGTAGATGTCTAGTTGTGACAACTATGGTCTTCCCGAATCTTTTGGAAAAAGCTTTCCTCATGAAGATGATGTTCCCAAAAATCATACTTCATTTCCTCCACCTCCTCCAATAATTCTCCCTAACCCACAAGTTCAAAGACTTGAAAAGTTCAAGGTCACTCAAGCCATATTGGCTAGCAAACACCAAGATGGAAGGTCTGTGTATACACATATCTTAGATATGAAGTCACACACTGACAGGATGGGAATGTTAGGAGTCGTTGTCTCGAGGAAGTTGGTTGTTGACTTGGTTATTCAATCACTTACTAAGTCATATAGTGAGTTCGTTAAAGATTACTATATGACAGACCACGACGTGACCCTTATCGACCTTACCTATTTGCTAATTGCTGCTGAATCAGCAATGATTTGGTGCACCGGTAAAGCAAATTTGATTGGAAGATCTACTTCCCAAACTTCCATGGACACTGACAATGGAAACATTGGAAGTCTAGAAAATATTTCTCTTCCTGAGGGAAAGGCTAAGTCTGAAATTGTCCCATGTACCATTTCAAAAGAGTCTGTTTACTTCTATTTCCAAGAGAAGGGGCATTGGTTGCGAAGCTGCCGTATCTACCTGAAGGACCACAAGGATGGTAAAGTCAAAATGTTTGACTCTGCTTTAGGTAAGTCCATTATCTAACTCTATTAAGTTCTTATTTGGAGATTCTTAATACATGACGTGATAAGATTACATTTTGATGCTTTGTAGGATCGAAGAAGAGAAAGGAAGCTTAAAGAAAGAGCAGAGTGAGTCCGATCGCGAAGAAATGGATTTTGATCGCATGATTCGATGATCAGAATTTTGAGCTGCTACTTAGGAGTTATGATAGATTGTTTAGAAATGTGTGGTAACATAGTTTTCATTTGTAATTGCATTGTAAGGAAAAGTTTTTCCACAAATTTTATAAATAAAGAAATTTTTTGATTTTATCTTATTTTAAGTTTCCTTACAATGGCATTTGTGACAATTGTTGTTTATATGTTTCCATTGACAGCAATATTGGAAAGTAGATTTGATTCTTTCGTTTGTGGTAGTGTCAAGATTTACCAAATAAGGAAAGATTCTCATCACCCAAGTTTCAGTTGGATAGAAACTTGGAATCATGCAACTTGCATTGTGTGATGAATGAGAACTTTCATCTTTGGGAAATTAAGACTAGTTCCTTATTCACATGTATATGTGAGTCAAGTGAAGGACTAAGGAATCTAGTACACATCATTGTGCACTGGTCAGGTCCACCACAAAGAACAATAAGACTATTTGTTATGATTACTAAAAGTTTGGTAAATATGGTTATGCTTACAATATTAAGTGTACTTATGAATCATTGAAAAAGTTTCAATGTATAGCAGAACGAATAAGAAGAATCAATTAGGCAGAAAGATAAAAAGTTTCTCCAATCTGAAAAGAAGGGAGAGTACTTGAGTATCGTGTTTTATGATCATCTTAGTGATTATGGAACCATATCACAATTGATCCTCTTAGTGCACTTGTATGGCTAAGAAGAGGAATCGGGAATTGTTGAAATGGTTAAATCAAAAGGTAAATCATACTTCGGTCCAAAATCGAGTCTTAGAGTCGTACTCCAAGACTGTAACTTGAGTGACATATCTTAAATAGGTTTATAACACTCATCAAATGTAGAGTACAATGTTACTTACTCTTGTACATTTGAAATTGGTAAGTTGTGATGTTTTGGATAAAACAAAGACCAACTAAGACCAATTGTCAGAAGTGTTTGTCATGATAAGAATCCGCACTAACTCTTGAATATTTGTTTGTCAATGAGTGTTTCTTGACAAGAGAATCTTATATGTCAAGAAGTCAGTGAGAGTCTTAAAGATCTTGAAAGTTTCAAGAACTAATCAAGAATAAAACCTATTTTTTATCGCTAGCACACGACTTAAGGTTTATAACCTATTGTGTTGACATATTCTTGTTTCTGTGCCCATTCCAGTTGAAGTTAACAATGCATGTGAGTTCTATGAGTGCTCAATTGTTTGCATAACAACTTGGAAGCAATGGTAGGCCCTTGTGTTTCCAAGTGACAAGAAATTAAGATTGAACAAGTTCAATCCATGTGAGTTTGGATTTGTCACTAACCTTGTCTTATGATTATGGTTATGACAAATTCAGATGGATAGGAACACATACACCATAAAATCTAAGTGTCATAGGGTTTCTCTCCACTTCATGAAAATGAGTGTGAGGAAATACTTTCACTAAGTAGATTTAAGGAGATATCATTTGTGATATTTGCATTCACAAATTCGATTATGATTACGACATCCCTCTTCATAGTTCGAATTATGAGAAATGGCAAATAGTTTAAACATTTGAGACTTATTGTTGTAAGTTCTAAAATTGTTTATACACACATGTGAGATATCTAAGGAAAGGTGTACGAGTTTGAGAAGCCTAGGTAAAGTTTTATCGAAGCGTCGTGTATCAGAAATCTGAACTTTGGTAAGAAAGTCAACAAGTATTGATTTCTAGAAGTCCAACTTATTTCTGAGTACATGTCAAAGCTAGTGGGAGCATAAGTGTTATGATAGTAAGATAATAATTATTATGCTAGTGGGAGCATAATCATTATGGTAAGTGTTGCAATTTAGCAGTATTAATTATAGAAAACAAAAGTTTCAATTTGCAAAGTTGCAGAGTTTGAAAAGTTGTTTTGCTATAATTAAGGGAGAGGAACTCATACTTCATTTCAAATCTAAAAGCTTAGATTGTGAGATTTTAATCAAATTTAGTCAAGGATATATGTGAATGTTATGTTGGAATAGCTCAACATAAGGAAATTCTATATATGGAAATATTATAGCAAAAGACTGGTCAAGTATCATGTCTTTATGTAAGACATTATGAATCGTGTCCCATATGCTTCGGGTAAAGGATCGATTGCATATGCTATAATATTCATGTTCTCTGAATTTTCTGAATGCCAAGGGTATTAAGAGGGAAAAAGGACTAGAACCGGATATGACTAAAGTAGTTAAACAATTGTCAAGGACAATCTAAGGTTCGCCAAGGATTGGTCACTTGTAGTTGGAAGTATAGTAATGGATGGACCATATTGACATTATTATGAATAGATAGGACTCTATTAAGAATGGATTCTCATATGAATAGTATGGAAATGTTTCCATATTGGGAGTTGGATATTAGGAATCTATGTGTAGGTTAGAAACTTTTATGCAAGAAGGATGTTCAAAGGAATGTACTTTGAAATTGAGACTTCGCTTTCATGGAATTGTTTTGTTATCAATCTCCAGTGGAATGCTTTATAATTTCATTGTCCAGGTCTCTGTGGCTTTGGTGCATTGACATTACAAAAGGATCATTGCATAAAGGTTAGAACCTAACACATTCTGATAGTGGCAAGAATTTGGTATTCTTACACTTGTGATAAAGATTTGGAGTTGTGAAATGAGTTTCATTGAAGATGTATTCAATTGATATATTTCACAAAGAAATGACCATAGATAAACATAGTGTGCATGCTTGGATCATGGGATAACTATTGTTTTAATTCAAGTATTAAGTTGATAAATCGAAACATTATACAATGAATAATGTGTAATCAATATGGTGATTAAATAAAAGGTGTTTTATTTATATTCAAAAGTTTTTAGACCATATTGGATTCAATTATTCTTGTGTTTCACTTTGCATGTTTGACTTCCCGAATAACTAGATTATTCAAACTATCCACAGTTGATCATACTTTGGAAGTAGGTATTGAAGCTAGACTGTCATGAATGGGTCTGTAGATTTTCTAAAGGTGTTTATGCTGGATAAGGTGTCTAAGTCCGTAACTATATTTGGTATAACTTGACCCGACCCGACATGGTCCATTTGGGTTGCACTTCACCTAACAATTTGTATGGATATATTTTTGAGAATAAGATGTTTATGATCCATTAATATATTATTTGTTATAATATATTAATATTATTTAATTAGTGTTGATCAAGAATTGATTTATGGAATTAATTCAATGATCAAATGGAACTAATTAAATATGGACTCTTGCATATATAGGGAATGGGCTAAGATTTATTTAGGATGGGCTAAGAGTATATGGAAGTCCATGGATAGTCCATGAATCTTTTAACCCATGGATCCTAGGTAAATGAAGAGTCATGGGTATTAGGGTGTAACCCTAATCCTCCATAGTATATAAAGAGGTCCTTGGTTCTAGAATTGGCACTAGTGAGTGTGAGAAACAAGGGTGGGCCGATTTTAGCAAGCATCATATTCTCTCAAGTATTTCCAAGTTGTTTTGGGTGATTTGTGACACCACTTGAGGCATCCACACTAGTGGTGCTAGGCTCTAAAACTCCAAGTATTCAACCACAAAAGAAAGGTATGTTATTCTACACGAAGTTTTGTATTACAAGTACCCCATAACATGCTAGTTAGGTTGTAAACCTTGGAAATCAAATTTGCATGTATTTAGAGAAAACATAGATCCAAGGTTTCTAGGGTTGCATGTACACCATAGGAGTGTTAGTATGCTCAAAACCCAACAGTGGTATCAGAGCCTAGGCTTGTTTTCTTGATACTTGATGCAAACTTGTTGAAAAAGCTCAAAAATCTGGACTCTGCAGCATGAACTCGCCGAGTCCATGGGGGGACTCGACGAGTCCATGTGTAAATTCATCCTACTCGTCGAGTAGGTTTATGTACTCAACGAGTATGAGCCCCTGAATGCAGATTTTCGAGTTTTGCTGCTGGAAATGGACTAGAAACATTACCCTAAACTGTTTTGGTGTTTTAAAACTTGTTTTAGATGGTGTAATGCTGATGCTAATCCATTTACAATGGCTAATATCAAAATTCCATATTTTATATGTGTTAATATGATTCTTGAAATTTTGATATGAATCTTCATGTTCTTATGAGTTATGGTTAGATCATAGGAATTATTTGCTGAATTATTTGATAATTGATTCTTGATCTTAATGCCTAATGATGGAGTCCATAACTTGTCCTCAAGTTATGGATAACCAAAAGTCACTTCTTTAAAAGTGTCTTTAAAGAATAAGAGGTTACATAAAGTGAAGAGTCTTCACTTTAATGGACCATTAAACTCATAAGTTATGAAATGAAAAGTCTTGAATAGTTTCAATACTTGCCCTCAAGTTTGGAATTTGTAAAGTCTCACACATTAATACTTTAATTTCCAAATTGAACCTTAGAATTTTAAAAGTTTAAAATTCAACCCTTATACTTCTATAATATTAAAAGTTTAATTATTATATATATGTATAAGAATAAGTCAGTCTTACCGTTAGTAGGCCTCATTCACGAAGCTGGTCTATAAGGGGGTATAAGGTTGTTTCCTATAAAATGGCAGCTTAATGGGTGTCCACTCTCACCCACCGCTTCCTTGACTGGTGGAGGGTCGTTAGCCGAACGGGTAAGATAGGACCTTAATACTCATTAAAAGTATAATGAAATTATAAAGTAACTAAACCTTTATTAATTCCCAATCTTAGTTACTTTAGGAAAAGGTGAAATAGGTGCTAACCCATGAAATTACACTTTGTACCTTACCAAGTCGTTAGTGGAGCGCGTGTGGTTAACCGGCACACTAACTAGGACTAGTAAGAGTGGAAAAGGGTGACTTAAGTTTTATCATAGATCGGTGGAGCGTGTGTGGTCAACCGGCACATCGATTAGGTGATAAAATTAAGGGTACCAAGTCAATCTGCATGGTTATTCACACCTTGTTTGTGATCCTCGGCATCTCAGTCACAAACTTGAGAGGGCATAATCGAGATTCAAACATGCCATTGAAAGTTCAATGTATCTCAAAAGATCTAGGAATTTCAAATCCAATAAAACTTAATAATCTATTTCATTTTCGTGGTGGAAATTGGTAAATCGTCATTAACCTACCTTCAAATATTTCATAGCTTGGATTACGGCATCCCTCTTCCAAGTTATGAAATAGTTTGTAGGATCCTAGCCTTAATATTTTATTTGGGTGACTTATTAAGGACTCTTTATCTAATAAAACTTGTCTTTATTTCTTTTCAGATGTCTTCCAACACTGCTACTGGCTCAAACCCTACAGGCTCCTTTTCCCTAATGAATTTGTGTGGGAAAGTCACTTTTGATGGTTCCAATTTCAATGAATGGATTAGGAACATCATAATGATTACTCGCTATGAGGGCAAAGAGTATGTCCTCGATAAGGAGCTGAAGGTTATCGATGAGTCGACTGCTACTCCTGAGGAGATTGCTGAGTACACTACCCATGAGAAAGATGCCACTAAGGTGTCTTGCATCATGCTGGCCACAATGACAGCAGAACTCTAGAAATCCTATGAAGATTTCTACCCTTTTGAGATGCACCAGGATCTGATGGATAGGTACCATCAGAGTGCTCGTCATGAGAGGTATGAAATCATTTCCTCCATGATAACAGCTAGGATGAAAGAGGGAGAACCCCTCACCGGTCACTTGCAGAAAATGCAAAGGTTCGTGGACCGGTTATTGAAGCTTAATGTGGAATTTCATGAGGACATGGCGATTGACATCATTCTCCATTCTTTACCTCCAAGTTATGATCAGTTTCGTATGACTTATCATATGAACAAGGAGGAAGCCACACTAAGTAAGCTTCAAGGACTTTTAAGGACCGCTGAAAGTGGTCTTAAAAGTAAATCAGCTGTTACTCCTACTCCTACTACATCCCCTGTTCTGGCAATTGGGCATGGAAAGGGGAAGAAGAGGAAGACCACTTCGAAGGGTACCAAGGGAAAGTCTCTTGATGGCTCCTCTTCAAGTGGAACCAAGAAAGGTTCCATGCCTCCTTCTTTAAACCCAAAGGAAGCACAGTGCTTCTACTGCCATGAAAAGGGGCACTGGAAGCGAAGCTGCCCCAAGTACTTGCAGGATGTAAAGGATGGGAAAGTTAAACCCACCCATGCAGGTATTTATACCATATTGTCTAATAACTCATTGCATACTAACTCTTGGGTTCTTGATACAGGTTGTGGTATTCACATTTGTACTGATTTGCAGGGCCTAAGAAGTAGTGAAGAAGTGGAGCACGGGAAGATAAACTTAATCATGGGCAATAGGAAAGCATCACCTGTTACCAAGATAGGAGTTTATTCTTTACTGCTTAATAATGGGTTAATGTTAGATTTGAATAATTGTTGTTACTCGTCAGAAATGGCGAGAAATATTATTTCCTTTCATAGTTTGCACAAGCAAGGTTTCACCTTTTCATTATAATAAAATTGGTGCTATTGATGCTTTTTATAATGACGTGTTTTATTTTAAAGCATTACCTTGTGATGATGTATATGAAATTGTGTCGATTGTAGACAACTTAGGAAATAATGTATTTCATATTGATTCTTCTATTACTATGGATGAAGCATCCTTGTGGCATTGTCGTCTTGGACATGTCAACAAGAAGTGCATAGGCCAACTCCAAAAGGCTGGAGTTTTGGAATCATTTGACCTAAAATCAGATGATAGTTGCGAGTCTTGTTTACTTGGAAAAATGACAAAGTCACCATTCACTGGTACTTGTGAGAGGGGTGAGGGTTTGTTGGACCTCATACACACTGATGTGTGTGGACCCTTCAAAACTGCCACAAGGGATGCTAATCGCTATTATGTGACTTTTACTAATGATTATAGTAGATATGGACATATCTACTTAATCAAGCATAAGTCAGAAACCTTTGAGAAATTCAAAGAGTTTAAGCAGGAAGTGGAGAATCAACTGGGCAGGAACATCAAGATGCTCCGATCCAATCGGGGAGGAGAGTATCTTAGTATTGAGTTCCTTGACTATCTTAAGGAATGTGGGATTGTCTCACAATTGACACCTCCTAGGACACCACAGCTGAATGGTGTGGATGAGAGGCACAATCGAACCTTGTTGGACATGGTTCGTTCCATGATGAGTCGAGCTTCATTACCAATCTCATTCTGGGGGTATGCCTTAGAGACTGCCGGCCATATCCTTAATCTAGTCCCTACAAAGAAGGTTGCCAAAACACCTCATGAGATGTGGACCGGAAAAGTTCCCAATCTGGACCATATCAAGATTTAGGGTTGCAAGGCTTTCGTGAGGCGCGAGTCTCATGACAAGCTCGAACCTCGAAGCGAGAGGTGTATTTTCATCAGCTACCCACAGAAATCCTTTGGTTATCTCTTCTACAGACCCAGTGAGAATGTGGTCTTTGTGGCAAGGAGAGGAGTCTTTCGTGAGAGAGAATTTATAAACCAAGGAGACAGTGGGAGGCAAATTGACCTTGAAGAAATTCAAGAGTCAAGTGATGAAGGAACCTCAAACCCTAGTAATCAACCTGAGGAGGAAACCCCTGTTGATCCGACTAACGAACCCATACCTCTGAGGCGTTCCACGAGAGTTAGGAATGCACCTGAGCATTACTATGGTTTCCATATTACTGCGGAAGGTGATACGCTTATCACTGATAGTAAACTGGTAAGTCTGGATGAACCTAACAGCTACACGGAAGCCATGGCATGCCCTGAGGCTGCTAAATGGAAAGAGGCTATGGACAGCGAGATACAGTCCATGTATGACAATCAAGTTTGGAACTTGGTTGACAATGCACCAGGTCGTAAGACAGTCGGGTGCAAATGGATCTTCAAGAAGAAGACCGACATGGATGGTAATGTACACACTTATAAGGCGCGACTGGTTGCAAAGGGCTATTCTCAAACTCCGGGAGTTGATTATGATGAGACCTTTTCACCAGTGGCAAAGATTAAGTCTATTAGGGTTGTGTTAGCCATTGCTGCATTTCATGATTATGAAATATGGCAAATGGATGTCAAAACCGCTTTCCTCAATGGAAAGTTGGCTGAAGATGTTAACATGAGTCAGCCAGAGGGTTTTGTCAGTACAGAGAACCCTAATAAGGTGTGTAAGCTTGAGAAATCCATCTATGGATTGAAACAAGCACCTCGCATATGGAATCTTTGCTTCGATGAGAAAGTCAAAGAGTTTGGCTTTTCGAGGAGCGAGGATGAGTCATGTGTATATGTTAGGGCTAGTGGGAGTATAGTTAGCTTTTTGGTACTGTATGTGGATGACATACTACTCATAGGAAATGACATCCCAACTTTGCAGGAGGTTAAGTCCTGGCTTGGGAAGTGTTTCGCTATGAAGGACCTAGGTGAAGCTGCCTATATCCTAGGGATAAGGATACTGAGAGACAGGAGTAAAAGACTAATTGGACTTAGTCAGAGTACCTACTTGGATAAAGTGTTGAAAAGGTTCAACATGGAGAATTCCAAGAAAGGAGAGTTACCGATCCAGCACAATGTCAGACTGAGTAAAACTCAGAGTCCGAGTACAGAAGCTGAGATAGCTGAGATGAGTCGATTACCATATGCTTCCACTGTTGGCTCGATCATGTATGCTATGACTTGTACTCGTCCTGATGTGGCCTTTGCTTTGAGCATGGTCAGCAGATATCAGGGAAACCCTGGCAAGACTCACTGGACGGCGGTAAAGAATATTCTCAAGTACCTACGGAGAACTAAGGACTGGGTTCTTACCCTCGGTGGGAGTGATGACTTGAGAGTAGTAGGGTATAGCGATGCTAGTTTTCAGACTGATAGGGATAATTTCCGCTCTCAGTCGGGCTGGGTCTTTACCCTAAATAGAGGAGCAATTACCTGGAAAAGTTCCAAGCTGGAGACAGTAGCTGATTCTACTTGTGAATCAGAGTACATAGCAGCAAGTGAAGCGGCAAAGGAGGCGATATGGCTGAAGAACTTCATTGGAGACCTTGGAGTTGTGCCAGCTATACAGGAGCCTATGGAGATTTTCTGTGACAGCAATAGTGTGGTTGCCTTAGCCAAGGAACCAAGAGATCATGGTAGATCCAGACACATTGACAGAAAATATCACTTCATAAGACACAAAATAGAAGAAGGACTCCTCGTGGCAAAGAGGGTATCGTCGGAAGAGAATCTTGCAGATCCCCTCACGAAGGGACTGACTAGGGTTAGGCATTTGCAGCATGCGAGAAGCATTGGGCTGAGAGACGATATTAGTTTTAATAATTAGATAGTTTTCTGAAACTTGTAAAATGTAATTAACATTTGATGATTAAATAAAAGTTGTTATTTATTTATGAGTAAAGTGTTACTATCCTATATTGATCGTTTACTATTGTTTCAATTTTGCATGTTTTGACTTCCAGAATAATTATTTTATTCCAACTCTCCACAGTCGGCCATACATTGGAAGTAGGACATTGTTCCATTTAGTTCAATTTAGTTCTATGTCAAACAAATTAGAGATCGAGAAACAACTGCTGGACAATAAGTACGACATTGTTCCATGTATTTGTCCGGCTGATATCTTGAGAACAGAGGATTATATGATCACTTATCTAAAATGGCGCTTCATAGTTCAACAGAGTTTTAAAAGAGCTACGATTGTTGGTTGGTTCCTGAAGTTAGACTAGCAGCTATAGTTATCAGACTTATCCAAGTGGGAGACTGTTGGATAAGGTGTCTAAGTCTGTAACTATATTTGGTATAACTTGACCCGGCCCGACATGATCCATTTGGGTTGCACTTCACCTAACAATTTGTATGGATATATTTTCTAGAATAAGATGTTTATGATCCATTAATATATTATTTGTTATAATATATTAATATTATTTAATTAGTGTTGATCAAGAATTGATTTATGGAATTAATTCAATGATCAAATTGAACTAATTAAATATGGACTCTTGCATATATATGGAATGGGCTAAGATTTATTTAGGATGGGCTAAGAGTATATGGAAGTCCATGGAGCTTTTAACCCATGGATCCTAGGTAAGTGAAGAGTCATGGGTATTAGGGTGTAACCCTAATCCTCCATAGTATATAAAGAGGTCCTTGGTTCTAGAATTGGAACTAGTGAGTGTGAGAAACAAGGGTGGGCCGATTTTAGAAAGCATCATATTCTCTCAAGTATTTCCAAGTTGTTTTGGGTGATTTGTGACACCACTTGAGGCATCCACACTATTGGTTCTAGGCTCTAAAACTCCAAGCATTCAACCACAAAAGAAAGGTATGTTATTATACTTAAAGTTTTGTATTACAAGTACCCCATAACATGCTAGTTAGGTTGTAAACCTTGGAAATCAAATTTGTATGTATTTAGAGAAAACATAGATCCAAGGTTTCTAGGGTTGCATGTACACCATAGGAGTGTTAGTATGCTCAAAACCCAACAGTTTAGACATAGCACAAGTTTGCTGCAGTATTCATGAGTACTCCTGTAATAAGATTTGAATATTAGACTAAACCCACGCTCACATATCACTTCATGGAATTTATCACGGGTGATTGTGAGACGATAATATTGTATAATCTTCAAACCAAGATATATGAGTTGGCGATTATTTGTTGATTGTACATTAATAGTGCGGAAGTGCATCAGTAACTCGATGTTATAAAACGTGCTATTATGTATGATTCAATGAATAGTTAGCACAAACATATAAGTCAAAGTTTATCTGTTCCTTTTATCCTAAGAGGATTAAAAGTGATATCTTGGGCCCCTCGATGATTTTGTTTTGACTTATGTGTCGGGACCGGTCAGAACTCTATTGATGTGTTCAATTAAGTTCTATGTCAAACAAATCAGAAATCGGGAAACAAAATGTTGGACAATGAGTATGACTTTAATTCCATGTCGTTGTCCACACAATATCTTGTAGAACAGAGGATTATATGATCACTTATCTAATGGACGCGTCAGAGTTTGACAACGGCTTTTTGAGAGCTACGATTGCTAATCGGATTTTATGTTACATTGGCAATTACAGTTATTAGACTTATCCAAGTGGGAGACTGTTGGAAAAGGTGTCTAAGCCCATAACTATAATTGGTATGTACTTGACCCGATAGTAGCATGGTCCATTTAGGTTGCATTCATCAAAGCAATATGTTAGGAAGGATATTTGAGTAAGAGGTTAATTATGATTTATTAATATGTTATATGTATAATATATTAATTGAGGAATCATATTATTTAATTTGTATTGATCAAGAATTAATTTAAGAATTAATTTAGTGATCAAAAGAGACTAATTAAATTGATACATATGGATTGGGCTAATGATCCATGATTGATTTGTGATGGGCTTATGGGTTAGTCCATGAAGTGGTTATCCAAATCAAATGGGTGGATCATAAGCTTATGGGTATGGATTAGGGTTGCACATGACCCTTGATATTCTACACACATGCACACACACACACACACACACATATATATATATATATATATATATATATATATATATATATATATATATATATATATGTATGTATGTATGTATATATGTATAAGCCTAAAATCGGGTACACACTTACAACCACTTGAGTTTGAAGACTAAGAACCGATTTTAGAGTCTCCATAACCTCTCCATATTCATCCTAATTGTTCTTGGTGTTTTTTGATTCCATTTGAGGCATCACACTTGTGGTGCTAAGCTTTCTTGAGGCCAAGTTATTCAAGCTACTACACAAGGTAATATTCTAACTAGTTTTTATGATTCAAATATTACCTTGCATGCTAGTTTAGGCTTCATGCTTTGGAAAATGTTTATTGTATGTATAATTAGAGAAAACTTAGATCCAAAGCATTAGGGTTGTATGTGCACCATAGGAATGTTAGAGTACATAAAACCCAACATCCCTTTACAGCCCGCCTGAGTGCAAAGTTGGGATTCCGATCACCTTATTCGAGGCAGGTCTTCGTTTGCCTACCACCAACTTCTTTAATCTGATCATCTGTGAATACGAGTTTTCAGTGAGGGAGTTGACTCCCATTGCTATAATTAAGATAGTAGGTTTCGAGATCCTCTACCGCGCTCTAGATCGTCAACTAACTATTTCGGCATTCAAGCACTTCTTCAACGCTTCCACCCAGTCTGGGACCCGAACCCTTTCTCGCCGGCGGGGAGTCCCTACCCTTATTCACGACCAAAAGTATAAGAAGAACTGGCAGGAAAAGTTCTTGTGGGTGAATAATGATCTTGTGGTGCTTGGCTACCCAAGGTTTAAGGCGTATGTGGACCGTGCTCCCAAGCTTTTTGGTGCTAACAAGGAGCTGGGTGACGAATTGGAGAAGATCAGCATCAACGACGAGGATTGGCTTGATTGCTTTTTGGCCTCCGGTGGAATGAGCGCCACTTGGAGGGCTCGTGGGAAGATGCCTGAGTTCTTTGTCGAGAAGGAAGGTATAACACTCTTTTTCCCTTATCTTCCCCCCCCTTTTTTTTTCTTTTTAGGCAAAATGCGTTGGAGTTAAGGTTTTGGCTAACCGTCGTTGTTTTCGCTTTGTTTCCAGGTGGGGAGGAAATTATATCCATGGAGAGGGCTCTTCAGGGTCTTTTTTAGGGCGAAAATCAATGCCGCGAAGTCGACCTTGTAGAAGCTCTGCCACCTCCTGTTTCTGGCCAAGGAATCGAGGTTTCACACGAGTCTCCCGCCCGCGCAGGCGGTGCCGCTGGTGGTGGTGCTGGTGGTGGCGATGAGTTGGATTTCCAATATCTCGTTATCAACGGTGCTTCCCAGAAGGATCCTACCCCTTCTGGGTCTCCAGGAAGTCTTCGTCGTGTCAAGAGGCGCTTCACTGTTCTGGAAGCCTCTGTCGGCGGTCTTGCCAAGACCGCTAGCTCTGAGCCCCCTCTTCGCAAGAAACATAATACGAGTTTCTTTCTTGAGGGTTCCAGGAGCTCCACCCGTGCCCCCGATGAGGGTCCTTCGAAACTGCCGGAGGGGGCATCCAATCGGGCAACTGAACCGCCCGGTTGTATAGTATGGGGAAACGTCGACAAGGCCAGCCCCGTCCCCACTACTGGAGGAGCCGAGGCGAAGGCTGGACCTTCGCCTTCCCATGGTCTTGCGTCAACTTCTTTTGATAAAACCACAAGTATCCCCCTCTTTGCAGGTTCTTGTTTGGATGCCTACAAGCTGGCTTGGAAGCTAACTGCCCTAAACCTTGTCTCCGATCATGACGCCGCTCTTGAGTGGCACCGGCACGCGTTTCCTCCCGCTACCACTGAGACCCTAACCGTTCTATCAGATGAACACATGGCCGACGGCTTGCGTTATGCCACCGCCTAGGTGATCCCCTTGAACAATATTTTATGTTCCTTTGCTTGTTTATGGTCTTTTCTGCCCTCTATGGCCATTCAAAAGTTTGGGAGTCCGACAACTATGACAATGTTTTCTTTATATTTGTGGGCATGAATGTTTTGATATTACCAAGCCTATTCTTTTTGTTTGGTTGCTATATGTATGGTTTATGTTGGCCATCACATGGTATTGATGCAAGGTCTGTTTACACCTGCCCTGAGGTCCTTTACTGGCGAACTCTTTATGTGTTACTGAAGCAGGTCTTTGAGAAATCTGTTCTAATTTGCTACTTAAAGACCCATGGTGTAGCTAAGATCGTCATCTTTAGGCTCACCCAGTTTTGTTTTTAATGGAAGGTTATGACTCTTCTACACTTATGTCACATGTTCTTTTATATGTATGATGTAATGTAATTGATGAACATGTTTTGGGAGGAAGGTTATGAGCCTTCTATATGAAAACTCCCTGGCTGCCTCCTTGTAACGATTTCGCTCGTGTGACGTTGGATGATCAGTCCTTGTTGTCATACGGTAAATGTATATAGCCTCTTTGTTTTGTTTTTCAAGCTTGAAAATAAGGTGCATCTGAATTTCCCTTTCTGTTTACTCTAGTTTTGTTTAGAGTGTAATAAAACTGAAAGTAGTAAAGTAATTTTTGCTGATTACAGTTACATGTTAAATTAATTCACAATGCCTTTCCTAGCATTGATTCTACCTTTAACACTCGTTTTAAGAGTCAAAGTGGCACAGGCTCTGCGCATTCCACGTTCTTAGAATGACACGCCCATCCTGAGCTTCTAGGACATAAGCACCATTCTTATGGGTTTCCACGATTTTGTATGGTCCTGCCCACGTGACACTGAGTTTCCCCAATGGTTTAGCATGGCTAGACTCGTTATTTCTTAGCACCCATTCTCCTACTTTGAAATTATTGACCCGGACTTGGTAGTTGTAATAGTTCTTAATTCGTGATTTATACAGTGCTTGGCGCAGCTGTGCCGCCTCACGTTTTTCGTCGAGCATGTCCAGGTCCTGGAGTCGCCCTTCTTCGTTGGCTGCTTCTTCAAAACTTTCTGTTCGTAGGGAGCCGACCACTATTTCCAATGGGAGGTCTGCTTCTGTCCCATAAGTTAGGCTAAATGGGGTCTCCCCCGTACTTGACCTTGCTGTGGTACGATATGACCAGAACAATGTCGGGAGTTCATCCACCCAGGCGAACTTTGACCCGAGCAACCTTTTTTTCAAACCATTGACAATGGTTTTGTTTGATATCTCGGTTTGTCCGTTGGCCTGAGGACGTGCTATTGATGTGAATCGGCGATGGATTCTCTTGTCTTCGCACCACTCCTTGAAGGGAATGCCTTCAAATTGAGTGTCGTTGTCACTTATGAGGATCTTAGGGGTGCCAAAACAGTCCAGGATGTTCTTGGTCATAAATTTTATCATCTGCTTGCCAGTGACGGTGGCCAGTGGTTCCGCCTTTATCTATTTGGTAAAATAATCCACAGCCACCAGTAAAAACTTCACGCCCTCGGTGCCAGTGGAAAAGGTCCCACTATATCAATTCCCCATTGATGGAAATGCCATGGGCTGGTGATTCTGGTTAACGGCATGGCCGGTTGGTTTTGGAAGGGAGCGAATGCTTGGCACTCTTTTCATTTCTTTGTTAGGGATGCGACATTGTTGTACACGTCCGACCAATATACTCCTAGGCAGAGTATCTTGCCCGTGAGTGTGCGAGCGCCTTCGTGTGTCGTTGCGTCCCCGGAATGGCTTTCTTAGAGGAACGTCCGCCCCTCTGTTTTAGAGATGCACTTGAGCCATGGGCTTAAGTATCCTCTTCGGTAAAGTTGATTGTCCCTGATTGCAAAATGCGATGCTCTGATTTTGACTTTTCTCGCCTCCTCTGGGTCGTCCGGAAGCACTCCATGGTGCAAGTAGTCGACAAAAGGTTTAGTCCATTCTGGAGGGGTCGATATTGTATTATTACCTTTTGGTTGTCGATACTTCTTTCTGCAAGTACTTCAACCAATACTTTTTTTTGTGAGGTGGTCATACGAAGTAGAGGCCAGCTTGTTGAGAGCATCTGCCCTTGCGTTTTTTCCCCGGGAGATTTGTTTTATTGAAAAACTTTTGAATGTGCTAGCTAAGTTTCGGACCGCGTCTAGGTATTTCTGCATCATAGGGTCCTTTACTTCACACGTCCCATTTATTTGGTTTGTGACAAGTAGCGAGTCGCTGAGAGCTGCTAGTTGTTTCGCACCAACATCCTTGGCTAGCCGTAAACCTGCTAAGAGCGCTTCATACTATGCCTCGTTGTTTGATACCTGGAAATCGAACCGCAACGCATAAGTGATTTATTCATCCTTGGGGATTTGTAGGATCAGGCCTGCGCTGAACCTTCCTTGCTTTCCGCGCCATCGGTGTGTAGCTTCCAGAGTTCTTTGCTAGCTTCAGGCTCAAGAGGATCGATGAAGATTGTTGTTGGCACTACCTTGATAGTATTTGGGGTTTCGACTAGGCAGTCTCCAAGGGCTTGGGCTTTGATGTTGGTTCTGGGGTGGTATTGGATGTCATGTCCACCCAACTCTATGACCCGTTTGGCCAGGGGCCCATATTTTCCTGACCTTAGTAGTACTTGCTTTATCGGGTAACTAGTCAGAACATCCACCTTGTGGGCTTGGACCAGCTTTTCCAAGGCCGGGTAACTGACTGCTGGCCCTTGCAAGGGCCCTGCTAACAAAATAGATCCCCATCCATTTTGTGAGGTGGTCATATGAAGTAGAGGCCCTGCTAACAAAATGGATGGGGATCTAATTGCCTTCTCTCTCCACTACTAACAAAATGGATGTCGATAAAAGGTTTGGCCCATTCTGGAGGGGCCGATATTGTATTATTACCTTTTGGTTGTCGATACTTCTTTCCGCAAGTACTTCAACCAATACTTTTTTTGTGAGGTGGTCATACGAAGTAGAGGCCAGCTTGCTGAGAGCGTCTGCCCTTGCGTTTTTTCCCCGAGAGATTTGTTTTATTGAAAAACTTTTGAATGTGCTAGCTGAGTTTCAGACCACGTCTAGGTATTTCTGCATCCTGGGGTCCTTTGCTTCATACGTCCCATTTATTTGGTTTGTGACAAGTAGCGAGTCGCTGAGAGCTGCTAGTTGTTTCGCACCAACATCCTTGGCTAGCCGCAGACCTGCTAAGAGCGCTTCATACTCTGCCTCGTTGTTTGATACTTGGAAATCGTACTGCAGCACGTAAGTGATTTCTAAATCCTTGGGGCTTTGTAGGACCAGGCCTGCGCCTGAACCTTCCTTGCTTGCCGCGCCATTGGTGTACAACTTCCAGAGTTCTTTGCTAGCTTCAGGCTCAAGAGGATCGATGGAGATTGTCGTTGGCACTCCCTTGATGGTATTTGGGGTTTCGACTAGGAAGTCTGCAAGGGCTTGGGCTTTGATGCTGGTTCTGGGGTGGTATTGGATGTCATGTCCACCCAACTCTGTGACCCGTTTGGCCAGGGGCCCGGATTTTCCTGGCCTTAGTAGTACTTGCTTTATCGGGTAACTAGTCAGAACATCCACCTTGTGGGCTTGGACCAGCTTTTCCAAGGCCGGGTAACTAACTGCTGGCCCTTGCAGGGCCCTGCTAACAAAATGGATGGGGATCTATTTGCCTTTTCTCTCCACTACTAGCACAGAGGAGATGACCTCTTCAGACGCTACTAAGTACATCTGTTGTGTCTCCCCTGGGAGTGGGCAGGCGAGAGCCGGGAGTTGTGGTAGGGCGTCCGCCCGTTTTTGCAATGTCGTATATGCTTCTTCTGTCCATTTGAACTGCTTTTTTTCTAGACATCCTTTAAGTGTCTGGTATAGAGGAGGTGCTTTCTCTGCGGATTTAGCAATGAACCTTCCCAATGCCATCAACCTACCGTTGATCTCCTGTAACCCTTCAAGATTTTGGGGGTCTTTCGATTCGAGGAACTCCTGTATTTTAGTGGGATTAGGGAGAATCCCTTCCTTGGATACCTGATACCCGAGGAATTGCCCTTCCTTAACTCCAAAGGTGCACTTAGTTGGGTTTAGCTTCATCTGCGCTTTGACTAGTGTTTTGAAGGTTTCTTCCTCATCTTAGAGTAATGTTTCCTTATCGCGACTCTTGATTACTATGTCGTCGACGTAGACTTCGATATTCCTACCAATTTGATCGGCGAATACCTTGTCCATCAGCCTTTGGTAAGTAGCGCTCGCGTTTTCGAGCCCGAAAAGCATTTTTTGGTAGCAGAAGGTGCCTTTTTCTGTATGGAAAGCTGTTTTCGCCTCATCTTCTCGTTTCATCTATACCTGGTGATAACTCTTATACGTGTCAAGGAAATATTTAAGCCGAAAACCTTCAAGCAACTGGACTTTCTGATCGGTCTCCGGGAGGGGGTAACAATCCTTTGGACAGACGTTGTTAAGATCTGAATAATCAATGGACATTCGCCACGGACCATTGGCTTTCTTCATCATGACAGGATTTGTTATCCGCGCTGGGAACATGCCCTCCCGGAGGATGCCAACATTCACCAGGTCAGCCACTTCTGCGTTTATAGCCCAGTTCCGGTCTGCTGCCTCCCCCTTTTTCTTTTGTTTAACACGGTTGTTCCCTGGTGCGGTATTTAGGCTATGCTCTATAACTTGCAGGAGCGCCACTGGTCGTGCTCTAGTGTGTGTGGCGAGGATCGTCGCTGATCCCTGGCGTGTGCTAAATTTAACGATGCCATGGATCGTTGATGTTATGAGGTGTAGTGAGGAGATTGCCGACCGTCCAAGCAGAATGTTGTGTTCTGCCGGATTTCGGATCACAGAGAATTCAATTGTTCTTATGATTCGATCCCTCTCATCATGACTGACCATCGTTTAGGGACAGTCGAATTGTGCCCAATGGCTATAAATTGTGTCTGTTGAATCCTCTCAACGACCAACCGATTGGGGGCTTTAGCCCCTCCTTCCACGCATCAGGTAGTTGTCTAAAACAGTGCTCGTAGAGTATATCAGAGCAACTACCGCTGTCGATATATATTCGATGGATTTTTGTTTTACGAATGAATCTAGATATGAGGAGCGGATCTTGTGGATCCCAGTTCGATGGTCTGGGGTCGTTGCTCGAAAAACTGATATTGAGTAGATTTCTCGATAGTACCTCTATTTCGTCCCCTGCTTGGTGAGTCGTATTTCTCTTACGGGATTAGAGATAGTAAGTACTTCCACGCCGTCGTGCGGAAGTCCTTGCAACAAATCAGGATGCAATATTGTTGTCTGGGGCGATGAATCGTCTAATGACAACTGCCGGAAACTGCTCTGGAGTATTGGCCCCATAGCCGGTGAGATCTGTGCTATGAGCACCTGGATTGGGATCTGTGACTTATACTCACGATGGTGTCCTTTGGGTATCATCACCGATATTTGAAACAGATCTCCTACTGTAGGTGTAGGTGTTGTTGGGCTTAGATCGCCGTTTTGCGAAGAACTAGTGTCATTAATGTTGGATTAGATGTCTAAGCCCATAACTATTATTGGTATGTACTTGACCCGAGAGCAGCATGGTCCATTTGGGTTGCATATCATCAGGACAATTTGTTAGGATGGATTCGTGAGAGAAGGTTATATATGATTTGTTAATATATTATAAGTTATAATATATTAATATGAAATCATATGTTTTAATTAGTATTGATCAAGAATTAATTTGGAATTAATTTTGTGATCAAAGGAGACTAATTAAATCTATGGGGACTAATTATGGTAATTAGTTATATTTATATGTGTTGGGCTTATGATCCATGTTGGACCAAGTTTATGTATGGATACATAAAGAGTTGGGCCACATGAACAATGGATCATAACACCCATGGGTATGGATTTGGGTTATACCCATGACCCTTGGAATCCTACATATAAATATGTCCATTCATAGCCAAAAACGTCTAGACTTGTACTTGGAGTTCATGGAGGTGTTTTTGGTGCATTGAGATTCTCTCTCAAGAGCCACCTTTGTTCATGATGTGTTGTGACTTCATTTGAGGCTTCCACACTATTGAGGCTAAGCTCTTAAGGTCAAATACATCAAGACTTCAAACTACATAAAATGTATGTTACCCTAACTAGTATCTTGTATGGTATATGTCAATTGCATGCTAGTTATAGGCTTAATACCTTGGAAACATCATTGCATGTGTAATTAGTGAAAACTTAGATCCAAGGTATTTAGGGTTGTATGTGCACCATAGGATATTGTACTATATAAAACCCAACAGTGGTATTAGAGATTGGTTGTTTTCAAATTATATTTGATGCTATTCGCTGAAAAAAGCTGAAAAAATTGAATTTTTTGTTGTCTGGACAGGGGACTCGACGAGTCCATGTGTAAACTCATCCAACTCGTCGAGTTGGTTCATGCACTCGGCGAGTTGGAGCCCCTGACAGCATATATTCGAGTTTTTTGGCCTGTTTTGGATTAGAATCATTACCACAAAGTGTTTTTGTTCATAAAATTTGTTTTTGTTGTTATGGTAATAATGGTTCTCATCCAATTAAAAGATAATTGTCATAATTTCAAGATTTGTATTAGTTTATATGTTTATGCTAATTTCTTGAAGATTGATGATATGAATTATTTTGTTCTTATGAGTTAGTTTAGATTAATAGAAAAGATTATGTGATAATTGGTTTTCAATTCAAATTGATCTAAAAGTTGTTCAGAATATGAGTTTTTTTAACTTGTCCTCAAGTTATATGAAAAGTCTCATTTATGAATTTTAAAACTCATAAAATTTCCATAAGTTATGAAAATGAAGAGTCTTATTTTTAAATGTTTTTAAAGTCTTCCATAACTTGTCCTCAAGTTATGGAACTTGAAGAGTTTTTTCATTAAATTAACTACTTTAAACTAATAAGTTATGGAAACCAAAAGTTTTTGAATTGTTCAAAACTTCTCCTCAAGTTTTGGAATTTGTAAAAGTGCGTTTGGATTCCAGGTGGGTTGCTTAAGGATGTCGGTTAAGGCAGATGATATGTGGGCATAGTCTTTGAAAAACCGACGGTAATACCCGGTGAGTCCCAAGAAGGCACGTAGGGTGGTGAAGGAAGAGGGGGTGGGCCAATTCTGAATGGATGAAAGTTTTTCGGGGTCTGCTGCTACCCCCTGGGCCGATATAATATGACTTAAAAATGGAATTTCCTGGACAACAAAAAAACATTTCGAGGCTTTGGCATGAAAATTGTTTTCCATGAGTGTGGGAAATACATATTTGAGGTGTGTACAATGGGTTTTGAAGGTAGGGCTGAAGATCAAGATATCGTCAAAAATACCAGGACGAACTTGCGTAACACAGATCGAAACAAATCGTTCATTTCCGACTGGAATGTGGATGGTGCGTTCGTAAGGCCGAATGGCATGACGCGGAATTCGTAATGGTCGTCAATTGTACGAAAGGCGGTCTTGTGAACATCTTTAGGGTTGACTCGTATTTGGTGGTAACCAACTCGTAAGTCGATCTTTGAGAAGATGGTGGTGCCATGAAGTTCGTCTAAGAGTTCATCAACCGTGGGGATAGGAAAACGATCGCGAATGGTGACTGCGTTCAGGGCCCGGTAGTCAACACAAAAACGCCAAGTACCGTCTTTTTTTTTTGACAAGAAGTACTGGGGAAGAGAAGGGACTTTGTCTCGGTTGGATAACACCGTTTTGTAGCATCTCTTTAATTAAGTTGGTCATGATTTCTTTCTGTTATTGCGGGTAGTGGTATGGTTTAACATTAATAGGCTTGGTGTCGGGGAGGAGCGGGATATGGTGATCGTGAGGTCGGGTGGGTGGTAAGCCATGCGGTGGTTCAAATTGGGTGTGGTATTCGGTGAGGAGCTTGTTTATGATGGGGTGGGAGTGGGGGTGCGAATGTAGTCGGGGACGGCATAGGTGGTTGGTGGTGGAAAATCATGGTGTGTAGAGATGAAATTGAGTTCTTGCATATTAGTGAGTAGAGGGTGCTTGGTGAGACATGAGTTGTGAGGGATTCTCCTTGAAGGGTACATTGTTTGTTGTGGACAGTGAATAAGATTTTGGGCATCGAGAAATCAGCAAGTAACGGGCCGAGGGAAGTCAGCCATGCGATGCCGAGGATGACATTTGCTCCTTCCACAGGTAAAATGAACAACAGAACATGGAACATGGTATTGTTAAGCTCGAGTGGGACATTGGGGAGGACACCATTGCATTCAAGGTGCTGGCCATTACCAATCATAACAGGGAAGGGGTTGATGTTTTTGGATTGGATATTGAGGAGTTTGATGAGTCTGGGTTGGATAATATTGTGTGTACTCCCACAGTCAATGAGTGTGGAAACGGGATGGCCGTTGATGTGGCCGGTGACACGTAAGGCTCAATGGGATATAAGGCCATAGAAGGCAGTTGTGGAAAGGGAGAGGAAATGGGGAGGTTGTATTCTGGTGGTGGTGGTGTCAAGGTGGTCAACGGTTTATGGTGTGTCGGGAATGGAATTATCTGGCGTGAGCTCAATGGTTTCGGGAATGTCATCATTATCAACAATGAGAAGGAATTAAGGAGGATTACACTGGTGATCCGGGTGGTATTTGGCTGGGCATTTGAAACAGAGTCCTTCAACACGTCTTTTTTAAATGTCTTCGGCAGAGAGACGCGTAAATGGTAGTGGTTGGTTGGGTTTGGTCATTGCAGCGGAGGGGGTGGTTGTAGATGACGAGGAAGGGGCCGGTGTGGTGGTAGATTTAGGATAGGATGGGGGTGAAGGTGCGTGGAGAAGGGGTATAACGGGGCCGAGTGGAAGACAATTTGTCCTTATTTAATTTTGTAAATCCATAGGTCTGGTGAAGGGTTTGGGGGTTGTGCAGTGCCATTTCTGTTTGGATGTCGGAGCATAGCCCGGAGATGAAACAGTTGCGTAAAGCCTGTGGGGAAAGGTCATCAACACAATTGCTTATTTTCTCAAATTCAGCCTGATATGCTAAAACGGTTGTGGTCTGGCGAAGCTTGAAGAGCGTGGTCTGGTGGTTCTCATAGGTGGAGGGCCCGAAGCGGGTCTCGATGGACCGTGTGAATTCTGGCCAAGTGCCGAGAAGGTGATTGGTCGAGAGATGCTTGTACCAACTCAATGCCTCGCTGGTAAAGTAAAATACAGCCAAGGTGATGCGTTGATTTTGGGGAATGTTGTAGTAGGTGAAATAATTTTCAGCTTGGAAAATCCAATCAAGGGGATTGGAATCGTCAAATTGGGTAATTGGATTTTGGGTGGTCGGGGCTGGTGAGGCAAAGGAGGCGGCGGCGGCGGTGGCGGTGGCTGTTGTCGCTGATTTTGTTGATTGGTAATTAGGTTAACCAGGTTATTGAGGTTAGTGGTGAGGGAATCAAGTCGATTGTTGGTGGCTGTTTGGAGGTGGAGAAGGGCTTGAAGATGGTCATTAGTGGTGAGGGGTCCGTTGGTTTGTTCTGGTTTCGGAGGCATGGTCGACTGAATGAAAGCACCAAATGAGATGTGATCTGTTTGAGAAGATCAATCTCCCAAGGAATTAAAAGAGATAAACAAGTAGAACAATTTTCTGATACTTTATTCATCCAAAGAACAATATTAAATACTAATCTAGAATGAAATTGCAACCTAATTTCTAGGAATCGTGGAAACAAGGCTCAACTGCAGGTAGTGGAGCTTTTTAATATGAAAACATGAAAAATAAAGAGAAGTGGAAGATAACTAATTGACTTGTTCTTCTGCACGTTTTATTCCAAAAGACGTCTGGGTATTTTGATGGTCCGTTTGGGTCGGGTTAGAATAGTCTCTTCATGATTGTGGGCTAATGGTTGGGCTGGTGCTAACTGGGCCGTAACAAATAAAATTGTGTTTCCCTTTTGAGGGATAATAAATTAGTGTTTAGGATTATTTTTTAAGCTCAAATTTTTTTTTTTAACTTTAGCTTTTGAATATGCAAAAAGTTGTTTTTAAAAAGTGTTTGAGTTTAATTTCTTGATTTTTTAGTGTAATTTAGCTTTTAAAAGCCAAAGAGTCACACTTTCCTAACTTTTGAAAACCCATTTTTTTTCTTTACAAAAGTTATTTTGAAAAAACTTTTATATTTCTCAAACATTTTTTGACAATTTTTAACTTTTTGGAAAGTTTAAAATCCAAAAAGTCATTTCAAAAGTAATACCAAACACCCTCTGATAGAAATGATCAAATTGTATGGTTCTTTTAATAAATACCATCATTTTAGTCATGATCAACCATTTGATTTTAAGGGCCCTGTACGAAAAACCAAAATGGGCCCCTTAATATATATATATATATATATATATATATATATATATATATATAAACAAAATAAATTTATTACTAATTGTTGCTAACTTTTATAAAATTTATAAAAGTTCAGGGTTAATCATGTAACCTCTAAAAAGATTTGTTTAAAAAAGTTGGAAGGAATGGTTGCTAATGAAATATGTGGCATAAACTAATGGCTAAAAACGAATTATAAAAGTAGATATTGCTGTCAAGCGGAGTCGAACCTAAGTTGATGCAAGAAAAGGGCGTGCTTAAGCCAATTGTGCTAATCAACTTATATGTAATTTCTTGAAAAACATAGTATATAATGACTAATTAACTATATAATTTTATTAGAACTCGGACCCTATTTTTTTCGGGGTCCTGTGTGGTTGCACCTCTTGCACACCCTTAGGCCCGTGCCTGATTTTAGTTCTTTACATAAAAAATTGGGGGTAAACTAGGGGTCATCAGCGGAACAAGATACACACTTTGGGAACCGAAACTGCATATGAACCGTCGGAACCTAAAGTTGTGGAACCGCTTAAGGCAGTTCCGGTTCCAATTTTTATCTTTTCGAAAACGCTACCCTCCGGGTACCCGTCAGAACCGGTTGGGCAATGTGCAGTTGTTACAAGTGTGTCACTACAAAATATTTGGCAATGAATTTGTGATAGAAATGGCTTGAAGACCTGATGGGAAAGGCTTGAAGAATGAATTAAAGAATGATCACACTCACTATTTAAGAATGTTGTTATTTTTTAAGAATTACACTTGTTATTCTTTCAGAATGTTGTTATTATTCAATGAATCACAATCATACAATGTAATTATTTGATATATTATTAGTTCAAGAATCGATTTTGTGTATTCTTTCAGAATGTATTTACTAGTTTATGATTGGCATTCTGTCATTCTGACAGAATAAAAATTGAAAATATATTTACTAGTTTATGGTTGGCATTCTGTCATTCTGACAGAATAAAATCGAAAAATATATTTACTAGTTTATGGTTGGCATTCTATCATTCTGATAGAATAAAATCGGATTTTTAAATTTGAATTAATTTAAAATATTCAGACTTTTAAAAATAAAGGAATTGATTATCCCTAAAAATCCGAAAATTTCCTTTTTTAATATAGGTTAATTGACTAAAATGCTCCTATGTTGAAATTTGTGTAATTATATGGTACATGTTATCATATTCTAATATCATAGACCCTCAGATCATGACCTTTGATTCTATTTCATCTGGTGGTCCAGATCTTTGCATTCCGGCACACAATAGTTAGTAAAAACAAAATAACCTAAGCTTATATATATATATATATATATATATATATATATATATATATATATATATATATATATAATCTCAATAAATGATGAATAACTAATTCTTGGCTATATTTTAGTATTGGACGTTGCCATATATTCTCACACCTGCTGTTTTAATTTGCTTTCTCAATTGCACGAAACAATATATATATATATATATATATATATATATATATATATATATATATATATATACTATAAATTAAGCTTACTTAAGGTAACTTTAAACCAAACCAAACTGGTAACTTTGATAAGAACTTTGGTGGAGAAGAAAGAAGGTTTAAAGAGAATATGAAAGTTATATCACTTATGAAAGTGTAAAGTTTATGTGTGTTTCACCCTTTACAATGGAGGTGTATTTATACTACGAATTTTACTATTTATAACCTACATATAACTGTAACTAGTTAGAAATGTTGAGTAATTACCATGCACCAATTATTATGTCATCCACCAATTATTTACAACACTCCCTATTGGATGACATCATTTCAAATTTACAGTTCAACTTTGATGTAATGTCTCATTAAAAACCTTGCTAAAGAAAATCCAATGGGAAAAAACTTTAGCGAAGGGAAAAAGAGTGCAGTGTATAGTTGACTCCCCCTCATTTAAACATATGTTACATTATATGTAACATACACGTTTTGAAATCGTGTTATGTAAATTAAAAAGTTAATAATATTATGAAATATTATGAGAAATTGAGTGTTAAGTTCTAACAGATAGTTTTTACTAGAAATGAAGTAAAACTATGTTTAGAATCACTCATAAATTATTGGAAGTCTTATGAGATTCCAATTAAAAGCCAAATAGTGAAATTTAGAGAAAATATAAACTTTGAAATAAGTAAAATTTTATTAATGAAAGTTGTAGATAATCTTGTTAGAAACACGTAGGCGAAAACCTCGTCGAAATCCGAGTTATAACGAAGAAGTTATGATCAATCGAAGATCTGCGATAAAACCGGCACGGTGCCGAATGACGTAAAAAGTGAGTTTTTGATAAACTACTTTTTAGCCTTAGTGATCTAAATGAAAGTCGTAGTATTCGTTAAACCGAGAAGTTCGATAAAAAGAACGCCAAAATCTGACTTCGTATGAGGAAGTTATGATTTTTACAAGTTTCAGCGTAGCAGTAGACAGCTAAAAAACTCGAATTTTAGATCGAGTGATTTTTAGCCGACACAACCTAAACGAGAATCGAAGGTCTCGTCATTAGCAGTACAATGGTAAAAAGTCTGACGAAAACGGACGTCGGATGAAGAAGTTATGAATTTTTAACGGATTTACCAGTCCCGGTCTGTTAAAAATAATAATATAAAAATAAAGTCAAAATTTTCCGACGAAGTCTAAACGAAAGTTGTAGAGCATAATTTTCTCTATGCGTGCATATAAAGAACGTTAAAAACGGAGCCCGTATGAGAAAGTTATGAAATTTACAAGATTGGGCACATTTTCATTTAATTTTCGCATGAATAGTGTTGATCCACGTGGCAATTTCTGATTGGACCGCAGCCTCGCTGGCACCTTCTGATTGGTCCGATGTCGTGTCCGCCTCGTTTCCGACGTCGTGACTCACCCTCGCCCGGATCCGACGCGTGTCGCGATGAGTCGTCCGAAGCTGCTTAGTCACCCGGTGACTCCTCGCATCCGAAGACGCATGTTGCGTCCGAAGCGAGCCACCTGGAGCCCTCGCATGCGCGCCATCTGGTCCTCTCACGAGCCGCCAGCTGCCCCTCCTCCCTTCGGCCGAAGACCTTCGCCTCCTATAAATAGGAGGGTGCGAACCCTCTCGACTAACTTTGGAAATTTCACACTTTTTCACCATTTTTCAATACTTTTACTATCCCGACATCCCCCGAAGCCCCGGTACTTATTCCAAAGCCCGAAACGCGCCCCGAGATTCCCGAGAAGCCCGAAAAATTTATCTTTTCGGTTTCGAAGCCCTACCTTCGCAGAGCCCGGTTTTCAACGACGAAAGTCATATTTAGAGCCGAAATGCTGCCCAAATTATTATTTTGACCCCCGGTTAATTCAAGGTGAGTTTAATATGTAGAAACAATTGTATGTTATGTTTTATATGTGCTATGTGCGTTTCCATGTTATCATCTCGAGTTGTTGTATCCGTTATTTTTATAGCAAGGCTGTACCTCTGACTTGAAGTGTATGACATAGGCATCACTTGGGTATTAGTATGAACCGTTGACCATGAAGTGTATGACATAGGCATCACTTTGGCTTCGGTAGAATGTTATTCCTGAGTATTTTCCCGTGTTATTTTTATTTCTGCTATTTATGATAGCAAAGCTATACCTTTGACCATGTGATCAGTTTACGAACTCAGATTCACAGTGGCACTGGTATGTAGCCTCTGGCCAGGTAGAGCATGTCCCCCAGTAAGTGAATGACTCTATTCTACGGCATTGGCATATGGTTAGACAGGGCGTGAAAACCTAAAATCTACATTAATGTTAATCAGAAATTGTTTGTCTTCAGTGCCATTTGGGCCGAAGCGTTATTGATGTTTATCAAGTATGGAAATTGTTATGTCTAAATGATGGTATATATTTAAATCAAATCAATGATTGTTAGGGAAAGCTTATCACATTATGTCTTTGTTGTTCCTTGCTTCTAATTGCTTCTGCCATATTGGTATATATATGGCATAACGTTATATTGTATCTATTATTGAACTCACTAAGCGTTATCGCTTACCCCTCCCAATGTTTTAACATAATGCAGACAATAAGCACCCAGTATAGTTGGAAGACTTAGAATAGTTGTAATATTATTTTTGTATTTTGGTTTAGGTTTGTATAGATTTACAATATCCTGGGTAGTCATGTAAAATCTTAAAACATAGTCGGTTTGTATCCAATCTTTTGTAATGACTTTATCAATGTAAAAATATTGTTTTATGAATATGCATGTAGCATGTTTTGGAGTAACTATAATGTCAAGTATGAAAGTTTGGGACTTTCAGAAATATGAGAGTATAGAAAGGGGTTCTTTCATTATATTAGATGCACATGTCGCATTCCGATACCATGGACATGTTTCCTGAAGATTGCAGTAGGAAGTGGTTTCGTAAAAAAGGTCTGTTGCATTGTTGTTGGATTGAACATATTTGATTTCAAATTTATGGTCTTTTATAAGCTATTGAGTGTATTAAAAAAACTTTAGAGGTATATGTTGTTGGATTAGGTGTCTAAGCCCATAACTATAATTGGTATGTACTTGAATTGATAGCAGCACAGTCCTTTTGGGTTGCCCTCAAACCTAGCAACTAGACAAGGAAATTATGAAAGGAGAGATATTGATTTACTATAAGATTAATAAATTAATATAAATGATTTATTAATATGTTAAAATATTAATATATTAATTAGAAATCATAAGGTTTAATTAATAGTTAGCCAGAAATTAATCAGAATTAATTTTGGGGTTAAAAGTATTAATTATAAAGTGTAGGAACTAGTTTGCAATTATCAAATAGTTGAGTGGAAGGCTCCAGAACCTCCTTGGAAGGAGGTGGACGAAATTCATAGGGGAAACCCTAATGATTTCGTCCAAGGGGGCTTGGATAAGGCCTTGGATAAGCTTAGGCCCCAAGCAAAGGAGTATTAGGGTTTTCCCTAAACCCTAGATCCTTCAGCTATATAAGGAGCCTCCTGGCTCCCAAAATTGGTCACTCTTACTTTGGTGAAACCCTAGGGCCGAAATTGCATACCCTACTCTCTCTCTCTCCTTCTAGTTTCCTTCTTGCTAGTTCTTGGGTGTGATTCCATTAGAGGCATTACATTTGTGGCGCTAGACTTCCAAGAAGATCAAGTTCAAGAGGATTATCAATCGTTTACTATAACAATTGAAAGGTATGTAACTCTTAAACCCTAATTAGTTATTTTCGAAAATAGCCTCCTCCTCTAGGGTTCTTGTTTTGCAATTCAAAGTTATATGTTCAATAGTTAAAACATAGATCCAAAGTAGGTTGCATGTGAACTTAGGAATTGTTTTCTAGTTTATTTGTTTTACCTAAAACCCATCAGTGGTATCAGAGCCATTGTTTGTTTTAAATTGAATTGCAAATTAGGGTTTATAGCTATTAAACCCTAAAGACCAAAATTTTCGATTTTTAGGGTTTTGGCTCAAAGGGTTTTCGAAAAACCCTAGCCTCCATGAACCCTAATCGAAATTAGGGTTAGGGTTTTGGAAACCCTAGCCTCCTCCCTTGATTTTCGAAATATGCATGGTATTTTTAGGGTTTCTTGTTTTGGGATAATTGTTGCCTTATTGGATAATTGAAAAAAATAAGGAAATTATCCTATCCCCATATTTTCGAAATCTAGAAGGGCTATGGATTAGGATTAAATTAATTGTTTAATTTAATTAGATAATCCTTAGAAGATTTAATAAATTAGTTAAAAGTTAATTAATAGATAAATATTAAATCTAGTTATTTGGTTTATTTTAAATTTAAAATTAATGGCTTAATTTTCGAAATTTATATATAAACCCTAAAGTTTTAAAAAGTTTAAAACACACCTTATATATATATATATATATATATATATATATATATTATAATTAAAAGTTAAATATTATATATGTATAAGAATATGGTCAGTCAAATCGCTAGTATGCCTCATTCACGAAGCTAGTCTATAAGGGGGGTATAAGGAAACTGCCTATAAAATGGTAGTTGAATGGGTGTCCACTCTCACCCACCGTTTTCTTGATTAGTGGATGGTCGTTAGCAGAACGGATTTGATAGGACAACTACATCTCATTAAAAGTATAATGTTATTAAATAAAGTACTAGAACATTATTTTACAAAATCCCAACTCTAGTTACTTTAGGAAAAATGTGAAAAGTATGCTAATCCATGAAATTGCACATTATGCTTTATTGGTCGTTAATGGAGCGTGTGTGGATTACCAGCACACTAATAGGCACTAATAAAGAGTAGTAATGGGTATCTCATAATTATCATTTTGGTGGAGCGTGTGTGGTTTACCGGCACATCAATAGTTAATGATAAAGACAATGAGGTTAATAAGCATATTTGCATGGTTATTCACATCTTGTTTGTGATCCTCAGTATCCCAATCACAAATAGAAGAGCATAATCCGAGATTAAAACATGCCATTGAATAGTTTCAATGTATCTCAAAAGGAATTAGGAATTTCACTTCGTTTATTTCGTCTAATGGTGGAATTGGTGAATCGTCATTCACCTACCTTTATGAAATTTACACTTGGATCTCGGCATCCCATTTCTAAGATGTGAATCTTCATAGTTGGATCCTAACCTTGATATTATATCTTTGGGTTATTATATTGAGGTATCTTGAAATCTAACTAAAACTTTCTTTCTTTTCAGATGTCTACTCCTGGAAACACTTCTGCTTCATCATCCTCCAACCACAACTTCTCTTTGCTCAACATTTGCTCCAAAGTCGTTATGGATGGCTCAAACTATAACGATTGGATGTGTAACATCAAGAGGCGTTTTGATTTGAGGACAAAGAATATGTCATTAAAAAGGAGCTCAAAGAGCTTGATGAGTCTAAAGCTACTCCTGAAGAATATGCTGCCTACAAGAAACACTATGATGATGCTACCAAAGTGGCATGCATCATGGTCGCAACCATGTCCCCAGAACTACAGAGGTACTATGAGGACTACTGGCCCTATGAGATGAACAAGGACCTTAGGGAAAAGTACCATAAGCGAGCTCATCAAGAAAAGTTTGAAGTAGTCAAGTCACTCATGGCTTGCAAGATGAAAGAAGGGGAGTCGGTTGTATCTCATGTGCAAAGAATGCAACGCTACATAGAGCGTTTGGTCAAGCTCAACATTCACTTTGATGAGGAATTGACCATTGACATGGTCTTGAACTCATTACCTGATTGTTATGGTCAGTTTATCCTAACTTACCATTTAACAACACTGAGCAGACACTGGCCCAATTACACAACTTGTTGCAGACAACTGAAGCAGGGATGAAGGGTAAAAGTATAGCCTCCACTCCTGCAAGTGCCCCTGTCTTGGCTATTGGACAGGGAAAGGGGAAAAAGAGGAAAGGTCCTCCTAAGCAAAATTGGAAGAGCAAGGCTCAAGCTGGGTCATCTACAAATGGCCAAAAGGCTAAGCCCAATGCTACCATTCCCCATGTTTTTGATCCAAAGGATGCTGATTGCTTTTATTGCAATGACAAAGGGCACTGGAAGAGAAGCTGCCCAAAATATCTGTAGGATATCAAAGATGGCAAAGTGAAGCCATCTTCAGCAGATATTTACATTATTTCTTTTAATAACTCATTATCTTCTCGTTCATGGGTCCTTGATACAGGATGTGGTTTTCACATCTGTTCTGATTTGCAGGGGCTAAAAGAAAGTGAGGAGATAGAGCGATGAAGGATAAACTTGATCATGGGAAACAAGAAGTCTTCACCAGTGACCAAGATCGGAGTTTATCAACTTTTGCTTAGTAATGATGTTAGATTAGATTTATTGAATTGTTGCTATTCGTCTGAGATGACGAGAAACATTATTTCATTTCATGCATTGTTCAGACAAGGTTTTAAATATTCTTTTAATGATTTGAATGGTTCAATTTTTGTTTATAAGAATGGTGTTTTCGTGTTTGAAGCTTTACCTTGTGATGGTGTGTATGAAACAGTGACTTGTGTTGATAGCTTAGGAAATAGTGTGTTTAATATTGACTTGTCTAATAGTGTAAACAAGGCATGCTTGTGGCATTGTCGTCTTGGACACATTAACAAGAAACGCATAGCCCAACTCCAAAAGGATGGAGTGTTGGAATCATTTGACCTAAAATCAGATGATATGTGTGAATCTTGTCTTTTGGGAAAGATGACGAAATCACCATTCACAGGGTCTTGTGAAAGAGGTGAAGGTATGTTGGATCTCATACATACAGATGTGTGTGGGCCCTTCAGATCAACTACAAGGGATGCTAATCGATTCTATGTGACTTTCACTGATGATTATAGCAGATATGGCTATATCTACTTAATCAAACATAAGTCAGAAACCTTTGAAAATTTCAAAGAGTTTAAGCATGAGGTCGAGAATCAATTGGGCAGGAAGATAAAGTTACTTAGATCTGATAGAGGTGGAGAGTATCTTAGTATCGAGTTCAATGACTATCTAAAATAATGTGGGATAGTCTCACAATTAACTCCTCCTAGGACACCACAGTTAAATGGTGTAGCTGAGAGGCGTAATCGAACCTTGTTAGACATGGTTCGTTCTATGATGAGTTATGCTTCGCTTCCTATTCAATTCTGGGGGTATGCCTTAGAGACAGCCGCCCACATCCTCAATCTTGTCCCTACAAAGAAGGTTGCCAAAACACCTCACGAAATGTAGACGGGGAAAGTTCCCTCTTTAGCGCATATTAAAGTCTGGGGTTGTGAAGCTTTCGTAAGATGAGAGACTCACGACAAGCTAGCAGCTAGAAGTGAGAAATGTGTTTTCATTGGTTACCCAAAGCAGTCTTTTGGATATTTGTTCTACAGACCTAGTGAAAATGTGGTCTTTGTAGCACGAAGAGGAGTCTTTCTAGAAAGAGAGCTTATATTCAAAGAGGACAGTGGGAGCACCATAGACCTTGAAGAAATTCAAGAGTTGGCCAATGAAGGAACCTTAGATGACACTAGCACTCAACCAGAGGAAACAGTTCCTGTTGAACCAGTTGATAACTCATTACCTCTTCGAAGATCCACTAGGGTGAGTGTGCCACCTGAGTTGTATGGTTTTCATATTACTTCAGATGGTGACACATTCATCAGTGATAGGACACTGGTAAATTTAGATGAAACAGTCACTTACAAGGAAGCAATGGCAGGCCCATAGGCTTCCAAGTGGAAAGAGGCAATGGATAGCGAGATTAAGTCCATGTATGACAACCAAGTTTGGAATTTGGTTGATAGTGCACCAGGTCGTAAGACAGTTGGGTGCAAATAGATCTTCAAGAAGAAGACAGACATGGATGGAAATGTGCACACATTCAAAGCTCGACTGGTTGCAAAAGGTTTCACTCAAACCCCAGGGGTTGACTATGATGAGACGTTCTCGCCAGTAGCTAAGATTAAATCTATTAGGATATTGCTCGCCATAGCTGCCTTTCATGACTATGAAATCTGGCAGATGGATGTCAAGACTGCTTTCCTTAACGGGAAGTTGGCTGAGGATGTTTACATGAATCAGCCAGAGGGTTTTGTTGATGCAAAGTTTCCCAATAGAGTGTGCAAGCTTGAGAAATCCATTTATGGATTGAAACAAACATCTCGCAGCTGGAATCTTTGCTTCCATGAGAAAGTCAAAGAGTTTGGTTTCTCTAGAAGTGAAGATGAGTTTTGTGTGTATATCAAGGCTAGTGGGAGTATAGTAACTTTTCTGGTGTTATATGTCGATGACATATTACTCATTGGTAACGACGTTCCAACCTTGAAAGATGTTAAGTCTTGGCTTGGAAAGTGTTTTGCCATGAAAGACCTTGGAGAAGCTGCCTATATTCTTGGGATTAGAATATTGAGAGATAGAAAGAAGAGACTGATTGGACTTAGTCAGAGCACATACTTGGATAAGGTACTAAAGAGGTTTAGTATGGAAAATTCCAAGAAGGGAGAGCTGCCAATCCAAAGCAATACCAAATTGAGTAAGACTCAATGCCCGAGTACAGATGAGGAAATAGCTGACATGAGTCGCATACCTTATGCTTCCGCTGTCGGATCGATCATGTACGCTATGACATGTACTCGTCCTGATGTGGCATTTGCTTTGAGCATGGTCAGTCGCTATTAGGCCCGGGTAGAGCTCATTGGACAGCGGTTAAGAATATACTCAAGTATTTGCGAAGGACAAAGGACTGGGTCCTTGTGCTTGGTGGCAATGATACTTTGAGAGTAGATGGTTACAGTGATGCCAACTTTCAAACGGATAGAGATAACTGCCGTTCTCAATCAGGCTGGGCATTTTTACTGAATGGAGGAGCAGTTACTTGGAAAAGTTCCAAGCAAGATACGGTGGCGGATTCTACTTGTGAATCAGAGTACATAGCAGCGAGTGAAGCGTCGAAAGAAGCAGCTTGGTTGAGGAACTTCATCGGAGATCTTGGAGTTGTTCCAACCATCCAGGAGCCTATGGAACTGTTCTGCGACAATGAGGGAGCGGTTGCCTTAACTAAGGAACCCAGAGATCATGGTAAAACCAGGCATATCGACAGAAAGTACCATTTCATCAGGCATAGAGTATAAGAAGGCCATCTTGTAGTAAAGAGGGTGTCATCTGAAAATAACCCAGCAGACCCCCTCACAAAGGGTCTGAGTAGGGCTAAGCATATTCAGCATGCTCGAAGCATAGGACTGAAAGATGATATTAGTTTTAGTAGTTAGATTAGTCTAGTTCAGAAACTTGTTACAAAGTAAATGTGATTGACTTTTGGTGATTAAATAATAAAGTATTATTTATGAGTTTGTTTACTGCCTTTTGTCAATTGTTTATTATTGTGTTTCATATTTTGCATGTTTTTTACTTCCCGAATAATATGATTATTCAAACTCCACAGTCACTCATACTTTTGGAAGTAGGCAGTGAATTAAGACTGTCGTGAATTGGATTGCAGATTGTCTAAGGATAGACATGGCAATAGAATTGCCACAATGTTCATGAGTACTCAGAAATTGAGATTTGAGTATTGGATAAACCCTCGCTCAGAGTATCACTTCATGGAATTCATCACGAGTAATACCGAGACGATAATATCTTATAATCTTGAAACGAAGATATATGAGTTGTAATTTACAAAGTCGGTTATACATTGGTGATACGAAAACGCATCAGTAACTTGGTGTTATAAAACGTATTGTCATGTATAATTTGATGAGTAAAAGCTACAAGCATATGAGTCAATGTTTATTCGTTCCTTTTTCCCTAACCGGAAAAGTGATATCTGTGGGCCCCTCGATGATTTGGTGTTGACTTATGTGTTGGGCCCAGCCAGGACTAAGTTGATGTGTTCAATTAGAAGTCCTACATCATCACAAATCAGAAATCGGGAAACAGAGATTCTACACAAAGAGATTGATTACATTCCATGTCTTATGTCTGGGGATATCTTGCAGAACGAAGGATTATATGATCACTTATCTAAGGACACGTAACTGACTGGGTCAGAGTTCAGCAGTAGCTTTTGGAAGCTATAATTTGCTGGTCAAATTTAGAAGTCATACTAGCAATTATAGTTACAGACTTATCCAAGTGGGAGAATGTTGGATTAGGTGTCTAAGCCCATAACTATAATTGGTATGTACTTGAATTGATAGCAGTACAGTCCTTTTGGGTTGCCCTCAAACCTAGCAACTGGACAAGGAAATTATGAAAGGAGAGATATTAATTTATTATAAGATTAATATATTAATATAAATGATTTATTAATATGTTAAAAGATTAATATATTAATTAGAAATCATAAGGTTTAATTAATAGTTAGCCAGAAATTAATCAGAATTAATTTTGGGGTTAAAAGTATTAATTATAAAGTGCAGGGACTAGTTTGCAATTGTCAAATAGTTGAGTGGAAGGCTCCAGAACCTCCTTGGAAGGAGGTGGACGAAATTCATAGGGGAAACCCTAATGATTTCGTCCAAGGGGGCTTGGATAAGGCCTTGGATAAGCTTAGGCCCCAAGCAAAGGAGTATTAGGGTTTTCCCTAAACCCTAGATCCCTCAGCTATATAAGGAGCCTCCTTGTAACATCCCAAAATTCAAGACCAAAAATTTCGTTTTGATTAATTAAAAACCCCTTAATAAATCTTGCTCAATCATTTAATAACATTCTTAATAAACAATTATCAGAGTTTTAAATCCCAAAGATCATCTAGTACGGAAAACATGGTGTGATGCGCTGCGATTGCCCCGAGCTCCTTCCTTGGAAACACATTAGTACCTGAAACAAATAGCTGAAAGCCGTAAGCACGAAGCTTAGTGAGTTCCCCAGATACCACATACCATACATATCAACTGATCCATACATGCCCTACGTAACCATGAGCCATACATAACAAACATATCCATAATCACGTAAGGTGCTATGTGCCAAACATAGTCTTGCTGTTATGCCACGGGCCGCACATGGTCTTTCTTGTCAAGGCTGGGGCCACTCCCTGGGTCTTACAGACAAGTGCCAATGGCCACCCCCTGGTCTTCCATGCAAGCATCACAAAGACAACTATACATACTACTCTACTAGGCTACTCAACATACAGTGTGCCAGGAGCCTCCTCCTGGTCTTTCATTCATAATAGCATACAGTGTGCCAGGAGCCACCTCCTGGTCTTTCATACATGTTGCCTAGGACTAACCCCCTGGTCTTCCTACCATACATAATAACATAATGTGTGCCAGGAGCCTCCTCCTGGTCTTTCATGCATAATGCCTAGGGCTAACCCCTGGATCTTCCTACCATACATAATAACATACTGTGTGCCAGGAGCCTCCTCCTGGTCTTTCATGCACAATGCCTAGGGCTAACCCCCGGGTCTTCCTACCATACATAATAACATACTGTGTACCAGGAGCCTCCTCCTGGTCTTTCATGCACAATGCCTAGGGCTAACCCCCGGGTCTTCCTACCATACATAAACTAAATGGGCCGGCATTGTGGCCGTAGACCCATACAAACAGTGAGGAGACTCACCTCGTACTGCTGAAGCTGCTGATAACCCTCTGGCTGCTATCTAATAACTCTCCGAACTGCTGCTCCTCTTGCTCCCCGAGCTACCAATACCAATAATAGAAACACTTACCCTAACTGTCCTCAAGAAGTCAATTAAGTCAACTCTGGTCAAAGTCCCTCTCAAGGTCAAGCTCCTGGTCAAAGTCAACCTTCCATTTGACTCGACTCGTCGAGTTGTTCTGCCAACTCACCGAGTCCATGCTCCTCAAATCCCAAAACAACCCCGACTCTACTCGTCGAGTCTAGCGAGAACTCGATGAGTTCCCCTTCATCTAACACTTCAGGACTATCTTCAACCAACTCGCCGAGTTCATCCTTGAACTCGTCGAGTTCGTTATTATCGTATGAATGTCCAGACCGTGACTCGCCGAGTTGTATGAACAACTCGTCGAGTTCATCTTCATAACTAAGGAGATTGTCTTGGACTCGCCGAGTTCCTCCTTGAACTCATCGAGTACTATGATCTTCATTTCCATTATGGACCCAGTGTGGCTGAATCCTTCACTAACTCTACTCACTGATCCGAATCATAACAGAAGGGTTTGGGTTTACGACCCGACTCGCCGAGTCCATGAACAGACTCGTCGAGTCCACCTTGTGACATCTCTATTCTGTCGATTACAGTCCATTCCAACACTTCCAACTCATAGATCTGGACTCCTAATGCTAGCATTGCACATAAAGTTGCCAACTTTACGTGCATGCAAGGTGCTATGAGGTTGGAACACTTAATCCAAGCTACAATGAAGGCCTAGGTCATGAAATGGGACCTTAGCTGGATAAAGCCAACAACTTTGAGCTTCTAAAGCTCAAGAGTGTCCAGATCTGTTGTCCAATCCATCCTCAAAGGCTTAATACTCAGATTCTACTTGTAAATGATCCAATTGTGACAAAAAGGCAAGCTAGAAAGGGGATCCATCAATTGAAAGCTCAAGGTTCAGACTTTTTACCTCCTAACAGTTTCCAAGTCGATATGGAGGCTGGATCTACTCTTCCTTCCTTGCTCCTTTCTCTCCAAGCTTCCAAGATGCACTCTAAAGGCCCTTAATCTTCTCAAAAGCTCAAACAATGGAGTTGGGTGGCTAGGGTTTTGGGTTCTGGACGAGAGAGGCTGTAAATGAACCCTAGGGAAGAGAATAAGATACTTAAATAGGGTACCAAGTCCAGGAATTAGGGCTTCCTAACCCAGACCTGACTCGCTGAGTCCACTCTCCGACTCGCCGAGTCGGTCACTTAATCTTGCACCCGGATCCCGCTCCGACTCGTCGAGTTCTTCCTTGGACTCGACGAGTTGACCCCCTTTTGACTTAGGGTTTTCCTTCCTTTCTAGGTCTTCGGAAATCAGGGTGTTACAACTCTCCCCCACTTAAACTAGACTTCGTCCTCGAAGTCCTCCACGGTCAACTACCTTACCATCTGGTTACCACTTTACCACTAGCTACACACTCCGCCCATCCGATCCAAACCTTGAAGATGTCATCTTCAGAATAACCCGATCATTACTACCTTCGAGTACAACACTTTTACCCAACCGGTAACCTTACCGATACTCCTGTTACCTCTACCCTTGATACACAAGGGGTTCACCCTCTTACCCTGCACTGCCTCTGGCCTTTCCAAGGCACTTTCCAAAAGCAACAGGCCTTCCCAATCTCCTTCGAGGACCAATCCTCTGCTGAAACCGCGATCCCGGCCACTCCCAGTGCCGAAATAATCCCACCACGATGTTCCAATACTGAAAACTCCACTCAGCGTGAGAATTCAGACAATTCTTCGGGTAGCAGACCCCTCTCTGCTACGTTTAAGGCTCAGACGAGAACAGCCTCACCGAGCCAAATCATTTACTCTGAGATCATTTGATTTCGTGGTGACTAACTCGCACCACCCAATCAGCTCACGGCTTCTTACAACAAATCCCTCACCCTCATTCTTGCCTGAAGTCCTGCTGACTCCCATCCGCCTACCGGGTGAACCGAGACCGCCCTGGTCCCAACTGGTCTACCATTATCCGAAATACCGGTCCCCCACCAGTTACCGAACGCAAGAACATTTCCTCAGTCGCTCTCAGCGGCTTAAGAAGATACATCGACTACCTGAATTGCTCTACCAGTCCAGCCACTGTGGCTTTAGAAGATCTAGGATCCCCGATCCCCTACCTTACCCTAAGGTGTCTACCAGGTCTCACCTTTTGCTAAAAGAACACGGGCCTCGCCCACGGGTCTCACCCATCTATACTTCGGTGCGGCCTCTCCCACAGGTCTCACCTATCCAGGGCTATGCAGACCCACTCCTCCTCTAATCTCAACTAGCTAGACTTTCCTGATCTTATCATGCTAACTCGGGGATACGCCCCCCCCGCCCATATTCTGCGAACTAAGTTGATAATGAATGCTACGGCTTACCCGCAGTTTTACATCACTCCTGGTCTCCAATGACCTACCGCCTTCCGAATCCAAACATATTGTTACCCACTCACATCCGGGCGGCTGCCCCGCCCTATCTTAAACTATCTGAAAACCCTGCCAGCGAATCACGCATCTGATACATTCGTACTGCCGAATAGGGACCGACGAATGCTACGGGCCACCCCGTAGTCTTACTATACTCGTTCTGCCAACTAGTGAATGCTACGGGCCACCCCCATAGTCTTATAACACTTCTGTGCTACCAGCCAACTAATGCTACGGGCCACACCGCAGTCTAACTATACTAATGCTACGGGCCACACCGCAACTATTCTAATATACGATTACTACGGGCCACACCGCAGTCTTACAACTCCCTTACTCTATTTGCTAACTAGTGAACGCTACGGGCCACCCTATAGTCTTACAACACTCCTACACTATCTGCTAACCATTGCTACGGACCACCCCGCAGTCTTACCACACTTCTCATACTATCTGACCACTGGTGAATGCTACGGCTATCCGGTAGTCTGACAACACCTTCCACACTGACTCGACCGTTGATCATGGTCTTTCGCTCACTACTAATCCGTACATACCCATAATTGAGCATACAAGCACAATCTAGTACCCCAAACTGTACTCATGTCCTAACTGAAACTCCCAACTGATTCTTCTGAAACCTGCTATTAGACAACCTGAGGATGCGATCTCACAATTGGCAAGTTTTCCGAACTTCCAATTCACACTATCCTCAATTCATATAGCCTCCTGGGTCGTCTTTCTCCATGACAGGAGAGCGAAACTTATCCCAGTTTCAAACCCGCTCCTGCTCCCGTAACATGATTGTTTCTCCCCCACTTAGCTTCGACTAAGTCTTTACGGCACGCGGAAATCCGAGGATTTCCATTCCTTCCTCCCTTACCCAAAAAGGCATGATAACTACCATCGCCTTAATATTGCTAGCGATTTGTCACTAGCCCACTCCAAGTACCGAATACTGGATGAACACTTCCTGCATCCCCGATACTGATAATCCCCTGAGCTCAACTGTCGTCCTTAAGGTCCGAATAACTAATGCTCAGAGCAACCTCTTCAGTGATAGACCATTTCCCTTGATGCTTCCAAAAGCTATCCCATACACCAAGACTAGAACCACCGAACCCTGATGATGGTGGATGCCTACTCCATGGACCCTGCCCACCGACCTCCACGTAACGCTCCTGAACCGTTTTCGGCCGTAACCGAGATAATACTGAATACTTCGAACCCGAAGTGAATGATGACCTTACACTAGCTACTAATAGTTTCTGGTATGCATACTATCACCCGAGACTGAGGTAAGAACAATCATAGTACATATAGAATCGAAAATAGCCATCGATACATACCTGCAACATTCCCTGTTGTAATCCGGATCTCCCTCGTCTGTCACTGCAAGGCCCTACCCTCTCACCCATCTGTAATCCTCAAAGTTGTCCGGGCAAACGCACTCTCTGTTCCACCCCTCATCGTCGGGCAGTCGGCCTTCTTGTGGCCCACCTGATTGCAGTGAAAACATAGTGGGCTTGCCCCCCGTGGGCAGTCCCTGCTGACGTGACCATCACTGCCACACTTGTAGCAGCCTGAACCCCTGGAACGATAAACTCCCTCATGCAGTTTCCCACACGTGCTGCACTGACTTCGGCCCTGCCGACCTACTAATCGCTGATCTGAAGTCCTGGGTCTCTTCCCGGGACCTTCCAAAGTATACATCTGATCCGACCTCCTCTTCGCAATGTGCTCTAAATCAATCTCCCTTTCTCGCGCCCTGGCAATCATAGAGTCCAGGGTCGGGCATGCCGAGAAGCTGACATGCTCCCGAATATCAGCTCTCAACATGTCATGATAGCGGGTCCTCTTCATCTCATCATCCCCTGCATACTGAGGCACCAATAAGGCCCTCTCACGAAACTTGGCGGTAATCTCTGTCACCGACTCCGTCGTCTGTCTCATGTCTAGGAACTCCCTGGCCAGCTGCTGAAGCTCCACAGCCGGTGCAAACTCCGCCCTAAACCTGGTCACAAAGTCGGACCAGGTCATAGCCTCCCACCAACTGACTCCCACCAGTCCCTAGCTCTGTCCCTCAAGCATCCTGCAGCAAATCGAACCTTCGACGCCTCGGGACAGAAGCTCGTCAACTGTGCAGACTCAATATCTGCAATCCATCTCCTGGCGACAATGGGGTCCTTCACCCCGTGGAAGTCTGGCGCGCCACTCCCCCTGAAGTCCTTGAAGGACAATGTGTGCGATTCTGACTGGCTGGATGTCATATCACTCCAAAACGCTCTGAGGCGATCCTCCATCAGCTCAATAACCCCTTCCTTGATCGACCCGAAAACCACCAGGGTTGACTCAATGATACCTCTCGTGATCTCAGACGCGATGAACTCGCGTAGTCCCTCATCCACTGGCTCGGAACCTGCACCCGAACCTGATCCTGAACCGGATCCGGATCCTCCTGCTCTGTGTCGCGTAATCATCACCATTCTGAAACGAAACACATAATCATTAGGGTCATACGTAACCTCAGAAGGTCTCACATACTACAAGTTTCCTGGTTCTATCTCGGCCCTCCTTGACTCGAGTACGGATCCTCTGCTTTCAGTAGTACGGGCCCATACTACCTTCCTGTAACGCCCGTGTTTCTAGGCTAGGCATTAATATTGACATAATAGTCTAGGTTGACCTTTGTAACTCATCTTGAAGAAATGAAAAGGAATTATGTGAATATTATGTGAATTATGTGTTTTATGCTTAATTATTAGAATTTAATTAATTAAGAATAAAAATGAGCGTCGAAAATAAATATTAGATGAAGCCGATATCTATTAAGAAATTTGTAGTGGTCGTGACAAGGATTACGGATATATAAAGAATACCGAAATCCGAGTTATAACGAAGAAGTTATGACCTGTCGAAGTTTCACGACAAAACCGGCACGGTGTCGAATGACGTAAAAAGTGAGTTTTTGATAAACTACTTTTTAGCCTTAGTGATCTAAACAAAAGTCGTAGTGTTCGTTAAACCGAGAGTATGTATAAAAAGAACGCCCAAATCTGACTTCGTATGAGAAAGTTATGATTTTTCTAAGTTTCAGCTTAGCAGTAGACAGCTAAAAACTCGAATTTTAGATCGAGTTATTTTTAGCCGACACAACCTAGACGAGAATCGAAGGTCTCGTCAATAGTAGTACAACGGTAAAAAGACAGACGAAAACGGACGTCGGATGAAGAAGTTATGAATTTTTAACGGATTTTCTGTCCCGGTCTGTTAAAAATAATAATATAAAAATTAAAGTCAAAATTAGCCGACGAAGTCTAAACAAAAGTTGTAGAGCGTAATTTTACCTACGCGTGCATATAAAGAACGTCAAAAACGGAGCTTGTATGCGAAAGTTATGGATTTTAGAAGTTTTTGCACAAAAATCGAGAAAAAAATGTCAAATCCAAGAAATTTCGCATGGTGGACTTCGGCCACGTCACCCTCGCTCATAACGTGCCACGTGTCCGTAATTGCTGAGTCATCCGAGCAGCTAGCAGACGCGTGTTCGAATCCGGAGAGCCGTCTGAAGCCGCCTCGCCTCCGTCCGACGCGTGTCCAGGTGACTCCTTGCATCCGAAGCGCTGGTCCAACCGCGGAGCGACGCGTGCCCTCCTGACGTGTCCGAGCTTCGCAGGTGCGCCACGACTCCAACCCTCGGACCCTAGACTTCGGTCCAATCAGAGGTCAGCAGCAAGACCCTCGCACGTGCGACCCATGTGACTTCTCTTCGGATCTGCTGCCACGTGGAAGCCTCTCAGCCGTCCGATCAGAAGCCGGTGCGAGACCTCCCGGGGATAATTTGGAAACTTGTCATTTTTAACCCCTCTTTCAATATTTCTTTCATTCCAACTTCCCCCAAAGCCCCGGTATCATACCAAACACCCGAAACACGTCCCGAAGTGCCCGAGAAGCCCGAGAAATTTATCTTTTCGGTTTTGAAGCCCGACCCTCGCAGAGCCCGGTTTCTCAATAAAACTCCTGGTTTTATTAGAAACGATCGTTTTAAGAAACGAAGTGCTGCCCGATTATCAGTAAATCAAGTGAGTGTGTAGTCACTTTCACCTTACACATAGATATGAAGTATTTACCTTAAAATACGTGCTATGTGTAAATATATTAATTGTTTAATTGAGGTGACTGTTGAATAAATGTTTTATACAAGTTTTAAACTGTATATGTATTTTATCTACAAATATGTTGGGTAGAACATGGGTAGACGAAATAGTCGATGTGTGTTAAAATGGTGAGAGGCCTCGATGTTGTTGTTGTTGTTGTAGTCGTCTAGCGGAGTATAGATGACGACCACAGACCTTTCTAGACAGTCCAGTGGAACACTAGCAGGTTCGCAACTTGTAGGTGTTGGTGAACTAAATGTTCATTGGCGTACTTCATCCCCCTCATGGTTGCCTTTAGGACATGTATGGCTGAGGAGTCCCCTTAGCAGTAGTGTCCATCCCGATGATATTCCTTAGGCTAGGTCCCTTGTGATAGGTGTTTAGGGACGTAAAGTGAGGATAACGGGAATGGGTAATCAGGGTTATTGTTGATTGGTGAACTTAATAACTTTATCATTATTGTGGGTTGAAAACCCTATATGCTCACCAGGCTCCCAAGCCTGACCCACTCAGCTTTTTATGTTACAGGTAGTGGACCCCGAGCATAGTCGGATGATGATGACAGATTTTTGGATTATAGGCCAGTAGTTGTAAATAACTGTTGTAAGGCTTATAATGTCTTGTCTATGCTTTTGATCTGTATCGGAACATGACATCCCGAGGTTTTGATATGAAATGAAATTATATATTTCTTAAAGAAAGGTTTTGATAAACTTTTATCATGTTTTGTATTGGGGACCAATTCCGCAACATCTTTTAAAACGATTTCTCTGATTTTATTTTAAAAAGCATAAATTAAATCGGTCTTTTCTGGCCGAGAAATTAGGGGATGTCACACTTCCACATCTATCTGTACTTTCCTCAAGGATTGCTTCGACTTCACCAAGTCCCTTCTACTTCTGTTGCACTCTGCCACTCTCTTCCTAGGCTTTCCTAGGTTCCCGAACCCACCCAGTCCTCAGCTGCTAAGAGACTCTTCATGATGCCAATTTACCACTACATGAATACCATCACATGTGATGAAGCTCGGATAATCCTTCGAGTAAAAGACTCATCCCTACAACGGTTAGACTCATACGAGAGCTGTGCAGTAGGGTCAAATCTAACACTCTGAGATTATTCAACCCCGGTCACATGTGACTTAACGTATTCATCTAGTAGTTAACTCCCATCACTCTAAATCCCACAAAGCACAAAGCAAGCAGCATTCATACAATGGAAAATCTAACCAACATATTCCAATCAAGCTATCCTCTACTCAATAGTATGTACTAGCATGCAATTCAAAGGCTCATACAATCAGGCATAACCTAAACAGGCCATCCTAATACTGGCTAACCAGTTCTAGCATGCAATTCTACGCGTTCACTTAAGCATACAAAGGCATATCTCTTAGATCCTTAGCCATAATCTAGTATGCGATTCATATAATCATATCATGTCACATAACAAACATGTATTGGTATTTTGGGAACCACTTACTTGAGCTCGGTCGATTGCACGCATCACACACCTTGTTCTTTTCAAAGTTCTTTTCTCTTTTCAAATTCTTTTCAAGTTCCTTTTGAAAATTTTCATATCAAGTCCTCAGTTTGAGTCCAGACACACCCGAGAGTGTGCCCGAATCCCTCAAACCAAGGCTCTGATACCAACTTGTAACATCCCAAAATTTAAAACCAAAAATTTTGTTTTGATTAATTAAAAACCGCTTAATAAATCTTGCTCGATCATTTAATAAAATTCTTAATAAACAATTATCAGAGTTTTAAATCCCAAAGATCATCTATTGCGGAAAACATGGTGTGATGCATTGCGATCGACCCGAGCTCCTTCCTTGGAAAAACATTGGTACCTGAAACAAATAGCTGAAAGTCGTAAGCACGAAGCGTAGTGAGTTCCTCAGATACCACATACCATACATATCAACTGATCCATACATGCCATACATAACAAACATATCCATAATCAAGTAAGGTGCTATGTGCCAAACATAGTCTTGCTGTTATGCCATGGGCCGCACGTGGTCTTTCTTGTCAAGCCTGGGGCCACTCCCTGGGTCTTACAGACAAGTGCCAAGGGCCACCCCATGGTCTTCCATGCAAGCATCACAAAGACAACTATACATACTACTCTACTAGGCTACTCAGCATACAGTGTGCCAGGAGCCTCCTCCTGGTCTTTCATTCATAATAGCATACAGTGTGTCAGGAGCCACCTCCTGGTCTTTCATACATGTTGCCTAGGACTAACCCCGGGTCTTCCTACCATACATAATAACATACTGTGTGCCAGGAGCCTCCTCCTGGTCTTTCATGCATAATGCCTAGGGCTAACCCCCGAATCTTCCTACCATACATAATAACATACTTTGTGCCAGGAGCCTCCTCCTGGTCTTTCATGCACAATGCCTAGGGCTAACCCCCGGGTCTTCCTACCATACATAATAACATACTGTGTGCCAGGAGCCTCCTCCTGGTCTTTCATGCACAATGCCTAGGGCTAACCCCCGGGTCTTCCTACCATACATAAACTAAATGGGTCGGCATTATGGCCGTAGACCCATACAAACAGTGAGGAGACTCACCTCGTACTGTTGAAGCTGCTGATAACCCTCTGGCTGCTATCCAATAACTCTCCGAACTACTGCTCCTCTAGCTCCCCGAGCTACTAATACCAATAATAGAAACACTTAGCCTAACTGTCCTCAAGAAGTCAACTAAGTCAACTCTGGTCAAAGTCCCTCTCAAGGTCAAGGTCCTGGTCAAAGTCAACCTTCCAGTTAACTCGACTCGTCGAGTTGTTCTGCCAACTCACCGAGTCCATGCTCCTCAAATCCCAAAACAACCCCGACTCTACTCGTCGAGTCTAGCACTTCGGGACTATCTTCAACTCACCGAGTTCATCTAACACTTCGGGACTATCTTCAACCAACTCACCGAGTTCATCCTTGAACTCGTCGAGTTCGTTATCATCATAATTGTTCGTTTAATAATCCAGGATCCTCAAAGCATAACTCTTTCTCTGGTGTGTACAATCAAGCCGGCGCCTTCCCGCGATCCTGAGAGAACCTGAAACACATATCACATAACACGGTAAGCACGAAGCTTAGTGAGTTCCCCAAAATACCACACACATCCCATTAGCCCCTCGTGGCTATACTTACACTAAGACCCTCCGGTCAATGTGTCTCAGTGGGGCCCTCTGGTCCCACAACTCAGATGGACCCTTCGGTCCCTCAACTCGGTAACTCAATTAATCACAGTATACATATCACAACAACAATAAGCAGGATATCTTAATACACATTATATGCACATAAGAAAATGCATACTATCACATAACTCGGGTAAGCACATAAGATCAATATTTTCACAGATTACTATAACAACATAAGTCACAAAGACAGTATGCACGATAATACATATCTCATTATAAACAAGCAAGACCCCCCGGTCCATAATGTACTAAGACCCTCCGGTCTACAACGTACAGTGACCCTCCGGTCAATAATATACTAAGACCCTCCGGTCAATAGTGTAAATACGACCCTCCGGTCATCAACAAGAATAAGACCCTCCGGTCTACACACAAATTACAACACAGGTAAGTATAGTGAGAAGACTCACCTCGGATGGCGAGCAGATCCTATAAATGCTGCTGCTACACTCCGGGGTTAACCTGTGTCCAATTCAAACTATGCTACCCAATATACGCTTTTGGTCCCTCCCCACTGAAATATTTTCAATGCAAATCCAAAAGTTACCCTTTAGCCCCTGCTTCTATAAGTTCCTTTCATTTAGGGTTCGAAACTTGCCATTTAGTCCCTGAGCCTCTCAAATCTTTTCAAATTAATTCCCAATAATTTATCAACTTCTATAATTGTATCAATTGGCTCCCCAACACCAACACCCCGCTAAATTTTATTTACTTTAGGATTATTATTCATATTAACCCTTATCTATTTATTTTTATATACGGGATGTTACAACTCTCCCCCACTTAAATTAGATTTCGTCCTCGAAATCTTTCATCACCATTCCTTACACGCCCGACAACTTGAACGACATGGCCACAAGCCCGAGCATAACCCCAACCGTTCAATCCAACAGAGCTATCTCAACCAACCCCATGTCCAAACAACCACTAAGTTCGCTTTACTCCAAGCTATATTACAACTGATCTGTAGTCACACCTCCTTTCCGATATCTGTCGTCTAACACTCACTATCTCCATACATGTTGCGCTTCTGCTCAAACCAAACGAACCGACCGTCCCAGGTCTAGATCATTAGATGCAAACCATAACCACTCAAAATGAAATCCATCAGGAATCTAGAATTTCAACTCATCTATCCTATCCACCAATAGGGCCAAACCACAACTCACGAGTCTGGTCCGACAGCAAAATTAGAATCACTCATATCCAATCTGATACTCAACCCCCGACCCGTGAATCTACGCGTGCAGTACTTCCCCAATTCCTTCCGAATTGCGACAACTTCTCCCTAATTTGAGATATAACAAATCCCGACCATCATGGAGACCCCAGTCTCGCCCCTGGTCTGATCACCAGGCTCCCAAAGACTCAGTTGGTAAGGCTAACCAAGCTTAAAACTCCTCCGTGTCATGCTCTGGCTAGGGAATTCTACGGCTCCCCATAGTCTTACGCCACACTCACACTGACTCGTGAATGCTACAACTCCTCGTAGGCTTACATCACCTACTTACTCACTCGTGAATGATACGGCTCCCCGCAGGCTTACATCACTTACTCACTCACTCGTGAATGCTACGGCTCCTCACATGCTTACATCACTTACTCACTCACTCGTGATTGCTACGGCTCCCCGCAGGTTTACATCACCCACTCACTTGCCATGAGCTCTCCCCATGGTTCTGGATCCTTCCACTCTCTTACCATCCCACAATCTCATCATTAAGCCAACATCATGTTGCGTTCACTAAACTCATGCACCGCGACCCATCATGGATAGGTGCACCCACCCAGACTGAGCATCACTACTCCTGACGGCAATTGTCGCAACAACGCACTTTCCCTCAATACAATTCACATTCTTGAACAATCCCCGTCCGAACAATCAGTTGATGGGTTCCCACTGGAACAATAATTACCCGGTACCCCACTTTCCATCTCATAAACTCAAGTCTCAAAATAATCCAACGACTTAGGGTATCATACTCGGATACCCCGATACACTTATCGCAGAATCTCGCGCTCGCTTGCCCTAACCTCTGATCTTCCACTCACGTCATCATACTCGGATACCGCGATACACCATCACAGAATCTCATAATGTCTGCTACGACCAGTGATCTTCTTCTCGCACAACCCATAACCTCGAAATACTCCGCTCACAATTTGAAACATGGAGAAATCGTCAATGTCTGAGATCACGTTGACGGCCATCCGAAACACCATCCTCTTGCTGATCAAAACCCATGTGAAGCTACTCATAATGACTCTGAAACTAATTGACAAATCAACTGCTGCTCCTCCCGGAGTATAGATAACAATCTATACAACAAACTGGCAATCCCAACAATTGAAACTGGACCTCAACGAACCAACCGCCTCGAACCCATCCATTGCAACCTGAAAAATCCCTAGCCACAATAAATTCTCTGACCAAGGGCCACCTTCCGTGGATTCACACATCCTTTCTTAAACACATTCTCATAAATCTTCCCATCGTGTACCTCGCTTCATCTACCAATAACCCAGGTCTCATGTGTCTGCACTGTAGACCTTCATAACCAGTTCTCTAACCGTACTTGAACGGAACGCTGATCCTCTCAATAGAACACCCAGTTCTCCCCCACTCAGGGTTCGAACCATCACCAATTGGCATACCAACAGTCTACTCCACAGACTGTTTCTCCAGGTACATCACCCTTGACTCTTGGAACGTACCACATAATCACTCAATGATCTTCCTGATGGAAACCAAGTAACTCCAATATCCCGTAACTCAGAAAAAAATCTCAGAACCCTCCCAACGTGACTGCCTCTAATCATCTCGAAGCCTCAAACCGACACACCGCCGGATACCCCAACTGTTCCAAATTAGTCCCTACTCTCAATTTGGAAATAATGCACTATCACGCACCTCGTCTCTGATTCCTCGATCAGCCTCCCATCACGGGAATCGTTACAAAAGTCAGAGACCCCACTCTCACAGTCGATACACAACGTAGACAACGAGGGCCACGACCCCGATATACTCCTCTTAATCACCCAGAACTGCTGCTAAAAGTATGCGCCTTCACTGAAACTCACTCGACAAGGCCCTTTGGCCCCACACTCTATCATATCTGATCTCAGACTACTCAAACACAACAGGATAACTGGTAAAACCAGAAGCACTAACCGCCACGAACCTGATGGGTTTTGAGCATTCTAACACTTCCTAAGTGTACATGCAACCCTAATAACCTTGGATCTATGTTTGTCTAATAATCATGCAAAGTTGAATTCCAAGGTTATATTCCTATCTAGCATACATGGGGAACATTTTTAACTTGAATGAAAGATAGAATAACTTACCTTGTTGTTGATTATGATCCTTGAAACCTTGTGAGCCTAGCACCCCAAGTGTGATGCCTCAAATGCTTCACACAACACCAATGCAAATGAGTAAACTTTGAGAGAATCTTACACTTGCAAAATCGGCTCTAGCCCTCTTGTTTCTTATGTGTTGCCGATTTGGTGGAGAATGGGTTTCTTATATAGTGTTGATACATCTAGGGTTACACCATGTAAACCCTAATGTGTCATGACTCTTCATTTCCATGACCCATGGGTTTGTAACTCCCATGGAGCATCCATGGAGCATCCTATGGGTGGAACTCAACTTGATAATCCATGGAGCCTCTTAGCCCACTATATAAGATATGGAAGATTTACATAATCTACCCATATATTTAATTAGTTATCTTTTGATCACTTAATTAATTCTAAATTAATTCTTGATCAAACTAATTAAATAATATTATTAATATATTAGAACTTATAATATATTAATAAACCATAAGTGTTATTTCTCTCATTTTAGTTTATCCAATTGCATGGTGTCATGCAACCCAAATGGACCATGTCGGGTCGGATCAAGTACATACCAGAAATAGTTATGGACTTAGACACCTTATCCAACAGTCTCCCACTTGGATAAGTCTAATAATTATAACTGCAGTACTTCAGGAACCGATCGGCAATCGTAGCTCTTTCAAGGTCTCTCGGAACTGAGAAGATGATGATACGCCATTTAAGATAAGTGATCATATAATCCTCTGTTCTAGATATCAGCCGGACAAATACATGGAACAATGTCTTACTTATTGTCCAGCAGTTTGTTTCCCGATTTCCGATTTGTTTGACAAAGAACTTAATTGAACACATCAACTTAGTTCTGACCGGGCCCGGTACATAGGTCAAAACAAAATCATCGAGGGGCCCAGATATCATCTTCTAATCCAAGAAGGAACAGATAAACTTCGACTCATATGTTTGTTCTACCACTCATTGAATTATACACAAAAGCACGTTTTATAACATCGAGTTACCAATGCGTTAACGTACAATCAATGCATAACCAACTCATAAGTAACAAATCATATCTCTAGGTTTGAAGACTTATATGATATTACCGTCTCACGATCACTCGAGATAAATTCCATGAAGTGATTCCAGTGAGCGTGGGTTGAGTCCAATGCTCAGAACTTATGAGCACTCATGAGTGTTGTAGCCATGTCCAACAACTTAGACCTCTGCAACCAATCATGACAGTCTTGATTCATACCTACTTCCGACATATGACCGACTGTGGAGGTTCGAATAATATGATATACCAAACATAATTATTCTGGAAGTCAAAACATGCAAAAGAAATATAGTAAACGATCGACAAGAGATAGCAACACTTTACTCATAAATAAAACACCTTTTATTCATCATCTAATGTCAATTACACTTTACAAATTTCAAGGTTATCTAACTACTAAATCTAATATCATCCTTCAGCCCTATGCTCCGAGCATGCTGGAGATGCTTAACCCGAGTCAGTCCCTTCGTGAGGGGATCTGCTGGATTCTCATCCGATGATACCCTCTTTGCCACGAGGAGTCCTTCTTCTATTCGATGTCTGATGAAATGGTATTTTCTGTCGATGTGTCTGGATCTCCCGTGATCCCTTGGTTCCTTGGCTAAGGCAACTGCACTTTCACTATCACATAAAATTTCCATTGGCTCTTTAATAACTGGTACAACTCCAAGGTCGCCAATGAAGTTCTTCAGCCATATCGCCTCCTTTGCTGCCTCGCTAGCTGCTATATACTCTGATTCGCAAGTTGAATCAGCCACTGTCTCTTGCTTGGAACTCTTCCAAGAAATTGCTCCTCTATTTAAGGTAAAGACCCAGCCTGACTGAGAGCGGAAATTATCCCTATCAGTCTGAAAGCTAGCATCACTATACCCTACAACTCTCAAGTCTTCACTCCCACCGAGGGTAAGGACCCAGTCCTTAGTCCTCCGTAGGTACTTGAGGATATTCTTTACCGCAGTCCAGTGTGCCTTGCCAGGGTTCCCCTGATACCTGCTAACCATGCTCAAAGCAAAGGCTACATCAGGTCGAGTACACGTCATAGCATACATGATCGATCCTACAGCCGAAGCATAAGGTATTCGACTCATTTCTGCTATCTCAGCCTCAGTACTAGGGCTTTGTGTCTTACTCAATCTGGCGTTACTCTGGATGGGTAACTCTCCTTTCTTGGAGTCCTGCATGCCGAATCTCTTCAACACCTTATCCAAGTAAGTACTCTGAGTAAGTCCAATTAGTCTTTTACTCCGGTCTCTCAAGATCCTTATCCCTAGAATATAGGCAGCTTCTCCTAGGTCCTTCATAGAGAAACACTTCCCAAGCCAGGACTTAACTTCCTGCAGAGTTGGGATGTCATTTCCTATGAGTAGTATGTCATCCACATACAATACCAAAAAGCTAACTATACTCCCACTAGCCTTGACATATACACAAGATTCATCTTCACTCCTAGAAAAGCCAAATTCCTTGACTTTCTCATCAAAGCAAAGATTCCATCTGCGAGGTGCTTGCTTTAACCCATAAATGGATTTCTCAAGCTTACACACTCTATTAGGGTACTCTGTGTTGACAAAACCCTCTGGCTGACTCATGTAAACATCCTCAGCCAACTTTCCATTAAGGAAAGCGGTTTTGACATCCATTTGCCATATTTCATAGTCATGAAATGCGGCTATGGCTAACAGAACCCTAATAGACTTAATCTTGGCCACTGGAGAAAAGGTCTCATCATAATCAACTCCCGGAGTTTGTGAGAAACCCTTTGCAACCAGTCGTGCCTTATAAGTGTGTACATTACCATCCATGTCGGTCTTCTTCTTGAAGATCCATTTGCACCCTACAGTCTTACGACCTGGTACATTCTCAACCAAGTTCCAAACTTGATTGTCATACATGGACTGTATCTCGCTGTCCATTGCCTCTTTCCACTTGGCTGACTCAGGGCCTGCCATGGCTTCCGCGTAACTGTTAGGTTCATCCAGACCTATCAGTGTCTCATCACTGATAAGTGTATCACCTTCCGCAGTAATATGGAATCCATAGTAATGCTCAGGTGCATTCCTAACCCTTGTGGAACGCCTCAGAGGTACAGACTTGTCAATTGGCTCAACAGAAGTTTCCTCCTCAAGTTGAGTGCTAGGGTTTGAAGTTCCTTCACCACTTGACTCTTGAATTTCTTCAAGGTCAACTTGCCTCCTACTGTCTCCTTGGCTTATGAACTCTCTCTCTCGAAAGAAAGCCCTCCTAGCTACAAAGACCACATTCTCACTAGGTCTGTAGAAGAGGTAACCAAAGGATTTCTGTGGGTAGCCGATGAAAATACACCTCTCACTTCGAGGTTCGAGCTTATCATGAGTCTCGCGTCTCACGAAAGCCTCGCAACCCCAAATCTTAATGTGGTCTAGTTTGGGTACTTTACCAGTCCACATCTCATGAGGAGTTTTGGCAACTTTCTTTGTGGGAACTAGATTAAGGATATGAGCGGCAGTCTCTAAGGCATACCCCCAAAATGAGATTGGTAGCGAAGCTCGACTCATCATGGAACGAACCATATCCAACAAGGTTCGATTACGCCTCTCAGCTACACCATTCAACTGCGGTGTCCTGGGAGGTGTCAATTGTGAGACAATCCCACATTCCCTAAGATAGTCGAGGAACTCTGAACTAAGATACTCACCACCTCGATCGGATCGAAGCATCTTAATGTTCCTGCCCAATTGATTCTCGACTTCCTGTTTAAACTCTTTAAACCTCTCAAAAGTCTCTGACTTATGCTTGATTAAGTAGACATATCCATATCTACTGTAATCATCAGTAAAAGTTAAATAATAACGATTAGCATCCCTTGTGGCATGTTTGATGGGCCCACACACATCTGTGTGTATAAGATCCAACAAACCTCCACCCCTCTCACAAGAACCTGTGAAGGGTGACTTTGTCATTTTTCCAAGTAAGCATGATTCGCAACTATCATCTGACTTTAGGTCAAATGACTCCAATACTCCATCCTTTTGGAGTTGGCCTATGCGTTTCTTGCTTATATGTCCAAGACGACAATGCCATAATGATGCTTTATCCAAGTTATTATCATTAACAGAATCAATACACAATACATTATTTCCTAAGTTATCAACCACAGATACAGTTTCATACACACCATCACAAGGTAATGCTTTAAAATAAAGAACATTATTAAAGAAAGCATTAATCGAACCAACTTCATTATCAAATGAAAAGGTGAAACCTTGTTTATACAATGCATGAAAGGAAATAATATTTCTTGCCATTTCTGGCGAATAACAACATTTATTCAAATCTAAACTAAACCCACTACTTAGCGATAAAGTATAGACTCCAATCTTGGTGACAAGTAAAGCTTTCCTATTCCCCATGATTAAGTTTATTCTTCCATGCTCCACATTCTCACTTCTTCTTAGTCCCTGCAAATCAGAACAGATATGAATACCACAACTGGTATCAAGGACCCAAGAGTTAGAATGGGGTGAGTTATTAGATAAGATAGTGTAAATACCTGCATGGTTGGGTTTAACTTTCCCATCCTTCACATCTTGCTGGTACTTTGGGCAGTTCCGCTTCCAATGTGACTTTTCATGGCAATAGAAGCATTTAGCCTCTTTAGGGTCAAAAGAAGGAGTGGCAAAACCTTTCTTGGTTCCACTTGAAGAAGAGCCATCAAGGGTCCTAGCCTTGGTACCCTTCGAAGAGCTCTTCCTCTTCTTCCCTCTACCTTTCCCGATTGCCAAAACCGGGGCGGAGTTTGGAGTAGGAGTGTTAACAACCGACTTACCCTTAAGACCTGTTTCTGCGGTCTTGAGGAGTCCCTGAAGTTTGCTGAGTGTGACCTCTTCCTTATTCATGTGATATGTCATGCGGAATTGATCATAGCACGATGGTAAGGAGTGCAAAATGATATCTATTGCAGGCTCCTCAGTGAAGTTCACATTAAGCTTCAGCAACCGATCCACATACCTTTGCATTTTCTGCATGTGGCTCGTGACGGATTCTCCGTCCTTCATCATGGTTGTTATGATAGAGCATATGATTTCATACATCTCTTGTCGTGCACTTTGATGGTATCTTTCCATCAGATCTTGGTGCATTTCAAAAGGGTAGAAGTCCTCATAGGACTTTTGGAGTTCCGCTGTCATGGTGGCCAACATGATGCATACCACTTTTGTAGCATCCCTTTCATGTGCCCGGAAGTCAGCGATCTCCTGGGGAGTTGTAGTGGTCTCATCAATCTCCTTAAGCTCCTTGTCAAGGACATATTCTTTGTCCTCGTAGCGGGTAATCATCATGATGTTTCTGATCCATTCATTGAAGTTGGATCCATCAAAAGTGACTTTCCCACACAAGTTCATAAGGGTAAAGGAGCCATTAGGATTAGAGCCAGAAGCAGCATTGTTTGAAGACATCTGAAAGAAGAGAACAAGATTAGTTTAGATATTAAGAGAGTCCTTAATAAAACACCCAAATGTAATATTAAGGCTAGGATCCAATCACAATATATTATAACTTAAAAGAGGTATGCCGTAATCCAAGCTATAACATATTTGAAAGGTAGGTGAATGACGATTCACCAATTTCCACCATGAAAAACGAAATATAAATATTAGGTTTTTAATTGGTTCTTAGAAATTCCTAGATTCTTTTGAGATTCAATGAACTTTTCAAAGGCATGTTTCAATCTCGAGTGTGCCCTCCAAGTTTTGTGACTGGGATACCGAGGATCACAAAACGAGGTGTGAAGTAACCATGCAAATCACTTGGTACCCTCAAGGTTTATCACTCAATCGATGTGCCGGTAAACCACACACGCTCCACCGGTGCTATGGTAAACCTTAAGTCACCCTTTACCTACCTTGTTAAGTCCAAGTTAGTGTGCCGGTTAACCACACATGCTCCACCAACGACTTAAACAAAGTGTAAAGTGTAATTTCATGGATTAGCACCTTATTCACATTTTCCTAAAGTAACTAAGATTGGGAATTTAATAAAAGCATTTAGTTACTTTATAATATTCATCATACTTTTAATGAGAATTTATAAGTCCTTGTCTTACCCGTTCGGCTAACGACCCTCCACCGATTAAGGAAGCGGTGGGTGAGAGTGGACACCCATTAAGTTGCCATTTTATAGGCAACAACCTTATACCCCCCTTATAGACCGGCTTCGTGAATGAGGCGTACTAGCGGTAAGACGACTTGTTGTTATACATATATATATATTAGTAACTTATAATATTATAAAGTATAAGGGTTGAATTTTAACTTTTAAAATTCTAAGGGTTGGAACTAAAGTTTTAATCAAGACTTTACATGTTCCAAAACTTGAGGGCAAGTTTTGTAAACTTCCAAAACTTTTCATTTCTTATAACTTATGAATTAATTGAGTAATAAAAATGAAGACTCTTCATTTTTATAACTCTTGTGTTCTTTTAATGGCTTTAATAAAAGTGAGACTTTTGGTTTTCCATAACTTGAGGACAAGTTATGGACTCCATCAAAACACATTATGGTCATGAATTAAACTACCATGAAGGTTACAAACAATTCCTATGATCATCTAATCTTCATAAGTTCAAGAACATGAATATGAACACTTTCAAGAATCAAAAATTACACTTAAAAAAAACTTGTAATTTTAATAATTGCCATTGTAAATGGATTAGCATAAACATTACACCATCTAAAACAAGCTTTAAAACATCAAAACAGTTTAGGGTAATGTTTCTAGTCCATTTCCAGCAACAAATGTGCAAACTTTCATACGAGCAGAAAACAGAAAAACGATTTTTTTTTCAAGCTGTTTGCACACAAAAAAAAAACAACAAACAAACCTAGGCTCTGATACTACTGATGGGTTTTCAGCATTCTAACACTTCCTAAGTGTACATGCAACCCTAATAACCTTGGATCTATGTTTGTCTAATAATCATGCAAAGTTGAATTCCAAGGTTATATTCCTATCTAGCATACATGGGGAACATTTTTAACTTGAATGAAAGATAGAATAACTTACCTTGTTGTTGATTATGATCCTTGAAACCTTGTGAGCCTAGCACCCCAAGTGTGATGCCTCAAATGCTTCACACAACACCAAATGCAAAGGAGTAAACTTTGAGAGAATCTTACACTTGCAAAATCGGCTCTAGCCCTCTTGTTTCTTATGTGTTGCCGATTTGGTGGAGAATGGGTTTCTTATATAGTGTTGACACTGATGGGTTTTGAGCATTCTAACACTTCCTAAGTGTACATGCAACCCTAATAACCTTGGATCTATGTTTGTCTAATTATCTTGCAAAGTTGAATTCCAAGGTTATATTCATATCTAGCATACATGGGGAACATTTTTAACTTGAATGAAAGATAGAATAACTTACCTTGTTGTTGATTATGATCCTTGAAACCTTGTGAGCCTAGCACCCCAAGTGTGATGCCTCAAATGCTTCACACAACACCAAATGCAAAGGAGTAAACTTTGAGAGAATCTTACACTTGCAAAATCGGCTCTAGCCCTCTTGTTTCTTATGTGTTGCCGATTTGGTGGAGAATGGGTTTCTTATATAGTGTTGACACATCTAGGGTTACACCATGTAAACCCTAATGTGTCATGACTCTTCATTTCCATGACCCATGGGTTTGTAACTCCCATGGAGCATCCTATGGGTGGAACCCAACTTGATAATCCATGGAGCCTCTTAGCCCACTATATAAGATATGGAAGATTTACATAATCTACCCATATATTTAATTAGTTATCTTTTGATCACTTAATTAATTCTAAATTAATTCTTGATCAAACTAATTAAATAATATTATTAATATATTAGAACTTATAATATATTAATAAACCATAAGTGTTATTTCTCTCATTTTAGTTTATCCAATTGCATGGTGTCATGCAACCCAAATGGACCATGTCGGGTCGGATCAAGTACATACCAGAAATAGTTATGGACTTAGACATCTTATCCAACAGTCTCCCACTTGGATAAGTCTAATAACTATAACTGCAGTACTTCAGGAACCGATCGGCAATCGTAGCTCTTTCAAGGTCTCTCGGAACTGAGAAGATGATGATACGCCATTTAAGATAAGTGATCATATAATCCTCTGTTCTAGATATCAGCCGGACAAATACATGGAACAATGTCTTACTTATTGTCCAGCAGTTTGTTTCCCGATTTCCGATTTGTTTGACAAAGAACTTAATTGAACACATCAACTTAGTTCTGACCGGGCCCGGTACATAGGTCAAAACAAAATCATCGAGGGGCCCAGATATCATCTTCTAATCCAAGAAGGAACAGATAAACTTCGACTCATATGTTTGTTCTACCACTCATTGGATTATACACAAAAGCACGTTTTATAACATCGAGTTACCAATACGTTAACGTACAATCAATGCATAACCAACTCATAAGTAACAAATCATATCTCTAGGTTTGAAGACTTATATGATATTACCGTCTCACGATAACTCGAGATAAATTCCATGAAGTGATTCCAGTGAGCGTGGGTTGAGTCCAATGCTCAGAACTTATGAGCACTCATGAGTGTTGTAGCCATGTCCAACAACTTAGACCTCTGCAACCAATCATGACAGTCTTGATTCATACCTACTTCCGACATATTACCGACTGTGGAGGTTCGAATAATATGATATACCAAACATAATTATTCTGGAAGTCAAAACATGCAAAAGAAATATAGTAAACGATCGACAAGAGATAGCAACACTTTACTCATAAATAAAACACCTTTTATTCATCATCTAATGTCAATTACACTTTACAAATCTCAAGGTTATCTAACTACTAAATCTAATATCATCCTTCAGCCCTATGCTCCGAGCATGCTGGAGATGCTTAACCCGAGTCAGTCCCTTCGTGAGGGGATCTGCTGGATTCTCATCCGATGATACCCTCTTTGCCACGAGGAGTCCTTCTTCTATTCGATGTCTGATGAAATGGTATTTTCTGTCGATGTGTCTGGATCTCCCGTGATCCCTTGGTTCCTTGGCTAAGGCAACTGCACTTTCACTATCACAGAAAATTTCCATTGGCTCTTTAATAGCTGGTACAACTCCAAGGTCGCCAATGAAGTTCTTAATCCATATCGCCTCCTTTGCTGCCTCGCTAGCTGCTATATACTCTGATTCGCAAGTTGAATCAACCACTGTCTCTTGCTTGGAACTCTTCCAAGAAATTGCTCCTCCATTTAAGGTAAAGACCCAGCCTGACTGAGAGCGGAAATTATCCCTATCAGTCTGAAAGCTAGCATCACTATACCCTACAACTCTCAAGTCTTCACTCCCACCGAGGGTAAGGACCCAGTCCTTAGTCCTCCGTAGGTACTTGAGGATATTCTTTACCGCAGTCCAGTGTGCCTTGCCAGGGTTCCCCTGATACCTGCTAACCATGCTCAAAGCAAAGGCTACATCAGGTCGAGTACACGTCATGGCATACATGATCGATCCTACAGCCGAAGCATAAGGTATTCGACTCATTTCTGCTATCTCAGCCTCAGTACTAGGGCTTTGTGTCTTACTCAATCTGGCGTTACTCTGGATGGGTAACTTTCCTTTCTTGGAGTCCTGCATGCCGAATCTCTTCAACACCTTATCCAAGTAAGTACTCTGAGTAAGTCCAATTAGTCTTTTACTCCGGTCTCTCAAGATCCTTATCCCTAGAATATAGGCAGCTTCTCCTAGGTCCTTCATAGAGAAACACTTCCCAAGCCAGGACTTAACTTCCTGCAGAGTTGGGATGTCATTTCCTATGAGTAGTATGTCATCCACATACAATACCAAAAAGCTAACTATACTCCCACTAGCCTTGACATATACACAAGATTCATCTTCACTCCTAGAAAAGCCAAATTCCTTGACTTTCTCATCAAAGCAAAGATTCCATCTGCGAGGTGCTTGCTTTAACCCATAAATGGATTTCTCAAGCTTACACACTCTATTAGGGTACTCTGTGTTGACAAAACCCTCTGGCTGACTCATGTAAACATCCTCAGCCAACTTTCCATTAAGGAAAGCGGTTTTGACATCCATTTGCCATATTTCATAGTCATGAAATGCGGCTATGGCTAACAGAACCCTAATAGACTTAATCTTGGCCACTGGAGAAAAGGTCTCATCATAATCAACTCCCGGAGTTTGTGAGAAACCCTTTGCAACCAGTCGTGCCTTATAAGTGTGTACATTACCATCCATGTCGGTCTTCTTCTTGAAGATCCATTTGCACCCTACAGTCTTACGACCTGGTACATTCTCAACCAAGTTCCAAACTTGATTGTCATACATGGACTGTATCTCGCTGTCCATTGCCTCTTTCCACTTGGCTGACTCAGGGCCTGCCATGGCTTCCGCGTAACTGTTAGGTTTATCCAGACCTATCAGTGTCTCATCACTGATAAGTGTATCACCTTCCGCAGTAATATGGAATCCATAGTAATGCTCAGGTGCATTCCTAACCCTTGTGGAACGCCTCAGAGGTACAGACTTGTCAATTGGCTCAACAGAAGTTTCCTCCTCAAGTTGAGTGCTAGGGTTTGAAGTTCCTTCACCACTTGACTCTTGAATTTCTTCAAGGTCAACTTGCCTCCTACTGTCTCCTTGGCTTATGAACTCTCTCTCTCGAAAGAAAGCCCTCCTAGCTACAAAGACCACATTCTCACTAGGTCTGTAGAAGAGGTAACCAAAGGATTTCTGTGGGTAGCCAATGAAAATACACCTCTCACTTCGAGGTTCGAGCTTATCATGAGTCTCGCGTCTCACGAAAGCCTTGCAACCCCAAATCTTAATGTGGTCTAGTTTGGGTACTTTACCAGTCCACATCTCATGAGGAGTTTTGGCAACTTTCTTTGTGGGAACTAGATTAAGGATATGGGCGGCAGTCTCTAAGGCATACCCCCAAAATGAGATTGGTAGCGAAGCTCGACTCATCATGGAACGAACCATATCCAACAAGGTTCGATTACGCCTCTCAGCTACACCATTCAACTGCGGTGTCCTGGGAGGTGTCAATTGTGAGACAATCCCACATTCCCTAAGATAGTCGAGGAACTCTGAACTAAGATACTCACCACCTCGATCGGATCGAAGCATCTTAATGTTCCTGCCCAATTGATTCTCGACTTCCTGTTTAAACTCTTTAAACCTCTCAAAAGTCTCTGACTTATGCTTGATTAAGTAGACATATCCATATCTACTGTAATCATCAGTAAAAGTCAAATAATAACGATTAGCATCCCTTGTGGCATGTTTGAAGGGCCCACACACATCCGTGTGTATAAGATCCAACAAACCTTCACCCCTCTCACAAGAACCTGTGAAGGGTGACTTTGTCATTTTTCCAAGTAAGCATGATTCGCAACTATCATCTGACTTTAGGTCAAATGACTCCAATACTCCATCCTTTTGGAGTTGGCCTATGCGTTTCTTGCTTATATGTCCAAGACGACAATGCCATAATGATGCTTTATCCAAGTTATTATCATTAACAGAATCAATACACAATACATTATTTCCTAAGTTATCAACCACAGATACAGTTTCATACACACCATCACAAGGTAATGCTTTAAAATAAAGAACATTATTAAAGAAAGCATTAATCGAACCAACTTCATCATCAAATGAAAAGGTGAAACCTTGTTTATACAATGCATGAAAGGAAATAATATTTCTTGCCATTTCTGGAGAATAACAACATTTATTCAAATCTAAACTAAACCCACTACTTAGCGATAAAGTATAAACTCCAATCTTGGTGACAGGTAAAGCTTTCCTATTCCCCATGATTAAGTTTATTCTTCCATGCTCCACATTCTCACTTCTTCTTAGTCCCTGCAAATCAGAACATATATGAATACCACAACCGGTATCAAGGACCCAAGAGTTAGAATGGGATGAGTTATTAGATAAGATAGTGTAAATACCTGCATGGTTGGGTTTAACTTTCCCATCCTTCACATCTTGCTAGTACTTTGGGCAGTTCCGCTTCCAATGTGACTTTTCATGGCAATAGAAGCATTCAGCCTCTTTAGGGTCAGAAGAAGAGTGACAAAACCTTTCTGGGTTCCACTTGAAGAAGAGCCATCAAGGGTCCTAGCCTTGGTACCCTTCGAAGAGCTCTTCCTCTTCTTCCCTCTACCTTTCCCGATTGCCAAAACCGGGGCGGAGTTTGGAGTAGGAGTGTTAACAACCGACTTACCCTTAAGACCTGTTTCTGCGGTCTTGAGGAGTCCCTGAAGTTTGCTGAGTGTGACCTCTTCCTTATTCATGTGATATGTCATGCGGAATTGATCATAGCACGATGGTAAGGAGTGCAAAATGATATCTATTGCAAGCTCCTCAGTGAAGTTCACATTAAGCTTCAGCAACCGATCCACATACTTTTGCATTTTCTGCATGTGGCTCGTGACGGATTCTCCGTCCTTCATCATGGTTGTTATGATAGAGCATATGATTTCATACCTCTCTTGTCGTGCACTTTGATGGTATCTTTCCATCAGATCTTGGTGCATTTCAAAAGGGTAGAAGTCCTCATAGGACTTTTGGAGTTCCGCTGTCATGGTGGCCAACATGATGCATGCCACTTTTGTAGCATCCCTTTCATGTGCCCGGAAGTCAGCGATCTCCTGGGGAGTTGCAGTGGTCTCATCAATATCCTTAAGCTCCTTGTCAAGGACATATTCTTTGTCCTCGTAGCGGGTAATCATCCTGATGTTTCTGATCCATTCATTGAAGTTGGATCCATCAAAAGTGACTTTCCCACACAAGTTCATAAGGGTAAAGGAGCCATTAGGATTAGAGCCAGAAGCAGCATTGTTTGAAGACATCTGAAAGAAGAGAACAAGATTAGTTTAGATATTAAGAGAGTCCTTAATAAAACACCCAAATGTAATATTAAGGCTAGGATCCAATCACAATATATTATAACTTAAAAGAGGTATGCCGTAATCCAAGCTATAACATATTTGAAAGGTAGGTGAATGACGATTCACCAATTTCCACCATGAAAAACGAAATATAAATATTAGGTTTTTAATTGGTTCTTAGAAATTCCTAGATTCTTTTGAGATTCAATGAACTTTTCAAAGGCATGTTTCAATCTCGAGTGTGCCCTCCAAGTTTTGTGACTGGGATACCGAGGATCACAAAACGAGGTGTGAAGTAACCATGCAAATCACTTGGTACCCTCAAGGTTTATCACTCAATCGATGTGCCGGTAAACCACACACGCTCCACCGGTGCTATGGTAAACCTTAAGTCACCCTTTACCTACCTTGTTAAGTCCAAGTTAGTGTGCCGGTTAACCACACACGCTCCACCAACGACTTAAACAAAGTGTAAAGTGTAATTTCATGGATTAGCACCTTATTCACATTTTCCTAAAGTAACTAAGATTGGGAATTTAATAAAAGCATTTAGTTACTTTATAATATTCATCATACTTTTAATGAGAATTTATAAGTCCTTGTCTTACCCGTTCGGCTAACGACCCTCCACCGATCAAGGAAGCGGTGGGTGAGAGTGGACACCCATTAAGTTGCCATTTTATAGGCAACAACCTTATACCCCCCTTATAGACCGGCTTCGTGAATGAGGCGTACTAGCGGTAAGACGACTTGTTGTTATACATATATATATATTAGTAACTTATAATATTATAAAGTATAAGGGTTGAATTTTAACTTTTAAAATTCTAAGGGTTGGAACTAAAGTTTTAATCAAGACTTTACATGTTCCAAAACTTGAGGGCAAGTTTTGTAAACTTCCAAAACTTTTCATTTCTTATAACTTATGAATTAATTGAGTAATAAAAATGAAGACTCTTCATTTTTATAACTCTTGTGTTCTTTTAATGGCTTTAATAAAAGTGAGACTTTTGGTTTTCCATAACTTGAGGACAAGTTATGGACTCCATCAAAACACATTATGGTCATGAATTAAACTACCATGAAGGTTACAAACAATTCCTATGATCATCTAATCTTCATAAGTTCAAGAACATGAATATGAACACTTTCAAGAATCAAAAATTACACTTAAAAAAAACTTGTAATTTTAATAATTGCCATTGTAAATGGATTAGCATAAACATTACACCATCTAAAACAAGCTTTAAAACATCAAAACAGTTTAGGGTAATGTTTCTAGTCCATTTCCAGCAACAAATGTGCAAACTTTCATACGAGCAGAAAACAGAAAAACGATTTTTTTTTCAAGCTGTTTGCACACAAAAAAAAAACAACAAACAAACCTAGGCTCTGATACTACTGATGGGTTTTCAGCATTCTAACACTTCCTAAGTGTACATGCAACCCTAATAACCTTGGATCTATGTTTGTCTAATAATCATGCAAAGTTGAATTCCAAGGTTATATTCCTATCTAGCATACATGGGGAACATTTTTAACTTGAATGAAAGATAGAATAACTTACCTTGTTGTTGATTATGATCCTTGAAACCTTGTGAGCCTAGCACCCCAAGTGTGATGCCTCAAATGCTTCACACAACACCAAATGCAAAGGAGTAAACTTTGAGAGAATCTTACACTTGCAAAATCGGCTCTAGCCCTCTTGTTTCTTATGTGTTGCCGATTTGGTGGAGAATGGGTTTCTTATATAGTGTTGACACTGATGGGTTTTGAGCATTCTAACACTTCCTAAGTGTACATGCAACCCTAATAACCTTGGATCTATGTTTGTCTAATTATCTTGCAAAGTTGAATTCCAAGGTTATATTCATATCTAGCATACATGGGGAACATTTTTAACTTGAATGAAAGATAGAATAACTTACCTTGTTGTTGATTATGATCCTTGAAACCTTGTGAGCCTAGCACCCCAAGTGTGATGCCTCAAATGCTTCACACAACACCAAATGCAAAGGAGTAAACTTTGAGAGAATCTTACACTTGCAAAATCGGCTCTAGCCCTCTTGTTTCTTATGTGTTGCCGATTTGGTGGAGAATGGGTTTCTTATATAGTGTTGACACATCTAGGGTTACACCATGTAAACCCTAATGTGTCATGACTCTTCATTTCCATGACCCATGGGTTTGTAACTCCCATGGAGCATCCTATGGGTGGAACCCAACTTGATAATCCATGGAGCCTCTTAGCCCACTATATAAGATATGGAAGATTTACATAATCTACCCATATATTTAATTAGTTATCTTTTGATCACTTAATTAATTCTAAATTAATTCTTGATCAAACTAATTAAATAATATTATTAATATATTAGAACTTATAATATATTAATAAACCATAAGTGTTATTTCTCTCATTTTAGTTTATCCAATTGCATGGTGTCATGCAACCCAAATGGACCATGTCGGGTCGGATCAAGTACATACCAGAAATAGTTATGGACTTAGACACCTTATCCAACAGTCTCCCACTTGGATAAGTCTAATAACTATAACTGCAGTACTTCAGGAACCGATCGGCAATCGTAGCTCTTTCAAGGTCTCTCGGAACTGAGAAGATGATGATACGCCATTTAAGATAAGTGATCATATAATCCTCTGTTCTAGATATCAGCCGGACAAATACATGGAACAATGTCTTACTTATTGTCCAGCAGTTTGTTTCCCGATTTCCGATTTGTTTGACAAAGAACTTAATTGAACACATCAACTTAGTTTTGACCGGGCCCGGTACATAGGTCAAAACAAAATCATCGAGGGGCCCAGATATCATCTTCTAATCCAAGAAGGAACTGATAAACTTCGACTCATATGTTTGTTCTACCACTCATTGAATTATACACAAAAGCACGTTTTATAACATCGAGTTACCAATGCGTTAACGTACAATCAATGCATAACCAACTCATAAGTAACAAATCATATCTCTAGGTTTGAAGACTTATATGATATTACCGTCTCACGATCACTCGAGATAAATTCCATGAAGTGATTCCAGTGAGCGTGGGTTGAGTCCAATGCTCAGAACTTATGAGCACTCATGAGTGTTGTAGCCATGTCCAACAACTTAGACCTCTGCAACCAATCATGACAGTCTTGATTCATACCTACTTCCGACATATTACCGACTGTGGAGGTTCGAATAATATGATATACCAAACATAATTATTCTGGAAGTCAAAACATGCAAAAGAAATATAGTAAACGATCGACAAGAGATAGCAACACTTTACTCATAAATAAAACACCTTTTATTCATCATCTAATGTCAATTACACTTTACAAATCTCAAGGTTATCTAACTACTAAATCTAATATCATCCTTCAGCCCTATGCTCCGAGCATGCTGGAGATGCTTAACCCGAGTCAGTCCCTTCGTGAGGGGATCTGCTGGATTCTCATCCGATGATACCCTCTTTGCCACGAGGAGTCCTTCTTCTATTCGATGTCTGATGAAATGGTATTTTCTGTCGATGTGTCTGGATCTCCCGTGATCCCTTGGTTCCTTGGCTAAGGCAACTGCACTTTCACTATCACAGAAAATTTCCATTGGCTCTTTAATAGCTGGTACAACTCCAAGGTCGCCAATGAAGTTCTTAATCCATATCGCCTCCTTTGCTGCCTCGCTAGCTGCTATATACTCTGATTCGCAAGTTGAATCAACCACTGTCTCTTGCTTGGAACTCTTCCAAGAAATTGCTCCTCCATTTAAGGTAAAGACCCAGCCTGACTGAGAGCGGAAATTATCCCTATCAGTCTGAAAGCTAGCATCACTATACCCTACAACTCTCAAGTCTTCACTCCCACCGAGGGTAAGGACCCAGTCCTTAGTCCTCCGTAGGTACTTGAGGATATTCTTTACCGCAGTCCAGTGTGCCTTGCCAGGGTTCCCCTGATACCTGCTAACCATGCTCAAAGCAAAGGCTACATCAGGTCGAGTACACGTCATGGCATACATGATCGATCCTACAGCCGAAGCATAAGGTATTCGACTCATTTCTGCTATCTCAGCCTCAGTACTAGGGCTTTGTGTCTTACTCAATCTGGCGTTACTCTGGATGGGTAACTTTCCTTTCTTGGAGTCCTGCATGCCGAATCTCTTCAACACCTTATCCAAGTAAGTACTCTGAGTAAGTCCAATTAGTCTTTTACTCCGGTCTCTCAAGATCCTTATCCCTAGAATATAGGCAGCTTCTCCTAGGTCCTTCATAGAGAAACACTTCCCAAGCCAGGACTTAACTTCCTGCAGAGTTGGGATGTCATTTCCTATGAGTAGTATGTCATCCACATACAATACCAAAAAGCTAACTATACTCCCACTAGCCTTGACATATACACAAGATTCATCTTCACTCCTAGAAAAGCCAAATTCCTTGACTTTCTCATCAAAGCAAAGATTCCATCTGCGAGGTGCTTGCTTTAACCCATAAATGGATTTCTCAAGCTTACACACTCTATTAGGGTACTCTGTGTTGACAAAACCCTCTGGCTGACTCATGTAAACATCCTCAGCCAACTTTCCATTAAGGAAAGCGGTTTTGACATCCATTTGCCATATTTCATAGTCATGAAATGCGGCTATGGCTAACAGAACCCTAATAGACTTAATCTTGGCCACTGGAGAAAAGGTCTCATCATAATCAACTCCCGGAGTTTGTGAGAAACCCTTTGCAACCAGTCGTGCCTTATAAGTGTGTACATTACCATCCATGTCGGTCTTCTTCTTGAAGATCCATTTGCACCCTACAGTCTTACGACCTGGTACATTCTCAACCAAGTTCCAAACTTGATTGTCATACATGGACTGTATCTCGCTGTCCATTGCCTCTTTCCACTTGGCTGACTCAGGGCCTGCCATGGCTTCCGCGTAACTGTTAGGTTTATCCAGACCTATCAGTGTCTCATCACTGATAAGTGTATCACCTTCCGCAGTAATATGGAATCCATAGTAATGCTCAGGTGCATTCCTAACCCTTGTGGAACGCCTCAGAGGTACAGACTTGTCAATTGGCTCAACAGAAGTTTCCTCCTCAAGTTGAGTGCTAGGGTTTGAAGTTCCTTCACCACTTGACTCTTGAATTTCTTCAAGGTCAACTTGCCTCCTACTGTCTCCTTGGCTTATGAACTCTCTCTCTCGAAAGAAAGCCCTCCTAGCTACAAAGACCACATTCTCACTAGGTCTGTAGAAGAGGTAACCAAAGGATTTCTGTGGGTAGCCGATGAAAATACACCTCTCACTTCGAGGTTCGAGCTTATCATGAGTCTCGCGTCTCACGAAAGCCTTGCAACCCCAAATCTTAATGTGGTCTAGTTTGGGTACTTTACCAGTCCACATCTCATGAGGAGTTTTGGCAACTTTCTTTGTGGGAACTAGATTAAGGATATGGGCGGCAGTCTCTAAGGCATACCCCCAAAATGAGATTGGTAGCGAAGCTCGACTCATCATGGAACGAACCATATCCAACAAGGTTCGATTACGCCTCTCAGCTACACCATTCAACTGCGGTGTCCTGGGAGGTGTCAATTGTGAGACAATCCCACATTCCCTAAGATAGTCGAGGAACTCTGAACTAAGATACTCACCACCTCGATCGGATCGAAGCATCTTAATGTTCCTGCCCAATTGATTCTCGACTTCCTGTTTAAACTCTTTAAACCTCTCAAAAGTCTCTGACTTATGCTTGATTAAGTAGACATATCCATATCTACTGTAATCATCAGTAAAAGTCAAATAATAACGATTAGCATCCCTTGTGGCATGTTTGAAGGGCCCACACACATCCGTGTGTATAAGATCCAACAAACCTTCACCCCTCTCACAAGAACCTGTGAAGGGTGACTTTGTCATTTTTCCAAGTAAGCATGATTCGCAACTATCATCTGACTTTAGGTCAAATGACTCCAATACTCCATCCTTTTGGAGTTGGCCTATGCGTTTCTTGCTTATATGTCCAAGACGACAATGCCATAATGATGCTTTATCCAAGTTATTATCATTAACAGAATCAATACACAATACATTATTTCCTAAGTTATCAACCACAGATACAGTTTCATACACACCATCACAAGGTAATGCTTTAAAATAAAGAACATTATTAAAGAAAGCATTAATCGAACCAACTTCATCATCAAATGAAAAGGTGAAACCTTGTTTATACAATGCATGAAAGGAAATAATATTTCTTGCCATTTCTGGAGAATAACAACATTTATTCAAATCTAAACTAAACCCACTACTTAGCGATAAAGTATAAACTCCAATCTTGGTGACAGGTAAAGCTTTCCTATTCCCCATGATTAAGTTTATTCTTCCATGCTCCACATTCTCACTTCTTCTTAGTCCCTGCAAATCAGAACATATATGAATACCACAACCGGTATCAAGGACCCAAGAGTTAGAATGGGATGAGTTATTAGATAAGATAGTGTAAATACCTGCATGGTTGGGTTTAACTTTCCCATCCTTCACATCTTGCTAGTACTTTGGGCAGTTCCGCTTCCAATGTGACTTTTCATGGCAATAGAAGCATTCAGCCTCTTTAGGGTCAGAAGAAGAGTGACAAAACCTTTCTGGGTTCCACTTGAAGAAGAGCCATCAAGGGTCCTAGCCTTGGTACCCTTCGAAGAGCTCTTCCTCTTCTTCCCTCTACCTTTCCCGATTGCCAAAACCGGGGCGGAGTTTGGAGTAGGAGTGTTAACAACCGACTTACCCTTAAGACCTGTTTCTGCGGTCTTGAGGAGTCCCTGAAGTTTGCTGAGTGTGACCTCTTCCTTATTCATGTGATATGTCATGCGGAATTGATCATAGCACGATGGTAAGGAGTGCAAAATGATATCTATTGCAAGCTCCTCAGTGAAGTTCACATTAAGCTTCAGCAACCGATCCACATACTTTTGCATTTTCTGCATGTGGCTCGTGACGGATTCTCCGTCCTTCATCATGGTTGTTATGATAGAGCATATGATTTCATACCTCTCTTGTCGTGCACTTTGATGGTATCTTTCCATCAGATCTTGGTGCATTTCAAAAGGGTAGAAGTCCTCATAGGACTTTTGGAGTTCCGCTGTCATGGTGGCCAACATGATGCATGCCACTTTTGTAGCATCCCTTTCATGTGCCCGGAAGTCAGCGATCTCCTGGGGAGTTGCAGTGGTCTCATCAATATCCTTAAGCTCCTTGTCAAGGACATATTCTTTGTCCTCGTAGCGGGTAATCATCCTGATGTTTCTGATCCATTCATTGAAGTTGGATCCATCAAAAGTGACTTTCCCACACAAGTTCATAAGGGTAAAGGAGCCATTAGGATTAGAGCCAGAAGCAGCATTGTTTGAAGACATCTGAAAGAAGAGAACAAGATTAGTTTAGATATTAAGAGAGTCCTTAATAAAACACCCAAATGTAATATTAAGGCTAGGATCCAATCACAATATATTATAACTTAAAAGAGGTATGCCGTAATCCAAGCTATAACATATTTGAAAGGTAGGTGAATGACGATTCACCAATTTCCACCATGAAAAACGAAATATAAATATTAGGTTTTTAATTGGTTCTTAGAAATTCCTAGATTCTTTTGAGATTCAATGAACTTTTCAAAGGCATGTTTCAATCTCGAGTGTGCCCTCCAAGTTTTGTGACTGGGATACCGAGGATCACAAAACGAGGTGTGAAGTAACCATGCAAATCACTTGGTACCCTCAAGGTTTATCACTCAATCGATGTGCCGGTAAACCACACACGCTCCACCGGTGCTATGGTAAACCTTAAGTCACCCTTTACCTACCTTGTTAAGTCCAAGTTAGTGTGCCGGTTAACCACACACGCTCCACCAACGACTTAAACAAAGTGTAAAGTGTAATTTCATGGATTAGCACCTTATTCACATTTTCCTAAAGTAACTAAGATTGGGAATTTAATAAAAGCATTTAGTTACTTTATAATATTCATCATACTTTTAATGAGAATTTATAAGTCCTTGTCTTACCCGTTCGGCTAACGACCCTCCACCGATCAAGGAAGCGGTGGGTGAGAGTGGACACCCATTAAGTTGCCATTTTATAGGCAACAACCTTATACCCCCCTTATAGACCGGCTTCGTGAATGAGGCGTACTAGCGGTAAGACGACTTGTTGTTATACATATATATATATTAGTAACTTATAATATTATAAAGTATAAGGGTTGAATTTTAACTTTTAAAATTCTAAGGGTTGGAACTAAAGTTTTAATCAAGACTTTACATGTTCCAAAACTTGAGGGCAAGTTTTGTAAACTTCCAAAACTTTTCATTTCTTATAACTTATGAATTAATTGAGTAATAAAAATGAAGACTCTTCATTTTTATAACTCTTGTGTTCTTTTAATGGCTTTAATAAAAGTGAGACTTTTGGTTTTCCATAACTTGAGGACAAGTTATGGACTCCATCAAAACACATTATGGTCATGAATTAAACTACCATGAAGGTTACAAACAATTCCTATGATCATCTAATCTTCATAAGTTCAAGAACATGAATATGAACACTTTCAAGAATCAAAAATTACACTTAAAAAAAACTTGTAATTTTAATAATTGCCATTGTAAATGGATTAGCATAAACATTACACCATCTAAAACAAGCTTTAAAACATCAAAACAGTTTAGGGTAATGTTTCTAGTCCATTTCCAGCAACAAATGTGCAAACTTTCATACGAGCAGAAAACAGAAAAACGATTTTTTTTTCAAGCTGTTTGCACACAAAAAAAAAACAACAAACAAACCTAGGCTCTGATACTACTGATGGGTTTTCAGCATTCTAACACTTCCTAAGTGTACATGCAACCCTAATAACCTTGGATCTATGTTTGTCTAATAATCATGCAAAGTTGAATTCCAAGGTTATATTCCTATCTAGCATACATGGGGAACATTTTTAACTTGAATGAAAGATAGAATAACTTACCTTGTTGTTGATTATGATCCTTGAAACCTTGTGAGCCTAGCACCCCAAGTGTGATGCCTCAAATGCTTCACACAACACCAAATGCAAAGGAGTAAACTTTGAGAGAATCTTACACTTGCAAAATCGGCTCTAGCCCTCTTGTTTCTTATGTGTTGCCGATTTGGTGGAGAATGGGTTTCTTATATAGTGTTGACACTGATGGGTTTTGAGCATTCTAACACTTCCTAAGTGTACATGCAACCCTAATAACCTTGGATCTATGTTTGTCTAATTATCTTGCAAAGTTGAATTCCAAGGTTATATTCATATCTAGCATACATGGGGAACATTTTTAACTTGAATGAAAGATAGAATAACTTACCTTGTTGTTGATTATGATCCTTGAAACCTTGTGAGCCTAGCACCCCAAGTGTGATGCCTCAAATGCTTCACACAACACCAAATGCAAAGGAGTAAACTTTGAGAGAATCTTACACTTGCAAAATCGGCTCTAGCCCTCTTGTTTCTTATGTGTTGCCGATTTGGTGGAGAATGGGTTTCTTATATAGTGTTGACACATCTAGGGTTACACCATGTAAACCCTAATGTGTCATGACTCTTCATTTCCATGACCCATGGGTTTGTAACTCCCATGGAGCATCCTATGGGTGGAACCCAACTTGATAATCCATGGAGCCTCTTAGCCCACTATATAAGATATGGAAGATTTACATAATCTACCCATATATTTAATTAGTTATCTTTTGATCACTTAATTAATTCTAAATTAATTCTTGATCAAACTAATTAAATAATATTATTAATATATTAGAACTTATAATATATTAATAAACCATAAGTGTTATTTCTCTCATTTTAGTTTATCCAATTGCATGGTGTCATGCAACCCAAATGGACCATGTCGGGTCGGATCAAGTACATACCAGAAATAGTTATGGACTTAGACACCTTATCCAACAGTCTCCCACTTGGATAAGTCTAATAACTATAACTGCAGTACTTCAGGAACCGATCGGCAATCGTAGCTCTTTCAAGGTCTCTCGGAACTGAGAAGATGATGATACGCCATTTAAGATAAGTGATCATATAATCCTCTGTTCTAGATATCAGCCGGACAAATACATGGAACAATGTCTTACTTATTGTCCAGCAGTTTGTTTCCCGATTTCCGATTTGTTTGACAAAGAACTTAATTGAACACATCAACTTAGTTTTGACCGGGCCCGGTACATAGGTCAAAACAAAATCATCGAGGGGCCCAGATATCATCTTCTAATCCAAGAAGGAACTGATAAACTTCGACTCATATGTTTGTTCTACCACTCATTGAATTATACACAAAAGCACGTTTTATAACATCGAGTTACCAATGCGTTAACGTACAATCAATGCATAACCAACTCATAAGTAACAAATCATATCTCTAGGTTTGAAGACTTATATGATATTACCGTCTCACGATCACTCGAGATAAATTCCATGAAGTGATTCCAGTGAGCATGGGTTGAGTCCAATGCTTAGAACTTATGAGCACTCATGAGTGTTGTAGCTATGTCCAACAACTTAGACCTCTGCAACCAATCATGACAGTCTTGATTCATACCTACTTCCGACATATTACCGACTGTGGAGGTTCGAATAATATGATATACCAAACATAATTATTCTGGAAGTCAAAACATGCAAAAGAAATATAGTAAACGATCGACAAGAGATAGCAACACTTTACTCATAAATAAAACACCTTTTATTCATCACCTAATGTCAATTACACTTTACAAATTTCAAGGTTATCTAACTACTAAATCTAATATCATCCTTCAGCCCTATGCTCCGAGCATGCTGGAGATGCTTAACCCGAGTCAGTCCCTTCGTGAGGGGATCTGCTGGATTCTCATCCGATGATACCCTCTTTGCCACAAGGAGTCCTTCTTCTATTCGATGTCTGATGAAATGGTATTTTCTGTCGATGTGTCTGGATCTCCCATGATCCCTTGGTTCCTTGGCTAAGGCAACTGCACTTTCACTATCACAGAAAATTTCCATTGGCTCTTTAATAGCTGGTACAACTCCAAGGTCTCCAATGAAGTTCTTCAGCCATATCGCCTCCTTTGCTGCCTCGCTAGCTGTTATATACTCTGATTCGCAAGTTGAATCAGCCACTGTCTCTTGCTTGGAACTCTTCCAAGAAATTGCTCCTCCATTTAAGGTAAAGACCCAGCCTGACTGAGAGCGGAAATTATCCCTATCATTCTGAAAGCTAGCATCACTATACCCTACAACTCTCAAGTCTTCACTCCCACCGAGGGTAAGGACCCAGTCCTTAGTCCTCCGTAGGTATTTGAGGATATTCTTTACCGCAGTCCAGTGTGCCTTGCCAGGGTTCCCCTGATACCTGCTAACCATGCTCAAAGCAAAGGCTACATCAGGTCGAGTACACGTCATAGCATACATGATCGATCCTACAGCCGAAGCATAAGGTATTCGACTCATTTATGCTATCTCAGCCTCAGTACTAGGGCTTTGTGTCTTACTCAATCTGGCGTTACTCTGGATGGGTAACTTTCCTTTCTTGGAGTCCTGCATGCCGAATCTCTTCAACACCTTATCCAAGTAAGTACTCTGACTAAGTCCAATTAGTCTTTTACTTCGGTCTCTCAAGATCCTTATCCCTAGAATATAGGCAGCTTCTCCTAGGTCCTTCATAGAGAAACACTTCCCAAGCCAGGACTTAACTTCCTGCAGAGTTGGGATGTCATTTCCTATGAGTAGTATGTCATCCACATACAATACCAAAAAGCTAACTATACTCCCACTAGCCTTGACATATACACAAGATTCATCTTCACTCCTAGAAAATCCAAATTCCTTGACTTTCTCATCAAAGCAAAGATTCCATCTGCGAGGTGCTTGCTTTAACCCATAAATGGATTTCTCAAGCTTACACACTCTATTAGGGTACTCTGTGTTGACAAAACCCTCTGGCTGACTCATGTAAACATCCTCAGCCAACTTTCCATTAAGGAAAGCGGTTTTGACATCCATTTGCCATATTTCATAGTCATGAAATGAGGTTATGGCTAACAGAACCCTAATAGACTTAATCTTGGCCACTGGAGAAAAGGTCTCATCATAATCAACTCCCGGAGTTTGTGAGAAACCCTTTGCAACCAGTCGTGCCTTATAAGTGTGTACATTACCATCCATGTCGGTCTTCTTCTTGAAGATCCATTTGCACCCTACAGTCTTACGACCTGGTACATTCTCAACCAAGTTCCAAACTTGATTGTCATACATGGACTGTATCTCGCTGTCCATTGCCTCTTTCCACTTGGCTGACTCAGGGCCTGCCATGGCTTCCGCGTAACTGTTAGGTTCATCCAGACCTATCAGTGTCTCATCACTGATAAGTGTATCACCTTCCGCAGTAATATGGAATCCATAGTAATGCTCAGGTGCATTCCTAACCCTTGTGGAACGCCTCAGAGGTACAGACTTGTCAATTGGCTCAACAGAAGTTTCCTCCTCAAGTTGAGTGCTAGGGTTTGAAGTTCCTTCACCACTTGACTCTTGAATTTCTTCAAGGTCAACTTGCCTCCCACTGTCTCCTTGGCTTATGAACTCTCTCTCTCTCGAAAGAAAGCCCTCCTAGCTACAAAGACCACATTCTCACTAGGTCTGTAGAAGAGGTAACCAAAGGATTTCTGTGGGTAGCCGATGAAAATACACCTCTCACTTCGAGGTTCGAGCTTATCATGAGTCTCGCGTCTCACGAAAGCCTCGCAACCCCAAATCTTAATGTGGTCTAGTTTGGGTACTTTACCAGTCCACATCTCATGAGGAGTTTTGGCAACTTTCTTTGTGGGAACTAGATTAAGGATATGGGCGGCAGTCTCTAAGGCATACCCCCAAAATGAGATTGGTAGCGAAGCTCGACTCATCATGGAACGAACCATATCCAACAAGGTTCGATTACGCCTCTCAGCTACACCATTCAACTGCGGTGTCCTGGGAGGTGTCAATTGTGAGACAATCCCACATTCCCTAAGATAGTCGAGGAACTCTGAACTAAGATACTCACCACCTCGATCGGATCGAAGCATCTTAATGTTCCTGCCCAATTGATTCTCGACTTCCTGTTTAAACTCTTTAAACCTCTCAAAAGTCTCTGACTTATGCTTGATTAAGTAGACATATCCATATCTACTGTAATCATCAGTAAAAGTCAAATAATAACGATTAGCATCCCTTGTGGCATGTTTGAAGGGCCCACACACATCCGTGTGTATAAGATCCAACAAACCTTCACTCCTCTCACAAGAACCTGTGAAGGGTGACTTTGTCATTTTTCCAAGTAAGCATGATTCGCAACTATCATCTGACTTTAGGTCAAATGACTCCAATACTCCATCCTTTTGGAGTTGGCCTATGCGTTTCTTGCTTATATGTCCAAGACGACAATGCCATAATGATGCTTTATCCAAGTTATTATCATTAACAGAATCAATACACAATACATTATTTCCTAAGTTATCAACCACAGATACAGTTTCATACACACCATCACAAGGTAATGCTTTAAAATAAAGAACATTATTAAAGAAAGCATTAATCGAACCAACTTCATCATCAAATGAAAAGGTGAAACCTTGTTTATACAATGCATGAAAGGAAATAATATTTCTTGCCATTTCTGGAGAATAACAACATTTATTCAAATCTAAACTAAACCCACTACTTAGCGATAAAGTATAAACTCCAATCTTGGTGACAGGTAAAGCTTTCCTATTCCCCATGATTAAGTTTATTCTTCCATGCTCCACATTCTCACTTCTTCTTAGTCCCTGCAAATCAGAACAGATATGAATACCACAACCGGTATCAAGGACCCAAGAGTTAGAATGGGATGAGTTATTAGATAAGATAGTGTAAATACCTGCATGGTTGGGTTTAACTTTCCCATCCTTCACATCTTGCTAGTACTTTGGGCAGTTCCGCTTCCAATGTGACTTTTCATGGCAATAGAAGCATTCAGCCTCTTTAGGGTCAGAAGAAGAGTGACAAAACCTTTCTGGGTTCCACTTGAAGAAGAGCCATCAAGGGTCCTAGCCTTGGTACCCTTCGAAGAGCTCTTCCTCTTCTTCCCTCTACCTTTCCCGATTGCCAAAACCGGGGCGGAGTTTGGAGTAGGAGTGTTAACAACCGACTTACCCTTAAGACCTGTTTCTGCGGTCTTGAGGAGTCCCTGAAGTTTGCTGAGTGTGACCTCTTCCTTATTCATGTGATATGTCATGCGGAATTGATCATAGCACGATGGTAAGGAGTGCAAAATGATATCTATTGCAAGCTCCTCAGGGAAGTTCACATTAAGCTTCAGCAACCGATCCACATACCTTTTCATTTTCTGCATGTGGCTCGTGACGGATTCCCCGTCCTTCATCATGGTTGTTATGATAGAGCATATGATTTCATACCTCTCTTGTCGTGCACTTTGATGGTATCTTTCCATCAGATCTTGGTGCATTTCAAAAGGGTAGAAGTCCTCATAGGACTTTTGGAGTTCCGATGTCATGGTGGCCAACATGATGCATGCCACTTTTGTAGCATCCCTTTCATGTGCCCGGAAGTCAGCGATCTCCTGGGGAGTTGCAGTGGTCTCATCAATCTCCTTAAGCTCCTTGTCAAGGACATATTCTTTGTCCTCGTAGCGGGTAATCATCATGATGTTTCTGATCCATTCATTGAAGTTGGATCCATCAAAAGTGACTTTCCCACACAAGTTCATAAGGGTAAAGGAGCCATTAGGATTAGAGCCAGAAGCAACATTGTTTGAATACATCTGAAAGAAGAGAACAAGATTAGTTTAGATATTAAGAGAGTCCTTGATAAAACACCCAAATGTAATATTAAGGCTAGGATCCAATCACAATATATTATAACTTAGAAGAGGTATGCCGTAATGCAAGCTATAACATATTTGAAAGGTAGGTGAATGACGATTCACCAATTTCCACCATGAAAAACAAAATATAAATATTAGATTTTTAATTGGTTCTTAGAAATTCCTAGATTCTTTTGAGATTCAATGAACTTTTCAAAGGCATGTTTCAATCTCGAGTGTGCCCTCCAAGTTTTGTGACTGGGATACCGAGGATCACAAAACGAGGTGTGAAGTAACCATGCAAATCACTTGGTACCCTCAAGGTTTATCACTCAATCGATGTGCCGGTAAACCACACACGCTCCACCGATGCTATGGTAAACCTTAAGTCACCCTTTACCTACCTTGTTAAGTCCAAGTTAGTGTGCCGGTTAACCACACACGCTCCACCAACGACTTAAACAAAGTGTAAAGTGTAATTTCATGGATTCGCACCTTATTCACATTTTCCTAAAGTAACTAAGATTGGGAATTTAATAAAAGCATTTAGTTACTTTATAATATTCATCATACTTTTAATGAGAATTTATAAGTCCTTGTCTTACCCGTTCGGCTAACGACCCTCCACCTATCAAGGAAGCGGTGGGTGAGAGTGGACACCCATTAAGTTGCCATTTTATAGGCAACAACCTTATACCCCCCTTATAGACCGGCTTCGTGAATGAGGCGTACTAGCGGTAAGACGACTTGTTGTTATACATATATATATTAGTAACTTATAATATTATAAAGTATAAGGGTTGAATTTGAACTTTTAAAATTCTAAGGGTTGGAACTAATGTTTTAATCAAGACTTTACATGTTCCAAAACTTGAGGGCAAGTTTTGTAAACTTCCAAAACTTTTCATTTCTTATAACTTATGAATTAATTGAGTAATAAAAATGAAGACTCTTCATTTTTATAACTCTTGTGTTCTTTTAATGGCTTTAATAAAAGTGAGACTTTTGGTTTTCCATAACTTGAGGACAAGTTATGGACTCCATCAAAACACATTATGGTCATGAATTAAACTACCATGAAGGTTACAAACAATTCCTATGATCATCTAATCTTCATAAGTTCAAGAACATGAATATGAACACTTTCAAGAATCAAAAATTACACTTAAAAAAAACTTGTAATTTTAATAATTGCCATTGTAAATGGATTAGCATAAACATTACACCATCTAAAACAAGCTTTAAAACATCAAAACAGTTTAGGGTAATGTTTCTAGTCCATTTCCAGCAACAAATGTGCAAACTTTCATACGAGCAGAAAACAGAAAAACGATTTTTTTTTCAAGATGTTTGCACACAAAAAAAAACAACAAACAAACCTAGGCTCTGATACTACTGATGGGTTTTGAGCATTCTAACACTTCCTAAGTGTACATGCAACCCTAATAACCTTGGATCTATGTTTGTCTAATAATCATGCAAAGTTGAATTCCAAGGTTATATTCCTATCTAGCATACATGGGGAACATTTTTAACTTGAATGAAAGATAGAATAACTTACCTTGTTGTTGATTATGATCCTTGAAACCTTGTGAGCCTAGCACCCCAAGTGTGATGCCTCAAATGCTTCACACAACACCAAATGCAAAGGAGTAAACTTTGAGAGAATCTTACACTTGCAAAATCGGCTCTAGCCCTCTTGTTTCTTAGTGTAGCCAATTTTGGTGGAGAATGGGTTTCTTATATAGTGTTGACACATCTAGGGTTACACCATGTAAACCCTAATGTGTCATGACTCTTCATTTCCATGACCCATGGGTTTGTAACTCCCATGGAGCATCCATGGAGCATCCTATGGGTGGAACCCAACTTGATAATCCATGGAGCCTCTTAGCCCACTATATAAGATATGGAAGATTTACATAATCTACCCATATATTTAATTAGTTATCTTTTGATCACTTAATTAATTCTAAATTAATTCTTGATCAAACTAATTAAATAATATTATTAATATATTAGAACTTATAATATATTAATAAACCATAAGTGTTATTTCTCTCATTTTAGTTTATCCAACTGCATGGTGCCATGCAATCCAAATGGACCATGCCGGGTCGGGTCAAGTACATACCAGAAATAGTTATGGACTTAGACACCTTATCCAACAGACACATCTAGGGTTACACCATGTAAACCCTAATGTGTCATGACTCTTCATTTCCATGACCCATGGGTTTGTAACTCCCATGGAGCATCCATGGAGCATCCTATGGGTGGAACCCAACTTGATAATCCATGGAGCCTCTTAGCCCACTATATAAGATATGGAAGATTTACATAATCTACCCATATATTTAATTAGTTATCTTTTGATCACTTAATTAATTCTAAATTAATTCTTGATCAAACTAATTAAATAATATTATTAATATATTAGAACTTATAATATATTAATAAACCATAAGTGTTATTTCTCTCATTTTAGTTTATCCAGTTGCATGGTGCCATGCAACCCAAATGGACCATGCCGGGTCGGGTCAAGTACATACCAGAAATAGTTATGGACTTCGACACCTTATCCAACAGAACCATGGTACTCGAACCATGTGATCACCCCTCAATCTTCTACGAATCATGGTACTCGAACCATGTGATCACCTGTCAGTCTGCTACTTAGAACCTCTAGAATTTTCCCTGTATTGAGTATGGGTCCTCTGCTTTCAGTAGTACGGGCCCATACTACCTGCCACATCTACCCATACTTTCCACTCGGATCATCCCAGATTTCCTAAGTGGATGCTCACCCTCCTCAATCACCAATCCCGTCATACCTGGTCACTCCCCTACGAATACTCTCCCCTATCAGCATACTCATCTGACAAATGTCACTCCCTAGGCTCTTCCTAAGTTCTCGCATTTCTCTGCCATCAGATGTTGAAGAACTCCCTATGATGTCAGCCATCTACCTCCTGAATATCGTTATATTCACTTAGTAGCTGACTCCCATCATCAAGAGTTCCCCAAAGCACGAAGCAACAGCATTCGGGCATCGAATAATCTCCACCAGCACGCAAAACCACTCTAGGTTGCCACTTCACTTGCTCTATTCACACTCAAAAGGTATCACTGAACACAAGCATCCCTACCCCTCACGGGTATCTAACTACTCCCTCAGTAGGCTCCTCCAATGCTCATCTAGGTATCTCTCCTAGATTACTCCTCTACCTAAAGTTCTCTCTAAAGGATTCCTGGTGGATACTCTTACTCCGCACATACTTAAAGCACATCACAGATAATAACAACTTCTAGGCAAAGGCATCACAACTCAGGAAACTCTAGCCCTAATATAGGAAGTACCTAGCCTATCTTCTAGCATTCATCTCTAATATCTCAATCATAACTCATAACACAAATAAGTAAGGGTATTCACAAATAAGTAAGGGTATTTTGGGAAATCACCGTTCGGGCTCTGGCTGATTGTACACACTGCTCCTTCTCGTTTTCTCTTAGAAACTCTTGCTCGTTTTAGAAAAATCATTTCTTTTGAAAAATTTTCTCAAATCCCCAGTTTGAGTCCAGACATACCCGAAGGTGCATCCGAATCCCTCAAACCAAGGCTCTGATACCAACTTGTAACACCGTAAATTTTCATACAAATTTTTCTTTATTTTTAAATCACAAAAATTCTCATAATACATTTCACAAAATCCCATTTATTTAATTTACAAGCACAACTCCATAATTGTTCGTTTAATAATCCAGGATCCTCAAAGCATAACTCTTTCTCTGGTGTGTACAATCAAGTCGGCGCCTTCCCGCGATCCTGAGAGAACCTGAAACACATATCACATAACACGGTAAGCACGAAGCTTAGTGAGTTCCCCAAAATACCACACACATCCCATTAGCCCCTCGTGGCTATACTCACACTAAGACCCTCCGGTCAATGTGTCTCAGTGGGGCCCTCTGGTCCCACAACTCAGATGGACCCTCCGGTCCCTCAACTCGGTAACTCAATTAATCACAGTATACATATCACAACAACAATAAGCAGGATATCTCAATACACATTATATGCACATAAGAAAATGCATACTATCACATAACTCGGGTAAGCACATAAGATCAATATTTTCACAGATTACTATAACAACATAAGTCACAAAGACAGTATGCACGATAATGCATATCTCATTATAAACAAACAAGACCTTCCGGTCCATAATGTACTAAGACCCTCCGGTCTACAACGTACAGTGACCCTCCGGTCAATAATATACTAAGACCCTCCAGTCAATAGTGTAAATACGACCCTCCGGTCATCAACAAGAATAAGACCCTCCGGTCTACACACAAATTACAACACAGGTAAGTATAGTGAGAAGACTCACCTCGGATGGCGAACAGATCCTATAAATGTTGTTGCTACACTCCGACTTCTATCACTGAGCCAAACCCACAATTAACCCCATTAGGATCTAAGACCAAATCTTCATATATTAGGTCTAAATATGGTCCACCAAATCATCCCATAAATAACCCAAGCCTATTCGGCCCACCAAGGCCCAATACCACATGGGTCCTCAAAGGTCCACTAACGGCCCATCTATGGCCCAATTTTCCAAATTAGGGTTTTCACATAAAATGACGATTATGGTTAAGTATTTCTCACTTAACCCATTAAGGACTTAACCCATTAAGTCCATTACTCCACTAAGCCATCACACAATGGAATCGGGATGAGTCACAACTTCAGTCCACTGGTCCAAACGAGGGTCCCAATAGGCCCAAACCAACAAACCCAAAATTAAGGCTTTCTTAACCCTAATTAGGGTTTTTGGCCCAATCACGAGCCAACCCAACCCAATAATAATCAATTGGGCCAACTAGGGTTCACTATGCCATGCACCACCCGCTACCACCTTAGGTAGTGGTGGTCAGTGGCGGCTCACGGCGGCGGCCACCACCTCACGGTGGTGGTGGTGGGTTTTCCGACCACATAAACATGCATAAACAACATTACACAAAATACACACGCACACAACCACCTCCCGTGGTGGTTGGTGGCGGCAAAGAGTGGCAGAAGGCGACAATGGGTGGCAGCCACCACCCCCCGGTGGTGGTGGTGGCAGGTTCTTATGATTTCCTGTCGTGCAACCCACGAACACGCTCACATACACGATCCAAACACAACAACACACCCTACTCGGCCTCATTGTGCGGCAGTCAACAACCGAAGGCGTAGAAGCGACAGCCTAAGGCCACCGGCAACCACAGCCGACGTCGCATCACAACAACAACAAAAGAGAGAGAAGGAGGGTGGCGTTAAGACATACCGGCAGCTTCCCGGTCACACACGCGCCTCACAGCGACGCATCTGATATTCAACGCTCAATCTTGGTGGTTTCCTCGACTGCCACAACGTTTCCGGCATCATGGTTGTGTTCTCGGCGGTGAAGTGGTTGCCGACGGAAGGTGGTGCTCGGTCATGACAGGAGCAGCGGCTGGAGGTGCTACAAGTCTACAACTGATGGTGGCGGCCGATCTCATCATGGTTTAGGGTTACAATATCCAACGGGAGGGAAGGAAAAGGAGGATACGAGGTTAAACCGTGTCCAATTCAAACTATGCTACCCAATATACGCTTTTGGTCCCTCCCCATTGAAATATTTTCAATGCAAATCCAAAGGTTACCCTTTAGCCCCTGCTTCTATAAATTCCTTTCATTTAGGGTCCGAAACTTACCATTTAGTCCCGGAGCCTCTCAACTCTTTTCAAATTAATTCCCAATAATTTATCAACTTCTATAATTGTATCAATTGGCTCCCCAACACCAACACCCCGCTAAATTTTATTTACTTTAGGATTATTATTCATATTAACCCTTATCTATTTATTTTTATATACGGGATGTTACAAGAAACCTCAGAGAAGCGGTTTTGATGGTCTAGAAGGCGGCCGAAATGCCGTTAAGCTGACAGGAGCGAAGATCTGAAGGATTAAGGAGCGGATTCATATTGGAGATCATGTGGTTTGTTGTGCTAACCATGATTGGCATTCCATTGTGATTCCGTTATGTGCTTACTTTCTGATTTGGGTGTTAAAACCTTTTACTTTGTACTTATGATTGAATGAATCTTCGAGTTTATGGTTTAATTGCTAATTGGATTGTTTATTCTTATTTAATTTATTTTGTCAAGTTTGATTGAAAGATCCATATGTGTTAAAGATTGTTACTTTGTTCCCTATTGTTGAATTAATAGAGTTTAGATGACCATTTGACTGTATGAATTTGAATCTTAGTTGTCGAGTGACCATTGGTGATTATGACTAGAGTTGGACCAAAACCTAGGGTTACGAAAGAAAGTTGTGAACTTTATGTGTGTGCATGGGTAGATGACCATTCTATGCATTATTTAACTCCTATGACCGTTAGGGTTAAATAAGATCAAATATTGCTTAATACAAACTAAATATTGATTTGCATGATTGTTTGTTCACTTGAACAATGAATTAATAATTGTATTGAAATCAAAAGCTTAGTAGCGTGACCATGATGCTAGTCATATTAGGAATCGATGAATAACGAATGAATATCCATTGCACTTGAGTAATTAGCCATAATTTTGAGATGTAATACAATCTAAACTAAAGTACCTGAAGTGATTTGTCTTCAGTCAATTTATTGATATTTTCTATTTAGTTGTTCATTTGAGATTAAATTCCATAAAACCCCTATTGACTGCTTTTATGTGTAACCTATAATCAAAAACTCCAAATTAATTCACCATCGTTCCCCTAGTGTTTGACACATGGTCTTACCACAACTATACTATTGCACGATTAAGTTCACTGCCTAGTGTGATCAATAGTTTGGTTGCGATGAAATCAGTTTTATAAATTTAAAACTTGAACAATTAAATTATACACATAAAAACACACATCAAGTTTTTTGGTGCCGTTGTCGGGGAACGGTTTTCAATTAATTTAGTTTGTTTGATTATTCGTTATTTGTTTTTAATTTTTAGTTTTATTTAATTTTTATTTTTATTTTCGTTGATATCATGTTACTTGTCGGGAAGGTTTTTGTTGTTATGTGCAGGAATTCATGATCATACGCATTTCTTGGTTTTACTTTTTGCATGGGTTTCGAGATTGCAAGCGATTAAGGAATTATTGACTTGTTTAGTCTACTACTTTGGTGATTTGTCCAACTCAATCCATGAGGCGTAGTATAGCAAGGCGCATCGAGGTGGTTAAGTGGAAGACCAAACTCTTGCTACTCTTGACTAGTTGGGTCAACTCTTGTTCTCCTTATTAGTTAAGGGTGCAAAGAAAACAAAGGAGATAGTCTGACGAGGTCCCGAAAGTTTTTGTTTTCACAAACCACCTCTTGCATGCAAGGGATTTAATCAACAATTGTAGCTTGATTTCGACGAAGACGAGTGATCGTGATATAATTTTTAGTTATTTTGATTTGCTATTTTTTTTAGTTATTTTAGTGATTTTTTATTTTTATTTTTAGTTTGTTTAAATTTTGTTTTCCATGTTCATGCTCTTGATGTTTCAGATTTTTGCCCTTCGTATGCTTTCAGAAATTTCAACAATTGGGGTCAAATGTTGATTTGTAACGAGAGAAAAAGTCGTGCGATTTTTGAAGATTACAATTGAAGACCATATTTTTGAATAAGTGTGGGGTTCCCTACTTGATGAAGAGAAGAGTTTTGAAGGAATTCTACAGAAAGAAGAGTTCGGGAATGGTCCTAAGCCCTTAAGAAGATAAGATGCATTATTTTGGCTCTTAAAGACATTCTGAGAAGTCACCACGATGTGGAACCAATAAACCACGTCGTGGCGTTCTTATTTTTCACGATCATTACGACTCCTCACTCGACACCATGACGTGATGTTGTTTTCCCACGTCGTGGATGAGGATCAACACACTTTTTGAAAATGGTTATTTGATTAATTTCGATTTGGCACATTTGTATTCATGCGAGAAGAGCCTATAAGTATTGTTTCCAACCATTATACGAGATGTCCAAGTCTTCCAGTACATTCAGAAGCAACATTCCAGTTTCTAGTCTTCCAGCAATTTTTGGAGCAACTTTTAGCAGCCCCATTCGATCTCGCCACTACTACTTCAGAGGAGTCTGTTCTAATTCTCTCTCTTTAATTTTATGTTCTTTAATTGTTTTAGCATTCAATGGGGACATTGCATCAAATAAGTGAGGGGTAGGGGGTCGAATATAGGAATACAAGCTTACTGATAAATTAAAATTTTGAAAAATGATTAGGATTTAAAAATTATTAGAAAGATTTGAAACAATAATCTAAAATTGAATCTAGTGAAAAAATTGTCTTGTTGAGATTTAGGTTGTTAGCGTTGTGCGGGACGATCCGATGAGAGTTTCAATGTTTATTTGAGCCAATATATGTTATAGTGTATTTGTGGCTTCCCTATCCTAGTGAAATCATGGAACAAAAACACGACATTGCTTTTTTTGAGGGCCGCAATATGTTTAGCATCGTGTACCAGAAATGTATCTAGGAGAGCTGTAACGCTCTGTTTCGAATTGACTCATATTCTGAGGCTGTGGCTCGAAGGTCGGTCATTGTAAGGATTATGGCTCTTGGGAAGGTAAGATCTAGGCCCATTTGGGTGCGGTGATGTATTAGAAGTGATCCGGGTGTTCGGTTCGTGTTCTGGAAGCCTAGGGGTATTTCGGTAAAGTGGCAATTTGGGCTTTTATGGAAGTATAATGCCATTTTTGGAGTTTGGGTTTGTTTGGGGCATGCAAAGTCACCAAGTCAGTAACTTTATGGGTTTAGATGTTATGTATAGCTTAGATCTGTGTTTTGGACTTGTTGGATTAAGTATTAAGCACTTAATGGATTTTGTGCATGAGTTGTTTGTACGTTGGGCGTACTATGTAGTACGCTGCGCGTACAACCCATTTGCCCAGTACGCTAAGCGTACAGAAGAGGTACGCTGGGCGTACGCTCTCAGGAGGATTTGGGCCTTAGTGGACTTCAGACCTTTGGGCCCTAATGGTTTTGGGCCTGGATTTGCTGATTATTAGGCCTGAATGTATCTTTGGGCCGATATGGGAATGGATGGGCCTATTGGGCCTCGTGGCCCAATATAGATATGGACTTCACAGTTTTGGGCCTTGGTTTGGGCCAATTCTTGGATTAGGTTGTTGTGGGCCTTCGTGGGCCAATTGGGGTCAGGATTATTGACTAAGGAGAATATTGGGCTTTAGTATAAAGTCCATTAGAAAGATCCGGGCCCAATTTGGAAAATTGGGTCATTGATGGTTTTATGGACATTATAATGATGGGATTTTGTTTTGGGTTTGGGCCTTAGTTTTGGATCATATTGGGCCAGGGGTAAAATGGTCATTTTACCCCAGGCATGGATTAAGGATTATGGTATGGGACCCAATTACTAATTGGGTATATTGATTGGTAGTGACAGCTCGGGAAGTTGGCGGGGCAGCAGCTAAGGAATTCATGCGGGAAGTTTCTGTAGTGCGAGGTGAGTCTTCTCACCATACCCATGGGTCTAAGGCACCAAGGCCGGCCCATTTTATGTTATGTGGTACACTAGGTGTAGTAGAGATATGTGGTATGATAGTTAGCTTTATGCTAAGTGGTATGCTAGTGATTATATGATATGTGTTATGCTAGTTGTCTTTGTGATACTTGCATGGAAGACCCCAGGGGGAGCCCGTGGCATTGGATGTAAGACCATGTGGGGTAGAACATGGCATTCCTAGGTAAACACCATGTGGGGTAGCCCATGTCATTGGATGTAAGACCATGTGGGGTAGCCCATGGCATTCCTAGGTAAAGACCATGTGGGGTAGCCCGTGGCATCCTTACAGGTTTATATATGCATGGCTTATGTGATATATGTACTTTTATAGCTAATATGGTATGTGTTATGTGGATTGTGTGTGGGGTATGCTCTGGGGGACACACTAAGCTTCGTGCTTACGGTTTACAGTTTTGGTTTCAGGTATCATCGATTTGGAAATGAAGAGCTCGGATTGATCGCAGTGCACACACCTATGATTTCCGCAATGAATGATTTTGGGATGAACTCTGATAAATGTTTTACTTAATGATGATTTGAAATGTTTTAAATAAATGGTATCAATGTTTTAGCTATATTAAAAATGAAACTTTCACCCTTGATTTTTGGGTCGTTACAGGAGCTTATGTAGTCATTGCATATTAGACTAATACCTCTAACCAATAAGGGTTGAAGTTAAGTTCCCTTGCGTAAGCATATGTTTTTAGGATTTTTAGTTTTGAGTGAAAAAAGTTAGAAATTTCTTTTTTGAAAAAAGTTGTGAAAAAAAAAAGAAAAAAAAGAAAAAAAAAAGTTGAAAAGAAAAAAAATAGTTGCAAAGTTTGAAAGAGGCTACAAAGCTATGAAGATCAAGAAATATCATGAAGAAAAACTCCAAATTGATTCACCATCGTTCCCCTAGTGTTTGACACCTGGTCTTACCACAACTATACCATTGCACGATTAGGTTCACTGCCTAGTGTGTTTAATAGTTTGGTTGCGATGAAGTCAGTTTTATAAATTTAAAAATTTAGCAATTAAAATATACACATAAAAACATACATCAGGTTGCATCCATTATCGGTGAATAAGTTTCCTCATAATCAATTCTGGTTCTTTGAGAGAAACCTTGAGCAACAAGCCTGGCCTTGTATCTTACAATTTCGTCTTTCTCATTTCTTTTTCGTATGAAGATCCATCTATAACCTAATGGTTTCACAACTATAGGAGTGAGGATAATGGTTCCAAAAACCTTTCTCTTGTTAAGAGAATTTAATTCAACTTGCATAGCCTCCTTCCATTTAGCCCAATCTTTTCTTCTCTGACATTCATTGACAGATTGTGCTTCGGGATCCTCATTCGTAATATCACATGCAACAACTATAACATCCCGAAAATCATAGGGTAAAAACTTCATTTTTATTATAATCAAAACACTCATGTAACTTTTATTCAAACATTTAATAGAATTTCAAAATAAAACAATTATCAGAGTACATTCCTAAAATCACGAATTGCGGAAAACACGGGTGTATGCGCTGCGATCAAGCCGGGCCCTTCCCTTTCAAACCGCAAGTACATGAAACCATAAACCACAAACTGTAAGCACAAAGCTTAGTGAGTTCCCCAAATACCACATACCATACATATAAAACGATCCATACATATCATACATATCCAATCAATCAATAAAAGTGCTATGTGCCAACCATAGTCTTGCCATTATGCCACGAGCCGTATCATGGTATTCCTTGCCAGGCCGGGGGTCAAAACCCTATTCCTTACAAACAAGTTCCAGGATCCACCTCCTGTTCTTCCATGCAAGCATCACACATACAACTAGCATACAATCTACAACTACTTAACTAATTAACTGCCAGAGTTCAGACTCTGGTCTTGCATACAGATTGCTAGAAGCCACCTCCTGGTCTTTCATTCAAAATGACAAGGGTCACCCCCGGGTCTTCCTATAATACATAAACCAAATGGGCCGACATTGGTGCATTCGACCCATAGAATAGTGAGGAGACTCACCTCGAATGCTGAAGCTCACTGAAAGAAATCCTTAGTTGTTGCCCTGACGACTCCCCGAGCTATCAGTACAAAATAACACCCAATTAGCAATTGGGTTCCAAACCGAATCCAATCATCCACATATATGGGGTTAAAAGTCCATTTTACCCCTCACCTAGTTTGGTCCAAGACTAAGACCCAAACTCCCAATCAAAGGCCCATAACCAAATAATCATCCAAGGTTCACTTATGACCCAATTTTCCAAATTAGGCCCAAACCCTTACGTGGGCCTTACCCTAAAGCCCATTAACTTTTCCCTAATCCAAAACACTTGTTCTCAGATGGTCCAACAATGCCCCAAACAACCAAGCCCAAAAGATAGCCCAAACCCAAAATATCCAATGGTCAACCGTGGTCAACTGCAAAAGTCAAAGTCAAGGTCAACAGTCCATGTTAACCCAACACGCCGTGTTGCCTCTTGGACACGCCGTGTTCTTCCATCATCTAGATAATCGGTAAATCCCTAGCCAACACGCTGTGTTTGCTCGAGATTCAACAGCTTAACCAATAAGCACTTAATCCTTAAAGACATATCCCCAAAACATAGTGTTGGGATTAAAACCCTAATTGTGATTTCATGAACAAGATGCGGAAAATAAGAACAAACACAAATATGAAGATATGTCGAATGATCACTCGATTTATTCAATTATGAGGAACAAATTACACTTTAAGGAATAAGAATCTAACTCTACAAGAAACCTCACAACGTGGCGGCTACATTTTGTCTCACTCTTAACCCTAATTATGAATAATACATGACTATTTATAGGGAAAAGACAAGTCTTGGGCTTTTAACCTACACTTCATCAAGGGGGCCCATTGCCATCATCCATGGAGTACTTTGAAACCCTACAATCTCCCCCTCAAAGTATGGAATGGATGAAAATGCTTTAACTTCCAAAACAAGCATCTAGCAAATAAAAAGATCTGCAACGAGGAATATATGAAGTAATCCACGAATCTTGATTCTTCAATAGTCTTCAAACACGGGCTCTAGGATACATAAACCAAGCACTGAAGTAATGTCTTTAAACTTCAGTTTCGAATGTAATCCCAAAAAAAACTTCATGAAAACGAAACCCGCCATGAAAAATCCATTTCAGAACAAAGAAACCAAATCAATTCTTGTCTTTGAAGAGCTCCCCCTCCAAGTCACAATGATCTTTAAATAAGCTAATGATATAAGCCATCAAAAAATATCTTGTAACAACCCAAACTTTAAGATTCGTAACGCCACTTGATCGAGAAAATAGAAGAAGTCGGAGATATAACAAGTCCTTAGATGAGCTCGATGAAGAACTTCTACTGTAAAGGATACTTCTCTGTAAAAGCTTTAGCAGAGCTTGATGAAAAACTTCTACTGTAAAAGCTATCTTCATAATTCTACCACAAGCTTTATCAAAAATCTTCAACTTTGAAAAGTCACAAATCCAATTTCGAATGGCCATACCAAATTCTCCCCCGATTTATAATCAAAAACATGATTATAAATTACACTTCAAATGGTCATGAGAATGATCTTGAATGGATAAAAATTTACTAAGCTCCCCCGCGACAAAATGATATACACAATGAAGTATAAAATCCGAAAAAGTCGTGAAAAATTTGACGTTATCACGAAAAACGACTTTCCGAACCGCCAAGACTTGATGGAATCTTTATTTTGCTGTTCACGAAAAAATATGTGCGTTAAAGAATTCAAAACTGTTCACCAGCCCTTAAAATTGTAATCTTTTTCGAAAAATGGGCTGAAATTGTCACTTGCTGAAAGTCAGGGGACTAAATAGTAATTCTGCATCATTTTCCCTTTGATTTGCAACAAATTCTGAAATTAAACCAAAACTGCCAAGTTGCTAAAGTAATAGGGACCAATAATGTATATTTAAGTCATCTTCCCCAATTAATCAGACAAACGCAAACGGCAATTACCAATCGTTAAACATAAAATGAACCCCGAATCCAAACAACAAACAACTCCGATCAAACCTTCTTTCCGAGCATAGGTTCGATTTTTGATGTTCGTGGGAGTTACGAATCCGAGACCTATCACATTTCTTGTAACACCCCAAAAATTCAAGCCAATTTAAAACTTTTTAAAACACTTAAAACCATTAAGTCATTACAATTTGTTTTCAAAATAGTTTAGACATCAGAGTATCCCTAGAATCAATCATGAACATATAAGGAGGTGCACGATCACGCCTTCGCCTTCCCGCGATCATCAGAAATACCTGAAATAAAATCAACAACTGTAAGCCCGAAGCTTAGTGAGTTTCCCCAAAATACCAACGCCATACAAACATAACCATATCATATAACCAATACATAACAACATGCATAATGAGTCATCAGCCTGACTGGACCGCCTCACAGGCCTTCAGTCTATCTGGACTGCTCTTCGAGCCTTCGGCACGTCTGGACCGCCACGCAGGGCCAACAACCTATCCGGACCGCTCGTCGGGTATGTTGGCCTACAGCACAAAGCAGGACCGCCTCAACCCAACCCCCAAACAAAAAAACATGTGCACATAAATATCATATGCTAGCTCATTTCATATAACAGTCAAACCGATCTAACAGATCACCAATCATAGCAACATCCCAATAACCGGGATACAGACCTAACCGGTCACTAACATAGCATCATCCTATAACCAGGACAGTCATGTGCACATAGACATCATATAACACTAGCATGTATATATATAACAGTCAAACCGATCTAACAGATCACAAAGCATAGCAACAATCCTATAACCAGGATATCGACCTAACAGGTCACTAACATAGCATCATCCTATATACCAGGATACTGACCCAACCGGGTCACTAAAGCATAACATATCACCATCCTAACTACCAGGATATAAATCAGTATGCATAACATGCAATAATCCGAATACAATCCATAAAGGGTCGGCCTTGGTGCCGTAGACCCTGTTGATATAGTGAGGAGAACTCACCTGGCACTACTGAAGTCCCGCCGATAAAACTCCAACTGCTGGTTGACAGATTCCCAAACTGTCAACATCAAACAACACTCAATTAATAATTGGGTTCCAAGCCCAAAGTCCAACTCACACACTAAAGGCTCAATAGTCAAGTAATGGGCCAAAGCCCAACATATGGCCCAATTTTCCAAATTGGGCCCACACGCTCATATGGGCCTTACCCTAAGCCCATCAACATATTCTAGTCTATATGATTATTCTTGGATGGCCCATTAATAATCTGATTACCAAAGCCCAAAGGAAAGGCCCAACACGAAGCCCAAGTGAAATTAGGGTTTCATATAAAATGAAAATTAGGGTTAAGTGTTTCTCACCTAACCCATTAAGGACTTAATCCATTAAATCTCTCACTTTACTAAATAAATCATATGGTGTGATTGGGCTTAATACACAATTCCATTCCAATGGCCCAAATGTGGGTCCTAATAAATTCAAGCCCATAAATCCAATATTAAGGTTTTCTAAACCCTAATTAGGGTTTCCAACCCCATCTTAGCCCAATAGGCCCAATTGATATGTCTTTTGATCAATTAAGGTTCATTAGACTCATTAAGGTTTCACTAGGCCCATTAGTCATCTGTTTGGGCTTTTAGGTCCATTAATCTTCATTGGGCCCATTAGGGTTTATTAAGCCCATTAAGCCTCATTGGGCCCATTAGGGTTTCTTAGTCCCTTGTCCAAGCATCCAAACGAGTCAAAACACCATCAAAGCACACCGCCACCCGACACGGCGGCCGGTGGCGGCAGGAGGCGGCAGCCACCACCGTAAGGTGGTGGTTTTGAGTTTTTCTATTATAATTTCGGTTACAAATTACAAGAATACACACAGTGACCCAAATTACACTTCCCATAATTACACCCACCACCACCCTGTGGCGGCAGACGGTGGTAGAGAGTGGCAGCCACCACCCCAACGTGGTGGTGGTGGCCCTCTTGCGACTCCGGCCAAGGTAATAACACACACGACACACGCTCTGGTTGCAAAAGAACTCAGCCACCCACCTGGTGGCGTATGACGAACCGGCAGCGACAACACAACGGCAAATGGCGGTTTCTGGGACGTCATCAATCGCCGGCCGCCCATCGCATCGACTCTTTAGCCTCCTCAGCCCCGATAATCCTCCACCGGTCTTCATCCTCCGTCGCAATAGCAGTGGCGACACCTGGCCTTCAAAGAAAACGGCGACTGCGACTCCACAACGTTACGTCGGCGGCGGCAATAATGTAACATGACGAAGCAGCAGCGTCCGGAGGCTGTCGTCCACTCCTTGCTGGTCTCCGATGTTGACGGTAACGAGGCTGTCCGGTGGTGCTAGTTGATCGGAAAACAACGAACGGATGGTGGCCATAGGGTAGCGGCGGAAAGAGTGAGGGTGGTGAGATGACGGCTGCGCATATATGGTCCTTAGGGTTAGGGTTACGGGACCCTTAAATACCCGCTTCACTTAAAAGTTTCCCATAAAGACACAATTGATCCCTCTTTCCCTCTTTTCTTTCAACCTCAGTCCGAAAATTACCAAATGATCCCTCCTTTTCAAAATTCTTTCATCTTAGATCCATAACTTACTTTTTAACACCCGGCTTCTATAAATCTTTACAAAATAAATTCCGAAATTACACTTTAACCCTCGGAATTCAAAATTATATCATTTGGCTCCCCGAAACCAACACTCCACTAATTATTATACGATTTTGGGCTATAATAATATAATAAAATAATAAAATTACTTCTCGGGATTCCGGCTTATTATTTTAATTATAACATTTTAAATGGGCTGTTACATTTCAACTGCGAGCCCGTTCCTTTTGAATCGATCAATTCACAGTGCCAATTCCGAGCCGTATTCCACTTCCGAGTTTAGCAATTCAATTCCGATTCCGAGACCGTTCGTTCCGAATCAACCATCAACAAACGTTCGCAGGAAGACGTTCTCAGTTGTTCACCCTGATTAATTTTCGATTCAGATTTCATTTGATCGCATTACACATCCAAAAGCGAACGTTCGCAGGTGAGATCGTTCATACCATGAGATACACAATTTTGACTTTTCTGTTGACCACCAAGAACGTCCTTAAATCAATCAGGTTTCATTCGTTCGCAGGTAACTCATCATTCTTTCGATTTTGACAGTCTTCGTTTTTCATCACAATCCTTCTTGTTCCGATTGTAATCACGATTTTGATTCCAAGGTAATTCCGACTGCGAGACCCACTTGGCAACAAAGATCCGAATATAAAGCCTTTTTCAATCAGGTATCTGAGTTCCGATTCAGAAGCCTTACAAACACCCAATCGATTTACATAAAGCAATTTCCATATTGAACTCATTAGGTCAAACTTGATACAATCACCATCGTTATCTGTTCTTGATGTTCGTCAAAGCACACCCAATCAAAGATTCACAAATATTGTTCTCAAACAAATTGATTGAAACAGATTGGTCATTCAATCACAAGATTTTACAAGAAATAACAAGATTGATCGAATATTGATTACAGAATGAATCGAAAACATGAAACACGCAATAACACGAACTCAATTATCAAGAAGATTAAATCGATTGAAAGAGTTTGCGATCAAAACTATGGAAAACACGAACTTAACTTTGAATCGATTAAAATACAAGAACACTTAATCGAAACACATTATTTGAATCATGAGTTTTGTTTTGAGAATCCAGTACATGCGATATTGACACCCATATAATTTCTAAAGGATGAACAGGGATGAAAAAATTGGGCTTATTGAGTGAAACTAATGAACAGTAAAGAACCAGATCTATAGGCTAAAACGAATGAACTTGATCCACGAAGCAAACAATTGATTTTGGACTAAGCAATGATCAGATCCAACTATCAGAATGAATAAACAATACGAGATGGATAAAAAAAATACCCTGGTGAACAGAAAAATACACCATAAGTCATCATGAACAGTAGAACAAGCAAGAACCTTGATGCCAAAACGTCAAAACACTAAAAATCTTCAATATCTTGTGCATAAAATCATCAAATCAAGAACCGATACTTCAAAAATCAATAGATCTTCAAAGACCCGCTCTGATACCACTTGTTGGGATTAAAACCCTAATTGTGATTTGATGAACAAGATGCGGAAAATAAGAACAAACACAAATATGAAGATATGTCGAATGATCGCTCGATTTATTCAATTATGAGGAACAAATTACACTTTAAGGAGTAAGAATCTAACTCTACAAGAAACCTCACAACGTGGCGGCTACATTTTGTCTCACTCTTAACCCTAATTATGAATAATACATGACTATTTATAGGGAAAAGACAAGTTTTGGGCTTTTAACCTACACTTCATCAAGGGGGCCCATTGTCATCATCCATGGAGTACTTTGAAACCCTACACATAGATATGACCTCCTTTAGCTGGATTATCATGTAAAGTTGCCAACTTTACATCTATATATCACTAAATGAAGCTCTTAAGCTAAAAAGGGACTTAATAGGGGACTTGAAGCATGCATGACACCATTCTTCACATAAATCTTGCACCTTTATGCTCAAGGACACCAAAACAACCCATATCTGAAAGAACAAGCCCTTAAACAACCCCACTCATCCAAAGACCCAAAAAGGAGACCAAAATCATAATAAACTAGCCATGAAGAGATCTAATCATACACAAGCCAATATGCAAACTTGATACCTCAAAGAGACTGCAAGAAGTGGAGAGATTTTAGATCTATGATCTTCCTTCCAAGCTAAGCACCTTCAATCTTCAAAGCTTCCTTTGGAAACGAGCAAAATAACCACAAGAATCCACTCAAGGCTCAAAAACACCACCAAGAAAGTTTGAGGGACGAATTAGGGTTTAAGTGGCGATGGAGGTTGGTAAGGAGACCAGCCCTTGGGGCTTAAGGATATTATATAGGGTGCAAATTAGGGTTTCCTTCCCTCCTTCCAACACGCCGTGTTTAGACACCAACACGCCATGTTGGTCTTAATGATAACCGCAACTGTCCTTAAGTTAGACACGTCGTGTTGGTTCCTCCAACACACCGTGTTCCAATCCCCTAAAGGGGATTCATTCCGTACAATTGCTCCTCAAGATTTCGGTTGTTACAACAACATAAGAAAATATTATGCATTCCAACTCATTTTGACTCCTTATTATTTTTATATGGCCATAAATAATTTCAATATCATTATCATTTATTTCCTATTCTGAGGAGGTTATGATATTAAGTGTTTCTTTAGGAATACTTTTCTTATGATTAAACATATTTTTTGTTTTTCTTCTTTTCCGAGGATTTGTATCCTTAGAACCAAATGGTCTTCCACGCTTCAGTCGTGTTTTAGACTCTTGAGTAACTTTATCATCAGATTGTTTATCTAGAATTTCAATTTGAACTGGAGCGTTGACAGCTGGTATATATGATTTAGTTACCCTTTTCATGTTAGTAAATGCATCAGGTAATTGATTTTCCATTTCTTGGAAATGCATTATCTTTGGAACTTCCAATTCACATTGCTTTGTGCGAGGGTCAATATATGATAAGGAAGGTTCATGCCATGAAACATCATTTTCTTGGTTTTTCTTTTCTTCTCCTAATGGTAGGAAATTTGTCTCTTTAAATTGGCAATCAGCTAGGTGTCTTGTAAAAACATCACCTGTTAATGGTTCAAGATATCTTATAATAGAGACTGACTCATAACCAACATATATTCCCAACCTTCTTTGAGGACCCATTTTTATCCGTTGTGGTGGTGCAATGGGGACATATACTGCACACCTAAAAATTATAAGATGGGAAATATTTGGCTCTTGGCCAAAAGCAAGTTGTAGGGAGAATATATATGATATGAACTTGGCCTCATGCGTATTAACGATGCATCATGTAAGATTGCATGACCCCATATAGAAATAGGAAGTTTGGTTCTCATTATCAATGGTCTAGCTATTAGTTGGAGACATTTAATCAATGATTCAACTTAACAATTTTGTGTATGTACATGAGCAACTGGGTGCTCAACTACAATTGCTACAGACATACAATTGTCATTAAATGCATGGGAAGTAAATTCACCAGTATTGTCAAGACTCACTCTTTTGATAGTATAATCAGGGAAATGTGTTCTTAGTTTAATAATTTGAGCAAGAAATTTTGCAAATGCCATATTACAAGTTGATAATAAGAAAACATGAGACCATTTGCTTGATGCATCTATCAAGACCATAAAATATCTAAATGGTCCAGATGGTGGATGAATCGGTCCATATATATCACCTTGAATTCTTTCAATAAATCTAGGTGATTCCCTTTCAAATTTCATTGGTTGGGGTTTTATAATTAATTTTCCAAGGGAACAAGATGTACATGGTATTGTGTTACCTGATTGAGGGAACTTATGGTCCTTCAGTGAATGCCCATGTGTATTTTCAATTATTCTTCACATCATTGTTAATCCTGGGTGGCCCAATCTGTCATGCCACAAACTAAATGTCCCAGGATTGCAATATTTTTCTTTTACTACCATATTTGATTTAGTCATATGTATATATATGTAATATATGCCAGAATCAAGTGTTGGTAGTTTCTCTAGCACATGGTTTTTATCTATAATAAGCATATATTTTTTATTTCCAATGGTCACGGTTTGAGTGTCATATCCTTTGAAATATATTTCATTGAAACTCAATAAGTTTCTATTCGACTTTGGAGAAAATAAGGCATTTTCTATACAAAAGCTTGTACCATTTGGTAATGTGAAATGAGCTTTCCCAGTTCCCTCTACCAAGTCTGCAGGACTTGATATTGTATGTATGACTGCTTTTGTTGGTATCAATTTTGAAAAGTATTTCTTAGATTTCAGGATAGTGTGTGTAGTACCACTATCTGCTATACAAAGATCTCCAACATTTTCTTGGTGTTGTGCTTCTGTTGAGCTCATATCGAACTTCACATATAAAAGAAATAATGATATTATAAATATAATCATAATTATTATTATAATAAAGAAAGTTATTTATTGTAGAAAACACATTTTATGAAAACAAAAGGAAGGAAACACAAGTTTATAAGGAAATAATAAAAGTTTTAATTTGTGTCTTCCATGTCGTTGAAGAAAATCATAAGTAGTTAACTTAGTGAATTCAACATTATCAACGATGTTTGCTTCTTTTTCCTTTTCTTTTGTGGATTCCTGATAAAGTTGGCAAAGATGTGCAGGTGTGCGACAAGTCTTTGACCAATGACCCGTGCTACCACATCTATAACATGAACCTCGAGGGTTATGTGATGTTCCAACATCATGTCCCTTATTACTTGGTTGGACATTATTACCCTGTGGAGCATGGTAATTGTTATTTATTTGACCACAGTCATGATTATAATGATGACAACGTCCATGACCACGAGTATTATCACGTCCAAGATTATTGTTTTGGCTAAAATGGCTACGATCACGTCCATGACCGCGACCTTGTCCTCGTCCACGACCACGTCCCCTTATATGGATATTATTCCTAGGTTCATGAGTATTAGTAGCATTTACTTCAGGAAGTGTTACTGAACCTGTTGGACGAGACTCGTGATTTTTTATCAATAACTCATTGTTTTGTTCAGCAACAAGGAGAAACATATTACGTTCATAATACTTTTTGAAATTTTCTAATCAATATTGTTGTTGTAAGGTTATATTTGATACATGGAAAGTAAAGAGAGTTTTCTCTATGTTGGAACCTGAAAGTGAACCTCTAGCAATCATAAGTCCAAACGTCAATTCTGAAGTCAGCCAATGTTTCGAAGTGAAGAGTAGTCCGAAATCTGTCCAGACTTGGAGAGAAGAAGATGAGAAGTTTAGAAGTGAAGACATTCCGGAATGGATGTTGTGTCTGGAATGTGTGCTGATCCGGAGTCACTGTTTTTGTCTACTTGTGTATTAATTATTTTTGTCTCTTTGCATGATTAGACATTTCATAGGACTTAGTATGTTTCTCAACTTGGACAATCAGTATGTAAGAATCATTCCTTTTATCCTATCCTATGTATGTTTACCAGTTTGTACCATGTTTCATACACTCCTATTTATAGGAGCTTTCAATGAAATGTTAAGAGACGGATCTTTCACTTATTTTGGCATTTACTAAGTTACTTCAATTCCCTTTCAAACATTATTCTTGTTCTTCATTTATTAACTTTACTTTGATCTTTATTCTCATTCTTCATTTATGGCTTGATTATTTGTTAAATGCATTAACTCAGACTTGACTGGTCTATCCAGGCTTGACTAGAACATTTATTAGCAAGCAGACATTGATCTTAAGCATTTACTCAAGGTTTGAGTTTTCAAACCTTGTCCTTGTGCATCAGATCTATTTTTTCCCACAATTGGTATCAGAGCTTGAGTGGTTGTCCTTTGAATCCATAAGATCAAATTATAATTGGTTTGAAATTACTTTGGTACTTCAACCATTTATGTGTTAAGGATAAAAGTTCTTCTATATACCACTTTTGCTTAAATATATCTTAACTTCAATGGCTGCTTCTAATCCTCAACAAATGATTTCAATGCAAATCGCAAATAGCGTGGGTGGCCCTACACGTGCCCCATTACTAGTTGTGGAAGAATATGATCACTGGAAAGTTAGAATGGAAAGATTTTTACTAGCTAAAGAGAAAGGTGAAGAGATTTGGAGATCCGTCAAAGAAGGTCCTCATGTTCCTGTAAGAACGGTTGTGAGAGATGCTGCTGCTCAGCTTATGGGTCAAGATGAAACTCGTTCAGCTCCTCTAACTGCAGATGATATTGAGAAGTTGCATGCTGATCAAGTTGCTTTCTCAGAAATGGTGTTTGATGTTCCTCCTTCACTCTTCGAGCACATTAAACTGTGCAAATCAGCAAAAGAGATTTGGGACACTCTTCAAGACCTGATTGAAGGTTCGTAAAATATGAAAGACAAGCATCTCACCTCAGTTGTCAATGATTTTGACACCTTCACTACCATTCCTGGTGAATATGTAGCCTCAGCCTCTAACCGTTATCGAATCGTAGTCAACAACATGACTGCTCATGGGATTGTTCGAACTCCCTTGGAGTATAATCTAAAATTCATAAACAGTCTCGGTAAAGGTGGAGAAATGTGAAATCTTGTCTCCAAAGTAATGGTTCTTTGAAAAAGTTAAAGCTTTATCAAATCTTGGATGAACTTCAAGACATGAATCCAATGTTGCTCAGACCATAAGGGAACTCTCCGGAGGTCCTCTTGCTCTTGTCAGTTCCTTTGAACCAACCCTTCCGAACACATCCACCTCGGACCTTTTCAAACCGGTTATTACATCTGTTCAATCCTCCTTACCTATCTTACCCATACCAAACTATCCAGTCGATGATTCCGAAGCCATGGACTCTGAACTCCGTTTCCAACATGAGTTTGCTCTCCTCTCCATGAAATACAAACGTCATTTCAATACCTCTTACAAACCATACCAAAATTGGTTCCATGCTCCTCACCAAAACAATCCTCAAACATACTCAGCTCCGAACCACAACCAACTCCAGAAAATCCTCCATCATACAAACCAAACATCTCAAAACCAAACTCTACCTCGGAACCACAGCAGAATCCAAAATATGACAAACCAAAAATTATGTGTCACAAGTGTGGACATGAAAATCACTTTGCAAAAGATTGCTTGGCTGAAGCTCCACAAAAACCAAAGATCAAGGACTCTGCATACTACGCCCGAAGAGCTCAAGAAATGGCTGAAAGTGAAAAAGCTTTCGTAACAACTATATCAAGAGATGTGATGGGTTTTGAGCATTCTAACACTCCTAAGTGTACATTCAACCCTAAATACCTTGGATCTATGTTTTCTCTATTATACATGCAATTATGAACTTTCCAAGGTATTACCCTATCTAGCATACAATACTTGATACTTGGGTAATCAAATGGATAGAATACATACCTTTGTTTGATGTAGCTTGTTTCCATGAAGCTTGAGTGCCTAGTGCCCCAAGTGTGACACCTCAAATGGTTCACACAACACCAAATGCACATGGAATGACTTGAGAGAAATGGAACACTCCTTGAAATCGTCTAGCCCTCATATTCACACATTAGTGCACGATTTCTTGAGCCATGGGATTCTTTTATATGGTGGCTATTAGGGTTACACCATGTAACTCATAACTTTACCCATTCCTTATGCTCCATGGATTTTAACCTCCATGGAGTATCCATGGGTCACCCCGTGGACTTAGTCCAACATAAGGAATCTTGGATCACAAGCCCACATATATAAGAATGAATGATTTACACAATCAACCCATATATTTAATTAGTCTCCTTTTGATCACTTAATTAATTCCAAATTAATTCTTGATCAATACTAATTAAATAACCTTATTAATATATTAGAACTTATAATATATTAACCAACCTTAAGTGTTATTTCTCTCATTATAGTATATCCAAATGCATGATGTCATGCAACCCAAATGCACCATGTCGGGTCGGGTCAAGTCTTACCAATTATAGTTATGGACTTAGACATTAATCCAACAGTCTCCCACTTGGATAAGTCTAAAACTATTATTGCGTATGACTTCAGGAACCGATCAGCAATCGTAGCTCTCAAAAGCTTCTGTCGAACTCTGACCTTGTCGATGAACTCTGACCTTTGTCAATGACTTGTCCATTAGATAAGGGATCATATATTCCTCCATTCTAGATATCATATGGACTGAGACATGGATTATCAATCATTCTCTCTGTCCATTTGTTGTTTCCCGATTTCTGATTCATGATGACTGACTGATTGAACAAATCAAATCAGTCCTGGCTTGGCCAAGCACTCACATGTATCATCTTTAAATCATCGAGGGGCCCACAGATATCGCTTTTATCCCGAAGGTAAAAGGAATGGATAAACTTCGACTCATATGGCTTGTTCTACTACTTGTTGAATCATACACAAAGGCACGTTTTATAACATCGAGTTACCAATGCGTTTTTATGCAATCAATGTATAACCAACTCATGGTAACAACTCATATCTCTAGGTTTGAAGAATATAAGATATTATCGTCTCATGATCACTCGTGATAAAATCCATGAAGTGATTCAAATGAGCGCGGGTTGAATCCAATACTCAGAACTTATGAGCACTCATGAGTGTTGTAGCACCACTTTGTCCACCAACTTGGACCTCTACAAACCAACCCATGACAGTCTTGATTCATATCTACTTCCAACATATGACCGACTGTGGATGGTTTGAATAACTTAATCATTCAGGAAGAGCGACTTAGTTATTCTGGAAGTCAAAACATGCAAAGTGAAACACAAGAATAAATGAATCAAATATGGTATCAAACCCTATGAATATAAATAAACACTTTTATTTATCACCATACTGATTACTCATTATTCATTGTTTCGGTTTTATCAACTTTATACTTGAATTAAAAACAATAGTTGTCCCATGCTCCAAGCATGTACACTATGTTTTTCTTAAACAATAGCTTTGCCATACACCAAGTATGCACTCTATGTTTGTCTATGATCCTTACTTTGTGAAATAAACCAATTGAACATAATTTCAATGATTCTAATTTCACACTCCCAAATCCTTATCGAAAAATGTGAGAATTTCAAATTCCTATCATTTATCGAAATCTGTTTAGATTTTAAACTTATATGCACTGACCCTCCTGTAATGAATATGTACAAAGTCACAAAGACTTGTCAACAGTCATTATAAGGTATTCCAATGGAGATCAACTCCATGGAAACTAAGTCTCATATTCAAAGTACATTGCTTTGGACATGCTTCTTGCATTAAGTTTTCTAATCTTACACAGATAACTTCCACCTATGGAGACAACTCCATATTCTCATTTTGACTATCACTTCTGAATAAGAGATGCCGCTTTTCAGAATATGTCAATATGGTCCTTCCAAAATTAGCACTATACTTCCAACTATCCCTGAGCAACCAATCTTTGGTAAACCTCAGATTGTCCTCGACAATTGCTTAATCATTTTAGTCATATCCAATTCTAGACCTTTTCCCTTCTTAATTCCTCTGGGCATTTGGAAAAATTTAGAAATGACAAATATTATAGCACATGCAATCGATCCTGTACCCAAAGCAAATGGTACACGATTCATGATGTCTCACATAAAGACATGATTCTAGACCAGTCTTTTGCTACAATATTTTTATTTGCCATGTTTTCAAAATTTGACTATGAAGAGGGATGCCGTAATCATAATCGAATTTTGAGAACGCAATATATAGAATTTCCTTAAGTTGAACCAATCCAACATGAAATTCATATATATATACATATATATATATATATATATATATATATATATATATATATATTCTTGACTAAGGATGATTAAGGTCTCAATCTAAGCCTTTAGAACTGAAATGAAGTATATCCTCTCCCTTAATTATAGCAAAATAACTTTTTCAATCCCTGCAGCCTCATGAATTGAAACTTTTGTTTTCTATAATTAACATTGCTAACTTGCAACACTAACAATAATTATCATGCTCCCACTAACATGATGATTATTAGCATAACACGTATGCTCCTACTAGCTTTGACATGTACTCAGAAATCAGCTGGACTTCTAGAAATCAATACTTTATTGACTTTCTTACCAAAGTTCAGATTTCTGATACGAGATGCTTTGATAAAACTTTATCAAAATCATACACCTTTCCTTAGATAGCATGCATGTGTGTCTAAACAATTTCAGAACTATGAAAAGGGATGTCGTAATCATAGTCTCATTTGTTTAGACCTTTTGCCATCTGCTTCAAATCTACTTGGTGGAAGTGTTTCCTCAATCATTTTCATGAATCGGAGAGAAACCTTATGACCCTTAGATTTTATGGTGTATGTGTTCTTATCCATGTGAATCGTCAAAACCATAGTCACAAGACAAGGATAATGACAAATCCAAACTCATATGGACTGAACTTATGCAATCTTAACTTCTTGCCACCTGGCAGTACATGGCCTGCCATTGCTTCCAAGTTGTTATGCAACCAATTGAGAACTTTCAGAACTCCTATGCAAAGCCAACTTTAACTGGTATGGGCACAGAATATGTCAACATGATAGGTTATAAACCTCAAGTCGTGTGCTAGTGAAGAACCTCAGGTTTTATTCTTGATTAGTTCTTGAAATTCTTTTTAGGATCTTTAAGACTCCCACTGTCCTCTTGACATATAAGACTATCTTGCCAAATATTCAAGAGATAGTGCGGATTCTTTATCAAGACAAACACTTCACACAATTGGCCTTAGTTGGTCTTTGTTTAATCCAAAACATCAAAACTTACCAACTTCAAATGTACAAGAGTAGGACACTTTTACTCTTACATTTGACAAGTGTTATAAACCTTTCTTTAAGATATGTCACTCAACTTATAGTCTTGGAGTATGACTCTAAGACTTGTTTTGAAACGAAGTATGACTCATCTTCTTGATTTAACCATTTCAACAATTCATGACTCCTCTTCTTAGTCATAAGAATGCACTAAGATGTCCTTAGAAGACCAATTGTGATGTGGTTCTTAAATCATTAATATGATCACAAAACATGATACTAAAGTACTCTCCCATCTTTTCAGATTTGAGAAAACTTTTATCTTTCTGCCTAATTTGATTCTTCTTATTCGCTCTGCCATACATTGGAACCTTTTCCAATGTCTCAGAATTACACTTAAGCTTGTAAGTATAACCATATTTACTGAGCTATAGTAAATTATGACGAATAGTCTTATCGATCTTTTGTGGTGGACATGACCAGTGCACAAGAATGTGTACTCGATCCCTTTAGTCCTTCACTTGACTCACACATCCATGTGAACAAGTAATTAGTCTTGATTTTCCAATGCTTGAAAGTTCTCATTCATCATACTATTCAACTTGCATGATTCCAAGTTTCGGTCCAATTGAAACTTGGGCGATGAGGAACTTTCCTGATTTGGTAAATTTAGACACTACCACAAATGAAAGAATCAAATCCATTTTCCAATATTGCTGTCAGTGGAATCATATAAGCAATAATTTTCCACAAATGCCATTATAAGGATACTTCAAATAAATAAAATTAAACAATTTTCTTTTATTTTAAAACTTTGCGGAAAAACTTATCCTTACAATCCACATGGAAAATTGTTGTTATCTATTCCTTGCTCAAAATTCTGATGCGATCGAAATCCACCTTCGCGATCAGAATCAACATATACTTCCTTTAAGATTTCTCTCTATTCTTTGATTCTTAAAACATCAACATGTGACCCAGTCACATCATGTAATGAGGATCTCAGAATAGAACTTAACAGAGTTAGATAATGGGCTCTACCTGATGTAGAGTCAAACTTATTGACTTTAACATCCTTAGGTAAATTTGGCAGCTTTGCAATCAACGCCCCTTCCTTTGGCAAAATAAACATATGGACCCATTGGTAATGGGACTATCTCAGACTTAGCCTTTCTCTTTACCATTTGGTCAACCGAGTTGACTATGGCCAATCCCTTTCCATTGGGAAGAGAATGTTTTTTCTGGATTTCCAGTGTCACCATTGTCACTGTCCATAAAGTTTTTGGAAAGTTGATCTTCTAATCAAATTTGCTTTACTATCGTTCCAAATCATTGCTGATTCAGCAGCACCAAGCAAATAGATATGATCATGAAGGTTCATGTCATAGTCTGTTTCATAGTAGTCCCAAAGGAACTCACTATGTGACTTAGAAAGTGATTGAACATCCAACTTTCTCAAGACTTTGACACCCAACTCTCCCGGCTTGTCAATATGTGACTTCATCTCTAAGATGTGATCACACATGGAGATTTGGGAAGATCATAGATGTCTGAACTTGTGGGTTAGGGAGAATAATTGGAGGAGGTGGAGGAAGTAAAGTTCCAAGAGATTTGGGAAGATCATAGATGTCTGAACTAGACATCTTTTGGGAGATATTCAAGATAGTTGATCTAAAGTCCTTAATATAACACCCAATATGAAATATTAAGGCTAGGATCCAACAACCTATTTATAACTGGAAGAGGGATGCCGTAATCCGAGTTATAAAATAGTTGAAGGTAGGTAAATGACGATTTACCAATTTCCACCCTGAAAAACGAAATAATGTAATTAGGTTTTTAATTGGATTTGAAACTCCTAGATCTTTTGAGATTCATTGAACTTTTCAATGACATGTTTCAATCTCGAGTGTGCCCTTCAGGTTTTGTGACTGGGATGCCGAGGATCACAAAACAAGGTGTGAAGTAACCATGCAAATATACTTGGTACCCTTAATATTTACCCCTCAATCGATGTGCCGGTTAACCACACGAGCTCCACCGATACTATGATAAATATTAAGTTACCCTTTGCCTACTTTGTTAAATCCAGGTTAGTGTGCCGGTTAACCACACACGCTCCACTAACGGTTTAAACAAAGTGCAAAGTGTAATTTCATGGATTAGCACCTTATTCACATTTTCCTAAGTAACTAAGATTGGGAATTTATAAGTGTTTAGTTACTTAGTATTTATCATTAATACTTTTAATGAAGGGAGAATTATAGTCCTTGTCCTACCTGTTCGGCTAACGACCCTCCACCAGTCAAGGAAGCGGTGGGTGAGAGTGGACACCCATTAAACTGCCATTTTATAGGCAGTAACCTTATACCCCCCTTATAGACCGGCTTCGTGAATGAGGCCTACTAACGGTAAGACTGACTTGCTCTTATACATATATTTATTATTAACTTATAATACTATAAAGTATAAGGGTTGAATTTTAACTTTTAAAATTCTAAGGGCTAACTTGGAATTAAAGTATTCATGGGGAAAACTTTACAAATTCCAAAAATTGAGGGCAAGTTTTGAAAATATTCAAAACTAATTAATTCCATAACTTATGTGTTTAAAGTAGTTTTAATTAAAAAAAACTCTTCAAGTTCCATAACTTGAGGACAAGTTATGGAAGACTTTAAACTAATAAAAGATTGTAACTTTTCTTTATTTTTGTAACTTATGGAACTAATTAAGGTTACACATTTTATCATTTAATGAAGTGACTCTTGAACCTCCATAACTTGAGGACAAGTTATGGAGTCATAAAACCATTTAATGAGGACAAGACTCTTCATTTTTGTAACCATTGCCAACTTTTTATGAGTTTTATGAAACTTAAATGTGACTTTTCATATAACTTGAGGACAAGTTACAAAAACACATTTTAGAATCAACTCTTAGATTAAAATGGATTGAAAACACATAATCAATTAACTTTTCTATTAATCTAATAAACTCATATGAACAAAGATAATTCACATCAAAATTTTTTTCAAGTAATTAGCATAACTTTTAAACTAATACAATTCGATTTTTCAGCTAATTTTGCAAGTATAACAAGAAAACAAAACCTGGCTTTGATACCACTGATGGGTTTTGAGCATTCTAACACTCCTAAGTGTACATGCAACCCTAAATACCTTGGATCTATGTTTTCTCTATTATACATGCAATTATGAACTTTCGAAGGTATTACCCTATCTAGCATACAATACTTGATACTTGGGTAATCAAATGGATAGAATACATACCTTTGTTTGATGTAGCTTGTCTCCATGAAGCTTGAGTGCCTAGTGCCCCAAGTGTGACACCTCAAATGGTTCACACAACACCAAATGCACATGGAATGACTTGAGAGAAATGGAACACTCCTTGAAATCGTCTAGCCCTCATATTCACACATTAGTGCACGATTTCTTGAGCCATGGGATTCTTTTATATGGTGGCTATTAGGGTTACACCATGTAACTCATAACTTTACCCATTCCTTATGCTCCATGGAAAAAGTTGTTTTGCTATAATTAAGGGAGAGGATATACTTCATTTCAGTTCTAAAGGCTTAGATTGAGACCTTAATCATCCTTAGTCAAGAATATATATATATAAATTTCATGTTGGATTGGTTCAACTTAAGGAAATTCTATATATTGCGTTCTCAAAATTCGATTATGATTACGGCATCCCTCTTCATAGTCAAATTTTGAAAACATGGCAAATAAAAATATTGTAGCAAAAGACTGGTCTAGAATCATGTCTTTATGTGAGACATCATGAATCGTGTACCATTTGCTTTGGGTACAGGATCGATTGCATGTGCTATAATATTTGTCATTTCTAAATTTTTCCAAATGCCCAGAGGCATTAAGAAGGGAAAAGGTCTAGAATTGGATATGACTAAAATGATTAAGCAATTGTCGAGGACAATCTGAGGTTTACCAAAGATTGGTTGCTCAGGGATAGTTGGAAGTATAGTGCTAATTTTGGAAGGACCATATTGACATATTCTGAAAAGCGGCATCTCTTATTCAGAAGTGATAGTCAAAATAAGAATATGGAGTTGTCTCCATAGGTGGAAGTTATCTGTGTAAGATTAGAAAACTTAATGCAAGAAGCATGTCCAAAGCAATGTACTTTGAATATGAGACTTAGTTTCCATGGAGTTGATCTCCATTGGAATACCTTATAATGACTGTTGACAAGTCTTTGTGACTTTGTACATATTCATTACAGGAGGGTCAGTGGAACCACAGCAGAATCCAAAATATGACAAACCAAAAATTATGTGTCACAAGTGTGGACATGAAAATCACTTTGCAAAAGATTGCTTGGCTGAAGCTCCACAAAAACCAAAGATCAAGGACTCTGCATACTACGCCCGAAGAGCTCAAGAAATGGCTGAAAGTGAAAAAGCTTTCGTAACAACTATATCAAGAGATGTTGAAGGATATTGGTCATCCGGAGATGATGATGATGTGGTAACTGGAAGAAACATGTTCTTGATGGCAAGACAATTTGTTGAATGTGATGAAGGCTATTGGTCCTCCGGTTCTGAAGATGAAGATGATGTTGCTGAACCACACTACTGCTATATGGCCACCAATGATCCACCCGGTCGAAGCATCGTTCAACAGGTAAAATCTATGATTACTACTAATAACTTTGATCTATCTCTTTATGAACCTTATCTGACCCAAATCCAAACTGTTATGAGCACCATTTATAAAGCCTATGAGTCTGCCATAGAAGCCAGTGAGAAGAAGGAGTGTGAACTAAATCGTCTTAGGTTGCGTTTTGAGGATACAAAATTGAAAATCGAGTCTTTAGAGCATGAGCTTGTAATGTATAAAGATGAATGTATCATTTGAAAGACAAATGTGAAATTACCTATTCTGAAAGAAATATTTTGATTTCTGATAACAAACGTCTCAATGCTAAGATAGATTCTTTGCATAACTCAATTGACATCCTTGAATCGAATCTTCAGATCACTCATAATTTTCGTCATCCATGGTCTAAAGCACCTGGTCTCGGAAGCGAGTTTCCGAAACCAATTGCCCGTCCCTTGAAGGAATTGCAAAATTTGACATTCATGGGAGAGGTTCCGAACATTAAACATTCGGACACTCCTGTTTCTCCCTTATCACCTCTTCATGAGACCACAAACCACTTTGCGTCCTTAATCCCTGAGTTTCAACCAATTGTTGTCAAATGTCCCGATTCCACGCCTCTTCTGCCTCTGATAAACCTGGACCTGAATCGGACAACGGAATTTCATCACAGTGTTTCAAATTGCGTAGATTACGTTCCTCAGCATAATCCTCCTAACAACTGTTTTGTTGAAGAAATCATTCCGGTGACAACTAAAACTGCTTCCTCTGAGGTTGTATGGGCATCCTTAGATGATAAAGTTGAAATCTCAAGTTGTGTCTCCTCTGATTCTTGTGAATCAGACTCTTTAGTAATTTTAAAAACAAGTTTGGTTCCCATTGATCCCAAGTTTAGCAATCCTTCTGCAGGGCAAACTTCAAAATCCTCGTCTCACCCCAAGAGAAAACCAATGTTAAATAGAAAGGATATGGTGGATCCCAAAGTGGAGGCTCGAAATGCTCATAAAAAGGAAGTTAAGACTAGACAAAATTCTAGGTTCCTTGAGAACTCCAAAAAGAGTGTATCTCAGAATCCTCATTCATCAATCCATAGTCAAAACGCCTTCACACCCACTAAGATCCTCAAGAGACCTTCTGATTCTCTCAGTCCTGTAGAACCCAAGAAGGTAGTCAGTACTACTCAACCTAAATCTCGTGTGAATGTCATGACTGTCCGAACCACTTCTCCTCGGACTGTTTCATCTGTTTTCATTGCTAAATCTGATGGCACAATTTTTAAACCCAATCTTTCAAAAACAAATGTGTCATCAAGTAAATCAAAAATTGCCGAGAAAACAAAATTTTCAAAATCTTCAAAAAGGAATCTTGTATGGAAAGTCGAATCTCACATTGATGAAACAACAGTTCCGGAAGTTAAAAATGTTTCGACCACTCCTGAAGTCAAGAAAAATGTTCCTAATCCTCAAGTCATTGAATATGACTACTGGATAAATGAGAAGACATTAGCCTTTTGTCTGTTTCCTAAGAACTCAAAGAGTACTCATAGGAAACACAAAGTTGTTCCGAAGTCACAATCCAAGTCCAAAGCCCGTGCCTATGTCCCTAGATCTAACTCGGAGCCTAAAAACTCCATCACTCACTAATTTTGTAGGCACTTTATGCTTCGGAGCAAGAAACAATATGGTATATTGATAGTGCTTGCCCCATGAACATAACGGGACAGAAAGACTTTCTGCGGGATCTCAAGCTTTCTCCAAATGCTGGTTATGTGACATATGGAAACAACTCCAACTATCAAATTCGTGGTTATGGAATTCTCACCAATGGAAATTTCTCTATCTCAAATGTGGCTTATGTAGCTGATCTGGAACATAATTTGATAAGTGTAGCTCAGCTCACTGATTCAAATCGATGTGTGGAATTTTGCAAGAAGCACAACTATGTAATGACTAAAGACCAAAAAGAATGTTTAATCAAGTCCAACCGCAACAAGAACATGTACCCACTCGACATCAACATGATTATTGGAAAACCGCAACTCTGCCTTCTCTCCAAAGCATTTCCTGACGTCAATTGGTTGTGGCACCGAAGGCTTGCACATTTGAACTTTCAGTACATGAATGATCTCGTATCTGGTGAAATGGTGAGAGGTTTACCTCTTCTAAAATTCGAAAATGATCATTTATGTGCTGCATGTGAGTGTGGAAAGCAATCAAAGAAGGGTCATCCTATTATCATCGAAAAATGTATCTCGGAACCATTGGAGCTCCTGCACATTGATCTTTGTCGACCATCCACTGTAGAAAGTCTTCATCATAAGAAATACATTCTTGTGATTATTGACGACTTTACACAGTTCACTTGGGTTTTCTTCCTCAGACTAAAGCCCGAAACAACCTCTGAACTCATCAACTTCATTAAAGGAATTGAAGTCCTCATCAAACTTCCTGTTAGGCGTATACGAAGTGATAATGGTTCGGATTTCACCAATGGAACCATTGAGAAATTCCTCACCGAGAAAGGAATTGGCCACAACTTATCAACACTGTACACTCCACAACAGAACGGTGTAGTTGAAAGAAGCAATAGAACTCTTGTTGAAGCTGCTCGATCCATGCTTAACTTCGCAAATCTTCCACTCTATCTCTGGGCTGAAGCCGTATCAACTGCGTGCTTCACTCAAAATCAGAGTATCATCAATCGACTCCTCAACATGACTCCATATGAACCAATGAATGGTCGGAAGCCAACGATCTCGTTCCTTCATGTTTTCGGATGCAGGTGCTTCATCAAGAACAACCGTGATCAGCTTACCAAGTTTCAACCTAAAGCCGATGAAGCCATCTTCCTCGGTTACTCCTCTAAATCAAAGGCTTACAGAGTTCTTAATCGAAGAACTCGTGTGTTGGAAGAAAGCTTTGATGTTACATTCGATGATAATTTTGTTTGGAATTCTGGCCCAACTCATGTTACAACTCACATTATGGAGTCCGATGCTCCAGCGCCAGGATGTCCGAACCAGCAAACCATCCTTGAAGTCAACTTTGAAACTCTCTTTGGACCTTCCGAAACTGCCATTGATTCGGAATCTCGATCAAGGCAAAATTCAACTTCGGAAGCTCCTGTTTCTCAACCTGTTTTCGATCCTCTTCCCTCTATTTCTCCATTTGATTTCGAACCGTTTCAACCTTCTCAAGTTGAGGGGGAGATTGGTCAACCCTCTCTTGAATCAAATGTGGATGGTTTCCAAGATGCATCAGCTGATTTTGACGACTCCAATCCTATCAACAATGATGATAACGAAAATTTCTTTGAGTTCCCTTCTGATGATGATGTCAACCTCTCTGGTTCAGAAGTTCAGGGGGAGCATCACCCTCAGGTTCAAACCATTTAGGGGGAGCAACCCAATTCTACTGTAGTTATTGGATCGTCTGCCGCTCAAGAACTTCCAAGGTTACACGTCTGGACAAAGGATCATCCTCCAAACAAAGTTATCGAAAACCCTAATGCTGGTGTACAGACTCATTCTATTGCAAGTATTCAAAACGAATGTCATTTTTCGGCATTTATCTCCATGGTTGAACCCAAATACATCAAGGAAGCATTAGAGCATGCTGACTGGATTACAACCATGCAAGAAGAACTGGCAGAATTCGATAGAAATGAAGTGTGGACTCTCGTGCCTCCTCCTCAGAATCATCCCATTGTCGCTACGAGATGGGTATTTCGCAACAAGCTAGATGACGCGGGAGTTATTATTCGAAATAAAGCTAGATTAGTGGCAAAAGGATTTTCACAAATTGAAGGGCTCGACTACGATGAGACCTTTGCTCCTGTTGCTCGTATTGAAGCCATCAGAATCTTTCTTGCTTATGCTGCTCACAAAGGCTTCAAAGTTTGCCAAATGGATGTTAAGAGTGCTTTTCTTCACGGTGAACTTGACACTGAAGTATATCTTCAACAGCCCCCCGGTTTTGTTAACCTCTCTTTTCCGAACTATTGTTACAAACTCCGGAAGGCAGTCTATGGCCTCAAGCAAGCTCCTCACGCATGGTACGAGACCCTTACTGACTTTCTCAAGTGCTCCGGTTTCCAAAAAGGTATTCTAGATCCTACCCTGTTCCGAAGATCGAATGGAACGCATCTCATGCTGGTTCAAATCTATGTGGATGACATCATTTGTGGATCTACGGATTCATCTATGGTTGCTGACTTTGCTAAACTAATGATCAATTGATTCCAAATGAGCATGAATCGAGAGTTAAGCTTCTTTCTTGGTCTCCAAGTCAAACAAAATAATAGAGGAAGTTTCATTCACCAAGAGAAGTACATTTCAGAACTCCTCAAAAAATACTCAATAGACACCTGTGCCTCAGCCAAGGTACCAATGGGCTTCGGACACAAGATCTTTGCCGACCCTTCAGGTGTAGCAGTTGATAAAAAGAAGTACAGAGGAATGATTGGACCCCTGCTCTATCTCACAGCAAGTTATCCGAATATCATGTTTTCCACATGTTTGTGTGCCAGATTTCAAGTCAACCCAAATATGTCTCATCTCTTGGCTGTGAAACAAATTTTCCGATACCTCAAAGGTACAAAGAATCTCGGAATCTGGTACCCAGCAAACGAGAGCTTCCTACTTCAAGCACATTCAGATTCAAACTATGGTGGTCTTCAACTTGATAGGAAAAGCACATCAGGTGGCTGTCAATTCTTAGGCTGCCAAAACATTTGGTTTACGCGCTAGTGTACACTCAAATAGTTTCAGAAAAAGATAAATCTTACTAAAACTATTTTCCAGTACCGCATTTCTTACATTTTAGTCTTGGTTTAAGACTCACAACAAGGATAACATACATTCAAGTAGTTTTATATAAAGATAAAACTTACTAATACTACCTTCCAGTACAACATTACTTACATTTTTAGTCTTTGGATTATACTTACAATGCATTTTAAAGAAAATATCGGATTTTCTAAAAGTATACACTACCATTTTACACGAAACAGTTACAAATCCTCCTCATACAAAAACGCTTATGAACTCACCAACTTAATTGTTGACACTTTTCAAAATCACTTGTATTCTCAGGAAATCAGTAAACAGGTAACCACAAGAGTTTTTGGTGGATGGGACGTCGTCGCATCACGTTATTTACTTTCGTCATATGTATTTGATATCATGTAAACAATGTTTTTGAGTACTATGTAAACTTATTAAATATTCAATACAACGGTTATAATGCTTTGATCGCTACTATTCAATTGTTATGATACTGTACATAAAGTCATCCGCCCCAGACGTTTCCGCCGTTCTGGTTTGGGTGTGTGACAGTTTATTAATGTATTATGAAAATAATATATTAATTAGAAAAAGTATTCTTTAATTAGTAATTAATCAAAAATTAATTAGAATTAATTTTGGGATTAATTTAATTAATTAAAAGTGCAGGGTCTAAAGTGTAATTGTTCAATAGTTGAACAAGAGGCTCCAGAACCTTCCAACCCTAGGGGTGGACGGTTTCTAGGGGATATTCTAGGGTTTCTAGAATATCTCATGTGGATAATTAAGGAGGTGGATAATTACATTATTTGAAATATTATTATTATATGCATATTAGGGTTATCCAGGGTTTCCTTGTACCACTATATAAAGGACCCTAGGCCTTAGATTTTCAGCCACTCCTTCTTCTCAAAGAGACAACCGAAATTCTACTCTCCCCTCTCCTCTCTCTTAAGCCTCTTACTTGCTAGTTTGGGTGTGAGCTATTAGAGGCACGGAAATTGTGGTGTTTGATTCCAAGAGATCTACAAGGAATGAATTCTTATTATTTACCACAATAACAATAAGGTATGTAATCCTAAACCCTTGTTTATTTTTTTTGAAAATTGTCTAGGTTTTCTTATTTGATGTTCTTAGTTATAGGTTCAATAGTGAAAACATAGATCCTTAGGTTGCATGTGAACTTAAGGGTTTTAAGTTTATTTGTTTTACCTAAATCCTATCAACCCCCAAGGTCTTAGAACCAAGTGCCATGGGCTACCCCTATGGTCTTTCCTTGAAATGACATGGGTTACCCCCATGGTCTAACATTCAAGTGTCATGGGCTACCCCCATTGTCTTTCATACAAATGACACGGGCTACCCCCTAGGTCTTTTATGCAAGTATCACAAAGACAACTAGCATCCTATATAGTATAGTGAGAAGACTCACTTATCAGATAATGATCAACTGCTACCGCTCCTACTGCCGAAAGTATAGATGTTACACACCACCTATACGACCATACAAGGTACACCCTTATTTTACCTTCCAAAACTAGGGGTTTGACCAAAAGTCAACTCATGTCAAAAAGTCAACTGTCAAAGTCAATGGTCATAGTTGACTCGCTCCAGAAGAAGCACTTAATCCCTTAAGTCATTAACCCATTCACTCCTGAAGAGCTTATAACACTAAAACCAACTTAAAGGTTGGTGCTTTTTAGACATGTATGTCCAATGCATGTATTAGACTCATATTTTGTCAAAATAGGGATTATGACCAAAATCTTATGCATGGTTCAATCAACCAACCAAACTTCAGATCCAAACCATGAATTACTCCAAATGATCCACAGATTCATAAATTTGCAACCTTTATGAAATCTCACCATCCCAACTAACAAGATCTAGAAGAAACTGGGATAAAACTCAAGATCTAGCAACCTAGTAACAAAAAGGTGGAGCCTTGAACACTTATAAGGGTCCAGAATCGAGCTAGGAAGGGAGAGGGGGACTTTCTTGTTGATCATTGGCTAACTCTTTCTTGCTTCTTCCTTCAAAATCTCTTAAAAGCACTCAAGAAAGATTCAAAAATGGAGGAAAAGGAATTAGGGTTTCTTCAGAGCTTAAGAGGGTGGTGGAGGCTGAGGGTGAGCAAACCCTAGCCTCTTCATTCCTTTAAATATGTTGCGAAACCCAGAAAATTAGGGTTTAAGGACCTAGCGGTGGCCACATTGTGGCTTATACCTGCCACATCCTGGCGAGTCAACAGAGACCTGGGACCGAAAATGCCTCGCCACGTTGTGGCGATCCTTTGCCACGTCGTGGCATCCCCCAAAAGCCAAACTTTAATTTAAATAAAATGTACCACTAAATTTGGATGTTACAACTCTCCCCCACTTGAATCAGACTTCGTCCTCAAAGTCCGCTGATGCTGAAAATAATTTCGGGTAATGATCTCTCATTTCTTCCTCAGGCTCCCACGTACACTCTGAACCTTTTTGCTGATGCCATTGCTCCTTAACTAAGCTACCACCTTGTTGTGCAGAGTCTTCGTCTTCCTATCGAGGATTGCCACCGGTCTCTCTATGTAGTTCTCACTACGGACTCGGGGTTGATACGGACCCGATGGAGCTGATCTGGGCTCGGAGTCATTATGGACTCGGGGTTGATATATACCCGAGGTTGTTATGGACCCGATAAACTATGTCTTGTTATATATATATATATATATATATATATATATATATATATATATATATGTGTGTGTGTGTGTGTGTGTGTGTGTGTGGTATTTTGGGGAAAAACTCACTAAGTTTCGTGTTTACAGATGTTGATTTATAAAAGAATGTCAACGACCAATAACAGAAACTTGTAACATAAAAACACACATATGTGATGTAGGGATGAGCATATGGACCGGGGAACCGGCCGGAACCGGTACCGGAACCGGAACCGGCACCGGAACCGGAACCCGATGGAACCGGTCGGGCCGGGACCGGGACGTTATTTTTGTGGATTTTTGGAACCGGGAACCGGTAGGAACCGGAACCGATATAACCGGAACCGGTAGAACCGGCAAAAACCAGTAGAACCGGCAAAAACCGGAACCGTATGATGCTATTTTTCGAGGACCAGTTCCAACATTTGAAGACACGACAAGAACCGGTAGGAACCGGAACCGGTAGAACCGCCGGGCCGGTTCGGTTCTTGATTTTGGCCGAAGCCGGTTCCCGGGTCGGGTCCGGTTCGGGCCGGTTCGGTCCTTTTGCTCATCCCTAATGTGATGATATATTACAAAAACTTATCCATCCTTATAGAACATATATAATGCATTGAGTTTAATTTACTTGTACGATTGAAGTGCATGATTTTGATAGAAAATGTCTCTTTTGCAAACATTGACGAAACCAAAAATATTATTAGTGATTCACGATTTATCACTTTTAAATGGTATGGTTAACCTTTCACCATTTTTTAGCAATGCACCGAAATTTATAAAGTTTAATGGATTGTCAAATCATTATTTTTTTTTAGAAATTTATTATTTAATTTTTACAATGCATTGAACTCTATTAATTCAATGAAATATATTTAGAAAAAGATATAAAAAAGTTTGTTTTTTCATTGAACATTTCAATAGTTATTGAACTCAAAATTTATAAAATGTCAATTATAATATGAGTTATGACTACGATTAAGGGTGTGTTTGATACAAATCATTTGAGAGTGTTTGAGAGCTTGTTGCTTCCAGCGTTTGACAAAACGTCTCGTTTTGAACAAAAACCATCGTTTGACACTACAAGTTTGTAGTGTTTAGTTTAAACAAAACGCTATAAATCTAAAAGCTATCTCACGTAGCGTTTAACAAAATGCTACCAGCTATCAGCTACCTGTTATCCGCTACTCGTTAATTTTACCGAACACGTCAATGTCAATTATAATACGACTATGATTGGATTTGATACGTTAAATTACAACTAAATATTCCAACTTATTCGGTTATTCCATTAAATAATATTAATGCAGATGCTCTTAGGTTGATTAATGTGTGTCCGTGATTATTAACTTAAAAACTAAATATCTAATTGTTTTATTATTTTAATATAACTGTTAGTTACGAAATAAAGAATATACGCCGGCTACCATTTTGGAGTTAGTCGCTCATAAAATAAGTATGACTTAGTAGTCCAACTAATTGTTTATACAAAAGTTGAATCTCTCAATTCCATTACTTAAAACTACAAGGTATGGGCAACCGGAATGTGAATGTTATAACATTCAAACTTTGCCACATCACCTTCCAACATGTTATAACATGAAATGTGAGTGGTGTTCCTATGTTATAACATGGAGAGAGAGAGAGAGAGAGAGAGAGAGAGAGAGAGAGAGAGAGAGAGAGAGAGAGAGAGAGAGAGAGAGAGAGAGACTGTTTCAATACGTTATCAAGTCAACATCTCTTAAAATAACACCCCTTAACATGAAAGGTGGATGGTGTTCCCCATGTTATAATGACGTTAAGAGGTGTCACCTCATCCATAACACCTTTTCTTGTAGCCCACACCGTATGGTCTTAAGTTTCTAAACATTTTGTTGGTTAAAGTAAACGTTAAGGTAACCTATAATTTTATTACCTTTAATTTAAATACCGACAAACATATACTTAATAATGCTAATACTATTAATTAAGATCGTGTCTTATATACTAGAAAACGATATCCGAAGAAATCATTGTAGAAAATATATTGAGCAACAAAGAATATATTGTTGTAAATAATTGGTGGTGTTGTAAATAATTGGTGGATGACATAATAATTGGTGCATGGTACATTTGTCAACATTTCTAACTAGTTACAATTATATGTTACTAAAATTTGTAGTATAAATACTCCTCCATTGTAAAGAATGTGATACACTAAAAAGTTATAAGAGATATAACTTTCATATTCTCTCTAAATATTCTTTCTTCTCAATTAAAGTTCTTATCAAAGTTTACTAGTTTGGTTTGATTTATAGTTACATTAATTACGCTTAATTCATAACACGTTATCAGCACGAAAGCTCTAATCAAGGTTATTAAACAAGTGGAAAATCACATCTATCTTAATCAATGTATGTATTACTTATTAAAAACACTATTAATTATAAAAACCTCAATCATATTAAAATAATAATAATACTAATGAATTAATGAAACTTATACATTATGGACTACTAACAATTTTTATTTCTTATAGTAACATTTCTTTATGTATTCTAATTTTTATACTAACATTTACATTATGCAACTAATTTTTATTTATGCAAACTAACATTTACATTATGCAACTAACTTTTATTTATGCATACTAACATTTATATTATGCTACTAACTTTTATTTGTGCATACTAACATTTAAATTATATTTATTTATACATGTCAATGTTTATTTATATTTTAGATACTCTTCATAATTTTATTTAAACATTTACTAATATTTATTTATGTTTCTAATTAGTAAAGTTATGTATTTGTTATAAGTCTTATTACATGATTTATAAAATACATATACATATATACACAACGGGAATATATATGCAACGGTTATAAACAACAAAAACAACGGCTATATTTTTTTACCATAAATAAACATCTTTACCCTGCTTATTTTACCCACAACAAATTTTTCTCTCTTGTATCAAATAAATCAATTTCAAGAAATCAAGCTTCAAGATGATTCATCCTTTTGTGATAATCATGACTATAATAGTCATGTTACTTTTCATCCCAATCCTTAACATCGAAGATAATATGGAATTTCATCTACTTTTAGGCTTGTATGCAATGTTAGCTTTACCGCTTCTTTTTTGTGTAATATTTATTGAAATAAATGGATTTTAATTTTAATTTTTATTTTGTTTAAAATTTATAGTTACATTATGTCCAACATTGCAAAGCTCGAGTTTGCAGCACTTGAAGTTAGTGGGAAAAACTATGTGCCATGGATGATAGATGTAAAAATGCATCTTGAATCCATGGGTATCTCAAATACTATATATGAATTTAATAATTGCTTGACACAAGACAAAGCAAAAGCACAAGTTTTCCTTCGTAAGCATATTGATGAAATGTTGAGATTTGAATATCTTGATGTTACTGATCCAAGTATTCTCTGGAATCTTTTGAAAGAAAGATTTGATCATCAAAAGGAAGTTATACTTCCAAATGCTAGAGATGAATGGAGAACACTAAGGTTTCAAGACTTCAAGAAAGTAAATGAATACAGCTCAGCTTTGTTCAGAATATGTTCACAACTCAAGTATTGTGGACAAGAGGTTACTGATGAAGATATGTTGGAGAAAACTTACTCAACATTTCATGCAACAAACATTACTTTGATGCAACAATATCAGATGCAAAAGTTCACAACATATTCTGAATTGAATGCATGTCTGCTCGTTGCAGAGCAAAACAATGAACTCTTGATGAAAAACCATGAATCTCGTCCAACGGGATCAGTAGCACTTCCTGAAGCAAATGCTACAAATATTGATGGTCATCGAAACAATACACGTGGACGAGGGCGAGGTCGTGGTCGAGGACGAGGCCATGGCTATTTTAATCGAAACCAAAGCCATAATCAGAACCATAATTCTGGTCGTGGACAAGGTAATAATCGTGGTCGTGGCCAGAAAAGAAATAATTACCAATATTCACAAAGAAACAATGTCCACACACAAGATAAGGCCAAAGTGGCAAGGCATGACACTGGGACATCACAAAAATCTGATGGTTCATGTTATAGATGTCGTAGCACAGGCCATTGGTCAAGGACCTGTCGCACACCTGCACATCTTTGTCAACTTTATCAAGAGTCCATTAAAGGAAAAGGAAAATAAGCAAACCTCATTGATAATGTTGAATTCACTCCGCTAAATGTTGCTGATTTCTGCAATGACATGGAAGACATAAACTAAAAAAAAAATCTATTATTATTCTAGTAAAACTGTTTTTCCTTCGTTTGTTTTTCATGTAATGTCTTTCCTACAATAAATGAACTTTATTTTTAATAATAATTATGATTATGTTTATTCACTTATTATTCCTTTTATATGTGAAGTTTAATATGAGTCCAACTGGAGCACAACACCAAGAAAAGATTGGAGATCTTTGTATAGCAGATAGTGGTAGTACACATACTATTCTGAAATCAAAGAAATATTTTTCAGAATTAGTACCAACAAAAACAGTCATACATACAATATCAGGTCCTGCAGACTTGATAGAGGGAACCGGGAAAGCCCATTTTATATTACCAAATGGTACAAGCTTTTGTATAGAAAATGCCTTATTTTCTCCAAAGTCTAATAGAAACTTATTAAGTTTCAATGACATATATTTCAAAGGATATGACACAAAAACTGTGACCATTGAAAATAAGAAATATATGTATATTATAGACACAAACCATGTGCTTGAAAAACTACCAACACTTGATTCTGGTCTGCATTATACATATATACATATGATTGAATCAAATATGGTAGTCGAAGGAAAACATTGTGATCCTGGGACATTCAGTTTATGGCATGATAGGTTGGGCTACCCAGGATTAACAATGATGCGAAGGATAATTGAGAATACACATGGGCATCCATTGAAGGACCAAAAGTTCCCTCAATCCAATAGCATAAAACCATGTACATCTTGTTCCCTTGGAAAGTTAATTATAAAACACTCTTCAATGAAAGTTGAAAGGGAGTCACCTAGATTTCTAGAAAGAATTCAAGGTGATATATGTAGACCGATTCACCCACCATCTGGACCATTTAGATACTTTATGGTCTTAATAGATGCATCTAACAAATGGTCTCATGTTTGCCTATTATCAACTCGTAATATGGCATTTGCAAACTTTCTTGCCCAAATTATTAAATTAAGGGCACATTTCCCTGATTATACTATCAAAAGATTGAGACTTGATAATGATGGTGAATTTACTTCACAAGCATTTAATGACTATTGTATGTCTGTAGGAATTGTTGTTGAGCATCCAGTTGCTCATGTACACACACAAAATGGTTTAGCTGAATCACTGATTAAACGTCTCCAGCTAATAGCTAGACCATTGATAATGAGGACCAAACTTTCTGTTTCTGTTTGGGGCCATGCAATCTTACATGCTGGATCATTGATACGCATGAGACCAAGTTCATATCATGTATATTCTCCACTACAACTTGCTTTCGGTCAAGAGCCAAATATATCCCATTTGAGAATTTTTGGGTGTGCAGTATATGTCCCTATTGCACCACCTCAACGGACGAAAATGGGTCCTCAAAGAAGGTTGGGAATATATGTTGGTTATGAGTCAGTCTCTATTATAAGATATCTTGAACCATTAACAGGTGATGTTTTCACAGCACGCCTAGCAGATTGTCAATTTGATGAGGCAAATTTCCCATCATTAGGTGGAGAAAAGAAGATTATGGAAAAGGATGTGTCATGGCATGAGCCTACTATATCATATCTTGACCCTCGCACAAAGCAATGTGACATGGAAGTTCAAAAGATAATGCATTTCCAAGAAATGGCAAATCAATTACCTGATGCATTTACTGACACAAAAAGGGTGACTAAATCATATATACCAGCTGTCAATGTTCCAGCTCGAATTGACATTCCACATGGACAATCTGATGATAAAGTCACACAAGAGTCTAAAACACGCCTGAAGCGTGGAAGGCCATTTGGTTCTAAGGATAAGAACCCACGAAAAAGAAGAGGAGCAGAAAATGCACTAGATCACGATGAAAGTGTTCATGGAGAAACACGAATTATTCAAATTCCCCCAGGAAAGGAGGATGATGCATTAAATTATGGTCAGACAAATAGAATATGTGACCAAAATGAAATTGACAATATAGGTGCAATATTTTCTTATTCAGTTTCATGTGATATTATGAATGATGATCCCGAACCACAATCTGTCATTGAATGTCAAAGAAGAAATGATTGGGCTAAATGGAAGGAAGCTATGCAAGTTGAATTAAATTCTCTTAACAAGAGAAAGGTTTTTGGGAACATTATCCTCACACCTGAAGTTGTGAAACCATTAGGATATAGATGGATCTTCGTACGAAAAAGAAATGAGAAAGACGAAATTGTAAGATACAAGGTCAGGCTTGTTGCTCAAGGTTTCTCTCAAAGACCTGGAATTGATTATGAAGAAACTTATTCACCGATAATGGATGCAACCACTTTCAGATATTTAATCAGCTTGGCAGTATCTAAAAATTTAGAGATGCGTCTTATGGATGTTGTTACAGCTTACTTGTATGGATCACTTGATAGTGATATCTATATGAAAATCCCTGAAGGATTTAAAATGCCTGAAGCGTTAAGTGCAAAACCCAAAGAAATGTATTCTATAAAATTACAAAGATCTTTGTATGGTTTAAAGCAATCTGGGCGAATGTGGTACAATCGTTTAAGCGATTATTTGACAAGTAAAGGTTATAAAAATAACACTATTTGTCCATGTGTATTTATTAAGAAAACAACATCTGGATATGTGATCATAGCAGTCTATGTTGATGATCTGAACATCATTGGAACGAATAAAGAAATCCTTGAAGTGATTGAACTTTTAAAGAAAGAATTTGAAATGAAAGATCTTGGAAAAACCAAATATTGTCTTGGTTTACAGATTGAGCATATGCCTAACAGAATACTTGTGCATCAATCAAATTACACAGAAAGAGTCTTGAAACGTTTCAATATGGAAAATGCAAATCCTTTAAGCACTCCAATGGTTGTTAGATCATTAAATATTGACAAGGATCCATTTCGTCCATGCGAAGAAAATGAAGAAGTCCTTGGTTCAGAAGTACCATATCTAAATGCAATTGGAGCTCTTATGTATCTTACCAATTGTACTAGACCTGACATTTCTTTCGTTGTAAACTTGCTAGCAAGATTTAGTTCAGCCCCAACAAAAAGACATTGGAATGGAATCAAACATATTTTTCGATACCTTCGAGGAACTAGTGATTTAGGGTTATTTTACCCTAACAATTCAAAACAAGGCTTGATTGGTTATGTAGATGCAGGTTATTTGTCTGATCCTCATAAAGCTAGATCTCAAACTGGATATGTATTCATGAATGGAGGTACTGTAATTTCCTGGCGTTCTCAAAAGCAAACATTTATTGCCACATCCTCAAATCATGCTGAAGTAATTGCACTAAATGAAGCTAGTAGAGAATGTACATGGTTAAGATCGATGACACAACTAGTTTTAACTTCATGTGGACTTGAAAAGGATATATGTCCAACTTTAATTTATGAAGATAACTCAGCATGTGTCACTCAAATGAAAGAGGGATATATCAAGAGCGACAGGACAAAACATATACCTCCAAAGTTTTTTGAGTACACTCAAGAGCTTATAAAGAACCATCAAGTTGAAATCAAATATGTTCAATCCAGTACCAATGCAGCAGACCTTTTTACGAAGGCACTTCCTACTGCAATCTTTAGGAAACATGTCCATGACATCATGCGACATGTGCATAGAATATAATGTGACGGGTGTCTAAATAAGGGGGAGTCAACTATACACTGCACTCTTTTTCCCTTCGCTAAAGTTTTTTTCCCACTGGGTTTTCTTTAGCAAGGTTTTTAATGAGGCAGTACGTCAAAGTTGAACGCTAAAATGATGTCATCCAAGGGGGAGTGTTGTAAATAATTGGTGGATGACATAATAATTGGTGCATGATACATTTGTCAACATTTCTAACTAGTTACAATTATATGTTAGTAAAATTTGTAGTATAAATACCCCTCCATTGTAAAGAATGTGATACACCAAAAAGTTATAAGAGATATAACTTTCATATTCTCTCTAAATATTCTTTCTTCTCAATTAAAGTTCTTATCAAAGTTTACTAGTTTGGTTTGATTTATAGTTACATTAATTACGCTTAATTCATAACATATATGACATTATATAAAGTGGAAGTTAGTATTTTTTTTTTGCTAACGGACGTGAAGTGGAAGTTAAACAAATTAGATAGTGTTTGGTACAATAAAAGAAAATTGCTATTGTGCTTCGTTGTGCTACAACGAAGTTTAGTTATTTGATCTATTTAGTCACTAAAGTTTTTTATTTTCGTATTATAGGTCACTAAAATATTATTATATGACTAGATACCAGAAGAGCATGTGCCTTTAGTAATTTGACATTTTAAATTAATTTTTTACATATTTTTAAGTGCCACTTCTATCATCATCATCCACACCAAGTACCACTCCTCCTCTCTGAATCCAACATTTGTAACCTCCGATCTGAATCTGAAAATGACGTTAGGATTCTCCGACGAACAGAAACAACTGCCGCCTTGGTTGATTACAAACGAAACGTTGCCTTGGTTTATTCAAGTGGAGTTCACATTTATTTAGGTTTGGTTCTCCTAATTGAAAGATGAACCCTTTGATTAATGGGGTCTTCTCAGCTAGTAAGTACGCATCTAATTTAATTTGCACATTTTATGGTTTTGCTAGTTTCTCACATTTTGATTTTGTTTGAGCAGCTTATATTTTGTAACCATTTTAAAGGAAGTGATTCGTATACAACAATTTTTTTATTCGTATACAAGAATTTATGTTTTTATAGTGTTTATATTATACATTTCAGGAAAAATAATACTAAATGATGTTGTGATAAGAAGAGTTAATACTCATTATTCATTTGTATCAACATTTAGGTTAATACTTTCCAAGTAGTCATTTACATCTAGCAACAATTCCCTTTCATACATGTCCTTATTTATACAACCATGTAGCATGCAAATACATGAAATAACATTTGTTAACAACAAACATAGTTATGTAAATCAACATGGACTCATCCCTTTTGGACATGATGATCTAGAGTATAGTTACAGTTGTAACCCTCCAATCTTATACACAATTATAACTATAAGCAAACTACAAAGAAATACCATCGTTACTTACTGTTGTTTGTTATGTCATAATATTTGATCACAAACCTTTTTATGCACTTCCTAGATTTGGGCCGATTGTTCTTCATAGGGCCCAAAAGTTTTAAGGGCTCAATTTTTTTTTGTTTTCCCAGAACAAAATCGAGAAGACGGTTTATATAAAACGACGCATTCCTGAATCTCGATATCAGTTTTGTAATCGACATCGTCTAATTGCCTTTCATTATTTTGTAATTCAGAAGTTCTGATTGAGAAATCGACACTACCGTTGCTCTTCTGTGTTGTATCCTGTAAGTTTCTTGACTTCGTTTCCTTGTGATTTTTAGTTTTTTTATTTGATTTCCTCCAATTTCCAGTTGATCAAGTTATTATTTGGGATTTAGGAAGTTTTTGGAAATGAAACTGATGATGTGCTAGTTGAATTGCATTTTCATTTTTTACTTGCTAATTTGTTTCTACAAATGTAAAAGGGTTCATTTCTTACTTGATAGTTAAGGGAAGGAAATACATCTTGGCTTTTAATGGTTGAAACATTCTAACCTTCATTTCTAAATTTATAGGTTAACTAATACTAAAAGTAGACCCACACTTTGTCTAGACTCTTGATTTTCTTTGAAATTGAGTTTTGAAATTTTATCTGAAATTCGTTACTCGAAAAGTTAAAGGATAATTTTAAGGATGTCAAAATTTTCCGTAGAACCCCAATTTCGTAGTGGACTAATTTTTTTAAAAATTCGGAGGCGGCGGCGGGGTGGGATGGGTCGGGGATGAGTATTTCCCTCCGGTACTCCCGCGGCCCGTTGTATATTTATATAAAAAATATATTTAATTTAAAAATATATAAAGATACTAATAAATTATATGGTTTTAGGGTTCTTTGACTTGTCGTTCACTACGCCCGCATCACAGACGCAGATTAAGCTGACGTGAGTTGGTCTGCAAGCAACATCTCGATCCCTCTCGGTCCGTCGTCTTCAGCCGGTAATCGGATTTTCAGGCCACACGCCTCAGGCCTCACTGCCTCAGCTTCAAAGTCGACAGCGAGTAGGTCAGCCTTCGCCCTTCTTTCTGATTTCTCCTCTTCCAGTCTGTCAAATACCGATTTCTGTCAAATAGTCCATGGGATTTCAATTACCGATTTCTTGGGTTTATCATATGAATGTTTGGGTAACTGATTTGGTAATGCTTGATGGGATGTCGATGAAAAGTTGAGTGATTGATGAATCTCAAGAGAAAGATCACATCTGAGCCTTCGTTTTTACTCAAAGCATTTGGAATTGTGTTCCTTTATGATTTCTGTCAAATAGTCCATGGGATTGTCTGTATCATATGAATGTTTGGGTAACTGATTTGGTAATGCTGAGTTTATCCGAATCTGATGTTGAACTTGTAACTTTTTAGCCTAAAACATAGCAGTTTTTTTAAGCAAAAAATCCAATTATAAGCCTATAAACCCGGGAACGGAGGCGGGACCCGGGCGGGGGCAACAATTGAGTTTTTGGTATTCAATGCTAATGCTTCTTAACATATTGAGTTTTTTGGTATTTCATAATTTTTACATTTTAAACTTGATTTTTACCATTGAAAGTGACTTGCTCATTATTTTCTAAGACCAGATTGCAGAACCTCTCATCGACAAAGGTTAGGTTGGTCATTTACATAATTTCCATTCCAATGCCTTTGAAAATTTTGCAAACCAAACAGAAAACAACAAAGAATTCAATCCAATTGCATGTCAACCAAAAACACATAACAAATTTCAATTCCTTTCAAAACATTTTTTCAAACCAAATATGCCCAAAAGTTTGCTAATACATTGTGAAATTATTTTCACTTCCATGATTCATAACCTTCACAAATACTTCCCAATTTTGTTTATAACCCAAATAATCTGTTCTACAATAAATTCCAAAATATAAAATGTTACAATGCAATGATGAACATCTTTAAATTTGTTGTAATTGTTTAAATTCTTAGGGTTTTTAAGGAGCTGAAAATATGTCCAAAGTTCGAGCAATATGGCAAGCTTCTTTAACTGCCACTAAAAGAGGTATGCACACTCTTTGTTTGCTACTAACAATAATAAATATTGATATTAAATAATAGCAATATATACTTCCATTGATTTTGTTTATTATATTTATAGCCTCCTACTTTCATTTCTTCCTATTACAACATTCTACTTTGAAAGAAATGAAAGTGGAATTCTATAGTACAAAAATAAATGAAAGTACGTTGCTATTTCTTCTTAATTTTAATAATACTCGAAGTAATCTTATTTTTTTTATTTGTTTCTTGTTTTGAAGCTCTTTCGTGGAATGTTGATGACATGTTTCCTCCTAGTGAGAGATTTATATACAACTTTAATTCCAAAGAAGAGCTTAAAAAATGGCATTTATATTCAGATTCTGAATATGGAGGTTCGTATTTTTTCTTTTATATAAATGTATTATTTTAATTACATCATGATTAAAAAAAAAGATTCTTTTACACTATTTATTATTTTACAGGTTTATCAGCAGCAGCATTGGAGATCACTGATCCTGGAAATGAACAGAGTGGTGGCACTGGTTAGTAAAATTCACATATATTTTATAAATATATATATATATATATATATATATATATATATATATATATATATATATATCTTTTTTTCTTTTTTTTTTTAAATTATTCTTGAAATGTTTAAATGATTATAGGAGTATTTTCTGGGAATCTTTCTCTGGATGTTACCGATAGTACAAAATGGAATATTAGCCGGAGTGGATTCTGTGGAATGAGGTCTAAAAAGGTCAACATCAACCCTTTTACTTTTGTTATTTACACGTTTACCCCCTGATCTTTCTAACAATTTTTCTTTCTAATTCTCACCCCTATAGTTTGATGGGTTTATCGATTTAGACCCTTATGATACCATAGCACTAAAAATTAGAGGAGATGGGAGGAGTTATATATCCACTGTAAGTTGTCATATATAAAATATATGTAAAACACATTTCGATTTTTTTTTATAAATCTTTTTATAAACTTGTTTCAGATTTATACCGAAAATTGGGTGAATTCGCCTGGACAAATGGAAGATAATTCATGGCAAGCTTTTGTGTCTGTGCCTAAACACAATTGGGTTGTTGCAAAGGCAAGTTTCGGATACATTTTGATAAACATTTTGGGATGTTAATGATGAACAACTTTGGAATGGAATTGCAGATTCCATTGGCGCATTACCTTCCAACATGGAGAGGTAATGTAATTGAGGTGGATATAGAAATGAATCCATCAAGAGTTGTTGGAATGTCATTCTCTGTCAATGCTGAAGGTGGTGTACCTGGTGCTCAAACTGGCCCAGGTGATTTCAGATTGGAAATAGATTGGATCAAAGCCTTGAGAACACAATGAATTAAAAAAATATATAAAACATTTCTGTTTTTAGTATAATAATATCAACATAGGAACTTACCATGAGTTTATTAACCTTGTAGTAATTGTATCTTATATTTAAGATCAAATAAAATAAAATCCACACTTGTTTGTTATATCGAGATTATTTATCATTAGGGAAGTGCATATTTATTGTGCGGTATCCTTTGGTGGATGGAAATTTCCTTTTATAAATTAATTTTAATTATTATTAATTGTCTTGATAAAATCTAGTATAACACGTTAATATCACGTTGAGATATGAAATGTACATGTTTTCTATCTTTTGAAATAAGCGTAATGCTCATTTAATGTATATAAACCCCAATAATTGAGCAGATAAGTTATGCAGATGCATGCACATTTTTAGAAGCATATGACAAATTGGATGATTGGAGTTAAGAGTTATCTTCCTAACCATTCTACGATTTTCTATATTCCTCTAAGGCTCAAGTAATATGGAATACTTAAATTATCCCAATTTCAATCAATAGAAATAATTTCAATCACGATAAGTATTCCCACAATCATTGAAGTTTTTATTAATATACTCACTTGAAAAAAGATGTAATTCTTTGGTGAAGTGCATATATTATAGGGGTGAGCGCGGTGCGGTTACCGGCTAAAACCTCACCATTAACCGCAAATGCGGTTAATCCATTTTCAAAATTGTGCGGTTAGGCGGTTATTTTTGCGGTGCGGTTTTGTTCTTTTGTGGTTCGGTTATTAACCGCATGGATTTACTGCGATTATTTTGTGTGGTTTTAACCGCAGTTAAAAGTTCAAACGGTTTTAAGAGTTCAAACAAATTACTTATAATAATAATAAAAAAACCATAAGGTATAAGACAATTAACTTAAATCACAAACAACAAATACATTAAAAACGTCAAATCACTAGTAATTAACAATAAATATCTTAAAATTGTCAAATTTCATCATTTTCTAAAGTTAAACATAACAAAAAACCAACACTTTCGTCTTCTACAATTTTATCGTTCTTTCATCAATGAAACTTGTCATTGAAACTCTTTCTGCTTTATATACTACAAGTAAACAACCAAAATCATTACTTACTCAAAATTTGAGAAAACCATTAAAACATATATAAGCAAAGATATAACATGTTAGTTACATGGTAGCAAAGCAATTCCATCACTCTTTTTGTTGAGCATCATCGTCGCCCCGCCGATCGGAGTTAGAACAGGTCGGAGTTGGAACAGAAGGCAGGAGGCAGTTTTGCTCAGCCGGTTGCAAACATATCGATTGAAAAGTCTCACTCAGCTCAAAGACTAACTTTTAGTTCTTTTTTATTTTTTTAATAATTTATATATTAATAATTATAAAAAAATATTGTATATAATATATGCGATGCGGTGCGGTTTTTGAAAACTAATAATAGCAGCGCACTACAAATTTGCGGTTTTTGAAAAACAGAAAACCTAACCATCGGTTTTCATTGCGGTTGTGGTTTATCGGTTGCGGGTTATGTGTTTTTTTCGGTTAATTTTAGTTGCGGTGCGATTTTTGCTCACCCCTAGATGTAGTAGTTTTTCTACTACGAATTGTTTTTTTACTCTATTTATAACGTAATTTTGAAGAACTAGTATTTAGAAGTATTCTTTGAATCATTTAACACGTTTTTTCATGAATATCGTAGATTTCACAAATTATGGTGTGAATTTATATATATATATATATATATATATATATATATATATATATATATATATATATATTTCATTTTAAGTCGATGTTGTGCTTACCCAAACCGTTTCTTAGTTTAGGTAGATTTTATGAATTATGACGTATTGGTGAATTGTTTCACTAAGTGTATTTAAGTGTAAATGATTGACTTGTTGACCAAAATCAATCTTGATGAATATAAAATAAGGAAGGTGTGGAGTACACACTTGTTTAAGTTTATACAAGATTTTAAGTAAGAGCAAAATGATTTAGGAATGAAACTGATATTGGAACTGAAATTGATCTCAGATTGTAATTGGCATCAGACCGAAAATGACTTCGGAATTGAATTGATCTCGGAGTGAAATTGGTCTCAGACCAAAATTGATTTCGGAACGAAATTGATCTCGGACCTGATTGTGATGCGGATGCACTTTCGCAACGAAGGTGGCTACTGTTCAATTGCGATCGTTCAAAACTCGTTGGACCACAACGCATCGAAACGATCGCAACAAACTTGTGTCGCAACCATGCATCACAACTAACTTGCATCGGAACGAGTGCAACTCGGTTTTTTACCCATCTGTTTGGTGTTATATCTAATGGTAAAAACAATTGTTTAGTGTCAGGTTTGACTATTGGTGAACATCCTTCGGTTAAACTAATTATCCAGTGATTAAAAGCCCGTTTTATGTCAGTTTTTGAACGTTACAACTGTCTTGTGACGATTTTCAACTAAGTGACATATTTAAGAAAATTTAGGTCAAACATTTGGTAAGAGAAAATATATTATGGTACAACACGTTGAAGAACACAACGGAAAAAAACTGTTAGGAATCAAGCAGGGTACAACGCAGCGGAAACACTATCACACTCACACATTAAAGCAAAAAATAAAGCAAAAGAGTTTGTAGATGCGAGATCGATTTGGAGCACCCTGGGAAGAGAGGGTCGTGCCAGGTGCGTATAGTAGAGGGTCCCGAGAAGAGACCCATGACTTCTGATCATCGGGTAAAAGGCCAGCAGGGCCGGAGTCAGTGCAGCACGTATGGGAAAGTGCACAAGGGAGTTTGTCGCTCCAAGGGTTTAGGCTGCTACAAGGTAGCGGGGTTGGTCATGTCAGCAAAAGGTGATTAGGATTCCTTCAGATGTTGCGGGTATGTCATCTTCTACTGCTACTAGATGGATGTTGGGAATTGTACCACTTTGGAATTTTGATTGAGTTTGGACAAGTTAGATCTCGGGTCGGTTCTGTGCCATTGTCTAGGTTATAAAGGATTGTTATATGCCATTCTGCATGCCGAAAAGTCCTTGATGAACCCACAGAGGGATGTATCTTGTGGAGTGGGTTCCGTGTGTACCGTTATCATTCCGGATCTTTGTCGGCATCTGTGCAGGAGTATTATTTAGAGGATATTTGGTCAGGATTAAAGCGATAGTTCTCCAGTGAAGTCAGAGTTCAATGGTTCTATCATTGTTCAGGTATGGTCGATAATTGTCTATGGAGGAGCTTTGGAGTTCAAGACACTATTGTTGCTAGGAAAGGACTGGTAGCAGGAAGATAGTGGTGTCAGTTGCGAGCGTTAGATACATAAGTGGTTGGTCATTGGATGTTCAAGAGAATTGTATTTTCGCATGGGTTGTGTTTAGTTTGAGTTCAGTGGTGGTGCAAGATTGGAAGTGAGAACGAGGATTCGTCAGCTAGGGTGAAGATTAAGGCCTCCAGCTGTCAACATGGGAGGTGGATTGAGGTGTCAGACTAGACCAGATTTCAAGAGTACTCATCAAGATTTCCGAGGATGGGCGATCTCAAGGTTTAACCGGTGATTAATCGCTAGCATTGGTAAGCACAGGTTGTCATCAGTGGGATATTAGAAAGCGAGAAGGATTGGGAATCCTTCAATTTTCATGTGCCGTGAAGACTTAGTCGAATCTAAGTAGGGGAGAATCAATCAGGTATCCAGGAGCAGAAATAGGTGTGCAACTAGGATGAGTTTCGCATCCCCGTCAGGGGGAAAGGCGGTCGAGTGGCCGTCTAGGTTGAGGATTGGGTGAGTTGGGAGTTCAAAAAACGTTCCAACATTTGGTTCACGCTTTTCCTTGGCATCAAATAGCAGGTTTTGGGAACCAGGTTAGAGCTTCAGTTAGGACTCAAGTTCAGTTGAGAGACAGGTCGAGTGCGTGTTCGACCCGGTTTGGAAAGTGTTGTAAGACTACGGGGGTAGCCGTAGCATTCACTAACAGTTAGATAGTGTGGAAAGTGTTGTAAGGCTACGGGGGTAGCTGTAGCATTCACTAATAGTTAGATAGTGTGGAAAGTGTTGTAAGACTACGGGGGTAGCCGTAGCATTCACTAACATTTAAATAGTATGGAAAGTGCTGTAAGACTACGGGGGTAGCTGTAGCATTCACTAGCAGTCAGTTAGCATGGAAAGTGTTGTAAGACTGCGGGGGTAGCCGTAGCATTCACTAGCGGTCAGATAGTGATAGAATGTTGTAAGTCTGCGGGTGTAGCCGTAGCATTCATGAGGTTGACAGATAGTGATAGAGTGTCGTGAGACTGCAGGTGTAGTCGTAGCATTCACTAGGTTGGTAGATGGCACGAGCATGTTGTTAGAACGTGGAAGGAACAGTAGTACCCACCAGTTCGGGTGTAGCAGTGAGGGCGTGTAAAATCCACGGATTGGTTTATGGATTTCCCAAGAGGGATTAGACCTGGTTGAGCCAGAGATAAGACTGTAGGAACGTCACTACAGTTATGAGATCAGGGAAGCAATGGACTGCTTAAGGACGTGTGAGATAAGTCTACCATTGGTCAGGTAGCAATCACTTTTAGTCTTGGATTTGATGACGACAGGATTCGATGCATGGACCCGATCGGTTAGATCAGAAAGTTGTTAGAGTCGCAGTGGCATGATAACTAGTGGCAACTAGTTCCAGAAAAGGATTTCGTTCGGAAGTCGTATAAGGCGACTTTGTAGGGGTCCTTTGGCTCCGCAGCCGAACCGGAACCCGGTATTTCAGATGATTAGCGAACGAATTGAGACCAGGGAGGTCTCGGTAGATTTTGGAAAGCAGCCATGTGGCAACATACCGTTTCAGACAGTTCAGCGATCCGAGCAGTTTCAGCGTTTGGGCGGTATTAGTATTTGTGTTTAGGTTGCAAGTACGGACGGAGTAACTGATTGCTTGGGTGATGCTAAGTCACTCACAGCGGAATTATCTGAGTTTGGCCAAGAATAGGTGATCTGCAGGGATAATTGGGTCCGTGATCCGGTCTTATAGTGGGAACCTCGAGTTATCAGAAGTTGAGTAGTTAGTTGAGAGATAAGTGGACTGGGTTCAACAATAATGATCCAGTATGAGCGGTCTAACAGGGAGTTAGACCACCTCGAGACAACAGATTTCAGACGGAGTAGACATGATCTTGTTGCAAGGAATTCGTTCATCTGCGGATTTTAGGGCCTTACGAAGGTTGGACACGATTACCGTGGGAAGGCTAGGGTGTGCCTAGGATTGTGGCCATGTTACTTGAGTGGTTTGGCGTGTAAGGAATGGTAAGGAATGATTTCAAGGACAAAATCTAATTTAAGTGGGGGAGAGTTGTAACACCCCGTTTCCAAGACAAGATCTAAAAGCTGAAGATGTGTTTTAAGTATTATTTTATTCCGATATATGAATATAATTAAATAAAGAGGTTAGTGAAAAAGTGTGTAATTGGCATTATAATTTCTTTAGGAGGACTAAAGAGTGCTTTTGGGGTTCGTAGTGGAAAGAATACTTGAACATATGGCTAAAGGATAATCAATCGGGCTTGTTTGGTAGTTCGTGGACTTATATTGAAAATATTTTTGTAGAGGAGGGGCTATTTGGGTAAATATGGATTTAATTTGAAAGAAAAGAGAAAGGAAGGGCTGAATATTTCATAATTGAGAATTAGGGGTTAAAAAGGTAAATTCTGGATTAGTTTTGCAAAGATTCTCAAAATGGAGGGTTGTTTGGTAAATATTGTACCTGAATTGTAATGGGTTTTAATGCTGGGGGATGAAAGGGTAAAATTTAGGGTTAGTTTCGAAAATATTTCTGAAGGGAGGGGCCATAAGCGTCATTATGGCAAAAGTTGAAATGGGACGGGGGTATATAACCATTACCACCCGTCTAACCCTAACCCTAAAAGAGTGCAGCCGCCATCTCCCCCCCCCCCCCCCACCGACCGCCACCCTCCTTCTTCGTCACCGGTCGCCACCTTGTTCGTTCTGCTGATCAGCCGTGGTTGCCAAAATGGATGTCATCCCTAGTCGAAGACGTTGCCATCGGTGAGACTTGTCAACCCTCCAACACCGTCGCCGCTCCAATCGCCGGCGAGGATCGCGTACGTCTCTCCGCCGCCGCTGCTGCTGCATTATTCGGTGGGTTTTGCACCGCCATTTTCCCTCTCCAATTCTTTCCGTTGTCGCATCGCTACTTCCATCCCAAGAAATTACTTCTTGCGCTCCGGTTGCCATCCGTCACACCCGTTCTCCTGTTACATCCCAAATCGCCGCTATGCCGCTTGAGTTGCTGCTGCCATCGCCAAACGCCACCAGTTGGGTGGCTAGGTACATTTTACAAACATAATCACGTGTGTGTGTGTGTGTTTCCGGTTGTAGTGTGTGTTGTGTGTGATTTCATTTGGCCGGAAAATCGAGAACAGCCACCACCACCACCGTGAGGTGGTGGCTGCCACTAGGGTGGCTGTGTGTGTGTTTGTATTAGTGTGTGTGTGTGTGTTATTTGGGATTTAGCATTGTAAATTGTAACTAGAAAGTGGAATAATGAAAAGAAACTCATAACCACCACCGTGAGGTGGTGGCTGCCGCCTCCTGCCGCCACCAACCGTCGTGTTGGCTGTCGGTGTGCTTTTGCTTGCGTGTAGTTGATTTTTGGATGCTTGGACAAAAATGGACTAGAAATCCTAACCACCACCATGAGGTGGTGGCCGCCGTTGACCACCACTACCTGAGGTGGTAGTGGGTGGTGCCTAACTAGCGAAACCCTAATGGGCCTAGTGAAACCCTAATGGGCCTAATGAAACCCTAATTGATCTAAAAATTTAGTTTTGGGCCTATTTGGCTATGATTGGGATGAAAACCCTAATTAGGGTTTAGAAAACCCTAATTTTGGAATCATTGACTTGGACTTATCGGGACACGCATTTTGGGCCAATGGAATTGGACTATGTACTAAGCCCAATCACACCATATGACTTATCTAGTAGAGTGACAGACTTAATGGATAAAGTCCTTAATGGTTTAAGTGAGAAACACTTAACCCTAATTGTCATTTTATCTGAAACCCTAATATCACTTGGGCTTTGAGTTGGGCCTTTCTATTGGGCTTTGGTGATTGGGCCAATAATGGGCCATTCAAGAACAATCATATGTACTAGAATAATTGGATGAGCTTTAGGGTAAGGCCCATATGAGGGGTTGGGCCCAATTTAGAAAATTGAGTCATAGATGGGCCATAATTTGGGCTTGATGATTATGAGATATTGCGCCATTTGAATGCCAAATGTTTGGATTGGACTAAATGGTCGGGCCTTAGGGGAAGACCATGTAGAGGTTTGGGCCTAATTTGGAAAATTGTTTGAGCCATAGTTGACTTTTGGGCCTTTGGATTGGGCCTTGGGCTTGAATAAAGCTAAGTTAGGGGTAAAGTAGTATTTACCCCAAGTATGTACTTATGGTTATGTGTTGGAACCCAATTATTAATTGGGTATTATTTTGATGATTGACAGTTCGAGAACCTGTCATCCAACAGCTAGAGTTTTGTCTACGGGACTTCAGCAATGTGAGGTGAGCTACCTTCCAATAGAAGTGGGTCTACGACCACAATGTCGGCCCACTAGTAGGAGTTGCTTGAAAGATGATTGTCTTTGTGATAATTATCTAGGTTTGCTACTACCTGATATGTTTTTATGTGCTAGCATGATATGATGTTATGTGATAGTGGTAGTAGGGGGGAATAGTCCCCGGTTACCGGTCGATAGAGCCGAAAGGGTAGTTTAGTACCCAGTTATGCCAGACAGATTATGATATGTGATATGATATTATGTGGTAGTAGTAGGGGTGAAATAGTCCCCAGTTACCGGTCGACAAGACCGAAGGGGTAGGTTGGGCAACCAGATATGCCTGACAGGGGTACGTTGGGCACCCCGATATGCCTAATAAGGGTAGGTTGAGCACCCCCGGTATGCTCAGCAGGGTAGGTCGGGCACCCAGATATGCCTGACATGGGGTAGGTCGGGCACCCCGGTATGCCTGACAGTATGTGATTTGTATGGTATGTGGTATGATGGGGGAACTCACTAAGCTCCGTGCTTATGGTTTACAGTTTTGGTTTCAGGTACTCATTTTCAAAGGAAAGGAACCGGCTCGATCGCAGCGCATCACACTATGTTTTCCGCACATGAGATCTTTGGGATTACACTCTGATATGGTTTTATGATAATATGTTTTGATTATTGACACTTTGGTTTTGACATGAGATATTATTATGAATGTTTTTATACTGTTGGTTTTATATAATAACTTAATTAAAATGAAATTTTTGGTCTTAAATTTTGGGATGTTACAGACAAGTATATACTGTCAAGACATGGTTCTTTTATGGGTTTCAGATATATATGTAATGGAATGATTAGGCTTAATATCAATTATCCTAGTTATGATAATTCTATTTACATGGCTTATTCTATTTCTAGCAATACTTTTGATAAATATGATTTATGACATGCTAGACTAGGACACATTCATGAAAAGAGATTAAAAGATATGTCAAAAATGAGTTTAATTCCTGCTTTTGATATAAATAATGAAAAATGTAAAACATGCATGTTAATTAAAATCACAAGACAACATTTCAAGGATGTTGTTAGAGAAAGCAAGGCGTTGGAACTTATTCATAGTGATTTATGTGATTTCCGTGCAACACCTTCTCTTGGAAACAAAAAGTATGTTGTTACTTTTATTGATGATGCATATATATATTGTTCCGTCTATTTTCTACATTTAAAAGATTAAGCTCTTGATAAATTTAAGATTTATAAACAAGAGGTTGAACTTGATAAATATGAATCAATAAAAGTTTCACGTACTGATAGAGGTGGCGAGTATTATGATCCAGTTTATTTTGAATCAACTGAAATAATACATCAAACCACAACTCCTTATATACAACAACAAAATGGTGTTGTTGACAGGAAAAATAGGACTTTAAAAGAAATGGTTAACTCCATGTTCTCCTACTCAGGTTTGAGTGAAGGTTTCTGGGGTGAGGTTATGTTGACAGCATGTTATATTTTGAATAGAACTCCAAACAAAAGGAGTAAGAATACTCCTTATGAAATTTGGTGTAAAAAAGTACCAAATTTGAGTTACCTCAAAGTTTGGGGTTGTAAAGCAGTTGTAAGCCTCACTGAACCCAAAAGGAAAACATAGGGTGAAAGAGGTATATATTGTATCTACATTGGATATGTTGAGCATTCCAAAGCATATAGATTGTATGTTTTAGAATCTAATGACTATGTGTCTGTGAACACTGTTATAGAGTCTAGAGATGCTATCTTTGATGAAGAAAGATTTACATCTATTCAGAGACCAAGGGACATGATTCAGCAATCTTTTAGAAAGAGTACAAATCAAGCTGAAGATGTTTCTAGTGGTACAAGTTTTGTGCCAGAACTTAGAAGGAGTACTAGAATAGAAAAGCTAAATCTTTTGGATCTGATTTTCAACGATATTTAGTTGAAGGAACAAGGGATGGGACTTTGTCTCAACATCAATCTTTTTTTTAATATTGAGGAGGATCCAAAGACTTTCAGTGAATCTATCGCTTCTAGGGATGTTCATTTCTGGAAAGAAGCAATTCAAGATGAGATTGATTCTATCATGCATAACAATACTTGGGTATTGTCAGATTTACCTCCTGGTTGAAAGGCATTAGGATGTAATAGGATCCTAAAAAGAAAGATGAAGGTGGATGGCTCAATTGATAAGTATAAAGCCAGATTGGTTATCCAAGGCTTTAGGCAAAATGAAGGAATTGATTTCTTTGATACTTATGCTCACGTTGCTAGAATTTCCACTATCAGATTAATGTTAGCTCTTGCAGCTATACATATCCTTGTGATTCACCAAATGGATATGAAAATTGCATTCTTGAATGGTGACTTGGATGAGGAAATTTATATGAAACAACCTGAAGGGTTTGTGATGCCAAGAAATGAACACAAAGTGTGCAAGTTGAAGAAATCATTATATGGTTTGAAACAAGCACCAAAACAATGGCATCAAAAGTTTGATGATATTGTCTTGTCTAATGGTTTTGAATTAAACCAAGATGGAAAGTGTGTGTATAGCAAATTTGATACTTATGGTAAATGAGTTATAATTTGTTTATATGTGGATGATATGTTGATTTTTGGTACTGATTTGGAAGAAGTTAACAAAACCAATAAATTCTTATCATCTACTTTTGAACTGAAAGACTTGGGGGAGGCAAATGTAATTCTTGGTATAAGAATTAAACAAGGAAACAATGGGATTTCAATTTCTCAATCTCATTACATTGATCAGATTTTGAAAAAGTTTAACTTTGAGAATTGTTCTCCTGTTATCACTCCTATAGATCCTAGTCTTAAGCTTCTACCAAATAAAGGATCTCCAGTGTCTCAACTTGAATACTCAATGGCTATTGGTTGTCTGATGTATGCCGTGATTAGCACTAGGCCTGCTATAGCATATGTTGGGGGAAAGCTTAGTAGATATACTAGTAATCCAAGTTCACATCATTGGCAAGCTGTGAGTAGAGTATTTAAGTACTTGAAAGGGACCATGAATTATGGTTTAACTTATAGGGGATATCCTTCTGTTTTGGAAGGATATTCTGATGCCAGCTGGATTAACAACTTAGAGGATCACTCCTTTACAAGTGGTTGGGTGTTTCTTCTTGGAGGAGGAGCCATTTCTTGGGCATCCAAGAAACAGCCATGTATTACCAACTCAACTATGGAATCTGAGTTTGTAGCTTTATCTGCTGCTGGTAAAGAAGTCGAGTGGCTAAGGAATTTGATTTATGAAATTCCATTATGGCCCAAACCGATATTTGCCATTTCTATAAGATGTGATAGTGCTACAACCTTGGCTAAGGCTTATAGTCAAGTGTATAATGAGAAGTCTAGACATTTAGGTGCTAGACATAACATGATTCATGAGATCATCATGACTGGTCTGATATATGTTGAGTTTGTGAGAACTCAGTTAAATTTGGCCGATCATTTAAACAAAGGGTTAGAAAGAGATCTTGTGCACAAGGCGGCTGTAGTGATGGGTTTAAAGTCCATTTAAAATCTTTTATATTGTGTAACATCTCAAAAATCACGATAAAATTTTTCATTTTTAATTAAAGAGAAATCATTGTTTTCAATCAAACCCAAGTCATAAAACCCAAGATCAAGTACAAATGTTCGAAAATCAATGTATCATAACATCTCCAAAAACATAACACCAAAGGATGTGTACGATCATGTCTTTGCTTTCCCCCGATCATCTGAAGTACATGAAACATAAAACTTAAACTGTAAGCCAAAGCTTAGTGAGTTCCCCCAAAGTACCACACACAACCATACAGACAACAACATGCATATATGAGCCTTCAACATGACTGGACCGCCTCGCAGGGGAACATACCTCATGTGAAATATCTCCGAGAACTGCTCCCAGGTCATAACAGTCCTCTGCTCAGGAGTGTAGGAACCGACCTTGACCTTCTGGTCATCCTGGCACGAACATGTGAAGAAGCAGCCCTCCATATCAGACAACAACCTCATCGCTACAATCGGGTCCTTGACCGCATCAAACTCTAGGGGCTTCGTGTTGCTGAAGTCCCGATACTGGAATGATCTCTCTCCCTGAATACATACAACAACAACAGTTGCGGTCGCTGCAGCTGCAACCTCAGACACAACGGCGTACCGCTCATCAAACAACTCAATCATAGCGGTCTTGATAGACCCAAAAACCCCGGGGATGACACCCCGGGCAGCAGCAGCTACCTCAGTAACGATCAACTCAAGGATGTCATCATCTGTCAATCCTGGCCTATCTTGGCCACCATCTCAAAACCAGATCCTCTCGTGATCACTATATTGAAAATGAACCAAAAATATATCAAAAATGCCATAATCATACTATTACCATTATCACAGAGAGACTAAACCCTCATGGTTTGTGATTTCCTTGCTACACGTATGGGTCCTGTGCTTTCAGTAGTACGGGCCCATACTACCTTCCACACGTACCCGTATTTGTCTCAATAGATCATCACAAACTACCCGAAACAGACCCACAAGTAGGATGTGCATACATTCTATACTCACTCTATCTCAAGAGTGGTTAATCACTCCTCATCTGGCCGATTGCTCACATGCTCCCTCATGAAACTTCCACCAACCTTGCAGACGCTCGTGCATGCTAATCATACATAACGCTAGATTACATATACAATCGAATACTTGATTCTACCATAAGCCCACAACCAAACAAGGAATAGGAAATAAGGCTCAAACAAACATTCTCATGCTATAAAATCTTAGTTATATACAACTATGATGTACATACTAAGAAACTGCAATAATGATGTCAATTTCATATAAAATACAAGAAATTCTCCTAGGTTATCAGACATCATACATCAGACAATTCTATCATGCAATTCCTGAAGATCCCTGTAGCAGTCCAGAGTCCTGTTCTCCAACTATTTCATGAGATTTCAACCACACAACATTCGATTTCGACCTCGCCACTTCTATCACAGGGGAGTTTGTTCCATTTTCTCCCTCTTTACTTTTATATGATTTAATTTTTTATTCATGAAATAGGGACATTGCATGAGTTAAGTGTGGGGTAGGGGGTCGAATATAGGAATGCAAGCATACTGATTTGAAAAAGAAAAAGAAAAAAATGACTAGGATTAAAATAATTTAGAGACTTGAAATAATGGTCTGATTTTGAAATCTAGTTAAAAAAATTGTTATATTGTTGTGTTGGGACCTAGGCTGTGAGACGATCCGATGCGAGCTTCGATGTTTACTTGAGCCAATATATGTTCTAGTGTATTTGTGGCTTCCCTATCCTAGTGAAATCATGAGACAAAAACACAACCTTGCACAGTTTGGGGGATGTAATAAGTTTTACTTTGGGAAAACCTAAACCTAATAAAAAACCTACCAGTGATTGATTTATCTCCTAGGTCCTTTCTGTCAAAACAAAGCGAGTCAATTTTCCAAGTTTATTTGTTTACTTTTCTGCATTGTTGAGTTTAGTTATTATATAAAATAAAGTAACAGTTCAGAAATTGAGTCAATTTGTGACCTTTGGAACTTGGCCAGTAAACCCCTCAGATATTTTATATATGTCCACCTGCAGTACATTAATGCGGATCGGACCAGGAAGAATGCCGCTACACGGGTTTCATCGAAATTCATGGGCTCTATTAGTGGTCTAAGGGATTCCGAGCACTTCAATGAAGTCCTTAAGTATAAGTAAAGTTGCAACTAAGTTAAAGTTAAAGTTATTTATTTTCTTATTTGTGATAATTGAAAGTTGAAATATTGAGAAAAGATTAAAAAATTTATAAAAAAATAAAAAAAAAAGGAGAAAAGGTTCCACAAAAATATATAAAGTTGCAACAATAAAAAGTGTAGTTATATTTTTAGGATAATTATTTTATACAATATTTTTCTTTTAAAATTGAGTCACTTGGAAATCGACAATAAATTTTGAGACGAAAGGGGTAAATAAAAAGGTATAGGAGATAAGAATGCCAAAAATGAACATTGTTCAAATTGAGTGTGAAGTGTTTATGAGGATTATGAGTGTTTAGGATTTGCGAAGTTCTTAAGAATATTAGACACAAATACATGCATTGCGGTCTTAATGTAATGGATGAGTTCAAAATTGATTGTCTTGTGCGATGTTGGTAGCTAGGGTTTTGATGTAATGGTATGATAATAAAAATCAGTTCTGCTTGGGGGAAAGCAAAAGTCAAGTGTGGGGCATTTTGATATGTGCATATTTAATCATATATTTTGCGCGCTATCTTAATATTTTTCGCTACAATTGTGCTTATTTTAGGACAAAAAGTACTTAATATGTTTAAATTATATTTTGTAGCTGCAAAGACATGCTCGGGATGAAAATGAAGCAAATGCGGAGTTGGAAGTAGGAATATTGGACCAGGTTAATCGAAGTCAAAGAAATCAAGACTTCTGAAGCCCACGGCGTGCGGCATTCTTGCCACGCTGTGGTGAGTTGGTTTTTCGCGATTTGATTTATGCCTTGGAGAATACGCGTTTTAAGTGATCGCCATACCGTGGGGCTTATTTGCCACTATGTGGGAGGTGAATTTTGGCAACTATATATAGATCGCTTTGGCTCTTAACCCTAACTTATGCTTCAAGTTATTCTCGAATTTTGAAGACAAGAGACGTACCGGAAAACCCTGGGAAGATCTGAATTCGTTTGGAGCCTAATTGTTGAAGATCTAGAAGAAAACATCATTAAATCTTTCAGTTTGCTAGTTCTAATCATGTCTAGCCTTATTTGTTTTGATTTTATGTGTTTTTGTGCTATGATTATGGGCTAAAACCCTTCTACTTTTGTTGGTGATGATAAACTCTTTGAAATATGTGTTGATTTCAATCTTATGACTAATAATTGTTGGTTCTTTTAGTGTTGATAAATTGTAATCCTTACATGTTTAAGTTCTATTATTAAATTGCATTGTTACAAGTTTTGTGTAGTAGATGATCATTCTATTTTCATGAATTTGTTTACCTAGTAGTTTATGATCATTAAATTTCTAAAGCTACGATTACCTAAATCTTAGGCTAGGTAATTAAAGCTAGTAAATTAAATTGTGTTAGAGAGCATAATTAATCCATAATTTGTGCTTGGTTGCTTGACTTGATCATAGAAAAATAACTCTTAGATTTCTCGTGCATAGCCAAATTTATCTTTATATCAATTCCGTGTCTACTCGTATCTGATCATTATATAGTAGGTCATAAATTGGTAACAACTAGGAATTTGATCATAATAACTAGTTTTATAATAATTTGGTAACCAACATAAGTAATCTAATACAAATCAACCATAGGAAAAGGGGGATTTCAGATCTAACGAAAGTAATATTTAATATTGAACTCAATCCTTTTCTTGTTTCTTCTTTAGTTTAAAGTACTTCTTTGTTAATTGCTTTTAAGTTTCTAGACTTGCAAAACTAGAAAAAAAACACTTTTATTTGCTTAATTTACTTAGATAACTTTAGTAGGTATTTTAGTTGTTATTTCCATTCCCTATGTTCGATATCCGACTTACCTGAACTATCCTATTAATCGATTAGGTACACTCCCTATCGCGTATTAGTTAGTTTAGATTAGTTGGTTTTAAAACTAGTACTTAAAATACGTATCATAACGTCCCAAAAATAATAGGTAAAATTTTTAATTTGTTAATCAACCAAAACATTCATTCATTACTTTCAAAAGATAGTTAGAGTATCAAAAAGTGTTTCCAAATAACGTCAGGGTAGTAACAAAATCATAAGTGCCTAATCTCTAATGGATGCGATGCAATCATGCCAGACCCTTCCCCTTAGAACGAGAAATACTTGAAACATTTAAACATAAAACCGTAAGCACAAAGCTTAGTGAGTTCCCCAAGATACCACACACCATACATATCAGTGGGTCCAACCCCTAGGGGTATATTTCAACCCATGAGAATGCAATGATCCAACCATAGTCTTACAGTCACTTCCGTTGCTACAGCCCAACTGCAATCTTTCCTGCCATGATCCAAACATGGTCTTCCATGCAAGTCACAAAGACAAACAAGTGATGTGATCCAACCACAATATTTCCTACATGTGCTATGATCCAACCATAATCTTTCATGCCAGAGTTACAAAGACAATCTAGCAACCTACATATTATAGTAAGAAGACTCACCTCACAGACGTAGTCAACAACTATCAAGCTCACACAGTCAGAAAGCAGTGTTGCACACCTTCTACGATAACATACAAGGTAAACCTTTAGTCTTTATTCTAAAACTAGCCCTTGACTAAAAGTCAAACTATGTAAAAAAGTCAATGGTCAAAGTCAACTTCAGCCAACCTCCACGACGTGACCAATCCATAACCACGTCGTGGCATCCAACACATCCGTGATTAAAATCAGCCACCACGATGTGGCAAGCATTCTACCGCGCCATGGCAGAGTCCAGACAAGTCAGTCGCAATGTCCTCATTCGCCACGTCGTGGCACACAACTTGCCATGACGTAGCTACTGCACTTGAATAGCTTAATGCGTTAAGCTCTTGTTCCTCAATGCCGTCAGCTCAAAATTTCCAGAAAGCTTCTTAGGACTCTAATGGTGCATAAAAATCCAAACTTTAAGGACATGCATGACCCATGCATGCCCTCCCTCAAACTTTATGCCTTTCAAACTCATACATGGCTTTGAAACTCAACCAACTTCTCGATCTAGGACATATAATGCATTTGGGACCTTGGTGAGCCATAAAGTTGCCAACTTTATGCCTTTCAACCATATAAATCTCAGCCATGAACCAATACATGCCAAAGAGTCAAGATCTAAAGGAAGAACTCAACAAGATGAGATCTTGAGAACTTACAAATGGTCTAGAAAACACACACAAGAGATGGAGGCATATTGCTTGCTTGCTTCTTGCACTAAACCTCTTTCTTCTTCCGTCAAATACCATAAAGGCACCAAAAGTGAGCTCAAATCTTCCAAAGGAGGATAGGGTTTAAGTTTCTGAGTTTGGAGAGTGATGGAGGCTGAGAATAGACGAAACCCTAGCCATCACTTCCTTTAAATAGGGCTTACGACCTGGAAATTTAGGGGTTGCCATCAAACAGCCGCCACGTCGTGGCCATTGCAAGACCACGACATGGGGATCCAAAGACCTTTGCGATTATTTAAGTGATGCCACCCCGTGACAGCCCATCAGCCACACCTTGGCCATAGCTTAAAAAAATGAATAATTCATACATGAAATCGGGCGTTACACTTAAGCCTTAAAATGAAGCAATAGCCCAAAATCATATTTAACGAAAAATCATGATGAAATTCATTACCCCTTTTCAAAAACCAAAAACAAACCTCTTTTTTAGCTATAGTAAAGCTAAAAAACATAAGGAAAACAAAAACAAAGCCGATTTAGAAGATGATGTATGATGACGTTAGGTTGCTAGACGTGACTGCCAGCGAGACAATGAACCAGCGAGTCGGCGGGCCAGCGAGCCAACGCTGCTTGACAGCTCCATTTGGCAGCCCTTCCTGACAGCCCATCCCAACACTTGACGGGCTAGGTCTGAATTATGTTGGCCCATGGCCTGACCTAATGGTCCCTATAAATAGAATATGTCCTCCTTGAGGAGGCATTTTCTCTTACCTTAGAATATATATATATATATATATATATATATATATATATATATATATATATATATATATATATATATATATATATATATAGGTTAAGGAATATGTGGTTGTAATGTATCTAATCATAGGTATAGAACAATCAAAAACTACATTGTTTTAAGTAATTAATTAAAGTTATACCTTTTCTATTATAAATATTTCATCTTCGTAAACATTTTCCATCATATTCATAAATATTCTTAAATCCTCAAGATTCTTAAGTTTCGAAATACTTTATTCGAATTAATACTTCAAAATTTAAAGATACCAAGAAAAACAAAAATACATTAAGTTTCTTTCATTCAAAATGAATATTTAAGATTTCAAATTCCAATTATTGGTTATTAAATGATCGATGCAGTTAGTAATGGTGGAACTAATGCAATAAAAAATCTTAGTTTTATATTCAATAAACGTTGTTGCAATATGTTTTTAAACCTACAATAAGTTATTTTGTTATAAAAAACGTGAATTATTGGAGGCTGTAATAGAAAATGATTAGCTGGATAAATTCAATTAAAACTTAATAAGTTAGTTTAAAGCAAAACTACTATCGTTTTAGATGCTTCTGTACCTAAGGTTATATACATGATAACCACATATTATATATATATATATATATATATATATATATATATATATAGCGTTCAATCGAGAACATTTCTTACCGCGAGAACATTTGACAACAAATTTGAAAAACACAATTTTTTTAATTAAAATTATAAAATAATATTCATATAAATCAAAAAATAGTTACAAACAATTAAAAAACTCACTAACTAACATCACTCACCACCCAACCAACACTACCCACCACTACCCATCACTAACCACCACCACCACCTACCACCCACCACCCACCACCACCACCACAACCACCCGCCACCACCATCACCACCCACCACCATCACCACCCAACCACCACCACCTGCCACCACCACCCACCTCCACCACCCATCACCACCGCCCGCCACCACCACCAACAACCACTACCTACCACCCATCACCACCACCCACCACCACCACACACCACCACCACCACCTACCACCACCACACGCCACCACCACCCATCACTAACCACCACCACCCACCACCACCACCACCCATCACTACCCACCCACCACCATCACCACCCAACCACCACCACCCGCCACCACCACCCACCCACCTTCACCACCCATCACCACCACCAACAACCACTACCTACCACCCATCACCACCACCCGTCACCACCACCCACCACCACCACCACCCACCACTACCCACCACCACCAACCACTACCCACCACCCATCACTACCCACCACCCACCACCACCCACCATCACCCATCACCCATCACCACCCACCACCCACCACCACCATCACCACCAACCACCACCTACCACCCACAACCCATCACTACCCACCACCCACCCACCACCACCACCACCAACCACCACCATCACCACCCAACCACCACCACCTGCCACCACTACCCACCACCACCACCCATCACCACCACGTGCCACCACCAACAACAACCACTACCTACCACCCATCATTACCACTACCCACCACCACCACCCATCACTAACCACCACCACCACCAACCACTACCCACCACCCATCACTACCCACAACCACCACCACCACCAACCACCACCTGCCACCACCATCACCACCCACCACTATCACCACCCAACCACCATCACCACCCACCACTATCACCACCCAACCACCATCACCCGCCACCACCACCACCACCACCACCAACCACCACCCGCCACCACCACCCATCACTACCCACCACCACCAACCACCACCCACCACCCATCACTATCCACCACCCACCACCCACCTCCACCACCCACACCCACCACCCACCAAAACCATCACCCGTCACTATCACCACCACTTGCAACCACCGACCCACCGACCCACCACCACCCATCACCACACACCACCACCACCAATCACCACCACCCCGCCTATACCACCCGCCGCCACCACCCCCACCCCCACCTACAAAGATTTGTTATTGTGTTTTTGATCCATTAGGTTTTCTCTTGTATATAATCACATGTGATTATATGTATCGAGTCACATGTGATTATATTTATCGAATCATATATGATTTAGATGTTATTAAATACATATAATCACATGTGATTAAATACACATGAAAAACTAGTGAATCGAGAATGCAAAAATGAATATTGTCCACGTAAATCATTTGTGATTAGATACATATACATACATGTGATTAAAAGTATTTAATAAAATATTATTTACGCGGGCCGTATTTATTTTCGTGTTTTCGATTTAATAATTGGCATCGTGTATCTAATCACATGTGATTATATGTATTTAATCACATATGATTTATATGGACAATATTTGTTTTCACGTGTTGATTCAAAAGTTGTTCTTGTGTATTTAATCACATGTGATTATATATATTTAATCACATATGATTCGTACGGAAAATATTTATTCTTGTGTCGATTCAATAATTGTTCTAATATATTTAATCACATGTGATTATATGTATTTAATCACATATGATTTATGTGGACAATATTCATTATTTCGTTCTTAATTCAGTAGTTGTACTCATGTACTTAATCACATGTGATTATATGTATCAAATCGCATATGATTTATATTGATAATATTCATGAGTCAATATTTTTTCTTATGTATTTAATCATATGTGATTGTATGTATTAATCACATATGATTAATGTATAAAAAGAAAAATTATTTAATCAAAAACGCGAAAATGAATGTTGTGTACAGATTCATATGTGACTAAATGTACAAGAACAACTATTGAACAAGAATGTGAAAATGAATATTGTCCATATAAATCATATCTAACTAGATACATATAATCTCATGTAATTAAGCACACAAGAACAACAATGGAATCGAGAACGCGAAAATAAATATTTTCCACATAAATTCTATGTGATTAGATACATATAATCACAAGTGATTATATGCATTTAATCACATATGATATATGTGGACAATATTTATCTTTGTGTTCTCGATTCAATAATTGTTCTTGTGTATATAATCATATGTGATTATATGTATCTAATCACATATTATTTATATAGACATCATTATTTTTTGTCCGTATAAATCATATGTGATTAGATACATATAATCACATATGATTATATGTATTTAATCACATATGATTACAGTGGACAAAGAACAATTATGGAATCGAGAATGTGACAATGAATCTCATCCACATAAATCATATATGATTGGATGCATATAATCATAATTTTCGACTGAATAATTGCTTTTGTGTAATTAATCACATGTGATTATATGTAAATAATCATATATGATTTGAGGTGGACAAGATGCATTTTTTCCTTCTCGATTCAATAGTTGTGCTCATGTACTTAATCACATATGATTATACCTATAATCATATTTGATAAAATACATGAGAACAACTATTGAATCGACAAAGCAAAAATGAATTATGTCCACATAAATCATATGTGATTAGATTCATATAACCACAAAGCAAAAATGAATTACCTCCACCACCCACACCCACCCACCACCCGTCACTATCACCACCACTTGCAACCACCCACCCACCTACCACCACCCATCACCACACACCACCACCACCAATCACCACCACCCCGCCTCCACCACCCGCCGCCACCACCCCCACCCCCACCTAGAAAGATTTGTTATTGTGTTTTTGATTCATTAGGTTTTCTCTTGTATATAATCAAATGTGATTATATGTATCGAGTCACATGTGATTATATATATATATATATATATATATATATATATATATATCAAATCATATATGATTTATATGTTATTAAATACATATAATCACATGTGATTAAATACACGTGAAAAACTAGTGAATCGAGAATGCAAAAATGATTATTGTCCACGTAAATCATATGTGATTAGATACATATAACTACATGTGATTATATGTATTTAATAAAATATTATTTACGTGGGCCGTATTTATTTTCGTGTTTTTGATTTAATAATTGGCATCGTGTTATAAATCACATGTGATTATATGTATTTAATCACATATGATTTACATGGATAATATTTGTTTTCACGTGTTGATTCAATAGTTGTTCTTGTGTATTTAATCACATGTGATTATATATATTTAATCACATATGATTCGTATGGAAAATATTTATTCTTCCGTCGATTCAATAATTATTCTAATATATTTAATCACATGTGATTATATGTATTTAATCACATATGATTTATGTGGACAAGATTTATGTGATTATATGTACCCACCACCAAGGTTGTAAAACTCGTTACTCGGTACCTGTTCGGCCGACTACAGAGTAGCGAGTACTCGGGAGTACTCGGGGAGTACTCGAATTCGGTAATTCATGTAGAAATATTTTTAGGGAAATTATATATGTCAAAATCATAAGTTAAAATAATAAGTTGACAGAAATATATAACAAAATTAGATATATGTGAATACACAAAAACTGAAAAACACATAATGGTCTCACTTCGTGAATAATTACTGAAAATTTAAGATATATATGTAGTAATAATCATATATGTGTGTTAAATAATAAATCACTAAGTATATTATACATATTAATCACCGAGTTGACCGAGTTTTACAACATTGCTCAGTTCAGTAAGGGGCCGATCGGGGAGTACTCGGGAATCTGTAACTCACCTCAGTAAGCGGCCGAGTAGCGAGTACTCGGAGGAGTACTCGGCCAACTCGGCGATTTTTACAACACTGCCTACCACCATTACCAACACACAACACTACCACCAACCACCATCCATCAATACCACCACCATCCATCACCACCACCCACCTCCACCACCCATTACCACTGCTCGTCACCACGACCACCACCCATCACCCACCAAAACCACCACCACTACCACTCGCCACCACAACCCACCACCATCACCCATTACTTATAGCCACTAACATTGTATGTCATTGAATACATATAATGACATAAATCATGTGTGATTATATGTACTTTTTTATATGTGATTAAATACATATAATCACATGTGATTATATGTATCTAATCATATATGATTATATGTATCTAATCACATATAATTTAATCGCATGTGATTATATGTATTCAATCATATGTGATTTATTTGGAAAATATTTGTTTTTAACGAAACTTGTTTATATAAATCATATGTGATTAAATATATATAATCACATGTGATTATATGTATAATCACATGTGGTTATATCTATTTAATCACATATGATTTATGTGGATAATAGTTATTACTCATTTTCGATTCAATAGTTGGTCTCGTGTATCTAATCATATGTGATTATATGTATTTAATCTCATATCATTTGTATGGAAAATATTTGTTTCCGTGTTCTTGATTCAATAATTGTTCTCGTTTATATAATCACATGTGATTATATATGTATGTAATCACATATAATCTATAGACAAAAATTGTTTATGATTAAATACATTCACATATGAATAGATACAAGAGAAAAATTATTGAATCAAAAAAGCAAAAATGATTATTGTCTAAATAAATCATATGTGAATAGATACATATAATCACATGTGATTACATGTATTTAATCACATATGATTAAATTTGACAAAGAACAATTATTGAATCGAGAACGTGACAATGAATCTTCTCCACAAAAATCGTATGTGATTGGATACATATAATCACATGTGATTATATGTACAATCACATGTGATTATGTGTATTTAATCACATATGATTATATGTGATTAAATACATATAATCTAATCACTTGTGATTAAATAATGAGAACAACTATTGAACCGAGAAAGTATAAAACGAACAATGTCCTCATAAATCATATGTGATTGGATACATATAATCACATGTGATTAAATGTATTTAATCACATATGATTTATATGTACAATATTCACATATGGTTAACGTTGTAAAAAAACAACTATTGAATCAAGAATACAAAAATAAATCATGTCTACATAAATCATATGTGATTAGATACATATAATCACATGTGTATTTAGTCACATGTGATTATATGTATTTAATCACATGTGATTTATGTGGAGAAGATTCGTTTTCGTGTTCTTGATTCAATAGTTCTCGTGTATTTAATCACAAGTGATTAAATGTATTTAATCAAATACGAATAAAATGGACAAAAAATAATTATTTAATTGAGAACGTGAAAATGAATCTTTTCCACATAAATCATATGTGATTAGATACATATAATCACATGTGATTAAATATGATTAGATATATTTAATCGCATATGTCATTATCGCGCTCTCGATTCAATAATTATTTTTTTTGTCAACTTTAATCATATGTGATTAGATACATATAATTAAATGTGATTATATGTTTCCAATCACATATGATTTATATGAACGATATTCATTTTTGAGTTTTCGTTTCAATAATTTTTCTCATATATTTAATCATATGTGATTATAAGTATTTAATCATATGATTATAAGTATTTAATTATATTTAATCATATGTCATTAGATACATAAATCATATGTGATTAGATTCATATAATCACATGTGATTTGATGTATTTAATCACATATGATTAATGTGGACAAAGATTTGTTTTCGAGTTCTTGATTCAATATTTGTTATCGTGTATATAATCACATGTGATTGTATATAGCTAATCACATATGATTTATATAGACAATATTCGTTTTTTCCAAATAAAATCATATGTGATTAGAAGCATATAATCACATCTGATTAAATGTATTTAATCACGTATGATTAAAGTGGAAAAAACAATTATTGAATCGAGAACGTGAAAATAAATCTTGTCTAGATAAATCATATGTGATTAGATACATATAATCATATGTGATTATATGCATTTAATCACATATGATATATGTGGATAATATTTATCTTTGTGTTCTCGATTCAATAGTTGTTTTGTGTATATAATCATATGTGATTATATGTATCTAATCATATATGATTTATGTGGACAATATTTATTACTCTTTTTCCATTCAATAGTTGGTCTCGTGTATTTAATCACATGTGATTATATGTATTTAATCACATATGATTTATATGGACAATATTCATTTCCACGTTTTCGACTCAATATTTAGTCTCATGTATTTAATCACATGTGATTATATGTATTTAATCACATATGATTTATATAGAAAAAAATATATTTTCGCGTTCTTGATTCAATAATTGTTCTCATGTATATAATCACGTATGATTAAATTTATCTAATCACATAGGATTTATATGGACAAAATTCAGAGTAATCCTTTGATTAAAAGAGTTGCGGAATTTGTTCCCAAAACGAAATATGATAAAATAAGATTTACCAAGGCATTTCATAAAGAAATGTATTTTCATTGTATAACAAAACTCGGGATGTCATGTTCCGATAAACTGACCAAAAGCATAAACATTACAATACAGACCTTACAACAGTTATATATATATAACAACAGGTCTATAATCCAAAAATAACTTGACAAGTCATCCACTTATGCTCTGGTGCCACTACCTGTAATACAAAGAAAAACTGAGTGGGTCAGGCTTGGGAGCCTGGTGAGCATATAGGGTTTTCAACCCACAATAAATAATTATATTTAATTCCACCAACCAACAATAACCCAATTACCCATTCCCGTTATTCTCACTTTACGTCCCTAAGACAACTAACATAAGGGACCTAGTCTAAGAATATTTCATCGAGGCGACAACACATGCATTCGGGGGTTTCCCAGCAATATATGTCAAATAAGGCAACCATGAGGGGGATGGAGTACAACGAATGAACACCCAAGTTCATTAACACCTACAGGTGGCGAGCCTGCTAGCGTTCCACAGGACTGTCTAGAAAAGTCCGTGGTCGTCATCTAAACTCCGCTAGATGACTAAATCAAAAACAACATCGAGGCCTCTCATCTTTTTATCACAAGACAACTTCTACCTATGTTCTACCCAACATTTTAGTAAATAAAATATACATTTTTATACATAGTTTAAAACCTGTATAGTATGTTCATTCAAAACACATTCCAGATAAAAGATGAGACACATAAACATAACACGTATTTCATAGAGAATAAATCATATCTATGAGATTAGAAGATAACATCGATACACTCACATAACACATATACTTAATACGTTAAACCGATACTTGTATAAAATCGTGCATTTGAAAGAGATTATGTACCCCCTTCAAATCAACACCAATATATAAACACAAAACACGTATTTCATAGTAAATACTTCGTATTTATGTATTAGAAGAAAGTAACTACACACTCACTTGATCAGAAGATGATCGGACAGCACTACGGCTTGTAGAAGTAGTATTCTTCGGTGAAACCGGGATCACTTCACACACCGGGCTTCTCGCGGGCAGAGCTTCGGCTCGGAAACTCTTTTCTTCTCGGGATCTTCGGGCTTCGGGACTTGCTTCGGGTCTCGGTATGAACACTGGGGCTTCGGGGGTTAAAATAGGGCTTAGAGAGAGTATCGGGAGTGGGAGAGAAGAGATGGAGCAACCATAATCGGCTGACCCTTGATTTCTATTTATAGGCTGAGATTTCAGGGTTCACGTCGTGAGTTTTAAGGGCTCACGTCGTGGGGCTTGATCGTCACTGCATGCATCATCACAAGTGGGGTCTGACAGAGTCCAGGTGACGTTTTTCTGAGTTCACGTCGTGAACACAGTGTTCACGTCGTGAGTTCTGACACAGGATCGGATTTCGTGCCCCGAACTTAAGAAATTAATATCTTTCGCATACGAGCTCCGTTTTCGACGTTCTTTATATGCATGCGTAGTTGAGATTATGCTCTACAACTCTTGTTTAGACTCCGTCGGCTAATTTTGACTTTATTTTTATTATATTTTTATTATATTATTTTTAGTAGGCCGGAACAGGAAAACTCTGTTAGAAATTCATAACTTCTTCATCCGACGTCCGTTTTCGTCTGTCTTTTTACCGTTGGACTACTATCGACGAGATCTTCAATTCTCGTTAAGATTGTTTCGGCTATAAACCGCTCGATCTCAAATCGAGTATTCGGGCTGCATACCGCTAAGTCGAAACTTCGGAAAATCATAACTTCCTCATACGAAGTCAGATTTGGGCATTCTTTTTATGCACGCTCTCGGTTTAACGAACTCTACAACTTCCGTTTAGATCACTAAGGCTAGATATCGCTCTATCTTAAATTCATATTTTACGTCATTCAGCATCGTGCCGGTTCTGTCGCGAAACTTCGACAGGTCATAACTTCTTCGTTATAACTCGGATTTCGGCGTTCTTTATATCTCCGAAATCCTTGTTTCAACCACTACAACTTTATGTAAAGATATCGGGTTTATCTCACACTTTAATTTTGACCCTTATTTTATTCATAATTCAATTAAGCCACACAACTAAGCATAAAAACACATAATACTCAAATATTTCATCATTAATACTTCAAAAGAATTACAAAGGTTAACCTAGACTTATTACATCAACAATAATGCCTAGCCTGAAAACGCGGGCGTTATAATGCTCTCCCCTTAGGATGATTCCGTCCCCGGAATCACACATCAACAAACAAATGCGGATAGCTACTCAACATGTCACTTTCCGTTTCCCAGGTGAGATTTGGCATTCGTATGTTTCCAACGGACAAGCACTAATTCGACCATCTTGCGTCGCAATTTCTTAGTCTTTCGGTCAACGATTGCCTCAGGTTCTTCAATTAACCTTTTGTTTTCATCAATTCTCAATTCAGAAATTGGAATTATATCGGGAACTTCTCCCGTGAACTTCCTCAAATAACACACATGAAAAGTGTTATGAATACCATCCAGTTCTTCTGGTAGTTTTAGCTTGTAAGCTTGGTTCCCAATCCTCTGAAGAACTTTAAACGGTCCAATAAACCTTGGACTCAACTTTCCCCTTTTACCAAATCTTATAAGTCCCTTCCACGGCGAGACTTTAAGCAAAACCGAATCTCCAACTTCAAAAGTCATCGGTCTTCGCTTTTTGTCAGCATAACTCTTTTGACGATCTTGAGCTGCTAACATTCTTTCCCTGATCACTTTCAACTTCTCAGCAGTCTGATGGACCATCTCGGGTCCCATAAACTGCTTTTCTCCAGCCTCTAGCCAACAAGACGGCGTACGACACTTCTGTCCGTACAAAGCTTGATAAGGTGCCATCTTTATGCTCGAGTGGAAACTATTATTGTAGGAAAATTCTACCAAAGGTAAATGTTCATCCCAGTTACCTAGGAATTCCAGGGTACATGCTCTCAGCATATCTTCAAGTGTTTGTATCGTTCTTTCACTCTGACCATCAGTTTGTGGACGGTAAGCTGTACTTAAACACAACTTGGTACCCATTTCCTCTTGTAGACTTTTCCAAAACCTTGAGGTGAAACGACTGTCACGATCCGATACAATCGTTAACGGAACACTGTGAAGCCTCACAATTTCCTTTACGTAAGAATTCGCAAGCTTATCCATAGACCATTTCTCATTGGCTGCTATGAAGTGTGCACTCTTAGTGAAGCGATCAACGACCACCCAAATCATGTCGTGACCGTTCTTTGTTCTAGGCAGTTTAGTGACAAAATCCATGGCAATGTCTTCCCATTTACCCATGGGTACAGGCAAAGGTTCTAAACTCCTATATGGTTTCTGATGTTGTGCCTTAACCCTCGCACAAGTCACACACTCGGCCACATTCTTTGCTATATCAAGCTTCATCGTCGGCCACCATAGTAGGGTTTCAGGTCCCTATACATTTTAGTGCTGCCAGGATGAATCGAGTACATGGTTTTGTGAGCTTCTTCCATCAGAAGATCTCTAATTCCTCCGGACTTAGGTACCCAAATCCGATCTTGGAACACCTTCAGTCCGTGACTGTTTATACCGAACACTAACGTTTTACCCAAATGTTCCTCCTTTCGGTCATTCTTCTCTAAAGCTTCTTCTTGAGCTTTCTTTATACTCTCCACAATCGTCGAGACAACTTCTATTCTTAACGCTCTTGGCCTCTTTCTTTCAACATTGACTTTCCGACTGAGAGCATCAGCAACAACATTAGCTTTTTCCGGGGTGGTAAAGTATCTCACAGTCGTAGTCCTTGAGCAATTCTAGCCAGCATCGTTGCCTCATATTCAATTCTTTCTGGTTAAAGAGATATTGGAGACTCTTATGATCAGTGAAAAGCTTGCACTTCTTGCCATAGAGGTAATGCCTCCATATTTTTAGTGCAAATACTACCACAACCAGCTCCAAATCATGAGTGAGGTAGTTCTTTTCGTGCACTTTCAACTGTCGAGACGCATATGCTATCACCTTTTCTCTTTGGGTCAAAACACAACCCAACCCAACACCTGACGCATCGCTATATACAGCAAAGTCTTCGACTCCGTCGGGTAGAGAAAGAATCGGTGCTTCACATAGCTTCTTCTTTAGCAACTCGAATGCTTCCTTATGCTTATCACTCCAAGCATAAGTAGCTCCTTTGTGGGTCAAAGCTGTTAATGGACTAGCGATCGAAGAAAAGCCTTGGATAAACCTTCGGTAATATCCGACTAATCCTAAAAAGATTCGGATCTCCGTCAGACTTTTTGGTTGTTCCCACTTCATTACAGCCTCAATCTTTGCTGGATCAACCATTATCCCTTCTTGGTTGACCACGTGACCCAAGAATTGGACTTCTCGAATCCAAAAATCACATTTGGAGAACTTAGCATACAGCTTCTCCTTCTTCAAGACTTCTAACACTTCTCGCAAGTGTCTGCCATGCTCCTCTTGGCTTTTCGAGTAAATCAGAATGTCATCTATGAACACTATCACAGATTTATCAAGGAATGGATTACAGACCCTGTTCATTAAATCCATGAACGCTGCTGGTGCATTGGTTAGTCCAAATGACATAACCAAGAACTCGTAGTGTCCATATCTCGTTCTGAAAGCAGTCTTCTTTATATCCCGCTCTCTTACTTTTAGCTGATGATATCCTGACCTTAGGTCGATCTTTGAAAAATAACTTGAACCTTGTAGTTGATCGAACAGGTCATCAATCCTCGGCAACAGATATCTATTCTTTATTGTTGCCTTGTTCAACTCTCTGTAATCGATGCACATTCTCATACTTCCATCTTTCTTCTTCACGAATAACACCGGAGCTCCCCAGGGTGATGAACTAGGTCTAATGAAACCTTTGTCCAATAACTCCTGAAGTTGCATCATTAGCTCCTTCATCTCCGTCGGTGCTAGTCGGTACGGTGCTTTTGTTATTGGCGTGGTTCCTGGTAACAAGTCTATTCTGAACTCCACTTGTCTATCAGGTGGTAATCCAGGAAGATCTTCGGGAAATACTTCCGGATAATCACATACCACTGGAATACTCTGCACCTCCTTCTTTTCCTTCTTAGCATCAATCACGAATGCTAGATATGATGTACATCCCTTGGCCAAACACTTTCTGTCTTTCATTAGCGAAATGATTCCAGAATTTACTCTGCTTTTGTCCCCATACACCATAAATGACTCTTTCCCTGGTGGGTTTACTTTTACTATCTTCTTCTTGCATAAAATCTCGGCATCGTTGGCGCTAAGCCAATCCATTCCCAACACGATGTTGAAACCATTAAGTTCGATAGGCAATAATTCCTCGTGAAACTTATTCCCATTCAAGTCAATTAAGATGTTTTTCATACGATGGCTAACAGGTACAAACTTGCCACTAGCAACTTCGACTAATAAAGCATTATCTAGTCTATCGACAGGCAAAGCTAGTTTTCTACCAAATTCATGCGATATAAAGGAGTAGTTGGCTCCAGAATCAAATAAAATTTGGGCAGGCAATTCGTTTACGAGAAAGGTACTTGAAGCGACATCAGCTTCATCCTTCGCAGCTTCCAGTGTCATCTGAAAGGCTCTCGCCTTCGGCTTTGGTGGAATGTTGGCCCTAACTGCCTCCTTCTTCTTCGGACAGTCTTTCAAAATGTGCCCCTCTTCATTACAACCAAAACACATCCTTTTGTTGGACGGACACTCATTGGCAAAATGCCCAGTTTTTCCACACTTGTAGCAAGTTACATCCTCACTACATTTCCCAAAGTGCTTTTTCTTACACTTATCACACCATTTCGCTTCGCCTCCTTTTCCTCCAAACTTCTTCGAAGTAGACTTCGAAAATTTACTTTTCTTATTGGAACCTGAAGTTCCTTCAAACTTTCTCTTCTCGCCAACTTCAACCTTGCTGACGGTTCTTCCCTTGATCATATCCTCAACAGACTTGGCAGCCCAAATAGCTGCCTCTAGAGTAGGTGCCTGACGAACTGGAACTGCGTACTCCCATGGGAGTCCCTTTGCGTACCGGTCAACTTTAGTCAGCTCGTCGGGGACGATGCACAAAGCAAATTCCATCTTGTCTGTGAAGTTATTAGTGTATTCATCAACTGACATGCTGCTTTTCATCAATGTCAGAAACTTGTTTTCCAACTCCAACAGATTTTGAGCCGAGCAGAACTTGTGCTTGAATTGCACCAAGAACTCTGCCCATGTCAGTTGCAGTGGCTCGTTAGGGCTTATGGTCTTCCCTAAAGTGTTCCACCAACGAACAGCTCTACCCCTAAACTAGCGTACTGCGAAAGTGGTTTGCAACTTGCCTCTGCAACCACATGTCATGAAGGCTAGCTCCATTTCTGATATCCAATCCATGACTCCGATCGGATCCTCCTTTCCAGTGAAGGTCGATGGTTTGCAAGTCAGAAAATCCTTATACTTGCATCCCATTCCATCATTCCTTCCATATTGGTTGTTCTGCCTAATTATCGGTGGGTTGGCTTGACCAACATATCCACTGAAGTTTCCTCCTTCCGAGTGCCCTTCATTTAATTCGGGCTCTTCCACTTGAATTGACAGTTCTTCACGATTCTGTTGAAGTAACCGCCTAGTCTCCTCCATCTGACGATCCAACATTGTTTGAATCCTCATTTGTACACCAGCCATTGTCATTGGCTCAGGTGCTGCTGCTACAACATGTATTTGCTCAATCACTGGTATTTGATTCCTGTTTTCATCAGCATTTCCAACTCCACTCCTCGTTCTCACCATTTTTGATCTATACACCGAATAAGGTGAAATTAGATCCTCATTCACGATAGATATTCAAATCACCCTTATCACTCCGAAACGTTTACATGCTAGTTCTAATATCGTAGACGTACGCTTAGAATCCTACACACATAAGGTTTCCAGATCCGGTCGGCAACAGACCATAGATCCGAACAAATAATATCATATATGGCAAACATATAACATTTAGCACATAAAAGCATTTTAGGCAATTTTCCTAAAATAAGCTAGTGCTCGTGTCTAAAATATAACAGACACACATCTCACAATTTTACTTAGCATTCTAAGTTTAAGTCTAGAAATCCTACAAATTCCTAGTTCGCTTAAACTAATGCTCTGATACCAACTGTGACATCCCCAAAATCACGGCCAGAAAAGACCGGTTTAATTTATGCTTTTAAAATAATTTCAGAGTAATCCTTTGATTAAAAGAGTTGCGGAATTTGTTCCCAAAACGAAATATGATAAAATAAGATTTACCAAGGCATTTCATAAAGAAATGTATTTTCATTGTATAACAAAACTCGGGATGTCATGTTCCGATAAACAGACCAAAAGCATAAACATTACAATACAGACCTTACAACAGTTATATATATAACAACAGGTCTATAATCCAAAAATAACTTGACAAGTCATCCAACTTATGCTCTGGTGCCACTACCTGTAATACAAAGAAAACTGAGTGGGTCAGGCTTGGGAGCCTGGTGAGCATATAGGGTTTTCAACCAACAATAAATAATTATATTTAATTCCACCAACCAACAATAACCCAATTACCCATTCCCGTTATTCTCACTTTACGTCCCTAAGACAACTAACATAAGGGACCTAGTCTAAGAATATTTCATCGGGGCGACAACACATGCATTCGGGGGTTTCCCAGCAATATATGTCAAATAAGGCAACCATGAGGGGGATGGAGTACAGCGAATGAACACCCAAGTTCATTAACACCTACAGGTGGCGAGCCTGCTAGCGTTCCACAGGACTGTCTAGAAAAGTCCGTGGTCGTCATCTAAACTCCGCTAGATGACTAAATCAAAAACAACATCGAGGCCTCTCATCTTTTTATCACAAGACAACTATCTACCCATGTTCTACCCAACATTTTAGTAAATAAAATGTACATTTTTATACATAGTTTAAAACCTGTATAGTATGTTCATTCAAAACACATTCCAGATAAAAGATGAGACACATAAACATAACACGTATTTCATAGAGAATAAATCATATCTATGAGATTAGAAGATAACATCGATACACTCACATAACACATATACTTAATACGTTAAACCGATACTTGTATAAAATCGTGCATTTGAAAGAGATTATGTACCCCCTTCAAATCAACACCAATATATAAACACATAACACATATTTCATAGTAAATACTTCGTATTTATGTATTAGAAGAAAGTAACTACACACTCACTTGATCAGAAGATGATCGGACAGCACTACGGCTTGTAGAAGTAACTACACACTCACTTGATCAGAAGATGATCGGACAGCACTACGGCTTGTAGAAGTAGTATTCATCGGTGAAACCGGGATCACTTCACACACCGGGCTTCTCGCGGGCAGAGCTTCGGCTCGGAAACTCTTTTCTTCTCGGGATCTTCGGGCTTCGGGACTTGCTTCGGGTCTCGGGATGAACACCGGGGGCTTCGGGGGGTTAAAATAGGGCTTAGAGAGAGTATCGGGAATGGGAGAGAAGAGATGGAGCAACCATAATCGGCTGACCCTTGATTTCTATTTATAGGCTGAGATTTTAGGGTTCACGTCGTGAGTTTTAAGGGCTCACGTCGTGGGGCTTGATCGTCACTGCATGCGTCATCACAAGTGGGGTCTGACAGAGTCCAGGTGACGTTTTTCTGAGTTCACGTCGTGCACACAATGTTCACGTCGTGAGTTCTGACACAGGATCGGATTTCGTGCCCCGAACTTCAGAAATTCATATCTTTCGCATACGAGCTCCGTTTTCGACGTTCTTTATATGCACGCGTAGTTGAGATTATGCTCTACAACTCTCGTTTAGACTCCGTCGGCTAATTTTGACTTTATTTTTATTATATTTTTATTATATTATTTTTAGTAGGCCGGGACAGGAAAACTCTGTTAGAAATTCATAACTTCTTCATCCGACGTCCGTTTTCGTCTGTCTTTTTACCGTTGGACTACTATCGACGAGATCTTCAATTCTCGTTAAGATTGTTTCGGCTATAAACCGCTCGATCTCAAATCGAGTATTCGGGCTGCATACCGCTAAGTCGAAACTTCAGAAAATCATAACTTCCTCATACGAAGTCAGATTTCGGCGTTCTTTTTATGCACGCTCTCGGTTTAACGAACTCTACAACTTCCGTTTAGATCACTAAGGCTAGATATCGCTCTATCTTAAATTCATATTTTACGTCATTCAGCGTCGTGCCGGTTCTGTCGCGAAACTTCGACAGGTCATAACTTCTTCGTTATAACTCGGATTTCGGCGTTCTTTATATCTCCGGAATCCTTGTTTCAACCACTACAACTTTATGTAAAGATATCGGGTTTATCTCACACTTTAATTTTGACGCTTATTTTATTCTTAATTCAATTAAGCCACACAACTAAGCACAAAACACATAATACTCAAATATTTCATCATTAATACTTCAAAAGAGTTACAAAGGTTAACCTAGACTTATTACATCAACAATAATGCCTAGCCTGGAAACGCGGGCGTTACACATAACCACATGTTATTTTATGTATCTAATCACATATGATTTATGTGGACAATAATCATTTTCATGATCTCGATTCAATAGTTGTTATCGTGTACTTAATCACATATGATTACACATATTTAATGTAACTCACCTCCTTAATAGGAGAGTTAATGTAACTCACCTCCTTGAACTTGAAAATCAGCTAGCATGAACAAGATGGATCATTTTTCTTTCCGAGAACCTACACAACAATTATAACATTATTTATCTTGTGCTTTGGTTTACTACTTTTATAAAACTTATGTATATATTTTCTTATTTTCTCTTTGATTGTAGTACGCTTTTGGGGATCTGTTTTCTTACCTTTCAACGCACTCTTAAATTTCGATAAAATAATATTAGTAAAGTTCCTCCTTTTATCTTTTCAGAAATATAAATATCTTATTCTAATGATTTTTGGTTGATTTTATATTAAATTTACAAGTTAGTAACTTTAGGTTGTCACTTTCTGGACCACTCAACACTCTTGGAATAAACTGTACCAATCTACTAAGAATTACATCAGTACCTTTATATGTGGGAAACTATACATCCATATCTAATTATAGGATTTGGAATTTTAGCATTTGGAGCTCTAATGAATTTATTATGATTTTTTCAAGACAATGCATAAAATTTGTGACAGCATGGACCAGCCTGAGAAAATTGCCAATTTTACCCCTCAAGGAGTTGGAATTTCAAAATGTGATTCAAAGTTTGAAGAAACTAGACAAACTAAGATTTCCATAAAACTAAGTCTCATGATTTTTAGATGTTCTTATTGACCTACACGAATTTTAGAAGTTGGAGGACAGATTTGGAAAAATTGATCATAATAGCTTTTAAATCACTTTTGGTGTTCTATTAAGGACTTAATGGTTAAGCCTTAAGTTTATCACTTTTTATATGATTGTTGGTTACTTATTAGGCTATTAAGATATGAAATTCAATTTAACCTAAGGGCCTTAATGCGTGGCTTAATGAGGGTTAAAAGTTAAGGATTTTCACATAAAATGCTACTTTTTCATTGAGGCATTTCATCGAACACTTGGTGTTCATAAAAAATCTATACAAATATCAACTTTACTAGCTATTGTGATTGTGTGTGTGTAATTATGGATATTAATAAATTGATTGAAATTCGATGGATGTTAAGATATATAAAAGTAAAAAATAACCTACCTTTGGAAGATATGAAATCACAAAAGCATTTAACTTCCTCCGCAACACAATTGTGAGTCTAATAGCTCTCAAAATGCGACAACTTCACGAGAAGAAGCTCTGATCTCAATCAGTGTCGTGATTTCTTTTAAATCCGTGAGCCAATTTCACATGATTAACATATTCGAATTCTCAATTCGAAACAGTAGATAATAAACAAAGCTTGCGTTCGTTCCTAAAGCGTATACACATATCTTTTCTAAAATCAATCGATTAATAACACATTATCGAAATCAAATTCATCAATAATAAAAAAATATGATCAAACAAACAATCATAGAGATCAAAATTTAGATAGATTCTTATACTGTAAAACGGAAGGAGTCATAGATGAAACCGAATTTGAAGGAGTTGCTAGAACCTGTTGTTCTTTCATTTCAACATCTTGTAAGAGGATATATGGTGGGGGAAAGCAACGAAGAGATCTGGCCTCTGAAGGTGATGTGACGAAGAGATCTCTGGTTGTTATCGATTGATCTCCGGCGATAATAATGGTTTCCGACACCCATGGTGGCATAATATGGTGGGGAGAGAATGACATAATATGGTGGGGGAAGTTAGGTGGATAATTTGTATTTGAATAACAAACACGCGTGTTTTTTGAACTCATAGGCTAAAAAATGTTCTCAAATGTTCTCACGGGAAAAATGTTCTCATTGGAATATAACTCTCTATATATATATATATATATATATATCCGACCTGATTTATTAACGGGTAACCCAATTACCCGATATTCCTACCCGAAACCTGATTAACCCGGACCTATTAACACGATACCCAATAAAATCGGACGGGTAATTCGGGTTTCAGTTTTTTTTCAACGAGAGTAGCACTATGTCAATGAACACCGGAGAAGAACACGTGGTGGTGACGAAGAAAGAGCGTAGAGGACCATTTTCGATCGGCTTAGGAAATACCTTTCAGAAGCCCGTTGCGTTTTAATTATGTATATAATAATATAAAAAGAAGTTATTGATAACTTCCTCGTATGGCTTTGTAGGCTTGGCCCATGTTCTGCCTCAAAGTATTCGCCTGCAATTTAACCTAAAACTAGAAAAGGAAAACGATCAAGCATCATCCCCGTCTCGTAATTCGTAAACTTTTCCATAACAGAGAGCATTAAACATTCATGGGGGAAGAAAAGAAGGGGTTTTTAGTGATGGTTGACCAGAACCCACTCAAATACGTAGAGACCAAATACAACGAATGTGAGACCCTCTTCAAGACTTGGCTTGCTAAACAATCTTTACCCGTCGTGGCTGCCATTGTCACCGTCACCAGCGCCCTCCAAGGTGCGGCGATCGGTGGGTTAATGGGTCTTACTAATGATGTCTCCTCCTCTTTTTCCCCTCCGCCACCAAGCACCTCCCTTAATCTACAGACTACAGCCTCCTTCCAGCAATCCCAGGTTACATAATTCCTTCACCATCTACCGATCTTCAGTAGTTTATGTGCTTAATTTGAATTTCATATTTTTAAGGGTTTAAGATATGGGGGAATTCGATAAGAAAAATTAAGACACCCGTTTTACTTTGGGGTATCACTGGAATCATTTATTTATGATTACTGATTTAAGAACGTACTTGCTTGTTGAATATGAAATAGAAACCCTAAACCCTAACTGTATGTACAGGCTGTTGCAGGAGGGCCATTGGCACAGGCTCGTAATTTTGCTGTTATGTCGGGTGTTAATGCAGGCATATCCTGTGTCTTAAGAAGATTAAGAGGCAAGGAGGATGTCCAGTCAAGGTATTCTTATAATAGAATCCATCAATAGTTAAAGTTTTCAGGCTGTTTCTTTAGTCAGTTGGAGAAAAAAAAAATGATGTTTTTGGTTTAAAATTTTATTCATGTATGTATATAATTGCAGTATGGCGGCAGGTTTTGGTTCTGGTGTCATGTTCTCATTGGTTAGTGGTATGGGGGGTCCTAATCAGGCTTCAAATGCAATAGCTTCTGGTGTTTTCTTTGCACTTGTGCAGGGTGGAGTTTTTAAGGTGATGTGTTCAGTTCCACCAGTACAATGCATGTCAAACACAATATAACTCGTTCTGATATGACACATTAAGTGTATGTGGTTGTGCAGGTAAGGGAGAAAATTTCAAAGCCAAATCCGGAAGATTTGTTGTATAATGAAACGAGAGGGATGTTGACTAGTCTTGGTCTTGGGCATTATGAAAAGAACTTTAAAAGAGGATTGCTAACAGATAGCACTTTGCCTTTGCTCACTGATAGGCAAGTGACAACATTGAAGTTCTTTTTTTGTTATATTTTTCTTATAATTATTTTTCGTGATATATGAATCAGTGCTCTGCAAGATGCAAGGATTCCACCTGGACCAAGACTCCTCATTCTTGATCACATTGAAAGGTACTAATGTTTTTTGGAGTTTATAGTACTTGAGATCTGATATTTTATCTACATATGATTAAGATAGTTATGGTGAGATTTGGCTATTGTGTTATTTGGTGTGTAGGGAGGAGGTAAAGAAGAAGTCTGCTTTTCCACACAAGTGGTAGTTACTTACAGTTACATGTGTAGTTAAACCAGAAAAAGTTGGTAGTTTTTTTAATAGTCTAAATAGAAAATTATACTTTAATCTCACTTTTTGAAGACAAAAAGAAGTTGGCTATCTTAAACATGAAAAAGAAGTTGGGTGGATCGGAGTAGATAACTTATTTTGTTATTATTTTCCAATCACATAGGGGTGTTTTTTGGTTCACATATTGTTTTGAAAGGAATTGGAATTGATGAAGGAAATATGAATTCAATGCATTTGGAAATTTAAGGAGTTGAAATACTATCGTGTGTTTGGTTGAAAAAGGCGAAAAGAAATTCAATTAAAGTAATTTCTTCATTTCTTGCAGAACATAAATAATAATTCATGTGAATAACATCTTGGAGAAACGGATATTGATACAGTAAAAAAAAAACAACCTGAAGAACTGGAAGAACTCTGTCCTCACAAAACTAGAAACACTCCATTCAATAATTAAATATGAAAGAAACAGTAAATTAGCAAAGTACATTAATATCCTAATTGCATAAAAACCTGTTCATCATGTATGCATTGTGTTGTGTCTTCGTTGTAAAAAATTAAAAAGAAAGAAAGAAAGATGCTTCTTTATTTTAATAAAAGTTTCCAAAAGTTTCTTTCTTTTACAAATATGTGTAACGACAAAACTGAATAATTGTATACTCTTTCTAATCTAATATCAAGGAAAGAAAGCACTGTTGAATGTCGATAATGGGAATATTCTCGGTTTATTCCATAATCCCTCCTTTGCGCCATGATTACATCCTGATTTTCGTTTTTTTTTAACATCTTTCGCATCGAGCATATGAATTAAAACGCATTTGTGTATGAATAAACAACCCAATTGTTCGTCTTTTGTCATCCCACCATGCGTAAAACAACAAAAATGAAGAAAAAATCGAAGTTCTTCACAATCAATCTCATCAAAAACATTAATTTGCACAATCAATCTCAGAGATACAATATTTGTTGTTTAACAACCTTTCCAGATTAATTTACATCAATAACTAATACATGTCACATTCTCTATATTCTTACAAAATCACCAGTCAAAAACATTCACCTCCTTAATCCTTTCCGTTTTACAAATCCATTGATGGTATATGAACGGAAGCCGATTCGATGAGCTTCTGAGCAGCCGAAAGCTGTTCCATTAACGTCGTCAGGCGCTCTCTGTACGCACACGCTTGATCCATGGCCTCGGCTTCGAGCTCTCCTAGCTGCGAACAAAGATGTTCCTCCGCTTCCTCCGCCACGCGCAGCCTCTCCCACGTCTTCTGCAACTCCATTTTCATCTTCTCCTCTCTTTCCAGACTCCTCTTCAGCTCTCTTTCCAATTCCTCGTTCCTCCTCCTCAACAACTCCTCCTGGGCCGCCATTTTCGGCGGTCGGTTGTCTTTCAACGACGGATCCGCCATGCTAGGGGCCATTAGTTTTGGTTAAAAGAGAGAAAGATTTTGCGTTAATTAACTGAATCGGTTGTGGTACATCTTTCCTTGATTGGGGTGTTTGTTTTTATAGGCTTAGAATGGTTGTGTCCAGGTTCAATGAATCTGTTCGATTTACACACAAATCTTGATGCTTTTGTTATATTACCAATATACCCCTATATTTTCATATTCTATCGCTTTTATGTGGCTAGAAACTCGTTTAGTTATACGACCCGTAAAATTATTTGATAATAGAGTTTCTGTCAAAATCAGTCGACATTAAGGTTTAATTATACATGATTACATGTAATAAGTTTATTATAGTTTACATTAAACTTAAGGACTTAAATTTAAAAAACAAAAAAACAAAAAAACCTTTGAACTAAAAAACTTGTTTGTAAATATAAACTTAAAATATTTATTTTAAACGAAAAACTCATAATATAAAATTCCTAAAGTTTATACGTATTTTTATCAGACCTTTTTATATAAATAAAAATTATAGTTCTTAGATTCTAGCTTTAATGCACTAACAACTACAAACTAGCTTCACAAACATACACAAAAACAAATGATACACAAAACAAAAAATAAAAATCTACCTTCTCTAATAAAAAAGTAGTTGATATAGACACGTGTCAATTTTATGGAGCTGCTATGGACACGTGTCAATTTTATGGATCTATTCTGTTTTTTCCCGCTATTGAAATTCCTTCCTAAATTAAAATTATACTCGTCTTGTGTTTTGAATTCAAATTTCAAATTGCAATCCGTGTAATCAGGCATCAAATTAAGATTTTATTTAAAGTTTGTCCTCTTTTCTCTCCCTAGCATTTTTGGAATCTATCTTTGTCACAACTACAATCTCATAAAATCAGGGATATTGATATTGGATTCCCTATTATCAATCGCATACACAGCTGCATCATCATCTGCAATTTTCTCTTTAAAACCATAGCTTCGAGACCGAACGCAAACCCTTTTGATTTTCGCTTCGCCTGCTACTACTACGTTATTCCAGTGCTCGACTCTTGTATTGGTTTTTAATCAATTTGAAGTTTTAGCAAACAACTGCTCTTAGCCCAGGTAACAAATTTAACTGGTTTCCAGTTTTAGGGTTCCTTAAGATGTTTATTGTTCCCATTTCAATTTGATTTTAAATTACTTGGATCACATAGTCAAATACATGCTTTCGTCTGTCATTTGGCCTTCGTCTGATTTCTAAGAATGGCAAGAATAGGGAGAAGAGTGGAGATGTCGGGTGGATAATAAGTGAGGTGATCCAGAAATGGTTGCCGATGCACCACGTCCTTCTTCTCAAGAGTTGAAGGTAAGTATTAAAATACAATTTCAAAAACTATATTGTTATAATAATAATTTAATTCTATATTACTGAAGTATGAGATACTGGCTGGTTTTGCTAAAGAAATTGCTGGAGTGGCTCAAGGTATGCAACTATAAATTATTCTAACCTATCAAATTTTTTTGTATAAATTGTTTTTGACTGATTTTTTGCGTTATATATTCGCAGTAATATATTATTACCCACCTAATGCTTCAGAATCATTTATCTTGGCTGCAACAAAGGATGCTCTGACAGTTTTGAAGAACGCTTGAATTTCAAAAATCTATATGTGAAAAAGGTTAACCCTAATATATTTTTTTTGTGATGGTTTGTGGCTTTTTTAGGCAATCTACTTATAGAGCACTTTCGAGTGGTAGGTGTAAAGAGGGAATGTTCAACAAAGTATCTGATAATTTTGGGTAATGGACAAAAAGCTTGACATTTTCATATATAGATCAATTTTTGTATTTAGTTTCATTTAGTTTGAAAAGAGATAGTTGTCTATCATCCTTCAAAGATTTAGGTTTCTCAGGTGTGTGTTTTGTATAACTTTTGGGGTTGTGTTCTTTATTAGGTGGGTTACAGGTCGATATGTCTGATGTGGTAAATGAATCTTGATTACTGGGTTCTTGTGTTCATTTGGAGCTTTGTTTCATGTTTAAAATGATCGATATTGTATGACTTTCTGCTTTTATTTTAGCTCCATTGCTGGTTCGGAGCTATGTTTCAGTTTTAAAATCAATTTTTAGTTTATTTTTTATTTTGTGTCAAGATGTATAGTATTTTGGTTATCAGAACATTTCGTTTTGTATGGCTAATCTACAACCATCTTATTCATGATGTAGGAATGTATGAAATGGAAGAGAGGGCTCAGGTATTGTTATTAGGAAAATCATATTCATCAAGTAATAACTTGATTTCGACTTTAATACAATCTTAAAAGAATGTTATTTAGGCTTTTGAATGTTCCGTATCAAGTAAAAAATGACCATCAATGATCTTTTCGTATAATGTAAAAAGGGGAATTTTCACAACTGGTGTTCAGGTGACAATGTGTGGCTTCCCAAAAAAAATTGAATACCTTTGTATGTTCCTGTTTGTAAATGACCATCATTGTGTTGATTCTGAATGTTTTTGAAGACACATAGGAAGGAGAGTCAAAGGAAGGAGAAAGGGTTTAACCAAATTATGTTTGAAATATACATGATGTATGTTAAGCTACAGTTAATGCTGTATTTTTATGCTTGATAACTTAAGTTTTTTAGTATTATTAAGATAAAAACAAAAATGCAATAACAAAAAACCCTAGAATCGATATAGTAGATCCTAACTTTTGCTTGGAGTGACTTTCATTGCTTACCATCCAAAAGTTTGTTCAAATGTCACCAACAAATTGCATAACTAATTTCTGTAAGATACATAAAAGTTAAGGCAATAAGGTGTTTAGTAGATTTGTGATTTTGATGGTCTTTAAAAACAATATAAATTTTGCAGACACTACTAATACCACAAACATTTCTTTTTTTAAAATGACATAATTTGAAATACATGACTTTTTGTATAACATTGGATTGGAATGGATTTTAATTCCAATTCCTTTAAAATCCCAAGGAATGATGCAATACAAATACCCTTAAAGGTCTTGCATTTGTTCAATGCCATAAATTAATTAGTTTAAGAATGTTAATTTATTCTCAAACTATCACCTCAATTTTATTATCTATCTTATGCCAAAACTTTGAATCATAAATTTGACTAAAACAACAACTTGCATTATGGTTTTAAATCTAACTCAAAATTAAAACGTATTTTTTTTAAAATCCAAATTAGCAATGTATTTTTGTATTTATCCTGAACAATAATTACTAATTTTTATAGTTTATATGTTATTTTAATTTGTGAACCGTGGTTTTCACGGGTTATAACCTAGTAAATAAATAAATAAATAAAATAAGTTGAAATATATAAACACCATCAATTGACTTTATAGTTTTTATGAATGATCAGTTATTTTAGTGTTATATTTGAATCGGGGGATTTTAAATACATCCGAGAAAAAAGTCAAAACCATTTATTGAAAACCATTAATGGTAAACTTAATTAAAAAAAATATTAAATATGTAATGATGGTATTTATTGAATGAGAGATTAAGGGTGAGGGATTTCAAAACTATTTTAATGTTTTTGTTAGAGTAAATTACAGAAATGGTCCTTGTGCTTTGGTTTTATTTTCAATTTTGTTTCCTAATTTAAAAATTAATAGGTTGTATCCCTATAATTTATGAATATTACACTTTTAGTCCTTGTTTCAAATAAAAACACTAACTTATTCTTTTTTTTTCTTTTAACAATTTATTATTATTATTATTATTATTATTATTATATAACATTTTTATTTGTTCTTAATAGAGTTTGTATAGATTTCATATAATTTTTTTTATTTTTTCAAATTATATATATATATATATATATATATATATTAAAATTACAAAAATGGTCCTTATGGTTTGCCAAAAGTCACAAAGTCAGTCCCTGATAATTTTTTTTTACGAATATGGTATCTGTGGTTTCCAAAACTTGCATGAATGACCCTTTTTGCTAACGTCATATTATACATAATTTGATTTTTATTAATAATTTTCATTCGTTAACCTAAAAAAAACTATTTTTACGTGTTTATTTTTATATATTTGTCGGTATAATTCAAGGTGGTTAACCTTTTCTTTTGTTATTTTTTTTTTAAATTACATGGTTTTTTTATAAGCTTTTCGGTTTAAATTCAAGTTTGTTTACGTTTTGAACAATAAAAAATAACGATCATAAACAATTAAACGAACAATAGAAAATATAATATGATATTTTTTCACAACTATAACAAATAAAATTATCATTTTCATTTACTACCGTTTCGTCAAACAATGTCATATTTTAATTTTATTAATTATCAGGGACATTAACTACATGAATATTACAATTATTACGTGGTGCATTCGGTGGAATATATGCATTAAGTCGAGCATTATACAGTATTTCCCATCCAACGGCACGTTCTGATCTGTGGTGACGCCAAAGTGACAAAACTGTAGGCATTGGATGTAATTCTTGTAAATCAACATTTACGTAATGGTCACTATAAACGAAGGCGATAACAATAGATCTATGATGTGAAATATCTTGCGGACCATGCCAAAGTGGAAAACAGGTCGACGAACCTTGTTTATCTAAAAAAATAGACAATTACACCATACTTATTAGTGATGAGGAATCCAGTATCCGACATAATCAACCAATATTCACTTTGTGTACTCAACCGCGGACGTCCACTTGGTACTTTGTTTTTATGAGAAGTAGGTTCCCGAAGCGAAGTGGTTGATGGTGAAAAAATATCTTTTAACTTCCGCACCCAACTGAACTTACTAGATCTTGATTGTTTTTTCAATTGTGTGTTAGACGTTTGGCCTTCAACATCAACATCATCATCTTCTAGTCGGATGCATGGATCTAAATTAATTTTTTCCAAAAGTTATGAATGGATTCAAGTGGTATTGGATTTTCATTTTTTAAATATACCGCTTGTTCGTGTGCACATGGTAGCCCGTGACTAGTACGCAGTTGACATCCACAAATTTCAAGGAATTTGATTTGTTCAAATTCCTTGAAAATTATTTCAAGTGCATAAATTGAAACATTACCAACCAAATATTTGAAAATTGGATGGACGAAACGATGTCGTGCAATAATCATGCTCTGTCCTAAACTTGCTTTGATAGCATAGTCTTGAGACTGAACAACATCATGAATTCTTGGTCATACCGTCGCTAAATCTGATTGTGATGAGTCCAAGTATAATTTTACTTTGGCATGCTGACTCTCCACTCTATTGGTTGTGTAATTCCCAAAATAGAGAAATACGTAGGTCCAAACAGATACAAACTTTTCTTTATATTGTGTCAACCACGTTTTCTTTAAGTAAGTAATAACTTCTGAAACATAATACACTTACATCAATTTTGAATATATATATATATATATATATATATATATATATAAACTAACAAATCTAAAAGATATGTTAAATAAATACCTTGTAATCGTTTAATATAAAGGTAGCAATTGCTAATGGAATGAAATATTTTGAAGTACTTTTGATAAAAAAAAAAGTCAAATGTGAGATTAAAGTATAATTTTCAAGTTCCATGTGTTGATTTCGACGACCTGCAAAGATTTCGGCACCTGGTTCCGTCAACTGCTTCAATTCCCCTGATTCCAGCTTCCTCTCTCTGTCCAGCAGCTCCCATTTTCTCTAGGTATGTCTCGCTAATTTTGCTATTGGGTTAATGATTTTGTGATGTGTTAGTAATTTAGGGTTACTGATTTTTGTACACCCACTTCAAGAAATGTTCTTTCACTTTTCACATGCTCCAACAGGAGTTCATTGCATAATTTTCTTTAGTTACATTACAGACACACAAGAGGCAAAAAGAAAAATTCATAAAACAACAAGGAGGTCTGATGATAAACTAAGACAATATATTCATGGTTGTAGTCGGGGCTTCTTTATGTGTACTTATAGCATTTGTCCTAACAAAACAACAAGCATCGCGTTGGGTAGTTGACCGAGAGCATTTATCCAAAATAATGAAGGATATATATTTTCGTGTCCTCTTCTCCTGTCCATTGACACAACAGCTTTCATACAAATCAATGAAAGAGTTTTTGCGTGAAATGTTTAATTTTGCCCCTACCTTGCTCAATATCTGGTATTATTGGTATCACCTATACAGTTGGCAAAATTTTGGAAAAATTAAAAATAGAAAACCGAGTAAGAAACAATCCATAACTTTCGATGACATGGAACATCTTTTAATAGTGAACGTGACCAAAGTTTAAACCAGGTAAATATTATTTTAATTTAATGCTCATGATCAAAGTCAAACAATGAAATAGTTGACATAAAATCTGGTCATTTGATGTGTTAGCTTTTGACAGAGATGGATGGGTTTGAGAAGGGTGCAAATGTGGTGGTTATAGCTGCTACTAACAGACCCAAGTTACTGGATTCTGCTTTGATGAGACTGTAATGCTTGCTGCTTGTAGAGGTTTGTGCTAATTGCTAAACATAACATTCACTTAAGTGTTTAGATATAGTAATGTCTTGATTATGTTTGTGTATGTTGTTAGGTGGTGATTTTGTGACCAATGAGGATGTTCTTGAAGCTGTTGAGAGGGCTACAATGAAGATTTGTAACAATGATACTAACGGTGATGCTAAACCACCGTATTCGTTTGGATAAATGGCATTAGAAAGCATGAACGCCTGGGGATGATTATTTCGAGCTAATCATCTACAGGATTTGTTCAAGATGGAGAATTTGATTTTGGTGTTATTAGATTTCATATATTTAGCTTGTAAGTACATAGATCTTTTAGTATAATTAATTCGATTTTCACAGAGGCTAAAATTTGTTTTTCACATTTTATGAACCAAGCCAAAACAGATGCATGTCAAAGGTGCAACAAAAGTATGTTGCCCTAACTGTAAAAGTATAAAAAAGTCCAAGTTTCACATAATGATAAACTGCCCCTGTATTGATAATCTTTTGTTCCATCTTTTTATATGTGATTCATTCATGCTTCCAAGTATGAAAAATGATAAACTATCTTTTTATAAGCTTTTGATTATATGATATTGAAATGTTTTATAGTTAAATTTACTATTTTTTTGATTTTATGTAAATATTCTGGGAAATTAAACAAATAATAGGGACAGGATGTAAATTGTGTCCAAACACCTATGGGGACGACAAGTCGTCGCTATAGGTGCACCTGTGGGGACGACATGTCGTCTGTTTAGGTGTACCTATTGCGACGGAGGCTATAGTGACGACAAAATGAGATAAAGCGACTGAGGTAAAGTGACGAGGCCTATGGTGACGACATGTCGTCCCTGGCATCTATAGCGACGACTTTGCACCCTAAAGTGACGATTTTTGTTGTTCCTATAGGGTTTTATTCTTGTAGTGCATACTTATACAACACAAAAAATAAATATATTCAGAAGAAAATTAACAAAAAAAATTATACATAAATCATTCATATTTTAAATTGTGAATTTAATATATTAAGCCGTGAATAAAATTTACATTATTTCAAAAGCAACCAAAAAAGTTATAAAATAATCACAGCTTAATGTCAATTCATTCACAACTTAATATAATCAATTCATAATTTAATACACAAAATTCACAGCTTAATATAGTCAATTAATAGTCTAAAAAGAAAATTCACAGTTTAATGCAATCAATTCAGTTTAAAACACAAAAATCACAGTTTAGTACACAAAATTCAAAGTTTAATACACAAAAAGTATGCATCCACAACCATATTTTTGTGACAACCGTCAATTTCCGGTCAAGTCAAAGTCAAATAAAGTCAACAAGTCAAACCGGTCAACTCATCTAACCCTTGTATATTAGGGTTTCCATTACGTTTCTTATTATACAACTCGCAATCTTAATACAAAGTATCACTTAGAGTTTTCACGTGTTCGGAAAATCTAAACCCTAATCAGGGCAAGTGATGAAACTACTCGATAAAACATTATTCCATACCCCTCGAGGGCGTATAACATTCATAACGAGACGTAACGGGATTTACGAAGCTTACTTTACGAAGCCAAACACTCAAAAAGGTCGCAAACGAAATCTCTCTCAACCTCTTTCACTCTAAATCTCTCTAAGTATGTGAAATCTCTCCTAAATTTCTCTAAGTGTGAGAAAGCTCTCCAAGTGTGTGAAATCTCTCCCAAATCTCTCCAAGTATGAGAAATCTCTCCCAAATCTCTCTCAAAATCTCTTTTAACTTTTTTTATAATCTTTCGGGTCATCCCGACCCTTAACCGGGTCAAAAACGCTTGAAACGGGGTAATATTTGGTAAAACAGCCTTGATAGACCGAAGCCTCCCTTTAGGAAGCGAACCCTCTTGGACCGAAAGTACTTAGAACCGAAGGTCCCTATAGGGACCGAACTGCTGAAGAACCGAAACCATGCGAACCGAACCCGAAGCCTGCGAACCGAACCGAACCTCCCTTCGGACCGAACCTTCCTTTTGCCTTCGCCCCATTTCGCTCCTGACCACCTTCGCTCCATTTCGGCCCATTTCGCCTTCGGGCCCAGCAGCAGTAGGGACCGAACCTCGGCCCAGTACCGAGAAGTCTCGCAGATAGGCCAAATTCACCCGATTTTCGACTACGACTTCATTTTAGGCCCGTTTTACATGATTTTTCCATGGGATTTACACCCAAAATCATATTTTAACATATAGAACTCATACTTCATAATTAATCACGTTTTTGGGGTATAATCCTTATCCAAGAAGAGTGGGTGGGATATTATTGGTGGAGTGTTGACTTTACTTTAGTGTATGACACAAGCAACCACCCATGCCCACTCCATGACAACCCTTGTCCTTCCACCATACCTAGTCCTTTCATTGTACTCAGCCACATCCTTGATCAAAGACTGGAAAACTCCCCTCTCTCCTCACATTTCTCTCATTTTCCACCAAAGAACAAACTTCATTCTCTCTCACTTTCTCTCTCTAAATTTTGAGATTCAAGGCTATTCTCCAAGCTTTTCTTCTACTTTTGGTAAGTATTATCATCCTCCATATGATTATTTCACTCCTTTCTAGTCAAATCATAGGTTTCTTACACAAACTTCATCATATTTGTGTTAGAACTTCGAATCTTCAAGCAATCTTCTAAGTGTTCTTGAGTTGAACACTTCCTTTCTTCATCATCCATCTACCGAAATCACTCAAGGTGAGTTCATACCCCTATCTTTTCACGTTTTTCTTAAGTTTTAAGAGGGGGGGGGGGGAATACAAGTTAAAACACCAAGAACACAACTAAACTCAAACAACAGCTTTCATCAGAAAAGTTGAGTCTTGTTCACGGACTGTTTTGACTATCTTAAACTTAATATCTTTCAAAACTGTTTAATTTGAAAATAGTTCAGGTTCATACCTTTACAATGACTACTTGCACATCTCCATACGATTTTTCTACGATTTATGGTGATTTTTACAAAACTGCCTATCATTTTAGAAACGAATTCGGACCAGTCTGTGAATATGAACATTTTAACACAAGTTAAAGACTTCTAAAAATAATAATAAAAATTATGAATAAACTAGACAAATTTTATGGACTCTCAGAATTTACGGATTCAGTTTTCGACTTCGTATGATTTTTCTAAAAAAGTGTAGAAAGGTCAAAAACTAGTTAACAACTTACAACTTTCATAACACTATATAGTATGTTGAGCAAAGTGCATAACAATAAGTTCTAAATATGTGAATGTCTTTTCTTGATTAGAATATCATCATAAACTGAAATTTAGTCATTCATGATAAGGTTTCTTCATTCATTTCGAACACATATAATAAACTAAAATAAGCATAGTTTATGGATTTTTACTACATGAAAAAGGTTTTACTCTCAAAACAAATGGGTTTTTCATATACTACATGATAAACTATAATAGTAATAGTTTAAGGATTTCATATCACTAATTTATTCATAAAAGGTGATTTTACTTCCTCCACGGAAGAGGTTTTAATATCAAACTATGTGTAAACTAGTTAACTTAAGTTGTGAGACAATTCTCTCCCCGTAGGTTCGAGTGCGGGATTCCAATTCCTGTAAGTTATAACCAGAGTCTCTTATAGGGAGAGCGTGATAATTGTGTATAGATCTATATTGGGATTGACACCCCACACCTCGCTGCTAGCTACAGCCGGACCGGCAGGTCTGCGGGTGACAAGAGTCATAGGATCCTAACGTCTAAAAAACGTTGTGCAGGTTATTTCTCGTCATAGTATGGTTATAGCGACTCACATAGGGAGTTAACAATCTTTCAAGTTTACAGGGAAAACTCTACTTTGAAAAAAAGGTTTTATCTATTTAAAACTACAAATACGTTATAAGTACAAAACACACACACATATTCTCGGTCCTGGGATTTAGGACAACATGACTTTTATAAGGAAAATATTGGATTTTCTTTGGAAACATATTTCTATTAAAACTACATTTCGTCTAGAATTGTTAGACTTCAGCTATAATTGCTAAGTGTATATGCTAGAGTTATATAAGAATCTAGTCACAATCGACTTGGAATTGGTGGGCCCGCCTTACTTCCTGTTCCTTGTTTGGTTGTGGACCTAGGGCAGACCCATTATATTCGACGGTTTATTTATCTTAAATTTTATATAACTTATATACACCGGGTGATTATAGAAGGAATCTACATGTCTTTCTAGGGTTCATTATCGCATAACATAGGAGCATTCACTTCACACTTAATAAAGAAAATATTGGATTTTCTGGGATCATACTCTATCGCTTTTACAAGGAAAACGACTTTTTTCTCAAACAAAACTTTTATGAACTTACCAACTTAATTGTTGACACTTTTCAAAACTACTTCTATTCTCAGGAAATCAGTGAAACAGGTTATCAACAACATCTTGAGGATGGGACGTTAAATCGTCAAACAGTTCATTTTGTCATCATAATGTAATTGATTTTGAAACATGTAAACTTATACTATGGTGTAATCTTTTCAATTATATTTATGATGGTTGTATTTACTTTGAGCACTATTATACTCGTTGTTGTGATACTATACATGAAGTCCTCCACCCCCGGACGTTTCTGCCATCCTTGGTTTGGGGGTGTGACAATTTTCAACTTAACACTCTTTATATAGTCAATTCGAATTTTATACACAAAATTCATTGCTTGATACAAGTAACTTCATACTTTCATACGCATAATTCACAACTCAATCTAGTCAATTTACAATTTAAAAAGAAAATTCACAGCTTAATTGTAACACCCCGACTCTCAGGTACAAATTTTTCAGTCTTATAGTTCCATTTGAAAGGTTGACTCGACGAGTTGGATGCCCTGACTCGTCGAGTAGGCACGGATTTGGTCGCGTGTTTTAAGTGACCAACTCGACGAGTTGGAGGACCGACTCGACGAATTGGGGCTGGAGGATGAAACCCTAATTTATGGGGTTTTGCACCCTATTTAAAGGATCATTAGCCTCCCTTAGCCTCCCTTACAAACCCCTTTGAGTCCAGAAACCCTAAATCGCGTTTTCCCTCCATATTTGTGTGTTTTAAGCTTGGAAGGTGGATCTTGGTGAAAGGAGCTTGAAGATCAAGAAGTTTTGAGCAAGGAACAATTGAGGATCTGAACTCTACTCCATTTTAGCATCACTTGAAGGTAACAAGTCGTTACCTTGAACTTCCTTCTATCTAGATCTCTTCATGATTGAGATTAGGGCTATTCTAGCATGATTGGTGAGTCATTTTGGGTATTGACCAAGATCTGAAGATGCAACTTCAGATCTAGGCTCATCTTGGTTCTTATGGTCATAAAGTTTTAGCCTCTAGCAAGATAATGCATTTCCCTCACTTAGAACCTTTTCTTTAGCTTGATTTTGGCCATTAACACCTTCCATGTACGTAAAGTTTGCAACTTTACGTAGGAAGTATGCTTTAGGAACTCAGATCTGCAATATGGAGCTTTAGGGTGGCTTATAAGCATCTGAATGGAGAAACGACTGAAGAGACTCGACGAGTTGCATGGCCAACTCGGCGAGTCCGATGAAGATTAGCCTTGAGGGTTTCTGCATGAAATCAACGAGTCAGCAGGATGACTCGACGAGTCAGTTAGGGTTTTCCCCAACTTCAGAACACGCATAGACTCGACGAGTTGGTCGGAAACTCGGTGAGTCAGTGAGGGTTTATGACCTTCTGAACTCTTAAGGAACTCGACGAGTTGCTAGCTGCACTCGACGAATTGGGTCAACATGGACTGTTGACTTTGACCGTTGACTTTGACTTTGACCAATGGTTGACTAGTTGACTTCTCGGGGTATTTTGGTAACTTGGAAATTTATGGAAATGGTCTTATGGTAAATATAGGTGGTGTGGCTGTGGTTCGAGAGTTTGAGCTTATCACTTCAGTTCGACAGTTGTGAGGTGAGTTTCCTCACTATGCTCAAGGGTCTAAGGCACCAAGGCCGTCCCTTTTGGATTGTTATCCTGATATGTTATGCTAGTATAAGTTGTTAGATTAGCATCCTGGTAGATAGGATGGTATTATGTTGCTATGATCTGTTGGATCAGTATCCGAATAGATAGGATGATGTTATGCTAGTATGGTCTGTTAGATCGGTTTGTTTGTCTGTAGACTGCTACGTGGTTTTTTGATATATGTGCACATGTTTGATTGGTGGTTGAGGCTCATCTGCTTTGTGCGAGAGCCAACAGACCTGGGAATTCCATCCCGATGGTTGTGGGCCGTGAGTATTCCATCCTGATGATGATTGGACTAGTAGTATGAGGGCATTCCAACCTGATGGTTGTGGTCCTGGGGTATTCCATCCCGAGGATGACTGGACCTATAGTATGTTGGCATTCCAACCCGATGGTTGAGGGCCTGGGGTATTCCAACCCGATGATTGATTGGACCCATAGTATGTTGTTGTGTGTGTTATATGTATGTTGATGTGCGTATGGGTATTTTGGGGGAACTCACTAAGCTTCGGGCTTACAGTTGTTGATTTTGTTTCAGGTACTTCTGAGGATCGTGGGAAGGCGAAGGCATGATTGTACACCTCCTGTTATTTATGATTTGATTCTGGGATATTTTGACATTGAACTATTTTGGAAACAATTTTTGTAATAATCAATGGATTTGGAATATTTTTAAAAGTTTAAATTTGGCATGATTTTTATGGATGTTACATTAATGCAGTCAATTCATAGTTCAAAAAGAAAATTCAAAGCTTAATGCAATCAATTCACAGTTTAAAACACAAAAATCACAACTTAGTACACTAAATTCACATTTTAATACACAAAAAGTACTATTCACATCCATATTATCAACTTAAAACACTTATTACAACTAATACACAATTTAATATAAAAAATTCACAAACTAGTATAATAAATTCAAAGTTTAATTCAAAAAAAAAATATACATTCACAACTTAATAGGAGTTAAAACTAAGATTAACAAAATTATACGACAAATGAGAGATTAAAACATCAAATTCATACTTTAACATAAAAAAACATACAAAAAAATAGTTTAGGACTCTCTTTCATAGTATTCACTACTTAAAACCATATCAATTTACTCATTCACAGTTAAAACGAACTTTAACATAACTGAACAATAGTTAACATTAAAAATCATAATTCACAGCTTAAAAAAAATAAATTCACATTATTCGAGAAAACATTAACATAATAACACATCTTCTAAGTTTTAATTTACAGTATAACAACCATCAAACATAAACTATGAATAACAATTTGATGCATATGTTATAACAAATAAGAAAAAAAACGTATGGATCCACAACTTAACAACAGAAAAAACTATTATCAACAAAAATAAACAATAAATGAGATATTAAAACATTAATTTCACATCTTAACAGAAGGAAAAAAAATAAAAATAAAAAATCGACATACCTGATGTGTTTCACTGGAGGTCAGAAAGAAAGAGATGGAGAAGGTGACGGTGTTGGAACGTATCTAAGGTGGTGGAACTACCATCAGCTACCGATACCACTATTATAGCTTCAGATATATGCATGAAATAACACAACATAAATCAGCTCTAGAAAAATTGAACCATACACACCATATCTGACTAGATCTGAACATGATGTCGACAGTAGGAGGTTGTGGTGTGACATCAGTGGTGGTAGCTATGTGGAAACGAAGTTGACGGCGATCACGGTGGTATCAGCTCTGACCAAATCGCACCAGAACTAAGATGTTTTGCGTTTTAGAGAGGTAAAGTGAAGCTTAAACAATTTCGTGACTCCAGATCTTAGACCAGGTGGCGATCGACGGTGGATATGGAAGTATTTTCATCAGATCTTGTTAGATACGTGTTCCGTTGGTGGTGACAGTGATAGACGAAGGTGGTGGTTATCACCGCTCGTCGGAGCTCATAAATCTGGAGGAGAAAATGGTAGATCTAAAGACGAAAATCGTAGATCTGAAGACGAAAATCGTAGATCTGAAGATGAAAATCATAGATCTGAAAACTAAAGTCGTAGATCTGAAGCTGAAAATTGTAGATCTGAAGCTGAAATTGTAGATCTGGAGCTAACCGGAGCTTGTGGATCTGATGGCGGTAGTTCGTCGGTGGTCGGAGGCGGCGACGGTATGCCAACGGTAGGAGGCTGCGACAGCAAGGGGTGGTGGTTGGTGGCAACTGGTGGCAACTGGTGGCAATGTTTATGTGTTCTTCAAGTTTAAGATGAGAGAGAAGATAGAGTTTGTGTAGTGTGTAAAGATGAAAGTGTTGTTGGGAGAGTTTGAGAGGGTTTGGGAAAATTTTCTTGCAAAATAAGTTTGAAAGAATAGACCAAAATAAGTGGTTCCTACGGTTCTTAATCTTTTTTGGTTTTCATTTGAACCTTTACAGATATGAATCTTCCTACGTTTTTATGATTCTTAAAATTTGGTTTTGGTGTGATGTAGAGATATGTACGAATCTCTTAACCTAATTCTTCTTCTCGTGGTGCGTACCTTTTCCATTCAATTGATGTTTTAATTTTAATTTTTCCTTTTTTATGTATGATTAAGTTATTAACTATTTAATCGACTTTGGATCAGGGGAATGTGGGATTGGTTTTTATGAAATGGGAACTTAAGGAAGTGGGCGATGTTGTTGCTACGTATAAGGTTAACGAAATTAAAATCTCACTTCAGACTATTATGTTTCATATCAGGTTTGTTAAATCAACTGTAACCATAGCTTCAATTTCCAGGTTGCAGCACCTGCACGTGTTGGTTTCTTTGGACCAATCTTATGGCTTAGTTGTTCATTTTGTTTATGAAAATGGATCAGTGTTCAGTCCAGAAGTCTTTACTGCATAGAAGATGATCTCAATGAAAAATTCACCACTAGACTTTCTCAAGTTGTTGCATTTTTATTGGGAATCAAATACCCTTCGTTAGTTGTAGCACCACATATGATCATCAATGGCTACAAGAACTTGCTATTTGTTGTTGTTGCTACTGAGTACACCTTCAAACATGCTCAAAAATTCAAGGTGTGTTTGAAGGTGACCACACTTTCTTTGATTTTTGATGTTAAGTGTCAGTGGGTTAATATTTTGAGTTAGTAAGTTTGATATGGATATATGATCATCAATGATCCAAGTAAATTTGCAATAGCAACAACGCCTGGGAAGTATGTTTTTTGTATAGTTTGAGATCACAAATCTAATATATGTAGCTATGAAACTTCCATTTTCTTCTTTCTTTTTTTCAGATTATAATATTTAATATTATGTTTTTTGATATTTGGTGCTCAGATTTGTGATTTGTTTAGTAGATATAATAAAAACTATATGTGATTTGTTTAGTAGATAATACAGGTAATCTCTCTATGTGCATCTCAACATCTATACATGCAATCTCTGTACTTAGAAAGAATGTGAATAACCTTAGAATGGTTTTGAAGTTTTTTGAAGGCCAAGGGTATTTTGGTCAACAATGGCTACACTTTCAGTGAGATATGTAAACTCATTATTTTCATTAATCATTTTTTTGAACTTTCATGGTTTTTGGTGGTGAAGCATAATCTCTCTTCCTAATAAAAACCTCTCTAAGGTGTCACGTGACCTTTTTTTACACCTCTATTTTGCCACATGTCATCTTCTCCTAAGCTCTCTCGTCAAATTCCCGCTCAAAGTTGATACTTCACGTTCTAAGCTTAATCATATTCAATTTTTTTAAAATAAAGACTTTCCAACTACGAAGCCTATAAATTAGGAATTATATTAGAAACATAATTTTGATATCAATGACCTTCCTTAAAATCAACACTAATTACTTTGGATTTGATTCAATTTTGTATAATTGAATCCTTTCACCCTAAATCTCGGCAGTCGAACCCAATCTCATTTGAACCCTCTATTTCCATCAAATATTACCGGTAATCCTTACTCTTCTTCTCGAGCGAAATGTAAAACTACGTCCGTATTTATTTCAATTTCCATGTTCATATTGAGGATTCTTTTGTTCCTTCTTATTTTTTCTAATTTCATTTTGACTTATTCTATTAAGTTTTTGTTTGTTGTAGATTTGATTGAAGCTGACGAACTGGAGTTGGGGCGAGAATGTGTGTAGAGATTCAATTTTGTGTTGTTTTTCTTGATTTTGATTAAACTGGTCCAATTGGTTCTTGAAATAGACATATCTTAGCGGTCCCATAAGTAACCATGGATAAAGATTTTATTGATCCAATTGGAAATGATGTTCTTATGGGAAGAATATGTAGAGAGGGCCAATTATTATCTCTTTTTATTTATTTCGTAAACAAATAAATAGGTGTGTACTAATCAGGGCTTTTGTGTTCTTGAAATAGAAATTTCCTGAAGGAATTCAAGCCAAGAAGTAGTTGGGACCGAAGATGTCTTGATCATGAGAATGTGAATATAGGTTAGGAAACTGGATATTCAAATTTGCATGCTATTTTTTAATTTATTTGACTTCTGGTTCTTTTACTATGAATTTTAAAACTCTATAACTAATACCCATTTGTTTAGAAAAAAACAAAAGAATCAATGATGGCTGTAGTTTGAAATACAAGTTCATATTTTAACCAACATCAATTCTTCAATTCTCGAGGTGCAAGATTCTTTTTATACCCCCAAACTTTTTTTGTCTGTTGGTGGGTTTTAAGTTCATCATGAACTGATCTTACCTAGGTATCTGGTTATCAATATTTCTTAAGTATTAAAGAGGTTGATGCCTTAAGAAATAAGATGGATCAAGTTCTTTATGGCTTTGATTGATCTTCATATGCCTTAAACATCTCCGTGAATCACCAACTCCATTCTGTTACTTGAAAGTTTTTAATTATTAGGGGTGGATTGAAGAAATTCAATTCAATTATACTTTTTTTTATTAAGAAACCAAAGTAACCAAATGATATAGATTTTGAGATAATCTAAATCTTAGTTCCTTCATATTTCAATTACTTTTCCAGTCTCTATTCTAATTGGATCAATTTTTTGAAAAAAAGCCCCGTGTGGCGTGTTTGTTTTGCTAAATTGCATCTTAAGATGTAATTCGCTGGAGTTTGTTTGGTTTTCCAAATTATGGAATCATTGTTGACTTAATACATCAAATTCCACGTGCTAGACTTCATTATTTTTTGGGGGGTGGTAGAAGGAATTCACTTATTTTATTTTCTTTGTATTTAAAGATCAAAATACCCTTATTATACATATATTGATAATTGAAATAAAAAATTAATTATTTGTATTTTGATATATTAGAATTTAAGATCTATTAATTTTTTATTAATAACTTCCTTTTTATTTCTTGCCAACCAAATGTGTTATATATTATGATTCGTTAACATTCCAATCCCTTTCAGCGATTCCATTCCATTCCTTCCAAACACCCTTTTAGTTCCATTCCCGAATTATAGCTCTTCCAAGTTGAAAGGTTTTTTGTAACGCCCGGTTCCTGGTACGTATCTTAAATAAAAATTATGCATTTTTACAAAGGGACTCGACAAGTTGGAGGCCCCAAACTCGTCGAGTAGGAATTGGATATGTGGATGCAGGACTTGAAGTCTACTCGACGAGTCGAGGAGCCTCGACTCGACGAGTAGGCCTGCCAGAGTGAAACCCTAATTTTTAGGGTTTGCACCCTATTTAAACGCCTTAACACCCCCACTATGGCCTCCCTCATCGCCTCCCTTAGTCCAGAAAACCCTAAATCGAAACCCTAACCCATTTTGAGTGTTCTTGAGCCATTTTTGTGTATTTTTGGTGGTTTTGAAGCTTGAGAAGGAAGAAGAAGCTTGGGAGTTCAAGAGGAAGCAAGTAGATCCATAGGTTTTGTTCCATTTCCATCTCTTTTGAGGTATAAAGTTTATACCTTGACCATTCATCTATTAGATCTCTTTTTGGAGTAGTTTAGGGCTTTAAGGAGCCATTTTTGGAACCATTCATGATGCAAGCATGTTTTGGGGCATTTACTTCAGATCCAGAACCTTTGAGGGACTCCATGACATAAAGGTGTCAGCTTTATGGCCATGGGAGTCCCATGCACCTTGTGAACCTCATTTTAAGGCCTTTTGAGCTAGACAACCCATGCATGAACGTAAATTTTGTAACTTTATGTGTGATATCGACCATAAGAGGCCAAATCTATATTTTGGATGCGTTAAGCCCGACTGAAATCGACTATATAGTTTTGGGATCATGGGGGAATCGGCGAGTCGTTCTTAGGACTCGGCGAGTCGGGTCTTGGTTCCCCAACCTTCTCTGTTACTTAGCAAACTTGTTGCGTCTTGAAGATAACTCAGTCAGTTAGATGTGTTTTGGACTTAAAGGTCAATAACTCGAAGAGTCCAAGGATGAACTCGCCGAGTCAGAGAGCATATGTCCCAACTGTATGAAGGAGAACTCGACGAGTCCAGGGAAGGACTCGACGAGTTCAAATAGAAATTCTTGATTCCGTGATAAGGAGAAACTCGACGAGTTAAAGGGTAACTCGACGAGTCAGATCGCGAATTCGAGATTCTATGAATTATGGATCTCGTCGAGTTGAGTCAACCAGGATGTTGACTTTGACCAGAGCATTGACTTTGACTTTGACTTGGCCATTATCCAAGATTGACCCTTAAAAGGGTTATGAATATGAAGGAATAACTAAAGGAGACTGATATGTGTAGGAAGTTGAGGAGAGTTGATCCCAACACCAAGGACAGTTCAGTTACTGTACGACATTGAGGTGATTTACCTTCCAGTAGAAGTGGGTCTACGGCCACAATGTCGGCCCACTAGTAGGGGTTGTTTGTCAAATAATTGTCTTTGTGATAATTACCTGGGTTTGCCACTATTTGATATGTTTTATATGCTAGTATGGTATGATGTTAGGTGATAGTGGTAGTAGGGGGAATAGTCCCCATGTTACGGTTGTAAGGACCGAAGGGGTAGGTCGGGCATCCCGATATGCCTGACAGTATGATTATGTTATGCTATTATGTGGTAGTAGTAGGGGATGAAATAGTCCCCGTAACCGGTTAAGATAAACCGGAGGGGTAGGTCGGACACGCCGGTATGTCTAACAGGGGTAGGTTAGGCACCCCGGTATGCATAACAGGGTAGGTTGGGCACCCAAATATGCCTGGAAGTATGTTATAGAATGGTATGTGGTATGATGGGGGAACTCACTAAGCTTTGTGCTTACGGTTTACAGTTTTTGTTTCAGGTCCTTCTTCTTCGAAGGGAAAGGAGTCGGCACGGTAGCACTGCATCACACCGCTATCTTCCGCACTATGATGTTCTTGGGATTGTACTATGACATTTTTATTTAATTACGACATGCTTTTGAGAATTATGATCTATGGATTTGATGATATGAAATAACTTGATGATGTTTTCTCTAAAATGTTTTATGAATCGTTGTACTAAAAACAAAAATTTTGGTCATGATTTTTGGGATGTTACAGGTTGGTATCAGAGCCTTGGTTTGAGGGATTCGGACACACCTTTGGGGGTGTCTGGACTCAAATTAAGGGTTTGAAAGATTTTTACAAGAAAATAATTTTCTAAGTTTTTAAAAATAAATGGTTTTGAGAAAGAACAAGGTGTTTGATGCGTGCAACCGGTCTAGCTCAAGTAAGTTTTCCCCAAGATACCCATACATGTTATTGATGGGTTTTGAGCATTCTAACACTCATATGGTGTACATGCAACCCTAGAAACCTTGGATCTATGTTTTCTCTAATATTCATGCAAATTTGAATTCCAAGGTTCTCAACCTAACTAGCATGTTATGGGGTACTTGTATTATAAAACTTTAGTAGAATAACATACCTTTTCTTGTGGTTGATTGCTTGGAGTCTTGAGAGCCTAGCACCAATAATGTGGATGCCTCAAGTGGAATCACAAATCACCAAAACACCTTGGAAGACTTGAGAGAATAATATGCACCAAGTAGAAATCAGCCCATACTTTGAACTCACACACTAGTGCCATTTCATGTGCTAAAGACCTCTTTATATAGTATGGAGGATTAGGGTTACATTCATGTAAACCCTAATACCAATGACCTTTCATTTCCATAGGATCCATGGGTTAAAAACTCCATGGAATATCCATGCAAGCTTAGCCCATCCTAAATGAACTTGGCCCATTCTATATATATATATATATATATATATATATATATATATATATATATATATATATATATATATATATATAAGAGTCCATATTTAATTAGTTCATTTTGATCACCAAATTAATTCTAAATTAATTTTTGATCAATACTAATTAAATAATATGATTTCATATTAATATATTATAACTTATAATATATTAATAAATCATAAATTATATTATTCTCAAAAGATTATCCATATAAATTGTTTCGGTGAAGTGCAACTCAAATGGACCATGCCGGGTCGGGTCAAGTACATACCAAATATAGTTACGGACTTAGACACCTTATCCAACAGTCTCCCACTTGGATAAGTCTGATAACTATAGTATGACTTCAGGAACCGACCAGCAATCGTAGCTCTTAAAACTCTGCTAAACTATGAAGTGCCATTTAAGATAAGTGATCATATAATCCTCTGTTCTGGATATCATCCGGACAAATACATGGAACAATGTCATACTTATTGTCCAACAGTTTGTTTCTTGATTTCCGATTTGTTTGACATAGAACTAAAATGAACACATCAATTTGGTTCTAACCGGGCCCATTACATAGGTCAAAACAAAATCATTGAGGGGCCCAGATATCGCTTTTAATCCTCCAAGGACTAAAAGGAACAGATAAACTTCGACTCATATGCTTGTTCTACTACTTGTTGAATCATACACAAAGGCACGTTTTATAACATCAAGTTACTGATGCGTTTTCGTGCATTCAATGCACAACCAACTCATAGGCAACAACTCATATCTCTAGGTTTGAAGACTTATATGATATTACCGTCTCACGATCACTCGAGATAAATTCCATGAAGTGATACAAGTGAGCGTGGGTTTAATCCAATACTCAGAACTTATGAGCACTCATGAATGTTGCAACAACTCTTGCTATGTCCAACACCTTAGACATCTACAAGCCCAATTCATGATAGTCTTGATTCATACCTACTTCCAACATATGACTGACTGTGGAGAGGTTGAATAAAGTAATTATTCTGGAAGTTAAAACGTGCAAAGTTGAAACAATAGTAAACGGTTGACACAAGATAGCAACATCTTACTTATAAATAAACAACAACTTTTATTTAATCATCAAATGTCAATTACATTTTACAAGTTTTAGAAATAGCTATCTAATATGTAAAACTAATATCGTCCTTCAGCCCAATGTGCCTCGCATGCTGCAAATGTCTAACCCTAGTCAGTCCCTTCGTGAGGGGATCTGCTGGGTTCTCTTCTGAAGATACCCTCTTTGCCACGAGGAGTCCTTCTTCTATCTTATGTCTTATGAAGTGATATTTTCTGTCAATGTGTCTAGATCTGCCATGATCTCTCGGTTACTTGGCTAAGGTAACCGCACTATAGCTGTCACAGAAAATCTCCATAGGCTGCTTTATAGCTGGTACAAATCCAAGGTCTCCGATGAAGTTCCTCAGCCATATCGCCTCCTTCGCCGCTTCACTCGCTGCTATGTACTCTGATTCACAAGTCGAATCATCTACTGTCTCCTGCTCGGAACTTTTCCAGGTAATTGATCCTCCATTCATGGTAAAGACCCAGCCCGACTGAGAGCGGAAATTATCCCTATCAGTCTGAAAACTAACGTCACTATACCCCACTACTCTCAAGTCATCACTCCCACCAAGGGTAAGGACCCAATCCTTAGTCCTCCACAGGTACTTGAGAATGTTCTTCACCGCAGTCTAGTGAGCCTTGCCAGGATTCCCCTGATATCTGCTGACCATGCTCAAAGCAAAGGCCACATCAGGGCGGGTACAAGTCATAGCATACATGATCGAGCCAACAACGGAAGCATATGGTAATCGACTCATCTTAGCTATCTCAACCTCTGTACTCGGGCTCTGAGCCTTGCTCAGTTTGGCATTATGCTGGATCGATAAGTCACCTTTCTTGGAATTTTGCATGTTGAACCTTTTCAACACTTTGTCCACATAGGTGCTTTGACTAAGTCCAATTAGTCTCTTACTCCTTTCTCTCAATATCCTTATCCCTAGGATATAGGTAGCTTCTCCAAGGTCCTTCATAGCAAAACACTTCCCAAGCCAGGACTTAACCTCCTGCAAGGTTGGGATGTCATTTCCCATGAGTAGTATGTCATCTACATACAGTACCAAAAAGCTAACTATACTCCCACTAGCTCTGACATATACACAGGACTCATCTTCGCTTCTCGAAAAACTAAACTCTTTGACTTTCTCATCAAAACAAAGATTCCAGCTGCGAGATGCTTGTTTCAATCCATATATGGATTTCTCAAGCTTGCACACTCTATAAGGGTACTCTGCACTGACAAAACCCTCTGGCTGACTCATGTAAACATCCTCAGCCAACTTTCCATTAAGGAAAGCGGTTTTGACATCCATTTGCCATATTTCATAATCATGAAATGCAGCAATGGCTAGCATAATCCTAATAGACTTAATCCTTGCTACTGGCGAGAGGGTTTCATCATAGTCAACTCCCTGAGTTTGAGTGAAACCCTTCGCAACCAGTCGGGCCTTATATGTGTGCACCTTCCCATCCATGTCGGTCTTCTTCTTGAATATCCATTTGCACCCGACTTTCTTACGACCCGGTACATTGTCAACCAAGTTCCAAACTTGATTGTCATACATGGACTGAATCTCGCTGTCCATAGCCTCTTTCCATTTAGCAGACTCGGGGCCTGCCATGGCTTCCCTATAACTATTAGGTTCATCCAAATTTACCAGTGTACTATCACTGATAAATGTATCACCTTCCGCAGTAATATGGAAACCATAGTAATGCTCAGGCGCATTCCTAACTCTAGTGGAACGCCTTATAGGTACAGACTCGTCAGTTGGTTGAACATGAGTTTCCTCCTCGGGTTGATTGCTAGGGTTTGAGGTTCCTTCACCACTTGACTCTTGAAGCTCTTCAAGGTTAATTTGCCTCCCACTGTTTCCTTGGCTTATAAATTTTCTCTCGCGAAAGACCCCTCTCCTTGCCACAAAGACCACATTCTCACTGGGTCTGTAGAAGAGGTAAACAAAGGATTTTTGTGGGTTGCCGATGAAAATACACCGCTCACTACGAGGTTCCAGCTTGTCGTGAGTCTCACGTCTCACGAAAGCCTCGCAACCCCAAATCTTGATGTGGTCTAAATTAGGAACTTTCCCAGTCCACATCTCGTGAGGTGTTTTGGGAACCTTCTTGGTAGGGACTAGATTAAGAATATGGGCGGCAGTCTCTAAGGCATACCCCCAGAATGAAATTGGTAACGAAGCTCGACTCATCATGGAACGAACCATGTCCAACAAGGTTCGATTACGCCTCTCAGACACACCATTAAGCCGTGGTGTTCTGGGAGGTGTCAATTGTGAAACAATTCCACATTCCTTAAGATAGTCAAGGAACTTTGTACTAAGATACTCTCCTCCTCGATCGGATCGGAGCATCTTAATGTTCCTGCCCAGCATATTCTCCACTTCCTGTTTAAACTCTTTGAACTTTTCAAAGGTTTCCGACTTATGCTTGATTAAGTAGACATATCCATATCTACTGTAATCATCAGTAAAAGTCACATAGAAGCGGTTAGCATCCCTTGTGGCGGTTCTGAAGGGTCTACACACATCTGTGTGTATGAGGTCCAATAAACCTTCACCCCTAGCACAAGTACCAGTGAAGGGTGACTTTGTTATTTTTCCAAGCAAACAAGACTCGCAACTATCATCCGACTTTAAGTCAGATGACTCCAAGACTCCAGCCTTTTGGAGTTGGCCTATGCGCTTCTTGTTGACATGTCCAAGACGACAGTGCCACAAGGATGCCTTATCCAAACTAGTGGAAGAATCGATATACAACACATTATTTCCTAAATTGTCTACAACCGACACAGTTTCATATACACCATCACAAGGTAATGCTTTACAATAAAGAACATTATTACCACCACATTCATTATCAAATGAAAAAGTAAAGCCTTGTTTGTACAAACCGTGAAAAGAAATAATATTTCTCGCCATTTCAGACGAGTAACAACACTTAGCAACAAAGAATAAACTCCAATCTTGGTGACAGGTGTAACTTTCCTATTCCCCATGATCAGGTGTATCTTTCCATGCTCCACATCCTCACTTCTTCTTAGGCCCTGCAAATCAGAACATATATGAATACCACAACCTGTATCAAGAACCCAAGAAGTAGAATGTGGTGAGTTATTAGACAATATAGTGTAAATACCTGCATGGGTAGGTTTGACCTTCCCATCCTTAACATCTTGCAGGTACTTGGGGCGGTTCATTTCCAGTGCCCCTTATCATGACAATAGAAGCCTTCAGCTTCCTTTGGGTTGGAAGAAGGAGTGACAGAATCACCTTTGGTTCCACTTGAAGAGGAGTCATCAAGAGACGTTCCCTTGGTACCCTTCGAAGGGGTCTTCCTCTTTTTCCCTCTACTTTGCCCGATTGCCAAAACAGGGGCGGTATTAGGAGTAGGAGTAGTAACAACCGATTTACCTTTAAGACCAGTTTTGGCGGTCTTCAAAAGTCCTTGAAGTTTGTTGAGTGTGACTTCCTCCTTGTTCATGTGATATGTCATTCGTAATTGATCATAACAAGTAGGTAAGGAGTGCAATATGATATCAATAGCCAACTCCTCAGGGAAGTTCACATTCAATTTCAGCAAACGGTCCACAAACCTTTGCGTTTTATGCATGTGGCCCGTGATGGGTTCACCATCCTTCATTCGGGTTGTTATCATGGAAGAGATGATTTCATACCTCTCTTGACGAGCACTTTGATGGTAGCGGTCCATCAGATCCATGTGCATCTCAAAAGGGTAAAAGTCCTCATAGGACTTCTGGAGTTCAACTTTCATTGTGGCCAACATGATACATGCCACCTAGGTAGCATCTCTCTCATATGCCCTAAAGTCAGCGATCTCCTCTGGAGTAGCAGTAGACTCATCAATTTCTTTCAGCTCCTTGTCGAGGACATATTCCTTGTCCTCGTAACGCGTGACCATCCTGATGTTCCTGATCAAATCATTAAAGTTTGAACCATCAAAAATGACTCTCCCACAAAGGTTCATGAGAGAGAAGGAGCCGGTAGGGTTTGAGCCCGAAGCAGCATTGTTGGAAGACATCTGAAAAGAAGAAAGACAAGTTTAGATTAGATATAGAATCCTTAATAAGACACCCAAATGTAATATTAAGTCTAGGACCCAACACAATACTTTATAATTTGGAAGAGGGATTCTGTAATCCAAGCTATGAAATATTTGAAGGTAGGTGAATGACGATTCACCAATTTCCAAAATGAAAAACGTAATAAATTATTAGGTTTTAATTGGATTGAAACTCCTAGATCTTTTGAGATTCATCGAACTTTTCAATGACATGTTTAAATCTCGATTGTGCCCTCTCAAGTTTGTGACTGGGATGTCGAGGATCACAAACAAGGTGTGAATAACCATGCAAATTAACTTGGTACCCTTAACCTTTATTACCTAATCGATGTGTCGGTTACCCACACACGCTCCACCGATTTATGATAAATATTAAGTCACCCTTTTCCACTTTTACTAGTCCATGTTGGTGTGCCGGTTACCCACACACGCTCCTCCAACGACTTGGTAAGGTACAAAGTGTAATTTCATGGGTTAGCACAAATTTCACATTTTCCTAAAGTAACTAAGATTGAGAATTTATAAAAGGTTTAGTTACTTTATATTTATCATTATACTTTTAATGAGAATTATAGTCCTTGTCCTACCCGTTCGGCTAACGACCCTCCACCAGTCAAGGAAGCGGTGGGTGAGAGTGGACACCCATTAAGCTGCCACTTTATAGGCAACAACCTTATACCCCCCTTATAGACCGGCTTCGTGAATGAGGCCTACTAACGGTAAGAATGACTTGATCTTATATATATATATATATATATATATATATATATATATATATATATATATATATACTATTAACTTATAATAGTATAAAGTATAAGGGTTAAATTTTAACTTTTAAAACTCTAGGGTTTGGAATTAAAGTGTGTGTGAGACTTTACAAATTCCAAGACTTGAGGGCAAGTTTTGAAACTATTCAAGACTCTTCAACTTCATAACTTATGAGTTTAATGGTCTATTAAGATGAAGACTCTTCATTTTATGTAACCTATGGTTCTTTAATGACTCTTTAAAGAAGTGACTTTTGGTAATCCATAACTTGAGGAAAAATTATGGACTCCATCAATATGCATTAAGATCAAGAATTACACTAACAAACAATTTGCAAACTCATAAGTATGAACATTCATATCAACAATTTCAAGAATCATATAAACACATATAAAACTTGAAATTTTGATAATAACCATTGAAAATGGATTAGCATAATCATTACACCATCAAAAAACAGGTTTTATAAGTCCATAACAGTTTAGGGTAATGATTCTAGTCCATTTCCAGCAGCAAAACTCGAAATTCTGCACACAGGGGCTCCCACTCGCCGAGTGCAAGAACCTACTCGACGAGTAGGATGCATTTTCACTTGGACTCATCGAGTCCCCCTATGGACTTGGCGAGTTCACTGAACAGTGAGTAGAAAAATCAATTTTTTCAAGCAGTTTGCATCAAATACAAAGAAAACAAGCCTAGGCTCTGATACCACTGATGGGTTTTGAGCATTCTAACACTCCTATGGTGAACATGCAACCCTAGAAACCTTGGATCTATGTTTTCTCTAATATTCATGCAAATTTGAATTTCAAGGTTCTCACCCTAACTAGCATGTTATGGGGTACTTTTATTATAAAACTTTAGTAGAATAACATACCTTTTCTTGTGGTTGATTGCTTGGAGTCTTGAGAGTCTAGCACCAATAATGTGGATGCCTCAAGTGGAATCACAAATCACCAAAACACCTTGGAAGACTTGAGAGAATAATATGCACCAAGTAGAAATCGGCCCACACTTTGAACTCACAGACTAGTGCCATTTCATGTGCTAAAGACCTCTTTATATAGTATGAAGGATTAGGGTTACATTCATGTAAACCCTAATACCTATCACCTTTCATTTCCATAGGATCCATGGGTTAAAAACTCCATGGACTATCCATGCAAGCTTAGCCCATCCTAAATTAACTTGGCCAATTATATATATATATATATATATATATATATATATATATATATATATATATATATATATATTTATATATATATATATATAAGAGTCCATATTTAATTAGTTCCTTTTGAGCACCAAATTAATTCTAAATTAATTCTTGATCAATACTAATTAAATAATATGATTTCATATTAATATATTATAACTTATAATATATTAATAAATCATAACTTATATTATTCTCAAAATATTATCCATATAAATTGTTTCGGTGAAGTGCAACCCAAATGGATCATGCCGGGTCGGGTCAAGTACATACCAAATATAGTTACGGACTTAGACACCTTATCCAACAGTTATGTTATGATATGATATAGTTATGAGAACTGCATGCTAGATTAGGGCTAAGGATCTAGGAATGATGCCTTATATGCCTATGGTATGTGTATGAGAACTGCATGCTAGATTAGGGCTAAGGATCTAGGAAGATGCCTTATGTGCCTGCTATATGTGCTTATTGAGTTACATGCTAGAATTGATTAGTCAGTAATATGATGACCTGAACAGGATATGTTTGGTATGGTTACTCAATGCTCAAATGCTTCTTGCTTTGTGCTTTTAGGAGTCCTAGTTATCTTTAACTAACTAGTAAACGAATACATTAAGTTACATATTGCAAGGACTAAATAATTTCAGAAGGTTAGGTGTAGCCCTATTGCGCAACTCTTGTTTGAGTCCAACCGTTGTAGGGTAGGATCTCTCATTCGAAGAATTATCTGGTCTTAGTGACATGTGATGGTATTCGCAATCTAGTTAGGTAAAGGTAGCAGGGATTCCTTATGCAACTGATGGCGGAGAGTAGGCTGGAGATTTACCCTAGGGTAAGACTAGGATGAGATTAGTACAGTGAGAAGTAGTAGTAGAAGGGACGTGGTGAAGTCAAGGCAATCCTTGAGGAAAGTACGGATAGATGTGGAAGGTAGTATGGGCACATACTACTGAAAACAGAGGATCCGTACTCGAGTCAAGGAGGGCTGAGATAGAACCAAGGAACTTGTAGTATGTGAGACCTCTCGAGGTTATGTATGACCCTAACGATTATGTGTTTTGTTTCAGAAAGGTGGTGATTACGCGGAACGGAGGGGGAGGTTCAGGGTCAGGGTCAGGATCAGGTTCGGGATTGGGTGTCGAGCTAGTCGATGAGGGAGTACGTGAGTTCATTGCTTCTGAGATCATGAGAGGCATCCTTGAGTCGACCTCGGTGATTTTCGGATCGATCAATGAAGGGATTATCAAGCTGATGGAGGATCGCCTCAGGTCGTTTCAGAGTGACATGGCGGCCACTCAGTCAGGGACACATACACTCTCCTTTAAGGACTTCAAGGGTTGTGGTGTGCCAGACTTCCACGGGGTGAAGGACCCCATGGTTTCCAGGAGGTGGATCGCAGACATGGAGTCTGCTCAGTTGACGAGCTTCTGCCCTGAGGGGTCGAAGGTCCGGTATGTTGCAGGTTGTTTGAGGGACCGAGCTCGAGATTGGTGGCAGGCGGTTAGTGATTCTTTGGGAGCCCCATCCATTGAGGCGATGACTTAGTCGGATTTTATGACCATGTTTAGGGCTGAGTTTGCGCCGACTGTGGAGCTTCAGCAGCTGGCCAGGGAGTTTATAGATATGAGGTAGACGACTGAGTCAGTGGCGGAGATTATCGCCAATTTCAGGGAATGGGCCTTACTGGTACCTTAGTATGCAGGGGACGAGGAGATGCGGAAGACCCGCTATCACGACATGTTGAGAGCTGACATTCAGACACATGTTAGCTACTCGGCATGCCCGACACTGGATGACATGATTGCGAGGGAGAGGGAGAGGGAGATTGACATTGACATTGAGCACATCCGGAAGAGCAAGGCGGAGACTGAGCAGGGTACTGGGGTTCGACTCTAGGTCGAAGGGACATCAGGGCCGGAGCCGCTGCGGGAAGTGCGGTAAGCCACATGAGGGGGTTTGTAGACTAGGGTCATCAGGCTGCTACAAGTGCGGCAAGACTGGGCACTTGGGCAAGGATTGTACTGCTCCCACACCTACCTTTCAGACATCAGACATGATTTGCTTTCATTTCAATCAGAAGGGCCATAAAAAGTCCAACTGCCCGAGATTGATAACAGCGGCACCAGCTCCAACGACCCTGCAGATCACAGATGGCCTATAAGGCAACACAAATGCTCTAGTAGTGAGGAGTCGAGCCTTCCAGCTGACCGCCGAGGAGGCGCGTGCCGCACCTGATGTGGTGACGGGTATGTTTTTTTCTCCCTAACTCTTATTTCATGTCAATTATGATATTTATGTGTTGCGTTTATGTGTTATATTTAGGGTCGTTCCATGTGAACGACATCCCAGTTCAGGTGTTATTCGACTCGGGGGCTACCCGATTGTTTGACTCTACCCCTTGGCAACTAATCTTGCCTTGTTTCGCACGACCGCACCTGATTCATCGAGTTTTTTTTGTACACCCATCTGGTACCAACAACAGTGTGACCTTTTGGATTCGGAACAAGTTGCCACACTTTGTTTCTTTCAAACTCTGCCAGTTCCTCTTGCATTGTGGCTATCCAGTCGGGTTCCAATAATACATCTTTTACGGTACGAGGCTCGACTGAGGACATAAACGCTGCATAGTGACAGTGATCAGTTAAATCTTTAGAGGATCGAGTTTGTATACCCGCGGATGGGTTTCCGATGATTTGACCCGATGGGTGGTCCTTCGTCCAGACATGTAGATGAGGTTGCAGATGATCAGCGGCTGTGGTGGAGGGAATGTCTTCAATATCTGAAGATTTTGCGGTTGGAGACGGCAGTTCCCCCTGGACTTGTGAGCATCCCGCATAATTGTCTTGGACTGTGAGAGCTTCATCAGCATTTACTTGAGCATTTGAGTGAGGTTCCCCATATTTTGTGGATGGGAGTTCCCCTTGAGCCTGAGATGGTTCCCCATGGATTGTAGAAAGAGTGATAATCCTTGAATCGGTTCTTGTGTCAATGTTCTCTATATCTTCATCGTCTGATGAGAACCCTTGTGACATCCCCAAAATCACGGCCAGAAAAGACCGGTTTAATTTATGCTTTTAAATAAATCAGAGTAATCCTTTGGTTAATAGAGTTGCGGAATTTGTTCCCAAAACAAAATATGATAAGAATTTATCAAAGCATTTCATAAAGAAATGTATTTTTCATTAAATAACAAAATCTCGGGATGTCATGTTCCGATACAGACCAAAAGCATAAACAATACAAAATAGACCTTGCAACAATTACATATAACTACAAGTCTATAATCCAAAATATCTTGACGATGTCATCCAACTTATGCCCTTGCGCCACTACCTGTAATGCAAAGAAACTGAGTGGGTCAGGCTTGGGAGCCTGGTGAGCATATAGGGTTTTCAACCCACAATAAATAATTTTATTTAGTTTATCGACCACCAATAACCCGATCACCCATTCCCGTTATCCTTACTTTATGTCCCTAAAACAACAACTATTACAAGGGACCTAATCTAGGATTTTCATCGGGACGGACATTACTGCAAAGGGGTTTCCTTAACAATAGATGTCCTAAAGGCAACCATGACGGGGATAGAGTACACCGGTGAACACATCGTTCACAACACCTACAGGTTATGAGCCTGCTAGTGTTCCACTGGACTCTCTAGAAAGAGTCTGTGGTCGTCATCCATACTCCGCTAGATGACTAGATCAACAACAACATCGAGGCCTCTCATCATTTTTAATTCACCACACACCAACTGTCTACCCATGTTATACCCAACATATTAGTAGAAAAAATATATATACATTTATATACAGCTTAAAACCTATACAAACATCCATTCAACTGTTGGATTAATGTCTAAGTCCATAACTATAATTGGAAAGACTTGACCCGACCCGACATGGTCCATTTGGGTTGCATGGCATCATGCATTTGGATAGACTATAATGAGAGAAATAACACTTAAGGTTGGTTAATATATTATAAGTTCTAATATATTAATAAGGTTATTTAATTAGTATTGATCAAGAATTAATTTGGAATTAATTAAGTGATCAAAAGGAGACTAATTAAATATATGGGTTGATTGTGTAAATCATTCATTCTTATATATGTGGGCTTGTGATCCAAGATTCCTTATGTTGGACTAAGTCCATGGGGTGACCCATGGATACTCCATGGAGGTTAAAATCCATGGAGCATAAGGAATGGGTAAAGTTATGAGTTACATGGTGTAACCCTAATAGCCACCATATAAAAGAATCCCATGGCTCAAGAAATCGTGCACTAATGTGTGAATAAGAGGGCTAGACGATTTCAAGGAGTGTTCCATTTCTCTCAAGTCATTCCATGTGCATTTGGTGTTGTGTGAACCATTTGAGGTGTCACACTTGGGGCACTAGGCACTCAAGCTTCATGGAGACAAGCTACATCAAACAAAGGTATGTATTCTATCCATTTGATTACCCAAGTATCAAGTATTGTATGCTAGATAGGGTAATACCTTGGAAAGTTCATAATTGCATGTATAATAGAGAAAACATAGATCCAAGGTATTTAGGGTTGCATGTACACTTAGGAGTGTTAGAATGCGTAAAACCCATCAGTGGTATCAGAGCCAAGGCTTGTTTTCTTGTTATACTTGCAAAATTAGCTGAAAAATCGAATTGTATTAGTTTAAAAGTTATGCTAATTACTTGAAAAAATTTGATGTGAATTATCTTTGTTCATATGAGTTTATTAGATTAATAGAAAAGTTAATTGATTATGTGTTTTCAATCCATTTTAATCTAAGAGTTGATTCTAAAATGTGTTTTTGTAACTTGTCCTCAAGTTATATGAAAAGTCACATTTAAGTTTCATAAAACTCATAAAAAGTTGGCAATGGTTACAAAAATGAAGAGTCTTGTCCTCATTAAATGGTTTTATGACTCCATAACTTGTCCTCAAGTTATGGAGGTTCAAGAGTCACTTCATTAAATGATAAAATGTGTAACCTTAATTAGTTCCATAAGTTACAAAAATAAAGAAAAGTTACATTCTTTTATTAGTTTAAAGTCTTCCATGACTTGTCCTCAAGTTATGGAACTTGAAGAGTTTTTTTTTAATTAAAACTACTTTAAACACATAAGTTATGGAATTAATTAGTTTTGAATATTTTCAAAACTTACCCTCAAGTTTTGGAATTTGTAAAGTTTTCCCCATGAATACTTTAATTCCAAGTTAGCCCTTAGAATTTTAAAAGTTAAAATTCAACCCTTATACTTTATAGTATTATAAGTTAATAATAAATATATGTATAAGAGCAAGTCAGTCTTACCGTCAGTAGACCTCATTCATGAAGCCGGTCTATAAGGGGGGTATAAGGTTACTGCCTATAAAATGGCAGTTTAATGGGTGTCCACTCTCACCCACCGCTTCCTTGACTGGTGGAGGGTCGTTAGCCGAACGGGTAGGACAAGGACTATAATTCTCCCTTCATTAAAAGTATTAATGATAAATACTAAGTAACTAAACTTTTTATAAATTCCCAATCTTAGTTACTTAGGAAAATGTGAATAAGGTGCTAATCCATGAAATTACACTTTGCACTTTGTTTAAACCGTTAGTGGAGCGTGTGTGGTTAACCGACACACTAACCTGGATTTAACAAAGTAGGCAAAGGGTAACTTAATATTTATCATAGTATCGGTGGAGCTCGTGTGGTTAACCGGCACATCGATTGAGGGGTAAATATTAAGGGTACCAAGTATATTTGCATGGTTACTTGACACCTTGTTTTGTGATCCTCGGCATCCCACTCGAGATTGAAACATGTCATTGAAAAGTTCAATGAATCTCAAAAGATCTAGGAGTTTCAAATCCAATTAAAAACCTAATTACATTATTTCGTTTTTCATGGTGGAAATTGGTAAATCGTCATTTACCTACCTTCCACTATTTTATAACTCGGATTACGGCATCCCTCTTCCAGTTATAAATAGGTTGTTGGATCCTAGCCTTAATATTTCATATTGGGTGTTATATTAAGGACTTTAGATCAACTATCTTGAATATCTCCCAAAAGATGTCTAGTTCAGACATCTATGATCTTCCCAAATCTCTTGGAACTTTACTTCCTCCACCTCCTCCAATTATTCTCCCTAACCCACAAGTTCAAAGGTCACTCAATCCCTATTGGCAAGCAAGGTCTATGTGTGATCACATCTTGGAGATGAAGTCACATATTGACAAGCCGGGAGAGTTGGGTGTCAAAGTCTTGAGAAAGTTGGATGTTCAATCACTTTCTAAGTCACATAGTGAGTTCCTTTGGGACTACTATGAAACAGACTATGACATGAACCTTAATGATCATATCTATTTGCTTGGTGCTACTGAATCAGCAATGATTTGGAGGACCAGTAAAGCAAATTTGATTAGAAGATCAACTTCCCAAACTTCTATGGACTTTGAAAATGGTAACATTGGATATCCAGAAAATCTTTCACTTCCCAATGGAAAGGGATTGGCCATAGTCAACTCGGTTGACCAAATGGTAAAGAGAAAGGCAAGTATGTGATAGTCCAGTACACCATTCCTAAAGAGTCCATATGTTTCTCTTTCCAAAGGAAGGGGCATTGATTGCGAAGCTCCCTATTTACCTGAAAGATCATAAGGTTGATCAATTCAAGAAGTTTGACTCTTCTTCAGGTAAAAGTCCATTATCTAACTCTGTTAAGTTTCTATTATGAGATTCTCATTACATGATGTGACTGGGTCACATGTTGATGCTTTAAGAATCAAAGAAAAGTGAAGAAACTTAAAGGAAGTACATGCTGATTCTGATCACGAAGATGGATTTCGATCGCATGGTTTGGTGATCAGAATTTTTGAAGCTGTTACTTAGGAGTTATGATATATTGCTTAGGAATAGATAACAACAAGTTTTTCATATGCATTTTCATTGTAAGGATAAGTTTTTCCGGAAGTTTTAAAATAAAAAACAGTTTTGATTTATTTATTTTAAGTATCCTTACAATGACATTTGTGAAAACTTGTTGTTTACATGTTTCCATTGATAGCAATATTGGAAAATGGATTTGATTCTTTCATTTGTGGAAGTGTCATAATTTACCAAATAAGGAAAGATTCTCATTCCCAAGGCTTCAGTTGGATAGAAACTTGGAATCATGCAAGTTGAATAGTATGATGAATGAGAACTTTCAAGCATTGGAAAATTAAGACTTGTTCACATGGATGTGTGAGTCAAGTTAAGGACTAAAGGGATCGAGTACACATTCTTGTGCACTGGTCAAGTCCACCACAAAGCTCGTTAAGACTATTCGTCATGATTTACTAAATTTTAGTAAATATGGTTATACTTACAAGTTTAAGTATAATTCTGAAACATTGGAAAAGTCTCAATGTATGGCAGAACGAATGGGAAGAATCAAATTAGGCAGACAGATAAAAGTTTCTCAAATCTGAAAAGATGGGAGAGTACTTTAGTATCATGTTTTGTGATCATCTTAATGATTAAAGAACCACATCACAATTGGTCTTCTAAGGACATCTTAGTGCATTCTTATGACTAAGAAGAGGAGTCATGAATTGTTGAAATGGTTAAATCAAGAAGATGAGTCATACTTTGTTTCAAAACAAGTCTTAGAGTCATACTCCAAGACTATAAGTTGAGTGACATATCTTAAAGAAAGGTTTATAACACTTGTCAAATGTAAGAGTAAAAGTGTCCTACTCTTGTACATTTGAAGTTGGTAAGTTGTGATGTTTTAGATTAAACAAAGACCAACTAAGGCCAATTGTGTGAAGTGTTTGTCTTGATAAAGAATCCGCACTATCTCTTGAATATTTGGCAAGATAGTCTTATATGTCAAGAGGATGGTGGGAGTCTTAAAGATCCTAAAAAGAATTTCAAGAACTAATCAAGAATAAAACCTGAGGTTCTTCACTAGCACACGACTTGAGGTTTATAACCTATCATGTTGACATATTTTGTGCCCATTCCAGTTAAAGTTGGCTTTGCATAGGAGTTCTGAAAGTTCTCAATTGGTTGCATAACAACTTGGAAGCAATGGCAGGCCCTATACTGCCAGGTGGCAAGAAGTTAAGATTGCATAAGTTCAGTCCATATGAGTTTGGATTTGTCATTATCCTTGTCTTGTGACTATGGTTTTGACGATTCACATGGATAAGAACACATACACCATAAAATCTAAGGGTCATAAGGTTTCTCTCCGATTCATGAAATTGATGGTGAGGAAACACTTCCACCAAGTAGATTTGAAGCAGATGGCAAAAGGTCTAAACAATTGAGACTATGATTACGACATCCCTTTTCATAGTTCTGAAATTGTTTAGACACACATGCATGCTATCTAAGGAAAGGTGTATGATTTTGATAAAGTTTTATCAAAGCATCTCGTATCAGAAATCTGAACTTTGGTAAGGAAGTCAATAAAGTATTAATTTCTAGAAGTCCAGCTGATTTCTGAGTACATGTCAAAGCTAGTGGGAGCATAAGTGTTATGCTAATAATCATCATGTTAGTGGGAGAATGATAATTATTGTTAGTGTTGCAAGTTAGCAATGTTAATTATAGAAAACAAAAGTTTCAATTCGTGAGGCTGCAGGGATTGAAAAAGTTGTTTTGCTATAATTAAGGGAGAGGATATACTTCATTTCAGTTCTAAAGGCTTAGATTGAGACCTTAATCATCTTTAGTCAAGAATATATATATGAATTTCATGTTGGATTGGTTCAACTTAAGGAAATTCTATATATTGCGTTCTCAAAATTCGATTATGATTACGGCATCCCTCTTCATAGTCAAATTTTGAAAACATGGAAAATAAAAATATTGTAGCAAAAGACTGGTCTAGAATCATGTCTTTATGTGAGACATCATGAATCGTGTACCATTTGCTTTGGGTACAGGATCGATTGCATGTGCTATAATATTTGTCATTTCTAAATTTTTCCAAATGCCCAGAGGCATTAAGAAGGGAAAAGGTCTAGAATTGGATATGACTAAAATGATTAAGCAATTGTCGAGGACAATCTGAGGTTTACCAAAGATTGGTTGCTCAGGGACAGTTGGAAGTATAGTGCTAATTCTGGAAGGACCATATTGACATATTCTGAAAAGAGGCATCTCTTATTCAGAAGTGATAGTCAAAATGAGAATATGGAGTTGTCTCCATAGGTGGAAGTTATCTGTGTAAGATTAGAAAACTTAATGCAAGAAGCATGTCCAAAGCAATGTACTTTGAATATGAGACTTAGTTTCCATGGAGTTGATCTCCATTGGAATACCTTATAATGACTGTTGACAAGTCTTTGTGACTTTGTACATATTCATTACAGGAGGGTCAGTGCATATAAGTTTAAAATCTAAACAGATTTCGATAAATGATAGGAATTTGAAATTCTCACATTTTTCGATAAGGATTTGGGAGTGTGAAATTAGAATCATTGAAATTATGTTCAATTGGTTTATTTCACAAAGTAAGGATCATAGACAAACATAGAGTGCATACTTGGTGTATGGCAAAGCTATTGTTTAAGAAAAACATAGTGTACATGCTTGGAGCATGGGACAACTAGTGTTTTTAATTCAAGTATAAAGTTGATAAAACCGAAACAATGAATAATGAGTAATCAGTATGGTGATAAATAAAAGTGTTTATTTATATTCATAGGGTTTGATACCATATTTGATTCATTTATTCTTGTGTTTCACTTTGCATGTTTTGACTTCCAGAATAACTAAGTCGCTCTTCCTGAATGATTAAGTTATTCAAACCATCCACAGTCGGTCATATGTTGGAAGTAGATATGAATCAATACTGTCATGGGTTGGTTTGTAGAGGTCCAAGTTGGTGGACAAAGTGGTGCTACAACACTCATGAGTGCTCATAAGTTCTGAGTATTGGATTCAACCCGCGCTCATTTGAATCACTTCATGGATTTTATCACGAGTGATCATGAGACGATAATATCTTATATTCTTCAAAACCTAGAGATATGAGTTGTTACTATGAGTTGGTTGTACATTGATTGCACGAAAACGTATTCGGTAACTCGATGTTATTAAACGTGCCTTTGTGTATGATTCAACAAGTAGTAGAACAAGCCATATGAGTCGAAGTTTATCCATTCCTTTTACCTTCGGGATAAAAGCGATATATGTGGGCCCCTCGATGATTTAAAGATGATACATGTGAGTGCTTGGCCAAGCCAGGACTGATTTGATTTGTTCAATCAGTCAGTCATCATGAATCGGAAATCGGGAAACAACAAATGGACAGAGAGAATGATTGATAATCCATGTCTCAGTCCATATGATATCTAGAATGGAGGAATATATGATCCCTTATCTAATGGACAAGTCATTGACAAAGGTCAGAGTTCATCGACAAGGTCAGAGTTCGACAGAAGCTTTTGAGAGCTACGATTGCTGATCGGTTCCTGAAGTCATACGCAATAATAGTTTTAGACTTATCCAAGTGGGAGACTGTTGGATTAATGTCTAAGTCCATAACTATAATTGGTAAGACTTGACCCGACCCGGCATGGTCCATTTGGGTTGCATGGCATCATGCATTTGGATAGACTATAATGAGAGAAATAACACTTAAGGTTGGTTAATATATTATAAGTTCTAATATATTAATAAGGTTATTTAATTAGTATTGATCAAGAATTAATTTGGAATTAATTAAGTGATCAAAAGGAGACTAATTAAATATATGGGTTGATTGTGTAAATCATTCATTCTTATATATGTGGGCTTGTGATCCAAGATTCCTTATGTTGGACTAAGTCCATGGGGTGACCCATGGATACTCCATGGAGGTTAAAATCCATGGAGCATAAGGAATGGGTAAAGTTATGAGTTACATGGTGTAACCCTAATAGCCACCATATAAAAGAATCCCATGGCTCAAGAAAACGTGCACTAATGTGTGAATATGAGGGCTAGACGATTTCAAGGAGTGTTCCATTTCTCTCAAGTCATTCCATGTGCATTTGGTGTTGTGTGAACCATTTGAGGTGTCACACTTGGGGCACTAGGCACTCAAGCTTCATGGAAACAAGCTACATCAAACAAAGGTATGTATTATATCCATTTGATTACCCAAGTATCAAGTATTGTATGCTAGATAGGGTAATACCTTGGAAAGTTCATAATTGCATGTATAATAGAGAAAACATAGATCCAATGTATTTACGGTTGCATGTACACTTAGGAGTGTTAGACTGCGCAAAACCCATCATCAACAACTAGTTCAAATAAACAAATAATATATACACACATACCACGTATTTTATAAAGAATACTTCATATCTATGTGTTAGAAGAAAACGAATATACACTCACTTGATAAGACGATGATCGGACATCACCTCGTCTCTTAAAATAATCTTTTCCGATAAAACCGAGATGTTTTTCTTGAAAACCGGGCTTCTTGCGGGCAGAGTTTTCGGCTCGGAAACTTCACTTCTCGGGATCTTCGGGGCTTCAGAACTTGCTTTGGGTCTCGGGAATAATATCGGGGCTTCGGGGTATTTCTTGCACGCAAAACGAGGAAAATTGGGGAGAGAAAGAAAGAATTTTGGCAAAAAAAATCGGCAGCCTCGCATGCCCTTTTATAGCAGCGAGACCTCGGACTACGCTGGGCGTACGGAGGCCCTACGCTGGGTGTACTCCGGATAAGGCTTCCACGTGGCGAAGTCTCGGTGGAGGAACGTGGCCTCTTCTGGACCGCGGAAGGCAGCAGTACGCTGCGCGTACCCATCTCGTACGCAGGGCGTACTTTGTGACATCCTCTAAATTCTCGGCCAGAAAAGACCGATTTAATTTATGCTTTTTAAAATAAAATCAGAGAAATCTTTTTAAAAGATGTTGCGGAATTGGTCCCCAAAACAAAACATGATAAAAGTTTGTCAAAACCTTTCTTTAAGAAACATATAATCTCCTTTTTATATCAAAACGTCGGGATGTCATGTTCCGATATAGATCAAAAGCATAAACAAGACATTATAAGCCTTACAACAGTCATTTATAACTACTGGCCTATAATCCAAAAATCACTCATCATCATCATCCGACTATGCTCGGGGTCCACTACCTATAATATAAAAAGCTGAGTGGGTCAGGCTTGGAAGCCTGGTGAGCATATAGGGTTTTCAACCCACAATAAATAATAAACTCTTTAAGTTTATCAATCAACAAATAATTTATTAATTTCATCAACCAAAAACAACCCTAATTACCCATTCCTGTTATCCTCACCTTACGTCCCTAAAACAACTATCACAAGGGACCTAGCCTAAGGATTTTCATTAGGGGTGACAACATTGCTTTCCCTTAGCAATTTATGTCAAATAAAACAAACATCGGGGTGACAACATTGCTTTCCCTTAGCAATTTATGTCAAATAGTCACGAAGTCACATCGTCGCCAAGGTTTATACAACAAGCACTACGTCACATAGTCGTCAGGGTTTATACAATAGGCACTACGTCTCATAGTCGCCAGGGTTTATACAATAGGCACTACGTCTCATAGTCGCCAGGGTTTATATAATAGGCACGAAGTCACATCGTCACCAGGGTTTATCTAATAGGCACGAAGTCACATCGTCACCAGGGTTTATCTAATAAGCATGAAGTCACATCGTCGCCAAGATTTATACAACATGCACTAAGTCCATAGCTGCCAACATACTAAATCCGTAGCTACCAACGTACATCTATACTGTACTAAATTCATAGCTACCAACGTACAACTATACTGTACTTTTATCCCTCATACTTTATCTACCCATGTTTTACCCAACATATTTGAAGATAAAATATATATACATTTTAAATCATTTTAAACATGTATAAAACATTCATTCAATATCCATCTCAAGTAAACAAACAACATATATACACATATCATGTATTTTATATAAAATACTTCATATTTATGTGTAAGATGAAAGTGACTATAAACTCACTTGATTTGATGAAAATCGGGCAGCAATTTGTTTCCTAAAACGTTCGTTTCTAATAAAACCGGGAGTTTTATTCAGAAACCGGGCTCTGCGAAAGGTCGAGCTTCAAAACCGAAAATATAAATTTTCCGGGCTTCTCGGGCACTTCGTGGCGTATTCCGGGGGTTATAATTGATACCGGGGCTTCGGGGGATGTTAAAATGAAGAAAATATGAAGAAAGGGGCTAAAAGTGGCAATTTCTTAAAAACATCCGAGAAGGCTCGCAGCCTTCTATTTATAGGGAGAAGCTTCTGATCGGACGGCTGAGAAGCCTGTAACGCCCGTGTTTCTGGGCTAGGCATTAATATTGATGTAATAGTCTAGGTTAACCTTTGTAACCCATTTTGAAATAATAGAAGTGTATTATTTGAGTATTGTGTGTTTTGTGCTTAATTGTGTGTCTTCATTTAATTAAGAATAAAAATAAGCGTCAAAATGAAATGTTAGATAAACCCAATATCTATGAAGGATGTGGTAGTGGTCGTGACGAGGTTTCCGAATATATAAAGAACGTCGAAATCCGAGTTATAACGAAGAAGTTATGATCTGTCGAAGTTTCGCGACAGAACCGACACGACGCTGAATGACGTAAAATACGAATTTAAGATAGAGCGATATCTAGCGAAAGTCGTAGAATACATTAAACCGCGAGTGTGCATAAAAAGAACGTCTAAATCTGACTTCGTATGAGGAAGTTATGATTTTTCGAAGTTTCGACTTAGTGGTATGCAGCCCGAATACTCGAAATAGAGATCGAGTGATATTTAGCCAAAACTTTCTAAATGAGAATTGAAGATCTCATCGATAGTAGTCCAACGGTAAAAAGACAGACGAAAACGGACTACAGATGAAGGAGTTATGAATTTATAACGGAGTTTTCCTGTCCCGGCCTACTAAAAATAATATAATAATAATATAATAAAAATAAAGTCAAAATTAGCGGATGGAGTCTAAACGAGAGTTGTAGAACATAGTCTCACCTACGCGTCGATATAAAGAACCTCGAAAACGGAGCTCGTATGCGAAAGTTATGAATTTCTGAAGTTCGAGGTGCGAACCCCGATACTGTGTCAGAGTTCACGACGTGAATACAGTGTTCACGACATGAACTCAGTGATTTGACCTTTCAGAGCCTGTCAGACGCAACCTGTGATGACGCATGTAGTGATGACTAAGTTCACGACGTGAGAACTTAAAATTCACGACGTGAGAGCTGAAAAATGGCCCTATAAATAGAATTCAGGGGGCAGCCGAGTTTGGTTGCTCTATCCCTTCTCTCTCACTCCCGATACCCTCTCTAAGCCCTATTTTAACCCCCCGAAGCCCCGGTATCATCCCGAGACCCGAAGCGAGTCCTACAGCCCGAAGATCCCGAGAAGAAAAGAGTTTCCGAGCCGAAACTCTGCCCGCGAGAAGTCCGGTGTGTGAAGATCTTCTGGTTTCACCGAAGAATACTACTTTTAGAGTCTTAGTGCTATCCGATCATCTTCTGATCAAGTGAGTGCATAGTCTCTTTCATAAACACGATTTAATACAAGTATTGTTTGAATGTATTAAGTATACGTTTTATGTGAGTGTATATTCCATTTCTTCTAACACATAGATATGAAGTATCTACTTTAGAATACGTGTTACGTGTGTATACATATACGTGTATATATATATATATATATATATATATATATATATATATATATATATATATATATAGATATATATATGTTATCTGTTTATTTGGGATGAGTATTGAACGAGTATCTTATTAGTTTTTAAGTTGCATATGAATGCATATGTATGTTGTTATCTACAAAAATGTTGGGTAGAACTTGGGTAGATAGTTGATGTGTGATAAACTGATGAGAGGCCTCGATGGGATTGTGATCTAGTCATTCAGCAGAATATGGATGACGACCACGGACTCTTTCTAGACTGTCCTGTGGAATGTTGGCAGGCTCATAACCTGTAGGTGTTGGTGAACTTGGGTGTTCATTTGCAGTATTCTATCCCCCTCATGGTTGCCTTAGGACATTCATTGCTGAGGAAACCCCTTTGCAGTATTGTCCATCCCGATGAAAATCCTAGATTAGGTCCCTTGTGATAGTTGTTGTTTTAGGGACGTAAAGTGAGGATAACGGGAATGGGTAATCGGGTTATTGTTGATTGGTGAATTGAATATAATTATTTATTGTGGGTTGAAAACCCTATATGCTCACGAGGCTCCCAAGCCTGACCCACTCAGTTTCTTTGTATTACAGGTAGTGGCGCGAGAGCATAAGTTGGAGAACTTGTGAAGATGTTTTTGTTTATAGACCAGTAGTTATATATAACTGTGTAAGGTCTATGTTTTATTGTTTATGCTTTTGTGTCTGTATCGGAACATGACATCCCGAGTTTTGATATATAATGAAAATACATTTCTTTAAGAAATGCTTTGATAAACCTTATTTTATCATGTAATGTTTTTGGGGACAAATTCCGCAACTCTTTTAAATCAATGGATTTACTCTGAAATTATTTTAAAAGCATAAATGAAACCGGTCTTTTCTGGCCGTGATTTTGGGGATGTCACAGTTGGTATCAGAGCATTAGTTTAAGCGAACTAGGAATTTGTAGGATTTCTAGACTTAAACTTAGAATGGTAAGTGAAGATTTTGAGATAGTGTCTGTTATATTTTAGACACGAGCACTAGTTTATTTTAGGAAAGTTGCCTAAAATGCTTTTATGTGCTAAATGCTATATGTTTGCCATCTATGATATTATTTGTTCGGATCTATGGTTTGTTGACAACCGGATCTGGGAACCTTATGTGTTTAGGGTTCTAAGCGTAGGACTACGGTATTAGAACTAGCATGTAAACGTTTCGGAGTGATAAGGATGATTTAATTATCTATCGTGATTGAGGATCTAAATTCACCCTGTTCGGTGTATAGATCAAGAATGGAAAGAATAAGAAGTGGAGTTGGAAACGTGAATGAAAACAGGAATCAACCACCAGTAATCGAGAAAATACCTGTTGTAGCAGTAGCACCTGAGCCAATGACAATGGCTGGTGTACAATTGATGATTCAAACGATGTTGGATCGTCAGATGGAAGAAACGAGACGTCTGCTTCAACAGAATCGTGAAGAACCTTCAATACAAGTTGAAGAGCCCGAAGTGAATGGAGGGCCGTCGGATGGAGGAAACTGCAGTGGGGTGATTGGTCAAGCAACCCACCGATTGTTAGGCAAGTCAACCAGGATGGTGGAATTGATGGACTTGGATGCAAGTACAAAGATTTCTTGACTTGCAAACCATCGACCTTCACTGGAAAGGAAGATCCGATTGGAGTCATGGATTGGATATCAGAAATGGAGCTAGCCTTCATGATGTGTGGCTGCAGAGGCAAGTTGCAGACCACTTTCGCAGTACGTCAGTTCAGAAGTGGCGCAGTTCGTTGGTGGAACACTCTGGGGAAGACCCTAAGCCCTAACGAACCACTGCAACTGACTTGGACAGAGTTCTTAGTGCAATTTAAGCGCAAGTTCTGCTCGGCCCAAAATCTACTAGAGTTGGAGAACAAGTTTCTGACCTTGACAAAAGGTAGCATGTCAGTCGACGATTACACCAATGCCTTCACTGACAAAATGGAGTTTGCTTTGCGCATCGTCCCAGATGAGCTGACAAAAGTGGACCGGTACGCGAAGGCACTCCCATGGGAGTACGCGGTGCCAGTACGTCAGGCACCTACTCTTGAGATAGCTATCTGGGCTGCCAAGTCTGTTGAGGACATGATCAAGGGAAGAACCGCCAGCAAAATTGAAGTTCGTGATAAGAGAAAGTTTGAGGGAACTTCAGGTTCCAACAAGAAGAACAAATCTTCGAAGCCTAATTCGAAGAAGTTTGGAGGCGAATCGAAATGGTGTGAAAAGTGCAAGAAAAAGCACTCTGGGAAATGTAGCGAGGATGTGACCTGCTACAAGTGTGGAAAGACGGGGCACTATGCCAATGAGTGTCCGTCCAACAAGAGAGTGTGCTTTGGGTGTAATGAAGATGGGCACATTTTGAAAGACTGTCCGAGAAAGAAGGAGGCAGCAAAACCCAATATTCCCCCAAAGCCTAAAGCAAGAGCTTTCCAGATGACACTGGAAGCTGCTAAAGAAGAAGCTGATGTCGCTTCAGGTACCTTTCTCGTAAACAATTTGCCTACCCAAATTTTATTTGATTCTGGAGCCAACTACTCCTTTATTTCGCATGAATTTGGTAGAAAACTAGCTTTGCCTGTTGATAGACTAGATAACGCTTTATTAGTCGAAGGTGCTAGTGGCAAGTTTGTACCTGTTAGCCATCGTATGAAAAACATCTTAATTGATTTGAATGGGAATAAGTTCCACGAGGAATTATTGCCTATTGAGTTAAATGGTTTCGACATCGTGCTGGGAATGGATTGGCTTAGCGCCAATGATGTCGAAATACTCTACAAGAAGAAGATAGTAAAAGTAAACCCGCCAGGAAAAGAGTCATTTATGGTGTATGGGGACAAACGCAGAGTAAATTCTGGAATCATTTCGCTAATGAAAGCCAGAAAGTGTTTGGCTAAGGGATGTACATCATATTTGGCATTCGTGATCGATGCTAAGAAAGAGAAAAAGGAGATGCAAAGCATTCCTGTCGTGTGTGATTATCCGGAAGTATTTCCCGAAGATCTTCCCGGATTACCGCCTGATAGACAAGTGGAGTTTAGAATAGACTTGTTACCAGGGACGACACCAATAGCAAAGGCACCTTATCGATTAGCATCGACGGAGATGAAGGAGCTAATGATGCAACTTCAGGAGTTATTGGACAAAGGTTTCATTAGACCTAGTTCATCACCCTGGGGAGCTCCGGTGTTATTCGTGAAGAAGAAAGATGGGAGTATGAGAATGTGCATCGATTACAGAGAGCTGAATAAAGCAATGATAAAGAATATATATCCGTTGCCGAGGATAGATGACCTGTTCGATCAGCTTCAAGGTTCAAGTTATTTTTCAAAGATCGACCTGAGGTCAGGATATCATCAGCTGAAGGTAAAAGAGCAGGATATAGAGAAGACTGCATTCAGAACGCGATATGGGCACTACGAGTTTTTGGTTATGTCGTTTGGACTAACCAATGTTCCAGCAGCATTCATGGATTTAATGAACAGGGTTTGTAATCTGTTCCTTGATAAATCTGTAATAGTGTTCATAGATGACATTCTGATTTACTCAAAAAGCCAAGAGGAGCATGGCCGACACTTGCGAGAAGTGTTGGAAGTCTTGAAGAAGGAGAAGTTGTATGCAAAGTTCTCCAAATGTGATTTTTGGATTCGAGAAGTCCAATTCTTGGGTCATGTGGTCAACCAAGAAGGGATAATGGTTGATCCAGCAAAGATTGAAGCTGTGACGAAGTGGGAACAACCGAAAAGTCCCACGGAGATCCGAAGCTTTTTGGGATTAGCCGGGTATTACCAAAGGTTTATCCAAGGCTTTTCTTTGATCGCTACTCCACTAACAGCTTTGACTCACAAAGGAGCTACCTATGCTTGGAGCCATAAGCACGAAGAAGCATTCGAGTTGCTAAAGAAGAAGCTATGTGAAGCACCGATTCTTTCTCTACCCGATGGAGTTGAGAGAAAAAGGCCAAGAGCGTTGAGAATAGAAGTTGTCTCGACCATTGTGGAAAGTATAAAGAAAGCTCAAGAGGAAGCTTTTGAAAAGAATGACCGGAAGGAGGAACATTTGGGCAAAACGTTGGTGTTCGGTATAAACGGTCATGGACTGAAGGTGTTCCAAGATCGTATTTGGGTACCTAAGTCAGGAGGAATAAGAGAACTTCTAATGGAAGAAGCTCACAAAACCATGTACTCGATTCATCCTGGTAGCACTAAATGATAGGTTTTGAGCATTATAACACTCCTAAGGTGTTCATGATACCCTAAATACCTTGGATCTATGTTTTCACTAATTATACATGCAATGGTGTTTCCAAGGTATTAAACCTATAACTAGCATACAATTGTCATAGAATCTAGTTAGGATAACATACCTTATGGGCGAGCTTGAAGTCTTAAGAGCTTAGCCCTAATAGTGTGGAGGCCTCAAGTGGAATCACAACACACCATGGACAAAAGATGAACTTGAGAGAGAATCTCCATGCATCCAAAACCACCATGAACTCCAAGAACACACCGGTCGTTATTTTGGGCAATGAAGTATGTATTTATATGTGGGATTTCTAGGGTCATGGATATAACCCAAATCCATACCCATGGGTTTTATGATCCATGGTTCATGTGGCCCAACTCTTTATGTATCCATACATAAAGTTAGTCCAACATGGATCATAAGCCCAACACATATAAATATAACTAATTAACATAATTAGTCCCCATAGATTTAATTAGTCTCTTTTGATCACTAAATTAATTCCAAATTAATTCTTGATCAATACTAATTAAAACATATGATTTCATATTAATATATTATAACTTATAATATATTAATAAACCATAAATAACATTCTCTCAAAAGTCCATCCTAACAAATTGTCCTGATGATATGCAACCGAAATGGACCATGCTACTCTCGGGTCAAGTACATACCAATAATAGTTATGGGCTTAGACATCTAATCAAACAGTCTCCCACTTGGATAAGTCTAAAACTATTATTGCAAGTACGACTTCATAACCTGGCTAGCAATCGTAGCTCTTAAAGCCGTTGTCGAACTCTGAACAAATCAATGACGCGTCCATTAGATAAGTGATCATATATTCCTCCATTCTAGATATCATATGGACTGAGACATGGATTAGAATCATTCTCTCTGTCTATTTGTTTTTTCCTGATTTCTGATTTATGACGACCGACTAATTGAACAAATCAAATCAGTCCAGGCTTGGCCAAGCACTTATGGGTGTCATCACTAAATCATCGAGGGGCCCACAGATATCGCTTTTATCCCGAAGGTAAAAGGAATGGATAAACTTCGACTCATATGGCTTGTTCTACTGCTTGTTGAATCATACACAAAGGCACGTTTTATAACATCGAGTTACCAAATGCGTTTTTGTGCAATCAATGTATAACCAACTCATAGTAACAACTCATATCTCTAGGTTTGAAGAATATAAGATATTATCGTCTCATGATTCACTCGTGATAAAATCCATGAAGTGATTCAAATGAGCGTGAGTTTAATCCAATACTCGAATCTTATTCCAGGAGCACTCATGAACGTTGCAGCAACCATGGCAATGTCTAATGCACCTTAGACAAATCGTACAAGCCAAATTCATGACAGTCTTGATTCATACCTACTTCCAATATATGACTGACTGTGGATGGTTTGAATAACTCAGTCATTCGGGAAGAATGACCCAATTATTCTGGAAGTCAAAACATGCAAAGCGAAACACAAGAATAATACTAATCTTATATGGCCCCAACACTTTGAGTGTAAATAAAAACACCTTTTATCTAAGCACCATATGGATTACTCATTATTTATGTTTCGATTTATCAACTTTATACTTGAATTGAAAGCAATAGTCATGTCATGCTCCAAGCATGCCCACTATGTTTGTCCAAACAATAGTCATGCCATACACCAAGTATGCATACTATGTTTGTCTATGATCTTTACTTTGTGAAATAGATCAATTGAACATAATTCCAATGATTCTATTTCACAACCCCAAATCCTTATTGTAAATGTAAGAATGCCAAACTCTTGTCATTTAAAGTAATCTGTTAGATTCTAAACTTATATGCAATGATCCTCTTGTAATGACTATGCCCAAATCACAAAGACTTGGCAACAAACGTTACAAACTATTCCAATGGAGATCAATTCCATGGAAACGAAGTCTCAAATTCTTGCATTAAGTTATCTAATCTTACACAGATTCAAAGAATAACTTCCACCTATGGAAACAATTCCATATTCCTATTTTGACCATCACTTCTGTACAAGAGTTGCCTATTTTCAAAATGTGTCAATATGGTCCTATCTCTATACTTCCAATTGTCCATGAGCAACCAATCTTTGGTAAACCTCAGATTGTCCTCGACAATTGCTTAATCATTTTAGTCATATCCAGTTCTATTACTTTTTCCCTCTTAATGCCCTAAGCATTTGGAAAATTTAGAATGGACGAATATCATAGCATATGTAATCGATCCTATACCCGAAGCATATGGGACACGATTCATGCTATAAAATTTTTATTTGCCATGTTCTCAAAATTTGAACTATGAAGAGGGATGCCGTAGTCATAAACGAATTTTGAGAATGCAACATATATAGAACTTCCTTATGTCGAACCATTCCAACATAACATTCATATATATCCTTGACTGAAGTTGATTAAAATCTCAATCTAAACTTGTAGAATTGGAATGAAGTATAAAATCCTCTCCCTTAATTATAGTAAAACAACTTTTCAAAGCGAATTGAACCTTTTGTTTTCTATAATTAACATTGCTAACTTGCAATTCTTAACATAATAATCATGCTCCCACTAGCATAATGATTATTATCTTACTAGCATAACACTTATGCTCCCACTAGCTTTGACATGTACCCAGAAATCAACTGGACTTCTAGAAATCAATACTTTAATGACTTTCTTACCAAAGTTCAGATTTCTGATACGAGATGCTTTGATAAGACTTTATCAAAATCATACACCTTTCCTTAGATAGCTCACATGTGTGTCTAAACAATTATGAAGAGGGATGCCGTAATCATAATGTTTAGACCTTTTGTCATTCTCACAATTGCTATCTACTCAAAATCTACTTAGTGAAAGAGTTTCCTTACCATCATTTTCATGAATCGAAGAGAAACCTTATGACACTTAGATTTTATGGTGTAAGTGTTCCTATCCATGTGAATTTGTCATAACCTTAATCACAAGACAAGATTAGTGACAAATCCAAACTCATATGGACCGAACTTGTTCAATCTTAATTTCTTGCCATCTGGCAGCACAAGGGCCTACCATTGCTTCCAGGTTGTTATGCAAACAACTGAGAACTCTTAGAACTCACATGCATGGACAACTTTAACTGGAATGGTCACAGAAATAAGAATGTGTCAACACGATAGGTTACAAACCCCAAGTCGTGGGCTAGTGATTAACAATACTCTTGATTAGTTCTTGAAACTATCTCAAGTTCTTTTAAGACTCCCACTGTCCTCTTGACATATAAGATTCTCTTTGTCAAGAACCATTCCTTGACAGACAAATATCCAAGAGTTGGTGAGAATTCTTATCAAGATTAACACTTCACACAATTGATCTTAGTTGGTCTTTGTCTTATCCAAAACATCACAACCTACCAATCCCAAATGTACAAGAGAAAGAAACATGTTACTCTACATTTTATAAGTGTTAGAAACCTTTCTTAAAATTATATCACTCAAGTTACAATCTTAGATTATGACTCTAAGACTTGATTTTGGAACGAAGTATAGTTTATCTTTTGATTTAACCATTTCAACAATTCACGATTCCTCTCCTTAGCCAAACAAATGCACTAAGGTGTCCTTAGAGGATCAATTGTGATATGGTTTTTCTAATCAGTAAGATAATCATAAAACATGATACTAAAGTACTCTCCCATCTTCTCAGATGTGAGAAAACTTTTATCCTTCTGCCAAATTTGATTCTTCTCATTCGTTCTGCCTATCATTGTAACTCTTCCAATGATCCAGAATTATACTTAAACTTGTAAGCATAACCATATTTACTAAACTTTAGTAAATCATGACGAATAGTATTATCATTCTTTGTGGTGGACTTGACCAACACACAACTAAGTGTACCCAATCCTTCACTTGACTCACACATACATGTGAATAAAGACTTAGTCTTAATTTCCCAAAAATGAAAATTCTCATTCATCCTACAATACAACTTGCACGATTCCAAGTTTCTATCCAACTGAAACTTGGGTGATGAGATTTTTTTCCTTATTTGGTAAATTATGACACTACCACAAATGAAAGAATCAAATCCATATTCCAATATTGCTTATCAATGGAAACATATAAATAACATTTTTTCACAAATGCCATTGTAAGGATATTTAAAATAAATAAAATCAAAACTTTTTCTTTTATTTCAAAACACTTGCGGAAAAAATCTTATCCTTACAATGCAAATACATATGAAAACTATGTTGTTATCTATTTTTAAGCAATATATCATAACTCTTAAGCAGCAGTTCAAAATTCTGATCACCGAACCATGCGATCGAAATCCATCTATTCGCGATCAGAATCAGCTTATTCTTTCTTTAAGCTTCCTTACTTTTTCTTTGATTCTATAAAACATCAAAATGTAATTACATTAAATCATGTATTAAGAATCTCCAAATAAGAACTTAATAGAGTTAGATAGTGGACTTTACCTGAAGTAAAGTCACACCCTTTTTGACTTTACCATCCTTACGATCTTTCAGGTAAAATTGGCAGCTTCGCAACCAATGTCCCTTATCTTGGCAATAGAAACATATGGACTCTTTGGAAATGGTACACTTGATTGTCCAGACTTAGCCATTCTCTTTACCATTAGGTCAAGTGACTTGACCATGGCCGATCCCTTTCCATTGGGAAGAGAAAGCTTTTCTGGACTTCCAATGTCACCATTGTCAATGTCCAACTGGGTTCGGGAAGTAGATCTTCCAATCTAATTTACTTTATTAATGCCCCAAATCATTGCTGATTTAGCATTATCAAGCAAATAGGTAAGATCACTAAGGGTCATGTCATGATCTGTCACCAGGGAGTGACGGAAGAACCAAGTCAACAGTCAACTGCCTCGAGACTTTGACACCCGACTCTCCCGGCTTGCCAATAGGGATTGACTGACTTAGAATTTTCAAGTATTTGAACTTGTGGGATAGGGAGAATAATAGGAGGATGTGGAGGAAGTGAAGCATGATTTTCGAGTCCCATTAATGCACAACAAAGGGATTGATCTTTCACCTTGATTGCCATTTGGGATATCATCTTCATTAGGAAAGCTTGTTTCTAAGGATTTGGGAAGACCACAGATGTCTTAACAAGACATCTATAATGGGAGAAATTCAAGTTTAGTTGATTTAAAGTCCTTAACATAACACCCAATATGAAATATTAAGGCTAGGACCCAACAAACTATTTTATAACTTGGAAGAGGGATGCCGTAATCCAAGCTATAGAATATTTAAAGGTAGGTAAATGACGATTTACCAATTTCCACCATGAAAAACAAAATATAATTAAGTTTTAATTGGATTTGAAACTCCTAGATCTGTTGAGATACATTGAACTTTCAATGGCATGTTTGAATCTCGATTGTGCCCTCTCAAGTTTGTGACTGGGATGCCGAGGATCAGAAACAAGGTGTGAATAACCATGCAAATTGACTTGGTACCTTTAATTTTATCACCTAATCGATGTGCCGGTTAACCACACACACTCCACCGATCTATGATAAAACTTAAGTCACCCTTTACCACACATTGTCAGTCCTATGTTAGTGTGCCAGTTAACCACACACGCTCCACTAACGACTTAACAAAGGTGCAAAGTGTAATTTCATGGGTTAGCACTATTTCACATTTTCCTAAGTAACTAAGATTGGGAATTTATAAGTGTTTAGTTACATAGTATTTATCATTATAATTTTAATGAAAGGAGAATTAGAGTCATTTCCTACCCGTTCGGCTAACGACCCTCCACCAGTCAAGGAAACGGTGGGTGAGAGTGGACACCCATTAAACTGCCATTTTATAGGCAGTAACTTTATACCCCCCTTATAGACCGGCTTCGTGAATGAGGCCTACTAATGGTAAAACTGACTTTATCTTATACATATCTATATAATTAAAATTATAATAATAGTATAAGGGTGTATTTTAAACATTTAAAATACTTGGTGGTTTAATCTATTAATTAAACTATACTATTAATTTAATTAAACTTAAACCATGTCTTTATGGAATTATTAACTCTTTTAATTAAACACTTTAATTAATTTAATGAAGTCCATAAAGTTTGAACTTTTAACTTTTAAAATTCTAGGGTTTGGAATTAAAGTGTACATGGGGGGTGACTTTCCAAATTCCAAAACTTGAGGGCAAGTTTTGAAACTTTTCAAAACTCTTCAATTTCATAACATATGAGTTTAATATAGGTTTTTAAAACTTTTAATGAAGAAACTCTTGAAAATCCATAACTTGAGGACAAGTTATGGAGGTCACAAAACAATTTATGGAGAAAAGACTTTTCAAGTTCATAACCTATGTTTTTAATAAAATTCATTAATGAGACTTTTCATGTAACTTGAGGACAAGTTACAAAAACACATTTTATGAATAAATTGTAGATTAATTTGGATTGAAAACAACTATCACAATCATATCTAGCAATATTCATAATCTTGATTAAACTCATATGAACATTGACAATTCAAATCAAACAATTTTCATGTAATTAGCCTAAACATTAAACTAATACAAAACATGAAACTTTTGATAATTATCTTTTGAATTGGATTAGAATGATCATTACCACATCAAAAACAAGTTTATAGGTTCAAAAACAGCTTATGGTAATGTTCCTAGTCCAATTCCAGCCAAAAAAACTCGAATATATGCATTCTGGAAGACAAACTCGTCGAGTTCTTCATGGAACTCGTCGAGTTCATGCTCTGATACATGAACTCGTTGAGTTTTCCTCCAGAACTTGTCGAGTTTCAGGTCCTGACAGATTCTTGGCTTCGAAAAAACAGTTTGCATCAAGTATAATTGAAAACAAGCCTAGGCTCTGATACCACTGATAGGTTTTGAGCATTCTAACACTCCTAAGGTGTTCATGCAACCCTAAATACCTTGGATCTATGTTTTCACTAATTATACATGCAATGGTGTTTCCAAGGTATTAAACCTATAACTAGCATACAATTGTCATAGAATCTAGTTAGGATAACATACCTTATGGGCGAGCTTGAAGTCTTAAGAGCTTAGCCCCAATAGTGTGGAAGCCTCAAGTGGAATCACAACACACCATGGACAAAAGATGAACTTGAGAGAGAATCTCCATGCATCCAAAACCACCATGAACTCCAAGAACACACTGGTCGTTATTTTGGGCAATGAAGTATGTATTTATATGTGGGATTTCTAGGGTCATGGATATAACCCAAATCCATACCCATGGATCTTATGATCCATGGTTCATGTGGCCCAACTCTTTATGTATCCATACATAAAGTTAGCCCAACATGGATCATAAGCCCAACACATATAAATATAACTAATTAACATAATTAGTCCCCATAGATTTAATTAGTCTCTTTTGATCACTAAATTCATTCCAAATTAATTCTTGATCAATACTAATTAAAACATATGATTTCATATTAATATATTATAACTTATAATATATTAATAAACCATAAATAACCTTCTCTCAAAAGTCCATCCTAACAAATTGTCCTGATGATATGCAACCGAAATGGACCATGCTACTCTCGGGTCAAGTACATACCAATAATAGTTATGGGCTTAGACATCTAATCCAACACTAAAATGTATAGGGACCTAAAACCCTATTACTGGTGGCCGACGATGAAGCTTGATATTGCGAAGTATGTGGCCGAGTGTGTGACCTGTGCAAGAGTTAAGGCACAACATCAGAAACCATACGGGAGTTTAGAACCTTTACCTGTGCCTACGGGTAAATGGGAAGACATTGCAATGGATTTTGTCACTAAACTGCCCAGAACAAAGAACGGTCACGACATGATTTGGGTGGTCGTTGATCGCTTCACTAAGAGTGTGCATTTCATAGCAGCCAATGAGAAATGGTCTATGGATAAGCTTGCGAATTCTTACGTGAAGGAAATTATGAGGCTTCACGGCGTTCCGTTAACGATTGTGTCAGATCGTGACAGCCGTTTCACCTTGCGATTTTGGAAAAGTCTACAAGATGAAATGGGTACCAAGTTGTGTTTGAGTACAGTTTACCATCCACAGACTGATGGTCAGAGCGAAAGAACAATACAAACACTTGAAGATATGCTGAGAGCATGTACCCTGGAATTCCTAGGTAATTGGGATGAACATTTACCTTTGGTAGAATTTTCCTACAATAATAGTTTCCACTCGAGCATAAAGATGGCACCTTATCAAGCTTTGTACGGAAAGAAATGTCGTGCGCCGTCTTGTTGGCTTGAGGCTGGGGAAAAGCAGTTTATGGGACCGGAGATAGTCCATCAGACTGCTGAAAAGTTGAAAATAATTAGGGAGAGAATGTTAGCAGCTCAGGATCGTCAAAAGAGCTATGCTGACAAGAAAAGAAGGCCGATGACTTTTGAAGTTGGAGATTCGGTTTTATTTAAAGTCTCGCTGTGGAAGGGACTTATAAGGTTTGGTAAAAGGGGAAAACCGAGTCCAATGTTTATTGGACCGTTTAAAGTTCTTCTTTGGATTGGGAACCAAGCTTACAAGCTGGAATTACCCGAAGAACTGAATGGAATTCATAACACTTTCCATGTGTGTTATTTGAGGAAGTTCACGGGAGAAGTTCCTGATATAATTCCAATTTCTGAGTTAAGAATTGATGAGAACGAGAGGTTAATTGAAGAACCAGAGGCAATCGTTGACCGAAAGACTAAGAAGTTGCGACACAAGATGGTCAAGTTACTGCTTGTCCGATGGAAACATGCGAATGGGCCAAATCTCACCTGGGAGATGGAGAATGACATGATGAGTCGCTATCCGCATTTGTTTGTTGATATGTGATTCCGGGGACGGAATCATCCTAAGGTGGAGAGAATTGTAACGCCCGCGTTTCTGGGCTAGGCATTAATATTGAAACCCATTTTGAAATAATAGAAGTGTATTATTTGAGTATTGTGTGTTTTGTGCTTAATTGTGTGTCTTAATTTAATTAAGAATAAAAATAAGCGTCAAAATGAAATGTTAGATAAACCCAATATCTATGAAGGATGTGGTAGTGGTCGTGACGAGGTTTCCGAATATATAAAGAATGCCGAAATCCGAGTTATAACGAAGAAGTTATGATATGTCGAAGTTTCGCGACAGAACCGACACGACGCTGAATGACGTAAAATACGAATTTAAGATAGAGCGATATCTAGCCTTAGTAATCTAAAAGAAAGTCGTAGAATACGTTAAACTGTGAGCGTGCATAAAAAAAACGTCTAAATCTGACTTCGTATGAGGAAGTTATGATTTTTCGTAGTTTCGACTTAGCGGTATGCAGCCCGAATACTCGAAATAGAGATCGAGTGATATTTAGCCAAAACTTTCTAAATGAGAATTGAAGATCTCATCGATAGTAGTCCAACGGTAAAAAGACAGACGAAAACGGACTTCAGATGAAGGAGTTATGAATTTATAACGGAGTTTTCCTGTCCCGGCCTACTAAAAATAATATAATAATAATATAATAAACATAACGTCAAAATTAGCCGAGGGAGTCTAAACGAGAGTTGTAGATCATAGTCTCACCTACGCGTCGATATAAAAAACCTTGAAAACGGAGTGCGTATGCGAAAGTTATGAATTTCTGAAGTTCGGGGTGCGAACCCCGATACTGTGTCAGAGTTCACGACGTGAATACAGTGTTCACGACGTGAACTCAGTGATTTGACCTTTTAGAGCCTGTCAGACGCAACCTGTGATGATGCATGTAGTGACGACTAAGTTCACGACGTGAGAACTTAAAATTCACGATGTGAGAGCTGAAAAATGGCCCTATAAATAGAATTCAAGGGGCAGCCGAGTTTGGTTGCTCTATCCCTTCTCTCTCACTCCCGATACGCTCTCTAAGCCCTATTTTAACCCCCCGAAGCCCCGGTATCATCCAGAGACCCAAAGCGAGTCCCGCAGCCCGAAGATCCCGAGAAGAAAAGAGTTTCCGAGCCGAAGCTCTGCCCGCGAGAAGCCCGGTGTGTGAAGATCTTCTGGTTTCACCGAAGAATACTACTTTTAGAGCTGTAGTGCTGTCCGATCATCTTCTGATCAAGTGAGTACATAGTCTCTTTCATAAACACGATTTAATACAAGTATTGTTTGAATGTATTAAGTATACATTTTATGTGAGTGTATATTCCATTTCTTCTAACATATAGATATGAAGTATCTACTTTAGAATACGTGTTACGTGTGTATAAATATACGTGTATATATATGTTATCTGTTTATTTGGGATGAGTATTGAATGAGTATCTTATCAGTTTTTAAGTTGCATATGAATGCATATGTATGTTGTTATCTACAAAAATGTTGGGTAGAACTTGGGTAGATAGTTGATGTGTGATAAACTGATAAGAGGCCTCGATGTGATTGTGATCTAGTCATTCAGCAGAATATGGATGACGACCACAGACTCTTTCTAGACTGTCCTGTGGAATGCTGGCACGCTCATAACCTGTAGGTGTTGGTGAACTTGGGTGTTCATTTGCTGTATTCTATCCCCCTCTTGGTTGCCTTAGGACATTCATTGCTGAGGAAACCCCTTTGCAGTATTGTCCATCCCGATGAAAATCCTAGATTAGGTCCCTTGTGATAGTTGTTGTTTTAGGGACGTAAAGTGAGGATAACGGGAATGGGTAATCAGGTTATTGTTGATTGGTGAATTGAATATAATTATTTATTGTGGGTTGAAAACCCTATATGCTCACCAAGATCCCAAGCCTGACCCACTCAGTTTCTTTGTATTACAGGTAGTGGCGCAAGAGCATAAGTTGGAGAACTTGTGAAGATGTTTTTGTTTATAGACCAGTAGTTATATATAACTGTGTAAGGTCTATGTTTTATTGTTTATGCTTTTGTGTCTGTATCGGAACATGACATCCCGAGTTTTGATATATAATGAAAATACATTTCTTTAAGAAATGCTTTGATAAACCTTATTTTATCATATAATGTTTTTGGGGACAAATTCCGCAACTCTTTTAAATCAATGGATTTACTCTGAAAATATTTTAAAAGCATAAATGAAACCGGTCTTTTCTGGGCGTGATTTTGGGGATGTCACAAAGCCTCCAGGTGGCGAAGATCCGAGGCTCGCAGGGGAGGGCTCGCACATGGGCTGCGCGTGCGAAGGGGCTGCTGGCAGCTCCTGATTGGACCGAGGCTTAGGTCCGAAGTAGAGGGTTCCGTGGCGGCCTGTGAGGGTTTGGACACGAGGGAAGAGCGTACGTGTCGCCTTCTCAGTGGACCACTTCGGATCAGCTCAGGAGCTCGGATGACTCAGCACTTTTTTGGACACGTGGCACATTCTAAGCGAGGATGAGGTGGCCGAAGTCCACCTTGCGAAATTTCTCGGTTTTAGCAATTTTTCTCGTTTTTCGCGCCAAAACTTCTAAAATCCATAACTTTCGCATACGAGCTTTGTTTTTGACGTTCTTTATATGCACGCGTAGGTAAATTACGCTCTACAACTTCCGTTTAGACTTCGTCGGCTAATTTTGACTTTAATTTTTATATTATTATTTTTAACAGACCGGGACAAGAAATCCGTTAAAAAATTCATAACTTCTTCATCCGACGTCCGTTTTCGTCAGACTTTTTACCGTTGTGCTACTATTTACGACACCTTCGATTCTCGTTTAGGTCGTGTCGGCTAAAAATCACTCGATCTAAAATTCGAGTTTTTTAGCTGTCTACTGCTAAGCTGAAACTTCGAAAAATCATAACTTCCTCATACGAAGTCAGATTTGGGTGTTCTTTTTATACTTACTCTCGGTTTAACGAACACTACAAGTTTCGTTTAGATCACTAAGGCTAAAAAGTAGTTTATCGAAAACTCACTTTTTACGACATTCAGCACCGAGCCGGTTTTGTCGTGAAACTTCGACAGGTCATAACTTCTTCTTTATAACTCGGATTTTGGCATTCTTTATATATCCGTAATCCTTGTCACGACCACTACAAATTTCTTAATAGATATCGGTTTTATCTAAAATTTATTTTCGACGCTCATTTTTATTCTTAATTAATTAAATCCTAATAATTAAGCATAAAACACATAAAACACATAATTTTCACATAATTCCTTTTCATTTCTCCAAAATGAGTCACAAAGGTTAACCTAGACTATCATGTCAATATTAATGCCTAGCCTAGAAACACGGGCATTACAATTCTCTCCCCCTTAGAATGATTCCGTCCCCGGAATCACACATCAGCAAACAAATACGGGTAGCGACTCATCATGTCACTCTCCGTTTTTCCCCAGGTGAGATTTGGCCCATTCGTATGTTTCCAACGCACAAGCACTAAATCGACCATCTGGCGTCACAACTTCTTAGTCTTACGGTCAACGATTGCCTCAGGTTCTTCAATTAACCTCTTGTTTTCATCCAACCTTAATTCAGAAATGGGAATTATGTCGGGCACATCTCCCGCGAACTTCCTCAAATAACACACATAAAAGGTGTTATGAATACCCTCCAGTTCTTTCGGTAATTCTAGCTTGTAAGCTTGATTCCCGATCCTCTGAAGAACTTTAAATGGTCCAATAAATCATGGACTCAACTTTCCCCTTCTACCAAATCTTATAAGTCCCTTCCATGGCGAGACTTTAAGTAAAACCGAATCTCCAACTTCGAATGATATCGGTTGTCTTTTCTTGTCAGCATAGCTCTTTTGACGATCTTGAGCTGCTAACATCCTTTACTTCAATTCGGCTTAAGTCAACTATTACATCGAACTTGGTTCTCTGAACCACGTAACAAACTCATCGTAGTCGGACTCAAGTTGATATGACCTCTAGGGTCGGAATAACAATCATCTTCTTAGTCATTACCGAAACGAATGTAATGAAGTACTCGAACAATAACGGAAGTAATTTCTAGCTTCTTGGTAACCTTGTGACTTTCCTTGATCCAAGTACGAGTCTTGTGCTTCCGGTAGTATAGGCCTCTACTACCATTCACACCTACTCCTACTCGTCCCAACTATTGTCTTGCAATTCTCCAAGTCACCATACAAGAATTTCACATAGTCATTTAATTCATTAGATGACAAAACCAGGGTTTATATTATTTCTTGAAATTATTACACAGAGGTTCAAGTTTACCCTATACTACGCCTCTAATAGGCTACACCACGAGTTATTAACTGCATTACTACTTTATGTCTAAGTTTTGGGAATATAAGGTCCTTACTCCTGATCCCTTATATTTCAATCTGCTTCATTAAGGATCATTTGGAATGCCTTTGGTTTTGGCTGTTGGGTCATTTAAGAATAGAAAAGAAAGCTATAAATCAAGGGGGAGATTGGTGGGTCAAAATATGGTTTATACTTTGCTTTTCTAGGAAAATGTATTTTTATGTAATATTTTATGAGTTTACGGCCAGGGGGTGTTTACGGCCGTAAACAGTTTTACGACCGTAAACCCTGTTTACGGCCCAATGGGTGTTTACGGCCGTAAACCCATTTACGGCCCATGTTTCTCATGTGTATATATATAGGGGTGAGGGGTGTGAGGAATAGATTGATGAACGTGAGAAGAGAGAAACTAGAGAGAATAAGAGAGCATTTTGTGTGAATCTATTGTAAAGAACTTAATTCTAATCATATCATTCAAGATTCATATTATTCTTCTTCTCCTTCTCTTCTATTTGATCTGACATCATCCAATTGATTGGGGTTCCGCACCATCAATTGGATCTGATTGATACACAAGCATATTTGGGGACTTACAATTGGTATCAGAGCAAGGATTGTATCAGTCAATTTTGTGAGATCTGAAGCTTATTTTATCTTATTTTCGAAATATTTTTGCGTTTTTGGATAGATCTCTGAAAATTAGGGGGGGTTTCTTCTTTGCATTTTTCATAAAAACGAGTTTTTGATTGAGTTTTGGAGCAAAAAGGGGTGAAAAACGTCGTTTTTTCGCGAATCTGTTGAAGGTTTACGGCCTTTGAAGGGTTTACGGCCAGAGTTTACGGCCGGAAACAGTTTACGGTCGGCGGCGGCGGCGTTTACGGTTAGGGTTCGCCGGAGTTTACGGTCGACTCGGCTCGGCTCGGATCGCGGCTAGGGAAGCCGGCTCAGCAGCAGCAAGCCTCACAGCGCCTTAATTAAAAAAAAGGGGGGGGGGGGGGACGTGAAAGTGACGGTGCCGGGGATCGAACCCGGAAGTTCATAAAGTCTGCGCCTTTCCAACTCGGCTAGCAGTCTCTTTGTGTCTTTCCTTCGAAATTTAATTCATAACACGTCCTTCTCGGTTTCAACTTTCAAAAATTGGCACTTTTAACCCAAAATTCAATTTCTTTTAGTTTTAAATTCCTTTTTCATCCAAATATATATATATATATATATATATATATATATATATATATATATATATATATATATATATATATATATATTTGGATGAAAAAGGAATTTAAAACTAAAAGAAATTGAATTTTGGGTTAAAAGTGCCAATTTTTGAAAGTTGAAACCGAGAAGGACGTGTTATGAATTAAATTTATATATATAAAATAATAATAATTATAATAAAAAAAATTATTAATAAATAAAATTATATTTTGATTTTTGACTTTTATTTTTTTTAACTTTTGACCTTAAATTTTGACTTTAACTTTAAAGTTTGTCCTTTGACTTTAAACTTTGACTTTCTCGTTTGACTTTTAAATTCTCAAATTTAGCTTTTCGGTTTGACTTTTCAAGTTTGACTTTTCAGTTTGACTTTTTAAATTTGGCTTTTGAGGTTGACTTTTGTGTTTTTAGTCAAAGGACATTTTAAAAAAAATGAGTTCTTCAAACGTTCCAGTCAATGAAGTTTCATGTAATCCATCTTGTAAAACTACGATTAAGTTTCTTCGGGAAAAAATTGATTTATTAAAAAGAGAAGTTGAGGACCTGAGATATGAAGGATATCAACTCAGGAAAGGACAGAAACCCCTGAAGGCCCAGTTAGAGACAAAAATAAAGGACTTTAGCAGAATTCAGACAGAATATAGTGAAAAATGTGAACTTTATGATTATATTAAGAGACAAAATGATGAGTTAATTACTGAGCTTTATACATTAAAGAGACAATTTGAAACTGCAAATTTTGATTTTAGAAAATTTGATGGATCAAGCGAGGTTGTTGCCAACATGATTGATCATTACATGCAGTTCAAACGAAACCAGCAGAAGGGTTTAGGATACGATAGTGTACCTCCTCCTTATAATCACACATATCAGTATCAACCCTTGTCTAAAGATGAGATTGCCAACGAACCATTCATGGTTTATGGCAAGCCATCTGGTTTTGTTTCAGGAGGATTTATTAATGTTGAAAGTACTAACGTTTCTACTTCCCCTGCAGATCAATCCTTAGATCAGTCAAAGCATAAAGTTGAAAGATCTGTTTCTGATAACAAAACTGAGCCTGAACCTGATGTTTCTGTTTCCAATTAACAACCTTCTGTTTCTGATATTAAAGTTGATGATACATCTTGTGATGCCTTTGATGCTTTTGCATCGGATCATGTTGAGTTAAATTTTTTTGACATATTTGATTATTTGTTTGAAAATACTGATGTTCATGTTTCTAGCTCATCTACTTCATATGCAGGTAAAGTAGCAGAGGATGAGAACAAGGAGAACACCACTGAACAAACCAACATCTCCTTGAGCTCTGAATCTGTTGCTTCGAACTCAACTGCTTCTGATCAACCTGCTGTTGAGAAATACAGACCACCAATTCCAGTGAAACAGAGTGCCTCCTGCAATTGTGCTTGTGGGAGCAATAAGAAACAAGGCAAAGACACGCCACCAGGGGCAGGAAGAAACAATTTCCCAGTGAAGAAAAAGACTTGTTTTCACTGTGGAACACCTGGACACATTGCCAGAAACTGTCCAAATCGCGCATACGTTCCTTACTATGCACAAGACTGGCAGAACGCGCCAAGAGGGAGATACTCCAAAAGAAACCCCTCAAGGTCACGTTCAGACCATGGTGACTGGAACGCGTAAAAGGCCAAGAATCAAACCCACAAGGCCAAGAATCCGCATCCCAAGGGCAAGAAGGGAATGTCGGCCATGAAGCCCAATCCAAGAGATGATCCCGTGAAGCCAAAATCAAAGTCATCTCAACGGCCGACATCAAGATCAAAAGCAAGTACTGAGCCACCCATCAGATCGAAAAAGAAATGGGTTAAACCCAACTACAAATGGGTTCCAAAGGCTCACTCTCCCAAATCAACTAATGACTCTAATATTTCTTCATCTTCTGTTTGTGATAAACAAGATATGTCATGGGAGAGAGTACCGTGCAAGGATGACAAAGGTCAACCTAGTTTCAAAATGGACTGGGTTCCAAAGACCAACTGATCCCGCTCTGTGTCGGAGCAGCTATGGAGGCATATCATCAGACTACAGTTTGTTGGTAGTGACTGTTCCTGGCACATGATAGGAGACATCTCTCAACTGTACAACACTCAGAACATTGTTTGGGAGTATGTGTCCTTTGCGGGAAAGGAAGAAAGGAAGAGATCACAAACGGGGTTAGTGCTTAATGACATGAAGAATTTTCGGATCTGTTCTGAGATTATGCGTGCTGTTCTCAGACCTTCTGGATGCAAATTCAATCGGTGAATTACGGTTTGAATTTTCTTCTCTATACTCCTGAGTTTTTCTTAAGCTGATTCGCTTTAAAGACTAATTTTTGTTTTAGGATAGTTTAAATTTGCGTATTTTCTTTCGTTTCTCTCCTATGCACAAATTTAGGGGGAGAAATAAAAACAAAAGAAAAATTAGAAAATTTAAGAAAATCCAAAAACGTTAGAAAATCAGAAAATAAAAAATATGGTGTTAATGAATGTGCTTGCAGGAGATGTTTTGGGAAGTGATATAATCTTGTGATAACAGGCAATCTGAATCTGTGTAAGGGACTGAATCTGAATTGTCTAGGCTCTGTGTTCGATGCGCTGGTAGGCACGAAAGATTTAAAATGGACTTGACTAGGCATAGATGAACTTAAGGAATCTAGAGACTTGAAAAATCTTGACCTAGTTAGATCCGTTTAGCCTGACAATACGACGCTTGGATAGGTTGAGCAGGGAGATATATATGGGAATCTACTAGTCACATTAAAGAACCTGTACTTGGAACCGTGGATTAACTTTTCCTCGATGTGCGGATTTTGTCCTTAATTCCGGTATTGATGGGGCGACTGGTGAATTCCGATAAATTAGGTCTGTAGAAGGTTATATTCTTTCTTTCTATCTGTTAGTCATATGTTGCCTCCTCTGCGTGATCGAAAGATCCGACCTGGAATGTAGCATATGCAACTCTATTTCTCTGCATCCTCTATCTATGCAATTCTTTCTATATGTTAGCCATATACTGTCTCCTTTGCGTGACTCACAATCCGACCTGGTACACAGTATATGCACCATTCTACTTCTCAATCCCTCTAAAACTTCAGTTAGTAATATGTTTCACCCTCTGCGAGATTGGAAGAGATCCGACCTGGGTGTATAGCATATGCATTCTAAATCTATCTTCTATCTTAATAATTGTCTGCTCACCCGATGTAAGGAGTATTCTGTAAGTCCTTGATTACTGGAGCATATCAGGAAGCGGGAAACATGTTCTGGTACAACTAAAATTGAACACTTACAGATTGTCTGTAGATCTCGCTGCTCAATTTAGGTGGACAACAATATCTTTGGTCGTCGTCAGCTGAATGGTCCTTAAGGAATTTTATCTAGGAACTTAGGATCACATTGTCTTGTCACTTATAGTTGTTGGATTAGTGTCTAAGTCCGTAACTATATTTGGTATGTACTTGACCCGAGTGTGCATGGTCCTTTTGGGTTGCCTTCACCAAAGCAACTTGACAAGGTAATTTGATATGAGAGAGAAGATATTATGGTTTATTAATATATTATAAGAATAATATATTAAAGGAGAAATCATATTTATTTAATTAGTATTAGTCATAAATTAATTAGGAATTAATTTGGTGACTAAAAGAGATTAATTAAATAAAGGGGTATAAACTGTCAAATGTGTGATAGTTGAGTTTTGGGCTGGGAAACCTTATGGACTAAGGGGGAACGAAATTATGATGAGGGATCATCATATTTTCGTCCAAGGGCCTCATTCCAGAAGGTTCCTTGGGCTGCTTGGTGGCTAAGCTATCCATTAGGGTTTAGACTGAAACCCTAGCACCCTACAGTATAAATAGATGCCCTATGCTTCAATTTTAGGCCACTTGATTCCAAGGGAAACCCTAGGGCCGAAATTAGCATCCTTCCCCTCTCTCTCTTAATTGCCTTCTTGCTTCAAGGTGTTTGTGAGCCATTAGAGGCACTACAATTGTGGTGCTTGCTTTCAAGAGTTCAAGAGATCAAGGAAACTAGTTGTTATTGCAATATAACAACAAAGGTATGTCTTCTACACTTCTATATGATTTTCGAAAATTATAGAAGCATGCTAGGGTTTATTTTGTGTTCATATAGTTGTATGTCTTATAGTGAAAACATAGATCCAATTAGGGTTGCATGCACACATAGGATTGTTTGTATAAAACCTATCAGTGGTATCAGAGACTTTGGTTTTTGTTTTCAATTTGATTTGATACATATTATGAATTTGACAAATTAGGGTTTATGGCAAGTAAACCCTAAGGCTTGGTGGTTTTCGAAAATAGGGTTAAGAAACCCTAGTTGGCGATTTTTTGTAGGGTTCTTAAACTTTTTTGCCTAGCCTCCAAATTTCGAAATTAGGGTTATGAAACCCTAGGGATTTCGAAAATCCCTTGCCCCCCAAGACAAGATCCCAAAATTTTAGGGATTTGGATAATGCCATCTTTGTGATTATCAACTTAATTGTTTAAACTAGATAATTGAAGATATTGAATTATCCTTTCCATAAATTTCGAAATCTAGGGGATAAAAAGGATTAGGATAAATTAATTGTTTAATTTTATGATAATCCTTCATGATTTAATAATTTAAATTAATTGTTTAATTTTGATAATTATTAAATCAAAGATTTTTGGTGTTTAAAATTTTAAATTAAATTGTCTAATTTTCGAAAATTTTAAATGCAACAAAGACACTAGTATTTTAAAATGTTTTAAAATACACCCTTATACAATTATGATATTATAAGATTAATTATTATATATATGTATAAGAATAAGCTAGTCTTATCGCTAGTAGGCCTCATTCACGAAGCCAGTCTATAAGGTGGGTATAAGGTTGCTGCCTATAAAATGGCGCTTGATGGATGTACACTCACATCTACCGCTTGCTTGACTGGTGGAGGGTCGTTAGCCGAACGGATAGGATAGGGCACTTAATTCCTCATTATAAGTATAATGGAAATATTAAAGTAACTACATTGTTTTACAAATTCCCACTCTTAGTTACTTTAGGGTAAAATGTGAAAATGATGCTATTCCATGGAATTACACTTTGTACCCCTGTCAAACGTTAGTGGAGCGTGCGTGGTTAACCAGCACACTAATTTGGGATTGACATTGGTGACAAAGGGTGGCTCGATGTCTTATCATAGATCAATGGAGCGTGCGTGGCTAACCAGCACATTGATTAGGTGATGAAGACATTGAGTGCACCATGATGATTCGCATGGTTATTCACAAACTTGTTTGCGATCCTCGGCATCCCAGTCGCAAATTTGAAGTGCATATCGAGATTTAAACATGCCATTGAAATGTTCAATGAATCTCAAAAGAAATCTAGGAATTTTCAAATACATTTAAAACTTAACCTCTTTCGTTTATCATGGTGAAAATTAGTGAATCGTCATTCACTTACCTTCAAATTATTTACTTTTAGATTACGGCATCCCTTTTCTAAGTTGTAAATAATGTTGTTGGATCCTAGCCCTAATTTCTCATGTGGGTGTTTAATTAGGGATTCATTCTAATCAAACTTTGTTCCTTTCTATTTCAGATGTCAAACGCAAACGCAAATAACAACACTGGTCATTCTCGCTGATGAACCTGTGTCAAAAGGTGACATTTGATGGCTCGAACTTCAACGAGTGGATGAGATACATTCGCATGATAACTCGTTATGAGGACAAAGAATATGTCCTAGACGAGAAGCTTGAAAGGATCAACCCAGAAGAAGCTACTCCTGAAGAGATGGCCGCCTTTGAGGCCCACGAGCGTGATGCAACGAAAGTTCATTGCATCATGTTGGCCACCATGAACCTCGAACTCCAAAAGTCCTATGAGGACATGTATCCATATGAGATGCATCAAGATTTGCTGGACAGGTACCACCAGAGCGCGAGGCAAGAGCGCTATGAGATCATCACCAACATGATCACCGCTAAGATGGGGAGTGGAGAATCCCTAACTGCTCATTTGCAAAGAATGCAAAGATATGTTGATCGTCTTCTCAAACTTAATGTTAAGTTTGATGAGGATTTGGCTATCGACATCATCCTCCACTCCTTGCCTTCCTGCTACAACCAGTTCAGAATGACCTACCACATGAATAAGGAAGAGGTCACCCTAAGTAAGCTTCAAGGGCTCCTGAGGACAGCTGAGAGCAACCTCAAGGACAAATCTGTTGCATCATCCTCTACTGTAGCTGCTCCTGTGTTGGCAATTGGCCAAGGAAAGGGAAAGAAGAGGAAGGCTCCTTACAAGAGCCACCATAAGGGTAAGACCCAAGATGGTTCTTCTTCTAGTGGGACCAAAGCAGGTTCTGTTAAGCCCTCTTCTGACCCCAAGGAAGCAGAGTGCTTCTATTGCCACCAGAAGGGCCACTGGAAACGAAGCTGCCCTAAATATCTGCAAGATATTAAGGATGGGAAGATAAAACCCACCTTCGCAGGTATGTATTTAATTAAATCTAATAACTCATCATTTGCTACTTCATGGGTTCTTGATACAGGGTGTGGTTACCACATTTGTTCTGATATGCAGGGCCTAAAAAGAAGTAGGGAAGTGGAGCATGGAAGGATAAGCTTGATCATGGGAAACAAGAAGTCTTCACCAGTAACCAAGATCGGAGTTTATTCCTTAGTGTTGAGTAATGGGTTAGGGCTAGATTTAAATAATTGTTGCTATTCGCCAGATATGGCAAGAAACATCATTTCTTTTCATGGTTTGTTTAGACAAGGTTTCAGATATTCATTTGATAATAGTAATGGTTCTATTAATGCTTATTTTAATGGTGTCTTTTATTTTAATGCATTACCTTGTAATGGGATTTATGAATCTGTGTTAGTTATTGATAATTTAGGAAATGATGTTTTGAATATTGATTCGTCCACAAGTTTGGACAAAGCATGCTTGTGGCATTGTCGCCTTGGCCATGTGAACAAGAAACGCATAGCCCAACTCCAAAAGGATGGAGTCTTGGAGTCTTTCGACCTTAGGGACGATGACGTGTGTGAGTCTTGTTTACTTGGGAAGATGACCAAGTCACCCTTTACTGGCACATGTGAAAGGGGTGAGGGTGTATTGGATCTCATACACACAGATGTATGTGGACCCTTTAGATCCACCACAAGGGACGCTTGTCGCTTCTACGTGACTTTTACAGATGATTATAGCAGATATGGATATATCTACTTAATCAAGCAGAAGTCAGAAACCTTTGAAAAGTTCAAAGAGTTCAAGAATGAAGTAGAGAATCAGTTGGGCAGGAAAATCAAGATGCTTCGATCTGATCGAGGGGGAGAGTACCTAAGTCTTGAGTTTCACGACTATCTGAAAGAGTGTGGAATAGTTTCACAATTGACGCCTCCTAGAACGCCACAATTGAATGGTGTGGCTGAGAGACGTAATCGAACCTTGTTGGACATGGTTCGCTCTATGATGAGTCGTGCTTCGTTACCAATCTCATTCTGGGGGTATGCCTTGGAGACTGCCGCCCATATCCTTAACTTAGTTCCCACCAAGAAGGTTACCAAAACACCTCACGAGATGTGGACAGGGAAAGCTCCCTCGTTAGCACATATCAAGGTTTGGGGTTGTGAAGCTTTCGTAAGACGAGAGACTCACGACAAGCTAGAACCTCGTAGTGAGAAGTGTTATTTCATCGGCTATCCACAGAAGTCTTTTGGTTATCTCTTCTATAGACCAAATGACAATGTTGTCTTTGTTGCTAGGAGAGGGGTTTTCAGAGAAAGAGAACTCATAAGCCAAGAAGACAGTGGGAGTCAAATTGACCTTGAAGAGCTTCAAGAGTCAGGAGAAGAAGGAACCTCTGACACTGGCATGCAACCTGAGGAGGAAACTCCTGTTGAACCTATTGACCAGTCCTTACCTCTTAGACGTTCAAGTAGAGTTGTTGTTCCACCCCAGTTTTATGGTTTCCATATTACTACTGACGGGGATACGTTTATTAGTGATAGTACACTAGTAAATTTGGACGAACCTAACAGCTACAAGGAAGCCATGGCAGGCCCAGAGTCTGTTAAATGGAAAGAGGCAATGGATAACGAGATTCAGTCCATGTATGACAACCAAGTTTGGAATTTGGTTGACAATGTGCCAGGTCGTAAGACGGTCGGGTGCAAGTGGATCTTCAAGAAGAAGACTGGCATGGATGGGAAAGTGCACACTTATAAAGCGCGATTGGTCGCGAAGGGCTTTACTCAAACTCCTGGAGTTGACTATGATGAGACCTTCTCACCAGTTGCGAAAATAAAATCTATTAGGGTAATGCTTGCGATAGCTGCGTTTCATGATTATGAAATTTGGCAGATGGACGTAAAAACCGCTTTCCTAAATGGGAAGTTGGCTGAGGATGTTTACATGAATCAGCCAGAGTGTTTTGTCGATGCAAAGCATCCAAATAGAGTGTGCAAGCTTGAGAAATCCATTTATGGATTAAAGCAAGCGTCTCGCAGATGGAATCTTTGTTTTGACGAGAAGGTCAAAGAGTTTGGTTTTCTGCGAAATGAAGATGAGTCATGTGTATATGTCAAGGCCAGTGGGAGTATAGTGAGTTTCCTCGTATTGTATGTCGATGACATACTACTCATAGGAAACGACATCCCAACATTGCAGGAGGTCAAGTCCTGGCTTGGGAAGTGTTTCGCTATGAAGGACCTCGGAGAGGCTGCATATATTCTGGGAATAAGGATAGTGAGAGACAGAAGTAAGAGACTGATAGGACTCAGTCAGGATACATACTTGGAAAGGGTACTAAAACGTTTTAGTATGGAAAATTCCAAGAAAGGGGAGTTACCAATCCAATGCAATACCAAACTGAGTAAGACTCAGAGCCCGAGTACAGAGGCAGAAATAGCTGATATGAGCCGAGTACCTTACGCTTCCGCAGTTGGCTCAATTATGTATGCTATGACCTGTACTCGCCCTGATGTGGCTTTCGCTTTGAGCATGGTCAGCAGATATCAAGGGAATCCTGGTAGGGCACATTGGATTGCTGTCAAGAATATTCTTAAGTACCTACGAAGGACTAAGGAATGGTTTCTAGTCCTGGGTGGGAGTGATGACTTAAGGGTGCGAGGGTACAGTGACGCTAGTTTCCAGACAGATCGGGATAATTACCGATCGCAGTCGGGCTGGGTCTTTACCCTGAATGGAGGAGCAGTGACTTGGAAAAGTTCCAAGCAAGAAACCGTAGCTGATTCAACGTGCGAATCAGAGTACATTGCGGCAAGCGAGGCGTCAAAGGAGGCTATATGGTTGAAGAACTTCATTGGAGACCTTGGAGTTGTGCCATCCATAAAGGAGCCCATGGAAATTTTCTGTGATAATGAAGGAGCGGTTGCCTTAACCAAGGAACCAAGGGATCATGGCAGATCTCGACATATCGACAGGAAATACCATTTTATTAGACATCGGGTAGAAGAGGGACTCCTCGTTGTGAAGAGGGTATCGTCAGAAGATAACCCAGCAGATCCCCTCACGAAGGGACTGAGTAGGGTTAAACATTTGCAGCACGCTAGGAGCGTAGGGCTGAAGGACGATATTAGTTTAGATTAGATAGGTAGGAAACTTGTAATGGATGATCATGTATTCAACATTTGATAATTAAATAAAGGTGTGTTATTTATAAGAAAGCTTCTATCTTGTGTTGATTATTTATCTATTGTTTCAATTTTGCATGTTTTGACTTCCTGAATAATAAGATTATTCGAACAGTCCACAATCGTTCATATGTTGGAAGTAGATATGAAGGAAGATTGTCATAAATTTGTTTGAAGATTGTCTGAAAAGTTTTAGACATAGCAAAGGTTTGCTGCAAAGTTTATGAGTGCTTATGAAATTTGTATTGAGCATTGGAATAGACCCACACTTGCTGGTATCACTTCATGAATGTTATCACAAGTGATCGCAAGATGATAATATCATATAATCTTTAAACCTAGAGATATGGTTATTGGTTGCTAGTTGATTATACATTGATAATGCGAAAACGCATCAGTAACTTGATGTTATAAAACGCATTATTGTGTGTGGTTTAACTAGTAAATGATAAAGGCATATTAGTCGACGTTTTTCTGTTCCTTTTATTCTATGAGAATAAAAGCGATATCTTGGCCACTTGATGATTTGGTTTGACTTATGTGCCGGGCCCGGTCAGGATGAAGTTGATGTGTTCAACTGAGTTCTATGTCGAACAAATCAGAGATCAAGAAATAAAATGCTAAACAATAAGTATTGTTAGCATGATATCTAGAACAGAGGATTATACGATCCCTTATCTGAAGGACAGATTATTGGTCAGAGTTGACAGCGGCTATTGAAAGCTACGATTGCTAATCGGATACGGAAGTCATATGTGAGATGTGGTTACTAGACTTATCCAAGTGGGAGACTGTTGGATTAGTGTCTAAGTCCGTAACTATATTTGGTATGTACTTGACCCGAGTGTGCATGGTCCTTTTGGGTTGCCTTCACCAAAGCAACTTGACAAGGTAATTTGATATGAGAGAGAAGATATTATGGTTTATTAATATATTATAAGAATAATATATTAAAGGAGAAATCATATTTATTTAATTAGTATTAGTCATAAATTAATTAGGAATTAATTTGGTGACTAAAAGAGATTAATTAAATAAAGGGGTATAAACTGTCAAATGTGTGATAGTTGAGTTTTGGGCTGGGAAACCTTATGGACTAAGGGGGAACGAAATTATGATGAGGGATCATCATATTTTCGTCCAAGGGCCTCATTCCAGAAGGTTCCTTGGGCTGCTTGGTGGCTAAGCTATCCATTAGGGTTTAGACTGAAACCCTAGCACCCTACAGTATAAATAGATGCCCTATGCTTCAGTTTTAGGCCACTTGATTCCAAGGGAAACCCTAGGGCCGAAATTAGCATCCTTCCCCTCTCTCTCTTAATTGCCTTCTTGCTTCAAGGTGTTTGTGAGCCATTAGAGGCACTACAATTGTGGTGCTTGCTTTCAAGAGTTCAAGAGATCAAGGAAACTAGTTGTTATTGCAATATAACAACAAAGGTATGTCTTCTACACTTCTATATGATTTTCGAAAATTATAGAAGCATGCTAGGGTTTATTTTGTGTTCATATAGTTGTATGTCTTATAGTGAAAACATAGATCCAATTAGGGTTGCATGCACACATAGGATTGTTTGTATAAAACCTATCAATAGTATGTCCTAATTTTGTCACAATCTCTCGTGTTTAAGTGGACCACAATACTGGCGATTGACCAGATCTATTCATGAAGGGAGAGGTACTGATAAACGGATAAAGGATGTCTAAAAACTTTGATCCCAAATCATTCTTAAAGTTAGATATCATTTTTATTTTTGTTAAATTTGTTCATAGTTTTCTTCTAATTTAAATATTAGGGGAGAATAAAAAAAATTTGAAAACCAAAAAAAAAAAAAATTAAAAATCCAAAAATAGTGTTATTTCTGTTTTATTTCTTTTTTAGAAAATATGAAAAATCCAAAAATATTGTGTGCTAAATTTTCTTTTAGTTTTGTTTTGTCTTGAAAAGTGAATTCAGGTGAAGATGAAACTCATGGAGTTTGTGTCGAAGATTTCTGAGCCAAGGCTTCATCCGTGATCATCGAAGAATTCTCATTCGAAGGAGCAAGAAATGAAGATTATTCTTTCGACATTCAATCTTTCAACCCAGAAGCAAGGTGAAGCTGCACTTGAAGATTAGGTGACGGATTGCATTGAAGCCTCCTCAATCAGTCTGCTGCTATCTTGAACCTGCTGAAGTGATCCAGAAGATTTGTTCTCTCTGATATTCTCTCTGAAGATTCTCAAGCTGAAAGCGCTATCTTTCAAGAATCAGTACAAGAAGCCTCCTCACCCAATGTGCGTTCAATGTCAAATTCTGAAGAAAAGCTCAAGTGCTCAAGATGAAGTCATTTATTGAAGATTCATCAAGTTCATCTTGAAGCTGTGAAGTCATCAAAAATAAAAGCTGAAGCCAAGCTCTCGATGAAGATTGACAAGAAAAGCCAGCTACTTCTTAGGGGAGCTTGTTGGGTCATTTAAGAAAATAAAAGAAAGCTATAAACCAAGGGGGGATTGTTGGGTCAAAAATATGGTTTATACTTTGCTTTTCTAGGAAAATGTATTTTTATGTAATATTTTATGAGTTTACGGCCAGGGGGTGTTTACGGTCGTAAACAGGTTTACGACCGTAAACCCTGTTTACGGCCCAATGGGTGTTTACGGCCGTAAACCCATTTACGGCCCATGTTTCTCATGTGTATATATAGGGGTGAGGGGTGTGAGGAATAGATTGATGAACGTGAGAAGAGAGAAACTAGAGAGAAGAAGAGAGCATTTTTTGTGAATCTATTGTAAGGAACTTAATTCTAATCATATCATTCAAGATTCATATTATTCTTCTTCTCCTTCTCTTCTATTTGATCTGACATCATCCAATTGATTGGGGTTCTGCACCATCAATTGGATCTGATTGATACACAAGCATATTGGGGGACTTACAATTGGTATCAGAGCAAGGATTGTATCAGTCAATTTTGTGAGATCTGAAGCTTATTTTATCTTATTTTCGAAATATTTTTGCGTTTCCTAAAACCGGGCAGCAATTCACTTGATTTGATGAAAGTGACTATACACTCACTTGATTTGATGAAAATCGGGCAGCAATTCGTTTCCTAAAACGTTCGTTTCTAATAAAACCGCGAGTTTTATTCAGAAACCGGGCTATGCGAAAGGTCAGGCTTCAAAACCGAAAAGATAAATTTTCCGGACTTCTTGGGCACTTCGTGGCGTATTCCGGGGGTTATAATTGATACTGGGGCTTCGGGGGATGTTAAAATGAAGAAAATATGAAGAAAGTGGCTAAAAGTGGCAATTTCTTAAAAATATCCGAGAAGGCTCGCAGCCTTCTATTTATAGGGACAAGCTTCTGATCAGACGGCTGAGAAGCCTCCAGGTGGCGAAGATCCGAGGCTCGCAGGGGAGGGCTCGCACGTGGTTTGCGTGTGAGAAGGGGCTGCTGGCAACTCCTGATTGGATCGAGGCCTAGGTCCGAAGTAGAGGGTTCTGTGGCAGCCTGCGAGGGTTCGGACACGAGGGAAGAGGGTACGTGTCGCCTTCTCAGTGGACCACTTCGGATCAGCTCAGGAGCTCGGATGACTCAGCACTTTTTCGGACACGTAGCACATTCTAAGCGAGGGTGAGGTGGCCGAAGTCCACCTTGCGAAATTTCTCGGTTTTAGCAAATTTTCTCGTTTTTCGCGCCAAAACTTCTAAAATCCATAACTTTCGCATACGAGCTCCGTTTTTGACGTTCTTTATATGCACGAGTAGGTAAAATTACGCTCTACAACTTCCGTTTAGACTTCGTCGGTTAATTTTGATTTTAATTTTTATATTATTATTTTTAACAGACCGGGACAGGAAATCCGTTAAAAAATTCATAACTTCTTCATCCGACGTCCGTCTTCGTCAGACTTTTTACAGTTGTGCTACTATTTACGAGACCTTCGATCTAAAATTCGAGTTTTTTAGCTGTCTACTGCTAAGCTGAAACTTCGAAAAATCATAACTTCCTCATACGAAGTCAGATTTGGGTGTTCTTTTTACACTTACTCTCGGTTTAACGAACACTACGAGTTTTGTTTAGATCACTAAGGCTAAAAAGTAGTTTATCGAAAACTCACTTTTTACGACATTCAGCACCGAGCCGGTTTTGTCGTGAAACTTCGACAGGTCATAACTTCTTCTTTATAACTCGGATTTTGGCATTCTTTATATATCCGTAATCCTTGTCACGACCACTACAACTTTCTTAATAGATATCGGCTTTATCTCAAATTTATTTTCGACGCTCATTTTTATTCTTAATTAATTAAATCCTAATAATTAAGCATAAAACACATAAAACACATAATTTTCACATAATTCCTTTTCATTTCTCCAAAATGATTCACAAAGGTTAACCTAGACTATCATGTCAATATTAATTAATGCCTAGCCTAGAAACACGGGCATTACATACTTCGGTGTCGACATGTACGCGAGGCGTACCTCCTTTTACGCTGGGCGTACCTCGCATCCCCAGACTCTCTTCGGATAAGCTTTGGTATGCGTGCCACAATCTTCAAAAATTCATAACTTTCGCATACGAGCTCCGTTTTCGACGTTCTTTATATCCACGCATAGGTGAGACTATGCTCTACAACTTTCATTTAGACTTCGTCGGCTAATTTTGACTTTATTTTTATTATATTATTTTTAGTAGGTCGGGACAGGAAAACTCCGTTATAAAATCATAACTTCTTCATCCGATGTCCGTTTTCGTCTGTCTTTTTACCGATGGACTACTAACGACGAGATCTTCGATTCTCGTTTAGATTGTTTCGGCCAATTATCACTCGATCTCGATTTCGAGATTTCGGGCTGCATACCGCTCAGTCGAAACTTAGAAAAATCATAACTTCCTCATACGAAGTCAGATTTAGACGTTCTTTTTATGCACGCTCTCGGTTTAACGCATTCTACAACTTTCGTTTAGATAACAAATACTAGGTATCGCTCTATCTTAAATTCATATTTTACGTCCTTCACCGTCGTGCCGGTTCCGTCGCGAAACTTCGACAGGTCATAACTTCTTCGTTATAACTCGGATTTCAGCATTCTTTATATATTCGAAAACCTCGTCACGACTACTACGCCTTCATGTATCAATATCGGGTTTATCTAACATTTCATTTTTACGCTTATTTTTATTCTTAATTCAATTAAGCCACACAATTAAGCATAAAACACATAATACTCAAATAATACATCTTTTTTATTTCAAGACGGGTTACAAAGGTTAACCTAGACTATTACATCATCATTAATGTCTAGCCTAGAAACACGGGCGTTACAACCCTATAGGCCACTTTGTTTGTTGAGTAGCCAAGAAAAATGTCTTCGTCTGACTTTGGTGCAAACTTGTTAAGATGATCCTTGTTGTTGATCACAAAACATCTACACCCAAAGATGTGAAAGAATCTGACATTTGGTTTGTGGTTGTTAAGGACCTCATAAGGTGTCTTGTTGAGACGCTTGCAAATGATGCTTCGGTTTCGGACAAATCATGCAGTTGCCACTGCTTCAGCCCAGAAGTAGAGAGGAAGGTTTGCAAAGTTGAGCATAGATCTGGCTGCTTCCACCAGTGCACGGTTTCTTCGCTCTACTACTCCATTCTGCTACGGTGTGTAGGGAGTTGAGAAGTTGTGACTGATACCTTTTGACACCAAGAAACTGTTTAAGATATGATTCGTGAACTCAGTTCCATTATCACTTCGGATTCGGCGTACTGGTAATTTGATTTGAAGTTCAATCTCTTTGATGAAGTTGATCAGAACCTGCGGTGTTTCTGATTTGAGTCTCAGGAAGAAGACCCAAGTGAAACGAGTGAAGTCATCAACTATAACCAGTATGTATTTCATGTGATGGAGACTGGCTACGGTATATGGACCGCAAATATCAATATGTAAGAGTTCTAAGGGTTCAGAGATTGATGAATCAATCACTATCGGATGGCTTCCTTTAGACTGTTTTCCACACGCACAGGCTGGGCAGAGATTATCGTTGTTGTACTTTAGAATGGGGAGACCTCGGACAAGTTCTCCGGTGACAAGGTTGTTGATATATCTGAAGTTCAGATGAGCTAGCTTGCGGTGCCATAGCCAGCTGACTTCGGATACTGCTTTGGATAGAAAACACAGCTGCGGTTTCCCAATAAACAGAGAGACGTCCAAAGGATACATGGTCCCTTCGGACTTAGATTTGATCAAACAGGTGCTTCTATCACTTGTCATTATGTAGCAGTATTCATTATGAAATTCAACCCGATGGCATGCTTTGTATAGTTGGCCAACACTGATGAGATTTGTAACGACGTGAATTTTCAAACAAATTTTCATTTCTCAAACATAACATTTCTCATTTAAATCATCTCAAACCACAAGTGTATCAAATGTTATCACGGTAAAACACATCCCAGAATCTCAAATACATAATCCTCTATCAATGTGTACAGATCATGTCGGCGCCTTCCCGCGATCCTCGCTAGTACCTGAAACACATATCACATAACACGGTAAGCATAAATGCTTAGTGAGTTCCCCAAAATACTACATACAGCACATAAGCCACTATAGGCTGTAGCTCTATGAGACCTTCCGGTCAATGTGTCTTAGGGGCCTTCCGGTCCCACAATCTGAGTAGACCTTCCGTTCCTACTCTGTCGACCTTCCGGTTCTATACCATATTGACCTTCCAGTCTATCCACTGCTGACCTTCCGGTCCATACCATACTACTCATAACATACATAACACATACATATCACATAGAAACATATATCGCATACTCGTCATAGCACATAAGACCTTCCGGTCACACATAATTACCACTCTAGGTAAGGTATAGTGAGAAGACTCAGCTATACATAATCTTGTGATTCACCAAATGGATGTGAAAACTGCATTCTTGAATGGTGACTTGGATGAGGAAATATATATGAAACAACCTGAAGGGTTTGTGATGCCTGGAAATGAACACAAAGTGTGCAAATTAAAGAAATCATTATATGGTTTGAAACAAGCACCAAAGTAATTGCATCAAAAGTTTGATGATGTTGTCTTGTCTGATGGTTTTGCATTAAACCAAGCTGACAAGTGTGTATATAGCAAATTTGATACTTTTGGTAAAGGAGTCATGATTTGTTTATATGTGGATGATATGTTAATTTTTGGTACTAATTTAGAAGAAGTTAATAAAACCAAGAAATTCTTATCATCCAGTTTTGAAATGAAAGACCTGGGGGAGGCTGAGGTAATTCTTGGTATAAGAATTAAACAAGGAAACAATGGGATTTCAATTTCTCAATCTCATTACATTGAGAAGAAATTGAAAAAGTTTAACTTTGAGAATTGTTCTCCTGTTAGCACTCCTATAGATCCTAGTCTCAAGCTTTTACCAAATAAAGGATCTCCAGTGTCTCAACTTGAATATTCTAGGGCTATTGGTTGTCTAATGTATGCCATGGTTAGTACTAGGCCTGATATAGCATATGTTGTGGGAAGGCTTAGTAGATATACTAGTAATCCTAGTTCACATCATTGGCAAGCTGTGAGTAGAGTATTCAAGTACTTGAAAGGGACCATGGATTATGGTTTAACTTATAGTGGATATCCTTCTGTTTTGGAAGGTTATTCAGATGCCAGCTGGATTAACAACTTAGAGGATCACTCCTCTACAAGTGGTTGGGTGTTTCTTCTTGGAGGAGGTGCCATTTCTTGGGCATCTAAGAAACAAACTTGTATTACTAACTCAACCATGGAGTCTGAGTTTGTTGCCTTGTCTGCTGCTGGTAAAGAAGCTGAGTGGTTAAGGAATTTGATTTATGAAATTCCATTATGGCCCAAACCGATATCTACCATTTCTATCAGATGTGATAGTGTCGCAACCTTGGCTAAGGCTTATAGTCAAGTGTACAATGGAAAGTCTAGACATTTAGGTGTTAGACATAGCATGATTCGTGAGCTCATCATGATTGGTGTGATATCTGTGGAGTTTGTAAGAACTCAGTTGAATTTAGCCGATCATCTAACCAAAGGGTTAGCAAGAGATCTTGTGCACAAGGCGGCTATAGGGATGGGTTTAAAGTCCACTTAAAATCTTTTATATTAAGATACCCTATTCCCATCTAATGCAATATTATATGTTGAATTCAATGTGGAAAGGTTGATATTTGAAGATTGGAACACATTTTTATGATCATCCCAAGGTATGTGTTCAGTACTGCAAGTTAAGGAGGTTGAAAATTTTATTTCTTAATAGTTCTTTGAAAAATTGCATTTGCAGGTGCAAGAATTAAAGAACTACCTATATAAGCATGAAGTTTAGTTGCTTCAAGAAGTTGAGACTTGACTTTGATATGCTTATTGAAGGATGGGACACAAGCTAGTAAAATATAGTGTCAAGTTAGAAATTATGAGAATGTAAACTGGTGTGTGTATTATCTTCATGTATTCACTTTGAATAGAAAGGGTTCAATCCTTAGTGACACCCTGATATTCGAATATTTGGATTGAGTAATATACTAATATGAAATTCAATCGTCACAACATTTCATTTATGCATCAGTTTGTTGTTGTTTATGTTTTGTTTTAAGTTTAATCAGGATTACACTTAAATGGGGGAGGTTTGTTGGTGATTTTATATCATCAATATTATTTAAGTGTAATAGGATTAAATTTGTTGACCAAAAGTGATCTTGTTGAATATTGAACAAGTTAGGATGGTGTAGGAGTGCACACTTGTTCAAGTTTTTCAAGATTCAAAGTACATTGTTATTTAGGGGCGAAGCCCCTAAACGACCAGGGGTCCGGGGGCAGCGCCCCTGGGAGCTGGGTCGCAGGGGCGGCAGCCCCTGGCGGGGTCCAAGGGGCAGAGCCCCTAGCTGGGATCGAGCTGCCAGGTCAGCGCGAAAATTTTTTATTTGGACTATGTTGCTATATTAAAAAAATGCATCAAAAATCCAATTTTAGAAAGTTGACCCTTTTTTCCCTGAGATCCGTTTAATGACAGGTTTGGTAGTTTTATGACAGTTTGTAACTATCTATTGACAGTTTTCAGACAGGAATGATATATCCGTTTTTGGTCATTTTTCTGGTACATCTTGAAGAACATTTTCACATACATTCTCAGATTTCATTCTCTGAATTTCATCCAATTGAGTGTTCGATCTGTACCATCGAAATACTTCAATTTGATAGTGAATCACGACTTTCAGAGAATCCAAGCAATCTATTCATCCCCTAATTTCTAACGTCTCCTCATCACTGGTACCACTGCCTCCTGGGTTGTGGCGCGTCCCCACCATGATGTCTCTGAAATACAACACAAGAAAATCAGAGACTCGCTCGAGTATACTCACACTCGATACTCAACCCTACTTGTTCTTTAGTACCCTAAGGATTCTTACTTGGACTGCTCACCGATCCAGTGTTTCCAGTAGTACGAGCCCTATACTACCTTCCACAACGCATCGGTATTCACCCCAAGTCCTCCTCCTAGGATCCCAGATCACAAGTACTCTATATCTCACTAAACTCAGGCTACCCTCCAGTAGACCACTCATAAGCTCCTCGCTGCTACCTACTCACTCTCGAAGTATCTCATAGTAGCAGTAACTCCTAGGCTAAGGCATCACAAATCAGGCCCACTCTAGTCCTAACTATGAATACCTAGCCTACTCTAGCATGCATAGCATATCACATAATATCTCATAACACATAATGTAAGGTTATTTTGGGATATCACCGTTCGGGCGCTGGCTGATCGTACACACTGCTCCGTTCTGCGTTTCTCAAAAATATTTTTTTTTCTCTTTTTTAAAAAAATTGTTTCTTTTATGAAAATTTTTCTCAAATCCTCAGTTTGAGTTCAGATATGCCCGAAGGTGCATCCGAATCCCTCAAACCAAGACTCTGATACCAACTTGTAACGACGTGAATTTTCAAACAATTTTTCATTTTTTAAACATAACATTTCTCATTTAAATCATCTCAAACCACAAATGTATCAAATGTTATCACGGTAAAACACATCCCAGAATCTCAAATACATAATCCTCTATCAGTGTGTACAGATCATGCCGGCGCCTTCCCGCGATCCTCGCTAGTACCTGAAACACATATCACATAACACGGTAAGCATAAATGCTTAGTGAGTTCCCCAAAATACTACATACAGCACATAAGCCACTATAGGCTGTAGCTCTATGAGACCTTCCGGTCAATGTGTCTCAGGGGCCTTCCGGTCCCACAATCTGAGTAGACCTTCCGGTCTTACTCTGTCGACCTTCCGGTCTATACCATATTGACCTTCCGGTCTATCCACTGCTGACCTTCCGGTCCATACCATACTACTCATAACATACATAACACATACATATCACATAGAAACATATATCGCATACTCGTCATAGCACATAAGACCTTCCGGTCACACATAATTACCACTCTAGGTAAGGTATAGTGAGAAGACTCATCTCGTATGATGTCTAGTAAACTCTCGTGCTCGATATCCCCGATCTAGCCTCCGCCTAATCACATAAAGTAATTATCTCTAATTAATACGGCTCTCAAAGGCTAGACTAGTCCCTCCCTATATTCTTTCAGAAGGGAAAAAGACCATTTTACCCCTCCAATGGTCCAATGTCCAAATGTTGACCAAACCCTAAAAGTCAACCCCAGTCAACGGTCCAACTTTGACCAGACTCGGCGAGTGCACTCAGGTGACTCGGCGAGTCCATGTGTGTCCTCTGAATCCTCCTAGGGCCTCACTCGACTCGTCGAGTTAACCTTTCTCTCGATGGGTTACCACTGATCACGAATCGTGGTACATCACAATCCGACTCGTCGAGTCCGCTCATGGACTCGGCGAGTTTCTTCCATGAGAATGCTCAAACGATCTTCTGAGGTCAGATCTGTTTCTCTAACCTATAGATATGACCTTCTAACACCCAAAAGTCACGTAAAGGTCTGAACTTTTCGTTCATGCATCGCACCTATAGCTTTATTTGAAGAAATAGCTCTAAAAAATGGAGTCCTAGGCTCAATAATCTCATGTAACATCATAAAGCTTGGTTGTTGGGACAGTCTGGACCTCTCAAGGTCCAGATCTAAAGTCTATCCCTCAATGGGACTTCACATGCTCCATAATCCAACTAAAGAAAGGGTAAAGAAACCCTAGATTCCATAAATCTACTATATACACGAAAATAGGCATGGATTCATACCTCAAACAGAAGCCCTTGATGAAATAGAAGAAGTTCTGAGCCCCCTCTAAGCAGCATAGCTTGAATCTTCCTTCCTTACTTGCAAGAATGCACTATGGTGGTGAAATTAGCCCACTCTCTCTCTCTCTAAGGTCTCTGGCTCGCTAGGGTTTCTCCAGGGTATGAGTGGCCGCAAATGAAGGCCATAAGGACCCTTAAATAAGGCACAGGCCCAAAGATTTAGGGTTTCTGTCCACAGCATGGAGTCGTCGAGTCTACTCACCGACTCGTCGAGTCCATTCATTAATCCTACTCAGCAATCGCGATCCTACTTGACGAGTCTAGGCGTCAACTCATCGAGTCCCTCTCCTTGACTCAAAAATAAATACTCAATTTATGATACCCGGAAATCCGGATGTTACAATTCTGCCCCACTAGAATCAGACTTCGCCCTCGAAGTCTCGCTCTGCAAACAACTCTGGATACTGCTCCCGCATTTCCATCTCCGGCTCCCAAGTCAGCTCGGACCCTCTCCGATGTTGCCACTGGACCTGAACCAGGGGCACCTCCTTGTTCCTCAGAACCTTGATCTTCCGATCCAAGATCGCGATCGGCCTCTCAATGTAATTCAAACTCGCGTCCACCTGAATATCCTCTAGCGGCACGACCGCCGTCTCATCGGCTATACACTTTCTCAACTGGGATACATGGAAGGTATCATGGATTTGACTCAACTCCTCGGGTAGCTCCAGACGGTATGCTACCTTACCCACCCTCGCGGTCACCCTGAACGGACCAATGTATCGGGGCCCCAGCTTGCCCCTCTTCCTGAATCGGATCACTCCTTTCCAAGGAGATACCTTTAGAAGTACGAAATCTCCAACCTGGAACTCGAGCTCGGATCGCCGCCTATCCGCATAACTCTTCTGACGGCTCTGGGCTGTCAGTAACCTCTGTCTGGCCTGCTGTATCTGCTCAGTCGTCTTAAACACTATCTCAGTGCTACCCATCACTCGCTGCCCTACCTCTCCCCAACAGATGGGAGTTCGACACCTCCTCCCATAAAGAAGCTCAAAGGGAGGCATACCAATACTCGAATGGTGGTTGTTGTTGTAGGAAAACTCAGCCAAAGGTAGGTATGTATCCCAACTTTCACCGAAGTCCATAATACATGCTCGAAGCATGTCCTCAATCGTCTGAATCGTCCGCTCACTCTGTCCATCCGTCTGGGGGTGGTAAGCAGTGCTGAAGTGCAACCTCGTACCCAACTCCTCATGGAACTTCTTCCAGAACCTGGAAGTAAAATGTACATCTCGATCTGACACAATAGAGATCGGCACTCTATGTCGCGACACCACCTCCCTCACATATATCTCTGCCAGCCTCTCTGCAGAAGAGCTCTCACTGATAGCAAGGAAGTGAGCGCTCTTCGTCAGCCGATCCACAATCACCCAAATTACATCAACACCTCTCGCGGTCCTCGGCAATTTGGTGATAAAATCCATAGAAATCTGTTCCCACTTCCAATGGGGAACCTCTAATGGCTGAAATTTGCCATGCGGACGCTGGTGCTCGGCCTTAACCAGGTGACAGGTCAAGCACCTCTCTACTACCCATGCGGCATCCCTCTTCATACAGGGCCACCAGTAATCTCTCTTCAGGACCAAATACATCTTAGTGGCCCCGGGATGGATCGAGAACCTCGATCTATGCGCCTCCTCTATCAATATGCTACGAGCTCCGCCCGTATAAGGCACCCAAACCCAACCTCGAAAGGTCATAAGCCCTCGGCTATCCGTCACAAACTCGGACACCTGTCCAATCACCCGCTCCCTTTTACGGTTCTCCGGTCTCACAGCCTCTGCATGGGCCTCTTGAATTGTATCCAACACCGGAGTCATCACCGTCATCCTCATACATATGTCTCGAATCGGGGCACTCTCAGCCCTGCGGCTCAGGGCATCGGCTACTACGTTAGCCTTGCCCGGGTGGTACAGGATCTCACAGTCATAATATTTTACCACATCCAACCATCTCCTCTGGCGCATATTCAGGTTGGGCTGATCCATCAGATACTTCAAACTCTTGTGGTCCGTGTATATGGTACACCGAACCCCATACAAATAATGGCGCCATATCTTGAGGGCGAATACCACTGCCCCCAACTCCAAATCGTGGGTGGGATACCTCGTCTCATGAGGCTTCAGTTGCCTCGATGCGTATGCTATCACGTGCCCTCTCTGCATAAGCACCGCACCCAACCCTGATATAGACGCATCACAGTAAACCACAAAATCCTCCATTCCCTCTGGAAGGGCTAACACTGGGGCTTCGCATAGTCTCTGGCGAAGGGTCTTAAACGAGGTTTGCTGCTCTGGACCCCAAGTAAAAGCAACGCCCTTCCGGGTCAATCTGGTGAGGGGAACGGCAATCTTGGAGAAATCCCTGATAAATCTCCGATAATAGCCGGCCAACCCCAGAAAACTCCTTATCTCGGTGGGGGATCTCGGCACCTCCCAACTCATGACAGCCTCAATCTTGACCGGATCGACCAATATCCCATTCTGATTAACGAGATGTCCCAAGAACTGGACCTCTCGTAACCAGAAATCACACTTGGAGAATTTGGCATAAAGCCTCTCCGATCTCAATACTCCAAGGATCTCCCTCAGGTGCTCCTCATGCTGCTCTATGGATCTCGAATACACTAAAATATCGTCGATGAATACAATCACCAATCGATCCAACATCGGCCTACATACTCGGTTCATGATGTCCATGAACGCTGCTGGTGCATTGGTGAGCCCAAAAGGCATCACCACGAACTCGTAATGCCCATAACGAGTCCTAAACGCCGTCTTCTGAATATCCTCATCACGCACCCTCATCTGGTGATATCCAGACCTCAAATCTATCTTGGAGAACCAAGAATCTCCCTGCAACTGATCAAACAAATCGTCGATCCTCGGTAGTGGATAACGGTTCTTGACCGTTAACTTGTTCAACTCCCGGTAATCAATGCAGATCCGGTGTGAACCATCCTTTTTCTTTACAAAAAGGATCGGTGCTCCCCACGGCGAGCTACTCGGTCGGATGAATCCCTTCCCCAACAGCTCCTGAAGCTGCGAGGATAACTCCTGCATCTCCGGCGGCGCAAGGCGATAGGGCGCCTTGGCAATAGGTGCTGCCCCCGGAACCAAATCGATGCGGAACTCCACCTGCCTCTCGGGAGGCACCCCCGGCAACTCCTCGGGAAAAACATCCGAAAACTCTCGCACTATCGGTACCTCACCGACAGAACTCGACCTCTCTGCGGCGACTCGTGTATCCATCACATAGGCTACAAACCCCCTACAGCCCTGCTGTAGACTCTGTCTCGCTCTGGCAGCCGAACAAAATGCTGACCCAGACCGGGTACCCTCGCCATACACCGTAAGTACTCCCACACTAGGGTCTCGTTTGGTCACCAACTGCCGCTCGCAGTCTATAACAGCTCCAAATCAGCTCAACCAGTCCATGCCCACGATGACACATACATCACCCATCGCAATCGGTACCAGATCTATCGGGAACTCAACACCGAAAATCTCGAGTACACATCCTCGAATCACATCAGTAGCATAAACTGCTCGCTCGTCAGCTATAGAAACTCGTAGAGGTCGACTCAACGCCTCTTGTCGGGTACTGATGTGCTGGCTAAACGCTAATGACACGAAAGATCGACTCGCACCCGAGTCAAATAACACCAAAGCAGGTACAGAACTCACAAGAAAAGTACCTATGCATACCACAGAATAAGCACAATATCTCAAACTCAGTATAAGTAAATAAAAGAATACATACCATCCATGACATTGGGCGCTGCGCGGACCTCCTCCGCTGTCAACTGAAATGCTCTCCCGCGAGCCTTCGGTGCCCCGACCTTCGCTGGCCGGGCCTCGGCAGCTCTGGCAGCAGGTGCAGATCCCTGTGCTGATCCCTGAAGTAGCTGTGGTCACTCGGCCTTCCGATGGCCAGTCTGGTTGCAATGAAAGCAAACCATAAATCCCTTGGGGCAATCCTTGGCTATATGCCCCTCCTTGCCACATTTATAGCAAGCACCTGCTCGACAAACTCCATCATGTCCCTTACCGTACTTCCCACAAGTGCGGCCCTTCTGGCCTCCAGATCTCGTATCGACGGGCTTTGCCCGCTTGACTGCCGGCAGAGACTGCACCGGCCGCCTGTCCCTCCTCTGAGACTCGGCCTCCTCCCTGGCCTGAGTCTCTAGCTCAATCTCCCTCTTCCGAGCATTTGCCTGGAGCTCGGCAAATGTTCGGTACGTCGAGTTCGCCATGAACTCCTGAATGTCTCTCCTCAGTATGCTCAAATATCAACTCATGCGTGCCTGCTCAGTAGACACGTGCTCAGGGCAGAACAACGCCCTCTCATGAAACATCCGCGTGATCACCGTCACAGACTCCGTCCCCTGCTTGAGGGATAAGAACTCCTGGGCCAAACGTTCCCTCTCCACCGGGGGAACATACTCGTCTCTGAACATAGTGGTGAACCTCTCCCAGGTCACCGCGGTAAGCTCTGAAGGAGTAAAATCTGTCGTCACAAACTTCCACCAGTCCTTCGCTCCCAAGCGAAGCTGGTTCAATGCGAACCATACTCTCAAATGTTCCGGATAGGAACAAGTGTAGAAACATCCCTCAATGTCAGAGATCCACCTCATCGCGGTTATCGGATCCTGATTCCCATCAACGGTTTAGGATCCGTTTTACTTTACTTTACTTCTGGAAAGTGTTTGTGTCTGAACAATGTTTTATATGTACCGAGGATTCGAAAGAATCTTGTGTCTGAAATTGTTTTAAATAATTGTGGTTACAAACAAGTATTAGAAAGTGACAAGTATATCTTGTCAAGACATGGTTCTTTTATGGGTTTCGGATATGTATGTAATGGAATGATTAGGCTTAATATTAATTATCCTAGTTATGATAATTCTGTTTGCATGGCTTCTTCTAGTACTAGTAATAACTTTAATAAATCTGATTTATGGCATGCTGGACTAGGACACATTCATTACAAGAGATTAAAAGACATGTCAAAAATGAGTTTAATTCCTGCTTTTGATATAAACAATGGAAAATGTAAAACATGCATGTTAACCAAAATCACAAGACAACCTTTCAAAGATGTTGTTAGGGAAAGCAAGGTGTTGGAACTTATACATAGTGATTTGTGTGATTTCCATGCAACACCTTCCCTTGGAACAAAAAGTATGTTGTTACTTTTATTGATGATGCATCTAGATATTGTTATGTCTATTTGCTACATTCTAAAGATGAAGCACTTGATAAATTTAAATTTTATAAACAACAAGTTGAGCTTCATAAAAATGAATTAATAAAAGTCTTGCGTACTGATAGAGGTGCTGAATATTATGATCCAGTTTATTTTGAATCAACTGGAATAATACATCAAACCACAACTCCTTATACACCACAACAAAATGGTGTAGCTGAAAGGAAGAATAGGACTTTAAAAGAAATGGTTAATTCCATGTTGTCCTATTCTGGATTAAGTGAAGGGTTTTGGGGTGAGGCAATGTTAACTGCATGTTACATTTTGAATAGAACTCCAAATAAAAGGAGTAAGAATACTCCTTATGAACTTTGGTGTAAAAAGGTACCAAATTTGAGTTATCTCAAAGTTTGGGGATGTAGAGCAGTTGTAAGGCTCACTGAACCCAAAAGGAAAACATTGGGTGAGAGAGGTGTAGATTGTATCTTTATTGGATATGCTGAGCATTCCAAAGCATATAGATTCTATGTTATAGAATCTAATGACTCTGTGTCTGTAAACACTGTGATAGAGTCAAGAGATGCTATTTTTGATGAAGAAAGATTTACTTCTATACCTAGACCAAGGGACATGATTTATCAATCTTCTAGCAAGAGTACCAATCAACCTGAAGATGTTTCTGGTGGTGCAAGTTCTGTACCTGAACCTAGAAAAAGCACAAGAGCTAGAAAAGCTAAGTCTTTTGGATCTGATTTTCAACTATATTTAGTTGAAGGAACAAGAAATGAGACTGTGTCTCAACATCAATATTGTTTTAATATTGAGGAGGATCCAAAGACTTTCAATGAAGCTATGGCTACTAGGGATGTTCATTTCTGGAAAGAGGCAATTCAGGATGAGATTGATTCTATCATGCATAACAATACTTGGGTATTGTCTGATTTACCTCCTGGTTGCAAGGCATTAGGATGTAAATGGATCCTCAAAAGAAAAATGAAGGTGGATGGCACAATTGATAAGTATAAAGCCAGATTGGTTATTCAAGGCTTTAGACAAAAAGAAGGAATTGATTTCTTTGATACTTATGCTCCTGTTGCCAGAATTTCTACTATTAGATTACTATTAGCTCTTGCAGCTATACATAATCTTATGATTCACCAAATGGATGTGAAAACTGCATTCTTGAATGGTGACTTGGATGATGAAATATATATGAAACAACCTGAAGGGTTTGTGATGCCTGGAAATGAACACAAAGTGTGCAAATTAAAGAAATCATTATATGGTTTGAAACAAGCACCAAAGCAATGGCATCAAAAGTTTGATGATGTTGTCTTGTCTGATGGTTTTGCATTAAACCAAGCTGACAAGTGTGTATATAGCAAATTTGATACTTCTGGTAAAGGAGTCATGATTTGTTTATATGTGGATGATATGTTAATTTTTGGTACTAATTTAGAAGAAGTTAATAAAACCAAGAAATTCTTACCATCCAGTTTTGAAATGAAAGACCTGGGGGAGGCTGAGGTAATTCTTGGTATAAGAATTAAACAAGGAAACAATGAGATTTCAATTTCTCAATCTCATTACATTGAGAAGATATTGAAAAAGTTTAACTTTGAGAATTGTTCTCCTGTTAGCACTCCTATAGATCCTAGTCTCAAGCTTTTACCAAATAAAGGATCTCCAGTGTCTCAACTTGAATATTCTAGGGCTATTGGTTGTCTAATGTATGCCATGGTTAGTACTAGGCCTGATATAGCATATGTTGTGGGAAGGCTTAGTAGATATACTAGTAATCCTAGTTCACATCATTGGCAAGCTGTGAGTAGAGTATTCAAGTACTTGAAAGGGACCATGGATTATGGTTTAACTTATAGTGGATATCCTTCTGTTTCGGAAGGTTATTCAGATGCCAGCTGGATTAACAACTTAGAGGATCACTCCTCTACAAGTGGTTGGGTGTTTCTTCTTGGAGGAGGTGCCATTTCTTGGGCATCTAAGAAACAAACTTGTATTACTAACTCAACCATGGAGTCTGAGTTTGTTGCATTGTCTGCTGCTGGTAAAGAAGCTGAGTGGTTAAGGAATTTGATTTATGAAATTCCATTATGGCCCAAACCGATATCTACCATTTCTATCAGATGTGATAGTGCCGCAACCTTGGCTAAGGCTTATAGTCAAGTGTACAATGGAAAGTCTAGACATTTAGGTGTTAGACATAGCATGATTCGTGAGCTCATCATGACTGGTGTGATATCTGTGGAGTTTGTAAGAACTCAGTTGAATTTAGCCGATCATCTAACCAAAGGGTTAGCAAGAGATCTTGTGCACAAGGAGGCTATAGGGATGGGTTTAAAGTCCACTTAAAATCTTTTATATTAAGATACCCAATTCCCATCTAATGAAATATTAGATGTTGAATTCAATGTGGAAAGGTTGATATTTGAAGATTGGAACACATTTTTATGATCATCCCAAGGTATGTGTTCAGTACTGCAAGTTAAGGAGGTTGAAAATTTTATTTCTTAATAGTTCTTTGAAAAATTGCATTTGCAGGTGCAAGAATTAAAGAACTACCTATATAAGCATGAAGTTTAGTTGCTTCAAGAAGTTGGGACTTGACTTTGATATGCTTATTGAAGGATGGGACACAAGCTAGTAAAATATAGTGTCAAGTTAGAAATTATGAGAATGTAAACTGGTGTGTGTATTATCTTCATGTATTCACTTTGAATAGAAAGGGTTCAATCCTTAGTGACACCCTGATATTCGAATATTTGGATTGAGTAATATACTAATATGAAATTCAATCGTCACGACATTTCATATATGCATCAGTTTGTTGTTGTTTATGTTTTGTTTTAAGTTTAATCAGGATTACACTTAAATGGGGGAGGTTTGTTGGTGATTTTATATCATCAATATTATTTAAGTGTAATAGGATTAAATTTGTTGACCAAAAGTGATCTTGTTCAATATTGAACAAGTTAGGATGGTTTAGGAGTGCACACTTGACCCTTTTTTCCCTGAGATCTGTTTAATGACAGGTTTGGTAGTTTTATGACAGTTTGTAACTATCTATTGACAGTTTTCAGACAGGAATGATATATCCGTTTTTGGTCATTTTTTTTGGTACATCTTGAAGAACATTTTCACATACATTCTCAGATTTCATTCTCTGAATTTCATCCAATTGGGTGTTCGATCTGTACCATCGAAATACTTCAATTTGATAGTGAATCACGACTTTCAGAGAATCCAAGCAATCTATTCATCCCCTAATTTCTAACATCTCCTCATCACTGGTACCACTGCCTCCTGGGTTGTGGCGCGTCCCCACCATGATGTCTCTGAAATACAACACAAGAAAATCCGAGACTCGCTCGAGTATACTCGCACTCGATACTCAACCCTACTTGTTCTTTAGTACCCTAAGGATTCTTACTTGGACTGTTCACCGATCCGGTGTTTCCAGTAGTACGAGCCCTATACTACCTTCCACAACGCATCGGTATTCACCCCAAGTCCTCCTCCTAGGATCCCAGATCACAAGTACTCTATATCTCACTAAATTCAGGCTACCCTTCAGTAGACCACTCATAAGCTCCTCGCTGCTACCTACTCACTCTCGAAGTATCTCATAGTAGCAGTAACTCCTAGGCTAAGGCATCACAAATCAGGCCCACTCTAGTCCTAACTATGAATACCTAGCCTACTCTAGCATGCATAGCATATCACATAATATCTCATAACACATAATGTAAGGTTATTATGGGAAATCACCGTTCGTGCACTGGCTAATCGTACACACTGCTCCATTCTGCGTTTCTCAAAAATATTTTTTTTTTCTCTTTTTTAAAAAAATTGTTTCTTTTATGAAAATTTTTCTCAAATCCTCAGTTTGAGTTCAGATACGCCCGAAGGTGCATCCGAATCCCTCAAACCAAGGCTCTGATACCAACTTGTAACGACGTGAATTTTCAAACAATTTTTCATTTTTCAAACATAACATTTCTCATTTAAATCATCTCAAACCACAAATGTATCAAATGTTATCACGGTAAAACACATCCCAGAATCTCAAATACATAATCCTCTATCAATGTGTACAGATCATGCCGGCGCCTTCCCGCGATCCTCGCTAGTACCTGAAACACATATCACATAACACGGTAAGCATAAATGCTTAGTGAGTTCCCCAAAATACTACATACAACACATAAGCCACTATAGGCTGTAGCTCTATGAGACCTTCCGGTCAATGTGTCTCAGGGGCCTTCCGGTCCCACAATCTGAGTAGACCTTCCGGTCCTACTCTGTCGACCTTCCGGTCTATACCATATTGACCTTCCAGTCTATCCACTGCTAACCTTCCGGTCCATACCATACTACTCATAACATACATAACACATACATATCACATAGAAACATATATCGCATACTCGTCATAGCACATAAGACCTTCCGGTCACACATAATTACCACTCTAGGTAAGGTATAGTGAGAAGACTCACCTCGTATGATGTCTAGTAAACTCTCGTGCTCGATATCCCCGATCTAGCCTCCGCCTAATCACATAAAGTAATTATCTATAATTAATACGGCTCTCAAAGGCTAGACTAGTCCCTCCCTATATTCTTTCAGAAGGGAAAAAGACCATTTTACCCCTCCAATGGTCCAATGTCCAAATGTTGACCAAACCCTAAAAGTCAATCCCAGTCAACGGTCCAACTTTGACCATACTCGTCGAGTGCACTCGGGTGACTCGGCAAGTCCATGTGTGTCCTCTGAATCCTCCTAGGGCCTCACTCGACTCGTCGAGTTAACCTTTCTCTCGATGGGTTACCACTGATCACGAATCGTGGTGCATCACGATCCGACTCGTCGAGTCCGCTCATGGACTCGGCGAGTTTCTTCCATGAGAATGCTCAAACAACCTTCTGAGGTCAGATTTGTTTCTCTAACCTATAGATCTGACCTTCTAACACCCAAAAGTCACGTAAAGGTCTGAACTTTACGTTCATGCATCGCACATATAGCTCTATTTGAAGAAATAGCTCTAAAAAATGGAGTCCTAGGCTCAATACGCTCATGTAACATCATAAAGCTTGGTTGTTGGGACACTCTGGACCTCTCAAGGTCCAGATCTAAAGTCTATCCCTCAATGGGACTTCACATGCTCCATAATCCAACTAAAGAAAGGGTAAAGAAACCCTAGATTCCATAAATCTACTATATACACGAAAATAGGCATGGATTCATACCTCAAACAGAAGCCCTTGATGAAATAGAAGAAGTTCTGAGCCCCTGTAAGCAGCCTAGCTTGAATCTTCCTTCCTTCCTTGCAAGAATGCACTATGGTGGTGAAATTAGCCCCCTCTCTCTCTCTCTCTAAGCTCTCTAGCTCGCTAGGGTTTCTCCAGGGTATGAGTGGCCGCAAATAAAGGCCATAAGGACCCTTAAATAGGGCACAGACCCAAAGATTTAGGGTTTCTGTCCACAGGACGGACTCGTCGAGTCTATTCATTAATCCTAGTCAGCAATCGCGATCCTACTCGACGAGTCTAGGCGTTAACTCGTCGAGTCCCTCTCCTTGACTCAAAAATAAATACTCAATTTATGATACCTGGAAATCCGGATGTTACAAGATTGTGTTTGAGACCTTCCATGTAAGCAACCTTTTGAATAGAGAAGTTCCTTGTAGTAAGCACACTGTAACCTCGGATTATTCCATTCGCATTGTTGCCGAATGTGACATTTCCACCGTTGCATATAGGCCTGAAATCCCGAAGGTATTCTAACCTTCCAGTCATGTGCAAGGAGCAGGAACTGTCTATTAACCACTCATCTTCTTGTTCCTCATTGCACATTGCTTGAAAAATTGCACGGTTAGTTTGGGCACCCAAACAAGTTTGGAGCCCGGGGAGACAGATGGGTTTTTCATATATGCCTGAACCGAGGTTGCAGGGACAGGTTTCGTGTCAATCTTGAGACCTAGACCTGGGTGTTTGTGAACCTTTGGAGTGTTGTGGGATTTTGTAAAGTTACGATTTTTTTGAAAGGTGCGAGATTGGACTTGAGGTGACCCCTTTTGAAGATAAAATCCAAATGAGAGTTTTTTCTCATTCATCCAGACACTATGCTTGGTCAGCGGTCCGGGGGTGTAGGGTGAGTCTTATGACCAGTCCGAGAATGATATCTGACAATGGTGACCTTCGAATTTGAAAAAGTACGGTTTGAGAGAGTGTGAGCACGTGTAAATCTCCTAGGTTATGTTTATCTGAAAATTTGAGGTGACTTGAAAAGTGTTGGAGTTGGTAAAACCCCCTTCCATTTTGGGCCGTCTGAGGAATAAATCTGAAAACCATTACTTTCAAAAGACTTTACTCGCTTTTGGGTTTTGTCAGGAGAGTTTGAAAAGATCTTAGGAATTGTACATTCCTTTTTGTTCGATTTCTTGACTGTAGTGTTTTTCGAAAAGTAATTTGAGAAAACAAGTTTTTTTGGACTCTTATGTTTTGAAATTCTGACTTGTCTTTTGTTTTTTGAAAAGATTTCACGTTTTTTATTACGAGACCTAAGTTCTTCCTTGAAGGCCAGTTTTGCCTGAGTTTTTGGAGAACCGCAGTCATTGATGTTCAACTGCGGTTTCCTGGAAACATTGATTGTTTTTGAAAACGAGGACTTGAATCATCTGAACTAGAAGGTTTAGGACTCTGAGAACATTGACCGTATTCGAAATTTTCTATAGGCAACTCATTATGAATTGGTTGAATAGTCACTGAGCTCTTGACTGCAGTCCGCGGTAAGGAAGATTGGACTACCGCAGAATAAGTCAAAGTTGATTCTTTTGTGGGACACTTGATGGAAGGCAGTTGGACAGACTTCGGTTCAGGACTGTAGTGAGAGAAATTGCGGTTCGAAGGCAGAGATGGATAGTTCATAAGAACTTCGGGTCCTTCCATAAGAATTTCTTCATCAACAACTGATTAAGTCTGAGAGTTGGGATAAATTGTGCCAATGATGGGTATTTGATCACATGGATGATCCGAGGTTTCAAGAAGAATTTCCTTGATGACACATATATTACTCAGATTATGAAGTCGACCGAAATGAGCTCTAATTTCTTCTGGAAAGGTTTTATCATTGACTGGGAAATGGAACTCTCGGTCCGGAGGGACATAGGGACGGTCTTTCTTAAAACGGGGTGATGAATCCTCTGCGGTGGAGTACCCATTGGACCAACCCCAATTGTACGTATTTTCAACTGTTCCATTATTCACAAGATTTTCAATGGCCTCGCTTTCATTAAACAATTTTTCAATTAATAAGTTCAAACGTACAATTTCCTTTTGTGCTAAGTCCCTCTGATCTAATGTTATTCCTAATTGGGTTTCACATAACATTTTTGCATCCTTCTCTAATCCTAGGTCTTTTTCTAGCATGACCGCTTTGAGTCTTTTGTCTTCTAGACGTCCTCGAACATGGAACATTTCCTGGGACGCTATGTTCTTTTCGTCTAGGGCTTTGTTATAGTCTGAAAGGATGGAAACACGTGTGTCATTAAGGTTATCAAGGAATGGTTGACAGTCATGCATGCTATAATTGAGAGTTTGAATCATAAGTTTTACCTGTTCGACTATGCTCAGAGTTTCATCCTTGGCCATATAACAGTAGTTCTTCTCAGGCTTGGTTGATCCATCTTCATCCGCAGTGGCCAGCATGCAAATCTTACCCTTGCCCTTGATGTTGACGTCTTCATCCTCATCACCCGAAGACCATACTTGATGATCTCTTTTCACCTGGGCCACATATGCCATTCCCTTTTCTTTTTCATCCAACTCTTGTGCCATTCGGAGATAAAAGGCTTTGTCCTTCACAACATTTGCTTTACAGTCCTTAGCAAAATGATTCTCCTTGTTGTACTTATGACAAATGACAACATCTTCTTTAACTTCGGTTAAGGGACCGGAGTCAGTTGGTTTAGCAGGTCGCGGTATTTCCTTGGCTTGATGAGGATTTATAGGTTGCGGTGATTGATGATGATTTTTGGGGTAGCAAGAGTGATTATTCTAAGGATTGAAGTTACGGTTAAAGGGCGGTTTAGTATACTGCTGATTTTTCGAAAGGATGAGGGTGGTAGCCTGTTAAATTGTTGGCTAACAAGAGCAATAACGTTTGGAATTCTTCTTCATCATCATATTCTGAATCTGTTGCGTATGACTGCGGTGGGTTGTCATACGAGGAAGAGTAAAGTGAGGATTGGGTGTGAGGTGCGGAAATGCAATTGCTGAGAGAAAAACTTTTGAGAAACACACTTGAACAAACGTTAGAACAAGTTATATATTGCGGAATAAGTTAATCTCAAAGGATCATAAAGCTCAACAATAATTAGAAGTTAGGGTTGTTAGATTGTTAGGTGCAGAAATGTAATTGCTGAAAAGTAAGGAAATGTAAATGACAGCAAGTTGTATATCAAGTAAACACTAAGTTGATTTGTGACAAGGTTTGCAATCAAACACAAGTCAGTAAGAGAGATCAGCTAAAGTGAAGAAGTCTCAAGGACTTGATTCGAAGAATAGATCGAGAGATTAGATCTTAGTAAGTTCAGATAAATCTTTTAGAGAGAATTTAAGATACGAATGGTAAGAGATGAGTAAAAGAGAGAAGTAAGATTTGTATTTAATCAGAACATGAGAGCTCTATATATAGAGTCTCGAGGATTACAAGAAAATAAACTAAGTCTAAATCTGTCTTAAGTGGTCATGCAAGACACGCTGGATAAAACAATGTAAAGTGAAAAGATAACAGGTAATCTAAGTCTAAGTTTGATGTAGACAACTGCAGATGCGGTCTGAGAATGCGGTTGAGAAGCTGAATGCGGATCAGGAGAAGGCTTCGGATTGACTAAGTTTAAGAGGGTCACTTTCTTGCTTCAACAATTTCCCCCTAAGTGACCTCTTCAACTTTTCTTTCATCTATCGAGCTTTAGAAATCGGCTGAGAAACCACCAGAACTTCCTGACTTCTCCGAGCCAAACAATTCTCCTAGTGATTTCAAACTTCACTTCAGCAATAGTGTGTTTTGATTTCTGGACTGTGGTTTGAGTGATCTCTAGCTGCTTCCGGGTCATGCGATGCATGTCAGTCATTGGAATGAAGAATTTTGTTTCATTATCTTTACGCTTGAAAATGACTCCAAGATCTGGGAAGTTAGTTACTCCAAGGGATCTTTCTTGAAAACCTTCAGTAAGCACCGGAGAAGGTTGAACTTCTAAGAAAGAGCTGAGTGAATATCTGCATCGATTTTAGCAAAATCACACACTGTTTCTTTTAGATATGTACAAGCCCTTTCATAAGCAATCTTCATCTTCGGATACTTCTCAGACTTAATCTGAAACACCCTAGCAATCAGGAAGACTTCCTCCGGATTCATGCAAGGAAAGTCTGCTTGGGTTCGGATATAGTCTTGATTTCTTCTTGTGAGAGTATATTGAATGAAGTCTGATTTCATAAACTTTCTGGGCTTGTAGTTCTTGACTGTGGTAGGTCTGTCGTTTGACCAGATGCTTTCGATTTTAGATCCATGCTTGGCATGAAATCTATTAAGTCTTTCAAATTCAAGGGGCAACCTCTGATCATCAGGGAGGTTGCGGTCGAATGGTTCAAAAACGGCGAAGAACTTTGCATTAGGGGAGATAGGAATGTCCCAATAGCCGTCAGAGGGAGGTTCCGCAAAGGTGAGAAAAGGTTTGTAGTCTTCATCTAGTAATCTTCTGGTAGGATTGGTCCAAGAATTGATGAGTGTCTCATCCATAGTGATGTCAAAACCGTGTTCCCTCCAAATCAACTCTGCGAACTTTGCTGATTTCCAGTCAGCTTTTCTTTGCTTGGTTGCGGGGGAGTTTTCGGAGTTTTCGGATGACATGGTTGGAGCTAAATTTTTGAAGTGTGGGGGAGTCTCTGGTCGCGAGGAAGATTGATGTTTAACTTCTTTAACTTGTTGTTGCGGCGGAGACTGATGGGGAGAATGAACTGGACGTGGATGAGGGGAAGGCACATGAGTCTTCTTTTGAGGTGAGGGTTGTGGAGTGAGAACTTTCTGTTGGATGATGGGTTGTTGAATGATTGGTTGCTGATGACTTGGGCCGACTTGAATGGGAGAGTGCAAACTTGGATGAGGATGAGAGTGATGATGAGATATGCGATCCGAGTCATGGTCTTCACTTCCCCTTTTTGAGGAAGGAACCTCTGGTTGCTCCTCAAACCATTGTTTAAGACCGTCAATTTTTGAGAAGACGTTGTTAAACTGTGACTTGAGAATGTCACTCAATTGCTGATTGTTGGGGATTTTGGTGTTAAAGAGAAGGTTGTGGATCTCCTTGGTGAGTTTCAGAATCTCCTGGCCATGAAAGTTGGTGGATAAGGAACGCCTTAAGTTGTTGATGGTATATTGCAGGACCGCGATTGTAGAATCGTAAGCATGGTGAGTTTCCTCAACAAGCTTCTTGGAATGAACAGCTTGACCCGCAATTATTGACTGAAGTTCAGCTTTGATTGCGAAAACATCATTGATGAGACGTTCAGCAGTGGCCATGAACTCTTGATGATCAGATTTTCTGTTAGTATCCAGGGCTCGGATACCCATTTCCACCTTGAGAGAAATTCTCTCAGACAACCATTCTTTCCCTTGCTTCTAAACGTTCTATCCTTTCCACTAGCAATTTCGGTCCGGGCATATCGTCAGGCTGCGGTTGGCTGGACTTCACTGCAGCCAAAATCTGATCAACTTTGTCTTGGAGGCTGAGGAATTCTTTTCTTGTGACAGCCAATTTCTTCTTCTTCTTTTTCTCCTTGGGCTTGGAAGTGGAATGCTGGGATCCACTGGAGTCTTCTTCTTCCTCAAAGACCATCATAAAATCATCTGATTTCTCTGGTTGGTTTACTTCATTTACATCGAAGTCATCAAAACCAAAGGTTGGTCCGGAGCTGATTTTAATCGCGGTTCCGTCATCATTGGATTCACGAACATCAGCAGTTGGAGGGGGCTTGGACGGACCTGCACCATCAGGAATGTTTTGAGCATTGCGGATGGTTTCAGCCATCTTAGTCATCCAGTCTTGAACCTTCAGGATGGAAGCAACTATGTTGGCATTGTTGATGGCATTTGCCCAGTACTTGGCAACAGTTTGAATTTCTTTTTCCTTCTGATGTAGTTGCTTTGTCTGTTGATCCTTACGAGCCTGAAAATCCCTGTGAAAAGCCTCATATTTTCTGATACTGGACTCGGTAGTGGGACGATCCCGAGTCCAAGTATCATCAAAATTGTAACCGTCAAATCCTTGATTACGCACCGGGGTGTCCCCGGGGTTCGTGGATCCTTGCACATTGGTGCTCACCACGCCTAAACCACCTGATTGTAAGGTAAGCAGAGTAGGATTTCCTGAGCTTCCTCGGTCTCCTTGACCTGTAGTCAAGTGTGGCCTCGGCTCAGTTCTGGCAAAGGCTGAAGAATTGCCCTGCAGTTGGTCAGGTGTATTAAGTGTTTGGATGACAGAATCAAGGATGGAGCACAACTCCTGTTCTTCAAAGAAATGGAGGTGGGAAGCCCTGGAGACCTTCGAGCGTTTAGTACCAACTAGATCCTCTTGGGATTCAATTGGGGTGAGTCTCCATTATCTGATGAAACAGACACACTTGTTGTGTCTGAATAGCTGGAGAGGGATGAAGCGAGTCGGTCTGCGGGGACCGCAAGGACTACCGGAGTCTTGAGAGACCGAGGTATCTGTCCGGTCACGCATATGGCTAGGAGTAGGGTTGGTCTTTCTTCTTTTAAAAATGAGAATGGGAGCAAAGTCATTATCATCTGAATCTTCTTCGATTCGGTCCATTGTACCATTTAAACGGATCACAATAGTCTGAGGTACCTCATAGATCAGCCGAATCTGAACATGAGGCAGCGTCAGTGGCTAGATGTGGTGAAGGATTACGACTGTGAGATCCTCTACCACCCGGGGAAAGCCAATGTTGTGGCCGATGCTCTTAGCCGCAAGGCAGCCCCGATCAGAGATATTTGCTTATGGATGACAGTAGTGACTCCGCTTTTGGAGCAGATCCGAGACGCCCAGAAGGAGGCTATAAAGGAGGAACATCGGAAGAGTGAGCGTATTGTGGGTCAGGTTTCCTCCTTCGACTATGATAGTCGTGGGTGTTTGACACTACACCGTAGGGTGTGGGTTCCACATCTTGGAGGTGTGTGCCAGGTTCTGATGGAGGAGGCGCACAAATCCCGATTTTCTATTCATCTCGGGGCGACGAAGATGTACAGATATCTTCGTCCTGATTACTGGTGGCCCTGAATAAAGCGGGATGTAGCCTGGTACGTCGAGAGATTCCTGACCTGCAGGAAGGTCAAGGCCGAGCACCAGAGGCCCCACGGTAAGACGCAGTCGTTGGATATCCCCATGTGGAAATGGGAAGATATTAGTATGGATTTCATCACAAAGCTTCCCAGCACCGCACGAGGGGTGGATTCGATTTGGGTCATCATGGATCGGTTGACCAAGAGTGCTCGTTTCATACCGATCCAGGAGAGCATCTCGGCTGAGAAGTTGGCCGATATCTACATCCGAGAGGTAGTAGCTCGACACGGAGTGCCAGTTTCCATGATTTCTGATCGAGACGTGCGATTCACTTCCAGATTCTGGAAGAAATTCCATGACGAGTTGGGTACTCGTCTGCACTTTAGCACGACTTCTCACCCCCAGACGGATGGTCAGAGTGAGCGGACCATCCAGACCTTGGAGGACATGTTGCGGGCATGCGTATTAGACTTCGGTGGTAGCTGGGATACCTACCTTCCCTTGGCAGAGTTTTCCTACAATAATAGCTACCACGCGAGTATTGACCGACCTCCCTTCGAGATGTTGTATGGGAGGAAGTGTAGGACCCCAATATGCTGGGGTGAGGTTTAACAAACGGTCAAGGGGAGTACCGAGGTGGCGCTCAAGACGACAGATAGGATCCAGCAGGTCTGGAGCAGGCTTCAGACTGCTCAGAGTCGGCAGAAGAGCTATGCCGACAAGCGCATACCAGACCTAGAGTTTCAGGTGGGAGATAGGGTACTCCTGAAGGTGTCACCTTGGAAAGGTGTCATCCGGTTCAGGAAGCGGGGCAAGTTGGGCCCCAGATACATTGGTCCTTTCAGGGTTGCAGCTCGGGTGGGCAAGGTGGCATATAGGATGGATCTGTCATCCGAGCTTAGTTAGATCTGTTGGGTTATGAGCATTCTAACACTCCTAAGTGTACATGCAACCCTAAATACCTTGGATCTATGTTTTCTCTATTATACATACAATTATGAACATCCAAGGTATTATCCTAATCTAGCATACAAAATAATAAATATAACAAGATAGAATACATACCTCTTTGATGTAGAATGTCTTCATGAAGCTTGAGTGCCTAGTGCCCCAAGTGTGACACCTCAAATGGTTCACACAACACCAAATAACTTGAGAGAAACTTGAACACTCCTTGAAATCGTCTAGCCCTCACACTCACACATTAGTGCACGATTTCTTGAGCCATGGGATTCTTTTATATGGTGGCTATTAGGGTTACACCATGTAACTCATAACTTTACCCATTCCTTATGCTCCATGGATTTTAACCTCCATGGAATATCCATGGGTCACCCCATGGACTTAGTCCAACATAAGGAATCTTGGATCACAAGCCCACATATATAAGAATGAATGATTTACACAATCAACCCATATATTTAATTAGTCTCCTTTTGATCACTTAATTAATTCCAAATTAATTCTTGATCAATACTAATTAAATAACCTTATTAATATATTAGAACTTATAATATATTAACCAACCTTAAGTGTTATTTCTCTCATTATAGTCTATCCAAATGCATGATGCCATGCAACCCAAATGGACCATGCCGGGTCGGGTCAAGTCTTACCAATTATAGTTATGGACTTAGACATTAATCCAACAGTCTCCCACTTGGATAAGTCTAAAACTATTATTGCGTATGACTTCAGGAACCGATCAGCAATCGTAGCTCTCAAAAGCTTCTGTCGAACTCTGACCTTGTCGATGAACTCTGACCTTTGTCAATGACTTGTCCATTAGATAAGGGATCATATATTCCTCCATTCTAGATATCATATGGACTGAGACATGGATTATCAATCATTCTCTCTGTCCATTTGTTGTTTCCCGATTTCCGATTCATGATGACTGACTGATTAAACAAATCAAATCAGTCATGGCTTGGCCAAGCACTCACATGTATCATCTTTAAATCATCGAGGGGCCCACAGATATCGCTTTTATCCCGAAGGTAAAAGGAATGGATAAACTTCGACTCATATGGCTTGTTCTACTACTTGTTGAATCATACACAAAGGCACGTTTTATAACATCGAGTTACCAATACGTTTTCGTGCAATCAATGTATAACCGACTCATAGTAACAACTCATATCTCTAGGTTTAAAGAATATAAGATATTATCGTCTCATGATCACTCGTGATAAAATCCATGAAGTGATTCAAATGAGCGCGGGTTGAATCCAATACTCAGAACTTATGAGCACTCATGAGTGTTGTAGCACCACTTTGTCCACCAACTTGGACCTCTACAAACCAACCCATGACAGTCTTGATTCATATCTACTTCCAACATATGACCGACTGTGGATGGTTTGAATAACTTAATCATTCAGGAAGAGCGACTTAGTTATTCTGGAAGTCAAAACATGCAAAGTGAAACACAAGAATAAATGAATCAAATATGGTATCAAACCCTATGAATATAAATAAACACTTTTATTTATCACCATACTGATTACTCATTATTCATTGTTTCGGTTTTATCAACTTTATACTTGAATTTAAAACAATAGTTGTCCCATGCTCCAAGCATGTACACTATGTTTTCTAAACACTAGTCATGCCATACACCAAGTATGCATACTATGTTTGTCTATGATCTTTACTTTGTAAAATAGATCAATTGAACATCACTCCAATGATCCTCTTTTCACAGTCCCAAATCCTTACTGCAAATGCAAGAATTCCAAATTCATGCCATTTACTGAAATCTGTTAGATTCTAAACTTATATGCATTGATCCTCTTAATGATTATGCACGAACTCAGAAAAACTTGACAACAATCATTACAGATCATTCCAAAGGAGATCAGCTCCTTGGAAACATCCTTCTTTCATTAAGTTTCCTAATCTTACACATATTGAATAATTTCTAACTTTGAAACATTTCCATATTCCATTTTGACTATCACTTCTGAACAAGAGTTGCCTCCTTACAGATTATGTCAATATGGTCCTTCCAGAATTAACATTATACTTCCAACTGTCCTTGAGCAACCAATCTTTGGTAAACCTTAGATTGTCCTCGACAATTGCTTAATCATTTTAGTCATATCCAATTCTAGACCTTTTCCCTTCATAATGCCCCAGGCATTTGGAAAATTTTAGAAAGGATGAATATAGCACATGTAATCGATCCTATATCCGAAGCATATGGCACACGATTCATGATGTCTCACATAAAGACTAAACCAGTCTTTTGCTATAATATTTCCATTTCAATTTGCCAAGTTCTCAAAATTCAGATTATGAAAAGGGATGCCGTAATCATAATCGAATTTTAGAACGCAAATAATGGACCCATATATAGAATTTCCTTATGTTGAGCCATTCCAACATGAAATTCATATATATATCCTTGATTAAATACGATTAAAATCTCAATCTAAGCTTTTAGAATTGAAATGAAGTATAATTTTCTCTCCCTTAATTATAGCAAAACAACTTTTTCAACCCCTGCAACCTCACGAATTGAAACTTTTGTTTTCTATAATTAACATTGCTAACTTGCAACCTTTGTCATAATTATCATGCTCCCACTAACATGATGATTATTAGCATAACACTTATGCTCCCACTAGCTTTGACATGTACTCAGAAATCAACTGACTTTCTTACCAAAGTTCAGATTTCTGATACTAGATTGTTTTGATAAAACTTTATCAAAATCATACACCTCTCTTAGATAGCTCACATGTGTGTCTAAACAATTTTAGAACTATGAAAAGGGATGTCGTAATCATAGTCTCAATTGTTTAGACCTTTGCCACTTCTCACAAGTCCATGTTAGTGTGCCGGTAAACCACACACGCTCCACTAACGACTTTGAGAATGCAAATATCACAATTGCTATCTAGCTAAAATCTACTTAGTGAAAGTGTTTCCTCACCATCATTTTCATGAATCGGAGAGAAACCTTATGACACTTAGATTTAATAGTGTATGTGTTCTTATCCATGTGAATTTGTCAAAACCATAATCACAAGACAAGGTTAGTGACAAATCCAAACTCATATTGATTAAACTTGTGCAATCTTAAATTCTTGCCATTTGGCAGCTCAGGTGCCTGTCATTGCTTCCAAGTAGTTGTGCAACCAATTGAGAACTCTCAGAACTCCTATGCAGAGCCAACTTGAATAGGCACAAAAATTTCAACACGATAGGTTATAAACCTCAAGTCGTGTGCTAGTGAAGGACTTTAGGTTTTATTCTTGATTAAGTCTTGAAACTTTCAAGAGCTTTGAGACTCCTATTGTCCTCTTGACATATAAGACTCCCTTGTCAAATATTCAAGAGATAGTGCGGATTCTTTATCAAGACTAACACTTTACACAATTGGCCTAAGTTGGTCTCTGTTTTATCCAAAACATCACAACTTACCAATTTCAAATGTACAAGAGTAGATAACCTTTTACTCTTACATTTGACTAGTGTTAACAAACCCTCTTTAAGATATGTCACTCAAGTTACAATCTTGGAGTATGACTCTAAGAATTGTTTTGGAACGAAGTATGACTCATCTTTTTGATTTAACCATTTCAACAATTCATGACTCCTCTTCTTAGTCATAAGAATGCACTAAGATGACTTTAGAGGACCAATTGTGATATGGTATCTTAATCATTAAGATGATCATAAACATGATACTAAAGTACTCTCCCATCTTTTCAGATTTGAGAAACTTTTATCTTTCTGCCATACTTTGATTCTTCTTATTCGTTCTGTCTCACATTGAAACTTCTCCAATGCTACAGACTTATACTTAAACTTATAAGTATAACCATATTTACTGAACTTAAGTAAATCATGACGAATAGTCTTCTTGATCTTTTGTGGTGGACTTGACCAATGCACAAGAATGTGTACTCGATCCCTTAGTCCTTTCCTTATTCACATAAGGAATTAGTCTTAATTTTCCAAGCTGAAAGTTCTCATTCATCATACTATACAACTTGCATGATTTCAAGTTTCGGTCCAATTGAACCTTGGGTGATGAAAATCTTTCCTTATTTGGTAATATTAGACACTACCACAACCGAAAGAATCAAATCCATTTTTCCAATATTGCTATCAATGGAATCTTATAAGCAACAACTTTTCACAAATGCCATTGTAAGGATACTTAAAATAAATAAAATCAAAACCTTTTTCTTTTATTTTAAAACTTTGCGGAAAAACTTATCCTTACAATCCATATGAAAACCTTGTTGTTATCTATTCCTAAGCAATATAAATATCATAACTCTTAAGTAATAGCCCAAAATTCTGATCACCGAACCATGCGATTGAAATCCATCTTCGCGATCAGAATCAGCATGTACTTAATAGAGTTAGACAATGGACTTTACCTGAAGTAGAGCCAAACTTATTGACTTTAACATCCTTAGGTAAATTTGGCAGCTTCGTAACCAATGCCCCTTCCTTTGGCAATAGTTACCTATGGATCCTTGATAATGGGACTATCTCTGACATTGTTATTTGATTACGACATGCTTTTGAGAATTATGATCTATGGATTTGATGATATGAAATAACTTGATGATGTTTTCTCTAAAATGTTTTATGAATCGTTATACTAAAAACAAAAATTTTTGGTCATGATTTTTGGGATGTTACATTTTTCTTAAAATAAAATTGCATGCTACTTTCATTTTTAAGCCGACAATAGCATGCTACTTCATTTCTAAGCCACAATTAATATACTACTTTCGTTTTTTAAGAAAATAGCATTCTATTTTTATTTTTAAACCAACAATGACATGCTACTTTCATTTTTAAGAACAAAATAACATTTTACTTTCTTTTTTAAGGCTAAAGTGACATCATACTTTCATCTTTGAGGAAACAAAACATGGTGCTTTCATTATTAAGCCAAAAATAGCATGCTACTTTCATTTTTAAGGAAAAAATAGCATACTACTTTCTTTTCTAAGCCAAAAGTAACATGTTACTTTCATTTGTAATGAAAAATAGTATTCTACTTTTATTTTTAAACGAACAATAAGATGTTAATTTTGTTTTTATGGTAAAAATATCACGTTGCTTTCATTGTTAAGGTAATAAAGTGCATGGTAATTTCATTCTCAAGCTAATAGTAACATGATACTTTCCTTTCTAAGCCACGCATATCATCCTACTTCCATATTTTACTCAAAAATAACATTCGACTTTTATTTTTAAACCAACAATAACAAGCTACTTTTTAATATTTAGCATCCTACTTTTATTTCATCTTATTGCATGCAACATTATATTATGAAAAAGTCATCCGATTATAGAAATTTTATGAACTATGAGTTATGAAGGATGATGTTTCTTTGTTTTGCTTCAATGTTCCTAGATGACTTTAAATTTTATTATCAAGAGTTTGACTTTTTTGTTAATTGTTTTTTTTTAAGCGAGAATTGGAGCCGTGGTTTTATTTTGTTGTGCATGAACCAACATTGACATGCTACTTGCATTTTAGGGACACGATTTTTGTAAGGACACAATGACACATGTGATTAAATGTATATCTGGATCCATGATTTATTTTATGTTTAATTTGCATTATTGCAATATTACTCGCATATACCTCAATTTTTTTTCTTTGTATTGGTATCTTAATGCAATTAAATAAGTGCTTAAATCACCTTTGTTGCTTGATAAATGTTTATCTGTTAGTAACTTTAAGTGGATTTTTTATTATTTTCAAATCATGTAAATCATATGAGTCTATGTGTGTGAATGTGATATAAGGGAAAATTTTATGATTTTCAAATCATGCAACATTTGAATTAAAAAAGCAATTCGTTTGACTACAAAATTCAACTGGTTGAATTATTTATATGGTATGACATCATACTTTTATTTATTTTTTAAAGACAAAATTGCAAAAATGGTCTCTGTGGTATGCACTTTTTTGGGGTTTTAGTCCAAACCACGACTTTTTTGGATTCGTGGTCCTTTTGAGGTAGTTTCGTTGCGTTTTTGGTCCCTCGATAAATTGAAATGACTGTAATGCCCTTGGGGTATTTATTTTCTATTTTTCTTTCATTTTTTTAAATCCTATATTCATTTATTCATTTAAAAAATTTTAAAAATAAGTGGGTTCTCTCTCTTTCCCTCTCTCTCTCTCTCCAAATTACTCATCGATGCATACCAATTGAGTAAAAATATCCAAAAAATTATGAATCTAGAAATCAAATTACAAATTCAGAGCATATTACATATTCAATATTCCAAGCTACAGAAGAATCCAAGGGTAAAGATTCATATCAGTTCACGAAACAAAGTGTCATAGTAGATTCAATACCAGAAAATAAATTTGCTGCAAATTCATGACTAGAAAACAAATACTCATAGGCTCATAGAAGATTCAAGGAACACATTCATACGAGTTCAAGAAACAAAAATTACAATCACCAAAATTAAATTACAATTACCATAGAGATCATATTATAGTTTTTCTAAGAATGGGAGATTAAACCTAAAAGTAACAAAGTGGGTTCAATCGAAGAGCTTGAAGAAGAATAGAAGTGTAGATTCCCTGCATATCTTGAAGAAGAATCCAATTGCCGATGCCCTGCATCTCTGGAATAGGAATCGATTGATGCTCCTGTTAGATTGATTTTGGTTCAATTGAAGGAGAAATCAAACACCTCACATGCTAATGAATCCAAACACTATTTCCTGGGTACCTGGTAATTCACAACTTAAAAAAACCCAATTTGAATTCCAATCAATGGATTCAAATTTTGAAGATTTAAAAGTCGAGCAAAGCATTGAAGGCACTAAAATCGCTAGTGTATATTCAAGCAGTTGTGAGAGGTTATTTAGTGAGAAAAGAAGCAGCAATGTGACCCAAGATGCTGATGGCGACATTACTAGAGGATACGATATCGGAAAACTGAGCGGTTCTTGAATCGGGGGAGACGGAACCGCTGTTGGTGGGTAACTCACTGGCTCTGCAAATGGAAAAGCAGCGGTTGGTGGGGCTATCGTAGGGCTTATCGTCAGAGCCATCGTAGTGCTTGGCGTGAAGTGATGTGACAACCCGGAAATTTTTTGATTTTAAGACCCAGTCAATCAACTCAACTGAGTGTCAAACTCATTAGTACTGAGTTCTAGCCCGGTTAAAGGTCATTCTAAGGAGTTTTGAGCCTAATACACTTAAGGAATAAGTGTTAGAAAGTACCTGCTAGAACCATAGTGTAGCAAATCAAACCTTAACCTCATCTAAATGAGTTCACGGCCACAAGACCATGATTTTACGGCCGTAAACTCATGTGGCCGTAAACTCAAGTGTATATAGATGATACTTGGCCATTTTTCTCATTTTTTCCTTCCTTGGCCGATTTTTCTTCAAATCCTCTCAAGTATCATCCAACTTTCTACCTAGATCTTCATTTATGTAAGTGTTCTTTCTCTAGTTTGTTGATAATCCTTCTTAACTAGCTTCATCCTCATCATTCATCCATGGAAATCATGTTTTCTTAGATCTTCAAGAAACACCAAGAACACACACTAGTGTTCTTGGCCAATATCAACCATTTCAAGCTTCTAGATCGTAAGTACTCTTCCCTATACTTCTTATCTAGTTAGTATCCATGCTTAGAGACTTGAAACATGCCTTTTCCCATGAAGATCATGAGTTTACGGCCCAAGATCTTCCTTGGCCGTAAACTCCATGTTGAAGCATGTATGGACCATAAACCCTATAAGATGCAAAGCTAGTGACCCAGAACCCTTCCTTGATGATTGAAGGACCTTAAACTTCACTCAAATACATAAATGAGTATGATTTTACGGCCGTAAACTCCTTAGGGCCGTAAACTCATCAAAAGCCTTCAAGGGGTTGGTCTTTTTCATACAAGTGTAGAACAAAAGTCCCTAAAGTTTCCATAGCTTTCAAACCAACATTAGGCATGTTTGACCATGAGTTTACGGCCGTAAACTCCCTTGGGCCGTAAACCCATGGTAGTAAACTCATGTTGTGTCATTTCACTTCCCTTTGATGAATCACATGTGATTCCAACACTTGGTCAAAGTGTTTCCTAGTCCCGGAAGGTGTTTCATTTCATATAGTTGTTTATAAACACTATATTCATGTCAATATGTGTCCTTATATGTCATTTAGGACTTATTGTGTCTCGGGACTACATTCGTGGAACTTCTCATCCTTACACACATACCCGTTTGAATCACCCACATCAGGTGAGTTCATACCCCGTAATGAATCTTTTAACTGTTTTAAATGCTTTTAAGGGGGGAATACAAGTTGAACACAATGATAATTGTGTAATTGTTTGTTATAAACATCTTTCAAAATGTTGCTTATGTCTTTTATAAGTGATCAAAACATTTCAAAAACTCTTTTAAAGTTATGTTACTTTATAGTTAATCAAACTCCGTTTTTAAAGTACAAGCATAACTTAGTAGTACAACGAGTCTTTTCAATAACAGTCCAAGTAAAACATTAGTAAACTATAATGGGTATAGTTTAGAGATTCAGTTCATACTAGATACAATACACGATAACAGAACAAACATATTAAGTTGCTATAGCATGGAACCACTACAGGATCTAATTATACCAATGAATCACTAACTCATTGTTCTAAACAAAAGGTGATAGTTATATTGGGTATACATGATCATATAACTTTAATGTGAATTACACGGCTTGTAATTGATTGCAGAGGTCGCGTTTGGTTCCCTTAATCTCCAGTCAAGGAGAGCGTATAGTAGGGGTACTAGCCTTCACATTATGACCGTAATAAAACAAACATGTTTTTAGGCCATCAATACATCCGCATGTCATTATAAACGGCAACTGTGTACTTACATTTCCCATTACTTTCATAAACTGACAGTACCACTTGAAAGTCAAACTCAAACTATTTTCGAGTTAAGATAGTTATAAACTAGGGAAAATATACATTTTTACAAACGACAAACAGAACAGTCGAGTCTAGCACATAACAATAGATGCCTTGGTAGAAGGCTACGTTTAACAGAAGATGCCTTGGTAGAAGGCTACGTTTAAAAGAAAGGACCATAATGCTAGTCTTATGATTCCTTAATATATACATCACAGGATATATATATATATATATATATATATATATATATATATATATATATATATATATATATATATATATACACACCAATAGGGTCCGACAGGTAATAGGATGTGTGCTCTCCGCTTCATTTCCTGTTCCTTGTTTGGTTGTGGGCTTGGAACGAATTCACCCAATCTATTTTCTATCCGATTCTATATATATGTATGCTTAGTATACATTAAGTCATCATAAGGGTACCAGGTATGGGTCAGGTCATAGGACACAGTGTCAAAGCACAGTTTTTCTAGTACAAATCATACTTTCCAAAATCAGTACTTTTGGTATACAAAACTAGAAACTTCCCAGTAAAGGGTTTAATCCATTTTATTAAACCAGTACAATTTAAAGGACCTTAGGTGAGTAACTCTATAATACCTTAGTTTATACATCATGTTTATATATAAAACTAATACCCAATAGGTAGTTGGATGTGTGCTTTCCGCCTTACTTCCTGTTCCTTGTTTGGTTGTGGGCTTAGGGCAGATTCACTCAATTAACTTTCTATCCGATATTAGATTATATATATCAGTATAAACTAAGCTATTATAAAAGTAGTCACTGTGGTCACCATTTTATTATAAGAAATATGGGTTTTCTTAAAGAACTTTTCATTAGATATAAAGGAACCATTACAATTAACTCCATGAGTAACAAGTGTTTACACTAGGGTTATATACGACGATGATCTAACAACCAATGGGATGTGTGCTATCCGCCTTAATTTATGTTCCTTGTTTGATTGTGAGCTTAGGGCAGGTGCGCACAATCGATTGTTTGTTTACTCTGAGTCTTATATAACTCGTATCCGCTTAGTACCCATAGAAAGGGTTGTAGTGTCATTTTACTTAAACTTCCATCAAAGTAGGAAATATAGGATTTTCTAGAGGAACAGACGATCTTTTCAAAACAGAACTTACAACTTACACCATTTTACATCTACATTTTCAACAACACTTTACAACTTACTCATATCACTAAAATCTTATGAACTCACCAGCTTAATTGCTGATCAACTCTTTCAAATAACTTGTATTCTTAGGAGACTATTAGACAGGTGCTCGTGCTGGGGATTCAGAAGATGGAGCATTATAGCTTCAAGTCTTGTTTTGTTATTTGTGTATGAACTCTATGTTTTGTGAACACACACATTGTAAACACTTTCTTTATAAATGAAATGGTTGTTCATTACTTGCTTACCATATACATATCTCGTGATACTAAACATGACGTCCTTCACCCCTGAACGATTCCGTCGTTCCGGTTTTGGGGTGTGACAAGTGAGGCGGTAACGTTCGACAAAGGAAGGCGGTGTTCCAGATCTGAAACGACATTGATGGCCGGAATCGGAGATATGGAAACGTGACTCTTTGTTAACATCTTTTATCAAAGGAGATAGCGGTTCGAGTTGCAGGAACCAGCGTGACGTCTAGTGGCTTCGGTTATGGCGTTCGGAGGAAGAGCACTGGTGAAGAGAGAGAGAGAGAGAGAGAGAGAGAGAGAGAGAGGACCCTTTTATTTTTTAATTATTAAAATGAATAAATACTTATTAAAACTTAAAAAAATGAATTTAGAAATAGAAAATAAATACACAAGGGTATTAAAGTCATTTTAGTTTATCAAGGGACCAAATCTGCAATAAAACTAGCTCAAAAGGACCACAAATCCAAAAAAGTCGGGGTTTGGACTAAAACCCCAAAAAAATGCATACCACAGGGACCATTTTTGCAATTTTGTCTTTTTTAAAATCTTTTTTCGATAGGACATGGCCAAAAGATTAATGATGTTTTGAAACCATTTTACATATTAATTTAAAAATAACGATAATGGTTTTACGAACAAAACATCCAATGATGTTGTATAAATATAACTGTTTTAAAATTATGATTAATTATGATAAGTTTTAGTCTCTCTCTCTCTCTCTCTCTCTATATATATATATATATATATATATATATATATATATATATATATATATATATATATATATATATATATATATATATATATATATACACACTCTAATAAATGAAGGTTTTTTTTGTCACTTGTCACACTCTCCGTCAATTTGTCAAATGTCATTTTGTGGTTTTTTGAATTAATTTTTTTTCCACATGTCATTTTATTAGTTTTCTATTTTATTAAATTTCACATAATATTTTAATGTAATAATTGCAATAAATGTAGTAATAAATGAGTATCAATTTCATTAATCAACTTACCTTTTAATTTCAAAATTCTCAAAATTAAAGTTTATTAGTTTCTTTTGTTTATTTATTTAAATTATTTGTTTAAATTTAAAAGATAAAAAACATTTCATTATAATAATTCATTGTTTTTCTTATTTTCTTATAAATTCAAAGTTCTCAAATATTTTGACCTTTATATTTAACTTTTTTTTAAATTAACTCATTTAATATATGGGTCTCACAACTAATATATATATATATATATATATATATATATATATATATATATATATATATATATATATATATATCATAAAAATTGGTTCGAAAATCTAATATGCACTTCAAAATTCATATAGTTCAACATTTCAAATAAAAAAATAATTCGAAATTGTTAAATCTAAATAATAATTAAACAATTCATATCTATTTCGAAATGAAACAATTTTTCTACTTAAAAAATTGATTTATCCACATAAAATATATATCAGAATGACTTAATTATATGATAGGTGCAAAGGGCATTTTATCTTATATGTATAAAAAAATCAAATCCTACCTAATAAACGAAAGTTTTTTTGTCACATGTCATTATCTAATTCAATATGTAACATGACATTTTTTTAATTTTTTCGATTTCATTTAAATACACTTGGCCAATTGTGGTTTTTTGGCTTTTGTTATTAAATTATAAAAAAATCTAATCTAAAAATATAATAAAGAAAATAAGGAAACTTAAATGTCTCCATAAATTCTCACGTAATTTGTTAATTAATGTATTAAATTCAATTTAAATTCAAATCAACATTTCTAATTGAAAAACATAATTTTCAGTGAATCCCTTTTGAATTCACGATAATTTGCAGAAATCTTGCAAAAATTAGTTCATTCAGTGAATCCCTTTTGAATTCACGATAATTTGCAGAAATCTTACAAACTTGAGGTCGATAAATCCGCGAGTCTAGAAATTCATTCACGGTTAATATTGATATTCTTTCTAAATTCAGTTTTTTAAATTATTAAACATGTAATGCTTAATAAAATATATTATTTTAAAAAAAAAAAAATTCGTGTATGACACAGATATTATACCTACTTTTTAAATAAAATAATGACATTTCATTTAGAAATTTATAATCTTCAAAATTATGATTATTTGTGTATTTATGAAAAAAAAAATTGTAATTTCCTAATATATTTCAAGGAAATGAGGTGAGGGAGTGTCCTTTTTTTTCCCTTGGTCTTGATAATAACAATAAATGATCGGAGATTACAAAAAGATTTGATTATTTTAAATTGATAGTAGGAATCAAGTGGAATTTAATATTATTTTCCCCAATTTACAATCCAACGAGGAAGACACAACACCAGACTTAATATATAGTAATTTATTACAGAAATAAAGTTTCGATCGATCACAAGAATAATCCAATTCTCTACAGAAATTTGATCACAAGAATACACACATGTTCACACAAAAAATAATTTACAAGTAGTGTTCAATTTACAAAGCCATTGATGATGAAGGTATGTGAAGTGAAGCCGATTGTATAAGCTTCTGGGCTGCCGACAGCTGTTCCATCAACGTTATAATACGCTCTCTGTAATCACGTGCCTGATCCATGGCCTCCGCTTCAAGCTCACCAAGCTGCGAGCAAAGGCGCTCCTCCGCATCCTCCGCCACCCGCAGCCTCTCCCAGATCTTCTGCAACTCCATCTTCATCTTCTCCTCTCTTTCCATGCTCCTCTTCAATTCTCTCTCCAGTTCCTCGTTCCTCCTTCTCAACACCTCCTCCTGATGATCTACCACCATCTCCGCCGTCGTGGTATGGCCGTGGTTTTGCACTTGCGCCATCTGAACTGCTCGCTTAGGGCCGTTAGTTTTTAGTTTTTACAAAAACAAAGAAGGAAAGGTTTTGCGTGTTTGAATGAATTTAGTTGGCGTACGTTCTTTGATCCTTTCCTTGATTAGGGTTTTGAAATATATAGGCAGTGAAATGGTATGATGTCCAGGTTCAATGTATCTGATATATTTTGCTCCATTTTGCATTCCAGACCTTGAACCTTATGCTAAGTTACCATTTAGACCCCTGTAAAGTTTACAACTTCCGTCCCTATTTTATATTAGAATATTTAGGTAAGGTTCCTTTGTATTGTTTTATTTTTATTTATTTTATTAACTATGTTTATTTTTATTTTGTATATTTAATTAAAAATGTTAACTAATAAAAAATAAATTTTATTTATAGATAGAGTTCATCATTGTATCGTGCATCGGTTTTTAAGTCAAAAGTCTTTTAAAAAACAAATAGTTACTAAAAATAAATGTTGCGTGTGTTATACACGGCGCACCGAGAAGTCGTTTAAAAAAAAATCTCTAAATTGTTGGGATAAACATTTAAAAAAATGATTCGTACACAACATTTTCTTCATAGATAACAATTAGTATAACTTACTATTTTTACCATTTTTGATCCTTTTATATTATAAATTTTTGGGTACGATTTGTATTTCTTTTGGTGTACGATTTTTTTTATGTTTTTTTATAAAAAGGTAAGGCAACGAATAAAACAATGACATAATTATTATTTTATGAACTTCCTAATTGAATAGTTAAATTAGATGGTTCAGAAGCATGATAAAGTCTATTTTTCAAAATATATAATAACAACAAATATATGTATGAGCCACATCCATAAATTCAACTCTAACAAATGAAAAAACTATATAATTTCGTTAAATTCTGTGTGGCTTCAACTGATTCAAAATGCTACTTCTCGCCGACCCTATTTACTTTCATTTTAATACGTTAATTGACTTTTTAATTCTTTAAATAATATAAAAGTTAAGGTCAAATATACATTAAAGATTTAAACCATTGCACGTCGTCGTAGTCTTTACTGAATTTCAAATTAATTACATTAACACATAGTAAAACATTTTCATATGATGTATTGAAATAATGAGTTTCTATTTTATACATTAAAGAATCATACGTGTCTATTTGTTTTTCAATACATTTGTATTGTTTTTAATACATTTGTATCAAGAAAATCATTATTGATCTGCTCCATCTTCAAGTATCAAATCACTGAATCAGTATTAAAATATTGTCAATAACCACGTCTACACCACACGCCTAGTTATATTTTTTATATTATAAATATTAAGATGATAATTTAATATATTACGGATTTACGTTGTTTGTTTGAGAATCTTCTTAAAGACTTTGGCGAGTGTGGAAAGAGAAAAAACTGAGAAATGCGTGATTTTTGATTTTTTTTTTTCTACAATCGTCTGGAAAGTCGAAAGGACATGTACAAGTGGTACTGGTGGGACAGTGGGATGGGCTTAGTGGGCCTATTGGCTGTTGCCTGTTGTACGCATGTAATGACGTTTTCCTGGCCCATATCATAAGAGGTGTTTGAAAAAAAAACGAAAATCGAAATGCTGAGTCATATTAAATTTAAGTTAAATCAATTGACAAAAAAGAAGTTCACAATGTTCTTTAAGTTTAGGGTAAATTACACGAATGGTCCCTATGGTTTGGGGTAGTCTGCGCGTTTGGTCCCTGAACCTTTTTTTTAACTCGGACCGTCCCTATTACGTGTTTTTGTTACACGTTTGGTCCATATCACCCTGAAAAAGACTATTTTACCCTTTTTAATTTTTTTTAATCTTTTTATTATAATTCCTGTAACTATTAATAAAAAAATTAATAATTAAATATGAGGGACCTACACCTTTATCCCTTACCTTTTACTATTTTACATTCATCTCCAATAAACTTAAAGCCACCGAACGTCACTTGCCCATCCCATGTTTTTCAACTGTGTCGTATCAGAAAAAGGGATCGCCGGAATCGCCATCAATCCCCCTCCCTTCCACCTCCGATACCCTCTCTTTGTCATCAGGTACCGACCAACACCTACCGATTGATTTTGAAGAAGAGAAATTGATTATCAGATCTCTTTTTGCAGCCTTACCGGAGAAGACAAAGTCTTCGTCGGAGTTGGAAATCAGGAGTTCACGACACATCTACAACATTTTTCTTGTAGGAAATCTCGTCTAAGAATCAAGGCTACGTAACACACGCATACACATCAAGGGTTTCCAAGACCCAATTGCAGGTTTGTTTCTCTCTGGGTATGAGACCCACCTCCCCTCTTTTTTTTCTTTCTCTTGTTGGTCACCTCTGGACCATCGACTTGAAGCATCATAATATATGCAATCGATCTTTATGATGTTTCTGAAAACATATTTTATAAATAGCTTCACATTGGTTTCAGATTCGTTTTAGGAAATTAAAATTCATTTTGGTTGACTATGATTTTGGTTTTAGGTTGGATTTTAGGGTTAATTTGGTTAGCTTTGGTTTTGGTTGCAGGTTCCGACGGTGTTGAATAGAGTGGTTGTCGGGGTCTCTTTACAGGTAAGGAAGGAAATAAATAAGGGGTGGGGACAAAAAGAGGAAGGAGATGAAGGGCTGCCAACGATTGTGGGGTTTTCCGGCAAGCAGGGGTATGGAAGAGAGATGCGACTCTTCTTTCAGTGTTCCATGGATGAAGAAAAACATAAGAGAGATGAAGAAAGGGTAAAAGGGTTTGATACGGTTGTAGAGTGGGGTGAGTTGGTGGGACCCATCTATATATTAAACAATTTCTTTAACTAATAATTAATTAAAATATATATAGTTAATTGGAAAAGAAATATGGAGGGGCAATAAAGTCTTTTTAAGTCTGATAGGGACCAAACACGCAACAAAACAATATAATAGGGACGGTCCGAGTTAAAAAAAAGGTTCAGGGACCAAGCGCGCAGACTACCCCAAACCATAAGGACCATTCGTGTAATTTACCCTTAAGTTTAAGTTAAAAAAGCGAAATGTCAAAAAGAATTATACTATAGCCTCTATTATCACTGGGAAACTACATTGAAGTTGAAAAAATAATTGTTTATTATTTATGTAACTATGCTTTATCTTATTTTAATTTATATAATAAACTGAATTTAAATAATGTAGCATCATTTATCTTATTTATTCAATAATCATTTATCTACTAAATTATATAGAAACATGTTTTATTTTGTTATCAGTAATACATGATTGTATAAAATGAATATATATATATATATATATATATATATATATATATATATATATATATATATATGAAACTTTATGAGATTAAACATTTTTTAAAACCGTGAAATATTTTAAAAACTCTAACATGAAGCTAGAAGAAATTGCAAAGTAGCTATATTGGGATTAAACATCCAATGATCCCCTCTCTCTCTCTCTCTCTTTCTCTCTCTCTCTCTCTCTCTCTCTCTCTCTCTCTATATATATATATATATATATATATATATATATATATATATATTGCTTCTATTACAAATGTCCAAAAGAAAAACTTAGAAACTATATCATCAAAACAAGAGTCTCTCTAAGAGCTTGTTTGTTTTGTCTCTTACTGAGTCCAGCAAGAGGTAAGGTCTGACTCAGTTTGGGTCAGACCGTTTGATTTGATTTGCAAAAATTCATTCTCTTACTTGGCCAGTAGCCTCCTACCGGGTAAGTCTGCGGGTGTAGCCGTAGCATTCACTAGCAGCCAGATATTGTTAGAGTGTTATAAGTCTGCGGGTGTAGCCGTAGCATTCACTAGCAGTCAGATAGTGTTAGAGTGTTGTAAGTCTGCGGGTGTAGCCGTAGCATTCACTAGCAGTCAGATAGTGTTAGAGTGTTGTAAGTCTGCGGGTGTAGCCGTAGCATTCACTAGCAGCCAGATAGTGTTAGAGTGTTGTAAGTCTGCGGGAGTAGCCGTAGCATTCACTAGCAGTAGATAGTGATAAAGTGTTGTAAGTCTACGGGTGTAGCCGTAGCATTCACTGGGTTGGTAGATAGCGTGATTGCGTTGTTAGGGCACGGAAAGAACAGTAGTACCCACCAGTTCGGGTGTAGCAGTGAGGATATGGAAATCCACGGATCGGATTTCGGAATTACCCAGACGGATTAGACCTGGTTAAGCCAGTGGTGAGACTGTGAAAGCGCCACTACAGAGAAGAGAGCAAAGAAGCAGTGGACTGCTTAAGGTCATTTATGACATAAGGCTACCAATGGTCATGTAGCAATCACTTTTAGCCTTGGGTTTGGTGACGTCAGGATTTGACGTATGGACTCGATCAGTTAGATCAGAAAGTTATTAGAGCCTCAGTGGCATGGTGACTAGTGGCAACTAGTTCTAGAGAAGGAATTTGTTCAGAAATCGTGTGAGGCGACTAAGTAGGGAGCCCTTTGGCTCCGCGATCGGGTTGGAAACCGGTATTTCAGATTATTGGCGAAAAATTGAGACCAGGAAGGTCTCGATAGATGTTGGAAAGCATCCATGTAGCAGCATGTTGTTTCAGGCAGTTCAGTATTTCAGGTAATTCCGTGTTTCAGGTAGTTCAGTATTTCAGGTAATTCCGTGTTTCAGGCACTTCAGTGTTCAGGCAGTTCAGTGTTTTAGAAATTTCAGTGCTTCGGACAGTTCAGTATCTCAAGCGGTAATGGTATTTTGGGATTTCATGTATGGTTAGAGTCCCAGATAGCTTGGGATACGCTAAGTCACTTACATCGGGATTATCTGAGTTTTGGCCAAGTATAAGTGATCTACAGGGATAATTAGGTTTGTGAACCTATTTTGTAGAAGGATGTTGAGGGGTCAGTTGAGAGATAAGCAGGCTGGTTCCATCAGTAATGATTTAGTATGAGAGGTCTGTCAGGGAATCAGACCATCTCAGGACAGCAGATATCAGACAGAGTAGATGTAGACTGTTGTGAGGAATCCGTTCACCAGTGGAATATAAGGCTTTGCAAGGTTGGTCATGGCTACCCTGAGAAGGCTAGGATGTGCCCAGGATGGTGACCATCTCACTATAGTGGTTGGGTGTATAAGGAATGGTAAGAAATGATTTCGAGGACGAAATCTAATTTAAGTGGGGGAGAGTTGTAACGCCCCGTTTATTTAAATAAATTAATAAATGTAAGTCTCGGACTAATTTGTGAAGAATTTTAGAAGTTGAGGGTTGAAAGTGTAAGTTCCAGATTAGTTTTGTAAGTATTTATGAAGGCAGGGACTAAATGGTACTTTATAAGACTTCTTTTGAGAAGATTTTATAGGTCAAGGGGCTAATTGGTAAATTCTGGAGTTTATTTGTAAAGAATTTCAGATGTTCGGGTTAAAAGGATAAAATAGGGGCTTAGATTGAAATGAATAAGAGAAGGAGGGGCTGGAATTGCATATTATGGGAAGTTTTGAAGTAACCGGGTATATAAACCCGTCACTCTTCGGGAACCCTAACCCTAGGATCCCTTAGCAACCGCAACCTCCCTTATATCCCCTCCGCCGATCGCCACCTTCCCTTCTAGACTTCCAGCGCCGCACCATCATCACCGTGGAGATCGGAAACCACCGCCATGACGAGCGCTGCTGGAATTAGCTTCGTAACCGGTGGGAGTTACCCACCCTCGTCGCCGCTGTTAGAGCCTTACGACCACCAAGGATCGGCGCCACCGTCCCACTGCTACGTTGTCGCTGCTATTTCGCCACCCCAAACACCACAACCGCTACCTGTGACGTTGTGGGCTCCAACAGTCGAGAATCGAGGACGGGTTTTAGGCCGCCATCGGTGTCAAGTTGTTGCTGTGCCGCCGATTATGTGTTGCCGTCGCTGCTAGCCACCAATGTTGTCACTCCCGTTGACGTGCTTCAGGATCCCCGGTGACGTTTGTGTGTGTGTTACCTTGCTGTCATCGAAAAAGGGGCTTATAAGGACCGCCCTTCGCTAGGTGTTGTTGCCTGCCGCCGCCATTAGCATCTCCGCCGCCTTGAGCCGCTGGTGGGTGGTTGGGGAGTCGTTTTGTGACCATTCAGCGGGTGTGTGAGCATGTATTTTTGATAAGTGCATGTTTAGTCTAGCCGGAAATCGCAAGGAAGCCACTGCCACCACCGTGAGGTGGTGGCTGCCGCCAAGCACCGCCGCCGGCCACCATGGTGTGGCTGTGTGTGTGTGTTAATTAGTGTGTGAATTAGTTAGTGTGTGTGTTAGTGAGTGTGTGGATTATTTTGGATAAAGCATTGTAATTGTAATTTCCAAAAGATTAATGAAAAGAAACTCAAACCACCACCGTAAGGTGGTGGCCGCCGCCGTGAGCCGCCATGGACCGCCACTACCCTAGGTGGTAGTGAGTGGTGCCCCACTAGCAAACCCTAATGGGCTTAGAGATTGGTTTTGGGCCTATTGGGCCATGTTTGGGTGGAAAACCCTAATTATGAGTATTGGGCCTTAGACTTATTGGACCCATCTTTGGGCCATTGGGATTAGATTGTGTATTAAGCCCAAAATCACTCCATATCACTTATCTAGTAGAGTAAAGGACTTAATGGATTAAGTCCTTAATGGGTTAAGTAAGAAACACTTAACCCTAGTTATCATTTTATGTGAAACCCTAATTTCACTTGGGCTTTGTGTTGGGCCATCCAAGAACAAGCAAATGGACTAGAATAATTTAATGGGCTTTAAGGTAAGGCCCATAGGAGGGTGTGGGCCCAATTTGGAAAATTGGGCCATAGTTTGGGCCTAGATGGTTGTATGATATTGGGCCCTTAGAATAAGACATGTTGGACTGGACTGAACAATTGGGCCTTAAGGGAAGTCCATGTAGAGATTTGGGCCCAATTTGGAAAGTTGGGCAATATGTTGGGCTTTGATCCCTAGTTGACTTTGGGCCTATGGATTGGGCCTTGGGCTTGGGTAAGCCAAGCTAGGGGTAATGTTGTAATTATCCAAAGTATGTATTTATAGTATGTGTTAGAACCCAATTATTAATTGGGTGTTATTTTGGTGTTGACAGTGCGGGAATCTGTCATCTAGCAGCTGGGGTTGAGTCTGCGGGACTTCAGCAGTGTGGGGTTGTGTCTACGGGACTTCAGCAGTGTGAGGTGAGTTTCCTTCCAGTAGGAACGGGTCTACGGCCACAATGTCGGCCCGTTTAGTTAGCAGTAGTTCCAGACTTCGGTCTGATGCAGTAGTTCAGTGTGCTTGATGTCTTTGTGATTCAAGCATGTTTTTGTGATATGAGTTCCGGACTTCGGTCTGATGCAGTATGCAGTATATGTGTTTATGCTAGTAGTTATGATTATGCTATGCTATGTTCAGTCAGTTCCGGACTTCGGTCCGATGCCGGGCGGGGCCCGATGTAGTGGGCGGGGCCCAAGCTAGTTCCGGACTTCGGTCCGATGCCGGGCGGGCCCGATGTAGTGGGCGGGGCCCAAGCTAGTTCCAAACTTTGGTCCGATGTCGGGCGGGGCCCGATGTAGTGGGCGGGGCCCAAGCTAGTTCCGGACTTCGGTCCGATGCCGGGCGGGGCCCGATGCAGTGGACGGGGCCCTGTATTTGCTTATATGTCATTGTATGGTATGTGGTAGTTTGGGGGAACTCACTAAGATTTGTGCTTACAGTTTCAGTTTTTGGTTTCAGGTACTCAGTTTTTAAAAGAGGAGCTCGGGAGGATTGCAGTGCACACACCATTTGTTCAGCCTGGGATGTTTATACTCTGATATATTTGACAGTTGTTAAGATATTTTGAGATACATTGTTTATGATTCTTATATGCTGTTTGATGAATATGGTTTTATTACTAATTTAAAACGAAATTTTCAGACTGTATTTTTTGGATGTTACAAGTTGGTATCAGAGCTTGGTTTGAGGGATTCGGGCGCACTCCCGAGTGTGTCTGAACTCAAACTAAGGAAGTGGTATAAAGTTTTCAAAAGAAAAGAGTTTTAGAAAAGCAAAAAGAATTTTTAGAAAGAAAAGAACTTTGAAAAGAGAAAAAGAGTGTGGTGCATGCAATCAGCCGAGCTCAAGTAAGTACTCCCAAATTACCCATACAAGTTTATGTTATGATTATCAGTTTCAGTTTCAGTAGAACAGCATGCTAGAATAGGACTAAGGATCTAGGAGGATGCCTTATGTGCCTGCTATATGTGTTTCAGCTTTATGAGAATTGCATGCTAGTATTGAGTAGACAGTAGTATAATAGCCTGTTTAGGTTATACCTGATAGTATGAGCTTAGCATGGTATGCTAGTACAGTTTCTCGCTATGAGAATAGATTTGCTTGAGAAGTTTCCTGTGTCCGAATGTTGCTTGATGTGCTTTGTAGGACTCTGAGTGATGGGAGTTAGCCATTAGGTGAATACTGTTGGATTAATGTCTAAGTCCATAACTATATTTGGTATGTACTTGACCCGACCCGACATGGTCCATTTGGGTTGCACTTCACCGGCACAATTTATATGGATAGTCTTTTGAGAATAGTATATTTATGATTTATATTAATATATTATAAGTTCTAATATATTAATATGAAATCATATTATTTAATTACTATTGATCAAGAATTAATTTAGAATTAATTAAGTGATCAAAAATAACTAATTAAATATGGACTCTTATATATATGGAATGGGCCAAGTTCATTTAGGTTGGGCTAAGCTTTCATGGATGGTCCATGGAGCTTTTAACCCATGGATCATATGTAAATGAAAGGTCATGGGTATTAGGGTTTACATGGATGTAACCCTAATCCTCCATAATATATAAAGGGGTCCTTGGCTCACAAAATTGGCACAAGTGTGTGAAAATAAGAGTGGGCCGATTTTAGTGTGCATACATATTCTCTCAAGTTCTTCCAAGGTGTTTTGGTGATTTGTGATTCCATTTGAGGCTTCCACACTATTGGGGCTAAGCTCTTAAAGCTTGAAGACATCAAGCTACATCAAAAGGTATGTCATCTAACTAGAACTTTGTAGTATAGGTGCTTCATAATATGCTAGTTAGGATGAAACCTTGGAATAGTTAATATTTGCATGTATAATAGAGAAAACATAGATCCAAGGTTTATAGGGTTGCATGTACACCATAGGAGTGTTAGAATGCTCAAAACCCAACAGTGGTATCAGAGCCATGAGTTGTTTTCTGTTATATTGATGCAAATGTTTTATTTTCAAGTTGAAAAAAAAAGAAAAAAAAACATGACGTTTGTCAAATTTTAAGATAATTACTTGTTTTGTGAAAAACGAATTATTTGTAAAATTTGAATCATTTGTTATATGAGTTGAATTAGGTCAAATTTAGTAAAACATAAAATGATATGATTATTTTATTAGTTTTAAAAGTTTGATCTAAATGTTTTAAGGAGTTACATATTTTGTCATAAAATTTTGGAGCTCAAAAGTTTTTTTTAAAGTTGTGATCTTAAGGGTTTTTGAAACTTCCATAAGTTATGGATATGAAAGTTTTTTTTTAAAAAAAAAAATTGATTCAAAGTTTTTATGGAGTTACAAAATTTGGTGTTAATGTTTTAAAGAATTCCATAACTTGTTCTTAAGTTATGGAACATGGAAAGTTTCATCATAAAACACCATTAATTCCATAAGTTATGGAATCCAAAGGTTTTCAAGAATTACAAAACTTGCCCTCAAGTTTTGGAATTTGAGAAATGTTTTTTATGAAAAAAAGAATTGAATTCTAAAACTCTTGGGTTCATAACTTAAACAATTAATTAAATGGTTTTAATTTTGAGTTTAATAATTGGAATTATGATGTTTTGTTGAATAGTTCCAATTAACTCTTATGGACTTTATTAATAGTTAATTAAAGAGTTACTGCCTATAAGGGGGGTATAAGGTTACTGCCTATAAAACACCATTAATTCCATTAGTAGACGTCATTCACGAAGTCGGTCTATAAGGGGGGTATAAGGTTACTGCCTATAAAATGGCAGTTTAATGGGTGTCCACTCTCACTCACCGCTTCCTTGACCGATGGAGGGTCGTTAGCCGAACAGGTAGGACAAGGACTATAATTCTCCCTTCATTATAAGTATAATGATAAATACTAAGTAACTAAACACTTATAAATTCCCAATCTTAGTTACTTAGGAAAATGTGAATAAGGTGCTAATCCATGAAATTACACTTTGCACTTTGTTTAAGCTGTTAGTGGAGCGTGTGTGGTTAACCGACACATCGATTGAGGGGTAAATATTAAGGGTACCAAGTATATTTGCATGGTTACTTCACACCTTGTTTTGTGATCCTCGGCATCCCAGTCACAAAACCTGAAGGGCACACTCGAGATTGAAACATGCCATTGAAAAGTTCAATGAATCTCAAAAGAATCTAGGAGTTTCAAAACCAATTAAAACCTAATAATACATTTCGTTTATCTTGGTGGAAATTGGTGAATCGTCATTCACCTACCTTCAAATATTTTATAGCTTGGATTACGGCATCCCTCTTCCAAGTTATGAAATAGTTTGTTGGGTCCTAGCCTTAATATATCATATTGGGTGTTATATTAAGGACTTAAATCAACTTTACGTGAATTTCTCCCATTGTTGATGTCTGGTTTAGACAACAATGATCTTCCCAAACCAAGCTTTCCTAATGAATATGACTTCCCAAGTTTGGCTCATGGAAGTCATACTTCTCTTCCTCCACCTCCTCCAATTATTCTCCCTAACCCACAAGTTCAAGGTCACTCAAGCCCTAATGGCAAGCAAGGTCTATGTGTGATCACATCTTAGAGATGAAGTCACATATTGACAAGCCGGGAGAGTTGGGTGTCAAAGTCTTGAGAAAGTTAGATGTTCAATCACTTTCTAAGTCACATAGTGAGTTCCTTTGGGACTACTATGAAACAGACTATGACATGAACCTTAATGATCATATCTATTTGCTTGGTGCTGCTGAATCAGCAATGATTTGGAACGATAGTAAAGCAAATTTGATTAGAAGATCAACTTCCCAAAAACTTTATGGACAGTGACAATGGTGACACTGGAAATCCAGAAAAAGCATTCTCTTCCCAATGGAAAAGGATTGGCCATAGTCAACCCGGTTGACCAGATGGTAAAGAGAAAGGCTAAGTCTGAGATAGTCCCATTACCAAAGGGTCCATATGTTTATTTTGCCAAAGGAAGGGGTGTTGATTGCAAAGCTGCCAAATTTACCTAAGGATGTTAAAGTCAATAAGTTTGACTCTACATCAGGTAGAGCCCATTATCTAACTCTGTTAAGTTCTATTCTGAGATCCTCATTACATGATGTGACTGGGTCACATGTTGATGTTCTAAGAATCAAAGAATAGAGAGAAATCTTAAATGAAGTATATGCTGATTCTGATCGCGAAGGTGGATTTCGATCGCATCAGAATTTTGAGCAGTTGCTTAAGAAGTTATGATATATTGCTAAGGAATAGATAACAACAATTTTCCATGTGGATTGTAAGGATAAGTTTTTCCGCAAAGTTTTAAAATAAAAGAAAATTGTTTAATTTTATTTATTTGAAGTATCCTTACAATGACATTTGTGGAAAATTGTTGCTTATATGATTCCACTGACAGCAATATTGGAAAATGGATTTGATTCTTTCATTTGTGGTAGTGTCTAAATTTACCAAATCAGGAAAGTTCCTCATCGCCCAAGTTTCAATTGGACCGAAACTTGGAATCATGCAAGTTGAATAGTATGATGAATGAGAACTTTCAAGCATTGGAAAATCAAGACTAATTACTTGTTCACATGGATGTGTGAGTCAAGTGAAGGACTAAAGGGATCGAATACACATTCTTGTGCACTGGTCATGTCCACCACAAAGCTCGTTAAGACTATTTGATTTACTAAAGTTTAGTAAATATGGTTATACTTACAAGTTTAAGTATAATTCTGAAACATTGGAAAAGTCTCAATGTATGGCAGAACGAATGGGAAGAATCAAATTAGGCAGAAAGATAAAAGTTTCTCAAATCTGAAAAGATGGGAGAGTACTTTAGTATCATGTTTGTGATCATCTTAATGATTTAGAAATCATATCACAATTAGTCCTCTAAAGGTCATCTTAGTGCATTCTTATGACTAAGAAGAGGAGTCATGAATTGTTGAAATGGTTAGATCAGGAAGATGAGTCATACTTCGTTCCAAAACAATTCTTAGAGTCATACTCCAAGATTGTAACTTGAGTGACATATCTTAAAGAAAGGTTTAAAACACTTGTCAAATGTAAGAGTAAAAGTGTCCTACTCTTGTACATTTGAAATTGGTAAGTTGTGATGTTTTGGATAAAACAAAGACCAACTAAGGCCAATTGTGTGAAGTGTTTGTCTTGATAAAGAATCCGCACTATCTCTTGAATATTTGGCAAGATAGTCTTATATGTCAAGAGGATAGTGAGAGTCTTAAAGATCCTAAAAAGAATTTCAAGAACTAATCAAGAATAAAACCTGAGGTTCTTCACTAGCACACGACTTGAGGTTTATAACCTATCGTGTTGACATATTCTGTACCCATTCCAGGTTAAGTTGGCTTTGCATAGGAGTTCTGAAAGTTCTCAATTGGTTGCATAACAACTTGGAAGCAATGGCAGGCCCTGTACTGCCAGGTGGCAAGAAGTTAAGATTGCATAAGTTCAGTCCATATGAGTTTGGATTTGTCATTATCCTTGTCTTGTGACTATGGTTTTGACGATTCACATGGATAAGAACACATACACCATAAAATCTAAGGGTCATAAGGTTTCTCTCCGATTCATGAAAATGATGGTGAGGAAACACTTCCACCAAGTAGATTTGAAGCAGATGGCAAAAGGTCTAAACAATTGAGACTATGATTACGGCATCCCTTTTCATAGTTCTGAAATTGTTTAGACACACATGCATGCTATCTAAGGAAAGGTGTATGATTTTGATAAAGTTTTATCAAAGCATCTCGTATCAGAAATCTGAACTTTGGTAAGAAAGTCAATAAAGTATTGATTTCTAGAAGTCCAGCTGATTTCTGAGTACATGTCAAAGCTAGTGGGAGCATAAGTGTTATGCTAATAATCATCATGTTAGTGGGAGCATGATAATTATTGTTAGTGTTGCAAGTTAGCAATGTTAATTATAGAAAACAAAAGTTTCAATTTGTGAGGCTGCAGGGATTGAAAAAGTTGTTTTGCTATAATTAAGGGAGAGGATATACTTCATTTCAGTTCTAAAGGCTTAGATTGAGACCTTAATCATCTTTAGTCAAGAATATATATATGAATTTCATGTTGGATTGGTTCAACTAAAGGAAATTCTATATATTGCGTTCTCAAAATTCGATTATGATTACGGCATCCCTCTTCATATTCAAATTTTGAAAACATGGCAAATAAAAATATTGTAGCAAAAGACTGGTCTAGAATCATGTCTTTATGTGAGACATCATGAATCGTGTACCATTTGCTTTGGGTACAGGATCGATTGCATGTGCTATAATATTTGTCATTTCTAAATTTTTCCAAATGCCCAGAGGCATTAAGAAGGGAAAAGGTCTAGAATTGGATATGACTAAAATGATTAAGCAATTGTCGAGGACAATCTGAGGTTTACCAAAGATTGGTTGCTTAGGGACAGTTGGAAGTATAGTGCTAATTTTGGAAGGACCATATTGACATATTCTGAAAAGCGGCATCTCTTATTCAGAAGTGATAGTCAAAATGAGAATATGGAGTTGTCTCCATAGGTGGAAGTTATCTGTGTAAGATTAGAAAACTTAATGCAAGAAGCATGTCCAAAGCAATGTACTTTGAATATGAGACTTAGTTTCCATGGAGTTGATCTCCATTGGAATACCTTATAATGACTGTTGACAAGTCTTTGTGACTTTGTACATATTCATTACAGAAGGGTCAGTGCATATAAGTTTAAAATCTAAACAGATTTCGATAAATGATAGGAATTTGAAATTCTCACATTTTTCGATAAGGATTTGGGAGTGTGAAATTAGAATCATTGAAATTATGTTTAATTGGTTTATTTCACAAAGTAAGGATCATAGACAAACATAGAGTGCATATTTGGTGTATGGCAAAGCTATTGTTTAAGAAAAACATAGTGTACATGCTTGGAGCATGGGACAACTAGTGTTTTTAATTCAAGTATAAAGTTGATAAAACCGAAACAATGAATAATGAGTAATCAGTATGGTGATAAATAAAAGTGTTTATTTATATTCATAGGGTTTGATACCATATTTGATTCATTTATTCTTGTGTTTCACTTTGCATGTTTTGACTTCCAGAATAACTAAGTCGCTCTTCCTGAATGATTAAGTTATTCAAACCATCCACAGTCGGTCATATGTTGGAAGTAGATATGAATCAAGACTCTCATGGGTTGGTTTGTAGAGGTCCAAGTTGGTGGACAAAGTGGTGCTACAACACTCATGAGTGCTCATAAGTTTTGAGTATTGGATTCAACCCGCACTCATTTGAATCACTTCATGGATTTTATCACGAGTGATCATGAGACGATAATATCTTATATTCTTCAAACCTAGAGATATGAGTTGTTACTGTGAGTTGGTTATACATTGATTGCACGAAAACGCATTTGGTAACTCGATGTTATAAAACGTGCCTTTGTGTATGATTCAACAAGTAGTAGAACAAGCCATATGAGTCGAAGTTTATCCATTCCTTTTACCTTCGGGATAAAAGCGATATCTGTGGGCCCCTCGATGATTTAGCGATGACACATGTGAGTGATTGGCCAAGCCAGGAGTGATTTGATTTGTTCAATCAGTCAGTCATCATAAATCGAAAATCGGGAAACAACAAATGGACAGAGAGAATGATTATAATCCATGTCTCAGTCCATATGATATCTAGAATGGAGGAATATATGATCCCTTATCTAATGGACAAGTCATTGACAAGGTCAGAGTTTGACAACGGCTTTAAGAGCTACGATTGCTAGTTAGGTTTTGAAGTCATACTCAATAATAGTTTTAGACTTATCCAAGTGGGAGACTGTTGGATTAATGTCTAAGTCCATAACTATATTTGGTATGTACTTGACCCGACCCGACATGGTCCATTTGGGTTGCACTTCACCGGCACAATTTATATGGATAGTCTTTTGAGAATAGTATATTTATGATTTATATTAATATATTATAAGTTCTAATATATTAATATGGAATCATATTATTTAATTACTATTGATCAAGAATTAATTTAGAATTAATTAAGTGATCAAAAATAACTAATTAAATATAGACTCTTATATATATGGAATGGGCCAAGTTCATTTAGGTTGGGCTAAGCTTTCATGGATGGTCCATGGAGCTTTTAACCCATGGATCCTATGTAAATGAAAGGTCATGGGTATTAGGGTTTACATGGATGTAACCCTAATCCTCCATAATATATAAAGGGGTCCTTGGCTCACAAAATTGGCACACGTGTGTGAAAATAAGAGTGGGCCGATTTTAGTGTGCATACATATTCTCTCAAGTTCTTCCAAGGTGTTTTGGTGATTTGTGATTCCATTTGAGGCTTCCACACTATTGGGGCTAAGCTCTTAAAGCTTGAAGACATCAAGCTACATCAAAAGGTATGTCATCTAACTAGAACTTTGTAGTATAGGTGCTTCATAATATGCTAGTTAGGATGAAACCTTGGAATAGTTAATATTTGCATGTATAATAGAGAAAACATAGATCCAAGGTTTATAGGGTTGCATGTACACCATAGGAGTGTTAGAATGATCAAAACCCAACAAATACGTCAAGTCACATGTGATCAGGGTTGAATAATATCAGAGTGCTGGATTTGGCCCTATTGCGCAGCTCTTGTCTGAGTCTAACCGTTGTGGGGACAAGTCTTTTACTCGAAGGATTATCTGAGCCTCGTCACATGTGATCGTATTCAGGTGATGGCTAATTGGCATTACAAGGGGGCCTTCAGCAGCTGAGGACTGGTTTGGGTCGGAGATTTCCCTGGGGTAAGCCTAGGATGAGAGTAGCAGAGAGCAGTAACAGTAAAAGGGACTTGGTGGAGTCAAGGCAGTTCTTGAGGAAAGTACGGATAGATGTGGAAGGTAGTATGGGCCCGTACTACTGAAAGCAAAGGATTCGTACTCGAATCAAGGAAGGCTGAGATAAGACCAGGGAACTTGTAGTGTGTGAGATCCCTCGAGTTTGGATGAGTATTGTGATGTTAGTGGTGGTATATTACCGAGTATAGTGACGTTACGTGGTAGACCATATGGTAGTTCTGGCGTCGACGAGGGATCATGCTCGGACTCTAGAGCCGGGCAGATTGATGATCAGATGAGGGAGTTCATTCCATCCGAGAATTACGCGCAGTATCATTGACTAGACTCCTGTGATCCTCAGTGTGATCAAGGAGGGCATTATAGAGATTTGTGATGAGAGGCCGAGTGCATTCTGCACTGAGATAACAGTCATGATAGAGACCCGTACGTTGATGTTTCGGGAATTCAGAGTTTGTGAGGCTTCAGATTGACATGGGGGTTAGGGACCCCATTGTTAGCAGCAGATGGTTGGCAGATGTTGCCAACACTTTTCGTACCAGACGTTGTCTCGAAAGGAGACAAGATCTGACTTACTTCCTGTCTCCTGAGGGATAGAGCACGAGATTGATAGAAAGAGGTCGGTAGTGAGTCGTGTGATGATGCGGTTAATGCTAGGTCATGGGATGACTTTTAGACCAAATTCTGGGCAGAGTGTGCCCAGGAGATTGAGGCGCAGCAGTTGGCACAATGGTTGTTAGATCTCCACCAGACGACTGAGACCGTGGCAGAGATCACTGCCAAGTCTCGGGAAAGAGCTTATATGGTACCACAGTATGCAGCAGATGAGGAAATGAAGAAGGTGAGTTATCAGAACATACTGTAGAATGATAACAGGGAGATCGTGAGTATCTCGGGGTGCAAGACCCTGAATGGTATGACTTCTAGAGCTTGGGAACGGGATATGGACTTAGAGCACATTGGTAAGAGGGAACCATATCAGTTGCTTACATTGAAGGGTCTCGAGAGAAGACCCTAGATTTAGGATTAGCTTTCGAAAGACCAGCAGGACCAGATTCGGTGCAGCACTTGCAAGAAACTGCACAGGGGAGCCTTTCGTTCCAAGGGTTTGAGTAAGTGTAACCCTGAGTTATCCTCGGTTTGTATCTGAATTATATTTTTAAGAGATGTCATATACCAATTGCATACCGAGAAGCATCAGCGAATAGTGATAGAGCAATTCCCCATATTACGGGATTGGGAAAGTACAACGTCATCTTGGTTTATTCCAAGACTGAGGAGCAGCACGAGAAGCACCTGAGGGAGGTGCTAGAGACTTTGAGAGGGGAGAGAGTTTTCGCAAGCTTCTCCAATTGTGAGTTCTGGTTGCGCGGGGTGCAATTTCTTGGGCACCTTGTCAATCAGAAGGGTATTCTAGTCGATCCGGCCAAGTTAGAGGCCGTGATGCAGCGGGAGATTCCGAGGTCTCCAATTGAGATTCGGAGCTTCCTGGGTCTAGCGGGTTATTACCGGAGATTTATCCGGATTTTTTTTAGAAGTTGTGTGATCTTTTGGATTAGCTGGTGTTGAAACCCTAGCACGGATAAGCATGAGTTCTAGCAGATTGGTCATGGGTGGTGAGAAGGATTGGGAATTCTTCTAGTTTTGTGTGCTGTAAGGCATTAGCTGAATCAAAGTGGGGGAGAATCGCCCAAGGATTCAGAAGCGGGAGCAGTTTTGAGACTAGGATAAGTTTTGCATCCTTGTCTGAAAGGAAGACAGCCCATGTGGTCGTATGGTTCGAGGAGAGTGTGATATGGAAGTTCGGAAAAACTTGCCAATGATGAGATCGCGTTCTCAGAATGTTGCTAGCAAGCCTTAGGGAATCCGGTTGGGGATTCCAGTCAGGACATGAGTTCAGCAGAGTGCGGGTCAAGCGCGTGTTCGATCCGGTATAGATAGTGTTAGAGTGTTGTAAGTCTGCGGGTGTAGCCGTAGCATTCACTAGCAGTCAGATAGTGTTAGAGTGTTGTAAGTCTGCGGGTGTAGCCGTAGCATTCACTAGCAGCCAGATAGAGTTAGAGTGTTATAAGTCTGCGGGTGTAGCCGTAGCATTCACTAGCAGCCAGATAGTGTTAGAGTGTTATAAGTCTGCGGGTGTAGTCGTAGCATTCACTACCAGCCAGATAGTGTTAGAGTGTTGTAAGTCTGCGGGTGTAGCCGTAGCATTCACTAGCAGTCAGATAGTGTTAGAGTGTTGTAAGTCTGCAGGTGTAGCCGCAGCATTCACTAGCAGCCAGATAGTGTTAGAGTGTTGTAAGTCTGCGGGAGTAGCCGTAACATTCACTAGCAGTAGATAGTGATAAAGTGTTGTAAGTCTACGGGTGTAGCCGTAGCATTCACTGGGTTGGTAGATAGCGTGATTGCGTTGTTAGGGCGCGGAAAGAACAGTAGTACCCACCAGTTCGGGTGTAGCAGTGAGGATATGGAAATCCACAGATCGGATTTCGGAATTACCCAGACGGATTAGACCTGGTTAAGCCAGTGGTGAGACTGTGAAAGCGCCACTACAGAGATGAGAGCAAAGAAGCAGTGGACTGCTTAAGGTCATTTATGACATAAGGCTACCAATGGTCATGTAGCAATCACTTTTAGCCTTGGGTTTGGTGACGTCAGGATTTGACGTATGGACTCGATCAGTTAGATCAGAAAGTTATTAGAGCCTCAGTGGCATGGTGACTAGTGGCAACTAGTTCTAGAGAAGGAATTTGTTCAGAAGTCGTGTGAGGCGACTAAGTAGGGAGCCCTTTGGCTCCGCGATCGGGTTGGAAACCGGTATTTCAGATTATTGGCAAAAAATTGAGACCAGGAAGGTCTCGATAGATGTTGGAAAGCAGCCATGTAGCAGCATGTTGTTTCAGACAGTTTAGTATTTCAGGTAATTTCGTGTTTCAGGCAGTTCAGTATTTCAGGTAATTCCGTGTTTCAGGCACTTCAGTGTTCAGGCAGTTCAGTGTTTTAGAAATTTCAGTGCTTCGGACAGTTCAGTATCTCAAATGGTAATGGTATTTTGGGATTTCATGTATGGTTAGAGTCCCAGATAGCTTGGGATACGCTAAGTCACTTACATCGGGATTATCTGAGTTTTGGCCAAGTATAAGTGATCTACAGGGATAATTAGGTTTGTGAACCTGTTTTGTAGAAGGATGTTGAGGGGTCAGTTGAGAGATAAGCTGGCTGGTTCCATCAGTAATGATTTAGTATGAGAGGTCTGTCATGGAATCAGACCATCTCAGGACAGCAGATATCAGACAGAGTAGATGTAGACTGTTGTGAGGAATCCGTTCACCAGTGGAATATAAAGCTTTGCAAGGTTGGTCATGGCTACCCTGAGAAGGCTAGGGTGTGCCCAGGATGGTGACCATCTCACTATAGTGGTTGGGTGTATAAGGAATGGTAAGAAATGATTTTGAGGACGAAATCTAATTTAAGTGGGGGAGAGTTGTAACGCCCCGTTTATTTAAATAAATTAATAAATGTAAGTCTCGGACTAATTTGTGAAGAATTTTAGAAGTTGAGGGTTGAAAGTGTAAGTTCGAGATTAGTTTTGTAAGTATTTATGAAGGCAGGGACTAAATGGTACTTTATAGGACTTCTTTTGAGAAGATTTTAGAGGTCAAGGGGCTAATTGGTAAATTCCGGAGTTTATTTGTAAAGAATTTCAGAGGTTGGGGTTAAATGGGTAAAATAGGGACTTAGATTGAAATGAATAAGAGAAGGAGGGGCTGGAATTGCATATTATGGGAAGTTTTGAAGTAACCGAGTATATAAACCCGTCACTCTTCGGGAACCCTAACCCTAGGAGCCCTTAGCAGCCGCAACCTCCCTTATATCCCCTCCGTCGATCGCCACCTTCCCTTCTATACTTCCGGTGCCGCACCATCATCACCGTGGAGATCGGAAACCACCGCCGTGACGAGCGCTGCTGGAATTAGCTTCGTAACCGGTGGGAGTTGCCCACCCTCGCCGCCGCTGTTAGAGCCTTACGACCACCAAGGATCGGCGCCACCGTCCCACTGCTACGTTGTCGCTGCTATTTCGCCACCCCAAACACCACAACCGCTAACTGTGACGTTGTGGGCTCCAACAGTCGAGAATCGAGGACGGGTTTTAGGCCACCATCGGTGTCAAGTTGTTGCTGTGCCGCCGATTATGTGTTGTCGTCGCTGCTAGCCACCAATGTTTTCACTCCCGTTGACGTGCTTCAGGATCCCCGGTGACGTTTGTGTGTGTGTTACCTTGCTGTCATCGAAAAATGGGCTTATGAGGACCGCCCTTCGCTAGGTGTTGTTGCCTGCCGCCGCCATTAGCATCTCCGCCGCCTTGAGCCGCTGGCGGGTGGCTGGGGAGTCGTTTTGTGACCATTCAGCGGGTGTGAGCATGTATTTTTGATAAGTGCATGTTTAGTCTAGCCGGAAATCGCAAGGAATCCACTGCCACCACCGTGAGGTGGTGGCTGCCGCCAAGCACCGCTGCCGACCACCATAGTGTGATTATGAGTGTGTGTTAATTAGTGTGTGAATTAGTTAGTGTGTGTGTGTGTTAGTGAGTGTGTGGATTAGTTTGGATAAAGCATTGTAATTGTAATTTCCAAAAGATTAATGAAAAGAAACTCAAACCACCACCGTAAGGTGGTGGCCGCCGCCGTGAGCCGCCATGGACCGCCACTACCCGAGGTGGTAGTGAGTGGTGCCCCACTAGCAAACCCTAATGGGCTTAGAGATTGATTTTGGGCCTATTGGGCCATGTTTGGGTGGAAAACCCTAATTATGAGTATTGGGCCTTAGACTTATTGGACCCATCTTTGGGCCATTGGGATTGGATTGTGTATTAAGCCCAAAATCACTCCATATCACTTATCTAGTAGAGTAAAGGACTTAATGGATTAAGTCCTTAATGGGTTAAGTAAGAAACACTTAACCCTAGTTATCATTTTATGTGAAACCCTAATTTCACTTGGGCATTGTGTTGGGCCATCCAAGAACAAGCAAATGGACTAGAATAATTTAATGGGATTTAAGGTAAGGCCCATAGGAGGGTGTGGGCCCAATTTGGAAAATTGGGCCATAGTTTGGGCCTAGATGGTTGTATGATATTGGGCCCTTAGAATAAGACATGTTGGACTGGACTGAACAATTGGGCCTTAAGGGAAGTCCATGTAGAGATTTGGGCCCAATTTGGAAAGTTGGGCCATATGTTGGGCTTTGATCCCTAGTTGACTTTGGGCCTATGGATTGGGCCTTGGGCTTGGGTAAGCCAAGCTAGGGGTAATGTAGTAATTATCCAAAGTATGTATTTATAGTATGTGTTAGAACCCAATTATTAATTGGGTGTTATTTTGGTGTTGACAGTTCGGGAATCTGTCATCTAGCAGTTGGGGTTGAGTCTGCGGGACTTCAACAGTGTGGGGTTGTGTCTACGGGACTTCAGCAGTGTGAGGTGAGTTTCCTTGCAGTAGGAACGGGTCTACGGCCACAATGTCGGCCCGTTTAGTTAGCAGTAGTTCCAGACTTCGGTCTGATGCAGTAGTTCAGTGTGCTTGATGTCTTTGTGATTCAAGCATGTTTTTGTGATATGAGTTCCGGACTTCAGTCCGATGCAGTATGCAGTATATGTGTTTATGCTAGTAGTTATGATTATGCTATGCTATGTTCAGTCAGTTCCGGACTTCGGTCCGATGCCGGGCGGGGCCCAAGCTAGTTCCGGACTTCAGTCCGATGCCGGGCGGGGACCGATGTAGTGGGCGGGGCCCAAGCTAGTTCCGGACTTCGGTCCGATGCCAGGCGGGGCCCGATGTAGTGGGCGGGGCCCAAGCTAGTTCCGGACTTCGGTCCGATGCCGGGTGGGGCCCAATATTTGCTTATATGTCATTGTATGGTATGTGGTAGTTTGGGGGAACTCAGTAAGCTTTGTGCTTACAGTTTCAGTTTTTGGTTTCAGGTACTCAGTTTTTAAAAGAGGAGCTCGGGAGGATTGCAGTGCACACACCATTTGTTCAGCCTTGGATGTTTATACTCTGATATATTTGACAGTTGTTAAGATATTTTGAGATACATTGTTTATGATTCTTATATGACGTTTGATGAATACGGTTTTATTACTAGTTTAAAACGAAATTTTCAGACTGTATTTTTGGGATGTTACAAAAATTGGGCCATATGTTGGGCCTTGGCTCATGGATTGGTTTTTGAGCTTTCAGAGTGTGTGTTTGGACCTTGGTTTTGGACCAAGTTAGGTTAAGGGTAAAATAGTCTTTTTACCCCAAACATTGACTTATGGTTATGTATTGGAACCTAATTATTAATTGGGTGTTGTTTTGATGTTGACAGTTCGAGAATCTGTCAACCAACAGTTAGAGTTTTACCCGCGGGACTTCAGCAGTACGAGGTGAGTCTCCTCACCATACCAATGGGTCTAACGCACCAAGGCCGGCCCATTTTGCGATATGTGATACACTAGTTGATGTAGTGATATATGACATGCTAGTTGGTTATATGCTATGTGTTATGCTATTTGTTTATGTGATATTTGCATGAAAGACCATGGGGGGAGCCCATGGCTTTCCAGTTAAAGACCATGGGGGAGCCCATGACACATAGGTGTAAGACCTTGGGGGAGCCTACAAAATCCTGTATTAAGACCCTGGGAGGAGCCCACGACATCCTTATATGGTGTCATGCATTTTTTATGTGATATGTGGTATACTAGCTGTTTATGTGATGTGTGATATGCTAGTTGTCTTTGTGATACTTACATGAAAGACCATGGGGAGCCCATGGCGCTTGGATGTCAGACCATGTGGGGGAGCCCATGGCTTTCCAAATAAAGACTATGGGGGAAGCCCATAGCACTTAGGTGTAAGACCATGTGGGGGAGCTCATGGCATCCTGGAGTAAGACTCTGGGAGGAGCCTACGACATCCTTATATGTTTATATGATATGGCTATGTTATTGATATTGTTGGGTTTTGTATACTACAACATCCTATGGTGCACATACAACCCTAAATACCTTGGATCTATGTTTTCACAAATTATACATGCAAATGGTTTCCAAAGCATTAAACCTATAACTAGCATACATTTGACATAATCATACAAGATACTAGTTAGGGTAACATACCTTTTGTGTAGCTTGAAGTCTTGAAGTATTTGGCCTTAAGAGCTTAGCCCCAATAGTGTGGAAGCCTCAAATGAAGTCACAACACATCATGGACAAAGGTGGAACTTGAGAGAGAATTACATGCACCCAAAAACCCTCATGTTTCTCTAAGAACTTGAAGTACAACCACAAGTGGCGATTTTGAGCAAAGGAACACATATTTATATGTGGTGGATTCCAAGAGTCATGGGTATAACCCAAATCCATACTCATTGGTTTTATGATCCATGGTTCATGTGGCCCAACTCTTTATGTATCCATACATAAACTTGGTCCAACATGGATCATAAGCCCAACACATATAAATATAACTAATTACCATAATTAGTCCCCATAGATCTAATTAGTCTCTTTTGATCACAAAATTAATTCCAAATTAATTCCTGATCAATACTAATCAAAACATATGATTTCATATTAATATATTATAACTTATAATATATTAAAAAATCATATATATCCTTCTCTCAAGAGTCCATCCTAATAAATTGTCCTGATGATATGCAACCCAAATGGACCATGCTACTCTCGGGTCGAGTACATACCAATAATAGTTATGGGCTTAGAAATCTAATCCGACAGTCTCCCACTTGGATAAGTCTAAAACTATTATTGCAAATATGACTCCAAGATCCCAACTAGCAATCGTAGCTCTTAAAAGCCGTTGTCGAACTCTGACCTAGTCAATGACATGTCCATTAGATAAGGGATCATATATTCCTCCATTCTAGATATCATATGGACTGAGACATGGATTATAATCATTGTCTCTGTCCATTTGTTGTTTCCCGATTTCCGATTTATGACGACCGACTAATTGAACAAATCAAATCAGTCCAGGCCCGGCCGAGCACTTACGTTTGTCATCACTAAATCATCGAGGGGCCCACAGATATCGCTTTTATCCCTCCAAGGGTAAAAGGAATGGATAAACTTCGACCCAAATGTTCGCTTTTACTTACTCATCAAATTACACCCAACGATATGTTTTATAACAACCAAGTTACTGCTTGCGTTTACATATGTCAATGTGCAACCGACGCGCAACTACAACTCACACGTCTCCGTTTGAAGAATATAAGATATTATCGTCTCATGATCACTCGTGATAAAATCCATGAAGTGATTCAAATGAGCGTGGGTTTAATCCAATACTCGAATCTCATTCTAGGAGCACTCATGAATGTTGCAACAACTTTTGCTATGTCAAAACACTTTAGACATCTACAAGCCCAATTCATGACAGTCTTGATTCATACCTACTTCCAAAGTATGATTGACTGTGGAGAGTTTGAATAACCTAGTTATTTGGGAAGTCAAAACATGAAAAATGAAACACAAGAATAATCGAATTCAATATGGTCTCAGAACTTATGAATATAAATAAAACACTTTTTATTTAATCACCATATTGATTACACATTTTTCATTGCATAATGTTTCAAATAATCAACTTAATACTTGAACTTAAAACAATAGTTGTCCCATGCTCCAAGCATGCACACTATGTTTTCTAAACAATAGTTATGCCATACTCTAAGTATGCACACTATGTTTGTCTATGATCCTTATTTTGTGAAATATACCAATTGAACATGATTCCAATGATGCTCATTCCACAATCCCAAATCCTTACCGCAAATATAAGAATACAAGATTCTTTGCCATTTACTGAAATCTGTTAGATTCTAAACTTATATGCATTGATCCTCTTGTAATGACTATGCATAAAAGTCACAAAGACTTGGCAACATCCATTTACAAAGTATTCCTATGGAGAGCAATTCCATGGAAACGAAGTCTCAAATTCAAAGTAGATTCCTTTGAACATCCTTCTTGCATTAAGTTTTCTAATCTTACACAGATTTAATGAACAACTTCCACCTATGGAAACATTTCCACATTCCCATTTTGACTATCACTTCTGAACAAGAGTTGCCTCCCTTCATAATATGTCAATATGGTCCTTCCAAAATTAACACTATACCTTCAATTGTCCATGAGCAACCAATCTTTGGTAAACCTCAGATTGTGCTCGACAATTGCTTAATCATTTTAGTCATTTCCAGTTCTAGTCCTTTTTTCCTCTTAATGCCCTAGGCATTTGGAAAATTTAGAACGGATGAATATTATAGCACATGTAATCGACCCTATACCCGAAGCATATGGGACAAGATTCATGATGTTTCTCATAAAGACATGATACTTGACCAGTCTTTTGCTACAATATTTCTTATAATTTGCCATGTTCTCATAATTCGAATTATGAAAACGGATGCCGTAATCATAATCGAATTTTAGAACGCAAATAATGTAATAATGACTAAATTTGATTAAAATCTCACAATCTAAGCTTTTAGATTTGAAATGAAGTATAATTTCCTCTCCCTTAATTATAGCAAAACAACTTTTCAAACCCCGCAAAGTACATTTTGCAAATTGAAACTTTTGTTTTCTATAATTAACATTGCTTACTTGCAACACCCAACATAATAATCATGCTCCCACTATCATGATAATTATTAGCATAACACTTATGCTCCCACTAGCTTTGACATGTATCCAGAAATCAGCTGGACTTCTAGAAATCAATACTTTATTGACTTTCTTACCAAAGTTCAGATTTCTGATACGAGATGCTTTGATAAGACTTTATCAATATCATACACCTTTCCTTAGATAGCTCACATGTGTGTCTAAACAATTTTTAGAACTATGAAAAGGGATGTCGTAATCATAGTCTCAATTGTTTAGACATTTACCATTTCTCACAAGTCCATGTTAGTGTGCCAGTTAACCACACACGCTCCACTAACGACTTTGAGAATGCAAATATCACAATTGCTATCTACTTAAAATCTACTTAGTGAAAGCGTTTCCTCGCCATCATTTTCATGAATCGGAGAGAAACCTTATGACACTCATATTTTATAGTGTATGTGTTCCTATCCATGTGAATTTGTCATAACCACGAGAGGAAGTTAGTGACAAATCCAAACTCATATGGACTGAACTTGTTCAATCTTAACTTCTTGCCACCTGGCAGCACAAGGGCCTACCATTGCTTCCAAGTAGTTATGCAAACAATTGAGAACTCATAGAACTCACATGCATAGTCAACTTTAACTGTAATGGGCACAGAAACAAAAATATGTCAACACCATAGGTTACAAACCTCAAGTCGTGTGCTAGTGATAAACAACAAGTTTTATTCTTGATTAGTTCTTGAAACTTTTCAAGATCTTTAAGACTCCCACTAACCTCTTGACATATAAGATTATTTTGTCAAGAACCATTCCTTGACAAAACAAATATTCAAGAGTTAGTGCGGATTCTTATCAAGATAAACACTTCACTCAATTGGTCTTAGTTGGTCTTTGTTTTATCCAAAAACATCACAACTTACCAATATCAAATTTACAAGAGTAAGAAAATATTTTACTCTACATTTGACAAGTGTTATAAACCTTCTTAAGATTATGTCACTCAAGTTACAATCTTGGAGTATTACTCTAAGACTCAATTTTGGAACGAAGTATGATTCATCTTTTGACGTAACCATTTCAACAATTCATGATTCCTCTTCTTAGTCATATGAATGCACTAAGATGTCCTTAGAGGATCAATTGTGATATGTTTTCATAATCACTAATATAATCATAAATACAATACTAAAGTACTCTCCCATCTTTTCAGATTGGAGAAACTTTTATCTTTCTGCCTAATTTGATTCTTTTCATTCGTCCTGCCATACATCGAAACTTTTCCAATGTTTTAGAATTATACTTAAACTTGTAAGCACAACCATATTTACTAAACTTTAGTAAATCATGACGAATAGCCTTATCGTTCTTTGTGGTGGACCTGATCAGCGCACAACCAAGTGTACCCGATTTCCTAGTCCTTCACTTGACTCACATATACATGTGAACAAGGCATTAGTCTTAATTTCCCAAAGATGAAAATTCTCATTCATCATACAATACAAGTTACATGATTCCAAGTTTCTATCCAACTGAAACTTGGGTGATGAGAATCTTTCCTTATTTGGTAAATTATAACACTACCACAAACGAAAGAATCAAATCCATTTTCCAATATTGCTATCAATGGAATCATATAAACAACAATTTTCACAAATGTCATTGTAAGGATACTTAAAATAAATCAAATCAAAAAAAATCTTTTATTTTAAAAAATTGCGGAAAAACTTATCTATTCCTAAGCAATCTATCATAACTCTTAAGCAGCAGCTCAAAGTTCTGATCATCGAATCATGCGATCGGAATCCATCTATTCACGATCAGAATCAGCTTACTCTTCTTTTAAGTTCCCTTTCATTTCTTCGATTCTACAAAACATCAAAATGCGACCTAGTCACATCATGTATTAAGAATCTCTAAATAGGAACTTAATAGAGTTAGATAGTAGACTTACCTGAAGTAGAGTCATACACTCTGACTTTACCATCCTTATGGTCTTTTAGGTAAACAGGGCAGCTTCGCAACCAATGTCCCTTCCTTTGGCAATAAAACATATGGACTCTTTAGTAATGGTGCATGGGACTATCTCATACTTAGCCTTTCTCTTTACCATTTGGTCAACCGGGTTGACTATGGCCGATCCCTTTCCATTGGGAAGAGAAGACTTTTCTGGACTTCCAATGTTTCCATTGTCAATGTCCATGAAAGTTTGGGAAGTAGATCTTCCGATCAAATTTGCTTTACCAATTCCCTAAATCATTGTTGATTCAGCAGCAACAAACAAATAGGTAAGATCAATAAGGGTCATGTCGTGATCTGTCATCAAGGAGTGACTGAAGAACCAAGTCAATAGCCAGCTACCTCGAGACTTCGACACCCAACTCTCCCAGTCTGTCAATATGTAACTTCATCTCCAAGATGTAAGCACATATAGACTTTGCTTGCCAATAGGGATTGAGTGACCTTGAACTTTTTCAAGAACTTGTGGGTTATGGAGAATAATTGGATGAGGTGGAGGAAGAAAAGTATGATTTCCATGATCCAATCGCGGGACATCATCTTCATTAGGAAAGCTTGTTCCAAGAGATTTGGGAAGACCATAGTTGTCTGAACCAAACATCTAAAATGGGAGAAATTCAAGTTAGTTGATTTAAGTCCTTAATATAACACCCAATATGAAATATTAAGGCTAGGACCCAACACAATATTTTATAACTTGGAAGAGGGATGTCGTAATCCAAGCTATAAAATATTTGAAGGTAGGCGAATGACGATTCACCAATTTCCACCACGAAAACCTAATAGGGAATTGGGTTTTAATTGGATTGAAATGAGATTCATTGAACTTTTCAATGGCATGTTTAAATCTCGGTTGTGCCCTCTCAAGTTTGTGACTGGGATGCCGAGGATCACAAACAAGGTGTGAATAACCATGCAAATTAACTTGGTACCCTTAAATTTATCACCTAATCGATGTGCCGGTTAACCACACGCGCTCCACCAATCTATGATAAACATTAAGTTACCCTTTGCCACTGTTACTAGTCCATGTTAGTGTGCCGGTTAACCACACACGCTCCACCAACGACTTGGTAAGGTACAAAGTATAATTTCATGGGTTAGCACTAAATTCACATTTTCCTAAAGTAACTAAAATTGGGAATTTAATAAAGTTTAGTTACTTTATATTTATCATTATACTTTTATTGAAAGGAGAATTAATGTCCTGTCAAACCCGTTCGGCTAACGACCCTCCACCAGTCAAGGAAGCGGTGGGTAAGAGTGGACACCCATTAAACTGCCATTTTATAGACAGTAACCTTATACCCCCTTATAGACCGGCTTTGTGAATGAGGCCTACTAACGGTAAGACTGACTTACTCTTATATATATATATATATATATATATATATATATATATATATATATATATATATATATATATATTAAACCTATAATATTATAATAGTATAAGGGTTGAATTTTAAACTATTTAAAATTCTAGGGTTTGGAACTAAAGTATACATGGGGGGTAACTTTACAAATTCCAAAACTTGAGGGCAAGTTTGAACAATTCAAAAAACTTTTGGAATCTACAACATATGAGTTTAATATGGCTTTTAATGAAAATACTCATGAACATCTATAACTTATGGCTTTAATAACTCTTTTAAAGAAAAACTTTAGGTTTTCCATAACTTGAGGACAAGTTATGGAATCCATTAAAGGCCATTTAGATAATCTAATAAACAAACAAAACATGTCAAGAAAAACTATGATCTAGATTAAACTCATATGAACAAGACAATTCAAATCAAACAATTTTCATGTAATTAGCCTAACCATCAAACTAATACAAAACATGAAACTTTTGACAATTGTCTTTTGAATTGGATTATAATGATCATTACAACATCACAAACAGGTTTATAAGTTCAAAAACAGCTTAGGGTAATGATTCTAGTCCAATTCCAGCCTTAAAAGTCGAAAATCTGTACTCAGGGCCTCCTACTCGCCGAGTGTATGAACCTACTCGACGAGTAGGATGATTTTACTCTTGGACTCGGCGAGTCCCCCAGTGGACTCGGCGAGTCCACAGTCCAGAAGGCCAGAAATTTGATTTTTACAGCATTGCTTCAAGTATAATTGAAAAGCAAGCCTAGTCTCTGATACCACTATTGGGTTTTGTATACTACCACATCCTATGGTGCACATACAACGCTAAATACATTGGATCTATGTTTTCACAAATTATACATGCAAATGGTTTCCAAGGCATTAAACCTAAACTAGCATACATTTGACATAATCATACAAGATACTAGTTAGGGTAACATACCTTTTGTGTAGCTTGAAGTCTTGAAGTATTTGGCCTTAAGATCTTAGCCCCAATAGTGTGGAAGCCTCAAATGAATTCACAACACATCATGGACAAAGGTGGAACTTAAGAGAGAATTCCATGCACCCAAAAACCTTCATGTTTCTCTAAGAACTTGAAGTACAACCATAAGTGGCGATTTTGGGCAAAGGAACACATATTTATATGTGGTGGATTCCAAGGGTCATGGGTATAACCCAAATCCATACCCATGGGTTTTATGATCCATGGTTCATGTGGCCCAACTCTTTATGTATCCATACATAAACTTGGTCCAACATGGATCATAAGCCCAACACATATAAATATAACTAATTACCATAATTAGTCCCCATAGATTTAATTAGTCTCTTTTGATCACAAAATTAATTCCAAATTAATTCCTGATCAATACTAATCAAAACATATGATTTCATATTAATATATTATAACTTATAATATATTAACAAATCATATATATCCTTCTCTGAAAAGTCCATCCTAACAAATTGTTCTGATGATATGCAACCCAAATGGACCATGTTACTCTCGGGTCGAGTACATACCAATAATAGTTATGGACTTAGACATCTAATCCACCAGATATGGCTTATGTGGTTGATATGGTTTATGTAGATGTTATAGCAAGTATGGATTATGTGGTTATGTGGATTGTGTGGGGTATGCTCTGGGGAACTCACTAAACTTCGTGCTTACAATTTTGTTTATGGTTTCAGGTATCATTGGTTTAGAAAGGAAGGGCCCGGCCTGATCGCAGCGCACACACCCGTGTTTTTCGCTTTTTGTGAGTTTGGGACGTAACTCTGATAAACGTTTTAATTAAGTCATGTTTTGAATGATTGGATGAAGTAACATTTGTGTTTGACTATAATGAAAAATGAAATTTTTACCCTTGATTTTTGGGTCGTTACAAGTTGGTATCAGAGCCTTGATTTGAGGGATTCGGACATACTTTCGGGTGTGTCTGAACTCAAACTGAGGATCTGTAAAGTTTTCAAAAAGAAAAATGTTTTCAAGGAAAACGTTTTCTAAGACAAGAAAGGGTGTGGTGCATGCAATCGGCCGAGCTCAAGTAAGTTTCCCCAAAATACCCATATATGTTGTCTGTTATGACTTGGTTTATGAATCTGGGAATCGCATGCTAGTTAGGGCTAGGAGAGATGCATTTATATGTTGTACGAGCTGGTATACTTGCATGCTAGTGTTGCGTAGTCAGCGATAGATTGGCCTGAATGTGATGCTTGTAGCCTTAGGAATATTGGATGCCATGCTAGAATGAGAATGAATATTGGTATTAGTAATTCCTAAGTGTGTGCTTTTAAAATTATATACGGTTAGGATCTTATAGCCTTAGAATAACTGATTTGGCCTTATTTCCCGTTCCTTGTCTGGTTGTGATCCTAGGGTAGAGTCTATTATTCGACAGTCTATTAGATCCTGTTCTGTGTATAATTTGCATGCATAAGGCAGCCGGCAGTGAGGATGGATGGATGTGGATAGCATGAGTTGTGGTATGTGGGTTGGATGTTTTATGATAGTTCTTTGGATCGGAGTGCTACTGCACGAATGCTGTTTGCTATGTGCTTTGTGGAACTCTTGAATTATGGGAGTCATATACTAAGTGAATATGACGATATTCAGGAGGTGGATGGCTGGCATCATGTGGAGTTCTTCAGCAACTAATGACAGGGCGAGGTTGGGAACCTAAGAAAGCCTAGGATATGCTCCAGTGAGTTAGTGGGGTGATTCAGTGACATTGTGAACCTAGGGGGAGCCTAGGATTTTCTTTGGTGGGTATTGTGTTGCTGTTTAGCGGATATTTGGTGCACCAGTGGAGTAGGTGACTTAGAAGATTTGGGAGGATTGCTGAGGAAAGTATGGATAGGTGTGGAAGGTAGTATGGGTCCGTACTACTGAAAGCATAGGATCCATACTCGAATCGGTGAGAGTCTTGGAGAATCTAAGAAGCTTATGGGAAGGAGAGTTCTTGGTTATGCTCTGATAGTGAGGATAGTTGTTTTGCCAGACGAGGATGAGCACACATGAGGAAGGACCAGGGTTTGGTCCCGGCTCCGGTGGTGAGCCACTTAATGGAAGGACTTCCGTGGTTTTTGAGTTCGCCTTGGATCGATTGTGCGATCTATTGCGTTTTCAGATTGGAGACTATGTCTTGGGAGTAGTTGTAGCCCAGGTAGGGCAGAGGTTGCTCCAGCTATTGCAGTTCAGCCATTGAAGATTGAGTTAATGAGTGTGTCAGGGTGTGATACCCTGAATGATATGATTTCTAGAGCCAAGAGCGAGGGATTGATTTGGAGCACATTAGGAAGAGGGGACCATATCAGGTGCATTTATTGGAGGGTCCCGGAAAGAGACCCAAGAGTTCGGGTCAGCTTTAGAGAGGCCAGTAGGGCCGGATTCAGTGCAGTACTTGCGGGAAACTGCACGAGGAATTTTTTCGTTGTAACATACACGTTCAGTTATCGTGTTATGTAATTTTAAAAGTGAATAATATAATGAAATATTATATGAATTTGAGCGTTGAGTTCTAACAGATAGTTTTTACTATAAATAAAGTAAAACTATGTTTAGAATCACTCGGAAAATATTGGAAGTCTTATCAGATTCCAATCTAATGTCAAATACTGAAATTTAACGAAAATATAAATTTGAAAATAAGTAAAATTATAATATTTAAAGTTGTAAAGAATATCGTTATAAATATTTAGGCGAAAACCTCATCGAAGTCTGAGTTGTAACGAAGAAGTTATGACTCCTTAAAGTTTCGCGATAGAACCGGCACAACGTCGTATGACGTAAAAAGTGAGTTTTTGATAAACTACTTTTTAGATTTAGTGATCTAAATGAAAGTCGTAGTATTCGTTAAACCGAGAATTTTCATAAAAAGAACGTCAAAATATGACCTCGTATGAGGAAGTTATGATTTTGCTAAGTTTCGGTATAGTATTAGACAACTAAAAACTCGAAATAAAGATCGAGTGATTTTTAGCCGATACAACCTAAACGAGAATTGAAAATCTCGTCAATAGTAGTACAACGGTAAAAAGATAGACGAAAATGGACGTCTGATGAAGAAGTTATGAATTTTTAACGGACTTTTCCTATCCCGGCCAGTTAAAAATATAACTTTAAAAATGAAGTCAAATTAGCCGACAGAGACTAAACAAAAGTTGTAGAGTATCATCTCACCTACGCGTGGATATAAAGAAGATCAAAAACGGAGCTCGTATGCAAAAGATATGGATTTTAGAAGTTTGGAAAATCTTTGTACGCCCCGCGTACATGAGTACGCCCACGTATCATACGGACTCAACACGTCTGATGCCACGCATCACGCTACGCGCAGCGTAGTCGGTGTACGCCCAGCGTACTGAGCCGCAATACATTACACCTCGTGTAATAGAGTGTACGCCCAGCGAAGAGGTTATCAGGGCAGTACGCCCCGCGTACTTGAAGATTACGCCTAGCGTAATCCGGGTTTCATCCCCTATAATTAGCGAGCAAGACCTCCAGGTTTTTGTTTACAAAATCTATTCTCTCTCACTCTCTACAACTTCTCTACCTACATTTAACCCCTCAAAGTCCCGGTATCATCCCCTGACACTCGAAGCAAGTCCCGACGCTTCGAAATTCCCGAGAAAATCATATTTTCAAGTCGAAACTCTGCCCGAGTAAGGCTGATTTTCAACTAAAATCCCCGGTTTCGTCACAGAAAGTCATATTTAGAGCCGAAGTGTTGCCTAAATTATCATTTATTCCTTCGGTTATTTCACGATGAGTTCAATATATAGGAACAATTGTATGTTATGTGTTAATGTGTTATATGTGTTATGTGCTTTTCTGTGTTATTATTCCGTGTTATTGTTTCGTGCTATTATGGTAGCAAAGCTATACCTTTGACCATGTGATCAGTGAAAGGACTTAGATTCACAGTGGTATTGGTATGTAGCCTCTGGCCGTGTAGAGCATGTCTCGTAAGAGAACGACTTCTACCCCTATGGTATTGGCAGAAGGTTAGGTAGGGCTGAAAGCGTGAAATCTACCAAAATGTTTAATCATAAATTGTATGTCATCTGTGCCATTTGGGCCGAAGCGTTATTGATGTATATAAAGTATTGAAATTGTTATGTCTCATTGATTGTTATGGAAAGTCTGTCGCATGATTCACATATGCTTTTGTTGTTCCTTGTTCCTCTTTGCTTCTGCCATATTGAAGTATATATATATGGCATAATGTTATATTGTATATATTATTGAACTCACTAAGCGTCACCGCTTACCCCTCTCAGTGTTTAATAATTGCAGATGATAAGCATCCAGTATAGTCATATACTGTTAGAAGATTTTGAATAGTTAAAAACTGTTACTTTGTATTTAGTACTCATGTATGTATAAAACTTTAATATCTTGGGTAGTTATGTAATATATAACACTTTGTAATAATCTAAATATTCGGTTTGTATCCAATCTTTTGTAATCAAATTATCAATGTAAAATATTATTTTTAAATATGCATGTAGCATGTTTTGGAGTAACTTGGAGTAACAATGTATTTAGTATGAAAGTTTGGGTGCTTTTAATCATGGTATCAGAGCAATAGTTTAAGTGAACTAAATATCACGGATTGGTATTTAGACTTAAACCGTTGGAAGTTCAATATATGAACGAATTTATTAGGAGTATATGGATACAAACCATAAGAAAGATTTAAGTGGGGTATTGGGTAGTGATAAACCCTAGTATTCTAAAATATTAAGTTACTTTAAAATTTTCAGAAAATTAGTTTAAATGAACTAGGAATTTTGAGAATTTCTAGACTTAAACATGGATTGCTAAGGGATTATGATACGACGTGTATCTAGTATATTTTAGGTTGAATACCTAAATGGACAAGCACTAGAATATTAGAGGAGATATGCCTTATATTCTAATATGTGCTAAATGATAAATAAATATAGCATGCCTTAGGTCGCTTACCTATATTGCTATTACTTGAGAAAGTTTAAGGTCTGTTACCGACCATAGTATGGAAGATGAAATTTTATGTATTCCAGATTTAAAAATTTATGTATTAGAACTGATATGAAACTTTTCGAAGTGATAAAAAGACTTATGATAGTTGACATCGATAATTTTATAAATAAACGATTGAGGAATATCGTAAAATAATATTTATCAAGTGATATCGTAAATAGTGTATTAATACCTATAGAGTGGTGTTGTACATTCAAACTATGTTTAGTGAAATAATAACACCGTTGGAAGAATGTTGTGTATTCGAAGTACATTCGGACGAGATGAATGTTTTGGCATAACCGATGAAGTTGTACCACCGCTGTCCAGATTGAAGCAATAATTGCTTATAGAGTAGGAAGAACCGAAGATGGTGATCAATACTTCGGCAATATCGAAATTGGTGTTGTGCAAGATTTACAATAATTAAATGAAGATCAAAGGAAAGCCTAATGAAGTTTTCAGACTCAATAGGCCAAGACTTTGCCTAAACATTTTGATGTAGTATGTAGTTCAAGTAGTAACCCTATACAGGATGTTCAGACTTAGTATTTAATAATACTAAGTGATGATTGACTTCTATCACATCCTTATGGAAGTTCCATTATGTGTTAAGCTGACTTTAACATACATGATTAGGATGGTGAAATAGGTTATTTGGTTGTGAAAAGGCTGAGTGACTTACTCGTTAGAGTAAGGTAAAGTACTTAGTTGAAGAAGATATACATTCATAGTATTGTATGAGAAGAGATGTTGTAGCTAGGAATGACAGAGAACCAAGTTGAAGCGAGTAGAACATGCTGAGATGCAGTTATAATGCAGACTCCTATGAAGTAGACTTAAAAGATACACTCGTGAGAAAAATACTTACTCATATACAGGAATGACAATGTCATGGAAGGATAATGAAATGAACAAATGTGCATGGTGACTTGCATGAGTTAGAAGATGATGCAGATAGTTAGAGACCGTTTGCCTCCACACTACTAGAGTAAATTCTGGTATAGTGTGTCTTGCAAAGTAGAGACTACCCTGAGAAAGAATTTATATGAAGAATTGGAAGTAAAATTTCTATCGACCTATGAAAAAGTATTAGGATATGCTAGATCGATCATATGCATGAGAAGAATCTTAGAAGGCGGGTATAGGAAATCCAAGATATGTTTGATAGAAACGTAAAATCCCTAGTTGAGTCTAGGAGAAATTGTTCTATGTACTTGTTTGAACACACTCAGGTTTGAAAAGTTGTTTTGTGAAAACTTTTGAATGGTGACTTGGGAAATGTGAGACAATACTTGGGACGAGTATGAGTAGGTGTGAATAGTAGTAGAGGCCTATACTACTGGAAGCACATGATTCACACTTGGATCAGGGAAAGTCACAAGGTTACCAAGAAGCTAGTAATCGATTCCATTTTTGTTCGAGTATGTCATTACCTTCGTTTCGGTGATGACTAAGAAGATGATTTTCGTTCAGACCTTATTGGTCATAAATAATCGAGTCTGATTAATATAAATCTACGTAAATGTTTAAGTATATATGATAAAACGGTCTCGTTATCCGAGGTGAAACTGGATAATAAATTAAGATATGTAGAAGAACGTAAACGAAAGAACGACTGAATTGCGTAATAGAGAATTAGAGTTAGTGCTTATTAAGTGGAAACATCATCGAGGCCCAAATTATATCTGGGAAAGTAAGAATGAGATAGGAACGAAATATCCCAAGTTATTTAAATCGATGTGATTTCGGGGACGAAATCCCCAAAAGGAAGAGGTATTTGTAACATACACGTTCAGTTATCGTGTTATGTAATTTTAAAAGTGAATAATATAATGAAATATTATATGAATTTGAGCATTGAGTTCTAACAGATAGTTTTTACTAGAAATAAAGTAAAATTAGGTTTAGCATCACTCGGAAAATATTGGAAGTCTTATGAGATTCCAATCTAATGTCAAATATTGAAATTTAACGAAAATATAAAGTTGAAAATAAGTAAAATTATAATATTGAAAGTTGTAAAGAATCTCGTTAGAAACATTTATGCGAAAACCTCATCGAAATCTGAGCTGTAACGAAGAAGTTATGACTCCTTAAAGTTTCACGACAGAACCGGCACAACGTCGTATGACGTAAAAAGTGAGTTTTCGATAAACTACTTTTTAGCTTTAGTGATCTAAATGAAAGTCGTAGTATTCGTTAAACCGAGAATTTTCATAAAAAGAACGTCAAAATCTGACTTCGTATGAGGAAGTTATGATTTTGCTAAGTTTCGGTATAGCAATAGACAACTAAAAACTCGAAATAAAGATCGAGTGATTTTTAGCCGATACAACCTAAAGGAGAATTGAATATCTCGTCAATAGTAGTACAACGGTAAAAAGACAGACGAAAACGGACGTCTGATGAAGAAGTTATGAATTTTTAACGGACTTTTCCTGTCCCGGCCTGTTAAAAATATAACTTTAAAAATGAAGTCAAAATTAGCCGACAGAGACTAAACGAAAGTTGTAGAGTATCATCTCAAATACGCGTGGATATAAAGAACGTCAAAAACGGAGCTCGTATGCAAAAGATATGAGTTTTAGAAGTTTGGAAAATCTTTATATGCCCCGCGTACATGAGTACGCCCAGCGTACTCGTGTGTGTGAACCAGAGTTGGCCACGTAGCCCAAACCCTTGCATGTGACACGTATCATACAGACTCAACACGTCTGATGCCATGCATCACGCTACGCGCAACGTACTCGGTGTACGCCCAGTGTACTAAGCCGCAATACATTACGCCACGCGTAATAGAGTGTACGCCCAGCGAAGAGGTTATCAGGGCAGTACGCCCCGCGTACTTGAAGATTACGCCCAACGTAATCCGGATTTCAGCCCCTATAAATAGTGAGCAAGACCTCCAGGTTTTTGTTTATAAAATCTATTCTCTCTCACTCTCTACTACTTCTCTACCTACTTTTAACCCCCCGAAGTCCCGGTATCATCCCCAACACTCGAAGCAAGTCCCGACGCTCCGAAATTCCCGAGAAAATCATATTTTCAAGTCGAAACTCTGCCCGAGTAAGGCTGGTTTTCAACTAAAATCCCCGATTTCGTCACAGAAAGTCATATTTAGAGCCGAAATGCTGCCCAAATTATCATTTATTCCTTCGGTTATTTCACGGTGAGTTCAATATATAGGAACAATTGTATGTTATGTGTTACATGTGCTATGTGCTTTTCCATGTTATTGTTTCGTGCTATTATGGTAGCAAAGTTATACCTTTGACCATGTGATCAGTGAAAGGACTTAGATTCACAGTGGTATTGGTATGTAGCCTCTGGCCATGTAGAGCATGTCTCGTAAGAGAATGACTTCTACCCCTATGGCATTGGCAGAAGGTTAGATAGGGCTGAAAGCCTGAAATCTACCAAAATGTTTAATCATAAATTGTATGTCATCTGTGTCATTTGGGCCGAAGCGTTATTAATGTATATCAAGTATTGAAATTTTTATGTCTCATTGATTGTTATGGAAAGTTTGTCGCATGATTCACATATGCCTTTGTTGTTCCTTGTTCCTCTTTGCTTCTGTCATATTGAAGTATATATATATGGCATAATGTTATATTGTATATATTATTGAACTCACTAAGCGTCACCGCTTACCCCTCTCAGTGTTTAATAATTGCAGGTGATAAGCATCCAGTATAGTCATATACTGTTAGAAGATTTTGAATAGTTAAAAACTATTACTTTGTATTTAGTACTCATGTATGTATCAAAATTTAATATCCTGGGTAGTTATGTAATATATAACACTTTGTAATAATCTAAATAGTCGATTTGTATCCAGTCTTTTGTAATCACATTATCAATGTAAAATATTATTTTTAAATATGCATATAGCATGTTTTGGAGTAACTTGGAGTAACAATGTCTTTAGTATGAAAGTTTGGGTGCTTTCATTCGTTTTAAGGGTTTTAGTAAGTGTATCTTTGGGTTTGTTTCCCTGCTTGTGTTTGGGTTATACCTTCAAACATTGTCATATGCCATTTGCATACCGTGAGTTACGGGATGGTTAGTGAAAGGTCGTTTCCCTCTATGCTGGTTTGGAGCGTTCAATGTTATATGGGTCTATGGTCGAGATTGGTTCAGATACGTGATGCGGAAGGTCTATTGTCAGGATTGGTGACTCATACATTATGCTTGAGTCGGATTTTGGAAGCGCCAGGGGAAGTGGTCCACTGCTGAGGCTTAGGTCTGGGCATCGGTTATTTGGACTTCAAGATATAAGTGTGGCGTCATTTCAAGGCATCTAATATTATTAGTTTCGCTAGGATTCGGGAAGTGTTCGTTGTTGGGTTTTGAGCATTCTAACTGTGACATCCCCTAATTTCTCGGCCAGAAAAGACCGATTTAATTTATGCTTTTTAAAGTAAAATCAGAGAAATCTTTTTAAAAGATGTTGCGGAATTGGTCCCCAATACAAAATATGATAAAATTTTATCAAAACCCTTCATTAAGAAGGTATATATTTTCCATATATATCAAAACCTCGGGATGTCATTTTCCGATACAGATCAAAAGCATAAACAAGACATTATAAACCTTACTACAGTTATTTACAACTACTGGCCTATAATCCAAAAATCTCACGTCATCCTCCGACTATGCTTGGGGTCCACTACCTGTAATCATAAAAAAACTGAGTGGGTCAGGCTTGGGAGCCTAGTGAGCATATAGGGTTTTCAACCCACAGTAATAATAAACTTATTAAGTTCACCAATCAACAATAACTCTGATTACCCGTTCCCGTTATCCTCACTTTACGTCCCTAAACACTTTTCACAAGGGACCTAGCCTAAAGAATATCATCAGGATGGACACTACTGCTAAGGGGTTTCCTCAGCCATACATGTCCTAAAGGCAACCATGAGGGGGATGGAGTACAGCGAATGAACACTCTAGTTCATTAACACCTACAGGTTGCGGACCTGCTAATGTTTCCCACTGGACTGTCTAGAAAGTGCGTGGTCGTCATCCAAACTCCGCTAGATGACTAAATCACAAATCACATCGAGGCCTCTCATCACTTTTATTTTATCACACATCACTATCTACCCATGTTCTACCCAACATATTTGTAGATAAAAATACTTATACAGTTTAAAACTTGTATAAAACATCAACTCAACAGTCACCTCAAATAAACAATTAATATATTTACACATAGCACGTATTATAAGGTAAATATTTAATATCTATGTGTAAAATGAAAGTGACTATACACTCACATGTTTTGATGAAAATCGGGCAGCAATTCGTTTCCTAAAACGTTCGTTTATAATAAAACCGGGAGTTTTATTCAGAAACCGGGCTCTGCGAGGGTCGGGCTTCGAAACCGAAAAGATAAATTTTCCGGGCTTCACGGGCTCTTCGTGGCGTATTCCAGGGGTTATGATCGATACCGGGGCTTTGGGGGATGTTAAGATGAAGAAAATATGAAGAAAGGGGCTTAAAATGGCAAAACTCCAAAAGTAACCGGAAAGGCTCGCATACCCCTTCTATTTATAGGGTCTGAAGTCGGTTCAGGTGGTGGGGTCCGCAGGCGAGGGTGCGCAGCACATGGCTCGCACATGGTCTGCGCATGCGAAGGGGCTGCTGGCCTCTTCTTACTGGACCGAGGTCTAGTCCGAAGTAGGGTGTGTCTGTGGCTTCATGCGAGGGCTCGGTCACGTGCAATAGGACACGCGTCGGACTCCTAGTGGACCCCTTCGGATCAGCCCACGAGATCGGATGACTCAGCAGCTCGGACACGTGGCTCGCATGACTCACCAATTTCGGACACGTGGCACAATCTAAGCGAGGGTGACGTGGCAAAAACGTGACTATGCGAATTTTCTCGATTTTTGTGCAAAAACTTCTAAAATCCATAACTTTCGCATACGAGCTCTGTTTTTGACGTTCTTTATATGCACGCGTAGGTAAAATTACACTCTACAACTTTCATTTAGACTTCGTCGGCTAATTTTGACTTTAATTTTTATATTATTATTTTTAACAGACCGGGACAGGAAATCCGTTAAAAATTCATAACTTCTTCATCTGACGTCGTTTTCGTCAGACTTTTTACCGTTGTGCTACTAATAACGAGACCTTCGATTCTCGTTTAGGTCGTGTCGGCTAAAAATCACTCGATCTAAAATTCGAGTTTTTAGCTGTCTACTGCTAAGCTGAAACTTCGAAAAATCATAACTTCCTCATACGAAGTCAGATTTGGGCGTTCTTTTTATACTTGCTCTCGGTTTAACGAACACTACGAGTTTCGTTTAGATCACTAAGGCCAAAAAGTAGTTTATCGAAAACTCACTTTTTACGACATTCGGCCCCGTGCCGGTTTGTCGCGAAACTTCGACATGTCATAACTTCTTCGTTATAACTCGGATTTCGGCATTCTTTATATATCTGTAATCCTTGTCACGCCCACTACAAGTTTCTTAATAGATATCGGCTTTATCTAAAATTTAATTTTGACGCTTATTTTTATTCTTAATTAATTAAACCCTAATAATTAAGCATAAAACACATAAAACACATAATATTCACATAATTCCTTTTCATTTCTTCAAAATGAGTTACAAAGGTTAACCTAGACTATAATGTCAATATTAATGCCTAGCCTAGAAACACGGGCATTACAATTCTCTCCCCCTTAGGATGATTCCGTCCCCGGAATCAGACATCAGCAAACAAATGCGGGTAGCGACTCATCATGTCGCTCTCCGTTTCCCAAGTGAGATTTGGCCCATTCGTATGTTTCCAAGGCACAAGCACTAAATCGACCATCTTGCGTCTCAGCTTCTTAGTCTTACGGTCAACGATTGCCTCAGGTTCTTCGATCAACCTCTTGTTTTCATCCAACCTTAACTCGGAAATGGGAATTATGTCGGGCACATCTCCCGTGAACTTTCTCAAATAGCACACATGAAAGGTATTATGAATACCCTCCAGTTCTTCCGGTAATTCTAGCTTGTAAGCTTGATTCCCGATCCTCTGAAGAACTTTAAATGGTCCAATAAACCTTGGACTCAACTTTCCTCTCTTACCAAATCTTATAAGTCCCTTCCACGGCGAGACTTTAAGTAAAACCGAATCTCCAACATCGAAGGATATCGGTTGTCTTTTCTTGTCAGCATAACTCTTTTGTCGATCTTGAGCAGCTAACATCCTTTCCCTTATCACTTTTAACTTTTTAGCAGTCTGATGGACTATTTCAGGTCCCATAAACTGCTTTTCCCCAGCTTCCAGCCAACATGATGGCGTTCGACACTTTTCTCCATACAAAGCGTGATAAGGTGCCATCTTGATGCTTGAGTGGAAACTATTATTATAGGAAAATTCTACTAAAGGTAAGTGTTCATCCCAATTACCTTGGAATTCTAGGGTACATGCTCTCAGCATATCCTCCAATGTTTGAATCGTTCGTTCGCTCTGACCATCAGTTTGACGATGGTAAGCTGTACTCAAACACAACTTGGTACCCAATTCCTCTTGTAGACTTCTCCAAAACCTTGAGGTAAAACGGCTGTCACGATCGGATACAATCGTTAACGGAACACCGTGTAGCCTCACAATTTCCTTCACGTAAGAACTCGCAAGTTTATCCATAGACCATTTCTCATTAGTGGCTATGAAATGCGCACTCTTAGTGAAGCGATCAACGACCACCCAAATCATGTCGTGACCGTTCCTTGTTCTGGGCAGTTTAGTCACAAAATCCATAATGATATCTTCCCATTTACCCATGGGTACAGGTAAAGGTTCTAAACTCCCATACGGTTTCTGATGTTGTGCCTTAACCCTAGCACAAGTTACACACTCGGCCACATACTTAGCAACATCGAGCTTCATCGTCGGCCACCAGTAATAGGGTTTTAGATCCCTATACATTTTCGTACTGCCGGGATGAATCGAGTACATGGTTTTGTGAGCTTCTTCCATCAGAAGACCTCTTACTCCTCCCGTCTTAGGTACCCAAATCCTATCTTTGAATACCTTCAATCCCTGACCGTTCGTATCAAACACCAACATTTTTCCCAAACGTTCCTCCTTTCGATCATTCTTTTCTAAAGCTTCCTCCTGAGCTTTCTTTATACTTTCCACAATTGTCGAGACGACTTCAATTCTCAACGCTCTTGGCCTTCTCTTTTCAAGATTTACCTTCCGACTGAGAGCATCAGCAACAACATTTTCTTTACCAGGGTGGTAAAGTATCTCACAGACGTAGTCCTTGAGTAGTTCCAGCCAGCACCGCTGTCTCATGTTCAATTCCTTCTGATTAAAGAGATATTGAAGACTCTTATGATCAATGAAAAGTTTACACTTAGTACCATAAAGATAATGCCTCCATATCTTTAAGGCGAATACTACCGCTGCCAACTCCAGATCATGAGTGGGGTAGTTCTTTTCATGCTCTTTCAACTGCCTCGATGCATACGCTATCACTTTATCCCTTTGGGTCAGAACACATCCTAACCCAACTCTAGAGGCATCACTATAGACTGCGAAGTCATCAACTCCTTCAGGTAACGAAAGAATCGGTGCTTCACACAATCTCTTCTTTAACTTCTCAAAGGCTTCCTTATGCTTTTCATTCCAAGCATAAGTAGCTCCTTTGTGGGTCAAAGTTGTTAATGGAGTAGCGATCGAAGAAAAGCCTTGGATAAATCGGCGATAATATCCGGCTAATCCTAAAAAGCTTCGAATCTCCGTGGGACTTTTTGGTTGTTCCCACTTCATCACAGCTTCAATCTTTGCTGGGTCAACCATTATTCCATCTTGGTTAACCACATGACCCAAAAATTGGACTTCTTGAATCCAAAATTCACATTTGGAGAACTTTGCATACAGCTTCTCCTCTTTCAGAACTTCTAGCACTTCTCGCAGATGCTTTTCATGCTCCTGCTTGCTTTTCGAATAGATCAAGATATCGTCTATGAATACTATCACGGATTTATCAAGGTATGGTTTACAAACCCTGTTCATCAAATCCATGAAAGCTGCTGGGGCATTGGTTAATCCGAACGACATAACCAAAAATTCATAGTGTCCATATCTTGTTCTGAACGCAGTCTTCTCGATATCCTGCTCTCTCACCTTCAGTTGATGGTATCCCGACCTAAGATCGATCTTCGAGAAATAGCTCGAACCTTGCAATTGGTCGAACAAGTCATCGATCCTCGGCAACGGGTACTTGTTCTTTATCGTCGCTTTATTCAGCTCTCTGTAATCGATGCACATTCTCATGCTCCCGTCTTTCTTCTTTACAAACAACACAGGGGCTCCCCATGGTGATGAACTAGGTCGAATGAAACCTTTGTCCAATAACTCCTGAAGTTGTGTCATAAGTTCTTTCATTTCGGTTGGCGCTAATCGATACGGTGCTTTTGTTATCGGCGTCGTTCCTGGTAACAAGTCGATACGAAACTCAACTTGTCGATCAGGGGGCAATCCGGGAAGATCTTCGGGAAAGACTTCCGGATATTCACACACCACCGGAATATTCTGCACCTCTTTTTTTTTCCTTCTTAGCATCGATCACGAACGCTAAATATGATGTACACCCCTTGGCCAAACACTTTCTGGCTTTCATTAGGGAAATGATTCTAGAGTTTACTCTGTGTTTGTCTCCGTACACCATAAACGACTCTCTCCCTGGCGGGTTTACTTTTACTATCTTCTTCCTACATAATATCTCGGCATCATTGGCGCTAAGCCAATCCATTCCTAAAACTATGTCGAATCCATTTAACTCGATAGGCAATAATTCCTCGTGGAACTTATTCCCATCCAAGTCAATGAGGATATTTTTCATACAATGGCTAACAGGTACAAACTTGCCACTAGCAATCTCGACTAATAAGGCATTAACTAGTCTATCTACAGGCAAAGCTAGTTTTCTACCAAATTCATGCGATATAAAGGAGTAATTGGCTCCAGAATCAAACTAAATTTGGGCAGGCAATTCATTTACGAGAAAGGTACCTGAAGCGACATCGACTTCTTCTTTTGCAGCTTCAAGGGTCATCTGAAAGGCTCTCGCCTTCGGCTTTGGTGGTAGATTGGGCTTTGATGCATCCTTCCTCTTTGGGCAGTCTTTAAAAACATGCCCTTCTTCATGGCACTCAAAACATACCCTCTTGTCGGATGGACACACGTTGGCATAATGCCCAGTCTTTCCACATTTGTAGCAAGTCACCCCTCGCTACATTTCCCAGAGTGCTTTTTCTTGCACTTCTCACACCATTTCACTTCACCTCCTCCTCCTCCAAACTTCTTGGACTTAGAAAATTTGTTTTTCTTGTTGGAACCTGGAGTTCCTTCAAATTTTCTCTTTTCACCAACTTCTGCCCTCTCCAGACCCTTCTCCCTGATCTGAACCTCCACATTCTTAGCAGCCCAGATGGCGGCTTTCAAAGTGGTTGCTTGCTTAACCATCGGACCAAAGTCCGCTGGTAATCCGAGGGCAAACTTGTTAGCCTTAGAGAGTTCAGTTGGAACTAGGTAAGGAACAAGCTTCATCTTTTCAGTAAAACTAGCAGCGTATTCAGTAACGCTCATCTTTCCCTTCTTTAAATTATGGAACTCATTATTAATTTCCAGAAGGTCCTGCTCTGAGCAGTATTGCAATTTCAGTTGTAGCACAAAGTCTTCCCAAGACATCTTACTAGCTTCTCCCTTGGTCATCGAATCAGCTAGTAACTTCCACCAGCTTAACACACCAGACTTTAACAGAGGAATTGCAAGTGTGGTCTTTTGTTTGTTGCTGCACTCACAGCTTTCAAACATCGTCTCCATTTCGGAGATCCAGTTCATGACTTCCACCGGTGTCGGACTCCCAGATAGACATGGTGGTTGAGATGCCATGAAATCTTTATATTTGCACCCGCGTCCATCAGCTCCTCCATCCTGGTTGTCTTGTCTAACTATCGGTGGGTTGGCTTGACCAAGAGTCCCACTGTAGTTCCCTCCTACTGATTGCCCTTCATTCACTACGGGCTGTTCAACAGGTATCGTAGTCTCTTCCCTATGCTGTTGTAGTAATCGCCTTGTCTCCTCCATCTGGCGATCTAACATCATCTGCATCATTTCTTGTACCCCAGCCATCGTCATTGGCTCAGGTGCAGCTCCTACAAGAGGTACTTGCTCAACTACTTGAGGTTGAGGCTGTTGATCCCTGTTTCCGTTTGCATTTGCAACTCTACTACGAGTTCTTGCCATTACAATCTATATACCGAATAAGGCGAATTTAGGTGTTTATCCTTGTTAGACATTTCAATTCCCTTATCACTCCGAAACGTTTACATGTTAGTTCTAATCTCGTAATCGTACGGTTAGAATCCTACACACATAAGGTTTCCAGATCCGGTCGGCAACAGACCATAGATCCGAACAAATAATGGCACACATGGCAAACACATAGCATTTAGCACATAAGGGCATTTTAGGCATCTTTCCTAAAATAAACTAGTGCTCGTGCCTAAAATATGGTAGACACTCATCTCACAATCATCACTTAGCATTCTAAGTTTAAGTCTAGAAATCCTATAATTTCTTAGTTCGCTTAAACTAATGCTCTGATACCAACTGTGACATCCCCTAATTTCTCGGCCAGAAAAGACCGATTTAATTTATGCTTTTTAAAGTAAAATCAGAGAAATCTTTTTAAAAGATGTTGCGGAATTGGTCCCCAATACAAAATATGATAAAAGTTTATCAAAACCCTTCATTAAGAAGGTATATATTTTCCATATATATCAAAACCTCGGGATGTCATGTTCCGATACAGATCAAAAGCATAAACAAGACATTATAAACCTTACTACAGTTATTTACAACTACTGGCCTATAATCCAAAAATCTCACGTCATCCTCCGACTATGCTCGGGGTCCACTACCTGTAATCATAAAAAAACTGAGTGGGTCAGGCTTGGGAGCCTGGTGAGCATATAGGGTTTTCAACCCACAGTAATAATAAACTTATTAAGTTCACCAATCAGCAATAACTCTGATTACCCGTTCCCGTTATCCTCACTTTACGTCCCTAAACACTTTTCACAAGGGACCTAGCCTAAAGAATATCATCAGGATGGACACTACTGCTAAGGGGTTTCCTCAGCCATACATGTCCTAAAGGCAACCATGAGGGGGATGGAGTACAGCGAATGAACACTCTAGTTCATTAACACCTACAGGTTGCGGACATGCTAATGTTTCCCACTGGACTGTCTAGAAAGTCTGTGGTCGTCATCCAAACTCCGCTAGATGACTGAATCACAAATCTCATCGAGGCCTCTCATCACTTTTATTTTATCACACATCACTATCTACCCATGTTCTACCCAACATATTTGTAGATAAAAATACTTATACAGTTTAAAACTTGTATAAAACATCAACTCAACAGTCACCTCAAATAAACAATTAATATATTTACACATAGCACGTATTATAAGGTAATATTTAATATCTATGTGTAAAATGAAAGTGACTATACACTCACATGTTTTGATGAAAATCGGGCAGCAATTCGTTTCCTAAAACGTTCGTTTATAATAAAACCGGGAGTTTTATTCAGAAACCGGGCTCTGCGAGGGTCGGGCTTCGAAACCGAAAAGATAAATTTTTCGGGCTTCACGGGCTCTTCGTGGCGTATTCCAGGGGTTATGATCGATACCGGGGCTTTGGGGGATGTTAAGATGAAGAAAATATGAAGAAAGGGGCTTAAAATGGCAAAACTCCAAAAGTAACCGGAAAGGCTCGCATACCCCTTCTATTTATAGGGTCCGAAGTCGGTTCAGGTGGTGGGGTCCGCAGGCGAGGGTGCGCAGCACATGGCTCGCACATGGTCTGCACGTGCGAAGGGGCTGCTGGCCTCTTCTTACTGGACTGAGGTCTAGTCCGAAGTAGGGTGTGTCCGTGGCTTCATGCGAGGGCTCGGTCACGTGCAATAGGACACGCGTCGGACTCCTAGTGGACCCCTTCGGATCAGCCCACGAGATCGGATGACTCAGCAGCTCGGACACGTGGCTCGCATGACTCACCAATTTCGGACACGTGGCACAATCTAAGCGAGGGTGACGTGGCAAAAACGTGACTATGCGAATTTTCTCGATTTTTGTGCAAAAACTTCTAAAATCCATAACTTTCGTATACGAGCTCCGTTTTTGACGTTCTTTATATGCACGTGTAGGTAAAATTACACTCTACAACTTTCGTTTAGACTTCGTCGACTAATTTTGAATTTAATTTTTATATTATTATTTTTAACAGACCGGGACAGGAAATCCGTTAAAAATTCATAACTTCTTCATCCGACGTCCGTTTTCGTCAGACTTTTTACCGTTGTGCTAATAATAACGAGACCTTCGATTCTCGTTTAGGTCGTGTCGGCTAAAAATCACTCGATCTAAAATTCGAGTTTTTAGCTGTCTACTGCTAAGCTGAAACTTCGAAAAATCATAACTTCCTCATACGAAGTCTGATTTGGGCGTTCTATTTATACTTACTCTCGGTTTAACGAACACTATGAGTTTCGTTTAGATCACTAAGGCCAAAAAGTAGTTTATCGAAAACTCACTTTTTACGACATTCGGCCCCGTGCCGGTTTGTCGCGAAACTTCGACATGTCATAACTTCTTCGTTATAACTCGGATTTCGGCATTCTTTATATATCCGTAATCCCTGTCACGCCCACTACAAGTTTCTTAATAGATATCGGCTTTATCTAAAATTTAATTTTGACGCTCATTTTTATTCTTAATTAATTAAACCCTAATAATTAAGCATAAAACACATAATATTCACATAATTCCTTTTCATTTCTTCAAAATGAGTTACAAAGGTTAACCTAGACTATAATGTCAATATTAATGCCTAGCCTAGAAACACGGGCATTACACTAACACTCCTATGGTGTACATGCAACCCTATGTGCTTTGGATCTATGTTTTCTCTATTATATATGCATACATTCAAAATTCCAAAGCATCATCCTAACTAGCATACAATGGAGTATCTATACTACAAAAGTCTAGTTAGATGACATACATTTTGATGGAGCTTGAAGTCTTGAACCTTTAAGAGCTTAGTGCCCCAAGTGTTGCACCTCAAATGGAATCACACAACACCACCAACTATTGGAATAACTTGAGAATAGGTTACTTGGTTCACTCTATGAAATCGACTTTGCCCTCTTTGTGTCTCTACTAGTGTCATTTCATGAACCATGGGGTCCTTTATATAGTGTGGCTCATTTAGGGTTACACCATGTAAACCCTAATGTGCATGACTTTCCATTTCCTTCATGATCCATGGGTTTTAACCTCCATGGAGTATCCATGGGTTACCATATGGGTTAAGCCCAACATGAAGGACTATGGATCACAAGCCCACATATATAAGAATGAATGACTAACATAATCAATCCCCATATATTTAATTAGTCTCTTTTGATCACAAAATTAATTCCAAATTAATTCTTGATCAATACTAATTAAATAATATGATTTCATATTAATATATTAGAACTTATATAAATCATAAATAACCTTTTTTCTTATTTGTCTATCCAATTGTTCTGATGCCATGCAACCCAAATGGACCATGCTACTATCAGGTCGAGTACATACCAATAATAGTTATGGGCTTAGACATCTAATCCAACAGTCTCCCACTTGAATAAGTCTAAAACTATTATTCAAGTATGACTCCAAGATCCCGACTAGCAATCGTAGCTCTTAAAGCTGCTGTCGAACTCTGACCTAGTCAAATGACGTGTCCATTAGATAAGGGATCATATATTCCTCCATTCTAGATATCATATGGACTGAGACATGGATTATAATCATTCTCTTTGTCCATCTGTTGTTTCCCGATTTCCGATTTATGATGACTGACTAGTTGAACAAATCAAATCAGTCCAGGCTTGGTCAAGCACTTAGGGGTGTCATCACTAAATCATCGAAGGGCCCACAGATATCGCTTTTATCCCTCCAAGGGTGAAAGGAATGGATAAACTTAGACCCAAATGCTCTCTTGTACTTACTCATCAAATTACACACAACAATATGTTTTATAACAACCAAGTTACTGGTGCGTTTACATATGTCAATGTGCAACCGACTCGCAACTACAACTCACACGTCTCCGTTTCAAGAATATAAGATATTACCGTCTCATGATCACTCGTGATAAAATCCATAAAGTGATTCAAATGAGCATGGGTTGAATCCAATACTCGAATCTTATTCCAGGAGTACTCATGAACACTACAGCCACTTTGTCCCAGACAAACTACAGACCCATTCATGACAGTCTTGCCTCAATACCTACTTCCAAAGTATGATCGACTGTGGATGGTTTGAATAACCTAGTTATTCGGGAAGTCAAAACATGCAAAGTGAAACACAAGAATAATACTAATCCTATATGGCCCCGAACCTTTTGAGCCATATTGATTACTCATTATTCATTGTTTAATGTTTCAAATAATCAACTTAACACTTGAATTAAAACCATAGTCATGTCATGCTCCAAGCATGCACACTATGTTTGTTTAAACAACAGTTATGTCATGCTCCAAGCATGCACACTATGTTTGTCTATGGTCCTTACTTTGTGAAATATATCAAATGAAAAACATTTCAACGATGCTCATTTCACAATTCCAAATCCTTACTGCAAGCGTAAGAATTCCAAATTCTTGTCACTGCTAGGAAGTGTTAGATTCTAAATTGTCATGCAATGATTCTTTTGTAATGTCTAGGTACCAAAAGTCACAGAGACTTGACCAATTACAAAATATTCATTTGGAGATTGTTACAAGACAATTCCATGGAAATGAAGTCTCGAATTCAAAGTACATTCCTTTGAACATCCTTCTTGCATAAAAGTTTCTAACTTTCTCATCTATTCTTCAACCCTCCAATATGGAAATATTCCATATTTTCCATACGACAATTCATTATCAATAGACTCCTGTCTATTCATACTAATGTCAATATGGTCCTTCCATTACCATACTTCCAACTGTCCTTAAGCGACCAATCTTTGGCGAACCTTAGATTGTCCTTAACAGTTGCTCAACCACTTTAGTCATAACCGGTTCTAGTCCTTTTTCCCTCTTAATGCCCTAGGCATTTGGAAAAATTTAGAACACAAGAATATTATATTATTTAACATGTTCTCAAAATTCGAATTATGAAAAGCGACACCGTAATCATAATCAAATTTTGAGAACGCAATTAACACATCCATATATAGAATTTCCTTATGTTGAACCATTCCAACATAACATTCATATATATATATATATATATATATATATATATATATATATATATATATATATATATTTGACTAAATGTGATTAAAATCTCAATCTAAACTTTTAGAATTGAAATGAAGTATGAATTTCTCTCCCTTAATTATAGCAAAACAACTTTCAAACCCTGCAATTTGTGATTTGAAACTTTTGTTTTCTATAATTAACATTGTTAACTCGCAACACTTACCATAATAATTATGCTCCCACTAGCATAATAATTATTATTTTACGAACATAACACTTATGCTCCCACTAGCATTGACATGTACTCAGAAATCAACTGTACTTCTAGAAATTAATACTTATTGACTTTCTTACCAAAGTTCAGATTTCTGATACGATATGCTTCGATAAGACTTTATCTAGGCTTCTTAAAATCATACACCTTTCCTTAGATAGCTCACATGTGTGTCCAAACAATTATGAAGAGGGATGTCGTAATCATAATGTTTAGACCTTTTGCCATTCTCACTAGTCCATGTTAGTGCGTCAGTTAACCACACACGCTCCACTAACGACTTTGAGAATGCAAATATCACAATAGCTATCTACTTAAAATCTACTTAGTGAAAGCGTTTCCTCACCATCATTTTCATGAATCGGAGAGAAACCTTATGACACTTAGATTTTATGGTGTATGCGTTCCTATCCATGTGAATTTTTCAAAACCATAATCATAAGACAAGGTTAGTGACAAATCTAAACTCATATGGACTAAACTTGCTCATTCATAATATCTTGTCACCTGTCAGCACAATGGCCTACCATTGCTTCCAGGTTGTTATGCAACCAATTGAGAACTCTCAGAACTCATATGCAAAGTCAACTTTAACTGGAATGGGCACATAAAAGAATATGTCAACACGATAGGTCGCAAACCTCAAGTCGTGTGCTAGTGTTTAACAATAGGTTTATTCTTGATTAGTTTTTGAAACTTGTCAAGATCTTTAAGACTCCCACTGACCTCTTGACATATATGATTCACTTTGTCAAGAAACATTACTTGACAACCAAATATTCAAGAGTTAGTGCGGATTTTAATCAAGACAAACACTTCACACAATTGGCCTTAGTTGGTCTTTGTTTTATCCAAAACATCACAACTTACCAATTTCAAATGTACAAGAGTAGACAACATTTTACTCTACATTTGATGAGTGTTTTAAACCTTTCTTAATATTATGTCACTCAAGGTTACAATCTTAGAGTATGACTCTAAGACTTGTTTTTGGAACGAAGTATGATTCACCTTAATTGATTTAATCATTTCAACAATTCACGATTCCTCTTCTTAGTCATGCAAATGCACTAAGATGTCCTTAGAGAATCAACTGTGATATGGTTTTCCATAAACATTAAGATGATCATAAAACACGATACTAAAGTACTCTCCCATCTTTTCATATTGAAGAAACTTTTATCTTTCTGTCTAATTTGATTCTTCTCATTCGTTCTGCCATACATTGAACCTTTTCCAATGTTTCAGAATTATACTTAAACTTGTAAGCATAACCATGTTTACTAAACTTCAGTAAATCATGACGAATAGTCTTATCGATCTTTGTGGTGGACCTTGACCAGCGCACACCCAGTGTACCCGATCCCCTAGTCCTTCACTTGACTCGCATATACATGCGAACAAGGAATTAGTCTTAATTTTCCAAAGATGAAAATTCTCATTCATCACACAATACAAGTTTCATGATTCCAAGTTTCTATCCAATTGAAACTTGGGTGATGAGAATCTTTCCTTATTTGGCAAATACTTGACATTACCACAAACGAAAGAATCAAATTCATATTGCTAAGAATAGAAACATACAAACATCAATTTTTCATAAATGTCATTGTAAGGAGATATAATAAAAATAAAACAAAATTTTATTTATTTATAAAATGCGGAAAAAACTTTTCCTTACAATGCAACTTCAAATGAAAACTATGTTATTACATATTTCCTAGCAATCTATCATAACTCTAAGCAGTGGCTCAAAAATCCGATCTTCGAACCATGCGATTGAAATCCATCTTCGTGATCAGATTCGGCATACTCTTCTTTTAAGATTCCTTCCCTTTGCATGATCCTACAAAACATCAAAATGCAACCTTGTCACATAATGTATTAAGAATCAACAATTAGGAACTTAGTAGAGTTAGAGAATGAAGTCACCTGAAGTAGAACCATACAATCTGATTAAACTTCTCAGGTAGTCTGGGCAGCTTCGATTCCAATGTCCCTGTCTTTGGCAATAGAAACACACAGGCTCACATGGAGCAGTCTCAGATTTGGCCTTTCTCTTATGATCAATACTTTTGACCATGCCCAATTCCTTTCCTTTAGGAGAAGGAATCTTTTCTGGGATGTCCATGTCATCTTGGGATGTAGACCTTCCAATCAGATTTGCTTGACCATTGCACCAAATCATTGCTTATTCAACAGCAATTAGCAAATAGGTAAGATCAATTAGGGTCATGTCGTGATCTGTCACACAGTAGTCTTTAACGAACTCACTATATGACTCGGAAGTGAATGAAGGACCCAGTTAATAGCCAACTTCCTTGGGAAGACGATACCCAACATCCTTATCCTGTCAATATGCAACTTCATGTCCAAGACATAAGCACATATAGGCTTTCCATCTTTGTGTTTACTATCCAATAGGGATTGAGTGATCCTGAACTTTTCAAGTCTTCGAGCTTGTGGGTCAGGGAGAATGATTGGAGGAGGTGGAGGAAGTGAAGCATGATTTCCAGTCCAATTAATGCACGACAAAGGGATTAATCTTTCACCTTGGTCGCTATGTGGGATATCATCTTCATAAGGAAAGCTTGTTCCAAGAGATTTGGGAAGACCATAGTTGTCTGAAGAAGACGTCTACAAGGGAGAAATTCAAGTTAGTTGATTTAAGTCCTTAATATAACACCCAATATGAAATACTAAGGCTAGGACCCCACACAATATTTTATAACTTGGAAGAGGGATGCTGTAATCCAAGCTACAAAATATTTGAAGGTAGGTAAATGACGATTTACCAATTTCCACCACGAAAAACAAAAAAGAGTTTTAGGTTTTAAGTGAATTGAAACTTCTAGATCCTTTGAGATTCATTGAACAATTCAATGGCATGTTTAAATATTGATTGTGCCCTTCACGTTTGTGACTGGGATGCCGAGGATCACAAACAAGGTGTGAATAACCATGCAAATTAGCTTGGTACACCCAATGTTACAACCACCTAATCAATGTGGTGGTTAACCACACACGCTCCATTGATCTATGATTAACATCAAGCTACCCTTTTCCACGCACTGTCATCCCCGATTAGTGTGGCGGTTAACCACACATGCTCCACTAATGGCTTAACAAGGTGCAAAGTGCAATTTCATGGGTTAGCACAATATTCACATTTTCCTAAAGTAACTAAGATTGGGAATTTATAAGTGTTTAGTTACTTTATATTTATCATTTACTTTTAATGAAGGGAGAGTTAGAGTCCTGTCCTACCCGTTCGGCTAATGACCCTCCATCAGTCAAGGAAGCAGTGGGTGAGAGTGGACACCCATTAAACTGCCATTTTATAGGCAGTAACCTTATACCCCCCTTATAGACCGGCTCCGTGAATGAGGCCTACTAACGGTATGACCGACTATTACTCTTATACATATATATATATATATATATATATATATATATATATATATATATATATATATATTAAACCTATAATATTATAATAGTATAAGTGTTGAATTTTAAACTATTTAAAATTCTAGGTTTTGGAACTAAAGTATTCAAAAGTGTAACTTTACAAATTCCAAAACTTGAGGGAAAGTTTTGAACAATTCAAAAACTTTTGGAATCCATAACATATGAGTTTAATGTAGGTTTAAATGAGAAGACTCTTGAAAATCCATAACTTGAGGACAAGTTATGGAGGTCATAAAACAATTTATGGAGAAAAGACTTTTCAATTTCATAACCTATGACTCTCTAATAATTCTTTTAAAGAAAAACTTTTGGTTTTCCATAACTTGAGGACAAGTTATATAATCCATTAAAAGCATTAAGATCATCAAATAAACTAACAAACATGTCTAGCAATATTCATGATCAAGATTAAACTCATATGAACAAGACAATTCAAATCAAACAATTTTCATGTAATTAGCCTAACCACTAAACTAATACAAAACATGAAACTTTTGATAATTATCTTTTGAGTTGGATTAGCATGATCATTACCACATCAAAAACAGGTTTATAAGTTCAAAAACATCTTAGGGTAATGATCCTAGTCCAATTCCAGCCAAAAACATCGAAAATCTGCATTCTGGAGCACCAACTCGTCGAGTGTATGAACAAACTCGACGAGTTGGTCAGTTTTTGCCTTGGACTCGGTGAGTCCACAATCCAGAACAACAGAAAATCGATTTTTAAGGCATTTCCAAGCAAGTAGCATCAAGTATAATTGAAAACAACCCTAGGCTTTGATACCACTGTTGGTTTTTGAGCATTCTAACACTCCTATGGTGTACATGCAACCCTATGTGCTTTGGATCTATGTTGTCTCTATTATACATGCATACATTCAAAATTCCAAAGCATCATCCTAACTAGCATACAATTGAGTATCTATACTACAAAAGTCTAGTTAGATTACCTACCTTTTGATGGAGCTTGAAGTCTTGAACCTTTAAGAGCTTAGTGCCCCAAGTGTTTCACCTCAAATGGAATCACACAACACCACCAACTATTGGAACAACTTGAGAAGAGGTTACTTGGTTCACTCTATGAAATCGACTTTGCCCTCTTTATGTCTCCACTAGTGCCATTTCATGAACCATGGGGTCCTTTATATAGTGTGGCTCATTTAGGGTTACACCATGTAAACCCTAATGTGCATGACTTTCCATTTTCTTCATGATCCATGGGTTTTAACCTCCATGGAGTATCCATGGGTTACCACATGGGTTAAGCCCAATATGAAGGACTATGGATCACAAGCCCACATATATAAGAATGAATGATTTACATAATCAATCCCCATATATTTAATTAGTCTCTTTTGATCACAAAATTAATTCCAAATTAATTTTTGATCAATAATAATTAAATAATATGATTTCATATTAATATATTAGAACTTATAATATATTAATATAAATCATAAATAACCTTTTTCTCATTTGTCTATCCAATTGTTCTGATGTCATGCAACCCAAATGGACCATGCTACTCTCGGGTCGAGTGGTCTTTAGGAGTTGTGTGGTATTTGGGGTTTGGACCAGTAATAGAACACTAGCACAGGTAAGCAGCATGTTGTCAACAATATGGGTATTAAAGAGTAAGAAGGATTGGGAATCCTTCAAATCTCATGTATTGTGAAGACTTAGCCGAATCTAAGTGGGGGAGAACCGCGCAGGTATTCAGGACAGGGCCAGGTATGAGACCGGGATGAGTTTCTCATCCCCATCAAGGAAAATGGCGGCCCAAGTGACTATTTGATTTGAGGGTTGTATGAGTTTGGAGTTCGGTAAAACTCCCCAGCATGTAAATCGCGTCTTCTTGGGGATTGATAGCAGAATTTGGGGAAGCAGGTTGGGGTTCCAGTCATGAAGTGAGTTTAGTTGGGTGTTCGGTCGAGTGCGTGCTCGACTCTGTGTGCGTTCCGAATTGATAGATTGGGGGCAAAGCGTAGGGCTGCGATTGTGGTGAGGTGAAAGTGTTGTAAGACTACGGGGGAGCCGTAACATTCACTATTGGTCAGTTAGGGTGAAAGTAATGTAAGACTACGGGGGAGCCGTAGCATTCACTAATGGTCAGTTAGGGTGAAAGTGATGTAAGACTACGGAGGAGCCATAACATTCATTAATGGTCAGTTAGGGTGAAGGTGTTGTAAGACTACGGGGGAGCTGTAGCATTCACTAATGGTCAGTTAGGGTGAAAGTGTTGTAAGACTACGAGGGAGCCGTAGCATTCACAAGTAGTCAGATAGTATGGAAAGTGTAGAAAGACTACAGGGTAGCTGAGGCATTCACGGATTCGTTCAGATGACTTAGGTCAGGGTGGGCCAGTTCGCAAGGTTGTGAGTAGGTTACAACACAAGTGAAGTTAGGAAACGGTAGGTCGAAGGAGACCGGGTGTGATGTAAGACTACATTTATTCTGGTAGCATTCACCTTTTTGATAGACTTAATGGATTAAGTCCTTAATGGGTTAAGTAAAAACCACTTAACCCTAATCGTCATTTTATGTGAAAAACCCTAATTGGGTTTGGGTTCTTATGGGGCCATTTCTTGGACTAACTTTCTATAGGCCTTCGTGGGCCAAATGGGGAGCATGTTTATAGACTAAGGAAATTATTGGGCCTTGGGATAAGGCCCATTGGAAAGGCTTGGGCCCAATTTTGAAAATTGGGCCATAGTTGGACCTTGATGATTATGAGATATTGGGCCATCAGAATGCCAAATGTTTGGACTAGAATAAATGGTTGGGCCTTAAGGTAAGTCCATGTAGAGGTTTGGGCCTAATTTGGAAATTTGGGCCATATGTTGGGCCTTGGCTCATTGATTGGTTTTTGGGCTTTCAGAGTGTGTGTTTGGACCAAGTTAGGTTAATGGTAAAATAGTCTTTTTACCCCAAGCATTGACTTATGGTTATGTATTGGAACCCAATTATTAATTGGGTGTTGTTTTAATGTTGACAGTTCGGGAATCTGTCAACCAGCAACTATAGTTTTACCCGCGGGACTTCAGCAGTGCGAGGTGAGTCTCCTCACCACACGAATGGGTCTAAGGCACCAAGGCCGACCCATTTTGTGATATGTGATACACTAGTTGATGTAGTGATATATGGCATGCTAGTTGGTTATATGATATGTGTTATGCTATTTGTTTATGTGATATTTGCATGAAAAACCATGGAGGGAGCCCATGACACTTGGATGTAAGACCATGTGGGGGAGCCCATGGCTTTCCAGGTAAAGACCATGGGGGGAGCCAATGACACATAGGTGTAAGAGCTTGGGAGAGCCCACGACATCCTGGAGTAAGACCCTGGGAGGAGCCCACAATATCCTTATATGGTTACATGCATTGTTTATGTGATATGTGGTATACTAGCTGTTTATGTGATGTGTGATATGCTAGTTGTCTTTGTGATACTTGCATGAAAGACCATGGGGGAGCCCATGTCGCTTGGATGTCAGACCATGTGGGGGAGCCTATGGCTTTCCAAATAAAGACCATGGGGGGAGCCCATGGCACTTAGGTGTAAGACCATGTGGGGAGTCCATGTCATCCTGGAGTAAGACCCTAGGAGGAGCCCACGACATCTTATATGTTTATATGATATGGTTATATGATTGATATGGCTTATGTGGTTGATATGGTTTATGTAGTTGTTATAACTAGTATAGATTATGTGGTTGTGTGGATTGTGTGGGGTATGCTCTGGGGAACTCACTAAGCTTCGTGCTTATAATTTTATTTATGGTTTCAGGTATCATTGGTTTGGAAAGGAAGGGCCTGACCTGATCGCAATGCACACACCCGTGTTTTCCGCTTTATGTGATTTTGGGACGTAATTCTGATAAACGTTTTAATTAAGTAATGTTTTGAATTATTGGATGAAGTAACATTTGTGTTTGACTATAATGCAAAATGAAAATTTTACCCTTGATTTTTGGGTCGTTACATGCAACGCCCGTAGATCCGGGCTAGTCAATTTAAAGACAATGACCATCAAAAATGAGTTTTTGATGGAAGATTATTTAGAAGGAGTAATCTTAACCAAGTTGTAGAATATGTCACAAGGGTTTCGTATATATAAAGAATGCCGAAATCCGAGTTATAACGAAGAAGTTATGGCTCGTCGAAGTTTCGCGACAAGACCGGCACGGCACTACGCGGCATAAATAGTGAATTTATGATAGAGGACTTTTTGGCCTTAGTGATATAAACAAAAGTTGTAGTATTCGTTAAACCGAGAGTGTGCATAAAAAGAATGCCCAAATCTGACTTCGTATGAGGAAGTTATGATTTTTCTAAGATTTGGCCTAGCAGTGCACGACCCGAAACTCGAATTTTAGATCGAGCGGTTTTTGGCCAACGCGACCTAAATGAGAATTGAATATCTCATTAATAGGAACTCAACGACAAAAATACAGACGAAAACGAAGTCCGTATGTAGAAGTTATGAATTTTACGCGGACATTTAACAGCGTAGTCACCTTCTACTGTTAAATTTATGATCGGTCGAGAATTAGCCGACGGAGTCAAAAGGAAAGTTGTAGATCTTATCTTTACCTACGTGTGGATATAAAGAACGTCAAAAACAGAGCTCGTATGCGAAAGTTACGGATTTTAGAAGTCGGAAGTGTGCTGTGCGAAAATGGGTGATGTGGCACAATCTTGGCCATTGCTTTCTCCCCAAGTCTTGCCACCAGATGGTGACATGTGGCACCAATTTCAGCCATATTTCACCCTATAAATAGAACCTCTCCCACCCTCATTTTCTTCACACCTTTCCCATTCTTTCTTCTCTCTACACTCTCTCTAAACCTCCCAAAAACTCCCCTAGCGCTAAAAGAAAGCCCCAGAGCGCTCGACGGCTCCGAGAAGAAGAGCTTTCGGCTCGGAAGTCCTGCCCCTACAGAGCCCGGCTTCTAGCCAAACCCCCTCGTAGGTAAGATACGCCTACCTAATTTTTAATATAGCTTTTATTTAAATATAATAACATTATTAGGACCTTATAATAATTATTTGAGCTATTATTATGGGTTATATAAGTGTCGTTATAATATCTTTTTAACCACTTGTGGTACGGGGAATCCGGTTTGAAAGGCCGCCTGGGTTGTTGGATTTCAGAAGTGCTATATGACAAAATGATCCTGCCCTCCGGTGTCTGTGACAACCGTCAAATTCTGTTCTAGTCAAAGTCAACTAAACTCAACAAGTCAAACCAGTCAACTCTACTAATACTTGTATACTACGGTTCACTTTATGTAATTACTATACAACTCACCATTTTAATAAGAAATCATCACTTGAAAAGTTGTATTTTTAGATTTCTTGAACCCTAATCGGGGTAAGTGAGGTAGCAAAGCGATAAAACACTATTACATACCCTTCGGAGGTGTGTAAGACTCTTAAACATGGCTTAACGAGGTTTGCGGACCTTGCGTTGCGAAGCCAAACACTCAAAAAGGTCACAAAAGAAGTCTCTCCCAACCTCTTTCAGTCTAACTCTCCCAAAAACTCTCTAACTAGGAGAAATCGCTCCAAGTGTGTGAAATCTCTCCTAAATCTCTCCAAGTATGTGAAATCTCTACCAAATCTCTCTCTATATGAGAAATCTCTCCAAGAATGTGAAATCTCTCCCACATCTCTCTATGTATGAGAAATCTCTCCAAGAATGTGAAATCTCTCCTAAATCTCTCTTTGTATGTTAAATCTCTCCAAGTATGTGAAATCTCTCCCAAATCTCTCTCTGTATGAGAAATCTCTCCAAGAATGTGAAATCTCTCCCAAATCTCTCTGTATGAGAAATCTCTCCAAGAATGTGAAATCTCTCCCAAATCTCTCTCTGTATGAGAAATCTCTCCAAGAATGTGAAATCTCTCCCAAATCTCTCTCTATATGTCAAATCTCTCTAAGTATGTCAAATCTCTCCCAAATCTCTCTCAACTTCTTAAAATCACTCGGGGCATCCCGACCCTTAATTTAGTCGAAAACGGCTCGAAAACGGAAGTCTACGCGAAAAACAGCCTTAAGGAGCCGAAACTCCTCTTAGGAACCGAAACTCCTCTTAGGAGCCGAACCTCTTAGGAGCCGAACCTCTTAGAGCCGAACCTCCTGAGAACCGAAACCCTCTCAACCGAAATGGACCGAGCGCTCGGTCTATTTCGGTCCCCTGATCATTTCGAACCGAGCCTGACCTTCTGCTCTTCTCTTCTCACTTTCGGTCCGAGAGGACTACACCTTCGGTCCGAAGACCTGACCTTCGGTCCGAGGACTTGACCTTCGGTTCCGAGATGCGAGCCTGGACCGAACCTCGCAGATAGCCACCGAGACCGAGCCTCGCCTTCTGTTCCTTCTCTTCGCACCTTCGGTTCCTCTTCCCCTTCTCTCGGTTCCTCTCCAGCAACCGAACCCTCCTCTCGGCTCCCACCTACTTTCGGTTCTAAGCATCAGGAACCGAACCTCCAGCCCAGACTTCGGAATTTCGCCTATTTTTTCCGGTTTTTGACCATTTTCACGTATTAAGCTCGTTTTTCATGATTTTAACGCGGGATTTTCTCCAAAAATCATATTTTAACATATAAAACCCTAAATATTCATAATTTAAGCATATTTTTATGGAAATCTTTATTTAAGAATAAAATCTAGTCGGTGAATATTTGAGGTGGAGTGTTGACTTTACTTTAGTGTATGACACAAGCAACCACCCCATGCCCACTCCATGAACCACCCTTGTCCTTCCACCATACCTAGTCATTCAATAGTACTTTCCCCACCATTTGACCAGCCACACTCTTGGTCAAAGGCTGAAAACTCTTATCTCTCCTCATATTACTCTCATTTCTCTCATTTTCTCTTATTTTCCACCAAAGAACAAATTGCATTCTCTCTCACTTTCTCTCTCTAAATTCGAGATTCAAGGCTATTCTCCAGACTTTTCTTCAACTCTTGGTAAGTATTATCATCCTCCATATGATTATTTCACTCCTTCTACTCAAATCATAGGTTACTCACACAAAGTTCTTCATATTTGTGTTAGTTCTCCAAATCTTCAAGCAACCTTCTAAGTGTTCTTGAGTTGAACACTACCTTTCTTCAACATCCACCCACTGAAATCACACAAGGTGAGTTCATACCCCTATCTTTTCATGTTTTCTTAAGTTTTAAGGGGGGGAATACAAGTTAAAAACACCAAGAACACAACTAAACTTACCCAACAGCTTTCATCAGAAACGTTTAACTCCATTCACAGACTGTTTTGGTCGACTTAAACATTTTAGTTTTCAAAACTGTATTAGGTGCAAATAGTTCAGGTTCATACCTTTAAAATGACTATTTGCACATCACCATACGATGTTTCTACAATTTATGGTGATTTTTACAAAACTGCCTATCATTTCAAAAACAAACCCGGACCAGTCTGTGAATATGGGCTTTTTCACCCAAGAGGGAAGACACTAAAAATCATAATAAAATTTATGAACAAACTAGACACATTTTCCAAACTCTCAGAATTTACAGATTCTGATTTGGACTCTTGGTGATTTTTCTATAAATCTTCTAAGAACGGGAATTAGAAATGTTAACACTAGAAAAGTGTTGTCTATTCATTCACACCTTGTAACTTGTTGAGCAAGGTGTGTATCATTATATGCATATATGTGTTATATTATATGTCTTTTTTTGTCTTGGTAAATAGACATACAACAGAAAACAAATGGATTTTTACCTCCATAAAGATGGTAATTTATTTAAAATAAACAAAGTTATATCCATTGCACTCAAACATTTTGATAAACTATTGCAAGTATAGTTTATGTTCACTACTACTACTATCATTTGATAAACTATAATAGGTATAGTTTATGATGCACTACACAACAAGTTCATTACTAAAGTTTTCATTTACACAAAAAGGGTTTTCATTCACCACACGTAAATCCGTTAATGACTAAATTGTGAGACATTCGCCTCATGTTACTTTCCAAGTAACGCACTATAAGTCATGTATTGTAACCAGAGTCTCTTTGAGGGAGAGCGTGATAGTTGTGTATAGATCTATATTGGGATTGACACCCCACACCTTGCTGCTAGCTACAGTAGGACCTCGAGGTCTATGGGTGACAAATGTCATATCAGTTCCGACGTCTGAAGAACGTCGTTTCAGGCCATCTAAGTCATAGTATGGTTATAATAACTCACATAAGGTATTAACAACTCATGGGAATTACGCGAATTTCATTAAATCAAACGAGTTTATGTCAATTTAAACTTGCATTGTTTTACTATAAGTATGGAAATTACTTGTACATTTCGGTCTTTGGATTTAAGGCTGTAATTCACACTCTAAGGAAAATATTGGATTTTTCTGGAACAAACATTACTTTTACAAAGGAAAAGGTTTTCATCACTACATTCAAAAGCTTATGAACTCACCAACTTAATTGTTGACACTCTTTCAAACTACTTGTATTCTCAGGGAATAAATAAACAGGTAAACAAGCGCTTTTGAGGATGGGACGTTAAGGCGTCAAACATTTCATTTTTGTCAACATAATGTAATTGATTTGGAAACATGTAAACATATACTATGATGTAACTTTTTCAATTATATTTATGTTGGTTGTGTTTACTTTGATCACTATTGAACTTGTTGTTATGATACTATACATGAAGTCCTCCACCCCCGGACGTTTCCGCCATCCTTGGTTTGGGGGTGTGACAGATTGGTATCAGAGCAATGTTTATAGTGAACTAAGTATATCGAACCACATAAGATGTACAAACTATAAACACAGTTGGGACTGAAAGTCTCTGATTGAACATTTTCAAATGACCATACTTTTAGAAAGTAAACGGTTTCTTGTTAAAAGTATAAGTATATACATACATGCTCGCATAGTGTCATAGCTAGGAAAAACATAAAGTAAAAGAGGAGGAGTTGTACGTTACGAGTATGCCTTGGGATATGTGGTCAAGTCTGGGATGGATATAGCCTGATCAATTATATCTGTCCGAGAAGTGACTTATATATATTGGGGGATAGTCGTAGTGGACAACAAATCCGACAACCTAACATCACCCTATAATGAATACACTGAGAACCAAACATAGCATTTAAAAATACTACAAGAGTATTTTGTAAATTTATAACTCGACATTTTAGATTCATTTCATATCTCTTACACCCCTATTCTCGTACAGACAACATGGCGGGATTCCATCTACCTGGAGACCCTTACTTCCCTAATGAGGGAAACGCTGGATGGCTCGAGGCAGAACCCGAGGAGATGGTCGAGGAAGATCCTGAGGAAGACCCCGAAGAGGTTGGGGAAGAAGAGGAACCCGAGGAGGAAGAAGAAATGGGGGACAAAGAAGAAGAAGAAGAAGAAGAGCCAGAGGAGGAAGTCATCAACCCTCCTTACATCGCCAGGGTGCCTGCGAACCGCTTTGGCTACAACGGGCCCGAACCCCATTGGGCAACAGTGATCTAGCGATGGAGCCGTCAGCAACGACAACGATCACCATTTGGTGATCAACAAGGTTACTACGACCTCAGCCACGGGGGACCGGCTGACAGAGCGCTTCCAGTCATGACTCAACAGATAACAAACATCGATGATCGCGGTAGAGCGACGACGGACCAAATTCGGGAGTTGAGTGCCAATATAGAAGCTACTACTACCCGCACCAGAGACCTCGAGAGAGACTCCTACTTCAGGGACCAACTCATCAAGGACCTTCTCGCTGCTCGAGCAGAAGCAAGGGAGTATCAAGAAAAATACTTGGCACTCGAGGAAAGAGTGATTGCAGCCGAGCGACGATTGGCTGAACTCTAGGGTGCATCGACCTCGTCCCAAGCACCACCAGGGGCCGATCACCGTGAGTAGAACTCATTCTACTCGCACGTCCTCGTAGAGTAGGTTTATGAGTATGCGTTGGTGCTACTCTTTTTGCATGTAAGCTAACCCTGCGATTAAGTGATTACACTACTCAAGGGGCTATGTTATGCCAAAATTTTCCGTTACATTGATGTAGACCTGCTTAAAGGTCAAATTCTCCTAAACAATATGTATCAAATTATATCAATGAAATTGTCATGTACTTTATTTCATTGCGAGTTTATAATAAATCTCATAGCATGACAGTGCAAACAATTTGCTCTCGGTGTTTCTGAGATTCTTAATGTACACCTCCTGGTTAATTGTAATTGTGAGACGATCGACTTAGAAATGGTAAGTCCGCCTTGGGTCCTGTTCCTTGTTTGGTTGTGGGCCTAGGATAGACTCATTAAGTTCAACGGCCTATTGGACCATAATCACAAATAACTGGTGTGCATCGAGTGATCATAGGAAAGGACCAGGCATGACCAAAGATTTCAGAATTTCATTTGGGTCACTACTAAATTCGAGGAGTTCGAGCGCAAGAACTTTCTTCATAAATCATTTCTGAATGTTTTAAGTCGGGTCATATAACAAATAATCAAATTCAATAAACTCCGACTTACAATTGAAGACTTACCGATTTTTCGTCTTTATAACTTTTGACAGAACTATGCCGCCAAGGAAAAGACCCAGACCTTCCGGCAGCACAGCGCCACCTCCACAATTTGATTTCGTGATGTTTCAGGCTGCAGTAACAGCAGCCGTGGCGGCCGCAATGTCGCAAATAGGGACGAACGGTGCTGGTGGTTCTGGATCGGGTGCTACGCACTCTAACCAAGGGGACAGTAGGGGGCGTACAAAAGAGTGTTCTTACAAAGACTTCACGAATGGCAAACCTGATTTTTTCAATGGAAGCGGGGGAATGGTCACACTAATGCAATGGTTCGAGAGGACCGAAGCAGTTTTCGAAATCTGTGCTTGTCCCGAAGCAAGAAAAGTCAAGTATGCGGCATTCACTTTCACCGGTAAAGCTCTCACTTGGTGTAATGGTCGAGCTAAGTCACTTACTCCTGCAGTGGCTAACTCTATCAGCTGGGAGGACTTGAAAGCTTTGATGCTAAAGGAGTATTGCCCGAGGGGCGAAGTGCAAAAACTTGAAGAAGAACTCTGGAACCTCAAGATGTCGGGCACAAACCTTGAAACTTATACTACCCGATTCAATGACCTCGCACTCCTCTGCCCAACAATGGTCATTCCAGAAGAGAAGAAGGTGGAACGATACCTCTGGGGGCTGTCATCCCAGATTCAAGATAGTGTGATGGCCTCGAAACCCACTACTTTTGACAGTGCCAAGGAATTTGCACAACAACTTATCGATCATAGAGCCAGCCACGGTATTGTTACTGCCACCCATGATCAAGCTAAGGGGGGGACCAATAAAAGAAAATTATGGAACAACAAAAAGAAGCAGTCGGTGCCAGACTCCTCCAAAAAGCAACAGACAGTTGTTGTCCGTGCTGCCACTACTCCTGCCACTCCAGCACCACCGAGGCAATATGCTGGAAACCTTCCCAAGTGTAACAAGTGTAATTTCCACCACACCGGTGCTTGTCGGGAAATGCACTGCAAAAAGTGCAACAAGAAGGGGCATACCGCTCGCTTCTGCAGGGCACCAGCCCAACCAATCACTCAAGTCGCCAATACGGGGGCAAGTCAAGCCTGTTACGGCTGCGGGGAGACAGGGCACTTCAAACGAAATTGCCCAAAGGCACAAACCCCTAATGCTGGTGGTGTGGGGAGAGTCCTGGCTATAGGACATGGAGAAGCAATCAAGGACCCCACGGTGGTTACTCATACGTTTCTTCTCAATAACTCATATGCATGCATACTCTTCGATAGTGGAGCGGAGAGGAGTTTTATGAGCCATCAATTCAAACATTTACTTAAACAAGATCCCCAATTACTAAAAGACACATACGTCGTAGAAATGGCAAACGGAAAGGCAGAGCGCGCTAGCGATATATACTCAAGGTGTACCCTCACTCTAGATAATCATTCATTTAAAATCGACCTAATGTCGGTAACAATAAAAAGTTTCGACATAATCATCGGTATGGATTGGTTAAGTTCTCATCGTGCCGACATTCTATGTTACGAAAGGGCCGTTCGCCTCAATCTGCCAAGTGGCGAAACCCTTCTCGTCTACGGTGATAAACCCAGTGCAAACTTACAAATCATCTCTTGCGTCAAGGCTCAAAAGTATCTCCGAAAGGAATACCACGCCTTCTTAGCCAACATAGTAGATAAGAAACAAGAGATGAAGGGTATCAAAGACATTCCAGAAGTGTGCAACTTTCCCGACGTATTCCCTGATGACCTTCCAGGCGTACGCTTCGCACGGCAAGTCGAATTCCGAATCGACTTGGTCCCCGGAGCTACCCCAGTAGCCAAAGCTCCATACCGCCTAGCGCCGGCAGAAATGCAAGAATTGTCCAGTCAATTGAACGAGCTGTTAAGCAAAGGGTTCATCAGGCCGAGTTTTTCAACTTGGGGAGCACCGGTCCTGTTTGTAAAGAAGAAGAACGGATCTTTTCGCATGTGCATCGACTACCGCGAGCTAAATAAGCTTACCATCAAAAACCGATACCCTCTACCCCGAATCGACGACCTCTTCGACCAACTTCAAGGAGCAAGCTACTTTTCAAAAATCGATATGAGGTCGGGTTACCATCAGCTACGAGTTCAAGAAGAAGATATCCCCAAGACAGCTTTCAGAACTCGCTATGGGCACTACGAGTTTATAGTGATGCCCTTCGGGTTAACCAACGTACATGCGGTATTCATGGACCTGATGAATCGAGTGTGTCGGCCCTACTTAGACAAGTTTGTGATCGTATTCATCGACGACATTTTGGTCTACTCACGAAGCAAGGAAGAGCACCGACAACACATGCGACAAGTGTTAGAGACATTGAGAACTAAGAAGCTTTATGCTAAATTTTCTAAGTGCGAATTATGGATCCGAGAAGTGGATTTCCTTGGTCACGTGGTCAGTGAGAGAGGGATACATGTGGACCCCTCCAAAATCAAGGCAATCGAGAACTGGTCAGCACCTACAACACCAACGGAAATCCGGCAATTCTTGGGGCTTGTTGGATACTACCGAAGATTCATCCAAAACTTCTCCAAGATCGCTAAGCCAGTCACCACCTTGACTCAAAAAGGTGTGATGTTTAAATGGGAAGATAAACAAGAAGCTGCCTTCCAAACGTTAAAACAAGCCCTGTGCAGCGCACCGATCCTGTCTCTGCCAGAGGGAACCAAAGACTTTGTAGTCTACTGCGATGCATCAAACCAGGGGCTTGGGTGTGTATTGATGCAGCGAGGAAAGGTCATTGCCTACGCATCGAGGCAATTGAAAACACACGAGGTCAACTACGCCACGCATGACCTCGAATTGGGAGCAGTAGTGTTCGCCCTAAAGATCTGGAGGCACTACCTTTACGGAACAAAGTGTACTGTCTTTACCGATCACAAGAGCCTTCAGCACATTCTCAACCAAAAGGAGCTCAACATGAGGCAAAGACGATGGGTAGAACTACTGAACGATTACGAGTGTGAAATTCGTTATCACCCAGGTAAAGCAAACGTAGTAGCAGATGCCTTAAGTCGAAAGGAATACTCGGGACGCCGAGTAAAGTCATTAACAATGACAATCCATTCACATCTGTCCACACAAATCAAAGAGGCTCAACTGGAGGCCTTGCAACCGGAAAATGTGACGGGTGAGGCATTAAGAGGAATGGATAAAAACCTAGAAGTCAAAGACGACGGAGTTCGTTACCTCATGAACCGAATCTGGACGCCGAAGTTCGGTGGTTTCCGAGACGTCATCATGAACGAAGCACACAAGACTCGATACTCCATCCACCCAGATTCAGATAAGATGTATCTGTATCTCAAGAAGTTGTACTGGTGGCCAAACATGAAAGCCGAAATCGCTACCTATGTAGGCAAGTGTTTGACTTGTGCCAAGGTCAAAGTAGAATATCAGAAACCCTCAGGACTACTACAACAACCTGATATACCCGAGTGGAAGTGGGAACGGATAACCATGGACTTCATTACCAAGCTACCCAAGACCACGGGCGGGCTTGATACCATATGGGTAATCGTAGACAGATTGACCAAATCAGCGCACTTCCTGCCGATAAAGGAAACCGACAAGATGGAGAAACTGACTAGGACGTACATCAAAGAGATTGTACGACTGCATGGCGTGCCAAAATCTATTATCTCAGACAGGGATATTCGATTTACCTCACGATTCTGGCAATCACTTCAGAAGTCCTTGGGAACTAGGCTGGACATGAGTATAGCCTATCACCCACAAACTGACGGGCAAAGTGAGAGGACCATTCAGACGCTAGAAGACATGCTTAGAGCATGTGTGATAGACTTTGGTAAAGCTTGGGATACCCATTTACCACTTGTCGAATTCTCGTACAATAACAGTTATCACACTAGCATCAAGGTTGCACCATATGAAGCCCTCTATGGCCGCAAGTGCAGGTCACCTCTGTGTTGGGATGAAGTGGGTGACACGCAACTAGCTAAGGGAAAATTCCCTAATAGCACCCTCACTGGCCCGTAGATAATAAGAGAAACTATAGAGAATATTGTTCAAATCCGAGAACGATTAAAAGCTTCTAGAGACAGACAGAAAAGTTACGCGGATAACAGACGAAAGCCTTTGGAATTCCAGGTTGGGGATCGTGTGCTATTAAAGGTCTCACCCTGGAGAGGTTTAATACGCTTCGGCAAGCGAGGAAAGCTGAACCCTAGATACATCGGGCCATTCGAAATCCTTGCCAGGATTGGCCCGGTAGCATATAAACTACGTTTGCCACAGGAACTTAATAACGTACATCCTACCTTCCACGTATCGAACTTAAAGAAATGCCTATCCGACGAGACCCTCGTGATACCACTCGACGAAATTGAAATCAACGAGAGTCTCCACTTCGTGGAAGAACCGGTAGAAATCATGGATCGAGAGATCAAAAGAACAAAGCAAATTCGTATTCCCATTGTAAAGGTCCACTGGAACGCTAAGCGAGGACCCGAATTCACCTGGGAACGCGAGGATCAGATGAAACAAAAGTACCCGCATCTCTTCCCAAATTCTTGAAGTCCCAGTCAAAAAGCAAATTTCGGGACGAAATTCCTTCTAACGGGGGATGATGTGACAACCGTCAAATTCTGGTCTAGTCAAAGTCAACTAAAGTCAACAAGTCAAACCGGTCAACTCTACTAACACTTGTATACTAGGGTTCACTTTATGTAATTACTATACAACTCACCATTTTAATAAGAAATCATCACTTGAAAAGTTGTATTTTTAGATTTCTTGAACCCTAATCGGGGTAAGTGAGGTAGCAAAGCGATAAAACACTATTACATACCCTTCGGAGGTGTGTAAGACTCTTAAACATGGCTTAACGAGGTTTGCGGACCTTGCGTTGCGAAACCAAACACTCAAAAAGGTCACAAAAGAAGTCTCTCCCAACCTCTTTCACTCTAACTCTCCCAAAAACTCTCTAAGTAGGATAAATCGCTCCAAGTGTGTGAAATCTCTCCTAAATCTCTCCAAGTATGTGAAATCTCTCCTAAATCTCTCTCTGTATGAGAAATCTCTCCAAGAATGTGAAATCTCTCCCAAATCTCTCTCTGTATGAGAAATCTCTCCAAGAGTGTGAAATCTCTCCCAAATTTCTCTCTGTATGTTAAATCTCTCCAAGTATGTGAAATCTCTCCCAGATCTCTCTATGTATGAGAAATCTCTCCAAGAATGTGAAATCTCTCCCAAATCTCTCTGTATGAGAAATCTCTCCAAGAATGTGAAATCTCTCCCAAATCTCTCTCTGTATGAGAAATCTCTCCAAGAATGTGAAATCTCTCCCAAATCTCTCTCTGTATGTCAAATCTCTCCAAGTATGTCAAATCTCTTCCAAATCTCTCTCAACTTCTTAAAATCACTCGGGGCATCCCGACCCTTAATTTAGTCGAAAACCGCTCGAAAACGGAAGTCTACGCGAAAAACAGCCTTAAGGAGCCGAAACTCCTCTTAGGAACCGAAACTCCTCTTAGGAGCCGAACCTCTTAGGAGCCGAACCTCCTGAGAACCGAAACCCTCTCAACCGAAATGGACCGAGCGCTCGGTCTATTTCGGTCCCCTGATCATTTCGAACCGAGCCTGACCTTCTGCTCTTCTCTTCTCACTTTCGGTCCGAGAGGACTACACCTTCGGTCCGAAGACCTGACCTTCGGTCCGAGGACTTGACCTTCGGTTCCGAGATGCGAGCCTGGACCGAACCTCGCAGATAGCCACCGAGACCGAGCCTCGCCTTCTGTTCATTCTCTTCGCACCTTCGGTTCCTCTTCCCCTTCTCTCGGTTCCTCTCCAGCAACTGAACCCTCCTCTCGGCTCCCACCTACTTTCGGTTCTAAGCATCAGGAACCGAACCTCCGGCCCAGACTTCGGATTTTCGCCTATTTTTCCCGGTTTTTGACCATTTTCACGTATTAAGCCCGTTTTTCGTGATTTTAATGATTCAGAAGCTTTCTATTTCTGGGCACAGTCAGTGTTCTTGAATATCGAAGCATAAGACTTTATAGAAGAATTCCTGGAAAAAAAATTCCTGCAAAGCAAAGAAGTGTTTGCGATTTCTTATGGGCATAGGCATCCCAGGTAATTCAGTCTTATGGTTCTTCATTATCCGCATATGGCCTTTTTTTCCTAGGTGCTCATTTTGTATGGGCTTTTAGTTTAATGTTTTTATTCAGTGGACGTGGTTATTGGCAAGAACTTATTGAATCCATCGTTTGGGCTCATAATAAATTAAAAGTAAAAATCATATTTTAACATATAAAACCCTAAATATTCATAATTTAAGCATATTTTTATGGAAATCTTTATTTAAGAATAAAATCTAGTGGGTGAATATTTGAGGTGGAGTGTTGACTTTAGTTTAGTGTATGACACAAGCAACCACCCCATGCCCACTCCATGAACCACCCTTGTCCTTCCACCATACCTAGTCATTCAATAGTACTTTCCCCACCATTTGACCAGCCACACTCTTGGTCAAAGGCTGAAAACTCTTATCTCTCCTTATATTACTTTCATTTCTCTCATTTTCTCTCATTTTCCACCAAAGAACAAATTGCATTCTCTCTCACTTTCTCTCTCTAAATTCGAGATTCAAGGCTATTCTCCAGACTTTTCTTCCACTCTTGGTAAGTATTATCATCCTTCATATGATTATTTCACTCCTTCTACTCAAATCATAGGTTACTCACACAAACTTCTTCATATTTGTGTTAGTTCTCCAAATCTTCAAGCAACCTTCTAAGTGTTCTTGAGTTGAACACTACCTTTCTTCAACATCCACCCACTGAAATCACACAAGGTGAGTTCATACCCCTATCTTTTCATGTTTTCTTAAGTTTTAAGGGGGGGGGGGGGATACAAGTTAAAAACACCAAGAACACAACTAAACTTACCCAACAGCTTTTATCAGAAAAGTTTAACTCCATTCACGGACTGTTTTGGTCGACTTAAACATTTTAGTTTTCCAAACTGTATTAGATGCAAATAGCTCAGGTTCATACCTTTAAAATGACTATTTGCACATCACCATACGATGTTTCTACAATTTATGGTGATTTTTACAAAACTGCCTATTATTTCAAAAACAAACCCGGACCAGTCTGTGAATATGGGCTTTTTCACTCAAGAGGGAAGACACTAAAAATCATAATAAAATTTATGAACAAACTAGACACATTTTCCAAACTCTCAGAATTTACAGATTCTGATTTGGACTCTTGGTGATTTTTCTATAAATCTTCTAAGAACGGGAATTAGAAATGTTAACACTAGAAAAGTGTTGTCTATTCATTCACACCTTGTAACTTGTTGAGCAAGGTGTGTATCATTATATGCATATATGTGTTATATTATATGTCTTTTTTTGTCTTGGTAAATAGACATACAACAGAAAACAAATGGATTTTTACCTCCATAAAGATGGTAATTTATTTAAAATAAACAAAGTTATATCCATTGCACTCAAACATTTTGATAAACTATTGCAAGTATAGTTTATGTTCACTACTACTACTATCATTTGATAAACTATAATAGGTATAGTTTATGATGCACTACACAACAAGTTCATTACTAAAGTTTTCATTTACACAAAAAGGGTTTTCATTCACCACACGTAAATCCGTTAATGACTAAATTGTGAGACATTCGCCTCATGTTACTTTCCAAGTAACGCACTATAAGTCATGTATTGTAACCAGAGTCTCTTTGAGGGAGAGCGTGATAGTTGTGTATAGATCTATATTGGGATTGACACCCCACACCTTGCTGCTAGCTACAGTAGGACCTCGAGGTCTATGGGTGACAAATGTCATATCAGTTCCGACGTCTGAAGAACGTCGTTTCAGGCCATCTAAGTCATAGTATGGTTATAATAACTCACATAAGGTATTAACAACTCATAGGAATTACGCGAATTTCATTAAATCAAACGAGTTTATGTCAATTTAAACTTGCATTGTTTTACTATAAGTATGGAAATTACTTGTACATTTCGGTCTTTGGATTTAAGGCTGTAATTCACACTCTAAGGAAAATATTGGATTTTTCTGGAACAAACATTACTTTTACAAAGGAAAAGGTTTTCATCACTACATTCAAAAGCTTATGAACTCACCAACTTAATTGTTGACACTCTTTCAAACTACTTGTATTCTCAGGGAATAAATAAACAGGTAAACAAGCGCTTTTGAGGATGGGACGTTAAGGCGTCAAACATTTCATTTTTGTCAACATAATGTAATTGATTTGGAAACATGTAAACATATACTATGATGTAACTTTTTCAATTATATTTATGTTGGTTGTGTTTACTTTGATCACTATTGAACTTGTTGTTATGATACTATACATGAAGTCCTCCACCCCCGGACGTTTCCGCCATCCTTGGTTTGGGGGTGTGACAGTGTCTCATGTATGGCCCCTGTCTGTACATAGTGGGTGAAGAGTATTGTTTTAACGCTTATATAATAGTAATAATAACAAGACTATTAATTTGTCTCGTTGAACATTAGACTAAACTCTAGTGGTAATGATTAGGGATGCAACCGGGGGCGGATATTAACGGGGACTACAATACTCGTCCCCGTACCCGAACTCCGATCACCATACCCATCCCCTCCCCGCCCCGTTTAATCCCCGACGGATTCGGATAGAAAAATCCCCGCCGGATACGGGCAACCCGATGGATACCCGTTTAATAAAAAAACATAAAAAAAACGTTACACATAAATCATTTTTCATTAAGGCTGTATGGACTCCTACAATTTTAGAGTTTTGTTTATCAAAATATGGCTCTATCAGTAAACAAAAAATTCACTTTGGGTACATATACATCTCAATCAAACTAAATTACATTCCAAAAACACTAAACATTGTTAATTCTTCAAGCTACAGTGATTTTGAGTCTTGATTAATGATGGCAGCGATTGTTGGATGTACTGAATACTGATGCTTGAAGAGGTTGATGAGTCGAATGGATGATAGGAGAATGGATGTCGATGCTGATGCTTGAGTGCTTGAATCTTGGTGGTCGAATGTCGAAGAGTTCAATGAAAAGTCGAAGTGATAATGATACGAACATCCACTACTCGATACTCCGATATCTACAAAGATTTGATTCCATACAACATAAAATCGATTATTGTGAAATCGAGTTCAGACATGCAGTTCATATTGCAAAAAATCGAGTTTATATCAAGATCGAGTTGAAATTGGAAAAATCGAGTTCATACAGAGTAAAGCATACATAGATTAAAGAAGACGTTTAAGTTTATACATAATCGATAAGTTATAACAAAAAATGATTTCAAAAAAAGAAAAAAAAAACTTACTTGGGAATATCATCGTCGAGGGTCACGAGTCTAGACGCTAAAAGAAAAAATGTATTGAGTATGTGGATGTTACTGAGAAAACAAAACGGTGAACATCTTTATTTTAAACTAGAAAGGTTACCCCGCTACGCGGGGGCCAGAAGCTTTCAATGTTGTTTCCGAATTGATAAATATGACAGACATAGAAAGTGCAAGGATGAAAAGTCCGGGCTTTGCCCCGGACAAAAAATGTAAAAGTTTTGACTGCAAGGACCAGAAGTGTGAAAATGGCTAAAGAATTAAAGGGGTAGGAATTAGCAACTTTTTAGAAAAGGGATCAAAGTTGTCAAACCGTTAAAGTTTTGTGGCCAAACTTTAAATATTAAAAGGTTCCAAAAAAGTGTAAAAATATTGATTGCAAGGACCAAAAGTGTCAAAATGGGTAAAGAATAATGACCAAAGTTGCCAAAAAAACATCCAAATTTAGTATTCCTAACTTCCAACAATAATACAGGGACCAATTCTGCCAAAAAAATGGGAAGTTGAATGGAACACAAACAAAAGGACATGAATAAATTAATTAAAGAAGTACAGGGACCGGATATGTAAATCAAGGGACCAAACTTGGACAAAGTATCCCAATTTTACTACTCCTTTCTTCCACAACTTTAATATATATAATAATGCGAAAAGTGACTTTAACTCTAACTCGTTTGATTGCATTCTCTTAATCCAAGACACATGCACACGACGATTCATTTCTCAAGTAAATTAAAAGCTCCATTTAATAGTAATTAACGAAACTTGATTTCAAAATATTTATTTATTTTATACATTCTATATATATATATATATATATATATATATATATATATATATATATATATCGGGTCTTAACGGAGCGGATAATATCATACCCGTCCCCGCTTCGGGTATGAAATCTAAACTCCATCCCCGATCCGTTACCCGTTAAGACGGGGAATACCCGATCTGATAGTGTCGGATACCCGCGGGTACCCGAATCCGCGGGCAAAACATGCATCCCTAGTAATGATACTAGGTTTTGTCAAAGGAAAATTGTTTTAAGAGTAACGAAGTGCTGTCCGAGTGTCGAGTCACCACCTTTACAGGTGAGTGCATAGTTACTTTCATCTTACACATAGATATGAAGTATTTTATATAAATTACGTGCTATGTGTGTATACTGTCTGAATACTTGCTGTCTATGTTGGATGAAACGTTTTATACATGTGTTTAAATGATCTAAATTGTATATGTATTTTATATCTACAAAATGTGTTGGGTAAAACATGGGTAGATTAGATGTGAGATAAATGATGAGCGATAAAAGATGAGATAAATGATGAGCGATGAAAGATGAGATGAATGATGAGTGATGATATATGAGTGATAAAATATGGTGCGAAGCGATGACCTAGGCGATGAGCCAAAGCGATAAGCCAAAACGATGAGCCAAAGCGATGAGCCAAAACGATGAGCCAAAACAATGAGCCAAACGATGAGCCAAACGATGACCCAAGTGATGGCCCCGTCATCTAGTAGAGTATGGATGACAACCACAGACTATTCTAGATGGTCTAGTGGAACACTAGCAGGCTCGCAACCTGTAGGTGTTGTGAACGATGTGTTCACCCGGTGTACTCTAAAAAAACCCATTTACATGTATTGCGAGTGGACTCTTGAAAACGATACTGTCAATAAACGAGATAAACCCTAGCGACTATGCAGACTTAGTGCCGATTCCTTAGGAAACTCCTTAGGAATGAATGAACGAGGAATAGCTGAATCTTAGGGAAGATCCTTAAGAGTAAAGAAGATAATGGGGATGGGTAATTGAGTTGATTCTTTGATGTTGAACATAATAATTATATTATAGTGGGTTGAAAACCCTATGTACTCACCAGGTTTCCCAACCTGACCCACTCAAGCTTATTTGTATCACAGGTGTCGATATGAAGCTACTTTACACTGAGAGATTTAAAAGAGATGTAGATCACTAGTGTAAATGAATGTAAGTTCTGTTTATGCTTATGTTTCTGTATTGACGATGACATCCCACATGTTTTAAAATGGATAAAAACACATTTCTTCGGAAATGATTTGATAACGTATTTATCATGTTTTTTTTTCTGGGAGCAAATTCCGCAACATTTTTATTAAAAGAGGTACTCTGATTTTTATAAAGCATAAACAAAATCAGTCTTTTCTGGCCGAGAAAATAGGGATGTCACATTACATGCAAAATTGGAAATAATGGATTAAGTCCTTAAGGGGTTAAGTGTGGAACACTAACCCTAGTTATCATTTTATGTGAACACCCCTAGAATCGGGGAGCTCAATTTGGACAATGACCGGGCGCGTATTTGGGCTGTTGGTTGGATTATTATTTCACACAAGAATGACTAAGTCAAACCTTAATGAGTCATACCCTTAAGTGACTAAGTCCGTAATGGGTTAAGTGTTCTTACTTAAACCTAATCGTCATTTTATGTGAAACCCTAATCGTCATTTCATGTGAGGTGGTCACTGTTGCAAGTAACTATGACCTGTGATCGGGTATTGACTTAAACATCTTCCTGTAGGTGATTGGAAGTGAGTCGAAGCTGGAAGAGTTCTTAGTTGCTACAGTGATCATCTACACGCATATCGAGGTGAGTTTCGCCTCATTGTACCCGTGGGTCGAATGCACCAATGCCGACCCATTAGTTTTGGTTATCTGTTAGTAGAGGGATGCCCTAGGCAATGTATATAGTCATGTAGGATAGACTGAGGACTCTTGATCTAAGCTCTCTTACCTGTTCCTTGTTTGGTTGTGGTTCTAGAGTAGGATCACTTGTCCAGTTGACTATCTCACCTCTGAGTATATACGGCCATGCATTCCTTGGATTGTTGATATTTAGTATGTTGTAGTTGATGGGTTTTAGGTGAAACAAATAAACTAGAAAACAATTCCTAAGTTCACATGCAACCTGCTTTGGATCTATGTTTTAACTATTGAACATATAACTTTGAATTGCAAAACAAGAACCCTAGAGGAGAGAGGCTAATTTCGAAATTAACAAACTAGATTTTAAGAGTTACATACCTTTCAATTGTTATAACAAACAATTGACAATCCTCTTGATCTTGATCTTGATCTTCTTGGAAGCTTAGCACCACAAATGTAATGCCTCTAATGGAATCACACCCAAGAGCTAGCAAGAAGGAAATTAGAAGGAGAGAGAGAGAGAGAGAGAGAGAGAGAGAGTATGTAATTTTCGGCCCTAGGGTTTCAACAATGAAGGAGTGGGCGAATTCAGGAGCTGGGAGGCTCCTTATATAGCTGAGGGATCTAGGGTTTTGGGAAAACCCTAATACTCCTTTGCTTGGGGCCTAAGCTAATCCAAAGGCCTTATCCAAAGCCCCTTGGATGAAATCCTTAGGGTTTTCCTTATAGATTTCGTCCACCTCCTTCCAAGGAGGTTCTGGAGCCTTCCACTCAACTATCTGATAATTGCAAACTAGTCCCTGCACTTTATAATTAATACTTTTAACCCCAAAATTAATTCTGATTAATTTCTGGCTAACTATTAATAAAACATAATGATTTATAATTAATATATTAATCTTTTAACATATTAATAAATCATTTATATTAATTTATTAATCTTATAAATTAATATCTCTCCTTTCATAATTTCCTTGTCCAGTTGCTAGGTTTGAGGGCAACCCAAAAGGACTGTGCTGCTATCAATTCAAGTACATACCAATTATAGTTATGGGCTTAGACACCTAATCCAACAGTCTCCCACTTGGATAAGTCTGTAATTATAATTGCTAGTATGACTTCTAAATTTGACCAGCAAATTGTAGCTTCCAAAAGCTGCTGCTGAACTCTGACCCAGTCAGTTACGTGTCCTTAGATAAGTGATCATATAATCCTTCGTTCTGCAAGATATCCCCAGACATAAGACATGGAATGTAATCAATCTCTTTGTCCAGAATCTTTGTTTCCCGATTTCTGATTTGTGATGATGTAGGACTTCTAATTGAACACATCAATTTAGTCCTGGCTGGGCCCAGCACATAAGTCAACACCAAATCATCGAGGGGCCCACGGATATCGCTTTTCCGGTTAGGGCAAAAGGAACGAATAAACGTTAACTCATATGCTTGTATCTTTTACTCATCAAATTATACATGACAATAGGTTTTATAACACCAAGTTACTGATGCGTTTTCGTATCACCAATGTATAACCGACTTTGTAAATTACAACTCATATATCTTCGTTTCAAGATTATAAGATATTATCGTCTCAGTATTACTCGTGATGAATTCCATGAAGTGATACTCTGAGCGAGGGTTTATCCAATACTCAAATCTCAATTTCTGAGTACTCATGAACATTGCAGCAATTCTATTGCCATGTCTATCCTTAGACAATCTACAATCCAATTCACGACAGTCTTGATTCACTACTTACTTCCAAAAGTACGAGCGACTGTGGAGTTTGAATAATCTTATTATTCAGGAAGTCAAAACATGAAAAGTGAAACGCAATAATAATATTAATCCTATATGACCCCAAAGCTTTTGAGCGTAAATAAAAACACTTTTATTTAAACACCATATTGATTACTCATTATTCATTGCTTACTGTTTCAGAAAATCAACTTATTACTCGAATTATAACCACAATTGTCCCATGCTCCAAGCATGCACACTTTGGTTTCCTATGGTCCATACTTTGTGAAATAGATCAATTGAAAAACTTTTCATTTCACAATCCCCAATCCTTATTATTAGTATAAGAATACCAAATTCTTACCACTTTTAGAATATGTCAGATTCTAACATTTTATGCAATGATTCTTTCGTAATGTCATAGCACAAAAGTTACCAAGACTCGACTAATGAAATTACAAGGTATTCTATCGGAAATTGTTACAAGACAATTCCATAGACGTGAAGTCTCACATTCAAAGTACATTCCTTTGAACATCCTTCTCGCATAAAAGTTTCTAATCTAGACATATTTCTTAATATCCAACTCCCATTAATGGAAACATTTCCATATTTGCCATATGACAACTCATTCTTAATAGAATCTTATCTATTCATAATAATGTCAATATAGTCCATTCAGTACTATACTTCCAACTACTCACAAGCGACAAATCCTCAGTGAACCTCAGATCGTCCTTTGATAGTTGTTTAATTATTTTAGTCAAAACCGATTCTAGTCCCTTTTTCCCTCTTAATGCCCTAGGCATTTGGAAAATTTTAGAATGGTCAAATATTACAGCATATGCAATCGATCCTATACCCGAAGCGTATTGGACACGATGCATAATGTCTCACATAAAGACGTGATACTTTATCATCCTTCTGCCATAATATTTTATGTGCCCTGTTCCCACAATTCGAACTATGAAGAGGGATGTCGTAATCATAATCGAATTTTGAGAATGCACTATGTATCCTTGACTAAATTTATTAACGTTTCTCGATCTAAGCTTTATAATTTTGAAATGAAGTATAATATTCTCTCCCTTAATTATAGCAAAACAACTTTTCAACCATTGCAACTTTGCAAAGTGAATCTTTGTTTTCTATAATTAATATTGCTAACTTGCAATACTTACCATAATAATCATGCTCCCACTAACATGATGATTATTTTTTTACTAGCATAACACTTATGCTCCCACTAGCTTTGACATGTATTCAGAAAACAATTTTAACTTTCAGAAAACAATGCTTATTGAATTCCTTAAGTTCATATTTCTAATACCTAATGCTTTGATAAGCCTTTATCTAAGCTTCTTAAACTCATACACCTTTGCCTTAGAAAGCTCATATGTGTGTCTAGACAAATTCAGAACTTATGTTATTAAGTCCCAAATGTTCAGACTAATTGCCAAATCTCACAATTCGAACTATGAAGAGGGATGCCGTAATCATAATCGAATTTGAGAATACAATTTTCACAATTGTTGTCTTCTTAAAATCTCTCTTAGTGAAAGCATTTCCTCACAATCATTTTCATGAAGGAGGGAAACCTTATGCCACTTAGATTTTATGGTGTATGTGTTCCCATCCATGTGAATTTGCCAAAACCAAAGTTTGCGACAAATCCAAACTCATATGGACCGAACGTGCTCAATCTCGATTTCTTGCCTCATGGTAACATGAGTGCCCACCATGTCTTCCAAGTGGTTTAGCAACTTATCAATGTACTTTCCATTGATCAAGGTGCTTTGTCTTTATGCATTCACATGAGAACTCATAGAACTCACATGCATAATTAACTCAATTGGAATGGCACAGAAAAGGAGTATGTCATCCACGATAGGCTTTAAACCTCAAGTCGTGTGCTAGTGATGATCAACTAGGTTTAACTCTTGATTTGTTCCTGAAACCTTTCAAGACCATTAAGACTCCCACTGACTCCTTGACATATAAGATTCTCTTGTCAAGAAACATTCCTTGACAAAACAAATATTCAAGAGTTAGTGTAGTTTTTATCAAGACTATCACTTCACATAATCGGTTCTAGTTGATCTTTGTCTTATCCAAGACATCACAACTTACCAATCTCAAATGTGCAGGAATAAGAAGACTTTTTCCAATTCCACATTTGTTGAGTGTTATAAACCTACTAAAGACGTGTCACTCAAGTCACAATCTTGGAGTATGACTCTTAAGACTTGATATTGGAACGAAGTACGATTGACTTATTGATTTAACTATGTCCATAATTCTCGATTCCTCTTCTTAGACATGCAAATGCACTAAGACTCACTTAGATGACCAATTGAGAAATAGTTCTTAATCATTAAGACCTATCATAAAACACAATAAAAGGTACTCTCCCTTCTTCTTAGAATAGAGAAACTTTTATCTTTCTGCCTACTTGATTCTTCTTATTCGTTCTGCTATTGATTGAAACTCTTTCGATCAACTCAGAATTATACTTAATCTTATAAGTATAACCATATTTACTAAACTTTAGTAAATCATGATGAATATCTTTATCACTCTTGTGGTGGACTTGATCAACGCACAACCTAGTGTACTCGATCTCCTAGTCCTTCTCTTGACACTTTGCCAAAGAATTAGTCTAATTTCCAAATATGAAGTTTCTCATTCATCAAGCAACCTAGTTGTATGATTCCAAGTTTTTGTCCAATTGAAACTTGCGCGATGAGAATCTTCCCTTATTTGGCAAATTCTCGACATTTCCACAAATAACATAATTAAGAATCAAATCCATTCATTGTAGTAATACACAAACATCAATTTTTCATAACTATTTCATTGCAAGGATATATAAAATTATTCAAACCAAAATTTATTTTATTCATAAAAGCAGCGGAAAACATGTCCTTACAATGCAAAATCAACTGAAAAACTATGTAATCAAATATTCCTAACAAATTTATCATAACTTTCTAAGCTCAAAATCTGATCTTCGAATCCATGCGATCGTGATCCATTTCTTCGTGATCAAACTCATCTTGCTTTTCCATCAAGCTTCCTCTCTTTTCTCTGATCTTGCAAAACATTCAAATGTAATCTTATCACATTATGTATTAAGAATCAATGAATAAGAACTTAATGGAGTTAGATAGTGGATTTTACCTGAAGTAGAGTCATACTTCTTGACTCTCCCATCTCTTAGATCTCTCAGGTAGACTGGGCAGCTTCGTCTCCAATGCCCCTTCTCTTGGCAAGAAAAACAAATTGACTCTTTTGGAACAGTACACGGAACTACTTCAGACTTTGCCTTTTTCTTATGATCAAACTTTTCGACCATGGCATGCCTTTCGTTGCCATTGCCTATATCCATAGAGGTCTGGAAGGTAGATCCACCAATCAACTTTGCTTTTCTAGTGCGCCAAATCATCGCTGATTCAGCAACAATAAGCAAATAGGTGAGATCGATGAGGGTCACATCGTGGTCTAACATATAGTGCTCTCTTACGAACTCACTATATGAGCCAGGATGCGACTGAAGAACCCGGTCACCACTTTTGGGAAGAAACTAAGTTAGTCGATTGAATCCTTAATAAAACACCCAAAAGAGATATTAAGGCTAGGATCCAACTATGAAGATTCACAACTTAGAAATGGGATGCCGAGATCCAAGTGTAAATTTCATAAAGGTAGGTGAATGATGATTCACCAATTCCACCATTAGACGAAATAAACGAAGTGAAATTCCTAATTCTTTTGAGATACATTGAAACTATTCAATGGCATGTTTTAATCTCGGATTATGCTCTTCTATTTGTGACTGGGATGCCGAGGATCACAAACAAGATGTGAATAACCATGCAAATGTGCTTGGTAACCTCATTGTCTTTATCATTAACTATTGATGTGCTGGTAAACCACACACGCTCCATCAAAATGACAATTATGAGATACCCATTACTACTCTTTATTAGTGCCTTTTAGTGTGCTGGTTAACCACACACGCTCCACTAACGACCAATAAAGCATAATGTGCAATTTCATGGATTAGCATACTTTTCACATTTTTCCTAAAGTAACTAGAGTTGGGATTTTGTAAAATAATGTTCTAGTACTTTCTTTAATAACATTATACTTTTAATGAGATGTAGTTGTCCTATCAAATCCGTTCTACTAACGACCCTCCACTAATCAAGGAAGCGGTGGGTGAGAGTGGACACCCATTCAACTACCATTTTATAGGCAGTTTCCTTATACCCCCCTTATAGACTAGCTTCGTGAATGAGGCATACTAGCGATTTGACTGACCATATTCTTATACATATATAATATTAACCTTTTAATTATAATACATATATAAGGTGTGTTTTAAACTTTTTAAAACTTTAAGGTTTATATATAAATTTCGAAAAATTAAACTATTAATTTAAATTTAAAATAAACCAAATAACTAGATTTAATAATTATCTATTAATTAACTTTTAATTAATCTATTAAATCTTGTAAGGATTATCTAATCAAATTAAACAATTAATTTAATCCTAATCCTTATCCCTCTAGATTTCGAAAATTAGGGTAAAGGATAATTTCCTTATTTTTCTCAATTATCCAATTAGGCAATAATTATCCAATCAAGTAATAATTATCCAAAATAAGATAAAACCCTAAAATAACAAGCAAATTTCGAAATTCAAGGGAGGAGGCTAGGGTTTTCCAAAACCCTAACCCTAATTTCGATTAGGGTTCATGGAGGCTAGGGTTTTTCGAAAAACCCTTTGAACCAAAAACCCTAAAAACAAAAAATTTGGCCTTTAGGGTTTAATGGCTATAAACCCTAATTTGCAATTCAACTATTATAGCAATTCAATTTAAAACAAACAATGGCTCTGATACCACTGATGGGTTTTAGGTGAAACAAATAAACTAGAAAACAATTCCTAAGTTCACATGCAACCTACTTTGGATCTATGTTTTAACTATTGAACATATTGTTGGATAAGGTGTATAAGTCCATAACTATTTCTGGTATGTACTTGACCCGACCCGGCATGGTCCATTTGGGTTGCATGGCATCATGCATTTGGATAGACTAAATGAGAGAAATAACACTTGTGGTTTATTAATATATTATAAGTTCTAATATATTAATAGTCTTATTTAATTAGTATTGATCAAGAATTAATCTAGGATTAATTAAGTGATCAAAAAATGACTAATTAAATATATGGGTTGATCATGTAAATCATCCATAACTTGTATAGTGGGCTAAAAGGCTCCATGGATAATCAAGTTGGGTTAAACCCATTGAATGCTCCATGGAGGCTCCATGGGAGTTACAAACCCATGGGTCATGGAAATGAAGAGTCATGTCACATTAGGGTTTACATGGTGTAACCCTAGATGTGACACACTATATAAGAAACTCATTCTCCACCAAAATCGGCTACACTAAGAAACAAGAGGGCTAGAGCCGATTTTGCGAATGTAAGATTCTCTCAAAGTTTACTCCTTTGCATTTGGTGTTGTGTGAAGCATTTGAGGCATCACACTTGGGGTGCTAGGCTCACGAGGTTTCAAGGATCATAATCAACAATAAGGTAAGTTATTCTATCTTTCATTCAAGTTAAAAATGTTCCCTGTGTATGCTAGATAGGAATATAACCTTGGAATTCAACTTTGCATGATAATTAGACAAACATAGATCCAAGGTTATTAGGGTTGCATGTACACTTAGGAAGTGTTAGAATGCTCAAAACCCATCAGTGGTATCAGAGCCTAGGTTTGTTTGTTGTTTTTTTTTGTGTGCAAACAGCTTGAAAAAAAAATCGTTAAATTACAAGTTTTTTTTAAGTGTAATTTTTGATTCTTGAAAGTGTTCATATTCATGTTCTTGAACTTATGAAGATTAGATGATCATAGGAATTGTCTGTAACCTTCATGGTAGTTTAATTCATGATCATAATGTGTTTTAATGGAGTCCATAACTTGTCCTCAAGTTATGGAAAACCAAAAGTCTCGCTTTTATTAAAGCCATTAAAAGAACACAAGAGTTATAAAAATGAAGAGTCTTCATTTTTATTACTCAATTAATTCATAAGTTATAAGAAATGAAAAGTTTTGGAAGTTTACAAAACTTGCCCTCAAGTTTTGGAACATGTAAAGTCTTGATTAAAACTTTAGTTCCAACCTTTAGAATTTTAAAAGTTAAAATTCAACCCTTATACTTTATAATATTATAAGTTACTAATATATATATGTATAACAACAAGTCGTCTTACCGCTAGTATGCCTCATTCACGAAGCCGGTCTATAAGGGGGTATAAGGTTGTTGCCTATAAAATGGCAACTTAATGGGTGTCCACTCTCACCCACCGCTTCCTTGATCGGTGGAGGGTCGTTAGCCGAACGGGTAAGACAAGGACTTATAAATTCTCATTAAAAGTATGATGAATATTATAAAGTAACTAAATGCTTTTATTAAATTCTCAATCTTAGTTACTTTAGGAAAATGTGAATAAGGTGCTAATCCATGAAATTACACTTTACACTTTGTTTAAGTCGTTGGTGGAGCGTGTGTGGTTAACCGGCACACTAACTTGGACTTAACAAGGTAGGTAAAGGGTGGCTTAAGGTTTACCATAGCATCGGTGGAGCGTGTGTGGTTTACCGGCACATCGATTGAGTGATAAACCTTGAGGGTACCAAGTGATTTGCATGGTTACTTCACACCTCGTTTTGTGATCCTCGGTATCCCAGTCACAAAACTTGGAGGGCACACTCGAGATTGAAACATGCCTTTGAAAAGTTCATTGAATCTCAAAAGAATCTAGGAATTTCTAAGAACCAATTAAAAACCTAATATTTATATTTCGTTTTTCATGGTGGAAATTGGTGAATCGTCATTCACCTACCTTTCAAATATGTTATAGCTTGGATTACGGCATACCTCTTCTAAGTTATAATATATTGTGATTGGATCCTAGCCTTAATATTACATTTGGGTGTTTTATTAAGGACTCTCTTAATATCTAAACTAATCTTGTTCTCTTCTTTCAGATGTCTTCAAACAATGCTGCTTCTGGCTCTAATCCTAATGGCTCCTTTACCCTTATGAACTTGTGTGGGAAAGTCACTTTTGATGGATCCAACTTCAATGAATGGATCAGAAACATCAGGATGATTACCCGCTACGAGGACAAAGAATATGTCCTTTACAAGGAGCTTAAGGAGATTGATGAGACCACTGCAACTCCCCAGGAGATCGCTGACTTCCGGGCACATGAAAGGGATGCTACAAAAGTGGCATGCATCATGTTGGCCACCATGACAGCGGAACTCCAAAAGTCCTATGAGGACTTCTACCCTTTTGAAATGCACCAAGATCTGATGGAAAGATACCATCAAAGTGCACGACAAGAGAGGTATGAAATCATATGTTCTATCATAACAACCATGATGAAGGACGGGTAATCTGTCACGAGCTACATACAGAAAATGCAAAGGTATGTGGATCGGTTGCTGAAGCTTAATGTGAACTTCCCTGAGGAGCTTGCAATAGATATCATTTTGCACTCCTTACCATCGTGCTATGATCAATTCTGCATGACATATCACATGAATAAGGAAGAGGTCACACTCAGCAAACTTCAGGGACTCATCAAGACCGCAGAAACAGTTCTTAAGGGTAAGTCAGTTGTTAACACTCCTACTCCAAACTCCGCCCCAGTTTTGGCAATCGGGAAAGGTAGAGGGAAGAAGAGGAAGAGCTCTTCGAAGGGTACCAAGGCTAGGACCCTTGATGCCTCTTCTTCAAGTGGAACCAAGAAAGGTTTTGTCACTCCTTCTTCTGACCCTAAAGAGGCTGAATGCTTCTATTACCATGAAAAGTCACATTGGAAGCGAAACTGCCCAAAGTACCAGCAAGATGTGAAGGATGGGAAAGTTAAACCCAACCATGCAGGTATTTACACTATCTTATCTAATAACTCACCCCATTCTAACTCTTGGGTCCTTGATACCGGTTGTGGTATTCATATCTGTTCTGATTTGCAGGGACTAAGAAGAAGTGAGAATGTGGAGCATGGAAGAATAAACTTAATCATGGGGAATAGGAAAGCTTCACCTGTCACCAAGATTGGAGTTTATACTTTATCGCTAAGTAGTGGGTTTAGTTTAGATTTGAATAAATGTTGTTATTCGCCAGAAATGGCAAGAAATATTATTTCCTTTCATGCATTGTATAAACAAGGTTTCACCTTTTCATTTGATAATGAAGTTGGTTCGATTAATGCTTTCTTTAATAATGTTCTTTATTTTAAAGCATTACCTTGTGATGGTGTGTATGAAACTGTATCTGTGGTTGATAACTTAGGAAATAATGTATTGTGTATTGATTCTGTTAATGATAATAACTTGGATAAAGCATCATTATGGCATTGTCGTCTTGGACATATAAGCAAGAAACGCATAGGCCAACTCCAAAAGGATGGAGTATTGGAGTCATTTGACCTAAAGTCCGATGATAGTTGCGAATCATGCTTACTTGGAAAAATGACAAAGTCACCCTTCACAGGTTCTTGTGAGAGGGGTGAAGGTTTGTTGGATCTTATACACACGGATGTGTGTGGGCCCTTCAAACATGCCACAAGGGATGCTAATCGTTATTATTTGACTTTTACTGATGATTACAGTAGATATGGATATGTCTACTTAATCAAGCATAAGTCAGAGACTTTTGAGAGGTTTAAAGAGTTTAAACAGGAAGTCGAGAACCAATTGGGCAGGAACATTAAGATGCTTCGATGCGATCGAGGTGGTGAGTATCTTAGTTCAGAGTTCCTCGACTATCTTAGGGAATGTGGGATTGTCTCACAATTGACACCTCCCAGGACACCGCAGTTGAATGGTGTAGCTGAGAGGCGTAATCGAACCTTGTTGGATATGGTTCGTTCCATGATGAGTCGAGCTTCGCTACCAATCTCATTTTGGGGGTATGCCTTAGAGACTGCCGCCCATATCCTTAATCTAGTTCCCACAAAGAAAGTTGCCAAAACTCCTCATGAGATGTGGACTGGTAAAGTACCCAAACTAGACCACATTAAGATTTGGGGTTGCGAGGCTTTTGTGAGACGCGAGACTCATGATAAGCTCGAACCTCGAAGTGAGAGGTGTATTTTCATCGGCTACCCACATAAATCCTTTGGTTACCTCTTCTACAGACCTAGTGAGAATGTGGTCTTTGTAGCTAGGAGGGCTTTCTTTCGAGAGAGAGAGTTCATAAGCCAAGGAGACAGTGGGAGGCAAGTTGACCTTGAAGAAATTCAAGAGTCAAGTGGTGAAGGAACTTCAAACCCTAGCACTCAACTTGAGGAGGAAACTTCTGTTGAGCCAATTAACAAGTCTGTACCTCTGAGGCGTTCCACAAAGGTTAGGAATGCACCTGAGCATTACTATGGATTCCATATTACTGCGGAAGGTGATACACTTATCAGTGATGAGACACTGATAGGTCTGGATGAACCTAACAGTTACGCGGAAGCCATGGCAGGCCCTGAGTCAGCCAAGTAGAAAGAGGCAATGGACAGCGAGATACAGTCCATGTATGACAATCAAGTTTGGAACTTGGTTGAGAATGTACCAGGTCGTAAGACTGTAGGGTGCAAATGGATCTTCAAGAAGAAGACCGACATGGATGGTAATGTACACACTTATAAGGCACGACTGGTTGCAAAGGGTTTCTCACAAACTCCGGGAGTTGATTATGATGAGACCTTTTCTCCAGTGGCCAAGATTAAGTCTATTAGGGTTCTGTTAGCCATAGCCGCATTTCATGACTATGAAATATGGCAAATGGATGTCAAAACCGCTTTCCTTAATGGAAAGTTGGCTGAGGATGTTTACATGAGTCAGCCAGAGGGTTTTGTCAACACAGAGTACCCTAATAGAGTGTGTAAGCTTGAGAAATCCATTTATGGGTTAAAGCAAGCACCTCGCAGATGGAATCTTTGCTTTGATGAGAAAGTCAAGGAATTTGGCTTTTCTAGGAGTGAAGATGAATCTTGTGTATATGTCAAGGCTAGTGGGAGTATAGTTAGCTTTTTGGTATTGTATGTGGATGACATACTACTCATAGGAAATGACATCCCAACTCTGCAGGAAGTTAAGTCCTGGCTTGGGAAGTGTTTCTCTATGAAGGACCTAGGAGAAGCTGCCTATATTCTAGGGATAAGGATCTTGAGAGGCCGGAGTAAAAGACTAATTGGACTTAGTCAGAGTACTTACTTGGATAAGGTGTTGAAGAGATTCGGCATGCAGGACTCCAAGAAAGGATAGTTACCCATCCAGAGTAATGCCAGATTGAGTAAGACACAAAGCCCTAGTACTGAGGCTGAGATAGCAGAAATGAGTCGAATACCTTATGCTTCGGCTGTAGGATCAATCATGTATGCTATGACGTGTACTCGACCTGATGTAGCCTTTGCTTTGAGCATGGTTAGCAGGTATCAGGGGAACCCTGGCAAGGCACACTGGACTGCGGTAAAGAATATCCTCAAGTACCTACGGAGGACTAAGGACTGGGTCCTTACCCTCGGTGGGAGTGAAGACTTGAGAGTTGTATGGTATAGTGATGCTAGCTTTCAGACTGATAGGGATAATTTCCGCTCTCAGTCAGGCTGGGTCTTTACCATAAATGGAGGAGCAATTTCTTGGAAGAGTTCCAAGCAAGAGACAGTGGCTGATTCAACTTGCGAATCAGAGTATATAGCAGCTAGCGAGGCAGCAAAGGAGGCGATATGGCTGAAGAACTTCATTGGAGACCTTGGAGTTGTACCAGCTATTAAAGAGCCAATGGAAATTTTCTGTGATAGTGAAAGTGCAGTTGCCTTAGCCAAGGAACCAAGGGATCACGGGAGATCCAGACACATCGACAGAAAATACCATTTCATCAGACATCGAATAGAAGAAGGACTCCTCGTGGCAAAGAGGGTATCATCGGATGAGAATCCAGCAGATCCCCTCACGAAGGGACTGACTCGGGTTAAGCATCTCCAGCATGCTCGGAGCATAGGGCTGAAGGATGATATTAGATTTAGTAGTTAGATAACCTTGAAATTTGTAAAGTGTAATTGACATTAGATGATGAATAAAAGGTGTTTTATTTATGAGTAAAGTGTTGCTATCTCTTGTCGATCGTTTACTATATTTCTTTTGCATGTTTTGACTTCCAGAATAATTATGTTTGGTATATCATATTATTCGAACCTCCACAGTCGGTCATATGTCGGAAGTAGGTATGAATCAAGACTGTCATGATTGGTTGCAGAGGTCTAAGTTGTTGGACATGGCTACAACACTCATGAGTGCTCATAAGTTCTGAGCATTGGACTCAACCCACGCTCACTGGAATCACTTCATGGAATTTATCTCGAGTGATCGTGAGACGGTAATATCATATAAGTCTTCAAACCTAGAGATATGATTTGTTACTTATGAGTTGGTTATGCATTGATTGTACGTTAACGCATTGGTAACTCGATGTTATAAAACGTGCTTTTGTGTATAATTCAATGAGTGGCAGAACAAACATATGAGTCGAAGTTTATCTGTTCCTTCTTGGATTAGAAGCTGATATCTGGGCCCCTCGATGATTTTGTTTTGACCTATGTACCGGGCCCGGTCAGAACTAAGTTGATGTGTTCAATTAAGTTCTTTGTCAAACAAATCGGAAATCGGGAAACAAACTGTTGGACAATAAGTAAGACATTGTTCCATGTATTTGTCCGGCTGATATCTAGAACAGAGGATTATATGATCACTTATCTTAAATGGCGTATCATCATCTTCTCAGTTCCGAGAGACCTTGAAAGAGCTACGATTGCCGATCGGTTCCTTAAGTATTGCAGTTATAGTTATTAGACTTATCCAAGTGGGAGACTGTTGGATAAGGTGTATAAGTCCATAACTATTTCTGGTATGTACTTGACCCGACCCGGCATGGTCCATTTGGGTTGCATGGCATCATGCATTTGGATAGACTAAATGAGAGAAATAACACTTGTGGTTTATTAATATATTATAAGTTCTAATATATTAATAGTATTATTTAATTAGTATTGATCAAGAATTAATCTAGGATTAATTAAGTGATCAAAAGATGACTAATTAAATATATGGGTTGATCATGTAAATCATCCATAACTTGTATAGTGGGCTAAAAGGCTCCATGGATAATCAAGTTGGGTTAAACCCATTGAATGCTCCATGGAGGCTCCATGGGAGTTACAAACCCATGGGTCATGGAAATGAAGAGTCATGTCACATTAGGGTTTACATGGTGTAACCTGTCACACCCCGCTAAAGCGGAAACACGAGGTGTGGCAGTATAAAGGGTTTCATAGCAAAAGTTAAAAGACAACACCAACCATAGTATTAAAAATCATTACAATTTTACAATGGGTTTGAACAACTTTTAAAAGAAATTACAATGTAAATTGAAATACAACACATGCGAATGCTCCTAAAAGTGAAGTGTCCCTAAGTGCCACTTACTCGATGATTCCTGAAAAAGCATGTAAAACGAGCGTCAACTATAAAAATAGTTGGTGAGTACTCACAGATAAACAAAATAATATTGGTTCCATGAATTGAAATCAAAGTTTTGATAAATGTTTCCAATAATAAAAGTATATTGTTAAAATGAGTAAATAAGTTTGTAAAAACAAAGTTCTTTGTCATCATGAGAGATAAAGTATGTTGCCCAAATAAGATGCAACATTCATATTCTCATGGAAGATAAAGTTCGTTACTCAAACGAGTAAACAAGTTTCATTGCTAAAATGAGCAATCAATTTCGTTGCGACAAGGAGCAAACAATTTCATTGCTAAAACATGTATATAAGTTTTCAGTAATAAAAGTTCGTTGTTGTAATGAGAAACAAAGTTCATTGCTATAATTAATAACAAGTTTATTGCTATAACGAGAAACGAGTTTGTATGTGTATGAGCAAACAATGAGTCTCAACCAAACCTATGACTGAAGCCCTATCAAGATCTATGCTTATCGTTTCATAGATGAATATGGTATCATGCACTCCAGCAATAGGGCGAGTGAGGAGTTGTCAATTCCTAATAGCGCTATCCATAATGACCATTGGCTCAAAGATTTAATGGTTAGAGATAAGGGAAGGGCCTTAATACGATAAGTTCTCATGTTCCGTGTTGCATAGACATACATAGAGAGATATAGCAATAAAATAGCAATTATGTTTGATACAAATCAATTTAAATACAACATTCAAATAATAGTTTTTCGGGACATGCTTTTCCACCTCAAAACATAAAAACTGAAAATAGGGGAGTGCGTGAATACTCACAATGCATTTAGATGATGCAAATGGTGCCTTGAACTACGTTCCACGTGTACCACTACCGATTCCTACAATAATGGTATTCGCTAGTGAGTCTCTAATCAAAATCTAACACTAGTATACTTACTACTACAATAGAATTATGCCAATAATGTGTCAAAATTTAATATTGATAAGTTACAAACATTTTTCTGTGGAAATTAAGTTTCAAAGAATCAATTGTTATATAACAATTTAAGTGGAAAATTTCTATTATTGAAATGTTAATATTTAATATTTTAGAGGTGTTCCAATGATTAAATATTCAAAACTAAATCAATTTAGTTCTAAACTTTCCCAAACTTTGCATTTAAGTTTTAATTGAAGTCAAAGACCTTAAGATAAATTTTCTTGAATTTTTGATTTGTCTGACTATTTTTCACGATTTTAGTTTCTTGAATAACCATAAAATCATGAAAAATACTAAACAGTTAATAAAAATTACCAAACTTCATATTTTGGTTCTAAATGTACTAAAAGACTTCTAGATAAATTTTCATGGATTATGAATATGTATAACCATTTTTCACATATTTAATTCTCTAAATAGATACAAATTCATGAAAAATAGAAATCAGTTATGAAAATACCCCAAACTTTTTATAACAATGTCATTACACATACTTAAGCTGGGAAAAATATAAAAAGGGGTTTCTAAACTGTTTAACTCAATTTTATGATTTTTATGCATTTATTCTAATAAAAATGGGGATAAATAGAAAACAGTTTCCAAAATTACCCAAACTTTTTGTGATATTGTTATTAAACATTATTAAGTTGGAAACAATATAAAAATTGATTTCTAAACTGTTTAACCCAATTTTATGATTTTTAAGCATTTATTCTAATAAAAATTGAAATAAATAGAAAACAGTTTCCAAAATTGCCCAAAATTTTTGTAACACTTTTATTATACATGTAGAAGCTGTGAAAAAATATAAAAGATATTTTTCAATTAGTCTTTCTATTTTTCTTTGTTTTATCCTCTTAAATAATCATTAATTGGAGAATAATTATTAAACAGTTAAAGTAAATTACCAAAAATTTTGTAAAGTTCATGTACAGTGTAAATAATCTGGGAAAAATCCCAAATGTGGTTTTTATCTATTGGAATCCGATTTTGTGTATTTAAGTGTATTTAATCTTAGAAAATAGGAGAAAAATAGTATACAGAAGGGAAAAGTCATCAAAAAATTTATGTAGCCTCCTAATGTACTACAAGGTGTTCTGGTAAATTTTTATGAATTTTGGATAAACAGAACTATTTTTCCTGTTTTTAGACCATAATATACACAAAAATCGGGGAAAAATAGGAATACATTATGAAAAATTCTGAAAACATTTTTCTAAGTCTTCCACAGAGAGTATAAGCTGCGAAAATTATTATATAACCTTTTCAAATTATCTAAAGCGGTTTTATGATTTATTGGGGCTAAACAAAAAGAAAATTCAAAACCATATTAAACAGTAACAAAAATCGATGAAACTTAATGAGGGATCATTATTTAGCATATGGGTTGTCCACGAATTTAACTAGGATTTATAGACCCCAGAAAGTATTTTATATGATTTATTGCCCTATTTTCTTGCATTAATTATAATAATTCTAGAAAAATGAATTATTTCCTGGAAATTTACAGATCATCGTATTTTGTTGATGGGAATCTAGGAAAAATCGGATTTGGTCAGAAAAGGAGTTTTAGATATTTATTTGGAAATAAATCCTTCATGAACATATTTGAAAGCTTTTAACAACATACTTTGATGATCTAGCATATTAGCTTGAAGATCATCACATGCATGTTGGTTTGAAGATCATTCATGAGTTTGAAATGTTCAAAAATCGTTTTTGATAGAAAACATAGGGTGCATGTGGTGTTTTTCCACCAAAACATATAGAAAAGTGCATTTCCATGGTTTTGACTTAGGTTTAGGTCATGGATCTTCACCATTTTGTAACATGCAAGATGTTTTTGGTGAAAATCTACCACCATCATCATCAAAACTGAAGTGAATGAATATTCACACAAATTTTCTAAGAGAAAGGTGTAGAAGAAGAAGGAAATGCAAGAAAAACCTTGAAAACATGGAGGAAAATGAAAGGAAATCGTGTTCTACCTTAATGAACACCACTAGATGATGAAGATTTTGAGTTTGAGGTGTGTTCTTGGACTTATTCTCTGGAAAATTTCGTGGGTATAGAGAAATGAAGAGAGAAATGGAGTGGTGGTGATGAAGAGTGTGAGAGAGAATGAGGGGTAGAGTGAGAGAGAAGATGGAGTGTGAGGGTGAAGTGAATGATTAAAAATTTTGGGAAGAGGGTGCCTAGGAAAGAGGGGGGACGAATTTTGATGAGGAGAGAGGTTCCCTCACTCTTCCATTTTTATAAAATTCTAATTATTTTATAAAAACACCAAATTTTTATAAAATATGCACCTTAATATAGTTTTTACTCATAAAATATTGATTTTTGACTTATAAATTAAGGGTAAATGTTAATGACTTAAATTTTTATTTCCTTGATTATATTTCCTTGAATTTAATTATTTTAAGATAATATTATAAGTTTCATAACTAATTTTATAAAATTCTTGATGTTAAACTTTATAAAATTTAGGTTTTAGGGCTTTTAGGGTTCTGGAGTTTAATAAACTTTGAATATCAAAATAAATTGAATATTTGAGACTTCAAATTATCTATGGTATTATAACTCTTTTATAGTTATAAATAATGTTTGTAATTTATTTTTATCGGTTTATTGGCATTCTATGTAGTGATTCCGAGATTCAAGCGAAATTGAGGAATCAAGTATACTAGTCTTAGTCTTCAACTTTGACTTAAGTTTCTATGAGACTCTGACCTAATTTCTACCACTAGGTAAAGTGCATGATGTGTGTATATGATTCATGAAAAGGTGTTCGAGTCAAAGAGTGACCTAAATATGGATATTCACTACAGTTAAGTAGTTGTAGAATTCACATATCAATGTGAAATCTAAGTATACTATCCATTAATTCTAATTGTTTCCAAGCTTCTAGTAGGTTATAACTTAGTTTCTAGTTACTTAGTCTAGTATGTGTCGTGCCTATACGTGCAACTAAGTTTAGTCAAATCTAGAACCGAATCGAATTTTGACGGTTGTCACATAACCCTAGATGTGACACACTATATAGGAAACCCATTCTCCATCAAAATCGGCTACACTAAGAAACAAGAGGGCTAGAGCCGATTTTGCAAGTGTAAGATTCTCTCAAAGTTTACTCCTTTGCATTTGGTGTTGTGTGAAGCATTTGAGGCATCACACTTGGGGTGCTAGGCTCACGAGGTTTCAAGGATCATAATCAACAATAAGGTAAGTTATTTTATCTTTCATTCAAGTTAAAAATGTTCCCCATGTATGCTAGATAGGAATATAACCTTGGAATTCAACTTTGCATGATAATTAGACAAACATAGATCCAAGGTTATTAGGGTTGCATGTACACTTAGGAAGTGTTAGAATGCTCAAAACCCATCACATATAACTTTGAATTGCAAAACAAGAACCCTAGAGGAGAGAGGCTAATTTCGAAATTAACAAACTAGAGTTTAAGAGTTACATACCTTTCAATTGTTATAGCAAACAGTTGACAATCCTCTTGATCTTGATCTTGATCTTCTTGGAAGCTTAGCACCACAAATGTAATGCCTCTAATGGAATCACACTCAAGAGCTAGCAAGAAGGAAATTAGAAGGAGAGAGAGAGAGAGAGGGAGTATGCAATTTTCGGCCCTAGGGTTTCACCAATGAAGGAGTGGGCGAATTCAGGAGCTGGGAGGCTCCTTATATAGCTGAGGGATCTAGGTTTTAGGGAAAACCCTAATACTCCTTTGCTTGGGGCCTAAGCTAATCCAAAGGCCTTATCCAAAGCCCCTTGGACGAAATCCTTAGGGTTTCCCCTATAGATTTCGTCCACCTCCTTCCAAGGAGGTTCTGGAGCCTTCCACTCAACTATCTGATAATTGCAAACTAGTCCCTGCACTTTTATAATTAATACTTTTAACCCCAAAATTAATTCTGATTAATTTCTGGCTAACTATTAATAAAACATAATGATTTATAATTAATATATTAATCTTTTAACATATTAATAAATCATTTATATTAATTTATTAATCTTATAAATTAATATCTCTCCTTTCATAATTTCCTTGTCCAGTTGCTAGGTTTGAGGGCAACCCAAAAGGACTGTGCTGCTATCAATTCAAGTACATACCAATTATAGTTATGGGCTTAGACACCTAAGATATGCTAGATATGTGTTCTTGTATTGAGTATCCTACTATGCTGTAGTGATCTGCTAGACTTGTGTTCTGGTATTGAGTATGTTGTTATGTTGTAGTGATTTGTTAGATATGTGTTCTGGCATTGAGTATGCTGCTATGTTGTAGTGATCTGTTAGATCTGTCTCCTGGTATTGAGTATATTGCTTTGTGGTAACAACCTGTAGAACTGTATGTTACATGTGCTTGCTGGTTATCATCTATGAAGTGACCTTAGGGACTGTATGTGGCCATGTAGGATAGCCTGAGAACTCTTGGTCTAGGCTCTCTTGCTTGCTCCTTGTTTGGTTGTGGCTTTAGAGTAGGATCATCTATTCGGGTGGCTATCTCACCTCTGGTTACTTATGGTTACACATTCTATGGAGGTTGGCTGGTAGTAGGACTGTATGTTGCAAGAAGACTAGTAGGCAGTCGTGAGCTGTATGATTGATGTTTGCTTGTATTATGTTCCTACTTGATCATGATTGTTTATATTTCGACATATTGTGTTTGGTTGGGTTGAGGCGGTCCTGCTTTGTGCGGTAGGCCAAGATACCCGGTGTGGGTCGGCTATAAGTCGTAAGCACGGAGGCTCGGGAGGAGCGGTAGGCCAACAAACCGCGGGTATTCCAACCCGATGGTTGATTGGACCCGACAAGTTGGTATTCTAGCCCGAGGCTGATTAGGCCAATATGCTTATGATACGAGGGTATTCCATCCCGAGGATGACTGGACCCATCGTGGACATGCCTGGTATTCCAGCCCGAGGCTGATTGGGCCAAACATGAGTGTTTGTGTTTGTGCTTTGTTTAGTGTGGTGGCATTTTGGGGGGAAACTCACTAAGCTTTGAGCTTACAGTTTTGAGTTATGCTTCAGGTACCTCAGATGATCGCGGGAAGGCGAAGGCTTGATCGTGCACCTCCTCGTGTTTTGTGTTATGATTTCGGGAAAACTCTGATATTAAACATATTTTGAAAAATATGTTGTAAATAAATATGGCTTCTGGTTGGTTTAAAAAGTTTAAATTTTTCATGAATTTCATGGGTGTTACACAAAATTGTAACATATTGATTTCCAGGTATTCCATTTTGATCCTTGGTTTGAGTATTGTTTGTAAAATTAGTCTTGAGTGGCATTTTTGTAATTTTGAGCCATGTACGTGTACGTTGGGCGTACGTGGCCATGGTGCAAACCCTAAGTTTAGTGTTTGGACCCTATTTAAGCATCATTATTGCCAAATACACTTTCTTAAATCCATCCTCCGTCCCTCTTAGTCCCCATTTCGAAACCCTAAAGTGTGTGAGTGTGTTTTGAAGTTTTGGAGTGTCATTTTGGAGATTTTGGCAGTGAAGGAAGACTCTCGGTGTGGTAGTGTTTCACCCAAGCCTTTGGATCCAACAACTACTATCTCATGTGCATCTTCTGGAGGTATAAACTCCAACCTTGATGAGTATTCCTTTAGATCTTGTTCTAGCTTATAAGTTGCACCTTTTTGTCCCAAATCTTGATCCTTGTGAATATGGAATACTTCAGGACCTTTGAGTTGTCCTTTAAGATGTTTTAGGGTGTGATAAGTCATAACAATGTGATCTTGGGCATTAGTTTCCTTCCATGCAAGATCTAGGTTGTCTTAATGAGTCAAGAAGCTAGGGTTTTTGATGTTGAGGTCTTAATAGTCATGCAAGCCCATAAAGTTGGAAACTTTATGGTTAAGAACAACATTCGAGGACCGTTTTAACCAAACCCACCTATACAATTGATAACATTATCATCAACATCTTCGTTATTATAAATCATATACCATAAGTACATGAAAATTTATTTTTTAGACAAATAATAGTAAATGTCATATAAACTATCTCAGTGTTTATGTAAATAATAAATTATAATATCTTCAAAATAAACAAGATGATACTCTAGTTTAAACCCAAATATTTTTATAGATTTGAAATCCTTACATATAAAATTCTTCCGGTACAATATTTATTATGAGAGCTGATTCGTACACAATAAATTTTTTTATACACAACAATTTGTGTATTAAATTATTGTAATATATAACTTTATAAAACATATATTATTGTGTACGCAGAAAAAATATTGTGTACGAATCACTTCCTATTAATTATATTATTTCTAATTTTCTAAAATAGATAAATTTTAATTTTTTAAATGAATATGATTAATTAAGGCATAGAAGGCGAGGTGGACTGGTGGAGGCAGTTCCTTCGGATACGTTACCCATCAATCGTTAGCCACAAGACTCCCAACTTCGGCACACCAACGTCGATCGCCGTCTTCCGTCAAACTCTCAATCCTCTGCTAAAACCCTTTGGGCATGACGACAAGCCTCCCATGGCACCCTCTACTCTCCTCGAAAACCCAACGCTTTCATCCTTCCACCAACAAATTGTTTCCCAATTCGCCGAGACCTAATTCAATCAGAGTACAAGCTTTTAGGCGTAGCGATTTTGATGGCTTTGCAAAGCGAATGGCCTCAGGCGAAGCCTGGAGAGATGCCTGGCGTAGCGCTAATAACGGTTTTGAGCAGATCCTTTACGAGACGAAGAAAACCGCCGAGCGCATCGACCGCCAGTATTCTGTTGGTCGCCGACTCTCCTCCGTCGCACAATCAGCTTCTGACCGTGCCAGGGAGCTGGACCGTGATTATTTGATAACACAGCGGTGGCGCACATTTACTCTCGATTTCAGTCAAAATTGGCCCAGGGTTTGTGCTCTATTCCTCTATCTGTTCCTTATAAATTCATCATTTATAGTCATGTCACTCGCCTTCTTATGCTATATTTCATCCAGTCTACTGATAACATGCAATTCCCCCCTCGCAGTACAGGAAGCAGTTTAGCGATTTCCTTGATACTCCATTAGGAAGAAGTTTTGGGGTAAGTGTTGCTTTACTTTGTGAATTGTGCTTTGTTTTGCATAATCGTCCTTGTATTACACCTGCAGCTTATCGAATCAGAAATCTTATTGCTAAAACAGATGGGAAAAAGTATATAACATTTCCCTGTTGTTAATGGAACTTTTGAAATTAGAACCTATGAAGATGTTTAGATTACTCAGACTAATAGTTTGGTTGTTTCTGTAGACTATCTTCTTCCTATGGTTTGCTCTTTCTGGATGGCTGTTCAGGATTCTGATATTTGCAATATGGGTACTACCATTTGCAGGCCCTCTACTTATTGGTGCTGTTGCCAATAATCTGGTGATTAAGGTAACTGGTTTTACTGCTTGTTAGTGGCAAAGATGCAATGAGAATATGAGATTCATCTTTTACATTTATTACAGGGTTCATGTCCTGCTTGTAAGAGGCAGTTTATGGGATACAAAAACCAGATGGTGAGATGTGGTGGGTGTGGGAACATTGTATGGCAACCAAAAGGAGATTTTTTTACAAAACGTGGGAATTCTGCTTCTTCTTCTTCATCTTCAAAGTCTGGACCAGAGATAATAGATGTTGAGTTTGAGGAGAAATGAAGAATGTTTACTGGTTGTTGTGTTGTGTGTATACAAGGTGGAGTGTTTGGCTTATAAGCTATTAGCCAATAGAGAGAGAGAGAGAGAGTTTTTGTTTAGACTCTGCTTACAAGTATCATAATCTGCTGTATTCTTTTAGTGTTAGATTTGGTTAAAACTCATAATGCAAACTATAATTGTATCTTAATTGAATCTAAAAGTTTTTTCATGTTCACAAAAGCATATATAACAAAGTATATAGGTTTTAATCAGATTTCAGTTATCTATTTGTTGTGTGATTAAACTTAAACAAATGAACACAAACGAGCCTTATTTTATGTTTGTTTAGTATGTTTACAACCTAGGTAATTATCAAAATTTCAATATTCATGATATTATTTCAGTAATTATTTCAACATTAATCAGTTACCAAAAAAAAGTTATAACAATTCAGTATTTTCATTTTTCGTCAAACTCGTCACTACTTTGAGTTTCAAGTGATTTACACTTGCATTTCAACCGTGTAAAAATAAGAAAATAGATGGAGATTACGAGATTTGATAAACAGAACACAATGAAATGATGAATCAACATATATTTATGGTTTCTTGGCCGTTTATACGAAAACTTTGGGCCGATGAGCCCAATTAACTTATGGGCCCAACTCTTTGTTACATATCCCAAACCCTCACCACCACCAGGGTAGATCGCCAAACCCTAATTCTTCCCAACAAAATTACTCTCCGTCTTCTTCGATTTTCTTCGCTTCTTGGCAACAATGGTATCGGGGAAGAAGACGGTAAGATATGAACGGATCTGTTCTTGTTATTTCGTGTCTCTGTCTCGTTGATAATAACCTGTATTTATTTTCACCATTTTTTTTTGGTTTTCATACTACAGAAGAAGACTCATGAGAGCATCAACAACAGGTTGGCTCTCGTGATGAAGAGTGGAAAATACACTCTTGGTTACAAGACTGTCCTAGAGTCTCTCAGAAGCTCCAAAGGTAATAAAACACCAAATTTATGCATATAAGTTTTCATCATAGCATTACATCGTCGATCTAAACATACACCAGCGTCTGAATTAGGGTTTTATTCTGTTTCTTTGAATTAGAATATGATATTTCGCTCATTATGATTCCATTCCAAGTGTAGGTAAGTTGATTATCATTTCCAACAACTGTCCGCCCTTGAGGAAATCCGAGATCGAGTATTATGCCATGCTCGCCAAGGTTGGGGTTCATCATTACAATGGAAGTAAGTACATCAAATCCTCCCTCGTTTTTTTCCCCTTGTCTTAGTATTCTTAGCCATCGTGTTAAAACTTTGGTCAATAACAATCTGAATTGTTTTATGACACTTTCTTGAATCTGGTGACTGGTCATAACAATTTCTAGATGACGAGAATAAACTTATGCAAAAATTGGATTAGATATAAAAGATCATACATTGAAAAACAATATCATTACTTTAATTAATTTGTTTTATGGATGGGCAGACAATGTTGACCTAGGGACAGCATGTGGAAAGTATTTCAGAGTGTCATGCCTTAGTATTGTTGATCCAGGTAACAATGAATTAACATTTATTCTCTATAATCTGTAATAATTTTATGTTTGGCCAATTACATATAACTAATGATTTATTGATATTGTTATTATATTGTTGTAGGTGACTCTGATATCATCAAATCTCTCCCAGGAGACAACTGAAAAGACCCAATGAAGCATTATTTTTCTCACTTCTGATATGTTGAATCTGTTCCTGTTATGGCATTATTGTCTCAAATTTAATTCTCTTTCTGTTATTATGAATTCTATGAATCTGTTGAGACGTGCATGTATTAACACTTAGATCCTAAAGAGGTAAAATTTTGTTGATTTGGGGATTTTTTGGCATATTCGATTTCTAAAATTTTGTTATTATATGCTTCTCATAATGCTTTATGTAGTCAGTCTTATGTGTTTGAGCATATCATAATTTTCTGAAGAACAAAAATAACGCAACAAAATTTGATCACATAACATGATGTCCTAAGCCATATTAACTGGGAACACGGTAACAAGCCCATAGTCCAGTAAGAACTTTTACTACAATTATAGAAATAAATATATAAAACGAAGTTATGAAATTGAAATACTAAAATTTAACGAATCATCTCAAATACATTCATTTTCAAGCCAATCATGAATAAAACTAAGCAACCACTGTCGGCAATTGACAATTTTTGAGAGAATTTTTCTTACAACAATAAAGTGTTGGTGAATCGTACACATTAATTGTTAGGGGTGAGCAATCTGCGGTTCAGAACGGTTTTTGGACCAAACCGAACCGCAAACCGCAAGTTGCGGTTTTCTATAGGGAAAAACCGATTGGTGTGGTTTTGATTCGGTGCGGTTTACGGTTTTTCATGCTGTTTTTGCAGTTATGTCGGTGCGGTTTTGGTTATTAACCGAAAAATGAGTTTGTGCAATTTTCATGTCCAAACCGGTGGATCCAGACTAAACAAATACTCACCATAATGATTTTCAATTTCCTTCCACGATCTAATGACACTTTGCAATCCAACGTCTAATTTCTAACCTGTTTTCATAATTTTCGTTTTTCTTCAGTTGGTTGCTTCAGTTTTCCAAAGTTTTCTAAAAACTATGAAAATTTTCATTTTTCCAAATTGTATGTAAATTAGAAAAATGATTTTTACAGTTTTCCAATGGTTTTTAAATTTTTAAGATGGAAAATAAAAACTTCACGATCTAACCAAATGCGTTTTCTTAAATTTTCATTGAAAATCGAAAATGAAAATTTCTTGAAAAATAAAAACAGTTTTCCACAATCAAACGCACCATAAAGTTCTCCCAGGAAATGGTTTTGTTTTCCCATCATCTCTAATTATAAGATTACCGGAGTTTGATAACCGGAGAACAGGACTGAAACTACTTGCGATGGGTAAGTTATTGGTTGACCAAACAGTAGCCGATGAGTGATTATAAAAGATTAAAACTCCATTTTCGAGTAAAACAACCTTTCCGGGTAAATCGCGAACAAGGTGATTTCTATTAGCTACCCAAAGCGAATGTGAATTCAAGTTGTTGATAATTTGGGAGAGGGTCATCAATAATGCAACTAACTTAATCTTGACAATGAAGCGTTCGAAAATCTTTATCAGCTGCACCAAATCAAATAATTAATACATTTGGTAAAAGACTTTATTAATGAATCTTAGTAATATAAGGTATTATTTTGAATTTTTAAGTTACATATCAGTTATTTTGGTGCGGTTATATGGTATAAAACCGCAACACACCGGAATTTGTGGTTTTTTCAAAATTTAAAACCGCAACATCGGTTTTTTTTTTCGGTTTTGTTTTTCAGTTTTTTTTTTTGCGTTTATTCGCTTTTCGGTTCAGTTTTTCGCTCCTGTTAGTTGTTGACCATCTTTAAAATATATTATTGACAATTATATATATATATATATATATATATATATATATATATATATATATATATATATAGAGAGAGAGAGAGAGAGAGAGGTTTAAAGTATTTATTGTGTTATTGTATGCATAAATGTGGGCCAATCAAAATTAAATAAATAAATAAGGGTAATTTAGTAATATGATTAATAACTTCCAAAAATAATCCCTATAATCATGGTATTATATTCTAGAGTCGTTCCCCTCTTCTCTTTATCTAATTGACTTTTTCTAACCCTAAATTTATCCCCTCCATAAATCGCCTCACACCCTTACCATCGGCCTCACACCAAAGCGCCTGTCAATTATGAATTTGTGATCAGACATTATCGAGGTGATTTCAACAGAGGCACAGAGCATCCAGTTAATGATTTATTAAAGCAGAGAAACAATCATAATCATTAGGTATCGACCGAGAAAAGCATCAGCAATGAAAGCGCCAAGAAGAGGAAGAAGCCTTGCCGTTCCAGTCCACGTGCTGACATTCTCGGAGGCGGTGGCCGTCGATTGCCCCAAGGGACCGGCCACATGATGTAAATCCACAAAACCAAAATGTTAATCGATCCGAACGAACTGTGTTTAATCGCATGCTACCTTCATTTGTGCACTTTCTATTCTTTTTTCTAATAGTGTTTCAATTATTGTTCTTGGGTCCTTCGAAACCAGCCTAACTATTGAAGAACAATCTCTAAAAGTTCAAAGAAGAGATCTTTTGTTACACACTTTATTCGGCGCTTTGTCTGTACCTGCAGAGGAAGGTAAACATCCATTCAATATCCAATACATTTATCATATCAAAATTCATGAATACATAATTTTAAAATCATTAATTTATCATGGGAAATCTTTATATATGCTTCTGCTAGTTTTGCCAGAGGGTTTCCAAATTTACTCCGATGATGTGAACAAATTCAAGATAACGATTCCTCAAGGTGAACATTGATTCTATTATTTATTGGAAATGGAAGGAAAAATTAAGAGGGTAAATTTGTAAAAAAGGTCTGAAGTATTTTGAACTTATACAATAGGAAGAGGAGAAGGCAACGGATTCAAGTCTGTTACTGCATTCTACCCTTCAGAAGCTTCTAATTCAAATGGTATTTGTACATATAATTTATTTCATTTTGAAAAATTAGTTTAGTAGTTAATTTTAAGTTTCACTATGTTTATCTCAGTGAGTGTAGTGATCACTGGGCTTGGTGCTGATTTTACCAAGTTGGAATCTTTTGGCAAGGTCGATGCTTTTGTAGAGAACTTGGTATACTCATAATCTTGAATTTTATGAATTTTTTCGTTGATAAAAATATATAACAAAGTAATAAATAATAGGTTAGCGGACTGGACAGAAGTTGGCAGAAACCCCCTGGTGTTTCAGCTAAACTCATCGATATCAAAGCCACTAAAGGTATGTCCTTTCCTTTCATAATTACTTGATAAATGATGTTTTATTTATTTATTTAATTTCGGGTATTTTCTTACATCTGAAAATCTTTGATATATATTCCAAAATTGGGCAGAAATGTATTACATAGAATACACACTTCAGAATCCAGGGGAAAGTGCAAGACATTTGATTTCTGTTCTTGGAATAGCGAATAATGGTTGGTATAATAGATTTATAGTATTCTATCAGAAAAGAATGTTTTTTATGATAATCATGAACATATTCTGTTAGAATGTATTGAATTAATATAATTATTGGTAAATGAATTCCAATTCTATCAGAATGGAATCACGAATTCCAATTATGTTGGAATGGAATATGGATATTTTCTCACTAATTTATTCATTGAATTTGTTTCCGCAGAAGTTGATGCTTGAAGAACGGACCACGAATGTAACGCTCTGTTCCGAATTGACTTCTAGTCTGAGGCTGTGGGCCGAAGGTTGGTCATCATAAGGAGTATGGCTCTAGAGAAGGTAAGATCTAGGCCCATTTGGGTGCGGGTGATGTATTAGAAGTGATTCGGGTGTTCAGTTTGTGTTTTGTAGCTTAGGGGTATTTCGGTAAAGTGTCAGTTCGGGCTTTTGTGGAAAATGGATTTTTGTTCGGAAGGACTAAAGGAATATATGAGTTGATAGATGTGTAGATCTTCTCGTCACCTTTCCGTGGATATAAGTATCGTCGGAATCGGGCTTGTAACGAAGAAGTTATGGCCCTCGGAAGTTTCGTGGTTTTCAGGCTTAGCCGAGTACGCGGGGCGTACATAAAGTGTACGTGGGGCGTACTAGTAAAGAGGGTAGTACGCTGGGCGTACTGACCAGGAGGATCGCGAATGTTCCCCGGAGTACGCTGGGCGTACTTCAGTCAGATCAGAATCCTATTTTAGGGTCTTGGACCCTATTTAAACTCCTTATCTCATAACCAAACCCTAACATCTTCATCCTCCACCCCTCTAAACCCTGGAAATCGTATTATATCATCCATGGTGGCATTTTAAGCTTATGGAGTCCATTTTGGGGTGTTTGACCCATTTTCAAGAAGATGAAGTTTGATGCAAATATGGGAATCAAGAAGGAGCTTATGGATCTGGCTTTTAGGACTCATTCTCAGCTTGATGAAGGTATAAAGCTTTGAACTTGACCATTGAATGCTTAGATCTAGTATGTTGAGTTTTTGGATCTTTTGGTCCCAAGAATGGAGCTTTATGGTTCCAAATCCGTTTTTAGGCTTGGGGTTGCCACCCTTGATGCTATTTGAGTCCCTAAGGCAGAAAGTTGCCATCTTGATGGTCTTAATGGGTTCATGCTTGAGTTAGGATCACTTTTATGGAAGTAGAATGCCATTTTTGGAATTTGGGTTTGTTTGGGGCATGCAAAGTCACCAAGTCAGTGACTTTATGGGTTTAGACGTTAAGTATAGCTCAGATCTGTGATTTGGACTTGTTGGATCAAGTATTAAGCACTTAATGGATGTTGTGCATGAGTTGTTTGTACGCTGGGTGTACTATGTAGTACGCTGCGCGTACAGTCCATTTGCTCAGTACGCTAAGCGTACAGAAGAGGTACGCTGGGCGTACGCTCTCAGGAGGACTTGGGCCTTTGTGGAATTCGGACCTTTAGGCCCTAATGGTGTTGGGCCTGGATTTGTTGATAGTTGGGCCTGAATGCATCTTTCAGCCAATAATGGAATAATTGGGCCTTGTGGCCCAATATAGAAATGAACTTCGCATTATGGGCCTCGGTTTGGGCCAATTATTGGACTAGGTTGTTGTGGGGCTTCTTGGGCCAATTGGGTCAGGATTATTGACTAAGGAGAATATTGGGCTTTATTATAGGGTCCATTAGGAAGGTCTGGACCCAATTTGGAAAATTGGGCCATTGATGATTTATGGACATTATAATGTTGGGCTTTTGTTTTTGGTTTGGGCCTTAGTGTTGGATCATATTGGGCCAGAGGTAGAATGGTCATTTTACCCCATGCATGGATTAAGGATTATGGTATAGGACCCAATTGCTAATTGGGTATATTGATTGGTAGCGACAGCTCGGGAAGCTGTCAGGGCAGCAGCTAAAGAATTCATGCGGGAAGCTTCTGCAGTGCAAGGTGAGTCTTCTCACCATACCAATGGGTCTAAGGCACCAAGGCCGGCCCATTATGTTATTAGGGTATATGTGTTAGTCATTCTGTGATTTGATATGCTATGTGATTGTATGTTATTGCATGGAAGACCCCGGGGGGAGCCCGTGGCATTGGATGTAAGACCATCTGGGGTAGCACATGGCATTCCTAGGTAAATACCATGTGGGGTAGCCCATGGCACAATGGTGTAAGACCCTGGGGGAGCCCACGACATCCTTACAAGTTTATTTGTGTTATGTGTAGATATTTCTGTGATATATGATATGTTTATGTGATATGTGTTATGCTAGTTGTCTTTGTGATACTTGCATGGAAGACCCCGGGGGGTAGCCTGTGGCATTAGATATAAGACCATGTGGGGTAGCCCATGGCATTCTCAGGTTAAGACCATGGGAGGTAGCCCATGGCACAATGGTGTAAGACCCTGGGGGGAGCCCACGACATCCTTACAGGTTTTTGGTATGCATGGCTTATGTGTTATATGTACCTTTTATAGCTAGCAGGAAATGTGATACAGGTAGCTTTTATAGCTAACAAGATATGTGTTATGTGGATTGTGTGTGGGGGGTATGCTCTGGGGGACTCACTAAGCTTTGTGCTTACGGTTTACAGTTTTGGTTTCAGGTTTCATCAATTTGGAAACGAAGGGCTCGGATTGATCGCAGTGCACACACCTATGATTTTCGCAATGATTGATTTTGGGATGAACTCTGATAAATGTTTTACTTAATGAGGATTTGACATGTTTGAAATAAATGGTATCAATGTTTTAGCTGTAACCAAAAATGAAATTTTTACCCCTGATTTTTGGGTCGTTACAAGTTGGTATCAGAGCCTTGGTTTGAGTGATTCGGACATACTTCCGGGTGTGTCTGAACTCAAACTGAGGATCTGTTAAGGAAAATGCTTTAAGTAAAGAATTTCTAAGACAAGAAAGGGTGTGGTGCATGCAATCAGCCGAGCTCAAGTAAGTTTCCCCAGAATACCCACATTTGTTATTTGTTATGATCTGATTATGAATCTGTAAATCGCATGCTAGTTAGGGCTAGGGGAGATGCATGTATATGTTGTATGAACTGATAGACTTGCATGCTAGTGCTGAGTGGTCAGCAATAGGTTGGACTGATATGTGGTGCTTGTAGCCATGAGGATATTGGATATCATGCTGGAATGATAATGATAATTGGTATTTGTAACTGCAATGTGTATGTTTTGAAAATTGTATACGGTTAGGATCTTATAGCCTTAGAATTATTGACTTGGCCTTATTTCCTGTTCCTTGTCTGGTTGTGGTCCTAGGGTAGAGTCTATTATTCGACAGTCTATTAGATCCTGTTCTGTGTATAATTTGCATGCATAAGGAAGCCGACAGTGAGGATGGATGGATGTGGACAGCGCAAGTCGCGACATGTGGACGGAAAGTTCTATCATAGTTCTTTGGATCGGAGTGCTACTACACAAATGCTGCTTGCTTTGTGCTTTGTGGAACTCTGGAATGATGAGAGTCAGTTACTAAGTGGATATGACTATATCCAGGAGGTGGATGGCTGGAATCATGGGGAGTTCCTCAGCAGCTGATCGCAGGGCGAGGTTGAAATCTAGGAAAGCCTAGGATATGCTCCAGTGAGTTAGTTGGGGCGGTTCAGTGAGGTTGGGAGCCTAGGGGGAAGCCTAGTAGGTGCTTCGGTGGATATTGTGTTGTTGTTTGGCGGATATTTGGCGCATCAGTGGGATAGGTGACTTAGAGGATTCGAGAGGATTGCTAAGGAAAGTATGGATAGGTGTGGAAGGTAGTATGGGCCCGTACTACTGAAAGCACAGGATCCATACTCGATTTAGTGAGAGTCTTAGAAAATCTAAGAAGCTGATGGGAAGGGGAATTCTTGGTTGTGTTCTGATAGTGAGGATAGCTGCAGTGCAGAATGCGGATGAGTAAAGAGGTACGTTAAGCGTACATAAGAGGTAGGCTGAGCGTACGCTCTCAGGAGGACTTGGGCCTTTGTGGACTTCGGACCTTTAGGCCCTAATGGTTTTGGGACTGGATTTGCTGATAGTTGGGCCTGAATGCATCTTTGGGCCAATAATGGAATAGTTGGGCCTATTGGGCCTTGTGACCTGTCACACCCCCAAACCTGAACGGCGGAAACGTTCGGGGGCGGAGGATGTCATGTTCAGTATCATAACAAATGAATAGTAAAGAAAGTACACACGACCATCATGTACATAATTGAAAAGTTTACATGATTGTAGTATTACATGTTTGCAAATGTCAATTACAATATGATATCCAAAAGATTAAACTAACGCCTGAGCGTAAGTCTTCAAAAGCAGTTGCTAACCTGGTTTAGCGATTTCCTGAGAATACAAGTTATTTCAAAGAAAAAGTGTCAACATTTAAGTTGGTGAGTTCATAAGTAGTGTTTTGATAAAATATATACCATTCGAAAATTCGTGTATGTTTTCTAGAAAATCCGATATTTTCTTAATAAAGTGGGTTGTGAATCATTGTTGTATAAAGTGAATGTTTGAACCAGGAAAATCCTATATTTTCCTAAATGAGATGCAGTCTTAAATGACCAAGACTGTAACCTGTAAACAAATATGCCATGCTTAGAAATGAAGATGTATAAAGTGAATGTTTGAACCAGGAAAATCCTATATTTTCCTAAATGAGATGCAGTTTTAAATGACCAAGACTGTAACCTGTAAGCAAATATGTCATGCTTAGAAATGAAGATGTATAAAGTGAATGTTTGAACCAGGAAAATCCTATATTTTCCTAAATGAGATGCAGTCTTAAATGACCAAGACTGTAACCTGTAGCAAATATGCCATGCTTAGAAATGAAGATGTATAGTTTTATTATTAAGTAAAACTAGTTGTGGAAGTGTTTATCCTGAATTCTGAACATGCTGATAATACCCTATAATATAGTTATTACCCCCGCCCCCCCCCCCCCCCCGAGCATGATTGAGTTATGTATTACTACGTGCATAAGTCATTGTTTCCGCGTGTTGTGAGTTCCTCATAACCATACTAGACGCAGTACCTAATGTTGACATTTGTCACCCCGGGGACTGTAGCTAACAGTCAGGGTGCGGAGTCGTCAGCCCCGTATAGATCTATACACACTTGTCACGCTCTCCCTCCAAGAGACTCTGGTTATAGGTGGGGACTTTCGTTTGGTACAAACAAAGCCATATGACATCACATGATTGCTAACAACAAGTTCACGAGTAATATGATGAAAAATCGTTTGTATGAAATGATTTCCTTTTCTACCGTGTTACAAAGGCGTAATGATGAGTTGAGTTTTCTTGTAAAAGCATCATGTTCTAGTTGAAAATGGTTACCCTTGATATGATGTAGTATGCAAACGTATAAATAAAACATATTATATCCCAAGAGGGTAAAGTTGTGTTGTGAGGTGTTTTACATGATAACAACTTCATATGTTAGTTAAAATAACAGTACGAAAAGTATAGTAAAAGATTGGTGTTTCACACGATTTTAACCGTGTGTTTACTTGTATTCCTCCCCCCTTAAAAGTGTTTCAAAAGCATTTTAAAAGCATTTAAAGTGTGGTTGTAGGGGTATGAACTCACTTGATAGAAGTGGTGAGTTGAAGAAGACGAGACTCAACTCGGGCAGTACTTCGACTGAAAAGAAGCAAGTTTCTCGGGATCTTCGGGACTTCGTGACTTGCGTCGTGTGTTAGAGGTGCTATCGGGGCTTCGGGGTGGTCTCGGGAGGCTTAACAGAGTAGAAGTAGGAGAAAGGATGGAAATGAACAACCAAAGCCGGCTGCCCTCAATCCTTACTTATAGGGTGAATTTTCTGGGTTCACGTTGTGAATCTCAAATATTCACGTCGTGAGTTCAGTCGTCATCAGGTGCGTCATCGCAACTTGTGTCTGTCAAGCTCCAGAAGGCGTCAGAAGTCAGTTCACGTCGTGAACACTGACAGTTTTGGGGTTTCGCGCCCGAACTTCAGAAATTCATAACTTTCGCATACGAACTCCGTTTTGAACGTTCTTTATATCCACGTGTAGGTGAGATTATGATCTACAACTCTCGTTTAGACTCCGTTGGCTAATTTTGACTTTTTTTAATATATTATTAATATATTATTTTTAGTAGGCCGGGACAGGAAAACTCTGTTAGAAATCCATAACTTCTTCGTCCGATGTCCGTTTTCGTCAGACTTTTTACCGTTGTAATACGATTGATGAGATCTTCGATTCTCGTTTAGGTCATGTTGGCAAAAAGTCGCTCGATCTCGATTTCGAGTTTTTAGCTGTCTACTGCTATGTCCGAAACTTCGAAAAATCATAACTTCCTCATATGAAGTCAGATTTGGGCGTTCTTTTTATGTATGTTCACGGTTTTGGGATATCTACGACTTTCATTTAGACACCTAAGGTTGAAAAGTATTTTATTGAAATTTCTCGTTTTATGATTAACAGTGTTTTACCGGTATTGTCGCGTATCTTCGATCAGTCATAATTTCTTCGTTATAACTCGGATTTTAGTGTTCTTTATATTTTTGGAAACCTAGTTACGATATCTACCACTTATTATACTTAATTATGGTTATTGAACAAATTTATTTTTGACCTAATTTTGCTGGTGTTACATTATCCCCCCGTTAGAGAGAATTTCGTCCCGAAATTCGCATTTTTACTGGTACTTCAATCGTTGAGGAAAGATGTGTGTACTTCTGTTCCATTTGATCTTCTTGTTCTCTAGTGAATCCAGATCCTAGCGTGGGTGTTCCAGCGGATCTTCATTATTCTGTCTATTGTTTTGATCGGTAGAGGTCGTGTGGATTTGGGTTTATTTGTCTATGATCATCTAAATGTTAGTATTGATTACTCGTAATACAGGTCGGCTTTGTCTTGAACTTCATAGTTGAATTCATACCTGGTCCGTCTATCATCGCTTTGTGTATACCATTCGCATACACACTTTGTAGTGATAGGTTAACCGTAATCATTCCTAGCCTCCGGGTTTTAACTTGACTCGTCGTACGTGTGCTATTCCTAAATAGTCTGTCGGTAATACTTCGGGAAGGTCACAAAGGATATAGTACTCCTCACATGAGTGCGATGGGATTTTGAAACTAGGAACGGTTTGGGAGTTGTGTCGGGTTTGTCGTTATAAATCGATAGAGTTTCGTTAGCCAACGGTGAAAGTGAAGGGTCTTTTCATAGCACATGCAATTGGCATGGTGAAGACCAAGCCAATCCATTTCTAGTAGCTATTTGGGAACTTCTTATCGTAATAATTCTGAAGTCGATCAGGACAAGTGTTCATTAGTGGGATAGTGCATTCTACATATGTGTTTTCAGTGCTTTTAGTCTATCTTTGTTATTACTACTATGAAGGTTTTGCTTAATGATTAGGGTGTTTGTTTGAGTAGATTTTTAACTTTGTGACTCACGGAACTCCTCTCCGCTCTTATTATCAAATGGAATGCATGTAAATGAGTTATCGAGGAGAAATGTACCCGGAATAACCGTGGGGTCTGCAATAGCCTCCCCTTGGCCCATTGCGAATACTCGGCCTCCTCCACCAGCATTCCTGTTGTTTGCCTTCGGGCAATCCCTTCGGAAGTGCCCCGCTGCTCCGCACTCATAACAAGTACGGTCTACTCCCATATTTGCGGCTGGAGCGGCTGGTTGGGTTGGTTCCCTGCAGTAGCGGACGGTGTGTCCCTTACTATTGCACCTAGTGCAATGCATTTCACGGCAGGGTCCGTGATGATGAAAGTTGCATCGGTTGCACTTAGGCTGGTTGCCGTTGTACGGCCTTGTGGGTGTGGGGGTGGTAGGGACAGTAACAACGTGAGCTGTCACTAACTGTTGCCTCTTGGGGTTCTCCTGCATGGTTTCCCCCTTTCTCTTATTCCAGGGTTTCCTTCGGTCCTCTATATCCTTCGGTGGCTCTGAGACAGCGGTAATAGTACCCTGTTTAACACCGTGATCAATCAATCGTTGAGCCAAGCGCTTCGCGCTGTTGAATGTTATTAGGTTGGAGGCCAAGACATGTCCTTGAATCTGGGGTGACAACCCCCAGATGTGTCTTTCCACTTTCTTCGGCTCCGGGTTGACCATTCCCGGGCAAAGGACTGACAAATCACTGAACCTGGCCGTGTAGGCGGCTAGGTCAGAACCAACCATTTTCAGGTTCCATAGCTCCTGCTCCAGTTTTTGAATTTCGCCCCTCGGGCAGTATTCTTCCAACAGTAGGACCTTCAAGTCCTCCCATCTCATGGCGTTGGCGACTGGAAGAGACACAGATTTCACATGGCCCTTCCACCAGGTGAGGGCTCGGTCTGTGAAGGTACAAGCAGCAAACTTGACCTTGCTTGTTTCTTGGCATGAACAGATTTCAAAGACCGTCTCGGTCTTTTCAAACCATTTCATAAGAGCAATGACTCCTCCAGTGCCGTTGAACATTTTTGGCTTGGCGTTTGAGAATTCTTTGTAGGTGCATTCCCTAACATGACCATGACCAGTGCCATGGTTCTGATGGTTGGTACTACTCCCGCTCCCTCCGGCTCCATTAGAGTTTATTTGGGATAGCGCAGCTGCTACTGCTGCGGTGATGGCAGCATGAACCATAGCGGGATCGTAAGTTGGAGGTGGTGGTGGCGGTGTTGGTGTCGTATTTCGGCGTGCTGACCTACGAGGAGGCATCTAGCTGCCGAAGAAATAACAATGAAGACAATAAGTCTTTGATTGATTGAGAGTCATGTGTTAATGAGTTAGCCATTTTCAACATTTCATGAATTAGGTTCGACCTAAACAAGGTTCTCGATTTTGATTCATAATAAGAGTTTATAGATAAACTTATGAATTCGAGTGGTATGCAAAGAATTAACAAACAAAAGAAGTACTTCCTTATATATTAAACATATATTTGGTTACATTCCAAAGTCAGGAAAATTTTGACCTTTCTAAAGTTAGAGAAAAGTAAGACTTTTAGCCTCTACTGGTGGCGAGAACTGTTCTGCTGAGCCTTTTGGCCTACTAACTGACGTTCCATCTCGAGCAAACGCATTTCATACCTTGCCTGGCGTGCTCTAAGTTCCCAGACTTCAGTTTGAGTTTCAGTTAGCTCTCTCTGCCAAGCTTCATTTTGATTTACTATTCTACCATGAGCTAATCCTAACTGTCGGATGCGAACTGTATTGAATCCAGTGTTCGCATCATTCTCCTCAGTTCGATGGATGGTTGTCCTTCCTCGTTCATCAATGCGAGCAATTCGGCGAACCAATATAGGAAGGACTCTGTCTGCTGAGCCTCCCTCGCTCATATTATAGAAGCTTCGGTCTCCAATGTATGGAAGGGGTTGACCCTGTTCGCGACTCCACCTATTCAGGTTGGTTGCCCATAGAGGTGTCGAGCCCTGAAATTCCGGTCGAGGATTAGGATTTTGAATTTGAGCCGCTAAGGGTAGGTTATTGTCCTCGGGATCTGGGTCTGAGTCTTCTTGCATTTCTTCTTCTGGATCATTCTCTATCCCTTCTCTACTGTCTTGGATCGGGTAATAGGGGTCTCCTGGTAGGTGGAATCCGACCATTGTGTCTGTACGAGAATAGGGGTATAAGAATTGTCTAGAATTAAGGCACATAAGGCTGATTATTAAAGTTAAACTAGGGCACGCATAATATACTCCTATAGTATTCTAAATGTTATGTTTGATTCTAAAGTTTATAAGTTTGGTAAGTTTTAGACTTGTTGTCCACTGTAGCTATCCCCTGGCATACGCAGTTCGGCTATCGGACAAATATAGTTGATCAGGCTATATTCATCCCAGTCCCGATTACATATCCCAAGGCATACCTGTATTGTACAACTCATCTATAAGACTTCTATATTGTTTTCATTATGATACTGACCCTGTTATATAATGTATGCATATATACTTTATAAAAATTTCATTTTAAAAGTATAACTCTCACTCAGAGTGTTTTTGCCCAGTTGTGTTTATATTTGTATATCAAAAATGGTTTTGATATACTTAGTTCACTATAAACAATGCTCTGATACCAATCTGTCACACCCCCAAACCTAAACGGCGGAAACGTTCGGGGGCGGAGGATGTCATGTTCAGTATCATAACAAATGAATAGTAAAGAAAGTACACACGACCATCATGTACATAATTGAAAAGTTTACATGATTGTAGTATTACATGTTTGCAAATGTCAATTACAATATGATATCCAAAAGATTAAACTAACGCCTGAGCGTAAGTCTTCAAAAGCAGTTGCTAACCTGGTTTAGCGATTCCTGAGAATACAAGTTATTTCAAAGAAAAAGTGTCAACATTTAAGTTGGTGAGTTCATAAGTAGTGTTTTCATAAAATATATAACATTCGAAAGTTCGTGTATGTTTTCTAGAAAATCCGATATTTTCTTAATAAAGTGGGTTGTGAATCATTGTTGTATAAAGTGAATGTTTGAACCAGGAAAATCCTATATTTTCCTAAATGAGATGCAGTCTTAAATGACCAAGACTGTAACCTGTAAACAAATATGCCATGCTTAGAAATGAAGATGTATAAAGTGAATGTTTGAACCAGGAAAATCCTATATTTTCCTAAATGAGATGCAGTTTTAAATGACCAAGACTGTAACCTGTAAGCAAATATGCCATGCTTAGAAATGAAGATGTATAAAGTGAATGTTTGAACCAGGAAAATCCTATATTTTCCTAAATGAGATGCAGTCTTAAATGACCAAGACTGTAACCTGTAAGCAAATATGTCATGCTTAGAAATGAAGATGTATAGTTTTATTATTAAGTAAAACTAGTTGTGGAAGTGTTTATCCTGAATTCTGAACATGCTGATAATACCCTATAATATAGTTATTACCCCCCCCCCCCCCCCCGAGCATGATTGAGTTATGTATTACTACGTGCATAAGTCATTGTTTCCGCGTGTTGTGAGTTCCTCATAACCATACTAGACGCAGTACCTAATGTTGACATTTGTCACCCCGGGGACTGTAGCTAACAGTCAGGGTGCGGAGTCGTCAGCCCCGTATAGATCTATATACACTTGTCACGCTCTCCCTCCAAGAGACTCTGGTTATAGGTGGGGACTTTCGTTTGGTACAAATAAAGCCATATGACATCACATGATTGCTAACAACAAGTTCACGAGTAATATGATGAAAAATCGTTTGTATGAAATGATATCCTTTTCTACCGTGTTACAAAGGCGTAATGATGAGTTGAGTTTTCTTGTAAAAGCATCATGTTCTAGTTGAAAATGGTTACCCTTGATATGATGTAGTATGCAAACGTATAAATAAAACATATTATATCCCAAGAGGGTAAAGTTGTGTTGTGAGGTGTTTTACATGATAACAACTTCATATGATAGTTAAAATAACAGTACGAAAAGTATAGTAAAAGATTGGTGTTTCACACGATTTTAACCGTGTGTTTACTTGTATTCCTCCCCCCTTAAAAGTGTTTCAAAATCATTTTAAAAGCATTTAAAGTGTGGTTGTAGGGGTATGAACTCACTTGATAGAAGTGGTGAGTTGAAGAAGACGAGACTCAACTCGGGCAGTACTTCGACTGAAAAGAAGCAAGTTTCTCGGGATCTTCGGGACTTCGTGACTTGCGTCGTGTGTTAGAGGTGCTATCGGGGCTTCGGGGTGGTCTCAGGAGGCTTAACTCAGAGTAGAAGTAAGAGAAAGGATGGAAATGAACAACCAAAGTCGGCTGCCCTCAATCCTTATTTATAGGGTGAATTTTCTGGGTTCACGTCGTGAATCTCAAATATTCACGTCATGAGTTCAGTCGTCATCAGGTGCGTCATCGCAACTTGCGTCTGTCAAGCTCCAGAAGGCGTCAGAAGTCAGTTCACGTCGTGAACACTGACAGTTTTGGGGTTTCGCGCCCGAACTTCAGAAATTCATAACTTTCGCATACGAACTCCGTTTTCGACGTTCTTTATATCCAGCGTAGGTGAGATTATGCTCTACAACTCTCGTTTAGACTCCGTTGGCTAATTTTTACTTTTTTTAATATATTATTAATATATTATTTTTAGTAGGCCGGGACAGGAAAACTCTGTTAGAAATCCATAACTTCTTCGTCCGATGTCCGTTTTCGTCAAACTTTTTACCGTTGTAATACCATTGATGAGATCTTCGATTCTCGTTTAAGTCATGTTGGCAAAAAGTCGCTCGATCTCGATTTCGAGTTTTTAGCTGTCTACTGCTATGTCCGAAACTTCGAAAAATCATAACTTCATCATATGAAGTCAGATTTGGGCGTTCTTTTTATGTATGTTCACGGTTTTGGGATATCTACGACTTTCATTTAGACACCTAAGGTTGAAAAGTATTTTATTGAAATTTCTCGTTTTATGCTTAACATTGTTTTACCGGTATTGTCGCGTATCTTCGATCAGTCATAATTTCTTCGTTATAACTCGGATTTTAGTGTTCTTTATATTTTTGGAAACCTAGTTACGATATCTACCACTTATTATACTTAATTATGGTTACTAAACAAATTTATTTTTGACCTAATTTTGCTGGTGTTACATGGCCCAATATAGAAATGAACTTCGCATTATGGGCCTCGGTTTGGGCCAATTATTGGACTAGGTTGTTGTGGGGCTTCGTGGGCCAATTGGATCAGGATTATTGACTAAGGAGAATATTGGGCTTTATTATAGGGTCCATTAGGAAGGTCTGGGCCCAATTTGGAAAATTGGGCCATTGATGATTTATGGACATTATAATGTTGGGCTTTTGTTTTTGGTTTGGGCCTTAGTGTTGGATCATACTGGGCCAGGGGTAGAATGGTCATTTTACCCCATGCATGGATTAAGGATTATGGTATGGGACCTAATTGCTAATTGGGTATATTGATTGGTAGCGACAGCTCAGGAAGCTGGCAGGGCAGCAACTAAAGAATTCATGCGGGAAGCTTCTGTAGTGCGAGGTGAGTCTTCTCACCATACCAATGGGTCTAAGGCACCAAGGCCGACCCATTATGTTATTAGGGTATATGCGTTAGTCATTCGGTGATTCGATATGCTATGTGATTGTATGTTATTGCATGGAAGACCCCGGGGGAGCCCGTGGCATTGGATGTAAGACCATCTGGGGTAGCACATGGCATTCCTAGGTAAATACCATGTGGGGTAGCCCATTGCATAATGGTGTAAGACCCTGGGGGGAGCCCACGACATCCTTACAGGTTTATTTGTGTTATGTATAGATATTTCTGTGATATATGATATGTTTATGTGATATGTGTTATGCTAGTTGTATTTGTGATACTTGCATGGAAGACCCCGGGGGGAGCCCGTGGCATTAGATATAAGACCATGTGGGGTAGCCGATGGCATTCTCAGGTTAAGACCATGTGGGGTAGCCCATGACACAATGGTGTAAGACCTGGGGGGAGCCCACGGCATCCTTACAGGTTTTTGGTATGCATGGCTTATGTGTTATATGTAGCTTTTATAGCTAGCAGGAAATGTGATACATGTATCTTTTATAGCTAACAGGATATGTGTTATGTGGATTGTGTGTGGGGGGTATGCTCTGGAGGACTCACTAAGCTTTGTGTTTACGGTTTACAGTTTTGGTTTCAGGTTTCATCAATTTGGAAATGAAGGGCTCGGATTGATCGCAGTGCACACACCTATGATTTCCGCAATGATTGATTTTGGGATGAACTCTGATAAATGTTTTACTTAATGAGGATTTGACATGTTTGAAATAAATGGTATCAATGTTTTAGCTGTAACCAAAAATGAAATTTTTACCCCTGATTTTTGGGTCGTTACAACGAAATTTGAACGACGCCTCTTAGCAACATTATTCTCTTAGAATACATTAGTGTCTTTGTTAGATTTTGATGTTTTTTCCCCGATTTGAAAGTTTTTAGTTTTATTCTTTAACAATAAATGTAATTCTTAGCAATTGTTACATGTATTCTATAAGAATTAATGTAATTTTTTTTAATTCTTCAATTGCTGGTTCGAGAATTTGTTATTCTACAAGAAATTTTTAAAGCCATGATCAAGAAATATGTTTAAGAATATTTTTATTATTTTATGCTTCTAGAATATTTTTATTTTTGAACATACTCAAACATATTCTGTCAGAATGTCCGAATTAAAAATCTTATAATTCGTAAAATCGGATTTTTAAAATTAATAGAATCTATGATCCCTTAAAATATGCAAATTTCCTTTAATAATTCTATATTTATTGACTAAAATACCCTTCTAGTTAAATTAGATGGTATTTTTCAATTATATTTAGTTCAATAATATGTATTAATCACTTTCTTAAAATAAGTAAAATGATTGGCCCACATTTATGCATACAATAATACAATAATTACTTTGAATAGAATAACCTAAGCATATATATATATATATATATATATATATATATATATATATATAGACACACACACACACAGTAAAATTAACTCATTAATGCCATCTTTAGAATATATTATTGACACTAATGAGTTAAATTGTTAAAATATGTTAGATTAAAATATGTTACATCAATGAGTTAACTTCAAAAGAGAGAGGAAGAAGAGAAGAAGAACCCACGGTTCTAGAGAGAAAAAGAGAGGAAGAAGAAGTGCTTCACTTATAAAAAATGCAAGCCTTATGCATATCTTATATAATTCATGCAAAGTAAGGCCATTTTATTAAAATACTCTAAAGTATTTCTAGCCTTTAGAAGCATGGGAGACAAAGCATGGAGGTTGAAAAGCAACCCACATATTTTAATATTTTTGGTCATACCTCTTGAAAAGAGGAAGATTCTTTATTTTTGTGTTACTATAAATATTTTAATTATAAATATTTTTGGCCATACCTCTGATTGTAGGCTTAGGGTAGAATCGTTATTGAAAAAAGGAGGATTCTTTATTTTTTTGTGTTACTAGAAATATTTTTGGCCATACCTCTGTAGGCTTAGGGTAGAATCGTTATTTGACAGTCTATTTGATCTTGTATTGTGTACAATTTGCATGCATAAGGAAACCAACAACGTTGGTGTTGGTGGTGATCAGTTTTGATACGAAATATAAATTTGTTTTTCACAAAAACCAAAGACTTTAAAAATAACAAGTTTATTTTTTAGTTCATAACAAAACCAAACCATATAAAAACAACCATAGGATGTTTTAGAGATAACCTTTGAAGCCTTTGAACCCACTTGGTTTTGGGGTGTTGATGAAGATGTAAAGATCAAAAGTAAGAATGGTCCATATCGGTTTTTATATATGGTGCATTTTTTAACTATTCAATAATGAGATTAGTGAAATCTCAGTAACCCATTTAGGCCTAATTCATGTAAAGAAGGCCGGTTTTTATTCCAAATAGTGGTCAAAGATTTGAATTTCTCACTGTAAAGGGTTTTGATTTTTACTGTTTTACCTTTTTTATAAAAATGAGGAAAATCTATTTTATTACTCATTTATTACCTCAGAGATTTGTTTGATATTCTGACGTAGACTATCAATTTTTAAAGACATGTTTCTTATTAAGTTACTATCTTTTCTTTCTGAGCTTTCTCCTATATGGAGTGAATCCATAGAAATTCTTGGTCTAAGAGTTTCTCCTAGAGCTTTTTTGTTTCTAGCTATATTTAAAACCCAAGAGTTTTCTTGAGGATTTATGTCGCAGAATTGTTTATCTTTGACATGGCCTATTTCTGAAAAGACATCATCAAGTTCGATGTACTCGTCTTTCTTGTAGTCTATGCTATGGTGACTATTGGTCAGGGCATATCCTATGAGATAGGTTATGGTGAATGGTTTATCACCTGGGTTCATAAGGTCACTTCTTTCAAAGTGATGTATAAAAGATAAAGTTTTATCTATATTTGCAGATTTCAAATCTAGAGCAAATTTTGGATAGACTGAAAACATAAATTTTTGGTATGCAAGGTTTCCCCTAGCAGCACCTAAGATGCAGTCCTGTCTGTCAGTAATTCTGTTGTCAATTACTCTGATACCAGTGTTGGTGTACGGAATTTGTTTATTATATTTTGTATGTTTAGAAGGAAAATAGATGCAAAAAATTGTAAAGAGAAAACTCATTAATCAATAAGTGTTTTGTAGTAGGAGTATTACTTACATAGATAGAAACTATTCAAGCCAGCCTGTGTCAATCATTGGTCTATGTGGTTGCTTTCCCTGTTGGCCTCATGCCTGTGGTACTGTTGACCATCGTCGACCTGACACTCTGTCACTTACAGGTTTCATGACTCTATTTTGTAAGAACACTCAAGTATAACAAAACAAAGATTTATTGATAAAAGAGCTCCCGAAATGGGAGTACTCCTATAATATTTTACATCTCTCCCTTCTAAGGGAGATTTTTACTCACAAGACATTGAACTGAAAATTTACAAGATAGAGAGTGTTTTTGTTGCACTCGTTATTGCGATGATCCTTTCTCTAAAACATAACTCTCAATTTATAGATATATTGAGAGGGTCTGATCCTTGCCTATTATGTCAGGCATGACGTTTTTATCCACTAAAGATTACATTATTGTGGACAGCTGGAAAGCTTTTAATAATGGAGAAAAGGCATTATTTTTTTTGAGTGGAGGGGCCATTTGACACGTGAAGCATCTTTCTTTAAGATGATGAGGATTTGTCATCTTCAGAGGGGGGTCCCTCCTTTGTCTCCGAATCTTTGCAATCACAAAAGTGACAAAGATGTTCTTCGAAAAGTTGTTCTGCATGTCGGCAGAAGTGTTGGCGTGTAGCATTGGATACTTCCATGCTATTGTTCATGAATTTTTCTCCAAACTTGGAGGCTTGACGAAGATCTTCTTGGCTGGTGTTGTTGTAACTCCAGCTTGTAATTATACAATGTGAATCGGTATAATTAATCTTCTTTTTTGAACCAGAGATAATTTCAATGATTTTTTCTGATATTCTTCTTAAACCATTGACGCGGTTAGGATGAAGAATTTCTGTGAAAGGTAGATCTTTATCTTCCATTGGTTGAGATTGTTCAATCTCTCTATTGGCTTTAGAAAGACCAATTTCCAGAAAGTGGTATGGAGAAAGAGTTGATTCTTGAATCCATTCTGGGAGTGAAGAGATGCATCTGATGTAGATCGGATTATCTTTTGCTTTAAGTACTTTCTTTCGAAAGTTCTTAATGGATTCTACCATGCTGCTTGGGAAGAATTTGAGTTCTTGAAGGTTGCAGCTTGGGTAGATATTGTCGATTAGTCCAGCTTGAAAGGCTTGGTAGACTAATTTTGCATCTGCTCCTTCGAGAAAGTTGAACAGACTTTTTGTTTTCTTGTCCGTAGTGAAAAACTTTTCATGAACAAGGTCTTCTGGGCATGCAGCTCTTGCTTTCTTCCAGATTGTTCTGAAATCTTCAAAAGAGATTTCAGGATAGTTAACCATTTGTTGAACGTCAATTGGAACGTCAAACCTTTGGTCTCTGTGGGCTTCTTTGACTTTTTGAATTTTTGGTCGAAGAAGTGGTTGGTTAGTCTTGCTTGTATCGTCTTGATAAGTGGCAAGGCTTAATCTTGCAGATGTTTCATTTCTGAATTTTTTGCAAGTAACTTTATCAACTTTACAGAAGGTTTCTGTAATTCCCCAGTCAGTATGAACACCGGCATGGGGTCCTTTATAGATTACATAAAATCTTTCAGCTTCTTTGTTAAGAGCTTTTTTGTAATCTGGTGTGAACTCCTGCACAGATTTGTTAGTGGGTGACAAAGTTGTCATTTTACTGATTCCTTCAGTACAAGGATTGGGATCAACCAATAAGCTAGTTTTTCCATTAGGAAGAGGAGTAGCTGTCTCCTTTATTATGCTTTTTAGCAAAGCATCAGCTTTCAACGGATTTGTTGATTCTTTACCAGGTGCCGTTTGCACTGGAATAGCCTTTGTTTTTGAGCTTTCGCTTTCCGGTACATTGGTGACCGTTGTTACTTGTTCATACAAGTTGATTTTCTGCTCAATTGCAGATAGCTCTATGAGGAGCATTTGTTTCTTCATCCTCAAAATGTTGAGGTCTTCCATTTTTGTAAACTCAATTTTTGTTTACTTTTCTCTCTAATCTCCTCCTCACTTTTTTGTAGGTGAAGTTTTTTGTGAGGAAATATGTCATGAGGATCATATCCTTTTATAGGGCTCGAGAGGAGCAAGTGAGATCATGGATGAAGTAAGGCATACCTGAAGTCACGAGTGAGGCAGTCTGCCAGTACGTTTTTGTTTCCTGCGAGATGTTCAACAGCGAAAGTATATCGTGAGAACCACTCTTGCCATCGTATTAGCCGGCCTAATTTGTTATCTCCTGCAATCTTCGTTCGGAGGAAATAAGTAAAATTTTTATTATCTGTACGAACCAGGAAATTTACTGGTGTTAAATATACAGAGAATTTTGTAATAACTCTTTTTACAGCGAGTAATTTTTTTTCATTGCTATGGTAGTTTTTCTCAGCTGCTTTGAAACTGCCAGAGGTGTACCTGCAAATTTGTTCTTCGTTTTTGGGGTTTTTAGCTTTTAAAACACCTCCCCAAAATTCATCAGAAGCATCGGTTTCAATAATTAAACTGTCTTCAATGTTTGGAAGATAAAGTTTTGGAAAATTGATTAAAACTTTCTTTATCTTTTTGATGTAGTCTGTATCAGCATTTGACCAATTCCAGATGACATCTTTTTTTAATTTTACCTGTAAAGGTTTTCTCATGGCTGCAAGTTTTTCAATATATGTTTCAGCATAAGTTAAAACACCAAGAAATCTTTGCAGTTGTTTTTTGTCTTCTAAAACATTTGGAAAGTCATGTAAATGTTCAAGAATATGCTTTTGAGGACAATGAGTACCTTCATTTATTTCTAAACAAACCCAAAAAATTGATTTTTGTTTTGAAAAGATGAGCTTTTCTTTTTTGAAAGTATTATTCCATATTTTAAAATAGTTCTGAGAACCTGTGTGACATGAACATAGTGTTCTTGTTCATTTTTGCTGAAGATCATGATGTCATCAACGTATACAGTGCAGAAACCTTCAAGGCCTCGAAGAGCGTTCTGCATGTGTCTTTGAAAAATACTAGGAGCTTGTTTAAGCCCAAAGGGTAGTACTTTCCATTGAAAGAGTCCATCAGGACATGTGAAGGCAGTGAGAAGCTGCGATTCTTCATCAAGTAGAACTTGCCAGAAACCTGACTTGCAGTCGAAGCTTGAATAAATGTTTTTTCCTCGTAGAAGAGTCAAGAGTTCGTGCATATTGGGAAGATTATGTGAGTCTCCAATAGTTGCATCATTGATTGCTTTGTAATTGACAACCATGCGCTTCTTTCCTCTTCTTTTCTCTGCTTCTTTATTGACAAGAAAGGCAGGAGACATATGAGGGGATTTTGATTCTATAATTAGTCTCATATCAAGTAATTCCTTGATTTGTTTGGAAAATTCTTCTCTATCTTGTAAAGAGTAAACCATAGGTTTTTCTCTAATAACCGTCTTGGGATTAATAAGCTTAATTGAAGCTTTCATCCATCCTTTGGTTTTATTTGGATCAATAGGATTTTCAGAACAAACTTTTTCAAGAAGATCTTCAATCTGTTTGAACCTGGTAGTTTGAATAGAAATAATCTTTTCTTTATTAATCCCTTCATGGGTTATATTAGTACCTGGAATTTGTTTTTCTTTAGAACCTTTTTCTTGAGTTTCAAGAAAACCTGGTTTTCCTTTGCTATAGGCTTCTGTAACCTTTTTTATAATTACCATATCATTATTAAGATGAAAGGCGATTCTATCTATCCATTGTATGAATGGTCCATAAACTTGACAGAAGTTGTTTCCAATTATGATATCAATTCCTGAATTTTGTTGGTAAATAGTGGGAACGTTGAAATGTTCTCCTGAAAGTTCGAGATTAATGTTTCTACAAACTTTATTAATTTTTATGGTTTCACCATTTGCAATAGTGGCACTAATTTCTTTGGGAGCGTTTTCCCAGAGTTCATCCGGAATGATGAATTTGCTTGCAAGACATAAAGATGCACCTGTGTCTACAAAACAATGTACTCTAAATTTTTTATATCCTTTAAAGTTAAGGAAAGTAGAAACATAGATAGAGTTTGGATTAGTAAGATTCATGATAAGGGAATCATCAATCTTCTGGAGGTTTACGCAAAAATGGTTAATCTCCTCCTCTCTGAAAAGTGGGGTTTGTATGGGACTAGTCTGAGTCATCCGTTGTTGATTCGTATTCATCAGTGTCTGATGAAGATTCTGTCTCAACATGATATATAAAAACATGTTGTGTACCATCATACTCTTCTTCAAGAGCTTCAAATCCCCCATTGTTAGCGGTTTGTAAAACCTTGACTTTGTCTGGGTATTTTTTTCTATTTGGACATTCATTGGCGTAGTGTCCTTCTTCATTGCAGATCCAACACCTACATTTTTTCTTTCCTTGCGGACAGGAAGTATTCTTCTTAGGTGTTTCTTTTGAAGGTTTTTTGAAGTATTTTCCTGGTGAAAATTTTCTTCTTTTCTTTTTCCAAAAAGATTTGAATTTCTTTTTGTTTTTATACTTTTTCTTATTATAATTTTTCTTTCCAATATCAAAGTTTTTGAAATCAGAGAGAATGCTACAACAATCTTTGCTTATTGTTTTAAGTTTTTGTTGTTTATATCTGTCTTGACAGATTCTATCAATTTCTTCTTTTGCAATTTTTGTTGCATAAGAAAGACTGGTTTGCTGGATTTCTCCAGTAACTTCTTTTTTCCATCTGTCTGTACAGGTTTCTCCAATAATTGGAATTTTCATGAGGTAAGCAGATATCCATTGCGCATATTCACTTCTTTGTGGAATATCATACAGATATGATTCATACATACATGTGTATTTGTCGAGAAGACTAATATCATGTAATTGGAGTTTTGTCATTGAAACTCTTGCTATGTCAACTTTCTTATTAATGGTGAAGTCTTTATTAGAAATATAATCAAGACCTAAGAAAGTAGTGTATATGACATTTATGATATTATCAAAAAGATCTGAACCATGCATTTCTTCATTCCAATTATTGTTTCTTAGGAATTTTTGCACAATTCCATCAGTTTTGTGTTCTAAAAGTAGTAGAACATTTTTTGCTTTTTCAAATTCATCTGGGTTTGTCTGTAAGATTAGTGAAATCTCAGTAACCCATTTTTCTACAACTCTTTCTCTGAGTTTTAGATCTTGGATACAATCAATATTGAGTACATTGATCGTATTGGATCCTTGACCACTATTTGGAATACCATTGTGGACAGGCATTTTGAACTCATATTTCTTTTTATTGCTTCTTCTAGCGGCTGTATAAGAAGATTCTGCTTCATCATCTTCCATATCTGAATATTCGAACTTTACAGTTTTTGTATTAGTCTTAAAGTTATCTTCTTGTTCTGATTCAGTATCAGGTTCATCTATTTTAGTCATTCTAAAATATTGATCAAAAAGTTTGGGTTCTTTTTGATACAATTCTTCGCATTCTTCAGTTTCTAAAGATAAAAGTTGAATAAGTTTTTGGTCAGCCTTATCATAATCTTCATATTGAAGGTTAAAGAAATATTTCTCAAGTTTCTCAGAGATTGTTTCTTTCATTTTTGCTCTTTTTTGAAAATATCGATTTTCTGGGAGTCTTTTGAGCTTCCTAAGTCAGGGTTTCCAATACTTGGATTGGGAGGTGAGTATTTCTTAAGACCTGAATATTTTCCAGTTTTGGTTTTTTGTTCTATGATGGGAATATTCTTGATGTGTTCAAGAATGTCTTTATTACAAGGGCAAGAGTCAATCTTTTCAGATAACTCTTTAGTAATGTCTGCAATAATTTTTGCAGATGCTACTTCTAACTGTGTAGTGGTTACGTATTTAATGGCCGTTAAGTCAAAGTTTATAATCAGCCCATCTATTTTTTCATTAAGGAGGTTGATTGATCTATTTAGCTCGGGTATCGAGGTCATCCTATCAGTTGTTTTAACTGCTCTTATATATTAGTGATCTTAAGGTTGTTTTCTTTAAGAGTGCCTTCAATATTTGCCTTTTTGGCGACTTCTTCAACAAAATGGTTGTTTTTTAAAGAGTTTTCTAAAAGAATAGAATGTTTGTCAATAGACTGGGTTAGCTTGATAGTTAGTTTATTTTGTCTTTCAATAACTTCGAAGAATTTTTCAAAATTATTTTTATCAAGATTATTTTTAACCAAAATGGCTAAATCGTTTTTAAATTGGTTAAAAGGTATTTTATTTTTAGAAATATCTTTAGAAATATCTTTTGAAATACCAAGGTAATGGCATATTTTCGAAGTTTTTAAGAGACATCTTGCAATGATCTGGTTGAGATTATTGCAATGATTTACAATTGTTTGAATACCAGCTTTTCCAGAAGTAGAGAAAACGTATTCTTTCTTTTCAGTATTGTCGTCAAGGGTTTTGATTTTTACTGTTTTACCTTTTTTATAAAAATGAGGAAAATCTATTTTATTACTCATTTATTACCTCAGAGATTTGTTTGATATTCTGACGTAGACTATCAATTTTTAAAGACATGTTTCTTATTAAGTTACTATCTTTTCTTTCTGAGCTTTCTCCTATATGGAGTGAATCCATAGAAATTCTTGGTCTAAGAGTTTCTCCTAGAGCTTTTTTGTTTCTAGCTATATTTAAAACCCAAGAGTTTTCTTGAGGATTTATGTCGCAGAATTGTTTATCTTTGACATGGCCTATTTCTGAAAAGACATCATCAAGTTCGATGTACTCGTCTTTCTTGTAGTCTATGCTATGGTGACTATTGGTCAGGGCATATCCTATGAGATAGGTTATGGTGAATGGTTTATCACCTGGGTTCATAAGGTCACTTCTTTCAAAGTGATGTATAAAAGATAAAGTTTTATCTATATTTGCAGATTTCAAATCTAGAGCAAATTTTGGATAGACTGAAAACATAAATTTTTGGTATGCAAGGTTTCCCCTAGCAGCACCTAAGATGCAGTCCTGTCTGTCAGTAATTCTGTTGTCAATTAAGGCCATTTTTATGGGAGAATTTATTCCTGCTTGGAATTGGGATTTTATCAAAATTTTTACAGCTCCGATATGGACCATTCTTACTTTTGATCTAATCTCAACTGGAATACTTTTTAAGTTATTGTTTATTTGTTCTTTAGTCAAAAGGGGTAGAAAGACAGCTCCTATTGTGTCTTTTATGTCTACAGACATTTCTTTAGTACTAACAAAGTAGAAAATTTCATTTTTCCTTTTAAGCGGATTTAAAATACTAAGTTTAGAAGGAACATTTTTGAAAATGTTTTCTTTCTTTATTTTTAAATCTGTTTTCTTGACCCGAGAGAGAAGATCTTGTTTTATTAAGAGGTTTGCATGAAAGCCGTCTTCATCCTCAACATAAGTTAGGATTTGTTTTTCTTCTGAATCATTTTCTTCAGAATTGTTGAAAATTTCTTTATTCATGTTTAAGAAATGTTAACAAGTTAAAATCCTTTTTCTGAGTTCTGAAACTGAGTTTAAAGCTTTATCAAGGTGTTCTTGATGCATTTTTTGCCTATGAAGGAGGTACTTACGTATATTAACCAGAGAGTAATTCTGTTGTCAATTACTCTCTATCCTATAAAATAGTTCTGAGAAATATCGATTTTCTCAAAAACTTATTCAACTTTTATCTTTAGAAACTGAAGAATGCGAAGAATTGTATCAAAAAGAACCCAAACTTTTTGATCAATATTTTAGAATGACTAAAATAGATGAACCTGATACTGAATCAGAACAAGAAGATAACTTTAAGACTAATACAAAAACTGTAAAGTTCGAATATTCAGATATGGAAGATGATGAAGCAGAATCTTCTTATACAGCCGCTAGAAGAAGCAATAAAAAGAAATATGAGTTCAAAATGCCTGTCCACAATGGTATTCCAAATAGTGGTCAAGGATCCAATACGATCAATGTACTCAATATTGATTGTATCCAAGATCTAAAACTCAGAGAAAGAGTTGTAGAAAAATGGGTTACTGAGATTTCACTAATCTTACAGACAAACCCAGATGAATTTGAAAAAGCAAAAAATGTTCTACTACTTTTAGAACACAAAACTGATGGAATTGTGCAAAAATTCCTAAGAAACAATAATTGGAATGAAGAAATGCATGGTTCAGATCTTTTTGATAATATCATAAATGTCATATACACTACTTTCTTAGGTCTTGATTATATTTCTAATAAAGACTTCACCATTAATAAGAAAGTTGACATAGCAAGAGTTTCAATGACAAAACTCCAATTACATGATATTAGTCTTCTCGACAAATACACATGTATGTATGAATCATATCTGTATGATATTCCACAAAGAAGTGAATATGCGCAATGGATATCTGCTTACCTCATGAAAATTCCAATTATTGGAGAAACCTGTACAGACAGATGGAAAAAAGAAGTTACTGGAGAAATCCAGCAAACCAGTCTTTCTTATGCAACAAAAATTGCAAAAGAAGAAATTGATAGAATCTGTCAAGACAGATATAAACAACAAAAACTTAAAACAATAAGCAAAGATTGTTGTAGCATTCTCTCTGATTTCAAAAACTTTGATATTGGAAAGAAAAATTATAATAAGAAAAAGTATAAAAACAAAAAGAAATTCAAATCTTTTTGGAAAAAGAAAAGAAGAAAATTTTCACCAGGAAAATACTTCAAAAAACCTTCAAAAGAAACACCTAAGAAGAATACTTCCTGTCCGCAAGGAAAGAAAAAATGTAGGTGTTGGATCTGCAATGAAGAAGGACACTACGCCAATGAATGTCCAAATAGAAAAAAATACCCAGACAAAGTCAAGGTTTTACAAACCGCTAACAATGGGGGATTTGAAGCTCTTGAAGAAGAGTATGATGGTACACAACATGTTTTTATATATCATGTTGAGACAGAATCTTCATCAGACACTGATGAATACGAATCAACAACGGATGACTCAGACTAGTCCCATACAAACCCCACTTTTCAGAGAGGAGGAGATTAACCATTTTTGCGTAAACCTCCAGAAGATTGATGATTCCCTTATCATGAATCTTACTAATCCAAACTCTATCTATGTTTCTACTTTCCTTAACTTTAAAGGATATAAAAAATTTAGAGTACATTGTTTTGTAGACACAGGTGCATCTTTATGTCTTGCAAGCAAATTCATCATTCCGGATGAACTCTGGGAAAACGCTCCCAAAGAAATTAGTGCCACTATTGCAAATGGTGAAACCATAAAAATTAATAAAGTTTGTAGAAACATTAATCTCGAACTTTCAGGAGAACATTTCAACGTTCCCACTATTTACCAACAAAATTCAGGAATTGATATCATAATTGGAAACAACTTCTGTCAAGTTTATGGACCATTCATACAATGGATAGATAGAATCGCCTTTCATCTTAATAATGATATGGTAATTATAAAAAAGGTTACAGAAGCCTATAGCAAAGGAAAACCAGGTTTTCTTGAAACTCAAGAAAAAGGTTCTAAAGAAAAACAAATTCCAGGTACTAATATAACCCATGAAGGGATTAATAAAGAAAAGATTATTTCTATTCAAACTACCAGGTTCAAACAGATTGAAGATCTTCTTGAAAAAGTTTGTTCTGAAAATCCTATTGATCCAAATAAAACCAAAGGATGGATGAAAGCTTCAATTAAGCTTATTAATCCCAAGACGGTTATTAGAGAAAAACCTATGGTTTACTCTTTACAAGATAGAGAAGAATTTTCCAAACAAATCAAGGAATTACTTGATATGAGACTAATTATAGAATCAAAATCCCCTCATATGTCTCCTGCCTTTCTTGTCAATAAAGAAGCAGAGAAAAGAAGAGGAAAGAAGCGCATGGTTGTCAATTACAAAGCAATCAATGATGCAACTATTGGAGACTCACATAATCTTCCCAATATGCACGAACTCTTGACTCTTCTACGAGGAAAAAACATTTATTCAAGCTTCGACTGCAAGTCAGGTTTCTGGCAAGTTCTACTTGATGAAGAATCGCAGCTTCTCACTGCCTTCACATGTCCTGATGGACTCTTTCAATGGAAAGTACTACCCTTTGGGCTTAAACAAGCTCCTAGTATTTTTCAAAGACACATGCAGAACGCTCTTCGAGGCCTTGAAGGTTTCTGCACTGTATACGTTGATGACATCATGATCTTCAGCAAAAATGAACAAGAACACTATGTTCATGTCACACAGGTTCTCAGAACTATTTTAAAATATGGAATAATACTTTCAAAAAAGAAAGCTCATCTTTTCAAAACAAAAATCAATTTTTTGGGTTTAGAAATAAATGAAGGTACTCATTGTCCTCAAAAGCATATTCTTGAACATTTACATGACTTTCCAAATGTTTTAGAAGACAAAAAACAACTGCAAAGATTTCTTGGTGTTTTAACTTATGCTGAAACATATATTGAAAAACTTGCAGCCATGAGAAAACCTTTACAGGTAAAATTAAAAAAAGATGTCATCTGGAATTGGTCAAATGCTGATACAGACTACATCAAAAAGATAAAGAAAGTTTTAATCAATTTTCCAAAACTTTATCTTCCAAACATTGAAGACAGTTTAATTATTGAAACCGATGCTTCTGATGAATTTTGGGGAGGTGTTTTAAAAGCTAAAAACCCCAAAAACGAAGAACAAATTTGCAGGTACACCTCTGGCAGTTTCAAAGCAGCTGAGAAAAACTACCATAGCAATGAAAAAGAATTACTCGCTGTAAAAAGAGTTATTACAAAATTCTCTGTATATTTAACACCAGTAAATTTCCTGGTTCGTACAGATAATAAAAATTTTACTTATTTCCTCCGAACGAAGATTGCAGGAGATAACAAATTAGGCCGGCTAATACGATGGCAAGAGTGGTTCTCACGATATACTTTCGCTGTTGAACATCTCGCAGGAAACAAAAACGTACTGGCAGACTGCCTCACTCGTGACTTCAGGTATGCCTTACATCATCCATGATCTCACTTGCTCCTCTCGAGCCCTATAAAAGGATATGATCCTCATGACATATTTCCTCACAAAAAACTTCACCTACAAAAAAGTGAGGAGGAGATTAGAGAGAAAAGTAAACAAAAATTGAGTTTACAAAAATGGAAGACCTCAACATTTTGAGGATGAAGAAACAAATGCTCCTCATAGAGCTATCTGCAATTGAGCAGAAAATCAACTTGTATGAACAAGTAACAACGGTCACCAATGTACCGGAAAGCGAAAGCTCAAAAACAAAGGCTATTCCAGTGCAAACGGCACCTGGTAAAGAATCAACAAATCCGTTGAAAGCTGATGCTTTGCTAAAAAGAGACAGCTACTCCTCTTCCTAATGGAAAAACTAGCTTATTGGTTGATCCCAATCCTTGTACTGAAGGAATCAGTAAAATGACAACTTTGTCACCCACTAACAAATCTGTGCAGGAGTTCACACCAGATTACAAAAAAGCTCTTAACAAAGAAGCTGAAAGATTTTATGTAATCTATAAAGGACCCCATGCCGGTGTTCATACTGACTGGGGAATTACAGAAACCTTCTGTAAAGTTGATAAAGTTACTTGCAAAAAATTCAGAAATGAAACATCTGCAAGATTAAGCCTTGCCACTTATCAAGACGATACAAGCAAGACTAACCAACCACTTCTTCGACCAAAAATTCAAAAAGTCAAAGAAGCCCACAGAGACCAAAGGTTTGACGTTCCAATTGACGTTCAACAAATGGTTAACTATCCTGAAATCTCTTTTGAAGATTTCAGAACAATCTGGAAGAAAGCAAGAGCTGCATGCCCAGAAGACCTTGTTCATGAAAAGTTTTTCACTACGGACAAGAAAACAAAAAGTCTGTTCAACTTTCTCGAAGGAGCAGATGCAAAATTAGTCTACCAAGCCTTTCAAGCTGGACTAATCGACAATATCTACCCAAGCTGCAACCTTCAAGAACTCAAATTCTTCCCAAGCAGCATGGTAGAATCCATTAAGAACTTTCGAAAGAAAGTACTTAAAGCAAAAGATAATCCGATCTACATCAGATGCATCTCTTCACTCCCAGAATGGATTCAAGAATCAACTCTTTCTCCATACCACTTTCTGGAAATTGGTCTTTCTAAAGCCAATAGAGAGATTGAACAATCTCAACCAATGGAAGATAAAGATCTACCTTTCACAGAAATTCTTCATCCTAACCGCGTCAATGGTTTAAGAAGAATATCAGAAAAAATCATTGAAATTATCTCTGGTTCAAAAAAGAAGATTAATTATACCGATTCACATTGTATAATTACAAGCTGGAGTTACAACAACACCAGCCAAGAAGATCTTCGTCAAGCCTCCAAGTTTGGAGAAAAATTCATGAACAATAGCATGGAAGTATCCAATGCTACACGCCAACACTTCTGCCGACATGCAGAACAACTTTTCGAAGAACATCTTTGTCACTTTTGTGATTGCAAAGATTCGGAGACAAAGGAGGGACCCCCCTCTGAAGATGACAAATCCTCATCATCTTAAAGAAAGATGCTTCACGTGTCAAATGGCCCCTCCACTCAAAAAAAATAATGCCTTTTCTCCATTATTAAAAGCTTTCCAGCTGTCCACAATAATGTAATCTTTAGTGGATAAAAACGTCATGCCTGACATAATAGGCAAGGATCAGACCCTCTCAATATATCTATAAATTGAGAGTTATGTTTTAGAGAAAGGATCATCGCAATAACGAGTGCAACAAAAACACTCTCTATCTTGTAAATTTTCAGTTCAATGTCTTGTGAGTAAAAATCTCCCTTAGAAGGGAGAGATGTAAAATATTATAGGAGTACTCCCATTTCGGGAGCTCTTTTATCAATAAATCTTTGTTTTGTTATACTTGAGTGTTCTTACAAAATAGAGTCATGAAACCTGTAAGTGACAGAGTGTCAGGTCGACGATGGTCAACAGTACCACAGGCATGAGGCCAACAGGGAAAGCAACCACATAGACCAATGATTGACACAGGCTGGCTTGAATAGTTTCTATCTATGTAAGTAATACTCCTACTACAAAACACTTATTGATTAATGAGTTTTCTCTTTACAATTTTTTGCATCTATTTTCCTTCTAAACATACAAGATATAATAAACAAATTCCGTACACCATCAATGGTATCAGAGCCTTGTTAAAAAATGGTACTACATTATAATAAAACACTTTACAGTGAATTATTTGAAGAAATTCGTAATACAGAGAATGAGATTTCTCAACATAAAGATATACTTTTAAGTAATAAAAAAGATTTAGTGCATATAAATTTCAGAATTCTACAAGCACAAAATAAACATACTCACGAATATATACCAACCATGGTTAATATACGTAAGTACCTCCTTCATAGGCAAAAAATGCATCAAGAACACCTTGATAAAGCTTTAAACTCAGTTTCAGAACTCAGAAAAAGGATTTTAACTTGTTAACATTTCTTAAACATGAATAAAGAAATTTTCAACAATTCTGAAGAAAATGATTCAGAAGAAAAACAAATCCTAACTTATGTTGAGGATGAAGACGGCTTTCATGCAAACCTCTTAATAAAACAAGATCTTCTCTCTCGGGTCAAGAAAACAGATTTAAAAATAAAGAAAGAAAACATTTTCAAAAATGTTCCTTCTAAACTTAGTATTTTAAATCCGCTTAAAAGGAAAAATGAAATTTTCTACTTTGTTAGTACTAAAGAAATGTCTGTAGACATAAAAGACACAATAGGAGCTGTCTTTCTACCCCTTTTGACTAAAGAACAAATAAACAATAACTTAAAAAGTATTCCAGTTGAGATTAGATCAAAAGTAAGAATGGTCCATATCGGAGCTGTAAAAATTTTGATAAAATCCCAATTCCAAGCAGGAATAAATTCTCCCATAAAAATGGCCTTAATTGACAACAGAATTACTGACAGACAGGACTGCATCTTAGGTGCTGCTAGGGGAAACCTTGCATACCAAAAATTTATGTTTTCAGTCTATCCAAAATTTGCTCTAGATTTGAAATCTGCAAATATAGATAAAACTTTATCTTTTATACATCACTTTGAAAGAAGTGACCTTATGAACCCAGGTGATAAACCATTCACCATAACCTATCTCATAGGATATGCCCTGACCAATAGTCACCATAGCATAGACTACAAGAAAGACGAGTACATCGAACTTGATGATGTCTTTTCAGAAATAGGCCATGTCAAAGATAAACAATTCTGCGACATAAATCCTCAAGAAAACTCTTGGGTTTTAAATATAGCTAGAAACAAAAAAGCTCTAGGAGAAACTCTTAGACCAAGAATTTCTATGGATTCACTCCATATAGGAGAAAGCTCAGAAAGAAAAGATAGTAACTTAATAAGAAACTTAATAAGAAACATGTCTTTAAAAATTGATAGTCTACGTCAGAATATCAAACAAATCTCTGAGGTAATAAATGAGTAATAAAATAGATTTTCCTCATTTTTATAAAAAAGGTAAAACAGTAAAAATCAAAACCCTTGACGACAATACTGAAAAGAAAGAATACGTTTTCTCTACTTCTGGAAAAGCTGGTATTCAAACAATTGTAAATCATTGCAATAATCTCAACCAGATCATTGCAAGATGTCTCTTAAAAACTTCGAAAATATGCCATTACCTTGGTATTTCAAAAGATATTTCTAAAGATATTTCTAAAAATAAAATACCTTTTAACCAATTTAAAAACGATTTAGCCATTTTGGTTAAAAATAATCTTGATAAAAATAATTTTGAAAAATTCTTCGAAGTTATTGAAAGACAAAATAAACTAACTATCAAGCTAACCCAGTCTATTGACAAACATTCTATTCTTTTAGAAAACTCTTTAAAAAACAACCATTTTGTTGAAGAAGTCGCCAAAAAGGCAAATATTGAAGGCACTCTTAAAGAAAACAACCTTAAGATCACTAATATACAAGAGCAGTTAAAACAACTGATAGGATGACCTCGATACCCGAGCTAAATAGATCAATCAACCTCCTTAATGAAAAAATAGATGGGCTGATTATAAACTTTGACTTAACGGCCATTAAATACGTAACCACTACACAGTTAGAAGTAGCATCTGCAAAAATTATTGCAGACATTACTAAAGAGTTATCTGAAAAGATTGACTCTTGCCCTTGTAATAAAGACATTCTTGAACACATCAAGAATATTCCCATCATAGAACAAAAAACCAAAACTGGAAAATATTCAGGTCTTAAGAAATACTCACCTCCCAATCCAAGTATTGGAAACCCTGACTTAGGAAGCTCAAAAGACTCCCAGAAAATCGATATTTTCAAAAAAGAGCAAAAATGAAAGAAACAATCTCTGAGAAACTTGAGAAATATTTCTTTAACCTTCAATATGAAGATTATGATAAGGCTGACCAAAAACTTATTCAACTTTTATCTTTAGAAACTGAAGAATGCGAAGAATTGTATCAAAAAGAACCCAAACTTTTTGATCAATATTTTAGAATGACTAAAATAGATGAACCTGATACTGAATCAGAACAAGAAGATAACTTTAAGACTAATACAAAAACTGTAAAGTTCGAATATTCAGATATGGAAGATGATGAAGCAGAATCTTCTTATACAGCCGCTAGAAGAAGCAATAAAAAGAAATATGAGTTCAAAATGCCTGTCCACAATGGTATTCCAAATAGTGGTCAAGGATCCAATACGATCAATGTACTCAATATTGATTGTATCCAAGATCTAAAACTCAGAGAAAGAGTTGTAGAAAAATGGGTTACTGAGATTTCACTAATCTTACAGACAGACCCAGATGAATTTGAAAAAGCAAAAAATGTTCTACTACTTTTAGAACACAAAACTGATGGAATTGTGCAAAAATTCCTAAGAAACAATAATTGGAATGAAGAAATGCATGGTTCAGATCTTTTTGATAATATCATAAATGTCATATACACTACTTTCTTAGGTCTTGATTATATTTCTAATAAAGACTTCACCATTAATAAGAAAGTTGACATAGCAAGAGTTTCAATGACAAAACTCCAATTACATGATATTAGTCTTCTCGACAAATACACATGTATGTATGAATCATATCTGTATGATATTCCACAAAGAAGTGAATATGCGCAATGGATATCTGCTTACCTCATGAAAATTCCAATTATTGGAGAAACCTGTACAGACAGATGGAAAAAAGAAGTTACTGGAGAAATCCAGCAAACCAGTCTTTCTTATGCAACAAAAATTGCAAAAGAAGAAATTGATAGAATCTGTCAAGACAGATATAAACAACAAAAACTTAAAACAATAAGCAAAGATTGTTGTAGCATTCTCTCTGATTTCAAAAACTTTGATATTGGAAAGAAAAATTATAATAAGAAAAAGTATAAAAACAAAAAGAAATTCAAATCTTTTTGGAAAAAGAAAAGAAGAAAATTTTCACCAGGAAAATACTTCAAAAAACCTTCAAAAGAAACACCTAAGAAGAATACTTCCTGTCCGCAAGGAAAGAAAAAATGTAGGTGTTGGATCTGCAATGAAGAAGGACACTACGCCAATGAATGTCCAAATAGAAAAAAATACCCAGACAAAGTCAAGGTTTTACAAACCGCTAACAATGGGGGATTTGAAGCTCTTGAAGAAGAGTATGATGGTACACAACATGTTTTTATATATCATGTTGAGACAGAATCTTCATCAGACACTGATGAATACGAATCAACAACGGATGACTCAGACTAGTCCCATACAAACCCCACTTTTCAGAGAGGAGGAGATTAACCATTTTTGCGTAAACCTCCAGAAGATTGATGATTCCCTTATCATGAATCTTACTAATCCAAACTCTATCTATGTTTCTACTTTCCTTAACTTTAAAGGATATAAAAAATTTAGAGTACATTGTTTTGTAGACACAGGTGCATCTTTATGTCTTGCAAGCAAATTCATCATTCCGGATGAACTCTGGGAAAACGCTCCCAAAGAAATTAGTGCCACTATTGCAAATGGTGAAACCATAAAAATTAATAAAGTTTGTAGAAACATTAATCTCGAACTTTCAGGAGAACATTTCAACGTTCCCACTATTTACCAACAAAATTCAGGAATTGATATCATAATTGGAAACAACTTCTGTCAAGTTTATGGACCATTCATACAATGGATAGATAGAATCGCCTTTCATCTTAATAATGATATGGTAATTATAAAAAAGGTTACAGAAGCCTATAGCAAAGGAAAACCAGGTTTTCTTGAAACTCAAGAAAAAGGTTCTAAAGAAAAACAAATTCCAGGTACTAATATAACCCATGAAGGGATTAATAAAGAAAAGATTATTTCTATTCAAACTACCAGGTTCAAACAGATTGAAGATCTTCTTGAAAAAGTTTGTTCTGAAAATCCTATTGATCCAAATAAAACCAAAGGATGGATGAAAGCTTCAATTAAGCTTATTAATCCCAAGACGGTTATTAGAGAAAAACCTATGGTTTACTCTTTACAAGATAGAGAAGAATTTTCCAAACAAATCAAGGAATTACTTGATATGAGACTAATTATAGAATCAAAATCCCCTCATATGTCTCCTGCCTTTCTTGTCAATAAAGAAGCAGAGAAAAGAAGAGGAAAGAAGCGCATGGTTGTCAATTACAAAGCAATCAATGATGCAACTATTGGAGACTCACATAATCTTCCCAATATGCACGAACTCTTGACTCTTCTACGAGGAAAAAAACATTTATTCAAGCTTCGACTGCAAGTCAGGTTTCTGGCAAGTTCTACTTGATGAAGAATCGCAGCTTCTCACTGCCTTCACATGTCCTGATGGACTCTTTCAATGGAAAGTACTACCCTTTGGGCTTAAACAAGCTCCTAGTATTTTTCAAAGACACATGCAGAACGCTCTTCGAGGCCTTGAAGGTTTCTGCACTGTATACGTTGATGACATCATGATCTTCAGCAAAAATGAACAAGAACACTATGTTCATGTCACACAGGTTCTCAGAACTATTTTAAAATATGGAATAATACTTTCAAAAAAGAAAGCTCATCTTTTCAAAACAAAAATCAATTTTTTGGGTTTAGAAATAAATGAAGGTACTCATTGTCCTCAAAAGCATATTCTTGAACATTTACATGACTTTCCAAATGTTTTAGAAGACAAAAAACAACTGCAAAGATTTCTTGGTGTTTTAACTTATGCTGAAACATATATTGAAAAACTTGCAGCCATGAGAAAACCTTTACAGGTAAAATTAAAAAAAGATGTCATCTGGAATTGGTCAAATGCTGATACAGACTACATCAAAAAGATAAAGAAAGTTTTAATCAATTTTCCAAAACTTTATCTTCCAAACATTGAAGACAGTTTAATTATTGAAACCGATGCTTCTGATGAATTTTGGGGAGGTGTTTTAAAAGCTAAAAACCCCAAAAACGAAGAACAAATTTGCAGGTACACCTCTGGCAGTTTCAAAGCAGCTGAGAAAAACTACCATAGCAATGAAAAAGAATTACTCGCTGTAAAAAGAGTTATTACAAAATTCTCTGTATATTTAACACCAGTAAATTTCCTGGTTCGTACAGATAATAAAAATTTTACTTATTTCCTCCGAACGAAGATTGCAGGAGATAACAAATTAGGCCGGCTAATACGATGGCAAGAGTGGTTCTCACGATATACTTTCGCTGTTGAACATCTCGCAGGAAACAAAAACGTACTGGCAGACTGCCTCACTCGTGACTTCAGGTATGCCTTACATCATCCATGATCTCACTTGCTCCTCTCGAGCCCTATAAAAGGATATGATCCTCATGACATATTTCCTCACAAAAAACTTCACCTACAAAAAAGTGAGGAGGAGATTAGAGAGAAAAGTAAACAAAAATTGAGTTTACAAAAATGGAAGACCTCAACATTTTGAGGATGAAGAAACAAATGCTCCTCATAGAGCTATCTGCAATTGAGCAGAAAATCAACTTGTATGAACAAGTAACAACGGTCACCAATGTACCGGAAAGCGAAAGCTCAAAAACAAAGGCTATTCCAGTGCAAACGGCACCTGGTAAAGAATCAACAAATCCGTTGAAAGCTGATGCTTTGCTAAAAAGCATAATAAAGGAGACAGCTACTCCTCTTCCTAATGGAAAAACTAGCTTATTGGTTGATCCCAATCCTTGTACTGAAGGAATCAGTAAAATGACAACTTTGTCACCCACTAACAAATCTGTGCAGGAGTTCACACCAGATTACAAAAAAGCTCTTAACAAAGAAGCTGAAAGATTTTATGTAATCTATAAAGGACCCCATGCCGGTGTTCATACTGACTGGGGAATTACAGAAACCTTCTGTAAAGTTGATAAAGTTACTTGCAAAAAATTCAGAAATGAAACATCTGCAAGATTAAGCCTTGCCACTTATCAAGACGATACAAGCAAGACTAACCAACCACTTCTTCGACCAAAAATTCAAAAAGTCAAAGAAGCCCACAGAGACCAAAGGTTTGACGTTCCAATTGACGTTCAACAAATGGTTAACTATCCTGAAATCTCTTTTGAAGATTTCAGAACAATCTGGAAGAAAGCAAGAGCTGCATGCCCAGAAGACCTTGTTCATGAAAAGTTTTTCACTACGGACAAGAAAACAAAAAGTCTGTTCAACTTTCTCGAAGGAGCAGATGCAAAATTAGTCTACCAAGCCTTTCAAGCTGGACTAATCGACAATATCTACCCAAGCTGCAACCTTCAAGAACTCAAATTCTTCCCAAGCAGCATGGTAGAATCCATTAAGAACTTTCGAAAGAAAGTACTTAAAGCAAAAGATAATCCGATCTACATCAGATGCATCTCTTCACTCCCAGAATGGATTCAAGAATCAACTCTTTCTCCATACCACTTTCTGGAAATTGGTCTTTCTAAAGCCAATAGAGAGATTGAACAATCTCAACCAATGGAAGATAAAGATCTACCTTTCACAGAAATTCTTCATCCTAACCGCGTCAATGGTTTAAGAAGAATATCAGAAAAAATCATTGAAATTATCTCTGGTTCAAAAAAGAAGATTAATTATACCGATTCACATTGTATAATTACAAGCTGGAGTTACAACAACACCAGCCAAGAAGATCTTCGTCAAGCCTCCAAGTTTGGAGAAAAATTCATGAACAATAGCATGGAAGTATCCAATGCTACACGCCAACACTTCTGCCGACATGCAGAACAACTTTTCGAAGAACATCTTTGTCACTTTTGTGATTGCAAAGATTCGGAGACAAAGGAGGGACCCCCCTCTGAAGATGACAAATCCTCATCATCTTAAAGAAAGATGCTTCACGTGTCAAATGGCCCCTCCACTCAAAAAAAAAAAAAAATAATGCCTTTTCTCCATTATTAAAAGCTTTCCAGCTGTCCACAATAATGTAATCTTTAGTGGATAAAAACGTCATGCCTGACATAATAGGCAAGGATCAGACCCTCTCAATATATCTATAAATTGAGAGTTATGTTTTAGAGAAAGGATCATCGCAATAACGAGTGCAACAAAAACACTCTCTATCTTGTAAATTTTCAGTTCAATGTCTTGTGAGTAAAAATCTCCCTTAGAAGGGAGAGATGTAAAATATTATAGGAGTACTCCCATTTCGGGAGCTCTTTTATCAATAAATCTTTGTTTTGTTATACTTGAGTGTTCTTACAAAATAGAGTCATGAAACCTGTAAGTGACAGAGTGTCAGGTCGACGATGGTCAACAGTACCACAGGCATGAGGCCAACAGGGAAAGCAACCACATAGACCAATGATTGACACAGGCTGGCTTGAATAGTTTCTATCTATGTAAGTAATACTCCTACTACAAAACACTTATTGATTAATGAGTTTTCTCTTTACAATTTTTTGCATCTATTTTCCTTCTAAACATACAAAATATAATAAACAAATTCCGTACACCATCACTGGTATCAGAGCCTTGTTAAAAAATGGTACTACATTATAATAAAACACTTTACAGTGAATTATTTGAAGAAATTCGTAATACAGAGAATGAGATTTCTCAACATAAAGATATACTTTTAAGTAATAAAAAAGATTTAGTGCATATAAATTTCAGAATTCTACAAGCACAAAATAAACATACTCACGAATATATACCAACCATGGTTAATATACGTAAGTACCTCCTTCATAGGCAAAAAATGCATCAAGAACACCTTGATAAAGCTTTAAACTCAGTTTCAGAACTCAGAAAAAGGATTTTAACTTGTTAACATTTCTTAAACATGAATAAAGAAATTTTCAACAATTCTGAAGAAAATGATTCAGAAGAAAAACAAATCCTAACTTATGTTGAGGATGAAGACGGCTTTCATGCAAACCTCTTAATAAAACAAGATCTTCTCTCTCGGGTCAAGAAAACAGATTTAAAAATAAAGAAAGAAAACATTTTCAAAAATGTTCCTTCTAAACTTAGTATTTTAAATCCGCTTAAAAGGAAAAATGAAATTTTCTACTTTGTTAGTACTAAAGAAATGTCTGTAGACATAAAAGACACAATAGGAGCTGTCTTTCTACCCCTTTTGACTAAAGAACAAATAAACAATAACTTAAAAAGTATTCCAGTTGAGATTAGATCAAAAGTAAGAATGGTCCATATCGGAGCTGTAAAAATTTTGATAAAATCCCAATTCCAAGCAGGAATAAATTCTCCCATAAAAATGGCCTTAATTGACAACAGAATTACTGACAGACAGGACTGCATCTTAGGTGCTGCTAGGGGAAACCTTGCATACCAAAAATTTATGTTTTCAGTCTATCCAAAATTTGCTCTAGATTTGAAATCTGCAAATATAGATAAAACTTTATCTTTTATACATCACTTTGAAAGAAGTGACCTTATGAACCCAGGTGATAAACCATTCACCATAACCTATCTCATAGGATATGCCCTGACCAATAGTCACCATAGCATAGACTACAAGAAAGACGAGTACATCGAACTTGATGATGTCTTTTCAGAAATAGGCCATGTCAAAGATAAACAATTCTGCGACATAAATCCTCAAGAAAACTCTTGGGTTTTAAATATAGCTAGAAACAAAAAAGCTCTAGGAGAAACTCTTAGACCAAGAATTTCTATGGATTCACTCCATATAGGAGAAAGCTCAGAAAGAAAAGATAGTAACTTAATAAGAAACTTAATAAGAAACATGTCTTTAAAAATTGATAGTCTACGTCAGAATATCAAACAAATCTCTGAGGTAATAAATGAGTAATAAAATAGATTTTCCTCATTTTTATAAAAAAGGTAAAACAGTAAAAATCAAAACCCTTGACGACAATACTGAAAAGAAAGAATACGTTTTCTCTACTTCTGGAAAAGCTGGTATTCAAACAATTGTAAATCATTGCAATAATCTCAACCAGATCATTGCAAGATGTCTCTTAAAAACTTCGAAAATATGCCATTACCTTGGTATTTCAAAAGATATTTCTAAAGATATTTCTAAAAATAAAATACCTTTTAACCAATTTAAAAACGATTTAGCCATTTTGGTTAAAAATAATCTTGATAAAAATAATTTTGAAAAATTCTTCGAAGTTATTGAAAGACAAAATAAACTAACTATCAAGCTAACCCAGTCTATTGACAAACATTCTATTCTTTTAGAAAACTCTTTAAAAAACAACCATTTTGTTGAAGAAGTCGCCAAAAAGGCAAATATTGAAGGCACTCTTAAAGAAAACAACCTTAAGATCACTAATATACAAGAGCAGTTAAAACAACTGATAGGATGACCTCGATACCCGAGCTAAATAGATCAATCAACCTCCTTAATGAAAAAATAGATGGGCTGATTATAAACTTTGACTTAACGGCCATTAAATACGTAACCACTACACAGTTAGAAGTAGCATCTGCAAAAATTATTGCAGACATTACTAAAGAGTTATCTGAAAAGATTGACTCTTGCCCTTGTAATAAAGACATTCTTGAACACATCAAGAATATTCCCATCATAGAACAAAAAACCAAAACTGGAAAATATTCAGGTCTTAAGAAATACTCACCTCCCAATCCAAGTATTGGAAACCCTGACTTAGGAAGCTCAAAAGACTCCCAGAAAATCGATATTTTCAAAAAAGAGCAAAAATGAAAGAAACAATCTCTGAGAAACTTGAGAAATATTTCTTTAACCTTCAATATGAAGATTATGATAAGGCTGACCAAAAACTTATTCAACTTTTATCTTTAGAAACTGAAGAATGCGAAGAATTGTATCAAAAAGAACCCAAACTTTTTGATCAATATTTTAGAATGACTAAAATAGATGAACCTGATACTGAATCAGAACAAGAAGATAACTTTAAGACTAATACAAAAACTGTAAAGTTCGAATATTCAGATATGGAAGATGATGAAGCAGAATCTTCTTATACAGCCGCTAGAAGAAGCAATAAAAAGAAATATGAGTTCAAAATGCCTGTCCACAATGGTATTCCAAATAGTGGTCAAGGATCCAATACGATCAATGTACTCAATATTGATTGTATCCAAGATCTAAAACTCAGAGAAAGAGTTGTAGAAAAATGGGTTACTGAGATTTCACTAATCTTACAGACAGACCCAGATGAATTTGAAAAAGCAAAAAATGTTCTACTACTTTTAGAACACAAAACTGATGGAATTGTGCAAAAATTCCTAAGAAACAATAATTGGAATGAAGAAATGCATGGTTCAGATCTTTTTGATAATATCATAAATGTCATATACACTACTTTCTTAGGTCTTGATTATATTTCTAATAAAGACTTCACCATTAATAAGAAAGTTGACATAGCAAGAGTTTCAATGACAAAACTCCAATTACATGATATTAGTCTTCTCGACAAATACACATGTATGTATGAATCATATCTGTATGATATTCCACAAAGAAGTGAATATGCGCAATGGATATCTGCTTACCTCATGAAAATTCCAATTATTGGAGAAACCTGTACAGACAGATGGAAAAAAGAAGTTACTGGAGAAATCCAGCAAACCAGTCTTTCTTATGCAACAAAAATTGCAAAAGAAGAAATTGATAGAATCTGTCAAGACAGATATAAACAACAAAAACTTAAAACAATAAGCAAAGATTGTTGTAGCATTCTCTCTGATTTCAAAAACTTTGATATTGGAAAGAAAAATTATAATAAGAAAAAGTATAAAAACAAAAAGAAATTCAAATCTTTTTGGAAAAAGAAAAGAAGAAAATTTTCACCAGGAAAATACTTCAAAAAACCTTCAAAAGAAACACCTAAGAAGAATACTTCCTGTCCGCAAGGAAAGAAAAAATGTAGGTGTTGGATCTGCAATGAAGAAGGACACTACGCCAATGAATGTCCAAATAGAAAAAAATACCCAGACAAAGTCAAGGTTTTACAAACCGCTAACAATGGGGGATTTGAAGCTCTTGAAGAAGAGTATGATGGTACACAACATGTTTTTATATATCATGTTGAGACAGAATCTTCATCAGACACTGATGAATACGAATCAACAACGGATGACTCAGACTAGTCCCATACAAACCCCACTTTTCAGAGAGGAGGAGATTAACCATTTTTGCGTAAACCTCCAGAAGATTGATGATTCCCTTATCATGAATCTTACTAATCCAAACTCTATCTATGTTTCTACTTTCCTTAACTTTAAAGGATATAAAAAATTTAGAGTACATTGTTTTGTAGACACAGGTGCATCTTTATGTCTTGCAAGCAAATTCATCATTCCGGATGAACTCTGGGAAAACGCTCCCAAAGAAATTAGTGCCACTATTGCAAATGGTGAAACCATAAAAATTAATAAAGTTTGTAGAAACATTAATCTCGAACTTTCAGGAGAACATTTCAACGTTCCCACTATTTACCAACAAAATTCAGGAATTGATATCATAATTGGAAACAACTTCTGTCAAGTTTATGGACCATTCATACAATGGATAGATAGAATCGCCTTTCATCTTAATAATGATATGGTAATTATAAAAAAGGTTACAGAAGCCTATAGCAAAGGAAAACCAGGTTTTCTTGAAACTCAAGAAAAAGGTTCTAAAGAAAAACAAATTCCAGGTACTAATATAACCCATGAAGGGATTAATAAAGAAAAGATTATTTCTATTCAAACTACCAGGTTCAAACAGATTGAAGATCTTCTTGAAAAAGTTTGTTCTGAAAATCCTATTGATCCAAATAAAACCAAAGGATGGATGAAAGCTTCAATTAAGCTTATTAATCCCAAGACGGTTATTAGAGAAAAACCTATGGTTTACTCTTTACAAGATAGAGAAGAATTTTCCAAACAAATCAAGGAATTACTTGATATGAGACTAATTATAGAATCAAAATCCCCTCATATGTCTCCTGCCTTTCTTGTCAATAAAGAAGCAGAGAAAAGAAGAGGAAAGAAGCGCATGGTTGTCAATTACAAAGCAATCAATGATGCAACTATTGGAGACTCACATAATCTTCCCAATATGCACGAACTCTTGACTCTTCTACGAGGAAAAAAACATTTATTCAAGCTTCGACTGCAAGTCAGGTTTCTGGCAAGTTCTACTTGATGAAGAATCGCAGCTTCTCACTGCCTTCACATGTCCTGATGGACTCTTTCAATGGAAAGTACTACCCTTTGGGCTTAAACAAGCTCCTAGTATTTTTCAAAGACACATGCAGAACGCTCTTCGAGGCCTTGAAGGTTTCTGCACTGTATACGTTGATGACATCATGATCTTCAGCAAAAATGAACAAGAACACTATGTTCATGTCACACAGGTTCTCAGAACTATTTTAAAATATGGAATAATACTTTCAAAAAAGAAAGCTCATCTTTTCAAAACAAAAATCAATTTTTTGGGTTTAGAAATAAATGAAGGTACTCATTGTCCTCAAAAGCATATTCTTGAACATTTACATGACTTTCCAAATGTTTTAGAAGACAAAAAACAACTGCAAAGATTTCTTGGTGTTTTAACTTATGCTGAAACATATATTGAAAAACTTGCAGCCATGAGAAAACCTTTACAGGTAAAATTAAAAAAAGATGTCATCTGGAATTGGTCAAATGCTGATACAGACTACATCAAAAAGATAAAGAAAGTTTTAATCAATTTTCCAAAACTTTATCTTCCAAACATTGAAGACAGTTTAATTATTGAAACCGATGCTTCTGATGAATTTTGGGGAGGTGTTTTAAAAGCTAAAAACCCCAAAAACGAAGAACAAATTTGCAGGTACACCTCTGGCAGTTTCAAAGCAGCTGAGAAAAACTACCATAGCAATGAAAAAGAATTACTCGCTGTAAAAAGAGTTATTACAAAATTCTCTGTATATTTAACACCAGTAAATTTCCTGGTTCGTACAGATAATAAAAATTTTACTTATTTCCTCCGAACGAAGATTGCAGGAGATAACAAATTAGGCCGGCTAATACGATGGCAAGAGTGGTTCTCACGATATACTTTCGCTGTTGAACATCTCGCAGGAAACAAAAACGTACTGGCAGACTGCCTCACTCGTGACTTCAGGTATGCCTTACATCATCCATGATCTCACTTGCTCCTCTCGAGCCCTATAAAAGGATATGATCCTCATGACATATTTCCTCACAAAAAACTTCACCTACAAAAAAGTGAGGAGGAGATTAGAGAGAAAAGTAAACAAAAATTGAGTTTACAAAAATGGAAGACCTCAACATTTTGAGGATGAAGAAACAAATGCTCCTCATAGAGCTATCTGCAATTGAGCAGAAAATCAACTTGTATGAACAAGTAACAACGGTCACCAATGTACCGGAAAGCGAAAGCTCAAAAACAAAGGCTATTCCAGTGCAAACGGCACCTGGTAAAGAATCAACAAATCCGTTGAAAGCTGATGCTTTGCTAAAAAGCATAATAAAGGAGACAGCTACTCCTCTTCCTAATGGAAAAACTAGCTTATTGGTTGATCCCAATCCTTGTACTGAAGGAATCAGTAAAATGACAACTTTGTCACCCACTAACAAATCTGTGCAGGAGTTCACACCAGATTACAAAAAAGCTCTTAACAAAGAAGCTGAAAGATTTTATGTAATCTATAAAGGACCCCATGCCGGTGTTCATACTGACTGGGGAATTACAGAAACCTTCTGTAAAGTTGATAAAGTTACTTGCAAAAAATTCAGAAATGAAACATCTGCAAGATTAAGCCTTGCCACTTATCAAGACGATACAAGCAAGACTAACCAACCACTTCTTCGACCAAAAATTCAAAAAGTCAAAGAAGCCCACAGAGACCAAAGGTTTGACGTTCCAATTGACGTTCAACAAATGGTTAACTATCCTGAAATCTCTTTTGAAGATTTCAGAACAATCTGGAAGAAAGCAAGAGCTGCATGCCCAGAAGACCTTGTTCATGAAAAGTTTTTCACTACGGACAAGAAAACAAAAAGTCTGTTCAACTTTCTCGAAGGAGCAGATGCAAAATTAGTCTACCAAGCCTTTCAAGCTGGACTAATCGACAATATCTACCCAAGCTGCAACCTTCAAGAACTCAAATTCTTCCCAAGCAGCATGGTAGAATCCATTAAGAACTTTCGAAAGAAAGTACTTAAAGCAAAAGATAATCCGATCTACATCAGATGCATCTCTTCACTCCCAGAATGGATTCAAGAATCAACTCTTTCTCCATACCACTTTCTGGAAATTGGTCTTTCTAAAGCCAATAGAGAGATTGAACAATCTCAACCAATGGAAGATAAAGATCTACCTTTCACAGAAATTCTTCATCCTAACCGCGTCAATGGTTTAAGAAGAATATCAGAAAAAATCATTGAAATTATCTCTGGTTCAAAAAAGAAGATTAATTATACCGATTCACATTGTATAATTACAAGCTGGAGTTACAACAACACCAGCCAAGAAGATCTTCGTCAAGCCTCCAAGTTTGGAGAAAAATTCATGAACAATAGCATGGAAGTATCCAATGCTACACGCCAACACTTCTGCCGACATGCAGAACAACTTTTCGAAGAACATCTTTGTCACTTTTGTGATTGCAAAGATTCGGAGACAAAGGAGGGACCCCCCTCTGAAGATGACAAATCCTCATCATCTTAAAGAAAGATGCTTCACGTGTCAAATGGCCCCTCCACTCAAAAAAAAAAAAAAAATAATGCCTTTTCTCCATTATTAAAAGCTTTCCAGCTGTCCACAATAATGTAATCTTTAGTGGATAAAAACGTCATGCCTGACATAATAGGCAAGGATCAGACCCTCTCAATATATCTATAAATTGAGAGTTATGTTTTAGAGAAAGGATCATCGCAATAACGAGTGCAACAAAAACACTCTCTATCTTGTAAATTTTCAGTTCAATGTCTTGTGAGTAAAAATCTCCCTTAGAAGGGAGAGATGTAAAATATTATAGGAGTACTCCCATTTCGGGAGCTCTTTTATCAATAAATCTTTGTTTTGTTATACTTGAGTGTTCTTACAAAATAGAGTCATGAAACCTGTAAGTGACAGAGTGTCAGGTCGACGATGGTCAACAGTACCACAGGCATGAGGCCAACAGGGAAAGCAACCACATAGACCAATGATTGACACAGGCTGGCTTGAATAGTTTCTATCTATGTAAGTAATACTCCTACTACAAAACACTTATTGATTAATGAGTTTTCTCTTTACAATTTTTTGCATCTATTTTCCTTCTAAACATACAAAATATAATAAACAAATTCCGTACACCATCACTGGTATCAGAGCCAGGTTAAAAAATGGTACTACATTATAATAAAACACTTTACAGTGAATTATTTGAAGAAATTCGTAATACAGAGAATGAGATTTCTCAACATAAAGATATACTTTTAAGTAATAAAAAAGATTTAGTGCATATAAATTTCAGAATTCTACAAGCACAAAATAAACATACTCACGAATATATACCAACCATGGTTAATATACGTAAGTACCTCCTTCATAGGCAAAAAATGCATCAAGAACACCTTGATAAAGCTTTAAACTCAGTTTCAGAACTCAGAAAAAGGATTTTAACTTGTTAACATTTCTTAAACATGAATAAAGAAATTTTCAACAATTCTGAAGAAAATGATTCAGAAGAAAAACAAATCCTAACTTATGTTGAGGATGAAGACGGCTTTCATGCAAACCTCTTAATAAAACAAGATCTTCTCTCTCGGGTCAAGAAAACAGATTTAAAAATAAAGAAAGAAAACATTTTCAAAAATGTTCCTTCTAAACTTAGTATTTTAAATCCGCTTAAAAGGAAAAATGAAATTTTCTACTTTGTTAGTACTAAAGAAATGTCTGTAGACATAAAAGACACAATAGGAGCTGTCTTTCTACCCCTTTTGACTAAAGAACAAATAAACAATAACTTAAAAAGTATTCCAGTTGAGATTAGATCAAAAGTAAGAATGGTCCATATCGGAGCTGTAAAAATTTTGATAAAATCCCAATTCCAAGCAGGAATAAATTCTCCCATAAAAATGGCCTTAATTGACAACAGAATTACTGACAGACAGGACTGCATCTTAGGTGCTGCTAGGGGAAACCTTGCATACCAAAAATTTATGTTTTCAGTCTATCCAAAATTTGCTCTAGATTTGAAATCTGCAAATATAGATAAAACTTTATCTTTTATACATCACTTTGAAAGAAGTGACCTTATGAACCCAGGTGATAAACCATTCACCATAACCTATCTCATAGGATATGCCCTGACCAATAGTCACCATAGCATAGACTACAAGAAAGACGAGTACATCGAACTTGATGATGTCTTTTCAGAAATAGGCCATGTCAAAGATAAACAATTCTGCGACATAAATCCTCAAGAAAACTCTTGGGTTTTAAATATAGCTAGAAACAAAAAAGCTCTAGGAGAAACTCTTAGACCAAGAATTTCTATGGATTCACTCCATATAGGAGAAAGCTCAGAAAGAAAAGATAGTAACTTAATAAGAAACATGTCTTTAAAAATTGATAGTCTACGTCAGAATATCAAACAAATCTCTGAGGTAATAAATGAGTAATAAAATAGATTTTCCTCATTTTTATAAAAAAGGTAAAACAGTAAAAATCAAAACCCTTGACGACAATACTGAAAAGAAAGAATACGTTTTCTCTACTTCTGGAAAAGCTGGTATTCAAACAATTGTAAATCATTGCAATAATCTCAACCAGATCATTGCAAGATGTCTCTTAAAAACTTCGAAAATATGCCATTACCTTGGTATTTCAAAAGATATTTCTAAAAATAAAATACCTTTTAACCAATTTAAAAACGATTTAGCCATTTTGGTTAAAAATAATCTTGATAAAAATAATTTTGAAAAATTCTTCGAAGTTATTGAAAGACAAAATAAACTAACTATCAAGCTAACCCAGTCTATTGACAAACATTCTATTCTTTTAGAAAACTCTTTAAAAAACAACCATTTTGTTGAAGAAGTCGCCAAAAAGGCAAATATTGAAGGCACTCTTAAAGAAAACAACCTTAAGATCACTAATATACAAGAGCAGTTAAAACAACTGATAGGATGACCTCGATACCCGAGCTAAATAGATCAATCAACCTCCTTAATGAAAAAATAGATGGGCTGATTATAAACTTTGACTTAACGGCCATTAAATACGTAACCACTACACAGTTAGAAGTAGCATCTGCAAAAATTATTGCAGACATTACTAAAGAGTTATCTGAAAAGATTGACTCTTGCCCTTGTAATAAAGACATTCTTGAACACATCAAGAATATTCCCATCATAGAACAAAAAAACTGGAAAATATTCAGGTCTTAAGAAATACTCACCTCCCAATCCAAGTATTGGAAACCCTGACTTAGGAAGCTCAAAAGACTCCCAGAAAATCGATATTTTCAAAAAAGAGCAAAAATGAAAGAAACAATCTCTGAGAAACTTGAGAAATATTTCTTTAACCTTCAATATGAAGATTATGATAAGGCTGACCAAAAACTTATTCAACTTTTATCTTTAGAAACTGAAGAATGCGAAGAATTGTATCAAAAAGAACCCAAACTTTTTGATCAATATTTTAGAATGACTAAAATAGATGAACCTGATACTGAATCAGAACAAGAAGATAACTTTAAGACTAATACAAAAACTGTAAAGTTCGAATATTCAGATATGGAAGATGATGAAGCAGAATCTTCTTATACAGCCGCTAGAAGAAGCAATAAAAAGAAATATGAGTTCAAAATGCCTGTCCACAATGGTATTCCAAATAGTGGTCAAGGATCCAATACGATCAATGTACTCAATATTGATTGTATCCAAGATCTAAAACTCAGAGAAAGAGTTGTAGAAAAATGGGTTACTGAGATTTCACTAATCTTACAGACAAACCCAGATGAATTTGAAAAAGCAAAAAATGTTCTACTACTTTTAGAACACAAAACTGATGGAATTGTGCAAAAATTCCTAAGAAACAATAATTGGAATGAAGAAATGCATGGTTCAGATCTTTTTGATAATATCATAAATGTCATATACACTACTTTCTTAGGTCTTGATTATATTTCTAATAAAGACTTCACCATTAATAAGAAAGTTGACATAGCAAGAGTTTCAATGACAAAACTCCAATTACATGATATTAGTCTTCTCGACAAATACACATGTATGTATGAATCATATCTGTATGATATTCCACAAAGAAGTGAATATGCGCAATGGATATCTGCTTACCTCATGAAAATTCCAATTATTGGAGAAACCTGTACAGACAGATGGAAAAAAGAAGTTACTGGAGAAATCCAGCAAACCAGTCTTTCTTATGCAACAAAAATTGCAAAAGAAGAAATTGATAGAATCTGTCAAGACAGATATAAACAACAAAAACTTAAAACAATAAGCAAAGATTGTTGTAGCATTCTCTCTGATTTCAAAAACTTTGATATTGGAAAGAAAAATTATAATAAGAAAAAGTATAAAAACAAAAAGAAATTCAAATCTTTTTGGAAAAAGAAAAGAAGAAAATTTTCACCAGGAAAATACTTCAAAAAACCTTCAAAAGAAACACCTAAGAAGAATACTTCCTGTCCGCAAGGAAAGAAAAAATGTAGGTGTTGGATCTGCAATGAAGAAGGACACTACGCCAATGAATGTCCAAATAGAAAAAAATACCCAGACAAAGTCAAGGTTTTACAAACCGCTAACAATGGGGGATTTGAAGCTCTTGAAGAAGAGTATGATGGTACACAACATGTTTTTATATATCATGTTGAGACAGAATCTTCATCAGACACTGATGAATACGAATCAACAACGGATGACTCAGACTAGTCCCATACAAACCCCACTTTTCAGAGAGGAGGAGATTAACCATTTTTGCATAAACCTCCAGAAGATTGATGATTCCCTTATCATGAATCTTACTAATCCAAACTCTATCTATGTTTCTACTTTCCTTAACTTTAAAGGATATAAAAAATTTAGAGTACATTGTTTTGTAGACACAGGTGCATCTTTATGTCTTGCAAGCAAATTCATCATTCCGGATGAACTCTGGGAAAACGCTCCCAAAGAAATTAGTGCCACTATTGCAAATGGTGAAACCATAAAAATTAATAAAGTTTGTAGAAACATTAATCTCGAACTTTCAGGAGAACATTTCAACGTTCCCACTATTTACCAACAAAATTCAGGAATTGATATCATAATTGGAAACAACTTCTGTCAAGTTTATGGACCATTCATACAATGGATAGATAGAATCGCCTTTCATTTTAATAATGATATGGTAATTATAAAAAAGGTTACAGAAGCCTATAGCAAAGGAAAACCAGGTTTTCTTGAAACTCAAGAAAAAGGTTCTAAAGAAAAACAAATTCCAGGTACTAATATAACCCATGAAGGGATTAATAAAGAAAAGATTATTTCTATTCAAACTACCAGGTTCAAACAGATTGAAGATCTTCTTGAAAAAGTTTGTTCTGAAAATCCTATTGATCCAAATAAAACCAAAGGATGGATGAAAGCTTCAATTAAGCTTATTAATCCCAAGACGGTTATTAGAGAAAAACCTATGGTTTACTCTTTACAAGATAGAGAAGAATTTTCCAAACAAATCAAGGAATTACTTGATATGAGACTAATTATAGAATCAAAATCCCCTCATATGTCTCCTGCCTTTCTTGTCAATAAAGAAGCAGAGAAAAGAAGAGGAAAGAAGCGCATGGTTGTCAATTACAAAGCAATCAATGATGCAACTATTGGAGACTCACATAATCTTCCCAATATGCACGAACTCTTGACTCTTCTACGAGGAAAAAACATTTATTCAAGCTTCGACTGCAAGTCAGGTTTCTGGCAAGTTCTACTTGATGAAGAATCGCAGCTTCTCACTGCCTTCACATGTCCTGATGGACTCTTTCAATGGAAAGTACTACCCTTTGGGCTTAAACAAGCTCCTAGTATTTTTCAAAGACACATGCAGAACGCTCTTCGAGGCCTTGAAGGTTTCTGCACTGTATACGTTGATGACATCATGATCTTCAGCAAAAATGAACAAGAACACTATGTTCATGTCACACAGGTTCTCAGAACTATTTTAAAATATGGAATAATACTTTCAAAAAAGAAAGCTCATCTTTTCAAAACAAAAATCAATTTTTTGGGTTTAGAAATAAATGAAGGTACTCATTGTCCTCAAAAGCATATTCTTGAACATTTACATGACTTTCCAAATGTTTTAGAAGACAAAAAACAACTGCAAAGATTTCTTGGTGTTTTAACTTATGCTGAAACATATATTGAAAAACTTGCAGCCATGAGAAAACCTTTACAGGTAAAATTAAAAAAAGATGTCATCTGGAATTGGTCAAATGCTGATACAGACTACATCAAAAAGATAAAGAAAGTTTTAATCAATTTTCCAAAACTTTATCTTCCAAACATTGAAGACAGTTTAATTATTGAAACCGATGCTTCTGATGAATTTTGGGGAGGTGTTTTAAAAGCTAAAAACCCCAAAAACGAAGAACAAATTTGCAGGTACACCTCTGGCAGTTTCAAAGCAGCTGAGAAAAACTACCATAGCAATGAAAAAGAATTACTCGCTGTAAAAAGAGTTATTACAAAATTCTCTGTATATTTAACACCAGTAAATTTCCTGGTTCGTACAGATAATAAAAATTTTACTTATTTCCTCCGAACGAAGATTGCAGGAGATAACAAATTAGGCCGGCTAATACGATGGCAAGAGTGGTTCTCACGATATACTTTCGCTGTTGAACATCTCGCAGGAAACAAAAACGTACTGGCAGACTGCCTCACTCGTGACTTCAGGTATGCCTTACATCATCCATGATCTCACTTGCTCCTCTCGAGCCCTATAAAAGGATATGATCCTCATGACATATTTCCTCACAAAAAACTTCACCTACAAAAAAGTGAGGAGGAGATTAGAGAGAAAAGTAAACAAAAATTGAGTTTACAAAAATGGAAGACCTCAACATTTTGAGGATGAAGAAACAAATGCTCCTCATAGAGCTATCTGCAATTGAGCAGAAAATCAACTTGTATGAACAAGTAACAACGGTCACCAATGTACCGGAAAGCGAAAGCTCAAAAACAAAGGCTATTCCAGTGCAAACGGCACCTGGTAAAGAATCAACAAATCCGTTGAAAGCTGATGCTTTGCTAAAAAGCATAATAAAGGAGACAGCTACTCCTCTTCCTAATGGAAAAACTAGCTTATTGGTTGATCCCAATCCTTGTACTGAAGGAATCAGTAAAATGACAACTTTGTCACCCACTAACAAATCTGTGCAGGAGTTCACACCAGATTACAAAAAAGCTCTTAACAAAGAAGCTGAAAGATTTTATGTAATCTATAAAGGACCCCATGCCGGTGTTCATACTGACTGGGGAATTACAGAAACCTTCTGTAAAGTTGATAAAGTTACTTGCAAAAAATTCAGAAATGAAACATCTGCAAGATTAAGCCTTGCCACTTATCAAGACGATACAAGCAAGACTAACCAACCACTTCTTCGACCAAAAATTCAAAAAGTCAAAGAAGCCCACAGAGACCAAAGGTTTGACGTTCCAATTGACGTTCAACAAATGGTTAACTATCCTGAAATCTCTTTTGAAGATTTCAGAACAATCTGGAAGAAAGCAAGAGCTGCATGCCCAGAAGACCTTGTTCATGAAAAGTTTTTCACTACGGACAAGAAAACAAAAAGTCTGTTCAACTTTCTCGAAGGAGCAGATGCAAAATTAGTCTACCAAGCCTTTCAAGCTGGACTAATCGACAATATCTACCCAAGCTGCAACCTTCAAGAACTCAAATTCTTCCCAAGCAGCATGGTAGAATCCATTAAGAACTTTCGAAAGAAAGTACTTAAAGCAAAAGATAATCCGATCTACATCAGATGCATCTCTTCACTCCCAGAATGGATTCAAGAATCAACTCTTTCTCCATACCACTTTCTGGAAATTGGTCTTTCTAAAGCCAATAGAGAGATTGAACAATCTCAACCAATGGAAGATAAAGATCTACCTTTCACAGAAATTCTTCATCCTAACCGCGTCAATGGTTTAAGAAGAATATCAGAAAAAATCATTGAAATTATCTCTGGTTCAAAAAAGAAGATTAATTATACCGATTCACATTGTATAATTACAAGCTGGAGTTACAACAACACCAGCCAAGAAGATCTTCGTCAAGCCTCCAAGTTTGGAGAAAAATTCATGAACAATAGCATGGAAGTATCCAATGCTACACGCCAACACTTCTGCCGACATGCAGAACAACTTTTCGAAGAACATCTTTGTCACTTTTGTGATTGCAAAGATTCGGAGACAAAGGAGGGACCCCCCTCTGAAGATGACAAATCCTCATCATCTTAAAGAAAGATGCTTCACGTGTCAAATGGCCCCTCCACTCAAAAAAAAAAAAAAATAATGCCTTTTCTCCATTATTAAAAGCTTTCCAGCTGTCCACAATAATGTAATCTTTAGTGGATAAAAACGTCATGCCTGACATAATAGGCAAGGATCAGACCCTCTCAATATATCTATAAATTGAGAGTTATGTTTTAGAGAAAGGAGGATCGCAATAACGAGTGCAACAAAAACACTCTCTATCTTGTAAATTTTCAGTTCAATGTCTTGTGAGTAAAAATCTCCCTTAGAAGGGAGAGATGTAAAATATTATAGGAGTACTCCCATTTCGGGAGCTCTTTTATCAATAAATCTTTGTTTTGTTATACTTGAGTGTTCTTACAAAATAGAGTCATGAAACCTGTAAGTGACAGAGTGTCAGGTCGACGATGGTCAACAGTACCACAGGCATGAGGCCAACAGGGAAAGCAACCACATAGACCAATGATTGACACAGGCTGGCTTGAATAGTTTCTATCTATGTAAGTAATACTCCTACTACAAAACACTTATTGATTAATGAGTTTTCTCTTTACAATTTTTTGCATCTATTTTCCTTCTAAACATACAAAATATAATAAACAAATTCCGTACACCATCACTGGTATCAGAGCCTTGTTAAAAAATGGTACTACATTATAATAAAACACTTTACAGTGAATTATTTGAAGAAATTCGTAATACAGAGAATGAGATTTCTCAACATAAAGATATACTTTTAAGTAATAAAAAAGATTTAGTGCATATAAATTTCAGAATTCTACAAGCACAAAATAAACATACTCACGAATATATACCAACCATGGTTAATATACGTAAGTACCTCCTTCATAGGCAAAAAATGCATCAAGAACACCTTGATAAAGCTTTAAACTCAGTTTCAGAACTCAGAAAAAGGATTTTAACTTGTTAACATTTCTTAAACATGAATAAAGAAATTTTCAACATTTCTGAAGAAAATGATTCAGAAGAAAAACAAATCCTAACTTATGTTGAGGATGAAGACGGCTTTCATGCAAACCTCTTAATAAAACAAGATCTTCTCTCTCGGGTCAAGAAAACAGATTTAAAAATAAAGAAAGAAAACATTTTCAAAAATGTTCCTTCTAAACTTAGTATTTTAAATCCGCTTAAAAGGAAAAATGAAATTTTCTACTTTGTTAGTACTAAAGAAATGTCTGTAGACATAAAAGACACAATAGGAGCTGTCTTTCTACCCCTTTTGACTAAAGAACAAATAAACAATAACTTAAAAAGTATTCCAGTTGAGATTAGATCAAAAGTAAGAATGGTCCATATCGGAGCTGTAAAAATTTTGATAAAATCCCAATTCCAAGCAGGAATAAATTCTCCCATAAAAATGGCCTTAATTGACAACAGAATTACTGACAGACAGGACTGCATCTTAGGTGCTGCTAGGGGAAACCTTGCATACCAAAAATTTATGTTTTCAGTCTATCCAAAATTTGCTCTAGATTTGAAATCTGCAAATATAGATAAAACTTTATCTTTTATACATCACTTTGAAAGAAGTGACCTTATGAACCCAGGTGATAAACCATTCACCATAACCTATCTCATAGGATATGCCCTGACCAATAGTCACCATAGCATAGACTACAAGAAAGACGAGTACATCGAACTTGATGATGTCTTTTCAGAAATAGGCCATGTCAAAGATAAACAATTCTGCGACATAAATCCTCAAGAAAACTCTTGGGTTTTAAATATAGCTAGAAACAAAAAAGCTCTAGGAGAAACTCTTAGACCAAGAATTTCTATGGATTCACTCCATATAGGAGAAAGCTCAGAAAGAAAAGATAGTAACTTAATAAGAAACATGTCTTTAAAAATTGATAGTCTACGTCAGAATATCAAACAAATCTCTGAGGTAATAAATGAGTAATAAAATAGATTTTCCTCATTTTTATAAAAAAGGTAAAACAGTAAAAATCAAAACCCTTGACGACAATACTGAAAAGAAAGAATACGTTTTCTCTACTTCTGGAAAAGCTGGTATTCAAACAATTGTAAATCATTGCAATAATCTCAACCAGATCATTGCAAGATGTCTCTTAAAAACTTCGAAAATATGCCATTACCTTGGTATTTCAAAAGATATTTCTAAAGATATTTCTAAAAATAAAATACCTTTTAACCAATTTAAAAACGATTTAGCCATTTTGGTTAAAAATAATCTTGATAAAAATAATTTTGAAAAATTCTTCGAAGTTATTGAAAGACAAAATAAACTAACTATCAAGCTAACCCAGTCTATTGACAAACATTCTATTCTTTTAGAAAACTCTTTAAAAAACAACCATTTTGTTGAAGAAGTCGCCAAAAAGGCAAATATTGAAGGCACTCTTAAAGAAAACAACCTTAAGATCACTAATATACAAGAGCAGTTAAAACAACTGATAGGATGACCTCGATACCCGAGCTAAATAGATCAATCAACCTCCTTAATGAAAAAATAGATGGGCTGATTATAAACTTTGACTTAACGGCCATTAAATACGTAACCACTACACAGTTAGAAGTAGCATCTGCAAAAATTATTGCAGACATTACTAAAGAGTTATCTGAAAAGATTGACTCTTGCCCTTGTAATAAAGACATTCTTGAACACATCAAGAATATTCCCATCATAGAACAAAAAACCAAAACTGGAAAATATTCAGGTCTTAAGAAATACTCACCTCCCAATCCAAGTATTGGAAACCCTGACTTAGGAAGCTCAAAAGACTCCCAGAAAATCGATATTTTCAAAAAAGAGCAAAAATGAAAGAAACAATCTCTGAGAAACTTGAGAAATATTTCTTTAACCTTCAATATGAAGATTATGATAAGGCTGACCAAAAACTTATTCAACTTTTATCTTTAGAAACTGAAGAATGCGAAGAATTGTATCAAAAAGAACCCAAACTTTTTGATCAATATTTTAGAATGACTAAAATAGATGAACCTGATACTGAATCAGAACAAGAAGATAACTTTAAGACTAATACAAAAACTGTAAAGTTCGAATATTCAGATATGGAAGATGATGAAGCAGAATCTTCTTATACAGCCGCTAGAAGAAGCAATAAAAAGAAATATGAGTTCAAAATGCCTGTCCACAATGGTATTCCAAATAGTGGTCAAGGATCCAATACGATCAATGTACTCAATATTGATTGTATCCAAGATCTAAAACTCAGAGAAAGAGTTGTAGAAAAATGGGTTACTGAGATTTCACTAATCTTACAGACAAACCCAGATGAATTTGAAAAAGCAAAAAATGTTCTACTACTTTTAGAACACAAAACTGATGGAATTGTGCAAAAATTCCTAAGAAACAATAATTGGAATGAAGAAATGCATGGTTCAGATCTTTTTGATAATATCATAAATGTCATATACACTACTTTCTTAGGTCTTGATTATATTTCTAATAAAGACTTCACCATTAATAAGAAAGTTGACATAGCAAGAGTTTCAATGACAAAACTCCAATTACATGATATTAGTCTTCTCGACAAATACACATGTATGTATGAATCATATCTGTATGATATTCCACAAAGAAGTGAATATGCGCAATGGATATCTGCTTACCTCATGAAAATTCCAATTATTGGAGAAACCTGTACAGACAGATGGAAAAAAGAAGTTACTGGAGAAATCCAGCAAACCAGTCTTTCTTATGCAACAAAAATTGCAAAAGAAGAAATTGATAGAATCTGTCAAGACAGATATAAACAACAAAAACTTAAAACAATAAGCAAAGATTGTTGTAGCATTCTCTCTGATTTCAAAAACTTTGATATTGGAAAGAAAAATTATAATAAGAAAAAGTATAAAAACAAAAAGAAATTCAAATCTTTTTGGAAAAAGAAAAGAAGAAAATTTTCACCAGGAAAATACTTCAAAAAACCTTCAAAAGAAACACCTAAGAAGAATACTTCCTGTCCGCAAGGAAAGAAAAAATGTAGGTGTTGGATCTGCAATGAAGAAGGACACTACGCCAATGAATGTCCAAATAGAAAAAAATACCCAGACAAAGTCAAGGTTTTACAAACCGCTAACAATGGGGGATTTGAAGCTCTTGAAGAAGAGTATGATGGTACACAACATGTTTTTATATATCATGTTGAGACAGAATCTTCATCAGACACTGATGAATACGAATCAACAACGGATGACTCAGACTAGTCCCATACAAACCCCACTTTTCAGAGAGGAGGAGATTAACCATTTTTGCGTAAACCTCCAGAAGATTGATGATTCCCTTATCATGAATCTTACTAATCCAAACTCTATCTATGTTTCTACTTTCCTTAACTTTAAAGGATATAAAAAATTTAGAGTACATTGTTTTGTAGACACAGGTGCATCTTTATGTCTTGCAAGCAAATTCATCATTCCGGATGAACTCTGGGAAAACGCTCCCAAAGAAATTAGTGCCACTATTGCAAATGGTGAAACCATAAAAATTAATAAAGTTTGTAGAAACATTAATCTCGAACTTTCAGGAGAACATTTCAACGTTCCCACTATTTACCAACAAAATTCAGGAATTGATATCATAATTGGAAACAACTTCTGTCAAGTTTATGGACCATTCATACAATGGATAGATAGAATCGCCTTTCATCTTAATAATGATATGGTAATTATAAAAAAGGTTACAGAAGCCTATAGCAAAGGAAAACCAGGTTTTCTTGAAACTCAAGAAAAAGGTTCTAAAGAAAAACAAATTCCAGGTACTAATATAACCCATGAAGGGATTAATAAAGAAAAGATTATTTCTATTCAAACTACCAGGTTCAAACAGATTGAAGATCTTCTTGAAAAAGTTTGTTCTGAAAATCCTATTGATCCAAATAAAACCAAAGGATGGATGAAAGCTTCAATTAAGCTTATTAATCCCAAGACGGTTATTAGAGAAAAACCTATGGTTTACTCTTTACAAGATAGAGAAGAATTTTCCAAACAAATCAAGGAATTACTTGATATGAGACTAATTATAGAATCAAAATCCCCTCATATGTCTCCTGCCTTTCTTGTCAATAAAGAAGCAGAGAAAAGAAGAGGAAAGAAGCGCATGGTTGTCAATTACAAAGCAATCAATGATGCAACTATTGGAGACTCACATAATCTTCCCAATATGCACGAACTCTTGACTCTTCTACGAGGAAAAAACATTTATTCAAGCTTCGACTGCAAGTCAGGTTTCTGGCAAGTTCTACTTGATGAAGAATCGCAGCTTCTCACTGCCTTCACATGTCCTGATGGACTCTTTCAATGGAAAGTACTACCCTTTGGGCTTAAACAAGCTCCTAGTATTTTTCAAAGACACATGCAGAACGCTCTTCGAGGCCTTGAAGGTTTCTGCACTGTATACGTTGATGACATCATGATCTTCAGCAAAAATGAACAAGAACACTATGTTCATGTCACACAGGTTCTCAGAACTATTTTAAAATATGGAATAATACTTTCAAAAAAGAAAGCTCATCTTTTCAAAACAAAAATCAATTTTTTGGGTTTAGAAATAAATGAAGGTACTCATTGTCCTCAAAAGCATATTCTTGAACATTTACATGACTTTCCAAATGTTTTAGAAGACAAAAAACAACTGCAAAGATTTCTTGGTGTTTTAACTTATGCTGAAACATATATTGAAAAACTTGCAGCCATGAGAAAACCTTTACAGGTAAAATTAAAAAAAGATGTCATCTGGAATTGGTCAAATGCTGATACAGACTACATCAAAAAGATAAAGAAAGTTTTAATCAATTTTCCAAAACTTTATCTTCCAAACATTGAAGACAGTTTAATTATTGAAACCGATGCTTCTGATGAATTTTGGGGAGGTGTTTTAAAAGCTAAAAACCCCAAAAACGAAGAACAAATTTGCAGGTACACCTCTGGCAGTTTCAAAGCAGCTGAGAAAAACTACCATAGCAATGAAAAAGAATTACTCGCTGTAAAAAGAGTTATTACAAAATTCTCTGTATATTTAACACCAGTAAATTTCCTGGTTCGTACAGATAATAAAAATTTTACTTATTTCCTCCGAACGAAGATTGCAGGAGATAACAAATTAGGCCGGCTAATACGATGGCAAGAGTGGTTCTCACGATATACTTTCGCTGTTGAACATCTCGCAGGAAACAAAAACGTACTGGCAGACTGCCTCACTCGTGACTTCAGGTATGCCTTACATCATCCATGATCTCACTTGCTCCTCTCGAGCCCTATAAAAGGATATGATCCTCATGACATATTTCCTCACAAAAAACTTCACCTACAAAAAAGTGAGGAGGAGATTAGAGAGAAAAGTAAACAAAAATTGAGTTTACAAAAATGGAAGACCTCAACATTTTGAGGATGAAGAAACAAATGCTCCTCATAGAGCTATCTGCAATTGAGCAGAAAATCAACTTGTATGAACAAGTAACAACGGTCACCAATGTACCGGAAAGCGAAAGCTCAAAAACAAAGGCTATTCCAGTGCAAACGGCACCTGGTAAAGAATCAACAAATCCGTTGAAAGCTGATGCTTTGCTAAAAAGCATAATAAAGGAGACAGCTACTCCTCTTCCTAATGGAAAAACTAGCTTATTGGTTGATCCCAATCCTTGTACTGAAGGAATCAGTAAAATGACAACTTTGTCACCCACTAACAAATCTGTGCAGGAGTTCACACCAGATTACAAAAAAGCTCTTAACAAAGAAGCTGAAAGATTTTATGTAATCTATAAAGGACCCCATGCCGGTGTTCATACTGACTGGGGAATTACAGAAACCTTCTGTAAAGTTGATAAAGTTACTTGCAAAAAATTCAGAAATGAAACATCTGCAAGATTAAGCCTTGCCACTTATCAAGACGATACAAGCAAGACTAACCAACCACTTCTTCGACCAAAAATTCAAAAAGTCAAAGAAGCCCACAGAGACCAAAGGTTTGACGTTCCAATTGACGTTCAACAAATGGTTAACTATCCTGAAATCTCTTTTGAAGATTTCAGAACAATCTGGAAGAAAGCAAGAGCTGCATGCCCAGAAGACCTTGTTCATGAAAAGTTTTTCACTACGGACAAGAAAACAAAAAGTCTGTTCAACTTTCTCGAAGGAGCAGATGCAAAATTAGTCTACCAAGCCTTTCAAGCTGGACTAATCGACAATATCTACCCAAGCTGCAACCTTCAAGAACTCAAATTCTTCCCAAGCAGCATGGTAGAATCCATTAAGAACTTTCGAAAGAAAGTACTTAAAGCAAAAGATAATCCAATGCTACACGCCAACACTTCTGCCGACATGCAGAACAACTTTTCGAAGAACATCTTTGTCACTTTTGTGATTGCAAAGATTCGGAGACAAAGGAGGGACCCCCCTCTGAAGATGACAAATCCTCATCATCTTAAAGAAAGATGCTTCACGTGTCAAATGGCCCCTCCACTCAAAAAAAAATAATGCCTTTTCTCCATTATTAAAAGCTTTCCAGCTGTCCACAATAATGTAATCTTTAGTGGATAAAAACGTCATGCCTGACATAATAGGCAAGGATCAGACCCTCTCAATATATCTATAAATTGAGAGTTATGTTTTAGAGAAAGGATCATCGCAATAACGAGTGCAACAAAAACACTCTCTATCTTGTAAATTTTCAGTTCAATGTCTTGTGAGTAAAAATCTCCCTTAGAAGGGAGAGATGTAAAATATTATAGGAGTACTCCCATTTCGGGAGCTCTTTTATCAATAAATCTTTGTTTTGTTATACTTGAGTGTTCTTACAAAATAGAGTCATGAAACCTGTAAGTGACAGAGTGTCAGGTCGACGATGGTCAACAGTACCACAGGCATGAGGCCAACAGGGAAAGCAACCACATAGACCAATGATTGACACAGGCTGGCTTGAATAGTTTCTATCTATGTAAGTAATACTCCTACTACAAAACACTTATTGATTAATGAGTTTTCTCTTTACAATTTTTTGCATCTATTTTCCTTCTAAACATACAAAATATAATAAACAAATTCCGTACACCATCACTGGTATCAGAGCCTTGTTAAAAAATGGTACTACATTATAATAAAACAAATTCCTGCTCTGATACCAGTGATGGTGTACGGAATTTGTTTATTATATTTTGTATGTTTAGAAGGAAAATAGATGCAAAAAATTGTAAAGAGAAAACTCATTAATCAATAAGTGTTTTGTAGTAGGAGTATTACTTACATAGATAGAAACTATTCAAGCCAGCCTGTGTCAATCATTGGTCTATGTGGTTGCTTTCCCTGTTGGCCTCATGCCTGTGGTACTGTTGACCATCGTCGACCTGACACTCTGTCACTTACAGGTTTCATGACTCTATTTTGTAAGAACACTCAAGTATAACAAAACAAAGATTTATTGATAAAAGAGCTCCCGAAATGGGAGTACTCCTATAATATTTTACATCTCTCCCTTCTAAGGGAGATTTTTACTCACAAGACATTGAACTGAAAATTTACAAGATAGAGAGTGTTTTTGTTGCACTCGTTATTGCGATGATCCTTTCTCTAAAACATAACTCTCAATTTATAGATATATTGAGAGGGTCTGATCCTTGCCTATTATGTCAGGCATGACGTTTTTATCCACTAAAGATTACATTATTGTGGACAGCTGGAAAGCTTTTAATAATGGAGAAAAGGCATTATTTTTTTTTTTGAGTGGAGGGGCCATTTGACACGTGAAGCATCTTTCTTTAAGATGATGAGGATTTGTCATCTTCAGAGGGGGGTCCCTCCTTTGTCTCCGAATCTTTGCAATCACAAAAGTGACAAAGATGTTCTTCGAAAAGTTGTTCTGCATGTCGGCAGAAGTGTTGGCGTGTAGCATTGGATACTTCCATGCTATTGTTCATGAATTTTTCTCCAAACTTGGAGGCTTGACGAAGATCTTCTTGGCTGGTGTTGTTGTAACTCCAGCTTGTAATTATACAATGTGAATCGGTATAATTAATCTTCTTTTTTGAACCAGAGATAATTTCAATGATTTTTTCTGATATTCTTCTTAAACCATTGACGCGGTTAGGATGAAGAATTTCTGTGAAAGGTAGATCTTTATCTTCCATTGGTTGAGATTGTTCAATCTCTCTATTGGCTTTAGAAAGACCAATTTCCAGAAAGTGGTATGGAGAAAGAGTTGATTCTTGAATCCATTCTGGGAGTGAAGAGATGCATCTGATGTAGATCGGATTATCTTTTGCTTTAAGTACTTTCTTTCGAAAGTTCTTAATGGATTCTACCATGCTGCTTGGGAAGAATTTGAGTTCTTGAAGGTTGCAGCTTGGGTAGATATTGTCGATTAGTCCAGCTTGAAAGGCTTGGTAGACTAATTTTGCATCTGCTCCTTCGAGAAAGTTGAACAGACTTTTTGTTTTCTTGTCCGTAGTGAAAAACTTTTCATGAACAAGGTCTTCTGGGCATGCAGCTCTTGCTTTCTTCCAGATTGTTCTGAAATCTTCAAAAGAGATTTCAGGATAGTTAACCATTTGTTGAACGTCAATTGGAACGTCAAACCTTTGGTCTCTGTGGGCTTCTTTGACTTTTTGAATTTTTGGTCGAAGAAGTGGTTGGTTAGTCTTGCTTGTATCGTCTTGATAAGTGGCAAGGCTTAATCTTGCAGATGTTTCATTTCTGAATTTTTTGCAAGTAACTTTATCAACTTTACAGAAGGTTTCTGTAATTCCCCAGTCAGTATGAACACCGGCATGGGGTCCTTTATAGATTACATAAAATCTTTCAGCTTCTTTGTTAAGAGCTTTTTTGTAATCTGGTGTGAACTCCTGCACAGATTTGTTAGTGGGTGACAAAGTTGTCATTTTACTGATTCCTTCAGTACAAGGATTGGGATCAACCAATAAGCTAGTTTTTCCATTAGGAAGAGGAGTAGCTGTCTCCTTTATTATGCTTTTTAGCAAAGCATCAGCTTTCAACGGATTTGTTGATTCTTTACCAGGTGCCGTTTGCACTGGAATAGCCTTTGTTTTTGAGCTTTCGCTTTCCGGTACATTGGTGACCGTTGTTACTTGTTCATACAAGTTGATTTTCTGCTCAATTGCAGATAGCTCTATGAGGAGCATTTGTTTCTTCATCCTCAAAATGTTGAGGTCTTCCATTTTTGTAAACTCAATTTTTGTTTACTTTTCTCTCTAATCTCCTCCTCACTTTTTTGTAGGTGAAGTTTTTTGTGAGGAAATATGTCATGAGGATCATATCCTTTTATAGGGCTCGAGAGGAGCAAGTGAGATCATGGATGATGTAAGGCATACCTGAAGTCACGAGTGAGGCAGTCTGCCAGTACGTTTTTGTTTCCTGCGAGATGTTCAACAGCGAAAGTATATCGTGAGAACCACTCTTGCCATCGTATTAGCCGGCCTAATTTGTTATCTCCTGCAATCTTCGTTCGGAGGAAATAAGTAAAATTTTTATTATCTGTACGAACCAGGAAATTTACTGGTGTTAAATATACAGAGAATTTTGTAATAACTCTTTTTACAGCGAGTAATTCTTTTTCATTGCTATGGTAGTTTTTCTCAGCTGCTTTGAAACTGCCAGAGGTGTACCTGCAAATTTGTTCTTCGTTTTTGGGGTTTTTAGCTTTTAAAACACCTCCCCAAAATTCATCAGAAGCATCGGTTTCAATAATTAAACTGTCTTCAATGTTTGGAAGATAAAGTTTTGGAAAATTGATTAAAACTTTCTTTATCTTTTTGATGTAGTCTGTATCAGCATTTGACCAATTCCAGATGACATCTTTTTTTAATTTTACCTGTAAAGGTTTTCTCATGGCTGCAAGTTTTTCAATATATGTTTCAGCATAAGTTAAAACACCAAGAAATCTTTGCAGTTGTTTTTTGTCTTCTAAAACATTTGGAAAGTCATGTAAATGTTCAAGAATATGCTTTTGAGGACAATGAGTACCTTCATTTATTTCTAAACCCAAAAAATTGATTTTTGTTTTGAAAAGATGAGCTTTCTTTTTTGAAAGTATTATTCCATATTTTAAAATAGTTCTGAGAACCTGTGTGACATGAACATAGTGTTCTTGTTCATTTTTGCTGAAGATCATGATGTCATCAACGTATACAGTGCAGAAACCTTCAAGGCCTCGAAGAGCGTTCTGCATGTGTCTTTGAAAAATACTAGGAGCTTGTTTAAGCCCAAAGGGTAGTACTTTCCATTGAAAGAGTCCATCAGGACATGTGAAGGCAGTGAGAAGCTGCGATTCTTCATCAAGTAGAACTTGCCAGAAACCTGACTTGCAGTCGAAGCTTGAATAAATGTTTTTTCCTCGTAGAAGAGTCAAGAGTTCGTGCATATTGGGAAGATTATGTGAGTCTCCAATAGTTGCATCATTGATTGCTTTGTAATTGACAACCATGCGCTTCTTTCCTCTTCTTTTCTCTGCTTCTTTATTGACAAGAAAGGCAGGAGACATATGAGGGGATTTTGATTCTATAATTAGTCTCATATCAAGTAATTCCTTGATTTGTTTGGAAAATTCTTCTCTATCTTGTAAAGAGTAAACCATAGGTTTTTCTCTAATAACCGTCTTGGGATTAATAAGCTTAATTGAAGCTTTCATCCATCCTTTGGTTTTATTTGGATCAATAGGATTTTCAGAACAAACTTTTTCAAGAAGATCTTCAATCTGTTTGAACCTGGTAGTTTGAATAGAAATAATCTTTTCTTTATTAATCCCTTCATGGGTTATATTAGTACCTGGAATTTGTTTTTCTTTAGAACCTTTTTCTTGAGTTTCAAGAAAACCTGGTTTTCCTTTGCTATAGGCTTCTGTAACCTTTTTTATAATTACCATATCATTATTAAGATGAAAGGCGATTCTATCTATCCATTGTATGAATGGTCCATAAACTTGACAGAAGTTGTTTCCAATTATGATATCAATTCCTGAATTTTGTTGGTAAATAGTGGGAACGTTGAAATGTTCTCCTGAAAGTTCGAGATTAATGTTTCTACAAACTTTATTAATTTTTATGGTTTCACCATTTGCAATAGTGGCACTAATTTCTTTGGGAGCGTTTTCCCAGAGTTCATCCGGAATGATGAATTTGCTTGCAAGACATAAAGATGCACCTGTGTCTACAAAACAATGTACTCTAAATTTTTTATATCCTTTAAAGTTAAGGAAAGTAGAAACATAGATAGAGTTTGGATTAGTAAGATTCATGATAAGGGAATCATCAATCTTCTGGAGGTTTACGCAAAAATGGTTAATCTCCTCCTCTCTGAAAAGTGGGGTTTGTATGGGACTAGTCTGAGTCATCCGTTGTTGATTCGTATTCATCAGTGTCTGATGAAGATTCTGTCTCAACATGATATATAAAAACATGTTGTGTACCATCATACTCTTCTTCAAGAGCTTCAAATCCCCCATTGTTAGCGGTTTGTAAAACCTTGACTTTGTCTGGGTATTTTTTTCTATTTGGACATTCATTGGCGTAGTGTCCTTCTTCATTGCAGATCCAACACCTACATTTTTTCTTTCCTTGCGGACAGGAAGTATTCTTCTTAGGTGTTTCTTTTGAAGGTTTTTTGAAGTATTTTCCTGGTGAAAATTTTCTTCTTTTCTTTTTCCAAAAAGATTTGAATTTCTTTTTGTTTTTATACTTTTTCTTATTATAATTTTTCTTTCCAATATCAAAGTTTTTGAAATCAGAGAGAATGCTACAACAATCTTTGCTTATTGTTTTAAGTTTTTGTTGTTTATATCTGTCTTGACAGATTCTATCAATTTCTTCTTTTGCAATTTTTGTTGCATAAGAAAGACTGGTTTGCTGGATTTCTCCAGTAACTTCTTTTTTCCATCTGTCTGTACAGGTTTCTCCAATAATTGGAATTTTCATGAGGTAAGCAGATATCCATTGCGCATATTCACTTCTTTGTGGAATATCATACAGATATGATTCATACATACATGTGTATTTGTCGAGAAGACTAATATCATGTAATTGGAGTTTTGTCATTGAAACTCTTGCTATGTCAACTTTCTTATTAATGGTGAAGTCTTTATTAGAAATATAATCAAGACCTAAGAAAGTAGTGTATATGACATTTATGATATTATCAAAAAGATCTGAACCATGCATTTCTTCATTCCAATTATTGTTTCTTAGGAATTTTTGCACAATTCCATCAGTTTTGTGTTCTAAAAGTAGTAGAACATTTTTTGCTTTTTCAAATTCATCTGGGTTTGTCTGTAAGATTAGTGAAATCTCAGTAACCCATTTTTCTACAACTCTTTCTCTGAGTTTTAGATCTTGGATACAATCAATATTGAGTACATTGATCGTATTGGATCCTTGACCACTATTTGGAATACCATTGTGGACAGGCATTTTGAACTCATATTTCTTTTTATTGCTTCTTCTAGCGGCTGTATAAGAAGATTCTGCTTCATCATCTTCCATATCTGAATATTCGAACTTTACAGTTTTTGTATTAGTCTTAAAGTTATCTTCTTGTTCTGATTCAGTATCAGGTTCATCTATTTTAGTCATTCTAAAATATTGATCAAAAAGTTTGGGTTCTTTTTGATACAATTCTTCGCATTCTTCAGTTTCTAAAGATAAAAGTTGAATAAGTTTTTGGTCAGCCTTATCATAATCTTCATATTGAAGGTTAAAGAAATATTTCTCAAGTTTCTCAGAGATTGTTTCTTTCATTTTTGCTCTTTTTTGAAAATATCGATTTTCTGGGAGTCTTTTGAGCTTCCTAAGTCAGGGTTTCCAATACTTGGATTGGGAGGTGAGTATTTCTTAAGACCTGAATATTTTCCAGTTTTGGTTTTTTGTTCTATGATGGGAATATTCTTGATGTGTTCAAGAATGTCTTTATTACAAGGGCAAGAGTCAATCTTTTCAGATAACTCTTTAGTAATGTCTGCAATAATTTTTGCAGATGCTACTTCTAACTGTGTAGTGGTTACGTATTTAATGGCCGTTAAGTCAAAGTTTATAATCAGCCCATCTATTTTTTCATTAAGGAGGTTGATTGATCTATTTAGCTCGGGTATCGAGGTCATCCTATCAGTTGTTTTAACTGCTCTTGTATATTAGTGATCTTAAGGTTGTTTTTTAAAGAGTTTTCTAAAAGAATAGAATGTTTGTCAATAGACTGGGTTAGCTTGATAGTTAGTTTATTTTGTCTTTCAATAACTTCGAAGAATTTTTCAAAATTATTTTTATCAAGATTATTTTTAACCAAAATGGCTAAATCGTTTTTAAATTGGTTAAAAGGTATTTTATTTTTAGAAATATCTTTAGAAATATCTTTTGAAATACCAAGGTAATGGCATATTTTCGAAGTTTTTAAGAGACATCTTGCAATGATCTGGTTGAGATTATTGCAATGATTTACAATTGTTTGAATACCAGCTTTTCCAGAAGTAGAGAAAACGTATTCTTTCTTTTCAGTATTGTCGTCAAGGGTTTTGATTTTTACTGTTTTACCTTTTTTATAAAAATGAGGAAAATCTATTTTATTACTCATTTATTACCTCAGAGATTTGTTTGATATTCTGACGTAGACTATCAATTTTTAAAGACATGTTTCTTATTAAGTTACTATCTTTTCTTTCTGAGCTTTCTCCTATATGGAGTGAATCCATAGAAATTCTTGGTCTAAGAGTTTCTCCTAGAGCTTTTTTGTTTCTAGCTATATTTAAAACCCAAGAGTTTTCTTGAGGATTTATGTCGCAGAATTGTTTATCTTTGACATGGCCTATTTCTGAAAAGACATCATCAAGTTCGATGTACTCGTCTTTCTTGTAGTCTATGCTATGGTGACTATTGGTCAGGGCATATCCTATGAGATAGGTTATGGTGAATGGTTTATCACCTGGGTTCATAAGGTCACTTCTTTCAAAGTGATGTATAAAAGATAAAGTTTTATCTATATTTGCAGATTTCAAATCTAGAGCAAATTTTGGATAGACTGAAAACATAAATTTTTGGTATGCAAGGTTTCCCCTAGCAGCACCTAAGATGCAGTCCTGTCTGTCAGTAATTCTGTTGTCAATTAAGGCCATTTTTATGGGAGAATTTATTCCTGCTTGGAATTGGGATTTTATCAAAATTTTTACAGCTCCGATATGGACCATTCTTACTTTTGATCTAATCTCACTGGTATCAGAGCCTTGTTAAAAAATGGTACTACATTATAATAAAACACTTTACAGTGAATTATTTGAAGAAATTCGTAATACAGAGAATGAGATTTCTCAACATAAAGATATACTTTTAAGTAATAAAAAAGATTTAGTGCATATAAATTTCAGAATTCTACAAGCACAAAATAAACATACTCACGAATATATACCAACCATGGTTAATATACGTAAGTACCTCCTTCATAGGCAAAAAAATGCATCAAGAACACCTTGATAAAGCTTTAAACTCAGTTTCAGAACTCAGAAAAAGGATTTTAACTTGTTAACATTTCTTAAACATGAATAAAGAAATTTTCAACAATTCTGAAGAAAATGATTCAGAAGAAAAACAAATCCTAACTTATGTTGAGGATGAAGACGGCTTTCATGCAAACCTCTTAATAAAACAAGATCTTCTCTCTCGGGTCAAGAAAACAGATTTAAAAATAAAGAAAGAAAACATTTTCAAAAATGTTCCTTCTAAACTTAGTATTTTAAATCCGCTTAAAAGGAAAAATGAAATTTTCTACTTTGTTAGTACTAAAGAAATGTCTGTAGACATAAAAGACACAATAGGAGCTGTCTTTCTACCCCTTTTGACTAAAGAACAAATAAACAATAACTTAAAAAGTATTCCAGTTGAGATTAGATCAAAAGTAAGAATGGTCCATATCGGAGCTGTAAAAATTTTGATAAAATCCCAATTCCAAGCAGGAATAAATTCTCCCATAAAAATGGCCTTAATTGACAACAGAATTACTGACAGACAGGACTGCATCTTAGGTGCTGCTAGGGGAAACCTTGCATACCAAAAATTTATGTTTTCAGTCTATCCAAAATTTGCTCTAGATTTGAAATCTGCAAATATAGATAAAACTTTATCTTTTATACATCACTTTGAAAGAAGTGACCTTATGAACCCAGGTGATAAACCATTCACCATAACCTATCTCATAGGATATGCCCTGACCAATAGTCACCATAGCATAGACTACAAGAAAGACGAGTACATCGAACTTGATGATGTCTTTTCAGAAATAGGCCATGTCAAAGATAAACAATTCTGCGACATAAATCCTCAAGAAAACTCTTGGGTTTTAAATATAGCTAGAAACAAAAAAGCTCTAGGAGAAACTCTTAGACCAAGAATTTCTATGGATTCACTCCATATAGGAGAAAGCTCAGAAAGAAAAGATAGTAACTTAATAAGAAACATGTCTTTAAAAATTGATAGTCTACGTCAGAATATCAAACAAATCTCTGAGGTAATAAATGAGTAATAAAATAGATTTTCCTCATTTTTATAAAAAAGGTAAAACAGTAAAAATCAAAACCCTTGACGACAATACTGAAAAGAAAGAATACGTTTTCTCTACTTCTGGAAAAGCTGGTATTCAAACAATTGTAAATCATTGCAATAATCTCAACCAGATCATTGCAAGATGTCTCTTAAAAACTTCGAAAATATGCCATTACCTTGGTATTTCAAAAGATATTTCTAAAGATATTTCTAAAAATAAAATACCTTTTAACCAATTTAAAAACGATTTAGCCATTTTGGTTAAAAATAATCTTGATAAAAATAATTTTGAAAAATTCTTCGAAGTTATTGAAAGACAAAATAAACTAACTATCAAGCTAACCCAGTCTATTGACAAACATTCTATTCTTTTAGAAAACTCTTTAAAAAACAACCATTTTGTTGAAGAAGTCGCCAAAAAGGCAAATATTAAAGGCACTCTTAAAGAAAACAACCTTAAGATCACTAATATACAAGAGCAGTTAAAACAACTGATAGGATGACCTCGATACCCGAGCTAAATAGATCAATCAACCTCCTTAATGAAAAAATAGATGGGCTGATTATAAACTTTGACTTAACGGCCATTAAATACGTAACCACTACACAGTTAGAAGTAGCATCTGCAAAAATTATTGCAGACATTACTAAAGAGTTATCTGAAAAGATTGACTCTTGCCCTTGTAATAAAGACATTCTTGAACACATCAAGAATATTCCCATCATAGAACAAAAAACCAAAACTGGAAAATATTCAGGTCTTAAGAAATACTCACCTCCCAATCCAAGTATTGGAAACCCTGACTTAGGAAGCTCAAAAGACTCCCAGAAAATCGATATTTTCAAAAAAGAGCAAAAATGAAAGAAACAATCTCTGAGAAACTTGAGAAATATTTCTTTAACCTTCAATATGAAGATTATGATAAGGCTGACCAAAAACTTATTCAACTTTTATCTTTAGAAACTGAAGAATGCGAAGAATTGTATCAAAAAGAACCCAAACTTTTTGATCAATATTTTAGAATGACTAAAATAGATGAACCTGATACTGAATCAGAACAAGAAGATAACTTTAAGACTAATACAAAAACTGTAAAGTTCGAATATTCAGATATGGAAGATGATGAAGCAGAATCTTCTTATACAGCCGCTAGAAGAAGCAATAAAAAGAAATATGAGTTCAAAATGCCTGTCCACAATGGTATTCCAAATAGTGGTCAAGGATCCAATACGATCAATGTACTCAATATTGATTGTATCCAAGATCTAAAACTCAGAGAAAGAGTTGTAGAAAAATGGGTTACTGAGATTTCACTAATCTTACAGACAAACCCAGATGAATTTGAAAAAGCAAAAAATGTTCTACTACTTTTAGAACACAAAACTGATGGAATTGTGCAAAAATTCCTAAGAAACAATAATTGGAATGAAGAAATGCATGGTTCAGATCTTTTTGATAATATCATAAATGTCATATACACTACTTTCTTAGGTCTTGATTATATTTCTAATAAAGACTTCACCATTAATAAGAAAGTTGACATAGCAAGAGTTTCAATGACAAAACTCCAATTACATGATATTAGTCTTCTCGACAAATACACATGTATGTATGAATCATATCTGTATGATATTCCACAAAGAAGTGAATATGCGCAATGGATATCTGCTTACCTCATGAAAATTCCAATTATTGGAGAAACCTGTACAGACAGATGGAAAAAAGAAGTTACTGGAGAAATCCAGCAAACCAGTCTTTCTTATGCAACAAAAATTGCAAAAGAAGAAATTGATAGAATCTGTCAAGACAGATATAAACAACAAAAACTTAAAACAATAAGCAAAGATTGTTGTAGCATTCTCTCTGATTTCAAAAACTTTGATATTGGAAAGAAAAATTATAATAAGAAAAAGTATAAAAACAAAAAGAAATTCAAATCTTTTTGGAAAAAGAAAAGAAGAAAATTTTCACCAGGAAAATACTTGAAAAAACCTTCAAAAGAAACACCTAAGAAGAATACTTCCTGTCCGCAAGGAAAGAAAAAATGTAGGTGTTGGATCTGCAATGAAGAAGGACACTACGCCAATGAATGTCCAAATAGAAAAAAATACCCAGACAAAGTCAAGGTTTTACAAACCGCTAACAATGGGGGATTTGAAGCTCTTGAAGAAGAGTATGATGGTACACAACATGTTTTTATATATCATGTTGAGACAGAATCTTCATCAGACACTGATGAATACGAATCAACAACGGATGACTCAGACTAGTCCCATACAAACCCCACTTTTCAGAGAGGAGGAGATTAACCATTTTTGCGTAAACCTCCAGAAGATTGATGATTCCCTTATCATGAATCTTACTAATCCAAACTCTATCTATGTTTCTACTTTCCTTAACTTTAAAGGATATAAAAAATTTAGAGTACATTGTTTTGTAGACACAGGTGCATCTTTATGTCTTGCAAGCAAATTCATCATTCCGGATGAACTCTGGGAAAACGCTCCCAAAGAAATTAGTGCCACTATTGCAAATGGTGAAACCATAAAAATTAATAAAGTTTGTAGAAACATTAATCTCGAACTTTCAGGAGAACATTTCAACGTTCCCACTATTTACCAACAAAATTCAGGAATTGATATCATAATTGGAAACAACTTCTGTCAAGTTTATGGACCATTCATACAATGGATAGATAGAATCGCCTTTCATCTTAATAATGATATGGTAATTATAAAAAAGGTTACAGAAGCCTATAGCAAAGGAAAACCAGGTTTTCTTGAAACTCAAGAAAAAGGTTCTAAAGAAAAACAAATTCCAGGTACTAATATAACCCATGAAGGGATTAATAAAGAAAAGATTATTTCTATTCAAACTACCAGGTTCAAACAGATTGAAGATCTTCTTGAAAAAGTTTGTTCTGAAAATCCTATTGATCCAAATAAAACCAAAGGATGGATGAAAGCTTCAATTAAGCTTATTAATCCCAAGACGGTTATTAGAGAAAAACCTATGGTTTACTCTTTACAAGATAGAGAAGAATTTTCCAAACAAATCAAGGAATTACTTGATATGAGACTAATTATAGAATCAAAATCCCCTCATATGTCTCCTGCCTTTCTTGTCAATAAAGAAGCAGAGAAAAGAAGAGGAAAGAAGCGCATGGTTGTCAATTACAAAGCAATCAATGATGCAACTATTGGAGACTCACATAATCTTCCCAATATGCACGAACTCTTGACTCTTCTACGAGGAAAAAACATTTATTCAAGCTTCGACTGCAAGTCAGGTTTCTGGCAAGTTCTACTTGATGAAGAATCGCAGCTTCTCACTGCCTTCACATGTCCTGATGGACTCTTTCAATGGAAAGTACTACCCTTTGGGCTTAAACAAGCTCCTAGTATTTTTCAAAGACACATGCAGAACGCTCTTCGAGGCCTTGAAGGTTTCTGCACTGTATACGTTGATGACATCATGATCTTCAGCAAAAATGAACAAGAACACTATGTTCATGTCACACAGGTTCTCAGAACTATTTTAAAATATGGAATAATACTTTCAAAAAAGAAAGCTCATCTTTTCAAAACAAAAATCAATTTTTTGGGTTTAGAAATAAATGAAGGTACTCATTGTCCTCAAAAGCATATTCTTGAACATTTACATGACTTTCCAAATGTTTTAGAAGACAAAAAACAACTGCAAAGATTTCTTGGTGTTTTAACTTATGCTGAAACATATATTGAAAAACTTGCAGCCATGAGAAAACCTTTACAGGTAAAATTAAAAAAAGATGTCATCTGGAATTGGTCAAATGCTGATACAGACTACATCAAAAAGATAAAGAAAGTTTTAATCAATTTTCCAAAACTTTATCTTCCAAACATTGAAGACAGTTTAATTATTGAAACCGATGCTTCTGATGAATTTTGGGGAGGTGTTTTAAAAGCTAAAAACCCCAAAAACGAAGAACAAATTTGCAGGTACACCTCTGGCAGTTTCAAAGCAGCTGAGAAAAACTACCATAGCAATGAAAAAGAATTACTCGCTATTGCAGGAGATAACAAATTAGGCCGGCTAATACGATGGCAAGAGTGGTTCTCACGATATACTTTCGCTGTTGAACATCTCGCAGGAAACAAAAACGTACTGGCAGACTGCCTCACTCGTGACTTCAGGTATGCCTTACATCATCCATGATCTCACTTGCTCCTCTCGAGCCCTATAAAAGGATATGATCCTCATGACATATTTCCTCACAAAAAACTTCACCTACAAAAAAGTGAGGAGGAGATTAGAGAGAAAAGTAAACAAAAATTGAGTTTACAAAAATGGAAGACCTCAACATTTTGAGGATGAAGAAACAAATGCTCCTCATAGAGCTATCTGCAATTGAGCAGAAAATCAACTTGTATGAACAAGTAACAACGGTCACCAATGTACCGGAAAGCGAAAGCTCAAAAACAAAGGCTATTCCAGTGCAAACGGCACCTGGTAAAGAATCAACAAATCCGTTGAAAGCTGATGTTTTGCTAAAAAGCATAATAAAGGAGACAGCTACTCCTCTTCCTAATGGAAAAACTAGCTTATTGGTTGATCCCAATCCTTGTACTGAAGGAATCAGTAAAATGACAACTTTGTCACCCACTAACAAATCTGTGCAGGAGTTCACACCAGATTACAAAAAAGCTCTTAACAAAGAAGCTGAAAGATTTTATGTAATCTATAAAGGACCCCATGCCGGTGTTCATACTGACTGGGGAATTACAGAAACCTTCTGTAAAGTTGATAAAGTTACTTGCAAAAAATTCAGAAATGAAACATCTGCAAGATTAAGCCTTGCCACTTATCAAGACGATACAAGCAAGACTAACCAACCACTTCTTCGACCAAAAATTCAAAAAGTCAAAGAAGCCCACAGAGACCAAAGGTTTGACGTTCCAATTGACGTTCAACAAATGGTTAACTATCCTGAAATCTCTTTTGAAGATCTCAGAACAATCTGGAAGAAAGCAAGAGCTGCATGCCCAGAAGACCTTGTTCATGAAAAGTTTTTCACTACGGACAAGAAAACAAAAAGTCTGTTCAACTTTCTCGAAGGAGCAGATGCAAAATTAGTCTACCAAGCCTTTCAAGCTGGACTAATCGACAATATCTACCCAAGCTGCAACCTTCAAGAACTCAAATTCTTCCCAAGCAGCATGGTAGAATCCATTAAGAACTTTCGAAAGAAAGTACTTAAAGCAAAAGATAATCCGATCTACATCAGATGCATCTCTTCACTCCCAGAATGGATTCAAGAATCAACTCTTTCTCCATACCACTTTCTGGAAATTGGTCTTTCTAAAGCCAATAGAGAGATTGAACAATCTCAACCAATGGAAGATAAAGATCTACCTTTCACAGAAATTCTTCATCCTAACCGCGTCAATGGTTTAAGAAGAATATCAGAAAAAATCATTGAAATTATCTCTGGTTCAAAAAAGAAGATTAATTATACCGATTCACATTGTATAATTACAAGCTGGAGTTACAACAACACCAGCCAAGAAGATCTTCGTCAAGCCTCCAAGTTTGGAGAAAAATTCATGAACAATAGCATGGAAGTATCCAATGCTACACGCCAACACTTCTGCCGACATGCAGAACAACTTTTCGAAGAACATCTTTGTCACTTTTGTGATTGCAAAGATTCGGAGACAAAGGAGGGACCCCCCTCTGAAGATGACAAATCCTCATCATCTTAAAGAAAGATGCTTCACGTGTCAAATGGCCCCTCCACTCAAAAAAAAAAATAATGCCTTTTCTCCATTATTAAAAGCTTTCCAGCTGTCCACAATAATGTAATCTTTAGTGGATAAAAACGTCATGCCTGACATAATAGGCAAGGATCAGACCCTCTCAATATATCTATAAATTGAGAGTTATGTTTTAGAGAAAGGATCATCGCAATAACGAGTGCAACAAAAACACTCTCTATCTTGTAAATTTTCAGTTCAATGTCTTGTGAGTAAAAATCTCCCTTAGAAGGGAGAGATGTAAAATATTATAGGAGTACTCCCATTTCGGGAGCTCTTTTATCAATAAATCTTTGTTTTGTTATACTTGAGTGTTCTTACAAAATAGAGTCATGAAACCTGTAAGTGACAGAGTGTCAGGTCGACGATGGTCAACAGTACCACAGGCATGAGGCCAACAGGGAAAGCAACCACATAGACCAATGATTGACACAGGCTGGCTTGAATAGTTTCTATCTATGTAAGTAATACTCCTACTACAAAACACTTATTGATTAATGAGTTTTCTCTTTACAATTTTTTGCATCTATTTTCCTTCTAAACATACAAAATATAATAAACAAATTCCGTACACCATCACTGGTATCAGAGCCAGCCTGTGTTGGTATTGATTAGTTTATTATATTTGTTTCCACCATGAAGAGTAACCCATCCGGCCTAAATGAGTTTGCAAAAACACTCTCTATCTTGTTACTGAATTTTCCAAACAAATCAGTAACCCATTTAGACAAGACAAAATATAATAAACAAATTCCGGAACATGATCTTCTTTACAAGTATCCACCATGAAGAGTAAGACACTTGGAATGTTAGTCCCTTCTTGTATTCTTGAGTGTCTTAAGCCTTTAAGTGCTTAACTCAAATAAGCACTAAATGGAACAACTCAAGAGCTCTTCTAAACACCAAACTAACTTCAAAAGAGAGAGAGAGAGAGAGAGAGAGAGAGAGAGAGAGGAAGAAGAGAAGAACCCACGGTTCTAGAGAGAAAAAGAGAGGAAGAAGAAGTGCTTCACTTATCAAAAATGCAAGCCTCATGCATCTCTTATATAGTCCATGCAAAGTAAGGCCTTTTTATTAAAATACTCTAAAGTATTTATAGCCTTTAGAAGCATGGGAGACAAAGCATGGAGGTTGAAACGTAACCCACATATTTTAATATTTTTGGCCATACCTCTTGAAAAGAGGAGGATTCTTTATTTTTTATAAATTCCAAGTTTATAAAATATAAACTTTGTCTTTAGGTAAAAGACAAAAGAATCCAACTAGTCCAAAATATTGTGCATGACTTATTAATTCATACAATATGAAATAATAACTAGTTATACTCTCTTATAATTATTATTTTCATAAAACAATAATTATTCCCTAATTAAAATACAAAAATCGATATTATTTATTAATAATCACATTAATAATAAATATACAAAATGTGCCAAATTGATAAAGGTGTGGCCCTACAGGATCATATTCAACAGGTGGAGGTTCCTAGTATTGCAGAAGCAAGTGAGATGAGGATTCCTAGGAGAACCTAGGGAGAGCTATAACGAGATATGTATGTTGTTTAGCATTGGGCTCATGAAAGTTTCCATAGTGGAGTGACTGAAGGGATTCATGATGATTCTTGAGGAAAGTAGAGATAGGTATGGAAGGTAGTATTGGGTCTGTACTACTGAAAGCACATGATCCATACTCGAATCAAGGAAAATCGCTGAGATCCTAAGGAACTTGTAGCGTGAGAGACCCCTCGGGTATATTCTGATCGTTTATATGCTTTCCTTTCAATATGGTGGCGAGCACTCGAGGAGGAGGTTTTGGTTCAGGTTCTGGTTTAGGCTCTGATGCTAAGCCAATTGATGAGAGGATGCGTGAGTTTATTACGTCAGAGATCACTCGCGGTATTTTGGATGCGACTCATGTAATTTTTGGTACTATCAAGGAGATGATCATGGAGCTGATGGATGATCACTTAGCGGACTTTCATGCAAAGATTGCAGTTGGTCAATTCAGGTCACAAACTCTCTCATTTTGGATGTTCAAGGCTTGCGGAGCCCTAGAGTTCTTCGGGAAAAAGGACCCTATTTCCAGCAGACGGTGGATTTCATATATGGAGAATACTTAGCAGACGAGTTACTGCCCAGAGGGAACGGAAGGGAGGTTTTCATTTTTCCTTCCGAGGGACCGAGCTCGTGACTAGTGAGAGGAGGTTGGTCATGCCTTGGGAGATGAGGGTGTGGGGGCCATGACTTGGACCGATTTTTTGATGAGATTCAGGGCGAAGTTTTCACCTGCTATCGAGGTGCAACAGTCGGCGAGGGAGTTTTAAGACGTTCGCCATACGACAAAGACTATGATGGAGATCACCACCAAGTTTAGGGAGAGGGATTTACTGGTTCCATAGTATGCTTCTAAATAGGAGATGAAGAAGATGAGATATCATGACATGCTCAGGGATGACATTCGAGAGTTTGTGAGTATGTCGAGATGCAAGATCTTAAATGATATGATTTCCAGAGCCCTAGAACGGGAGATCGAGTTGGAGCTTCAGACGAAACGCAAGCCATAGCAGGTTCAGATAACAGTGGACCTGGTGAAAGGCCCAAGATTTTTGATTTGTTATCGAGAGAACAACAGGTTTGGGGCCGTTATGCCAAGTGTGGGAGGTCTCACAAGGAGAGATGTTGTGAGAAAGGAGGGAACTGCTTTAATTACGTCCAAACTGGTCATTACAACAGGGATTGTACTCGGGGAGCACTCATATGCTTCCATTGCAATCAAACGGGCCACAAGAAGGCTGATTGCCCAAGATTAGCAGGTGGAGCGACAAAGGCCCCGCTCCAACTATGCTGAGGATTACTGATGGCCGGGAGGGCAAGGCAGAGACTCTCATGGTGAGAAGCAGAGCTTTTTAGTTGACGGTCGAAGAGGCCCGAGCAGCGCTATATGTTGTCACTAGTATGTATCCTTATCATGTCTTTTCCTCCTTTCATTATTTATGCTTATGTTTTATCTAATCATGTTTAGGTATGTTTTTAGTCAATGGTATGACAACTCATATTCTTTTTGATTCGGGGTGCTACCCGATCTTTTGTGTCTCTTGCACTTAGTAAGAAGTTTAGTGATGCTCCGGGAGATTTGGATTACCCAATAGAGGTAGAGATTGCAGATGATCGTACTGTGAGTGCTCTAAGTTTTCATCACGGTTGTGTCCTCGAGTTGTTCCGCGAGAAGTATTCGATAGATCTAGTCCATATGCCTTTGCGATGGACTAAGATTATTGTGGGCATTGATTGGTTGAGAAAAAATGGGGCTATGATTGACTGTGAGCATCAGATGGTGAGAGCTCGAACCCCAGGTGGGGGAGAACTGGTTATTCATGGTGATGAAACTCAGCGGGTACCATCTTTCTGTTCAACTATGAGGGCTAGGAGTTATTTACATCAGACATGCTCCGATTTGTGGCTTATGTTATGGATACACAGGTCGTGGAGAGGAAGGCAGTGAGTGATGTCCCTATTATTCGAGATTTTCCTAATGTGTTTCCTGAGGATTTAACAGGGGTGCCTCCGGAGAGGCATGTAGAGTTCCAAATTGATTTGATTCCAGGTGCAGCTTCAATTGCCAATGCACCGTATCGCCTAGCACCACCGAAGATGCAGGAGTTGTCCACACAACTGCAGGAGCTATTAGATAAGGGATTCACCAGGCCGAGCCGTTTGTCGTGGGGAGCACTGATACTGTTCGTGAAAAAGAATGATGGTTCGCACAAGATATGCATTGATTACCAGGATTTAAACAAGCTGATGGTGAAGAACCGTTATCTACTTCCAAGGATCGGCGATTTATTTGATTAGGTCCAGGGTGCATCTTGGTTTTCTAAGATTGATTTGAGATCGGGGTATCATCAGATGAAGGTCAGGGATAAGGATGTGCAGAAGAAGACCTTTAGGACTTTTTGTGGACATTATGAGTTTGTGGTGATTCCATTCGGGCTCACCAACGCGCCAGCACTGTTCATGGACCTCATGAACCGGGTGTGTAGGCCGATGTTGGATCAGTCTGTGATAATTTTTATTGATGATATATTGGTCTATTCTAAGACCAAGGAACAACATGAGGAGTACCTACGGGAGGTTTTGGAGACCTTGATGAGGGATAGGCTTTATGCTCAGTTCTCCAAATGTTAGTTCTGGTTGCACGAGGTGCAGTTATTAGGGCACATTGTCAACCAGAAGGGTATATTGGTCGATCCAACCAAGATCGAGGCAATGATGCAGTGCGAGGTTACGATGTCACCATCTAAGGTTCGGAGTTTCCTTGGCCTAACAGGTTATTACCAGAGGTTCATTCAAGATTTTTCCAAGATTGTTTTCCTTTTGACCCGATTGACGAAGAAGAACGTTACTTTTTGGTGGAGGCCTGAGTAGCAAGCAACATTTGAGACTTTGAGGCAGATATTGTGTGAGGCTCCGATTATGACCCTACCTGAGGGTATGGACGAATTTGTGGTTTATTACGATGCATCGATTTTGGGATTGGGTGCAGTGCTTATGCAGAGGGATCATGTGATTGCTTATGCATCGAGGCAGTTGAAGCCTCTCAAGGTAAATAACCATACTCATGATCTGGATCTGGCTATGGTTTTTCCCCTTAAGATTTGGTGACATTATTTGTATGGGGTCAGGTGTACTATTTATACGGATCACAAGAGTCTGAGGTATCTGATGTATCAGCCGAACCTGAGTATGAGGCAACGCAGATGGTTAGACATGGTGAAGGATTATGACTCTGAGATTTGGTATCATCCCGGGATGTCACGACATGACCATATGGATGTCACGACATGACGATAAGGGCTTATCGACTATTTTGGACGGGCTCTATCACGACATGATAGTGTATTTGATCGTGACTGAGTTGGATTGTGACCGAGATCATGATCGATCCTAAGCTCGTTCTCCATGACGTGACCATGGATTAATCATGATGTGAAAGTCAGTTGATATTGACTTTGACTGTTGACTTTTGGTCAATTGCTAGTTCTATAGTGTAAACTGAGGTGTGACCTTGTATGCTTTGATAGGTGGGTTGTAGCACATTTTCAATGGCGTTGATTTGTGGTTGTCTGACTTCGTGAGAGAGGTGAGTCTTCTCGTTATACTTTGTATGATGTTACGTGTCTTTGTGACTCTTGCATTATATGTTAGGCGGGGCCCGTTTATATGATGGGCGGGGCCCATTTGTATGTTGGGTAGGGCCTGATGTTATGTATGTTTATGTGGTATTTTGGGGTACTCACTAATCTTTGTGCTTACAGTTTTGTGGTTTAAACGTTTCAGGTACTTTTGGTTCCAAAGGGAAGGTCCCGACGTGATCGCACTGCATCCCCTGGAGTTTATTTACGCATTATTCGTTTTGATTTACTATGATATTTGGGAATACATTTAAACATTGTTTGGCTTTTGAACAAATGATTGTATGGTTTTTGGTGGTTGAAGATGAAAATTTTTACTAGTATATTTGGGATGTTACAGTTTTTCATAAAAACCCCACTTTTAATCCCTCAAGCCTTCAACCAGTCAATCATGGAAAATGGGTGTTACAATAATACAATCCATTATACACTAATTCACATATTCAAAGAAGTTAACCCAAACTCTACCACCACCAACTACTACCATACGCTACCACCAACCACCTGTGCCACCGTCGCAACCATCCTTCACTTAAAATCATATATGTATATAAAATCATTGATTGATGGCTTAAATACTATATTTATAATTTAATAAACTAATTGGTTCACTTATTCAAAGTTTAACGCAAAATAATTATAAAAATTAATACATTCTTACATATTTATACAACACAAAAAATAAATATATTCACAAAAATATTAATACAAAAATTCATACATAAATCATTCATATTTTAACAAAATATTCATAAAAAATTCATAGCGTAATACAGTCAATTCACAACTTAATACAATCAACTCACTGTTTAGTACACAAAATTCACAGCTTAATATAATAATTCACAGTTTAATGCACAAAAATTATACATTCCCTATCATATTCTCAACTTAAAACTTATATTTATACCTTCAGATATATAGGCTAGTGTTTCTTTCAAATTTATTTACACAAATACGTAAGTTTAAATTTTACATAATTTATTCAAAATTATATAAAATCACAATTAATCATGCATTCACAGCTTAAAACTTATGTTTTTTTATTGAAGCAATCAAATATGTGTAAAAAAAATCATGCATTAACAGCTTAAAACTTATAAAATTCTAATGCATTCACAACTTAAAACTTATGTATTTCACTGAAAAAATTAGATATGTATAAAAATCATGTATTCACAGCTTAAAACTTATAAAAAATCATGTATTCACAATTTAAAACATATATTTTCTTATTAATAACAGTTAAAACTAACATGAAACAATAAATGAAACATTAAAACATTACAATTCATAATTCAAATAACCTAAATTAACATTATTTGCAAAAATACTAACATAATAAAATATAAACTTACAAAAAAAGAATATGTATTCACAACATTCACAGTTTAAATTTATGTTTTTCATTAAAGCAGTCAAATCTGTATAAAAAATCATACATTCACAACTTAAAACTTATAAAAAAAACATGCATTAAAAGCTAAAAACTCATGTCTTTCATTGGAATTTGGTGTTGGATTATGTTTCATAACATCCTTATTCCTTTATGAGATGGTTCTCGAGTGTTTATTGTAAGCGTGGAATCAAACAAATATTCTTTTGAAATGATTGCTTCAACTTTAGAGTCTTGATGTTCTTTGACCTTAAAAAATGATTTTTATAAAAAGGCTACGCATTATAAGGTTATTCTAAGGATATGAACCAATTGTGGATCCTTTCCCATGTCATTTAAAAGTATTTAAACATGTATCTTAAGTTTTTGGAATCATTAAATTCGTTTTGAAGTTTTATTGAAAGTTGGTTGGCTAAATGAGAAATAAAAACCAAAATTTTGCATCTACTGCAGTTCCCGCGGCGTAGACCATAGCTGGTTATGGCGCGGTTACTGTCATGCCTTATTTTCAGTATTGTGTCGTGCTTGTGCATCAGGTCTGGTTCGTTCATTATGTTCCTTTTTTGCTTCTATGATCCACATTAGAACATTTTGGTGTATTTTGAGTTTAGAATGTTAAGTGACCCATAGAAGGGTATTATAGTCTTTTGATACCTTGTAATGATATTGGGTGATTAATTTGGGAAGTTTGGAGCTTAAAGTGACATAGTTCAACTGAAGAAGGAGCTTGGTGTTGCAAGCTTAGGACTTAAGGTGTGTACTTTTACCTTAGAACACTGTCACCATTATATGATTATGTTATATGTGTTTCCCATTATTTGAAGTAAAAGTATGTATACAAATATGATTTCAGCTCTATGTAGATCTTAAGTGTTCTCTTTTACTTGATACTATATTTTATAATCCGGGGACGAACTTAATTAAATAAAGAGCATGTTTTGAAAATGGTTTGCATTGAGGGGCTTTACCTTATTTTTTGACAGTAAGAATTTATATATTCTTGACTTTCTGTTTTAGAACCCCCAGGAATATACATCTTTTATTATTTGTTTTGTGTTTTGAAAGTATCTAACATATATTTGATTACTAGTTGCCCGTATGAGGATTATTTGTGCATTCATGAAATTATATTTTGAGAAAAGAGTTTTTGGCATCCTATTTGCTGCATACATGCATATCATGTTTGGATGGGTGTGACTTTGTGGTCCTGAGTACTCAATGGGCAGTTGTTTGTTGCTTGTTATTTCATTGTGAGTATATTTCTAGATAATCCTCACGTGCACGAGTAGAGAATCGTTGCCCCTTGTGTAGCCTAGGTTGGATGACCCATAGTGCCTTGTTTGTGGGTATAAGGGCGACTCGACAATTTCTTCTGTCGTGCGTTCTTCACACCCCACCATCATTATTTTGTTGTCAGATATAAATAGAAAAGTTGGTTGTATGTCATGAGTTCTTCACATCTGACTTTTGTTGTGAGCTGGACTTTGAGATTAACAAAGGGTTGGGAGTAGTTACATGCATTGCATCTTACCTATTATCATTGATCTTGTTTTTACCCCTATGTATATTGTGGAGCTTACTTGTCTCTTTTGGAAATTTAAATGTTTAAGAAAATCTTATGGGTATATGAAACCCTTCTGTCATGTTTTGATTTTGAACCCGAGTCAGTAGATATGCATCTTGGATGTTTGGGAAGCATTGCATTTAGTAAACTGGCTTTTTATTTTGATTTAGCTCACATGAGTATTATTTTTTTAACTACTTCCATTTTGGATTTTGATTATTGAAATGTACTACTCAAGTATACTCGCTTGGTATGGTTTATTTGACAGTGAAGTTTGTATGGAAATTATCATAAATAATAATGTACTTTGTTAAAAGATACCCCCTCCGTTCCAAAATTATTGTCCACAGACAAAAAACACACAGATTAATGAAACATTAATTGTCACTAACTTTATTAAATGAAATGACAGTTTTACCTTTTTTTTGCACTCAATTCCATGGTAAGTTACCTAATAATGAGGGATATTTTAGTAAAAGGGATATTTATTGTTAGAAGTGGGCTATTGTTTTGGGACAAACCAAAAAGGACACATGGACTATTAATATGAGACGGACAAAATATATTTTTTATCCGAATTGATAATTATGGATTTTGTTGTTTTTAGAAGGTACGAGTTGTGCATTGATGTATGAACAAAAGTTTTTATTAATACACTGTCCATAATGTCTAACCTTGGGATCATACTCAGTAGGTTCCCCGTAGCCTAACTCATTTGATGATAATTATTTTGCAGGTTAGTATACATTGTCAAAAGCTTAGGTTACTCATAAACTATGAATATTTAGAAGACCTTTGGTTTTTAATGTTGTTCTTAAACCTTGTTTTGATATTTGTTGTGACAATCTCACAAGAAATGTTTTTATTAAACCATTAAATATTTGAAAATTTATTTTTTTTAATTGGAACTGTTATCCTCGTTGAAATCTATAAAATATTCTGAATTAAACCTTGAGATCATTTTTCCACAAACTAAAATTCTGAAATTATTTTAAAAGATTTTATTAAAGATCATTTCAAATAGGCCCATGCAGGGTTGTCACACTTAACGAACATAAACTAACAATATAATTGTTAATCGAATGAACATAAAAAAAAAAATCGGTTATTTATTGTTTGGTGTTCATTTGTGTATTTGGTTAACTTAAACTAAATAAACATTTCTTTATACATGTTCAATTGTAATTTTCCAAATATACTAAACGTTGGAATCTACATGTTCACATATGCCATGGAATTGACACACACACACAAAAAAAAAAAAAAAAAAAAAAAAACTCGCAATCGAATACTATAAAAATAAAAAAGTCAATTGGGAAGGATTCAGAGCGTGTGGCAACGAGTGTAAGTTATCCGGTGGCGATGGAGGCCTATCACGTCCACACAACTACATCAACTGCTTCTATTTTCCCTTATCAACAACAAAACAGCCAGCCACCACCTGTTTCTCGATTCTGTCTTGTGCCAGTCACAAGAAGAAAATGTCGACGACAACCGCCATAGGTGCAGGTGGAGCCTTCGCAACAAGAAACGCCCACTCCATCAAAACTACTACTTCATATCCATTAGCATCACCTCCTCAGGTTCGTCTTCAATCTATTCCATTAATAATGGTGAAAAAAAATTAGGTGTTGATTAATGATTTCACCCTATTTTTGAGGAACAGAAAACAACATTTCAAGGGTTGTCCATTCAAGATGCCAAAAGGGGCGTCTCCACTTCCTTCTTGGGAACCAGCGACAAGACCATCGTGTCTGTAAAAGGAGGAAGAGGTTTAGATATCAAAGCCAGAAAAACCGCAGGTGCTTCAAAGGAGATCGAAGTTGAAGTCGACAAGCCTTTAGGCCTCACTTTGGGTCCTAAACCTGGTGCTGGTGGTGGCGTTGTTATCACCGTACGTCGGTTCTCTCCACATCTCTGTAATTAATTTCGTTTACCTTTTTTCTTTCTCCGATTCTCAATCAATGTGATTTTCGAGTTCAGGGTGTGGAAGGAGGCGGGAATGCTGCAAAAGCAGGGTTGAAGGTTGGGGATCAAGTCATATACACAAGCAGCTTCTTCGGCGATGAACTTTGGCCTGCTGATAAGCTTGGCTTCACCAAAACCGCCATTCAGGCGGTGCCGGATTCTGTTTACTTTGTCGTTAGCAGGTTCTCTCTCTTAATCGCTTCAATCGTTGCTGAAATCAAATTTGATTGAAGCAACAACCATAAACGATGAGTGATTTTGATTCAGGGGGGCTGATGTAGATGTCAAACGACTACCAAAACGACCTGCTCCTCCTCGATTCGGACGCAAGCTAACAGATGCCCAAAAGGCACGAGCGACGCATATTTGTCTGGACTGTGGATTCATATACACGTTATCGAAGCCTTTCGAGGAGCAGGCAAGCTCTCAACTTTTGCATTTATACATATCTGAATCATAAATTTTAGGTTTAATTGACAAAAAAGACGGTGATTTTGGTATGGAAATTTGCAGCCGGATGGGTACTTGTGCCCACAATGTAGAGCACCCAAGAAGAGGTTCACAGGGTACGATCCAGTCACCGGAAAACCAATTGGTGGGACGCTGCCTCCGATCGGTGTGATCATTGGACTTGTTGCTGGTCTTGCTGGAGTTGGGGCATTACTTGTTTATGGCCTTCAGTAACCGACATTCATTCTTCCATCATAACTTTGTTCTTATGATTACCATTTACGATTCAACTATATCATACCAAAAGAAAATGTAATGTTTGTAATTGAAAATTGAAATGGGCTTAAAATACATTGTTATTATGTATCTTTAATCTTAAAATCCTTTTGGAGCTAAAAGTTAAGGTTTTAAAATTCAAATATTAAGATTTGATTGTAAAAGATATTAAGAATAATTGTTTGGCTTCTCATTTATATCAATAATGTATTAGGAAAAGTATAACCCAAAATGCCCGAAAGAACAAAAATCTGAAATAATTACTGAGGCATGTGTATGACACAATTTTCTTAAAACAAATTCGTTCTATATGGATGTTTGTTTCTCAGGATACAACAATAGTAATTGACTCTTCTAGGTCACTCGAACTCTCACTTGGCCTGGAAATTACTTTGGTTGTAGCAAGAGATGAAAGAATGAACATAATCATAAGAGACGAAGAGAATGATTTCGTTTCATTCGGTGTAAACTAAACAGTCATAGGGACTTTATTTATACTGTAAATCATCATTGATGTCATTAAACATCAAAACGTAACAGCCAATTAAATAGCATAATTAATTGATAAATCAAAACCGAAATCTATTATTAATAGCCTTTAATTCGGCTTTGTCTCAGGGCCACCTCCCGGACGTCGACTGACGTCTCTCTTCATTGTTGTGATTACAGGGCTCAACCCAACCAGAACCATCAAGTGACGGTGTTAAGTCTGGAGCACTTATCACAACATTTGGCCCATCCGGGCGTGTACTCAGAGCTACACAACCTTGATACGACTCTAGGCAACGACGATGACGGGAAAGGGACCTATGGCGTCCGGCGGAGGAGGGACGAGCCCACTCAGATCCATGTCGTCGCTCGTCTTGCAATATGGCCCATTTTTTGTTGATGAGCTAGCTCATTAAAAATGTGATTTAATAGTAGCCCAAGTTAAGGAATGACAGCTCATATGTGCTGAGAGCCCATTTTGTGTAGTTAGGATTGCCCAAATAAAATGTATAAGCCTTGTTGGAGCCCATTTTCGAGTTATAGGCCCAAGGAGGAGATTATTCAGCCCATTTGCTAGTTTGACCCAATTTTTTTTCTTTTTTGAACGAGTTGCAAGAGTTTTTAGGGCACCACATGGGGTCCACTATGCTTTTCATAAATGGATGAAAATAATCGGGTGCCCAGACGCATCTCCCACTTCGTTCTCACTATCTGACGCCAAAGAAAGAAAAAACTGGCGACTAAAGGTGGGTGTCGGAGTTCGTCGGCAGCAAGGGAGAATCGGAGCAACATTTCGCCGATGGAGTAGCTGTTCTGATGCGTCGCCGTTTAGAGGTGGTTCCCAGTTGGAATTTGTCATCTGTAGCTAACGATCGGAGGTGCGATTTCACCGGCGACGTGTTAGTTGCTACCTGTGGTCCAAGAGTGGTCTGGTAGGGCGTTAACACTCGACGTTGGAGCCGTTGTTGTTGGGTGTTTTGGTCGGAGGAAGCAGTCAACCGGTGCTGCTTTGGGTTTGTTCATCGGCGAAGAAGCGAGGAAGCAGATAGCGGCGAACGCGGCCGGAGGCTCTTCAGCGGAGTTAGTAGTGACTGGCGATGCTTAGAGGAGGCGATTGCTGCTAGAACTATTCCGTCAGAGCCATCGTTGGTTAGCCGGAGATGACTAGTGGTTGCGTTGGCGAGGGTTGCTTCTTAGCCAGAGATGACTAGTTGTTGTAGTCCTATGAAAGGATCCGATTTGGAGAGTCCCCGATTTTCTGAAGAGAGGGTTGACCAGGTAGGGCCGACCTTAGGATCTTTTGTCCTTTTACTCTAACTTTTCAACATGTGGGGCCCATATGCTTGTATATGCCTTGTATGTAAATATAAGGGGGTCCACCTGTATTCTTTTGTTGGGTTTTAGTATACTACAACATCCTATGGTGCACATACAACCCTAAAAGCTTTGGATCTATGTTTTCTCTAATTATACATGCAATATTGTTTCCAAAGCCTTAAGCCTACAACTAGCATACAAATGATATAAACAACATAAAATACTAGTTAGGAGTTTACCTCTTTATGTAGCTTGCTATCCTTGATGTATTCGGCCTTTAAGAACTTAACATCAATAGTGTGGATGCCTCAAATGGAATCACAACACATCTAGGACAAAGGATGACATTTGAGAGAGAATCTTCATACCCCAAAACCGTCCATATGAACTCCAAGAACATAAGTGGTGATTTTGGCTATGGGGTAACATATTTATATGTGGGATTCCAAAGGTCATGGGTTAACCCTAACCCATACCCATGGATTTATGATCCATGGTTCATGTGGCACAACTCTTTATGTATCCATACATAAACTTAGTCCAACATGGATCAATGGCCCAACACATATAAATATAACTAATTTACACAATTAGTCCCCATTGATTTAATTAGTCTCTTTTGATCACTAAATTAGTTCCAAACTAATTCTTAATCAATACTAATTAAATCATATGATTTCATATTAATATATTAGAACTTATAATATATTAATAAATCATATATAACCTCTTCTCAAAAGTCCATCCTAACAAATTGTCCTGATGTTATGCAACCCAAATGGACCATGCTACTCTCGGGTCGAGTACATATCAATAATAGTTATGGGCTTAGACATCTAATCCAACATCTTTTTCTTCTCGTGTCAATTAAAAAGAGACATGAGAATAAACATTGTACTTTTCTTGTATTTTTTTATGTATAAATTGTACAAGTGTGAGCTGTGAGGTGTAATTTTCAAGATATGTTGTGTTCTTTTTTTTCCTTTTTTGTTGTCGGCTCAAATGGAGCACTAGTACACCAAGAAGTGTATCTTTTTACACGATTTGTACAACTATGTGTACAAGCAACAACTTCAAAGAATGAGATTGTGCAGAAAATCATCAACTAAAAGGGATTTTCTTTATAATATGAGCTGATAATAAGATAAGAACTGATAGAAACTTATTTTCTCCTTATCTTGTTGAATAAATCATGAAAATGAACAAATAAAAGAAGTAAAAAAAATTCTTCTCTCCTCAACTTTCTGAATAAGTCACCAAAATATGGCGAAAATTGATCTGAAAATGTTTTTGCAAGCTTCAGAAATGTTCAGATGAACAAGAACAGAACAGATCTAGAGATCTGAGCGAAAATAATGAAGCAGATCTTAGAGATATGGGCAAAAACGAAGTAAATCTAGAGATCTGAGAGAAAGCACGAAGCAGATCTAGAGATATGAAGTTTTGGGGACTGAATCTGGACAGATCTTGGTGAGAGCTGAACGGGTCTGAACAGATATTGATAGAAATGAACAGATCTGAGCAAACCTGAGGCGAAGAACAACAAATCTGAACAGATTGGAGGCGAAACTGAGGTTGAGACCAATAGGCGGTAGCTATTCTCTCTTGGTCCCACGGACGACGCCAAATGTTGCGACATGTGCTCAGGTCGTCGGGTCTTCTGTGTTGGATCTGGATCAAAGATCTGGGGATGGTGCTGTCAGCGAGTTTCCGGCGAGATACCTAAGTTGTCATCACAACAAAGTCATCAGAGTTTCCCCAGGGTCTGTGCCCCGAGAGCAAGCTCTGATGATTAAGTTAGATCGGTTAGTAGAGATGTGATGTTTCTTCCTAGCTGGAGATAACCATTTTGGTGTGTTGGGTGAGAGTTTGGCCATGGAGGCTCTAGGTTAGAGAAAGTGGCTAGAAGCTCTAGGGTTTTTAGATCGTTAGGGACTACCTCCTCATAGAGGAGGAAGCGTTCTATTTATGTGGTACAATTAGGTTAAGGGAGAGTTAGGTCAGGCCTTGGGTCAACCCAACTTAGGCCCAGCTAGCAAGGAGCTGGGAAAGACCGCCCGGGCGCTAGGCGAGCATCGAGCGCGAGAGCTAGACAAGTCCAACAGGCGAGCGTTAGGCAAGGCTGGCGTGCCAGGTCTTGATGTCTGGGTCATGCTAATGGACCATACGTCAACAGTTTTCATAACTTGGGTTTTATGTGAATGGCGATTTCACCTTATTTAAAATGACAAATTTTGGTTGTGGAAATGGGACGTTACAATGTGTGTCTACAAGATAAATATAAATTAATTTTTCATGTGGACAACAATTGATCTAAATAAGATTGTTCTTTGATCACTATTTGATCATTACGTTCACAATAGCATTTATAGGTTTTTTTTTGTGAAAGACTATGAAAACAAAGAACTTGTTATACTTTACATGGAATTAGAGCATCCACAATGCAAGTAGTATGATAGGTGAATAAGGTGATGATTAGAATTGAATAAGAGTTGAATGGAGTATGGGTGATGATATGGAGTGGGGTTGAATGATCAATGAATGGTTCAATATGAATAATAAATGGTGATTAGGATTGAAGGGGTGTTTAATGGATTGTGAGTGTTAAAAGTAAAGTTATATAGGTATTTAATGGAAGATGTGTCAACGATATGGCAACAAATCAAAAAATGGGATTGATCCAACCGTATCTCCTTAATGGTTATGAGACATTCAATTACACAAAAAATTCAAGGCTCTATCGATGGTGAAAATGACAATATGTTCCTTGAATATGTTCAATAGTACTTCGCTTAGAATGAGAGATATAAGACATGTACCAATGCTAAGCTCATCTCATTGAAGTATAATGGAAAAAAGGAACATACATGAGCATGATTAACATTTGAAAGGTCCTCATATTTTGCCCAAATTTTTTGCATTTTTGTAATACACCACAAATAATGAAGATGCTTTTATTTTGTGGGTATTTGCAGGTTGCATCCTTACAAACGATTGTACAGCTAAGAAGATAATAAACTGAAATTTGTGAGTGCTTATGTGGCCATCTAGGTCTCGTCATATTAAACTCATATAGGTTCCTAATTTCGTCAACCAACTTTTTTGTTTTTCTTCATGAATTCATCTTCATTAGTGGGAAGCTTCTAATTGTCAATTAAAGTTACTTTCCCCAGCTCAAGCGTGTTAGAAATTGGGTATAAAACAGGATTAAATTGGTAATTAAAATTTGGATTTTTCATAGACCGTGTGTGTTCATTTTTCGTGATTAATATTTCGACCCTAATTGTGTGGGTTAGACGAAATTAAATACTCTCTCCGTCCCAAAATTATTGTTCACATACAAAAAACACACAAATTAAGGAAGCTAACTTTATACAATAAAATGACAGTTTTGTCCTTACTTTACATTTAATGTTCCATTAAATGCTTAGTTAGTTAAGTAATGATGAGGGGTATTTTGGTAAAAATGTTATTTATTTTGAGAAGTTGACTATTATTTTGGGACAAACCAAAAAGGAAATATGGACTATAATTTTGGGACGGAGGGAGTATAAGAAATCAATCAAATACACTTCCGATTTAGGCACAAAAGGAAAGCAAGATTACAGTGAGAGTATATGGAGTGTTCCCATGAGAGAGACCCAAAAATATAGAGTATCTCTTCTATTTATACTCTCAAAGTGCATAATATTAACAAAATACGTTTTTGGAAGTTATTAACGGATATCTAGAAGCTACAACTAATTTCATATTTTTTAAAAGAGTTGGATTCGCTAACTCCAAGTCTACAGATCAACCATCTACACTTAGTAGACCCAATCTGGCGATCAACATTTTACACTCAGTAATCCTAAATCAATTTAAGCATAACCCAAATATGTTACGTATACACCCGCAGAGTAGGTGACTCCACAACTTTTGCCACTTTGGAACATGTTTTTCCATTCCATTCCAACTCTAAAATTTCATATAAGTTCATGAGCAATGCCCCAACCCCCACGGGGCACGGTAGATAGGTAAAAGAGTCTTTCTCCATGGGTTCTGCCTCATGGACCCCACACCTTGATCGGTCTAGTTCACCGTCAGGGTTTCCACCCTTGGACCCGTAAAGGGCGACCTCGTTGACCCCATAGTTTCGGGATCAAAATCGCATTATATATAAGTGTGCACGGTAGTTCGCATTTCGTTTTGTCAGGTATGTTTCAAATGCGACGATGTTTCAAACTTAATAGATAGTCAAATTGTTTAAAAGGGCAAAGGAAAAAGACGAGAAGTGATGTATTGGTATTGGTAATTTGGTATCCCGTTAAATAAAGGGATTACCGTCAATTAACAGCTCAAATACACATTTCTTCAATTTGCTACCATCGATCAAGACATCATCGAGCGTCGACTATCAAGAAACGCTTTAGAGAAGCCCAGGAGCAATTGAGGTCGAGTATTCAAGAAATTGTGTTTCAATTCCTCCACGGAGCTTATTCATCGATTTCTCTTCTCTGCTGGTATTGCGTTTTCTATGACCTCCGTTTAGTATTGCTGCTTCTTTTTGTGTTTTGTATGATTCTTATGTACTTGTTGCGTCTCCGCTGGTAGTGAAGATGAAGTGTAGGACAAGGATTTTGTTTTTTAATGGATAACTGGTTGTTGCCTTTTTAGTATTTGTTCTGGTTTCAACTTTTTGTAGTGATTTTTTATGTGCACCAACTGTTTGATAAAATTCCTCAATGATTTAGACAAAAACTCAGATTGATCCTCATGTTTGAGTATGTGTGGATGATTAAGTTTGACAAATCAATTGAGCTTTACTTAACAAGGGAAGTCAGAACTTCTTCCATTTAGTGCATCTATATGTAGTTGCTTATAATAGACATAGAATTATAACAAATCCTTGAAAATGGCTTGGTGAATCCTTTAGGAATTAGCCACTACAAAATGTTTAGGGAAAAATGAGAACTATCCTCTTCTCATCTAATGTTTATTATCAGTTTTATCAAGCAATCTTTTTGTTTGAAATGATTCAGATAATTAAAATGAAAAATGAAAATGATTGTTTCAAACAATCATTTTCATTGAACTCTAGTTCCAGATTTAGATCCGTAAAACATTTTAAGAACTTTTCATTTCTGTTTAATAACTGGTACTTGTAGCTTCTCAGCCTCAACAATGGAGTTCATCTTTCAATTTAGATATTACAATGTGAATTTCACATTAATATTTAAGTAAACGTCTGTTTAAACAGTGGATATGTGATACAAATTTGGAAGAAGATAGCTATTGATTTTTCCATATCATAACAAATGATGGGCAAAATTGTAAAATTGTCATTTTCCTTTCCTTTCCTTTCTACTTGAGAACATAATTTTCCTTCCCTTTCCTTTCCTTTCTACTTGAGAACATAATTTTCCTTCCCTTTCCTTTCGAGAACACAATAAAATTGTATAACTGTCAAAAGCCTTTCATTTCCTATGAATTCATCACTGCCTGTGAGTCTGTGATTGCTTCTAGAATTGAAGACCAATATTCTCTATGCATACACACAGTCACTCAGACCTACATGTATATAATTCCAGTCACTGAATGTCTGAAAATTTTACAAACAGATCCCTGGATGATCCCAATACGCCATACTTGTAAGCCCTTTGTTAATTTGTTTAATGATGTATCTCTTCCTTTGATCTGGTTGTGTAAACCTCCTTAAAACTAGCTCTTTAGAGAATGTATACCTGTCTGTATAGGTTATGTATCTGTGTGCAATGAATATGATTTCTCATGTTCTAACTACAACTTTTTGCTTTCAAACAGAAGTCAATGGAGTAAGACAAGGGTTAAGTTGTCAGAACTTGGTTGACAATGATTTGGATAAAAAAATTGCAGCGTGTGACTCAGCCAAAAGTCATTAGAGCTATAGTGAAGAAGCAACAAAATGATGTTCTTGTTGCTGATAAGATACCAGTATTGAAGGAAGCTGGTTTGGGCAAAGGGTACTATGGTTCTAGAGCAATACACAATGGAAGTAACTTGAGTAGAGATTTTCTAGTAAAGCTGTGGGTTGCAGATGCTAAAATGAAAAAGACACATGAAAAAAGAAAGCAAAAGTTTATTGAGAGTGCTGTTAAAGAAGAAAGAGTTTTTGGCACTAAAGGTTTCCATGGCAGGTCTTTAACTGGGGATGGTGAACCTTATGCTTCTAAACAATTATCCACAGAGCCTCTAGAATCTTCATCCCCTGAGGAGGTGAGTTAAGGTTTTAATTTTTATCTAGAAAATAGAAATTACTTCCTTAGTAAGATTAAGAGTTAAAGACAGAAATAAAAATGATACATTCATTCTATTGATTCTTAATCTTCCAGGCTTGGATTGCACCTCTTCTTTCAAGATCTAATCTGCTCATTACAAGGGACATAGAGTGGGCCAACCTTACACTTGGCTTTGAACAGGTAATTGAAACAATCATTACTTAGTATTAATAATGATTTCTATGTTTTAAAAAAAAAAAATAATGGTTGTGTTATTTTATGAATGTTGATACATTTCTTAGGCAAACAGATATGCAATAGTTGATGTGAGCAACCCACATGAGGTATTTTTTCCAAAATCCATTTTGTCTTTAAATGTTGATGTTATATAAAATAAAAGGGATTAAGATAAGATTTTTTTTTTTTTTTTTTCCTTTCAGCCAGCAGGTTTTATTCGTGAGGAGAGCAATGTGATTATGAGACAGGTATATATTATTATTATTTAGTTGTATTATATGTTATATTTGGTGAATATGATGATGCATTTTTGTATTGGCAGTTGCTTCGTCTTAGAAGACCTTTTGTTGCTACTATAACCGATGGATTTGGTAACGAGCTGTTTAGGGTAAGACTCATGGGCTTATATAATTATATTTATTTGTATAATTTTATTATTATTATTATTATTATATATAGGTGAGAAGGCCCTTTTGGTGGATAACAAGCTCAATCTATGCAGAAGTAGGTGGAAAGGTATGGATGATGGGTTTTCTCTTTGGAAATTGAAATGTTTTTTGAGTATATAAAATTATTAAATTTTTGTCTCCAGGAAATTGGTGTGGTTCATAGAAGATGGCATCTTTGGAGGAGGGTTTATGATCTGTACTTGGGGTACATTTGTAAATTATTTGTATTTGGTTCCCTATAGTAATTAGTAATTAGTAAGTATGTTGAGGAGGGGAAATTGGTATTTTGTGCATGCAGTGATGAGCAGTTTGCAGTGGTAGAGAATCCTGGTTTTTGGCACTGGACATTTACTTTAAAGGGGATTCATGGCGAGGTGTTGGCTGAGATTGACCGTGACTGGAGAGGTTTTGGTTATGAGGTGTTGACTGATGCTGGTCAGTATGTCATCCGATTTGAAAGTGCTGCCACGTCACACCTGTCTGGAAAGGTCCTTAAATAGTTACTTATGATGATGATGATGATGATGATGATGATGATGATGTTTTTTTAATTGTTTGTTGTTGTTGTTGTAGGCTAGAGAATTTAATGTGGCGCGTCGATTGACATTGTCAGAGAGGGCGGTGACTGTTGCACTTGCTGTGTCTTTGGATAATGACTATTTTTCAAGACATGGAGGCTGGTAAATGTTTTTGTTTATGGATGGATTTAAAAGCTTTGATTTTTGAATTCCCTTAGTTTTATCATGTTATTTTGAATTCTATTATTGGCAGGGGGCTTCCTTTTATTGCGGTCGCTGAATGACACACACACAAAAAGAGATGCCTATGCCTGCCACGTCAGCATTGACATATTCATGATGTCATTTCATTGTTAAGTGTATCATTAGAGATGATTGATGTATACATTGCATTGCATTGCATTGCATTGCTGCGGTTAATTGTAAAATTGCTCCAATAAATGTGTTTGTGTTGGATATATATATATATATATATATATATATATATATATATATATATATATATATATATATATATATATATATATATATGTGTGTGTGTGTGTGTGTACTTGGTAATATGGTTTGGAAATGATTTGAAATACTATGGAATTTTGTGTTTCTAATCTCAAGGCTGAAAGTTGAAATTAGACAACCAACAATTTGTATTTTCATATAATGCTCATCAATTTTTCTTTGAGCATTCCCTAAACAAAAGAATTAATAAAAATTGTCCACTTTATATCATTATGGCTGGCTGTTGCATGCAAATTGGCCTAGGCGGTTGACTAGTGCCCTGCCCGCTTAGGCACAAAGAAGTTCCTAGTCGACCCGGCCAACTATTTAGACCTAGAGGGCCAAAATAATAATAAGGAAAGTTGACTTGTGGGGGTAATTCTTCTTGTTTTGTTTATATTTGGGTTTTTTTTACACATATAAGCAATAAATTTATTGGAAGTGTTCACGTATAATCATTATGACTAGTTGTAACAAGTTACAGCTTACATGGCAAAGATAATACCCAAGAGGATAATGAACTATTTGTTTTATTCACATCTAGGCAATTTTCTTTTTGTTCACTTGTTAAAGTTTCACATAATACCATTGTTTCAGAAATTTAAATGAGTAGGTGGAGTCAGACTGCCAATCCACAACAGATGTTTTTGTGAGGTTGAGAGCTTCTCACACAAATCAGTGCTTGTGTATTTATTTTCTTTTGTGCAGCCAAATTATATTAGTAAAGTTATTATAGTTCATTTTTTATCTTTTCATATCGAATACACCTAAATTGTCGACATCACCAAGGTGAAAATTTAACATGGTCTTAGTAGATTAAGGCATTTCCCTTAAAACCACCAACATACTTTTAAATGATTGATTTATATGCTACTATGTGTTAGCTGGTTGATTTATATCTTACTTGATATGTATTAATAGTTTTTGCATTGGTATTAACACATTAGGGGTAATAATCGTTGACACTTTACCAAAGAAGGCCATAAGTAGTTTGAGATAACAAGAGTGGAGCAAATGTTCCCAGCTTCAACTATGGATTTAAAATTTTGAAACAATGTGAACACCTTTAACAAATTGGATGGTCAAAATTAAAAAGACACTCAGTCTGAAGTCACACCATAAACATAAACATAAACATAAACATAAAAAAGAATTTTGTTCAAAACTTGCTAGCAAGTAGCAACCACCGGTTGTATGTTATACATATTACATGCACCTACTTAACACCCATCCCACCCACCCACCCACTTCATCAAATACTTGCTCTTTTCTTCCTTGTTTACTTACTTACAATGTCAAAACACCAATCAACAAAATAAAACATTCCTTCCTTCCTACATTAAAAGCACCTACTATTACTCTCTACATAAATCATCATTTCTTCCAATGTCTGTCTTGGATGGGCCTTCACCATGATTCACTGTGGCTGGCTCACATACAATAAAAGCTTGCTTCAAGAATCGCCTTCTTCTTCTAATCTCTCCCTCTCTCTCTTCTCCATTACTAAATAATAATCACAATCAAGAAGAAAAATATAAAATTTGATTTATGAATCAAGCATCTCATCTTGTATTATTTCATTGGGTGCAATTAATCCAGGAATGCTAAGCATCCGCTGTCTTTCTCTTTCTTTCTGGGCTGCAGCTTCTTCTGCGTATAGATCCTTGTTATCCTGCCACCAATCACCATCAATAATCAATTACTATTTTATTTATTTATTTAACAGACCATTTATATATGTTTTTAGTTTAGTTACCTGTGCTGAAAACTCTTTAGATTGCACAAGGAAGTCCCTTATGTGGTTCTTGAATGTAGATAGATCATTTTTTGACTCAAACAGTCCCTCGTTCACAAACCTTGTCACCTACAATCAAATCTCAATTACTTCCTGGATATGCCAGCCAAAAACAATAACTTAACCTAAATTAATAAATTAATAAAAATACTATCCATCCATCCATCAGTGATAATCGCAACTTATGTTTCCTTTCCTTTCTTTGTTAGTTACACACTACTATTTTTCTTTCAAGGTTCCTCCTTGTCCGTGTTGGAAAAAAGCTCTATAAACAAACTCTTTCATCCTCTAGTCTTCAATTCAAATTTCAAACCCTCCCCCAAAAATTCCTCAATCTTAAACCCCCCATTTAACAAAAAACCCAAAACCTAAAATCAAAAGAAACCATAAAAAACAATAAAATCTTATGGGTGGGTACTGAGTGGATTTGTTTTTAGATTGACGATTTATTTTTAGGGGTTTAACTGAAGAAGATGTGAGCTGAATAAAATAGACTTGATGGAGCTTGCTTTTGCAACAAATAAATAAAACATCCAAGTTTTAATTTACCTCGGATGCTGGAATATTGGGGAAAGAACCACATAGAAGCTTAATGGTATATTCCCGAACAAATATTCCATTATTAGGATAAGGATATGAAATTGTTGAGGCATCCCATAAAGGTTCAGTCAACGAACCAGATTCCACCTGCAATTTTATTGGAAAGATAGATAGATAGATAAATTATTATTTGTCCTACAGAAAATGTATTAAAATAAATAAATAAATAAAAGTACCAGACAGAACAAGTGCTGAAGCACTAAAACATGCAACTTGAAACCAGGTTTATGGAATGTATCCGTTAACACCGCAAATATTTCTTGCACAATCACCACAAAGTATGACCGGAAGAATTGATTACAGAACTCCGACTCCTGCCATATCACAAAATCACACAATATTTATTTACATACAAGATTTAAATATTATTATTAATCAAATCAAGTAATCAACCTGAAAGTTCTTGAGCATCTCTAGTAACAAATTAAGCCCTGTTTCGGCTATGTTTCTTTCAGTGTGTCGGAAAGCCCACATCACCGAATCCATAACTAGCTTTAATTGCTGATACATACATACATACATACATCAAAAAAAAAAACACAAAGTTAAAATCATTTATTTTTTTATTAAATAACAAGTCTTAAAAGCCAAACCAAACCTCAGGTGACAACAAGATTAAAGCTCTGAAACAATGCGTGGCAATGGCCCGAAGTAGGGAAAAAAACTTGAGCCGGTGTTCAGGGTAGTCTTCAAAATTCTTGGTTATCATCTGTTACAACAAACAAATACAACTATTAAAAAAAAAAAAAAAAAAAAAAAAAAAACCGTGAAGCAAAATGTTTTAACCTCTAGTGTGCACTGGAAAACAGCTTCAAATATACGTGGAACATCATCAATCATAGCACCCTTGTACCTACAATGGACTCAAGAAAAGTCAAACTACAGAAGTGCAAGAAAGCCAAACAGCAAGCAAACAACATACATACTTGTTAATAATTGTGGCAAAGAGAGACAAAACTTCTGATTCACGGGCATCTGGTAAATTTCTAGCATAATCACCCAGAACCGGATCCATCATTGGTGGAACAAACTGCTTTCCTATTTGTGGTTGATCTTCAGCTTTATCAAGAAAAGTCTCAATCAGCTTCAGTGTTTCCCTCTTCACGGACCTTAGAAGTTTCACATATGAAGTTCTAGAAGCGAAAGGCCCTCCTTCAGCAATGTTGGATGATATAAGCTCACTGTACATTCTGAGCAACACATGAAAATATCGGATTGGTAAACTGGTGTTTGATTTGACCATTTGAAAAAAAAAAAAAAAAAAAAGGTACTGGATTGTTAAACATAAACATACTTGTAGACATTAAGCATGTCCAAAAAGATGAGTGTTATTTGAGAAAGAAAATGTGTCCCGAGTGCAGTGGCAGCACTTGTGTTTGTCTGCAATATATTAAGCACAGTCCTAATCACATCTTGATCTTTTAAGAAATCCACACTGCCACGTGCATGTCCTATAATCTCCGTCCATTTCTGCATTAACGAACAACTCATCATATCATGATTCCATCCATAATCAAAAAATAACTAAGGGTCAGTTTCCTGCCTGATTCGGAAGATGCATCAGCCTTTGCAAATATTCCTCCCGCTTTGATACCTCCGATTCTGCTTGAATCATACAACCAACCTACCACATGCAACAAAAGTTTACTACAAACACCTCCAATAATATTATTTATAATCTATAAGTGTGTTGATATCATGTAATGAGGATTTTTTAACTTCCAACGCTTAATGGGTTAAGCACTTAATCTGGACAGCTATACATGGTATGGTTGTTCCTTTTTGACTTAACAGGTTAAGCCAAAAACTTACCTTAATGTATTAAGATACTATGATATCCATTTACCTCTTAGCCCTTCTTTTCCATTCCAACTCTCACACTGATATTGTGTCTTGGAATGTAAGGGTAAAATGGTTATTTAGCCTAATATGTGAGTCCATTCAATCCAGAAAAAACACCTCCTTATGTATAAAGCACTTTATCCAGACAGACGTCATCACCCATTCATCTACTTTACCCATACATGACTTAATGAAAAAACTACTAGCCCCTTAAGACTTACAGATTCATAAAATGTGTGTATCTGATGTGGCTCAAGATCTGCAATGGTTGTTGGGAGGGTGGTAAGCAGTTCTGAGACAAATGGCTCACTCTCCCCAACCTTGAAAAACAAAAAGATTACATTATTAACAAAATAAAATATCAACTTTTGCATCTATGAAGATGGAATACAACAAAACAATTAAAATATCAAAAAAGTAGATCAAAGTATACATTACCTGTACTATTACAAACTTGCGCTTGCATTTTTGTACAATTTTCAAAAATGTATCGCAAGCCATATCCTGAACACCGGGGTGTGTTTCATGCATGAACTCAAACAACTTGTTTACAACAGTTTTCAAGAACTTCCAATGGGCCCTGAGGAATCTTGGATATTGTCCCACAACATACCTGACAGTGCACCAAAAATTAGATAGTTTAAATGCAATGTCTGTTAGGGAAGTAAGTAGAAAACGCACATGATGTTACTTGCAATAACAGCTTTGTTGTCTTTTCCTTTTGTGATTTCACAGAGATTTAGTAGATCACGAATAACCATCACAAGAAACCTATTCTCCTGATCTTCCATCATGGACCCGGATATGGATCCTATTGCCCAACATAATGTGTTCAAGTTGTTCCATGTCCAATCTTCGCCATTCAGTTGTTTGCTTAGTTTTTTCAGCATCTGCTTTTCAGTGTCGTCGTGATCAAGATGTGACAAGTAGATAAGTGTTTCTCTCATTATCTTGTATTGAACAAGGACATCATTGTCTTTTAAGGTTTCTCGCACAATGTTCCCATTTTCATCTTCAACAATCAGAACCTCTTCAGGTTTTGCCATGCGGGATATCATAAGCAGTCTTAATTTAGACATGGGGTCAGCATAAAGTTGTCTTCTTTGCAATAGTTTTGTACCATGACCATCAATCATACCAGGAAGCATTGACATCTAGAGCAGAACAATATAATATTCATCAGAAAACAAATGCCAAAAAGAAAAAGAATCAACAACTTAAGTACATGATTGTAGGATATAAGATGTGTGGAGACATAATCTACCTGCAGTCCCATCATGTTTGCATTTGCTGCAGGGTTATCAAGACTGTGATTTGCCTCAAAAAGCTCTAGCACCAAGGAATTCCAATAGTCCAAGCAAACCTGTTCAAACACATTGACAGAAAATATTATATAAACCAGAATGTATCTTTATCTTGTCTCATTTGTAAAGAGAGAGCAAAAACAATGGGCGTCATACCTTGAAAACTTCTGTATCATCAACATAAGAAATGCTCAAGAGATATTCAAGGCCCATTAAAAGCGCAGCAGTGTTCTCTTGTGTGGATTCGAGTACACGGATGTGAAACTGCATGCAGAGTGCCATATTACATCTAATGTAATAAAATTATCACAAGGAGAAACAATTGAGACAAATATAAATACTTACCTTGTAAAATGAAGTGAAAAACAATGCCAGATTCTGAATGAATGCCTGAAAAGAGGGAAAAGAAGAACAAAACCTATTAGTCACACTTTGTTCGAATCGATTAAGGTTAAACATAACATGGATTTCTTGTTAAACCCTATAATCACCTGCTCGTCACTAGAGCCATTTAAATATGCATCTGGTATGTTTGTAGTAGTTGGAAGAACCGTCTACAAAAAAACAAAACATACAATAGAAAGAATTCAAAAGAACATAAGCACAAAGATAGAGCAAAACACAACATAAAAAGTTTTTCTCACATACCTGCAACCGGACCATGAATATGTTGTACATTTTAACATACTGCAAGTTGTAGAAATCCCCAAAGTTCAAGGCTGCAACCTGTGCCAATAAATGAATGACAAAAATGAGTTTGTTGAATTCTTCATTAAAAAGAACATATATGCCTCTCCATGTGCCTAGCATTACCTCTGTCAAGCATTGAAGGGTCAGATTACGATATGATGGCACAGGAAAAAACTTGAGGAGTGTCTCCAGCTGTAATATGCAGTAGAAAATGTTAGTGGAATTATAGTTTCCATGATGAAAATATAATCCAGAAAGGAAAATAGCATACCAGTGGTGATTCAAAGATATAGCCTAAAGGAATCCATGAAAGGAAAGCATGTAATGTAGCCAATGTAGCTCTGATTAGCTCTGTTCTTTGAGATGCTGATAGTACATATAAGCATAATTCATGTATGAGTTGAAACTCACTGTTACCAATCACAACAAACAAGTAAATTTTAGTAGGATTAGATGTAAAATCAATAGCCAAACTAAATAGAAAGAATATCAAGGTCACCATTACCTGTTGAGGGATTGCTTAAGCTCCTTGATTTTATGTTGAGTCATTTCACCCCTTGAGAAATCAAAGACCTCTTCACTTAAAAGCTGGAAAGCAAAGATTGACATTCAGACCACATATGAAAGCATAAAAGCAACAAGACACAAGTAAAAAGAATACATCAAACATACTTTCAGTATCGCCATGCAATTCTCACAAATTGTTTCACTGGTTTTTGCTGCTGTGACCAGGTCAGGAATGAAGCTTCGCCACCTGGCTGGCCACTCATGTTTCAAAATCTGCATATCCATTTGCAGGTCATTTCATTATTGTTTCTAATAGCAAAATTCAACTTAAAACGGAAGCAAACAACAGCTCACCTGAACTAGTATAATGTTCAGTTTGTTAACATATAATCTTTCTTGGCGGAAAGAACCCTCGCTACTCGAAAGCTGAAAAAAAAATATATTTACTTTTAAATTTTATGAATATAACATAAAGAGAATCAAAAAAAAATACCTATAGAATTCCATACCTTTACAATAACATCAGAGATGTAGTTTTTCATTCCATCCCGTTGTTCAACAGGTAATACATTCCATCTATACTTGATAACACCCTCAAGAACCTGTAGACAAAAAACCAGTAATCTTGTAATAAAAACAAATGTTTGTGAGAAGAATATCCCAGAAGATAGAGATAGTCACCTGTAAAGAAAAGAATTTGGTGTTCAAGCTCTGTGTATTGGATAAAATGTGAACAACTTGAAGCCACATATCTGGATTGTTTTGTAATTCCCTCAATATATGATCAGCAGCAGTCCTCTGTGTTATTAACATATATGCATAAAAAAACATAATCAGAAAGATATAAGCAAAGCAACAAGTCCACATAATCAAAAGCTTGTAATCAATGATCATTGTAAAAAATATATATAACTTGCTATACAACCAGCTGGCATGAGTCTATCAGTCACTTCAAATGGTACTACTTGAGATGATGCAAATGTTAATATATGAACCCGGTAAACTGGGTCGAGATGTTTAAAAGGATGCAACCCTAATTTAGCATAGGTGTGACATGCAAAAGCCAGATAAACGTTAAACTTGTGCTGAATTGAGCCATTGATACTATTGCTACCACAATCAGGTCTCGAGTTTGTTCTTAAGCACTTCCTACTATATATCTTTCATGCAAAACGAGAAATAGGTGCACTTCTCATCACTCTGGTAAAAGAAATACTGTACAAACAAGGTCAAAAAGTCCGTTTACGGCTTAGAGTTGAATGTACGATGGTCAAACAGTCACCAATTAACCCCGAATCCGTAAACTAATGAAAAATTGTTTCCAGGGCATCACATTCCTCGTCTAGTTTTATAGAAGTAAGGGGAAAGGGGATAAGGAATTGCGACAAACCTCTTCTTTAGATCCGGTCCCATAGAAGGCAGCAACAGTAGCATCAAGTAAAGCAACATCAATCGGGTGACTTAAATCCCTAAGCTTCTCCGCCGCCATCGCAGAGAAATTGTGCAAGTGTAAAACCCTAGATGAAACCCTCGAGTGGAAATTTTTTGCAGAAAAATCCCGTTGAAGGAAGCAGTGTACGGACGAAACCCTAGAGGGTGCAAAAGGAGGAGGAAGGTATATACAGATTCTAGAAGGAAGATAAGTAAATATAATAAATAAGACAGCTTCAAAATGAAGCAGAACAAATGCTAGAGAGAGAGAGAGAGAGAGAGAGAGAGAGAGACTTTGAATTGAAAGGAGGCCTTCCCTCCTCTTTTGTATGCTGCGAGCTGCCAATGACGAGTGTGTGACTTTTTAGCCCAAACTTGTTTTTTTTTCTTTTTTATATTTATGCAATAGTTTTTTATTTTGTTAATTTATATAATAAAGTTTATTTTAGATAAAATATACAATTAGGTGTCACTTGTTAAATATTTGTTTATTCAATAATAATAATTTTTTCATTAGATAAAATATTCATGCTTTTCTAAATGAATTTAATATTGTTTAAAGAAAACAAATATATAGTTGCTCATCAAATGAGAGATCTAATTGAGTTAGACACAGCCTGACCGAGTAAAAGGTTGCTCATGACCACATAAGAGACTTTTGAATGTGATATCAAACATTTTGAGTCAGATCTATCCTCTTATCAGACCCGGTAAAAAATATATCAAATAGTCATTTAGTTTTTATAAATATGTAATTAACTCGAGTAATACGATCATTATTCAACCACTTTCATATTAATGGTAGAATTGTTGGATTAGTGTCTAAGCTCGTAACTATATTTGGTAAGTACTTGACCAGGTTGTGCATGGTCCTTTTGGGTTGCCTTCACCATAACAACTTGACAGGGTGATTTATAAAGAGAGAAGAGATATTATATTAATATATTATGAGAATAATATATTAAAGGAATAATAATATTATTTGATTAATATTAGTCATAGATTAATTAAGAATTAAATGACTAAAAGAGATTAATTGAATAAAGAGGCTTAAACTGTCAAATGTGTGATAGTTGAGTTTTGGGCTATGAATCCTTATAGATCTAAATGTGGCCGAATTTAGGGTTATGGACACCTTGAATTCGTCCAAGCCTTAATCTAGAAGGATCTTTGGATTGCTTAGGGCCTAAGTTATTCAATTAGGGTTAAGGATGTAACCCTAGTAGCTCATAGTATAGATAGACCCCATGGATGAGGGAAATCGGCCACTCTTGTTAGATTGGAAACCCTAGAGCCAATTTTCTCATCCCTCCTCTCTCTCCAAATCATCCTCTTGCTAGTTGGTGTTTGTAAGCCATTAGAGGAGTGACAATTGTGACTCTAAGCTCCAAGAACAAGAAGATTCAAGCAAGCAACTTAAGGTATTCTTCTGGATCTGAATTCATATGTTATGATTCAATTGTTTACACTAGATCTAGCATTATAAGCCTTGGAAACATTGCATGTTCAATTAGAGAAACCTAGATCCAAGCATTAGGGTTTGCATGTGCACATAGGAAAGTTCTTATGGCTCAAACCCATCAGTGGTATCAGAGCTTAAATTGATTTCTATTGAATTGATGCTTTGATTGATTGCTTTTTACATGAAAAATCGTTTTTTGTGCCCCTGACTGGTGGACCCGGCGAGTCCCATTGTGGACTCGGCGAGTAGGATGAACTCGGCGAGTCCATATGGGGACTCGGCGAGTCCGAGCGTCAGTCAGAGCAGATTTCGGGATTTCTTGCTGTTTTGCTTGAGGATACTTGCCTTAATTGTTTTGGGTCATTAAAATCTGAATTTTATCATATATTTGAGTATATCCTTGACCAAACAAAAGATAATTACCATTTGATTGAATAATAATTTCCTTATATGATAATAATTGATTATTTGAATTAATTGGTAAATTGTCTTGCAAGTAATATTGACTAGGTCAAATTTAGATAATCATTAAATTAATTAGTTGATTTATATTATTTGCTATTTGATCCTTTATGTTTTGAAAAGTTCAAAACTTGTCCTCAAGTTTTGAAATTTAAGTTTTGTGATTAAAAGTTTAATTTGGATAATTTAAATTTCAAACCCTAGAATTTTACAAGTTTTAAATTTCAACCCTATACTTATAATATTATAAGATTAATATATATATATATATATATATATATATATATATATATATATATATATATAAAACTTAAATGTTAGTCTTACCGTTAGTAGGCCTCATTCATGAAGCCAATATATAAGGGGGTATAAGGTTATGGCCTATAAAATGGTCATTTAATGGGTGTCCATTCTCACCCACCGCTTCCTTGATTGGTGGAGGGTCGTTAGCTGAACGGGTAGGATCGGGCAAACATTTCCTCATTAAAAGTATAATGAATATATATAAAGTAACTAAACGTTTTTACAAAATTCCCAATCTTAGTTACTTTAGGAAAAAGTGAATTGATGCAATCCCATGAAATTACACTTTGTACCCTTGCTAAGACATTAATGGAGCGCGTGTGGTTAACCGGCACATTAATTGGGTTCTAAGCAAAGGTGGCAAAGGGTGACTCATTGTTTGTTATAGTTCGATGGAGCGTGTGCGGTTAACCAGCACATCGAATAGGTAACTGTAACAATGAGGGCACCATGTACATTTGCATGGTTATTCACACCCACTTTGTGATCCTCGGCATCCCAGTCACAAACGAGAGGGACATATCGAGATTTAAACATGCCATTGAAAAGTTCAATGTATCTCAAAAGATCTAGGAGTTTTTCAATACATTTAAAACCTAATTTCCTTTTCGTTTTTCATGGTGGAGAATTAGTGAATCAACATTCACTTGCCTTTAAATTATTTACTTATTAGATTACGGCATCCCTCTTCTAATTTGTGAACAATGTTGTTGGTTCCTAGCCCTAATTTTTCATTTGGGTGATTAATTTGGGAAATTCATTTCTAATCAAACTTTGTTCCTTTTTCCTTTTCAGATGTCGAACGCAAACAACAACGCTTCTGGGTCAAACTCCTCTGGTTCATTCTCACTCATGAACTTGTGTGGGAAAGTGATCTTCGATGGGACCTATTTCAGTAATTGGATCCGCAACATTCGCATGGTCACTCGCTACGAGGACAAAGAATATGTCCTCGACGAGAAGCTTAAGGAGATTGATATCGAAACTGCTACTGCCGATGAGATCGCGGCCTACGAGGCCCACGAGCGTGATGCCACGAAAGTCCATTGCATCATGCTCGCGACTATGACTGCTGAACTTCAAAAGTCCTATGAGGACAAGTACCCTTATGAGATGCATCAGGATCTGCTGGAACACTACCACCAGAGCGCCAGGCAAGAGAGGTATGAGATCATCACTTCGATGATCACTACCAAAATGGGAAATGGAGAGTCTCTTACTGCCCATCTGCAAAAGATGCAGAGATATGTTGATCGTCTGCTGAAGTTGAATGTGAACTTCGATGAAGAGCTGGCAATTGATATTATCCTTCACTCATTGCCTTCCTGCTATAGCCAGTTCCGCATAACCTATCACATGAATAAGGAAGAGGTCTCCTTGAGCAAGCTTCAGGGCTTGTTGAGGACTGTTGAGAGCAACCTCAAGGATAAATCTGTTGCATCACCTCCCACTCCAGTTGTTGCCCCTGTCTTGGCAATAGGGTAAGGGAAGGGTAAGAAGAGGAAGGCCTCCTCAAGGGGCCACCACAAGGGAAAGTCCCGAGATGACACCTCTTCTAGTGGAACCAAAGTTGGTTCTGCTAAACCCAACTCAAACCCTAAGGAGGCAGAGTGCCACTACTGCCACAAGATAGGGCATTGGAAAAGAAGCTGCCCAGAATATCTGCAAGCCATCAAGGATGGGAAGATCAAGCCATCTTTCGCAGGTATTTACACAATTAAATCTAACAGTTTGTCACATGCTATTTCTTGGGTTCTTGATACAGGATGTGGTTTTCACATATGTTCTGACTTGTAGGGACTAAAAGAAATAGGGATTTGGAGCGTGGAAGGATGAATCTGATCATGGGAAACAGAAGATCGTCGCATGTGACCAAGATTGGAGTTTATTCCTTAGTGCTTAGTAATGGTTTAGATTTAAATTTGAATAATTGTTGCTATTTGTCAGATATGGCTAGAAACATCATTTCATTTCATGGTTTATATAAACAAGACTTTAGATATTCGTTTGATAATGAAAAGGGTTCTATTTATGCTTATTTTAATAATGTTTTATATTTTGAAGCATTGTCTTGTAATGGAATATATGAAATTGTGATGGTTGTAGACAACTTAGGAAATGATGTGTTGTGTGTGGATTCTTCCAATAGTATGGATAAAGCATGTTTATGGCATTGTCATCTTGGACATGTCAACAAGAAACGCATAGCCCAACTCCAAAAGGATGGAGTGTTTGAGTCATTCGACCTTAGGGACGATGACGTGTGCGAGTCTTATTTACTTGGAAAGATGACCAAGTCACCCTTCACTGGCACTTGTGCGAGGGGTGAGGGTTTATTGGATCTCATACATACAGATGTATGTGGACCCTTTAGATCCACCACAAGGGACGCGAATCGCTTCTATGTGACTTTCACAGATGATTATAGCAGATATGGGTATATCTACTTAATCAAGCACAAGTCAGAAACCTTTGAAAAGTTCAAAGAGTTCAAACAAGAAGTGGAGGATCAATTGGGCAGGAAAATCAAGATGCTTCGATCTGATCGAGGTGGAGAGTACCTAAGTCTTGAATTCCACGACTACCTCAAGGAATGTGGAATAGTTTCCCAATTGACACCACATAGGACACCACAATTGAATGGTATAGCTGAGAGGCGTAATCAAACCTTGCTAGACATGGTTCGTTCCATGATGAGTCGTGCTTCACTACCTATCTCATTCTGGGGGTATGCCTTAGAGACTGCTGCCCATATCCTTAACTTAGTACCTACGAAGAAGGTTGCCAAAACACCTCACGAGATGTGGACAGGGAAAGCTCCCTTGTTATCACATATCAAGGTTTGGGGTTGCGAGGTTTTCGTAATACGAGAAACTCACGACAAGCTCGAACCTCGAAGTGAGCGATGTATTTTCATCGGCTACCCACAGAAATCCTTTGGATACCTCTTCTACAGACCGAGTGACAACGTTGTCTTCGTTGCGAGGGGAGGGGTTTTCCGAGAGCGAGAACTCATAAGCCAAGAAGACAGTGGGAGGCAAATCGATCTTGAAGAGCTTCAAGAGTCGAGCGATGAAGGAACCTCTAACACTGGAGCTCAACCTGAGGAGGAAACTCCGGTTGAACCGATTGACAAGTCCTTACCTCTCAGACGTTCCGAAAGAGTTAGTGTTCCACCCCAGTTTTATGGTTTCGTATTACTATGGAAGGGGATACGTTCATTAGTGATAGTACACTAGTGAATCTGGATGAAACTAACAGCTATAAGGAAGCCATGGCAGGCCCAGAGTCTGCAAAGTGGAAAGAGGCTATGGATAGCGAGATTCAATCCATGTATGACAACCAGGTTTAGAATTTGGTTGACAATGTACCAGGTCGTAAGACGGTCGGGTGCAAGTGGATCTTCAAGAAGAAGACTGACGTGGATGGAAACGTGCACACTTATAAGGCACGATTGGTTGCGAAGGGTTTCACTCAAACTCCTGGAGTTGACTGCGACGAAACCTTCTCACCAGTTGCAAAGATAAAGTCTATCAGGGTGATGCTGACCATTGCTGCATTTCATGACTACGAAATATGGCAGATGGATGTCAAAACCGCTTTCCTTAATGAGAAGTTGGCTGAGGATGTTTACATGGCTCAACCAGAGGGTTTTGTCAATGCGAAGCATCCCAATAGAGTGTGTAAGCTTAAGAAGTCTATTTATGGACTTAAGCAAGCGTCTCGCAGATGGAATCTTTGTTTCAACGAGAAGGTCAAAGAGTTTGGTTTTTTGCGAAGCGAAGATGAATCATGTGTATATGTCAAAGTCAGTGGGAGTGTAGTAAGTTTTCTCGTATTGTATGTCGACGACATACTACTCATAGGAAACGACATCCCGACGCTGCAGGAGGTTAATTCCTGGCTAGGGAAGTGCTTCGCTATGAAGGACCTCGGAGAGGCTTCCTATATTCTGGGAATAAGGATAGTGAGAGACAGAAGTAAGAGACTAATAGGACTTAGTCAGAATACTTACTTGGACAATACTAAAACGTTTTAGTATGGAGAATTCAAAGAAAGGGGAGTTACCAATCCAGAGTAATGCCAAATTGAGTAAGACTCAGAGTCCGAGTACTGAAGTCAAGATAGCAGAGATGAGCCGAGTACCTTACGCTTCCGCAGTCGGCTCGATCATGTACGTTATGACTTGTACTCGCTCTGATGTGGCCTTCGCTTTGAGCATGGTCAGTAGATATCAAGGGAACCCTAGCAGAGCGCATTGGATCGCAGTCAAGAATATTCTTAAGTACCTTCGGAGGACCAAGGAATGGTTTCTAGTCCTCGGTGGGAGTGATGACTTAAAGGTGCGAGGGTACAGCGACGCCAGCTTTCAGACCGACAGGGACAACTATCGTTTGCAGTCGGGTTGGGTCTTTACCCTCAATGGAGGAGCAGTAACTTGGAAGAGTTCCAAGCAGGAAACCGTAGCTAATTCAACGTGCGAATCAGAATACATTGCAGCAAGCGAAGCGTCAAAGGAGGCAATATGGTTGAAGAACTTCATTGGAGACCTTGGAGTTGTGCCAGCCATAAATGAGCCTATGGAGATTTTCTGTGATAATGAAGGAGCAGTTGCCTTGACCAAGGAACCAAGAGATCACGGTAGATCTCGACATATCGACAGAAAATATCACTTTATTCGACATCGGGTGGAAGAGGAACTCCTCGTAGTGAAGAGGGTATCGTCAGAAGATAACCCGGCAGATCCGCTTACGAAGGGATTGAGCAGGGTTAAGCACTTGCAGCACGCTAGGAGCATTGGGCTGAAGGACGATATTAGTTTAGATTAGATAGTTTGGAAACGTGTAATAGATAAGTTGTTATTAACATTCGATGATTAAATAAAGGAGTATTATTTATTAGTAAAGTTACTGTCTTATGTTAATCATTTACCTATTGTTTCATTTTGCATGTTTTGACTTCCTGAATAATTGAATTATTTGATAATAATCGAATTATTCGAACGGTCCACAGTAGTTCATATGTTGGAAGTAGATATGAATGAAGACTGTCATGAATTGGTGTGTAGAATGTCTAAAGTGTATTAGACACAACAAAGGTTTGCTACAACGTTCATGTGTGCTTATGAACTTGATTTGAGCATTGGAATAAACCCACACTTACTGGAATCACTTCATGGAATTTATCACGAGTGATCGCAAGATGGTAATATCATATGGTCTTAAAACCTAGATATATGGTTTATTGTTTGCTAATTAGTTGTGCATTGATAATGCGTAAACGCATCAGTAACTTGATGTTATAAAACGCATTGTTGTGTATGATTTGATTAGTGGATAGTAAATGCATATAAGTCGAAGTTTATCTGTTCCTTTTATCCTAAGAGGGTAAAAGCGATATCAGGGCCCCTCGATGATTTGATTTGACTTATATGCCGGGCCCGGTCAGGACTGAATTGATGTGTTCAATTAAGTTCTATGTCAAATGAATCTGAGATCGAGAAACCAATTGCTGGACAATAAGTATGACAATGTTCCATGTAATTGTCCGCACGATATCTAGAACAGAGGATTATACGATCTCTTATCTGAAGGACAGGTTACTGATAAGATCAGAGTTTGACAGCGTCTTTGAGAGCTACGATTGCTAATCAGATTAGGTTTGCATTTATAGTTACTAGACTTATCCAAGTGGGGAGACTATTGGATTAGTGTCTAAGCCCGTAACTATATTTGGTAAATACTTGACCCGGTTGTGCATGGCCCTTTTGGGTTGCCTTCACCATAACAACTTGACAGGGTGATTTATAAAGAGAGAAGAGATATTATATTAATATATTATGAGAATAATATATTAAAGGAATAATAATATTATTTGATTAATATTAGTCATAGATTAATTAAGAATTAAATGACTAAAAGAGATTAATTGAATAAAGGGGCTTAAACTGTCAAATGTGTGATAGTTGAGTTTTAAGCTATGAATCCTTATAGATCTAAAGGTGGCCGAATTTAGGGTTATGGACACCTTGAATTCGTCCAAGCCTTAATCTAGAAGGATCTTTGGATTGCTTAGGGCCTAAGTTATTCAATTAGGGTTAAGGATGTAACCCTAGTAGCTCATAGTATAGATAGACCCCATGGGTGAGGGAAATCGGCCACTCTTGTTAGATTGGAAACCCTAGAGCCGATTTTCTCATCCCTCCTCTCTCTCCAAATCATCCTCTTGCTAGTTGGTGTTTGTAAGCCATTAGAGGAGTGACAATTGTGACTCTAAGCTCCAAGAACAAGAAGATTCAAGCAAGCAACTTAAGGTATTCTTCTGGATCTGAATTCATATGTTATGATTCAATTGTTTACACTAGATCTAGCATTATAAGTCTTGGAAACATTGCATGTTCAATTAAAGAAACCTAGATCCAAGCATTAGGGTTTGCATGTGCACATAGAAAAGTTCTTATGGCTCAAACCCATCAAGAATATCATATTATTTGGTTGTAAAATGACATAATATTGCCTATTTTGTGTAAAAATCATTTGTTTTATAAATTTATATAAAAAACGTGAAATGTTATTGCACCAAATTACTATTATGTATGTTTTTAGTTGAAAGTAACCTATTTTCTTCTTAGTCATATTTGTCAAAGTCTTTAGGGGTCAACTAATTAATGCCCACAATTGCTTTTGTTCCCATATTCCAAGTACCATGTACAACCTTGGAAAAGAATTTTGGCATATACCTCATGTCACAATCCACCATTGCCTTACAAATGGGGCGAATTTCTTACATGCATGTGCATTTTATTGTTGTTTAAACTTTATACATGTATGAACTCACTTGACATAAGCTAACATGTTTGTATGTGATGTATATTCCACATGACCAAGAATTTAGGCGTCGATAGATGGAATAATTTATTGATGATTTTTCTCGTACCTTATGTTTACAAGTTATTAACTTTTAAATAGAATATATTGAAATATCATAAAGTTGATTTGACCAAAATAACATCTATTGTAAGCTAGCTTCTATATAATCATTTAGTTTAGTTATTAGTTGTTAATTGGTGTTTTGTTGGCAATAGATATGTTCACAATCACGTTTCATAGTTGTTAATCATGAAAAAATTAGAGTGTTACGCCGAATGCAATAAAAGATATTCATATTTCATTGACATCGGTCTCAGTCCAAAAACAAAGAGTAATTTACATATAAACCCCTCCAAGTATCAACATCTTAGACTCATACTTTCAAAGTAAACAAAGCAACTTTAAAAATCAACATTAACCACAACAGAAAAGTTGTTTAAGGGCTTAGAGACATGGACATGATGGAGGAGAGTTTGATTTTTTGAAGTTTAGCATTGTCTTGTTGCTGAAACAAAACCTCTGTACTTGATCTCACTGTTACCTCATTCAGCTCTGAACTAGAATTCCCTTCACTCCTGTAATCTCGTGGTGCATATAGAACTTGAAGCTTTGAATGAGCTGCATTTTGTTACAGCATTATACTTTGAAAAATGGTAGATGACAGTGTTATAATAATAAATTCAAAAAAACAAAAATCAATGAAAGTACATTGATATTTCATATTTGAGATAGAGAAAGAAACAGGTAAGTACCTAAACCAAACATGCTTGTTTTCTGGATGATCATTCTGCTAACTTTTGATCTCTTTATATTTCTTAACAGCACAATGTCATCTTGCTTCCCTTTGAATTCCAGAAATTCTCCTAACAGATGCTTGTTGTTTTTTAGCTCCAACCTGCACAAAAAAACGAAATAAATACTTAAAATATAAACAACAAAGATTAAAAGATCTTGGAAACATTTGAATATAATACCTATCCCACATTGGAGCAGTGCTGAGAATAAAACCAAGATTCTGTTGGAAAGATTCCTGCATTTCTTTTTTATCACTACGTAAAGGTAAAGCACCCTTAATCCAGCCAGATATACTCTTTTTGTCTGGTTTTAATTCTGACCATTGTTCATGTGTCACAACTTCAGGTGGAAAGTAATCTAAATGAATGGTGCTGGAAGAAGAAATAATTGTTGAACTTGAACATTAGTTATTTAAATAAAATATATCAAACATTTACAATTATAAAATGAAATTGAAGTTAGAAGTTAGAACATAATGTTTTAGTTTGTACCGAAAGTCTGGGTTAGGGCACACGATCTTGAATGACAAATATCCATCTGGGAGACTGATTCCCCTTTGTTCAAGATAAGACTCAAGAACTGCAACTTGTCTTTTGGCCTCCACAATCTATTACAAATAAATAAATAATAATGCTGAAGTAAGAAATGAGCTTCTTAAAAAGGTAAATTCATTTTAGGAACATTGATATAATAAGCGTACCGGTAGCCCAACAGTCTCATTTTGAGAAATACTTCAAATAATAGAGGCATTGATAACATTAAGAAAAATTATAGACTCAATTCAACACTAAATTAGTAAGTAGAGTAAACTGCAACCATAAACTTGGGATGACATCATCATTAGTTGATGCAGCAGCTTAAAAACAATCTATATCTAATAGAAGAAAAAAATTACCGGATCCGGAAGGCGCTCTGTTTTGTGCTTGGAACCACCGGTGCAAACCCAAGTTCCATCCCCATCAACAGATACAATTCCAGATGCATTTATCACAGAAACAACCACCGCCTCCCTGAAATAAGATCGTATTTACATCTAACATTCTTTTAGGGAGCAAACAACTGCAATACATGAGCTGAGAGGAGAGATGAAACTTACCCTTTGGTGACGAGAACCAAATCAATATTCTGTCGAGAAGCAGTATCAGGGTCTGGAATACGAAGCCCAACATAAGCCTTGCCACCATACAGAGCTTGAAGCCTACAAGTGCAGTTTGTATACATAAGTAAAATCCATATGGGAAATAATGGAGCTGAATTGTTAGGTATAGTCATATAGTTGAATTAGGTAAAGCGTGGGTACTTTTCGTGATTTAGGTATCCACGCTCTTATCTTATAAGATGATGAAATTGAAAGGTAAGCGATGGGGGAAAAGGGTGGATGATAGTGATTATAGATGATACCTATCGGCGACGGCGAAGAGTGCATTGGAACCGCTGGAACCAAAATCAATGTGCTCTTCCTCATCGTAGAAGAAACGGCGTACCAAGCGATAGATCACCAGACCGAATATGATCTCCACCCACATCACTGATCACTATGATACCCTGTGTCGCTCTCTCGCAGAAATTTAGCAAGGAAGATTGATGAGTAGCGACTAGGGAGGGTGTGAATATGAGTAAAGCAAAGGAAACTTTAAGAAAGATAAACCAATTTACTCGGAAATCAAACGTCGAATGGGGAATTTCTTGGATGGTCGTGAACCGTGTGAAGGAACTTGGTGCACAATCATCCGGCCCTCTAATTAATTCGAATTTAGGCTGAACACAAAATTACCAAAACGCATGCTACATTAACAAAAATAGTGGGTAGATTCTATTTTTTAATTTAAAACTAGGAAGAGCGGACGGATCAGTTTTTTTTTAATGTTTGGTGGGTTGTGAAAATAGAACGTTATCATGGACAATACGTTGTTATTTACTATTAAAATATCAACTACATTGCTATTATATACAAGTTTGTACATCAGCAGTAATTAATTCGAATTTAGGCTGATCACAAAATTACCAAAACGCAGGCTACATTAACAAAAATAGTGGGTAGATTCTATATTTTTGTTTTTTGTTTTTTTAATTTAAAACTAGGAAGAGCGGACGGATCAGTTTTTTTTTAATGTTTGGTGGGTTGTGAAAATAGAACGTTATCATGGACAATACGTTGTTATTTACTATTAAAATATCAACTACATTGCTATTATATACAAGTTTGTACATCAGCAGTAATTAATTCGAATTTAGGCTGATCACAAAATTACCAAAACGCAGGCTACATTAACAAAAATAGTGGGTAGATTCTATATTTTTGTTTTTTGTTTTTTTTAATTTAAAACTAGGAAGAGCGGACGGATCAGTTTTTTTTAATGTTTGGTGGGTTGTGAAAATAGAACGTTATCATGGACAATACGTTGTTATTTACTGTTAAAAAATCAACTACATTGCTATTATATACAAGTTTGTACATCAGCAGTAATTAATTCGAATTTAGGCTGATCACAAAATTACCAAAACGCAGGCTACATTAACAAAAATAGTGGGTAGATTCTATATTTTTGTTTTTTGTTTTTTTAATTTAAAACTAGGAAGAGCGCACGGATCAGTCTTTTTTAATGTTTGGTGGGTTGTGAAAATAGAACGTTATCATGGACAATACGTTGTTATTTACTGTTAAAAGATCAACTACATTGCTATTATATACAAGTTTGTACATCAGCAGTAATTAATTCGAATTTAGGCTGATCACAAAATTACCAAAACGCAGGCTACATTAACAAAAATAGTGGGTAGATTCTATATTTTTGTTTTTTGTTTTTTTAATTTAAAACTAGGAAGAGCGTACGGATCAGTTTTTTTTAATGTTTGGTGGGTTGTGAAAATAGAACGTTATCATGGACAATACGTTGTTATTTACTGTTAAAAAATCAACTATATTGCTATTATATACAAGTTTGTACATCAACAGTAATTAATTCGAATTTAGGCTGATCACAAAATTACCAAAACGCAGGCTACATTAACAAAAATAGTGGGTAGATTCTATATTTTTGTTTTTTGTTTTTTTAATTTAAAACTAGGAAGAGCGCACGGATCAGTCTTTTTTAATGTTTGGTGGGTTGTGAAAATAGAACGTTATCATGGACAATACGTTGTTATTTACTGTTAAAAGATCAACTACATTGCTATTATATACAAGTTTGTACATCAGCAGTAATTAATTCGAATTTAGGCTGATCACAAAATTACCAAAACGCAGGCTACATTAACAAAAATAGTGGGTAGATTCTATATTTTTGTTTTTTGTTTTTTTAATTTAAAACTAGGAAGAGCGTACGGATCAGTTTTTTTTAATGTTTGGTGGGTTGTGAAAATAGAACGTTATCATGGACAATACGTTGTTATTTACTGTTAAAAAATCAACTATATTGCTATTATATACAAGTTTGTACATCAACAGTAATTAATTCGAATTTAGACTGATCACAAAATTACCAAAACGCAGGCTACATTAACAAAAATAGTGGGTAGATTCTATATTTTTGTTTTTTGTTTTTTTAATTTAAAACTAGGAAGAGCGTACGGATCAGTTTTTTTTAATGTTTGGTGGGTTGTGAAAATAGAACGTTATCATGGACAATACGTTGTTATTTACTGTTAAAAAATCAACTATATTGCTATTATATACAAGTTTGTACATCAGCAGTAATTAATTCGAATTTAGGCTGATCACAAAATTATCAAAACGCAGGCTACATTAACAAAAATAGTGGGTAGATTCTATATTTTTGTTTTTTGTTTTTTTAATTTAAAACTAGGAAGAGCGTACGGATCAGTTTTTTTTAATGTTTGGTGGGTTGTGAAAATAGAACGTTATCATGGACAATACGTTGTTATTTACTGTTAAAAAATCAACTATATTGCTATTATATACAAGTTTGTACATCAGCAGTAATTAATTCGAATTTAGGCTGATCACAAAATTACCAAAACGCAAGCTACATTAACAAAAATAGTGGGTAGATTCTATATTTTTGTTTTTTGTTTTTTTAATTTAAAACTAGGAAGAGCGTACGGATCAGTCTTTTTTAATGTTTGGTGGGTTGTGAAAATAGAACGTTATCATGGACAATACGTTGTTATTTACTGTTAAAAGATCAACTACATTGCTATTATATACAAGTTTGTACATCAGCAGTAATTAATTCGAATTTAGGCTGATCACAAAATTACCAAAACGCAGGCTACATTAACAAAAATAGTGGTTAGATTCTATATTTTTGTTTTTTGTTTTTTTAATTTAAAACTAGGAAGAGCGTACGGATCAGTTTTTTTTAATGTTTGGTGGGTTGTGAAAATAGAACGTTATCATGGACAATACGTTGTTATTTACTGTTAAAAAATCAACTATATTGCTATTATATACAAGTTTGTACATCAGCAGTAATTAATTCGAATTTAGGCTGATCACAAAATTACCAAAACGCAGGCTACATTAACAAAAATAGTGGGTAGATTCTTTATTTTTGTATGTTGTTTTTTTAATTTAAAACTAGGAAGAGCGTACGGATCAGTTTTTTTTAATGTTTGGTGGGTTGTGAAAATAGAACGTTATCATGGACAATACGTTGTTATTTACTGTTAAAAAATCAACTATATTGCTATTATATACAAGTTTGTACATCAGCAGTAATTAATTCGAATTTAGGCTGATCACAAAATTACCAAAACGCAGGCTACATTAACAAAAATAGTGGGTAGATTCTTTATTTTTGTTTGTTGTTTTTTTAATTTAAAACTAGGAAGAGCGTACGAATCAGTTTTTTTTAATGTTTGGTGGGTTGTGAAAATAGAACGTTATCATGGACAATACGTTGTTATTTACTGTTAAAAAATTAACTATATTGCTATTATATACAAGTTTGTACATCAGCAGTAATTAATTCGAATTTAGGCTGATCACAAAATTAGCAAAACGCAGGCTACATTAACAAAAATAGTGGGTAGATTCTATATTTTTGTTTTTTGTTTTTTTAATTTAAAACTAGGAAGAGCGTACGGATCAGTCTTTTTTAATGTTTGGTGGGTTGTGAAAATAGAACGTTATCATGGACAATACGTTGTTATTTACTGTTAAAAAATCAACTACATTGCTATTATATACAAGTTTGTACATCAGCAGTAATTAATTCGAATTTAGGCTGATCACAAAATTACCAAAACGCAGGCTACATTAACAAAAATAGTGGGTAGATTCTATATTTTTGTTTTTTGTTTTTTTAATTTAAAACTAGGAAGAGCGCACGGATCAGTCTTTTTTAATGTTTGGTGGGTTGTGAAAATAGAACGTTATCATGGACAATACGTTGTTATTTACTGTTAAAAGATCAACTACATTGCTATTATATACAAGTTTGTACATCAGCAGTAATTAATTCGAATTTAGGCTGATGACAAAATTACCAAAACGCAGGCTACATTAACAAAAATAGTGGGTAGATTCTTTATTTTTGTTTTTTGTTTTTTTAATTTAAAACTAGGAAGAGCGTACGGATCAGTTTTTTTTAATGTTTGGTGGGTTGTGAAAATAGAACGTTATCATGGACAATACGTTGTTATTTACTGTTAAAAAATCAACTATATTGCTATTATATACAAGTTTGTACATCAGCAGTAATTAATTCGAATTTAGGCTGATCACAAAATTACCAAAACGCAGGCTACATTAACAAAAATAGTGGGTAGATTCTTTATTTTTGTTTTTTGTTTTTTTAATTTAAAACTAGGAAGAGCGTACGGATCAGTTTTTTTTAATGTTTGGTGGGTTGTGAAAATAGAACGTTATCATGGACAATACGTTGTTATTTACTGTTAAAAGATCAACTACATTGCTATTATATACAAGTTTGTACATCAGCAGTAATTAATTCGAATTTAGGCTGATCACAAAATTACCAAAACGCAGGCTACATTAACAAAAATAGTGGGTAGATTCTATATTTTTGTTTTTTGTTTTTTTAATTTAAAACTAGGAAGAGCGTACGGATCAGTTTTTTTTAATGTTTGGTGGGTTGTGAAAATAGAACGTTATCATGGACAATACGTTGTTATTTACTGTTAAAAAATCAACTATATTGCTATTATATACAAGTTTGTACATCAGCAGTAATTAATTCGAATTTAGGCTGATCACAAAATTACCAAAACGCAGGCTACTTTAACAAAAATAGTGGGTAGATTCTATATTTTTGTTTTTTGTTTTTTTAATTTAAAACTAGGAAGAGCGTACGGATCAGTTTTTTTTAATGTTTGGTGGGTTGTGAAAATAGAACGTTATCATGGACAATACGTTGTTATTTACTGTTAAAAAATCAACTATATTGCTATTATATACAAGTTTGTACATCAGCAGTAATTAATTCGAATTTAGGCTGATCACAAAATTACCAAAACGCAAGCTACATTAACAAAAATAGTGGGTAGATTCTATGTTTTTGTTTTTTGTTTTTTTAATTTAAAACTAGGAAGAGCGTACGGATCAGTCTTTTTTAATGTTTGGTGGGTTGTGAAAATAGAACGTTATCATGGACAATACGTTGTTATTTACTGTTAAAAGATCAACTACATTGCTATTATATACAAGTTTGTACATCAGCAGTAATTAATTCGAATTTAGGCTGATCACAAAATTACCAAAACGCAGGCTACATTAACAAAAATAGTGGGTAGATTCTATATTTTTGTTTTTTGTTTTTTTAATTTAAAACTAGGAAGAGCGTACGGATCAGTTTTTTTTAATGTTTGGTGGGTTGTGAAAATAGAACGTTATCATGGACAATACGTTGTTATTTACTGTTAAAAGATCAACTACATTGCTATTATATACAAGTTTGTACATCAGCAGTAATTAATTCGAATTTAGGCTGATCACAAAATTACCAAAACGCAGGCTACATTAACAAAAATAGTGGGTAGATTCTATATTTTTGTTTTTTGTTTTTTTAATTTAAAACTAGGAAGAGCGCACGGATCAGTCTTTTTTAATGTTTGGTGGGTTGTGAAAATAGAACGTTATCATGGACAATACGTTGTTATTTACTGTTAAAAGATCAACTACATTGCTATTATATACAAGTTTGTACATCAGCAGTAATTAATTCGAATTTAGGCTGATCACAAAATTACCAAAACGCAGGCTACATTAACAAAAATAGTGGGTAGATTCTTTATTTTTGTTTTTTGTTTTTTTAATTTAAAACTAGGAAGAGCGTACGGATCAGTTTTTTTTAATGTTTGGTGGGTTGTGAAAATAGAACGTTATCATGGACAATACGTTGTTATTTACTGTTAAAAAATCAACTATATTGCTATTATATACAAGTTTGTACATCAGCAGTAATTAATTCGAATTTAGGCTGATCACAAAATTACCAAAACGCAGGCTACATTAACAAAAATAGTGGGTAGATTCTTTATTTTTGTTTTTTGTTTTTTTAATTTAAAACTAGGAAGAGCGTACGGATCAGTTTTTTTTAATGTTTGGTGGGTTGTGAAAATAGAACGTTATCATGGACAATACGTTGTTATTTACTGTTAAAAGATCAACTACATTGCTATTATATACAAGTTTGTACATCAGCAGTAATTAATTCGAATTTAGGCTGATCACAAAATTACCAAAACGCAGGCTACATTAACAAAAATAGTGGGTAGATTCTATATTTTTGTTTTTTGTTTTTTTAATTTAAAACTAGGAAGAGCGTACGGATCAGTTTTTTTTAATGTTTGGTGGGTTGTGAAAATAGAACGTTATCATGGACAATACGTTGTTATTTACTGTTAAAAAATCAACTATATTGCTATTATATACAAGTTTGTACATCAGCAGTAATTAATTCGAATTTAGGCTGATCACAAAATTACCAAAACGCAGGCTACTTTAACAAAAATAGTGGGTAGATTCTATATTTTTGTTTTTTGTTTTTTTAATTTAAAACTAGGAAGAGCGTACGGATCAGTTTTTTTTAATGTTTGGTGGGTTGTGAAAATAGAACGTTATCATGGACAATACGTTGTTATTTACTGTTAAAAAATCAACTATATTGCTATTATATACAAGTTTGTACATCAGCAGTAATTAATTCGAATTTAGGCTGATCACAAAATTACCAAAACGCAAGCTACATTAACAAAAATAGTGGGTAGATTCTATGTTTTTGTTTTTTGTTTTTTTAATTTAAAACTAGGAAGAGCGTACGGATCAGTCTTTTTTAATGTTTGGTGGGTTGTGAAAATAGAACGTTATCATGGACAATACGTTGTTATTTACTGTTAAAAGATCAACTACATTGCTATTATATACAAGTTTGTACATCAGCAGTAATTAATTCGAATTTAGGCTGATCACAAAATTACCAAAACGCAGGCTACATTAACAAAAATAGTGGGTAGATTCTATATTTTTGTTTTTTGTTTTTTTAATTTAAAACTAGGAAGAGCGTACGGATCAGTTTTTTTTAATGTTTGGTGGGTTGTGAAAATAGAACGTTATCATGGACAATACGTTGTTATTTACTGTTAAAAGATCAACTACATTGCTATTATATACAAGTTTGTACATCAGCAGTAATTAATTCGAATTTAGGCTGATCACAAAATTACCAAAACGCAGGCTACATTAACAAAAATAGTGGGTAGATTCTATATTTTTGTTTTTTGTTTTTTTAATTTAAAACTAGGAAGAGCGTACGGATCAGTTTTTTTTAATGTTTGGTGGGTTGTGAAAATAGAACGTTATCATGGACAATACGTTGTTATTTACTGTTAAAAGATCAACTACATTGCTATTATATACAAGTTTGTACATCAGCAGTAATTAATTCGAATTTAGGCTGATCACAAAATTACCAAAACGCAGGCTACATTAACAAAAATAGTGGGTAGATTCTATATTTTTGTTTTTTGTTTTTTTAATTTAAAACTAGGAAGAGCGTACGGATCAGTTTTTTTTAATGTTTGGTGGGTTGTGAAAATAGAACGTTATCATGGACAATACGTTGTTATTTACTGTTAAAAAATCAACTATATTGCTATTATATACAAGTTTGTACATCAGCAGTAATTAATTCGAATTTAGGCTGATCACAAAATTACCAAAACGCAGGCTACATTAACAAAAATAGTGGGTAGATTCTTTATTTTTGTTTTTTGTTTTTTTAATTTAAAACTAGGAAGAGCGTACGGATCAGTCTTTTTTAATGTTTGGTGGGTTGTGAAAATAGAACGTTATCATGGACAATACGTTGTTATTTACTGTTAAAAGATCAACTACATTGCTATTATATACAAGTTTGTACATCAGCAGTAATTAATTCGAATTTAGGCTGATCACAAAATTACCAAAACGCAGGCTACATTAACAAAAATAGTGGGTAGATTCTATATTTTTGTTTTTTGTTTTTTTAATTTAAAACTAGGAAGAGCGTACGGATCAGTTTTTTTTAATGTTTGGTGGGTTGTGAAAATAGAACGTTATCATGGACAATACGTTGTTATTTACTGTTAAAAAATCAACTATATTGCTATTATATACAAGTTTGTACATCAGCAGTAATTAATTCGAATTTAGGCTGATCACAAAATTACCAAAACGCAGGCTACATTAACAAAAATAGTGGGTAGATTCTATATTTTTGTTTTTTGTTTTTTTAATTTAAAACTAGGAAGAGCGTACGGATCAGTTTTTTTTAATGTTTGGTGGGTTGTGAAAATAGAACGTTATCATGGACAATACGTTGTTATTTACTGTTAAAAGATCAACTACATTGCTATTATATACAAGTTTGTACATCAGCAGTAATTAATTCGAATTTAGGCTGATCACAAAATTACCAAAACGCAGGCTACATTAACAAAAATAGTGGGTAGATTCTATATTTTTGTTTTTTGTTTTTTTAATTTAAAACTAGGAAGAGCGTACGGATCAGTTTTTTTTAATGTTTGGTGGGTTGTGAAAATAGAACGTTATCATGGACAATACGTTGTTATTTACTGTTAAAAAATCAACTATATTGCTATTATATACAAGTTTGTACATCAGCAGTAATTAATTCGAATTTAGGCTGATCACAAAATTACCAAAACGCAGGCTACATTAACAAAAATAGTGGGTAGATTCTATATTTTTGTTTTTTGTTTTTTTAATTTAAAACTAGGAAGAGCGGACGGATCAGTTTTTTTTTAATGTTTGGTGGGTTGTGAAAATAGAACGTTATCATGGACAATACGTTGTTATTTACTGTTAAAAGATCAACTACATTGCTATTATATACAAGTTTGTACATCAGCAGTAATTAATTCGAATTTAGGCTGATCACAAAATTACCAAAACGCAGGCTACATTAACAAAAATAGTGGGTAGATTCTATATTTTTGTTTTTTGTTTTTTTAATTTAAAACTAGGAAGAGCGTACGGATCAGTTTTTTTTAATGTTTGGTGGGTTGTGAAAATAGAACGTTATCATGGACAATACGTTGTTATTTACTGTTAAAAGATCAACTACATTGCTATTATATACAAGTTTGTACATCAGCAGTAATTAATTCGAATTTAGGCTGATCACAAAATTACCAAAACGCAGGCTACATTAACAAAAATAGTGGGTAGATTCTATATTTTTGTTTTTTGTTTTTTTAATTTAAAACTAGGAAGAGCGTACGGATCAGTTTTTTTTAATGTTTGGTGGGTTGTGAAAATAGAACGTTATCATGGACAATACGTTGTTATTTACTGTTAAAAAATCAACTATATTGCTATTATATACAAGTTTGTACATCAGCAGTAATTAATTCGAATTTAGGCTGATCACAAAATTACCAAAACGCAGGCTACATTAACAAAAATAGTGGGTAGATTCTATATTTTTGTTTTTTGTTTTTTTAATTTAAAACTAGGAAGAGCGGACGGATCAGTTTTTTTTTAATGTTTGGTGGGTTGTGAAAATAGAACGTTATCATGGACAATACGTTGTTATTTACTGTTAAAAGATCAACTACATTGCTATTATATACAAGTTTGTACATCAGCAGTAATTAATTCGAATTTAGGCTGATCACAAAATTACCAAAACGCAGGCTACATTAACAAAAATAGTGGGTAGATTCTATATTTTTGTTTTTTGTTTTTTTAATTTAAAACTAGGAAGAGCGTACGGATCAGTTTTTTTTAATGTTTGGTGGGTTGTGAAAATAGAACGTTATCATGGACAATACGTTGTTATTTACTGTTAAAAGATCAACTACATTGCTATTATATACAAGTTTGTACATCAGCAGTAATTAATTCGAATTTAGGCTGATCACAAAATTACCAAAACGCAGGCTACATTAACAAAAATAGTGGGTAGATTCTATATTTTTGTTTTTTGTTTTTTTAATTTAAAACTAGGAAGAGCGTACGGATCAGTTTTTTTTAATGTTTGGTGGGTTGTGAAAATAGAACGTTATCATGGACAATACGTTGTTATTTACTGTTAAAAAATCAACTATATTGCTATTATATACAAGTTTGTACATCAGCAGTAATTAATTCGAATTTAGGCTGATCACAAAATTACCAAAACGCAGGCTACATTAACAAAAATAGTGGGTAGATTCTTTATTTTTGTTTTTTGTTTTTTTAATTTAAAACTAGGAAGAGCGTACGGATCAGTCTTTTTTAATGTTTGGTGGGTTGTGAAAATAGAACGTTATCATGGACAATACGTTGTTATTTACTGTTAAAAGATCAACTACATTGCTATTATATACAAGTTTGTACATCAGCAGTAATTAATTCGAATTTAGGCTGATCACAAAATTACCAAAACGCAGGCTACATTAACAAAAATAGTGGGTAGATTCTATATTTTTGTTTTTTGTTTTTTTAATTTAAAACTAGGAAGAGCGTACGGATCAGTTTTTTTTAATGTTTGGTGGGTTGTGAAAATAGAACGTTATCATGGACAATACGTTGTTATTTACTGTTAAAAAATCAACTATATTGCTATTATATACAAGTTTGTACATCAGCAGTAATTAATTCGAATTTAGGCTGATCACAAAATTACCAAAACGCAAGCTACATTAACAAAAATAGTGGGTAGATTCTATATTTTTGTTTTTTGTTTTTTTAATTTAAAACTAGGAAGAGCATACGGATTAGTCTTTTTTAATGTTTGGTGGGTTGTGAAAATAGAACGTTATCATGGACAATACGTTGTTATTTACTGTTAAAAAATCAACTACATTGCTATTATATACAAGTTTGTACATCAGCAGTAATTAATTCGAATTTAGGCTGATCACAAAATTACCAAAACGCAGGCTACATTAACAAAAATAGTGGGTAGATTCTATATTTTTGTTTTTTGTTTTTTTAATTTAAAACTAGGAAGAGCGTACGGATCAGTTTTTTTTAATGTTTGGTGGGTTGTGAAAATAGAACGTTATCATGGACAATATGTTGTTATTTACTGTTAAAAAATCAACTACATTGCTATTATATACAAGTTTGTACATCAACAGTAGTTCCAGAAATATCGAGATGGGTTCCATTTATCATAGCGTCATATTCAGATGAATAAAATTGTCTTTTTTACCATAAACACACATAAGCCATTAGTGTTTAGGTGATAATTGTAACTCTTGCATATATGATTCTAGAATTTATCTACAATTAATTAAAACTATATAGCATCAAAATCAAGAAGATTAGAAAGAACGGAGTTATAGTGGACCAGCCTCCTCCGAGTTGTGGTAGCAATACTGAAAAACAAAATACAAAAATTATAAGTTCAAAAGATGTTGAGGCTCAACAAAAGTTAGATGGGCATGAAAGAAATTGTTTGTGTTAATGTGACACTCCAAATCAGGTAATTACCCTTTTATACCCTTGAAATGAATTTATTTTGCGAAATAGTCTCTTTTCGTACGCTTAGCGTACTAAGGAAGAATGATCGCGAAGGTGCACCACGTACGCGGGGCGTACGAGTTGGTACGTGGGGCGTATGTGGCAGATGGCCAAAAACCCTAATTTCAGACTTGACACTTATTTAAGCATCCTTAAGTCAGTGGGACTAAACCTTAACCAGCCTCTATAGCCTCATACCGTCCCTTGACCTCAGATTTCCTTGTGAGTGTGATTCTTGAGCTTAGAAAGTGTGTTGGTGGCCATTTTAGAGAGCATTCAAGAAGGAGAAGGTGGTGATCAAGCTTTGGGTGTCATTGAGCTTCTAGATCCTGCATCAAGATCATCTTGAGGGACTTTTGAAGGTATAAAGTCATAATCTTGTCATTCCAGAGACTAGAATGGATAGATCTAAGCTCATTGGGCTTATTAGATGCATAAAGGTGGCATCTAGAAGGTGGTTTAGACTCCATGCATAAGTTTGAGGTCTTAAATGAGGTCTTAATTGGAAGGATGATGTATTGGGGTCATTCATGGCATGCAAGGGCATAAAGTTGCCAACTTTATGCCCTAGGACATCATAATAGACTCAGATCTGAAGTTGGACGTTGAAATCTCAAGTATTAAGCACTTAATGGTCGATTAGTGCATAACATATTTGTATGTCGTACTTAGCAACGTGTATAGCGTACAACTTATGAGTCAATACGTTGGGCGTACTGGAGTGGTACGCAGGGCGTACGCACTCTAGTTGCTTTTTAGGCTTTCTGTGGGCTTATAGGCTTAGTGGGATTTAATCAGTTTTGGGTCTGGTCCCATTTAGGGTGTGGGCTGATACTCTGAGTTGGGTCGTAGTTGTATTGGTTGGGCCTTATTGGACCATATGGCCCATTAATAGCTTTTATCATGGACTTTAGGCCCATTAGCAAAGGGAAGACTTATGGGCCATTTTGGAAGGACTTGGTTTTAGATGTTTGGACTCTTTGATTAGATTGTGTTATAATCCTAATTTAGGGATAATTGTATTATGGTTCAGTGTATGATTTCGGACTGTTAGGCGAGCAACTTTCGTGTTTAGCTGACTGAGGTGAGTCTTCTCACTACACTCATGGGTTAAAGGCACCAAGGCCGACCCATTAATTGATATGAGTTGGTTAGTATGTGATAAGCAATGGTTTGTTATCTATGTATGGATTTATGTGAAGACCATGAGAGGAGCCCATGGCATTGGTAAGACCATGGGGGGAGCACATGGCTCGGGGATACAAGACCATGGGGGTAGTCCATGGCATTCCAAATGAAGACCATGGAGGGAGTCCATGGCAAACTTGTATATATGTGTGTATGACATTATGTGATTATATGTTTTGTGTGTTTTGGGAATCTCACTATGCGTATGCTTACAGTTTGTTGGTTGTTTCAGGTACTTCTAATCCTAAGGGCAAGGGCCCTGCTTGATGGCGTGGCATGCACTCCAGTATTTCCGCATTTAGTTTTTGATACTCTGATTTTTGGAAACACTATGGTTATGTAATGAGATTTTAGAAACATTTTTATTGGTATTTTTGAATAAATAAATGATTTTTTTTCTGTAAAATTTGGGTTGTTACAAGTTGGTATCAGAGCCTTGGTTTGAGGGATTCGGACACACTCTCAAGTGTGTCAGGACTCAAACTGAGGAAATGGTAAACCCTTTTTCAAAATCAATCAAAGGATAAAAATTTTCTTGAAAACGGTTTTGTAAGTAAAAGGGGGAGAATACAATGCATGTAATCGGTCGAGCTCAAGTAAGTGTTTCCAATTTTTTAGCCATGCTATGCTATATAGGGAAATTGATTATTTGTTAAGTGTATGCTTTCAAAATTGTACATGCTTAGGGTTGCATAGCCCTAGAATGAGGAAGTCAGCCTTATTCTTGTTTTTTGACTGATCATGGTTGAGGGTATAAGTTTTGTTTGACAGTCTATGTGATTCTATTAGTGTATAACTTGCATGTATATGGCAACCTACTATGATTGATGTGAGTTATGGTCTGAGGACGATTGAGAAATCTTAGGATAGCCTATAATTTGAGTTTGTTGTATTCTGTGGGTCATGTTATTGTTTTGGGTAAATTAGAGGAATCGGGTGTAGCTTTGGGGAAGGTACAGGTAGGTGTGGAAGGTAGTATTGGGTTCGTACTACTAAAAGCACAAGACCTGTACCCGAACCAATGTTGGATCTGGAAGCTCTAAGGAGACCAATGAGAAAGAATCCCCTTTTAAATTTCTTATCATCTCGTCATGTGGTACTTTCAGTTGAGGATGGTGATGATTATGCGAGGTTCAGTGTAACACCGTGATTTTTCAAACTAAAATTTTCATTTAAACTCATATAAATTCTCATGTCACCTTCTATTAAAATCTCATTTGCTCTTTAAGTTACAAACATAACTCCATATTCAATTAAATAATACTCCAGGATCCTCAAAACATAACTCTTTCTCTGGTGTGTACAATCGAGCCGGTGCCGTCCTGTGATCCTGAGAAAAACCTGCAACACATATCACATAACACTGTAAGCACGAAGCTTAGTGAGTTCCCCAAAATACCACTCTAACACATATTAGCCACTCGAGGCTATAACTCTGTGGGCCCTATTGCCCTAACTCTGTGGACCCTCTGGTCCTAACTCTGTGGACCCTCTGGTCCTAACTCTGTAGACCTTCCGGTCCTAACTCTGTGAACTCAGAACATGCACAACATAAATCACATAGAAATATAGCAGTGCAACATATAACATACATAACATACAAGATACTCTGTCACATAACTCTGGTTACCTACTCAAGGTAAAGTATAGTGAGAAGACTCACCTCGGGTAACTCGGTAAAGCTCGAACTCTGTAAAATCTGGTCTAGCCCCCGCCTAATCATATGAAATATACACTCTAAATCAGTACATCTCTCAAGGCTAGACTATTCCTCCTCTTAGTACTCTCAGAAGGGTAAAAGACCATTTTACCCCTCCCATGGCTCAAAGGCCCTAAAGTTGACCAAACCCTAAAAGTCAACAAAAGTCAACCCTCCAGGTTACGCTGCGCGTACCAAACACGTACGCTGGGCGTACCCGGCGTCCTCACAGAAACGGGGTGCGCGACCCCTTACGCTGCGCGTACTGAGATTACGCCCCGCGTAACTCTCAGTTTCAGTCCCTTAGCTCTTGAGGTCTTAATCAGTTAAGACTCACGTCCAACTTTTAGATCTGACCATTTCTAAGCCTCTTAATCCATAAAGTCGATGACTTTAAGCCTTTGCATGGCTGAACAAGTCACTAACACCCAAAATATACCATTTCCTAACACTAGAAAGCCCAATACTCAAGCATGATCTCATATCCACGACCAAGATGGGAACTTTATGGATCTATAACACAAATACCACTGAAATGGGACAGATCTAGGTCCATGGAGCTCATTATACTCATAAAGTCTCCACCTTTGGGACTTTTAACCCTAAAATGGTCCATGAAGCAACAAACCAAATTAAGAGGAAAGTTTTGAACTTTATACCTCCAAATGCAGCTCCTTCCTCTGTAGATCTCAGATCCAAACTTGCACTTCAAGCTCTAGTCTCCACAAACTCCTCTCCTTCTTCTTCACTAGCACACCAAGGCACTTTTAGCTCCAAAATCACACACACTCACTAAGAACGATGAAAAGTTCTCTCTTAGGGTTTTACTCACTGCTATGGAGGCTGAGAAATGAGCCTTAGCATCCAATATATAGGGCACAAGTCAGAAATTAGGGTTTGCACCTGGACACATTACGCCCAGCGTAACCCTGAGTACGCCCAGCGTACTCAGGCGAGTCCGCGTCCAAAATAAGCGCATGAGTACGCGCAGCGTACTCTTGAGTACGCCCAGCGTACTCATTTGCTACCAATTCCTCTTAAGGGCTTAACTTGACACTTTGAATAAAAGAAGGGCTAAATAGTTGTACCTGAATTTCGGGATGTTACAATTCTCCCCCACTAGAACTAGACTTCGCCCTCGAAGTCTCACTCAACAAATAACTCTGGATACTGCTCGCGCATCTCTAACTCCGGCTCCCAGGTCATTTCAGAACCCTTCCGATGTTGCCACTGGACTTGAACCAATGACACCTCCTTGTTTCTCAAAGTCTTGATCCTTCGATCCACAATCGCAACCGGTCTCTCAACATAATTCAGGCTCGCATCCACCTGAATGTCCTCTAACGGAACCACTGCCGACTCATCAGCGATACACTTCCTCAACTGAGACACGTGGAAGGTATCGTGAATCTGGCTCAACTCCGTAGGTAGCTCCAAACGATACGCTACCCTGCCCACCCTGGCAGTCACCCTGAAAGGACCAATATACCGAGGTCCCAACTTACCCCTCTTCCTGAATCGGATCACCCCCTTCCAAGGAGATACCTTCAGGAGTACTAAATCACCAACCTGGAACTCAAGCTCGGATCGTCGCCTATCCGCATAACTCTTCTGGCGACTCTGAGTGGTTCAACAACCTCTGTCTGACCCGCTGAATCTGCTCAGTCGTCTGAAGTACTATCTCTGTACTACCCATCACACGCTGCCCGACCTCACCCCAACAAATGGGAGTCCGGCACCTCCTCCCATACAACAGCTCAAAGGGTGGCATACTGATGCTCAAATGATGGCTGTTGTTATAGGAAAACTCAACCAAGGGTAAATACGAGTCCCAACTTCCTCCGAAGTCCAATACACATGCCCGAAGCATGTCCTCGAGTGTCCGAATCGTCCGCCCGCTCTGCCCGTCTGTCTGTGGGTGGTAGGCGGTACTGAAATGCAACCTCGTACCCAACTAGAGATCGACTCAACCCCGACCTCTATCATCTGATACTCATCGTTGGACCCTTCGGTCCGGTCTATATCATTGGACCCTTCGGTCCGGTCTGTACAACACATCACCAGGACTCAACTCAACTCAAGAGTTTGGTCCGCCGGTAGTTGGAATCGCTCGTTCCAATGACTCATTCAACTCATAGCTTGGGGACCCGCAATCCATGCGTACTTTACTTATCCAATCCCTTCGGATTGGATGTCCACACTTACTCAGAATGTAATGATTCCCAATCATTGAGGAGACCCCGGTTTCACCCCTGGTCCGACCACCAGGCTCCCAAAACTCATGCGTAGGGCTTTTCAAGCCTAAAACCCTCCTGTGTCACGCTCAGATCAAGAAGGCTTCCTCATAACAACCTCTCGCTAATTAGTGCGTATTACGGCTCCCCATAACATCACCACAACCTCCTACTGACTAGTGAGTACTACGGCTCCCCATAGTATCACAACAACCTCTCTCTGACTAGTGAGTACTACGGCTCCCCATAGTATCACAACAACCTCTCTCTGACTAGTGAGTACTACGGCTCCCCCATAGTATCACAACAACCTCTCTCTGACTAGTGAGTACTACGGCTCCCCATAGTATCACAACAACCTCTCTCTGACTAGTGAGTACTACGGCTCCCCACAACAACCTCTCTCTGACTAGTGAGTACTACGGCTCCCCATAGTATCACAACAACCTCTCTCTGACTAGTGAGTACTACGGCTCCCCATAGTATCACAACAACCTCTCTCTGACTAGTGAGTACTACGGCTCCCCATAGTATCACAACAACCTCTCTCTGACTAGTGAGTACTACGGCTCCCCATAGTATTACAACAACCTCTCTCCGACTAGTGAGTACTACGGCTCCCCATAGTATCACAACAACCTTCCCTAGTAGCTCCTGAAGCTGCGAGGATAACTACTGCGTCTCTGGCGGCGCAAGGCGATAAGGCGCCTTGGCGATAGGCGCTGCCCCCGGAACCAACTCGATGCGAAACTCTACTTGCCTCTCGGGAGGCACACCCGACAACTCCTCGGGAAAAACATCCAGGGACTCTCGCACTATCGGAACGTCATCCATCGAACTTGGCCTCCCAGCGGCCTCTCGTGTGTCCATCACATAAAACACATACCCGCTGCAGCCTTGCTGAAAACTCTGTCTCGCTCTGGCGGTTGAACAAAACGCCGACCCACATCGGTTACCCTCGTTGTACACCGTAAGTACTCCCCCACTGGGGTCTCGTATCGTCACCAACTGTCGCTCGCAGTCTATGACAGCCCCAAATCGGCTTAGCCCAACCATGCCCACTATGACACACACGTCCCCCATCGATATCGGGACCAGATCTATCGGGGACTCAACACCGAAGATCTCGAGTACACATCCTCGACTCACATTCATAACATACTCCGCTCGCTTGTCCGCTATGGAAACTCGTAGAGGTCGACTCAACGCCTCTCGTCGGCTACTGATGTGCCGACCAAACGTTATTGACACAAATGATCGACTCGCTCCCGAGTCAATTATCACCAAAACAGGTACGGAACCCACAAAAAGTACCAGCCACAACATCGGGCGATGCGCGGAACTCCTTCGTTGTCAACTGTAAAGCTCTCCCGCGAGCCTTCGGTGCCTCGACCTTCGCTGGCCGAACCTCGGTAACTCTAGCAGCAGGTGCGGATTCCTCAATTCAAATACTCGGTTCTTCCCCGCTTAGGGTTCGAACCACCACCAATTGGTGCACCAACACTCTATCCCTCATGCTGTCTCCACCAGTAACATCGCACCTAATTCCGCAAGGTGCTATGCAACGCTTGATGATTTCTCTGACAAGGATCAAACAACTCCAGATACCAAGGTCTCGTATGCAACCTTCAGAACTTACCATCGTGACTACCTCTAGTCATTCAGGACCTCACACTATACTCTCACCGGACCTCCCAACTGTCCAGTGTTATCACTAACCCTGGATCTGGAAATAATGAACCATCATACTCCTCATCCTTGACTCCTTGCCCAACGTTCCAACATGCCCCTTATCATAAGAGCAGAAACCACATTTCCACTCCTTATACCTCTCAAGAACAATAGGAGTCACTGCCCTGATATACCCCTCTTGATCACCCAACACTGCAGCTAACACCTGCCCTATTATACTCAAATAGGGTGTATCCTGATCCTTGACCGTTTCAGTCTCGACTGTCAGCCTGCTCAAGCTATACCATTCCATTGCGACAGACCCGCTGCCGGATACTCTGATTGAAAAGTCACCATCAGTGTGATTCCACAGGGCTCACCCCAACTCAGAAACCGAAATCTCAACACCCCTTACGTCTCCCATAAGAAACGGAAATAGCACCACTCGGGTCACGGAAAGTGACATATCTACTATCGGCCGGCTCTCCAGCTCAGACCGTACCCCTCCATAATGCACCATCCCTACTCATCTCTTAGTCTTGTGACTCCACTGGCATATCACCAACAAATCCCTTAGAGCTAACTCGCTTTCCCTATCAAGGGATGCTCCACTAAAACTCGTTCTCCCTGGCCTTCTGGGCCCATACTCATTCACATCCGACCTTGGTCTAGACAATTGCTGCGGAATAACCGGCAAGGCCAGAAGCACTGACCGCCACATTTCATGGTACTCGAACCATGTCCTCTCTGCTCAACCCGCCTCAAATCATGGTACTCGAACCACGAAATCACCTCTCGATCTGCCACCAATCATGGTACTCGATCCATGACATCATCTCTCAATCTGCCATCAATCATGGTACTCGAACCATGACATCACTCCTCAATCTGCTCCGATGTATGGTAATCGAACCATAACATCACTCCTCAATCTGCTCTGATGTATGGTACTCGAACCATAACATTACTCCTCAATCTGCTCCCATGTATGGTAATCGAACCATAACATCACTCCTCAATCTGCTCCGATGTATGGTACTCGAACCATAACATCACTCCTCAATCTGCTCCGATGTATGGTACTCGAACCATAACATCACTCCTCAATCTGCTCCGATGTATGGTACTCGAACCATAACATCACTCCTCAATCTGCTCCGATGTATGGTAATCGAACCATAACATCACTCCTCAATCTGCTCCGATGTATGGTACTCGAACCATAACATCACTCCTCAATCTGCTACTTAGAACCTTCAGAATACTCCCTGTATCGAGTATGGGTCCTCTGATTTCGGTAGTACGGGCCCATACTACCTGCCACATCTACCCATACTTTCCACACGGACCATCCTAGAGTTCCTAGGTAGCTACTCAACCTTATCGTTCACCAATTCCGTCGCACGTGCTTGCTCCTCAGCGAAATACTCTACCCTGCCAGCGCACTCATCTGACTAAGGTTTCTCCCTAGGCTCTTCCTAGATTCCCACTCTTCTCCGCCACCAGCTGCTGAAGAACTCCTAATGATGCCAGCCATCTACCTCCTGAATATCGTCATATTCACTCAGTAGCTGGCTCCCATCATCGAGGGTCCCACAAAGCACAAAGCAAGCAGCATTCGGGCATCGACTAATACATATATCTCACTCTAGGTGATAACTCCACTTGATCTGCTCATTCTCATAGATATCACCGTACTCTGCAACTCTACCCCTCACGGGTTCTAACTATTCTCTTGATAAGCTCCACAATAATCATCTAGGCATCTCTCCTAGATTACTCCTCTACTCGAATCCCTCTCTACTTGGGATTCCTGCTGGATAATCTTACTCAACATATACTCGAAAGCACAACTCGGATAACCACAATCCTAGGCTAAGGCATCACAAATCAGGCCATTCTAGTCCTAAAATATGAAATACCTAGCCTATCTCTAGCATACATAATATCTCACAAACATTTCATAACACAAAGTAAGGGTATTTTGGGAATTCACCGTTCGGGCTCTGGCTGATTGTACACACTGATCTTTCTCGTTTTCTCTTTGAAACTCTTATTCACTTTAGAAAAATCATTTCTTCGAAAATTTTTCTCAAATCCTCAGTTTGAGTCCAGATTTACCCGAAGGCGCATCCGAATCCCTCAAACCAAGGCTCTGATACCAACTTGTAACACCGTGATTTTTCAAACTAAAATTTTCATTTAAACTCATATAAATTCTCATGTCACCTTCTATTAAAATCTCATTTGCTCTTTAAGTTACAAACATAACTCCATATTCAATTAAATAATACTCCAGGATCCTCAAAACATAACTCTTTCTCTGGTGTGTACAATCGAGCCGGTGCCGTCCTGTGATCCTGAGAAAAACCTGCAACACATATCACATAACACTGTAAGCACGAAGCTTAGTGAGTTTCCCAAAATACCACTCTAACACATATTAGCCACTCGAGGCTATAACTCTGTGGGCCCTCTTGCCCTAACTCTGTGGACCCTCTGGTCCTAACTCTGTGGACCCTCTGGTCCTAACTCTGTGGACCCTCTGGTCCTAACTCTGTAGACCTTCCGGTCCTAACTCTGTGAACTCAGAACATGCACAACATAAATCACATAGAAATATAGCAGTGCAACATATAACATACATAACATACAAGATACTCTGTCACATAACTCTGGTTACCTACTCAAGGTAAAGTATAGTGAGAAGACTCACCTCGGGTAACTCGGTAAAGCTCGAACTCTGTAAAATCTGGTCTAGCCCCCGCCTAATCATATGAAATATACACTCTAAATCAGTACATCTCTCAAGGCTAGACTATTCCTCCTCTTAGTACTCTCAGAAGGGTAAAAGACCATTTTACCCCTCCCATGGCTCAAAGGCCCTAAAGTTGACCAAACCCTAAAAGTCAACAAAAGTCAACCCTCCAGGTTACGCTGCGCGTACCAAACACGTACGCTGGGCGTACCCGGCGTCCTCACAGAAACGGGGTGCGCGACCCCTTACGCTGCGCGTACTGAGATTACGCCCCGCGTAACTCTCAGTTTCAGTCCCTTAGCTCTTGAGGTCTTAATCAGTTAAGACTCACGTCCAACTTTTAGATCTGACCATTTCTAAGCCTCTTAATCCATAAAGTCGATGACTTTAAGCCTTTGCATGGCTGAACAAGTCACTAACACCCAAAATATACCATTTCCTAACACTAGAAAGCCCAATACTCAAGCATGATCTCATATCCACGACCAAGATGGGAACTTTATGGATCTATAACACAAATACCACTGAAATGGGACAGATCTAGGTCCATGGAGCTCATTATACTCATAAAGTCTCCACCTTTGGGACTTTTAACCCTAAAATGGTCCATGAAGCAACAAACCAAATTAAGAGGAAAGTTTTGAACTTTATACCTCCAAATGCAGCTCCTTCCTCTGTAGATCTCAGATCCAAACTTGCACTTCAAGCTCTAGTCTCCACAAACTCCTCTCCTTCTTCTTCACTAGCACACCAAGGCACTTTTAGCTCCAAAATCACACACACTCACTAAGAACGATGAAAAGTTCTCTCTTAGGGTTTTACTCACTGCTATGGAGGCTGAGAAATGAGCCTTAGCATCCAATATATAGGGCACAAGTCAGAAATTAGGGTTTGCACCTGGACACATTACGCCCAGCGTAACCCTGAGTACGCCCAGCGTACTCAGGCGAGTCCGCGTCCAAAATAAGCGCATGAGTACGCGCAGCGTACTCTTGAGTACGCCCAACGTACTCATTTGCTACCAATTCCTCTTAAGGGCTTAACTTGACACTTTGAATAAAAGAAGGGCTAAATAGTTGTACCTGAATTTCGGGATGTTACATTCAGGATCGGGTTCGGGCTCTAGTGCAGAGCCCATTGATCAGAGGCTTCGCGATCTTATCGTTTCTGAGGTTACACGAGGCATCCTTGACGCTACCTCGATGATCTTTGGTACCGTCAAGGAGGGCATCATGGAGATCATGGAAGAGCGACTCATATCTTTCCGAGCCGATATTGCTGCAGGCCAGATTGGGGCCCGAGCTCCCTCATTCATGGAGGTCAAGGCGTGTGGAACGCCTGAGTTCTTTAGGGTATGGGATCCCATCACGAGTCAACGTTGGGTGGCAAACATGGAGAATGCCTAGCACACGAGCTTTTGCCCCGAAGCAGCAAAGGTGGGGTTTGCATCCTGTATGTTGAGGGATCGAGCATGCGATTGATGGGAGGAGGTCACCCGCGAGGTTGGATCAGCAGGTGTGGCTGAGATGTCTTAGGATGAGTTTGTGATGAGGTTTGACCAGGAGTTTGCACTGTCTATTGAGGTGCAGCGTCTAGTGAGGGGGTTCCAGGATTTATAGCAGACTACCGAGATTGTGGCCGAGATCACCGCTAAGTTTCGGGAGAGGGCACTACTGGTTCTGCAATATGTTGAGGATGAGGAGATGAAGAAAACGAGGTATCATTCCATGCTGAGGGATGATATTCAGGAGTTTGTGAGTTTTTCAGTGTGCAAGACCCTAAATAATATGGTGGAGAAGGCCCGGGAGCGGGAGATAGAGTTGGAGCTTCGGACCAAGAGGAAGTCGGAGCAGGTTCAGGCATCATTAGGTCGGGCCAAGAAGCCTAAGACCTCCGATTCTTCCAGTAGGGGCCAGCAGGGCCGTGTCGATGTGCCAAGTGCGGTAAGCTGCACAGTGGAGCCTGTAGGGCAGTGGGCTCGACATGTTATGCTTGTGGTCAACCGGGTCACGGGTCGAGATTGCCCCAAGAACATTCATACCTTCAAGTGAAAAACTTCAAATCTTCATATTTTCACCAAGAACACCAAAAACACCAAGAACCTCCTTCAAATCTTCAAGTGACCGAAAACAACCCAGGACCGAAAATTGTGTTCGGCCGAGAATCGTTTTCGGCCGAGAACCCCTTAGAACCGAAAACTCTCCTCAACACTTGTACAATTCTCGATAATTACTCTTAACACAAAACAAGTGTATTCTAACAGTTTAATCAACTGTTTCGCTAATTTAAATACGATATCGTGTATAATTATTATTAGGATACGACTACTGCCACGTATTCTAACCCGATGATCATTCGCAACCACTTCGAGTCCATTCAAGCACACGCACTAGAGGTGAGTTCATAACCCAGTATTTTCCAAGCTTTTTCAATGTTTTTAGGGGGAGAATACAAGTAAAACACAAGTAATCTTGTGTTTAAAAGTATAAATTACTTATTATATTTTCTTACCGATAACATGCATTTGAACGTGGAAATTTCTAGATACGCCAAACATTATTCAGATAAACTACAAAATATCTTAAGTCGTAACAGTTTTTACAACAAAAGAAACTATTTTACTAGTTCAGATTTTAACACGGAAACAAACTCAAAAACTATAATAATTATAGTTTATGGAACAAAGGGAACTGTTTTACAGGCCCAGATCATAACATGGAAAAGCAAACTTATAAACTATATTACGTATAGTTTATGGAACAAACAGACTATTTTGCAAAGTTACATTTTATTTACAAAAATGATTTTCTTTGTGCTACACTTAATCGTCGATATAGCTTTGTGAGATAACGTCTTCAAGTACTTATTTAAGTGCCAACAAAAGTCCTGACCTTAATAACCAGAGTCTCCTGGAGGGAGAGCATGAGTTTGTGTATAGATCTATACGGGACTGACAATCCCGCACCTTAAATATTAGCTACAGTTAGGCCGGCAGGCCTGGGGTGACAAATATCATTAACGATTACGATGCCTGAAGAACGTCGTATCAGGCCATCAGTCGTATTAGTATGGTTATGAGGACTCACAATTTGGTATCAGTAGTGCGATTAGTGTACGACCATATATAAACAAACTTCACTTAGTTCTATCAACACAGTTTTATCAAGAAACAAAACAACAAGTATACGAACTTAACGCACATCAATATGCAAACATTTTGGTCTTGGGGTTTAATACTACTTCTCAGATAAACTAAGTATGGTAGTTATACTTGAACCTTTCGGTCTTAGAACGTTTAACATTTCAACTCGGTTTCTATGGAAAATATAAGATTTTCCAGGGTCAACATCATTATTTTACAAGTAAACAGTTTACAATCTAACTTTTTGAAAACACAAGGCTATTACTTATCGATAACAATGAATTACAGTAGAGCGGGTGCAGCTAGGAATCCTATTTACAAAAGATTCAACATTTAATTGCAAGTCATTATACTTATCATTCATCATATCAGAAAATATAGGATTTTCTGGAGGGTAACATTAACATTTTCAAATAACAAAGAACATACTTTCCAAAACAAAATGCTTATGAACTCACCAACTTTAATGTTGACACGTTTTTCAAACCACTTGTATTCTCAGGAAAAATTAGTAGACAAATACCCTCTCGGGCGATTCGAAGACAGAGCATGGTAGCTTTACGTCTTAACTTTTGCGATAGTTCAATGTTAAACAAGTAATATTTTGAACACAATGTAAATACTATGTTTTTATTACAATGGTTGTTGCTTTGATTACTATTATTCAATTGTTGTGATACTATACATGACGTCATCAACCCCGAACGTTTCCGCCGTTCCGGTTTGGGGGTGTGACATCCACCATCAAAACAATGGAAGTGGAATAGTGGGGATCTCTCCTTGACTCCTGTTATATTTCATTTAAAAAACTAAAAATTACAAAAAACAGTTGGCCCATCTTTTAGATATCATACAGAAACTGCAATTACCATAATGTGTGGGTCCTAAATGGTATTACTATTGCATTTTGTTGTTCTGAAGAAGATGATGGATCTAAGCTATCTCTTTGTTTCCTTGCACCAAGATGAAGTTCCTTCTTTTTCAAGCTTTACAAAAACCAAGAAGACAAGCACAAAACCAATGGAACAAGCTCAATCATCAAACATGGGGCTAGGGTTTCGAATTGAGAGGATGGAGGCCAAAGAGAATGACCTAATCCAAGAGTTAATGCTTTTAAATATTGGAGAAACCCTAGGATCTTGGGCTTGGGCTGTAACATCAACCACTTCATGGTCACCATCTCGCCACGCCGTGCTAACCAGCCAGACACGTTATTTATTCAAGTGTTATGGCCACGTTATGTTCAGCAACCTACCGCATCGTGGCATAAGGTTTTTCTCCAAAACCTTATCTTTGACGTCTTTAATTTTTTAACTAAGCAAGTCGGAAAACGGATGTTACATATGTACAATAAGTATACCGTAATTTACGATAGGATTACATTTAGTTGTACATAAAAGTGCATTCCTTAAGGTACACTTTTGATTTAAAAGAAAACAAACATGTAAGAAAAACAAAACAAAACTATTATATGCTTTTACAACTATAGATGCATGAAAATGAATATGTAAAAAATAGGAAATGAATTCTAACAAAAACATAATTTTTAAATATAGGAAAATCTTAAAATGCATGCATAAAAACGAAGATAAAAATCTTTATAAAAAATAATTCTCTAAAGAATACTAATTTTGTAAAAATGATTTGATAAAAAAAAGATGTAAAAAAAAACAATTTTTTGTAAAATATAGAAAATGAATTAAAAAAATATTTATAGGAAACTAATTTTATAAATGATTGTGTATAAAAGAATTTTGTTAGAAGATAATTTTCTAAAAAAAAAACGATGTTTTAAAAAATATCTATAAAGAAAGTTGTAAAAAAAATAAGTATGGACTTGTGATAAAAAGGTAAAAGTCAAAAGTTAGGGGCTATGTGTAAGATAAGTGAAAATGTCGTAATATCGTAATTTAGGAAGGAAGGTGTTAATTTTGGAAAGGGATTAAAAAAAGGGAAAATACCTCAAATAGACAAAAAAAAGGGGGTCATTTTTTAAATTTAGTCATAAAAAACGATTTTTCCAGATATAGACATACATTCCGCGGAGGACCCTCCGCGGACCTCCGCGGAACCATGAAATCTCCACGAAGAGGGGGTATTTTGGTAATTCCCACCATTTTTTTGACAAAAACGAAGGGGTCCTCTTTTGGTCCCCGTTCCTCTTCGTGACTCCGCATCGGGTCCTCCGGCCTTTGATCGAAGACTCTAAATCCGACGACGACTTCAACTCCGGCGACGACTTCAAATCCGGCGGAATCGAGTCGCAGAGCTCTTTCCGTCACCGATGGACCCCGAATTCCCCGATGTTATGGCCGATGGATACGGTTCCCGGGTATTTCTCACATTCTCATCTAATTATTAATGTCGAAAATGTCGAATATGATTCAAATTAGAGGAAAACCCATTTGATTACATTAAATATGTATATAGATTTAGGATTTTTAAGCAAAAACAAATCACATAACCGTTTTTGGGGATGATCCATTCTGCGGAGAGGGACGTCAGTCCGCAGAGGGTGCCTCCGCGGAGTGATGTGCTTCCTCCGCGGAACGTTATAATCCAACTTTGCAGGCCTCCGCGTAGGCTAGATGTCACTCCGTAGAGAATCCTTCGCGGAATGACCTCTAGCCTCCGCGGAGTGATGGTTTTTCCACAATTTTTATTTTTCTGCTTTTAAGTATGTTGCTATTTATTTCATAATGGAATAATAGTTTTTTTTTTTTTTAATTTCAATTAGTAATGTTTTAAATGAAATAATATTTTTGTTTTTTTTGTTGTGTAGCACGAAGATCTCAATCAAAAAGCGGATTTAACTTTGAAAGGCGTGGTGGGGACTATCATTAAAGACTATTTTCCGCGCCTAACACAATCACAACGAGTATTATTTGAAGCTTCCCCTTTGAAATATTCTTAGGAATGCGTATCCCACATGGTGATCCCTTACTTGTGCATATGATGATGTTGCACGAAGTAAGGTGTCAACAAATATTTGAAATGGGGAGGTTTCTGTTTGATGTAGAGGGGATGCAGTTGGGTTTTGGTGAAACTGAATATATTCTGATTTGTGGTTTAAAAGTTGGTCCTTATGTGGATTTACTCCATGACGAAAAGGGCCAGTCAAATTCAAATCTCCGTGCTCGGTTGTTCCCAGAGATTTCTGATGCACGTTTGCGGCTGAAAGATTTAGAAGACTTAATTATGTCCCCGAATTATTTGGCACTACAAGATGAAGATGTTGTGATGCTTATCAAGCTTGTTTTTATGTTGAAGGGTCTACACGGACAGGACGTTAAAACGGGCATTCCTGCAGCAGTATACAAGCTTGCTGATAATATAGATGATTGGAACAGGTATTACATTTAAAACAGGCATTCCCGCAGTAGTGTGCAATGCACTAATTATAATAAATAAATTGAAAATTGCAGGTTTGAATGGGGTACGTATTTCTGGAAATATACTTCGCGTATGATGCGTGGAATGTTTAAGAAAATAGAAGAGTTTAGAGAATTCAAGCAGGCCAATCCCGAATCGAAGAAAGTACACAAGTATACCGTTCTCGGTTTTATGCTTCCGTTTAAGGTTAGTTTCTAATGCATTTTAATAGTTATCATTGTTTAGTTTTTTATACTATAAAAATTTGAACTTCGTTTTGTATTATATAATAAGTTTGTATCATGACTTTTATAGTATAATAGAACGATACTTACATTTTTTTCATAGATATGAATTTTGGAGACGTTCCCAGAGGCAACCAAGTTTTATATACGCACACCGACAGAATTGCCACGGATGAGGGCGTGTAGAAGTAAAACACCGTTGAATTGGGTTCAATGTTGTCGAATAATGAACGTGTCTGTGGTATGGTTTTTATATTAACAATCATCTATATTTACAAATTCCAAATTATTTTCATGTTAAACTAACAATCTGATTTTTGCAGCCTAACAACCAACCTATTAATGTCGAGGCAAACCCGGAGGAGCTGATGTTGCCGTTTTATGTTCGTTATGTCAATTGGACTCTTAACCCTGTAGAGTCTCCCCCACGACAACATAGTCTCGTCCGAAATAGTCCACCTCCTGTTGCCTCGCCTGCTCGAAGAAGGATGTACAAGTCCGAAATACAAACATCTTCGACTGAATCTGCCACAAATGCTTCTTCCTCGCAACATCTTGAAACAGAAACAAGTTATATGTCACACGACACATCAAGATTGGTAAAGAAGAAGAAGACGAGCACAAAGGCATTAGTGAAGCGTCTACTAGGCGTTGTGGCTGACTTAAGTTCTAAAGTAGACCGTGTATTACAGAAAAAAGATGAACCCGACACAAATTTTGAACCAGACAGAAGGTTTCGAGAGGAGGAAGATATGATAAATGAAGAGGAGGAATAAAAATATTACCATGATACACATTTTGACTATGATAATATAGGTAGTCATGGTTTGGATGGGGAATTTGAGTCTACACCTACGCATCTTGAGCCGTCATTGGACGTGGGTGAACATCTCACAAAAGAAATGATTCCTATTGTTAGGCCGCAACGAAAGAGGGGTGTTCCATGGTATCAGCGGACTCCGTTCACAGTGGTACAAAACTCATATTTTAAATTTGGTATATTTTTTAAATATTAAAGTATTGATAATTATTTAACATGATAATTTTTTAGATGCAATCCACACCAAAATTGAAGAAAATCACGAAAGCAAAGAAAAAAAAAGTGGTGAAGAGTCCTGAAAAAGCAAATGAAGACATTGTGAATGAAGAGAGTAATGATGTTTCAAATCATCTCCTGCTCGACAGTGTTGAAGCTTCCAGTACGTTGACTTTTTGGAAAGAATGGAATAGTATCTCTTCCAACCTGAACACTAAACATAGGCTGCATATGCTGACACTGGATGCAGAGTTTTGGTTGAGGTTACTTGCAGTTACTGACGTTGGGTGGTTAATTTCTTCGGTAACATTCGTTAAATATAAATTTTAACTTCATTTTAGACGATAATTTATATAAAAAACTGTAACATTTTTATCTTAAAATGTACAGCATATTGCGATATGGAGTACCTTGCTCATGGAAAGACGGCCGGCGAACGCAAGGTGGACGATATTCCCTTAAAAACTTAATTTGCAAAACGGAAAAACATATTTTCTTAGGAATATTGCAAATGGTGTCGGAGGCCATCCTAAATGGAAGGATGTGGATATGGTTAGTTAAGTTTATTAATTATTTATTTTATATAGGAAACGAATTAATGACTATTACATTTGTTTTTGTTTGCAGGTTCTATTCCCCATAAACGTTCCTCATGCCCATTGGTTTTTGGCAGTGCTACATTTAGATATTTGGAAAGTACACATATATGATTCAGCACGATGTATGAATTAATTCACAACGTACTTGACTGGTGGAGAATTCAAAAGTTTTGGGGATAGTATAATCGAAGAGTTAGATGCGATTGACTACTGGAAGGATTTCCCCGATGGACACAATGACAACGCAGTTGTGGAGTTTATTGACATTGTAGACGCGACACAACAAGAAGATATTGCTAATAGAGGGGATTTTGGAGTATTCGTAAGCATGTATATGGAAATGATTGCTTCGGGGGTACCGGTGAAGAGTGATAAGCCATGTAGAGATGCGGGATTTCTCTATAGAAATAGGATGACAAATATTATTTGGGATACTAAATAACTTGATGTTTGGAAGTTTGTATACATTATTATGAAATACTTGTTTTTAGTAGTTTTGTTTAATATAAACAACTTTTGTATCATATATTTTTTGAAACATAATTCACCAACATATATTACGATACATTAAAAACAAAACAAACATTTGAAATTACATAATAACATTACAGAAAACATTGCAAATAAAAGATGAACGACAAACAAACATTACATAGAACATTACGAATAAAAGAGTCGTCTACATGAAAAAGGGTTTATTTCTAACCAGATTGCAAACGTCCGTATACTCGAACTCAGTTTCATCAAACTGGCACAGGTAATATCCGTTCACGTATTCAAGAAGTTCTTCATCATCAACATCAGAGCATCGCATTTTCTCATAATTGTAACATCGATTGTACCATGTGACTTTAGTCTTTATACCCATCCATTTACTAACAATATCGGGTTTTAGTCGTTTTTGTCCTTGTCCCACGTTAAAGTTGAACAAAGCTACTAAGCGGGACCATTCATTACCAAGAAGGCAATTAAGGGGAGCTATTACCGGCAGACCCTCGTAAACGGTAATCCAGCATCGTGTTAAGACCAACACCTCTGTTGTCGTCCATTGAGATGTACCATTAGTTGGAGCAGACGCATTAGACAGATTAGCTGCATTTGAAGACGTTGGTACATTGGATGCCATTTTGTGAAATGATCCCTTACCTCTAATTCGGACGTATAGATACTTGCTTTACTATATATAAAAAGATAGATAACGCCGACTGACAAGTCAGTAATGCGGACTGACAAATACCTATGCGGACTGACAAGTCAGTAACGCAGACCGACGAATAGCTATGCCGACTGACAAGTCAGTAACGCGGACTGAAAAATAGCTATTCGGACTGACAAGTCAGTAACGCGGACTGACAAATAGCTATGCGGACTGACAAGTCAGTAACGCGGATTGACAAATAGCTATGTGGACTGACAAGTCAGTAACGCAGACTGACAAATAGCTATGTGGACTAAAATAGCTATGTGGACTGACAAGTCAGTAACGCGGACTGACGAACAACTCTCTGCGGAGTTGAAAGGTCTATATATTGTCATAGATGATCGTTGGATATTTGCGGACTGTCATGTCTATACAAAACGACAAAAAACTATGTATCACTTCATCTAATCTATTTTAGTTCATGTAGTTTGTATGTTTTACAATGGGTTTAAACCCATGGACCGCTAACGAGTATTTGCTTCTAACTCGTGCATATATTAATGTCTACGAGAACACCAGTTTGGAGGATAGAATATTTTGGGTCCTATTAACGAATACCTTCCACACTGACGCTGAAACCACCATAGAAAACCATCGCGACACGCTTGATATAGCTGCAAAATGGTATGAATTGAAAACAGAAGTTGTGTTATTCAACGATCTTTATAATAAGATTGAAGACGATCGTATGAATGATACTGAGGAAGACATCTTGGAGGCGGCTAAAGAAGAATACAAATCCATTAGCAACGGACGGAGTTTCAAGTATGAAGCCCCTTGGAATTTTTTGAAAAATGTCCCATTTTTTTAACTAGTACTGCGTTTTGTATTGTTCTTGTATTGCTTTATTTATATGTAATATGGTATTTATCCTTTTTTTATGAAAAATAATTCCATTGTTTAAAAACCATACATTCAAACAGGTTACGCGGACTGACAAATAAGTTACGCGTACTGACAAGTCATTTACGCGGACTGACAAGTAAGTTCTGCGGAATAATGTATACTAATTCCTTATAAATTGGACAAGTATTTCCATTTTTACAAGGTGTCGAAAGTTGTGAAAATGAGTTCAGTCAATCAAGTATTAAGAAAAAGTTTCTCCAACCTGCCGACTTTTTTCCATAATCTGCAAAGAACCAATCCTCACACCTACACGTACATTACGAAAGATCAGTACAATCGTTTCCAAATTTGTTTCGTGGCATTGGGATGTGTGGTATGTAATCCCTTATAGTACATAAATATTTAGTTATTTCAAGTTGTTACATGCCTAATCCAACACATGTTGACTTACAGATTCGTACGTTTCTCACGTCTATGATACCAATCATATTCGTTGGTCAAGTACCTCTAATTGGGGCGTATGTAAGATCCATGTACATTGCGGTTTCTTCAGATGGAAATCATGAACCCCTTCTCATAGCGTTTGCTTTGGGAACCATAAACCATGACAATTCATGGTTATGGTTCATGAGGAGGCTTAAAGAATGTTTAGGTGACAATACAAAAGTTGGTTTCATAAGCCATATGTCTGATTCTATAGACTTTGCGGTTCAAAGAGTCTACCCTGATTCATATCATGGTTATTGTTGTAAAAATATAGCCGAGAAAATACGCGCTTCCATTGGAAGTAATACAGTCGTAGAGCAGTTGTTCTGGAAGACCTGTAAAGCGTATAATTTATCTCATTTTTATGCATGTTTGAACAACTTAAAAAATGAGGTTAATGGGAATGATCTTCATTGGCTTGACAATATTCCCATTGCAAAATGGGTACGGGCTTGTTTTCCAAGAGTACGTTTCAATGTTAAATTCATTGACATTCCCGTTGTTGTCAATTGGTTTAAAACAAACACGCATGAGTTTCCAATAACAACAATCATTGAAATGGTCCATGACTCGATGCAAGCAATGTATCTTCAACGTGCTACGTTTGGAGGTAATTATAAGTTATGACGTCACTCAAATGGTGAATTGATATGTTATTATACATTATGACATCATAATTTTTGTTTTTTTGATTCAGTTCATTTCACAGGGGATTTTCATGGTCTTCTAACCCCTTATGCACTTAAGGTGATTCATAAAAGATTTATCCACTCGGATGGTTGTAGGATTACACATATTGTTGGCGACAAATATGAAGTGACTAAATATTCAATAACCGAAACTGTCTAGTTAGACCGTGGTATTTGTAGTTGCGGTAAATGACAAAAATGCGGTATAACTTGTGAGCATGCTATAACTTCATTACAAAGACTCGAAATTGCAGAAATCCAACAAATGGTAAATTTAAAGTTAAGTACAACGGTGTATCGAAATGCTTATCAAACTGAGACAGTCAATCCTATTCCAACCCTTAGGCATTGGGAAATACCAGTTGAAAGTGTTGTGGTCTTACCTCCACGACAATTCAATTGAACTGTATTGTATGGATCACAACGAATATTAATTTGTATTCAGTTCTATGTTAACCGTAGTTGTAATGGTCTGTTGGCGTTCTTTACTTTTTAATAAAAAATGTTTACCTTTAATTAAATAATTGTATTCCCATAATTGTAATGTATGGATGACAACGACTAGACAAACAGCTCTGCGGACTGACACACATTATTGCGAACTGACAAAAAGCTCTGCGGTCTGACAACAGCTCTCTGCGGAGTGGAAGGGACTATATATACTCATGGATGGTCGTTGGATTTTTGGTATAGAGTTATAATTTTTTTTTAAATTTAAAATGAGTTCATCTTCAACTTTGTATATTTGCTCGTGCAATGAAGTTGATTGTTTCTATTGTGATCCGATTGACCCTTTACTTGCCCCATCACCAAATTTAAGAGAGTCGTATATGTCGGAGGATACTTTGCAACAAGTACAATGGGCTGAAGAACAACAAAAAAAAGATAAAGACTCATCTCGAGCTCTCACTGAACGTCGTGACCTCATTGCGGCGGAGTGCAAAGAGGTTGATGAAAGGATGATGATTACTAAAAACAAAATCAAAGATCATGAGGAACGGATAAAAAAAAGTAAGAATAATATCAAACTGTCTGAAAAATGGCTTGCTGACAAGGATGCAGAAATGATAGAACTTGGTAGCCAAAAGGACCGTATGGAAGATAAAATAAGAATTAGGGACGACTACATAACAATGGAGAAAGAAAAGTATCCTTTGCAATTCCCTTAAGTTAATTACTGTTGTTGTACGTTTACTATATGTTTCTGGTTTGTTGAATGTATTATCTTCGAGTATTAGTTATTATTCTACTAGTAATTATGCACTAATATAATCATAATATTACCCATCATCTTTAAAATAAACACACCATTTCAAAGTACACAGATTAATGTCCTCTAAAACAAAACATAATTAATTATAAATACAACATCAATCATTCAAATCAAACGTTGAACAATAGTCTTCTCTCTGCGTCCCACTCGTCCAACGCGTCTCTTGTGTCCCGTGCGTCTCTAGCGTCTCCTGAGTCCCTTCTGTCCCTTCTGTCCCTTTCCCTTTCCCTTTTGTGTTACTACCTGATGACGCACTACTTTTTGTAGACTTTTTTTGTTTATTTGGGACCAATGCCGGACAAGTCGCTGCATTATGTGTTGTACTATCACATCCACTACACCTTCTTACTATAGGTTCCTCACCTTGTGACGGGATACGATTTCTGTTTCTCGGTCTACCAGCTTGACGTGTATCCATTATCGGGGGTTTAACAACCATCATCTCCGCAGGAATTTCCCAATCACACGGTTCTGGAAGGGGGTAAACCGGCTCCTCATACGTACTTCGGTACATTTCCATTTTGTAAGCATCTATAGCCAGATGTCCGAAGTTAGTTTTTTTCAAGTGCTTCAAGACCATTATGACATGACCACAAGGCAACCCAGTTCCTTCCCAATATTTGCATGTACAACTCTCTTGCCTCAGATCAACTATGCCACCATGTTTGAAATCATGAACTTGATATATTGCATCTGAAACACCAGAAACGGACCATCCTGTCGTACGCTCTTCATTTTTACTAACTACTTTTTCAGCCCACTCGGTTAGCACTGTTGAACGTTTACCTGTAAAGAAAATATATATAATTAACTTATTATTCGACCTAATTAAAGTCCAAATTAAATTCATACCTCCTTCGATGCGACGCTTGTTACACCATTCCTGTGAAAGACGACGGAAGAACTCAAGAAGGGGTATTATAGGCATCTTACTTGCATCTACAGATAAAGCATTCATGGACTCTGCGCTGTTCGAGGTCATGTAATCGTACCGTTTCGACAGCGAATATGCTCTAGTCCACTTAGCACGGGGAATTTCACTTAGATACGTTGCTACTTGCGGCCTAGTAGAACTAAATCTATACCACAATTCTTCAAAAATATTTCTTTTGTAAGCTTTCACAAGCCTCCAAAACAACACTTTTGTTTTATCATTTTTCCCAAACCTGTGTACTATGTTTCCTAGTAGATGAAAAGCACACAAGCCATGATGAGCATGTGAGAAAACATTTTCAATACTAAACCGAATTGCATCGGCCCTATCAGTTACAAAAGTCAATTCTTGACAATCACCAACACATTCATACAACTTTTCAAGAAACCATGTCCAAGTAAGACCACTCTCTTTTTTGCATATTCCGTGCGCAAGGGGAAATATCTGGTTGTTCCCATCCATAGCTACTGTATGCAATATGGTTCCCTTAAAATCACCCTTCAAATGGGCACCATCCATAATTATAACTTTACGACGATAACGTTTGAACACTCGTATCTGCAATATATTTAAATAGAACACATAAACACTCTATAATTTGTTTAAAAAAATTATAAATTAAATAACAACAAGTTTTTTGTATTTACCGTGCTCCCAATGGCATAAAAACAACACTCGAAACAATCTTCAAAATCTGTTTAAATATATGCCACTGTACCGGGATTATGCCTCTTCAAATTGTGAAAATAAATAGGAAGTTTGGAAAAATATTCTTCAGAGGATCCCAACAACAGTTCCATAGCATATTGTTTTGCACGCCAAGCTTGTTTGTAATCTACATTGATTTCCAACACAACATTCAAATCCCTTGATATTTCATTAGGCCTCAAAACCTTGGAACGAGTTTTTCCCATAATCTCATGCAATATAGTACCCATCACTTTTTTATTAGCATGCTTATGATTAGGGTGTATCTGTAATGACGAACATGTGTGCACGTTGTTGAAAGTCCTGATTTAAAATTCATCAGTGGGATCAAGGCGTTTTGCATATAAACGCCAACTACAGTTCTCAATTTCACAATATACCTCATAACGATTTTTGTTAGAATGTTTGGTCTTAAACTGAAACTTTTCTCTGGTTGCTTTAAGACTCAAAGCAAATATTAGTTGTTGTTTGTTATCATATGTTTGACGAACAAACATATCCAGTGGCGGAGCCAGACTCAAAGCAAAGGGGTATCCCAATTTTTTTTTTCCGGGTATCACCGCAACGGCTGAGCATGGGGCAGGTCGGGTCAGTTTTACCTAAAATCGAACCCAAAACCGACAACCTCAGTTTTGAAATTTTTAAAACCAAACCAAACCCAAACCCAAACCCAAACTCAAACCCATCGGTTCGGTGTTTCGGTTTTCAGTTTGTACATGGGTTTCCCGGTTTTGTTTTGGTTTTAAACCCAAACCTTAATCGAATCCTTAGCTATCTTTAAGTCTTGTTATATAAGCATGAAGTTGAAGTATCTTTTGATACTTGAATCAATGTGGGACTCAAAGTTGATACAAAATGAATCATGAGGATAAAAAGTTTATATAATAGATGAAAATAACTGAGTTTACATGTGTTTGGCGATGTGGGATAGAATAGCTTGGAAATTAAAAGAGAATAAAATAGCTGGAAAAATAAAAGAAATGTAAACAAAGGATTTGTAAGGAGCAAGAATTGATCCTAAGACCTTTGTTTCAATAAGTCAACACCTTAACCAATACACTAGCTATTTGTTTGTGCTTATAAGTGAAGGGATGTGTATATATACACTACAAAAAACGAAAACTTTCTACAAAAATTACACTATCGAAATTTTTTTGAGGGGTATCCCGGGATACCCCTTGGATCCGCCTATGAACATATCATCATTTGGACCTAAACTGTGAAATGGTTCGGGCTAAACAATAGGATCAAGACAATCAAGTATGGGAGGCATACCGTAAAATATGTCTGAAGCTTTTCCCCGTGTGTGAACTCATCTTCTGACCATCCTTCATTTGACTCTTCATCGTTTGACAAAGTTTTGTCAGTCAGTCTTCCAAACTCATATAAATTTTTTTCTTCAACCGTATTCACTGCCACAGTTTCTTCTTCTGGACACTCTTCAACATTATCAGATACAACGTTTTCAACATTGTATGGTACAATCTTGTCAACCACTTATGTCTGTTCGACCAATCCCTGAAACACCTCTAAATACAAATGCACAATCTCCTTCGTTTCAGAAATTACATTTCTGAGTTGATGAACATCTGCTTCGTCTAAAATATTCATAACATACCCATGAACCGGGTGTTGAAATGATAATGATATATTACTATTGAACACATTAGCCTTAATTTTGACCAAATCAAACAATATTCGACGATCAAAATTTGGCGGAAACAGTAAACCTAAGTTGTTAAACTCTGGTCTAACGTAAGTGTTAATCCCATTACTTATCTGCCAAAAACCCCCAGTACATAAAATAACAAAACTCATACTTTTTTTTTTTGAAAATGAAATGAATAAGAACTGATCTATTTTGTAGAGATGATCGACCAAATCGACCTAAAAAAATGAAAAACAGTTTATATAAAAAAAACCTCTAAAAACCGTTGCAACCACCACTTCCGCGGAGACATTAATCTCTCCGCGGAGCTCCTCGTCACCTTCTCCGCGGAGGTATTTATGAAGGCCAAACGACTCGCTCCGCGGAGGGATTAATGTATCCGCAACGGGCGTACGCGGACCATTCTTTTATCGATTCAAAAATCAGAATTGTAGCTTGTCCGCGGAGATGACGTCACTCCGCGGAATGTATGTCTATATCTATATCTGGAAAAATCATTTTTTATGACTAAATTTAAAAAATGACACTTTTTTTTTTGTATTTAAGGTATTTTCCCTTAAAAAAAAATAACCGTTGATTGGAAGTGGGAAGTCAAAAGTGTTGGGTCGGTGTATTGGCGCCTTATATAACCTTAACCTTCTTCATGCTTTCCGCTGCTCTCCTAACACCTTTCAAGAAGAAGAAGAAGAAGTAGAGGGTTTTATTTTGAGGCACCACCTTTCTTCTCTTTTTCTTCTATCGATACCATTGTTTCCTCTTTCTTTCATTCTCCGGCGTTCAACAATCCTCTGCGTTCCCCTCTTCATCTCTTAGGTAACGTTCTTGATTTTTTATTTCTGTGTATTATTTCTTTTGTTATTGCGTATTATTGATTTCGTTGTTGTTTTTGTTAAGTATTTTCAATTAGGCCAAGGTTCTTCAGCCCTCCCTTCATCACTGGGTTCATCGGGATATTGGGTTGTACCTTTATGCTTTGAGGTTGTAGTATGACGTCTGGTTCCAATGTCAGTTTGGTTCACCGTCATCATCGATCAAGAAAAGGAGTGCATATTTTTCTCCTCTAATTTCTAGGTAGCGTGTCTAGTATTACAATTGTATAGTATAGCAATTGTATAAACAATTCTAGTATAGCAATTGTATAAACACAGACAAATATATCAAAATATCTCTTTGATTGATTTGGAAATATAACTCAAAACCAAACTTGTTTACACTGTGTTTGTGTTGTACTGCTTTGTTGTGTATTACCCTCTTGGTAATTCACTGAATATATAGGATGGCCTTAATCATTTCAATCCTATATTAATAAGTATGAGACCCAACCAACTTGTTGGTGTCCCCTCCTTTATTGTGGGTGGAAGACATGGGTGGAGGGAAATGATGACTTATGATTCCAACAATCACCCCTGAATCTCTAAGTCCTTCTAGTGATTCCCGATCACCGCCAATCTTTAAGTCCTTCTAAAGATGTCTTCAGTCCCGATCAAGTCCCGCATTGTCTTGAACTTGGTTCGAGCCAATGGTTTTGTGAGAATGTCTGCCTTTTGTTCTTCACCTGGAATGTACTTCACCTCCACTTGTTCCTTTTCAACACACTTACGAATGAAGTGAAACCTCGTGTGAATGTGTTTGCTTCTTCCGTGAAAAACAGGATTCTTCGTGAGTTCGATAGCTGACTTGTTATCAACTCTTAGGACCACCTTCTTTTGTGCTTTGTTCATGATTTCGCCTAGCAAATCTTGAAGCCATATTGCTTGACATGCAGCCGCAGTTGCAGCCATGAACTCCGCCTCGCAAGATGATAAAGCAACAGTATCTTGCTTTTGAGAACACCATGTTATCGGAGAGGACCCGTAGTAGAAAATGTGATCGGTTGTGCTTCTTCCGTCGTCCGGGTCGACATTGTGACTACTATCGCTGTAACCAATGATCCGGTTTTGCCCCATCCTCTCGTACTTGATTCCATGTGACGTTGTTCCACGTAAGTACCTTAGGATGTGTTTGATTGCAACACCATGTGATTCTCTTGGATCTTGCATGTATCGACTAACAACTCCAACCGCATATGCCATATCGGGTCTTGTCTGCAAGAGATATCTAAGGCATCCTACCAACTTTCGGTATTGTGTCGGGTCGATTTCGGGTTCATCTTCGGCCTTCGACATTTTGGTTCCTGGATCCATGGGAATGTGGGTAGGATTGCAATCATGTAAACCGGCTTCCTTCAGAATGCGTTGTGCATACGCTTCTTGGTTTATTGTAATCCCCGATTCATCCTGTTTGACTTCAATGCCCAGGTAGTAAGTTAATCTTCCAAGATCAGACATCTCGAAGTTCTTGGACATTTCAAATTTGAACCTTTTGATCATGCTCAAATTTGTACCTGTGACAAACAAATCATCAACATAGATTGCTAAAATTAGCAAGTTGGATCCTTCGTTCTTCCGGTACACCGATGGTTCTTTCATGCACTTGTGAAATTTCATTCCTTTCAAAATCCCATCAAGTTTTGTATTCCATGCTCTCGGTGCTTGTCTAAGACCATATAGTGCTTTTAAAAGACGGTACACCTTGTGCTCGTCGCCTTTCCTTATGTAGCCTTCCGGTTGATACACATAGACGGTTTCTCTCAACTCTCCATGTAAGAAAGCCGTCTTGACAACCAAGTGGTGAAGCTCCCATCCATTGGTAGCGGCTAAGGCAATGAGAAACCGTATGGTTTCGATGCGAGCTACCGGAGCAAATACTTCTTGAAAGTCAATACCAGGTTGTTGTACGTACCCTTTAGCAACCAATCTTGCCTAGTGTTTGTTTATGGTGCCATCTGCATTTTTCTTCAGCTTGAACACCCATTTGAGTCCAATGGGCTTCACCCCCATAGGCTTGTTTACGAGAGACCAAGTTTTGTTCTTGTTGATCGAATTGATCTCTGTATTCATGGCTTTGACCCACTCTGGTTCTTTCTTCGCCTCTTCAACTGATACCGGCTCGTCATTGGTTGCTAGGAGAAGTTCTTCAATGTCATCAACATAAAGTACATAATCTCGTAATCGAATTGGAAGCACCTTTGGTCTTGTGGGCCTTTGGTTTTGAACATTGTTTACGTTGTTGTTGACCGGACTTGGTTGCTCATTTTCTTGTACCTCCACTCCGTCTTCAATCTCGTGATCCGATTCGTTTGGTTCAATTGGTTCGTTGTTTACATCGTTTCCTTGGTTGTTGTTCGCCTTATCTTCCGGTAAATCCCATGGTACTATGAATGATCCTGGTTCTTCATTGTCAGGTGTAGCTTCGTTAACCCAATTCCATCCTTTGGTTTCATTAAAAATAACGTCTCGACTTACGATTATTTTTTGTGTAACCGGGTTAAATAACCGATAGGCTTTTGTACCCGGTTCAGAACCAAGATGAACCAATGGTCTTGATCTTGCATCCAATTTTTTCACGTTTACCGGTTCAACTTTTGCATACGCTAAACACCCAAAGATGCGTACGTTCTCCAAATTAGGTTTTCTTTTATACAACTTCTCGTACGGAGTTGTATCACCAAGTACTCTTGTGTAAACACGGTTGATCAGGTTTGTGGAATGTTTTACCGCTTCTCCCCATAGGTAGTTTGGAACATGCATCGCCTTCATGATACTTCGTGTCATGTCCATAAGTGTTTTGTTTCTTCGTTCCACAATACCGTTTTGTTGTGGTGAATATGGGGCGGTAAGATGGCGTTTGATTCCATTTATATCACAAAAGGAATTAAACTCGACCGAAGTAAACTCACCTCCTCGATCACTTCGAAACATCTTTAAAGACTTTCCGAGCTCATTCTCCGCCAAAGCTTTAAATTTTTTGAAGTGTAAAAACGCCTCATTTTTCTCTTTTAAGAGAAAAATCCACATATACCGTGAAAAATCGTCAATTAGTGTGAAAATGTATCGATTTTGACCCTTCGTTGACGGTGTTATCGGACCACATAAATCACCGTGAACTAGCTCCAATGGTCGTGTTGCTTTGTACGTCGTCATTAATGGAAATGACTTTCTTGTTTGCTTGCCCACCAAGCAAGATTCACACAATTGATTCTCACTGTCAAAATAGGGTAACCCTTTGACTAGACCTTTCTTGGACATCTTTTTCATTGACTCGAAATTGATGTGTCCAAGTCTTGCATGCCAGCGCCACGTGTCTTCACTTAGTCTTGAATGAAGGCAAATAGGTACTCCAATGGGCAACTGTATTTTATAAAGACGGTTTGGAGTTCTTTGTACCTTCATTAATAAGCAGTTGTCGGCATCATGCATTGTCAAATAGTTGTCTTTCATCCGAATATCGCACCCGGCTTCGGTTGCTTGTCCGAGACTGAAAATATTATTTTTCAAATTCGGAATGAAATAAATCTCCGTTATCAATCATTGTTGCCCCGATTTTCCTTGGAAAACAATTGAGCCTTTCCCTTTTATTTCGACACACGAATTATCACCGAATTTGACCTTTCCGGTTATTCCTTCGTCGAGTTCGGAGAAAAATGAACGATTTCCCGTCATGTGATTACTTGCCCCGTTGTCCAAATACCACACATCGTTTTCTTGTGAGTTGTATCGAGACGGTATCACTTTCTCTTCGTTCAAAAATACGGACTCGTGTAGAAATACTGTTTCATCGGCATCGTCGTGTTCAGTAAAATTACTTTCTTGGAATTTTTGGGTTCGATCCGGACATTTGGATGCGTAATGGCCCGATTTATCGCATCTGTAACAAATAATTTTTGACAGATCTTTTTTCGGGTTACGGTTCGAGTCCGAATTAGAATTGGGCCGGTTATTGGGCTTATTATTGTTTTGGGCCGAATTGGGTCGGGTTGATTTTGACCCGGATCCATTCGAAGACCCGACTCCACCGGATCCACCTGACCCGGTTCGATTAAAACCCCCCGAACCCCCTTTTCTTCCCTTATTCGACTCCTTCTTCCCCGATGATCCTCCAGAACCGCCACCACCTTCGTTTCTCCATCCGCCACCACCACTCGTTCTAGCCATCAACACCTGTTGTTGCCCGTCTCCGCCCTCATCTCCTCTGATTCTTTCTGCGTATGCTTTCAGACGCCCTACGATGTCGTCGAAAGGTACCGTCTTTAAATCTAGCACTTGCTCGAGGGAGGCGACGATATGAAGAAACTTTCTTGGTACGGTTTTTAGCAGCTTTTTCACCATCTTCGTTTCTTCGATGGTTTCTCCCAGTGACGCCGATTGGGAGGCGATTCCGGACAGTTTCCCGGCGAAGGAGTCGATTGATTCTTTCTCTGACATCATCAATCTGTCGAATTCGGAGTTTAGGGTTTGAAGTCGGGCTTCTTTTACCCGATCGGCGCCTACATGTCGAGTTTTGATTGCATCCCAGAGAGCTTTAGCAGATTCGACATCACCCAATTGCATGATCGATGATTCCGGCATTGCTTGGTACAACAATCCGATTGCCAGGTAATTTTTATCATCATTACTATCTGTTCCTGGATCAATCGATGTCCAAACCTTGTGTATACGCAGGACGATCTTCATGCGTAGAGCCCAGACAGTGTAATTTGTCTGGGTTAACATCGGGCAGGCCACCGATGTGGTTCCGACTTCCTTGATTCTCGTCGGAGGAGCAGCAACACCCCCACTTCGATAATCTTCAACATCGGACATTTTAAACAGATAAGCTTCCTTGATTTCTCAGTTCCCCTTGACTGATTTCAAGGCTCTGATACCAATTCTAGTATTACAATTGTATAGTATAGCAATTGTATAAACAATTCTAGTATAGCAATTGTATAAACACAGACAAATATATCAAAATATCTCTTTGATTGATTTGGAAATATAACTCAAAACCAAACTTGTTTACACTGTGTTTGTGTTGTACTGCTTTGTTGTGTATTACCTTCTTGGTAATTCACTGAATATATAGGATGGACTTAATCATTTCAATCCTATATTAATAAGTATGAGACCCAACCAACTTGTTGGTGTCCCCTCCTTTATTATTGTGGGTGGAAGACATTCTTTATTGTGGATGGAAGACATGGGTGGATGGAAGACATGGGTGGAGGGAAACGATGACTTATGATTCCAGGTGTATCTTTTCAACAACGACTTCTGTTTTTTTTTTCTTTCTAAGAATTGCGTCATCGTCACTAAAAGGATCAAACACTATACCCAAGGATGTACTTGAACTATAACAAAGGTAAATTAATGACATGATTTTACTTAATTGCAGCCTTAATTAACACTACAACCTCACTGGGTTTCTTTCTCTTTCTCCTCCATTTATCTTTTGTTTTGTTGTTTTTTTTTAGTCAGATCGCCTAATCTAAAGCATCTATTAAGCAAAGATGATTGGTCAAGCAAGTGGTGATGTCGGTAAAATTTTAATAGTTTTGAAACCCAAAAAAGTATTGTTTAGTTGTAGATGGTTCTACTCTGCACTTTAGGTGTTTGATGAAATGTCTTAATTAAGTTAAATAGTTGTTTTTCTTTGTTTTGAGGGTGAAAATGTTATTGGATTGAATTGTGTAGACATAAATAAATAATCAAAAGCCAAATTAAAATATTAAAGAACTTACTGAGCCATTAGAGATTCAGCTAGGTAAAGATAATTTATTATTTGTATTTTTAATTTGGTTATAAATAGACGTCTAACTTGAATATTAATCAAATGAGGATATTTCCAAGAGGTGTTGTGATTTCTTTGTGGGCCTGTTTATGTCATCGCCTCTCTTCTTATTTCTGAGATTCCAAGAATAAAGAACACAAAGTCTTTGTTAAGTTAAAATGCTTTTGTATATGTGTGATGTTCTCTGTTTCTAAATCTCATTGTGTGATGTGTAGACGAAACAAAAAAAAGTAGCCAGTGTTGCATTTAGCTTGAATCAAAAGGTTCAATCATAGCATTCATGTAATTTCTTCTTCTTTTTTCACCAGGAGTTGTGTTTATCAAAATGTTTACGCATGTAGTTTAGATGTTTCTGAGAAATGTTTTTTTTATTCTCTCTTATTTATTTATTTATTTTTTTTTTTTTCAAGTAGGTGACAAATGAGTGGTTAAAACAGGTTATTACTGATGCATAGAGGCATCGCCTATAGAAACTATACCCATCTGTATGTTTTTCAACTAATTATACCGAGTGAAAGTTGCACATAGTTCTAAGAGTTTAACTTTTATCATTTTAAAATTATTTATTTATTTATTTGCCCTTGCAGCTTCTCAACTTGATTTTGTACTAACATAGTTCCAAATTTTCAATAACAAACTTGTACATGTACTGAAAATATGTGTATCCTTTACATACCATGAAGCCTTTGATGATCCTGTTAGTTACATGTAAAGTTTTTCAAGTGCATTGTTGCTCATTTAAATTACATGGATTTAATTATAATGAATGTGCAGGCTTTTTGGTTGTTTCTTCAAATGACAAGGATCCTTCCTATCAACAAGTTTGTGGATCTTAATGATGGTGCAATGGATCCAAAGATTCCAGAATATTTTGTTTTTGTACACAAATAATAGCAAATTGGGAGATTAGGGAAGGAAATGTCACAAGGTGTGGTCTTTGGTGGGTTGAAATGTTAAAATCAAGTGGTCAATATAAAGAGGATGCTTGTGTTTACTTTCTTATATCTGATTAGGTAATATTCAATTCTTGTTTGTGAACAAAAATATTATATATGAGAATTTTGTTATAAAAATTCAATTTCTACCTTTTAGCCAAACGAATTATGTATGGATTTCATCCCTTTCTTTCTTTCTGGTGATCTGTACGAGAAAGTATGGATATCTTAATACTTTAATAGATAATTTTGTTTTACTATTAGTAACAATTTTCATTATCGAATATCAGTGACAATAATTAATTGCAAGCATTATTCTCCAAGTTGTAGCATTGTATTTTCAAAGTCTAACCTATTAAGATATTTTAGTTTTAATAATACATTCTACTTTTAAAATCTAATATTGTTTTGAACACCTTTCTGCCATCTGATTACTGATCTATTTTCCATATGAATTGGTGCTTTATAGGACCCTTTTCATCCACCAAAACCTGATGATGTTGCTACAGATAAATTTATGTATTTTTCAATCAGCAAGGCTTATTGATTCTCAGTTAGGTTTGTGGTTATTGCAAGGTGTAAGAATGCAGTGAAGTCATCTGGTAGTCTTGAGAGAAAGGACTGTTTAATGATGCATTACTTAAAGGTAACAAATATACAAAACTTTCTTTAGCTTTAAAGAATATTTGTCTCATATTACCTTTAAGTGTAGGTTATTTCTTAGGACTTTAAAGAAGATTTGTCTAATATACAAAACTTTCATTTATTTGTCTTTTTTAGCATCCTAGTTACATTTCTTTCTATTACAGTAATGGACTTTCGACTTTTTGTAAATAAGACTTTGTATTTCGAATTTTTTTCCCAATTATAGCATGGTACTTTTAGCTATTTTCTTATTAGAACATTATACTTTCAGATGTCTACCCAATTATAGCATTGCACTTTCATCTTTTTATTTTTTTTTATTTTTACTGTGACATACTTTGAAAAGTCTACCTATTTATAGCATCGAACTTTCAATTATTTTGCTTATTAGGACATTATACTCTAAAAAGTATAACTAATTAAGCATTATACTTCAAGTTATAACGTTATACTTTTAATTAGTTTCCATTTTTAAAATCGAACTTACTGAGACATTGTTTTAAATTTTTTTTTTCTATTAGGACAATGTAATTCAAATTTCTTTCCCGTTAAGATTTTTTTTTTGAAAATCTAACTACTTATAATATTATACTTTCAAAATCCAACCTATTAAGATATATATATATATATATATATATATATATATATATATATATATATATATATATATATGTAATTGTGGTTCTGTAATCAACATTCGTATGCTATTCTTTTCACTAATTGAAATTTATTGAAACAAAAATGGAGATTATAAGTACTAACAGATAGTAATTTGTCACTTAGTCATCATTTCATGTTGCTTTACATTGACTTTATATAGAAGCACACATCTTGTATCTGTATGTTCTACCTATTATTGATATGTTTTATGGCTCATCAAGAAGGATAATGTGACAATTCATCCAACTCAATATGCCACAGAGAGGTTTGAAGTTGATCAAGTAAGGCTCTTCACTATTTATGGAAATGTCGTATTCCTCTAAAGTAGTATTTTAGTTTTTTGTAATGTATGTTTGATTAGATTCTGTATTATAGTAGTAAGATATACTTGTTTTTGTCATAATATACCCTCAACAAAATCACATTTGTCATAAAAAATTATCTGTCAGACGTTTAAGGAGCATAAGTATACCCTAATCCCTGAAACGATTCTCTAAAAAAAAGAATACTTTTTGAAGTTTTGGTACTCCTTTCATGGTTTCATAAGTTTTGCTACCCGCTTCCTGAAAGATTGCCTTCTGAAATAGTAACTATATCAAGTGTAGGGAGATCCTCTGAATGTATCACATTTGCAAGATATCTTATGAAGACATAGTTCTTTAAAGAGGGTCAAAATCAAAGGAAGAGAAATAGTTAGGCTTCCAAAGATCACCAGCCTCTCGAAATATAGGCTTTGCTCTCATATAATTTTTACATTATCATGACAAAATTTTCATTTATTTTTGGCAGTTTGATAAATTATCACTGGTCTGGGGGAAGTTACAGCTGCATCTTTTGGGGGTTGAAGAGTAATAACACACTTTTGTTTTTAGTTTTTTTTTATAGCAACATTATATTTTAATTTGTAACCAATAATAGCAACATTATTTTATAGATAAAAGTAAAGCATGGTACTTGCAATTCGTTACTCATTATGGAAACAATACATAGTTAGATCTCTTTACCAATAATAGCAATATGTAACAAATGAAGTACATTACGGGTTGAAGTATAAGTATGCTGCTATTATGGATACAGAACCAAGTATATTGCTTTTATCAGTAAAGAAGTTTAAGTATGTTGCTGTTATGGATAAAAATAAAAATAAAACAACATTCCTATTATTGATAAAAAAGTACAAGTATGCTGTTGCTATTATGGATAAAAAATGTAAGTACGTTGCTATTATGGGTAAAAAAAGTATGTTGCTATGTGTAAAAACTAATGAACATTGCCTACATTGGAAAAAAGTGTAAAGTATGTTGCTTTTCCAAGCAAGTTGCTGATAGACCCTTGTTGAATCTATCATTGTAACACTCACACTAACAGAAGTTCTTGATAATATTCATAAAGATAGTTTTCTCACAATTCTTAGTGGGATCTTATTCATACGATTCAACAATATGTTAAAACATCAGAGTACATGACTATCAAAAACCAATAGCAGGTAAAAAACCAAACTCTACTTTGTTGATTACTTAATATTAATTAATATACATGCAAAATGTCTTAATACGGTAACAATAAAAAATCCTTTCCATATAAGTCACTCTGTGTGTTGCAAGTTTGCAACTGAATGCTATTTAGATGCTAAGGTATATAACCTTCTATTAAAACATTATATTATACTTTCTTAATCAGACCCATTAAGGCACTGTAATTTATTATTTTTCCAATCAAGTTAAAGGTATATAACCTTCTATGGCATTATAACTTTAATTTTTTTTATTATTATTATTAAGACTTTGTATTTTGAAAATTTAAACTTGTTTAATTTTGGTTAACCATATATAGCATTTTATATTCAAAATCTAACCTAATTAAAACGTTGTATTTTGCATTTCTTTTGCTTATTGAGACAACGAACTTTGCAAAAGTTTTACCTTTGAACTTTTTCTTATTAAGACTTTTTACTTTGAAAATCTAATATTATTAGACATTATACTTTTTTTTTCCTACATAGAAAATGTATTTTGGAAATCTAGACAACCATAACATAGTAAGATATTTTCTTCTACTTTTTTTTTTGTCCTATTAAGACATTGTTTATTGAAAATCTAAACATGTTTTATATTGGTTACCAGTTGTAGCATTACACCTTAAATTTTCTTGTTAATAATGCCCATGTTTATTTAGTTATATATATATATATATATATATATATATATATATATATATATATATATATATATATATATATATATCTTATCTTACTTTGGCACACATATGAAAGATCCAACCAGATGATATTATGGTGGCTCAGTTGGATTTTAGTGTAGTTAATGACATCTTGACAAAATTGTTGTTTGTTTTAGGACTTAATGGGGGACAAAACTTTACATTGTATTTTATAATCAGTAAGGCTTATTGATGCTCAATTAGGTGTGTGGCTATTGCATTGAATCTCAAATAAGGGTGCTGGGTGATTACTGCCTTCTACCCATTTATTTATAGCATCAAACTTTCAAAATTTTTTTTGCTTATTAGGACATTTTACTCTAAAAAGATTTACCTAGTTAAGCAGTGAAATGGATTTGTATTTGGGGACACCTGGCATGCTCTTTTAGAAACTGTATACTCATTTCTGTTACGTTTCTCCATGTTTTGTAAATTTTGGGTTTTAATTTTCCCTGATATATTACATCTGATGGGTTTGATATTTAGCATATCCAACTGATTTTGGAAAAAAGCTTATATCATCAGATTGTGTATTGTTCCTGATATAAGGCAAATAACCCTTTTTTTTTTAATAAGTGCTACCTGAATAATGATGTCTTATATTTTCTGGATTTGTGTCCATATCTATGATTGACTTGATAAAAATTGCTTTCTTTTAGCAAAGAATTCAATCTATTTTTTATGTTAAAAAGTTCACTTAATTAAAAAGTTCTTAATGTCAAATTCATAATTAAGTGATGCTTTCTTGTCTATATCAGTGGTCTTTCTCTTGCTGTTATTGGAGGTTCCCTGAAACCCCCCTTCCCCCTATGTACATATGTAATTGTGCTCCGGTTGTTAAAATTTGCATGCTGTTCTTTTTACTCACTGAAATTTATGGAATATGGATACAAAAATGGAGATTATAAGTACTAACAGATAGTAGTCCGTTTCTTGATCATCAGTTCAACAGCATGTTCTTATTGTCAGGTTGGTGGTTTAGGTCCAAAAGGGAATCTTTTTTGCAATTTTGGTCCTTATTTCAAGGTTTCATAACGCTTTTGGTACTAGGGTTGTTGTCACGTAGATGTTAAATTTATGAAAAATAACCATTTTGTCCCTTTCATCATCATCTCTTTGATTTCCATTTTAAAGGAGCAGGATGAAATTTCAACAATTATCATATATGTTGAAGGAGCAAAACTAAAATATGGTACTTATTTCTTGGTGTGATAATGCGTTTGGTCTCTAGGTCTCGACTTCAAACAGCCTATATTCTAAATTTATGAAAAGGACCATTTTGCCAATGTCTTTTTCATCTCTTCCATTTCCATGTTGAAGGATCATATTTTACCCTCAACAAAATTCACCACTTCTCTTAAAAAATTATCTGTCTGGTTCTGGAGCATAATAACTTTAACAACACAGATGTTAAATATTTGTACATGACCGTTTTGCCCCCGTCTTCTTCTTCTTCTTTTTCATTTCTATGTTCAAGCAAATTAAATAAAACCTCGAAAAAATTCATCTCTTTCATTTCCACATTTAGAAGTTATTGTTTTTCCTGGGAAACAACTTTACAAGTGACAACCTTGTTTTGGGTCATTGTCAAAGTCAAAGTCAAAGTCAACATGAAAGGAGACATAATTGGGCTTCCAATGATCACCAGCCTCTCCAAATGGCTACCAAAAATAATTAGGCTTTGCTCTCATATAATTGTTACACTTACACACTATCATGACAAACTTAATATTTTTCATATATTTTTGGCAGTTTGATAAATTGTTATTGGTATGGGGAAAGCCATAATATCAAGATACTTACATTTCTTTTATAGATAAATGCATCGTACTTGCAATTCCTTTACCAATAAATAGCAATATGCCAATATTGTAACAAATAAAGTACATTGCCCATATTATTATGGGTAAAAGAATAAGTATGTTGTTATTTATGTACAAAAAGTAATGTGCATTGCCTATATTGGTAAAAAGAGTAAAGTACTTTATTGCCAGTGGTCAATAAAGTACAGTTTTGTTGCAAGGTTTGTCCCTGCTACACCAGATGTGTTGCAAAATGTCTATGAAGTCCCAAGTGAAATGACTATTTTGTCCCTGTCTTTTTCTCCTTCATCCTCTAAACCTAAGATTCCTCAAATTTTCATTCTAAACTCTAATCAAACCAAAACCCAGTAATTAAACTAAAAGTAAAAACAAAAAAAACAGCCAACTAAAAAAATTAGTATTAGGTTACAAGTTTTATTTTTATTTTTTGGATCTTGATTTTGTTTTAGTGTTTGGGTGTTTATTGAAATTGGTTTGGTTTTTATGATTTAAGATGAAGGAGATTGAGAAGATGAAGAAGATAAGGGCAAAAAAAGTCATTTTACTTCAAACTAATTGATCATTTTACTTAAAAACCTTTTTTTTTAATGCACTTGATGCCAGAGACGAACCTTGCATTGTTTTTCATCATAAGCTTTCTGGTGTTTTGTTTCTTTAATGGAATGATTAGGTCCAAATTTCAACCGTGATCAAAACGGCATGCACACTCAACTCTTTAACCTATCTCCCAGGGGTATTCTGGTCATTTAATAAAAAGGGAAGAATGAGCCTGGCATTCCTTCCACCTGCCCCTATAAATGGTTGAAGTCCACCAAATAAATAATAAATTCAAAGGAGTTTATTTGCCTAAGTTGAATTCCGTCCAAATTTTCAACCACATTGGAATCTTGAATTCCAATTCCACCAGCATCCACAATCCCAGTTCCTAGTTGTGATTATCAAACAGGGAATTTCAAGAAATCCAACAGAAGTGGATTCCATCCAAATTGTCAACCAAACACGTCAAGAAATGGAATCTCGGATTCTGCAACCAAGCATCATTTTTCCTTAAAAATAATACATTATGATTATTATTTCGAAGTTTCTTTTTTTGAACAAAAGTTGAGATGGCCGAGTTGGTCTAAGGCGCCAGATTAAGGTTCTGGTCCGAAAGGGCGTGGGTTCAAATCCCACTCTCAACATTCCTAATTTTTTTTCTTTATGCTTCCATTTTTCTTCAAACTTTTTGTGTTTTCTTACTAGCATTAAAAACATTTGCAACATACTCATAAACTAATTACAACTTTGGAAAATCATTATTGACAATCTCTTTCTCTTAGGGTCCAATACAAATTAAAAGTAAATAAATCTTCTTTGATTCACTATGTTTTTTCGTTACCCTTCAACAATCAATTTTGTAATAAAATTCTGTATTAGTTCATAATAGAAAATTAGAAACACCCGTGTTGCTTAATGTTTTGCTTGTACTATATCATCATATCAAATCACAATTGGGTTGGAGCAATAGTGGCAACGAATGAAATCCCAAAAAAAAAATAACTAATTCCAAACTGAACAAGAATAATAAAATAGGTAACTAATGGTCAAAAAACTAATTAACCGAAAAAAAAGATTATAAAAGATAAACATGATGATTTACAAAATGAACTACAAAAACACATTTGGCTCACGTTAGCCAAAACTCATAAAAACGAACTGTAACCACCCCCAAGGGCCAAGGGGTACTCTTGGATTAAATTTGGCAGATACCTTCAAACATGGGCAAATGATAAAGCCAATATTCTGTAACCAAATAGCAAAATTTGTTAAATTATATGGTTATATGAAACAATGAAGTTTTCTAAAAGAAAAAAGAAAAAAAAAACAAATAGTTACTATTAAAGTAAAGTCAATAAATAAACTTATTTAAAGGGTTAAGCTTACTGGAATGCTTAAAATCTGCCCTTCGGGGTTAGTTAACTAAAACCGGAAGGCTTCTTCTTGCAGCAACAGGAATTGACTTTAATACCCTCAGAGCTTCTCGTGCGGATACTTTAACAAAATCAGAGCACAAATTCTCACTCTTACTTAATTTAGAAAGATATAACCAATCATCATCAACCATGTGGCACACCTCCATGACTGAATATTGACCAAACACACAACCACAACAACCACCGGAAACAAACTCCCATGAAACCAAGAACCTATCCATGAAATGACCAATTTGCCCTTGATGAAGTTGTTTAACATTATTAACCAATTCCACCACCTTACATGATCCATTGTCGGGTAAAGTATCGGTTTTTAATTTGAATTTTTCGTGTTCGTTTTTTTGCAATGAACAAATGCTTGTGTGAGTTGACTCACTAAGAATCTTGACTCGTTTGGCTTCGGATAGAATAGACTCAAAAGATTTTGTGTTTAGAAAATGCATATCAGATGTATTTAAGAAAACCATTTTGTGTTTAGAAAATGCATAATCTTCCATTTCTATAATCTGAGTCATCTCGCTTGAAACTTTGACTTTTTCATTAGAAGAAGCAGCATAGAATGATTTCATCTTCATAGGTAAAGTGGAATTCACAGAACAACATATAAGAAGCTTGGTGCCTTTGGAACTAGGCGATGGACATAGGTAACAACCTGCTGCGGTAAAAGAAGACTGCAAAGGGCAAAAAGGTAAATTTACATTTAGGTAAAATGGGAGTTGAAGATGGTAAAAATTAACACAAACCTTGCATGGAAACATAATACGTATTTAATCCAATAGTAACTTTTGTGCATTCCCACGAACTGGTCTTTGCCTTTGTGATATGAACTAGAAATAGAATATGACAAATTATGGAGAATTAAAAAATCTTGAACATAAATGTTTTTTTTTTTTTTTTTTTTTTTTTTTTTTTTTTTTGTATTTTGTATTTTTGATTGTTGAAACCTGTAAGAGGAGTGTCACAAACTTGGATAGACAAATATCAAGCACTTTTGATGGATTTAGAATACTTAAATCAATAATGGCGTATCCTTCCTGCATATCCAACAAACAAGAAAGCTGCTTGATTAAGAATAAATGATGTTTATAAATGCAAGAACTAGCAATGTACTTTCATTTTTTCCTCAATTTATCTATTATGCATTGTATAATTCTTGATTTCTTGAGGATAAGATAAATTTTGTGATATAATGAAATTAAAAACTATAAAGAAATATATTATTTTGTAGAAACAAACAGGTAGGTACTTACTGGCATAACAGTCACAGATTGATTCATCAAACTGCAACAAATTTGGTCAACATAGACACGAGTCATTCGACACGCGGATATAACCGCTTGCAACTCTGATTTAAATATACCTGTGGAAGGTGTTTGACTATTTGTGAAATGTCTAAAATACCCTTTAGTAGTAATCACATAACAAAATGAATCTTGTGGATCCAAATCAGTATATCTATATCATCTAAAATAGTAACTATTATAAAAATATAGCTATCAAACTCACATGATGATAAGTTTCCCAATGACATTCGGATCCTATTGCGTGCAAATATTGTATTTTGATTTGTGGGATCTTCCACCCACTGTTGTTTACCCTCTTCACATATCTGTCAATGAGATATAAATATATAAATTTATCAAAAACTCAAAGTAATGTAAGAACAATAGCATACCTTATACAAATCTTGTTTTGAGAAATCCAAAAGTGGGCGAACAAGTAGAATGCTGTTTGAAATTCCATCATCAAGACTCTGATGTGTAGCAAATAACTGAGTGGCCAATGCCATGCCAGCTAATCCAAGAACACCACTATTGCGAGATAGCCTAAGAATAAATAATTCCGCCTGAATTTTATTCATTTTTTTTTAGTATCTCAAACCATGTAATTCAAGAAATAGAAATTGACATTACGATTTTCTCATTAAAAATGGTTATAATAATCACAAACCTGGTCATCAGCATGATGTGCAATTAGTAGCAACCCCTATCTGGTGTTGAATGCAAATATTCTGTAACTTTTCATATCTGAAAAGAATATAGCAAAACTATCAACAGATTATATATATACACACACACACACACATATATATATATATATATATATATATATATAGAACTCTTGATACCTCATATCACGAGCTGCTTCTTGCAAATGGCTGAGTTTTGGCCTACCATCTGGCCATTTGCAATGGGCAATCTCACATCTGATTCCTACAAAGATCCAAAATTAACCATCTTTTGTCCTGTAAAAAGTTTGAGTTTTTTTACTTTTTACTGGCAAAAACAACTCAAAATTTGTACTCATATTTAGGATTCGATGTTGAACTGTTTCTGCTTCGTTGCTTTCAGGACATAATCCATGGTCAACTATTATTGCCAATAATCCATCAATAACATCTTTGTTTTGCCTTAAAGCAGCATTCAGTCCATGAGTTTTCCAATCAGCAGCTAGTAAACATAACGCCATGCTGTCAGGACCACCAGGAGACACCCACAGCTGAAACAAGATACAAACAATTTGTAAAAATAATAACAAAAATGAGTAGAAAAGAATAATCAAGAATTCAAATATGATTGTGTAATTGGGTATGTGAAACTAACCAATATGATGATGGGGTTTGAGACCTGCCATAGCCATACGCCTTGAGAAAGTTTCTTTGTACTTTGAGAGTTCAATTGATTCATCTTGGAGATTAGAGGAACAACCACACAGCAATCGAACATGGATTGATTTTCTTGAAATGGAAGAAAAGGTATGAAATTTAGGGGAATTCTTTGAGGGTGATGATAATCCGATTCGAATTAAGTGTGAGCATGGCGTTGGATCATAAGATTCTACCAAAGATGACATAAATATAAGTTAAAACATGATAGTTGTTGGAAGAAACACATAAATACATAATTAGAGAATGGCTGAAACTGAAAATACAAAAATGTAGACAGAATTATGAACAGAAAGGCAGAAATGAACAGATTACAGAATGGTTACCACATAATTACAAAATTATGTATTTCAGAATTACATAAATGATAGAAATGATAACAGATTGAATAATTAAAGAGATGGTAATTGAAGCAACAAGCAACAGATAACAGATTACAAATGATAAAGTACAGATTACAGAGTACTGGATGGTGATATGGTCAATGCAACAACAAGTAACAGGTAACAAATAAAATCATAGAATGGTTACAGAAATGGTAAACTAAATATGAATACATAACTAGAGAATGACAATGACTAAAATACATAACTACAAAGTATTGGATGATGATATCCAATATCCAATACTTTGTAATTATATATTTTAGCAATTCTCTAATTATGAAAAACAAGTTTATTCTTAGCACTAGGTTACAGCATTGAGTTCATTGTTAACAACACAAATTTACAGTAACAAGCAACTACATTGAGTTCATTATGATGCTCAAAGGAACTTCATTGAGTTCATCTTAGCACTAAGATACAGTTACAATGTAAAATAAGAACAAACAACAAGTACCACTGTTGCAGTATGCAGATAACTCTCAATGTAAAATAAACTTGAGCTCTCAAACTCAATTCGATGGTAAATCAGAATAACAAGCTCACCTGTAAGTGTAGAATTTGGAGTTTCGAACTGCTTTAGGGAGGAATTAGTAAATTGCCCAGCTATATCTCAGATTCTACCGATACTTGAGGCTTTGAAGTCTTGAAGCACTGAAGTAAGGAGAAAAGCAATTCTAGGGTTTTTTTACTCCTTTACGGTTCAATTCAAACAGGAATAGAGAGTAAAACCGTTTAAGAAAAAAGGGTTAGAAGGTATAGCGTCGTCGTTTTGTGTTTGTGAATGTTGTGTATTGTACACAAAGAATACGCAAGGCAGAGAAGAAAACTAAATGTGTGGGTGTGTACTCTATAGTCGGAGCTGATAACCGATGACGTCGTGGCGGTGGCGGTGGCGGTGGCGGCGGCGATGGTGGCAGCGAGCGGCGGAAGGGTGAAGCAAATAACGAAAAGATTCAACGTTTTTATCTCTACTTTGTTCATAAAAACTGTATTTTTATTAACTTTTGACAAAATTACAACAATGGTTATGTTATGTCAGAGGCAAGTTTGGTTGAAAAAGATTTGGATTCATTAGTCAAAAGTTTGATTTTGTTGGCCAATTTGATTAAAAAAATTCAAATTTTTTTATAAAAACATATTTGTCTTCGGTATTTTTTTTTTCTTTTATGAAAATTTCAAAACTTTTTTGTAAAGACATATTTGTTTTTGGTATTTATTTTTCTTTTTCATTTTTTTTTTGGTAAATCTCCAGAAAAGCCCTAAAATTTTAGTCCAATTTATGAAAAAGTACCAAACTAAATTTTGTTTATAGAAAAGCACAGAATGCCGGCTAAAACTTCGAAAAAACCCTTTTTGGCCGGTTTCGGAGATTTAGTCGGTAATCTGTCCTTTTTCGTTAGTTTGCTCAAAATATTAGGACTTTTCTGAAAATCACCGGATAACCAAAATATTGGGACTTTTTTGAAAATTACTATGGAATTAATTGATATTATTATTATAAAATCATTTATAAACATAACAAATATTTTTTATTATAAACAAATGAAATACATTTATTGCTAATTTCTATGAATAGAATGGTCGACTAGGTACTTCTTAATTGTTTGTTGACGACTTCAAATTCCTTATATTCCTCCTATGTATCGTTGTGAGTGTCATATGGAGATGTACTATGTAAGTTTTTTCAATTAAATACAAGAGCTGATAATATTTATTAATACACAATCAATAAGTGTCTACTTGCTATTAAGCGTGATGAAAAAGGTTTTTTCTAAGTTTTAGCCGGTATTCTGTGCTTTTCTGTAAACAAAATTTAGTTTGGGACTTTTTCATAAATTGGACTAAAATTTTAGGACTTTTCTGGAGATTTCTCTTTTTTTTATTATAGGAATCAAAAAAGAAAAAGGAAAATACTCTCTCTCTCTCTCTCTCTCTCTCTCTCTCTCTCTTTGTGTTTGATAAACACCCAAGAACATATTCATAGATTCAAGAACACTCAAGAACATCTTCCGCTACCACCACCGTTCAACCACTGTCTGTCACCACAACCATCATCTGTTACCTCCGTCTCCACCTAAACTTTTTCTATCACTTCATATTTGCCAAAAAAAAATCATCCCAAAAACAAAAACCATACACAAAATTTGGGTTTGTTCTTGAGTTCACCCCTATTTGATAAATACACACATAAAACCAGATTGGATGAACACACACACACACACACATACACATACAAAAATTAGATCATATGAACACAAACATACACACACGAAATCAGATGAACACACATGTGAAATCTGATGAACACCCACACACACATGAAATCTGATGAACACACACTTTCATCTTTTTAACCTGAAATTCATCAAGAAATCAGATTCATCATAAGGTGCACTTTAATCACCAGTTAATGGCTACCTGGACGTCAGAAACGGCCTCCACCTTCATCAAGGTCAACCCAACAACCGAAAGACTTGAAAGTATCCAAAATCGTAAGGGGCTTAAGCAATGTGAAGAACGAGTTGCAGATCTATAAAGACGAAGCTCTAGTTTTGCAGAGACTCAACATCGTATTTGTCGAGTTGCAGATTGGAGAGGCAGTGGTTTCCAGTTTCTAAGGTTTGCAACGACGGATCGAAGTCGGTTTGTAGGTGGGTGAAAATGGGGCGGAGTCGTCCTTCTTGTTTGAGCTTGCAAACCCTCGTTTCATAGCTGGAACAACAACATCGTCAGAGAAGTAGAGGTACGGGAGGGTTGAAACCCTGAATGGCGGCGGTTCTAAAAAACCATTTGAGCTGCCATATGATGATTGTCTCTCCCCCCTCTCTATCAGAAGGTCGTCTGGTGACCTCATCGGATCTTGGTTTGACCTCGTCTCCTCCGGCTCTAATGAATGCTCCGATGGGTGAGAGAGATTGAAGGTAGGTTTCAAGTTCAAGACATGTGGTGGATTTGGGGCGGGAGGATTGTCATGGATTTGTGGATTTGTGTTCACACAGTAAACACACAATCAAATATGGGAGAGAGAGGTATTTTATTTTTGTTTTAATTTTAATTGTTTTTTAATTGTTGTAATAAAAGAAAAATGGAAAATAAAATAACAAAGGGCCAATCCGTCATTATAAAAAAGTTTAGAAACTTTTTGTAACGTCCCATCTTCACATTCAAAATTTCCATTTTTAATCAAGGTAAAACTTCTCATATTCATAATCCAAGTTAAGAAAACCATTTGTTGCAAAGTACATCGTTTAAAAATCAGAGTAATATAGTAAACACAGAATCTTTATTGTTGCTGATGAATGTGTACAGTCATGCCTTCGCCTTCCCACGAAAACCAATGATACCTGAAAAATAACATAAATAGCTGGGTAAACATGAAGCTTAGTGAGCTTTCCCAAATTACCCCACACAACAAAACATACAAGCATGCATATTGGGTCCACAGTCATCAGACTGGATTACCCCGGGTATGTTGGCATGTTGTCTCAACCTAACCACTCCTCCCGAGCCTCCTGTGCCTACGGATTACCCCGGGAAATTCTCTAAATTCTTGTAGGTCGTGGAGTTGGTTGGGTAACCGTTTCGATATTTGATATGTTGTTCTTCGTCATTCGATAAGTCGTTGAGGGCTTGTGGTGGATTAAGTCGAAAGTGCTTGAGGATCTTAAGATTTGTTGAGGTATTGGGAATAATCACCCGGTCTTGGAATGTATAAGCGTTGGGCTTGGCTAGTCAAGGAAAGCTAGGCATTATAACGCTCAAGTTGTCGACTACTGCTATCAGTAGGGGATGACCAGTAGTAACGTATTACTCATAAGTAATGGGGAGGTGTTGTTCACATGGGTGGTCTCATCCTTCAGGAAGTGTACCTCTGGTTTAGGATGTGTGTGCTCGCTAAGATTGTGATGGGTTTTGAGCATTCTAACACTCCTAAGGTGTACATGCAACCCTAAATACCTTGGATCTATGTTTTCTCTATTATACATGCAAACTTTCAATTTCCAAGGTATTACCCTAGCTAGCATACAAAACTTTGATACTTGGGTAATAAAACAAGTTAGATAACATACCTTTTGTTGTAGATTGTTTCTTGGAGTTTCAAGAGCCTCGCACCAATAATGTGAATGCCTCAAGTGGAATCACAAATGTAACGCCCGTATTTCTGGGCTAGGTATTAATGACGATGTAATAGTCTAGGATAACCTTTGTAACTCATTTTGAAATAATAAGAATGTATTATTTGAGTATTATGTGTTTTATGCTTAATTGTGTGGCCTAAATGAATTAAGGATAAAAATAATCGACAAAATGAAATGTCAGATAAACCCGATATCTATGAAGGATGTGGTAGTGGTCGTGACGAGGTTTCCGAATATATAAAGAATGCCGAAATCCGAGTTATAACGAAGAAGTTATGACCTGTCGAAGTTTCGCGGCAGAACCGGCACGACGTTGCGTGACGTAAATAGTGAATTTAAGATAGAGCGATATTTAGCCTTAGTGATCTAAACGAAAGTCGTAGAATACGTTAAACTGAGAGTATGCATAAGAAGAACGTCTAAATCTGACTTCGTATGAGGAAGTTATGATTTTTCGAAGTTTCGACTTAGCAGTATGCAGCCCGAAACTCGAATATGAGATCGAGTGATTTTTAGCCGAAACAATCTAAACGAGAATCGAATATCTCGTCGATAGTAGTCCAACGGTGAAAAGACAGACGAAAACGGACGTCGGATGAAGAAGTTATGAATTTCTAACGGAGTTTTCCTGTCCCGACCTACTAAAAATAATATAATAAAAATAAAGTCAAAATTAGCCGAGGGAGTCTAAACGAGAGTTGTAGAGCATAATCTCACCTACGCGTGGATATAAAGAACGTCGAAATCGGAGATCGTATGCGAGAGTTATGATTTTCTGAAGTTCGGAGCCCAGAGCCTGTCCCGTAGCCTGTCAAGTCTGAAGTTCGTAAGCAATGACGCACGGCGAAACGCGCTGCGTTCGTTCAGGGAACGCGTTGCGTTAGGAGGGTCAGCCTCCCCCTATAAATAGAATGCAAGGTCTCCGGGATTTGTTGCTCATTTCTTCTCTCTCACTCCTTATTGCCTTGTTTTGCGTGCAATTTATACTCCCGAAGCCCCGGTATCATCCCGAGACCCGAAGCGAGTCCCGAAGCCCCAAAGATCCCGAGAAGTAAAGTTTTCGAGCCGAAACTCTGCCCGCGAGAAGCCCGTTTTTTGTGAAGATCTCCCGGTTTCACCGAAGAAATACTACTCTTAGAGTCGTAGTGCTGTCCGATCATCTTCTGATCAAGTGAGTGTATATTCCCTTTCTTCTAACACATAGATATGAAGTATCTACTTTAGAATACGTGTTACGTGTGTATAAATATACGTGTATATATATGTTATCTATTTATTTGGGATGAGTATTGAATGAGTATCTTATCAGTTTTTAACTTGCATATGAATGCATATGTATGTTGTTATCTACAAAAATGTTGGGTAGAACTTGGGTAGATAGTTGATGTGTGATAAACTGATGAGAGGCCTCGATGTGATTGTGATCTAGTCATTCAACAGAATATGGATGACGACCACAGACTCTTTCTAGACTGTCCTGTGGAATGCTAGCAGGCTCATAACCTGTAGGTGTTGGTGAACTTGGGTGTTCATTTGTTGTATTCTATCCCCCTCATGGTTGCCTTAGGACATTCATTACTGAGGAAACCCCTTTGCAGTATTGTCCGTCCCGATGAAAATCCTAGATTAGGTCCCTTGTGATAGTTGTTGTTTTAGGGACGTAAAGTGAGGATAACGGGAATGGGTAATCGGGTTATTGTTGGTTGGTAAAATTAAATATAATTATTTATTGTGGGTTGAAAACCCTATATGCTCACCAGGCTCCCAAGCCTGACCCACTTAGTTTCTTTGTATTACAGGTAGTGGCGCGAGAGCATAAGTTGGAGAACTTGTGAAGATGTTTTTGTTTATAGACCAGTAGTTATATATAACTGTGTAAGGTCTATGTTTTATTGTTTATGCTTTTGTGTCTGTAACGGAACATGACATCCCGAGTTTTGATATATAATGAAAATACATTTCTTTAAGAAATGCTTTGATAAACTTTATTTTATCATGTATTGTTTTGGGGACAAATTCCGCAACTCGAAATTATTTTAAAAGCATAAATGAAACCGGTCTTTTCTGTCCGTGATTTTGGGGATGTCACAGTTGGTATCAGAGCATTAGTTTAAGCGAACTAGGAATTTGTAGGATTTCTAGACTTAAACTTAGAATGCTAAGTGAAGATTTTCAGATAGTGTCTGTTATATTTTAGACACGAGCACTAGTTTATTTTAGGAAAGTTGCCTAAAATGCTTTTATGTGCTAAATGTTATATGTTTGCCATATATGATATTATTTGTTCAGATCTATGGTTTGTTGCCAACCGGATCTGGAGACCTTATGTTTTTAGGATTCTAAGTGTATGACGATGGTATTAGAACTAGCATGTAAACGTTTCGGAGTGATAAGGATGATTTGATTATCTATCGCGATTGAGGATCTAAATTCACATTATTTGGTGTGTAGATCAAAAATGTCAAGAACAAGAAGTGGCGTTGGAAACGCTGGCGAAAACATGGATCAACGGCCTCAACCACCAGTGATCGAGCAAATACCGGTTGTAGCTGCAGCACCGTAGCCAATGACAATGGCTGGTGTACAATTGATGATTCAGACGATGTTGGATCGTCAGATGGATGAAACGAGACGTCTGCTTAGGCAGAATCGTGAAGAACTGTCAATTCAAGTGGAAGAGCCCGAAGTGAATGGAGGGCAGTCAAAGGAAGAGAACTTCAGTGGGATCATTGGTCAAGCCAACCCACCAGTAAATAGACGAAACAACCAAGATAGAGGGAATGATGGACTTGGATGCAAGTATAAAGATTTTCTGACTTGCAAACCATCGACCTTCACTGGAAAGGAGGATCCGATCGGAGTCATGGATTGGATCTCAGAAATTGAGCTAGCCTTCATGATGTGTGGTTGCAGAGGCAAGTTGCAGACCACTTTCGCAGTACGTCAGTTCAGGGGTGGAGCTGTTCGTTGGTGGAACACTATGGGGAAGACCCTAAGCCCTAATGAGCCACTGCAATTGACTTGGGCAGAGTTCTTGGTGCAGTTCAAGCGCAAGTTCTGCTCGGCCCAAAATCTACTGGAGCTGGAGAACAAGTTTCTGACTTTGACGAAAGGCAGCATGTCAGTTGATGATTATACAAACGCCTTCACCGACAAGATGGAGTTTGCTTTGCGCATCGTTCCAGATGAGCTGAAAAAGGTAGACCGATACGCAAAGGGACTTCCGTAGGAGTACGTAGTGCCGGTATGTCAGGCACCTACTCTGGAGGCAGCTATTTGGGCTGCCAAGTCTGTTGAGGACATGATCAAGGGAAGAACTGCCAGCAAAGTTGAAGTTGGTGAAAAGAGAAAGTTTGAAGGAACTTCAGGTTCCAGCAAGAAAAATAAATTTTCGAAGTCTGATTCGAAAAAGTTCGGAGGAGGAAAAGGAGGCGAATCGAAATGGTGTGAGAAGTGCAAGAAAAAGCACTCTGGGAAATGTAGCGAGGATGTGACCTGCTACAAGTGTGGAAAGACAGGGCATTATGCCAGTGAGTGTCTGTCCAACAAAAGAGTGTGCTTTGGGTGTAATGAAGAAGGGCACATTTTGAAAGACTGTCCGAGAAAGAAGGAGGCAGGAAAACCCAATATTCCCCCAAAGCCGAAAGCAAGAGCCTTTCAGATGACACTAGAAGCTGCTAAAGAAGAAGCTGATGTCGCTTCAGGTACCTTTCTCGTAAACAAATTGCCTGCCCAAATTTTGTTTAATTATGGAGCCAACTACTCCTTTATATCGCATGAATTTGGTAGAAAACTAGCTTTGCCTGTTGATAGACTAGATAATGCTTTATTAGTCGAAGTTGCTAGTGGCAAGTTTGTACCTGTTAGCCATCGTATGGAAAACATCATAATCGACCTGAATGGGAATAAGTTCCACAAGAAATTATTGCCTATCGAACTTAACGGTTTCAACATCGTGTTGGGAATGGATTGGCTTAGCGCCAATGACGCCGAGATATTGTGCAGAAAGAAGATAGTCAAAGTGAACCCGCCAGGGAAAGAGTCATTTATGGTGTATGGGGACAAACGCAGAGTAATTTATGGGATCATTTCTCTAATGAAAGCCAGAAAGTGTTTGGCCAAAGGATGTACATCATATTTGGCATTTGTGATTGATGCAAAGAAGGAGAAAAATGAGATGCAGAGCATTCCTGTGGTGTATGATTATCCATAAGTATTTCCCGAAGATCTTCCCGGAATACCGCCTGATATACAAGTGGATTTTAGAATAGACTTGTTACCCGGAACGACGCCAATAGCAAAAACACCATACCGACTAGCACCAACGGAGATAAAGGAGCTGATGATGCAACTTCAGGAGTTATTGGACAAAGGTTTCATAAGACCTAGTTCATCACCCTGGGGAGCTTCGGTGTTATTCGTGAAAAAGAAAGACGGGAGTATGAGAATGTGCATCGATTACAGAGAGCTGAACAAGGCAACAATAAAGAATAGATATACGTTGTCGAGGATTGATGACCTGTTCGATCAACTACAAGGTTCAAGTTATTTTTCAAAGATCGACCTGAGGTCAGGATATCATCAGCTGAAAGTAAGAGAGCAAGATATAGAGAAGACTGCATTCAGAACACGATATGGACACTACGAGTTCTTGGTTATGTCGTTTGGACTAACCAATGCTCCAGCAACATTCATGGATTTAATGAACAGGGTTTGTAATCCGTTCCTTGATAAATCTGTGATAGTGTTCATAGATGACATTCTGATTTATTCGAAAAGCCAAGAGGAGCATGGCAGACACTTGCGAGAAGTGTTTGAAGTCTTGAAGAAGGAGAAGTTGATGCTAAGTTCTCCAAATGTGATTTTTGGATTCGAGAAGTCCAATTCTTGGGTCACGTGGTCAACCAAGAAGGGATAATGGTTGATCCAGCAAAGATTGAAGTTGTGATGAAGTGGGAACAACCGAAAAGTCCCACGGAGATCCGAAGCTTTCTGAGATTAGCCGGATATTACCGAAGGTTTATCCAAGGCTTTTCTTCGATCGCTACTCCATTAACAGCTTTGACTCACAAAGGAGCTACTTATGCTTGGAGTGATAAGCACAAAGAAGCATTCGAGTTGCTAAAGAAGAAGCTATGTGAAGCACCGATTCTTTCTCTACCCGATGGAGTTGAAGACTTCGCTGTCTATAGCGATGCGTCTGGTGTTGGGTTGGGTTGTGTTTTGACCCAAATAGAAAAGGTGATAGCATATGCGTCTCGACAGCTGAAAGAGCATGAAAAGAACTACCCCACTCATGATCTGGAGTTGGCAGCGGTAGTTTTTGTTGGATTAATGTCTAAGTCCATAACTATAATTGGTAAGACTTGACCCGACCCGACATGGTCCATTTGGGTTGCATGGCATCATGCATTTGGATAGACTATAATGAGAGAAATAACACTTAAGGTTGGTTAATATATTATAAGTTCTAATATATTAATAAGGTTATTTAATTAGTATTGATCAAGAATTAATTTGGAATTAATTAAGTGATCAAAAGGAGACTAATTAAATATATGGGTTGATTGTGTAAATCATTCATTCTTATATATGTGGGCTTGTGATCCAAGATTCCTTATGTTGGACTAAGTCCATGGGGTGACCCATGGATACTCCATGGAGGTTAAAATCCATGGAGCATAAGGAATGGGTAAAGTTATGAGTTACATGGTGTAACCCTAATAGCCACCATATAAAAGAATCCCATGGCTCAAGAAACCGGGCACTAATGTGTGAATGTGAGGGCTAGACGATTTCAAGGAGTGTTCAAGTTTCTCTCAAGTTATTCCAAGTGTATTTGGTGTTGTGTGAACCATTTGAGGTGTCACATTTGGGGCACTAGGCACTCAAGCTTTATGAAGACATTCTACATCAAAGAGGTATGTATTCTATCTTGTTATATTTATTATTTTGTATGCTAGATTAGGATAATACCTTGGATGTTCATAATTGTATGTATAATAGAGAAAACATAGATCCAAGGTATTTAGGGTTGCATGTACACTTAGGAGTGTTAGAATGCTCAAAACCCAACAGTTTTCGCTCTAAAGATATGGAGGCATTACCTCTATGGCACGAAGTGCAAACTTTTCACTGATCATAAGAGTCTCCAATATCTCTTTACTCAGAAAGAATTGAATATGAGGCAACGACGCTGGCTAGAGTTACTTAAGGACTACGACTGTGAGATACTTTACCATCCCGGTAAAGCAAATGTTGTCGCTGATTGTCACACCCCGAAACCGATGGCGGAAACGTTCCGGGGCGAAGGACGTCATGTGTAGCATCACAACCAATGAATAACAGCAATCATAGCAACACAACCATTACAGTGAATACTTAAATAAAAATGTTTACATCAGTTTGAAACTTTGTCTGAAACTTAGTTTGAATTACATCCAATAGCTTTGTATAACATAAACATAAAACTCTTATTGCTCCAGTTCCTCGAAAATCCAGCAAATACCTGTCTACTGATTTCCTGAGAATACAAGCAGTTTGAAAGAGTATCAGCATAAAGCTGGTGAGTTCATAAGCGGTGGTTTGTAGTGAAAATCGTTGACGAGTTCTTAAAATGTTTGTATAGTTCCAAGAAAATCCGATATTTTCTTTAGTGAGGATGTAGTGTTTTTAATTCTGTATAAAACCATGAATGTTTGTCACTGAAAACTGTAATGATATGCGAAATAATTACTTCATGTGACTAGCTAATGCTAATCATGATGTAATAGTATTTCGTGCGTGAAACCATTGTATGCTCGTTTCTGATTGAAAACCCTGAAAGTTCTCCAATTGTAGTGTGTATTAGTTCTATTTAATGTTAATAAAACTGTTGAAGAGTGTTAAGTTGTAAACTAAAGGTGATTTATACATATTGTGAGTTGTATAACCATGCTTGATATGACTAGAGACCTTTCCAACGTTCTTCAGGCGTCGAGTTAATTGACATTTGTACATCCCAGGCGTGCCCGCCTAACTGTAGCTAGCAGTTCAGATGTGGGATTGTCAGTCCCGAATAGATCTATTCACAAATCTCACGCTCTCCCTCCAGGAGACTCTGGTTATACTATGGTAGGATTTATCCCTGTACACCTAAGGGTACAGTAGTGAAGTAGCGCCTCACAGTATCGTACAATCTAGTTTACATGTAGTGTAGTAGCGTTCTACCATAGTGAAAATACGTATGTATACCGTATGTAGTGATAATTACAGTTATGAATACCATGATAAAGTAGTGATGTAAACTGTAAACAGTTTCTGTCTTAGTGCATATGTTTAGTAGTGAAAGTTTCTATACTTGATATGTTTTAGAAAATCCCAAACTATACCGATTATAGTTTGCATGTATAGTGAATAACGTGTCCGGAAAACTATGCAATTTTAGTGAAAACGTCCCTTATGCTCAACACAGTACAAAAGGGTTAAAGTATGAGATTTGCATAAGTTTTGAAAACATTTATGTTTAGCTTGTATCCCCCCCCCTGAAAACATTAAAAATACGGAAAATGTAGGGGTATGAACTCACAGTTGTTGCGTAAAAGCGCTGACTGAAATGAAGATCCTCGAGTTGTTGCACGTGACACTTAACGAAATCCTATTATCAAATAAATACATATATGTATCTAAATTAGCGATTTCGTTAGATAAAGTGTTAGAGGAACACTTGTATTCGGTTGAGGAATGTTACCGGGACTTGATCGAATCGATGAAAATGGGTTTTCAGCCAAAAGCACCACTTAAAAGGTGTTTACGGGCGTGAACAAGGGTTTACGGTCAAAAGACAGTTTACGGCCGTGAACAGGGTTTACGGCCGTGAACTGGGGTTTACGGTTTCTGAAGGCTCGGTGAGTTTACGGCCGTAAACTCAAGAACAGAGTTGACGGTCTTTGAAGGCTTGGACTGTAAACTCAAGAACCGGGTTTACGGTCTTTGAAGATGGACCGTAAACTCAAGAACACTGGTGCTGATTTCGAATAGATAAACGTTTCCAGAGGTTCCGAAGTGACTCCAAACGGTGTTTCTCGAGGTTTCCCGAAGTTTGAAGGTGTTTTTAGGTGTTTACGGTCAAGGTTCTTAGAGAGAGAAGGAGAGAGGTTTTAGCCAGAAATGTTCAAATGAAGGTGGAGATCTCGAATTTATAGGGGTCTTGTGGTCGGTGGGGGGGTTTACGGTCGTAAACGAGTTTACGACCGTAAACTAGTTTACGGTCGTAACCTCACTTAGGACGGAATTGTTTGGTTTTTTTCGAGATATTCGGGTTCCTGCGCGATTTTTGGTTCCGACTTGTAAATAATTTAAGTATATATAACTAGATTATTTTCTAAACCAAGAAGTTTGACGGAAAAGTTAATGAATTTGAAATTTTATTAACGGAAATCGCGTAACGGAAATGGACAAAGTTTTGGGTTGTCACATCATCCCCCCGTTAGAGGGAATTTCGTCCCGAAATTCGAACATAAAATACAAATCATGGATTAGTAAAGAGATGCGGATATTTCTATTTTCATCTGATCTTCGCGCTCCCAAGTGAATTCAGGTCCCCGCTTGGCATTCCAGCGACCCTTCACTATCGGGATGCGACTTTGTTTCGTTCGTTTGATCTCTTTGTCCATGATTTCGACTAGTTCTTCCACGAAGTTGAGGTTCTCGTTGATTTCAATCTCATCGAGAGGAATCACAAGTGTCTCATCAGACATACACTTCTTTAGGTTCGATACGTGGAAGACAGGATGGATGTTGCTGAGCTCCCGTGGTAACTGAAGTTTGTATGCTACGGGACTGATCCTAGCAAGGATCTTAAACGGTCCAATGTACCTTGGGTTTAGCTTTCCACACTTCCCAAAGCGTATCATGCCTTTCCAGGGTGAGACCTTCAGAAGGACGCGGTCACCAACCTGGAACTCCAAGGGTTTGCGTCTCTTATCGGCGTAGCTCTTTTGTCTATATCGTGAGGCTTTCAGTCGTTACCGGATTTGTACAATCTTCTCAGTTGTCTCTCAGATGATCTCAGGACCAGTGAGAGTACTGTCGAGGGCTTGACCCCTGGCTAGCTGCGTGTCACCCACCTCAGCCCAGCACGGAGGGGATCTGCACTTACGGCCATAAAGGGCTTCAAACGGCCCAGCCTTGATGCTGGTATGGTAGCTGTTGTTGTAGGAAAATTCAACCAAAGGAAGATGAGTGTCCCATGATGCGCCGAAATCGATGACGCAGGCTCTCAACATGTCTTCCACTATCTGAATTGTTCTCTTACTCTGTCCGTCAGTCTGTGGATGATAAGTCGTGCTCATATCCAATTTAGTTCCAAGAGCTTTCTGTAGTGACTGCCAGAACCTCGATGTAAACCTGCTATCTCGATCGGAGATAATGGATGCAGGTACACCATGAAGGCGAACTATCTCTTGAAGGTAGATCCGTGTGAGTCTCTCCATCTTGAAGCTTTCTTTGATTGGCAGGAAGTGGGCGGACTTCGTCAACCGATCGACAATTACCCAGATGGCATCGTGCCCACTCGGAGATCTGGGTAACTTGGTGATAAAATCCATGGTTATCCTTTCCCACTTCCACTCAGGTATTTCCGGCTGTTGAAGTAGACCTGAGGGCTTCTGATATTCGACCTTCACCTTGGCGCAAGTCAGGCACTTGCCCACGAAGGTAGCAATCTCTGCTTTCATGTTTGGCCACCAATAGAGCTGTTTGAGATCCAAGTACATCTTATCCGACCCTGGGTGAACGGAGTATTTCGTCATGTGAGCTTCGTTCATTACAACCTCTCTGTAACCACCGAACTTTGGGGTCCAGATCTGATCCATGAAATAATAGACTCCGTCTCCCTTGAGCTCCAAGTTCTTGTCCATTCCTCGCAGTGACTCATTTGCCACGTTTTCTACTTTCAAAGCTTCTACCTGAGCCACTCTGATTTGCGCGGACAAATGGGAATGGATGCTCATTGTTAGTGCCTTCACCTTACGTCCTGAATACTCCTTTCGACTGAGGGCATCTGCTACCACATTGGCCTTGCCGGGATGATAGCGAATTTCGCACTCGTAGTCACTGAGTAGCTCTACCCATCGCCGTTGTCTCATGTTCAACTCCTTTTGATCAAAAATATGTTGCAAGCTCTTATGGTCGGTGAAGATAGTGCACTTGGTTCCATAGAGATAATGTCTCCAGATCTTTAACGCAAAGACCACTGCTCCCAACTCCAAATCATGAGTTGTGTAATTGACCTCGTGTGTTTTCAACTGCCTCGAGGCATAGGCGATGACCTTTCCTCTCTGCATGAGCACACACCCTAGGCCCTGATTGGATGCATCACAATTGACTACGAAGTCTTCCGTCCCTTTGGGCAGGGACAAGATAGGTGCGCTGCATAGGGCCTGTTTCAAGGTTTGAAACGCAGTGTCTTGCTTAACTCCCCAACTAAAGGTTACACCCTTTTGTGTCAGGGTAGTTAAAGGTTTTGCGATTTTGGAGAAATTTTGGATAAACCGGCGATAATAGCCCGCGAGACCCAATAATTGTCGGATTTCTGTGGGTGTCTTTGGTGCAGACCAATTCTAAATCGCTTTGATCTTGGAAGGGTCCACGTGTATTCCTTCCTTGCTAATCACGTGTCCAAGGAAATTTACCTTCCTGATCCAGAATTCGCACTTCAAGAATTTCGCGTATAGCTTTTCTGCCCTTAATGTTTCCAATACCTGCCTTAAGTGATGTTTATGATCGTTCTCACTCCGCGAATAGACAAGTATATCGTCGATGAACACAATCACAAACTTGTCTAAGAACGGGCTGCACACCCGATTCATCAGGTCCATGAATACTGCCGGTGCGTTGGTTAGACCAAAGGGCATTACTACAAACTCGTAGTGTCCATAGCGAGTTCGGAATGCTGTTTTGGGTACATCATTCTCATGAAATCGCAACTGATGGTACCCTGATCTTAGATCGATCTTTGAGAAATAACTGGCTCCCTGAAGTTGGTCGAAGAGATCGTCGATTCTGGGTAAGGGATATCGGTTCTTGATGGTCAGCTTATTCAGCTCTCGGTAGTCAATGCACATCCGAAAGGATCCATCTTTCTTTTTCACGAATAAGATCGGAGCTCCCCAGGGTGAGGAACTCGGCCTTATGAATCCTTTGCTGATCAGCTCATTAAGCTGGCTGGATAATTCCTGCATTTCTGCTGGCGCTAGACGGTAGGGAGATTTAGCTACAGGAGTAGCTCCGGGGATTAAGTCGATACGAAACTCGACTTGGCGCTCGGGAGGGATTCCTGGGAGATCTTTGGGGAAAACCTCAGGAAAGTTACAGACTTCGGGGATGCTCTCGAGGTCTCTAACTTTTTGCGTCTCGCCGACAACATGAGCTAGGAATGCATGACACTCCTTCCGCAGATACTTCTGAGCTTTGATGCACGAAATGATACGGAGGTTCGAACTAAGTTTATCACCATAAATCATATGGGTTTCGCCAGAGGGAAGATTGAGACGGATAACCTTCTCGAAGCAAAGAATATCAGCACGATTGGAACTCAACCAATCCATGCCGATAATGACATCGAAGCTCTTGATGGACACATGCATAAGATCGATGGAAAAGGAATAATTGTCTAGGGTAAGAGTACAGCCTATGAATATGTCGTTAGTGTTCTCCTTCTTTCCGTTAGCCATCTCTACGGTAAATGTTTCGGTTAGAGTTTGGGATTTACATTTGATTAGATGTTTGAACGTATGACTAACAAAACTCCTCTCCGCACCAGAATCGAAAAGAATGCATGCATAAGAGTTGTCAAGGAGGAACGTACCCGTAACAACGGTAGGATCAACAACTGCATCCTCCTGTCCCATCACCAAAACTCTTCCTGTATTGCCTCCAGGTGTTGCCTTGGGGCAGTTTCTCCTGAAGTGCCCAGCCTCTCCACATCCATAACAAGTTTGACCAGCGCCCGCTCCCGGAGCCTGGTTGGTTGGTTGAATTGGCACCTTGCAGTATCGAGCTGTGTGTCCTTTCTTTCCACAGCTGTTGCAACTCAACGCACGGCAGTGCCCGTGACGATGGAAGTTACACTTGTTGCACAGGGGTAGTTTGCCAGCATAACCACCAGTAGGAGATTGGGTGGCTGGAACGGCAATGGGAGCAGCAGCAGGAGCAGTAACAGCATGAACTGCCACTGTTTGTTGTTTCTTGGAGGGCTCCTGCGAAGGCTAACCCTTTCGTTTGTTACCAAACTTCTTCTTTTTCCCACCGCTTTCCTTTTGTGGCTCAGAGTCAGCTGCCACCTCATCCAGATCGATTCCATGATGTGTGGGTGCAGGCAGCGAACTTCACCTTGTTTGCTTCAGAACAGACGCAAATTTCGAAGATGAATTCGATATTCTCGAACCATCGAGTCAGGGCGATGACACCTCCATTTCCGTCGAAGGACTTGGGTTTTGCAGTCATGAAGTGCTTGTAGGAACATTCTTTTTGATGTCCCTGACTTTCACCTTGTCTCTGTGGGTCAGTTCCACCTCCAGCCCCACCAGCGTTCACTTGTGCCATTGATGCAGTCACGGTGGCGGTAACTGCAGCCTGGAACATGACGGGATCAAACTGAGGGGGTGGTGGTGGTGGCGGAGTGTCGTCGTTCCTTCTGACGGGTCTTGGTCGGGGAGGCATCTCGTTCTAGAAATTAATCAGGAAGAAGAGGATGGTAAGTCCTCGAGATATATAAAACAAAATATATCTCATCCTGATAATAAAAGTATACTACCTAGCGATAAGCACAGAAAGGTTACTAACGCAAGTAAGTTATCGCTTAAGGAAGAAGAGGTAGCAACACTTAGAGTGGATATGTATACTGAGTTTGGCTCTAGCTAAAATACTCCTATAGTATTTTATGTATAATGATTTTGGTAAGTTTTTAGGCCTGCTGTAATACCACAGTCACTCCCAAGCACATGTTGGTCATGTCTCGACTGAATATAGTTGATCAGGCTATATTCACCCTAGACATGATTACATAACTGCCCAGGTTTAACCGCATCGTTCCAGCATCCAAATACTTTTGTTCTGTTCTACTAGCGACACGAATTTTGTTATGTATGCATGCTCGTATACTTTTATAAAAATACTTATATTTTTGAAAGTATACTTTTAGCGTAGAGCACTTAGGCCCCTTAGTGTTTATAGTTGTATACCATGTAAGGTTCGGTATACTAGTTCGCTATAAACAAGGGCTCTGATACCAATCTGTCACACCCCGAAACCGATGGCGGAAACGTTCCGGGGCGGAGGACGTCATGTGTAGCATCACAACCAATGAATAACAACAATCATAGCAACACAACCATTACAGTTAATACTTAAATAAAAATGTTTACATTAGTTTGAAACTTTGTCTGAAACTCAGTTTGAATTACATCCAATAGCTTTGTATAGCATAAACATAAAACTCTTATTGCTCTAGTTCCTCGAAAATTCAGCAAATACCTGTCTACTGATTTCCTGAGAATACAAGCAGTTTGAAAGAGTATCAGCATAAAGCTGGTGAGTTCATAATCGGTGGTTTGTAGTGAAAATCGTTGATGAGTTCTTAAAATGTTTGTATAGTTCCAAGAAAATCCGATATTTTCTTTAGTGAGGATGTAATGTTTTTAATTTTGTATAAAACCATGAATGTTTGTCACTGAAAACTGTAGTGATATGCAAAATTATTACTTCGTGTGACTAGCTAATGCTAATCATGATGTAATAGTATTTCGTGCGTGAAACCATTGTATGCTCGTTTCTGTTTGAAAACCCTGAAAGTTCTCCAATTGTAGTGTGTATTAGTTCTATTTAATGTAAATAAAACTGTTGAAGAGTGTTAAGTTGTAAACTAAAGGTGATTTATACATATTGTGAGTTGTATAACCATGCTTGATATGACTAGAGACCTTTCCAACGTTCTTCAGGCGTCGAGTTAAATGACATTTGTACATCCCAGGCGTGCCCGCCTAACTGTAGCTAGCAGTTCAGATGTGGGATTGTCAATCCCGAATAGATCTATTCACAAATCTCAGACTCTCCCTCCAGGAGACTCTGGTTATACTATGGTAGGATTTATCCCTGTACACCTAAGGGTACAGTAGTGAAGTAGCGCCTCACAGTATCGTACAATCTAGTTTACATGTAGTGTAGTAGCGTTCTACCATAGTGAAAATCTGTATGTATACCGTATGTAGTGATAATTACAGTTATGAATACCATGATAAAGTAGTGATGTAAACTGTAAACGGTTTCTGTCTTAGTGCATATGTTTAGTAGTGAAAGTTTCTATACTTGATATGTTTTAGAAAATCCCAAACTATACCGATTATAGTTTGCATGTATAGTGCATAACGTGTCCGGAAAACTATGCAATTTTAGTGAAAACGTCCCTTATGCTCAACACAGTACAAAAGGGTTAAAGTATGAGATTTGCATAAGTTTTGAAAACATTTATGTTTAGCTTGTATCCCCCCCTGAAAACATTAAAAATACGGAAAATGTAGGGGTATGAACTCACAGTTGTTGCGTGAAAGCGCTGACTGAAATGAAGATCCTCGAGTTGTTGCACGTGACACTTAACGAAATCCTATTATCAAATAAATACATATATGTATCTAAATTAGCGATTTCGTTAGATAAAGTGTTAGAGGAACACTTGTATTCGGTTGAGGAATGTTACCGGGACTTGATCGAATCGATGAAAGTGGGTTTTCAGCCAAAAGCACCACTTAAAAGGTGTTTACGGCCGTGAACAAGGGTTTACGGTCGAAAGACAGTTTACGGCCGTGAACAGGGTTTACGGCCGTGAAATGGGGTTTACGGTTTCTGAAGGCTCGGTGAGTTTATGGCCGTAAACTCAAGAACAGAGTTTACGGTCTTTGAAGACTTGGACCGTAAACTCAAGAACAGGGTTTACGGTCTTTGAAGATGGACCGTAAACTCAAGAACACTGGTGCTGATTTCGAAGAGATAAACATTTCCAGACGTTCCGAAGTGACTCCAAACGGTGTTTCTCGAGGTTTCCCGAAGTTTGAAGGTGTTTTTAGGTGTTTACGGTCATGGTTCTTAGAGAGAGAAGGAGAGAGTTTTTAGCCAGAAATGTTCAAATGAAGGTGGAGGTCTCGTATTTATATGGAAGAAGCTCACAAAACCATGTACTCAATTCATCCTGGCAACACTAAAATGTATTGGGACCTGAAACCCTATTACCGGTGGCCGACGGTGAAGCTTGATATTGCAAAGTATGTGACCGAGTGTGTGACATGTGCTAGAGTTAAGGCACAACATCAGAAACCATACGGGAGTTTAGAACCTTTACCTGTACCGATGGGTAAATGGGAAGACATTGCCATGAATTTTGTCACTAAACTGCCCAGAACAAAGAACGGTCACGGCATGATTTGGGTGGTCGTAGATCGCTTCACTAAGAGTGCGCATTTCATAGCAGCCAATGAGAAATGGTCTATGGATAAACTTGCGAATTCTTACGTGAAGGAAATTGTGAGGCTTCACGGTGTTCTGTTAACGATTGTGTTAGATCATGACAGCCGTTTCACCTCGCGATTTTGGAGAAGTCTACAAGAGGAATTGGGTACCAATTTGTGTTTAAGTACAGCTTACCATCCACAGACCGATGGGCAGAGCGAACGAACGATACAAACGCTTGAAGATATACTGAGAGCATGTACCCTGGAATTCCAAGGTAACTGGGATGAACATTTACCTTTGGTAGAATTTTCCTACAATAATAGTTTCCACTCGAGCATTAAGATGGCACCTTATCAAGCTATGTACGGACAAAAATGTCGTACGCCGTCTTGTTGGCTTGAGGCTGGGGAAAAGGAGTTTATGGGACCGGAGATAGTCCATCAAACTGCTGAAAAGTTGAAAATAATTAAGGAGAGAATGTTAGCAGCTCAAGATCGTCAAAAGAGCTATGCTGACAAGAAAAGAAGACCGATGACTTTTAAAGTTGGGGATTCGGTTTTGCTTTAAGTCTCGCTGTGGAAGGGACTTATAAGGTTTGGCAAAAGGGGAAAGTTAAGTCCAAGGTTTATTGGACCGTTTAAAGTTCTTCATAGGATTGGGAACCAAGCTTACAAGCTCGAATTACCCGAAGAACTGAATGGAATTCATAACACTTTCCATGTGTGTTATTTGAGGAAGTTCACAGGAGAAGTTCCCGACATAATTCCAATTTCTGAGTTAAGAATTGATGAGAACAAAAGGTTAATTGAAGAACCAGAGACAATCGTTGACCGAAAGACTAAGAAGTTGCGACACAATATGGTCGAATTAGTGCTTGTCCGATGGAAACATGCGAATGGGCCAAATCTCACCTGGGAGACGGAGAGTGACATGATGAGTCGTTATCCGCATTTGTTTGTTGATGTGTGATTCCGGGGATATAATCATCCTAAGGTGGAGAGAATTGTAACACCCGTGTTTCTGGGCTAGGCATTAATGACGATGTAATAGTCTAGGTTAACCTTTGTAACTCATTTTGAAATAATAAGAATGTATTATTTGAGTATTATGTGTTTTATGCTTAATTGTGTGGCCTAAATGAATTAAGGATAAAAATAATCGACAAAATGAAATGTCAGATAAACCCGATATCTATGAAGGATGTGGTAGTGGTCGTGACGAGGTTTCCGAATATATAAAGAATGCCGAAATCCGAGTTATAACGAAGAAGTTATGACCTGTCGAAGTTTCGCGGTAGAACCGGCACGACGTTGCGTGACGTAAATAGTGAATTTAAGATAGAGCGATATTTAGCCTTAGTGATCTAAACGAAAGTCGTAGAATACGTTAAACCGAGAGTATGCATAAGAAGAACGTCTAAATCTGACTTCGTATGAGGAAGTTATGATTTTTCGAAGTTTCGACTTAGCAGTATGCAGCCCGAAACTCGAATATGAGATCGAGTGATTTTTAGCCAAAACAATCTAAACGAGAATCGAAGATCTCGTCGATAGTAGTCCAACGGTGAAAAGACACACGAAAACGGACGTCGGATGATGAAGTTATGAATTTCTAACGGAGTTTTCATGTCTCGACCTACTAAAAATAATATAATAAAAATAAAGTCAAAATTAGCCGACGGAGTCTAAACGAGAGTTGTAGAGCATAATCTCACCTACGCGTGGATATAAAGAACGTCAAAATCGGAGATCGTATACGAGAGTTATGATTTTCTGAAGTTCGAGGCGCGCATCCCAAAGGGGGAACGCCCCGCGTTCGGAGCCCAGAGCCTGTCCCGTCGCCTGTCAAGTCCGAAGTTCGTAAGCAATGACGCACGGCGGAACGCGCTGCGTTCGGAGGGTCAGCCTCCCCCTATAAATAGAATGCAAGGTCTCCGGGATTTGTTGCTCATTTCTTCTCTCTCACTCCTTATTGCCTTGTTTTGCGTGCAATTTATAACCCCCGAAGCCCCGGTATCATCCCGAGACCCGAAGCGAGTCCCGAAGCCCCGAAGATCCCGAGAAGTAAAGTTTTCGAGCCGAAACTCTGCCCGCGAGAAGCCCGTTTTTTGTGAAGATCTCCCGGTTTCACCGAAGAAATACTACTCTTAGAGTCGTAGTGCTGTCCGATCATCTTCTGATCAAGTGAGTGTATATTCCCTTTCTTCTAACACATAGATATGAAGTATCTACTTTAGAATACGTGTTACGTGTGTATAAATATACGTGTATATATATGTTATCTATTTATTTGGGATGAGTATTGAATGAGTATCTTATCAGTTTTTAACTTGCATATGAATGCATATGTATGTTGTTATCTACAAAAATGTTGGGTAGAACTTGGGTAGATAGTTGATGTGTGATAAACTGATGAGAGGCCTCGATGTGATTGTGATCTAGTCATTCAACAGAATATGGATGACGACCACAGACTCTTTCTAGACTGTCCTGTGGAATGCTAGCAGGCTCATAACCTGTAGGTGTTGGTGAACTTGGGTGTTCATTTGTTGTATTCTATCCCCCTCATGGTTGCCTTAGGACATTCATTACTGAGGAAACCCCTTTGCAGTATTGTCCGTCCCGATGAAAATCCTAGATTAGGTCCCTTGTGATAGTTGTTGTTTTAGGGACGTAAAGTGAGGATAACGGGAATGGGTAATCGGGTTATTGTTGGTTGGTAAAATTAAATATAATTATTTATTGTGGGTTGAAAACCCTATATGCTCACCAGGCTCCCAAGCCTGACCCACTTAGTTTCTTTGTATTACAGGTAGTGGCGCGAGAGCATAAGTTGGAGAACTTGTGAAGATGTTTTTGTTTATAGACCAGTAGTTATATATAACTGTGTAAGGTCTATGTTTTATTGTTTATGCTTTTGTGTCTGTAACGGAACATGACATCCCGAGTTTTGATATATAATGAAAATACATTTCTTTAAGAAATGCTTTGATAAACTTTATTTTATCATGTATTGTTTTGGGGACAAATTCCGCAACTCGAAATTATTTTAAAAGCATAAATGAAACCGGTCTTTTCTGTCCGTGATTTTGGGGATGTCACAGTTGGTATCAGAGCATTAGTTTAAGCGAACTAGGAATTTGTAGGATTTCTAGACTTAAACTTAGAATGCTAAGTGAAGATTTTCAGATAGTGTCTGTTATATTTTAGACACGAGCACTAGTTTATTTTAGGAAAGTTGCCTAAAATGCTTTTATGTGCTAAATGTTATATGTTTGCCATATATGATATTATTTGTTCAGATCTATGGTTTGTTGCCAACCGGATCTGGAGACCTTATGTTTTTAGGATTCTAAGTGTATGACGATGGTATTAGAACTAGCATGTAAACGTTTCGGAGTGATAAGGATGATTTGATTATCTATCGCGATTGAGGATCTAAATTCACATTATTTGGTGTGTAGATCAAAAATGTCAAGAACAAGAAGTGGCGTTGGAAACGCTGGCGAAAACATGGATCAACGGCCTCAACCACCAGTGATCGAGCAAATACCGGTTGTAGCTGCAGCACCGTAGCCAATGACAATGGCTGGTGTACAATTGATGATTCAGACGATGTTGGATCGTCAGATGGATGAAACGAGACGTCTGCTTAGGCAGAATCGTGAAGAACTGTCAATTCAAGTGGAAGAGCCCGAAGTGAATGGAGGGCAGTCAAAGGAAGAGAACTTCAGTGGGATCATTGGTCAAGCCAACCCACCAGTAAATAGACGAAACAACCAAGATAGAGGGAATGATGGACTTGGATGCAAGTATAAAGATTTTCTGACTTGCAAACCATCGACCTTCACTGGAAAGGAGGATCCGATCGGAGTCATGGATTGGATCTCAGAAATTGAGCTAACCTTCATGATGTGTGGTTGCAGAGGCAAGTTGCAGACCACTTTCGCAGTACGTCAGTTCAGGGGTGGAGCTGTTCGTTGGTGGAACACTATGGGGAAGACCCTAAGCCCTAATGAGCCACTGCAATTGACTTGGGCAGAGTTCTTGGTGCAGTTCAAGCGCAAGTTCTGCTCGGCCCAAAATCTACTGGAGCTGGAGAACAAGTTTCTGACTTTGACGAAAGGCAGCATGTCAGTTGATGATTATACAAACGCCTTCACCGACAAGATGGAGTTTGCTTTGCGCATCGTTCCAGATGAGCTGAAAAAGGTAGACCGATACGCAAAGGGACTTCCGTAGGAGTACGTAGTGCCGGTATGTCAGGCACCTACTCTGGAGGCAGCTATTTGGGCTGCCAAGTCTGTTGAGGACATGATCAAGGGAAGAACTGCCAGCAAAGTTGAAGTTGGTGAAAAGAGAAAGTTTGAAGGAACTTCAGGTTCCAGCAAGAAAAATAAATTTTCGAAGTCTGATTCGAAAAAGTTCGGAGGAGGAAAAGGAGGCGAATCGAAATGGTGTGAGAAGTGCAAGAAAAAGCACTCTGGGAAATGTAGCGAGGATGTGACCTGCTACAAGTGTGGAAAGACAGGGCATTATGCCAGTGAGTGTCTGTCCAACAAAAGAGTGTGCTTTGGGTGTAATGAAGAAGGGCACATTTTGAAAGACTGTCCGAGAAAGAAGGAGGCAGGAAAACTCAATATTCCCCCAAAGCCGAAAGCAAGAGCCTTTCAGATGACACTAGAAGCTGCTAAAGAAGAAGCTGATGTCGCTTCAGGTACCTTTCTCGTAAACAAATTGCCTGCCCAAATTTTGTTTAATTATGGAGCCAACTACTCCTTTATATCGCATGAATTTGGTAGAAAACTAGCTTTGCCTGTTGATAGACTAGATAATGCTTTATTAGTCGAAGTTGCTAGTGGCAAGTTTGTACCTGTTAGCCATCGTATGGAAAACATCATAATCGACCTGAATGGGAATAAGTTCCACAAGAAATTATTGCCTATCGAACTTAACGGTTTCAACATCGTGTTGGGAATGGATTGGCTTAGCGCCAATGACGCCGAGATATTGTGCAGAAAGAAGATAGTCAAAGTGAACCCGCCAGGGAAAGAGTCATTTATGGTGTATGGGGACAAACGCAGAGTAATTTATGGGATCATTTCTCTAATGAAAGCCAGAAAGTGTTTGGCCAAAGGATGTACATCATATTTGGCATTTGTGATTGATGCAAAGAAGGAGAAAAATGAGATGCAGAGCATTCCTATGGTGTATGATTATCCATAAGTATTTCCCGAAGATCTTCCCGGAATACCGCCTGATATACAAGTGGATTTTAGAATAGACTTGTTACCCGGAACGACGCCAATAGCAAAAACACCATACCGACTAGCACCAACGGAGATAAAGGAGCTGATGATGCAACTTCAGGAGTTATTGGACAAAGGTTTCATAAGACCTAGTTCATCACCCTGGGGAGCTTCGGTGTTATTCGTGAAAAAGAAAGACGGGAGTATGAGAATGTGCATCGATTACAGAGAGCTGAACAAGGCAACAATAAAGAATAGATATACGTTGTCGAGGATTGATGACCTGTTCGATCAACTACAAGGTTCAAGTTATTTTTCAAAGATCGACCTGAGGTCAGGATATCATCAGCTGAAAGTAAGAGAGCAAGATATAGAGAAGACTGCATTCAGAACACGATATGGACACTACGAGTTCTTGGTTATGTCGTTTGGACTAACCAATGCTCCAGCAACATTCATGGATTTAATGAACAGGGTTTGTAATCCGTTCCTTGATAAATCTGTGATAGTGTTCATAGATGACATTCTGATTTATTCGAAAAGCCAAGAGGAGCATGGCAGACACTTGCGAGAAGTGTTTGAAGTCTTGAAGAAGGAGAAGTTGATGCTAAGTTCTCCAAATGTGATTTTTGGATTCGAGAAGTCCAATTCTTGGGTCACGTGGTCAACCAAGAAGGGATAATGGTTGATCCAGCAAAGATTGAAGTTGTGATGAAGTGAGAACAACCGAAAAGTCCCACGGAGATCCGAAGCTTTCTGAGATTAGCCGGATATTACCGAAGGTTTATCCAAGGCTTTTCTTCGATCGCTACTCCATTAACAGCTTTGACTCACAAAGGAGCTACTTATGCTTGGAGTGATAAGCACAAAGAAGCATTCGAGTTGCTAAAGAAGAAGCTATGTGAAGCACCGATTCTTTCTCTACCCGATGGAGTTGAAGACTTCGCTGTCTATAGCGATGCGTCTGGTGTTGGGTTGGGTTGTGTTTTGACCCAAATAGAAAAGGTGATAGCATATGCGTCTCGACAGCTGAAAGAGCATGAAAAGAACTACCCCACTCATGATCTGGAGTTGGCAGCGGTAGTTTTTGTTGGATTAATGTCTAAGTCCATAACTATAATTGGTAAGACTTGACCCGACCCGACATGGTCCATTTGGGTTGCATGGCATCATGCATTTGGATAGACTATAATGAGAGAAATAACACTTAAGGTTGGTTAATATATTATAAGTTCTAATATATTAATAAGGTTATTTAATTAGTATTGATCAAGAATTAATTTGGAATTAATTAAGTGATCAAAAGGAGACTAATTAAATATATGGGTTGATTGTGTAAATCATTCATTCTTATATATGTGGGCTTGTGATCCAAGATTCCTTATGTTGGACTAAGTCCATGGGGTGACCCATGGATACTCCATGGAGGTTAAAATCCATGGAGCATAAGGAATGGGTAAAGTTATGAGTTACATGGTGTAACCCTAATAGCCACCATATAAAAGAATCCCATGGCTCAAGAAACCGGGCACTAATGTGTGAATGTGAGGGCTAGACGATTTCAAGGAGTGTTCAAGTTTCTCTCAAGTTATTCCAAGTGTATTTGGTGTTGTGTGAACCATTTGAGGTGTCACATTTGGGGCACTAGGCACTCAAGCTTTATGAAGACATTCTACATCAAAGAGGTATGTATTCTATCTTGTTATATTTATTATTTTGTATGCTAGATTAGGATAATACCTTGGATGTTCATAATTGTATGTATAATAGAGAAAACATAGATCCAAGGTATTTAGGGTTGCATGTACACTTAGGAGTGTTAGAATGCTCAAAACCCAACAGTTTTCGCTCTAAAGATATGGAGGCATTACCTCTATGGCACGAAGTGCAAACTTTTCACTGATCATAAGAGTCTCCAATATCTCTTTACTCAGAAAGAATTGAATATGAGGCAACGACGCTGGCTAGAGTTACTTAAGGACTACGACTGTGAGATACTTTACCATCCCGGTAAAGCAAATGTTGTCGCTGATTGTCACACCCCGAAACCGATGGCGGAAACGTTCCGGGGCGAAGGACGTCATGTGTAGCATCACAACCAATGAATAACAGCAATCATAGCAACACAACCATTACAGTGAATACTTAAATAAAAATGTTTACATCAGTTTGAAACTTTGTCTGAAACTTAGTTTGAATTACATCCAATAGCTTTGTATAACATAAACATAAAACTCTTATTGCTCCAGTTCCTCGAAAATCCAGCAAATACCTGTCTACTGATTTCCTGAGAATACAAGCAGTTTGAAAGAGTATCAGCATAAAGCTGGTGAGTTCATAAGCGGTGGTTTGTAGTGAAAATCGTTGACGAGTTCTTAAAATGTTTGTATAGTTCCAAGAAAATCCGATATTTTCTTTAGTGAGGATGTAGTGTTTTTAATTCTGTATAAAACCATGAATGTTTTTAATTCTAAGGTTTGCAACGACGGATCGAAGTCGGTTTGTAGGTGGGTGAAAATGGGGCGGAGTCGTCCTTCTTGTTTGAGCTTGCAAACCCTCGTTTCATAGCTGGAACAACAACATCGTCAGAGAAGTAGAGGTACGGGAGGGTTGAAACCCTGAATGGCGGCGGTTCTAAAAAACCATTTGAGCTGCCATATGATGATTGTCTCTCCCCCCTCTCTATCAGAAGGTCGTCTGGTGACCTCATCGGATCTTGGTTTGACCTCGTCTCCTCCGGCTCTAATGAATGCTCCGATGGGTGAGAGAGATTGAAGGTAGGTTTCAAGTTCAAGACATGTGGTGGATTTGGGGCGGGAGGATTGTCATGGATTTGTGGATTTGTGTTCACACAGTAAACACACAATCAAATATGGGAGAGAGAGGTATTTTATTTTTGTTTTAATTTTAATTGTTTTTTAATTGTTGTAATAAAAGAAAAATGGAAAATAAAATAACAAAGGGCCAATCCGTCATTATAAAAAAGTTTAGAAACTTTTTGTAACGTCCCATCTTCACATTCAAAATTTCCATTTTTAATCAAGGTAAAACTTCTCATATTCATAATCCAAGTTAAGAAAACCATTTGTTGCAAAGTACATCGTTTAAAAATCAGAGTAATATAGTAAACACAGAATCTTTATTGTTGCTGATGAATGTGTACAGTCATGCCTTCGCCTTCCCACGAAAACCAATGATACCTGAAAAATAACATAAATAGCTGGGTAAACATGAAGCTTAGTGAGCTTTCCCAAATTACCCCACACAACAAAACATACAAGCATGCATATTGGGTCCACAGTCATCAGACTGGATTACCCCGGGTATGTTGGCATGTTGTCTCAACCTAACCACTCCTCCCGAGCCTCCTGTGCCTACGGATTACCCCGGGAAATTCTCTAAATTCTTGTAGGTCGTGGAGTTGGTTGGGTAACCGTTTCGATATTTGATATGTTGTTCTTCGTCATTCGATAAGTCGTTGAGGGCTTGTGGTGGATTAAGTCGAAAGTGCTTGAGGATCTTAAGATTTGTTGAGGTATTGGGAATAATCACCCGGTCTTGGAATGTATAAGCGTTGGGCTTGGCTAGTCAAGGAAAGCTAGGCATTATAACGCTCAAGTTGTCGACTACTGCTATCAGTAGGGGATGACCAGTAGTAACGTATTACTCATAAGTAATGGGGAGGTGTTGTTCACATGGGTGGTCTCATCCTTCAGGAAGTGTACCTCTGGTTTAGGATGTGTGTGCTCGCTAAGATTGTGATGGGTTTTGAGCATTCTAACACTCCTAAGGTGTACATGCAACCCTAAATACCTTGGATCTATGTTTTCTCTATTATACATGCAAACTTTCAATTTCCAAGGTATTACCCTAGCTAGCATACAAAACTTTGATACTTGGGTAATAAAACAAGTTAGATAACATACCTTTTGTTGTAGATTGTTTCTTGGAGTTTCAAGAGCCTCGCACCAATAATGTGAATGCCTCAAGTGGAATCACAAATGTAACGCCCGTATTTCTGGGCTAGGTATTAATGACGATGTAATAGTCTAGGATAACCTTTGTAACTCATTTTGAAATAATAAGAATGTATTATTTGAGTATTATGTGTTTTATGCTTAATTGTGTGGCCTAAATGAATTAAGGATAAAAATAATCGACAAAATGAAATGTCAGATAAACCCGATATCTATGAAGGATGTGGTAGTGGTCGTGACGAGGTTTCCGAATATATAAAGAATGCCGAAATCCGAGTTATAACGAAGAAGTTATGACCTGTCGAAGTTTCGCGGCAGAACCGGCACGACGTTGCGTGACGTAAATAGTGAATTTAAGATAGAGCGATATTTAGCCTTAGTGATCTAAACGAAAGTCGTAGAATACGTTAAACTGAGAGTATGCATAAGAAGAACGTCTAAATCTGACTTCGTATGAGGAAGTTATGATTTTTCGAAGTTTCGACTTAGCAGTATGCAGCCCGAAACTCGAATATGAGATCGAGTGATTTTTAGCCGAAACAATCTAAACGAGAATCGAATATCTCGTCGATAGTAGTCCAACGGTGAAAAGACAGACGAAAACGGACGTCGGATGAAGAAGTTATGAATTTCTAACGGAGTTTTCCTGTCCCGACCTACTAAAAATAATATAATAAAAATAAAGTCAAAATTAGCCGACGGAGTCTAAACGAGAGTTGTAGAGCATAATCTCACCTACGCGTGGATATAAAGAACGTCGAAATCGGAGATCGTATACGAGAGTTATGATTTTCTGAAGTTCGGAGCCCAGAGCCTGTCCCGTAGCCTGTCAAGTCTGAAGTTCGTAAGCAATGACGCACGGCGAAACGCGCTGCGTTCGTTCAGGGAACGCGTTGCGTTAGGAGGGTCAGCCTCCCCCTATAAATAGAATGCAAGGTCTCCGGGATTTGTTGCTCATTTCTTCTCTCTCACTCCTTATTGCCTTGTTTTGCGTGCAATTTATACTCCCGAAGCCCCGGTATCATCCCGAGACCCGAAGCGAGTCCCGAAGCCCCAAAGATCCCGAGAAGTAAAGTTTTCGAGCCGAAACTCTGCCCGCGAGAAGCCCGTTTTTTGTGAAGATCTCCCGGTTTCACCGAAGAAATACTACTCTTAGAGTCGTAGTGCTGTCCGATCATCTTCTGATCAAGTGAGTGTATATTCCCTTTCTTCTAACACATAGATATGAAGTATCTACTTTAGAATACGTGTTACGTGTGTATAAATATACGTGTATATATATGTTATCTATTTATTTGGGATGAGTATTGAATGAGTATCTTATCAGTTTTTAACTTGCATATGAATGCATATGTATGTTGTTATCTACAAAAATGTTGGGTAGAACTTGGGTAGATAGTTGATGTGTGATAAACTGATGAGAGGCCTCGATGTGATTGTGATCTAGTCATTCAACAGAATATGGATGACGACCACAGACTCTTTCTAGACTGTCCTGTGGAATGCTAGCAGGCTCATAACCTGTAGGTGTTGGTGAACTTGGGTGTTCATTTGTTGTATTCTATCCCCCTCATGGTTGCCTTAGGACATTCATTACTGAGGAAACCCCTTTGCAGTATTGTCCGTCCCGATGAAAATCCTAGATTAGGTCCCTTGTGATAGTTGTTGTTTTAGGGACGTAAAGTGAGGATAACGGGAATGGGTAATCGGGTTATTGTTGGTTGGTAAAATTAAATATAATTATTTATTGTGGGTTGAAAACCCTATATGCTCACCAGGCTCCCAAGCCTGACCCACTTAGTTTCTTTGTATTACAGGTAGTGGCGCGAGAGCATAAGTTGGAGAACTTGTGAAGATGTTTTTGTTTATAGACCAGTAGTTATATATAACTGTGTAAGGTCTATGTTTTATTGTTTATGCTTTTGTGTCTGTAACGGAACATGACATCCCGAGTTTTGATATATAATGAAAATACATTTCTTTAAGAAATGCTTTGATAAACTTTATTTTATCATGTATTGTTTTGGGGACAAATTCCGCACTTCTTTTAAATCAATGGATTTATTCTGAAATTATTTTAAAAGCATAAATGAAACCGGTCTTTTCTGGCCGTGATTTTGGGGATGTCACAACAAATCACCACTAACACTTGGAAACTTGGAAGAGGACTCACTAGCTCACAAAAATCGGCCACATACTTGTCAAGACTCTAGGTGCCAATTTCTTGAACCAAAGGGCTTCGTATATAGTGTGGCTACATTAGGGTTACACCATGTAAACCCTAATGTGCATGAATTTCCACATTCCTCATGAACCATGGGTTTTAACCTCCATGGAGCATCCATGGGTTACCACATGGGTTAAGCCCAACATAAGGAATCATGGATCATTAGCCCGCATTATAAGAATGAATGATTTACACAATCAATCCCCATATATTTAATTAGTCTCTTTTGACCACAAAATTAATTCCAAATTAATTCTTGATCAATACTAATTAAATAATATGATTTCATATTAATATATTATAACTTATAATATATTAATAAATCATACATATCCTCTTCTCAAGAGTCAAAATTGTTCCGGTGAAGTGCAACCCAAATGGACCATGCTAAATCGGGTCAAGTACATACCAAATGTAGTTATGGACTTAGACACCTTATCCAACAGTCTCCTACTTTGATAAGTCTAATAACTATAGTTACAAGTACAACTTCACGAACCGACCAACAATCGTAGCTCTTAAAACTATGTTGAACCAGAACGCGCCATTTTAGACAAGTGATCATATAATCCTCTGTTCTCAAGATATCAGCCAGACAAATACATGGAACAACGTCATACTTATCGTCCATCAGTTTGTTTCCCGATTTCCGATTTGTTTGACATAGAACTTAATTGAACACATCAATTCAGTTTTGACCGGGCCCGACACATAAGTCAAAACAAAATCATTGAGGGGCCCAAGATATCACTTTTAATCCTCTAAGGACTAAAAGGAACATATAAACTTCAACTCATATGCTTGTACTAACTATTCGCCAAATCATACACAACAGCACGTTTTATAACATCAAGTTACTGATGCGTTTTCGTACTATCAATGCACAACCAACTCACAGTCAACAACTCATATCTCTTGGTTTGAATATTAATATCATATTATCGTCTCACGATCAGTCGAAATAAATTCCATGAAGTGATACAAGTGAGCGTGGGTTTAATCCAATACTCATAACTTATGAGCACTCATGAATGTCATAGCAATGTCTAACCATTTCAGACAATCCACAAGCCAAATTCATGACAGTCTTGATTCAATACCTACTTCCAAAGTATGATCGACTGTGGACAGTTTGAATAGTCTTATTATTATGGAAGTCAAAACATGCACAATTGAAACAACAGTAAATAATCGACACAAGATAGTAACTTTACACATAAATAAACAACAACTTTTATTTAATCATCAAATGTCAATTACATTTTATCTATTACAAGTTTCAGAAATAACTATCTAATCATTAAAACTAATATCGTCCTTCAGCTCGATGCGACTCGCATGCTGTAAATGCTTAACCCTATTCAGTCCCTTCGTGAGGTGATCTGCCGGGTTCTCCTCTGACGATACCCTCTTTGCTACGAGGAGTCCTTCTTCTATCTTGTGTCTTATGAAGTGATATTTTCTGTCAATGTGTCTGGATCTACCATGATCCCTTGGTCCTTTGGCTAAGGCAACCGCACTGTCGCTGTCACAGAAAATCTCCATAGGCTCCTTTATAGGTGGTACAACTCCAAGGTCTCCAATGAAGTTCTTCAGCCATATCGCCTCCTTCGCCGCCTCGCTCGTTGCTATGTACTCTGATTCGCACGTTGAATCAGCTACGGTCTCCTGCTTGGAACTTTTCCAAGTAACTTGTCACACCCCAAACCAGATGGCGGAAACGTCCGGGGGTGGATGACTTCATTTGTAGTATCATAACACATGCATTTTAGTAATCAAAGTACAAACAACCATTGCATTAATAAGTATAAGTTTTTACATGTGTTCAATCATTGTATATTGACACCAAAAATAGTTATAACAAAAGATAGAAGACATGACTCAAAGCAACTCCATCTTCTCAAAAGCTCGCGGAGTACCTGTCTACTGATTCCCTGAGAATACAAGTAATTTGAAAAGAGAGTATCAACAAAAAGTTGAGTGAGTGCATAAGTATTTATGTTCGAAAGTATGTTTTGTGTGTAACATCCCATTTTTCGAGTCCAAAAATTTTGATTTTTATATAACGACTTAGAAAAACATTCATAAGAAAATATCATGAAGTCATATCATTTCGTAAAAACCATAATCTCATGTCTGAAAATCATATCGTAAAAGTAGTAACAATGTCAGAGTACAATCCCAAGAAATCTCATAATGCAGAATCCAGTGTGTGTATGATGTGTAGCTACCATGACGGCTCCTTCCCCTTCGCTGAAGAGGTACCTGAAACAAAACTGAAAACTGTAAGCACGAAGCTTAGTGAGTTCCCCCAATCGTACCACATACCATACAATCATATAACATACATACTGCCGGGCAATTCTGGTGTGCCCGACCTACCCGGTACGGCCATTCTGGGGTACCGACCTACTCGTGTCAAGCCATTCTGGGGTGCTGACCTACCCATCGGTCCTAACAACCGACCCTCGGGGACTATTCCACCCCCTACTGCTACTATCACATATATCATAACATAATCATACTATCAGACATATCTGGGGTGTCCGAACTACCCTTCGGTCCTAACAACCGAACTTGGGGACTATTCCTCTCCTACTACCACTATCACATATAACATATCATGCCAGCATATAAACATATCATCACATACTGTCAGACATATCTGGGGTGCCTGACCTACCCTACGGTCCTAACAACCGAACTCTACTACTATCACATATAACATGTTATGCCAGCATACAACATATCAGGTAGTAGCAAACCTAGATGATATCACAAAGACGATCACCTAACATACAAATCCTACTGGTGGGCCGGCATTGTGGCTGTAGACCCACCGCTACTGGAAGGTAACTCACCTTGAACGAAGCTGCTGATAATTTGCGCGGGGAAAATCTCTGTCTGCTGCTACTCCGAAAATCCTTCGGCTATAATCCCCACAAAACACTTAGTCAGAGTCTGATATCTATTCTCAGGGTAAAATGACCATTTTACCCCTGACCAAGTCCAAGACAAAGTCAAAGTCAACTTCCAGTTGACCCGACTCGCCGAGTTGGGCCGCCAACTCGTCGAGTCCCTATCCTTTCATCTGTCCTTCTTCACGTCTCTACTCGTCGAGTTTGGCAATGACTCGATGAGTTCTCCTTCTAGAACAACCCCGGATGAACCTTCATCCGACTCGCCGAGTTGTATGAACAACTCGTCGAGTTCATCCTCAAGAGTTGGGAGATTGCCTTGGACTCGCCGAGTCTATTCATGTACTCGCCGAGTCCTATGAACTCCAGGACTATGGCTTATCCCAATACATTGAGGTCACTCCTCCGTACCCTCTAAAACCTTTCCAGCACTCCATTGGGTCTCCTTGACCCATAACAGAAAAAGGGAGTCTAACCTCGGACTCGCCGAGTCCCAAGAACGACTCGCCGAGTCGATACAGTCCAAGTCTTATTTCTTCGATTTCTGGTGTACAACTCTTGTCCAAATGATAGATCTAGGTCCCTAAACTCGATCTAGCACGTAAAGTTACGAACTTTACGTGCATGCATGGGATTTTGAGTCTAAAAGGCTCTAAAAGAGACTCTTGGGTTGCATGGGGGCTTCCATGGGTGCAAAAGCAGTCCCTTTCTGCCTTGTAATTCCTCCCTGGACCTAGATCTGAAGCCTCAACCCCCAACCATGCTTGCAATCATGGTTGGTTACCAAGAATGGCTTATAAAAGCCCTAAATCTCCCCAAAAAGGGATCTAGCAAAAGAACAAGCAAGGTATCGACTTTATACCTTCTATGAACTGCAAATGGTGCACAAACTTCAACTCCCTTGGTCTCCTCTTGATTCCTCTAGGCTTTTCCTTCTCCTTTGAGTTCAAAATCACTAAAAAGCACCATAAATGCCTTAGCTCTTTATACAAACGGCTAGGGTTTGCTATGAGGGTTTTCTGGAAGCAATAGGGACGAAGGGTGGCTGAATGAGATGTTTGAATAGGGTGCAAACCCTTAGATTAGGGTTTTGTCCAGTCAGAGTCTACTCGTCGAGTCTGGAAGCCGACTCGACGAGTCCGTCATTTAAATCCCGCATCAAATCCGTTTCTACTCGACGAGTTGGTCCTTCAACTCGCCGAGTCCCAGGCCAAAAATGCAAAATACTTAAATAAAATACATACCAGGAACCAGGTGCTACATTGTGTTTCTTGAATATGTAATCTGTTCCAGAAAATTCTATATTTTTTGTTGTATATGAAAAGTGGTTTTAATCACATAAAACCAATCTGTTTGTAAACCAGTGTTCTGTATTTATATTCTTTTGTATAATCTGTAAAAGTGAGTGTGTCTGGCTTCCCCAATTGTTATTGTAAACTGAGATGTAATATTGTAAAACTGTATTTTAGTAAACCGGTACTTTAAAAATGTACACATGTTTAGTTAATCATACACTAACCGTATTGTTAATATCTTTTTAATGAGTTGTTATAACCATACTGAGACTAGATGGCCTGAAACAACGCTTTGAAGGCGTCAAAAACTGTTGATAAGAACTGTCACTCGTAGGCATGTATGCCCGGCTGTAGCTAGCAGTCTGAGTGCGGGGTTGTCAATCCCAATATAGATCTATACACACTTGTTTCGATCCCCGACTGGAGATTCTGGTTATAATGTAAGGACATTAACTATGTTGTTTAAATAAATAAACAACTTGAATCTATTGACTCATAAAAAGCATATAGACGTTACGTGTATAATAGAAGTGAAAACCCAATCTTTCTGAAATAAATGATTGATAGAATGCTCTTAAATTAGTATTCTTAAAGTGTATTTGTAAAATGTATACCCTTGGCTAATTCTGAATCAAACCCTTGTTCTCGTAAAACGGTGTACTCTAGTATACTTGAATCGTGAATTAATGTTCTATGAATCATAAATTATACCTATTATAATTTATATGTATTTTCTGAATTGATACTAATTGTTCATGAATGTAACCCCGTGCTCGACATGTTACAAAGGGTATTGTAACTGAATGAAATAACTTTTATATTTATATACATATACGAAGATATATAACTAAAATTTAAACGACATTCGGACAAATAACCGATACTCTAGGCCCACATCCAAACAAGGATAAGGAAATAAAGTGAGTTATCAGTCCTAAGCCCTTTAGATCTTATATATATATATATATATATATATATATATATATATATATATATATATATATATATATATATATATATAATTTTTGGGGAAAAATATAAGTTTATAAGATCATTTAAAGAGTTTAACATTTTGAAATACTTTTGGTGACTTGATGTCATTTTAACACAATTTGAAACCATTTGATTTGATGATAATTGAAATCCATTTTGGTGAGATATTTTGAAACCATTTGTTTGTAACACAAAATCCTTGTGTTAGACTTATATCCCCCCCCCCCCCCCTTTAAAACTGTAAAAACTATGAAAATACGGGAGTATGAACTCACCTTTGTGTGAGTGAATTGGATGAAAGATTGATATAGGATGCTTGGTATGCCAAGTGAAGTCCCGAGCTCAAAATGGATCCTATTTAGCATATATTAACATATATATATATATATATATATATATATATATATATATATATATATATATATATATATGAAATTAGGGCCTATAATAGCTAATATGTATAGGAAACATCCTTAGGAACCAGGAAACACTTACAATAAAGTGTTAGAACCGAAAATGAGGGGCTGAAAGATGTTCGCGGCCACACAAGAGGGGTTCACGACCCTTGATGAGTTCACGGTCCAAGAACACTTGCAGTGTTCACGACCCAAATGATGAATGTATGAAGGTTCACGGCCAAGGAGGTGTTCACGGCCCTGTGTTCTTGATGAATGAAGAACACCTGATGATTCTAAGCAAGATCCTAAGAAGATTTAAAGGTTTTTAGATGGGTGTTCTTCGTGAAAACTAGTGAAATTCATGGATTTCAGCCTAGTATAAGAAGATTTGAAGGATGTCATTGAAATGATAACAAGATCAAGAAATGATACCTGTTAGATCTTAGGAAGAACTTGTGATTATCACTTGAATATGATGAGAAAGGATGAATTTAGCATGTTCTTGAGGAGAGAGGTTGTTCTTGGCTGATGATACTTGAGAGAGAATGGGGAAGTTCACGGCTGGAAGGTGAGAAATGAGGAGAAAATGGCTAACTCTCATATGTATAGGCGAGGGTTCACGGTTCGAAGGGTTCACGGCCGTGAACCTCGTTTGCGGTCCGAAGGCGGTGATGGCCGAGAAGCGAGTTTGCGGCCAGTGAAGGCATTCATGGTCCAAGGGTTTGTGGCCCTCATTCACGGCCTAAGTCAATCCTTGTTCTCGGTTGCGAGGTTGCTGTCCGAAGGGAAAAGAAAGAAGAAAAAGGGTGGTCCGAATGTTCTCAGATCCAACTTATTCCCTTCTCAACACCTAAAATTCTTAGAGTTTTTAATAAGTAAAGGTTATTATACTAAACTTAATAAAAATCCAATTAATAAAGAGGACTTTAGTTGACCCAAGTTTGACTTTGATTGACTAGGGTTGACTTTACAAGAAGAAAATAACGGGATGCTGCATTATCCCCCCGTTAGAGAGAACTTCGTCCCGAAATTAGGACTAAAGAGATACAGAAAGACTAGGGAAAAAGATGTGGATACTTCTGTTGCATTTGATCCTCCCGCTCCCAAGTGAATTCAGGTCCCCGTTTTGCATTCCAACGAACCTTCACTATCGGGATACAACTTTGTTTGGTTCTCTTGACTTCCCTGTCTAGGATCTCTACGGGTTCTTCTACAAAGTTGAGGCTCTCGTTTACCTCGATCTCGTCGAGTGGGATAACAAGAGTCTCGTAGGATAAGCACTTTTTCAAGTTAGAGGCGTGGAAGGTAGGATGTATGTTACTTAGTTCTTGAGGTAGTCGGAGTTTGTAAGTTAATGGACCAATTCTAGCAAGAATCTCGAATGGTCCTATGTACCTTGGGTTCAGCTTTCCACGCTTTCCAAAGCGTATCATGCCCTTCCAAGGTGAGACCTTCAACAAGCCGTGATCACCAACCTGGAATTCCAAAGGTTTTCTCCTTTTATCAGCGTAGCTTTTCTGTCTATCTCTGGAAGCTTTAAGTCGCTCCCGAATTTGTACGATTTTCTCTGTAGTTTCACGAATGATTTCTGGACCAGTGAGAGTACTTACTGGAACTTGACCTCTAGCTAGTTGCGTATCACCCACTTCAGCCCAGCACAGAGGTGATCTGCACTTGCGGCCATAGAGGGCTTCGAATGGAGCAGCCTTTATGCTAGTGTGATAATTGTTGTTGTAAGAGAATTCGACAAAGGGTAAATGAGTATCCAATGCCTTTCCAAAGTCTATCATGCAGGCTTGCAACATATCTTCTAGAGTTTGAATCGTCCTCTCACTTTGCCCGTCAGTTTGTGGATGGTAGGTTGTACTCATGTCCAGCCTAGATCCCATAGATTTTTGTAAAGACTGCCAAAAACGAGAGGTGAATCTGCTATCTCGGTCAGAAATAATAGATATGGGCACACCATGCAGTCTAACAATCTCTTTGAGGTAAGTTCTTGTTAGCTTCTCCATCTTGCCAGTTTCTTTTATTGGCAAGAAGTGTGCGGATTTGGTCAATCTATCAACGATTACCCAAATAGTGTCATAACCACCCGATGTCTTGGGTAACTTAGTTATGAAATCCATCGTAATCCGCTCTTACTTCCATTCAGGGATCTCAGGTTGTTGTAATAGACCAGAAGGTTTCTGGTACTCTACCTTGACTTTGGCACAAGTAAGGCACTTGCCCACAAAGGTAACAATTTCGGCCTTCATGTTAGGCCACTAGTACAGTTTCTTGAGGTCCAGATACATCTTGTCTGAACCTGGATGAATGGAGTATCAGATCAGAGCATCTTTATCTTCCTGCCCAACTGATTCTCCACTTCCTGCTTAAACTCTTTGAATTCTCAAAGGTTTATGACTTATGCTTGATTAAGTATATATAGCCATATCTGCTGTAATCATCAGTAATAGTCACATATAAGCGGTTAGCATCCCTTGTGGCGGTTCTGAAGGGTCCACACACATCTGTGTGTATGAGGTCCAACAAACCTTCACCCCTCTCACAAGTACCAGTGAAGGGTGACTTAGTCATCTTTCCAAGCAAACAAGATTCGCAACTATCATCTGACTTTAAGTCAAATGATTCCAAGACTCCAGCCTTTTGGAGTTGGCCTATGCGCTTCTTGTTGACATGTCCAAGACGACAATGCCACAAGGATGCTTTATCCAAACTAGTGGAAGAATCAATATGAAATACATTATTTCCTAAGTTATCTACAACCATCACAGTTTCATATACACCATTACAAGGTAATGCTTTAAAATAAAAAACATCATTGTAATAAGCATTTATTGCACCAACTTCATTATTAAAAGAAAATGTGAAACCTTGTTTGTACAAACCATGAAAAGAAATAATATTTCTCGCCATTTCAGACGAGTAACAACATTTATTCAAATCTAATTTTAACCCACTACAAAGCAATAAAGAATAAACTCCATCTTGGTGACAAGCGAAGCTTTCCTATTCCCAATGATTAAGTTTATCTTCCCGTGTTCCACATCCTCACTTCTTTTTAGTCACTGCAAATCATAACAAATGTGAATACCACAACCTGTATCAAGGACCCAAGAATTAGTATGCGGTGAGTTATTAGACAATATAGTGTAAATACATGCATGGATGGGTTTTACTTTCCCATCCTTAACATCCTGCAAATACTTTGGGCAGCTTCGCTTCCAGTGCCCCTTATCATGACAATAGAAGCACTCTGCTTCTTTTGGGTTGGAGAAGGGAGTTGTAGGACCAACTTTAGTCTTGCTAGAAGAGGACCCATCAAGAGACTTTCCCTTGAGACCCTTGGAAGGGGTCTTCCTCTTCTTTCCCTTGTCTTGCCCGATTGCCAAAACAGGGGCAGTGGAAGGAGTAGTAACAACCAACTTACCTTTGAGACCAGTTTCGGCTGTCCTTAAAAGTCCTTGAAGTTTGCTAAGTGTGACCTCCTTCTTGTTCATATGATAGGTCATGCGGAACTGATATTAACATGGAGGTAAGGAGTGTTGTATCATATCAATAGCCAGCTCCTCGGGGAAGTTCACATTCAACTTTAGCAATCGGTCCATAAACCTTTGCATCTTCTGCAAGTGGCCCGTGATGGCTTCACCATCCTTCATCCTGGTTGTTATCATGGAAGAGATGATTTCATACCTCTCTTGACGAGCACTCTGATGGTATCTTTCCATCAGGTCCTGGTGCATCTCAAAAGGGTAGAAGTCCTCATAGGACTTTTGGAGTTCAGGGGACATTGTGGCAAGCATGATACAAGCTACCTTGGTGGCATATTTTTCATGTGCCCTAAAATCAGCAATTTCTTGAGGAGTTGCAGCGGACTCATTAATTTCCTTCAGCTCCTTATCGAGGACATATTCCTTGTCCTCATAACGAGTGACCATCCTTATGTTCCTAATCCAATCATTGAAATTAGTTCCATCAAATATGACTCTCCCACAAAGATTCATGTGAGAGAAGGAGCCGGTAGGGTTTGAGCCAGAAGCAGCATTGTTGGAAGACATCTGAAAAGGAAGAAAGACAAAGTTTAGATTAGATATAGATTCCTTAATATAAAACCCAAAATGAAATTTTAAGGCTAGAACCCAACACAATATTTTACAATTTGGAAGAGGGATGCCGTAATCCAAGCGGCAAAATATTTGAAGGTAGGTAAATGACGATTTACCAATTTCCACCATGAAAAACGAAATTGATTTATTAGGTTTTAGATGAATTTTGAAATTCCTAGATTCTTTTGAGACTCATTGAACTTTTCAATGACATGTTTAAATCTCGATTATGCCCTTCAAGTTTGTGACTGGGATATCGAGGATCACATACAAGGTGTGAATAACCATGCAAATATATTTGGTACTCTTAATGTCATTTATCACCTAATTGATGTGCCTGTTAACCACACACGCTCCACCGATCTATGACAATCATTAAGCTACCCTTTGCCACCCTTACTAGTCCATGTTAGTGTGTCGGTTAACCACACACGCTCCACTAACGACTTGGTAAGGTGCAAAGTGTAATTTCATGGGTTAACATCAATTTCACATTTTCCTAAAGTAACTAAGATTGGGAATTTATAAAAGATTTAGTTACTTTATATTTATCATTATACTTTTAATGAGAATTATAGTCTTTGTCCTACCCGTTCGGCTAACGACCCTCCACCAGTCAAGGAAGCGGTGGGTGAGAGTGGACACTCATTAAACCATCATTTTATAGGCAGTAACCTTATTCCCCCCTTATAGACCGACTTCGTGAATGAGGCCTACTAACGGTAAGACTGACTTGTTCTTATATATATATATATATATATATATATATATATATATATATATATATTAAACTTATAACATTATAATAGTATAAGGGTTGAATTTTAAACTATTAAAATTCTATGGTTTGGAATTAAAGTTTTAATGTGTGACTTTACAAATTCCAAAACTTGAGGGCAAGTTTTGAAACTCTTCAAAACTTTTCAACTTCATAACATATGAGTTTAATGGTCTTTTAAAATGAGACTCTTCATTTTTCTATAACCTATGACTTTTGGAATTCCATAACTTGAGGACAAGTTATGGGGTCCATTAAAATCATCAAGATCATCAATTAAACTAACAAGCATGTTCAAGTTCTTGATTAAACTCATATGAAAGATAATTCAAATCAAACAAATTCCATGTAATTACAATCAGAAATGACCATCGTTACTTACGATCTTGCTTATCATCATGCAGCAAAAAATGTCATCCCACAGAAATAACAAGCACACCCGTGAGACACCAATCCTGCAGATGGACTCATCTACATTCCAAGCTGCTGTAACAGCTGCCGTAACCGCTGCGATGGCACAACTCAACGCAAACAACACCAACAGAGGTGGAAACAGTGTCGACCACTCCAGCCGAAGTAACAACCACGGAAACCAACGAGTGACATCTTATTAAGACACTCCAAACCCCAAACTTAAGAGCAGGAAACGAGAGTCTGGGAGTAAGAGAAAAGGACATCCAACTCAAGGATCCTCGAAGAAACAACATGTTGTTGCTGTCCATGCGGCCATGACACCTACTACATCAACACCAGCGAGACCATATGCTGGAAGCCTTCCAAAATGCAACAAGTGCAGCTTCCATCATAAGGGAGCCTACCGGAAGCTGTATTGTAATATATGCAACAAGAAAGGACACACCGCCCGTTCCTGCAAGACTCCGACCCAGCACACCACTCCAACCTTTGTATCTGGAATGAAGTCAGTATGCCACAAGTGCGATGAGATGGGACATTTCAGGAGGAATTGTCCAACAAAGAGTAATGACGGGGAAACAGGAGAAATTTAACAATTGGACGTGAAGAAACAAAAAGGAATCCTACCTAAATTTTTGGTACGTTCTCGAACAACAATAGTTAAGCATCAAACTTTTACCAAATCAATTAAGAATCACCAAATTGTTATCTCAACTGAATAAAAACTCTTTCAACCATAACAACAAATCCTTAAACACTCTCTAACAACTAGGCACGCTAACATTTAGGCGAAAGACACTACACTCCTACCTACCCCCACGATAATGATGGAAAAACCGAAACCACTATATATATATATATATATATATATATATATATATACACACACACACACACATAGGGTGCACTCTCACATTAAATAATCATACATCCCAAATCAACTTGATGCCAGTAGATATTAGGAGCTTTGATGTGATTATAGGCATGGATTGGTTAATCCCCACCGTGTCGACATTATGTGCCACGAGAAGGCCGTTCGCCTTCACCTCCCTAACCAAGAAACCCTAATTATCTACGACGACAAGCTTGACGTAAATCCTCGTCTTACCTCGTGCATTAAGGCACAAAAGTGCCCTGCACAAAAAGAATTACACATTTCTCGCTCACGTGGTGGATAAGCAAAAGGAAGAGACGAACATCAATGATATCCCAAAAGTGCGAGACTTACTTGGTGTATTCCCTGAAGATCTCCCAGGAATACCTTCCTAGAGAAAGGTTAAATTCTGAATTGATCGTGAACCTGGAGCAATGTCAATTGCCAAATCACCCTACAGGTTAGCCCCGCTGAAATGCCAGAATTAGCGAGCCAGCTAAGTGAACCTCTGGATAAAGGATTCATCAGGCCGAATTTCTCACCATGAGGAGTTCCGGTCCCGTTTATCTAGAAGAAAGATGGATCCTTCAGAATATGCATCGACTACAAGGAATTGAACAACTTACCATCACGAACCGGTATCCACTTCCGCGAATTGATGATCTATTCGATCAACTTCAAGGAGTTAGTTATTTCTCTAAAAAAGATCTGAGACCCGGTTATCATCAACTCCGAGTCCGTGAAAAAGATATTAAAAAATAAACACCGAAGCCATTCAGTCAAGGGAATGACCCCGTGAGTATGAGAGTTACCAAACCAAGACTTGAACCTCAGAGAACGCCTATCCAACTCATAAAGAGGAAAGGCTAAGTAATCCATAGGACCACTGACTACTAAGAATCAAACGAACCCCTCCTTAAGGATCAATATCCCCCATCCCGAAAACGAAGACTTGCTCGACCCGCCCCCAAAAACAAGCAAAGATCAACATCCTACCAGTCCAAAATCCCACAGTAAGAAGCTCCAATGGCAACCTAAAAAGTATGAGTCCAACTACATCACGCGACCTTAACCCTAGCGATAATAGTGTTCACCTTAGGGTTTAGAGGTACTACTTTCGGGACGTCCAGTACACGATCCTCATTAACCATGACCATCGATCCACCTCACCATAGAGGACGTGAAGGCAGAATACCTCTGTGTTGGGATGAGATGACCAACTGTAACACCCGTTTCTCGAGGTATTAATTAAATTGTATAAGTTAATAATTGTTTTGGACTAGCACTTGAATATTGGACCCATTTGAATGGAATTAGAAAATGGGCCGAGTTGATGGGCTGCCCATAAGCCATACGCCGGGCATAACATGGCGTACGCGGGGCGTAGTGGCCAATGGATTTGAGGGACGGGGGTGCGTACGCGCAGCGTACCAAGAGGTACGCCCAGCGTACGCGGGCAGGTGACAAACCCTAATTTTTAGGGTTTAGGACCTATATATACATCATTATAGCCTCCCCTTTTCGCCTCCTCTCCTATCCATCACCTTCAGAGAAACCCTAACTCGTTCATACTCTTCTTGTGTGTGTGTTGACATTTTTGAGCTTATTTTGGCAATAAGGACTTGGAAGAAGAAAGGAAGGTTGGAGAAGAAGCCCTTGAGTACCTTGAGCTCAAGGATCTAGAACAAGCTCACCATTTGGCAGCTAGAGGAGGTATAAAGCTCATATCTTTCCTCCTCAAAGTTTAGATCTAGGGTTTTTAGGATTTGCACCTTTTTAGGTCCAAAGATTAGATCTTGATCTTGCAACTTTGATTTTGAGCTTAGGGTTGCCACCCTTGGAGCTCAATGAGTCCCTTTAGCCATAAAGTTGCAAGCTTTGAGGCTTTTATTAAGGCATGCAAGAGATCTAGCCATTTCTATGGAAGTTCATTATCATTTTTAGTGTTGGGCTTATTTGGTGGGTTGCAAGCCACCAAGTGATCAACTTTAAGGGTTAGGGCGAAGCATGAGACTCAGATCTGTAGTTTGGACGTATGTCTTAAGGGACTAAGCAGTTTTTGGAAAAATTTGCTTAACAGGAGAGTACGTTGGGCGTACACGCCAATATGCGCAGCGTACAAGCCTTTTCAGCAGTACGCGCAACGTACAGAGAGGTACGCTCAGCGTAGCACAGTCAGTGGATTTTGTTATTGGGCCTTGGTTTGGGTCAAGTCTTGGACATAGCAGTAATGGGCCGTGTTGGGCCTTCAAAAGTCTGTTAAGGGCCAAAGGATTAGTTGGGCTTGAGAGGAAAGCCCATTTGATGAGTTGGGCCCAATTTAGAAAGTTGGGCCATTTGAGGACTTAATGGGCCTTAGTGAGGAATAGAAAGGTTTGGGTCTCAATTATGGCCCGAAATAGATCAGAGGGGTAAAATAGTCATTTTACCCATGAGAGAGTCATCAGTTTTTGACTAAATGTTCTTTGGTCATTATAGCCGGGGAGTAGTTGGAGTAGCCGACGGTGTCACCTTTGCACGAGTTATTCAGTAGTCAGTTGAGAGGTGAGTTTCCTTCCAGTAGGAACGGGTCTACGGCCACAATGTCGGCCCGTTTAGATGATAGTAGTTCCGGACTTCGGTCCGATGTCGGGGTGGTCTCGAGAAGTAGTTACGTATGCTTGATGTCTTTGTGATTCATGCATGTTTATGTTATGTGTTATATGTTCCGGACTTCGGTCCGATGTCGGGAAAGACCGATGCAGTATATGTGATTATGTTATATGTTTATGCTTATGTTATGTTCAGTTTATTCCGGACTTCGGTCCGATGTCGGGCGGGGCCCGATGCAGTGGGCGGGGCCCAAGTTATTCCGGACTTCGGTCCGATGCCGGGCGGGGCCCAAATTATGCCGGACTTCGGTCTGATGTCGAGCGGGGCCCGATGCAGTGGGCAAGGCCCAATATGTGCTATATGTGTTATATGTGTTATTTTTTTGTATGTGGTAGTTTGGGGGAGCTCACTAAGCTTCGTGCTTATAGTTTTCAGTTTTGGTTTCAGGTACTTCCGCTAGTAAAGGGAAGGGCTCGGGATGATCGCATGACACACACCACAATCACAGCCTGGGAGTTTACTCTGATGTTTTGTTATGAGATTTTGATTTGAGACAGATTCTATGATGTTTTATGATACATGATTTATGATTTTACTTAAGACTTCGGATGGTTTATGATTTTAATAATGATTTGAAAACGAAATTTTTGGGACATATTTTTGGGATGTTTTAAGTTGGTATCAGAGCCTTGGTTTGAGGGATTCGGGCACACTTTCGGGTGTGTTTGAACTCAAACTAAGGAAGTGGTATGCAATTTTCAAAAGAAAATCATTTTTACAAAAAGGATTTTGAAAATAGTAAAGAATTTTGAACAGAGAAAAGGGTGTGGTGCATGCAATCAGCCGAACTCAAGTAAGTACTCCTAAATTACCCATACAAGTTTATGCTATGTTATGATTATCAGCTTTATTAGAACAACATGCTAGATTAGGACTAAGGATCTAGGAAGGATGCCTTATATGCCTGTTATATGTGTTCAACTTTATGAGAACTGCATGCTAGTACAGATTAGTCGGTATGATAGCCAGAGTAGTAGATACTTGATTATGTGTACTCGATGCTCGAATGCTGCTTGCTTTGTGCTTTTAGGAGTCTTAGTTATCTTTTACTAACTAGTAAACGAATATGTTATGTTACATATTGCGAGGATTAAATAATTTCAGAAGGTTAGTTCTAGCTCTATTGCGCAACTCTCGTTTGAGTCTAACCGTTGTAGGGTAGGATCTCTCATTCGAAGAATTATCTAGTCTGAGTAATATGTAATAGTATTCGTGAGCTAGTTAGGGGAAGAAAGCACGAACTTCTTATGCAGCTGATGGCGAAGAGTGAGTTGGTGATTACCCTAGGGCAAGCCTAGGATGAGAGTAGCAGAGAACAGTAGCAGTAGAAGGGACTTGGTGGAGTCGAGGCAGTTCTTGAGGAAAGTACGGATAGATGTGGAAGGTAGTATGGGCTCGTACTACTGAAAGCAGAGGATCTGTACTCGCATCAAGGAAGGCTGAGATAAGACCAGGGAACTTGTAGTGTATGTGATCCCTCCAGTTCTATTAGTATCCTGACGTTTGATATGATGTGTTTTCAGAATGGTGGTTTTACGCCCTAGACCAACATATGGTAGTTTAGGCGCAGGAGAGGGATCGGGCTCAGGCTCTGGAGCCAGGCAGTTAGATGAGCAGACCAGGGAGTTCATCTCCTCGGAGGTCAAGCGCAACATACTAGACCAGACTCTTGTGATCTTTGGATTGGTCAAGGAGGGTATCTCACGCGCCTTTCGCACTGAGATAGCGGCCATGATGGGATCGTGCACATTAACTTTCAGGGAGTTTAGAGCTTGTGGAGCTCTCGACTACCATGGGGCTCGGGACCCCATTGCGAGTACCAGATGGTTGGCGGATGTCTGCAATGCGTTCCGTACCAGCAGATGTCCCAAGGGGGACAAGGTCATATTAGCATCCTGTCATCTGAAGGACAGGGCACGAGATTGGTGGGAGGAGATCGGACGAGCTATTGGTGATGACTCAGTATTGGATGCGATGACCCGGAGTGATTTCACAACCAGGTTCAGGGCCGAGTTTGCACCTGTCATTGAGGTGCAACAGCTTGCTAGAGATGGAGAGGAAGAGGAAGCCAGAGGTGGCGTCTGGCGCAGCGGGTTCGGGCAAAAAGCCCAAGGTGCCTGATCACAAGTCTAGGGGACAGCAGAGCCATAGTCGGTGTGGCAAGTGTGGCAGGTTGCATGATGGGGTGTGCAAGAAGGGGAGTTCCGGCTGCTTCAAGTGCGGTCGGACTGGACATATGAGCAAGGATTGTACAGCTACTACTACTACCACCACCGCATCATCTGATCTGATTTGCTTCCATTGCAATCAGAGGGGACACAAGAAGTCCCAATGTCCGAGTCTAACATCAGCAGGACAGGTGGTGGCACCCGCTCCTACCACACCGAGGATTACAGACGGCCGTCAGGGTCGGGCTGAGGCACCAGTGGCGAAGAGCAGAGCCTTCCAGTTGACAGCAGAGGAGGCACGAGTGACTCCTGATGTGGTAGTTGGTACATATTTTCTCCATTTTCTCTTTATTACTTTTGATTATTACTCATGTTTATGTGTTTTTTATAGGGTCGTTCGTAGTGAACGACATTTCAGCTATGGTATTGTTTGATTCGGGGGCTAGCCGATCGTTTGTGTCGCTTGCGCTTAGCAAGCGATTTATCAAAGCTCCGGGGGAGCTGGATTGTCCACTTGACGTTGAGACAGCAGATGATAGGACCGTCAGGGTCGCAATAATTCATAGAGGATGTACACTTCGGTTATTTGATGAACAATTTTCAGTGGACTTGGTTCCTATTCCCCTGCGAGGGAATAAGGTTATCGTGGGTATGGACTGGTTGAGCCCCAATGGGGTGGTGATCGATTGCGAGCAGCAACTAGTGAAGGTTCGTACTCATAACAGGCGAGAGTTAGTGATACAGGGCGAATGACCACAGAACGGACTGATTCTTTGTTCAGCGGCGAAAGCGAGGCACTACTTTCAGCAGGGTTGCGCGGGATATGTCGCTTATGTCATGGATACCCAGGATAAGGGTAAGGCGACGGTCGATGATGTACCAGTAGTGCGAGAGTACCTGGACGTATTCCCGGAGGATTTGCTTGGGATACCACCAGAGAGACAGGTTGAGTTCCGGATTGACCTGGTCCCTGGTGCGGCTCCGATAGCCAAGGTACCATATCGGTTGGCTCCTCCCGAGATGCAGGAGTTGTCCACGCAGCTACAGGAGCTGCTAGAAAAGGGTTTTATTAGGCCGAGCAGTTCTCCATAAGGAGCCCCGATCCTGTTTGTACAGAAGAAGGACGGGTCACACCGTATGTGCATAGACTACCGGGAGCTGAACAAGGTGATGATGAAGAACCGTTACCCACTTCCGAGGATAGACAATTTGTTTGACCAGCTTCAGGGAGCATTTTGGTTCTCCAAGATTGATCTACGGTCCGGATACCACCAGATGCGGGTCAGAGATGATGATGTGCAGAAGACCGTTTTTAGGACCCGCTATGGTCATTATGAGTTTGTGGTGATGTCGGTTGGGCTCACCAATGCTCCACCGCGTTCATGGACCTCATGAACCGCGTGTGCAGACCGATGTTGGATCGGTCTGTAATAGTATTCATTGACGACATCCTGATTTACTCCAAGACTCAGGAGCAGCATGATGAGCACCTGATAGAGGTGCTAGAGACACTGAGAAGGGAGAGACTTTTCGCAAAGTTCTCCAAGTGCGAGTTCTGGCTGCGCGAGGTGCAGTTTCTTGGGCACCTCGTTAACCAGAAGGGTATTTTGGTAGATTCAGCCATGATACAAGCCGTGATGCAGTGGGAGATTCCGAGGTCTCCATCCGAGATTCAGAGTTTCCTGGGGTTGGCAGGGTATTATAAGAGATTTATCCAGGATTTCTCCAAGATAGCAGTTCCGTTGACCCAACTGACCAAGAAGTCGGTGGTTCAAAACCAAAACTATTTGAACCAAAAATCAACTATTTGAACCAAAACACACTCGTGAAGTCCAAAACCAAATTCAATTCATCTCATATACTTAACAGTGGGTTCGTAACCCTAATATCCCGATTCAACCTCAGAATGGATTTGGATCCTCTTATTGGGCCTAATGGGCCAGTAAAATCTCAATTTGGTCATATTGGGTCAAGGAACCCTATTTGGGCTCTAATTGGACCCAATTTCATTAAACTATAACCTTTTGGGCCATGTTGGGCCTAAAATATCTCACTTCATTTCATGGGCCTTTATGGGCCGTGAACTATCTTCTTGAACCTAAATGGGCCGAAAACCCATTATGTTCACTCTTTTGGGCCGTAAACCCAATTCTTTTATCAATTTGGGCCGTAAACTCTCATATGGGCCCAATGGGCCGAAAACTTTCATGTTAGGCCTTATATTTTCGGTTATGTTCAATTTTAGCCCAACAATCAAAATTCCTTTCATTCCCTCACTCCATCCTCGGCTATATATATATATATATATATATATATATATATATATATATATATATATATACATTGTATAAAAAAAGAATGAAAGATTATTAAGATGCCACCTAAGTTTTGCATGGTGGTTATCCATGCAATTTACACATCAAATATTTATGAAATCTCATATATCTATACACATCACATCTCATCTCTCTCTTCTCTCTTCTCTCTTCTCCCTTTCTTTCTTCTTATTCTCTGCCTAAGGCCATTCTTCCTTACCAAGATCATTCAAACTTCATTTCACTTCCAAACCCTCAAGAACTCCTCCCATTTTCTTTCATAAACCCGTGAGTGGGTGTGTGTGAACAAGAAGATTCTTCAAACTCACATATTAGGTAAGATACTTCACTCTTAAGTTGGATAAATCTATATTATGTTTAGATCTTCCTCAAAACCTCACAAATCTCGTGATTATACTCCTAGAATCATCATATTTTCGAGAATCCTCTCAAGAAGCAAGCTAGGCCGAAATCTCCTCCAAACTTTTCATCAAAACCGATCCATCACCCCAATGTGAGTTCATACCCCTTATTTTCGGTTTTTACTATGTTTTGGGGAGAGAATACAAGTTGTTTTGTGTATATATATGTGTATATGCATGATTTTGTGTGTTTTTAATGAGTTAAGTGTGATTATGTGTTATAAACATCATGAGCTTGAAAATATACTAAAATATGATGATATTTGTGGACATAATACTTTATACAACATATTATACAAAGAAAAGGTTTAACACATTACAAGGATGTTTAAAACTATGAAAAAATACATAAGCGGGCCAAAAATGACAAAATAATCAAAAAGTGAAGTTAGTATGCATAACTCACGGTTTTGAAAGGGTTTATTTGAATAAATATGGATCCTTATAGCATTTATGATTTTGTAAGGGCTAAAAGTGTAAACTTTCACAAATGGGCCTCATTTTGGGCTTTCACGGTTTTGGGCTAAATTTGTAAATTTTGGGCTTTTGTGGACTTAAGTGTCATTTTAAACAAAAATTGAGGCCAAAAGTGTTATTTTTGACAAAAGTGGGGTTAAAAATGTTATTTCACGCGAATCAAGCCCTTAAATGTAAACTTTTGGTTTTAAAGGACCTAAAGTGTCATTTTTACTAAAAATGTGCCTTAATTGTAAATTTTTGGTTTTAAGGACCTAAAATGTCTTTTTACAAAAAGTGGGCCTTTTATGTCATTTTGCTAAGCAACTAAGCTTAACAATCAACGTAACAACAAACGGATCAAATTCGTCATTCACACTCCCTATTGGGTCTGGAATAAAAATTTACATGTTTAGTGGGTCTTAGTTGTCCTTTTACACGTTTATTGGGCCTAGAATATACCTTACATGTTTGTTGGGCCTTCGTGGTCCATCTACATGCTTGTTGACTTCACACATTCATATACATACTCGTTGGGCTTTGAAAACTAAATACATACACTGGAAATCGTTGAGATTTTCAAATTAACTTGTATTCTCAGGAAATCGTTGGGCTTATGAACTCACCAACATCATATATGTTGACATTTTCAAATTAACTTGTATTCTCAGGAAATCGTTGAGCAGGTTGGTCAGCAAGAATATCTGGATATTTTGTTGTGTTTTGTTATCACCATATTTTGGATATTTTGGCATGTAATATTGAAATACAATACTTGATGTGAACAATGACAGTTGTAATATTGCATGTGTGATGATGATGATGTTTTGTTTCAATTATATACATTGATGATACCACACAAATGAAGTCATTCAAGCCCTCAGACGTTTCCACCGTCTGGTTCGGGGGTGTGACAGATTGATATCAGAGCATTGTTTATAGTGAACTGACATATCTAATCATACAAAATATGCAACTATAAATACAATGGGACTAAACTACTCTGAACAAAATAATTAAAATACATACCTAGGTGTACATCAATATAATAACACTAAAAGTCTCTGGAGGAAATTGAACATCATGGTTAAACCCGGACAGTTATGTAGTCGTATTGGGGATAAATAGAGCCTGATCAACTATATTTATTCAAAATACGACCAACATGTGTTTGGGAGTGATCATGGTGGGCAATGAATCCAAAAACTTACCAACCTTGTATCCAAAAAGCTTTTAAGGAACTCAAACATGAACAATTAAAATACTATAGGAGCATTTTGGGATATCATATACCCGTCACACATACACTTTCTACACGTTTCTCACGCCTCCATGTTCGCAAAAGCAACATGGCTGAAATGATTGTAACGGAGAAGAAATGATTGTAACGGAGAAGAAACCAATGGGACCGGAGAAGAAATGATTGTAACGGAGAAGAAAGCAAATAGTTCATGATAGGTTCGGAGTGAGGGTTTTGAGTTTTAAGTTTTGAAAGATTCTTAATTTTTCGTTCTTTTGGATGATGGTTGAAACCTAGATAGTGATTGAATTTGTCGATATTTTAAATATTTCAACATTTTTATTTTTCTTTAGTTATATATTGGTAGATATTTTAAAGATTATGAAAACGATAGACTTTTTAAACGTGATATTACTTAAATTAAGGATGAGTCTCCCTTTGAAACATTTAAATGTTTTCACCATGCAATGGAATTTAGATGGGACATAATATATCTTGTGGAAAATATAGTATGTACAATAAGCATGACTTAATCTACGGTAGGATTACGTTTAACTGTAACATAAAAGTGCACTCCTTAAGAGATTCTTCTTTGATTTTTAAAAACGAATATGTCAAGATATTTCCAGGGCCGGCCCATGGGCCTGGGCAAGCTGGGCGACCGCCCCGGGCCCCCAAATGACAAAGGGCCCCCATTTTATACTTTTTATATTAGGTATATAACAATAGCCCATTAGTTTTAAGTCCGTTGGACTGATTATTCAAGGCCCAGTTCTCTTAAAAGCGCCGACCCAAAAGAAAGCGGGAGGAGCGAAGACCTGGCGTGCGAGATGAGTGTCCGTCCAAAGGCGCAGGCGCGCAACGCAAATAAATCTTCAACAATCAATTACTATGGAAAATCCAAACGTTTTCTTCAGATTCCATAACATAAGCAACATTTAGTTAGATTTCTCAGATTTCTTTTTGGAATCGATTTCTTCTCCGGTTCTCATCTTTTCTGATTTTTTATTTTGTTTCAAACAACTTAAAAGTTACAATCAGATTCTTGAAAATCGATTATTGCCTTTCTCACATTCGACAGATACAGTGAATGAATTGATAACTTATTGTTATTTCCTTATCTTTCTTTTCAGTTTTCACGATTCTTTAAAGTGGATAATTGCCCTTCTAATTGTGATATCCAAGTTTTTTTTTTCCCTGGAATAGCAAGCACCAGACCACCAGTAAACGAAATCGTTAGTCAAAGTCTGCTATTGTTCGTGAAATTGAGACGAAATCGCAATAGAATCTAAGTATGCCACCAGAATCCCAAATTCTGATTGTGAAATTTCTTTCTTTTCTGTAAGTTCTTACTTTTTAGCCTTTGAAATTTCTTATTTTTCTGTGATATTCTACTTTTTTATGAATGTTTTCCGATCTTCAGAATCTTATGTTGTTTTATTGTGTAGAATCTGAGAATCCAAGTTTTTGACCTTCTGATTGTGAATCCTGTAAGTGGCTTATCATTTTTTAGAGTTGATTTCTTTTTCATTTGCTTAATTTCAATTTTTGAAGGTTAATCTTTCTTGTTTTGATTTCCCTATTTTTCCGAACCTCAGAATATTATGCCAGCGCCTGTGTTGGGGTTTTTGAATTTCTTAGAGGTTGTTTGGTTTTATATTATTAGTTGTTAGTTTGTTTGGTTTTCGGGGACAACCTTTTTTTCATAGGTGGGGAGTCCTAGGCATCAATTGTATTACTTTTTTAGTTAATAAAAATTTCCAAAGGTGCCGTTCTCTAAAAAAAATTATAAGGGACCGAACTTTTAATTTTGCCCTGGCCCCCAAATTGTCTAGGACCGGCCCTGGATATTTCTAACTTAATTATCATCGTACAAATGAGATGACAAATGGACAATAAACTGTGCCACTAAGGACTAGTTTTTATAACTATAGACGCATGAAAACGAATATGTAAAAAATAGTAAATAAAATTTAAAAAATAATAATTATTTAAATACGTAAAAATTTTAAAATACATGCATAAAAACGAAGATATAAATCTTTGTAAAAAAATAATTTTCTAAAAAAATACTAATTTTTAAAAACAAATTAAAAAAAACAAATATGTAAAAAATATTTTTTGTAGAATATGGGAAAATGAATTAAAAAATATAATTTATAAAATCAGAGAAATCTAAAAAAAGCATATATAAAACACAAATAAAAGAATATTTTTAAAAAAATCAAATTTTGTAAAGTTGTAACAATTTAAAAAAAAAAATCCTAAATTTTAGAAAATATATAAAAGGAAAGTTGGAAAAAAACAAGTTTAGAACAAGTTTGTAATAAAAATAAAAAAAGATGGGCCAAAGTGTAGAATAAAAAACGTAAGGACCAGTTTTTAGTAAAAAGATAAAAATGTGGTTTAGAAAAGTAAAAAACAAAAGTTAAGTTAAGATAAATGGAAATGACCAGTCCCGTTTTCAATTCTCTATTTTCCAATAAATTGGTTCTTGGTTCTTCGGTTCTCGATACAGTTAAGTTTGGGTTTGGACCGATGTCATCCCTAGTTGGATTCAACGAATCGTCTTAATGACAACATATATAATTAATTGACAACTTTCTTTTCTATTCAAATTTTATTTAAATTTTAGTAAATATTATATATAAATTAAATATCTAACTATTATTTGCTTGATGTTACAAAATAACCATCAATAACTCTCAAATTGTGGTGTAAGTCACTCGTCTCTTAGTTATACTCAATAGGCTAATAAACTTTTCTTTTTCTATGTTCCGTTACACCATTAGAGTGGATTTCAACCCATGTTTTCTAACAAATAAAGATAAAATATCTACAAGTTTGACAAAAAAAAAAAAAGAGGAGCGATGAGAATCAAAAAATAGCGAGTATGAGAAACAATTCGTAAGAACGGAGAGCAATCGACAGACCATGATTATGGAACGACACATGCCGGTCCAGATGGAGAGTGCCAATGTGAGTAGTGGCTCGATGACAGGATATAAACTCAATGACACAATGGGACCGGAGAAGAAATGATTGTAATGGAGAAGAAAACAAATAGTTCATGATAGGTTCGGAGTGAGGGTTTTGACTTTTAAGTTTTGAAAGATTCATAATTTTTTGTTCTTTTGGATAATGGTTGAAATCTAGATAGTGATTGAATTTGTCGATATTTTAAATATTTCAACATTTTTATTTTTCTTTAGTTATATATTGGTAGATATTTTAAAGATTATGAAAACGATAGACATTTTAAACGTTATATTACTTAAGTTAAGGATGAGTCTCCCTTTGAAATATTTAAATGTTTTCACCATTCCAAAATTGTAAAACAATGGAATTTAGATGGGACATAATATATCTTGTGGAAAATATAGTATGTACAATAAGCATGACTTAATCTACGGTAGGATTACGTTTAACTGTAACATAAAAGTGCACTCCTTAAGAAAATTCTTCTTTGGTTTTTAAAAAACGAATATGTCAAGATATTTTTAACTTAATTATCATCGTACAAATGAGATGACAAACGGATAATAAACTGCGCCACTAAGGACTAGTTTTTATAACTATAGACGCATGAAAACGAATATGTAAAAAATAGTAAATAAATTTTAAAAAATAATAATTATTTAAATACGTAAAATTTTTAAAACACATGCATAAAAACGAAGATATAAATCTTTGTAAAAAATAATTTTCTAAAAAATACTAATTTTTAAAAACAAATTTGTAAAAATAATTTTTGTAGAATATAGAAAATGAATTAAAAAATATAATTTATAAAATCAGAGAAATCTAAAAAAACATATATAAAACACAAATAAAAGAATATTTGTAAAAAATCAAATTTTGTAAAGTTGTAACATTTTTTTAAAAAGCCTAAAATTTAGAAAATATATAAAAAGAAAGTTGTAAAAAAATAAGTTTAAAACAAATTTGTAATAAAAATTAAAAAAGATGGGTCAAAGTGTAGAATAAAAAACGTAAGGACCATTTTTTAGTAAAAGATAAAAATGTGGTTTAGAAAAGTTAAAAACAATAGTTAAGTTAAGATAAATGGAAATGTTATTTTGTTAGTATGGTAATTTAGGAATGTTTTATAAAAAGAACCGTTAGAAATCGGAAGTCGAAAGGGTTGGGTCGGTGTATTCGCGCTTAAAATAACCTTCTTCACTCATCCCTCTTGATTCTCTCCAAACACCGCCGGAGACATACATGTTTCTTTGAAGAAGAGGGTTTTTATTTGCAGGCAACATCTTCCTCCCTTTTTTCTTCTATCGACACCACCGTTTCCTCTTTTTTTCATTCTCCGGCGTTCAACAATCCTCTGCGTTTCCCTCTTCCTTTGTTAGGTAACATTCTTGATATTTTTTTTTGTGTATTTTATTGATTACGTTTTTGTTTTTGTTAGTTATTTAAAATCAGGCTAATCCCTTCATCACTGGATTCATCGGGCTATTGGGTTCTACCTTTATTCTTTGTAGTTGTAGTATGACGTCTGGTTCCGATGTCAGTTTGGTTCACCGTCATCATCGATCAAGAAAAAGAGTCCAGGTCTTTCTTGTTAGGAACCGGACCGGGTACACGCAGCGGAAACACACTATCACACACACAAACTCACGAAAATAAAGTAAGAAGAACACAAGGATTTTACGTGGTTCGGATTCGGTGCAAATCCTACGTCCACGGGCTGCAACTAGAGAATTTTATTAAAACTCACAAGATTACAATTGGCTTGACACTCTACACTTGATGTTCTCTCAAGTTTTTGCACACAAAATATGCAAAACATACATGCATATATATAGGTATATTTGTGAGCCGCAATATGCACAAGATTGCCGCAAAGATTGAAAAATGCGTAGATTTTTCTTTAGCCGTCCATTTATTATTCCACCGAAAGTTCGCGTCCAATTCAAATGTTCAATTGTTGCGTTCACATTAGAGATAGTGACAATAAATATTAAACAATTGATTCCACCGTCTATTCAACAATTCAATTGTTTTAATTTCCAAGTTTCATTTATGGCCCTTGAACTCTTAGGAACTTGTCAATTTGTTCATGACTCCATAAATCTTAACAATCTCCCACTTGGAGACTTGAACAAATTAGTCTTTCTTCGCCATCCAACTCTCAATTACTCCAGTAATCTTAAAAAACAACCAAGTCCTTCAAGCTTCCAGTTCCAAAGAACAAGCTAAAACTTAGTCTGATTTCTCTAGTTGCAGCCGCCCCTCATCATCAATTACTAGAAAGGGCCAGTTGAAGCTCCCACTAGCTCCAACTCAGCCGTGGCTAATCCCGCCACCAACTCATCCTCTGTCTCAACCGGTTTGGACACTCCACCAGATCTAGAGATACACCGAGGACCACTAACACTCTCCCAACTTTGCAAACATTCAACAAGAGAGAATTTTTCAGTCTTAGTCTTCAAAACCCAACGGCTCTTTGTAACTGTACCCGGGACACACCTCGTGCTCCCACTGTCACAGAATCCCCTGAATGGTTTAGACTTTCCGACTCGTTCAGCTAACATCCCCTTGGCTCCAGAATTCATGTTTGCAAAATGAACTCTCTTAGCCGTAGATTTAGCGAACCAGATTTTGTCTTGCTTAACAGGGACGGTCATACTTCCCTCAGCAGGTACCTCAACCATATACAATGACCCACACTTCATACCACGAGCAATCACCAGATCACCATTGACCACCCTCCATTTACCACTACCAAACCTTACTTCCAGTCCTTGTTTATCTAGCTGACCAACAGAAATCAATTTCTTCTTCAGCTCCGGAATCACCCTGACATCCTTCAGGCTCCATGTAGTTCCTAATGAAGTAACCAAATCAATATCTCCCATGCCCGTTACCTGAAGCATCTCGTCATTTGCCAAACGTACCTTTCCAAAATCTCCTTCTTTCAAATTCACCATCGTTTCCCCGTTGTCCATGGCGTGAAACGAAGCCCCTGAATCCATGACCCAAGAGTCTACAGAACTTTTCATACTGAGTATCAATGCATCATCCTCAGACACACTCTCAGCACCGGTAATGTTCAATTCTTTCTTTGGACATTGACTCTTAACATGTCCCACCTCCTGGCAGTTCCAACACTTCACATTCTTCTTAGTTCTAGATGAACTTCTTCCCCGACTCCCACTGCTTCCACTATTCCTGCTATTCCCTCTACCTCTTCCGACATTTAATAAATCAGAAGAGGAAGATCCACCTTGATTCTTGCGTCTGATATCCTCGCCTAGAACCAAATCTCTAACCCCTTCAAAAGTCATACCACTGGTCCCCACGGAACTTGTAACAGCAGTAACTGTTCCGGACCAGCTATCAGGTAGAGAAGCTAGTAGCAGCGAAGCTTGAGTCTCATTATCAAATTTAATTCCCACAGATGATAATCTGGACAGAATTGAATTTAGATTGTTAATGTGAACCGTAACTGAGCCTTCCTCATTCATCCTTGTAGTGAAGAGCTCCTTCATCAAGAACACCTTGTTAGCCGCCGATGGTTTCTCATACATATTTGACAGAGCCTCCATCATACCACGTGCCGTGGTTTCATTCATGATGTTGAAAGCAACGCTCTTCGTCAACGACAATGTAATAACCGCCTTGGCTTTCTTGTCCTTTGAGTTCCACGCATCTTCAGCAGCTTTTTCCATTTTCTCCGGTTTGTCTCCGAGTACCACGTCCAAGTCTTTCTGAAATAGTAATGCTTCTAATTGCATTTTCCACCAGCTAAAATCAGAACCATTGAACTTCTCGATTACCACCTTGTCTTCAGCCATTATGATAAACAAGATACAAATCAGGTACACTCGTGCGTGATAAAAAAAAACGATCGTACCCTCCAAAACCTCGCTAACCAGGCTCTGATACCAGTTGTTAGGAACCGGACCGGGTACACGCAGCGGAAACACACTATCACACACACAAACTCACGAAAATAAAGTAAGAAGAACACAAGGATTTTACGTGGTTCGGATTCGGTGCAAATCCTACGTCCACGGGCTGCAACTAGAGAATTTTATTAAAACTCACAAGATTACAATTGGCTTGACACTCTACACTTGATGTTCTCTCAAGTTTTTGCACACAAAATATGCAAAACATACATGCATATCTATAGGTATATTTGTGAGCCGCAATATGCACAAGATTGCCGCAAAGATTGAAAAATGCGTAGATTTTTCTTTAGCCGTCCATTGATTATTCCACCGAAAGTTCGCGTCCAATTCAAATGTTCAATTGTTGCGTTCACATTAGAGATAGTGACAATAAATATTAAACAATTGATTCCACCGTCTATTCAACAATTCAATTGTTTTAATTTCCAAGTTTCATTTATGGCCCTTGAACTCTTAGAAACTTGTCAATTTGTTCATGACTCCATAAATCTTAACATTTCTCCTCTGATTTCTAGGTTGTGAGTTTAATTGTGTCTTTTCTCCTCTGATTTCTGGGTTTCTTTTTTCTTTCTATTTCTCGTCCATTTATTTTTTGTTTTGTTGGTTTTTTGAACCAGGTCACGTAATAGAAAGCACGCATCAAGTGAAGATGATTGGTCAAGCAACGGTAAAATTTGAAGTAGTCTCGAAACCTAAAAAAATATTGTTTAGTTGTAGACACTGTTAGGTGTTTGATGAGGTTTTGTGTGATTTCCGTCTTCTATCCACTGATTATAAAAGATATGAGTTTGTAATTATGTTTGTTTATTTCCAGAAATACCCCTCTGTTCCTAAAACTTGTGCTTATATTTATATATATTATCTGCAGGAAATGATGGGATTAGCATACTTCATGTTGAATCAAATCAAAAAAAGATGCTGAATATTGCACGGAAAACACCTTCAGCACTTATGTAGTATGTCTGGTAGTTTTTTACAACAAATATTTGTCATTTTTTTTTATTAATATAAAAGGTGTGCTTTTATTTAGCGTATTAGGACATCAATACCTCATGGTGTGGCCTTTGGTGGATTGAAATGTTAAAAACAAGTGGTCAAGATAAAGAGGGTGTTGGTGGTTGCTTTCATTTCTCTTATGAGGTAAGAGTCAATTCCCTTTTGTGAATAAAAATATTATATATGGGATTTTTCTAAAAAACTTGCAGGAACCTCTTCATTCAGCTGTGATGCTTGTTCCAATTATGTTAAGAAAGTATGGATTTCATTTCATTCTTTCTGGTGATCTGTACAAGAAATGGGATCAGATATTGCAATTTTTGTTACTGGATCATATCTTAATACTTTAATAGAAGATAATTTTGTTTTCTAATTATTATCGAATATATGAATGATTTATCCATTTTTGTTAGAGTAATGGTGCAATGGATCCAAAGGTTCCAAAAGAATTTGTTTCAGTCCACAAAGAGGTTTTCACTCCTTAAATATCAACTTTAATTATATATATATATATATATATATATATATATATATATATATATATATATATATATATATATATATATGTGGGTGTGAAGTTCATAATTACAAATTTTCCAGGTTTGGGCAATTTTAGTAGGATCTTATTCATACAATTCAACATACGCAAAGAGGCAGTATGTTGTCAAAAACAATTGGGAGGTAAATGACTATTTTGCCCTCCAACTTTTATCAACCACTTAATATATTTATTGCAGTTTCAGTATTTCTCCGGAACAGGCTAAAAGGTTTACAAAAATTAGAGAAAGGGAGGGTTTGATCGAGAAAAATGTGGTATGAAAATAACCATACATTTTCATTTCAAATTATTTAAAATGTGGTTTTTTATTTAAGTATTTTATTTTTGTTTTTAAGGTAAGGACTTGACATCTCATTCATTGCCTTTCTATGAGGGTGATGATAATCCAAATGTATGCATTGTGCATGATATATTGATGACTTACTTGTTCTACAACTTTGATCTTGGTTATTGCCAGGTAACATGCCAGTATTATTAATATATATAGAGTAAATTACAATTTCTTCCTTGTGATATTTCAAAAGTTATTATCTTCATCTAAGATAAAATTATAGTAGTTTTGTTGCAAGGTTTGTGATAGTATTGCAAAATGTTTGTGAAGTCCAGGTGAAATGACTATTTTGTCCCTCTCTTTTTCTCCTTCATCCTCTAAACCTAAAATTCCTCAATCTTCATCTTAAACTCTAATCAAACCAAAACCCAAAAATTAAAGTAAAACTAAAACTAAATTAAGATCCAGGGTACCAACAAACTGAAGAAAAAAACAGAAAACTAAAGGTTGTTAGGTTAGATTTTTTTTTTTTTTTATCTTGATTTTGTTTTAATTTTTTGGTGTTGATTGAATTTAGTTAGGTCTTTATGATTTAAGATGAAGGAGATTGAGAAGATGGAGATAAGGGCAAAAAAGTCATTTTACTTAAAACTAATCAGTCATATTACTTTAAAACCTTCTTTTTTTTTTTTTTTTTAACACCGTTAGTGCCACGGACGAACATTGCAAAAAAACTAAATTTGATTATTAGTTATTTGTGGTTTTTTTATTATACATAATATTTTACTAATGTTTGTAAGAAACAAATTTTTTTCTCACAGTGCTTGAGTGATCTCTCTCCAATATCATTAATCATCATGAAAGATGAATCACAAGCTTTCTGGTGTTTTTTTTTTATGGAAAGATTAGGTCCAAATTTCAACCGTGATTTTGGGTATTTTGGCCATTTAATAAAAAAAGTGTAATGAAATTGAAACCACCTGCCCTCATGAATGGTTGAAGTCCTTCAAATTTGAAATTTAAAGGAATTTGACAGAGTTGAATTCTATCCAAGTTTTCAACCAAATGCAGCATTGAATGGAATCTCGAATTCCAATTCCCTTGGAATCCACAATTCCAATTCTTGGCTGCTAAAAATGGAATTTCAAGAAAATCCAACAGAACTGAATTCTGTCCCAATTGTCAACCAAATACGTCATGAAATGGAATCTCGAATCCCAACTCTGTCGGAATCCGCTATTCCATTTCTTAGCTACGGTTTCTAACATGTCTAATTTTGTTTTGATAGGGCAGCTCAATGCACAACTACTTCAAACAAAACGACTGCTTCTGTTTCCACTGGATTCTGATCCAATTCAAAAAGTGGCAAGTAACTTTACTCTTCTACCCTCACAAACTACACTACTAATTTGACAATTTAGAGAGTTTTTTAGGGAAACAAGATGGGTCTTCTCTTTGAGAAGAATCCTCAATATATACTCAATACACAAGCTATTTATCACCCTGAATCTCAGATTTCTAGCCTATAAATCAGCTTACTAGAGTTATATACAATTATTGACAAGAAAAGCATGTGATAGCGAAGATATTTTGCTGATTAATTGGATGTGATACAGAGAAATTATCCACTGATTACAAAAGATAAGTTGTGACCACTATGCATTGGAGCGGAAGCAAAAGTTTTGTGTGTGAATAAAAGGCAAAAGCCAATTAGAAACTACTCACATATATAAAATTGTTTTGTTTTGAAATTCCTTTCCTATCAAAATATGTATAAAATTGTAAAACAAAGGAAATTGGATGGGACAGAATATATATATATATATATATATATATATATATGTATAATAAGCATGACTAGGATTACATTTAGTTGTAACATAATAGTGTACCTTAAGAACAAAGGTACACCTTTGATTTAAAAGAAAACAAATATGTAAGAAAAAAAAAAACAAAAATAAAACTATTACATGTTTTTACTATTATAGATGCATTAAAACGAATATGCAAAAAATAAGATATGAATTTTCTAAAAAAAAAAATTAAAATACAGGAAAATCTTAAAATACATGCATAAGAACGAAGATAAAAACTTTTGGTAAAATTTACGAATTTACCCTTTTGACTAATTTTAACTAACTCTGTTAATGACATGTAATTCCAGGTTTGGGCATTTTTAGTGGGATCTTATTCATACGGTTCAACATACGCACACAGTTAATTAAAACATCAAAGTATATGACTATCCAAAAGCAATGGCAGGTAAATGACTATTTTGCCCTTCCAACTTCTATAACCCACATATTATGTTTATATTGCAAATTCATTTCAAGTTATTTAAAATGCGGTTTTCTTATTTGAGTATTTTATTATTGTTTTTAAGGTAAGGACTGACAGGTAATTGTCGTTCTATTAAGGTAATGATATATTCTTGACTTGTTCTACAACTTTGATCTTGGTTATTGCCAGGTAACATGCCATTATTGTTATTATTTATAGAGTAAATTACAATTTTGTCCTTGTGATATATCTCAAAAGTTATGGTTTTCATCTAGATATTGCACAAGAGGTCGATAAAAGTATAGTTTTGTTACAAGGTTTGTCCCTGGTACTGATGGTGTTGCAAAATGCCAGTGAAATATGACTATTTTGCCCCTGTCTTTTTATCCTTCATCCTATATATATAAACTTAAAATTCCTCAATCTCCATCTTAAACTCTAATCAAACCAATAGCGTATCCTGTTTTTTTGTATATGTGGGATGTTCTGAACCTGGACTTGCATTTAGCCCCAATCACACTAGTGAAACTAAACCCAAAAGATATGATGTTGTATCATTTTCAAAACTTATTATTACTCAGGTAACTTCAAATCCTTTTGTTGAATCATAATGTAGTGTGTTTGGCTTTTGCTGAACTTTTTACAAATTCTGTCTTGTTATCATAATAACAGACTTAAACATTTACCTCCAATAACATGAGTTTTTTTTTTATTTGCCATATGAATTGGTGCTTTTTAGGGAAAGGGAAGTAACAACCAATCACCCTTCTCTTTTCATCCACCAAAACCAGATGATGTTGACACCAAAGGTTTCTATTTCTTATTCACTAATGTTTTTTTCTTTCAAGTCTACCAAAGTTGAACCTTTTCTTACCCAAACTGGAAATTATTCCTTTTCCCATGGAAATTATTCCTTTTCCCATGGAAACCTGATTGCTAATGGAGTAAGAAACTCAAATTTCATGATAATGATTTTTTTTTCCTACTTAATCACATCTTGACAACACTTCTGTTTCTTTTTTACTTAATTACTGTATTTTCATTCGGGAAGGACAACATGAAATTGTTGGAATACATGGGGGAATTGAGTTCAACCTATTGTATTCTGCAGTGCTCCATGATTATATAACAGAGTATATGGTATGATAAATTTATGCATTTTTCCAAGATTCCAAGAATAAAGAACACAAGGGGTCTTTTTTAGATCAAAATAGCATATCCTTTTTTTTGTATATGTGGGATGTTCTCACTGGTTCTGAATCTCGTTGTGTGTTATTTAGATGATACGAAAAAGTTGAAGCTCTGTTTCATTTAGCTTGTAGACAAGAAACTAATTCTACACTTGAACCCTACAGGCTATAGAGCTTCAAATTAATTGCAAATGTTGTATGCATCAAACAGATGTTCGACAACCAAATGTTGAGGTATATAAATTTATATGTTTACATGTTACAATATTGGCTTTCATGTTAAGTAACTTGTTTACTAGCCAATTTACCCATGTAGTGTAAGCTGTAGGTGACAAAGGAGCAGGTTATTGCTGATGCATAGACCCATCACCTATTGAAACTATACCCATCTGTGTAAGTTTTTCACCTAGTTATACTGTGTCAAACTTACACACAATTCTAAGACTTCAAATTTTATCATTTTAAAATTATTTATTTAGCTTCTCTACCTAATTTTGTACCAACATGTGTGTATGTGTATCCTTTTCAGACACCATGAATCCTTTGATCATCCTGTTAGTTACATGTAAAGTTTCTCATTCTTCCATTTAAATTACATGGATTTGATTATAATGAATGTGCAGGCTTTTTGGTTGTTTCTTCAAATGACAAGGATCTTTCCTATCAACCCCTGCTTCTTAATATGATGGATCCAAAGATTCCAAAAAAAAAAAAAAAATTGTTTTTGTCCACAAAGAGCTTCCTCACTCCATAAATATCAATTTTCTTATGATTTAAAAGTATCAAATATATATATTGTGAAGTTCTTAAAGAGAAACACATTTGCAAGATGGGGGACTTGATCAGGAACCAAATCCAATTTGTTTTTTAATCTTTTCATAAAGTAAAACCTGAATGACTTGGATTTTTTCATAAAGTACAATTTTCTGGAAAAATAACAGTTCTATATAACCATCCGTAAATATAAACTCTTTAACTTTTTTTCAGTTGCAATAGTTATAGATAGCATTGCACTTTCATCTTTTTTTATTAGGGCATTATGCTTCAAAAAATTTACCCAATTATAAAATTGTACTTTGATTTTTTTTTTTCTTATTGTGACATTATCCTTCGAATAATCTACCCATTAATTTATAGCATCGAACTTTCAATTTTTTTGCTTTTTAGGACATTATGCCCCAAAAAGATTTACCTAATTAAGCAGTGAAATGGCTTTGTATTTGTATGGCATTGCTAAAACTGCCATACTTCTATGAAGAGGAGGATTTTTCAATTTTTGGGGACACCTGGCATGCTCTTTTAGAAGCTGTATACTCATTTCTGTTACGTTTCTCCATGTTTTAAAGGTTTTGCTCAGATTCTTGCATGTTTTGTAAATTTTGGGTTTTAATTTTTCCTGATATATTACATCTGATGGGTTTGATATTTAGCATATCCAACTGATTTTGGAAAAAAGCTTATATCATCAGATTGTGTATTGTTCCTGATATAAGGCAAATAACCCTTTTTTTTTTTTTAATAAGTGTTGCACTGATAAAGTGCTACCTGGATAATGACGTCTTATATTTTCTGGATTTGTGTCTATATCTATGATTGACTTGATAAAAATTGCTTTCTTTTAGCAAAGAGTTCAATCTATTTTTTTATGTTGAAAAGTTCACTTAATTTAAAAGTTATTAATGTCAAATTCATGTGCATATGTAATTGTGGTCTGTTTGTTAGACTTTGCATGCTTTTCTTTTTACTAACTGAAATTTATGGAATATGGTTACAAAAATGGAGATTATAAGTACTAACAGATTCTCTTTACTTCTATAGTGGAGGAGTTTCTTGCTACAGTTAAACAGCATGTTCTTATTGTCAGGTTGGTGGTTTAGGTCCTAATGGGAGTCTTTTTTGCAATTTTGGTCATTATTTCATGGTTTCATAACGCTTTTGGTACCAGGGTTGTCAACTAGATGTTAAATTTATGAAAATGACCATTTTGTCCCTTTCATCATCATCTCTTTCATTTCCATTTCAAGGAGCATGATGAAATTTCAACAAAGTTCTCTTGAAGGAGCAAAACTAAACCCTAAATACCTAAAAACAAAATCTTTTTTAAAATATGGTACTCATTTCTTGGTTTGATAATGCGTTTGGTCTCTGGGTCTCAACTTCAAACAGCCTATATGCTAAATTTATGAAAAAGACCATTTTGCCAATGTCTTTTTCATCTCTTCCATTTCTATGTTGAAGGAGCATATTTTACCCTCAACAAAATTCACCACTTCTCTTAAAAAAATATTTGGCTTACCTTTAAGGAGCATAACAACTTTAACAACACAGATGTTAAATATTTGTACATGACCATTTTGCCCCTGTCTTCTTCTTCTCTTTCATTTCTATGTTCAATCAAATTAAATAAAACCTAAACAAAATTCATCTCTTTCATTTCCACATTTAGAAGTTATTGTTGTTTATAACAACTCATTTTTTTGTTTCAGATCATCAGAAGAGGTGATTGTTGTGAATAACTTCCAAGACCCTCTTGTGACCAAGTTTTTCCTGGGAAAACAACTTTACAACTCTTCTGTGACAACCTTGTGACCAAGTTTTTTATATTTTTGTAAAATTTACGTATTTACCCTTTTGGCTAATTTTAACTAAATCTGTTAATGACATGTGATTCCAGGTTTGGGCATTTTTAATGGGATCTTATTCATAAGATTCAACATACACAGAAAGGCAGTATGTGTTAGGAATTGAGACAGGGTACACGCAGCGGAAACACTATCACACACTCACAAACGAAACGAGAAAATAAAGCAATAAAGAACACAAGGATTTTACGTGGTTCGGATTCGGTGTAAATCCTACGTCCACGGGCTGCAACTAGAGAATTTTATTAAAACTCACAAGATTACAATTGGCTTGACACTCTACACTTGATGTTCTCTCAAGTTTTTGCACACAAAATATGCAAAACATACATGCATATATATAGGTATATTTGTGAGCCGCAATATGCACAAGATTGCCGCATAGTTTGAAAAAATAATTCTCATGCATGTGTTTGACAATTTTTTCCACCGTCCAATTATTTGCCGTCCAAAACTTTGACCATCCAACAAATGAATTCAAAAGGTGTGCTCCATAATTGCATCGTCCATTTCATATTCAATTGTTTAATATTTCCAAGTTTCATTTATGGCCCTTGAACTCTTAGGAACTTGTCAATTTGTTCATGACTCCATAAATCTTAACAATCTCCCACTTGGAGACTTGAACAAATTAGTCTTTCTTCGCCATCCAACTCTCAATTACTCCAGTAATCTTAAAAAACAACCAAGTCCTTCAAGCTTCCAGTTCCAAAGAACAAGCTAAAACTTAGTCTGATTTCTCTAGTTGCAGCCGCCCCTCATCATCAATTACTAGAAAGGGCCAGTTGAAGCTCCCACTAGCTCCAACTCAGCCGTGGCTAATCCCGCCACCAACTCATCCTCTGTCTCAACCGGTTTGGACACTCCACCAGATCTAGAGATACACCGAGGACCACTAACACTCTCCCAACTTTGCAAACATTCAACAAGAGAGAATTTTTCAGTCTTAGTCTTCAAAACCCAACGGCTCTTTGTAACTGTACCCGGGACACACCTCGTGCTCCCACTGTCACAGAATCCCCTGAATGGTTTAGACTTTCCGACTCGTTCAGCTAACATCCCCTTGGCTCCAGAATTCATGTTTGCAAAATGAACTCTCTTAGCCGTAGATTTAGCGAACCAGATTTTGTCTTGCTTAACAGGGACGGTCATACTTCCCTCAGCAGGTACCTCAACCATATACAATGACCCACACTTCATACCACGAGCAATCACCAGATCACCATTGACCACCCTCCATTTACCACTACCAAACCTTACTTCCAGTCCTTGTTTATCTAGCTGACCAACAGAAATCAATTTCTTCTTCAGCTCCGGAATCACCCTGACATCCTTCAGGCTCCATGTAGTTCCTAATGAAGTAACCAAATCAATATCTCCCATGCCCGTTACCTGAAGCATCTCGTCATTTGCCAAACGTACCTTTCCAAAATCTCCTTCTTTCAAATTCACCATCGTTTCCCCGTTGTCCATGGCGTGAAACGAAGCCCCTGAATCCATGACCCAAGAGTCTACAGAACTTTTCATACTGAGTATCAATGCATCATCCTCAGACACACTCTCAGCACCGGTAATGTTCAATTCTTTCTTTGGACATTGACTCTTAACATGTCCCACCTCCTGGCAGTTCCAACACTTCACATTCTTCTTAGTTCTAGATGAACTTCTTCCCCGACTCCCACTGCTTCCACTATTCCTGCTATTCCCTCTACCTCTTCCGACATTTAATAAATCAGAAGAGGAAGATCCACCTTGATTCTTGCGTCTGATATCCTCGCCTAGAACCAAATCTCTAACCCCTTCAAAAGTCATACCACTGGTCCCCACGGAACTTGTAACAGCAGTAACTGTTCCGGACCAGCTATCAGGTAGAGAAGCTAGTAGCAGCGAAGCTTGAGTCTCATTATCAAATTTAATTCCCACAGATGATAATCTGGACAGAATTGAATTTAGATTGTTAATGTGAACCGTAACTGAGCCTTCCTCATTCATCCTTGTAGTGAAGAGCTCCTTCATCAAGAACACCTTGTTAGCCGCCGATGGTTTCTCATACATATTTGACAGAGCCTCCATTATACCACGCGCCGTGGTTTCATTCATGATGTTGAAAGCAACGCTCTTCGTCAACGACAATGTAATAACCGCCTTGGCTTTCTTGTCCTTTGAGTTCCACGCATCTTCAGCAGCTTTTTCCATTTTCTCCGGTTTGTCTCCGAGTACCACGTCCAAGTCTTTCTGACATAACAATGCTTCTAATTGCATTTTCCACCAGCTAAAATCAGAACCATTGAACCTTTCGATTATAACCTTGTCTTCAGCCATTACGACAAACAAAAAAAACTAGGTACACTCGTGTGTGACAGAAAAACGATCGTACCCTCCAAAACCTCGCTAACCAGGCTCTGATACCAATTGTTAGGAATTGAGACAGGGTACACGCAGCGGAAACACTATCACACACTCACAAACGAAACGAGAAAATAAAGCAATAAAGAACACAAGGATTTTACGTGGTTCGGATTCGGTGTAAATCCTACGTCCACGGGCTGCAACTAGAGAATTTTATTAAAACTCACAAGATTACAATTGGCTTGACACTCTACACTTGATGTTCTCTCAAGTTTTTGCACACAAAATATGCAAAACATACATGCATATATATAGGTATATTTGTGAGCCGCAATATGCACAAGATTGCCGCATAGTTTGAAAAAATAATTCTCATGCATGTGTTTGACAATTTTTTCTACCGTCCAATTATTTGCCGTCCAAAACTTTGACAGTCCAACAAATGAATTCAAAAGGTGTGCTCCATAATTGCATCGTCCATTTCATATTCAATTGTTTAATATTTCCAAGTTTCATTTATGGCCCTTGAACTTTTAGGAACTTGTCAATTTGTTCAAGACTCCATAAATCTTAACAGTATGTTAGAGTACATGACTATCAAAAACCATTGGCAGGTAAATGACTATTTTACCCTCCAACTTCCATCACCTACATATTATATTTATTGCAATTTCATGTTGTAGAGTATAGGTTTACAAAAATTAGAGAAAGGAAGGGTTTGATCGAGAAAGATGTGGTATGCAAATGGCCATACATATCAAATTATTTAAAAAGTTGCTTTTTTATTTTAAGTATTTTGTTTTTGTTTTTAACGTAAGGACTTGACATGTCATTGTTGTTCTATGAGGGTAACCATTGATTCTATAATGGAAATGGGAACAAATAGTCATGGATTTCATAATGAAGTTGCCAAAAACTTCGACCGGTTATGATACTATTTGGGTAGTGGTTGACCATTTGACAAAGTCTCTGCCCATTTCCTAACCATCAAAGAAATTGACAAAATAGAGAAACTCACCAGGACCCATCTTAAGGAATTAGTCAGACTACACGGTGTGTCAATATCTATTATCTCAGACCGAGATAGCAGATTCACTTCCAGATTTTGGAAATCGTTGCAGAGGTCCCTAGGAACCAAACTAGACATGAGTACAATATATCATTCACAAACGGATGGACAGAGTGAAAGGATGATACAAACTCTAGAAGACATGCTTTGTGTTTGTACGATATACATCGATGATGCATGTGATGCCCACTTACTGCTAGTAGAGTTTTCATACAACAATAGTTATCACGCTAGCATAAAGACTGCTCCATTCAAGGCCTTGTATGGACATAGATGTCGTTCCTCGATATACTAGGCAGAAGTTAGAGATACCCAACTGGCTAGAAAGAATGTTGGAGACACTATACTTACTGGCTTTGAGATCATTCATGAAACCACAGAGAAGATCGCTCTGATAAGGGAACGGTTGAAGGTCGCATGTAATCATCATAAAAGTTATGTTAACGTGAGACGCAAACCTCTGTAAATCAAAGTAGGAGACCGCGTCCTACCTCAAGAACTCAACAAATTTCATGATACCTTCCACGTGTGTAATCTCAATAAGTGACTCTTTGATGAGAACCTTGTTTTCATCTTGATGAGGTCCAGGTCAACACTAAACTTCACTTTGTGGAATAACCAATGGAGATCTTGGATCGAGAAACCAAAAGGGTCAAGCAAAGTCGCACACCTATAGTAAAGGTCCGATTGAACTCTCGTAGAGGGTCAAAGCTTACTTGAGGACGCGAAGATCAAATGAAATAGAAGTACCCACAACTGTTTAGTGGTGCTCCCTCTAGTAGTGGAACTAATAAATAGTAGGAAAGAAATAATTTCCAAACAAAATTCCTTTAACGGGGAGGTAGTGTGACATCCCAAAATTTAGATCTAAGTCAGTAGACAGTCAATTTACCGTGAACCACAGTGTAGTAGGACCTACGTCATAGTACCTCAAAGATTTTAAATGCAAATGAGATGATGTTACTCGTAAGTGCCTTCGTGATACCTCAAAATGCTCGAAAATTTGACCATCATCATCAAACAGGAAGCAGTTCAAAAATCAGTGAGTTATGATGCCCTAAAAATCAATTTTTTGCATTTGATGTACATGGGGGCCATGGATGATGAAATTGGATAAAAACATGTTCTCAGGATTGCGTGGATGTAAAGAACGTCCAAAATGGAGATCGTATGAGAAAGTTATCCATGTTTTAAGCTTTTAAGTAAGTATACACCTGATTTTACCCGTTACCGGACACCGCACAACTCATTTTGAGGTAGTTACCCATCTCGTAAATGAATTTCGATCATGTTTCTAAACTCAAGTTTCAGTCTAGTATTTGATTTTACTATTCCAGTATTTTTAGCCTGGAACGAAATCAATTTCGCGAAAACTGACGAATCAGAACCCGATTGACGTGAAACTTCGAACACTGTTTTACGGAGATCCGTATAATGGATTTGAATTCCATTTAAATATTTGAAATCATGACGACCGTGACATTATCCAGACACTTTCGAAATATTTTTATGTGCTCCGAAACCAACGTCACGTAAACCGAGGCGACTTGTGTGCGGGATAAATCAAAGGGGACACCAAGGACATGCTTGCATGCATGTTTAAAAGGAAAAGTCAACCCTTTATTTGGCTTTTGACCTATGTACAGTCAACATCAATGTCTCCCTCTCTTTACTCTCTTTCTAACAATCTCTCTCTTCCTCTCGATCTTAAAATCTCTCTAACTTCTATATGTCTCCCTTACTCTCCTCTTCTTTCTCTAAGGTTAAGAACACCACATCACCACCAAGAACCACCTTTACTAATCATTGTTGCCAATCAACAACCCAAACCACCTCCATTGCCATCACCATTGCAGCCTTCCCTTCTCATTACATTGTAGTCCCTCCCCTCATTTCGTGCTCTGCTGCGGAAAAAAAAACCTACCACAAAGGGTGGTAGAACTACCGATCGTTTAGCCACCATAAACCACCACCACCTCCACCTTATACCGCTGTTTTATCGACCATCAGCCTCCCCATTTCGACCACTGTTTTCAGTGATCACCCCCACCCAATCACCCTCCGATCACCACCACATATTGTCTCTTTTCTTTGTTGATCATCGTCGAACGAGAAAAGACAAGGCAACTTCCCGATGCAACTCCGCCACCCAGATAGTTGTAGCCACTATTGAAGCTTCACCGTATAGCCACCCTCCTCTCGCTTGCTTGTTTGTCAATCACCACCCCATTGTCACCCCTCGTCGCCGCTACTATTGGTAACAACCCCCTCCACCGTCGGTGCCACTTCCTCCAATCAACACCCTCGTAAGGCACCACCGAGCCCCTTCGAGGTTTCGACTGTTCGATCGTGTTTCTATTTTGATCAGACAAAGGTCAAAGTAACCTCAAACTTTTTTTAAAATTAAACAAAAACAACCCTCCATTGATTAATTTAATCAAAATCAGTCCTAATCTCCCTACATTGATTTCATTTATCCAAAAACAATCCCATCTATTCAAGAAATTACAAACCAGCACCTCTACTTGTTTAGAAATTTAAAAAATGGTCCCTTTAGTTTAAATTCGATACATAACGGTTCGAGTGGTTTGTCCCAACGTAAGAAGAAGTAAATTGCGGTTTCTCACGTCACGCTTCACCAAATCAAACCAAGTCCAAGTTCACGCGTCAAGGATGAGTGTTTTTTTTTGGAAAGGGAACTTCCCTAACGAGGGTTTTCGGGGCAGCTTTCGCGCACCGACTAATCCCCCGCTGCAAACATGAGGCTTTGTCTCATGCCCTGGAGTCACTGCAGGCGAACCTCCATGGCCACAAGGGCTGAGTGGTGTCAGGATTTGAACATGGGTCAATAGGTTGTCCACCATATTTTCCACATGCCTTACCAAGTCACCACAACCCAAGTGGTTGTCAAGGATGAGTGTTTACGTCCTCTTTTTAACGTTTTATTATTTTGGTGGAGAATACATATGAAAAATGTTTATCGATTATGAAAAATGCATGTTGAACTCATATTTAGCTTAAATCAATGTTTTGTCAAAATAATATATCATGACTAGTTTTTATCATGACATGCGTATGTCATAGTGGTTTACAATATGTTATGACTAGGAAAAATAACTTATATGATGCATATTATAAATTATAAATCATACGAATATTATGATTTTACGAAGTAATGGTTATCAAAAAAATATGAGTTACAAATGTTTATCAATTTTGCATTATTTTACATATATCATGCATAGATTATACATATGTTAAATAGATATGTATAAATTATAACACTTATATCTTCAAATTTATTTACGCACTTGAGAAACTTACTATCTATTTAAGCGACTAATATACACCTTTACGAATATATCAAATTTACTCGGCTTTTATAGAACAACTATATCGTATACACTTTTACGAATATGTTAAACATTTGAAGTATGGATTTACTTATAATTTATCTCTTTATCGAACATGGTTTTAACTACGAGGGAAATACCTTTTAGACTTTTTAAAAGTATTATTACTGCGGTTAGCAGAAAACCTGTAACTCTCACCAACCTTTGTGTTGACTCTTAAACTACATGTATTCTCAAGAGATCATTGAACCAACTTTTAGCACAATGAATGTTCATGGATTTTGGGCAAACTAGTTTTATATAGTTTTGTTATATCGACCTACTTGTTAAGGCAGATTCATGAACTTATTATCATTATTTGTATGAACCTTGTATTCAAACCTTAAAGTGGAATGTAACTTATTGTTGTAACTTGTGATGTATATTCAATTTGCTTATAATCCATGAACTAAGTCACACAACCCGACATGTTCCGCTGCCTCGGCCGTAGGTGTCATAATGGGTCAATCCATACACGTCATACCAGTGAGATGTGACAATTGTAGCGGGCCACATTTAACTAAGGATTTCGACTTGGAGATAAATATGATGAAGATCGGAGGAAACCTAAGAATGAGTGGTTTGCATACAACGAATACAAGAAGGCGAAAGAAGAGAAGTATATGCAAACAGGTCGCGGTTTTTTATCAAAATAAGCAACCAAAGCCCAAGAAGAAACCCAATTTTGAGGCAATTCTTGCATGATTTGCAGTTGCTTTTGAGAAGAGGCATGACATAAATAACGCTACATTAAGAAACTAATAACCCTCTACATCAAACATTGAGACTCAAGTCAAGCAAGTGACCAAACTCGTGCACGAACGTTTACTACCTAGCAGAATTGATCCAAAATCACAACCTCATGTGATGGAAATATCTATTGATGAAGGGACTATTTTTGAGCCTCAGGTTATTCTTGAAGAAGCAAAGAAGCATCCTGATCAACAACTCAAAGAAATATCAGAAAACTCGAATAACAGGTTTGCCCGCTATGCACGACGTGGCGACCACAATGCTATGTCGTGGCCACTGGAAAATGGTGTCGATCTTTCTTTGAAGAATATGAGATCAACATGATCATTTTAATGAACCATTTTACATGGATTCAAATATTTAATTATTATCTGATCGATAGTTTCACATTGACTTAATAATCATAACATATCACATGGACTAAAACCATAATTTACTTATTTTTTGTTATTATAATTTCAAGTCAAGAGCCTTATACGAGAGGAATAAAGGTAATGTAAAGTCCCGAAAATCACAACTAAAATTTTCATTTTTAAAAATTATCTAATAACATAGTTTATATAAAAGCCAAGTCATGAAATCATAAGCATCAAATACAATCATCCCAAATTAGAGTATCTTAAAATGTGGAATCATGAAAAGCGGCCAAGGAAAGTGTACATTCAAGCATTCGCCTTCTCGCGATCATCTGAAGTACCTGAAACACATTTAAATCCAAAAATGTTGTAACATCTCGGCGATGAGGTAGTTTTCAAATTTAACTCTTAAGTATTAAGGTTTATAGTATTTAGCCAAGTCATGAAGAACTTTTGCAGCCGCAGACTCGCGGAGCAATTGCTCAACGCTATCCCCTGAGGATTGAGGACTAACACCAGGACTCAAAGCAATTGGAACAGGAACAATGGGTTGTTGAGATGCCCCCTCGATACCCTCAGACCATTGAACGTCATCATCGGGTATCACCAACACATCTCAATGGTGTGGCGACGCAGAAGATAACAGACACATAGGCCCACGGCGTTGCACCACACGCCGACCAATTTGGCTAGAGCTGCCTCCGGGCGCCGACCCACTCATCGCCTGAGCAGCTTTCCGTTTCTCTGCAGCTCGACGGACGTTGGCAATGATCCCGTCCTTACTATCCACCACATCATCGGTCGACGACTCGCTTGACGGGCGAGGTATCACGACAGGAGACAAGGCTGTTGGATTAGATGTCTAAACCCATAACTATTTTGGTATGTACTTGACCCGATTATGAGCATGGTCCTTTTGGGTTGCCTTCACCTTACCAACTAATAGGATGAATTATGGAGAAAGAGAATTTATTATGATTTATTAATGTATTATAAGAATAATATATTAATTGAGAAATCATATTACTTAATTAGTATTGATCAGAAATTAATTTGGAATTAATTTGGTGGTCAAAAGAGACTAATTAAATTAACGGGGACTGATTATGTAAATTAGTAATATTTATAGTTTGGGCTCATGGACCTTATTGGTATAGGGTGGACGAAATCTCTATGAGAGTCCATAAAGATTTCGTCCAAGGCTTGTCCATTAAGGAGTCCATATGTTGCTTAGGGCCTAAGCAAGGGAATTAGGGTTTCCAAGTTGATAACCCTAGAAGCCTCAACTATAAAAGGAACTCCAAAGGCTCCCAAAAACGTCCCAAACATTTCTAAGAGAGTCCTAGACGTTTTTGAAGCTCCTCATCTCTCTCATATTCTTCCTTGTTGTTAGTGGTGTTTGTGACTCCATTAGAGGTGCAACATTTGAGGCACTAAGCTTTCAAAGATTAAGGATATTCGAGGTGAACATGTTATTGCTACATAACAAGTGAGGTAAGATCTAAACCCTAGTTTATATGTCCTTTTGATTGTTATATGCTAGATTAGGGTTTATTGCTTTGGTATTCAATGTTGTATGTTCAAATTAGAAAAACCTAGATCAAAGCAATTAGGGTTGCATGTACACCATAGGAATGATGTTATGCTCATAACCCAACAAAAGCAACGTTAGGAACCGGCTGGCTCCCCGACACAGTAGAGCTCCCCACTGGCTGTGGAGGCGCCACAGTAGAGACACTCAAACGACGGGGCGGAGGCAGAGTCTCATACAAAGGTACCACCGGTTGCTCCAACTTCCCCTCATACCGTTTTCGTAAAACATATTCCATGGAAACAGAGCATTCGGTACCTGTAAAACAAAGACCAAATAAAAAAATAATAAAACAAGGGAGCAGAAAGAACAAGTACAAGGCAACCCCTACCCCAATAAAAAGGGGGGGAGGGGGAAAGAAGAGGATAAGCAAAAACAACTCACTGTCAGAGACAGTGCAGAAGACGGACATCTCCTTCCGGGCACGCCAGCTAGGACTCCTCCCAACCCCGACAAGTAACGCCTCCGACATTATATCAATGTCCACTTGAAGAGTATGCAAGAAATCAGTAGTCGCTTGGTTATGAAGAAACAGCTTGGGACTAACATCCGACAAAGCATTCACCCGATGATATTCCCAGCCAAGCAGTTCCCGGTTGACCCATAACAACTTTTCCTACCGATTCTTTGGTGGTTTGCTGTCAAGGACAAGATTATGACCGCCCCAGCGAGCAGAAAAAGTGTACTTGTCATTAGTAGCAGCAAACTGGAAGAAGAACTTGAAGACGAAGTAGTCAGGAACGATGCCATTAGCCCGACATATCATCTTAAAAGCTACTATCTTGTGGACAGCACCAGGAGTCAACATCTGAACACAGCATCCACTGCGCTGGAGTATATCTTCTTGGAAATCGGTCAGTGGAAGATGGAGGCCGGCATCGAAAGTTTTTTGATAAACACCCACCTTCCCAGGCGGCGACGAAGTGATCACAGCTCCAGCAGCCGGGAACTCCACTCCGTCGGCCGGAGTAAGGCCATAAGCCTCTTGAAGAGTGGCGAATTCGGAGGAACTGGGGATCAAACTCATGGAAGAAGCCATAAAGGAGATACATGAAAAGAAGAAAAAGAGAAAGAAACGAGAGAAGAAGGTAAAAACTAAGGAAAATCTTCTCTCAAACTATAAAGGGAAAAAGAGCGGGATTTACGAAAACCCTGACACGGCTGACGTAACCGTCGCGCACGTCAAGTGGTTACATCACCGAATATGAAGCGACGACCAAACGAGGGCACGACGACCAAACGAGGGCACGACACGTATACCAGCAGTTAAGTCCAGAACATCATAGCTAGCTAGCATACACTATGACTACTGGACTGGGGGACTTGATGACATGCCCCTCAGAGCGGGCCAGAAGTGAGAGAGCCCCAACAAGGAATTCCCAGCGAGGCCTGACCGAGCCCGGCTCGGCCGCCTTGGCCATCAGGGACTCCAGCAGGACAACCGCGCGAGAGCCCCACCCTCGCCAAACGTTGTCCTTAGCTACAGTCTAAGGATAACGACTCCAGGTGACAAGGAGCACATCCAGAGCATTATCGCCTGGACCAATCGTTAGCTCTGACACTATGAGGAACACGACCCACCAATAAAGACGGCGTATCTTGTCGGGATCGCAATCCTTATCCCTCGTACGGATCGAGGAGGATCCTCAGTATAAAATGATGATCATTCTGCCTTGATGGGTAAGCTATTCTCTTCCCCGATCCTTAACCCTCACACTCATCCACCCTACTCCCGATCCTTGACCGTCAGAGCGTTTTTCAGGACCTCCTCCCGGAGAGCGGCTGACAGTTTCTTTTCCTTGTGACCTTTCAGGTTTCCCTCCGACGATCTCTACTAACAGCTCAGGTGGTCGGACTTTTTCTTGGGGGTAATATGGTTTCCGACATAATCCAATATATTTTCTGTCAAATGTACTGAGAAGTACTCACTTGATATTTCCAAAAGCGAGCTGACAAGGGAAATCTCATATGAATTCGATGACATTTTAGTTCTTGAGCTCTTGGTTGCATATAAGCTAATGGAAGGTGCCATATATGGCTTATGTTTTACAATCACGCGAGGAGCACGAAAGAAGAAACCAAATTAATTTCATCAAATGAACACCAAATAAAAATCGACACATATCTATGTTTAGTTGTAATCAATTTGAAGATAAGTAAACCCAAAATCAATTTCATTAAAATCGTCCCCTTTTATGTCCACCGAAAACCATTCACAATCGATGCATACCTATGTTGGGAGCATGATGTTTTCAAGTCCCCTCTCTATACTATCATTATCTTCATGGGTTAATTCATTGAAAGAACAATCTAAGTTGATTTTTTTATTCATTATGAACTCATAAACGTGAAGCTAAACCATATACGTGGAAGCCTTGCAAGAACAATTTAAGTTTTTCATCCATTTATAGGGCATGTTCGGCAAAACTAGCCGGTAGCGGGTAGCTTTTGATTTTGGAGCTTTTTGTTGAAAGCTACTCCATGTAGCTTTTGATTTTGGAGCTTTTTGTTTAGGCTAAAAGCTAAACGCTCCTGTCGCCGAACGAGACTTTTTCTTTTTAACTAGCGTTTTCTTAAAAGCTAGAAGCTAGAAGCTCCCAAAAGTTGCGTGCCGAACACACCCATAATTTAGTACCTCTAACTTATACTATAAAGATTAAGAAAAAACATGGTAATAAGATTTAGCTTGGATGTGTTGTTAAATTGATTTGCAAACTGAAGTTTATTTAACAAAAAACTCATTACGATCTATAAAATTTGATTACTTTGGGCTAACATCGATTAGACTCAAAATAATGGAGTAAAAACAAGTCAAGCTTAGGGGTATAAGTGAACCGAGCTACTCGGGAGCTACTCGGGATTGACTCGTTAAAAGCGCGACTCGAGATCGAGTTAAACAAGCCCAAGCTGAAATATGAGGCTCATTTATGAAACGAGCTCGAGCCGAGCTTCAATCAGTGAGTTCACGAGCTTAAATGAGCATAAATCAGCCTATATATAATATATATTATTATTATTTTTATATATTAAAACAAAAATATATTTGACGAATTAGAGATTTAGAGTATTAGTAAACGAGTTTCTTAACGAGACTGAATCGAGCTTATGCTTATTTAGGCCCATCAGATAAAAAAAACAAACCGATATCGAGCTCGAGCCAAGCATATATAATTCTTCACGAGCTCGAGCCGAGCTCCATACAATAAAACTCGAATCGAGCTGAGCTCGAGCTCGAGCCCCTCATAACTTAAACGAGCCCGAGCCGAGCCTGTCCAAGCTCAAGCTTGACTCGACTCGTTTACACCCCTAGTCAAGCTACTCGTAAACTACTTGAGATCGACTCTTAAAAAGGTCGAATTGAGCTTGATCTCATGCTTCTCATGAGCCGAGCTTGAGCTCTGAAACTATGCTCGAAACGAGTCGATCTCGAGCTCTGAAACTATGCTCGAAACGAGCCGATCTCGAGCTCACATTAATTTAAATGAGCTCAAGCTGAGATTGTGTATGCTCGGGGTCGACTCCACATATTTACATCCAATTGAAGCTTTGTCTGAATTCTATGTCGTGGGGTGTCGCCAAAAATCAAAGGGAGCAGTAAGGAAGGGGGAAGGATAATAGTTAGTGGACGAAAGTAATCAAACGAAGATGGGAGAGATGTGCGATGAGGACGGGGTCACGTGGATTCTTTATCTTGTTGTAATAAAAACAGAAAACAAAAAAGGAAAAAACAAAAGAAGGGGAAAGTTTGTCTTTTCACAAGTTAACAATTTTTTTCTAATGAAGTTAGGGCTAAGGACGTTAAAAAAAATACAACCACATTAGCGTGATGAAAACAGAAGTTGGGTCAAGCCTGCTAATCATATTAAAACACATGGGCATTCTATAATTTTGTGTTATTATTATATTATAAGGATTTTTTTTAAATCGCAACTATAATAGATATTCCATGAACATGGATAAAAAGTCAATAAATATCGACAAAAGACAAACGGACAATAAGCTGCACCGCTAACCCTTTCTATAATGACAAAACTAAACACTATCTTAATTTTTTTTGTAAGAATATAAAAGAAATTGGATCAAATTGTTTATAATATTGATAAAAAAAATTATTTGATGGGTTACGCGGATATTTTGTTACACCGTAAAAAATAACAAAAAGGTTGAACCATTTTTGAGGTAAATCGAAAAGATCAAAGGGCCATAACCCAAAGTCTCAATATCCTAAATAAGGGCCTTTCAAAACCCTAAAAGCCCACTATAAACTCACTACTTTAGCGGCAAGTAGGGTTTCTTCCTGTTTTCAGTCGTTCACAGCCTCTCTGCAATCGTTTTCTCCTGCGTACATTTTGGTTGAGACCGAAAGAGCGAGAAAGAAAAATGGCGGATTCGTTGGTCTTACGAGGCACCATGAGAGCCCATACCGACTGGGTTACCGCAATCGCCACCCCAATCGATAACTCCGACATGATCGTCACCTCTTCTCGCGACAAATCTATAATCGTTTGGCGTCTTACAAAAGAAGACAAAACCTACGGTGTTGCCCAACGCCGTCTCACAGGTCACTCTCACTTCGTTCAAGATGTTGTCCTCTCCTCCGACGGTCAGTTCGCTTTATCCGGATCATGGGACGGCGAGCTCCGTCTGTGGGACCTCAACGCTGGAACCACCGCACGACGCTTCGTAGGCCACACCAAGGACGTCCTCTCCGTCGCCTTCTCCATTGACAACCGTCAGATTGTCTCGGCATCGCGGGACAAGTCGATTAAACTCTGGAACACTCTCGGCGAGTGCAAATACACAATTCAAGACGGTGACGCACACAACGATTGGGTTAGCTGTGTTCGCTTCAGCCCTAACACGTTGCAGCCAACAATCGTTTCAGCTTCTTGGGATAAGACGGTGAAGATCTGGAACCTCACTAATTGCAAGCTCAGGTCAACTTTAGCTGGACACGGCGGGTATGTCAATACCGTCGCTGTATCTCCTGATGGTTCGTTGTGTGCCAGTGGTGGTAAAGATGGGATGATCTTGCTGTGGGATTTGGCAGAGGGAAAGAGATTGTATTCTCTAGAGTCCTCTTCCATCATCCATGCTCTTTGTTTCAGCCCGAACAGGTATTGGCTCTGCGCGGCCACAGAGAGCAGCATTAAGATCTGGGATTTGGAGAGTAAGAGCATTGTTGTGGATCTTAAGGTCGATCTCAAGCAGGAGTCTGAGATGGCTGCCGAAGGCACAACCACTCAAACTAATGCTGGGAAAACTAAGGTCTTTGTCTTCTTTACTTTAGCTTTATACATTCTATTTCACATACTTGTATTTTTTGTATTCCACATTAGGTATTTGAGTACGAATATGCTTGATTTTTTTATGGACTTAATGAATTTAGCGACCTACTGGTAGCAGTTCAAGGACGATTAGTTAGTATGCCAAGTATGCTCATGACATTAGAAGTTGCACATAGTGTGTTTCTTCAAATACGTATATCTAATCTATCGTTTTTCTGACTTTCCAACCATTAAAAATGTTTAAAATGAAAATGAAGGTTGTTTGGATGGGTGTTTCTCATTGAGATTAGAAGAGTCTTGGATGAGTGTTTCTCATTGAGCTTTATTTTGCTTCCATAGTTCGATTATCCTAAGTGTGCTTTCAGTTTCTAATGAGTTTTTGTATAAAGTGTTCATTTATCACAACGGTTTTTACTTTGAGAATGCTATATTTCATTCTGCTGTTAGCATGTTATTAGGATTGTAGATATGTTTGTCTTCTCTTGTTTATCAGTATCATAAGTTTTTGCTAAACATCTTTTATTTTGCAGGTTATCTACTGCACAAGTTTGAGCTGGAGTGCAGATGGAAGCACTTTGTTCAGTGGGTATACTGATGGAGTTGTTAGAGTTTGGGGAATTGGACGCTACTAGAAACAATTCAGCAAGAGGGATATGGTGATGCTTTTACAATGCCAGCTGTTTTAAGCTGTGTAGGTCTCATTTTTAATATTTTGGATATTTGCTTGATTATTTTTGAGTTTTTAACGGTTAAGGAAGTTTTAGCTATGGAGACCATCTTGATTTAAGAAAAATGTCTTCTATTTTATAAACTTGTTGGGATATTGATTTCTGTTGTGTAGAGGAGTAAACAAAACTGAGCAAATAAAAAATATTGATTTTAGGGATGCAAAAGAGACAACCAACCCGAACTCAGATAGCTTATAGCTTGAAACAAGCCAAGCCTTAATGAGCAATGGCCAGAGTTCGAGCCTAGAATAGAGCCCATTTAGTAATGGAGTCTGATCTCAAGCTTGTTGGTCAGGCTTCGTGTTTGTTTAAGCTCACGGGCATGATAAGTTTTTGTGCCATATATTTTTATTTTATATATTAGTAATTAGTATTTATGAATTAATAAAATATGGAAAAATAACAAGTATGAAATAATAAAATATGGAAATTAACAAGCCGATCACACTTTTTAACAAAGCTTTAAAGTCAAATGAGCATTAACAAGTTGATCCCAAGCTTCATATTGCCGAGCTTGTGTTTACATTTTTAACTTAAGGAAAATGACTTAAAAAGGTAACAAAATTCCAAAAATGTCCTAAAAAGACCTTTATTCTTTTTTTAGTGTAAAAAATAACAAAATTCCAAAAATGTCCTAAAAAGACCTTTATTTTTTTTTTAGTGTAAAAAATACCATTTAATTGAAAATTTTGTAGAAAAAACACCAACCAAGTACTTGGTAACATGAGTTCAAGTTACCTTAGGTACTTGGGTTATTTAATGGACATTTACACCTTCAACTACCAAATTAGGTGTCGCTCCATCGGAAACCATCTCCACAACGACGTAGACGATGACAGTCGCTGCCCTTCTCCGAGAAGGGCGATCTCCTTCTTCTCCGGCTCAACGATCTCCTTCTCCGGCTAGATTTCTAGCAAACCACTGCCGCAAGTGGGTTCTGAAAAACTTCATAGTGGCGGCCACATTTCACCATCGCAGTTTAGGGTTTTTCCACACCACCATCTTCTCTTTTCCTTTTTCTGCATTTTTGGCTAGGATGTACGCCGAATTAGTGTCTTCGATTCTTTTTATACACCAGATACGACTGCTCTATTCATGATTAGGTTCAATGTTGGAGATAAAAGGGCATTAACGAATGAGTTGGTAATGACTAATAGAATTGGGTTTTGGTCAGTCAAGATAGATCCTTTGAAGGGTTCAACCCGCTCTGGTGTGTAAAAAACATACTTCCCATTTGGGGCTAACTGAGCACATAATTGTTGTCAAGAAGAAAACAAATTACTAGGGTATTGTTTGGGTCTAAATTCTCTCTTTTACTTGATCTTAGAAATGGTATATGTGTTTGATTATGGTGATGGTGGGGACTTTCAAAAGCAAGGATGGGTGATCTCATAAACTCGACACAAACAAAGAGACCATGAACAGTTGTGTGATGGTCAGTGATCAAGTTTAACCGGGTAACCTACAATATCCGGTAAAATTGTAATTTTTACACTAAAAAAAATAATGGTCTTTTTTGTACATTTTTGAAACTTTATTACTTTTTTAAGTCATTTTCCCTTTAATTTAAGGGAAATATTCATAAAAGTCTCAACATTTTGGTTTGGCTTGTTTACAACTTTATTCAAACGTGTCTCCTCCTCAAAAACACCACCCCCTTAACCAATTGTTCGCGTAAAAAAACAGAATTTTGAGGGAAAAGGGGGCATAGAATTAGAATGTGTCTCTTCTAAAACACCACCACCTTAAACAATTGGACAAGAGATTTATATGCTTTTCTTCTTCCACACATATAAAATCTATTAAATCCTTGCTGCTGTTGCTGTCAACGTTGTTGCTGAGGAAACAAAAAGGGTGAGTCATCCTCAGTCAATTGTTTATTTTTGGCGCAAAACGTTTCATTACACCGGCGCGACGCAGGATGAGTAAGGTGTGTGTGTGTGTGTATATATATATATATATATATATATATATATATATATATATATATATAGAGCTAGGTTCAAATGTTTTAACTAAGTATTGTGTTATTGTATGTATAAATGTGGGCCAATCAATTTTAAATAAAAAATTAAATAATTAAATAAATAAATAAGGGTAATTTAGTAATTTGTTTAGTAAATTCCAAAAATAATCCCTATAATCATGGTATTGACTAAATAAATAAGCGTGTCTTCCTCAATTTCCCACCAGATAAAGCCCTAGCATCCTAGAGGGTATCAACGCTTTTCCTTCCTTATAGCCACCGCTGCCGACGACCACCACCAAACCCTTCCATGTTCATGTGTTATTCTGTCAACACATCGAAGCCGAAGATAATCTCCGCCGATGATGAATGTCGATAAAATTCATGAAGATGGAGGGTGCGAATTGTGATCCTCAACATTCCGACCTAGAGAAGGATAATCGTAGGGTTGTGGAAATCAAGTGGAAAGGACCCAAGATCACTTTGGGTTCAGTTAGAAGAACAACTAAGAGGGATTTCACAAGAGAAGGGGAAATCGTTGATCCGAACGGTGTTGTATTCTGGGATCAAGAATTCAATTCAGTTTGTACCCTTTCTGGGTATAAAGAAAATGACTTTCTTCCATGGGAGATTGGATTTACAGTTGTGAGTTCTTTATTTTCCCCCTTTTAAATTATTTTTAATAATTATTTAACATTGTTCTTAATCTTCTTTTCATGTATATGCATTGAATTTCAATCAGATTATGTTTAATTGAATAATATATTCAGAATTATCATATGCTTTTACTAAGATATCAAATTTTTTTGCTTTAATCCAGGGATCAAACACAGGGCTGAAGAACAAGGTTCCTTTAATCGGAAAAGCCTACTTGAATATTGCTGAATTTGCTTCTTCTGCAAACGAAAAAGAATTCGAACAGTCATTAATTAGTATTTAGCTGATCAATCCAATTGAAATTGTCTCAATGTATTGCTGGAAGGGTATTTTTGTCCATAGGGTATTGCATATATGTTATTGTCTCTTAAAATATGTCACGGTTTGGTGTTGCTTTGTTCAATTATTTGAATTGCTAATTCTTCTTGGAAATTGTTAAATTGCTTAGGGTGCTATACAGTTTTAGGAATCATGAAGAAGATAAACGTGTGGTACAATTCTTGAGATTGGCATGAAGAAGATAAAAGGAATCATGAATTCCAGTTCTGTTGGAATGGAATCATGAATTCCAATTCTGTTGGAATCTAAACTACAATTTGGTTTTGTTTTCACAGAAGTTGATGCTTGAAAAACGGACCGCAAAATTGAAAGTGATTCTAAGCAACATGTAGTAGTGTCGTTGTTAGATTTTGATGTTTTCTTTTCGGTTTTGAAAGTTTTTTTAGTTTTATTCTTTAACAATAAATGTAATTCTTAACAATTGTTACCCGTATTCTATAAGAAATAATGTATTTTTTGTTTTTATTCTTCAATTAATTGTTCAAGAATTTGTTATTCTACGAGAAGTTTTTAAAGTCATGATCAATAAATAGGTTCAAGAATATTTTTATTATTTATGGTTCAAGAATATTTTTATTTCTGAATATACTCAAAAACACATTCTGTCAGAATGTCCAAATTAAAAGAATTATAATTTGTAAAATCTGATTTTTAAAATTAATAGAATCTATGATCTCTTAAAATATGCAATTTTCCTTTATGAAATCTATATTAATTGACTAAAATACCCTTGTAATTAAATTAGATGATATTTTTCAATTATATTTAATTCAATAATATATATTAATCACTTTCTTAAAATAAGTAAAATTGATTGGCCCACATTTATGCATACAATAACACAATAATTACTTTGAATAGAATAACTTAGGCCTATATATATATATATATATATATATATATATATATATATATATATATATATATATATATATTCTCCATTCTCTAATAAACAAATATGTTTATTCTCCTATTGACAAATGTCATACTATTAAAATTACTCATTAATATTATATGTCACATATTATGTCATTTGTCAACTATTAATTATCAACTTCAAATTTTAAAACTTCCACTCTAATTACATTAAATTAATAATTGATTCTCCATTTTAAATTTTAAATTTTAAAAATTTTCACTCTAATTATATTAAATTAAAAAAATAAAATAAAATTAATACAAATTATAATGTGATATAACTTCACATATTTATTTAAATCAATGATTATAATTTTATATAACTAAAAAAAATCTCTTAAGTAATAATTTATTTAACATAATTGTTTAATAATTTTGATTTTTTAATATGAAAGTTTAATTAATTTTATAACCGTGGTTCTCACGGGTTATAAACTAGTTATTCATATATGAATATAACAGTGTTGGAGGTGGTGGATCCATATATATACTAGAACTCCTCATTAATATTATATGTCACATATCATGTCATTTGTCAACTATTAATTATCAATTTCAAATTTCAAATTTTAAAATTTCCACTCTATTTACATTAAATTTATAATTGATTCTCCATTTTAAATTTTAAATTTTAAATTTTTTCACTCTAATTATATTAAATTAATAACATTAAATTAATAAATAAAATAAAATTAATACAAATTATAAGGTGATATAACTTCACATATTTATTTAAATCAATGATCATAATTTTATATAACTAAAAAAAATCTCTTAAGTAATAATTTATTTAAAATAATTGTTTAATAATTTTGATTTTTTAATATGAAAGTTTAATTAATTTTATAATCGTGGTTCTCACGGGTTATAAACTAGTTATTCATATATGAATATAACGGTGTTGAAGGTGGTTGAGTTTAATTAATTTTATAATCGTGGTTCTCACGGGTTATAAACTAGTTATTCATATATGAATATAACGGTGTTGAAGGTGGTTGATCCATATATATATATATATATATATATATATATATATATATATATATATATATATATATATATATGACTAGTTATTTTGTTTCTTACATCTATTATGTGCCCGTAAGCACAATTCTGGACCAATGGATGAATAAAATCAATGATCATGATCTGAAAGTCTACGATATTACAATAAGGTAATATGTACCATATAATCACACAAATTTCAGCAGAAGGGTGTTTTGGTCAATTAACCTACATTAAAAAAGGAAATTTCCGGATTTTAAGGGATAATTAATTTCGGTTTTTTAAATCTGAATTTTTTAAATTAATTCAAATTTAATTCTAGTATGATTTCTAATACTTACCGATTCTATTCTGTCAGAATGACAGAGAGTCAAACATAAACTAGTAACTATATTTTCGATTTTATTCTTCCAGAATATGGTTCATTCAATATATTTTTTTATAATTAACATTCTTAAAGAATTATACAACATATTATCAATAAACATTTTCTAAAGAATACGGGTTTTATTTTTTAAGAATAACTAATTACATTAATTTGTAAAGAATAAGACTAAACAATTATTACATTCATTCTAAAAACAAAAATGATTAATAATGGTTTAAGAGTTACATTTATTCTTAAAGATTAAAACTAAGAATTGTTAAAAAAAAAAAACATCAAAATCTAACAAAAACACTAATCTATTCTGAAAGAATATTATTGTTAAGAAACACTTTATACATTCTGGCAGAATACATTATGCTAGAATACTTTCGTTCTTTATGTTTTCTTCTTTTTCCACATCAATGACAACCTCTTCAAAATCTATATCCACAAAGAAAACATAATCAACTTTAAAATATTAAAACCTTTAGTGTATTCTAAAAGAATAAAACTATAAATTCTAATAGAATGTGTTAGACATTAAATAATTTTAATTTATTCTAACAGAATATAGTACACATTAAAGACTTGTAATTTATTCTAATAGAATGTAATCCTAAAACCGCAATGAAAAAAAAGATGGGGTCTTATAGGCATTTCATCGAACACTTAGAAAGCAGAAAAATTATGCAAAAGTTTTGACCAAATTTACATGGTGCTTTGTTGCTGGAATACGAAAGAGTTTTGCAACATTATCATAAAAATAATCTAACTATCATACTATATCCATCACGAAATTTATCTTCTACAAACTTTATGGATAATTCATTCATTCAAAAGATGAAAAATACATACCATATCCATCACGGAATTTATCTTCTACAAACTTTGTTGGCAAAACATTTGCTCCTTCACAAACCAGGCCTTGGAAATCTTGGTTTGGTTCTACCTTATGCCAAAAATACTAGTGTAAATAACTCCATACTAGTGTATAGAACTATAGATATGTCTTACATACTCAAAGGTTATTAATTACATAGAATTAAAACCCAAAGTATGAGTTTTTATGCATACATAATACCTGGAACATCAAACGGATGCCATCACGAGTATCTACTGCTACAGGCATGCATGAAGAGAAATACCTGCTTCTAATGATCCTATGCACATCTTCCTGAACTTCGCGTGTAGTTAAAGCTGAATTAGGTCGAGACGTTTTCAATGCGGCTATGGCTTCTGCCTCCAAATCTTTCCTTTCAAGCTCATCCCCGTCCTTATTTCTTACCAAAACCTCACTAATTAGCACACACTCGTCGTCATGTCGGCTCACTGAATGACTCTTACTCGACTGAGTTACTTCACTGCCCTCCTCGTCGCCCCAGGTTAACACCAATGAAGCCGGGTACAGTAGCGGTGGTTTTTTGGAGTGAAAAGGGTTTGAGGATTTTGGAGGTTTCTGAGTACTCGGTTGGATTTTGCTTATGGAAGAAGATATGAATTAAGTGAGTGAGTGTTTGGAATTGCTAAGAATTGAAGAAACTAAAAGATGGAGGTCGGCAAAGAGAGAAAATGGGCAGCGGTGATGGTGATGGTGTTGATGCCGGTGGTGGTCAATCTGATTTTTAGGTAACCGACCCATGAATGAAGTGGGAGGCATCAGTGTACGGCGACATCGATTGATTACGGAGCCGACGGTGGAGAGGCAGGAGGAAGAAGCGGCAACATGCGTTTGTCGATGATGAACGTGTTCGACCACACACATACTCGTTGATATAAGACAGGATATAAGAGAGAGATTAGGTGAAATATATTTATTTTATTTCCTTAATTGCAGGGTTTCAATTAAATGATTTCCTTAATTAAAAGTACAAAATGTCCAAAATACCATTAAATGATTTATTTAATTATTTATTATTTCTTGAATTCTCATTGGTGCATTTAGGAACACAATAGTTGCTAGAAACATTTGAACCTAGTTATATATATATATATATATATATATATATATATATATATATTCATATATGAATAATCTCTCCGTCGTTATATTCATATATGAATAACCCCCCCCCTTGATTTCTACCACCAATGATGCCCACCGCCACTACCGCTACTTCGACAATGACCACCAAACCTTTGAAGATTGTCACCATCGTCGATACTCTAGTGAACTGTTGTCGCCGACAACGTTAAAGAACCACCATATCTTTAACCATCGATGCTAGGTACCGCTATCACCCTCGGTCTTCAAAACCTTCAGATATGTGCTTCATCTCCGACCGCCAACCTCTCCAAAGCACCTGAAAATGCTGCTAACGTCGCCTCCTCGCGTTAGATCGTCGAAAAAGTCACCATCGCCTCAAATATGAAGCCAAAGATACATTGATTTCTCAGATTTGGTCAGATCTGATGTGTTTGGTGCATTTTTAGGCATAGATCTAGTGTGTACAAAGCATTTCATGGTGGCCAGTGGTGGTTTCTCCACCGCATCAGATTGGTGTTCGTCTACCTTGCTCTGATCTACAACTGCATCAACTCTGGCGACGTTACCTTCTATGGAGACTTCGCCTTCGTTATCCTCCGCCTCCACTTCACCAGATCTATGATCACATCCATTTCATTCTCTATTTCTCTCCGGTGAACAACCAGGCCTGCGTCAGATCTCACCATATCTATCTAATGTGTTTGTGAATTTTTAGGTCAGATCCGGCTAACCACTACCTTCGCCTGTCCCGTACGATCACATCCATTTCATTCTCTATTTCTCTCCGGTGAACAACCAGGTTTGCATCAGATCTCACCATATCTATCTAATGTGTTTGTGAAATTTTTGGTTACATCTGGCTAACCACTACCTTCTCCTGTCCCCTACCATCTACAAACCACCCCATCACTTTCTCCTACCACCGGTGAACCAGATATTGATATTAACGGATTTCCGGACGCCAAATCTGCTACCTAACACCAGATTTGCATCGGATTTGATGTATTCAATGCATTTCATGCATGGATCTAGTGTGTGCGGTGCGTTTCATGATGGCTTGCATAAGATCTAAATTTTACATATAAATCTTCGATTAACATCAAATATGTCGAGTTTTGTAGATAAATCTTCTACTTATTTTTTATAATATTTGCATAAAATGTTATTCACAACGTAAGTGTTATGGTTGTTATGTTGTGAGTTAAATATAAAATGCATGTATGTTAGTGTTTTCTCAAATAATATGAATTTAGTTTTTTTTGAGCTGCGAATTCTGATGAGTGTCTGAACTGCGTTCTAATAGAACCTCTAAACACCTCCACATGTAAGTTTTAAGCTATGAATGTACTTTATTAAACTGTGAATTTTGTGTATTAAATTATGAATTAACCGCATTAAGTTTTGAATTGAGTGTATTAAGTTGTGATTTTTTTTTATGAATTTTTTGTTTGCTTCGAAATATTAGATGACTAAGTATTATGCATAGATCCCGTTTTTTCTAACTTTGAATAAATTACGTAAAATTTAAACTTTGAATATTGTGTAAATTAAACTTGGAAAGAAGGACTAACCTTCAGTTCTGAAGGTATAAAATGTAAGTTTTAAGTAGAGAATATGGTTGTGAATGTATAATTTTTATGTATTAAACTGTGAATTTATTATATCACTTCCGGAATATGAGTAAAAAGAAGCATTATACATATATGATTTTTTTTTTTTAATTTTGAATAAAATATGTAAAATTTAAACTGTGAATCTTGTGTAAATTGAACATTAAAAGAAGCCCTAGCCTTCAAATATGAATATATAAATGTAAGTTTTAAGGAGAGAATATGGCTGAAAATGTATAATTTTTGTATATTAAACTGTAAATTTTGTGTATTAAAGTATGAATTGACTGTATTAAATTGTTAATTAAGTGTATTAAGTTGTCGAACCCACCCAAATAATCATGACAAGATTTATAAAGAAAAGTTGAGTTAAAAGTTGATAAGTTGCCCACATCCAAGCCGTCATTCTCTTTGGAATTAAGAATGACATTCCATTTTACCCAAATTATTTTTCTCTCTTGATTATCTGCACCTAAAAGACTTTGCTCTATACGACTCTAATAACTGCACAACACCAATGGGCATTTTAAATATCGGCATGTGAAAAATACCAAGGCTTCTGGAAACCGTTTTCAATAAGGTCAATCTATTTCCACCAAAGAGTAACTTGGCTTTCCAGTTTGAAAAACACTCACCTCCTTCCAAGAAGCTAATTGCGTCATCTTATCACCCACCGAAAGACCCAAATAACGGAAAGGCAATTGAGTTGTGGAGCACCCAGCTATAGCTGCAAGAGACTGTGTACTAGCAAAATTGACACTAACACCAAGAAGATTGGACTTTTGCAGATTAATTTTATGGCACGAGGTAAGATGAAAGCATCGGATAATACACATAAGTTTCCAGATATTTTCTTCATCCCATTTTCCTAAAAACAAGGCATCATCAACATAGAAAAATGAGATGCCACGTACTGACCCTACATTTTAATGTTAAATATGAGAATTTGATATTCAAATAAGAGAGGTTACAACTTATATGCATTTGAAAATGTGTTGTAAAACTTGAACATTTCATATTGATTACTACTTATATCTACGTTGTAAGTTGTGAATTAAAGTAATGAATTCACCATGTTTTTTAATAAACCACACATTAAGTATCACATATGGATCATACATAAACCTAGTTCAGTTCTTACTCTCGTGTTTATTTTGGTCGTGAACAATCATATTTAATGAAACTTTTAGAGAGTTTAACAATTTCATCCCTCAAAGATGCGGTATCACATCCATCATGTATAGATAATGCCAATATGAAATATCCCTTAACATCCATGTTACATAGGTAATACTAGAGGTGAGCATGAGTTGGGTTGGTCAGATTCAACATAAAACCAAGTCTATCAGTTTTCAGAAAATTAGAACCCAACCTAACCAAAAATCGATCGGTTCAAATTTTTGTTAATCTGCTGTTTCCCGGTTCGATTTGGGGTTCATCGATCAGAAAAAAGTAACATTTTTCTGTTTATAATGTAGGGTCGAATATTTTTTTCTTATTAGTGGTAATCAATTTTATAGAGAGATATTACAAACCATTTTATGTTGGAAAAATAGTATGTAGTATCCCATTATAAAAAGTGATTATCAATTAAACTTAGTGGGTGTTTTAGATTTTATTTTGAACTTCAAAAAGATTTATTGACTTACAATGGTGAGAAAATGAGTTGTTGAAAAATTTTTAGATTAGTTTTTGTGGTTGGAAAAATCAATAAGTTAATAATTTTTTTTAAAAAAACGTTTGTGTTAGCTTATACTCCCTCCGTCCCAAAATTATAGTCCATCTTTCATTTTTCGTTTGTCCCAAAATAATAGTCCACTTCTAAAAATAAATAAAATTTTTACCAAAATACCTCTCATTATTACTTAACCAACTAAGCATTTAATGGAATATTAAATGCAAAGTAAGGACAAAACTGTCATTTTATTAAATAAAGTTAGTGGTAATTAATGTTTTTCTTAATATGTGTGTTTTTTGTCTGTGGACAATAATATTTGGACGGAGGGAGTATATGTTTTAAGTGATATCTGTCTTTTACAGCCCAAAAATTCATAAGGGATTTTGAAAAGTTAAAAATTTTAACTTATTGAAATATCATTTTTGAAGGTTTGATGGAAAGATATTTTAAAAGTCAATTTCATATTGGGAAACATTTTTTTTAACTTATTAACATTTCCAAAAGCCGATAAGTGAATAAGTTGTTACCCTTTTATCACTTTGGCTTAAAGATGTAGATTTAGATTTATGATTATATGTTAAATATTATATCATCAAATTTGAAACATGATTTACATATAATGAAATAACTAAACACTAGATAGTAATATCAGATTAGAAACACGTACGAAATACAACATATCATCAATGTGTTTCAGTTATCGCTTATTGAACATTTAGTTGAAGTTGTGTAAATAACATTTTCAATCCTTTTTGTGGAAAATGATTAATAAATTTAGTTGTTGATACAAGCATCAACTTGTTGTTGTAGTATAGTGGTAAGTATTCCCGCTTGTCACCGGGTGATCCGGGTTCGATCCCCGGCAACGGCGATTTCAATTTTTTTGCGACTCTTACCGTTTCCTTTTTTTTTAACCCTTGAAATTTCATGAATTTATAACTCTAACATTTACTATAAACTCATTGGCACATCTCACGCTGAAGCTTCTAGAATTTCGTTAAGGGATAATGACTTGATAGGGTAAGATACTTTTTGAAATGTACACATTTAGTCCTTATTCTTTTTTTTTGTAAAATAAACCCTTATACTTTATTAAGATGTACACATTAGGTCCTTTTCACCGGATTCTACAGGTTTTGCTGACGTGGAAAGGTTTATTTTACAAAAAAAAAAGAATAAGGACTAAATGTGTACATTTCAAAAAGTATCTTACCCTATCAAGTCATTTTCCCATTCTTTTATTTTGTTGAAATGAAATACCCAGGTGGCATCCACATATCCACAACGAGATTTTTCCAACTTTTATTCATCATGAAAAAGAGGGAGAACCCCGATCTCCGGCGACTCCTTTGTGTGTTCCTACACATCACTGGTAGCAAGGAGGAATGATGACAAAAACAACAAGGTCGAAGGGGGAGGCAGGAGGAAGTAGAGACGGTAGTTGGCGGCGAGGAGCTGCTCTGGTAGCCCCCTCGTCGATTCTTTCTTCTTTTTCTGGCAACATATCTCAAAGATGGAGGCAAAGAGAGACAGATCGGAGAAACACAACAGGTAAAGGGTGTTTGACTGTTGCTGTTCGACCGGAAGGAAGAGAGACGAGAAGGGTCGCCGCCCTTTTCTTGTTGCTGGAGGATCACCCACCTCCGGTGACTAAGCTAATTAATTGTTATTTAGTGCCACTTGTGCTTCCACATCAGCAAAACCTGTAGAATCCGGTGAAAAGGACCTAATGTGTACATATTAATAAAGTATAAGAGTTTATTTTACAAAAAAAAAAGAATAAGGACTAAATGTGTACAATTCAAAAAGTATCTTACCCTATCAAGTCATTTTCCCTAAAAGAAAATTCGTATATGACCGGTATACCGGGTATAGCCGGTCACAAGGATTGCATTGTTACAAAAAATAAAGTATAAGAGTTTATTTTACAAAAAAAAAAGAATAAGGACTAAATGTGTACATTTCAAAAAGTATCTTACCCTATCAAGTCATTTTCCCTTTCATTAAATCATTAAACGGCGTTTTTAATTTTTATCGCCTATTACCGTATTTTTTTTTATTTTTTACCCTTAAAATTTCGTGAATTTATAAATTTAACCTATCTCACCCTAAAGCTTCTAGAATTCCGTTAAATCGAATGCTATTGTTTTTTTCTCTTACGAAAATATATGAAATCATGTATATTGTTTGTTAATTACTAGTTGTGAGACCTATAGAATACATGAGTTAATTTAAAAAAAAAGTTAAATATAAATATCTTTTGAGAAATTTGAATTTATAAGAAAATAAGAAAATTAATTGAAATGTTTTTTATCTTTTAAATTTAAATAAATAAACAAAAGAAACTAATGAACCTTAATTTGGGAAATTTGAAATTAAAAGATAAGTTTATTAATAAATTGATATCTATTTATTACAACATTTATTGTAATTATTATATTAAAATATTATGTTGAATTTAATAAAATGACATGTGGAAAAAAATTTAAAATAACCACACAGTTATATTTGGCAAATTGAATGAGAGTATGACATGTGACAAATAAAAAACATTCATTTATTAGAATAGACTAGGCGAATGTCTGCACGTTGCACAAACACCTATATAGTTGAAATCTTTACAAATATATGTTTTCTTAAATATAACAATAAAGTTGTTAAATTTGATATAATAATTCGTATACTGAGTTGATATAATATATTGATTATTTTGAATTATATGATAATATATAGATCTATTGAAACTACATAATCTTAGTTGTTTGAATGACCTCCACCTGCGTATTACTTATGAATGAAAATAAAAAAAAATAGTATATGGTTTAATGGTATTTATAGTTGTTGTTATTGTTAATTAATTATTTAAAATTTATTAGCTTAACATTTTAATTTCTATCATTGAAATTATTTAAAGATGAATCATTGTTTTTTTGTTTTTAAATGTGACAATATAATCATTTATAAAGAGTTATTTTTAACTATTGTTATTGCAAGTTATTTTAAGCTACTTATTTGAAAACTTTTAATGATTATAAAAATATCTTTAGAAATTATTTTAGTTAAATTGAAATTACAACTTTTTACATTTACCACTATAATTTATCACTTTTAACTATTCACAAAATATTCTTTGGGTTTTTTTAAATGGAACTGAAATTTATATTTAAGTTGACAATGTAATGTCATATTTAAATTAATAATTTATGTATTTTATCCAAATTGTTAAAAAGTTGTAGCTTTAAATTGAATATTTTAGTTAAATTGAGATTACAATTTAGTTTATACATTTAGCACTACAATTTATTACTTTTAACTATTAACAAAATATTCTTTGGGTTTTTTAAGTGGAACTGAAATTTATATTTAAGTTGACAATGTAATGTTATATTTAAATTAACAATTTATGTATTTTATCAAAATTGTTAAAAAATTGTAGATTTAAACTGAATATTTTAGTTAAATTGAGATTACAATTTAGTTTATACATTTAGCACTACAATTTATTATTTTTAACTATTAACAAAATATTCTTTAGGTTTTTTAAGTGGAACTGAAATTTAAATTTAAGTTGACAATGTAATGTTATATTTAAATTAACAATTTAAGTATTTTATCCAAACTGTTAAATATTTGTAGCTTTAAATTGATAATGGTTTACATACAACAACATATTAATTATAATAAATTAAATATAATATGTTAATAGTTTTTTTTGAAAGGTCGGTTAGTTGTTAGATGTTAAATTCACCAAGTTATTAAATTCGCCTATGCCTGAGTTTGAACCCAAGACTTCCTGTCTAAGAGGTGTAACATCCGGATTCCCAGGTATCTTATTTTATGTATTTCTATTGAGTTTTGGAGAGGGACTCGGCGAGTAGGCGCACAGACTCGCCGAGTAGGATCGCGCATGGTTGGACTGATTTAGTGACGGACTCGGCGAGTCCATACGTGGACTCGGCGAGTCCACGCTGTTTAATGAAACCCTAATTCTCGGGGCCTGAGCCCTATTTAAGGACCTTTATAGCCACCATTTGCGGCTATCAGACCCCTGAGAAACCCTAGAGAGCAGAGAGAAGGCTTGTAGTGCAAGAGGAGGGCTATTTCATCATTCTAAGTGTAATTTTGCAAGAAAGAAGGAAGGAGGACAAACAAGGAAGGTTGAGGAGCTCAGATCTATCACCCATTTCATCAGAGGAGGCTACTAGAGGTACTAATCTGTGCTTAAACTCGTGTATTTGACGTTCTAGTTGAATCTAGGGTTTTCTTATGCCTTCTTTGGTTTGGATTCGAAGTATGTGAGGTCCCAAGGTGGAGTTCTTATTAGATCTGGACCTTAAGAGGTCCAGAGAGTCCTATCCATCTTGCTTTTTGCTATTCTATTAGAGATATGGCCCTAGGTTGCCATTTTAGGGGTTATTTCACCCAAAGAAGCTTTATGGTCATTGCATGAGTGTAAAGGTCAGACCTTTACGTGATTATAGTGGTTGGGAAGGCCAGATCTATGGATTAGAGGAACAGATCTGACCTCAGAAGGTCGTTTGAGTGTGAGCATGGAATGAACTCGCCGAGTCCATGAACGGACTCGACGAGTTGAGTCGGGTTGCCCCGCGACTCGCGATCTGTGACGACCCGTGGAGTATAGGGTTGACTCAGTGAGTCAAGAGAGGACCAGGGGCGAAGAGGGCAGGCGTGTACTCGCCGAGTCACTCTAGTGCACTCGGCAAGTAGGGTCGACTGTGGCCGTTGACTTTCGTTGACTTTTAGGGTTTCGGTCAACAGTTGGACTTTTGAGTCAAGGAGGGGTAAAATGGTCTTTTACCCTTCTGAGGGATCGTAGAAGGGAGTTTAATCTAGCCTTTGAGAGCCATTACTTATTGAGGATATTTTGTATGTGATTAGGCGGGGGCTAGATCAGTAGATTCGTGCGCGAGATCATCCGAGATACCCGAGGTGAGTCTTCTCACTATACATTACCTAGAGTGGTATCTATGTGTAGACCAGAGGGTCTTGTGTGCTATGTGTATGTATGAGATTATGTGCATTGTGATATATGTATGATATGTGTTGTATAGATCGGACCGGAGGGTCCAACGATATAGACCGGACCGAAGGATCCAACGATATAGACCGGACCGAAGGGTCCAACGATACAGACCGGACTGAAGGGTCCAACGAGCTATGGGACTGGAGGGTCCCGCTGAGACACATCGGACCGGAGGGTCGTATTGTAGCCTCGAGTGGCGTATGTGTTGCATGTGGTATTTTGGGGAACTCACTAAGCATTTATGCTTACAGTTGTTGTGTGATGTGTTTCAGGTACTAGCGAGGATCGCGGGAAGGCGACGGCATGATCCGTACACACTCAGGAGATTATGTTTTGAGATTCTGGGATTTGTTATGTGATGATGACATTTGATATATTTTGTTGGGATATGGTTTTTGATGAATGAAAGTATGTTTTGGAAATGAAAAATTGTTTTGAAAAATCACGTTGTTACAAGAGGCTTCCACCTCTACCAAGTGGGTTAGTCCCGCATTGGCATATGCTAATAGTTAAAGACATAACTTTATAAGTAGAAATAAAGATATTATTTTAATATTAAAATTTGGTTTATTTATGATTACACTTTAGGTTTGATATTTACTTAACCTTATTAACTAATTTACAATCATTATTAGAAAGACACTACAATTTATCACTTTTAACTATTTACAAAATATTCTTTGGGTTGTTTAAGTTGAACTAAATTTTATATTTAAGTTGACCCTGTAATGTTATATTTAAATTAACAATTTAAGTATTTTATCCAAACTGTTCAAAAGTTGTAGCTTTAAAATGATAATAGTTTACATCCAACAACATTTTTAAACTAATAAATTAAGCATAATATGTTAAAAGTTAAATACATAACTTTGTAAGTAAAAATAAAGATATTATTTTAGTATTGAAATTTAGTTTATATATGATTACACTTTAGGTTAGATATTTATTTAACCTTATTAACCAACTTATAATCATTATTAGAAAGAAATTGAAAAGTCATGTGAGTTTCAAATGAATGTGGTGAAAGGAAAAATGCTTCCTTTATATCATTTACTAGGCGAATGCCCGCGCGTTGCGCATAAACACCCATATATTTATGGCGTTCGAGGAGAACAATGCTCAAGCACAAGGGGGAAAGAATGATGGCCAAAACGTACACGATATGGAATGGGGTTCACAAGGCAATGAATACATCGATAATTTGCGTGACCAGATTGCGAATCAATTGGGGCCAAGTTAAATTTGTAGGATTTTATTTGGATATTAGTATGATTTTGTGGATTTAAAAATATTTATGTTTGATTTGAATTTGTGTTTAATTTTGATTTATGCTAAATTTGGATTTTATATGGTGTTTATATTTTTTTAATATGTATTTAAGAAATTTATTAGGTTATTTTCTAAACAAACAGTTGAATTCAATAAAAAATAAAACAGAAGGGTAAAATGGTCATTTTAATAATTCAGCACAACAATTCAGAGGTCCTATCCAAACAGCATGTTAAACATTCAGCTCTTATAATTTCAGACCCTCTTAGAAATTCAGATCTCTTAAAAATTCAGATCTTAAAAATTCAGATCATGCCAAACAGCCCTTAGCCAAACACCCCCTAGGTATTGTAGCCCTCTTTTTTTGATCGTATTCTTATGAGTTCTTGTCTTTAGCAAATACACAGTAATTTTGGCGGGATGTTCTGGATGAATAATTCCCCAATATCTCTATCTCTAGGGCTGTTGGAAGTCGATGGTGGTGATGACGGTGGTAGTGAACGACGGTGGTAGCCGGAGATGGAGGTGGGTGTGGAAGTTCTTGAGAGTGTGCAAATGTTCTTGAGAGAGAGAGAGAGAGAGAGAGAGAGAGAGAGAGAGTTTGAAAATTAAATTATAGACAAAATTACATAAATGGTCCTCGTGGTTGACATAATCGACCAATTATGGTCCTTATGACAAATTCTTTACACAACTGGTCCCTGTGCTTTCAAAATCTTACAAAAACGGTCATTTTGACTAACGGTGTTAACTTTTTCAATTAAGTCCTATGTGAAATGACATATTTGCCCTTCCTGCATAGGGACGATTTATGTAATTTGTTCCTATCACAGAGACTATTTATGTAATTTTCTCTATTGTTTATTATTGTTTTTATTTAATTTAATTATATATTTAAGGATTTAGATTTTTATAAGATTTGTTTAAATATATTGTTTAATGTTATATATATATATATATATATATATATATATATATATATATATATATATATATATATAACATTAAACAATATATTTATTTGCTAACATTTATTAATGTTTTTTATTTTGACGTTTTATTGGAATATATATTTTTTAACGTTATGTTCGAATACATTTTTCAACATTTAGTATGTTTATATTTGTTAAAGGATTGCATGACTATTGAAATTATAATTCACACCTTAATTCACTTTCAATCATGTTTTCATTTTTCATTTTTCTTGTTTCAGGTTATATAATTATTATTTTTTTAATTCAAATATTTAACTATATAAGGTTGTATAATTATTATTTTTGTAAAGTTTTTATAAATATTTTTTATTAAATAAATGTAAAATGTTTTTTAAACGTGAATATGATTAATATAACTAGGCTGAGACCGCCTCACAACTTTGCCGAGAACGACCATGTCATTTCATATTGGATTTAAATGTAATGTATTCGAGTTATTTTTTTTTGTTTTTAAACATTTTGTGCATTTTTAAGTTATACAGATTTCGATTAGCCTATGTATAACCTGACATTCGTTTCGAATTCCGATGAACATATGTATTCCAATTAGCCTATCTATATTAATCCTATTTAAGCTTAACAAACTTTTTTACACTTTTTTTTTACAAAAAACGTTTATAAAAAACTTTAAAAAAATAATACTCATACAACATTATATGTTTTATATAGTTAAATATATGAATTAAAAATAATAACTATATAACTAAATCTATATTAAAATAAGAAGAAAAAAAACATGATTGTAAGTGAAATAAGTTACGAATTATGATTACGGTGACTATAAATTCTTCAAAAAATATTAAAAAAAAAAACCTAATAAAAACATTAAAAAATATATTAGAACAAAACGTAAAAGAATTAAAATAAATATTCCAATAGAACATCATAAAACATCAATAAATATAATTGAAAAAACGTAAAAAAAAAATAAGAAAAAAAATATAGACAAAATTACAAAAATGGTCCCTGTGGTTTACCAAAAGTCACAAAGTCAGTCTCTATTAATTTTTTTTGATGCAAATGGTCCTTGTGGTTTGCGAAACTTGCAAAGTTGGCCCTTTTTACTAACACCGTTAGTAAAACGCCGTTAGAGACTAATTCTGTAAGGGTATTTTCGTCTTTTCAAGTATAGAAGGACTGAATTCGTAACATTTGAGAAACCACAGGGACCATTTTTGAAATTTGTTTGAAAAAATAAATTAATTTGCTGAAGGTAGGGGGAAGGCTCGAACTCACGACCTCCACCCCCTTTTATTTGACCAAAACCTTAACCAGTTGAGCTGATTACGCAGTTGGTTATAACACCCTAAAACTAATTTATATAATAACAAAAACGTTAATATTTAAATAAAAAATAAATTACAAAAAACATTTTTTTTACATAACTTTTTTTTTAAATAAAACAAAAAATATTTTAATCGTATTATAAAAAAAATTGTTTTTTACAAATAATTTGTATGTATTTTTATGCATTTATTTTACGTAAAATATATTTTTTTATTTCTTTAAAAAATAAGTTTTCGTATAAAAAAATATGTTTTCGTATATGATATTTTTTTATGTCTTTGAAATAATAATAATTAACACTAATCATGACATAAAAAAATATATTAATTCTTTTGGGTCGCTAGTTCTAAAATACGTATTTCATCTTTTTTTTAAATAGATATAACCGAAAAACGGTTTTCAGAAAACCGATTGGACCAATCAGTTTTCTGAAAACCGTTTTTCGGTTATATGTATTTAAAAAAAACATAAAAAAACCTATTCGGTTATATATCTTATTTAAAATACGTATTTCATCTTAATTGCAAGTTCTAAATCGTATGATTGAAATGAAGATGAAAAGAAATAGTGATATATCTTTTTAAAATAACGATAATTAGTAGTACTCTTGACATAAAAAAACCGTATAAATTGTTTAGATACATAACATAATCGTTTTTAAGTTGTTTTTAATACATATAACCGAAAAAATGGTTTTAGAACTAGCGGCTCAACATAATTTATACATTTTTTTATGTCATGAATAGTGTTAATTATTATTATTTCAAAGACATAAAAAATATAATATACGAAAACATATTTTTTTTATACGAAAACTTATTTTGTAAAGAAATAAAAAAATATATTTTACGTAAAATAAATATATAAAAATACATACAAATTATTTGTAAAAAACAATTTTTTTTATAATACGATTAAAATACTTTTTGTTTTATTTAAAAAAAAGTTATGTAAAAAAAGTGTTTTTTGTAATTTATTTTTTATTTAAATATTAACGTTTTTGTTATTATATAAATTAGTTTTAGGGTGTTATAACCAACTGAGCAATCAGCTCAACTGGTTAAGGTTTTGGTCAAATAAAAGGGGGTGGAGGTCGTGAGTTCGAGCCTTCCCCCCTACCTTCAGCAAAAATAATTTATTTTTTCAAACAAATTTCAAAAATGGTCCCTGTGGTTTCTCAAATGTCACGAATTCAGTCCTTCTATACTTGAAAAGACGAAAATGCCCTTACAGAATTAGTCCCTAACGGCGTTTTACTAACGGTGTTAGTAAAAAGGGCCAACTTTGCAAGTTTCGCAAACCAGAAAGACAATTTGCATAAAAAAAAATGAATAGGGACTGACTTTGTGACTTTTGGTAAACCACAAGGACCATTTTTGTAATTTTGTCAAAAATATATGTACAAAACGTTAAAAAATATTAGCGAAAAAATATAAAAGAAAAACATTAAACAATATATTCAAACAAAACCTTAAAAATATCTAAATCCTAAAATATATAAATAAATTAAGTAAAAACAATAATAAATAATAGAGAAAATTACATAAATGGTCCCTATGGCAGGAAAAAATTACATAAATGGTCCCTATGTTGGAAGGACAAATATGTCATTTCACATGGAACTTAAATGAAAAAGTTAACACCGTTAGCCCAAAGGACCGTCTTTGCAAGATTTAGAAACCACAGGGACCATCTGTGTAAAGAATTCTTCATAAGGACTATAATTGGTCGATTTTGTCAACCACGAGGACCATTTTTGTAATTTTGTCTAAATTATATATATATATATAGGAGTAGGATCAAATGAGAACACCTAAAAGGTTGAGAACGCGAGAACATATCTGAACCATCTAAATATCCAAATCTAAGACTATTATTCATCGGGCCATTTATGTACATTCTGAAATTATTGGTATGAAAATGTAACTTTTAAATGGAAAAAATGGTATAGTAGTAATTAAATAATTATTTAATTCTATAACCTCTCACATACTTCACTATCTCTCTCTTTCTCCTTCCAATTTCCCGTATCTCTTTCTCTTCCTCGATATCTCTCTTTTTCTCTCTATACCTAGCACACGCCTTCATCATCTACACACCACGAGAGCACCATCAGTTCATCAAGATCATCTCATGCCGCTGACACTACTGAGCCTCCTCACTAATGTGCCGAGACCGATTGCGACAGAGAGACATATACAGAGTCCGATTGCTACATCAAATGCGGCGGAGGCCATGGAGTCGTCGGCGACGCAATTGAATGTGCCGACATCAGCAAATGGTGTTTGTAATCCGGTTGGATAGCCAAATTAATTCCCGTTGTTTTCTTGTTCCCAATTTGAAGGTAACCCTAGAATTTTTTGGCTTTTGATTTTGGATTCACTGTCCCCCTTAAAGTTCAGTTTTTTTATAGTTTCCTGCAATATTAATATTATATATCTTGTTTTTATACTTAGATGCATGGCATTGATATGTATATAAATGGAGAATTCTATGCACCAGGTTTGTTTATTGGGTCAAAAGACAAGACATACGAATTTGTTTTATATGTAGTTAATTTTACACTTTGTTAAATTGCAAAAACAACTCTGATAAAGTATCAACAAAAGTCGTGGGCATATCTCTACTATTAATTATGTTTTGTTGATCTATTCATTAATGAATAAATAAAACTGGCTTAAGACGTTAAGCTCTTTTTTTTAACTAACACCTTATTCATTTATGAACAGTGAATATCACAGTTTGGCTTACTATATTACATTATTTTTTTCACTCACGTCTTATTCATTTATAAATATTGGGTTTTATGTTGATACAGATACAATAACTTGATCAGACAAAAATATACACATAGGATGAATGGAAGATTTCTATGGAAAAGGGAACTCGGGTGACACAATTACGTTTTATTCAAATATGATTATAATTGTATTGGATAGAAAGAATGGAAGAATGCTATGGAAAAGGGAAGTCGGGTGACACAATTACGTTTTATTCAATTATGATTATAATTGTATTGGATTCGGTCTTAACATATTTAATTACGATTATACTGTTAGTATACTCATTTATGGCTTGTTTAGTATAAATGTATGAATTTGTTCCCTAGTATATTCATTTATGAACAAATTAATATAACCTTATTCATGTATGAACATATATGTATTTGAATTTTTTATATTATAGTAAAACACTAATTTCATAAAATTACAAACCATATTATGATTTTATAATCATATATGGATGAAATCACACATAAATCAAATGGTAGAAGGAAAAAGCGTGAGGTTTTTATTTTGAAAGAAAAAAATTAATAAAAATTATTTTTACGATCTGTTAAAAAAAAAGAAAAAAAAACCAATTCTTTTTTGGTAACAGAATCCCTAGATTTCAGAAAGTACAATTTAATTTAATTTTATTATAGTTTAATTAAATTACACAATTACAAATATACCCTTATATATTGATTGATCTAAAATTGTTCTCGCGTTTTCAACCTTTTAGATGTTCTCATTTCATCCTTTCCCTATATATATATATATATATATATATATATATATATATATATATATATATATATATATAGGGTTAGGATCAAATATGAATCACAAGTATTGTGTCAATGTGTAACCAAATTTTGACCGTTAGATTAAAAGAATGAATGAATTTGATCAAAGGGTACATGTTATTATCATGGACTAACATTTACAATATAACTGTATTTAATTAATTATAAGGGCAAAATTGTAAAACTGGTTAATAATATATATGGAATTTTCGGATTATAAGCAAGATATTTAACAGATATATATATATATATATATATATATATATATATATATATATATATATATATATATATATATATATATGGAAGTAATAAAATTTACGTTTGAAATTTTCAAATGATTTCCATATATTTATTTATTTACAATACTCACATAATCAGTTCTTAAAGAATATCAAAATGAGCAATACTCACGGAAGGAATGAAGTGTTTTGATAAAATATTATTCCAAATACAACATACTATTCTTAAAGAATATTCAAATGTAGAATTATTTACCGAATTCTTAAAGAATGTGTTATTATACAATAGTTTTGTATTCAAACGCATCACACTATAAATAAGTTCAACTGAAATTCTTAAGCAATAACGTAATCAATTGTTTACATAACCCAATATTCTTGAAGAGTTCTCTAAACAACTATTTACATAAATCTATATATACAGATATGATCATGCATCTTCTTGTACAAGTTGGGCTTGTACAGGTTCCTGTTGTTGTTGTTGTGGTGCTGCTTGTACTACAACTATAATTACAACAAATATCATTAGTAGCATACAATTTTCTATTATTTGATGTGAAACAAATATGAATACATTCTTTATGCATTTATAATGTGATATGTATGGATAAAACAAACAAAGCATTCTTGGTGAATATATAGACAAAGGGTACATACACATTCTTGTAGAATATATGATTCAATCCCATTCTTTCATAGTTTTAACAAAGAAATAGTTAACGTCTGATGAATTTATTAAAGAATAAGTCATGTTTAAAAAATTAATAACAACTAATGGAGATATGTGTAGATGAAACTAAAAACAAACAAAATGCACTAGTGAAATGTGAAATTGAATTCCAAACTCCAATGGGTAAAAATATGTGTCCATAGACCAACAAAATTAAACTCCAAAGGAAATAGAGAAATCAATATCCAGGAACCACAAGAATCCAAGATTTGTTATCCAGATGTGGTTCAACTTCAAATTGACTTAACTATTACATAGTTCCGATTAGTGTTTCGTTTTTACTTAATGTAAAAAAGAACAACTTAATAGAAAAAAGTCACGAAATTGAGACATTCTTTTTAAGTCCAAACTTTTTACAAATTTGTCCTCGTTTATTTTTCCTTTCATTTCCAAAAGTATACCATAATTTTCTTGAATATTTTATAAACATCATTTTCCACACAACCATTTTATTCAAACATCACTTAATATGAAGAAAAAGAAAAAAAGACCTTTATACCCCCCTTGTACTTTCTTCCTCATAACTACTGCGAACATCTTCCTATTTGCCTAACATTACATCCATAATCATTTCGTATAATGTTTTTCCAGGTTTCTAAGCAAAAAGTTTGGTCAAGAACTTCACCTGCACGTAAATACAATATATATGCAGCAAATTTCAACAACATTTTCTTGTGAATATTCAATATATACATATTTTAAAGATATAGAAATATACCTATGATTGAGGTAATGTACTTAAGCCATAGGTATTTCTTTCATCTAGTAATCCACCTCCCATTATACACCGAGCTTCTTCTCTAATCAAAAACTAGCATGCTGGCAGCTTTTTATCTAAAACAACTGGCAGATTTTCCATAGTCTACATAAACCATGAGATTCTTATTTTTTTCAAGATAATAATTTGTTATTAAGTAAACTAATTACATAGACCTAAGAATACAAAGGCTAAAATGGAAAAATATTACTTTACTATTGCAATATGAACGAAAACAGCAAGAACTCGATGTATGTGAAGTTTACAGTCAAAATAAATGAATTTTTATAGAAAGCAGAGGTGAAAACCAAACTAATTCAGTGGAGTGAAAATAAGGGCTTACAGGCTTCATTATTTGCAATTCAAAACTCCAAATTCAACGACGATAAACTATCATAGCACTCAAGCATATTAGAAAGGTAGAAACTTGAACTATTATTGTATGCAAATAAAGTGTTTGAGGAAATTACTAGTAGAAAAAATAAACTCTGAAGCCGGTAGAGTACCAGTTTGGGTGTACGGAAATTTCCTTTGTATATTGTTAATGTTTCCTTTATGTATTGTTAATGTTTAGAAGGAAATAGATGCAAAAATTGTAAAGAGAAAACTCATTAATCAATAAATGTTTTGGAGTAGGAGTATTACTTACATAGATAGAAACTATTCAAGCCAGCCTGTGTCATTCATTGGTCTGTGTGGTTGCTTTCCCTGTTGGCCACATGCCTGTGGTACTGTTGACCATCGTCGACCTGACACTCTGTCACTTACAAGTTTCATGACTCTATTTTGTAAGAACACTCAAGTATAACAAAACATAGATTTATTGATAAAAGAGCTCCCGAAATGGGAGTACTCCTACAATATTTTACATCTCTCCCTTCTAAGGAAGATTTTACTCACAAGACATTGAACTGAAAATTTACAAGATAGAGAGTGTTTTTGTTGCACTCGTTATTGCGATGTCCTCTAAACAAAATATAACTCTCAATTTATAGATCCATTGAGAGGGTCTCCTCTTTCCTATTATGTCAGGCATGGCGTATTTATCCACTAAAAATTACATTATTGTGGACAGCTGGAAAGCTTTTAATAATGAAGAAAGCATTATTATCTTGAGTGGAGGGGCTATTTTGACCCGTGAAGCATCTTTCTTTATGATGATGAGGATTTGTCATCTTCAGAGGAGGGCCCCTCTTTTGTCTCCGAATCTTTGCTTTCGCAAAAGTGACAAAGATGTTCTTCGAAAAGTTGTTCTGCATGTCGGCAGAAGTGTTGGCGTGTAGCGTTGGATACTTCCATGCTATTGTTCATGAATTTTTCGCCAAATTTGGAGGCTTGACGAAGATCTTCTTGGCTGGTGTTGTTGTAACTCCAACTTGTAATTATACAATGCGAGTCGGTATAGTTAATCTTCTTTTTTGATCCAGAGATAATCTCAATGATTTTTTCCGAGATTCTTCTTAAACCATTGATGCGATTGGGATGAAGAATTTATGTGAATGGTAGATCTTTATCCTCCATTGGTTGAGATTGCTCAATTTCTCTATTGGCTTTAGAAAGACCAATTTCCAGAAAATGGTATGGAGAAAGAGTTGATTCTTGAATCCATTCTGGGAGTGAAGAGATGCATCTGATGTAGATCGGATTATCTTTTGCTTTAAGTACTTTCTTTCGAAAGTTCTTAATGGATTCTACCATGTTGCTTGGGAAGAATTTGAGTTCTTGAAGGTTGCAACTTGGGTAGATATTGTCGATTAGTCCAGCTTGAAAGGCTTGGTAGACTAAATTTGCATCTGCTCCTTCGAGGAAGTTGAACAGACTTTTTGTCTTCTTATCCGTAGTGAAATTTTTTTCATAGATAAGGTCTTCTGGGCATGCAGCTCTTGCTTTCTTCCAGATTGTTCTGAAATCTTCAAAAGAGATTTCAAGATAGTTAACCGTTTGTTGGACGTTAATTGGAACGTCAAACCTTTGGTCTCTGTGAGCTTCTTTGACTTTTTGGATTTTTGGTCGAAGAAGTGGTTGGTTAGTTTTGCTTGTATCATCTTGATAGGTGGCAAAGCTTAATCTTGCAGATGCTTCATTTCTGAATTTTTTGCAAGTAACTTTATCAGCTTTACAGAAAGTTTCTGTAATTCCCCAGTCAGTATGAACACCGGCATGTGGTCCTTTGTAGATTACATAAAATCTTTCAGCTTCTTTGTTAAGAGCTTTTTTGTAATCTGGTGTAAACTCCTGGACAGATTTGTTGGTGGGTGACAAAGTTGTCATTTTACTGATTCCTTCAGTACAAGGATTGGGGTTAACCAATAAGCTAGTTTTTCCTTCAGGAAGAGGAGTAGCTGTCTCCTTTATTATGCTTTTTAGCAAAGCATCAGCTTTAAACGGATTTGTTGATTCTTTACCAGGTGCCGTTTGCACTGGAATAGCCTTTGTTTTTAAGCTTTCGCTTTCCGGTACATTGGTGACCGTTGTTACTTGTTCATACAAGTTGATTTTCTGCTCAATTGTAGATAGCTCAATGAGGAGCATTTGTTTCTTTATCCTCAAAGTGTTGAGGTCCTCCATTTTTGTAAACTCAATTTTTGTTTACTTTTCTCTCTAATCTCCCCCTCTCTTTTTGTAGGTGAAGTTTTTTGTGAGGAATATGTCATGAGGATCATATCCTTTTATAGGGCTCGAGAGGAGCAAGTGAGATCATGGATGATGTGAGGTATACCTGAAGTCACGTGTGAGGCAGTCTGCCAGTACATTTTTATTTCCTGCGAGATGTTCAACAGTGAAAGTATATCGTGAGAACCACTCTTGCCACCGTATTAGTCGGCCTAATTTGTTGTCTCCTGCAATCTTAGTTCGGAGGAAATACGTAAAATTTTTATTATCTGTACGAACCAGGAAATTTACTGGTGTTAAATATACAGAGAATTTTGTAATAACTCTTTTTACAGCGAGTAATTCTTTTTCATTGCTATGGTAGTTTTTCTCGGCTGCTTTGAAACTGCCAGAGGTGTACCTGCAAATTTGTTCTTCGTTTTTGGGGTTTTTAGCTTTTAAAACACCTCCCCAAAATTCATCAGAAGCATCAGTTTCAATAATTAAACTGTCTTCAATGTTTGGAAGATAAAGTTTTGGAAAATTGATTAAAACTTTCTTTATCTTTTTGATGTAGTCTGTATCAGCATTTGACCAATTCCAGATGACATCTTTTTTCAATTTTACCTGTAAAGGTTTTCTCATGGCTGCAAGTTTTTCAATATATGTTTCAGCATAAGTTAAAACACCAAGAAATCTTTGCAGTTGTTTTTTGTCTTCTAAAACATTTGGAAAGTCATGTAAATGTTCAAGAATATGCTTTTGAGGACAATGAGTACCCTCATTTATTTCTAAACCCAAAAAATTAATTTTTGTTTTGAAAAGATGAGCTTTCTTTTTTGAAAGTATTATTCCATATTTTAAAATGGTTCTGAGAACCTGTGTAACATGAACATAGTGCTCTTGTTCATTTTTGCTGAAGACCATGATGTCATCAACGTATACAGTACAAAAACTTTCAAGTCCTCGAAGGGCGTTCTGCATGTGTCTTTGAAAAATACTAGGAGCTTGTTTAAGCCCAAAGGGTAGTACTTTCCATTGAAAGAGTCCATCAGGACATGTGAAGGCAGTGAGAAGCTGCGATTCTATAATTAGTCTCATATCAAGTAATTCCTTGATTTTTTGGAGAATTCTTCTCTATCTTGTGGAGAGTAAACCATAGGTTTTTCTCTAATAACCGTTTTGGGATTAATGAGCTTAATTGAAGCTTTCATCCATCCTTTGGTTTTATCTGGATCAATAGGATTTTCAGAACAAACTTTTTCAAGAAGATATTCAATCTGTTTGAACCTGGTAGTTTGAATAGAAATAATCCTTTCTTCATTAATTCCTTCTTGGGTTATATTAGTACCCGGAATTTGTTTTTCTTTAGAGCCTTTTTCTTGAGTTTTAAGAAAACCTGGTTTTCCTTTGCTATAGGCTTCTGTAACCTTTTTTATAATTACCATATCATTATTAAGATGAAAGGCAATTCTATTTATCCATTGTATAAATGGTCCATAAACTTGACAAAAGTTGTTACCAATTATGATATCAATTCCTGAATTTTGTTGATAAATAGTGGGAACGTTGAAATGTTCTCCTGAGAGTTCGAGATTAATATTTCTACAAACTTTATTTATCATTATGGTTTCACCATTTGCAATAGTGGCACTAATTTCTTTGGGAACATTTTCCCAGAGCTCATCCGGAATGATGAATTTGCTTGCAAGACATAAGGATGCACCTGTGTCTACAAAACAATGTACTCTAAATTTCTTATATCCTTTAAAGTTAAGGAAGGCAGAAACATAAATAGAGTTTGGATTAGTGAGATTCATGATAAGGGAGTCATTATTAATTTTCTGGAGGTTCAAGTTAAACTCCTCCTCCCTAAAAAGTGGAGCCTGTATGAGACTAGTCTGAGTCATCCGTGGTTGATTTGTTTTCATCAGAATTTGATGAAGAATCAGTTTCAACATGAAATGTAAAGACATGTTGTATACCTTCATACTCTTCTTCAAGAGCTTCATATCCTCCATTATTAGCGGTTTGTAAAACCTTGACTTTGTCAGGGTATTTTTTTCTATTTGGACATTCATTGGCATAGTGTCCTTCTTCATTGCAGATCCAACATCTACATTTTTTCTTTCCTTGTGGACAGGAAGTAGTCTTCTTAGGTGATTCTTTTGAAGGTTTTTTGAAGTATTTTCCTGGTGAAAATTTTCTTCTTTTCTTCTTCCAGAAAGATTTGTATTTCTTTTTGTTTTTATACTTTTTCTTAGTATAAGTTTTTCTTCCAATATCAAAGTTTTTGAAATCAGAGAGAATGCTACAACAATCTTTACTTATTGTTTTGAGCTTTTGTTGTTTATATCTGTCTTGACAGATTCTATCAATTTCTTCCTTTGCAATTTTTGTTGCATAAGAAAGACTGGTTTGCTGGATTTCTCCAGTAGCTTCTTTTTTCCATCTTTCAGTACAGATTTCTCCAATAATTGGAATTTTCATGAGATAAGCAGATATCCATTGTGCATATTCACTTCTCTGGGGAATATCAGATAGATATGATTCATACATACATGTGTATTTGTCGAGAAGACTAATATCATGTAATTGGAGTTTTGTCATTGAAACTCTTGCTACGTCAACTTTCTTATTAATGGTAAAGTCTTTATTAGAAATATAATCAAGACCTAAGAAAGTAGTGTATATGACATTTGTGAGATTATCAAAAAGATCTGAACCATGCAAATCTTCATTCCAATTATTGTTTCTTAGGAACTTTTGCACAATTCCATCAGTTTTGTGTTCTAAAAGTAGAAGAACATTTTTTGCTTTCTCAAATTCATCTGGGTTTGTCTGTAAGATTAGTGAAATCTCAGTAACCCATTTTTCTACAACTCTTTCTCTGAGTTTTAGATCTTGGATACAATCAATATTGAGTACATTGATCGTATTGGGTCCTTTGCTACTATCTGGAATACCATTGTGGACAGGCATTTTGAACTCATATTTCTTTTTATTGCTTCTTCTTGCGGTTGTATAAGAAGATTCTGCTTCATCATCTTCCATATCTGAATATTCGAACTTAACAGTCTTTGTATTAGTTTTAAAGTTATCTTCTTGTTCTGATTCAGTATCAGGTTCATCTATTTTAGTCATTCTAAAATATTGATCAAAAAGTTTGGGTTCTTTTTGATACAATTCTTCGCATTCTTCAGTTTCTAAAGATAAAAGCTGAATAAGTTTTTGGTCAGCCTTATCATAATCTTCATATTGAAGGTTAAAGAAATATTTCTCAAGTTTCTCAGAGATTGTTTCTTTCATTTTTGCTCTTTTTTGAAAATATCAATTTTCTGGGAGTCTTTTGAGCTTCCTAAGTCACGGTTTCCAATACTAGGATTGGGAGGTGAGTATTTCTTAAGACCTGAATATTTTCCAGGTTTGGTCTTTTGTTCTATGATGGAAATATTCTTGATGTGTTCAAGAATGTCTTTATTACAAGGGCAAGAGTCAATCTTTTCAGATAACTCTTTAGTAATGTTTGCAATAATTTTTGCAGATGCTACTTCTAACTGTGTAGTGGTTACGTATTTATTGGCCGTTAAGTCAAAGTTTATAATCAGCCCATCTATTTTTTCATTAAGGAGGTTGATTGATCTATTGAGCTCGGGTATCGAGGTCATCCTATCAGTTGTTTTAACTGATCTTGTATATTAGTGATCTTAAGGTTGTTTTCCTTAAGAGTGCCTTCAATATTTGCCTTTTTGGCGACTTCTTCAACAAAATGGTTGTTTTTTAAAGAGTTTTCTAAAAGAATAGAATGTTTGTCAATAGACTGGGTTAGCTTGATAGTTAATTTATTTTGTCTTTCAATAACTTCGAAGAATTTTTCAAAATTATTTTTATCAAGATTGTTTTTAACCAAAATGGCTAAATCGTTTTTAAATTGGTTAAAAGGTATTTTATTTTTTGAAATATCTTTAGAAATATCTTTTGAAATACCAAGGTAATGGCTTATTTTTGAAGTTTTTAAGAGACATCTTGCAATGATCTGGTTGAGATTATTGCAATGATTTACAATTGTTTGAATACCAGCTTTTCCAGAAGTAGAGAAAACGTATTCTTTCTTTTCAGTATTGTCGTCAAGAGTTTTAATTTTTACTGTTTTACCTTTTTTATAAAAATGAGGAAAATCTATTTTATTAATCATTTATTACTTCAGAGATTTGTTTGATATTCTGACGTAGACTATCAATTTTTAAAGACATGTTTCTTATTAAGTTACTATCTTTTCTTTCTGAGCTTTCTCCTATATGGAGTGAATCCATAAAAATTCTTGGTCTAAGAGTTTCTCCTAGAGCTTTTTTGTTTCTAGCTATATTTAAAACCCAAGAGTTTTCTTGAGGATTTATGTCGCAGAATTGTTTATCTTTGACATGGCCTATTTCTGAAAAGACATCATCAAGTTCGATGTACTCGTCTTTCTTGTACTCTATGCTATGGTGACTATTGGTCAGGGCATATCCTATGAGATAGGTTATGGTGAATGGTTTATCACCTGGGTTCATAAGGTCACTTCTTTCAAAGTGATGTATAAAAGATAAAGTTTTATCTATGTTTGCAGATTTCAAATCCAGAGCAAATTTTGGATAGACTGAAAACATAAATTTTTGGTAAGCAAGGTTTCCCCTAGCAGCACCTAAAATGCAGTCTTGTTTGTCTGTAATTCTGTTGTCAATTAAGGCCATTTTTATGGGAGAATTTATTCCTGCTTGGAATTGGGATTTTATCAAAATTTTTACAGCTCCGATATGGACCATTCTTATTTTTGATCTAATCTCAACTGGAATACTTTTTAAGTTATTGTTTATTTGTTCTTTAGTCAAAAGGGGTAGAAAGACAGCTCCTATTGTGTCTTTTATGTCTACAGACATTTCTTTAGTACTAACAAAGTAGAAAATTTCATTTTTCCTTTTAAGTGGATTTAAAATACTAAGTTTAGAAGGAACATTTTTGAAAATGTTTCTTTCTTTATTTTTAAATCTGTTTTCTTAACTCGAGAGAGAAGGTCTTGTTTTATTAAGAGGTTTGCATGGAAACCGTCTTCATCCTCAACATAAGTTAGGATTTGTTTTTCTTCTGAATCATTTTCTTCAGAACTGTTGAAAATTTCTTTATTCATGTTTAAGAAATATTAACAAGTTAAAATCCTTTTTCTGAGTTCTGAAACTGAGTTTAAAGCTTTATCAAGGTGTTCTTGATGCATTTTTTGCCTATGAAGGAGGTACTTACGTATATTAACCATGGTTGGTATATATTCGTGAGTATGTTTATTTTGTGCTTGTAGAATTCTGAAATTTATATGCACTAAATCTTTTTTATTACTTAAAAGTATTTCTTTATGTTGAGAAATCTCATTCTCTTTATTACGAATTCTATCGAAAATTTCATTGTAAAGTGTTTTATTATTATCTAATGTCATATCAACAAGGCTCTGATACCAGTTTGGGTGTACGGAAATTTCCTTTGTATATTGTTAATGTTTAGAAGGAAATAGATGCAAAACTTGTAAAGAGAAAACTCATTAATCAATAAATGTTTTGGAGTAGGAGTATTACTTACATAGATAGAAACTATTCAAGCCAGCCTGTGTCATTCATTGGTCTGTGTGGTTGCTTTCCCTGTTGGCCACATGCCTGTGGTACTGTTGACCATCGTCGACCTGACACTCTGTCACTTACAGGTTTCATGACTCTATTTTGTAAGAACACTCAAGTATAACAAAACATAGATTTATTGTTAAAAGAGCTCCCGAAATGGGAGTACTCCTACAATATTTTACATCTCTCCCTTCTAAGGAAGATTTTACTCACAAGACATTGAACTGAAAATTTACAAGATAGAGAGTGTTTTTGTTGCACTCGTTATTGCGATGTCCTCTAAACAAAATATAACTCTCAATTTATAGATCCATTGAGAGGGTCTCCTCTTTCCTATTATGTCAGGCATGACGTATTTATCCACTAAAAATTACATTATTGTGGACAGCTGGAAAGCTTTTAATAATGAAGAAAGCATTATTATCTTGAGTGGAGGGGCTATTTTGACCCGTGAAGCATCTTTCTTTATGATGATGAGGATTTGTCATCTTCAGAGGAGGGCCCCTCTTTTGTCTCCGAATCTTTGCTTTCGCAAAAGTGACAAAGATGTTCTTCGAAAAGTTGTTCTGCATGTCGGCAGAAGTGTTGGCGTGTAGCGTTGGATACTTCCATGCTATTGTTCATGAATTTTTCGCCAAATTTGGAGGCTTGACGAAGATCTTCTTGGCTGGTGTTGTTGTAACTCCAGCTTGTAATTATACAATACGAGTCGGTATAGTTAATCTTCTTTTTTGATCCAGAGATAATCTCAATGATTTTTTCCGAGATTCTTCTTAAACCATTGATGCGATTGGGATGAAGAATTTCTGTGAATGGTAGATCTTTATCCTCCATTGGTTGAGATTGCTCAATTTCTCTATTGGCTTTAGAAAGACCAATTTCCAGAAAATGGTATGGAGAAAGAGTTGATTCTTGAATCCATTCTGGGAGTGAAGAGATGCATCTGATGTAGATCGGATTATCTTTTGCTTTAAGTACTTTCTTTCGAAAGTTCTTAATGGATTCTACCATGCTGCTTGGGAAGAATTTGAGTTCTTGAAGGTTGCAACTTGGGTAGATATTGTCGATTAGTCCAGCTTGAAAGGCTTGGTAGACTAAATTTGCATCTGCTCCTTCGAGGAAGTTGAACAGACTTTTTGTCTTCTTATCCGTAGTGAATTTTTTTTCATAGATAAGGTCTTCTGGGCATGCAGCTCTTGCTTTCTTCCAGATTGTTCTGAAATCTTCAAAAGAGATTTCAGGATAGTTAACCGTTTGTTGGACGTTAATTGGAACGTCAAAACTTTGGTCTCTGTGAGCTTCTTTGACTTTTTGGATTTTTGGTCGAAGAAGTGGTTGGTTAGTTTTGCTTGTATCATCTTGATAGGTGGCAAAGCTTAATCTTGCAGATGCTTCATTTCTGAATTTTTTGCAAGTAACTTTATCAGCTTTACAGAAAGTTTCTGTAATTCCCCAGTCAGTATGAACACCGGCATGTGGTCCTTTGTAGATTACATAAAATCTTTCAGCTTCTTTGTTAAGAGCTTTTTTGTAATCTGGTGTAAACTCCTGGACAGATTTGTTGGTGGGTGACAAAGTTGTCATTTTACTGATTCCTTCAGTACAAGGATTGGGGTTAACCAATAAGCTAGTTTTTCCTTCAGGAAGAGGAGTAGCTGTCTCCTTTATTATGCTTTTTAGCAAAGCATCAGCTTTCAACGGATTTGTTGATTCTTTACCAGGTGCCGTTTGCACTGGAATAGCCTTTGTTTTTAAGCTTTCGCTTTCCGGTACATCGGTGACCGTTGTTACTTGTTCATACAAGTTGATTTTCTGCTCAATTGCAGATAGCTCAATGAGGAGCATTTGTTTCTTTATCCTCAAAGTGTTGAGGTCCTCCATTTTTGTAAACTCAAGTTTTTGTTTACTTTTCTCTCTAATCTCCCCCTCTCTTTTTGTAGGTGAAGTTTTTTGTGAGGAATATGTCATGAGGATCATATCCTTTTATAGCGCTCGAGAGGAGCAAGTGAGATCATGGATGATGTAAGGTATACCTGAAGTCACGGGTGAGGCAGTCTGCCAGTACATTTTTATTTCCTGCGAGATGTTCAACAGTGAAAGTATATCGTGAGAACCACTCTTGCCACCGTATTAGTCGGCCTAATTTGTTGTCTCCTGCAATCTTAGTTCGGAGGAAATACGTAAAAATTTTATTATCTGTACGAACCAGGAAATTTACTGGTGTTAAATATACAGAGAATTTTGTAATAACTCTTTTTACAGCGAGCAATTCTTTTTCATTGCTATGGTAGTTTTTCTCGGCTGCTTTGAAACTGCCAGAGGTGTACCTGCAAATTTGTTCTTCGTTTTTGGGGTTTTTAGCTTTTAAAACATCTCCCCAAAATTCATCAGAAGCATCAGTTTCAATAATTAAACTGGCTTCAATGTTTGGAAGATAAAGTTTTGGAAAATTGATTAAAACTTTCTTTATCTTTTTGATGTAGTATGTATCAGCATTTGACCAATTCCAGATGACATCTTTTTTCAATTTTACCTGTAAAGGTTTTCTCATGGCTGCAAGTTTTTCAATATATGTTTCAGCATAAGATAAAACACCAAGAAATCTTTGCAGTTGTTTTTTGTCTTCTAAAACATTTGGAAAGTCATGTAAATGTTCAAGAATATGCTTTTGAGGACAATGAGTACCCTCATTTATTTCTAAACCCAAAAAATTAATTTTTGTTTTGAAAAGATGAGCTTTCTTTTTTGAAAGTATTATTCCATATTTTAAAATGGTTCTGAGAACCTGTGTAACATGAACATAGTGCTCTTGTTCATTTTTGCTGAAGACCATGATGTCATCAACGTATACAGTACATAAACTTTCAAGTCCTCGAAGGGCGTTCTGCATGTGTCTTTGAAAAATACTAGGAGCTTGTTTAAGCCCAAAGGGTAGTACTTTCCATTGAAAGAGTCCATCAGGACATGTGAAGGCAGTGAGAAGCTGCGATTCTTCATCAAGTAGGACTTGCCAGAAACCTGACTTGCAGTCAAAACTTGAATACATAATTTTTCCTCGTAGAAGAGTCAAAAGTTCGTGCATATTGGGAAGATTATGTGAGTCTCCAATAGTTGCATCATTGATTGCTTTGTAGTTGACAACCATGCGCTTCTTTCCTCTTCTTTTCTCTGCTTCTTTGTTGACAAGAAAGGCAGGGGACATATGAGGGGATTTTGATTCTATAATTAGTCTCATATCAAGTAATTCCTTGATTTGTTTGGAGAATTCTTCTCTATCTTGTGGAGAGTAAACCATAGGTTTTTTCTCTAATAACCGTTTTGGGATTAATGAGCTTAATTGAAGCTTTCATCCATCCTTTGGTTTTATCTGGATCAATAGGATTTTCAGAACAAACTTTTTCAAGAAGATCTTCAATCTGTTTGAACCTGGTAGTTTGAATAGAAATAATCCTTTCTTCATTAATTCCTTCTTGGGTTATATTAGTACCCGGAATTTGTTTTTCTTTAGAGCCTTTTTCTTGAGTTTTAAGAAAACCTGGTTTTCCTTTGCTATAGGCTTCTGTAACCTTTTTTATAATTACCATATCATTATTAAGATGAAAGGCAATTCTATCTATCCATTGTATAAATGGTCCATAAACTTGACAAAAGTTGTTACCAATTATGATATCAATTCCTGAATTTTGTTGATAAATAGTGGGAACGTTGAAATGTTCTCCTGAGAGTTCGAGATTAATATTTCTACAAACTTTATTTATCATTATGGTTTCACCATTTGCAATAGTGGCACTAATTTCTTTGGGAGCATTTTCCCAGAGCTCATCCGGAATGATGAATTTGCTTGCAAGACATAAGGATGCACCTGTGTCTACAAAACAATGTACTCTAAATTTCTTATATCCTTTAAAGTTAAGGAAGGCAGAAACATAAATAGAGTTTGGATTAGTGAGATTCATGATAAGGGAGTCATTATTAATTTTCTGGAGGTTCAAGTTAAACTCCTCCTCCCTAAAAAGTGGAGCCTGTATGAGACTAGTCCGAGTCATCCGTGGTTGATTTGTTTTCATCAGAATTTGATGAAGAATCAGTTTCAACATGAAATGTAAAGACATGTTGTATACCTTCATACTCTTCTTCAAGAGCTTCATATCCTCCATTATTAGCGGTTTGTAAAACCTTGACTTTGTCAGGGTATTTTTTTCTATTTGGACATTCATTGGCATAGTGTCCTTCTTCATTGCAGATCCAACATCTACATTTTTTCTTTCCTTGTGGACAGGAAGTAGTCTTCTTAGGTGATTCTTTTGAAGGTTTTTTGAAGTATTTTCCTGGTGAAAATTTTCTTCTTTTCTTCTTCCAGAAAGATTTGTATTTCTTTTTGTTTTTATACTTTTTCTTAGTATAAGTTTTTCTTCCAATATCAAAGTTTTTGAAATCAGAGAGAATGCTACAACAATCTTTACTTATTGTTTTGAGCTTTTGTTGTTTATATCTGTCTTGACAGATTCTATCAATTTCTTCCTTTGCAATTTTTGTTGCATAAGAAAGACTGGTTTGCTGGATTTCTCCAGTAGCTTCTTTTTTCCATCTTTCAGTACAGATTTCTCCAATAATTGGAATTTTCATGAGATAAGCAGATATCCATTGTGCATATTCACTTCTCTGGGGAATATCATATAGATATGATTCATACATACATGTGTATTTGTCGAGAAGACTAATATCATGTAATTGGAGTTTTGTCATTGAAACTCTTGCTACATCAACTTTCTTATTAATGGTAAAGTCTTTATTAGAAATATAATCAAGACCTAAGAAAGTAGTGTATATGACATTTATGAGATTATCAAAAAGATCTGAACCATGCAAATCTTCATTCCAATTATTGTTTCTTAGGAACTTTTGCACACTTCCATCAGTTTTGTGTTCTAAAAGTAGAAGAACATTTTTTGCTTTCTCAAATTCATCTGGGTTTGTCTGTAAGATTAGTGAAATCTCAGTAACCCATTTTTCTACAACTCTTTCTCTGAGTTTTAGATCTTGGATACAATCAATGTTGAGTACATTGATCGTATTGGGTCCTTTGCTACTATCTGGAATACCATTGTGGACAAGCATTTTGAACTCATATTTCTTTTTATTGCTTCTTCTTGCGGTTGTATAAGAAGATTCTGCTTCATCATCTTCCATATCTGAATATTCGAACTTAACAGTCTTTGTATTAGTTTTAAAGTTATCTTCTTGTTCTGATTCAGTATCAAGTTCATCTATTTTAGTCATTCTATAATATTGATCAAAAAGTTTGGGTTCTTTTTGATACAATTCTTCGCATTCTTCAGTTTCTAAAGATAAAAGCTGAATAAGTTTTTGGTCAGCCTTATCATAATCTTCATATTGAAGGTTAAAGAAATATTTCTCAAGTTTCTCAGAGATTGTTTCTTTCATTTTTGCTCTTTTTTGAAAATATCAATTTTCTGGGAGTCTTTTGAGCTTCCTAAGTCACGGTTTCCAATACTAGGATTGGGAGGTGAGTATTTCTTAAGACCTGAATATTTTCCAGGTTTGGTCTTTTGTTCTATGATGGAAATATTCTTGATGTGTTCAAGAATGTCTTTATTACAAGGGCAAGAGTCAATCTTTTCAGATAACTCCTTAGTAATGTCTGCAATAATTTTTGCAGATGCTACTTCTAACTGTGTAGTGGTTACGTATTTATTGGCCGTTAAGTCAAAGTTTATAATCAGCCCATCTATTTTTTCATTAAGGAGGTTGATTGATCTATTGAGCTCGGGTATCGAGGTCATCCTATCAGTTGTTTTAACTGATCTTGTATATTAGTGATCTTAAGGTTGTTTTCCTTAAGAGTGCCTTCAATATTTCCCTTTTTGGCGACTTCTTCAACAAAATGGTTGTTTGTTAAAGAGTTTTCTAAAAGAATAGAATGTTTGTCAATAGACTGGGTTAGCTTGATAGTTAATTTATTTTGTCTTTCAATAACTTCGAAGAATTTTTCAAAATTATTTTTATCAAGATTGTTTTTAACCAAAATGGCTAAATCGTTTTTAAATTGGTTAAAAGGTATTTTATTTTTTGAAATATCTTTAGAAATATCTTTTGAAATACCAAGGTAATGGCTTATTTTTGAAGTTTTTAAGAGACATCTTGCAATGATCTGGTTGAGATTATTGCAATGATTTACAATTGTTTGAATACCAGCTTTTCCAGAAGTAGAGAAAACATATTCTTTCTTTTCAGTATTGTCGTCAAGAGTTTTAATTTTTACTGTTTTACATTTTTTATAAAAATGAGGAAAATCTATTTTATTACTCATTTATTACTTCAGAGATTTGTTTGATATTCTGACGTAGACTATCAATTTTTAAAGACATGTTTCTTATTAAGTTACTATCTTTTCTTTCTGAGCTTTCTCCTATATGGAGTGAATCCATAGAAATTCTTGGTCTAAGAGTTTCTCCTAGAGCTTTTTTGTTTCTAGCTATATTTAAAACCCAAGAGTTTTCTTGAGGATTTATGTCGCAGAATTGTTTATCTTTGACATGGCCTATTTCTGAAAAGACATCATCAAGTTCGATGTACTCGTCTTTCTTGTAGTCTATGCTATGGTGACTATTGGTCAGGGCATATCCTATGAGATAGGTTATGGTGAATGGTTTATCACCTGGGTTCATAAGGTCACTTCTTTCAAAGTGATGTATAAAAGATAAAGTTTTATCTATGTTTGCAGATTTCAAATCCAGAGCAAATTTTGGATAGACTGAAAACATAAATTTTTGGTGAGCAAGGTTTCCCCTAGCAGCACCTAAGATGCAGTCCTGTCTGTCTGTAATTCTGTTGTCAATTAAGGCCATTTTTATGGGAGAATTTATTCCTGCTTGGAATTGGGATTTTATCAAAATTTTTACAGCTCCGATATGGACCATTCTTATTTTTGATCTAATCTCAACTGGAATACTTTTTAAGTTATTGTTTATTTGTTCTTTAGTCAAAAGGGGTAGAAAGACAGCTCCTATTGTGTCTTTTATGTCTACAGACATTTCTTTAGTACTAACAAAGTAGAAAATTTCATTTTTCCTTTTAAGTGGATTTAAAATACTAAGTTTAGAAGGAACATTTTTGAAAATGTTTTCTTTCTTTATTTTTAAATCTGTTTTCTTAACTCGAGAGAGAAGGTCTTGTTTTATTAAGAGGTTTGCATGGAAACCGTCTTCATCCTCAACATAAGTTAGGATTTGTTTTTCTTCTGAATCATTTTCTTCAGAATTGTTGAAAATTTCTTTATTCATGTTTAAGAAATATTAACAAGTTAAAATCCTTTTTCTGAGTTCTGAAACTGAGTTTAAAGCTTTATCAAGGTGTTCTTGATGCATTTTTTGCCTATGAAGGAGGTACTTACGTATATTAACCATGGTTGGTATATATTCGTGAGTATGTTTATTTTGTGCTTGTAGAATTCTGAAATTTATATGCACTAAATCTTTTTTATTACTTAAAAGTATTTCTTTATGTTGAGAAATCTCATTCTCTTTATTACGAATTCTATCGAAAATTTCATTGTAAAGTGTTTTATTATTATGTAATGTCATATCAACTTCGGTAGATATTGTCGACTTAACGGTTGTTTTTTAAAGAGTTTTCTAAAAGAATAGAATGTTTGTCAATAGACTGGGTTAGCTTGATAGTTAATTTATTTTGTCTTTCAATAACTTCGAAGAATTTTTCAAAATTATTTTTATCAAGATTGTTTTTAACCAAAATGGCTAAATCGTTTTTAAATTGGTTAAAAGGTATTTTATTTTTTGAAATATCTTTTGAAATACCAAGGTAATGGCTTATTTTTGAAGTTTTTAAGAGACATCTTGCAATGATCTGGTTGAGATTATTGCAATGATTTACAATTGTTTGAATACCAGCTTTTCCAGAAGTAGAGAAAACGTATTCTTTCTTTTCAGTATTGTCGTCAAGAGTTTTAATTTTTACTGTTTTACCTTTTTTATAAAAATGAGGAAAATCTATTTTATTACTCATTTATTACTTCAGAGATTTGTTTGATATTCTGACGTAGACTATCAATTTTTAAAGACATGTTTCTTATTAAGTTACTATCTTTTCTTTCTGAGTTTTCTCCTATATGGAGTGAATCCATAGAAATTCTTGGTCTAAGAGTTTCTCCTAGAGCTTTTTTGTTTCTAGCTATATTTAAAACCCAAGAGTTTTCTTGAGGATTTATGTCGCAGAATTGTTTATCTTTGACATGGCCTATTTCTGAAAAGACATCATCAAGTTCGATGTACTCGTCTTTCTTGTAGTCTATGTTATGGTGACTATTGGTCAGGGCATATCCTATGAGATGGGTTATGGTGAATGGTTTATCACCTGGGTTCATAAGGTCACTTCTTTCAAAGTGATGTATAAAAGATAAAGTTTTATCTATATTTGCAGATTTCAAATCCAGAGCAAATTTTGGATAGACTGAAAACATAAATTTTTGGTAAGCAAGGTTTCCCCTAGCAGCACCTAAGATGCAGTCCTGTCTGTCTGTAATTCTGTTGTCAATTAAGGCCATTTTTATGGGAGAATTTATTCCTGCTTGGAATTGGGATTTTATCAAAATTTTTACAGCTCCGATATGGACCATTCTTATTTTTGATCTAATCTCAACTGGAATACTTTTTAAGTTATTGTTTATTTGTTCTTTAGTCAAAAGGGGTAGAAAGACAGCTCCTATTGTGTCTTTTATGTCTACAGACATTTCTTTAGTACTAACAAAGTAGAAAATTTCATTTTTCCTTTTAAGTGGATTTAAAATACTAAGTTTAGAAGGAACATTTTTGAAAATGTTTTCTTTCTTTATTTTTAAATCTGTTTTCTTAACTCGAGAGAGAAGGTCTTGTTTTATTAAGAGGTTTGCATGGAAACCGTCTTCATCCTCAACATAAATTAGGATTTGTTTTTCTTCTGAATCATTTTCTTCAGAATTGTTGAAAATTTCTTTATTCATGTTTAAGAAATATTAACAAGTTAAAATCCTTTTTCTGAGTTCTGAAACTGAGTTTAAAGCTTTATCAAGGTGTTCTTGATGCATTTTTTGCCTATGAAGGAGGTACTTACGTATATTAACCATGGTTGGTATATATTCGTGAGTATGTTTATTTTGTGCTTGTAGAATTCTGAAATTTATATGCACTAAATCTTTTTTATTACTTAAAAGTATTTCTTTATGTTGAGAAATCTCATTCTCTTTATTACGAATTCTATCGAAAATTTCATTGTAAAGTGTTTTATTATAATGTAATGTCATATCAACAAGGCTCTGATACCAGTTTGGGTGTACGGAAATTTCCTTTGTATATTGTTAATGTTTAGAAGGAAATAGATGCAAAAATTGTAAAGAGAAAACTCATTAATCAATAAATGTTTTGGAGTAGGAGTATTACTTACATAGATAGAAACTATTCAAGCCAGCCTGTGTCATTCATTGGTCTGTGTGGTTGCTTTCCCTGTTGGCCACATGCCTGTGGTACTGTTGACCATCGTCGACCTGACACTCTGTCACTTACAGGTTTCATGACTCTATTTTGTAAGAACACTCAAGTATAACAAAACATAGATTTATTGATAAAAGAGCTCCAGAAATGGGAGTACTCCTACAATATTTTAAAAGATGCTTCATGGGTTTCCAATACTAGGATTGGGAGGTACTCTGATACATTATTAAAAAGATCTGAACCAGTATAGATTTATTATAGCCAACTCAACTTAGTTTTAAATACATTATTATAAATACAAAAGAATGATGCATGTTATATATATATATATATATATATATATATATATATATATATATATATATATATACTCTAACTAGATTTAACACTTATTCATAAAAAATCAAAACATTAAAATCCTAAATAAAAAGCAATTAAGAAACCCTAAATCAATACTCTAAATCTCCAATAAGAGATAAAATAAAACAAGACACAGGGAAGAAGAAGATGTCCAGTCTTCGACTTACAAGTTACCATGGATGTAGCTGTTGATTAGAGAAATCAGAGAGAAGGTAGGTGGTCCGACGATTGTAGTTGCGGAAGCCGTAGAGGCTGAATCTGGACGATAAAAGGGTTCATCGACTCATGAAGATACTTACCGGAGAAGAACACCACAAGAACAACACAGAGACAAGAAGAAGAAAGGCGCCGATGATGGGGATGGACCCGGTGATAAGGTTCGGTGGTGTTTTTGCGGGACGAAGACGATGATGCGTGGTGTTGATTTTTTTTGTTAACATGTAGTATCAATATAAACGGTTATTAAAAGATTTAAGTTTTTACCATAATTAACTATAGCTAAAGTTACTATTATACCCTTATCAAATGATTGGTCCAGAATTGGTCATACATTCACACAGTATTTATAGTTTTATACTTGAACCTAACTCTCTCTCTCTCTCTATATATATATATATATATATATATATATATATATATATATATATATATATAAAATAAGACAAAGCATCATAAATGGTCCATGTAATAGTGAAATGATGGAAATACCCTCCAAATATTATAATCAAATAGTAGTTAATGGCCAAAAGCTAACAGACTTAGCAAAAAGTACCAAACATCAAAAGTTTTGAAAGCACAGGGATCATCTGACAAATTTTTGATACCTAGAGACTAAACTTCAGATCTGAGGAAAACACATGGACCATTTATGATGTTTTTTCTACTTTCTAATCGTTAATTTATAAGTTTATAAATTATAAGTAAAGAATAGTTTCGGTTATTTATTTTCTTATCAATTTAGTATATTCTCATTCATTTATTTATTGTTGAAGTTAATAATATATAATTTTTAATAATATATTATCTTTAGTGCTATAGATAATCCGTGTAACATCCAAGTTTTTGGTAAGTTCCCTTTTGGTCCCTAGTGTAAAATCCCATTTATATTAGTCCCTTGGTTAGTACGCAAGGCGTACTAGCCACAACATGGTCGCAAATCATTAACCACGTACGATGGGCGTACGTGGTGTACGAATTGTGTACTCATGTTTGAAGCAAACCTTAGTTTTTAGGGTTTGCACCATATTTAAGGACCTTAAGTCCCCCAAGTCACTTACGTTTTCAGCCTCCACTACCCTTGAAGTGCAAATCTCGAATCCTAAGCCATCTTAGTGCATTTGTGAGCTTCTTGAGTGATTTGTGGTGTTCTTTAGAGCTCTTGAAGAAAAAGGAAGTTTGAGAAGAAGTAAGGACGTGGGAAGAGCTTGTTGATCCAGAAGTTTGACACCATTTCTGACCCATTGAAGGTATAAAGCTTTAACCTTGACCATTGCATGCTTAGATCTAGTTTTAGGGTGGAAATGTCATCTTTTGGTTCCATAGTTTGGATTCTTGGAGTTAAGGAACTTCAAACCATATGAGCTGTCCTTTTGAGCTCTTGGAGGTGTTTTGAGTCATAAAAATCAGATCTTAATGGTTAAGCCTCAACCATGCAAGTGTTATGGAACAACCAAGTGTGCTTATGAACTTGATTCATGTTTTGAGTGTGACATCCCCAAAATCAAGGCCAGAAAAGACCGATTTAATTTATGCTTTTAAATAAAATCAGAGTAATCATTTGATTAAAAGAGTTGCGGAATTTGTTCCCAAAACAAAATATGATAAGAATTTATCAAAGCATTTCATAAAGAAATGTATTTTCTTTATATAACAAAACCTCGGGATGTCATGTTCCGATACAGACCAAAAGCATAAACAATACAAAATAGACCTTACAACAGTTATATATAACTACTGGTCTATAATCCAAAAATATCTTGACAATGTCATCCAACTTATGCTCTCGTGCCACTACCTGTAATACAAAGAAAAACTGAGTGGGTCAGGCTTGGGAGCCTGGTGAGCATATAGGGTTTTCAACCCACAATAAATAATTATATTTAGTTCATCAACCAACAATAACCCGATTACCCATTCCCGTTATCCTCACTTTACGTCCCTATGACAACAACTATTATAAGGGACCTAATCTAGGATTTTCATCGGGACGGACACTACTGCAAAGGGGTTTCCTCAGCAATGAATGTCTTAAGGCAACCATGAGGGGGATAGAGTACAACGGTGAACACATCGTTCACAAACACCTACAGGTTATGAGCCTGCTAGCGTTCCACTGGACTGTCTAGAAAAGTCTGTGGTCGTCATCCATACTCCGCTAGATGACTAGATCAACAACAACATCGAGGCCTCTCATCATTTTATTTCATCACACAACAACTGTCTACCCATGTTCTACCCAACATATTAGTAGATAAAAATATATACATTTATATACAACTTAAAACCTGTACAAATCATTCATTCAACAATTATTTCAAACAAGCAAATAATATACAAACACATAACATGTATTTTGTAGAGAATACTTCGTATCTATGTGTTAGAAGAAAAGGAATATACACTCACCTGATCAGAAGATGATCGAACAGCACTACGGCTCTAAGAGTAGTATTCTTCGGTGAAACCGGGATGCTTTCTTGAAAACCGGGCTTCTCGCGGGCAGAGTTTCGGCTTGGAAACTTTACTTCTCGGGATCCTCGGGGCTTCGGGACTTGCTTTGGGTCTCGGGAATGATACCGGGGCTTCGTGGTATAAGTTGCACGCAAAACGAGGCAATAAGAAGTGAGAGGAAAGAAATGAGCAACAAAACTCGGCAGCCCTTGAGTTCTATTTATAGGGGTTGATCCCTGCGATTACGCTGGGCGTAACTTCAGAGTACGCTGGGTGTACTCCCTCTACAAGCAGTACGTTGGGCGTACATCGAGTACGCTGGGCGTACTAAGCGGATCAGACCGAATGCGTCACTGCTTACGGACCCGGGGCACTTGAGTGTTGGGTTAGGCCGACGTGGCCCATTTCAATCCATGTATACGGGTACGCTGGGCGTACTCCGATTTATCAAACTTCAAAAATTCGTAACTTTCGCATACGATCTCCGTTTTCGACGTTCTTTATATCCACGCGTAGGTGAGACTATGATCTACAACTTTCATTTAGACTCTGTCGGCTAATTTTGACTTTATTTTTAATATTATATTTCTAACAGGTCGGAATAAGAAATGTCCGTTAAAAATTCATAACTCCTTCATCCGACGTCTGTTTTCGTCTGTCTTACTTCCGTTGGACTACTATCAACGATATCTTCGATTCTCATTTAGATTGTTTTGGCTAAAAATCACTCGATCTCATATTCGAGTTTCGGGCTGCATACCGCTAAGTCGAAACTTAGAAAAATCATAACTTCCTCATACGAAGTCAGATTTAGACGTTCTTTTTATGCACGCTCTCGGTTTAACGAACTATACGACTTCCGTTTAGATCACTAAGGCTAAATATCACTCTAACGTAAATTCACTATTTACATCACGTAGTGTCGTACCGGTTCTGTCGCGAAACTTCGACAGGTCATAACTTCTTCGTTATAACTCGGATTTCGGCATTCTTTATATATTCGGAAACCTTGCCATGACCACTACAACTTCCTTCATAGATATCGGGTTTATCTAATATTTTATTTTATTGCTTATTTTTATCCTTAATTCATTTAAATCACAACAATTAAGCATAAAACACATAATACTCAAATAATACATTTCTATTATTTCAAAACGAGTTATAAAGGTTAACCTAGACTATTACATCCATATTAATGCCTAGCCTAGAAACACGGCCATTACCCATGAAGTGCAAATCTCGAATCCTAAGCCATCTTAGTGCATTTGTGAGCTTCTTTAGTGATTTGTGGTGTTCTTTAGAGCTCTTGAAGAAAAAAGGAAGTTTGAGAAGAAGTAAGGACGTGGGAAGAGCTTGTAGATCCAAAAGTTTGACACCATTTCTGACCCATTGAAGGTATAAAGCTTTAACCTTGACCATTGCATGCTTAGATCTAGTTTTAGGGTGGAAATGTCATCTTTTGGTTCCATAGTTTGGATTCTTGGAGTTAAGGAACTTCAAACCATATGAGCTATCCTTTTGAGCTCTTGGAGGCGTTTTGAGTCATAAAAATCGGATCTTAATGGTTAATCCTCAACCATGCAAGTGTTAGGGATCAACCAAGTGTGCTTATGAACTTGATTCATGTTTTGAGCCCCATCCTTGGTCAACACCAGCATACGCTGGGCGTACAAGCCAAGTACGTCGCGCGTACGCGATCTGTGGGCTTGTAGGATTTTGGGCTCTTTTGGTGTTGGGCTTTAAACTTGAGGAATTGGGCCTCAGGCCCACTTGAGTGTAGCAAGTCCTTTTTAGGCCTAAGGCCATGTTTGGGGGTCCTTGGGCCATAATGGGCCATAAAGGCCCTATGGTGGGCTTGGATGCCTTTTTGGGTTTTGTGATTTTGGGCCTTGGAGAGAAGGAGGCCCAATAAGGCAAAGGTAAAGGAGCCTTTTGCCTTAAGTCAAGGACTAGGATTTTGGACCTTGAGTTAGATTGTGACCTAACTTCTAATTAGGGTTTTGTGCTTGTGCGATAGGGAGATGAGTTCACGAGTCATCCGCCGAGTGCGATTTGATACCCACAGACTGAGGTGAGTCTTCTTTCGCAGTAGTCGTGGATCGAAGGCACCAAGGCCGACCCACTAGTTATGTTATAGCATGATGATTGTCTTTGTGATAATTGTCAGTCATGTATGTATTTGTATGATGACTCGGTGATTACTGTTATGATATTATGTGGTAGTAATAGGGGATGAAATAGACCCATAATTCGGTTGAAATAGACCGAAGGGGTAGGCCAACACCCAAATATGTTTGGCAGTATCCAGTTGAGATAGACCAAAGGGGGCAGGCCAGCACCAAAATATGCTTATAGTATCCGATTGAAATAGACCGAAGGGGCATGCCAACACCCAGATATGCTTGGCACTATGTTTGTTCAGTATGTTTGTGTAGTATATTTGATTAGTATGTGGTATGTTGGGGGAACTCACTAAGCTTTGTGGTTACAATTTTCAGTTTCTGTTTCAGATACTTTTAGTTCGAAGGGGAAGGGTCTGGCTTGATCGCACTGCATCACTCTATGTTTTGCCGCACTTAGTGATTTTGGGATTTGTACTCTGATATTATGATACAATGTGACTCTTTTGAATACTTTGGTATCCGTTTCTTATGAATGAAATGAATTTAAAAACAAAATTTTTATATGTATTTTTGGGATGTTACAATCCGACCTGATATTCAAAGAAAATTCAATATTTTTTATTATTATTTGATTTAAGTCGGACACATGTGACTTTTGATCCTATATTTATCACTCGTGACCGTACACGGGAACTAACCGGATGATAAAAAGAAACTATAGACGGTCGGTGCAAATTTAAAAAAATTGAACTTATTCAAGAAAAGTCCATAAACAAGGGACCATTTCTGTAAATTTCTTAAAGTTGAAAAAATCACTACAAAGGATGAGATTACATGGCTGGTCATAAATATAGTTGCTCCACAATGAGTGATCCTGGGCGCATATACTTGCTAAAATCTCAACAAATCCCTACAACACCAACAATCATATACACTCTATGTTTTCCTTCGCTAACCCATCTGTGGTGATTTCTAGTTCAGCTCACCTCTTTCTGCGACCACCCAATCGCCCTCTCCTTTACAACCCGACTCAATTCCCCATTTTCAGATCATCCATAACAAAGATCAAAGCCACCATTGATGAGAAAGAGCAGAAATCCCCTTCCCCTGTTATTGTCGAAGAAGAAGATGAAGTTGGTTTACAACCAACACCCAGTAAGGTACACACTCCCCCCTTTATGAAATTCGGCAAGATTAAAGGTATGCAAATGCTATTAACACTAGGGTGATTATGCCATTTTAGACATACGCTAGTCTCTTTCGATGAGATTTCACATTCAAACTCAGAAGGAGAGAGTACATTTCTTTTGGGGATTTCTGCATTACTTTATTCATTAAACACCCATTCGAGATTTGTTCATAAATCTAATTTAAAACATCATGATTGTGGTCATTCATGAAAGCAGATGCTACACCCTAATAAACAATACAAGTCAGTTATAGACATGCTTGTATTATTTGTCCACCAAAATGCTTAAATTTTTTTGAATTGGGAAAGTAATCGGTTGACATTAAATTTGAAATGCATTTCTTGGTTGTAATCAAACCTGGGTATGTATGAAATATTGTTTTTTTTTTAATGATGATCATTGCTTGTGTTTGATACGAGTGAGTGAGTGAGTTATAATGGTAAGTCTTGTTCAGGAAGTTGAGGAGAGCATAAAAGTACTGAAGAAAGCTGCAAAGACTAGAAAGGTTGAAGCTACTGAGATTCTGTCTGCTTTGAAATTGATGGAGAAGGCTAAACTCGACCCTTCACAGTTTTGTGAGACTCTTGGAGGATCAGAATCCCCTGGAAGAACTTGGATGCTTATATTTACAGCTGACGTTAACCACTGATCCTTTGTAGCTCATATGTATTATGCATTTTGCTGTTTTTTGTATCCTTGTTTGATGACTCTAATGGGTGCTTAATACTATTATTCTACAGAAAGGATTGAAAAGTGGCAAATACTTCCCCATTACTGCTGTTCAGAGATTTGATGCAGCTGTAAGCATCCTGAACTTATTTCTTTTTTCTAATGAGATTAAGCAAGCATAAATTGATATTGAAAAGTGGAGGAAAAAAAAATATTTCATTCATATTCCAAAACAATTACTTCAACACACAATTCCTAATTCATATCAATAACTCTTACTGATGATAATTGTTTGACAACATGGGTAAAATTTTATACTAATATTTAGGCAAGGAGGATCGAGAATGGTGTGTACCTGGGTCCTCTTGGGTGCCTAACATTTGAAGGCAGATTTTCATGGAAAAAGAGGATACTTGCATTTGTATTTGAGCTTATTCGGATAAAGATTGGACCTTTCAACCCGTTTGAAATAAACATTAAAGGAAACGATGAGACGGAACCAACCACAAAGAATCCCTTCTTTATATGGTTTTACATCGATGAAGAAATTGCTGTAGCTCGGGGTAGAAGTGGAGGCACCGCCTTTTGGTGTCGTTGCCACCGTGTGTAATGTGTATGTAGCTTCTAAATGTTTGTGTATAATTTTTTACTTTAATTTATGGGTTATTTCCATAAAAGACCCTATATTTTGATTTTTTTTCTTTTTAGACCTAAAACTTTTTTCTTTTTCGAAAAGACCCAACTTTTACATATTACTTGTTATTTTAGACCCTAGCAGGTTACCAAAAGGGAAATTAAGTATTTTCATTTCATAAAAAACCCTACATTTTGTACTTTTTTCAATTTAGACCTAAAATGTTTTTTTTTATTTCAAAATAAACTCAACTTTAAAATTGGTTACAACCTTTAACACTACTTGTATAAGGTACTTAACTACATCGATTTAATGAAGCTGAACTTCGTTCATGCATAAAAACGTGATTATATCCTTTCAAATTAAAATGAAATCCTAAATTTTTTTTTTGTAATTCTTATGATTATCTTTAATAATCAATAACAGTGATATACAAATACCATGTATTGATCTAAACACCATGTATACATAAGATAGATTAATAAAATGAGGTAGTAGGCTAACTATTCAATTTTCTTTTCTCTACAACAAAATTTCATAGTTTTGTCAGTTTTGCTTATTCACCACATTCCAACCATTATTAATAATGTCAACCATCGTATTTTGGTATTTAAGTGTGCGGTATCATTCTTATTATTTGGATTTTCAACTTATGCTCAAATGGTTTCATTCCCAAAATATAGTTTTATGTATTCATATGTGATGTTAACATTTTTTAAGAAAGTCTTAAACTTGAATCTCATATATCTAAACAAAACTAATACGAATGTTTAGACCTAAATAACCCTAGAGATTATTATATATGGTATAAATTAAGGGTTATTTCCATAAAAGACCCTATATTCTGACCTTTTTTCTTTTTAGACCTAATTTTTTTTTTCTTTTCCGAAAAAGACCCAACTTTTATGTGTTACTTGTTATTTGAGACCCTAGCAGGTCACCAATAGGTAAATTAGGTATTTTTGTTTCATAAAAGACCCTAAATTTTTTAGTTGTTTCCATTTTAGACCTAAAATGTTTTTTTTTTCAATAAACTAAATTTTAAAATTGGTTATAATCTTCAAGACCAAATATATAAGGTACTTCTTAACTACACCGAAAAAGAAAGTATACATGTATATACTAAAAAATGTTATCTAATCTATTATCTTTTGAGCTATAACCTAAAAGAATTGCAAAATTTTATTTTTATCTAAAAGATATAATTAAACTTTATCTTGAATATATATCATATCATTAAATTTGATATATTGTTTATAGAAAATGTTATTATTACCGCTAATAAAAAGTTTGATGTTAATTTGATATTTTTTGATAATATGGATAATAAATGGCTAAGAAGAATCTTTTAGCATAATAACAATTTTTTTATTTGTAGAAAAAAAATACCATATAATTTAACAAACTATATACAAAATAATTTTTTAGTTTGTCTATTATACTTATTTGGTGAGTTTGGACATATTTCCCTCTCTCACTTTTCTATATTATTTTTTTTGCCGAATTTTTTAATCAATTTTTTTAGAATAGTTAATAAACGCACTCACTATCATACTCCTAAACCAAAACGATAGAATATTTTGTAGCATTAGCCCATTATTAAATAATATGTTATAATTATATCAAATAAATACATAAAAATATTAATCCTAAACATTCGTATTAGTTTTGTTTAGATATATGAGATTCAAGTTTAAGACTTTCTTAAAAAATGTTAACATCACATATGAATACATAAAACTATATTTTGGGAATGAAACCATTTGAGCATAAGTTGAAAATCCAAATAATAAGAATGATACCGCATACTTAAATACCAAAATACGATGGTTAACATTATTAATAATGGTTGGAATGTGGTGAATGAGCAAAACTGACAAAACTATGAAATTTTGTTGTAGAGAAAAGAAAATTGAATAGTTAGCCTACTACCTCATTTTATTAATCTATCTTATGTATACATGATGTTTAGATCAATACATGGTGTTTGTATATCACTGTTATTGATTCTTAAGGATAATCATAATAATTACCAAAAAAAATTTAGGATTTCATTTTAATTTGAAAGGATATAATCACGTTTTTATGCATGAACGAAGTTCAGCTTCATTAAATCGGTGTAGTTAAGTACCTTATACAACTAGTGTTAAAGGTTGTAACCAATTTTAAAGTTGAGTTTATTTTGAAATAAAAAAAACATTTTAGGTCGAAATTGGAAAAAAGTACACAATGTAGGGTTTTTTATGAAATGAAAATACTTAATTTCCCTTTTGGTAACCTGTTAGGGTCTAAAATAACAAGTAATATGTAAAAATTAGGTCTTTTTTGAAAAAGAAAATAGTTTTAGGTCTAAAAAGAAAAAAAATCAAAATATATGGTCTTTTATGGAAATAACCCTAATCTCTAAGACAAAACTGCAAAAATGTTCTGTGGTATGTATTTTTTTGGCTAGACCACATTTTTTTTTGGATTGGTAGTCTTTTTGATTTTCATTGCGTTTTTTGTCCTTCCAAATAGTGAAATGACTGTAATACCTTGGGGTATTTATTTTCCATTTTTATTTAATTTCTTTTTAAATCTAATACTAATTTATTTATTTTAATAATTAAGAACATAAGAAGGCTCTCTCCCTCTCTCTTTCTCTGATACAATCCACCATCATCTTCTTCAACACTCTCGTTTTCTTCAAAACACAACTCCTCACCACCATCTCTCCTTCCAACCACCACAAATCAACCACTAACACCACGATCAGAAATCACGGTTTGGTTTCCATCTTCTCCACATCACCATCGAGTTCACACCACACCTCTTGCAGATACCATCTTCTTCTCTACTATTCATCGAGATCCCCACATCACCATCTTCACCTAGCATCATCGTAATAGCTAACACTATCACTTATAATAAAAAATACAAACAACTAAAAGCACTCATTTGTTCTTCAATAGTATATCAAACCTAAAATTCAATTCCTCGAGGGGGAAAGGTGAGACACAGACAAGAATAGCGGTCCAGTTCTTTGATTTCTACCTGCAATCGAATGATGAAAGTGAGTGGGTTTAGGATTTCCTGAGGGAAGCAACAAGGAGTACGACACGATCGAGACATATACACCATTCGTCTCCGTAAGGTAAAATAGATCAAACACCTGTTTCGTTCATTTGTTGATTTGCAAAATGGGATATTGATTCATCATCCAAATCAAATACCTTGCAATAACCTACTTACACTGCTTGATGTATCGGACTGCTTGAGACCAATAAAATGGATCTCGTTCATCTAAAATCGGAGGATCAACAGATTGAGTTCAGAGATCTGTTGTTGATTGATTTTCGAAGGTGGTTGTTGAAATCGACACACACATACACACCTGCAGAACCCACCATCACCATCTTCACCCACCATCATCGTAATAGCTAACACTATCACTTATAATAAAAAATACAAACAACTAAAAGCACTCATTTGTTCTTCAATAGTATATCAGACCTAAAATTCAATTCCTCGAGGGGGAGAGGTGAGACACAGACAAGAATAGCGGTCAAGTTCTTTGATTTCTACCTGCAATCGAATGATGAAAGTGAGTGGGTTTAGGATTTCCTGAGGGAAGCAACAAGGAGTACGACACGATCGAGACATATACATCATTCGTCTCCGTAAGGTAAAATAGATCAGACACCTGTTTCGTTCATTTGTTGATTTGCAAAATGGGATATTGATTCATCATCCAAATCAAATACCTTGCAATAACCTACTTACACTGCTTGATGTATCAGACTGCTTAAGACCAATAAAATGGATCTCCTTCATCTAAAATCAGAGGATCAACAGATTGATTTCAGAGATCTGTTGTTGATTGATTTTCGAAGGTGGTTGTTGAAATCGACACACACATACACACCTGCAGAACCAGTTGAAATCAACATACTCACACACATTGGTTGGATGAGTAATCCTGAGAATGCTAGCTTCAGTAGTTCTCAAATCTACAGATGTAAAACGGGATGGAGGGGGAAAGGGATAGAAGAGAACGTGAGGTGAGGTGTAGGAGAGAGAGAGAGAGAGAGAGAGAGAGAGAGAGAGAGAGAGTATGTGGGCCATTATTATGACAACCCGTTATTTTCAATCTTGTAAAAGTCAAACCTATCTAATAAAAGTCAAACCTATCTAATAAAAGTCAAACTTGTTGTATTATTAATTTAATAAAGTTAAATTAATGATTTTGGGTAGGATAAATCTTGTGTTAAAGTGTGTAAAGTTTAGAAGGAAAATCACCCAAGAAACCGAGGAATCTCGCATGAGAAGATTCCCCACCGCAAACCTTCACAATTTCCTTCTTTCCTCGGACCGCAAACCGAAGGTAGCAAACCGTTTGCAGCCGAGAACCTCGGACCGCAAACGTGCGAAGCAGTAGAAACTACCCCGAAGGGTTTCCTCTTTGGACCGAAAACCCTCCCGGGCCTTATCCCTTCCGACCGCAAACGAGACTTCTCGGGAAGAGTTCCCAACCGAGAACTCCTTCCTCGGTTTGTGTTCTCGGCCGAAAACCCACCTATATTTATATAATGGTAAAAAGGGGTATCGATCCTCGGGGAAATGGTTGCAAATAAAACGTAATATAATGGTAAAAAGGGGTATCGATCCTCGGGAAAATGGTTGTATTCAATCACCAATGCAATCCAATAGAACTAGTGAAAATAAACAAACTAACTACAATTAAACTAAAAACGGGGGGGGGGGGGGGGGGGTGTTATGATTGTTTGAAAACTAAAAGACTTGAATAACTAAAAACTTGCAATTAAGCAAGAAAGTGAGATGCTCAAATATTGGAGAGAATTGGTAAACCAAGGCAATTCAACACAATGAACATTTGTGTGTTTATCATTAGGATTTAACATGAAGCTTATCATTCATCCCAAATTGGTTATAGCAATCATGAAGCATGATATGCCAAGATTTCTCATAGGTAGTATGGAGGTTGGGGAAGCCCACAACACACCTTCTTAATCAAAATCAAAGATCTAATTGAAGCAATTGAACCCAAGAAGTTGATTAGCCTTAAGAATGAAGAAATCCCCAATTCCTAGAGGATGTCAATGCTTACACATCCATAAAGGAGTTATGATTCATAAGCTAGAGATGATTTCTACCATCATAAATCCCTTGTTCTAAGTAAATTCAATGATTCAATGCTAAACCAAAGAAATAAACCAACAATTGCTTATTAAAGTACCAAGCTCATGATCAAAGCACTGAACAAGCATAGGAAATATGAACTAGAATCATAGACATAAGATAAATGATAAATAAGATAAATCCTTCAAAAACCCACAAACATTCAGAGGTTTTAGCCAAGGTCTACCAAAATAGAGAGTTTAGCCACTCATGGCAATAGAACAACAATCACAAAAGTCTAATTGCATAAAGAAACTACCAATAACTTGGAAAGATGAAAAGAAATGAGTCTTGAGCTTCAAAATCGCCTTCTCCAGGTCTCCAATGGTGTAAAATTAAAGTCATAGCTGGTAGATCCCATCCCCCAAGGTAATGGCAAGCCAAATGACCAAAATGCCCAAAACTGGGCAGTTGCGCGGGTACCCGCACGACGGAGATTCCACCCGCGCAAGTGCTGCTGGAATGCTATTGGCTCATTTTTCCTCCACTAACCATCACACTACCAAAGATTCCCTTGGTCCCCTCCATATCCATGTGATTTAAACCAACCAATCATCATTTAGCTACAAAAATGGATACTCCAAGCTCAAAATAAAAGTTTATGGCTCATCTTTACAAGCCCAAAATATCCAAGTCTTTAACTCTTAAGGCCCAAATCTCCTTTTATGGATCCGCCAAGCCCAACAATGCCTCGAGAGCCCACTAAGCCCGTCTCCAATCAACCCGCAACTTCAATGAGCTCCAAAATCCTACAAAATTCCTCATGCAAAATAAAAAGCACCCGGTACAATCCATAATAAAGAAAATAAAGAATATACAATGCGTTACTAATAAAAAGAGCTAAAAGTCTAAAATAAACTAATAAAAATAAGGAAATAAAATAAGCTATCAATATGTTATCCGAAAACACTCCTCATTTTTACAAGATTCAGCCGAAAACTTCCCTTTTCTCTCAAGTATTATCAACCGAAGTCTCCCCTCTCCTCTCAAGAACATGCGAAACCTCTTATTTCTCATGAATCCCATGTGAAAATCCTTTGTATCTTCTTATAATCTTGCAAAGTATCATCCTTTGTTCTTGATATCATCCATAAACACCTTCCAATCTTCTTATTTTGGGCCGAAACACCAAAATACATTAGATTTCACGAAGAACACGAAGAACGCGAAGAACACCAAGAACACCCACACACTATTCTAAGAATTATTGTAAGTCTTCTTACAATAATTAAGTGTTGTTTAACACTTTAAACTTCATTAGATTATCTAATTTATACTTAATATGATGTTAATATAAATTAAGATTCGGTTTTTATCACGAGTTCTAACTTGTGGATTTAGCTCTACTACACCGTATCTACAACCAAAAACTCACAAAAGGTGAGTTCATACCCCTGCATTTTCACTATTTTTCATTGTTTTAGGGGGAGGGACACAAGTTTAACACAAGAATATTGTGTTTACAATCAAATGATTTCTAAATATTTCTAAAACGACTTTAAATTACTGAAACTCTTTTAAATATCGTTAAACTTCTTTAAATGTTTTATAAACTCTTTAACTTATATTTTACCAAAATCATATATATATATATATATATATATATATATATATATATGTATATATATATATATATATATATATAAGATTTAAAGGGCTTAGGACTAATAATTCGCTTTATTTCTTTTTCCTTGTTTGGATGTGGGCTTAGGGTAGAGTTATTTGTCCGAAAGTCGTTTCAATTTTAATTATATATGTTATATATATATATATATATATATATATATATATATATATATATAAGTTACTTCAATCAAATTCATTACCCTTTGTAACATGCCGAGCAAAGGGGATACTTTCACGAATAATTAATATCAAAACAAAATACAAATATAAATTATAATAGACATAATTTATGGAACTCTCACACTATTTTCACTAGTTAGGTATACAAAGTTTAACTATATACTCTCATACCAGGTTTGCGCTAAAGGGGTACAAATACAACGTACCGGGTTTGCATTAACGGGGTACAAATACATCGTACTGGGTTTGCACTAACGGGGTACAAATACAACGTACCAGGTTATGCACGAACGGGGTACAAATACAACATACCGGTTTAAAACAAAGAAAAACATAACATTACTGAAAACAATCCTTTTATAGTTTTATTGTGAACTAAAACTATGTACACTAATACATGGTACAACAACAATACTTATAGAGTTTGGTTTTATGGTATTAAAACTATTTTTCAGTTATATAAGAAAATATTGGATTTTCTGGAATAATAAACATGATTACTATTTCAAGAAACAAACATTAAGCTTCTAAATACAAATACTTATGAACCCACCAACTTAAATGTTGATACTCTCTTTTTCAAAATACTTGTATTCTCTGGGAACCAGTAGACAGGTACATTCCCAGGATTTTGAGAAGACGGAGCAGTATAGAGTCATGTCTTCCATCTTTTGCTATATATAACTTTTGATGTCATATATACAATGAATTGAACACTTATGGAAAACTTATACATTATTAATGCAATGCTTGTTGTACTTTGATTACTATGATACATGTGTTGTGATACTTAACATGAAGTCATCCACCCCAGACGTTTCCGCCGCTCCGGTTTGGGGGTGTGACAGATTAGTATCAAAGCATTGTTTATAGTGAACTCAGTATATCAATTCATAAAAGATATACAACTATAAATACATTGGGGCTAAAGAGCTCTGACTACAAGTATACTTTTAAAATATAAGTATTTTATAAGAAGTATACTAACACTCATACATACAAGAACAACATCGCAGTCATAACAACATAAAAGTATTTGGATGTTGGACACTGCAGTTAAACCTGGACAGTTATGTAATCATGTCTGGGATAAATATAGCCTGATCAACTATATTTATTTGAGATACCACCAACATGTGTTTGGGAGTGATAGTAGTGTTGCGACAAGTCTAAAACTTACCAACTCTACTCATACAAGAGAACTCTAGAACAGAACATAAAATTTAAAATACTATAGGAGTATTTTAGGCACTATAATACTAAGAACCAACTATGTGAAAACAAAGGACCCTTGCTGGAAAATCTATAAGTACTAAGTGCATACATTACAATTATATATAATTAAGGTTTTATAGACTTAGAATGAGTGGTTTAGCTTTACTTCTTTTTCCTTGTTTGGATGTGGATGTAGAGTAAGATCATTTATTCGAAGGTCTATTCGACCCGAGTTATATATAATTGGTATACACTTTGTGGTTATAGAAGGACCCACTGTGGGTCATACCATACCGAATACATTAACTGTTAATTGTAAGTTTCTTATATGGAAACTTGAAATTATTTACTTGTCTTTAATAAGTCTATTAGATGTCTCTTACACCCCTATTTCTTGCATAGATAACATGGTTGGATTTCATCTACCGGGAGACCCGTACTTTCCCAATCAAGGAAACAGTGGTTGGATTGAAGCCGAACCAGAGGATGACCTTGTGGTTCCAATAGAAGAAGACTTCGAAGAAGATTTTCTAGAAGATTCTGACTTAGAATCAGAAGCTTATAACCCACATCAAGTTTCCCAAAATCCCAATCCTCGACAAAATTTCCATGGCCCGACACCGCAGTGGGCAGTGAACTTAGATAGGTGGAGTCATGAGTAGGGTCACGACCGTTCTTACAATGGAGACTGAAGCTTCTACGACCTTGACGAAGGAGGCTCAGCAGACAGAGCCCTTCCAGTGTTAGTTCGTCGTGTTGCGCGTAACGATGAACAAGGAAGAGCTGCCATCGACCGAGTTATGCAGGTTGATGCTACCACTAGAGTCAACACAGTTCGCCTTCACCACGTGATTGAAAACCATGGAACAACCAGGAATCTCACCGAAGCCTTGCAAAGGGAACTGGCTGCAAGCCGAACTGAAGTTAGAGAACTTCGGGAACGCCAAGTATCAATGGAAATGCGCATGTTTGAAACATAACGCCAGTTGGCTAAATCCAGGACTGAAACTAGTAGGAAACCAAACCACACTGCTCGCGAGTAGAGCATACTCTAATCACTCTTTTGGATATAGATTAAGTCTATGTATATACACTAGTGATGTTTTCATGTTCATAGTACGACCTAGAAATTTCATTTCTCGATAGGTCTATATGCTGTCAAGTTTTCCGTTAAGTTGGTATATTGTAGACCTTTTACAAGGTCAAATTTTCCGAACTCTATGTATCTATTATACCAATGAAATTGACAGGCATCTTATTTCCTTTGAAAAATCACTATCCAATTTCACATTATCCAATTTCACATCATCGCTTTGCAAGTTATTCCTTGTGGTAGACTTCTGTTATAAACTCTTTGCAGAATACATGCTGAACTAGGGTAGTTAGTTCAAAGATACCCAATTTATAATTACTATAGACGTCTTACCTCCATTTCATATTTTATAAACTTATTGGATAAAAGATGCCGCCTCGAACTTAAACACACCATAGGAATACCAGAAAGTAAAAAATCTTTACAACTAAACTAGGGCAATCATACCAAGGACAGAGAGTAGAAGAGACCGCTTGCGCGACATGCGAGGTGACAGGACACCTTATGCGAAGTGACAGACTACACTACTCACAATATGTGTTAAACTTATTGCCTCTTTCTTCCTAACTAGTAACAGTAAATCAAATAAGATACGCCATTTCAAAACATATAAAACTCGACCCAACTTAAGGTTTTGACACCAATATTCCGTTTTGGCAACTTAAGCACTTTTACAAATACCTATTTCCATTCAATACCATAAAAACATTACAGGGATGTCGGTCGAAACATTAAGAACCGTACAGAAAAACGAGAAATTTGTATGGTTATATAAATAAATAGTGTACAACTATCAACTACATTAGTTATTTACGAACTCGTTTCCCTTCATGCATCAGAATCATGTCTTCACAGGGAAATAACTGGTCAACAGATGAAACCACGATCCTACATATAGACTCCGCTACATTCCAAGCCGCCGTAACAGCTGTCGTGGCAGCTATCATGGTGCAATTCAACGCTAACAACATGAACGAAAATAGAAACAGTGTCGACAATTCAAACCGTAGTAACAACCAAGGAAATCAACAAGTGTCGGTCATCAAAAATACCTCAACCCATAAACCTAAGAGCAAGAAACAAAAGTTCTGGAACAAAGGAATAATCAAACTTCGCAAGAGCCCCCCAAGAAACAACGGGTAGTGGCCATCCATACTGCTACCGTTCCTAGTTTCCTACTGCTGTCCCTGTTATATTAAATAATTATATATATATATATATATATATATATATATATATATATATATTTAAATAAGTTAAAACTTCATAAATGGTCTTTGTGGCAGTGAAATGACAGAAATGTCCTTCACTTAACGGCCAAAAGCTAACGGAGTTAGCGAAAATGACCATTTGTTAAAAGTTTTGAAACCACAGGGACCATCTGTGAGGTTTTTAAAAATTAAGGACTAAACTTCAGATTTTCGGAAACCACAGGGACCATTTTTGAGGTCTTGTCTATTTTTTATTTATTTATATTATACATATATATTAAAGCGCATGGAGTATTTCAACAGGAATCTTTTTGGTTTTGGATTTTGGCCACGTAATTTTCAAACTTTGATAATTTTAGTCCCCATTGTTTATTTTTTTTTTCAATTTCGCCACACAACTTTCACCGTCTTATTTTAAAAAGGCCATATAATTTTCAAGCTTTGATAATTTTAGTTCTCATTGTTTATTTTTTCTCAATTTCGTCACACAACTTTCACCGTCTTTTTCTTTTAAAGAAATCTTTCAACATGAATGTTTTTGCTTTTAGAGTTTGGTCATATAATTTTCAAGTTTTGATAATTTGTAAAAAGAATGATCCGTGCAAAGCACGAACCTTTTACTACTTGATATTAAGGCTCAGTAGTTGGTTATATATAAAAAATAATATAGCCCCATTTTTTGTTTGAAGTACAGTACTAGCACGATCATAAACGGAACAAATAAATAATATAATAATTACAAATATGGTCCCTATAATTTACTTAGAAGTATAACTTTTTTATTTTTATTTTTATTTTTTTTCTCTAAATTTTAAATAATATCCATAACTTTTGTTTTTATTTGGTAATTGTCATCAACTCAAATAAAGAGACTTTTGTATCCTTTTCTAGTATCTCTCCTTTTTATTTTTTATTTATATTGATATTAAGGCTCACCATCCACTTCTTACCCATCTATGTATTAATAAGATAGAAATTAGAGATCAGAAAACTAAAATTCAAATGTCAGAAGGTTGCGTGAAAAAACCAAGATCGATTTATTATCAATCGATTTATTTGTTATCGTTAAAAAATGGAATTGATTAATAAGATTCTTCGATCAATGGTTAAGAGAGACCCAATGCGAAGATTGTTCCAGAAGAATCGCACGTCTCTTAGTCTTTTTCGTTGATTTTGTTTTAACTCCAATTTAATTCATTTTTCCGCTCTATAAACAATATGTGACATCCCCATTTTCACGGCCAGAAAAGACCGATTTTGTTTATGCTTTATAAAAATCAGAGTACTTCTTTTAATAAAAATCTTGCGGAATTTGTTCCCAGAAAAACATGATAAATACGTTATCAAAGCATTTCCGAAGAAATGTATTTTTATTCATTTTAAAACATTTGGGATGTCATCGTCAATACAGAAACATAAGCATAAACAGAACTTACATTCATTTACACTAGTGATCTACATCTCTTTTAAATCCCTCAGTGTAAAGTAACTTCATATCGACACCTGTGATACAAATAAACTGAGTGGGTCAGGTTGGGAAACCCTGGTGAGTACATAGGGTTTTCAACCCCCAATAATATAATTATTATGTTTAATCATCAAACAATTAACCCAATTACCCATCCCCATTATCTTATTTACTCTTAAGGATCTACCCTAAGAATCAGCTATCTCTTGTTCATTCATTCCTAAGGATCATCCTAAGGAATCGGCACGAAGTCCATCATCACCGGGGTTTAGGCACTAAGTCTGCATAGTCGCCAGGATTTATACAACAGGCACTAAGTCCGCATAATAGCCAGGGTTTTAGGCACTAAGTATGCATAGTCGCCAGGGTTTTAGGCACTAAGTCTGCATAGTCGCCAGGGTTTATACAACAGGCACTAAGTCAGCATAGTCGCCAGGGTTTTGGCACCAAGTCTGCATGATCGCCAAGGTTTAGGCACCAACTCTGCATGATCACCAGGGTTTAGAGTACACCGGGTGAACACATCGTTCACAACACCTACAGGTTGCGAGCCTGCTAGTGTTCCACTGGACCGTCTAGAATAGTCCGTGGTTGTCATCCATACTCTGCTAGATGACGGGGCCAGCATTTGGGAACAAGGCTTTTTACATCGTCCACCTCTCACCCTTACCTCATGGTCTATATCACCTCTCAACTCATCATCCAACCCATATTTCATCTACCCATGTTTTACCCAACATATTATGTAGATATAAATACATATACAATTTAAATCATATAAAACTTGTATAAAATCGTTCATCCATCATAGATAGCAAGTATACAGATAATATGCACACATAGCATGTAGTCTATATAAAATACTTCATATCTATGTGTAAGATGAAAGTAACTATGCACTCACTTGATAAGGTGGTGACTCGGTACTCGGACAACGTTTCGTTTACTTTTAAAATAATTTCCTTCGAAGAAACCTAGTATTATTACCACTAGATTTTAGTCTAATATTTACCGTGACTAATTATTAGTCTTATTATTATTATTATTATTATATAAGCGTTTAAACAATACTTTCCAACCACTATGTACAGACAGGGGCCAGACATAAAACACCGGAGGGCAGGACCATTTTGGCATATAACACTTCTGCAATCCAACAACCCTATGCGGCCCTTTAAACCAGATTCCCCGTACCGCGAGTAGTTAAAAAGATATTATAACGACACTTATATAAGTCATAATAATAGCTCAAATATTTATTATAAGTTCATAATAACAATACTAATTTTAAATGTAAGCTATATTAAAATAGATAAGCATAACTTACTTACAAGGGGGTTTTAGCTAGGAGTCGGGCTCTGCAGGGGCAGAACTTGAATCTTTCTAAGAAAGATTCGTGCAGCGCTTCAGCGCTCACCTTACTATACTAAAACTACAGAAAGAGAAGTCGAATCACGAGGGACCGAAATGCTCGGGAGATAAGAAGAGAAAGACTCTTGAATCAAGAGAATGGTGCAAGAAATATGAGAGCCCAAGCCTCTTATATATAGTAATTGAATTTACAAAAACTACCCTCCACAATTACTTAATGACCTTATAGTTATATAAACGACTAAACACCCCTTTATAATACTATTTTAAATAGATTTAATAATATTTGTACTAAACTAATGTCGAAAGTACTCAACACTAGTCTTATAACGACCGCATCGTCGATACCTTTCTAATGATATATACATATGTATATATATATGTGTACGTATATATGATTTATACTTTATTTTAATACGTAAATATGCTATTATAATTTGTAATTTGTTCATACGAACTCCGTTTTTGACGCTCTTTATATCCACGCGTAGGTGGGGACATATTCTACAACTTTCATTTAGACTCCGTCGGCTAATTTTGAATTTATTTTTAAAGTTATATTTTTAACAGGCCGGGACATGAAAAGTCTGTTAAAAATTCATAACTTCTTCATCCGACGTCCGTTTTCGTCTGTCTTTTTACCGTTGCGCTACTATTAATGAGATATTCAATTCTCATTTAGGTTGCGTTGGCCAAAAATCGATCGATCTAAAATTCGAATTTCGGGCTGTGCACTGCTATGTCAAATCTTAGAAAAATCATAAGTTCCTCATACGAAGTCAGATTTTGACGTTCTTTTTATGCACACTCTTGGTTTAAAGTATATTACAACTTTCATTTAGATATCTAAGGCTAAAAATTAGTTTATCAAAAATTCACTTTTTACGTTACGCGGTGTCGTGCCTGTTTCGTCGTAAAACTTCGACGGGCCATAACTTATTCGTTATAACTCGGATTTCAACGTTCTTTATATGTACGGAACCCTTGTGACATATACTATACATTGGTTAAGATTAATCCTTCTAAATAATCTTCCATCAAAAACTCATTTTTTGACGCTCATTGTCTCTAAATTGATTAGCCCGAATCTGCGGGCGTTACACAATATATCAGAGTTTTTTTTTTCCTAAGACCATCTCCAACCCCCTCTCATTTTTCCCCTCAAAAATGGAGTAAAAAATGGGATAAATAGTGTTTCATCTTCAACCATACTCCATTTTTACCCCATTTTTACCCCTAAAAATATATATTCCTAGAATATTTCATTTTTCCAACTTATATAGATTGTCAATCATACCCCTTCTACTAATTTGGTTTTAACAAATATATAATATATATATTTTTATTACAATACTATTAAATAAATAAGATTATATTTATAACACCAAATTATAAGTTTTTGTAAAATGCGTTATCGTATTTTAAAATTTCAATATGTATTTAACTTTTCATATGAATTTAATAAACAAAAAATAAACTTTATATTTATAATTTATAAATATAATGTAATATATAATACATTATTATAAGTATTAAATAATACATTTAAATTATAATTAGTAGATAAAAATAAACTAATAATGTATAAATATATAAAAGAGGGACTAAAATCGACAATTCAAAGTTCATCCCCATTTTGGGAGAAATGAATAGTATAAGACCATATTTGGTGTTATACTATACATTTCCCCCAAAATTGGGGAATAAATGGGGTATGGTTGGAGAGGAATGAGAAAAAAATGGGAGAAAAAAATGAAAAATGGGAGTGAGTTGGAGATGCTCTGACTAATATAAAAATTGGGCCCTAAAAATTTGGAGGCCCCAAACCTTAGGTCCATCCCCTTCCTTTCCATTGTTCACATCGATGGGAAAGATGATATGCGACAATACTTGTAAATTGACTTATTATATAGTAGGTGAAGTGATTTTTTTTTAGTTAGTGATTAATATGTCATGAACTGTTTGGTCCGACCCAATTTTTTTGAATACCTTTTTCTGCCCCAACCTATCCAAATCCTGGATCCGCCACTATAATAATAATAACAACAACAACATGCTACTTTCTGAAATATAAATATGTATTTACATGTAACACGGTTAAAAACGTATCGTATTTCATGTCGTGTAAACATATCTGACACAAATACACAAATTTGCCAAATCTTATGTGCTAATATCTTCTCTTTTGTAAGAAATGTAAAGTGAAACTAAACTAATTCATTTACACATGAAAAAAATGGTGATTTTTGATCTTCTTTCTTGCTTTTGTTCCACATTCATATATCCAAACATCATACACAACATTTTGTCCCATACTTCTCAATCCATCTTTGAATTTCTTTATGTGTAAGCACAAGAATCTTGTTTATCACATTCATTAAGCATTCTTGATGTTGTATTCACACTAATTGACCTAGATGGAAAAAAAAAATTAATTAGAGATTTTTTAGCTGCATTGTTGTCACTAAGGTAGTGTTTGTTTTTTGTCTGCAGATCTGCGTGACCTCTTCTGTCTGCGCCGCGCAGACCACGCGCAGACATTAGCTTTCACAGACTGTTTGTTTTTTTGAAGACTGCAGACCTAAAAATGTTTGCGCGCCCTCTTCTTGGCGCAGATGTGGACCAGAGTCTTCTAACATCTTCAGACATATTCTACCCTAAAAAAAACATATATATCTTTATTTTTTTTAAGTTTTTTTTTTAATTTATATTTTTTCCAACTTTATTAATGATAAACAATTTAAAAAAAAATTACAAAACTTAAAAAAAACGTTCGACGATACAAACATGATATTTTTGACAAATTTATAAATAAAGATTATTACAATAATAGTCGTTGAAGTTGTTTATATAAATATGAAAAAAAAATCATAATATATTCTTATATTTGTTTGCCAAATTTTGTAAAACATTATTTAATACAGTATCGTCAATTTCTCGAGAAAATATTTATTGTACGTTTTTAATGGATTTAATTGAAAAAATTGAAGTTTATTTTCATCCAGTTATGTATCAAATTATTTGATCACTAATTATAATGTTTAGTTATAATTTTGCAATCAAAGTTGTTGGTTTTTATCAAATATATACGTTAATTCATATCATTTTATTTTTATTTTTTATACAATAATACATAAAAGTTGATCTAGATTCGTTAATTATTTATAACAAAGTCATAAAAATATTAAAAAATCATTTTGAAATTTGAAAAAATCAGTTTATTTAGATTTCAGTTTATTTTAGTAGCCCGCAGATGTTAAAAAAACAAACAGTCTTCTTTTTTCAGACTGCAGACGTCTCTTCTACTGCAGAGGTCTACAGATGTGGTCCGCAGACTGCAAACATTTTCCTTCAGAAAAAACAAACAGCACCTAAATCTATAAAGTTACCAATTATATTTATATATACAAAAATGGTGTGAAAAAATTAAAAGGTTTCTAAGCATCCATCATAAAGGCTTTTATGCTCCAGGCCTGGAGTTATCTTGGTGGACGGATTTTCCGTTTACTTCTGCCCCGGATACTAAGATCCAAAGCAAACCCTGCTCAATTTCCCATTTGGATACTTTGATTTTGCCATATCATACGAAACGAAACATACACTAGGTTATAATCAACTCTTCTGTAGGTATGAAAATAAAATCCTATTTTCCAATATAAGCAACGATTATATGCTGATATGATTGTGTTCTTCTCTATTTTGAGCGCAATTATTAACACAGATGCTCCTGAATTTTGTTCCAATCTAGGGATTTCTCGGATGTAAACCTTATCTGGTTATTTCCTGATGCACATTTTTTTTTCTAGCAAACCTAGGGATTTAGACCTGTTCAAGTCTATATTATTTTAATTGCAAATCCGTTATATAGTTTTGTAACCCTAATTTGATCGATTGATGCTTGCCGGCTGCCTTTTGGGCCTATGTGTTAGGTCAAGTTAGTTATGTGGGATCTGCTGTTGATCTCAATTTAATATGTTTTTGAACTGATTTGTTGTTTGTCAATATCAAATCTACTTGTTTTTTGCTCATTCTGTCGTTAGGGTTTAAAAGCTATCTTCAGGGTAGATGCAGAAATTTTTGAGATTATGAACATGCAAGTGCGCTAGAGTTTTGAGTTGTTCATAATTCACATATTTGTCTCAGTTATATTGATCCTATATTATTGAGTTTTGAAGACTGCTTTCAGGTTTCAAATAGCTTCATAAGTTGGCTGATAGAACATGCTTACCTGTTGGTGATAATTATAAATGCTTAACTGCATAAAACCACATGTTGTGTTTCTTATTATTGATAATGCTGCTGCAGATAACATGTTTTAAATATCAAACAAGCTCAAATAAGAGTCCAAGAGAAAGCAAATTCATGATGGGGACAGAACTTATCAGGCATCATGTTAAAGAAGAGAACATGGAAATTCCATCTATTCCACCAGGTTTTGAGTCACTTACAGCTTTTTCCCTAAAAAGAGTAGACAATAGTTCACAGACAACAAAGAATGAACCAGGGGTTAACTACATTGATGATGAAGATGTAAGAAGGTCTATTAAGCGTAGACCATGGATAAACCATGGCAGAACTGATACCACTTCTGAAGATGAGTCTGATTCTAAGCAGGTCATTTAGATTGATTTTCCTTTTTTTTTTTGGTATATTTTACTTTATCAATTCATATTCCAACTTAATGAAATAATATATTATCATGCAGAATCAAACTTCGGGTGCTCAGCTTCCTAAAGGGGTTGTCCGTGGATGTGAAGACTGTAGTAACTGCCAAAAGGTTATTATTATTAATCTACTTGCACCTTAAATTGTTATCTCAGGGCTAAATGCACTTTCATTTATTTGTGTATTATAGCATCCTTCTTTCATTTCTTTCCATTACAGCATTGTACTTTCAGAAAATTTCTTCTTAAGGCATTGTACTCTGAAAATCTACTTAATTATAACATCGTGTTCAAAATTTTTCTTATTAGAACCTTATACTTTGAAAACATTCCACTTCCAATTTTTTCATTATTAAGGCATTGTACTTTGAAAAATCTACCTAAACATAACATTGTGCTTTCATTTTTTTTTCTTATTAGGACATTATACTTTGAAGAATCTACACTGTTATAGCACTGCAAATTGCTTATAATTGGGTAGTTTTTTCAAAGTACAATGCTGTAATTAGAAAAATGAAAGTAGAATGCTATAATAAACAAATCAATGGAAGTACGTTGCTATTTAAGCTAAAACACTTGTATATCCAGGTCATTGCAAGATGGCATCCTGGTGAAGCTCGCATGCCTGATCTTCTTGATGCTCCTGTTTTTCACCCGAGTGAAGAGGTCTTTTTTCTTTCTCTTTTTCTTTCTCTCTCTCTCTCTCTCAAAAAATTGATATCATAAATTTCCAGGAATTTGAAGATACACTAAAGTACATTGCTAGCATACGTGAAAAAGCTGAACCATATGGTATATGTCGTATAGTGCCACCTACATCATGGAAACCTCCATGCCCTCTCAAGGAAAAAACAGTGTGGGAATCTTCAACATTTTCTACGCGTATCCAGAGAATCGACAAGCTTCAAAATCGCGATTCATTAAAAAAAATATTCACACCCAATTACCACAAAAAAAGAAAACAAAGAAAATGCTCGAAAGCAGTGTCAGATAATAACTCATCCCCTGTTGAACCCGAAGCTGGTTTTGGTTTTGGTTTTGAACCGGGTCCACAATTCACCCTTAAGGACTTTGAAAAGTATGCAGACGATTTCAAAAACCAGTATTTCATGAAAAATAACAATTCTGAACCTTCGGTTGAAACAATCGAGGGTGAATATTGGCGTATGGTAGAAAAGCCTTCTGAACAAGTTGAGGTGCTTTATGGTGCTGATTTGGAAACTGGCACGTTTGGTAGCGGGTTTCCGAAAGAATCTAATCAAATTCAAATTCCAGGTGGGCCCCATGAGAAGTTTGTTAGATCTGGTTGGAACTTGAACAACCTTCCGAGGTTACCGGGGTCCGTTCTCTCATACGAAAGCAGTGATATATCCGGTGTTTTGGTCCCTTGGTTGTATATCGGAATGTGCTTTTCATCATTTTGTTGGCATGTTGAAGATCATCATTTATATTCAATGAATTACATGCATTTTGGGGCTTCAAAATTATGGTATGGAGTACCCGGAAAAGACGCGATTAAACTGGAAGCAGCTATGAGAAAGAATTTACCCGATCTTTTTGCTGAACAACCAGACTTACTTCATAAACTGGTGACACAGCTTTCCCCATCCATACTAAAATCAGAAGGGGTCCCAGTTTTTCGATGTGTTCAAAATCCCGGAGAGTTTATTTTGACTTTTCCTCGGGCGTATCATTCGGGTTTTAATTGCGGGTTTAATTGTGCCGAAGCGGTCAATGTGGCCCCCGTTGACTGGTTACCGCATGGTCAAAACGCGATTGAACTGTATCGTGAACATGCCCGCAAGACTTCAATTTCTCATGATAAATTGTTGCTTGGAGCTTCAAGAGATGCTGTGAAAGCTCATTGGGAGCTTAATCTACTCAGAAGAAACACACCAAGCAACTTAAAATGGAAACATGTTTGTGGAAAAGATGGGATTTTATCGAAAGCACTTAAGGCACGTGTGGAGATGGAGAGGGTAAGGAGGGAATTTCACTGCAAGGGTTCACAGGTGTTGAAAATGGAGGAGACTTTTGATGATAAAAGTGAGAGGGAATGCAGTGTGTGCTTTTTTGACCTACATCTCTCAGCTGCAGGCTGTCACAATTGTTCGCCTGTGAAATATTCTTGCTTAAATCATGCGAAACAGTTTTGTTCCTGTTCTTCAGCTTCAAAATTCTTCCTTTTTCGTCATGATATCAATGATTTAAGTATATTGGTCGAAGCTTTGGAAGGGAAATTGAGTTCTATATATCGATGGGCAAAACTTGATCTCGGACTCTCTCTATCTTCCTATGTAGTAGCTAAAGATGATGATGAATCACGAACCCCAGGGCATAATGGTAATTCTACCTACGCAAATATAACTCCCCAGAAACCTTCAAAGCCTTCATCTATGGTGAACGATACTGTCGTCATACTTGTTAGTGACGATGAGGGTGAGTCCCCACCACTTGCTGACATGGAAACAACACGTGGGTCCCATCCGGAAACTGTTAACATTACAAATCCTGTGAAATCTGAAGATCTGTCAAATATAAAAGAGACTGGTTGTGGAGTGGATTTGAAGACCGAAAATCCTGAAAATTTGACCCAAAATAGTTTGGATAGATATTATCGCCAAAAAGGTCCTCGCATGGCGAAAGTTGTTAGAAGAATAAACTGTAATCCCGAGCCTATGAATTTTGGTGTAGTGCAATCTGGACATTCATGGTGCGACAATCGTGCTATTTACCCTAAAGGTATGATATATAATATAAAATCTCAATCAGACCAGAATTAGAAAAAAACAATGGTTAAATAAATATTCCGTGTTTGTGTTTGTGTTTGTGTTTTACATACAGGTTTCAGGAGTCGGGTCAAGTACATAAGCATTTTAGATCCAACAGATATGTGTTACTACATTTCAGAGATCCAGGATGGAGGACATGATAGACCTCTATTTATGGTATTTTTAAAATCATCTATCATTCTGATTACACGCTTCATTTTACTATCTATACGATTTTATATAAAGTTTTTTTTTTTTTTTTTTTTTTGGAGGTTTCGTTGGAGGATTGTGAGAATGAAGTGTTTATTCATTTATCAGCTGTAAGATGTTGGGACATGGTTCGAGAGAGAGTAAATAATGAAATCTCAAAGCAACATAAGCTTGGAAGATCAAAGCTTCCTCCTTTACAGCCTCCTGGAAGCCTGGATGGCATGGAAATGTTTGGGTTTTTATCTCCCTCTATCTTACAGGTAAAAACCAAATAATTTTAATGTAGTAAAAAGTATAAATATGTATAATAATAGAAAATACACATGTTTAAAAAGTTGTTACAAATTGGCAGCGTCTTCAGTCAATGGATAGGAATCGGGTGAGTAGAGAGTACTGGGAATCACGGCCTTTCCACTCTGATGATAATGGTGATTTAAATACAAATACAAATACAGGAGGAGATGATGCTTCTTTAATGGTTAGTTTGTTTGAGAAGGGGAGTTTAGAGGAGTTAAATATGTTAGTTAGTGTTTTGGTTAAAGGTAATTCAACTGCTGACTGGACCCACCTCCAAACACTTGTTAGTGAAGAGATACAAAAGCGCAAAAGATGACTGACTCACTTGATTACATATAAACATTTTAGTCTTACTCTTACATTGGGATTGATTTTTTCTAACTTTTGTAAATGATTTCATCATATAGGCCTTCAATTGACATGTGTTTACAAAAATGATATGGATTTGAGGTTTGCTATGAGAATAGAAGTGTAGGAGTTTTTCAACTTGTAGTTAGCATCATATATGATAAACCAACTGTTACAACTTACATTTTAATGTTTTATAACATCAAAAACTAACAAACGCTTGAATGTTATGTGCAATTGGTCTACGGTGTTTGTTTTTTTGGGCAAAATATCCGCAGCCTGCGGACCATATCTATAGACCTCTGAGGTGGACCAAACATTGCAGTAGAAAAAAACAGTCTGAAAAAAAGACCGTTTGTTTTTTTAACATCTTCAGGCTATTAAAATAAACTAAAATTTAAATAAATTGATTTTTTTTAAACTTTAAAGTGATTTTGTAATATTTTTGACTTTGTTATAAATAATTAATAAATCTAGAACAAATTTTATGTATTATTGTATAAAAAGTGAATAAAATGATACGAATTAATGTATATATTTGATAAAAACCAACAATTTTGATCGCAAAATTATACTTAAACATTGTAATTAGGAATCAAAGAATTTGACACATACATAGATTGAAATAAACTTCGATTTTTTCAATTAAATCAATTAAAAACGTACCATAAATATTTTGCCAAGAAATTGACGATACTGTATTAAATAATCTTTTATAAAATTTGGCACAAAAAATATAGAAATATATTATGATTTTTTTCCATATTTATATAAACAATTTCAACATCTATTATTGTAATAAATCTTTATTTATAAATTTGTCAAAAATGTCATGTTTGTGTCGTAGAATCTTTTTGTTAAAGTAGTGTAATTTTTTTTTCAAAGTGTTTACCATTAATAAAGTTGGAATAAATATAAATTAAAAAAAACAAAAAAATAAAAATAAAGATATATGTGTTTTTTTAGGTTAGAAGATGTCTGAAAACTTTGGTCCACATCTACGCCAAGAAGAAGGCGTGTAGACATTTTTAGGTCTGCAATCTTTAAAAAATCAAACACTCTGTGAAGGCTAATGTCTACGCATGGTCTGCGCAGTGCAGACAGAAAAGACCAAAAAGATTTGCAGACAAAAAAACTATATAGGGTTTTACAAGTTGCCTGCTTTTCTCCTTTTTTTTTTGGTACGAAATTGTTTTAAACATATATTTTACAAATTTGCACCTCCGTTCTTTACAACTTTGTTTTTTCATGTTTTTTAAAACTTAGTTTTTGTGAAAAAAATAATCATTTTTCATAAAATTAGTGTTTTTTATAAATAAGAAAATTGCAAATTTGGTCAATATGCTTTGCCATTTTGTATGGTTTTGATCCACGTGGTTCTAAAATTACAAAATTCATCATTTTAAGTAGATTTCATTGTGGTTTTCCCTGGATAGACCCTGTTATCTCTTATTCGTTAATTCACCCTATGGGCTTGTATGTAAGGGTATTTTAGTCATTTTACATATAATCTCTCTCTCTCTCTCTCTCATTAAGACCCTAATTATCAACCTCATCTTTTTTTTTTTGAAACGGCAAACTAACTAATATACTCCTAAATAACCACCTATGTCTCCACCGAGACTTGAACCCCTGACCTCTCATATGAGATGGTCACTCCATACCGCTAGGCCATTGGCCCTTTGGTAATTATCAACCTCATCTATCTCGCTTGTTTTTCCTTTCGTTCTAGTTTAAGCTCACGATCTTCAAGTTCATTCTCTTTTCCCTAATCATAAAACTAATTTGAGATGATGATTACACAAACATTGTTATTTTAAAATTGTAAGATTTTACAAAAACCCAAAGGTTAAAACCATTAGCAAAAAAGAACTACATACAAACTTCTAAAAAAGATTAAACCCTACACATTCCATTTTCAACCTTCAACATTTAAAACCTTGAATCTTCGAACCTACCAAGCAACTTCAAACATGCTGACCCTCTCAAAAATTGTCATCCTCTACTTCACTCTTTGACCAAGGACGTACAGAAAATCGATTAAAGCCACAAGGATGTCAATACATTTAGCTCTAGAGCCAATGAGATAAAGTTATGAGATAGACCTTCCAGTGCAGTCAAGTACACGAACCAACTTAGGGGCTGTTTGATTTCTTGCTGATCCGGTCTGATCAGACATTTTGACTGACCCGGTCCAGCCACTATGTTTGATACCATCTATTTTGCAGCTTATTCAACCCACACTCAGTCCATAATGTAGGGATGTCAAAAACCCCCCCGGGACCCCGTTCCCGTGGGACCCCGATACCGTACGGGACTAATTTTTTAAAAAATCCGGGAGCGGGAGCGGGGGCGGGGGCGATATTAACTCCCGTTTATTTTTGAGACCGGGGGCGGGAGTGAGTATTTCCGTCCCGTACTCCCGCGGGGGCCCCGTTTATATATATATATATATATATATATATATATATATATATATATTTATATATATATGTTTATAACTTTAGTGATGTTTTATGTTTGATCAATTCTTGATTTATCAAGGGCTTACATGTTTGTTTATATACAAAAGTTATTAAAAATAGTATTTTTAGCCTAAAAAAAAGCAATTTTTTAGCAAAAAAAATCCATTTTTAAGCCTATAAACTGGGGGAACGGGGGCGGGACCGGGGGCGATGGAGGTAACCGGGGGCGGGACCGGGGGCGGGACCGGGACCGGGGGCGGGGGCAACCATTTCCGCTCCCGTTTGGTCCCGTTGACATCCCTACCATAATGCTATGATTCGGTCCACTGGAAAAAAAGGCTGACTGAAAAAATAGACGCCTTTTGTCATTGACGCATGCTCTCCATCTCAATCAATCGATCTAATCAACTTTTCCTTCCACCACCACCAGTACTCATTCCAAAAACACGTTTTCTCTTCTTTTTGCCCTTAACAACCAAATCGCTCCTCCAAAAAAACACGACGACCTCTCCTTCTTCAGCGTCGAATCCTACCACCTCCGGTCTCCTCTCCCAATGCCACTCTCCTCCAGTCCCGTCGCCATCGCGTCCATTCTCCAATAGTCGAAACACAACTCCGATTAAGACTATCACTTCTTGGTTCCTTGATTGTTTAATTGCTGATTCTTGTTTGTAGTTTCTTCATCTAAAATCGAACTCCGATCAAGACTCTTTCTTGCTCTTGTTCTCTCTATCGCCATTTAGCAATTAACGATCTCACCAAGTCCGTCGGTAAGCAATCATTCTTTTGTATTTGTTTTTTTTCCCTGAAATTAGATTAGATGTTATGCTGAAATTAGATGTTATTCGGTGTATGATATCCATAACTTAGGTCACGCCATTTGTTCATAACTCTACAAGTTATTTTATTGAGGCAATATGACTTCTAAGTTTCTTTACTCCTGTATTGTCACAATGAGAATCCTTTAATCTAGTGTTGTTTGGGGATTACACAATATGATGGTCCTCAATTTCCAATATTGGCCTTTGTCCTAATTGTTGCTCACATGACAATCTATCACAATACATAATCCGCTCTGATTGTGTCTCATTTCTATATGTATATTGGTTATCTGTACTTTCTTATTGAGAATTATAAGTCTTATAGTTGCAATGGGAACTTTTGGTCTTGTTAATATATGATAGAGTTTGACCAACACAATGAACAAAATCTAACTGCCTATAGTTGCAACTTGGTTTTGGTTTGTTTGTTGTATCACCAAATTGATTCATTTATTTGTTATATGACAAAGTTGTTGCTAGAGGGACAAGAATTCTTCTTCCATGGGAGCTCCTACAACCATTTTTAAGGATCTTGGGCCACTGTTTACCTGGTCCATTGAATCTAAACGATATGAAAGATGCAATATCTACAACAGTTCGATATTTGTACGCTAGAGTTTACCTTCAGTTTTTTTTTTTCATGGAACGTGTAGATGCAAGAACTCAATTGTGTAATTTAAACGTGTAGATGCAAGAACTCAATTGTGTAATTTAATTTTTTTGTTTGTTATGAGATTGCATTCAATTTTATTTTTGATTTATGGAACATGGAAGGCGTTTGCTCTTATAAATGTATATGTTTTACTTTGGTATATTCTATTCAAATTAGAACTTAGATATGGTAATGCTTTGCTTATTATAAAAAATGTTATCCCAGATGTGATGTTTATAAAAAATGTAATGTTATAAATTAGATGGTAAATCATAAATGAATTCTGATAAAAAAAATATTGTTTGAGGGTAATATAGTCATTTTGTACAGTCAGTCAGCTGCAAAATCAAATAGAAAGTTTCAATCATAAGTTAACTTAGTCAAAACTTTTAACCAAGTCAGCTCTAACCCAGTTAACAACTATCAAACGACCCTTTAGTTGTTGAAACATCTCACTCTTTTCCTTAAACCTTGCCAATATATCTTGACACTGATCCTGAACAAGTATTTGTTTTTCGAAATCGTTTTGTATGTTGTGTTTGATTTTACTAATAAGCTATAAGTTGGGAGATGAATCTCACCTTTCTTGCCATTAACTGTAAGTTGGAAAAGATGAGTTTTTTGTTTTTTGTTTGTTTTTAAGATTTACTAATCTTTAAATGTATTTTTATCTGTGGGTTATGGTTGTTTATAAGGATAAGCTTGGTCTTTACCCATCATTTGGTATGACACTGAAAAGACCATGTAGGGGCTGCTTCATTTACTTGGGAGTAATTATTGTTTAAACACTAGTTTTACTTGTTTAGCGAGTAACTATCATAATTACATACATACCTAGATCCTATTAGCATAATGTCTTACGAAAATCTTCATATACCTTTATATATGCTTATAAAAAGTTGTACATATCTAGTATATCATATAATACTAATAATCTATTTCACTATTATTCACCAGTTGGATTCAAAATAACCAAAATCCACCTCAAATTGAAGAATACATGCAACGAATTGCATCATTATGCGAAGGAGATCAGAAATGTAATGAAAAGATTTGGTGGTTCCATTTTGCGGACATGGAGCAGTTTCTGATTGTTTTACAGGCCACATGGAAGTGGTTCATAGATCTGGTTATGGAGGACATTGATGGCGGTCTTGGTGCATGTATGTTTCACTTATTCTTGTTGGTCCCAAACCCCTTTTAGGTTCGTAGATCAAATTCAAACAAGAAAGAACAATAGAAGAACAAAAAATTATCACAAAGATGTATTTCACTAAGAAAGCTTCTCACAAAGAAAACGAGGTGCACAAAGCGGTTGACACAAAGCCATGCGCAAAGCAACTACACTAAGCAATAATTAGGGTTTGACCCATTACAAAAATATATACTAAACAATCCCTACAATCAAGGGATTGTATTCTAATCTAAATATGTAAACTACACGAGACTTCTCCAAATCTTCTATTATACCAAATCCCTAATTTGATGGGATTGCATCTTCTAAGATAATAGTAGATCTGGTAATTAGGGTATGGTTCAGATAAGATATTCTATTATACTTCTTCACCAATTAAATCTGATCAACTCTAGATTCGGATATCAACACCAACATTAGGGAGTCAGCATCAACTTCAGAGACATTCGCTGATCAACGTCAGCTTCAGTTTAGAGCAGCTTCAGCTTCAACAGAGTATAAATGATATTTCCAAATTTATATATATTTTTAGGAATTATTTTAATACATTTTAAGCTATATTTTGGTTAAATGCAAAGATATTTGGTACTTATTAAGTTAAATTACGTTTTGCAGCAAAAAAGGACACTCTTGAAGAAAATGGACCAAAACTGACAAAAGATGGAACCTGGAAGGACTGAAGCTGAAGGTGGGAGCTTAATGGAGCTTAAAAGGAAGGAAAATCAAGCAAACACACTCCCCACGACATGGATTGAGAGTACCACGACCTGAATCAATGAAAAATCTCGATCATATACGTGATAATGAAGATATCTACACACGTCGTGAAAATGATTATTCCAGAAGATATCTACACAGGGAGCAAGTTCCCTTGCTAAAGAAGGATTTGTACTGATCTCACGACGTGAGATGATAAATAATATCAAAGGACATATTCGACTTGGGAGGATTGGAAGTAATATTTTGGAGATCTAGTCGATTTCAGAAGCCAGAGAACAACAAAAAAACAACTTTCGGAAGGAGAGATCGATTGGAGATTAGAGATTTGAAGATCAAAGCAATAATTCAAATTACACATTTGGTTTGCACTAGAGTGATCATATCTAGCTTGAATTCTTATGTGTTTTTGTGCTTATTTTCTGCCATGAGTAGCTAAATCATTAGGCTTTCGTTTAGTGTAGATGAACCCTAATACTATGTGTTAGTTTCTTGCTTTTCATGGATTTTATGAGGTTGGTTTAGTTTGTGTTTGATTATCAATACTGTAACATCCATAAAATCCGAGCCAATTTAAAACTTTTTAAATCATTTAAAACCATTCTATTATTACAATTTGTTTCCAAAATAGTTTAAACATCAGAGTTCCCAGAAATCATAATCATCAATCGAGGAAGTGTACGGTCACGCCTTTGCCTTTCCGCGGTCATCCGCTGAACCTGAAACAATAAACTGAAACTGTAAGCTCGAAGGCTTAGTGAGTTACCCCCAAAATACCCATACACACCATAATACACATACAATAACAAACAGCATACTATGGGTCCAATCATCCATCAGGATGGAATACCCCAGGCCCTCAACCATTGGGTTGGAATGCCAACATACCGATACACTTCACATAACACATATACAACTAACAGCATGTACTGGGTCCACAACTTTACAGACTGGATTACCCCTGGCCCACAGTGAGTCTGGATTGCCTTCCGGGTCCACAACTCACATCTGGATTGCCATCGATCCCACAGTACTAGTCTCCCTCAGCTCGTATCTGGAATGCTCCCGGGTTTGTTGGTTACCGCACGGAGCAGTTTCACCTCAACCCATCCCACAAAATATGTCGACATATAACACAACTAATGCACATATAGATAATCACATAATACTACAGGTAGTCCTACAGATCCACCTAACTGACATAACTACTAGCATGCAAACAGTCATACCAAGTATAGGTCACTAAGCATAACCACATCTGATCTATCAGGATACCGATCTAACAGATCATACTAGCATATAACCATCCTATCTACCAGGATACCGAACTAACATATCACAACAGTAATAATCCCAATAACAAAACAAAGGGCCGGCCTTGGTGCCTTAGACCCTTGAGTACAGTGAGGATAACTCACCTTGTAACTGATGCGCTGAAGTGATAAGCTCCACTCTCGGATCACTGTCACAAACTCCACCACCTATATTCACCATAGAACCATACTCATAATTCCCAATTTCCCAAAATGCTCCCAGAAGTCAAATAGTCTACCCTTGGTCAAAGTCCAAGTCAAAGGTCAAGGTCAACAGTCCATGTTAACCTCAACTCGTCGAGTACAACCAGCCACTCGTCGAGTTCCTTGCATAACTCGTCAACTCGCCAAGTCACATGAGTGACTCGTCGAGTTCCTAATGTTTGCGGCCGTAAATTCCTTGGCCAAATCGTCGAGTTTCCCTGCAACTCGTCGAGTTCATGCGTGCCAAAAGCCGGGAAAACCCTAACTGACTCGCCGAGTCACCCTACTGACTCGCCGAGTTCACGACAATCTTCATCGGACTCGCCGAGTTGACCATACAACTCGTCGAGTCCCTTCAGTCCTTCATCCATCCAGATGCTTTTTAAGCCATGATAAGGTTCCATATTGCAGATCCAATTCCCCAAGGCATGTTCATCACGTAAAGTTGCAAACTTTATGTGCATGCAAGGCTCTAAAGACTCTAAATGACAAATCCAAGCTTGAAATGGAGTTTTACACTTAAGGAGGGATTCATACTTGCCAAAGCTGATAGCTTTATGGACTTAGAGACCAAAGAGAGTTCAGATCTGAAGTTACAACCTCAGATCTTAACTCATACCCAAGAATAGCCTCTTATTATGCTAGAAGAGCCCTAATCTTTAATCAAATGAGATCTAGAAGGAAATGAGATCAAGGTAACGACTTGATACCTTCCAAGAGATGCCAACTGAGGTGGATATCAGATCCCCACACGTTCTTTGCTCCTAGCCACTTGCTCTCCAAGTTCTTCTTACAAAGATCCACCTCCCAAAGCTTGAAACACATAAGGATGAAGCACACACACAGATTAGGGTTTGTTGAACTCTCAAGAGGCTCTAAGGGTGCTGAAAGAGGCTTATGCTCCATTAAATAGGGTGCAAAACCCCAGAAATTAGGGTTTCATCCTCCAGCTCCTACTCGTCGAGTCCCTTCTTGGACTCGGCGAGTAGGTTACTTAAACACGTGGACCAACCCGCTGTTACTCAACGAGTCAGGGCAACCAACTCGTCGAGTAGACCTTGAAATCATGAAAATTAAAACCATAAATTAATACTTGGAGGATCGGGGCGTTACAAATACCTAACATGTTAAAGTTTTAATATTTGTTGCTTAGATTCAAGTTAAGTGTAGTTGAATGACCATTTTAATTACATGAACTTGATTACCTGGTAGTTTATGATCATTAAATTATTAGAGCTAGGATTGGCGAAAACTTAATAAAGGTAACGACTTTTACTGTGCTAGAGAACATAATTTGATCATAATTGTGTTTGGTAATTTGTCTTTATCATATATAATTATCTTAGATATATATTAGATAGCCCAATTAACCTTAATAATCAATTATGTGTTTGCTTTTGTAGGATCATTACATAGTAGTTCATGAATTGGTGAAAATATTAGGAGATTAGATCAAGGCTGCTAATTATATTTAAATTGGTAACCAACTGAATAAATCGATGTTTAGAAACTAACCATAGGAAAAAGGGGGATTCAAATATAAACGAAAGTGTCTTCATAATCTTGATAAAAATCGTCTTAGTTAAGATGTTTTCTTATTTTTTAGTGCATTGAACATTTAAGTTAATCTGAACTTGGAAAATCATATAAAACTCCAATTTTAGTTATTGTTTTTAGATTAATTTTAGTAATTATTTTATAGCTAAATCCCATTCCATATGTTCGATACCCAACTTACTTTACTATACTATAAACTGACTAGACACACTGCCTATAAGTGCACTAGTAGAGAAGTAGTTAGGTTTATACACTTAAAAGTTGATAGGTATATCTTTTGCACATATCTAGTTTCTGGCGCCATTGTCGGGAAACGTCTATTTTAGTTGTTAATTTAATTGCTTTAGATCAATTGATCCTTTTTGTGGGGTAAAAGCCGCAAAAAGTTAATTTTCTGCAAAAAATATTTTTTCTATTTTATTGCTCTCCCGATGTGAGATTCACCTCTCACGACGTGAGATCTGGTTTTCAGTTTTTATTTATTTTGCTTTTTAGTTTGTTTTTACGCTTTTTGTTTTGTTTTGTTTCTATAATTTATGACCCTATGATCCGAAAATCCATTAGTTCCACCACTTCAAGATCCTGAATCAGCTTTCCATAAGAAGAAGTCTAAAAAGGTTGACGAATCAAGTAGCACTTTCGAATTTGACAAGTTTGAGCAATTTGAGAAGATTCCAACCAAGAAATGAACTGGTTACGAGTCAGGAACTGAAAGTGAATCGGAAGAATAGGTCAAAAGCGAGGTTGAAGCAATGGCGGTACCACCATGACGATTGAATAATATAAAAGAAGAGTGCGAAACGACAACGGTCCTAGTCTTGTGCCACCTGCAACTGGTTTTGAGCTCAAGGGCCATCTCCTTTCAATGCTTAAAGATATACCATTTTTCGAGAAAGATTACGAAGACGCATTAAAGCATATCGATGAAGTTTTGGACATTGCAAATTATTTCAATGTTCCAAACGTCACAAAAGATGTAGTTTTATTCAGGATGCTTCCCGTAACACTTACTAGAGATGTAAGAAATATGGTTAAAGTCATTAGCACCTAGAACTATAAGAACTTGGAAAAACCTTCGTGAAGCATTCATCGAGCAATTTAGTCCACCTTCAAAGATAGCAGAACTCAAGAAAAAGATTGCTAATTTTCAACAAGAAGATGGAGAAACCTTATACGAAGTGTAAGAAAGATACAAATGCCTTTTGAGAAACTGTCCTCAACGTGACTTAAATGTGCAACAAGAACTTTCTATCTTCTATGATGGGGTGAATGTAACCACACAGAAACTCCTTGATTCTCAAGGCCCAATGAGAAAGAAAGACCCTGCTACCATTAAAGAGTTAATTAAAGAATTCGCAAAGCAATCTAGAGAGCACCACAACCCACGAGAGGATGTGACTAGAGGTAAAGGGAGTAGCAATTTAGCTTCGGAAGATTTAGAAACTGTGATGGAGAAATTAGAGAATATGGACCGAAGGATGACGAAGATGGGTCAATCGATTCATGCCATTCAAGTAAGGTCTGACAATTGTAGTGGACCACTCTTCACTAAGGATTGCGATTTGGATGAAGATCGGAACCAAAAAGCTCAAGTTTGTTATTATAGTTGTGACGGATCTGATGAAGATTGGAGAAAGCAAGAAAGAATGGTTGCCTTATGAAGAATATAAGAAGCAAAAAGAAGAAAACTATCGAAAAACCTATTGGGTTTTGCATTCTACAACATCCTATGGTGTACATACAACCCTAAATACCTTGGATCTATGTTTTCACTAATTATACATGCAATGGTGTTTCCAAGGTATTAAGCCTATAACTAGCATGCAATTTTTATATGCCATACAAGATACTAGTTAGGGTAACATACCTTTTATGTAGCTTGAAGTCTTGATGTATTTGGCCTTAAGAGCTTAGCCCTAATAGTGTGGAAGCCTCAAATGAAGTCACAACACATCATGAACAAAGGAGGAACTTGAGAGAGAATTCCATGCACCCCAAAACACCCATGAACTCCCAGAACATGCATGTGGGCGTTTTTTTAGGTTAGAACATGTATTTATATGTTGGATTTCAAGAGTCATGGGTATAACCCAAATCCATACCCATGGGTGTTATGATCCATGGTTCATGTGGCCCAACCCTTTATGTATCCATACATAAACTTGGTCCAACATGGATCATAAGCCCAACACATATAAATATAACTAATTACCATAATTAGTCCCCATAGACTTAATTAGTCTCTTTTGATCACTAAATTAATTCCAAATTAATTCTTGATCAATACTAATTAAAACATATGATTTCATATTAATATATTCGAACTTATAATATATTAATAAATCATATATAACTTTTCTCTCAAGAATCCATCCTAACAAATTGTCCTGATGATATGCAACCCAAATGGACCATGCTACTCTCGGGTCGAGTACATACCAATAATAGTTATGGGCTTAGACATCTAATCCAACAAAACCGGACGAGGCTGCTTCCAAAAAGAACAACCACCACCGGAGAAGAAACCCAACTTTGAGTCAATGCTTAATAGGTTTATGGAAGTCTCTAAAAAAAGACATGGTGCTACTGATGTTAGCATTAGAAATTAACAAGATTCCATCAAAAACATCGAGACTCAACTTGGGCAATTGAAAAAGCTAGTTAACGAAAGGTTACCACTTAAATATCCCGATACAAACTCGCAACCTCACATCATGGGCATATCCGTTGAAGAAAAATCTCATTTAGAACCTTTATTAATCCATAATGAAGCCTCGAAGCTACCCGATCCGCAACCAAATATGATGAAGATCGAAGAAAAAGAATGGTCTGGTGCCCAATTCTCACGACGTGAGACACTACCTCTCACGTCGTGGGCCCAATATGATTAGAAAAATCCTTCTTTTGTTAAACCATATCAACCTACATGACCTTATCCTTCTTGAGCAAGGGCACATCCTTTGGAGCAAGAGCATAAAAGGTTCATCAATCAAGTCAAGGGTATTACGATTAATACCCAATTTATTGAAGTTTAGCTAAAATGACCGAATATGCAAAATTACTTCAAGATCTTCTTGACACTCGCCGACAACAAGAAAAGACTTCCAAGGTTGTTTTTAATTAACATTGTTCAACGGTAATCATGGAAGGAATACTGGCGAAGATGGGATATCCAACATTCCTTACATTGCCATGCGAATTTGGAAATTCCACGAAGACATACGCTTTAGTTGATTCTGGAGCTAGCATGAATTTAACGCCCTATTCTTTTTATCAAAAGCTTGACCTTCCAGAATTGAAGACCACAAGGATGGAAATTCATATGGAGAATCGTTCGGTAAGATATCCTCGAGGCATAGTAGAAGATTTATTGGTAAAAATTGGAATTTTTTTTCCAATTGATTTTGTGGTTATAGACATGAAAGATGATGAAGATGTACCTATTATCCTTGGATGCCCACTACTTAACACTGAAAGAGCCTTGGTTGATATTCGAGAGTCTAAACTCACTTTACGAGTGGGAAAAGAAGAAATAACATTCATAGTTGATGAAGGGTTCAAGAATTCTAAGTTACAAGATGAAGTATTATTTATGGATGAAGACAATGAGATTGAAGAATTAGAAAATTTAATGGAAGATGAAATCCAAACTAAGGAAAAACCAAAAGAAGAAGTCAAGCCTACTAAGCCTAGAGTCTCGATTCCAATTATTTTTGAAGTCTTCGCCTTTACTACACCAAAAGATCCAGTTGGGGAGGCTAGTGAAAGTGAAGATTCTAGTTCCAGTGATGAAGAGGAGGATCACAAAGCAAAGAGAACAAGCTTGATGAGGCGGAAGTAAACAAGGAGTTACCTAAAAATAAAAAGAAAAACTCGAATGATGAACAATCCCCAGGAGTTAAAAGAAAATATGATGCTTGCAAAAATCAAATGAAGAAAGTAAATTTGAAGAAAGCGTCCATAAGACGAGTTCAAGCTTACAAGAGGAGGTGGAAGGAGAAAAAGAAGAAGTGGGGATTCCGCTCCCAACTGACGCAACGTATAGCGGAAAGGAGTCTGGCTCACGGCTCCATCAAAAGAAGCTCTTCTAAGGAGGCACCCAAGCTCGGTTTGTATTTTCTTTTCCTTTTCATTTTAGTTAGTTTTGCATTTATTCTATTTGATTTTTAGGATAGTCATTTATTCATCTTCTATTTTAAAAATCGAGAGTGGGATTCAATTTGTGAGTGGTAAAATTTTAATGAAAGAAGAAAAAATTAGTTTTTGTCCAATTTTAAAGCCCACGTCGTGGAGATGGAGAAAAGCCCCGATGTATCTGCCAGTTAAAAACTCATGACGTGAGGTATATACCTCATGATGTGAATTTCGAGGGACCACTTTCTTCTAATTCCCAAAATCAGATTAGTTGACTCAAATGTGCAAACCACTTACGATGTGAACGAGAAATCACCTCCCTTGGTCTCCACTTCATTTTTCGACCGATTTCACTTGTTCATTGTTTAATTTCGTGTTTCATCTACAAAAGAGGTATTATTTCCATACTCCAAACCCTTTTATTTTAATGATTTTTAGCATTTAGAATCTAGGGTTCGTTTTTGGGGTTTCATGTGTGAAATTGAAGTGATTTACTGTGAATTTGGTACTGTATGTATGATTACTAATTGAATGTTAGACCAACTGTAACACCCGAAATCTTGAGGAATAATTGTGGAAATAAATCCCCTTTCTAGGGTTAGACACGGTGTGTTGGAGGAACCAACACGACGTATCTAAATTGAAGAAACACAACTTTCTTTAAGGTCAACACGGTGTGTTTATGGAGCAACACGGCGTGTTGGCGGCTGGTTGAGAAAACCCTAATTTTCAGGGTTTTGCACCCTATATAATCTCCTTAAGTCCCAAGGGGTAGTCTTTTATCAGCCTCCAACTCCCCATATCGACCCTTGAGAACCCTAATCATCTCTCCCTCTTATTGTGAGCTAGTGTGGTGTTTTTGGAACCAAAGAAGGAAGAAGTTGGAAGAAAGGAGTAAGGATCTGGCAAGCAAGTCCCTCATCTTTCAGCTTGACACTCTTCTGGACCTTTATAAGTGTCCACGATCCGATTTTTATCATTCCATGCTACTAGATCTTGGGTTTTTTCCCTTTAGCTTATTATTCTTGAGAGTTGGAAGGGTTAGATCTCATAAAGTTTGCAACTTTATGAATCCCCAGGTCAAGATGACCTTGTAGAGTATTGGATATGGCTTATAGTTGAGTTTTGATGTCACACATTGAGATTAGTTCATATTCCTCATTATTGACCTAATATGAGTTCAAGACATGCATGTCTATAAAGCACCGACCTTTGGGATGGTTTTAGTTCTAGAACCTCTTCTAGAAAGTATTGGGCATCAACTTTAAGGATTGAGAACTTATTGGTTAAGTCCTTGCATCTTCTAGCCTTATAGATGGGTTTTGGACCCTTTGGAGTAGTCTCAGAGGATAAAGTTGGAAACTTTATCCTCCTTCATATCATTTTGGTCCAGATCTGAGCTTTGGAGCTCTGGGAATCAAAGGAAGCAGCTTAATGGATTAAGCTGCTGGAACTCTGGCAAACACGACGTGTTGGCTGGGGTTTTCCTGACTGTTTGGATGCGGGAGGAACACGACGTGTTTGCAAGGCAACACGACGTGTTGGAGTCAACATGGACTGTTGACTTTGACCAAATTTGACCTTGAGGGGTATTTTGGTATTTTGGGATTTTGATGGTTTTTGGTCATTTGGATGGGTAGGTGTGACATCCCCAAATTCACAGTCATTTTAAAAAATTTTATTTATGTTTTTTTTTTAAATCAGAGTATCCTTTTTGAAGAATAATATTGCATAATTTATTCCCAAAAAAACAAGATAATAATATTATCAAAGAATTTCTGAAGAAATGTGTTTTATTTATATTAAAACTTTGGGATGTCATCGTGAATACAGAAACATAAGCATAAACATACCTTACATTCATTTACACTAGTGATTTACATATCTTTTAATCTCTCAATGTAAAGTAGCTTCGTATCGATACCTGTGATACAAATAAACTGAGTGGGTTAGGTTGGGAAACCTGGTGAGTACATAGGGTTTTCAACCCACAATAATAAAGTTATTATGTTTCATCATCAAACAGTTAACCCAATTACCAATCCCCATTATATTCTTTATTCTTAAGTATCTTCCCTAAGAATCATCTATCATTTAGTCATTCACTCCTAAGGATTGTCGTAAGGAATAGGCACGAAGTCCATCGTTTCCAAGGTTTGTATAACATGCACTAAGTCCATAGATGTCGATGTTATTTGTTAGACACTAAGTCCATAGCTGCCAGGGTTTATCTCTTTTATTGACAATATTATTTTAGGGAGTCCACCCACAATACATGTCAATGGGTTTTTAGAGTACATATGATGAACATATCGTTCACAACACCTACAGGTTGCGAGCCTGCTAGTGTTCCACTGGACTGTCTAGAATAGTCTGTGGTTGTCATCTATACACTGCTAGATGACTGGGCCATCGCTTGGGTCATCGCTTCTCATCATTTTTCATCTCTCATTATCTATATCATCTCTCATCTCTCATCATTCATCTCATCTTTCATCTCTCATCTCATATCATCTTTAATCTACCCATCTTTACTCATCATAATTATAGGTATAAAATACGTATATACAGTTTAAATCGAATAAAAGATGTATAATTTTTTCATCCATCATAGATATCAAGAACACAGATAATACGCACACATAGCACGTAATTTATATTAAATACTTCATATCTATGTGTAAGATGAAAGTAACTATGTACTCACTTGTTACAGAAATGATTCCGAACTAGGGCAGCGCTTCGCTTCTAACAATTCTATTTTCCTTCGACAAAACCTAGTATCATTACTGCTAGATTTTAGTCTAATATTTATTACGACTATTTACGAGTGATATTGTTTTATAAGTGTTAAACAATACTTTTCAACCACTATGTACAGATAGGGGTCATACATGAAACACCGGAGGGCAGGGCCATTTTGGCATTATAGCACTTCTCAAATCCATCAACCCTATGCGACCCTTCAAACCAGATTCCCCGTATTACGATTAGTTAAAAGATATTATAATAACACCTTTTATATTATATTTTATAGTATATACTGTGTTATAAGTTCATCATAACGATATTGAACTTAAACATAAGCTATACTTAAAGTAGGGTAAGCATAACTTACTTACTAGGAGGTTTGGCTAGGAACCGGGCTCTATGGGGGTAGAACTTCCGAGCCAAAACCTCTTCTTCTTGGAGCCTTCTGGAGCTCCGAGATTCGCTTCTTAGCACTTGGGAAGTACTAGGGTTGGGAGGGACTAAGAGGGGTGTTTGAGAGAGAAGGAATGGGAAAGGTGTGAGTTTTTGGGGTGATTTGCACCTCTAATTATAGGATGAGTCCGGTTTGAACGTGGGCTATTCCCTTGATAAACTTTGGGCATTCCTAGCTAGGTGTCATCATCTGGTGTCAAGCCGTGGTGAGGAAGCAGTGGCTCAGATCGCGCCACGTGTCGCTTGCTGGTTACTCCAAAAACTAATTATCTTCTAAAATCCATAACTTTTGCATACGAGCTCCGTTTTTGACGTTATTTATATCCAAACATAGGTATCGATGGGATCTACAACTTTCCTTTTGACCGCATCAGCTAATTCTCCACCGATTTTAAATTTAACAGTCTGAGAAGATTACAATGATAATGACCGTGTAAAATTCATAACTTCTACATACGGACTCCGTTTTCGACTGTCTTTATATCGTTGAACTCCAATTAACGAGATCTTCAATTCTCATTTAGGTTGTGTCGGCTAAAAATCAACTGATCTAAAATTCGATTTCCGGGCCGTACACTGTTATGCTAAATCTTAGAAAAATCATCACTTCCTCTACGAAGTCAGATTTGGACGTTCTTTTTATGCACACTCTCGGTTTAACATATACTACAACTTTAATTTAAATCCCTAAGGCTAAAAAGTAATTTATCAAAAATTCACTTTTTACGTTACACGGTGCCGTGCCGGTTTAGCCGTAAAACTTCGATGGGTCATAACTTCTTCGTTATAACTTGGATTTCAACGTTCTTTATATGTACGGAACCCTTGTGACATATAATATAACTTAGTTAAGATTATTTATTCTAAATACTATTTTATCAAAAAGTCATTTTTGACGCTTATTGTCTCTAAATTGACTAGCCTGAATCTGCCGACGTTACAGTAGGTATTGGTTGGAGCTGAGATTCGGAGTCGAGACCTCATCTCTATGGATCAGATCGAGAGGTGAGTTTTCCTCGCTATACTTTCAGGTCGAAGGCACCAAGTTCGGGCCATTGGTTTGATAACCTGGTATTGTTGATATGTTGAGTATGGGATAGATATGCATGCTAGTTTTGATATGCTAGTCTGGTAGATCTGTAGGACTACCTATGATTCTGTCTACATGATTATTTGTATATGTTTTTCATCTGTCGGTATATTGTGTTGGGTTGAGGTTGTACTGCTTCATGTTGTATCCAACAAACAATGAAGCATTCCAGATATGAGCTGAGGGCCGGGTAGGGCATACCAGACTCATACCGAGGGCTCAATAGCATTCCAGATACGAGCTGAGGACCCGGTGGTATGCCAGACTTGTACTGAGGGATTGAGGGCATTAGAGCAATCCAGATATGAGCTGAGGACCGGGTAGGGCATGCCAGACTCATACTGAGGGCTCAATAGCATTCTAGATACGAGCTGAGGACCGGTTGGTATGCTAGACTCGTATTGAGAGCTGAACATTATATGCCAGTCTAATGACTGATTGGGCTAGGGAGCAAGCCAGACATAAGCTGTGGGCCCCGGGGGCATGCCATACTTATGCTGTGGGCTTAAGAGCAAGCCAAATATGAGTCGCGGGCTCGATAAGCAAGCCAGACTCATACTGTGGGCTCAAGGGTAATCCGGTCTTTTAGCTGTGAACCCAATACATGCTGTTATATTGTGTGTGCTATTTGATTGTGTGTTGGTACTTTGGGGGAACTAACTAAGCTTCATGCTTACAGTTTTTTTTTCTGGTTTCAAGTACTTCAGTGGACAGTGGCAAGACGAAGGCGTGACCGTACACATCCTTGGTTTTACAACTAACTGGATCTTGGGAGACTCTGATTTTAAATAATGTTTTGGAAATAATAGTTTATAAACACTTTTATTAATAAAGGGGTTGCTTTTGAAAGGTTTAAATTTATTGAATTTTTTGGGATGTTTCAAATTGATATCAGAGCCTTGGTTTGAGTGAATTGGAGGAACACTCGTGTGAATCCAGTCTCAAACTAAGGAAAAAGATTTTAAAAATGATTTTTAAATGGTTTTCAAAATAAACAAGGAGGATGCGATGTGTACGATCAGCCGGAGCCAGTAAGTAAACCCCAAATTACCACACAGTTATTTGAGATTATGTTGTGATATATTAGAACAACATCCTAGTAATAGGATAGGGATCTTCGGAAATCGTATGATAGAATTGTCTGATATATGATGCCTTATCTCTTGTAGAATGCCTTATTGATTGTTATATGACTCTTTCGTGTGTGAACTAACTATTAAGTGAATGCGCTACGTCACATACTGCATGAGTTAAATGGCCTTAGGGTAAGGGATTAGGTCCTACTACGCAGCTCTATTCTGAGTCCAACCGTTGCAGGATTGAATCTTTTAGCCTAATATTGTTTAAGTTGTGTAGTATGTGATAGTGTTCATGCGATAGTTATCTGGAACCAATGGAGGGTCGTGGGACAGTTGGTGGTAGGATGAGTTATGTGGGGTCAGCCGGCCAGTCGCGATATGTTTAGCCTTCCTCTAGGGAGTAAGGATAGAGTGTATGAGTATGATAGTGTGTATCCGAGATGTTGGTAGATAGAGATCGAAATTTCATATGAAAATCTGTCAAATATTATTATGTTTAGTGCCAGTCGACTCCACTGATCGAATGCTGCTTGCTTTGTGCTTTGTGGGACTCTTAGGTGTTGTGAGTTAGCTGTTGCGTGAATATGTAAGGTCACATGTAATCAAGCTTGAATAATCTGAGAGTTATGGGTTTGACCCTATTTTACAGCTCTTGTCTGAGTCCAACCATTGTAGGGATGAGTGTTTTACTTGAAGGATTATCTGAGCTTTATTATATGTGATTATGTTCCCAGAGTAGCGAACTGGACATTATGATGAGTTCTTCAGCAGCCGATGGCAGGGGAGATGAGGAATACTAGGAGAGCCTAGGAAGTATTTTAGTGCGGTTGTTTCGTTGTTGATCAGGTATTGGGAGTATTATCATGAGTAGGTCTTAGAGGACCCAAGATGATTCGTAAGGAAAGTACGGATAGGTGTGGAAGGTAGTATTGGGCCCGTACTACTGGAAGCACAAGATCCATACTTGAATCAAGTAAAGTTTTGGGGATTCTAAGGGCCGGTCGGGAGAGATTGTCATGGTTTGATACCATTATTCATGGCAGTAGCTCCGTATTTGTTGATCTTTGGTTATGGTTTCCCAGGCATGGGGATGGGTCTGGAATGGTTCTGCCTCAGTGGAAAAATTGGTTTGGATTGATTGGTGCAGACCTAAGGAGCTTTTTGTTTTTGAGGTCTCGAGGGTTTTGCTCAAGGCCGCGCATTCGAGTTGTTGGACTCAACGAGGAAACGATTGATATGAGCGGCTTGGGGATCGTAGCCGAAAGTCGAGTGGTTGATCTATGGTGGGGATTTTTTCCTTTCAGTTTCCGAGTTCATGGAAGGAGTGAGTAGGCTTGTGACCTTCAAGGTTGAGATGTAAGCCCAACTTGGGGTCTGTTGGTCGCAGTGTTTGGAGACAAGATGTCAGCGCAGTAGTGTGTAGATGAGTTGATGTATTATGGATGCTTTGTGATGTGATTAAGGGTCCGTGTTCTTGTGTTATAGTAGGACGGGCACCAGTTTGGCGGTTGGAAGTGCAGGCAAGAAGTGTATGTTTTGGGATCATAAGTCGGTATTGGTTTATGCTCTTGTAAGGAATCCTTAGTGATAAGTGGTCATGGTTGGGAAATTTTGGAGATCTTCAGCTGAAATTCAGGATTCTCCTTGGATTTGTGTGATCCTTATCTGGAAGATCATCCTGTGTGTATTATTCATTCCTGGGGCCTGGGGATGGTTGTACATGGTTGAACAGGGTGAGTTATTGGTTGGTTTCACCATCAGTGGGTGGTAGTTCGAACCCTAGGTAATACTTAATGCTAGATTACCGGACATCATATCTTTTAGAAACATATCATAGCTTAAATCTAAGCATAGTATCAACAGTTGTATTATCCTAAGGATTTTTCCTTTTAAAATATAGGTATTATCTATTCCTAGACTATCATAACTCTTAGGCACAATATCATAGCTTACAACTAGACATAGTATCTATACCTACGTTATCCTAAGGCATATAGCTTTATAAAATGATTTGATATTTATAACATAATCATTTTTATAAAACCATTTAATAAACATGTATCCCCCTATATTTTATAAAACAATAGAAAAAGGGGTCGTGAACTCACTGGTAAAGTGTGAAACCACTGAAGTTGGGTAGAACCGGGACTCGGGACTCGAAGATCGCCTCAGGATTGACTAGACTCGAGAATATAATGATAATAATAATAATAAATAAAGATTTCCTAGAGATTTTATAAGAAAATTTTGAGTAAGAACGGATGAAATCGAGAGAGAATGAAGAAATGGAGGTGGATTGTGAGGAATGAAGGCATTATCAACGCTTTATTTATACTAGGAGTGCACGCCGCGCAAAGAAATTGCACGTTGCGCCCTTGCGACGTAGCTCCATTGCTTGTATGACACGTGTCCATTTCCTGCTGGTGCATCGTATCTCCTTCTAGAAGCACGTGTCCGCCAAACATTCCTCTTGCGTCGGGCGCTTCTCGCAAAATCTTCGAAAATACGTATCTTCTTGATACAAACTCCGTTTTTGACATTCTCTATATCCACACGTAGCTCTCGACGGGTACTACAACTTTCCTTTAGGTTGTATTGGCTAATTACGACTTTTATTTTTAGCCTTTATTATTAAACGATTTAATGATTTTATAAAAATCATAACTCTCTTGTACGGACTCCGATTTTGGTGTTCATTTTACCAAAATTCCTAACTTAAAGAGTACTACGGTTTTCCTTTCGGTGACTTTACCTAAAAGTCAACCATTCTCTCTGTACCATTTGACGTTAATAGTTTTTAACTATGCGGCTGGTTTTTATATTTTATAAAATTTATATCTCCTTCATATGAACTCGTATTTTTATGAATTTTATATTTTTGGAATCGGGATTACGCATGCTTTCTAACTATATATATATATATATATATATATATATATATATATATATATATATATGGTTAGGTTATTGTGTTTTAGGTAATTATTGTGTGCATGTAAGGAGAATTCTGGACCAACAGATGAAAATAATGAATGGCTATGATTTTAAGGGTCTATAATATTACAATGGAATATCATGTACCATAATATCACTCAAATTTAATTAAAATGGTATTTTAGACAATTAACTATATTTAAAAAATGAAAATTTCGAATTTGAAGGGATAATTCTGATTTTTTAAAAAAAAATTGATTCAATTTCAATTCTAATTTAATTTGTAATCATAACCGATTATAACTTATTTTATTCTGTCAGAATGCGATTTTGTTAGAAT